>NC_046188.1:5360000-10790000 GCF_011004875.1 Balearica regulorum gibbericeps
CCAGACCTCTGCAGAAATCGTATGGCATATGCACCAGCAGGATGAATAACAGAGGATGAAGTGGGCAGGTGAAACGTGCTGCCTCCCTCTTTCATCCACGCCGGTCACAGTCCTAATGTTATTTGCGTACATTTGCGTGGAGAAAGGGATGCTATGAAACAGTGGCTTGCATTTTTCTTTCCCCAAAATGCCCGTCTCAAATGAAAGAGAAAGGAGAAGTGGTTCTGCAGAGAGGAGGATTAGGGTTGGTAGGACACCGTGCTAACAGCCCTACGTGGACTTTTTAAAAGCTGGGCTGTGTTACTGGCCTAATGGATCGATGTGGTTTAGTCTTCAAATAGGTATTTAGGGAACGGTTTAAATGCGAATAACTGAGCGATACCTTATTAAAACCAACTGGCTGAAAGAATTATAAATTCACAGCTCGTTCAAATAAGAAAGGAAAAGCCCATGACATTTCCTTAAGGAGTAATGATAGTCTGCAGTGTCAATATGGCTTTGGTATATACACATTAAAATGCTTGTACGCGAGAGTCTCTATTTATGGAGTAATGGCATGCAAAATTGTAGCTGGATACTTAAATGGAGCATTTCTCCTCTTTTCTAATTGCAGCGTTGGAGAGAACTAACTTAATTATTTTTTTGCCTTTAATTTAATATTCAGCAAACTATTTTATTTTCTCAACTATTGTAAAAAAGGATTTTCTCCCTGACTTAGACTTTGTTTGCTAAGTTTCATGGCTGCAGTATGTAAATTTTACGTCTGAATTAAAAGACCCCACTTAAAAATAGAAGTTATAATAGAAACACGCTCAACTTAAACTACAGTAGTTTTATAGCCATGTGGATGTGGCACCATAATTATAGTTTAAAAAGCAATTAAGATAAAAGCCAGTACAAAGAGATCAGCCAAATATCAAGAGACTAAATTCTAAGCAAAACAAATCTCTAACTTCAAGCTAAACAAACTTTTGGTGGTCCATGTACTCAACATTTTAATATTCATATATAGACATGCAAACATGCAGAGGGTTTGGGCTTCAAAAATGTTCCTTTAGCAGCAAACTGAGTTCAAAACCTCTTGAAGCTTTTCAGGAAAAAATGCATAATGGAGGTCCTGAAACATTTTGGGGCAGTTAAGTCGTGGGTTTTGGTCCTCATGGTTGACTCCTGTGCTGAGGTCAAATTGTTTGTCCCCTCTCACGTGGGACCAGGATCTGAAATTTGGCTCCTCCCTGGAGGTACGTCGGGCAGTGCTGCTGTGCTGCCGCCAGAAAGCTTGGCAAAGATTTAGGGTATTTTCTGGTGAAATACTGAGTCACTGAGAGGTGTCTGAATTAATTTCCTGCACAGTCTGTATTGCACTAGCATGTTTTAGGTTGTGTTTAAAGGTAAATATAGGAATACACATGTACATACATAGTGTAAATATTTACAGTATAAGTGTATCACACAGACACATACATGAACAGGTACATTTGCACATAAATTCAATATATACATGCAGATATGGAGGTCTGGACATATTTGGATAAGAACTATACTCATTTCACCCTGACATCCCTTTTTATTCCTTTTCTGTATCTAAGTCTATTACAAACCCATTCATATATTACAAACGCAACTAAAACAGATTGTAGAAGACAATTATAACCCTATCCTGTGCTTTCTGCATCTATAACAATCCTACAGGATTTAATACCTTGCTGGATTGCTATTAAATGGCAGACTTTCCAATAGGAAAGTGTAGTTTTCTATTCAATTCTGTAGGCAGACCGACTACAGACTGACAGAATTACAAAGCACAAACTGACTTCTGATGTATTTGGTTTAATGGGAATTTTCCATAAGGGAATACATTATATCTTAACTAATGTTTTGCCTTAAAACATAAGTTTTGCTGAACCAATTAAATCAACCAACTAATCTTGCACATGAAACATTAAACAAGAATGAAGTGTCTGCAATTAGCAAATAGCTTTGATGTGACTAAATATCTATCTCTATGCATCACCAATGTTGTGGGTTTAAGTCCCAGATGATGTTAGACGTGCTGAATGTAAATGTTTGCTGTCTATACGTTTCCAACCAGCTGAGTCTTGGAGCAGCAACGCTGCTGGGTTCAGAGAGATGGAAAACCAGATGCTAATTGCTATTACTAGGAAAGGGCCTGTTTTCATTAAAACATAGGTAAAAATAAATAAAATAAAGAAAGAAAGCCCGGACATGGCATTGCTCTGAAAGGGCAGGCAAAATGCACCACAGTTAAGCCTCTAAAAACATAGATATTCTTTAAAACAGAAATATTTTTTAAAAGCAAGGCCAGAAGCTGCAAAAAGAAGTATCAATAACATGATAGTCCAAAAGTAGCATATAGCATACAGCAGCCCAACTCTGCCAACTCAGGAGCAAAACCCCTGGAGCCTGTGCACCACCTCCCTCCTGGGCAGCAGTGATTTCGGGAACCTGATACTCAGAGTTTTAGAAACTTTAGAGGCATGAGAAGTTGTGTGTGGAGGCGTGGCCTGGTAATTGCTCACCTTCTTTGTGCAAACACAAAAATACCGCCCCGGCCAGGTTGCTTGGGAAGCACCGACGTGTGTGGGAGCAGGTGTGGATGCTGGCGGGGCCCTGGTGGGAATGCGGCGCGGGAAAGGAGGGACCCGCAGCACGGCCCCAACCCACTTGGATCAGCCTGGCAACCAAAAAAAGCACTTTCTGTTTAGAGAAATTATTTAGACTCAAACTCTTTGATGCTGGGACTTTCTTCTCGCTCTGTGTTTGTACAACATTTGGTACAGTGAGGTCAGGCTCCAGACCTTCTTTCAAATTTTTAAATTTTTTAAAATGTTTTGGTGAATGTAAGGATTTTCCTGTTTTGCTCTGGAGAGAAACTGAGACCTTCAGAAGTTGCTTATGAGACAGGCATCGCTCATGGTTACAGCTAAGGAAGGGTCAGGCTCAAATACCCAGCCTGATTTTGGCAGCAGAAAGACACAAAATCTGGGTCTCCCCAAGCAGCTGAGCATGCTGATTATCAAACTACTGCCTTGGAGGTAGAGCTCTCCCAACCCAGCCTAGAAGTGCCATTTATTTTGTATAAATATTCACTAGACGTGAGAGATGCTGAGGCTGTAGAGGTCAAGGAGAAATTGAACAGGACCCTTCTCTGAAGACCACCAATGAGTTATTTTGGTGCCACGATGTGAGGCATTATAGTTCCATCCTTTGGGTGAAGTGAGGAGCAAACTTGAACTGCAAACCGGGGCTGGTATTACCTTGATGCAAGAAATAGTAACTGAACTATGTATGCAGGGGTGGGAACAGAAAAGAGATGTTGGAAGGACACAATCCATTTTAAGAATCTACCATCATGAAATAAATAAACTCACAGTGCAGGCAAACCTGGCGATTTAATTAGAAAAAAAAATAAATCAATGATAAGGATAAGAGAAAGAGAAAGAATTGTTTCCTCTAAATGTCAAAAATGACCGGAGGGAGTCATCTGTAGGGAGAAAACTTGTAATTTCTCCAGCATATATGGATGATTTTCATTGAACACTGGAAATTCAACTAAGCAAACAGGTGCAGAGATCTGTGCCTTTCTGCTTGCATCTTAACTTCTTGTTATTTCATCGGCAATTAACATTTTGTATCTCCTGAAGATGTGAAGGTAACTTAGAAAGATGAATTAATCAGGCAGTGCAGCACCTCAGAGGCGTTGGTATTAACAGGAACACATTGCAAAAAGAGGAAAGGATTCCCTGAGATCATGTATGATATCCCATCAGCGTGACCGACAGCAACCTCCTGGCTGCTTCGTCGTATGCGCTACACATTTAACAATAATTTTACAGGAGGGATGTTACAAAACACAGGTGTAATGGCTGCATTCCTCCTCCTTCTCCTTCCCCTCCAAAGCCTGCTTTCAAAAATAGCTGTTGGCCATTGAACACATTATTGGATAGTGCCGAGTAGCCCAATGTTGCCACTACATGGGGAAGAAGTGGTGGTGGTGAATAGCCATTACATGTGTGTGGACACTGTGATAATTTTCTCAATTTCAGATGTTTTGCTAGTTATGATAAAAAATAAAACCATTACAAGTGGTAAAAATGGATGCATCTGAGACAGTATTTTGAAGACTGCATATCTCAAAAAAATCATTGAAGGTGAGTGGAGTAACTAGGACAACTCCCACTCCTGCAGCATTGCTCTAAGTGCTTGGGAAGAGGTGCCTTGAAGGGCAGGAGGCAGCCCAAATAATTCACCCCAAGGAGACAGACGGTTGCTGCTCTCTTCCTATTTAAATTAAAAACGATGTTTCCCTTCACGTTGCTCACCAGCCTGAACATGGTAGGGTCGAGAAATGTTACGCATCAGCTACAAGGTGATGATGAAGGAGATGAAAGGTTGGGCATGCGTGCTCCAGCATGGAGTAGGGAATGGGTCCTCTTCCTCACCAAGATGAAACCAAGCGAAGAAGGAACCAGGGACCAAAGGACACAGGACCAGGGCTTTCACCTTGGATGAAACGTCAGGCTCGTGTCCCTGTTGAAGGGTCAGTGCTTTATAACAGGTGAATGCGCTACAAAAGCAGAGGTGCTCTCAGACCAGAAAATCCTGTTGCGGAGTAGCATTGGGTCAGATCTGCTGGTTTTAGCCAGTTGGATGAGACGCCCATGTGCAGACCCTGGTTCCCCGACCAGACAGGGTTGACCTTGCATGCCAGGCATCGACACGGTGTGCTTGGGGTTGCATCCTGGCTCAGCTGCAGGCACCCTGTGAGTAGTTATGCGTCTCCCACCACACCATTGCCCCCATGCTCCACCGCATCCCAGCTCCAGGCTACTCACCAACAAGGTCAAAAGTTTCTAGGGCAACCTGCCAGATGGATGATGCAACTGCATAGCCTGTACTTCCTCAGGGAAGCAGGCTAAAATGGCAGGAATATTTATGGAATATGATGCCTCATTAGTTAACATCAAAAATTCCTCTGAAACAATAATTTTTATCTCATTACCAATTAAATTAAATTCATATATGTCTGTAGTAACATTTGGGTCTCCAGGAAGAATCAGTGTTCAATTAAAACAGAAGCCAAACACCATTAAAATAGAAACGTACAGTAAATGCGGTTGAATTCCACCTGTTCATTCCAGATGTTTGCAGTGATTCACACATCTAAAGGCTCAGTAAATAGAGCTAATGATGGTTCAGAATATTTTAATACCAGTAGCTGCATCACTTAAAAACAGGGCTGCTTAAATAGGGTTAGAAGGCATGCTGCTAAAAACTCTATAGGGATAACACTGCCCTCGTGGCATACTACAGCTTGAATTTGCTCAAGGATCCAAGACTCAAGCAGTTCTCTGGGGATCTGCCTCAAATTCCTGGTTTATCAAAGGGAGGAATCTGTGGATTAACAAGAAGAACAGAAAATGGAGTACAAAAAGAAAGATGGCTCCTATGAATGCGAAGTGCAGCCCTCCTAAATATATGCCGAGACGCCAAATATCACCTGGCACTCTCTCTTTGCTCCTTTTATGCCATGGACAAGTATTGTTCCCCATATGTATGCCCATGCAAGGGTGGCTGTTTTCACAGCATGTTTATATTTATGCATAGGGAAGATGAATTTCTCTTTTTTTATGCCAGCCTGACCTTAAATTCTCTTGGCAATTTATTTATTACCAATATTGCTCTAGTATTATGGCCAGACGGTGGTTTGTGTGCACAAACTTTTCCCTGCAAGCAGGGTCTTGCCAAGAAACAAGATTTGAAAACATCAGTTGTGTGGAGAAGTTGCAGCTCAAGCCAAGGAGGCACTGAGTACCTGTGCTGCTGCTCTCATCTCAGAATCTCTTTTCTTCATTATTGTAATACTGCCTTTCATGTGCTTTCTCTATGTAACCGATAATGTTCTCGAGCTTGCATTTCACAGGAAAGGTTATTTTTGAAAAGAATAAAGAAAATCCTTATCAACCTACACGCTTGTTGTAGGAATGCCAACTCTCTTATAAGTGCAGGCCCATCCATTTCCTTTATTTTGATGTAAAAAAATCTCCTGGCCCGCATCTACAACATATAAGAGGTGTTGCAAGCAGAACTTGATCTCATCTCACTCTGAAGACAGCAGGGCCTTTCTCCCCCAGAATAAATCCCAAACAAATCCCCCTCCCGCGCCTAGCTTTACTGGCGGCTTCAGCAACAAGAGATAAACTTCAACCTGTGTTTCCTTTCCAAGCTTAGCTGTTCAACACTTTTTTTCCCCTCACCCCTGCTTCAATCCGCTGCAAGAAGCAATTATTCAAATGGTATTGTGGCTGGGGATAACTGGATATCCCTCCCGATACAATGCAGTGATATCACAGCAACTTCTGCAGGTCTCAACAGATTTCATACAGCGTACCTGAAAAAAAGGGCCCTCCTCCAAAGGGGTCTTTGAATCTGTCCCCCGTTATAAGCACATCTTGCAGAACTGAAAGAGAGGGGGAATGGCAAAAATTCATGTCTAGAAAACTCCTTGCCCAGGAGCATTTGGACCAATTGTTAAGCTCTAAGGAAGGTAAAACAGTCAGTTATGATGACTGTTCATAAATGCCTAGGAGTCCTTGTCCCACTTTGTGATCATTGGAAGATGGAGAAGGGGATGGCAGATCTCAGACGTTCATTCAGAACAGTACCTCCCACTCACAAAACATCGAAAGTGTTTTAAATAACCAAAGAAAGCTTGCTTCTATTTCCTTCCATTATCAGAAAATACAGCATCAAATTAATCTCAAGGTCAGTGGGGGGATCCAGGTGTGGTATGGTAAAGACCATTCACCGGAAACTTCACATGGCAAAGTCTACCCTGGAGGAAGCTGGGGCTGTGGGGTGGCCATGACTTCTTGCTGTGGAGCCGTGCCGTAAACACACAGCAAAGGTAGCACGGCAAGTGGGAAAAATGCAAAACCTGCTGAAGGGGCAAGACATAGATTTTCTGTAATTAGCAGCTGATACCCATTGATTTTTGAAATACCAACTCTTTAAAATAAAACAGGTTGCACAATGGTCACATTGGCCCAGAGAAATGCGCTTGAGCTCCCGGGTCTGCTTCAGCAGCAGATAACAGTGACACCACCACAGCGTTTAGCAGCATCGACATGTGCATGCAATGGAGCGGGGACTGCATCTAAAACCCCTTTCTACTTCAGACCAATTTGTGTAAATAAACGCAAACATTTCTGAGGCTTGATTGACTGGAGTCAGTGAGAAGGTCTCTGCTGACTCCACCGGGCTCCAGATAAGGTTCTTCAGTTCAGTAGCTTCCAAAATGCATCTGCTTTTCTGATTTAGTGCTATTGTTTGATGCAGGTCAAAACCAAATGAGCCTTAATTAGCTTCAAACTGAGTTCCCATGTTTACAACATACTGGTTTATGTTTCTCTACTTAATTCATGTATATACATTACCAATCATCTGTGAACTCTGCCTTCTCTTAAAATACCTGTTTGTCTCACAGTGTCTCACTAACTACAATGCCATATTTCTGAATTCTTGTATAATCAAAGGTACACTAAAAATAGAGGAATTTCTTGTATATCAGGACAAAAAAAAAATGCACACAACTTCTTTGCTCACTGATGCAACCAAAACACCCAGGAGTTATTATAATGTGTGTTCCCTTGACAGAGACTTTTATTTCATGCAAATTACTATGATTAAGATTCGAATACTTTTTTCCATTTTCGCACATTACTTAATCAATGTGAAGTACTGTGTAAAAATTGCATCTCTTCATAACAGTGATTTTGACCAAGTCAAGTGTTGCTGCTAGAATCCTAATCCAGACTTGTGATTCAATTATCATTTAGAGACTTTCTAAATTCAAATTAAGTTTACAAAAAAAAAAAAAAAAGTTAATATCAATATGGATCATTTGTAGGTTTTATCAAAATAGCTTCCTGTTGCAAGAGAATGTAAAATATGTTGGATTCTTTCTGTTTCATTTACTTCTTTAACTTAACGTGAAAAATATACAGTGCTGCATGGAATCTGAACATTAAAATGTATACCTTGGGACACTTCTTGTTTATATTGCATTGTTTATATTTTATAGGCAGAGATCCTGAGAGCTTATGAGAATATTTAAGCTCTGGATGTGAGCATGTGATTGAAGCAAGCACATTACCACAACTTTATGAGTTACCATTCATCAGCTGAGTCCTAGAAATTCACTGCTACCTCATAACCCAAAGCAGGTGTCTGCTTCAGTCCTCAAGCTACAACTGCCTCAAATAACAGGTAAAAAACATGTCTGTTAAAAACCTCCCTCCTCTTGGTGATCTGCTTTAAAATTTGGATGGGATATGCGTGTACATGGTGCAAGCTGCCCATGAACCGCTATAACCTTGAGGCTTCTATACATACGCCTGTGTAGTCAGTTTGGCTATTTCAGTCATGGGTTTTTTGGGATAAACTCACTGTGGGCTGTTCATGGGTGTAAAGGTCAGCAACAACTATGATGTTGGTCTGTCCCTTTACATACCCATGCAATTTGACGTTGAAATTCCTTTCTCAAAGCCAGTGATGCTGGTGGGACCAGAACAAATACTTTTTGGGGGAAAAAAACCCACCTACTCAACATAAAGAATCTGATCAGTGGAGAATTTGCTCTATCCCTTGGCCCCAAAGATAACACAGTCTATTCTGGAGACCATTAGCCTGGAATTCATAATGTAAAGCCTGTACATTTTCATTAATGTTTTGACTAATTATTCTCCTACAGCCACACAGAAAGGTTACCTGGTCTCTTAAATCTGGTATGTATCTAGTATGTTAGCAATTTTCCTTCCTTTTCATTCCTCACAGGACAGAAATTAGACATTGTCATTCCATATTATTTGCGACATGTTGACATTATAATTTAAAAGGATGCAGCAGTTCTGAACAGCTGGAGAGTAATCCCGAACAATCCTTGACAGTTTCTTTTGGAGGATGAATGCCCCTCCCTGGAGAACTGCACAGTCTCTTATTTTAAACTAACAGCTAATTTTAGACAGTTTGCCCTCTTAGAAATGCATGCCACAGAGACTTCTCTACATGGTGAACAGCAGTGACCAGAGATAAGCACCCACACAGAAAAAGAGAGAGGTCTAAAATAGATTTTTCCTCTTCTAAGAGACATGACTTGTTTGCAGTATTGCCTGATGGAGCCAAAGAGAGATTCTCGCTGCTGGCGCTCTCTGAGACAGCCCTCCCTCGTGCTAAGCTGAGTTGAAAGCTTGGATGCTGCAGACACTTTGGGATTGCTGTGGTTTACTTCTCCTCAGAGACCTGGGGGAATTGGTTTAAGCAGAGGAGATTTTCCCTCCCCGCCACCCAACAGGTTCGGTGCACTGTGCTTGAAACCTCTTGCTCCTGGAAGGGAGCAGGAAGCAATCTGCAGCAGGGTCTTGCATCACCTCTGTCTCTCAAAGGTCTTGGGTGCAATGGCATTGAGTGATGGGGGGCATGAGCCAGCAAACACCTTGTGTAAGATGGAAACCAGCTTCATATGGCTTTGCCTTGTGGGTTGTTGAGAGAAGGGAGGAGCGTGGGACCTGTGGCATCTCCTCCAGACATCTCTCAGAAGGAAGGGAAGCTGCTGTGGCTGTTGGACAGAGCCCCACCTCTCCTGCCCTTCTGCAGCTATGGCCTAGCCTTGAGGACAGGTTCAAACACTCCCTACCAAAGAGTGCTTGTATCTTGAGCCAGAAATGTCTTGAGTTTTTTATTTTATTTCTTTCTTTCTTTTTTCTTTTCTTTTTTCCTTTTTTTTTTTTTTTCTTTTCTTTTTTTCCCCCCAGAAAAGTCCTGACTTCACATCATGCTCCTGGGCCATCCCAGGCAAAGGCATGTTGATTGCAAATCAGACATCAGGCAGGTGACCCATTTGCCACGTCTGTGGGGTGATTTGGGTTCAGGTTAAGGGTAGAAAAAACCTGCTGAAATTATTATTGTTTTGTTGTGTGTCACATTGTCTGAACAGAAGCAGGTCCGGCTTGCAGAAGTCATTGCAAGGACAAGCAAGAAGCACAAGAGAACTGGTTCCCTGTTGTCACAGGCACTGGAGGCATTGCCAAGACAGAAGAGCAGCTCTCCTGAAAAACTGGTTCGTGCTCTGCAGCTCTTGTCTCTCCTGAATACAGGAGCAAAGATGGGCTGAAGGGACAAACCCTTTTGTGCCACGGACTGAGCAAAATACCCCCGTGCTCAAATAGGTTGGGTCAGATCTGAGTTGTGCCCAGCCACGTTTTTCTGAGCTTTGCAGCAGACACAAGTGTGGTCAGTCTGGGCACTGATGATTGCCTCCTGCTCCACTGGGACCACTGAAAGGCTTCATGCTGGCTCTGATGGGGCTTTGGTCCAGCCTTTAATCTGTACAAGTTTTTTTCCATGCTGCATATCTCCTCTGGGGAACAGTCTGTCTTTTCTGAACAGGAACCACAGCTGGCTGCAGAATAAAAGTGTCTGGAGTTGGGCTGTGCTGGATACTGTGCGCTGTGAAGTCAAGGGGAAATTCATCACTGATTTCAAGGACAGCAGCTTGAGGTTCCTTCTTCAGCTGTAATTCAAGACTTTGCCTCATGGTTTCTACCAGTTCAATATTTCCATCAAATGAGGATAGTGCTCTAAAGAGGAGAGTCTGGTAGAAAAAAAAAACCAACGCAGAAGAGTTCATAGAATCAAAGAATGGCTTTGGTTGGAAGGGACCTCAAAGCCCATCTAGTTCCAACCCCCCTGCCATGGGCAGGGACACCCTCCACTAGCCCAGGTTGCCCAAAGCCCCATCCAACCTGGCCTTCAACACTTCCAGGGATGGAGCATCCACAGCTTCTCTGGGCAACTTCTGCCAGTGCCTCACCATCCTTACTGAGAGGAATTTTTTCCTTATATCTAATCTAAATCTCCCCTCCTTCAACTTAAAGCCATTCCCCCTTGTCCTGTCACTCCATGCCCCTGTAAACAGTCCCTCTCCAACTTTCCTGTAAGAAGGCTGCTATAAGGTTTCCCAGGAGCCTTCTCTTCTCCAGGCTGAACAACCCCAACTCTCTCAGCCTGTCTTCACAGGAGAGGTGCTCCAGCCATCTGGAGTACTTGCTCCACCAGGTCCATGTTCTTCTTGTCCTGGGGACCCCAGATCTGGTTGCAGTACTGCAGGGGGGAGGTCTCATGAGAGCAGAGTAAAGGGGAAGAATCACCTCCATCACCCTGCTGGTCACGCTTCTGAAGAATTCCTGATTGTCATTTCTCTAACTAATACCAACTCCCCTCAACTCTCAAAGCTCTAATCTGGGCATAATACCTTCAAGAAGAGAATACTTCCCTTGCAGAGTCAAGAGCAGCAAGCTTAAAAAATCCAGGTTTTGGACAGAAGTGATTTAAAAAACAATTTCACTGTATTTAATCTGTAGTTGGAAGAGCTGATAAGCCATGCAAAAAAACCCCCTGTGAATGTAGAGAGTGAGTGGACTGATATAAATCCATCACTGCAAGATCTGTGTTGAGAGGACTTGGTCACAGGAGTAACGCTGTTCCTGTGAAGAAGCATTTGCAGGCTCCAGCCCTCAGTATAGCATGTGGAGCAGCTGAACAGGTAATACCTTGGGGCCCTTGGGGATGGGAGATGAAGCTGTTCGAACACTTGTCTGTGTGCAGGCACTTGAGTGAAAATATAAAGTGTGTGTGCCAGAGCTGAAAGGCTTACAGGACTCAGGTGTTTACACCTGATAAAAAGCCAGGACAAGTGGTGTGGGAGTGCGAGAGTCTGAAGAGGAGAAGTCAAGACTTGATCTGTTCCCTGAATGATTCATTGCCCTAAAAACCAGAATCTGAACTATATTTTCCACTGAAGACCAGATCCTCCCAGCTAAGAGAGAACCCCAAGAGCATTTCCAGGTACCCTGTATGTGGGAACGAAGAAGACAGTGAAGCAAACTCATTTTCCTAGGTCCTTCCAAACTTGGTCTCAAGCAGTTGCTAGAAACGTGACCTCAGCCAGTTCCCTCTCCAGAAAGAATAAAATGCAATAAAATGGCTTAGCAGAGCTTTTAAATCCTGATATCCCTATTGATTTTCCATGGAAAGCAGACAGTGTTGAACAGTAACAATGCAATGCCCTCAGGTCAGTTTTCTTGTGCTGAGATGCAGAATGTATCTAAACAAGTCTAGTTTTACTAGAAGTTGTGCTCTAAAGCGCAAGTCACCCCTAGCCAACACGGTCCATCAGATCAGCTCACTACCCCTTTATCCTCCCCATCATAGCTCTAAGTATGGAGTTGATGCAAGTCTGTTTAACAACCTCTGATGTGATCCAGGAGATGTGGTAGAAAACCATGACCAAGTCAAGAGTTGGGTGAGTCTTGCAAACTCTGCTCTTTGGATGAGGTCGAGATCCTCTCCAAAATTCACACAGATATTTGTAAAACATTCCCAGGACAGCCTGAATGGGAGAAATCAAGGGCATTGGCTGGAAGAAGGGCTGGTGGGAAACTTAAGGAAACTCCTACCTGAGAGCTCCTGAACCACAATGCCTTCTGAGCTCGTCCAGCAGATTTCCTGGGACCTTGTTCCACCCTCTTATCCAGCGACCAGAGGCCTCCTGGAGCCACTGGACCCTGATGGTAATTAGCAGAGCAGATTGCTGATGTGAGGCTTGTTCCTGCGATATCTAATGTCTGTATGTGCAATCAGATGCATGGGCGATTCTGGCCCCAAATAGCTGTCTCCAAACCAAGGTTTCTGCTACTTGTCAAGGAAAAATCTGTATCTCCCTGTAGGCTCAAGTCTTCCTCAGGGAAGGCTTTATCCATGAAACTGCATCCTAAGATGCCTTTGAGTGTTGAAGTCCTCTCCTGACTTGCTTAGTTCACTGGCAACAGAAGCCATCCCTTCCAGGATAGAAAGAAAAACAACAAACCCTCCATATTTTCTTTCACCCTCACACATTTTCAATTAAAATAGATTTGTGCAAGCTATACTGAATGTGCCGCAAATCTCTTTGCATGGTTAAAGTTGATTAATTGGGGTCGGAAGTGAAAATTAAAAAATGGCAGCAGCTAACAAAATATAAATAGCCTCTCTTGGGCCTTGCGGATGATGGAGCACTAACGGAGATGCCTGAGCTGGTTCTGCCTCGAGGAGGACCGCCTCCTTCACCTTGGGTTAAACACTCAGGAGCGGAGCTGGGTTTTGGGGGGAGGGGGTTGGCCTCAAAATAATATGTATATAATCCTCAAGATAATCAATTTCTTACAGATGCTTTGTAAACTTTCGTGTTCAAGAGCGCAAGCCATAGTACTTTCTAAATCCCTAGGGGTTGTACTTGATATCCATTTGTTATTTCCTAATGCTATTCAATCTTTTTTTTCCCCCGTTTTTTTTGAAGCTTGCAGCAATAAGCCTCAGACTTACGTCGGCAATTGCCACCGCTTTTGCCATTCTGCAGTGAACTTTGTGCGTGTTTTCATATTCCTTTTCTTACACTCCTGATAAAAGCATTATCAGGGAAATTCAAAAGCAAGCAGAAAACTGGCATAGCTAATTTAGGCTAATTAGTATGGCAGAAGCTGAGTCTTGTACTTCAGAGGTTCCCATGCCCTCCCATGTCTCCACCTGATCGCCTTGTCCAGCAGCAAACCCAGGAGGCAGCTCCAATTATATCATAACCTCTTCAAACACCAAGCCACTCAAGCTAATTTTATCCTATTAAACAGACTGAAGGATTCAGAAGAAAGGTTCTCCCCCAAAAGCTTCAATTACCAGTGTCCCTGATTACCATCTTTACAATCCTATATGCTACAGTTAAATACTTTTTTGCTTAGTGTTGCTTTCTTGATTTAGATGAAAAGCGAGTATTAAGAGCATGTCTTTTCAACTCAAGCAAGTGACATTCATAAAAAAAAAAAAGGAACCTCTCTTGTTATTAGCGTGTTTAATCAAAGTCAAGTTTAGAACCATTCAAAGACAATGTAATTGGGGAAATGCAAACACCCCCTCTCATCCGGTGGCATTTAAAGCAGCCACAGGTAACTGCCAGTAACAGTAGTGACGGCCAAAAGAATTAGGTCTAGAAGAAAAAAAATAAATAAAGAAAACAGCAGGATCTCCTGAAGCAAGGAAATGTCGAATGTTGCTTGAAGTAAATCTCTTAGCACTAATCAGCAATAAAGACATAAAACATCCTCTAAGGTATTGAGCTGGTTCATCTTTCCTTGCACCAATATGCAGTAGACGTTGGCCTTGAGCACGCAGTCACATCTGGCCAAATGCACTCGCCTGGGTCACAGATGTGCCTGGGCTTAGGGCAGCGCACAACCTGTCCTCCCTGTGCTCCAGTCTTGATGGTGGCCTCCAGCCTTCACTCTCCATCCCCATGATGCTCCTTCTCTGCTGGCCATGCTCACTGGGGAACCACCTTGCCATTTTTCTGGCTGGTGCCTCCTGCAAGGGGGCTGAGATCTTGGCCGATGACCCCAGGTGCTGCTATCATTCAGATAATAATTGTAGGATCCAGACTATTATTTTTAAGAACAAAGAGGAAAATAGAAAGAATACATATCATCTGAGCATCTAATTAACACTCTTCTGAACACTGAACCTGGGAGATGTTCAGGTGATGGCAGTTCCTGTTAGGACAGCATTTATACGGAAACAAGACAAGGATATGGATAACTTGGGAAATCCAGTAGCACCCGTCACAGCAAAAACACACTTTGGTTTTTTTTTTTTTTAAAGGAACTAATTCTTCACCTTTCCCAAATAGACTAATTTTGCTTACTCCTCCCACAGACAGCAATTATTTTGAACACACTTACGACTTAATAGTCTTGTTTTCTTTCCCGACTTATTAGCTCCCAGTCCATCACGAGCTGGACGTATTTGGGGGTTGGATTTCACTTCTGATCTAGTCATCATTGCAGCTGAAAATGAGCATTTTTCTTTCTCTCTAGAAACAAACAAACAAACAATTTCTGTCATTTAACAGAAATTGAATGAGTTTCACTCAATTGCCCGCTCTTTGGGCGATATGGAAATGCTATTGTCTGCAGACAATGATTCTCATGCAAATGAAACAACAGCTAAACAAGAATCCTCCCTATCTCTGTTTGGGCCAATTTTCTTAACGTTTCAGCAAAGCTTAATCTGTTGGCAGAAGTGTTTAGGCCCATTAACAGCTAAAGTCACAGAGTCCACAACTCACCCTGCTGACAGTAAACAAGGAATTTGAGGAATGGCCTTTAAACAATGGCTAAGCCACAAACCATTTTGTCATCAAATGCTGTGAAAGGCATATAGGCTGATGATTTTCTTCCTTGGGTTACAGCGATTTGAAAGACCAGCTTCCCTCCCCCGAGTCCCCAGCACCCTCCAGGCTTGGGTTACAGCTGTTTTATTTGCCTTTCCAGCCCTACAGCTGTGGGATGGGTTATGCAGGTGTGTTCCCGACAAATGAGTCATTCCAGGGCTTCGTATTATTTATTTGTATTGACTGTCTCGGAGACCAGGGCCCCCCTGTGCTCCGCACTGCCCAAACATACGACAACATGATGCTCCATGCCCCGCAGGGAAGATTCCTGGGTTTAATTTTGCACCTAACAGCACCATGGGCAAAAAGAGAAAATTTACCCTGAGGGTGAGAAATAAGTGATAATTGCTAAATAAAATAAATTGCTAAATAAAATCCATAAAGCTTGTATCCTGCCAGCAGAGCTGAGATGGAGAGGGGGGGTGTGGATGCTGGGGCTGCTCGTCCCACTGTGTTTCTAGGTTGGAGGCTCTACCAGGCAGTGCCAAAGGAAGTCGATCTGCACTCCACTGCCTGAATGGCACCCAGATTTATCCCTTCCCCCTGGGAGAAGCAGAGCCAAAGTTATGGCAGATGGCTGCAACCCAAAAGAGAATGTGGACAACTTTTTACCTGGAGTTGTCGGGAAAATACAAACTCATGATGTCAATGCCATGCCAATGCCAATGCCATGCCAACACCAGTGCCGTGCCAACACCAGTGCCATGCCAACACCATTTGCCTCGCATGTGCTTTTCCCAAGCTAAGTTAGAGTGCTCATCTAGCAAAGAACTGAACAGTAACATGTTACAGACCCTGCTGTTGTGTCCTTCCCACGGTGGAGGGCAGGATAAGGTGCCACACCAGCATCTCCTACCCAAATTATCCTCACCCGCTCTCTTGCCAGAAGACAACAGGCAACAGACTGAGTTAATCAGTGCAAGTACTGAAGGCCCATTCCCAGATAAACCATGAGTGCTATACCAGGCTTCTGGTGGGTGTGAGAGATCTTTTCCTCTACTGGGTCTCCCCAGGAGAAACCAAAGAACAAGGAGAGGAAGAGAAGAGTGAGGAGCAGAGCAGGTAATTAAATGCTCTTTGGCTGCATATGAAAATATCCCGTCCCTTGACTTGTTCAGGCTGCATCCAAACTATGTTGCATCCACCAGTGCCAGGAGGGCATCATCAGCATTATCAGGGCATGTGAGAGAAGGAGGGAAAAGAGAGATGGAGTGGGAGAGTGTTGGCTGTGCCAGCAACGCAGCATCAGGCACCAGCCCGCAGCCAGCGGCATGGCCGGACTCTCATCATGCCACAGCTTTGGACTGTCCACGTTTCACTTCTCCATCTCTGACATTCATTGCCATTAAGGGCAGATGAAAACTCAAGGTTATTTTAGTATGGTGACATCTGGGCAACAGTTTGGCAGTTCTTTTCCCCAACTTTGGTATAGGTTGGTTCAAAGTTTTCAACCAAAATAGGTTTTCCCCAGTAAATTAATTCAGTAGCAGGCAAGATTCTGGGTTTTCTTGGAATATAAATGAAATGAAATGAAATGAAATGAAATGAAATGAAATGAAATGAAATGAAACAACAATTAATAAAATAAAATAGATTTTAAAAAATAAAATAAAATAAGAAGGCTTGTAGCCAAACTATTTTGCCCTTTGAGATACCATTTTTAAAAATGAATGTTAGAGTGTTTCATGGCAATTTTTAAAAATGAAAACTGGTATCAGTCACTCTATTAAATAACATTATTCCTCCATGCCAACCTTGTTTCATTTATATCTTTAGACCACCATGGTTACAGTGACACTTTTGCTAACTGCTAATGAAACGTGGGAGGAAAGAAGGTTGTGAGGCATTTTTGCAGATGGAAATTGGGAGCAACACTGGTGATGCCAGTAACAAGCTATTGGCATCAGAAATGAATTGTTCCATAGATCCTTCCATATAATTCTCAGTAATGTGGTGCCATATACGCACAGCTGCGTGGAGATGGCTGTTGGCTATGGTGTTGGCTGGTGGCACACAAGAAAACATATCCAGACCTCTTGGTTTGGTGCTGATATTCCCACAAACTGTTGTGTCTGAGACAGGACCTCCTTGCAGCCCTTCATACGAGCATTTAACTATGATTCCAGCTTTACAATGACTTCATGTTCAAGCTGATGTGAACAGATGGAGAGGCAGGACAAGAATCAGATGAATGAGGGTTGGAAGTACAAGGCAAGGATGAAAACTAAGAGTTTAGCGTGGAGCATACACCTTTATCAGCACTACTGGGACCACAGTGATGTATTTTGCCAGAAGAGTGTATCAGCAGCACTCCATGAAGGCCACTTTTTACTGGACTGAAAACTCTTTTCCCTAGTGCTAATGTACTAAGAACTCCTTGTAAGCTGCAAAATACTAACCAGAAACACCCTTTGGAAACAAAGTGGACCCTACACAGCAATCGAGCCTTTCGATCTACAAGGCAGCATCAAAGAGGGGATCTAATCATATTTTTAAAAGAAACAAGGCATAAAACTCACATCTAACTCTCTGAAAATTTTTTGCCTATTTCTGACAGACCTGAACATTTCTTGGAAGGGTTTCCTCTAAAATAAATAAATAAACCACCATCTTAACCCCACAGCAGGACTATCTCCCCCCCATACATATACATATACGTATACATACATACACACACACACTTATTTACACAAATAAAATACCTACAGTAAATCATTTTGCAAGACATAATCCTGTAAGATGTTGATCAGGATGTCCTGATGGGGAGGGGGGTCCCAGGGTACCTGCAGGTCTGTGGTGGGAGAGGAGACCCCAGTGCCTGGCCAGCCAAAATGAGGAGGCACAGCTGTCACATCTGGCTTAGCACGATGGGGCACGTGGAGGGCCAGGCAGGTTGGTGTGTGGCAGCTGATGCGAGGTGTGCTTGGGGGCTGAATGTCCAGTAAAAATTGGATCAGGTTTTAGAGAAAAACTATAGTCCACTAAAATCGGAAGAAACTTGTTACTTTATGTGCTGCTGTGCATTGGATCGGGTGCGTGCCTTTAAGGACGGGGCCGTCGTTAGGCATGCACAGCGGTTATCTAGAGAAAAGCAGATGCTGCAGATATTTATACGTTACCAATTTCAGGGTGTACAGCAGTTTTCAGCCTCCTGAAACGGTGCCTCTCGGTGTGACCCACACACTTTTAGTGTCGCGTATCAACAGGAGGAAGGGCTAATTTTGGTGAGTGGGGCTTTCTGCCTTGCTGCCTCTGCTCTTTGGGGTGAAAAGAGAAGCCTGATTAAAACCTATTAATCTAAGGATTTGGGTAAGGGATGTTGAATGAATTATAAAACGTAAAATTTTTAGAATTATCAGAGAGACAGACAGACAAGCAAAATTTGACCGAGCAAAATATATTGAGCGTGTAAGAACACATCAGCTAATTTGGAGTTTTCACTCCCATTTTAAAAAGTCAAAAGATTTCATAATTTTCCTTTTGGAAGGAAGTATAAATCAAAGCTGGATATTTTGCTGATAAAAGATTTCCTCTTTTGGGCTTTATCACAAGTGAAAATGAACTTGGCATTCGCAGATTAGTCCCAGTTAATCAGAACTTGCAATCAGAGAAATCAAGTCGTATTTCTGCCTGCAAGTGAAGCCAGAGTTAATATTCCTGCGTGGTCCAGGAACATTTTGGTGGGCAGATGGACCCTCCATCCGTAAATGATGGGGGGACGGCTCTATTGCAAAGTGGGACTTAGGCTCGAAACATGCCTCTTCAGGGAAAGGGTGGCATCCCGAACACAAGGCTTCCAGGCTTGCCAAGTTCTCTGCAGGGTATTAGGAGCTTCTTTTTAGCTGCCTAAAACCAGCCACTCAAACTTTGCAAGCACAAATATTCACCCCAAATGTGAGCATGGCATGAATCAAGCAATGAAAGTTAATCGGCATCATTAAATCTGTCAAACCAGCAGGTTATTAAAATTACCACTATTCACTCCAAAAATGGGAACAAAAAATTATGCTCTAGCTTTCTGAGCCTGTTTGTCTTGTTTTCCCACACTGCTTATGAATTACTACAGTATATTACAATGTCCTCTATCCATCTTCATTAGCATTGTGAACAAATTGTATTGGGCTGTAATGCAGCATTTTTTTCGTATTGTACAAACATATATGATGTACAGAAAATGGGCAATTTAATATGAAAAGAATATTGTGCCTCAGAATTTTTATTTTCTAAACAGTCATTTCAGTTGGGAATTATTGCATGATTTGTGCATAATTTCTCATGGATAGTTATTTAAATATAAATAGGGAAAATATGTAATTCCATATGGTGGCTATCTACCCTTTCTTGATGCCTCTCCATGTTTTTAATAGTGCAATAAACAAAAGATAAAAACATCTCTAAGCCACACACTAGTCAAAAGAAGATAATTGTGCCTGTATGTGTTTATTGTAATTTGAATGTGCTTCAATTAACTTTCCTCAATATTTCCCAGTTCTTTTAAAAGAAACTTAAATTGGTTTTTATTTTGTGAAATTTGTTTTCAGTGCAATAAGAAAAAAAAATCCCTTTGTTTACCTCATTATGGATACATCCTATCCAGGAGCAAAGCTCCAACTCTTTATTCCCAACAACCTTTTTTTTTTTTTTTTTTTCCATTTTAACATGCTTCTTATTATACTTTAAGTAAAAATATCAAATTTCTAGTGCTCCCTAGGAAGAGGCAGCTCATCATCACTCAATATATCACATATCAAAGTGTGGTAAAACATGAAAATGGCAGAAAAGCAAACTCTTACACTTTTGCACTGCAGTCACTTTTAAAAGATGAGAATTTATTACCCTTTCCTCCTACAAATCATCAGGGCAACCGAAACAGAGAGAGCGCATATAGAATACTTGCTGTAATTAACCTTGAGGTTTTTATTTAAACAAGGTCAAACATTTTAACAGCTTTATAAATTAAGGTTGGGTCTGCATGGCTCTATAGCATCAGGCTAATGACAAAATGCACATGGAATACTTATTAAACGGCATTTATTTACAGAAAATACATCCCGCAAGCTTCAGAGAGGCACACCCACGGGCTGATCTAGCCCTGACAGACACACGGCTCCATCCCCAACCAAACCACCCCACGGTGACCTGTGTAACTGTGCTTTTATCACGTGCTACCCAAGCCCAGGTATTGGTAAATTAGGTCATTTGCAAGTTAACTGCATTTTTAGAGTGATTACAAAATTACAGGAGGTAGATTACAATCACCCCAATAACTGCTGTTCTGTCCTTAATTTCATCCTATTTTTATTTATTTTTTCTTCTACTTAAGTTTTAATGGAAGGAGAAGGTAGTAAGACATTTGAGTTGAGTAAGATGAACTACTTCTCAGTGTTAGTGAGCAGTTAGTCACCCAGGGACCTTTATCAGTCTCTCTGCCCATCCTGGGTTATCTCCTACTTCCTAATAAAAAATGGCCATCAAGAGTAATTTTTTCTGAACAAGGAACTTTCGATTTCTTTCTATTTCGCTTTCTATTTCGCACTCTAAATAAATGGTAGCTTTTAAGTTGCCACCGTTCATAATTTCACGCTCTTTTCAGTGTACCAAAGCATAATAAAGAAGATCATAAGCCACAGCGCCTGACATGGCTGCTTTACATGACGGTCTGCTCTGCAGACATCTCTTACCAAAAATCCTCTCTTTGAAGTCAAGACGAGATCCACGTGGACAATAGATGCCAGCTATACCTGTGACCCACCAGTCTTAAAACAGCTGGCGTAATTTTCCTAAATGATTCAGATAATTTCTCCCCAAATATTTCTTGCCTCTTAGGCAGTTTTTCTTAGCCCCATGGTGTATGAGTTACACAGACCCCAAAGGATGCTCATTATTCACCACGCTTGCTCTCTTAAACTTCACATCTGGGTTGCCACAACCGCCTCTCAGTATGAGCTCTGGGCCCCTGGAAACATCAGTAGGGCTACAGTTGGGATCTTCACCTAAACCTCCTCCCTCTCACCTGGCCACAGCGTATTGCATCACATCCAACCAACAAAAATCCCGCGTATCAGCGGGGCCAACAGCGGGGACCGAACTGCGTGAAGAAATAAACACTTTTCGGCATCTGCGTTCACCATTTTAATTGACTTCTCCTTTCATTTGTTCCCCTTCTGTGCCCTCCGACTATAAGTGTTCAAGCGGCTGTAGCAACCCCCAGGAAAAAAAAAAAATAGTTGTGCTAAATGAGATTTTTATGTGTGGGTGTTTAAGTATCCGCGTGAAGCAAATTTCTACCCTCTTCTCATCAGAATGGGAATGAGACCATGTGAGTGATGTGACCAATTACCACCGAGCACCCCAGAGCAGCTTCTGAATATTCACGTCCAATTGCTACTTTGGTGGAACAATTGGTTTGAACAGTTTGAAAAGGCAATGATGTCAAACGTGCGGCGTGATTAAACGCAGAGAAATTACCAGCCGTTGAGCTGAAAAAGAAGCTCTGTTTCCTTCCCAGGGTAATTCTGCTTTCGAATTTTGCAGGAAACGCTGTGCTCAGATGGCCTCTTCCCACACACCCAAATCTGTCAGGGCAAAGGTGCAGCTGAATTTTGGAAGCAGCATGGTCAGGGACATGCATGGGAGCTTTGATACGGGTGCAGCAAGTCAAATGCCTCCTACCCCAGGTAGAGCAACACAGCGGCACATTCTGCAAGCACACCATGATGCAAATGTAATTTGAACCAAAGATTTCTGGGGCCAAGTACCTGGGAGTTGAATTGTCCAGGTAACTGGCAAAGGCTACGCCTTTTCCATCAATATCAGCTGCGTTTGGGAGATCATCTGCTTTCTGTACAGACAAGGACCATGTTAAACACACAGTCCTGCTGCTTGGTTCATGCCTATTTCTGTCATCACTGATTTTTTTTAAAAATAGACCATTAATTCTTCCATCCAGCTCTCTCCTTCTGCTTTAAAAATGCATATACTATTACAAGTTATAGTTCAGTAGCCCTCATTTTATGACTGAGTCATGCAAATCCAAGAATTAGGAGAAACAGCATTTTTTTTACTGTAGCGCACAGAGTAGCGTGCAGTTCCCAGATGGCAGAAGGGAGCTGAGAGCACACACGAGGAAAAAAAAGTAATACATCCTCCAGGATCATATCTGATGCCGAGCCCTTGTCAGAGAGAGAGGGCACAGCAACGCTGCTCATGTTTGGGGCCAGCTCTGAAAACGATTTCTCTCCTCCTGGTCCCCTTTGGGGAAGGTGGTCGTGTACACTCTTGTACGAAAAAATATGGTTTTTTCTCAACAAGCGACTCCCACACATTTTGTGAATGTGCAAAAGGTTTCTTAAACATGATGCAGGAGGCTAAGATGAGGAAACAGTGTGTATAAAATCCCCCTTGAAACCAGGGAACTTTTTCTTTTCCTTTCTTCTCATTTCCTACCCAGAGATCTGAGCTAATTTTCCCTATCCATAGGCTCCCCTCACCCCCTCAAAAAAAAAAAAAAGGGGGGGGGGGGGGAGACTGTATTCACTAATTATACATCCTGAAAAGAATTTGGTTCAGTGTAAGATGATCCTAGTGATATGCTAATCCTTTTTTCTGCTTGGTGCAGCCTGAAGCCTGTGTCTAACATTTTTTTCAACTGTATGACAATAAAAGTTGTGGCAACAAAAGAAATAAATGGGCAGCTAAAGAAGGTATAGCTGAAACACATGGCAGACCAGTTCTCTCCTCTCCTTCTGGCTGCTCTTTTGTAGGCTCTGGTTTGGTATCCTCAAGTCAATAGCCGAAAGCCAGCCACCTTAGCAACTTAGTATGACACCCAAGCCCTCTCTCTTTACATTCATGAATAGTCAGCAAGCAGCAGACAAAATAGAACTAATCTTTTTTGACAGAATTGTTCAATTTTAGAGGAAAGGCTTTTGAGGCACCTTCCATACATTTGCAGAATATGAGACAACAATGGCCACCATCACATTTTTACAAAAGGACGACCAGGGATGTGAACGTGCACACACGCACCCACAACGGCCGTTTCGATAAAATATTACAGCTAAGTTCAAGCGATTGCAGGGTATGCCCATTGTTAGGGGGAAAGCTGGCAGGCAAGAATAAACAAACAAACAAACAAACAAACAAAAATCTCCATTGTTTTGTTGCTGATTATTAAACATACACATCCCGATAACGCGTGATTAGGGTTATTTGTCTTGATTAACCAAAGTTAAGGGAGCTGATTAATATCCATTCTTTAATTTCCTGTCATAGGCTGATAACTTCATTTTTTTTTCTTTTTTTTCGACCAATGATTCTTATTGCAAAATGCATTCAATCCAGCAGGTTCTTGCCTGCTTTTAAAAGCTGGTTTTGCCATTTTGAAATCCTGTAACACAGCAGCCACTCACAAGTCTAGTATGTGCAGAGGACATTCCTCCTTTTCCCTTCTCTCCCCTCCATTTAATGTAAGCCATATCTCTATCTCCAAATACAGTCTGAGCAGGAAAGAGAAGAAAATAATAGTAGTAGTAGTAGTAGTAATAATAATAATAATAATAATAATAATAAAAAATAAAATAATCAGTCTATGGGCAAAAGCAGAAGTTAGCAACATGGTCCATGCAGCTGCAACACTACATTTAAAATTCAGTTTACTCCTAGGAAGAGGGCTAATCCTGCCCCTGTAATTCCCTACAGCCAAAATGTACCCCCCTCCCTGAGTGACAGTGCAATGCAAAGACACTCGCACGCTTATCTTCCCCAACCAGATGGCCGACTTGGATCAATGCACACACGCCACGATCAATGGGAGCGATAAAGAATTAGGAAAACAGTGGTACATGCTCCCAGAAAGCTTGTACACTGCATAATTATTTTATGATTCTACACATGGCTACATGTGATACTGGAGTCAAGAAGGAAAAGGATAATTAGAGAGCCAGAAAGCACCCGTACTGCACTACACACTTTGTCAGTCAGCAGTTCCCACTCGGCTCAAGTCACCGCCGTTATCTCCTCTCCTGCCCCCTTGCAAACGAATTTAGGGAATATGCAAAATATTAGGGGGAGGCGGCTTCTGGGTTACAGAGACGGGATGCAGGAGATTATTGTGTCCTGTGATATGACAGCAAAAGTTTTGGTCCGAGGGCTGGGGTGGACCGTGTGAGCATCGCTTGCGGAGCGGAGCATGGGGTGGCATCCGCGGGGCACAGGGGTACCTGCGATGAGCAGGGGCTGTGTCTGAGCCCTTCTAGGGCTTTGCTGGGAGAGGAATGTGTCCACGTTCATTCAATAAAATATATCTGTATATGTTACTCTGGATTTGGTTGGGGTTTTTTTCTCCTCCTTTCTTCCTGGCAGCAATTTTGAGATTGGCTCCTTGCATCCAGCCTATTTGCCACCACGCTGCCGAGCAGAGAAGGCAGGGGGAGGAGAGAACTGGCTCCCCCCAAACTGATCGAATGACACAGAATAAATATCAAAGCGCTGGATGGTTACGACGGTGAATCTGGATGCCAAAGAGCACATGACCGAGATTAGGGAGCAGAACAATGCCAGGCAGAAAGCTGCCCTTCGCGCCCAGGCAGGCAGCGAGAAATCACCGCGCTAAGCACTTTGCAAAAACACATCGTCACCTCCTGACGCCACCGGCAGGTCCCTGTCCTGCCACCCTAATACCACACTGAAATTGCCAATAGGGACAGAGGGAGGAGGAAGGAGACAGGCTGCCATCATCATCAGAGGCACAGCTGGGGCACCCTTGTCCCTCTGAGTACCCCCATGGACAGGACCTTCCTGCTGGCCCCCAGGGTGGTGGTGGGACCCAGGACCATGGCATGGTGTTCCTGTGCAAGGGGAGAGCAGTGTAGGAAATACCCGGAAAGGATTATGGAGAGTTAACCCACTGACCAGCCAAGGAGCAGAGGGGTGTGATGGAGAGCTGGAGCTCGGAGGGGCATGGGGTAGGCATCACCATCCCTTCCACGGCTGCATTTCCTCCTGGGGCCTTTGTGTACACTGCAGAGGTGTCATTGCTGGAGCCCATGGTCCAGAGATATCTGCCCGGGTCCTTCTGCAGGGATGTGGCAGAGGGGCTCACCCTGCATCTCCTCATCCCTGCCCTAGCCTGCTCCCCCAGCATAAACCAGGGCCAAACAGCACTTTTCAGTAAAATAAATGAACAAGCCTTCACATGTTTGGGAAGGTCCATTTTAAATGTGAAGTTTTAAGATAAAGGAATTGGTGTCCCTCCTGCTGGCATTTGACTTAAATAAAGACCAAGGCCCAGAGCTCTTCCCTGACCTGTGGATCAAAATGTCTCTGATGTGTGCTCAGACTAAAACAGCCACCCCGAAAGCATCTGCACTTTACTCTTCTCCTCAGACACAGGCCATTCCATGGGCAAAGGCAGATCAAACTGCAGTGGCCTCACCAGTAGAAACACCCACCATGAACATATCTATGAGGCTGGACTGGTGATCAGTCACTCACTAAATTGGTTACTGCAACTCCAGCCCTGAACACGCTTTTCTGCTTGTTCATAAAGGTTTCCCATCATACTGGGTCTCAAATCAAAACACCCATTAGAGCTTGGTTTGCCCAGCAATGTTTTGCTCCACTAAAACCACATGTCCATAAGAAAGGTGAGAAAGAACATGAGATAACTTGGGTCAATTTAAGCAAACATCCTCCAATGCCAAATCAGAAATCATGCAGTGTCGGTTCTGCCTGTGAGGGAAAACTTGCAGGCAGCATTGCCTGTAAGCAACGCTCTAGGAGCTGAGGAGCGCAAGTGGGTCCAGCTGGGATGGGGATGAAGACTGGTGGATAGGCAAGGTGTGACACACAATGGTATTAACTCACCCATTTCTTCATCTCTTCTCTTGTGGAGACTGGTGGCATCTGTGAGGAGGGAGGTAAAGCCAACGCTTAGAGGCATGCCAACAACAAGGTGCAATCATAGTGTATCATGCTCAAGGGTCCACCTTGACTGGACAACCCTTTGTGAAGGATTTATAGTTCTGTGCATGACATCTCACTGCCTAGAACCAACCCACTCTGATGGGTATGTCATCTTCACTGGTATAGACGGTCCAGATGACACTGTCAAAGCAGCATTATTCTACCTGTACAGTTATGCATTGTCACAGGTCTTGGAAACACAGCTTTTCTGGAGGTGGCAGAGAGTGTATGTGAAGTGCCATTAGTTTGACCACTATGGCTGTTTCAACTTCTTAATCAAAAAGTCTCTATAAATAAAATAAATTACTTTTTGAACAGATATGAAATTTTTGTTGGTGCCTTCTGTTTCTTTTGATGTATTACCATTACGCATGGAAAAAACCCACAATACTTCCCTTCTTTAAAAATTGCCAATTTTTGGTAAAATTTTATTAAAGATGTATCTCTAACTGAATATTTATCCTAAAAATAATGATAAAAATGCAGGTTTATTTTTCAAGGTTTTTACACTCCGTTTTTTTTTGTCAAAAGAATGATAGGAGCTTCAGATAGAAAAGGGAACTATTTCTGAAATTTCTCAAGAGAAATAATTGCCTTCACTAATCATTGCTTCCACAAAGAAAAGGTTCTTTAGTGACACAGGTTCTGCCTTTGGAGTTGGCATCATACTGGGTAACAGCGTAATTAGAAATAGAGAGATGTAATAACTCTCCAGGTTGGAACAGATCTGTACGAGATCAGTTTTGCCTCACTTGGATATGGACTATCCATTTCTGGAGTGCAATTTAATTACTTCTGTGGTAGCAGGTGGTAAGTTCTGCATCTCCCTTGACTGGCAAAGTGCCTCTTCTCCTCCTCAGTCCAGCTCCCTATGCCTTCGCTAAGTTCGTCCTCTTCCTCGCTGGGTCTGTCTCTGTGGCTCAGCATTCTCCTGCCATAGTGGTTATGATGGATGGATTCTACCGTTTGTTTTGGTAAACAAAGACCTGGAGCCACAGCTGCAACCAAGGAAAGCTCTCTGCAACTCAAAAGAGGGTATTTTTTTCCCCACCTGCTGTGTATTAGCCTTTCTAACACAGAATTAAATAACCTGACAGATGCCCCAAATTTTGCCAGCTGCTTTTGATCCCTTTGGACAGACAGGGATGACTAGAATGTGTGGGACACCATGGCCATGTCTCCTTTCCCTCGATCAGGCCTCTCCTAGACGTTTTGGACATCACACAGCTACATAGGCATTGACACTAGGAAGGCTGGATGTATCATCCTTTCTTAATGCAAGAAGAAATGTGTTGGTGTCTTCTGGTGAGGCTGGTCCATGCCACTCATGGAGTAACTTGAAGTTTTCATGCCATCGTCCCTCCTTTGTATCAAGACTGGAAATGCAAATGCACGTCCTGTCGTGAGAGAGGATGTGAAAACAACCTGGGGTCAGCTGATGAGATGCTCACAAGCAATCCCACCACAGAGCAGCTCATGATCCCCCCTGGCCCCAGCAGTGGATTGTTCATAGGATGGGAGCACATCCAGTTGCATGTGGATAGTCCCCTGAGAAGGCAGACCTCAGGGTAGCTGCTATGGACAGGTTCCTGCAAACCTATTTCCACCAAGTAAAAGACAAATCTGGAAGAAGAGAATAACTATCTGCAGACCAATGCCCAGAATACTGTCCCATGTTACAAACTGGACAAACTTTTACTTCTTAATTATTGAAAACAAATGGGACTTAAATTGTCACAGATGCAAGTAGGCTGGTAGAGAAGCAAGAAACACTTTTTTGTATCTTGTCTATATGGGGTTTTTTTTTGTCTCTTATAAGGCTAAGTAGCATATTCTCTCTCTTCTCTTCCATTATTTCCTGCTTAATTTTAGGTTCCAATTTTGGCCTTGAACAATAACACTGTTACCAGAGAGCAGTGCCTCGGACTCATGGAGGCTTTCAGAAAATATTGGTGCCATCTTCCATAAAACATTTTAAACACATGCTATTTGTTTTTAGTCTCCCTTCTGGTTTTACACACTACAAAGAGGACATTTAATATGTACAATAGAATTAATAGGGATGCAATGTAAGCAGGACTTACATTCAAAATACACTTCCACAAAACAAAGGAGCAGCTGTGAAAATGTAGAGTCCGCTGAAAATTTTTTACTTGGGTATCACATTTGCTAAAAGATTTACTCTGCAAAGTTTTATCTAATTTCCCATTCATTCAATTAAGCAGAGAGATAAATGGCCAGATCCCAAGAGATTAGGGGAAACTGTGTTTAGCTCCCCCTTACACTTGCGATCAAGACTGTGTTCAATTTTGTGATTATTGCTCTACAGTTCATGCTTACAGGCTCTGTGCTGCTGATAGAGGAACACCTCCATCTTCCACCAAATGCAATGGGATTTGAAAGCACTCAGGATCCCACAGATGTCTCCAGATCAGGAAGATTCAAACCACATATGAAATGATACCCCATTCAGCAAGGATAGATCACCCTAGCTAGGATGGGGCTTTGTGCAACCTGGCCTAGTGGAAGATGTCCCTGCCCATGGCAGGGGGGGTTGGAAATAGGTGATCTTTAAGGTCCCTTCCAACCCAAACCATTCTCTGATTCTCTGATTCTATGAATGGTCTTTGAGCTCTGCTAGGAGGAATGGCCAAAACTCATGCATTACCAGAGCCATCAATTCAGAGTAAGAACCAGGCACCCACCAACATCTCTTGGAAATGAATCACATGGTAAAGATAAGGCAGAGGAAAACAGATAAAATGAAAATTGCTCTCTTTTCCCCTGCTATTTGTGTCACACAGCCTTTATTGACTTGTCTAAGCAAAGTCAGGAAGATTTTTGAACCAAAACAGAAATATGTCCTAATGTTTTGTTGAGCATCAGTCCAGAATTATTCTTTCTCCTCTGGCAATTGGAACATTGATATTTTAGTCATCGGGATAACTACTTTCTGGAGTTAGTCATCCATTTAAAGTTAAATTATGGATCTTGTGAAAGCTTGAAGTCCATGGCAGAGCCAACAGACCCTCCCAGAGTCAGGAATACTCTGCTACTCCTTCCCCGGAAGGGTGACAAGCAGGTAGGAAAAGAGAGATTGAACACAGAGTGAGCACAGCCACAGACACTCATCCTAAAAACACAGAGCTGTGAAGATTGTTCCTGGTCACTCCTACACATCAGGAGAGGGCATGACTGATATGCCTGATGTCCCACCACACCATCAGTGGGTGGGAGCTGTTAGCAGCAGTTAGTCTGAGCAGCCTTGAGGCCAGTGAGTTCCCAGGATGTGGAAGAAATGATGGCTGACCACCACCACACTGAACCATTCAGGCAGCAGCTGCGGGACATGACAGAGGTTTGTGAGTGCCAGCATTACTGTGGAAGCTGCAGAAACTCAGACACGTTCTGAGTTCTACCCTGCAATGAAGTGCCTTTGAAGAATCTGCCTTAGGAACTGAACAAACTCTGTTTAGCCTTTTGTTTATACCTTCTAATTCCACCAAGGTTTCTTCAGTCACCCTGGATCCTCATGCATGGCACAAACATATAGCAAAGAACTGCTCATGCCTTATTGACTTTATTATCTAGCTATAATACTGATTCTGAGTTGCAAGAGTTTTTCCTGCAATTTACATTTTTACGGCTTGTATGGGTAATAGGAATGGACAATTCCAGCACCCAACAGATGAAAGGGGAATAGAATTTCCTGCAGTCCTGGTAGGCAACATGTTTTCAGGTCCTCTTGTCCCAAACACTAACGAGCAGCAGAATTGTAGAAGGACAGCAGCTCCTGCATATATTCAAGGCAAAGCATTTGGCAGTAGGTTTGATGAGACCATTACCTTTCATATTGATCTGAATTGTCTCAGTATTTTCTTTTGTTCACTCTAAATGTCTACGTGGATAGAAAATTCTTTGAGAATAAAACAATATCTTGGGCTTTTGCATTTAAAATAAACAATAATCCACAACCAGGCTGTAGCAATTCTATGATATTTCTCCTACTGCTGCTACAATTACTACTCTAATTAGAATGGGACCCTTTCTTGATACCTTGATTAAGAATCAATTTCCAAAAGCATCCTCCAGTATGCAGAATTTTTCAGATTTGGCCCTCAGATAACAAACATGGTTATTTGACAAGACTAATATAAAATGTTCATTCATGTACCAAAGCAGGAACACTTTGGGATGCTAAGTAGACTTTTGTGGATTTTGATGTCTGTTTGCAAAAAAAAAAAATAAATGAAGAAAACAAGACAAATGATAGAAAAGACCTAAGATGTTATTCTAAATTTTATCAGAAATTTTTGATTAAACATATGTGAATACATTGTCTGGTTTTAATAAGCTTGAAAACATCATCAGCAATTAACTGGCAAACCAGAATATTGTTGCATAGTCAAGCAAGGGTAATTGTGCTTGTTATACTGCGAGAGATGCAGTTGATCAAAAAGAAAAACGCTGTTTTCCCTGAAGTTCATTTACAGCATTTAGGTGGAATCCACACTAGGCATTAATCAGACGAATGCTTCACACAGAAACTGCTCACCAACCTGCGAACGCCCAGCACACTGTCAACACGCACGATGGGTCTCCCACTGGATGTCTGTATCTCTTTTTCCAAGGCTGTCAGTGCTATTTTTCCATTTCACCTGGAATATCCGTATTTAAACCTCAAGAAGCAACACCAACTTCTCGTTCTCTGTTGTGAAGAGAAAGTGTTGAGGTACAGCAGGGTGCATGGATATTCTTTAGAGGTCAACTTATCTCAGTGAATTTACATGGAAAAAAGAATGTGGTTGAACCTTGTTACTGCAGAAAGTGGAAATACTAACTATTTTTCTACAGTGACATAATTATAGTCATCCAAGAATGCAAAAGAGGCACTGTCTGTAGGCAGAGGGAACAACACCAGCTGACATAGCTGACAAGGACAAACTGCAGGACCAGAAGCCATTTTCCCAACAAAAATTTTCATAGTTTTTCTAATCCAAAGCTGGGATTTTGAGGTTCGGCTTTTCCACCACTATGTCTTTCAAGGATGGGACAAACTGTTTGGACCACCCTGAAAAATTTTGACTCCTTTTTCAAAGGCCACATGCAACCAGCAATTGGTGACTCTATAAAGGAAGTGCCTGCTTCATTTGGGCCTTGCTCTGCATATGAACAAGCACTTCACCCACTCCCCTTGTCCTTGCCTCTTATTTCCATAATTACCTGCATTTATTGCTTACTCTGAATATGATGCATCTAATGCCTCAATTTATTCAAATGGGGTCTGCAGCTGTAGGTGCTCAGTGTTTGCATCTACAGGTTTCTTTAATGGCTTGGTACGGGCTTTCTTATCCAGTGTGACCAAATACCAGTTTCCTCCAGGGATATACAACAACCTCTTCTCCAAGCCAGCAAACTTTTAGTTGTGCCAATACTTGCTTAGTGATGTCTATTTGTTGTTTCAGAAATATGTGCCAACATGATGCTTGCACCCACATTTTCAACAGAAAGACCTGTGGGCTTGAATTAAAGCTCTTATTTTACCTACTCTCAGTGCTATGTATTTTAAAGGTCTGTTTCTGAATTTTTTTCTGCCTCAGAAAAAAAGAAAGAACACTACTCTGATGTTGTGCAAAACCGGTTTTTGAACTTATAGTGAATCCTTTAATTTTCCACTTTGTGCAAATATTTTGTATGACAGCAGCATGTGCAAATGTGCAAACAAATTTTCATATTTCATGAAGATGCATAGAGAAGACAAAGAAGGGAATATGGTGAGGCTCATTGCTAGATTCAAAACTTCATCTGACCAATAATCCACTAATGTAATTCTATCAGGGACACGGGAGTTAAGTCAGCTCAGTTTGGAATAAGAAAGTTCAAGGAAAAGGCTCTGAGCCTTGAAGCACAGATTCCTTTTATGAAAAGAGCCAGGAGGCAGCAATTAAACTCAGTTACATTGGGATGAACGTGCCCTCCCCGTGCCCAGAGACCACACACGCGCTGGATGATTCTTGGAGGATGAATGTATCCTGCTCTGGCCAAGGGCCGGGTCAGTGATAGCCAAAAAACTCTTTGAGGTTTTGGCTCAAAGGTGCAGCCTTGTGACATACTTGGAGAGGCAATCCTGCACCACATAGCCTGTCCTGATGAAGTTGCCCCTTTCGGAGTATGCCGGGACATTGACCCAATTTGCACAGACCCTCGGCATTAGCATAGACCCATTGCAAGCGAGGTCTTTGAACACCAGTTGCCTCCAAATTCCATTACCTCTCTCCCTGCTGGGTTTTGTGCTTTAAGTATCAGCCAGGGGCTGGGAGAAGAAAAGAAAAAGAAAAAAACCCAGTAAGTTAAATCCTAAGCCCAAATAATTAGTCATGTTTTGGTTAGTTCTCTAAACTCTTACTTATGGCTGATTCTCCATTTGACAGAATAAAATCTGATTTTTTTTTTTTTTCCTGGCTTGACACACAGGTCAGTTAATCCGGAGGTTCATAAGTATGGATGAGCCACAGAGAGAGGTAAACACCAACTTTGGATGCGTTTGTCACAGCACTTCATCTTTGTTTGCAGCCTCATCTGATGTACAAGCAAATTTCAGAGTCATCTTTGCTTGCAGGTACTCTGAGAAAACTTCACTTGGAGAGGGAAAGAAATGTGGGATGACTTTGCTGTCTAGCAGATAAGCTTAAGGGTAACAACAATATTTCATCCTTTGTCACTAACGAGAGACAGGCTTGGGTGTGCTGGATAATTTTAAAGGGAACAGTGCTCATAGAAAAATCCTATGTGGGCAGACCAGAGTTTTAGCTCTGCATTGGAAGGTAGCAGGCACTCTTACTTCATCTGGAGGTGAAGATCCAGCCTTGGCCTGGCATGGAGGGGACTTTTGAGGATTAGACTGTGAGTGCAGGATGACTGAAGGAATAAAGTCCAGCTGGTTGGACTGCTTAAAGCTTCTTGTTTCTTTGTGTTCAGGAGAAATTATTTAAACTCGATGTCTAGCAAATATAGGGAGAAAGACTATTTCTGCTAAATATCTGCCACTTTGGTGCACTCCTCTATCATTAGTCTCCACAAGTGAAAGGACCAACACTCAATGCCTGTAAAAGACTGTTTGAAGGCAGGGCTTACCATCCAAAGTCAAGAGGGGGTCCCCAACTTGGACTAAAGCTCTGCTGCTGTAGGCTGTTTTACTTGTATTTTCTGTGACCAAACCACAGCGTGACCTACAACATGCTAACCCTGGGGCTGCAAGTGCAGATCTGGGCCTTGACTTGTTTTTGTAAAGACGTTACCATGCTGCAAGTTGGAGGGGAATCTGCACAACACATACTCTGTACCACATGTCTGTGCATCACCCAATCTTGTACTTCAAACTAGCAGCAAAGTCTTGGGAAGATTGTGGACAGCTTGCTTCGAGTAGGTACTCACCCTTTGGCATGACTGAGGTTACAAAACTGAACTTTAGTGCAACTCACCTACTCTACATGCAACATGCACTGAGCACATCAGTACGGCATCTCAGTACAGCGTAGTGTGTGCATATCTACCTTAAGATGCAATATTTGTACTGAGACCCTGAGCACAGCATGACCATTTTCATTCTTATACTGTTCCCATCTTATACTGGTTCTTGCACTGTGCACGTCACTGGGCACAGCTGTTTGCTCTTTGCTCCTTTTCAGTGGAGTTTGCTTCATTGCTTGAGTTTTCTTCAGAAAAAGAATTCTTATTTTGCATGATTCAGGTACAAAAGAAAGTGAGATTGAAGAATACACTTGGAGTAGGAGTGAGGTTTGTGGTGCTCATTTCTTCTTCAGGGAGGCAACTTTGCACTGGCTTTCAGGGAAGTTGTATCTCTCACCCAGGGGCTCTTCACTCTATTACACAGGGCTCTGCAATTCAGAGCAAAATTCTTGAGGACAGCCCTGAGGGGTCATTGAATATTTTCTTCCACGAGCCTTTTCCAGAGCTTGTGACCTTGTCAACAAAGAATGGGCTATGAACTGAATTTGAAATTCTCTGAAAAGCTACTTGAAGGACTGGAGGTACGATGCAGTTGAGTAGGGAGATACCTGGTGGTATCATTAGGGAGATACCTGGTGGCATTTCTTACTAGCTAGAGTTTTCCAAATGCTGATGGCCTTATGCACAGTTCTCTCACACTGCTTCACTTTTCCTGCAAAATGACAAAATACTGCAGGAACAAGGTGAGGTCACCACCAGAGGAGACAGGACAGAGTCTCTGAGCTGGAAGGAAACAGCAGAGGATATTACTTGCACACGCTGCCATGGAAGAGATTACTGTCAGGGAACACTGAGTTGAACGGACACCTTCCACAAAACAAGACAGTGCTACAGCTACATACTCTTTGAAAACCTTTCCTCCGAGCAACAGCATTACCTCTACCTCACCAAGATTCAGCTTCAATGAGCTCTTCTTCCTTCATAAGACTGTCCTGATGTGAAGGATGTAGCTCTGCGTGGTGGCAAATAGGAAAGGCTGCGTGTTATCTGTGTGCTGCTGGCACTCAAAGCAATGTTGCCTAATCAGTTTATCTTTGGGTTTCACAGAGGTGTTAAAAAAAAAGCCAGAGAGGAGCTGATCTTTGTGAGACTCCATGAACAAAGGACTTGGAGGTGCAGCTTTATTTAGTCCATTTTAGCATTTCACCCTGCAGTCCTGACACCTGTTTGCCATGAGAAGGCAGATCCGCATGGTCTCCAGGATCAAACAACTCCATGAGATTGTTAGTTGGTGTTTGGCTAACTTCACAGAGCTTGCTCACGAGTGGGAGCTCAGCCAACGGGAAGCAATAAGCTGATATACTACGGGGCGGGAGGTTTCCTTCATGTCCGTGGGATGGAAATGGCATGGACTAGATTAACAAGACTTTGGAGGACAAGGAGGAAGGGGACATTTTTTTACATCATCCAGAACTTCTCAGGTGCAACTGCACTGCTCCCTGGGAGCAGAGACAAGCTGCTGACGGGTGAGTACAAGCCATTTTGTTTCGGAAACCCACAGATACGAAGAGTGGCTCTGCCTAAGAAGTGTAATTTGAATCAAGGTTACTATACCAATTCTGCATAGAGCCAGGTTTCTTCAGCACTTTGACAGCCAGTTTGCACACACATTCTGACCATAATTTCTCAGGGTGGAAAAATCACCCACCAGGCTTTAGCCTCGCTTTTTCTCTTGGCAAGAGCTGCAAGCCCAGGTGGCGATCAGAATGCAATTTTGCAGATTATTTGGAAGTGTCACCCTACTCAGGTGCTCTTTTTCATGTTGTTATCAATATCCATAAAATACAGCCTGCTTTGAAAGCATTTCCTACCTTAAGAATTACAGAATTTCACCCTAGAATATATAGATTTTAATAGTTCTCATTAACAGACTGTGTGCTTGCTAATAAGTACAAGAAACATGATGGATGAGAAACATGAGAAAACTCCAGAAACTAAATGTTGTGAGGATTCATCTTGTTGAATGGTGATTCATGCATGCAATTCCCATGAGTATTACCAGGAGTTATGGATATAAATCCTAGCACATCAAGAGGGGAATATAACCCCCAGTGGTTAGGAATTAAAAGCATTCTGAGGGGCGCAGAGTCTCATCTTAAGACACAGAGTCACCGTATGCATCTAAATCCCTGTACACCGAGATATGAATATGTTAGGATCACAGTAATAACAATGACTATGCAGCTTGTACGGCGCTTTTGAAATTGGATGACACAGACACATCTTTCCAAATTAGCGATTTAAAATTGCAGGTGGCTGGTGCTTTCAGTTTTCATCCACCCCGTAAGCCTGGAGATGGTTTCACTAATACAGCACTTCCCAGATGTTTAGACCCCAGGTGTGCAACAGTGTTCTTATTGATGAGATTTAAATTCTCTTTTTTTTCGGTACTGCTTATGATAGGAGCAAAGATAACTGCATCGGGTCATATCTTTCATTATCACACAATCTTCCTCTCTTCCTTGCATTACTGATGGTGGGTTTAATTCTTTTTACAAAGAATTTGTTGAGACTGTACATATATTTGTGTGCAGGACATGTCCTTACCTTGAACCAGGATAGTAGCTTCGCTGTTCATTCATTCATAACAATTGTCTCCATGTGCATGCTCACACCAACAGACATTATTTTACCAGTGAGTGTTAAACTATATCATTAATGATTTTTTTTTCAGTGCTCATTTACATATTAGGATTGTTTCTTCGTTCTAGTTTTGCAAACCTTTGGATGTTGTCACCACACCACTAGATAATGCATTTCAAAGTCTCATGGTTACTCTACTTCCCATTCGTATGTTTGAGGTTTTACTTCAAGCCTTGTTTCCTTGACTAATAGGGGACGGCGAGCAGTACTTTGGTTGGAGGGGGATTCATCTGTTTCAGGGCATGTATACACTGCACAAGTACTTCCATCAGAACTAGTCCTCCTAATGCATTTTAAGTCAGTCAAGAGAGACAGGCACAATTTCTCTCAGTCCCACAACATCAGATGAATCATATCCTAAAAGTATGTGTTTACCCCCCTGTGACTCTAAAGGGAGTCCAGAATAATGGGTTCAGATGATGTTCACATTGTAGGTATCTGCAGTCAAGTGAGATGGCACCGACTTTGCATGCCAAATACAGCTGCTTATAAAAACCAAGTTGGAGCAGCCAAAATGCTGAAACTCACAGAAAAGTGGCCACAATCGATTTATAGATTAAGAAAGAAGCAAAACCCTTTCAATGCAACTTGCGCAATGCCTTTCATCATGCGCATCATTAATGCCCACAGACAAAAATAAAGGCATACATATGGGGTTATGGCATGAATTAAATAAACAGGTACTTTCCATGATGTGCCATACAACAAGCAATGAAACAGACAGTCCCCTTCTAAAAGGACTGCAGGATGGCAGGCCAAAGTACGACACCCTGAAAATGGAATAAATCCATCCGTAATCACTACTGAAGTGCTGAGTATGCAGTAGATATTTCTCTTATCAAAACCTATAGCTGGATTCACTGATATGGGTAATTTCCCAGGTGTTTACTAGCCAGAGAAACAGGTCATCTAGGGGGAAACTGTGTCCGGGAAGATGAAGAGCTGTGACCCCGCAACTAAATAAGTGTAGGAAAAGGTTTGCCTGTACAGCAAAATGTTATAGTTATGATAATTCCTGAAAATGCCAGGGAGCTGGATTCACATGACTCTTCCAGCTGCATATCCCTATATCTTACATGACACCTCCCACCTCTACCAGCTGCAACACAGGCGTTTATGAAAATAACCCCAAAGTGTATTCATGAAGAGAATGATACTAGAACTAACACTATCAGTATTTGGGTCTGCTATCATGCCAACACATGCTGTATTTAAGAAAATAAAATATAAGCTGTGGAGTACTTGGAGTACTATATTTTACTTTTTCTTCCTATCACTGAACAAATTACTCTTCTAGTTATTCCACTGCAATTTTTGCTGCCAAGGAGAAGCCTGATTTTGCATTTTCCTCAAACAAGAACCGGTTGAACACAATGTTTCTGTATAGTCTCCTGTAACATTGCAGTGAGAAAATTCACATTTCCTTTTTTTTCCCAAGTACTGAAACTAGAAACTTGGCCTTGGGAGTAACACTCAGCCACTGCTGGCAGAGAAGCACTGCTGGGTGACATCTGTCATCAGCCACCGCTGAGCTGAAATGTTCACTTCCTAGCAGCAAGTTGTGCATTAAACAAGCAAACAAAAAGCCTTCCAAGAATTCTCCAAAAGCAGTTTGAAGCAGAAGTGAATTTGAGAAAATTCAATATATTTTTCAGCCACTCCTCCATCAGAAAAATACACATCAATTTTCACATGAATTGTGCATTGAGCACTGCACAGATTAGTTTGAATTGCAATGTGAACAATGTCAGACAGCAATTCTGACCGGTCTAATTGTGGTCTATAGCACTTGTCCAGACAGAGGATTTTAGGTGGTACTTTAATCTAGGGAAAATACCTGATAGAAACATGCCTTTTAACTCCTGGAGAAAAATGTATGAAGAAGCAATGCCTTGAAAACTCAGCCAGAGAAATTCTAGAAATGAGGTAAACATTTATAATATTGAAAGTGATTAATTCTAGTGACAAACATCCAGCAAAATAAGGAACTGCCTAGCTCTTGAAGTCTTCGAATCAAGAATGGACAGGACATTTTAACATCACAAAATGTTGAACTTTACACTGATTTTAAATTAATAACATAATCTGGTCTGGAACATGCAGTATGTCAGATTTAAGGACCACCCAGGATTAAAAGGCTGACTCCATGAAAGCAAAGGGTTGCACATGACTCTGTGACTGCATCATAAGATGGACCAGTTTGTCCCAGAGCTCTAAAGCCTGGGCCAAAGATTATTTAGGGACTAGACTTGTCCTTGTCTGACATTGAAGCTATTGGGAAGTTCTCTACATCAGAAAGGCAGATGATATGTTAGGCAAGACATGCTTTGGCATGTTCTATAGATCCTGAGGGCCCCACAAATGCATCTGTTTAAACATTTTGTCACCCAGCCCCATGGGAATCAGGATACTTGTGTTCCCTTCTTCATTCACTAGACTTGTTATGGGGTCCCAAGCATGCTGGTTTTCCCACTCTGTTCCCATCTCCCCAAAACCACTTGTCTATTTAAACTGCATGCTCTGGGAGACAGGGCTCTGATTGCAAAGATTGTCCTAATAACACTCCTGACACATAAGAGCGTTTCCATCAGAGCTCTCTCTTTCACATGCTCTAAATGCAAAAAAAAAAGGGAAAGACTTTACTTTCCCCTGTTTAGAACCTACTGCATCCCCAAAAGTGAAGTTAAATACCTGATTAGAAGGCAACAAAATACTTTTTGTAAAGAACAAAAACCTAGCTGTATTTTAAAAGTGGTATAAACCTGCTGTGGGTGAGAGCGTAAGTGTTGACACGAGTGTGTTAGGTTGAGGTTTAGAACATCATTATTTGCTCTTATTTACCAAATGTCTTACCTACCATATTATCTGCCTTTTCAGATGTGTACTGCTTTTGATTTTTAATTGGTCTTATTTACCAAATGTCTTACTCATTAGACTATCTAATTTTTCAGATGTGTTCCCATTCTAATTTCACCGTGAAGTGAACCAGGATATCAAAACAGCGACACACAAGGCTTTTTCCGCATCTCGGTGCCTCTGACACAGTGTCCAGCACTTCTGGGTACCACTCTGGTGGTTTTGCAAGTGACCCCTTCTCGATTCAACTTTGAATTCTGCCATTCAATTTTGCCATCTTCCTATTCAGCATGTAGGGAGATTAATAAGGCATCGACCACGATGAGCTAGAGATGCCAGAGATTGTGTCTCCTCCACACCTTGCTGACATGTCTTTCTGCCTCTGGTTTTCATGTACCATTTGGAATGATTTATCTCCCTTATAAAGGAATAACTTCACCACCTGAAACAGTTTGAAACGTTGCACTTCATTTCTTTTCTCAGGGCTAATTGCTGTGGCAAGCTGGTCTCATTCCCCAGATATCTCAAGCATGTAGTCAACAGCAACTCAATATTCAGAGCAACAGAAGCCCCTGGGGGTATTTAGTCACTTAATGCTAAATATGTCCTTAACTCTTCTGCTGGAGGGGACTTGAGAGGATGCTCACTGCAGCCAGGGTCTTTTTGTGTGGTGGCAAAGAGTGGCTCAAACACCCCACAGAAGATGAGGTAGCCCACCACAGGGGGTTAATGTGGGGGTCCACGCAGGCAGGGGCTGTCTCTGGAGATGGATACCCCTCCTCATCATCACAGGAACGCTACACGACGTTCCCAAGCAATTCCCACCTAGGTAGGGCAGAGCCATGTGTGCTCTGACAGCCCATCGCTGGACGGGGACACGCTGCGGACCCCAGCTCGGCACGCCTGTGCTGCCAAGGGACTCAGCAATAAGGGGCAAAATTGCATCAGTCATGGGATTTTTCACATTCAGTCTCATCTTCACGAGCATTCTTCACCTCTTGGTGGCTTTGAATTTGCAATTAAAGCCCCTGAAAGTTGGGAACAAAAAAGGCAACTTTTGTCTGAAGAACAGTTAGCTCTGTGCAGTAGGCTGGATGTTGGATTTATTGTTTCCTTATACAACAAAATCTATTTTTTTGCTGAATAAAACCCAGCTGCTTGCACTGACTGCTTAAGAATACTCTAACATTTAATTTAAAAAACATCTCCAAATGACAGTTTGCCCCAGACCTTCTGGTAGCTGAAAATCCAGAGCACAAAGGATGTAGTTTTCTACAAAAAAAACCCCTCAGTGCATTCTTGGGAAAGCAAACAAATTTACCAAAAATATCTAACAATTAAAAACTCTGGAGAAATTAGCCATAATTATAGACTGTCTTAATCAGAGTTTATTTACTATGTTTATATAGATGTCATTGCATTACGAGCCTCTTCACAGTTTGAGATCTCTGGAACTAGCAAAAAAGTATTAGCAAAACATAAATGCCTTTAACATTACTAAAAAGACCCTGATCCTTCTGCATACAAGCCAACATAACAACAAAAGAAAGAAAAACAGTGGTAGCAAATATCAATAGTTTATCTTTTAGGATAATTCAAATTATTCTGTTTTACCAAAAGTTGGATTCATTTACAGCTTGCAACAGGCAGGCTGAATTTTAATGCATTTTACCCTTTTATTGTTTTGTCTAATAAAAATGTCCTTAGCTCATGACAAACACAATGATGAAAACTGATGGCTTGATATGCAAACTTTGACCCACAGCAATAGCCTACTATGTCACCAGCCGGGAAAATTCCAAGTGAAAACGTTTTCGACAATAAGCAATAAAGGAACAGCATTCCAGGGAGGAACTCACACTTGAGGCTGACAACTAGGCAAGAGATTAAAAAGGAGAGAGAGAGTGAATTTTAATGACCTGGAATGCTCTGGAAGATATGTCTGGTGTAAGTATCAAAAAATTACAACAAAGAATGCAAACATGATAGACCCCAAATACTTGTGAAACTCTAAAGGTCTTAAAAAAAAAATAAAAATGGAGAAATGAACTAATATTAGTGTGTGCAAAGATCCCTGGCTTGGTGGCCAGGGTCCCCATCCAGCTCGTGCTCCGGTTTAAGAGCAATCTAGGGGACACACACATGTACATACAGATAAACATGGCTTGTCAAATCAGGGCCCACACGTCCACCTCAGTTAAAGGGGTTGCCTCAATGAATATTCTTCTAATCATCCTTTTTCTAAAAATCCAGGTCTGCCTGGAATTCAGAGCAGAATCTGAAGGTGTTTTAGTAGGGCCGAAGACTGATAAGGCTGTTATAACAACCCAAAGCACCAGGACCCAGACACTTCAGAGAGGGCACCACTGACTTGCCCAAAAGTTCTAGATAGATTATTAAGGTTTCTTGTGGACATTTGACCATGAAGGTGCTTGGCTCTTCTTCCCTCTACCAGATTGTGCAGTCCCTAAGCACTAGCATTTATTGAACTCTCTTTTCTTCCAAGGAGAGAAAAAAAAAAGAAAAGAGGAAAAATTGTACAAAAAAATAAATCCTGCTTTTGTTCTGGATAAAACTAGGTCAGCGTTTTCCATCCTCACTGTCAGTTTTCTGCAGTGTGTTTTGTACAAAGCATCATCATTCCAGCAAAAGGTATTTATAAAGTGAGCTTTGACAAAACAATTGTTTTTTTTTTATTATTTTTTTTGCCAGAAAGGCTTTGGCATCTGTCGCTGACAGGAAAGATTTAAGATCTAGGTAGAATTTTCATCTCTCACAATGACTTGGCCTATATTGACTAGATCTAATAGATCTGATGTTTTAAAACCCCTTGTGCAGTAAAGCACTATAAATTGCAGACGTTTAGAAATCCCCCTCCTCCATGGAAAATTTTCAGTGGAAAAAGCACAAATGTTTCCAAGATTTATTTTCATCCGGCATCCACACAACAACCCCCTTCTTGATTCAGGGGCAAAAAAATAGTACCGCATGGGAGGTGAAACTTGCCAAAAATAGTACCCCATGGGACAAGGAGGATGCCAAAAACACAGACTACTGTGGGCAGGGGGCATGGCAGAGGCTTTGCTGAAAGAAATGAGAGCATTTTCCCCAGAACTGGGGAACAAAGACAACTTTTTTCATTTCTTCATAATTTGCAACCAACTGGTAAACCAAGACCCTTTTCCACACACATTTCAGCGCAATTGCATGCAGAAAAAAGTGATACTTGAAATGTAAAAATAAAGAGAAAAATATCTGTCATTTTCTTGCCGTCTTTTTCAACGTGAGATAATCAGGACTAGTTAAGGCTTATCGGGCACACACAGAATATTAACTCCAGGGCATTTACTCCATTGTGGTGACACATAACCCACCACAAAGGCAATGTCTCCACTTACCCCACTCATGAGGAATATGCTGTGCCTGTAGCAGTCTTGGAGCCCCTTACCTGTTTGATGAAAGAAGATTTGAAAGTATCAGATGCAGCTGGGGTAAACGCTTATCATCTGTTCTCCAGTCAGATCGTCCCTTAAAAACAAATATATGAGAGAGTCATCCACTGTTGATACATAAAACAAGCACAGAAGATTTACATCAGGCACAGAGACAAAATAAAAATGGACTGAGATGCCCGGTGCTCACGAACATCTCTACGTCTCATTAATAAAAGTGGGGTACAGGAATGATCCGCAAGGCAGGAAGAGTTGGAAAGCAGAGACATGTACAAGAGAGAGAAGCGTAGGAGACCGGCACTGGCAAAAATGAGAGATGGATGAAGGACCATAGGGCTAAAGTCAACGGATTTCTCCACAAAAGCAGTAGTAAAGGCGTCACAGTCTGGCCTGCATTTTCACTGAGGTTCTTGCTCTTGGATAAAGTCAGAGAAGACAGAGTAAGACCTTAGATGGAGAGAGGGAGGAAAGGCAGAGGGGACTCCAGCACATCCCACAGCTCTGGAGAAAAGGCAGGAGCCAAGACACAGCCATAAACTAGTTAATCCCAAAAGCTTCATCTGAACTGTCCTAAACCAAATATGCCACCAGAAAGCATTCCTGCAGCCCCGTAATAGCTCAGCATCGCTCACAATAGCCACAGCATGTCCAGCAGAACAGCAAGGTTAGTCAGTAAATCAATATTATGTCAAATCCCAAAGTCAATCTGAGTCTGATTCATCTTGAAAACACAGCTCCCATGTCTTCAAACACAGCCAAATTCTTTACAGGAAAAAAGTCTCCGCTTCCCTGGGTGTTGTGAACAAGTAAATAAGTCTAGCAAAATCCAAACACAATTTGGCAGGATATAATACTTGTTGGAGATAATCCTACCTGCTGAAATTTTCTTTTAACCTCAGTGAAGACTCCAGTAGATGCTAAGTATAATCAGGACAGATACCAATTCTCTCCCACTGGAAAGCAGAGTGAAAAGTCTTCAAATCATTATTCTTTCATGTCAGAGCACGGCAGCAAAGGAAAAGTTCTAGAAATAGTTACTTTGGGCAATTTTCTCCTGAAAAGTAGTCTGGGTGATTTTGGCTGTGGTAGGTCCCCCAGGATAATAACAACATAGTTCAGCCCATGATATTCAGGTGATGGAGAACCATCACCTGGTGTTCCCAGGTAGGGGGATTGCAGATTCCCACAGTAGGAGTTGGTCTGGTTCCTCCTGAACCCACGGTGGGTTGGGAAGGACCATGGCAAAGCTGTTGTCAATGTTTCTTACCAGTTGAAAATCTCTCACTACAACTTCTGCCTTGCCACCCAGCTTGAAAAGTATTACAGGATGGGGATGACTGTTGTGGTTATCTAAAGATACGCTTTACAAACAGATTGTCCCGAGACTCCACAAAGAAGTTCTCTGGAAATGCCCATTATGTCACACAAAGTGTTTATTCAACTTTAGTTAAAGCTCTGATCATGCATTAATTGTAAATTTTGTTGCAAGAAAGCATGAGTTTCCTGATGATTAAAGGACTGATATCGTTATTATTAATTATCATTTGCAGCATGGAAGGCTGCAGTGCGATTCCCCCAACAGAGGTAGGTGCCGTATATACCCTCCTGAAGAAGCATCCTTGGCCCCGGAAAACTTAGAAATCTAAATAGACAGTGCAGACAAAGAACTCCCATTATCTTCCTTTTACAGATGGGGAACTGAGGCACAGAGAGATTAAGTGACTTGCCAACATCTGTGGAAGAATGGAGGATTAAACCTTGATCTCCTGAGTCCAAGTCTGGTGTTCAGTCACCGGACCAGCCTTCCTGCTCCTGCTGATGTGTTATTGCTATCATCTACCCATTTCTACCTAATCCCTTTTCAAGGTAGCCCTTCAGGGACTGTTACTTATGTGGGTCAGGGCTTGATACAGCCATGCCAAAGTGGGACATACTGTTTCGTCCTGTGGGCACCACTGGCTCTGCTGGCAGGTGCCACTGCTGGGTGGCATCGCAGGAGCAAGGACTTACAAAGTCATTTCTAGTTCAAGACAGAAAAACCTGCCACTAAATAGCCGGGCAGCAGGGAAAGAGGAGGATGTTTGCTGCATCTGCAGTTCCCATCCTTGCGAAGCCAAAAGAGTATGTTTGTGTAGGAAGAAGGCTTGTGAGATGAGGCTATAAGACAAGAAGAAAAAATCTTGAAAGGCGTATATTGGATGGATCCCTGGACTCTTATCAGTATTTATATCTTGTACTGCAATACCACCTGCAGGTCCCAGTCCAGGGCTGGACGCTGCAGAGAAAAGATGATCTTATAACCCAAGGGGGTAGGTCCCAGCTCTCAACCTCCACGGGAGCCTTTCTGGTGGCTACGGAGGATTCAGATGATGCTCTGTGCACACCGTCAGACAGGTGTACCCCATGCTGCATCACTGTATGCACTGTCCAAACCAGTCCCCTTAACCCAACCAAATGCCTTGCAAAAAAACCCTTTGAGGAGAAGGGCTGCAACGAAAATAAGCCTCAAAACAGTCTTTGAGGTGGAAAGCTACCAGTCCTTCCAAAGTACCAAGAAACGACGCTTTTTCCGCACATTTTGTGAAAGGTCAAACCTTTGTCCTCCACCGGCAAGCGATGCGTTGGCAGGCGGAACCCAAGTGGGGCTGCCCCACTCCCCCAGCCCATGCCAAAACGGGGGGCGAGGGTGGAGGGTGCCAGCGCCGGGCCCTCACCTCAACGCCTGTCACCCCAATTGCAGTGGGCGAGAGATCACAGGCGAGCGGCAGTATCTGCTCAAGAGACATCAGACGGCGTCAGAGCAAGGGTAATCCATTTATTTTTAGAGAAGTTTTTCCACTCGGAGATCATACACACTGCAGATCACAGAAACACATGCAAGCATGAAATTTAATTTTTAAGAATTCTTTTCCTGGGGCTTCCATGTAAAGCGGCAGTGAATGGGAAAAACTATAATCATGACAAGACAATTACAGAGGGTTTTTTTGCTAAGCATGAAACTTCGAAAAAAATGTTTAGGGAAAGAAGGAGAAAAAAAACCCCAAAACACTAGAAAAGTCATTTTTGTCCAGTTGTCTTGTTCCACTGAAGCAGAATTAGACATCATGTCACATAAGTGACTTTTTAAATAATAATCGGCTTTAAAGTATCCAAGAAAAAAAAATTAAAATGTTTGCGTTTGAACTACTTTTCCTGGTTTGGCTCTTTTAGTGACATAGTGTGTATGCAAATGTGGAAGCTGTCTGCAACCTCCTAAATGCTGCAAAACACACGCACTTGTGCTTTTAGCATGAAAGGACTGGGAGACATATATTAGGATTTGTGGGATTATGGTGAGAAAGCAGGAGTGATAACTTTGATGTTCTTTTAAAAAAAAAAAAAAATGGTGAAAAGACAGAAAACTGAGTGGTTTTTTTTCTTCTTGGCAAAGCCCCCCAGGAAAGAGCTAGCATGGAAAATGAATCCCCTCTCATGTTCCAGAGAGGCAATTCCTTCCCTTCCAGCCTAAGTTCACGGACATGGCTGTGCGGGGAGCTCAGACGCTGCGTGTCTGAGCCCTGCTTAGCCTGTGGATAAACAGAGAGGTTAGTTTCTACAACACGCAGCCACGCAAAACTTCTTAAGTAGCAAATATGCCCTGCAAAATGAATACCTATTGTACATGCGGAAATGTAAAATAGAACCAATTTGGTATTGGCGAGAAATGCACAATTGCCACCTCGATGGTCACATACACAGGAATTTTAATTCTGGGGAAGGTTTCTAACTTGCTTCTCGTTAAATCCAGTCCTTTCTTGGCATAGGTCTCTTCTGATGTAGCAACAACTGCTTAGAGGTTTTCACAGCTGCCCTATTCATAAGTGCAGCGTCCCAGCAGCTTTAAGTAGGAAATAGAGATTCAAAAATAGCTCATTGATCCACAGCGGAGGGAATCAAGATGTTAAAAAATTACTCTGAAACTTTTCAGCTGTCCTTATTCAAGAGGCAGGGCTTTTAGCGCTGATCGCTTAGGAGGAAAATGGCATAAAGCAGAAAGTGTAAAAGGGTTTACCTCGATTTTGTAGCATTGCAGCATCCCTCTGAGTCTCTCGTCCCTGCATCAGGCGATACTCAGCTGCAATCAAAGGTGGCAATGCCATGCCCAGCTCCTCCAGGTCTAGAGACAACACAGCAAAATAATTCGTCAAATTGTCAAAACTTAACAGACATGGTAGAGGAGCAGACCGGGGAAATTTGGATAGACTGTGCCTTCACCCAGTCCTAATCTCACCACTGGAGGCTGTAAACATGATGGGTAAAGTGACAGTCTGGCTACAAATCTGTCTGGCAGCTTCATTAGACATCTTTCGCCTGACTGATTAAACTGCATTTAAGACCCACTTTCATTTTTTCAAGTCTTTTGTTTAAATTAAAAGGTCATGTTTTCAAGCGAGTGATCCGCTGCCCTCTCCAGTCTCCTGCCACAATACAGTTACATTAGTACTAGTGTTGCACAAAGCGCTGTGAATAAGATCCACAGACACCAACAAATGTTGCAGCCAGCGGAGGTTACAGAAAGGGGTTTTTGTCTGTTCGTTATATGCCACAGCAGGGATACAAGCTTGAAAAGTCCCCCAGCCTCAAACTTGGACTATTTCTGCTGCGCACTGGGGGAACTGCAAAGAGGACTTGCTACTTTTGCAAATTTATTAAAGCAGTCGGGTTTTGCCCAGTGCGTCCCGCTCCACCTGGTTTTTTGCTGCTGCCTCGTCACTCGGGAACTGAAAGGGATTTTTGGTGGTTAGACCAAAAAAAACCCCAAAAACCCAGGACCTGGGATTTGGGGTCTAATGCTGCCAAGCGCTGAGTGCCATCTGTTCCCACTGGCTCCAAGCGGCCGCGGGGCTGCTCCGGAGCTCGCGGGATGGGGCCCCGGCGCGGCGGAGCCTGACGGAGCGGGGCAGCTCTCCAGAAGATGTAACACGGCATCTTGGGAGCGCTCCCAGTTTACACCTCTACGTCTCTGGCCCGCAGACAGACCGCACTTAACCTGCCGCCCTGCAGCCAAGTGCTTCTCTGAGCTCTCAGAAAACAGCAAGTGCGCTCGAAGCTGGGAGAGATGTCCTGGTTGCGTTTGAGACTTACGTACGCTTTGTTTCTAATGAAATCCAGGGAGGGAGTCCCTTATTATCTGTGCTGGGAGGTGATGATGCACTGAGCATCACTGTTTCTTATGCCACAATGATGTCACTGACGCTGGTCTAAAAAAATATCCCCCAACCTTGCTTGCACTTTTCCATAGGTTTTTACTTGGCAGAGGAGAGCACAGAGATGAATCGGAGAGTCAAGACATGGAGCAGCCGTTCCCGAGGAGGGTGATGGCTGAGCTGTCTGCTCCTCTCAGGTGAAAAGCAGAAATCAAGGGAATTGAACAAAAGGACTGGAAACCAAACGCTGGGTCACTGCCTCAGAGGAGTCCTTGCTTCCTGCTGACAAGTTTAACTCCAGCATGAAGGGGTCAGATCAGTGCCTTGTACGAGAGCCCACTTTACACCAAAGGGATGTAAAAGTTGACTAAATTTTTACTAGATCAGATGAGCCTTTCACAAGCGCTCTGCTGTAGATGACTGTACTCTGCCCAGGGACCTGTTGTGCCCTCTTATATTCCCTAAACTGCAATTCCGTTAACTGAGAACATTGCAAATGTGACTTAATAAATGGAACTGTAGCTTGGATTGCAATATTCATTGTGTCCTGTGCCTGACATGCTTCCTCCCAAGTCTTTTTTTATAAATCACATTGGAACTTTGGCTCTGAAAATGTACACAGAAATGTATTTGATAGAGGGTTACTTCCCTTCTTTTTCTGGTACAATTAAATCCTCGATAATCACTGAGGTTTTCAGAAGTGGTGGTGACATCAGAACCTCCCAGAAATAGTGTTTCTGTCAGATTGCAGTGCGATTCGATCTATAACAAGAACATACCAATATTGCAAATACAACCCTGACTGTCTGCTGCATTTTTCACTTATTGCAAGGGTCAAAGGCTGGCTAGGTATAACATCTACATTATTACTCTAAAATCAAGCTGGATTTTCTGACCCACCGGCACAGAAGCTGCTGAAATCCTATAGTGTAACATTTGCTTTAGGACTACATTTCTCTAATTGATGTACCTAAGATTCAAGTGCAGGTATTGACAGGAGAATAGACCCTTTAGCATTTAAAAGTAAATCCTTGACATTTCTATCTCATACAGTAAGTCCAATTACCCTTTTGCTCTCTTCCTCAGTCAGAAATCTGAAAGGCAGAAGAAAATCCAGAGTACACAGGAAAATTTTCCAAATTGTGTGGTTTGCTGTAAATAAGAGCAGCGAATATGATCCAGCAACAAGTAAGAGTATTTTGGATATCAGCAGGGCTAAAGCAGAATTTAAGGCTTTTCTGAATGGGCTTGCTTTTGTAAAGCCAGGGGACATGTTGCCATTGAGCGTTCATTTATAAAAGTGAAATAATGTAATCTCTCTTTCCCGATACCTAAGAGAAATGCTTCTGAATGACCCTTTCCCCTTCTGCACACAGGCTATGTTTTTTTCACAACTAGCTGACTATGAATAGGCACAACCATTCCAGTAAGCCGTCAGTTTGCAGTGCCAACAATTATATCAGTTATCCAGGCCCTTACGTGTTATTTAATACCTACTTTCATAGAGGGGGAGATGAAAAGAACAACTACAATAAGATGCAGTTAATTATGGATATGTTTAGAAACAGTCTAATGAATAATAAACAACGTTTTATTTCCTCCGTCTATGACACAGTGGCAAATAATTAAGAATCAAAAGAATTCAAAGTATTAGGTAACAATCAGAAAACTTGTGCAAGATTTTTTTCTGCTCAAGTTTAATTGGTTCATTGTTCCCATGAACTATAAACCACGGGGTTGATAGCGGTGCTAAAGTTTACTTCTATAAAGGAAGATTAACATATTCGGGAACTTTACCCTAATCCTTGTTTTGCGTTAACTCAAGCAGATTGGATTAGTAATTCTTACCTACCACCCACTAGAAGAAAATGGGTTTCTTTTCTCAGACAACTGGGTGTATTGTACCTTCATGTGCATTATCTGCACTGAAAGCGTTCTGCAGAAAGAAATAATGTGAAGTGAAAGGGAAAAGAGTTTTACACTGTGATGGCAAGAAACAATTGCTGACGTTGCAGAGTCTGAGCTCTACTGAAAGGCTAGACCTGTTCCTCCCCAGTTCACGTGCTGTTATTTCAGGGAAAATGAGAATAAATCTTCCCTGAACTTCTCATTCAGGAAAATTACGAAAACGAAGAAAAGTTGATTTACAATTTTTGATCTGGAGACCTGTGGGGTACACTGGCAACAGCCCAGAGAAGGAGCAGAGCTGGTTTTGTGGTTGAGCTCTGCTGAGCATTGGCTGTTAACGCAGGCGTTGCAAACCCACTGGGCTCCCAGGTGCTCAGCCCTTCCGGGAAGGGGGGCGGCCACTGCAGGAAGCGTTTCAGTGATCCTCCCAGCACATGGATGTGGTGCAGTGCAGACAAACCTCAAGCACCAGTATAACCCTGGGCCCGTGGAAAGATCCCACTGAAGAGTTAGATCCAACAAGTGTCTCCCATCCAGCTGAAATCCCGTTTTCAGTAATTTCCTTAACAAAGCCAGGTTTGACTTTACTGAAGTGGTTGAGGCACCATCCCTGGAGGTACTTATAAGATGTGTAGACATGGCGCTTAGGGACATGGTTTAGTGGTGGACTTGGCAGTGCAAGGTTGATGGTTGGACTTGATGATCTTAAGGGTCTTTTACAACCTCAATGATTCTATGATTCTATGAACTCAGTGCCACATCTTCACCCCAGGAAAGAAGTTGCACCTACTCACTCTGTTTGCAATAACTTTTCTCCTATTTTTCTCCCAGAGTCTATAGCCCGGATCCTCCTGCTCCCTCTCCGTACACAGGAGCTAGACCTTTACTCAAACACAAGCAGAACAAGATACCAATGAGAGATAAACTCTAGCATTGACATGAGAGACAGCAGAATGAATTGATACCGTGCAGGTTTCTATGAAGCTTGGTAAGTCCCAAGAATCTTCCAGATGCTTCACTAGGGAAAATTCCCTTCTTAACATATATGGACACACTTAGCCAGATCCTTTCTATCATTGATCAACAAGTTATGGCAGGAAATTTGAGGGAGTTTTGAATAAGCAGAATCAAACTCTTTTGCACAATATTTATGAGCAAGCTTATGCCCCAGGTGAACACAACAGCTCCACAGATCACATATAGTGGACCAAACCATGCAGGGCCATGGAAGAGCCCAGCACAAGCAATGGTTTCTGTCCAAGCTCCATCCAACCACAAAACTGTGAAACTCTCACAAAATGTGGCACCAGCACACAGAAGCAAATGCCAAGGTACAGAAAGGCCACTCTTTGCTTTCTTGTTGGTGCTGGTTGCCTCTGCACCTCAACAGAGCTGATGGCCTTCCCACAACGATGGAAGAAAATTAATTACTATTTGGGTGGTTCCTTTCTTTTTTATGATATTAAACAATGATTGTAACTGAGGACAGCTTTAAAAATATTCAGTTGCCAGGACTATAGGAGGTAAAGAGCTAGCAAACATATGTGCCCTTGCTATTGAAAAATTGGTGCAAGCACAACTCCAGTGATGAGCTTTGTGCTAAACTACAGTGAGCAACAACAGGGATTTCACGGGCAAAGAGCAATGCCACCTACTAGCCATATGTGAAGGAGCAAACTGGCTAAATGGTGTCCCAGTTTAACCTGGATTTCTAATTGGACCTCAGTAGTTATCAATAAATCCCATTTACTTCTGCTCTTTAAAAGAGCAGGATATCCATTAGCTCTGTGCCTAGGAATGAAAGAGAGCACCTTGAAGAAGTTCCATCTATTTCCCCCTCATTCCAGCCCAGAGCTGTCTCAGGTGATCCAAGACTGACTCTTCCATTAAGCTGCACTTGATATTTTGGAAGGCAGAAGAAGCCCACCAGAAAGAAAATTACCTCAGACAGTGGTCTGAGGCACCTTGCTTCAGTATCTCAAGGGTAAAAGAAAAAGCACAACCCCCAAACCAATAACAAAAGCAAAAGACACGTGAGATTGAGACCTAACTCATCTTGGCTGCACGAAGCAGACAAGAAATTCCTTAAACGTTAATTTACTGTCCCAAAGGAGGTGGGGGCTGCGTGCCTGTCTCTGCCTCATCGGTGAGCCACAAGCTCTGGTACACCTCTGTTCACCAGCCCAGCCACCTCTACCTCCCTTCATGTGGCTATGGAAAACACGAATTCTGGGATGCAACGTATATGCAGTGCCTCCCACAGCAGAATCCTGACCTCGTATAGACATGCTCAGTACAATTTTAAAGCTTGTTAGCTTATAGCCAAACTTGTAGGGGATTACTTCCCAAGGTCCGTGGAATAGCAAGAAAACCCCGGGGTGCCCCAAGGGTCCCGCAGAACTTGAAACAAGCTGGTGCGTTTCCCAGGGGAAGTTTGGGGGTTTTCAAGAACACATACGTGAGCTACCTTTGAGCTTTGCGATGCTATCACTTGAAATTTTTTTCTTCCCAGAGAAACCGCTGCTTCTGCCATATCAATAAAAGAAAAATGAGGAGTGGATCAATAAATTACTCAGATGCTTTGTAGTGTCTGTTATGAGCGGCGACAGTACGAATTTTCCACCTTCTTCCTTTTTCATGGTTTTCCACCAAGCTGTGCAAAACACACTACATATCGCTTACTGTTTGGTATTTCATGAAGAAAAAATAAATAGAGCCTCCAAGTACTAATTTCAAACTGCTGTAGTGAACTCTCCCTTTTTTTATTACATAATAGAGCCTTTTGTCCTCAGTTTTCCATCTGTTTGCTAAGCATTTTTCACTTGAAGACTCAATTAGGACAAAAAAACCCCACACAATCATTCAATTCAAAAATTAATTTGGAGATCAAGGGACTGACTTAGGCCTATACCAGTGACTAAAAGCGATTCAGGCTTTGTCACATGATCCAAGAGAACTGAGCAACAACAGTTTAGCTGCTTTAATCCTGCTTAATTTGAGTGCAAAGAAATTCACATGTGCTACTAAGAACATTTTGCGAGTACACTGTGTCCATTTTTCTGGGTCCCCACGTCCAAAGACTTTGTTTCATTGAGAGCTCATGACATCCTTGATTAGTAACCCCCATGCAGACAAATGAAACGCGCACTATTTTGCAGAAATAGTGAGCGACCGACTCAGAAAATATCCTGCCGAGGACAAGGTGGTTCCAGATAACACGTTTTACGAGCAGGAGTGATAGCAAAACCAGTACCCTTAGGGGTTTTGGCAGTGAAGCAGGTCTCACTGTGCCAGGAGTGGTATAAAACAGAGATGCCATCACTGACCCAAAGAGTATATTTAAAGAAATAATACAGCTATGTCACAGGAGGTCTTAGAAATACATATATATCACTAGTTTTATAACTTTTTGCACATACTTTACAGAGGCTATAGGGTCGTTCGCAGTGAAAGGCTACCCCCTCGCCAGCTATCACCACCTGGCATGAGTGTATCATCCTGGGGCCACACGATGGGTTATCAGCCTACCTGAAGCTTGGCTACAGCCTATTTCAACGGGGACAGCCAAGCAAATTTTCAGTAGATGAAGGAAAACTTGCAAAAATCCCATCCAGCAAACACACGCGCACGTACGTATCCTTTCCCTCTCTACTGCCTTGTGCATTGCTGGTTTTGGAAGAACTTAATTAAAGTCAATTGTGAAATTTCCAAGGAAAAAAAATGTAATCCCTTACAGTAAATGTGCTGTAATTGTTCTGGGTTCACCCTGCTTCTCCCCCTTGACTGGTCTCACGGTGAGACAACATAATCTGAGAGATCAAAAAGAAACCGGCCATGCTTGCTTTTCATCTTCTCTCTGACAAAGCAAATGGCAGCAGAGAGGACTTGGACTGCTTGATCCAAGCAAGGAGTCAGGCTCATCCCTGGATCTAGCAGTTCCCCAGTTGAGTAGCTGGCTGCCCAGTTCACATAAACCTCTTTCCTGGACACAAAGAGGTCTCCCTGCAGGAAACCTCCCTTCCCAGGAGCATGACTGCAGCAGACAACTTCTGAAAATGTCCTGGCTTTGTCCTCTGCCTACAAGAGAAGTGCAATGTGAAGGTATAACATCCTTTCTCCCATCCCCTTCAATCCCTAGATGTCTGGTGAGGAGTCCCTAGGAGTTGCATGGAGCAGGTGTCAGCCCCCCCTGCTTAACCTGGAGAGGACAAAACCATAACTCTTCAGCTGAAAAAAGTGTGCTGGGGCAAGGGGATGAAAATAGGGTGAGGAAACCAAAGAAAACTCCTGGGCAGCAGCCCTGATCAGGGTGGGACACGGCGGCTCTCTGCTCCAAGACACATATTGCTCCCTGCTTGCTGCCCTGTTGGGACCTGGACTCCCCAAGCCTGTGTTTGTAGGTTGGTGACTTATTTGGACCTGATTTTCCATGAAAATGTGCAGGTGCAGATGGAGACCCACCTCCAGTTGTTGCACAGCAAGTGTCATAGGCATATTTAGCTGGGATGTAGCATGGAGAAGTCTCGAGGGCCTCTTTTTCCTCACCTTTGCCTTAATTTACAGCTATGTCAAGATCTGTGGTTCACTGATGTTTTGGGAAAAAGTGCCCAAACATAGCCATTTGCAGGAATCAGTTCATTTAGATGACAACCCTTTAACATGCTGGAAGGTTGATTAAAGAAACAACCAAACAAAAGCCACAATGACAACAGTCCTGCAGCTCTGTTAAAGAAAGAAGCTGTACAGGAAGGTCTGTGTCGGAAAACCAACCAATTCAGCATCAAAGAGAGAAGAAATAACAAGCAAAGCTTGCCCTCCTCCCCTTACCCACACGGTGTATTTTATCTAGTCAGAGTGGCAGCGCTGGCACGGAGCCAGGGATCTCGCCGATAGATCCAAGCAGTGCTGATTAAGAAACGTAACCAAAGTAATTAATGATGGGGGAGGACTGACTCCTGGTGCTGACGGTGGAGCTGGGATCCGACTCGTTCTTTTCAACTGTTAACCCCAGAAAGAGTCAATTAGAGCAGGACTTCCCAACCTTTTGCAACAAACGCTCTCACTTTCAATTAAAATGGCTCGCTAGGAACCCAGAGCAGCAAGTTTGAGTCAGCAGGCTGCACAGAGCATCAGGCTTCCCGTGCCTTTGTAGTTTCTGACTCTATTTCTCTAACACGACAGTTTTTAATTTGCAAAAATATTGTCTGGATTTCACCCAGGATTTCAGATGGGTTTCAGCGCTCTCTGTGCTCTGTTCAATATTCTGGACAAGGTTCCAGCCTCTCCAGTGCCATTAGCAATGGCACTTGCTCTGATTTTCAGGACAGCACTTGGTTCTCCCTGTATTTAGGTCACTGCTGTTGATAAGGTCCATGAATGCTAAAGCTGGGTCAATATTCTGGATCACTATAGGGCTGTAGATGCTCAGTTCTGTCTTTTGGATGGGTGCAGGTTTGTCCATGCTCGGATCATAACGTAGGATGGGTTTTGGGCGATGAAGCTGATTTCGGCCTCCTAGATTCATTGTCATTTTGGTTCAGTTTGATATTCTGGCTAAAGTCAGTAACAGCTTTAGCCGGTTTTCCTTCATATAGAGCAAAGGAATGAGCTAGGAAATCTAGGTTGAAAAGCAAACTTTATCTGTTCTCTCTTGCATGCTTTGTGTCAAAATAATGATATATGAGAGAATTGCAAAGGAATTAGTGTCTTCTTAATTTTAAAATTTATTTTACATTTTTTTTGTTGTTTCTTGGAGGAAATCTGAATGTTACTGAGCAAATCTCAGTCCTCCCTGGCAAGTCCAAAAGAGTCAGGAGCTTGTGACTCTTTCTGGCTGGCTTTATTGGCTATGCCGATGGACAGACATGAATTTACCCTTGTTTTCCCTTACCTTCCCCTTCCAGTCTGTCCACCTCCTGCTTTAGGGGCAATATGCAGACTTCACCATGAGATGATACTGAAACCAGGCACAGGTTTAAAATAAGGTAGTGACAGGACAAGGGGTAATGGCCTTAAGGTGAAGGAGGTTTATGTTAGATATTAGGAAGAAATCTTCCCTGTGAGGGTGGTGTCCTGGAAGAGGTTGCCCAGAGAAGTTGTGGCTGCCCCTGGATCCCTGGAAGTGTTCAAGGCCAGGTTGGATGGGGCTTTGGGCAACCTGGGCTAGTGGAGGGTGCCCCTGCCCATGGCAGGGGGTTGGAACTGGATGGGCTTTGAGGTCCCTTCCAACCCAAACCAGTCTATGATTCTATGATTAAGGCTGATTTACTGCACACTGGAGACTAAGTCTCTGCTTCTGTCCTTCAAGCTCCTACTACCATTTGTGCTGGAAGTCTGTAGGCAGCTTCCACAGAGGCAAAAGCTCCACTGGCTTGCAAGGAGTCTCTGTACTGCTTCCTTCACAAGTGGGACTTGGTTTTATTTACCTTTGGTTTATGATCATGTAGAAAGACTGTACTGTGCTGAGCATCAGTATCATAGTGGAGAGGTAAGATCTACAGCTTTATCCTCTGTTTTGGTCCACACATAATCTCTCCAAAAACCCAGTTGCTGAATATTTACCCTGTTGCTGGAGACACTCACAGATTTAGTCTCCTTCCCCACACCTTTTTTTCAACACATAAACCAAGGTTCATTTTCATGACATTATTTTATGATCTTCATGTCAACTGGAGAAGGCATTTTCTAGCCTAGAGGGTAGAGGCTTTGCTTCATATTGTCAAAAGCAGCAAGTTCAAGTCCTGTGGTGAGGGTCACATTTTTTATAATAAACCCTTCATATCCTTTATTATCTCCTTGTTAAATGGTTCAGTACATTAATTATCGTTATCATCTAATATATTTTGCACTGAATGAAAATATTTCAACAACGCTTTTGGCTGAAGAAGCAAAACATAATATACCATTTTATGAGTAATTTTCATGAAATTTTGCATGCATCCAGATCTTGTGAGGTAGGGAACACACTTTGTTTGAACTTTATAGCCTTCTCATTCAGTTTTCATTAATAATTTTTCCTTTAGTTCTCAATAGGTTTCTCTAGCATTGAGGGAACAATATCAGAGCCCTCCTGTAGCTAATTTAATATCTGTAAATTTCCATGGCTGATAAGCGACAACTGCGCAGACGAATAGAAAAGTAACATAGTGAATGTGAGGGGAAAAAAAACCCCCACAAATGAAAGTGGAGACTGCAAGATGCTATGAAGTGATAATCGTTGCAAAAAGTTTGGCTTCATCAGGTAAAACCATTAGCAGAAGAACAGTGATTATTAATTGTCCTCTAAAAGAAAAATCAAAGTTTTAGATTTGTTTGTTTGTCTCAAAAAGCATTCCCTTGATAGATAGAAAACACTTTCTGGTGGGGTCTTTCACCAGCAGCTGTTCTAAGCCATACTCACATGCATCCCCAGCTTGCTAGACAGAGGCCCTGGCAAGGACAGCCGTGTTTCCTAGCCCAATAAATCATTTTCTATCACACCTTTCTCTCTCTCAAAGCAAGGGTCTGACCCATACTCATAACTCCACTCCTCCTCTAGACAACCAATCCCCAAATCAGGATCCAAGCCACCTTGCCTTTGTCAGTCCTCCTGCCACATATTTAATGACCGCTTACTTAAAAAACCTTTGCATTCCCTCCCTGAACTATGTAAAAACTGTTTCTCCCCCACCTGCACAGTCACATGAATCCCACGTGCTTTGGTGGCCACTTCAAAGGCTGAACACACCATCCTGGACAAGAAGCAACTCTGTGAAAACCACAGGCAAACCAAACAGCTTTGCAGTGTCTGATGGTACTGCCCTCTCTACAGAAACTCCACCTTTAGTAAACACCTTAGTTGCGGTTCCTCAGCAAACAAATCTTCCCACAACAGGTCTGCTCCACAGCAGCTTGGGGAAAGACTCCCCCTGGAAAGGATACTCAAGGGCCGATCAATTTAAATGTGTTTTTAAATCCTTGCCTGCACAACACAACTTCTCATGAATGCTCCCAGCTGCACAATCCTTTGTTGCAGCCATCACGCGCAAGAAAAAGCATACTGAGACAGGGGACAGTATATTGTGGGTGTTTTAGGAAGGGGTAAGTGTGTGGAAGAACCACAGACCTTGCTTCACTTAAATAATCCCTCCTCAGCATACTGTAGCCGGTCTTTAGAGAAATGCAGGCTGACGTGAGCAGGGAGGGTGTAACACTGTTCTCACTGGAACAGTCAGGTCTGGTCCTAGAATCCAACCCATCTTGTCCAGACAGGATTGAAGCCTTACACTGGGCCACCGGAAAGACAGGGCCTGCAGGAGGAAATAAATTCCCCTGGAGCCACGGGACCAACCATGGTGCTGGTCACCAGGATGTATCAACAAGCAAATTCTTTTCCAATCCTGCAAATACCCAAAGCCCTGGCACCCGCAGACCTCACATCTCTAATTAAAAATGGCCATGAATACTTCAATAAACAATGCAATCCATCATGTTCAGGACATAATAAAGGGACACGGAGTGGAAAAGGAGCTTTGCCCCTGTCCTGTGTGCCATACTGTATGTGTTTCACTGCAGGGAAGCATGTGCTAATTTCTTACCTCTCTGCTGACTGCACTGTCCTTTTGCATAGTTGCTGCTAAACTGCATGAAAGGTATTTCTAATCTCGTGACGGTGACTGAAAAGGGTTGAAGGACACAAATTAAGTCTCATAGCAATAGAGCAGCCCAAGAATGGAAGGTCAGCCAGTTGACTCTTCCCAGAATCCCCTGAACAATGCAATTATTCATGAAGGAAATTTCAAATTATTTTCATTAGACTTCTGTTTTACCAATCTAACCAAAGTGATTAATTAGGGATTAAAATATTTACTCTGCACATGCTGCCTTGGCACGGCACTAGAATATTTAAGCATTGTGCTAAAAGGGTCAGCTGTCTCCAGTACTGTTTGGAATTCATTCTCTATTTTCTGTGTAAAAGGGCATTGACACTCATGTCTATACTACACTTAGGATCCCATTAGGGACACGGAGAGAGAGGAATGAGTCTCTCTTCCTGCCCTTGTAGCTGCCCCAAGCTCCCCAACTTCTTTACTGGGCTACTTCAGCTGAGCAGCAAACAGCAGCAGCAACGACTACAGCATGCCGTGCAGCAGATTTTAGGTTTGACACCGATTCCACAGAGCCAGAAAGGAGGGAGATGCTCATGAGAACCTGGAAGGACCAGTTAGAAAAGAGAGCATTGGGCTGGAAGACGGAAGAATTGGACTCCGATTTCGGTCCAGCTACAGATATCCTGCACAACCCTGGCCAGTTTCTTATTCTAACTTGTGCCTCTATTTCTTAGTTTTAATTTGGGACTTGCCAGCAGCAGGGTGAGAATTTGTCATGCTCGCTAAAGGTGAGTGGTGCTTTAATTTGGGCCTACCAGGGAGCAAAGTATTCTTCCAGAGAAGCTATCATCAGGATGTGGCCCAGGGGAAGGTGACACTACTGCATACTCTGGTGTGGACATCTCACAGATGTGAGCTTTGATTTAGCATTAGATACAATTAACACACAACTAGGATACGGTGCATGCTGGAGTGGAAGCTTGCATTACTGCAGGGATTTAGGAACCTCAGCCCTCTAAAAATGGAAACATCGATTTACCCAAAGTGTCAAATACTTTTGCTGGATATGGAGTTTAGAGGAAAGATCACTTTGGATCCCCTTGTGAAACAGAGTGCTGGAAATGCCTCAGCTGCTGCATTCCCTTTCCAGAGCTGCAACCAGCAACCCCAGATCAGAGCCTGGGGCAAATGCCAATTCACGCAAAACAAGGCTAGCACATCTCTTCTGCAGACCTTCAAAGGCTCCTGGAATCGATTTGCAATTCAGCCTTGACCCCTGTTTGCCTGACTGAATGCAAAGCAATGGGATACGTAACAAGGAAAGACTCCAAAAAGGGTGAACATGAGAAACCATGCAACTAATGGTGCATCAGGTCACGGCGGCTCAGCCAGCCTGCACCGGGGCGGCTGCATTTGTTTCAGCACTGAGGATCCGAGTGGCTTTTTTGGCATGGCAATCTGACACATCTCAAGCACGTGTATGTCTCTACAGGATAGTTAAAATGCACGGTACCTCAGAGCTGGCGAGTGCTGCCACTGCAACCTCACCAAGATGAAAAAGATGTATAACAGGATTTGCATTCCTTTCCAGACTGACTGCTGCAAGCAAACATTTCAGCACTTACTTGTTACCAATATTATTAGAAGTCTCAACCCATTTCCTGGCTGGGGCATGTTTCCTCGAGGGGACTGAAGTCACCTGTCACTTTCTTTCTCATGTTACTTAATCGTTTTAGTCCAAGCAGTAAGCTGCCAATCATATTTAATATTTAGTCACCTTGAATGCATTGCTACTGATTAAATAGACTGCTATTTCAGTAAACAACTGATGAGAGAATACTTACAGCTTCATTATAATTATTCCACCAGATATTAGAGCATTATTCATATGTAAGTCCAAAGAATATTTAGGTCTTCTCCTATTTATTTCACAAACAACATTTTAATTGCTGCCATATTAGCAGAGCTATCAGTACTAATTGGATAATACCCCTTCAAACATTTTTCTTATAGCAACCTCTTTTGCTTGCATGCTTTTAAGGAGTCTGTTTTTTAGGATCTCTGCTGATTACCCACAAAGAGATTTACCCTTGTGAGTTTATCAGCCAGGCACCTATATATGTTTTCTTTTTGGTCTGGTTTGTTGTTTGTGATACAGTGAAAACAAGTGGCTCCTGCAAGAGGGAAGAAGAGGATGATAGGACAAAGCCTGTACTCCAACTCATGGCAGAGACATGCTGAAAAATCCAGGTCTTCTGAGATCATCCGTGGCCCTATCCATCGTACATCCCCTACCCTGAGCAATGTATTCCAGCGGGCTTGAGGATCCTTTTAAAACACCCTTGAAAAGTTCATTAAAAAACCCAAATTTATTGTTAATAGATGTAAAAGCAGGGGTCTTGCTTCCAGCAGAAAATATCTTACAGGATCCACAGTTTGAGAAATGGTGGAAAATGATGCTGCAGAGACAGATTGAAGCTGGGCAGCAGGTTTTGATAAATTTTAATAAAGGTCTTTGCACACTAACGGTAAATTTATTGACTGAGCTTGGCCAGGAAATTAAAGGTGGAGGACAAATTTCAGAAAAGTAAAGATGTTCTGTGTCACCACCATCTAGGCAGGATCTTCAGGCCTTGCTTCTAGAAGGAAGGTTTTGTTTAGAAACTCAGCTAGGGCCATTTTTCAAAAGAACAGATAATACATGTGTTTGTCTCGCTTCAGTGAGAGAAAATGAAAAATTGTTACTTAAGGTTGACCCAAACATTTCTCCTTGTTTCTTCCCACCCCACTCACCTCCTCTCCTTCCTCCCTCATAGTTTTTCAGTTTGACCACTGAACTGAAAAATTAATTATTCTTACAGCTCTATTAAAGGATGACTTATGCCAGGCTGCTTGCAGACAGTCTAGCTGATGTATATTAAATATCTCTATTTCTTATTTGTTTTTCCCTTTCTTTTAACATCTACCCCTTCTCTTGATAATTAAGCAAATACATCCTAAAATAAAATAAAATATGAGTCCTATAAACACCAATAATAATAATGCTGAATTTGAACCCGAAAGGTAAAATTGCCTCATCACTTCATGATCAGAATTTTGTGTTACACATAAAATCCTCAGGCACACACAGTCTTCGCTGTGCACAGTGATGACTATCTTGTAGGAAAACCTGCAAAAACCTGCAAAAACCTAACCTTCATGCAGCTGGATAAGAGGACCAGCACACAAGTAAAGCATGAGGACCGCTTATATTCCCGTCTTTTTCTTCTTCTGTTGCCTTCTCTTTGTGTCTCCTGATGGCAATGCACTGTCCTGAGATGCTGCACCCTGTAGCAGCAGAAGAGACCCAGGACCACTTCTCTGCAGTCGGCAACAGCCCACCCTGTATCATTACAGGCTTTGGTTCATTTCTGTTTCCAAGAAATAGCAAAATTTGAGCAACGGCATGATAGGAAGAGATTTCCCATATGGCTGGGGGAAACCAGGACACTTACAGTTAGGATAAAAACATTGGCTTCCTCTTTTTGTAGCTCAGTGAGATCTGCCTGATTTCTCAGAAAAACTCACTAACCTTACCATCTTCTTGTGTAAATTATTCAGCCAGGAGGGTAAGGAACACATGGCTTGAGAAACAGAGTGAGGCGATCAACAGAATTAGTATTCAACTAGAACTAACTACACCTCATTCCTCACTTGCCTCTCCTCATCCTCTCAAGGAGGTCTGTGCTTTGGTCACTCTCTGCTAGGGTCAGTTAAACTTTTCCAGCAGAAGAACTTGAAGATAGAGAAAAGACAGAATTCTGGCCTGGGTAGAGCAACCCTACCTGCCTCCACCATGGAGAAGGCTGTGCTTTTCATGTCCTCAAAGCCACGAGTGGATCTACCCATTCCAATGTTAGAGACTACATGTCCAGCTATGAACCAGCAAGACTGCATGGTTTGCTGCAGATATGAAACCAAAGATGAGGCATCTGGAAGTAGACATAAGGCATTCTTGGTCTGTGGGATCCCAGCTAGGAAAGCACTTCCAGAAAAAATTACATAAAGGTAGGGTCCGGTGGTATTTGCATTGCATCGTAAGACATTTGATGCACTTTTAAGGACCTATAGTGAGCAACGCCAGGCAATGTCTTGCATTAGTTCCAGAGATAGAAAGGTTCACAAATCCTATCAGCTACTCTTCCTTGCTTGTCTCAGCCAAAGTAACATTGGCCATTGGTTCAAAACACAGACAACCAAAGGATCAGGTATGTTACATTGCTATGTAACTTATTACATCATCTTAAGCAGTATTTCAGGGTGTAGAATACATCCACTGTTCTTAAACTGACCAAAAAGATCTTACTTTCTCCTCTCATTTGATTTCAAACAAGTGTATGGAAACACGCACTTTGCAGCTCACCTAAGAGAGCTGGCAGGGACAAACATTAAAATGTTCAGAACATCTCAAAGAGAAGAGTAAGAGCTTTTTATTGTTTTATAACTTTGCTTTAATCAACTTTTTATCCATTGACTCCCTTGCAAGTTCCAACCAATATAATTAGCACTATCTAAATTAGTTATCACTCAAAATTACTTCCTTCTTGGAAAAAACAGTTTTATTTTAAAATTATAGGTGTTGCCATAGGCTATGCCAGAACTATATGCATGGGCACGTTTTAAATAGATAATATTTTTAATCCTAATTAAAAAAATATTCCTCCCCTCTATAAAATGTTAAGATTTGTGAAGGACCTTATTTTCATTTTGATAGACACATGGTAACAATCAACTGATTTTCATTCATATACGTACTCTGCACCTTCCATTGAAACATTATATTGTTCAGCTAAGCTCTTATATAAACTGAACACACATTTTCATTGTCAGGTTTATTCTCATTTCATTGCACACTTGATAGAGAGCAGAGAAGCTAACATTTCCAAAGGGTGCCTATTTCAGTACCTGTTATTTACCCACTGCCATCAGTAAGCAAGACTGTGCCTTCAGTAGGTGCCAAACACCATCAATTCCTATTGATTTCAATGCGAAGTGCAAGTGTTCAGTACATCCGATAAAAGATTGGGCAGCTCACAGCAGCGTAAGCCGAGAGTGGAGATGCTAAGATACCCAATCTCCTAGATGTGGCTTTAGACCCAGGATTTACACAGGGTGGCTAGTGGTCCTGGGTAACTCAGCCGAGCCACTTCAAAGGGACCAAACTGAGTAGTCAAAAGAAGTTCACAAGATTGTTACCTGGCTTTGAAAATGTTGGCCCTGGTGGAAATTTTTAGGCACCCAAGCTTAGAAATACTGCCTGGAGATTTTATACATCCTCACATTGCTCCACACTACTGCAAGAGAGCTGTTTGTAGATCTGCTCTGAGCAGATTACAGGAATAGGCTTTAGTTGTTGATCTCTTGTTATCTTAAATCAATGTGAAAGTGGCCAGCTACTCCTTTGGAGCCTCAGCTCCAAATCTTGATGTAGCTGACAGCCATCATCCATACTCTGTGTTTTTGAATCCCATGGGGAGGAGATGTTCAGGGAACAGTTTACAGGCAGAGGATGACAAAGGCTCTTTAGAGGTCCCATTTCTCTGTGGAAGGATCTCCTGGTGACTGGGGGATGCTTGCCTTGGCATTCCTCATTGTCTGTCATCCTCTTAGCGAAGAATTTGAGTACACCCATCTGCCTGCACAGCACCTGTTATTTACCCCTTGCTTGGGGAAAGAAACACTGGATGGAGATGCTGGGAAATGGCCTGAACTCTGAGTGCGGACCCCTTCAAACACAGAAGAAGAGCAGGATGAAGCATAGGATGGAGGACATTGGAGGAGATCTGAGTTAAACAATCCAAGCTGGAGTGCCTCACCTGGAAAAGCACTAGCCTTACTAAAAGGCCACTTTTATTCTTACATCTCAGTGTCTTTAATGCTATACTGCAGTGTAGAGTACCCACATCATTCACTCAGTTCCTGCAGTAACTAACAACATCCATCACAAACTGCCCCTTCCACGTATTCATCCTCCAGTGCCACTCCCTCTCTCTCTCCCATTTCTATGTCATAGGAGTAAAAGTGGTGGGGTGGGAGGTGCAACAGGAATCAAAGTGACCTTATCATTTAAACGTATCATTTGAAATTTGGTAAAGAGAAAGCTGAATAATTTCCCACAACCTGAGGGCAGTGCTATCTTTCATCCTGACTTGTTCTGCTATTTACAAAAAAACTGCATAATTACCAGAGCAAATGCCACGTCACAGCCTGCACCTGCTATGGGCAAGATAGAGAACATGTTTCTGAAAGTAATAATTAAATAAACCCATCCATCAATCAGCTTCATGGAGTTTTGTAGCTTCTGTGTGCTTTAAAAGGAGCAAAACAATGCATTTGTGCAATGAGCTTTCCCTCTACATTTTTAATGGCAATTATTGCATGTAAACTAGCTTTTGTAAGAACTACGAAGCAGATGGATGTGGTCTGAAAAAAACCCCAGGCAAATACACCCACTGGAAAATCAAAAAGATAAAAATGCAAAGTCACTGCGTGTGTAGTTATCTGTATGATACGAAATGGTTCTTTTTAGCCTCAGCAGCTGAATATTCCCAATGGAAATGTTATTATAAAAGACAACAGGTTGTTTCAGCAGAACTGATCAAAAAGTGTGATTGCAGTTTCAGGCATGGTCCCATGATGTGACTGACAATCCTGAACGAAAGAATTATTTTTACCCAGCAGCTCACTCTCGAATGGAAGAGCCATCCAGGAAGAGATGAAGATTCTTGAAATCCTGGGAAGCAGTGAGAGGGTAAGGATGTGAGGAGAGGATTGACCGCAGGGAAGGATCTTCTCTTCTACCCTTCATTTCTCCTTTGAGCTATGCCACTAATGCTGCTGCCAGATCTGCCAAGCATGGTGTCCCTCCCAGGCTACATTCAAAGAGAGGATTCAGGATCTCTCTGGGGCTGTAGAAGTTTCCTGATGCAAAAATTCATCCTAGTCCAAGCCAAGGGAGGAGATGGGTGCTAAACCTTCACCTGGAAGAGACAAAGGCTTAATGCTTGGACTCAGCTATCTAGACATACCCCACATCTGTCCTCGTGTGTCTTTCTACATATCTTCATTATATATTTTCCTCTCTACCAAACTGATATCTGTGGTGCACATTCCTTTTATATTGTGCTTTAAAATACAACTAGGATGAGCAACTGGATGGGACATTTATTCTGTGTCACCACTGGAGAGAGCCATATGTCATTTCTTCCTCTCCGTCAATGGACAAATTTACAGTATTAAGCCATTCTGCATTACAATTTTGGAAAGTTGCATGCAAGGTAGGATTATGAGGATTAAAGGGGTGGAGGGCTCTACTTTCCATTAAGGATTTGCTGACAAAGAATCTGCTGGCAATTAATAGATTAATAGATGTTTCTGTAGACGGCTCATGAATTCTTACTGAGTTGAGTAAGGTAATGATCCCAGTTCATAAGCCCACAGAGCACTCTGGCCTGTGGTATTTACAGCTGTGGCTTGCAACTCTTTTTTCCCCACCTTTCAATGCCTAAAATTTTACCCCAGTGGTCCAGCCCCTGCCCAGTGTATTTAAACCAGTTGCCAATGCTGTTGTTCTTCGTTACCTCCAGAGACCTCTCAAAAGCAGTTCTTGGACCACTTTTGAAACCCTTGCTTTGGACCAAGCAAATAAGCAAATCCTGACTGTAAAATACTAATTTTTATTGCCAATTAAGCCTTTACAAAGTACTGAAGAATCAATTCTTGAAACACAGTGTAGCTAAGAAGCATGTTTGAAAAGGCACCACATCCTAACTGGGAAGGCAACAAAAATAGTTCAAGAAAATCCCAACAGATGACTCCTATAGGCAAAGAGACCTCAGGAAATACCCTTCATAATCTCCTCTTCAGGCAGCAAGGAAATAACTTCTAGGAAGGATTTACTTCCTTTCCTTTTCAGTACCCTAGATATTCGGAAACTCTCCCTGAGATTTGCAATGGTTCCTACTTAAAGAGTAATTTATTGACATTCCTAAGAGAGAATGCTTTAATTCACAAAATATTATTCATCAAAATGCTACAAAAATGGCAGTTTTATTCTGATCCTAATCTATAAAGCTTTTTGTCTATCTTTAAAGCTATGGTTATCTTGAAGTGCTTAGTCTCATATTCATTGCTTTTATAATTGGACAACATAGAACAATGGGAGATTTACTAGTTTATTAAGAACCAAAATGAATGTAATCCAATATCACCCTTTGTTGAAAGCCACCTACAAAAGAATTGCATGAGGATGTGAAATGAATAATCTTTCTTGGTTTTCTCCTCTTGAAATCACTGTAGTGCCTTTCCAGAGCATAATAAATGGCAATATGTTATGGAAAATTACTAGAAGTCTTACCAAGTAAACAAGTTCAGTAGATTTTTGAGAACTGGTGCAGCTTGTTTCTGACAAATGTCTTCAAAGAGAAATCCTTTTTTATTATTATTTTTTTTAAAATTATCCTCATGGTCCAGGGTAAAAAAAGAAAGACTTAAAATCAACAATCTGGTTCTTGTTCTACAGACAACAATATGGTAATTCACCCCAAACTCATTTGTCTTTTTCTCATCATTAAAGATGGGCTTGTGCATGGAGGTGGGAAACTAAAAATTATACTAGAAAATGTAGGGCAATTCAGTGTCAAGAAATAAACCAGAGAGAATTAACTCACTTAGCAAGATCTAAATCATCCTCTGCACTAGTATCATTAGTCTTTTAAAGACCAATTGAATGATCAACACTGAGCAGGAGTCACATCTTCAAGGATAAGAGCAATGAAAAAATGGGACCGACCAATGTGTCCCAACGATGTGTCAGAGTTTAAATCAAGGGGCCAAACAGACAAAGAGATTTTGATGCTTCCTTGCCATGCACAGAACTAATTTTTCCAAGTCCTGCATCCTTTCTAGGTTGGGATGAAGCTGAAACGGGTTGAAAAAAATTTCACAAATACTGTTTTGCATGAAAATGGGCTTTGATTCTGCAGGGAGCTCAGAAAGTGTCTTTTACCACCTTGGCCTCCTGAAGCCTGTTCAAATCAGAGGACCAATTTTCTATTGCAATGCTCTATCACTGTTTGTCTATACCATTAATTACAACGTTTTCTTCAAAGTGCTTTTATAAGGAAAGAAAATGGTACTACGCCTATTTTTTACAATCAGAGAAACTGAGGCACAAAAAGACAAAACATTGCTTTCTCATTGTAGGCTAGACCTTGAGACCAGATCAATGCAAACTATTAAGAATCATTGTTGCCTGATAGAAGGAAAGGTCCGTTCTCTGAACCAAGTGGTCACCAGGGACACAGACTGATCTTCGGATTTGATTTTGGTGCGTATGTTATTTCTTCAGCTGTAAATCTGTTCTGCTGACTGGGTGAACTGTGCACCAAAGAGGTGCCAGGCCATCACACCCATGACCTGTCACATGTGTGCTGTTCCATGAGAAGTCAATGGTAAAACAGCACTTGACTTCACTGAGTGTCTCTTTGGACCACTCAATCATTTCTGCATTATAAGAAATGCTCATCTTCAATAATCTGCCTTTTCCTATCCAACCCAAGAACAGCAGCACCATCCATGCCCTTTTGCTGTGTTTTGTGTTCCTGGGAGCACTGACCATCTCCCTGCCAGCTCAACCAACTCTAATCTTTCTCTGTAGCTTCTGGGCTTTGTTGTAATGCAAATAAAAAAATGTGTCGAGCTACTTGGAACAGACCTTCAGAGAGATATTGAGAGCTTCAGGAAGGAAATCAGAAAGCAGAGGTGTAATAAGTTAATTCTTTAATTTTACTTTATTTAATGTGGTGCTTGTGACAGCCTTTATTCCTACCAAGCTTCCCTGCACCATTAGCTTGCGGTCTTCTCATCTCCTGGGTGAACAAATGGGATGCTGGTGTCCACAATAAAGATGGGAGAAATCTCCTCTTCTCCAAGACAGAGTTCAGCTCCCCACCTCCAGGAGGGGTCTGGGCTGATGCATCCCCAGAAAGCTGGAGAGAAAGGTGGGAAAAACTCAGCATGCAGACAGCAACATCTCAGCTTCTCCCTCCCTATCACTAGTATTGGAAATAAGTACCAATTACCACCAGGCCGATGCATTTAAATCCTTCCCATGCTGAAAATCAGAGGCAACATGCCACATTGGTGCCAAAGGCTCTGCTGACCTCAGCAGTCACTGACAAACTGATCCTATGGGATCTCTATGCATTTACACCTTGCAGAGAATCTGGCCGGTGCTCGGAAATGCCTCAAAGGGAGCCTATCACTTCATGCTCCCTCAGGCAGATCATACCCAAGATCGTTTATCAAGTTAAACTTTACTCATTGGCTTAAAGAATAAATAAATGTTATTGTCAATTTTCCTGCTTTATTGCAGCTAATGGCAGGGCAGGATGTCAATTGTTTCTTTCCTCAGGACTTGTATGCTCTTCTGCTTTTCCCCATAGAGGCTTCCTTATAAAGAGTAAAAAATGTAATGAATAAATTGAAAAAAATACTTGTAGACCCAAAAGAAAGAATGCATCTATTATAAAATAAAATCTCTTTTAGTAGCTATTAGAATGCATTAAAAATATTCACAGGACTCTCCCCTCCAGTTATGTTGCAAAAGCCATGCAAATAATAATTGTGGCTAAGTGCACTACAGTGACAGTCAATATTGTAGTTCCCAAGCTAGTACTCATTATTCTTTATGGAACTCATGCATTTTGTGAAAGATCAAAAGATTTACATATCATATGGAGTGCTTTAGGGAGTGACTTGCTGTGCACTTTAAATGCACAATGTTCCACAGCCATTTAAATACAGATTTCATTTCTCTCTTCTATGTGATATTAAATTTGAAAAAAGAGGGAGAGAGAGAGACGAAATCGACTTGGGTACCTTTGTTCACATCATGAAATACAATTTTAATTTGGTTCCGATACAGAAATTTAATATTTTTATGGGATGTTATTGAATAATCTGCTAGGCTCAGCACTGGCCTTTGCTCAGGAAAGAGATGAAAGAAATCATTTTTTTTATGAGCACTGCAGGCAAAATCATCTGCTCTTCCATGCCCTGGAGAAGGGGACAGACTCCGACACACCGCTTGGCCTCCCCCCACGCCCCCCAGCTTCTCTGCAGCCTTCCCCAGTTAGTCTGGTCTGTGCTCATGGGTGGTGGGTAACAGCAAATGAAGAAGGAGCTGCAACCCATTTCCTTAGTGCAAGAAAGAAGGAAAATGTCATGATTTCTGTGCTGCCCCAGGCTGCAGGAGGCAAGGCAGCATCATTCTGCCACAGCCTGCTTGCGTGCCCTTGGGTGAGCCACTGCACGCAGGTTCCTCTGCAACACGGAGACAAAAAGCACTTTTTTACCTTGCCAGGATGTTGTGAGGATAAAGAACTACATTATGGACAGCTGAATGGCCAGTTACTATGGTAATACAGCCACATGGCTGTGTAGGGGGGCTTTGAGGCCATATCTGCCATGCCTGCACTCTACTCTACATATTCATGCTCCTGAGACCTGACCTCTAGTATGTGCCCAGCTGTGAAAGGGCCAGCTGCTTAGACCAGTCTCAGTCTCCTCCATCTATTTTCTCTGCCCTTGTGGTTGTCCCATGGGGCCAAAGACAGGGTATGAGACCAGGGGACATGGGAAGTGGCAGGCAGGGGACTTTTCCTTGGATGTTTCCCACCTGAAGGTGAGATGGGATCTACAGAGAGCCTGAGCTACACTCCTGGGAGGCCTGGGAGTACACCAAGGTCAGGGTCACTCCTAAAAGTAGGTTTTTTTAGAATGACCTTCATGACCAGAGAAGCATCATAGATGAACACCGTTTTGGGGTGGTACCTAAAGAAAGAATTAAGAGAAAAAGCAGTCTGTGTCATTCTGGGTCTACTCATCAGCAATGTGAGGAGCTGGGCACCACCCAACAAGTGCATCTACACTAGCAAGGCCGAGGAAATGTATCCCTATTCCTCCTCTGAAGGAAAAAAAGAAAGGCTTCTGAACAAGTAATTATCCCTTTATTTCTATGGAAGAAAGAAAGGGTTTCATGAATAGGAAATCTACCCAATTTGTTTGCTTCTGGTACATTCTGCATTATTTTCTGAATGAAGCGAATGGAAAACCTCTTTAATGAAGCATAACTATGTTGTGATTAAGGCTTATTCTGTCTAAATATTGACTCGGATAACATTTTCTCAGGACGAACAGACCATAACCCATGAATCTGGCATCAAAATCAGGAAGATTAATAGGAAAGATGAATTTTCTGGTTGTCTGAAGAGAAGTTTGACATGGCCAAGGCAACAGTCAGAGACTTTTCTTATTATTTATGAGATCCAGCCAGAGAGCTTTCAAGAGGCTGCAGCTTTCTTGTTCCACTGGGCATTTGAAAGCTCAGGGTAAAACAGCTCTGTCCTTCCCTCACTGGTTAGCCCAGAGACAGGAACAGAGTGGCAGGAATTTCTGTAAAACCACCCCATTGTCTTGGAGCAAAGATTAACCAAGGAAGCCCTATTGAAGTACAACCACTGGGTCTTTGACCTGCACCTGAAGGTAAAATCAGAATAAGTCAGGCATACAGATACTAATCCTGGACTAAACAATCCGGAAGAGGAACAGGTTGACTGGTGCTTGGGAAAAGACAAGACTAATTAGGGCAAAGTAAATTGTCCTGGACATATTTGGTCTTCTGCCAATTTCTACGGTGTGATATTTTATCTTTCTCATTAAAAAAGCACAGATTTGTGTTTCTTTAATAAAAGAGCTTTATTCTCAAGAAGGGCCCTGTTGTGAGGGAAAACGTGTGAAAGATTTTTGTTTTAGCCATAGTTATCTGCATCACAGTCTGGCCCAGAGACCCCAGCTCAAACAGGATCCTATTTTGCTAAAAAATAAAGAACAGGAGTGAATCTCTGCCCCAGAAGACTTGCCACGTGGTGATGGAAGGCACACAAAATGGGTAGGACACCATGATTCTGTTTGTTGGGAGCTCAGCGCTTTCGATCCTTGTGTACAACCAGAAAAGCAGCAGTGCCTTGCAGAGAAATACCACCTCCAGGGCTAATCAACTGTCATGGATAAGGATACCTTGGAAATACGCATAAATAGACAGAAGAAGACAAATTTTTCCCACAAACACTTAACAGAAAAACCTTTATGGGAAGAAAAAAAGCTCTCTCAGAAAAGTATTAGCTCTTTGGTACAGGGGAGTTTTTTTATCATTCTTAGGATTTGGGAATTTGAAAAAATCATGACAACAGACGATTTTGTCGAACAGAAACGCAATGAAAGTGCTGCAGCGGTGAAGGCACAGCAGTGCGCTGCAATTCAGGTGTCTCTCGGCCTCTGTAGTATTTACTGAGGCAAGGTGAGAGGTTGGGACATTTACAGGAATTATTTGATCAACAATTTAATTCTTTGATATTTAGTCATTCATTTTAGTTTTCAAAACTCTTAAAAAGATGAGCTTAACTTTGCACATACTTCTAGGTCTTATTGTGGACAAGGAATGGATTTACACTGTGGCCTTTTTACAGGGCTTTGGTGATGCAGACGGACTTAAAGCAAAGTCGGGAAGAACTGAGAGGGTATGGTCCAGGACATGAACCTACACCCTTTGGGTACTTTAAGGAGAAGATTATCTAAAACAAATTCTCATTACTCTACAACTCCATCTTCTCTCCATTCCTTGTTTGTATAGAGCGTGCTTTTAATTCGTGAAAGATTGTCTTTGAAAAGAGAAAATCTTCCAGCTGTGAGCTCTCTCATTCCTCATTGGGTATCGCCAGTGCTATGGATCGCACATAAGCCCTCCAGAATAGATACAAAACGTTTGGAAATATTTCCCTATAGCATTCTGCAATTGTATTTCCACCTCACCAGCTGTCTAGCCCACCTAAACTTTCAAATTTCAGCTCTTTTCCCATTGTAAACTTTCCCAAGCTGAGCTCTGCAGTTCCAAGGATTTCTAGATGGAGAAGCAGGAGAAGTGTGCAGGTTAGCTAACTGTTTGTAAAAGATAAAATTATTATTCTCTGGAAAAAAAATCCAAAACGACAACAGGAGAGACACAAAATAATAACCCAGCAGATCTCAAAAGCCAATTGCCAAAAACCTTTACAGTAATGCTTTGTCTTCCTACCAGCTGCAGATCCCAGCCCTTATTTTGGGCTCTGCACTGCGATACTGGGCTTTCCTTTGCACTAGAAGGAAATAGAAATAAAAGAAATACAGAAACGCAAAGGCTGAAATTAGAGTGGAAGAGCAGCGGGAGCATGGCAGTAGTGGTGTTAATGCTGAAATATTCCCTGGGAGCGCGAGCTGGCAAATGTAGTGGACACCCAGATATTTGAAATGCAGCCAAATAATTTGGCACATCTCTAACTGGCACAAAGCAGTCTTGGTAGAGCTTCCTACTGCTGCTGGCACTTTTACAGCTGTCTTTCTTCATCTTGCTCTTCCCACTGCAACAGCTACTCAACAGGTGTTTCCACAGACACAGTGTGTTTGGCAGCTGTAACCCTTCAATATTATCGCTGGAATACATTTTTCTCCCTCTCAACAGCATCGCTTGGGTCTGTTGCCCAGAGGCCGGCATGGCAACGGGGACAGCTGACCAACTGGATTTGGGAAAAGGGGGCTGTATGTTTGGGCAGCCAGATGTACGAGTCGGTAAAGCAGTCGGAGAACATCAATGCTTGGCATGGCCCTGGGAAGCTGGAGTGATGCTTTGCTGAAGTTTATCCGGAACTCATCTTCTGCTCACCTGGGTCTTCCCTGTTTTTTCTGTTCTTGCCCCAGGACCTCTTGGTCCCACATCCATTTTCCCCGTTGCAAATAAGTCCCCATACCTTTGGGCTTCTTGTCCTTGATTTTTCATAAGGATTGAGTGTTTGATCAGATCACAATGGATTTTCTTTGCCCAACCCTACTCAGCCTTCAGTCCAAATTAGTCCAAGTGCTTAGGAAAAAAAGACAGGAGAGGTCAGATCCCGGAGGAAACCTGAGAACTGCGAGATTTTCAGACACAGAAAGTACCCAGAGAGATTCAAAGGTGAGTCACTTTGGAGCAGAGTTCATGAGAACATTAAAATTAACAATTGTCTTGTTTTCTTCTTTTTTAGCTTACCTCTGTAGTTTTTTGGCCTTGAGTAGTGTTTTCTATTTTCTGATTTCACATGCACCAAAGGAGTCTCCGTTCTTTCAGCAGTGCATTCCGTGGTTTGCTGAATGTCATCTTCTTTAGCATATGTAGCACATATGAGAGAAACAATGCTGAATGATTTTCTTACAGGAGTCTGTGCAAGGTCACAAAAAAAGAGATTTTAAAAATATCTTTTACTGATGTATATACATGTAGACACACATATGAAAACAAGAATGACCATGCTGGTTCCTCTCAAAGGTCCATTTGATTCCTCATCCTGCCTCCAACAGTCACAGAAAACAAATGGCTAAGGGCAGGTTTACGAACCAGGCTGATGTTTCCATAGCACATTTTCCCAGTGTGCAAAAATTTGCAGCTGAGAAAGATGGAAGATGGTGCTTAATAGCTCTCAAACAACTTTCTTTCCATGAATTTACCCACTTGCTTTTTGAACTTATGAGAATTTGGAGCATCCACCAGATCCTGCGGCAAGGAGTTCCACCACTTCACAACGCCTTGTGTGAAGAATCACTTCTTTCTGTTTGTTTTGAACCTATCAGCCAAGAGTTTTGTCTGATGTCTCTCAGTCTTGTATGGAAAGAGAGGAGGAAAAATCAGTGTTTGTCCCCATGCTTCTACAGGAGCCATGATTTCACAGGTATGATTTGACCTGTATGTCCTCCCTCCATCCTCCTCCCTTTTCCACATAGTGATTGACATGGGCCTTCAGAAATATCAGTATGGAAATGTTCTGGTGGCTCTTTACTCTCTCACCTTCCTAGAACATCTCACCTCTCTCAAGTCAGAATAATATTTCTGGTCCCTATTTTGTCTATGTTTATGTATCGATATGTAGACACGCACTTGCTGAACTACATCTAGGGCAATTAAAGAGCATGTCTCATGATATCTCTGCCACAGAATAAATCAGTGCATTAAATCTTTGTCCAGAGCATCGTAAGCACTCACTTTCTGATTAGGGCCGGAAGGCCGTCAGGCTGTTAAAGCCCTCTTTCCACTCTCCCCAATGTTGCCATTAATATGTAAAAGCTTAAGCTTGCTAAAGGGATTATTTCCCATCCTATCTGATTGTAAACTGGCATTTCAATGATTACATGTATCTTTTTGTCATTTTCTCGTAAAACATCTTATTCTTGAACAGCATAATTGGCCTCTTACTAATGTTTAATGAATGATTAAATCAGCATAAATGCAACATACAGCTCTACATGGAAAGCATGTTTGCAACCTCCAGAGCAATAGAAATGTATTTTTGCAATATAGGTTTTAAAACCTTATAATTTTCTAATTACGGACTTTCTGGTATATTTCACATTAAGTACATGGGAAAGTAAATGTGAATTTTCCTGTATGAGCTCAGAAGCAATTCAGTCACTTATCATTTTGTTTGCAATTTCTAACCTACGTATTAACAACACCTCTGTGGTTTTCATTTAAGTATATTATATAATCTTCCCAAATTAAAAGCCAATTAAAATCACGTAATTGCAGAGCTCAGACAGGCAAGCCCTTGTAGAGATGGCCAAGCAAGGACACTTCTTTGCACTGATGCATCACATTTACCAGCCGCATGGAGAGACTCTAGGTTTTGCCCGAGCAAAGGAGTCCAAGTGAAATGAAGCAACAAACGTTTAACTGAGTCTAAAGAGAAATGGAAAGGTATTTCTTCAAAGGAGGCAGAAATATAGGAAGATTTCACTTTGCTGAAGATATGAGTTTGAGAGGCATTCAGGCAAAGTGGAAATCCTGTGGAAACATGATGATGATCTCAGGAGTTGTAGATGTAAGAGTAGTTTAAAAAAGTTCACTGTAAGAAAGGCCCCTTAGCTGACAAAACCAGACACGTAAAACTGGGATACGTTATTACCAGGGTGCCTACAGGACCCCAGCATCCCGTGGCAGTGGAAAAGCCAAGTGCATTCCTAGGGTATATCCAGCCAGATACAGCCAGTGGAGCTGGGGAAGTGACACTGACCCTCTCCAGAGACACTGGTAGAGCACGGTGCCTCATTCGGGAGAGATCCTCCCATGTCAACAAGTACAGAGAAGAGTGAATCTGGGAGATGGGTATTTCAATCTTACGAGAGAAGACGCAAAAAGATTCAGCATTCCCTGTAGAAATATGGCAGGGAAGTAAGCATAACAAAGCAAAGAAGCCTATTTAGATGAAAAACTGGCATTAGCACAAGAATATACCAGAACAAGCCAAATAGTTTCAGGGTGGAAGTTAAGTTACAGCTCCCAAGCGCTGAGGTCCTGAGGCAGCTCTTTAACTACTGGGGCCAAGAAAATGTATACATTTTAAAGCGAAGCTGGATTTGTTTACGAGGGGGACCAGGGGTCAGTTTTCCCTTCAAAGCCACTATCTTCATTGTTCAGAAAAAAAAGTTTGTCTACAAGATCAGCAAGCAAAGTGACACTGCATAACAGCACTCTTGAGATGTGTAGAGCACATGCCATGCTGCTAGGTTGGTCAGCTCTTCTAACCAGGCTGAAGACACAACCCACGCTGAGATATACCAGAGCTGAACCCCTGAGCCCTCCAGCATTCTTCAGGTTCATTCATATGCCATGTACTCTGTTCTATTCCAGGTGCATTTTGATAACATCAGATGACAGCCAGGGTTCATATGGGGTGGTCGAGGTTCATTAGAGGTGAAGTCCATCAGGTGGAACCGTCAAGCCTTGTTTGAGAGTAACACTGCTGAAAAGGTTACTCTTCCACGCACAGTGTGCTGCCTGGCTTTTCACCACAAGACTGCACACGAGTTATTGAACAAGAGTTGTCATATGCCAGCAAAGTTTTGCAAATGCTTATGTAGTCAAAACAGGGGCCAGAAGGTTCAAAGAAAGTGAATATAGGCAATTGCTTTAAGAATCGCCACTGTTTACTCCCAAGCAACTCAAGCTCAGGAAGAGCTGTGAAAAATATTTTAAGATACAAGTGATGGTTCTGTTAAAAACAAGTGTTGGACAATGCAGACCAGGAAACTGTCTGAAGATTTCCTCAACTCGCTCTGGACTTTTACTAAAAAAAAAATATCTGTAGTGAATCTGGAGAGGAGAAGAAATAGCGGTTTTATCCAAGCAGTCCAGTGATGCTCACACAAACATCTTTTTCCTCCTGCTCTCCAACAGCTGCAGCTGTTGTATGTTTGTAAGACAATGTCTTATGGAAGGAATTTCAGTATTTAAAAAAAAGGTGGGAAATTAATTTTCTAGTTCCTGTAATTCTTCAGAAGGGACAGGGCAGCTTTACCAGAAAACAACATGGCCCAACCAGTACCTCAACAATTCATCCAGCTACAACTGCACCAGAGACTAAATATGAGTTTGGCAAACACTTGCCTGGTCTCATAATCTGGTTTATAAAATCACTGAGGGATTTTAAAAGACCACAAACAGGTGGAATTTTAGCTGGCATCACAGTTTGGATTAATAGAATGCCCTACCCACCATCAGGAGTGAGTGTTACAGCTCTCAGCAAAATCAGCCTGGATTTATTAATTAACATTACAAGGAATAAATTGCAGGCACTGAAACAGATAAAGATTCACCCATTAGAAATAACAAAAAGCCCAAGCAAGAAACGTGAGAGCATAATATTTTTTTACCAAAATGCAAGGAAAAGTTATCAACCAAAACCTTTGGAAATTTCTGGCCAAACTGTATGATGTTGTCATGGCAAGACAGTTGAAGCTACTGTTCCAATTTTCATCTCAAGTTGTTTTTCAAATGATGAACAAAACCACAGTATCATGTCATCACTCTTCAATAAGCCTTTACCTCTGCATTCCCACCCCTGACAATTCAGCTCTGGGTGCTGCAACTGTCTGAAGGGCTGCTCTGTTTTTTGCAGATCTTCTAAGAGATACTGAACTGTCCAAGAAAGATGTACTGGGAAAATACCAGGTGGAGAATTAGAGCTGCATGTCTGAATAACCCGCTTTCCAGCCAAATTGGTGCAAGATGCATTATCTGCATTTTATATAAACTCAACTAAGCCAACCTCGGATTTTAGGAAAATAAGGGTAATAAAGCAGAAAAATCACACAGTGTCAGACTCCTTCAAGCACCCACTGATCTGTCACTAAGGAAATCCTCATCAGCCATGTTTGAGGGCTTCACATGAACCATAACAGTATCTACTAAGCTGCTCTGTTTGCACTCTCTGCCACAGTACAGTGGTTTCAGTCAACACAGATACCTGGAGACAACTGACTTCAAACATTGTTTATTGAGCAAACATCCACCATGCAGCTCAAAAGACAGACAAAGAAAGGGAAGAGAAAAAGATGGGCAGTATCCCTGTGAATGTGACTCAGGAGAGACACAAACCAGCCAAGGACATTAAAGAGTCCTAGGCAAATATCCTATTGCCAGAAGCATTTGTCTAATGAAACAGGCCAAGGATAAAATACCTTGTGTACCAAAACCTTGAACCAGAAGTGGACTTGGATGTCTAGATTAAAAACCCTACCAAGTTGGTGATTAACTCTCAAGATAATGAAATTCTCTGGATGCTCCAGTTTCCACCAGAAAAGTCTTCATAGTACCCGAAGTACCATTCAGCTGCTGGGCACTCACCTGCCCACCCAGGTCCTGGAAAGCACCAATGGGATTCTCATACTGGATTCTTCTAGAAAGGAAACAGGGAGGGTCTAGTCAATCAAAAAAGAAATGGGAAAGGACACGCTAGTGGTTAAAATGTTCTGTTACGCCACCCCAGATTTCTCACATGTCCTGTACTGAACCTGATTCTCCTCATGTAAAATTATTCAAGATTCAAAGTCAGAGAGAAAGCAGCTCTTACCTGCATGTTGAAGGTACTAATTTGCCAGATCCAAAGGAATATTTAAATATTTACATGGAGCAGAACAATTTGTGCAGCAAAGACAGAGAGAGACTAAACTCAGAACAGAGCCCAGCTGCCGGGGCGTCCCTCCAGAAAGGGTTTAGAGAGGGGTTCAAAGCCCTGGTCCTTCTCACAGCTCAGGTAACTGCTCCCACATCCACCCAGTCGCCTTCCTATGCATTGTGTAGGAAGAGGCTGTCCTGCCCCAGTACCTAGAGCCAGGAGAGAGTTCACTAGCATGAACCTGACATTGAGGGAGCCACCATCACTGCTCCTCAGCATTTCTGAGCTGTTGGGAACCAGCTACTGCTTTTTACCTCCAAGACCCTTCCCAGTTCCTTCTAATGAAACCTACCATCTCTCTGTCACTAGCCACAATTAATATTGCCTCGACAGACCTGACTCCTGTCTTATCACCTACCTGTTATGGTTCCACATGTGCTTTCTTCCAAGCTGCCTCTCATACCTGTGAGGACATTCTTCATGTGCATCTTGTATCTCACCATCCTTCCCAAATCTGTGCTCTGGTAAGTCCAAATGGTTTGACAGCTGTCAGACTGCTGGATCAGAGTAACTGATGTCAACCCTGTTAGCCAACACTGTCTTCTTCTTGTTCCCACTTCTCTACAACCTTCCCTCCTCCACTCTTCTCCTATACTGAGGTTATGAGCTCCGTGGGGCAGGCATAATCTTTTTGTTCTGTACCTGTACAGTACCTACACAACAGCACCATCTGATTTTGGGAGCCTGCAATATTGTATTTGAGTAACAAAAGTGGAGCTCAGCTTGAGTCCCTTCCTACTTCCAACATTATAGCTTAGCAGGACTGCACTGCACCACGTAGAACTTGTGTGACCTAGGGATGTTTCCAGCTTTGAGGTTCAGACAAAGGCTCCAGCTGCATCCCTGCCTCCCCTTTGGTGTGTGAATTGGGTGCAAATCTCCTTTCCCTGAACCCTGATTTCCTTTGCAAAGAATTACAGCATGTGCCTGTGTCATTTACCAACTCCCCGGTTAAAACCATTCAGGGAACAGGATTTGTGGGTCGGACTTGTTTCTTAGCCCAGCTGTGACCCTCCTGAGACATGGAAGACAAAGACCTCTTGGCTCGGTATTCAGCCCTTTTCCTGAGATATCTTAGCCTCAGACCCCCTTAAATCACAGGAAAGGGTTATGTTGTGTGGCATGAAAGGGAGACCACGTCTTCTGAGTTCTGGTAACTTCTTAGTCTTCAACTACAGTGTTTTAGTTTCTAAATAACTCATTTTAGTTTCTAAATAACTCACATTCCTTAGCTATTTAATCACATCACTCCTGTGAGAGGACACACTGCCATTATCACATGGTAAAGCCAGACAAAGGAAGCAGAGACAGACCAAGAGATAGCTCAAATTTATTTTGGCCATTTTGGAATGATTTCCAGGGTGTTACACATCTACATGCTTTTGACATGACTTACCTGGAGAGGTATATGGTATGGTAAAGCCCTCCTTCTCTGGAAACTTCAGCCCCTCTATTGCTCCTGTCAATCTTCTTTTGTTCACAACAAACAGCAGAGCCTGGAAAAAGAACTGGAGGTGGAGTCAAGGTTATACTTGCGGGACTTTACAAAGAGGACTGTCAAAAAGAAGGATTTACGCAGAAAAGCAGAGATGGGCATGAGACGGACAGGGAATATGGAACGTATAAAATTCATTAAGAAAAACACTGAAAGCTTTCAGAATTTCCCCACATGATGATGGGTAAAGGCTGTGCAACTGGAGCAGCTTCTGTGCTGCATGTCAGAGGGAGAGAAAAATGCAGGTGAAAGACCAAACTAGGCAACAGGTCACGAAAGAGAGGAACAACATATTGTTCTCCATTCATCTGCAGGGAGAAGAGATGCTGGCATCCCACACTGCTCCAGAGGAAGGCTGGGCATTATGTCTCCTCACTGCCTAGTTGTCGTCACAGTTAGTCACCGTTGCTGAGCAAGCGTTAGCAGTTGGTCTGTGTACGGGACTACCCTGTACCCCTCCTTCCCAGGAAGGATATGCCCTGCTTCCTTCTCAGGGCAGGAGAACTGGCATGGCAGAGCCATCGCAGATGGGTGAGCAAAACCACAGCTGGCATTGCAGCTTGCATTTAGACAATTAAATAGCCTGCCAGCAGCCATGCTTCTTGGAAGTGATCATGCCATAAATATTTCACTGAATGTTGCCCATGGCCACTAAATACTGACAAATGTTTCTATAACAAAGGTTTGGTATCTGGACCTCAAATCTCTTCAGTCCCAAATTTCAGCCTTGCTCCCATCGACTCTCATAACTCATCTTCATCCTGGTAAGATTGTTTTAGTGAGATTGGATCAACACAGCTGCACCTACTTCCTGCAGTTCTTTTTATTCTTTCTGCTGGTTTGGGGTTTTGGAGGTTTGGTTTGGTGTTTAGTTTTTTAGTGTTGGGGGTTTTTTAATTCTCAAGATTTTATTGTTTCTGGAGAATTTAATTCAAGAAAACGGTTTGGTTTCTGTGGTTTGGGCTCTTTTTCAAATCAACAACTCCCCCCCCCCCCCCCCCCCCCCCAAACCTGTGCCTCCAGTGAAAGGAACACTTTCCCTGCCGGAATTAAGTGGAGGTGGTGGAAACGAGGATATTTGAACAAAGAAAGCAGGAGTGATCACTACCCCATCACTGGAGCAAACAGGGAAAGGAGAGAGAGAAATGGAACAGCAGCAGTGAGAAATATGCATGCATATTCAGCCCCTTTGTCAAAAAACCTTGTGCTGCAGCATTTCAATTAGCAAAGTAGGATGGTTTACCTGATAAAATGCTCCCTGTGTGAGTGTAATTACATATTTATGCCCCACAGAGATTTTTTAATTTCTCTTCAGTTTGTTTGCCTTGAAAGTATTTGTCACTGGAAATGTTCTTGATGTGTAATTTTAAGGCAGGGTTGGCCAAATGTGTGGTTTGTTTTCATTTTAGATTTTACTTCACTGAAGAAGGATTGGAAGATAATGTATATTTTTAGCGCAAAATAAAAAAATTCAATAAGAAAGGTGATACATCAACCAGCAGCAGAAAAAAACACACTCAAGTGCTGCTTCAGAAATTTCACTGTTTTTTTTTTTTTTTATTTCCCCTCTCTTGCTTGAAATATATTCTCAGGTGCTTGAAACAGCTTATTGTTCTGCCACTTTCATTTCGTCCTTGCTTTCCAACCCGCCTCTTGCGTTTCCAGAGAGGCTGCAATGAACAGGCAGCTTTTTGGTCATTATTTTCCTATTATATGAGCCTCTTCCTGAGCAATCCCTGCCTTGCAGTCTTGGTGCTGAGCACCAGCCCACCTCCAGCAAGGCATTACAGATGTGCTCAAGCCTAAGTGTGCAAGTGATTGCATTGTGCTTGATAGACTTGAAGTTACACTTGTCTAAGTACTCTGCTGGGTCAGGGCCTGGCAAAGTATAGCTGTTGTAAATTCATTGTCACGGCTTTGTTTAGCCATAAAAAAGCACAGTTAAGATTTTGGAGAGCTGCTTGAACACATAGAGAAGAGCAGAACCCGAGCTCCCATCAAAATCTAGTCTGTCGTCGTTGGTTTTCTTCCTTATTTTCCCCAAACTTCTTCAGAAGGGATGGGAAAGGATCTGAAGGTCAAAACTGCACCAGTTTTGGCTGGAGAATATCCCAACAGAAGGTAGCTGCTGGCCGTGGAGGTCAATATCTCTCTAAGAGTTTATTAATTAGAGAGGTTTGCTCGAGCCATGCAGTAGTTCAGCCTGTGTTTGAGAAGCCACCACTGTGTGATCCATTTTACTGAGGATTATGCTAGTTTAACCTTGGAGGCAGGGAAAAGTTTGAGTGGTGTCAGGAGACAAATCTGTGACTGCATCCCCTTCCCAAAGACCAGGTAGGCTGCACTGAATCGTTGACTGGTACAGGAATGATTCTGCTGGAGCAAGCAGAGCTTCTAGCTCTGGAGATGACTAGTATCCATATTCATCTCCTAGACCTGACAGCAGTTTTTGACACTGGCATGACTGAATTCATCTTATAGGCCTGGCGGAGATAAACGGAGTCATGAAGTTGGCTTTGTTTCTTCATCTCAGATGGATCCCGGAGGCTCATAACTAGCATCTGTTCTGTCTCTTCGAGGATGCACAAGGCAAACTCGTGTCTTCTTTTTACTACTGGGTTGTGTGAGAACTCCAGGAGCGAGGCTCAGAGACATTATTTGACTTTGGTGCCTGCCAAACTGTGACACTTCCCCATCACAGCCAGAATTGTCTTCTGTCCCCCAGCTGTCCCAATGCCCGTAAAAGAAAAGCTCCTAGATGAAAGACTAAGAAGCTGGCTAAGGCCCAACACATGGTTATGGGAACTGATGTTGGGGATAAGGAAAACACGCAAAGGAAATACCCTAAAATCTCAACCCCTTCAACATGCCATCAGGATGACAGTGCTCTACTACAGCTCCTATGCAATGTGGAATGGAGGTTTATTCCCCCACTTTGGTTACACAAGAAATGCAAACTTCCTTTCAGATACAAACCTGGAGCTGCCACCGCTGTGCTGTATCTGTGTTTGGTTCCTGTTCCACCCAAGGGTGATTACCCAAACCCAAGGGAAAACCGATACGGGTTAAAGTTCAACAGGGGGAGCATTCTGCTGCTGCACGAGGTTTCTGCACCCCTTTAAATCAGGTGCTAACCTGCAAAGCACTCACTGGCCGTTCCCATCTCAGACACCACCCCTGTAACCCAAGATGCAATGTGAAACCAAGGCAAGCAGCTCACAGGTGCACAAACCCACATCTGACTGCCCAGGGACAGAAAAATTAGGGCACTGCACCCTGGCTTAAGCTTTTCCCATCCTGTTGGGTGAGATGTTTCACAATCTTTATGTAGACCCATACAATGTTTTGCAAATGTTTTCCTAGACAGGAAACGCTACCATATGATCACAAGTATCCGCAGTTAAGCTGGATACCTATTAACTATTGCAAGCCTAGCTGTTAGCAGTAGATGTTCCAGTTTCCAGGGCCAGCCATTTGGCTCTCACCCAACTTGCGTGCAGCTCTCCTGGAAGACAGCATCCCAGGGCTGCCAGCCAGACCAGTGCCAGCACAAGGGCTGCTTGGCAGTCCCACTCTGCGGTTTCTGGAGATAAGTTAGCAAGGACTGCTGACCAGGCTGCCAAGGATCACTGCACCCCAACCCTGCCTAGCCCAGCCCCATCGTGCAGCGTAGCACCATGGGGAATCATTGCTACCTACCACTCTTGAAACCCTCACCCCTTAACTTCCCAAAGACATGAGGTATGCCTGTTGGAACTCTTTACATGTGAAGACTTTGACATTCAGCCTGTAGGGACAGAGGAGACACCTGTTCATTGATTACATGATCTCCTGAGGTTCCTTCTGGCCCCATCTTTCTGTGATTACTCACCACCACCTGCTGTCAGGATGGTTTTGTGGATGCTGGCAGCTGTTTCCCAGCAGCTAGACTGAGGTCAGACACCAGTTAGTTGTTGACACCAATTAGTTCTGGCTTGGATGGCCCAAATGATCTGTTCATGTTGCAAGCTAAGACTACCAATAAAAATAACCAAAAAAAGCAACCCAAAGCAAATAAACAAATAAAACCCACAGCCTCTTGAAATGCATTAGCTTCCCTTATTATCTCGGTACCACTGTAAGATGCTAGTCTTACATAAGACACTCTCTAGTCTTATGTTCTAGTGCTGTCTTATTACATTATCATGGGATAGACAACCTACCATGCTGCAGCCACACGTCCCTCTCAGAAGTGAAAGGCTGCTCACAAGCTTCCAGCTCCAATTCTGGCCTATTCTGCTTCATTGCCTATGCTTCTCTTTGGCTTTCCCATCCTCTCTTTTACCCCTCAACCAAAGATGCTCTATCAGAGGTCCATGTCATTGCTGGGTATGTCTGAGTGCATGAAAAAACTCCTGAAGGACACTGGTTTCTTTAAGAGGTTTGCACACAACTCCACGTATCATCTTAGAAATAAATATCTGCTTTTTTAAGCTATATGGTAATGCATACTGTGCATCTGAGATTAGAATATGGCCCTGAGGAACAAAATGGTCTTCTCTCTTTACAGCTGACAATGCATAGCTTGTTTTTATGACCTCCTCATTTTCAAGAGATTCAACTCCATTGTTTGGCAGCCACAAATTCAAGGGAAATCACCAAAGATCGTTCAGCTTGGAGCATTGCCATTTCTACCTTTGGGGTGCAAGTATTCACTGGGTGACATTGACCTGTGGCCTGTGTGCCCAAAGTGGGGGCCGAGCATTTCAGGACCAGCTGGGGGAATCCCCCAGCCTTCCAATAAACAGCCTCAAAAGTCTCAGGGAAGATGAACGCACAATGAAAGAACGCTCTTGGAAACCCTGAGAAGGTTGCTCTGTTCCTGTGGCCTCCGCCTGCTGCACCCACCATCTCCTGCTGCCTTCTACCGTTCCACAGTGGTCCTAAGAACAGATCCAGCATCCACAGGTCCAAAGGGCAAGACTTTCTCAGGTAGGTTTTCAATCAACACCTTAGGCTATCCTACTCCTCCATTTTCATTACTAGAGAGTTCAGTACAATTCTTGTCCTTTTTTGTAAGCCACAGTATGTAATTTTTTAAAAAAATGAAAAAACAAAACCCCAAAAAACCAACTGAGAGAATGGGGAAATAAAACATCTTTCTTTGGCTAACCTTATGGAACCTGAAGAACTGGTCACTCCTGCAGGAACAGTTTGCATCTCACCTCAAAATTAAATGTATACATCTGTCTTCTCTCCAGCCCAATCCTTCTGAAGAAACATTGCCTTTAAACTGCATCACTAACATCTGTACCCAAATACAATTTCAAAAGCAGAACAAATGGGGCAAAAATAAGGCAAAGTAAAGAAACTGTTCCAAATGGGCACATCATCAGCACACAGGGGAGCAGACCAAGAGACCCAAGACTGCGTGGACTTCGACTGCCATGTACAGTGTGTCTGTACAGGGTCTACCACTCTCCTGGACGGATCCTGCCCAGTCTCTAGTCTACCACAATAACAGCAGCAACGATAATGAATTAAGTTCTGCCTGCGGTAGATGTGGCTATTTCATTTTGGCAGTGCGGATGTTGCTAAGTGAAAGCACGTCTTTCTGAACTGCCTTGCTCATGGGAACCATTTAATCATTATAGAGCAATTATAGAGGTCTTTATTCAGTTGTTCCTTAAGTCCTCATTCAGGCAAACCTATTTCAATGGGAACTGTGCCTGAAAGGGACTCATCAAAACCTGACCAGGAAATGGCCAGTAAGAGTAACCTATTTCCAAGAGAGAAAAACTCATGCATTACATCCATAATGGCTAACTTCTTATGAATACACCTATTGAAGTGTGTTATATTCATTAAACTCCATTTGGAGAGGAAGGGTAACCTTCCAGTTAACACAATTTCTATGGCCTTGTGAGAGCTAGGTTCTGTCCCTGGCTTTGACATAGAATCCCACCGTGACCATGGTCACACCACTTCGTAATTTTACCTTGGATTTAGCAAAATAGGTAATAAATCAGGACAGTAGTAAGCATCAGCTTAACTGTATTTGTGGACTGCAGCCCCCGGTTCCTACTCTGCAAAACAGAAAGAACAGATAATTTCTCCTTTTTTTTTTTCTTTTTTTTTTTTTTCCCCTGTTCACATTTTGAGGTAGGGCAGGTCTTTTATTCTGCATACACCCATTGCATCGTACAATACGTCTTTGATAGGGGCTGTGCTGTAAGACAGAGTAATAATATTAATTGTTATCAATACAAGCAAACAATGCTGTGCTTTTGTGGCAAACGTTCACTAGGAGCTTGACCGAGACCATCAGCATTTCATTTGAGACTTAAGCCCCATTTGAACTTGTCTCCCAAAGCGAGAGTTTACAAACACAATTTAGTCCCTATTTGAGCAGTGCTTTGAAGATGTAAAGTACTAAATTGTGTATCTGTATGTATGAGAGACAGAGACAGAATGTGTAATTTCTTTCTGCATTCAGGGAACACAAGATTTCCTTTTTTCCCCTCTTTTTGGAAGGAAGTTTACTGCTGAGACTATTAGAGAAAATGCAAATGTGCAGACTGTTTGTTAAGGCTCCAGGAGTGAAAGCAGAGGCAGTTGTTACCATGAGTATTTCTAGGAAAACGGGAAATCTTTGTCTTTAAGTGTATTTATTTAGCTAAAGAAAGTTTGCACAGCTTGTGGAGAACGGTTCTGGAGGAAATTAAATTTCAGCTGCACCTCCATATCACTCCTACACCCGCCAATTCTTTCGACCAGCTAGTGATGTCCTGCACCCAGGGCTTCAGCCCGCGAGCACATTTACAATGCCCACCAACATCAGAGATGAGCTGTTGTGCAACCACCGGGGTTTTTCTTACTCTTATCCAAGAAAGAGGCAACAACTGTACTCCTGCACACAACAGATTGCCTGTTGTAGCAGAACCCAGCAGGAAATCTCCCAACAGCATAGGCAGGAGACATGAGGAATTTTTGAGGCAGATTCAAGAACAATAAAATTCTATTTTATATTTATATAGGCTGGTATAAATGGATCCAAGCTTGATACAGCATAAGCCAGGTTTGGTCCAGAAGACATATTAGCTTATTAACTTGGACACAGCCCCGTGCTAATGTGTCTATACAGCTTCCAAACCGGATCTAGCTTGCGTCCGACTAGGTTGGAGGACCATCATTGGTATGATCCCCATGGCCACACTTTATTGCACTTCTCTCCACATTTGCCTTTGACCTATGAAATCACTGATCCATAAAAATGCTGCAATACAGGCAGGTGAAAGTATGTCTTGGAGATGGAAAGCCAAGACTCCAAACATGAGATAAACCAAAAGACAGTTGGGTGTCCTAAGGGAGGGGAGATTGCTAGGTTTGTGGCCATAGATAGAGGCTTGGAGGAGAGGCAAAGGCCTTTGAAGAGAAGTCTGGACAAGGAACGTAAAAGGAAGTGTGCTGGAAGAGAGGTGTGGTGGAAAGAGAGGTCCGAAGGATGTGCAAGGGAAAGGATCTGACCGCAGAGCAGCGCACCGTGCCCAGTACGAGCTGCACTTTATGAAAGACAGAAGATACAAGGAAGCTGGAAGTTAAAAAAAGCCCTGAAGAGACAAAAGCTTTAACCTTTTATGTGGTTTCTTGGCAAAAGAGGGAATGGAAAATGGTCAAGAGAGACAGAAAAAGGAGGGACGTTTGCAGACATTGACAATGACCGTGGAAACGGAAGAAATGGACAGAGACAGAGGATGTTTGTGCACAACACATCTTTCATGAAAGACAAACTGTGGTCAACCAAACTAAACAGCCAGTTAATGCAACTATTACAAATTATTTTGATGAAAAGTACTTTCTAAACTAAATATTTTGGACCCTCTCTTTGAAACCAATGCTTCTATTTCAAAATATACTTAAATTTTATTAAAAAAATTAATTCTAAGAATTTAAAAAAAATTCCTTCAAACCACATTGAGATATGTTGGCTAGGGCTCAAAGACCTTTAATTCCACCTAAAGATATATTTTTCCTATTTGTTGGAATATTGATTTTTTTAAAAAAAAAACCCTATATGACCAAAAGCATTTTTCCCAACTTTCAGTTATCATCACTGACACCTTCTGCCCCCAAATCCCAGTTATCAGAAAGATTTGTCATCAATTTCCTTGCAAGCACAGACATGAACTGATATATTAGTGTTACAGACCCTTTCCTTCCACAAGACCTAATCATCTGCTATTAATATATTCCCAGTAATTGTTCCATAAAGTTTCTGTAGCGCCGAGCCTCAGCAGGTGCAAGTCAATGCAGCTGCACTGTTTTACAGTACCGCAATGATTTCAATAAGGCTGAGAGCCAGCCAGCTCCTTTATACGTTAACTTTCTGATGATGCGAGTCAGTACCAGCAAGAAGGACAAGCAAATTCCCACACTGCCCCCACACATGAGCATCCCAACAACAGGAGAAGGCAGAGACAAAATATCACATTATCAAGGCATTGCCAACATATTACGAGTGGAAGGGTCAGGTGAATAAAAGTGGCTGTAGATTTGGCTCTCCTGAACAGTGGTGGTTTTTTGGGGGTGGATGGTTCTTGCTTTACTTTAGTTTTTGCACTTTTACATGTCCCAGATATTAGACATTCACTTCTAGGAAACATCTGATGTTCTTCTAATTTGTGCAAAATCTTTGCTATACTTCCTTGAAGAAAATATAAAAATGTTATTTGCATTTCAGCAACACCAAGAAAGCCCAGTTGGAGCCAGCATCATGTTGTGTTACACTTCATATAGTACCAGAGGTGAACCCTGATTCAAAGTTACAACATACAGGATACACGGAATGAGAGGAAATATAAGATTATAAAAATAAGTTAATCATACAGCCAGCATTAGATTCCAGCAATATGTTTCATCTACCTATATGTACATGGCTATGTTATGCCAACCACCCTGGGTTCTCTCTAAAGCCACTGGAGATCTAGTCAATAGAATCAGTGGAGCGTAGGGTGCAATTCACTTTTTCATAAAGTAGCTATCAAATACTGGTCAGCTGAGTTGCACCCTAAAAGCATCTTTGCCACCGGAACCACAGGGTGACTAGCACAGCTGTGTATGTCCAGTCAACATATGGACACATACCCTCACGTAGTCAGCTGCGTATGTTTGAGGTTAATCTGCCCCAGCTTTCCACCCAGGTCCCTGTGTATTAAGTTGTGTTGCCTCTCTGGCATAGGTAGAAGAATCTCATTCTTTCACCCTGCAGTTTGCTACCTCGGTTCAAAACAAAGATCTTTCCCTCTCCAATTATCTTGAAAGTGAGAAAAGTGAATGTACATGGAAATCCGTAATACAAATCTGTAGGACCCTAAAGAACTGCATTGTACTTATTCTCGTGTTAAGAGATCTATATTTTGCTTCAGTTTGATTTTTACAGCTCATGTACGCACACACTCAGCACTGTGGGAGAAGAAAAAAAAAGAAAAGAAAAGCTATCTTCAGTGGTGCGATAAGTTATCTTTCCAGTGATATTTTTTCCACCTATCTGAATTTAAAATGAGTCAGATCTGGATGGAGGAGTACCCCTTGCTGCTTTATGTGCATACGTACTGCGCTGCGTGTGCTTCTGTACAGGTTTTGCTATGTGTGTGCACTAAGAATGTATTAATAATCACTTTTTTGTTGTTTATGAGGTTTTAGTAGATAAAAAGGATAAATGTAGTGTGCTTATACACAGCAGTACACTGGGATTAAAAAAAATACATAGCTAAGAACCTACTTAATTAACTCATCTTAAGAAAAGAAATTCTTTCAAACACCATGCAGAATTAAGACACATTCAGGCAGGTTTCTCGGAGACCAAAGTTGTAGACAGATGCCAAAAGGAGCCAACAAATATTTCCAGCGAGTTACCAACCTAACCTAATCTGTTTAATTGTGTTTGTAAATTCACAAGGCACCCAGCCGCTTATCCAAATACCACACTTCTGTGGACCAGGTCCTAAATTACTACGTGTGTGGCATATTACTTCAAGTACTAGACTTCGTTAAAGATCAGACCCTTTCCTTATTAACCTCCACTCCTGCAGAGATGGAAGCTTCTGTTCAGAGGCACCGTGTCCTCACAGATCCCAGTGGTAACTTCTGTATTTTGTAAAATCATCTTTCATAGTAATTACATTTTCCAGGTGAAAGCAAAAGAAATCAATAAACTTCCCAAAACGTTATCCTCTAGCAAGCAGGCTTACTCTGGTTAGATATAGCCAACAGAAGAAATGGATATCTGGAATTATCCATATGAACACAGAAATATTGGTCTGACGAAGGGAGAGAGACAAGGAAAAGAGTATTTATACATGGCTGTTCTATTCTGTTTATTCTCTACAGGACATACTGACATACACTCTTGGATGTGTCTTTGTTGCGTGGAAATGGGTTCACTTCAAAAGCCAGTCAAACAAGAGCAATACATTTGATGACACATATCCATTCCAGGCTTCCTTACAAATAAGGCTCAGAGAGGAACACAATTTCTCAAACCTCATCTTGCCTCCAAACTCTTCTCCTCTCAGGGCACATAACCTTCAAAATAGGAGAGCCCCAAACCAAATGGATCTGAGAGCTAAAGTGTCACCACAAAATATAATCTTGGTTTTGGAAGTAACATCCTACTCTACAGAAGAGCTAAGAGCCACTCATCTGGTATGAAAACCATTGGCTTTTTCCACTGAGCAAAACCATAACATGGCAGGCAGTCACAGAAATAGCTCTTACTCATACAAGGCTGTATTCTCCTTTGTGTGTGGGTGTATGTGATAATATTTCATTCTGTGCCACATCCAAAAGGTGACGTTTTCCCAGGTAGCTGGCAAACGCTAATGAAATATTCTCAGTGGTACTTTGCAGCTAATTCATCATTTTCCTGAGACGAACCTGATAAAAACCCCACTACTCGGAGCGTGATATCCCCCACTGTCAACATCACCCCAATGAAATTGCACTTTTTTTTCCCAGTTATACCCCCTAACTATTTGAACACTCTCAAACCACCCCACAAGAAAGGCAATCCCAACTGGGTATTTACAGTCCAACATAATACGCCATAAATATTTTTGGAGCGCTTTGGTCATTTTGGAGGGACTTGAGGGAGATTATACTTTTTACTGCTTGAACCCCACAGGAACTGCTTGATACGATACAGACTTTAGAAGGGGGCTGATGTCTTGGTGTGCAAGCCTGAATATCTGTTTTTTCCATCTGATTAATATAAGGAACCCACGCCTACCCCATCCATCTACAGAGTCTCTCCCTCCAGTTCAGTTACTGATAACCACAAAAATGCTAAACAGAACAAACAAGGATTTACCCTAAAGTAATCTGCAGGTGCCACATCAGCCAATCTTCCCTTCAGATACACATACAGAAAAGATAACACGCAATATTTAGCAATCCATTTTTCTATTCTGTTTCATTACCACCTCAATGGAAAAAAAAAAAAAAATAAATACACACACACACACATATATATAGAATGGAGTGGAGGCAGGAGAAGTAAAGATACAGGAAAATGTGACATTTAAGTCCCTATAGTCAAGCTTATTGCTGCATAATCAAAGAGGAAAGTAAATCCAAGAATTTACAGAAATTCTGAGCTGAGATCAAAACTGGAACTTGTTTTCCTTCCCCAAAACCTTGTTTGGCTTTAGGGCATTGTAGTCTTCCACCTTCTATATGTCCTTAAAAAAAAAAAAAAAAAAAAAAGGAACTGTGTAATGGGAACAGGTGCCAGTAATAAAGCCCAGAAACTCTATTTGTCCTCATAAGAAATTGTCATCTCACTGCATAAGTACAGCCTGGTACTGTCGATAAATATAAACAACATTTTGATAAAGATAAATTATGAAACAGTTCTTTGGTCTTCTAAAGAGATTGGGTATTGTGGACAGCTGTTTGGCTGCTGGAGCCACATTTAATGAGATTTATGCACAAAATTGTTTGCACGTTTGAATGATATATTTCACAATGGCACTGAAAACAATTGGGTGTTGTGGGATAAGTACCTTTTACAGTATATCAAGGTCAAACCTTTTACTTGATGTACTTAACTAACCATGTAAAATATTACATCAGCAAGCCTATGAGGCACTTAGAGATATATTCATATTTGCATAATGTCCTCTGTAAGTTAGTCTGCGGTCCTTAAGGGTGTTTAGAATAACTGCATGCAAGAATATACTTAATCCAATCTCATTTTAGCTTTTGCTCTTTTAAGATTTCAAAATTAATAAATCCTCCTGATACTCCAAATTACCATGAGCTTTTATAAGCATAACTTTGTAACTTTAACCCATTTATGAACATACCCTACAGGCATATGTACTAATGAATAAGAAATAACATTAGAAGTTTAAAGATGGTCTCTTTATGAAGTAATGTAAGAAAATCCTGTTAGCTGGATCAAGTACAAAAGTGTGATTTCTTAAAAATAGAAAATCCTTCACAAAATTACTTGTAATTACAATAACCAAAGGATAAAAAGTAAGAATAGTTTAAGTATTGTGCATTATTTAACTTGGTACATGAAATATGTTTTATGTTTATGTATGAAGCATGCAAATAGAAATCTGATCTAAAGTGTGCTTCCATGGCTACAGAATTTTAATTTATTTATTTATTTTCTATTGTGCTTGATTGCTGTCAAGAATACTGACAGATAAAGGATTTCAAATTACCTTAAACACTTGGTGCTTCTTTAAGCGAATTAAGCTCTTCCCTTGCTTGCCTGTAAGACATTTGGAAGAGATGGGGAAATCTTCTTGGTCAAAGGTTCTCCCAGAATCCCACAAGTTCTCCAGGATCCACAAACTAAACATCTTCTATGGAAAATTAAAAAAACAATGATAAAAACTCATCACAATACATGGGTCAATAACTGACATTTCTCCATCTGCTTGCCGTGGGGTTGAAGCAGCAACTGCTGTCTACCCACCATCAGGAGTCATTACAACCCATTGAATGAAATATCCTGGTGACCAAACCCTGCGAGAAGGGGAAGAGGACTGAGTCCTGGACACCGATGCTTGTGGCTCATGGGAAGAAAAGGCCATGTAGGAACCACAAGGAAGTGGGAAATAAAGAGTCATTTTGCCCGCCATCTACTTAGTATGGGCAGAAAAAAACCCAGAGCATCTCTTGCTTCCGCCCGCCCCTTCCCACTTAAAGTTAAACATTAAATGGCCAAACTATAGGGACCTCCCCTTTCACAGTTATTACTTATTATGATAATCCATTTTGTTCTGTTCCCAGATCAGCCTTAATCATTATTCTCCTTGCACAAAATAACTAAAAAAGGGATTTTATCTGGTATAAGCAGTCAGTGTGGATCATCAGAGCTGCTTTAGATCAATGGAGCTATGATACTAAGAAAAGCTGAACAGCTGGCCCTGAGACCTTAGTGTTACCAATAGATTAACGCTGTTGATTTCCTAAGAGTGGCATTTCAGCATATCGAGAATGTATTGCTTTCAGAAGGAAGACAGGTGCAAGTCCCAGACGTCAAAGGAGTCACCCTTTTATTGTAAAGAAGCTGAAGTGTATTGACAGGTCTCACAACGAAAGCCATTTCATTCATTGCATGTTGACTTTGGCAAGTTTTTGCCCTGCTCAATGGAGCAAGAATAAAATAAATTTAAAGCAATGACAACCGAGATTTTGCCAGGTGGGTGTGCTATAGAGATGCTCTGATGCTCTTCCACTGGATGTCACTCTGACATTGAGCCGAATTCTAGACTTTCCACAGACCAAAGTGGCTTTGTTCAGGGAATAATGCAAGAGCTAGTAGAGAGAAAAGCTAAGTGACTTCTTATTAAAGCAGCTTCAGATATCCAATAACTCTTTGAGAAGTGGGATCGTGCTTTTTCACAGGGATTGATGGGGCAAGACAGCACATAAAGAATAATTCTTCAGCCTTAGCAAAACAAAGCTGGGAGGGGATAGATTTGCTGTAAATAAATCTGTAGACTTATTGCCTGGAGGAAGAAACTATTGAAGCTAAAGGACAGTAATGTACATGAGCATAAGAGAATCTTGATCTTATTTAGCCTGGAAAATATAGAGGAAGGTTTCAGAGTGTAAGAGGGTATGGAGTTGCCTGGCTAAGTGGACTAACAGGACAGTGCTCCCTCTCCACCCAAGAAAACAAACACAGTAAGGATTAAAATGGACCTTGATCTGTTTATGAATGGCACTTCATCACTGTATGGGTCAGGAGGTGACCTAACTCCATGACCCATGAGGTCAGCAGCACCTTAGCTACTACCCACCTCTACTACATACTAAGGCAAAGGATTTTGTATGGGGTACAGTCCACAGCTGAGAATGACTGGACTTATTTCTGCCTCCTGGAGTTCTCCTGCCTCCCCTATGCTTGATCTCTCACATTCACAACACGAGGAGACACTCAAACAGGACTAAGAGATGTCATGAACTGGGAAGGTTTTACAGCACCATAGACAAAATCACCAGGAGCTGTATTTATCTCAGTAATTAATATTTGGTCTAGACGTAGGACTGAAGGTGAAGAGATGCATCATACAACACTAATAGCTGCTAGAGATGTTACCTGTGTATCCCAGGAAATTCTTTAATAGAGGCAAGTTTGTTTGCAGAAGTAATTTCAGATCACTTCCCTTGCGAAGCCTCAGAGGCTCTTGGAGATGATGGTTTAGGTGGTGGTCACACTCCTCCTCTCCCCCATCTGCCTAGCAGGCGGGATGCCATGATACAATTAAGTCCGAGCACACAGGCCCTTCAGAGGGCTTCAGGCCACCTCCTGCTTTCCTTGTGTAAGGCTGCACTGGAGACTGCAGAAGCTCCCCTGCAGCAGAAACATCTGGATTCCCAAATCTCTGACCTCTCAGTGGTGCTGCCATGCATCTGCTCTGACAGCACAAATGGGCTCTTACAGCTGCTGTCCTCCACAATGCTTGCATGAGGGATCCCCTCTGTGTCTCACCCCCGTTGTCCACTTCCCAGGCAGTCCATCGGAAGGATAGTCATCTAAATTGCTACCCTAGCAATGAAGAGAAACCCCTCCACAAAGGGATTCACACCAGCTCATTAAAAAATAATTAAGACTCTAGTTACCTAGATCATCTCTCTGTCCTTGTAGCTTACATTATCATCACCAAAAGTCTTCTCCTGCCCTTCACAATCAGCCTCCACCAGAATATGGTGGTGTCTGAAGAAATGGCAAGAGACAGGTCAGAGTTTGGATAAGTCTGTCTAACTCTCACTAATCAAAGATAGTAATTCATGTAGCTTACAGCCCCATGTCAATAGCACTTGTGAAAGGGAATAATTTAAAAAGAGCATTGTTAGTCTCCTAAAAAAAAAACCCCAAGAAAAAAAATAATTAATTACTCTTCGTCCTGTTTGTGATCATGGATTCTCATGGATCATTAAGCAGGTCTTGCATATGCCAGTCAAGATCAGGCATCTTCAGACTAGCATTAGAAAAAGACCAAACCGGAACACAGCAGCACTTCTTGTTCTTGTATGGAAGGTTGTATGTGGATGTATACCAAGGAAAAACCCCTCCCTTTCAAAATACAGCATTGATAGGAATCCTGAGTTCAAACTGTATATCTGTAGAAGATCTAATAGGAAAGTATAGAAAATATAGAAACAGCCAAATATAGTGAGCATAATAAAATCCAAATTGTAGCAATAGAATGTAAATACTGAGCGTGATTGAAGAAACGCCAGCCAGGCGTCTCTGGGAAGGCCATGCTACAGGCATTCATCCTAGTGAACAACTAGAAGACAAAGAAATAAAATTGAGCATTTACAAAAAATTCAGAGGTCCATGAAAGAGGTCAGAGAACTACCAGCATGTCCTTGACAGAAAGAAAAGAGGGCAACTTCTAACAGCAGACAAAGATTTCTAGGGTCTACAAAGACAGGAGTAAAAATATTTTGTGATAGAAAGATTATTCTTTAAATCCAACAGTATTAATTACTGTCCACAGAATATACCTATTTGTGAGTGCATAATAATTTCACGTACACAGTCAACAGTGTCAATGTCATGGTTTAATCCAGCAGGCAGCTAAAACAATCACACAGCCGTTTGCTCACTCCCCCCACCCAGTGAAAATAAAAAAGGTAAAACTCGTGGATTGAGATAAAGACAGTTTAATAGGCCAGAAAAGGAAGAGAATAATAATAATAATAGTAGAAGAATATACAAAACAAGTGATGCACAGCACAGTTGCTCACCACCCAAAGCTGATGCTCAGCTTGGTCCTGAGCCGTGCCACCTCCCGGCCAACCCCCCAGTTATCAGCGGAACATGACATCATATGGTGTGGAATATCCCTTTGGCCAGTTTGGGTCAGCTGTCCTGGCCGTGTCCCCTCCCAGCTTCTTGCATGCCCCCCACCTTCTTGTTGGCAGGGCAGTTGAGAAGCTGAAAAGTCCTTGACTGCTTGGCAACAACTAAAATATCAGCGTGTTACCAACATTATTCTCATCCTATATCCAAACCACAGCACTATACCTGCTGCTAGGAAGAAAATTAACTCTATCCCAGCCAAAACCAGGACAGCCAAATATACAGGCAAAAAAAAAAGTCACTGAACCTTAGCCTTATAACAATTTTGAAGTTACTTTTCCACTGTATTGCTGAAATTATCAAGGAAAGAAGAGTCTGACATCCTTAAATTTCTTAAAGGATGAATAATTTAATTTAATTCCCGCACTGAATAACAGATTTACTTGTAAATGCTCTGACTTTCATTCTGCACTCAGGGTAAGCACCCTGGCTTTGGGGAAGAAAGACTGTATTTTCTTTTATACACAACAGTAAGTTTGAGACAACCCTTCAATTGGAAATCTCAATTCCCCTCATTTATTGGGCCATCACTGACACCTCCACAACTGCACAAGTCAGAGATTTGATAGTTTTGAAAGGGTTTAGATACACAAGTCCCATTAGACTCATGGGAACCGTTCTTGTCAATCTTTCAGGCAGCTCTAAAAAATTTCAGTCTAAATTCCTTCCCCCTCCGTTTGCATATTCTAAAGAAACCAGACACAGCCCTGGAGAACAGCAGCAAGCAGAGAAAAGACTACATTGGCATCAGTGTTAGCAAGGTAAAACAAGAGAATTGGCTTTGCATGGTAGCAAAGCTTAATAAAAGGTACTTAGAAGTGCTATCACGTTTGTCCTGCACACGTAGCTGTCGCGCATGGTACCAGGAGAGTAATGTTGCAATGCCACATAGTACAAGGTAAAATTAGCTGTATTTAGTGGTTGGCCAGAGATTAAAATGCTTCTGAAAGATTGCAGGTTACTACTGAACATAACAAGATAGATAAGTTAAAAAAGCTGAAGAAAGGAAAGAAATACATCGCATTTCAATTAACGGGGAAGGCTGAATGGAAAACTTTACTCCCAAATAAGCACTATCAGCTTCAAGTCTGATTCTCCTTTAGGGGACAGAAAGTTTGATAAAAATGCAACACCCTGGTGCTGATTGCGATAAATGCTCGTGAAGACATATTTTAGTGGCGATAAGGAGCTGCGTGACCTCGTGGAGACCCAGTGCTCCAAGGCAGACACTTGCGGTGGCAGCGGCTGCACCTCCGTACAGGAGCAGCCCTTCTGCAGAGAAAGCAAATAAAGAAATGAGCTCAGCTCTGACACAAAACATCTTTTAACTCAATTACTGTTTACAAACACAGCCGTGCTCCTGTCTGGGGAAGCAGAGCCCAGATACTGTCAACTGGATAATGAAATGCAAAAGGAAAAGGGAAGAAATGAAAAAAAAAAAAAAAAAGAAAAGAAAAGAAAAAAAAGAAAGCCTTTGCCCCAGCATCTCTCCTTTTCCTAGCCCTGGTCATTCGGAGAAACGTGTCCAATCCCACCCGGAGATGCAGTGAGGACTGGCCTCCCAAGAGGAGCAGGCAACATAAAAGTCTGGAATGTACTCTGTCCTACACCCATCACGGCACGGCATTTGAATATTGGATTTAGTGCTGTGCTTCCACAGATATAAAATTAGGCCGACAGAAGTCTGGATTCAGGCCCTTGCTCCATACTGCTAACTTGTAGAGAGCTGGTAGCCAAAAGCATTTGGAACGGTTGTCTCTCTCCAGATGCTGCCATTCATTTCTGTGGGAACAAGACCACTTACATCTAATTACAGTTTCTGCTCAAATTAACAGGACAGAAATGACAGCAAAAAAAACCAACTTCCCTGGACTAACTGGGAGACCTTTCGTCGGCATGGCTTATAAAGCAGTTGACTTTCAAACGCACCGACTTTTAAGTAACTGCTCAGTTTGTCTCATCAGCATATTAAAGCAGCAGCAAAAGGGAGAGAAAAGGAACAGTTTTATTAAAAAGATCCCTGCTTGTGCAGGACTTGTTAATGACCATGCAGTCAAGTATGGAATTGGGATCATCACGGCATAAAAAACCACTGTTTTCATTATGAAACCAAATGCCAATTGCACATTACGTTATATGAAGTGGAGTAGAAGTTATACAAAGACAAACGTTTTCGCTGATATTGCATAGGGACTGAAACATATGTATGTAGTCTTACACATGTGTATGCATCTGTCTCACTTAATTGTGGGAATAAGGTCTAATTCCATTGAAGGGTAAGAAAATGCAGTTTTCAGATGAGAATCAATCCACCCATGCACATCTCCCTCCCTTGCATTACATTTACCATTGGGATCGTATCAGCGGTCCACTGGATGCAGAATATTTCTGCCCTTTGAAGTCCATAGGAATTTTGCTATTGCCTTCAGCTGGACTGTTACCATCATAGGTGTTGACTAACTTTGCTTGGACTGGTCCAGTCATGAAAAGGATGGAAGCAGAGGAAAGCGTAAGGCTCAGATTCCTTCCCTCTGTCTCATCAGGCAGTGGCAATAGTCACATAAAGGCTCTCCACATGCTGCTGGTGAACCCACTTACGATTCAGGTTTCCTCCCTGCCAAATGAACAATTTATGCATGAAAATCATTCTGTGCTATTAACCATTATCGATTTATTATTCTGGTCCAACCCTGGATAGTTGCTGTCTCTCTTAGATCTTAATCAATATGTGGTAGATAAAATCATTCATATCATTCCAGAAGAGTGGGTTATATCAACGTAGTTAATAGCTTAATGCATTCCATGGAAAATTGTGTTCCTTTTTAAACTTAAATTCATCAGCAAACAGGGTCTTTTGCAGTTCCTTACCAGCAGTGCTTCTGCATCTGGGTGTTACATGGATGCGTAGGTGCAGCCCTGTTCTAAATACGAAAGTGGGACATAGAGGAATGCACAGCTGTCAAACAGCGTAGGAACATGCACTGGCCCACTTACCGATAATGGTTGTTTAATCATTTCTAAGCTCTGAGTGAATCTACACCTGATACATGCAGATATATACAAGCAAACACTTATCAGCTCAGAATGAGCAAATTACAAACTTGAAAAGGAAGGGACAAATAACCATGCATGAAGTTACTGCTAGATGTGGGTCCTCTGATGTTAAAGGTAGGTAAAGGCCAAATACAGACAATGAATTACACTTTATAGGATACCCATAACCCATCTTAAGACCCATACCACTGTCAAAAAAATTACAATTAGTTTGTAGCTGACTTCTGACACATCAAATCATAGATTTTTAAAGTTATTTCTCCTCCAAATTCCACAACTGGACACAGTTTTAAAGGATGTTTTAACCAGGTCCAGCTCCTGACTTGTCCCAAGGGGCAAAGTGAAATCTCAGAAACCATCAGACATCCATTTTCTATGTGCCAGGTATGAAGACAGTTGATTACGGAGCAAGAACGCAGACTGCAATGCACAAAATTTACTTTTCCTTCTATTTTAGCAGCAGAGCCCTTAAGATGCAGCAATCAAAGTAAAAATCCGTCGCTAGAAATATGGACTTTGCCTCACACTGGGCAGACTTTAAGAAACATTTCTAACCTGAGATGAACAAAAGAACAGGAAGAAATATTACACAATGTGGGTCTAGTCCAAATTCATAGGAAAAGCATGAATTAGTTTTAACTGTAGCTTTTCTCCCCTGTCCCACCTTTTCTTAGGAGAAAGGAAGACTTGCCATTTGCTCCCACTTCATTATTCCAAACACACAGACATGGCATTTCAGCACATTTTATCTGTTTAAAAGTAATTTTCAAAACAAACGCTGTAAAATCTATTGGACATGCATAGAATTCCTTGCTAAGGGCCAAGCCCAGTTTCCACTGAAGTCAGTACTTGGGGGTTCAATGGCAGTTGTGTTGGACCTTTAAGGTGAGATTTTCAAAAGCTTCCCAGTGACTCACAGTGTGTCTACACAGTTAGTTGAACTTGTGTCTGAGCCTGATCTTTAACTCAGTAATCATCTGCAGTTAACCCTCAACGCACCTACAGCTTGATACTTGAAGATCTTCAGGAAGCGTAAGGTTAGAGAAGAACCAGCCGTTTTAGGGAGCTGTGAGGGAAAAGGACGCAAACTCCTTCCATAGGTGGTGCAGTGGGACCTCAGGCTGAAGGAAGAGCTTCTTGGGATGCTCCTCAGCTACTTCGCTGGTGATGTTAACTCCACTGTTTGACTTTACACTGAGAGGACTGCAAGTGTTCACATGGTTGGTGACAGCAAAACAGAAACTTAGAAATGAATGAGCACCATTGCATTGGAAGCACTGTTAACAGACTACGTGAATATTGCCACTAGAGCTGAGGCCACTTATATACTTAAAATTAAGGTATGTTCATCTGTTCTGCTGAATCCATCTCTAGAATCTCCATAAAAGTCCTTCTTTCCAAAGAATTGACATCCCAGCCCACCCTCCAGGGAGGTTCCATGGAGCAGGGAACCACAGCAGTACAACTCTGTTTTTAAGTATTTTTAAAAACAAGTCAACATAGTTTTAGTTTCCTGGAATTAAACTCACACTGGTAGTTGTAAGAAGAAACCAGTAAGTATGAACCAAGTAAAGGAGAAAAGAAAATCATAGATCATTGAATTTGTGTAACAAGGAAATGGACAACTATCACTTTGCAATCAGCTTGCACCATCTTAGTCTTTCCCAGAAGAGATTTCTTTCTAGCCAAATATTAGGGATATTGTCAGTTGGTTCCAAGGATAAATTCCTGGAATAACCACCACTAAGTTGACAGATTTAAAGCTTTGTCTAGAGGGAACATGATAGGGAATGTGCTACAGAACAGATTTTTCATTTGAGCCTCATTCCAAGAGCTGCAAAACTACAACAGTTTATAAAATGTAGGACAGACTTCCTCAGGTTATTGCCTTACACACTTGTCCACACAGCCAACGATTAAAAATTCACAAGAACATCTTGTCACGCAGCTCAGCATTCAACTTGCTTTCCAGTCTCTGAATCTAATCTTACCTTGAGCATTCCTTATCTCAGGAGGAAGCTAGTCTTGCAGTTAAGACAGAACTAGGCTGCAAAGTCACAAGAGTGCAAGTCCCAGTCCTGCTTCTGAGTTTTGAAGAACTCGTTTAATCCCTCCAAGATGCAGTTTTCCATCTGTAGAATGGGGATAATACCACTTGCTTTTGGTTGTCTGTTCAGTCTCTCCAGATCCTAAGTTATTCATGAAATAGTTTCTTACTATATATTTACCTTTTGCTTTGTGGAGCAGGACATCAAATGCCTCTGGAGACTTTAATGTAGCAATATTAGTGAAAGCTAGTGAAATAATGCCAAGGGATACCATGATGTACACAGCTTTTAAAGCTAGGTTAGGAAAAAAAAAATCTCCAGAATGTTTTAAACACAATTGTTCCTGTCTTGAAGACCATGGTTCAGCTACATCATTGCTTCTCAATATGGTTCACCATTTAAGAACAGTTTCTTTTCTCACCCTGGGTCTGAAAGAGTTTCATCTCTAAATTAATGTTTATTGTACAAATACCAGAAACCCATCACTGAAGAAGGAAGTCAGTTTTGTGACTCCTACCCTGACAAAAGCTAAATTGTATTTCAACCTGAAATTGATGGGCCTGATGGAGAGACTTCAGGATGAAATTCTCTGGCTAATATAGGCCAGATGTCAGGACAGATGATCATAGTATATCCTGCTAGTCTTACAAAAAATTAGCTGATGCACTGTGGCCAACTGTCATCTCAGGCTCATGAGCAAGCAGTGATTTCTTACTGTGCCGACACGTAAGCCATGCAAGGAGTCGTCGCAGGGAAGACTCTGCAAAATTCTGAGGAGCAAATATCATCCCAAATATTGCAGGCCATTTGGTGATTTTTTTTTTTTTTTTCCATATCAGAAAAAGGGATGTGTTCGGAAGAATACAGCCTGCAAATTGTTCACCCCGTTCTACTAAGCCTACTAAATCATCTGGAGTTGTCCCAGTTAAGCAGAACTACAATCCCTATTAAGTGGCACTCATTGCCACTAAGCATCGTTGGACTTACATGATTTCCCTTGTAGATGTCTGGATTAAGTGGTTTTGCCAACTAAGCACCTCCTTTTTCTGATTCAGTGGAGCGTACTGAATCGTACATATTTTACTGCTTTATATATTTCAAATAGCATGAAAACTGGCTGGTTTTGTGGAAATTAAAATACAGTTTATCTGTTGCACAAATTTTCAATACACGTGAGCTCCCAATGCATGTGGAATACATTTCATCCCATCTATATATACAGTCTTGCATTATGTATATAGTGGTTTTCAGAGAGCAGCGAACAGCCTTCCCATGCACTTACCCTGGTCTGATAACATTCTTATGAAACAGAAATCATATGCTGAACGTTGGAATAATGTCAGCACACAAAGGAAGGGAAAATAAATAAATAAAGAAAACCAAAATCCAGGCACCTTGAAGCAAAGCTCTGAGAAACCGTCTGTCTCAATGGAAAATCCTAAGGCTGGTACATTTGGCTGCTTTCAGAGCGTAGTTCAGCGAGTAATGCCTCTTTCATTGGACACTCAAAGCTCTAGAGTCACATCTGTTTGTGCTGGCGTGAGATTGGCACGCTGTTCCCGCTGATGAAAGCTGAAGCGATGGTGCCAAACTACAGGGAAAAGCATGGCTTTCAGGATTTTTTCCTTTCTTTCCTTTTGCTGCAAGTATTCTAATACAGTGCCAAGGCAGCGAAAGAGGCGAGCGCACACAAGTTTTCTTTGGAGGACGAAGGAAAAGGAAGGAGGAGGGGGTGAGGAGTGGTTGCGGGGGGGAAAGGCATCTTGTCTGAAAGCTGAACCTGTCAGAGTTCCTTCTTTTTTCATAGAATCACAGAATGGTTTGGGTTGGAAGGGACCTCAAAGTCCCAACCCCCTGCCATGGGCAGGGACACCCTCCACTAGCCCAGGTTGCCCAAAGCCCCATCCAACCTGGCCTTGAACACTGCCAGGGAGCCAGGGGCAGCCACAGCTTCTCTGGGCAACCTGTGCCAGGGCCTCACCACCCTCACAGAGAAGGATTTCTGCCTCACATCCCATTTCCATCTCCCCTCCTGCAGCTTCAGGCCATTCCCCCTTGTCCTGTCACTACATGATGATACATTATTGATGATAACAGAACACATCCACAATGATCTGCACCATGGAAGGCAACAGAAGGTTTGCCATTAACTTCTGCAGAAGCAGCTTCAGACGCTGTGCCTCTGTGTGGCAAGCACACACACACCATCCCCCCAGACCTGAGTGTGAAAGTGCCTGATTTTCAGAATATAATATTTAGTTTTTCTTAATTTTTCAGGTGAGGCAGATCAAGCACTCATAGGTTTTTAGACTCACACGTTTAACCCAATGAAGCATTTAGGTATGGACGAATTAGGGATTGCAAAGCCTACTATCCAGGTGCTTGCTCTCAAGAGACTCTACAGTTTTGTGGTGCATGCCTAGGTTCCTTAGTCAATGGACGGGGAGAGCTACAGGCCTCTGAATTTGGCTGATGAGTCTTTTGCAGCTCATGCTTGAAACAGTAACTCTGTCACCTTTATTCAGCATGGTCCAAACAACTCACACTTCCATTTTTCTCTATCCTTCCCTGAGATTAGTCAAGGAACAATATCCACATAGGCCAGTCTCTAGCCCGAGAGATGCAGACTAGGTCCAAGCTGCTACCTTCACCCAAGACAGCAGGGATCGGTCAGGGACATCCACTTCATTTCTAGGTAGGCTCAGATTAATAGGAAATTATGTTATGGCCCACAAATTGAGTCCTAAAATAGGGAATAAATGAGAAACCCAGGACTCATCTGATGGAGCAGAAGCTACAAATTGTTTGAAACCCAGGTTTCCGATATGGTTCCCTAAACATCGAGTGGAAAGCAGGGCCAGGAAAACAATACACACCCTGTCTCCTGAAAGAGTCACCAGAAGGAAAAGAACACATGATTCATAAGGCCAGATCTCAGGGAGGTTTTCAGTGTCTTCATAGTAGAAGATTAAAAAAAGAAATAAGTAATAATTTGGAGTTCAGCAGAACTGAGATTTCAGCCAGCCTCATTCTCATGCCTTGTAAAATATCTGAGAATAATTAAATCTGTTCCTTTTCTTTAATTAGCCTTGTGTCTCATTAGAGCAGTTCACTGCCATGTCTTTATTTACTTGATTATATCTCCTCCACACCTTTGCCTTCCCTTGTTCACCTAATCTTAACATCTCTTTTCCTTCCCTTAAAGCTCTTTATTTTAATGCTTTGATGTTATATTGGCTTCCCCCCCACATGCTTTGTTTAAAAGAAAAACAAAGATAGAAAATCTATACACAAAACAGAAGAGTCAACTACATCTTGACAAATCAAGCTTTTAGAAAGTCAGAAAAAGCAGATTTAAAGATGAAAGCTCGTTCTTAACCCAGCTTCCTTCTTCAGAGACCTTAATATGATCTCTTTATGTAACTATTGCCAATTAATTCAAAATATAATGCAAGCTGCAATTTCTCAGAGACATGCATTCATTAGGTTTGCGGAGAGTATATAGTTTTCAGACTTTGATTGATTTTTAACTCTCATTGAGATGTACAGAACATCTTTTAAAGACATAAATTGTCCAAACAACCGCTGTTTAAATCTACAAATTTACGAGAAACAGATGGTTTTCACATGGGTGGAAAACAGAGTTTCCCTAGAAGACTGGTAACAACATTTAATCTTAGAGCAGTGACAAGCCCTGTTCAAGTTATGACCTACATAAGGGGAAAACAGCCGTTCATCATCACAGAGTTTGCCTTTCTCAACACATGACCAAAGCTTAGAAGCAGAGGCCAGGTCCCAGGCTATGAGAGATTAGATTCCTGAATATGTAGGATTATAACCTGTAAAAGTTGCTCTGAGCACTTGTAGTTATCACTTCCATCCTCTTGAAGATGCCCTTGCATTGCACCTATGGTACAAGGACATATGGCTGCACAGGTAGACACATACCTAAAACCAGCCCAAATAAAAAGAGGAATATGAAAGTTCATTCCCACCAATTCTGTCAGAGATATACACACCTTAAACTGAAGAGACAGTGATTGTGGGGACAGAGGTTTCACAAGCACCATTTGAAAGACCTTTCTGATTTTAGACCTAAATAACGATGCTACCCCAAAGTTGTTCAACCTATTCTTCATATGATAGCTCGCTGGCATACTCTGAAATACAAAGAAAGATAATAAGAAGCCATAAGCTGTGGAATATGGTGTTAAGGTTTACTGGCAAGTGTTTCATGTATCTAGAGTATTCATTAAACAGGAAAGGGTTTAATTGAGCTCAACAGATTTAATTTTCAAGGATTCCTGAGTGGAATCAGGAGTCCAAACTGCGATGCCTTTCAGATCTTTCCATTCTTGACTTACTGAAAGTGCTTTGAAGTCCCTGCCCTGCTTTGCCTCCAGCTGCAGCATTGTTACTGAATGATGATACTGCAGCAATATGCTGTAGATGCAGCCCGACATCCCATCAAAAATGGAGTCACTGTGTTGAAAAAAAAATGACAGACATCCAAATCCTGGTATAAACCTGCAATTTTCACACATAAATGAAGCATCAAACATGGTCCCATAGTGTCATATTTAACAGCACTGGGTAGGAAAATGGCCAGTAGTAATCAGAGACTCATAGAACAGTTTAGGTTGGAAGGGACCTTAAACCCCATCCAGTTCCAACCCCCTGCCATGGGCAGGGACACCCTCCACTAGCCCAGGTTGCTCAAAGCCCCATCCAACCTGGCCTTGAACACTACCAGGGATGGGGCATCTCTGGGCAACCTGTTCCAGTGCTTTGCCACCCATTCCCCCTTGTCCTACCACTACACGCCCTTGTCACCAGCCCCTCTCCAGCTTTCCTGTAGCCCCTTTAGGGACTGGAAGGGGCTCTAAGGTCTCCCTGAAGCCTTCTCTTCTCCAGGCTGAACAACCCCTACCCTCTCAGCCTGTCCTCATAGGAGAGGTGCTCCAGCCCTCTGACGTATGTAATCCTACATCCTAGTTGTTCTGTCCTGCATGCAGAGATCAAGGTCTAATAAGAAACATATCAAAACTGCAGCTGGGTGTGCTCTGAGCCTTGCTCCTTTGGCCGCCCTGTTGTTACTCCAGCACCTCGGTGTGGATGGCTCATTCCACAGACACTCACCACTTGGACTTTATTTCCTAGCAACAGACCAGACATCTCAGGACTTTTCTTTCCCAACATGTGACATCTCACTGTGTGAGTTAAGGGACCAGGAAAGGATGAGTGCTCACCTGCAACCCAGCAATATGCTGCTTCTCTCAGGGAGAGCACAAGATGCTGTGGAGACACAAGACCCAAGCTGCAGTACGGCGCCGTGGTCCTTCTCACAATCCAAGACCCTCGTCTCAAGACAGCTACAGCTGGCTCACAAAGTGAGAGCGCCGCACAGGGCAGCAGTGCTGCACTGCAAGCGTATGGGACACCGGCTTTCAATTTCAGGGAGCAGGAGCCAGCTCTGAGCTTCACGTTCAATGCACAAAACCTGAAAAGTAGTAAGGAGGTGCTTTTAGCATAGGAATGAATGGATGCCAGAATACAGCCTTAGCCCTGGTTCAGAGAGGGTCCAATGGTGTCCTAAAATCTGATGCCGCTAGAGGTTATGGAAAATAAAATAATGAAAAAAAAAAATCAGCAAAACCGGTAACAAGATGACAATATAGATGTGTTCCTCAAGAGATCCTCAGGATCCTGGCCCTGTCCTCTTTGCTCAGACAAAACTACTGAAGAGAGGAATTTCCTCTGTGACAGAGCATGCTGGAAGCATGCCCAGGCCCACCACGGCTCCATCCCAGTAGTTCAGTGTGGAGCTCCTGGTGCTATTCATGATCAAGAGAGTGAATTCTATAGCCCCCTGCTTCCCCCTGCCCCGCTGGCAGCCAAATTCCAACACTGGAGTTATGCAAATCCAGCTCAGCCCCCCTGCCCCCCACTCCTTAGCTCTATGCAATATTTTATTGAGCTATTGTTTCTCTAGGACAGTACAGAAAACATCATGTATTGTCCTCCACTGACAGTCTCAAGCCACAAAGGAAAATATTCCTGCCCTCTGGGATGAATTTTGCAAGCACACAGCACGTGCTTACGCCCCGTTCATGGTAACACACTCTCACAATGTTCAGTACACCAGAATATAATCGCGTGCAGCCTATTTCCCCAGCTGATGTTACCCCAGGCACTGTCCCAACAGTGGGCTCCCCCCTCAGCCAGCTGACGCTCACCTTCTCCAGCATCCAAGGTGCAAAACGACGCACCCAACATCGTCCACTAACTGGCTTATTGCAGCTCACCGGCAACTGCATTTCCTGCAGACGGGGTTGTGTAACTGGGGTTTAAACACGTTTATCCTACGGCATTGGGCTCTGCCGGGATCCTCCACCGACTCGAGGAGCCGGCGTGTGCGTCCAAAGCAATTACAGAAGCATGCCTTGTCGAGGCAGTTCACTGGTGTAGCAACATTTTATTTCTCCCACCTGACAAAATAAAAAGCAGGAGAGAATTATTTGTCAGCTCAATCCCTGTGTTAATCTAGTTGCAAGTATAATGTGATTTCCCTCCTGCCCCAGTAGTAGGTATTGCAACACCTTACATATGGATCATTTTAATCTAATATAATCTGGCTGGCTGGAAAGAAGGTTTCCCTCCACCACAGCTGCTTGTGATTATTGCTAAATATACATGCCAAGCTTCAATCAGCACGAGGGTGCATCTTAGCTAGTCTGTATTGGGTAAATCAACAGTAAACCCTACAAAACGAGGAAGATGCTGCAAAGCTTTACATGCTTGTGTTATATCTAGCTTTTTTCAAATGCTTTCTCTATTTGCCATTTCTAATGTATCACGATCTATTACTTCTTTTCTTTAAGCAAAATTGATTTAAAAGCCGCTGATCACAGGAGATAAGAAGTGTCACCTCACCTTTACAAATAACATACTGTGGGCAAATACTCATTAACTGTTTTGTCCTCTTCATTTTACATTCACTTACTGCAAACTTCAGCAAGAAGAGAAGCATTTCTGTTGAAACTAAGATCAAGCACATATGTTATAATAAAAACCACAAAGCCAATAAATGATAGCTTTTTATCATTATTAAATACAAACATGTATTCTTATTTTACTATAATTATCAAACTAGGATTAATATAATCTCGTATATTGCTTCCCTTCACGGTGAATTAAATTATGTAAAAAGTCTCCCACTAGTATTCTTCCCCAGCAAGAAACATTTTAATTGTAAATTTGCCTTTTGGAGTCTTTAAATTACACACAGAGGCACATTAAAAAAGGCCAGTACTATGGATACTGTGTATCCACTAATCTGTAAATAGACTCCCAGTCCAGGACTCATCTCTGAAATGTGGCATCAATTGCACAGGCTCCCATTTAGTTTTAGTTGAATAAAGCCATACTAGATACGCAAATAACATCAAACTTGCCGGATTAGAAAGGGGCACCTCGTACTCTAAATCATGATTGTCAATCATCACCCAGGATTAAGGGATATAGTTTAAAAACCTAAAAGCAAGCACTTCCTTTTAACTTCTGCCTACTGTGCATTTTGGATTATCGCCCAGAAACAGCGTTACTTGAAACAAGGCTGCCTCCCTTCTACCGTCTCCGGGAAGTGCATCGTTACCATCGGCCAACCTCTGGTTGGGGTGCGGGAGGGGAAAAAAAAAAAAAAAAAAAGCGTCAGCAAAGCATACAATTTAGATTTGAGATCTACTTCTGACTGTGATTATATTTATAACTCGCTTTTCACAGAAGAATGGGGGGTTATTTTTGGCTTAATAAGTGCTTTCTGAACACGGTCACCATTCTTACCACAAAGATGTAAGGCAGTTAAAAACCAGAGCAGCTACTCTGCTCCTCTACAGAGCTGGCAGCCTTCCTGAGGCACTGCCTCTCGCATGGAGGGTTTTGAGAGAATTACTTGGAATGTATTTCACTGTACTCCTGAAAACGGAGCAGCATCCCATGGATAACTCCACCTGTCCTCCTGCACGCAAGACAGTCGATGCTCAGCCTTCATACTCCGTTCCCCACCACTTCTCCTACGTTCTCCTGGTTGAGTGACAAGACGCTTCTGCAAACTAGAGTTGCTGCTTCAAAAGTCTCTCCTTCGCTGTCAGAAAAGGCCATGGGAGAGGGACATTAGTCAACAAATGTCAACGTTGAACGTGTGCGACAGTTCAGTGAACTGAGCTCAGGATTGGGTCACAAACTGGGAACGGTTTGTGGGAATAGTTAATAGAACTGGCTGCTCTGTTTGGCCCTTCATTTAGTATCTGATTTTCCAGGCAAACAGGTATGGGTTTTTCCTTATTTCATGTAAAATTCAGGCCATTTGGGGGGCATTTGGCTATTTCTGTTCAACAACTGTCGTGCTAACTGATGTACCAGCACATGCAAGTTATATGGTGAGCTGGACACCGATGAACAGTTGTGGGACTCAAGTGTGGCTAAGTCCACGCAGAAGAGAAAGTACAGAAGGAATCAGGCAGAGAGGGTGGCTGTCTTCCTGAACAAGGACCTGTCCGCTCTATTTGAAGGTGTTTCCACCTATGATTCTGTGTGCCATTTCTTTGACTACTACCAGAGACAACAATATACATCCCATCATTCACATCCATCCTCGTGGACTCGGCTAAGGCTTGCAGAGCACTGAGGTATGCCACATCATGGCACGGACCCATTAAAGATATTCCTCTTCAAAACTACGGAATTGAGACACCCCAATACTTTTGTGGATCTGAGTTTCTAAACTGGACGCTGTGGTGTTGAGTCTACTCAGCTTTCCGTTGCAGATACCTCAAATGTCCCAGGAGGTGATCCTCCATAAGCAAAGGTTTCTTCCTGCATCTGTTTATGAGTGTGTGTCTCCCCTTCTCTCTCTCTGTGTATATTTATATTTATACACACAAGTACACATTTATAATCATATAGTATGTAATATAGCCAAGTTACAAGAGAGAAAAAAACAAACTAGAAGAGAATAAAGTATCATCATTGCTATCCTATTCTATAGAATAGGATTAAATCAACTTCCACAGCTAATAAAAATCTTTTTCAAAATCATTATTTTTGGAATATCTTTATAATTAAGATGCTCACCAGAATCTGGGGACAAGGGTCATATCCTGAGCTGGTGTAAACTGTCACAGCTGCACTGACTTCATCTGCACTTCCACAATCTAAATGAGTCAATGATCTTGCCCCTAAGGTACAGTTTATGGCTGCATACTGATTAAAGAACATATACACTGGTTCTTTAAGCAAGAAAGGGAGAAAACTCAACTAAGGCTAATCTTATCAACATATAACCTTTTAATCAGATTATTGAAACAACATGTTAATTTATGAAAAGTTCAGCATTCTATTAAATTGCAAACAACATAGTGAATTGCAACCCAACAGGCTGCTTCATTGAATTCATGCAGCCACTCCTGGCAAAGGCATTCCAAATTTGAACTTAATTAATATTCCTACTCCTGGTTTCCATAGTTTCTTTTTAAACATGAGTACCAGCAGAAACTGGCAGTAACTTTACCCATATTCTCAATAATAACCCCCCTCTGGCTGTCAATATGTATGAAAGGAAAAATTTTTTGCATACCCCAAACAGCCTGTCATTTTCCTCTCTTTTGTCAAAAATATGTTGGCAACTTTTTTTCCTCTTTTTTGCTTACACAGCTTAAGATGCTTAACTGTTTCTCTGCTTGGGTTATAAGCAAGGAGCCTTTGTGTATTGGAAAGAGAGATCAAGTAGCTACGCTCCTCCAACTTCAGAGAATAGCCGCTTTGCAAAAAACCCTCCAAATTTCCAAGGGGGGGGGTGGTGGTGGTAGAGTTTTCCTTGAAAAATCAGGAACTTAAGTGGCTAAAATGCTTGGGGAAGTGTTTCATATTTTCCTTCCTTGCCTATGAACCTCAAAAATGGCTACTGTCCATCTTGGACCAAGCACTTATTATTTAAAGCTATTTTTCTGTTCCTATATAAAAGAGGACTGCCCTTCATGCAAGCAGTACCTGAGCTAGCCTGAATACCAGAAACACAGACTAAAAGTCTCACTCACTTGCTCACCACCTGGACAGAAAGCTGGAGAGAAGCACAGCATGGGATAGCACTTGGGCAAGGAGAAGAGGGAAGGGATGTTCCCGTCAGGGCCCCACTTCCATAGGAACCTTTCTAGAGGGCACAAGTCCTATTCTGCAGCTTAACAACACTTCCCCTTCTGCGTGATGTGGCCCCAAAACACATCTTCCACTGTCACATGAGCCTGTTCACCAAACAACCCCCTCATTCACAGTATCCAACCCAGTATCCACTGATTTTTGGGGAATATTCTTTGTCTTTTTGGGAGGAGGGCACCCATAGCCTCTTCCCATGGGTAGCTTTTTCATGCTACGCATGAAGAATTTCAGGTAAACATCTGCATAAGAAACCCACCCTGATGTCCATACTGCTGCAGGATGCTGTAATAAAGATTAAGCCCTCAAGACTGGGAACCAGTTACTTGGGATACATGCCTTTGGACTGCCGCACAGAAGTAACCCCATATTGCTTTCCATGGTGAGCTCGGTGTCTCTGACCTGGCCAAGCAAAGCCCAATTATTTTGGCCAATGTTTGACTGAGCGTTACTTGCAAGCAGAGTTGACCAGCTATGCTTTACACCAGCTGTGACTGAGGTGGAAAACCCGGTGAGAACTGGAGATGGGTTGTTACCTGAGGATTTGTGATTTATTCCAGTTTGTAATCCAATAGCCCTATAGACTATGTTGTTTCTAGAAGACCAGTTAATGGCAATAGTTAAGGCACTTTTCAGTGGTTACCTGCTAAGGGACTAGTTGCTCCTTTAATGTACAGATCTTGCAATGCCTACCATGTCACCTCCATTACAGACTTCACAGTTTCCTATGTTAGGGACTATATCTAAAACTTTTCTGTAAACTGAAACGACTGAGCACGTAAGGTCAGGGTCTTGCCATGGATACATCCAAACTGATTCTTGTCTCTGAATTTCTGGGGGTGGGCCTTTGTGGACCATTAGTCCATTTTAACCAAATGTGGCAGAGGCACGGCAGATTAAAAAAAAATTATGCTCCAATAAAATTTTTGTGCAAAACATTCAATGCAAAGTTCAGAAACACAAATTAGTGCCTCACTAAAGCAAAGGCTGCAGAGCAAGCTCAGCAGTAGTTTGTTGTTTATCCCATCTGTTGACCAGTCAATGTGTGTGAACTAGTGTCCAGTTAGCACATATATTAACGTATGTGAGATATGTGAGGCATTAATGTATATCTCACAGGGATCCACAGCACAGACTGCCACTCATCCACCCAATGTTGGGGGACACAGCATAACACAGAGGGTACTCTAGAGCAATTTAAGGGAGTCTTAGGAGTCTCCAGGGAGAGGAACCTGTTGGACATCATTTCCCAGGAAACCAGACTTGCATTTACTCCACTGTTCAAAGAGCAACTCTGACACAAAAAAGCAATTAAAAAAACCCTGACAAAATAGATATTAATTCCATAATCAGCAAATCAGCCTTCTGCACCTTCTTTCCAGTGCTGTAAAACCCATTGTTCTCTACAGCCTGAATTCAATCTTGACCCTGCTTCAAAAGTAGAGGGTGGGACCACATGACTTTCTGAGGTCCTTATTAATCTGAATTATCCTGTAATACCTAGGAATACAAGCACTAAGAACTATACCTGCCATACAGCTTAGCCATTGTTGAATTGGCCAGTTGCAAAGGTTAGACCATAGGAAAATCCAAGTCAATAAAGATTAAGCTCCCGTACGACACACTGGCACAGTGAGTCTATGGCATGCTCAGGTACAGGAAACAGCTAGCGATTCCATGAACCAACTATCAAACATTAATCACAACAAGGCAACCTTGGGCTGGAGAGGACCCATATTTCATTCTATCAAGGCTGACATCAACCACAATTTTGCAGAATAAGAAGCCTGCCTTCAGGTTACCACAGTGCAAAAAGGTGATCTTTCATCCTGTCACTCCAAATTGTTCTGTTTTACTGAGTTGAATCAACTAGGCTCTGTTAGCAGTTGCCTCCTGTGTTGCCAGACGGGGAAGCTCAAAGCCACCTGTGAATCAGGAGGGGACAAGATGACAAGCAACTGCTTGACTGATGAAGATTCTGTTCTTGGAATAGTTCCTGTCTATCCTGCCAAAACGTCTTGGCTGAAGAGTGTGTGGTGGCTTGGGAGGAGGGGTGAAGAGAGGGGAAGGAGTGCTGAGGATCAAAACTGCCTCCAGGTAAAGTAGGCCCAACGCAGTGTCGAAAGAGAATGGCAGGTCAGATGGAAGCACCCTAGGAGAGACTGGGCGTCTGAGAGGATATCCAGCCAAACCCAGGATTTTCTTCAGGAGGAGATAAATAATTTCTCCTTGATGTTAGTGGTAGCCTTCAGCCTTAGGGACTCTCAAAGTCCTAATCTGAGGGAATTCATTTAAAAAAAAAAATATATATTAGGAATCCCAAGTGGTCCTTTATTGGGACAAAAAGATGTTTTGTGGTTTACAGTTCATAATGGAGAAGGACAAATAGGATGGCTAGAAATACCATTCACTGTTGCATATGGAAAAAATTCTCTATTTCTTCAGCTCCCCTGGGATGGATAGCAGACAATATTTCTGTAATGGCCTGACAAGCACTGGCGAGAAGATGGATCCAGGAAAGCATGAGGGCGAAAGTAGTGAGAACATATGAGGGCAGCTCATAAACAGAGCCCTGCAGGAAGCAGACAGACATGAGGTGCACCCCAACAGACTGCCAGAGTAGCTCTGAAATGTCAAACAGCCTGAGAAGTCACTCAGAGCAGGACCAGCACTGCAGAACTCCACCTATAAAGGAAAGTTCACTGTATTCAGTGTGGAAGAAGAGACCCAGAAAATAAACTGTCAAGGACAAGGGAAGAAAGCCCATTTCTAAGAGAAGCCAGTGATGGAACAGACGGATGGCATCTGTAGATTGTCTAACTTGTATCGTACCTCATTGTGCAGTCTTAGACAAATGCGCAATCATCAGTCGACCAAACGGTCAGACAGCAGCTGTCACTCATGCAGGCAGAGCTGGGATCCAAGGGGGAGCAAAATGAGAGGGCCTGTTCTTCTCTGCCAAGGACCAGCAGGTGTGGAAGGAGAGAGATGCCAAGCAGAAGGGAACCAAGCTAGAAGAAAACTCATTTTGTTTGAAGTTAGCCAGTGTCAGATTAAAGAAATCAAAGACTTGTTTAGAGTAAAGCAAAGAGAAATAAAGGAAGCATTTTTCAGATTTCAGTCCAAGCCTTTTGTCCAGTTTAACCTCTTTTCTCTTGTTCCTCCATTTGCTCGTTTTCTTCATCAGTCACAACAGAATGGCTCCTCCAGAAGAGACTCATCCCTTGGTTTTGAGATCTCCAAAGAGACCAAGATCAAAGCAATTCAGGAAGCACAGTTTTCATGCCTGCATCACCATGTACACTAACATGCTTCTTCACACAGCACTGTCAATGGTGATAAATCCACAAGCAACACTGTGCCATAGCAGCCAGAGCTACTCTGCAGCCTTTGTAAAGACAACTACTAAACACCAAAAGGCAGTATTTGCTTGCTATCAGATTCTCTGTTCTCTAGTCTACCATCAGACTTCCAAATGAAACAAAAATCAGCTCTAGATTCTTCCATTTGCCCGGGAAAATGAAATCCAATGGGCCAAGCAAGCTGAAAGGGCTGAATGCATTACAGTCTTCAGGGGTCAAAATAACAAGTATCAGTGGGCTTCCTTGGCCTCTACAAATAGGTGAGGCAATCTTACCCTTTAGGCATCTCATTTTAGCTGGTTGAAACAAGTTGCTTGCATCCCTTTATAAGCGATGAAGTGGCTGAGACTCTTCTAGGAAGCAAATCATCTGTCCTACTTCAGTTATATGCGAGGATTAATCAGACTTTGGAATAGCTCTCCTCTCTCTTCGTCCATGATACAGGGAGCCTACACAACTAGCACACTACATATTTAAATATTTAAATTGACAGAGTGGGAATTTGGTGATAGCAAGTCCTGCACGATGTTACCATGCCTTGAGAACTGTTCCTTTTTTGCCTCTTTTGCCTCCAGTTACGTCTTGCATGGCAGTGCAAAGTAGCTGTGTCCTCTTCTACAATCTTGTTTCATCACAGAATTGACTCCGTTCCATTTTCCCCTTGGAAGCCACATAGTTTGACATCCAAAAAAACCCATCCCACTAAATTAAAACAAAAAATTAAAAATGTTATGTCACTTTCCCCTAGCTTCCTCAGCACATCTAGTTCCTTTTATGTCTATTTTATACAGAGTAAGTTCTGCTCAAGAATGAGAGCCATTTCTCGTCTTTTATGGCCTGAAGCAATTTGCTGGCACTTAAAGGAAAGTACACTTCCATTCAAAGATCTAGACAAGTGTAAGAGTGTATCTGACAGCACACCATATAACTCTCACAATTTTTTACACCAAGTTGACAGATTCTTACGAGTTTCTAAGAGTAAAGGGCAGACGTTTTCTGAGCCTGATTAGAGTTTTATTCAGTCCTTGAAATAAAGAACCAAGATGAACTCTCTCCCTTAGCTGATATTGCTGCTGATTTCTGCCCTCACAACATGACTGAACAGTTGAGCACTAAGCACTCCCGTTGAATCATTATTTTCTGCCTTCTCTTTTTAAGCTAGGCCCCTAACGTTTCTAAATGTACCATTTTTTTACATGAAACAAAACAGAAAACTGCCCACCTTCCTGTTCGTTACCTCATACGGTGGGTCTGAATTGAAAACACCAACATGGAGAGAATTACGCATTGCACAAAGAATAGCTTGGGTTTTCTCAATGTGCGTGGTGTCTTAAATGGGAAACAAACTACGTTTTGGATCATATTGCTGCCACACGAGGCATTCTCCCTCTGGTGGTCTGATCTGAGGGTACGTTCCGGAATAATTTCCTAGAGGGAAAGTGACAGCTCTTTCACACCCTTCCCCTCCTCCCTACACACAACCAGCAGTATTATTCTTACAGGATCATTATTTATCAAGACCAAATAAAGTAATTTCCTTTAAAGCAAAGTGCCTTCATAGTATAAAGACTTCAGAGTGATCTTTGCTCGTCTTTGTAGGGGCTACCACCGCCTACTGCACCTGGGACATGTCTTTTTGTACCCCCAAAGCCCCTTTAACCTACCTTTCAATTTTCAAAAGAAAGAGACACTCTTTGTTTCTAACAAAAGCACCACCTTAGCACCTAACTTGCCAACAAATTAAGTGCTATCAGCTAAACAGGGCTCCACTGTCTGCTCTGAGTTATCCACCAGTCATGGTATGTTTTAATTTGATTAGTGATTGGGCTAAAAGCAGCTAAATAAAAATTATAATGCCCAAGAGCCACTTAGACTTGTTCAGACACTTTAAATACCAAATCCCTTCAGCAATATAACATTATCTTTATAGACAAAACTGAGTTTAAAAGTACAAATCTAATTGATCTCAAGTGCATTGGAATTACTATATTTAGGCACTGGATTATGTGCTACAGAAAGCCTCATGCTATGTAGGCAACAAAACTAATTGTGGAAAGACAAAGGTATGTGTCTAACGTGCTTATGGACTTTTAAAAATTCATATTTTCATTGAAGCTGGCAAAGTTACAGCTGCTCACCAGCAGTGTATTTGGCACAGCGCCCTATATGTTGAGCAAACATAAGCCGGCTATTTCTGGTCTCTTTCAGAAGACCTAGACTTCAAGGCCTACCTCAAAATTACTATTTAAGGCTCTCACTGTTCAAGAAGAAAAAAGTAAATTAAAACCCAGCAAATTGATTCTCAACAGCTAAGCAAGACTTTCTTGACTTTAGTCTCAACTGGGGGCTCAGTTCATGTAGGTATTTATGGCAGATGCTCAGACACCATATGGATAGCGTTACACTTTTAAAGGATGCCATTACACTTTTAAAGAAGCTTTTCAAATATTATAAGCTATTTCAGAATAAACGAGTTACCTAGACAAGAGGAAGCAGCAATCTATCCCCATAGCCACTTCTGAGATTAATATATACCAGCATGTACTAAAAAAAGACACAGAAACAGAGAGATTCACCAGAAGTTGTGTCTGGCTGAAAAGGGAATTCATTTTAGAGTCTTCAGATGGATGCATGGATTCTGCCTGCTGTGAACTCGGCTGCTGCGTGCAACTCAGTTGCCTGCCTGCAGACAGACATCCCTGGGAGGGAAAAAGCAACAAAATCCATTTTTGCCTGAATACAACCCCATACCTGCATCTCAGAACAAAACAACCATCAAGATACACTTGCAGACAACATGATTCAAGATATCCCTCTAAAACGTAATGGCTCACCCCATGTTGTACTTTCTGCTGAACATGGGATTTTCCAGTGACAACAAGGACCAGAGAGGAGTCTCTCCTCTTTCTCCCCCTTTATAGAAGGAGATACATTCACTAGATAAAAACCCCTAACTTTACCCTCAGAAGCTGCCAGAAAAATGCATGAAGAGGGAAAACCAGCAACCAGCATCACAGAAAACAAAAGATGTCTTAAAAATAAAAAAAGTTAACAGTGATCTTCAGAGGGAATCCACGTATTAAGCACCTAAACCGAGGCTGTACCCCAGTGTTAATACAAGGGGCTGGGCTGGGTCTTGGAGATTTCATTTCAAAATGTTTCCTAACAGGCTAGGGAGAGCAGGAGTGAAAGCGATTTGGATCAAAAATTCCACAGAAAAGCAAACATCTTTCTAGGTTGAAGAGTATTGGGTTGTTTTTTTGATGTGGGGGAATTTTTTTTTTTTTTTTTAAAATGAGAAATTAAAATCATACACATTGGGAAACAAAGTTAAGTTAAATCTAGCCCAGCTTTGCACATTTTAACAATTCACTCTGCTGTCTGTAGAACACAGCAATATAAATATTGCTATCTCTGTTAAAATGAATTATTGACAATTTTAATACATGTTGCACAGTACATATTAATATAGAAAAATACATGTTATCAGCAGTGCAATGTTGACCATGTACTAATCCATTCCACCTGCTCAAATATTAGTGCAAATAATTATATATTTGTAATGCATCATTGCTGTCTAGTTTGAATCTCTGCCTCCAGAATAAATGTCTCTTCTCTGAAGTTGTTTGCTATTATGAGTAAAATGTTATATATTCATACTCAAATTGACTTTGGGTGGATAAGTAAAATGAGCAACCTTCAAAAACCCACTTGTCTAAGACTTAGCAAGTCTTTTTAATGAATTGTTTACAGTAAAATGAATGTTATAAAAACGTTTTAAACAGAAGCTCATGTTAGCTGGCTTCTCTACAACACTCAAATATCACACATCAAAACAGTGTAGAGTTCAAAATGACCAACTGGCAGCATCAACCGAGGTGAACCTTAACCACGTCTTTCAGCAGGAGGTATTTACCCTGATCCTGTGCAGTTTATCTACGTATAAATTGATTCTGGGGACATCTTCTCTCCACAGTCTCACCTTTCTTTTCAAGCAAAGAGGTGGCCTTGGTGGGGCCGGACACCTAGTACAACAGCTCCTGTCTCCAATAGACTGATGGTCAAAATAGGAAAAGCAGATGTGCAACTGAGACACTTCAAGGGCTCGCTTGTGCCAGGATAGACCCTTGGGTAGAAGTGAAGTTGGAATAGGGCTGAGAAGGACAAGGGTAGCCCTGAGAACAGAGGAGATGAGGTTGAAGTGAATAAATTGCAAAGGAAGACTGTGGTGCTAACAGCCAGTTCACAAAGAGGTAGGGAGCAGAAACAGCCCCAAAACCTTATAGAGCCCCGTTGTGCACAGAAAAGGGAGGAATGAAAAGGACCGACATCTCTTAGTGCATTCTATCCTTGCTAAATCCAGGTTCAAGAACAACAAAACAGTGTGAAGAAGCTTTCAGCGACAGCCGCTGCTGCCATGACACCTGTCTCCCAAAACAGCATTTCTTCACGCTCCAGCAGCCTTATGGACAATTTTGGGTTTCAGTGAAAGAAGAGAGAGAAGTTTTAACTCTTCAAGAAGAAAAATCTGAAAGTATCACCTTTAAGATAATACTGTATGTTAAAAGATCAACTGAACAAGGTCTCCTAGAAGCCATGCTGCAAAGTTAAAGGTTTCTCTCTCTGGTAGTGTGGTAACAGAGGGGAAAGGATAGTGCAGTCCTGAGATCTGGAAAGGAAAACAGGGCATAGGGATGTAAAGCTAATAGAATAAAAAGTAAAAGCCAAGGCTGCCACATACACTAAGGCCTGTATTGACAGAGCAAGCAGTGCCCCATACAAGAGAAAAGACGATAGGCAAACACAGCTGCTTCCCCACTCTAAGATAAGCAGAAGACATGGTATAGAAATCTCCTACCACCAAAGAAATTAGGATGGAGGAAAAAAACAGACAAGCAAAGCAGTGAACATGAGTGGGCAGGAGATCTGGTTCCCTCCCCTCCATAACACAGGTGTAGAAACACTGGGAAAGAACAAACAAACAATGTGCCAGCCTTGATGTCCAGAGAGAAAATACTCTGAGGTAGGTAGATTTGTTTTCCCATCTCCACTTAGAACTAGCACAGAGGCGTTGGTGCTGGTAGATAATGCCTCAAAAGCCAAGATCCAGCAGAACATGAGGACAGAAAAGGTGCTCTTACCTTTCAGTTGTCCTCTAGAAGAGTAGCTTTTGATGCTGATGGCTGGCTTATCATCCCTGCTGCTCCTGGGACAAGAAGTGCAAAGGAGAAGAGTTGCTACCTGCATCTAAAATTAGACAAGTAATTGTTTAGGTATCTGCTTCCTTCATGTAAGAAAACCCATCACCTCAGCCTGGTTTCCCTATCCATGACACGTTCAACTCAAGTGCTAATCCAAATTAAGATAGTTATTGCCATGAAAAATTAACCCAAAGAACATCCCTCTGTTTTGAAATTTGTCAGGACTAAACTGAGTACATCAGAGTTACTGACATGCACGTATTGGCTTGAGAAACCTGGAAACAGGCCAACGTGCACTGGACCTGTGAAGGAACCCAACGAGCCTTTCCCTCTTCAGGGCACTTTGTAAGATGCAGCATTTTTGCCACATTTCCTACAGAAACTGAGCAATCAATTCAGAAAACACTCAATCACAACATCCCAGCATCACATAGATGGTGGAAGAACACTCCTTAGATACCGAAATTGTGAGTTATCTGAGGTAGTCAACCACTGAAGCAACCAGTGATTTAAAATAACTGCGAAAGCTAAGATGAAAAAAACCTCAACCCAGCCCAAGTTCTCTTCTTGATTGCAAGATAAACTGACCTGCCACCAGTCAAATACCTTGCCATTCTCAAATCAAGCACGCACCCACCATTATCCAGCTCACTGTAGCCTTCAAAGAAAAAAGAAAAAACAAACACAAACCAAAAAAACCCCAACTTGCTCAGCTCTGGCAAATTCTCCTTCCCTTTAATCAGACTGCATATTGCTGATGCGCTTCTCCTCACAGTGGCAATTAGCGGAGCTCACATTCACAGCATCACTACCTGTCCTTCACAGCACATTTACGCTCGTGTATGGATAGCCTCTTCCTGTTGAATCCAATGGTTTCCAGGTGAATGAACAGCTCCACAGCAAAGTATTTTCACCAGTCCCCGTCCTCTAGAGGCTCATTTCATTTCAGGGATTTTAATTCTGATCCTGCTTATTCTCCTAGGTTGATGTGCATGTCAGGTTTCTATTAATCACATTTTAACCTCCTCCTTCCATGTGCTATGCTACTTCATTTAAAATTGCTTCTTCTCCATATCTTTTTAGTTCATGTCTTCTTCACTTCTTACCTTCAATTTCTAAATATCTAGATCTTATTTTTCCAAGCACTTCCATTTCCCAATATTTTTTTTTTTTGTGTTGAGAAGTACTGTTACTGAACAACTCCTTCCTGCCCTCTGTGCATATGCAAACAGAATACAATACTAAATCATGTTAATAAATTATAGGACTTGTAAAAACACAGCTTACTTCCCAGCCTACAACAGTTTACTGCAAAGCCATTTTCCCCAATTGTAGACAACATAATTACACACACATATACACACCTCCTCTCAGGCATTCATTTGGCTGCCAGCCTGTTAAATGCCTACGTTCTAAGAGCGAACATTAGAGAGGCAATACTTTAAGTCATTACGTGAGCATTAAAAGGCATATTTGTATTTTGGATCGTACTTTATTGTATTCAGAAGCTGCTGGAAATATTTTCCCAAATTACATGCTATAAGAGCTCTAAACTTAAAAATGTGTGAAAATTATAGTTCCTCGCCCCATCCCAATCCAACTTGTAAAGTAAACTTATTGACAATGTAGTCTTCTCTAGAAATAGAGACTCTTTCAGTGTGTGGATGGGGAGGTCTTTTTTTTAAAAGGAAAGGGAAAGGGAAAGCTCACACCAGTGATAAATTTGATCAGTAAAAGTACTTTTATTCTTTTTTTTTTTTTAAATAGAAGGGCTTATACAATTGAGTATAAAGATATTTGAAGAACATGGAAGTGAAATGAAAAAGTATCTGGAGGGAATTCTTTTTATTGAGGAAGAGTTTACATATCTAAGTTTAAGTATTCACCTACTTTTTGCTGCCTCCTGTTAACAGGCATAATGAAAATATTGCACTGAGCATATGCATGGAAAAACACAGCTATTAAAGCAAGAAATATGGTAAATACATTTCGTACAACCTTAAAATAATTCAAACAATCATACAACAAATTCTGAAGCACTTCTGTGATCGGCAATCTTAAGATGATGTTCACTGTTCTGAAGTGTTTACAAATTGACACTTTTTTGTAGAAAGATTTTGTACTGGTTAATAAAACTACAGCCTTAAAATTGTTGGCTTTCAGTTACAGAGGTAACAGAGAGGTATTATCTGAATTCACATCAGAGCTTTTGAAAAAAATAAATGGCAGCAGTACAAGCATGTTCCTCCTCCAGTGTCCAAAACTCTTTGTGGCTTTGCCATGGCCAAGGAATAGAGCTACGCAGCTCAACAAAGCACCCAGTCTCCCCAAATACTTTGAGACAGTCTGGCATCCCTTGTTTATTGATATAATGCTCTGCTAAACATAAAATGAAGCAGAAGAACCTCAACTAACCAAGAGAAGTTCCCAATCAGTCTGTCAATATTGACTGCACCTGGGAAGTTATTAAGAAAAGAGGAAAATAACTTTATTTGACCAACCCATAAAGTAAATTTATAGAAATGCTGCTCTGAAGATGGGAGAGAAAGAAGTTTCCGTAACATACGTTGAGCCCACAGTAGAAATAAAGTGTTACAGATGATTTGTTCAGGGATGATGCAAGTTAGATTGAAGACACAAACCACAGCAGTTCCAACCCGTTTTCCACAAGAGCTCACTCCGAACAAAGGTCTATTTACAACAGTTTTCAACTGCTCGTGGAGAAGCTACCCCAGATGTTTCAAACATCACTGTTGCTTTGATTCACTCTATGCACACTCTGGGTCCATTTCAGAAACACCTTGAATAAATGCTGGAGCATAATGGACATGAGTAGCCTGTCTCCAATACTAAAATTATGATCAGTGGAAGAGAAGCTTCCGCACACTTCAACATTTTATATCGCTCAGGCACTGAGGATCAATTATCTTCAGCACAGGAATTTTCAACGCTAGGTTTTTGCTAGATTTGCTCTCTGTTCCTCCCACATGTGAACAATTGGGCTACATTTTATCCTTTCACTTTGTTATAATCTGAATTTATTTACATACAAAACAAGAGACAGAAGAAAGTTCTCTTATATTAACCCAACAATGGGCACCTTCACCTTGCAATAAGGACGCCTTAGACAAGGCAGCTGCATTTATTTTAGGAGCATGTATAAAATTCAGTGTGCCAGCATCAGAGACAAGAATGTCAGATCACACAATGCCAATACATTCTGGTGGGACCTCGACTATTAGGTGCAAAAAAACCCCAAAGCCAAAGCACCAAAAACACCCCCAAAACTTTGCACAACTTTTGTTTAGAACACTACGCAATTAATAAATTACATCCTTCTGGGACAGTGTTGCTTTTACTCCTACATCTCAAAGAAATTCCAGGCTAATTAATTAGAGCAAGAAATTACATTGAGCAGGATATTTTAAATGAAAGAAATTACTTAGAAACACCAATCAAAGATAATTTGATTATGATTAGCTGTGCTGAAGTCAAAGTCATTAAAACTGATGAAGAATGTTTTTACACTGCTCTATTCTATGTAATCCATTACCTACGCTATGCTCTGTAGTTCAAGTCTAACAAATGGTATCTGATAATTCAATACTGAAGACTAAAATGCTTTCAATGTACCACTTGCCTTCCTACACCAACATGTTTCCAATAAAAAAAAAAAAAATCAGTAGCAAGTAGATTTGCAAACTTATTCACCGGGAGAACTTTAGCTTACATGAAATACCATTCAGATTTTTACCTGCTCGCCTTCTACATAGTCATGTTTAAATATGGCTGCTGCTTTATTTTGAACAGTCATTACCCACAAAAAGTTACAACCATGGTTTGGTAAGAAATCATTCCCTGTGCTTTCTAACAACTGAGGCCTGCCCAAAGGTACAACATTTCTTTCCATGCTCTCAGCTGAAGTGACGAGCAAGACGAGCAGACCTATAATCAACACGCAGCTGAACAAAGGAGTGAAGGATGTTCTTGTCCAGGTTAGCAAGTTGTTCTCCTGAGCAAACTTGCTTTAAATTATCCGGAGCTACAACCAGAAGATTGCAAAGTGCATGCAAAGTATCAAAGAGTTGTAACACCAGCGCAATCTGTGGTTGAGAGAAAAACAGAGAAAGACAGATATTAAGTTAGAGTTGCTTGAACTCTTATGACACAATGTCCACCTAGATTCTCAAAATACTTTCTCCCTACAGAAGATTTACACGCATCATTCTCTCCTCATGTGTGCATAAATATGTATAGACACGCGCACTTACACATCTGTGGGGAGATACGCATGCAAAGTTATACACAGAACAGAATAATACGAACTCAATGCTTCTTCAATATACACACGCAGCCTACAAGCAATAAAATGGTATCAGGAAACTGGTCTTTAGGACACGCTGGTATAAAGAACTGCTAGTATAGTAACCGAATATATAACATCAGTATATAAAATGGTGATATTCAAACAGAAACAAACTATTTTTATGAAGAAAAAACATCTGATTAAAAATAGAGAGTCCTGATACTAATTTCAACATGGCTGTACATCACCAACGTGTACGTGCTTACCTTGAAGTCTTTGGCACACTTCCTATATTCAGCCACATCACAAATAGCTAACATGCCTCCCATGCAACTGTAGGAATATTGCTGAAGGTGTTCATAGATAAGTCGATGAAAACGAACTCCAAGCTCCATCAAAACTGTGTCCACATTCTTACCATCCATAGAATTTCTAATCTTTTCCACCTGCTTTCTAACATAGCCACAGACTTTAACACAAGCCTAACAAAAAAAAAAAAATAAAATTAGGTAACTTACTTTCTAGAAATGCATTCTTCTTGAAGTGGCTTCCATATCATAAGCTGAACATCAGTCACTAAGTCTTTACACTTCCCACAACACATCACTGACACTAGTCTTTTTCAAATTAGTAATTTTCTAACAGTTTTAATTTGCTACATAAAGATAAAAAATGCGAGTAGAAAGATGGATGCAAGACAATATTCAATTAAGTTATAGTTCATATCAGGCCAGAATAGAACAGTTTAATTTGGGCTTTTAATTCAAACAATGATCAACCAAGCTCTGTGTGCGTGGGGATGTGATTAAAACTCTCATCAGCTGCAATTATAAACCCTAACTAACAGCCATGCCACGTAGTACAAGACTCTGTGTCCTACTGCTCCACTTCACAGAATCATAGAATGGCCTGGGTTGGAAGGGACCTCAAAGCCCATCCAGTTCCGGCCCCCTGCCATGGGCAGGGACACCCTCCACTAGCCCAGGTTGCCCAAAGCCCCATCCAACCTGGCCTTGAACACTTCCACGAACGGGGCAGCCACAGCTTCTCTGGGCAACCTCTTTCCAGTGCCTCACCACTTCTCCCGTTCCCACCTGGCTGCAGGCATTCAGGTGGCGCTCTCACTTCTTCCCATTGACTGTAGTTTGCTCTCTACTCCTCTCTGCATTATTCCCTAACAAGAACCTAATGTAGCCTGGCACTACACCTTCTCAGCAGCTCCCAGGCTGGGATGCAGACAGATCTGGTGGTAGAGACAATGTTCTGCAGCAAAGAATGTTTATACCGTACCCACAATGCTTTGTCACGCTCCTGTCATTCTAAGGGGAAAAAGTGTCCAGGAACTAGACAGTACCTGATGCTTGATTTTCTGAAACTGACAGCTTAAAGCTAATTTATCAGCTAAAAATCTTGTTCCAAATCTGAGCCTCTTGGGCAGGGAAACAATGTGACATTTTGTCTAGCACCTACTGATTCCTGTCTGACACTAGATACAAAACTGCTAATGTCCCTTTTCAGCTTGACAAAATGGTCTACAACAGAGTTTGGAGGTGCTTAGCGTAAAATGGAATAGCTATTTAATCAAATGCATATGTTGCATAATGCATGTTCGGTAAGGAACATCTTGTACCTGGTAACACTTGTGAGCATTTGAGGCTATACTGATGAGCTGGGACTTTGTTTACTTACATTAGTATATTGAATCAGAACATTGTTTTCGTCTTCTGGTTTAAAATCTGTCTTCTTTTGCTCTGCAGCCAAGATGTGCTTCATCTGTCCAATCATACAATTCAGTGTCCTTTAAAGTTACAAATACAGATTGGGTTTTGAAGGGAACATTTTAATTTCCTTTATTTTTATATTTACATATATTAATATCATTCTGTACACAAGCAAGCAGCATAAAGCAATGAGGAAAACACCCCTCTACCTAACATTTGAGTAATCTACAGAAGATACACTAAAAGCAAAGATTTATTGTAAGCAGTAGGGTACTAGGGCAGATCAAAGGAAATACTTCATCTAAACATACACTCTTCTGAAGCTGCAATGCAATACTCTAGAGAAGATAAGCTTTATTTTAAGTAGTTAAAAAAAGGAGAATTTGCAAAAAAACCCAACCCCAACAACCGTAAAAATACTCTTTCCTCCAAGTTCAGTGTCTTGGAGCACAGCACACAGCATGCTGGCCAGCTGGTTTTAAAGGGGACACATTAATTGTACAGTAATTCATTCAAATCCAGCTCTTCAGAGAAACTGGATAGCATTCTTCAACGCAGAGGGAACCAGAAAGCTGAAGGAAGCATTCCAAAGAGTTTAGTAGAATTAGATCATGTTGCATATTACTCAGAAGCAAGCATCAGAAAACACTTGAAAAATGAAGGGGGGGAAAAAAAACCAACAACCCAAACAAACAAAAAACCACCCCCAATCCTGAACAAACAACCTCTTCCTTTACCAGAGCTTGGTATTTCTTTTGTTCTCAGAAATCTAAGAGAGTTTTACTGTGTCATTTATTTCTCCCTCACGGGATTTATCTTTTCAGAACATTATCTAAGGTCAAGGCCCTGGTTTACTTTAAGTCCAAACCAAAGGTCAAACAGCAAAGCAACTGAGAAAGGCTGCACACACCTCTCAGTGCCTACCTTTGCCAGGAACCTCCGTCTCTCCCTTCCCCCCCCTCCCCTTTTCTTCACCACCCTCACCCCTCCAACCTCCCTGAAGAAAACACAATCAAGGCCATCGCATGCTTTAAAGGATTCAAGTTGGGGTGAAGGGCAGAAGAATATATGTATCCAAAGAGGGAAAAAACTTATTTTCTATGCATAGAGCTCAGACTTGCATTTCAGATGTACTTCATTCAACATTCCACATACCAACAGAAATTTAAAGAAATTATATCTGGCATTCTCCTCAATTTCCATTTTCAACAAATACTCCCGGAAAGCTGTTTACACAGAATACACACTGAAAGAAAACCAGTTGAACTGATTTTGTTTGTCTAATAAATGACTTTCACAGAGGTAGACAACTGCTACGAATGCCATTCAAGAAGCTGCTATTAGACTCTTTCAGATTGGATAATGTTTAAGCCATCAACATTTAGAAATTTGCTTTTTTAAAACTAGATCATTCCTTTAAGCAAGACAATCAATTCTCAACAGCATCAGCAGCACCACAAAGCAGCATGTAAGCAGGCACACAAACTCATTTTACATGTAACATTCATCTCAAAACTAATCTCTTTTTTATATGTGCCAAAGCGCAAATATTTTTGAAGTCTCCGTCCACGAACCCTTGAAGGTACCATTTTTCCAACAGGGACTTGTTCTCCTATATCTTACTATCACTTTTAAGAGATTAATTATTTTACACAAACAGTTACAAACTATTGTAACACTGATGACTGATCTACACCTGTCTAGATCTAAGCTTATGGCCTCAATGGTTCAAGTTGCTGGAGTGTGTCCAGAGAAGGGCAATGAAGCTGGTAGAGGGACTGGAGCACAAGTCTGATGAGGAGCAGGTGAGGGAACTGGGGCTGTTTAGTCTGGAGAACAGGAAGCTGAGGGGAGACCTGATCGCTCTCTACAACTACCTGAAAGGAGGTTGTAGCCAGGTGGGTGTTAGTCTCTTCTCCCAAGTAACTAGCGAAAGGACAAGAGGAAATGGTCTCAAGTTGCAAGTTGCGTCAGGGGAGGTTTAGATTGGATATGAGGAAAAATTTCTTCACCAAAAGAGTGGTCAAGCATTGGAACAGGCTGCCCAGAGAGGTGGTGGAGTCACCATCCCTGGAGGTGTTCAAAAAATGTGCAGACGTGGCACTTCAGGACATGGTCTAGTAGACATGGTGGTGTTGGGTTGACAGTTGGACTCGATGATCTTAGAGGTCTTTTCCAACCTTAAAGATTCTATGATTCTAAGTATTTCAAACCTTGTGTTTAAACCTCTAAGGTCACTTCCAGCAGGAGCAGCTATAAATCTCAAATGCCACTTACACATCCTCTATCTCCACCTTTCTTTTTGCACCTACAGAAAATGCAAGTGCAAACAACATACCGAATCTCTTCCCCATCTCTCTGCAGAAAGTACCCAGCAGGACACAAACACAATGCCTGTTTTTCCTATACAGTGCTGCTCTCACCCCTCACCAGTATCGCATGATCCTTACAAAAACCTCAATAATCATTTTTAGAGTAGACCTCGTTACCCACAGGATGGCTTATTTCCGTTACCACAGAGAGAAAACAGGCACAGAAAGCTTAGGTAACATCTTCTATGTTAACTAATGCCACCTTAAGATATGGGAACGCTACATGCTTCCCAGACCAAAGTAGGGCATCGTACAACAGCTCCATGTCCTAATATTAAAGTTTGTTAGTTTGTTATTTTCCTCTGCTGCAAAACAGCTATGATTTTAATTTACAATTTTTATAACTATCCTCTCATTTTTATTTGGAGAAATAGGAAAAAAAAAAAAAGAAGAGATTAAATGAGTCACTCACAACCTCAAAGCAAGTCAATGTCAGAATCAAAATTATTCCAGGTCTACAGACTTCTATGACTAGGTCTAATCCATAGCACTGCACAGATTCAAGCAAATCATCTAACCTATTTTTGTCAAACTTTGCTCTTAATGGAAATCCTGCAAGTCTTTAACCTATTTCAATCATCATTCCTTTAAAGTTGAAAAAAGTAGTTTGAGACAGTAGGGTAAAACAGAATTATTGCATTCTTTCAACATAACCAAAATCCTTTAACGTCCTTCCAGAAGTATTTATGGGTCAGAAATGTGCCATGAAAAATATGACCCTCTAAACAAACAGAATCTAAGTTTCCTATGCACAATAATGCATACTTCTGGATTTAAAAAGGAAAAAAAAAAATCAATTTTGTGTTCATAAATAATTCTTCATTAAAAGGAAAGCTAACGCATCACAAGGGAGTTTTACAAGAAGCAATGATTAACAGAAAGTTGAAATCTGTACTTGCCTATCAATGCCCATATCCAGCTTCACTTCCATTTGTTCTATGATATCCTTTTTCTTCTGAAGGCATTCAGACAATTTAGGAGAAGAACTGCAACAGCATAAAGGGTTGGGTGTGTGACAGAGTATTAAAATATCAAAACAAATTTGTCTGCTGACAACAGGATTTTGTGAAGATTTCCCATCCCATCAGAAAGGGCTAGTTTACATGAAGTTAGCTGGCTTCAGAACAACCAACCAACAACCCGAACAGCCATCTGACCCCGAATAGGATTTGCTGAGTGCCAATGGGCAGTTACTGCAAGGCATTTCAGGCAGCACTGTGCCAACTGAGCAGTGCCTCTCAGCAAACCCAGCTTTTCACAGGCACTAATTCACAGTACATCAGTGTGCTCTACCTCGACTGTATCCATCTCCTAGCCCCCAACAACACTCAGCTTTTGTGTCGTTCACAGGTGGCTCCCATGGCATGGCCAGCTGCTCCCCCTGCAGAGCCTGCGAGGCTCCCCTAGGAATCTCAGCAGCCCCAATATTGCCAGCTCACCCCAAGGACACCCTCTAGTCCTGGCCTGTAATGCAGCAGTGAAGTCTAAAGAGCAACTTGCCTCTCTTTCCTATCAACACTCTTGGAACTCCCTCTCTCCCATTAGTTCTCCAAGATACTGATTTGTTTAACTTCCCTTCTTCCCCCTCTCATTACAGCATTTTGCCTTCCCACAACATCAAGCTGAACAACTCCAAGAATAAACCCCTCGTAAGAGAGATGAGGAATGAAAAAAAAATTGCTTTCTTCACCAAAAATGACTGTTCACAAAGGAAATGATAATCAAAATAAGGTACCTGATTAATGGCATCAGATGATCGTTAAACTGCTTGTCAAATAAATGGAAAATAGTATTGGCTTGGTGGACAACATCCAAGAAATAAAGATTTGCGTTCTTTGAATCAGATGAAGGAATGCCTTAAGCAAAGAAGGTTTCATTAGGACTGTAAAGATATGCAGTTCTTACAATTAGCATGATGATTTTTTAAATATGTGGAATTTTTCCATGAATGCTTAAATCACAGGCTTAGAGTTTCAAAAATTCACCATGGTGCCATATATAGAATACTTCTTATAGCTATATCAGGAAATAACCATAAGCACAGAAATATCTTGCTTTTAAAATTTCTAAAAGCAAAATGGAACAGCCAATTTAAATATTTCTTCAGAACATGAGTTTTATGCTTTCACGTGGGAAAGACAGGTTCTCACTGTCAAGATTTTAACTTCCTTAATACCAGCAGTTTTCTTATTTACTGTCACTCTTTAAAATGCACAGGTATACAAACAAGTATGGGATTCTTATAAAATGTAAGACACTAAGCCTTAATATAAAAATATTCTCCTGCTATGGTACAGAGAACAATTGAAAGAGGTAGGGAGTGCTACATCCCAATCTCTGTGACACAAATGTTTTTGAAGACAGTAGTGTGTTTCCATCTGTGCATCAATTCCCCAAATGGAAGTTACACTTTAGAATACATTAAATGCTGACTCCTAAACACACAAACTGAATTTCATTTAACCAACACACTCTGAACAAGGCCAATCAATAAGGCACAGCAAGGACCTGCAAGGATCATCTGCACAAAAAGGCCAATGAGATGAAATGCTCAGAAAATATACTCACCAGCGAGGCCTGTTTCTAATGCATAATCGATGTGTTCAGTACATAAGAAATCTACAAGCATAGAAAAAATTCTGAAAGCATTCTTCGGTAAGTCAGATGGATCAGAGAGCTTTAAAGAAAAAAAAAAATATCCTAAAGGTCAGTTCTACAAACATTTGAAAGTTTATCTGAGATTGCATAGGGGATAAGCTTAAAATGTAATAAGTATTCCAGAATAATTGGAATTTTATTCTAAATTAAAAGTATCCATACAGAGAACTATTCAGGAACAGCCTGTAGTACCAATAAACCCTTCAGCATTAACAAGTAAACTGAAGCTAGCATGCCATGGGATGCTACAAAAAGCAGAAGTATAAACAGTTTCTAATAATAATAGTAATAAACGTAATAATAAAGGAAGATATTAATTAATAGTCCTTAAAACACAATTGTCCAGCTGTAATCTCAGGAATTATCTAAACTGCATACTGCTGGATGCTGGGAAAACATACAAAGAAAAGATGACTCCCTCCACGCCCTGCCTTTTTTCTCTTTTACTAAGCTTCTGCCACTGGCCAGAGTCCGAGACAGGACACTGGGTTAGATGGACCTTAGTTTCACCCGGTGCAGCTGTTCTTTTAGCACTGCCACAGTACTGCAGAAAAAAAATAAAATACAGACTGAACTTCAGCTACATTTATCACAGTTCAGCTGGAGTCAACGGAGCATGAACATTTTTATTAAGTGAAGTAATGCCCACATACACACAGAGCATCTGTACCTTCATGAGCTGTAAGCAACATGGGATTTTGGACAGCAACCTGTCAGTAAATCCCTTTTCTAAAGAAAAACGCGACAGGGCTTTTGCACATAAGAAATACGGCTTTGGTTTTTAAGGAATTATATGAAGACTTTATGAAGCGAGGAGTAAGAAAGATTATCATTGCAATTCAAGTTAATTTATGTAACAACACTCCAAAGATTTCTGCTGTATTCCCAAAAAACCAAAACCCCAACAACAAAACACCGTTACAGAGATTTCCAAATACCGAAATGTTGCAATATACAATTATATTCACAGAATTACCAACTTATTTTTCCTAAAGCAGTCACATTTGGGACACATAGTGTATCTGCATGCATCTGTCATGTGATATAAATATTACAACTAGTTATTTATTACAACTAGTTAGCCAGGGACATATTTAACTTCTTTTTCGCATAGTTTATTGCCCTGACCACAAAAGAAACGCTAGCAGCACGTATGATAATAGAGAAGTTATACAGCAGTAATTATAAAAATCTCCTTACATGCCAAGATCTTAGCACTGGTTTCTACCCCAATACTGTTGGTTTTCAGATGAAGTATGAAAAATTCTGATCCCAAGAGTAAAGGCCCCTCTAGTATATAAAAAACTTCTAAATATCTAAAATGTCAAGTTTTTCCACTCTAAGCTAATTTAGAATGTTAGAGGCATTAAAATTTGTTAGAAATCAGTTCAGTTAGCTAATAAAAACACATTAGCATTTAAGTTTGCAATTAAATTCAAGGTGTTTTGTTTACACTAAAGTATCAGAGAAACAGTAATTGACAGGTAGTAAAATCAGCTATTTAATCAGAAGGAAAACACTTCTTTTTGTGAGACTAAAAATATTTAAAGAACAGTAGATGGTTACCAAGGTAAACCATGTTAAAGATTATTCCTCTCAGCATTTTACTGGTGATATCTGATGCCAGAAGAAATGGCACTCAACACACGAAAACAACTGTTGAACTACTATTTATATTTTTAAAGCAGGAAAAAAAAAATACACTGAAGGCTTCTCAAGTCTTGGGTCTAATTTAGTAAGACAAGCAATGTAGACAATAGGTTTAACCCTCCGCAATTCTTCCAAAAATAGATAGTATTAAAAACCAGAAAATAGAACTAGATCCACATTTAAAAAATCAAACCTTTAGCCTCCACCATGAACCTGATTCAGTGAAAAATACAAAAGAGAATTAATTTGTTTAATAATGTCCTTCCTTTCTTCCTACAACACTTCAACTGAAAACTGAACCTCAAGATTTAATTTCACGCACAAAATTATATCATTAATGGAGATCACCGGAAGCAAACTCACCCTGTGACATCTTTCAAAAGCTTGTTTAGTTTCTTGCAAAAGGTTAACCACCACTTCTTGCGACAGAAAAGTTTCCCCGTGTGTGTCAATACTTGGCCCCAATGGCAAGTTTGTACGTTGCCTTATTCTCTCTTTCAGGTCTTGAATACTAGAACAAAAATATGCCAAAAGAAGATTTCACTGGATGGAAATTTTGATGCTCAAATTCAACAATGATTTAGGGTATTTTAGTTGTTAACTTAAGAAACAGAATCCAAGACACGGTTTAGTATATGCAAGCATTAAGACAGTCTTGCAAGCTTAAAAAAGTTGCCAGTAAATGCAAAACTACCACCTCTGATGCCACAGTCAACTGTGTTCTACCACAGCATGTTCACACCACGGCATCAGCTATTCCCCACTGTGGAATGAGAGCAGTTTCAATTGAATCCTACGGCACTTACGCTCTGTGGACAAAGTTTAGCCTCCATACTTTCTGTCCCATTGCACTTTCAAAACACTAATGAGAGCTTTCTATCTCATCCACACCCACAAATCCTCTCATCCTCATCTACAACCTCAGCAGTCCTGATTTAGTCAAGCATGCTCCAACACGTTTCCATGCATAAAACAACCCATAAAGTCAGTCACTACAATCAATTTAATTTTCCCCAAGAAAATTAAATTTTCATCTTTGTTTTTTAATTCATTCAATTACTTTGCTGCTGCTGTTCTCTCCAACTCACTTTTCATTCCTCACACACTGAACCCAGTAGCTCTTTGAAAGGTGCAGTAGTCTTATCACCTCTGCTTCACATAAGTTTTAATTCTTCCTTTCCCACTTCTCACTATTCCTTTATTAGAGTTTCTCTACCCTGAGGATAATGAAGTCTTGTTTTACCTTTCTCTAAGTCCATTGCATCTTCTGGGCTCATTAAGAGCTTTCTCACTGACATTGCTATGGTCTTTTCCCCTTCCTAGGTCTTGGGAGGGGACCACAAGACCTGGGCAGGTGAAAAAAAATGTATGCTTTTAGATACACACGTATACATGCTTTTAGGTACCTTAATTTTGCTTCAGTCCTTTTGTGGATCTGGATCCTAAGTTGAAACATAGGTTTAACTGGTATTTTTCATTTCCCATGAGTGTATCAATACCATGCATCACCTTTCACATGTACCGAGAGCAATACACTTTTTAGCAGAAGTTAACATAAAGTGACAGCAAATTATAAAAAGCTGTAGGTCATTTTAGAAGCCTACTCTTTTGCAGTTCATCATACGTTTGACATGGCAAATACTGTGTTTCTCCCCTTACCACCTCCCTTCCATTTTAAAACTATGAAACTTCACGGAAGAAACTTACCCTCCAGTGCCAATGGACCTCTTCTGGTGGTTTTTGGAATCATAATAGCGTTGCAGAATCATAGCACTCCTACTTTTCAAATAACCAATTTCCACCTCAATGTAATTCTCCAAGTAGGAAATGAAAATGGATTTGATAAGCTTAGACAAGAAAGTCTGCTTATCAGTACCCAAGTTAAATTCCATCAATTTGCTTGACAGATTAGTAGTCCTTTATGCAAAAAGAAAAAAAAAGCCAAACAAAAAAAAAAACACCAAAGAAGGGGAGAGGAGGAAAAGGTTGAATTTCTATGAATTACAGCATTACATGTTTGTAAAGTACATAGCACAACAGAATCCTGATTGTGATTAAGACGTCTAGCAGCTTTACATTTAAGTAAACAATTTTGCATAAATCATGTTTAATTATATACAGTACAATTGCAATAAAGTCACCAGTGAGATGTGGAGGATTGGCTTTTGCAGAGTTTTAAAAGTACTCTCACAGGTCACTATACTAAATACTTCTCATTAAAAATAATAACAGCAATTTAAATTTTTTTTTAGGATAGCGATCATTGTAAAGGTTAACGGCCATTCAAAAATTTCAATTTTATGAGAAGTTTACATTTTTCGCATCTCTTCCTACATCTTGATGATAAATCAATCTACAACAATAATTTTATCATCAATATATAAATACCTTGTATATAGATCATAGAGATTCTTAAGATACTGTTCTGCATCTGATTTCCTGTGTTCTTCTAGCTGGTCCTTTACATAACTCTGTAAAATTTGGACACATCTGTTAGAAGAATAAATGCCACAGGTCCTACGCACTACTTGCTAGATTATACATAGTTTACTGTGAAGTGTGTATCTTACTTAAGGTAATTCATATATTCTTTGTTTTTAAATCTCTAATTTACAGATCTTGCATTATCTACAGATTGAGTTAAGTGCATCTTTTAGAAGAAAATTATTTACTAATACAAGGCAGTAGTGCGTGAAGCAAAGACAAAAGACAGATTACTTTGAAAATGTGCTTGACCAACAAACACAAAATCCTCTCTTTTTAAGAATCAAAAGCACTGGAGGCCTAGGGGCATTTCTGCAGTTGACAGTAAGCAAAGGAGATGCTTACATACTTGCTTATCGTACTACATACACAAAGCAGATACAAGCTTAGAGCCTTCTTGCCATTGAATATTTGGATAAATATATTATTTACCATAAAATACTAAGTCAAAACTGACACACAAATTTGGGGTTGAGACAAGCTCAATCTCTACGTGATAAGGAGAACATCATCTACAGGGAAATTGCTTTTGCAACAAATAGTCATGCTGTCGACTTTACACACTTGAGTGTATTTGCAGGATGGAAAACTTAATATTTTCAACTATTCCAGGCTCCCATATAAATATTGCATTAGCTGCGAGACAGTATTCACAACATAAGTTATTTCCACTTATTCAATGCTAACCTCACACATGAAACCCAATTCCAAGAATGAACACACTAAAGATACTTATTAAATGTGAAACTTCTTTTCCTGACATATTCTTGGCAGGGGACATACAGAAGAAACCAAATATGCATATGACATCTTTACGAATTACCCAGTGAACATACTGATTCCCTTATAATTTCACATATGGAATTTGAGTATTTTCAGTTGCACTGTATTCAGAGTACAAGCAGCTTTATTTGATATAAACTTTATTATCTGAATTGTTACAGATCAATCAGCTGTGATTCTTCATCCTTATACAAGCCTACAAATACTGTAAATTCTCATTAAATGTTATTACAATATTTTTGGATGAAAAGTCTCCTCAACGAACTTCAGCATGTTAAAATTTGAAATACCTGAAGTTTAACTTCAAAGATATTTTGAATGAGTTTGGCTAGCACAGTCTCTGGATTGCTAAAGACTTCTCCAACTTGCTTATTCACTCGCTGGCAAAGAATGGCAGCATCTTCAAAGACGTCATTCCTCAGAAATGCACCCTAGGGTTTTAGAAGCACATTTCATAATATATTTACAACAATCTACACAACTAAATAAATCAACACCCAAAGAGATACATGTAAAACAAAATGCATTACCTCTTGACACTGTTTTATATACACATCAACGCAATGGGAATAGCCCTATGGGAGGAGCAAAACAACTCAGTGTTAAAGTTAGTTCTCCATGCTTTCAGTATAGAATGAAGTCAAGGAAATACAACCCCTGTGAAAAAGTTATTGCAAAACAAATATTCATCAAAAGCGTAGACTCTTTCAAACCCATTTTTGTCACAAACCTAACATAACTTCACTTATCACCACAGGTTTCAACGCTTTCTCAAGCACAGAAGTCAGTTCACACACACACAAGAAAAGATTATTTTAGAATGGTCTCTACTGACACTGCCTCCAATCCCCCATCATCTGCCTCCTTTATGCCCCTGCGTTTGATTTCAAATGGAACATCTCAGTATTTTTAAAGTTATATGTGTTATCTGAAAAGTTACATGTGTTATCTGATATGATGGTTTTACCCATTCAAATATATTCACTTAAAACAGGCACTTATCGTATTGTGGGTTAAACCCCTCAGATTTTACCTTAAAATGAAGCAAAACTGCTGCTACTTCTCTCATTCTGGAGATTTCGCCTCTCCGCTGTGCACTGGTAAACTCTTGAATTAGCTGGCACTCTAAATCATGGTACTTACCTGGAGAGGAAAAGGGATAACAACAAAAATCCATCAGGCTATGCAATACAAGCACCGACAAAAACTGTAATACTGACAGTACTGCATACTTCTGTAATCATCTTCAACAATTCAAATATAGGAATATGGATTGAACTGGATAGATAACTTACTTGCTATCTTTGATTTTACTTCAGAAAACCTGTTAACAACAAAAAAATACCATGATTAAATTCAAATCCACATCATGAGAAATCACAGACATCCTAGATCATGAGTAACAGGCACTCTACTTAAAAAGGAAAACATGTAACACAAAGACGATGGAAAAGTTACACACTTTATATCCATAAAAACCTATGAGCATCTAATTCAAATCTAGCATTAAGTCAGCACAGCAGAATTATCCCATTAAAAGTCTGTTAAGCAGTTTAGGATGTGTATGTAAAGATGATCCTACAACATGAGCGTGTGAATACAAATCTGAGAATAGAGGAGAGAGAAATAAGCACACAATCCATCTCAAAAGCTACATGAATCACTAAGTAAAGCACCAAAAAAGTAGACAGGGGAAGCATCAGAAAATTAGAGCTATGTGAATATTTTTAAAAGATTTTCAGATAGAATTTTACCTGTCAAAAGGCAGTTCCTGTGCAATCAAATGCAGTTTCTGAATAATATCAGCTGCCTCTTTAATCTGTTAAGAGTAAAACATGACAATTATTAAAGAAGGTCTGACTGTGGGCTATTCCTTTCCTCCACTGTCCGATTTTCATACACGTAGTTGCTATTTCTAAAGCTGGTTGAGTTGATATACCCGTGGAAGAGATCACCCCCTTTAAGTTCCAGTACACACTTTTATGACGCTTAAGGTATTTTTTTAACATAACATGATATAGGTCAAAATACGATAAAAAGTCTTTCATGTTCACACTGGGCGTGTCTGTGTAGGTGTCTAAGCTACCTGGACAAATACCTCATCGCTGCACTGTGCCAACATAGCTATGCATCTTGCAGACCAAAGATTCCTCAGGGCTGACTAGATCAGAACGTGGCCAGAGCAATTGCATGAAATTTTGCACCCTTCCATTTGGGAATAAAATATCTATCTGTAACACACAGCTGGCTGAACTGCAACATTATACTTTACAAGGGATTAGGATAAAATCTTACTGACTCACACCCCACCAGGAGAGATCTCTGTTGAACTCAGAAGTGAAATGTCTAGCAACCCTTTCAGACATGTCAGAAAAAGCACTAGGGAGTTCTTCAAAATTGATGAAATTAGCTGCATTGCTGTATCCAAAAAAGCCATGCCAATGCTCGGCATGGAAAGGGGAGCAAGGGGAAAAAGGGGATCAAAGTACAGCATAGCTGGAGTAGCTCACATTCTTCCAAGGAAGGAGAAATGGAAGCTGTATTAGAAATTATAAACTCTGAGGTCCAAAGCAAAGATCAAGATGAAGGTCAGCTAATCATGCATCTACAAAATAGAAACAGTCGCATGGATACAAAAGCTAACAAATAAAGTTAACGCAGCACGCAAATTTCTCCTCTGTCCTACACAGCAAAACCTTTTATCATTTATTCTTCCACAATCAATCAGCATGGGAGGTGCACCTAAGTAGCACTTAGCGACTGTTGCACTAGGCTGACTAGACCTGTAGAAAACACCAACTTGAAAGTGTGGGGAACAAGGCTGGTTGCAACTGAAGTTTATTGGATTTAAGCACACACAGAGTGTTGACTTGCCCAAACTGGACACAACTCTGGGAAGGTTTTACAGACTTTATTATGCTCTCTTGATGACTGGAAGGCACCTCAAAGGGGGTGATGAAAGCTCTGGCTACTACGTTGAAGCAAAACCTTTCTAAGCTGACACAACGGAGAACCCTGAGAAGATGCAGTTCTTGTTCTTCCTGTTAGTCATGTTCCAGGGGACCGGAGCGAGAGGAAAGGAAGTAATGAAATCCTATTCTCCCACCACTTACAGCAGATCGGAATTAAAACTTTTCAAGAATAGAACATGACACATAGGTAAGAATACAGAGCACAGGGATCACGCTAGGTTGGGCGTTCAGCAAAACCAGGGGCTCTCAAAGTATATCCATTCTGCTTATTAAGAGCAGCTTATGTTTTGAACTGTCAGCTTACAATAGCCTCTTAAGTCAAAAGCAGCTACGCTCCTCAAGTAAATCCAATGAAACAGCGGTTATTTCTATTAGCTTACAGCAACCTTAATACCTAAGTAAAAACTGTGATCAATAGTGATGTCATTAGAATAGTCTATATATTAGCAGTTATTCACCGATGTTAACAAAAAAACCCCAACACAAACAACCAACCAACCTCGATCAAAGTACCCCACAAATATAACATTTTCTTTGTCTCCTCTTCACACAATAGTTGTTAACTAACTTAGATTTTATTGAATTCAGAGCCTTTTCTTATACACAACAGAATCCATGACAAATCAATTTTCCATGGGTTCGGCTTAAATCTGGACATATTTCATTTTTAATTGAATCAGGCTTCTGTAAACTATTAAATCAAAATATATTCTGTAAAATACAACCTAAAGGCTAGAACACACCTGCAAAAAAATCTGAAAAATTGTGGACAAATAATAGCAGGAGAGAATTTTAACACAAAATATTTTTATGAACAAATTAAAAGGCATAACAGAATAACTTTGAGTACAGAACATAAATGGAGAAAAGGAGTTAAGAATAATAGTAAACACATTAAACACAAGACAATACTATTGCATGGTAAACAAGTGAGCTGCTGTATCATTTTGATAGTTTAACTGTTCTAACTGGAGTGATTTGCTCACTTCAAGACTTCAGTACAGGAGAGGGACTGTTTAGCTGGTAGTTCAAGGGAAATTATAAGGATTCAGAGGATGATGACACACAATACATAATATGGGACAAGACAGCAAGGAAAAACCTTCACAGAGACGCTAAGTTAGAAACTGCTCAGTACAGCTAGGAGAAAGTAACGTGGGAAGCAACAACTTGAGCATAGGGAAAAAAAGGAAGCCAACAGATTAAGAACTGACACTACTGAGAAAAATATGAATTCCCTAAGAAATAACTGCATTATAATTCTTTTCTTGCCTCTCCTTTCACAGTATCGCCTGCCCTAAATGTCTCAAAGAAAAACCTACAGTTGTAAGGGATGGCTTAGTACAAAAAAATGGTAACATCCTCCAAAACACTATCTAAAACCCAAATCAGTCTGAAGATCAGAAGACACTGACAAAGCATTAAGGTTTTACATTTAAAAATATTTGTTACTGTCTCCTACTTTAGAACTATTTTTAGTTCAAAGATGCATTAAGATGTGACAGCGCATGTCTAGGCAGGTTCTTTTATAAACACTACTTCTACTTACTATTTAAACCAGGAGGCAAAAAGCTACAGAACAGTACTAACCCATCTTGACTGAAATTAGTCTCAGTAAGAAAACTTGTATCTAGAAAATCTTGTTTGTGTTCCTACACACTTCCTCTACAGACTGGCACAAGACTTCTGGCCTTTACTACGCATGTTTTCCTCCAGATTTGCTGAATGTCTTGTTATTCTTTAGGGTGTATAAAGATTAATTTGTTTACCAATTTCCAGGTTTACCCAATTTATCTACCGTTTTTTTCATATCCTCTAACAGAAAGTATTATAAAACTTTAAGTGGAAGTTGAACTCTGTATGGGATTCTTCAGTAGACAACACATAATTCTCTTTAACTTAGGCTTTGTTATTTACAATGTTGCCATTAAACATTTTTAAAATGCATGTTTTATTTCTACTTAGGGGAAAAAATAAAAAATAAAAACTTAGGCCTGGAAAAGGCTGTCCATAGAAGAACTTTTGTTATGTTGAAACCTTTCTGTTTTACTTGGAAGTCAGAAGTTTTTATGTGCTCCTTCTTTGGTTAGGGCAAACTACCAACTGGCAATTACCATATATCCACAGATCATAAATCAAAAGTTACTATCCACCTGACTTCTTGGGAATACAACTCTGAAATGATTAGTTTTTCATTTCCCTGAGAGATACTTCAGGTCAGTAGAGAGGGGATGACTATTAACCTATTCTCAGGTCCTTTATGAGCTCTATTTCAAGCATATATTTTTTTTGCTGAATGTGCAAACCAAATTTTTTGCTGTTCCCACATACTGTAATTTTTTCCTGACTACAATCATACTACTGCACAGAATTTAAGGAAAGCAGGAAGATTCTTCAGGACACACCTCAAAAAAACCCACCACCACCAAGAACAAAAACAAAACAAAACAAAAAACCAACCCAAACCATCAACTTTACTTAGCTTTCAAACTGCATAGGGAAATCTAATACATGCCCTTTCGCTGACAGCTGGACACTTTTCCTTCAGTTTATTTCTATTAGCCACACCATTCAGATTATGTTTGCTTCATGAATATACTCTTAAAGCATTTTGTTTTTCTTATGCTTCAACATTTCTTTGAAGTTTTCCTGCCTGGTTCCTCTAAATTCAGAGGGTGGAGACATAACCACAGGACTATACAAAGCCCAAAGGCATGCTGTGACAAAAAGGTATCCAAGGCCACTGGACTGACCCAACAGAGTGAAGTTTCACAAAGAAGTTGCATTCAGAAACGTTCTGCATTACAGGGTGGATCTGAGGCAAGGGGTTCAAAGGAAAAAGGCAGATATTGTATGCATTCTAAAGTTGCCCTCCCAGCATTTCTCAAATCTCTGATAATTTCATAAAACGAAAAATGCCAACATTGCCACATTAAGCATCACTGAATACAAATGCTTTATCAGCAATCTGCAGCCTAGTGTTGTTAATTTACATTTCAGAACAATGCAACTTTAACAAGTCAGTCACTCACTGGTTTGAAGTCTGACCATGGTAAGTCATGGTAGCAGCTTGTAATTAGGGCAGTACTGCTTATTGCTTTGAACTGCTTTCATCCCGCTGACAGCTCTTACCTTTTCAGAGTTTGTAAAAACATCAGACTTCAGCTCTCCATCCAGAAACTCATTAAAGTATTTCATCAGCTTCTGAGCCTCCACAGCCCGTTGCCGTGGCGTGTTTACCCCCTCCAGTTGGTCGCCAAGGTGACAGACCTTAGTTGCTACATAGCTGATGTGCTCATCTAGTTCTTGGAAATGCTGGAAGGCAACCTGGGAGAACATAGACACAGACACAAAAGTCACAATTTCCATTTACTGTACTTTAGGAAACACTGTATTTACTTCAGTAAGAAGCATAGTGAATGCAGGCATTGGCTTTCCAGGTGTTGTATCTCAGAACTACTCAACACCAATAAGCAAGCACACACAACCGCTTAAAGTTGAGTGTCTTCCTTTAAACTATTGTGAAGACTCGCTACTTTCAGAATAGCTAACACTCATTAATGGAACATGCAGATAAGCCCCCTTTGACAGGGGAAATTGTTTTCCATCAAACCCTCTTTATTCTTATCTCAAAGAGTAGCATGCTGTACGAAGAAATGTTAACAGAGCACGTGACGTTTTTAAAACTTGCACAGCTTAGCACTGACTACAGTTTTTAGATTTTACCTGGTTGCTTTTCTGCAGCTCTTGTACTTTCTTGGCAAATTCCTTAGCTTCCTTCTGGCATTGCTGTTCTAGTTTCTCCACCTTTCTCTGAATCCTTTCATCCATTACCTGTAATTCTTGGATATGATTTACAAATTCTTCCAATAATCTGATTTAAAATGAAATAAAATACAGGAAAGCAGACTTTAGTTTGAAAGACACTGTCTTCAGCAGAGAGCTAAAAATAAATAAAAAAAAAATCAAAGAGAAGAACTTGCCTACAAGGGTGGTATAATCAAGTCTAACTTACAAATGCTATTTTGTTTTAAATTACATCGCCCTGGTTGTGTAGAAGTCTATGCCCACATAAAAGCTATATGATCACATAAAAGGTAGGCCAGGAGACAGGGGAATACCTAAATACCAATTGCTCAAGAACGTGACTCTGCCACAGGTACAAAAGCCCCTATATCCCCATCTTCCATAAGTAAGTCTCATAAAGAGTTTAGGCCAGTACATCCCTTCAATGTAAGGACTATAACAGGAAAATATTTTCTACTGTACATATTACTGTAAACTTGTAAATCAGCATCTTATTAACAGGCAAAGAATACAATCATATAGTCTTTTAATGTTTTGGTTATAACCACGTTGCTTCCTGACTTCACTTCTTTTCTTCCCATAACATACACCATTTTGAGGGTTTTTTCCTACCCTTTACAATCACTTTAGATTTTTCTTTCAGACTCACAGTTTATTCTTCTCAAACACAGTACAACTGAATGCATTCTTCAATTTCCTCTACTCTTTTTCATTCCATTCTCAATGTCTTTTTCTTTCTCATTCCTGTTTTTGTCCAGTCGTCTTTTCAGCTTGCACTTTTCTAAACATCCCAGTCACTGATACTCAAGGAATGGATTATGCCCAGATCCTCGACAGCCATAAAACTCATGCTAATAACTGAAAACATGAAAGATTTGAGAACTCTGCTGTGCAGGTTTAATGTCAAAGCAGGAGAGGAGAGGAAACAGGAATCCCTTCCAGGGAGCTATTTCTAGACTACTCAGGAATTTGCATTTTTCACACGTACTCTGTTCAGCAGGTATACTGGGAATGTGATGCCCTTCCAAGCTGCAGCGGTGCTGAAAGGCAGAACGAGCACACTGTTTCTCTCCCGGTTCCCCACTCACAGACCAGAGACTCAGCAACCAGAAGGAAGAAGCAGAACGTATTATTCCACCCTCACATGACTCCTTCCCAGAAAAAACTACAGCACCTCTATTGGCCAACATCTAGAGCTTTCCCTGAGAACATACTAACGTGATTCTCTTTAGCTGGGAGGGTCACTGCACTTTCAGTTTTAACTTCTGCTGCTAAAATGACTGGCTTTTACGCTGCTGCTTGGAGCATGTGAACTGCCTTTTTGCTCACTGTACTGGTCTGAAAACCTCTTCCAAGTGCCATCTTTACAACAGTAATGACTTAAAAGCACAACTTATTAAAGAAAACTGGATTGGGACAGATGTTTATGACTTCCTTCCTCCACTTCCTGCTTGCCAGAAGCCCAAGAGTAAGTATGTTGCATTAGATTCCACAGAAAACTAGAAGTCACAACTTAAGCTTACAGAAATATTTTTAAAATAAAAGTTAAACAATCGTGACACTAAACATGCTTTCAAACAAAAGCCTAGAGAAGTGCAGATAGTTTCTATTCATTTTAACAAGCTGATTCGGTTCAGTTTGGGGTTTGTTTTTTAAACAGGTATTGTACCAACTCAGCATTTATTCAGCAAAAGTATTCAATACAGTGAGAGAGGAAAGAATGCTTGAGTAGGAAAGGTAGCTGCTGGTCGGGTTTCTCAGAACAAAAATAAAGAATCCAACATTCTTTCTACCAAACAAAAGCATCATCTTAAAATAGAAAAGAAAAAAAAACCACACACCAAAAGGTCTGTTTCTTTTTTATATTAATTTTGGCTCCCTGCCCAATACTACAAGATCCCACAAGAAAAAATATTTACTCTTGCAGGATTCTCCCACTTGTCCTGAAAAATATGAAAGCACTTCACAGAAGTTAACACAATCAAACCAGCAGAAATATAGAAGATGGGTTAAACTGAGTTGGTGTTGGTACAAATCATTAACTACCCTAAAATATATACCAGGCACAACTGTGGGGACAGAGCAATTTTGTGGATTTCCAGGCTTCTTCCTGCTTAACTCACAGGTAAAGCTCTGCATAGGATACAGGCCCCAGACTGAATGTCAAGGGTTCAAGCATCTTGCTAGAACTCCAACAATATCCTTCCTCTTCTCATAGCCTCCACAGAGCCAGATTGCTCCAGAAGGAATGTCCTGTGACCATGCTAATGAAGCTTTTTCTATCTGCTTTTGGCTAACAGAAGAACCTTGTCTACGAAGTTAGTAATTCCTAAACTTCTTAAGAGTTCCAGCTCAGGTTACTACAAACAATCTCAATCTGGAATAAGATCCTGTAGGTGATAAGTCACTAAGGAGCAACTATTGCACTTTTGAATTCGTATCACCATAATCTAAATTAACATTCAGGCAGCTAAACTTTCTGTTGAGCCTGCTAGCTCAACAGCATTCCAGTAACTGTAACAGGAAGAAGGTCAAGCTCATCTCCCAAGTTATAATCATGTGAAAAATGAAAACACTAAAGTTAATTACATCTCCAGAAAGAATACCACTATGGGTACAAAAGCTAAAAAGTAGCATATATCAAAACAGAAGATCCAGACGTTTGGAGTAGAGAAGCTTAGATGTGGAACACTGCTGTATAAAACTGTGCCTCTGAGTTACCAATGCACCACCTGATGCTGGCCCAGTAACCACAGAGCTGGCTTTGCACGGTGAGGTTTCTCAACAGAGCCACGGCAGCTCACTGCAGATAAGAGAAGGTCCTGCACTACCTCCTCCCCCACTTTCCCTCCCCTAGCCTTCCTCCTTTCCACACCCATATTCCTTCCCACCACCCACTCACAGACACAACCTCCTCCCTTTGCACCCGCTCCCAGGCTCTTGCAGTCCCCCAAAATTGTTAACCCAACTAGAAAAAAAACCAAACAAACAGTTAATTTATTTTTCGTGTCAGGTTAGTTTTCTGCCATTTTAGTGAGTTAGATTAGTTTATGGTGACATCATGTGCCTAGAGCTAGCTCAAGATGAGACATCACAGTGTGGAGCCAAGAGCGAGGAAGAGGGGCACAAGCCCATCTCCATTCAGCAGCCACAAGCTGTTCATTTGATTCAGACTATACAAACTCATGCCAATTCAGTTGTGTGGTGGGTTGACCCTGGCTGAGGGCCAGGTGCCCACCAGAGCCGCTCTATCACTCCCCTCTTTCATTAGACAGGGGAGAAAAAGTACAATGAAAAAAACTTACGGGTCGAGATAAGGACAGGGAGAGATCATTCTCTAATTATCATCACGAGCAAAACAGACCGAACTTAGAGAGGGAATTCATCTTATTTATTACTAAGCAAAACAGAGTAGAGGAATGAGAAATAAAACCAAATCTTAAAAACACCTCCCCCCACCCCTCCCATCTTCCCGGGCCCAACTTCACTCCCGGCTTCAACCTCCGCCCCCCCCAGCGGCACAGGGGGACGGGGAGTGGGGGTTACGGTCAGTTCCTCACGCGGTGTTTCTGCCGCTTCTTCATCCTCAGGGGGAGGACTCATTGTTCCCCTGCTCCAGCGTGGGGTCCCTCTCACGGGAGACAGTCCTTCACGACCTTCTCCAATGTGAGTCTCCTCCACGGGGTGCAGACCTTCAGGAGCAAACTGCTCCAGCGTGGGTCCCCCACGGGGTCACAAGTCCTGTCAGCAAACCTGCTCTGGCGTGGGCTCCTCTCTCCACGGATCCACAGGTCCTGCCAGGAGCTTGCTCCAGCGCGGGCTTCCCACGGGGCCACAGCCTCCTTCAGGTGTCTCCACCTGCTCCGGCGTGGGGTCCTCCACGGGCTGCAGGTGGAATCTCTACACCCCCTCATCCTCCCTCCATGGGCTGCAGGGGGACAGCCTGCTTCACCATGGTCTTCACCACGGGCTGCAGGGGAATCTTGCTCCGGCGCCTGGAGCACCTCCTCCCCCTCCTTCTTCACTGACCTTGGTGTCTGCAGATGTTCTTACATTTTCTCCCTCCTCTCTCTGGCTGCAAAAGCGCTCTCAAACTGTTTTTCTCTTTCTTAAATATGTTATCACAGAGGCGCTGATTGGCTTGGCCTTGGCCAGCGGCGGGTCCGTCTTGGAGCCGGCTGGCATTGGCTCTATCAGACACAGGGGAAGCTTCTAGCAGCTTCTCACAGAAGCCACCCCTGTAGCCCCCCCGCTACCAAAACCTTGCCACACAAAACCAACACAAGTTGAAAACAATTTAAGTCAACATTGCCAGGTTCCTGCCTTTCTTGCCATCCTACCTGTTTTTTCCCTTTGTTTGCACCAGGACTGTAAAGTATGGAGTCTTACAACAGGGCAGCTCAGGGAGCTAAACTAGCAAGAAACTCATTACATTGACTTAACTATCATAGCAGTGAAGCCTCATATTATGCTTTAATCTGGCAACTCTAGTGCTTTGGAACATTCATGTCTGACATGGACAAACATCATCAATTCTCCTTCATTCAAAAGGTCTAAATGAGAAAGTGACTTTCCCTACTCTTGTTACTGAATAATTGGTTCTGAATAATTGGCTCATGGTCACAAACTCTAGCAATTCTCCCAAATGAAAACCTCCTTGGACACACACCAACACTATGTACAGGCTTTTTGTTATATGTGTAATAAAAACAGTACCATTAGAGATACATTCGCTTTGACCATTATGCAATTTTATTTTACCTTTTTGGATCAAAAGCTTCTCCACCTCTGGAACCTCCTCCAGGTGTTCTCCATGCCAGGCGTTCAATGTATTCATCTGCCACAAAAGGCTCCTAGCCACAGAATAAAAACTCCTTATTATGTGCCACAGCAGGTTGTTCCTTAAGCAGCTGCTTACACATCATTTTCAAAGTGTTTAGAAGCTTTACTACAATCAAGAGCAAGTACAGCATTGACAATTACCCCATCACTTCCTATGTTTACATACTTAATATATAGAACACTGTTCTTAATATGGTGGGTTTGAACATCTAGTCTAGACATTGTCAGACTACTAGCAAAGAATTTGCTGCAGGTCTGTGAAGAGTTGGCTCTAAATCACCTGTCCTTATTTCCAGCTGAGCATAGGGCTTGTCATTACAAGCGTCTGAACCATGCAGCACCTACACTGATTTGAGATATTACATCACAAGTCCCAGCCATCAGCTGCGCAGCAAATCAGGTAAGAGAGTTGATCTGTCTAAAAAATTACGTGGCAAAGTAAGTTTCCTTTCCAGTTGCTCAAATCTCTGATGCAGTTCACAACATGGCACCACAAGCAGAACTGACCAAGGCACCATCCCATGGCAAAAACAGTACGAGATTGCCACTGGACACTACGCAACATCAAACTGCAGCTGCAGAAACAAAGCAGATAAAAAGGAAAAAACAAAACAAAACAAAAAAGCAAGCATAAAAAACAGATGATGGACTTGACTTTCCCAAGAAGGAAAAACAAGGCATGAGCGATGCTAAAAACACAAGGTTACTCAAGTTTATTCCATAATATTTGCTGGATCTTCCATAAAAAAAAAAAGCACACAATGGTGAACAGTTAAGATTATTTTTCTACCCAACAATGCCTTCTGAAGCCAGAGACCTCATTATAAAACCAAATGCCCCTATTTTAGTTGGCCTAATACTCAAGCCAGCTCAAACATTTCTGCACATAGTTAATATTAAATACCCAAAACATCATCCAACACCTATCCTATAAAAAACCCAGTATTTATCACTTCAGTTTCACTGGCAATCTAGCAGCACTGTTTAGGTGTTAACATCAGCACATCTAAGATCAGTAAGCAACGTATTCTCACAACCACCAGGATTTCATGGAAAGCTTTTAAATTACATGCAGCAATGGTTCTAAAACCGTGAAACACAACCCAACACAGAGCCAGGAGCAGCTCTGGGTAATAGTGGCAGTTGCCACAGCTCATCTCTGATAATGAAACGTGGACATGCCACCACTGCTTTTGGTAAAGCTTGGTTTCAAAAAATAAAAATAATAAAAAAGAAACAGATGTCCACATGTATCAAATTGGTTCTTGTATCAATAGGTCTAAAACCTTGTCAGGAATAATAGGGAGGGAAAAAACCAGCATTATAGTATTATTTCAATAACTAAAAATAAGGGTTGGAAAGCAAACATTGCCAGTTCAACATTTGCCATTCTTCAAAAATCGCACTATGCCCTATCCGGCCAGGCCCAGCTATTAAAGAGAAATATAAGAGTTTTTAAAATATACTTTGCAACATGCTGAATCCAGCTAGACAGAAGTTTCACCCTTTTAACAGATCACCCAGCAACTCCTCATTGAAAGACTGACTAAAGTAACTGTTTTGCTCAGCCTCTCTGGTTAAGCTTCAGAAATATCTGGATGATATCACAGGCACACAATTTCTCTACAAGACGCTCATCTCTTTAACCCAGTTCTTCCTGATACACAATGTTAAGTTTCCTGTATGTGAATCTTTTTCATCAAAAGTTTCACAAATGGCGTGCTAAAAATAATCTACTTTATTTATAAAGAATCAATGAAGTCCAATGGTGTCATTGTAAGACATGATTTCACAGGTTCCACTGCAAATCCAAAACTTTAGTTTTGTTTGTATATCGTATCTTCCATATACATTTGCTCTCTTTAATGCTATCTTGATAACAGGGTTACCTATAGCTGACAGCCTAATTCCTATTTTAAGTCTCCTATCCAGTTCTGCAGAAATTGCTGAAAATCAGCTATTACAAATGCCATTTGCAAGTCCTTTGCCTGTTATCAGATGAGCCCCAACAGTCAATTTCTTCAGCTTTGAACCCCCCTCTAGCTCTAGATGAATTAAGGTGATCCTAGCTATTCAGCCAATACTACTGATTTAATAAGAGATATGCCTGAAGTGGATGATAACCTGGTTTGATCTGGTCTGTATAAGTGAAACTAAACTGGACCTAGCCACATTAAAATCCAGTTTAGAAATAATCATTAAGTTATGCTATGAGTTATACGTATGAAATTATGAGTTATACGTATGAGAATTGAGACCACTTGTGTCCATTTTCAGCAAGGATCCTTCTACACAGTGTCACATATCTATCCTGAAAATGACTCTCAAACACACTTTCATGCAAACATGGCAGGCAAATACTACCCTCAATATGCAGCTAAAGGTTACTCCCATAATAAGTATATGTTTTCATGTTCTAACCTTCATGGCAGTGACTTCAAACTAACATAGTAGGCAACATTAATTTAGTGAACGCCAATAAAACCTCTCCTGCCTTTGGACTGAAAGAGAAGCAAAAGCAGGAGAGAAAGAAATACTGGTTTCCATATTGGAAAACATAATTTCAAGCTCTATCTCTTGGCAAAAGTATCACCAACTTTGCAATTTCATCTTTATTGCTATTGCAAAATGGAACAAATTATTGCACGATCCAAAGCAGCCAAAACATACCGTTTTCTTTCCACATTCAAATTATCTCACATTTGACATCCCACAAAGAACAGAACTGCAGCATCATCACATTGAGTAATCAACAAACTCCTAGGACCGCTAGAGAGGTGCAGAGAGGGTATAAAACCTGGCATCTAGCTACTTAGAACACGGTATATTAGTCTTGCCACTTTTTTAAACCATGCAAGCCAAAAGATGTGAGTCATAACACTTGTGTGTCATAACAGTGATTCATAAATACAAGCGCACACAATGCATTTATATAAACCACAGATACAGGACCTTTCAGAGAAACAGGAAGACCTTTCCTGAAGGCTGGGCAAAGCGTGTCCCAGTGTTAAGACACAAAATGAACAAGTGGCTCTTGAGTGACTCAGAGCAAACACAGGATACCTGGTAACGATACCACATCCCCATGCACTAGCAAGCGGGGACAAACACTTTGTGTTTATCACAGCTCACATCACAACAGCCTGTGGGCCAGGCCAGGAAAGAAGAATTTGCCAGGCTCCTGCTATATTCCTGCCCTGCTCGTGCACGGCCTTGGGCAAGCTATTTGGCTTCTTGTGCCTCAGTTCCACAGCAGCTAAAGGAAGGGCAAAGTTATTTCCTTATTTCAGAAAAGCAGAGGCTGCGCTGAGATACCGCGGTGCTGGGCTCAACTGAGTACGTGCCTTCGGGAGAAGAGTCGTGTTATCTGCGTGGTCGGGCCTGGCATGGCCGGTGACCCTGCTGAAGGCGGCACCCCTTCTGCTGCAAAGACCTAGGAGCCCAGGGGAAGGAGGCCGAGGCGTAAGAAGCACCGCACGCCCTGGCCTGAGGGAAGGTGAGGGACTGCATCCTCCCGAGGCATCACCCACCCTCCCCCCTCATTTCCTCAGCCTCCCAACACCGACACCCCGTTTCCTCAGGCTCCGGCACGGCGCCGCTCGCCCCCCGCACAACCCCTCACCCCAGGTAGCAGCGCCCGTTTCCCTCCCCGCGGCCTCGCCGCCCGAACAGGAGCTCGCCCGGAGTGTCGCGCCGGGGAGGCCGCCACATCGCCTCAGAGAGCCGACCGGCCCCGCCACCGCCTCCCACCCCCCAAGCCCAGCGCGGCCCCCTCCGCCCGGGGAAGTCCGCAGGGAACGCCGGCGCCGCCCGCACCCACCTCGAAGAGCTCGGCCGTGGTCGCCATAGCCGCAGAGAGGGCGGCGGGACTGCTCAGCGGCCCACCGCCGCCGCCCCGCCGCTGCCGCCCATTGTGTCCCGCCGCCCCGGCAGCAGCAGCAGCAGCCGCCGCGGCGCCGCCTCCGCCCGCCGGAAATGGGCCTGCGCCGGGCGGCCACGGCCGGGGAGGGGCCGGGAGCTGCGCGCCGCCGCGGCCGCTCCTCCGCAGCGCCCCGGCCGCCCTCAGCGCCGCTGCGGCCGCCGACATGTCCCTGCGGGCGCTCTGGCTCCTCAGGCACGACCCTGGGGCCGGCGGCACCGTGCTCTTCTCCAGGTAACGGCGGCGCGGGGGTCTGTGGAGACCGGGGAGGCGGGGATGGGCCCGGCGGCCTGGGCAGGCCCGCGGGTCAGGCCGAGCCGAGTGCCCTCAGCGGGGCCGGGGCTCGGCGGGGGTTTTGCGGCCGTGCTGGCAGGCGGCCGCCTCTCCCCGGGCTGTGTGCTGCTTGTCGGGCCCCCGTAAGGGGGGGAAGGAGAGAAAAGCTGGCGGGTTCGCGTCGGAGGCGGCGGTGTTTTCTGAGCGGCCGGGGCTGCCTCGGGGCCCCGAAACAGGTGGAAAAATACCGAAATAGCCTGATGCCTCATAAATCCCTTCGCTCTTCAAAGCGCTGCTGGCCACTGTACGTTTCTGAACCCGATTTTGAAAATTTCTGGGTTCAGATAAAGTGATTTTAACTAAATCTTTTTTTTTTACAACTTCTGCATTTTGCACATGACTTTCCTTTCTCTGTTCCTCTATCTGTTAGTTGCTGTAAAGATTTTACCGAGTTCTTCTCTGTCCTAACATGGAAAAGGACAAGGTAGTGAATATGAAATACTATCAGATAGACAAAATGGGCAAAGTGGAAAGCATATATTTTGCTTATATTCTCTTTGTATTTTTTGTAGCTGTACAAAAGTACAGTATTTTCAGGCAGAAATTGAACTTTCAATTTGATTTTAATTTTTACATACAAAGGGTTTTTTTAAGTTAGTGAGCCAAAGGAGAACTTTTTATTCAGAGGTCTTACAGAGTTTTAAGTAAGACTTCGAGCTAGGCAGGCCGCTTTTGTTGGTCTGGCAAATGGTGTTGCCATTTCCGCGTACTCTCGGTGATTTCAGAGGACTCAATTCCAAAGAATGAGAGGAAAAATAACTGGGGCTAGGGAAAGGAAGAATGCTGAGACCTGGATAAAGAGATGTGACTTACAGTCCTAGTCTGAATTCAGTAAAACTGAAGAGAGAACCTAGAAGGAGGAGGAAAAAAAAGAAAAAAGAGCAAGCAGACTATCTTCCATCTTCAGGTGCAGACAGATCTCTACATTGGACATTCCTCTGATTGTTTTAGGATTAGTATTATAGTCCTTGTATTACCTACAAGACCAGAGATGAGGCCTCCCCTCTACAAACACAGAGAAAGAGAAAGCCTTGTCCCAAAAATCTGAGAGTGTAATCACCATGGAGGAAGGGGGGGCTAGTGACAGGGATATGTGAAGTAACTTGTCACACAGTAAGCGGCAGAGACAAGGAATAGCACTCCTTTGAAAAGGGCAAACTATACTTGATACTTCAAGTGATTTCCAGACTTAGATCTTTCAAGTTCCCAGAGAAAATAATAGGGCTGTGGAAACCCCAAGTTTATCCTCCTAACTGACCTTAAATTCAACAAAGCACACAGACAATATAAAGAATGCCGGATCACATGGAAACTGTTGGTTTCGGGACTTACGCACTCAGCTGGAGATACGTGAGCCCTGATCTTTAACCTCAGAGAAGACATCTGGGACATCAAAGCATTCCACTTTTTTTGAGCTGATCATAACTTAATTCAGGCAAGAAGTATGGTCTCTCTTGAATCACCAAAGCTCATTCATCCCTGGAAACTTTCATCTTTTTAAGTTTTCATCACTTTCTAGAAGGGAATACTGAAAAACTGAGATCTGAAGGGCTAACTAATCATCTAATGACTCAGCTAAAGCTGGGAAGATTCAGTGGGAGGAGAAGATTGCTGTGGCATGGGGACAGCTTCGGCAAATGGAGCAGGCAGATTGGGACATAAGACAAAACTAGACTGAAATACCACATCTTTCTTTGTTTTGGAAACATCAACCAAAAATAAGAGATGCTCACCAAGGTTATGTGTAGCCTCTTATTAACAACTTTGCCCTGGAAGTCCTCAGAAATTTTCGAGCTGCAAAACCACCCCTGTTTGTTTGCTCTTCAAAAATAGATGTGAGACTGCAGGGAGGCCTTTCACTGTCATCTGTATCCTGTTTACGGGTCTTGTAGCTCTGGCTTCTCTCTGCCTATGCTTGCTTTTTCCTTACTGAATAAAAAAAGCTCTCGATGCCTGATTAAGAATCAAACAAAAAAGCACAGTCACTGAAAATAAGCCTGAGGAAGTGTAGCTGCCTCCAGCAAGAGACTCTGCTATTCAGTTAAGAAAAGATGGTGTAGGTGGGACTTGGAGGCAACAGGATAAGAACCATGCAAGTTTTCAGGGGCAGAAGGAGAATGGTACATGTGCAGGTCACAGATAAAACAAAGTACCCCATTGCTGCGATTACAAGTTCCATGGCAATTTAAGAAACAGACCATCAATGTGTCTTTAAAAAGATGGTACAAAAAAGGGGAATAAATGAAGGCATTTATGTATCCATGCATTTTTTTCCTCCCATATTTGTTTGTAAGCATGGCTCTGAGTGCAACCATGCAGCCTGAGAACAGATCTGCTACAAAGTGATCCATAAAGTGATTTAATTAGTTGCCTGGAGTGCAACCTGTGATATGTACTTTGAGGGTCTGTGGATAACTACTAAGGGAATCCACAAAAGAGAGCATAGAAAAGCTAGCCTGTTATCAAACTTCATGTAAGAGAAACTCAGGGGAGTCTGCAGTTCAAAAAAAAAGGATGACAATCAATGCGTTAGTGGAAGTAACAATTTTTCTTTTTTGGCTATTTATTAAAAGACAACTCTTCAGTTCCTGTTGATAGATTTAGGTTAGCTTGGGAAGAAATTAATCTCTCTCTCCTTTAAAAAATAACACTTCTTCAGAAGAAAAAATCCCAGACATAGTGTTAAACAGCTAGTATGATTTTTCTCAAATATTATCTTTAGGAAATTTGCAATGAAATATATATGTTGATGTAACCTAGCAATTTGAAAATATACAAAACATTGCGTCTTTGTGACATTATGATAGTTAAATCATTTTTCAACTTAAATAGTTAAAAAAGAAATTATGAAATGAATATAAAGCTTTAAGTTACATATATGCAAATACAATGTGGAATCCATTTTGCCCCTCCCCCCAAACCATGCAGCCCTTGCTGGAAAAATTGGACTTAAGTACAATGAAATCTTTTTGGATTTATAATATTGTAAAGATTTTTAGGTAATCTTGTTAAATAATTAAAGCAACTGATTCATATCAATTGTGTAAGCTCAGAACAGCAATGAAAAACGTTTATATAAGTAACTTCCATGATACTGTCTTGTAAATATAGTATTTAGTACAGTAGCAAAGCTGTAGCAGTAGGATACTCTATCTAGGCAAAAAGCTGTTATAGTCGAATTTTATGATGTTTTCTTAAATGTCTGAAAATTTGTCTTCAGCGTGATCTCACCTCTTAGAAAAACTTTGCTGTTGAAGTTTCGCTCAGTGGTGTGAGTCATGCTTGGGTTCATTAGCGACATTTAAACATCCTATACATTTGTGCAACAGGAAGGGTAGACAGACAAATTCACGTTTTATTAAAAAAAAGAGCGAATGTATTTGCTGAAAGTATTCAGTAAAAATCCACCTGCTAGAATGAATCCTAATTACTCGTGAAATAGTTTTATTGACAATGATTTAGATTCTGTTCCCATCACTGTCTCTATCAAGACGCTGCTGGCTTCTGCTTACACAAGGTTACTTTTAGGACCGGGGGCCCTGTGGGAGTTATTTGAATACCTAAGAGAAACCCATCCTTGATTATATCAATATTCTAAAGATTTTTGTAATGCTTTTGCATTTGATATTTTGGGTGGGAAAAGATGAGTAGCACTAAGACGCTCTTATTTCCATGTCACAGACGTTACCCCACTGTTGAAATACGCGCTGAGACCTTCAATGGGTCAACACATGTGCCTGTGCCATCTGACGGTGCTTTTCTTAAAGCCTTGCTTTTTGAACTGAGACTTGTAGATGACCATATTTTTGTGGAGCATCGAGATACTTGCACTCGAATCAATCATTCATCAGTATATTCAGTTCGCACCGAAGGAGGGGATCTCTGGCCCGTGCTTGCTTTTCAGAAGAGTGGTCTGATATATGCGTGTCTTCCACTAGTTGAGGAGACGTTGGAGCCACGGCCACCCCTCCTCACCGTTACTGGGCTCTCGCAAGGACTGGCTCTTTTGTTAGGCATTGTGGACTACATCTCTCCAAGTCGGAAAAATGAAGCCGAGATGAGTGCGAAAATAGGCCAGCTTCGAAATTTGCTTATACAGGCCTGTCCGCTTGGCACCCCCTTAAACACAAACATACGCAGCTTAAACAGCTCGTTTGATGACATTCAGGAAATGCCTACAGATGAGAATCAACCGGCTTGGAGATCCAACACGTATAAAGGCAAACCTCAGGTTAATGTCTGTATCACTGAAAAAGTCAAGTGTAAGCAGTATGACAAAAGAGATGTTGTGGACACGTGGCAAGTTTATGGAGCTGTAAATTGCAAGGTGAGAGCATTTTTTGTGCAAGTCTGACCAAGGTATTTCTCATGCAAGCACACTGGGAAAGTAAATACACATGTCATTTTACTTTGGTATGTGATCAGTGAATTTCTAATACTGTAATATTTCAAAGTGTAACAAACTATTACTTGTTCGACTGATGTGTTAGCAATGTTTTTTATTTTGATCTTTACTGTTTTTTCCCCTGCATACTATTTATCACACTTAAATTTCCAGCAGTAGGCACATTGCATGTATTTTCCCAAATTTTTTTTATTTTCAATTAGATAGGGAGAAATAGTTTCATACAGTTTTTGCGTATAGAGGCTAACATAATTTATTTCCAGCTATCTAGAAGTAGTAGTAGTTTATTTCCAGCAGTCTAGTAAGCAGTGTGATAAATAATGATTAGTAACAGAGTTTCTGAATGAGTCTTATACAGGTGTCTTTATGTAAGTGTTTTTAATTAATTTTCCTACCAAACGAAAGTTTAATCTTCTATCCTACTTTATTCTATTGCAACAACATTTTGAATCCACGAATGCTGTTTGTTTGGCTGACATAAGAGCTTTTGATACAGAATCTGGCTGTATAATTATTTTGAAAGTTTTTTAATGTGACAATAGTTTTTCATTGTTTAATACTAAAAATTGTGGAATATTGACAAAGTAGATCAATAATAATTATGAAATACGTTTGTGTTCTCTATAATTGATGTATGTAACATTCTTTGTCCTGAATTATGCTTGGGAAGCACGCTATGTTGTCACAGTACCCTATATTTGTAACTGCCAGCGTTTTAAAAGGAGAAAGACCTAATAAAGAGGATGATGGTAATTTAATTATTTGCAAGAGGTGGGATACTCATCTCCGAAGGAAGCCAACCTAAGTACTGCGCTTCCGATCCCACCAGCCATGCTGGTAGGGATTATGTGGGTGAACAGCTTCCTGCTCTCAGAGGGACAAGTTTCTAGGTCATCTTGCAGAGTGGATGGCCTTACATAAGAAGCAAGCCCTGGTGTAATTGTGCACTGCTGAGCTGGCACGCGGAGGGACGAGACAATGGATGCGCAGCACGTGGTTGCCGTGAGAAAGCTGACATGGGACCACAGTAGCCATTAATAGCATGCTTGAATCCATTAAGCGGATGTTGTAAAAGTAACTGAATTAATTAGACTATCACCAAGTGTGTTTATGTAACGTTCGTAATGATGTAGCTATACGGTAAGTCCTTGGCTTGCTTATCTGCTGTTTTCTGGCTAAAGAGTACTTGTCAGTTAGGAGACATTTAGCTAAGACTGCATCACTAGCCCTACTGTGGGAAAGGCCACAGAAATGGGAAATGGATTTTGTTCTGAAAGTATTTGTCGGTACTAATGTTTGAAGCCAGCTGAAAATTTTTAGCATTATGTTTTTGAATGCTTGTATTTGATTTTTTGAACATCTAATTCTGACTCAAGGGAGATATTTTAGAATAACTTGTTGACTTCATTTTTTCAAGTGTGACATAGAGGGATCTGCACCAAACGTAACTCTCAGTTTGAATCTCCCGACTAACGGTCCTCCGCTCCAAGATATCGTGGTCCATCATTGTGTGACTTCTGTTGACCCTGCCATGCTGATGTCCAGTAGTGTCGAGCCACTGGATGATTCTGTGTATAACGGACCTTACAAATTTCCTTTTGTTCCTCCTTCAGATTCATTCAACTTGTGTTACTACACTTCCCAGGTAATAACATCCCTGGCCCTCGTTATTTTCCAATCTTCCAACAGGAATAAAAATACCTGTGTTGTTGAATGTGTCTGAATGAGTTTCAGTGCAATTCAGGAAGGTAAAATGCTTTTTATATAATAAATCACTTGGAAGGCACTTCAGGACTTGAGCCATCTAAGTCACATTAAGGAGGTGCCAGTACCTTTGCCTGCCTGGCATGGCTGCTCTTACTTTAAATGATGCCTGAATTAGACAAAATGAATCCCAGTGCATATAGCGCAAATCTGTGTATCACAAGCAGCCTGTAGAGTTTGGCATATACTGTTCAAAAGCAGTCAGCAATTAACGTGTTTGTTATTTTTAAAAGTACTTTAGCAATTAAAACAGTATATAACTGATCTTATGATGATGGTGTTAATTTATCTTGAGAATGAATATAGTTTTTTCCAGGTTCCTGTTCCACCAATTTTGGGATGTTATCAACTCATTGAAGAGGGATCACAGTTAAAAATAACGGTTAATTTAAAGCTTCATGAAAGCATAAAGAATTCTTTTGAGTACTGTGAAGCCCGTATACCTTTTTTCAACAGGTAATAATAAAGAAATCCTAAATAAGTTTCTTCCATTTCTCTGTGATCTTCCTGAAATTAACCTGTCAGGAGTCAATATAACAGATTACGATCCATCAAAGTACCACCAGTGGACGCCGACCTTGCAAATGTTGGGAAGTCCCCTTGTAATTCTTGTAATTTCCAGAGTACTTGGTAACGTTCTGAATTCTTCTGTTGGGCATCCTGTTTCACTGTGGTATTTTTTGATGTGAAACCCTGCCACAGTCTTCCAGGTGGATTAAGTCTTGAGATCTCTTCCAACCCAGGGTTACCTGTTCCTTAAGACTGCTAATCCTAGCTACAGATCAGCTTATCAAAAATACAGTTATTTAAAATTAAAACGATAGTTTCCATTTAAGCCTCTCTGACAACTGCCATGACTACGCTGTCACATAATTATCATGAAAATTTAAAGATGAAATGATACAAAGTTGCTGATCATAGTGTTAGTAAAACACTATCAGTGAACTAAAGACAGTAAAACATCAACAGCTCTTCTATGATTACTAGGTTGAGACCATGGTGATTTCCTCCTGCTCTGTAATTTCTTTTCATAAATTAGCAGTGTGCTCAGATAGGTATGATTTGTCTGTATGCACATAAATAATGTCAGCATTTTATTGCTTTCTTTAACAAAATGGGTGTTTACAAATACTGAATGATACTAATTCCAATGGTTTTATTTTCCCTCTGTCGTACTGTAGGGGCCCAATCTCTCAATTAGAGTACAAAGTTAGTTACGGCCAACTGGATTTGTCACGAGAGAAGAGCCTACTGGTTTGGGTCATCGGTAAGCAGCATACCCCTGCGCACTCCTCCTTCCTCCCCCAGTCAATTTTGTATAGTGTAGGCACAGCTGTATAATTTCTTATAGATGCTGTTTCTGGCTGTAGGACAGAAGTTCCCTAAATCTTTAGAAGTTTCTCTGACTGGAATCGTGTCTTTTGGCACTGCAGGCAAAGAGCACCCAACTGATTATGTTTGCACTGGGAACACTGCTTATGTAAAAGTAAGTCACAGGCTCTGTGAAGAGAGGCCTTAGTAGTAATTTTTTTATTATCTTAAATTTGCTATGAAAATACATTGATTTTAAATCAGACATAATTGTTCTTAGCATGGAGTTTTCTGTCCTCTTGCTTACAGGATTTGACATCCTGTCATTTTGGAGAATGCTTGCACACCAAGAGTATGTAACTCAGATTGGCAGTATTTGCGCAGCAAGCATGACAATATGCATCTGATTGTGTTTTCCTGCTTTTTATAGCTGTATTTTAGGATCCCAGATTTCACCCTTACTGGATGTTATGTAGACCAGCATTCTATTCAGATCTTTGCACCAGGAAAACCCAAAATTACTGCATGTGAGTTGTTAACAATGTCATTTATTTAACTGAAACTGTGTATTGAGGTTACGAACTGGATGTCTGGCCTCTTGTTTAGGACACTTTTGTCAAAGGCGTGATACATGGATCGGCAACACCCAGGTACAGAACTTGGCTCCTGCCTGCAAGGTGATACTGCTGTTGTCAGTGTCATCAACTTCCCTTGGTGGATGTGGCTCTACATTGAATCTGTGGAGCAGAAACCAAATCTGCTTATTTTTGAGTTAACGCGTGACTATTTCCAAGTCTGCACCAAAAATACATTAATTGGGAACACAGTAGGCACTCATTAAATCTGAGCAGTGCTGTCTAATGGAAGCATTTTTATTTGTTGCTATCTGTTACAACTTCTGTCAGTCATGCTAGCAGAGGTCTGTAAATGCCTTTTGAAAACTGTGATTTACACTGTTAATTTTGTGACAGGTCACGTTCAGTCCTAAATTGTAACACAAAAAAGCAATGTTTTCATACTGTATGTTTTATATCGAGTATGCAATTTATATTCATTGAACAAAATCCAAGCCATCCACCTGCTTTTGACTTAACCTCTGTTTGAATTTTAAGCTCATGACTGATACATTAGTAAAGGTAATTGAAGCTGAGACTTTAAATGTCTCATTATCAGAAACGATTTTCAAATAATAATAAGAGCCTTACAGTTTAAAGAGGCCATTATACCTTTTCTGTAAACTAGTAAGGATGGATTAGTAGTCTTTTAACTTGGATGAAGGAATGTCTGATTGTAAGGCATCCTGTAATGCTTATTTTTCTTGCTTTTCTTTTTGTTTTTAGCCCGGGAACTGATTTCTTCTGATTACTACATCTGGAATTCCAAAGCACCAGCACCTATGGTGTACAAAACCTTATTTGAGTAATTTGCTTGTGAATTATTTTTGTATTTAAACAAAACAGCTAAAGAGAGTGATGTCTTGATACAATGAAAATAAATATTCTCCGCACTTATACTTTGTATGTTTGCTTAAAAATTTCTGTTGAGGAAAAACAAAAGAAGTTGCTTCTCTTAAAAATGTAAGTTGGTTTTAAATTTAGTCCTGGATAACAGCTTAGGGAAGACAAATTGAAATGTACTTGCTGTGGCCATTTTTACTTTCCCTAACATTAACTGGTACAAAATAAGTACCTAGTGATGCAGATACAGACTGGTATGACGGGGCATGTCTTCCGGGAGGGCTCCTGGCTACTTCACTTGTTTTGTAAACCAGAGAGCTCACAGGACGTGAAAGCTTTCAATGTCTTCTTTCTGTCGTGAAGTCACAAGAATCTCATTATACCCCAGATTAACAAGACAGTTAAAAGCAAGACTTGTGTTATTTTCACAAGATGCGTACAGAATACATAGGAGTCGATAATTTACAAGAATTTTAAGAGAGGGAGTATGGCATGAGCAGTGCTTCTAAAAGTGGAGATGATACAGGAGTCTTTATTGCCTCCCGTTCGTAAATGCAAACTGCATTGCTCTGAAAGCTAGTGTTCATGAGGATCCAGAGGCGTGAACCTGGTTTTTCAAATCACGAGACTAACTCTGAGCAGGGTTAGCTGGAGGCTCCAAAAAAACATCACTGAGCCATTTTCCCTGAAAAAATACATGGAAAAGAAAAGGACTCAGTTTACAGAGGCAGACCTCTAATTTTGAGAAGAAAATTGGTATCTGCAGGAACACAGGAAATGGACTTTAAGAGAGTTATCAGGAAATGAGCAAATTCTGAAAGGCTTGTGAAAAACAGAGAACCTGGAGAGCAGCACAAAAGAAGAGAAGAATGCCGTCTAATAACTGAGCATGCCGGCTGCTCCTGCCGTACCTCTTGTTTAACTGTACGCTGTGTGATAAATAAGATTAAAACTTTTCTCCTTGCATAATCACTAAGCTATAATTTAAAAAATGCTTAGATTGAGATAGTAATCTAATTGGTTGGTTAAATGTTCTAAAGGGTGGATTAATTCATGTGAAACATGCCGTTCAGCTGAAAGCGCTATCCAAACTTAGACACCAGAGCTAGGCTATGACCCATTTCACACAGGTGATGTGTCCATTTCAATGAACAGGCAAAAGGTGAATTAATAATTTTCCCCAGAATCCGGCCCATTCGTGTTAGTCGTCCGCATGCCTGGACACCACGATGTGAGTGGGGGTGTACGCTGGGCACCCAACCACAGGATTTCAGCGCGCGGCGTTTGCTTTCCATCCACCCATTGGAAAGATGAGAGCTGTCTGTTCCGCACAGCAGCACCGCGGAGCAATGGCTTTTCTTCTTCGCAGCATTTCCCCAAGAAATGCTGTGAAACTGGGTCTGTCAAAATTCACAGCACATTAGAAGAGATTCCCCTCACACTCAGTAGCTGGGGGGGGCCTTCCCAAATCCAGTTCCTTTTTGTTTTCCTCTTGTCCGTGTGTCTAGGTTAGGAGAGCTGCAGTGCTCAGGAATGGGAGGGGGCTGCTGCTTTAGATCACTTTGCGCACACGGATCAGTGCAGGTTTGGATGGAGGGAGTGGGTGGGTGATATTCCTCTGCCAGCCCTGAGCAGTTTTCTACAACTTCGTGCAAGCCATCACCTGTTTTAATTTATTAGAAAGGTTTGGCTCCATAAACCGCTGGATTATAACTCTAGCACCCATGAATGGGTCGGGCAGCAAAACAGATCAGGTTAAACTGGCGCACACCTTAATCCAACAGTCTTGTGCAACAGCTGTGAGACACCCACGCTGGTGGAGAAAGTCAGATGAAGCCTTTCTCCTGGCCTGATGGCTACGCGCGTCTTCTGGGAAGGGCCCATGCTCATGGATGCGTTATAAACCTTAGTAAGCTAGTAAAGTAAGCTTAGTAGTAAACTTAGGAAGCTTAGTGAACTAGACGGCTAGCAACTCAGGTCTGTCATGACTTGAGGTACCTTTAGCATGACCTGCAGAACACAATGCATGGAGAGAAATGAGTGATGCGTGTAGAGGTTTCGGGGGTCTCCAGGGCTGGACAGCAAAGAGGGGCACTGGGGAGACAACGCTGCAGTTACAAATAAATAAACAAGGAGCTATAAATGACTAAACCCTGCTGTGCATCTCTGTTCCCTCGTAGTTCCCCAGACAATTTCACTGTTTCTCTACGTACTCTGACCATTTTTCCTGTTTTAAAAGGGAGAAAAAACACTTCAAAAACTAAATCAGGAAGATATGATTGAGAGCTCACATGAGCCTGAGGACTCCATGGTGGAGGTGATACCTGACAGTAGTTCTGGTGGGCTGTAAAAGTGACCAAGCCCTGTGTCAGTGGTATTCCTTTAGCTCTTTAAAAAAAAATCAACAAATGTTTTATATATTTTGAATTTCATTGCAGGCATCAACTGTATGAGATCTATGTAGATAGCTTTGCACAAAGACTTTCAAAAGGAGTGGCCAAAGAGTTCCCCAGACTTAGTGTATTTCGGAGGGCTAGAAGAAAACTAATGTGCAAACCCCTGAAAAGAATAACCAGAAGGACTTAAATAAATACTGGCTTGTCAACCTGACATTTTTCCCAAACAAAATAAAGGGTATAAATAAGAAGTTAATACAGAACTCACTTCATTAATAAAATGAACGTGCTTAATTTCATTAAAATTTTGGGATAATGCAATTAATGCCAATTGATATGAATTTAAGGCAAATATATACAAACAAACTTTTTAGATGAGAATGCACATTTGGTTGGCAAAGAGAATCGACGTAACAGACTTCTAAGAAATTAAAATAATCCAAAGTGCATGTATAACCCATTAAAGAGTAAAAACAGGCTGACATTTCCAAACGCAGTGGCAATGGGGAACCATCAAACATGTTTTGGAGCCCGACTGTGTTATTTAACGCTTTGTGGAAGGTGTGGAAAGAAATGGGGGATTTGAAGAAGAAATGGAGAATGAAGTTTGCAGTGGGTGCAGTGGCTGAGAAGCAGTAATAACTGAAGGGGCTGAAGCCCTCATTCAAACCCTGATGGTTTCAGTGTCTCAGGAAAAAAAAAAACAAACAACTAAAAAAATAAAGGTATATGTTCCGGCACAAGCAGGTGCAAAGGTGTGGATCTGAGAACAGATGCCATCGATACAGGATGGGAGGAAAAGGGGGCCAAGGAGTGTCAAGAAGACCAGGTATGTGGCTTAGGTGTGCATTGCTGTGGCCAGGAGAACCAGTGTGCTCACCGAATGCACGAGGAGCAAAAATGCAGGAAGAGTACCTGGCGCTGGTGTGATTCTCATCAGCCCGCGTGACCCCCGTTTCTAGAAAAACATCCAGACTCTGAAGTTTCTCAGCGCTCCTGAGCTTCTCACTAAAATCTCCCTTGTTCTTCCCCCTCCACCCCCTTGCCATCGCTGGTGTAGCCTGCCTCTCCCTCAAAGTGTGGTGTCCAAAGGGTTGTATCAAGGTGCCATGGTGAGGAGAGGGATCTCCTCAGGTGTCACGGGAACTTCTTCCCCTCCAAATCCTGAATCATACCAGGAGCGAGACAGGACCAGGAAGCCCACCTTCCCTTGACTGGTAACCAGTGCTGGAGAACAGCCTCCCAAGTCCTGGGGAGCACCCTCCCACTACAGTCACCTCAACCATATCTCCTGAGCTTGTCAGTCATACTGGGAGACAGAGTCAAAAGCATCACCAGTGTCCATGTATGAAACAGCAAGTGTATTGCCCCCCAAATTCACAGGGCCTATTCCTCTCACCGCAGAAGGGAATTGGTCCATCTACCACGGTTTGATGTTGTCAAATCTGTGCCGGCTGTTACTTATCACTACTCAGTAATTCGGTGCTTTTCTAGTTTTCTGGAAGCCCTCTCCTCCCACCAGGATCCCAAGGTATTTGGGAACAGCTCCAAGATGGTATATGCCAGTTCCTCAAGTATTTTGGGGTAAATCCTCTTACTTCAGATAATTTCTAAGCAGCTACTTTTTCTACATAATTTAGCGCTTCCCCCCCCCTGTGTTTTTATCCTGGTTTTAACAGTGTTAACTACCTTGTCCAATGTTAACAAGTAAACACGGAAACAAGAAGACATTAAACTTTTAACGGCAGTTGTCCCCTATATATTCACGCTATCCCAGAAATTTCCCACACTTTGTCCTATTTGTACAAGCCCAGCTAAGTTTTAAGTCATAACAGAGCTTGTGAGTAAGTCCATGTTTGTCCTTCACTACTTCTTCTGTCTCCTTCACACCACCTTGTTCTCTCATCCTTTAGAGGATGGCAGCACTTTAGAAAATACCCTCTCACCTGGGCAACCTTGTCTCTGACTTATTGCCTGTAGGCATCACGTACCAACTTTCTGAACATACTGAAATTTGGTCCTATTCCCCTTCTTCCCCATGGCTGGAGTTCTCCAAGCTTTATTTTACTGTCATTGTCTCCCACATTGCCTCCTGCTGTCCCATCACCTGTTGGCTCCTCAGTCCTCAGGCTGGGATCTGAACCTGGATCATGTTGTATCTATCTGCAGCAAGAATTTACCAGGTAGTCAGCATGGACAGAATACAAGGTATTACCAACGGCACCTTTTAGGGTAGCGAAAACCAAGTCTACCCAAAGCCGTGTCCATCCTGAGAGCACCATGGCAGGAAATCCCTGCAGCCCTCAATCCCAAAGGAGCCGTTAGATGAGAGTTTTGTGGATCTCGGTTTGGGAAGTGCAAGTTTCCTTGGAAGAGCTGCCGTAGCATCTTATGGCTGTCAGTGGGAATCCCACAGCGGCATCTTGGGGATGTTCCTAAACTCCCTTCCTTTCATGCCACCCCAAGTTATTCAGGTTCAGGGAACACAGAGTAAGGTTTTAACTCTCAGTCTGACTCCTGTTGATATTAATGCTAAAATTTCCTTTGGCATGAGTAGGACCCTGTATGGGCCCAGCGTAGGCTACTCAGATAGGTGCATTGTCTCAATTATCTAAAATTTTCTTTCATAATTTCCACAAATCTCATTTTGCTCTTCGATGCACCAATCTGCCAATTTTTGCAAGAATAAGATGATGATTCATGCAGGGGAGCAGGATCTGACAGAAAAAAGGCTCTCTTCTGAAAACGTGAATTCTCTTTCTTGTGAGCAAACTGGCAATAGAGCCACTGGTGCTCTCCACCCACACCCAGATCCAAAGGACCAGAGGTTCATTGCTTACTGCAGCCTTCCAGGAGACAGGACAACTAGCAGCATGTTCCCAAGAGGCTTTCAGGAGAAATCAGCACCCTTGGATATTGAATGCTGGTCCGTAAGGGGCTGCTTCATCTGCAGGATGTCTGGAGAGACAGCAGTCCCATCGGTCCATCCCAAATCAATGGGGCCAGACAGGAGCTGGAAAACAGAGGAGCTGTGCTTCTTCCAGGGGAAGGGATGTCCCAATGTGCCCCGAACCTCACCTCTCCACCCACAAAGGGGCTGCGGGGCTCTCCCATCCAACATGTGCCCATTCGCACAGATGCCTCATCCTCAACGCATCAAGCCAAATGCTGGTGGGGAGGTCTCAACCCTCATGGGTTTTTTTTTTCAGGGACTCACAACTCAGAATGCAACTAAAAATCACATATTTTAAGGCAAAGGCCTGCCCCCTTTTCCCCTTCTTGCTTTCACAGAGCCTCCTAGAAACCTGGTTGAGCTCTAGATAATTTTTTGAAATCCTGATGCCATCTGTAGTGACACGTAACAGCAGAGAACTAAACCCAACCTATTTTCTTCCCAATGAGATCAGCTGGTCGCTTTTGATTTTCTCTAGAAACCTATCTCTTCAGGATCTTTTTTTTTCTTTCTTCTTCTTCTTTTTTTTTGTGAAGTCAAAGTCTGTTTCCCGTTTGGTAGGTGACCTGTTTAATGTTTTCCCTGTGTCTGGGAACTCCTTAGTGTAATTAGCGACCTTTGAACTCCACAACTAATCCTGAGCTATTTTGTATTCCTTACTCATCTTTAAGGCTGGACCTTTCTTTTCTTTTGAGTCCGCTGCCACAATTAAAGAAGAAACAGCTGCATTTCAAAGGGATTCCAATTCCAGAAGCTTAATCGTGATTGACATGTTCTTATTCTAAGCTATAAGAAACTCTAAGAGTCCTTTCTTGGGTTAAAACTTCAATCATTTTCTAAAAAATTATCTCAATATGGATTTTATTCATTTTCTTTGATAACCATTCTTTGCAATTTTTTTAACTTGAAAGATGCTTTGAGTTTGCAATGAATATGAACTGCGCCCACCGAAAGAATGAATGGTGTCAGGCGCAGGCTAGATGCAGAAGTGGCTAAATTCCATTTATTGTCAAAATCTGATTATGAAACCTGACGTCCGCCAGGTAGCTTGACATCCTTCCATGTGCCCAAAAGGTAGGAGAGGTGGAAGCACCTGCAAATGAACCCCAGGAAGGCTGGGGAGGGAGACGGCAAGAAAGCGTTCTCCAGAAATCTACATTTTTTTAACCTGTTTTTCCCAATTTTTATAGCGCAGATTAAAAAGCCGTTGCCTTCTAGCCCTGGAAGAGCCCTTCTTCTCTCTTCGAGAAATGAATTTTCCACGAAAAGTCGCAGCAAAAAGCGACTGCCATAAACCAGGGATAATTCGTACGGTTTAAAATCATTGCCACACCACCACGACAAACCCTGAACAAGTCTGCGGTGCCTAAATCTCTTCCGAGGGCTGATCCTAAAAAACGATGGCAGCCTGTTGGGTCCCGTTATTTAACTATCTCCATCTCACATTCGAATTCGGCGTGACCTCCAAAAGACGGGCTTAAAAAGAACAAAAAAACCCCCAAAGCCTGAAAATCTGTTTGTGTGCGTGTGTTTGCACGGATCCACACGCGCGGTGGGCACACCGATCCACGGGCGTCGCTTGCAGCCGCGGGTATAAACCTGCACGAAACGATCCCAAGGAGCCCCGGGTAAGGCAGCAGGCAAGACCTGGTGTTTCTAAGACAAAGGTCAAATAAAAAAAGGATGTTAATAAACAGCCCTCTGGTTTAAAGGGACTTTTTTTTTTTTTTTTTTTAAGGATTACATCTTAAATTCCAACAAATCAGATTTAGGAGTTACTGAAAGTGAAATTGATCCATCCCTCAGCCAAACTTTGCAATACTTTCCTGTTCTGACATCATTTAGATAGTTAGCTGTATTATCAGATTAAAAACCATTGTACAGGGCCGCTGAAAGGAAAAGGAGCCAAAAAGCTAAACACTGCCTGAATTCTGAACCTTTTAACCTGGCTGAAGTACGTTGGTCCCTGTTATGCAAATACCTTCAATCCTCTGCTAAGTTCAGTGGAAATAATTTTCTTGAATGACAGGTTTATTCAGCAAGGATTCAGTTGGCGATTAATCCCCCTTTGATCTAAGGTATTTCACTTAACTACCAGTTACCTCGTCCTGACAAAGTGCAACCGAGATTAGGGAGATCACTAGAACACGACCAGGGTGTGCGTTTATTCTCCCCAACCGTTCAAAGCGAAGGGCCAAGAATGCAATCTATTTTCAGTATTTGAAGATGGAAAGTCCTGTCTCCTAAGTTAGAAAGTCAATTGAATACCAAATGGTGTTTGGTCCTGACGGAACGGGACAAACGGCTGAGACGTCGTCTTCAAACCCAAGATATTCCCACTAACTGGTTTTTGCTATGACCTTGTTTTGCAGCCAGGTTTTTCCTCGCTCCTACAAAGCTGCCGCTTTATTTCAGATTAGCACATGGCGCGTGTAGAAGATCTCTGCTTTTGAAAAAGCAGATAAGGCACAACATTTTAATCTGCTCAATATTATTCCTTGGGATTCACCTGGCTTTTTGCTAAAAAATCCCTTTTCTACTTCTCCAGCGAGTACAGGCGTGGCACAATATTTTTGTGCCAAAACCTGCTCACGAAGGAAAATACATCGCCACAGATTACAGAAATCATTCACTGAAATAAAAGACTTAAGGCAACTGATCTGTGGCTGCCTGAAGTAATGTATTTTTCCCTCACTTACTCATTCACCAATATGTTGTCTTTTTGCTGAATTATGACATCATTTTGTAGAAGCGTAAATTGCAAAAATGCTGCAGCGACCCAGACGGCACCACAGGAGCGCGGTCCTGATCCGGGGCTTAGCTGGGTCAGCCCGTGAGAAGCTGATTACGGGATTGGGTGTAAAGCTGTATTTTCTTATTGCAAGTGGAAAGGCGGAACAATATCATTTGTGGTGGGGGTTTTTTCGGGGTTAGAGTGGCTGCCAGGATTTTTATTCTGAACTCTCTGATTTTAGGGGGGTATTGTATGTAAATACACCTGTGAGAGGGGAGAAAAATTATTTTATTCCACTTTTAGGACTTTATTCATCCTGAGATATTAGGCAGTTGCTCAAACAAATTCCTTGTCTGCAAAATCTGTTAAAATCAACCTCCTAAGGCGAAACTGTGTACATATCTGGGTTGTATTTGGGCATTTCTACGTTCCACAGGCAACCTTTAAAACATCCTTCAGATATGCTGTTGGTTTTTTTATTCCCTTATGTTAAATACTTTGAATTTTTAGAATGCTGCTCCACAGGGTGAGTACTTTCATGTGAAGGGGCTGTAGCCTGCGCTGGAGTCCCCCCCACCCCGGTTGCATCCCCTCCTCATTTACTCCCATTTCCAATGAAAATTTCCAAAGCGTTTCCTTGCGGGACTCCTTGCCCACAACAGCCGTAAAATCCCCCCAAAGGCTCATCGAAGGCCCCCATCACACTTGATCAGGTCAATAATACACAAACTAAGAAGGATTTGCACTCGAGACAGTAACAGCTTCTTAAGAGCCATTACAGTGTAGTGGGTTTAAGAAAGAAATCCTTTTAAGAAATGCCAAAATCTGGAGTAACGTGATAGTCTGTAAGGCTTTAGGATCTTTCTAGTAAATATAACGTTACATGTACTTACGATTCGGTAAAAATAAAAAGGGAGGATTTAAAAATATTTTTCTATATTTACTATATTGGCTATACGAACTCCACAACGAGCCAGTGAGGGAGAGAAATTAAGCTTTGAAAATAAGTCCAAACTGTTGTCTGCCTAATGCTACAGGATAACAAATACGACCCAGTGACCACAAGCAATCAAAGCAAAGACTCACAAGCCCCATGCTGATCTCTGTACTGCCTCATTGGTGAAAGGTAATTGATGACTCGATTTAGCTAATGACTACATTAAATTATTTAGGAAGATTGGGTTGTATTTATATGAGATATAGAAAATGCCTTCAACTGCATCACTCGCGTTTTAAGCAAAAAGAAAAATGCGGAGGGGTTGTTCTTCCTTTGCAGTGGTTGTGTGAGTCTGTGTTCATACAACATACACATATGTAAGTATATAGTATAAATAAGGTGGAAATACCTCAAGGCAAAATATCTGAATGGCGTTTATCAGTTTCAATGGCTGTTTTTCCCAAATTGAGCAATAATAAACTTTCATCAAACACATAATATAGGATGATATTCTATTCTGATTATATTAAAAGCTATTTCCTAATTAATCATAGTAATCTGTTGCTTAATTTCTTAAGAGATAGGGGTTTGTTCAAAACCAGAAGGCATCTCCAACATCTCTAGTGTGCGGATAGTTTCTCTTTTCAACCCCCAGCAGCATTTCTAGAGGAGAAACACCTTAAACTACTGCACAGAGCTCTGTTTTAAATGTAATGTACAACAGGTCAACCTCCTAATTTCAATAAAGGGCAGGAATATATTAATAAAGGAAGAACCTGATTCACTTCAGCGACGTTGCGGTTTTCCTGGGAAAGGCTGATATTCTTCAAAGGCCTTTTCTGCCCCCCGGTGGTGGCACTAAACCAGCGCTCCAGCTGCAAAAACCAGCCTTGCACTCTTAGTTGTCATTGATTGATGTTGCTTATATACGTCGCGTGGGTTATCCAGCAGGTCACTGGTTCGCTGGTGCAACTGGTTTGCTGCACCCTTATCTCGTGTGAGCATTGCAAACCCCTTCGCTCTGCTGCCTTGATTTCAGCCATCCAGTTCTTCACCTTTTTTATTTTATTCTTTCATTTATTGCTCCTCTAGGTAGATGTTTCCTCAGAGTCTGGCTAGAAGTAGCTTAATTTTGGGGATGGAAGAGGATCGGGAATGACTTTGTTACTGAAGCGTGGCCTTGGCAAATATTTAGGCTCATTCTCAGCTTAATTCTCTGCAGCGGCTCCCGTGCCCTCCGAGCCCAGAGCAGACACATCTTCAGCCCCGGCCACAGCAGCTCCCTGGGATGGTCCAGGTGAACAGAGGTACATCATGCTGGGGAAACCTCTGATAGCTACGACAAGCTGTGCAAAGGTTTGAAATGGACTCAGGGTTATATTCTCAAATTGCTATGAAAACACTTTGCCACTTGCAGGACTTCTCCAAGGTTTCTTCCAGTTTTCAGATGCCACACCTGGAAGACTCGGGAGCACAATATTATGAGCCTTTCACCCCTAAACTGCATTAAAAATGCAATAGCAAGCACGAACTATGATTTTGTTTCCATTTATCTACTTACTGGCAGAAAAAGTGAGTCCATGCTTAACCTCAAGCTTAATTGAAAGCCAGTAGAAACAAAGTCAGACTCCAGTTGGTATCGTTGTATTTACTGATACCAATGGGTAAGCTGAGATTGCAGACTAAGCAATTAGAAAAATAACGCTTCACGTTGCTAGAACAGACACGTTTGGCCTGAAGTCACAGAGAGAACAAGCAGCATGAAACGACATCAATCCGTTCCTACAAAATCACTTTTCGAATCGCTGCACTCCCAATCCTTGCTCTAATGCATCGTTTATGCTTCTCAATCTCACTTGTGTTTGTCCAAGGAGCAGGCTGGAGAATAACCAGTGCCAGATGAAGGGAGTTTTATTGTCCGACCAATTTGAGAAGAGAATCGGGGGGTATCACCAGGGGAATAAGTCATCTCTAGACATTTCTTCACCTTCTCAACAGGTGCACATATCTGTTTCTGCAGCCGAAGGGAGCTGCTTTCCTACCTGAAACCGTAGATCCATAGGCAAGCTCCTGGTGGCACTTCTAATTCAATTAACTTACTCACTGGAACTACCGGAGAAACTAAATATGACGAGAACAAGAGGAGAGGCTGGGCCAAATTAATAGGATGAGATCCTTTTACAGGCTGGCCAGCAATGCTGATCAGCAGCCCTGAAAAGCAAATTGGAACAAGCAAATTGCTGTTGAAAAATTCTTTCAGCACTCGGCTGTTGCTACTCAGCCGGTCATTGCTGGGAGTCAGAGGTTGAAAAATCCCGGGTTGGTGCTGACAATGGAGGCATTATTATGACAAACATTTACATTTTATTTATTGAAGTGTTGGAAGTAGATTAGTCTCATCTTCAACTGCTCTGGATGGGCTGCACCATTCTGAGGGAAGACTAGTGGAAACAAGCATTTTATTGTGGGGGAAAAAAAAATAAATCATATTTCCCACTCCCAGCCTAATGAAAGGAAACTCAGGTTTTGAAGATTACACTCAGGAGAAAGCTTTCATCTCCCAGGACTCCTTCTTTTTAGGAAAAAGCACAGTATGGGGGATTTTTCCTGATTCCAAATCAAGTTGTCTTGAAAAATAATGTCATTTTATGCATATGGCTGACTTGACATGTGCTTTATGCAAAAGTCCTGCTGCTTTCCTTCATGGAGACCAGGGTAGACAGCAAACAATCCGTTCAAAGTGTCCAATCAAAGCTTTATACAGATGCAAACTAGTGTGTGGGTATTGTTTAAGTGGTTGTGTAATTGAATATAGTGATCACACATGCATGGGATATTCGTTAGCTTGTAAAAAGAGTAATTGCATGTTCATAGCTGCAATTTCCACTGAACCTTTTGACTTTAAATAAGCAGTGGAGAAGGAGAGGGAGGGGATGCTGAGCTGGGGGATCAGAGACAAGTAGCAATTCATACGCACATCATCAAACATCCTTCTTCTGACTTACGTCCCGGATTTTATTTTTATAAATAATGAAGCACCGATGCATCTGTAGGATAAAATGTTGGGGGAAAGAAAAAGGAAACATGCCCAGTTAAAGCCCAAATGAATGGTTTCAACTGGAAGAATAATTACAGCAATTAAGCGCAGTAGTTCCTCTCTCTCCTGGCAGTGCTGGCTCCAATGCAGTGGGTCACATGCCAGGACTCGTGTTTTTGGGGAGGGCTCTGACCTCAGATGTCCAAGCGGGGGGCACCATCTCCGGGATTCTGACCTAAAATGCTCGGGGCCTGCTGCTATAGAGGAACAATATCCATTGCCACCCTTCTCCTGGGCTCTTGTGTGATGAGGCACACAGCAGAGAGCGGTGCTGGGGCTGATGTTTTTCACAGTAATGACCTCAAATCCAGCTCTGTCCTTGTCAATTATTTGGGAAAGCTTAAGCCCCAAATCCTTTTACTCTCTCCTGCCGCTCCTGCCTGCTGGCCCATAGACAAGAGCCAAGGGAGTGCTTGTTCACGGGAAGATTTTTTTCAATTTTTCTGCGTTTTCCTTCTTCTCTCCTTGACATCTGGGGGCAGAGTGGAAGGAAAGACATGAGAGAGGGCAGCAGCCAGTCTTTGATCCTCGGGTCAGGAGAGTGCTGGCCCCAGGCCCAGGCTCGGCACAGACCCCATGGGTAGGATTTGAGTGTTGGGTGCTCTTGGCTAGCGAGGATGCTGGTGACCTGCATGCCCAGGCCCTGCCTTTCTCTAGAAAGCTGTGAGCCTTCAGCGCTCTTCTTCTCCAACAGGAGAAGCCACGCTTGTCCAGCCTGCCTTGGTGTGCGGTCATGGTACCAGGCAGGGGCTGTGGCAGCACAGTTATGAAGGGCAAGAGCATTTTGGGGGGGATCTGTTGCCTGTAGATCCCAAAGGGGGGCACTCCCTGGGCCACAACATCTCTCCTGCCCCACACTCCAGAAGTGGCAGGAGAATAAGTCCCAAAGCAATCCAGCAAGGAGCATCTTGCAGCAAACACATGTGCGTTCCCTCTGGCTCTTCCGAGGCAGCAAAGGCTAGAACAAGCCATGACAACTCCAACGTGTGCTGGAGGTTTGATGTCATGTTCAGCCAGCTCTAAGATCTGGGATGATGGCCAGAGTCCATCTAGATCTCCAAAGCTGCACCAGATTGAATTGCAACGAGACCACTCTGGCCAGCAAAGCTACTGTCCCAAGATTTGTGTGCCTACAAGGAGGTCTTGCTTTGTTTTCCTTCCGATGGCCCAAAAACTGGGCCATAAAACATCCTTTCTATCACTGCCCTTCCACGTTCCTTTTTCCCCTCCTGTGTATGCGTGATGGTGCAGCCCCAAAGCAAGGACCATTTTTGGTTTGTGTCTTACGCAATGCTATCAGCAAGTTTCACAAAGCACAACCTAAACGACTTGCTCAAGCAAAAATCTACAGGTGCTCCTGTCAGTGTCCTGCTAAAATGTATTCTGCAGTGAAACTTGGAGCATCATCATGCACTAAGGAAGGATGGAGAGGAAAAGTGTCCACTGGTTTTCTTCTGCAAAAGCATGATCATGTATGAAAGGAACTGTTTCACCTGTTTTAGGTGGGATTAGCAATAAACCTTTATTTACCCCCAGAGAAGGGGTGTAGGATCCCTTTACACACCCTTGTAAGCCTAAAGCCACTCTAGCAGTGTGAATACTTGGACTACTGACACCTGGTCCAAAGAGTTGTGCCACTGTATTAAATGCTTTGCAACTTTTTAATTCCAGTGACTTTATTTAAAGCATTCAATATTTTCTATCATTTTTGTTTCAACTTATTTTTAGCCTCTTTTTCACTGTCAAATGTATTGAAGCTGACATAATTATTGCTCTGACTTCCCCAAAGGCATGTATTTACCTACTTGTTAAAAGGCTTTTTCCATGCTGCCACGCTGTTGCTGTGACAAGATGACTTTGAAGGCACAGTAGGTAAAATAATATTGTGTATTGCACAGCAACCCCAACAACGAAATGTTAATTTAACCAATAAAGTAACCACATCGTAATTATAATAATCACTATTCCTTATCTCTTAACGGGGCTAAAAGTGGAATTCAGATTTGCCACGTAGTGCTTGTCAGCTCTGAAATTACTACACAAATCACTCAGAGCAGTGAAGTTTTCAGCCCCACTGACTTTAACTCATAGAAAGTGAGGAAAGGATTCTCTGGAGGAGACCGATGTGGTCTCATAGCCATTATCTTCCTCCTCCAGCTTCCCATCCTGCCATAATTTTCCTCATCAATTAATGGGATATTTGGATGGATATTTGAGATTTTTCCATCTTAGTACTTCTCCAGCTGCTGTTAATGCATCCCTCTGCTCCATAGTACTAGGGTCAAGCAAAAGAGCCTTCTCTAAAGCAACCAAACTCAAGGTATCAACCCTGAGGAGAAGGTGAAGGGAAACAACGTCACCAACAGCGCAAGGGGAGCTCTCAGTTTGGCCAAGCCCAGCTGGTTTCACAGGTTGGACCTACACTTCCCCATGGTTTGTGCTGGGCCATGCTGTGCTAGGGCATGGTCATCCTCACCTTCCAGACTAGGCTAAATTTGGGGAGCATCTGGCTCTCATCTCTTTTACAGGTTTTCATCTTCCTTCCATCAAAATTGAGGTTCAAGAGCAGCAATGCTCAGGCAGGTCTCACTCTGGGAGCAAGTCATCCAGGGGTGTGCGAGGACATACTCCTTGGTCAGGTAATTTGCAATCAGCCATAGGATTTAGCTATCATTCTTTTGTGCTTCTAAACCTCTCTGCTGGCTTTGAAAGTCCCATCCTGATTTTCATTCCCAATGTCACATAAATAAATGGATGGCAAGTTCTCTTTTAGACTCAGAAATGAGTTACTGAAAATATAGTAAATCTGTAGCGATGATTGACATTTGGGAAGGGAGAGAGCTTACAGTGGGAAAGAAAGGGAAAGAGAGATGGAGAGTCTTTTTGTGTTCGTAGGCATGGCAAAGAGATATGACAATGCTGCAAAAACTGTGCTTGCCCTTTTGCTGAGCAGCAAGTTAGAAAAACTGTGGTTCAGCGTAGCTTGAGGGAGGATGATCTAAAGCTGTACAAGGGAATTAGCATGTCTTAATCCATGGCCGCTCCCCAAAATGGCAAGCCAGGAGCCATCTCAGGGTGGTTATCTCAGCCCCAGCGAGGAAGAGTCTGGCACTGCAGACCTCACTGCTTGGACTTGCAGCGAAAGGGCAGTTGGCCCCAGCCCATGCCCAGGGTCCCACACGTGGTATGGGGAGACCCACAAGCAGACTCAAGAGCTCCAGGGACTGGGCTGTGCTTGGGAACTGTGTCCAGCTCAAGTGAAAGGGGCTTATTTTCCCGCCCTTACAACCCCTTTCTGTGGCAGAGACAGGATGATCTGGACAGGATGGAGCATTAGCTCAGCCCTCAGCAAGGGCAAGCTCAAAAGCATGTGATGGGAAAGTGCCGCAAACCCTCCTGAGATGTGGGGCAAGACTTTTAGTGCAAATAGGCCTGCACAGGCCGGACTAGAGGCAGCTGCAGGCAGAAGACCCCGTAGATCAGTCAACACAGTGCTAAGCCTGGACTAATATCTGCTCCTGCTCCAGGACGTGGCTTCCAGACCAAAGATGCCTGGGGTCCCACCGGGCAGGAGCCCCTGTGGTACAGGGGCAGCTGTTGTCCCCTCTGAGGGGATGGATCTGTAGGTGATGCCAGGAAGGTCTTGACATCCTCTACAGAGGGGCTTGATGAGGATAATTACATTACAGGCTGTGCAGCTTTGAGATACTTTAGCACCACGAGCCTGTGTGAGGTCTGAAAACAGATTTTTCCCTTCTCACATTTTATGGGGTGTGGAAATAAAGCCAATCCACATTCCTGGCCAAATCCCCCAGCCAGATGCCAATCTGGCTCCTGACTGCGATCCTCAAGCTAATATTAACTTGTCAGAGAGGCAACAACAGAAATGAAAAATGTGAAGAGAGGGTCTAGGTCCACGCTAGCGTAGGTTTTGAATTTTGCTCCAGAATTTTTGATGTGAAAACTGATCTATGGCTTTGCAACGCACCATAGGAGTCACCATTAAAAATCAGCATACCTAGCACTTGCTGCAGGTGGGTTTTCAAGATACCATAGTCTTTCCCTTGCCTTAAAAAGCCATGGAAACAGCAGTATTCCAGGTAGCACGGTGCAGTAAACCTTGGTAAATGTTGGACTTCAGTCCCTAAACTGAGCTGACCAAATTGCCCCGCAAGAAATGAAGCAGCTCTTGGTGAGACCAGCGGCTGCTGTAAGCCAGGGTTCACGTTGTCCTTTTGCACTACTAGCCAATATGAATCCAGCAAGACACTTCCTATATTTCCCATTGCTACTTCCAAAGCTGATCTTTCTTCTTTCTTCTCCTCTGGGGATATCGCAGGGGCTGGACACCAGAAAATTACCCACAGCGAATCCATCCTTTCCCCTGGCTAATGAGGAAACGTACCAGTAACTCTTTCCTCTGAGTTAAAAGAGAGGGGGGTTTAAGCCGTCTCTGCACGCCTTCTCATCACGCCAGCGCTCCCAAGAGCCTTTAACACCAAATCCGCAACACGCATGGCATTTCCCAGGTCTCAGTGGTGAGAAACGTTCATTGTCACCGGCAAATGCCACTTTGTACATTCTGGGGACTAATGGTGAGAAAATGTAACCGTGCCTCTTTTTAATTTTCTCATCAGGTTAGAGGCATGTACATTGTAGGGGTTAATTGTCAGAAACTTTAATTGTTACCCTATGACTCCTGCTTCCCTTGTGTGTTAGTGGCACGCAGTCGGGGCTAATAGTGAGAAAATTTGACTGTAGCTCTACCACACTCTCTTCATTAGGCTAATGGAACATTTTCCTCTCATTTTCTCCCTAGGGTAGCTGTAGGAGTGCTACCTTATAATTGTTGCTCTTACTGTAATTGGCAGTAGTAGGAGGATGTATAATCTCATTGTCTTTCCTGTGCGGTGGTAGATTTATTTATGACCTATTGACAATTCCCAGCCAGCAGCTGTAGCGCAGTGAGTATTGCATTAGCCTTTCCCCCCCAGCAAAGGGAAGACTACACAAAGGCTGTTATTAACTAGAAAGAACATGAACCCAAGATGTCCCACAGGACCAAATATTAACATCACCAACTGCAAATAAAGGCGTTGCTGACCCCGAAGATATATTGGTATCTTATTCCCAGGAATAAGACCAACCTTTGTGGATTCGCATGGTTTCTGGCATGCCTCATCTCACTGGTAAAACACAAATAGTTAAATTCATCTCCAGAGTTGCTTTAGCAATTAACACCAAAGATGGACCAGGCTGTCTTCATGCAGATGCCATGCTACCTTGCACCTTTATTTTGGTGAGAAAATGAGGTCTTGATTCAGCAGGGTGTGCAAGTGAGGGATATATTTCAGCCCCACTTGGCAAAGCACATAAAGACATGCTTAATTTTCATTTCCTGCTTTGGGATTTTGCTGAACAGGGACCTAGACTGGTTTGCCATGAATAAACCTGATCCTTCTTCCCAAACGTGACTGTTAGGATCCAGAAGCAGCTTGTAGGTCACAGCTGCTGTTGCCAGGTTGCTGAAAGATGCAGCTTTCCCCTGGATGACACCCTGCAAGTGGCTATTTCCATCCAAGGCTGACAGCGACCTTATTTATGTCTCTGTGTCCTTTCTATCTAGGACTCCTCTTGTTCTCAGCTCCAGAGGAAGGCTCTTGTTTACTCACAGACCAATGCAGCTTCAGACCTTCAAAAAAAGCTGGGGTCAGTGCAAGCCATGAAGCTCTCCAGGCTGGAGGAGCATCCTCCTGCAACAGCCTGTGGACAGGCGCTTATCCAGCGGGCCCAAGAGAGCCAGGATCAGGCCCTGAGCTATACCGTTATACTGAGTTATAGCAGCCACTGCTGCTCCATGACCACCCAGGGTGGAGAAAATAAATAAAGGTAAGTAGTGGTGTAAGTCAGTGAGGGATCAGAGCCAGAATGAAGGTAATGCAGACTCCTTCCATTATCTTTTTTTCAGTGGGTGAAGCGATGCTCTTTTTTTCCACCTCTCATCCTCAAGGCTGAGGCAATCAAAGTAACATCTGGAAAATCCCCTCTGTCTCCAGAATAGGGAGTACATGAAAAGAAAATCTCTCTCCTCTATGCTACTAGCTTTATTTATTTATTTTTTCATCTTCTCTCTGCTTTTCGAAAAAGCAACGAAGAGAACAAGAAAAAGGGAGGGAAGGAAAAGTACTGACCCAGATTCACTGGCAAAGCAAAAATAAAAGAAAGGGGAGGCGGGGGAGTACAAGATGTTTGTATCCTGATATTGCATTCATGCTTACGACAAGGGTCCTGCTCACCTTCACGCTGCTCAGCCAGGTCTATCCATGCTCCTGGCTCTTCCTAGCCCAGGAAAAGCAGGTTTAAAGCTGGTCAAGGGTATTTCTTAGCAGGCAGAATTTTCTCTCGTGGAAGTGTTTGCCAGCTACGCCCTGGAACGTGACCCAAGTAATGAGCTTTGCCATTCACCACATCGCGTGCAGGAGCTATTTTGGGAGCCAAACCAGCTTTCCTCCACTACTGAAATGCTTTGAACTCGGAGGGGTTGTCTCAGGGACGTCTCCAATGATGAGAGCCGTAACACCCACCCTGACATATTTAGCACAGTTCGTGGTGGAAGCTCTCCCAAGAAAGGCTGGGATTTTGAAAGGGAACCTCGTATCTTTGGATAACCCCACCCAGAGGCAGAGATGATAGAGGTGGGGTTGCCCGTGCTCAGCTGGAGCCTGATGTCAACGAGGTGGGAAACCAAAGCAGGCAGATGGTCTGCAGAAGCGAGAACCTGGGTTGTCCTACAAGAGCACAGTGGCCCTGGGGAATTGTACCCTGAAAACAAAGTTTCCAAAGAGAAACCGGCACATGGCCCATCCAGGAGGAGATGGACGCAGAGCCTGTGGTCTTTGCAAAGCCTCTCTTGAGCCTTGCATGCCCCAACACAGGCACCACCCTGCCATATTAAATCCCACCATTGATCCCACTCCTTGCTCTTTGTCCATGCCCAGACCCTGAAGCTGACTGCTTGTCCTTCTCACCACTCTAACAGGGTCCAGTCCTCCCAGTCTGAGCCTCACTGGGTGCCAGTGGAAGTTTTACTTGCACAAGAGGGAAAACCAGCCTGTATCAGCACAGGATCAGCCCCTACCAACGGCAGCACACACGTATCGATAGACAGGATGGATTTTCAGTGTCAGAAGAGTGGTTTTGCTTATCTTTCACTGCACACAGATGAGCTTATTAAAGCCAAGTAGGTCAGGCAGATGATATAACAGTATGATCTATGTGAAAGGCACTGGGAGGTGTTCATTGTGCTGAGGCACTCCACTCCTGACAAATTTATTCCTCTTCATACGAAAAGACTTGACCGAAGTCAAATCTTCTCAACAAAGCCAGTAGCAAGTTCCCCGCTGACTTCAGTGAGACCAAGATTCAGCATCATTCACTGGTTTGTACATTTTAATGAGTCCACAAAAGGAAGAAACAGCTTTTTTTTTTCTTTTTTTTTTTAGCCTGTAAATAAAAGCTAGAGCTCATTTGTGACTTTTATGGAGGACGAGTTTATTTCCCCAAGCTGCAACAGTTCGTGTCATTGCTGAACAGAATCGCTGTTGCTCTACCAGACCCAGCCTAGCAAACCTGAGCTAAGCCAGATGATCATGTGTTTCAGACTCACACCTGGGGAAAAGAATAAATAAATCTAACACTTTTACAGGCTCCTGAATCCAGGGAAAAGGATTTTGCAGTACATTTGTCTGTATTGTGGCTGGGCCTCCTTCCTCCTGGGGCAGCTGCAGGGATGCGAGCAGCCGCATCTGCCCCTTCATCCAGCTGAAGACTAACCAGATTTTCTCCTGCTTCATTCTCAACTGCATCCTCTCCCTGACCTGGCTGGCCAGAGCACGGATGCTGATGTAGCCCTGCAGGCTGGATACAGCCCAGGACTTCACTTCACCTCCTAGACAGAAGATTATTCTCATTTAGGTATTAGCTAACCCTGCGTTCTCACTGGTGGGCAGCTGGAAGTGGTACCCCCTTCAGCTGGTGTTAGATCCAGCAGAAGATGTCTGCCTCCGGCCGGCGGAGATAATCTCTCTCTCCTGTGCTCCCCAGCGACACGCACCATCCAACGCTATCAAATCCAGCTGGTGTGCGTGACTGGCTCTTGCTCAATCAGCAGCTTATTTAGAAAAGTCAGTTTGCTAATTGAGAAAAGTTTAATGAATTTTTGGTGTATGAAAAAAAAATATGATTACTTTATATTACCAATGTGTTCATTTGAAAAATTCATTACATTTATGTATTGTGTTTTCATGTAAATACCTCTGCCAAAATGTATTAGCAAAGAATACAATATTATGGTTCATGGTTCATGTGGTATCTGAAAGGAATAATTGTATAACTAATCAGTGAAAACAAAGTAAATGTTCCTCTTGAGTTTGTACAATAAAAAACTGAATTAAAACTATTCAGGCTCAAAAATGCAAATATGCCGTGTTTCCCATCAGCAAGAAAATAAAAAAATAATATTTAGAAACCTTACAGGAGATCCAGGGTCTCTGGGATTTTCTGACAATATCATCACAAGGCACCGGTCCAGTCTCTGTTCAAATCACTTCTCCGTAACACCGTCCTACAGCCCCACCAAACAGTCCGGGGCTGGTTTGGGTTTGGGTAGTTTAAGTTTTGGGGGTGATTTCTAACTGCAACTTTCTCAAATGACCTCTCCAGTGTCAGGGAAGAACGGGAGCAAGGTGATACAGGGAAACAACCCTGGGGGTCTCTCGGAGAACAACTTGCTGTTGAAATGCACAATACATTCAAAGCAGATAACTAACACTGGCATTTTTAATTCAGAGTCAAGCCTAGGGGAGGTGGCTCCAGCACGAGCCACAGTCACCATGACCGGGTCTGAAATGGGGCAGAGCTAAGGGAACCCAAATTTGCCCTCTGCTCTGGGTGCTGCTGCATCTCAGCCCAGCTCCGATGGCATCTCCCAGGAGCGGTGGGACTTGGTGGGTCGCTTCTCTCCGCATGACACCAAGTTAGCTCAGAAATGGTACGGCACCAGGGCACCGTCCCGTTACCTGCACAAGTCCTCACCTCAGTCCCAGGAGGGAGCGGGGAAGGGCTTGGGAAGTATTTCAGTATTTAAACTCCATGCTAAGAGCAGAGAAGAATCATGCCCAGCACTAAGCAGCTGGTGGCCATTCGCTGGGGAAGAGTCAGTGCAGCTCCCATGCAAACCCTCTGGGCTCATCTGGGGTTACCTGTAAAATACAGATAGGAAGCAACCAGCGATACGACTGGGAAGGAATATTGCTGAATTAAGGACACTAAAGTCCCAGTTATTTCCCATTTATATATCTCTTCTCATGTATATGTGTAGCCACAGCCTCTGTGTTTTCCACGATGGCAGGGAGATGTGGCAAGCAGGGAGAGAGGGAACACCAAGGGGAGCCCCCTGAAAAAAAAATCCACTTTCAGCAATACTTTGGGACTTTCTGATTTTCACAGCCAAGTGCCAACACCTTTTTCATCACTCAGGTACTAGCAGGGCTGATGGGCTTCACCCAGGCTGCCAGCAAAGCAGCCGCCCCTCGCAGCAAAACCACAAAAAGCAGAGGCAGAGGAGATTCAGCTCAGCCAGGCCAACTGCCAAGGCCATGGGTACGAGATGGAGAGCATCCAAAGCTGCTCACCTGGGGAGGATGCGTAGGTAGAGCTGCTCGTTCCCAAGGTAAAATCATCCAGGATGCCCGATGTGGGGTGACACAAATCCCACCCTCTTAATGGAGTGGGGACCCCAAACCCCCCACCCCTTGATGCCGCATCTTTCCCCAGGACCAGGCTCACTCCTGCAGAAGGGTTAATATCCGCACTGCTGAATTATTAACTGCCTCAGGGCACACACCGTGCTCGGAGCCGAAGCTGGATAAAAGCACTCACGCAGGTTTTTAAAGCATTTTGGGGGCTACCGCAGTAGCCTTAATCATTACGGACGCAGTGGCTGAAATGTATTAGCTGGTGACTTCTCGGTGGGGGGAGTTCAGCGCCCACTGCCAGCCTGTGCCCCGAGCAGGCAGGACAAGCCGCAAGGCCACCTCGGCGATTTCGGGCTGCTGTGAAAAAAATGGCCTCGTTCAAGTGTGCACTAGCTGTCTCTAACCACAAGAGTGTGCCTGGACCACAGTTTTGGGAAAATGTTACCATTTTGCTAAGATGTTGTTAAAATCTCTTCTTATCTGCAAGAGAAGGGTGATGGCTCTACCCTCCTACCCACACGGGCTCCCCCAAAACATCGCTGTCCTCTCTGGAAGCCACCCCACTCCTCCCAGCCCCCAACCATTGCTGTTCCCCCCTATCTTGCACTCGCTCTGCCCTGGCAAAACTGGGGTTTACCCGAACCACTAAGACAAGGTCTAGCTTGGTCCTGGGAGACTCTTGGTTCTCCTCTCATTAAGGACCAGCCATGATCCTCTGTAGGCTTGGAGAGAAGAAGTAGGATTGTGGAGCAGGCACTGTCTTTTGTTACATGTCTGAGTAGGGGTTTTCTGCCCCAAGGACATTTTTATTTCCAGGCATATAGCACTGGGCATCAGTAATGTTCCTTAAAGCTGTAAACTTTGGAGATGAGTCCCTCACAGGGGGACTGTGAGGTGCAGGGTGGATTCTTCTCATCAGTCTTTAAGAGGTGTCCTAACTGCTAACTTCATCTGATCTGGTTATTCAGGTTCTTCATTACAAATAGTCATTTCTAGGGCAAGACCCATCTGAACTGCTTCAGTCGGTGGCTGTAGGATGAGCAGGATTCAAAAGCATGTTTCAGCCCACGTAAAGGAAGCCAAGGGTGTCCAGCCCAGCTGTAGGTGTTGGTGCTCGTAGACATTGAGATTTGGTCAGCAAATCTCACCTCCACTGTCTGGATATGATACATTTTTGCATGATACTTTGGGGCAAGGTATCACCCTGGGGGATTATTTTAGGGGAAGCCAAACTGATTTGGAAATTCACTCCTGCTGTTTGAGACCTGCTTTCCATGCAGGACTGTTCATATCCGTATATCACTCACTTAGCTGGGCATGACTGCTCTGAGCGCGGCTTGATCTCAGATAATTTGAGCATCAACTCCGACCCCTTACGGCAAGCGCTCTGTTTTGCCAGTGTCCTCTGAAACAGCTCACCCCGACTGTTGCCAGAAGTAGGAGGTGGTGGAGCGGTGAGTCAGTGCTGTGTGGCTTTGCCTTCTGCACAGATGGGCAGCCTTCTGCAGCCAACACCAGCTGCAAGGCCCAATATGTAGGCAAGAGGTTTTTGCCTGCTGGGGCTTCGGAGTAGAGCTCTGTGCCTTTAAATTCACAGTGACGTATGTACCAGACCGATAAAAGTGATTGCTGACCCGCATAGGGTTGAGAGTTTTCACAACACCCAGCTCCATATGGTGGGCTCACACCGAGGATCTGAGGTCTGACTTGGAGCTGAACACTCCCACGTCCATGATTATTTGGATGGAGCTGTTTGGGAGCCACTGTAGAAATCAAGCCAAGCTGCCAAGTCTTGGGCTTGGTGCAAAGCTGAGCTCCCTCAAAGCAAAGGTGATGGGGAAGATGGATTCGGGTTGGCAGTAGCTCCCTGTCATTTTCCATTTGCGAATGAAGACCAAACTCTGCCGGCAGTTGCCATCTGTATCAGCCTACTTGGACACTGCCATTTCTCTGCATGGGATCCAGGCAAAATAAGACAGCCAAGATAAACATTTGGTTCAAAAAGTGCTCACTGCCTACCAGGAGCAAAATGACATATTGCTCATCTGAAGGCCAGGGTTCCTCCTGGTCCACTGTCTAACCTCTCCAAAAATGGACTAGTGGCCTGCTCTATCTGTTCATTGGTCTTGACATCACTTTTTCTTATGCATATAGGTGGGAGGACTGAACATCATATACGTGTTACAAAAACATGAGAGCAGAGAATGTTTGGGAAGCTACCTGGTGATTTTACCAGCAGTGGTTCCGGCTCTCCATCTATCTGGCTTCTCAGACAAGCTCATTTTGAACAACTTTTGTTGCATTAATTTAGCAGAGTTGTTTCTGTGGGAGGAGGTTGTTGATGCCCTCTGTACATGCACTTAAATGTTTTCTCCCTCTACTTCGGGGTGCAGCAGACTTGGGGAGCATATTCTGACCAGGCTTCCCAGCTCCGATCTGCCTCACCCAGCAAACAATAGATTTGGAGAATTTTTCTTTCCCTCATCCCACTTATACAAGAGTCAAATATTGTAGCCAATAAACTAACCACGGTGATTTTTTTTCCATATAAATAAGTATATATTACTTTCAAATGTCTTGAATTATACCTTACAGATGAGGTTGTGCTGTCAACAATACTGGGCTACAGCAACAGTTATATTCAGCAACAACGTCTGGAATACAAATGAGACTGACAAATAACTGAGTGTTAAATGCTTATTAGGTATTCTGATGGTCTTTAAAATAGAAGTTGTGGATTATGTTAGGACACAGATTCTGTCTTCTCTTTCTCTGCCTAGTCTATTGCTTATATTCTGCAGTTTTGCTGTGAATTGAATTTTTGTTTCCATAGAACTATCAATACTGCTACCCAGATATCGTTCCTGAGCAGGTAATAGCCATTAGAGTCTATCATTACAGATATATAGCTCATTACTTTTCCTGTGTTTATTATTTGGGACTTATCAACACAGAATTTCCCTGGAGTTTTCCTTACAGTCGCTTGATACTGGGATCCATTCTCTTCCCTTCACACAAATCTTTAGCTTCGACTATCCCCCGTAATCGTGTTCTACCAGCAAGCTGTGGCACCTCAGAAATCCCTTTCTTTTCTGGTCAGCTCCGAATATTCTGAACAGCTTGAGCAGACCTTTAGGGGACTCTGCTTGATAATCTCTCCATGGTGAAAAATGATCATTATTTCTATATGTGTTGGTTTTGCGTGGCAAGGTTTTGGTAGCGGGGGGGCTACAGGGGTGGCTTCTGTGAGAAGCTGCTAGAAGCTTCCCCTGTGTCTGACAGAGCCAATGCCAGCCGGCTCCAAGACGGACCCGCCGCTGGCCAAGGCCAAGCCAATCAGCGCCTCTGTGATAACATATTTAAGAAAGACAAAAACAGTTAGAGAGAGCTTTTGCAGCCAGAGAGAGGAGGGAGAAGATGTAAGAACATCTGCAGACACCAAGGTCAGTGCAGAAGGAGGGGGAGGAGGTGCTCCAGGCGCCGGAGCAAGATCCCCCTGCAGCCCGTGGTGAAGACCATGGTGAAGCAGGCTGTTCCCCTGCAGCCCATGGAGGGAGGATGAGGGGGTGTAGAGATTCCACCTGCAGCCCGTGGAGGACCCCACGCCGGAGCAGGTGGAGACACCTGAAGGAGGCTGTGACCCCGTGGGAAGCCCGCGCTGGAGCAAGCTCCTGGCAGGACCTGTGGAGCCGTGGAGAGAGGAGCCCACGCCAGAGCAGGTTTGCTGACAGGACTTGTGACCCTGTGGGGGACCCACGCTGGAGCAGTTTGCTCCTGAAGGTCTGCACCCCGTGGAGGAGACTCACGTTGGAGAAGGCCGTGAAGGACTGTCTCCCGTGAGAGGGACTCCATGCTGGAGCAGGGGAATGATGAGAGGAGTCCTCCCCCTGAGGAAGACAAAGCGGCAGAAACACCGCGTGATGAACTGACCGTAACCCCCACTCCCCGTCCCCCTGTGCCGCTGAGGGGGGCGGAGGTTGAAGCCGGGAGTGAAGTTGAGCCCGGGAAGATGGGAGGGGTGGGGGGAGGTGTTTTAAGATTTTGGTTTTATTTCTCATTCCTCTACTCTGTTTTGCTTAGTAATAAATAAGATGAATTCCCTCTCTAAGTTCGGTCTGTTTTGCTCGTGATGATAATTAGAGAATGATCTCTCCCTGTCCTTATCTTGACCCATAAGTTTTCTTTTATTGTAGCTTTTCTCCCCTGTCTAATGAAAGAGGGGAGTGATAGAGTGGCTCTGGTGGGCACCTGGCCCTCAGCCAGGGTCAACCCACCACACTATATTTTCTTTCCTCACTTTAAAAAAATAGTAATTCCTGACAGGGCTTCCCTCTTACCCCATGATAATGTCATTTCTTAAAGAATTTATTCTGATAAACCTGCTAAAAAGCTTTCTGTAGTAACTGATCTTCCCCAGTCTCCAATATTTCCAAGTATCCTAGTGTAAAATTAGATGCTACATCTTGCTAGTTTGCCTGCTAGCAAAACCAGACCTGCCAGCCTGTGGTTTCCTGGGTACCCCTTGCATCACCCAGCATCATAACCACACTGAATCAGACTGATTCAACCCACACTTGCTTTTTATCTTGTCTCCAGCACTGGCCAAAGTGAACATCGAGGAAAAGTACAGGAACAGGATGAGCATAAAGTGTGTTTCCTCTGATAGTATCTCAGTCTCCAACAGTTTGCCTCTTGGGAACTTCCTGAGCCAAAGATGTTTGCAGATGGTTAGAAGCCCTCAGTCGATGCTTCTCTCTGGCCTCCTGAACCCACATAAACTGTTGTCATTCACAATTCCACTTTATCTATAGCCTTTTGCTACCCCCCTATACATACATATATATACACACACACACACTCCTCTATATCCATAAAGGAACCAGAACTGAGGTATTCAAAATGGAGCGAGTCATAGATTTACATCATGACATTATGATGTTAAAATCTGGTGTCATATTTACCACTTTCCGTTCCTCTGGTAAGCATCATTTTGTTCGCGAGATTTTTTGGTTACATTTCTGAGGCTTATTTTTTCTCTTTATAATATTCAAATTCAGGAAGTTTGACATTTTCTACCCTGAATGCTTCAGAGGATGCTGGAAAACATCCAGTACTCATTTTATCACTTTACTTTTTGGCTGGATTTCAGTGTAGCCTTTTTTCTTTCATGCAGAATTAAAAGATCATACAACAGGTTAGTTTTTCATATGTTTTATTGTTTTAAATAATTAGTTTAATTTAGGCTTCTTTTGTGTTTTCTTTTCACAGGCTTTGCAATCAATATGTTTACTAGCAACTGAAGACATCATGAATATATGTGTGTATTAGCGGATAAATGCAGAAATTACATTTTGAATTCACTGACACGAGCATTCACCCCTACAACACGATTTTGAGAATTTAATCAAGAAACAAAAACTTGTGAGCCCAAACAAAACATCTTGACTTTCTCATTTCAATTGCTAAATACTCACCCAGGCTGCATATGAATGAATTACCGACCCGAAATTATGTGCATAAATTATTGGGCAAACAAGTCTGAGTAATGAACAAATGCGGGTGAATTGCTGTGTTGGGGAAGAGAAAGCGAGGCATGATTCATTCAATCACCTACTCGTTATGGCTGATTCCCTAGGCTCAAATTAGGCAATAATCAAGGATCCTTCAGCACGGCGGCTGGGGTGAGCTGGGATGGGCTGTGAGCCTGCAGACACAGATTTGAGAGCTTCTGCGTAGCTGGGGCCGCTGTCTCCAGCATCCGACACCCATTTGTAGCACCAAAGTGCCCAGCCAGTTCTGATGCTGACACTCGGACACCCCACACGCGTCAGGAAATTGCAATTCCTGATCTCACTTCAAAATACTCTCAAATGTCTCTGTGCTAAGATGTGGACTAAGCCAGGCTGACTGGTACCTTGTAGTGTCAGCAGGGTTATCAGATAGGCACAGGTAAAGCTTATCTGGTGTCGTATTGGAGTTTCAGAACTTACGCTGGATACAGAACGTGCACTGAAGCCTCACCAGGACCAGGATAGCTCCTGCAAACTCCGCTTTCGGCACATCCCACAGGATAAACCCCGATGAGGATTTCTTTGCAGGAAGCCCTGAAAGGGCCACTCTAAATATCCAAACATAATCCTCATCCTTGCGGAGTGGTGGGGCAGAGGGAGGAAGGGCTCTCACTGCCACTCCCAGGACATCAGCCTGAACCCTCCTGAAGGTTCCCTCCAGTCAACCCGGTGGTGAGCACCAAATCACGGGCTCAAGCAGTCCCACTACCCTGCCACCACGCCGTTGCCTGCAAAGCTCTCCCCTATGCTCTCCCAATGGATCTAACGAGACTTGGACAACAGGCTTCCCAGCAAGTGGGTTATATTGCAGGATAAATTACCCCTTGTTCCACTATCATCTGCTGCGTGATGACTTTGTGCTCTGCCAAGGAGCAAGAGATACTGCTATCATTAAGCACATCCACAGAGCAGAATAGCCATTACCTGAAAATGTGAAAACGATGCAAAACCAAATTGGATCCAAATCTATATTCCCAGTTGTAAATACAGAATAGTTTTGAGAGCGATTTAGGAGATCCCTACCTCTTGAATAAGGCTGTCTTCTAACTGTTTCTTCAAAGGCTCATTCCTTTTCCACGTGGAATTATTGGTCACTTGGATTTTGAGGTTTGCATGGGATTTGTGGAAACCTTGTTCTTGATGAAGGATCCTGACAGACTTGTACACAGCTTACACATCGAGCATGACCTCTAACCAACAGTTGCTCTCCATCCAGCCATGCCCTCAGCCCCACCTCCTGCCTGCTGAGCCAACGCAACGCACAAAGTTCAGCTTCACAGCTTTCCGGCTGCCCTTCGGCCTCACCAGGCACGTGTTCCATAGCTCTGATGTTTCGGGGAGAAGCATTGCGCTAGCTGTGCTAGCTGGTTACTCTGTGCATGCACAAAACAGAGCTGCTATCCAGAGATCACCCAGGAAACCAAGGATCAACAAAACATCCTCTGTCCTGAAGCTTTTTGGTTAAACATCTCCCCAGTCGGACTTTCGGCTACTTAGTCTTCTGCTGAACTACAGGATGCAGTGCACACTGTAGTAACGAGCAGTAGGTGGAGGTTTTCTATGCAAACACAGGGCTAGATAGATTATTAGCACGGGCCAAAATGAGCTATGTTCTCCTTGGTGTGTCTCATCACATTTTCAGAGTCTACCCCTGAAATGCCCACAGCTTTGTTTTTGGCTAGCAGTGCTCATTCAGTGCTTAGGAAACATGGAACATGTGTTCAAAATGCCTTGAGGAATGTAGAAGTTACTATCCCCGTTTTAAAGGAGAGGAGAAATAAAAGCAGGAAAGAGATTAAAACCAGCAGTCACATAGTAGAGAAAGAGGTTTCCACTGTAGAAATCCACTGTTGTGTTGACAGCTTTACCATTAACTGTCATCTGTTTTTAGCAAAGGCTGTAGCAGCCAGTCTTTTTTTTTTTCCCCAAGGCACAACTTTTAGTTCAAGACCGTAATTGTAACAGTTTTGTCCAGGGTCGTGACAGGGCATCAGTGAAAGAGCAGAGTAAAAGCATTCAGGGCATCAAGGGTGCTGTTATTTTCCTTTCAGGGAAAATATACAGCGAAACAAGATGGAATATTCAGATAAATCTGAATTTTGGTTCTGCTGGCCATCAAAACAAGTGTAAAGGAGAGATTCTCAGGCAACTTACTCCAGCCATCCTCCTCCAGCCGCTCGTGATTTCCTGAGTATCAGTAGCAGGTGGTGCAGGAGATACTGCCAAGGCTTACTTGGAGGATTTTTTTGAAAGTGTTAAAAAAATTCCCTTGAACTATTCGGAGCACTGCAGGCAGCGCTTTTCTGCCTCAGAAAGGAATGTGGAAACTTGTATTTCCTCACTAAAAGGAAAATACCACTGCCTATCTCTGGCCCTGCATGAGCCAGCTAAGCCTCAGTGTAGAATAGGCAGTACGAGCTGAATTCTTGCCCCAGGGAAATCAGAGCTGAGTTATTGTTCAGTGGCATCAGGATTTGATTCAGTGTAAACGGGAGAAAAATCAAGGCAAAACTATGAGATCCCAGCCAACAATATACTTAAACCCACATCTAAGCTTAAGGTCATGAATAGTCCCAAATCAAATACAAGCACTGGTCTTAAGTGAATAAAAAAGGGTTTATGTATGCACAGTAATACATTTTAAGAAGGCTGGTGGTTTAATTTGTCTAATTCTCTGCGGCATTTTGGAGTTTCTGTTTCTAGTTATCTTAAATATCTACACCATGATGAAAAGAGAGTGACAGCATTGCCACAGTGTGGTGTGGAGCAAGCGGGAGTTTCACGTCCCGAGCCAGCTATTCTCCCTCTCTGCTCCCTGAGGGAGTCCTGTTGAAGGGGAAATTTGCCCCCGTAGTATCATAAAAGAGAAGTGAGCAACAACTGTATATCCCACTTTGTTTAATACTCAGTGTAATGTACCTTTTAATATAATTAGATTAGCAGTCACAAAATATTTTGCTAGTCTGTTCTCAGTGCCCTGCTAGTGAAGTTAATATGAGTGATAAGGCATTAGCTTCCAGTTTGACATATGTTCCTGTGATCAAAAATACACTTTTAACAATTTTTCTGGAATTTTAATAAAAGCAGAGTATGAAAAGACCTCAGATACCTTCTCTAATCTATTCCTGTGTAACAAGAAAGGATCAGCTCTACGTTTTTTTGTTCTTGCTGTCCATGATAACCTTCTCCAGGAGCTTATTGCAAGACTCCACTGTCGGCACAGTTAATGTATTTTTTTCAGAATTCTCTTGGTCAGTACTTCTTGTCCTGTCGACCATGGACATGAAGAAAAGATTATGGCATCCTGCTTAGCTGACTCTTTCATAAGCTGAAGAACCCCAGCATGCTCACTTTTTCATCACAGGTCCTGTGCTCGAGCCCTCTGCTCGTTGTTGTGTGCTGCTCTGCATGCTTCTGAATTAGCCCCCATGGGTCTTGGAGAGCAAAGCCCAAAGCTGGGCTCCAGCTGGTGCTTCCTGATGGCTAAGGGGAGAGAAAGGGCTCCTCTTCATGCTCTTTTCCAAAGAACTCCAGCTGTTCTCCACTTGTTCTCCAGCCTGTATTTGTGTAGCTGTTTGCTCCTTCCCAAGCCTAGCACCTTGTGCTCATCCTAATCAGCATCCTTTCTTTTTCAGACTGTACTTCTGATTTCTCAAGATCCTTTGCAACTCTGACCTTGTCTCTCTACAGTCCATCCTTGCATGGCTTTGCGTCCAAACATAAAACATATCTTTTCTAGTCCATTGAAAATATTGAACAATACACCAGCTCTCACACGTCTCTTACACTTCACTGGTGAACCACTGAGAATTCTCTTCTGAAACAATTTGCACTCAGCCATTTATAACTTCATATATACCGCGTTTCCTAGGCTCGCTTATGAAACTGTCCCGTCAAAAGTTTAACTAATGTCAAGACTTACGACTTGAACAGTTTCTCCTCTGTCTCAAAGTCTGTTACCCTGTCATGTAAGAAAATGAGATTGGTTTCACATGATTTGTTCTTGACAAATCCATGTTGACTGTCACTAATCTCCTTGTTTTCTCTTAAATGTTTACAAATTGTTTGATTATTTGTTCCAGGATTTTTCAAGAAATTGAAGATAAGCTGATGTGTCTGTAATTCTCTAACTCCTCCTTCCAACCCTCCTCTTCTTCATTAGGTTTCCATTCCCATCTTCTTTGTCCTCCACAGTTTTTAAAGGTATTTACTCCCCTAAATATTTCATACCGTAGGGAGTCTATCAGCAAAAGAAAAACAGCAACTGGCAGAGGACCTTCTAAAAAGATCATCCTACTTTAATGACCATATGTTAAATCATATTTTAAACAATTTTAGGTAGACTTTTTCAAAAGACTATCATGTTGGTCTGTCTCTGTTCCTGCTGAAGTAAAGAGATTTCTCACTGGCTCCAACAGAAGCTCACAGATTTTGAAAATTTATTTCCCTAAGTCCAGAGATGTTCAGTATACATTGGTATGGTAAATGGTGGATATGGTGCCTATAGTACAGTTTTCAGCAAGCTCACTTAAAAGGATACAGATTCACATGATTTTTTAATACCCTGTAACTACATTCTCCTTTTCCTTCACAGCTGTAAACCAAGCCCAACTGAAGTGGTCAAACTGAGCCTAAAACTGTTGATGGGTGTTATTGCAAGAAAGTATGCCTGAATTTCCTGCCACTGTGCTCCTTTCATACAGTAAAGTGGGAAGAGTCAGAGCATGTGGGTGAGCAGTTCATGCAAGAAAATCAACATATTGACTTGCTCAAGTGAAAATATCTCCTTGTGCAATACTGAGAGCACCGCACAATGATGGAACGAGCAACCAGCTGGGTGAAAAAGCCAAACGTGTAATTCTCACAGCACTTCCCCTCCTGTGCCAGGGACTGTTTTCAGTGGAGTTGGGTCTATATCCACCAGTTGAGATCTTAGCTACTGACTTTAGCTTTGCAGTCGTACATGGAGCTTTCCCGTACATCACACTTGCAGCTGCCCCCTGAACCCTTCCTTCTCTGCCCCTTTTCAATAAAGGGTTGGGAAGAGAAGAGCTGTCTCCAGCTGTTTGCAGTGCAGCGCATCATTGTAAATTAATCATTCCCCATTAGCTTCACAGGCCAGATGCCAGGCATAGTGAAATCAATCCTCTTCTACGAAATCATCTCTAAATAAGCATCTCTGCTCTTAAGTACATTTCCACTGGGTTTCTAAGCACACATCAACAGAAAGGCGAGGAGATTCCCTCTGCTCTATCCATTGTCTCTTCCAACACTAGTGAGGGCTGCTGTGTCCCCATGAGATGGTGAGAAGTGAGAGAAGTCTTGGCAGGGTAGCAAAGACAGAAAGAAAGTCTTCCTGAAAAGCACAAGAGCGCCTTATTAGAAGGAGCATTCTTGAATGAGGTTACCAACACAGCCTTTACTCCTCCAGCTGAGCCATGATTTCTTCCTGCCATTGAGAGTAGGCATGGGTTAGAGAAGTCAGCTTTAATTATCAAGGAGTTACACGATTTCACCTATAGTAGGGGAAAAAATAGGTAAGACCAAGAAATGGAATAAATGTTGCCATGATTTACTCCTCCTTCACCAATCTCTGTGCTTTTTTTTATAAACCTGTCAAACCTCTCTCATTCTCATTTCACACTTGGTTTCAATGTAATTACAAAGGTGAACGTGGCAATTCTGCTGCTGTATTGATCCTGACATTACAAGTCCTTGTCTCGCACAGAGAAAAACGTTATCCTCCCAGGGACTGTTGTCAGAAGAGATCCAGGTAGTGACTTTTGTATCTTCCTCTGGTAAAATAGACTTGGTTTATGGCACAGGATCACTGCTGTGAGAATTGCAAAGGCTGGAGTGCTGTACAACACTACCCCCTTGTGATTTCTCTTGTTACAACACTTTCTAAACAGCATTTTTTCCAGACTGACCATTTTACATGGAAGATTCCCTCTCTGAGCACAAATCCTACCATTAAACAGCCGGTTTCCTCAGTAGGAACTGAACAACACTATTTGATACATACACACACATTTTGGTTTTACCGAATTCCTCTTTTCTTGTGCCTATAACCTTGTGTAATTTTTATATGATTCTATATTTGCTGTTTCAGGAACTTGGGCAGACCTGATATTTCCACCTCTTCCAGTCCATGTTGCATTTCCTCTCTGAATGCAGAGTTCAGTGCAGAAATTTCAGACTTGCATGTACATCTTTGCTAACATGCGGTATTTATTTGAGCTGCAGAGGACCAAAGCCAAGCTGCTTTAGTTGAATGACAGCATCTTTGCTCACACAGTCCATGGCTGGGCTCTGAAGAGATCATAGCTCAGCGAGAGTGGCCGGTACAGTGCCAGGGAGATGCTACTTCAGCTCCAGCCTGGGACAGGTGCACAAGTGCAGCCCCCAAAGTACTAAAGCTGCGGGCATTTAGCAGTAGCCTCACTTCAGCTGGCTTCACGAATCTGAACAGCCTGCCAGTTGTTCACACCCTCTCTTTATCCTTGGACCATCACAAAGAAGTCAAGGAAATCAGCACGGGGATCCCTGCTCTCCATCGCGAGGTGCAGGCATGCTCAAGGAACAGCACCTGAGCAAAGCAAGCAGAGACGCTTTGGCGACAGCAACCAGGTTCAGCTGAGAGTCCAGATCGCCAGACAAGTCCATGGCAATGGGGCAAGTGCAAGGTGAAACAGGCATGGTCGTGCTGCTCAGCCATCGACTGCACTGTCTCAGAGCTGTTCCCGGGAAGCAGGGTGCCCTCAGGGCCATAGCACTGACGAGGCCCATGAAAAACTTTAATGTGCCTACCTAAAAAATCAGACTCCAAAATGTCTCATTTATTTTTGACTTGGACAAGTGGAAAGGAAAAAGAGGCATAATTTTATTATTGCTTTCCTGCTGAACTCAGAGTTCAAGTAACATGCTCACTGTTACATGCTGGGTAACTTTATTTTAAAGAATCATTGTTGATAAGTGAAGAACAACGGAGAACATTTTAGTTGGAAGGAATTCTACCTGCATGTCAAATGCTCATGTCAAACTACTTCCCGTTCTTTTGAGAAAAAAAAAAAAGAATGCTTCTTTGTTAAGCATTGGCCTGCTCCTACTGTTTATTCCTCAGGTTAAGTACATCTCAATATCCTGTCTCCAGCATCCTTATTTCTGGTGCAGCTGGGATGTCACCTTTATTATGACAGGGATGCAGATGTCCATTTTCTACCAAGGTTTCCTTGAGTTCAGATCTAATGTAGAGCAACTGTGAGACTAAATCAGTGTGTAGGTACTTGCCTTAAATACTTAGGAGAAAAAGAGGAAGGCCATCAACAGCTCCCTTTCTTTTCATAGATAACAGAACCATACAGGAAGAGTTTCCTAAGTGTGTGCTGTTTTCTTAACAAATAAATTAGCCATAGAAACCCCCATGGTCACAGAGTTACTGAACAAAGAACTAGAAACAACGAGGCTTGTGTTCAGGCCCCATCCCTACTTCAGGCGACGTGGTTTGCTGTGGCATGAGGTGCTCAGGGCTGCTGGAGGTTCAAAAAGCAGTAAAAGAAAATTGAAGGAATAAAATGAACCTAAAGCTATTTAAAAAAGGTGCCACTTCTGGTTCAGAATATCCATTTTAAAAAGCAGCTGTTGTCATAATAGAGACAAAAAATAAGACAACTAAGAGGCACAGTAGGCACTCAGACCAAGAACATCTCAACAGCGGTCCCAGGACAACTTCCACCGAACTTCAGAGAGTGACAGTGGGTGTATCTGTCTGACATGAACTAATTACACTGAAGTCCCTTTATTTAATGGGATGATGGCACCTCCAAAGCACAATTCACTCAACCCGCTTTAGAATCTACTTTAGGATGAGCTGAATCCCACCACAGGAGTGCCTTTTCCTCTCCATTGACATTAAGGGGACTCAAAGGCAGCAGCTCAGAGGTGTCTGCCCTACCCGTGTCTACCTTTGGTCAGACAGATCCTAGCTCTGGATAGTGAACAGTTAAGATCAACATCAGAACTAGGACTCTCTGAGTTTTGAAGTGGTGCATCAGGTATTGGAACAAAAAATGTCACCAGTGTGTTCGAGAGCACACAAGAGGCTTTTTTCTATACTACCTGCAACCTCATTGCAGGTAACGCGGTGTTTTCATGGTAAATTACATCATCCTTATCCTCTCTAACAATGTTTGCTGGTGCTGGATCATCTTCTTAACACAAGTATCACCCTCTCAATCACAGTGCCACAACGTGGCAAACGAGAACCAAATCAGGGCCATCCCCACATTGACAAGACATTTGTTTGCTCTTTCTGTTTAAACTAGCTGAGGACAGTGAACATAGCACTGCTGGTGTGTGAAAGCAGTTCAGCTCCAGCTCGTGCCCACAAAGGTCCTTTGGTGCCTGAAAACACACATAAAACCCCATTAAAACCTTGAACGAAATGATGTATGCAAACACCTTCGTAGATAGAAGTGTCTAAAAACTGACCTGCAGAGCAACTGCGGGACACATAGAGCCAACATGAGTAGAGATAATATGCATTAATCTTTCCGAATGGAGTCTTGGAAAAGAAACAAATCTAAAAGGATACAGAGACTCATTTCATTCTCCAAAAAGCAAGTATTTCTTTCATTAATTACTTTGAATAAAAGCCTTATAATTCACTCACTTTCAAATGGGTATTTTATTCTTTTCCTACTTTACTTCAGAACTCAGCAATTCAGAAATGGAAGCCTGCAACCCCACAGACTATTTTCTTCCTTATTAAACAAACTCTCTTAGGACAGGCAGAGAAGTTGCTGGATTGTCCTTTAAAGTCCAGACCTGTCACTTCCTTGAGAAGTAACAGTAACAAACAAAAATGAGCAAGTCTTACACGCGTGCAAAACTTCCACATTGGGACAGGAAGAACCCACTATTTCTCTGTATTTCGAGGGGCTCTGTGTAATAGAATCCTCACATCTAAAGGACTTGTTTGTTGCTGTGCTATCTAGTAGCGTGTTTTTAGAACAGAGATTATTTAATGTGGAACAGCAGTGGAGAAACTGGATCACTTGAGACTTTGCTAAGTTTCCACTGTTTTCAGTTGCCCAACGCAGTCCAAGGCCTGCCTTTGCCTACCCATACGAGGAAGAACGTCCTCGTTGCTCCTTTGGAAAGGAGGAGCAACAACTCCTGCGCTCTTCCCTGATCTGCAGGAGTCCCCAAAACAGCGCTGGCAGTGTCCTTGTGGGCAGCGCCTGTGCCCGGCCAGGTTTGGGCTGATCAAAGCACAAACACTAACGTGAGCATCTCCGGGGGTGTGAGCGAGGACTGGGGAGGCAGCAAAGGAAACGTTTGAGGGCAAGGGTGCCGCCGCCAGAGGATTCGCAGAGGAAGGGACACCGGCCGGGACACCGGCCTAGGCCCGAGCGGGCCCCCAGGCCTGAGCCTGACCCCAGCAGTGGCCTCAACCGGGCAGGCCGCGACCCCCACAGCAGCCCCGGAAGCGGGTGCCCCGAGCCCCCCGGGCTGACCAGCGGTGGCGGCAGGACCCTGCGGGCCAGACGCTCGGGCTCCGGGTCCGGGCCGAGCCGGCACCGTGAGGGCGGCCAGGCCCTGCCCGCGCCCCGTCCCGCCCGGGCCCATAGCGAGCCCGCCCCGCCCCGCCGTCGCTAGGCCCCGCCGCCAAGGGAGGAAGTGTCGTAACAGCTGACAGGAAACTTGGCCGCGGGTTACGGCAGCGGCGGCCGCGCTTGGCGGCCGCTGGATGAGCGGAGAGTGGGAGCCGCGGCGCTGAGGAGACGCGGGGGTGAGTGGCCGCGGCGGCGGGCGGGGAGGCCGCGGCGGCGGCGGGCGGCCGCCCGGGGCCCACAAGGGACCGGGGAAGGGCCCCGGCGGCGGCGGCGGGGGCAGCGGGACAGCAGGAAAAGGCGGCGGCGGGGCGGCGAGGCGGGGCCCGAGCACCGTCTCTGCCTTTGTTCGCGCCCCCCCCCCCCCCCCCCGACCGCGGCCCGTGAGGAGGCCGCCGCCCCCCCTCGTCCCCGTCTCGTCTGACCCCCTCCCTCTCGGTGGGTTTGTGTCGGTCTCTCCCGTAGGATATGGCCGAGCTACCGCCGGGGCCTAGCAGCGTCCTCTCCCCGCAGGGGGATACGCTCTCCCCCTTCCCCGGAGGAGGAGGAGGAGGGGGGGCTGCTTCCTCCTCCTCTTCCACCTCCTCTGCCGCCGCCGCCGCCTGCACCGGGGCCCAGGACGAGGAGGCCGAAGAGGAGGAGGAAGAGGAGGGACCCGCGGGCGGACGGGAGCAGCAGCAGCGAGGAGGAGGCGGCAGCGACGGCGGCAAGGGGGGGCCGCAGCAGCACCGCCTCCACCACCACCACCACCATCCCCCGCACCACAACCACCAGCTCAACGGCCTCATCAGCCCCGAGCTGCGGCACCTGCGGGCCTCCCTCAAGAGCAAGATCCTCAGCTCGGAGGCAGGGGCAGCCCCCGAGGGGCTGGAGAACAAACGAGCCAGCAAAACAATGGGCTCTGGACAGCAGCAGTCATCGCCCCCGACCACAGCACCGTGCTCATCCTCCCTTACCAACCACCTCCCTCCCCAGGGAAGGACTGCACCCTCTCCTCCTCCTTCTCCCCCAGCAGCAGCAGCAACAGGGGACAGGAGCCAGCCTGCTGCCACTACTACAGCTGCTGCTAAGACTGCAGCCCGCAATGGACTGGCAGGAGGGACTGGCTTGGAGGAGGAAGAGCAGGAGGAGGGGGATGAAGGAGGGGAGGAGAAGAAGTCCCTGCTGCTACTCTCCACGTCCTTAGCAGCAGCTTGCAGTTTGAAAGGCTCGGGAACGGACTGTCAGCCCGAGGAGGACCTAACGATACGATACGTCCGATACGAGTCAGAGCTGCAGATGCCCGATATCATGAGACTGATCACCAAAGATCTGTCTGAACCCTACTCCATTTACACATATAGGTATTTTATCCACAACTGGCCACAACTTTGCTTTTTGGTAAGTGCTGGAGGGGGCAGGGAGGGCAGGAATTGGGAGTGGTTTGGGGCTGGGGAGGAGAGGATTAAAGGGTTGACATTTGTGGAAATACTTCTAATAATCTTTTCGTGGGTAAGGCCAAGCTTTTTTGGAAGTACCTGTCTTCCTACAGAAGTCTCCTTGTGACCTGTGCTTGTATAAGTAAAGCATATGCCTGAAGTTCCTACATTTGTTAATACATGTTTTAAGTGGTGAGGAAAGGATTTGAGCACAGAGCTAGTATCCAGGAATTCAAGGCTTCTAATCTTGGTTCTGACATTGACTTTGGCAACCTTTGGTAGCTCATTTTATCATTCTGCCTCAGTTCCTGGGTTTGTATTTAAAACAGAAAGTCCTTAGCCCACTAGTGTCTTACGAGTGCTTAGTAATTCTTGCACAATGGTTTTGAAACAGGCTTCAGCATGGCTAGCATATAAATGTTGAGTGATACATGGAGAAACAAGTACAACTGTTTTGCTTTTTACAGGTGTGATAGTGTATGCAGCACGCAGAAATTCTCATGCTGCTTAGATCATCTTGCTGTACTAACGATGTATTTAGTTTTATATTCTTCCTACTGAACTACTGAAAAGATTGATTTAGCTGTCACCCTGTCTTTCTAAATGTTTAGCGTTTCTTATGGAAGAATTTGTGCCTCAGTTGAAAAGTATGCTTTTAGGATGCTAATTTGTCCACAGGTACATGAAACTGAGCGTAAGTTGGCCTGAGGGGTATACGTGCATAGTGGGAGCTTAGCTCTGTTTGATTTACTCATAGGAGAACTTTAGTCTGCAAAAGAGAACGTTTACAGGAGCGTATGGCACTTCCTTGCTAAGGTAAATGATGAATTCTTCTCTCTTGATGCTTTAATCAAAGCTGGACACCTCTCTGAAAGGTAGGATTTAGCCAGAACCAAGACACCCTTCAATTCAGGAGTATCTCTGTAAAATTTTAATAGGATATGAGTACAGGAGGTGAGGCTAATGGAATCCATCTGGCCTTAAACTTCCTGAATGTTCTTGGTTTAGGGTCTGGTATAATTTATAGCAGGATTTATATGATTTATAGGAGGATTTTCGGAACGGTGCCTCTTAAAACCCTGAAGAGGGAATACAGTAGGATTATAGGAAGTTGAGCAAAGTATTACCTTCTGGAACAATATAGAAATACGAAAATACTTGAAAACATTGTTCAATGCAAAGTCATGTTTGTCATTATGAGGATGCTGATCAGAGCAGAATGGTATTTTTCAAGCACTGAGCTCTGTGTGTGACTGATTTACCTCATACTGAAAAGAAATGTGTGTGAGCTACAAATGTCCATACTTTCAGCGTCAAGTGTATCACTGATAATGCCAAGGCAATGTTTGATACTATTAGATTGCAATGCATTTGTTTAGATTTTAAATCTTTTTTTTTTGGTCGGGGAGTAACTTGACAACTTCGATACGAAAAGAACAATGGCAAGTTGTTTAACAGAGCACTAAAATAGATGTTTTCTAATATTTATTTTTAACAAATGCATTCAAAGAATGAGATATCACTCAAGGAAAAGAAAGTGTCTTAAGCTTATTTTATAGTGACAGCTTTTTTTTTTAATAGCATTGAAGAATCAACAAAACTTTACTGGAACTCTATTTGCCAGTTTTTTGAAGGATGGAACGTGTAAAATACACAAAACTGTAGAGAAGCATATGTGGCTATTAATGTCTAAAGTTGTCAGCAAATTGTTATCTACTTCATAATTTGAAGCTTTTACAGTATGTTGAGTCAAGTCTGATGGATTTTTTTTTTTTTTTTTTGGTGACTGATTTTAGTATTTTTAAGGTTTGGGTTTTAGAGGTTGTCTTGAAGACTTTCTGTTCTATAAATGTAATTTGTTCCTGCCATTAATGGATTCCTGAACTGCTTCAATCTAATAAGTCTCTTTAAAATATTTATCTTCAGTCAGGGCCTACATATTTCAATTAGCAAGAACAGTGTCAGGATGGTGAACAGAAGCATAGCGCCTGATCTCACAGAATCATTTGTCTTTAATGCCTTGTGGTTTCACACCCTCCTGGTTTCAGGTTTTGTTTTGGTTTTGATTGGTCTTTGGGACAGGGGTTAGACTGAAGTTTGATTGTATTTGAAAAGATATCTGTAGGAGTTCAATTAATTCCTGTACTGAATTTCACCATCACCATTTTTTAAAATCTTCCAATGCATGCTCCTCTGTCTTTCATTGCACTGTCACGGGCTTCTTTCCCTTTCTCAACATGTGAGGGGAAAGTACTAACACCATTTAAATTTGAAGACGGGATGTTTATTTTTCGTAAATGATCAGCAATTGTCCTTTGCTGATATTTATTAAGTAAACCATCTTAAACACCATAATTTTGCTATCTAGCATTTTGGATACCTGACAATGCAGAGCTGTTTTCTAGGGGCATTATTAACATTATTCCTGTCGATGATGATCTCATGGGTTTGAAACTCGCTGAGTTTTGGCTTGGCCTTCCCAAGTTGCACTGTTGGTCTAATGGCTAGTGCAGCCCAAAGAGCTGCTTGCTTTTCCTTTCTGTTCAACTACCTCCTCCTCGCTTGTGCCAACCCTTGTGTTTTACTGATTTGGGAAGCTAAGATAACCCTCACACCACCACTGTATATTTTAAGTGTGCATGTATGTTTTAGGGTCAAGTTTCTCTTGGTTTAGGGCTCCAAACATGTTCATAGGATGTCACAGGCACTGGTGTTGGTGCAAGAGAAGAGGTGAGTATGCGCAGCTGGAGGAAAGGCATAGGACCAATTCTGACTAGTCACTAGTGTGGTTTTAGTGTATCAAACCACTTCCTAACTTTTTCCTCAAACAAGAAGTATGTGTTCCACTTTAAAAGGACCTGCAGATACTAGGAATCTTCAGAACCTCTTCATTTTAATGTCAAATTCTTCTGTGTAACTGTCTTCCTGACTTTAGGGGTAACAAGTTGGGAATACTTGATGATCAGTTCTGATGTGTTACACTGCGACATTATCTGAGTGAGCTGTTGCAAGGTAATAACTTTCTCCTCCATAAACTGCAACTGTCTGCTTCAACTCAGGTGTTGCTTGTCTTTGCAAGAGCAGTTTCGCACTGTGTGCTAGGTGTGGATGCCCTGTTAAGTGCCTGGTTTTTACTTAGTCCCAGGAGCTCTGTCAGCCCAGTTTCTCTTCAAGTGACTTATGATAACCACTTCTTTGTCAAAAAATGACAGAAGAAAGGGATATCTTTTGTTTCACGTGAAGTATTTTTAAGCATTGCTACAGCATCGTCCTCATATGGATTGTAAATGCATTTTCAGAGTTGTAGCTTCCTTTTAAAGTGTTTATGCGGCTTCTAGTCTTAGCAGTGTTAAAGTTCTAAAACTTCGATTTAGACCTGATACATTAAACATTTCAGAAAATTGTTTTCAAAATACTTTAGCGTGAGAGAGGTGAGCTTAGGAAACCTTGCTCTCTGCCAAAGTTTGGATAAGACAGGATGTAATAAAAGCAGAGTTCTGGCTGAGTGTTGTAACCTCTCCTGTAATTCACAGTACTGCACCATCCAGCTGCCTTTTAAGAAAGATCTGGAAAATCTGTGCTTTTATTGGGTTCTTAACTTTGCCACTAGCTATAGCAGCATTTATAATTTAAACTTTCACAAGTTTAAAAATAACCTATTATTTCCATGTAAGTGGTTTTAGATGTGTTGTAAATCCTAAATGACTGCAGTTAAGATGTTGTTTTATACTAATGCTTTGCCTTTTTTTTGATTGGATTTTATTCATGAGTCTAAGCGTACTTCATGTTCAAATTAACACTTGTGAGACATCGTCCCTGTTTTTTCAGTTGCAGAAAACTTGAGACTTAAAAGAAGAACCAGAAAAGTTAGGCAACTGTCTGGGAAGTCTTCCTAGCCTCATGGCAGACATGGGAAGAAATTCTATAATATCCAATCCCACTCTGCAAACTCTCTGTATTGCAGTTTTTTTTTTAGGAATGATCGTGGGTTTAGGTACAGGCTTGCCATGGTACTTCTCACTGTCAGGCTTTGTGAAAACTTCAGTCATTGCAGCATCTGAGTACGTAAGAACAGCTAGTGTAGTTACTCTGGCAATGCCCTTGCACAGGAGGGAATTACCCGTGTCCAGTTTCATAGGGTGGGAACAGAGTGACTTAGTGATTTGCCCAGTATCGTAAAGACTGCCAGACTTTAGGTTAAAACCATTAGCCTAAATGTATGTTCTAATGGCATTCAGTAACATGATCGCTATATGTAAGCCAAAGGATTCATGCAGAGCCGTTCCTGTGATGCTTTGGGATGGATTTTGACACATATGCGAAAGGGAAACTGTATTGCAGTAGCGCAGGTTCTACTGCATTTGAATCGCAAAATACTTCTCTTTCAGGGGCTAGTTGGTTGTTTTAGTTTGCTATAAATGGCAACAAATGTCACAGCATCTGGGTATGAAATGCATGCTCAGACTGTGGCTGACAGACTTAATGCTGTCTTTGCTAATGAAATGAATGCCAATTGTTTAAATTTGTGAAAAGTAACATCCTTGCTGATTTACAGACATTTCTGTGCTAACTCTTCTAGTAATACATGGTTGCAATACAAAGATACGGAACATTTTAAACATTTGAATCTATACATAGGAACAAAGTTGATGCAAATATTGGATTTGAATTCATGTGTGCTAATCCTGCTAATGACTTTACGATTGAAGTAAATCTTATAGTACTCTGTGGGGTTTATAGTATATAATAGTAACTTGGGCTGAATTCTGTTTGTAGAAACTTGTATGTTTAGAAGTACTGTCATATACCTGAAAAGAAAATTTGGCCCATGGTTGTTTTTTCATAAATGGTGTTGTGTAGGAACTACTTTTTGTCTCTGCTCTCCACTCTCCTCCCTAGTTCAGTCTAGTGGTTTTTATTTATGCAGTTTAACCTTCTCCAAGTTCTCCAGGTTCATTTCCAGGTTTAGATAGGGTGGGAAAGAAGGAGAAAGGAGACAAAAGGCCACAGAACCCCCTCAAATTGAGGTGGAGATAATGCAGCACTCCCTCTGTAAGTGGAACAACTATAGATAAATTGCCAGACTTACCTGCCTAAAGACAGAGAAATAGGTGTGTGTTTGGGGAGCTAGTAACAAAGTCATGCTTTATTCAGCTCTCTGGCAACAGTGGTAAAACCAGTGGGTATTTGCTTCTTTAATCACAGAAACAAACTTCTTTGCTGTTCATTTAGCATTTTAAATATATGATTCATGAACATAGCTTTTCTGAAAAGTGTCCTAAACAAGAAAGAACACAGATATGCAATGTCTAGAATGTCACTACTCTTGAAGTGTGTAAAAAATATATCTTAAAAATTCTCCGCATGACTGTTACGATCAACAATTTGCACGTGTTCACTTCAGGGCAAAGCATAACTATAACATGCTTGTTTGCGGTGTGATTTTTTTTTTTTTTTTTTTTTAGTGAGGTATAAGATTACATCTAGGTACTCTGTGTAATTATAGCAATGTTATGAACAGTCTGTCTGATGATACTCTTTATTTAACTCCCTGGTTTTCTCAGGTCTGAGCTGAGATAAAAAACTTGCCTTGAGCTGCCACTTTGCATACACATTTTTAGTATGAGTACAGCTTTTTTGTGGAATAAACTGTGTTTTAGAACAAATGAAAGACTGCTTAGAGGCTGTGTATTTCAGTCCTTTAAGATCATACTACACTTTTTGTTTTAAAACCCACTTGTTTAGATTGTTCAGGGTTGTTCTTGGATACTACTAAAAAATGTGTTTTCCTGCCAAATAAAAACTTAGCAATAATTATATTTGCCTGGTGAGCTTAAACTGTACTAGAAATGATGTTATGATCAAGCTGCATCATGGAGCTTTGGAACTGCAGCTCATAGGTTTTGGGCTGCTTCATTTCACCTTTGATAGAGCTCCTGGTCGACAGCTAACTTGGTTAATAGCCCACCATCCAGGTAGAGAAGCTAGGAGACATTATTCTTCTTGGGGCGAAAAACCTGTGGGTCTGTGCCTGCAGTACGATCTACGTGAATGAATCTTCTGTCTGTAGAGTCTTAGTCTACAAGCTGTATACAAAAAGGTTCAGGTGATTGGAGACTATAGAAATATGTACATAGACTTTGGAGAGGTGAACACTAGGTTCACAGGTGGGCTGCACTGAGACCTGGCAGTACTGGCTTTGGCAAGTCCATTTGACGCGTCTTACTGTTGTAAATTTGGATTATCCAGAAGCGCTTGTGCCAAGCATGTGCTGTAGTCCCAGTTTAGTTGCTACACTTGAGCTGAAGGCTGGTTCCCCCCCTGAGATACAAGTCTATCAGAGTCTGTGAATGCACTTATTATACTCCCATACATACAAATACGAGTTTCCTTTTCATGTCTGTCAGTCTTTCCTGAATGAATAGTAGTTCCTTCTCCCCTTGGATGCTATCCTACTCTGCAGCATTATTCAGTTTTACTGCTGCAGGTTATAATGTCATTAATCTCTCATGCTGCCTAATCCTTCAGTTAACATATGATTTAGATTTCCTACACTCTAATATATTTCATGGTAAAATTCTGGTGAACGCAGTGGTTGTGCAAGTGGTTTGATAAGTGTATGGGGAGGAGTTGGATTCTTTTCTTTTGGGGTTTTTTTCTTAATATTTCAGAATAACTACATCTCCTTGATCACACTTTTTGTGACAGTGATGTTGGGATTAACTGTCAGTGCACAGCTCTTAACAAATGAAATCTCTGAACAGTTAAAATGTATAAAATTAACTGTGTGGTTTTTTGTTTGTTCTTTGGGTGTCACATGACTGAAAATGACAGTTTCTAAAGATTAAACACAGCAACATTTTTCTCTGATCCATTGTGGTCTTGCCATTAAAACCAGACAAAAATTAAGCATGTTATCTACCACAACCCTTGTACATGAAAATTCAGATCACTATAAAACAGGAATAGACTTTTTTTCCTCTGTGGCAGCCCATGTGAAAGGGTGATTTATTCTTTAACCTGGTCTTTTCTTTTTTTTTTTTTTTTTTTTTTTAATATTACCACTTTTCTTTCTTTCTCCCTGCTTTTCTATCACACACCTTCTTGCCTATAGACTTCATGGAATAATACTGTGATTCTCTCCAGGACAATCTATTGGTTGTTAATTGACTGTAACTTTATTTGAATGTAATAAAGAAATGAGTCCTTTAATCTTATTTACATTTTTGGACATGTTTTTAAAATTTACCTAGGTTTGGGTTTGGTTTTTTTATAGCTTTATGCAAACAAATTTTGTGTGGCTGTTTTCACTTAATGAACTGGTTTACTACTTTTGGTAGCACTGTAGATCACAAACTGAGAATGCATACGTGTATGTTTGTCTTTAAGGCCATGGTAGGTGAGGAGTGTGTAGGTGCCATCGTCTGCAAGCTGGATATGCACAAAAAGATGTTCCGCAGAGGTTATATAGCCATGTTAGCAGTGGATTCCAAATACAGAAGAAAAGGAATTGGTAAGAATAGCCTTTTTTGTTATTTCTTACTTAAATCCTGTAGTTGGGATAACTGTAGCTGTCAAAGATTTAAGCAGAACTGAACTTTTAGATGTGGTGATTTGTCTGTCATTCCTGCCTTACTCAACCACACGAGCTCCCCAGTGGCTTTTTTTATTTTGTTAAAATAACCTGATGGCCCTATGAGATTTACATCTGGGATACAATAAAGCTAAAAAGAAAGGCAGGCAGCAGCCCCTTACCTCTGCCTGTAACAACGGTGGGAATTGCTTTGCCTTTTTATATGTACCCTCATCGCTGTATTTCTATGTTGTGTGCAGTCTATCTTCTTTCAGTGAACTTATCCCCTGGCTTTCCTGTATCAATTATGCATATATTGCCCGTTGGGGAGAATGTATATAGTTCATTGTTGTATTAATAAGTGAAGAAAAATAGTTGTGTATTGCTACTTGAATGACTGAAATGGAGATCTGTTTTGTTGGGATGTTACATGATAAAAGAAATCACTCTTGACAGGGCGTTTGCCCTCCCTCATTAATCAGTTTTGCCCTGATGCAAGGATTTTCATTCTAACACTAATTATTCCAGTTGGCTTAATTAAAGATCTGTTCTTATGGAACTTAATATTTTTGGTGTTGGTTATTGTGAAATTAGATTTTGTAACATTTTTTAACTTAGAACGTAGATCTTTAAAATCTAGAAATGTGCTTCACTGCTGATTCACACTGAAGAGCTCATACTTTTGTGATTAAAGACAGAAAATTACTTGCAATGGAAAAATATACTATTGTGTTTGTTCTCCTCTTCAGAAAAAAAACCACAACCAAACCCTCCAAAAAACTTGAAGCACTGTGTATTATCATGACTATTCAAGCATGTACAGATTCCCCCCCGCCCCGTGCAAGTCAAAAGCCATTGTTGGTTTCTATAGTGGAGCAGAGGGAAGAGGATACTGAGCAATCATTGTCTCTCCTTTCCTTTTAGCTGAGTCATGAAGGAGCCTGCTATAATTTAATTGCAGGTGCTTGGATTCATAAGTAAATAAGAACTAATGCTGTTATTATGAAGATCTCTGCAATATTTTCCCCTCGCTTTAGTCAGTTCATTATTTTAGAATTATATAAATAGAATTTATATTTAAAGCCTTGCTTACTTTAGCATTATGTATGTTGACTTTTTCCTACATTTGCCACCTTGCTGTTTCTCAAAGTGCACTGTTAATCTGAAGGTTTGTTTTATATGTAGTACAGTTTTGTCATATGTTCAATGAAAATCTTAATTTATTAAAGTTTTGAGACTACTTTAAAACATTCTCTAGATTCCTTGGGGTTTTTTTTCCTTTTCCTTAGCCTTCTTATGGAAGTGAGATTTATGCAATTTCATTGAACAGCAGTTTTTTCCACTAATAACTTTGAAATCAACTTTCAATTTCACCCCAATTCTACAGACAGGTAGGGATATTACATTTGTAGAACTGTTGTGAAATAGATGAAAAATAATGATAAAGAATTAAATTAATGCTTGACTGAAGGGGAAGGGATGGGCTTCAACCATATTAGATACTAGCAAATCCAAATGGGAGTAAGCCACAAGCAGAGTGGTTTCATAAGTTCTGTTACTAATGGAAGTATTTGTTTTAGTAAGAGGAAATTCCCTTGGAAGATGAATGTCCTTCAAGTACATGCCAGCAGATTTTGACTTTAAATGCAAGAAAAAGGAATGAATCACATCTTGGAAGGCTATATATAACACTATGTTAAACATAGAAGCCTGTTTCTAATATCCTTATATTAGAAGAATCTTGCGCTCAAGCTGAGTCTCTGGACAACTTTACAGATTATTTTATTGTTCAAACTTGAGACTGCAACTTGACTGCATCTTCTTGTTTCTTTCTTTTCTTTCCTCCCTGCTTTCCCCAGGTGTCATGTCATGTAGGTAGCACACATTAGTCATATATAAGCTAGCATCTTTTGCATTGCAACTTTGACACTTACTGAAATCTATATTTCAGGTACAAACTTGGTTAAGAAAGCTATTTATGCTATGGTTGAAGGAGATTGTGATGAGGTAAGATTTTATAATAAAAAACTTTCATAATGTAACTGGCTTGCATTCTCCTATTGTGGATTAATTTCACAGGTTTTTCTTCTACAGGACTTTTTTTTTAGGCGGGGAGTGGGTTGGTAAGAAGCTATTCCTTTTATAATAAGAGGAAAAATAACCTCAGAAAACTGTATGGCACAAATAAGAGAAGGATTTTCTAAATTTATTGTAAGTACTTCATTTCAGTGTTTCAGGTTTTGTTTTACTTGGCAAAGCTGCCCCAGCCTTCAGTCGCAGGCACATTTTCCTCCAAAGGCTCTAGTTCAAGGTGCTACTGACCAGTGTAACTTGCACGTGGTGTGTGATACTTCCACGCTTTCAGAATGCAGGAAGATACTGGAACAGTATGTGCCACGGTCTTGCAGACTGCGTCAGGCTATTCTGACAGTGCGTAGCTGTATTGTATAGCACTAACAGAACTCTCATGATTTAGTATGTCAGCGAAAACTTGGAAGGAAAGTGACTGAATCACTGTCAGACTTTCTCTAGCCTGTATGTTTCTAGTCTTTCCATTTACCAGATTACAGTCCCTACTCTTTTTATATATATTTAAAATATATAAAGCAACTAACTGCCTTTATATGCCATGTTTAACTTGTGAGGAACTCTTCCTGCATCCATCCTCCTTAATCTGGTTATCTGTCCCTTTAACTTTCATCTCCTTGGTACAATGCAATCGTTAGCTTGTTCCTGATATGTGAGCACTGTGTCATTTCAGTGTGTCAGAGTTAATGATCCTTTGATCTCTATGTTACCTCGTTTAAACTGCTCCCTCAATTGTCCTACTGTGGTGTGGTAAAGTTTATGCAAAACTACAATTGTTGTCACAGGACTTCTGGCACATACTCTGATTATTTTTCTTTCTACTTGTTTGATGCCTCTTGCATGTGTTCTGACTTCATTGTTTGAGATATTTATTCTTCCCTTCAGATTCCTTCATGTCTCTGCTTACTCGTATCTTTTTTTTCTCTCTATAATTTCTTTTGTACTCGGGCAGTGTAGTGCAACCTGATAGTTCTGTAATTCTTTAAGTTTGTTTTGGCTTGTTGCTTCTGTTGTCATATATAATAGGCTTTGCTCTAATCTCTTTTACTACTTACTACATTGAACTAATCAAGAAAAGGTTTTATTTGTTTGGGTTTTTTTCTATTGCTTTCCACTACGGTCTTGAATTCTTTTGCCTTTGCTAGAGTATTCAAGATTAAAAAAAAATAATAATTGAGGAATGATATCACACCGTTCACATCACAGTTGGAGAATTGAGATGCGGAGTAGTGAAGTGAGTTGCCTACTGTAGTTAGTCAGTAGTAGAACTGGATATTTCTACTCAAGCGATCAGAGTTGCAGTAATTATCATATGATTTATGAATGTATGTGTACTACTCCTCACGTAATTTCATTTCTAAATTGGACTATCTAACAGGTGTATGCATAATGATCTCTCCTGTGTCTGTCTTTTTTTTCTACCACTGTAATATAATACTGAGAGTCCTTCTTACTGGTTTTTTTATATTTGTAAAAATGAAATAAATGTGATAAGGATTGCAGACTAGTCTGCAGTGAGACTTCATTAGGTCTTAGTCACAGGTTTTCATCTATGGTGCTGCTTAAATGCTTTGTACTAAGTGCATAGGGCTTTTTTCAGAGACTATTGCTGTCCCTCTTTAATTGACGACACTACAATTCAAACTCCTTGAAGTGTGTGCTGGATGGGTGCAGGCATGTTTCAGTTCCAGTTTGGAAACTGTGTAACCGTATATGATTCTGAACTAATTATGCCCTGCTTCTTGGGGACTCTTGTATCAGCTGAGTCTTGTGCTAGCACAGAATTTTGAAACAGGAGCTTATTATGCCTGGGCAACATGGAGCACAAGTAGAGTATACATCTGACTTTCTACACTGGTCAGCAGAGGCATACCCACGCTGATTTAATTCATTTATGTTCTTTTTCACGTACGGATTATCTACAGCCAAATAGCCAATGTTTTCTTCTTTTCTTTGCCACCAAGTGTAGGTTTCTTCCAGATATATATGGTACAAAACAGTGATGTTGTTTACCTGTACTGCACTGTGGATTGCAGAGTTCTCAGTCATGACCAGAATCTGAAAAATCCAACTAGCCACCCATGAAAAGCTCGGTCCGACAGAGCCAAGACACTTGCCCTTGCCAGTTTTTACAGCAGTTGTTGGGGGAACAGTTTCTGGCTGGCTGATTAATGCCTATAGCTGATCAAACATGAATTAATGCATCACAGTAATTTGTCTTCGTGAGGTGTGTAAATAATTTAATCATCTCTGCTACTCTTAAGGTATTTTTCTACATCCCTTAATAAAATCAGAAGCATAATGAAAATTAAAAGATGCTGCTACTTGATACAAGATGAACTGCAATGCAAAAATATACTGTTTTCTGAAACTTGTTTGGAATAGGATTAAGAACAGGAATATGCAGCTGTGGGTGTCATCAAAAATTTCTGAAGGCTGCTTGGAAACTCTTCCCTTCAATCTAATTGTGGAATAGATGCAGTAAATGTACTTAATTGTAATAACTTGTGACATATAATCTGATAAATGCTTTGTTCAGTGTATTACTTCTCGAAGTACCGTAGATTGGACTTTTGAGTCCTGAAAAGTAAAGGATTTATACACCACCATAGATGAAAACCTTGAAAAATCACTACTTATGTTCTGGCATTTCAAAGTATGCCACAATATTTTAGTGATTAAGGACTATTTTTTTTTTTTTTTCCTGTAAGCTAATTTAGTGGGAATAAACTAAGCCAGGCCTATGCAACAAGTGATTTACAGTGCAAGCTTCTGTGGTCAGCCAACTGCCTAAGAGGTAGTTTATGCTATATGCTGTGCTTCAAAGTTGCGAGGCAATATCCTGCCAGCCGGGGTTGTTTCCTGGCTTGAAGAAGCTGTGGGGTGAGTAAGTGAAGAAGTGAATTGGCTGGGATGGAATCTGTGTGGAGGGGAGGAGATGGCCACAGGGCTGGCCATGGCCCACATTAGAATAGAACCGAGGGAAGTGATCTGATGTTGGGGTGAGTGGTTGAGGTAGAAATAACCTTCAAGCCTGAAGAAAGTAGTCAACAGCATGCTTTGAGCTTGAGTGTCTGGATATAACACTACAAAACTTGAGGGATCTTTGTTTTGTTTGTGGTTTTTGGTTTTGTTTTTTTTTACCTTGGTGACATTCTTAAGCATTTGATGTTAATGAATTCTGATATTTGGGGTAGTGAACTGAAGGTTTTCAAGATTATAATGGCCCAAGTTTCCAACAGGTCACAATGATTTAGAATAAGTTTATGGGCTGGTTGCATAGAAAATGTGAACTATGGAAATAAATCAGGTGAAGGTGAATAGTTTTCTCTCATCTCCAAAATTTTGAAGGTATTATTCTTCCAGTGTAAAAAGGAAAGTATGTGCTAACTTCAGCAAGTTAAGCATCTGGCTGCTTTTTGTATATTTGCTTAGTTTGTACTGACAAGCAATTTTCAAAAATTGTACTGCTTAGGACCTTCATGGTGGAACTGGTTACATCCCTTAATCACAATAGAAAGGAGGAGTTGTTCATTCATACATAGGTTTTTCCATCTGTAACAAATGACTGTAAGTGATCTGCATATGAATCATTCACTTCGTATTACGGAAATAATGTACCATGTAACTGGTAACTCATCAAAGTAAGACTCTGATAGGTGGGACTTTGAGCTTTTTTTTTTTTTTTTTTTTTAAGCAAAATGTAGAATGTGAAAAGGAATTGCAACTTCCCATGGGAATTTCCATCAAAACTTTAGAGTTATTTAAAGTGAGGTTTTTTCACCACACTGGTAGGCGTGTCACTTTAATTCAGTACCACACTTGTAAAAATTAAATGTATATTTTTATATAATCCTATTTAAAAATATCAAACTATTAACATCTTAGCTTTTTCTTAATCTACACATCATCTAAGGTATTGTTTTATTTTGCGTGCTACCTTTCCTGAAAAGTTAAGGCAGTTAAACTGATTAAGAACACTGGACAAGCACTCAGAACTTGAGTCTGATGATATGTCAGACTTATAAGCAAGAATAGCAACCTCTTCTGTGAGTCCTAAGACAGTACTTTGTTCATTTGCTTATTTGATTTGGCTGTATTCATTCTATGACTTTGTTTCTAAACTTGAGTTCATTCAGCGTTTGACCTGATTCATTCAAAGCTTGACCTCTTCATTTTTCTTGTTTAGGAATAAATTCTAGGTATGAAAACGTAATAACAAGAAACATTGCACTCCGCTCTAACTATAGAAAATTTCTTACTTCTAAATCCAGTTAAAAATGAGACAGTTGAGATAAAATGTTAGGCTTATGAAATTTAAGACAGAAGAGAAAGTAACAGCCTTCAGAAAGTTGCAGCTTGTGCAGAAAATGCTGTTAAATCCAGTCAGACCTTTGCTGGTCTCCAGGGGAGGATGTGATTGTGTTATTAGAGGATTTAACAGGCATATGTGTACAACACAATAGACCCTATGAGACCAGAAATAAATGTAATGATTGAAGATTTGGGGCTTGATTGAAAATCTCGTACAAGAAGAGGTGAATCCTTCACAAAACAAAGCTAGTGAAATTTGGATGAAACATGGCTGTGTTTCTTTTTTAGATAATAGAAACACGTCTTTAGCCCTTTGAGATCAACGCAGTATGTTGAGATCAGGGAATTAGTTTTCATTGTGCTGAGTCTTCCTTAGAAATACCAGAGCAAATCTCTTGCATTTGCTTTCAAGATGAGCATTCACTCAGGTAGTGGGATTCCAACAAACCTGAATTTCAACATTTAACCACTCCCTTAAATTCAGTGATCTGCAGTGTTGGAAGTCTTTTAGCATTGCAAGGTGTGTGAGCTTGCAGTTTAATACAGATGCGTTATATCACTCGGCCAGGTTACTAAACTTTTATGAGAGTGAATGCTGTTTGCAGCTAGAGTTCAAATAATTGTCTCCTGCGCTGTGGATTTACATGGGTCAGATTTCCTCTTTGGCGTAATGCTTTGTTTTATTTTGAATTAAGAAGTTGTACAATGCGCATAATTGTGTAGAAAATAGCATTCCTCAGGAAAACTATTGTGCTTCCATAATTTGTTACAAATTAATAGATAGCCATTTTAATGGATTAAGGATGTTAAGAATAATTGATCAAGTCACAAGACTTGATAGTAATATTCTATGAAGTGCCAGCAAGAGAAATTCAATATCTAATTCTTGCCATAAGACTAAGAATTGAATTAGCTTGTCTTAAGAGTGAAGGTACAACAGACTGTCCTGCTGTAATTTAAGAACTCTGACTATTAGTATTTTAATGTGTGACTTGGTTCTTTTTTGGAAAATGAATTACTTCTAGGTCTTTTTTTTTCCCCCCAGTGTATGTTGTTCATTGAGTTATTAGCTTCAGAGTTACTATTCTTTCAAACGTTCTTATGTTGAGACACGTAGGGGGAATTATCATTTGGAGTGTGTTCAGAGTAGCTTGAAACTTGAGTGATGGTCAAATATATACGTTTAATGGATCTTAAAATCTTTTTGAAGGTGACCAGTGTAACTGCTGGCTGCCTCCCTTTTTTAATATTGGCTTAGCCACGACTCAGACTGCAGAAAACAAACCTGATGGAAAGAAAAAGGAAAGGTTTTCTACCAGGTTGCTTTTTGAAGTAGCTCAGCAACAAGTCTGGTGAGCTGGTGGAAGAGGTGAGGGAGAATGGAAATGCAAGTCTGAAGGCAGTGCAGCCACAGAGTCCGTAAAATACATTAACTTAAACTGCTCTACAAGTATAGGCTAGTATTTTGTTCCTGGTTTTAGGGGAGTGGAGGGATGTTAACCAATTATTTTGCTTTTTATTGGAGGAGAAGGGAGTCCTGGGTTTTGAGCTGGGATAGATGACTTTTTTGGACTGAGTTTTATGTATACAGTTCTAACTACACAGAGTGGGTATGAAATGCTGGGTTAGAAATAGCTGTTAGTGGATTTAACACCAGCAGTGATCACTGTTTTGCTGCAGAAATTGCTTAGGCTGTGTTTTCATTATATGGTCTTTCTACAGCTCTTGTTTAACGTGTAAATGTACATTGTCATGGGACTGTATGTAGTCTAGTCAGCTTATTCAGCCTGTGTTCTTGCGCAACCATGATCTGTCCTTAATAGCAGAATCCTTAAATAATTGAGTTGGACAACAGTAAAGAGGCAAAACAAGTTTTTATCATTTGGAGTGGGTGCACAGCTTGCCAGTTATGGTTGAGCTCTGCTCAGTACATTTGGAGAAAAGAGGGGAAAACAATTCAGAGGGACATACTTTCTGAAGTTTTGTATTTAACTTCTTGTTAACGCCAGTGTAGTTTGTTGCCTGTACTTGAAACTTCTGGAATAATTTTGATGGGAAGAGAAAGGATGAGATGGGAAGCTCAACATGAGCTGGCGGTGTGTGCTTGCAGCCCAGAAAGCCAGCCGTATCCTGGGCTGCATCAAAAGCAGCGTGACCAGCAGGTCAGGGGAGGAGACTCTCCCCTCTACTCTGCTCTTCTGAGACCCCACCTGGCGAACTGCATCCAGCTCTGGGGTCCCCAGGACAAGAAGGACATGGAGCTGTTGGAGCTAATCCAGAGGAGACTACGAAGATGGTCCAAGGGCTGGAGCACCTCTCCTATGAAGACAGGCTGAGAGAGTTGGGGTTGTTCAGCCTGGAGAAGAGAAGGCTCTGGGGAGACCTTAGAGCCCCTTCCAGTCCCTAAACGGGCTCCAAGAAAGCTGGAGAGGGACTGGTGACAAGGGCAGGGAGTGACAGGACAAGGGGGAATGGCATTAAACTGAAAGAGAGGAGATTGAGATTAGATATAAGGAAGGAATTCTTCCCTGTGAGGGTGCTGAGGCCCTGGCACAGGTTGCCCAGAGAAGCTGCGGCTGCCCCTGGCTCCCTGGCAGTGTTCAAGGCCAGGTTGGATGGGGCTTTGGGCAACCTGGTCTAGTGGAGGGTGTCCCTGCCCATGGCAGGGGGGTTGGAACTGGATGGGCTTTAAGGTCCCTTCCAACCCAAACCATTCTATAAGTCTATGATTTTGAGTCTTAATTTGTACTTCATTTACAATTGGGTTTGGTCTGAGCTATTTATGACAGGTCTTCCTGCAGCTGGGATCTTACCAACACAGGGGCAAAACGATGGAAAAACCTGTTCATTCTTCCTGGTGTGCACTTTGGTTTGAGTTTGGGATACTTGCGTTGTGCACAAATATTCATTGCAAACATTGAGTCTGACAGCTAGTTGTAGATTGCTGAAGCTTTTTTCTAGGTCTAAACCTATCGAATTAGATGTCAATGATATTAAATGACTAAACAAAACCTCATGTGCCAACTTCTGACATTTAAAAGTTCAGTTGATCATTCAAAATTAAAGTATGTTTTCGACCCTGACCTGTTTGGTAAGTTGGGTTTTTTGTTTTGGTTTTTTCTGGGGGGAGGGTGTTTGGAGGTGGGGATTGTTTTTTGTTTGTTTGTTTGGTTGGTTTTTTTTACCATAGCTTTAGGTAATGCATTGAAATACTATTTACAGCAAAGAATTAAAATGTTGATATGAATGAAACTTGCTTACAATGACAGTTGTTGATCAACTGCTAGATTGTTGCTTTTTTTTTTAATGTGGGAATGGAGGGGCGTTGCTCAAATACATCATGACAAGAAAAAAATTAATTCCACTCATTGCTAATAAGTGTACCTTTAAATAAAAACTTTGAAATTGTCATGTATTTGCAACTGCTTTCTAATATGATATGATTTTTTTCTTTTCTTTCCTTGAAGGTTGTATTGGAAACAGAAATCACGAATAAGTCCGCTTTGAAACTTTATGAAAACCTTGGTTTTGTGCGAGACAAGAGGCTGTTCAGATACTATTTAAATGGAGTTGATGCACTGCGTCTTAAACTATGGCTGCGTTAAAAGAAACCATCACATCAAGCAACTGACGTCCCAACAGCGCAGAGTTGTCCTTTGCATGCAATGCAATTTGTACAAAATTGCTTTGCAGGTGGACTTATAATTTCCAAGCAGCTCTTAATCTGTCAGTGTCTCATTGAGTGTCGCACATATTTGTTGCACTTTGGCATGGCGCATTTGTTCAGAATTAAAACCGATTGTTTCAAACTTCAAGTTCTTTTGGTACCAGCAAGATGTGCCAGTTGATAGCCAAGATATGTTCATTCATTTGCAAGTCTACTGACTGTATTACATACACAGTGAACATTTTATCAAAGAACCTGTATGTGGAACGCGACTTTTGGTTCCAGAAAAAAGCCAATGTAGATTGTAAAATTCTATAAGTATACTAACATTTCATACAAAAATTGCCATAGTTTTCTGGAAAAAGGCTTCAATTTTAGGTTTTATTTTTCAATATTGAATTTTCCATTCTTAAATATTGGTACCTCAGTGATTAGTGAATGAAAAAATGTATTGTAGGGTGGGGTGTGTGTTACAATGAGTAACAGTAACAATTAAATTGCGTCTGCCAGTGCCTGTATAGATAAGTATATTTGTCTTCACCTCTAAGTTTGGAGTGCATGCTTTTATTCTTTTACTTTCTTCAATTGTCTTTGCAAGAAAATTTCTGCTTTTATTTAAATTCGGGATTTGATAATAAATTATTTCAGATTTTTATAATTTGGATACTTCTCCCAAACAAGGGTTTGGAAGGCCCTTCTTTTCTTAATAGCAAGAAGTGTAAGCTATTTTGAAAACCTTGAGTAGCTGCTGAAAGATGTCACCAGTAAATCGCTGCTGGTTTTGGATGCACTTTTTTCGTTAAAAAGAGTGAGGGACTTTAAAAAGAAGATATAGAAAATTAATGTAAATTGGTATGATTTTATTTAATCAAAATTATTGCTAGAAGCTCTGAAAAACAGCTATTTTAAGATAGTTGGAAATTTTTTTTTCTTCAGATTCAGATTGCTTTGCTTCAGTGTTCTAAAATGCTTCAATCTTTGGTTCTTGGTCTTGGAAATAAATTTCAAGGTGTATTGTATGCATTTTTAGCTGCTCTCATTTTCTCTAAACTTACATGAGCTAAATTATTGGGGGATTTTTTCCCCTCTAAAATCAAAGCAGAGGGGAAGGACTTCTCTCTTTCTCACATTTGCTCTTGCTCTGTTTTTCTCTTTTTTTTTTTTTTCTCCTTTCTTTAATTGGGCTTACATAGGTTTTACCGATACCCATCAATTTTTTCAGTAATTACAGTGTCTAGGCTTTGTCGTGGTTTAACCCAGCAGGCAGCTAAAACAACCACACAGCCATTTGCTCAATCCCCCTCCAGTGGGATGGGGGAGAGAATCAAAAAGAAAAAAGATAAAACTCACGGGTTGAGATAAAGACAGTTTAATGGCCAGAAAAGGAAGAGAATAATAATAATAAAAGGATATACAAAACAAGTGATGCTCAGCACAGTTGCTCACCACCCAAAGCTGATGCTCAGCTTGGTCCTGAGCCGTGCCACCTCCCGGCCAACCCCCCAGTTATCAGCGGAACATGACATCGTATGGTGTGGAATATCCCTTTGGCCAGTTTGGGTCAGCTGTCCTGGCCGTGTCCCCTCCCAGCTTCTTGGATGCCCCCCGCCTTCTTGTTGGCGGGGCAGTTGAGAAGCTGAGAAGTCCTTGACTGCTTGGCAACAGCTAAAAACATCAGTGTGTTATCAACATTATTCTCATCCTATATCCAAACCACAGCAGTATACCTGCTGCTAGGAAGAGAGTTAACTCTATCCCAGCCAAAACCAGGACAGCTTTCTTGTTCAGTGTGATTATGTAGCCCAGTTCTATGAATCAGTTGGGGTTTTTTCACTTTGGGGAAAAAAAAAACCAAAACAAAACATGATACTAGTTGACTTGTGGAAGAACCTATGTAATCTATTAAAAGGATGAACTAGGTGAATTTGCTCTTCTGTAGTTGAGCGTATCTTCAGACTTGCCTTACTGCACTTTTTTTTTTTTTTTTTTAAGGGTTTGGTTTGAGTCATGGGGTTTTTTTGCTAATTACTGTACATTTAAAACAAAACCCCTACCTCCAGTAACATTTGGAAAAGAGCCCTGTGCAGGAAAACTGGATTTAAAGGAAAGCCTTGTTTTGCACAGACCAGTCACACATGGTGATGGACATTTCTTACCATGTAAAAATTATAAGTTGTATTTGAAAATAAAGATTTTTAATGCAAATTGGCCCTTCTGAGTTTTCTGCTTGTAGACACCATTTGTGCTTTTGAGGAGTTTTGTTCCCCTCAGAAAACTCATGTTTAAAATGGGGCTGGAGTCTGTTATTCACAGAACGTGGTGGAGTTCAGCATAAAGCCTGTATGTTGCCGCTTTTGTTCACGTTATCCCAGTCCCTCAGGTTTGCCAGTTTTTCTGGGCAGCTTTTCAGGAAGTTTCATTCCTAGTTAAGACTTAAACATTGATAATTCAATGGAAACAGATTTCTCTCACCCACATTCTGGGGGTCCAGGACGTAGTGACTGCTCTGGCTTGAAGTAAGGAGAGAGATCAGGGAGGTTTTGTACCTTGTTAACTGCTGTCGGACTTGTATCACAAACTGCAAACCAGGCTATCTTGTGTGTCTGCTGATGTTTAAAAACTGAAAAGCCAGACAGGCAAGTTTTCCACAGGTTAATATTTAAGCTGTGGGTGTCTTCAGATTCAAAAGCCGACTTAGAACTTAGCCCAAATCACTTTTCACGAAGGGGCTGCCAGAAACATGGCTTCTGAGCAAACTTCAAATACAATTCCGTTTGTTTATTGTAAGAAGTAATTGTCGCCATGCACATTTTGAAAATACTGGGCAAAATAGGTGCACGTTTCATTTAAAAGAGCGAACTGAAAGGTTCTGATACTGCTGCTGTGTAACACGCAGTTCGCTATGGAAGATGCTGAAGCGTTATGTGTTGGTTTGTATTAAACAGATTTGTTCTCTGTGTTGCTTGGGATTCGGGTATCAAGTGGGAAGTTCCAAATATGCAAAGAGGTGAAAATAGGTTTTCAAAAGAAATCTAGCAATGAAAAGTTAGTTATTTCTCATGTCTGTTGCTAAAACAGAGTCCTCCCCCCCAACCTTTTGCATTGACAAATCTAACGAAGGAGTTGATCACATTTATGTTTAAATTTGCCCAGATGTTGCTGTTGACTGACATGTCGGTATGGATGTTTGCATTATATTGTTTTTTAAGAAATGGTCGTGTTCATCACCTTCAAGAAAAGTAGGCATAATCTAATTGGCCTTGCATAGTACGTCACAAACTATTTTTCAGGGCGCTGCAAGACATTGCTAAAACTGAGTGCTACGTTAAAAAAATTTCAGGTCTTGTATAAACATTACAACCTATGTTGGAGTTCAGGTATCAGGTGGGCATCTCTGAAAATATCAAGTGTATCTCAAAATACTGGACTGCTGTTTTGAGTGGATTATATTCTTCTGTCCCTTTATCCTTTTTGATGAGAACAAAAACAGTGGGGTTATGAAATGTACAAGCTGTCTAAATACAATGCAGTCAAATAAATGGTTAAGTTGTTTATCTTTTTCCTTTTGAATGGAAATGCTCTAATGCTTATTTTGCTTTATCTACAAAATAGGAATGCATGCTTATTCTTGAGAGAGAAATGGTGGAAAAAAATTTTACAGGAGAATTGTTTATTGCTACTTGATTTTCATTTCCGTGCCTCTGTTAGAAGCATCTTGAATAACATTTATATGAACTTCAGTTCCAGAGATGAACTAAAATGGATCTGTTTTTCATGCCTGTTGAGTTACAACCAATGTAATCATTCTGGACTTTCCTGGGAGAGAAAGGGTGGGGTATTTTTATTATTTCAGTTGTAATAAGCAGGAGTCGAGAACAACTTGCAGCCCTTGCAAAGCCAAGAACTATAAAAGCGTATGGAGGAGCCTATGGATTTTTAAAATCCTGTGTGCTTTATTCCCTCTACAATGATGTTTAGGCTCCTAAACCCTTCTGAGAATTTGCCAGCAAGTGTTGTGTGTGTTTGGTCGTGTGTTTGTTGAGAGGTGTGTAGATGACTGAGTTGTAACCAACTTCTGCTAGAACTTGCTAGTTGCCTGACAGCAGCTCCAAGCCTTTTGTTCTTCCAGCTGCTTTTCCAATTCCTTACAGCTAGGCTATCCGATTACGAGAGTCAGTGATGAATTAAGGCTGCACAGACATTTCGCTGCTTCTTTCTGTTTTGTCCCAGTAGTAGGAACTGTGATATGTAAATGGAAATTTCTTTCCAGCTTCAGGAACTGGATGCTGAGTGTTGCATGTAACTTTTTACCTGGTCATAAACCAGTGACAAACAGCCCTGCTGCTTTTTTTTTTTTTTTTTTAACTCCTCTAGTTCCTCCAAGTATTGAATTCTGTGCAAAATAAGGGTTAAATTATTTTTCCTTGTCTTGCATGGCAATGTATTTATAGCCCTAGTATATCTAGTTAGTATGCACGGGCTAAAATAGATTTGGAGAGGCCTAGCATTTCTTTTAATGTGAAATTATAAGAAGTATTTTTCTCACAGGTAGTCCAGACTATACAAGACTGGTTAGGTAATATTTTTAGGAATGAGCATTTAATGTGTTGCCCACCAATGCACACTTTAAAAATCGGTGATTTCTTTAAATGTGCTGCGCAGAGGGATCCCGGGCTACGACTCGTACAGGGAAAAGAGAGAGATCTGTAGGTCTGCAGAAATGGTTTTGGTAAAGAAGCTGAGGTTTTGCTCCTTCTATTGCTACCTGACTCCCTGTAGGAAAGACAGGTCTGTGGCAACGCTTGATCATTGCTCTTCATTGTAAGGTTCAAGGGTAAGGTAAAAAAAGAGGGACATTCAAAAGAGTTTAGAATAGACGAGGTATTGATCTCCTTAATGTGATGTACTCCACAGGAGGACAGTCCCCCTTCAGTGAAGTCTGTGTGAGCCCTCTTCAAAAGGATATCTGCAGTTTCTGTGGATTCGAGGAGGCTGAAGGAATACTTGTAAAGAGGGATGAGTTGAGAGGTGCTAAGCAGACAAACCGTAGGAGGCTCTGGAAGCTGCCAGAGCTGAAAAGCCTCAACAGCTGGGAGACCACTGGGCCAAGCAGCGCCCGCCATGTATACTTGCCCCATCCCTCCTTTTCCCGAGACGTCTCCTTGTGGCAACTGTTCTGTATTCCCATTTTATGGCCAATATATATACTGGATATACTCTTGGTCTGAACCAGGGTACCTGCGTAGGACAGAGCGATGCTACCAGAGGGCAGGAACTGGCCAGCTCACAGGGACAGCGTTCATCCTCGCAGGCATTACAGGCTGAAAAGGGTCTTGATTTGTAGACTTTGGCTCTGGGGCTCTGTAGGACCGGTGGTGCTTTTGATCAGTAATACTCCTCTGCTCTAATACAGTGCCAAGAAAGCTGCCCTGGGGATAATCAGAGTTTTCTATGCTTTTTCCTACCGAGCCAGGGGACTTTCCTCTTGCACAGTCAGAAAGATGAGTGCAATACCCGGTTACAACTAAGAAGTGCTTTCTGACCTTGGATTTTTGTAAAATATGCCTCGTTAAGCGACGATCAGTTCTTGCACATTGCTGGTGGTACAACTGCCAAAGTACAATTGTTTCCTTCCTTCACCGAACATCTGTTATCATTTAGAAAACACATCTAAACAAAAGAAACATCCCCTCTGTCTCACTGCCAGCAATCACTGATCTTTCTTCAGCTGCGTAAGATAGGAAAAGGTGAAATCCAATCCATGATTTATGGTCTGCACGGTCCTCTGCCAAGGCTCGAGGGCAGGTCACTGCGCGCTTTTGTTGTATACATTTGTATTACCCATAGGCCGTAGGTTGATGATTCCATGATTTGAGGCGACTGAGTAGGAAATGAGAGATCTTCTTAGTTTTAAAAGACCTGAGTAGGAACAAGAATGTACTGAAAAGTTTTAATAAGATTTTTTTCAGAAATTTTAAGGTCCGTGGGACACACACACACATGACCCCTCATTCAAATTTAGTTAAATCTCAGTATCTGACTTCCTTTTAGGCAGGGATGGAGAATGATTCCCTGAATTTTTAGCCATTGCCCTGCAGGTGGCTGGAACGTAATCTCCAGGTGTGAGACATGGATTTAAATTCCACCTCTGCCTCAAGCAGAACTTCCATCCTGGACCTAAGAAATTCTCCAACAATCGAAACCCTGACTCCAAAGAGCAACAACAAAAAAAAATTGTCTAGAATGTTTTTTGAACTTTGATAGATGTTCTTCCTAATTTTTGCACCAGCTAATGCCTTGAGTTTTGTGGGGTGTATTTTGGTTGTTTTTTTAAAAAAAAAAAAAAAAAAGATGCAAAATCAGGAAAAATGATTTCTGCTGAAGTGAATGCTTCTTTCCAGGTGCTGGAGAGTGGGAAAAGCTGCTGGATAGGAGGTAGTGGCTAAAGATGTAACGTGGCAGCTTAATAGTAACTGGTTTCTACTTTCTTGTTTCTGTCTGTAATAAGATACAAACAAAACAATTAAGCAGCAGGTGTTAAAATACCAGTAAAGATGAAAGTTGAAAAAGTAGGTGACTGTAAAAAAGCTTTATGCAAAGCAAAGTTATTACCGATATTATAAAGGAGGTGGCCAAAACTGTTAGCCGTGCCACCCCCTTCCAGACAGGCCTTTGAAAATACATGTTCTGTCCACGTGAACGCACTCCTTTCCACGAGTAATTTAGAGCAGACAACTAATTGAATACTCCCGTGTTGCCGCGGCTCCCTCCCGAGGGATGGTTGCACTGGAAAAGGCTCTTAATCTAAATCAAAATTAGTCTTTAATATTGGAAAGAACAAACAAATGTGCCCTCCGAGTCTGATGTATTTGATGAAAGCGGTTGATGTGTCACTTCAGAATTGCGCTAAGTGTGCTTCAACCTCGTTGACTCAAAGCATAAGGATTTGCTGGAGGAGGTAATTATATTAAGAAGAAAACCAGCTGCTCTTCAGCCAAATTAAGGATCTCCTTCTTACTAGTCTGCCTTCTCCACACAGCAGCATCCTCACCTGAGGGTCCTGCAGCTTTCCAGGGAATAAATGGCAGTTTCAGGTGATATTCACCAGAAAATTCACCAGAAAATGTGCTAACTTTTTTTTTTTTTTTTACTCCCCATTTTTTACACAGAAGACTTGATCCAGGAGCCTTTCGGTTGCCTTAGGTCCGAAGTCTGCCTCGTGGCTGGCACAGAGTGTATTTTTGCCACTCTAAATCGAGCTTGTTGGGGAGGAGTGAGCTGGCGCGTCTGGAAGTGTAAACAGCCTCAAAAAAGTAAATAAATTGGGAAGTGGTTCAAGCTGCAAATGGCAGTCAGAGTCCTTTGCTGCAAATAGCAGAGATTTTTATCTTGCTATCTGAAAGTGACATTCAAAAAATTGCTCTCTTGGGGCTGGAAGAGAAGTTCTTCATTACAGAAAACAGGGCTGGATATGATTAAAAAGAGAAAGTGTTCTCCTTGGGGTTTTTTGTTTTATTGAAGTGAAAATTGAAAAGCTGGCAATCTCTGGGCTGTCAATGAACCAACGTTCACTCAAACAGTTTCATATAGAAGCTGATGAATGGAATATGTAGAAAGCATCTGTACAGGTGCTACCTTGCATTGGGCAAAGCGAAGAGGCTGCTGTGTACTCAGCGTACTCAATCCTCTGTACCGTATCGAAATATGCCAAAAATACATTTATTGAAATGTAAAACTTCAATGTTTTGGCTTTGCTCGCGTAGAAATAGCTTTTCTATCTCTCGACAGGAATTCTGTAGTTCTCTGTGAGATTGTTTTGCAGTAAAGTATGCGTTCTTGGAAAGTCCTGCGGAAGAAGTGTGCTCTGAAAACTTTTCCAGCGTCAAAATCCCAGGAACATTTTGAAACCTACAGAAAGAACCCTTTTTCTTTCACACATCCTGGAAGTGACTTCTCTTGGTTTTTTGCTCACCAGTTAAAGATCTTAGTAAATACTTCCAAGCGTGGAAATAAAAATCAAAGGTTTGGAAAAACATTTTTAAAATATCTTTTTAAAGATCTTTTGCCAGCTTCAGCCCTCTTCCACTCCTGTTTGAGCTTTGCAAGCTTTTCATTTTCAACCTGTTCTAACATTGAAAGAGCACGTTACTGTAAATTTTCTTTGGTAAATAGTTTCCAGGGAGACAAGTTTCTTTAAGCTGCAAATTTCTGATCCTTGAAATTCCAAGATAATTTTTTGAGGTTTCTTTCAATTGTATCCAGCACCAAAACTATATTCTGTTACTGTGCATCAGATATCCAGCAGTATTGCTGGAGCTATTTTACACCGAATTGCTTCTAAAGCACATCCTGTTGTCTCTTGGAGCTTTTGGAGGCTCTCTCTGATGCTGCGCAGGGGCAGAACTCCTGCAGATGGGGCAGAGAGTGCCCACCCCACCTCATCTGCGAGCAGAGAGTTGTGCGTTCACTTGTGCTGTTGTGCGTTCACTTGTACTTTTGCGCATTCCTTTGGACGCAGCCGGCACCAGAGGGCTGTGTTGGGGCAGGCTAGGAAAGAGCTGCAGTCCACAGACATGGAGAAAAAGGGGAAACTGAGGCAGGACAGTCTGGGTGTGCTGACATCCTCTGAGACGCACAAATTCTGGAAACCAGAACTGCTGCTTCTTTGGTGGCGAGTGCCGTCATCATACCTTGGAGTATGGGGATTCTTTGAGTCTCGTACAGACGGGAGACTTGGGACACACCGTGGGTGTGTATCCTTAGGAAACGCAGTTTTCATCATCCACGCTCTTCTTCTCTCTGTACAAGAAAGAATGACTTCAACTAGCATTAGCCTACTTAAACCACCGGATCATACGTTGGTGGGGGAAATGCATGAAGAAACAGAAAGCAAGAATTTGGTTTGGGAGTTATCCCTTATGGGTGCTTAGTTATTACAGGAGCCTGATCTCATGGACCTGTGCCAAAGCAGTTTTTGCTGGGACTTTATGCACCCACAGGGATTAATCCTTAGAGCTGGTCCTGGCACAGGGTGGGTCCTCTGACTCCTGTGGCTCAGGTGAGGCTCAAGGGTTAGACCTCCTCACTTCACCAAACAGAAACCCGAGTTTTCTTTAAAACGAGGACTTTGGGGAAAAATGGTGAGCTGCTGTAAGTTATAAGTAACAGAACTGTAATAAAGCAAACCATCCTTTCCTGGTCACCTGAAGCAGCAGCTACATCAGAAGCCATCTCAGCCCAGGCAGCTCTTGGAAACCTTTCTGGAACAGGCAGTAGCTGTAGTCAGCACCTCTATAGCCCTGCACCCATCACAGCCATCCTGGCTGTAACCCTTGGGATGCCGCTCCCCGTTACCCAGCACTGAGAGCAGAAGGACCCCCCGGCCATGAAACTACAGCCGCAGTCCTACCCCTGGGTATTTTGGCCGTTTTCCCCATTTCTTGCTGTTGTTCAACAAGAGGTTTCACCAGGGTGCCTGCAGACCCGGGCGGTGAAGGGCTTGAAGCAGGTACGGGGTTGGGTTCAAAAGGCAGCGTGAAAAAGCGCGTGAAGGTGAATAAAAAGGAGAGTTTGGTGGGTTGTTTTCACCATACGTGTATCAGGTGTAGATCAATGCGCAGATCCTCTTAACGGACAGTCAAATCTCCTTGGAAATCTGCTAGTTTCCTAGTACGTTTGGCAAGCTGAATTCCCTCCCCAAAAACCTGCATATCACGGGGCTGCCCTGACCTCGGCCAGCTTATCCCCACACACACACGGGGATTTAAGCAGTGAACAAAAGCAAAACCCACCTTTCCTAAACCTCAGGCTATGCGTGATTTAAATGGTGCTCACAGCCCGCTTTTCCATAGACCAGCCCAACTTCCTTAGAAATGAATAGAAAATGATTTTTTTAAATTTTTTTTTTTTTTTAATTTAGAGGCTAAGGGAAAGTTGCAGTTCTCAGACACAGCATCATGTGTTTGCTGGTCTCCAACTGCTCGGCTTATGCAGTCATACTGCAGACTTATGACTGAATTTTCAAGCTGTTCTTTATCATGGCTTTGCATGTTTAATTTGGTTGATTTAGGCTTGTCTGACTCCTCCAACCACAAGCACACCATCATCAGTAAACACCTGGATACAGTGCTGGGGGGGTTCAGACTTCACATCCTTGCTCTGAATTTACGGTGGTCACTCGAAAAATCTCAGGATACAGACCCCAGACAAAGGATTTGTTTTTTCAAGAGAAACGTTTAATTCAGAGTAGCCAGTTTTTGCTCCATGTTAACACCTGGGCACCTTTTAAAGACAAAATTTACCACTGTTCAAGATGTTTCCCCTTGTGAAAGGCTCTGTGAAGCTTCTAACTACTTTACAGTCTGCTGGCTCCCATGGCTGTGCCCCACACCGCTCTTCCTCTAGTTCGACAAGTATTACCAGGCTGCTTTCCAAAGATCTGGAGTATCTACGGTGTGTCTGGATTTCAGTCTGCCCCACCGCTGCCTGCACGATCCAGCTCGTATGTGTTGGGTGAATAATCTGCAGCAGCAGAGGTTTGGGCTTCCTGGCGTGACTGGTTAAGGGCTTTACATAGAAATGAGGCAAGAGAAGGTTGGGATACACAGGTCTAATCTCTCTGCTTGGTTTTTAATAGGAAACAAGAGGAAAAGCAGGTAGATAAGGCTGTGCCGATGGATAAAGTAATACCATAGGGCAGAAGATGGAGACCACATAAGTTTCGTGTTTTCATGTGCTTTACGCACTAAGGTTAAACCAAACCTGGTTAAACCGATTCTTCCTCACAGTAAGTGCTTGGTTACCCACCCCTCAAATCACCCTGCAGGGGTGGGGAAAAGGGGTAGGGGCTGGGAGCGAATCGGGGAAGAAGGCGGCAGCGATGGAAAATCAGAAGTGTGGAGCTGATGAACCATCTCCTGTGTCTCCTGCATGCCTGGGGACAGGCTCTCAGGCTGAGGGGGGTCTCTCCTCCTCTCTCGGGGGTTTTTTGCAGATAATCTGTGACTGAAAAGCATGAAAACACGATGCCTGTTGCAGAGGGGTCAGGAGGGTCTGCACTGACAGGGCAATGTTTAATCACCTGAGGGGCTGTGTGTGGCCAGAAGGAGACACCTGAAAGCATTGAGAGGTGATGCCAGGAAGACTAACCGAAAAAAATTGAACTCCTGGTGCAGAACGGGTCACCTGTGGAAAAACAGAAACAGGGTGAAAAAGCAGTCCTGACTGCAGACCAGGTGTGTGCCCTCCTCCAAGAAGATTGTAGCCTTTGGTGATCATATACATCTTCTGATGTATTTCTGCTGCGTTAGTGAGCTGAACCAGCTCCGTGAAAGGTTCATCTAGCGGGGGAAAGGCTGAGAGCAAAGGAAGGGAGAGGTGGACCTCCATACGTTGGCTGTGATGAACCGAGAGAGCAGCTCAGCCATCGTGAGTAACTTTCCCTGGAGACAGTTCAGGTCTCAGCTGAACGCTGGCAGCGCAAACTGCCCTCTCTGGGTGTGTTCCCACTGAGCCGCTTCCAACTCGGTTATAAAATAACCCAGATGTTAAACCCAGATTAAACCCTGCTCTTGTATACAACTCCTCTAGGAACAAAAATACCTGCCCTTGAGCCTCTGGGTTTCCAGCCACCTCTGATTAACCTTTCTTCCCCCGGCGTGATGCGGCAGCGAGGACTCTCCCAGAGCAGCAGGAAGGCAGAAGGACTTCTCAAGAAGTTGCCCCCAAGTTCTGCGTCCACCATGTCCCCTGCCCCAACATGCACGTAGCCAGGGAAGGACCACATCCTTCTCGTACAGGCATCCTCTGGGTGCTCTGACCTGTTGAGCTGAGCCTCCTCTGGGATGGTTTAACCAGGCAGATAAATTTTTTCATGTTTAAGAGCAGGGAATTAATCACACCTGTCAAATCCTTCTTGGTAAATAAGATTAAGATTTACCAAGGAAACCTGAAATTATAAACCCTACATTTCCATTTGAAAACTCACTTGTTTCCTTTTAGTAAAGCTTTTTCTTTCTTAAGAATGCTTTCGGGATTATTGTCTGGTTCTGGCCAGTCACTGAAATGGGAAAAATTCATGAAAATTTGTGCAAGAGCCCTTTCCCCTTCAGGTAGGAAGAGCCACCTTAGAAGATGTGGGCTGTGCGCCCCTGAGCCAGCTGCGTCTGCTCCGAAGCATTGCAGGGAGATGGATGCTCAGGGCTCCCTCAGAGCCTCTGCAAAGGCCACAGTTTGCTTCGTCTGCTTCAGTCCCAAAACTTGGTGGTGCTCGTGTCCCTCAAGAGGCCCCTGAGGAGAACTTGAGCCCAAATCCAAATCTCTGAAAAACCACCAAGGGAAGAAATATGTTGGCTATAAATGACCGAGGACCTGCGACTCTTAAACCTTTAGGAAATGTATCACTGCAGCAGAAGACATTGCAGGTTGGGAACCTGGGCAGAAGCTGAACAGCCTAAGGTAATGTCACCTCAGGGGATGGGGAAAAAGCCCGTGTGGCTCTTTCAAACCGGGCTCTGCTTTCTCCATCTTCCAGCACATTTAACCCAACACGCTTATCTGGGAGAAAAGGCTGGGTTTCGTGTTAACAGACTTGAATTCGGTGGGTGATGCGCTTGCTTCTCCAGATGTTGGGTTACTGGCTGTTCTCTGAAAGCAAGGATCTTTCTCCTCAAGGTTAGGAGCTTCACGTATGTTTATTTTTGTGGTTACCAAAGTAAAACCTTTCTTCTTGTGACAACAGGAAGGTGGTGGTGCTTTCTGTGCTGTGAAAAAAGCATCAGCAGAAAACCTGAGGTGATGTTCACGCATTTGGGGGTGGGTGGTTGTTTTATTTTTTTCTGTCTGGGATCTTTTTGTTTGTCTTTTTAAAAACCTCATCTTTCTTGGGCTCTTTGAAATGCAATAAGTGGATGATTAAGGGCAGGAAGCATCCAGTCTCCGGGGGTGATTTGTATGCTAATCAATGAAACCTGCACTGCTGAGTCGTGTTACACTTGGACATCAAAGCGAGCCGTTAGGGAATGGCTAGAAGATGGTAGCCATGGGCCTGGGGAGCTGGTGGTGGTGGTGGCTGGAGGCATTCCTGCAGGAGCAGAAGTCTCATTGGTAAGCAGGGTAAGACTCGACTTTATACCTGACTCACCAGTGTTGTCTAATAGGGGAATCTGCATATGGTTGGCAAAATCTGCCACTGAAGGGAAGTCACTTCAGGGAAAATATTGCCCTAAAAGCATTTCATTATTTCTCTTGTGACAGAAGCCATCTGAGTAGAAGTGCCTTGGTATGTTGAGCCAAATTTTATAAAGCCCTCCTCCCCGATTTTGTGAAGCCTTCTTTGCAAAAACACCTCTTTGCAAAAACAGTTTCAAAAACAGCCCTTAATGGCCAACAGTCCAATGAACCCGAAAGGCAAAGGACTTCCTTCTATACAAGCAGGCAAAACAAATAGGTAGGGTTGCCATAGGTGGGTGTTATTTTCTTGGTACGGGGCCTGAATTGGAACACATCTGGTTTAAGAGTAACGATTTTCTTTGGAGGTTTTTGTTAGCACAGATTCATTCCCTGCTCCAGATCTCGGTCCCCCTTTCCAATTCCTGGTATGAGCACAAAGGCAGGTCTTATTGGACTTCATTAGAACATCAGTTACAGAATCCAAGCACTGGAAACCTGGGAAACAAAGAGGTAAGACCTCATTCATGTTAGCTATTTCCACATCATAACCACTTACGTGACTGTTCTTGATGATAAACAAAAGCCTTTACCCTCTCTGCAGCTACCTAATTCCAACTCAGACAGATACCTAGCAGTCTTCTCTGTTGTTTCTTTTTTAAAAATAGATTTTTTTTCATTTTTTAGTTTTTGTAATTCTTTTCTTCCTTCTTACACAGATGAAGACCAGGCTCCTATAATTTAAACACCCGGATTAGAAAACTCATCAGTGCATTGCATCAAAAGAGCAAAACCGGTGGCTAACTTTGTATTATGTGCAGCTGAACATCTGTTTTCCCACAGTAAGTGAAAATGCATCGCACTGGCTATGTCCCAGGTCCTTCAAGTCCCCTGTCCAGAAGTGACATCCTTCTGTAGAGGCCCTCCTCTAACAGGGAGGACACCAAACATCTGATCCTACAGCTGCAAAATCATAGGCTCTTCCACCTTACTTGAAAGGAAGCCCTCTGCCACCCTCATGGGATGACATACCCATTGGGACCACCATCAACCCCATCAGGTCAGGTGCTCCCACGAGGCCGTAAAGCTCATTCCTGCTTTTGCACGTCATCGGTGACCTCCCATCGACACAAGCCAGTGCATGCGTCCACCGAGCCTTTGCCATACTGAGGTCTTCAAGAGGGATGGAAGTTGTGAGAAGGGAACTGATGAAATGGTATCTCAGTATCGCTATCTTGGAGTAAAATCCCAGAGGTTGAAGTGTTTCCCCAAGCTCTGCAAAGCCGCTCTCCTTTCCCTGTAGTCTAGCTGTGGATTTGCACTCCTGGCTGTTTTTCTGGCCATTAGCTGAGATGGAGGAAAACCTCAGGTTTGATACTCCAAAAATGGGGGGGGTCCAACAGGAGCTCTTGCCACGGGATGGTAGAAAGTAAGAAAACACGGCAGAGCTGGGAAAATAAGTCGGAGGACTGAGCAGCTGGCTGCCAAAGTAGAAGCTGGAGTTGCCTCTAGCTCTGTATAGCCTAATTTTGGGGCCACAGCCACCAGGCTGTCCAGGTCTCCAGCACCAGCTGGACCACGGTGGCTTTACCTCTTCATCACACTCTTTCTCTAGGAGATGGCTTATTTATTCTGTGCCTGAAGCCATCCCTGTATATTAGACCTCGATGGGAAAATCTGGTTGCTTAAGCAAGGAAAAAGTGCAAGAGTCGGTGCCGTGGTGTCAGATGCTGCAAATGCCCGGGCAGGACCGGTCCCCGCCGCGGGGAGGTCGGAGCAGGCTCCCGGGGCCAGGAGCAGCGTGTGGGTGTAATGGAATCAGAAAGGGAGGAGCCCCTCATCCTTAGAAACTGTACAAGGCTGGCTGCCTTCAAAGCAATTTCCAAACATTAACTGAGCTGCACAAGATCCCTGCAGGTAGTTAATTAAGTATCATCTTCTTTTGAAAGATGGGAGGGAGGAGAAAAAAATAAAATAAAATGAGGGCAGAGCGACGTAACATGCCCAAAGGATGAAGGAAGCGGTTATCAAAACCCAGAGCAGCAACGGGCTGTGCCCAGCTCCTCACCTTCGGCTTCGAAAGGAGGCTGGGCAATTTGTTTTTAGCGGGTAATCCTTCAGCAAAAAAAATTCAGGGTCTGCAGGAAGATTTTATTCTTTTTTTGCTTTATGGCCACTTCCAGTTCTTCTGCTCACAACAACGAAGTGGACTTGGAGAGCCTTTGGAATGAGAAAATTCAAAATAAAGGTTGAAAGCAAGGGTTACTGCAAAAATTGGTTGTAAAGATTGAAGGGACTTCTTGGGGTTTGACTTTTTTTTTTTTTTCTGCTCTAGCATTAGCCTAATACTTTCTTCCATATTTTTGTGATTATTTTTAGTAAGATCTAGCAAGACCATTGTGAAAAATTAACTTTACCAAAATAGCGACAATAATTTGTTGTGGCTAAAAGTTGGGATTTCAATAAATCAAAACCAGAGAAAACCCCCAAACCAAAACCCTACTCTAAGCTTGTTTTTTAGGAGTGGCCAATTTTTAGGGAAAATTTTAAAAATATTTTTTGCAAAGACCCACTGACACATTTTGAACACAATAAATTTTTGTCAAAATAATATCAACTTTTTAAGAATCAAGTTTGGAAAAACATCCCGAACCACGTCAGCACCGTATGCTAATTTAAAAAAAGCTTTAAGCGTGTTATTTTATCAATCCCCATTACACTGAAGCAGTAATGGGCTCACGGTCGCTGTATAGTGCGACGTAGCGAAATGAAGCTTCTGTAGCTTTTTTTCAAGACAGAGAAGCACTGTAAGAAAAATCAGCTCCGGCAAGTCTCACAAGGGAGGCTTTGTGTGGCAAAAAAGCTGTATTTTTAGGTCAGCTCGGCTAAACTGAAGGAGGTGATTCGTGTGTTAAAGAGAAGGACCGTGTGGCTTTTAAGCTCAGCCTTTTTTTGCGGTGCCGGTATAAGTCGTGAGCCAGGCTGATTGCTTTCGGGTGGTGTTTGTAACCGGGTGTGCTGGTTTTGGCTGGGACAGAGTTAATTTTCTTCATAGCAGCTAGCATGGGGCTGTGTTTTGGATTTGTGCTGAAAACAGTGTTGATAATACACGTTTTCATTATTGCTGAGCAGTGGTTACACAGAGCCAAGGGTTTTTCTGCTTCTCACCCCGCCAGCGAGTAGGCTGGGGGTGCACGGGAGTTGGGAGGGGACACTTTATCTCAACCCATGAATTTTCTCACTCTTACTCTTCCGATTCTCTCCCCCATCCCGCCTTGGGGAGTGAGTGAGTGAGCAGCTGCGTGGTGCTTCGTTGCCGGCTGGGGTTAAAGCACGACACCGGGATCAAGTGGCTAGCAGCAAGAGGCAAGCGCTTGGTCCTCAATGCATAATGAAAGGTGTGTTTCTGCAAGGGGTGACTGCAAAACTGGCACTTTCTTGCTCCTCTTTTCTCCCACAACAGTTGTTACTTCGCATTTTAGTGGAGTACCAAGTCAATAAAGTAATTTTGGACGTTAAATCATATGCTGCATAAAACCTGGTTTGATTAAACGGGTCGTTTGCAGTCTGCCTGGACCACCAGCTAATGCCAGCACGGGTATCTGCTGTGTCTCAGGGTGACTTAGGAGGAACAGAGAAATCCAAGGCTGGATCAGCAATGTAACAGGTTTTTGCTCTACCCCATCACTGGGGGTGTCCGTTGGCAAAGCACGCTGCTGATGGGGGTGAAGAAGGAAAGTTGCACGGACAGAAATGAGAGAAGCTGTGAGCAGGTGAAGGATTCCCCAGATTTAAGGTTTTCCAGGACCGATGCAGGTATCTCTTAATACTGAGGACACCTTGTCAAGGCTCGTATTTCTGTTAAGAGCCATCGGGAGGCCAAGGGTGAGCGTGGTTGTTAAGGACAGAGAGGAGTCAGCTCAGCTGAGCTTCACTGCAACTCCATGAGGGGACGAGAGCCGCATCAAAACTGCCGCTACAGAGACGACACCTCATTCAGCATCTCCGGCAGGAGACACGAACACGTGCGCTCGCCTCCCTCGTGGAGGCTGAAGTCCACTCTGAGAAATGAGTTAGCACTATTAGTTTTGTGCATTGCTTAAGCCATCAAAACAGGATTTAAATGAAGCTTAAGCAATGTCCGGGGTCCTGCAGAGACCTTCTGTCCTCTGATCAGAAGCCCTCAGTGGAGCTAAGGAAGAAGGAAGATCCCTTAGGTAGGGGCCAAAGCCAGGCAGAGGCTTTAGGGTAAGATGAAGGGGGAAAAAATAGATAACTTGGGGGAAAGATAGAAGGGGAAGAAGCCAAGGCTTTGTTTTGCAAGAGAGAAGCATGATTTCTCCCAACTTCCTGCTCTGGAATAATGAAACAAGGTGCTCAAGGGATGGGGTAAGGAGGGAATTCCAGCAAGGAACAACCAATTGAATATGTGTTGCTCTCCTGCCAGTGTGCCCAGTGCTGTATTTACTTTTATTGTTGTGGACCACTCAGCCGATGCTGGATGCACTATCAGCCAGAGCCAGCACATGATTAAGCCTTTCTGCTGGAATTCACAGGATGAGCCGTTCCCACAACGTGTCAGTAGGTGGCAAAAAGCAGCAACCCTTGTGCTAAGCAAGAAAAATATTTTTCCCTACTCCCGCAAGTACGGGAGGTATCTGTGGGCAGCTCCATCCCTTCAGTGGAGATGGATCACGTTTCCCCTGGGCCAGAGATCCCTGCACCAGCACGACTGGGAGGGAGGGCACATCCCAGAAAGGGCAGCATCTCATACAGGGAGCAGGTAAAGAGGCTCAGAAGAGAAACAGGAGTTGTTTTCCTCCTCTTAATTCATCAGGGGAGCCTTGTGCCATCTCTTGACCTTGCTCAGGAATTATGTAAAGAAAGCTGGAAACCGTAAGGGCTTAATCGCTGTTTTCAGCATTGGAAAACAACAGGTTTAGGGCTGTATTATCACGGCACAGTCTGAGAATACCTAGTTAGACAACCAAAATGTGCCACGGTTGATATTTTTCAAGCTGCTGATAATACTTTAATCTTCATGTACAGCCTGAAACGGAGCTGCTCAAGTCGATGTTCTTGGGCGCTTTTCTCTCACGGCTTTGTGTAAGCAGATTGAAGCAATCCCGGTTCCCTGTCACACACCTTCCAGTGAGGCAGGACAGATAAAGGGTTTAATAAGGTTAGTGGATATATCCCAGTGCCTTTGATGGTGGGGGGTTTTTCGGCTTTTGAATGTGTGCGTGTGTTGGGGAAGGGAGGATGTTGCATGATGAAAACTTGCATTCCTGAGGAGGTCAGTACTCAGCACCAGGTGGGACAGAGCCCAGGAAGGTCAGAAAAATCACATTAATCCAGAGTACTCAAGGAGATCCAGTTACAGCATGGCTTTGTTCAACTTTATTTACTTAACACTTCTCTTTACTAAGGGTAAGTAAAGCATTTTCCTGCTCAGGAACAGTAAGAAATATCATAGCAACCCTGGCTGCAAGATCGCCGAAATACCTTTCTGCTTTTTTTAAATACAGAGGTAAGGTTCATCGACATTTCCTCTTTTAAGTTGTTCATTTAATTGCTAATGATTTTGCCAGACATTAACTGCTAGTGCTGACTTCCCCCAGCTCGGTTGTCTGCTTCAGGCTGAGCATTATCATTTTGATTTAACATTTCAGCAAAACCGGTTCAGCTAATCCTGAGCTGGAGGAACCTGTGTTGCTCTGGCCATGTTCATACCACCAACGAAAACATCGCATAACCATTTCACTGGGAAGATGAAATGTCCTTACACTTTGGGGCAGGGATCTATCTGACCCACATCTCCCCTTTCCTCAGAGCTCTGCCGTTTGCTGATACCCATAGCCACGTCATTAACTTCATAAAAATCTCCATTCTTTGTCATTTTGGTGAAAACGGATAACACGAATTCTCTGAAGGCGGTGCATCTGGGCTGAGCAGCCTCTGCCTTAGCACAGCTCCTCTGTGGAGACACAGTTAACCTGCGGGACGGATCCAGCCTTGCCTCAAAGCTGGGTGGCTGGTGCGCGATAGCCACAGAAACACCTCTTTAGCCAACAAGAGAGAGGCTTCAGAGCCCTTAGATAGCCATAATTAGGTCAGACAAATCCCACTCTGCTTCCCTGCTCTGAAAACTTCTCTCTTGGCTCTTCCTCCTCTGACCATGCATTGCTCTGCACCACCAAAATCAAACCCCACGCAGGTTTCCTCATCGTTATCCTTTAAAACTCATCCTGCATCTGTGCCCGCCAGCCGGGATGCAGCACTGGTCCAGCCTCTCCTTCCCCTCTCCCCTCGGTCAAGGCGAGGGGCTCTGCTAAAACACAGGCGCTGGTTTTTGTGGTGCGTGACTTGGAGTGAAGCTGTGTGTGCTCGGTTATGCTGAGCGGCAAGTTTCATCCTCTCCATAGTTGGCTGTAATGACTCAGCCTTCAAATGATGAGCTAATATCGAGCATTTGGAATCGGGAGATATTCAGAGAAAAACAGCTCTGTGAAGCCTTCCTTGCTGAGTTGCAGCACACGCATCCTGTTTGGGTTTGTTTGGGGGGTTTTTTCCACCTTCTGTAATTTATAGAAAAGTCTAAGTTTCATCTTTAGTAATAAAGAAAACATTTTCATTTCCGCCTCTGGAAAGGATGTTAGAGAACATGAGAAGAGGATGAGTTGCTGTCTGCCTCTCTACAGGTTATGATGAATTAATACAATTGAGAGCAGCACAGTCAAACAATTTTGAGCACCAGAAGTAGGAAGCAGGTTTGCTGGTTTTATTGCCTCCATAAGAGAACATTTTGCACACTGTAAATTGATAAATTAATGCTCAGAGTCTCTTCTCTGCACATCCAGTGATACGGATCGACTGGTCCACACACTCTTCTCCGTGGGCAGCACTCTTTCCCAATGCTGGCAACATGATTATTGGAAAACTAATCAGCTCTATCTGAGATAAATTGCATTTCCACCAATTATAGCTTAATTGTTGACAGATGGGAACACAGAAGGGAGATGTGTCACATCATTAAGAGGACAGGTGTATAGACAAGTGCCAGATTAATTGTTCCAGCCCATTAAATCACTGACCTTTTCAGCATACCCTCAACGTCGAATTCAAAGCTCTCATGATATTTCCAGCTCACACACGATGACCCTATTTATCAGTAAACTTCCCAGAGGCATTTTTAAAACACACAGACGCCAAACATGGACTTATTAGCCATGAGCAGTTCTCCTTTCTTGTAAAAAGCAGTTCTCTTCTTCTTCCTTCTCTGTGTTGGGGTTTGTGTTCTTGGCTTTTCTTGTGAAATCACGCACGGTGTGTGGGCTTTCTCCAAGGAGCAGTTTTCTCTGTGAAGCGTGTAGACATGCTGTAAGGGGTTATACATTTAGGGGTGTCAACAAGAGAGAGAGAGGTGAAATCAGGACAGAGAAGCTCCGTGCTGGGCAGCTGTGATTTCCATCTCCTTCTCTGCCTGGGATTTTCAATAAAGCCTGAGAGAGACAAATAGCTAAATACCGCTGAAACTGAGTCAGCCATGGGTGTCTAATTCCCCTCAATATGTGTAAAAATGTGTATCCTGTTCTTTTTCTGGCTATGTAATCCAGGAAGCTGAGGATGCAGCACAGACACATCCAAAACAGCTTTGTGGGAGGTAGCTCAGGTTTGAGGCAGTGATGCAGGACATGTTTCGTCTGTCCTGAGCTACCCAAGCCCTGAGCTGTGCTGGATAATTGAGAACTGACTCCAGGTCTAGTTATTCTGGATGTCCTGACTTGAAAAATAAGAGGATATGATTTCCAGCTGAAGGAAATGAAAGTCGCTATGATGATAATCATATTTGTTACTCCTAGAGTCCCTGTCCTGTGCCAACGAGCTGATTTGAATACGTATTACCCTCCGGTAGGTTTTAGAGAGACCAAGTGGAAAGCAACCCAGAGAGACAAGCAGGAGGTACAAGGAAGAGATAATGCCCTTCATCAGCTCTGCAACTTCAAACAGAGGTAACAGTGATGTTGGGAATCAGGCAGGTCTTCTTCCCAGGGCCAGGGCTGGTGGTGGGCGCGCTCCCTCCCTTGTGTAGCACCAGTCCCCCACATATCCAATTTGTTATAATAAAACAACCATAAGATGTGTAACTGAAATCCCAGGGAATCATTTTATATATGTGCTTGACTGACTTACTGTGTTTCACCAAGACGATGCACCTTTACTGCGGTGGCCTTTACAGATGTACAAAGGCAACCAGGTAGGAGACAGGAGAGTGAAGTTCTCTGTCAGGTAACAAATGATTTTATCAGGAAAAGGAGATAATTTTATGAAAAAAATACAGTTTAGGAGAGATGGAAAGTGCATGGATCTCTTTGATAGATCTGGTACCCTTCATCTTTTTCAATATACTTGGAAATGTCAGGTTGCAACAGGGCAGCCTGACCAAATTCCTGGTGGATGCAGCAGCCTCGACCAGCACACTGCATCACTGGGGTATGTGTCTGCAGGAGCTGCTGGAGATCCCTCAGTTTCCACCACTGACTGTGCAGCACTGAACCCTGAACAGAGAAGGCAAGTGAATGAAAGCCAGCTTTTTAGAAGTTCAACCATAAAACTGGAGGTTAGTACTTAAGAAAGTATTTGTATATTGTGTTCAGGGCAGGGAAGGAGAGGAAATTAAAAAAAAAAAAAAGTCAAAAAGGCATTTTAGAAATACCAGAATATTTATTTTAAAGATTTCCTAAATGAATCATTTTACCTTGCATTTTGAACTGGGTTTTTGTGGTTTAGAAAAGGGTATAATGTTAAAAACTAGTTAAACAGAAAGGCTGAGTAACCCAAACACAAGCGAAATATTTCATTTCAGTTAGAACTTAATATTTGAGGTTAACCCAGAATATTTTCCAGCTTCTGCTTGGCTTTTTTGCCAGCCTCCTCCTCCTCCCTCTCCCCCTACTTCATTGTCCAAGTCATTTTTTTCCCCAGATATTTTGACTCAGCCACATGACCCAAGCAGTCATTATTCACTCCACATCAGTGATCTCCTCATTTCCAGCTGTCCTTTCCACTGGCCCATACTCCCAGAAATGCCACTTACTGCGGACATCGTGTCTCCACCCTCAGTCCATCCATCCAGCCCCACTAGAGATGGGGCTTGTTTCTTTGGCACATCCCTCTCATCCCAACCCATGACATTAGAAATCCTTATCAAAGAAGTCATCAAAGAGAGAAACTCTCTCCGTCTTGGTTCTCACAAGAGTAGGTTTGCGGTAAATCTTCTTCTCTTCCCTATCCCACTCCTCAGAGCCCGTGCTGGAGGTGTCCCAGAACAGATCCTTTGTCCGTGACTCCTTGCAGAACCACAGGTCAACCTTCCTGCTCTTGCCTGGAGAAAGTTCAGCCCCATCATGCTGCCTGGAGAGTCCTCCACCCCACGTGTTTCCTTGGGGAGAGGGGGGAAAAAAAAAAAAAAGAAAAAAAAAATCATAATTTTGTGAAGCTACATGCCCAGTCCCCTAGAGTTTAGCTGGAAATGGCTATGGGCAGCTGGAGGCATGTAAAGAAGATCAGGGCTGGGCAGGGCCAGGTATAATGTATTCAGGATTATATTTGGTGAAATTATATAGTCAGGCAAGATGCAGTATGGTTTTATGCCTGAGCAGAAGAGAGCTGGGGTGAAGAAACATGAGGTTATAGGAGCAGCCAAATCTGTTCCCCTTTCTCCTGGTGAAAGCTCACCAGCAGACAAGTTTTTCACTGATGTAAGCATTTTTACGCTCGCTGATACATCTCCAGCCTGTGCTGAAGGTTGTCACGTGCAAGCAAAGCAGAAAAGGGCTCGTGCCTCGGGGATGTCAGTACAAAGTGATGGCTTAGATCCGCTTCTAATTCCTGTTTGTTGGAGACAGTAAGGTCACCTTGTGTGTCCTGGCATCTTCAAACCCCCCACTTGCTCCCCCAGCCTGTATCAATGGGTGCCCCAAAGCTCAGATCAGAGCCATGGCCAAATCCAAAACACTTGCAGGTCAGCCCTCCAAATTTATGCTACATCTATTCCTGCCGCTCTCCCATCCTTGAGGCATGTTGGGGAATGAAAAGCCCCTGATCAGCGTTGGCTGGCGTCGCTGGCACGCAGACTGTGCCGTGCTCCCTCCTGCGCTACGGCGTGGGCTGCAGCAGGGAGACCTGCCCGAGAGAGGCTGAGATCTATCGCCGTCAAATGAATTTCACCTGATGTGTTTTCACATCAGACGTTGAAAGTAACGCGGAGCCATGGCTGGAAATTGTCTAACCGGGAACACCTCACCTTAATTACACATCACCCAGAGGGATGCAAATCTGTGATGGAAATTGCCTGGCTCTAGGCAGTGGGAAGTGGTTTCCATATAAAACTAATTCTAAAAAGTGAGTAACCTCAGTGACTATAACATTTACCCCATAGTCATTTAAGGATGGGCAGGAGTCCAGGGGCTACACCATGCATATGAATACAACATTGTGGTGGACTATGCAATGATGAAGCTGGGAGTAAATTTCTGGCATCTGTTGCTCAAGCAGCTCCTTCTCCATCTCTTTCCTGGGCCTCCCCAGCAAGGAGTATTGCTGTTATCCTTCATAGAATCATAAAATGTTTTGGGTTGGAAGGGAGCTCAAAGTCCATCTAGTTCCAACCCCCTGCCATGGGCAGGGACGCCCTCCACTAGACCAGGTCCTTCAAGCTGTTCAGCAGTGTGTCCTGCTGAGACCAGTTCCAGCTTCCCAACATGCCCAAGGCTGCTCTGCCAAAAAAGACTCACTGCAGGGTTCAGCACCCCAAAATGTACATGGGTACCCTCCTTCAGTCCTTCATGCATGTCAAAGGGTAGAGACAAGGCTGACTTTCTCCCAAAAACCAGCCTTACAAGGTCCCTGAAAATAACCAGCGATCTCAAATCATCTAGGTTTCCCTTTTGCTGCAAGGGAACATCACACTTTCCTTTCCAGAGCAGAAAAAATTGAGATGTAACCAACTTGGTGCAGTAGAAGAGCCCTTCTGAAGCCCACCCTACTTGACCCCAGCTGAAGATTTGACCTGGTTGTTTGCATCGCATGCCCTGGTATATTTTGCTGGGGAACCACACAGTTGCATACTCACCAATGAGGAAGAGACCAGCTCTGTGCCTGCACGGGGCAATCTCTGAGTTAGTGTGGGGCTGGGGCTTGGCTTCGGCTCCCCACCTGAGGATGGATGCATGTTGCGGTAGAGACTCTACCAGAGTAACTCATGTCTCGTGCTTGAAGGAAAGCTGTCAGGGCAGGTTTTAATTAGCGACTGCCAATTGAGAACCTGCTCCTGCAGGGGCCTGGCCCTGAGGACTTTGCTTTTATGCTGCTATGGCTATTCCATGGCTCTTAATTCACATCTACTGAGGTCTGTTTGGACGCTATCAGAGAAGCAGCCCAGAGACCAGCAACCTGCTCTGAGGCATCCTAACGCTTTGCCTTAGGACCACATCCCCCCGGTCTTTTGAACTTGCAATGTGTCACGGCAGGAGATAGAGCAGTGGAAGCAGCTTCCATAGGAAAACTTCTCTGATGACATTTAAGAGGCTGGAGAGTTTTACATCTCCTTGGAAAATTATTCTACTTACCGTGGTCGTCTCCATGAAAATGCTGATTGTGCTCAGCAGGGACGAGATCTTGGCTTTCGGCGCTGTCGCCTCTCTGGAGAGTGTCAAGGACTTTCTTCGGGCTGAATTCCTTGATTTTTTGTTTATTGATTTTTGCCTCCCTGTGGAGATTTCGCTTCAGCTCTGCCTGGGTTTGCAAACTAGTTGTCAACACAAGCAGCAGAGGAGCAAACATGTTTTAACAGCTCGATGTGGCGTATCATTAGGGAGCTGGGGCTGAAAATAATTACGCAGCCAAGTAGTTTAACCAGGGCAAATGGTATTTGCCAAACTAAGTACGTGACAGAACACGACCCAGACAGAGATTTTCTTTGGTTTCTGTGTGGGCCACAGCCAGATGAGGGCAAAACATTGCAAAAATCAGAATTAATTAGTGATCATGGGGACCCTGGGGATGCTCCCCACCTCGCCTCTGCCTAAACCACGAGGAAAGCTTCATTTCCTCTTCCCAGCAACAAGCTTTAAGCCTTTTGGTCCATGGGAGAGACACCAGGCATGGGCAGACCCCTGTCTGAGAGGGGAAGCCCCAGCCTTTCCCCAAATCCATCTCAGCATTACCTCTCTGCGCCTGCGGGTCAAATCCAGCATCTGCAGCTTGTGCAAGTGCTGCCGCCTGCCAGGGAGGTGTCTCAGGCTTTGCCCTGTCTTCTCCAGAGCCTACGAGGTGTTTAAAAACATAAATAAATACACCTGTATTTTCTGAAAGAGAAAGGAACAGCCACCAGCTCGCAAACCCACACCCGGCCCCTTGGGCACTCCCTGGATAAAGGCAGCGAGCGTCTCCCTGCGTAGCCAACTTGCAGAAAGTTAGCAGAGATTTCTACTGCGCTTGCAGTTTATCTCACAGCTCTGGGGCACAACGGAAAAAAAAATCTTAATTAAAACAATGTATACATGCTTCTGCCCCCCCCCCCCCCCCCCCCCCGTGTTACTGCTTTGAGTCAGCTGTCCAAGATAATCTCACGATCCAAAGGGAGAAACCACTTTTGCACGTGTGAGGTTGCAGGGGGTATTTACAGCACACAGTACTTGCAGCCTTCTTCCTGCCGACTGCAAGCGATGGGTGTTCAAGTTGCTCGGCCATTTTTAAAAAGTGGTCCTCAAACCTTTAGCCTCAAAAATATTTAAGGTCCTGGCTCAGCAGATCTGCTTTCTCCAGGGAATTGTCATGTTGGAAATTCAGAAACTTTTCCCTTATTTTGTATCCCTTCACTCAAGTACTGGTGTTTCAGCCAGTTCCTGGGCTCAGCCCAAGTGTAAAACACCAGTTTCTGCTCCTCAGGGTGCCCAAACTGTGAGAGCCTGCAGCTAGCAATGACCCATGCACAGAGCTCAACCCATGCCCTTACCTTCATTTTTGGAGTTGCAGCCACCTCTTGCTGACTCCAGGGCTTTGTAGGAGTAATTGCTTGTGGAGGGCCAGCAGGTTCAAGCCTCTATAAGTACAATATTTATAATCATAGACTCACAGAATGGTTTGGGTTGGCGGGGACCTCAAAGCCCATCTAGTTCCCACCCCCCTGCCATGGGCAGGGACACTCTCCACTAGCCCAGGTTGCCCAAAGCCCCATCCAACCTGGCCTTGAACATTGCCAGGGAGCCAGGGGCAGCCACAGCTTCTCTGGGCAACCTGTGCCAGGGCCTCAGCACCCTCACAGGGAAGAATTTCTTCCCAATATCTAAACTAAATCTCCCCTCCTTCACTCCCCCTTGTCCTGTCACTCCCTGCCCTTGTCACCAGTCCCTCTCCAGCTTTCTTGTAGCCCCTTCAGGGACTGGAAGGAGCTCTAAGGTCTCCCCAGAGCCTTCTCTTCTCCAGGCTGAACAACCCCAACTCTCTCAGCCTGTCTTCATAGCAGAGGTGCTCCAGCCCTCTGATCATCTTCATGGCCTCCTCTGGACTTGCTCCAACAGGTCCATGTCCTTCTCATCCTGGGGACCCTAGAGCTGGATGCAGTAGGATGCTCCCTTCTAGGATGGGGGCTCAGTCCAGCTTCCATAAAAGGGGAGGATCATCAAGAACCTCATCAGCAAGGCCTGACTTTATGTGGGACATCATTAACTTCTTAAATATGAACTGGAGTGTCCTCTAAATGGTGACATGTCTCTGACTGTCTGCACTGAACTGCTGCCAAAGCCTGAGCTGTGACTTTGAAACATCCTGTAAGTCTACGCAGTAATGCAGGAGAAAAAAGTCAGCAGCATCATGTAAAGGAGACATCCTCCGTCAGCCCCGAACGCCAAGTTCGCATGTCTTTCAGCATCAAAAAAACACACAAAACTGAATATGAAGCTTAAAAAATGGCACTAGATGGCAGCATGTGACACCACAAACTGCGGTCCGGGCTGTGCATCACTCCTAGATGCCACCAAGGCAGTCAGCACCGGGTGGCTGAAGGCAAATTACCTCCCGCATCTATCGGCTCATCTCACCGTGCCCAGCACTTTCAGGATTTCGGCTAAAGTTGTGTTGCAGGCTAGAAAATTGACTCTTTTCTTTTGTCTCTGTGAACCTCGTGGGATTTTTCTCTGGAAATACTCCCTGACAAAAAAAATCCTCTAAAAGTCCTTGAGAAGGCCACGTCATCCCGCTCCGTTATCTTTGAAAATATACCCACAGGGAAAAAGGCTTTTGCTGGTGCTGTTTACACTCCCTAACAGCAATGGAGGAAGCACAGGGCAGGATTAACAGTGTCTTTCTCCTGCAATGTGTGTTATCAGTGTTTTAATAATACATAAATACAGCCATAATGGAAATAAGATCAATGACTAAAAATTACATGCTGGTAGGAGATTTTTAAATGAGGCTGCAATTCCACGTGACAGTTCGCCGGGCGCAGCTGGTGTCACTCCAGATGCTGCTGCCTCATCCTCCTACCAAATCCAGGGACATATTATTCAACAGTTGGTGGCCACCTGTGCTCTCTGAAGCCCCTGGTCTTGACCAGAGCCGCAGCCTGGGTTTCAACTGCCCCTGTCTGGTGGCTCCTCTGTTCTTTATTTTATTAAAAAGACCTTAATCACAGCAAGGAAGGCTTGAGCAAAGCAGCCCTGCTTCAGCAGGTTTGCTGTTGTGGGACACGTGCAGAGGGTTTGTCACTGAATTTTGTGAAAGTGGAGATGCTCTGGAGGAAGAGCTGAGGAGTCTCAAAGCAGCACAGGGAGGTGAGATGTTCACCCAAGGATTTTAATTGCAAGGGGTTATATAGGTGGCTGGGATGGAAGATGACCAGTGGTAGCTGGTCCAGGCTACACCCAGTGCTGGGGTGACCCCACACCTACAGGAGTGCTACAGAGGAGCACAAATACATCTCTTTCATGGGTTAAACAGCCAAGAAGTCCATTTGCCTCTGTTTGTTCCCAACCACCGACTGTTGAGGACTCTCTCCAGCCACCTAATTAGGCAGCTGATGTGCCTCATGCAGCTGGGCTCTCCTAGAAGGGTCTCAGCAGCAGGTACAGCATTGGTCCTTAATTGCTAATTAAAAGTCCTGCCTAAATGAGAGCATGGGGAGAAAGAAGGTGTTTTCAATAGTCACGTACTTCCTTGAGCTGCCTATCTTGCTGTGCTCCTTGGATGGGTCTGCTGAAGTTGCCCCCTTTTCCTGTCTGATTTTATTCCTCTGAACTCTGTTTGTTCTCAGTTTTGGAGCCCCCAGACTTGGGCCAAGCAGCAGAGAAGAAACACAGCTGAGATCCTCAGGCCAGGGCTCTGAAGGACAAAGATCTGAGGAGCAAACTGGGGGAGCTGCAGCTCTGGGGCATCCAGAGCAGGGCTGAGCCTGGTGTTCCCCAGTATCCCTCCCTGACCCTCTGTAGGGAAGGAGGGAGAGCTCAGTCTTGGCCAAGCACTGACAGCTTTGCATCTTACATAGCGATCAGGTAAGAGATGGGGAGTTGGAAGGTATTGCTGGCTGGTTTGGGAGGGTGTGGAGCAGCAGTGAAATGTAGGTGGAGCACAGAAAGCAGTGTGCTTCTCTGGGTTTGGGTTTTAAATAACCTGATTCATGGCAAGAATTGTACAGCCCTGGTAATGCAGCTCTGGCTTAGCCTTGTGAGCATGCGATGGCCTGAGCCTCACCCAGGTTTTGTGTTGTATAAAAGCATCAGTGCATAAAAATATCAGCACAGAAAATGCATGTGGAGGGCTTCTTGTCTTTTTTTTTTTTTTTTAAATTTAAATGAAATAGCATCTCTAAGCCTTGTGTAGCATGGTATACTAGCAGTGTTTCCTTGCCTTCTTTGCAGCAAATTATATGGATATAAACATATTTTTTTAGCTTTAGTTACGTTGTTTTAACTCTTGCGTGGGGAAAAACCAGATTGCCAGGTCAGGCAGAGTCATGGGTTTCAGGGCTTGGAGGGGAAGGGATCTGGGAAGTGTAGGAAGGGGAAAGGAAGGTCACGGAGGAGTGAAAAGGGTGTTTTGTGTTTTGTTTGGGGAGGATTTGTTTTAATATCTAGATATGCAGATGCGTGTGTGTGCACTTGCATAGACAGTACTATTGAGAGAAGGTGAAGGTATGTGCAGGTACCCGGCATGCATAGCAATTATTAAACTTAAAATAATTGCTCTGTACTTTCACTGGCCCCTATTGCAAAGCACTTCTGTCCACTTTACCTGTCTCTCTGCCCCCAAGGCTGATGCCAGACCTCGATGGGACATTTGGCCTGAAAATCCAAAACCAGCCCCACATGATGCAAGTTGGGGGCTCTGTCTTGGCCACGTTAGCCCGATGCGGGCACTAAGATTTGGCTGCAGGTCGCCGGACACCACAAAGGAAAGTGGGTCATTGCTGGAGAAGTGGCCTGATGGCCAGTGCTGGGATGTATGTCCTCATTGGGTATCTCCATAGCACCTGAGGGTTGTCCAGTGAGCCACGACCCACAGAGTCAGGCAGGAGGGCAAAGACAAGGCCTCACTGCATTGGCCCCACTTTGGCCCTTCTTAGAAGGTCAAGTCCTCTCCCCTGTGCTAATGAACCAAAAATAACCTCTGTGGTCAACATACCCCCTCTGCAACAGATATCAAACTTGGGCTGGTGATAAAGCTCATCTGGGGATGATCATCTAGAGACAAGACCTCCTACTAGCATTGCTCTAGAATATTTGTTCCCCCACACCATGGTGCTATGACATGTGCCCACATCTCCAAGAAAGCCCATGTCAATGGATCAATCGGAGAAAGTCATAAGGAGATTTTCAAACTCGCCTTACTTGAGGTCTTCGAGGTGGGTGCTGTTTAATGATGCTGGTTTCTCCCTTTTCTGGCATGGTGTTGAAAGAAAGGGGCCCTTAAGGATTACAGAAGAAATGGATGAAGTTACTTTTGGGTGAGCATCAACTGCTAGGCTGTACTTGGCAACAGTTTTCTGCCCTATTTTTTGGTTGGCATGTCCCACTAAACTCTCTCTCAGGGTAGCCCAGTAACACATGGTATGAATTATTCTGTTAGCTGCAGAACTGACGTGTGGATGTATCTGTGCCTGCAGTTTCTAACAAACATCTGCTATGTACCTCTCCTACCTCCCTCTGCAACCTTTCATGCATCCTATATGTGACAATAACCGCCCTCCATGTCTCCTGTGGCCTCCCCAGACTTTTAAAATGGGGAATGGGTAGCAGTTTGGATCTCTTCTTGCTGCTAAGTCCGTGAGATTTTACTACTGTTGTTTTTTGGTGGAACTGAGAAACATCTCAGATGTTTTTACTGACCACAACAGAGCTGGACTGCAGTCAGCCAGTGGGTTCAGAAATCAGTGGGTTATGGACAGGCAAGCGGTACAATCACAGACCCTCGTTGTGTTTGGAAATCAGCCCGAAATAACCTGCTATGCACCAGTGATGACCTGTTAGTTAGTAAAGCAGAGCTTTTGCTGAGGCCTGAACGTGATCTGGGCTCGGGTGCGTTCTGCACTGATGCTCTTGGGTGGACACTGCTGCTTTTTTTTTTTTTTTTTTTTTCCTTGCACAAAGAAGTACTTGCATGTGGAGTATTTCTTTGTGTTAAAAGAGTTTCTCTATCCCACATTTTGTCCCAAAAAACCGTCTTGGTGCATTCAGATGTCATTTTATATGTGGAGTTGAGCAAGGTGTTGCTGAGTAGTTCCTGTTTCCACACGGTGGGAGCCCCAAGGTGGTCACAGGGGAGGAGGGTCGGGGATAAAGGGCAGGAATTATAGTTGATACCAAATTTAATAGTTATATTAAAAAGAAAAATAATAATTTGGAGGTCACTTTATGGTGGACTTCATTGTTCCCTTTAAATGAGCCCCGTGGAAGATTGCCAAGGCAGGGCTCTTGGAGAAGGGAGATAGAAGGCGATGGAGGGTGTTGGGGTATGGGAGGAGATGGTGAGTCCATTGGATAAATGATTGCTGGGCTCTGCTGAGCACCAGCAATGATTAACCTCTGAGCAAAGCTGCGGCTGCTCTGTGCGTGCGGGAATGGGTCCCTGAAGTGAAAATTTCCAGCGCAGGCGGCTCCTTCGGAGACAGACTTCATCTGCTGGGGAACAGGCGCTGAAGCAGCAGCTTGTACTAGCAAAAGGAGGGTGTTAAGTTATTGCCTCTCAAGCTGCAGGACAAATTAGTGCATAAGGAATTTCTAAGGGGGAAGTAAAATGTAAGGAGGTGTCTCACAGTGCTGGGAACGTGGGACGCAACACAGGCAAGGGGCTGGGGCTTGGGAGAAGCTTGTTCTGGTGAGGGGTGTGGGAAGTTATTTCTTATCCTGTACAGACCCAGAATTGGGAGCCAAGTGCTCACTGTGCCTAAACCTGCTCGGGCCTGGGGCAGGGATGGTCCCTGGCACACCCCCATGATGCCAGCAAGGAGGGACCGTCGTCCCACCGACAGCCACCGCCGAGGCAGTGCAGGGCCTGAGCTGAAGTAATTCTCATGACTTTTATTTTTTTTTTACCCTTGCACTTTAGTAGCAGCAGATCCTCCCCACTGGAGGAAGCGAGATTTAACGCAAGTCAAGATGAACCCTCATAAACTAAACAAAACCTGTTCTCTTGGAGGCTTTGCTTATTTAGACAGCAGCTCAAGCTAATACGTCGCTCGAGTGCTCTTGAGCATACTCTTTTTATTTCTGAAAATGAAAAGTAATTGAAAATGACATTTATTGAGGGGTTTTTTAAGAGTTTTTATAAAAGTACACATCTTACAAGCATTTGTTAAATGCCCAGTGATAATGATTTTCCATAACAGGAATATTTGGTTGTTCTTGCTGTCATGAAGTACTTGAAACCCCATATTGTACAGCCAGACCTGATCTGTATTCATGCCAGGCCCTCTGGCTCTGGGAACGTCATTGCTATCATGCCAGAGGTTTATTTGCTTTCACCATTTCCTGATGCCTCTCGGTGGAAGATCCTGGAGGAAACATCCAGCCGCCAGCATAGCAATGGTGGTTAAAGCTGCTCAGTGTGTGTCAGAAACTCATTTTCGGAAATGGAAAAGAGGGGAGGAGGGTGCCAGGGCTGCAGATCCTCCTTCCTTCTCAAAGCACGTTTGCGTTCGTGGAGGTTTCTCCCCACGCTCACCTAACGTGGCTGCAGGAAGCCAACCGTCACCATCCAGCTCGTCGCACAGGGCTGCGCATCCACTTTCAGATGCGTGCAAACTTTCCTCGCCTCCGGGAAGGGTTTGGGTATGGATGGAGCTTAAACCCTGCTGTGAAAGGCTGCGGGAGAGGCTGCACGGTGCCACTTGCAGAAAACCACTCACAACTACACTATTTGCCTTCCTCTGCCTTGTGGCTTATGAAGTGAGTCCTGTGCGAGACACGGCTATAATTTATTTTAATGCTGAATTTTACTTGCTGAGCAGATTGCCCAGAATCTAATTTTAATTAAGCTAATGATATCAATATGCCCAGTGGTGGCAGGTGACCAGAACAGGTGTATAACTGGGAGTTACGGGGCTGCTGTACAAGGGCTTGCTCGGACACAGGCTGCTGTCGCTGCATCCCAGGTCGATGCCGGGGAGTGGGGTCATTCCTGGGGGACAACTGATGGGAGCAAGGAGCCTGGGATCAGGGCTCTGTTGACTGAGATGCTTTCCAAACAGGTTGGAAGAGGGGGTGGGGGGAGAAGGGAGGTGGGGAAAAAAGTTTTCCCAAAGTGTCCTGGAAACAGCAAAAAGCTGCTGATGCAGAACGGCGTGTGCACAGACCTACAACCACCCCGCACTGCAGCAAGCAAACCCCCGGCTGATGCCCCCTGGGTCCCTGCCCTGCGCTTCGCAATAATTTGTTGATGACCCCCCTTACCTGCAGAGGCTCTCCCGTACCAGGTTTCCCGCAGAGGTGGAAGTTGCAGGTGAAACGTGGGTTTTCCCCACTCCGCTGTGGCCGGTGGGTGCAGGCTGAGCGCTCCTGGCACGCTGGGGAGTCGATACGGGGTTGTGAGGGCGGGCAGGTCCTCCCCGGCACTCATTGGTGCCACCTTGGTCACCTTGGGGTGTGCCTTGGAAGAGCTCAGGCCCATTTTTTGGAGCAGCGGCTTTGAAAGGAGAAGGAAAACACCTCACGCACCGTCCTCCCGGAATGCAGAAGGACTCAGGGAGTTCCCTGCCAGCCACCGAGGCTGGGGCTGGCTCCCACGGACATGCCCTCATGTCCTTTCCTGCTCGGTTAAACATTGACCTGGCCATTCCACTGCAGGATGAGAGGTGGTTGCTGCTGACACAGAAGTGGAAAGCAGTTTGGGGACCCAGCGCCAAAGCCCTGGGGAAACTTTGGTTTTTTTACCTACAAGTGATTTTTTTTTTTCAACCAGGGCACCACCTCAGCTGGCCATTACCTGACCTGGAGGTACTTCTACAAGCAGCTCTTCTGCTAAATCTTTAATTTTTAGAAGGAAATTCAATCGTCAGAGCACCAAAAGGGTTAAAGCATCTCCCACCCTGTGTGGGAGAAGCAGCCTGGGGACAGGGGCTGGCTCTTGCTCCTGCTGGTTGGTGGCACTGATGGGGAAAAAATGCAGCTTTAGCATAAAACCACCTGAAAACATCAGCCAAAGTGAGTATATTCTGCAGTTTTGGAGGGGCTGCAGGATTTGGGCCAAACGCAGGATTGGTGCATAAGGGAGAGATCTGCACTTCTCCATCTGGTCCCCAGGCAGATAGGGGGTTCAGAGGGCACAGCATCCTCAGAGCTGTAGGGATCCATTCATTTCCAAGGCGGAGTGGTTGGAAAACATGGAAGGAGGATTATTTATGCAACAAGATTAATATTGCAGGGTGGGTTTTGTGGCAGGAGTTGTGGGAGGAGGTCAGAGCACCTGTGGGCTCTGCTGCAAAACACATGGAAACCAGCAAACACCAAGAGTGGGAGGGAGAGCCCAAAATGGTGTTGGAGCTGGGGTTTATTTAGCAGAAGCTCATCCCACTGGGATTCCTGGAGCAATACTGTATTGGTTTGGACTGACTGGGGACTCTCTTGGCTTTTCTCTTGGGAGAGGAGAGCTGGGAGGAGGGTCATGCAGGGAAATAAGGATCATGGCAGAGCCAAGCGTCCAGCACTCATGGCCAGTAGACTGCTGGATGAACCACTTGAATCCCACTTGATGGAAATGGGGAGGTGTGAGCTGCAAAATGCCACCGGCCGGGGTGGCATCTCCCAGAAGAAATTATTCATCCCTGGAGCACCCCAGCGAGTTCATGTTTTCAGCTGCAAAGCACCAACATGACTTGTGAGTTTGCTTCACAACAGGTCACACAGGGTATGAGGGAGCAGAGTAGCTTAATCTGGGTTTTTTTTTTTTGTTTCCTTTTTCTTTTCAAATGAACATATAAAATCAACACCCTGCTTCCCTCCTGAGTTTCTCAATGCTTAATGTCTATTTTTCCATTTTTTTTCCGCCTTCCCCTGCTGAGAACAGGTAATTCCTGTTAAGCAGCTTGGGAAGGCTGTGAATTAAATGCAATGATGGATGTATCAGAGCGGTGGATGTTAAAGCTACCACCCGTTGTGCTGTATCTGGGTGTTTCACCTAGGTGTGATGCTGTGGTCCTGGCCCTGCTGAAGTCCTCACAGGGCCCCACTGCTCCCCATGCCACCAAACCCCTCTCTTGGCCAGATTTCTTTCCAAGCCATATGGGTTTTCCCACCTGTGGTACAGTGATTTAGGGAAAGAGATTGCAAAGGGACACGTAGCTGAGGTTGATAATGCTCCAAGTGCTTCATCTCTGGGTGAGGAGATGCTCCTCTTTGCATTTAAAGGTGATGCAGTATCCTTCTGGCTGGTCCATGAGCACCAGGTCCCACGTCCCCTGCTGCGGTACAGCTCTGTGCTACGTGTGCCCGAGGATGTTAGCCTGACAGCACTGCTCAGCACCTTGATGATGCATCAGTTAAGGACCGGTATCTCCCAGCAAATCTCTAGAATCTCAGCATCTGTGTCCTTCAGAGCTGCAGGAGCTGCGCTTTGATCTTCTCATGCCTTTACTTTGTAAAGCAGGGCGCGCCAAGAGCAGCCAAGGGGGCCGAGAGCAGTGGCTGTGGGTTTGGGGTGGGGGGAGGAAGGCAGGCTGCAAAAAGATGCCCTTCCTGCAGGTTGCTGGGGCAAACTGAGAGCAAGTTTGGGGTCAAACTGGGTCCCAGCAGGGCCCCATGGTACTGGAGGAGGCTCCCAAATATTATCACTTGCAACTGCTGTGCTAAAATTACCACTTTGTGTCTTCACTCAGGCTCCCTGGCCTGTGGCTGTGCAGGGTGTAGGGTGGATGGGGGGGGGGGGTTCCGGGTGAGCTGTGCCCGGGCGGTGGTGGAAATCGTGGCTATCAGCGGCATCATATTGACCTGCTCAGCTCGAGAGCAAGCAGTGATGCCCCTGCTACAGCACCAAGTAATCCTGTGTTACCCCCCTGGCTTAAACCTGCCTTTGACACCAGCCGATGGCATTTGATGGGGGGGAAGGATGCTTGAGGTGTGCCTGAGCTTCAGGCTGGCTGCATCACTGCCCTCCTGGTGATGTGAAGCTCATCCTTTAACTGGGAGGTTATTTAATGCAGCCTTTAATCTGTAATTTAAGGTTCAGTTTGATTTCCAAGTGCCGTGCTGTAGGAATGTGGGGCTGGAAGGAGCTTTGGTCCCGTGTGTTGCCATTAGGGACAGCACGTGGTCCCTCCCAGGAGAGTTGGAAGCTCTTTATACCTTTCTCTCATTTCATTTATTGCCTGAAACCCCCCCACCAAATTCAGATGGAACCTGTAAGTGATACTGATCTTGCCAGAATTGGATTTTCCAGCAAATTTATCATAGTGAAAATGAAATCATTGACCCTGAAGTGCCCTGATGCTCTCATTTTAAGGAAGATGCAGGGAGAAGCCCAAGGGTAGGGCAGTGCCATGACTTGGAGTAGGTCATTTTCCCATGGAGGAGCAGAGTTTGTTACTCACCCACACATGGAGCAAAGGTGAACCAAGGGGAGGATTCGGCACGGGTACCAATCTAACATCCAACTGCAACAGCGCATTGCCTCTGCTTTTAAACTTCTCCTTAAAAATGAGTTTTAAATTACTGTCACAGCTGCGTGTGCTGTGTGGGCTGCTTTCCAAAGTGCACGTCTTGTGCCAAACCACGGGGAAAGCAACTGCTTGTCAGAGCATCACGGCTTGTCATGAAGATCAGGGTGGGGGGGAGCGTAAGGTCCCAAACCCCGGGCAACAAATCCCCAAATGCCGCGATGTACTGGTGTCAGTGCGCACGGTCGGGTAAGCGTTTCCTTTCCTCTGTGTTTTACCTGCCGGGAGAGCAAATGGAAGAGAAGATTTGTGACAACCTGATGTGTTGCAGAGACTGATGCAGGTTTTGCCCTTGAATCCCAGGAAAGATTGGTGAAGGAGGAGATGGAAAGAAGGAAGCACTGATTTTTGCAAAAATAGCACCTGAACTTGGTGCAAATCTTTGGTAAGTAAAGCAGAAGGAACTGGAACAATGAGGATAGGCTTGTCATCATTTATTATGCTTGCAGCACGTTTAGATAGCAATAGCTCAAAGAAACGGAGCAGCAAAGAGGGGAAAATAATCCAGCCCTGTTTCACTGGCTGGGGTACACACCAGTGCAACTAATAGATCCCGTTATTACACATCTGTGAAGTCAAGAAATACGGCTCGTTCCTCCCTCTGCTGCATGTCGCTTGTATTAACAGAGGATGTTCATCTAATCCCAGCCAAGGCTGAGGATAGGGGTGGTGCTGAGATAACATTGTCCGCAGTGCCCGGCCGCAGGCGGCGATGCTCGAGGCGGGTTATTCGCAGCACGTTTTGTTTTCCTTCCAGAGAGCCGGGCCCCGGCGTGAAGGAGAATCTGATAACGCAGCTGATGGATCAAAACTGGCATTTTCCTTGGGAGTGCAAATGAGACGGTGCAACTGAAATGAAACACGTTGCTGGAGATGGTAGACGGGCTCATCAGAAACGCCCACAGCGGCAGAAGTAACCACATCAGATCGGTCCCTTGATGGGCGTGATTATTGGTTTGCATTCCTGTGATGGCTCATCAACGCCATCATGCAAAACAGCCTCCATTTATTGTCCGATTTCTTGGATTTAATGGGTTTTTCTCGGGCTGAAAGGCTGAGCTGTGCTCTAGGGAAAACAATTACCTTCCTCGCTTAATAAGGAAGATAAACTGCATGGTGGGCAGCGCGTGAACGAGGGGGCCTTAAGGAATCGCTGGGTGGGATGAGCACCCGTGGAAAGCATCTGGGCACGATGCAACCCAGGAATTAGGTACCTGCTCGCCTCTGGGGATCTGGGGCACTCGTGGCCACAGCGGTGGATGTTGCCTGGAGCTGATGGTGGGGGAAGGATGCGGGAGAACATCCCTGCTGCCCACCCACAGAAGGGGCTGGGGGGAGCGAAGGGGTGGCAGGGCCTGCAGCCCCCTGTTCAACCCCTCAGCGCTGTCGGCTGTACGGGCAGCAATGTGGGGGCTGCTCGCTCCTAGCAGGAAGCTTGGATTGGGTTAGACGATGTCTGTTAAGCCTGATATGAGGCAGAGGGTGGCTGCTGGGCTCAGAGCTGCATGTCTTTTCTCCCTGTAGAAATGCAAGGGTGATCGCTGGTCCCTGGGGATGGGACGTGCACAGGCTCTGCTTGTAGAGAATGACAGGCTGGCACAGTAACACGCTGTGCCCCTGGCCATGAAACATCTCAAGCAGGGGAAAACTGACTCAAACGCAGGGATTTCACATCATTTGCCCTGCTGCATACTCAGTGAGGTTCCTTGAAGGATCCTGTCCTGGACCTGAAGATGCTGCCATGGGGCTGCTTGCCAAAAATGTGCTCATCAACGCATACTAAAAGGAAATGTTTGTTTTTCCCACGTGTTCAGCTTGGCAGGAACTAAAATTTCAGTAAAACGCATCTCTCAAACTATCTAGTAATATAAATGAATACATCAACTCCAAAATCGACTTGGGGTGGTGCCCAAGCGGCCATGTGCTATCTGCTCTCAGCTCTATTGTCCCATCAGTATCTCCTGTTCGATATAATTCGCTTCTTTAGAATACTTTTAATGTCCAGCTTATTTTAAAAGCAGCAGACAAGGAGCTGAGCCCATCTTCTCAAATGCTAGAAGAGACTTTTAAAACCCCGTGTGCGTGCATGGGGGGGGGGGTGTGTACCCAAACCGTACGCCTCTAGGTTTAGTGCAAAGGGGATGGATGTTTGGGTTGGTTTCTACAGCCCTAATGTGATGAAAGAGCCCAAGTTTGGGATTTTTTTTTTTAATATACGCAAGTATTTTGTGAGCTCTGCTGGTTGCAAGGAACAGTTTAGACATGGTAAAAAAACATCAAATAGAAGAGAGTAAAATAAAAAAGTGCTTTTGTTATTATTTATGTGAATTGCTTTGTTTGCAGCAGTATTAAGCCCTAATGGCCACGGGGACAGCCCGGCTGCCCGCCACCTCCCCATGACTGCCACCTCTGCTCCTGGTGACCAGGGACATCCCCAGGGCACTGCTCCAAACCGTGGGGCTCACACGGGACCCTGCGTGCATCGCTGCAGTGCGAGGGGTTCGCTAGGACGTGCCGGCCAGGACATGCTCGTGGAGAGGTGAGCGTGCAATCAGCTGGCAAATAAATCACAGCTTTGCGCTGCGTGTGCTCTTGCTGTTACTTTAGTAACACAAACAGTTGTTACTGTCATGTAACTGGTGTTAATAACAAACACTTCCTTTTTCTAATACCTTTTATTTTTCCTGCCATCAAAAAAAACCCCCAAACCCTACTAGCTGCTAATCAAACTCACAAACAGTGGGCAGACCAGTAGAGCTCAGAAATCTGTGATACTTCCCAGGTGTTTCTATTCTTCCTTACCAAAAAAAGGAAAAAAAAAGCTCGTCTTCCTATCAAGTACTCTCAAATAAAAGTAAATCTTGCATGGTCAAGCGTAAGAATGCTGTAAGAGAAAACAGCCAGCCTAAATTACACAATGACAGGCTTAGGGAAGGAACTGGGTTGGTTTGTTTTGGCTTTTGAAAGGCTTTTCCACTGTGAAGGTTAAAAATATTTGTTTGGTCCAAAGCTTTAGAAAATAGGAACCGACATTTCCCAGGGATGCCGGCGATCCGAGGTGCTCAGTCTCTCACGAGAAGCTTTGCTGTTCAACTGGGAGCGCAGCTTTTCTGGGAGAAAAAGAGATAAGGGCTATCTTTGGCTTGACTAAAGGCACCCAAAACCCAGCACCACTGCTGGACAGTTGGAGAGGCACAGCTCGGCGTGGCTCGGGGAGGGATGGAGGGGGGGGCTAAGACTGGAGCCCGGTGCCTTTCGGGGGGGCGAAGCTACAGGTGGTGCACGTATGTAGGGTGTTTGCAGCTACGTGGTCCAGACCATGGGTGTCATGAGTGGGGTCAGTTCTTTAGCAAAGGCTGGGACTAAAAGGCAGCCAAGGGCGTAGCAGCAGTCCTGGAGCCGAGAGTATGATCAGCATCAGCCCAATTACTCAGTTCAGGTGACTCAGGCCAGTAGCAAAACCAGTTTGTATTGTTTAAATTGACAACAGCTCACGCAAACACGCTGTTCTCCCACTTTCAGCAACAGGCTTCTCTCTTCCAACCGGACTGGGAGGCAGGGTGTCCCAGCAGCAGGGTTAGGACATCAGTTCTGCGCCGTGGATTTCCGCCGGCTGCAGGCACAATATTCAGTGGAGACAAGCTGGCAGCGCCGTGTCTCTGGGCTAACAGCACTGTAGCACGTACAGGTTATGGGCGAAGTAGCTTTCATCTCATATTTCATGTAACAATGAAAAATTGTTTTGCATGTCACAATATTTATGCTGATGATAATTCCTAATACCAACATGAACATTGGCTTCTTTCAGAACTGAATTCTCAAAAACGCCAGGAGAGGTTTGAAAGGCTTTCCAAAACTGCTACCTCACTGAAAGGTCACTTTATTGAAAGTAAGTCGACATGTTTGATTTTGAAATTTAACTGGAAATATCCAAGATTTGTATCCTTGAGAATGACTCTACTTTTGCCAGCAAAAGGAGATAAGTGATACAGACTTGATGCATATTTTAAACCTACCAGTCCAGTAAGACACAAGCTTAAATGTTTTTTATTACAAAACATTTTATTGTAGTTATTTACACCCGTTCCTTGATAAGTGTATAAATGTAAACATTTATTATAGACGTATTTCTCTTATCTTACAGTTCATCCCCAGTTCAGAGTAAATGTCATTTTTAAGCATACCAGTAGTGAGGAAATTTAAGCTATATTCACAGAATATACATCTGCGTGCAGTTAAAGTCCACCAGCCCTAAGCTAGTGGTATAGACACTGTCCCATTAGCTCTACTTCTGCTTCTCGTGTGTACACTGGAGTCTGTGATGTCGTCGGCATGATCCTCACTTTTCTTCTCTTTCAAGCTGTTGATGAACCTCAGGGTTATTTCATCCCATTCCTCAGGGAGCAGCATCAGCAGAAACCCAATGCAAATGATGATGGTGGCTCCCAGCCTCACTACGCTGAAGATCATTTTGTGCTTCAACAGATCCACAGCTGTGAAGGAGAAACAAAAATGCTGTGAAAACTGCAGCAGGATGATCTACAGCATCAGACCAGCCTGGAACAACTCCGTAACCAGTGTGTTGCACACTGGCTGTGCTACTGGGCCACGTTGCTCTCAATCCTCTGGAGTGACCAGCTCCTCAAGTCCAGAGAACAGCTTTGACCTGACAGCGTGGTGCCACATCTCTCTTCACACACTCTAAGGAACCCTCTAGGGCTGGTCTAAGCCTCAAGGTTTCCATTTCTGCTCTGCAAGGGAAGGTACTTTATGGTAACTCTTTATTTACAGCAGGTTGCATCAGCGTAATGTGTCCTTGGGCTGCGTGGACCAGCGATGGGGTGAGAGCAGGATGCGGATCAGAAAGCTGGAGTTCATGCCTCCAGGCTCAGCCTCCCAGCCCCACGACCAGCAACAACAGCACATCTGAGCCCCTCAGCAGCCTCTTACAGGGACTTTCACAGCTCTGACCTGCATTCCCCTAAAAATACATGTTTTTGTTGAAAACACGCTCAAATACCTAGAGTAGTGAGGCTAAGAGGGTAGAGGAGGAGACTGGAAGAGCAGAGGCAGAGGCTATTCAACAAGACAGGACTCTTGGAGTAAACTTCCATGTATATGCCCTGCTGGGTTGCTGCATGGCAAGTCACCAGCGCAGCGCTGAGCCGCAGCAGCACGCTGACCCTGACACGTCTCAGCAGCACCCAGCAGCTTTGGGCTGCTGGCTGGAGATCAGCCTGCCCTCTCCTCTGCGTGGCATGGACACCTCCCCTCACACACAGGGAAAGGAGGCAAGACAAAAAAAAAAAAAAAAAGAAAAAAAAAAGGCTTTCACCAACTGAAATACCCACCATCACCAGGAGCATCCGTGGAAGCGGAAGGAGACTGAACTGCTTTTGAAATATATGACAACAGATTTAGACTATTTAGACAATAAACTGCTTCTGCTGTCTGCATGCCCCTGTGCGTATTTTTCCACCAACAGCCATGGTGCTTGTACCTGCGTTTCCAGGGACGCTGAGCACTGTGCCGATAGAGATCAGAATGGGGTATGTAAGCACGACGCCAACATTAACCAGAATATTGAAAGCTAGGGAAAAACAGAGAAAAGAATACATGATTATGGGGAAAAACGCTAGAGCGAGACTTTTCTCCTCCACTTGATCAAAGGGCTGGAGCACCTCTCCTATGAGGACAGGCTGAGAGAGTTGGGGTTGTTCAGCCTGGAGAAGAGAAGGCTCCGGGGAGATCCAATTGCGGCTTTCCAGTACCTGAAGGGGCTACAGGAAAGATGGAGAGGGACTGTTCATCAGGGAGTGTAGTGACAGGACAAGGGCTAATGGGTTTAAGCTAAAAGAGGGTGATTTAGATTAGATATAAGAAATCCTTCCCTGTGAGGGTGCTGAGGCCCTGGCACAGGGTGCCCAGAGAGGTTGTGGCTGCCCCTGGCTCCCTGGCAGTGTTCAAGGCCAGGTTGGATGGGGCTTTGGGCAACCTGGGCTAGTGGAGGGTGTCCCTGCCCATGGCAGGGGGTTGGAACAAGATGGGCTTTAAGGTCCCTTCCAACCCAAACCATTCTATGAGTCTATGATTCTACCTTGACCCTACAAGTGTGATATATGCTCAGTATGCACACCACAATTATGTAGTTGTCACAAAGTGATTGATTTTTTTTTTTTTTTTTTATATATGGGTGTGAAACAAGGGGAAGTTCTGCTTGGGGAAGAGGGAGGGCTGTACATCCTTTCACAAACTGTAATACCAAAGTTATCACACGTGTATTTCACAGCTTTGTCCAAGCTTTAATCAGATACCAACAGCCGAGTTTTGCTGCCACAAACCATCATCTCTCCTCCCAGCAGAAGGATGGTGATCCCAGCTTCCCCTCTTGACTGAGGCTATGCTGTCCTTGGCTTAGTAGGACATTTCACTGAGGAAAGTAGGACATTTCACTGAGGAAAGGTCCCTCTAGCTGGACCACACACCAAAGCAGCAGGAACTCATACTCTAAAGGACACTACATACAATTAGCTGATGAAGTTAACTGCAGACTAAGCAGACTGGAGTGAGGTCTTGCTGCCACATTGAGGGCAAGGTGAAAGCTGACAGAAGTACAAATGGTTCAACACTTTTAATTTTTTTTACAATTGCACAAATGACTTTTACATGAGAGCATTCCCAGCCTGCTCCAATTTCCTTGAGAGATCAAAAGCAAACTGCAACAACTTCCCTTTCATGTCATTCTCTAGGGTGCTGCTGCAAGGCAGGCAGCAGGCTCTTCCAGCTCTCGCAGCCAGGGGCTGGTGCTGTGGCAGGACCCCAAGTCCTTGCCGAGCGCCCACCAACCCGTCCTCTTCTGCTGATGAGTCCCCTATGTGAAAGGAGTGGGTTTGTCTGCTCCACAGGGTCATTCCCTCGTGGTTGGGATTATACACTTGGGTAGGTCCCTGGGTGTTAAGTTATCCCTACTTTTTGTCCTTCAGGTGCTCCCGGAGTGGCTGCAATTCAGGGTGGAAAAGTTTCAAGGTGCTCAGAGCACCTCAGCTGTCAGCCTGACCATGTCTCAGGATGGCTGCGTGGATGGGCTATGTACCAGGCAATGACATCCTCTTTGTTTCCATTTAATATACTTGTAGCAGAGACAAAACCCTCTTCAATTATGAAATAATAGAGCTTTTACTAAAGGAAAGGATGTTGTTATAGCTGGAAATTAAAACGCCCCTGGGCTGAATCCAACAGATATTCTGCCTGGCTAGAGGATAGCAATTGTGGCTGTGAAAGAGGGAGTGCTGTGGAGGAGCGGAGGGGAGCTGAAGACCGCAGGAGAAGAAACAGCACCAGGCTTATGAAAAGCTGCGTGAGCTCTGCCCAGAGCCCTGCAGCACCCACAGAGCACACCAGGAACTATTGGGTGCATGCGGCCCTTTGAAATGGGATTTATAGCAATCCACCTGTGCCAGAGACAGGGAAATACCGATGAAACTATGGTAGGAATGTAAAGATGAAAAGTGGACAATTAGTATGACTGCTTCATGTTTATTCTCTGCTATTAGTATGAAGGCTTCTTATGAAAAATATTAATAATTGCTCAAAGACTAACCGTTAGCAGTGGGATCAGATTTAAACTGGGAGAGAGCTCTGCTGCTTAAGGGGAGGAATTGTTTGTGCCCGAGGCTAATTCTGTATTGGGGGAGAGGAGAAGAGCTAGAAAAATGAGTAAATTTTTTTATCACGTACCTAAACAGAGGCCGGCTACGCCACACAGATAACCCCACGGCACAGCAGAGAAGGGGGACCAGTACTCCACTTTCGTAAAATACAGTATGATCGGGGTTACAGAGATGAAAATTAAATTGAAGAAGCCCAGGGTAGAAACAAAATGAGCCGCTTCCCCGAAGTTTGCACTTCCAAGAAACATTTTGAACAAAACCTGCAAAGGAGAGGAGAGAAGGGGGTTTTAGACTTCATGCCTGTCACGGGAAGTGTGCCACTACCTGGCCATTTCCTACAGAACTTTTGCAAGGGGAACTTTGGTCTGATTGCTGCCCTTCCCTGCGTCTAAGAACCTGAAGACAACACTGTTCACGCAGTGCAAGTGACAGGATTTGGGCTGTACTTGGTCCCCAGTGGCTTCCAGAGCATAAACCTGCGGTGAGAGGAAAGCCTTGCCTGGAGGGACTCGCTTCAGATCCACAGGTAGCCCAAGCCTCGTGGAGGATTTGTCCTGCACAAGCCTAAATTAATGCACTTTGAGTGACTTTGAATAGTCACAACAGATTTATCAACAAGACAACCAAAGTCTAAAGCTGGGAGGCAACTTCTCATCCCACTAAGTCCAAACTTCTGCTCCTCTTTACACACAGTTCACCCTCCCCGAGCTGACAATAAATACAGCCGCCTTTAGCCCAACCTGTTTCTAACTCACTCAGACACGTCCCCGCCTTCTTCATCCCTCACCTTCAAGAGTGAGGGTCAAAGCAGGGGTCAAAGCCCTCCATGTCCCTAATGCCAGGCACATGCAGGGGCTCCGAGCCCAGCAGGAGAGCAGAATACACAGGGATGAGCCGTCCGCCCATCCATCCATCCCCGCTCAGGAAAGCGGTGCTACCTGCATTCAGGCCCTCCTCCCTGCTGCACACGACAAGCCCCTTTGAAATAGTGTCGATAAACTGTGGTGGCAGGAAATGATTAAAACATGCAGTATAGTAATGGAGATTTCATTAAAGGCTCATAAAGCAAAGTCATTCTGAGTGTTTGGCAGCTAACAACTAATTACCCCCATAGTAGACTTCCTGACATTGTGACATCACCTGGTTATAATATGAATGACGCAGGAGGGACGAATAAAATAAAACATTTATAGTGATTCGCTTTGTACTCGTGCATTTTTAACATCCAATGTTAAAGAATATAATACTACTAATAAACACTTTTGACCTACCTTATATAATGCAGATGTAGAGGCTGATCCAACAGCATATGCTACCCCGATAATTGAATCACCCTGGAAACCATCTGCATATGCCATCATTACGATTCCTGTGATTGCCATTATTGCTGCAACTATCTGCACAGACAAAGCAAAGCGATGTAAAGCTCAGTGCAATTTCATTACACGGAAAGAGATTATCACTGCGTGGGGTTTTAATGAGTGTTACTAGCGGCGTTCTCTGACTTGAAGCTTTCTTGCTTTCCCTTAAATAGGGAAAATTATGTATGGTTGGGAGAGATGTAAAGCATAATGAAAGTGTATGCACTAACAGTGATATGGATCTACAGCATTGCAAATTCTTCTGCGATCTGCTGACAGAACATCCATCATTAAGTATTTTTTAAGTTAAACGTCCACTTTGGAGATATGACTCCAAGATCAAGAAATTTTAAGACATTATGCACTACTATACAACAAGAGAAATATTTAGCAACACCATCAAATTAACTAGACATGCAAACATTTAGATGGCTGACCTTCCTGGACATCACTCCAGAAGAATGACCCCTGTAGTGTGGAATACAGTGTACTGCTGGGAGGTCTTCCATGCTGCTCCAGCTGTGCACGGTATTTCCTAACAGTCCTGCCAGCTTTCTTGGACAGACATGTCCAAATTTCTTTATGAAGCCTTCACCTTTGTGCTTAGGTTTTTGGCCTCATTTGAAAATCCCAGACAGAGCTTCTAAGGAGCTTCAAAGAAGAAGAACAGAAATAACTAACTACACCGTATCTTCAATCCTGGGTCTTGTCTTCAAGGACCTAAAAGAAGTGGTAGGACCCCCAACATATTTTATTCTTTGAAAAACTCTTCCTCTCTACCTAATTGCCCTCAGCAAGTAAATACAGAGTCTGAATGTCAAAGACATTGAACACCTAGCTTCCATGGACTGCAGAGGAAAGTATGTTTCCTCAGACCTGTGGAAAATCACAGCCCCATTTCTGAAAGATAAGGTTTTTAATAGAGATTTTAAAAAAAAAATAGTATGATGATAAATAGGTTATCATTACAAAAAGGTTGTTTGTGTATTAGAGCTGGGTATAGAGCAGAAGATGCACAAATGTTGATACCCAAAGCTGGCTGTTACAGAATCAGCAGCAACACTGAAGGTTCAGACGCTATTTTCTATTCCCGGATATCCATTACACAACTCCCCAGTGGACAGGCAAGGCTGGCTCTCCCCATTCATACGAAGGAAGAAACTGATGCGGTTCACCTCGACAGCGCTAACCTCTACAAACACTGCCACACTGACTGGCTCCCAGACTCGACTGCTGAGCCAGGCAGGGCTTTTTATCTTCTGGTACAACTCCTGAGCCAACACCAACGTGAGACAGATGCTTGCTTCCTGGAAAACCTCATTAAACTTCATTTAAGAAATATTTACTACCAGACAAACCTAAGCTTCATGTGCTTCATGCCACAGACTTTAAAGGCATCTTGATCAAACCATGTGCCCTTTTGCAGAGAAGCCTGACTTTCAGATCTCATATAGATTTACCAAGAGCCACCAAAAACCCACTGACACAGGTATTGGACAGATGCGAGCCAGATTGAGGCAATAAGCACAAAAATCCCACAGAACAATTTCAACAGAGCCAGTCAGTGCAGCAAAACCATGGGGGACACATGGACGCATGGCTGACTCAGGTAAAGGTGTCCGCATATGGGACACAACGGGGAACCAAGAATCAACTCCCAAGGTGGAGCCAATCTCTGAGACTACAGGTAAAAATGTTATTGCTCCTAGATCCCATTGGTATCTAGGCCTGTGTCTTCACTGGGGGACTCATCTGGGTATGCTTTAAGGCAGCATTTCCCTCTCATCGTTAGCCCTAGTTTACCAGTAACTGAGGCACACGGGTACCTCCGTCTCATTGCAGTCGCAGTGCTGAAAGCAGGGTCACAAACCACAGTGCATGTCTATATCCCACCTTATTTCTATTTAAAACATCCAAGCTCCAAGCTCCAGTTCAACAAAGGTGCCTAGCTGTCACCTAGACCTGAAAATACTGTTGATACCTCCAAATTCACCATGAAATGGCACTTGAAATCCAAGTCCTCCAACTTACTGACAAGGGCTGGAGTCACATACGTACTCACAGTCTCTCAGGTGTAATGCAATGGTTCGACGAGATCTGGAAGGGCTTTAGCTAGAGGGGACCAATGGCTTCCCTCCCCTCCTTCCCAGAACAACACATCCCAGCAGTCAGGCCATCCCGGGAGGAGGGCTTGAGTCCCTCCATCCAGAGGAAGGACATGAAAGCACGTTGCATTTTCCAGTGCCTAAATGGGAATCTGGCCTTCACTCCTTAAGTGAGTTGGGGTGCTGGGAGACATCACCCTCGGCTGTTCACCCTGCTGAAAAGTCAGGGCATATCTGGCACAGGACACACATAGCATCACCCAAGATGCAGCAATGCTTATTTTGATCCCTGAGCTTACATCTACCCAAGGACCTCTGAGCAAAACACAGTTAAATTCTCCTAGAAGAATGAGTTTCAGTCCTGTTCAGTGGGAACGGTCCCTACAGAGCTACCCTCCTACCCTTGGTTTAGTGAGTAGTTTGCTAGTAATGTAATTGTGTAATACTGCTGTTCTCCTTCCAGCTTCTCCTAAGATACTAATGCCACAAAAGTCCAGCCTTGAAGCAATGCAGAATTACAGTCAGGACCTCTCAGACATCAGAGAGACTATCAAACTCCTATCAGTTTCCAGAAACCGCCCCTTGCCCTGCTACACAGCCTGGCTGGTTTCATCTCAGGCTGCACTATACATCTTGCCTTGCACGTAAATTCAGATGGAGCATTTCAGCTGTCGGCTGGAGTATTTCAGCTGTAATATTTCAAGCAACGTCTGCCACAAGGCAAAACAGAAAAGTCCAATGTAGTTATCCTCTTCTTCAAAGGGAAAAGATCAAGATTTAACTCTTGGTGCACTCACTGCTCAGACCCAGCAAGTGAGTCTTTTCCTTGTATTAGTGGAAATGAATAACTCCATCATACCCAATAGAAGATTCTTCCTACTGGGAAAACCATCTTCCCAGTTCGACTACACCAAATTCAGTGAGCCAGTTTCCTAATTTAGAATATTTAGAAAGCCAGGCACTTTTTTTTCCTTAAACGACTGAAATGATGGATACATATGGAGTATCATCTCATGAGACATGAGATAAATAAGACCTGACACTGGAAAACAGCGAGAACATTATTTAAGTTTCATGTTCAAAGCTCGTCCTGCAAATTATACATCGCTGCGTTAGCACAGTTGACCTCTGCCTAGCAATTGTCGTGTGTTTGCTTTAGAAACCTGGGAGCACATCCTGCAGGCTTCTGTAAGCTGACAAGAAGCAGCAAGGTCATAGTGAAGCAAAGCTGGTTGTTGTAGCTGACAGCTCGTTAAACAAGGCTTTTTAATTAACAGAAGAGGGTAGTAACTTTCTTTTGGAGCCTCCTAGGTAAGGAATGAAATCTTTTTTTTTTTTTTCTCTCTTTTTTTTTTTTTCTTCCTCCCAGAAGAGAACAAGGCCAACAACATTTTACTCAGGAACGTTTTTTTCCTATGTGGATCGCAGCAGTAAATTAGGTGCTGTAGTAAAGAAACCTGTCTCCAGACTACAGCCAACCTTATTTTGGGAAAAAATGTCCCCAAACCACTCCACACCTACCTAATAAGCATTAATTCAACTTCACAGATGAAACACAACCAAGGGCACAAACATGCAAACATTTAAGCACATGGCCAAATCTCAGCAACACAAGCCAACGGAACTACTGAAATACATGAAGTCTTTCAAATATTTGTGCTTGCTCTAAGCCAAAGCTGTCTGGACTTCCAGAAGTCCCAGTGTAGCATGGATACATTTTTAATTTGTGAGATGTTCAGAAATGTCCGCGCAAAGAAGATTACAGTGCAGGCAGGGATTGTGCTATGTGTTCTTGTGCAGGGCAGTAGGTACTCAAGGTATCTAAGGTCTACCTGCGCTGCTTTTATAGGTAAATAGCTATACAGGCAATGCTGTATGTGTCCTTCTCATCTGAATACTCTTTCTTCAGCCGGTGTTTTTCTCTCTTGGGTTGGGTGCAAGCTCCTTCCCATGCTACAGCATCACCGCTGAGGGCACGTGGCTCTCACTGCACAACGCATGCTCCGGGTAGCTCAAACACAGCCGGCACAGCCAGACCTCCGCACGGAGCCACTGGCAGCACTTCTACAGCCAGTCAATGCTTCCACGGGTGAGATTATGCCGTACCATAAGGTGGCCATCAAGACAAGTTTGTCTTTAGACAAGCTCCTGGGTGCTGAGTGCTTTTGCAAAAACACTGGCTCAGAGTGTATGATTAAGCCCTTATTTCTTTTCATCCTCTTACTGTCCAAATAACCTAATTACACTTGCTCTCTGAGAGGCTGGGGAGTGAAAGCAGTAGCGGCATTCAAAGCACAAAAGGCTGGGTCTATGCTGCTTTGTCGTCTTTTAGTTCTCAGACTCTCTCCTGCGTGGTTATTAACGTCATTAAGTGTTATTCTGGCAGGAGGGCTGCTGGAAAATGCTGCTAATTACCTTTCCAGCACTGTGCATCCAGAATCTGCCAGTTAGCAGCAAAAACAGTTTCTTTTATGTGCAGGATTTGCTGTTCACTTCTTCTGCCAGGTTTTTCTTGTGCAAACCTCACGGTGTTTACAGCATTAATACTAATGCATATTTATAGCAATGTGGTTTTTTAGTGAGTGAAAAATAACTAATAACTGAAAATTGCTTTAGTGTTTCTTGTCTAGGTTTCTTTAAGAGAGTAGGCTAGGAAAATACAATAGCTGTGTTTGTTCTTCTAGAAAGAGGTTGCTCTTAGACAAAAATTAGCTTAAAGGGATCAAAATTTCCTATTTTTTCAGCTAGACTCAATATCATCTGACATAAGTGAGTAGTAACAGCTGGAAGCTGAGATGATCAAGGGCCAGAGAAGGGAACAACAGCCTCAGAAATTACCATTCCTGTTGATTTCTGTAGAGAAGAACCGAGGACTTCAAACCCTGCTTAGTTAGTCATCAGCAGGCTGAGGATGGGTCACATTAACCTGAGGCTTCTGTATTTTAAATTCTATATGAAATGTCTGGCTTTAGCACTGCAAGATGAAATGTCCGTGTCCTTACCTTCAAGGGCACTACGGCTGAGGTCTGTGAAACACGGGCTCACGCCCCTGACTGCCTGGGTCTGGACAGACCCTCCACTGAGCCAGTCCAACAAAACCTGCCTGGCAGATCCCTACCCAAGAACTCACTTGCACGACGGCAGACGCGTCTTGAGGTGCTCAGGCCCCGTGCCATTACTAATTGCGCAGCCAGCTCTGTCTCACCGGGAAATGAGAGGAACTGTTTTACTTTAAACAATTTCCTCTTGCATTCCCAAACCCCAAGCACAACGCTCTCTTCAGTGTGCTGGTGACTGCAGCAAGAGCTGGATCAGATGCCTGCGAAACCGGATGCCTTTTCCTTTCATTTCTGAACCCTTCTATCACATTAATAACAAAAAAAAGCTGATGCCCTCATTTTTTTAAAAATGAACCCACTCAGATGAGTGTCCTGATCCATCACGCTTTCCGTGGAACTTATATCCAATTGCTGGTGGCCTCTTCTGGTTGCTGGCATCACACCTGGTCCCAGCCAGTTCCTAATGAAGTTCAAGGCTCTTGACGGTTCAATCAGGATTGTACCCAACATGACCATTAGGCCTTGAGCCATTTCAATGAGGGAATCTGCATGAGCAGAACTGGCAGCAGGCCTAACTACTCCTTAGCCAAAGTATAAAGTTAACAGTTTAAATTGCTGCAGATGAGGAGATTTGGGTATGTGAAATTACAGGAAACACGCTTGCTTTCCCCCAGATGCAGGCACACATCATTTTGCTAGAGCTCTTTTTTTTTTTTTTTTTCCCCTTTTTCCAGGGTCCATATTACTGCCAGTGAGTCCTCTAACACTTTAGTGCAAAACACACCCTCAGTTGCTGTCCCTTTTAAATTATATTTGGCACAAGCACATGTGTATTCATTTATGTGTATGTAAAAAGTAATAGGGTGGCATAAGAAAAATACATTACATATTGAAAACAGCTATCTACCCAAACAAGAAATAAAATTGCTTTGGTTAGAAACTAAACATTTATCACTTAGTTTAAAATAAAATTAATTGACTGTACTTCAGCACTGGAACCCAAGACAGAACAGGTTTATATGAAACCGGATGTCCTCCTATTCTAATTCATCAAATTACACTTAGCTGTAATAGCATCTTGAAATTCCCACATCGTATTACCTCTGGAGTCTGAGATCTCTAAATGATATTCAGGCTTAGGTTTGCATCATAACATTAAATGAGAAATGGTTCCACGGTATATACATACTATAATGCAGCAGTACTATGGCAGCACAATAGCTTATGGATTTAAGGGCAATTATGAAAACAAGAGAGAGTTGAAAATCAGGCATGTCATTACCCTTGCTCCCATGAACCTGTCTTTCAGCACAATCCAAGAAAGCAAGAAGACAAAAGCTTTGTTACAACAGAATAGGGCAGAGACGTCTGTGGCTGTCAGCTTCTTTAAAGCCAGTAAATACAGGTAGTTAGTCAAAGTCCACAGAATAGAAAAGGGAGCAGTCCTTTTAAGAAAGAGTTTCAGCGTCAGACCATCTTCACCAAAAATCCGACTGCATTCCCTATGAAAAGAAAAGAGTTTAAAACTCAGCTGGGATTTTTCTTAGCATTCACTCCAGCACAACAAACATTCATTAGACTTTTATCTCATTCAATTAAGTACTTTTGCCAACTACTCCGCACACCCATAAGAATCTATTGTTTAATTCACACAGAGAAAACAACCTACAATCTTCTTAAAACAGCAATTTCGCAAATAGAAAAGAAGTAACTTACCTGGAATAATCACACTCTATGCAACAATAATCCCAGGGACTCACAGAGAGAAATGAAGGTTATCTATAATGCACTGACAGTTCTCAGACTCTGCCTTCAAGGCCATGAACAGAGGGATTATAACTGCAATTTTTTCTCTGTAGCTTGACAATTTTTTCTTGCTTTGCTCCAAAACCTGTTTTTCTTCTTACTGAAATATATTCTAACGTATGGCCAAGTAAGCTTCAAGAATTGCCTAAAGATACTAAAAAATACTGCCAGACACATCACCATGGTGGGAAAGAGAGCCATCGGCCAGTGAGACTGAGCCAGTCAAACAAGAGTGTCAGGAAGGGTATTTAACAGTTCTATTTTGTTATACAGTAAAAAGTTGTGTTCGTCTGCAGATGCTTCTTTGCGAACTAAATGGCAAAGAAAATCTCTAGCTTCCCAAACACTGTGTCACAGGCAACTTGTGAGCTGTCTGCTTCTGAGGATTTCAAGCAAGGGAAGGGTCAGGTCAGGAGACACTGCTTTGGGGACAGCACTCCTCTGCAAAGTGGTACCTGCATGGACTAAGAGGAGACTAAGCATGCAGCTTGATTAAAGGCACATCACCGCACCCCTCCTGAAATGTCTCTACCCTTCCCAAACTGGGAAGGATGGTTTTTAGAAACTCCACTGTCTGCGTTCTTGGTTAAAGGGATTTCTTGAGATATTCCTGGTACGGTTCATTTCTTGCCATGGCAGGCTCTCAGACACATCTATTTAAAACATGAGAGGTCCCACAAGTGAATGCTTCACACAACCGAAGCACCAACGGAGTGAACCAAGGTACCATCAACCTGCAACACATCCTTACCAGGCAACATTAAGGGACTGATCTCAATGCCACGAGGCCTCAGGGCCCCAAAGTATTCACAGCGAAATATGGCTGTGCTTGGAAGATTGCTAAACCACTAATTATGTAGAACTAATTAGTAACTTCAAAGATTGCACTGCAACGTGAAGTCAAAAACACTTGTTATTTGGGTGGTGGCGGTGTAATAATTATCCTAATTTGGCTTTGCCTGAAAAGACAGAATTGTCTTCAGGTCTCCTAAAGCACTTTCAGTAACTCTGGGAAATTCTGCTGTTAAAAATATTGCAGCTTTTTACTATTAAAAATGGAAACCATCACTCTTGTTTTGTGGAAAGTAGAATAATAACATCTATGTAATACATGAGATCAGTTATGTCTGTCTTAATAACCATTCATTCCCTGCTGCCACTAAAATGACCTGGGGTACAAAGCAGTCGTTTCTGGCAATAATAAAATCCATTCTCAAACTCTGCCAGGGTGTCCAACAAGTTAATGCTCAGCAGACGGATCTGCTAATTACCTCCTTCACTCTGGTTGATCTAGATGTTCTCAGAAGTCAGCCTGTTCTCCAAAGATCAGAACAGAAATGTTACACAAAGAAAGAGAAGAGCTTGTATCATTTATCTGAGATGCAAAGCAAATACTCAGTGAAGCAAATAAATTAATGCTTAAGTTTGTAGGCTTTTGTATCCCTGATTTCAACAGGAGTTAAGCGTGATGAGTTTCCTTGTCTGAGAATGGACTCACTGGTAGCACAGACTTGAATGTTTGTTGACATGCAGATATAGTAGTTTACATTTAAATGATGTTTTCCTCCCCAGGAGACTTAGGTGGATGTAGAGGGTGATTCTGAGCTCAGACTACGTCTCACTTCAAGACAGGTGGCCTCTGACTTGGATGCACTGTGGCTGTGTCACCATTACCTGATGCCAGAGCCAGGATGCCCCATCTCCTGGCAAGAACAGATCTGCATTGTGAACTACAGACCTGTACGAAGCCTGCTCTCTCCAACCCGGTGGAAATTCTGCCATCGGTTCTGATGCACAATTGGATCGTTACACAGTTGTAAATCCAACCCGTCTCAGAAGCTGTCAGGATGTGTCTTAGAGGAAACAAGCTTGTGCTGTGTTAAAACAAGACAGAACGGTGCTCGGGCTGCTTCCAGTAATGCAGGGCACAGTTAAGTACCCCAGTGCTACGCTGAGAGCGTACAAAGGCAACAGCAAAACCACCCAAGCACATCACTGGTGGACTCTGCAAGGCAGCAGAAGCAGCTCTTCTACAAATGTGCCATGGGAAATTATACCCCAGTCATCCATTGTGGCCCCCCACTGCCAGTGAGATGCTGGGAATAAGCCTGGCACTTCTGCTCCTCCATCCACGGGGAGGGTGAGTGGCTTCTGAAGCCAAAAAGGGTGCGGAGGATGCCAGAATGGGTCAGGTTTTGTTGTCCTGCAGATCCCTGGGATGTCTGCCACACAGATAAACTCAGAGTAGAGTCAGGAGGATGGAGTCCAAAGTGCCCTGACTGAATCCTCGGAAGGAGGAAGACTCAGAGATTATTATGTTATTCTGGGTTGGACTCTGTGGGCTGGTCAACTATTTGGGAGAGGCAGTTGTGGCAACACCACAAAAGTCACTTACCTCTGAGATCCCAGAAGCAGGGGGAGGGCTGAGCAGAGATTCACAGCTAGGAAAAGAAACCTGGAAATGCTTCACAGGCCGCAGGAAATGGGCTGTTTGAGCAGATGGAAAAGCCTCCATCACACACAGCAGCGTACAATGACCAGACAAAACAGGGGCCAGCGGTTCCTCACCTCTCAATTAAAAACAAACAGCAGAGACTTGTGACAGGGTTGTGCTGAGCAAGACAGACACCTGATGAATTCACCTCCATGCCTAGGAGAACTCCATGAATAATGCTCAGCGAGTGAGGAGATAGGAAGAATACTTTATTTCCCCAGTCATGGCTACAGTAGATGATTGCCCGGGCTCTGTGAGGGCTGGTTGCTCAGTGGTTAACTCAGCCTCTTTGGCATGCAACTAAAATTAAACTTGCAGGAGTCATCACGACATGACCGTGATTAAAACCCTGGGCTCAGGACAGACAGCTCTGTGGATCCCTCCCCATCCAGATAACATTGTAGGCTGGTGACTTAAAGGCAGAGACATACCTAAGGGCAGCTGACCCTTAAACTATGACACAAACTATTTCCAAATGCACAAGAAGTCTATTTAAAACCTGCCCTCTGACATAAATAACTCTTTTTATTTGCAGGTAGCCCTCAGCCCGCAGCTCTGGGCAGTGTGCCACGCTCTCAGGAATTACGGCACCTCAGGCAGTCATGTAGCTCTGCCTTTGGCACCCGCTAAAGAGCTTGCGTCGCCTCTTAGTTATTCTGATGCCAGCCCCTGCAGAAGAATGGGTTTATTCACCCCTGACACACAGCAGCCTCTGGAGTGTAATGCAGCAGCTGGTTTTAAAACAGCTTACAGAAAAAAAACAGAGCTAACAGACACTACCTGGGGTAATGTGAATACGGCGAATGTAATTACATCACCCAGATCAAAACTTGGCAAGGCCACCAGTGACATTATGGTAGTAAGAAGCACCGTGGGACCTTTTGTGAGCACAAGTTATTACTGTGTCATTTGGTCCTTCTATCTAAATGATGGCATCTGCTGCAATAAAATATCTTCCAGCTCCATTTCAGGAGACAGACACCAAGCAGACTAATGGTGGTTAAGCAACTGGTGCATTGTTTTCCAAGACCGATCAAGTTCTTGTTTTGCTTCTCCTCTGAACGTTCAGAAAAAGCCTGGCCAGTTGCATTTGTCTGCTCAAGAGCTGGAGCAAAAGGAAAAGGAACTGTGTGTGAACCTCTCACATAAGCAGTGCCTGGCTTGGGGGGCAGCACCATGGGAATGCTGTCCCCCACAAGGAATGGCCCAAGGGAAGCCCTGTTTTCTGCTGCTGGTCTCCCTCCCTACTGTTGAGCCATTAGAGGTAGGAGCAGCTTCAAGGAACAGAGATCCTCATCTCTCCTCTGAAAAGCGAAGATCTAGATTTGCAGTGCTCTTCCAGAAGTGGCCGAGGAAGCTGGGCTGAGCTACTGCTGCAACACAGATGGAGAGATTTCTAGGTGACAAACTTGCAGATGACAGATGACAGCAAGTATCAGCTACGTATGACTCTGTTTTTACCTCAAGTGATGCTCACATCTTGTTATCCTCCTTGCTAGAAAATCAACTCTTCCCAGCATGTTCATCTTGCATTAAACCTGTACCTACCTACACTCTTTCTAGCCAGTGCCTCAAAGCTGCATAGCGCCTGTAGGACCAACTTCAGCTATTATGTCGTGGATATATTCTGGCAGAAAGCTGTTGAACATCACAGCATTGTCCTTGAGAAGCCAAGACAGCAGATGGGGAGGAAAAATTTATTGACATTGAAAATATTATCCACCTATTCCAAATTATAACTCTATTAAGATCCTATGTCAAGCCTGTGGAGTGTCTTCTGCTGTGGTAAATACCGGCAGTGATAGATTGCTGAGCTTATTGAGCTTCAGATCATTTTATTCACCACTAATGTAAGGAGTTTGAAGCTTTTTATGTGGGAGGTAGCTTTTATCTACAATACTGAACGGATACCAAGAGCTGTGTCTTCTGCCTCAAGACAACCATGATACTTTAATGAAATGCAGCACGAAGGTAATAACCTTGAGTTAGTTTCTAAGACCACAAAATTTAATCTCTAAGGTAAAGCGTGAAAGATAAGAAATACACAATTTACAATCTCAAAGATTATAAAAACTTTCAGAAAGCCAATCTAAAGTTGAAGACTGAGACTCCTATCCTTCCAAGTGGGATTTATTAAAGCAAGAGTGGCTCTGTACAGCTTTGCCAGCCTGGGGCGGCACTCTGCAAGTCACTCGCACGATCATTGATCTCTGCCAAGATATCATAGACACTGTTCTGATCCACCGGGAATATCTGCTGGACAAAAAGTCATATGTCTTTAAAGCATCTAGTGAGTAACTACATCCTCTAGAAACACAAAGACAAATCACCTCTGGACTCTGAGGCAGGCGTGGAATCACTACAGGATGGGCTTTATTGACAAGAATTAGCTACTCCACAGAAATAAAACCAGCAAATGAAACAACAAGAAATTTTACAAAATGTAATAAAAAGCCCTGTAACAGGAAAAATATCAAGAGCACAAACCAAACAACTATACAAACAATTGATCTAGCTTTGAACATAACCCTGTTCTGAGTAGGAGGCTGCGTTTAATGACCTCCGAAGATCCTTTCCGAACTAAATCTGTCTATAACTCTCTGAATTTAAAAACTACATATGATGCGTTTCAATTCTTTAAGTCATCAGAAAATCAAGTGCTCATCCTGAAGAGATGTCCATTCCCATACCCAAACTGAAAGAGTTTAGCTTGTCCAGTCATAACATGGCACAGACCAAGTAGTTGGTCCCCATGATAAAGTCAGTATTTGACAATAGTTACCTCCTCCCTGGGATGTGAGTTCCGGATATATCTGGGGTAGGAAATACCCAAGGAAGATTTCTTTCCGTTGTCCCGTTAGCTCTAACGCTGGTCTCCTGTTTCCACACACATTCACAAACCTACTTCACATCTCTGTGTGTGCAGAAATTCCTCTGGGCATGTAAGCACATGTCCTCAACTTTAAAAGCTCCTAACAGCTTGGGAAATGTATCAATTATTTAAGCATACTTTTATTATGCATTGCCACAAATGTTTTGCCCCAAATTTTGCTCTGATGGATACATAATCAACCAACTAACTGCAGAGGATCTATCTGCAAGAGTATTTATTCTCACCTTCTTCCTTATCTGATGTGCATTTGTTATTACTCTACCCCACATCCAGAAGCCAAGCTGACACTGTTAATGTTCTCACAAATTCTCCAGCAAGAATCTGAATGAAGGCATCATTAACGTACAAAGCACTAGGGTTTTCAGAGAAGCAGTTAATTAAGTGCAACTGTTCAATTTCAGTCATGCTGATTTGACAGAAATGATAATTTAGGGCCAAATTACATCCCAGATCCTGGCAAAGGCAGCCGAGGGAAGAATTTGGCCCTGCTACTCTCCAGCCTGACAGTCACAAATTGAATTCCCTGTGTGCTCAGTGACAGCTGTGCTAAACCCTCTGTCAGTGGCAACATGGTACGGGCCACATGCCGGCTAATACCTTGCAGAACAGACAATTCTGCTGAACTCAGTAAGACTGTTTTCAAAGCAAGTCTGCACCGGAGTAACAGAATTGGGTCCCTGCTCAAAATTATCCTGTGAATTTCTTCCCTCCATGGTCAAGGTGCGTTATCTCTTGGCAAGCTGAATTTAGTTCCATCCTTTAAAGTAGCTTCTACGCCACTGTCAGATCGGTAGAATAACGGAAGTGGAGGAGGAACTGTGAAATGAATTGTCCCAGAACGTGGTGGTTCTTCCAAGCCCTGAGGACACGTTAGATACAGATTTCTTAAGAACTGGCTAGGGTGAAGCTAAGCCAGCTTGTCCCTGTTGCACGATTCCTCTCTAACCTTATATTTCTATAATTTCACAGTGGCTACTGAAGAGGGATTTATAAATTTCCACCCCTGCAGACTGATGTTATCGTTAGTACTACAGACTCCTTTGCACTTGAGTTTAGAGTTCAATTATAACATGCAGACATGTGGCGTAAGGAAAGGCTGGAGTCAGAGGGATGTCTTCCCCTGCTCTCACAAGACAGAGGAAGAGGTATTTCCATGGGGAGCCTGATGGAAGATGGGACAAAGCCTTCACATCGTTTCCTCAGGATGACAGCTGTTCAGCTATGCCAACTTACCCCTCAGAGCTACAGTGGGAGGAAAACCAAGAGTTTGCAACCTGCTTTAATTCTTACTCCACACAAAGGAGAGCAGAGAAGTCTACTACGATGCTCTTCCTCCATGCCATGATCCAGCAGGAGGTGGAAAGAGCAGTTTATATCCTGCTGTGCTTGCCGAGCATAGAGAGCAAGCCATGGTCTTCCACATGGAAACTATCTCCTCAGCTCTGAGCATCTTTCTTCTTGACTATGAGTTGCTTTGGTTGCACTTTACACTACTGTTCTATCATAAATGGACCAGAACAGATTAATTAATGGCCTGATCCAGACAAGAACACAAAATATATAAATATTAGATAATATAATAACAAGATTATAAGCAAATTACTGACCTTTCCAACTCAGTAAAAAACCCCTACCAATCAATTATCCATTTATTCAAGCATATATCACTCATCAGTTAGCCTTCTGTAAGCTATTTATGAATGAGATTTTCTGCAGCATGACCTTTAGTCAGCCTTCTGACACCATGAGTCAAACTGAGAAGTGTAGTGATCTCAGTCCAGAGAAATCAGGTTGTTTAAAGGGATATTGCCACGATAAAGCCTACCTGAATTTTTTGATTGGAGACTGCTTTTCCTGTGCAGTTGCAAGGTGCCCAGAATAATAAATGGGAAAAACCATAATGTTCCAGTTTGTTGAGAACCAAGTCATGAAAAAAGGACAGTCAAAGGTCTCATACGTGATTTTGACAAACTGTGTGGTCCCGACCCAGGAGGAGGAGACGGACAAAATTATCAGAAATCTCCAGATAAGCTTGAGAAATGTGGATGTGCAAGACTGGCATCGTGTCTGTCCTTCAGCTTCTTGGCTGCTGCTCTCTGTGTGCGTTTGTGTTCCTTCCTCTCCTGAAAAAAAAAAAAATAGAAAAAGAGAGGAGTTGCACTCATAACGAATGTATTCAAAACAATTCTTGGCAAAATCTCCCCTTCAGATCCAGACAAACCATCCCTTGCCTTCTCCCTGTAATTCCTCTATGCCCCACAAACACTGAAATCCTGCACAGAAACAGTCAGTAATACCGTCTCTGTCATTTCAAGGGGATAGGAACAAAATACAAACACAATACTGAGGCCTGAGGAAACAGCATTATGGTTAAGCTGTTGCCAGAGTTTGCTTTATCAGCCCTTCTCTCCTTCTAGAACAGAACTACATCCCTTGGAAACAACGGCATTACAAAGTCAATTACTGTGCATGTATGAAACATAAAAGCTATCTGAGCCCGTACATCTGAAGCCAGGAATAAGTTCTTATTATTCAAGATTTTAACTCAAGAATCACTTTCTTTATCTGCAAGCTGGGAGTGGAAAAAGAAAGAGTTTGGTGCTTTTATATACCCAAATGGAGAAAGACTTTTTCAGTCAAGTTAGCGTATTTACATTTTTGAAGTTAAAAAAGGAAACTGGACAAAACTGAAGCTTGGCAAGACTAGAAATAAACCTCTACACACCAACAAAGAGGAATGAGAAAGCTGTCATTTCCCATTTTAGTACAGTATTTTTCCAACCTAATCTGCAGACCACTACAGATTTCCTATCAGAAGTGCAGACTGGGTAGAGAATTTAATCTTGCTCTCCAGACACATCTTCCAGAGGTGTGACCCATGAGCCCTATTTTGATTTCACAGATCTCAGCTGGAAACCATGGACTGAACTGGGTTGGACACTGAGAAGCACGGACAACATGTGGCAGCAATGAGCTCCAACCATTTACCCCGTTAGACCATATCACATCGGGTTGAAAGGAAAAACATGAGTTCCTTCTGAAAAGCTTGACCTGCAGCTATTCTTAACTATTACTATCACTTATCAGTTGCATCAATGCATGATGTGATATATGTAAGAAATAAAATGGTTGTTGATGTTAAGGGGAGCTATAGATCCACTGCACTGAGTGCATACGCTGTCCTGCATTCAACTTAAATGTGAACAAGGTATCCTTTTAGACTCAGGTTTACTATCCTTTTGTATTACTGTTTCTGCTACAGCCATAAAGAAATGTCAAACCAAATGTTCAAAGTTATTACCTTAGACCAACATTACATCTGAAAAACGATTCATCATAGCAGGGAGCACATTTGGAATCAAGAATTTTCCTAAACAGTACGTAGAGCTTTTTGTAATTGTAATTGTATGCTGCATTTTTTTCCTAAAAAGAATCAGTATTCAGTGGCTCCGTTGTTTAGTGGTGAATCGAGAATTTAAATAAAATTACAGGTTTATTAAAAACATGCAGAGGGTAATCAGACATAGCTCTGAAAAGGCAAGCATCATTTTAACATTCTCTTTGGCTGCTGAGAGAAAATAGATATTTTTATGGTGCTAATAATGACTGACATCTTCTAATAAAAGGTAAATTACAGTTTATTTGCAAGTTAGAATGGCTTAAAAAGAATATATTATGTAGCATCCACTTGCAGGTTTTCCTGCTAAGCAAAACTACCATGCAATTAGTCCTTCTTCAGCTAACAGTTAAAATAATCATACAATGACAGAAGACTAAAGCACCTTTATCCGTGCTTTCTATTTTCCAATTACCAAATAACTATGTAATTGCTGTTACTATGCATGACACTACCATTAGCATTTGACTTGGATTTTACAGTCCCAGGTTTGAATGTTAGGGAAAGGCACAGCAACATACACTTGTTTCAAGTCCTACCTTGGATTAAAAGACCTAGGGAAGTTTTAGCCTGATTAAATGCACAGTGTGAAGTTTACGTAAGTGCTTAATGGGTAGGATTCATCCCATGTAATGTAGTTAGCAAATAATTGTGTATTCAGGATAAACATGTTGTCTAGGGCCCCTTTATATTTAAGGATAATGGACAGGCATGGTGAGAAGGTGGCTGATTTCATCCTCATATATCTAAGCCCACTGGAGGTGCATAGGTCTACCCAGACGATATTTACATTTAAGTGAAATTGAGATGGATCCTCGGCCAAAGTGATGTAGCAGCTTGACGGTTGCTTTCAAAATCCATGAGAAGCACACACCTAAATGATTCTTGGCCAACGAATCAAAAGGACAAGATAAGAAATACCTTTAAAAATAATGACAGGGCTTGAACTCAAAGACACATGGCGAGCAGGCACACAATACACACTAAATAGGTTTAAGGATTTCCAAGTCATGAAGCTGGGGCTGGAGTAAGCTAGAAAGTAGCACTTGTGTTCAGATACTGAATGAGATGCTAATGAGGAGAAAACAGATTGATCAGCCAAACTGGTTGGTAGATAGCATTTTACAACTAGCAAAGTGGTAGAAATCCTTGGTGTGTGCATTTAGCTCAGTCTGAAACAAACCAACAGACTTACTCTGTCAAGAGCACAAACACAATTTGAAAACTCAGCAAGGATGAAAGAATGCAGATGACACTGCAGGTGACACGTGGAGATGACACTGGTCAATGGCAAACTGTATTGAAAGGCAGCTAGCAGAAATACCCCTGCACGGTCCTTTTGTCTATAACATAATTCTTGCTTGTGATGTCTCTGTGACAAGATGGTAACAGAAAAACCTTTTGCTTTCATTTTTCAGAAGAGTGAGATGAGGAAAACCAAAACCTACAGATTTCCTTCTGAACTTTTTTGACTATTTGGCAACTACATCCTAGAAAATTAAGTTCTTTCTATTTGTTTACCTACATGTAAGGCCAGTCTTACTTAGACGTCACTGATGAGAAAAGAAAGATCAGGATAAAAAAGGAAATTAAAAAATGCAAAATAAATGTTGAGAAGAGTATGATGTCAAGGCACTAGTCTTTTCTCAAGGGGACTAATGTTCTTTCTTAGAGAAGATGGATTCTGATTTTGGATGTACCCTGGTACCAGCATGCACAGAGTATTTTCAGCCTAGTATCTGCAAAAATGAGAATAAATTGGTTTTGTGGTATCTCTAGGTATGGTCTTTACTGCAAAATGCTGTATCATCCACTCCTTGCAACAATAATCACCACCAATATTTTTCTGAGGGTTTCCATCAAGAAAGGTCTCCTAGAGTACGAGATCCCTCCATTTTCCAACACTAGAAGAAAATGGCTGACTCTTGCTGCCATCAGTGGTGAAGTGACAAGAGAAAGGTTCACCTCCCGCAGTTGCAGTGTGCAAGGGAGATCCAACCTGTTCTTCCTCCCCTTTTTGCTCACAATATCTACAGTCTTCCAAAGAACTTGGAGAGTTAAATTATTTCAGTGATTTAATGGCTCTCTCCTCCTCAACAGTACAATTCAGCAGACTCAAAGGCCTGTGGTTGCATATTGCAATTGCTCCCATCCCTGCTGGTGACGGATGGACATCAGGGTGAGGAAATCTGTGTTCATCACACCTACAGGTTCATTTGAGCTAAACTTCTGCAGCAAAGTGGGTGACACATTCCTGGTGGAAGCCCTGATGCGCAGCTGATTGATGATCTGAACTGTGATGGTCTTCCCTAGATATCCTTCCACCTGTTGCTCCTTCTCTTCCTCTTCATCAGACCGTCCATGGTATGAGCTGAGATTCTCTTTGTGATTGAGAAAGAACATGGCTGGCTCTTAAGGGTCCTGGTCTCTGGCCAGGCTGAAGCTGAGGAAACATAACCACTTTGTAAAAACTAACTTGTGTGCTAATGTTAATCACCCTTTCAAGATCTTCTGTGCCTACTGGCCTTACGATTTCTCAGATATCTAACACATTACATGTTCCTACTGAGGCCCAGGCCTTTTCCTCCCATCCTTGCTTCCTTCCCGCCTAACCCCAGTTTGCACCCAGGAACAGGAAGGACTTTCATGTGGCTTTGCTGTTTGCAGCACCGTAAACCAACGTCAACATGCTCGGACTCTACACCATCTTTCAAAAGACAGACGAAAGAGGCCTTTTGCAGGCATGCTGTGAGGCCGGGAATGCGGCTGTTATGCCTACCTGATCTGCTCTGCCTCTCGACTCTGCTGTGCCGACAGATTCCCGAGGGACTTCGATTCTGCAGCTCAAGAATGGGAGCAGCAGAATCTTCAGCAACAGATAGAGGGGAGAGCTGCCTAGTCATGCCTCTGTGTCTGCTGGGGCAGTTGCCTCCTGGCTTGCATTGGATGACAGATGATCGTGAGGCACCTGAGAAGAAAGAGTTTGCATCAGTTTGGCTGTAAACTCCCTGGAGGAAAGCGGGGCTTTCAAACACTCTGTCAGTGAAATGCATACAAACGATTCAGCGGGAGAAAGGAAGCACACTGCAAAAATCAAGGTTTCAGCTCTGGTCAGAATAAAGTAAATAAGTAAGTAAATACATACTTAACTCTCTCCCCCCCTATAGATAAAAAGGTGCTGTATGAAAACTAGTCTTTTCCCTGAAGAAATGAGAGCCCTATGCTGCAGCATATTCTTAGCCCCACGGGTCCATCCATAGGGTCTGAACAGTCAAAGGAATTTGTACTCACGTGGGCCCCTTCCTGAGTACTGACACTGAATCACGCAAAAGGAGAGGTCACCATTCCCCCTTAGGGTGGAAAGGAGGGCTGAGGAACCACTGCCTCCTGGGGTCAGTGGTGACAGTCTCTCCAGAGGAGAGCTTCCTTTCCATCCTCCAGAATGATCCCTGAGACTCTTGTATGGAATGAAGTCATGGTCACTGACAGGTCTTTTGGATGAAGATTTCTGCTAAACCATTGAAGATGCCCATTTTAAGCCTTTACATGCACCAAATCAGAATTCCCACATCTTCAGAGAAGTTGCTTTTTCTTCTTCTGCTAGGTGCAGACAACACCAAGATGCTGCATTTCATGTGGAGGCTGTATAGAGGCAGAAGGCAGAAGACCCAGGTCCCAGAAATACCAGTGGTAGCAGATGAAAAATTTGCCAGTGAGCAGGACAAAACATTTTATGAACAAGAGCTTGAAGGACTGGATTAAGAACCAGCAAACAACAGAAAAGAGTGCAGTGCTGGAATCTGGCAGAGTGTGCCTGGTCATCTTGCATGTGCTCCCGAATTTATTGAAGGTGTCTGTGTAAGGGGTCAACACATGAGCAGCACAAGAGAGTCCTCAGTCAGAAAGTCAAGATGACAGGCCATTTTGGTAAGTATAAATGTGTGTTCATGGTCAGTTGAGCTTACCCACTGCTTGTTTTGCAGCTACTACTTCAACTGGTGATCATCTTACCTAAACTTATGGAAGACACATATACCCAGAGCAGCCACTGACCTTGGAAGGATTAATTTGACAATCACACCTATTTCACATTGTAAAGAATACAAAACCAGACACAAACGCCATTTGTAAGGTGCCAAACGTGCAACAAATATGGCAGATATCTCAGAGGGCAACATGTTACAACATGAGCCATTCAAGCACAAATAACTCCTTAACTTCGTGCAAGTAACTCCATGCCAAACAACAACATAAAAGCATATTCTAAAGCAAGGACTGCATTTAAGATTGAAGAGACTGCACTAATCAAGTCAATCAAGTTCCTTTTGCCAGAGCAAGCTAGGGTTCATATAACCTTCAATGAACTTAAAGCTATGTTTGATTCACCAGGTCTAGCTACAAAGATTGCAAAGGAAGAGATGTATAGCATATGGTATTATACAGAAAAATCCTCTCTCAGCCTATTCAGAGCCTCCAAGGTTAGTTTTTACCCACCAAGTAGACAAGTGACTGAACCAGCAGCTAACCCCCTAGAGATGATCATTCTCAAAGATGCTCTTCCCCTTCTCCTCCGTCCAGTATGAGGGAACTTTGACACAAGGGGGACACCCAAGTCTAGGGTCCACCTTGCCATGTAGTCCTACAAATTCAGTCAATGCAGTATACAATCCACAGTCTAAGACAGTAGACCCAGAAAAGTTGACACTATATGATGTTGAAGCACTGTATTGTCTCTCCTCATTTTTTTGGGGAGCATTACTCTCTACAGAATTTTTTTAGAGCCTACCGGGTATTTTCAGACCTTTAAAAAGCCATTCACCTTCATATATTTACTTTTTAATGGAGAAAACAATGATCTAACAGCCACACAACTCCCCCCATCACTTTGTTCCACCCATTTCATGACTCCAAGCCTTACTTCTCCCACTTGCCAAACAAGGATAACATCGCCTACTTCATAAGACTTTGTAAATATCTTGCAAGGCGCTCTGAGGTTGAAAAGTACATTAGAAATGGCAGCCCTTGGCCATTCACCCTACAAGAAACAGCATAACACCTTTATTTGGCAGCTGAAAGTTGTTTCCAGCCTCCACAAGGTTAAGACAATCAGTACTTTTGGGGCTACATAACCAAAAAGGCACTTACTTACAATTTTTCAGGTCCCCAACTTAAAGAAGTTTTATTTTCACAAAGCACTTTCTGACTGCTTATCCTCTGAGAATCAGCCACCAAGGTGCCTCAACCCAAATCACTTCTCACTTTGATAAGCATCATTTACAGAGATTTCATTAAGTTGAAAGACACATGCTACATCTCAATTCAGACATCATTTAGAACAAGATCAAGATTCAAACTACATTCAGCAGAAATCTAGCAGATGATCCGCAACCAAAATTTTAAGGAAACCTATTTTTTCTCATGCACAAAGACAGCTCTAAGTTATTTATATCTGCTACGACAAAGCAGCATCAATTTTTTCCTGTACATTGAGAAACTCAGCAGTTGAGACCTGTCGTGGTTTAACCCAGCAAGCAGCTAAAAAAACCACGCAGCTGTTTGCTCACTTCCCCCCTGCAGTGGGATGAGGGAGAGAATCGGGGCGGGGGGGGGGAAGTAAAACTCATGGGTTGAGATAAAGACAGTTCAATATGACAACAAAAGGATGAGAATAATAATAACAATAAAAATAATGATAAAAGAATATACAAAACAAGTGATGCACAGCATAATTGCTCATCACCCACAGACCATTGATGCCCAGCCAGTTCCCGAGCTGCTGTCTAAACCCCTGGCCAGCTTCCCCCCAGTTATACACTGAGCATGATGTCACATGGTATGGAATATCCCTTTGGCCAGTTTGCGTCAGCCATCCTGGCCGTGTCCCCTCCCAGCTCCTTGTGCACCCTCAGCGTCCTCACTGGTGGGGTGGTGTGAGAAGCCGAAAAGTCTTTGACTTGGTGTAAAAATTGCATAGCAACACCCAAAACATCAGTGTGTTATCAACATTATTCTCATCCTAAATCTAAACCACAGCACTACACCCGCTACTAGGAAGAAAATGAACTCTATCCCAGCCGAAACCAGGACAAGTCCAAAACTGCAATTCAAGAGATTGCATTTAATCAAGAGTCACTGCTTGATTTACTGATATCTTCTTCCCTTATGCTTGAAAGCAATCAGATAGCACAGCAATTTACCAGTATTTCATTGTTACAGCTAGAAAGCCTGGGCCATCTAATGCTACTCAATCTGAACATATTTTAAGGATATACTTTGACAGGGAAGGTGAATAGATATATGCTGGGCTAACTTATCCAAACCTGGTACCAGCAGCAAGGACAACAAATCACCATTTACACAGTACAGCACTGAAACCCCACATGTTTGCAATGTTATCCCACATGAGAGGAAGGGAAGGCAGCACTCCTGTAACTCCAGTTGTCTCACACAGCAATTATCAGCTATCAAGCAGGGATTCACTAAGATCCTCCAAATTTAGAAGGATCAAGAGCCACATTTTCCACTGAACTTCTGTATACCTTCATAAATCCCACATGCTTATGGAGACTTCATGGTCTTAAGCAGTGAGACCATGTCCTCTCCAGAGAGGACAACAGCAGGGTGCTGCCACAACTTGCCACGTACAAATGGAGAAGCAACTACGTAGTAAAAAGTAACCATAATACACCTCCTCCAGAGCAAAGGAGGAGTGACACTGCTTTGACTTATTTTAGATGTCGACCTTAGGATGAGAAAAATAATGCCCTGGGACTATCTGCATCTCCCTGTGACTATACAGAGAATAATAGAATCACAGAATGGTTTGAGTTGCAAGGGACCTTTAAAGGCCATCTAGTCCGACTCTTCTGCAATGAGCAGGGACATCTTCAGCTAAATCAGGCTGCTCAGAGCCCCGTCCAACCTGACCTTGGACAACTATCCTGAGCAGAAATGTTTACACTGGGTGGGACTTTTTAGCTGACCACTTTACCTGACCTTCTTTTAACCTGACTACTCTATGTACTACTACTACTCCTGCTACTACCCCGATGTAAGAAGTTGCACAGATACGTGTAACTCACTGTGTACAGAAGCATCATCCAGTTTCTGTAGACTGACACAGTCAACGCTGAGCATGAACACAGTTTGTGGGTTTAGCAGAGATGAATCACAGGCTGAGAACGAATCTAAGTTATGGGCATCAGGTGATATTTTAAGGGAATGCTACTGGAAGAGATTGGGAAAAAAATAACAAATAGGAAAAACCTTGCCAAACTGCCAGATTTTGCTGCTAGAAGTGTTCCTTCTTTACTTGGAGGTTATAACTGAGCGTCAAAGCAACACTCAGCCCATGAGATTGACAAAGGAGGGAAGGGAGAACTGGAAAGGACCACACACGATTGTATAATACACATCTTAATGAGTCAAATCCATCTGGATGACTCTTCATTATTGGATAAAAACAAACCCCTGGTCTTTCCCATTTTTTTAAGATTATTTTTAGTTTATCATTCTGTTTCAGCAAATCTTTTTCCTTGCCTGGCAAATGTGGATGCTTCATAGCATAAGAAGTAAGGCCACTTCTCTGCACATGGAGACCAAAGGGAAACCAGCAAGTGGAACCCGTGGCTTTCCACATGCTTCTAACAAAGTCTGTCCTTGTCTTGCATTAATTATTATACACTTATCCCAGTGTACTGCAATTTAGCAAGGTAATTATGCTTGTGACTAACCTAAATCACATGATTAATATCACTGAACTCCATGCCTTCATGTTCTTGAATACTGTTCTGAATCCCAGCTGTGGGAGGAGGTGGACCACCACGAGGTGCTGCTGCTGTGTCCACGCAAACCAGGAACCAGCAGCACATGCCTTGTCCTGACAGCCGTTTTCACCATCCACCTGTAAACTACGCACAGCTCCCTTGCCTCCTGACCCTCTGAAACATGCGATACATGACTTGTGGCTTTCATTCCTATACAGATTTCCATATGCAGCTCACACAGTAAGAATGTATGTCCTCACCTTGGCTAGAAAAATCACTTTTGTTATTTTGCAGGGGGTTTGGAGAGAAGGGGGTTATGCTTTGAGGTTCAAAACCAATTCTTTTCAGATTATCTTCATGTATATGACATATTCAGCATGTGACAGCAGTGCTCGGAATACAAAAAAAAAACCCATGCCATTTCATTTGGGACAACTTTTCTTGTCTCAAAGTTGTTACTAAAAATGGATTGAATGGACTGCCAGTAAAATAATCAATGCAACATAAAAATGCAGCTCTGAAAGTAATTTTTATGGCCAGGTCATCACAGAATTGATTTTTTCTTTTTCTTTTCTTTTTTAACCAACTGCCTTGATGGAAATTTAGAACCTCTCAAAGAGGTAACTGAATTCCCCTCTGAAAGCCATCTGTACATTCATGACACTGGATTACCGACACAAAGCGAGACAACAACATCTGGCTGCTGGTAGGCATCAAAATGCATACTCTTTTTTTTGATTCCACAACTAAATTGATGGTTAAACAGGTGATGTAAACAAGCTGGACAGTTTCTTCATATTATGTTCCCAAAGCCCTGCAAAGCAGTGATCATCTGTGGTCAGGAGAGAGACCAGCTTTTGCAAAAAGTCAGTCAAAGCATCTATAATCTACCTTTTACTCATTTGGTATTAAAATATGCTTATTCTACCATGTCCTCAAAATCTCAGCTCCTAATATGTCATTGTTTTTGCATTGACAAAATGATGTCTTCATACCACTGCCGTGGAAACAATTGCTGGATTTTGACAGATGGATGGAAGTAGAAGCCAGTCTGGTGTTATGTGGAAAGTACGTCAATTGAATGTTCCTGCTAAATTGGGCACCGGTGAAAGAATTGACAGCACTTCCTTTACACTGCAACGTTACCTGTTAGAGCGAGCATCCGTGGCGATGACGGACTCACTCACACATCACAAGCCTATTGTTTCCAGAGCCTGCGCACATGTTCACGTTGGCAACAGTCAGTTCACGATGGTGAGGGCTGGAGACTTTTGCAATGAAATTCTGGTCTTTATGCCACACAGTAAGGGGAAGATGATGTGAATTTTGTGGTCAGGGACATATTGGATGCACGTGGCCTTACAGGAAAGGGGACTGAGTTGCACTGCTATTGGCAGAGGTGAAGAGAGCTTATTCTGTCCATTTTATAACAATAAAACCTCATTAGGTTGAATTAGCCATGGTTTTAATTGGATTTTTTGCTACTGTTAGCACACCACTGAGGGCAGCGCTATCCAACATTCTCAATCCAATGGCAAGTTAGGTCCGCAGGTTATTTTATCTCAGCCAAAGGGACTGTCTGTAAAATCAAATACTGCCCTTCCATATGCTGGTGTAAACCCACAGCAATGCAGTACAATCAGCAAAGCTGTTCTGGGCATACGCTAAAGTACCTGAAGATAATAGCTGACCTGGGAAGTTAAAATTCAAAGGAAAACTCTCCCCAACTTTTAATGAGTTCGGAACCAGCGGATTGACTCAGGACATGAAGAAGTAATTACATTTACTAAAACCAAGCCAACAAGCCACAGGGAGGGTGTCTTTGCAGACAGTGTGCTACACAGGTTTGAGGAATAAGCATCTCTCGTTCAGTGAGGAAAAATCATCTCACCGTGTCTGAGACGTTTGGAGATTATGTTCTCCATTTAAACACATCCTTCTGAGACACTGCAATGGTTTCTGTGTATTAGAGTTATGCACATATGTTTGTTCAAACTAACGCCTTGTTCATTTATTATTTGCTTGTTCTGGAAGTTTTTATGTTTGAAGGGGACGAGAAGGTTACAATAATATTTTTTTTGTCCTAGGGGAAAAAAGATTTTCAGATTTTAATGAAAAACAAATGACTCGGTGATGGTGTACAACATTTCTCTTGTACTATGATTAAGTATTGTCAAGAGCAGAAAGCAAAAAAGCAGATATTTTTGTTGTAGTTTAACAGTGACATCCATCAGCAATTTCTGCCAATTATCCCTTCAGAGTCTGTACACAGCCGTTCAAATCAGCAGACAGCACCTTCACTTACAATTAGAAATTTCAACTGCTTCCACATGCCCTCCTATCCTTGCAATAAAGCGAACAAAGAGGCAGCAGAGGGAGTAGATAATTTAAATTTCACATCCTGTAACTAACTTAGTGCCTGATCAAGGGATGTGCCACTCTACACCCTTGCACCTAATTACTCTTTCCAGATGAGCAGTTCCAGTCTAATTGTCTGGAGGAAATCCAGGGGAGGAAATCCAAGTTAAGACAGTCAAAAAAAATCCCCCCCCCCGGCACTCACCGGTCATGTCTCGTGCTTAGGTACCAAATCTCACCCACGTGGCTTCCCACCTCCCACTCCTCTGACCACCAACGCACTGCACCCCGGATTGGAACAGACACTGTGGTGGCAGTGCCACGGTCTCTCCCTGTTATACCATCCAACATCTGGGGAAAGACTGCCCCCACATCCCACACAGGGAGAAGGACAGCTCTGACCACAGTGACCATTATGTGCCTGGAAAATGGTCTCACAGCAGAGACAAATGACAGAGATACCTGTCAGGGGTGGTCAAGGCGCATCTGACTCTGCTTAGAGGAGGGATGACACAGATAACTTCCTGATGTCACCTTCCATCCCTGCATCTCCTTGGCTTTGTGATGGTAATGGTGTTGGGACCTAGTCCCAAGGTGCTAACTTCTCCTGATTTAAGATCCAGACTGCTGAACAATAAGGCCATGGACCTTGATTCCACTTGTAACTACGACCTGGAAAAGAAGCACAACAATCTAAAACAATATATAAACAGCAAGAAAACCTGACGATAACTGGATAGACTGAGGATGTACTGTTAAATCAAAGGGAAAAGATGTGCCCAACACTGCCAACTGTGATACCATAAGTCAGTTTTGAGCAAAAGAAACATAAAGAGCTAATGAGAAGGAGTTGAGTGCATCTGCATCTAACACTATGAGATCTGCCAACTTAAGGAATTTGGAATTAAATTGAAACAACTGGAATCAGGCAGGACCATCTGTGTATGGTCCATGACAGTTGTGAAAACAACCTGGGATTCCACTTGGTCCTGGCACCCACAGCGTGTATTTGCTCCCAGCTTCCTTGGTTGCCACACAGAATGTTTTGGACTGCACTGCCAATACGGAAGCTACATCATGCTACTGTCCCAGTGCCTGATACGATCTCCCAGATGAAACCTGAAGTCAAAGCATCAGTGACATCTGTTCATATAAACTTCAAGGTCTGTGAAAGGCCCCTACAAGACAAGGTGTAGCATCTGTATGCACTGGCTGTGCTTGGAATGCAAAGATGGTGAGATCTGTACACAAAGTACATGGAAATACACCATGCTATTGTTAGAAGTAGTAGTAATAACACTGAGATTTAACACACATATATTGAAGAGTCAAGGAGCTTCCATTTGTGGTCAAGGTCATATGGGTAGATACATATATATGATTATTCACTTTTTGCAGATAAGGAAAGCGGGAAATAGTTGCTAAATCAGTTGCACAAGGGCACCTACTCATGCGATTGTTGATTCTCATCCCCCCAGATCCCCAGAGCTGACTGCTCATCACTGAGACTGGGGTTCCCATATGAATTGCCATATGCTTGATGCCTTGGTTTCTGCATGCAAACCTGATGAACACTTGCAAGTCTGTAAATCCATCTTTTAGCACATCAGCTACACATTGTTCTTATGAAGAACCTGCTCGGAGATGGATGTTTTCCAGGCAAACCAGGGAATATAACGTGCATGGTCTGCATCCAGTGCTGTATCCTAAAACCTCCAAATGGGGACTGCAGCACAAAATTAATCCAGGCTGCAACATCCGTTATGTTCAACAGCTGCAACCATTTAAAAACAGGGGGAAAAAAATAAAATACCTTTACAGGAAGCATATAAAGGCTTTGCTGGCTGTAAGCAACCCACAGGCTGCCATTTCAGGAGCCCTAATGCATGAGTGTAATGGCCAGCTATCTCTAGAGGACTTCTCAACTTGTTTCTTGCTGAGGTATTGCTATGGATCAAGACTCTTCCTCAAAACACATAAAGTTATTATTAAAAACCCCAAATCTCCATTCAAATCTTTGTTCCACTTGTTCATCCATCTACATTTTACTGAAAGCACAGTTAAAAGCATGGAAATATTTTTTCCCTGGCTTTTTTTCTTCCTTACTCACTTTAAGCCAACAAGACTTTTTTCCCCATTCTCATTTCAGCGTAACTCAAACAAATTTATCACTGCCTCTGTTTAAGCACTGACAAGGAATTCCTTTGATTTGACACCAAAAATAATACACCAGCACCAGTGTGGGGGTGGCAGAACAGATCTTGGAAAAAAAGTTTATTTGAGAACATCTGTAGCGGAACTGGCAGCTGGAGTATGTATTTTGAAACATACTGGCTCCATATATATTTTAAAGTTAGTGGGTGTGACATATTTAGAGCTTGAAGGAACATGGAAGAAAGGGCTGCAAATGAAGAATGATTTTTATATGTTGAAACCAAAACTTCTACAGCTTCTACACCAAATGATTACACTGATCTACAAGAAAGATTTAAAACATCCATTTGGAGTGGAAATATTTTGGACTGATGCCTGCTGTGGGAAAATGTTGCTGGCATCTCCATTCGCTTGGAAAAACAAATGCTGTGTCAAAATCTCATACTTAGCTGTGACATCTCTGGAGTTAGAAAACGCTGACCTCCAGTGAGGGTATGAGCATCTCCTCCTTCAGCACAGAACCGTTCCCATGCAAAGAGCCTCTGCTTATCGCTCCCTCCATACCCGTCTGGACACTGTATCTGGAGCGAAGCCTTGGACGCGCAGGGCCAGGCACACACCCTCCCTCCCTCCACTACCCGTGCAACTCGCAAAGAAGTTGCATGAAAGATTTTAAGACCCCTCCATGAACATCTCACAGGGCAACTTTCTGGCTAAGTGCGGCCGGGAAAAGCCAAGCCAAGCTGCCCAGTGCTGCAGAGGAAGAAGAGGGCAGCGCAGAGGCACCCAGAAGTATGTCTGCACCCCGGTGCCCAGCCAAGCTAAGCCCATGCCAGCAAACGACTCCAGATCACGGGGACTGATCCAATCCCTGCTGCAGTTCCTGGGAAAACCAACTGATTTTATTGAGCTTTGGCTCAGCCTCCGAGGAGGACGACGGGGATACTTCCAGACCAGACTGCTCTGGAGGAGGAGGGAGCTGGACTGTCAGATGTTTTTATTCAGGTGAAGCCAACACATACCTGGCTGAGGGAAAAACCCCCAGGGACTTACAAGCCTTTGTCCCCTTATTGCAGCTCCAGAGCAAGGACTTTATTTTAAGCTTTAGCTTGCATAAACAGTCCCTATGAGATCACCTCTCTAACAACTTCTGAATGAGTCCCTTGAACACACGTTCAAAGGGATATCCTTCGCTGCAACAGACCTGCGTGACTTTCTTTTCCTCAGATGTGCTTGACCTGACACCAACTCAAACCAATCGCAGGATTCACTGGCCTGGGATCAGATCAGCTTTTCACCACTTCAACACTGACTGAGCAACAGATAAACACAAATCATTTGATTCAAAGCTGCACACCATCCCATTAAAGAAATCTCTGTTACAAACTTTGTAATAAATTATACCAGATGCGCCTCCAATAGTTTCACGATTTATGCACTTTGCTCCAAAATAAAAGGTTATGAATCTCTATTAAAAAATCCTTTGAAAATTAATCTTGTCATTGCTAAAATTTAGTAACATTTCCAAAAAGAAACAGACCTTCTGAGTTAAACTCTCATTTTATTTTCACTGCAGTAAATCAAGAGTAGCTTCAATGAAAACCATGAGGCTGCTTTGACATAAAGTTGTTGTGAAACGAGTTTAGACCCAGGACACTCTAGGAATCACTCATATGCATCTCATTATTAAATAACTATGATACAGCTTCTACTTTCAAGAAACACTGCAATAAATCCAGGCTGGTTCACAGGTCTCCTAAGATTCAAGAGTATAAGAGTCGGCATGCTGACACACAACTCGCTATCAAATTGCTTGTATTTATCTCCTACACAAACTATTGCCTCTCCTGTTTGATGGGTGCCTCCAGAGGGTGATTCATTCCTGCTCCCTGAGATACCAATCTTAGGAGATGAATCACCTCTCAGAGGTGTCCATCTCTCCTGCTGACTCCAGGCAGCTCAGACAACTTTCTTAGTACTTACCAAGACTTACATTTAAATGCATCTGGATGAGTCCAAATCTGACTGCCTCGGGCTCAGCCATGGCAGCAGCACTGCAGTACGTGCTTTAAGGACATGCTTCAATTTCCTTGCCTAACTTAGAGCCTAGTTAAGCGCATTTGAGGAAGGGTGGGGTAAAAGAACATTTTACAGGTAAGCAGCTGGGGCAAAAGCGAAGATTTATCACTGTCATGTTGCATGTTGTACCCCCTGGAAAGACTTCTGACTGCTTTCTCCATTGCTCTTGGGATAATAGCTCCATCAGGTCTCACCTCTGCCTTTCCCTGATGGCACATTTGGGATAAATCTCCAGGCAGTGTCCATACAACCCACTTGGCTCCAGCACTTGCATACATACAGTCTCCTCGCCGTAGCTGATGAGGGGAGAGGGCTGGCCAGACCCAGATGAAGATATGTTCTCAAACGCATTTGGTGGCTGTGGTCTCAGATTGATACACACCTCAGGTCCTCCAGAACTGCTCAGCCCACACACCAACCCTTCTCGGCCAGCTGTCTCTGCTCCATTGCTTTCTGCATGAGCAGCGTTTTCTGACCAGTGATCTGCAAACATCTCGGTGCCTCTTTACTACCGAAGGAGTCTTCCTGCCTGGATTTCACTCCACTACCCAGGAGTTAGCAGTTTCGGTGGTTCTACCAGAAGATATCTAGGAAGCCACAAACTTCAACAGCTTGAAAACTGCCAACGTAGAGCCCGCTGCTCCTCCCCTCTCCTCCCAGCACACAGGCCCAGAGCCCAAGTTGCTGCAGCATTTCTTCTGTACGTTCTCCCCACGCCTGGGAAGGAAAGGGAGGGCAGGCACAGAGCTCTTGGGAAGCTGGCTGCCCCACCCCATTAGGATTCTTTGGGAATCCCTGCTAAAATCTTTGCTGATCTGTAAAACTGGCTGCACACACTCACATTTAATGTATGGGCTCCAGTATTAGTTCAGCTTGGGCAAGCTTCATCCCTAGCAAGAACCTTTCCATTTTCAGCCTGTCGGATATGACAAGTGCTGTCACGTAGTCACTTCCAGTCTACTGCCCTTTCCTCCTACGACGACTGGATTTTCCCTCCGTGAGGAAACAGGCAGTGCAATATTTGACACTGCTGCTGCAGCCCGGTGTGGGGAGAAGGGTAAGGCTGGACTGAGCAGAGGCACCTGGCAGCAGCTGGACTGGTTCATTTGGAGGCAACCACAGCTTGTGAGTTGTCTTAGACCCTAAGGGGAAGGGACAGTCTTTAATCCTCTGCATTCACTGCCTGGTGTGACATGAGCCCGTCCTGTGCTGGGAGCTCTCAGGGAATAAAGAGCAGCAAATCACCCCATTATCGGCAGGGCAAGCCAGCTCACCCGGCTGCAACACTGCTCTTTTCATGAATTACAGTTTCACACATCCTAAAATCTGGTGCTGTGCAACAGCGATGGACTGACATGAGCAGCCAGATCTATCAGCTCCTTCAACCTTCTTAAAGGCATTTTTCCCTCAAGAAAGAAATACCAGGTAACTACCAAGCCTGCAGAATACTCAATATCACACATACTCTCCCAAGAAAAATGACACAAACTATTGCCTCCTGGATCAAAAACTGGCCCCATTTGTAATTTAAGCCAGTCCGACCCAGGTAGACTGAAGAACTGGAAGTCACGCTCTGCTGACAAGCACTGGACCATGTCTCTTCCTTTGGTTTTATCCTGGATGTAGCGCTGAATTTAACTCACCAAGGGGAATCACATTTTCATTTCTGGTCTGCATAACAAAGCTCAAACCAGAGACAGCACACACCTCGCAATTTTAGAACTCGAGTGTTCTGAACAACGTACCACAGCTGGTGGGAAAAGAGTTCATTTCTGGCAGAACAAGCAACTTCGGAAAGTACCGCTCAGCTCTTTAGAACATCTGACACTAAATATAATAAGCTTGCAACAGTGCACTTAAAGCCTGAGTTTTCTACAGATATTTAAAACAAAAAATTGAACCTGAATATCAGGAATATTTTTAGAAAGCTTGCCTTTCAACCTTTGATTTATACCACACGTATACCTCCTGTATATTATCAGGATGCCGAGCTTTATATCTGCATCGCCGCTATCAGCACAGTCATATCTCATGCTGGACAACATCACCACATTTCCAGCTGACACTAAAGTGTGATGTGAAGTTGGTACGCACTCTGCGAGGAATGAGGCTGTCATGTCTGATCGAGAGCACACAACAGATTTCACAATTTCTATCTTGTGGGTTTTGTATTAAGGAATTGCTTTAGAGCTGACACTTCTGAAAATAAGGGGAGAAAAATCAGTTTAAGGAAAAATTTCTATCTCAAGCTGGGGGACAGCAAGCACAAAAAGTTGTTGCCTCTGTCTTTAAAGCAAAAAAGATAAATCTAGAGCACAATATTAAAATACTACAGAAAATTAGATAACATTATATGGACCTAATTTCACACATTTTAAAAACCAGAACCGAAGTACAACAACTTTTCAGTTGTTCACATTTCAACATTAGTTTTTTCATCAGAAATCACTCACACAGCAGTTGAACACAAGCAACAGAAATTTAACTGTGCTTATCCTAGATGATATTAAAGTGCTAAAAATGCTCTCCAAGCACTAGTTACTTTAAAAATACACACACACACACACACACATCGTCATGTTATTTTGCATGGAACAGAGCAGGAGGAGCATGCAAAGTAAATTTCTGCCTAAGGTTAAATATACAGGGGGGGGGGTAAAAAAAGGCATTTACCGTCTGGCAGAGGCGAATTTAATTCAGAAACATTGTAAGATGGTAATGGTGCCACTCTTGCCGAATGTTTCTTCATCCTTTGAAACTGCTCTCCTACTCACACACTCACTTCGTCTTTAGTCTGCATCGCTTTTGGTCCTGAGTACTATAGTAAACACTCGGCTATGGCTGGTGGCTAGATATTGTTCTGGAGATGCTGCAATAGGCTATGAGTACTGATTTGCTGTTTCCCTGGGAAACCATTTGCAACACATTCAAACAATGCTTGACCTCTGCTAACACTTTTCTTTCATTCAATTGTTACGCGCAGCAGATAAAATATAAATATAAATAAAGTAGCTATCGCGCTTTGTAAACTTGAAAGTGCGGCAGCCCCTTTGCGTGAAAGCAAGGATTTCACATCAAATATCTGCGCTGTGTTAGCAAAGCAGACGGGAGATTTCTCAGACAACTGCAAGGGAATTATGCAACACAATTTTCTGGTTCCTTACGCTGTGACAATACATGGATGATTACAGTAATTATTTTAAATAAACTTTGAATAACGTAACTCCTATAGAGTCGCTAAATCAGGAATGCCTTGGGCAAAACAGCCAGTAACATCCAGCTCTGTATCTGACAACTAAGCAATGGTATTGCAGGAGTCTCTCCTCTTTTAATGCCCTATAAAAATTGTCACAACCAGGATATATATGTATATATAGGCCACAGTTGGTCTACATTTCTTCCTCACTTCCCTTGAGGCAGCTAGGACATTTTGGTCCCTCTTTGCCTGACATATTCTCTCTCTTCTACTCCCTTTTTATTATTATTATTCTTTATATTAATGGAAGTTGTTCACTCGGAGCAATGAGAAGGTTTCAGTGAGCAAACCAGTGACAGCCCGTACAATTTCGGCAATTCTTGGAAAACCCATCCACCTGTGTAACCCGGCACTATGCTGGGAGCTTTCTTTGCCAGGAGGTGGTTACCAACACCTCTTAAGAGTCCTGGCTTCAGAGCTCCTCACCAAGAGAACTACTATCAAGTCTTATCCGAGAATTTGTAGGTAGAAAGCTTTACCATTGATATTCAAGGTATTTGCTATAGGAACTATGGGAAATAAAAAGGACAGAAAGGCAGCTTAGCTCTAACAGAATCTGCTAGCAAAGCTGCTGAATTTTTAAGGGCCACAAGTATATACCTTTCATCTACAGTCTTTGTGCCTTTGATAGCAACTGAGAGTGGGGATTCCTGGCCTGGGGCTTGGTCCTCCATCCCCTACTGTACCACCAGACAGGGGAAGTTACCGGCTGTAAGGGAGGCCATAAAGTAATCTGAAAAGGACCAAGAGTCACCAACCTAGAATGTCATGGGGTGGGCTTCCTAAAGCCCAACAGGGATCTTGTGTGTTTTACACAGCAACAAGCACCGTGATGGCGTACATGTGCAAGAACTGTTCCCTTCTCTCACCCGTGCGGAGCCAGGATATGTGGAGGAGCAGAGAGGAGGAAGCCGAGTCCCGGCCGGATCATCCTTTGGGTGCAGCCACAGAAGAGCCTGGCACATGCGGAGAACTGAGCTATGCCATCCTAAGTGATGAGGCAGCCCATGACCCACCGTACCCAGAGGGGTAAAAAGTGACTCTTGGGTATTTGGGGCAACCAAGCCACCAGCACTCCCCTTTAATGCTGCTGTTATTCCCCTTTGGGAGACAGTGTGGTCTGCACTCTTTTATTAATAGGATGTGGTGACACAGTAAGAAAGAGGCAGTGGAAGGGCAGAAAAAAGGAAAAAGTACCTCATCACCCCCTCTCCCAAGGCCATCCTGCTCCAGTGTTGAGTACCTGGGACACACTACAGAAGAAGTACAGGGGAGAGAAATGGTTACAGCTGCCTGGTTTTCCATCCAGCCTGTCCTCTCCTGGAAGGCTTGGAGCTCTCCTTTTAGGATCTTCATTATATTCCCTGTGGCTGATAAGGCTCTCCACCGTGACAGTCTTTTCCAAGGCATCACACTACATCTCATAAAGCTAACCGGCTTTTACTGCTTATCTGCATGCAGAGGATTTCCAGCACTGTGTAACAACCACTATTCCAAAGAAAATTATCTTCCCAATTTGCAGAAGGAATTTTATTCTCCCCTCTAAAGTGCTGAGACTCAGCAGACTTTGTGATAATCACCAGTCAAGTAATTGCTGGCTCCAAAATCACAAGGCTATCTATTAATACATGTCTAGTCCTTGAGCATTTATGTAATATAAACAACATAATAATATAACACAGAGATTGTTTTTAGAAAACCATTTCTACAAATAGGAGCTTATAATGAAATCATTAACGAACCTTAACAATGGTGAGGATGAAACGCATGAGACAATGTCAAGCAATTCGAGACGTTTCTTTCAGACAATTTCAACATTAATGGCAGAACGTGATTGCATCTAAAAGTTGCTGCATTTTTTTTCCAAAGGAAAATCAGCCATCATTTTAACACCGTATCTCAGAAACCATATTCAAATCCACAAAGCACTCTTTTAAATATCTACCCCAGCAATTTGCACTTCGTACAACAGTTACAAGAGAAACGAAGCAAATACAAAATTGTTTTAAAAATATGTGTGATTGGTACCTATAACTCCCATCAAAGATCGTAGCTTTAAAAGCATCAGCTTCTCTGGCTACACAAGCAAGAGCTTTGGCCATCTGTTTCTGCTCCTACTATGAATAGCTGACTGCATTTCTGTATGAGATGCTATTATATAGGTCCTCTGATCCTTCCTGTGTACTCTCAATCTCCACTCTAAGTGCGCTGAAGAAATGAATAAAATAATACAGAGCAGAAGTGAGAGAAGCAAGCTCTGCCGCTCTCTCCTGAGGTACCTCAGACACAAACCCATCCACAAGTGGAATGTGATGTCCAAATTTACCAGGATGGCATGATAGTTACTTCACAGATTGCTAGTCAACATGAAATCTGCAGTCCTGTGCTATCTTACTCACCTCACATTTATGCAAGGCACCACAGCCGGCAAATACGTTTTTTTCCCCAAAAAATTCAAGAGTAAACTAGTTTCTGGGTACCTTTAAAACAGATTTTCATACGTTGTTGCTTGCCTCAAGTTCTGTGCCTTCGGTGTGCAACATGTTAAAGTTTTCTTATTTGCAGGGAGTGGAAGCTGTGTGATACCTGGCTCACAGCTGGGAGCCCCAGATCCCCGTCAGCCACCGCTGAGCGGGCTGGCTCGCAGTCTAGAACTAACAAAACCCGATACAATCCAATGCTTCACACAATCACTCTACACAGCCAATGATTTTCACTCAGGGTGTCCCTATCTGTCAAGGAAACATGCAGTATGAATTATAGCAGTGTGAATTATGCAGTGCGTAGCTATACAGCATAAATGATAACCCAGGCTGCAGGCTCACAACCTCCACATCTGTTCCTGCTTAAGGCAAACACTGTTAAGACACTAACCAAAGCTCTCAAGCCAAACGAAGTATCCACTCCCTTGCACCAGTTTTATTGTAAAAGATAATAATTGAATAAGGGGCATCTCAGGAGAGATTCCTCATCCCTGGCCAAAAGCCCCAGCGGTCCGAGGCCTCTGAACCGCATCCAGATTGCTTCCTGCCACCCGCCCTGTGCCGGCACGGTGCACGCTGCCTGCAGCAGTCTCTGTCCCCTGGCTCAGAAAATATTAATCCAGACGAGAGCACGGGGAAGCTGCGACTTTGCTGACTCACTAACCAGACAGCAAACCAGCGCTGGAAGCGGAGTCAGAATTAGGGAGTGCTGAATCACATTCAGTAACGAGTACTCCACACTCACAGCAGAAAGGAACTGATGCCATCAAAACATACACTGTCCTCTTGGCTTAAAACATCTCTGTTTGGAGTAGTTAGCCATACATATTTAAGAGACCTACTGCAAAAGTAAAGGGTATTTACTCTTCTTCACTGAAGTTGCAACCTACATAAAAAATTGTAGCTGAACTCTGGGTAACCACAGGTTTATCTTAAGTGTCAGCCACACATGGATGGATGTTTGCTTGCAACAAACTGCACTCCAGCCACGGATGTACTCAAGTTTCTGCTGACAAAACTGGCAAGAGAGAGTAAAATCATCTGTAGTTTTACCTTGTGGTGAGATAGAAAGGATAAGGTCCCCATGGAGGACGCTATGCTGTCCCGTGTTGCTAGTTGGTTATGGTGCCTACAGTTCTAATCAATGAACAAACTCACCTATGTCAGGTTCAGTTTGGGGGGCTTCTTTTCCCTATGGGAAACAATTAATAATCAAAATTACAGTATTAATATAATCCTGACGGAGTGACAAAATATTTGATGCAGAGAAGATGAGAGAAGTGTGCTACGGCCCCAGGGAGACAGAATCATCTCAGCTAAAGGAAAACAGCTGCACAAGTACACAAAACACTGAATTTCGAGATTGATAATGGGATTCATCTCACTTGACTTTGGACACCAAAGTCTGAGCCAGTTATACAAAATCTTTTTAAGGTGAGTGATGGGAAACTGATGACTGTAGAAGACAACTCTCCTGGTCTCTCTTAGATGTCTATTGTAAACTAAGATTAGTAACTCTCTGAGAGCACCCACTTCTGCCCACTGACTACACTGGCGGGGAGGTGACTTGCTCACACCTGGTCATCTGGCTTTTAGACACCCTAGTTAGGGCAGATGCTCCCAATGGAAAACACCTTGTACGAATGTCTGATAAAGACATGAAAGGACTTTCTTCAACTCTAATTAATTTTGGAACAGTGTTCAGATCCAAACCTGCAGTCTGTCTTTGTTTTGAACACCGCTAGTTACAAATCCATATGAAATCCACTTTGCATACATCCCTGCAACTGACAGATCAGTCCATTCCCAATCACTAGACTCTCATAAACATGACTTTTATTGGCTCTTCCAGGCTGAGCATGTGTTTTAAGATGACAAGCTAAAAGGCCATTATCAAGTTCATTTTATCCTGTTGGAATATAAATTAGATGCAAGATGCAGAAGAGACAAACAGTCAAACTGAGATCAAAACAGATGTATCCTACAAAAGAGGGTTTTATGTATAGCAAAGTCAAGGCTTTAGTTTGAACTTTTACATTGCTTCTAGCAAAACCAGAAGCATGCAGCAAATGTTACTCGATTCAAATAACAAACTCAAGCCAAACCAACTTCCAAAACAGAAAAAAGAACCGTACATCTGACTGCTGTGCCCAGTCATGCCATATGGATTTTGAAAACTCAAATCCTGAATTCCCAACTCTGTCTTAATTCTCACTGGCTTAAATACTGTTGGATACCCCTGCTCAGCAACCCAGAATATCAGTGCTGTTTGATAAGCATCCCATTAATATCTAGAAGGCAGGTCACAGTCCTTCAGCCCTACCAGCGTGTGCTCACACACCATGTGGCGTGGACAAGGCTGTGCACACCTTTTCTCTCTGTGCTGTCTGCAGGAGCAACAACTGTCTGCCCACACATCCAGTGGCTACGTGACCAAACACACAACTGCATCACAGAGATACGGCAACTAATTATTCCCCAAGTGTAAATTAAACCAGTGTCCACAAGCCCATACTCAGGTGGTGAACACCAGAGCCATATACCTGCCTGTCTTCTCCAGATCTTCTGTCCAAAGAACCAGAATCAGGCAAACGATTCTTCAACGGCATTTCAGCCTGGGAGCCACGGCTCCCGGCCATCACTTGGCTTGTGGTAGAAAGACTGCCTTAACCTCGACCTCGCTCATAACCAGGTATGATCTGTTTGAGAATATTCATGTTGAAGGCACACTAAAGTCTCATGTGTTTCATGCACTGAGGCAGAAACTGAACTTTATCCAGATTTTCTAGTATTCTGCAAATACGTTGAAGCGAAGTGCTCACTGCCTGCTAAAATCTCACCTAATAACGGCAAGAAATACCTACTAAATCTGAAGAGACTTTAATTCCCTCGGAGGCTGGATGTTTATATACTGATCTCTAGTTCATGTTAACATGGGTTGCTGTTTTCAGTAAATCAGCCCAGGAATTCACTCTTTAATACCCACTCTATTTTTCTAACAGAAAAATGCAATGCGATCTATTTTTAGGCTTCCCAAGCATGCAGTTTCCAGAAATAAGATTAATGGCACCAGCTAAGCATCCACTCAAAGATGATGACATGAAGACTTGCAGCGCTACTCTGCCGTCCAGGACAGGAAAGTTTCTCCCTGCTGCCACAAGCAACTTTTTCAGACCTTGCGGAGCGGCTGCTAACCAGCTGACAGCTTGACTCTGCTTCTGGCTCTCACACCACTGTGAAACCAGTTTAAAAACACTCAGATCACTGACAGCCAGTTGTGCCTCAGCTACCAGAGGACAGATCCTGTATGCACCTGAAAAGCTCCTAACAGTTTTGATGCTACCAAGTGGCTAAGATGCTGCACATCACCATGATATGTTGCTTACTAACAAACCTGGAGCTGTTGGAGTGAGCCCACAGGAGGCCACAGAGATGATCCGAGGGCTGGAGCACCTCTGCTACGAAGACAGGCTGAGAGAGTTGGGGTTGTTCAGCCTGGAGAAGAGAAGGCTCCGGGGAGACCTTAGAGCCCCTTCCAGTCCCTGAAGGGGCTCCAGGAAAGCTGGAGAGGGGCTGGTGACAAGGGCAGGGAGTGACAGGACAAGGGGGAATGGCCTGAAGCTGCAGGAGGGGAGATGGAGATGGGATGTGAGGCAGAAATCCTTCCCTGTGAGGGTGCTGAGGCCCTGGCACAGGTTGCCCAGAGAAGCTGTGGCTGCCCCTGGCTCCCTGGCAGTGTTCAAGGCCAGGTTGGATGGGGCTTTGGGCAACCTGGGCTAGTGGAGGGTGTCCCTGCCTATGGCAGGGGGGTGGGACTAGATGGGCTTTAAGGTCCCTTCCAACCCAAACCACTCTATGGTTCTATGATTCTAAACCCAAAGTATCTGATGGTTCCCCCAATATCAGCAGCCCTCCTCACCAGAAGTAGTCAACTGACTTGAAAGTATTAAGATCTTCTGGTGTACTGCTTTTGGAAAGCTTTTTATTTGCTATGCAATTTTATACACCTGAGAACTAGTGTTTCCAAGCTTTCCCTGGGAAGCACAGGGATTAAAAATTTCAGTTAAAAAAATATCAAATTTTCCTTAATCATGCAACTTTTGAAACATAAACCGCTCACCCACAATGATCAGCAGATATACGCTAATGTCTCCAGAGCTGGCAATGCAGCTTTTTAGGTTTTTTATTCTGTTGTAACATGAAAATGTCATATAGTAAGAAACATTACTCTTAAAGGTGTAAGGAAAAATATGAATTGTGGGCATGGAGAGCTATTCTTCAGTTTTAATGAAAGTAATTCAGCATTTCACGCAAACAGGAAGTATATCAACTTAGATGCATCTTCAATATTTTGACATTATAAGAAACAAGATATGGATTTCAGGTTGACAAAAATATTAAAAGTTACCTCCAACATTAGAAACTCATTCATATTTACAGAAGAATCAGAAGAAGAATAAAAACCTGCTCAACAATAAACCGAAAAAGGATTCAAGACAACTTTATTTCAGCTGCCCAGTGCACACAGCGCTACTGACCTCAGAGCCTCTGCCAGGCTGAATGGATCCTGCTGTCCTAACCCTGAATTGACAAGACAAAATATGTTTAGTACTCCATCATAAATTTCGGCTTCGGGGCTTTACCAACTGCCAGGCACGGTGAAGAGCAAGAACCTCATGGGGAACACACAGAAATCTCATCTGTAGCACACACAGATCTCAAGTTGAGAAACCAGAGCTCACCAGAGTCCCTACAATACAGCCTACCTGCTTGAGGTGGAAGGATCTGCTCAACTGAGAAGCAGGGCTGGCCAAATGGTAAGGCTGCAAGATCATGCCACGAGCTTCTGAAAAACTACCTGGGTAGCCTTCAGCTACCCAGTCTGGGCATCCCACATCAAAAGGCATCTGAATTTCAAACACTTCAAGTTGAAAAGATTGCATGAAAGGTTCCTACTTCAGCTTGGCCACTCTGAAACTCACTGGAAGTAAAACACAGCACAAGTAGACAATCGACACACAGTCTATTCAACAACATAGAATAAATCTGCTATCAATTTCAAATATCCAATACAGACTTTCCAGACAGAATAATAAAATCAGATGCCCAACACTTATATTGTTTTTTTCCTGAGGAGAACAGCTTAGATGTAATTGCATGTCAGATAATTATTTGCCTTCCCAATGTTTTATTAACAAAGCTGCCACAAGTGAAATAAGCTGTCTCCATTTTCTGGTTCTGCAATTATGAAGTGCCTCCTCTTTACCACAAGAGAGCATTTGAGCTGAGAAAACTTCCATTTTGTGTTTGCCATCGTGACTGCAGAGCATGTCAGTGAGACAGTAAATCACTTCTCATATTTACTATCTTTTGGGGAGCCAGCAGTTAATTAGATGGCTTAGGACTTTTTTTCAGTACTGGAATCAGGGTAGCATAGCAGGCTAGAAATCCAGGGCTGGATGGTCCGAAAATGTAGCCTCCAGCAGTTCCGGTCTAGGCAGGTTCTGTGGTAGGAACAGGAGCTTGCGCCATCCAACACTGCGACCCCTACTACCCCAGATGGCACCACAAAGTTCCTTGGATGAAGAAATGTAACTAATTTTTAGGACAAATTACAGCATGAGATAATGTTTGTTGTCATGTTAGTGGTGCTGCATTACATTTCACAGCCCCTCTAATTTTAAAGGCTGGGTGCAGAATTCGCAGAGCTTTTGAAGCAAGATCTGAAGCTTCAGAAAAGATCCAAAAAAAGACTAGAGCAATCAGAGGTCTAAAAAAACTCCACAGTGTGTGTGAAGATGGAAGGAACCGGGGTCAAACAACTTAAGACAGAGGGGAGACAGCAAGTCAACTTCATGTGTGTAAAAGGTTCCTGCACAAAAGAAATTATTAATTATGTGTGTCTATGTTGACTGGGCCAGGAGAAAGAGACTTTAATGGCATTAATGGTAAGTTGCACAGTGGGACAGCAGGCCAACTGTTAAATAAGGAGAACAGCGAACCACTAGATGAGACGATGCCTGGTAGAAAATTCCCATTGCAGGATGGTTTTCAGATCATGGATGAAGTGGAGTTGACCGCCTCAGATAATGAGGACAGAGTAAGACCACTTCCTATCATAAAATGATTGTGATAAATAATTTGACCTCCCAATGAAGAACAGAGCGCCAGAAGGTGCTAAACATACTCAGAAATACCAATCCTTCAACGTGACTACATTTGGGTACTTAAGCCCTCTTGAAAGTAAAGGCCTTCCATTTCATTTAGCTTGTCCCATTCATTCACTCAACCTATATTCATCAAGCAACCCTGAGCTAATAATGAAAAGGTGCTAATAATAAAAACTAGCTATTATTAGCTGAGCTATTAATAAAAACTAGGGTGAAGGAAACATACTGTGAGCTCAGAATTGGTGTGAGAAGTAGGATGCTCTGCAGAATTCCCAAACAAGCATCCTGTCACTGTATCCAAACAATTTGAAGTGGTGTTTTCCAACCTGTATACCACAGACAACTCAGGACCACTGTTAAGGACAGGCACGAAATGTTAGGAAGAAAAGCAAGCCTGCTGCCAGCACATACTGCTTATTATTCAGGCTTCTGTTGTCTTCTTCAGAAGGAATTTAGATCTCTAACAGTCAAAATAGTTTGACACCCACTAGCATCAGACGCCACACTGTAGAAGATTCCCAAGGCAGATGTGAAGCCTTGGGAAAGACTCCTACAGCAGAGCAGCAGGGCTTCACAGGGAAGGAGCATGAAAAAGCCAGTCTGTGTCCCAGCTTGGCTTCAGGAGCTGACATTGATCACACAGTATTGTAGCTTTTGAAGGAGAACAAAGTGACCAAGTCCTGATTCAATGGGTGATTCTGGTTTAGGCCCTACAGTAAGATTGATTTCCAGCAGCTCTGATGGTTAGTCATAAAATCTACTACCCCATTGTTTCTGTGTTTTCCTTTACAAACATTTTTACTTTCTATTTTAAGCGCTGATATGATGGTTTTGCCTCTACAAAATTACAGGTACATTTATTACTGATGATGAAATAACCGCCCAAAATCTCAGCTGCAAGACACCAACCTCACTCTACCACAGCCAGTCCTTGGAGTCAGTAGTTAAGTAACTGTGGCTGCAAAGGCTCAGCACAAAATGTCTTCCAGCACCCGCAGAGCTCGTCTGAAATCAGTGATCTCTGCTGAGTGCCAAAGTCTGTCTGCAGTCATCCACAGGGGTACCACGGAGGATGCTCATGTATACCTGGTCCAGCAGAAGAGGGATCCAATATAAGTTTAATTCCCCCTGTTTTTTCCCCCAGAATTTGGGTCCACTTTTAAAGAAAAAACAAGCAAACAAAAAATGAATGACAAATTCACCTATTACTAGTCTAAAAAATAACCAGTGCTGAAGTTCAAGAGAATTCTTTTGAACAGTAACAACTTTATGAATTTTCTAGCAGAAATTCTCTACAAATTAATTGGAAAAAAGGTAAAATCCTTGTACTTTGAAATTAAAAATTTTGGTACTAAGAAACCTCCAACCTTTTGTGAGTACTTCTTGTCTAATCTTCATATAATCCTCCCTAATACCTTTCACTGTAAATCTCTGTTACGTGCAACATCTTATTAGCAAGACAATGAAGATAACACAAGAAAAGTCTACTGAGCAGCATTAGGGGATTAAGGAAGGATTAAACAGTTGTGACACAATGAAAATGTCGAAGCTATATATTCACCATTATTAGTGTGGTTTCTAATACTCTCACTGGGTCAGTTACTCAAGTCCTTGGACTGTCCTGCAGGACTGTGCTTGGTGCGACGAGTGGTGTCAGGACTCAGCCATCATCTCACAACTGGGGATGTTTTTCCCCATAAACATAAAAAGAAGGACACGGACTGTTCTCAACATACATGAAAAGCTGAGTGCATAGGCACCAGAAAACGGTTGGTAAAAGTGGAAGAGGGTCTTCCTAGAGTGAACAGCTTTGCCTTTCTTTAGGATCATGATACCCTTTCAGTAATGTGGTTTTATGGTTACCTGAAGGGTCTCTTTCCCAGAGAGGAACTGGCAGCCCCATGCACAATGAACCTCTTTCAGGGATAATTCAACAACTCACCCTCCCCACACACGTCCCCATCACGGGCCGGGGAAGCACGCATACCACCACAGTGACACGTCCTGGGGCACAACCCCATGCAAACCCTCTCTACCTGGTGGAAATGGGAGTTATATTTATGAGTAGTCTCCTCAGGTCCTCACTCCGCTGACAGAACTGAACAAAACACGGTGGTTCAAAGTGAAGTTCCGCCAAACAAGGGCACCCCTGAGATCTCTGCCGCCTTCCAGTTCCCAGGGAAGAGACATACCCCTGCTTTCACCAGCTCCCCAAGCAAGGCTTTGCAGGAGCTGAGATCTGGACCAGCGGGGCTCAGCAGTCATCCACAGACTTGGTCTGCTCTTTACTTGAAAGACCAGTGCACTCCATCCTTTAAAAATGAGACCTTAATCTGAAATAAATTCTTACTCAATACTTAAAATCAAGCCTATTTACTGCAAAAGAGCACAGTATTGATCTGGCGCTGGTTTAACTTGCCAGAGGTAAATCAGAGCCTGCAGCAGGATTCTATTAAGTTATTGGAGAGCCCATCTCCTCATTAGGGAACGCGCTGTGCTATCAGCACTCAGTCCCTGAAACAATTAATCTGGCACCCAAGCATTCCCTTACATTCCCTGCTGGTTAGTGGCATCTTCAAACCCAAGATAAGCCCCTTCCTCACAATAACTGTGTGCCAGCGTGGCCCATTAGTGGGTAGGAACTGGTGGGTCTGGTCAGAGCAGGTCAAGCGCACGGTCCTTGAGAGACTCAGCAGAGAGGAGCACAGCTTTCCACAGCCTGTGGGACACAGTAACCCACTCAGAGGCTTATTTCTAACACCTCAACTTTCATGTTAAATACCTGAGGAGAGGTTGCCCCACTTTTCCAAAATCTTTCTGTGCCTGGAGTTCACGTCAGTGAAAAGATGGAGGGTTTTTAGACCTTTTTTTCCTCCCTGATGACTCTCTTGCCTCAGCCAGTCAATAAATCAGAGCACAACAGCTGACTTCCAGCATTTCTGAATAGGCACTGCATCCTGCCCACTGCACCAGTGTACTAAAGGTCTCCCCCAAGTAAGTGCTGTCCAGGGAATAGAGGGACCATGATTAATCCTGGCTCTTAAACTTACACCCTAAGACTCCTGATGCCATGTGGACCACATACAGTAAGCACTGGCGTTCACTGACCTGAACACTCAGCTGGTGTGTACAGCCTCTGCAAAAGTGGGTGTGTTTGCTGGCACTGATGGGTGCTGTGGGCTCACCTCCCGGGCACATCCCACCAGCTCTCCTGGGCTCAGCATCCAGCACAGACAGTGAGTGGGATCTCTGCGGACTGGCACTACAAAACAAGGCTGTCCCAGCACGCCTGTGACTAAACCAGTAACTTTAGGGGAATAAAAATGCAAGAGTCCAAAAGCAGGTAGTAGTGCATCGGTGAAGAAATGTGAGCTTGAAAAGAAACCACCCTCCTCAGAAGGAGATTAAAAAGGCCAGAAAACTGGGGTACACCATAGGGTGTTTTGTGGCAAGGTTCCAAGCCTCAGGCTAGGGAAGAACAGATCCAGATAAGGGCAAGGAAATAACAAAAAACCCCACTGCTAGGTGCTGTGCGGTTCTCCTGGGTGTGCTGGGTATTGGGGAAGGGGCCACCCCTGAGATGCAGCAGTACCAACGCTGCTGGCTTCTCCACGGCGGCCTCTCCGCAGCTGGACGTCGGGATCTGGCAGGAGGGGTCCTGGGGGAGCAGCGCTCTGGGGATAATGGGAATGCAGCGGAATGGTGCAGAGGCTTTGGCAGAGCACACAGTCTCTTCAGCTTCCTACAGATGCATCTTGGCAGCAAAACAACTTTGCATTAGCTTTTCGTGCACATAAAATGCCTGTAGGCCTAACTCTGCAAGAGCTTAGTACAAATGCAGTTTCCTGGGAGAGCTCAGTCAGACTAAGAACCTTTTTTCCTCTCTCCACCAAAACTTCAAGAGTCTGAAGAAGGAGGACAAAAAAATAAAGGAAAAACAGATTTCTATGTGTCATACCCACCCAAGCCTCTCCAGCTTGCAGGCTCACACCGCTGCGGCTTACCCAGCAATTCAGATCTGCATTTACTGTGCACACAAACGGCTCTATTGATGCAAAGTGCCTAGTGAACTCACCCTTTGGACACACACGTCCCCCTGTATTTCTCGAGCTCCGTTACAAGTGGAGCAGGCCTGACCTCTCTCGCACCATGCTCTCCTTTGAACAGCAGCTTTTCTCTCAGGGGTTGTATTTTGAACCAGTTTTACTCAGCAAAATGTCATCCAGGATGGCTTTCCCTGCTCCAAGGAACCCTATTTCAGGAGAGCTTCTCCTGCTATTATCTCCTGGGGTTTGTGATGGAAGAAAAACTCAGCATTAACCTGACTAATTACTTCAAAAGGAGGTTGCAGAGGGTTTCATTCCACTTCTTTTATCTCTCCTTTCTCTTTCAGATACATTCCCCTGCCCCCTGCTCATTCTATTGCAGGATTCTGGGTGTTTAATATGACTCTCTCCTGCATGCCAAAAGCAATTAAAAAAGTGTGAAAGAAAAGAGACATAGGACAGCCCACTTGAGACAGGATTTTATGCACATTAGCAAGTTGGTCTTTAAAGCGACGTGGAAAAGTGCTCTAGCTAATGAAGTTTTGGCCTCATTTTCTCTGGCCTGTGAGCATGTCTGTGCCATTGTGTGTCTATATAGAGAGGGTACGTGTTGAGCCATATATATCTACACACACATACACAAATGCACTCTGCCTGTCGTACAGCCAGGAGTAGGCACAGGGTTCAAGCCCAGCCCATTCAGGCAGCAGCACCAGTCGGCCCTGGGGCTTGGCTTATGCTCCAGATGACACCCAAGTGTTGCTGGCGTAAGCCTGGACAGCTGAGATTTCCCTGCTTGGCTCAAGTATCCCCAGAGCTGTGGAGTGGTGCTGAGCCAGGATCCAACATGGCCAAAAGGAAAGTTAGTTTTAACCTGGTCCCCCCCAAATGACCTCATGATGGTTTTGTTAGGGTAAGTGAGAAGCTGAAAAAGACAGGAACTAATGGCTAAGCATGCATGCGCGAAGGATGAGGCTAAACCAGCATTTTGGCATCATCGCCTAATTTTGTAAACTGATACTGAAACTCAGTCCTCATTTCTTTCAGAGGAACACAAGCTACCGAGCTCTGGCCTCAGGAGCTCCCAGTTCCCACCAGACCAGGTACCACCAAGAAGGACCCCAGAAGGATGCAGCAGGAAGGAGCTGGCAATGGAGGAAGCAGTGCTGCACGGAGGCAGCTCCGGAGTAAGGGACAGGAGGCAGCTCTGGGAAGTCACTGGGCACGGGGAGGATTGAGAGGACAGCTACGGAGATCAAGGCAAAGGGCAGGACGGAGGGCAGCAGCCCAGGAGGAGAGGCAAGGAGGCAATGAGGAGAGAGGAGGACAAGCTGTGAGCAAGCTTGAAGCCACTGGCTTCACGCAGCACTGACAGGAGACCAGCTCTCCAAGATAAAGCTTCTGGAAGACACCTAACTCAAATTCAGCTTTAACCTCCTCTTCCTGTAATCCCTGCTTGTTTAAAGTAACTATTTAAAACTCTTCCTAAAGAGGGAAAATCTGTGTTGGGAGAGGGCATGGAAAAGGTAGCCTGAAGAAGCTGCTCTTCCTCCAGCAAAGCTCCGAGCAGTGGAGGAGGATGCCAAATACTTGTCTTGGCGTACAAGCACACAGGAGGCTTTGGAGGGAGAAGTTGGAGGCTCTTGAGCTAACAGAGAAAACCTCTTTTGGATGCTCTGCATGCAAACACCTTTCTGCTTGATACTCTATGTTTCAGTGTTGTAGTGCAGAGCTGTAGGTTACACAGCTATAGAAATGAGAAATCCAGCAACCACATCCTTTGCAGCTTTTATCATCTTCTACCTGTGCCTTCCTAACCAGAGGCTCAATTTAATTGCAAAAGCTGTGCTAAGCACAGCTGCCAAAAACACAGTCAAAAGCCTGAAACTATTTTCCTGATGGCAGGTGAACCAACTATCTTTCTCTGCAGTGTCAACAAGCATCTATCAAACTAGCCCCTCTTCTGTCCTTCCTTCCCTTTGTCGCTCCAGCTGCAGCTCCCTCTTAATCTGCTTGCAGGCAATCAACAATGTTGGGGTTTTTTTCTAAAGCACAAAGCAAATTGAAAGACAAAAGCAATGTCTGAGATTTGGCCATTTCTCCCACTTGTGGAGCCCCTGTTTCCCAACTTGTCCTGGAGCAAGGAGACCCCATAAGGAGACTCTTCAGAGCCATGAGGACCAGGAACGCAACTGCAGGTGCAGCTGCAGTGCTGGGAGCCTCCTGCAGAATAAACGCATCATCTCCCTTGATGATGCTCTCTTGCATGAGCATCTGTGGCATGGGTAAAGTAGCCACGGGGTCCACTTCCTTTATGGTCTTCCTACTGTGTTTATAGAGCTTCATAAACTCAAAAAGATTATTTCTCTGCTCATTTTCCAACATCTGCCTGGGCCAGCAAGCCTTGTAAGCATGAAGGCTAGGGCAGGCTCAGAGCTGCTAAGCAATGCATGCTGAATGTGTAGCACAGCTCAAAAAAAAAAAAGGCTGAAAAGCACCGGGCAGGGTCCTCAACATCAATGCAATCTGTCTTAACTTTAACACGTGGCAGCTGCTCTGGCCGTAGGGGCAGCCCCAGGAGCCAGAGCACGGCACAGGTACGTGCTGCTCCCTGTACCCCCAACCAGGGCAACCGCAGCGGGTTAGATGGCATTAGTCAATGCCTCCACCCTGGGAAAGAAAGATACACAGCTCCTATTTTCCCCAGCAGTAACACCTGTATTTTGGTTGTTTTACAGCAGGGTACCAGTTCCCTGATGCAGGAAGCAATGCATATGATAACCTACACCTCAGAAGTATTTTTCCTTTGCATTAGTGGAATACTGGCTGGAAACTGTGATTTCAAATAGCTAAATCACTGGGTAATGTCAGTGCTACACACTCTCTTAAATTAAAACACAAACTGCGTTATTCAGCAAGCAGCACCCCAGCAGAGCGCATCTTCATGAGCACAACCTGCCGTCCCCGGTTCCTCATCAGTTCTTTGAGTGTCAAAAATCACAGACCAGGAAATCTATCTGTGGGCCTTTCTAGTTGTGCTCATTAGTGTGGTAACTCAGTGCTATACACTCAGCTGCATAATCTAATTCGATCTGAAGACTAACCTGAAAGCTGCCATGATATACTCGCAGTTGTACTTTTCCATGTACCTAAATACCAGATTTTATTTTCTTATAAAGAAAATCTCACTCATTCTCCTGATGGAATCCCTGTTGCACTCCCATGGACAGCATGGACAACGTTTCCAGTGACTCTAAGAGAGCTGGCACCACATTAGGATAATTACAAAGGGACAAAGTTCTGCGGTTAACCTCCAGCCATAACTCACCAGCAGCACTCCTGCAGCGGATCTGCACATGAACCCCCTTTCAGCAACGTTCAGATCCAGGTAACAGTTCCAGCTTTTGACAAGTGCCTACAACCACATTTCACGAAAGCCAAAGTGAAATGATGGATGTGAATTCAAGGACTTGCAATGTTTCACCGTGAGCATATAAGCAAGTCTATGGTCACTCACTGAGAATCTCATATCCCTTACATACAGAAGGAGCCTTACTCCCCAACATCCCCACTTCACTCTGCTGCTGACCTGGAGCAAACTTTCCATGACTCGATCTCTCCACTAATAACACAGTGGTGGAGATCAGGCTCTTCCATCCATGCTCAGGACCCAAATATAAAAGTGACCTGATTTCCAGGAGTCCTGAGCATCACAAATTCCCATTGAAATCAAGGATAACAACAAGATTCAGCACCTCAGAAAACGAGGACATGTACGCTCCGAGATGGCTAGGCACAGATTTAGAAGCACGTTTGAAAATCTGGCCTGCTAATTTTACTTTCCAACAAACTGCTTCTTATTTATAGCTCAGACTGTATCAAGTATAGCACATAGTATCCACCCAGGAACTGGGGTGAAAGGCAAGAACGAGGACAAAAATACAAGAGGTGTTTAAAAAGCTTTAAAGGAGAGAGGGGGAGGGAAAGCAGCAATTTTCTTTGAGCAAAATTACACTGGATATTTGAGAAGATGTACAGCCCAACACGCAGGGCAGGGAACGGTCAGGGGATGCTGATGGTGCTCAGAGCTACAGACTACCTGATAACTTGAGCAGTGCCATTATTTGGAAGGTGAGGTGGAAATTGGAGATCTGCAGTCCTCCCTTGCCCATCCACAATCAGATACCAAAAATCCTATGAAGTCCAGCAGAACTAACTTCTTTTTCTCCAAAATCAAGACTTAAAAAGGAACAAAAATTAAATACAGATAAGTAGGTATTTTCATAATGCCCAAAGTCTCACATCTTGAGTGGTCAGCTTGGAAGAAGTCATTGAGACAATGACACATCTTGTAAGTGCTGTAACTGCTACGCTACAATGCACGTATGGACGCTGCTTCTCTGCCCTGGCATGATTTTGAAGCCAAGTGTTGTGCTGTGTGTAAAGCACGCTGCTGTGAGATGAGCAAGCATGCCCCTGCCCTCTCTGAAGACGCTGGATGGCCCTACACGAGAGACTGAGGAGTAGCAAGCGGTGGTGATAGCCCTCGACTCGTGCAGCAGCTGATCTGAAGCCTCTGGGAAGCTCTGCTGGTACAGCTGGTGCTTACAGAACTAGGAAAGGGTTTGGAGGAATCCCTGCCCAGGTCTCACATCCTAAATTCCCCTTAAGTCTCATTGCCAGGACGAGGCCTGAGCAACATACCTCACGCAGCCCACAGTGTAGATTACACAGGTAAGTAAGGAGACAAACTTCAGGCTCCTGTGTCTAAGACTAGCATTTGCCTCCAGGGCCATCCTTTCCTTTGTAAGTCAAAGGTAGGAAAAGCACTTCACACAAAGCAAATTTTAAAGGATTGACCATTTATCACACAGAACTACAACCAGGTGTAATTTAAAATAAACAGGTATGAATAAGCACTGAAGCTCAACGTTTGGATAGCAACCGTAATTCCCCACATGTCACTCACATGTCCATAATGGTACCAGAATCAGGAACAACCGTCTCTTATTTTTCACCTGTATTCCCCAAGAAAGAAGTCTTCCCTTCCAACTTCCTCTCCAGATCATTTAGGGTTAACTGGTAGCAAAATAACCCTAGAAGTACAAGCACAACAGATGCCTGGTCTATCTTTCCAGAGCTGCTGTGCTCTGAGATTTCTTCTCCTGCCCATTCACATGCCTATTTACGCCTGGGTGAACCCTGCTGTATCTCAGGAGAGTCCATAGCTCCCTCTTGTGTCACTAAAGCATTGCCGGTACTTGCACCTCTGATCTCTCTGGCCGCCCTTTGCATCTGGACACCTCACCTCCAAGCACAAACTCACCCGCTTGCACCATAAATCCACTGGAAACCTGAAGCGCTGCCAGCTCAAGCTGCAGTCTCCTATTTTTCATGCCTCCTGCTTGCACACTACGCTTTCCAGGCTGCAAGGTCATAGATCAATATCTCAAGGCAGTGTCGAATGGAGCTGGGCGAGCGGATGAAGTCAGCTTTCCCACAGCATGCTCTGGGGCAGACACTGTTATCTGGATATATTTGCAGGAAGACAAGAAAAGTCTGCAGTGACATACTGCTGTAATTCTGCACCTGATGAAGTGGTTGAGTTTGAGGTTTCAAAGTACATTTGAAGGCAATCTGGGAGAATAGCATTTCTTACATTTTATGAGCCTAAATTATTCATTATTCCAAAGAAAAGAACAATTTAAAAAAAAAATACTTTAAGAGTTAGGAACAAATTCAGAGAGAAAAAAATCAAATACAAAAAGATGCCCCCAAACACCCTTATTTGAAGGGAGATGTCTTGAGCATCCTGCTTTCTGCAGTAGAGAGCTGTCAGATTGCCTCACCGCAGCTACATTAAGACAATATATTTTCACTGGCACTCTCCCGATCAGGCTTTTCACACACTGTCCCTTTCTAATACTCCTCTTCAGATTCAGATGAAGTCAAGGACCAACTGAATGAGAGCCAAGATACATTTGTAACCATTTTTGCCCATTTCCTCTCAGTTTATATCACCAATTAAGTGTCAGCATTATGTATTAAATGGAATTAGCTTGTTGTTGAAAGGCGGCGACAGAAGGAAAAGAGATTTATATGCTGTGCTGTTCTCCACTAAGCAGCTTGTCTCCGATGGATGTTACCAGATATTAGTCACCATCAAATGAACCTAATTGAATCACGTGGCCACGCAGGTAATGAACCCTGCAGGAGGGACTACTTTTCAAGGTGACCCCATCACAGAACAAGTAGGGATCATCGTGCCAAACACATTTGAAAGAGTCAGTAGCTGGCAAGTCAACAGTGGGTTTCTGCCTTTGATCTCTGCTGCATCAGGAGCCGGTCACTGCTAGGATGCTGTGCCCTCAAAGCCAGTGATGGAAGACACAGAGGTGCAGGGCAGGAACAGCCACGTTGCTGTTCCCATCAACCCTCTGCAAATGGTTGTCCTCACCACAGGAGGTCCTCTGTGGCATGGCACTTCATGGAGATAGCAACAAGTGGAAGTATGAATAGCCTCCCTGCAGTATCACCAGATCAACCCGGGACGCCAGGTCTGCAGCAGGGACACCATGCCTCCACATGGATCAGTGCTCTGGGGTAGACCTTCCAGTGGGTCCCCAGAATGCTGCCACAGGAGCACGGGAGTAGGCAACTTTATTTGCCAATCTCCCTTTGAGCTTATCACCTCAGTGCCTTCAGCCTGGCTGTGGCCTCCTTTCTGTCTCTGTGTTATTGCTTGTCTCCTGCCACCTCCCCTTCCCTCCAACTCACAAGACATCTCCCAACCACTCTGGCCTCCCAAGAACCACCCAGGTGCTGGCTGGCCCAGGCTAGCCCCTCATTTAGGCACAAGTCCTGAATGGCAACCTACCAGTTGGCCTTGACACCTCAGGGCAACTGGGGAGAGAAGCTACCAAACCTCCTCCAAGGCAGACCCTACCCGGGGCTCAGGACCCTGGAAGCTGAAGGGGAGTCAGTGGACGAACAGACAGGGCACAGGCACCTGCCCCATCTAAGCACCACCGCTAAGATGGGGAACTCCTGAAAGGAGATTTGAGTCCATGGGAAACATAACCCTTGGGTGCATCTCCTACCTTCACACAGACAAGTCTCTCCTTCACTCTTCACCTCATGCAGAGATGAGCCAGTCTATAGCTGAAAAAAATCACTTCACTAATGAGGCTAGACTTTCAACTGATACTGTGACTTTATTTTGCTCCATCCTCTAGAAGCTCCTCTCAAACAGGGATTACTCTTGCCAACTCCATTACCATACGCTGTTTGTTATAGTTCTGGAGCATTTGGAAATTTCATTCTATTTCCAGGGGTTTATCACCTTCCAAAACTGCTCCCTTTCAAGCCAGTATTTCTCACACTGGCACTTAGCCCAGAGGTGAATTTCTTTAGAGAGTCTGAATATAATCTCTTCAGTATTTTCTTTATGATAATCAGCATACATAGCAGTACTATCTTCTGATGACATATTTAATCCAAAACTGTGCTCTTTGTTTTGCTTTAAAAGGAAATCTATCACCGAAGACAATAGGCTTTCGGTGAAAGCAAAATCAAGACCTTGAATTGTACAACATCAAGAGAAGGAGACGTAAAGCTGCAGCACCAACTTCAGCTCTCTCCCTTCAAGTATATATGGATTTCATCCCCATGCAGTAGCACAACAGAAGCAAAGTGATGCACAATCAGAAAAATAGTACTGAATGGGAAAACATGGTTACTCCTCCAGGAAAGCCAGATATGCCTTCTAACTTTTATACTACATTTTACCTTTAAGCTTTCCTTGGGTACACATGCAGCATTTTGGGTCACTGACTTTAAAATGTATAATCATGAAAGGAGATGAGTGTAACCAGGGAGACACAGCTACAATTTGCTCTGGGAATCTTAACTGAATTCCCCAATTTTGCTGCAATTAAAATCTGAAATTGACTTAGAGGGAAGCTGGGTTTTTTCTCAGTCATTTTAATGGAAGATTCCGACTTTACCAGAATCTCAGGAGGTTAGGTAATTATTTACCTTTCCTTTTAGGAAATTTTAAAGAGTGATTTTTATTTTACTTTCTTTGCATAGTGCTTAGTCTTAGCAAGAGAACTGCTGTAAACTGATAGCTAGTGTTAATTATTCATACACCACGTTAAAATTCCCTTGAGTATTTAGCAGACATTGAAAATTGAAGTAGAAGTTTAGTTATTTCCAGATTTAGGACTTTTTACTGGTCACTTACCTACTAAAAACACTGCCTGGAAATCATCTGGCTCTGAGGCCGGACACAGACACAGACTGTGTGATCCAGAGCACGCAAGCGACACCAGGTTTGCACCTAAGGGGAAGAATACCAACACTACAACTCACCTAGACCAGCTTCGTTGAAGCCTGAGAGCCAGCCTCGGGGAAATATTAATGCGATGGTTTGAGTAAACCTACGTGGCAGTTAAATTTGGATCACTAAGTTTCGATGTTTGGCCTAAACTCCAAACTAAATGAGCATAACCTCCCTAACATGAATTTTTTCAATAGTGATACAATTAGCTTGACAGAAATCACACCTCATGCTTCAAGATCAAATCTCTGCTCTTACAAATCACCATAAAAGTGACACGAAACACGTTTTACCTTGCCTCTGCTTTCTGCCAGCTCTCCAAGACATATCTGGAGGTGGCCACCAATACTGAGAGGGTATGGAGCTAAAGGGCTCGGCAGCTGAACCACCTTCGCAATTCTTCTCTCCTATAATCCATCCCTACTGCAGCCCAGAACCAGATCAAGCCTGTAAGGAGTCCTGAGGGCAATGCCTGCAATATAATTTCACGCAATTGGCCGAAAAACCCCCCGTTATTCTTCAAAGCCACAGCTCTGAATCACACGAAACAGTCTAACAAGGCACCTCCAGAAGTCACTCAATCCATTTCTCTAGCACAGCGAAGGATCCACTCAGCCTTGCAGGAGGATGATGTGTGCCCGACCTGCTATTTAAACCCTCCAGTAACAACTCCACAATCTGCTTGAGAGATTCACCGCCCTGAAGAGGTAATGTGATGCTGCCTGACTGCAGTTTAAGCCTTTTACTTCTTGTCCTATTCCCAGTGGCCACCACAACTAACACAATTGACCACCTCAGTCTGGGAGAGTCTGCAAGCTTTTCAAGTGTTGCTGTCTGCTTCAACATCTTTCTGTCGGAGCTACAGAGTGTGCATCAGATTAGATGCATAGCTCTGATAGTTCTCTCGTGCGTGCCCATGGGCAGGCCATAGCCATGCCCCTGACAGCAGCAAAGGAGAGATTTTCAGCTGCGCTGCCAATAGCATTGAAACAGATGTGTGCAACGGTCACAGCGTGGGTTTTGAGAGCAAAATCCAGGAGGGAAGCTGCTGCCCTTACGTAAGCAAATATGCTATTGAAGTTTGACAAATGTAGCTCAGCTCATCGTAAAAGGTATTTCCCTGTAAATTAATTGATGAAGGAGTGACACATACTGAGCAAGATTTACACAACTCAAAGATGGATTTTCCTGCACATAAGAGAGCCCTACAGGTGGTGCTTAGTCTGCTGTGGTTACAGATAGGGAACATCATTAGTATTTGAAGGAAGAAGGGTTGCGAGGTTTCCCAGGAATTCTCTTTGCCATCTGGCTACGCCCATCCAAACATCTCTGGATAGTCCCACCGAGGCCACCTGCAAAAAGCTGCCCAAGCCAAAAGCACTACCTGGCACAGGGCAGCTCACACCATCCCGCCGAGGCACCCTCTCTTCCTTGGCCACGGAGGGAGACAGGTTCCTCTACCTGATCCCTTCAGGATCAGGTCTGGAAAGGAATCCTGTCCTTGCTCGTTTCTGTGCATCTGATTAAAAGCATAAAGACTCCTCTTTTCGTGAACAGTCAGCTCCCAGAGACGTCATGTTCCCTTGCCAGCACGATGCTCACAAAGCCGTTAGATTATCCTAATACTCTCCGACATCCCCCCTCCCCAACTGCGTGATAATATATGTGTGTTTAGCAAATAAATCCCACGAGGCAATGCAACTTCCCGTTTGATGACTTCAAGGAAAACATCAAAGTGCTGTGCTCTGCCCCTGCTTGTTACTGGAGGGTGGTGCTTCACTCTGCCTTTCACTGTTAAGGTTGGAAGAGACCTCGCGGTCCTGCCGCACTGACACAGGTACCTAATTATGGAAAGACTCCATCTGATGGCGGTCAACAGCACAGACCTCATCGTGCAGCAAGGACTGAGCTGAGGTCAGCTCTTCAAGGCACTGACTGCTCCTCTCTCCGCGTAGGAAACCAGATCCCTGGATAGTAAGTAGTTCAAACTACTCATTGTTGTCTTAAGCACAGACACTCGGATAGTCACATTACCTAAATTAGGTATCTGTCGTAAGCAGCCTACACATGAGCTTGAGTCCATGTCTGTGAATTGGGACGACTCAGCTGGCAGATGTGCGTATGGTATTTATCTGCCTCATATGGGTGTAGGAAAAAAATCAGACAACTAATTCCTGAGAACTGCTCTGAGATCCACTGGCAGAGAAAGTCAGAAAAACAGCCCAGCATCATCACAGCTCAGTCCTTAGGAAGGAAATGAATGTTGGTAGGTTTATGGAGATGTGTTGGTTTTGCATGGCAAGGTTTTGGTAGCAGGGGGGCTACAGGGGTGGCTTCTGTGAGAAGCTGCTAGAAGCTTCCCCTGTGTCTGATAGAGCCAATGCCAGCCGGCTCCAAGACGGACCCGCCACTGGCCAAGGCCGAGCCAATCAGCGCCTCTGTGATAACATATTTAAGAAAGACAAAAACAGTTAGAGAGCGCTTTTGCAGCCAGAGAGAGGAGGGAGAAGATGTAAGAACATCTGCAGACACCAAGGTCAGTGAAGAAGGAGGGGCAGGAGGTGCTCCAGGCGCCGGAGCAAGATCCCCCTGCAGCCCGTGGTGAAGACCATGGTGAAGCAGGCTGTCCTCCTGCAGCCCATGGAGGGAGGATGAGGGGGTGTAGAGATTCCACCTGCAGCCCGTGGAGGACCCCACACTGGAGCAGTTGGAGGCACCTGAAGGAGGCTGTGGCCCCGTGGGAAGCCCACGCTGGAGCAAGCTCCTGGCCGGACCTGTGGATCCGTGGAGAGAGGAGCCCACGCCAGAGCAGGTTTGCTGACAGGACTTGTGACCCCGTGGGGGACCCACGCTGGAGCAGTTTGCTCCTGAAGGTCTGCACCCCGTGGGAGAGACTCACGTTGGAGAAGGCCGTGAAGGACTGTCTCCTGTGAGAGGGACCCCACGCTGGAGCGGGGGAACAATGAGTCCTCCCCCTGAGGATGAAGAAGCGGCAGAAACACCGCGTGATGAACTGACCATAACCTCCATTCCCCATCCCCCTGTGCCGCTGAGGGGGGTGGAGGTTGAAGCCGGGAGTGAAGTTGAGCCCGGGAAGATGGGAGGGGTGGGGGGAGGTGTTTTTAAGATTTGGTTTTATTTCTCATTCCTCTGCTCTGTTTTGCTTAGTAATAAATAAGATGAATTCCCTCTCTAAGTTCCATCTGTTTTGCTCGTGATGATAATTAGAGCATGATCTCTCCCTGTCCTTATCTCGACCCGTAAGTTTTCTTTCATTGTACCTTTTCTCCCCTGTCTAATGAAAGAGGGGAGTGATAGAGCGGCTCTGGTGGGCACCTGGCCTCAAGGTACCAATAAAGTTATAAAGCATCATAGACCTGATCTGTGAAAATACAGTTACTGAATGATGTTCACTACATTCACCAAGCAGCTAATGTGCATAGTGGCCCACTATTTATCATTGCTCTAAATGATCTTGACAAGAGTCAGCATGAACAGTTTCTTGCTGACTTTGTTGGCATTTGGGAAACCAAAGTGTGTATTGTTTTCCCACCAGTTTTCCAAAGAAAGAAGTACTGGCGTTTACAAGTCCTCTAAAAGCCACCATCTCTTGCAGTCCTGACCTTCACTGCTCCAAGGGCCTGGCTCAAAAGCTTTTCAGCTTCTGGATTCATTTGCTTCACTCATCTGTAGGCAAGGCATGCATCAGGGGTGTATGAGACAGTGCCAAGTTAGGAAAGCGTGATGCTCCATATGCTTTTTAAACAGGTGTCACAAATAGCAGCTAACAGAGAATGGAAAACGAGACTCCTGTCCAGGATATTTTTAATCATTTAGGTTTTATTCCTATGCAAAAAAAAATAATACAACTCTCCCTCACTGAAAACGATGGCAGTTCTAGCGTTCACCTTGCTGGGTTTAGGACTTGGCCTCAGATATCTTTTTTTTCTGCCAGCCAATGTTCCGCAGCAGACAATACATAACTCGTCTTTAGATTCTGTTTTTTAGGAAACTTTGGGAGTAGGAGGGAAGACTTAAGAGCCTCGCTACAACTTGCACATCAGTCAGAGCGACAGCCAAGCTATCCTGGGCTCTCAAACCTACGCGACGAGAGGGGACATCACGAGGGCTTTGTGCCCGAGGTGCCTGTTTTGAAGAAATCTAGGAGGGTGATGCAGGCAGCTCAACTCAGCAGTGACCCTTGGCTTGCACATCTGCAGTATAAGCAGTACCATTAAGAAGTGAACCCACTGTCCCTTTTCTGTTTTTTCCTAGAAATCACAGCAGGCACAACACTTTAGGGCAATGGATGTGAAGGTCAAACCTTTGTTGACAGAAAAGAGCCACAAAGCTCCGCTTCATCACTGTTTGTATTACAGGAGCCGACCCCGATTGTAGTTGGCGCTGCAAGTATACAAGAAGAGCTGGTTCCTGGCCTAAACAGGCTGTGTGCGCAGAAATACAAGAGAAATACTTAAGGTGGTACAGCAAGGAGGTATAATTGTCTTCATTTCACCGAGGAGGGAAGTGACATAAGCAGGAGATCAAGCTTCATGCACCCCCAAAGGTATCCATACACTTCATTCTCACCACCTGAGGTACCAAGCATGGTTGCAGATTGGAGTCCACACTTTTCAAGGATGAAGACAAGTCAAACGCAGAACTGAACTGAGACCTCAGCTACTGCCCAGTGACTTCATCGCAAGCCTGTCCTCTTCCTCATCCTGCTCTAATGGCTCAAATTAAAAGAAAAAGAACAAACCTAAACCAACCAACCCAGTGAGTTGATCCCAGTAAGATATTTACAGTTAAAAGGTTAGTGTGAAACTTAACACTGCCAGAAGAACAAGACAACTACAGTGACAGCCAAGTCAACCCTGTAAAGGCTTGAAGGAAAACCAACCTGACCCTGAGCACTGCTCTCCGGTGCGCTTCATGGCAGGGAAGAGAGACAAACTGCCTCTCTCTTATTCATATACCCTTTCTTAAAGCAAGAGGGAGTACACGCTCCCTGCAAGACACCAGAAACTTTAATCACAACATCCAATTCCAAAGAAAATCCAAATACAAACACCTTGTATTAGGAAAAATAAAATAAAATCCTTTGTACTGGAGGTATCAGTGAAATAATGTGACTACTCTAATTAGAAGCACATCAGTAGGTAGCTTTGCAAGCAAGAATCTTTTACAAATAACCCAAGGGACATTTCCCAAGCCAGGCTTTGATAAAAAACACAGCTGATTTAGGGTCTATGCATTGTGAAAGCTGAAATGAGCCTGATTTTCAGAAGGTAAGGGGACCTAACCTCTGAAAAAGGAATAGCCTTTAAAGTATAATACCCCAAAATCACCAGGTAGTTTGGAAACTATTGCCCACATCTATCTCCTCTGCTCAATGCAAAGCCATAACAAGCATGTTCTATTCCCATTACCACGGGGAAACAGGACCGATGAGTGTCCCAGGCCCATATACCAACTGCAGAGAGCTGCTACGGACGCCACTCATCCATCCGCTACAGAGACCTACAGCGGTGGGCACCACAGCCGGGGTGGGAAGAAGCAGCATGAACCTCTGAGAGCTGCTCCCTTGTTCCACCCCAGGCCCCAGCCTGCAAGATGCCTGCAGCCAGAACTGGATGCATTTTTAAATCAACTTACCCAGTGCTCAACTCAAAACCTCATGGATCAGTGCTTCAGTCAGAAAAATCACTGCAGTTGGGGGGGCTGTATATTCAAACCTTCTTGTTTATTCATTTCAGTGCTTAACTCAGTAACAGCTAGTACCTTCTACATTGATCCAACAGTCTGAGCAGCCTCCCCACATGTCATATACACATTATTTTGACTCTTCATGCCAGGGAGCAGGGGCTGTGGATGCTAACCAGAAGGGAGGGCTTCATTTTTTGCTATTTGCAGCTATTGCAAGTTGACATGAACAACAGCTGACAGGGAACTGCACAAGGAATTAAGGTTTCAACTGCTTTGAGGGAGGAGGGGCAGAGAGAAGAAGATCACCCGGTTGGAAATGTTTGGGAAAGGGATGGAGCCAGGGGCTCAGCTCGGTTGGTCAGCGAGAAGTGATTGGCAGGAGCGGAGCTGGAGGAGTCCCGTGATAGCCAAGTCCAGGCCATGCACCACTTTCCAGAGTCGGAGCTCATTTCCCAGTCTTCCTCCTCTCTTTTTCCCCTCCTCTTCTGCTTCAATTGTCAAAGTTTTCTCCCCAGCAGAATTGGATGCCAAGGTTTTCAAAATCTGCGTTGCCTCGAGTTAGACACCTCAAACCACGTTCTGCCAGCAATCCAAGGGCATCTACTGGAGCCCTTTGCAGGAGGAAAATACTAACAGCCTCTAGCTGCTTTGACTTCAGTGCCTATTTACCAGTTCCAGAGACTCAGATGAGGTATCTGAGCTCAACAAACATGGAATATTTCAAGTCTTTTTGATATTCCCCCCCCCCCCCGCTTTTATACCTGTGGAAGCACAACCAAGCATATCAAAAGCAGGCTGGCATGTCACAGCATCAGCATCTCCCTGCTGTGTGATCTACCGTAACATTTACTCCAGCAGGTAAAAGAAGGAAGAATATTTTAGGGTGATTATCCTGGAAACAAGAGCCAGCATACTCAGGATCTGGTATACAGCGGCAATCCAGCTGCAGAGGTGCGCGAATTTGCATTTAGCAAGGCTTAGACCTGTGTTAGCTCCACGTTGGTGTCACTACGTTGTATGTGCATTGACGTGCATCCAGTGGGCAAAGACTACACCTTCATTTTGAGCACAGAGATGCCATCTCAAGGAGAACAAGCCTCTGGTCCATTACGAAAGCTGTCGGGGTTTTTTGGGGTAGGTGGTTTTTTTTGGTTTTTCTTGTGGGCTTTTTTTTTGGATGGGGGGAGGTGGGGTGTTCTTCATGGCCATGAATCCTATGTGGGTCTGTATGTACCATTACAACCAAAATTACCGCCTCCTGTGTACGGTAGAGTTCAACAGCATTGTAGGACAGGACTGGATGAACTCCAAACTCCAAAGCAAGGGCAGCTTAGGCAGACTGTATGACCGCATATTACACTTAACTGTCTGACAAAGCAGCACCCCGCTGTGGTAACCATGGTCAAAAAAACCCAGCTGGAAACACTTTCTCCTTCTGATTCAAAGTGTTTTGCATCAAGGGAGAAAGAGTATTTCATAGCAAGGTTTCTCCAGGGTGCCTGATGAAAAGCAGGAGTTTCGGGTCACTTCTGCTGACATAGAGTGAAAATATTCAGGAAAACTGATTTTTTTTTAACACAACTGCTTGCTGTGGAAGTCACTCATCTTAGGGCTTCTGTTCCCACAGGCAGTAAGAAGAGAGACAGAAAGCAGAGCATCTGGTCAGTCCTGAGATACAGTCCCATGAGCTTGCCTTTGGGTGTTAGGTGACAGGTTACAGGACTTGCTGTTGAGGCACAACAGGAGATGACATTTTTAAGCAGAGAGCTGAGAAACGAGCAGAAAGGATGTGGCTGCTTAGAGGATGCCTCCCTCGTGCAAAGAGCAGCAGAGGTGAAAATGTGAAGGTACTTTGTGAGTTGTCTTAAGCAGGCAATGAAGAGCAGCACTGCGGAGCAAAGACAGCCAGGAGATTGCAGACAGGACATGGATAGGTCAGCAGAGCCCTTACAAAGGCAGGCACATAATTTACATCCGAGCCAGTGGAAAAGAACAAAGATAAAGCAGCCGCACCACTCCAGGGCAGTGAGCCTTGCAGCAGCGCTTGGACGGGCGTGAAGGAGGCAGAGGGGAATAGGCACACACAGGGATCCATCAAAGCTGCCCCTGGATTTAGCTCACATCCTTTCCACCTGAGTCAGACAGGAATGGTACAACAGCAGCTGCAGCAACTGGATTTTCTTATTCATAGAGTTATCTCTGTATCTCCCTTCACTTGCAGAGCTGTAACAGTGATGGATTTCAGCTCTATGCACTTCATTCGTGACCAAGGTTAACCGTGTTTTGTACTGTTACTTTTTTTCTTCCCGTGTGCTGCTCACATTGGCACAACATGACCTTTCTGCACCATAGTACTGTACTCCTTCACACATATTCCCCAGTTTCCCACAGCTTATTTGTTCACAATGGACAAAATATTAATGTATCTGGCACCTGGTGACTAGCTTACACACATTTTTTCTCTGACAAATCTGAAGCTGAACCCAGCTGAAGACAAATCACAGGTCTGATCTGGCATGCCTTCTTGTCCGTACGGCGGTTAAAGCTTGTTCTGGTCTCTGACTGCAACTCTGAAGAGATAAATAGCGACAACTTGTAAACTGCAGTGCAGAGCCCCTACGCAGACTCTGACCCTGGCTCTGGCTGCTCGGAGCATCTCCGCTGTCACAAAACAGCCACGGAGTGGCAGACGAGGTATCCTGAGAGCACATCAAAACACCCTCAGACAGCTGACAGCCTCACAGCAACTGTCTGCAGCACAAATCTCCCTGCCCTTTGTGCAGAGAGCCTGAGCAAGGAGTCAGCAGTGTCCCAGCCTTGCTGTGCTCCCCAGAGCTAGAAAGAATCATTAACAGCCCTGGGAGAACTCCAGATTTTGCAAAAAGCACCTGCCTGACTGGCCAACTAGCCTTGTACAATCCCTCTCTATAGATGATAGCGTTTGAGCATCCCATACTTAACTCTGTGAAGCCTAAAAAAACCAACCCCACTGTCGTGAAACAGCAATGAAACACCACAGGGAGGCCAGCGTTGCGGGCAGCATACCCCAAACTTCCATTTAGCTGACATCCAGCAACTACGTTCTTTAGAGAGCAGAAGACAAGGTGATCTCCAAACAGGGCTCACAAGCAGGGGTCAGCAGCTCCCCGAAGGCTCATTGCTCCCCACCACTACAGGATGATGTCGGGCTGGCCTTGCTGTTGTGGCCCTGGTCAACAGTGTCTTACCCCCCTCCTTCATCCCATAGGAACTCCTTCAGCATAGAACCACTGCCAGCTGGACAAAGCCACCCCATTTGTATTGCGCTTAAGCCACATGTAGCTCAAAAGACACAGGCTGACCACACTAATTGCAGGATTCAGGCTTACATAAAACCCGGAGCAGAATTGGGCCCCTTTTCCCTATTACACTGAAGGTGGATCACACATATCAGCCCGTAACCCAAATACCCTGGCTTTCCACCTGGAGTCAGCAGAAAGAGCTGGTTTCAAATAAAAGCCACATTATCTTCTGGGAAATATCTGTGCCATAATATGCATGAGCCAGAAATAGACACTTCTGTAGAAGAGAAACTGCCTCCGGTACCAGCCAGCCATCATCAGTCCCCTGCTCCGTCTCTACTGCAGTTCTCTGTTTACCCGCTAGTGCTTCCCTCCTCGGCTGTCCCACGGTAAATGCATTTCTCACCCAACAAATGTGATTACTTTATATGCTTTAAATCACTGAACTATAAATATAAGGAAAGATGCATGAAATCTTACCTAGCTCACATTTCAGCGCTTGTCTCTCAATGGGAATTTAATAGATGCCAGAACTTCTCATTTCAAGTCACGTAAACAAAATGAGAGAATGCAGGCTGCTCGTTTCGGCACAACCACCAGAAAAACACTAGCAAAGAGCCAGATTGCAAATGTCAAAACAAGTGATTGGTTTTCAAATATGGGGAAAAGTTCATTCTAATGATCCTAGCAGCTTACACCCTTATGTAACGTTAAAAAAAAAAAAAAAAAAAAAAAAGAAAGCAACAAAAGCATTCTCCAAATTCCCTTCATTTGGGGGGGTGATGTCAGACATGATGTGCCTACAAAATGTATCCCCCTCAGCCCAGCCCGATGAGACAGCTGCCTGCTTACAAAAGGTACCATGGTCTGCAGTGCAAGGGAGCTCGCAAGGTTTTTGTTTAATATCTGCCTCTGCTACCGACACCCTCATGACTTTGTCCTAATATATTCACCTCTCTGCAGCTTCCTTGTCTGCTTGAATTGGATGCTCTTGGGGCAGGATCTCTCTAAAATTCAAGCATACGAACAGTGCTTCAGCACAACACGCTTCACATTTCAGAAACAGCCTCTCAGGTCTAACCGCAACAGAAAGAAGAGTAAATATTTGCTGTAATTCTTCATGCTGTGGGGTTTAAGCCTGTCAGATACTGATGCAAAAGCAGGTCAAAAAACCTGGAAACTCCACAGGCTGCTGATAGGATCCTAAATTTGATCTCCTGTCCCTGTGTGGAAGCCATTGAGCTGTCACTTCCAAAAGGCATTCAAACCTAGAGATGGCCTTGGCAACTGAGATATGGCTGGCAGCTGCAATGGGCCGTGCAGGGCAGCCCAGAGGTGGGTTTCGTTCAGGAGTTGGGTATGAGGTCTGGGGAGCTAAACTGGGAGCTGACCAGTGCTTCCAGTGGGAAGGAGCTAGCTCCTGCTCAAGGGTCACACCATGCCACTGCCCCAGCAGTGGTCTGAAAAATCACACCTGAAAGCCAGCCTGTCCCTGGTCAGACACATGCCAAGGATGAAGAAACTAACTTGAGCACCAGAGAGAGCAGAGGGATGTCAGGACAACACAAATCCTGGGATTTGAGAAGTGACTCTGTGACCATTGACAACAAGGTCACTCGTATACCTGGGACCAAATAATCTCCAGGTGGCCAAGGCCACCCCTTGCACAGCTCATTTTTTTGAGGTCTGGGTCTTAGCCAAGGAAGGTCGTGGACTGGAGGACTTTGAAACCAAGGCCAAGAAGATCAAGAAGCTTGGAAGTTCAAGCAGAGCACGGAGAGATTTGAAAAACTGATGTCTTTTCTGGGACAGTAAAGAGGGTCTCCAGTTGCGTATGACAGCAGAGCCACAAGACAGGAGGAAGGGAGCAGATCATAGATCAAGAACAGGACCTACTTTACTGGGTAAAATTCCAACACATTCGTCACTGTTTCTGCTGAACCTAGTAGCTCCTCAATTTAGGAACTGGTCTGGGCCCATATGCAGAGATAATAATTATTTTCCAAAATTATTTAAACTGATGGGAAGAGTTATTTATTCTTCTTTTTACACATTTTACTTAATTTATTCACTTTTCACCCAAGCAGTACATTGCTTTTTAAAACATGGCTTCAGAATATATTTATTTCATTGATTAATAATGGAGTAAATTAGTCTTTACTTACTTTTTGCTTAATGACCTAGCAAAGGCCTCAGAATTTGGCTTAATAACAGTGCTGCAAGATACTTTAACTGATGAATTATGGGATAATAATTAACATCCTTGCAGTTGTCAGGCACGAAGCCCAGTGATGTACAAAGCCTCTGCATACACAGGCTATAAATGATTTCAGTAGCCCAGTTTGATGTGTTTATTGCTGTGATATCATTGCTGATATTCGACATATCTGTAAAATATCCCGAGACCATCCTTTCTTTCAGTTAAAACTGTAAACATATTTAAGCTCCAGAACATCAACCGCAGATTTAATACAAACTGTTAGGAAACAAGCCCTCACCTAGGCATTTTCGTCTTAAGAACTTATTAAAAATATCAAGGCAAATTTTGCTTCCAGAAGGATCATCTTAGCATAAATCAGGGAGCTGTTCTCAGCTCTACAATTCTCTAATCATAGTTGATCTCAGCCTGACCTAAGCCAGAGCAATTTACAGCAGTTAAATGGCTGCTGTAATTTATGTGACCTGGTGTGGCTCTTTGGAGAGTACCCACCAGCTCAATAGACATATCCACTCCCGACAGGTCCTACCCAAGCAGCACACTGTGCAGCGTTTCATCTCTTCTAGCTTCTAACCAAACAGTTTATAATAGTGTGGAAAACTCAATTTTCAAAAAGAAAGAATAATTCAATCTGGAAAGATGGAAACAACATAGCACACTTGGATGAAGCCACCTGAAAACACAACCTGGAATCTAATTCTCTGCACATGGCATGAGCAAACTGTGAAAGGAGAAGACAAGCTACTGACCTCCCCGAGCATTAGTAAATAACAGGGCAGGAGACTCACGTAACTCCTAGTACTTCAGCACTCAAATACCACTTTGCAAGAAATATGCTTGGGCAGCTGATGATGCCCAGAGCTACAACCTACCTGTCAAAGCAAAGGGCTTCCCTGACCAGCTCCTCCATTCTAGTTGTGACGAGGATTGTAGGAAAGTCCAGTGGGACCAGAAGGTCCTCAGGTGGCACAGCAAAGACGCACCTGGGTGTTTCTATCCCTTCGCTAAGCAGCCCAAGTAAAGCCAAAGATGGCCCAAGTTCCACTTAAACTGATAAAGACCACAAGACTTAGTCAGTCAGTAAGAAAAACTAGCACAGCAACATCAATGCAGCCTAAGTTGTCTGGAAACAGCCATAAATATTAAAGCAGGAACCTCTCCAAAGCCCTTCGGTTTGAAACAAGCACCTTTCACTCAGAAGCCAACATGACAATCAAGTCTGTCTGAAAATCTGCCCTTAAGCAATAGATGAATGTGTCCATCCTTCAAAAAACCAAAAAAAAAATCACAAAAAAAACCCAGCTTATAAAAATGACTTCAGGTCATTTAGCTGTAAAACAATTGTTTATCTGCAGTTGACTGGGCTGCTTCATCAGATGTTGTACACCTCTGAAACGTCTGACATTGGGACTCATCATGAGGATGAGTCAAGAGCCAAGGGACTCTTTATAGAGGCTGTGCAAGTTGTCCGACATCTTCTGATCACACTCATCTATCTTCTCTGGGTAAAAGAACCTGTGAAAATGTCATAGGGTGGGGGAATCTAGAACAACTGCTATACCAAAGAGACATTGAAATCCATCTGTTTTACCAAAAGCAGCAAAAAAATGAGGAAGGCAATAACACACTTGCTAGAAAGTGGTTCTGTTACACTGTTAAGATACCAGTCAAAGCTTCAAGACAAGGCTAAAAGAAGTGAAGGCTTGAGCTGTGACTTTAAAACATATTTTTTGACCAGGTAGGTTTAGCAGATTTAGCTATCTGGTTAAAGCAGTTACTCTGTTGACACTGGTGTAATTGCCCATCTTGACTCAACAGAGCGGTACTCGTTCCCATCAGCAGCCATGCAGCTAGTGATTGCTGGCACCTCTATCCACCTTTGCCTGAACAAAGGTTTAAATTCAAGAGTAAAATTTCTGTAAAAACAATTAAAATGGAAGATTTGCAGCAGCTCAAGCTGCTGGAGAAGGTGTCAGCCCTCATGACACCCAAGTATAAGTGATCTCCTTGACTGTCAAGCTGTCTAACCAACGTAGAACCAACTGCCGAATTCTTGCTGCTTCTACAAATAGGACTATATTGGCATCAGCAGGAATCACAAACTTTCAAGGGCAGAGTGTAAACTTGCTGCGCAGGCTCCACCACGTACCTGATGCCACTTTGGTTTAGCCACTACTAAATTTATGCATACTGGATAGCAGGTGACTCTTTCATGAAAAGGGTCAAGTTTGGCAAAATTCAGCCAATTTTGAATGCTAAAGACTTAGCTTCAATGGGCCCTCTGATTTCTTAAAAGAAGTCTTAGGAATGAAAAGGTTGTTTCAGCAGAGAAGATGATCCAGTTTTGGTAGCACTTTCTTCACTGAGCGCACTTAAGCAGAACATTTAATCAATCCATTTAACATAAAGTGATGGTTTGCCGGCACGTGCAGAATTGAAAGCACTTTATTTTTAGGCTCAAGTGGTAGAACTTCAACCTGACAATGAAAAACATCACAATGATTTAATGACGACATCATTTTGGCAAACCCAGCAGTTTCCTGACATTCTGTCTGTAAAAGCAAATCAGGTGCTCTTAGGCTTTCTTGTGATCAGTTTTAAAACCAAAGGTTTTAAATGTACCACATGGCAGACTTCAGGCCCAGGAATGACTTTAAAGAAAATCAGCTTTACAAACGCCGCCTCAATGACTGTGGACATAGTCAGGAAACGATTGCAAAAGCTAGCACAAAGGACACACAGTACTTGCTGAAGAAGGAACGAGATACCAGAGGTTACAAGGAGAGAAAAGCAGAGATACCACAAAAATTCACCAAAAGGCAGGTGAGAAACAGTGAAAATTGTCATGGAAGGAATACAGAATGAAAGAGAGAAACTGGAAAGGAGGAAAAATGCTGAGGAGAATTAGCTTGAAGAGCAAGAGCTCCAGCAGAGATAGTGCATTTGTGCAGAAGCTTTGCCTCTGAAGATCAGAGGCAGAACAGGGCAAGAGACCTTTTTGGGACCAGTTACCATACCTGTATGCTCTTCCAAGGCACCCATCATAGCACAGCAAACAGTAATCCTGTCAAGCCTCAAGATCTGCCACTGCCCTGTATATGGTATAATATATCCCTCCAAGGGTGACACTGCAGGCAGTTTTTATACACCCTAAAGAAGATGCTGTCAGAGAGGTCCTTCAGGTGGAGGATTTGCTACAACCATACACTGCACTGTACAGATTCCACAATGGCCCTGAAGCCACCATTCTTCCAAAGACGTAAAGAAAACCAAAATTTTAAGCTTCCCTCCTCCACAAGGGCAGTAAGTTCTGAGAAAGGGTTTACTGGGTCCTGGTGCACTCCAGAAGGTGCCAGCAATCTTGTAATCCAGCGTCTTTCCAATAAAAATTAAGGAGCTTTTCATGAGACTTTTTCTCTGTTCTCATCCCTCCTGATCTCACTCCAAAGGGACAAAGCAACACTCAATGGCCAGCACTGTTCCATGCTACAAAGCAGCACACAACAGCCAGAGATCACCAAGCACAAAACGTTCTTGCACCACAGCTAGCTGGCACCAAGTTCAACTGGATCTCTTCCAGTCTACAGCAGGACAGCTCGAGATGTCTCACACCACTCCAGGTACTTGGCTAGAAGATGTAAGGATGTTGTCTCCTGACGAAAGCCACATCCTGCCCTGGGGGACAGACAGATGAAACACAGCTTCAGCTCTCATGAGAGAAAGCTGTGAAGAAGTGTGGACAAAGAAGTTTGTCCTGACAACACCTTGTACTCCACGGTTACCCTGGTTCAGGTGTTCCCAGCAGGCCTGAGAGGAGATCTGCCCTCTGCGGATCTGCCAGATGGGAAGGGCAGGACAGAAAGATGCATGACAGCTAGCAGGGACCTGCTTGCTGCCAGGATACAGGGCCAAGCTGTAAGTCCACAGAGGAAGATCTTTGCATCTTCTAATGAGGTCTCAGAGGAAATTAGCTGTAACTGTCTTCTGGGAAATACATGAGATTATTCCGCAGGTAGCGGACCGGCTGAAATGCCACAGCCTGAAGGCTTTTGAGATCTCTAAGACCTCAAGTGGTTTTGGACTAAGGGGCTCAGTGTCTTTGAAGAGAATTATTTTGGCAGGAAGCTTTGTAAGAAGGGACAAAGTGAAGACCCAAAGGTATGTCCCGCAAGAACCGACTGGTGATCAGAGACCTCACACCTCTATCAAGTACACCACAAGAGGTCCACAGGGAATGCCGTGAGTGTAAAGTTCCCATAAACATCCTAGCAACAACTCTGGCTCAGGTGTGTGTTGGGTTCAAAGTGGAAATAATCACCGAGTCACAGGCACTGATAGTTAAACTCCTCAGAGAAAAAACTGCAAAATGCTTTGCTACTGCAGCACAACAAATGGCAGGACTACTTTTTCAAGAAGAAAATGCTATTTTTTGGACAGCAGGCTTATCATGTGCAATTAAGAGTAAAAATTAGTGAAAGGTAGGCTGCTAACATCATCACTCAAATCCTTCCTCAGAGATATGCTGTAGTATAATAGAATTTCTCAAACCCAAGATAGGAAAAGCAGGCAGTCTCCTTTGCATGAAGATTAGCTAAAACGATGGCTTAATCTTTCTTTTGGACTGCTTAAATCCATGCTTCTCTTCACGAATCCAGAAGGCAAAGTTAAATGCAGATAAGGTGGCTGTCAGCTTAGGCAGGACCAGTGGAAAAAAAAGCCACAAACCCTTGAAAGTGTCTCTATTAATTATAAATCACTGAAAAGTGCTCAGCCAGCTAAGGTGGTGCAGATTATTGCTGGCACAGAGAAACAGCAGAGAGACCTTCCCTGGCTGCCAGCAGAGTTGTTTGAGTTTATATTGAAAAGTTAGGGAACGGGACAAGTTGGGTCCTCTTGGCCGTGACCAGCCAGAGTCACAAAGAGGTTTACCAGCCCCTCTGATTTCCCAGCTAAACCAGTGGGAGGAGACAGTAACAAGCTTATATAGCAGCTCCAGTCACTGAAGGATGAGATACCATCATCAAACCAAAACTAAGAAAGATCCAAGTCCAAGTCCACCAGGAACAAAAGGAGATAGGCTTAGTTGAACTTGGTCATAAACAGAGACTACCGACCCACAATCACTCCCCACCTGAGTGTGGCACATAAAAAGGAGACATGTTGCCTAAACTTTACAGAAAGCTTAAGAATATTCTCAAGGTCACATGAGAAGCTTGCAGAACAGCAGGGAACTGAAACCAAACCTCAGACCCATTTCCAGTCTTAACCCCCAAATCATCCTTTGTCTCCTCTCCAAATGCTCGTCTGAGCAGACTCAAGATCATTTGCAAGCTCTAAATAGAGTATAGAGAATGGAAAATAACTTTCAGCACTGACAATATTGTCCCTATTTAGCTAACAAGTATTGATTTTTTTTCCTCAGCTACTCAAACACAGATGAAAGCCGCACAGATTTGGTTCTTTTGTTTAATTCCCTGAATCCAGTCAGTGTTACTGATGCTGTCACCAGACTCTAAGGACTGATTACCCATGTGCTATTTAAAGTCAGGTGCTTACATCTCATTTTATCTGTGGACCAGTGGGAATTGTAGGTTATGCAGGAAGTTTTAACTTTTTTTTTCTTTTTTTTTTTTTTTTTTTTGTTGACAAAGCTCTCCCATGTGAAGGGACAGATCTCTGAAAAAACAAGCTGTTCTCAGAGCCAGAGAACAGATGTCGTCTTGTTCTCCTAGAGATTTATCCCTTTTCTACACAAGTGCAGAAACTCTGCTTCCACTTTTGCCATAGTTCCATATCTCCATGAAATTTTGGAAAAACTATTATCTTCCATTAATCACTTTATAAAGTGATTTCCCTGTCATTTCAAGCTGAAGGAGCTCCAGCTGAAGTTTTCTACCTGTGACTGAGAAAAACAGAAAGCAGTGGGGGAACAATTAGTCTATATATCATTTATTCTTTCTCTGTAGTTAGATCTTTCCTCTCTTAATTCATATGCAGTGAGCACTCCAGCATTTGCCTGCAGCCTCACCAGGTGTCCACATCCATTATGAAGATGAGCTGTCTTAACCAAGACGACAAATAAAGATGCTAATTTATCAACTGCCAATATTTTTGCCAGGCTTGCATTAAGAAAAAAGCCCCAGAGTTTGCAGGCAGTAGGGTCACAAGGCATGAACTCCAAGCCTCACAACTGTACTGCTGAAGGCAGTAGCAAACTTTGGAGATTTTAACATTTACAATTAAAATACAAAGTATTTACAATTCTTTGCCTTTAAGGCCTTCCCATTGGAAAATCCGTTCTGCCTGCTCACGCAAAGCAGAACCTCATTCAGGGATTTCTGCTTTAATTCAGCTTTCTTTTTGTGTTGCCAAATTGAAGACATCTAGTCTTGATGTCAAGATTGCAAGTGATAGAGGATTACAAACTGGGCACATATGCCTGTATGCCTGCAACATACACATCCTCCTGGTATTCCCCATATCCTATACAGGCTCATGTACCAGCCGCATTCACTGGCTCTCTGCTAAAATCTTCCCCAAAATCACGTACAGCAGTAAATGTATCTCTTGAAATGACTGCTACTCCGTTCCTCATTTCCAGTCAAGAGTACAATCACAGACAGGTTCATCTTGTAAGTAAATACATGAAGCCCCCAGAGACAGCTGTCACTGTTGCTGCAGCAGCACCCCTGCATTTCAGCAACATCCTTAAGAAACACAAATATGAACCACAGCAGCAGCAGAGAGCCATCTAAATTCTGTGCCCATCGCCACACTTCTTTCCCACAGTTGTAAATCTATTATAAAACATACTTTCAGACACAATCTGGGACACGTGCCTGATGCACATGGTATCGGGCTATAAATAGTCAGATATAGACAATCATACCAGCTATACTGAAGATTATTTGATTAAGGTGGGACTCTGCCCTGCTGAGCAGCCTGTGAGCAGCAGAGACACCTCGTAGACACTGGCTCGGATCAGCACAACCATCTCCCAGGAGCAGAGAGATGCTGAAAGACTGCAGTTATACCCCGTGCCCTTGGAGTGTTAGGGTTTTTTAGCCCACGTGACCAAAGTATTTCTAGTAAGTGGAATATTTCTGTAAGCAATAACTGAAGAGTGTAGAGCCTACTGGAAAGTCTAGTAAAGCCTATATGAATTTTCAGCAGTGTTTTTTACTGGTCCCTGCTGGTTTTATTTGGGGATTCAGGAGTAAGCAGACACTCATTGCTTCATTCAAAAAGTACTTGGCTAGCAAGCACCAGTGGGGACCATTTCAGCATTTGCAGCTGGACTTCCTAGAAGGAAGGCGGGCAGCAACAGAAGGTCAAAATACTCTGCACATTAATTTCACCTTATCCAACATCTCTGTACAACAGACACTGCACAGGGAGCTGCATTACTCTTTCAGAGCTGCCACATCTCATACACTGGGCATGAAATCGGTGCACATTCCCACAGCAAGAAGGCAATGGGTCTTGTATTGCTGGAGTGACGTGCAAAGCATTTCAGACCACACGAGTCCCAGCCTCAGCAGGGCAATGCAGAACTGGACTACCTGTTTAAATGCAGACAAATCTGAGCACGTGCACTGAACCCGCTCCTGTACATTACACCTGTGTGCTCATCTGCTAAGAAACACCGAAAGCCAGCGGGCTGCATTCTCCAGTGCTTTGTATTTGGCATTGTCACTCACACCATTACAAACCAGCATCGCACTTTTCTTCAGATTAGATTCACTGGAGCACTTTAACCCTACGTTGTTCAGATGTGGCAAGTTTTGCAAACCACAGTTAACAGTCAGACCCAAAGACTCAAGAAACTAGTTTGGATTCAGGGCAGAAGAGGAGCATTCGGAGCATTCAGAACCTGTGTTTGTAGTTCAGAGTGAAACTCCCAGCACAGAGCTGTTCCCCGCTGCAGCTGACGGGGCAGCAAGCTCCCTTGCCTGCAAACAAATTAAATTATATATAAACCAAACTGCCTGCTGTGAGCATCCGAGAGCTGTTGTGACTGGTGCTACCACAGTCACTGTTGGGTTGCTTAGCTCAGCTGAGCTCTTGGCTTGCCGCAGCGGTTTCTGCACTGGGACACAGTCAAGATGAGCCGCCGCAGCTTGTGGATCTGTTTTCCCCGTCCAGCCCAGCCAGGCCGCAGAGATCTGACTCAAGCCCAGCGGACAGTTTGACAAGGTGCTGGTTTTGGCAGAAAAGTCAGTTTAAAGTGTTTCCATCCCTTCCTTTCCTGAACATTTATTAATGCCATGTTCTCCTTTCTGACCACTTCCTCCCTTCAGCTGCATCCCGCTTGTGGGCCTGTTTCGTTAACTGGATCACTGAACCGATCAGGATGAAAACAGTGCCAAGCCCAAGCAGAGAGCTCTTTCTGAGAGACAAGGTCAGATCGCTCCTCCAAAGGGATGGAGCAGCAGAGGCAGCACCACAAAAAGCCCAGGGAAGTTTGATACTGCTGTTTCCTCTCTTTGTGTTACCCAGGTCACCGAAAAGCCACCTCTGAGGCAATAAGTGATATTTACACCACACAAAGTGTATGCTGTGTACTATCCAGCCAAGGGAGAAGTACCACCTCTTGGAAAAGACCCATTCTGAGTGCATCTCCTGCCTGAACCCTCCATCAGTCCAGTTACCAACACACATTTCAACTGCTCTGCAATGCAAAGTTCACAGGACCCAGCCATCAGCAATCCAAGGCTGAACTGTTCTCCGGTTCACAAACAGGTCTTTGAAAACTACTTGCATCCTGTTGGCCACATGCAATCTCAAAAGTGTAAAACGTAGCTGAAGAGGAAAAAAAAAATTTTAAAAAAAGCTTGCTCCACACATGCATCTTATCTGCTTATAAAGGAGGGCAGGAAAGTATCAGTAATAAAATACCTTGAAGACACACAGTCCTCATGAGGCAAGATTCCTCTGCAGTCACAGGGCCTCCCTACGAATAAAACACTGTAGACAGCGACTAAACATTACCATAATTCCTGGTAAAGTCAAAGTTACGAGGAAAAATGTAACTATGCCATAGACAGAATGAAGAAATGCCTTGCAAAAGGCATTGTGCAAAAGCCTTGTGAGATGGGCTGTGCAGGAAGAGGTTTCCCCGCTCGTTGGAAGTTTCCCAGCCTGCACCAGGATGAGCAGAAGACCATTCAACATGAAAAAATAAAACAAAGAAAAGCAAAGAACAGCTAGTCTCCATGAGGTCAGGGTATCTGCTAAGACCAGCATCCAACTCCATGAATAAGGAGTTTGCTAGAAACAGTGACCTAGTGGAAAGCCAAACATCTGTTCACACAAAATACTTCTGTTTCTAGGGATAACCCTCCCCAAAAGAAAAAAAACTTCCTGTCAGTACACATCCAAAGTCTAAGAGATCTTTAGAGCTCAAATAAAAAGTGAAAAAGATCACATGGACTGTAAAAGTTATCCTCCCCACAAAACTACTTCATTAGCACTTCTGTTCAGCCTGTTGCATGCTATCACTAAGTGCATCTAGCAAAAAATAGCATGCACTGAACAAAGTGGCAATTAAAACTCCAGAACATTTAAAACCCTGTTCACAACAGGGATTAGCTTTGCCTTGGGCAAGTGAAAGTTAATACAAGACCAATCCTCCATGTCAGGTCCATCTGCGCAGGAAACCCATCTCCAACAACAGCCATCAGCGAAGCTCAGCAGAAAGCCCAAGACCAGAAGTAAGCACAGTGGAATATTCTTCCAATTTTGTTGTTCTGTGGCTCAGTGGGTTCCTGGTAGATTTCTAGCAATAGCTTTAACTATTAGATCCTAACCTGCATTCAGTCCTTCCTTAGTGCTACAACAGAAATGTAAAACAGAACTAAAGTTGGAGTTGTTACATCCTGCATGAAGAATGCAGAGAGGACTCTGTGCCACCTTCTCACCAGGGAAGAGGAGTGAAAGGGGAGCTATAGGCAGCGAAACATGCTGGAATAACTTAAAGCCACCTAAAGACTTCTCTGAAATCTGTGGAACACAAAGCAGATCCCAGGTACCGCATGGGAGGTGGGGACACCACCTACCTCTGTTGTGCTAATCACAGCTTAGGTATGCAGCTCTGTATCACCAATCAGAATTTAAATTATTGTTCAACTTGAACCATTCAAAAGCAGCACAGCATCACCGTGATATGGTTCCCTTGTCTTTTCCAAGCTCTGCTAAATAACTAATTCCTCAGCAGAATACCAGAGATGAAGAACGCAAATATGAGGCACAAAACAGATAGCTCTGTTAGCTTCTCCCAATACAGCATTCAACTTTGCAGAGAGCAAAGAAACCGAGCTCCCAGTTTTACTTAATCCCACACAAAGCAGCATGAGCCGTGCTACAGCACTGGCTTCAGAGAGGTCCCTTCCAGGCCTACATTCTGAATCCACAGGAGTGCCACTGTGCCCAAATGTCCTGCTGATTGTTAGCAGCCACATCATCCCCATTAATCACACTTACCAGTGAAATCCCGACTCAGGCAGTGAATCCAAAAGCTAAAAACTGTCCTTTCTTTGGAGCAGGTAATTTTCATGGCTTTCAGGATATCCCAGAAAGTCTTGAATACAAGATGCCAGCATTTGGAAGAAAGGACACCAGACCCAAAGTGGATGCAGTTATGTTAATCACAACTAAGTATTAAAGCAAATGACCTTACAGAAGAAACCCACAGATTCCTCCTCTGGCGGCAATTTCACTCAACATCACGTTATCTGCTCCCACCTTCACCTCTGCTTGAGAGAAGTGGTCACAGGCAAAGCAATGAGATGTTCCTGATAGCGTGATGAGTCACTGTCATTAAGGATCATGCCACAGCCATCACCCTTGTGTGTCAACCATCTGATGATGAAAGCACCTCTCTCCTCAAGCTGATATGGCTCTGCTGACCACGTCTACATATACAGGCAGAGTTCAAGTCAGAGGCAACATCCCTGATCAAATCCAGGTCAGCTCTGTGGTCAAGAAAAGCCGCTCATTTGTAAAATTATTTTAAAGCACCAACTCACACCAGTCTGGACTGTTACAGCGGGGCTCAGAACAAGCCCTGATACGACCAAGGAGAGCACCAGCCCCAGGTAACCCAGCCCTTCTCCCCAGGCTTACACAGACACTTCTGCACACAAGACCTGCTCCTGTATCCACAGGAATGGTACCAATCTTTGTGCTATAACCATTAAGAAGCTTCAGAAACAACAAGATCCTTCCTTTCTTCCTGGAGAGAGATATGAACCGCCTGCTTTTCTATAACACCACTGTTTCTTCACTACACAAGCATACAAGCACAAAAAGCTTAGGCACGTAAAACTAACAGGAAAATAAATAACTGTGATAGAATACAACAAACAATTTGGGAAAACTAGAAGTGGTTTTCCCAACCGAAAGCCCAGTTTCCAGCAGTTTTGTCTCCTGCAATTACTTAGCTTTGGTATACATGATGATGCAAACTCAGACTGAAGCATTTCTTGTCATTAGAAAATGGATAAGGACCATCTGCTGCTTCTTCCTCTGACGTCTAGTAAGGGTTGAGCTCATGCTATAGACCTTCCCAGAGCCAGGTCCAGAGGACTTCCCTCCTTAGCCTGCCTGCTGTATGCCCTGAACTAGCAAAAAGACAATCTCTTCGAAACTGAATCTGGATTCAACTGCGATTCCAAGAGATCCAAAGGTCCAAGGGATTCAAAATTCTGGAGAGGATAAGATGAGCACCACAGGCACACATGCAATGACAGCAACATTACTGCCTCATATCCTGAGAAAATGAGATTGAAAAGAATCATTGCAACTAGTGTTCAATATATATGAATGAACAGCCAGCAATGTATAGAACAGAATTCCAAAGAAATTCAGTATAAAAGGGTTAATAAAGGTCCACACAGTATCTATTAACAACAAAATGAACTTGTGTGAACCAGCATCAGGTAGCTTCCACCATTATAATTTCTGGACGCATGTGTCAGAATTCACCTCCGTCTTCGTATCATCTGGCAGCAGCGAAACAAGAGGGGGGAAAGGGACCAACGTTACTGATGCAACATTACTGGTCTTGTAGTAAAAATATTCATTAGTCTCAGGAGAGAAGTTGAAGCTGGCAAGTAAAATGGGATTTTGTGTCCCCTGGAGAATTCCAAAGCAGCAAGCAATACAAACTCATTCAGCTACATTCCTCATTTGAGAGAAGTCCATTTTTTAATAAGTTGCAAATCTTCTGCAAGCAAAGCTTGCTTTTAAGGACAGGTACTGTCTTTCATTAGCCAAATTGATATATCGTCATTAAATCTGACACTTGAGCACTTCCAGCTTCCAAGGGCCAGTTTGTTGGGTTTTTTTTAAAAGTAGCATTATCCAGAAGGAGAAGTTTCTCCAGCAAACCACAAATGTCTTCAGGTAAAGTGGCTCACTGCAAGGAACAAATCCAACTGGAGAAGTTTCGGTGTTTCAGAGTATTAGTCTTCCTTAGTAATTAATTAGTTTATTAAAGGCTTAGTGAAATTTTATTTTTTAAAGTGCATGCAAAGAATTTTCTGCTTTATTGTCTTCATAATATGTTTGTGCAGCTTAGCAAAGCCTATGTCCCATTCACTAAATTAATAAGTTGTATGCTTTCTTTCTACAGACAACAAATTGAATTAAACTGTCTGGGGAGGTGTATTCTCTTGAGAATTCTCATTGGGGAATTAATTTGAAATACTGGTTTTTTGCAAGTAGCTTTCAATGCTTTTGTTAGAAGTTGAAGGGAGAAACTACATTCTGGAGATAGAAATTCAACTGTAGACAGTCACAGGGTAATTTGAGTACAATTCTGGAAACTAAGCCTGTTTTTAAAAATGAAGAAAAAAAGTCTGGTTCAAAGACTTGGTAGAGAGGCCCCCTTAGGCAGAATTGGACGGTCTTGGTTATGTTGGTTAGCTTAGATGATGTCTGTCCCAGTTTAAAGTCTCCAGGACAGATCAAGTCTGATGAGGAGCAGGTGAGGGAACTGGGGTTGTTCAGCCTGGAGAAGAGGAGGCTGAGGGGAGACCTGATCGCTCTCTACAACTACCTGAAAGGAGGTTGTAGCCAGGTGGGGTCAGTCTCTTCTCCCAAGTAACAAACAATAGGAAGAGAGGAAACGGCCTCAAGTTGTGCCAGGAGAGGTTTAGATTGGATGTTAGGGAAAATTTCTTTACTGAAAGGGTTATCAAACATCAGAACAGGCTGCCCAGGGAAGTGGTTGAGGCACTATGCCTGGAGATATTTAAAAGATGTGTAGATATGGCACTTAGGGACATGGTTTAGTGGTGGACTTGACAGTGCAAGGTTTGCGGTTGGACTCAATGATCTTAAGGGTCTTTTCCAACCTAAATGATTCTATGATCATTACTAGTCTTAGTTTCTACTGGTATGAAAATTATTAGTAAGCAAATATCTGCTGTAAGACTCTGGGAAGTCCTCCGCAATGAAGATGACAACAAGTGTTGCACTTTGACAACTCCTTAGAGTATCATTAAGACAGCACCAGTCTGCCCTTTACTTGTACAGCACCCAGGTCCCACCAGGGGGTTAGTTTGGTCCATCAAACACTTAATAATCTGAATGTTGCCCCTTTGCCAATGGGTAACTGAAGCCCAGAGGTTTTTCATTGATGCTTCACCCTGGAGAGAGCTGAAGATCTGCAACAAACCCTGAAGTTTCCGTATAGCTGCCTCAAGTGAGATGACAGACTTTTTAGTAGGGCCTGTAGCAATAGGACAAGGGGTAATGGTTTTAAGCTAAAAGAGGGTAGATTCGCACTAGATATAAGGAAGAAATTTTTTTTACAATGAGGGTGGTAAAACACTGGCACAGTTTGCCCAGAGAGGTGGTGGATGCCCCATCCCTGGAAACATTCAAGGCCAGGTTGGATGGGGCTCTGAGCAACCTGGTCTAGTTGAAGATGTCCCTGCTCACTGCACGGGGGTTGGACTAGATGACCTCAAAGGTCCCTTCCAACCCAAACCATTCTGTAATCCTATGATCCTAAGACTGACAGCACAAATGACCATTTCTTCTACCAGGCACTGGGGCCCAGTGCCAGCACCTGCTCTTGAGAACTAACTGCCATTAGAAACCAAGTCAAAGGAAAAAAAAAGAAAACAAAACAAACAAGGGAGGAGAGAAACCTCAATTTCCAGCATTACACAATTGTGGTCCTTAAACAATGCCAGTGCTGTGCAACCACCACAGATACTTCTTTTGCAATGGATTCGCCTGTGCTCTACTAATCCAGAACTGGCCTCTTTAGCAGCTGGCAGTGAAAAGAAAGTGCCAAGTCATCTATTTCCACATTTGGGGATGATGAAAAGCACTTGAAAATGCTCAGCACTTCTGCAGTAATTATAACAAGCACAGTACTTGTTTTGGGAAAGTATAATGTATTCTGGTGAGCAGAATCACATCAAAGAGGAAGCTTTCAGACACTTCAAGGAGCAGAATATGAAGACATATATAGATATAATTATCACCAAGGTCACAAGTCCCTCTTAGGCAAGGATCACAGGAAGGAGAAGCGGATGAGGGAAGTGTAGTGGACATATAGCTGAGCTGTAGGTTGATGTAACATAAGTTCTCATTACCTAGATACGGTGCAAGCCGGGCTGGTACTGCAGCAGTGTGGCTCACTTTGCATGATTTTTCTACCTGATGATGAGCTATGGCTGTTCAAAGACTCCAATATTTCTCTTGGGACAGTGCTCCACAGCTGTCTGCTTCCTCTAAAGGGCTCAAAGCTGGTCAGCGGCTCCAGCACAACGCATCAAAGGGTCTCCCTGTGAATCCCCGTTTCCTCCCCACAACCTCAATTTTGCTACACAGCGGCTGTGTAGGCATCGGTGCATGTCTGTCTGAATGATGCCTCTACCCCATCACCCAGTGGATGTGAGTACATGTGAGATAAAGAGTTATAACTACAATGCACCTCTGTCTACAGCCCCAGGCCGGCCCATTGCAAGGGAAAGGGGGCTGAAATCAGTAGAAAAATCAAAGGGATTCAGCAAACGTAGCTGCTGGCTAAGCCAGGTCTGGGAAGTTTGGCCAAATTTTTGTTGTTTAATTGGCAACCAAACTGGGGACTTAATTTAATCAGTTCAGCCTCATCATCATCAACTGCTCAGAAATCTCATGCAAAGTAACATGCAGCATGTTCTAGTCACAGATGCAAGGTGGAATTACATGCAAAATTACTTTTCTTTTTGGCCTCATTTGGAGGTAGGGAAAAGAAAAAAAAATCTGGTGCACCTGAAAAAAAAAAAGAAAAAGTAACACAAAACTAAAATGCATTTGAAAACCTCACTTGGTATTTTTTTTGCCTTTTGACTTCCAGTCATTGCTGGACATGTTCAAGTCCCCTTGTCTCCATCTAGCATGGAAATAAGCAAATCCAGAACAGCAGAGCCAGCAAAGCCTGGCTTTTAAGGATTTCCCACTCCACACTGGCCTCTTGCATCAGTTCTCTGACTTCCAATACTAATTACTCATGGAATTTATAAAACCTTAATACTAATCATCTATTTTTATTCCAGTAAGAATAATTTGTAAGATCAAATACCCTCAAGATCTGCATCTAGCTTGCTTCAAATAGGACAATGGGTTTAAAAGTTATGAGTTAACAACAAAGAGAACCACACTAACACACAATCTCAACTGTCTCCCAAGAAAGCATGCTAAAAATATGGCATCCACCTGAAGCCAGGATTTACTGAAAACACTGTGCAGTTTCTCAGATGCATTTTCTCTGCAATGTTTCATACAGTAACCTGTTATTTTCAGTGAAGAAGATTAAGAACTGAGGTCGTTTGCTGAACACTGAGGCTGGCAGCTTTATCTTGTTAGTTAACCACAGAAGTCCTTTGCCTGGCAGGGTGCAAGCATGCGAGTACTAAAAATATTCAGCTGAGATGGGGCAGTGTTATCTTATTTGAATAAGAGGAAGGGGAAAACAAGCACAGAATAGTTTCTTGCACATTTCCATAGACAAAAAGCTTAACCCAACCCCAGCCTCTCTCCTCAGATACTCAAGGGTTTTCTTTATTCTTTTACTCAAGGATTTTTTTTATTTTTTGCCATACAATTTCAGGCATAGAGAAGATGAGATGACGATGGCACTGTCCCAAGATGAGTGCAGCAAAGAGATGTGTTCCTCCTTCCTGCCTGACCATCAGCTCCACTGTTTCCAAAGGATTTATGGCAAGGCGGTGTGTGACCAGCTCCAAGATGAATCACACCTCCTGCCCTCACCTAATGGCTCTCCAAAGGACAGGAAGGCAAATCCTGCTTCCCAGACTGCTGCCAGCATTCTTCATTAGAATTTTGCAACTTTGCTTTTTCTGGAAGCCTGAGATGCTAATGCAACATGCTTGTGAGACCCCCTGCTTGACTGGTACAGTTGGAGGTGTATTTTGCGCTGCGACTACTATTAGGAAAGGTCTCTCCATGCCCACTACCTGTCCTTGGTCTCCCCTCCCTAGCGATCCCATTTTTGCCTCCAGCCACCCAATCTCAGTTCTCCCCCGCACAGCTCACAGTGTCTAAAATTGCTAGTCTGGAAAGATGAAAGAAATAAAAGTATTTGTGGTGCCTTTTTCCACATCTGTGTTTGCTTTCTGCTGGTTTAGTGAGTTAAATCAGCACAGCGCTGACTCACACACCCTGAGCCGGTGCAAAGTAAAGTGGGAGCACAGCGCAGTTTCTGCAATTTGACTTGCAGCGTTTCAGTGCTACAGGCTGGAAACGCAGCAAAAGGAATCTAAGACTCGGGATTTTTAACGTTTTTTTCCCCACAAGAACCTGCTGAGGATGAGAATTGTCCCTGTAAGCCTACATGTTGTGCCTCAGGGACTCTTTAAGCACCACATGGACAAGGAGAAGCAGGGCCGCAAGCTGGACTCCTCCAAATCCCTTAAAATATACCTTGAGACTGCACTGCCAGTTCCATCCTCTGTCATTCAAAAGCCCCTCAGCCCTCACCATCAAACACAGGCACTGCAAAGCTCGTCCTGGCTGGTAACGTATGCAGCATGACATTCCCCATCCTTCTCTACCTTCCACTAGAGCAGCAGGGACTCTAGAGCAGGAACAGCAATTTGCATTACAAATGAACACCAGTGTGCACTGGTGGTTCTGCTGAGCCCAACCTGGCTGTCACAGGATCCCACAGCAGAAGCAGCGGTGAGGAAAGGCAGAGGAAGGAGTTCAAACTTGCACACAAAAAATAAAAGAAACCTGTAAGTTTTCTGCAGTGGCAATTCCTCCTTCATCTTATTCCTCCCCATGAAAAGATCAACAGCATCTTCTGGGTCACCTGAAACAATCCTTCTCCACAAGCCTCTTCTGCTCCAAAATCCACCTGCCTCAACAAAGCCTGAGATCACAGAAGACAGTGCTGGAAGGGACCTTGGGAGTCCTTTATCCTTCACTTAGCCTTAAGGCAGGCTCCACTGTACTTACCGTTGCTGACAAACTGCCGTCCATCCTGTTCACAAAACAAGTCACCAGCAGTAGGTACTCCACAGTCTCCTTCTCAGTCAGTCCCACTGTTTCATATGTTTTTCCCTACTGAGTCTTGAGAAAGTCTCTCTTGATAAAAAAAACAAACTCCCTTGCATCATCTTAATCTAAACTCCTTCTTGCCCTATCCACAGCAGTCCTGGAGAACGGTTTATTCCTGTCTTTCACACATTTGAAAGCTCATATGTGTTCATCAGTGCTGTCTCACGTGGACTCAAAAACCCTCTAGGTTGTGTTCACCAGCCCTCCGAACCGGTGAACCCCTAAAGACTTTTGGACAGTGATGCAAAAAAGTGAGCTTGATGCTCCCCAAAACCTTTTGCAGCACCCCCACAGTGTAAAAGGATCACACTACATAGCTGACACAGGATGCTCTGTCTGCACAGCACAGCATGGGATGGCTTTGCTCACAACAGTCATGAACCACGTAGATCACTGCACATCACTGTTCCCTCTGGTAGGTGTCACATCTTTCAGAGCCCACAGAAGCAGACGGATCAGCTCCGTACTAATTCCTGAGCACCAACATACCCAGAAAGCTCTTTCCTACATAGATACGTCCATTTAACCTGATGAGAGCTATCCATAAGGGTAACATATGGAAAGAGAAGAAGAGAAGTTCAGTCAGCCAATACTGGACAGAGAGACGGCTAGTTGCTGACAGACAGTGTCCAAGCTCTTACCTTGGATGATGCTGCCTTCTCCAGCCTGCTACTAAACTGCTTTGCTGAATGCTCACAGGAAACCACAAAGACTGAGGAATGGGTCTTTTTTGAACATGTTACAAAAGATCAACAGCAGAGAGCGGCTGCTTGGAGGATAACAGGCAAACTCAACTTTGTACCTGGAAATATGCTAGGGTATCAGACGAAGCAAGGCCATCATGTCCACAGGACTGTCGTATTGACTGTTGGCTTGAAAGTGTGTTCTCTTCCTTTGTGCCCCAGTGGTAACACAGGAAGACGCTGATCCCTAAGGAGAAACTGCAGGGATATGACCTGCTGGTGCAAGGATGCTGAAACAGCCCATGGTGACCAGGCTGAGACTGCAACAAGAGGACTGAAGACAGAGTCTGACACCAAGTGGCAGCACAGAGAGACCAGGACTGGGACAAATACGTTTGGTCCTGTGATCACCAACGCACCGAGCCTGCGTGCATTTGCTAGGTGGGGAAAAACACCCGAAAGTGGAAAGCAGAGAGTGGTGACCTTCGGCTATGCTGAAACGCCTTCCTCAAGTAACCCAAACATAGAGTTTCATATGATTACACGATAGCACCACCTCAAAGAGGGACAGAAAGTTCAAGAAAGAGTAATTTTTCCTGCACAAATTCTTACATTTCAGTCATAGCAGGCTCTGCCAGCAGAAGGAAGAATGCTCCAAAAGGTGTTAAGAGACAAGTTTGAATACCCTCCCTGCCCCAGATTGCCTGGGTAACCTTGGGCAAATTACTTCATCCATCCAAGGTGCAATTCCTCATCTGTAACAACAGGACGCCAGAGCTTGCTCCATGGCATATCCTCAGACCATCCCAGAAGGACAGTGAGTCACTGAAGTAGCAGAGGCCGGTTTTGATAGATGGTATCTCCACAGCATCAAAACAGCCACAATGACCACTGATATCATCACACTCCTAAGATAAAGGAGAACCTAATCAGAGGAGAAGAGAAATGACCACTTCGATAGCAAGTCAACTCTTCTAGGAGGAAAAGCAAATTAAGATTTTTCACTTCCTCACCTCAGCCATCCATCAATAAGTCAGTCTTCTAATTGGGAAGCAGCAGAAGCACTGCCTTTGACCTGATGCCATACATTGGCTTTCAAATCAACCAAGCAACAATATTCCCTTCCAAAGCAGAAAATTTCTCAGTGTTTCTGTGCCTCATACTTGTAACGGCTTAGTCATCAAAACAGACAGGCCTCGGGTAAAGCCATGCACTTCATTAGCATTACAGAACCACCTCGATGACTGACAGAAGGAACTGCTCACTGGCAGTGCCATTTTTGGGCCTGGCACCAGCAGAGACACTGTCCCTCCGTGGAACCACCAACACCAGTACCCCTCCCCACCAGATGCCAGTGAGATCCAAAGAGCGTATTTCTCATAAAGACACACATCTGGAACCAGTCCAGACCAGCTGGAGTATCTGCTTTGTATTTGCATCACTTCACAGGATCTTTCCACTCACTTCTTTGCTGCAGGGATGTGAGCAATTAAAAAACCTCAAGCTCGTGTCTGTGCATCTACCTGTCTTATCTTGGCTCTCTGATTATCATGGAAATAATCACAACAAAAATCGCAACAGAGACCCAAACTCTGCTCTCAGTGAAATCATCTGCAGGCTCAGAATAAACTATGGGCTTAAGAGCTTTGCTGTACCAAGCCCTAAATAATGGAGGTGAGAAGGGAACAGAGTCCACAGCTACTATAGCATCATGAAAAGCGAAGTGAGACTAAGTGAGACTTTGCACGAACAACTCAGACAAGACAGAGAATCCAAACATAACCGCTTTGACACGTTCTTAATCAAATCATAAAAATCACTGCAGAGCATGACAACACTGTGGCAATACAGGCAGGAGCACAAGAACAAGAGTGCTGTGAGCGCGACACACCAACCCTGCCAACCTGCTTCCACCGAAGCAATCCGTGTCATAAAAGCACCATGAAAGAGACCCTCTCTCTGCTCATTAAGAAGCACGAACAGAGTAAGTGAAAGAAGCCAGACGTCTTCTAGTCTCAGGTCACAATCCTGTTGACTTGTTTATCAACCACGGTGGGGGAAAAAAAGAGAACAAGTTGCTCATTTTAGTCTCTTTTTGACCATATCCCGGATGGCAAAGTCACAAGTTAAAAAAATGAGGACAGCCACATTTTAGCTCTCAAAGAAAGGCAGAACTGAAACATCTCTTCTCCTGCCTTCATCTTTCAAGAGCTTCCAAGATATTTTCACCCCACACAAGTCCTACTTGCCATCCACCGCTGACCGTCAGCTGATCTGCTTCTCTGATGCAAAGCACCTCCTCCTTGAGGCTCCTGAGGCACTCCAGAGGTGAGGATTGCTCACCCACATCTCTCACTCCTGAGGTGAAGCAACTTGGGCACGTGTGGCCAGCCACAGTAAAGGTGACTAAGACGCAAAGCAGAGGAGGATTTCCACAGATGAAACTACAACAGGGCCTTCGAGCAGGCAGGCTGTAACTATCTAGCAAGGAATATTATATGGGACAAGGACTTCAGAGGTGACTTTTGCATCCATTAAGATGAAAATGAAATCACACGAGGCAGTCATGGGACAGGAAAGCAAACTCTGCTGAAACATCAGCACCCATGAGGGACACCTCTTTACCAGATCCCTCTGGTGGAACGACTTTGCTCTGGGACCAGAAGACAGGAGGCCTCCAAGGCAGCAGCATTTCCAAACATGAACACTTGTGGCAGGGTTTCCAAAACAGCACTGGGACAGAATTTCAGTAGTGGTTCAAAGCCAGCCTAGCAGGGATTTGCCAGGCTCAAACATCAAAAGAAGAGTGAAGACAGCTGGCTCCTGTCTGTGAGGTCACCTTACTGAGCCATGCCCTGACATCACCTGGGCCAAGGCTGCTGTGTACAAACCACTCCAGCGTGTATAACGATGGCATCTCAGCAAATGAGTGTGTGGCTCAGTTTGACCAGACAGATGAACAAAGGAAAAAGGGAAATATATGCTAAAGGAAAACACCCCTGCCCTCCTCCCCTGCAAAACAAACCCAAAACCCCAGAAACTTCTTCCCAGCTAGCAAAACAGTATGTCCAAAATACTGTAACCATGAGTGCCTCCTCAATGAGGCACTTGCAACAATAAATTCAACCCATACAATCCCCTGAGCAAAGAGGCGACAAGAACAGAGACCATTAATGGCAAGCATACGCGCGTTAGATGCAATTCAATCAGAACTGCATTGTGCTTAAGTAAAAGGAGGTCATCTTTATTTCCAGCTATGTGGGGTTTTTATTATTATTATTTTTGCTTTTTATTAGCAGCGTGGGACAAATGAGGAAAACCTCCTATTTCGATATGAGCCTTGCACATTGCAGGGGACGCCAGCACAAAGGCAAGAGGCCAAGTGACTGCCACGGGGCCAAGGGCTAACGGAGATGACTTCAGCCTTTCCCCGTCAGATCTACAAGGGGGACCTAATTAACTGAGGATGCAGTGTTGTCCAGGGCACAGAGCCGTGGCCGGGGATTCAGCTGCCCTCAGGCTCCGCTGCTGGCTAGCCTGTGCAGGGGAGGGCAAAGCCTTTCACATCCTTGTCCCTGCCTGTCCCTTCCCACCCAGTACAGAGGCTGAGGAGCTCCCCTCTTTCCTACACGAAGAGTTGAAGCCGTGTCCCCAGTCTCTGTAATAGCAAAGAATTAGTTAAGTAAAATAATAAAGCATCAAGCCCTAAATGCAGCAAAAGCCTCACCAGGAAAACACCTTCTTCCAGCCCCATCACTTAAAAACCCACAACAGTAGCAAGCGGTTACAAAGCATTTAAAAGAACAGACGCCCTGGTGGGCTGAGATCAGGAACAAGAAACCTCATCTCCACAGGTAATTTTTTACTAAGTTATGAGCAGGCAGAACTGTGACTTTGAATGAAAAAGCCAACTCAGCTTCCACTGGAGCTCCAGTACTGCTGCGCCAGCATAAATTTTAATAAAATAGCAATATAAATGTAGTCTTTTTACCCCTTGAAATGTTGCTGTATATAGAACAAGACTCGCAGGCCTTTAAATAACAGTCTATTCGAGCATTACAATAAGCTATTTTGCCCATGTAAGTAGGTACTCTATTCCACCGACCTGACAGCGATTCAGAGAGCTGCCTTTCCCTACTCTGAGCCATAAAGCCACTCCACATACTGACAAACTGATTTGTCATGTCTACTACTACTACAGGGTTTTTTTCGGCCTGTTAGTCTATGCCCCATCACCGAACAATTCACGAAGTCAAAAAGCATAAAATTTTTATTTCTTTTTTAAAGGAGCAGCCTCTTTCTTGTCTGCCACAGCACTGATTTAAACCAAGATCAATGTGAAGATCAAAGACAGTGTAAATACATGGCATTCCTTGTAGATGTTGATGCACCATAACGCAAACCAGCCCCTAACCAGCAGAGGAGGCTGAGAGAAATCTTCCTTTGAGGTAGCAATTATTGTGACATTCCTTGCATGCTGCTTTGATGAATCCAATCGAAGCCACTTTCAGACACACAAGGCTGGGCTGGAAGGATTGACCGAGCAGAGAAATTGTCACATTCCTTCACGTACAATGTGTGCACATGGTGAATTCAGGTACAGACCAGAGTAAAAGAGGCTCTACGAAGATCCTCCATTGCCTGCTATAGCTGTAGGCAAGGTCTACACTACAGATGCATCTTTATGAACCTATTTAATTTTTATTACCTTTAAATTATGGAACAGCCACACTGATTTCACAGTTAAGGTAGGAACTAACATTAATAATTATAAGACACGTTTATTTCTAACCTGCCCCAAAAGGCTGCTTTCTTCATGAATTTTCACTACATGCCTTTCTAACCCAAGCAGAACTTGGCTTGCAACGTCTACCATAAATCGGGCACAGCAAAATAGAGGTAAGATTCCCCTTTGCACAAACACGCTACCTTCCGAGTGCTGTACCTCAAAGAAGTCAGCCTAGAAAACCCAAAACTACCTTATTTACAACTCCTATGTGAGGGCCAATATTTGAGAATTTAAAGTGTTGGGGGTTAAAGGAAGAAAATAGCGCAGTTTCCAAACAAAAGTATTGGCTGGTTTCGCTTCCTGCTGACATATTTCATTTATGGGATTTACATGATAGATGACTGCAGTAAAACAGTGCTGAGTGACACAAGACAAGTCGGCATCACCCCCCTTGAGAATGTGCTGAAAATACAGAGTAAAGGAAAGGAGAAGAGAGCATCACCGAGCTGAACACAGATAACCTCTCCCCCTCAGATCAGGCACACCAGTGATCTTCACCCAGAATGGGAAAGTGAGATACATTACATAAAGGTGCAGTTTTTATATCCTATCTCATTTTCTCAGCATCTCTTGGGCTCCTTACAGTACAGCATTGACTGCAACAGAAACAGGAAAAAAGCTTCTCCTGACTTTACCCCAAAACATGGCAGGGAGGGAAGGTGACACAAAGGCAAACAACACTGTAGGGAAAAAAATTATTAGAAAGTAAACCCCTCAGACAGGAAACTAAAATTATTCCAGCCAACACTTTAACTGCAGTCCATCAGCAGGAAAAGGGACAGGACATTCTAGTTAGAAAGGTCACCTGGATCAAGCACTGCCCTGGGCAGACAATGAACGTACCCGTCTTGAATACCCCTATGGCAGAAAGCAGCCCTGGCACCTTCACTTTCTGTGAAGCAGCAGACTGATTTCAGGACAGAGCTGGCTTTTGTGCTGACATCCCAAATCCACTTCAGAGACCTGAAGCGAACAGCTTGTTCTCCCGTCCATGTTTTTCACAACCATGCAGCCTTGGGAGCTGTCAAGCTGTCTTGTCACAGATGGCCTTGTGCCCAACACGGGTTTTCTGGAGGACAGCAGAAACTGTGCTGTTTTCACCTGGACAGCTGCAAACCCAGAGAAGGGATGATACAGAAGGGGCGGTTGTTGCCATGCCACCTGCCCACTTCCACCTTGTGCTTCATGCCATGAAAGCAAGAGCATTCAGACATCTCTAACTTCTTTATGCCTCTGAAACAAGGAGTCCTTTGAGCAGGTGAGTCAGCTCCATGGATTTTAGGGAAGACTACCAATGTGTAGTAGTAGCACAGTAGTCACTACTCTCAATGTATTTTGCTCCAACGTATGTAAAACAACCAAAACATGCATAGAAATGTTCTTGGGTCTCACTTTATCCTCTCTTGGCCCAAGCTATGACCAAACATAACCAAACAGAGGATGTCTAGGATGGTCTGGAAAACCACTACTCCTGCACCTCTAAACACTGACCCATCCTTCCCAAAGTAGAAGCTAAACATCTCTTCTTGCAGTCTCAATCCAAATACTTCTTGTCCTTGCCTTCAAGGAACATGGAAAACAGGTCATTCCCTTCTTTTTAATGTTTTGAAGACAGACACCGTATACGACCTCAGTCTTCTCTGCCCTGTACTGAACAAGCCCATTGCTTCCAGTCTTTGAGGACCTATTGTATACTTGACTGCCACAGAGGTCATCACCCATCTGCTTTCAGGAAGGCATTGGAGTGACCTTGACAGGATACAGAAATTGTGATACTGCATATAGACAACTGGACCAAACAGTTTAAATTTTACTCTCCAACAGCTGGGATGTGATTCTCAGTTGCTGAACAAGCAAAAGATTGCAGCTTTTGCTGAAGACAAGCCTTGCTGAAGGCTGCCAAGCTGGGACATAGACTCCATCTCCACCAGATCACTATACTTTCCTACAACAAAACACTTGACAGAATGATTTCTTCCCAATGTGAGCACCAAGTTTATTTCCATTAACTTGCAGAATGTTTCAGAGCAGCATACACCTTTATGATGAGGTTCATCCCCTCCCCTAAAAGAGCCCTACAAGCTGTCCAGGTGGTGACTGCATGGTGCAGAGAGCATGTGGTTCAGCCAGCAAGGACTCACAGCTACATTCTTCCTCTGGGCACAAGCCATCCACATGCAGAGGGCCCATGATTATCGGTTCATCACCCTTCCCTACCCAAAACCCAGGTCTCTCCTCTCCTCCATAACCAATGCTGATATCAGAGCCTACAGGGCATCCTGGAAACACAAGAGCTACCCAGAAAACAGACATTATGATTTTCACATTAAGGTTTTTTCCACAGAGAGAGAAAGCTGAGAGCCTACATCATTTATTATGACAAAACAGGGAGAGGGACCCTACTCTTTTGGAGCAGGGAGCCCATCCTACACTCCAGCTGGCCAGAGAAAGGCTCCAGCTCTTCCTTGACAGGCTGCTCGACCACAAGAGTAGAAAAGCAGGCTCTCACAGCTCCTACAGGAGATAGGCAACCTCACCCTACAAGAGCCATCACCCCAGAGCTGGGAGCACTCAGCAGAATTTGGAAGACCAATATTTAAATTACAATGATAGAGTAACTGAGGTTGGAAGGGACCTCCATGTGCTTGTCCAACCTTCTGCTCAGGCCAGGACCCCACATCACAGTTAGGTAAGGTTGCCCAGAGCCTCATCCAGTCAAGTTTTGATTGTCTCCAAAGATGGAGATTCCCCAACTGACCCCTATTTCAGCACTTACCTGCTCTCATGGTGGATTGCCCCCCAATACCCAACTGAATTTTCTTAGTCATAACACACACGTATTACTTCTTGTCCTGCTGTGCAGGTCTGAAAAGAGTCTGACTCCATCTTCTGTATAACACATCTTTAACTAACTGTAGACCACAACTACATGCAGTGCCCAGGCCACCTGACCACCTTGGTGGCCTTCACTGCATTTCCTCCAATCTGGAGATTTCCAGCCTCTCTTGGGCCAGGGTGCAGAGGGTGCAAAACAGAGCAGTGCAAATGTGGCCTCACAAGTGCTGAGACAAAGGAACTAATCACCTCCTTCAGTTTGCTGGTTACACTCTCGCTAATGCTAATACAGCCTGGTATTAGTTTTCAACATCACAGGAGCACATAGTGACTCAAGTTCAGTGTGTTGCTCCCCAAGAACCCCAGGTCCTGCCCTGAATAGCAACTACCTACTCAGCCTGCAGCAATGCAGCAGGTTGCTCCATCCCAGAGGCAGGATTCTGCATCTATCTGTGTTGAAAATTCCACAGATGACAAGTTTTGAGCCCCACACTCGAGCAGCACAACCCTAGCCTTGGTTATTCCCTTTGATCAGAATTTCTTCTTTGACCTGAAAAGTATTCCTCATTTGTCAGTTCAGATGAAGCATTCCCACAAGAATGCCATCCCTCCAACAAATTGCTGTCTCCTGGCATCTGTCAGCTAGAAAATTCCCAGCTGGGTGTTACGTGATAAAGCCACTGCTCACATCCAAGATCCATCCTGCCTCAGTTGGCTGCTTTGCACTGTTTGCTCCCCAGGACATACTGTTAAAAATGCACGTCTGTTACGGGCCGGAAAAAAGAGGCAAAGTAGTAGCATTCAGTCAACAATATGGACACCTTCCAGTGGCAAACCAATGCCTCTGAATAGTGATGGATGATAACCAAATAGAGCCAGCTTCTGACTAAGGAAACAGGAGCGATAAGTTAAAAAAAAAAAAAAAAAAGAAAAAGTAATAATTCTTGTCTTAGGCTGTGTGGTCTTTCTTATGTGAACACTCAGGAAAAGACATCAAGATATGCTGAAAGTGCATATCAATAAATTAGAGAACAGTCAAGTTTTAACATTTTTGTCACCTAAAAATAGGATTTGATCACTATAAGCGATTAATCTAAAACATGTTCTTCCGTCAGTTTCAGGGCAATATTCACTGTACGCTCACATTCCTTACAGGATCAGATAACAAAGCAAGCACAGGAACTTCTGAGTTAAGATTGCAAATCCAAACCTGTGATGGATATGCAGGTCTGTGCACTAGCATATCCTTAGCTCTGCCCTGCCAATTATACCAAGCAAAAGCCATATGAGCAGAATGATGACACTTCAGCAATGTGACAGTAGAATAAAATAAACTGTCAAGTAGGGTTTAGACTGCCTTAGTTCTCCGATTCCTCCCCTCCACTTTCTGCCAGCCCTAGTGTTGTACAATGCAAATATACTTATTCTGCACAGCAACAACAGGAGCTATAATCCTGTGGCTGATGAGCTAAGTTTTCCAAACGTAGCAAAATATCCAAAACCTGGAATTGAACTATTTCATACACAAGATCAGCTGAAGAAATCTGAAGTGTTTAGGTGATTTAGGAACAAGAAGCCTAGCAAGAGCACAACTGTCTAAATTCCCTTGGGCTGATTCTGTTTAAGTATTTAGATACCTAAGAAGCATGGACAGATGCCAAACCCTTCCCACAGGCAGAACCCTGGTATTTGGGCAAAACTACCGCATGACATTCAGGATTGCCATAAGTGGAGGATGCAGTGGCTCTGCTGGCAGGGAACCTTTGGAGAGAATCATTAACTTCCATTTCACTCTGTAGTCAGACACTGCACTGTCCTACTCAAACAGGGTAAATGTGATCCAGCAAGTGCAAAGCTGGGGTGCAAACATCATAGCTTGTCCTCGGCCTGAGGAGCCTTCAGTAGCCTTTAGCACTTGCACTATTTCGCTGAACTCGCTTCAGCGTATGAAAGCCTCCACTAAAAAGAATGAACAAGCCAAACAAGAGAGGCAAGATGATTTGCACAGCACATTTAGTTTACCAAGCCCATCTCCTCTGCAGTTGGCATGCAGCCTGCACACTGCAGACCAATGAAGGAGTGATGGAGAGAAAGCATCAAGTACCAAACAGCAGCAACAAACAGCCACAGGGGGCTAAAAACCACGTGGAGATCCAGAGGTTTACACACTTCCACATGCAGACACGGCTGGACTCCCTCAGTCTGAAACTTCCCTCTGTTTGAACTGTGCAAGTTGCTGCCTGGCCCCTATGCGCCTTTCTCCTCAAGGCAGAGGTAGATAAGGGCTAAAAAGTTGGTGCTAGCCTCAAGTTGAGATGCTCTGATTTGCTCTAGGAAAACCCCAAGGGTAGACCTGGACAGTAGTAACCACTGCAAGAAAGTGTATCAGAGACTGAGCTGGCACAGAAGAGTGCCAAGTCTGTGGGATACAAGGTACAAATGACTCAGCTACGCTCGTGATCATGGGAACGGTCCTCAAGTTACTTGAGACATTTCAGAGTGCACCAGAGTCCTTCACACCATTAAAACCAGCACATCTCACACTCAACAGGGGGCAGCACCATGCCCTTCATCATGCAATAAAAAGGCTCCCAAGCAAAATGAGACATGAACTTGTTTTTACTATCAATCAAAAGCACAAAACTACAAGGCACACGTACATTGTACATTCAGCAAAGCCTGCTGAATGGCTCACTAGAAGACACCATTGCCATCTGCAAAATTATCCATGCTCCAGCAAAACATTTAGTGGAATTATCTATGGATCAAAATTACTAAATGTTCCATAAAGACCTTGGATTATTGTGCTGTTGTGTTGTATCAATAAGATGGAGATATGAAGTACTAGAAAAAATAGCCTTCTTAAAGTAAAAGGAGGATTGTGGTCCCACCTGCTCCCTAGTGGAGAGGGCTTTAAACTAAAGGTGCCGGGGAAGGGGAACCTCAGTCCATCCCACTCCTACCAGTTTGATGCCAATGCCAGCAACAGATGCCCAGAGCCAGGAGAAGGATCACAGGTCAGCAGGAGAGCACCTGAAGTGCAGCACAGAGGAATTCCAACCACTCCAGCCAGTCAGTCAGCTTCATTGCGGGCCCAACTGAAATGCCTCTAAGCAAACACACGTAGCATGGGGAACAAACAGGAGGAGTTAGAGAGGTGCGCACGCCTGCAGGGCTGTGATCTCATTGGCATCATGGAGATGCGGTGGGATGGCTCCTATGACTGACTGTTGGAATGGAAGGATACAGGCTCTTTAGGAATGAGGGTCAGGGGAGACAGGGAAGGGGTGTGACCCTCAATGTCAATAACCAGCTGCAGTGCATGGAGCTCCACCTGGGAATGGATGAGGAGCCAACTGAGAGCTTATGGCTCAGGATTAATGGGAGGGCAGGGACAGGGGACACTATAGTGGGGGTCTGCTACAGGCCACCTGACCAGGGAGACCAAGCAGATGAGGCCCTCTATAGACAGATAGGGAGCAGCCTCACCTTCACAAGTCCTGGTCCTCATGGGGGACTTCAACCACCCCAATATCTGTTGGAGGGACAACACAGCAGGGCATAAGCAATCCAAGAGGTTCCTGGAATGCGTTGATGATAACTTCCTCCTCCAAGTGACAGAGAAACCAATGAGGAGAGGTGCCACGTTGGACATTGTTCTCACCAACAAGGAGGGGCTGGTGGGGAATGTGAAGCCTTGGCTGTGATGACCATGAAATGGTGGAGTTCAGGATCCTTAGGGCAGTGAGAAGGGCCCACAGCAAGCTCACTACCCTGGACTTCAGGAAAGTAGACTTTGGCCTCTTCAGGGACCTGCTTGGTAGCGTACTATGGGACAAAGCCCTGGAGGAAAGAGGGGCCCAAGAAAGCTGGTTAGTATTTAAGGATCACCTCCTCCAAGCTCAGGAAGGATACATGCCAACAAAGAGGAAGCCAGGCAAAGCCACCCAGAGGCCTGCATGGATGAACAAGGAGCTCCTGGGCAAACTCAAACACAAAAAGGAAGCCTACAGAGGGTGGAAGCAAGAGCTGGTAGCCCAGGAAGAATACAGAGAAACTGTCTGAGGGCTCAGGTTAGGAAAGCTAAAGCCCTGATAGAATTAAGTCTGGCCAGGGGCATCAAGGACAATAAAAAAGCTTATATAGGTACATCAGTGATAAAAGGAAGACTAGGGAAAGTGTGGGTCCTCTACAGAAGGAAATGGGAGACCTGGTTACCCAGGATATGGAGAAGGCTGAGGTACTCAACATTTTTTGCCTCAGTCTTCACCAGCAAGGGCTCTAATCACACTGCCCAGGTCACAGAAGGCAAAGGCAGGGACTGGGAGAATGAAGAACCATCCAGTGAAGGAGAAGATCAGGTTCGAGACCATCTAAGGAACCTGAAGGTGCACAAGTCCATGGGACCTGATGAGATGCATCTGCGGGTCCTGAGGGAACTGGTAGATGAAGTTGCTAAGCCACTATCCATCATATTTGAGAAGTTGTGGCAGCCTGGTGAAGTTTCCATGGACTGGAAAAGGGGAAACATAACCCCCATTTTTGAAAAGGAAGACCTGGGGAACTACAACCTGGTCAGTCTCACCTCCGTGCCTGGCAAGATCATGGAGCAGATCCTCCTGGAAACTATGCTCTGGCACATGGAAGATAAGGATGTGATTGGTGACAGCCAACATGGCTTCACTAAGGGCAAAGTGCACCTGATAAATTTCTACAATGGGGTTACAGTATTGGTGGATAAAGGAAGAGCAACTGATGTCATCAACCTGGACTTGTGCAAAGTATTTGACTATCCTGCACAACATACTTGTCTCTAAATTGGACAGACATGGATTTGACAAATGGACCGCTCAATGGATGAGGAATTGGCTCAATGGCTGCACTCAAACAGTTGTGGTCAACAGCTCAATGTCCAAGTGGAGATCAGTGACAAGTGGCATTCCTCAGGGGTTGGTACTGGGACCAGCACTGTTTAACATCTTTGTCAGCGACACAGACAGTGGGATCGAGTGCACCCTCAGCAAGTTTGCCGACGTCACTACGCTGTGTGGTGCGGTCGACGTGCTTCAGGGAAGGGATGCCATCCAGAGGGACTTTGACAGGCTGGAGAGATAGGCCCATGTGAACCACATGGAGTTCAACAAGGCCAAGCACAAGGTCCTACATGTGTTGGCGCAATCTCAAGTACCACTAGAGAATGGGCAGAGAATGGATTGAGAGCAGCCCTGAGGAGAAGCACTTGGGGATGTTGCTTGATGAGAAGCTCAACATGAGCCAGCAATGTGCACTTGCAGCCCAGAAAGCCAACCATATCATGGGCTACATCAAAAGCAGCATGACCAGGTCAAGGGAGGGGATTCTCCCTCACTACTCGGTTCCTGCGAGACCCCACCTGGAGCACTGCATCAGACCTCTGAGGTCCCCAGGACAAGACAGACATGGAGCTGCTGGAGCAAGTCCAGAGGAGGCCACAAGGATGATCACAAGGCTGGAGCACCTCTCCTATGAAGACAGGCTGAGAAACTTGGGGTTGTTCAGCCAGGAGAAGAGAAGGCTCTGGGGAGACCTTAGAGCCCCTTCCAGTCCCTAAAGGGGCTACAGGAAAGCTGGAGAGGGACTGGTGACAAGGGCATAGAGTGACAGGACAAGGGGGAACGTCCTGAAGCTGAAGGAGGGGAGATTTAGTTTAGATATTAGGAAGAAATTCCTCTCAATAAGGGAGGTGAGGCACTGGAAGAGGTTGCCCAGAGAAGCTGTGGATGCCCCATCCCTGGAAGTGTTCAAGGCCAGGTCGGATGGGGCTTTGGGCAACCTGGGCTAGTGGAGGGTGTCCCTGCCCATGGCGGGGGGGGTTGCAAGTAGATGATCTTTAATGTCCTTTCCAACCCAAACTATTCTATGATTCTATGATTGCTACACCTCCCAGGAATCAAACATGGATATAATTTTGCTGTTCATTAAAATGAAACAGTTCAGTCAAAAATAATGGCTTCTGCTCCAACCCAATGTGACTGATCCAGCGATGCACACACCAGGCAATCTACTTCATTACTGTTTTAATAAAAAATTATTTCACGGATTCTTTTTTTTTCCCTCCCCTGAGATACCAGCATATTGGTGATTACTTACGATTATAGCAGTGCTCATTCCATTAAGCAATCCATTTCACAAGGCATCTAAGATTTAGACATGCAGTTCTGCAAAAGGCTTGATGCTGCTGTGTATTTCCTCAGAAATAAGAGGCCCAAAGAATGGGAAGCACAGACTGGGATGTTTCCATCGACTTGAATGCCTACACAGTCTGAGGATTGAGACCTTGAGAGCAATTCCGGGCTGGCATTAACAGGCAAATTCTGCCAGATTCCATGGAACTGTGTAATGGTGCAATCGCCATCCACCCGAAAAAGTTTCTGTCATCCAGGTGTGATGCCCAGCTGTTGTGCCATACACCACAGCAATAAGCAGCTCAGATTTGTATTAGCAACAGAAAGGTGAACACTGAAGCAAAAAGATACTGCTTTCCTCTTTGCCATCACTTCAGAGCACAATCAGCCAAAACATTCCTACCATCCTGAAATCAGTGCAGATCCTCATGATAAGCATCATCTGCTGATGTGGGCATCTGGCCACATCAGAGGAAGCAGCTTGGTTATCGCTAGTCAGCCAGAACAGCACAACAGATCTGAGGAAAGCAGTCTCTGAAATAAATTTCAGGCCACAAGGGAGTATTTATCACCACTGTTCACTGCTGCTAGTCTCTTTTTTCCATTTCTCAAATGCTCAACACTAAATCAAACTCATTCAGAGATGTGTTGTTCTTGGATCAACATACATTACTGCAGAACTGAGTAAGCTTCTTCAGAATATAACCATAAAGTTCCCACCAAAGGGTCAAGCACAGCAATGCTTATATACTGCATTTTATTTCATTTACTTGCAAGGCAAGAACAACAACTCCGAATTCAGTTATTTCCTAGAAAATGTGCCTAGTTTTTATCAGCTTAGTTGGGCAAACCACAAAGGTTTGTGTTGACCTTAGTATCTGTTTTACAGGCTATGGGAGATTACCTGCATCCAGCAGTTAAAGAATCTTCCTCAAGAAAGAATTAATCTCTGATAAGCAAACATTGTTAGCATTCCAGCAAAAGCATAAGAACCTCACTGAGGAAGGCTGATTGATTATTTAAGGCATTGATTCCTGCCTCACATATTTTTTACTCTATAATAAAGATGATTAAGAGCCAGATATCCAGCAGCCGCAGTCATACAATGCAAGAGAAGTTACTATAACAGACAATCTGATCCCAAATATCAATTTTCTTTCTTGTACCCTTACAAAAGCATAATTAAATACCAGGAGGTGAAAGAAAAATCTACTTAATACACTCCAAATCATTTTACACCAGTATAAAGCAAAATTCAAAGTTAGTTGGGAGGAGATCAAAATAGAAACTTTGCCTGCATCAACCAAAATTGACAGCAATACTGTTAAGGAGAAAAGCATCACAGAAAACCAAAGCAATAGTCTTAATTTACTGCTGAATCTTTCACTTCTGTTTCCTTCCTTTGCCTTCCTTGAAAAGTGCATGTTTTATTTATGATTAGAGGAACTTATCCCTGAAGGGCATGTCTCACCAAGCTGATCTTTTCAAGCAAAGTTCATATTAAATTTACTTTGTCCCCTAAATTGCCACAATGTTAAATGAGCCCAATATTTATATCAGGTTCTCTTATTCAGTTGCTGTGTCTCAGTAAAAAGACATTACTGCTAGAATTAGTAATGTCTTACTTTCACTCAATACCTCCTTTCACCATGAAAAACTACTTGCAGACAAAATGATATTCTTTTCCAGAAATATAGGAAAAGCTTCTTTCACTGATAAACTAAGTCAAAACTCTGCAAAAGAGCTGAGCAAAAATAGTTAAAAATCCATGTACTTGCCTTTGTCTAATTTCATCCTACACAGAATTTCAAGAGACAGATCATTGTCAAAGATACACAACAAATTTTTTAAATAACAAACAAATAATAACCCACACAACACCACATACAACTCTACCCCTAAAAACACAGCCTCTTGCTGTGGAATCATAGAATGGTTTGGATTGGGAGGGACCTTAAAGCCCATCTAGTTCCAACCCCCCTGCTGCGGGCAGGGACACCCTCCACTAGCCCCGGTTGCCCAAAGCCCCATCCAACCTGGCCTTGAACACTGCCAGGGAGCCAGGGGCCTCCACAGCTTCTCTGGGCAACCTGTGCCAGGGCCTCAGCATCCTCACAGGGAAGAATTTCTTCCTTCTATCTAATCTAAATCTACCCTCTTTTAGTTTAAAGCCATTACCCCTTCACCTATCACCACATGCCCTTGTAACCAGTCCCTCTCCAGCTTTCTTGTAGGCCCCTTTAGGGACTGGAAGGGGCTCTAAGGTCTCCCCAGAGCCTTCTCTTCTCCAGGCTGAATCAACCCCCAACTATCTCAGCCTGTCTTCATAGCAGAGGTTATCCAGCCCTGTGATCATCCTTGTGGCCTCCTCTGGACTTGCTTCAATAGCTCCGTGTCCTTGTTGTACTGGGGACCCCAGAGCTGGATGCAGTACTGCAGGTGGGGTCTCATGTGAGTGGAGTAGAGGAGGAGAATCCCCTCCCTCAACCTGCTGGCCATGCTGCTTTTGATGTAGCACAGGATAGGGCTGGCTTTCTAGGCTGCAAGCGTGCACTGCCGGCTAATGTTGAGCTTCTCATCAACCAACACCCCTTCTCCTCAGGGCTGCTCTCAATCCAGTTTCCAACCACTCATAGTTCTTTACTCAGCTGACCTAAAACACTTTCTAGAAAAAGTTATCCTGGACTTCCTGGAACAACTGACGACCAACTTAAGGAACACTGTCCTTGAACAATGCACCCAGACAAGACACATTCCTGTTCTATCACTTCTCCTCACCCCAGCTTACATGTTACCAACAGGGGCAGTGGACATAGTCTCTCAAGCAAGCTCAGATGTATATTTAGCTCACAAGTACAGACTTAAGTGATTAGATGGAGAGTGAATAAGCTTCACTGGAGGATGGACATTTGATTTAATTAGCACAGTTTGCACCCATTGTAATGGGACTCTTCATCACCAAGGGCCATACCTAAGCAAACGTTACAAGGTTTTAACTCCTTTTGCTTCACAGCAAAGAGATGAAGGACAAATGACAGTATTTTGCTCAGTACATCATTTATTTCCTGCCTCCAGCAGATGAAAGCAATCCTACCGATGGCTGATGACTAAATAGTTCAAGGGGTAAAAAAAAAAGACAAGAATTAGTCCCATGAAGCCAGCTTTTCTGGAGCTAATCAAATCTTATTTGCTCTAATTTGATCCTTATTAGACTTTGCAAGGAAGATTTTCCTCAGGTCATCTAAAAAAATTCCTTTTTCCTTTTTCATCGTCATCCTGTTTGTAGGAAAAGCATACATTTACATATAACGAGCAAACTATCTCCAGATTTTCCAGCAACTCTGAGATGCTGTTTGCACAGAAAATCCTGTAAAAGAAAAGAGGAGGACTGAGAGCACCTGTTCATGCCCGAAGTGCAAATTTTTGTTTAGTTCTTCCTTCAAGTGTTTGTTCATGCCATTAGAGAATTCTTACCAATTGCAAATTATATTAAGTCCCTGCTAGGACAATCATGCCAAGTCAAGTGCTTCACTATGCAAGGTAATTCTCTAAGTAACCCTCTAGCTACTTGCATCGGACTTTACCTCCAACTTCCTCATCTTTATCACATTAGCCTTCAGTTCTCCTGGCTCTGTCAGAATTAAGTTAACAGTCAGGTGTCACAAAACAGCCCAGAATGACAAAATGGAAATGCCCATCAGAAGCTACGAAAAGTTTCTTATGGTTGCTTCTGAAGAGCAAAGAGAGTCCAGGTTTTGCATACTGCTTCAGTCACAGCAGCAGAGAATGGACACAACAGCAAGCAGGCAACTCTTCCCCCCAAGGACTACAGATGTTAGAATGCTCCACCAGAATGGAGTTCCAAATTAATATGCTGGGGCATTTAGCACTGTTAAGGCAGCTCTCATACAAGCAAATCAAAAGCAGTTCTTCCACCATGCAGGCTTTCACACATTACACAACTGTGAGAGGTTAGATCCAAGGAGCTAAAAGATGACAGCTCATCACATCTCAAACTTCTCATCTTGGGACAGGGCACAAATACTTGTGGAATAAGGAATAACACAAGTAAAGAAAATATTCCAAGTGTGAAGAATGAAGTCTAGCTCAGCTCTCCAAATGTGAAGGACAAACAGAGGAAAAAGTGCTTCGTTCTGCATTCTGCTATTCTGGATGCAAGTATGTTTTCACACAAAGTCACGTGCAAAAGCTAAGCCTACAGAATATATTCTTTATACAGTAGTACCTCTTCTGCCTTGCTGCCCAACTCCTTGCGCAGAAAGAAGTAGGTGAAAATTAGAAAATAAACAAACTACCACAACACAAACACTGTCTCTCAAGAACAGCAGTGATATTGCTGGAAACTCACAGTGCTGGGCACTAATTATACACTGCTCGTTAATCAGTTATTTATAAAAAGCCGCTGTTCTGCAACACAGACCCAGAAATGCTGGAGACATTCAAAGGTCTCTTCACACCAACCTCTTGCTCAAAGCGGTACCAAGGCCAATATTAGATCAGGTCAGCCATGACTATCCAGCTGAATCTTGAAAACCAAGGATGGAGTTTCTGCCGTTCCCTGGGACAGCCCACTCCCATACGGCGCTACCTCTAGTGAAAAGTCCCAAAACGAACCTCCCAAGCTGCAACTCAAAGGACATTGTCCCTTATCATATCGTTTGTATTATGCTGAGGAGTTTGCCTCTATCACCTTTGCAACACCCTTTCAATAGGCTGCTAGGGTTCACTGAGGCTTAGCTCCAGCTCAGGCAGCAAGACGCAAGGAACAATTTTAGAAGTTCTCAAAAGATGAAATTGTAGCTCATAGCTGCTGCAATGCTGGTCAGACAGAACAAGGAGCACTGAATTTCTTCAGGTTCCTGAGCTTTGAATGGGTGCTGACAGAGGGCAGATTTTAAAGTTCTCAGTAGCATTTTGTATCATGATCAGGAAGGCAAGCACAGAGCCACTGCGGCAAAAAGACTTCCAACAGTCAAAATTCAAGCATCCCACTACTATTCACTTGCACACATGCACAGTGAATGGTGGAGCCAAATGACCTCCAAACAGGCCAAAGCAAAAGTCTGGATGGCCACACAGATACTCTAAAACACACTCTCTAAAATGAAAAGTCACAGTTCAGGGCAGACTCGATGCAATTCTTGTAGCTATCTTTCAGCTACCATACCTGGGGCAGGGGAACACAATTTAGTTAATGAAGACTCAAAGCTTGGCAGCATGGATTAGATAAATGTTAGAGCTGGTCCTATTCCTATCCCTGCTGATGGTAGGTTTGTGACTGTGCCTCATCCTCCTTCCCAGTTTCACCCTCTATTGCCTCAATAGAGAGGATGTGCTTTTGCATACAGACATTGTCTCTCGCTGTGTGTGGGTGCATAGCAGGATGAGGCCCTGATTCCAACCAGAGTCTTCAGGCACTTCTATACAACAAATAACAATTCCTTACTGCAACAACAAAACATCCCCAAGGCTCTATGAAAAGTATCAGGTATTTTTCTTTCAGTAAGTTGCTGGTATCACACGAAGTGCAAACTTTTTTTTTTTCTCTCAAAACGAACATTTCTTAGGCTTTGAAGCATGAAATAAGTAAGCCCCATAGAGAATGGTATTTTTAGCTTCCAGGATCACATGATGTGCCAATGGCTTCTGTCAGGATCATCAGTCTTGCAAATTTAAATTGATTGAAGTAATAAGAGTGCTTGGCAAACATACCAAGTTGAAACGTATAAAAGGCCAAAACTTCTAATCAGACAGCATGAAGTAAATGCAGTCCTCTTTATAAAACTCCTAAACAATTCCTATCAGCAGTGCTGGAAAAAAGCTTACTGTGTTGCAAAACTACAAAGAAATGTTAGTCTTATTTTTTAATTTTATCATAACCAGTTATTTTTCTCATCACTCTGTCCTTTCTTTCCAAGTGTTTATACAAAGCAGTCTCATCTGCATGAAGAACTAATTAATTCAGTATCACACAGTAATTTCTACTACAAACAAACAGCTGGATACTTGGAGTTATCCTTGCATTATTCTTATCCTGGATGGATGTGCAATGCAGTATGCAAAACAGGCAAAAATATATGATGAAATACTCTTACAAGCCTGGATTTATACTGATCAAAGACAGAACACCCAGAGAAAAACTTCAGAAATCCTCCCCAGTTTTGGTGTGGTGTTTGTTATTTTCATCGTGATCAGACATTAGAATAAAACCACAGTGGAGAGAGATTTTCCATTCCCATGGCCAGCCGTCCATCACCACTGTGACTTTAATTGGGAGGTCCACACCTGCTGAGCATCCACCAACACACATACACAAACATCCCTCCTACAAACACTAGAGAGGATTAAGGGCAAGAAAAGTTAAAGTAACTGAGAATGACAGAAGAACTTGTATTGGTCAAGGTCAATGAAATTACAAATTAAAATCAGCCAACCTGCAAGTTTTTTTAGGATTTTGTATTTCTTTCCATTTTAATGATTTCATGCTCCGGATATGATGTATTGATTGAAACATGTAAGATGTGTTTGGGAAGAAAAAACATAAACAACCCATGAGCCAGATTTTCTTAATTGCACCAGGGTAAATCTCCCAACAATTCTAGTAAAATCTGTGGGTTTTCATTAGGGTAAAACAGATGGAAAGATCTCCCCTGATTGCCATTGTCATTCTTGAATTACACTGGTAAAGGTAACTAGAATTTCTCATTGAGACTGGTCCCTTCTTATATTTAGAACATGAAAAAATCAAAACTTCATTCAGAGATACAGTCTGCCTGCTACAGCACATAACTGTGGTTGAATCTAATTGCTAAAAGCAGGTGACTTACGGGAAAGCTCCACTGACACGAGCTTGGGCTAGGACACACAGCAAGGATAAGGTCTTAGAACAAGCCTGTACACTACAAAACAGTCTGCATTTGCTCACATGACTAAAAATAATTGCACTCCCTTTTCCATTGATTGGTATCTATAAATACTAACTTTGAGCTTGAAATGACTTTCCCCTAAGCAGGAACTGACCAATTTAAGTCCAAATCTGGAAGCCCAGGAGCTAGGCACAGCATCTGAGTTCACAGCAAGCTTGAGGCATAAATCTTCATGTTCCCTTGCTGAGATCCACAGACTGAGTCCAGCCACAGCTAAAGACTATCCTGAGTCTCCAAGGATTTCTCATAGCTTAAAGAAAAATTGATTGCTATACTATGGTTTTAACACACATGCCTTAAAATTATATTACATATATGTCTTGGTTTATATATTAAATGTTAGGCTATATAATAATGTATATTTCTATAGAACATAATACAAAATTAAAAGAGGTCAGATTAGGCAACCTTAACTGTCTCTTCTGGCCTTAAAAACACCTATCAGTCACATAGCTTTAAAAACACGTACACAGAACCAGCTGATCCAGCTGCCAGGCAAACTCAGTCAAGGGAGTCCGAACAGATAAGCAGCTCTCTGGTTTAAACGTCACTGAAATCTAAGGATGCCACTGGTGGTAGCACACAACCAAAGCTCAGGATTCACAGCAAGCAGATTGCCTCCAAAGGAAGTTTATATAAACACGGTTGCTTTTGATAATGCTGGATGAAACCCAGCAACTTTGGAGGTCCTTCTCAGCTTGTGTTTCAGCCAGAAAATTTCCAGTCCTGGTAGGATTGCTTTTCTTTGATGGTACCATGGATACCTAGAGCAGGTAAGCACCAGAAGTGGTAAAGGTTGAGCAGAGTTTACACCAAAGGCATTTTAAACTTCTACTTTCATGTTTCATCTCAGCAGACCCACAAAGCACACACATGAAGGAGACCTCTGGAGCTGAAGTACTAGAGAAAAGAGAATTCCTTGAGAAGTGATTCCAAGGTACAGCTGTCTTCATAAAAATTCAAAAAGCTCTCAGAGGATCAGTCGTATCTAGGAGGCTCCACTACTTGTTCATTTCAGGGATTATCAAAACCTCTTCGCCCACACGCTTTCCACCCAGACACAGTTGGAAATTCAGATGCGTTACATCTGGGTGAACTAGATCTGGATGGACTAGTAGGGAAATCCCATAGAGGAGAAACTATAGAGCTTTTATTTATTTATCATGTTTTCTTTAATGCATGGCAGATTAATGACAGGAGTACAATCATTAATAGCCATCCACAGAGCTGGAAGAGTGCAGCATACTTTCCATTTCCCCTCACTAGCCTCCCCAGGAGGTTCATCTGTAAGTTGAGCTATTCTAGCTCCTGTGTTACAGTTGAGTCACTCAACCCTCCCAGCAAACAATTTGATTTTATTATGCTCTTCTTAAGCAAAACAACAACAAAAACTCAGACCACACAGGTAGCAGACTATACTTTTGTTCAAAGGCAATTTAAATTCCAAGTTACCACAAAGCTGTAAAACCGATCTCTCTCTATTTCTGCATCCAAGGGCTGGGCAGCACTCTGATCCTGGTTACATCAGTGTAAACCTGAAATAAATTCCTCTGCTGTGAAGGAGTTATTCATAAGCAGTTCCTTCAGACTGAACCCAAGCTCACAAATGGCCATATTTCATATCTTGGAGAGTAAGGTGACAGCTTAACAAAGAAGCATTAAAAAAGCATTTTCAACTTGAGCAAACTCTGTGCATTCTGCATTTAAAGAGTACCCCAACTGTCCATAGGAGCTTATGTGTCAGATGCTCAAAATCTGTGCTATAAATAGACTCCAGCAGTCTTCTGAAAAGCATTGAGACACAAGAATTGTCAAAGAACAGACAGAGCACCTAAATATTCAGTGATCTAATTTTGATCTCACTCACACAAGGTATACACTGGTGTAATGCTGTATTTTTTTTAATGGAGAGAGGATTCATCTAGACACAAGATTACTACCCTATATTTATTTCTATTTTTAATCCTTGTGATTAATTATTAATGTTACATGGCATGTTTAAGATAAGAACATATTGCTGCTCTAGAAAAACTAATAGAGTAGGCTTTCTTGCTTTTCCAGATAAAAGAAAATAACAAAGATACAATCTTCTCTAATTTCACACAACAGTCCTGTCTTCCTGTGATCACTAAATTAATAGTGCTGCCATCACTTTGAAACAGTATATAACATTTAAGATTATTAGTCAGCTGTTTGCTTTTCTATAAAAAAAACCCAAACCCTCAAAACAAACATATTCCACAAAGCAGCAGACAAAACCTGAGCATATCCCAAGTGATCTGCTCTCCCAGTTTGATTCTTTCTCGTTTGCAAGTTAGGATCTGCAGAAATTATCACTGAAGAAGGCAAAAAAACCCCACCACACACTTACAGGCATAGTGCTGATAGATGAGTACCTGCAAATAAGTACAAGCCAAGATAAAAACTAACTCACTCTATGCACCAGTAAGTACAATCTATTTGCAAGCAGATTCAAACTAGACAAAATGCAAAAATGGGAAGGAAAAAAAAAAAGACCAAGGGCTGACTTCTGCTGCCCTGACTCAAGGCAACATTCCCATTAATTTCAATAGTTTTGCCTGAGTCAGGACTCCAGCTCTAGAACCCTAATTACAGCTGAATAATCAACCCACAAAGAGCTCTGCCAGCACATCAGTACTTCTCTCTAGTTGTGTAACAGAGAGCAAGATACTTCATTAGCTTCTTCCCCGTTCCCCATGACACCACAAATGTTCTGTGCCCACCAGCTCCAACCAAGGGGAAAGTCACAAAAGGTTTGTCACTGACATGCAAAACTCGAGTTTCAGGGCTCAAGCTAATGAAAAAATGAGATGGTTCTGGAGAAGACAGTCAGAGGGCAGCTGACTTCAGGCAGCCTTCTCCGCACAATGCAAAACAAGACTGGGGCACTCATTGCCAGAGGCTGTCATAGAGGCCAAAAGCAAAAAATTTTGAAGTTTTGGTTCAGAAAGTGACTGATGCCCTGACACTGGGAGGGGATGGCAGAAAAGGGTCACTTTATTCATGTCCTGATTCGTTTTCTACAGCATCTCCTACCAGCTCTGCCAGATGATGAACCCATGCTAAACAGACTTCTGGTTGAAGCGTGGGAGATTTTATGATCTGCCATGCTGCATTAAGAGTCCAGTTATTCAGAAGTATTGCTCAGATGCCTTTTCCAGGAGCCCCACAACTACACCAAGCTCTTAGCTCTAAAAAGAGATTTCTAGCTTTTATAATTATTTTATTTAAAAAAAAAAAAAAAGTCTGACAGTTTGAGCAAAAATACACCACACGCTGCTACAGTCTCCAAAGATACAGGACCAGTGGTTTTAAGACAGATGAGTCGTCATCCCCCATTGAGTTGTATGAAGGTTGTGATGCTTAAACCAAAGTTAGGTCACCAGGAGTACAACACTTCACATACAAAGCACTAGGGAAAAATAAAAACAGCTTTAAAATATTAGTGAGTCACACTAGGAGACACACTGATGTTTATGAGCTCAAAAAATTATTTTCAGGAATTTTCAGAAACCAATACAGTCATGACCTATCCAGCCAGGGCTTAGTATGTGGAAAGTGATGAAGAGTTGAGTTTGTTGGGCCCTTTCCCTTGGGTGGCTGTAGGGAGACACTTCCTTCCAGAGACCACTTCTAGTGAGCTAGGGCTAGAAAGGAGATTCTCCTACCCAAGGTGGGAACCAACATCCACACTGGTAGATCTGCCATTACCCCAGTCACTGCTCCCTGTTCTGATGTCCTTTACAACCTACTTACAGATACTCAGATTTTTCAGACATGGGCTAGATTTAGTTTTGAATTGCAGCCCCTTTTCCCTTCAACCCTCCCATGGAGAAAGGTGCAACTCTTGGTCCAACTCGACAGCCTTTTCATGCAGTGATGAAGTGGGAGACGTTTGGCTGCTGGACTCACCTGCTATTTTAATGGATATTCTTGACTTCCCAAGGCTACAGGTCAAAAGGCAGTAGGCTAGATGGCCTGGATTCGACAATCACAATCTCCTAAACACTCTTACAATGTATTTATTGGGATCATTAAACACATTTTTTTTCTGGTACTTAAGCAGTTTCTGCTTCACTATTTATTTGGCCTGCTATAATTTGTTACGTAGGCGGATGTTTCAACCTGTGCAAAGGTCAGGGTGATGTCTACAAAGCACTTAAATCTAACTCCAAATAGTACCTGAACCTTTGCTTGTCATATACCACATCTAACAATGTCACCATCTGTGAACAATATGCCGAGATGACTTCACTTGCAAAATACTGGAGAGAAAGATCACAAAATAAGTTGCAAAGTTCATTTCAAAGTCACTGATAACTGTGCCAACAATTTTGCCTCATTATGTGCCCAGCTCTGGCCTTGATCATCTCATAAATGTAAGGGAAAATTAGAAATTCATCTTAACTATAAATTTTGAGTTCTTAATAGAGTATTGAAATACTGTATCTTAAAGGTGCCTCAGCAATCACTGTTCTGCGGAACAGTAAATTCTGAAGAGAAATGAGGTGGCACCAAACCAAGGTCTGCCTGGAACTTCTGTATCTAGAGGGAGGCAGTTTGTATCAACAATTTAGGTCTGGTACGTCCAGGAACAAAGAAAGCATTGGTCTCAGTTCTGGGACCTTAGTTTAAAAAAGCTACAGGGACCTTTTTCGATTTTAGGTAAGCAAAAGAAATTCTGAAAGAGTGGGAAAGCACAAACTTGAATAAAAAAGAAGTATGAGCAGCTGGACTTAATAGGCAGCCTGTCCTCCATACCCATAAAAATACCCAACCAAATAATCAAAAAGGCTACACTTAAAAAAACCCAAAAAACTAACCCCACAAAATAAAAAAACAGGAGAATGATAATCAGAGGTTTGTCAAGACTAAGTCCCATCAGATTAATGTAGTTTATTTCTGAGGTTTGTGAACAGTGAAGGACAGGAGACATTACAGATCTTGACACCAGTATGGTTCCTGATACTGCCCAGTACAAGACAGGGAAACTATTTCACTGGGTGGAAAAGTGCTGAAGTTGCTATCAGTGGCTCACTGTCAAACAGAAGGATGCTAAGGGGGGGGGTCCTTTTAACATTCGTTATTTACATAATAGGGAGCTTAATCATTCTGTCTAAAATTATATTAAACAGGAAAGTATGTTGCAGGAAGAACTGGAATGAGTTTAACAACCTGGAGAAATTGCCTGGAAAAAAAAAGAATTATTTGCAAAAGTGAAGGGTTACTCCCACCTACGTGGAGAATCAGCTGTACTGACACAGTTCAGGGAACAGCTGCAGTTTTCTAAAAGAGGACCGGGACTTTAGAAGAAACTCCAAGCTGAAGCTGCATCACTTGTTATACTGTTGCCGAAAATTCAGACACAGAAGTGAGATGGATAATGCATTGCACACTAAGGACGTGAAGTAATTTTTATCTGCAAAGCTGTGCTGGTGAGACCTCAAGTGAAGACCTGTGTCCAATCTGAGGAATCGAATTTTAAGAAAGGTGTAGGCTCACTGGATAGAGTCCAGAAGAAAGAGAAGATAGGCAAATTTCTAGAATGTGTGACTACACAGAATGCGCGGAAGAATTTGGTTTGTTTAGTAAAGATGAAGGAAAACAAAAAAGATCCTGAGATCTATAGGATATTGCTGCAGAGGAAGAGATCAGTCACAAAGTGACTAGGACAAGCATTGGGTCCGAACTACACCAAGAAAGGTTTAGCCATGAGGAAGTAACAGTAAATGGAGTACTGTAACAGACTGCCTGGAAGGATGGGCAAATCTCTACCTCCGATGTCTTAAAAATAGATTAGACATGTATTCATTAATAATGATATAGGTGACCCTGGTCATTAAGACACTAGTTCTTTCTCCATACCTCTGACAGTTCTACAATCGTCTGATTAGATGACCACTGCTCAACCCTTGGAGCTCACCAAAAAATTCTTTAAAAGTGACCAAATCCCAAACATTGTAATTGGACAAAACTTCTCCTGACTCTGGAATCTGGATCAATGGCAAAAATATAAAAGACCTTGTCAGGTTCTGCCAGTCTTCACCATGTAACTTCATTTGAAAAATAAATAATTATTTGGCCTGGGTAACATCCCACTTGAGAAAGATGATAGCAGACTGACGCACAATTTGGATGACTCTCCATGATCTTGTAAAGTTTGAGGACTACCTTTGTGGTTTTACACTTGCATCCGATCTCCACAATTACTTTAAAATGTTATGCTGTAATAGAATAATCAGAGTCAATTACAGAAGGTCAGAGAAAGAGCAGGCATAATATATTTTGTTAGCTCCTTCTGATAGTTCATGATGTGGAGCTTTATTAATGTGTCTGGGACCCAGCCCACTTCAGAAATGCCAATGCTCCCTGGGGGATAACGCTGAAGGGATTCACAGCTTTCACATCTCTCTCCAAAAAGACAATGACTTTCACAGAAGACCAAGGAAATTGGAAACCTTTTCCCCCAAAATCAAATGGAAGCATGCACAGCTGTAAGAATACGTGCTGTGGCAGAAGGATTAAGGCATCCTTTCACTAACCCAGAGAGGCAAAGGTCAGCCTTGGTCCAGACTTGCACCAAAGGATGCATTCCCAATTAATCTAACCCTGAGCAGCTCACTCGGGCCCAAGCATTGAAAAGCAGTTGGATATAATATTAGCCACTTCATAACCTTATGTAGTGAATATTACATGCACTGCTATGGTTTCAGTTGAACTGTCACCATGGCCAAAATCCCCAAAACTGGTTCCAGAGGGGAAACACAGAACTTTCTTCTCTGCTCATCTCACATGTCAATGCCAGGCAAGTGCAAGTTCAAATTTAAGGGCTGGTTGTTCTTCTTATCTGATCCACTCCAAACACACAGTATTTTATTTCCCCTGCTTCTTGCATTTTTATGCTCTGATGGAACAGGCATAGATGCCTCTGCATCTCCATCACTGGAAGATCTTTCAGGGCAAAGAGCTAAACTTCTGATACTGAATGACACTTCGCATTAAGGGCACATTTATAAAGAATATATAGAGTATGACTAAGTTGCTAATTATGTCTGCAACAACCAAAATCAAAAGATCACCAAATAATTTATAAAATCTATAAAGTCATCTAGTGATGTGCTTCCAAGCACCTGTTTATATTTCTGTCTTTGTAATAAGACTAATCATCTTGACTGTGCTTACATTAATTATTACTCTGTTCGGAAATGGAGGGAAGAAGCATTTGTGTCTTGGACATGCCCTGCAAATGACTTCCACTGTTCTCGACACCCCTCTTTGCCACACTACAACTGACAAGTTTCATATGATCACAGTTAACCTACAACTTTTTCCTTCCAGCTAATAACAAGGATATGTTTGAAAAATTCAGTGAAGAAACAGGTAAATGCTGACACATGTGCTCCTTACCCATAATTTCAGTACTACTCAGAGTAGGATACAAGAGGTTATGTCCCCACAGTCTTTTACAGGTAGACAGCAGCAAGTTGTGGCCCCATTCAGAGCCCACCACACTGAACAGGGCTCATTAGGGCTACCGAAGTGCAGAGCTGCCACGGCACCACGGCTAACTGGGAGTTGCCCAACATCCACATGGCTCTCAACACAACTAGATAAAATTCAGCTCTACCGGAAGACTAAACATGCACAGCAAGAAGCTAAAGCCAATTGCTCTAGAGTCATTAGAGCAAAGTCATTAATTGCCAGTCCTGTACCTCTCCATCAGTCACAGGACGCTTAGGACTCCAGCACAAAATCTGCTCCAGTATCTGATCTTCATACAGGAAAATAAATCAAGCTGAAGTGGTTCAAAAATGCCGTGGGACTACTCTTTTTCTCAAGCTATCTAGGCTTCTCTGCAGCCTCTGCTAAAGCAGAAAAAGCCAGCTCTGGTTTGCTGCCCAGCTGCAACGGTCCCTTCCCAGTTCCCATCAGGACAGTATCACTAGGTAGCTCCAGTCCAGCCCTCTCCTGGCACTGCAAGGACCACAGCAGCATAGTGAATCACCAAAGCAAGCACTCGACCCAACTCCACACATGTAGCCCTCGACTGCCCTTGTTACGCAGTTTATGTTTAAACAGCCCAGATATGGGATAACTAAATTAGTTTCACTGGTAACTTTCAGCATCTCTTCTCAGAGCTCTCTTATTAGGGCTCTCAGCCTGGTTTCTCCTATCCCAGAGGTCAAGAGCCAGCCAAAAACCCAGCAGCCAGCACTTGTATGTTAAACCTGCTCAAATGCTCTCTACCCTCAAGGAATCTGGGCAAACCTGTAAGGTAAAAACAGGAAAGATCTTAATAAACCACCTTCTGTAGGTTTGCAAACATTATCTTGTCATCAGCCACTTCTTTGCACTTAGGAAAGCAAGATTGAACTTTGTATTTTACCTCCAGAACAGAGTCCTCCAATCCGGCAGCATTACATAAATGAGTTTCACACCAGTGGGGAGAGCCTAATAGATTTTGTAGGTCGGTGCTTGCAGTAGATATTTCTCTAAAGACTATGTTTTGAGTTCAAGGGAAAAAAAACCCTATCCTTCAACTAGATTTTCACAGGCACAGTCCAGTAAAAGTAAGAGTGGAGGAAAAACAGAAGGAGGAAAGAGCTCAATTGATTTGTTGTAAGCTGATCTGAAAATGTTTCAAAAATTCAGGGCATGTGAGGACAAAATAAAAAAAAAAATTCTAGCAGAGAACAACTCAAAAATAAAAATAGCAGCAGTGGCTAAGAACAGTTCTTCAAAGGGATGTCAGACTTTACAATACTTTGTGCAGCAGCAGTGACTAAAAAGGCTTCATGTTGTTGCTACATGGCAATATTAAAAACTAGCGTTTGTTTCTTCGGGGGGGGGGGAACCCAAAACAACAGAAACACATACAGCAGAATAATAAAATGCAACCATAGGAAGGTTGCTTTAAATCCTATTTATAAAACCCTGGGGCATTTTTCCTTGTTCAGTGCGGTCATCACAATGTCAAATTCTAATTTTCAACACAGGTCAGAAATGTCATACTGGCAATGCAATGGATGGCACGGGTGACAAAAATAATTTCTAGTAACTTAGCCTTTAAAATAAACAAAACTGGTGGCATTTCTTTATTGCTTTTTTTAAAGCTAAGAGTTACACTGAGTATTAAATTTGCTGTTATAATGGACAAACTTTTATGCTTTATATGAGTCCTCTTGAGCTGCAATGTTTTCTTTCCCTGGGCTCTTAAGGAGCCAAGACGTCTGAAATGACTGCAGAAATCTCTATCTCACTAGCCTGCAGGAGAACGAAGGGGAAGCTTACTTTTCCTGCTCTGGGCACCATGACATATTTGTGAGCCTAATAACATCCTTGCAAAGTAGATAAAATATTAAGTATTATCTCCACATTACACCAGCAAAGAAATAGAGGGCCAATAGTCAGCCACCAGTTTTCCGCAAGTACAAAATTAACCTTAGATTTATTATTTCAAATAAGAGCAGATGATTTTCATGAATATTTTATAACATTTTCTGTAGCCTTAATAAAACAACTACATTCTCTCCATTTTTTAAAACTGCAAAGGGTTCACAACCATCATCTGTGATGCTCTACAGACCTTTACCAATAGCTGTGGCTCTGGAAATTAATCTTTTAATAATTGAATTTCAGACCAAAAATTGAAACTGTCCTATTGAAACATTTTATGTTTTTTACTGCATCATCTTAAAGTCCCAGACAAAGGCAGATGAATCCTGTGAGACTCCTGGCATCCCCACACAGGCTGAAGAAGTAGCCAAATAACATGAAGCCAACGTCTCTCCTCCCAGGCTAGTATCTTCTCTGCGTGCTAGAAGGAATTATGAAATAAAAGATGTTTTAGCTTCACAGGATGCTTATTCACACCGAACAGGTCAATGCTTTGGTTTCTTTCTCCTCCTCTGTCTCCACATGTATTGGGGGGTGTGAAGGACCTGACTTCAAAATTTCGTGGGAGTTACCCTCATTCATCAGCTGAAGAACCATAGCCAAAAAAACCAGCAGCAACAGAGACAAACAATCCTACAATAGCAAAATGGATAAAGTCACTTTCCTACAGAATTGTCTCTTCTGGCCAGATTCTCTGGTGTCTAAACAGCAATTAGACAAATTCAAGGAAGAAATATCCATCAAAAGCTACTAAAATATACATACACCAAGAACTTCCCAAGGCACAGATCAATGAAGGATGGAAGTGCACCAGGAACCTGCATTATACTTTTGTCTGCACATCTCCTGTTGACAACTGTCTGAAGTTGGATGTTAACGAGATGCATCTTTGATAAGACCCCAAAAATTTTATGCAGTACACCTCATCTTCAGGAGCAAGCTAATTCTACAGCTTTCCCACTGTGGGAGAACCAAGAAACTGCCTTTTTCTAGCTGACCACCTGTTTTTATAAGGTCCATCAGGGTTCCACATCTTTCATGCTCTCTGACTCCTGATAAGTTGGCTTGGATTTGGCTGATAGATTCAAAAGTTACAGGGGAAGGAGTAGGGACAGAGATATGATGTTCACATAAGCCTTGTTTCCTTAAGAAACCAGGTTAAAAAAAATCCACAGATGACGAGTTACAAGACGTTCTGTAATCTGCCTTTAAAACACCCAGGAATGAGGTGCAAAGTCCTAACAGGGCATATGAGGATGTGTTTGACAAGGAGCAAGTGCTTACATTAGGCAGAACATCATCATCTTTAAAAAATTATTCCATGACAAAAGAGAGACCCAGTAGCAACTCCAAAGATCAGGAACCTCTCACTCACAGACCTACCACAAGGGTAGGGCTATTCTTTCCTTTCTAAACCATCCCTTTTACTCTCTTCCAGACCTTAACAGACTGCTACAAAAATACCATAAATTATAGAGTATGAATGATGTCAAAGTCTGCTCTCAGAGGGAGGCTGGGAACAGCAATCATGTATTCTTCAGTTTGGGAATACACAGACACAAATTTTGTTCACAGCCTATAAAAAAAGGCTCTGCACATCAAAGGCACCAAATATATTTTCTTTCAGATCTTCCACTCAAACAGCCCAGTCCAATGCCACAAACACAGGGAGAGAAGGGAGGCTGGTAGGTTGAAAAGGGAAAGTCAGGACCAAGGAGAACAGCTTAAGCCACTGAAAAACACAGGGAAAGCATAAATGCAGCAGAAGGCCCAGTATCTACATACTCAGCTCAAACCACACGGTGTTATTCCAGCTGGCTTCCAGAGAGATCTGCTTCTGAATACCTGAATGTGACAAGAGATAATGACCGTAACCCTCAAATGAAGACCTATGAATCTTCTCTTTGTGTGCGTAAAGGATATTTGGTAATTCAGGCTGCTCTAAACTACAGTACCTGTCCATAGTCCCAAGCAAGGAAACAGAAAAACTTGGGGAATGTGAACAAAATGGGATGACTTGTTTTACTCAGCCACAGACTATCTATCATCCACAAGGAGAATGTGAAGGCCAGCAGTCATTAAGCCACCAGAGAATTCTCCTGCTCTAAGGTGATCTTTTGCCAGGTAACACATCATTAGAACTGCTTCACCACAGGGGAAAAAAAAAATAAATAATAAAGCAGAGGAAATCATCAGAACCTTGATGCTGTTCTCCAGAGCTGTGTTCATCAGAAAATCTTAAAGGAGTTTAACTTTTGTCTACAACTAAACCAAAAACATCCTCAGTTGTGAACATCCCACATCTGGGAGCAACTTTGGAATTAAAGTAAATCTGAACCCAGACAAGTGATCTGTCCATTACTATTACTTGTAGTTTCCAATCTGAGACCCTAGCTAAAATAGAAGGCCAAGCCCAACATCTGTTAACAATGTGCACAGTGATAGTGCTGGATTTCTTCTACCCTCCATTCCCCTACACAGGATAAACCTGAGAGCCGTACCTCCCATTTTGTTTGGCTCCTTAAAGCAGTAAATGACAAGGAACACCTTATCTCCACAAAGTGCTATGAAACTTCACTACACTGTATAAATGTTTTACACCAATAGTAATTAAGGGGTATGTTTTCAAGAAGTGCCTCTAAAACTTACACACACAAAAATTGAGAGCACTGCAGCTAAATCACATGCACACGCTCATCAGAGTGGTATTTCCAGGGGTCTGCCTTAGAAGCTGTGGCTCTCAGAAGAGCCACTGCTGCATCTGTGCACAGTGTGAATACCTACGTTTAAGCAAGTTCTCTGGAGTCTGCCCACATACAGACAGCTTTTCTTCTAGCTGACTTCTCTAAGCCCACAGCTGAGGATGCCTGTCTTCACAAGGATCCTCAAAAAAGTTGCTCTGAATTCACTTCAAAGCAGATGTGCACAAAGACACTGCACAGACCCTACCTAGAAATAGAGTTGCCCTAATTTGATCTAATTAACCTCCTTTCCAGCACTGAATGTGTGGAAACAAACACGATGTATGGGAAAACCCAGCTAAGCAGCTCTTCGGTGCTTTCACCTGCTCGCCGCAGCACATCTACAGGTAAAGTACAATCTCAGCCTTTTAGGTCAACCTTCTGAACAGCCAGTGAGGTCTGCATCTGAGAGCAGATGGCCTTCAGAAGGCATGTTCTTGGACCCACACCTCCATGAAGACACTAGGTCAGATGACAGTTGTCCCATTCCATCCCACCCTGGAAAGAAGCAAGAATTGATAGAAAATTAGGAAATTTCATCAGATGTGATCTTCTTTTCCATCTTCCCAGTAAACATTAAGTTCAATCATTTTCCACCTGCTCTTTGTGTTAGCAGCCTCACTGAGTACTGAGAATTGAGTAAGTGCTTTCTCACATGTAGAACCAATCCTCCTCAGATTAAAGTCCAAACCATGGTACAGAAACACCACAAAGAGTTCACCTTCCTACCATCCATACTGTCAGCATTGAAGAATTTCCTCTGGTGGAGCACTGCGAAGCATCCCACTTGCACACAAGCTGCTACAAATTCTAGCCCCTGTAACGTATCACACAACAGGTTATTTCTGGCACTGCAGAGAAAAACCCCAATCTGCACCCACACAATTCCAAGGCTGCAAATTCCACGTGGCAAACTTTGTCTAAGAAAGGATTAAAAAGTCCCATGTTTTAGACATATAAAAGAAGAGGGTCTTAATGACTGCACTATCAACTGTACTGTAACAACTATGCCTGAATATAAATCACATCAGGTGAACTAATGCAATCACTTTCCTGTCTCAGAGCACTCCGACAGAGAACACGTGTTCCAGCCCTGTTTCACACTTCTCTTACACAGGCAGAGCAGCATGTGGTTCCAGTATTGTCCTTAGTCATTCAGGTATATGATGCCCATTAACTGGAATGGACCTGCACAGTTGTGTTCCAATGAATCATATGAAAAATCAGTCCCCAACAGGAAACTATTTTTTAGCAAAGTGCACAGCATCTTCAACTACTCCATTAATAATAAAGGTGTGTGTTAGCACTCATCAAAAACGTCCCCCAGAAGACTAAGTCTCTGCAGGAAGAGAGATAGCTGTACTGTATATTGCTTCAGCAGGCAATTGCTCAAGCAATACTGCTTCAGTGCCATAAACAGACACTTCCCAGTCATAACAGAAGTGCAAAATGCCCAAAACAGGAAGGAATAAAACTGGAAGAGTCGCCAGGTTGGCCTAAAGCTACAACTTCTTTCTCACTCTGGATAGAGAGATCACTACCAGGCCTATGACTGGTCTAGTAGTGAATTTGGTGGAACTCTTTTGGAGAAGTCATACTGACCTATGAACTGCCACGCTGGTGCTTACCTCTCCCTTCCTCCCTGACAAAAATGTAATTGGAAACTTAAATGAGACTCAAAACAGACATGGGAGTTCTTGCATCAGACAAAATAGACTGGACATCTCTGAGACAAGGAACAGCTTTAAGATTGCCAGAAACAGGAGGAGGAAACATCTTCCACTCTAGACTTGAATCCTGCTCCCTCATAAGGAAACCAGAAGAGGAGCAAATCAGCGTCTCCTTCCTTGCGTCTACAGAAGGACAGCAGAGACACCTTTCTCACTCTGCTACCCCTGATCCAGGTCAGCCCTGCTGAATGCAGGAAAGGGCAAGTCCATTTCATCAAGAGTATTTGCAAGGGAAGTCTAGGAAGAATCAATATGATTTTAAAGTAATAAGAGAAAGGTTGTCTTTGTGCGGCAGATACATTGACAGCCTGCATCTTGAACACAAACTGCATGCCTTTGAATAAATGCACTGCTGCCACTCAAAAGTGCTAGGACGCTCTCACTTACAGCTCTGCCATTGCTGTGTAAGCCATACCCTGGGTATTAGCTGGGCATAACATTACAAATTCCATCTTTGTGCAGTGAAATGTGCCATTCGCAGAGAGCCAGCCCAAATTTGTAGGGCCACCAGGGAGTCCCACTTCACCTTACTGCAAGAAAAAAGATTTTCAGTCTCACAAAGTAGAGTTGGTCCACTTGTGGTGAATAATTTAACCGGTCAGTTAAGCACTTGACTTTTACACACACACATTTGCCACAAAGAGATAGTGACTTCTTTTTTTTTTTGCTGGCATTTTCATTATTGCGATCATCCAGCAGCAGGTTTGTGTGAAAAAATTCCTACCACCAGTTGTTGAACAAACAGCAAGCCGCAAATTCACTTTCATGGGTGAATTCTCATGCAGGTAGCTGAGCAAAAGCTCATCAATTTCCAAATGTGCAGAAGAAATAATTGAAAACTTTTAAAACCATAAAAAAAAAAAGGGAATGCAAGCTTTGGAAGGATAAAAGTTTGCTCAGAACCATCTGTCACTTTGAAATATTATTTTACCACATTTAACCAAGATCAGATATGCAGCTGCCTGCCTGAGAGGATGGGGAAGACAATGTATGGGGAAGAATGCTGGAAGGACAGTCAAAATGAGGAATATCTCCAGAAAAGTGCCAGGAGCTCATGGCACACCCAGGTCATTTCTTAATGAGCTATATGCAGCACCAACTGTTTTAGGAAAAAGAAGAAAAGAAGGCAGCAGGCAGCTCCATTCTGCCATGATAACAGCAAGTTGAGTGAGCTTAAAGCCACCTCAGGTGAATCAATGCAAGTGAGGCGAAGCAGCGGGCTGCCGGAGAGCCGTGCCACGTGGGAGCCCACGTGGGAGCACGAGGCACAGCCCAGCCATCGCCTGGAGGGCCGGGCAGTGAGGAAACCTTTCTGCAAGAAGGGCTGGAGCAAACGAGCACAAGGCAGAGGAACTGAAAAGCAGGCAGAGTAGATGTAGAAAGCTACCAAGTTACTGAAAGCACCTCTACCAACCTTAGCACCAGGCCAGGTTCAGTGCAAGACCTGCTGCGCAGTCACCAGTGGAGGAAGAGATCGCTCCATCAAACATTATGGCTTGTTCTGCGCAATCTTTGGCAAATTAACATCCCTCCCCCCCGCCTTACTGTCTCAATTTCCCCTGCCAAGTAGGGGTGTTTTTTCTCAAAAATCTTGGCAAACTTCTTTATGAGGCATCTTTAAAGCTTGGGAGATAATTCTTATTTAGATACATAAGACTGGGAGAGACTTTTTGGCCATTAATTTCAGCCTTCTGCTAATTTCCAGCCTTCATTTATTCATGGCCTGTTCATACCCATTTGTCTGTGTGCCAACGTGCCGTTTCAGTTTAAATAACTCTTCTTTCCTACACTTCCCTTCCCAAGATGTATTTGAAGCAGCAGCCATGTTCCCATCTTGGCTAGGCTACACAAGCCAAGCTCTGTCAGTCCCTTCTTGCAAGGGTATGCACCCCATTGCCCTGGTCCCCATGGTGTCCTTCCTGATTTAAATTCATCCCTGCTGCCCTCAGTTGTTCAGAACTGTACCCATATGCCATGGCATACTTAGGTACTGCAGTTTCATGGCTCAGCTCCCCAAGGATTTGGCCCAAAGAGACTGAATCAGTCCCTGACAAAAGGCCATGGACTGCACCAGTTCCCTCTCCTGCCAGCTAATGACTCCCCTCATCCTCTGAAATGCTTTGAGACCCCAGATAAAGGGGAGTTCCCACACTCTGGCCACAACTGCAAGGCTGCCATACTGTCCCTTCCAGCACAAACAGAAATCCACACAAAGCCTGGCCCTACTCCATTAAAGAATACATACCTGGTCTTGCCAAAATTAGTGGGCAAAAGAGTATTTATGAAATCTGTTTTGCCGAAAGAAATTACTTCATGAGTTATTGCTACTGGTGCTGATACACAGCCATACTTTTTTTTTTTTTTTTTGCCTGAACAGATTGACAAGCCTGCAAGGATAAGCAACTACAACAGGAGTCCATCCTATACCGTGACATCCACTTCTGCCCCCAGAGCTGGAGGGGAAAAAAAGAGATTGTTAAATCTAGAGTTTGCAATCCAGCCCCACTGCAGCACACTCTCCCTAAAAGAAGGGCTGGGAATAACTCTACTAAGGAAAATCCCTCTCCACTAGGGAAAGGAAGGGCTTTGAAATAAACCTCATTCCAGCCAGGCCTGCATCTGGAGTCCTTGCAACCCAAACACTATCAGGTGGCACAGGGCAGCTGCCACAACTGGTACAAGCTGAAACAGCCCTGAGAAGACTTCAGGTCACACAGACACCGATTCAGACACCACTGCCTCCCTCCCAGACCCCCTCAAACACAGCTCGATGAAATCGGCTTCATCCTCCAAAAATTTCAAAGCACCTTTCCTCGACTGCTCCCTTCCCAGTCTCTCCCATTGCATGTGCTCTGCATGGAGAAACTGAGGGCTCTGCGAACGGCTGGAGAAGCAGCTGGGTGCCTCCAGTAAACAGACTGAGACTTTGTTCCTCTTGCTGGAAGTGACAAGGCACCAGGAGGGCACGGTGTTCAGTAAGCACAGAGACGATCTGGGTTTGCCATGTGATTTGTACTGCAGCAGTGCTGCTGGCACAGCTGCTGTAATAACCAGAAGAAAATTCCCTCCAATGCTTCGGAGTTAGATTTCCCCTCTACAGCCTTTTAGTCTGTTCAGAGAGCTGGAGAGATGAATTGCCAAGCATTGACGCTGGCTCAGCGTGCCTGTAATCCCAGTCTTATTATGCAAAGCAATTAAGCATGGACTTAACTTTAAACACATTGTCAAAGCCCAGTGGCTTAGTGCAAGTTCAGACTTAAGCAGATGCTTAAGTTCATTGCTGACTTGAGGCTTGACTTGCCAAATTAAACCACAAAACCTCACTTGAGTTGTTCTAGGGAAGTAAGAAAACACAAAGCTTATTCTTTTCAGCAACTGTGCTAACGTTAAAGACAGGTTCAGCATTTCTTCCCAGATGCCAAGCACCGCTAAGGACACACACTGCTCTAAGGGCTCTCCTTGGCTGACACATCTGACCACGCAGCTGCACCAGAGGGGTGGTCACCCAGTACTGGTCACCCAGTACTGCGTGCCCAGTAACAGAGCCAATAGTCCCACTGCTGCATAGGCACGAGACACCACCCTCCGCTTCTAGGGGCTTACACAGCTCCAGGGTCTCAAGGCAGGTCTGAAGGAGAGGAGAAGGGGATTTCAAAGCAGCACGGGAGAATGTACAAAGGAAGCAGTTTAAAAGTCTAGCAAGTGTCTGCTGGAGATTGGCATTCATGACCTGCTGTGGCGGGAATCAAATCCTCCAGACCTGAATGCGTGTTAAGAGAAGTTCTCCAAGCATGATGAAAAGGAGAAGGTGATGGCCCATGTGAAGAGCTAGGAGAACAAGCGCAGCCACTGCATTCTCAGGAGAGTTAATGCTGTGCTCATCTGGGCCTGAGAAAACAGCGTTACAGAAATGCAGATCTGCGATGCTGAGAGCCAGGACAAGACATAAGACTTTGTGGATGGTGGAAAGAACTCCATCAAAAAGACATTACACAGGCAGGAACTCCTTAACTTGGAGGTGGACTTGGTGAAGCTGATGAAGATTAGAGATGAGAAACTTTGACTGGAGCAGTTTTAATTCAGTGGAAGGCACAGAAAAGGTGTTAGGACAGACTGGAAGGAGAGGAACTTTGTAGTGTGAAAGTAAAAAAGCTTTCAGTACTGAGATGAAAGGCAGATGGGGTGGCAGTTGGAAAGAGTGAAAAAAGAAAGAAAAAAAAAAACCAAAAACTGTACATACTTTTAAGACTGGAGATACTAAACATGATTGTATTACCAGCAAAGAGTCAGAGAAGAATGAGAAGTCATGACAAAGATCAGGAGATGGAACAAGGAGCTGTTGTGTAGATGGAAAAGCTGGATCAGGCCAAATGAAAAAGCACACGTTGAAACATGAAGCCAACGGGTCACAAACATGGGGGCACCATCAACAGCCCCAGGTCAAAGGCTGGAGCATCTGATCTACACCAGCACCATCCCCTGGGAAGTTATGGAAGAACTTTGAAGAAATTCACTGGAAGAGAGACACAGTCCCTCTTCCTTCCCACGGAAGCCAGAGGCCTCACACATACTCTGTATAATTTAAATGGAGGAATTGAGGGATCAATCCATGATTCCAAAGGTACAGAGTGACTGGGATCAGGAAGAGCCCTTTTCATCTAAGGAACAGGTGGAAGAAAAAACCCAACATCATATCTTGCTCCCATTTCTGTGATTTCTTATGCAGGATATGGGGTTGGGGTTTTTTTGCAATATACACGGATGCAAATATCAGACCAAAATACATGCTTCTGCTTAACCAGATACCTTACAGAGAAATTAAAAAAAAAAAAGGGAAAATACCTTATTTATCCTTAAAGAAAGTGACGAGTGCCTGACTTAAAATTAACAAAAGAATCATCAGATGTACACTCCCAAGTCTGAAGTAGGTTAGTGCACACAAATATAGAAGATTAAGCAAAAGCCTCTAGAAAATACTGCAGTTCTTTATAATAACAGTTTTTGAACACTACAGTCCTCTGACATTAGATTTCATGACGATTTGTGACCAGTCCTTAGCCTTCACACACAGAAACCTAGGCATGACCTCCTGTTAAGCCATGGAACACATGCCAATCCACTAAGGGAGGGATATAAGTTACCAGCAGAATTCACAGAGCTTTGGGCTTTTTTTTTTTTTTTGGTCATTTGCCAGGACCCCTCAAGAGTGAGTAGAACAGCAGCCAGCCACCCCCTGCTTTTACCTTTTCTCATCAAAAGAAATCTCCCTGTCCCTAGCAGGGCACAGCAGTCTGGGGACTAAGAGAAGCCTCAAGGAAGGTGGTGACCATCAGCAGGCTGTCATCATCCAAATAACATCCTCATCTGGTGCCTGGCCAGCTCCCTGATCAGACCTGGGGGGGGGTACTCAAGAAACAGCACAAAGCCATCCTGGAGACAGCTCATCCTCAGCTGCTCTTTTCCTCAGGCACTCTTCTGACCCAGGCAGGACCAAGGTGACAGCGTAAGCAGATGATTGCACATGCTACATGTTTGGGCATATGACAGGACAACAGCTCCTCTGCCACTGGGGAGGGCAGAGACACAACATACCTGAAAGTTTGCGCACATCGCATGCTCTCCAGCAAAAGCTATGGGCATTGTTCAGTTGCACTAAAACTGTAATTGGATAGCAGTGACAAAATCATGCCCTTGCCAAAACAAACTGAAATATCAAGTACATTAATAATTAGTTGTACAAACTTCCCACCGTGAGTGTTTACATTTTGACAGTGCTGTAGCTGCGCTGAACAATTAGCTAGGAGAACTGTCAACAGCACTTTGAAGCAACACCACTTGAAGGCAATCCTTCAGCCTATACGCAGGAACGGAGTAAGATCTCCAAGCCAGGACGTCCAAGAGTGAGTCTCGCCTCAGTGCCAAGAGGCTGCATATGTTCAAGATGCTTGAAAGATGCCTGTTTTTCCCCAGGTAGGGGCAGAACATTTTTGGGAAAATCCTAACACATTAAAGCACTTTATAAACCCAAAACGCACAGCCACAAGGATAAGGTAGACATTCACCAACTGCAAGCACTCCAAAAATTATGATGATGGTTCCAAAACTTACAAGGCTGCTTTAAAAAGCATTCATAGCTTAGAAGGGGTACATGGTTTTCATTTACCCAAGGGCATTTAAGTATTGGGATACCTCTGGGTTACACACTTCCAGTTTTCCTCTTTAAGCATGATGACCACAAATTTTGTTTATTTTCTTCAAACGGCAAAACCTGAGATACAAATCACTTCTGTGTTGCCTCAGCACCCAGTCTTCAAAGATACAAAAGGCTAGGAGATCTGTATTAAGATCCCAAGAGTCAGCACTTTTAAAAGCCCTGGCCTCTCCCAGCATGCTTTATCTAATTTTAAGCAGATGCAATTTGTAGCATCTGCAGAACCTGGTCCTGGACTAAGAAAGCTTTTCTTTCTCCGGACAGTCCTCTCCTGGCCTCCCCAATGCATGTGTGCAGAGCCACCTGCATTGCCAATGCCGAATTCAGGTCTGCATTTTGATAGAGAGTGGGAGTGTTGCTGCAGACTGAAAAATTGCATTCTGCCACTGAAGCAAACTTGCGACAAAGTATTAAGCCAGTATCCTCATCCTTCTCTGGTAAATCACTCTGTAGAGATCCTCTGGAGCTGCTGCAGAATTTGGGACACAAGGCCCACCTGGCTCAGACTTAAATAGTCCCTGGACTGTCATGCATCCTTTCCTCCAGATTGCTCCGAGCTTCTTTCCAACTCCTCTGCCTACAGACAAACCAACTGACCTCACCAAATGATCATGACACCTGCCATGCAGTTAGCCTGCTACAAATAACTGCTGAATAAAACCACTGGGCTTGACTGACTGTTTTTTCAGCTGACCATTACACGAATAATATTTTTTTTTAATGGGTTTAAGGCATGGCTTTCCTCCCTCTGTCATAAAAAGCCCACAGACATGTTTGTTTGATATTAGCAGTTTATTAATTGTGCTTTTTGTGTATTAGAGCTGGAGAGGACTGCACTGTCTGTTCTGGAAAGCAGTTCACCTCCCTTGATTCCAAGGGGAGTTTAAATACACAGAAGAAAGTCTGCTCCTTAGTGCTCACCTCACTAAGGTGGGGTTTTTTACCTTTTTTTTTTTTCTCCCGACTTTGCCTCCATTCCCTTTTTGTCTTTTAAGCTGTGGCATGTCGTAGCTTTTGCAAACTGCAAAGTAACTATTAGACAGTAAAACCCCAATGCATCCATTTCCTCGGTGTTAAAAATGAATCATTTCTTTTACTAGCCTAACTTTCCCCATTAAATAGCTCCACAGAGCACTGGGACAGCCACAATTCCAGAGAAACCCACCAAGCTTCTCCCAGCTGCTAGAAACCCACCGCTCCTAATTAAAAACTTCAAAAGCAAAAATAGTGAATTTCTGCAAGGACCAACTGCTTTAATTTTAGTTGCTTCTTTTAAGGCAAAAAAAAAAAAAAAAAACCCAACCCACAACAAAACCAAACCAAAAACCCCAAACTAACGCCAAGCCCCTAAACCACAAGTGTCTCGTATTAAAATGGCACGAAGGAAAACCCCTCGGTAAGTCCCCACTTTTCTAGAATAATCTAATTAGTTTTGTGAGGAAGATGACTAATCCAGGAGCTTCACGCTGAAGCGGCCGCCCGGGGGAACCCACCGCGACCGAAACTTTCCCGGTGCTGCGCGGAGCTGCCGGTGAGCAAAACCCCCCCCGCGGTGGGCGGGGGGAGGCGTGTGTGGAAATGTTTGTGTGGAAATAAAGAATAAACCTAAAAACGACAGTGAAAGGTCCTCAGCAAAGCGCTGGCTGCAGGATGGAACCGCGGACGCCGAAGTTACGCGGCGAAACGCCGTCTCTCCCCTCTCAGCCACGCTCCTCCACCGGTCACCCGGCCGCCGCCGGCCCTACCCCCCCCCCCCCTCCCGCCGCAGAGCCAGCGGCTCGCCCGGCCCGCCGCGTCCCCTAAGGGGACAGCAGCCCCGCGGGCGGGAAGCCACCCTTGGCCCCCCACAGGCACCCCCCGAGGGAACGGGAAGGCATTTTGGGGGGGACCACGGGCACCCTCAGGGCTCTGCCTGCACCCCCCCCCCCGCGCACACACCCCCACACACCCCCAAGGGCCGGGAAAGGCGGGAGGGCGCCTTACTTTTCTGGCTGGAGTAGCCCGGGTAGTATCCATAGTAGCCCGTGATCCGCAAGATCCTGTCCTCGATGGTGGCCACGCCGTTGGGTGCTGCCTTCCCATCCATAGAGGGCGGGAGCCGCGCGCGGAGCGGCCGGGCGGGACGCCGAGCCGAGCGGAGCCGAACCGGCAGGAGGAGGAGGAGGAGGAGGAAGGCGGTGCGGACACGGCCGCCGTAGCTTGCGGTGCCGCCGGGGCGCTCGCTCTGACTCCGCCGCCTGGTGCAGGACGGGCTCCGCAGCGCGGCGGCGGCCCGCGCCCAGCCCGGCCTGCCTCTCTCTCTCTCTCTCTCTCTCTCCCCCCCGCCCCGGCGCCGCCCGCCCAGCCCCGGGCCAGAAGCGGCGGTGCGGGGGAGGCGGAGGGGGGGAGCGATAATTCAGTCGTTGTTTAAAGGCAGGGGTTGGGGCAGGAGGAGGTGGGGGTGGTGGGCTGGTTCCTCTGGGCAGCAGCTGAGGTGGGAAGAGGCTGTGAGGGTCGGCTCCGTGCCCCCGGCAAATGAGGGGTCTCTCCTCAGAGCAGCGGGCCCCGGCTCAAGAGGGTTTGGTGTGTAGAGAAACCCTGGCGTCACCCTGTTCCTGCCAAGCCCCCAAATCCTCCCCAAGCTGGGGACTGCCCAAGGGACATGGTTGTCTGTGGAGTTGAGCGGGGTTTCTCCAGCTTGGTCAGCACTTACTTCCCCACATGCCAGTCGCTGGGGGCTTGACATCAGTGGGGAAGATGTCCTGCGATGGAACCTGTGAACCACAGACCTGCAGGTCCAGATCCTCAGATCTGTCCTCCCAGGGGCTGCGTACAGATGTCAGGGAAAGGACAGAGACCACATTTGGCCTCAGAGGATTCGGTGGGGGAGGAAAGTTCCACCGCTGCATGCTGTCCATGTCCCACCAGAGGAGCCCCAGCTAGCTGCCTGTCACTCGGGGACACGCTGCCTCGGCCATGGCAGCTGTGCTGCCCCATGCTCCAGGAGAAGGAGTACGTGCCCTTTGCCATGCAGGCAGGTTGTACACTTGCTCTAAGATCTATCCATTGGATATCCTCTAAATCTTTGTCTGCATTTGAAAAAAAAAAAAAAAAAAGAGCTGAAAAATTCACTGTTTGGTTTTGTAACTCATTAGTAACAATCAGGCTTTGAATGACTTGACTTTTCCTGCTACTAGTCCTTGCTGGCTTCTGTCCGCTAGACTGAGACCATGAATAACCAGGCTTTTTTCCCTCCAAGATGTATTTCTATCTAGTAATCAATTCCCTTTTTTTCCCAGCCTTTTCATTGTTTTCTGGCTCTGTCACCTTTTCTTCACCCACTCCTCTGACCAGCCATTTCCATTAACTGGTGTATTGGGGATCTGGTCAAGCCATTTCACATGCCTCGCTTCCTCCTCTGTTGACGTTCATTCTTCTCCCTTCTGTGCTTGGCTAAATCAGCTGATGGCAGTGAGCGCAAACAAATAATAGATGTATTAAAAATAGCCGTTGCTGTGGCTTTGCATGGGGAGTCATTAGCTGGTTAGTGTTCATACGGTGCTTTGAAGATCAATGTTTTCATGTATATGAATGCAGATATAATAAATGCTTTTAAGATATTAAATACTCTTTTGATCTTGATTTCTTGTCTCCTGCCACGCTGCTAGGTAATATAATGGTAGTTAAAGACCAGTGATAAATCAACCACCTATAACTCAAGAGTTCAAGGCATAGCTCATTCCACAGCTGTTTCACCCCCTTTTAGGCTGGCTATGAAACAAGCTTAGTGACTTTTAATGTTTTTCAATTTTTATTTTTTTTTTTTTTATTTGTCCAACAGAAGCACACACTCCTGCATGGTGAATTTACACCAACCAACAACAGACATTTTCTTTTTACTTCTGATCTGTGGAGTGTCACAAGCAGCCCACACCCCTCCAGTGTTTCACAGACCGTGGGACAGAAGCGGCCGGGAGCCAGACCGTGTATTAGTTGGCTTTGAGTGATGCTGGGTCAGTAGGAGCTGGTAAGGCTCTGACCCCTTCTGCAGGATTAAAATTCTCTGTCCTAGTTAGGGAAGCACAGCTGATGCAAAAATCACTTGCTTGGTGTGTTGTGTGGAATCTCTGAATAAACCACAAGTCGTCCCCCCCTTCCCAATTTCACCTCCAGTGGGAGTTGGTGTTATGAGAACATTACCAGCATTGATCTCAGCTTCAAAGTCAAATTTCGGGACTTAAAAGTGTTACTTTGCAGAGAAGGAAAGAAATGACTGGTTCATTTGAAGGTTAAACTAATATGCCCAGAAACAACTCTAAGCTTCAAATTCTTTCCAAACACCTTAGTTCTGGCTTAATTTTTCATCTCCTCTCTTCCTTTTATCCCTACTCTTTCAAGGACATGCTGTGCATGTTTAAACATCACTAGGTAATAATATAAGCAAAGCCATTCTTGAAATTGCTCCTGACTATGGTTGCCTTCCAACATCACTCTATGCAATAGATGCACAGTGGTACCCTCTGTCTCTTTGAAAGCTTATAATGAATTGAGGCTTCGTATTGTTTCTGAATTCTTACTGTGCTGACAATTTTTCTTTTAAGAAAAATCAAGCAGATTGCTTTTTTTCTGCAATTAGGCTTTTTGTAAGTTATGGTTAAAGGAGTGCAGAGGAAGCCTAGCTGAATAAGATGTATAAACTGCCATTTATTACCAAGAAAAAGACACTTACATGATTAGGGGCACATGGGGACTTACTTGTTTCATCTTTTCAAGTTAAGATGCCCATCAAAGTCACTAGTTGCATAAATATGCTAAAGTGATTTTGCAGAGAGATTTGTATATGTATCATTCTGACTAAAATCTAAGGGTTGATCCAGAAAAGAGCTTTAAAAGCATCAATTTAACCTGGAGCTTGTTGTATAGGTGGAATTTCCCCCACACTCTACAAATGAGTGTCTTTCTCTAGAGAAAGAGACTTACACCATTAATGGCCACAGAATTTGGCCACAGTTTTTTTTTTAAAAAAATCATATTTAACTCCAGGCCATATGTTTGCAAAAATAACCTCTCGAGTGAGAGAACAATGTAAATGTCTCCTGATCTTCTTGCTGATTCTGCAGACAAACAGTCCCAGTGTCTTTTTTGCTGCTCACAGCTTTCCCAGACAGCCTCAAACAGAAAGGAACAAGAGTCTGGGTGTATTTCACAGCTGCCTTTCAAATCCCTCTGGCTGGTGCTGTCGCGAAACGGCAAGTATCCTCACGTGAGCAGAGCCTGAAGAAGATGACCTTTCCTCGCGTGCCTGTTTTCTGACAACATTGGCTCTGGTTCTTTCTCCAAGAGGCATCATTTCCTCCTTCTCAGTTCCTTATTTATGTTGCAAAGTACCCTAAAGACCCAATGATCATCAAAGTTCAGTAGATCCCCACATTGGACAAACGGCCCAAAGGATTTATGGAAAGATACAGCACGAGAGGGGTAGTAAAAATGCTTAGCGTTAAGTGACTGCCTGAGGTCCTAAAGCAGATCAACCACAGCCTTTGAGGAATACAACCCAGTTCTCCCGTTTCCCAAGCCAGTTCCCTCTCCTCCATCACTATTTCCTCCTTCTCCACGTACCTCCCAAGCCCACCTGAGGTAAGAGGTGATTTCTGTCCGTGAACAAGGTTACTGCCAATCCTGCCGTCTCATCTCTTTGAGGAGGTTCTGACCTAAGCTGTTACCAGTAGTGAGCTGTAAAAAACACAGGCAGCTTTGGTCTGTCAGTGCCTATTTCTTTCTGAATGTGGCTTACCTATGAGCCTGTGAAAATGTGAAAAAAGAAAAAAAAAAACCTGACACAGCAAGGAATGTTTAATGCAAAGTGGCTCCTTTAAGTGAAAAATTAATTACAAGTTGATCATTCCAAATTAACTGTTTTCATTCCAATATACTATTGTGTTTTTTAACAAGAATGTGTCACTTCAGCTTGGACTGCAATTTAGCGAGAATCTTTAAAAAATCATGGCAAATAGGACTTTTCTCATGTCATTTCGAGAAAATTATTTTGTGTGTTATGGGCCCAGTTGTACCAGTCTGGTGTAAAACTAGCATACATGTGAAGAAGCTGGACCCATAGAGAGGGAAAAGAAAGTCTGTAGCATTTGAAGTTCCTCTAATTGTCCTCTTCAGTGGTACCCGTGAAAGTCACTGGAGCATAGCCAGTTCCTGCACACTCTGCCTCGCACACACCAGGGGTGAAGGATGGACTTCACTGACATCGAGGTCAAAAAGGACTCATTGACAATATGAAACCATTTAGCGTAAAGATGCCTGAAGCTGGCAGCTTGGTTTTAAGAGCTTTTCCCCTCTGTTTGAAAACTGGGGAGATTCAAGCTTGGAACAAAATTTAAAGTCCACTTCCAAAATATCTCAGAGCATCACCAGATATTAAAAGGGTTTGATTTGGCAATGAGCTAGGCAGCTTTTTTAATGCCAGCTGATTTCATTGAAGAGAGGCAGAACAAGAAACAATCAATTCTTTCTGAAACTAAAACACAAAGATGGTCTTAAGGATGGAGGAGAAAGCTGCGAGAAAAATAACATAATGAATGTTGAAGAACAAGAAAGAGAAATGAGAATGAGTGGGAAAGGAAAGAACAGAAGCAGAAATTTGGAAAAAGAGGAGGCTGTCAAGCGAGGTGTGTCCATGCAGACACCAGAACAGTGACAATCTGAACTAGAAGAAAATGCCTTCCTCATGCCAAACCAGGCTGTGGTTTTCACTCCTGGAAGGGGAACAGATTAATCCCAGCCCTTAGAGCTCACCCACGCTCCAAGCCTGCAGCAGGTGAGAGGAGACACCCTGAACACACCCATTCCGTGGGCGGTTGAGCACGTTTTTTCTTACTGTGCACCTCACCTGTGGCCCAGAGAGCAGCACAGCGGCACAGCTTTAAACAGTCCCCGTGCCACAAAGCGATCTGAATGACTATGTGCACGCTCTGATCCACTTCGGGCACGAGGAGACAGAGGGGTAGTTAGCATTCGTATAAAATTGCAAGCCCCCAGCTCTGTACATGTTTTCTAACTAAAGCTAACAAAAAAGGAGTTTTCAGGGCAGTCATGATTTTTGTTTCCAAATAGCGAAGGGAGGTAGTTATTCCTCTGAGCCCATGCTCTCAGACATTTCCTGGAAACATTTATTTAGCAGTAGCACTGCCAATTTATTGATGCCTGTTTCAAAGAGAGGGAAAACAGACAAAGAGACTCAGTCCAAGTTGCAGCTGGTTGTTGCAGGTATTTGCTCCCTAAGGGTCATCCAAAGTACCTCTGCTCAGTCTCAATGACAAAAAAAAAGAGTAAGTTACAGAACTCCATACGTGGCTACTGCGTTCTGCATCACTTAAGATGGGCCGAGACCCATTTTTGTGAGATACTGACCATGCCTTTTGCCTTCCTTCTTCGATGGCTAGGGTTCAGCTGATAGACTGGTTTATACGCATTGCTCTACTTTTTCAACTCCCACTTCTTCAGCAAGGTCTGAGAATGATGAATGGCCACAATGAGGTTCTTGTGCTGTTTTCAGTAGAGCTGTGACCATGTATACCAGCAGATCTTTCTTGGCAACAGTGATAATTGGAGTGGACGAAGCCTGGCTGGAAATCATTATTTGTAGAGAAAACAAGGTACTTTTTCAAATAGATCTATGATGGTCTTTCCAAGGAACAACTTTCCTGCTAATGCCTGCCCTTTCCATTCAAACAAGGATTTGATCTCTGACCAGCCTTCAGCATTCAGGAAGCATGGAGGAATTGGAGTTGTCTGTTGTGACTCAGGAATCAGCTGTGATGGGACCCACACTGATTTCTTGAGCATCTGGTAAGATTTCATGTACTTCTCCTTGTCCCTGGACTTGGAGGCTGGTGTCATTCGAAAGTGAACATGCTGATGCACTGACATGGAAGTGTCCGGATGGGTGACGGTCAGGACAACACTGAGCTCGTGATGCAGTGTCAGAAATCTCCTCTGCCCTGTGATCATCTGTGACAGTTTTTCAATTGCTTTTGACATCAGCACAGCAGAACCCACAATGAGCAACACTCCATGTAACACACACAAGAAATCTGCAACACTGGACAGTTTTACAAAGCACCTTTCTTGCGGGTAATAAAGTCCTGGCTCTTTCAATACGTCTTCATGTCACCTATGAAGTTGCCCAGATGGTGTTCTGAGGAGATGAGAGTTCATGAAAAGTTGCATGAAAAACTCAAAAATCTCTACTACCTCCTGGTGGCAGAGAGTTGCTCGCTGCATGAACAGAAAAGATGCTGATGGAATGAGGCCTGATCATCTGAAGTCACTGTAAAGATTTTGGGGTCTTCAGATCAGTTCTATAACCCTTAAAACTCCCAGTGATACATAAGGTATTACCTGAGCAGCAGCTGTCCAGTCTATCCTCAGCTTTTCCTTCCCACACTACTCCCTGCCAACATCAAATCCATTCGTTTAGGCTGCTCCATGCTCTGGCCAGTTAAGCCAAAACAAAAGATCTCCTCCTCTATCTCCTTCCTTTTGACATATCTTGTGCTGTTGGAGAAAGCGATCTCCTCTCCTGACTCACTCCCAAACTCATGGAGATTTAAACAAATAATGAATGTGACTTGTCCCAGCAATATAGTTAGTCCTGTCCCCTGGCCTTCACAGGTCCTTCAGATCAATATGCTATAGCAGGATGGAGGTTCAGCCCCTTCCAATGTCCTAGACTGAATCTGGCGCCTGAAGAGAGGAGTAGCCTTACTGATCATCTCCTGCTGAGGAATGAGCAGCTGGATGATATGGCTGTGCGTGCCCCGAGGACTTTGCAGTCCCAACTCTTAAAAGAAGAGCTCAAAAGGACCCTTTGTGCCCAGTCTCCAATCACACAGGTTGCACTTTCACTCCAGAAGGCTTCTTAATGTGAATCCTTTCCACTTCTTAAGGTGAGCCAGGGCTCAATTCATTGACCTGAACACCTACATCTGGTGTCACTTCAGATGCCATGGGGCATCTGAGAAAACTGCAGAGCACTGGCAGGTCTAACAGAGGATCTATGGAGATGGTACGTTTCTGCACTGGCAGCCAGAGGCCGTGAAGCGTTCCATAGCACATCCCAAATAGCTCTGAAGTTTTGTGCTAATCAAGCCCTCAGTGTCACCACTAAATAACTGTGTGACTTGGAAAAAAAAGTCATCCTGATGTTTCTAAAGGCAGGGAGGTGTCATCCTAAGTCATGTATACTTCCAGGAGGCACCAGAGCAGGCTGTTGCATTGTCCCAAGCCAGATGGACTTGCTGACTGCATCCCTTGAGGTACCTGAATTGCACCTGGGAGGGTATAGGGCAGCACAACTCCAGAGAGGCCAAAGGCAAGCACTCAGATTAGCTGAGCAAGAGTGTGCGTGGGTGCGCCTATCTTCCTTGAAAGCATGATGGCTATTCAGAAGGATAAATTATGTGGAGAAAGCAAGGCTCCCAGGCTTGGGACAGTACCTTTAGCTGTGCTCTGCTTTCCCTGCTAACCTCAGGAGGCTGGGTACATCACCCTTTGAAGGAGTACAACTGCAAGCTGAGCCTTTTTTGCTTTTGGGAATGAGGTTTTTGTGGCGCGAACTATCTGTGAAGGTGAGGTTGATTTTTATCCTTTTCTTTCCATCTGTTTACCGTGCTGGGCTAAGTCGAGCAGATTGCAATTGGTCTTCACTGCCCAGGCTCATCATGCTGACTTTGTCATATCGCCAAGCAGCGCTGACATCCCTGACCGCTCTCCAGAAGGAGCTCAGGAATTCAGATTCCTTGGATTTTCTCCAGTCAGGTTTGTCATGTTTTTGCACCTTTATCATGTGACAGATCTGGCTGCAGCTCCACATACCCTCCTCTCCTCACACTGCCACATTTGTAGCCCAGCACTGTGATGTCTTTCTGCCCCACAAGTGGACACGTAGGACTTGTGATCTGCTGCTGATGCTGCATGTGTAGTCCCTGCAGCAGCGCTGCATCACACCCAAAGAGCCTGCCAACGGAGCCCAGCCACCTTCCCCCAACGAACGCAATGAACTTGGCCCAGGCTCCTTATCATGGTCTCATCACATCTTGCAGCCCCATTACCCGGAGTGTTCAGTCCTGTTTCTGTCATATGCCTCAAATCTGGGATCTCTCATGACAGGACACTAAAAACAAAACTTGAAGGGTCTGGCCAGTACCCTAGAAAAATGGTGAGCTTTTCCCATAGTTTTTGCTGCAATGCATATTCAGAGACTTTATTTTTCTGCCTTTGTAGCTATTTCATAGCCGTGGGAGAAATATTACATCAACTAACACTTTCTCTAAAGCATCAGTGGGTGAAGTCTGTTTTTTAACATCTGGTTTCTCTCTGGAAACAACTTGGATTAGATACATATGTAGGAAGAAGAAATCTGGTGTCCCGCTCCCTCTGCTGGTACAATTTTTCAGCCATTATTTTATACCAAAGGTGAAGGTGTTCAAGCACTCTGCCTTCCAAAGCCTAAGCTGGCTCTATCACTCCTTGGCGATCTATCACTGTGTCCAAGGAGAAAGCTTGGGAGGGATGGGACAGCAGATCTCTTTTTCAAACAGTTTTCTAATTAAATCCAGGTTGTTCCCAGGTGGCAGTGCATGTTTTATGGCTGCCACTGAACTTTCTGCTTGAGCTCTGCTATTTAGAAATTTATTTCTGTGCCCATAGAGATACCTGCTGCTGCCCAAACTTTTCTGCTGGTATTTTTTCCTGCTTCCATAAGCATTTTGAAATTCCCATGTATCACCACATCTCTTCCTTCAGGATCACCTAGCCTGCTGCTTGTTTCATTTTAGTGCTTCAGCCATTAGAGGTAGAATCCCAGTGTACACAGCTCGTTCTCCCCTTCTCATTGACATTGTATTTAAAGAGATTTCCAGACTGCTAACAAGCGCTGGGCAATCCTTTCAGTCTGATATTCTTATTTATAATAAAGTCTCTTATCCCATGTTTGTCAAATGCCACACATCTGTTTAAAATCAGGTAGAAAATGAGGTATGTTGCCTGTTACCACTAGGCACAGGCAGGGATGTCTCTTCCAGAGGGCTGAGCCAGATGTGCATCTCCAGATACTAGTGAGCCAGAGGAGCACTCCCATCCTCCAGAGCCCCAGGGATCATAAAACCATTGAAAGCTGCACCTGAAACAGCATCTCAAGAGGTCTTTGCAGCCAAGTGCTCTTCCCGGGTTGGACAATCAGCCCTACCTTAAAAAAGACTCCCACAACAAAAAGTCCGTCCACCCCCAGAGCACCAGGGATGCTGTGTTGTTAAAAAATCATTTCCTTTCTCCCTCTTTATCACAACACCCCATTCCAATTCTAGTTACTTCAGTTTTATCAGGCAAGATATAATCAAATGTGATCTATAGGGCCAGAAGGAAAATGGTAATATGGTTCTTCCTTTAACAATCCCACATATTGCATTGAAGTAATTTAAATATGGTTTTTGGTGTTTACATGATCAGAGTTTGGCTTGTGTATCTAATGGGGCTTGTCAAATATCAGCACGGACTAGCATATTCTGCAGCCAGAACAAGCTGTCATATTGAAATACTGACCCAGATAACATCAAAACTATTTGCTATTCATAACATAAATTATTAAATCTTTCATCAGGAACAGAGCCAGCTGTTAATGTCTTTAGCTAAAAATATTCTTTTTAAATTGTAGGGCTTTTTTTCAGTTTTCCAAAGTACTGCAACTTGCCATGAAAAACATTCTCAGTGTCTGGTGATGATTAATTTTCCGCTGCTCCCTCTTGCACTATTTGAATCCCAGTATTTTTCTTTACTCAACAAAGAAGAAATGCTCAATTCACATCAAACACTGCTAGCACCATCAGTTTTCAATTACAAAAAATGGTACTTGGGCTGGTGCTGAGATCTACCTGAAAGAGTGCCAGAGAGCACTGGCTCTGTAGAAGGGTTGTTGTTGTTGTTATTATTATTATTATTATTATATTATTTTAATACATGATAGCCCAATGGTATTTGGCAGAAGTCACGCTGCAGGGCAGGAAACCTTCTCCTGTCACAGCCAGGGCAGTGCTGGGTTTCTGTTTGAAGTGTAACATGGGACTGACACGTTTGCTAGCATAATCTCTACAAGAAATAAATTTACTAATCCAAAGGCTGTGGCTATTATACTATTGAAATTTAGAGCAGTAATAACCATTTCCTATCATTTGGTGTGAAGAATAAGGCCTTCCAGTCATTTTCCTTTGTTTGTAATAAATTACCACCCTGCTAGCTATTTGATTGTGTTATGAATCAAATGTTTCCATTTCAAGGAGATGTCATGTGTATCTGAAACTTCTGTTGCTACCTCTCAATTGATTACGTTGAAAACAGAGACCATTAGTGTTAAGGTTCCAAAGTCAAGCACTAAAAAGTTCAGAAACACTGGACTAGAGGTTGTCTGTGCCATCAAGACTGTGCTGAATGGGTTTTAACAACCTGTTAAAATCGTGTCCTATACCCAAAATGGCTCTGGCAAGCCCCTCCTTCCCCGTACAGCTGCCCCACTTCCAAAAGCTGTATTATTTATGCCTAGCTAAAGAATGGCTCATCCTCCTCATCCCCTCCTTGCCCCTTGACTTGGACACAGAGCCAAACCCATTCTCGGTTGTACCACACACATCCCCTCTCACATCTCTAGGGCTTAGTAAGTAGCACAACTTCAAAGCTAGCTTTTACTTATCCCCCTGAATTCAAGTCCATATTCCATGATATTATATTTCCTGCAAGTCCCTTACCTCCCGGAGATGCTGACACAGTGGGGACAAGACACCAAGTCACTATTTTTCCACACTCTTTAGTCTACGTGAGAGCTGAGCCCCTATTTTCTGCACAGCACCAAACCTCTGCACTGAATAGAACATGAATAATTCCCTGTGGGACTTTTCTGGGACATTCATCACAGGAGAAACTGGGAGTTTTGCAAACAAAGTGCAAAAGTCACTTTTTTGACTTCATCTTCACAACACACTGCTAACGTCAAAAGGCCTCACTGCCCTCATTTTACACGCAGGGAAGTAGGTGCAGAGACAAAGGCACCAATTTGCCAGATATTTAACTGTGTTTGAGCGCTTTGTATGTTCAAAGCACAGCTCCCAGTGGCTTCAGTTGTAGCTTGGAGAGCTCAAGACACCCACAAATCAAGCCCAGTGGGTGTTTGAGTGGAGCTCACAAAATGAACCGCTGATAATCACTAACTGCATGGGAAAAACGTGAGATAAGAAACTTGCCCATCATTCCTCCTCCTGCTTTGGTTGCCTTGCCATGGCACGCTTGGCAATGAAACACTAACAAAGGTTTTGCTTTCTTAGAGCAAATCTCAATGTCTTTAACGGAATCGCAGCCCGCTCCTTAGTGCACCTACCGTCCTGTTCGCCTGAGAGAGCATTTACTCTGTGACAGCATTGTTTGGTGAGATACAGGAGGAAAAACAGAGGCAAAATGAAATGCTGCACACAAAGACGGATAATGACTGTATTAAAAAAAAAAAAACAACAAACCAACAAACCACAAATACAAGCAACCACTTTGGAAAGCAGCCTCAAAATGTGACTTAAGAGATTAAAAACCATCAAAACATACTCGGTTGAATCTATAATATGCAGAATTATTATCGCAGCTGAGGTAACAATCATGACTTTCAGGACTTATAGTTCCCTTTCAGCATAAGCAATGATTGATGCCAGTTGTGTGCTGAGGTCTTGCCAGTTGTGTACGAAATGTCCGGACCATCTCTCCTCCTGCCCCTTCTCCACTCTGAGCCACCTCGTTTTGCTCCACTCCCTTCTGGGTTTGCTTCTTATCTTTTCAGGACGCTGACTGCTGTCCCTGTGCTTTTCCAGCACTGAGCCAGAGAAGTTGGCTTTTTGCTGACTTGATCACAAGTTGGGCTCATCACCTTGTACCTGAAAGAATTTATTTTCCTACAAGTCTTGTGCAAGTCAGTTCCAAGCAGAACTTGTCAGAAAGGGTGAGAAGAATTATCACACCTTCCTTTAGCTTTCCAAAACATACACATCTAGCCTAAACCAAACCTTTACGTTCCTGCTGTAATCAATGGAGAAAGATAACCAGTTCCAGAGAGTGCTTCATCCCATCCTAGTCCAAATGTCTCAGGCTGGTGGCATGACATTTTTCCATGTGATTGCAAAATGGCATCTAAAAGGACTTTTCTTCCCCCAATTTTTTGAATGCCTGTAGACTTTCCTACAAACAATGTCTTACAACAAGTTCCTTGCATTAAAATGCATTTTGTGGAAGGGAATTTGTTTTGTTACTTCAAAACCTCCCATTTGACCACTCTATAGTGCCCCTTAGTCTCTTCGTTATGAGAAACAATGTTTGACTGCTCCCTTAAATCTTCTCCATGCTACTTCTGCTTTTACAAGCCTCCATCACATTCTCTCCCTGTTAATCTCTGTTCCAAGCTGAAGCTTATTTATTTCACTTTTCCTCGTGCAGAAGTTGTTCCATACCGTTGGCCATCTCTGATGTCCTTCACTGTGTCTTTCTCTAATTCTGCCTGTCCTTTTTGAGGCGGGGGAGCAGCACTGCGTACACCACAACTGCAGACACGCTGTGGATCTGCAGAAAAAGCCAAGTGGTAGTTTCTGATTTGTTATTTATCCCTGCCTAATAATCCCTCTCATGCTGTTTTCCTTATTGAGCACTGCTGAGTCTGGAAGTGTTTTCAAAGATGTTGCCATAGTTCAAAGACCTCTTTTCTGGATGGTAGCAGCTAACTTAGAGCTTGTCCTTGTGAATGTTTTGTAACAAGGTGTTGCTCTCTATTTACTATCCTTGAATGTCATCTAGCATTTTTTACCACCTCATTAGTATCAACACATCCTTTATTTACCATTTGCACTTGCTCTGTGTTTTTACCACCCCTTAAATAGACGCCTAATTGGCGTCATATCCTAATAGGCACTCCAAGGAAGATTAAACAAAAAACTTTCCAAACAAAAATCTCTGAAAGCAACAATTTCCATGACTTGTGACACAGGGGAAACATCTTGCTGCTAGCATGACTTTAGGCCAAATTTCAACTCCTCTCACCTCAGGCTTCCTCTGCTGCAAAATAAAGATGCATTTATAGTGCATGGCAGAGGCCAGAAAACTTCCCCCAGTCATTTCCACCTTCAACCTCACAGGCTGCCAGAGCTTGTGCCTGTTCTTAGGATGATACCCTGTCTTCCTGAGATTTCTCCTGATGGGGAATACAAAAGCAACTTGTCCAAATAGACAGTTACTCCCACCGTGAAAAAATTAGTATCTTTATGTAAAGCCTGAGTTTATTAAACTCCCTTAAAAGTTTATTCTCCTTTGTAAGTAGCTTGTAGGTCTGCACATGCTTTTAAATGGTCAGAAGCATGGCACAGCAAAGGTTAATCAGCTTTCCTTGTAGGCAAATACTGCTTCCAGCCTGATCCCCAATGTGCTATAGGTTTTACAAATACAAAGCATCACTGCTACCTACTTGTAAAAAAATTTCTGCATTTCCTCTATAAACATGTCTAATATTTTTTTATCCAGAGCCTCTTGAAGAGGTATCTCATCATGTGTGAACCCTCAGTTCATAGCTCAAGCCTACAATAAAGGAGGGCAGATACTCCACCCCACTACATTCAGAAGTGTTTAGTTTGGGTTGTTAGAAGGCAGAGATTGCCAGCAGCATGGGCAGAGAATGATTTATATTCATGATAGGTTTTCATTTCAGATCTTCAAGGAATAAGCTATCCACTCCAGCTGCCTGGGCAGCAAAGGGTGATGCTACACGAACAGGGGATGTGACGGCAGGAGAGATCACAAAGATGTCCAGTGAGGATCCTTGTCTAGCTGACACTTCGCATTGCCCAGGAAGAAATTCACCTGTGCCAACCACCACCGAGGCTCCTCGCAGCCGATCCACGAAGCAGCATTAACATCAGCAGCCAGAGACTGTCAGTTCCAGTCTGCTGGCCACAGGATGCGCCCCACGAGCGGCAGATGAACGGCAGCGTAAGGTGATCAAAACCAGTAGCCAAAGGCAAACAGCCTCAACTACTAGACAGCCACAGCCCTGGTGAAGACAGTACCTCTGCGCAAGGGGAGGAGAAGGGGCCTTTGAGCTCCATTTTAACCCTGATTTTGCCTGAGTGACCAAAGCTTCCTTGTCAACTGCAAGCAGGAGCTGCTCTCTGTTTTGTCTGCATCAGGTGCTATGCAGACATCAAGGCACAGATGTGAGGCTGTGCTCCTTACCTGAAAGATGGTCTGTCAACAAGAGGGAAGATCACAGGATCGTGCCAGAAAATGGCACCCAGAGAGCTGTGGCACAACCAGACAGTTGTCTTTGCTACAACCAGCCAGTGAGCCTTGCCTCTGCTCCCACAGCTCCGTGGGCTGAGTGTGGGGGCTGGATCCTCAAAGACTGAGCAGTACCTCACTCCTAGCCACGCTGCCACCACACAAAATCCTCCTTACGGTGCAGGGCTCCAAGAGTCACTACCCAGTGCATAGGAAGAGCTGATGCTGAGAGATGTGATGCTCAGAACCAGATGTAGGATGTGAGGCTGTGCAAAGACTGAGCGAGCTTGGGTCTCGGAAGCAGGACAGACACATTTGTTGAGTGTTTTGCCCACCCTAATTAGCCCAACATCATATAGCTACATCCATGATCTAAGCAAGTCTCACTTAATGCCTTTGCAGTACACTTCATGTATGGACAAGTCAAGGGATCTGCACCGGTCAGAAGAGAAAAGGGAAAGAAGGGGTTGAATTAAAGGGATTAAGCAACTGGTCTAGTCAAAGATAAACCACAATCCATGTAGGATATTAGCACATGACCTTTCCCTGCCAAGGATTAATCTCTTGCTCCCAACAGAGAATAAACTCCATGCCAAAAGTAGGCAACAGGCTAGTTAATTGGGCTTGGACATGGAAATCATCTCCTTGATGTGGTGTGGGGACTTACACTTCCATCTCACATGTCCAAAGCAGAGCATCCTGACCACCAGGACAGCGATATCACTCTTGGCCAGTCTCTTCTCTTGGAGATCTAATGTACAAATAAGTACATGTTTACTGGACCTCAACTCTGGTGTGTTTCTGATTTGAACAAAAAGACTTTATCTAGAAATTGTTTGTGAATAGACATAAAAATGACAACTACTTCTTCCAAGAGAAGGGAAGAGTAATTCTGTATAGAGTGTGGCCAACACCAGTTTATTGCTCCTCTTGCTTCTCCAACAGTGACTCTGCCAAATGAAATCCACCACAGAGGCTGTCCATGCAGAGCTAAAGAATGTAGCATATAAACACAAGAAAACATCCCAGCACTGCTTGGGGAATGATGGAAAACATAAGTAATAAGAAAGGAAAGAACTATATTACAGGAAAGTGCATGGAGGGAGTTTGTGAGTCTCTCTGCAATCAGCATCAAAAGTTCTACTAGCACAAGAAAATGAACCTAGACCGAAAACATTAGTCATAGTCAAACGAGGTACTTAAGGTAACAGGATGGACACCTCAAACGAGACCCCAACACGCTCCTTTTGCCAGCAATTGTGCACTCCTCGCTATGCCAGGGAGTGTTGTAGGTACATCTTCATCACATCAAACTAGTCAGTCACAGCACACGTACTGTTTGTTGTTTCTATATCAGGAGTGCTTGGTATAAATACCACATTGAGGTTGTGAATAATATGCTCAGACATTCTGAAAAGTCAAAAAAACCCATTACTGAAAGTCTAACAAATGTCTAAAAATAAAAACTAAAAAAAATTAAAGAAGTCTCACACTTATTCCCTAGCCACACAGCGCAGTTTGACAAAACCAATCTTTGTTTCAAGATTCACTTGCACTGAGGGAGATTTGGGAGCAATTACAGTGGCTTTCACAAACTAGTAATTTTTATATTTACAGTTCAGATACTGATAGTAAATATGACAAAGGGGCACTAAACCTTTAAGTAACTCAAAATATTGCTGTGCTCAGAGTAAGGCAAATTGAAAGAGAAGCTGGAAGAATACTTATGCAGACTGTGTTATCAGAAACATTTAAGGAGACTGCATTTATAAAGAAAATTCTTACAGTCAGTTATTAGCCAATAAGTGGAGCAGTTCATTGGCAAAGACACAGTAATACACAGCAGGCTGCTGGAGCTCTTAGGGAAAATACAATTAACTTGGTAACAAAATTAAATATAGTAGATCTATAATAAGTGTGAGCAGCTTATAGTAAACCCAAAGGGAGTATTAAGAATTCAATCCATCAATCATCACAGCACGTAACCACCCCCGGACAATGTTTCTAAAAACCTGTTTGCAATTTTACGTCTATTCCATTTACTATATGAATAAAGCTGATCTTTGGCTGGTTGTAACTCCTATGGCTCCTTGAATTTCAATGCAAAAATAATACTTCACATTTTTATATTCTTGATTTATACACGTTAGCTGTTGCAGTGTTGTAGCTAGACCACTGGACTATCTCCTCCTCTGCCAAATGATCTTTGACAAGATTTTCACCAAAATGTGACTCACTTTCTCCATCTAGAAAATGTGGATAATGACATTACTTTCCATTATGAATTGACTGGAGATCTAAGGCTGCTTAAATGGAAATGTGCTGGTAGTGCTGCAGCCAACTTTCCTTTTACCTAACCTAAAGTAATCATGAGTAATGCCACAAACTTGGTAAAGTTACTATGGTAAAATCTCAGCACAAGAGAAGTCACCCATCATTCTAAAGAAAAAAAACATCAAGAATATTATTGCAGCTTAGAGAAAACAATCCAGCATAAAAAATTGCTGCCTGCTCTGTCTTACCATGATAATCAAGTTTAGGCTCTGCAGCAGTGATTTGGAATTACAACACGTTCACTCAACAACTTGTCATTCTTTGCAGCCTCCCTTCTCCATCACAGGGACAGAAAAACACGCCCTGTCTCGGCCTCGCAGGGAGGACCCTGCTCCCAGCATACCTCCAACCATGATAGCAACTTCAAGGTAATCTCAAAATACAGTTCAACTAATTTAACTGCCCTCACAGCCACAGATCAATTTGCTTCTCTCACCCTGGATGAAGCTCAACACCGACGAGAGTGCTGGTACATGAGTACTCTGGTACTCCTGCTAGCCCAGCCATTCCCAACCCTGGATAAACTGAATTTTTCCATAATTTCCCCTGGAAAATGTAATCCTCTCTTCTTCTTTCTGTTCAAGATGACATTATCCCAGGTAGGCAGAAGTGTCTTTAAGCGGAAATCTCAAGCTGTGCCTCCAAAAGATACTGAAACACTGGTGATAATTCATAAGATCCTCTTCTACTTCCAAAGCCCTCCTGGGGTGTGCAGTCCTGGCGTGTGCTGGCTCCCTTGCCCCAAAGAAATCTGGAGAAACTGCAGCTCCCAGGAATTCATACAAGGGTAGGGAGACTTGTTACAACCCAGGACCTGCGAACCTGCAGAAAGCAAGACCATGCACTTGAAAGCAGAGGAACACTGGCTTAAGATACCACCCAGTGAAACGCTTCATGCCAGCCCTGTCTGGAAAGCTGCCACTGTCTGCCTCCCCAACAAAAACGAATGCTACCTCCAGCTGGAGTGAAGTCAGTGCTGGTGTTTGCAGCAGGACTGTCACATAAAGCTCTTTGAAACAGCTCATCGCTCCCCATGAAAGGCAGACGAGCAACAGCTCTTGTCATGGGCGAATATGCTGAGGCCAACACTGCCATCTCCCTGGCAGCTTCCCAGGTCCTCACCGCAAGCTGCATCTCTGTCGCAGGGAGCAGCGATCTGTCCGGCATGGAGCAAGAGGAGACTGAGGACAAGGACCCAGCAGCCTCTCGCTGTGTCCAGGGCTGGGATGAGCCCCTGCCACACAGCCAGTCCCCGAGGCAGCTGCGGTCTGAGAGAGCAGGTCTGGATTCCCTTTCGTACCCATCTCCGTTCATAAATCAGGGAAAGTACTAAAGTGCAAATTCCCACAGTAGGAACATTTTAAACTCAGTCAGTCTCCACCCAAGGCAATTACAGAGAGGAGCTGTTAATCACCGTGCGGACAGGGTAACCTTTGAGAACTGTGTGATGAGAATTTGAGGAGCTGGAGTGAAAGGGTTTGCTTGAAACGTTTTGATTCCAGCACTGCATTTTCTTTGGAAATATCAATCTAAGGTCCACCTGCCCACAGACTCCTCTCTAGGTCTATTCAGCAATCATCCAGGAAAAAAAAATATCTCCAGAGCCCACTAACCATTAGTTTCATAAATGAAACCTCATTTAGAGAGAAAGTCTGCACCAGTTACTTTTCTAGAGAGATGAACCAAATGTTTCTAGTCTCCATGCCCTCTGCATCTGGAAAACATACGCGTTGACTGAGCATTCTGTGCAAAACAGAGCTATCATTTCACCCTCAGAGACTGGGAGATGCTTATGCCCCAAACCAGGGCGCACAGTGAACAGAGCTGCTCTGGGTGACCTTCCAGCAAGTACTTCCAGCACCAGGAGCATGGCACAGACCAGTGGTGAGACCAATAGGGGAAAGCATGGACCTCGAATACAAAGTATGTTTACAATCCACAGGATGCTGCTCCAACTCAGGTAATGCAGAGCATCCTCCAGGACAGCCCAGAGTAGTCCTTGTTCACCTGAATGGTCCTGTTGAATCACTCTAAGGGCTTGAGCAGCCCCTTCACCTTTTCTCTCTCCATTTATACGGCTCAAGGTGGCATGAACTCACTTCTCTTAGTGGAATCAAACCCTATCTTCCTTTTCTTCCCCCCCCCCTTTCCTCCTGCCATCACCATCAACGCTCAAACCAAGGATTAGCAATAGAACCAAGACAAGGGAAAAATCTACAAGGACAGTTCTCTCAGGTTGGCTGATGGTTTATTTCTTACCCATTTAATTCCCTAATGCAAATGCACAGCAGTGGAGGGTCCATTGCCTCTGAGGCATTCCAACAGACACTGGTGGTGTCGGAGACAGTCCTCTGTTCCCTGGAAGCCGTGCAGATGATACAAAACCTGGACCAAAGTGGACTGAAGCATTCCCAGGCACGACAAACCCTCCATGATCCCAAGCTGGCCACTACAGTGATAGGCATGGAGATGTTCTCTAGGGGTTTGATCACAACCAAGGAAGATCAAAAGACATTATTAACTTCAGAAAACAGGGAATCAACTTTGTCTTGCTGCCACTCTATGCAGCACTTACTCAAAGGGGCAGGCAGGGTGGATTGGCACATTTGCCATGAACAGTAATGGCAAGAAGATGTCTAATAACGCAGAGCCTACTTACACCGAGTGAAACAGAAGTTTGTCACCTGGGATTGTTCTTGAAAGTGCAGCTCAGGTAAAATCTTTAAGCAGAGCAGCACTTAATGTTTAATAGAAATAGTATCTTAATCACCGAGGAGCCCCTGGGCCTTACACGAAATGTTCTGATTTAAACTGCATTAACTAAGCGCTGCACCCAGCTACCAAGATTTATAGATGACCTTCTTCTTACTGCTGGTCATAAACGCTTGAGCTAACGGCCACTTGGAAGTGCTAGGAGAGATGATTCGTGTGCATGTGAGAGAGGGGTTACACTGATTCAAATAGTCTTTGGATCATCCCCTAAATGCACCTCGTTAAGCTAGCTATTTTATTAAATCACTGTGCCAGCACATATGGATCTTGACAGCTTAGGAGAAGGATATTAATTTTTGATGCGAATCTGCAGCTTCATTGATGGAGTGCCATCTGTAATATCTAGCAGTGCTGCCGTCCCACAGCTACCCCAGTAACATCTCGCCAGCTACCACCTCTCAGATTAGGAACTGGACTGCATGTTCAGTGAATTATTCATTTCACTGCAGAGCAGAGCCAGCAGCCTGTGGAGCTACAGCCATGGGCTTTGAGTAAATATGGAAGGAGCTCAGACCAACAGCTACTTGCCCTCTCACATGTTATTGCTCCTTTCATTGTTCATTGCTGGCACGTTTGCATGTGCCTAGTGCAAAATTCTCAATCCTATACTAAAAAGAAAATTAAAAGGAAAGGGGAATATTCCCATTAAAAAATTTGGTTACTACTAAGCCAGAAAGTCCTTTCATAGCCCAACAATTTCTGCCTTCAATATTTCTCCCGTGTATCCTCTAGAGGTTGCCCAAAAATTCCCTGAAAATTATGGAAAGCTGCGTAGATCCTCTTTGGTACAAAGATGTTTCATAGATACATCTAGTCATGAAACATTGCTACTCACTGGCTTCAGGGAAAGCCTGCAGTGCTGCTCAGAGTATTGCAGTGACTCTCCTGACACTTGGCAGGCTTCTGAGAGCAGCAGCTCCTGCAGTCCTGAGAACTTCTTCTGGTTTCAGTGTCTTCTCAGGGATGTCTCTTATGTTTGCTGGAAGAGCTTGAACTCACGAGAGGAGTGAGCACAAGCTCAAAATAAAATTAAAAGATGATCCTCTCCTGAGTTTATTAACAGAGCTTCAGTATAGCTCAAGGCATGACCATCACTTACGGGTTATTGCCCGAGATGGGCAATGCGGCCTCCTTCGCCCTCGTCGCTGGGATGGTGCTGTGCACGGCACGGATCCAGAGGAGCGTAGGGTTCATACACACAACACACGGCATGGAGCATCTCCAGGCTCTCTGCCGACAGACAGGCTTTTGTGAGGCAGCACTTGTATTTCAAACACAAAGGCAAGGTCCTGTTATAACCCATCCTTCACCCAGGGTGCAGTGGAGTCACCTCTAGGCCAGCTCTCTTCCCAGGCCACAGCTGCCATCACATCTTTTTTTCCCCCTTCAGTTCCAGCCCTGCTCTGTAACCAAGATGGAACAGAGCAGTATTTATTCTTTGCCAGACTTGAGATAAAGAGATTGGTTTGTGAAGAGCTTAGCACAGGCTTACAAAGGGATTTAATAAAAATCCTCCTCTATTTTGTCTGGAAACTAGGAGTTCAGCTATAACTCTTCTTCATGGAGGAACACGCACTGGCTGGGTGAGCCAGGAATTCATGCACTTCTTTAAGCGTCGTCTCACTTAACCAAGCACCGTTGAGACGCTGTTCCATAAGAAGCTTTCACCATCCATGAACCCATCTGTAGCAGAAGAGATCTGTGGCGGTATATGGACCAATCTGTGCTCCTCTAACCCACCCCAGGCACCGCCTTCCTGCACAAATAGCCCAGCAGTTGGGACAATAATACCTACCTGATTCTTTGCTAGTGTGAATTGGGTCAGCTCCATCACAGCTGATGAAGCTGTGCTGATTAATGAGGTGTGAAGATATTGAGAAGTTTTAGTTGTGGTGAACTTTGGGCTTTTTCTAAGGGACAATGCCTCTGGGGTTGGATCCAAGGTGCAGCTAGACATGTGCTGGAGGGTACAAGAACAGCCATCAGCTGGTGCCCATTTGATTTTTCATAGCCAGATGTGGAAACCACCCGAGGGTATGGGAGAAGGCCATGCACTGCCACTGCCCCAAGTGCACTCTTGGGAGGTGGGAACGGGCAGGAGAGGAGGGCCCCATGTTAAATACATGTGTGCTTCTGGCTGGGTTGCCATCAGCATCTCCCTCAGCCGAAGCTGGGATGCCAGGAATCAGAGGGGACACCAGTGACAGCCCAGCACTTGGGAATCATGGACGAGAGCCCAGGGCTGCTGGTTAAATGGCAACAGATTCACGGGCCATGGAGGTAAAGAGCTAATGTGCAAATTATCCTTCGTCCCACGCAGACTGTAGGCAACATACAGCCCTGTCTCAGGCTCAGGCCACTGCCAGCAGCCAGTTCTGCCCAGTGCATCATCCCTGCCACCCACACAGAGCCTCGTCGGTTACACGCTTTCTGCAAGGAGTTACGGGCAGAGAATGTCTTACTTCTGTCAAAGCCAATGGCAAAAATCCAATTGCCTTCAGAGAAGGCACAACCATATTTATTTTAAAAAATTAATACGCATGCTCTCAGGGAAATGTTCAGCTGTCAGAGCCGAGTAGGTCACAGCAGCATTTGATCTATACACTCTAAAGCTACTGCTGGACATCATGTTCTTTGTGGGCAGTTATATGCCTCTTTTTGTCTGTATCAAGCAGATTAGTGCACTTGTAGCCATTACTTTTTTTTTTTAAGGACTCTGTGCTTTTAAAAAAACCATTAAAATAATGATTCAGGCTCCAGCCTCACCAAGAGCTACCACAAATGGACAGATGTACTGCAAGGACAATGTGAACAGCGTTTGATGACATCCTGCTGCAGTGTCCCCATCCCAAATGAGAGCCTCTCTGGGAGAGCAACAGAGCATCGCTGATTGAGACAAGCTGCCCCCAGCTCCTCAGCAGCATTTTCTGATCTATATTCAGAACCAGGTGTTTCCTGTGCCCTAAAACATGCCAGGATCTCAAACTCATGGCCTCAATAACACTAAAGGTCTCCAGGTCCACAGCTGAAGCTCTCGTGTGCTATCATAGCATCATACTGTAGAGAAGAAAAGACAATTTGGGGGGGAGTTCGAGCACTACGAAGTGCTGATTTAGGGCACATTTGTTTATCTACCATTCAGGAGCAGTGGGGGGCTGAAGCAAAAGCAGAAAACGCCCTGGCAGTTGTACTAGTGGTTGCAGAAGACAGGAGCGGTGGGATACAGCTGAACACAAAATGTTGTTGATCTATGTATGCGTGGAGTTAAGGCAACGGTATTTTTATCCCAGTCCCTGAATTAAATTCTTCCATGCAGCCCTCTACAAAAGGTGAATTAAATTACTTGGAGGCAAAATTGCTCAAAGAAGCTCAAACAAAGAAGCTCCTACCTAAGAGGGAGATGTTCCCTTGATTGATATGCCAAACGCTTTAGCCCAGATTTCAGGGATGTCTCCCCGTTGGGTGCTGGCTACCAGCCAAAGGGTCCAAAATGGGTGGCAGCTGATGGGCTGCAACCGAATGGTAGAACTGAGCCAACCGAGGCTCAATTCACCCACTGACTCTGGTGGATTTATCCACCAGTTTACCCACCCAGATCTAGATGGTTTTCCCCTGCATTCAGCCGAGACCTCTCCAGTTTCTCCTCCCCCATGACATGCCCTGGGGGATACCATGTCAGCACACAAAGCTGTTTCATGAAGGGAACCTAGCAAGTACCCGTGGCCACCACCTCCCACCACATCGACACCGCAGTGGACCCCAGATCAGCCGCATCTGCAGCGGCATGGGGGATGCCCGACGAGCCAGGTGGAGAAGCGAGAGGCAGATCTGTTCTCCCTGCTCCATACGCGAGACTCGGCAAGTCTGTGACTTGCACTTACTGCGCGCTGCTGAGCAAAGAAAGGGGTCCCGCTTGCCTTGAAGCGGTGGGAGATTGGGTTATGTACAGCCTCTCTTTTTCCCTTGAAAAGCATCTGTCAATAGAGAGGAGTTGGAGGGGAGCATCAGACAAAGAGACATCACAAGCACGATCCTCCCCATCAGTAGAACTGCTGCTTGCCAGGAGGGTTTCTCATGCAGCCCATGCCTGTGATGCGCTATTATATTTTATGAAAAGAAGGGGAAATGACAAGTTTAGAACGGCTCGGCTATTTCCAGAGGATTAATGCTATTACGGCTCTGAGATGACATGTAGTGGAGACTGCTGCCTGCTCCTAAGCAGCAATTTGGGGGCCAGCTCTCTGAGGAGGCATCTGAGCTGAAATAAAACTGATCCCAGACTAAGGCAGAAGCTCCTCGTTTGGCTCATTTTGTCCCCCGGGGCTCCCCAGATCTCACCTTGAAGTGCCAGTCTTTGATCGGGGCACACATTGGGCCATATGGCCTGGGAGGGGATGGTGAAGGGCTCTGATCTCGTGTGACAGTTCCCAAACTCTGGCACCCCAAACACAACATGCCACAGGGCAGCCTCCTCCCCTGTGACCTGAGCAGCTCCCGCTGAAACCCTGGGGAGCCCTTTCAGCAAAAGGATCCTGACAGCAGCTTCCCGCTCGCTCAAGGTGCCGTTTCTTGGGTTGGCGCATTTGACCATCGAGCTGTCGTGCATGCAGCACCCTCCCTGGGTGGTTGCTCCCAGGGCTTTACTGCAACTCAAGCCACCACCCAAGCTACTGAACTTGTCCTTTATTGAACCTCTCAGTTTCCTGTTGCATCTGCAGCAACATGAAGAACTGAAGCCTCATCTCCTGCATCCCAGGTCAGTCCTCAGCTACTGAATCATCATCCCCCCTCCAAAGGAGCTTAAAAAAGATTCATTAAACTGTTTGCTTTCTGGTCCTTTATTAGACACTCCAAGTTTCCAGTTCAGCATCCAATTTCTCAGGACACCAGCACTGCAACAATTCACTTTTCATTGGGGATATTATTTTAAAAGGCAGAATAATCAAATGTCACACATAGGTTTTCCTTGCAGCATTTGGAAAAAAAATCCCTTTAATCTGAGATATGACACATCCTGATCAGGTACGGGGAGGGCAGGGAGGGAAACAGATCAGAGAGGATCAGAGAGATTTTGCTTTCATGTGGCTACAAGATAAATCATTGTCCAAGGCAATGGGTAGTAATTGTAACTCCCCTTCAAGTTTTACAGTACATCAGAGGTCTGCGAGGGCTGAGATTGCTCGATAGCTACTGCGCCTTCCAGGCTCCAATTACCCTCCTTGCTGCTTTCAGTATCAAAGGCAAAAAATTGCTTTCTTCATGCTAAATGATCCGCAGAGTGGAGCCAGATGGGCAAAGGGACTTGGAGAAATTATTGCAGGCTCTGCTCTGCCCAGGTCTCATCTATTTCTTTTAGCTCCTTCCAAAGGAGGAAGCACTGTACGGAAGGTGTGGGGCTGAAGGTGCTGCTTTCTGCACCTCACGTTCTCCGTGATGAGCTGGTGATTATCTTTAGGGAAAAAAAAAAAAATCTGTGCTCAATTTGTTCACTGGACACTTCAATATATCAGAGAGGAAGAATTAAACTGCAGAGAAAAAGCTTTTTGTCTTCCAACACTGCACTTCCACTTGGGAAAAACACCTGCCCATGCAACAGTGACTGTCATCAGCAGATGGCCATGCGCATTTCAACAAAGCCGTTTGCCCTCTTAAAAAGGGAGAACCAAAGCCGATGAAATTAATTTGCTAGTGGATCACCCAGCAACCTTGTGGCATGTGAACTTCAGTCTCCAGTGTCCCAGCCTGGGCTCGGTCTGTCGCACCCTGCTGCTCCTCTAGAAGCAGAGAAGATCCCTTTGCCAACTCTCCATCCTGAAATTGGTTTCCCTCCTCCCATGCAGCACAAGACCTGCCAGGATGCTCAGCCATGAACCAAATCACTGCCAGGCACTTGTATTATCAAGGACATGTCCTCCCCATCTATTAAATCAACATACAATGAATTTGGGCACCAGCTGGCTTGACCCAAGCCAAGTGTTAGCTCCACCACACCCTTACGTGGCCACGCAGTAGCGCTCTGCTCTGTTGTGTTGGGCTTCAAGCACTTTGCACTTGTAGCGCCCCTTGTAGTTGCACAGTCATGCAAATGTTTCCATCACTGCCTAAAATACTGCGGGTCCAGCCAGCTTCATTACAATGTCCTGGGTTTTACTGGATGCAGACTTTAATTAATCAGTGGGATTGGCAGTATTTCCAGTGCTCTGGTTCACTTGTAAGATCTAGCCTGTCTGCTGCACAACTTTCTCCACTGTACAAATTCCTGATGACATATATACTTATTTACTGTTGACTATATCTAAAATTACATATATTGCTTCAAGTTTGTCTTACTAGCAGTGGCCATAGGGGTGTCACCTCAAGGACAGTCAGGCAAGCAAGAGCCCTTGCTTCAACTTCACCATTCTTCAGATCAAATGTTCAGTCCATAAAATAGCACTAACATTTTTTTTTCCATGGTGTCAACTGAGATCCCTATTCTGCAGAAAATTCCAAAACTGTGGGGTTTCCCCACTTGCAGTTCCGTGAGCACCAGAGTAAGGGCTCAAGGTTTGCTATGGCGGTGGAGCTCATAAGCAATTCACACCAAGATTTTAGCTCCAGATTTCTCTCAGACTGGGTTATCTAGAAGCGAGACTCTCTGCAGGCTCTTGGGCTTTAATAACACTTGACCTATACAAATTTCCCAAACGATACATGCCTAAAGGCCTGTCTGGACCGTGACACACTTGCAGATTTGACCCTACACTTTAAGTGATCTGAGCCATCCTGTGCCTGTGGATATTATCCAGCACTGCAAGCCCCAGCCTGGCTTGGAGCACTTTGCTTTGTTATGAGGTAAATGGTAAATAAGATGGTTTTATTGTATGTTCCCATGTCCTCAAAGTCCATGCTCTGCCATCCAAAAACCCATGTATCTTCTGGCTCAGTGTTCCCACTGCCTCATCTCCTTCCTACACTCAGGTGTGATCATTTAAATGTTTCAGGGCAATAACATGTATTTTTAAGTTCAGTAGGCTGACTGCAAAACAAATATCCAATTAAATACTCATTTTTAATAGATGCTGTACAGCTTGCACACAGCCAAATCCCTTTACTAGCCTTTTATTTTTAATGCTATTAAAACACATTCTTCAGTTTCAATTTTAGAGGAATATCTTCTCTCGCATGTGTTCACCAGCTCATCCACTGCTATTGAGCCTGTAACAATTCACTGCCCTCTCCCCTGCTTTACTGGAAATGAGGATGGACTTGGGTTATTTTTGATGGTTGGTTTTGGGGTTTTTTTGGTTTGTGTTTGTTTTTTTTTTTTAAAGAAGATAAATTACATTACAAATAATAAAAGTCACTTTTGACTTAGAGCTAGACATGCAAAGTCACCCCTGCACATCCTAGAGTTGTTATTATTTTGTCAAACCACCTGGAGAAGTTAAAAGCACAGCAATCTCTGTGCTGCTAAGACGTGGTCTCCACACATGAGCCAGTCTCCATCCATGCCGCATCAGAGCCACCTCCAGGTCCCACAGCCTTCCCCCACTTGAAGACCTCACCAATGCTTCACTGCCAATTTTATGAAGGTTACAGGGACAGTGAAGGTGATGCTCATGTGATGACACCTCCCAAGACATTGCCATAGATGGATCCAGCTTTCTGCTTATGCTCCAGTGAAGCAAAAGGTTGGGTTTTAATCAGCTTCCTCTTTCCTTTTCATGCTTGTTGAAAGAGCATTTGCCTCCCAGCCACAGTATTCATTGGAGTTCATAATTTTTGACCTGGTCTTTCCATCATTTGGTCAGCTGCTGAGATGCTGGGTGCCCTCAGCTTCCTGGGCTGTTCCTAGATGTCCCATCCAGCCTCCTACATTACTGGTTCTCCTGTCTCAGTCCCCTGGCAGAGACTGAGCCTCTCCATAGCACCAGCATGTGCCCTTACTCCCCAAAATTTCTCCTGTCCTCATCTCTCTCTGTGCCTGCAGATCCAGCACCACTGATCTTTGCACCAGTAGCCACACCAGCACCTTCTCCTCTCTCCATTGCCCACTCTGCAGGACCAGCCCCAGCCACTGCTGTGTCTCTGCACCCTCCTGGAGGAGCAGCTCTGCCCCATGAGCTCAGCCCAAAGGTCTCCGTGCAGAGATCGGGCAGTCGGTGCATCGCCCCAGCGTTAAGTGGGGAGCACAGCTCATTCTTCAGCGTACCAAAATGTCTGACATGAAAGCATACGGATGTGTCATCCCTCTAATTTTTTTTCTCACTTATGGGACCCTGGAGCTGTAAAGCAGCCACATCCAGGAGCTCATTTAGCACCTAAGTGCATTACCCCCCATGGAGAAGATTAAATGTCATCCATCGGATTAAGTTTGACATTAAAAACAATTACTTTTGGCACCGCAGGTTAAAAAGTGCTTTTTGTCCTGCACTGACACACAGCTGATAAAAACAAGCCGGGAATTTGGTGGGCGATGGACACTGCAACCAGCCGGCGGCTGCTTTCGGTGCCTTCACCTTCCCATGCTCAGAGGTGCATGGACCCAGCACTCCCCTGGGACAAGATCCCATGGGCACCTACTTAGCATCGCCTGACATCAGTGTCAAATACTGCAGCTGTATTTCCCATCAAGAGCTGCTTTGTCTGATCTGTCGCACCTGATGGGAAAGGTGCTTCCCAATCAGAACGGGATGCTCAGTAGCATCAGATATTAGGGGAGAAATCCACCAGCAAAGCTTCACTTGTCTCTTATGAATAGGAATGTCTTCCATAAAGACGTGGCCAAGCAGATGGCTACTCTAGCAGCAGTGGAGGCCACATGAGGTCGGGGTGAGCAGACCCCACTGCTGACATTGGTCCCAGGCTGGTGAGCAGAGGCAGAGCCGGCAGGGAGGAGACACCGCAGCCGGGGGCAGGTCGCTGGAGCACGGGTGCGCAGCATCCCCCTCCTCCAGCCCCGTGGCTGCGGCTTCATGTCTGACAGCCAGATCCTGCAAGCGACAGTAGTTTTGGAAACTCTTCCCATCACTTATAGCAAGAACAAAACACCTTGACAAATTTCCACCACTGTTTTTGATGCAACCCACCTATGGGCACGGTCCAGAGGAGCCGAAGACCTGACGCCCTCCTGCCCGTAATTAACTGTCACGCACTAAGGCACAGCGCAGCTTTCTCTCCTTCCAACCCCGATTCAGTGATGCATTTTACTACCTCCCTCCTTTTCATTTTAAACCCAAGATCAGAGTATTTTTTAAGCAGGTCTCCTGGGCCACAGTTGCACCTCAAACATAATATCGATCTTATGTCTAGTTAGCTCTTCATGCCCAACCGTGCTGAAGTTGTGGCAGCTCCGGTCTCCCCTGGGATGCAGGGACCAAGGTTATTGGCATGTTATTTAGTCTCACAAACCACAACCCCACCAGCAAACCCCACAGCCCCTTGTGCCCGTAGGCAAGGGTTTGTCACCGCAAACTGGTCCCGAATGTTTGCACAGCAGCACGGCTCCTGCTTGCCGCGACCCCGCTTCTGCTCCTACAACAAAAATCCAATTTCTGGGTATTTCGGTTCTATTTCAGTCTGTATCCAAGTGAGATTTAACCAAACCAGAGTGTAATGCAAAACCAATCAGCCAGTGGATTGGAAAGATGTTATTTGCTATTTTCTTAATATTAAAAATGCAAAATGTAAACAAGCTGAAAAAATACATCAGAAGCCCTGAAATTGCTTAAATAAGTGTACTTAAGTGCAGAGTAAGTTATGGCAAGAAAAAAGCACAGCTCCATGGGCAGACAATCTCGAGAGACAAATCAATAAGTTTTAAAGGGCATGTTGACCAGTAAGAATGAACCTTGGGAAAACAGCTAAAAATGGAAAAATAGCTAGTCAGTCAATTATTTAAAATAAGGATTTTGAGATTCCTGATACAAAGTATGATTAAACCCAGTGATTTAAATATTTTGACTGCAAAATCCCAGGTAAATTTACAACCTGATGCTGGCAAATGATTTCATTATCTAGACTTTGCTTGTGTAATAGCAGATGTTTAAATTTTACTGCAGAAATTCTTGATTTATTTCTGGATATCTTTTTATATGAATAAGTGCACATTTTTTAAGGGATTTGCTTTTCTCTTTTTTACCATATTACCAATTTGTTCTCCATTAAAGAAAAAAAAAAAAGTTTAAAACTGAAGTGCAGTGAACCTCTGTTAACATCAGCCTCTCTCTCATTGCCCAGCTCCATTTCCTCTGCTTCAGACAAAAATGAATTCATTAGTGAAGAGCCTGAGTGACTGCAGTTTATCCTTCAAGTCATTTTGTACGTAAGATTTGGAAAATTCAGCTTGCTTGAGTGAAGTCCTGCTGGTCGGGGCGATGCTTGCTCACAACCCACTGGCACTAGTGCCCAGACAGCCTTGCCAGGTACCACACCGGTCCCTTTCCAACTGCAGATTTATTTCCTGCTAAACCCATGGGCTTCACGACAAGGATGCTGCGAGCAAAGGCTGGAAACACTCGCGCAACAGAGCTTGTCACACCAGGCTGGATGTGGTTCCCTGGGTGTCAAGTTTGGCCCCCGAGCACTGAAATTGGAGCAAAATTTTTATTGCTTTCCCTCCAGTGCCTTCATTATCCATCATACTGAAATAAATACTTTGCTAGGAGCCTCTGGAACCCTCCAGGAAGGGGGGGTAAGCCTCTGTTCACAAATGCTGGCCCCAACACAGAGATTAACATTTCTCTTCTTGCACAATGGACAAGACCCAGGACGTTTCTGGGGACATTTTTGGAAACAGACACTCAAGAGCTGCTGTTCAACTCTAGCCGTTCCCTCCACAGACCCCTGTGTTGAAGCTGTATCAGCAGCTGGGCAATGCCAGCGGTTGCTTAGGTCTCTGGCAGACTTTTAGTGTCAGAGCCATTTCATCTGGGCATGGATTTGGCCAAAATGCATTTGCCAACACAAGGCATGGACCTGCCCATGAATGTTCCTGCCTGGACTGTGCTGAATGTGGCCTTTCAGCCCAGGAATGAAATTGTAGGTGTCAGGCGAAGGCAGCATCAGGGTCCACCAACTCTTCCCAAGACATGGAGCTGGTCTCACACCTTGTACCTCCCAGGGCTGTCCTTGGAGTGTCCCCACCAAGGATGAACCAGCCTGTGAGCCAAGACAAAGTGTCCCCCCACACACACCCGTGCCGCTGGTCCCCTCCCCTCCAGGCAGCAGCCCGGCTTGTTGCTGCGGGGAAGCCTCACAGCTCCGTACGTGAAGGCAGTGCTGAAGCATCCTACAGACGATGCAGGCAGGTATGGCTTAGCCATCACAGCTCATCTGCCAAGAGGGTTTGTGAGCTCCTCTTACTGCATTGATGGTAAAAGCAGGGGCACCATAACTCTAACTCAGCCTGCTCCTGCAAGGAGTCTGGAGAGATTTTCCCCACCGTCTGGATACTGACACCTTTTTCCAGACAGAAGGAGAATGTGGCACATTTCCACTGCTTCAGGAAGTGGTTTTTCAGTGTTTATCATCCTACCTTTGGGTTCTGCTTCAGAGGCTTTTCACCCAGAGCCCTGTCAAGAGCCAGGGCTGCAGTCACAGCCTCCCCTTCCATCCCCAGCACCTTCTCTTCTCTTCTCCTCTAATTGCAAAGTTCAGCTGGTGCCTGGTTTGGATCACTCTTGTGTCTCCTTCAGCAGATTTCTGCAGGCAATAAGCCTGATGTTAGACATGGGGTAAATCTGCAGGAAATTGGACTGAGAAAAGACAGAAGTTGATGAGACTTAAATTAAAAAACAAAAAAACAAAAAAACCCAGTGTGCCTGGCAGGTGGAAAATTTGTGTTGCAATACCATGAGGTTCTGTGTATATATAATCCACTGGCTAAACTTCTATGTATGCATATATCTTAGCATATATGCATGCTAATAATGTAGTGTGCTCACATACAGGCATTTGGTTGTCAATACAGTGGAGCAGAGGGTGCCCAGCAGTTGCCATTAAGAAGGGACTCAATGATGGAAATGTTTCTGCTGGGGAATTCCACCATCAGCTCTGCTGACTCCCTGCTGCTGACTGAGACCCAAACCTTCCTTGCAGGCGGGGGCTGTCCTGCTCCTGAGCCCTTGGGAGAGCATCAACATTGGGGGAAAAAAGAGGAAAAATGCTGTGTGCGTTGCTGCAAGCCCTGAGCAAGCTGATAGTCAACATCTTTGTGCACTAAATTTTCGGCCATCGGTCCAACCTTAAAGCGCTTATAACCCTCATATGCACTGGGGGTTGCACAGGTGGAGGCTGAGACTTGCCCCAAAGTAAAGGAGCTTTTCGTGCCTGGCCCCAGGACCTCAACCCAAGGGCAGACCTTGGTGGGCTCAGGCAGCAGCAAGGACGACCCACGGGTGGCTTTACCACCAGAGCAAGCAGGGAATGCCTTTTGGTATGTCCTTCCAAAAATACGTTGATGAAAACAGCCCCAAGCTGGGCTGTCTGCGCTGCTCTGCATGGATCGGTGCCTCACAGCCCATTGCCTGCTTGTCATTGAATTAGGCTGAGCCCCGTGCCAGCGTGACCGCGCGCTTTGCTCAGCCCCTGGGAACCCACACAGGGCAGCAACCCTGACGGGTGTCTGGGACATCCAGCTCGTCCCCTCCATCAGGGCAATCCTTCTTGGCACACGAGGGACTTCTGCAGCCTCAGAGTGGCCCCACAGATGCTTTTCTTGTGGGGGTTTTGGTACGATCTCTCCTCTCCCCTGTTTTCGCAAACCCATGGCTTGGCTGGCATGAGGAGGAGACAGGCTGATGGACAAAGGCTCACAGTGAGGCAGCGTGATCACAGAGAATCATTTCCTTAGGAAATAAACCTATGGAAAAAACCATTGTCATTGTTTATCTTCTTTCAGCAGGTTTTGTTTTCTCATTGGAAAAAGTCAGCAATGCAGCAAATAGCTTCATGAATATACAGATTGTTTTTGGCAACTACCAATTAGCAAAGAATGTGTTCGTGCTATTCCCAAATGGCTATTTCCCTGGGAATATCTTGTTTTGAACAAGCCATTTTTCATTAGAGAAAATACACAGACTTGGACAAATAGTTCTTGTTGGCTTTTATTACTCGAGGGCACCTGGAGCGGGGCAGGCAGCCACTGCCACAAGGCGGCTGTGTGCCCCGCTGGCTCACACACCCGCACCAGGACCTCCACCGATGCGCAATATGGCAAAAAGATGCGTACCCAGCCCGTGCAATGACACAAGGCATGCAAGGACATCTGCAAACAGGGCTGGCAAGGCAATTATAAACCCAGCCCATACACCTCTTACTCACTCTCAAGTCTTTCTGATTCTTCTGCTTAGATCACAGGTCCATCGAGGTGCGTGTGATAATATTCACCTGCAATAAGGCTACTCTTTTATGAAACATTTGCAGCACCTACAGCTGAGACTCAAGGTTCACCAGTGCCATATTACTTGGATCTTGAAAGATTAGGGCACAGAGCCCCTTGCTCACAGTGCAAAATGGAGAGGACAAATATCCTGGTATGCACAAAGAGACTCCTGGCTATACGTAAAGATCAACAGTGTAAACGTGTCAGTTTTGGGGCTCATTACAAACCCAGCTGAGAAAATTTGAGGTGTTACTCATCACAGCCTATGACCAACACCCTCCTCCAGGTAAATCCTACCCAAAACGTCCCAGGCTGAGGCTCCCTGCTGCTTGTATTGCCCCCCCAAGCCCAGCTTGGGTCCGTGCACCGATCTCGCAGCATGCAGAAAGTAATGCAACACTCGAGTCTTCCAGGGAATCACTTCGCAGCTTTACCTGAGACACAGTGAATGCCATGGACCACAGATCATGGAGACAAGGTGCTTGAAGTCAGATGTGATGGACACCTTTTTATTTCCCAATGTTTTAATTTAACAAAGTGCTACATTCCATAGTTACAGTATGAGAGTTGTTCTTGTCCAAAATAGAAAAACACAAGAAAGCACAAGGACTGCTAATATCACTCTATGGAAGCAGTGCAGTCCAGAGAAACCTCACGTAGGTGAACATCTGGCATTAGGGACACCTTTAAAAAATCAGCAGCTGTATAGTGCAGGTGCATTTCATCAGGGCAGGAGCTGCATGTCAGGCAGGCTGGTTCCTCCCGTTGGAAATGGGGCTGTCGATGCCGAAGCGGGTGTGCGATACCTACAATAAATTCTGGCTTGTGCTATTGGAAAATCCCAAGCTGGGCATCCACAGGAAAACAGAGGCGAGGGACTCATCTTGTGCTGAGTCAAGAGATTATTATTGCTGCAGCGAAGTCGCCATCACAGCCGTGCCTTTGCATGGGGCCAAGGCTGCGTTAGCATTGTCATGACCCACCTCTACATTCAGGGCCATGCAGTTCACCCAGCAGGGAGGATGAGGAGGGTATTTATTGGCTGTTTTTCTCATCCTGTCTCTTTCAAAAGAATCTGCTTGTTTGGCAATACAGAAATATAGATTAAATCAGTAGAGCGTTAAGAGACTGAAGGCTTCAGCTCCCACCTGACATTCTCCTCCCCTCCCTGCCTGCAATCTCATAATTTCAAGCAAATAAGTCAAACTCCAAGAGTTGTATAGAGAATATTTTTAAGAGCCCAATCCAAAGTCTACTGGCCTTGAATGAGAAGGGAAGCACCTGAATGATGCTTGTGCTTTAAGGACCTCCAGAAATGACACTGATGTCAGGGGCACTGCAGAAAACCCTGTCTGTGCTCCAAAGGCTCCTACAGCCTTCACTGGGACCCGAGGCTGGCTTTGACTGTCCCTGTTGCCTCCATGTTAAGAACAGCTAAGCTGAAGACACGGAGAGCCTCCAGACTCTGGGGCAGGTGCCTGACAAAAAACAACTGTTCAACAAACACCTCCAGTTCAGATGGACATCAGTGGGGATCTCTCTGCACTCCTGAGTGGCCAACAGCAGTCTTCTGCCAACCAGCAGCTCCCAACCAAGGCACCTTAGTTGATGGTGTTCAGAACCAGAGACAGGCCTGGGAGTGAAGACGGACCACAAGAAACATTTTTGGGCAGCCCTTCTAGCCCATAAGTCTGGCTCCAGCACAGACCACAGAGCCAACACCGAACTCTGCATTCAGCTGGACCTCCCTTTTGGCTACAACTCTCCTGCTTGCCCAGTCTGTCCCACCACACTTGCTGTATAACCGCTCCGATATTTGCAACTATTTGTCAGCCTCACTTGTGGCACTGCTGATTTCCAGCATCCCGGCCACCCACACCATGTCCTCGCTGAGTGCAGCCTGGTTCTTGAGGACACCAGGGCACCCAGCCAATGCACTAAAACACCACCCTCATCATTCTGACCCGCAGTGTTGCCGTGTTGCCTTTAATTTCTTAAGTTCATTATGTTGGGGAGAAGAGAGACAGTGAAACTGTAGAAAGTCAGTGTTTCCCAAATTGTGGATTTATTAGCACAACGAAAGGCCACAGCATGTCCCCACCAGCCTTCCCAATCCATCAAATCGACAACCCATCCAAAAAGCTCTTCCTGTGCTGCCAGAGCTGGAGTACTTACACTCAGACCAGCAGCTTCGCTCAGCCATCTCTCCTTCTCCCGACTGGCCTGGGAGCTCTGCATTTTACCGGTTACTTAACGCAACTCGTGCCGTTATCACACACTGGGCAGGCATGGTACCATTAACAGGAAAGCCAGAGGAGACTGTCCTTCACAGGCTGTTATTGCACAAAACCCTGCTGATCCCCAGCTGTTTGTGTCTTGCTGGTACATCTGCTCTGCCCTGCAGTATCGCTGGCAGCTCCTCTTTTCCAGTGTTATTTTGGGTCTCTATTTCAGGCTACAGTTGCATGCAAAGAACTCAGCCAGCCCAGCTACCATCCTTTCTGCTTCAAGACAGTCTCCCTCTTGCAGAGAGGCCAATGCCCTTTGTCACTGGTTATTCCCCATGCCTCCCTGGCTAGACCAGGGTAAAGCATTTCAAGAACATCTTGCAGCTGCCTATGTAGTCTTGTTTCCAGCCTGCCCGGCACTGTACCTAAAAGACAAGCCTTTCTGGAGATGATCTCCAGCAAACTGAAATGGAGGCGAAGTCATTCCACCTTGCAATCCCCATCGTGCCTTGCCAGCAACAAATCGTCAAAGAGCCCAAGGGACAACATCTCCTGATTCCCAAAACTGCCACAGCTGGCAACGCTCAACTGGACTGTTAAAAACCCCCAACCACCTCCAAGCTCCAAGACACTTAGGAATGAGAAGGAAATAAGGAGAGATCAGTCTGGATAGAAAACTTCCTCTTAGCTGGGACTGATCACTTGTTACAGAAGAAAGAGGCTTTAATTTTGGGTAGGGGCACCTGGTCTTTACAGTGGGCTGCCAGTCAGTGGCTGTTAGAAAGGTGGAGTTGTTTTTAGCAAGGCAAAAGCTTCCTGGTCAAAGTTCCAGGAATGAAAAGAGAGAGATGCAAGTACTGTGGAGCCCAGCTGGGAAAGCCTGTCCTAGAGGGATTAGGGTTTGAAGACTCCCCAACATGTTGATGGACCAGGTTTTACTGTGCCTCCCCATGCACTCAGCAGGATGTATGTGTGCGGGACCACGCGCAACTCTTCAACTGGAAGACTAGCATCAGTAGCAGCATTTTGAATACAGGTTGTCCTGCCGGTCCTTCTCCAGGTGACTCAGCAGATGTGTGGGTAAGGCCTACAGGAAAGTACCTGGGCTCCGAAGAGCACTGCTTATTCAGAGAAGAACATCCCATCTGATGACCTAATGTCCAGAGGAGGGGGCCTTGACCCTTTCAAGATAGAACTGAGCTTCAGAAGAGTCTTCCAAATGTCCTCTCTACCTTGCAAACCCACTCACATGCCCACAAGACATTTGCTTACCGTCATCTACATCTACCCTTTGCAAACTGACAGGCCTTTTCACCTTTACAAGGAATGAAATCCTGCAGTGCCCCTCCTTAAACTCTCCTCCATTCCACTTCGAAGACTCAGTGGGATTTAACCTCAGTAGCTGTGTGGTCTGGCCTTATTTGCTTAATCAGGTCTCCTCTGGCAGCGATCGCTGTTCCTTGTACGAAGGATGATTCCCCACAGAACAGTGATTCCCACCTCAGAAACATGGATGTTTTGCATAAGCGTCAGCTTGAAGTAATTTCACAACCAGAAGCAGAGATAAAAGTAACGCAGCCCTTTTTCTAGCTATTTTGACATCATTTCTATGCAAAGCAACATTAGTTTCCCCAGCTTGGTTCCCGTAACATCTCAGACACTAGCTGTCTCCCTATAGAACCCGGTGCTAGCAGCCTAGGCAGCATGGCAGCTTGCCCCCACCCCATGCCACCCTGGGGCTTCACCTCCACAGCCCTCTGCGGCCATCAGTCCTATAGCTTCACCTTTTCCCCCATGGCCAAGGGCTCCCAGTGTGACCATTTCACCTCCCCACAGCAGACGTCTCTCCAGCTGTGGCTGCTGCTGCTTTCCAACTATTAGCCATGAATCCCTCAACACTGACAGTCACCCGCCCTGCAACCTTTGGTGCATTCGGTGATCTGGAGACAAGACCCATCCAGATCCCCCAGAGGTGCTGCCGTTCACACAGCTTTCAGTGGCTGAAAATGCAATTTCCAGTGGGTAAAGGAGACAGATGCTCCACTTTCATCTCTATGTGAATGCAGCCTTGTGAAAGAGATGAACCAATAACTAGTGTCCTTCAGACAGGAGGCAGAAGCTGAAGAAAGCCCTGACCTGCCTCTTCTCTTACCTACTTGCACACTGAACAAAAGCTAAGAGATCCATGCAAGACTATCTGTCAGGAGGTGAGCGCTGGTATTTATTGTGCTGTAACAGACAGTGCTGGTTGAAAATGGACTAGGACTTTCGTGGTGAATCAAGTGTTGAGGCCATTCCTGTGTGTCTCCAAGAAGCGTGGAGCAGAGCTGAAGGAAGAAAGAAGGGGTGAGAGTCGGGGAACCTAGTGTGGAAATGTGCTTCAAACTGTATCGACAACACTGTACGTGGGCACTTCTCAGGTGGCAAGGGATACAGTTCAAGTGTATAACTCATTAATTAAGCAGAGCAGCTAATCTTAGCACTAGTGAACTCTAGCTCAGGTAATGTAACATTTAAAATTAACGAATTGGACAGAAGTCATTCACAGTAAAGATTTCCATTCCCGGGTTAGGTGAGAGCTATTGTTATGATTAGATTACTGCCAGCCAGGACCAAAACAGTACACCAGGGTAATAGGAAAATAATCATCCATATGGATCAGCTCCAGCTGTAACAAGATGCGCTGTGGGTCTGAATGAGGCGCCGGGTGCGAATGTGAAATCTCACTACTGTATCAAAACAAACATCACTGCGCGGTACACGTAGAGCATAGCATGCCGTTTCGCCGGGGTGGTACCGACCACTGCTCGGTGGCTCGGGGCGGCGGAGAGCAGCGATGCAGCAGAAAGTCGCTTGTTCTTTTTCTCCCCCTCCCTCCTTTTAAAAGTCACGGGCTATCACAAGGGCACTGCAGTTTCATTCAAAATTCATCTTCAGAGCTGTCAGCTAAGAGCATGACTCGGTCTTGCATGCTGTTAAATTCCCTCTGCTAGGGGAAGAAAAGAAACATTGAAGACCTCCACGTGCAAAAAAAGGAAACGAAGAGCATTCAGATTCCCCCCCCATACTCTAACCAAGAGATCCTGGGCACTTCAACCCAAACAAACCATCACCATAACCAGGCTGCGCTCGCTTTACAGCCAAAATGGTTAACAGGAGAGCGGGTGGGATTGGGGTTTTCCTTGGCAGTTGTCGTACCTTTCTTTTATGTCTCTTTGAGCCATTTCTCCTTCGGCGATTCATAATCTTAATGCTGTAGAGTGCTCCCAGGATAAAGAGGGCTCCGGCTATCCCGACTCCTACAGGAACCAGCATCCCCGACATGTATCCTGCCTATGCAGAAAAGAGAGAAGCGGAGCGGCGCTCACAAGACCATCCTTTAGAGTCATCTTCCACCAGTCTAGGACTGTGACACATCCCTATGCTGCTTTCATCAAAGTTTATTGTATTTGAGTCCCTATCACCCGATAACAAGTCTCCAACCAGCCCCACTCCAGGACCAAGCTGGTAACCACCGCGGCTCACTCGCTGTTTTGCTAACAGATACTGCTGAGACACTGCCGTGTTTGCCCCCTTTTAGGAGAGGAAACAATTTTGGTGCAGAGTTGCAAGTGCTGGGGTGAAGTGCCTGTTAATAAGGGTGCACACGTAAAGGAATATCTCAGCACGGGGACGGCAGAAGCTGCTCCCAATGCCCGCAGCCGGGTCTCTGAAGGAGCTGAAGTGCGAGGCCAGGCTGTGCTCACGTCGCAGGAAGATGCAGCAGTTTGCCCTCTCCCTGCCCAGCTCAGCCTGAGCATCCTCAGCTTCGCACTCAAAATCTTTGAGCCAGATGCTTTCGCTTTGCATGGGAAGGGGTGACTTGCACGAGCAGGACAATGACGTAGAGGGAGGGCACGCACACCTTCAGCTGGCCTTAAGGGAAGCAGAGCAAACGTAAATCAGCTCTAATTCAATTGCTATGATCCAAATGTTTGCATTCCCCATTACAGAAAAAAATACAGATAGCAGGACTGATTTAAACATTCAAACATTTAAAATCCTTTAGAAAATATTCCCAAGTGCTTGTTATTTTATAATTTACTGTTTGAAATGAAAATTAACCCAAGTTTTAAAGTGTCAAATTGCCTCAGCATCCTCACCTAATGCAGGCTGGGGGTCTCAGCGGAGTGAGGGAGGCAGGTACAGCCTGGCTCCCTCCGTCATCAGCGCTGCCTTCGTTCACACTGCAGCAGCAGAGTCCTCTGCTGTGCATTACAGCTTTACCCTTCTCCATCTACACCCCCCAAAACAGATTTTACACCTGCCAAGGGACACGTGCACAATTCAGAGGAGTATCAAATAGCTCTTAGCAAGCCTCAGTCCATTGCTTACAACCACTCATTGCCATCTGCATTCCCAAACTGCAACACAACTTAACAACACATGCTTACACCGTAATTGCTTTTCTTCCATAATCCACTGAGTGTGTGTGTGGGGGAAACTATTCAGTGTGTGCTGCCCTGCCTTCGCACACGTACCTGGAGAATGAAAATAACTGCTTTCATCTAGGGCAGATACAATGCTAACAAGGGCTGTTTTGCTTTCCCTAACCCCTCCAGATCCTGCTTGGCGCTTTAAATAGTAACACCTTTGTGCCTGGAAACCAAGGCTTGAGGGATCTTCAGCTGCATCTTGCAGGTTCCCTGGATGCCCTCCCAGAAAATCCGGCCCCGCTCAGCACGTGTGCTTGGAGGGGAGATGCGTGCCTGCACCCCAGATCCCAAAAAGGAGGTTAGTGAGAACACAGCTAACAGACTGTATATCTGCGAGGCAATTAAGGTGCCTTAATTGGGTGACCTAATTAATGCAGCATGGGTTTTTCTATTTCAGGAATTTTGCTGCTGGCGTGGGCAGCGAGGGGAGCCGGGAGACGGATTTTTAGCTGCTGCCCAGCTGAGTCTCCGTATCAGGAATTACTGGTTTTAACATGGTGAACTCTAGCCTGTCCACGAGCCTTTCTCACGCCTGGCCAGCCCATGCTGTTTTACAGTCTCCCCCCAACAGCTGGACCTATGACTTCTACCCCAAAAGCCTGCAATGCGAAGCAGGTCCAGGACCTGTTCTCCCAGTGCTTCTGTGTCACGCAGCCCAACTCATGAGGGCTGCTGCGCTTGCTTGACAGGAGACCTCATTTCACAGGCCACTCTGAAGCCACTTTTTTTACCCCTTGACCATGATGCAGCTTCTTTACAGATCCTAGGGATGCTTTTAATACACTCAATCCATGACCATGACCTTTCTGGCTCCACTGGACTTTGAGATAACAGCAACAGAGGATTTTAGAAGAACCTCGTGTCCATTATTCGGCACGCCAGATGCAACATTTGCACAGTGTTTGCAGGAGACTGGACATAAATCTGTTACTGACTCGTGCTCCTGGTCCCACACTCCCCCAGCCTTCCCTCTCCCAGCAGAGCAGGCCTGATGGATACAGGAGGACACCCCTCTCAGGCATGGGGCTGTCATGGTCCAGGATACTCTTTTGGATGGCAGGAGTGCAAATTAAAGAGGACAGGGCTTTGCCAACAGCAAATTAGAGGGGCACATATGACGACTCGTGCTGATAAACTCAACAAGGAAGAGGAGGAAATGGGGGTGAGTGGGTTTATTTGGGGGTGATTTGCTTCACCAGCATTTGGTTAGGGGTGGGGGAGTGGTTTTTGTTGGGCTTTTCTAGGGGAAAATATGAGCAAGGTGCAGATCTGCCTCCACACATCTGCCGTTCCCCAAAGGAGAAGATGGCTCAGGGCCGAGTCTCTCTTTCAGGTGGACACTAGCAGACCCTCGGTTACACCAAAGTTTGTGCTGGGCACTGCCATGCAGTCCAACGCCTACCTGCAAGAGGTTCAGAATCTACAGAGCAACTCTTTTGGATACTGGAACACGCACCTCCCCTCTGCAATGGGGAAAGACAGAGGTAGCCAACAAGGTGCCAAGAGAAAAGAAGTGAAAGCTACGGCTTCAGTGAGAAGACACCTGATGCCCCTGAGCTTGTGTTGTGCCGGCTGGGGTAGGTCTGGCATGAGCAGGTGACCTGTACATGCTACATTCACTCCAGGCACTCAACCAGTCTTGGTGTCTGCTTTTTACCTTCGTCTGGAAAACCATTCTCTGTTCTTTCAGTGTTCGCTCTGGCTGAATCCCAGGCCAAGGTGCTCTGCTATGAGCATAGACCACACTAGACATGCCTCCTTCCTATTGTAGGCAGAAAAACAACTCAACAAGGGCTGGGCAGGAACCCACCTTAAACCCTTCCAGTCCCCAGTCCTGGAAAACAGATACCCAGACCCCGTCTCTCTGTTCAGACTTGATGGCAAAGTGCTGCTGGAATTTGGTGGAGATCATGTGGGAAGGCTGGGCTCATTGAGTGACAATCTGCTTACACTTAGAGATGGATTTTCAGGGGCTGGAGTTTCCTATCAAGTCTTTATTCCTTGTGGTGTTTTTTGTTTTGTTTTTTTTTCTATTAACTCTGATCCTGTTCAAGAATTTCCAAGCCCTGTTGAGTCCCCAAATGTTCTTGTCTTAAAACACTACTGTTACCTCATTTCTAGCTTCATGGCTTTGCCATCATCAACACAACATTTGGAAGGTTTCACAACCATTTCAAAATGTTAATATTTGCCCTCGGGCAGCAGAGCCTAAAAAGCCATCACTGTATGAGGCTGGCATAACTTTTGATTCCATGTACCACCACTCTAGTGCCAAGGAAAAGATCAGGGTCTGTTATCTTTTCTGTCTTCTTGTGTTTGCTTTTTCCTTCCAGGAATTTGCAGCTCTTCTTGCATGTGGAGGCAGAAAAGGTCTCGTCCAGAGGCAGTGGCATGGCATGCAGCCTCTCACCAGAGAGGATCACCAGATCCTCTTGGTTTGGATCCAGAACCAAGCTTAGAGAAAAGGGGTGGAGGTAAGTTAGAGGGCTATAAAAAAAAAAGTAACTCGGGTAGTCTGAAGAGAAGGTGATTTTCTAGTGCAGAGAAGTCTCTCAAATACCCTGTCCCTCCTTCTGCCCTTAGTTACTGCTCATCAGGGATGTACTGTGGATTTACACCACTATATACAACAGCAGCATCTGGTTCATTGCCTCCCAGAGAAAATGTTAAGCCCCTTCTCAATTGTCTTTGTAGAGATAATGAACTGCACTGACAAGAGTTTATTCCTGCAAGTAAAAATGGTTTTGCTTTTGAAGTAATTGAAACACTGAGCCTCCTACCTTATCTTTCAGCTTCTCCATCCAGCTTCTCACTGAAAAATAAGACAAAAAAGCTGTAATCATGTTATGATTATGTTATATTAATTAGTAATGAATGATAACGATACTATTGAAATAGACACTAATTAACTTGACAAGCTGATAACACTTTTCATTAGATTTCCTCTCTTCTCATTCATGAAAAAGAGCAAATGTAGCAAATCAACACAAGAAACTCTTCAAGTGAATTGGCAGGCGAGAAGCTCGTTTTTGCCCGTGCAATTCACATCTTCAGAGTGACTGAAAAAGGAAGATGAAAAACAGTATTTCAGTTTTTGTGGGTTTTTAACCAGCACTTCTCATATACACACTGGGATGTCTGACAAGGAGAAAGCCTTACAGCATGGCTATCCCCTTCCACTGGCCTCCTCCACAGAGATATTCTTCCCTCTATTTGGCATAGTCTGTAACAATGCCTAAAAAAAAGTATTATTCCCTGTCTTTTATTCCTCCACTTTTCTGGAAGAAGCCCCTGCCTGCTCTGGGAAGTCACCAGAGGACTGGGATAGCACTGGAGGTGCTAAATTACTAAACCAAGTACATTTATACTGCCATCACAGAGACTTTCATTTCCTAACAGTTAATATAAGTCCCATGAAATATGATACCCAAGAATTAAAAGTCTTTATTTGTATGTACTTTGGGATGAAATACTCAGTTAATCTCAAAGAACTGCAACCGCTTAGCAGCGGGTGCACGAGTCATTAACTCCACAGGCGGATGGATTCGTCTGCACTGTGCCGGAGACAAAATGCTCAGCCTTTGAGAGATCCGCTAATAGGTTTTAATAGGTAAGAGGCAAGAAAACTGTTAAACGTTGTGGTTTTTTTCAGAGTTCGACAACTGTGTTTTAAGTTTATGGAGTGAGGCTTTTATTTCCAAGCCTGTTTTCTTCCAGAAGCTCCCTTCAAAGGTGCATTAGCAGTATCAGAGTCTACATGCACATATATCACTCAGGGTAACCATCCTTCTGAAATGAGAGCTTTACTGTGAGTAGGGAGGTTCCAGCAGTAGGGCCATCAGTAAATGGTCTTTTTATGTCTCAGATACAATATGGAGAAGCACAACAGCTAGGAAGTAATAAGATTCAGCCCAGACGCTAGCATCGCTGAATTAAACTGCATCATTTTAACAAGTTCAGAGTGATTTGAATACTCTCTTTTTAACTATTAGTAACATAACACTTTCCAAACAGAAGGATCCCAAGTTACCTAGAGGTGGAAAAAAGTGTGAAACAGGCACAGAGGCATACATGCAAACTCACCTATCTCTGATGGGTAGCTAAGAAATAAAATGAGTTATCCAGGAGACGTACTCAGACACCCGCAGCACTAGAAGAGGACAAGAGCTCTACTGTTATCAACTCTTCCCACCGTTAGTCTTGACCTGCATGGACTAAACTGTAGCAAACTCAAATTATGAAGGTGCCATCACCATCATCTTCTGTCAGCCCAAACCTGCACGCCTTGAATTTCACTCCCAGGGGAATACCAGATATGGAGGAAATGCATGGTTCCCCTGGGCTAGGTTTCTCAGCTGGGTTTCTAGATGTAACACTAAACACAAGGTGTAAATGTCACGTAGACTTTCAAGGAGAGCCCCTATGCTGCTGCCTCACTGACAGGCATGGGAGATACTAAACACCAGGAAGATTCTGCTTAAAAACACAAATATTGCAAACCAAAGGAATTCATCCCAAAATTCTTGCCAAAGAGTCTTCTCATGATTCTCATGTTTAACGATGCTATTGTGTTTATTCCAGGCTCCCAGGAGGAATAGTGATGGTGACTCACAGTCACACAGTAACAGCCACAGCTTCAAAACCACAGTGCACATTTTGAAGCTTTGGGCTGATGTCCTCCGTGCACATCCAGACAGCTACACGCCTACACATGGTGCGTGCCCACAGCCACGTAAAGCCACTGTGATGCTCGGTTGGCCCCAACTCAAGCTAAGCACAAAGCCTATTTTTCCATGTCTTTCACAAAAATTATATGGCATCGGTGATCTCATCAATAGTCGACCCAATTTCTTGCAGCTGAACAACGGTGCCTTTAAAGCAGCAATGAACTAACTCTGGAGTATTTCTGGCAAGTCATAGTCAGGGGCTGATCTATAGTATTCTACTACCTACTTTCAACAAACACAAATTCTGGCTTCATTCCCCTCTGCTCTGCAATACAACAGCAGCAGTCCGTTGGGACCCCAAACGCGACAGTACAAATCTTTATTTGCTATTTATACAATTGCTTATTATTCAACCCAACCTTGTTTTCAGCCATGTAGAGCACATGTCAGATGTCTTCATGAATCAGCCTAAGCCACAGAAAAAACAACACAACATGATTTCTCCCCAGACTGGATGCCTCTCCGAGAGATGCTCTAACGTAGCCACAAGCTGGCTGGCTGGGTGAAAGCCTCTGATCTGTGCTGGAGGAAAATAATGGTCCCAAATTCAGTAGGTTAAGACAGTAGGAGGTCAAAAACCTGGCTGGCCCTGTAATGTGCTGGCAGGACTGCACTGGTGTGCAGCAGTCGTGGGTCCAGCTCTCCTGGAGCAGCCGCAGCCAAGGTCCCGGACCCCTCGACTCTGCAGCCGGTCAGGCTGGGGCCATGACAAGTCAAGGAGCACCGGATTACCATGAATTACAAACATTTTTCATGTCACTAATGGACAAAACTGTTTTAACACCTTTGAAGAAATGACAAGCCGCCATGTCATTAGAACCGAGTGCTTACTGCTCCAATAATTTACCCATATCCTGACACTACTGGGTGTGGGTAGGAGACAAAGCACTTTTTCAAGTTAGAATTGATATCTATGCTAAATGGCTACCATCGATTAATTCTGGCCTTCATACTCTAATTATGCATTGTTATCCGTAATTAATATTCTGAATTTGGTTTGGGAAGAGGAACATTGTGGATGGCACCTTCTCATAAAAATGCAACGCTCTCCGAGAACGCTAGGTGACTTGCCAATGAGGCCAAGCAAATAATTAGTAACAAATACTCTAATCAATGTATTTTTCATCATCTCTTTTTTTTTCTTCCCTGATCACTGAATGTCCTGAACAAATGACAACAGTCTCTGGATGTGAAATTACTAACAAGTGTCTGCACTGCTGGCTCATCTTTCGTGGCATTTTAAGGATGGTGACTAGTCCAGACTCTCTCTGCCTTGGCTTAATTTTGATCCCTTGTTTTCATGGGGAGCTGAGTTAGACAAGTGTGGAGCACTTCTGAAAATTACATACATAATCTGACATATCCTCAGTGATTTATATAATGTCTGCATCTCTGCAAATTAATTTTAAATAACGCATAGCTTAAGATTAAGCATGTCAGGAGCACGGAGGAGGAGCACAGTTGTCTGGCATTGGCATCAGAGCAGCCCAGGATGAATTCAGACAGTTACAGATGCACTGTGCTATTTTTAGTCATTTTTACTCAGCTTTCCCCCTCAAAATGTGCAGCCAGCTATTAAAAAGCCACAGTGCCAACTAAAGAAGTTCGGTTAATTTGCAGGGGCAAGCAGCAGCCTGCCGTGCCTGCCTGGCCCTTCCTTGGAGGAACCTGCTCCAGAGGGACAGCTGAAAAGCCCCATGAACATAACTTTCCTGAAAGTTCAGGTGTTGCCAGACACAGGCTGAAGGCTCAGGAGAGGGGCTATAGGTGACATTTGAGGCTCTGTGGTATATGGCACTGGATGGCCCAACATCGCCTTTCACCACTGAACTCTTCAGTGTTGTAAATCCACACAAACTCTTGTTGGAGACGGCTCTTGGGTTCCCATCCCTCTCCTTTCCACTGTATCCTACAGCTTTGCATTCCCTACAAAAATCGATGCAGCCAGCTTACACAAGCTGTTCATTTGTTTTTTACGGAGCTCCTCTTTACGAAAGGGGTGACCAGATATAATTTACAATGGAGAATCAAAGCAGAAGAGGTTTGGAAGCTGCCTTCAAGCTCAGCTGGAAAGACCCCCTGACAATGAAGTGTTTGCATGATTTACATCAGGGGAAAATCCAATATTTGTTACTGCTGACCAAAGAAAATGAAATTAAGGTAGTATAACAGACCATATTCACTGCAAGTCTAAACCACAGTCTGACACTGTCCTCCTAGGGAAGAGTCTGACCTCTTGATGCTGTGCTCAAGGATCCTGCAGCATCCTCAGCTTATGGCCCTGCAAAGTCTTGCTACGAACAACTCACCTGAAAGGAGAATGCATGTTAACTGAGGACAAAGATCTGGAAAAAACACAGAAAACATTTACTACACAGTGGCTCCCATGGCTACTGTGCAACCCCACCACGGAAAAAAATGGGTCCATATGTAGCGTTATTAGCTGTGCTCTCCTTCCCTGAACCCTTATCGGGGGCCTTCATTCACAACCTCACTTCTTCTTGCTATTCAGAGGACTGTCCACCTTCAAATAAGTTCCTTTTTACTGGTCAGGTCTCTTGAACCCTGTTTTGTTCTGGAAGCTGCAGGGTGCTGGGTGCTAGAGCCAGGATCTGCCCTTTAAGCCTCACCATAATGCACCGTCAAATCTCTTGCCAAAGGCATTTCCCTGCTTCCATCACCACCCTCCTCTGAAATCAGAAGCACAAGTCCTCTGGGCTTCATGCTTTGCCAACTTTTAGTAATCCTAATTGCCTAATTATCCACTCCAATGCAATGATAAAGCTGCTTAATAATTCTGTTCGCTTCTCATTCATTCTCTCCCTTCCCAGATAAGAAAATGCAAAGATTTTACCTTCTGGTGGAGGTTTCAATCAATAATTCATGCCCTCCTGCCATCAGTTCTGTCTCCCCCTTCCCCTCTTGGATGCCCTGCTGCTTTATCTTGTCACTTTAGTTTCATCTTATTACATTGTTTTAATCATATTCCTTTTTTTAAATCATCATCTAAAGCAATTTTGTTTTTTCCATGGCAAAATCAGCACCTTATCCCTCTGCCCTGTGCATCTCACTGTATTTTCAAATCCAGCATTTATATCTTCATTCCAGAACTTCATTTTGATACTGATCTGTACATCCAGCACCTTCTCTCTTTTAATAATTCTCCACCACGACCACCAGATCAGTGGTGAAAATGTGGTACCCAAGGTCCTATACACTCTCCAAAGAGCAGAGAAAAGTACTGAAGGATTGTTTTATGGTTAAGAACTAACCTGAAGCTCAGGTAACCTGACTCAACCATGACATCTGTACTTTCTTAAATGCAATAGGCTGAGAAAGCTCCACCAGGCTTCATTCTGAGAAATCAGAAAATATCAGTTACTTCAATATGCTCAGGGCATGAAAAGATTTTGATCAAACAGCTACCATTAATTGCTTTCACGTCTATCTGAAATCAGAGACATCCCTGTCTCAGGAACCAGAGAAGCTGTTCAAGGACAAGGCCCCCACTGCAGCAGATGACAGTCCCCCCGCAAGTGATCTGTGCATCAGAGAAGATGCAGGAGGCAAAGACGGACGGAGCCAAGGAGCAAGGAAAGCAGCTCTTTTTGAGTACTGGCAATGCTTGTCATGGATGTTGCGTTTGCTCTGGCTTCCTCCAGCCAGGACAAGGTCTTCGTTCCACCCACGACTATGGTTCCTGCAAGGCAAGAAAAGGCCGGCTTGCAAGTGTGTGGAAATTGTAAGTACGTAGTGAGGACGCTTTGTGTATGTCAGTACAGCGAAACGTAACTGCACCTTGCAATCGATGCAGCTCAGCACAGCTTTGCCATCACCTTTTTCCCAAGGACAATTTGTCCAAGAACAAATTTATTCACCTCTTTGCCTGGTCGCCACCCTGCTCTTCCCATTCCCTGTCGTGAAAAGGCTGGGTTTGGCGTTGCTGCTGGTTAGGGTGAACAGCTGGTGGTAGCCAGGAGGAAAAAACTTTGTCCTTGATGTTTAGACTTTGCTAGAGACCCTGCTGCCAGTGTAAGCCTCTGCAGTGAGAAAACAGGACATTACTGTAACCTCTGTTACACACACTAGAGCAAGATTTGCTACAGTTAGTTCTCCTCTTCCTTCATTTACATGTACAATTTCCAAGCTGTATTCCTCATTCCAGCAAAGGAGAGCTGGTTAAAGTTTAAAAAAATAAAGAAAAGATCGATTACTTTAAATTAGTCTGTCTACACCAAGCAGTCTGCCCTATTACATTACAGATTTCATCCTTTTCTCTTGCAGGTAAGACTTTCTTTTAAATGAGACTAGCAAGAACAATTTTGCAGAAATGCTCCGTGTTTCATCTGCTCAGCTCTGACAAGTTAATGGCACAAGGCTGCATCGGCTCCTTTTCCTCAAAAAACCACAATTGCCAATTTACTTACTAGCACAAATAAATAATACAGCAAATGGCATTTGGCTGGAAGGCAGCATATTTTTAATTCCAGAAGAAAAACTATACCAATCTGATGGAAACTTTGATGAATGCATTTCCCCCCATGCCCAACTCAAGAAGACTTGAATGGCCAGATAATCATACAAATGTCAAACTGACAATTACCATTTATATTTTCAGAAAAAAAATTCTGTTGGGCAAACTTTGAATTAACAAACTGGACTGTAATAATTACCATACATCTGTCTGGTTTATTAACTGTGCCGACTACCACCTTTTCCCTGTCCACCCAGCAACAACCCAAGCCTGGCTGCACACTGCCACCTGCCACGACCCACCCAAACCTCTTCAGAGAGACAGGGAGATGGGCAGGACAACCCACCAGGCTCACCCAGAAAGCAGAAGCTAAAGTGGGCTTCTTAACTCCTTCCCTGACCTTATCAATGCTTTTGACACTGCCTTCCCCATGGCGTTAGGCCAGGTTTCTCCTTTTCCTTTTCCCTTGCACTTTTTAAGCTGTTTTCCACCTTGATCTGCCCACACTGAGTGGCCACTTGCTGAGCTTCTGCCTTTGCATTTTCTCTGGAAATTCAGTTCTTCTGTGGTGCCTTGAAAACACTTGTTGGCATAGACAAATTATTTGTTTCTCCCTAAGTGATCCCAGACAGGTGTAAGATGTTAAAACAAAGCCAAGGTAGAAAACCTCTCGGTATCCTAAGAGTAAGAGGCATCAGCAGGACATTGCTGTGAATTGGCTGTCGCCGTTTGTTGTACAATTAAATGTCTACTGGATTGCACCATGTCCAAAAGCTGCATGCACTCTGGGAGGGGAAATGCAAATCTTGTTTACGGTAATGGCAACGCTTCCGACGGAGCACATGCTGGACCAGGATCTCCACCGCTCTGCCCTGGCATAGCTCCTAGAGCAACACATGGACTTAACCAGCAGTGAGAATCCACCCTGCTTTACCTAATGGGTTTTCTTGTATGCTGAAAATGTTCATATTCACCAGCTTTTATTCATGACATAGTCACAGTGCCCATATTGGGAATATAAAGCAGGGCTACAAATTGAATTGGGATGCCTTAGCTGCTAATCAGCTCTGCCACTTGTAGCGAGCCCTCCTTCTCTCTAAGATGCACATCATCACTGCCTACCTGAAAAGGAAAAAATGTTTGCAAGACTTAAGGTGTATCCCATTAAACTTCAGCCACTTATCTGAGATGGCCAAATTAAAAATCTATCTAATTTCAACTCCCAGAGTCACCGAGGGAGAGACCAGCACCTGCACAATGTCATCCACCCCACTCCAGGTCTGATTTTTCCTCTGAAGAAGCCCTTCTCTTCCGCTGGCTACAGACAACTGAGCAGCTCTGACGCCAGATTGCCTGGGTGTTTTCAAACAGAAAGTTTCACTTGGGAGAAGTGCAAAGCATGAGACAAGATGGGTGACAGTGAAGGAGGAAGCACAAAGGCAGTGAAGCCAGAGGACCTGGAACGGGGCACACGCAATAGTACTATTGACACATATTGTGATTTATTCCACACAGAAGCTGCCCAATTCTTGCTCTAACTGTGATATTATCTTCTGTCCTCCCCTCTATAGCCCAGCCTCCATATCATTAGTCTTACTGAACTAAGGAGAGAAAGACAAATACGTTAATCTCCTATAAAGACCTGAAATGCAACGGCCACTCTACCACATAAATGTGCGATGATTGCAAGATCTAATATCCCACAGCTAAAAGCAAACACAGCGTGGTCTCATAGGCAATGGTGAAAATCTCTGTTCAAAACTCCAAACTCTGGGTCCCCTTGGCTGAGACATGACAGACAGCAAACCCTGATTTGGGGCCCCCAACATAAGGAGGACATGGAGCTGTTGGAGCGAGTCCAGAGGAGGCCACGGAGATGATCTGAGGGCTGGAGCACCTCTGCTATGGAGACAGGCTGAGAGAGTTGGGGTGGTTCACCCTGGAGAATAGAAGGCTCTGGGGGGACCTTTGTGCCCCTTCCAGTCCCTGAAGGGGCTCCAGGAAAGCTGGAGAGGGACTGGTGACAAGGACAGGGAGTGACAGGACAAGGGGGAATGGGTTTAAACTGAAAGAGGGGAGATTTAGATTAGATATAAGGAAGAAATTCTTTACTGTGAGGGTTGTGAGGCATTGGCACAGGAAGCTGTGGATGCCTCATCCCTAGAATTGTTCAAGGCCAGGTTGGATGGGGCTTTGGGCAACCTGGGCTAGTGGAGGGTGTCCCTGCCCATGGCAGGGGGGTGGAATTTTAAGGTCCCTTCCAACCCAAACCATTTTATGAGTCTATGATGATTTGGGTCTGAAGGGCTTCCAAGCCTGCCAGAAGGTCTTCACACTGCATTTCTTCTTCAGCTCCTCTCCAAGGGAAACAGCATGCATGAAGTGGGGTAGCACTTTCAGGGCAGGTTGGGGTTCATTTTGTTGCTCTTTGGAGATTTTTAATCCATTGTCTGGGTTACAGGAGTCCAGGTTACTATCGCTCACCTGGTCATTGCAGTGAGCAATGAGGGTGCCTGAACAAGTCCATTCCAGCCCAGTGTGATTTGGGTTGGAGAGGGGGGAGCCACAGAGGGACTTCAGATGAGTGGCAGAGTAAAACATGTGTACGGCAAAATTTAACAAGAATGCAGAGTGTAGGGATTAGCAAAACCTCTGTAACACATATATCAGTGCCCTGAAAAAAGCACTGAAAAAGCGCATGAAGGCTTTCCTTCATAGGATACATGGCTCTTCAACTGCTGATTTTATGTAGTAATATTTGGATAGTGGTATGTAAATAAATGACACACAAGAGCTACCTTAAAAGGGGTATTAAAGCTGCAAAGTCAAGACTCATGAGTAAAGAAACGCTCAGTTTTTTTTGTATTCCGCAAGATACCACTTCTAATTGCCTATTATTTTTTTCTGAGGTCTCCAGCAAAAAAATTATTGATGATTTATTTTTTCCCTCTCTTCATCCACTAGAGCAGGTGAAGTCCTTTAGCTAAAAGTTTCTCAAAAATCTGGGGCAAACAGCATGGAAAAATTTCTCCAAACAGTTAAAATTTAGCAAAGTTATCAAAAACTAGAATATAACAGGAAACATCCAACAAATTTAATGATTGGCACAGCTGTTATCTTCAGGCAAGCCACATGCATGTGCAGATTTAGATGGCAATGCCTTATGGGGGAAGCATTACCCTTCCACAGTAAGTGCATCTCAACCTTAATGACAGGTATTTTAAAATGCTTTAAGGTACGTTGAGATCCTTCGTTGGCCATCTCCTTATTTACAGCAGCTGAGGATGCAGACCTAGAACATAAATTCTTCCTACTGTCAACGGCCTCTGTGTTGTGTTTGCAATCTGCCCAAGTCATCTTGGGGATTGGAGAAAACAAAGCGTGATAAATAACAGCTCAGACACCAAGAGCCAAGCTGCAGAAATGGCTTGGGGATCTTCGTACTTACATTAAGCCAATCTTTTAGCTCTTTCTGGCACCAAGTCCCCCTGAAATCGCCGATGGTTTTGTCTGAGCTATGACTGTAGGATTTGACCCCGTATATTTGTAGAAAAAGAACACAAAATGGAAATCGGTCCCATGCTACCTTTTAATGCCCATTTTTCAACAAGCCTATTTTCCGCTCTATAACCCAGCACCCTTTCCCATAATCTGGGAAAGACAGATACATTTTTGCAAATTAAAACTAAATGTCAAGTCGCTGTGATGAGGTGGGGGAGCGGTTAAAAAGCCGGAGAAGCTGCAGATGGAGAGTGTCCCTCACACATCCCTCTGATAAACAGCATCTCGTTTCTCCTGCAGGATGGCAGCAAAACAACGGTCACTGTTATTTGACTAAATACCTTCCAAATTTCCAGCTGAAGCCATGTGATTTTCCCCTCTACAGAAAGAAGTAATTTCTCCACGCGCTACTCAACCCACTCACTCAGCCCTCTCTAAATGCAAGCCACATAGACCTTCACGTCCCCCTGGCAGAGCCCGCATCCTTATCTACTTTAAAGGATCAGCAGCTAAACTGCAAAATTTCATTCTGTACTTCAGTTTATGTCTGATACTAATCAGGCTCTGAAAAGATTCTTGGTTTGATTTTTTTCCTTCCATAAAAAAGCAAATGTAATTTTCAGAATCATTTTTCCTGGGGACGCTGTGTGAAGGATTTGCCTGCAGCAAGCAAGACTGAAATAGGGTATTTTCCATTTTTGTATTTAAGAAAAAGAATGTATTTTTCTTATTTCAAGTTTTGGCCTTTATTTTGGCTGGCAAGACGCAGCACTCGTCATGAAATGACATAAAGATCAATAAAGTACTAAACGGTTGGAAATGAAAATGATGGAGTTGACCTTTAAAGGAAAAAATAGATATTGAACTGTGTTTTCAGCAAACAATTATGCTAGTAATTAAACCACAAAGCCCTGAGCATTGATTAGATGCTAGAAATAAAATCTGATTATCTCAGAGACTCATTTTCATGCAAATGCTTAGGAATAGAAGCAGACTGAGCACTGTCCAGTGTCAGTCAGAAAAGGAAAATGCACTTGCTCATATTTTCTAACTGAAAAATTCGGATCCCACATTCCTCTTGCATCAAGAACTGAACATCGATTCCCACTATGATTTGATGCTCTTGTGATGAAACACCAAATGGGGACTTAAGGTTCCTGATGCTGGTTCGATAGCCTTGCAATTGACTTCTTGTACAACCACAGGCAAGTAAATTAATCTCTGTTATTCCATTTTCCATCTTTACCATGGGAATATTAAGGGTATAATACATAATATTTAGTCTGTTTTTTCTGTTTCTCTTGCAAGTTGCTTATGTCAGAGCCTCTTCCTACATATTTTAACAGCTCCTACTGTAACATCTCCACCTGGATGTGATGTTCTAGAAGGTAATACAGTACAAATATTAAATCACATTAAAATGGTCTTATTTGGAAACAAATGCTCATTAGGAACCCATTATTTTAAGTATCAAAGTATCTAGGGTCCTAATGAAAATGAAATATATTCTCCTTTCCCTACCCTCGTTAGCATCCACTCACTGTATTACCTATTCTTGGAGACGGAACATGCACAAGAAGTTTTAACGAATGTTTGCAGGCAGAAATAAATTGTCGTATAAACATAAGACCAAAGAGGGAAGAACTCTGATGCTCAGAAAGCTGCTGAGCATATATTTGTGACAGAAATTTAACCTGATCTTACTCCTGCTCCACGAAGGAACATGAAACATGGGACAACAGACCAAACTCGGCCTTTCCCTGTGTGGTGAAACTCCACTAACTTCAGCAGAGTTGCACCATTTCTGCCAGAGGACGTGCCCTGCTGTCACATTACACACCTGTAGTGTCCACTGATACCTTCAATAACATAAGGAAAATTGTGCATGCTGCCAGGAGAAGCCCGGCTGCAGGGAGGAGGTGATTGATACCCAGCTGCGACGCATCAACCCGTGCTGCCCAGACTTCATACTCGATGCTAATGAAGAGTCCATGAAAAGACGCTGTTTCATTTAATCCACGTAGTGCCTTACCAACTGTCCACTAAAGACAACATGAACCCGACTGAAGACTCAGACATGCTATATATTAAGCCCTAAATGGTCAATACCCATCTCCACTTATGGTAAAATTCGCAACTGTGAAGGCTGAAAATCTGTGGAGCAAAGCATCCTTATCCAGCTGGGGAAGAAGAGAAGAAAAATTATATATTTTCATTAGGCAGGTGAAAAAAGCAAATGGGCTTTCCCCAAAACCTCCCAGCGTCCTGTAATGTTCACAGGAGACCTTTGGGGATGGGCCCCAGGGAAATCGCAGAGAGGAAAGAGAATGAACAAAGAGCAAAGCAAACCAGTGGAAAGAGAACATGGAAATGGTAGGATCTTACTGGTAGTACAGTGATTTTCCCATGTGCTTACAATTCCCAGTGATTTATTCCTCCTGTCTACAAATAGCCTCTGTCACTGGCAGATTTTTATCCCCTAAAACCCAGAAAAACTCCAGAAATTACAGCACTCTTCAGAGGGCAGGTCGCTGAGAAGGTCGCAGCAGAGCTGGCTACCGGGAGACTGCTGATTAGACTCCAAGCTCCAGGAAAGCGATGGCACAAAAACACTTCATGCCTGGAAGTGAGGCAGACAGGGAGGTAATGACATGCAGCATCACGCCAAGGCAGTGCGAATGATGCTTTCTACTTACTGTAATGCATTTTGAATGAACACCGTTACCCTAAATTTATAGTATACAAAGTGGGGGGAAGTCCTCTGTGTACATCCCATGAGGTCACGTAAGACCAGGCTAAACTAGAAGCAAAGCAACAGGATCTGATGCATCAGAAAGTGTCACTACTAAATCAGAAATGTAATTCTCATTGTACCAGGCTGCTTGGTGCCTACAGGAACCAGAGTGACCATGGGCAATCACCCATCCACAGGAGCAGGGGTGACGGATCCATTCACAGCAGAGATCAGACCCTCCAGCAGGAATGTACTCCACTCCCCCGCTGCTGGCAAGCCCCACATGGAGTCCGGCAGCTCTCTTAAAATGATTTCCCAGGGAAGGAGCTCAAGTTAAGGAATATTTTGATGTGTTTTTGAACGGTCACCTCCCAGGCGAAAGCTTTGTCCCTCATTGTATGCTGTGCAGCAGCCTGAATGCCAAAGGAGCAGAGTGCCAGGGGCGGGATGAAGCTTGGCACTATAAGTCCTTTTTTTTTTTCTTTTTTTAACTTCATGACATCTTGTAGCTCTTTTCTGACTAGGGACTGCTGTCTTTATGGGATGCTACACTCATTGGTCCTTTGTCACAACAAGGCCTTCACATGAATGTGGGCCCATCCCATGCCAGTGGTGTAGTGTCAGATCAGGTGCTGCGCAGTCTCCCCTGGTCAGAAACCTCTGTCTTCTGACTCCAGAGCTTGGAAATGGTGCAAGGCAAAAGGTGTTCCCATCCAACAGCAGGTGGATGTAAGGAAAGATCAAGAATGGTCCCAGGAAAGCTGAAAAAGGACATAAGCCCTAGATACAGTCTTTCTAAGCTCATTTCTGAGCCAAGTTGCAATTGTTCTGGCACTGTAAATGTGCATTTATACCAATATAAGCTGAGCACAAATCACTGCGTCATTTGAGTGGCAGTGATTTATTCCCATCTCATACAGAAGGAAACAGGTGAGCCAGGCTTAACTTAACCAAGTCCCTCCTGTTTCAGTGCTTCACCTCTGTGGGCCATGACCTCCTGACAATTACATCACAAGAAGTTGGGAGACCCACAACTGGGTGACAGGAGAATGTCACAGTAGGAGCACAAGAGACAGCGCTTTCTTCTCTATCGCTCTCACAAAGTTGCACTGAAGATCGTGCAGAGCTCTTAGGGACACTTTCATAGTACAGGAGTCTGTTCTTAGCCTTCTTCCTCCGGGAGCTTGTGTGCGATAATAAACAACAAACTCTGCCTAAGATTTGGCCAGTGCCAATAGCTGCATGCACCACCTCCCACTGCCCTACCCACATCCACGTCACCTGGCTCAATCTTACCTTGGGTGTCTAGTCCTGCAAGACAGAGAGGGAAACCCATGGAGATGTGACTAACTCAGAGCCACCAACCAGACAGGGCTGGGATAGGGGCAGGAGCAAGGTCCTCCATCCCATTTTGTGTTTGTGAGCCTCAGAAATGGCATTACTACCACGGGGCAGTGGTTTTCCCACCACAGTGAGATGAGTGGCAGTGTGTTCAATTTCACTGGCTTGAAACTAGCAGCCCAGGACATCTCGTGTTTGACTGAAAAGGCTGAAGTGGCTGTAAGCATTAGCTGCAGAAGCTGCTCGAAGATTTCAGCAATGGCATGCCAGCAGAGGTGCGCTTCAGTGCTCTCCTGCAGCTCCCTGCTCTGCGCTCAGCCTCCCCAAATCAGGGTAGCTGGAGCTGTCAGAGGCAGCGCAGGCAGGGATTGCCGCTTATGGCAGGCACTGTGCTGATGCCTGTCTGCAGATTAGCGTTAATGCTCTGGCAGCGCTCACGTCTTGTCGGTCCTACCATATTTCACAAGCTGCCTTGTGCAGTGAACAAGCTTGGGTTGAGATAACTGAAAGCAGTTCCACCGATTTATTCCACTTCAAACACATTACATGCCATCTCCTGGCCCCTAAGTGTGGTCTACGAAAGGGAGTATGGAGCAAGTGAAAAAGAAACAGTTTGCCCCATTTAGAGAGGTTGGAGGGAGGTGAATCTCTAATTCATGGTATGTCCTAACACAAAGGAACATAGTCTCGCGCTTGGCACTGGAACGTAAAGCACCTCCCTGTCGCTGATTTCCCAACATCTTTCTCTGAGTTGCATCCACCTCCTGTAACATGTAATGAAAAGCCACATACAGGAGATGTTCATAACAGACATGCTCAGGCTGTCTCAGTGCTAAGATGCAAAAGCAGAAGCTATTTTAAAGAGAAAAGCAAAAGACTCTTGGCTCATTCAGCTATAGCAAGGGCTGAAAGGGAGTAGCATGGCATTCTATAAGCACATCCTAGTGTGCCAGCACCAGGACAGGAAGAAGAGCTACAAAGAGGAGGTAGTTAAGCTAAATAATCATGTTCCAAGGACTAAGGGACCATAGACACTTGAGACTGGAAAGTCAAAGGCTTCTCATTATCAGAGCAACAAGGCTCCTCTCATAACATTGGCCAAACCTCAGAGTAGCTCTGAGATGGAGCTTGCTGGTGGAAGAGGATGGTATGGTACAGCTGCCCATCGCAGAGAAGCAACATGTTCACCAGCATCTCAAATCAATGCACTAGGACCTCTCCCCCTTACTGCTATGCATCAAAGCTTCTCAGCATTGCCTTTTGCCACCCCATGGAGAGAAGCCCAGGTTGGGCTGCCTCTGTCGTTGGATGAGGCAGGACAAGAAGAAGGGATGTAGCTAAAACAGAGGATCAGGAACTATCACATCTATCAATGGAATGGGAATCCACAATCACAGTGGGCAGAGGAACTCACAAATATTACACTGCTTTGTTCCAAAACAGCAGTTACAGGCTTCCTATCATACCAGGACTTTTCAAGCCTTAGATGAGATACTCTTAGAAACCCATGAAACTCTCCCATCACCACCAATGGGAGTCAGACTCAGCCTTGATCAAGCAAAATCTCTGCAATATGCCAGTGAATGGGGCGTGGGGATCATCTCCCTGACTATGACAACTAGGACAAACCAGGAAACTTAGTGCCAACCAAAATGGTGGCTCTGGCCATCTTATGCGTTGTGAGAGTGATGAAAAGATGCTGTCCAGAAGGGACCCGTGTACCAGGAGCCCTGCCGAGCAGGGAAGTTACTTCATGTCTCTAAGTCTCAGTTCCCCAAATGTAGAAGAGGGTTGATGAGATCAGCCTTTGAGAAGCATCTTGCATGAGAACTATTCCACAGAGGGAGCTGGACACTATTATTTGTAGAGCTCTCTCTCTGGAGCTGCACAAGGAGGATAATTATTCAGCTCTTCTATTTCTAAAGAAGCCGGTGCTTTGCAAGCATTGAAAAATGATAATGTGTTGTTTGCCATAAATGTGGTAATTATATCTAAAACTCTTCATTAACATGGAAATGACAAATAACAAATTAGAATCAAGCATCTACAATTAGGCTAAAAAGCCATGGCAATTTGTTATTCTTTGCAAGAAATCATTTTTTCACATCATTTACTATGAATGAGGTCTCATTATGTAGTGATATTAACTCTTCCACCACTTTTCAGCTTTGCAGCTTTATTAATTGCACTCACAACCATTCTCTAATATAAGCATCTTCATCCATTGATCGGGAATCCAAACCTGAAAGCACCGACAAGATGTATTTACAGCCAAATGGAGGCAGGAAGATCCAAAGCCAGTAGAAAAAGCAGGGGCAAAACCTACCAATATCTTCAGCACAGATACAATTCTGTTCCAGCTGAGAAGAGGAATTTGCATTTCATCACAAAGAGGTTCAGACCAGCACTGAGTTCTTCTGCCAATCTCACCCAAAGTCCTATTTTACTGTCATAACAAAAATTATCTAGATGACACTTCCCAGTCAGTTAATAGCAAAGCTTCTTGTTGAAAGTTGGGCCATGAGGCAATAAGCCTTCAAAGCCAGTGGGTATTTCTCAGTAATAATGACTCAGACACCTGATGGCAATCAAACCAAAATGGTTTCACTAAGTCTGTACTGGCTGAGGATAAAGCGAGTTTGACAGGCGAAAACTCTCCTAGGAGGCAGAACGTGACGGTCTGATGCCGGGCTTTCCAAATGAAGGAGCCACAAATATATTTGGTAGAGAAAAGGTGGAGAAGGCAGCTAGCTCCCTTTTCAGCTTGCATAGAGGGAAACAGCTGATTTCAAACACTTTAACACCGAAAAGTCTCTGAAGGGAAATACTTTGAAGGAGGAAGAATTTTCGTTACTGGCTAGATTGGCAACTTCAGGGTACGTGCTGTGGTAGGACCTGGCTTTTTTTGTTCTGCACGAGGCCAAATTCAACCCCCCGACAGCAGTCTTGGTTCCATGGGGCTGAGGCTGTAAAACCGTACTGGTGGGACTCAGCACTGCGCAGCAAGCTGGTACAGTGCCTGACCATCACCTGGACCCTGTGCCTCCTGGTTCCCCCTCAGATTTCAACTACCCCTCAGAAAGGTGCCCTGGCTTGAGAGACTAAACTGCAAACCAAGCACCAGCCCTACCTCCACATCCCTCTGGCCTTGTACCTTCAACCTAGGTCCTCATATATTAAGTTTAATTGCTATGGAGTGCCTATTCCAGGGGCTGCAGAGAAGCAAAACCTTTCTTTCCTCTGCAGCACCTATTAACAGTTATGGGTGAGGCTTCGCAGACAAATTAATACCCCAAAATCTTAAGTTTGCTGCCGCCTGCTGAACCTTACAAAATCATCATCACCTCCCAGAGAGCACTGCGTGGTGCCGCAAGTGAAAGGGTTAACTTATCCTCAGATTGTCTGTTATCTGAATTTTCCATTTATTTCACGTACGGCACAGAGCGCTGTTCCTGCTCAGCTGAGAAGGCTGGATTAATGCCTGCGTGACTTCAGTCTCTCTGGGGTTTGCTGCTGCCCCCAAGCACCCGCACACGGTGCTGTGGCGTTCTCCATCCCAATCCTTCCACTCAGAAATGCATGGATCTGGTGTTTCTCCAAGCAGATTACAATAATCTGTAACAATTTACTTACACTGAAAGGGCATTACCCTGATTGGAACTGGTCAGAGACCACTCTCTGATTAGGATAGTGATATGATGTGGCTCTAAGGGACATTTTGGATTATGAATATCTCTGAATGAACTCCTGATTTTGCTGCCATCATCTGTTCAAATAATGAAGAAATTATTTGACATGCGAGAACCTTCACAAAATTATCTAGATAAAGCTTCAGAGCTTAAACTGCTTTCCAAGTGGTGGCAAATGTTTATTATCTAAATGCTGATGGCCACTCTGTACTGCTCAGCTTCCAAAGCCCACGAAATGGGCCAGAAAGTTTTCTGTTGACAAGTGTTGTATCACGTCCTCTAGGAAGACAAATTCTGCAGAGAGACATATACAGACAAAGTCACTGACAAGCCCCATGGAAGGACTAAACAGAGGACACTTTATAAACTCATTTTTATAGTGGCCTGGCTGCACTGTGGTTTTAAAGGACAGGAGATACGCTGAAAAACTGAATTGACGTACATATGCAACCTGATTTCTTCTTGATGACCACCTCCCCACCAAGATTTGACCTTTACATGTCAGCACAGCAATGCTACAGGCTCTCTTCTCCCCTGTGGCACCAGGCAGGAGTCATTCACCCCATGCTGACCGGCTGCTTCATGCCCACCAGGTGAGACACGTAACAGGGTCAGAGCTCAAAGGGAGCCTCCCTCAAGGCCCATCCCAGCTATGGGGCAGCTGCTCCTCCTGAGACCTCCAGGTTCTTTTCAGGCAATGGGATGTGTCAGGCTACGTGCTCCATCATGCAGACACTCGCTTGCACCCCAAGCAAATGGCGAGGTGGGAGATCTTATTCTGAACTCACTGCAGGTAACTCTCATCTCCAGTCTGGAAGGTTTGTAGGACGCAGCATCACCCACAAGGTAAGAAGATGCAACAAAGGCCAAAAAAGACAAGAGCGAGCAGCAGGAGAAGGGACTATGAAATATTTAGAGACCTTTGCCAGGGTTTTACATCTCCTAGTGTGCAGATAAATCTTCATGTTACGTGCTAAAAGTAATCAGCCTGGAGAAAGACACAGGCATTTCATCAGAGCTCAAGCAGGGGGCTGGTCTCTTATCTTCCGACAGGTCTTGCAAAATCCTGGAAACGAGTGAGCAAGCTCTAATCTCAAAAGGGATGTTAATAGCCTTCCCTGAGAAGGAAATTCTTATCCAATAGCATATTTCAGAAATACACAAAGCCAAGAAAAGGTTGGGAACCAGAAGTTTCTTTTGGCTGTTTCAAAAGTATCACACAGAGTCCATCGCTCGGGAAAGCTCTGTGCCTGAATAAGTTGCATTTTTTTATTTCATGGCTGTGAAGATTCTGCACAGTGAATCCCCTGGGGAAAGGCTGCCTTTCCCACAGCACAAACAAAACCTCTATGGGCCACCAAAAATCTGCAATTCTTTGTAGATACAGAAAACAGTGAAACTTCCGAAATTTAGCCCGAAATATGAAAGATAAATTACTGGCCTTATCCTGTAATGTTGTGAACTGGTTGACAGATTTTGGCAATTACCTATCAAGCCTAGTTAGGAGTTTGATTGACAGATGAGATGACCTGTTGACTAAAACCAGTTCATCACAACATCCTGATTTATAAATCTGTCCCTTGACTGAGAAATGCTATTTGTCCACATTTACTTGAACTCAAAGGGATACAGGAGCTTATGTTTCATTTTCAAAGTCCATTTCTAAGAGATAACAAACAGATCTCCTGAAGCCAAAGGAGCAACAAACCATACATTTCCATACGAGCTGCTGGACCCAAAACCCAGGTGGCTTTGGGAATCCACAGGCAATTTATGCATATAAGGAAATTTCCATTCCGTTAGCTGTGAACAGTGAACAAGACCCTGTGAAACAGAGCAAAGCAAACCTATTTGGTGTCTTGCTGAAAATGCCATTACTTTCTATGCTATTGCACCAGCTTTTCTGCATTGAAGACTTGAGATAAGATCCCTCCTGTGTTGCAAGTGGGAAATTAACTCAGCCCAACAGCAACTGCAGGGCAGACCGGATGCAAAAGAAAATGTGCAGAGTCCTCAGCAAGGAAAGGGGTTGATGTAAACTCACGGTGATATCTGTACTCAGCTGCATGTCTTTGGTCCCTGAGTTAAATTTACAAGGTCACACCTCTGATTTCAGTATAAAAACATTCTATGGAGAGCCTGGTGAATCTGAAAGACGCTGTGCAGATAAGCGCCTTGGAAGGTACCTTTACTTACTGAGTGATATCTCCCTGCTGGTGTGCAAAACCGGACAGTTTCTGGGGTTTCTGTCCCTGGCATACGGTTAAGAGCTGCGGGGGGAAGCCTGTGCCAAAGGAAGAGAATGTACAAATGGCTGTACTGGATCAGCGTAGCCCCACATCCCATCTCTGAAGGTGGATGCTCACAGAAAAGCCTAAATGCAGGGCAAAACCACAGTTGATACTTCCTTGCCTCACTCTGCAGCCTGCGGAAATTCACTGCCAATCTGGGGTCGCAGCTTTCCTCTTTTGCAGGCTTCACTAGATGTTTTTGTTTCAGCAACTGTCAACATTTTGTTTATGAGCAAAATATAATACAGGTAGGAAGAGAAGGAAATTCTTGTTAATTATTTCTATTATTGTGACAGCTGAACGGCCATCTGAGATGACACACTCACGTGAGAAAAGCTCTACAGACATGTAAAGAGAGACAGTATCTGCCCAAAAGAACCTGAACAAATAAACCACCACCGAAGCATTGATATTGTCCTGTCTATGAACACCAGGACTTAGGGACAAGATGAGTAAGGGATTTGCTTAAGGACACATAAGAAAAAAGCAGCACTGTCAGTAATTAAACAGATGAGGGGACCAGACTCCTCTAAAAGCCGGTCTAAGTCAGACCAAAGGTCTGGCTGGCTTAGTAAGGCTGACAGCGGCCAACAGCATCTGTCTAGGAAACACTTATGAACAGGATGACCCTGGAGTAACGCTCCCCTTACACGGCCCTGGCCCTGATGCTTTGTGGCTCAGAGACCCTCGGAGCCAGACACAGCATCTCTGCATCTGAAAGATACGGGCAGACTTTTCTTCTGTGAAATTGCCTACCCAAATGGAAAAGCAAACACACAAACTGTGGGCACCCTCAGCATCCCGTGGATAGGCATTCTGCCACAGTTAGCGATGAACTGAGCGACGCGTCACGTAATTTGTTACGAACTTTCCTCCTCCTGCCTGCTCCACGTGATGCTCCCCAGCTCTGGTATCAGGGGACAGTCACTGTTCCCCTACTCAACACCCCTTCTGATTTTACCCGCCTCAGTCAAGGTCTGTGCAGTCATTCCTTGCACAGAATCCCATTTATCCTCTGATTATTCTTTTTATTTTATCCTTTTGGTTATTCTCTCATTATCCTTCTTCCACATACCTTTTCCAGCTCTGCTGTATCCTTTGCCAGATGGGCACAGGGGCAGAACGGCACTGAGTATTTAGGGTCAAAATGATGGCTGTTATTTTTCTCTCTGTTCCTTTGTTCCCCCACATCCCACCAGACCACTGTTGCTAATGTATCATCCTCCCTGTCAGAAGGATTTGGAGCAGAGGATTTGCTTTAATTTCTACTCTTTAACAACAGACTCCCCAGATGACCGTCCAAGTTCACTCTCTTATGGTGACAGGACTAACAATAAAAATAACTCAGCCTAAATTTCCCCCTGGAACTTGACTGTTCCTAGGATTTTCTCCAGGATCTCTTTCAGAAACATTATCTATGGTTTCTTACTCACCTGGGCATAAGTAAGTCCTATTTTCTCCCATGACTCAGCAGTATATTTACTCTGAGCACTAATACCCACCCACTCCAAGCTTAGAGCGACTGTGGAGAAAACCTCTACACACTACCCGGGGCCTGGGACAGGGTTGGATGGGTCCAGTATCCATCACCTGGGAACCCTATTAGTAAAGTCTGGTTTTAAGCAGTGCAGAGCAGAGGGAAGCAACTGAGCTGGCAGGTCTCGAGGAAGGACTCCAGCACCCTCTGCAGCACTCCGGGTAGCTGCAGACCTCTCCTGGCTCATCCTGGGGAGGGGTGAGGACCAGGAGATTCTCCTGCACACCCACGCTATGTCATAAATCCAGCATCACTGTTGGCAGGAACTCATGGATCTTCCAGCACTGCCCTCTGGGCTGTCTGAGGGACCAGAAGAGCCTGAGGGAGCACTGTTATCCTGGGAGAAACTGAGGCAGAAAGACATGAAGAGCTCAATCTCGGCAGCACAGGAATGGCCATAACTCCTTCTACTGCACCGACCATCACACTGCAGGGTGGTGCAAACGGCAAATCCATTTCCAGCCAGGCTCTGGAGCACTCACGCCCGATTTGTAAATCTTTCTTCTTATCTTCAAGCAGAACAAGGTTGCACCACAGAAATGCTGAATCCACAGTACGATTCTTCTCTGAGCAGTTGCTGGTATCTTCAGGATACAAGAGTGGACACCATAATGGATGCCTTGAAGCAGATTCAGAATATATTAAGAATTAGGAGTCCCACTGTTGTTTAAACCCTCATATTCATATTCAGATCCCCCACAGCAGTGACTAATCAAACCTTAATAACTAATCATTGCTGCTGTCAATTAGTACTGTTGCAGAGTGCTTTCCCTACAGTAAATGACCCCGATTCAGGGATGCCAGCTCTGGCTCGCAGGGATGGTGTCACAGTGCCTGTGCCGGTCCATGTTTATGCACATCCCAGGAGCTCCCACCAGCTGCAGTGACAGCTCCAGGAGACATCCCTGGGGACAGGATCCCCTGCAGCGCCCTGGAAGGAGCCATGCAGTGGCATTGCCAGCCCTGTGCTGCCCCTGAAGCCATTTCTGTGTGCTCGGTGCCGTCAGAGCCCACCTGCAGCCAGGCCAGTACCTCCTCTTGGACAGAGGTGATCTAAAATGGTTCGAGATGTTAAAGCTAGGCCAGACTTAACCACTCTGGCTTTTGATTTGAGCTTGTCAGGATGCAAAGTTTGAAGTCAAATGCAAGCAGCCAGTGACGCAGCCCTGCTAAGTGTGAAGCAAAACGGTACACGGTCCCGGAGAAGGGTCTCCACACACCTCATAGCAGCTCCAAGGCTGTGGGACAAAAGCCTCCACTGGAGCAGTCACCAGAATGACGGTCAGTTTTGCTAGCTAGGATTCTGACTTTATCTGCTCCAGTAAGATATGCACCTTAGCAAAAAAAATGCTCCTGGTTTGCCTCTATCTACTAGAAGTTAAATTAACTCTCTGCCTCTCCTGCTCCGTGCTGCAATTGTACTGGAGCATGCAGTGTGTGGCTGAACAGGGTCAACTCACCATGGATTCACTGCAAACTGTGACTGAAGCGGTCGTCACAAAATACCTGAGCCACATAGACACATTCCCAGCCAATGGGAAACATAAGGTGCTCTGACCTAGCTCAGCTCATCTCACTGTGGCCAGGTGATGGCATGTCACCCTGAGGTTGCTGCAGACTAGGCCCACGTGCAGAAGCAGCTACCATGCTTCAGATGATGCTCCATAACTTGACATAAGCCCGAGGCACAAGACCGCACGAGTCTCCCAAGAAGGATGCAATCAGGAATGCATTTGCTGGCTAGAATAAAGACAGTGAAGGGTGCAGAATTATGCAGCTGCACTTTGTCTGGTAAAGACACCCACCTCCAGCCTAGACATTACAACGCTGTACACACTTACAAGCAGTAGATGTCTACTGCAGGACTATATCTTTGCTCACTAACCCCCAAAACATCTTCTAAACCAATAGCATATTATTTGCACTTAATAAAATCTAGCCTTCATAAACAGCACTCACAGGAACATGTTCTGGCTATGGGAGAGCACATATAACCAGAAAGCATTGCTTCACTGAGGCTATTCACTTGGTCTAATGCTATGCTCAACCCTCTACCCAAAAGTCCCTACAACCAAAAACTAGAAGACTGTATTTAACCAGTTCTTACAGATACAGAAAATAAAAAAAAAAACCAAGAGGAAGATATTTTCCTGACAGGATACGTATACCGAATCCTACCTTATCATTTTCCAGAACTTACTTATAGACAGTTGCAAGGATAGCCAGAACTGAGCAGAGCAAAGCAACCAACCCCCAAGGCTTACACACAGGAAGAAACGGCTTCTGCCTGGACTGGAAGGGCAGACACCAAGATTTCTCCTCAATCCTAAACCAAAGCACATGCTCATGTCTGGATTTTGGGACAGCCGTGCTGAAAGGAAACATAATCAGGGCAACTCAAGGGGGGCAATCCCATGCCAGGTCAACGGGGTGGTACGGGGAGGCCATTGAGGGCCCTTCTAAATCCTCCACTGGTGTTAGACCTGTCCTCAAGCGTGCAAAGAGAAATGCCAGCTCAACTTGCACAGGCAGCAAAAGTGCAGAAGGACCGTCGTGATGCCACACGTCCCAGGGCTGGGTTCCTGACGGGGACCTCGGAGCAATGTTCGGATCCCCTCAGCACATGCATCCGTAAGCTGATACGATGGATGCGACATCACGTCCATCTTACAGGAACAACAACATGACACTGCTAAACAAAACGGTGGGGGGGACACGACACATTGCAGCTGCAGAACGGATGGCCAGCAGGACAGAGCCCAGCCCCAGTGATTGCATCGAGCCCCTTGCTAAAAACAAGCCCAAGCCCGAGCATCCACTACTGCAAAACCAAACCGTGCAAATACCTGAGCGAGAAAGTCAGCCTGAGCGGTCAGAGGGGAACGGGGGGGATGTGGGGAAACCAACCTAGAAAAGGAACAAATCTGGAGAAAGTCTTGGCCTCGCTCCACGTTAATAAAGCCTCAAGTGCAGATGGCATTGCTGGTATACTAAAATAAATGATAGGCTATCAGGGAACAGCCTTGCTGAAACCCTTGATTACATCCCAGGCTTGGATGAGGCTGTGATTAGAGTTATTCAAAAACAAGGCAAAAAAAAAAAAAAAAAAAAAGAAAGCAAAAGCCTTTAGTAATTCTCACCATATCGACCCCTCTCTGTGATTAATGCCGATACCCAGCATTTTTTGCAAAACAACAATTGCTGCAGGTTTGAGGTAATTATTTTATTGTCAGTCAAAATCTAAGCAATTTACTTATATCCAATACATGTTTCTAAGTCACTCTCAGGCGGGGCTGTATTCGTATGCGTATCAAGAGAGCATCCTTCCAGGAAGGAGCTTGGATATCCTTTGATCCTCAAGTGGTCTTAATTTGAGCAAACACCAGAGGGGAGGTAGGTTAAGCATCAGTCATTTGTGGTTTGTACTGACCGAGCAGAGAGAAAGCATATCTACATTCTCATTAGAAAGGAATATTTTAAAACTATCTTCTCAATAAATTACCCTCTCTCTGACTGCTATTCGTCGCAATGAGCTCTTTTCCTGTATTTTTCTCTTACCGGCTCTGCAACAGAGCCAACGCTTTGACCCAAAAGATCAGTCTCTGATGCAAGTCCCCCAAAGAAGAGAGGCAATTCAAGGCCGATGAACCTTCCCATTCCTTCTCTCCTTTTTTTTTTTTTCTTTTTTTTGGAGGGCTGAAATGCCATGAAAACAGACAGATCTTTTGCACTGTAGTATAGATCACTATTAGAAAATAAATGTGATTTCTCCAACATGAGGACAAGTCTCTTTTTACACAGCAAAGGCCACACAGACTAGTATAAAAAGGAAAAATTAATAACTCTTCCCCAGGGAAGGCTACCGCCCTGCCTGTGTTCTTCAATCAAGATAAGCGATTACTAAAACCCAAAGGGAGAGATGAATGAAAATGATCTCCTGTCTAAATGGAGCAAAGTTTTCTGACATGTATAAACTGAAGGAGAAGAGGCAAAGCACACTGAGATGCGATACCATGTATACACTGAAATTGCAAACATGAGGAAAAAAAGGATCACTGCAGATTAAAGAGAGAGAGAAGACACCACGATTTATATTAGAGGAGGGCTGACAGTCAAGCGGACAGACAGACAGTGCCAAGGCAGCTGACAGTCTAGAAGGATGCCCGCCTCGCTGTGCTGTGCAGAACCCCAGATGGTGCTTGGTTAGCAGATGCAGCCCAGCCCTCGCAGCATGGAGCTCTGTGCAGGCTAATGGACCCTATCCTTTAATCCAGGCGAAAAACCAAGATAAATTACTTGGAGCAGCAAATACCAAGCCGTGCTCCGAAGTAGACACATCCTAACTCTAAAGGTTGTAGCAAATGGATGCATACAGCCAGACAGCCAGAGAAGGTCAAAAACGCTCAGCCATGTGCTTGAGTTTTCCAACTTTGCTTTCTTGAGCGAACAAGAGCAAGTGGAGGTGCAGGCAGAAAGCCTGTTAGAAGTCCTCCTGTGCTGGGAAAGCCCAGGAGCTTGGGGCTGCTGCAGGCTACCTGTCATGCTGCCAAGCATGCAGAGAAGGGTGAATTTGCTCAGCTACAGTCTGCCAGGCAAATTGTAGGCAGCCGGTGGCCCAGACTTCAGTTTCCTTCATCAAAGCTTCCCTAACGCTGTCTGCACACAAACGTCACCCAAAGGTCCCCTGCCCCAAGCCGGGGAGACTCAGCCCTTTCTGCTGCAGAAGCTGTCGCTCCCTCCTTGCAGGTTTTTCAAGAGGTTTTTTTGCACAGCAGGGTGGTGAGGACAAGGGCATGAAGGACTGACAGCAGCACTCAGGCTCTGGTTCATCCACACCTCTCACCATCCATTAGAAACATCCCCTGCTCAGCCAGGCCTCAGCTGGGACCTCTCGTACCGATCACCTCAGTCACAGTGATGAATGTCCCATCTCTCCTCCCACAAACCCATGGGTGATTTCTCCCTGGCTTCACACCACCTCAATCCTAACTGAAGGAAAAAAAAGAGGAGAAATGCTGTGGATGTACAGGACCTCTTCATTCCCACCAGCAACAGCCAGTAACCCCAGGTTAACATCTTCTCTGATGGGATCCCAACTTCTTTGCGGGCAGGGAGAGGGAAGGCAGAGCCAAACCCAAGCAAACTGCCTCTAAATCTGCCCCCAGCACCAGGATGCAGCACTTAAGGGCTGGTAACAAATGGCCTTAGCCACTCTTCCTCTGACACAGGTTTAACTAGATGCATAAACCTTGCGGAGAGGCTGCTATTTCAAAGTAATGGATCTGAGGATGTTACAGTGCTGCTGTTTCTCGATACGCTCCACCAAAAACATCAGGCTAAAATATCAGCCCAAGTTTGCTGCTGGAGGTTTCCATGCAGAAAGGCGCTGCTGTCTTGCCCTTCCTTATGATAAATTGCAAGCACACACATTTTTATCACAAGCAATGGCTTTATTTCACCTATTTCTGATAGCTGCTTGCTTTCAGAGCTGGGTATCACCAAAACACCCTCCAATCTTCTGTTTGACTCTTCGCTATTCTTTTCTCTCAGTCTTAACTTCTGCTTCGAGGACAAGAGTTGGGGTGCTTCCAAGAAGAAGGATGTGGCTTCAACCCATTAGTGGTACATGCTCCATGGCTGGAAACTCCTCATCCCAGTTCACAGCAGAACAGACACACTGTCAGCTTCATCCCATTTAAAATGCATGGGCCTCGTTCACGAGGACACGGCAGACTTGTGCTGGATGGAAAAAGGGAAGAGCAGGGTGGTAGATGAGGACCACGGGGCTCAGACTTGTCCAAGTTTTGCGTGTTCTGGAAGGTCCCATTGTTCAAGGTCCCAGCGCGAGGCACAGGGGTTCTTCTCACTGTGCCACCAAGCACCGTGCTGCAGTGTGTGCAGGACTGGTCCTCAAGGCTCATCATCTCAGTTGGCTTCAGAGCAGAAGTAGGAGCAAGTCAGGTCAAAGAAAGAAGCAACATTAAAGAGGAGGAAGAGACACAGTCCTCAAAACATGTTGGAATAAAAGTTCATGCAAAGAAAAAGCCATCTCCAATATGAATTGCTCCCTCCTGGGAGCTGCTCTGTCGTTACAATAGCATATGGCACATCGAGCTGGCAGAGAGGTTTGTTATTGTTTACAGCTACGTGGATGGAAAAGTTCCTTTGATAAGGCAAACCTGATTAAATATGAGTCCACTCCAGGATTAAGATGCAACCATGAACAATCTCTTAAAAACAGTTAAAAAAGAAGTCATTCCAAACAGAGTACACATCCCTTTTGAGAAACAGAAACTTGATTTAGGCACAGATTGATGATGGGAGCTTTATTACTGCTTGCGAGAAGGAAGGGGAGCTAGCAAGGAACATATGGAACTGTATAAATTATTTGGAGCACCCAGAAAGACAGGAAAAATAATCATCTATATTTCTGAGACTGCTCATTTCAGTCTGCAGCCGTCTGGAACGCAGACCTCGCGTGGCCAACGCTTTGTACAACAAAACTCCCATAAATATGTATGGGGCAAAGCTACAGAGGGTAGGATTGCTGCAGGCGGCTGCGCTTTGAACACATCAGGAAGAAAAATTACTGGCTCCGCTCCTGATCCTGGTTCCTACCAGCCTCTCTCACCTGGGATTTCTATGGGCTCAGTCCCTTCTGTTGGGATGGTGACTTTTTGTGCGATCCTTTGCACCTTTTCCAGGGAGAAATGCAGGTGCACGCTTCCTCCAGCAAGAGAAAGGAAATGCCCAAGCACTAATTTAATTCACCTCGTTCAAATCCCTGCTCTGCTAAAGGCTCCCTCATAAAACCAGTGGGGTCACTTGGCCTCTCTCTGTTTTTGCTTACCACCTGTAAAACATGGATACCCTTTCCAGAGTAATTAAGATGACAAATGCATTAAAGATTAAAAGGCATGCTGATGTTCCAATAACATGAGCTGTAGGAGTACTTAAAATAGATCCATTTGGGGCAGCAATTAAAGAACATACTACTAACTTCTGAGTCTCAGTTTCTGTCTTCCTAATGCTGGTTATTTTTGCCCATAAAAGCATTAATCTGAGCTTCCTGTAAAAATGACATTTCAAATATTCATCATCTTCCACTACTCTGCCTTACCATCATTAACCAGTGGCATACGTTATATGGTTTATGCAGTACAATTTGTGACCACAGATCTGCAATACAGCTAGAGCTATTTTCTCTGTAACTACTCAGAGCTCCAAATATTTTTTATCCATTAAAAAAAAAAAATCACATTCCAAAAGCATCTTTATTATGCGAGTGCCTTGTTATTACCTAAGTGAGAAAGTTATATGGCCTTCCATTATTGTAAGAACTAGGATCCTACACACAAAAATACATGAAAAGCAGACACTTCATAACTTCTTTCTGAACTGCCATTTTATTTTATTTTTTTATCTTTAATTCCCATTTAAAGGGATGGTCCAAATTCCATTGTGTACAATACCTCCATGGGTAGATGGAAACCTACAATGAATGCTGTGGATGGAACTAGGCAATTCAGGTGACTTCTTACAAGCTACAGCACAATCACGTAGCCCTGTAATATGCTATTGCCATTGCCAAAACAGGTGGATATAAACAGTACACCAATGATCAGCTAAAGAAATGCAGACCTATACAAAACTGAGTTTACGGTAAACAAGAGAACAAAAATAGTATCTAACATACATAAAAGCCACCATATATAGTAAATTCAGATGTAATATGGAACTGCAAATCGATGAAGAAAGAGCAAGGTGCAAAAGCATGCTAGCAAACATAGAAAAATGACTTCAAGCAGACCCTAAAGTGAGAAAGAGGAAATCGTCAATGTGAACATTGTATTCCTCCTGGCAAAGGACTCCAGATGTTGATGACTCACCCTAATAAACTCACCACAGACCCCTGAATGAAACCACTAACCTTAGGACCCACAGCAGCAAGGGAAGGACAAGCATAACTCCAGGATGAAGCACAGAAATGAAGAAGTGCGTGTGTAACAATCCCAACTGCATTATTTTTTCTTTTCTTTTAATAATTAGAACTGGACTAATAATTATTAGACTCTTAAGATTTCAATTATATAAGCCATACGTTCTTGGGTTTATAAATATATCAGGTGTGCCTCCTCTTTGCCCATAAAACAAGATTTTGATCATAACAATGCAGTTTCCTCTCTTAAGGTTCATGGTTCAAATCAGTCTCTCCTCTGTTTACTGCTGTTATATTAGTGGTGGCCTAGGATAAGCAACTGGTGGGTTTAGTCAAGATCTTAAAGAACCAAAGTCCACCATAACAACCTCTGCTTAGACAACTTGAGCCATATCTTCAAAACATCACCACCCTATATGCCTCAAGATGAAAACGTCATTGTCACTCCAAACAACTCTGTATGTTTTGAACGCACAAAAAAACCTACTGCATGCTCCAAAGCAGCCAAATTAAATTGCCCTAGACCTCCAGCTGCTACCTTACTACGGATAGCAGGAGTTCTTCATCTTGGGACGTGGATGATAGGCAGGCACTATGGCATTAACAAATAGCTTGGGAGCCTGGGGACATTTTCATGCTCTGCGGCAAAGTTCCCACACCAGTTCAAGCTGAGTTGCTATGTCTTGGCTCGTGGTTTGTAAAATAAGGATTCTTACAGACACTGGGAGAATATTCTTAAGAAGTGGGAGAAGAGCACAGTCACAGTAGCCACCACCAACACAGAGTAGAGGGCCTTGATCTCCATGGAAGTATACAACAAAGACCATCTAACATTCATGAGGAATAACTAAAGGACCCAGAAACTGTTCACTAGGTTTGAACCCATCTAAACCAACTGCAGTTCTCCTTGTAACGCATAAACACTTAATCACAAAAGAGGTAGCAGGGAAAAATTATGTATTTTTATTCATTCCCAGAAAGCCCAAGTTTCCTGCCCCTCTGATGCAGTTCAGTGTTTGCCCACCACGCACCACCTACATACAAATCAAGAAACAAGTAGACAAAGGTCAAAGTCATCTCACACACAATGCAGAGAGGTCCCAAAGTACTGCCGTGTCCTTCACTGGCAACCTCTGAAAACAAAGCATTCGAATAGGACACCAAAAGAGACCCCAAAGCACATTCAGACCTTCCTTCTCCAGAGCTGCAGGCCATCAGAACCACTTTTGGAGGATCAAATTCTATTTTATAAAGGCACAGATGACATCATTTCTGCTTTACTTTTTGTCTAAATATTACTGGTTAGAGAGTCGGCTGATGGACTGTAAAACTGACAGCCTCATTACTGGCACATATAAATTGCTTTTTGCTCAGCTGGAGTTAATGTAGGACCATCTGACTTCCCAGAATTGACATTTTTAATAATTCTGTTTCCTCAGCACTTTCTCATTGACCACTACAAAAATTTAAACTGTCTCTTGCTCTGCCAAGCTGTTTGTGGATCAAGTTACTCGTTCTCTAGGGATTTGCAGTGTGTCAGCCATCAGACCAAGCAAACGCAGTAATAACTGACCTGAGAATAGCTACTCCAATACTTCTGGGCTCTTCTGTACTACAGATTTTAGCATTAAATGTCAAAATTCTGGAGGCCAGAGGACAGATGTATCCCCAGGAGAAGAACCCATGTGCAAAATGTTTTAAAGATGGAAAATGCCAACTGTAAAAGTTTGGTGCTTAGATGGAGAACCCTCATCTTGTACTCCATTGGGTACTGTTATCTTTCTTCAAGTCTTCCTTTCCTGTACCATATCCCAGGTCAAGCAGAACAGCTCGCCCCTCTAAACTGTATTTCACTCGCACAAGATGGGAAAATCTTCACATCTCATCACACTTTGGTGAAGGACAGGAAGCGCAGAGCTCTTCCCCGGGATGTACAAAGACGGATGCCGTGAGCTGAGGCAGGTGGGAGCACAGTGCCCCTGACTCAGCTGCGTTCAGAACTGCAGCTCCCCCACCCCAGGGGCTGCGTACAGCGGGTACGAAGCCGTCTTAAAATTAAAGTCAAGTTAATTTTAGCTTTAGAAGAAAAGCACTTAAAGGAAATGGATTTCAAAGAGGTAGCTTTAGATGAAAAGCACTTAGAGAAAAAGAGTTTCAAAGCGAAATAGTCCATGTGCACGTCCAGCAGATCTAAAGCTTTACGAGCCCTTCATGGTGAGTCTGGTCTCTCCAGGCGCTCCAGCAGAACAACATGGGCAGCTCTTCTGGCCTTCTGCCAGACTGGGGGATATCTTCTGTTCTTAACAATTCTCCTCCTGCTGACACAAGCTATAGGCTTCTTCCACCCTTCCTGTTCTCCCTAATACACCCCATAAAGAAACACATAACCAGAACCGAGTACGGACACAGGTATGGACACAACAGTAGCCCAACATGTGTCCACACACCCAGGGCTGGGAAACCAGGGCAGAAACTCCAACAAACTGGGAAGAGGGGAAGGGCTACACTACTGCAGCAGCATTGCAGGGAAAAGGAGCCCAGCACTGCCACGAAGATGCCATTCCCCACGCACTCCCAGAAAACAAGCCCTTCGAACACTTGGGTTCAACTCCTTGCTTGGCCTCAGATTTTTGATGTGAGCTCACGCAAGTCCTTGTGGTTTTTTGTGCTTCTGAAACATAAATAATTTCCCTTCCTCTCAGGAGCGTTGTGGGCATCAGCACATTGCAGATGGGGAAGGAAGCAATATCAAAGAGCCATTAAGGTCGTCTAGACAGAAAAAGAATAAATGGCTCTTTACATAAGTGTTCACCTGGCGGAATAAGAGGGGTGAGAGAGACTGATGCCACCACATCCCCTCTTTTCTTGCCTATAACACCACTGCACAGAAGTCCCATCTAACTCCTAAAGATGAACTCAACTCAGCCACAGCTTCATCCTCTCTCTCATGGCTGCTAGCACAGACTGCAACAGACAAAAATAAAAGGCAATCCAAACCATTCGGATCTGGTGACACATAAGCCAGCCAGGCACTTCCAGAGAATGCAGAAATTTATGTCCACTGAGTTCTTCAGGTGCCCGGACTCAGTGCTCTGCATCTGACCCAACCTGACAGACTTCCCAGGGGGCTCTTCCAATTTGCATGAGGGTCAGTAGAACATAAGTTAAGGACAAAAATCCTGCCTTCTGCTACACAGTCAATTTATTCCATGTCTGAAATATTTGGAAAAATGGTCCTTCCAAGGTCTAAGAAAGAGAGAAGGTGGTAGAGGATGAAGGGTGCAGGATGATGCAATATAAAACATCAGAAATGGAACTGGGCCCACATGCTCAGAAGCAGACCTCTGGAAGAGACTCTGCAAAGTGTACTGTCCAGTGTAGTCCTGTGCTAGGGCAAGGGCCCCTCATAACAGGTGCTATTACACGAGGAGTGTTAAACCTACATATTGTTTCATAGCCCAGGCTTGCTAATTTTTTGTGCATTATTATTACAGCTTCTCCAGCTAGAGAGGTTTACTGCACACCAGGGAGAGCTTCATCCTCTGGTCACTGCTTTCTCACTTGCCTGATTTTAGCAATGCATCTGACATGCATCTCCTACCCCGAGCCTCTTCCTCCAGCAGTGAAGGTGGTAGGGCTGGAAATGCAGCCATGACTCTAGTTCAGACCTGCATCAGCTATGACTAGAACTGTGCCCAATAACTTATGCAGAACAGCCTCCTCCATAGCCCCAAAGTTCATGGCAGCAGCCTATGTCATATACAACAGCATCTTCAGCAGTCTCTAGACACCCTTCCAGACAAACGAGCCATTGCCCTGCACCCCGTTCTGGGAACAGGGCTCCTGTCAGAGCCCAAGCCAGATGACACTGCATCAGCCACCCTAGCTGGGATGGTTAATGTACCAAGTATCACTGCTATCTTCCTCCACGCTGCACAACGTGATGTCTGGTGTGTGGGGACACACCTCAGAGTTTGCAAAACGCTGCCTCTCTTGAACACATTCCAAAGCGCTGGCACCCTTAGCCAGGGCTGACTGATTTAGAGGCAAAGCTCTGCCAAGCCATCCATCCTGGTACTTATGATCCTGAATCAGGCAAATAGTTTTAGATGGTCAACAGTTTAATGCTACCTTCTCTACTATTGCTAGCAGTTGTACAGAGCTCACCAAGCCAGCTCTATGTTTCTTACGCTTTTCCTCCGAGCACTGTCACGTGCCTCTTTAATCCAGCTTGCCAAAGCCAACTGCAAAGCCATTAAACACTTACAATTATTCCACACACACACACCCCTCCTGGCCAGCCTGATGGGATACAGGACACATGAAACAGATCTGACATGGAAACCATCCAATACAACATTTTTCAAGAAAGAGTTAGTGGGACGGGGAGGTATCAGACCTGATGCAAACTCAATCTGCTCTCAAAAAGCAACCCTCCCATGGAGTTCTTGAAATGTGCTCTTTGATTCAATTCAAAGGAAGCCAACAACACTGAAGCAGGCTGGAAACAGCATCACAGAACCGCCAGGTTAAATCAGAATTGAACATTCATGGGAAGTGATAGTTCTTATAACACGACATATAAAAGAGTTTTGGAGTTTCTTTATTTGATGAGCTTCTCAAAACAGCTAGTTCCCTAACAGACAAAGACCTTCTGTATAGACATGGTTCAGCTCCCACCAATTCACCTGAAAGGTTCCCACTGCTTTTGATGGGGTTTAGCTTGGAAATTAAGTATGCTGGGAAACGATCCCAGTGCCCTTAGCCAAGCTAGGCAAGTTCCCTTCTAAACTCTACCTTGTCCCACACCAGCTTTGAATTGCATCAGATGGACATCACACATATAAACACTGATAAGCTATTCCTAGGTGGAATAAATTATTCCAGTCATTAAACACAGGGCCTATACATACAGTGGGAATAAACTGGATAAAGGTTTATAGAGGCTTTGCAAGTTTGTCTTGCTTAACACTGCCAGCTTGGGGTCCTGTGCCTGGGCCATACGCTCCTTAAAAATCCCAGAAAAGTGGCACTTACAAAAATACTGCAGAAGTAGCAAATGGGCTGATGATCAACTACCCAACTAGGCTATTCACTTTGTCCTCACAGGACGTATATCCCTGCACCAACCCATCTTGGGCAAATGGAATTGAGGTTTCCCTTATATAACTCACATAACTTATATTCCATTATGTAACTGAGAAGTTAGTTATTTGTCCACCCTTGGAGCAAGATAACACTAAGCTCTGGGAATGAAGGAGCAGGTCTGGAGTATTCAGAGCAGCTCTCCTCAAAACGAAAACTCAGGTCACACTGCCTGGGAACCATCCCAGTTTGACCAGTCATCACCGGTGGACAGGGCTTCCTCAGAAATGAACCTGCTCTGCGTTTAGCTTGAGAGCCAACCTGTGAGACTTCTTGGCATGAGGTAAGAGCAGGAGACATGTCATCTGTAAGGGTAAAGGAAGAAAGGGCTTTTTCTCTTACCCAGACCCTGGTTCTGCTGCTCCCACTCGATGGTGTCAGGAACCTGGTAGGACACCCCAGCCAGCTGGGCCACAGGGTTTTCCAGACCAGCCATGGGCTCCTGGGAGGTCTCGCCTGGAAGCGTGAAACCTGGCAGCTCTGTGTCACCCTCCATGCTTTCATCCATCGAATCTATGTCTTTGTCCTCCTCATCTTCCTCTTCCTCCTCTTCTTCCTCCTCTTCCTCTTCATCCTCTTCCTCTTCCTCACCCTCTGGCCAAGGAAACACAAAAGCAACATCAGGAAAGATCCCAGAAGACAAAGTTTATACATCTCTATAGGTGAGCACCAAGACAGTCACCTGATACCACTTCTCCAAAGGCAGACCAGATGAATGAAGTTTTCTAACAGGAAAGACACCCAAAGGGCTTAATTTGAAAGAGCTCACCACCATGTGAAGTTGCTAAGTAACAATGAGATGTTGTCTTAGACCGTCAAATACATTAGTGGGAAATAGTTTGCTTCCTAATAGCAGAGTACAAGCAAGGAGGTGCATGTGTACAAATACCTGAGTATATCTAACTATGGTGCTCTCTGCTCAACTCTCTGCTTTCAGCTCAAGTGAGAACCATTTCCCTGATTTCCAGTCTTGGAGGTAGCAATAAGTTGGCTCTATTTTTAATGTTTATTAGGCCTTTCACAGCTCTGGGAAGGACATCGCTTTCCAGCCCAATTAGACTGCTATGCTCCTCCAGCAAAAGCATCTCACTTTGAGGTATGCTGGCAGATCAGCTCTTGGGTGTGGGAGAAGAGCGGTGACGGTAGTGAACCTCAGCAGGATCCTCAGCAGGTTTATATTGGCACTCCTGTCGCAACAGATTTACACCAGACAAAGGTATGACCAAGGAAGACCTAACTCAGTACTGAAAAGAAGGCAGCACAGCCAATACTTCACGTGAGAGCAGATAAACGTGACACCAAGGAAATCCCTGTGGATTCTCCACTAGAGCAGATACCCATCTTATTCCAAAGCTGACTGTACGCTAACATATGGAGAGATAAATACTCAAGCCATATTTCAGAATCTAAAATGGCAACACAAGAACCACCATACTGGATCACACCAAAGGCTCCTTCTGCCCGCATCCTGTTTCAGAACACAACTAGCCGCAGATGCAGAAGAAAGACTAGAGCAGGGCACACACCAAGCCAGTCTTCCCACACTCTCTCTTCCCACCTTTTAGTTATCAAAGACTTGAGGACTTCCTGAGCCAGAATTTGTATCCAAGCTGTTTAATAGCTACTAATGGAGCTACCCACCATGAAAAGATTGCATCTGGAATAATGACACATTTTGAATTTCTTATGATTAGTTTTTCAAAGCAAAAAACTAAAACATACTATTTATGCACGTTATCTAATTTACATGAAGCTCTGCTCATCCCTCCTGATGTACTCAGACTGGGAGAGCCCATCACCCTGCATCTGAACAGCTGGTTTAACTGGGAGTCTAAGACCATGTTAAAAACTAACAATCCAGCAAAATCAACATTTGTTATCTAGATATCCCTTTATTTCTGTTGGAGTTGTACCTCATACAGGTTACAGACACTGCAATAAGATGGAGCAGCTGAGGTAGGACACCTGAGGGGCTGGACATATCATACCTGCTGTAAGTAAAGCAGGTGATGCTTTACTCTTCTGTTTTCTGCTGCAGGATGCAATGGCACTCCAGCACAGCTGTTCCACAAAACACCTGAGAAACAAACTGGGGAACTTTGGGAAAGCTATTTAGTTGGTGGCTATCCAACTTGAATTGACTGGGGGCAGCTGGCATCCTTCCTCTGCCCTCTACTTCACAGATCGGGATACCTAGAGAAATCAGTGCACATTATAAAACCACAGCATTTGCTGTGCTGTTACATGGCATCTCCTTTCCTTCTAATTCAAGGATTTGCTTTAAAACACCACATGTTTGTTCCAGCTCACCAGACAAAACAATCCCTCTTGCCACCTTTCAATTCTAGCCCTGTATTTCATACAAATGAGCTGCTGTTTGAATTTAGCTGCATCATCCTGCTATCGCATGGCTTTCAGTACCTGGAAAGAAATGATCACTCCCGCAAACAGTTATACCACGCAGAGCATCTAATGGAGCTTACAGGGATGTAGTTAGCCCCTTAAATTCCCATTACATTTTATAGGCAGTTTCTGTCTTATAATGTGCCCATCATTTCAAATCAACATAAGAATTTTCTCTATCAAACCGCATGTTTTCATACAAAATACAGAGTTTCTGTAAACCTGAGAATGGCACCTGGAGAGTGGTTGCAGGAAACCTGCAAAGACAAGTTAATGTAGGTTTTTTGCCTCTGCTGAGAGCAGCACAGCTATAAACATTTCCAAACTTTAATAGCAAAGACAGTAAACGGGTAGCAGACCAGAGAGGAGGAACATGAACAGAGGTTTTCCCTAGATGGACTGGGTGAAAAAGCAGCCAAGAAAAAAACAGGATCTGATATTTATCTCAGAAAAACTAGTTTGGGACAAAGGTTTTATAAGCTTCTTGTGATTTTAGCAAGCTAAATCAGAGACACCTGCCAGGGTCTAGTTTTGAAGCAGCAGAGAGCCATCTCTGTACCTCCAAAGTCTAGCAGGCAGCCAAGCTGAACACCCAAATTGAAAGTGCCAAGACTACTTATCACATCCGATCATCACCAAGCTACATCAATCATCACGCAGGCACAGCATAAAGATGTGAATAATGTAGTCCTTGTAGCACAGCCACAGTGAGGAGGAAGGAAAGGACTCTTGACTTCTTCCCTTCTCCTCTCTAGCTCATTCCTGCTTCTGAAAACAGCTTTTTAAGCCCCCATCCCAAAATGCCAACAGCTTGCCTTGCTGCAAGGTGCAGCGCAGAGCACCACTTGGTGGTCACAAGGAGGAAGCGACATTTCTAAAAAAATTGCAAACTTAAGAAACATTGGATTTCAGAAGCAGAGATGCAACAGGAGCCCAGCAGCCGTGGGCAGGTTGAGCATAACACTTGGTAGTCTCATAAGATGGAAAATGAAGCAAGCATGACACAGTTGGACCTCAAGCTAGAGGTTTGTGCTTCACACAAGAGCCTTTTACAAAATTAGCACTTTTTGGCCTTTCAGAGGCCTCAGCAGCAGCTTTGAAAGAAAAGAAACAAAGAGACTGAAAGCAGCAAGAACTGAAAGTGCAAAGCCCAGCAGATTGAGAAGGCATTCGGATTTTCATGTGCATTTGCAGACTATTGTGAACTATTTTGTGTATCATGCTTGTACATACTCTTCAGTTTTGGCAAAGATTCATCTTACAAAAGCAGCAAGATAAACATACGATGAAATGCTTAGCACTTTGTTGTCAAGGCACTAGTCTCCAAACAAAAGAATTAAGTTTCCTTGGCCACAGGCATGAACCTACCCAAACCAGGTATTTGCCTCAAGCCCAGCTGCAGGAGCACTTCTGAACATCTGACAGGGGTCACAAGTGCCCCTTGCTCCCTGAAGCAGAGAGGCACACAGCACCTATAGCAGTTTCTGCCATGAGCCATCCTTGCTCTATAGTTCTTCATGTTACATATAAGCTGATTCTCTTATTCTCTCTGCATGCATCAAATCCTAGCTCTTGCTCATGATGTGCCATGTGGACCCATCAAGGAGGGATGGCATCCTGTCTTCTCTCCTGGTGACACCAGGAGACTTCAGCACTGAAACACTTTAGTCCAAGCAGAGGTTCATATTTTCTACTGCAATTAGGGTAACGCAAGAGTAGTCTAGGGCAGAGTTAAAGACTCATCTCCTAGAGTGAAGAAATCCAAAATCTGCCACTCTTTGACAGACTAAATAAGCACTGTGTTCTCTAAAGTAGGCTCTGCTTCGTCTCCACTGAAACAGGAAAGAAAAAAAATCAGGACATGTAACACCTCCCTGCTGTGACAATGGTACAGCCTAAGAAAGATGCAAGCAGCAGGCATCCCCAGGAAAATTAGATTGCCAGTTCACATGTCAAAGATTTTAGTTTTGAAGGACTTGACAACCTTGTAACCAGCATTCAAATTTTCAGGAGAGCACCAAGAAAACAAGTCTAAGGCAAAATAAAGAAAAATTAGTGGAGTTTTTGGGGTTTCCAGCTTTATTAATAGTCACCAGAAACAGCCATGGTTGGGCTTTATCATGGGGGTCTGTACTGATCCATTAGTGACATTGGTGATATCCATAGGATGGGATTTGCTGTTTCAGGGTGGTAAAAGCTCCCTATGCTGGCTTAAAAAAAAAAAAAAAGGTTTTTCACTTCAAAACTGTACATATCTATGATGACTCTTGTGACCCAGCGGAGAAAAATGAGACTACCTCACACCTCCATCGTGAGGCATTTCCCTGACCCAGCAGGAACCCAGAAACAGCAGTGTCTGAAGCAGCTGGGTAACGGTCAGCATCCCGCAAGTAAAAGCCTCAGACTGTGATGGCACCAGGGCCCTCACAAATCAACTGCAAAGAGGGACTTTGGGAAGGGGATCACAGGGCCAGCTCTTCCTCCTGGCAACTCAAAGCTCCAACTGCCCGTTCATCACAGATTACTTTAGTCAGGCTTCTCCACAGGCTTCACACAGCTGCAGAAACCCACACTCATCCCAGGCAGGAGGAAATCCAAATTACTCACAGCACTGCTATTCGCACAGGGCAGCGGCTGTGAGCCCACGCCGTGGGAGAGCAGCGCCAGCAAGGCGTGCAGCACTTGGTGCAAACGCCGCCCTTAGGAACATGCTACAAAGGGGCTGCGACAGCAATGAGGAAGTTTTTTCTGGTATGATGGCTTATAATGAGCCAGAGCTGAAGCCACTGTTGTCATAACCTTGCTGAAGGCAACAGAGTTACATCAGGGCCTCTGTTTTCAGTCGCAGAAACCTTCACTGAAGAGGGATGTTTCTATGTTTAGGTATTTCCCATTAATGTTTGCAAATGCTTTTACTCCTCACAAGATCCAAGAAACCATCATTTGTCAGGTTTAGTGCACAAGAAAAATAGCTTGCTGTGCCCTAAGCAGCAAGAGTCTCTCATTAGAAGGTGACAGATTCACTCACAGTCACAAACTGAATTCAAACAGGGAAGAAAAAAAATAAGAGAGCAAAACAAACTAAAAAGGAGGTTGCAGGACAAAACTTGGTGTTCTCATTTTCTTTGTCCTTTCACTTCCCAGCCTCCCTCACCCCAAACTCAGAGGACAATGCTGTCTACACAGTAACACAGATGCTTCATGATAGTCTAAGCTGTGAATTTATACAGTACCCAGCACTGTAGGGTCTGAGTGCCTAGGAGCACCTCATGAGTGCCAAGTAAGTTGTGATTAACTAGCAGCCAGCACTAATTGGCATCCAGTGGTGAGCACACGCTTTGCGTGACTTCAGGGAGGTGGGGTACACCAACCTCTCCTGTGTAAGCACTGAGCAGAGGCTCCTGCGAGCTGAGCGATGGCTGCAGAGTGCAGATCTAGAACCTACCCGCACAACATGCCTGTGAAGGAAAGGAGAGCACAACAAAGCATGACACCCACCCGCACTGCAACAGGGGAAGCTTGGGTTCGCACACCATTGAGCAAAATTCTACTTTTCAAGAAGTTTTGGCCAGCCAAAACATGGCAGAGGACTCGGGGTCTGCTTTGATCTCTGCAACAGCATCACAGATGCCAAACTAGCCACCTAAGAGGTCTCACAATGCTGCCTCTTAGGGCAACCTTTTGGTCAAAGCTATCCCTTCTTCCATCTACAGGTCTTGTCACACAAGAGAGCAAGGGCATTCATAACTTAAATTACAGGCTTCAAAAGGGTAGACAGAGCAAGCCACAGGAGCTGTCATGTATTAGTTTGTGCCTCCACTATAACTCTTCTGCAGTATGAAATCAGTCCCACCCTCTCCCAGGGATGCTGTACCAGGGTGAGAAGAATAACACCCATTTCACAGACAGGCCATGCATCCAAGGAAGTGATTTATTTTCCTCCTGCATGTACTGGAGCCACTCACAGGGGAAAAAGGCAGCAGGGGCTGACTGAAGTGTCTTGTCCACTATGCACCCCATAGCTTATCTTCTTCAACTTCACACTCATACGGCAGCACTAGGCCCTGGTCACCCACATGTGCATACCATATAGGAAGCAGAGGAGTGTAAATAACAGAATTATGGGTGGGGGGCAGTCTATGACAACCTCTCCTTGCCAGAACAGGAGGAAGAGGCATTAAGAAGTCTCTGCCAAATGCTTTCTTCCAGTGAAGTTCATTTTCTGCATTGCTTTTACGATCACAGATGACTGTCAAGGCAGGAAGACCTTTCTAGGACAACTCTTTTATTATTAATCTGTTGCTTTCACATGATCAGTAATAATGTCACCATCTGACATCTCCAAAATGCTGCCAAGAACAATCACTCATGACAGCTTGGAAGGAGATGGCTGGTAGGAACATAGATGGGCTCTCATCATGCACAGACAGCTTTTGGGCAGAGTACTGAACTGTGGTGGGTCGAGGTACTCAAGCAAGCAGTGGGTGCAGAAGCTATGCAAAATCATCAGGGTAAACCACCCATACTGATGAGTTCAGCTAAGCCCAGCCATGCTCACTTCAAAGCTGTCTGGGGTAGTTGTGGGCCATGTTGCATGAACATAGACCTTAAACACTTCGCTCTGGAAGGGGAGCCAAATCAAACATGGCCTCTTACAGGGGGTATCAGCATCTGGCCTATCGCACAGCCAAGGAAAGGGAGCATTGGGAAGAACACATCCATTGAGTAGGATCCTACCACACAAAGCAGGATAACCTAACCCATATAAGTTTCAAGAGAAGAGGAAATTACATGCCCAAAGGTTTTCTGTAACAGAGGAAAATCCTTGCTACGTCTAGGAGAGGGAACATACCCCTGGCAGCAAAGCTGAGCTGACATTTGAGCTGCAGAAAGTCTTCACCCTCTGCTTGCCAAAGCCCAAGCGCTGCAGAAGCTGCTTCCCAGCAGAGGGCCCTTCGACATTGCAAAGGCAGTACAAGGAGAGATTTGGATTCTGATCCTAACCTACTTCCCCCCAAATCTAAGGGGATTCACACTTGATTCTTCAGTTCTGGCTCATCGTTTGTCACAGGGGATGCGAGGCACTGAAGAGGTTTTGGGAAAAAAGGCACAAAAGATATTCCAGCAGGGACCACGGGTCTGCCTCTGTATTAAGATCAGAAGAAATCATTCCTAAGAGCTGCATTTCCAGCAGCATTCACCACAAAATTGCTTTCACACTGAGCCAGGCTAGAGAGTCAGTTTAGCAATACAAGGCTATTTTAAAGCAAAAAAAACCCAGAATGCTGCAGAACACACAGTATGGACTATAGCAAGTTTACTCCCTAGTTTGCTGCAGAACAGTTGTTCTAACCTGAGGTATGCAGTTCTTGAACTAAGCAGTATAAATATCAAGACAAGAAAGAGGTGATTTTTCAAGTGAGGACATTCAAATCAGTCCAGATTTAATGACCATGACCTGTAAGTGGACAGGGTAGAGCAAAACAGATGAAGGCAGGTACAGAGTTTACTTCTCTCAACAAAATGCTTTCAGATGGAAAAGGGCTGTGGGCACAGTATGTTTTCCCAATTGCAAAAAAATAAGCTCCAGCAGAGATGTTAATTCCATTTTCTCTTGCAAAATGCTATTTGATGGTGCCTGTTTAGAAGTATCCAATTCAACCACGTTGCCCAGGAAAGGAACAACCAACAGCCCAAGATTTAAGAAAAAAATTTATTTAAGCTTCATTTTCTAGACAAACCCAGCATGGATCCATCACAGATGATGTAGATTAGGAGGTGGATCTGTTATTATGGGCAGTCTCCAGGATACTGAGGTTTTAGCTCAAGTCCTATCAGGTGACAAAAGGGAAGATGACTGCAAGTCCACTCAGCTCATGCTTCTAAGTCCTTGATCACCCTCCCACAGCCTTCACTGTCTTTAAGGGCAGTGCTTCTCCCCAAGGTATTTTCATGGAGAGGTTCAGAATGACACTGCTGGCCTGTCCTTGCACCCATGGGGCATGAAGTGTTGACATCAGCCAGGAAGAAACACACCATGAGATCTCATCTCCATTGAAAGACAGCTTGTTATTGGGGGAAAAAAAGGAGGGAAAAGCCTATGACTCTTCCCAGAAGATGAGGTAAGAAACCAGTGCCCTAGTCACTGCTTCCTGTGTCAGATCAACAAGAGGGACAGCATCCCACCCGTACAGGGCAGAAAGCAGAAGTGAAAGAGCTAAACCAATTTGCAGGGTGGTTTGCCCTGGTCCCAAAGCTGCCTAGAGAAGCCCTGTGAGCCACACTACCCCCAATGTGGACCCCAGCCATCAGCAGTCCTGAACAAAAATGCTCCTTGCAGAGCCTTCAGAAGAAACTGCCACATGCCTGCTTACCTGAATCCACCTCCCTAGAGCTGCAGGGGTGAACTGCTAAATCCCCAGATTAAAACAAACAAGAACTCATTGAAAACTTTTACCCACACAGGCCAATTATCTTTCAATAGCAACTGCAGGGGCATTCTGTTGGTTTTGGTTAAGCTTGAAGATAAGCATGGGAAAGCTACAACATTAAAGTTATATTTAAGTGAACTCTAATTTTTTTAGACAAATGAGAAGTCACATAAAGTTAAAAATTCAAGCATAGCCTGGCCAGAACAGCAACCAGAGTGGGTCAGACGGTACGAAGTGTCATCTAACCTGCTGGAGGCAGAACATTGCCAGGATATTGCAAAGAACATGGTAACTTGGAGAAGTTTCATTCTCCTCCCAAAACCCAATAGTAAAACAGCTGTGCAGCTCACCTCCACACAGAGAACAGCTGGGCAGGCACATGGAACTCCCTTAACATCTGGGAAAGATGATGCAATGATGTTTTAAACCATTCCTAGAGATTCTGGCAGGTATTGCTGTTGGAGACCATAAAGCACCACAGATAGGGTATTTGAGAGATAAAGTCCATCACTCAGCATAGTCAACCACTTGATCTCTCAAGTGGTTTGAGTTTTGTTAGAGCTGCCAGTGCAGAGCAGGGTGGTGGGACCACATTCTGCCTCCCTTCGCAGGGTAGCATGGACAAGGCTGAGCTCAGCACACTGGCTGCACAGCAGGAGTTTCCTCACTCCTCTTCTCAGCAAGCCTTTAATTAGCCTAACACCCTCTTAGCTGTTCCCCCACAAGCTCCCAACTCATTAAGGGCTTGATCACCCTCCATACCCCTCCTTCCTCAACTCTCAGATGAATTTCATGAAGCAAAACAATGATTCATAGAATCATTAAGGTTGGAAAAGACCTCTAAGATCATCAAGTCCAACTGTTGACCCAACACCACCATGTCTACATGTTTTCTGAACACATCCAGGGATGGTGACTCCACCACTTCTCTGGGCAGCCTGTTCCAATGCTTGATCAAATCACCTCCAGATTCAGCAGCAGAGATGTCTTTGGTCAAACACTTTCAGGAAAAGAAAAAAGCTTGTTTCAATTAATATTCTGCCACACTTTTTTTTTTTACAGTTTTCTACTACAAAGAAAGAACATGGGATCTACTGTGAAGATCATGGAGGTCAGCCTGCACCAAGGGGCAACAGTTCCCATTTCAATGGCAGCAATAAACTGGAAGCAAGACAAAAGTTTAATTAGTAAATTCATTTTGCATGTGCTTTGTTTTAAATATTCTGCCCCTTGCCAATTTAGCTGATATCCAAAGAGCTAGTGAGGAATTATAGTACCAGGCTAGTTAACCATGCTGGGCTAAGTGTCTGTCTTATTTACACCCCTGCTACCTCATTTAAATTTGTAATGGATTTGTAGAGATTTAACAAGGCAGGTCTTAATCCATACAGTCAGGGTCCAAATAGCAATCCCAGTCAGAGCCTTGATTTCCAGCAAAAATACTGTTCACATCCAAAAAAAAAGAAGGCCCCTTGTACTGTGACACAGCTCAGAAAAAAGTGTAAAAAGTTGAAGGGTCTTCTATAAAGTTATGTAAATGGCTACAAATTCTGAATTTTTTTTTAGAGGTAACCACTGCCTTCACTTCTGAAGTATGATGCACAGCTTAGATGGCTGTACAAGGAGAACAAGATGCAAGAGAAGCAGGGGAAAGAGAATGGAGAAGAGGGGTAGAAGAGCTCTTCTCACTGAAATTAGTTAAGCTACAGTTTCCTTGGAAGAGTAAACTTGAGTATGCAGGTCAGTAGAGAGCAATAGGGACTGTTTAAACCCAAAGACAAGTGGATATTAAGTTATCATTAATATATTAAGGTCAGAAGGTCTAAAGCTTCATACTGGCACTGTTCCAGAACAGCCTGTAACTCAGCAGGCTGAGTAAACTCAGTGAAGCCCACAGCCAAGGTTCAGAGGGGAGGTGCCCCATGACCACAGGACACTGGACTTGCTGGCTCCAAGGACAGTACCAGCCCTGTTTCAGCATCGAGGGGCTTCACAGCCAAATGCTGCATTAGGTGGGACATGCCAGCTAAGCAGGCAGAGTACTGAAGACAGTGCTGTGCTCTCCTAGGCAGCAGACATCTGACACTGCCTTTCCAACCCCTGGATTACTCCTCCATCCTAACAACCAGAATTCTGCCAGCTGCATGTCAAGAGCTAGCCTGATTAATCATGAACACTTCACACTGAAGAGCTACACAGCTCAGATCTCCCTCTAGAGCAGCTGGGTTTAAGTTGCCCATTTTCAGAGCTATTGACTGTTCCTGACACCATACAACAGGTAGAGCATCTTCTGCTTTTAAAGCTCTAAGCACCCTCTACATCCAGCTGCCTACATGAAAGCTGAACTATCTAAGCAGCTCATCCTCAGCAACAGCTTAAAGCAAGCCTTAAAGCAACCCTAGATGACTGAACAGGAACCATCCTTAGGCCTTATACACTGAGGCAGAGTAGTTTTTGATTTTGGGGGGTAAGGGGTACATGAAAAGTAGGATAGGCACATTAGAAACACCACTCCTCTCTAATTATCTTCAAAACACCTACAGGAGAGTAGCAAGAGCCAGATTATTTGTTCCTCCCTCCATCTCATAGTCACCACAAGTAAAGTCTCTAAATCCCTAGTTAACACTGAAGTGGGCCAAGCTGGAGCTTACTGAGCTGCAGGGACTAGTAACACTCAGCCTAAGCTGTTTTCCTGCTGAGCTGGGATGCAGCAAGGGCAGCACATGGGGGTCTAACAGCTGAAGGGCTTCTATGAACTTGTAGGTTGAAACACAGGCACATCAAGAGGCAGCTGCAAGTGCTGCATCTGGGCAGCCTAGGAAGGTAACAGTGATATCTGCCCTACGTGTCAGAAGAGCTTAATCTTAGCATGGCTTGAAGACTGCTGAGACATCTTCCCATTCTCTATCCCATGTGCCTTGCTCCAGTCACCAGCTCCAGCCCTTTCAGCTGAGTTTTTGCTGTCCAGGCAGGTTGGTGGTACACAAGACCAAGCCTTGAGTCTGCATTGACAGATGCAGACCCACCCTCACCAACAGCCACAGGTGATGGTGCTGTAAGCTGTTCACACCAAACTGGCTTGTGATGGGTGAGGCATGACTCTTGGCAGCAGGCTAGCTCTGTACTACCTGCTGGTTTAGGATTAGCATGTAAGGCTGACATGACATTCAAGGTCCTCACAGGAAGTGTACTAACCTACCTCCTGCTTAGCCTCAGTGCATCCTTGAATCACATCTCATATGGAACGGTGACAGGAGCTGCTTGAGGAACAGCCAAGAGGAGCTAGCTGCTGTTGTGCTCTGTCCACCAAGTTTCAACTAAATACTGCAAGGATCTTGCAGAAGAGGGAACACGGCAGGCTACCTGCAAATCCTGCCATGGTCAAGGAGTGCAGCCATCTCTGCCCATATCTGCCATGGGGGATGTTATGGCAAAAGAATCTAGCCCAAAGGGAACATGGCTTCTTTTAATAGTCACTTTTTGAAAAGCACTGGGAGGCTTACACAGTGGTCTTGAGTAGGCAAGCTGAACTAGATTGTATCTCTTCAGACCCTAGAAGCCCTACGGAGAAAGCCGCAGTGTTTAGCTTGCTAGAGCAACACCCAAATTCTGGGCACAGGAACAAAATATGTTAAGTCTCCCAGAGAAGTAAGCCTCATCCTCTGCTGTGTCCTGTCCCCACATCCTATAATCCCTTTATAGGATTTCTCTGGCTAGGAAGGGCAAGTAGAACCCGTATCACCACAGAGTCAATGTAGGAGGATATTTGTTACCCAGCTAATCTCTCCAGAGTCCACTACAGAGAAGGATAAGCTCATCTAGAGACATATTCAAAGCACCTCATGTTTATCTGTGCAATTTGATTTTTAAAACAGTTTTCCATCCAAGCCAGGTAGGTGAATATACTGATGCAATTAACTGCAGGCAGTTTGGCACAGATGGTCCCCAAGAAACAGAACTAGCTGAACAGCAGGGGTTTATATTTAATCATGAGCCAGGCCCTCAGTGAGGCAAGTCAGCAAGACCCTACTGAAGGCAGGGGAGATCAGCCGAGCCCACTCAGCTCCTGGCACTTCTCCCACTGGTGAGCGAGGCACAGGTTCCCTGCAAAGGGCCAGGAACTCTCATCAGGGACTCCAGCATATGCCTGGAACAGCCGCAATATCTGACCTTGCATCCCCCAGAGCCTGAGCACCTCGGGCTGGGGCTCAGTGTAGCTTTACAAGATGTTTGGGAGTGCTTTCCTGTATCTGGTACCATCTACATATTCTGAGATTAAGCACTAGGAACTGTAGTTTTGGGGGGAACAGAAGCCACGCTTCCGAGTGCCACTCCACCATGAGGATGTTGTACCCCCTAATTACCATTACACAGAAAAAATATTAGAAAGCAGAGTCAGAGCTCAAAAGCTTCCTTTCTGCTTAATTGGGGCAGTAGCATCCCCAGGCAGAAAGCCTATCCCCAAGTGGTATTTGTCCCATTTTACAACATGTGGATTGGTGATCCCTAGCACTAGGAAAAAGTCTGGCTCACTGCAATAAGTTCTAGGTTGATCAGAAGAGATTTAGACTACAAAAGCTGTGCCAGTTGTCAAAACCACACAGCATACCAGAGAGCACCACGTCCCTTAGATGACAGGTACCTGCAGAGCCATACCGCAGAGCCAAGAAACCCACAGCCTTCTAGTTGAGTCATCATTTTGGAAAGCTGGTCCTAGCTACAGCCCACATCTGCCCTTACAACATATTCAAGGGGAAAGACGACAGGCCTGTGGTCACACAAGAGAGCTCAGTAGGAACCCAAGAAAGTTGCAGCAGTCCTGCCAGAGCAAAAAGATTTTTTTTTTTAAATGCTGATGCAGAAAGTCTCATTAAATAGGGAGAGACCAATGCTCAGTTGACACAGAAATCCCTCTTATCTTCCTGTGCAGAAAGCCAGGCTTCTAAAGGAGACCCCAGAGGGCTCAGAAACAGTTTAGCCTCCTGAATCATGCTGCTCTTGCTAAGCAGAGACCTTATTTCCCGGCCTGAAAGAGCAGGTTTTCTCCCCACATATGCCACTCTTCCCCTGCTGCCACTCTCCCATCACCACCACCACATCCTTGCATTGCCAGATACATGCAAGATTCACCCTGGCAAGGGGTGAGTGCTGTAGCTCGAGGCCCAGAAGGCTCATGGCTGGCTTCAAAGCAAGTGGCCTGACAGGGCAGGAGCTGCAGCACCTCACGCACACAGTGGGGAGGGCTCCCAGCTTCTCCTGCCCTCTAAACTTAACAGGAGTGAGACTTATTGCTTCATGCAGAGAGAAGATGCTGATTAGCTGTTGTCTATGGCACCCCACCTCTAATCAGAAGAAAAATACCATCTGGCATGCCACCCCTGGAGGGCTGCCAACCTTTGCAGTAAAATACGAAGGCAAGAGAAGGTCAAGATGAAGGAAGAGGAGCAAAACAGGCAGAAAGATTAATCCCTGCCAGGTGGTGTCAGTCCAGACACTGGAGTACAAAACTGGATGGATGAGCAAGCAGAGAAGAGTTTAAGTAGGAAAAAGAGCAAGAAGCACAAGCAAAACAATTCCCTCTTGCAAGAAAATCATGGATTAGCTGAAGAGATAACACATCTGAGCTGCAGAGCAACTCTAGATCTTCACCTAAACCTCTCTTGGTGGGTGTTTGCCCAGGCAGAATTTGCATCACTGGGTTTCAGCTGTCTGAAGAGAGTCAGGCAGCAGAGACTCCAAGACTGGCAGTGGGCAAAAGCAGTTTAAGAAAAGGCAGCCCAGGGAGTGAGGCAAGACTGGAGGAGCCAGTGATGGGACAGCAGCTTAGCAGGTAGCTTTGAGTCAGAAGAGCATATCAGAGGGGATGCATCCTTCACCTCTCCCAGCAGCGTCAATAGAGCATCACTTGTCCTGGCAAGGTTTCAGCCAGCTGGACACCAAGGTAGCTATCTCATGCTGAATATCGCCCTGCATTGCATGGGGTGACAACTTCAGCAGGAGGGTGGCCAGGGCTTTCCACCTGTCTGAACGCATTCCATGAGTGTTACCTGGCACACAGGCTCTGCACACACCAGCAGTTACAGGTGCACAGAGCCAGACTCTACTGCAACAGTAGTACCACTGCTGCTCCTTCTCCAAGGGACAACCCCATCCCTCCCACCACAGCTGCTTGAATTCCAGGCATTCTCCATGACACTGTTCATTGCTTGCTTCCTGTACCTCCTGAAAGGGGACAGGTTGTTGAACAACTTTATTAGCAACAATAACACATGCGCATAGCTGGGTGCCAAACAGAGCTCAGTGTCAAGGCAAGTGTGCCACTCCACAAGAAACTGCCCGCCTCTTAGCCTTGGGATCAGTGGTACCTTCTGACTCCAGGCGGTCCAGCCCATAGGTCACAGCTGTACTGATCTTCCTCACAGATGGAAGAGCTGTCCTCCTGACAGAAGATGCCATTGATGCTGGAGTTGCCAGGACCACAGTTCTGCTGGATGGCTCCTCTGTCTGTCCAGACTGGGTAGCAGACAACCCACCAGGAGCTGGAACAGCCTTCTCACTGGTGACCAGGACCACATCTGTGAGATCTACAGAAGACAGGAAGCAGCAGCAGCTTGACACAACATTAGAAACCCCACCACTTAAGATCAAACTCCTTAATGAAAACTTAACTCTGAGCGGAAGAAGTTATTAAACTTTCACCTCTTTCAAGATGAGAGTGACTCTGCTGTCATGAACGCATCTCCTCTGGGACAGCCAGCACAGGAGGCTCCCCTTAATGAGAACTCAGCTAGGTTTTACTTTCATTGCTTTGAGGATTCCTAGTCACCACCCCATAGCAAGATCAGAGCATCAAGACACTGGTAGAGATCTGAACTGATAGATCTAATTGTTTATTGCAAAGAAAAATGAGTTGAATTTATAATTAAATCCCAGAAGCAAATTAATTAGTGGAAACTGCTGGAAGAGCCTTCTTTGCCCTACAAAGGGACCTTAATTTAAGGGATACAATGCAAATAAATTTTTTCTTTTGATGCCCTGCAATATAAAAATCACCAAAAAAGCTGCCCAGCAGCAGTTTCATTAGTGATACCTACTAGTACAGAAATACACTCAACCTCAACGTCAACTTTGTGCTAAGGGAACCCTTGCTACACTCCTGTCAGAGACAGGCTCCTACGTGTACCTGCCAAGGCGACATTGAGCCAGTAGGCAGCAGCTGGATGAACACAACTGCTTAAAGCATTTCTGTATGAACTACAGCCTGAGAAGAACTCGCTGTTCCTCATGGAAGTGAAAATCAACGCAGGTTTCCACACCCAAGGACTTGCCAGACTCTTGCAAAAGGGTTACACATACACACTACACAATCCTTCCACCTTACACTGCTCCCGTGTTACTCTGATGAAACTTTTTGGTCCTTTGGACTGAACATCAGATATCTGACTGCCCTTGGCTCCAGAAGCAAGAGCTCTTCCTCCATAAATAACTGGCTTAAACATCTAGGGCTAAAAGTCAACTTGCTGGCAAGGATAGATGTTGGGGTTTTGTTTGGTTTTGAGTGATTTTGGTTTTTTAAGTCTCTACTCCACTGTTACTTGCAACAAAAACAATATGCTGACATATTTTAACACAGTGAATCTAGTAACACATGCAGAAATCAGCAGCAGTCCAGGGCTAGAGGCAGCCTGCTAAAAAAAGCAACTTAGGATAAAGACACTGTATGTTGAGACTTCAGTGTCCAAGCATTGATTTTAGTTTCAGATGTACCATCTCATGTGGAAATACACCTGCAGAGCCTGAAGCAGAACCCTACCTTCTATATCTGGAGCATTCACCATGGAGGAAGTGCCAGTTGCCACTGGCATCTGGGTGGCACTAGGAGCAGTCAGCACCTGGGTGTCCTCCCCACTGTTTTCCTGCAGAAGACTTGCAGCTCCTACTCCCTGGGTAGCACCAGGCACCAATGTCACAACTGACAGAGCAGCATCAACCTCCTGGGCATCCGTGGTCACCTCCTGAGTAACACCTACAGCAAGAACACATGTCAGTACCAACTCAGAACAGCTGACAGCAACAGAGCAGATGTTTGAAGGACTATAACTCCACACATTAGCATTTCCAGAGTCACAGTGCAAGCAGCAGGTCCAGCCAAGTATCATTAGGGCAGCACAGCATAAAGACAGATTGAGAGTGCACATGACAGGAACAAAAGCAGCAGAATCAGTCCTCATTTTCTTAATCATCCCTTATGGACAAGTGAACCCATGGGGAAGAATGCTACGGGAGCACAGCACTGCAGGCCAGTGGTGTGAAATACCAGTCACAGAATCATTAAGGTTGGAAAAGACCTAACATCATCAAGTCCAACAGTCAGAGCAAGTGATGCTACCAGAACAGTGCTTTTAGTGACAGGCTCTCATGGCTACGAGACTTCAGCTTTGTAGAGGGTTTTATTTTTGTTGCACAAGTCTTATTGACACTGTTTCCCCAACATTTGGGAAAACAGTGGAGAGGGAACCTGCTGACAAGTCAAGTGCTTATAAATTAATCAGTCAGGTTTAAGCACCAGCACGCAATTAGCTTTCCTTCTTTTACAGCCAGAGCTAAATCTTTTGGACGTAGTGAGGTGAAGTCATTCTTTTGCTCCTGCAGCCTAAGGGAGGAAGATTAAAGATGCCCAATTAAAACAAAGTCCTAAACCCCAGCTTGTGTTCCTCATCAGGCTAGGAACATATCATTGCCCACACCTGACCAGAACTTCTCCTTCCACATTCCTACTGCCTTTTTTTTTTTAACTACTGAATGGAAACTCTGTCAGTGGGCTGAAGGTGCCATCCCTGCAGGTAAGCACAGCACAGGGTGACACCATCAGCCATCCATCTTCCGCATTGACTGCAAGTGTCCATAGCCAGCAGCTGAGAGCCAGGTGATCCCAGATGCCAATCCATGTAACACCCCCAAAGTTATTCCCCTCTCCACTTTGCAGGGCTTCAGAGGGGGCAAGTGCAAGGACCACGTTCGGGTTCTTGCACTTGCCATATCAAAGAGACACTTGGAGGAGCATTATCCTCCTTCAAAAAGTGTTTAACCAGTGGTTAAGAGGCTGGGCTCCCTTCCTAGTCACAGGAGAGGCACACCAGAGGGTTATTCAAAGCAGATTTACATATCTCTGGTCAAGGCAAGATGCCTACAACCAGACTACAGCCATCCCCCTCAACCACTACATGAGCACCAAAACTGCAGCCCCTGCTTTGGCAGTACACCACACATGCAAAACAGTAACAAGGCAAGTTTGTTTGTTTTTTTTAACTAGCACTAAGTCCCTGCTGATGAGACTCCAATTCTCTACAGAGATCTCCATAATCAAGGATACCCTTCAACCCCAGGCTCAGCTGCCACAGCCTTTCCAGTCTCAGCTTTCCTGTTTGCTACTACAGCCACCCTCTCAGCCTGAGGAGCAGAACAGGCAGCTCAATACAGTTGCCCCACATGACAGTCAGGAAAGGGTACCACCCAACAGACTGGGCCTACCTCTACACAGGAACATCACATATAGGAACAGCCAAGGCTAGGCAGGTCTTTATGGGTGTGAGTTACCCATTTAGGCTGTTGCCACTCCATAAAGGTCCATGGTCTTTCCTGGGGGGGAAGAGGTATCCTACCTCTATCACAAGTATCAAGATCCCACTTTATCTCCCTGAAAAGAAGCATAGATTCCCAAAAGTATCCCTCCTAAAACTACATTTAGAGGCAAGCGTCTAACTGGCAAGTTTTACCTTTCCATTTTTCCAGAGTAGGAGAGAGATCAGACTGTGTATCTGTCACCACAGCAGCCTCTGGCTGTGATGGTGGGATGTTTTTCCCTTCCTCTGCTGTGACTGCATTTATGTTTTCCAGCGAGTTGAGATCAGCCACGTCTACACTTGTCAGGTTCACAGCATGGAAAGCGTCACCACTGCCCGTGGAAGCTGTTGGCAACTCCTCCCCTCGCACCAGCTCTGTGCAGTTGGTCTCCTTAGCAAGCTCTGGAGTTGGTGGAGGGGACACTGGAGATGGCAGCACTCTTGTTGCATCTTCTTCCTCTTCCACACCTTCCTGTGGGGTCTGGGATGGTTCTGTTGTCCCCAGGTCCTCTGTCACCTCCTCATGAGACATGCTTCCCCCTTGGTTTGCATCCCCCAGTTTTGTGTCATCCCAGTCAGGTGGCACAGTGTCCATAGGGTGGATGGTGATAGTGCCAGCTGTGGTGGGCAGCTCTCCTTGCCTGACACCTGTCCCCACATCCAGGTGGAGGGAGGCCTCAGTGACTATGAGTGGATGTTTCACAGCCACAGATGCTTGCCCAGCCAAGGCCTTCAGAAGGGTCCCTGTGCGGGCTCCTGGCAGTCCCACCTCAGAGGTCACACCATGGGGCTGGGGAGTTGGGATGACAGGGTGGTCACTTGCTGTTTCCCAGCTGGGAGAGCTGGGGTACAGTGTGGGCTGGGGCACAGCAGAGGGGTGCGAGTTGCTCCCTGCCACCTCCTCCACAGCTGTTCCAGAGAGGGGGTTTGCCAAGAGGCTGGCAGAGCTGTACTCTGTTTCAACACCACCTTCTGTGGTGGTCTCACTAACGGGGCCACCAACAGACAACTCCTGGACAGCAGGGTTCAGTGTGGTCACAGCTGTGGTCAGCATGGCCTTGAACACATCATCCTCATCCAGCTCTGACTTCGTGGGACCAAGCTCCTCCTCATCTACAGCAGCTGCTGTCACAGCAGAGGTGTGAGCACCCAGGCCCTGGCTGCCTGGGATAACATGGCTTGGGCTTACAGGCAGCCTTTCTCCTTCTGCAGTGAAAGCTTTATTTAAGGGTGTCCCAGATGGCTTTGCTGACACTCCACATGGCTCTTCAGTGACAGTCTGCTCAGAAGGGCCCAGGTTATTTTTCAAGTTCAGCACACTTGTCCTTTCATCTTCTACCCCATTCCCTGCCCAGGGGCCATGCTGGACCTTTGTCATGTCCCTCTCCTCCAGTGGCTGAGATGCAAGGCATGGTGGACTGGAGGACAAGAGCAGGATGCTGCAGGCGACCATACAGATGTTAAATCCTATTGATCTACTCATAGCTGAGAAGAGATGTGCCAAAAGCCTGCAAGGCTGACAAGACCTAGAAAAGGAAAAAGGAACCAAGATTACACATACCCATAACGACCTCTTGACCCAGGGCCTTAAATAACTGGGTGACAAGTTCCAAGCATGCTAGTCTATGGCCAGTTCTAAGCAGATTCCACCTACACATCCCAAGCAACAGATCCCTCCATCTATTTTACTGTTCCTAGCCTACCCAAACTGAAGTCTAATGCCAGACAAAACCAAATCTTGATCTGAAGCCCAGGACAAACCTTGCCAAGCTCTCACCCCAGTGGTAGAGTGCTATGTTCTACCCAGCAGGCATCAGGCTTGAAAGTATGTGATGAAGATCAACCTGTTTGTCCTTTACCAAGTTCAGGACTGATACTTGTTATGGCCAGACTGAAGTCTCAGGCCTGTTATGGCAAGCTCTGTTCTGTGCATTGACAGAGGGGAAACCAAGGAACTTGCACAGCAAACAAGGTGGTTCTATAGGGCACCAGGAGGATTTAGGGCTGCATTAGTGTCATGTCCTCCATGAGCTCCTTGGCCCCACAGAGAAAGGTTACAGCCCAGACAGCAGCACTGCTGCATTAGTACAGTGTTTATGCTGCACTGCACCATGGAGGTACTTCCAGAAAGTTTCATGTGTATAATCATTGTGTGCTTCAAGAGTTTCCAAGAGAATGCTGAACCAGTAGCCCAGCAGTGATCCAGCCAGCTGACAGCCTGGTCTTGGCAGGCTCTGTTGCCTCCAGTAACACAGCTCAGGCTGCTGGACAGATGGAGGACCTCACAGCAGCTGCCTGCTCCCAGCCACCTCCCTCCAGGCAGGTGGCTCAGTCCTGGACTTGCTGCACCATCACTCAATAGCAGAAGACCATCCCATCCAAGGCCCCACTCATGGCATGCAGAACAGCTGGTCACCCAAGCCTCATGCACACAACAGACAACCCTCCATCACACAGCAGATCTGGCAAGGTCCTCCTCACAGTTTCAGGAGGCAGTTTTAGTGGAACCGTCAAGCCCTACTCTAAGAAGCCTCCAACCACTGACAGCTTCACTTGCTTTGGCTGGTATGGTCTCAGTTTCACAAGTGAACTGCTCCTACCTTTGAGCCATAGGACTAATGATTAGTAAAGAAAAAAAGGTTCAGGTTGTCAAAACTATCCCCTCTTCCCAACAGCAAAGGTCATCCTTTGCAGCCTTGCTCATAGGCACCAGGATGAGTCCCTCCAGCTTACTAGACTCCTCATTCCCCAACCCAAACAGCATGTAAGTAGATTACTTGCATTTGTATACACAATGCAGCAGCAAGTCACCTAGCACTGCTTTGTTACACAAGGGTGTATCACTCCTCCATGTCTTCTCATGCACCAATGAGATGCTGCATGAGAGGTAAACTCTGATGTTGAGAGGAATCTCAGTGACACCATGCTTGTGCTAGTCCATCTAACACAAAGGCCCCCCACATCCAGCTGCTCAGGTGTATTTTCTGCTCTTAGAAAATGTTTATTGTATGTGTCCAGCCACCTAAACACAACCAAGACACTAGAAAGCTCAATACATCTGGTCTGGTCACACACAGCTATATGCATTTCCAACATGTCTCTTGCTCCATACAGGAGAGAAAGATTTCCCTTATGATCTGCAGGGCTGCCCATAGCCTAGAAGGCAACATCAGCACTACCAGCTTAGAGACACAACAGGTCAGAGCAAAACGCTGCAGGCTGCGTTATCTGGTTGAGCCCTCATGGCACACAGAATCTTTCCCCCCAACACTCTCCCTGCAGCCCCTGGCCCTCAGCTGTTCGAGCTGCTGGAATAAATCCCCATCCCAAGCCATACACATGCACCAGGTGCTCAGGGACAAACAGATTTGTACCAAGAAGTTGCTCACCAGCAACAGCATAGATACCTTCCACTTTATTTTTAGCATCTCCTTCCTCTGAAGGATGGGTGGCCACCCATCTATCTTCTCAACCCACCCTGCCAAAAAGAAATAGTTGAAAACTGACAGCGTTCAGCTATTTTTCCAGGCTAATCCTTTATGCACTTTTGTAATTAAAAAGTGCTAAAAGTATATTATGCAAGTTAAATTGCTAGTGCCCGATGACATGCATCTGCTATGCTGATGAATATAAATTATGTTCACCTCACACCCCTTTAGCAAGTGCCAGTTAAGATCAGACAAATTGAAACATGTAGAGTTGTTTGGGTTTAACTAAACCATTTGGATCTAAATACAGTTTCTTTAGAAGTCAAGTCTTTTAAGGCTACACAAGTAGTTTCTGCAGTAGTTAAAGCTAAACAGAACTCCAGCTGCACTTGAAAGACATCCATAGCATTTCTCTTGCAGTCATATACATTATGCATTACATATGTGTAGGGCTCTAGGTTCTCAAATAGCCCAAGACATTCAGGTGGTGGTTAGCAGAAGCATTGAAATGTTAATCTCTTCCCAACAAGCTTACTCCACCTTTACTAGGATCAAGCATGTCACTGAATAAGAAGTAAAGCTGCTCCCTGAAAGGCTGGCCTTTAGACATCCATTAATTAAAATACGAAAAAGTCTTAAGAGCTTTTTCTCCTTCTGGCTAGTAGGTAACGTGGGCAGTCAGTACTAGCCCAATACAAGAGTTCCTGGGGTACTTTGGGCAACCTCACACTGTTTCCTCCAGTCTGAAAAGCACTGTTGACTGTGGTTATACATTTGTAAAGGGTAAAAATAACACTGGAGATCTTAGCTAACCTAGACCTCAACATTCAATGAGAGCTGGAGATAGTGGCATGGAGCTTGCTGCAGGATAATGGTACAAGTTCACACTTCAAAGAAGATTAGTCAGAGCTTAAGATCTACTTAGCTTTAGGAAGAAGATGGATTAGACAGTGTATGAAAGGCAGTGACCTGGCTATCATCTTAAGCAGAGTTTGACACCTTGGTGTAGCACTTCCACTTAATGCAAAAGTGATCCAGGTTTTAGCAGGTAGCTGGCTGCAGAGTAGTTTGTTACTCAAGCTGCATTGGGCTATACATTTATCCTCCCATCTGGCTATTTTTATAGTCAGTCTGCTCTACAGCCTTAGCCAAGCAATAAAAACAAGCTGGAGCATACTGCTCTGACCAAGCACTTCCTCTGTAGTAAGCTTAAGCTTTTTTGTTACTAGCTTGAAGCTGTAGAATAACTCAGTAGTTCATGCTGCAGAAGCTCCTTGTCCCCAGACTCTACCTGGCATTCTCCAAGCTGAAGCCCTGGAGGACAGCTGCCAAGCACTGGCCAGGCTCTCGGTGGAAAACTAATCCTTGCTTCAAATAGGAAGCACACACAGAGGGTGAGAGACAACACCAGCTACTTCCCCTGCACTTAACAACAAATCCCAAGAGATGCAATTCCCCTCGCCCAAAGGCAGTACAACTGCAGACAGCCAAGGAGCTTTATCTTTAGTATGGAAAAAAAAAAATTAAGGTTCTTTTAACACCAGGTAGGCTGGAAAGAAGCACAGAGGACTGCTAGGCTAAGAATGGGTGCCAAAACCAGGCATCTCCAGGAGCTATCCATCAGAATAAGAAACATCTACTCCCATGGGGAAGTCACCAAGCTGAGGGACAATAAATATAAATTGGTCACCAGCTAATGCCATCTTTCAGACTCAGTTGGATCTTTCTGAACCAGGCTGCTCCCTCGCTCCATACAGTTAGCACTAGCAATAGCTATTAAACCATTAACTCCCTCTGTGAATTTGAGAGACCTGTTTGAAGAGTCAGCTTTCAGGATGTCTGACAAAAGCCGGCTTGGAAGGAACCCCAACCTCCAACAGGGCAGGCTTGAAGGGGACAAGCACAGAGCAGACCAGATTTCTCTTGTTCACTAGCTGTTCCTTACATGGATCAGCTGTTTGTGGACACACGCTGCAGAAGATGGAATTCTCCCCTCCCAGTTATATGCAGCTACTCCCTAGGATGGCTTTTTAGAGTTTCACCCAGCCACTTTAGAGAACTCAAGAAAACCATTTGCTGTTATTTCCTGCCTTTGGCAAGTTCTAGCTGTGTTTTTCCTGAATTGTTGAAACAGCGAGAAAAAAGCATCGAGCTTTTAACTCACTTGAATTAATAACCCTGTTCTAACAATCCCTCTCCCACACAGAGAGGACACTTGTACTCCAAAGCTGAAGTGGCTGCATGCATCATGTAGCAGAGAGCACAGGAGATTAACAGGTCAGCTTCAGACAAATCACTGTCCGGCCTTTGCAGAACACAGCTTTTCACACCTCCAAGTACAGGCTTGATTATGCCAGCTTTGACTGGCTGAACAGTCCTGGATGTGCTCAGCTCCACAATTCAGCCGCTGATTGATAAGGGAAACAGACAAAAACGCTGCAAATCTTTTAATGTGAAGCTCTGGCCAAAACATACAAGTCAAGCAATTGCCAGCAATCAAATGCTATGTTACCCGAGTGCTAATGTATGCTATCCAAGCCTTATTACTCGTCCTGAATACAAAACCCAGCAGATAATACACTGCAGAGCTCCAACTCCTACTTTCACACACAAGCGGAGAAAAATGCCTTCATTTCATCTTACATTATGTCTCTGCCCAGTTCAATCAAGTGAATTGTAGAGCTGATGCTCTTACAGCACATACTACAGATAAACAGAACGCAACCAGTTAAGCCACCTCCGACAGCTCACAGCGAAATCTCAACAGTGACACAACTCCACGCCAGCCACCAACACAGCCCAAGTCGGACAAGCAAAACTATGCAGACACAACCACACAGAGGCACACCTTCCTCTGCCTTTGAGGACAGATCCTTACAAGCAAACAAATGAGATTAATATTCTGTAAGGCCAGCTTCCTACCAGTCCTAGTGAGGCCCCTTAATACATAATACATCATCTCCACTTCTAGCATTGGTGTGCCAACAGTGGCTCTTTGAGAAACAAGAGACACTACGTGTTTTAGGCATTATTCCCCCAACCACTAAGCGATCGCTTGCTCTGTTCAGAAAAGCAGAGGCCACCTATGGAAATCCCTACCCAGATTTGCAATTAAAAGCCACATAGTTCTTCATGGCTTCTGCCCCATGCCAGGTCCCCAGCACCACAGAAGTCAGAGGTCTACCAAATTCCTGAGGGATTAAAAAGATAGGGAGGTGGGGGGGTTTAAGAAAGAGGCCAGAGGGTATAGCAGTTTTCAAACACCAGAAGGATGGAAATGCTGCTCTCCAGACTGACTGGGAGCAGAGAGGCAGCGTTCAGAGTCCAATCAGCAAGAAACACTCAGAAATTTCAGTGCCTCACCTAACGCAGACAGCAACACCGCACAGTAGAACTCCTTGAGGATCATGAGTCTCTGCAGGTGAAGGTTTAAGATCAAATTAAATACACCTTGTCAGGCCCTTTTAGCTTGGGTAGAACCTCCTTGGTGGCAAGGGAATGGGATTAGGGAGAGCTCCAAGCTTGATTACACCCAGCAGTCCTGCTTGTGGGGTACAGATCCATCCCCCTGCCCTCCTTAGTCATATTTACAGGTGAGCTTAAAGACCCAGAAGTGCATCCTTCCCCTACAGCCGCCCACTACGCCAGCGGATCAACTGCAAACAACCACCCGGGGATTTCTCCAGCCCAGGCCCGCAGGGACAGCGATGGTCACCCCACCTCCCCCCCCCCCACCGGGAGATGAAAACCACCCCAGGATTTTCCTAGGGGCCACCTCCATCCCCACGGGACAGCACCCTTCGTTTATCCCACCACCACCCCCCCCTCCATCCCTCCCTCCCTCCCCCGGGGCTGCGGGGACCAGCCCGCTCATCGGGAACAAAGAACCGCGCTGAGGATGCGCTGCCCCGCGGGCAGCCGAGCATCATTATCAAGAAATAAAAACGAATGAACACGGGACAAATTCAGCGGGGGGGGGGGGAATATATGTTGTTTAGAACCCCTCTTCGGCCTCACCTGCCTCTCGCCGCCTCCACCCGGTACCTCGGTAGGGCTCCGTGTTCACCCCCACCGACCCGCGGCCGCACGGGCGGAGCGGACCGGCCCCCGACACCGCCCCGGTGGGGCGGTGTCGGGGGCCGGTCCGCTCCGCCCGTGCGGTTGTTCCCGCCTTCCCATGGTGGGTTTTAATACTCAAAACCATCCGCATCACTTGGGAGAGGTCACCGATACTCAGGTTTTTTTTTTTTTATTATTATTTTTATTTACTCCCTCAAAATGAAGTTTCAAAGTCAGAACCTCAGCCCACGCACTCAACTCTTCCTCACAAGCCAGGATCAGAGTCTAACCCAACAGGCTGCATCTCTGTGCTTACAAGAGGATGCAAAAAACAAGGCCTACAGCACCGTTAGTAGTTTTCCATCTATTACAGATTCTCCTCCGGTATTTTCAGCTGTAGAGGTCACCTTCCCCTAATACTCTCTCTGCAAAGGAGGAGGACCTCTTAAACAGTATCCCACACATGCATCAAGAGCTCACTTCAGTTTCTTTTTCTGTTGCTTCATTTTAAGCACCTACTTGGCCATAGAGAAAGAAAAGTAAACAATTTTACTCCTGGTTTCCTTCTCCCACCTGTTTTTCTCCACCAGGAACCCCACAGCTACTCTAACAAAAACCCTTTACACCATCAGATCCTGAAGTACATATCAACTCGCTTTGTCAAATAGCCACACAGGAGTCCATACCTTGCCTCCAAAAAACCCCAAAGGGGTCAGCTTTTCTTCCTCTTGCCTCCCCTTTCAGCCTGGTGTCAGAGACACCACAAGGTCCCAGCTGCACACGCAGGATTTTATACCTCCTCTAGGACAATGACTCATTCAGATCGGTGCTGCAGCAGGTGCAAAGTGTTTGCGGTGGATAGGCACAGGTGAGAAGAGACCAAAAATAATGCTCTGTCAAAGGAGGGAATGGCTGGGGCAGAGAGATTTGAAGGGGGGGGTGTGTGGCTAGGTGGGAAGAGAGGAATGATATAGAAGAGTCAAAATCTTGACTTTGCTATGAAAGTGCTGTACCGGGAAGCAAATTAGTCAATCCCTCTGTACTTCCAGTTATAATAATCTATACAATGAGGTGCTTTTTTTTTACATAAGAGAGTAACATTTAACCTGCTTGTACCTATCAAACCCTGGGCTCTCTAAACAAACAACATCCATTTGATAGGACAAGGGGTCATGGTTTTATACTAAAGAGGGTAGATTCACACTAGATATAAGGAAGATTTTTTTTTATGATGAGGGTGGTGAGGCACCAGAACAGGTTGCCAGAGAGGTTGTGGATGCCCCATCCCTGGAAACATTCAAGGCCAGGTTGGATGGGGCTCTGAGCAACCTGGGCTAGTCGAAGATGTCCCTGCTCACTGCAGGGGGGTTGGACTAGATGACCTTAAAGGTCCCTTCCAACCCAAACCATTCTGTGATTCTATGAACATAAAAGAACCGATTGAGGAAAACTGAGATATTCCTCATCAAGAAATTGGTGTTTGGGGGGTTTTTTTGTGTTTGTTATGCTACTGGAAATAACAATTATATTAGTGGCTTTTTCTCCTTGCTAGCCTCACCCCAATGTTTTACCTATTTAATTTTAGAGAAATAGAGTGTTTTCTTCTGGATTTCAACCAAACTGGAACCAATCCAATTCATTTTGGTAGCATTCTGCATCCAATATTAAAACTTTTAAAAGACAGATTTGTTGTAGATCAGGCCAATTTATTTCAGGGTAATATTGCTAACCTCTGCATAAGTTGAAAATAAAGTGTAAAAATGCCTGTATCAGCAATAAAGACAGTCATTGGCAAAAGACATCAGAAAGAACTTCAGAGTTAGGCTTGGCGGTACAAACTGTCAGACAAAACGATGGGAATAGTCCCTTCTGGCTTTGCATCTAGGAATTGTTAAATCTGGGAAATTATTCATGAATCAATGTCTCTAGTGCTGCAACATCTTTCTAAAAAAAATACAAATACGTGAAAAGAAAGGATGTTTACTCTCTCCTCTAAGGGAGACAGAGGGGTGGGAAAGGAAGAGATAAGAGCTGCATTTTTGTGGCCATTTTAAACAGCATTAACTCCCAATTTAGGCACCCAAAACTCTCCATGGGTTCATCTTCTGTTCTGCCCGTTTCGTTTTGGCCGAGGGCTCTGACAGAGAAGAGGGGATGGCTCGGGGGTGGAGGAGATGCTACCTCTGAAGTTAATGGTTACAGCAAACCAAAATCGATGAGGGCTCATTTTCCAATGCAGCACTGCACGTTGTGGCGGGTCAGGGATTGATTTCCAAGCTGCTCACTCATCCGTGTGCAGGGAGAGGGGCAGGATAACAGAGACCCCCCCCCCGCCAGAAATCAGAGCCGTCGGCGATGAGTCTGCCAGGCTCGAGCCAGAGGCTTGGCTTCAGTAGCTACAAAATCCACCCCTAACAGCTGACCTGGGATTCAGAATGAGCGATATTGTTTTCAACCCCTTTTCTATCTAACCTTTAAAATTATCAGGAAAGTTGTTTAAAATGTAATGCATGTGTAACTCATGATGCTCTACTGTTCTCTAAGGTATGCGGAGCACTTAATAGACTGGAGAGGTTTTCACGTCCCCCTTGTCTTTGACTGACTCTGAACCCAGACTGGCACTGTATACTCTCAAGGTTAAATATTTCACTGATAATCACTGTAACCAAAACAGCAGGTTATCTATGTTTTTTTCCCCTGTTTGAAATTGCAAATTCCCCATACACTGCAAGTTTCTCTCCCCCACGTAACCTGCCAAAATCAGGGGGCTTCTGCGTTATCAACAGAAAAAATCTGCAGACTGAAAACTGATAGAAGGAGGCATGATGAAAGAAGCAGAAATCAGAAGACAACAGAGAGCACTGTTTTGTTAGTCATTTCTATGGTTTATTAATTGGAAATGCTAATTTTTAACTCAGTTCAGTATGCCACAGAGCACATACAAACAAAATCAGCTCCACTTCCACAGCGAGTTAAGAACCATCCGTTCCTTTCCCTTCTTACCAGTGCTCTGGTTTGAGACGTTTCAGTGCAATCCCCTATTGGTCTTGTCCTTCAAAGACTTCCCACCCCCTCAGGTGAAATTCAGAGATTAAATTCAGATGTAAGATGGTTTATTCTTCCATGCAGGTAGCGTAGCTGATAAAAGGACCGTGGGACTCGTTCCATTCCCAGCTCTGATACTTTCGAAACAGAACTTGACTGCTGTCTGCTTTCATTTCCCCATCTGTAAAATGGCAATAACAATACCTAATTTTTGAAAGAGTCCCTTATAAGATCTGTGCATCATTATAACAGCAAACTCCGTTGTATAAAGTAATAATATAATACAGTGGATTACTTTAAATGTTGTATTCCTGTTGCAGCCTTGTTGCACAAACCAAAAAGTACAAATAACGTCCTAATTAAGAGACTGGGTCACTTAAACGTTTACGTGAAGACATATTTTGTATGTATAAAATGAACTAAAAAATCATTGTCCTGACATCAGAATACTGCATCTTACGATCCTACTCCTGGCATCGGTGCGGCGATGGTATCAGCTATCCTAAGTATGTCAGGACATGCCACAGAAGGTAAAGGCAATTTTAAAATAGTTAACATTAATTTCTCTGCTGAATGACTTTCCCAAATTGAATATTGGGGACATCCAGCACATAAATCAGTGCACATCTCCATCAGACAATTCACCTTTACATCAGCTGGTAGCATCTGTTTTAAGGGGCCCTGCTCTTCCCATTACACCACAGCCATTGGAATGGAGTAGCAACGAGTGCAATTCAGGGAAAGGGAGAACAGCACCCCCTGTCACAGAGAGGGAAGTATGTTTAAAAAAAATCCACTTTGAAAAAGGTATCAGGAAGTTTATGGCCAATCACTTATTTCAAACGTAATCATCTTACAGATGAACCATTTCTTTTTCCTCTAACTGCAAACCCGATAAATGCCATCTGCAATTAAAACTCAATCAACAGAATCAACTTGGATTCCTTTCTTCTTCCATGTTCCTCACCGCTGGCACTACCAGAAAAGCTGTGCAAGGCCAAGCGATGCCAGTGCAGCCCCACTGCTGGCTGTAATTTATAGCAATTAATCCTACAAAGAGACGCAGGATCCAGCTTCTGCTTTCACAGCTCTCGTGATTCTGCAGCGCTCACAGGGCAGGAAAGCCGTGAAAACTTATTTTTGTCACTAAAGTCAGCAGATGTGACTTGGAGAGCACACAGCAACCAGATCTGCTGAGTAGGAAAGTGCCATTTTTACACAGTCACTTTTCAGAGTAGAACCGGGCTTTTGCTGACTGGCCCAAGGTCACGGGAATCAGTTGCAGTTGCTCTGGGAACACAGCCCAGGAGGACCAACGCTCACCTCCGTAACTGAATCACAGTACAGCCCTCGCTCTTCTTCATATCCTTCAACAAAATCAATGCAGTTAATATTAAAGTACACCACATATTACAATTTTCCCAGAAATAAAGTGCTGAGGAAGCCATCCCCATGCATATTGGAGTCTCAGCTAAAACGTGAACCATCTGTCAATTCCCTGTAGCGCTTGGATATTTTTTCCCCCCGTCCTACATACTCCACTACAAAATTAGGCTGACAGTAAAAAAAGCACTCGACACACCACCCCAAAGCAAGCTAACCCTAAGCACTGTTCTGACACTAAACCCTCAGCTTCTCCATCATCTTAAATAGAGTTGTTCAGATAATACCCAGAGGGACTTTGAAAACTCCAGCTTTCTTTTGCTTCTCAAAACTTCAGGCTAAACCCTGAATCCACAGGTTTTAAAGAAGTGCGGTTTCAGTACTGCCACTCCGTCGCTCACAGTATAGGCCCTTACTAAACTAGCGCGGAGGGGCTGAAAGCCCCCGAGCACAGGGACGAAGGGGGTCCTTGCTGTGGGTAACACGGGGTAGCAGGACACCTGGGCGAGAGGAGGACAGGGTTTTAGTGTGAAACAGCAATGCTCTCCATCCAGACCCCACCAGTGTTTTCATTATTCCCTTTTTGGGGGATTTTTAGGGCAGTACAGACAGCTTTTTGGACAGTTACGAGCAGAGAAATACACATTTTTGTGTTGGAAATACTCAAATGAAGCTGAAATCCTACAGCAGGAACCAGGTCCAGCTGTTAACAGAACCTCGAGCAGTAGAAAGACTATGGGCTTTCTTCCTCTTTCTCCTTTTGGAGAGCTAATAAGTGGATCCCCTTGAATCCGTGTGCTGGGAAAAGGTGAGGAGACACTCCGTGAGCTCCAGAAGCTACAACAGATCTCTGAGCAATTGCTCTTTTGTTACGTCTAAAGCTGGCCCTAAGTATGCAACTATCTGATTTTGCGAGGAAAAACTGGGTATGTGCCTCAGCCAGCCTGTATACAGGGATTAAAGAGGCTTAAAAGCGAGTACACAGACAAAGCCATCCAACGTAGGGACACAAAAGACTGTTTATTTTATGACCAAGAAAAAATAATAATGCTTTGCTGTTGAAATATGCATAGGGTTCAGCTGAAATCCGAGTCTCCGCAGGGGTCCAGATAGGCATTTTGGCATTAAGGGGAACAGAATATTAGCTGGGCGTGATGCCTCCCTGCCGTACCCATTCGAGCCTGCAGTGTTTATGCTGCAGGACACATTCTTTCATGTTTTCAGTGTTTGCAAGCGCACTGCGGGGATTAATTTGACTGAGAGCTGCTGTATTTCAGGACTCGTACAGAAAAGTCATTTTCTTTATGAAAAATGTTCCCTTTTAACCCTCCAGGATAGTTCTGTAGCTGCCACCTCGAGGCACCAGCGTCACTTTCACCACCGCTCCTTGCAGACGAGCGCACAGTGCTGCTCTGTGACAATAACATGTCTGCATGAGATTCCAAGATTTTTTGCTGTCAGTGGCTTGAATACCAACAGGGCCTTGGGGGAAAAAAAAAAAAAAAAGAAAAGAAAAAAAGAAAAAAGAAAAAGAAAGAAAAAAGACAAAAGACAAAAAAAAAAAAAAAAGACTGCATTAGCCAAAAGAAATTCCTACAAATTTGATAGAAATCAGAAAGTTTTCACTGGTTTCAATGAGCTACTGTTAATTTCTTGCATTTTTATATACTTATGCATCCTCTTCCTTGCTTGTCAGAGGATACTTTCCAAGAGTTGCAGGAACTGGCTGCATTCAGGGAATAATTTTCTATTGACCTAGGAAGATCCTGCTTTTTACTCCCGTTGACCTTCTGCTTAATAGCTGGCTTAATTGTCCTACCATCTCCTTAGACTGTGAATAATTATCTTCATTTATATTGTTATCTTAAATGTATTTATACTCTGATTCTTACGGGTTAGCATCACCATCTGTTTCTTCCACAGTTACATATTCGGGAGAGCGCAAGCACTTTTCACATTATGCAAGCAGCTCTCTTGATTAAACCAGCATGGCGTGGATGGATTTTGTTATGAAACCCTGGCACATTCCTAAGTCTCTGGCTTCTATTATCAATAACTGCTAGGCTCTGGAAAGACCATCCATTAAATTAAGCCACTTTTAAGCTCCAGCTTGCATTTCAGAACTCACGTTAACTGTGATTGATTAATGTAATTTAAGAAAAGATTTCCAATGGACTATAAAGACGGTGATGTGATTAGCAGTAAACTCTGATCTTTCCTAACCCAGCAATAATATGTTTAGGAGGAAGCGATGGGCTATGTATTTCAAGTAGGGACCGTGAGTTTTGTAAAACATACCTAAGTAATTATTTTTACCTAAAACATTGAATTTAAAACATAAGCATAGTGTTGTAAACACATAATTATGGCACGGTAAGATATCATAAACAGGTGAGATTTGGGGGTGAAACAGGTGATGAAAACATCATGCTTAGACTTTAACTTAATCATATATTATCTGAACTTTTACTCCAATTTTTAGACTTCAAGTATTTCAAGAGCAACAACATTAAATGTATTACACAAGTCCCCCATCACAGAGAGATTCAGGAGCATTTTTCAGAATTTAAAAGAACGAAAATTCACACGCCAGCGAGAGCATATTCTCAGCAGGCACAGTAACCCCGTGGCTTTCCTCCTGCTGTCCTTGAAAGAACCAGCGATGGCAGACAGCACTCCAGGTAGTAACTTGGGGAATTCCGGGATCGTTTCCCTGACAGAAAGCCCAAACAGGGAAAAGCTTCTTGAATATAATTCCCAGCTCAGTCAGGCGTAATTTTAACTGCGTGTGTATTCTTGGTACACAGGGGTATTGCTCAAACATGGCAGAGTTAAGGCTCTGTTGTGAGAATGACATTTAAACATATTTTTGGGCATTGTCGTTTTTCATATGCTTTAAAGTTCAGCTGCATTTCCATGTTCTGGAAGGGCGTAAAATACTAACCATAAAAAATTAATTTAAAAAAAAAAACATTAAAAACATAAACCCACACAAAATCATAAGGCAATCTGAACTCTATGTTGGAGTGTTTAATTGCTACAGGCTTTTGTTTGTTTATTTTTTCATGTTGGCATCCTCCGCTGCTGCCTTGGCAATGATTCCTCCTCCTCTAGAACCTGCCGGTTGCATGCTGGCCCCGTCACTGTTTCTGCATCTCACATCGCCACTACAGCTTTGTTCTTGCTCCTCAGTTTTCCTCTCCAAGGAGCAGTAGCTGACAGGATGGGAAGCCGGTGACAGGTGGCATGAAGAGTGGATGGGCTCATGCTGAGTTGTGGGATAGCATTGGAAGGACAGATATGAGATACAAGGGCTTTGTGAGGAGTCTCCCCCGAGTTTGTCACTGCAGAGTTCCCTGTCTTCACACCTTTCTTGCATTCATTCCCTCTGCACTGCCTGGATTCCTTGTGTTTTCCCCAGATATAGATCCAGATATGCCTGGATTCCTTATGTTTCCCTTCCACGATGCCTCATCTGCTTCAGGTCCCTCAGTCTCCACTCCTGCTCTGCACACACATGGACCTTCTCAGCTCCACACTCTTGACCCCGCTTTGTGACTTCAGGGAGAACAGGAGGGGGGAAAGGTGACAAGGCTGTGACAGAAGCAGAAGAGAAAGTGGTTATGTGGAGCTGCTAGTCCCAATGCTGGGCTACTGCAGAGGTTTGTTCAGGAGACAGAGCAGATGGTGGCAGCGACAGCTTTTGGTGTCTCACATCACTCCCACTCATCGTCCGACTCTCCCACACACCTCCACCTTCACAGTTCTTAAATAGAAAGTGTGGATGTGGGACCAACAGCACTGCCACAGACTATGTGAAAAGCATAGCATCTACAAACTGCTACAGTGGCTCACAGCTCCAGGAGTTTGGGATCAGTGACAACAGAGCACATCAGTCTGACAACAGCCTACTTTGAAATCCTCTTGCTTCGTTAGAGCCCTTGTCCAGCTGTGCATATGCACTCAGGCTTGCCCGTCTGGCAATGAGCAAATGTCTAGACCCAACTCACCAGTTAATAGCTTTTTCAATATTTATTTTGCTTCCCTGAAGAAGAAATGGGTCCCGCACACTGAGCCGATATAAATACTCTGTGACATCTTTTGGGGACATGATCAGAGCCATAGTTACACTCCTGGGCGTGCATAAAAAGTGCCTGAAGAGCAGCTGGCTTTACTGGTCACTTATCACAAACAGTATTCATTAGAACACCTTTTATTGTCTAAGCTCTATTAATAAAGTCCAGCTGTTACTATTAATAGCAGATAACTAATTACACACTTCATTCATGCACACATGCTCTCTCTCAGTTTTCCAGCAGGAGCAACAGTTGGAAGGCCAATCTGCTGCTTACCCAGAAACAGAGGCTTGTACTGATGCGCCAGTGGCTTCTAGGTCGGTGTTCACAAAGTCCCTCAAAGAGTGCCTTTGTTCACCGGGTGTATTGATAATCCTCTTGTCTCTCTTGGCATAGCGCAGCCACCGCCTTTGTGGATGCAGTCAGTGTTAGACAACTCATTGCTCATGCTGAGGGCCTTGCACAGGTGCAGCAAACTCTTGGTGTTCTGAGTTTATGTCTGGCAGGTTCAGCAGGGTTGCTAGCCTGTGGGGCTCATTAATTCTTGGGGGACTTTCATGTGCTGCCTTTTGGCATGTACTTTTCCTCTCTTCAGTCTATTTTTGGATCCACATCCTGAGGTATAGAACCCATTCCCACAACCTTGCACTAAGGGGCTTTCGTGGCACGGCAGTCACAGACCAGAAATGTTGATGCCATCTAAGGAAGGCTGCATATTTCAGACACTTTGAATAACTTACTTGTAAACAAATGGTGACTGACCTCACCTGTAGCAGAGCTGAGACTCAGCTATAAAGCACAGATGAAGATTTTTTAGAAAAACTTAACATTTCCTAACCTTGATGGGGTTAAAACCTCAACACTGGGTCAAAGTCTTTCATTGTAGTATGTGGGAACACACACACATGCATGCAAATGCACCTTTATCCTTGCTCCAAAACTGAGTTAGATCTTGGTTTTGACAGCTTGTTATTTTGTGAGGGTTTGAGAAAATAAAGCATTCCCACAAACTTTGCAAAATGTGTCTTGTGGTGTGGCTCCATGACTATGGAAGTCCGAAGACCGACAAATTCCCCCCCTTCAAAAAAAACCAGACAGATGAAGGCAGCATCCAGCTGTACTGGCACAATTATATGCTTTCATGAAAGTGGCTAAAATTGAACTAATTCAAATTACATTTTTAGCACTCGCATCCTACCAGTTGACTCCCACCACAGCCGATCTTCTCCTGCCTGTCTCCCAGACACAGGCGACCCAGTCTTGAAAGCACGGGTCACCATAGTGGGGTTTATTATGCATACCCTTACTGTATGTGCAAACTCGTATCTTCACTCCTAATCACCATGCTCTTGGAGATGTGAGATCGGGCTTTTTTTGCTCACTGAGACATTTTATTTCTGTTTGAAAGGAAGGAAACTACCCTAAGGGTACCTACGCGGTCAGCCTGGTATTAAATGGCTCTCGCATTAAATGTCGCAGCAGCCAGAGCACGCACCGCAGGGCCCGTGGTGGGTTTAAGCTTTCGTGAGGGTTTTGGGTCAGCTGTGGAAGGACACAAGGAAGTTTGATGCACGGTCAGATGGTGCAGACAAGCAACGCCTGGCCCCTCAGAAACCACAGAATCACAGAATGGTTTGGGTTGGAAAGAACCCTAAAGCCCATCTAGTTCCCCCCCCCTGCCATGGGCAGGGACACCCTCCACTAGCCCAGGTTGCCCAAAGCCTCATCCAACCTTGCCTTGAGCCGTGATGCGGTATAAATTAACGCACCCCTCCAGCACAGCTGCTTCAGCGTGGCCTTACGCTTGCCCAGCTCTCGGTGCCATCGCGCTCGGGCAGGGGAAGCCCCAGCGCTGGGTCTCACAGACCCGCGGCCGCTCCCGGCCCTCCCTCCCCCGGGTCACCCGGCTGCGCCTCAGGGGCCTCCTCCAGCCCTTCTCGCTCGCAGACGCCCTGCCCGCCGCCGGGGCGGAGTTGAGGGAAGGCCGCGCGGCCCCGTGCACGCCGCCACCGCCGAGGCGCTCCCGTTCCCCTCGGATCGCTGCGAGGCGGGCGGTGGGCGGCGGCGGGACGCGGGGAGGGCGGCGGGGCGGCGGATGTGCGGGCAGGCGCCGCGGGCAGCCCGCCGCTCTGGGGAGGAGGAAGGCCCCATCGCACCGCGTCGGGAGTGAGGAAGGTCCTGTCGCGCCGCCGCCTGAGGTGAAGGGAGGCCGCGATGCCGCTGTACGAGGGTCTGGGCAGCGGCGGGGAGAAGACCGCTGTGGTGATAGACCTGGGCGAGGCCTTCACCAAGTGAGTGGCGCCGCGTTCCTAGCCCTGTCTGTCCCCTTTCTGTCGCGACAGGCTTCGCCGTAGAGCCAGTGTCGCGGCAGCGGGACGGGCCTGTTGTCGGGATGAATAATTGTGTGAGGTTTTTTCCTCTCGTTTCTTCTCTATGGTGATTGCGCGGCACAAAGTTGGCAGTAACAGCCTTATTTTTTAGTCTCGTGTTCTGGATGAGAAAAGGTTGTAGCTCGAGGTGGAAGAAGAAATGTTCAGTATTTGGTAATTTATGTCGTGGTGCAAAAATGCAGCCGTGCCTTAGCCTGTCCTATGTCAAAATACCCGGTTGTGTTAGAAACCTCCAACTCCTCCTGCGTTCATAGAATCAGAACAGTTTGGGTTGGAAGGGACCTTAAAGCCCATCCAGTTCTAAACCCCCTGCCATGGGCAGGGACACCCTCCACTAGCCCAGGTTGCCCAAAGCCCCATCCAACCTGGCCTTGAACACTGCCAGGGAGCCAGGGGCAGCCACAGCTTCTCTGGGCAACCTGTGCCAGGGCCTCAGCACCCTCACAGGGAAGGATTTCTTCCTCAGACCCCATCTCCATCTCCCCTCCTGCAGCTTCAGGCCATTTCCCCTTGTCCTGTCACTCCCTGCCCTTGTCACCAGTCACTCTCCAGCTTTCCTGGAGCCCCTGCAGGGACTGGAAGGGGCTCTAAGGTCTCCCCGCAGCCTTCTCTTCTCCAGGCTGAACAACCCCACCTCTCAGCCTGTCTTCATAGCAGAGGTGCTCCAGGCCTTGGATCATCGTCGTGGCCTTCTATGGACTCGCTCCAACAGCTCCACATCCTTGTCCTGGGGCCCCCAGAGCTGGATGCAGTACTCCAGGTGGGGTCTCACCAGAACAGAGGGGCACAATCCCCTCCCTCGACCTGCTGGTCACGCTGCTTCTGATGCAGCCCAGCATATGGTTGGCTTTCTGGGCTGCAAGTGTGCATTGCTGGCTCATGTTGAGCCTCTCATCAACCAACAGTTCTCGTCCCAGGTACACACAGGCCTTGCAGAAAAGGGGCTGTTTAAGCAATCCCACCCTGCGTCCAGGCTTAAAATACTCTGGAAATGCTCCAGAGTATGGTTTCAGTGGCCCATTTGGAAGGGCTGCCTGCATGCAGAAAAAAAAATATATATTGCAACAAAAGCATCTCTTCAGATGCATGTCACTCTTGCTAGGCTCGGCCTGTGTCTCTGTGGATGCGTTTACCTGCTGGAAGCCCTTAGGATGTCTCTGGTTGTCTAAAGAAGCAGGAGTCGCAGGAGCAGGGTTTCTTGTCCCAACTTGGTTTTGTATTAAGTTGCACTTGCCTTTTTTCAAGTGACTGTAATTGCAGACCAGCAGGCAGACTTTGTTACCTGGAAGTTGCTGCAGTGTGGTTATAGAGAAGATGTAGTAAAATCTTCATGGATTGAAACAAGAGATTCCATGAGTGGCTCCTTGTGGATTCATGTTGTGTGGCTGATTGCAAGCTTTCCCAAATTTGGGGCACTTGTGAGGTTTTATCCCATGGGCATTATTTGTCTAATAAAATGCTCTTACAGAAAAGCATTTCCCCTGAATAGTGTGTTTTTAGGATCTGTTTGCAATCTTCATTCTTGTAGAAGAGACAACAACTTAATTATGAAACATATGTCCTTTTCCAAATAAGGCTGAAATTAACCAAAAGTTCAAAAGCTGTCAGGAGGACAGGCAGGGGCACTGCACGTGCACACTGGCACCGCACCAGTCTTTGTTTGGAAGACCAAAGAAAAAAAATTAAATTCTGAATTGTGTAATTTTAGATTTTTTTTCTGAAATGATCTGAAGAAACCTGTTGACAGTTGTCAAATACCAAAATAAAGTATTCATTGACCTTTTGCATTAAAAGTACTCAAAGTCCAGCAGCTTTATAGTTTTCTACTAGTGTTTTCTAATGTAGTTTTCTTCTGAGGTTTGTACTTAATGGGGATGGCAGTGGTGAAAGAAATGTCAAGCACCAAGTTTCTTAAAATCAAATATTGAATTTCTTTTGTTTTTAATTTGCCTTCTTCAGTCCATGGTTCTTGTGTTTTTTAAGGTACAGTTGCTTTATGAAAACCAGATGGGTTTCAGAAAAGTTTGTTTTGGGATTGCTACTATTTTTATTATCTTGTATCTAGGTTGGATGCAGAACTCTCATGTTTTGTCAGGAGTCCTGGAGTTAGTTGTCTTGAGGCAGTAATTAAATCACCCAGGATGCTTGTGAAGGGAATGCCTGACAGAGCTGGAAATAGGAATAAAGTGTCAGTGGAATGTTGCTGGTCAGCAGTGAAATAGGCCACAGGACCTGCATGATTGTGATCATCGTGTCTTTGTCTTTTGTTTCTTCGAAATAAATGTCACAGAAGATCAGTATTTAAAGAGGACATGATAACTTAATCTTGCCTGTAGTTACTGAGAGCTTCTGTGAAAATGGTGGGCCCGTATGGAGGATACAGAAAGGTATTTCTTTGGAAATTTAATAGGCAGTAAGGAAGGTTGCAGGTGGATGGTTACAAATATAAAACTAGTCAGTGGAAAGTAGGGGGCACATCGGAGTTACATTACAGTCCTTACAGAAGTGAAGAAAACTTGGTTTGTTTAATGCAGCTGAGAGGGAGTCAATAAAAAGATATAAAACCTTTCTCATTCAGAATGGCTAGATAGAAAAGCTCTATGCAAAGCACTCCTTTGCAGTCACAGAAATATCCATAATTAATTACTCTCTGATGATTCCTAGGCCCAGTGTGTGAAACAGTGACTTCAAATGAGAAGTTTTCCAACATTTTCTTTTAGGTGTGGTTTTGCAGGAGAAACAGGACCAAGATGCATTATTCCTAGTGAAATAAAGAAACCTGATGTGGCAAAGGTAAATGATTTTACCTGAACTTTTACCTTTATAATGTTTGGTATGTCAGGTTATAGAAAGAATTTGTAGATATGTTTTCTGTCCATCATAAACTATTTTCCATTATTTTATAACTGCTGCTATCAGAAGATTGTAACTACATACAAGTAAGTGTGATACCAGTGCTGATGTTAATTGGTACTCATCACCCGTGCAGCTTATGTTTGGGGCATTTATTGAGGAATTTCTTTGCCTAGCTATGTTTTGAGTTTTTTTCTTTTAGTAGGGGATGGCAGCTTTGGAAAACTAATGTTGAGATATGTTACCAGTACAAAAAATTAGCATGAATAAGCTCTGGAATTTAGTTATAGGGTGAGTTTATGAGATGCATTGTGAGGGGCGTAGAGCAAATCAGGCCAGAGTGAGTATTTCTTTATATGTGTGAGATTATATATATGTTCAGATATAATATATTATCATATATATCATAGATTTTTTTAATGTGTCATGTATATATTCCTTTATATATAATCGCTGCCTAATATATAAGCTGACTGTGGATATTTTTACTTTACAGCCTGTCAAAGTTGTTCAATATAATATTAATACAGAAGAGCTATATTCATATCTCAAGGAATTTATCCATATGCTGTATTTCAGGTCAGTATCTCTTACCTTGGATGTTACTTATTGAACTTTCTGCGGCTCTTTTCTGAGTACAGTGAGAGGTGTTAGAAGTATGACTGAAACTGCTGGGTAGTTGAATAAGAAAATGGAAACAAGATTTTGCAGGTGGCTGCCTGGCTGTGTTCTTGCAGGAGAAATTCAGTGGTGCTGAGATTCAGGTTATATTACAAAGAATTAGTGTCCTGCAGCATCAGTTGCTCTCTAGAAATAAAAAAGTATTTGATAAGTTGCCTTTTAACTGTGGCTCTGATAAATGACTTGATAGGGGAGTCATTACCTAAGAAATTACACAGATTTTGTTAGGGCTGAAGCTCATCTTATATCGGTGCAGAGCTCTCTCCACATGACAGTGGTCTGGAAGGAGGAATCTTAACCTGCGGAATAGTTTAGCTCGGCAATACATCTTTTTATTGTATTTTTAGTACCATTAGTGAATAATGAATAGACTTAGTCTTTTCTCTTTACTTCCAATCCTTATTTTTACACAGAAAAAAATCATCACTTGACACCAGGAAACCAGTACTTTATTTCTGTGTCTCAGATCTTCTGGTGGGGGTTGTTTTGGTTTTTTTCTGTCCTTGATCATCGCTTCATAACTGATATCAGGACAATTCCATCCTCTTCCACTGAAATTAGGACATCTGTATCATCATTCTTCTTCTTTTATGGACACGCTGTATGACACAGGACAAGCCATTAATGGCTATTATGCATGCCTGTTTTTGCATTTCTTTATACTGATTTAGAAATCTATAATGGATATTCAGAACTACAACCTGCTGGCAGATAGCTCTATAACTTGTTTTCTGTAACTCAGTTTCCTAACTTTCTTTTAGGAAAGTGGTGTGTTTTGTTTTTTTTTTAAATTTGGGAAAAAGACTTTGAGATCTACTGTAGAAAATGCTATCTAAATGCAAATTTTTAGGATTTTTGAGGTGAATGGAATATGAAAATAAGGTAGGTCTCATAATACATGCTTAAACTTAACAGTTTTGTTTTACACGTCTTGCCTTTTTTAGACATCTGCTGGTGAATCCCAGAGACCGCCGTGTTGTGATCATAGAATCTGTCTTGTGCCCTTCACAGTTCAGAGACACACTCACAAGAGTCCTTTTCAAGCATTTTGAGGTACATGTTTTACGTAACTACTGTACGTGCTCAGCGTAGCACTTGCTGGTGGAAATTTTACTTACAATCACTACCAGACAAGAAATGAAAATAATGCTGAAAGAATGAGAGACACAGAAAGAAGGGGGAAAAAAAAGCTGATGGTTGTCTGGAGAAGTAGGGCTTGGAGATTGGACTAAAGGCCATTTTTGTTCCATTCTGACTCTTCATGAGACCACAAAACAGGAGCTATTAAAAAGAATCCAAAAGGTTTTTCTGGCTTGTACGAAAATACAACTACATTGCACTGTTCCAGACAGATCCAATAATCCCCACTGAGCACTGCCTGAAGCCAGAATTTATATTTAAACACTTGTTAGTGCTCTGTCAGCAAATCTCATGACTTCTACCAGAGTCAATATCTGCCTGGCACGTGATCTAACCTCTGGCTGTACTCATTTAGATAAGAACTTACCTTCTCTGCTTAATCAGTCTTTTTGAAGAAAAGTCTGAACTTAATTCTTGCTTAGTTCTAATGGAAAATGTTTTGGAAGGTGAATCCATATTTCTTCAATTCAGATGGAACAAAGGTTAAGGTTCTTCTATAAAAAGTGTTGAAGCTTGTTTGTCTACAGCGCTTCTTCACTGTGCTTCCACAATGCAGTTTACCAGCTAATCTTAAACTTCTGCATAATTCTTTCCTACAATTGATAAAATTTTCTGATGACTTGAAATTGCTGAAAGATTTGAGTGATTTAGGTTGGGTCTTTTTTTCCTAATCCCCTTACAGGAAAAATACATGTCTCGGATAAAGCACTCCCGTGCAAAATTGGTTGTCAAAAATGAATTGTGACTTGGAAAGTAATATTTTGATGCAGAGTTTGTAACTTGTTAAGAAGCCAGCTAAAACTGATGTGAGGTTCTCTCATTTCCATTTGATGCAAAGAATAAGAGTGGCATGTTAATACAGGGTCAATATTATAACTACGTGTCTGTATCAGTAATGTTGCCCTTAAATGCAGGATTTATTGAAATTGCTCATTTAATTCACACTTCAAGGCGTTCCATTAAAGGAACTGTTGCTATCTAGGAAACTTGATTTATGGAATTCTGGGAGAAAGAAGTAATTCTTGTGTAATTTTGACTTGAGGTTCCACATAGCTTTGGGGAGAGTGTTTTAAATAGCCTCTTCTGTGAGTTTGTGTGTGACAGTGTGTTGCCATAAGGCACATTTTTGTGGGTTTTCTGGCACCTTTGTTCACATCTTCAAGTCTTTATACAACATTTCAAGTAGCTGTGTTTTGGTTTCTTTAATTTCTTCTTAATGACAATGTCAATAAGAAACTTGATCTATGACTTAAAATGAGCTCTACAGTTAACACTTGCTTTTCTTACAAGCACATTCTAAGATTCACTGTTACTGAAATAACCGGTATGTACCGCAAATAAGGTGAACATAGAATTTAGAATCCTGTTGTATTTTGTTCATTACTACACTACCTTAAAAACTAAATTAAAAATGGATACCTCAAGATGCAGTTGTTTGGGTTTTGCTTTTAATATGACATTCAGGGAAAGCATCAGTGCTTTGGGTGGTTTGTTTCTTTTTCCCCCCTTCTGTCAATTGTCCTTTTGGTTTCCATGCAGGTACCTTCCGTTTTGTTTGCTCCAGGTCATCTAATGTCTCTGCTGACACTTGGGATCAATTCTGCCATGGTGCTAGACTGTGGATATGCGGAAAGCTTGGTGCTGCCTGTATCCTTTAATAATACGCAAACAAAATTCTCAGCAATAAGGCTGTCGTGACAAGATGATATTTTTATAGACTTCAAGTGTGCTAAAAAGCAATAGGAACAGATCAACTAGTCTGGCTTTTGTCTGTAAGATGTCATCACTTCACAACTGACATGCTAAATCTGTGTTCCCTTGAAACTTGGGAAAGATGCTTCGTAACCTGAGCCTATATAAACTAGAAATGAGTTTTGGAGAAAAGCAATTATGAAGTGTTTCCAATAGCTAATGCAAGAGATTGTTGAGGGGAAAAAGCATTTAGTTCCAGCAGACTGAAAACTCTTAACAAAAAAGGAGAATTTCCTGATCTTCATGTAGATATATGAGGGAATTCCGATTCTGAGCTGCTGGGGTTCTCTTCCTCTGGGAGGAAAGGCTATCCACAAGTAAGTTCACAGTTATACATTCTAGGTTACCGATGATTTCTTTGTGAAAGTTCATCTTTGATTAATGACCAAAGATAGCTATTGAGCATGACTTAAATCATCACTGTTGCTGTGACAGCAGTTTGGCTTTTGTTTATGTAGTAAAAGCTGTGGAAATCAGATCTGCTTCAGTCTATATTTAAAAGAATATAACTGAAGGGAATAAATACTATCCCTTAAGTATAATACAGAGAATTGGCCTGAGTTAATAGCTATCTCTAACTTCATGTGTGATGTTTTAGGGAGCTGGAATATCAGCTGTTGGAGCAGTGCACAGTTGACACAGGGTTAGCCAAAGGACAAAGCCTTCCATCTGTGATGGGTAAGGTCTGTTTGATGTAGCATATGTGCTGTGAACTTGCACTGGGGAAAGTGAATTAATACTAACAGTGAATAGAATGAGTTTGGTATTCACTGCAATAGATTTGTGATCTACTTTCATGATTTCTTTCTCTATATTTAACAAGTATTTTTATCATAAGCCACTTATAACAGCAGGTTTGAGTGAAGGCTGAGATAAAAGTTCTGTAGTAATATTTTAGTCTGTTTTGAGAGAAAACATACTTTTTATTTCTGTTCTTAACATTCTTGTGTCCTTAGAAATCTTTAAAAGCAGCTGTCAAGGTGAAACTTTAATGTACTAAATGTAATTCAAACTTAGTTTAATTCTTGAATTCTTTTTCTACTTAAAATCTTTTGTTCTAAGTTATTTTTTAATTTCAGGCTCAGTTCCGGAAGACATTGTAGAGGATATAAAAGGTAAAATTTTCTGCTTCATGAAACTCTAGTTTATTAAATTGTGCAGTAGACTATGATAATAACAAGTGTGCAATACTTTACATTTAGGAATTTATTTTATCTTCTCTGTTTATCATATTTCTTACCTACTGGAAGAATTTGCAGTGTTGTTCCTCTTTGAAAGCAAAACCAAAACAGTGTTGAATTCCTCTTTGAGGTTTAGCCTTTGTGTTGTCAAGACGTAGCTTGTGACACGTTTGGTAAGCTCGCGCAACGAGATTACACTATTATATATATTCTGTGATCAGCAGGTCAGGTTAACTTGGTGTTGCATTTTTTAACTATTGCTGCGTGTGTACAGTGTGTATTCTACATGGGACTCAGCAGATCTAATGTTCAAACTCTGTTATCACAGATGCGTTTTGGTTGCAAATGCAGCATTTAAGCAGTCTTAACATCATGACATAAACATTTTTGAAGTTAATTTTGTTTATAAATTAACTAAGAAGGCTCAGTTTGCCTTGAAGTCAATTTGGGGAAGAAAAAAAAAAAAGGTATGTACAAAAGGCAGTTTGCTGTGTTAATCACGTAGGCAAGATGAGTCAAGGACTACACTTACACCAGAAAAAATAGAGCCTATCTTTGGGCAGAACTTGGATGAATTCCCATGTCATGTTTCATGTGAAACAGATATAAAAATATATATAATTATAGAAAATAGCAACTAGTATATATCTCTTGGTCCAAATTAGGAAGAAATCCATCAGTCAAATGCAAAATAACTTAAATGCAGCTGGTCCTTTGTCAAATGGAAGTTGCTTTTCTAATTCCTAGACTGGAACACAATTTTCTGATCAGTTTTGGGTTTTGTGCAGTCTTTTGGAACCAGATATAATATGCTAGGGTTGAAATTATGATTACCTGTGTATTGAAGGGTTGTTTATTTGTGACAGCCATTTATGAAAAGAATACTCATTATATTCTTACTTATTTGTGTCTGGCATAAGTAACACTAGCAGCTGGAATACAAATGAAATTGTATTCTCTCAGTGTTGCCTGGAGAAAAAACCCTCTGGAGTTCTTAAGGTGCTGAAGAGTTGCACTAGGAAAAATATTGGGTTATTTCAGTTTGTTTAAAAAATGAGTAGTGTCTTGTTTGAAGCAGTGGTGTGAGGCCCGCGGTGGTGTGTTTGACAGCAGAATACAACCCCTGGCACCTTGTGGTAACCAAAGGCAGGATTAGTAATGTCCCTTTGTCTTTAAATCTTATGTAGCTTGTCTGAGAAAAAAATCTCGCCTATCTTAGCAATGTTTCAGTCTTAGCTTCATTTAAACTTCTGGCCTAGATAGCATCTGAACGCCTCTGAAGTGTAGGGACTGTTTTTCTCTGCGTTTATTTGATAATGTCTTGGACCAGCAAGGGCCTAAAGCATGTGTTCTTCTCTAAATTAAGCAAAATAATTGTTTGTATTGGTGACGAAAGGATCCAACAAAGTCTCACTTCTGCCCCTTCCTTCTCTTTTATAAAGTCCGCACTTGTTTTGTGAGTGATCTCCAACGTGGACTGAAAATCCAAGCAGCCAAGTTCAACATTGATGGCAGTGCTGAGGTGGGTGGCGAATGAAGCTTATCTTCGTCTTTTGAAGTGTATGTAGCCTCTTTGGCCCCTAAAATAATATACGTATGTTTTTATTTCTAGCGTCCTTTACCACCTCCAGATGTGGACTATCCTTTAGATGGAGAAAAGATTCTCCATGTAGTTGGGCCCATCAGGTGAGAAATACTGTAGCTGAATATTTATCTTTAGGAGGATATATTTTCAACTCTAAAAGCACATACATTTTCATAAAATTGAGTTTAAATGAAACATTTGCATATGCTTTTTTATGTCTGTTAAATTAAGGCTTTGTGCTGGGCACAGTGCAAGTAAGAGGTATCTGCTTCCCCGGAGAACTCACAGTTGAAGATGAGAGCAAACAAATTGGAGGGATGGGGAAACAGAAATGGAGTAATAATGCAGGATGATGAAACAGGTTTAGTGAAGTAAACGGGCATTGTCTCCTCCCTGTTGGTACCACCTGGTGCATGGACTGTATGACAGAAGAAGTTGTGATGATGTGTTGTCAGCAGGAAGTCTGGTGTTATTTCCAGCCCTGCTCTTGGTGAGTGTTAGCTCATGGTGTAGTATTGCTTCTCATTAACACTCATTTCCTGTCTTTTCAACAGAGACTCTGTTGTCGAAATACTGTTTGAACAGGATAATGAAGAGACATCTGTTGCCACTTTGATCTTAGATTCACTCATTCAGGTATCTTTATATTATAAACAATTTATGGAACGCCTCCAGCCTTAGAGAACCTGCTGTTATGAATGACTCTCTCTAGAGTAACGCCCTTCCGACTGCCTGTTGTGATTGGTCGCAAAAGTTTAGCGTAAGGTGACTCCTAGGGTGCTGCCACATGATGAATTACTGCAGGGTAGTAAGTCACCATGTGTCATCCACTCTGTGATTGTTTTCTTGCTCTTTGGTGTACTGCAACGTTTCTAGGACAGGTTTCTAAGAATCGCATCGCTCACCCCTCAGCAGAGGTAATAAACTATCTTGCGTTTGTTTGGGAGTGAGGCTCTACATATGTAATGACAAAGGAGTAGCTAATACTTAGTGTTACAGGAATTACACTGATTAAACTGAAATGACACACGTATTCTGTTTCTTCTTTTTACAAGGTGTTTTGATCAGAGTTAGACTTTATGCATCCTGCAGACTGCTGGTTTACCTAAGATACAATAAAATTAATTTGGACATCTCTATTACAGGCAGGGTATTACATATATTATGGAAAATTTTCTTGGCATATACAAAAGCTTCATTTCTTATTATATTTAGGAAAAATGGATTAGAAAACCACTATAAATGGAAATTTTCATTATAGGGTGGTATATGTATGTTAATTAAAGTTGACTTTTTGTAGTTAGTGATGCCATTTAAATCAGTTTGCTGAGACATAATTTATTGGAGGGCCATAGGCTTGGATGACATGACAAACATTTCAATTAGAAGTCCTTATGAAAACAAATTGTTTAACAAGATCTGTGCCTGGACCCCTCACTTCTGTCCCTCTAGGCATTTACCTTGCATCACTCTTTGGCCAGAGGAAATACCAATGTTAAATTTACGAGTGTTAAGCAGCATCCAGTTACTTCTGCTGGACAAGAGAACCACAGCAGTCTGGATTTTTTTTGTTTAAAGGGATAGCGCAGATCTGTGTCTGAGGGGCAGAACTGACAAAGCTTGCTTTTCTCATGCCTTTGTGTCTTCTATTTGGATTATCCGATGCCTGAGGCAAGATCCAGCAGAAACCTTTTCAGCCACTGAGACTTTTGTACCATCTTTCTCCCAGATGGAGCTAAAAAGAGTCGATCTCACATGTAACAGGTTTCCCTCTGAGAGCACTGGTTGAGGCTTCACCTCTCTGGCACATCTTCTCCCAGAACTCAGGGGAATTACTGTCACTGATACATCTGTCCTCTGTTCTCTTGGCCTATTCAGCTGAAGGGCTTTACAGGGACCCACCTAAGCCTCAGCTGGGCAGTTTCTTAAGCCTGGTTTTCTTGGGAAGTCTGGATAAAAAATGATGTTGGTTATGTTTCAGCTAAGCAAGAGAAAACAGTGATTGAAGTGCATAGACAGGCTGAATTTCTAACAGACCTCTGAATGGTTGTTCATGCAACTGCAGTTAGTGTTGTGTGGTTTTTGTTTTCTGCATTTTTTTATTCCTGTTTGCATTAGTGCCCCATAGACACCCGGAAGCAGTTGGCAGAGAACTTGGTAGTTATTGGTGGCACCGCTATGTTGCCGGGATTCCTTCACAGGCTCATGGCAGAAATCAGATACCTGGTAGAGAAACCGAAATACAAAGAAACACTTGCCACTAAAACCTTCAGAATTCACACTCCGCCTGCCAAACCCAACTGTGTGGCCTGGCTGGGAGGTAAGAATGAAAAGAACTGCTAAGCAAAGGTACAAAGTGGGGAAAAAAAACCCCTTCCAACTGGGATTTGTAATGAATAAATAGCAGTAAAACTTGGGTGAACTATTGAAATCGAGCTGCATTGCAGCTCTGTGGAATTGTTATGCCCTCCTGGAAGAAATCTTGCAGAGCAAAGCTCCCTCAGGGGCATTTTGAGGGCAGAATGGCGCTGCAGGTTATGGGAGCTTTAAAGAGGCAACGTGCAATTTGAAACAGTGGTGTGGAAGATGAGTTGTTGACTCAAGTGCGGTACGGGGCTACCGCCATATGGTGGCACCAGTAAAGCGATTAAGCGGAGCAGAGACCTGCTGCGTGGAGGAAGGTCTGCTTATTGAAAAAAGAAGTTTAATTACTGACTGAGGAGCTGTGAGCTGTGGAGAGGCCGGAGGCTGCTAAATCCTGTGCTGTTCCCAAGTGCCAATAACAAATACAGAAGCTCTGTGATGGATTTGGGATGCTGTACTGGCAGGCTAGGGAAAAAGAAGGGCTTTCTATTGCTAGCAACTCTTTTCAGGAAGGTTCTGAGGTTGAGAAGAATTCATGCTTTTCTAAACTTTCGGCATATATGCTGAGCCCATCTGGTATGTGTGAGGAACTAACTTTAACTGTAAAGGTAGATTTTATTTCTATATGCTTTGAAATGTAAATGTTTATAAAATTGTAGTTTTGAAACCATTTGAGTCTACTTTTAGGATTAGCAAACAAGAATGATTTATTTGCAACAAGTTCTCTGATACTTTTCTTCACTGGCAGTGCTAGTCAGCTGCCATGGTCTGAATCTTCTCACAGCGTATGTAAACTTCTTACGGGTATTGCGTGACCCCGTTTTGGGGGGAGGAAATTTCCTCAAACACAAGGTGGTTTCTTTCAAGTGCTTAAAATTAAAACTAGGAAACTTTGTCATAAGAAGCAGGTCAGCTAGGTGAGTTTTGCTGTCAGCAGGGACTAGATGATTCTTTCCTTTCAGCTACTTTCAGTTACTTTCAAGGGACATAAAGGGAAGCAATTAGGGACTAGCTGGGCCACTGAAAAGGAAAGTGGCTAGATCCTTTCATTCCTTTAATTTTTGGGACAGCTGAAAAAGAATAGTGGAGATTCTTGATGGGGAAAAGTAGAAAAAGAAATTCAGTACATCAAATTAATGCAACATTTTTTTCCCTCAATAATGTAGGAGCCATTTTTGGAGCACTTCAGGACATACTTGGGAGCCGGTCTGTGTCCAAAGAATATTACAGCCAGACAGGCCGCATACCTGACTGGTGCTGTCTTAATAATCCTCCCCTGGAAATGATGTTTGATATTGGAAAAGCACCCCCACCATTGATGAAGAGGGCTTTTTCTACTGAGAAATAAGCACCTAAATGCTACACAATGATTCTTCTCATCTATTTCAAGTAGATATATATGCATTGTTCGTTGTTTTTTTTTTATATGCATTGTTTGTTTTTTTTTTTAATTAAGTAATTTGTATTTAACACTATTAAATATGAACGATGTGGAAGTTTTGGGGGAGTATGGTGGTAGGTACTAACACTATTTAAAACCATGTCCAGTTATAGTTTAAAAATGTAACTCTGGCAACTACTATACTGTTTTGTCCTCTCCTGAAGAAATTCTGTACTGTCATGAGTTGTAGCCTACTGGTTGGTTGTTACTTATCTGTACAGTAAATGACATCATTGAGAGAATTTGTTTTAAGATATTTTTATTTTAAATATGCTTAGAAGAATGCACAGACATTGGGAAACATCTATGGAAGCTTTTCTGTCACTTTCTGTATTAAAATATTCCACCCTTGAATCACATGTGAGGAAATTATTTGGGGCATTTAGCAAAGATGCTGGAGCAGTATTTTCCCTGGATGCAGTCCAGTTTTGAGAGTTTTAGCAGAGAACTCTTCTGCCTGTCATTCTGAAATAGTGCTGAGCTAACAACTCTCCCAGCACCTCTCCTTCAAGAAAGAATTCAACCATGTAAGAATTATGAACAGCTGTGAGGAAATCTTGAGTCTCTTGTTGAAATGTCAAGTTCAGAAGTCACTTCTTTGCCCTCCTTTCCACCATCAGAAATATTAAACTTCATTATCCTGCAGCAATGTGTATTAAATGCAAATGCAATACAAAGTTCATTGCTTAAGAGAAAAAAAAAAGTACATTTGGATATTAACATTCTATTTAGGAACTGTTGGTTAAGTAATAGGCTCTCAGCAATGCTGTAATTTTGCATGTCGAAGGAGAAGGAGCGTTTCTCCTGTGGGAAAGCAGAACACGTACACTTCCATTCTGCTGCTACTGCTGCTGGTTTTGGCTTGTCATGATTCTCACTACCCTTCCATCATAATGCTGTGGCTTCTGGTGGGCATTCCAGACAATGCCACTGCATCTCAGCAGCATCGTGTCTTAGGAGAGGGCTTTCCCCTCGCCTCAAATACCACTAAACGTGCTGAATTTGACTGACTGACTAAACAGTAACCCTGCTGGTACCTGCTGCTTACTGAGGTTCAGATCCTACTCTGAGCAGTAGTTGGTTTAGCTCAAATTTGGCAATCTACATATATATATAAAATTATTTGGGGGCAAGGGTGGTGGAGCCTTTTATTGCCACAAACACGCTTTTTGTGGGCGATTTCCCTGTGCTGCCTGCTAACTACCTGCTGTGGTTCCTGAAGCACGTTTCTTGAAATTAAGCCTATATTTAAAGAAATGTTCCTGTGGTGAAACTGAACGCAGGGCAGTGTGCTATGGCATTTAAGTAAGCTTCCGCACGACTTCATCATTCTGTTTCATATATGCTTTACCTTAACATATGGTGTTAGTTGACACACGGTAGGACATTGTCCTTTTTATCTCAATGGTTTTAAAATTTAAAAAAAAACAAGAAAAAAAGGTAATTGCTGCTTAAAGTGTTAGATGAGACTTTGCTGGTTGATAACAGTGCTCTGATAGCGTTACTGTGGATGATTTCTCTCCAGAGGTGCTGGTGGGTGTGTTTTTAAATTGCCTTTTTCCTACTGCAAATGAGTTCTGTGGCTGTTACACAGACAGCGTAGAAAAATACACAGACATGGTTGTGAGTAGTTGTTAATGGTTGTTTTACAGTCCTGGGATGAGGTTGGACTTTCAGAGATCATTTCTTAGTCCTCAAAACACGATGGGGCCTGGCCAGTGTCTCTGCACTGCTGTGAGAGTCTCCAGTCCAAACGCTTTCTGGGTTTCTAGGTCAAACAAGTTGCAATTACCACACACAAGAGCCTTTCTGCTCTAGCCTGAGGATGAGTGGTATGCTGTGACACAGAAATGGCTTCTTCAGAATGTAGTGGTGTGGGGTCAGGCCTGGACTTTGGAAAATGGATTAAACGCTATAGCTAGATATGTGTGTTCCCTTTGTGTCTGATATTTCGCACTCTTCTACATCTTGGGGTTCTTCTCTTCCTTACTTCTATCAGCCTACAGTCCTTGAATGGTTTAATGCACTTGAGGATGTTTATTCCCCAGCAGATTCCTCAAATACCAGCATTCCCCTTGTTTTCTTGAGGGTTTGGGACCTTCACTCTAACTTGTTCCCCCTTACCAAACCCTTTTTATCTCTCCTGCAGTGAGACCAAGGACTACGGGGTTGCTGGGCATCGAGAGCGTCCCCTCCAGCGGGGTCCTGCTCTGGGGTACGCTGCTCGGCTGTGCTGCCCTGCCATAGCCCAAACACCTATGGGGCTAGGCAGGAGGCTGAGGGTCCCTCCAGCTGCTTCTGGCAAGAAAACCTGTGGGTGAGGTGTAGTTCTCCTTACAGGGCTGTGGAGGCGAATACGTAATGCACAAGGTTGACCCATCTGGAGCAGTCTTTGGCAAGGATTGGGGCTATCAGTAGGTTTCTGGGTGACTTCAGAAAGTGTGTAAGATTGAAGCAGTTATGCTTAAAAAAGCAAAATGGATTAAAATGCAGGTTTGGATACCAGCCTGCTGCATCCATGTTCCTAACTTGTTCCCGATCTGTGATGCAATTACAGGCTTGCTTAAATAGATGCTATTTCATTGCAAGGCGCAGAGAACTATCCTTAGGCCTGGGCAAAGAACATTCAGGCCCAAGCTCTGCTGCTCATTTTCATTTATAATTTGGATAATTGCAATGTAGCTCCATGGCCCAGATTGTGTCTTGCCTCAGTAAGAACTGAGCCAGAGTCTGCTGGGGTTTGCTCCTGAAAGAAGAGTTTGCCATCAGCACGAGTGCCGTGGAGCCGGGAGGGATTACTCACGTCCACGAGTAGCTCTCGGTGGGAAGGATATGCAGGGGAGATGAAACTCGTATGGAGCCTGTATTTGTGGTGGTGCAATGATGTCATTTTCCTGAACTGCAGCAGACTGCAGCTGAGGAAATTCAGAATATTCTTAGCCCTTCCCCTTTCAGGAGTATTTCTGTACTGCTATGCGCTTGTACTCTGGGACCTTCCACAAGTCCGGCATGTTCTGCCACCTCGTCTTCGTTCTGCCCGCTCTTCTCCTGGGGGGTTTCTGCATCACTGAACAGCTTCCAACAGCTGCTGTTTCAGCTGCATGACCAGAAATCCTAACTCATGTGTTACTGGCAGGTTTAAGTGCAGAGTCCCATGACTCTCTAAGGACAGAAACAGGATTCTTACTTCATCAAAGGAGTGAGGAAAGAACTATTATCTGCTTTTCATAACGACTAGCCCTGGAAAGCCCCTAGAGATCACATCCTAAATCTATTATTGCCTAGAAAGAGATTTGGCTTTTTTTTTTTTCCCCCCTGCATAAATGTTGTAGTTCTTCCCTGCCTGACATGGCAGGGATCCATGGCTCCTCACTGCAGACAAATTCAGAGACCTCAAGTGTTTTATTGGGAAGGACAGTGAGAGATAGAAACCCCTGCAGTAACTGGACGTTTTTCCTCTTAAGTTTCTGATTCTGGACTGGATGCCGTTGAAGGCTGGTGTTAGCCAAGCAAACAGCTCCAGCTGAGCCAAGTCCTGCTGACAGGAGGAATATTTTGGAATATTCACAAGCACGGCCGGTTGCAATCTGCCTGGTGTCCATGCTGCAACTGTGGGAGTTGGACTCTGGGGGAAGGGGCTTTAACTCATTCCCCTCATCCCCTTCGCACAGAATCATACAGTATCTTGAGCTGGAAGGGACACGTAAGATTCATCAAGTCCAACTCGCTGCTTCTCGCAGGACTACCTAAAACTCAACCGTATGACTAGGAGCATCATCCAGATGCTCCTTGAACTCTGACAGGCTCAGTGCCATGACCACTGCCCCGGGCAGCCTGTTCAGTGACCGACTGCCCTCGGTGAAGAGCCTTTGCCTAACGTCCAGTCTGAATGACATAGCTTCATTCCATCTCCTTGCGTCCTGTTGCTGGTCACCAGAGAGAGGAGAGCAGCACTTCCCCCTCCACTGCTCCCCTTCAGGAAGGTGTAGATGAGGTCATCTCTCAGTGATGAGGTCACCCCACAGCCTTCTCTTCTCCAAGCTGAACAAGCCAAGTGACCTCAGCCGCTCCTTCTAAGTCTTGCCCTCAAGGCCTTTCACCACCTTGGTCACGTTCCTCTAGACATACTCTAATAGTTTGATGTCCTTACACTGAGGCACCCAAAGCCGCACACGGCGCTCGAGATGGGGCTACCCCAGAGCACCGCAGGGTGGGACAATCGCCGCCCTCCACTGGCCAGCTCCCCAAGGCCAGTGCTGGCCCTTTGGGCTACCAGGACAGGGTGTTGACTCCTATTGAACTTGCCATCAACCCAGCCCCCCTGAGCTCTTTCTGCAGGGCTGCTCTGCAGCCTCTCGCCCCCAGTTTGTGCAGACAACCAGGATCGCTCCCTCCCAGGCGCACAACCCCACACTTCCTCTGGTTCGACGTCCCAGGGTTGGCAGTTGCTCTCAGGCCCCTCCAGCTCTCCCTGTAAGGACTCCACAACTCCTCCTCCTTTATTAATGTACACTTGACTCCTTCACCATTTACAAAAACGTTACTTTTTGCCGCAATACAGCGTTTACTACAGTCACTGCCAAAGTTTGTAGCTGCCCCGGGGCCGTTTGCTCCCCACAGGACCCCCCGGTCCCTCACGGTGGCAGAGGCCGCCGGGGCTGAGGCGGCGCTTTCCCGCCCACGGCCCTTCAAAAGGGTCAGCGGCACAAAACCGATGCGCCCAACGTGGGGCTCGAACCCACGACCCTGGGATTAAGAGTCCCATGCTCTACCGACTGAGCTAGCCGGGCGCTGCGCAAGCGTTATCACCACGTGCCCTTCACCAAATGACAGGCTGACGTCGACGGGCTGATGTCAGCGTCCCGTCGCGCGGCCCCGCCCCGGGAAGCTCTTGGGATTGCGCCCCGCTCTCGGCCGGCGCTGGTTGGTCCTTGTGAGGGCCAATGGCAGTGCGTGTTGTTGGGCGGTCGGGAGCGTGAGCGAGGCCGGGGCGGGAGGGGGGGCTCCGTCCGGCTGTGGCTGACCGCGCCGCCGCCATGAGCTCCATCGGCACCGGGGTGAGTGCGGCCCGGCCGCCCGCTTGGCCCTGCCGGCAGCGCGGATGCCCCACTGGGCCCAGCGCCGGCCTGGGGGTCCGCTTTGTGCCGGCGGCGCAGCGGGGCGAGGGGGCGGCCCGGGGCGAGCAGCCACCCCTTCCCCGTTCCTGCGCTCGCCCCCCGCTCGGGGAGCGCGGCCGCCGCGGGGGCTGGCGGGGCACGGGCGGCCTGTCAGCTCCGCCGCCTCTCCGCTGCGGGGCCGGGGCCGGGGCTGCTGCTGAGTCACTGCGGCCCGTTAGGCCGAGGAAACGAAAGGCGGGAGGCGGGGCCGCCGCCGGGGGCCCGGGGGGCGGCGGGAGCTGGGGCGGGGGGATCGGGTCTGCCCTGACTCGGTCGCGGGCGAGGCGGGGGTGAGGCAGCCCCGGGGGAGTCCGATGCTGCTGGAGCGGCCCCGGGGCGAGCCCGTGCTCCGGGCGGCGGGGCGGGGGCGGCCGCGGAGGGGCCGCTTTATTCTGCTCTCGGGGTACGGCGCAGGTCTCTCACGGGCCCTTCGGGGCTGGCGGGGGCTGGCCGAGCCGCCTTGGTGGCCTCGGGCCGGCTGTCGCCTGGGGCCTGTCCCCTCCGAAGGTGGCTTCTGAGCAGCGACCTCCTGCCGCTTTCCACCGCTTCGGCGTGTGGGGCAGCGAAGAGGGGCTGCGCCGGTGGGTCCGGGCCCGGGTCCTTCGGCGGGAGGTCGCGGGGCTCCTGCGCTGTCCTGACCCACAGCTCCGCACTCAAGTGCTGCTCTGCCAGCAGGGATCGAGCCTGCCTCTGCGCGCAGTGTACTTCTAAGCGTTTCAAACATATTCCTGTTAGTAAATATCTCTTTGGGCGTTTGGTTTTGGGGTTTTTTTTTTCAAAAATGATCAAATTTTGAGAGGCACAAAGAAAGTTCCCACAGGTTTTAAGTATTGCATAATGCACAGTGATTGCAGACCTCTGCAACCTCTGGATTGACGGGATTTGAAGCGTGGGTATATCCAGCATGGCTGCAGTGACTTCTTGTAGTTGTTAGTGTGTGTTTGCTGTTGTTCATGCATATTATGTCAGGGGGCAGCCTGCTTCTGCTACTTAACACACGTTGATGGCATGCAAGGGACAGTCTTGCATTTTTAAATAAACTCCTGAAAATACTGCGATGTATTTGTGGGGTTTTTTTCTGAGTACTGTGTTTTCTTCTTCAGTACGACCTGTCAGCTTCCACGTTTTCTCCAGATGGCAGAGTATTTCAAGTTGAATATGCCATGAAAGCTGTGGAGAATAGTAGGTAAGATATGAGTACCTGCACCTCTGTTGAGTGGTCTTTTTTAAAGCAGTGTAGTTGGACTAGACAAGCATGATGGCATTGCAGATAAAATTATGTTGTTAAAATGAGTTCTGAGCAACTGTGTCCCTAGGTTCATTTTAGGAGGCTTCAAATTAAGTGTAAAAGTAGCATAATCACTTTTGCTTGCTAGAAATCACTTTTGCTTGCTAGAGACAGATAGGCTGTGGAGAATGCAAAGGAAATTTTATGCTTTGGGGCAAAATCTGATTGCAGATCTCATTAACATGTGTAAGATGCTGAGCTGTAGCAGTAGAGCTGCTGTAGCAGTATCTAAAAGCCCATTTTATGGATGTGAATTGAGGTGCTGAAATACTGACATGCGCAGGGCCTCGTAAATTTATAACTTCACGTGTATTCCTCAAGAAACTGAGTACATCCAAGTTCTGCTAAACCTACATCAGCCTCTCTGTGAGTATCTGTCGTCCCTTCAGTATATACAAAGGAATGCTGTACAGCAAAAATCCCAGCTGTGCTGCAGCGGCAGCAAGATGATTGATTAGCTCATCATGGACTGGATCACCAGTGTCTGATCGTAGCCACAGGCTGCCAAATAAGGATTAGTGAAGTATTTTCATGTATGCCATGGTTGGTAATTTATGCCTGATGATGCACTTGAGGGTTAGAGAAAGAGCTTTCACATCTCCTAGATCAACAGTGAATTTTCCAAAAGGAGAGGTTAAACAGTCCCTGTTTTTCATACTAGTATCGTTCAGCTCAGTGACGTGGCAGTGGCTATGCCGTCGCTCCAAACAGTGTCACCACTGCATATAATCTGCTCAGAACTATTTGGGTAGGGACTTCTGGCAGCCTCATCCTCCTTTATTTAAAAAAATGTTTGTAGGTTTAGTAAGCTTTGTGGGTTTGTTTGTTTTTTTTTTTTCACCCTTGCTGTCTTCAGTTCTAAAGTGGAGTTGTAATAAATCTACTTCTGGGGAAATTATGTCATTGTGTCTTGTATTTTGTTAACTCTTTGTTAGGTATTTTACACTACAGTTCCATTTCTGTGTGAGAAACTTACATTTATCTTGTCTTTCAGTACAGCAATCGGGATAAGATGCAAAGATGGTGTTGTCTTTGGAGTAGAAAAACTAGTTCTGTCCAAGCTTTATGAAGAGGGTTCCAATAAACGTCTCTTTAATGTCGATCGACATGTTGGAATGGTAAGGTGCTATTTTAGTTTTTCATAATTTGAAAGGAACTCCCCTCAAAAATATAAATCTATGGATCACACAATCAATAAGTAGATTAAGAAAGTAATGTTAATGTTTTTGTGTTGGAAATGCCAGTGGATTTTTTTTTTACTGTTTTCTGTAATTCTTGATTGCACACACATAGAAGTTAAGTCCAAACTTAAAATAGAAGACATGTCCTTATTTTGAGACTTTTAAATTTTTTTAAAATGTTGTTTCAGCACTCCAGTTGTTCAAACATGAATGTAAAGATAAGCACAAGTGTTTAAGACATCGTTTTTTATGCAGTTAACAAATAAGGTGTGTTGAGGGGAAAACATGCTGTGTGCAAGATCATAGAGTCATAGAAAATCTCAAGTTGGAAGGGACCGACAAGGATCATCGAGTCCAATTCCCAGAAGATTTTCTTCTCAACACTGTGGGAGTCAGCTGAATTCTGTAAAGACTGGCGTACGGATTACTGGCTAATCTGTAATAGAGATGTCAGGATGATATCAAGTAGTTGTTACTGTGTGACAGAAATGCCTGAAACTATCTGCTGGTGACATCATCAGTATCGGGCAGAGAGTTGGATTTGCTTCTAATCCAATTAGTCATCAAAACAGGGGGAAAAAAGTAGTTTATTGCTATGGTTGTCTTTTTTTAAGAATTATAGTAAACAATACTTCATATATCATATGAACACTTATAATACGAAATATTGTTTGAGTTAGCATAGCGGTGGCAAATAATAAGACTCTATTTAACATAAAGATAATTTTGGTTATTGACTTTTCCTAGAGAAAAATTCTGTACTGTATTAATATATAATCATACCGACATGTTTTGAGCTTGCTAGCAGATGAATAGCTTGCTTGAATTCACTTGGAGTCATACATAGACTTCAGTAAAGATCACAGTTAAGTCACATAATTAGATGTTTGAACATTGATTTTATTAATAAGTTATTGCAAGGTTTGTTTCTCTAGCTGATGACAATTCTCGTTTCAGGCAGTGGCGGGACTTCTGGCAGATGCTCGTTCTTTGGCGGACATAGCTAGAGAAGAAGCTTCTAATTTTAGATCTAACTATGGCTACGATATTCCATTGAAGGTAAGAAATTGGTCCTGTTCACTCAGGTTTTCGGGCTTTCTTAGTCTTGACAGGACAACCAGGCGATCAGGCCCAGTCATCATGGGTTCATGAAAGGCAGGTCCTGCTTGACCAACCTGATCTCCTTCTATGACAAGGTGACCCGCTTAGTGGATGAGGGAAAGGCTGTGGATGTTGTCTACCTTGCCTTCAGTAAAGCCTTTGACACTGTTTCCCACAGCATTTTCCTGGGGAAACCGGCTGCTCAGAGCTTGGACAGGTGTACACTTTGGGAAAACGGCTGGATGGCCAGGCCCAAAGAGTTGTGGTGAATGGAGTGAAATCTGTTTGGCAGCTGGTCACAAGTGGTGTTGCCCAGGGCTCAGTGCTGGGGCCAGTTCTATTTAATATCTTTATCAATGATCTGGATGAGGGGATCGAGTGCACACTCAGCTAGTTTTCAGATGACACCAAATTGGGTGGAAATGTTGATCTGGAGGGTAGAAAGGCTCTACAGAAGGATCTGGAGAGGCTGGATCGATGATGGGCTGAGGCCAACTGTATGAGGTTCAGCAAGGCTCAGTGCTGGGTCCTGCACACGGGTCACAACAACCCCATGCAACACGCTACAGGCTTGGGGAAGAGTGATTGGAAAGCTGCCTGGCAGAAAAGGACCTGGGGGTGCTGGTCAATAGCCAGCAGTGTGCCCAGGTGGCCAAGAAGGCCAATAGCAACACTTGTATCAGAAAGAGCGTGGCCAGCAGGACTAGGGGAGTGACCTCCCCTCTCCACTTGGCAATGCTGAGGCTGTGCCTCGAGTACTGTGTTCAGTTTTGGGCCCCTCACCACAAGACACTGAGGTGCTGGAGTGTGTCCAAAGAAGAGCAGTGAAGCTGGTGAAGGGTTTAGAGAACAGGTCTTATGAGGAGTGACTGAGGGAACTGGGGTTGTTTAATCTTGAGAACAGGAGGCTGAGGGGAGAGCTTATTGATCTCTAAACTACCTGAAAGGAGGTGGTGGTGAGGTGGGTGTTGGTCTCTTCTCCCAAGTAACAAGCTTTAGGACAAGAGGAAATGGCCTCAAGTTTTGCCAGGGGAGGTTTAGATTGGATATTGGGGAAAATTTCTTCACCAAAAGGGTTGTCAAGCACTGGAACAGGCTGCCCAGGGAAGCGGTTGAGGCACCATGCCTGGAGGTATTCAAAAGATGTATAGACGTGGCGCTTAGGGACATGGTTTAGTGGTGGACTTGGCAGTGCAAGGTTTGTGGTTGGACTCAGTGATCTTAAAGGTCTTTTCCAACCTAAATGATTCTATGAAATGGACAATTAAATTTTGTTACTCGATGTTTACTTACTTCTGTAAATAAAAGTTTTGGTTTTTTGGGTTTTTTCCCCCCCACTTAGCATCTTGCGGACCGAGTAGCTATGTATGTGCATGCCTACACACTATACAGTGCTGTCAGACCTTTTGGTTGCAGGTAAGCCTTTCAAACATATACTATATGTAAGGATCTTTTGTTTCACAGTTGCTGGAACTATTTACATTGTCTTAGGTCTCTTTGTAAACTTGAAATTAGTAACCTACAGTTCATCTCATAAACAGAGTCCCTTCCCCTTTCTTATTGTGGTATGTAAAACCTTAGGTGAAGAATTCAGATTTACATAACAGTATGCCAAGCTCCTACACAGATGCCAGTTTGTTCCTGAATTTTAAAGTTGAAGAGGTGATGCTGTTATGTCTGTGATGATGACAAAAGCAGAACCTTCCTCTACAGTCATCCTGCTTGCCCTGATAGCTTAAGAGTAGATTACAGCTACTATGCAGTTCTAGTACAAAGGGCCTAATAAACTGAGATCTGCTGTTAAAGTAAAATGTTTCTGGCAGCTTGCTGGTGCTTGGCTGTCATGGTAACACGAAACCTTTCAACAAATTGCTTAATAGAATGTAGCAGGACAGTTGGAGTTTTGCTCCAGGAAGAATGTAGGAAACCTGAGTTGGTGTAGTCTCTGTAATTCTGTGTGGGTTGGTAGAAGAAATGTTTCTAATTTCTCATCTCCCCTCCAGTTTCATGTTGGGATCCTATGATGATGATGATGGTGCACAACTATACATGATTGATCCATCAGGAGTTTCATACGTGAGTGTGTCAAAAATATTTCCATCCTGGCATAAGTTCTCCTTTTAAAATTCCTAGTTAGAAAAATAGTTAGTGCTATTCCACGAGAGCTGTCTTTTTTTTTTTTCTCTTTTTGCCTGGGAAAAAGATCTCTAGTGAATCACTGCTTCAGATGGACAGAGCTGTTTTTTGCTCATTTGCACGTCCTTGTTAAACACACGTTGTGTATTTCTTAGAAGTACAATCTCCGAGAAAAGAGTTTTTAAGCTCGTCTCAGAAATTTGGGAGTTCATTCCACCTGGCTATGTCCAATGACAAGTCCCATGCACTGCCCAGAAAGGGCAAGTATTGTACTGATACCCACTCCCAAATACTTCAGGTAGAAGAGGGCTGTTACTCTGACGCGGGCTGCTAACAGCAAGTAACATCAAAATAGATAACCTTTGTTAATTGTTGTTAGTGCTGCCTCTTGAGCTGTGTACTGCGCACAGGGTGATACACACTCATACTGTTCTGATTTTCTAAATTTTCTTTTGACTTATCCAATACCGTAGCTGTTGAGGGGAAAAAAAGTGCTTAATTTGTATGTGCTTACAATTCAATGTATTTTCTTGGTAGGCGGTTTGGTTTGTTTTCTTTGATCCCGTAGAACTTCTCTAATTCTAGTTTGCTCTTCCATTTACTGTAACAACAATAAAAAAATTAGCTATTGCAACAAATTGAGCGTATATGTTTCTGTCCAGGAGCTACTGAGCTCTTCTGTTTCCTAGTAACAGTGGTAGTGCTTAATGTAATAATTAGGTTCTAGTCAACAATTTGGGAACTTGCCCTGAGAGACAACAATACCAAGGTTTACGGTATATTGGTCTCTCGCTATGTGAGCAGGGTAGGGGTTGTCATATGCTAAGTGGCAGTAAGAACTGTAGAGGGCTTTATTTAATTAAATTTGCATAATTTTTTGTTTCTTTTTTTAGGGTTATTGGGGGTGTGCCATTGGTAAAGCCAGGCAGGCTGCAAAAACAGAGATCGAAAAACTTCAGGTATGATATTACAGTTTTGTTGTGCTGTTCCAAGACAAATATTCCTAGCTTATTATGTTACCCTTTTGGATGCGTAAATTCTAAAATACCGGAGAAACAGATGGAATATTTCCTTGTCGGTTCTAGGAGATGTTTTAGCCTCTATAATAGCATTTCTCAAGTCTTGTCCCTGGGCAGTGGGTAGTCCACAGGGAGCGCACGTTTAAAAGGGGAAGTGTAAATGTACACTCCCATGCATGCCAGCTGGCAAAGTAACTGAGTGAAAATAAAAGTGTAACTAAATTTTTTGTTCTGAATGAAAACCTTAGGGCAGCATCGTACAGGGTGGTATATCTATTTTTTTCCAAAGGTTTTAGATGATCCTTTTGTTTAAAAAGTTGAAAAAAGCTGGTCTTGTTAAGGACAATGAGTGGAACGGCAGGATGCTGAATGACCACTGGAGCATTATGACTCTGAAAATGTAATGGAGAAAAATAAAATCCTTGCCAGGTAAGACAGTGTTTTCCAGCTGGCTAGTGTTGAGGTACTGCCTTTTTTTCAAAAGATCTGTCAGCTTCTTGTTGCTGACTGTAATATGCCTTTTAAAACATCTTTACATGTCTGATGAAAAGGACTTTAGTGCTGTGAACACTAGGAAGAGAACAACTATATAGCACACCATCATTGATACCAAAAAGAGCTGTTCAGCATTTCCTGCTTGCACAATACTATAACTTGCCAAGTGTTAAAAGAGGTTCTGTGAGTGCACGCTGAGAAGTTGTTTTGTAGCCTTCTGAATGAGCATGCAAACAGTTGTCTCTGTAAAACGAGTCCGTGGAGAGAAGACTACTGAAGTGTGCCTTAAGCCATTTCAGAGCTATGTTAGAATCCTAAAAGACTTCTGTCCTTCTTGTGTTTTAATATCTGACACCCTTGGAATTGGAGACAATTAACATGGGACAAAATCCTACTCCTGGTCTGTCTCATGTAATTCTTATTTGATATTCTGCTTGCATCTCACTTATGGTTTCGGTCTGCAGAAAGAAATCACAGCTGTTCATGGAAAGGTTCAGACTTCATGTGGTTGTCAGGCTTTTAAGAATGGTCTGTTTATGGTGCTACAGCAGCATGACTGAAAAATTACAGGGGAAAAATTAAAATGTTCCTAGACTTGCTTCATTCCGTCTTGAATCTGGTCAGATGCTGGAATACCAAATCAGAAGTAGGAAGCCTATGAGATCATCTGATCTTGCTACAGGAATCTTGGTGTTTGAGAAATCATAATTTCAATTTCCGTGTGTGCAAATTGGCAGAAAGATAATGGTATGTTGGGTAATATTTAATCTACCCAAAAAAGTATTTTTTCTGTGCAGTGCTGGGATATTAAAAAACTTCTGTTTTACTGACTGATTTTTGTACAGCTATTGGGTATGTTTACTACTTGAACTTGACAGTAGAGCCTGTAAAATTTAGTACCTGGGAACAGTGGCATGCTGTATGGCCTCACTGCATTTATTTATTTAATGGCTTGTTTGCAGAATGTCTTCAGTAACGCGTATGATCTTGTCACAGCAATGCAAAGCAAGTCAGTCTTGCATGCCAATGCTTTTTGTTACCCATAGACTGGGCAGGTTTCCAGGTCAGAGTTAATTTTGATGAGATTAATTTGTCAAAACCGGAATGGGAAAGACACAGACATAGACAGGCTTTTGTGGGGCGATACCGCCTACAGTAGCCTGTCAGCAAAGATTTGTTCCTATGGAAGAGATGATTACAGATCATCTGAAAGTAAGAGGCAAGCAGGTAGTCCAAACTTTAAACCCACCTTACAGTATCTGCTCCGCAGTACCTGTATTGGGGAGGGGGCACAGTACGTGAAACCCTTGTATGTAGCTGAGGGTGCAAGCAGAAAACACTGCATCAGTGGTACCTGTCTCATCACAATGGCGTGTTTGCCTAACCAGGTGTGGGCATTTTTTCTCTGGCCCGCTGCTTCTGTGGGTGTGCGCTTCACCCCAGAAAGTGCTGTGACACTCAACGTGAACAAAGGACTGTTGTTGTCTTAATTCCTTCACCAGTGTCTCAAAACTAGCTTCCGTACTAGGGTTTTGAAAATGTTTCAGCAATTGGAAGAGATGGTAAAGGATACATTAATTAATGGTTTACATTCTGAGCTCGGTGTAAATAATGGGGGGGGAAGAAACAGTAACTTCTTTTGAACTTGAAAATTATTTTATGCTAAGGAAAGTGTCAGTAAAATGTGTAATGTATTGGACTGTAGTTTGTGAGTAACGGCTTATTGGTTTCAATGAGTAATGTCAGGTGTGTTTTTGTGAGTGCAGTATCAAAGGCTGGTGTCTGGTTCGTGCAAATGAAACCTTGAGAAAGGAAATGAGGCTGATCTTGTTTCTACTCTGAATTAAGGAAATATAGTAGAATATATTACTACTTCATAGTCCAGAAGAGCTGACTGGCAAGAGACTTGACCTACAAAGCATAAGTTTGTGATGTCATGGAAATTGGCACAAGACTTTGTTTTGATCAACTGTGAAACTGTCAGAAGACTGTGATGGAACAGTGAGAAAATACAAAATGAGATGCTGACACCTTGCTCAGGCATGCAGTTGGTTCTTAACACTGGAACAATATTCTCCTCTTAGGGCATTACTTAAAAGTCAAAATTGCTTGCATAAAATGTTGGCAAGACTGAAAGTATTACTATACTACCTAGAATTAATATGAATATTATAGATAAAAATACAGCGCCTCCCCCATATTGCACATGTGGTTACTTTATGTCAGTTGATCGTAAAGCATCTAAGAACAAGTCAAGCTTTTACAATGCTGAGGTTTATCTGTCCAGCTTCTAACCTTCCAGCTGATGAGTGCTTTCAACTGGGGAAGTTTCCACCTAACAGTTTTTTCATAGAATCTTTCAGCTGTAAAATTCTTCACTGGAAGAACGACTTGCCTATAGCAGGCTGAAAGAAGCATCGTAGCGAATAAACTTGGTTCTAGTCTTAACTTTTTGTCACTCTTATCACCACTGAACAGTAAGCTCATTAGGCATGTGCACAGCCACTCACGTTGTGGCCTTGTGCAAGTGGAAAACAGTATCTTCTCTTACGCTGTGTATTTTTTATTTTTGTCTGCAGATGAAGGAAATGACCTGCCGTGATGTTGTTAAAGAGGTTGCGAAAATGTAAGTCTCCAACCTGTTTTTCCAACTCGACAAAAATCCGTACTGGTGAGCTTGCTATGGTTTCACACTGAAGCTGTCCCTTTTAAAGTGGGTACCAGGTTTTACTTCTACTAGATGAGTGCTCAGGCTGACTCTAGTATATTTTTTTCTCTTCTTGCGAGATAGGATATGCTACTTGGTACTGAAAAATGCCAAAGGATGTGAAAAATATGCCTTTTGATCTCATTTGCTACTTTTTATAAGTGCAACTTGTAGCAGCATTGGATTAAAGGTTAAACTGTCTGAATATAGTCACTGGTTTTAAAATATATAAACTAGGTAGCAGATGGGAGAAAGTCCTTGGTGTCTCGATTCTAAGTAAGAGCTGTACACTTCATTACGCAGCTTGAACAATGAACTGATGCTTCAGACATCAAGTAGGAGTCCAGAAATGGAGCTGAGGTCTTTGACCCAGCCTTCCTATTTGCCTGAAAAAAAGACTCAAGTGCTTAGGAAAGAAGCAAAGTATAACTCCTTGTTTAAAGATGTATATATGGTATAGCTGGTTTCATTTAAATGATAAAGCTCGATACTGCATTCAAAGACTGGAAATGTTTAATTTCTAATTTACTGATGCAATTTAGGAGAACACATCAGTGACAGAATCGCCTGTAGTCACTAATACTATCACAGAAACTCTGCGTGAGGGTAGCGTACTTACAGGGGAAAAAAGGTACCATTCAGTTGACGTCACGTACTAGTGAGGGGAAAAAAGGTACCAGGAAGAGACACGACTTTCTGCTAGGTAGAGCCTGAATTGGCCAGTAGTAAAATATCTTGAAAATATTTTGTGAATTAGTATCTCTTCAAACACCTAAAAGGATACTTGGAGTTATCTACACTTCATTTTAATGTTTTAGGGACATGTTCTGTGCTTGTCACAAATTGAATAATCTGCAGCTGCGAAACTGAGTCTCCTGCATTTTATGGCTGTTGGTTAGAAGGTTATAAAGTAGTATTTATCATTGGTGTTGCAGCATGTGAGCTTATTTCAGAGTTTGTGTCTGAGGCTGTCATGGCAGCAGCTAGAGGAAAGAATTTGTGGGATCTCTGTTCTTAAAACCTAGCAAGGACCTCAAAGCAGTTCTAAAATGGCACATATAAGGCATGGATTTTCAAATAATGAAAAGATTTCTGTTCTTTCATTCTGCCTCAGCTCAAAACTTAACAGCAGCTCTAGATACAGTTCTGTTTTCAGCTCAAATTCAGCTCCTTAGTAGCATTTAGCAAGATAGCAAAGACTTCAATCATTATTTTTAACCCTAAAATACTAGCCAGAGTCCAGAGTAATGATTTCTTCAAGAGCTTGTAATGGAACTCTTTGTTGCAAAAGGCTTGTAAACAGCTGAACATGTAAGAAAGGCCTATAGATCATCTCAAGCAATGATCAGTAAGTCCAGTCTAACAGTGACGAAGAGTGTCAGAAGAACATACGCTTATAGTGATATTTCCCTGGCCACCGATGTTAACTTTGTTCTTTATATTTCCTTCACAATAATTTAAAAGTTTAATCAAGCTTTAATTGGAAGTACTTACTGTGGTGCTGAAGGTGTCCTTCCTTCCTCCCTCCTCTTTCTCCAAGCTTTCTATGTTGGCTAGAAATAGCTGGTATTTTTCAGCTTTTGAACTTACTAATGCTTTCTGAAAAAACAACTAAGGAATACAGCCTTCTCAACAAGTGAAGCCACAGGTTATTGTAAGTTCTACTATTGTTTTGAGTGTATGTCTCAGCTCAGGGTTGTAGTAGTTCGTTTACATGTTCTGCCACTGAGGACTAAATACTGTGATGCAGTCAAATCGGTATTGCTACTACAGTGTAATATTTTTATGCCGCAGACTAAGTGATTGTACTAGCCTGGATGGTACTGCGTATGCTGTAACACCATTTGCAGTTTAAATTCTGATTACCATCGTGTTTGCCATAAGCATAGAGATCTATGTACAGGCTTCTAATTAGACACAAGATACTATAGTGTTGGGATTTAGTCTTAAGTGTAAACGGAAATAAGATTTACAGGAGAAATATAGGACACTCCTAACTGTGGTATCTTGCAGAAGCAGGCAATGATGATGTAGCAGTATTTGAATCTTAATGTTTGTTCTGATTAGGGTAACTTGAGCATCTCGACCTGCATCTTAGCTGTAATCGTTTAATGTATTGTCATACTAGCAATTAAGCCTGGAAAATTCTCTAATGGCTTTTTTGTGTGTGTGGGCAGGGGAGAAAGCATGGGGAGGGCTTCTCTTATCCATAAGAAGATTACATCAACAGAAGTCTGTGAAAGGAAGAAAGTATATTTAGCCAATTGATCAGTCTGTTCTAATCTGCACTTTCTCTGTTCCTTCCAGAATCTACATAGTTCACGATGAAGTAAAGGATAAAGCCTTTGAGTTGGAACTCAGCTGGGTTGGAGAAAGTAATGCATTTCTGTAATTTCTACAAATGCTATAGAAAATGTATAACTAACTTTCTATAACTAAAGTAAAACTTTGTTTTTTAACTTCACTCTTATGTCAAGGTCTTTGTGTGAATTGTATTTAAGATGTACTCTTTTTATTGGCAGTAACCAATGGAAAACACGAAATTGTTCCCAAAGACATCAGGGAAGAAGCAGAAAAATATGCCAAGGTAAGGTCTGATTTTGGTGTCGTCTCAGTGCTTCGCTTGACAAAAGTCTAGAGTAGAAGGAACTAACTGAAGGTTAGGTGACTGGAAAATGTGTAGTTAGAACACACATCACTTAAGTGTTAGCTAATGTTACTCTGAAGGGAGAATACTGAAGTTTACAGTGTAGTAATCGAGGGATAGTTCTCACTTTCAAAACCAGTGTAGTTCAGCAGGCTTGCACAGGTGGTGTGTTTCTCCTTTAAAAGGAAATGTATTAACTCCTCCACAGTGGTGTAAGCGAGTAGGAGAGGAGGTAGTAAGTCATGTTGCCTAGAACAGCTTTGCTTTTGTTCTAAAAGTAATGACAGTGGTCAGTATTCCCTCCTAAAGATATGAGCTAGCCTGCTGAATACAAGGCTTTGGACAGAGTGAGAGGATTGTACAGCTACAGCAAAACTCATTTTGCTGATTGTAGGCTGAATTATAAAACAACTGTTAAACTATTTTTAATTAACTTTTTTTTAAATAGGAATCTTTGAAAGAGGAAGATGAATCAGACGATGACAATATGTAACACATTGTTACTTCAAGACAAGTTCAACTTTTCTTAACTTAGAACAGGTTTGTTTATAATGTATTAAGCATGGGATGCTATTATGTACTTGTTGGAAGAAACTGAGTGACCAACTTGCACTAATAAATTTTCCATTTTACTCTGTTAGCTTTTATTTCAAAAGAGTATAGGCCAGCATCATCAAGAAGTAACTGTGCTGTATATCAGAACAGACATTAAGAAGGAAAGGTAGTATCAGGATTGTGTTGCTGCTTCTTACTACAGCATTGAGCCAGGGGATGTACAGAAAAACAATCTGCTTAGAAATTTGACAAGTCTCTTGTTTATACTGCAGAGTTTAATATTAAAAAATTGCACTTTGGCAGAAGAGCTGAGAACATCCCTAACTGTGAAACAGCTGGTTACATGTTAAGGTGATGTGCATGGCTGAAACCTCCAAACAGCCTATGTAACAAGCAAGAGTTCAGGAAAAGGAATTTTAATCTGAAGTATTAAGCCTAGGCTTATCTGAACAGTAAGAGAAACTAAGAACTAATTCAGTTTAAAATAGTGCTTGTATTAAGTTCTAAAGCTGTGACATCTATTAAGCAATATAACTGGAATTAATGCTTGAAGAGCTAAATTATTTTGAAATGGCTTCATTCAGGTTTAGTTTCTTAAATTGCTTCTGAATCAGCTTTATCAATTGTTGACCTTCCCAGAAGTTGAAAGCAAGTTCTCCTGCTTTCTTTCCCCAGTTCCTAGGAAAAGAGACAGTTCTAGTCACTTCAAAGTCTTGAAAGAGAAGGTAAAAAACTGTTCTGTTTGCCACATTAAAACTCAGTTAAAAGTGAAGTCTTGTTTGTACATACAGTTAAAATTCTAATGGTCATCTTAATCTAAAAATGCATACTTTTCTAATGAATCAAACTCCTCAGCTTTAGTACTACACACTTATGATCACCAGCCCTTAAAACAAAAGCTTTCCCTTACAGGTTTATATTTTTCTTCTTTCTGAAAAAAATACCAAGCCTTCTACAAGTCCCCTTTCTAATGGGATTCCAAGATACAGGTTTTACTTCGTTTTTGTGACAAGGGAAAGCCAATAGAGAGTTGGGTCTGTCTTGATACTTAGTGACTGTCTCAGGCTTAAGCCTTAGCTGGAGTCAAGCTACCTGAACTCTGTCTCCCTGGCTTTCACAGGCTGTTGAAACTATTGGTTAGGTGTGCCTGAGCTAACGCTACTGATGCCCATGACAGCCTCCCTCAGTGTCTCCTCCTGAGGCAATAGCATTGCTCTTACACTGAGTCAGCCTTTAGTTCTGTGTTGCATTTCTCCAAACTGAATTTACTACTGAAGTTTACTGCTGATTCAGCTATTTGAGTCATTAGCAAGTGCCATTCAGGAAACTCTCATCAGCACTCTTAACCTTTAGATGAGGGCTGATCTTTCACTCACCAGGTATGACAGCAAAACTACCTGATTCTCTTCACTTTGTCTTTATTCTGTACCTCAAATCATAGAATCACAGAATGGTTTGGGTTGGAAGGGACCTTAAAGATCATCTAGTTCTAACTCCCCTGCTGCAGGCAGGGACACCCTCCACTAGACCATATTGCCCAATGTTGCTGGCAAATTGGTAAATGGAAGTTAGTCATCCTCGTGTGGTTACACACATCCATCTGATCCTTTCAGGGACAGGAACTGTAACAATAATTATACAAGTCACATTTCAGGGTTAAGAAAGAAGAGCAGCATCAGTCATGTATATTTACAAGATGAAGTGGAAGGAAAATTTTCCACAGTATGTGAAAAGATACAGGTATGAACAGAGCCACCTACTTGTTTATTCAGAATTTCCAAGCTGCTTACAGAGAACATGGCAACTATCTAAAAAGCTCCTTTGAAGAACCACACTCTGAGGCTTTGCTTGTTGTGGAAAGGTGTGTAGTAAAGTCCAATGAGAAGCAATTCAAGAGTACGTGCATTTTGCAGCAGAGAGTAGTACAAAGTGCTGCACAGCAGTCTTACCTGTCATGGCAACACTTAGTTAAACAATGACAGGGTGACTGTTGCTGTCAGGTTCTTTTCCAAATTAAATAACTAAGTTATCAGAATATAGGCTCAATCTGGTTATGAGAATTGAGCTTTATCTACAGTAAGGAAAAAAAATCTATTATTTCCATTGACTGCATATGAGAAAAGAGGAAAAAAAGTAAGCATTAGAAGGAAAAAAGTATTTTACATTTATTCACAAGAGGAGGGTCAAAGAAGAAAAAAAGCAGGAAAATAATAAGCTATTTTAGTTTTGAAATTTCCCTTAGCTTTAGAAACAGAAATCTAGCAGGCGCCTCTATTTGATCTGAAATTAGGCATTGCTACCTTTTAACCATAACAGGGAACATTAGAAGCTATTTCTAGTCCAGAAGGACTCTGATTACAGCATAAAAACTACTGCAAACTCCCCTTTGCAGCTATTTTTGTAGCCATAACCTAGTTGCAGGAGAAATTCCAACTGGGATAACCAATGAGACAACCACATTGCATTTAACAATTAACTTACTAATTTGAAGCTAGTTACTTAAGAACACTTAATGACACATTTGTGCAATACCACTAATTTAGTCCACACCTGATAGGGTGAATGCCAACTTTCAGGAATTTGGCTACTGAGAATTAGTATTACTTGTTGCTGTGTCAATCTGTGGAAATTCACCAGAGGAAGAAGCCCAAAAAGTAGCTACTCATTGCAACAGAGACCACATAAAGACGTAAAAATGCAGCTGGACAGCACAACATCATTAAACTTCAAATGTTGAAGACCATGGGTTTTTTTCTAAATATATAGCACTGTGTGAGGCAAATCACTTGGTAAAATTTAAGCTCCAGAAGGGCTCTAGCTGGATCTGAGATTATTTAAGAGAGGACTACTGAACAAAAGAATATTAAATCTCAACAAAAAAAGCTTGCATTTAGCAGAGGTTCTAAGTACAGGACTAGGGAAAAAAAATCCACCCATGTTACAAATACTTCCTTACCCTCCAGTCTTGAACAATACCTAGGAGGAAGCACTTAAGCTCAGAGAGCAAGAACTGATCAGGTAGCTAAAACAAAGATTTGAAAGCTTCCACCAGTCAGCCTCCTGTAGCTTCAGCTGTGGGGCATGTCTGGAAAAAGTATGTATGCTCAGAATCAATGCTCTAGAACTATTCTTTGAGACAAAGGATAGCACGTGCTCCTACTTAAACCTCACTACTTTTGAGTGAGCTTACTCAGAGCAGTGAGTCTCATAACATGCCAAGGGCCACCCAGTTGGCTGACATGATTCAGAACTGCTTGCAACAGACACAGGGCCAGTACGATAGACTGAACAGCCTGCTGTGTTCAGTGACCCCGAAGGCTCCCAGGGCCAGCCTTCGGCTGCAGAGGCAGCATGCGCCTCATCCAACCTGGCCTTAAACACTTCCAGGGATGGGGCCTCCACAACCTCTCTGGGCAACCTGTTCCAGTGCCTCACCACTCTACCAGTAAAGAATTTCTTTCTAACATCTAATCTAAATCAACCTTCCTTCAGCTTAAACCCATTACCCCTTATAACTTCAGTTTAACACCAAAATGTGAAAATGCATTGCAAAACTAACAAATGGACAAGGTAAAAGTTGCTCACATCTCCAATTCAGAAAGAAGTGATTTGTAACAGTCTCATTTTGATTATTTCTGCCCAAAGCACTGGGAAGGTTCAGTTCTAAAGATACCAGAGAAGCATAAATTAGCCCATACCAAGCAGCACTTCTTGCTTCAGGCCCCACAAGTAACCTTAGTCCGGACTCTGGCCATTTATGGGAATATATAACAGAGTATAAAGTCACATACCCGCTTGGAATGTGTAATAGTAGTTCTTGCCATGCTGAAACACTTTTAAGTTCAGGGTTTTAATGGCATATGCTGTTGCTTAAGACCCAAAGCACAGGCTTTAAAAGAACACCAGAAAGTAAGACTGTATAGACCAACTCATCTCTTAGCTTAAAGTCATCCCTCCACCAAGGAGTATTTTAGAGTTACATAGATCCAACAATGACACAAGAGTAGGCTGTACAGTAAGATGCTTCCTGTCCCCTTAAGCCTCATACATCCACTGACTTACTCAGCACCTGATGAATCACTACTGTGATATTTAATAGGACTGGATGTGTCACATTCCCTGTTGTAATTATGTAGTCAGCAAGTCTACATACAGAAGCCTTGTTCAATAGAATTAATAAGGGGGCTATGGTGAGCTGCAGGTGACCAAAAAAAAAAAGCTCCAGTATCTAGTTTACATACATACATTTCCATTACTGTACCAGGACAGATTTTAGAATATGCAACTGGACTTCAGAGTTCAAAGATCAAGTTTAGCCTATTGCATCAGGATAATCATATTTTATTGTTTGTACTACCTTTACACAGTCATAAAAAAACCCTGGTTTGGATAATACCTTCATTACAACTGACTAGTACTGCTCATGAAATTATGGTAAGATTAGGCTGGTAGAAGCTCATATAAGTAACCCCTATGTAAAATTTCCCGTACGGCAGATATCCATAAGGGTATCTCCAAAAGAAATACTACTAATCTTTATTTGGTGCTGACTCTCAAAAAGGAAACATTTCAAACGGAATTTGTCTCATGCAGATCTGAAGTATGCCAAGCATCAGGTCATTTGTTAGTTCCTTCTCATCAGCAAAAACAGCTTTCTGGCCTGAGGTTAAAAGCCCCACATGCTTAAAGTGTGACTGTCCACACAGACACAATACTGCTTGGGATGCTCTCTGCCTATGTAGTCCAGGTCATCCTTAAGGAAGGGGATTTGGAATAACTACATACGCTGTTTTGCAAGTCTCTTCCTTAAGATAAAACTGTAACCATAGAAGGGAACACAAACCAGTGAATTCAACAGTGTATCATCTGAAGCATTTGTCAGCTGGAAGATGTCCTGACTTTAAAGTGCACAGTTTCAAGATTCTGAAGAGAAAAATAGTATTAGTTGTCATGACAATTTTGAGACTGTAATAGCACCAAAACCACAGTACGGAGACTGTTCTCTCCCCCTCATTTTCTTCCTTTAGTTGCACGTACCTAGAAGACAAGGACTAGCTTTTCCTCCACCCACCAGTTTTTCAAGTTACATGCAGCAAGGAAGTTACTTTTACTTAAAAATTGAGAACTACTTTGAGACAGCAACTGTTTGTAACTTTCCATCATAGAAGATCTTGCTACCTATTATGTCTAAACAGGTGGTAGGAGAGGTAAGAGCACAGCCTTACAATTCATCTAGTAAATACATTCTAATATTTGAGAACATGCCATCTACTAAGCCTTCTATTTCCAGATGGACTAGGCAGCCACCATGCAGAGCTCTTATCTTTAGTACACTGCTATTAAAGGACTCTGAAACAGTTGTTTAAAACTGGCTCTCAAGTTGCTGTGCCAACCAAAAATGGACAACTAGAATAAAGCAGGCAGCAGTATCGCAGTTTATAGTCCACTCATGTGCATATAATCGGATACAGGAAAAACTGACATCCCCTGAAGTCTCCCCTAAAGACAGTATAACAACTTCCCACTGAAAATACCATTTTAGGTGACATGTTAAGACAAGTAAGAGTTTAAAAAGAATATGAGGTGGTATTGTGTGGTATATGCATTGTCTATCCAAAGTAGATTTAAGATTCCATTTCAGCAAATTAATAGTGGGTTCAATTATAGTAAATTCACCCAGAAGCTGATAGATTCCAAACACACACAAAACCACAAAACCCATCCAAGTGATGCCTAAGTTTTTGGAAGTGAAATTTATCTTGTTTGCAGGGCTTTTAGAAAAGCAGGAAATCTGCTAATTTCATTATTTTGGGGAAAGACAGAGACCTATTGCATTAGACTACATTAACAGGTGTCAAGAGCAGCAAAGGAAGTGCTAGATGACTTTAACAGAATGCTTACATAAAGCTCAGTTTCAGTTCTAATTCTAGGTGTTTCCACAGTCTACAAAGCCCACCACTTGAGAGGTATTTTTCCCAAATACTTTTCTATATACATCAGCAACAGAAAAAATCTGAAATATTGTTTAAGGAGGTAGAATCAAAATGTACCTTAATGTGTTTCCTGTCAGTTGGTTTAACAAGCAGCTATTTCCACCAGCCAAATGCTTGTTTCTATGCTCATACCAGTTTGTCCCTCCTTGCGCTGCTCGCAAGGAAGAGATCACTCCCACACTAATAAAAGATCTTTCATTGATCCAGAATGTGCAAACTCTCCAAAAAGATACGTATTTTGTTCTTTCAGAGTTCTGGATGTCACACAGAGCTCATTTCAGTGGTTCTGTTTACAGCTGTACTGGTGTAACTAATGGGGTGACAGACTGCAGGAGAAAGCATACTCCTGAAGGTACAAACCTCCTACAAACAGTACAGTGTTGCAATTAATTCACAGGTTAAGTGAGCATTACATAGTGTTGATTGGTCAGCTAACTCCCTGGCCACCTGGAAGTTATCTACCTGTAATAATATCCTCCAAACAATATACACAAATAAAAAGTATCTTTTTAAAAAGGTGGCTAAGTAGGAAGAAATTCAGAATTTAGTAAGTGGTCAACTGGAGATTCTTACTAACAGCAGCTACTTATAGCTAAAAACACCTAATCCAAAAGATTGAGGGCATAAATACTTTTTAAAAAGAATCAGTACTGACCAACTCTAGTCTTGTTAGCTGAGGCTGAAAAGTAAGTTAACCCTAAGTGATTAATTTGGACAAGCAGAAGCCCTAGAAGAAAGACCACGTAACTGCTGCCTTCACAAGCTTTCTTTTGCTGAGCAGCCATGCTTTGCAGAAGTAGGACTTGCTTCTTTGTGCTGGGCTGCGTACTACAAGGAGAATACACATTGCTTTCTGGAAACTAGTTACAAGGAAAGACCATGCATCTACAGTCCCAATTCAGCTGGATCATGCTGATCTACAATCTGCACCTGTAACAGTCCATTATTTTAATCAACAGCTTACCAGTGCTGACAAGCTTGAGTGACACCTAGGCTGGCAGGTGGACCACGTCCAAGGACTCACCATCAGTATTGGAACCCTATTTTTTTTAATCTCTGCAAGTACGGAAAGATGTATTTTTAGTAAAAATCCAAACTGAGCAAGCCACTTGCCAGTGTCTGAAAAAGCTTGTGTATACAAGAACATAGCTCTTAACAGCTTTATTTCCTTCTTGTACTTTTTAACATGGCTACTTCTATTCTTTATCAGGAAGGAGCAGGGAGAAAGCCTTCCAAGATACAAACTAGCAACAGGTAGAATAAAAGAGGAATATTCTTACTTCAGATTGGCCATGACAGATCACTCAAAACTACTTCTGAAAACCAAGAAAACCGTGAATCTACTAACACAGGTATCGAGAAATTAGTCCAACCAGAGTTTCTCTCTGGCAAAGAGAACTAACAACAGCATATTTCAGCTCTCCAACGTCAGCAGCAATCTACATCTTAGATATGGATAGCGTGAGACACCTATTCAGTATACATTTATTCCCAGTCTGGTATCACAAAAGGCTGAAAAAGTGACCACACTGTTGCTCCAAAGTAGATATCAGAAGTTAAATATTTAAGGAGGAGTACCTTCTATTTCAGAAGCTTAACTTATTCAGAAGATTGCAGTAAGGTTCTTCAAATACAGCATGCAACCTCATTTAAAAGTTAAAACTTTAAAGACTTTTTCTCCTGTTAGTTTTCATAGCAATGAAGTATATAGTTGCCACTCCCAAAAGCACACAGGTTTTGCATTCAAGTTTTACCCTGTATATTTGATTTAGATGGGAGGTTACTCAAGGAGTAGTATTTATAATCAAGATTTGACTCTGTTAGGAAGAATACAGACTATTTAGAGATTCAGATGCAAGTTTAAATGTTTTCAATTTAAGTTTATTTCAGGAACACTAAAACCATATTTGCTCTGTAGAGTGGTGACTGGCTATATTTACACAGAAAACCACTTGTCCAATCCTGTAAAAAAAAAAAAAACCCTCTCTTCTCACCTTGAAGGATCAAAACTTCCACAGATAAAATATTTACATCAGCAGTAATGTCTACAGCTCAGAAGCCAATAAAAAAAAGCTGCATGCTGTAAGATAATTTGGAAGCCAGTTAAAGAGTATAGACAGTTTTTTAAAATTAAAGTTTACAGTACTGAAATGGCTGATGCACTAACACAGCTCATATGCGTATATGCAAACGATACATAACTAGTGTCCTGTGCCTGTCACCAAAAAAAGTTATTTACAAAGCCTACAACAGAAGGTTTGATTACTCACTAACGACAGGTAGATCTAATCCTTTGCTTTTCCAGCTGGCATTCAGACACAAACTGTTATTTTGAAAAATACGTAAGGATGCTCTCCTTCAGCAGTCGGCTGAAGTAATGTTACCACCCAGAACAGTAACTAAACTCTCATTTGACTTCAAGCACCTACTTCAAGTTTTGCAAGACAGATTGATCATTTGATTGCAGATGATGACAGCCGAAGTCCTTTGCCACATCTAAACTCAAGCTGCTGTACAAATCTTCAGCTTCTCTGTAGTACTACTGTGCGCTGTTGTTCTGCAACACTGCACAACTTCCCAGTGTAGTTGTGATAGCCTCGCTATTGTTACCAATGTGAACTTACAGCCTTTAGAGGTAACACAGGAAATTAAGTGGATTTGAAATCAAATTCCGTATCATGCATCCCTTTGCTAGGCAACAGAAGAGAAATTAAACATCTATATTCAGATAACAGCACATGACAAAACATGCAAAAACTGGCTTTGGAATCCAATCTTAAGTAAACCCTGGCAATGGGCACCCTTCTTCCATACTTGCTAAATTAGCCAACATCAACATTTGATACAAATGTTAGCTATCATAATAGAAAATTACATAGCAGAAAGAATAAAAATAGTCTCTTACAGTACAGCTCTTATTCTGTCCAAACACAAGATTACCAAATCAGTCTTTAAAAAGGAACATTTTACGTTTGGAATTAAAAGACTGCATGATATGTGCCAAAACACCCACACACAGCTAACAGGCTAGGATGAAAGCACCAGTTACATCAGTTGAGAACTAAAACTTCTTCACTTGGTGGTAGGCTGCTAAATAACACACATCAGTCAACGCATCACTGATTTCTGCACACGTTTTCTAACACAAGGGATTGTAGTTAAGATCTGCAGCCACAAAGCACAACGAAGTCTGGATATAGTTTATTCAGTAAAAATGGGAGTACTCCTCGGAGATCTCTGAAGCTGCTAACAAGCTACTCTGACAAGCTGAGCACATAACGTCATTTTACTAACATTACTGGAAAAAGCAACTACAAAATGAAAATTATTGTTAGCTGCAGAGCTGACAGGAAACCCAATTCTGAGATTTTCCTCACACAAATATTTACGACAGAGTACTTCATGTCATAAATATTTTCATGATTATTCATATCCAGAAGATATACTGCACTGCTGCAAAACATACCCATACCAGATTCAAGAAACCACTACTAGACTTCAATGGATATAATGCACTAATTCAGGCTTCCTAAGGGTTGTTAAACTTTGTGTCTTCTCCAGCAGAAACACTCAGAATGAAATAATGACAAAGAGCATGTATGGTTATGTTTGAATAACTAAATATCCTTTTTTCTGAACATGGGAACAGGAATGTGCCAGAGCTGGGGAAACTGTAGGCAAGCATTTAACAGGTGGTTTTGTTGGGGTTTTTTTTGTTCCGCGCCCCCCCCCCCACCAAATAACTATGAAGGAACTTATTGCTCATACTTAGAAGTAAAGCACAATTTTCTCCATGACTAGTAAAGAAGGTTTAACCTTCCATTACTGACTGAACTTTACTGTTGCCAACTTCACAGTCGTAAGGATTTTTTTTCCTTTATACCTGCACAGTAAGTACTTCAGAACTTCTTATCACACTCTTTCTTGTCTGAGCAGTTTGCAATCACTTAGATAAAGCAGCTCCGTGGGAAGCATACATCTGACCTTCATTTGCACAGAAATACAGCAGTTCCACACAGACAGAGGTTCTGAACCACAAGGCAGATGTTTGCTCAACCACCACTGGAAAAATGTTGCCTATTTACTTAGCAGAAGAGAAACACCAAGGGGAAGAGCATTTTAAAAAAGGAGAACTAAAACACTTGAGACAAAACCAGAAGCTAAAAGTCTCCCAATCATCTGTAAAGTCTGACAAAGTACCACAGCATTTCATTACATACAAAGAAGCTCAATGTTAGAACAAGAATCAATCTCTAGTATTTCTAGAATATTTTGGCTGTGATTTATGCGTATTCTGAGTTCTTCTATGTGTAAAGGCAGTATGTCAAGAGCAATATGTGACTACAGAACAGAATTCTAAGGTCTCGCTTATCCCAGAAGTATCTCTTCTCATTATTTTGTCTCTCTTCAGGAAAGCCACGATACATTCAACAGTTTTATTTGGCTGCTACTTATTCTGCTATTTTTATAAAGAATACTGTAAGATACAGACATTCCTATAGTTGCCTTTTCCTACCGAGTGCCACATATATGAAGACTTTGGGCAAAATTTCTGTACATTCTGCAACTAACACACCAAAGACATTTCAAAGTACATCATTACTTACAGCCATCACCCAAGCTCTAGAATTACATATGACCAAAGACTACTGTCATCTTAGAGTGCCATGATGCTTTTGTGTGAGCTGTTTTAAAATAAAGAAGCCTTGTGCTAATTTGCACAAACTAAGACCAAGAAGTATATCCCCAGGTGACTCTCCTGTACTGCCTCTACAAGACCTTTAGTACTAACAAAGTACACATAACACAAATACTGCTGCTTTGAAGAATGATGGTTTTTTCTAGTTGATAGCATAGAGATTAGACACTAAAAGAACTTACTATACTTGTCTCATTGTAGAGCTTCTAAAGCGTTAACTTTACAAAGTAAACAGAGTGGCTGACAACAGAAGAGTCCACTGCTCATTTCTTCCACTCAACTGTTTCCCTATACGGGATTGCACTGGGGGAAGGGGCACAGCTGCAAGGATCCAGTACAGCCAAGCTATCTTGAAGTCTTGGGGCTAGTTAACACTGACATGCATTTTGAATGTAAAATTTCAATATCATGGCATAACTCTGAGTCCTGAAGTTCATATTCCAATGTAAAGTTATTTTAAACCAAAATTAAACCCTTTCCCTGACTTGCCAAAAAGCACAGCTTTTTCATTCCATTATACTAGACATCATCCCTAAGTTGCATGAGAATGTTTATGCTCTTTGTTGAGCTGCCTAGCTTGGCGTTCTGAGGTGCTTTAAATACCATAAAAGAACAAGTCACCTCTCCTGCTGACTGACTGTATGCAGAGGTCCTTTTGCTCACGATAGCTAGATGGGTGATGTGCCGTGAACTTCCTAAGCATGCTGCTGTAACAGATATATCCAGGTGGACAAGATTTTTCTGCTAGAAATCAGAAACAAGACTGATTAGTTTTGTCACAAACTGTTATTTATTGAATGGTACTATACTTAGTACAGAGATACAAATTGTGCCTCAAAAAAAGATCAGAATGTAAGTCATGATTTGGCCAATACATTCCACAGATCAGAAATTCACATTCAAAGTGATTTTTTTGAAGTTTTGTTAACATTTTGGTTAGATTTAATATATTCTAAACAATAACTTGCTCTTCAGTTTATCTACTGCATAAAGTAGAACTACAGCACAGAATCAAAGTTCCCTCAGCACTACAAGAAATACCTCAAATCTTTATACATTTATATACATCCTCAAGCATCTTTGTATTTACAACCCAGATCCAAACACCAGAACTCTAGAGCTATCCTTCCCGTGTTGGACATCTCCTGTACTCAATCCCAAACATGCCTTACTAAACCTTCAGAGCTTATTTATACTATACACCACTAACTTCCTAGAGATCCATCCTTTTGCCTGCTGCTTTCCAAAGCATCCAATTTAATAAAATTGAAAAAAAAAAAAAACCCAAACGCCAAACACCTTCAAAACAGACCTTACGTGGAAACTACGCCTAAACTAAGAGTCAATTTCTGTGAAATTAGCACAGTGGATCTCTTAACTATACAGACAGGTCCCTCCACTGCTGCTTTAGATAAACCTATGGAATGTCTTGTAGCTGAGTAAGCACTATCAAAAAGATACTCATTACTTTGTGGAAAACTAATGGATCCGCATTACAATCAACCAGAGAATAAATTTTGTTCAAGAAGTCAAAATGTGAAACTAGCGTTAAAAAGAATATATAATTTTATTATAGGCTAGCTAGTCACTGCTAACACTTCATTAGTGTCAAAGCTAGCCTTAACAACCGATTCTCTTGATTAGGACCTCTGACAGGTGCAGATATCCTGCCTTCTGAGTCCACACCTTCAGAGAGCGTCCGTCAGACGCAGGTTAGGACCGGACAGGACTACATTCCCCCACACACAAGCCGAAAAGCACTCGGCCCCTGTCAACACTAGTCTTCCCCTGCCCTTGCTGCGTCTTCCTGTGAAGGGATGACCTCAGCCGCCTGGCAGGAGGCCAGGCTGCCATCACAACTGCCAGCACCATGTGCAGAAGCGAACAGGCAGCAAGAGACGGTCACGTCCCCCTCCCCGGGCTTCACCCCGAATGCGTCATGGGCAGCAGGGGATGATTAATGGGGACGGAACACCGCCTTCCTCCGAGGGAAGCACAGCCTCCCGTGCCCCACCCGCACCGGCTGATGGACCGGCGTGAGGGAAAAGCGGCACGGGCGGCGCCTGCAGCCCCTACCTGCAGCCCCGGCGGTGTCTCTGCTAGGGCGCTCGGCAGCGACCGCGACGGGCGGGCCGCCTCAGCGCCGCCACTCGACTCCGGCGGGCTCCGGAGGGAGAGCCGGGGAGAAATGGCTGCTGGCTGGTCCGCGCCTCACCGGGCCGCTCGGCCGACCGACGCCTCCGCGCCCTCCCGACAGGCGGTTCCGCCGCGCGCCGCCAGAGGCGCCGCCGCCCCTCCATGGCCTCCGCTTCACTTCCGGGTCCGGCCGGGCCCGCTCCTACGCCATCGCCGCCGAGCGGGAGAAGGGGCGACGCGGCCGCCACCACCATCCAAGGCGGGGAAGGTGGGCCGCAGGGAAGAAACGAGGCGCGGCCTCTTCGGAGCGCGGGAGGAGTTTGTCCGTCGCCTGTGCCCGCAGCTCCCCCGCTCCCCCCCGCGGGAGAGGCGCCAACCACTCCCGCTGCCTTCCTCCCGCGGCCTAAAATGGGAAAGAGCCGCACACAAAATGGCGCCGGGAGGCTGACCGCGGCGCATGCGCTCTGCACGTCCCGGGCCGCCGCCGCCGCAGGACGCCGTCTCCGCCCCCCGCCGCCCCCCTCCCTCTCTCTCGTCCCCGCCCCACCGCGTCTCCAAGAGACGGTCGACACCAATCAGATCGCGCCGTTGTTCTTCCTGTCCTCCGCTCGCGACCAATCACCGCGCCTAGAGCTACATCCGGATCCAACTCCTACCAATCAACCGTGGGGGACGCTGACTTCACTTCAATCTTCACCAATCGGCTGGCGTTCCAAAGGAGCACCAATCAAAAGTCTCTGTGGCTCTACCTGCGTCGATGGCTGGCCAATACCTTCTGCCGGCCTCCTTGTGACCAATAGAGATGCTGTCCGCGGCGCCCAATCCAGGCGGGGCAGAGCCCCCGGGGCGTCACGAGGGGGCCAATGGGAGTTCAAGCAGGACAGATTCTGCTCAACAGCTTGTTATTGGGCTCGGCGCTGGTGATTCGGTGCGAGTCCGGGCTGGAGGGGGTGGAGCGGGGCCGCGCTTCAGCCGCCGCCGCTCGCGGGGCTGTCGTCGTCTCAGAGGGGGCCGCGGCGCTGGGAGCGCGGCGGGGCCGGGCCGGGCAGTGCGGGGCTGCCCACTTCGCTCCGAGTTTCCAGGTAGGAGGCAGCGAGGGCAGCGGGCGCCTCGGCAGCCGCAACTCCGCCGCCGTCCCGGGGGAGGGGGCGCGGAGCAGCGTTGGGAGCTCCCCCCCCCCCCCCCCCCGGCCCGCATCAACGCGCCCTTCCACCCCGTGAAGGACCGGGGACGCCCGCCGCTCCCCTCACGGCGAGGACGGGGATTCCCTTCCCCGCCGAACTCCGCCCCGTGCCCCCTCCGAGAGCCCCGGCCGCCTCCCCCCGCCGCCGTCCCCGGGGCTGCCCCGACGCTTGGCGGCGGGGACCGCCCGCCCGCCCTGCCCTCCATCCTCAGCCCCCTCAGCCGCGCGGCGCCGGCCCGCCCCCGCTCCGCCTCCCCTGCCCCGGGCCAGGGGCTGCGGCGTCCCGGCGGGCTGCCCGGGCGGCCGGCCGCGGCGGGTGTCAGGGGGGCGGGAGCCAGAAGTCCGCCCGGCCGGCGGGTGAGGGGGGCGGGGAGGAGGGACTCGGCGCGTCCCTCCGCGGGCCGCAGAAAGTTGCGAGGGCCGGGAAGGGGTGGGGAAGGCGGTGGCGGCGGGCCCTGCCGCACCCCCCCCCCCCTCCTCTGGCGAGGAGCTGCCCGTGTGGGGCGGCGGGTTTCCCTCCCGGTTTGAACGCGTGCCCCGACCCCTCCGCCCTGAGGCGGGGAGCGGGAGCAATGGCGACGTGACACACCGAGGGGCCGCCGGGCGGGAAGCGGCGGGCGGCGGCCGCGGCCCCGCTCCCTCCGCGGCCCGGCCGGGCTGGGACGGGCGGCGGCTCCCGCCCGCCCGCGCTGGGCTCCCCTCGCAGCCCGCCCGCCCCCTCACGGGGAGACCCACGTTCGCTCGGGTGCGCCTTCACCGCTCCCTCCCTCTTGTTTTGCAGTGGTTTCCCGTGCGTTCGCGGGGAGGAGAAGTCTTTGAGCTGGAATCCCTCAAATAACCTTTAAAGATGAAGGTAGGCTGACTCCGGAGCAGGGAACGGCTGCCTTTCCCCGCTCGTTAGTTACTCTGGCGATTTCATTTTTAATGGCACGTCTCGGCTGAGCAACAGTAGGATATCGCTGGCCGGGGTTTCGGTGCATGCTGCGAATCCTGTTTCTGCTCTCCAGCTGAGGTGTGGGTGAGCGAAGCTCTTATCGTCTTGCAGTAGTAGTCTGAAAATGCACAACGTCTTTGAGTTGTTGTCCTTTGGGCTACTGTCTTTAAATGTTTCCTGTATCAGCAGCTGCTATTGCAAGTTTGCAAAACCACAGCTTTTGTCCCGCCTTAGCTGTTGCCGGTTTTTTTCAGTACAGAGGCTTAACAATTGCAGTATAATTCACAAAAGAGAGGAAAACTTTTTTTGCCTTCAGAAATGAAGAAATAATAATTTTTTTAGAAAAAACTTATAACAGAAAAACTGTTATTTACTATTCTATGCTGACTTCCTGACTTGATAGACATTTTCAACATGGTAATTTTGTTGGTGTTTATCAGTTGCTACAAACATGATAAAGTCAAATGTAGAGTAATAAAGTTCAGATTAAGGAAAACGTGATGAGAAATATTTCTTTCTCTTAAAATGCAGAAGCAATTAAACTTTGATAAAGGCATTTCAGGAAAGAAAAATACTAGTTAAAAGCTGTTTGAAAGATTACAAGAAATTTCTCTAGAGGTCTCCTTTTAGTCAACAGGCAAAAAATATCCTGTAGATGGAATGTTATAGACTTAATTGTAAGTATTGGGATGATAGCAGTCTTAAATGTTTTAAATAATCTGTGTCATTGGATTGGTTATAGCTGAAAAAAGTACAATTATCTATTATGCTGCCTTTTTTGCAGTTGAAATACTTTCCTTTTGTATGCTGTATAGGAATTACTTGAATTAGTAGTCACTCCTACACATTATTATCCATTTTATAAGGAGATGTTCCAAATATCAGTTCAATACCCTCCAAGATATTTCTAGGAGAGTAATTAGGCTCACAAATTTGGGGGGTGGGGTCGTCAACATCAACAAAACTTCCTGTAACCTGTTAGTTGGTTTTTTTTTTTTCTTTTAAAGAATAGTCTGATTGCAATTCCACGTACATACATTGTTTATCGCTTAAAAGTCAATAGTTCTAAAAATTTAGATGTAAAATTAAATACATAATGATGTACCTGTAAAAATAAATAAGAATAACTAAACTTTGTTCTTATTTTTTGTTTCTTAATAGGCAGCAGATGAGCCTGCCTACCTGACAGTGGGAACTGATGTCAGTGCCAAGTACCGTGGTGCCTTCTGTGAGGCAAAGATTAAAACAGTGAAAAGGCTTGTGAAAGTCAAGGTAGTATACTGTGATTGTTGCTGATTTTATTAAAGCATTGTGTTGAAAGAACTGTCAGGACATCCTAGTCCTGAAGATTAGGAAATGTTCATTACCTCACTGTATGAATTTTAAAAAACACTTGAATGTTGTTTTTCATATTTTGGTGTTGGGTTTGGGGTGGGTTTTGGTTGTTTTTTTTTCTTCTTTTGGGGGGTATGTGGATTTTTTTTTTATTTTTCTAGAAGGCTGCTGGAACAAGAACGAGCTTTCAAATTACCTATTCTTGCTACGTCTTTCCTGATCATGGTTGTCTTCTGTTTGTGAATGCATCAGTTTCACAGCAATCAGTTTTGATGTCACAAATAGAGGATTATGGCTTTACATGAGTAATGAGGAATAAAAGAGCAACCTCTTCAGAAGCAGAAGTTCCATTTCATTCCAGCTGACATTCTAGTTTTACAGCTTACAACTTAAGAGGCAATACCAAAATAAATCAACATAAGAGCAAAAAAGATGGCAATAATTAGTTTCTTAGACCAGGTTTTAGAAGTGTCCAGGATAACATTTGTTAGGTTTTGAGCATCTTGCTGCCACTTCTAAAACAGTATGCTCTGGCTGTAGCTGAGTTTCTACGCCTGCATAGTACTGGCACATAATATTTATTCACATTTACAGGTCTTATGCCAAAACAACAACAACAACAACAAAAAGTAATTATTTTGGTTTTGCAGTGCTGTTGTTGATGCTAGTATGGGAAAATAGGAATAAAATGTAGTTAAATAAAAATTGAGAATTCAAAGTAAATATAGAAATTGTTCTTCTGCTTTGTTTTGTCAAAATCTTCCCACTTCCTACTTTCTTGTCTGCTGTCCAGGATATGTAAATAAGGCATTAGTGACCCCAAAACCCCTAACAAATAGAGATGAAAGCTTCTTTTTATAACTGCACATCTAAGTTTTCGTGCGCTTTAATGCTTAGATCAAGTAGAAAAAGCTATCAGCCTCTTCAGTTACATATATAGATCATATCACTTTATCAGAGTGCTTTTCATGATAAGAAAAAACCACACAATTCAGATCTTGGAGTCTTTTTCCCTGTCCTTGATGAGAGCTTTCAGAAATTTCTGATGTTCTTTGAAATCTGTGTTAATGAGAAGCTCTGTAGGAAGCAGTGTGCTGCCCTTCCTGGTCTCACATCTTTGATTTTGTGTCTGTATCTTTGGTCAGATAAAGTATTTAGTCTGTTGATAGGTGTCAGTTTCTTTTTCTCATTAGAATCTTATGCTTTATTATTCCATGATAAGAATTGGATGTATATGGGGCTGCTTGGTGGACTTAGTGGAAATTCCTGTTGCTGTATCCCAATTATAACAATTGAAGTTTTAACAAGCTAAGCCTGATATTGTAATTAAGAGTGTAGGCACACCCCAGCACACTTGCCAAGAGTGCAAAGAGTCCAAAAAGTCCGGTAACCTTTTCCTGAGTAGCAGGACAACCTGTATTCATCTCTATGCCGATAAAAAAATGTAAATAAAAATTGCATAAACTGCATTATTAACCAGAATGTGTGTTAATACCAATGTTATTTTAGCACGCCACTAGCAGTGTTTTATACATACAGCCACAGTGTAGAATGTGGTTGGGAAATGATTGGGGGAGCTAGAAAACATCTTTATAGGTGGAAAGGAAGCTCCTGGAACTTTTGATTCCTGAAAAGAAATAGATATTTTGGTATTTTTTATTAAAACACCGTACGTGTTTTTGATATAACAAACAGCAGTGAAAGAGTTAACAATGTTGACATCTAAATAGTCATCTTTTATGTTTCTAAACTGAGTCTCTGCAAACTCAGGGATTCAAGTTGCGTAGGCTTACATTCACTCTGTCTCATCAGCGTTACCTTCTCAAACGTAGGGTTGTAAAGGGAGAAGCATAGTTGACTTACACTGTAACTGATCCTTATTTTCATTACACTTGTGGTGATTCACATCTTTACCATAAAAACTTTCTCTTGCTCAAGGTAGCAGAAATGGTGGTATTGTGGTCAGTTTGGTGGTTTTTTTGATAATGTTTGATAAAGAGAGCTTTTTATTTTGGTTGTAGTTTAGCACTCAATATGTTGTTAAAAAAGTGCTACAGTTGAAGTAGAGAGAGAGAGAGAGAAAGCCTGCTTAATCTTCTGATCTGGAAGCCCACTTCCAGGTATGTCCTGGATTGTATCAATATCCAAACTCTTTGCTTTGGAATGGCTGATGTTTGATTTGCCCCATTCTTTAATTATGATGTTTCAGATTAAACATTAAATGTGGTACTTGGGGCTTCCTGTGAGTAAAAGCATTCATTGCAAGTGTTTTGTGTTAATAAAGTTCAAGTCCATTTAACTGATAAAAATCTTGTTTTCCAAATTATTATTACTATAAATACAGTTTTGTATGCTATTAAAAATAAGATATATATATATATATAAAAAAATGTTTATGAATATCTTTCAGGTGGTCCTGAAGGGGGATAACTCAACTCAGTTAGTGCAGGATGACCAAGTGAAAGGACCTTTAAGAGTATGTATATTGCATGCCTTTTTTTTTAAATCACACAATTGATTTGTAAAATTCTACTTTTTGATGCTGTTTATGTGAGTACCTGTTCTAAAGAGTTTAAATCAACAGGAAGAGGCTTATTGCTTTAGATTAGATTGATTCTGAGTAATTAGTCGTAACTCTTGCAGTTTTTAGAGGCAGTTTATGCTTCTCCATGTAGTATACTTTATATGCAAACAGTTTTGCATGCATAATGATTTTTGTATCTTCTTATAAGATACAGAACTTTTCATAAGTAATGAAACTTTTAAACTTCTTATAAGTAACGGAGAACTTGATAACAAAGCTAAGTTCAAGCCTGTTAGACAACAGTAAATACGATTGCTCCAAATATGTTTTAAAATACTTTATGTATTTTATATCAAATATGTGTTGATTTGTATTTGTATATGTAACAGCTGTCTGCTGAAATATATAGCTGCATTATAAATCACTGAATGCAAATAGAACTCTTTAGAGATCAACGTTTTTGTATTTGTCTTTTCTCTGTAGCTACTGCAAGAGCACCAATGCATGTTGTAGTCTGCTACTGAAATTCTGATCTGGCTGACAGTATAACAATGTTTAAAGTATAAGAAATAGTAATTGCATGCACATCAGTAATAATTACTTTGATTGAATATTTGAATATTTATCTCCAATTAGCCTTCTATTATTTCTTGTGATGATGTAAGTCATGCTGAAATTAGATGTTCTGGGTTTCTTACTGCTTTACTGTCTACTTGCAGTTCAGCGTTCATGCTTAAGGACCTTTGTTCTTACTAGCTAAGTAATTAAATTTTGCGAAGTAACGTTTAGCTAAAATGATTCCTTAAAAAAATAAATCTAGCTTGCTGGAAGAATTAATGCCTCAGTGTGTTTTTCTCCATTATATGGGTTTGGGATTACATGTAACCTTGAGATACTCCTTTTTGCAGGTTGGTGCAATGGTTGAAACCAAAATGCCTGATGGATCCTTTCAAGAAGCTGTTATCAGCAAGTTGACAGATGCTAGTTGGTATACTGTAGGTGAGTAGCCACATGCTTTCATTACAGTCACTAATCTTTGAAGAATACATTTCTAATTATAGGTAATAATGTAAGTAATTATATCTTGTATTGTAATATTTGAGATAGAGTTTGTAGGGGACTTTATAGTCTTCCAGGTCTTGTTTCCTTATCCATTTAAAATAGCATAATAATTATTTGATGTTCAGGGTAGTTGTGCTGTTGCAAAAGTAATTGCAGGGCTGAACAATCAAGTTTTATTTGGCGATACTGATGTTAGTGTCACTCGCTGGAATTCAGAATAATTTTTGCGGATTTTAAGACATAAACCTGGTAATTGCACTTCTAGCTGAAAGCCTGTGGCATGTAATCAATGACTGAAATGCAAGCCTTTCACTGTATGCAACCTTGTACACAAGAAAAGCACCACTATGTTCTGTGTAGAGTTGAGGGTTGTGGGTTTTTTTATGAAACAATAGAAGAAAGGATTTTATTTTTTCTTTAGAAAAGAATTGACACATCACACCTTAAAAAGAAAAGAGGGTACATTCACTTATAATGTGAATAACTGATTTAAAATAGTTTTCAAATAATGATTATATCTAAAGTGAAATAGAAAACTACTTTGCTTCTCATGTTGGAGGCTCAGGCATTTTTCAGTTTTTGAAATAGAAACCTCAGAATGCAGAGGCAGCGATATTTCAGTGTTGAACAAAAATTCATTGCAAGATAAATTTCTTTATTTTGAATAATTAGAATTGCTCATTCTGATCTCTAGATTTTTCTGAAACAGCTTTAAGAGTAGACCTAGCAACATTCAAGTATTATTAGATAAGCAAATAAAAAACCCACAGTATTTGGATCAAAGAGCTTTGCAAGCACCCATCCGGTTTTGCACAAAAACTTTCTTACAGCACTGGAGTGTTATATTTGCTAATAGCAGCATGGAGAGAACATGCTCCTCTTAATTGTCTTGCAGGTGCTACTCTTGGCATTGCTTTTGAGATTGGTACTTGTAAATTGAAACTGTTTGTTTCTTACTAGCTGCCTTGTATACTGAATGTATTCAGCTTTACTTCATATTCTTTTGTACTCTCTTGAGGAGTCCTCTGTCACATGGAGTGTCAATTATTTTGATTCATTAACCCCTTTTTTAAGATATAAAGAAGATATTTTCAGTAATCCATAATTTCCATTGCAGTAGGTGAGGTTACGTTATCTTTGGTGGGATCAGGATAAGGCTCTCACTGCAGACAATTTGGAAGGATTTATCACTTTATGATTATTATTGTATTGCGTGCTTTAAATATAAGCCACTTGACTTACCAGTTGACAAAGCTCATTGCTCTTTGCATTTTTCTTCAAGATTATAACATTACTGTAAAATTGTAGATTTAGCTGTAAAATTGTAGTGTACATCAGGTCAGGGAGGAAAAGGAGGATTACTTTGGAGTGCAGAAGATTTAAAATCTACTTGGTTTAGTACTATGATGTGACATACTCAATGTAGAATGCTGGACCTTCAACTTTGCTTTATATTGACTTAGAGGTTCACTGTTCTGATACAGAAGAGGTAAGAAACACAGTCTTGCACTAATAATTTCATGGTTTATGAATTAGCATTTCCATTTTAAAACTCTTATTTTAGTTTTAAAGTAGCATTTTTAGTTAATTCTATTTGAATTTGGACCAGAAGATTTACATCAGTAAACCAACCCTACATATTCCTGCTTCAGTGATTAAAAAAGGCTTTAAACTATTAATCGATAAACATACTCTTCATCTTACATTTGACAGTTAAACCTTAAATCCCCTGTTTTGGGAGTGAGTTTTGTCTCTGCCTTTTTTTCTTTTTTTTTTTCTTTCTTTGCTTTTTTCTTCTTTTTTTTCTTTCTTTTTCTTTTGAGCAGTACACTTCTACCAAAAATCTTTACTTGATGAGCAGGTAATTTGAACAGTGAATACTGTATTAGTAGATTGTTGTTTAGATTTAACAAGTTGTTGAACTCTCCCCAGTAATATAAATCACGCAATGCATGATTTTTACTTGATACATTTACTAAGGTGCAGTTTCTTAGAAACTTGAACCAATGGTTAATTTATTATTGTCATTTTCTTTCCCCAAAAAATATTTTTTTGACAGACAGAATAGGGAAAATAAACTCATGTTTTCCACATGCAAATGTATTAAGACTGCTAGATAGCATATAGACTATATATGCCTACGACTACGAAAATACAATTGTAACACATTGGAATTATATTTAGATCTTATGAACGTTTTTGTGAGTTGTATGTGGTGCTGTGCTTATTGATGTTGAAAGTGAAGGTAACATTGACCAGAGTAAGAGATCGTGAAGTTTGTGTCATTAAAAAAATAGTTATTTTACTTTTAAAATTGGGGATGCATTCAAGATTGAGTGTAAAAACATTGAGGTGTGAAAAATAAGCCTTGTCTTTTGCCTGCTGCTTCTATTGTATCTTTCTGCAAAGTTTTGGATAGACATTAGCTGTATGTTCATACATTAGCTGTATGTTCATGTTGCTGTGAAGCAAATACAGTTGAATCGGTTCCTTTTTAATATATAGCGGGTCATACTTCTCGGCAGTCTTACTGACTGATTCAAAGCTAAAGAGTTGAGAGGGAAGTGGATTAAACAGCCTTTAGATTTCTAGAATGTCTTCCTGAATGTGGTCAGGCTTGAGATGGAAAGCACAAGGGAAAGCTTGTGTTTCAGTAGTATGTGCTTTTCCTTTGTGATTTATTTTCTGTGTTACGTAACATCTCTGTCTCCGTGATCTAAAGTGGACTGATATGGATAGGGAAACCAGTAATATATACAAACATTTTCAAAGTATTAAGTACAAATATCTAAAAAATCCAGCAAAACAAACTGCATGCATGTCTAGTGAGAAGCAATGAGGTTCACCTTTGCAAATCAGGTTCTCTATTTCAGATAGGTATCTAAAGAAGAAGAAAAGTCAGCAGAAACAACTTTGCTTTGTTCAATAAGGTGAACCAGTATAAATGCTATGTCGAGTTTGCTGTGGTAGGCGACTTTGCCACCAACATAATGAAAGAGCCACAAAGATGATCAGTTAGTCTATTTTAACAGTATCTCTTGTCTATTAGTGATGTTCATGTACCCAAAATAAATAGGGATTATTTTTATTGTAGCTGCCATGGAATCACTTTTTCACCTATTTTTACATAGTGATGAGGTTACTGTAGTCATTTAGTTGTATTGAAATTTTCAGCTGTGATTTGGAAATATTTTTGAAATTGCCTTTGAAATTCAGCTTTTCCGTATAAGTAGGTGAAGAAACAAAAGCCGTTTGGAGTGAAAGTTTAACAATGTCTGAAAAATGCCATTGCACGTGTCAGCCCTCTCATCTGCTCAATTGCATCTAAAGTAGGATGACAATAATAGTGTTTTAAGTTCTTTGGATAACATATGGCTCGGTTGGAAGTTTTAATCTTTAAAACGAACTTACTTAATTTACAAATTTTAAAGTGCTGCATTGATGCTTTTGAAGTGCTGAATATATGGCTAGGTGATAATTGCATAGAATTAGAATGATCTATCAGATCTGCTTTCAGCTGAGCCAGGTTTGAATTACAGCTTACTTAGCATAACATCCACCTGATTCTTCCACCTGGTTCTCTGTTAACTTGTAAAATGTTTCAGGTAAATACTGAAACAATGTCTGAAATTACTTAAAAAAAACCCCCGACACAAAACCCAGACCACACCTTACAAAGTGCATAGCTATATTTTCTTTCTTTCATGTTCTCGGGAGTCTTACAAGCATTACCAGAATTTCAGAAAACAGAAATCCTTATGTATATGTTCTTTAAGGAAGCACACTTGTATCCCTTCTGTACAGATCTAGAAGTGATGTAATGTCTATATAAAAGTGAGAAACAGTATTTCAATTGAGCAAGCATCTGAAGAGTTACTGTTAGAATGGCCTTTTTTAATTGCCCCATCAAAACAGAAGTGTCATCTCTCTCTTGTCAAAACTCAGGTCAATAATTTGCATGTGCTTAGATCTCTTGTTAAGTTAACCATATATACAACTTTAAACAAAAGAAAAACCAGATCAGATACATTGAGCTTTGTGCCGTGTATTTTGCTAGATAGAATCATAGAGAAGTTTTTCTAAAGAGAGAAAGAGAAAACATGTATTAATTTTTGGTATTTTTTTCCTCTGAAATGAGTAGGAAATAGGGAGAATAAAACCAAAACAGTGAGAGGCGTTTGAGGTTCCTAGCAGACCTTGCTGTCAACAGGAGGGCTTTATATACTGTTTCAAGTGAAAGGGAGCATGAATCTTTATTTTTTGAGAGTTACGGCTTTCAGGCTTCATCTAGTACTTTTATGTAAGAGAAGACATGTCTTTTCCCCTTTTAAAAGTTATCATGAAATGGCAAAATATTTTAACATAAATAGTAAAGAATTTGTTTTTCTCATTCTTTTCAATACTGCATGAGTTTGCAAAGCCAACAGAGTTTTTCCTTTTTGGCTCTAGTATGGTGTTGTACCTCAACATGGCCCAACTTTGGCTGTGCTGTAAGCCAGGCACCGCTTCTGAGACACCCCTGTGAGCCCCATACCTCTGCTTGTGCTGCTTTCCAGCCTCATGCGGTAGCTGCCTCCTCTCACGTAGTCACTGTGGCAGTTTGCAGGGAATGCTGAGTGTGTGCTGAGAGGAGTTAGATCCCTGAGAGCTCTTCCTTGTGCAAGTGGAGTTTTGGGTAGTCCACTTGAGGCGTTCGGAAAATGAAGTACAGTCTCAGCCAGCAGTTGCATCGTTTAGGAGAAACCAGGACTGCGTTTAGGAGAAACAGGAGACAGAAACAAAAGGTATGAAGTGTTTGGTTCTAGTCCTCTCATGTTGCATGGGTTTTGAAAATTCCAATCCATAATTCTGAGAGTATTTATGAGAAAATGAACCAACAGTGATGTCCTAGGACTTTCAGGAGCAAGGTTGTTAACAGGAGCTATTTATAGTCCCATTTTCCTATTTAAAAAGAAAAAATACTTCCTCTGCTATGTGGAGGTGTCTGTGCTAACATGAAAAATTTACCTGGTCCTGACTGTGCTACAAATTTAAGCTCCTAACATGTCTTATTCCTGCATGGAGGGTGATAAAAGCTATCAGTGCCACCACTTAGAACTTGAACAGCACACGTCTTGTAGTATGCTCAAGGCACTAGTCATGTTTGCGTGGCCGGTTTGACCAGTTCTTCCCAGCATCCTGTTGAGTTCTATATCCCAGAAACATCACTTCATCTTCGGGCTGTGCATGTGTCATCTGGGAATCCAAAACCACAAGTGTGGCAGGGGAACTGTCCAGTTGTCTCCACTTCACTGGTGCCCTACACCACCCTAACCCATCATAAATTTGTTCTTTTTGTCTTCAAAATGTTGCTTGGCTGGATTTTGAGGACATGCTGTATTTGCCTGGAGTCCTTCCATGGGCCATGTCGTCGTTCAAGTGCACCTGTGACACATAGAAACTGTGCAATAGTTGTGTTGCTTTCTGGAGAATCTAGAAAAAAAGAATAGCACTGCATTTTGAACTTAGGTGTGTTTACACAATTTGCAGGTAGAGGAGCAGATGTGATGGTGAAAAACTGTATTAACTGAACCTTGTTAGAAATCAACTGGATAGAACCTTTGTTTATAAAACTACCGTTGTTACAATGTGGACTGACTGTTACAAAAAAAATTGTGTACGAACAATACTGTAAGGAGGTAGATTTTTTTTTTTCTGTAATCTCTTTATATATAACAATAGTAAGATTACTGTAACATCTCAGAAAAAACAGTTTTAGACAGGTTTTTGTAAGGTGATAGTCTTCTGTGAGTAGACGCAAAGGTTGCACTTGTAAGTTTTCAGTGATACTTCATATACTTTTTTTTTTTAATTGAGTTCTGTAGTCTCTCCAGTAGCACCATACACTGCAGTATCTTGCTCTTAAGCCCTCTTACAGTGATGAATCGGTAGTTAGTACAGTCCTTGTCTACGAGGTCATTCAACAAGTGTTGCATGACTCTTGGTACTTTCTATATTGTTTCCACAGCTGAAAACCAAAAATCTGCAAAACTTGCCTGTATTCATTGATATATTTATAGGTAGCATCTCTGTTAGTTCACAAATTACTGCTTTGTCAGGCAGCTAGTGAAAATAATTAAGTGTACATAGTGACACTGGAGCAGCTTTTACTTCTTGGTACGTAGTTTCATTGTCTTGGTAGATAAAAATTTCTGAATGGGATGAGGAATGAGAAAAAAAACATTTACTTGCGCTGCAGTATAGAATCTGTCCTTCTTTGGGCAGCAACAGTACCATAACTTGTTGGATTTGGAGTTAGCAAGCAAATGCAGCCTTAAGGGTTGTTTTCCCTATTCACTTGCCTGTTACAGGACTGCCTTGTTCTGGTAACACTGATTGCTCTGTGTGTAAGTAATATCGTAGCTATTATGAGGATGTTATCGCTAGTGTCCCGTTATGTTCTCTTTTTTCTTTCTTTCTCTCTCTCTCTTTCTCTCTCTCTTTCTTTCATCTTAGGGATACTTATAAACTAGATGTAGTTAAACTGATCTGCAGTATTTTGTGGCAAGTTTCTTCACAGTTCCTAAAATGATTTTGATTAGTCGACTTGTTAATATTTCTTATATAAATAAATAAGAACCAGTGTTGAGACAGTATTTTTGTTAGGATAGGAGTAGTATTATTTTTGTTAATGGCATATACAGACCTGCTATAGACAGGGAATGGAAGATACCTGGCTCTTCAATAGTGGGTTGAAAGTTGCACTGTTTAATGAGTTTTTGTGATTAAAAGTTTTCTCAACTTTTAATCGAGAGAATTTTTTTCTAACTTTTGGGAAGTATTGCATTGATTCCAGCTGGGAAGCTTTGTTTTTCTTTTTCTGTCATAGCTTTGGGTTGCCTAGGCTTCCACAAACAGAAAAAAAAAATCAATTTCATTTCTTTCCTGTTATCAACAAGGTTGGGATGCAGCAAAATTCTGAAATTTTCCATTTTATTTCCACTGTGCAAATATGCTCCATATGGAGTGTATTGAACTTCATTCTTGGGACTAGAACAAGCGTTATAACAGAGACTGTTCCTCCAGGTTGTGCTGCTTAGTCATCTTTTTTCCCCTTCTGTCAGTGTTCTTCATTAAGCAGCATATTTGGAAGAAAGGCCTCTGGCCAGCAGAAACTTTGCTTTTCTTTCTGTCCTTTCTACTTTATGTTGACTCTTCAATAGTAGTATCTAGGTTCCTGGCTAGTGTGTATCATTCTCTTTCCAGAAGTATTTACCGAAGTAGTCAGCTGGTACACCTTGTTTCCCCAACAAGTACGTGCCTGCTACAAGATTAGGCAATGGTAGTACTTAAAGGGCTTCTGCTTTTTTTGTACTTGTTCTTTTGGAAGGACAGGATTGTAAGTTCCTCTTCTAAGATAAATATTGTGGCACTGTAAACACATCTTTTGATGACTACGTCACATGTGTATGGGGGGGATATCTCCCTGTCTTCCGTTCCTGTTTCCTTCCCTCTAGCACAACTGATACTGTTCAGTAAATTCTTTCTTACAGAATACAACCTCTAGAATTTCTGCTGGTTTGGAGTTGTAACAATAACCTGTTTAAGGCATAATACAGTAATTCAAGTTATTCAACATTAATTTAACAGTTTTTAATTTGTGTTTTTGTTAGTACTAGGCATTTTATTTAAACAGTCTTACTTGTGGGTGAGGTTAAAAAGAGGAATGAATTTGCAGCTTAGAGTCTTTTAAGTTCTTCTGACATGACTGCTATCATAGTATCAAAGTATCGCATAGCCAAAAAACATGCTGTCTGCCCTACTGCTTATATTTATTAAATCCTTAATATATAATACTGTACATTGAAAAGATGTTCTCTTAAAGCCTCTAGGACTAGCATTAAAAACTCATGCATAGGGTGGCAGTAACATGAATGGTACTTTGGTGAAGTAGATTTTTCTTAAAAGTGAGATGGAAACCACAAGGCCTACTTAGTTTAAGAAAGGTACATATTTTTAAAAGTGACAAGACTACCAATGTGTGTTTCTGATTACCCTTTCAGTAAGGCACAGACAAGTGATTTCCCTAGAAGAGAAGCAAGTTTAAAGTTGCTACAATTACAAAATATTTCCTGCATTGTGATTAATGGGAGAGACTTCTTACTTGGCCCCACTTTAGGAATTCAAATAATTGATTTTTTTGTATGAAAATTATGCTATTCTTTCTCCATTGACCCTTTATAAAGTGATCACTAATTTAGCTAAGGAAATCTTTCTTTTTATACTGTTATGTTATACACTGTTGTTCCACAAAGATGTTGTCTTGCTCTGAGTTGTGCAGCTATGCTGTCAGTTGCAGGTGCTGTTGCATGTGTGCACAACATAAATTGTTGTAGAATGAGCAGACAATTTCTTATGTATCTAAACACTCTTACATATCAAAGATTAAGTTTCAGTTTGTCCTTGAAGCATTTTAGTGACTTTGAAATACCAAAAATATTAGTGCTTTCTGTTTCTGCCCCTACTGGTCCCCATCAAGACAGAAGATTAAAGGTAACTATCACTTAGCTATTAATAATTTAAAAAAAGGCAAAGTCTTTTTAAGTAATGATAATGCTATGGTATTTCTTCTATATAACACCAGTTAGGTTTTGTTTTTGAGAATTCCGTTGTAATTGTCTAAAAGCATTTTCTGTACTGAGCAGGTAAAGTCTGTAGGGATAAACACACACAGGCTTGATAAAAATTTTCTAGTTCTGTCATTTATGGGTGTATATATATGTATTTACATATATTTATATGAGACTGTTGGGGGTTGCATATGTTGACTCTATCCATTCTCTTAACCTGAATGAGGGGTGAGAGGGAGAGAAACTTCAGTCCTGGAAGAAAATTACCAAGGTAAAATGGAACATATTAGACTTGATTACTTTGGAAGAATCACACGCTCTTACACTCTGCCGTGCATCTCCTTTGCCCCAGGCAGGACACTCTCACGTGGCTGCCGAACAGATATTTTTGTACACTTCCATTTAGCAGTTACACCAATTCCTTGGACTTTTGCAGTTCAGGAAGGAACTTTGAGAATTCTCCATCTTCCTTCCCTGAAGTTGTGTGATAACTGTCTCTCGTATGAAAGAAAGTACTCTGTCGTTTTGGAAAGAGCAGCTTTCCTTCCAGGGGCGGGAGAGGGATTTCAGAAGGGGCTTTGGGTTTTTTTTATTTTCCTTTTTGTAGTCCACCTGGTTTAAGTCTGGAAAATGTGGAGTGGCCTAGCACTTTTTCCCTGTATGGCAAGGGATAAGCTGCTTTTGTAGAACAGGCCAGTTCTGTATCTTAAGCTAGAGAAAGCAGAAACAAATGGCAGAAAAAGGCTTGTAGGAAGAGGGCTGCTTTTGAGGCATGGGATAGACTTGTCTTCATTCAGGTAGGAAACTGGGAATAGGACTGAAAGCGTGACTGCCAAGCTCTGAGAGCATTGTCTCTGGGTTTTGAGGGGTAATTAGGAAAACTTGATTATTCAGCATTATTTTTTCTTCCATGTTGTTTTGTCCATGAAAGTGAAATATAAATTTATGAAGCTGACACTTCTGCAATTGTAATTACGTTTTGCAGTCTATAATTGCCTCATATTTGTCAGGAATATCTAATTATGTGACTTTCAGAGTTCTAAGTTAACTTGCATGTTTGTTGTAATTGAGGAAAGCAGAATATCTCACACAGTTCTAAATTGTCATAATTTCCTTATGTGTCTTCAGTAGAGTTTTTTAGTGTGGTTTATGAGTGAATTTTACTTAATGCTCAGTATTTATAAGATTTAATCTTTCAGGGATGAAAAAATGGCATGTGTCATTTGTTTTATGAATGGTTTGCTTGATCTCTACTCTACTCGTTTTAATTAAATAGGTAGAGCTTCCAAAATTGGGGAGAAATTAGTCTGATTTTTTTTTTAATTTAAAGTCAAGTACCAGGTCCTGTTTGCTTATTTCAATAGTTACCTGTTGCCAGTCACTAGCCATTTGTCCCCCAAAATGATTATTTGCAAAAAATCAGTACTTTGACTTTAGTGCTGAATGTGTTTGGCAAAGGATACTGATGATGATCTGCTTTTAAGTCTCTTCAGAGTGATGAGAAATGGCAAACGCTGTAGGGTGCACAGAACATTTAAACCCCCCTCCCAAAAAACCCCAACCAGCCAAACAACCCTAAAACTTAAAAATATGCCAGTGAAATATTGTTATCAAAGTGTACAAGAGAGCTGATGAGTGACACGTTTGGAGTAGGTAATGAAGCTTAAACTTCAAAGGGGTGGCACAGATTTTTTTTTTTTTTTTTTAATTAATGTAAACCTGTGACAACACTGACCTTCAGAATTATTTTGAGCGCTCTGGTTTTTGTGCTTAGCTGATCAGTGGGTACCAGAGCTGAGTAAGTAACACAGAGGGGAAGGGCTCATGCTTTGTTTTCCCAGTTAGTGCGAAGCATCGCAATGGTGGCTGCCTTGAGCTGTAAGCTAAACTAGAAGATTTTGAGAGTAACGTGCTGATATTGGGGTTGATGGGTCTTACTGGTACTTATATTTTAAAAGTTTTGAAAATATTATTAACTAGTCCAGATAACTAGGCTATACATATCTGCTATTCTTAAAATATTAGGAGTATGGAGGGGGAAAAGTTAGTTGCATTGTCTGTATGAGTATTACAACATAAGCCATTAAGATAATTCAGCAGTGGAGAATACCACAGCAGTATGTCTACTCTGAAGATGGAGAAACCTTAAAGCTTATCTTGTCAAGTTTAATTAAATTTTTATTCATACCTTTTCATATAGTTATTATTGCAGTCTATGGTTTTAATCTAAGTTTATGAGAATGTGACTCTTCTGTGTAGTTATTTGACAAATAAGTGCTTTACTTGCTGCAACCAATCTGTATTTTTTGCTAACAGTACACATGTATTTGACATTTATGCAAGAGATTTATTTTTAATAGAAGTATGCTAAAATTACCATACCGATATGCACAACACTCTGGAATTTTTTTTTTCTTATTTATTTTTAAGTTCACTACTGGAAAAAGCCTGTTTCAAGTCATTTAAATATAGAGTAGTATCTTGCACTTTGACCCATACAAATAAACTTTTACCTTACTGGAATGCCAGACTGCAGCCACCTGGTCTCTGCTCTTTGAAAAGAGCCTGTTCACATGGCTCAGCCAGTGGGATCTGAGCCAGTGGGGGGGGGGGGGGGGGGGGGGAACTAGTAACTTTTCTTTCCTTCTCTTCAAGGAAGTTTTCGTGAAAAGGTTTCATTTAAACTGACTAAAGAGTAGATCTTTCTCAGGCAAAGCTGGCAGTAGCCTTATAGCATTCTAGTCTTTTTCAGATGTGTATTGATGGAAATAGATGGAACTTCCTTTTCACTTATGCATGAGTTTTGAGAGAACAGGATGTCTACTAAGTATTCTGTATAAATTGGTCAGATTTACAGTTGCAAGTTTCCAGTACTCTTAGTCTGCTGGTAGCACAGTATTGATAGTGTAGCAAAAACTATGGCTTGCTTTTTTTTCATTCACTTGTCCTTTCATGAGGTTGGTTGTAGGTAGCATCAGTAAGGAATAAATGGATGGGGTAAAAAAAAAAAAAACCAAAATCAAACAAAACCCTGAGATTGTTAGATAATAGTAACTGATATGCAGCCAGTAGCTATGGTTTGAAATGTGCAGTGTATTGATAAGAGGGATGTCTACATTAGATGATTGCATCCAAAAGCCTTATTTTATACTGGCTTGAATCTCTGTGTGCAAATGTTATCTGTTCTTAGGCTGGATCTTGAATACCACACTTCATTTTGCTTGTGAACTAAAGAAACAGTTAAATGGAGATTTTGAAAGTCATGTTTTAGAGAATATTCTAGATTGTGAGATAAATAGTAGACTTGTTTTGTCGCCTTGTGAAAGAGATCTGATCACCTTGTGTTTTCTTGGCTTCATAATAGTTTTTGATGATGGTGATGAAAGGACCTTGAGACGAACTTCATTATGCTTGAAGGGAGAAAGGCACTTTGCGGAAAGTGAGGTAAGACAATGATGGACATGCAGTGAAAATTAAGTGGTTTGTTTATTTATTTATTTATAATGAGAAGAAATAGCAAACTAATTTTGTTTCCTCTTTTTCCATGTAGACGCTTGATCAACTGCCACTAACCAATCCAGAGCACTTTGGAACTCCCGTTATTGGGAAGAAATCTAATAGAGGAAGAAGATCTTCCCTTCCTGTGTGAGTTTTGATAGTGCTCTCTTGCTTTCCTTTAGCGTCCTTTGCTAAAACTGAAGTTGTACCTTTGAAGCTGTAATGGTCTGAATGCTCCATCATGTGAGCTGTGGACACAGCTTATGGACTTAAGTAATTCAGTTCATGCAGACGTGTTTGTATCTTAGCAGAATTAGGAAATTCATGGGGTTTTTGCTTGTAGTAGCCTTAAGAATGTTTATGCCTCTTTCATGTAATAGGAACTCACGTGTCAGGAAATGAAGGGTTTTTAACCTTCTTTATACTGCACAAAGTAGGAAAAAAAAAAGATGCTTTCAAATTTCTGGGGTAGAGGCCATTTGTCTTTGTTTTATGTCTCTGCACAATCAAATCCTGATTCATGCCTCCAATTCCAACATGATGCTATTGTAAAATACTACTACTTGGAAAGAATTTCTACAAAATTCCTGTTACTAACTAAGTGCGCTTAATATTGAAGTGTGTGTCAAGCAATTTCCACTCTTAAAACGCTAATTTTGTTTTTGAAGCTTTGCAGAACAGGAAGAGTGATCTGGTTGTAAGCTATATTTGCTTTCAAATACTAAGTTCAGATGAAAACTTTAAAATACTGTATGTTTTAATAAATTAGTACTGAAGATGAAAAGGAGGAAGAAAGTAGTGAAGAGGAAGATGAAGATAAAAGGCGTCTCAATGATGAACTGCTTGGCAAAGTTGTGAGTGTGACTTGTAATTCTGAGAAGGCAGACTGGTATCCAGCTTTGGTAAGTTGCTTAAGACATTGACATCTCTAGTGTCAGACTACTACTATCTTTTTAGACAAGAGTGTCATCCAACATTGTTCATATAGCGGTTTTCCTGGATAGGGGGGTTTGCAAACTTAAAAATTTTTACAGTAAAGTTGTGAATGTAGTCAGACTAAGTTCTGCTGCTCATATTTGCTAAAAATACAATTTTTCTACAGTATCTATGAAGAGTAGGAGAGCAAAGATTAATGTTTATGTATATGTTACAGTTCTATGGCTCTTAAGTCTTTCAAAACTGTACATAAAATGGTTGATATGTAACAATATTTTTCTTCTAAAAATAAGATGCCTTAGGACTTGCGCTCCCAGGCAATTTAAGGGCAACTAAATTTGTGAATTTTAATTGTAGTGGAATTTGTACTTTTTTGTATTTAATGATTGCCTTTTTCCTTAGACTTTCAATTTTATGAAATACTAGTTTTCTTCATGCTTGCATTTACATAAATGGCCAGTTACTCTAGCAGTAGATGTTGATTATTATTTTTGTTTTACTATCAATATAGGATACAGCTGTTCACTGCCATTGCTGACGATAAATATATATTAAATAAATAACTGTACAAGTTTACTTGTACTTGAAAGGTAGACATTTTGCAAATTCTTTATATACCTAGAAGGGTTTATGGATGCATATTAAAAGTTGATTTCTTTAGTAAATTTTTTGGTATTGTCAGACAAGCTTAATACACATCACCTGTGATCCATCAGAGGTGTGTTTGTTTTATAAAAAAAAAATTATTTGGACCATTGAACAGGCACGTTTGGTTCACTAATTTTTGCAGATTTTATTTACTTAACCATATGTTCTGTAGTCCTTTATTTTTGAGTCTTCAGGGTTAGCTGCAACGAGCTCAGCTGTTACAATCTTCTAACTTAGTTTAAGATTTTATTTCCCTGTGTGAATCCAGGATCAAAAGGTAACTAACTACACAGGCCAGTTGTCTTCCCTTCCTTGAAAGAACATTATGTTGTAATGTAGGCTGAATGGCTGACACTTGACTTAACCAGCTACACTTGACTTATCCGGCTCAGTTTAAATGTGTGAAATGTGGTATCATTGTACATGTTCTGATTGTTGTGTATCCCTTTACTAATGACAGATTTTAATTTAACATGGATCTAACTAGGGGATTAAGTTACTGGAGGCCATGTACCTGTTCTGTTCTCTGCTACCTGAGAAACAGGAACGTACTATCTTGCTTTTTGGGGTAAAACTTCTGATTCATCTGAATGGGGTGCCACAGCTTCCGCTTAGTCCTGGTAGATCCAGAAGTTCATCTGCATTTGACATTTTCTGTCTGTATATGGTCTAGAGCAAAATGTATACTGGTTCTGTGTGTGGTAATACAAATATTGCAAATGCATTTTTATCACCTTTTTAGACTTAGAGATGATACTGCTGTGGAAAGATGTGCTGTATTCCACACTGGCTTGTAGTATCCACACCTCAAAAAAAACCCAACAAACCCGTAACTGCTTACCTCTCAGTTCGAATGCCAAAGATCAGAAGCTGGTATAATATGAGTAGGTCTGACTTTTTAAATAGCTGCTTTAAGTAAGTTTTGTATGAACAAAAGAAAAAAATCAGAGTGAATAAACAGGATCCCTTGAAGTCAACCCACTAGAGTAGTTTTGAGTTTACAAATGAAATTGCAAACTTTTCTAGCTTGTACCTAACGAGTTAAGTTAACAGTTTGAGGTAAACTGCTTCTTCAAATTTGTCATTCTTGCTCTTAGTAATATAAATTGGAGTAGATTTCTCAGAAATGGAAATTAAATAGAAGAAAAAGGAAAACAGCTGTTTTCCTGCTGTCCATCTTTCTTTCCTTTCAAGATCAGCTTTTTTTTTTGTTTAAAGAAAGTGTTTTATTTGAAACTTCAGGTTGTGTCTCCCAGCTGTAATGATGACGTCACAGTGAAAAAGGACCAGTGTTTAGTTCGATCCTTTGCAGATTCCAAATTGTAAGTAATAGCTTGCTTTCATTAGATGTATATGGAAGAAAAATGCAAAACTAATTACATATTGCTTCTGAAGGCGTTGTTTCTTCCAAAAGGAAAGTGTACAATTTTGTGTATTTTTAGTTGTATACATTTGTCATTCGTAATCCATTTCCAGCCAACTTCTGCGCTTACTCACCTACCTTTACATTGTACAGATAGAGTTCATTGGGTTAGTAAAGTTTCTGGTGTTTCTTCGTTTTAAAAGAATCAACAACTTTGAAAAAACCCAGGTGTTAACACTTTGGATGATTCCTGTTCTTTGAAGTGTGAGTTTTGGTTCTAATTATTTCCCTTAATGTCTTAATTATTACATCTTTATGGGTGTCTGTTGTAATAGTTTGGAAATCTGATTGACTCATTACCTCCAGTGCCCAGATGTCCATTGCTGTTTAAATAGCAAAGTTTAAAAGTGTTTAATCTACTTTTTTAATAAAAGAGTGAATGTAAAGTAACTTTTTAATTAAAATTTTTACAGAATCTGAATCAAGATTCCTGGGGGAAAAAAAAGAAAGTTCCTATTAGTGTGGCCCCCACAAAAGGGGGGGAAGGAGGAGAGAGAGAGAGATGTGTGTCTCACTTATGGAATAATATATTCAAAAGAATATGAAGACTGGTTTTTAAAGCTGTTTCCCATTATTTCTCTTCATCCTTAACTTTTAACGCATCTGTCTCAACATATTATAACTAAAAATTTCCTTGCCGAAGGTCAGGCATCACCCCTCTGCCTCTCTTTCTTTCAAAGTGAACACTTTGTAATTTTTAATAGCTGTGATTTTGAGTAGGGTGTGAGTACTTGATTACTGAAGCATATTTCAAGTAACTGAAGACTTAATTTGTTTTGGCGTCTTAATGTAGACATGTATCTTCAGCCTTCTAGATAAGTCTGGTTCTTTATATACTGAAGGTAGAATGTTATTGGAAAAGCATGCAGACTTGCTCTGTTTTACTTTTTTTTCCCCATAGTCTTATGGCTTTAACTTCAGAAAATGGCGGCCTCCAATTCCTGAGGTTTTACTCCAGTTTTTCTGAAATAATGAAAGAAGAAAAAAAATCTTATTATAATAACTCACTTGTAAGGCTTTCCTTGCAGGTTGGTTAGCATTTCTATTGTAGTAATTCAGTAACTGAATATTCAGTATAACTTTAGAACAGAGCAACTTCCATATATTGTGCTGTAAGAACACTTTTGTAATTTTAAAAATAAAAATCAACTATTTATGAATGCAGATATGTGAATTTGGCTTCACTGTTATTCTGTGCTAGTAGAAATGCTTCTTTCTTCTTAGCTAGATTGCTATTTTGGGTAGCAACTATCGATTGGTGTGAATATTTTCAATTTAGAAAATGTTTTTTGTTTATGTAGAGTATTTTACCTGTGCAAATTTAAACATTCAAAGTAAAGAAGCTTTACAAACTTTTCTTAATTATTTAAATACAAGAGTTGTTTTAGTGCCTGAAGAAAGATTGGAAACTTATTCTGGTTTTGACAGTAACAAATGCCTTATGCGTTATATTAGAAAGGACCTTGAAAATTTTAGAAATTGCTATTTTTCTAACTGAAATGCTTGCTTTACTGTGATTTAAAAATAACAGCAGAACTTTATTCTTTTTCAGTTACTCAGTAGCAAGAAAGGACATTAAAGAACTAGACATTCAGAACTTGCCAAAATCTGAGTCCTCTCCTAAAAAAGGTAAATTAGAATAAATTCTAGGTATTTAAAAAAAAAAAAAATCTCGTGCAATGGTGCTTTTAACTTTTGCAGATAAATTATGGCCTGTTGATTTCTGATATTGCTCTTGGATATTTTGCAAACAATTTTAAATGTGATAAATGAGAGAAACTTTGGATATAGCTGCCTTATTATTAAAATTGCACCCAGTAGAAGTGTCGTTTATTTGATTTTTATTTCCTTCTTGTGATCCACTCCAAGTTCTTAGAAAGTGAATAGAATATTTTTAAGGTATAGTATTTGAAATGTCATTGAACAATGGAATATATGGTTAAGTCTCCTAAAACCAAAGTTTTGTGCTATTGTTCAAAACTCTTTGTCTTTACGTTAAAAATACTCAGACAGCAAAGTGTAAACTTTAATCACAGGCAGGCTGTTCTAATAATGTTTGACTTAAAAGTATAATTAGAGAACTTGATTTCTGGATGGATGGATGACTACAGTAATCCATCTCTTTAGTGAGGTTGTAAAAGGCCAGATTCTTACTTTAATGTAAATAATTCTTAAATTTCGGTGTTGTTTCTCCCAATCAGACCTCAAAACACAAAAGTTGTTAAGGAGCAATTTTTAAAATATATAATAAAACAATAACAACAAAAACCCTCCTCTCAACAAGCGCAATTCCTCCATTTTGAGTAACGGTGTGGAACAGCTCCTTAACAAGTAATGATTGACTGTGACATTCACAAATGAGAGCTTGAGGTGGTTTTGATTAATTTGTGTAATTCTTAATGATTTCTCTTATACTTTCTTCTTAATAACTGTTTCACAGTATAAGAACTTTAGAACAGCCAAAAAAATGATCAGATGCCAGGTTTGAGATAAATTGATGAAAGGGATTTTTTTTCTGTGGAGAACATAATTGGGTTGTGACATTCATTGCCATGAGGGAATATTGTGGAACCAAAGGTACTAATGGTTTCAAAAAAAGAGTTTAGACAAATTTCCAGAGGTTACTCTATCAGCAGCTATTAAAAACTGGTGCCTTTTCTTCTCCAGCAGCATTGTGAATGGTTCATTGGAATATGTCCCTCGTTTGGGTGTTCTTCCGATTCCTCTTTATTAAAGTCTTTTATTGTGTCTGGGGGGGGCATGTTTTGGGGTTATCTGGGTTTGTTTTGCTTTGTTGTTTTCCCACTTGGAGCACCTCTTCAAGGAAAAGAATTTGAGGTATTTTCATTGTACAAGTGTGACTTCTCCCCATCCCATCACTCCCTTACTCATCAGTGTATTTTTCCTTTCCAAACATTAACGTAGCATCTCTTTAGGCAGTTCTCTTAAACAAAATATTTGCATTTTTTTTTCAATCTAAACTTCAAGACATGAAGATATTTTGAAAAGAACAAAGTACTTGATCTAACTGTGATGGCTTTGCTTTTTGAAATAATTTTATTACGGTATTTGTGTCTTCCATACAGAAAGAGAACAGTTCACAGTTGCAGAGAATATATGTGGATGCATATAGGTGCCTATCTTTGGTACTGTTCACATATATAGGTGTAAACCTTAGCAGTGCTCATGGGGACCTACGCCTAGAAAACTGCTGGATGCTGTGTGTGGATGGATGTTCTCAACTCCTTGAGTTGCTGATAAGCTCAAAATGTAAAGCGTGTAAACCGAGTGTTTAAAGCTGAAGTATCTATTTTATGACTTAATTCCATTTTTGGTTTAAGTTGGCATTGTAATTTACAAGAAGGTGAAAAAGGAAATTAAAAATGCTTTGTGAGTAAGTACTGCGGATGAGGTAAAAGCAGGGCCCTTTCTTCTGTAGGGCTACAGGAGGCAAGCACGTTTCTCAGCACAAAGGGCGTTCCTCGGAACTGGAAAATGGACATCAGTGAAATTCTGGAGTCCTCTAGCAGCGATGAGGAAGGTGGAGCTGCTGCAGAAACTGATGAAGAGGAAGAAAAGAGAGAAGAGAAAACTGAAGAAGTAGTGGTAAGTTTGAGCAATTTCAGTCATTCTTCAAAGATAATTTGAATTTGCATGCCTGAAAGTCCTGTACTTTCTGACATTTTACTCTCAGACAGCTTACTCACTTTAACATCTTTTCAGACCGGTTCATCTTCCCTTTGCTACGAGTTGTCTTTACTGGGATTTGTGAGCACTGGCAGATTGCCTTCTATTATCCAGTGCAGAAATTGGAGGCAAATCTCAGAAATTAAGAATTCAAGGCAGAGAAGAGTGACAGAATGAATCTGGGTCAGAAGGAGAGATGTAACCAAAAAAATGGATCCCGAGCCTAATAGTAGTAATCCAAACTTAAATAAAACTAACTTTCTATTTTTCTTTCGTACTTTATATGTAGCTTATACAAAAAATAACTTGTTTCTGAAAAGAGTAGTTTGATTAAAAAACAGAAGGACAAACTATTAAAGCGAAAGCAATAGGCTGGCTGCAAGTATGAGCACAGTGGCTGTTAAGACACTGCTTAAGAGCCATATAGGAGTTACCTTTGTAAGTATTAGTTTTTTTCTTAACACCAGTATTACCAGTTGGGAATTGTAGAATCAGATGCTATGACGTGGATGGACTTTCTGTCTAATTTTTACGGCAATAGGTTTTTCTTTTGAGAAGATAAGGGACAAAACTCCTTAAATATAACCAGTGAAGCCAAGATGCCATAGCAAGCATTGGCATCAGCAATTTTAAGGCTGAAATAGTTAGCCAGCTTCTTCATGTCATCAAAACAGTATCTACAGAGTTTCCTTTTATTTCTGCTATCTGTTTTTAACCTGGGTGTTCTATTTAGAAGTACCTTAACGGTCTACTTAGAAGTAGGGGCAGGGGGGTGTGTTTGGTTGTGAGGTTAGTTTGTTTTGGTATTTTTCCTCGTCGTGCGATTTTCACAGTACCCTCAGAAACGTTCCTTTCTTTTTATAGAAAAAAAAAAAAAAATGAAGGGAAGTTTATCTTCTGAGGAAGGTCAAACCCCGTTTCCCTTTCGCTTCCCCTGCAGCGTGCGGTTTTGTCAGCCCCGAGCGCAGAATGGCCGTTCAGACTCGGAGGCGGCCTACAGCGTTGCCAGGGCAACCGGAGTGTTGGTCGGCACCGCGCATGCGCGGGGGTGGAGGAGCGAGAGAGAGAGAGAGAGAGAGTGTGTGTGTGTGGCGGGAGGGGGGGGAGAGAAGCGGGCGCTGGAGCGGAGGCTTGGCCGCCGGCCAGGGGGAGGTTTGCCAGATGCTTTGAAATGGGCTGTCTCTTTTCTTTGCCTTTCATGTAATGTCTGATTTTTTTTTTTTTTTAATATATATATATATATAATTTTTTTTTTTTATATATGGAAGAGAATGTAAGTAATGCCGTATAACTGCGGATGCCGTGCAGGGAGAGAGAAAGCAAGGAAATATTTGGAAAGTCAGGCTGAAATATGTCCAGGCAGTGGGCAGATTAGATAGAAAGGAAGTAAAACCATTTTACATTTGAAAGAATGCAGCTCCTAGGTAAGGATTCTGTGTTTTAATCTGTAATGTTAACATGGTTGTTAAGAATGCGGGTTTGACTTACATTTCTGATCTGGGAACTGTCTGGTGGAGCATGCAGTCAGGGCAGATCTTTCCAGTTTAAAAAAAAAAAAAAAGACAATAAGAATCTATTTTTAGGGGTTAATTTTATGCCTTGATAACAGTGTTCTGGAAAATGGAGTAGATGTCTGTATGAGAATAATGGTATGATTAGATAAATATAAGGATAAATGCGTGCAGAATATAGAATCCTCTGGGGGGTTTTTTCTCTGTTTGCAGTGAAAAGGACGGAATAGGCCACATTTTGCAGGGTGTGAACTGTTGCAGTCTGTATTGCTCTGTTTGTGTTAACGTTGGTTAAAATTGCAGAGTATCAGTTACTAAAAATCAAGGATTGCTATTCTAGTTTTCTAGTATCCATTTTTAATATAATTTTTCATGGCTATTGCATAAAAGTGCTGTGTGTTTCAAACAAAGAAGGGGGAGGGGGGAGCTTGATGGTTTTAAAAAAAAAAAAAAAAAGCATTCCTGTAAAAGAAACAGAGGTTATATTTAAAGAATAATCTAAATGTAGAGTAGTGAAGCAAAGGATTCCAGACAGGTGGATGTGCTGGTAGGAGAAGCTGTAGAATCCATTCTTTCCAAGTGACAAGTAGGCATGTAAAAATAAGGTGAGCTTCTTCATGCTGAAGCTATGTAGCAGAGGATAGATATTGATCTCTTTAGATTATGTCAGAGCAGAACTGTCATTCTGGCTCATTAAATCAAATTGCTGATTCAACTGTTATAATACATATTCTTATTTTAATTGTGGGCCATGCTAGATATTGCAATTAGACAGCATTTAGGGAATTTATTGTAATTTCTTTTTTCTTTTCTCTTAGAAAGGCAGTAATACCGGTTGCAGAGAGAATTGATAAGTGAATGATATTTTTTGCCTTTATTTGACTAAAGATGTTGAATTACTCGAATTTTGCATTTACATTTTGTGGAGTTTCTCCTTTAATAATCAAGGTCGAAAATAGCTTCTGTCCATCCTCTCCTAGAATATTCTCAGTGGAGCTTTTGTTTTAGAATTGCAAATTGTTATATTACTGGAGATGGGAGGGAGATTTAAAAAATTATCTTACCCGCCCCCCCGTCTTCTGAAATGCACAGCAGCCTTGCTGGCAAGGCCTGGCCAGCTGCTGATCAGCCATGATAGGCCTTCATTAAATCGATCAAATTGACACAGACTTAATATATAATAAGAGCATAAAGTCAGTCAGAAGAGTCTAATTCTGGGAAGGGAAGGGATCCTATTTTTCTGAAGTAGGATCTTTTATAATGATAATGGAGCAGAGAGACCTACTGTAGCTGGTGATAATGGATCCTACCATTTTTCCAGTAGCTGGGTTAAAATCTGTAACTTTGTTTTGACAGAGGCTGTCTTTCTAATTGTGCTGCCTTTCATGATGTCTTAAGAGTACGGTAGAATTGGTACAAGATTTCCAGGCTTTACATGGTTGTTCTTTGATGTCTTTTGTAAGCTAAGGAGTGGGAACCAATATGGTGGTGGTGAGATGCTAATCCTCCTCATCGGTGGTCACCGACTTGTGTGGTCCGGAGTTGACTCCAAAGGAGAACAATTGGAAATTGCTTGTCATTGGCTTTAACAGGGATTGCATTACATTGAGTTGCTCAACGTGTTCAAATTGTTGGATTTTTGGCAATAATTGTAATATATGGTGCAACTCAATATTACTTTCCATTCACAGTGTGAGGTTTGAATAACAGCACAGACATTGTTTGTGTCACAAAAAGTGAAAAAATTCAGAGGTACCATAGGAAAAAAATCTTTACTAAATGAAAATGTAAAGAATCACTCAATTGGTTTGAATCCAGATAAAAATCTGGATATTGCTTTTGGTTCTTACCCAGTTTTCAGCATGTCAGAATAGGAAAATTAACTGTGTTTTGAGGGTAGATTTGGCAGTCAAATAATGCACTGCAGCTAAAAGGAAGAAGAAAATCTAAACTCCAGTATCTCCACATAGAAATAGAAGCTTGTGAACATTACCTTAATTGTACTAAAAATCAGATTATATACACTACTGTATTTGCTTGTATTTAAGTTGTTCTGTCAGAGAAGAAGTCATACCTATTTGTTTCTCAGGATTAAATACTCAAATACTCTCTATTTTTATGAGGGAATGTGTAGGCAACATTTGGTTTTGCCTCTCAGTCTCCCTGTAGATCATTTGGATTCCCAGAGAATCAAGATTTTAACATGCAATTACTTGAAATATATTTGCAGTACCTGTTCTTAGCAGATACATTCACATAAGATCAGAATAAGAGTAAGGAATTTATTCTTTAGAGTTTGAATTTTGCAAGTTTCAAAATTGCATCCTTTTATAATATCAAGAGCTGGAAAAAGGGATTTCTATCTTACCTGTAGAATTGGTTATAACACCATCTTTGAGAGACTCTTCCAACTTATCTATGTCACTTTAATAGCAGATCCTTGTTCTTTCATGGTTTTTCCCCCCTAATCAAACATGCAAAAAATGTTCAGAAAAAAATTCTAGCTAGCTGGCCTCCATGCCTCTCATGAAGAAAGAGTTGTAGCACCTGCAGGTCAATGCTTAGAGAAATTTTCTGTCAGTCCTCATTTTAACAGTCATGTGAAGGATGTATCTGTTTAATAGTGTGCTTCCGTGTAAAGTTTTTAGGGTTCTTGCATCACAACAGCGTCAAGAAACATCGGTCACAATTGCTTTACATTGTTGAGCAGGGAAAATGCCAGAAGCATTTTCCAATGTACCTATTCTGCAAGTAAGCAAAGATTTCAGTTCTCATGGTAAGTCATTACCATATATTTTATTAGCACTAAGTCATAAAGGAAGGATGAGTATATGAAATCCATTATATGTTTTAGGAGGCTTGAGATTCCTACAAATGATCAGTAGTGATCTATGAAGAACTACTTTGAAGCAAAATGTAAATATTTTGTTTCCCAAGTAGTCTTTTCTCTAAGTGACTGGGAGACCACACAAAATGATACCCAAATCCTCCATTTCTGTTGCAACCTATGTGTATTTTAAGATAACACTGATAAAGCTGACTCTAAAAATTAAATACAGGAATACAGTAGTTTCAAAGTTAATGATGCATGGTATCCAGAAACAAGTGGTTTATTTACATATTAAAAAAAAAAAGAAAATCCAAAAACAGTCTAAGCAGCTGTGATGTGTAATATGCAGAATAGCCTTTATAAAATAGCTAAACATTGATTAGCTAATCATCCTTCGCATGCATGCATTTGTAGGAGTTTTGGCTACTGTGAAGCATGGCCTACATCATACCATGCACAAGTGTTCTTACAAAGACTTTCTTGCTCATCATTTTATGCTAACGGACGTTCTCAGAATATTCCACAAAGAGGAGCGAAGAAGTTGCAAACTGAGGCACACACAGCTCTAGAGTGAGTCATTGTTGAGGATGGTTGAATTCCTGGTTTCTGTTGGTAGAAATTAACATTTTAAGACTACTCTCATCTCCACATGGTGTAAAGCTGTTAACTTGTTGCAATCAGTTTAATTCTTTTCATTTCCTTAATTAGTGTTCAAACTTAGCATCAGAAAGCAAATGTGCAAGTGATGAAAACGCATTTAAGTACTCTGAAGCAACAAAATTACGTTAACTCTAATTCTGGCAGCTTGTCTTGATCATATACTCTTCTGAACTCCAAATCCTGTACACGTTGTTCTTCCGCTTAGCTTGCATTTATTTCACAGAAGAGTTCATGGTATTGTCAATCTATTAATAATATAAAAGAAAGATCTGTCCTTGGTACCTTAGCCCTGTATTGATTATGTGGTGTACGTGCTTGTAAATAGAGATTCATTCTTTGTTTTGTAAAATAAACTATTTATCCTTTGTGTTGCCACTCAGCTCTACAGGTTAGCACCACAGAAACTTTAATATCTTTCTGTAACAATGAATCAGAATAACAGCTGTATTCTTGTTCAAAATCATGCTAAAGACAGAGGCAAAACTCGTGGTGAATAAAGTGGCTTGAAAACAAATGAAGCAAAGCCAGTTACAAGTTTTCTGCAAGTTTCTGTGGGTTTAATGTTGTGCTTATTTGCTGGTTATTACTCTCAAAAGAATTTCACAAAATACTTGAACACTGTTAGTGTTAGCCTTGGAATAAGAAATTGAGTTGGGAAAGGAGTATGTCCCTTACACAGAGATCTATGTTAGTTGTTGATTTCATTGTTTTACTGTTTACAATATTCTCTAACTGATGTGACTTGCTAGTCAGAAAGGAGGGAAAAAACATCTCAAACCCATAAAATTTTAACTTTTTAATTATAAGCAAAAAAGGACATCTTGGAGATTTTTTTTTAAAACGAAATTCCTCCTCTTTCTCTGAAAAAAAAATTCTCATGTCGCTTTTAGTTTCACGTATTGGATGAACAACAGAAAGGTCTCAATTTTGAACAACTGCCACTTAAAAATTTCATATTGTTTTGCCTATCACTTGGATTTACCTTTGGCTGCAGTCTCCCTTTTTTTGCAACATCTGTATAGGAAAAAATGAAATGGAGAGACAGAACTCTCTTAAGAAAACTGATTTTGAGGAATTGTCACTGTGAACTTACTTATGTCCAGTGTACAATGGGCAGAAGTGTCTGGATAGACGTGAGCTTTGGAGGGTAGCAGTGTCACCCCGGTGCCTGCTCAAAAGAGATGCTGGGAATTGTAGCTCTTCAGTGAGTCACTGATGGTGATTGCAGGTTGTAGCATCAACATTTCTTCGGTGTTTTCTGCACTTGGGGTGCAGCTTTTAAGGTTGCCAATACAGCAGCTTAGATGATGATTGCTGTTTTAAAATAAAACTCAACTCTAACTCAGAATGGTAGATGCTCCTGGGAAGTCGTTATGTCCAGTTACAAATAGATAATTGTGATGAAAATTGACCTCTTATAAAAATCCATGTATCTTAATGTTGCAATAAGATCTGTGAAGGGTTGGTCTTTCTCATGCTGGCCAGTAGCAGAAAAAGAGTTTGAAATACCTGATACATGATTTATTCCTTGGTGACAGTCATTCAGGTCTGTCGTTTATCCAAGTCACCTCACAGAAAGATTTGGTGTGTACTCTGGCGTTGTACCAGGCATGGCTCAGACTCTGTCTGTCAAATGGTGGCATCCTAGCTCATACACCATCAACAGAGAAGTAGGTACAGGATTCAGGATTTCTCACATACATGGATGAATACTGCAGTCAGGTTTTCTGTCCCCGTCCTATAAGTATGTAAAAGCTTTTCATCTTTCCTTTTTGCTTTTCTTCACCTGAAAATACTTGGCACCAGTGAAATGGTTAACATTCAGTCTGCAAGAGTGCTCTTTCTAACCTACACTTCTGCTGCTCTGACCTACAGTTTTGGTTTGGCATTATGCCCACATAAAAGAAATGGTTTGAATTGAACTATTCAGAAATATTTCTGAATGTTTACTGTTATTTAGATATATTTAGTTTGCATAGTTTGAGTCGTATTGCATTTAATCAGTAAACATTACAGTAGATGGTAGAAATTTCTCGATCTTGAAGTTGATTCGCAATCTAGATGTAGAGAAAAAGCCATGGTTTCTATAGCAATAATTCATTTGTTAACATGGAAGAACATAATAATTCTATAGATAACTGTTCTCTTTCCCTATAATATGCAGAATGAGCAAGTGGTAACTGATGCTGTGCAATGTTGTGATAATTCATTTAATTTCCTCAAAATATTTCCCAAGAAAAAATAGGAAAATAAGAAAGAGATACTGTCTCTGCCCGGTTGTAGGTGATCCCTGTTGGGCTTTGAAGCTCAGAATTCACTGAAGCAGACAGGGCTGAAATTCATTCTGATGCTGGGCAGATTGCTTTCTGGTTAACGAGGCAGTAGCATATACATTCACATTTCTATGCCTGTCTTCCTGCCTTGAAGCTTAAAGTTTACAGAATGCAGAGATGACTGAAATTGAAATTGCTATTCTGGTTTCCTTCTGGAACTGCTTGTGACTTTTCTGTTATTTTTAATAAAGTAATGATAAGATTTTTTGACACATACTGTACATCTTTCCTTCAAGACAGCTGCAGTCTTCCTTGTGCAAACTGCCTTACCAGCAATCCCTACGATTGCCAGGCTGGCAGGAAGAAAGTGGCATGTGTAAAGCGTTGCAGGGAAAGGATTTATTTTTTTTAAAGTCTCTGCTAGCATCTTAGAATTCCATGAAGTATATGTAGAAATTATTTACCCTCCCCAATAAATGTACTTTATTTTCATAGTTTCCACCTGAATAAAATAAACTCTTTATTTCACACTGTGGACTGCTTACCATAAAGTTCATAAGTGTTTATCTCTTTGAGGATTTAAATTATAAAGATAAAACTAAGGAATTTATAATAATAAATTATGGAAATGTGTGTTCAGGGAATTACAGAAGTGACTGTAAAAGTGTTTTCAAATATGAGCTGAAATCAAGCATTGGAGCTCAATCACAAAATGAATACTGTCTGGAGCATGAAAACTAGGAACAGTTGGAGAAAGAATTGTTCTGGAACATTGGCTATAGTTGGAGTAAGGAAGAAGAGTTAAAAAAAACAAATGAAAAAACCTAGAGTTCCTGTGAATTGCTTTAGTCTTGTAAATAACAGACCTTTTCTCTATTAGAACAGTATGTGAAGTATATTAGTGCTTTCATTTTGAGGGTCACACTTACATTCTTTCTGTCATGGATTGAGGCTTTCCCTGACCTGCATTTTTTTTTCTCTTCCTGAGGTACGCACTTCAGTCTCCTGAGTAAGTTTTAGTTTCTGCATATTTCACCATTATATGGGTGCAGGGCCAAATTGGAAGTGGTTTGGGTTTAGTTCTTGCTGTTAGGCTTTTGTACAAATAAATTGTTACTTTGCATATTTTCTGTTTTCATTATGATTGCATTTGTTTTCACAGCCTGAGGAAGAGCTTGATCCTGAAGAGAGGGACAACTTCCTCCAACAGCTTTACAAGTTTATGGAAGACAGAGGTAACACTGAATTTTATTATTCTTTTTAATCTCGAGTCCACTTTTTAAATGGCTTTTAAAAGTTTCTTTTAAATGTAATGGCTGTTATTACAAGCATATTTTCATGTCGGTGAAAGAGGTAACAGCTAGTCTGGTGCAAGGAAAAACACTTTTACCCATTTTTACGTGTGGCAGGTCTGCTTCCAGTGCTTTGAAGCACAGCACACAAAGGAAACTCAAATCCTCCGTGAGGTATTTTGGTTTTGTTTTGCTTTCACAAAACCTTTTTTATGTTAACAATCCCTGATAAATAAGCTCTTGGTTGATTTCTTCTTGTGACAGCCATGGCTGGGAACTCAGCTGCTGTTAATCTCAGGCTGGAAGCTGAGGAGGCTATCCGTGGATGGTGAAATTGAACCAGCAGAGAACGGGAGATGTGCCGTCTTCCAGTCTCCTTGCAGAACTGTCATGCGCAGATGTAGCAGTGATGCTCACCTGAAGAGACAACTTAAAAGATTCTACTTTGTCTTGTAGCTAGAACAAGAAAATAGCGTATTTTTAGATATCTATCTTTACAGAATTAGGTGAGACTGTAATAAATTGGAATAGTTAAAGTCCTGGCATAAGACGTATATTGAAGGTGCATGTGCTATGTATAGAGAGGAGCATGTACCTGCTGACTTGGGGTAACTGTTGTTGCATAAACCATTCTTATTTGCAGTTGTGATGAGACTGACACTAAAATGGAAGGTTTTCTGTTCCTTAGCTGTGCACCCTCCCCTCCTTTTTTAATTTTATTATTTTTTTTTAAACTATATTTAAGCTTGGAAAGAGTTTTATCCTTTAGAGTATATTTGGTTTATTCATTTTACTTGTGAACTCGCTATTTCAGTTTGAATACACTGTTAATTCTGCAATAACATTGGTGGAGGTAGATCACAAGTGCAGCTACTGCCTTTTTACTTTTCTCTTTCTCTCTCTCTCTTTCTCTCTCTCTCTTTCTCTCTTTCCTTGAGAAAAGTTACCTGAATGGTATTTGTGTAGCAGCATATAGTACAACAAATGTTGATATATTTGAATTTGAAATAACCAGAACTAAGAGTAAAATGTAAAGTGCATGTAGTGCTGAGTATTTCCCCCCTTGTTTTTTTCTTGGGATTTAAAATTGGGGAGAAATCAAGTTACTTTTGTAAAAGAGGCTCTACATCCCTACTAACACGGTGTGTTCTAGACCACAGACTCATAAAAGAACAGTTCCAAATCTGTTCAATATTGCCAGTTCTTATCACAGATTTAGAAATGGATCATGTATTATAGAAAAGAATACCGGAGTTCATCCGATTATAATTTTGAGGCGTCTTGTGTATAACCAGTGTTTCTGGAGAATAACCTGTCTTGAGGGACTAAGAGGCTATGTCGGGGGAAAAAAAAATCCCTATGCTGCTGGACTAATCCACCATTTTACTTCTTTTCTAGTAGCCTGATTCTTCCCTCTTTTCTGTTTTCCTCCTTCCTCACTCCCTTTCTTAGGCACTCTTATGCTACAAACCAAGTAGAGATCGTGTCCGGGACTTGTAGAGGCAAAAGAGGAAAGCATTTGTGCACTAAATTTGAAGACTCAGTCTAGAAACTATTCTTTTAAGCAAGTCTGTCGATTGAGCAATGTACAGGACTTTTTCAGGACTGGGTCTTTCCCCTTGTCTGCCTACTGTCGGTTTTTGGGGTCTTTTTCCCCTGTGTCCTTATAGCAAGATTTCTTTTCCCAACAGATTTGTTCTACATTCTGTTCTTTCGGTATGAATGTTTTGATTGGTGTAATCATGGCAATATTCCCAAAGTCCTATAAAATTATTTTAATGATTCCAAATATAATTGCATGAAGATGAGAAGCAGCAGGGAAGAGGTTTGATATCCTTCCTTGCTGGGAGGAATACTGTCTACGTATGCATCTGCTTGCCCCAAGTCACTTCTGGTTTCTCCTTTTGCAATTAATTATTGTTCTTTATATCATTGCCACTCATCTGATTTGAGTTTTTTTCTTTCTCCCAGAACTGTCCCAAACATTCACGTCCTGTTAGGGCTTTGTGCTTTCTCACATCCTGACAATTTGCCTGTGTATCTTTTTCTAATCCAACATTTCTGCTTCTGCCCCATTCCTTTCAGACCACAGCGTTTTGACTTAATCTCTTTGCACGTTGCTATATTCCAGCATTCATCAGGCGTTCTGTAGAGCTCGCTGCAATTCTGGCTGTGCCCCTGCTCAGGAGAGGAACAGTGGGATGCAACCAATTGGATGGGGGTTATTGCACAAATCTGAAAAGGAGGTTGAGAAATTGTAGTTATCAAGCAGCTGGTGCCAGTGTGCTAATAAACCACCCAGAATTAAGCGATGCATTCAAAAGAGGGTGAAGCCTTAATCGGTGGTTGGAAACTACTGACTTGAGACATATCTTAGAACTATTAAATACAAATTTTAAAACGTAGAAAGATGCTAGTAATCAAATGCTTGCTAATGGAATGGAAGAAGCAGTATGCTGTTCTTTGTGATAACTTCTTATTTCTGATTTTGTTTTATTTAGGTACTCCTATCAATAAACCACCTGTTCTGGGCTACAAGGACCTTAATCTCTTCAAACTTTTTAGACTGGTGTATCAGCAGGGTGGGTGTGACAGTGTAAGTGTCAGATGTTTCTTGAACTAAATACATGTATTCATTCTTGAAGGCTGTGGCTTGTGGCTGTGATAGATATCATTCCTTAATGTTCTTGGTTAACAAAACCTGAAAACTTCCTTCTTTCCTTTTTTTTCCCCCCCCGAAGATTGAGAGTGGTGCTGTATGGAAGCAAATTTATATGGACCTTGGCATTCCTATTTTGAACTCGGCTGCTTCCTACAATGTGAAAACTGCTTATAGAAAGTAAGTTCTTATACTGTATAATGGTGAAAATATTTTTCCTTTTTTTTAGTAGCACGTACAATATTCAAGCAATTCTTGATAGTTTAGTGAAACAGTAGTTGACATTCTTCAGTTAACAAGCAGTTCTGAGCATTTTCCAGTGCCAAGTATTGGAATAGTGGAGGAAAGGAGGGAGCGCTCAGGGCTGCCTAAGTTCCTGTTGGTCTAATGCATTAGAATTCCACTCATTTTCTTATCCAGAAACATTCATTTTCAGCATCTGACAGTGCCATTTCAGAGTACAACAATGAAATTACTAAAAAAAAAAAAAGCTTTGGCAAATTCAGCTTTGCAGTTTATGGGGATTAACAAGAATGTGCTCTGTCCACAGTTGCACGCTCATTGAACTCCGCAGATATTGCATGCAGTGACGAGAATTTTATACCGGTTTCTTTAACTTCCTGAAGAACGTTGATAGAGATAGATGTGTTTCAGATGGTGTATTTAAACATCATCTTTGTGGAATCTGTAGAACAACGGCTTTAGGGCATAACTATGTACATTGCTATGGTGGATGTGATAGTATTGAGTAGTAAAATCACTGCTGTAATAAAAAAATGCATAAATCTTTTTATTCTGACCGCTGGTTTTCAGTTGTATTTTAACTTTTGAAGTGGAAACCTTTTAGGAATGACACTTTTCAAGCTCATTTTCTAAATAAAGATTATTTTTATTATTTATTCTCCGGGACATTTGACAAGAAACAATTGGGCTTTTTGAGTAAAAGGGAAGAATGAGGTTCTCTTGACTGGAACCTAAGGAAAATTGGCTGGTTGAATAGGGATGACTAATGACTCAACTCATGTTAATGATGATGAAGATGAAAATATTCAGACTATCTCCACTGGGATTTGAACTGGGCACATGTTTAAGGTCTGTATTTTACAGAGAAGAGTATTTATCATAAAAAAGAGTAATTGGTAAATATGTACTAGGTGGTTGTTACAGTGGAAATAATTATGTTGTATGGACACATGATAGTGTGTTGCAACTTGCGTATTTATTCTTTGATGAATAAGCTAGTTCATATTTCTGTCACCTGTAACTGGACTGGAGTGTGCACACAGGCAGTTACCAGCAAACAAGCTGATGCATGGCAATTTGTTACCATGTGGTGACTTCTTGTACGCCCATGTTCTTTTAGTAGGCTGATTTTAGCTGTCATTGTGCATTTGCAAAACAGTGTACGTGTTCTTAGGCTTTACTGTCATGAATTCTTAATTGGACAAGGATGAAGGTAAATTTATGGAAACCACCTGTATGTATCCTTTCTCACCATTTGACTTGTGTGCATAATTGTTTCACTTTGAAATCTGCTCTGGCTTTTTATTTTGCAGTTATTTGGGTTTATTTTGTTGTGTGCTTTTTTTTTTTCCCTGAAGTTGCTGCTCCTCTTGCTTTTCTGTGAGCAGTAAAATAGGTTTTATGAACTTCAGTAAATAGAAAATAAAACATGAAATATAAATGAAACTTTATTTGTATCTATAGGTATCTTTATGGTTTTGAAGAGTACTGCCGTTCTGCAAACATTCAGTTTAGGACCATCCATCACAATGAACCAAAAGTGGTAGAAGACACACAGAAACACGCGGAACCAATGGAGGAAAGTGTAAAAGAGGAACAAAAAATGCCCCCAACGGAAGTTAAAAAAGAAGCAGAAGAAAATTATTCCAGCAGTGAAAGTGAAAAAGAAGAAATAGAACTAAGATCCCCAAGGGTAAATGGTTTGAACTGATTTCTATTTAGTACTTAACAAAACCCCTTTGTATAGTGAACAGTTTACATAATGAGTTTTCCCTTGTGGAGTGATTGTACGTTTGAATTGGCTTACTTGTACAAGCATAGGACAGGGTTCTGTGAACTCAGAGTTGGTGTTAGCTGTTAATTATGTTTTACCTGTGAATAGAATCAGTTTTGATTATTTCTTTATATTCTAAACCATCCTTGGGGTTTTCCCAGGCTGTGCTGGATGTCAGACATGCTTCGATTCAGGAATGGCTTTGAGAGCTACTGAGCGCTGTATATCATCAGTGAAACTCAGCAGGACAGTCTTGGTTCTGGGTGAGAATTTCCCCAGGCACGTGGAATCTGGAGCTTTCTGGCAAGAAGCAGGAATATCAAGGGACTGCTCCAGCTTTAAGAATTAAAGGAAGACTCATTTCTCTGACTTGTGTTTTATCACAATATCTCTTCTTTTAATGAAAGCAACACTGCAATTTTACAGTATGTAGACAAAAGTAGAGGGAGGAACACTTAAGTTTTGTCTTCCTTTGTCTTTGAATGCTGTAGAGGTGAGGGTTGTATTAGTAGCTACGTAGATAAGACCAGTGACCCATCAGCTAGTGGATACTGAACTGATGGAGAACACAAGAATACTTTTAAGATATTTGACTGTGACTGGCTTAGTGCTCTGTAGCATGATTGATGAATTGCTGCTTTTTTTTAATTGTTCAAGCTGCAAGGATGGTGTTCAACTAACATGTAATTCTATTAAAGTACTTCTTGCAAACCAGCTTTTCAAGCAAGTATATGGCTTTTAAAGTACTAGATGAAAAGACATAGTCTAAACATAAGTTTAGATTTGTGTTACGTATTGTATTTCCATTTAACTGCAGGTGTTTTTTCCAAGCTGTATCAGCCTTAATGAACTTCCTGGTATGACATTAGCTTTCTTGTTAGTTTGTTCATTTTTCTGGTTTTGGAGAAAACTGGTGAGAGGGTAAAGGAACGGAAGAATTTTTTTGTCCTTTTTTATCATTGTCTATGTTAATTTGTTAATATTTAAATATTATTTGATTATGTATTTTATTACTTTATTAATTCAGTCACCAGCTATTTATGAATGATTATTTTTCCAAAGTATTTACCATTATACTACTGTGAATTTTAATTATTACAGTGCCTTCATTACTGTCATCTTTGGATGGCCTCCAAATAATTAATCTTGCATTCATAACATCTTTTCAATGCTCCGATTACAAATGATAAACCTGTACTAGATCCCCAAATTACCAGTTGCAGATAATCCTGGACAGCAGTTGTCTGGCTACTCAAAGCAAGTTTTTTGGTGTTCTCTCCAGCCTTTCTTCTGCACAAGAATAGTATGTTCCACTTTTAGCTGAGATTTGGAGAGGCTATACAGAGCACAATCAACAGAAGTCATTAAACTGATCGTATTTCTGTTCTAGGGACGAAGAAGACTTGTCCGTGATGCAACCCCTGCTAAAAAAGATAGTGAAGAGGATAAAACACAAGACAAATTAAAAGACAGTAACAAAGAAAACAAAGATATAGAGGAAATGCCCGAGAATGCTGAAAAGAAAGAAAATGAAACTCCACTAGGGAGAAAAAGTACACCAAAGCAAAAAGAGAAAAAAATTAAAAAGCAGGAGGATTCTGATAAAGAGTCCGATGAAGAAGAAGAGAGGCAGAGGGAGAGGTAAACATTAACTTGTATCACCTTCTTACAAGTATGTCTGTGTCATGATTGAGCTGTACTCCAAGCAGGAGTATACACAGAGTTGGAGATCTTACCAACTAAAATGTGGAAATCGGGGGCCTGATGCACTCAGCCAGACAGGAAAGGGAAAATTTTATTTCAAGCTAGTAGAGTCTGCTGTACTTTAGGGAAGCATTTTTTTTCTGGTAGATGCCAGACAGTTTTTTTCACTTTCTTTTTCTTGAAGGTCTTGCCAAGGTTCTGTTGGTGTTTTATCACACTAGTACATACTGACAGGCAGGAAGAGGATCAGCTAATAAAGCAAAGGAGAAGGAAAGAGGGAGTTGGAATGAAACCTAGAAGTAGGTTGAAGAGGAGGGAATGGGGAGACATGGAAGGGCCGGGTGAAAATAGCATCCAGATACTAAGCTTGACAAGTTGAATTGGATTTATAGTCCTGGTTACAAACAAGTTGTGAGCAGGTGACTAGTTTATTACCAGAGCAGACCTCTCCTTAGCTAACTTTGGCTGTGGTCAAGGGCAGTGTCTTACCTGTTCAAGTTGGCTTTCCTACCTTGTTTTTCTTGTCCATGCAGCTAAGCGGTGTGGACACAAGTTGATACTGAATAAAGACTGAGAGGGGTATTGCGTATTTTCTTCTAAAGGGATTTGAGGAATGGGAAGAACATACAATTATTTTGAAATATTTTTTGTGCAGTCCAAATGCAATAATTTTGCAGTGCAGAAATGCCTGAGATGAAGGTACTGTGTGGGTGTGCAGCAGGTTGCAGAAATGCATCAGATGGCTAAGGCATCAAAGAACTTTCTTTAATTGGTGCTGATGGTGTTTGTCCTCTTTCTTTTAGTTGTTTGCCACAGCACGATAGTTCTTCCTTCACTGAAGGCTAGCAAATATATTTCATTGAAAGCAAACCCATAGTCTTTTTCAGTTTTGGGGTTTTTTTGGCGACTTTTTTGTTTAACTTATACATTATGCTAAATTCACCCTTAACGAGGGAGAGAAGTATAGGTAAAAACAGGTTAGATTGTAATTCTTGAAAATATGTTTAAGTACAATATTTAAATATTAGATATAGCTATAATAAGAGGTAGGTATGGCTAGTAAGAGCTCTACAGACACTTTTAATCTTGCTTAAACACTGTTGTAATCCACTTTTTTTTTTCCAATGGAATGGTGTTTGTATCCATGAGAAGATCACTATGGTGGCAATTAAAACTGATGTGCACTGTTAGTAAACTGTAGCCTATTAAGCAAAACTGTAGAAGAAAGACTTTTTTTTTTTAATAATGTGTCAAAATCAAGTCTATTTTAAATATTGAAGTTAGTTTTCCCTGTCTTATTTAGGAGCCAAATACTGAGTTAAATTCTTCCTTTCTGTATTATCAAAATATTCATTAAAAAAAAAATCTTTAACATTTGAGGTAGCTGTACACCTACTAAATTGTGTTTAAATTATAATACAATTTTTCTGGATATTTTTGGCACTTACCTCTGTTCTCCCCAAGTCTTGTTCTCGCTTTAAAAAGCTGTGTCCAAGCTAGCTTCAGAGGCAGTGCAGGATGCAGAAAATGAAAAAAAATTTTTTTGCAGCCTTTTTCTTTTGTAGTAGCTTGGCTATGCTAGTTAAATGTTAAAACATTGATTATCACTAATTGGTGGGCATTTTAAATAAATTTTACTGCAGGGAGGAAATTGAGAACAAAGGAGAATCAGAAGGTGAAGAGGATGAGGAGGACGCAGAACCCTGCCTGACTGGAACCAAAGTGAAAGTAAAATATGGACGTGGAAAGACTCAAAAAATTTATGAAGCCAGTATTAAAAGCACAGAAATTGATGATGGAGAAGTTTTATATTTAGTTCATTACTACGGTTGGAATGTAAGGTGAGGATAACATTGCCTTTCATTTCTTTGTTTGTTAAAAGGATTATTTGAAAAATAATTTTTGTTTTTAAGGAAAAAAAAAAGAGAAAGATGATCAGCAACTTGGCTCTGAATTGAATTATCAACATGGTAACAGGATCTGACTTTGTTACACTTGTTAGTAGTTTTGTTCATGGTATGACACTATTTCATTGAAATCTCAGAACGTACTTATGTGTTTCCATCTGGATTAAAGTGAGTAATCCTCACTCCTCACAGGAGTATCCCTGTAATTTATTGTGTCAGCACTATCAGACTTCTTTATTTAAGGGAGACATTGATAATGGTGAAGACATCTACAATTAAGTGTATCAAGCACTGAAATTTTGGCAACAAAATTTATTCTTGTATTGAATGTTAACTGTGATTATAAGGAGGGTTGTTACATGTTGAGGGGGTAGGACAGGGCTTAAGCGACAAAAAACTACAGGAAAAAATTCATCAAATGCTTCTTGGCAGCCATGCTTTACATTTAGTACTGCTGTAGAAATGGCTTTTTTGCTGTTGTTGAGAGCATTGTGATGTAGACAAAAATACCACAAAATTGATCAATTTTTTAAAAATAGAACACTTCTGGTATGTAACTTGAGGTGTTCCAAATCCATACATTTCTAAGTAAACTAAGCAAATTTCTGTATGGCAACATAAAGTTGGGGGGGGAATGTTCCCCAAATACTTACACGTGTCCCTTTACCTTTTTAATAACTCAGGAGATTTTGAAGAGCATTAGTAGCATATTTGTGCTTTTCAGAATCTCATCCAGTTTGTTTCCATAATTTAAAAATTTTCCTTTGAGGAAAAAAAAGTGTATTTTACTGTTGAGGCGCAGCATGGTGAAAACTGCCTTTTGTATATGATGTGTAATAATTTACAAACTTTATAACTGACTGAGTCCCCAGAGTTCCAGTGCTTTACTAGCAAGAGACAGGGAAGATTGCACCTCTGTTCCCCCATCCCATAATTTTTTTAATGAGCTAGAAATGTAGTTCATCTTTCTGATGTCAGATGCTGCTTGTGTTTGTATGTGCTCTGCTTTCATACCTCTCCTTAATAAATATTTTCTGTAACTCAGTCTTTTAATCCTCATATTACAAACAACTTTTTATATGTAGTAATAATAGTATGTTGTTATTTACTTTTAGATATGATGAATGGGTGAAAGCTGATCGGATTATCTGGCCTGTGGACAAAGGAGGACCAAAGAGAAAACAGAAGAAAAAAACAAAAGTAATGGTTGTTTCAATAAGATTCTTGTAGTACAATATTTAATGATTATCACTGTTCTTTATTTAAAAAAACAAGCTATTCAGTCCACAGTCTAGTTTTTTAATAGAAGTCTAAAGCAAAAGGAGAAAAGATTTGATGATGAGCAGTGAAACAGATTAATAAATTCATTTCCCACCCCCCCCCCCCAGAATAAAGAAGACAGTGAAAAGGATGAGAAGAAGGATGAAGAGAAACAAAAATCAAAGCGTGGGCGACCCCCTCTGAAATCCACTCTTCCATCAAACACATCTTGCAGTTTATCCAAAACACCTAATAGTGAAGGTAAATCAGGAGCCAGAAGTGCACGGAACAACTTGTCAGATTCCTCACCATTACCAAATGGAACAGAAGGTACATCTGGTGCACTCGTGGTCTGGCATGCAAGTGCATGTAAACAGTGACGTAATGCAGTGCATTTATATGAGAACTTCAGTGAACACAGTGCTCTCAGCAGCTTTAAAGTCCTACTGAACCAGTCAGCATGCAAGCAATATAACAAAACAAATTTTTGGTGCAGATTTTACTCTATAAAAAGTAATACTTTTGATTTTAGCAGCACCTCACAGATAGATGAGATGTAGCTCAGGAATGTTTGATTCTGATAGAGGATCAAATGGTGAGTGATCTTAGTCCTGTGTATGCTTCTGAGGTTTTTTCAGTACCTTTTTGAAAAGAGGTTTGATTTTTATTTTTTACCTTTTTTTTTTCCTCCCTGTGAATTTTATTGAGGAAGTAGTTGAGCTGACAACAGCTGAGGAGCACAGTTTGCTCACAGATGAGCCATGGCATGGAAATGACTGTGCAAGTCATTCCATATTCTTTAGCCAGAGACTTTCAGTCCTAATCTTGAACAGACCCAAATCTAGTGGTGTAATGGTAGCCTTTAGTGTGGTAATTAAGTCCTCAACCTCAGTACTACATCATCCAGCAGGGTTGTTAATTATATACAAACAGCAGCAATATTTTTGGTCTTTCTTAAGCCTCTGTGAACAAGAACTGAAGTGAAATCACTGTCTCCTTTTAGTACAGGTCCCTGAATAATCTTCTGGTAATGTCACAATGTTTGCTCTGTGCACGATGCGTGTTTCGTGCAATAATTTAACAATGAAATGTCCATGTTGTGGTGTGGAAAGGTGGGGTTTTTTCTGTGCATGGAGGGGAGGAGGCTTGGGTTTTGTCTTTGTAATGGCAGGTGGAGGTGTCATTATCCCCAGGTAGATCATAGGAATCTGTAAAAGTATTTTTGCTACTATAAACTGTAATTTGTTTCTGTTGGCTTCTTTGGGAATAGTAGAAGTACTACTACTATTGTAGTTTCATAAAAAATTTTGAGTAAAAATAAGAATTGTAATAAGTGTGTTGAATAACACAGAATTTTGAAGTTTGGAATTGTTTATTGTAAACTGATGTTAATAGCATAGATTACTGACAAAAGGTATTTGTGTGGTTGAAAAAATAAATAGTGCTGAAATTGATGATTTAGGGTGCTGTTTCCTTCTCTTTTTAAAAATTTTTTGCAGACTCTGGCTCATCTGACAGTGAAGCAGATGAATCATCTGAAAAGAATTTGAATGAAGAATTTTCTCCAGAAACTTCAGAACTGGAAAAAAGTGAAAAACTACATGATGAGAAGCTAGATGAAGAAAACCCAAAGATTCCTTATGCATTGAAAGAAAGTGACAGGACTCAAGTACAGCCATTAGAAACACTGAAACTGGAAGTTGAAGAAAGTGAACAAATTGTTCAGATTTTTGGAAATAAAACAGAGCAAATAGAAGAAATCAAAAGAGAGGCTGAAAAATCACCTAAAGGAAAAGGGAGAAGGAGCAAGACAAAAGATCCCTGTTCAGAGAATGCAAAGATTTCACCAGGAAGCCAAGACGACGTGGCAAATGAATCTCTTGGAGAACCTGAAAGATTAGACATGTCTTCCTTGGACTGTAAAGAGATTTCCAGCACTACTGAAAGTGAAACAGAACCTTCTACAAAGGATAAGAAGCTTTTGAAAAGGAAAACTTTAGAACATGCATCGCCTGAGAAGAGAAATCGACGAGAGAGTGAGATGGAAGTGCCAAATATTGTATCTGAAGAGAGGACCAACGAATGTACTGGAGCAGAGGAATGTAGAGGGCTGAATGCTGAAGAGTCCCTCAGAACTGAAAATGAGGAAATGCCATCCCTGGTAGCAGAATCAGTTCAGCATGGTCAAGAGCTGAGGAATGAGAACTTCAAACGTCCGTCTGAAGAAAACGAGAATGTTCCCTTAAAAGATGAGGATGATGCAATGCCTCAGATTGGTCCTGAAACTTTGCTCTGCCATGAAGTAGACTTGGATGACTTGGATGAAAAGGAGAAGAGCAGTAGTGAAGATGCAATATCAGAAAAACCAGACCCTAATGCTTCAAATTCAAATCCATCTGCCTTACCCCCTGCCGTCCAGTCAAGCTTTTCGGTGGCCTCACCTCTTACTCTTAGTCAGGATGAATCACGCAGCATCAAGAGTGAAAGCGACATGACTATTGAAGTCGACAGTGTGGCAGAAGAGTCTCAAGAAGGTCTCTGTGAAAGCGAGTCTGCTAATGGATTTGAAGCCAGCACTACATCAAGCAACTGTAGTATAGCCGTGCAAGAGAGAGAGATTGGAGAGAAAGGTGAGTGTTTCCTGTGAAGTCATTCTCTGCTGTAATGATTTCTGGAGCAGTCTTAAGTCTGGTGTCACTTTGCTAAAAAGAGCTGGTTTGTTTTGTCTTCTGGGTTTAAATTTGTTGCTTATAAAGAGAGCTTGTAAGTAGCAGAAATATTTGAGGTGTCTTGTCTTTTCTTTTTTTCCCTTCTTATTTAGGTCAAAAAAGACCCAGTGATAGCAATAGTGGAACACTGGCAAAAAAACAAAAGCGTACTCCAAAGCGAACAAGTGCTGCAGCCAAAAATGAAAAGAATGGAACAGGTACATTCCTGGGCGGGGGGGGGAGAAGGAGAAGCTTTGCTGCCCTATAAACACATATAAGGGCCCACTCTTCTCACTGTTATCTGTTATTTCTACTGGGTGGGACTTCCTTGTCAGGGTTTTTCATGAGTATTTGTCATCATTATTGGCTGTCAACTGGAGAGAACTTACCAGCTGTGTGGTAGCAGCGTTACTGCGACATCTCTTGGCTATTTTTAGTTACTTTGTTAGGAAAAACTTGTATATTAGCAGTTGCTAAATATTTACCATTATGCTGATTTTTATATATTGGGTTGCTTATGAATTTGGTAGAGGGGAGCTTGTTCTGAATAGAAACATCTCCTTTAAAGTCTTACAGTGGGTGTTTCTCATGGGGAAAAAGTGCATTTATGAAGTGTGGAGAAAATGTTTGATGCTAAAGAGTAACTTTTCAGCAAAAGGAATCTTGTGTGGTTTTTATCTCAAGTATGTGACTATTTTTTAACTTGCTATAGAAATCTGGATTTTTGTGTTTTCTTTAGCTTGTTTTTGATGATTGTTGTATTGAATGAGTCAATATATTTAGTCAATAGAACTGTAGCAGCAGTTATAATTTTTAAATATCAAACAAAAATCTTAGTTACCTGACATACAATATTCAGACATATTTAACATGAAGGCCAAATACATTTCTCTTACTGCAGGACAAAGTAGTGACAGTGAAGACCTTCCTGTCCTGGACAGTTCAAGTAAATGTACTCCTGTAAAACACATAAATGCATCCAAACCACAGAAGATTTCTCGATCACCTGCAAGAGTGATTTCACCTCACATCAAAGATGGAGAGAAGGATAAACACAGAGAGAAACACCACCACCAGAACACTTCTCCTAGAGTATACAAATGGAGTTTTCAGCTCAGTAAGAATTCTTTACATGACTTGATTAGAGGGAATTTGCAAGAAAATTTGTTCAGAAAGAAAACTCTGCAAATTTTGAGATTCAAAATTAGGTGTAGGCCTTTTATGGTATAGTTATGGAAGAATGTTATCTTTCATGCTGCATCTTGTATACTCTTAAGAATTTGTTTAAAGTCACCTTGACAAAGCTATTTTTTCTTTTCTTCCCACTTCTAAGATGAACTAGATAATATGAGCAGCACTGAAAGGATCTCCTTCTTACAAGAAAAACTACAGGAAATACGCAAATACTACATGTCCTTGAAGTCAGAAGTAGCAACCATAGACAGGAGAAGAAAACGATTAAAAAAGAAAGACCGAGAAGGTAACTTTCAGATTTGCTTTATGCTTCCTAAGTTCATTTTCTTGAAAATACATAACTCAAAGCAACTTGAGTTTAATTGACAGTGTTTTGGGGTGGGGGTGGTGGGGAGGAGAGGAAAAAAAATGTTATCATCTGTTTATCCTGTTCATACCTATACATATTTAGAAAGAATATTTGTGGCTTTTCAGAGCTTGAACCTAACAAAAACATTCACTGACTATTTTGTGACTGTGGATTAGAAACTTGGACTTCCTAGTTAGTGCAACCTCGGTCTGAGTTTTCAATCAGTGTAATGACTTACCTGATTTAACTTTTCAATTAGTCTGTGATGCAGAAAGGGTAGGGTTACTCACCCACTTTGTGTGAATATAGCAGCCAAAGCAATTGACCAAAAGTCTGTATCAGTTTTCTGTGACTGTGCCACTTCTTTGAGGTCTTTTAAACACCCTGATAACCAAGGAAAGCTTCATTCTGTCGTGTACTTTGATAATCTGATGCTGATCTGTTGTTCTGTATATTCAGTGTCACATACAGGAGCGTCCATGTCATCTGCTTCATCAGACACTGGAATGAGTCCATCATCATCTTCTCCTCCACAAAATGTGCTTGCTGTAGAATGCAGGTGATACACATTTCTCTGCCTTGCCAGCAACTTGCTGCCATGGACATAAATCCTGAAATTCAACCACAGAAAGCACTCAACTGGTTTGACATTGCCAAGTATATTCTGTACACACTTCCACTGCTGGACTGTACCTGTTCTCCCCTCCTACCCTCTTCTGTTTAATTTACTGTTCAGAGAAATTAAGCTCATTGGTAACTGAAGGTTTGTAGGCACAATGTGACATGCTTGTCATTGTGTTTGTTTTGATTTTGTTGTTTTATTTGTTTTTACTTTTGTGTTTTGTTTTGTTTTTAAATGCAGAGAAAGGGCACTTATCAAATTTGAAAAGTTATGTCCAATGAAGCATTCAGGTGTTCTAGGGAGATCTTAGAAAAGCAAGTGCACCAAGCAGACATCAGAGTATTATCAAAAAGAATTGAGTAACTGCTGCACTTTCACCGAGCTGTACGTTAACTCTTGGTGAGTAGTTCCTCTTTGAAGAAGCACTTGCTATACAGAACTGCCAAAGTATGTGTTCAGCAATGTGCCCAGTTTTAAAGGTGTAAATGGGACAAAATAAATTGTGAAAGGAAGTGTAGTTGACTGAAAACTACAGTTGTAATAAGTCTTCCACTTTTTATAGGATTTTTGAGCACACAATTATGCAAATATTTTAATGTTTATTAATGTTTACAGTGGAATTGTGAATAGGTTTTCAGTGGACTATCTTATCCCTTGACAAAAATATTTTGTCTTTTTTCTATGTAATTTCAGAGTTTTTATTTTGTTACAAAAAGACGAAAAATGAAATATATAACAACAATGAAGTTATTTAACAAGATTTCTAAAGCTGAAATTTTTGTGTAAAATAAGGTATCTTGCAACTTGTTAAATATATTTATTCAGACATTGGATGTTGTATTTTTATGTATTTTTTAAAATATTAATAAAATTGGAAAAAAAAAATTCTAGGTTAGCTCACTCTTTTGAGAAAACATACTTACCAGTTATGGCTCTTAAGGAGGTTTTATCCAGTAGCTGTGCCTGTATTTCAAACGGGTCTGTCTACGTATCCTCCACAACGCAGATCCGTAAGCGGGCATCTGGATTAAACTATGACTTCGTTTGGAAACTTTGGCAGTCCTAGTACTTACGTTGTTTTGAGGAACAAAATTTATTGGGTTGCCCTTAAGATACTTTGTCACAAGTTCTTATGTTCGCTATACTGCCGAATGAATTTATATCTCCCAAAGTTGAGATGCAACAATAAAGTAAAGCAACTGTGTATGCTTTGTCTGTGGATTGTCCCACAGACAGATACAGTTTGTAAATAACTCTTCCAAAACCATGTATTTAAAACAGTTTGCATATACATTATGTAAAAAAGTGATTTTTTTATCAATTTTTTTATTCATGTTTGTACATTGAAAGGGGTTCTTAACCCCCTTTTCTGTGTTTAATATGCTGTAGAGTAATAACATAGATGCTCTAGACTGTATATCAGGATACTCTGGTTCACACGGCAGAAAGTCAGAACGAAACACTAGTGATGGCGTAGCATTACTAAAATTGATGTTTCTTGAAATTTCATTTTACAACATTTGTCAACTTGTGATTCCAATTCCTTCCATTTTCGCAGAAAATTAAAGAAAAAGTACTCTTGTAAATGCACTTTTTCTGTCTTTTCTTAAGCAAAGCAGAACTATTTCAATGTAACATAATATGGAGCTCACTAGACAGCATTAATAAAGGCCATGTTTTAAACATAGGCTTTATATTCTATTTTTATTTAAGTGATTGTTCTTGTAAATGTCTGGACTTACCTAAATAGGAAAATTAATCTCCATAAATTGTTGTAAAGACTTTTTTTCAGAGCTAACTTTTACTGTTAATCTTATAATAGCTATGAATAAAAAGCAATACTCATTTAAAAGGAAATAACATGGGTCACATTTTCTCAGATTATCTTCCATGCTTAATATTTACAGAAGTAAATTTTAAATTCAGTGAAATAATAGGATTAATTTTATCTAATGCAGATATCTAACCTCTGTCTACAAACAGTGCGAGATCTTAAACAGGCATATACACACACTCAACATGCACAGATGATGGATGAGCTCTGAACTGTCCGTACTTCGGCATAGACGTTCACACTGTGTACACTGACGGCTTGTTATCTCTTAGGAACGTTTAAAATATTGCACAGAAGAGTGAAGGTACGGTCCCGTGAAACACAGAAACCCATTCTAACAGATGGTTGCTCCTTGACATAGAGAACCCTCCTTCCCTCCTTCCCTCCTTCCCTCCTTCCCTCCTTCCCTCCTTCCCTCCTTCCCTCCTTCCCTCCTTCCCTCCTTCCCTCCTTCCCTCCTTCCCTCCTTCCCTCCTTCCCTCCTTCCCTCCTTCCCTCCTTCCACCTTGCACTAGTACTCATCAGACAGACACCCACTCCCCCAGTAACAACCACCATGACTACTCTGGCAGGAAACTAAACCTGCAAGAAAAGGTGATGACTTTCTGCCAAGCTACTGGCAAAGCCTACGGCGTGTTAATGATTTCCTAGTTTTATCTTTCTGGCAAGAAGCGTATCGGTTAGCCAGATTATTCAGTAGATGTTTAAAGTAGTTTCTATGAAGTTTAAAAATCCCATAGGGAAAAGATGATTGACTACATAATATATATGGGACTATCCTGTGCTAAAGGTGATATCAACAAGAAACCCTAATAGGTCTTTTATTTCTAACTTTACTATAATCTCTTTATTTCTGCTTTGTTACCATAAAATAAATTCCAGAGTGTCTTCCAATGCCTTGAATGAAAGTTTGTGCTGTCAAGGACACAGTACTTATGATTATACTGAATTGGGATTTTTTTTTTAATAAGAGATTAGGTATCGTGTTTGCAAGAGCAATCAAAATAAAGCACCCTCTTGGCAGGCTTCACACTCTTTCCTGCCTTCTAGTCTTCTGCAGTTTTTTCTCAAAATGATACATGTTATTTCAAGCTTAGTTAGGAGGTTAAAAAATATATATAACTAAGATGATGGGATCAAATACTGTTAGAACTGTTAACAGGGCTGTAAGAGAATTCAGACTCTCCCCCCACCTCTTGCAATTGATACAAAGAACTGTCAGATTTCTGTCAGATTCATTATTTTTGTATTGGCATATATCTGAAAGTGGGAAAAAACTTGAAATATTTGCATGCAAGGACATAAGGTAAGAAAAGATTCATTTTCCTGCTTGTTTTAGTTTTTACTTTCTTTTCATAAAGTGTACCAGCTACATGTATACTAATGAGATGTTAATGCCTCTCTAATGTGTAACTTTAGCAACACCCAGTTAAATCTCCACTTGTTGCTGGCTCCTCCATCAGATTGCTGGTGTTTGAGAAACCTCTTGCTTAATCAGTTTGAACAGATGGGGCAGGAGAAGCACAGATGTCGGAACAATAATAACAAGCCATTATTTCAACAGAGGTGAAACAAATTTACCGTAGTGGCTACCAGAATTACTCAGGATGGCTTTGATGGGGAGCTGGGAAGAGAATCTCAATATTGTCAACTCCTGTATCTCAGACTATCCACTCTTGCGAGAGCCTTCTCTCTCCAGAAAGGTTTGTCAGCCAGATGGAATGTCACATTAAAAAAATGAATGTTCTTATAAAATGTTCTTCTTTTCTCCATTAAAATTATTCTTGGATAGCTGAGGCGGCCAAATGGGTTTTCTGGGCAGCATTTACTGGAATTCTTTTACGGCAGTAAGTCTAAGAAATGATGTTGTTTTCCTTTAAAGACAAGAGAATGTTTGGTTTGATCACTTGAAACAAATCTGACAGATGAGCCAGAAGACAGACTTACAAGCTGAAACAAAAGATGTGTTAACAAAAGTATGTCAAGCTGTTTACTTCACTGCACCCTTAGGTTTTGCAGATACTGTGCACTAAAATCTTCATTATTTTTATTTCTTTGTACTTGGGATTTTATTATTTGCTACAATGTGCAGAAAAAGACAAATACTCACTGCATTGCCTTATCTTTTCAGTTTTCTTTAAATGAGTCTTAATTGTGAAAGCAGACTGTTTCTCACCCTTTCTAAGAATAGGACTTTCCTTGCTTCCTCTTTGTTTTGAATTATCTCAGCCCTATTTATGTTGCTATTCCTGCTTCCCATTTTCAGAGAAATCCTACTTTCTGTTTTGGAGCAGGGCTGTGCTGGTTGGTTCTGCTTCAGGTCTGCAACTACCTCCTATTTATATCAGTAGCCGCATCCTTTGCTTATCCTATACCAATAGTTTTCAAAGGTAAAAAAGTATTTGCCTCTGCTTTTATATGACACTTGGCTTTAATTCCGTGCAGCTCACTCATCATGAAAAAAAACCCACAGCAGCATTGTGACACTTATTTTCTCTCTTTCATTGCTTGCCAGTAAAGAAAATCAGCACTAGAGCTGCATTACACCTGTGAAAACCTGCAGGTTGTTTCTCAGTGGTGTGAGGTTAACTCTCGCTGTGAGCCTTGCTGGCGAGGGATGGTTACGTGTTGCTGGCAATGTGTCTTTCCCTGCTCTTCAAGTAACCCAACATTTCCATGCCAGCCTGTCAGTGTCTTCAGCTATTTCTAAACTGTTCCTCGTCTAATCCCTCATCTGGGTACAGCGTGACCTAATTTGCCATGAACCTGCCAGCTCTGCCAGTTACGTAAGGAGGGGTAAGATGTGGAATTTGTATGAAATACTTTGTTATATTGCACAACGGTGGTTTGTTTTGATTTTTTTTTTTAACAAGCCACTTGTTTATGCACAGCTTAGAATTATCTCTTGATGCACATTCATTTCATTTAAAAAGAGGGAAAAACCCTAAACTCTCTATTCCTTGTGCTTACACTCTGTTTCCCACCCTGTGATCCACCATGCCATCCCAGCAGCTTCTCCATGGAGCATTGCTTTTTACAGTCAAGTCCCCGATTGCCTGCCTTAGGTCGGGTCTCTTACAATTGTTGTTTTCTACACTCTTCATTCTTTTTCCTTTTTCATTTCAGATCTGTCACCCTCCTGCCGTGGGCCCCTACAGCCAAGCGGCACCTCGCCTGCCATGGCTGCTCCCTGATCACCTTTGTCACCTGCCACAGCATTTCGCTTCCCTCTCTGAGACATCCTCCCTACGTGCCCTGAAGGCAATAAAAACCTGTAAGAAACCTGTGCGTTTTTTTCTTTCCTCCACACACGCTGACCGCAGGACCCTCCCTCCCCCGGCCCGGCACACCCACGCGTGAGGGCGAGTTACCGAGGGGAGCCCCCAGCCCGTCCCTCAGCCCCTCCGCCGCCGCCCCTGCTCTGGCGGCGTTTCAAAGGCTAGCGCCAGCGCCCCCCCAAATGGAGGGCGGGAGCTCGGAGGCGGTGGCTGAGGGGGTGGTGGCGCCTGAGGGGCGTTGGCCGCCAGGGGAAGGGCTGCCCTGAGGCGGCGGGAGAAGCCGCCGCTCCCGCTGCTGTGGGGAGGTGGCGGCGGGCTGCACTCTCGCGCCTCAGCGGGCGCCGTAGGCCAAGCCGCCGCGCTTCTCACTGAGGGGGAGAGACGCCGAGGGACGGATTCCGGCGAAGGGCTAGAAGAGCCCGTAGGCCCCGGGGGACGACGTGGCAGGGCTGGAGTCCCACCGCTCTTCTCCGCGGGCCCCGCCGCCGTCCCCGGGGAGGAATCCGTGTCCTCCGTGGGGCACCGAGGCACTTTCTCCCAGAGATCGAAGCAAAAATGCGGCAGGAGAGGCAGCCAGCACCCCTCTCCTACCGATAAGGTGGTTAGAGCTATGCCCTGTGCGAGGGAGGCTTGAAACCCTCCTCTCTCAGCCGTGACTCAAAACGGAGTTCCTGGCAGGTCCCTGGGCCAGCAGCACGCACAGAAATTCAACATGTGCTTGGGCAGAAAGGGAAAGAGGTGCCCAGTTCTGTCTCCTAGTAAGGGCAAGATCTGTAAAGTACAGAAATAACCACCAACTGGATTTCTACTTTGATTATTTGAAATTTAGATAAGCTCCCCTTCGTGTTACATAAATAAATGGCAATATATCAAGCGTAGTGCCTTAAATATTTACACAGTGAGCCCAGCTCCCTCAGCAATCCTCTCACTTTCCCTCAGAGAAGGCCCAAGTTACAGAATAAAAAATTTTGACCACCCATAGTCAATTCAAGCATTGCGTAAGTGTAGATTTTTTAATTGTCTTTTAGAGTGATTTAGGCTCTTTCATGTCTTTCAGTTACATCTGTTTCTGTATGTGAGAAATCCTAGGAAGACTTGACCATCATTTTACAGTCCTGAACTACTAAAACTTGAATGCTGAATGCTCCCTGTTGCATTTACAGAAAGAACCAAACACCAAAAGGCTAAAGGAGCATGATGTTAAGGTAAAACATAATTTAAAAAACATTTCTAATGTTTAGCAGAATTTATTTAGAGTTCTTTTTAATGCTGTCTTCTCAAAACTCTGTGTGCAAACATGATGCAAGTTTAGGTGTCACAAGCTCTAATTGCTTTTAGAGTTTGGGCCAGACTCATTCAAAAAATTTTGGAGCTGAGCTTAATGGACTTCCCAAGATTTGAACTAGATTCCTCAAATGCTGTGTGCTGACCTCCTAACCTAGCTAATAGAAAATGCTGAAAAAAGAGCTGTTGCTTAAACTCCATTCTCAGAGTTAAGTATTTAAAAGTACAGAGGAATGCCTCCTTGCAGTGAAGTCACAGCCACAGTCGATCTCTGGACATTAGGTATTTAACCCACACTTTCCTTACAGAAGACTGCAGTTGCATCCTTTCCCTGCCTTCCAGATAAGAGCTCAGTAGTTGAAGTTCTCAGTGAGGGTTACAGAAATTAGGACTTTGCTCCTATCCTTGAAAGAATTCAAGGAACCTCTATTATAATCTTCCAGATGATTGATCTGATCACTCTGCCAGAACCATTGATGTACAGGGCATTCTGGATCAAGATTCTCATTTGACCCTTCCTGTTGAAATTGTTCTGTTTTCTGTGAGCTGACTAGTAATTGCACACTTCTGTAGCCTTTTGGATCAGACACTCATTTCAGAATGAAGGATCTGTGTTCCTGTCTCTGCTGCTATGAATGTCACCTCCAAATGAGTGTCTATTCACTAGCCCAGTTTCATCAAGCCATTTTTTGGCAGGCTGCGCTGTTGTTGCCTTCTCTCCCCTCGTGCCTCCACTCCAGCTCACTTTTTTCACAACTTTCTCAGTACTCCTTCCTCAGCAACACTCCATTTTTCACCCTTTGCTCCTCCTCCCATCAGAATTGGTTCTATTCCTGCACCTAACCTAATAGGCCTCATCAAGGTGATCCACCTACTCTCCACACACCTTATCTTACGTAACTGTTGCCTTTCAGTTAGGATCCACAGACTAAGCTGTATACTCATTTTTTGGCTGTGCGTTTCATTATGCCATGTAAACTTGAAGCTATTCAAGAGGAGGGAAGGAGAACACTCCAGATTAAGCTATGCCATGGAGGTTAGAATACTTGGCTGGGAGAGAAAACATGCAGCCTGGCTTGCCTTCATAGGCATTCCTAGCCTTCAGAGTGGACAGAAATACAGATTCTTGCATTTGCAGATAAATATTTTTGAGAAGTTTTGTTCCAAGGAAGAAAGACCAGCTGCAACACTTTGCTAATACATGCTGATCAAATGTGTGAGAGGTACTGAAACACTGTCACTGATCATTCTCAACCCACAAGTCCTGTTAACAAAATCTTATGAGGTGCTGTTTTCTAAATAACATGATTTGAGCCAGCCATTAGGATGTGCTGACTCACCAAGGAAGCAAAGGGAAGTTGAAGCTCAGCAAAGCAAGTTAACCTTTTAAGAAAGTATTTGCTGTTGTTTTCTGCAGCACCTGGATGCACTTTATTTCCAAGCTAAAATATATTTGTATCCTCTTTCTTCCATCAGTCACCTGGACTGAGAGAAGTGGAAAGATTGCAACATTTTTTGAGTGAAATAGAGCTAGGGCAAAACTGGTTATCCAAAAGAGCGAGCCAGTGACTCCAGCCTTATCTGCATCTTTGTGCAGTAGCATTGCAACTTATTTTCCACTCTAGTTAGCTTTGAAATAGTCATAATTAGCAGGCACATTGGTAAATAAACTGCAGTCACTATAAGCACATCGCTACTGTGGAAGTCAGGAGTTTTTGTCTGGCCAACTTCATTCCAGGGTATCAACCCTATGCTTATACTTCAGTGACACCTTTCATCCCACCTGTTTGTTTTAGTGAGCATAGGGAGAGGCAGTGGGATATGTCTGATTAGATTTTAAGATTATACATTTTCCTTGCATAACAGTGAGTTACGGCAGCTTAAAAACTGGAGTAAAAGGAAAATGGGGAACCTGAAAGTAATTTACTTGAACTTTTTTTTACAGTAAATGTCTTCCATATTTAAACATCTTCCTACCCCCAAATCCCCAAACACAGAAACGTGAAGGAAAACGGATTTATTTTTCAACCTCCCCTCACTTCAGCCCCAGAAGACGCAAACATCCTCAAATCCCAGCACTTAAACTCTTCAGTCACTTTTCTGAGCAACTACTCCCTTTGTATCTCATTATGCAGTGGAAAATGGGATAATTTCAATCATGCATTACTTTCAAGTGTTTTAACAAAAAGACTGCTTTAAAGAAAGCCTTGAAAATTTACTATGGATATATTATTTCTAATTGGCCATAACATTTGTGGCCTAATTGTAGCAAACAATCTAGACATCATTAGCCTGCAATTCCTTTGAAAACACAGGACATTGGAGACTTGCTGCCTTATTTGGGGTCTATTTTAGCCTTTACTATTTCACAGTTCGCTCTTAGCCCGTGTCTTGTAACCTTGGAGATGGCTATGTAGGAAAGAGTTGTGATAGGGCTAGTACAAAACACATGTAAATGAGACTGTAGGAACATACTTGTTTCTTCCACCTCTGAAAGGTGTATGAACAGATTTCTGTGGAGACCTGGGGCAGCTTTAAGCAGCAGCAAACAGAGCAGTGTCCAGTGCAAGTGGCAGGCATACTGTGCTGCAGTCAAGGCCTAGTAATCCACAGCCTGAATAGCTGAGAGTTTCAGTAGTAAAGAAAGAAACAGGCAGAAAATCATTCTTTCAAACTGCTGCTGGAAATAAAAAGCAACAGAGAAGGTAACAACAAAAACCACCATGTGGGCAGGTTTCCTGCCATTTTTGTTCCTTATTGTTGCCTTTCTACCCAACAACAGAATCTGGCAGCTGACATGAAATAGCTTTGCTTCAGTCTTCATCACTTGAAATCTCCAAATCAATACAGTAATCCTGATGTTCACTTCCTTTTGTTCCTGTATTTTATTAGTTAGAGCCAAGATAAAATGTGCCTGTTTGTTAGGTATCATTCTACTGTACTAACAATCTGACTGCAGGACTTCAGCTATAAAGATCCTTCCAAAGGCCTGGTATGTATATTCTAAACCACAACATCAGAACAGTTAGCTCCCACAAACTTCTCTCTGTACTCATCCAGCAGCAGAACACTTGTACTTTCTGTTGGCATTCACACCATTAAAGGAGAAAACTGCCAGCAGGCTCAGTGCTTGGAGCGCATCACGCTTGCATCAGGCAAGGAAGCGGGGTTTGGAGGACCACTGGGCTTCCCTGAGGGAAGCAAGGAGGGCAGAGAAGTTGCCTTGGGCACAGGTGTTGGTAGTGACACACTCCTGTCCCTTCTAAATAACCTGGTGAAACATGAGGCAAACATAACCTAGGGGTAAGCTGGCAGAGCATCCCTGCCTACTTGAGCTCGTTAGCTACAGCAGTTGTCTGCCCTTTACAACCACCCTCAGCTTGACACTCTAATCACCACCATCCAGCACTCCAGGAGTCAGAATGATCACCAGGCTCTGTGAGGGTGGCTCCACAGAAGTTCTTCCTGAATTAAGAGAAATAACACATTCACAAATCCCCAGCTGCTGAAATAAAGTCACTAATTCTGTTATCTATCAGCAGCTTCAAGCAGTAATGAATAAGCAGAACTCTGTAGTAGCTGAGAAGGAATGAGACCACAAACAAAATGCTGTTCTTGAGTGGTGTCCTAAAGATGCATCTTTAGAAAAAAAATACATGCAAGTGTACAGTTCCCATTTATTTTACTTAAGTAAAAAATCATACTTCCCATATTATACTTTTTTCATCTGAACCAGTCCTAGCAGAAAGGCAGTATAACCCCCACCACCCTTGACATTTAAAGATACCAGTCTGTGGGCCCTGGAAAAGTTTGTGTCAATATTTTACTCCATTGTAGAGTGAAAAAGGGCTCAGAAACAGACTCCATTGCCAGTCCGCTGTGACTAACTTCTTGTTTAACCCTTCATGTTTTCCACTGTCTGAACAGCATCTAGAACTCTCTTCTGAGTTGCTGGACATACATCCTGACAGTAGGAAATCCAAACTGTGTTCTTGCCTAGTGAACACTGACACTGCTTGTAAAGTCTGAACAGAGTGCTCGAGTCTAACGAGGTTGGCCAAGCAATCCTGCTTTAGCTGCCAGAGCTTCGTTCTGCTGAATATGGTACTCCTGAAATCTCATGGAGATCCTCTGTGTCATTTTTAAATACTTCTGTAGGCAGTGGTCTGAGCAAGTCATCTAGAGGAAAAGGGACACAAAACACTTCAAACAGTAATTAAAACACTTCCCCAAACAGGACCCAAAATATAATCATATACAGGGATAAATGATTAGGTGACTACATCTCATATGCTGTGTTAAGCCTCAAGATGAGGGCCTAATTGTGCACAGCCTCTCTGTGAAGCAGAAAACATGAGGTTTGGCTTGAGGGATGTCCGAAACATCTTTTAATATTCATTCTCATATGAAGGTATTCACGGAAAACATCTCAGATCTAGGAGATACTGCCATTTCATCCTTGGGCTCCTCTTGTGAAATTAAGTATATAAAGCATTTTATTTTGCAATAAATACAAAATCTATTCAATTAGTATATTTTTAAAATTCTCTTTACAAACACATAATATTTTTGACAGTCAAATATGATCACTGTGTGCTACCTCAGTTTAACTTTTTTCGACCTTGTCCTGTTAGCCCTATCAGTCTTCTTGTACCTGCTTGGTTAACCTTCAAAGGCAACCAGAGTAGTACCCGCTGAAGTTCTATCAGGCAGCTGGGCAGGCAAAGAAATACCAGGGCCTATTCCACACATAGTATTGTTTTTTAACTTTAGAGGCTTGGGTTTTTTTCTTTAAGTGTAAGAAAGTTAGATCTATTTCTGAGCAACAGTTCTACCAGTCAGATATTCTGTATCACGGTTCTAAACCTTGCTATCACTGTAAAAGTTAACAAATTTAGATAAAGGAAAGATGACCACTTTGCATGATTACTAGAAAACCAGAAATTGCTTTTTTTATTCTCCTCAGTTTAAAGGGACGTGAAAACCAGAGGGGCTGAAAATGAACAAGACAAAGTAACCATGCAGCTATGCACACCACTCGCCTTTCTCTCTCCTGGACCTGGCATGAGCTACAGCAAAACCTGTTAAGCAGGAGTTCAGTCTCACTAGGAAACAAATTCCTGAACTACCCAAAGCCACTTCTCCCAGAGGGTGTGGTGTTTGTGATATGGTGCCTGGGGAAGTCCAGACTTGCAGGACAGATTTGCTGTAGGGAAAGAGGTCAGAAGCTTTTTTTTTTTTTTTTTCCAAATATAGATTCTCAAATGAGAATCATGGAGGTATTAATCTTAATTATTTAATAAGAAAATACAACTTTAAATAGGAACATAGGAATTTCCATACCAGATCAGACCAGTGGTCCATCTAGACCAGTGTCCTGTTTCCAGCAGGGGCCAGAGCCAGATGCTCTGCAAGAAACTCCTTAATGGACAATTATGGATAAAGCTTCCCATAAGAAAGTTTCTTCCTAACCTCCATCGTTAACAGACAGCTCCTGTACTGCCCCTTTGCAGAAAAAGCAGATTAGAATTTAAAAATATTATTGGATCTAAGTGATCCAAGTTTAACTTCCCTCCAATGAGCATTCTTTGGTTTTGCTTCCCAGGTCTTTCATTAAAGACTATATGAACTGTTATTTTTAAAGAAATTCTAGTAACACTTTTGGTAGCAGAAGAAAGAAGTATAATCCTCTACTGGAAATCAAATACCATCCCAGAAAGGTAAAGAGGTTGTGCCAGTAGCACTTCTGTCAGTTCTGTTAACTGACACTCCTTGTATTGTTCAAGCAATTCAAAAAAAGCTGGTAAAAGACAATAACAAGACCTTATCCAGAGTAATTTTGACCTCCTATTGTCAATAAAAATTCTACTGAAACAGATGCAGAGAAGATCAGGGAAACAAGGAATCTGCCTTGGGAAGCTAAGAGAGCTTTCCTTAGCACAGCAAAACAAAAGATGAAAGGAGACATGATTTTTGCCTGCGCTGACTCCAAGGAGTCAGAAGATACTCAAAAACAATGATTAGTTTAAAACTTTAGGGGTTTTTTCCCTGCCAGTAGAGTCAAGCAAAGGTTATTAGACTTTTAACCAACAAAATTACGAGACTTTGAAACAGCCTCTCAGCAGGAGAGGAGAGGCAAAAAGCCCACAAACTAATCTTATCAAGAGCTTAATCTTTTTTGTAGATGACTATGTGATGGAGCTCCCTGCAAGGCAGAGAAGTGGATTTAACAGCCAGAGCTTTGGAGGCCTATGTTTCTATGACTCACTACAACGCAGGAAACATGGGTAAGTAAACAAGTATTTCAGCAGGATTCTACCTTCAAAAAACAAGATGCAGGCTGTAGGTGGGCAACTTCCATGTCCATAAAGATACCACCCATCAGAAGTCAAGGCGCAAGAACCTCCACTGATAGCTCAGAGAAGGAAACACACAGAGTTGCAATAAGCAGCCAATACTCAAGTGAGATTGGAAAGATTCTCTCTGTGTGTATGTACTGAAAAGACAACAATGACAAAACCTCAAGAGGTCCTAGCTCACAGTTTGTCTGTAGCTGATGATTTAACACATCAAAAGCACTTGGCTTTGGTTTCTTTTTGTAAACAGACTGCTAGGGTACAAAGAACTATTTGTCATCACCTTTGGACTTACTTAGAGAAGCAAAACTACAGACAAGCTATTTCCCTTCCTTCCACTAACTCACCTTCTTTCTCACTTGAAGCTACATGCCAGACACCTACACTCCACTAAGGACTGCTAACAAGATTTTTAAATACTTGAAAGATCAAAAGTTCAAGTCGTTCCTGAAATTTGAATGTTACACAGCAGTTCTACCAAAAGGTCATTAAAAGCACAGGAAACATTTACCTACCTCTTCTGGTTTAACCTCTCTGCTAGTGAAATCCTTTATGCAGTCCAGGAAGCAGTTTTCTGTAAGTTTATTGTATGTTCCAAGAAACTCCTTGAACTATAAATAAAAATTGAACAGACAAGGAGTATTAAAAAAGTCTGCATTAATTTTTATACACAGCTGCATGGGCTAGCTGGTGACACTAACATTTAAAGGATGAGTCACTAGAAAAGTTTACTATCAAAAGATTTCAGCACCAAATGCTGATAGTACTCAAATCAGATACTAGACTGCGTCGGTCAGTGATCAAGTGTTTAAATTTTGGTTGCTACAGAATTAACCTTAACTAAGATAACTTCAACCTTTTGTCCTTCTCCATGCCCTACACCTTTTACTCTACATGACAAAAATAAGATCTTCAAACCCACCACTCACGAATACAGCATCTTACCTGCTTGATCTGATCAGATTCCGATATTTGGCCAGCCATGTTCTACCACCTGTGATTCACTCACCTATTCTGAAGATAAAAAGTAAAGTTTCACACAAAAAGCATAGACATGAACAGCAATATTTTATAACAGAATGGAATTTTATACGTCCTCGAAGTGTGTTTAAATACAACTTCACTAGCAGACTTTCAAGCCATCCACTTAAATAGGTAATTTTCTTTCAAAATGTTTTCAGTTACAAGAAGATCCAAGATAATGCCAGGTGTGAAACCTTCCCAGGTCCACCTGTTAACTGCTGTCCTTTAAATAAGGATTTCAAACAGTTAAAGTAACTTTATAAAAAGTCTTTTATAAATGCTTTCAAATTTACAGAGTAAAACTAGGGCACAAGTCAGGGGAGAAGCAAGCAATAACATTCTCTAGCCTTATAGTTTCAGTGACTTTAGATGTAATCTGTAAAAACACTAAGAAAAAAGGCAAGTATAAAATTGTAGCCACTCTGAATAGATGCAGCATAAGCCAGCTTGCATCAGAGAAGACATCTGGTTTCTGTGTAGCTGCATTCCCACCAAACACTTAAACTAGAGCAAATGTTCTGGTTGTTGAATATAGCGAATTAAATGCAAGAAAACATAAAAGAATGAGAATGGCCTTAAAGGAAGTGAAAGAGACAAAGAAAAAGGGAAGAATGAACAGCCATGGATCCAAGAATTTAAGCAAGAATCCTCAAGGAAGACTCACATTCCTCATCCACCACGGTAAACAAGTTAAAGCTTGAAAAGATCCCTGCAGGTTTCCTAAAAGAACACTGAAATCTAGCTTTCCTTTTCCCTTAATTTACATATTATCTAAGACCTATCACAGATGATAATGCAAGGTAATATTACATGTTTAGGAGAACAAGAGCCTTCAGTTTAATTCACATCAACTTGTGGAAGAAAAATTAATACTGAACTGTAATCACTTTGTGAAAAAAGTTCATTTAGCCTTTTAGCAAGGGTTACTTATAATTAATCTTTTATTATGCTTTGCCAAATTTTGAGCAAGACATTCATGTTTTAGAAAGCTTAAACTATTCTAGTCTCTCAGCAGGGGAAGGGAAAGGGTAAGCAAGCCTTCTGAACACAAACAAAAAGACATTAATATTTATTTCTACAAAAGAAAACTAAGCAACTAAAAATAGCACCATGAAGCTCTCACAAGCATGCACTCTCCCTACACCCCCTCCCAGTAGCAGAGTAATTACAACATCTGCGCCTTAACATTACACTTTATCACTACACAGGAAATCAATTTGGGGATTGGATGTAAAGAACACATATGATTATTAAGATGCATACCCCCACAACCAAGAATTCCTCATGGGTAGATAGCAACACAGGTTACTTTTAAGGAGAACCTACAGAATATGGTTGCTGTTGTTGCTAAACAAGGTGTTAGTCAGATTAACGTAAACCTCTAACTTGTTTTAGGAGAAGTGGACATGACTGTCATCTAGGACAACTAGTAACAAGAATAGCAACTCCACTATCTTGTTTCTCAGCCTGTTAGAAGAATAATCAGTGACAATTCTATAAAGTTAGTTTGAGTTGATTATTAAGCAGAGAGTTAAAAGCCACAGAGAACAGGAAAGACTTTTGTCCTTTCCCAAGCACAGAAAACTAAAAGCTTCAACTCCTGTCAGTGCCATTTTCTCACACTTGGTATTGCTTCATTACGCTTGTTTCTAACAAACCTCATCTTTTGTTCTTCTGTGACTAGTTTGGCAAGCTTAAAATTACAGTTTTACTGAACTGCAGTTCCACAAAGCTTTTACACTTACACTTGGGAAATAGCTCTGATTTAAATCAGCACAATGGCACTCTCTGATTTGAAGTGTCTGAAGCACTTGTCCCCCTACAGGTATTTTAGACTTTCGACACAGGAGGCAGTGAAATTACATGGCTCTACTGCACCTCTTCTGTAGCTATAAATTACAAGCAGTTGCCTTAACATCTAAAAACATGCTACCTGAACATTCCCAGAAATGTACATATCTGGTTTATTCTTAAAGTATGTTAAATGTATAATTTCAAGTTTTCTTGTTGTTTGTCCCCTTTCCCTCCAGCCTGTGAAACAAGAAGAAAAAAGTGATGAAAGAGCCCATTACAGGGCTTGGCACCTCAACTAACACTCCACACAGCTTCTTACATAGCTGCTCAAACAACGCCAGCATGCTTCAGGTTTAAGCCTATGCGACTTGGATTATTTTCCTCTGGGCTAAGCATGATTTGAAAATTCAGCATTGCACTTTAAAGCTGTCACAGTGAAGGAAGCAGATATCTCTGAATAAGCCTCTGCAACAAGGGCCACATGGTCTGGACATGCTGGTTCACCAGGAAAGCAGCAACAGCTGGGAAGTTTCCCTTCCTGAAGGGCCCTGAAGCTCTTCCAAATATGTTTCGATGTTCTGAAGAGACATTCTTTTAAGATAAGCCTCTCTGAGCAAACTTAGCAGCTAAGGATAACTTGAAGTTTTGATTTCTCATGGTCAGGATTTTCCATCCTCTTTCCAAAGATAATAAAGGCTTTGGCCTAGTCAAATGTATTCTCTATGCAAGAGCCTTCCCAGCTCCCAGCCTTGTTTTAGAATCTGTAAAACACTTCTAATATTTGCTTCTGCTGTGGCTACCCCTCCCACAGAAACATGAAATCACTACGGAGCAACAGCTTTTTTTTAAGAAGCTAAAGCTAGTTTATTTAATAAAAATGGTGATTAGGTTAAGGATTCCTAGCTAACCCGGGTCAGTCATTTATCCGTTTAAATGGCAGAAGGAACAAGAGCCAGACCTACAGAGGTCAGAACTCTTCTAAAACTTTGTACATGTGGGAGCACAGCTTCCCTAGCTGCATCTCCAGATCTTTGGAAGCAGAGGCCTCACAGACATATTCCTAAACACTAATAACCGGAACAGAGCTTTTGATTATTATTACTGTACTGCTGGATAGCTGAAGAGCCTGCCCCCACTAACAGCCTGAGGTCTTACAGGTGAAACATGCACTGTAAACTACAGTGAGGCAGTTCCCCCCCCCGAGGTAATCAATGTTAGTGTCTATTCCCTAATCTCAAGTCAACAGTATCCTTTCCCATGGAAACTAAACAAGCCCTGTGTTGGGGGTTTTTCCTATCTTTTTGTGAGAAGCTACATTTTACTGGGGGAGAGGGGCTATGGAGGAACACCATAAATCCATCACACTTGTTATCCTGATTAACAACCTGCATTAGGTGTAGGTACAACCTACTCTATATGTACAAAGCTGCAATTTATTTTTTTAAACCTTCGCTTCCAATTGTACACACAGAACACCACGCAAGTGTTTCTGCAAATGTGTAAAAGGGATCAAAGAAGAATAAAAATATCAAGTCAAAGAAACATGTCAAGATAAAGCACCCACAGCTTGTGGAGGAAGTGGTTTTTTTATTGTTGAGAATTACTAGGCTAGAACTTGATATCAGATTAAAAAACCTCACTAATTTAAAGAGCTCTTTTAGTGAATCCAATCAAACTACAAATACCTATGAAACCAGCAGGCTGCTTAACTAATCACATAAAATTCAGGACAAGAGGCAATTTGATACAGGAGTCCTGGTGCTGTGTGCCCAGGTGACCCTCTGGCCTGCGCTAGCCCAGCAAGACAGCGGTGATGGCCCCGCAATGCCCCCTCCCTGCCAGGAGGGCACAACCCAGCTCTCCCCCACTCCCAGAGCGGGCACGGGCCGCTCTCCTGTGCGCTGATGTGGGCAACATGGTTACACAAAGGTTTTCCTCCGGCCCCACACGTGACAGTCTGTCTTCAAGGGCAGGTGGTGAGATGAAGCAGGAACTGGTGAGAAGGTGGCTGGATAAGATGATGTACCTGGTGCACAGGTTATTGTAATTCATCATCTTGTGGCCATGGACTAGACCCTGCTCTGAGGAAGAAGAGGTTGATGGTAGAAGTCTGCTAATGCCAAAGGTGAGTTAACATAGTAAGTCTGAAATCAAACACCTTGAGAGCCTCTCTGAACAGGCTGAGCACACACAAGGGGGTCTGTCCTGGGAGAAGACACATATTTCTCCATGAGCAGTCTCCTATTTAAGTTAGATTAGGCCAGGTTGATACTTATGACCCAGTAAGAGCCCAACCTGAGCTAGAGATAAAACAATGCCGATTTGGGGTTTGTTTTTTTAACTACATCCTGCAGTTCTTGCTTTCAAGGGCACCTTGAGTTTCTCTCCTGAGGAGATGCTCGCTGAGCCCAGCCCCGACCCAACAGCCCCAGCCAGGCCGGTGCGGGTACAGGAGCGAGCCCCTTCCCCCTCATCCCGCCGGGAGAGCACACCTCAGCACTAGAAAAATGCCCGAAACCGGGAAACTGGGACGGAGCTTTCTTCATCCATGGGACCTTTTCCGTCCCTCCTGCCCTGCCTCCCCACCGAGCACAGCACAGCGCCGCCCGCTCCCTCTCCCGGTAACAGCCGCTCCTGACGGCCGACCCCAGCCCGCCGCCCTCGCAACCCACGTCCCGCAACGCGGCACCGCCAGCCCCCACCACAGAGCTGACATGAGGCCCCGCCACCCGCTCCTCGGCGGCGCCGCTCCGGCCTCTCAGGAAGGAGCTCCGCTCTCCTCACCGCCGCGGGGCCTGCCGTGAGGCGGCGGGGCACGGCCGAGGGGCCACGCTGGGCTGCCCGGTCCATCCCGCCCGGGGCGGCCCCATCAGGAGCGCCGCTGCCCGCACTCACCCGGACCGCGCGGGAGGGGAAGGGAGCCCCGGCCGCAGCAGGCCCACTAGCCCCGCCGATTCGCCGCACGACGAATCAGCGAGCGCAGACTTACCAACGGCTTTACTCTCCGAAGCGCAGCGCTCTTATCTGCCCCTCTCGCCGCTCTACCGGAAGCGGGCGGGGATAGGGCGCAAGTTTCCTTCCGGACACTATTGAGGAGCGGACCGCGCACAGGCGTGAGGGGGCGCAGGCGGGCACCGTTGCCATGGCAGCGGGCACTTCCGGTGCCGGCGGCGGGTCGCGGAGCGGGTCGCGGCGGGGTTCTCCGTCTGTCAGGCCGCCGGGGCGGGCAGGTGTGCCCGGGACGCGGGGGGAACCGTTCCCCGGAGCTTTCAGGCTGCTTTCCCTGCGCGGGGGTAGGCGGCGAGGCAGCTGCGGTTGCCGCCGTAGCGCCCGGCCTGCAGGGACAGCCTCTTTGTCCGGCTGCTGCCGTTGGACTCCCTTCCAGAGCTGCGTGATTAGATCCTCATGGAGACGGAAAGCACCTCCAGCCTCAGCCAGGACTCCCTGGCCAGTCTCACGGCGGGCGACGTGCTAATTCACTCCACCGGTGTCCACAGGAAGAAGCCCATCGACGCCGTGACAGGAGCTGGTGTCCGTATGAAGAAAGTGACGATCGCTGTCAAGAAGCTTCGTGAGGTGGTTTCTCCCTGCCAGGCGGCTGTGGCCGGAGACGGAACACCCCGCGTTCCTCCAGCCTTGTTGGCAAACAGGGCTCCGTGCGGGGGGGTAACCCACGGCACCCCCCGCAGCGCGGCCCCAGGTGCGTGATGTACCGTGAGCCTTCGGCTTAGGTTTGAGGTAAAATTGGTGTGTGGCGTTTTCAGTCGTGTCATAGTTCTATAACGAAGGAATTTTTGTATTCCGCTACTGGGAATGTCGGCACTCTTTCCAAAGTTGTATGTTTGTTTTTTTGTTTTCCCAGACTTTATTTGGCCACTTGTGCAGGGTGGTCAGGCAGAGCTCCGTTAACACTACTCCAGTCTTGACTCCAGATTAAATTAGGCAATTATCATTTTTATCAGAAAAAAATATGACTGTCACCATGACATTTCACAAATATACTAGGCAGGAAGGTTTCAGGCAGCGGCAGAGGATAAAACAGTGTACGTGTGCAGGGACCTAAAGAAGAAAGTTAACAAGATTGATGCCTTTCCAGTCTGTCACAGCTTTTAATGCAGTTTGTAGCTCATCTTTTTAGACCCCATTTTATCTCTTCAATTGTATGCCCTCAGTATAGTCAGCAAGCAGATCTGTGCCTAACAGAATATTGCTCCTGCCAACAGACAGCTCTGAGTAGCCCCAATATTTGGGCCTTCTTTGTGTTTTCATGGAATTGTGTGGATTATTTTGTGGTTTTATACTGGAAGGGAGGTCAAAAGCCTTTTAAACACTTCTCTTCTTTCTCTGCTTCTCTAAAGATGATTTTTTCTGGGGAGCTTGAGCTAGTTGATGTTCATGCAATAGCTGTACAAGCTTGCCTTTTTAAAGAAGTGTTTATTGGACACTTGAAAGGTAAGAAATATTAAATGTTGGAAGTAGGCATTCTGACAAAGTCATTCAGCTCTAGTCTTTTTTATTTGCGGAGTTTTTGCAGGTTTTATTGAACAATATGAATTTTAGAGCTGGTCAGTTAAAAACTATTCAAAAAAGCTCTTAAGAAAAAACAAGTTCCCCTGCTACTTGCCATAACTTTAAATTTTACTTGTTAAAATCATTTTTCTTCCCTTGTAGTCTTGGAAAACAAACAAACTGACCCTACCCCTCCTAAACCCCACCTGCTTGACACAAACAACATATACCAGTCCGCTGCCTGTACCAATGAAGCTTACATAGATGAGTAAACAAAATTAAAAAACCAAACAATTGTATCCTTTTTAAAAAAAACCTCTTTGTAGTAGTATTGGGTAAATAACTTTAAGTCTTTTTTAATAGAATGAGACTGTAGCAATGTACGACGTACTCTTCAAATTCAAAACTGACACAATCTCTGCTACTTAGAATATTGCTTTTGTTTCTTTAAAATGTATATCAATTACAGTTTTTGAAGTTTGGGGAGGGGATTTTAGTCTTTTTGGGGTCAAGGTTCAAACAGCTTCAAAAAATGTTAATTTTGTAGTGCTAGGAAGACGGACTAGTCTCTGACGTAACTAATGTGTACTGTACTCAATGTCCTTCTGTAAGATATGTTATCGTATAATTACAGTTGTCTCTGAACAATAACTTTGTATATTCCTATGATTTTTGGCCTTGAATTTGAGCTAGACATTGTCAATTTTTTAGATGCTCTGGTTTTTTCAGACTTTTTCATGTATTGTAAAACAAGGCTATAATCCAGGCTCACAGAATTCATTAACTTTTGTAAGCTTCAATTTGATGGCTTTGGTCATTTGAGTTATGAAAGTCATTGTATTTAGGTATTCAAAGATACAGGCAGAGGAAAGATTGAGATTTGGGTTAGTCTAAGTATACTGAAAATTCATAAAAAATCATTATGACCACATTAAAACTGCTTTTATTTTAGGAGTCCAGAGTACTAAAGGACATCCAGAACATCTGCTTTCAGTAGAAAATTCTACAGAGTCCATGTTTTTATCAAAAGTGGTAAGAAAAGTTACTGCTGCTTCCTGCAATCCCAGAGCCCTTTTCTCAAAAAGCTGTAGCTTCTGTAAAACATAGCAAATCATTGGCTCAGCTTCTGCACAATAACTGTGCAGCTGCTTGCTTCTTTGAGCTGCTAATGTGATATTAATGCTGAAGTATTTGGAGGCGTTTTGTTTACTCTACTGCTACCTGTTGCATAGTTAACACCAAGGTGTGTTTCTAAATTTTAGTGTAACCCTTCCTTTGAAAATGCAGTTACACATGGCACAATATTTGTTAGAAAAACCTGGATGTTTTTTTCCTTTGTATTGTAGATACTGAAATGGACATCAGTTTCTATGGAACTCTTTGATACTTACAATTAAAAGGCTTATTTCCTTTTGATTTGTTTGTTGTACCTGACATACAGTGGAGACTTGTTTCCAGGGCATCCATACTGTGATGAGCATGCATGAGGATAGCATTGATCTATGCCGTGAAAGGATTGCAGCAAGGTCTCTGCGTGGCTCAAAGTAAACCTAGTGAGCTGAACAGAGGTCTCAAAGGATGGTGGACTACGCCACCATCAAATAAGGTTAAGCAGGAGATTTTTACCTTCCTAACTGGCCTTTATGACTCCTCACAGACTTTGGTTATACACGGGTTGCACTAAAACAACATTCAGCTCTGTCCCTTCAGTCCTACAGTGTTACATGTGCTTAATTCTGTGTGTATGGGTAATCCTGAATTGTTTGAGATTAGCAACTTGTATAAACTTAAACACATGTAGTTTCACTACTACTTCTTTGGCCATAAATGAGGAGAATGCACTTAATCAGCACTTTGAATACTTACTTTTAATTTGAATTGTGTTTCTAGGGTTTTTTTGTCCCTAAAATGTCATGTGAGTTCTTGACTACAAAGTCCAGATGATTCTGCGATAAGGTCTTAACATGTTTTTTCCAATAGCTTGTGTTAGTGTGTGGAGATGCTTACATTTGTGTATTCAGCAATTCCATCTGCTTCTCAAATTTTGGCTACTGATACCAGAGGCTTTAATGTATGCTTTTGTGCTCTTCTTGTTCTGAAGGATTATCCTAGAGAACCTGCAGTACAACAAGATCCTTCACTGCTAATGGAAGACAGCAGAAAACCTGAAGGTAATATGCATTAGTGTACTGCTACAGCCCCTTTTTTGTAAGAAAACTGATAATTAGAGGAAAAGAGAGCTTTAATTTTATCTTTGGTATTTTTCTTAAATTTAGAAATTTTTCAGTGAAAATATTTAAAGATTTCTTTGATAAAAAGATGATAATTGTGATTTATGTTCTTAAACTTTGCAAATTTTACTTCAGTCTTGCTCGCATTACACTAGTCTATGTAGCTCTTGTGATTGACTGAGAGGGACTTCTGCCAGTGCACCAGAATGTTGAAATTCTTTTTGATAATCAAACCAGTCATGTCTCTGAATAGAGAAATTTTTTTGGGGGGGTGGGGTGGGTCTTGTTGGATGCATTTTCCGGTTGTATGTACTTGTACTACAAATGCATATTTTTCTGCAAGCAACCTACACTGTAAAAAGTATATTTTTAACCTTAAGAATCTAAGAAATCATATTGTCAATGCATTTTCATGTAACTTCTGAATCTGCCAGTCAGTTTCAATCTGATTTCAGAACACTTCTTCAGGTTTCTCGGATATCTGTGGCTTTGTAGAGAAAGGAAACACAAATCAATAACCCCTTTAAGGCCAAAAAGCAATCCTTTAGTTTCCTCTTCTATGCTCACAGAGGCAGCAGCTAGCTGGCTTATCAGTGTGTGTGTAATTAGCAGCAGTGAAACACCAATCCTGCCACATCTGGGGTTGTTATCTCTGCCCAGCAAACAGTGGGTGAAGGAGAGACTGTAACTCTTTTAGCATAATTTAAAGCTATTAAGAAAATTTGTTGTAATTTATGATGACGGTGGGAAAATATTCATATCACAGTTCTGATTTTTTTTTTAATTAAATTTATTTGGAGTTAGAATTTGCAGGGGTTTATCAAATAGGTTGTCTGAGCTCAAGTTACTATTTATATGGCATTTTTGTCCAAATTTTATGAAGGTAAGGTATTGTCATTTTCAGAGCACACCAAAATAGATTTTATTGATACCAACATATAATACTAGATAAAATTGTGTTAAATGAAGCCTACCCTTACTCTCAGTATGATTTAAGTCTGCTTAGTGAAGGGAAACAATTTGTTATTGGAATAGTTTGTGTGGTTTGTGCAGGCAACAGATTCTTCGCAGCAAAATTGTACATGTTGTTGAAGTAATGCTTTGTCTCTAAAACAGATCTTTTGTGTCAGTTAACCCAACGATTATATTTTATATCCTTCCCCACAGATGATGTTTTTATTTCTCAATATACTCCTGGCCAGAAAGAGGCTTTGAGAGCAGTATTAAAGCAAAAGTAAGTACATGTTGTTGTTAGCGTCTCAGCTGTTCTGTTTCTGTACAGGTATACTACTATACTATTTCAGTTTCTGCCAAAATGCATAGCTGGTAAGGAAAAAGTTTCTTTATTGTTCTCTGTTAGTATTCTTTTTCTGTCCGTGGAGGTGTTTTCAGTTTATTATTCAGAGCTCAATGGAATACCGTGTTTGTTTTGCATAGTTTTGGTAATGCTTGTAGACTATTTAATTATTTCATGATATAAGAGTCAGGCAAGATCTACTCTGACAGATAATTCATTTAGTACCAAAAACATTTAATAGTTTTAAAGACTGATAAGGACACATGCTGTTTATCCATTGGCTAGAAATCTTGAAGATCAGAAATTTAGTTGGACTTTGGTACTAGTATGTTGAACTTTGCAAAATACAACCTGTAAGCATATTCTTTGTGTGGTTGCAGTCACTGCATGGAAATGCCTTTTATATTAGAATCTGTAACATAACCCTGAGAAATTTCTCATGTCATGCTAAAAGATGAGAACAAAATTATTTCTTGGGTGTCAGGAGCTTGAAGGAGAAATGTTTATATAAGTAGTGATACCAATGCTACATGCGGGAAATGATTTGCTTGGAGGGGATTTTGAGACTACAATGCTATTTACGTGCACTTGTTTATTTTTATAGAACTCAAAGTACTCCTGTATTTAAGGAAGTAAAGGTACAGCTCTTAGGAAATGCCTCCACAGAAAAAAAGGAAAGTGTTGGTCAAGACACCAGGTCAGCACACAGGGAAGTAGATTCTGCAACAACCATTGCAGCAGCAACTGCTGCTGCCATTGCTACTACAGCTCCACTTCTTAAAGTAAGTAGCTTGTGGTAATGTTAGTTCTTTTTCTGCTTAAAATAGCAGATGTTGAAATTGTTGGTAATAGAGCCAGAGAGACTGAGTGTGTCTGCTCACTGTTTTCTGTGTGTTAGTGATCTCAGACTCACTGACCAATATACCAGAGACAACTAATTTGGATTTGGCTAAATGGGCAAATGGACAGAGACCATTTGATTTAGCTTTTAGAAGAATTTCATAGTACTGCTAAACCACCAAACATTAGGGCTAACTTGTATTTTGTTTGTGTCTTTTTGGAAGCAAATCATTCCATGATGATGGGAAGGATATTTTGTTCTTACATGCTTGCACCTCTTTTGCATTAATATTTTTTTCCCTTCCTTCCCCCCCCCCCCCCTTGCAGGTTCAAAATGATTTGGAAGCAAAAGTTAACTCAGTTTCAGCATTACTTCATAAACTACAGGAGACAGACAGACAACTGCAGCGTATTGCTGAGCAGCAAACAATTATGAAAACTCAACATGAGAGACCCCACTGTCATGAAAGAGTCAATGAGCTTGAAAAACAAATGAATGCTTTCATGGTGCAACGGATTCAGCATTTGGAAAAGTTACAGGAGCAACAAATGCATATTCAGGTATCTAAATAACAATGCAGAAGCTTTAGCTTAATAATCTCTTCTGTATATCACTGTTAATGTTACAGTAATTTGGATTATATTTTAGTGTTAGAAAGAAAATTCCAGTGGCCAACACATGATCTTAGAGCTTTTGGGGAAAAGTTTTATTTCTGGTTCTGTCGTAAATACTGCTTCCCCTGCCCCACCATTTTTGGGTCTGTGGAAGGTAAATACAAAAATTGTGAAATGTTCTCATTCTCACTAAGGAATTGCTTGGACCTTTGTTAATTGAAGAAACTTTCATTTAATAAGTAGCCAGTCAGACTAAACATCTAAGAACAGTTATAACTTGTTTCTTTGGAGACTTCTCCGTGCTTTTTTGAAAGGCAGAACAATGTCCAAGCACGTCTGTGTTCCAAGGTTGTCATAAATTAGTTTTCTCAAATAGCATGTCAAAATCCAATTAAAGTGATTACATGGCAAGTATTCACGTTTAGAGTTTTACTTGGGAAAGTAACGTATATATCAGATATACTTTGTAATTTTGTCTCTTAGTCTCATCTCATTAGCTCTGCAGTCAACGTAGGTGGCTTACAGCAAATGCACGTATCTTCCTCCAGACTCATGACAAAACAAGCTGGGAAGCCAGACCAGCGATTGCTTACTAACGAGGTATCTTCATGTCAGAGGGGTTTATTTCCTACCGGTGGTCCAGTTGCCGAAGGTGAATATAAATTCTTAATATCTTACTTCTAGTGTTAGTTTTGCGTTAATTTTGTTTCTATTAATATTGGATTGTACATCACATCAGTAATGAGTAGTAAACATTTCTTCTGTATAATTGATTTTATTGCCTAACATACTATATAACATATACCACTTCATCTGAAAATGTACCAGTTTAAATTAAAGTGAGAGTTTGATGTTTACTAACTGCTTAGTCTGCACCAATGGAGGCCTAGACTTAACCTAAAATAATCTTACTTAGAAGTAATCTGTGTGGGAGCTTGTAATGAACTAGCTCACACTATTGTTGAGGGTTTTTTGATCCCTTTATAATAGCACTTGTAAGTACGAAACTTTCTTCCCGTTTACTTCTGAAACTAGTTCTGTAATGTTTTGAATTTTTGTGATTTTTTTTTTTCCTAGATTTGTTTAGCTTTGAAGAAAATTGTTAACATGTTAAATTACTTTTTTTTTTTTTCCCTAAAGCACATCCAAGCCAATTTCAAAGTTCTGGCGTTCATACACAAGTATCTCCTCTAAAGACACCCGTTCCTCGGAGATACGCTCCAGAACCTGTATCAAAAAATATGAAAATCTCAAAGAAAGAAAACCCTGTAACAGAAAAGGAAAATATTCCCAAATTCACAAGTGAAGGTATTGTGACTAAGACACTCCTGCCCTCCACTGGCATGGATGGTATGGCCTGGGGGTTACTTTGAGTGGTCTTCGCTTATTCTGAGCTGTCGGGTTGCTGGTGCTTAAATACATATATTCAGAATATTTGAAAGTATGTTTGGGAAGGGTTAATTTTGTGGATAAGTCACTTACTCTTAACTAACTAAAGACTTAATGACAGTACGGATAAAAAAATTGAGTGACCTTTCATTGTTAGGTTTAAGGAAGATTATACAGAATAATGAGAAACTTGAGGTCTGCCCAATAACTTAGTCATTATCATTGTTTGAATTGAATTTTTTATCCTCAAAACCATACATTCATAGGATCTCTAGGCCATCGCAATGAAAATAACGTGTAAAGCAAAGGAAGAGATTTTACTGCTTTTGATCAGTTTAGTGACATGAAACTCAGTTTTGAAGATACCATCAAAAAATAAAACATCTTTTTTTTAGCTGGTTGTGTTTAGAATTGCTTGAGGATCTAAGTTTGAGGAAGAACATTTAAAAGATCCAGCCGTTTTACACTATCATGGACAAAATGCCTGTTGGTGTCTTCATCAGATCCTTCTCAGACTGCTGCTTCTTTCTGTTTTTCACAACACTGTCACATATTCCTGTTGTTCCCTGGGTCCAGAAATAAATGAAACAAAGGAAGAACAGATCTGTGACAGTATGAACAGAATGTTTCTTTGTGACTCAGTTAATTGATGTCACAGTTTCATTCATCTGTTTTCTGACTTTGCTAATGTAAAGCAGTCATAGCAACGTAGCGTGAGTGGTTTTATGTGACTTGTCTTACCTATGTTTTAAAATTTAAAAATTATTTTTACTATCCTCAGTGAGTATCACATAATGGTGAAATATTTGGAAAGGAAAAGAAAGTAGTAAATATATTGAACAAACTTAACTTTCTTTGTTCTGTCTTAGGTGAAGGAAGACTTCTTGAGCATATTCTGAATTCTCAAGAAATGCCACCGAGGCAGATTGAGTCTTCCAAGGAGACAGCATTAAGTAGTAATAAAATGAGCTGGCGTTCTGAAAGAGACAGGTAAATAGACGTAACAATCCAAAATTGAGGAAGATTTTTTGTTTGTTTTAATGAAATTGAGAAAGGTGTATTAGATATTGATGGTGTAATAGAGTCACTGGCATGCCCCTTGACTCTGACAAAGCTGTACTTGATGTAAAACCCTGGAGTGCTGGTATCTCTGTGCTGCTTTTGCATTTCTGTTGTATTGAAGGTAGATGAAAGCTCGTTGCTAAGGATGGTTTATAACACTTTTCTCAGCAGCCAGTGGGTGTCACTTGGAGTGCTTTTCTGCCTTCTGGGTGTATTTCTCCTATTGCAACAGCTTGTGGAATAGTGTCAGTAGTGTCAAAGTCAACTATACATATGTTGTGTTAAAGTGGAATTGCCCTTGTCAGTGAGATTCCAAGCTGCCTGCTTATGGGAGCTGTATGGAAACGCTGTGTTGGGAAGTTGCATTGTCCGCCTAACAATTTCTAAGCTTTAGAGTGGGTTAGGAAATGTTCTTAGCTATCCAGTCTGAAACATATTTTCCCCCCATAATTTGATGTCATAATTTCATTAATACAAGGAGAAACAGCTACATATATACTGTCTTACTTATGATAGTATGGACCAAAATATTAATTGCTTCAAATGGATAGGTATCCAAAGTTTAAATGTTCTCTATTAGATCTGAATTTTAGATGTAGTGTCACTGTTTAAAATACAAGGATACAGCTCAAGGTGTTAAGTGGTAAACAGAGATAACCCAGTAACCTGTCTATAACCTGAGGTGAAAAAGCAAATTCCGTTTCATATTAAAGTTTGTTATTCTTGCACTTTAAATTCATAATCAAAGTTGGATACTTTCTTGGGCCACATGAGGAGCCATAAGACTTTTTATCAAGAGTGTTTCTCCCATCAGGCATGCTGCTTTGTGTACAGACTCATTCCCTGCTGTTGAAAGCTGCTTCCAAAATTGCAATTCAATTGAGAAAACGGTGAAAAAAGCAAATGATTTACTTCAAGATCTTGGCCAGTTGAGAAAAGAAATGCATGATGTGCTACAGGTAAAGTCCATGTTATCAGAATGACCAAGACTTTGAATAAGGGGAATAAAAGGTGTGGGGAAAAACTTAAGAGGCCCAATATCAGTAAAAATGTTGTCCTTGCTTCTGCCTCTGTGAAAAGACTGACATTTGTTTTCAATGCCTTGAAATATTACAGTCTTTGTATGTAGAAGGTCTTTGAACCTGAGTAATGTCTCAATGAGTATACAGTGGACTAGACTGGAGAGGCTCTTACTGCCATTGTAAATATAAAACAGATTATCTTTTTTTAAGGTATTTTATTTATTTTCTTTAAGGTTTCAGATATTTTCAATGTCTCTTTTCTTCTTGCCCTCTTCCTGTGATACTAGAGCTAAAGAGGTGTGTAACGTTCTGATTTGGGAAAGAACAATGTTCTATTTATCTGCAGTCAACTTCAGGGATAACTTAAGCTACTTCCTTTCTCATTTTGCCATTTCTTATTGTAAAGAGTGCTGTTTCCAAAGAATTACCTGGTATACATAATTGTATTGTTTCTCATGCTAATGATTTTGTACCTTTGGTGCTAGAATGGTTCTGTACTGGCCACATGTAACTTATGTCTGGCTTTTGAAAATGAAGGCTTTTATCTGTTTGTTAACCTGGTTCCATGTGGAAGCAAGGTATACCTGATCATTTAGCGTGTCTGCTGTGGTTGTCTGTTCTTGTAAATAGAAGTAGTGGGAAAGAAGAAAGACTTTGAATATCCACAAGTTTGTGAATTGGCTTGGAACATGATAGCTTTGATTCTATTGGTTTGTTTCTGTGGTTGAAGGTTTCAGCTTGCATATTTCCCTAAAAATACTGTGTCTTATGTGCCAGTTATTTCTTCCTGTATCTCTAGAAAACATAGCTTCATTGGTCATAGTATAGCTGATGCATTGTTTCATAGATTTTGTAAGATATTAGTGGTTTGCATGTTTAACTGTTCATACTAGTAAGAGAACAGATGCCACGTGCCTGGCTTATGTTGCAAATATTTGCTTACCACTACTGCTAAAAACATAATCGAGTAACATACCTTATAGGCAACAGAACAGGACAAGATGGAAGAAGGGAGGTGAGAAAGACACAGTTGACAGATGGTTTCAGATCTCTTCTTTCTTATGAAAAAGGTCAATAGGAAGACAGAGATGATGACTTCAGCAAATGTGGAGTTGAGTCAATTAGATACTTAGCTGTTGACTTCTCATCATTGCTTGAGAGATTTGTAGAATGAGAAAATAAATGTTTGGGATAAATGACCGCTAGCTTTGTCATACAAGCAAATGAAAAGCCTGAATTAACCGAGATAGGTTGAGACGGAACAGAAGGTGGTGCTCTAATCCAAAAGAAGTATGCAGTGAGATTTAGTAGTTCATGAGGCATTCATTATGCCCATTTAAACTGATCAAATATTTACTTTAGAGTTTACCTTAGCGGAACTGTCTTTAGATAAGTTTCAACAGCTCTTCTTCTGTCTTTTTAGGAAGGAAATTCATGGAAATCAGACATGAATGATCTTATTAAGGTATGCCTTGAATTTTTATGGTTTTAATTTTTTTTTAATACTGTAATGCTGAAACAGTTTTGAATATTCTTGTAGTGAGATATAACACTAAGTAACTATTGCATACCTGTAATTAAAAAGTTGCTGTCATGTACAGATTACATTATTCAAAGTAAGATTTAACTTGTTCTTTGACTTGTCTTATTCGATCTTAGCAAACTACCTTGAGTGAATAATACAGATGTCAGGCAGAAAGCTGCTGCCTCAAGTGGACAGTGTGGACTGCTAATATAATTACCATTTCATGATCTGGGTCTAATTTTCAGATCTAAATAATTTTACGGTTGACCATGTGTCTGTATTTATTACATTTTCTCACAAATTTCACCTGTCTTATTGAGCTAGTATTCATCATAAGGTTAATTTTAAAATGAAAACCTATATAAAATTGGTAAAAAAATTGGTATATTATCCTTTTCTCACCAGGCAAAACCAAAATCATGGGATCAGTGTGTTGAGTTCTATTTTGTTATGTCCATTGTGCTTTGGCAGTACACCTGTTAGAACATAAACTTGTTTAATTCTGATTTGATAAAAGAGTAGCCTTAAAGCCAAAACTGATTTGTGATCTGTGAGATTTTTTTCTATTCATTCAGTTGATGATTTCAGAACCTACTCAAGTTTGGGTATTTTGGTTTTGGTTTGGGGTTTCTTTTTCTTTATGTACCTCTATCACTTTTTAATTTTTTTTTTGTTTTCTTTCTGGAAAATGAAGCACTCTACTTGGGGACCTCTGGGTTTCATCAGGAATGTGAGAATGAATGTGAGAACTATAGCTGTATGGCTCTGTGTGCTGTGTACTTGTGTCCCTTCCTTTTGTATTTAGCAGCTAATATATGCTCGATTTTTATCTTTGTAAAAGGGTTTGGCAAAGTAAAAGGCTAATAGTTGTTTCATTGTTTCTTATGAAGAGTAAAAATCAGTGGAAGGGGGAGAGGATCATGGTGCTGTTGAAGGATTTATTTTATTGTTGTTAAAACTTAAGTATACTGCTTGGTGTTTCTTGGGACAGATTGATGCCAAATGAGTGCACATATTTAGGGGACTTTGTTTTTTATTGCGCATTTAATTATGCTTAAATATTGTCACATGGAAAGATTTGCATGGGATACCTACTTCGTGTATCTAATTGCCATCTTTTCACACACTTATTTGCTTCATTAGCATTGCTTCTCATACATTACATCATTTAGCATTTGAGATCTTTGGATGTCTTTCCATTTGCTTGTCTTTTAAATATATTTGCAGCATACTGAATGTTCTTGAGTAATTGAAGTTGATGATGGTACACATGGATGATATTTCATATGCTGGGCCTTGATTTGATAATAGATTAATAGGAATTCTGATCAGTGTGTAGAAAATTGAAATTACAATCTCTAATTAAAAGCTAACGGTTCTGTTTCAATTTTAGTCAAAAAACTCTACTGTTGCACCTGATCTTCGAATAGATCATCAGCTCAATAAACCATCCATCCTTCAAAATGTTAAAGTGCCGAAATCTATACTGAGGGATGCTGAAAGGATTTTGCGAGGAGTTCAAAACAATAAAAAAGTTCTTGAAGAAAATTTGGAAGCTGTTATTCACGCCAAAGATGGAGATGCCATGTATACTTTTATTAACGCCTTGACTACAAACAGGTTAGACCCTATAATTCAATACTTTGTGTGACTACTTATTGTATGTGCTCACCTTTTATCACCTCTGTCTCCATTTTTTTAATTCCATGCATTGAAGAACTAGTGCACTTCCCTGCAAGAAGTGTTACTGACTCTTCTTAGCAATCATTAGATGATTCTCTTGAACTTCAAATGTTTTTTGACCTTCCTGCTGTGAATTGAATTTTTTGACAAGTACCTGTTACTTCTTGGTAAATCTGAATTCTGAGACTGTATCATCTGGATGAACTGCTGTGCTGTCATGACAAGGGGGACTTTAGATTTTTATAGACAAACTTGCATTAATAGGAAAATTAAAGAGTAATTTCATCATTCAGAAGAGTCTTCATAAGCCTGTAAATTTTACAGATTTAGTCATCCTATGGCAGATCTTTGGCTTTTGAACTTCTGCTTCGTTAGTTGTGTTAAATACTCCTGCTGGAATTATAATGAAAGTTTTCCTATTAAAATACAACTTAAACTGTTCATGACTTTTTTCAGGCATGATACTTGCTAACCTTATCTTCTAGAGGAAGTAGTAATTTTTGTCATCTGCTTTTTGTCTTTTGAGTTGGAATATTTTTGTTGCCTTGTTTTTTCAGTTTTTGATCAAAATAGGAACTGACACTTGGCTGCCACTTATTCGTAGATGTTTGTAATACTGTTAGTACATACCGACGGAGCGTGGGGTTTGTAGGCGGCAGTGTAAGAACAGATTTAGGTTTGGGAAACTCGGATAGGGTATGCTTCGTCCCTCTTGGAGACTGTAGAGGTACGTAATCTTACTGTCTCTGTGATCTGTGTTTCTCTTTTTCTAGTGTTTATAGGTCACTACTTTCCCAGGAACAAATCTCTGCAATTTAAGAAGCAGTGACCTAAAATAGTTCTTTCTTCTATTTCAGAGATCTGTTGGAAGAGATTCGTATCAGGAGGACTGTGGATGAGTGGATTAAGGCAATCAGTATAGAAATCCAGGTATGGCTGGAAGAAATGAGTTCAGGTTTTTGCGTTATATTTTTCCACCTTACATAGATCTTTCATGTCAATAGTTAAACATGATTCACTCACAACTTGAAAACATGAGAAAACTGCTGATTATTACTAGCATGTAGTATGCTATAATAAAATACCTCTTTTTTCAAACTTCAGTTGTGTAATGAAAATCACTGGTCACAGTTGCTGGCTAACATGAAAAACAGGCCATTTCTCAGAACTTCAAAGTTATCCACAGGTTCTTCTGATAGCCTTGAAGATAAAATCTCCTTTTATTATGTTTATGTTTTATCTTTAGGCTGAAATGGCAAGACATGATTCAGAACAAATGAAATATGATCAAAAGGTCCCATGGATCAAGAGAGCCCAAAACATCAAGGCTATGAAGACCAATAAAGAAATTAAAGCTAAAAGTCAAAAAATCCAAGGATGCTCAACAAATAAGCCTTTTTCTGCAGCTAAGCCACTGCAGAAGCCAGCAGAAGATAACACAAGCAAACGGAGGGTTAGAACTTACTTTTCTTCTGAAAGTTTGCAGAGGAAAGAAAAAAAGGGCAGATGTGGGTTCCCAAGTAGTTGGTTTCTTTTTTGGTAACGACTGCTATGCTGTAGATTGCAGTATTCACATAAAAAATTGTATGTGCAACTGTAATTTTAAATGAAAGCGATAGCTCTGTTGTCAGAATTGTCCTTGTTTTCATGTGCTGTAGAAGCCTAAGCTGAGTGTGTACAGCAACGTAGAATTCATTGTCGTGTTACTAATTTGTCTTACCCAGTACCTGCTCTTTTATTCAGCTGTTAATAAGCTTCTTCGAGGTATTCTGTATCCATATCTTCACGTGTGCTTGCAATGTATACTGTTTGTTGCAGAACTTCTTACTTTTTTTTTCTCTTGACTCTTGCAACACTACTGATATGTTCAAATTTTCACACATGAAGAATTACAAGCCATTTTTATTTTGTGTGTGTCAGGGACCTGTGAATGGAAATGCAATGGTACCAAATGAAGACTATCTGTGCCAAGTTTATGGGAAACCAATTTACCAGGGCCATCGTAGCACGCTTAAGAAAGCACCATATCTGAGATTCAACTCTCCCTCTCCCAAATCTAAACTTCAAAGACCAAAGGTGATAGAGTGTGTTAGAGGTAAGTAATTCTTTGATGTGAGCAAGGTGTTCCTTCCCAGTTTTTCTACTAGAAATTCTTTGTATAAATGAAACTTTAATCATAGTTCACCTGCTTTTCAATTTAAAGCTTAAGCAACTGCAGAAGGGTTAAAAGATGCTCTTTTCAAAACTAAAAAATACCAGTAGGTTTTCAGATTTGCTTAGTGTATATGTCACTTATTCTAGATTGTCAAATTCATACTTATTTCTAAATTCAGTCAACATGTTAATATATATTTATTGTTGCCCAGCTCTTAAAGAGCTGAATTGCTGGAAGTAATGACATAAGTAAGCACTTGAAAGCTTAGTGTGTTGAAAATCTAACTCGGCTTTTGATAAAGGTTACTGAGATGTCTTCTTCGTGTCGGGTTTATCCAGTCATGTCATTCAAATGATTGATTCATTCAGAGTTAAGAAGTCTACTGAGATTTGAAAAATTAAGGAATTAAGATATTTCTTTTCCCACCTCTAATACATGAATTGAAATATGAAAATTTAAATTGATGGGTGTGAAGATGACATCTGTTAACTTGAAAATATTGAAAGACGTTAATCAGAAGCATTGGTTCAGTTCACTAAGTGCAGGTAACTCTTCTTTGTTAGTCAGGTCAGGGTTAAATGTGGACTATTAACTTTTTTTTTGTGCTAACTTGTTACAATTACTTAGTTGATTGATAAAGGTTATTAGTTGATTAGTAAGGAATTGCATTCATTAGTTTTGTAGGCAAAGTGTTATGATCAGAAGATTCTGATTTTTAAACCTATTAAAAATGTGTAAAATAATAATTAAAAAGGGAAGGTGTGATATCCGATATAAGATAAAATTTACCTAGACTTGCCTGAGTTAGTAGACAGTAATGTTTGGTCTAGTGAAATTCATCCATTCACTGAAAATCATGTTAATCAACATGACCTTCTTTAAGGAAATAATTATAAGGTACAAAGACAAATCTTGATCAGAATGGATTATTTTCCCTGTTCTGAAGTAAAGTAAATTTGTAACACGCTCTAGTTTTAAATCAGTCCACCCTGTCAGCAGTGGCAATTCTTTCAAAGTAGTCTCTCAAAGAGAAGTAAAGAAAAAGGAAGGAAAAAAGAGAAGTACCAACCAACATATTTATACGAAATAAGCAATGTGTGTGTATGTGGCATTGCTGTGATGTTTATGAAAGCTATGGAAAGCCACTTTCAGTCAGGATTAAAACATGCACTGATAATCCATCCTTGTGGAACTTCTATGGGAAAACAAGTGTTGTTCAAAGGCACGGTCTTTGTCTTGTTTCTGTTTTAAAAATGAGTGGTTTTAAGAATAGGCCAGTTCAGTGCTTGCCTAGGTGCTTATGCTGGAGATATAGAAAGTGTAGGATTGTATTTGAAGTGGGTTTGCAGAAGAACGTAAATTCCTATTTTTCTCTATTTTGGTAGCCTTTTGCTCTAAATTTTCTTACAGTTGTTATGTTCTTGGAATTTTCTTGGTAATTTTTGTTGTCTTTCACAGCTTATTAACAGTTTGAAATAGTGTTTTTTAGATCTATATTTTCCAATTTGATCTTTTTTTATTTCCTGTTTATCTTTTCAAAACTTACTGATTCTTAATACAGAAACTAAGATTAATCTTTAATTGATCTGCCAAAAACCCTCATGTGTAGGATTATGGGGAGATTTAGATGTCATTACTACAGTTACTTGTAATAACTAGAAATGCTTGTCATGAAGGATGAAATTTAGTCAAATTTCCAAAGTGGTTGCACTTTGCTGTTTTCATTATGATTGAAGCTATGGAGGAACTCCTCATCCTTCCCCATATCTGTGCAGAAAAGAGTTTAGTCAAGATACCAGTTCCTTTTATTAGAAGTTGTTTTACACATTGTAAGGAAGTGAAGAACATGGCAAGAAACCAATAAAAATGATGGGCACTGGAAAATTCAAGAGGAGAAAGCTGCAGTGGAGTGCAGGTAAAAAACTGCAACAACAAAGGCTTCTTTTTCTTCTCACTGCAGGAGAGAGTGAGCAAATTACAAGATAAAAGATAAGAGTGTGTTAAGTGTAAGAGGCGGTTAAAGTGATAGTGGGTACAATCGAGTTAATAGGATGAGCATCAATGGAAAAATATTCGTTGGCTTCCCTCTACGCTTCTTGCACTTACCCATGCGGGGAAAATATACTTGATGCAATCTTAACTGTGATGTTTAAAAAAATGGTGTCCCAGTTTTTATTATAACTGTCAAAAAATTATATTCTGTATGAAATATAAGAGTTTAATGTGAGAAGGCAGTCACTTGATGAGACCATGTTTTTAGGCCATTAAAATGTATGGTATAAAATGGATATAAATCTTTGAAGACAAGCACTGCTGTTTGGGTTTGGGGGAGGGGGGGAGGTTTACACTGTAATGTATATCCACAGTGGCAAATCCTCAAAATAGTACAAGAATCTGTTGTTAAGCTTAGCATAGTCTTTATGCCATTTCCCGACACTTTCTTACCAGTGCTCTGGAGCCAGTTGTGATCCATGAAGAAAGTGTTATTGGTAGAAAGTATTTGCAATTCTCATAACCTTCCTGGAAAATGTGGGTTATAGTCCTGACAAAAATCTACAAATGACTTTTCAAAACTCACTTTATTTTAAAAAGATAAGAACTTGGTATATGAAAACTGCTGGTCTTGTTGCTTGGTTTGTTTTTTTTTTTTATTTGACCTCTTTTGAACCACTTCTTTATTTGTGAGAAAAGCCAGTATACTTATTTGAAGGACCAGCATAATATATCACTCCTTCTCCTTTAGACTACTGGCTATGCTGCACACCTGTAATTTAGTTTATTCTGTACAGATTTTTTTGAATAAAATGTGTGCTAGTAAGCACTTAGTGTAGCAATAACAATGAGCAGTGACCTCTAAGATTTGGACTGAGAACAGACACTTCTTTAAAAATATTTAATCAGCAGTTCTGCTTTTGCTGAGTCCTAAATTACATTTTTCTTCTATATTTATTGGGCTCTTGTCCTTTATAGAAGGTCACAACCTTTCCAGGGAGGCCAATTTCTTCATTCCAGAAACAATGCCTTGTAAAGAGGCAGAAAAGGTGCCCCTCTCCAATCTAATTATAAGTAGGTCATTTGATCATTTGATACTAACTGTTGTCTACCGTTAACGTGTTTAATTCAGTAGTGTCAGTGAAATGTAAAGGTACTCGTTGTATGCAGTTGCTCCTGTGCTTTAGCTTGTTTTCTGTTGGAGGCAAATAGAAATGAAGGAGAAAACTGTGTACTGGATCCATGCTGCATTCAATCTTCCAGAACTCCTGCATGTGACAAATACAGTTTAAAATCTATTTGCCTGAAAACAGAATGAACTCTGGATAGCCTTTACCCAAAGTGATTCTCTTCCAAGTCATTAAGTCATGCTACAGGCGTACAGCAACATGTGTGTTTGCAATAATAAAGCCTCCATGAAATTCATTTCTTTATTTCACATCAGACTGCAGTTAGAGAAAGTTACGGTTTTGTCTCTATCTTGACAGTAAATAAAATAAGTCACCCCCTTGTGTTCTTATCTAAGGGAAGAAAGGAGGAGCACGGATTTTTTTTGCATGTCGCTTAAAAGAATAGCACTCCAATGAATATGTGTCCTACTTCCCAGTTTTCTGATTTTAATGGCTTTAGACTGAGGTCAGCTTTTGTTTGATACTGGCATTACTTGTCTTTGACTCTTCTTGTAAGACAATTGGTCTTGCAAGACACTTTATGCTTTCCTACATCTCACTAATAAAATGGAAAAGTAATACTTCTGTGTTTCACCTGGGTCTCATGAAGACAAAATAGTTAAATATTTTTGAGGGCTGCTAAGATGCTGTTATGGCAGGAAAGTATAAATAATAAAATTAGAAACAGATCTGTACTCCTCTTTAGTAGGAGTATAAATAAAATGAAACAAAGTTGAATGAGCACTTTAAAGCACCAGGTTCTTAAAAAGAAAAAAAAAAAAGAGATCTTGCTCACATTAGGCATGGTCAGTTCTTTCCTTCATGGATCTGCACTCACAGAGTCCCTTCCTGGCCTTAATGTACCAGGTGATAAAGACTTGGAAGTTGTTGGCCGTGGGTTTGATTGGCTGGAAAATCCAGACTTATTAAATGACTCTATTTTGTTAGACTAGTCCACTGAGCTTGTTTTAAATTAAAGTTAGAATAAGGATGTTTATTTAAGACTGAAATGGCCATCTGGAGAGTCTCTTTTCAGTCATTTTATAACTTGCTCAACCATTTTCTTTGCAAATAAACTATAGTGACTAATGCTTGGTTTCTTATGGGAAGTTAGGAAAAAAATCCAGCTAACACTTTTATGAGTAAGAGAGCATTTCTTAAAAAAAAAAAAAGTTGGAGTTTTCTTGCATAATTTGAACTGATAAATATATGTAAAACACTAGTTTTTTTAAAGCTAAGTTTAATTAAATGGTAAGTTTCTGCCCAGTGCAAATAAACTTTTCAGGGGGAAATGAAAAGTTGAAAGCAATTAAAATGAGGTGCTGTGTGTATACAGTACTTAATCATTCTTACTGTGAGAACTTTGTTTTTACAAGTTGGCGGTATTACAGATATGTTGCCAATTTCTGCTTTTACTCAAAAGTTCAAGGCCAAGGGGGACGGACTGTTAGATCATGTGATATGACCTCTTCTAAATCACAAGCCACTGAACTGTATCTATTTATGTTACTGAGTCCAGTAATTTGTCTTTGACTAAAGAACAATTTTTCTGGCTAACCTATGCTTTGCAGAAAGGCATGTGCTCATCATTTAAAGACATCAGAAATTCTGCCCTTAATTACGTCTCCCCATGGCTAGATACCTTACCGTTCAAAAGTAAATGGGATGTTTCAAATTTAATATCTGATTTATAGCGTTTTTGGCTTCAGTTTACTGCTACTTCAGTTTCCAGGTAATTTTCCTTAAAAAAAAAAAAAAAAGCCTTTTAATGTCCAATCTATTTTAATATTTACAGAGATACAGAAGTAGAACTGAATGCAGTATTATCATATATGGAAGTCTTCTGCTCCACCTCACTGACATCCTGTTGAGACATCTGAGGATTACATTTATCCTTTTGACCACAGCATTGTATTGTGATTTCTCATTTCATTGCTTATCCAACATGACCTTAAGGCCTTTTCCAGAGACGCTTCTTTCTGACCTGTATTTTCTCATTGAAGAGTTACAACTTGCAGTTCTTGTTTCAAGGTTTAGAACCCATAATTTGTGTGTACAAAAATACCACTTCTTGAGTGAATTGCCTTACTTGCTTGTCTGCAGTTGTTAAAAGTCACATTATCAATCTTTATTGTCCCCAAATTTTACAATCATTGACTTCTATTCTTCAGTTTCTTAGGAAGCTGTTAAATGTGAACAGAGCTAAAACGTGCTTGTTGCCACGTGTTAGCTGGCCATTAGTACAGGAAGGGTGATGGGTAGAAACAACAGAGGAGTAAGATGACATTTTTCAGCTGTAGTCAAGATACGGAGTTGGTTACCAACGTGATTCTTTCCAGGTTCATTTTCCTAATGCCTACAAAATAGAAGTAGTAGTAGTAGTTCTGCTTGATTCATGATTGTTTACTCCTTTTTTGGGGATGTTTGCAGCAGATTTTTTCCATTTAGATGAAAGTTAATAATTTCCCTAATAATATCCATTGTTTGCAAAGAATACAGGTTGAATAAGACCTTGCATAACTGCATAGCGAGAATTGCAACATTGCAATAAATGTTCTCCTCTACTATATGCTTAGGCATTATTACATACAAATTACTTTTGGGTGGCTATTTAACATTACATTTTCAAAATTGGACCAAAAATGTGTTTCCTCAATGTTGCAAATCAAGACTTAAGGGTATTAGTTATGGTTTTATTTTCCAGTATCAGTGAGTTGTTAAACCAGGAATTTCTAGATTATACCTGTTCCTTTGAGTATCTGTCAGTCTTGCAGCTGAAGACAAACTGCGTGTTTATAAAATTGAGGCATTTAATCAGATGAACAACAGATAAAGTTTGGCTATTTTTATGCTCGGCTCGCATGCTGTTCTAATGCTGTATTTCAAACCTAAATCACAAGTTTCTTCTTAGTAGCTAAATTGCACGTTTCATTCCAGCCCGCTACCATCTTTGTGTCCTTTTCTTCGTATTTCTGTGCCTTTATTTGCTAGATTCAGATGCTCAAAAATAGTAATTTTAACTCCTTCATTGCTATAAATACTGAGACATCTAACAGCACTTTTTGATTCCACCCTGCCTGGCTCGTTCCTTTGCTCCCTCCATCCCACAGCAAAAATTTATAATTGTTTCAGTAGAAGGGCTTAATTTAGCAGAGTGGGTTTGTTCATGTGTTGATGATATGTGATTTGTCTGCTCTTGGTTCAGGTACAAAGGTCAAGTCAGCAAGAACACAGACTTGTTCTCGCACACAGAAGGTGGTAACCAGCCCTAAGAAACAGCAACCTTTCTATGCACTTGCCCAAGAAAATCAGTATCTCTTTAGTCCAAGTAGAGATGTTCCTGCTGTCTGCGGTCCGCTTGAAGGCCACCTAATTCCTATGGCTATTCCACTAGGTAAGAGCAAATAACCCATAGAAGAGACATGTGAAGGTTAATTACTGCTACTTCACGGAAATACCACTTACATCTTTCTTAAGTCAGTGATTCGCTCTGACCCATGAGATTTGTAGCTGCCCTTCTCATGGGAAATCTACATGGGAGAACAGTTTAAAATGTTCTGGTTCTCCTCATTCTTCATGTCTGGCGACACTCTGACAGAGCAATTATTTGCTTAACTGTACATACCCTCTTGGGTACGCTTTCCATTTCTAGGGTTCTTGTTCTGGCTTGAAGTTTGGTATCCATGTAGGCAGGAACTGAATCATTGGCCTTTGTATTCAACATTTATGATGACTTCAGCCCAAAGATTTCAGTAGGATTGTGCCAAGCACACTAAATTCATTGTCATGTCTTCTGTATTTTTGGACCTTCAATAGAACCTTTTTATAGGCCTTGTTTCAGGAAGGGTTAGTATTGGCATTTAAAGAAGATAATTATTTTAAAATAAGGGTGTCTCAAACAAAAATTTATATGATGCTACACTAAGTGTAATAATATTTTGAATATGGTTAAGAAAGTGTGAGGTGGAGAAGCATGGTATGTAATTTTTGAAGGGCAAACACAATGTAGTTATTCTCATTTTCAGCAGTAGGTGTCACCGTAGTCAAGAAAAGTGAATAATTTAAAAAATGGCAGTGTTGAGTTTACAGTTTCTGCTGGGAGAGCCTTAAAATTACCTGGTGAAGCTTTAGCTAGTGTTAATAGAGGACTTTTAAATTGGTCTGTAATTGCACACAAGCTGTCAGTCTGTCTCATATGAAACACAGACACCCAGAATTTAATTTTAATTAATTTATTAATTTACTGACTTTGGAGATTTATATAAATCTTTTAATTATTTTTAAACTGTCCATAGGTCAAACCCAAGTTAGCGACACCTCATTGCAGCCTGCTGGACTAGTTATAGGTAAACCACACCCTGTTACAGTTACAACCTCTCTTCCTCAAGTGTCACAAAAATCACCAGTTGAGATAAAAAACCCGAACATAGCTGTAATAGAGATGAGATCAGAGAAGAAGGATCCACCTCAACTGTCTGTGCAGGTACGTGTCAAGAGTGATGATTATTTGTGTGTTTATTTTAATAGGTGCTAACTAAAGACAGTCTTATCCATCAGTAACTTACTTTGACATCAGCAGATGGTTTTCATTAAGCATTAGAAACATATAGAATGGGGGGGCCAAAAAGTTGTCATGCTATGCTAATATTTTTATTCATATTATAACAAATATCTTTATTATTTAACCAAAATAGAAAACTACTTCTTCCATAATTCACCTATGCAGACTGTTTGTAAAATAGTTCTGTGTCACATTTTCTTTTTTTTTAATGAGATTTTTGAGCCAGATTAAACTTTGAATTTAAAAAAGTATTAAAATAAATGTCAGTTTTCTTGGATGAATGCTTTAACCTTTAAGATTTATGTTTCAAGCATGATAGTCAACCCAAGAATTTCACTCCTGATTAATCAACCACTGCAGTCCTTACTTAGAGGGTAGGGATTTTTTAAATATTTTTTTACATGAGTCTGTTGTCAAGGAAGGTAATGTTTCTTACATGTCCATTACTTTGGATTCAAATTGTTGAGAATATACACACTCCTACACACACCTTTCAGATACAAATGATTCATGGAACTCAAAGTTAAGTAGAGGTAGAGTATGTTGCTTGTTCCCTTTCTGTATCACTGTTTTCCACCCACATGCATTTTGCTATTATTTCACACAGTTCTTAAATGTTTAAGGTGGTTTTTTTATTCGGTTTTTTCCCCCAAAGAATTAAGCAAGCGTTTAAATCTTTGTTCTTATTTAAAAAAAAAAAAAAAAAGAAAAGAAGAATGTTTTGATGCTGTAGTGGACATGCCTTTATTACAAACTATATTGTCATACAATTATCCCTTTGTTTTACCTTATCGGACGTATGACAACATGAAACCAATAACCAGCCTACACAGTTGGCTTGTAGACCAACATAGTGTAAAGGAATTGCAAATCAAACACACATCTGCTAGTTATGGGTATAGTCACATTTTGTCACATGCAAGGCCAAGTATCAGGGAATTAGAGAACAGGAGAAATCAGATACTGCAAGAAAAGAGGTGAATATTTCTGGGGTTAGCTTTTGGACATTACAATATTTTGTTTTTCAGGACCAAGTAATTATCCGATACAGGTATGAGAAAAGGAGGTCACTGAAGATAAGTGGCTCAGTAGCAAGTAGAAGAGAGAATCTAAAAAGTTCAATGATAGTAGCCGAGCCAATACATAGGTTTTCAGCTTGGTGCTTTTTTTCTGTCCTAGGTGTTACCAAATGTAGATATTGACAGTATTTCAAGTGACAGTGTGAGTGTAAACCACGTTCTTCCAGGCTCCGAACCTGCACTTCCTCCCGTCGATGCTGTAATACAGGTATTGATTGGTCTAAATGTCTGTGAATTCAAATTTGTTAAAAAAGAAAATATGTTAAATTATTACAAAGTTATCTCATGATCTTGTTTTAGTTAAATTAGACAGTTCCAGGAAAAATGGAGTAATCAGTCTGAAGAATTTATAATGTGAGGTATTTGTTTAAGAAAATGAAAAATTGCAGCAAGATGCTGTTCTTCCAGGATTAAATAATCACCATAGCAAAACCCTAAGAAAAACAGTGCTTCTCTGTCCTGTTAAGAGTTGGAATCCCTTATTGGCAAATATCTGTCTTATTTATACTGGCTTCAGTGTCGTGGCATGAAGACTGAGGATGTTCTTCATTCCTCTGTCTGCTCCTTGGCTGTACTTGAGTGATGAGTGGCATGTATGCCTCAGCCTCTTGACTGGTAGCCTGGTGTGTGTGGAGCTGGCCAGTCTGCTCTATTCTCTCTCCATATAACTTTTCAGAAGTGTTTTTAATCTAATCTAAGCACTAATGAAAGGTTTTGTACAACTAAAAGGTTAACTGCTACATGCTGAATGATAAAGTTGTAAACTAGGGCACATGTTTACAGGATAGCATATTGTTTCTTCCAGTGGACTTCTGTCTTGTGCATTGCAGAGACTGGACAGTGTGAAGGCACAGTGATGCAGTGATGATTTTTGTATAATTATTGTACCTTCTGTTTACCCTGTGTGTTAGCTGCTATTCTGACTTAAGGAGTTAGGTCCTCCAGAGTCCTGTGGTCAAGGTATTCACCGAAAAAGACAGAGACTGTGGACGAAAATAGCAATTATTATTTAAAAATGATATTATTAAACAACACTGTAGAAATTGCACATAAGTTGCTTAAGAGACTTCTAGACTCTTGTGCGCTATGTTTTACAATATTTTGTCTTACTGATTTTTTAGTAAGAGTTACCAGTGTTGCCCTAGAACTTTTGATGGTGAGGTATTCCATTAGATTTGGTAACAGCAGGTTTTAGTTGTCAGCATGCAAGAAAGGGTTCTCTTCTCTTTATCCTATGCAAAGAGATTCTTCCTAACTCTTAAAGTGGGTAAAGCATTTGTTCTGGATTCATGCTATTGACAATGAGTGGTGATATAATTGCATTTGTGTCATGAAGTTTTTCTGCTAATGCATTTTTTTCCACCCAATATAAAATACCTAACAATTTCAGTCTGTCTTTGTAAGAGTCCAGAAGATATACCTAGTGAGGAGGAAGACATAAAGTTTCCGGGAACTAATTTCATCAATGTTTCTGATGTCATGGAGGTAATTACATTGCAAAGGTGTCCTTTCCTTTTAAACATTTTTATATTTCCTTTATATCATTGTCTCATAACTGAAAACACAATTTAAAAAATTAGTTTGCTTTACTAGCAACTTTAATAATACACATTGTGATCAATAGTGAACTGTTTACAATGCTATAAACAATTTTATAAATTACGGTGTATTATCAAGTAAAGGACCTTTGAAGAGTTACAATAAAAAGATAAATTCAGATTTCATTTGGATGTGTTAGAATCCACTAGAAATAGTACTCTAAAATCAGTAGTGATTATAGCACTTAGATTTCACAGTTTGAAGGCCTAAATGTAATGCATATATGAGATGCTCTTACAGATTTTAAGTAAGGTGACCTATATTTTATAATGTGAAAGTATTTTCTGAGAGTTCCCTTTTAAAAAAATTTAGTATAGAGCAATTTGTATGTGTTCTTGAGGTCATAAAATGCTTTAGCAAAATATTGCATTTCCATCAAAAATCATGTAACTAAAAAAAAAAAAGGCAAGCAGTGCATGTGCGTTATATGTGTACAAGATGTACTATTCATCTCATGGATCACTTTAAGAGTTGACAAGATTTTGTTTTGCTGGGTGCCTTGTTAGTGTGTCTGTGCACGTTCAATAACATCGTTGTTTCTGGATTATGATAACATGGGTTTATTGCAGATAGTCTTTTACAGTTTAATTTTTTTATGTAGCAAGTCCTTTGCTGACATCTTGCCAGTCAGAATGAGGGCCAACAAACACTCAAGGTTGGTGATCCAGGCTGTATTTCACTTCTCCAGATGAAGAGCACAAGCAGGAACTCGATGGTAGCTGGGAAGGGCTGCCTCTGAAGGAAGCCAGATGCTGCCACCCAGCTGTTGTGTAGTATCTTGCCCCTGTGGAGGATGGCAACTGCCACCTCCTGCTGCATTTAGGGCTCAGTAAATACCGGGAGCTTGAAATTGCTGTTGTTGGCTTGTATTTCTCTTGAAGTGCTTTTTCCTCAAGCTTCTGTGTGCATAGCAAAATCTACCCCAAAATTTATTCTTTTTACCTATTCTATGTGCTCCTGATCCCAGGATTAGAGTGTAGATGACCTACAGGTCAGTATGGTAGATTTATTTTTGAAATGAATTTGTCATTTAACATTATCAGTTAGTTCAAACAGTCCTAAAGGGGTGGTTTACCTGTCAAAAGTGCGGAAATAGTTTTTTAATTTTTAGTTTCAAAATGACCTTATGTTATTGGAGGGGAGGAGTTAAATCTATTTGGACAACTTTCTTCAGTTTGCACAAAAAAGCTTTATTTTATAAGATTAAATAGGAAAGCTATTTAAGAAATCAGTTTATGAGCTAACAAAAAAATGCTGCAATGTTAAATTTTTTATATATGAATTATAGTTATTAATAATTTTTTCATTTTTCTCCTGGATTGCTTTTATCTTTTATTTTTGGCAATGGGATCTATTTTAACCACAGTACCAAAAATGTTCCAAGTGAAACATATGTTTGGCCTATGACCACACAGACAGCGTTCTTAAAAATGTGCAAGGCAAACACAATGTGGAAGCATAAAATCAACCTCTGGAGTGGCAGGGGTATTTAAGACGTCAAGAGAAAGCAAAGTTATTGTTGTGAAAGAGGCTTCAGATTCATGAAAAAATGTGCATAAAATGTTATACAGGAAAATAACTTATTGTTGTCTTCCCCCACACTCCTTTTATTATGAAAACTTAATTCTGTTAGAACTGAAGGGAGTTAAGTATTTGTGCGAAATATCCTTTTTTTTCTTTTCCTTTTGTCTTTTTTTTCTTCCCTGGTAGACAGTGCAAAAAGGCTTCAGGACCCTGTCGAGGCATTTCCTTTTCCTAGGGTTTTACCTTTTCTACTAGAAAATACGTATTTAATAGATACTGAAGAGTTGAAATGCTAGTTGTTAGCAATGGCAGCCTGATAGAGGCAAGGCTGTGGCAGCTGCCTGCTCCCAGGTCCAGCCAGCAGTGAGGCTGAGCATGCATTGCCAATAGGCACACACACATGTATGCTAGACATACATACATATACGTACACATGGGTGGCAGCACCAATGTGCTGATCCTGTTTCCCTCTCTTGGCAATTCAGGATGGATCTCTGGGACATACATGTGCTTGTATATACACAGGCATAAACACACAGAGTGTGGATCCCTCTCGTATCTGGCGTTAGACAGCCTACTCAGGACCTGGCCCTGGGTCCTTGCCTTCCCCAGCTCCGGCACCTGGACATGCAATCCCTGGAAAGCCCCTTGCTCAGGAAAATAGTTGGAGGTGGAGGCTAGTGAGGACACAGGACAGACTGCATTGATCAGGCAATAGGGCAAGGCAGGCAAGCATGCCCACCAGCCACTTGTTCACATGCAGCCAGCCCCATTTGTCCCCTTATTCCTGTGTTTTCCCACGCCTATCATAGAATGGCCTGGGTTGGAAGGGACCTCAAAGCCCATCCAGTCCCAACCCCCCTGCCATGGGCAGGGACACCCTCCACTAGCCCAGGTTGCCCAAAGCCCCATCCAACCTGGCCTTGAACACTTCCAGGGAGCCAGGGGCAGCCACAACCTCTCTGGGCAATCTCTTCCAGTGTGTCACCACCCTCACAGGGAAGAATTTCTTCCTTCTATCTAATCTAAATCTACCCACGTTTAGTTTAAAGCCATCACCCCTTCTCCTATCACCACATGTCCTTGTAACCAGTCCCTCTCCAGCTTTCTTGTAGGCCCCTTTAGGTATCAGTAGGTACTGGAAGGCTGCTCTAAGGTTTCCCCAGAGCCTTCTCTTCTCCAGGCTGAACCCCCAACTCTCTCAGCCTGTCCTCATAACAGAGGTGCTCCAGCCCTTGGGTCATCATCGTGGCCTTCTCTGGACTTGCTCCAAGAGGTCTATGTCCTTCTTGTACTGGGGACCCCAGAGATGGATGCAGTACTCCAGGTGGGGTCTCACCAGAGCAGAGTAGAAGGGCAGAATCACCTCCCTCAACCTGCTGGCCACACTGCTTTTGATGCAGCCCAGCATATGGTTGGCTTTCTGGACTGCGAGTGTATATTGCTGGCTCCTGTTGAGCTTCTCATCTACCAATACTCCCATGTCCTTCTCCTCGGGGCTGCTTTCAATCTATTCTCCGCCCAGCTTGTAGTTGTGCTTGGGATTGCCCCAACACATGGGACCTCTCCAAACCACCTTGGTCCTTCCCTTTCCACACCTCTGGTTCCTCCCTGTAAACACCACATAGAAAGTGTTTTACCATCCCAAAATACTTTTCCCTGTATTCCATAAGTCATTGTGCCATCACTTCATCCAAAGGCACCTGCCCAACCATAAGAAAGGTGCTACGGAGAGTCTTTCCATGGACTCATCTTGCTAGGCTTCACACCTGGACACTGGGGCTGAGCCCTTGCCTGTGACAGCGCTGGGAGTAGCCGTGTCAGGGTGTTCCATTGTTCTATTAGGTTATCTGGGTTCTCCCACCTGTCAGCACTCCTCTGCGCCACTTTGTGTGGGTGGAGACAAACCTTTTATCACATAACCTAACAGTAATTTGTTTTAACATTTTTTTTTTCACTAACACAACATGTCGCAACTTGTAAAATGCAAGCCCTGCCATAGGAAGAGGTGATGTGCCTTATTCTCCCCTTGCAACCCTGCAGTCTAATGTTTAAAGACCCAGAGCTCCATCTTCCAAAATAGTTAAATTAGGTGCTCTTATTTCGCAATAAGAAAATTCACGTGTGGAATAAAACATAAAAAGCTGTTACAGCTTTGATTTACACACTTTATTTTTTTATCAATGGTTGCACCTACAACAAAGTAGGTGCAGACTTTCTGCACAGAAGAGGTCTCGTAAGGCCAGCCCTTGCATGGACCCTGCCATATTCCAGACTGAGGAACTTGCTCAGCTAACATGAGACCAGAACGGACTCTCAGATTTATTGAGTCTACTTTCCAACTCCTATGAGCGGCCACATCCTGCAGTACTTTTAGCAAACTTACTAGGATTTAAGATTAGACACACTCTTCGCTCTCTCTGAACATGCCCTAATTGCAAGGTGGGGACCTGTTTCTCAGAATTTTTGCTTCCATTTTGAACACCACTGTGAAATATATTGAATATCACCTGCAGAGATCAGAGTAAATGTGTTTTCCTCAACCCTGGTTTCCCGTAGATGCTCTTGGGGGCAGTGATTTTTTTCCATGTATAACTTTGCAGACAAAAGATCACAGGTGGCACCTGCAATGCAGCCTGACCTTGCTTGTGAATATTGCTTTAGTAATCTGTCAAGAGGAAATTCTTGACTAAGTGTTGGATGGCTTTAATAAAAGACTATGCATATATATGTTTGGTAATGGAACAAAATTAATCTATACCACGTAATAATTTCAAACATTTTTTAAATTATCTGAATGTAATTTGCAAAATAAAATTTCAGCCTGATACTTTATTATAAAGTACAGTGATTAATATTCCAATCATATCTGAAAGACTTTCTAATTTATGCCATATTTTGGTTTGGAGTCATGATAGATATTTTCAACAGTCTCCAGGGAGGTAAAATGCAGAATTGAGTGCAGATTATTTGGGATTGGTCTGCAAGGTGATATATGTGCAAGTTCAATCTGTATAATTAAATACTATTATCTTATTTTTCTATTTCAGCAGAGATAACGTATCACCCCAAAATGCATATAATTTTCTTTTGGATTTGTGCACTATTAAACATAAAATATTTTTGCACTTAGTTTAGAAATGCAGGAAAACTGCAAAGGTTTGTCGGAAGTTACTGAATATATGTAAGATGTATTGTATGTACTTGGTTTATTTAATCCAGATGTTTGTATTTTGCATGCTTTCAGAAAAGATTATATTAAATTGGCAACATCAAAGAAAATTTATGGAGTAATGCAGTCAGAAGAAAATGCATAATGAAACAGAGGACAAAGACATCTTTACATTTACTGTCAGAATGAATTATGGTTATGAATACATGTATCCTAACAGAATGAATGGCTTATTGGCTTGTAAGGCATCCAGTGCCATTCTGAGTTTAACTTTACTGCCTTATTTCTATGCCTAGAATGGTTTAAAGATCTTTCTTCATCACCCAGATATACATATTCTGTTTTGCCTGCTTTGTAAGTTACAGCTTTTCTTTGAAGAATTATTACTATTTAAAGATCCAGAAAGACCCCACACCCCAATAGCTATTTGTTGTAATACTCATCATGGACCTATCTGACTTTTCAGTTTTAAAGTATATTAAGGTAGGAGAGAACTATTAATGCTGGACTGGGGAAGGAGACAGGACAATGTTACTATCTTTTTTTTTTTTCTTCCCCTCTTCTCTGTTCTTTCTGGTTTTAGTGATTTGTTCTTTTATTCATGGAAAATATGTAGCTTTTTATTTTTTGGGTTACAGTAAATTTAATTCGTATAAGGGAAAAGAAGACTTTTTTTTCTCCTTTCACTGTGCTGGAGATTAATCTTAGTAAATGTAGATTTACAGTGAGCTCCTTTATGCAACATCACGTACTTCTCACTGGTAATTTAGGGCTCAGCTCTTCATCTTTTTTCTGGTATGCCAAATTTTCTTCTTAAAGAATCATATTACTGTTAGAGACATTTATTTTTAATATTATGAGTATTTCTACTCTATTTCTTAGAGACATTTCTAAAGTGTTACATGATGGTGTGATGGGTTGTTGACTGCTTTTGGGGACTTGATGCTGTTAATTAATTAAGTTAATGAATGTGTAAACATACATGTAATGTGTAAATTATTAATATCTAGTCTTCAGTGCTGGCAACTTAATTAGAGTTTTGACTGACTACATGCTCATTAACTTTTGGGAATGTATCTTTTCAGAAGGAGACTTTTACTTAAAAGTTTAATTTCTAAAAAAAAAAAAACCCACCAAAAAAAAAATACCCCACAATAAAACCCAAACAAAAACCCCAAACATGTAACCCAACAAGTAACTGTAGAAAGCTTGCTAAACATTTTTGTTTAAAGGAAGACCAAGTCTGGAGTATATATTCAAGAAACCTGACTTATGTCACAAATAAATTTCTCAAGTATTAGCACTACCATTGGCTCCCTGCCCTGTGCAGCACAGGCAGGAAATATGAGCCAAATCATGTTTAGTTAGCAGTTCCTATAGCTTAATACCTCTACAGATACGTGATTTGCAAAGTTTAGAATTGTATCAATTAGCTACAACATACTAAGAAGGGAGAATGTGGTTTGTGTGCTGTGACACATCTACAAATGTTTCTTAAAGAAAAAAACATGTCGGTTACTTCAATGACATTGCTTTCCAGAAACACACCATAACTTAATTTACTACTTACTTATTAGGATCAGGAAGAGGAGAGGGATGAAATTGCAGAATTCTGTGAGCCTCTTCTGGAGCTTAATGGGCAGTTTAAAGTTGCCTCACCAAAATACAACGGTCCTTTGTTTCCTCCAGTGGCTTCTGCTCCTCAGCCGTCTTCTGATATTTTGGATGAACTGATTCAAAGGAAAGAAACTGTAGAAAATAGGTTGATAAATTGGTGAGTTGCAGTGTAACAAAGTGGCAAGAAAATAAGAGTGACTCCATAAAAATACCTTCCCTTTCTTCTCCCCTCCCTTCCCTTTCTCCTCTTTCCTTTGAGCTGCTTTGCATTTTATGTCAAGAATGCTCTTTTGTATACTTTTAGGTGTCTTGCCGTTTGCTTATAGTTAAACAGGTTTTATTCTTCTGTTAGGGTCGAACAAGAAATAATGGCAAAAATTATCAGTGGGATGTACCCGGTTCAGAAAGAAACAGTGCCCAGTGTTAGTGCCTCAGAGAGTGAAGACAGTGAGACTGTAAACTCTGACATCGGTAAGTAGGAGTTACTGTTCTCAGATGGATTATCTGAATTTTCAGCTACTTTTAACAAGCCGTGTAGGTAGCTGTTGTCTGAGCCTAAGAGTGGATAATGCTGAAGCAGTGAAACTATAAAATGCAAAAGTGCATGCTTTAATTTATGTTGAAACAGAGCAAGCATATTGCCATTGAAATAAATTATTTGAAAAAAGAAAAAGAACACATAAGACACACCACTGTGCAAATCAACTTCTGTTATTTGCCATCTAAATCAAATGTGGCATTTTGCTCAGCCTGTAATGTTTTTCCCTTTCTTTTGTTAATAGATATGTCAAAAATTATCTCCCTTATAAATGTGCGAGAATAGGAGACAAATACATTTCTCCTGCTCTTCACTGCTGCCTTTTAATGATCCCGAATTGCTTCTCTACTGCTGTTTCTTTTAAAGAATCTGTAAAATAAAAAAACCACCACTTTTTGCAAAGGAATGTTTAAAAGTTCATGAAGAATAAAATGAGTAGCTGCAGTACAGTACATACATTTTAAGAAGTGAGACCTGGATGTGCGCTTTATGTTTCTTCATTTTCAGTTGAAGTTGCAGGTGGTAGAGGACTTCAACTCTTTGTCAATGCTGGCGTGCCTGTGGACTCAGAAATGATAAGTCATTTCGTAAATGAAGCTCTCAGTGAAACAATTGCGACCATGCTGGGTAACAAGCAGGCTCAGAAAGCAGTTCCTGCTACAAATGTTCTTCCAAGCACAACAATTATAATGGTAAGAGTCCGTTTTATTTAAGCTTTCCTACTGAAGTTCTAAGGAATAATTTCTTCATGTCATGATGGTTCAACTATGTGCAATACAGAGATGATGGAAAAAGACTGATGAACTGAATGTGCATGATTTGCATTTTTTTATTATTCTTCATTCTACCCCAGCAAGCAACAATATTAAAACTATTTCAAGTTTTTGAAAAATTTGAAAAGAAAAAAAGAATTAATTCCTTTGTGCTGCATGCAACATGCTGTATTTATTTATTTACTTTAAGGCTGAGCACAAAACTGATTTCTAAGGGAAAGACTTGGTACTTCATTTCATGTTGTTGAAAGATAACTCGTGTTATTTTCAACAAAAATAGCTATGCTACTTTCTTGTGAAGAAATGAAATATCGAGAAATTAGTTTCCTCATAAGAAGAAATAGAAGCTGAGACATATTATTTTTGGTCTTACAGGCTTGCAGCCATTCTTTAATATCTGTAAAAATGAGAATTAATTAAAGTTATGAGTTCAGTAGTTTTCAGTAAATGCTTAAACGATTAGTAGGGCTTCCTGTAATACAGGACAATTTTCTCTGTTCCCTTCAAGAATCAGTTGGCTCTTATTTTGATAACAACATGGCTGTGCTACAGTCTGGTGTTGTATGATGTCTTTGGGATGAATGTGGAAATTGCTGCACTTAGAAATCTAACTATTCAAAGCTTTGTTGAAAGTGAGATCAATTATTCTATTCGGCTACAGTGCATATAGACTGAAATACCACCTAGTGCCTGCTGTAAGTGACCGACAGATTATTCTGTAGTCCAAAGTAATCATTTCACTGCTGTAGGTTTAAATACAGCCATCCTGCATCTAAAGAGTTCTTCCCCACTCCATTACAGTTTAAGGAGAGTGTGATGTTGAAGAGGGCTCTTTGTAGCTTGTTCTTCTGATACACAGAAACCTCTTCTAATAACCATTCTACATTTACTAATGACCCTCTTAAGCCTTCTTGTTTCTGTACCAGCTTAAACTGCAAAATGTCCTTAGGCTGAAATGGATGTTTTCTCCTTACTCTGTATATTCATTTGCGCACTTTAGGAGATTAGTTTTGGCCTTTTTGGCCTTTGTTTGATTAGCCTAAGAAAGCAATCATCCGTATGTCTACCATTTTTCGACTCTTGCTGATGGGCAGCACTTTTATGTTTTATAATTTAGATTGATCTTGACCACGGGTAACACTAATAATAGAAATTTTTAATAATCATGTAGTATGCAAGGTGGGGTTTCCTCAGTGCCTTGTGCTATAGTAGTGATACTCTCCCACCTTTACTGGAATTTCAGGTAGCTAATTATGTTTTTTTTTAAAGTCTTTCCACATTTGTGGCTAACAGTTATCCTTTGGATAACTTGTACATTCGTACATCTTTTTTCTTCTCCTTTTTCCATTTCTGCTCAGCTTATAGCAGAAGTTCTTGAATAAGTAGTTTATGCATTGTTGATCTACCCCTTCTTACTGTGAATTTTCCTATCTTGAAGGTCAACTGCCCAGTTATTGAGTTCTTCAGTGTTCACAATGTCACACAGTTATTAGCATGTTCCACTTCCCATAAGAGTTTTTAATAAAAATCATCAGTTTGAGGATTTAGTCTTCAGAAACTAGCCTGGCAGCCTTCCTTTAGCCCCATTATCTTGTTTTCTTTATGAAATGTCAGAGAACAGGCTGGAAAAAACCTGGAAAGGTTCATTATATTACCCCATCACTTTCATTTTTTAAGGAACATCACAACTGGGTTTGTGCTTATTTTAGTGCTTTACAGTCTTGGCTATTGCTTTGTTTATAATATTCTCTTTAGCTGTTTCTCTTACCCTAAAATTATCTTGCTGACTCAATGTTATCCATGTCACAAAATATTTTCTTTCTTAACATTGTATCAAATGCTTTATTAAAATCCATATAATCATATAATTCATATTCAGACTGGACATTAGGAAGCATTTCTTTACCAAGAGGGTGGTCAGACACTGGAACAGGCTTCTTAGAGAGGTGGTCGCTGCCCCAAGCCTGTCAGTGTTTAAGAGGCATTTGATCAATGGCCTTAACAACATGCTTTTGGTTAGCCCTGAATTGGTCAGGCAGTTGGACTAGATGCTCATTGTAGGTCCTTCCAACTGAAATAGTCTATTGTATGCTATACGTAATGGTTTCCAAAGGTAATCATTCTAATGTATAATTTACTGGTTTTTAATTTATTTTGTCCAGACATAATCTTTAGCCTGGTGCAACTTTAGATGGAGGAATTAGATCCGTGAAGCATGTATCTAAACAACTGTTCCTGTTCTGTGATAACCTGCCTTTCTCTCTCTTCCTCAGCTATCTCTGGAGTTACTTGGAAGATAGGAATTTTGCATTGAGATAATAACTGTGGTTATGATTTCTTTTCCCTCAGGAGTCACTTGTGCCTACTCCATTGCCAACACCCCAGGCCACACCACCACAAACACCACCTTCAGAAAAAGAATTGCCTCCGGTCAAAACTCCAGAATCTTCTCTATCTCTTACAGAAATGAGTGGGGATGTTTGTGAACATGAAAAAATTAAAGTAACAGGTAGTGAAAATAATAATTGAAGTTTAGAAGTAGCAAATATGCTTTAATCTGCTGCCTTTAATTTTCTTCTTCAAAGACACGTTATCTCTCAGGATACATATTCTTGAGGCTATAATTCAAGTGGGAACTCATGTAGTACAAAATTTATGGGCTAATTCTTATAAAAAGCAAACATCTTTTCTTTGGTAACAGTTCTGTTTTCAAACTTAATGCACATTTCTATGGCCTGTGTGATTTCCACCCCTCCCAGCCCCTCCACACTTTTTCATATCAGAAAAATAGCTGTCTTTTGCTCCTTCCTGTGTTTCTAATATTAATTAAGCCAAATTTACACTCTCCAAGTAAAGCAGCTTAGTTTTTAAAATGCAGAGCAGTCTCCCTTATTAAAGGAAGTAAGAAATTGAAGTTTTATTCTAGCTCATTCAGATGCCAACACTGTACTTAAAAGAAACTAGTCTTAATCTAGTCTTGTCTCCATAAATATCAAAAGGTATCACAAAAACTACAAGTGCTTAGTAGAACTGACTAGCTGTCTGTCTGAGATTTATTTCCTGCTCTCCTTTCTGATCTGAAATTTGACTTCACACATGCAGGAGTTGAGATTCCAGCTGCTGCTAGTCGTGTTGGCACACCTGTGGTTACCCCTGTCAATACACCTCCTGGAACAACCACACCAAGCCATTCTGCCTCAGAACAGGTCTCTGAAGCTGCAAAAATGGGAAGTCCAAAGGCTCCAAACCCATGGGATGATGCAGAACTTCCTCTGGAAGAGGAGAAACCCAGTCCTTTAACTGAAGAACCGTTCCATCCCAAGCCTGTGTAAGTTGAACAGGCTGCATGGTTTTCTCATTAAAAAATGAATGTATTATTTCTATATATATCCTCAAAAAGTCAGTAGGGAAACGATTAACGTGTATATCAGAAGGCACTGAGATAAGCCAGGATTCTTTGTTTAATTGCTTGACTTATATTTTGGAGGAAAATGTGAAATCAGGACATTTCTCAGAATTTATTGGTCCTTATTCATTGTCCTGTTGAACATTGTAAACTGGTATTGTTACATCTGCCAGTAATAAATGTAGTGACAATGAGATATTGTATTACAAGCATTTTACCTTTTCTATTACCTCAGTGGGAATACATGTGGTAATTTTTAGTTATAACCAGAAATTCATTAATAATGATATTTAACCATGTTGATTCTCAGACTATTCTGTAAAATGCTGTGCTCTTTCTTTTGAAAACATACTTGCAAAATAATTTTTCAGTATTGATTTAAGACTTTAGTCTATATTGTTCAATGCATTTTTCTGTATTCACAATGTGTATTCTCTTAGTGAGATGTCAGTGGCTAATGATGAGGAACCAGAGGCCTTGATTTTACCACCTTGGCAGTCATCAGCAAGGCCCTTCGAGTCGCGTCCTTGCGATCCACAGGTCCCATCACCTGTGCCTACCCTTAGTTCTGGGCAGTCCACGCAGGACAACAGCCTTACCCTCACGGAAACAGAAACTGCAGACAGACCCATCTCAGAAGGGGAGGTACTCTTCAGCTATGGACAAGTGCTGTCTGCAAGAGGTAACTAACTAGACAAATTTGTGGCAATTAGAACTTGGATTTTGGTTTTTTTTCTTTATAAACTTCTCTTCCAATCTACTGAGGTTACATTTCATACATTTTCTGATAAAACTGCAAGCATTAACCTGATCCTTAACTTTCAGTTCATGGTTTTGGATTTAAGAGACCTCATTGCTCTTTTTTTGTTTCTGAACAAAATGCTTCTGCTTACCAATGAAAAAATATTAAATCTGCTCTTTTGTCGTAAGATCAACTTGGAAAATAATTGAGACTGTCTTGCCCAGGTACCATGTGGTACTAAGCACTAAGTTTTTATTGAAAGCAAAGTGTAAGAGTAATTTTCTTGAAAGCTGAAAATACATCTTTTATAATACACATCCGGCAGTAGGAATTTCCAAATTTACTAAAGCACTGTGTTGCAATTATTAAAGAATGTGGCCTTGGCTTTCTTTCATATAGCTTGCATGTTTTTTAGTATTTGTAACTTGAAAAATATTTTTCAGCCTTAGCAGGAGGAGGACTGTCTCTTCCAGATCTCACTGGGAGCTTAACAAGTACTTTAAGAGATGCCAATGAAATGGTAAGGAAATGTTTTGCAAGGAAATGGAGTTAGTGTGGTATTCTGCCTTGAGCATCTTGATAAATTGGTTGTGCTTTAAGCATTTACACTTATAAACTTTTTAAATATATGCTTTTAAATTGTACACTTACAAAGAATGTTAGAATTTCAGAGCTCCAAAGAAAAAACCCCCACATTATACAAACTAATTTATATTTTTTTAAAAAGTTGAATGATTTATATACTTCTGTAGGTGAGAGATAATATGCATTTTCATTTCTTTATTGTTTTTATTTTTAAGACATCTTAAACAGAATAGAACATTGTTATACTCGGAGCTGTTTCAGCTTTGAGCCATCTTTTAATTGCTTGTGTGCTTAAATTATTAAAGTAGGTTAGCTGAGGCTGGAGTTAGTTAAAGCTGCTTAAAACTTCAGTATAGTTCCTTATCTGACATCTGCTTTAGTCCATTGTCCTGGAAGCCTCCCAGGTCAAGGTATTCTCCATTCCCTTTCTCTTTTAACACTTTTCTTTTCCTCAAATGCCTGGACATTCTCCCTCTGACTTTGTGTAATGCGTCTTGGTAGGACATAGCTGTCATATAAATGATAGTGTCAGGTAGAGTAATACTAAGCTTAAGCCAAACTGTTTTCTTTATGAAACAATTAAAAAAAAAGATAGTGGAATTGTAATACTATTGGTTGGAAGGGAACTCCAGAGGGATTTCTAAAAACTTCCTGGACTGCCTGCACAATGCCGTATGGCCCTTCTGGAACATGTCCAGATAGTTGAAATCTGCCATGAAGATGAAGACCTGCAATCATCAGACCTCTGTTAATGTTTCATAGAAAACCTTCTTTTGCTTTCTGTTGGTCAGGTGCTCTGAAGCAGACCCTGCCCACAACATCCCCAGTGTTCCTTTCCCCTCTGATCCTGTCTCAGACCATCAATAGGCACGTGGAGGTCTGTGAATTCAAGGAATAATTTGACCTGGGACTGAAAATTGGCTGAGCTACTGGGCTGAAAGGGTTGTGGTCAGAGTCACAAAGTCCAGCTGGAGGCCAGTCACTAGTGGTGTATGCCAGGGGTCAGTACTAGTGCCAGTGCTGTTTAACATATTCAGTAGTGACTTAGATGATGGGATAGACTGCATCATGAGCAAGTTTTCAGATGATACAAAACTGGTTGATACACCAGGTGGTTGTGTCACCATTCTGAGGGACCTGACCGGGCTAGAGAAATGGGCTGACAGGAATCTTATTAAGTTCAACAAGGAGAAATGCCATGTCCTGCACCTGAGGAGGAGCAACTCCATATACTAGAACATGCTGGGGGCTGACTGGCTGGAAAGCAGCTTTGCAAAAAAGAACCTGGGGATCCTGGTGTACAAGTTGAACATGGGCCAGCGGTGTGCCCACATGGCCACCGTCATCCTTTGGTGCATTGGGAAGAGTATTGCCAGCAGGTCAAGGGAGATGGTCCTTCCTCTTTACTCACTACTGGTGAGACAGCATTTGGAATATTGTGTCCAGTTATGGGCTCTCCAGTACAAGAAAGAAAAGGATTTAATGGAGTGAGTCCAGCAAAGGACTGCAAAAATGATTAAGGGATTGGTGCATCTGTGATACTGAGAAAGCTTGGATTGTTTAGCTTGGAGAAGAGAAAGCTCTGGGGGATCTTACCAATGTGTATAAATAACTGGTGAAAAGAAGGAAGGAAGACAGAGCCAGATTCTTCTGAGTGGTGCCCAGTGGACACAGATTGAAATTCAGGAAATTCTTTTTAAACATAAGAAATATTTTTACTGTGGCGGTGGCCAGACACTGGAAGAGGTGCTGTCTTGTGCAGTCAGGTTGGACCAGTCAATCTCCAGAGGTCCCTTCCAACCTCAATAATGCAAAGTTTAAAGTCTTAGAGTAGGAGTCCTCATTTCTTCTCCCTGCCTATCCTTCTTAAACATTTCTACCCATACATGGCTATACTCCTGCATACTCTGTCATCAAATATTCATGATTTCATTCATGTCATAGTTGTGAGACTGTGTCCTGAACTTGCAGATCTTTCTGTCTGTTGTCCAGACTTTTCCATGTAAGGGCACTTGAGGAGAATGCCCTCCCTCTTGATTAAGATTGTAATAAAAGTTCCCTTTGTGGGCTTCTCATTGGATACCTCCTCTGTCTCCTGCACTTCCTCTCTTAAACTCTGAGCTTAAGACTCTGTTATCAGATGAACTTAAATTAAAGTTCTTTTCATCAGGTTAGAAAGCTTGCTTGCTAAGATGTTCTTCCCACTCCTTGTCAGCTGGATCGTAACTCCTTCCAGTAGTCCTCCATCCTCAAACTAGGCTCTCTGGTTGAGGGAGCTAGTGAGAGCAGCTCTGCAGCCATATCGTTGCTAGGAACCAGTATGTGTGAGGATTTAATTGATTTCATGAACTTTGGAGGCCTAAAGGACCTTGTTCTTCTCTAAGTATTGCAGACTTATGTATCAAATAAAGACTGTGCATGTCTGTGGGCAAAAGGAGAAATCAGTACGTCGTCAGTTTGCTTATTTTCAAATGCCTAGATTTTCATGACACAAGTTGTCAGTGTGGAAACTGTAACAACTTACTATAAAAGAAAAAAAAAAGCTTAATTGTGAACTTAAGTAAGAATGGTTGAAGTTCCTACAAAACCCAATTTTGGATCATGTATTATGTGGATTTTGTTTCTTTGGTTTAGGATTATGATCCTCCCAGTGAAGGGCAAGTGGTGAGAAGACTGAATAAAGGCTATCACAGGGATCCTGTCCTGGCTCTTTTAGCCAAATTAAATGAAGCACCTGTTGCTGCACAAGAAAGAATGTACCATTTGGAGGTAACTTACAGTCCTTTTCCTTCCAATACAGTAGTTTTGAAGTGATACTTTCCTTCTCTAAAGTAGATAAAATATTTCAAACTTATCTTTCCTGTTGGCTATAGAACAGGTTCATACACTTCATTCCCTGCTGGAACTACTCCCACTTCTGTTGGCTATGTTCTCATGTAAAACTTTTTAAAAACACTGAAGGTTAAGTGTTGTTATAAACAAGTTAGCTGCATATATATCACATGTACCTACTTTTCAAGGCGTGTACGTGACTGTTCCAGTGTACCAGATTTGTCCTGTCATTTTGAACACCAGGGAAATTTTCTGTCACTTCAGCACTATAGGTGGTGTGTTTAACAGTCCAAGTTCACTGCATTTAACAGCCGTGTAAGTGTTTTAGGGAGGTATGAAGAATAACTCAGCAAATGTTTACATGCACTTTTGCACCTGCTGTTGATACTGATCTTGGAACAAAACCTCAAACTATTCATATTCAGTTGACAGAAAAGACAGGCTAACAGAAAAATATACCTTTATGCATCACAAAGGACAAAAGTAATTTTTTGTTACAGATCTAAGTATTTTCTATGTGGAAAATAACAGTTTGGACTGTGTGCTTATTCTCACTGACATAGCTGGAGGAATGTTTAAAGGAAGTGAACTCTGAATACTGCAACATGGTTCATGAACACCTTTATTTATGACAGATCTTGCTTTTTGCGATTTTATTGATGTATATGCATTTTCTTCCTTCTGTCTTGGTCAGTTTATTCTAAATAATTACTAACTTTGCTCACCTCCTTAACTGTTCCTTTGTCTGTCTTTATTTCGCCTAATGAGCTCTGGTGGATGGACTTAGTGAAAAGCTTTCTAGTGTCAGCTCTGAGTCTGACTGTAATTGTAGTGACATTTTCTCATCAGCACTGCCAATTACAAATGCATCTCTAATTTGCTTTTTTCCTTTCTCATATTCACAGACCGCTCAGTCTGTCCTTACAAAACACTAATAAACTTCCCTCCCCAGATTCTGGCAAGGTGTGTGCAAGCATACCTTCTCGTTTATAAGAGAAAAAATCTTCTCCTAGGTGTTACTAGTATTGGCTTAGATTGATACTGTGCACGTTGTGTGTGTATTCAACCTGTTTTCCTGCATAAAAGCAAGCTGTTTTTTTCCCTGCAGCTTTGAAAATCAGAATCCAGAGAACCATCCCTATTTTATGTGTCATCCAAATCTGTTTAAAAATTGAACTTTTTATCTGACATGCTGTACAACAGAGAGTCAATAGCTTTTAGATGCTTCCAGGTCGGGCAGTCAACAACAGCCATGTGTAGCATTAAAGACTTCATGTGCTAAAAATGTAATTTAGGTTCTGATCATGTTGGGATATCACTAACAAAGTAAGTGATGTTCTTTGGCTGTAAGTGATTCTTTTCTGTCCAGTACTGATAAATGTAGATCTTGCTTTCAAACCCAGTTAGATGGTATCTTCAGTTTCTGTTTTCTTTGTTCAATGCTAATAGTATAGACTTAAGTTTACGTATGCTGTGAGCGTAAATGTAATTAGATAAAAATGCCTGGTTTTGGAAGAAATAAATACATTGGGGGTTTTTATACCTGCTGCTCTGGTGTTACTGTCCTATGTATAGGATTCTGATGATAGCGTTGGGGAGCTCAGTGAAGGTCAAAGACCGAGGCTGACCAGAGTAGCAGAGAGAATCCTAATGGGACATTCAGTTTATATGGACCATCCAACTGCTCGAACTTCTGAGAACAGACCACACGAGTGCTTCCATTCTTCATCGCCAGGGCAGCTTGCCCAAATCGGAGGTACAATTAAACTGTTATTTCTTCTCTGTGATATTTATGTGGATTCTGAGTTTTTTCCTGTAACAGTATCTGAAATTATTTCAGAGAGTATGTTCAAAACCCAATATTAAAAATTTACAGGCAATTGCTGCAACAAAATGATTAGCATTCCTGTTCTGAGAACAGAATTTAATTCAAGCCGTGTCTTCACTCTTCTTTGTCTGTAATATTCTATAATTTGAACAAAAATCATGCCAAGTACCTGCTTGCCTGTACAAAAGTTGACTGTAAAGTATGTATTTTATTCTTTTAAGTCAAATTCAGTTCTCAAAAACAATTAGTTTGACCATTCTTCAAGTCAGTTTCCATAGGACAGGTATTAACACTGGCAGTTCAAGCTGTTTCTCTCTGTCCGCTTACACAGCACTCCTCCTCGTTGTTTTTATCACTCCATCGAGGTGATGCTGCAGTGTCTGATAATTGGTAATATATTTTAACTTCATATATTCCTATAACAATATGGAAATTCTTTTTTTCCCAGATGGGTAGCTGAGGTGCACACATAATGGCTTGTACAAAGTAGTGCTGTGGTAAAGCAGGGAAATGAATTTATTTCTTTTCAGTCGAAACTAGTGCAGTAACCAATGGCCCATCCTTCCTCTCCCTTATTTTTCATCCCAGTGTCTCTATTGTTATCTGAAAATGTACTTCTATACTTGCTTAATCAAACTGCTGCAAGCATGTAGAAACTCTTCGTTTTGTTGACTGTGGTTTTAAATATGATTTAAACTAAACCGAAATAATTATTCAGCTGTTACAACACAAATGTGGTTGCACTGATTCATCAAAAGTTGTGTAAACTAAAGTGATAAAACAGCTGGTTTTCTGTCCTTTTAATTTTCACATTTATGGATTTGACAAGGGAAGCATATCTCACATTATCAACCCTTGGCCAGTAGGAAGTGGATTGAACTTGAATGTGTTTGACGTGTGGCAAAAATAATCCCAGAGAAATAAGAGTATTTGCTTAGTTTTGAACTGATTCACATTTGAACTGGTTATATAGAGGGTAAGCTTTTTAAGCTAGCTATTACCTAACATTTTGGACCAGCTACGCCACTGTCAGGCTTGAAAATTACATTCTGGTACATTATATATTATCAAACTTTTACTTGAAAGTATTTTGTTGAATTTGTTTGGAGATTGGTTACATTAGGCTCCCTGGCATAAAATATTTTTCTGAATCACTCATTTAACGCTGTGTTGTTGAAGGACAGTCAGCATTAAGAATAGTGGGATGTAGGAATAAATTAGTGATCTAGGTCAATCTGTGGTAAGTCTCTACAGTGCTCAGGACCATACAGAGAGTCAGAAGATGCGCGTTAATGGGAAAACTGTTTACTAGGGCTGTTTCCTTCTTACCCAGACTGTCCGTAGCTGTATCTGGCATAACATGTTTGTATCTCCTTTGTATCTATTTTTTAAAATTTATTTAAATTAGGATGCCCTTTGTCTGTCTTGTAAATATCCAACACTTTTCAAAACCAACTCCTGCATGTGATGATAATCTAGAAGCAGTGTGTTTCTCTAGTAATTTTTATGCTCATCTCTCTAAATCTTGTAGTATTGTTTCTGTTGTAGTATTTTTTTTAGAGGAAGCAAGTGCCCTGGACTAACTACCATAGGGGAATGCCCTGTGCTTTTACGTAATCTTTAATAATCCTGGCCTGTGTTCTGTGACATTCTGATGATTTTTAACTTACCTTCCCTCTCTCCCCACCTCTGAACACACAGCACAGCATTCATTGACACTGCTAAGGAAACAACATTGTGTAACACCTAGGATCTACTTTCAAGACAGGAGTGTTTTCATGTCAGGGACAAACACGAAATCTTGTTTGCAACTCCTTTTGATAGCAAAGTAAACACTGAAAAGGAAACAATCTGTTCTTGGGGGAGGTGGAAGGAGAGAAGGAATGATCTGAGAATGTTTCCACTTTTCTTCCAAATCTTTTGTGTCCATCCACTGGTATGTGAGATTGCATGTCTTTCAGTCTATTGCAAATCAGGGCGAAGTGCTTTTTCCTGGTAGCCCCAACAATTACAATGCAGGCCTGTCATTTTATTTCAGAATTATTTTTAGGGGTAAAATTAAATAATAATTATACCAATAGGTGTAAAAATTAATGTATTTCAGGGTGTATATCTCAGTACGTATAACCTTGCTGTGGATACTCAGTTTCTCTGTCAGAATGAGTAAGAATCTGTAAGAATTCTGGAGATTGTGTGTCTATGGCTGTCTTCAGTTTTGTGACCAGTTTTTATTTGTATTATGGCAACATGATGTCTGTAGGATGGAGAACGTGTTTCTTATGTAGGTATATAACAGCATCTTGATGATCAGTCTTTCATTTATAAATCCTTGTTTTCAGTGCTTAAAGTCATGGATATAAAACCCAACATGCAAATGAAATGTGGCACATGTAGTCTTAAAGTGAACAATAATTGCAGTTAATTAAGCAATAATTATAGTTAATTAGGCTTAAAATTCATTCTCTGGCTCTGTATGATAGCAGAAGGCTAAAGTTAGTTCATGAGCTATCAGTACATTTTTCATAAAGATGCTTTACACACTTGCAGGCTGCAAAAGCATGATAAATGCTGGATTATATAGCAAATTAGCCCTTTAAAAAAGACTATATACAGGTTTCTTTTCACTCACACAACAGTGAAACATTTTCATGAAGAAGCCTTTCCAGTCTCTTTCCGATACGTGGTATAAAGCTCATTAAGCACCTGAGCTATACAACTCTGAAGCTACCATAAATTGTCATGGTTTAACCCAGCAAGCAGCTAAAACAACCACACAGCTGTTTGCTCACTTCCCCCCGCAGTGGGATGGGGGAGAGAATCGGGGGGGAAAAGAAGTAAAACTTGTGGGTTGAGATAAAGACAGTTTAACAGGATGGAAAAGGAAGAGAGTAATAATAAAAGAATATATAAAACAAGTGATGCACAGCACAATTGCTCATCAACCAAAGCTGATACTCAGCTAGTTCTTGAGCTGAAACCAGGACAAAAGTTTGCCGTGTTAGAAATGTATGGATGATAAAATTGACTTACTTATTTCAATTTCCGCAGACATGTATTTCTTATTTGTTTTTTCCCCACAATAACAATTTAAGGGATATACAGTGAGCCATGTAAGACGGAAATAATTCTCTTTAACATTGCATGTCCCATTGTTGAATCTTGAGAGACTTCACATCCTGCCACATGAGTTAACTGGGAGATTACTGCTCAAACTCATCAAGGAATTTTATCTTTATTTTTCTGTCTCAGCAGAAATTCTTGGAGATGGAGATACAAGTCGTGGTCCAATGCGTATGGCTGAACTGGAATCTCAACCAGTTTCAGATCCTGTTCTGCAAGCAGCCCAGCCAAGCTGCAGAGTGATGTCTCTCTCAGAGGATCTGTCCCAGGTAAACTCAAAAGATCTTTTCTGTGACTGGTCAGAAATTGCAAACTGAAACCTAGGAAAATAAATTTTCCTGTTTCGCTATGGTGACTGACGGCACAGAAGTGGTGCCTTTAAAATGACACATTCAGCTGAGAAACTGAAGTCAAAAGTACATGTATGTAGTAAAAATGATTGGTTTTACTGTGATGGAATCCTTACAGTATGCTTTCTGTTAGGCTCAGACCTTCTCTTTTACCTTTTCTGCACTTCCTCACAGCTTCACTGGTCTCACAGGATTGAATACTATTCATACTCAGTTCAGATAAGGCATTCCAATGTTTTAGGGGCACAATGCTTCAAATACTCAAGAATAACATGATGGATATATGGGAGAGGAAGTGACAGTAGAGGTTTGGCCTCACCAATTGTACCCCACTGATTCAGCATTTCAGGAGCTTCATTTGTCCTCGTAGGGGCAGGGTTGGAAATGCGGTAATGATGATGTACCTCAGAATACTTGAAGATGGAGGAAGATCCTATTGATCTCTGCTTGAAACCTATACAGTTAATCTGTTGCTACTTTATTAGTATGTGCTGTTACCTAGAGATGATGGTTTACTCTCTAACTAAAGATAGATTTGAACAGCGAGTGGCAAAAGCTAAAAATGAGGTAGCAGATTGCTCTTTAATATGTTAAGTTTCACAGTATGTTTGAAAGTAATAATATACTTATAATGATTGCTATGTTCATGGATGCATTCTGTCCTTCCCTGATGTTCTATATTAAAAATAACCTAAAGTATCTTACATTGACCTGTCTTTGGTTTTATGTTTTTGAGCCTTGATATGTGTTGTGCCATTGGTGTCTGAGCAGTTCTTAATTATGTCATCTGAAGTGATGTGTTACATCCTCAAAGAGGATTTTAAATGTTATACTTCTTTCATTTTGAGATCACTGGAACATATTATTTCTTGGAACTATTTTTCACAGGCAAGACTGGATTCTGTTAAACCACTCTATCAGTTGGGGTGAAGCTCATATCCTTGCTATCGTTTCACCAGCCGAAAGTAAAAGGGACAGAGAGGATAAAACATGTTTCCTTCTTTTAGCACCATTGGCTGTGACAAAGAGCACAGTGATACCTGCATCTCATGCTCTGGAGTCAGGATAGATTTTTCTTTACCTGGGTACAGGCATATGATAATGTACCATGTGTAAGATAACACGTGTACGTGGTCTTACCTATGCAAGAAATGTAAGGTGATCTGACCTACTGTCTTTCATAGAAAATATACAGATAGTTACATACTATCTTATCTTTAGAAACTTTTTCTTGCATCTGAACCCTTAGTGTAGATTTTTTTGCCTGCTGACATATAAAACTCACTGTCCCTCCAAACCAACCCTGAACTTTCTTTGTGTGATTTTGTTTGTTTTGGTTTTTTCCCCCAAACAAAATAATCTCTTCCTGTACTTGGGTATTCCTGATGTAAGACTCTAAATCACCGTTTCTCATGAGCTAAATTTTTAGCTTTTCTATGACATGACCGTACCTTTAAGTGATAACCACAGTAAAAGTCTATCCTGGCTGGGGCAAAGCCATGCTCTGTAAGATTCTCTACTAGATCTGTACATCCTTCTCTGGGGAAAAAAAAAACTAAATAAAAAAAATCCCTGTACCAGATGATTTGAAAGCTTGTTTTGACAGCACCTATCTACCATGGAACAATGGTGAACCTTTCCCCTAGTTTCAAATAGGGATGGCATCTGTATTCAGATCTACGGCTGGCTTTGCTATGTCACCTGCCTGTAGAAAATAGATTTTGTGGTAACACAGTATCAGCTAAGAGAGCAAGAGATACTCGGACTTTCAGAATGATTCATTCTATGCAATATTTAAGATGATAATCCCTTTAAACTTCTTAAAAGATTTCCTCCCAAGTTAGTCACCGACTCTCATATCAGTTGTTCCACATCTTGTTTTTCATCTCTAGGCAGTGTTTTGCCTTCATTGAAATGAAACTGTATCAGCTACATACAAAGCAAGAAGATCCATTTAGGAGCAAAAGTAGGCTTTTCATGGTGTTTTCTGAGAGGCCAGAGGAAATACACAGTATTTCAGATGGCATCCAGCTGGGCCTTGGGTTTGGTAGAGCTTTGTTCTGATTTAGGTGGGAACGATCCTCCTGGATGTTAGGACTTGTTATGGCAAAGCTTGGGTGATTTGGTTAATCTGTCGGAACAGGATCCTCATTTCAGAGAGGTTGTGGGCAGCAGTGTGGAACTACCATATACAAACCACTTGTTTGCTCCTTGCCATGGGTGTGTGGATCAGATTCTGACCAATAGAAAGAGCCTTGTCTTTTCATGTAGGGCAGGGGCAAATGCCTTCTTTTAGTCATGAAGAGTGATGTCTGTGTGGTCACTCACTCCAAAATTAATGGCTTAAGTCATACAGGAATTTTCTTATCTACCCAAATTCTTTGGCTGCTCCTCCATTTCTGGCATTGGATTTTTGTGAGATTTATATATGCTTTTAGCCACTGTTAGACAGAATGCCAGACTGAATGCATCTTCAGTTTGACCTCTTCTGTCCATTCTTGTGCCACGATACAGGAATTAACTGTTATTTGTGGCCGCTTTGCCTCTGTGCTCTTAGCTCTAAGAAGCAAGAGATGACTAGGAGGAATCTGGGCTCTATTCCAGATAAATCATTTTGATCATGGGAGGGACATGAACACTGAAAGTCATATTTCTGTGACAAGACACTTAAAAGATGGTAAATCTAAATAACTGACGTCCCAAGTGCATCATTAAAATCTTAGATATCTAGTTAGTTGCAAAGTATTTTCATAATATTCTTATATAAGTGTGAATGGTTTTATACAATCAACATTTTTTAAGTGGGATTGTCACTTTGGTATTCTCATTAGCTTTCATTTTTAGTATTTCAAAAGACATGGTTTTTTAATCTTCCAGGAATGCATAATTGTAGGTTATGAATCTATGTATTATCTCTCAACTTCTGTTAGCACCTCAGTTCAGTTTAAACTGGTTTTTGGTTTGTCTTAAACAAAAAATCACTTCAAATGGACTCATGAGTCTACTGTTAGGCTGCTTACATTTAATGTTCTGCAACATTGGTGGCCTTGGATCACACTTCCATGAGACCTTCCTGCTTTCAGAAAATCATCTTGTCAGCTTTAAATGATGAACAGAGTTGGTCAACATCAAGATGCATAGAGTTGCCCAAGTTAGTGCCAATCCTAACTGGCCTATCCATGCACGTAGTGCCTTTTGGAAATACCAGCTTGATCTCAGACGCATGCATATTCACTTTCAACAGCTTATGCTGCACTAGTGAGATTGTGTTGATGCTTGTTAGAGATGACATGCTAACTACTAGTGTAGGCCTCTCTACGCTTTGTTCACTGGGGAGTGTAAACAAGTCCATGCAGCCATTGAGGAAAAGACAGTGACTGAATGGCTTCTCTTTTTGTTCCTCCTGATTTTTGCAACACTGGCTTAAATGATCATTAAGTACATGAGAAGCAATATCATTACTGTCAAGATTCCTCTTATTGTAGGAAACAGTTGTTAGCTGAAAGAAATGGGAAGCCCTGATTGCGTAGTTGGTGCCGTGCTTATTGTTTGCCAGACATAAAAATTTTCTTCTGTCTGTCTGTATTTTTGGCTGCTTATTTCACTTGTGGCCTCTACAATAGCGGAGGGTTTCTCTCGCAGAACCGAAGCATGCTTTCCTTTTCTTCTTTTTTAGCTTTTGGGGAGCAAAATACCACTGGTGCTTCGTCATCAGGTCTTCAAGAGAATACCTGTGCCGTTGCTTCTCAGGGCATATAATTTTCACAAAACTCATACAGCAATTCTGTCTGTAAGCTCCAAATGCTGTGTGATATGCAAACATTTATGATCTTTCTCACGTTCCTCCTTCTTTAAGAATCTTCATTAAAAACCCTCATATTCATCTGTGGGATCAACAGAATAATTGATGAAATCAAATTTATTTTTCTTAGAGAATGCTTAATTCTTCTAGGTCTAGGTCTACGCGTTGCACTTTTCATGTTTCCCATCTACCTGTAGTGGAATGTCCTTGGGCCCAATTCCTGTTCCAGTTAATGCATAAGACAAGAAGCATACTTAACAAATATGATGTCTCCCTTTTTAACATGCAGTTTGTTGCTTCTAAGAAACTGTTTTCCCATAGGCATTGTTGCAGACCTAGGTCCTGAAGAGAATTTCAGGAAGACTGGAAAATGGTTTTAAAAACATGGTCAAGGAAATAAATTTTGTACTTGACATGAGTTTTGCAACCTGTATGCTGAAATTTTTATTTTTCTTTTCCCTTTCAACTTTCCCTTTTTACTCAGGAGGATAACACCTAGGGAGAAGTCCTGAGTATTGAAGAAAGCCAGTGAAATCTTACGTTCTTTTTGCCACATGCTTTGAGTAGAAATTGAGGGTCTCATGTGTCTTCAGGTCTAAATGGCACTTTGCCATACCTACTGCTCCCAGGATGTTTGTCTAGAGGAAATAGCATTGCAATAGGCTAATTCAGATCTGAATTCTTTTGAAGTCAAAAGGAAGCAGAACGAGTGCATATCCTTTAATGAATCTTTAAAAACCTCTTTGGATGTTTCTTGAAACTCCACATAATTTTACTGTACTTTTACATCAAAAGTCAGATTTGTAATATGATTTTAATGTATGATACGTAGGAGGAAAACCGAGGAGCTGCACAAGTTGAGACTGTGAGACCCCGAGTTATTCATGTCAGGAGGAAGTCTGAAGAGATGCAACAAGAAGGTAAATCAATGTCAATAAGCGAACATGGTTATTTCAGTTAAGCACATCACTTTTAAATGTTGTTGTATACTCATGTATAATAAAGTTCCAATTTTCTTAAATTTTCTATTCATTACTACCACATTTCCAAAATTTCCAAACGTTCTTGTATAGTGTGTATAAATCTGTGTTGTATGTAGTTACGATATTGTTGGGGTGCACTGAAAGGATGGGAAATGTTTCTGTATGTAAGTCATCAGAATCCTTGCGATTAAGTATTTATTTAAATTTTTATTTGCCAAGAGCATTACAATGTGCATATCATGTAGTCAGCTGAATCTTAATTGCTTTATAGAATGCTGTTCAGCAAACAAAATATTCATAATGTTGTGATAGATGGCAGTGGTTCATATGCATGAGAAAATACAGGAGTACTAGAGGAGAACTGAAAGATAATAGAAAGCTAAGATCATGCAAATGTGGGGGGAAAAAATAGGTATTTTCAGTTTTAAAATGGCCTGGTTTGCGATGGGCTTCAGGCTAGTGTGTGACAGATAGTGATTTTCTTTTGTGAAGGACACTATGTATTAGCTATGCATAACCACGCTACTTTTGGAGATTACTTAACAGTGTTTGTTAAAAGTCTTAAGATATTGCATGAGAGGGAGGGAATATTTTTTGTTTATTGTAGTTCAAGTCAATGTTGGAATAACATAAACTCTGCATATTACTGCCATATTTAATTGTCTTAACAGATAATAAGTTTGTGGAGGTGGTAGAGTGAGATATGGAGCAGTTTTAATCTTACGTGCTAAGAACAGAAATCTAAAAACCTGCATGTCTGCCATATATGCAATTATAATTGCTGCACCCTAGTATAGACAAATTCTTCCTTCAAGCCCTTTTTAAAGTAATTCTTTGAACTTCTTCCATTTATTTGTTTTTAAAACATCTAATCGAATTATAATTCTGATGGAATTATTTTGTTTCAGCTATTTATAAGTGGCAAGAAAAGCCCTAGGCCAATATTATTGGTCATGGGACTTGGAACCTAATTTCAAACCCATGGTTTACATATGAAGAAAGTTATGAGTAATCTAAAACTTCACTTCTATGGATGATTAGTGGTAAAGCATACATAACTGAAGTGGCACACCACAGTGCATGTATATGTTTTGCTGTAGGGACATTTATCAACACGTGGTTTTAAAGTTGGTAAATAAAGACTTAATTCATTAAAAAATTGGAGTTAACTCATATTTAATATTGCAATGATTTTTTCTAATAGGAAGAACAGTATGTTTCCTCTGGTGTTCAGAAAATCCAAATTGCCTAAGGAAAATGAATTTCTAATAAGTTGAGTGTGACCTCTAAATTGCCAAAAAGGGAATGATGTGCCTTGCAGGATCAACTTGTTCTCAACTTTAAAAGCAGTCTTCCTTAACAGTGGTTATAGAAATCTCCCTTTTCTTCTTCTTCCCCAACGCTTCCTATTAAGCATCAGAGAGGAGGAGGAAGGAGGGAATATTCTTCCTAAAACTTCACGCTTTTACACCTCAACTTTGTCTCAAAGTGTTAACAAGACAGCACTTCCAGCCTGTATCATTGAGTAGGGTGTTAGAGAGGGATGGAAATGGAGTACATTATTTTTTTTATCGAATCTGTTGTTTTCTGGAATATTTATCTTTTAAAAAAAATAATCTACCTATACTGTAATACAAGGTATTTGGGCACAGCCCAACTACCGCTGTGTCAGATGAAAACGTTTGACCACGAGATGGCAGCAGTCAATTTTCTTTGAGAGGCACAAAAAAAGATGATGATTTATATACCAAGATAATTTAAATCTCATTCAAAGTATACATATTTAATGAGCCAATAAAAATCTAGAGGATTTGCAAATGGAAACAACTGTCTGTCAGTTTTAACCAGAAGGTCTTGTCTCTATAAGCTTCACCGGAGCGAACTCATAAGTCAAAAAGTTGAGGGTAAAATTAATAAGAATCATTTGAAAGAAAAATTAAAACTTGCAACATGATAAGTATATGTGGGTTTAAGTAAATACATTTTAAAATTGAGCACATCTGTTACTGTGAGTTCAAAGCACCCTGTTTATAAAAAACTTCATGTCAAATTGATTGCCTTTACTGAGATAGCAAGGGACAAGGAGTACTTGCCTGAAAATGGAGAAGTATTTCAGAGGCGGGATCATTTAGGTATTTTTTCAGAATTTAAAGGGTAAGTGGTTGTATTGGTATTAGAGCTTAGAAAATCTGGAGCCCTGAAATGAAGTGTGAATTCAGGGTGTTTGGAGAAAAGGGAAATTGTTTTGGATTTAGAGTTGGATGCAAAAAAAAGCTTTTTTTTATTTAATTGATAAATACATGACAAGATTTGATTTATCTTTTGTCTATGGTCATAAATATATATATGATAGAGCTTTCTTTTGTTGTTTAAAAAATTTTTGTGGTCTACAGTGAACATATGTTTTTACTGAAAGAAAGTTGATTGATGTCTTCTAATGAAAGTTGAAGTTCAGTAGGACTGTTACAATATCATGCCTGAAAGGGTAATGTCTCCTGAAAGTTACAACTGAAAATAAAGCCTGAATGTATTATTAATTGAAATGTGTGCCTTCTCCAGACATAGTGGAGACAGTGGTTTGAAAACATGTATTTGTAGTATATAATATACATGCATATATATTTTTGGCTTTACAATACCCTTTAATCTTTGTACCATTCTTTCATATATGTTCATAAATTTAATATGATAATAATTGTTGTGGTTGGTGAATGCACACATTTCCAGAATACAAGCATTTTCAGGCTCACATTAACAAGATTCAGAATTAAAACGAAAGAACAGGTGGCAATGCTTGACTGCAGAGCATTTTTAAACTTTAATATGAGCAGGTCAGAACCAAGAGATAGATGTGTCTTCACTTAATTATTTTTCTACAGCACAGACTCTCAAAATGTGACCTGGAGAGCACAACTTCATGATAGTAATTCTTTTTTATCTCCAGCTAGTGAATTATATTCAGGCAGCCATAAGTACATGGGAAAGTAATATTGGGACACTAAGCAATTGGCTTTGTTGCCACATAGAGATTGCACAATTGCTTATGGGAGGAGATGATCTGTGCAATAAATGAATAAGAGGGCAAGAAACCGTTAAAACAATCTGTATAAAAAAATAAAGCTTCTAGAGTCCCTGTTCTGTATTGAAAATGGGCTATTTCTGTGTTAACATTGACATTATGCTGTATTGAAAACTGTAATACTGAAAATATGGATGTAACTAAATACTTCTTTGCCTCTCTTCTTCAGCCAGGAATTGCTCTGAGTCAGGTTTAGGGTTATTTTTTCTTAAAACTATTGTGGCATGAGGCAAATCTCTAACAGATGCTTCAAGGAAGGAAGAAGATTAGGATAAGGCTAAAGGTCTTTATTTTTTTCTTGGAACTGGAACTGTTTTGGTCAAACTCTTAACTATTCTACTCAAAGTTTACTTTCTCCTTCATATCCTGCTGTTTCTTTTTTGGACTGAATTTCACTAAAGGCTTTTGCTAAAGACTGTCCATACCACCCTGAAAACAGCAGCTAGTGAAGCAAAACAGAGCTATTCCTTCAGTCTGTAGACAGAGTTCCACCACAACCTGCGAGGTAGGAATACTTTGCGTAGCCTACATTGCTCCATGAATTTAACTAATTTCTCAGAGAAGATCTTGGAAATTGAAGTAATGAAATCACTTAGCTATAATTATGGCATTTCACAGGCAAATGTCCTGTAGAAGTTTATGTAAGTTTTTCAGTGCTTCTTCACAACACTTATTTCTGGTCTGTTTTGTCTCTGGTTTTCCTATACAGTTACCTCCCTGTGATATCACATGGCTCATTAACATAATTCAGTTAATATATTTTACATTCGGCCAAGTCAGGAAATGCAAAGCTGTGTTTCCCACAGAAACGCTGTCTTTTCTATAAGTAATCATTGCCTTTTTGGTGCTCCAAGTGGTTTAGAAAACCAGTTCTCAAAGAGTTTTTCATTTGCTTTTTCTGCACGTGACCATAGCAGTTACAAGATAGCCCATGTATTAAAAAACATGCATCTGAGTAATAATTCATTTTGCATATCATCCCCATGTAAAATCCTCAGTAGCCACACTTTCTAGTTTAAATTACTGTAAGTCAGTATTTAGCTGTGTTACAGTACATTTGGAACAGGAGTTTCAAATTTCTTGACTTTTGTAAATATTATTTATCTGTTAAGAAGTGCTATTTCTATCTATTGCTTTTTTTCCTACTGAGTTATTTCAGTTATTTTTTCAGCCAAAATATTAAAACAGAATTTTGATTTTTTTCATGGCTTAAGGCAAAGTCTTGTGTAGAATTGTTACTGTAGATAATGATGTCCTTCTGCTGTGGCTGTGTTCTGCTGCTTTGGGTCCTGAGAAACTGAGCACCAGGAACTGCTGTGGGTTTCATGGGACTCTGCACATCCTTGCACCCATTCCCAAAAGATCTCTTTCTGGGAAATGATCCTCTGGTCTCCTAGACCTTTCTTTCCCTTGCTTATTGGTGCAAAAGGCGTGAACAAGAGGAACTACTAACAAGTTCAGAGAGTGGGTGAAGCACAAATCTCCCTGGTATGTTTTTAGACTCCTCCAATGTCATTTGATTTTTTGAGGCATCTTAATTAATTGAAATTAATAAGTAATAGATGGAAAAGTGAAAAAAAAAAAAAAACAGTTTATGCTGGGAAAACTGGAGCAAGCAGGCTCCTACTGCCTTGCAGTCTGAGGATTTCCTACTGACTGGCATGCTTAGATAGAAGTCATTCTCCTCTGTGGTCCAGTTCCACACCACCTATTACCTGGCCCTTTTCTTACTGATCTACATGCATTAGGTTTTTATTCACTTGACAATTTTCTTCAACTTCTAAGAAGTTGAGAGTTAATTTTCCTCTTACTGCATGTCTCCTTAAATGGCACAGAGGGATACAGTGCTCTCTCACTGCTGCAGTGTCATCAAGACATTTCTCTGACCTTGTGCTGAGGTTTTTGCTGCAGGACGTGTGTGCAAAGGCAGAAAACTCCTGCTTTTAGTCTTCCCTTGGTGCCTCCACAGATGATGCTGTACACCCATCATGAAATCTGCACAGCTTTGTATATGTTGAAGTTTCCCTTGTATAGTCCACATGAGAATCAACCTCTGCTCCATGTTGGATGTGTGTATCGTTAATCTTTGGAGAGAAGATATTTTTCACTTTTCATACAGTAAAAAGAATAAAGCAGAAAACCTTCCAGTGTAGGCTGAAGGACTGTTTCTGCTCAGCAGTTTTAGGTTCAGGAGGTGAGGCAGGTATCTATAGCCCCATCGCATGAGCAGGTGGAAGCAGTTCTCAGTTGCTTCTTTCTCCCTTTTAATCAGATCTTTATGTTTAAAGTACACTTATTTTGCTGAGATTCAGGGTGTATTCCTGTGCCAAATCTCTCCTTTGGTCTGTACAGAGTAGCAGGGATTTTCACTGAAATTCCAGCACCAGTTGGGATTTTTCTGGTGAAAGGGAAAGAAAAACTTACTCAAACTGACATGATCACTACTTAAAGGATTACTTCCTATGCAGAGTGTCAAATACTTGGATTTTTACTTGTCTTTTTTCAGATTTACTGGGGCTCAAGGTAAATATCCAGAAATCTCATCTGATTCCTTCTTCAAGCCTAGATTTTAAAGGATTGCAGGTGATCTAATCCAGTGCCCTATGGCATCCCTCAGAGTGTGTTTTATATATCATAAACCTGAAGTTCAGGGCAGTGACAAAATTAAGTGTGGTATTTCACTCATACACAGGGCTTGTAATGTGCAAATAATGAGATACTAGTCCCTTTTTCATACTGGTAAGCTGAAAACCCATGGTACTGCCACATCAAGCATCCAATGTACCTTCTGCAGTTTGTATGTCCTTTTGGCCTCAAAATATTATGTGGTGCCCAGTATACATGCCTGCTGAGCATCAGCTGTCTGTATCACATCACACAGACATCAGAGGGTTCTGAGGATCTTCTGTTCTTAAGTATATCTTAATCATGTGAAGGGTTTTACTTCCAAATTTATTAAAATTTCTTTTTAAAAAAATCAACTCATAATTGCATTTGCTTTTCAAACACTTGTGACTACCTGCTGGAACCAAAGCAGTCCAGGCTGCCAGGCGGTTCTGCTAAGTTGCATGCGGCACCATTGCCTCATCCTTGCAATGTGGATTTCTTCATATTTTCCCTTTTTTTTGCCTTTTCATCAGTTTGAGGGGGGTGGGGGGTGATGGTTGGTCAGTTGTTTGGAGGGGTTTTTTTGTTTGGTTTGGGATTTTTTTGTAGCTTGTGTCTCTAGCGGCCAGGCATATTCAAGGCAGAATTCTCATTAAGAGGAGTACCTCTTGCTGTACATATCTACTTGTAAGAGTTGGTATGTACTAGCTGAGAGCCCTAAATTGCACTTTGGCAATCTACCTTTGATTTTTTTACCAGTTCCAGTTTCCAGTTGTATAAATCCACCTATTGTGAGCCTGTCTGGGGGCCAAGCTAGAAAGTGATGCTTTTTCTTTTGTGTGAGATTCTCGTGGGGTGGTGAATCAGCTGGAGTTGCTGTGCATTGCAAGCAGGGTATGGTCTTGATAAGCAAATATTAAATACAGTCTCAGATCTCCTGGACACTAACACGCTCCTCGCCAGTCTATCCAAATTGTTGTGCCAAAGCAGTCTTTCTCACAGCCTATGTAGGATTCGTAAACACGCTAGGATCTGACTGAAGCAGCTTTGTATTGTGTATTATGATTTGTATGCACTTTTACAAACTTACAGTAATTGCCGTTGCCTTCATTGTAAAGAGCAAAAAATAAACACACACAATAAACCCCCTAAATGGGCACTGATCCCACTGGCACTGATCTTGAGTAACTCTGAATAAAAGCAGATGGTAGCAAGCTGACTAGGCTGACCTGCTTTCCCCTTTCATGCAAACATCGCTTATATAAATGGGGGACACACACAAAGAATTAATGGGCTTGGGCAAGCCACCTAAGGACAGAGACTCCCTATGTACTTAATGCTTACATCAGCCCCAGGGCTGTTTCCAGTTAGCTCTTCTCTGGAGGGAGAAGTTTCTCACAAATTAGTGGTTCCACAGCTCTGAGCCCATGGTTTAATAAGAAAGAACTGATGTGCATCTAGAAAGTAAGCGTGCTTAGCTGTTCTGTGGCCTGTGTGTTGTGGTAGGTCATGGAAAATGATCAGAATAGTCTCTCCTGAACCTGCCACTCATTTATATATATATCATTGAATCTGAAGTCCCTTTACACTTCATCATCATCATCATCAGTCATAATGTTGTAAAGAGGCATTCCATTTTTATGGTTTTGTACTACTTTAATTTGCTATTTTGATATTTGTTATCAGTGATGGCACGTGAATTTAAATTGAGATTCCTAGTTTTTCTAAACGATGTGCCTTGGTATGTCGCTATAACAAGATGCGTTGTAAGAAATAGCATTGTCTTTTTTGTATTCAGCAGAGGATTTGGTTAGAGTTACTACCTCCAGGAGTATGCGACAGCCTCTGCCAGAGATTACAGCCTGCAAAGGCAGTTTCCTGGATAAAATGTACTTACACTCCTCAGTCCCTGTCATTTTCAGCCTGGGACATCAATGCCAGCTAAGCTGGAGTCAGGAACCATTCCAGCTGTCTCAGGTAGACCTGCTGCCGGCTCTGTGTTAGTTCAGTTGGCAGATGCACTATAGGATCTCTTTAGGTTGACCATCCTTTCTTGGTTTAACAGTCATTTAAGTAGGCCTCTTATCTCATTTCTTTTTTTAGTGTGAAAGTTGCGTTTCTTTTATAAAAGGCATCAGTATCAGACCAGGAAGTATTGAATGCTGTTGGGTGCTGGCAACACATTGCATGGAATCTGTATGGTGACACAAGGTGAAGACAAGGAGTATTACCAACACATATTTCAACTTGGAGAAACATTTTTAGCACTGTGATAGGAGAAATGTAGGCTTTCTGTCTTCAGTATGTGCTGGATTTGTTTTATTTTTCTGGTTGGCAGGGAAGCCAGATGTCGCCCTTTATAATTCAGTCTGGGAGCAACGCAACAGAAGGAACAGCTTCTGCTTTCCCCGCTGTTTTGGTTCTGGTGATCCTTGGGCAGAGGCAGCTGGACTCTCTTCAGCTTTACCTGTTGTTAAGAGCTCTCAATTCAGCTTTTTAAAGTACTACACAAAAACTGGAAGGAGCCACCTGTTTGTTTGGAGAGTGGCTGGGTAGAAGAGAAATTACTAGGATGGGAGTGTATATGCTGAGTGGAGGTGGCTTAATGTGAGTGATGAATAACCCACGGATTCTGACTGTCTGCCCCCAAACACCTTTTGTAAAGGGAATGGGGAATTTACAAAAACTATCTTGCTCAGCCATTCAACTTTTTTTTTAATGCTTTGTAAATTTTTGCACTGCTAGCAGAGGTGAGGCATAGCTGTAAAATTATTAATAAAACCTAACTAGCTAATAAAGACAGATATGTAGATGATTGGTGTCCACAGTCAAATTGTAATGTTATTTTTTTAATTTTACTGCTTATTATACTGTGAGAGGGCTTGATTTATGGGCAGTTTTCATGCTCTGGAACAGTGTTGTTACCTAGGTATTTTATTTGCTTATTTTTCTAGATATTTTAGGAGTAAACAGACCTTTTACTTGATGCACCAAAAAAGCCAGGTTTTTCACACCACATTCTCAATACAGTCACACAAAGGCTGCCTATAATTAAATGTAAATATATGTTTCCAGTGCCCATGTGATAAATTTCTTAAGACTAGGAGCCCAGGAAACTTTGAAGTTAGGCAACAGCACGGAGTAAGTGTTATCTAGGATGTCTTCTAAATGAAGAATACTGTATAAATAATGGTAATACTACTCTGCGATAACATGCTGATTTTGAGAAATGCAATCTGCCAAACTAGCTTTCTTTTTAAAAATAGGGTAAGGACTGGTGAGTGAAGATTAAAGTTGTCATGCATGACCTGTTGCTCACTGCTGAGGTTGCATATGGGACTGCATTTTGTAACACTATTGAGTAACGTGCAAATGTAAAACTTTGTTAAAACACTTTTCATCTTCCATAAAACTAATTTTGAAAGTAAAATACAACAAATCCTCATCTCTGAAATACCAGTTGTAAATGTGCTTTTGGTGACTGCAGTTGCAAGGAACAGTAGTAAATGATGGAGATGGGCTGTGGACTACTGTGTTCTGGTTTTTATCACGAATGCTGTCATTCAGGAAAAGAAAAACCCTACAACTAGAAAAACTTAATTTAGATTTAGAACCTTTGTATCTGTGTTGTCATTCTTCTCTAATCTAAAACTTATGTTTTACTTTTAAAGAAGGAAGAGCTGGTTTTAAGCACACTTCTAAACAACCCGAGTGAAAGTTGTTGAGTGTGACACAAAATACGTAGCAGTTCCGTAAAATGCATTTTCCCTCCCCCAATGCTTTGGCCGCAGGGAGGTGTTTCTCTTTGTGTATGGCATGACTTTGACTTTCTGTTAACTTTCTTTTTTTATGTCAGATAGGCGTGCAGTTTTGATACAAAATAATAAATCATTAACCATATGTGAGCAATGAAAATGTGTATCTCACGTTTTCTGGGTCTGGTAGAATTGCATTTATGTTTCGGCTCAAAATTATGCAATCAAAGCAGGTTAGACTTAACATGGGATGATCTGCTGACCTCCATCCTAACTCAGGTTGTTACAGTAAAGTAATAATCTCAGGGTTGCATATCGTGGCCTTGTTTTATGCAGTGTACGTATTGCAAGAGTTAGGCAGAGCTATGTTTGTTTAAAGACAGTTTAACAGCTGTAGTTTCTGTCCTTGTCAGGCCATTGTATATTCAGTAGAAGTAAAAAGCATGGAATTTGCTGGCAGTTGCTTAATTTCTGGTTTTTTTAGTGGTTTGGTTTTGTTTTTTTTTTTTAAAATCCTAAAACCATAATTACAGATCTTGAGAAAATTGTTTTATTTACTTAACAGCAGCCATTGTGCCCTGTTGCATAAATCAAAATTATAAATGTGAAATATTTACTAGTTTGAGTTACAGTGTAAATACACGATTAACGTCTTAAAAGTGCATGTTGCTTATTTCAGTAATTGGACCCGCTCCTAGAGACAGGCAAGCAGGGAGATTACACAGGGAATGCTTGTTTCTGAAGATGAAGCTTCCTTCCTGATTTAAAAAAAAAAAAAAAAAGAGAAAAGAAAGGGGGGAGCAGTTTCCTGTTGGTGTCCTCAATTTAACGGAGGACTGCAGTCATGCCTCCCCCTGCTCCAGCTGGCCTTTACATGCCGTCCTTTGTGGAGGCGTTCTCTGACGAACGAAGTCCAAAACCCTTTTTACAAGAGCAATTGTGGTTTGCCTGTACAGGCAGACCTGGGATTTAAAGAGGTTTTTGCTCCTCTCTCATCTGCTTTTAAATGCAAGGCTACAACAGCCAGTATCTCTGAGGTTAAGGCTTGATAAAGGCTGTTCTGTACCTAAGATTCGTAATCTTCTAGAAATGGCCTAACGAAGAGGCTCAACCCAAAATTTCAGCTGTATGTAAAAAATGTGTGCTGACCTCGATATGTGTGATGTGAAAAATGAATAACAGCAGCACTGCAGGCAAAATATTCTCTGCTACGATGTGACAACCCACCCCTTCATCAGAGGTTTCAAGAATTTGGCTGCGCTTTTGGAAATAAGTCTCGTAGTTCTGCTGGAGAGATGTTTTAGCTCAGGCAGAGCGCAGCACACAATGGCTTTGTTGGACTGTTGGCTCTGTGCTTATGGCAGGAAACTCGGTAAAACCCTTACTTTTCTACCTACAATATGTGGTGGTTGCTTTGACTGTGGCCAAAGCTGCATTTTAGTCTTTTTTTTTTTTAAATAAACCCATGCTTACAGGCTTGAGCACCTCAGCAGCTAAAGCTAGAACCACTTAAGATGACAATTAGAGCCTGACTCTATACTTCCTTAATTCAGTAGGTCTTTTTCTTTCTTTAAGGACAAACTCCCTCGCTCCCTCTGTCGGGTCTGGGCTGTTTAAATGAGAGCCATACTTTCAGTTCTTTAACCCAGCTGCTTCTTGCAAGTCTGCATGGCAAGCAAAGCACTTAGAAAGAACAGTAGACTTCATGCATCTTACGTCTGAGTGATGTGTTCAGGAGATGTTTACGTCATGCAACATGGCCAGCTCAGAAATCCATGAACTAGCCATCAAGCAATCTTCAGAAGCAGTGAAACTCAGGGGATGTGTGGTTGTGTGCTGAAGCTGCTCGGCCCCAGGACAACATGGTTTCACGAGGCATCCAGGACATCTGCATGTCACTGCATTTTCTAGACATACTTGCTTGGGTGTCCAAGTATCTGACTGTCTTGCAGAGTTGCCATCCGACCATTCACACTCGTGTAGAGCACTGCAGTGCAGAGCCTGCCAGAGGGAATATTTTGAAGTATATGAAAAGAAAGTTCAGATGTTTTTAGTCTGAGAGTGAAATTGCAGAAGGCCCTTAGAGGTCTGACTTATTGTGCAATCTCTGTAAGTAATTTGTAATCAAAATACCTTTGCACATGTCACTTTTATATTTCCTGTAATAAAACAGCAAGAGCAATTAAGATTTTGGACCATAATCTTCTACAAGCTTCTAAAAATGAATGGGTTGGGGATTTCTTGAGTTATGGCTGAAATAGCCAATTTTTAAATATTTGATTGCTTCAAAAAAAGTTTGGTAATAGCTATTTTAATAGCTAACTGTAGCCTGACAAACAAAACTGTTACATGGTAACATAATTGATCTAAAATTTACTTCTGAAAAAAAGTTAAGTAAGAAACCAGAATAACTCTTCACAAAACTGGAAGACATCTGTACTCCAGTAACCCAGCATGTGACCTACTGGGCTTTTTTTGCATTTCGAAACAAAAAGAATCAGTAAATATATGCATGCAAATGTGTCTAATAACACATTGTGTGCTGTGTATCTGTAATGTTGTTCTGACACAGTTCAGAAAGTTGTCTGTGGCCTTGGCATTCTTCAGAAAACATTAGATTAATATAGCTGCCTTTGTCATATAATTTTTTTCTTGTTTAAGTAGGTGTGCGAAGGCTGGTGCTACATAAATGAATTATACGGAAGACTTTGGAGGAAGAGGGGGCTTGTAAACGAGACTGAAATTAATGAATATAAGAATTAGAAATCAAAACTTTATGTTTAGTCTGAGGAGAAACAATTCCTTAAACCGTAACCACATGGCTGTTTCTTGTTTGCATCAACTCTGGTTGACTGTTATTGTCTTCTGTTAATTCTCTGGGGCAGTGGCCTGACTTTGTTGAATGAGCCAATTGTTTTCCTTTGTGTTGCCCATCAAGTAAGTCCCCATCTGGTTTGTATCAGACTGTTTTCACAGCCAACAACTGCTGCCTTTTCTATATCCTGACACTTAAGGGCCCCATGCTATCAAAGCATTGCTGTGATAGCCTGTCTGGCTGGGCCCGTACAGCTGTGCCTTGCAGCTTGAAACTATTACCCAAGTAATGGTAACTTAGAACTTGAACTGGCTCTTATTCCCATTGGTGTCGTGTGTACAGTGAACAGAATACATTTTTGTTGAACTCCGTGTTCAACAGAAAAATTCTTTCAAGCTCTCATTTTAGTTTATATGATTGGTTAGTTTTTATTTTCCAGCAGCTTCCTGTATCTAGAGGCAGTTTTGTGTTCTTCTAAAACATTAATGAGTACAAGACAAGCGATATTTATTTAAGGCACTGTTGTTATTGCTTACTTTTATGGTACATTAAAGCTCAATAAGTGAAAATTAAACAAGCAAATGATTCTTAATGAGGATTTTTCTTATCAGATTTAGAATGCATTTCCAGGAAACTTTCTGTGTGTGATAAACATAGGTTGTGTGAATAGTGCTACACCTTGGCTACTACGCTACTTGCTTTCCAAGTAGCTCTCTGAAAATACACAGCAGTAGACAATGAGTCTGCATGAACCAGTTTATTTCTTCTCTGAAGGGCTAGAGAAGGATTGGATAACTCCGTAACCTGGGCAGTAAAACTCTGTTACTGTATGCATTGCAGAATCACTGAGAGGTCCCAGGCACCATCCAGGCCCCTTTCTGCCAGGCTTCCTCCATGGTAGGAGACAGTCCTGTTCTGAGATACTTTGCAACATGTGCCTTCTGTCCCGCCATGATTTAAAAAACCCAGCATTGCATCAAATAACGACGACATTCAAATGTTGTCTTGTATAAAGAAAGATGATCTTTAAGCATTTGTTCTCTTCTGCTCTTGTGTAGGCAATGTAAGTCTCAGTGACAGTGATGATAAGGGGAAATATATTCCCCAACTTGTGTATGTATTGAATTTTAAGTCTATTCTGGACTCAGTTCTTTGATGATATTTAAGAGAGGGAGAGAAAGAACATAATGGATAATGTTTTTAAAATTCTTGGTCTTACTGTGAGCGTGTGCAAGAAACTGCCAGAAAGCAGATTGATTTTTCTAATACTTGCAGAGTAAGTGTTCCTGAACTTGGGAGTGCATGTGTGCGTATATAATGTGAATGCATTTGCTTCAAGTAAAATATTGGGGAGCCATTAAATTCCATGAAACACATGAGAGAAGGTTTTTTGCCTTTGTGCTTTTCATACTGGCACACACTGGGTGTCATTGTGGCAGATTAGGATTGTGCTAAATAATTGGGTTTATGTCATTGTTAGGTATATAGAGGGTTTGCAAAAGCAGCTTGCTTAAGGAGCTTTTCATAATTACTCTTTCTATGAACCCTATATAAAGTCAGGAGTTGCAGTGTGTGCTCTAGAGCGGAGAACAGACCCAGGCGTCTGTGCCGTTCACCTGCACAAGTCGTGTCCCATCAGCACGCAGTAGCCCACACCTCTGCAAGGAAGCCGCTCCCACACATGCCGACTGGATTTCCGTACACGCTCCTTTCCAGTGTAGATTTCCCTGTACTGTGGCCAGGAATATTTAAACCCAGACAAGTGGTAAATGAATTTCATTCAGGCTGCTTACAAGCTATATTAATCATGCTGGTGGCCCCAAGCAATGAAGAAAGCTATTGATGAACTGAGTGCAACCAGGTTTGGCACCAGCAGCTTGAACTGGGAAGAGCGAATGTCAAAGAGTTGCAATGCTTTCTGAAACAAGTTGGCAGTAGATACTAGAAGGAGTTGTCCCCATCAGTTAATGCAGCCAGCGTTCAAAATTTCAACTTGTCTGTGTGCAGCTTCAGAGGTAAAGAACATCTGCTCAATGAGAACCTAATGTAAACAAGTATGTTCAGTGTCCTGGAAGGCACTGCTTGACTGCTGCTCGAAAATTTGTGCAGAGCAGCTCCTGGGTTGCTGACAACAGTTGTTGGTTTCACCATTCTTGCTGGGGAACCGTTGATCAGTAGTGAAATCAAGAGGCACAGTGTTGCTGGGAGCAGTCTGCAGTGTTTTCCCTGCTTTTTACAGTGGTTAGCAGAGACAGAGGTGCGCGTCATGGTAAAATAAGTAGTGATGTGCATAAGACAGAGTTAAGAAGGTGGCATAGCGTGCTGAATACGTAGCATAGATGTGGAGCAATATGTTTCTGCAGTTCGTTTATTCTACTGATTTAGAGCTCAGATTCACCCGAGTATTGCAAAGGAATTTTGTTTTTACTCTTTCCCATGTAACAGGCCAAGGTTCTTGGAGGAATGCTTATCTCTGCTGCACAATGTTTAAACATTTTAGATTTTAACCAACTTTAAAATAGCACAGGATAAAAACATATATTTATTCTCAGACCTTTCCAAGTCTCTGGTCCTGGGCATTAATTTGTAGAGACGGTGTTACTTGTCATCACACTGGGTACTCATTTCAAGAGAAGGCTTAGACGGTCTTTGGCCAAATAGGGACTGGATGTTTAGTAATGGCTGTCTCCCAGCAGATCTTCCAGTAGAGACATTTAATATTTTCTTTATTTTAACATATGCTTGCTTATGTAGATTACTACAGTATTCTTTCTAGGCTAATAGGAAAATAACTTGCTTCTCTCAGCCTCCTAGAATTGCTTATTCCTAATACATTTTTCAAAGTTAATTGATATGCACAAATGGGTAAGACCTCTAAGTGGCCATCTTCTGCTGTTAAACAAATGGCTTGAAAGGAGGTCTTTTTAACAAATGGCTTGAAAGGAGGTCTTTTTAACAAGTTTGTTGGCATGTATGCTAGAAATGTGTGCAGAGATGTCCTAGTGTTTATTAGAACGTATCACTGGAAAATGCTAACTGTATAGGACTGGTTTTGTTCTGTCTTGTTTTGTTTCTTTTCCTGGAGAAAACATTCATAAGCTCCTTTCTAAAAGGTGTAATTACAAAAATTGAATAATTGTGCTGTAGGTATAAGCATTTTAATATGCCAGATCTTTGTAAGGGTAGTACAGTAATAGGAGTGTTGGCAAACTGTTTCCATATGGAGAATCCCATGACTTTGTAAGTGAAAATCATCAAAACAAATGCATAGGGTCATGTGAATATTTAGAAAATAGAATATTCAGAATAGAGAAATATAGCTATTTTGTTTGTGGTCATCTAGAAAACCACTTGTTATTTGAACAGGTTTTTATTTTTAGTGTATCTTATATAAATTGTTATTATAAGAATGCATTTAGTGAGTCCATTATATGTGAAGAGTGACTTGCAATGAGAAAGTTCTGCCCTGCAGCACTGCGTGTAGAGCTGTGCGGTACAGAAAGGTTTCTGTTTTCTTCCTGATGAGGCCCATCCCCTAGCCTTCATTCAAATCTGGGTACAGATTGCTGCCATGGCTGGAGGGAGATGACACCTCCTTGCCCAGGAAATCTTCTTGGCTGTTTGAGGTAGAGCTCATCAAGGTCTTCCCCATCACACTTTCAAGTGATAGAAAGTAGCTTGTAACTTCTCACTCTGATTTGCTCAAAGCTGTCCTCTTACATTCCTTTTTTAATAGTCATGTAGCTGAAGAGTTAATAGGGCTGGGTAGCATACGATGCTTAGTAAGCATACGCAGTGCAGGCATCGCTGCAGATAACATGCTCAGTCTTGACCTGCAACATACTGAACCTGTCTGATAAGTAGAGATTGTCACTTGCCCCGAATTATGTGCATCCCAAGCAATACGGGCAACCACACATCAAAGACTGCATGAGTGGCATGTTGGAGTTATTGCTGGTAATTTAACTGTGTGGGCCAAACTAATCTGAACAAAAATTGTGAGGCTGTAAGGGACTCTGGAGTAGCCCAGTGTGTATCCTGGCCAGTATGCTAACTTAGAAAAAAACATTATTTGCTTAGGGGATCCCCTCACTGGGACACCCAGCTTCATTTTAAGTGTGAAAGATGGAAAGATGTTCATTTTCAAACCCACTGCAACCCTAATTTATGATGAAACATCATTGAATTTGTTCGTTCAACTTTAATTACTTGTGTAAATTAATTTTTAATTACTTTTAAATAAAGCCAGACCATGTAACTTTTAAGAATTAAAAAGATGCTTTAATTTTTTTATTTTTTTTTTACTTGCCACTCCCCATGTAGGCTATGAAAGCTATTATGTCTAGCACTGTGGTATGATGTAGATAAGCTGGAGGCAGTATTGCTGCAATTAATATTGTTAAGATACGAGGTCTCGGTGGAGCCAGTCCACTGCTAGGATTGCAGCGAATAATTCTGCATCCTGAGGGAAGCCTGCATAACTTTATCTTAGAATTTAGTGTGAATTCCTGCTATCAATCATTCAAGTCCATTTTCTTTTTGAGCTTCTTTATTTTGCTTCTGATGCTGGCATTAAATTGTCTTTTGGATTCCCAAACGTGAAGGTGTGAATAACAGAGCTGAATATATTATACCAGCATACTTGTAAAATTACCTTCCTGTCCACTTGCCTGTTAGATTGAAAAAAATGGTAAAATGAGAAAAAGATTGGTATGTAGGTGATATTTAGTTCTACTGAATAAATAAAATATTAATTACACAATTAGATATGCTGGGGTTTAATTATCACTTGTCAGATTCTCCTGATTCCACCAGCTGTTTACCTAGGTTGTCTCCTGTGGATTTAGAGATTACGCCTCCCCCCCAGCCCTTGCATGAGGCACATTTTCCCAGTGTTTTTCAAAGACTCTGGATCAGTAAAGAACCAACTCCTTCTCCTTTTTTACTTTGAAATAAAAGCTACTGCTTCAAGGTTTACCACAGACTCTCATCTCATTTCTCCTCAAGAAAATGGTTGCAGTCAAGAAACAACAGTGCTTAAAAGTTAAGAAAAGTTTGTTTCTATCCAATTGCACATCCAAAAATCACAGGCAACTGTACGGAAAAAATCAAATTGACTTTTAATAATTCTTCTTAGTATTAATAATTATTGTAGTTATTTGGAAAGATCATTACACATCTTTTGGAAGTGATTTTCTGGGAAACAACAGCAAGAGTTGTGGCCAGGGAATGAACTTGTTAAGCAATGAGATATTCTACAGAGCAAAACATGCCAGATCTAAATGAGCAGAGTAGATTTTAGGCACCAAAAGGAAATATTTATTTAGTAAACTCTGCAATCTCATTCCTAGATGTTTTTGGAGCTGTTTTCTGTCTGCCCTTCCCTACCGGTCTCTGTGTTAGGATTTTGAAAAATCTGGTTCTAGTTTATTTTATGTATTTGTAGTTTTTATTCTGTTTAGTGTTGCTATTGGTGGGAATATAGCGTGTTTTGGAAAACCACTGAACCTTGAACTCAGACTTGAGAGGAGGAAAAATCATTTTCAAATATTCTGCTTTGAAAAATTTGTTAGCTGCTTAGCCTGTCCCCCACCCTCCTTTACTGACTGGAGATCTGAATTTATTTTCTTTTCAGAAATATTTATAGCTAGGATATACATTAGGGTTTAAACAAACAAACAAAAAAAGAAAAGCGCGTGTGTATGCATGTTTATTTTCTGTGTGCTTGTATGCAGACTTTCTGTAAGTATATTACACCATGGGAAGGTGGAATCTGCCAAGTTTAGGTCAAAACTTGAACTGAACTCATACTATATAGTTTTCTGTCTCCACTGGTGTCTGTGGCCCACTTATGGAAGTTTATGAGTTGGCTGAAGCCTTTGAGAATGAAACTGTTTTTTCAGCTCAAGCAGTAGACTCATGCTTTTAAATTCAGACATTTTTGGCTCAAGTCCTACAGATGTCTGTCCATTTCTGTAAAACAACTGAAGTGTTTTAATTGTAAATCTATCCCTTTCATTGGAGACCTTATAGCAGCCTTCCAGTATCTAAAGGGGCCTACAAGAAAGCTGGAGAGGGACTGGTTACAAAGGCAGGGAGTGATGGAATGAGAGGGAGTGGCTTTAAACTGAAAAATTTAGATTAGATATAAAGGAAGAAATTCTTTACTGTGAGGGTGCTGAGGCACTGGAAGAGGTTGCCCAGAGAAGCTGTGGATGCCCCCTCCCTGGAAGTGTTCAAGGCCAGGTTGGATGGGGCTTTGGGCAACCTGGTCTAGTGGGGGGTGTCCCTGCCCATGGCAGGGGGGTTGGAACTAGATGATCCCTTCTAGACTAGAATGCCCCTTCCAACCCAAACCATTCTGTGATTCTATGATTCTATGTAACTCAGCTCTAGGAATTTGGCCTAAGTTTGCTAGAGTCTTTTCTGTTTGTCATGAAATGGGCTAAATTATGGACAGCCTGGTTTTGAGTTATGAAAACAGAACTGCATGCATTTGCAGAGCATCTCGTTCTTGCTTTCTGAATTTCTATCCTAACGGAAGGCAACGGTCTGACCTGCAGCCAGGGGCCCTATGCTTAACAAAGCATGTACACGATGAGAAGAGAGTCCCTGCCCTAAAAAGCCCACATGCTTAAGCATTTTTGCTTCATTTCTGACAGAGCTGAGAAGGGACGCCTTCTCCACAATAACATAAACATGCATATGGATTCAAGGTGGCCAGAGATACAAAAGTGGAGGAGCTATCATTTCTAATGAATGGCGAATAATTTTGTCCAAAGGATTGGATTATTTGAGAAACCATTGATGGTCCTGCTTATCCCCGAGAATGTTGCATTCTTTACCATCTTGAGATCCTTTCCATACCCGCTCTCAGCTCTACTAGCCATTAAATTCCAGAAGCATTGGATTATGTAGCGGACACGCAGGGTATAGCTAGACATGAGTCTGAACTGGAAATACTGTTCCTTATAATTAGTGACATGACTGACATTGCAGTGTATTTTCTCCTTTCAATGTAGCCTTCAGAATTGCTTACATCAAAATATGGTTGTTTCTTATGAATATGTATTATCCCATCAATCTGGAATAATTATGATTCTGCAAAAAAATGCTGCTTCTTGGGTTGCTGTACTTTGTAACTTGCCTGTACAACCACGTGTGAAAATGAGTGAATTTTTCTTTGGTACCTTACAGATAACCATGGAGACATGGATCAGACACACATTGGCACAAATATGTATCTCACATCTTTACTTACAGGTAAGAGGAGCAGATAAAGCATTTCTATTGATAGTGGTTCTGTCACCTTTGGGCTTGTAGGTGTTCTTCTACTTTACAGTCATTACTCTAAAGAATTTCTGACAACTCTGTTTCCATGCTAACGGTCTTTGTAACTATATCCCAGATATAAATTTTTTTTGTAGGGAAAAAGCAAAATGGGGGAATGACACAGGAAAAAATGAAAAAAAGGCACTTGCATTGAAGATTTTAAGATGCTGGGTTACAGATCTGCAGGTGCTGTGCTATCCCCAGTGCTCGGAACACTTGAGATAATGCCATCTGGAGGAAGTTATTTGTTGGGACAGGACAGTGTTTTAAACTTTGAAGTCAGTAATAAACAAAGTGAAGCAGCTGGAATCTGGCAGAAGAAGAAACAAGCCATTCATATCAACCCATGCTATTAAAGGAATGAGAGCACTGCACTGGAGTTGTTTTTATATAGGCTTGGAAGTTTATTCTTGCTGTAGAAGTTAGCTGCTTCATTTGTTAGGTTAGAGAGTAGAGGAGGGTTGTTGTGGGTGATGGCTGGTTTTAAATTTTAGGAAGTAATATGTAAGTAATTACAGTAATTATGGTTCCGGTTTTATACTGAAACAATAACCTGGGTCATAATCCTTCAAACCCCTCCCTATTTATTGTTTTGAAGATAGCTCTTTTCACTTACAAGATATGTGTCTGGTTTACTTCCGGATAGATTAAAAATAGAAGTTTTATTTAGTGTATGGACACCGACTTGAAGGAGTTAAAGCACATGGTTTTTATTTGGCTTAAAAGTCAGACTTGTTTAGTCTTTTTATTTTGCCAAATAGAACAATTTAAAAAGAAAGACTTAAACATTTTTCTTTGTTCTTATTGTTGCCATATGGTATTAGTAACCAAACCTCCCTCCAGTGTGTTTAATTCCTTTTCCATTTGGCATACATTCACGATACACTTGTATATAGCATACTCTCTGTGTGACGGTACCTCTTAGAGAAAAACTCCCTTCACAGGTCACCGGATGGTTGACACACCATTAATTTTTATGTTTCTGTTAAACAAAGATCTGGAAATTTAGTACTGTACATGAATTTGTTATAGATTGCCAAGAACAGGAAAAATCTCTAATCTGAAATCTGACCTTTTCCATCAGTGGGTCACCAAGATGTTTTCAGTCACTGTTGAGTTCCTACCAGTCAAGGACCCTTACACACTTATTAAGAGTGTCAGTTTTCACAGTTTGTATGAATGTATTCTATTAGATGGTAACAATGAATTTGGAGAACCAGGGGTCACCTGAGGTCACATGTTCCATTTATTGGATTTTAACAAGGAAAATTTTTATAAATACATCTAAGTACATGATTACAAAATTGTGCTGAGTACTTCCAGAGCCTCTGAAGAAGGAAAAAAGCTGTGACGATTACCTGCCTTCCTGCCCTGCACTGCTTTGTAAATGGAGGAATTTTCCATTCCCTTTTTATGGCATATCAGAAGATTATAAGCACCATTTCAATTTGCATATTTGTGGCGGTAAAGAGCTCAATGTTTGAGAGGAAACCATCTTAATATTGGTTATGAGCTGTTCTCCGATGGGGGGGAAGAAATAAAATGGAATATCACATTGTTAAAGAAGGAGCTGGCCAGGGACTATACAAGCGCTATCACTGGTGTACAGCAAAAAAGCAGATACGGACATCAGTAAATATATGTGAGCAGGAATACAAGCACTTAATCCTGTGTGTATTTATTCACATACCCATCTCTATACGTATATATGTATGTGTTGCATGCACAAGGTTAGATTAAGCAAGAGGTGATAATGATAAAGCACATGTGAGAGTAACTTAGTAGTTGTAGCTTTGGGCCGATGTGTAGAGTTTCAGCTTTCTATCCTGGAAAGTTATAGTCATGGAGCAGAATCTCCCATGTAGCTGAAATAGGATATCCATCATTTTTTTACAGTTAAAATGCTGAAAATCCAGGTTCTGTATTTTCTGTGTACATCTAACAAAGTCAAAGACTTCAGATTTCTGTCTTTTAAAAAAAAGAAAATGTTTACTTTGGGTAGTTTTAAGCTTATCTTTAAGGATATTTAGATAAATAAGGATGTGGTAACTTTTCTGTTGAGCAAGTAGGTGGAATTATTCTTTTAATTTTTCTGTCCTTTTAGCATTTTATATCTATCATAAAATTGAACTATAGTATGTCTGTAAAATATATTAGAGCATGTGTTAGGAAGAATGTAGACTAATACGATACTTTCTTTCAGCACCCCAGAATCAAATACTTGGGAAGTTAATACAGAGCCTTGGGATAAGGGAATATTCTTTTTTTTTACCCTCCTCCATTTTTTCTTTTTCTTCTTTTTTTTTTTTAACAAACCTGAAAACAGCTGTTGAAACAATGACATCATGGAATGTGACATGACTGTGGAAATTATTAACAAAGTCAAGCTATGAAAGCATCAAACTACATATAGTGTTGGAGAGTTGCTTTAGCGTCTAGGATGATTTACAAAGTTTCCCTGGGCATTACACATCCATGTCTTTACTGTGTGTCAGCCTCACGTCTAACCAAATAAACGCTTTGCTATTCTTCAGTTCCCCTTCTGAATAACCTATTTTTATCGTGCAAACATGGCTACAGACTAAACTCATGGAAGTACTTCTGGAAAAACAACACACGTTGCTTGCACATCTTTGTGGTGTTGCCATAAATGTGCTTTTGAATCATGTTCAGAAGATGGAGGATTTCTCACGTCTTACTGCTCGTGTGTTAGGTTTGCTCAGGCTCATGCCAACCCAAACGTTGGCAGCTGTGCTTTGTAGAGGGATTCGGGCTGGGGGTGACGAAGGCTGTCCAGCTAATGAGGAGAACCTAGTGGAACTATGGACATTGCTTCTTGCAAAGTGCGTAAGCGGCTGTGGTGAGCAGGTGACGTGTTGATTCTCCAGGGACACAAAAAATGCTCTTATACTCTTGCTGCCTCTGCAGAGCCCTCCTGAGGGGCAAGAGGCTTTGCTGGCATGGGTTGCCCCACGTACTGGCTTTAGTGTCTTTGGCCTCATTAGTGTTTGACTTCCTAGGCTGTTGGCTGCTGTTCTCGCATGAAAAACACCAGATGAAATTTTATTTTAGCAGTGGGTTTTTGTTGTTTTAATTAGTCATTTGAAGCGTGCTTTGCTACAAGTCAGATGAAAGCAGATTACTACTACAGTGACATAGTAGATAATTAACTGAGCTGAAAGAAAGCCTAACTTCTCGGTTTTATTGGGAAAATAGTGTTTTAATTACCTAGTCTATCACAGAGGAAGGGAGAACTGTTATAGCTTATTGGAATAAGAACAAACTCAGGAGAACCTTTGCTATGAGTACACAGACTCATATATGTTGGTTTTGCCTGTAGCTGCTGCACATAAAATACATGTCCCGAGGACAACTGAAATCTCAAAATGCTCTTTCTGTAGTTTTGTGAATGTTGTACCATTCATCCAATGCCATTTCTCCTGTCCTCCCTCATTCTGCGTCTGAAGCCAAATTCACGTCTTGCTCCCTCTGCTCCATGAATTGATTCATCTTGTCTCCTTCCTCTGGCTAATTATAGTAACTCGTGCCCATCACCCTTCTCCTTTCCCATCTCGGGCATCTGGATACAGGTTGTTTTCTACCCTGCCACTGCTTCCCAGACAGGACGACTTTTCAGCGCTGCAGGGCTCTTTCACAGCTGCTCAACAGCCAGTGCTGCTGGAAACTCTGTGGGACGAGTCCCCCTTCCTTGCAGGGGCTGCTGGCATGGCGGTGGTTTGTCCCACTCCCAGGACATCCCACGTTTTGCAGGGTCAGATTGCAAGAATGGGAAGTGGCAAGGCGCCATCTCAGACTCACTGGAAGATGAACGTGGCTTGTAAAGTCCTGCAAGCCACATCTCTCGGGCGAAGGCTGTCCCCATTTTCTCTGGAGTCTGTCAGAGGATGAAAAGAGGGAGATAAACCGCAAAGGAGTAGCAAGAAGTACCCTTAATGAGTCAGGGAAATGGGTTGGAGATAGGGAAGAGCTAAAACAACTTCTCACTTGTCTTCTGGGCAGCTGAAGCATTGATAGGGTGTTTTTTTTCTGTAGGACTTGTAGCCAGTGACTTCAACTTGGATTGCTTTGCTTTTTATGATTGATACACAGTATGGAACAACCTAAATGTTTTCTCAGGGTTTGATGCAAACAGACATACACATATAGATGGAGTTTAGAAATACTGTTCATGTTGGCGGATCTCATTTAATTTCTGTGGAAAACACCAATATACATATTGGAAATTGTTCTGGGCCTACTGGAGATTATATATGTACATGTGTATGTAGGTGTGTATGTTCGGTGTATCTGTATGTAAATACAGCCCAGTCTCTATACACAGAAATTCATCCCTTTGTTACCTGATAAAGAGAACTCTGACAGCCAAAACAGACTCTTGGAAATGCCTCAAAACTGTGGACACTAGAGGTGTTTGTGTCTTTGTATTTCCATGGAGTGATGCAGTACGGAAATGACTTCAGTACAGTTTAGTTCTTTGTCAGAGACAGCAAATAATGTGTTTTGTTCTGCTTTTTATTTTTTTTTAGGAGAGGACGCTGCCCCACATTTAAATCCACATGCTTCTGCGGCAAAGGTGTCAGTGAAGCTGCCTTCCATGAATACCGATAACCAAACAGAGAGCATGAGTAGTATACATGGCGATTCAGATTCTTCAGGGACAGATACATTTTAAACTTTACAGGTTTTTATGACCATCACTGTCTGAAGATTTTGTCGTAGGTACATTTGTCTGCCTAGTGTGGTAGTCTGGGTGTTTTGTCAAAATACTGGTCTTTTAGTACTATTTATTTTCTACTATTTTTCTTATAATTTTGTTATGATTATAAATTTAGGCAATGATTCTGTGAATATATCAAATATTTTTAAGCAAATAAAATGGAGTTCTTTCAGAATTTTTGTGAGTTTAAATCAGTCAAGGTGAAAGCTATTTAACTATTTGTTGTATGTACAGATGAACGTGGAAGTGATTGGTGTTAAAATCCATGGCACAAGTCTGCCTTACTGATGGAAAAAAATGCTTGGCTCAATATAATGTCACTACTGTGACAGAGGAAAATATATTGGACACCAAGGTTTGCAAGAAAATTGTGTTCCTAGATATCTTCAGAGCTTGTTCATCCTTAGATCACAAGACAGTAATTCAAAATTGTATGTAAAAGAGACCATTAGAGTTTGTATTGTTATTATGAGGAATTTCTTTTTTCAGAATTGCAAGAATTTTTCAGCACTTTGATGTTTATTTACCTAAAGACTTTTTTCCATCTTAAAACATGTCTGAATGAAAGATTGTGTGGTTAAGGTTATTTGTTTACATTTTTAAATGTAAATTCCTCCTCCTCATGAGACAGAGCTAGTTGCTGCAGCCTCGACCTTTCAGAAGCCAAATAATCTCTAGTCACCCTCCCAGGGATTGCTCAATTTTTTTTATTGCCTCAGTCAGGACAACGTGGTCAGTCCAGCAGTGGTAGGTTCATCTGCCCCAAGCAGTGTCCAAGTGAAATAAAAAAGAGGAATTCGGACATGTTCCAGTAGGAAAACTTGGAAAGAAGCTCTTCTCCAAGCAGGGCAAACAGCTTTTGCTCTGTTCCTCAGCCAGTCTGAGCTTTTCATGGGATATCTGTGGAAAAGAGGAGATTCTGTGGCACTTTCAAAGACATGGGGCATGAAGACATCTCTCAAAAACTAGGAAAAAAATACTCCTTTTGGGTTGACTTGTACCTTGTTGTGACACTGGAGCATATAACTTCATCTGCACAGCTTCACTGCATCACTTAATGAGAGGCACTTTATTGTTGCAGATACTCATAACCGTGAACAGTTCCCATAACTCTTATTTTATGGAGCCTGCACTGATTTCATCTCTCCATAATAGAAAAAGATTAGAAGTTCCTTTTGCTTTTATTTTGATCTCATTGACCACCAGGTTCAGTTGATTTGCTGCAGAATCTGCAAGGATAAATGGAAAAAGAGAGGGCTTCAACCGTTCAAGGTCAGTAATATCCAGAGGATTCAATTTGAAAGGGAGTCTCTTTAGCATGTTCATGCAAAATGCAACAGCATTAAAAAAAAAAAAAAAAAAGGTATAAATGAGACAGCGCTACTGAGAGCTGTTTTTCAGCATACGATGCCATGAGCGTTGTCTCCAGTGGTAAAGCTGCTTCTAGACGTTCTTACACTGTGAGAAACCAACAGGAGCAGAGGAGTATCTGTGAGGTTGTGCTGATGCTGCTGTCTGTGGAACTGTGCTATAAATCAGACTACTGACACGATTAGTGATTTAAAAAACAGCAGCCTTTTTGGAGATGGTGGAGATGTTCTTTCGGCCTGCAGCAGGTTGCTACAGCAGAGTATCAAGTGGTTGCACTAGAACAACTGACAACAGGATAACAAAATGCTTCATAAACAAGCTTTCTGCAAGAGAAAACCTTTATGAAACTCTGTTCCCCACGCTCTATCAATCTGCTAGGGTTTTTTTCGGATGCTAATATATAATTTAGGTCTCCTTTGTTGCAGTGTAAAAAGCAAATGAGCTGTTCTGTTCCTGCGCCCAGAGCTGAAGGCCTGGACCAGGACTGCACTTTGCTAAAGAAAGTACAGCAATCAACTTGAGGAGGTGCAGGCAGCTGACAAACTACGGATGAGGTGGGAGACAGCAGATGGATACACAGGCAAGGAGAGTGCCCAGGAAACGATGAGGCAGCCCTGGCTGGTGGGAGAGGCAGCTGTCCAATCGCACTAGGAAAATAACTGTGTCAGGTCTTGCTGTCTGCAGTTCTGAGCATCTCACATTTTTCTCTTAATTCTCTTCTTTTTCTCTTCTTCATGCATTTAAATCAAAGGTGTTATCATTGTCATTGACTGAATCCTGAAGAAATGAGCTATGTTTTTAGGAAAATATGTCAGAAACTGCCCAGTGAGGAGCATTTTCAGTCAGTTTTAAAACTTCCCCATAGAATTATGTTTTCTCCCAACTTGACGTGACTGATCTTTTTAGAAGCTTCTGGATGCCTGGCACTGTGCTGCAAAGGTCTGCTGGTGGCGGGGATTACACCGTGGCAGTGGGATGTGCTAATTGTTCATCCCCACTGCAACCTCTGCTGTTCCCATTCAAAGAGAATTTTGGAGAGGTGAAGAAAGTGCAAACGACTTGGTTTTCCTTCCCCAAAGCTTCCCCAAAACAAAATACCCTGCCACATAATCAAGAGGGGACCTCTGTAAATCTAGCACCCCCTGCACAGATAGTGTTACAAGTATTTCTATTCCTAGGAAAAGCTAAAGGCTATGTGTGTGGGGGGTGTGCTTTGGTTTTAGTCAGAGTCTCCATTTTTCCTTTGAAATGGAAAAAAAAAGTATCATCTAGAAATTTATCTATTTCTTACTTTTGGGCTCAGTCTTGTATTTCAGATTCCTGTAAATAGTTTTCCGGAGTTTGAAATGGTAAGCACATGTTCTGTGAACACAGCCAAACCGTGATAAGGAATTCATCTGTCCGCGTCTCCAAGTTCCATTTTGTTTCTACAGCTTTTATGATTGAAAATGCACATTTCTCATGGGCACTCACAGAACTGAAACAGCATGATTTGCAAGCTTGCTAAATGGATTTCTTCCAAGCAAGTCATTGGGGTATGTCATCAAAGCTTAACAGCATCAAATAGAATTCCATCCAGGAAAAGTATTAAAACCCCACCTCTATCCAGCTATATTTTTCAGTTAATTCTCAGCAACAGAGAGGTTGGGGGTAGGGGGGTGTTATTGGATTTCAGGATTTTAGTGTGGAAACCAAAACGCTGGCTTTATTTTTCGGTTTGACTGAATTCCTGGTGAAGCTTGCTCGTGTCTTACATTAGGAAAGCACTCGAACAAGGGTATTTGTTTATGGATTGGACTTGCAGTGTATGAAAGCGCAAAACTGAAATGTCAGAAGTGTTTATATTTGCAGAGCATCTTTTTTCTGACTTTGGTAAGTAAATTCTGGCAGTTTGGAAGCGAGGTGCTCAAAATCCAGGCTTTTTCTCCTCCTCTACCCCTCCCTGAAGAAAAAAGAGAGATGCTGTAGGGTGAGGGTGGTAACAAGAAAGAGAATAGGTGGATGTACGGGGACATCATGCAATTCCTGGCGCAGGCTCTTGGGACAGGACTCCAGCCGTAAGCTGGTAGGCAGTTTCTCTGATGCCAGTGTCACCCTTCCCCTGTTCAGCTGAGTTATCTTGAGTTTCAGTATAGGAAGCAGAAAATTTCATGTGCACGCTTAATCTTATCAGAATTGTGGGAAGTTGGATAAAGTAAATTTTTTGTTATTCATAGCTCAGACATGGACGTTGTCAAAATTAGCTGCTAAAAAGGTGTGCTCACCTTCCAAGGTGCTTTACAAATCACTGCAGGATAACGCTTCTGTCCTGACTGGGTAAAGATGTGCCAACCCCGTCCCTGTGAATTAGGGACTCAGCTGTTTAAAGTTACACATGTGCAAAAATTTGCTGGATCCCAGTCTGAAATGCAGCCATTTCAGAGCTGGAACCCTGCAGCTGTTTAACAGCTCGTGTTAACACTCGACACAAGAGTTTAAGACAGAAAGGCAAGAGGATTGCATCCTATGGAACTGGTGTGACATGAGAAGTTCATCCTTTCTGTAGGTGTCCAACTGTGTTTTCTGTGTGGGACGAAAGCTATTGTATAAGCATTGTCGTATTTGTACTGGTTGGCAGGCACGTTCCTATGGAGCTCTCTTTTTTTTTCCCTCTCCTTCTTCTGCTGTACTCCTGATTTAGATACGTCTTTAAAATATTCATTATTATGATTGTGTGTTGATGCCTCCCCCAACCTTCCAGGACTTGGATGTCATTTTGCTGCTTTGGTCCCGCAAATGTGGCCATATCATTTCTCCAGATCTTGATGTTGTGGCATCCCTGAGCCACACTAAAACATTGTGTGTTTTAGTGTTTTCTTGTTTCTGTCAAGCTATTTACAAAACACTGAGACAGTGCTAAGCTGGGAGGAATTCTGGCCACTGCTTTGTGGCTTCTTCAGCCAGACGAGGCTCTTCTCTGCCTCTCCAGGGTTGTCCTTTTGACATCTCATTACAGAAACAGAATAGAAGCTTTTGTCAGAAATCTCAAAAAAACCTTGAAATCTTACTACGGGGACATAGCCATAATAATGTCCTGGGCCCTGCTCCTCTGATGGCAATAATACAGACCCACAGTCCTGTGTCCACGCCTAGAGCTTTTGCTATACTTTGGGTGGAAGGTGAACCCCCCCTTTTGCTCCCATCTTCTGCTGTCAGAGGTGAGTGCAGAAAGTGGACTTATAGTTTAGGGGTTCTTTTTCTTCCTTATACATTGTTTCATATTTAGGTTAGAAACCAGAAGGTAAGAGAAAAGTCAAATCAGAAGTGGAATCAGAAGCCTGTGAGGTGTCCATGGAGGAGGTCATTCCCCAATATTTTGGGAAGAGGTGCTTCTTCACCTTTCTGTAGAGCTTGCTTGGGGCAGAGAAGTATCATGCTGATCAGACTTCACCCCAAAGGCCTGTAGGTCTTCTAGGCTGACGGGTCTTGCACTGAAGTTGTCGAGTGCCTTGATGGGATACGTGAAGACCCTGAAATGGCTTGAACTAAAAGCCAGTGGAGTTCTTGCCCGTGTAGTTTCTATTGCAGGACTAGGGCAGTTGTCAGAAAAATAATTGGGAAAAAGAGAGATGCAAAAAATCAGTCATCTGAAGAGCTGAGCGGGTGCTGAGCAAAGAACTTTACCAAAACTCAAAAAACTAAAACCATCTACTTTGTGGATGAGCTGGAAGCCCGGGCAGCTGCCCAGAGGAGGGCAGTGACCACTGCAGGCAGCAGGCAGGGCGCTCCCAGCAGTGCCGGTCTTTATCCTGCCTGCCCTGGGCAGCCAAGGCAGCCGTTCTGACTCTTCGGGCCCTCTCTTGGCTCTGTCTTTTCGTAGCAGGAGTGCCCAGCCCTGCAAATTAGGGTTGCTAACATTTCATTTTGTCTTGAACTGGCTGCGGGCAGAGCCCCTGTGCAGGGATGTGCTGGGGTCATTCCGTGCACACCAATTTCTTACTGTCAGCTGAAAAATTCTCCCCTGGTTCGCAACTATTCCTTAATCCCTGTACAGTTGTACTTACCCTGCAGCCTGTCATCGTCTGGGTAGCTGTTTGATCACCATGTAAAAATCTTGCCACTGAAATGATGACTTTGAGCTTATTTTTAATGGGTTCTGGGAGATGCTTCTTGCAGTGACTGGGGATTTTGCTGTGTGAGTGGCATCCCGTCATTCCCCTCCCCCCCCCCCCCCCTTTCTTTTTATTCTGACAGTCTTGGAAATTGTGCTCTTCCTGCGTGAGATATCCTTGGAGAAGAGCATTCAACATCCTGCATCTGTCACATAAATACCATCTTCCCTGCCATGCCGCAGAGTCGTGCCTCCTTCCCTGCTGCGTTTCCTTAATCAGCACCTATGGCACAGCAGCGGGCACCGAGCCACGGATCAGACCTGGTACTCGCTGTGAAACCCAGCATCTGCTTAAATAGCACTTAGGTCTGTTAATGCCGATTGTTTAATGCAGCTTTCTAGGCAGTATGGTGCCAGGTGCTGTAGAGTAGGGCATTCCTCTGGCCCATAAGCTTTGCAGCTCAAGACTGAGGAGGATTTCCCATTCTGTGCTCCAGCTGCTGTGCTGTCGCCTCTTCCAATGCCAAACTTTGAATAGCTGTTTCTGTTTTGCTTTGTTTTGTTTCCCCAGATCAATTAACTAAAGCCATCTTTGCAATAAGTATTTTCCTTTTAAAAGTTGTCACACTTTTGCCTCCTCTAATTTTGATAAAGATGTTTTTCAGGGCAGGGAATGCCAGTGGTTTTGTTTAGACCTTTATTGGGACAATAGTGGCTGGTTTCTGCAAGTCTTGCTAAAACCAGGAGGGTGCAGAGGGACGAGATGGTGACCACACCACAGAAAGGCATCCTTATGGAAAACAAAGAGCAGGAGTGCGAGTTGGAGGCTGACATCCCTCTTTTGTGCTTGTAGGAAGAGTTTTGCATCTTCCTGTTGTACTGTTTGACAGGTAAAGATCCTTTAGGGAGGAAAATTTTTTCTCTGTATTGTCCCAATAAATAACAGCAAAGGACTGCTCATACCTACATACCTGGACTATTTTTGTTGTTATCTTAATTGCTTCATTCTCGCAACCCACACTCAATCTTTTCAGAAAATCGGAGCCTTGAACTTCATTCCGGGATCCTGAGGAAATCTTGCGTCTCCCTGCCATTTCCCAGCCTCTCTCATCTGTGAGAACAAGCCCTATCTCTCCCCGCCTGATGCAGTCTGAATTTCCTCAGGGATTATCTAAACAGAGCCCATGCGATCCATTTCTCTCAACCCCTCTACAAATGGGAAAGCATAAATCATGGGTCCCTGCAAATAAACACAACTGGCAAGATGTTATTCTTCTCTGTCTGAAGTAACACCAGTTCTTTAATCTGCCGCCTCCTGGAAGCATGTCTGCTCAGAGAAAGTACAACCATTACCATGTATACACAATGTTCTTCTGCCACTTCTCCTTGCAAGCTATAAGGGAACCCTACGCCAGAAACATTGAAAGAAATGCGGCCAAATGAATACCTCTTACTGTTTTCACTTCTTCAACTTGGCTTTGAAACCAGAAAGCATTCCTGCTTGAAAGGAAGGGAATGGCCAGCTAAGAAAGGGAAAATCCTAACTGAAATCCCAGTGCAGCTTGATTTTCAGACTTGTGACTTTTGTTCAAGCATTGTCTTATAGTTGGGGGGTTGTTGGGACATCATTAATTCTGAAAATGTTCTTTGTAAACTGAAGAAAGGGTATGTTCCTGCCGTAGCAAAAAGTGTTCTGAGCTGAACACTTAAAAATGCTTCAAAAACTGGAGATGTTTTCACAGTTAAACCTCGTCTGGAGTTCATTTAAAATAATCAAGTTTACATGGAGGTGAATTAGTGCGCTGAGCTCTGCCAATGCCGCGCTGTAGTTAAAAGTACATGGCCAAGAATTATAACCCCGGTAATTCAGTCCCTGAGAGCTGCAATCCCAAGAATGTGCAAGAACCCAGAGGCAGAAAGGCCAGTCTGGAGGTGGGGTGGGGAGCCAAAATCACTTTAATCAGTGATGAACCTTGTAGGAATATTCCAGGAGGAATAAGTGCTGGGTCCATGCTTTGCCTTTCATTCCAAACCAACTGTTTCTGTGTACGCAAAAGGAAGCCGATACAGAGGTCCTATTGCCGTGTCCCCACTGAGGGTGGGATTCAGTTTGCTGGGCAATGAAGATGTCCACATCTCTGCTAGCCCTCTGCACCTCCTTATGGTTTACAGATCTCCTCTAGGATGCTCTCGGAGACACCACCTTTGGGGTAAGGCAGCTCTTTCCCTTCAGTATCCCTGGATGGCAGGGGTCGGGGGTGGGAGAGATGAACGCACCCCAGGGGTCATTTTCCAATAGCACTGTTGACTCAGGAACCTCCAAGTGAGCAGGCCTCATCTTCCAACCTTTCTTTGAGGAGCGTTGGCTGCTAAATGTGTATTTGGAGTTAGCAGTGACCTGGATGGGTCCCTGCGAATGTTCCACTCACACCTTTCAGTTCAGCTACTCCTATTTTAAGGGCTGTCTGCTTGAGAGTAATAGTAGTACTTATGAAAAGAGTTTTGCATCTGATACGCATGTATAATACCTGGGAATGTCTCTGGCATGTCTGTGCTGTGTGGTCCTTCCAGGAGCCTGAGAAAGCATTTCTCTCTCGAAAATTTGGAGTGGCAGGATTACTTCCCAGCTAAGGTCTGTGAGCGATTGCAGAGAGGAAAGCCTTTCAGTTTTGCTTTGATGGTAAAAATGTGGTTGCCATGAGTGTTGGCTGATATGAGAAGGAGCTTTATTTCAGGCAGCCTCTGCTGTTTTCAGTTAATTGAAGCTCATGGCTGTTGCAAGCTCTCTCCTGACACTCAGCTCGTCTCCTATCTCTGTCTGCTGCTATTGGGCTGTTACCAGAGATTCTGCTCCTGCCTGGGCTCTCAGCCTGGTCCTGGAGATGCTCTTCCTGCTCAGCCTGGTCCTGGCAGCCTGGACCTCTCCTTGCCAGGCTGCGTGTCAGCGGGGACACGTGGCCTGGCAGCTGCTCCATGCTGGAAACTCGGTCCTTGCCATCCTCCTTGTTACTGCACCCTGTGCTGGCCGGGTCACGTCAGCCACGGGGCTGCCAGCTCGGGCTTTGCTCTACCCCCCACGTTGCTGTATGTGTGCACCCCAAAGAGAAAGGGAGAGAGAGGGAAAAAGGGAGGGGGCAAGAAGGAGGGTTGTAAATCATACCGAAGAAAGTGCAAGGCAGATAGGGACAAGTAAGGGATGTGTGTTGGCAGCAGATGGGCTCTGTGCTGGGTGCTTGCTCGTTTTGGTCTGGATCTGTATGACCATGAGATCAATTTCTCTGCGTGGGACTAGGCTGGAGGAATCTTGACGAGATGAAAGGGAGATAATTCCATTACAGCGGCCTGCAAGTTGCTTTTTTGTGGGTATTGTTGCTGCTTAATGTAGGTGATCAAATTCTTAGCTGATATAAATCTGCATGTAGCTCCATTGACTTCTATGGCGCTACAGCCATTTACCACATCTTCTGCTTTACTGGGTCTGCGTTACCACCCTGCACGGACGGTTCCCCAGCTGTTGTCTGCAGACAACTGGAGTCACAACCACAGGTACATGGCCCTCAGCTGGGTGTTTGCAATCTTCTCCAGAGCATCTACTGTTAAAGACTTCGTAATTAGACTGCCTTGTATTCTACAATAAATTTCATGGGTTGACAGCAGTCTGTGGTCCAAAAGCTATGGATGCTACTGCTCTAAACACTCCTCACTAATTCATTAGCTTTTAATTTGTGTAAATAAAGATTCTCATTACCTCAATTTTTTTGGTCACTTGTGGGGCTGGGGAAGCTCTTTGCCAGCACCTTTGTCCAGAGATTTGTTTCTCCAGATAAGGAATCTTGGCACGGGCAGCTGAACCAGAACACACTGCCGTTTTAACGAACTGTAAATTTAGAACATCTTAGCACACTTGGAAAAAGTATAAATCATAGGTTACCTCTGATTTCTTTTTTGTTTGGTTGGTTTTTTTGTTTCAAAAGTGAACAAGTAGCCAACCATTAGGTTTCTTTCAACGGTGACAGGCTAATTGTTTCAAAATGGGGCTGTGTAATATGTCGAGCACTACGATGCGGGATCAGCTGGAACATCTGTTCCTCAAGAACGCCGTGTAGGAACATCACTTCTAAACAGAGATAAGCCGGTTCAAACAGGATATGAGGGAACCTCGCAAAGCCGAGAAAATTACTGTCATGACAGCTGTAAAACCAAAAACCTCTTGGAAATGCAGCCTGGGAACGCTGCTGTTAAACAGAAGCAGAGAAAAACTGATCTGGGTTTCTAGGCAGGGCGCTGCATCGCGGGGAAGCTCGGCTCTCTTGCAAAGCCTTTCCTGGCTTTAAAATGTTCCTTCCCAGTTCCTGTCTGCAAGAGCATTTCGTAGGCTGCGAGCTGGCTTAGAAGGCCAGTTCTCACATGAGGTAATTAACTGGAAATTCAGTTCGTTTTCAGCAAATGTGAGATGGTTGTCACAGATTTTATTTTTCCTGTCCTGGTGGCCACCATCAGAAAGACAACACCAAATTAGATAGATGCAGTACAGCCGTTACACTTCATCTGTTATTTTTACAGCTATTTTTGTATCTTGCTAGGTATCTTTGTTAGGGAAAAGATTAGTTTGAGGTGATTTCCCCCCCCCCCCCCCCTCCACAGGGTGTTTGGTGTAATGGGAATTTTTAGCTGGGATACTTAACTTTTGCATGGCAAATGAAACATCAGAAGAAAACAGTGCTCAGAAATCAGATATATTAAGGGATGCAAAACTGAATTCTTGCAGCAAGGAATAAATAAAAATAAAGGTAATGCATATATTTCTGATGCAGCCCAAATACCTGACTGAATGCTGTTTTACCATGACACTGTCCTTGTGAGTATTGCAATTGTTTGGGCTGCTGCTAGTAAAACTGATACAGTATCCACACGAAATGGAAAATATTAATGTGCAAAGGTTTTGAGCAACTTGACAGAAGCTCTGAAAGGAGCAGGGCTGGGGACAAGCTTAGAAACATGAAAGTATTTTGGATTACTGCGCCCAAGCCTCAGTTTCAGAAGATATTTAAAACACATGCCTACATTTAAGCATATGAATACTTGTACCGGCTTCAATGAGACCCTTCTCTTGGGTAAATTTAAACATAGGCTCAGATGTCTCACTGAATGAGAAACGTAGAAGGACTCCGCGTACTTCCTCCTCAGAGCCCAAATAGTAACAACTCCAAGTAAATCCCAGTTGTGTACATAAAGCAGATGAGTGCAAAAACACTGTGATGAATCCTCTACCAGTTTTAAACCGTGCTGGACTTTAATCTGGTAACTCTTCCTCCCTCAGACAGGTATGGTGTTTCAGCTCTCAGACTGCACGCCGGTATGCGTACGTTATGTGCTGCATCTCAGGGCAGCAAGCGTATGCAGATATTAGGAATTTGGGTTGTTCCATTAGAAATAAACAGCTTTTAAGCCATCTTTCATTAAGTCTATTATTTGAGAGAGCTTTCTCGCTCAACGAGGAAACGCTTCTTTAGAGGTGCTGTTGCTGCAAAGCCAGCTTACACACGGGTTCCTGATGCTTGCAGTGGAAATGAAATAAAATCATTTCTCCTGCTGCTCCCCATCCTCTGCTGCCTGTCCTGGCCAAGGGATTTGTTCCAGATGGTGGCAGCGGGTGGGAGTGCTGTGTCCTGGGGACGAGGAGGGAGGTGTGCTCCATTCCCTGTGCACCGCTCACGGGCGATGTCCGGAGGATGAACGTGCCAAAACCCCACCACCATCAGCTCCAGCCGAGCTGAGAGATGGCTGCGAAAGGACCTCCTGCTCCCGTCTCCCTGCTGGCATCGTCTGGTCCTTCCCTGCGTCCTTCAGGCATCACTGGAGGTAATGGGGGAATGATTGAAAATCCCTGGGCTTGTGCTTTGTCAGAGGATAGAGCAAACCGTCCCATTTCCCACCCAGCGCACCCATGGCTGCCCCGCCGTGCGGGTCCGTGCTGCTGCGTATCGCCCTGCACGGCAGGGCTGGTGGCCAGCCTGGCTCCGAGCCCCAGTGGGACTATTTCCCTCCATTTGAAAACAATTTTTTGAAATAGTATTTTAAATTTCAGAGCTCCTGATCGAAGGTAGAAGAGGTGCGACAGATCAGGTCGGCAGAGCAGCTCCCAGATGAGCCGCCGGCATCCCGTCGAGAGGTACTTGTGGCTCCAGGAGCTGATGGTTATCTGGGGATGACACCAACTCTCGGCTGGGGTGTGGCCCAGAGTTTCCGAAAGCAAGAGAGGGGCGTTGGAAAGCGAAGCCGTTCTGTTGATTTCAGCGGGAGAGGCCAAGGACGGGCAGGCGGCTGCCGACGCTCGCAGCCTGGCAGAGCCAGCGTGGAAAAGGCGAGGCAGCCATGAGGTCCTGCTCCTTTCCCTGCTGCTGATGGCAACTGGCTCTGGAAATAGTCAAAGGGGATCGTTAGGAGAGCTTTAAACAGAAGAGGTCCCCAGATGTGAAAATTTCCCCAGCAACCAGAGGATTAGGGATCTCCTGCAGACTGTGCTTTGTTGGGAGCTGAAGCCGGCACTGCGTTGCCATTACCTGCCGGCCCAGATACCTGTGGAGCCATAAATACTGGCTCTCACAAGGCCGTGGTTAGGTGACCAGCTCAGCCTGTTTTACTGCCGCTCACCGTCGCCTCTGCCCTCCCATGCTGATGCTCCCGGGCCCTTCGCCCAGCATTCGGGGGACTCAGACCGGCCCGAGCCTTCCTTCACGCTGGCTCGGGGTTTGGTGCCCCTGCGTCCCCTCAGGCCGGGTTGGGCTGCTCCGTGCTCCTCAGACTGGGGCTGCAGCTACCTGGGGTGGCACAGCCACCTTTAAATCTCACATATCCTCCATTTTGAGGATGATGGGCACACAGAGAGCAGCGTCAGGGGGATTTTCAAAGCCCATTCTTCAGTGAGGTGCATTAAGTCACTAGTATTACATTTAGTCTTACTGATGAAGACTGGTTGCAATGTCAAAATGCTTATATGAATTAAAATAATGTGTTTTTTGCTAGTTGGGCTTCACATTCCCACTGAGAGGAGAGGTTTCTCACAAGCTTCTGGAGTAGGAGAGCTTCATTCAGCAGCAGAGCCTGTTCCCAGTGCCTTCTTTTTTGTGAAGAGGATTTTAGAAGAGCCATGGTTCCTGCAGCCAAAAAGCACTGATACAGGAGCTTCATGTAAAAGCTGATTTAAAACCTTTTATTCAGGTTTATAAATACAGAACAGAGCTGCTGCTTGGGACATCAGGCATTGACTTCCCTGTGTAGAAGCTCAAGAACTGAACTAAATTCTCAGCTTGGAATACATCCCTCCAGCTGGGGTGAGAGCTACTGGCACAAAAACCTCCATTCTTGCTTTCGCGTACGTCTTCTGTAGGATATTGCGGTGCTCTCTCTGCTGTCTGCCATGCAAGAACCCTCCGAGTACCGTGGTGATGTGAGGGCTTTGATTTTTGTGTCAGGTTCTTCCTCACACCGTGAGGAGATATGGTCAGCCTTGATTCCAGCCCTGTTTTCTGGCTGCATTTTCTAAGCGCTGCTTTGGATCCAGGCAGTCCATCGTTTCCAAAGCTCTCACTAACCGGCCGGGCTGGGGGCTGCTCACGTATCCGTATCGATCCACTCACATGTCCAGCTGAGTTCATTTGGCTGCTCTGGCTATTTTGTCGATCCTCACATTAATCTGCCTGCAGACTCCTCTTTCAGCCACTTTGCAGCTTCTCATCAGCTTGCCTGGAGCAGGAGCATATTTTTCATCTTGCTGCTGAGTTTACACGAGGTGAATTTAGAGAGCTGCCAACGCCTGAGAACTTCTCAGACTGCAGCAGACGCGTTGCTACCTTTAAGTGAAAACCCAAGGCTGACTTGGTTTTCTCGTTTCGCTAATTGGATCAGCGCTGCGGTTGGTATTTATTGCTTTTGTGCTGGTCCTTGATTTCTAGATCTCTCTGTCACATTATGCTGTTCCCATGAAACACGGGAATATCACGCTCTCCTTGGGATATGCCAACAACTCGGGAAGGGGGCGAGTGTCACCAAACAGATTTCCCACCGTCAGGAGCAAGAAAACTGCTGAACAGTTGCCTGCCTTTTGTTAAGCATGTGAGCTGCTGTATAAATCATAGTTATTGTGTTTATTTCTCCAAAGAGAGCCAGCAAAGAAAGACTCCTGCCTCCGTCGTGCTGTAGATCCAGGTGCTTTGCTCGGTTCACGGGGAGTCATTTGAAAGGGATTTTCCTCGCCTTGTCCTCTGCCAATCCACTTCTCGCTTCTGAACAAAGAAGACGACCCATGCTCTTCCAAAATAAGTGTTTTTAAGTGGTTATGAGGCTACAAAAAAAGAAAATAAAAACACTGGGAGAAATTTCACAGAACGTCCAATGATGTATCTGTGACCAGCGATGGAAAAATGCACTTGAGCTGCTCTTCTGAGGCTTTCACCAGTGGTTAACTTCTGGCAAAGCCTACCTTCAGTGATGCTGGTATCAGTGACAGTGCAGCCGTACCTGCACGGAGGTCCCTGAACACCCCCCTTAGATCCTTTGCAGAACGGGAATAAACAATTTCCATTACTTTTCTTTGTAACTCTTCAATTTGCTCTTGGCAAACCTGGGCCGGCAAGAGAAAGGGAAACGGTTGTGTGCACAAGTGGAGGTGACGGCGCGATTGATCGTGTGCCTGCGTCTGTTGCTAAATCCAGCCTTTTGAAGCCATCCTTGAGTGGAAGTCAACGTGTAGCAGATCCTTTGCAAGAGGGAAGGTGGGGGCTGCATGGCTGTGGTGGGGGCACGGTGGTGGTTTTGGGCAGGTGAAGGCAAGAGCAATGGAGTTGAGCTGCCTATTTTGGCATTTCCCCAGGCTCAGCTGCTTTGAGTTTATCAGGAGAGTGCCAGGGAAGCTATCGCCTTTCTTACCCGCTTGATTCCTCCCCACACTTTAAAGCAAGGGCTTTTCCCCCATGGCGCAGCTGTAAAAAGCATAGTTTAAGAGCAGCTTCTTTATAACTTTTTATGCAGCCACATTCTAATTATAAAACAAAACTTTTCCTAAATTGCTTTCCAAGGGACCTACCCCAAGTGGGGATTGAGGGCATTTGCCGTACAGCAGCCAAAGCTTTTTAAAATGTTTGGTTTAGAATACAGCAATTTCAGCACGTGGGAATGGACTATTCCAGCTCACGGGAATTGGCTGTTGCCCACCGGGGAGCCCTCAACAGTGCTTTGCTGAGGACAAAAAAGTCTTAAGTACAAAAATCCCCTTTAGCCCAAGGACTCAGTGGATGGTCATGCTGGGAAAGTGAAGTGTCGGTGGGGAAAGTTTCTCCTTGATGCTTTAGTCAAACGTCAGCATTTTGGAGACCCAGCCATCCTGCAGGATTCATCCCATGCGGTTAGTCCTCGTCCTGGCAGATCCTGAAGACGTTACAACACTTGCTCCCTGGTGACTTTCCAAGTCTCATATATTGTAAAACAAGCAAGAAATAGGATATCGCCCCAGAAATAACAACTGAAAAAAATGTTTAAGGCCAGGATAAGAAAATCCCTGTGTAAGGACGGGATCACTTGTGCTTCTTATTTGTTTCTGGCATTGCAGGTCCAGGCACTAATGTGCTTCCAGTGGTTGGCACCCCACAATCACGAGAGCCAAAGACTTGCTCTGTTTTGTTAATGGGAGCTGGTGGGATGTGATCTGAGACAGACAGGAGATGATTTAGAGCTGTGCTAAATACAGTGACTAAGTACCATGACATTTTTGATGGCACCAAGTGACTCAGGTTGTTCCTTGTGGCCAGTGGCCCGTAGGACACAGTGACAATATGGTCCTGGGTTCGGCTACTTCATTAAGGGCATGGTGGCACCTAAGCCACTTAGTTTTGAAGAGTTTTGTGAATGTCTTGAGCCCTTTACTCCAATGCTATCCCAGGCTTTAACATTTTAAAATAACATGGTGCAGTGTCTCTCTAAGGTTTTTCTTATCTTAATTCACCCATCCACATCCATGGCAGAACTTCCCTGTTCCCAGGACAGGGATGCTGGGCTCTAGTTTTGCTACTATTCATAAAGTAACATCAAAACTCTGGTGCTCCAGTCAGGTCTCTTTCCAAGCCTTGCCCATCCGTGGATGGGTCACCACATTGTTCACTCTAAAATGCTTGTACCAAAATCCTCTGTTGAGTTGAGCGGGGCTCGCGAGTGCCGAGGCTGCGGAGCCGTAGCAGAGACCCCACTTCCAGCAAACGGGGAAGTCTTCCAAGGCAGCGGAGCAACTTAGGACCTTAAACCTGACTTCGAAATGCCTTCCAATTCAGGGCAAGGGACAGAGAAGTTTGAGGTGGGAGGTGATGTGGGACCATGCCCTTGGACCCCCACATCTTGGGGAGTCTCAGGGCACCACATATATATAGATATACATATAAATGCTTACATATGTATATATGTGTGTGTTATATATTGCAATCAGTCTGTCTGCAGGCAGCTGCTGAAATGGGCAGCCCATCTCTCCCCTGGGGCGGGGGGAAATGAGCCAGACTGCTGAGAAAAGAGAAGGATAGTGAAGTCAACTAAGAAAATTAAGGGGGGCAAAAAAGAATTGATCTGCAGCTGGAGATATGGGGGCAGGAATTGTTCTTCTCTCTGTTTTTCTCCCATTTCCCCACCTGCCTGTCTGCCTGGCCAAGCTCTTGCCCATTCTTGCTGCCAACTCGCTTTCCTGCAGCCTGTTGCACTTCTCCGGTGCCCGGGAACCTCCTGCACAGCCTGCGCGTGGCCGCGGCAGGAGAGTGATGAGTTTGACGGTGCTGCTGGCAGCCGGCTGCGCCGCTAGCGAGGGAGCCGGCCGTGGAAAAAAAAATAGTTGTAGATTTTCTTGAGCCCCAAAGCCCTCCCTCTCCTCCCTCCCACAACTGTTCACATAAATCTCACCTCCCGCTCACAGAGAGCGCCTGTTTCCTCTCACTGCCCCCTCCCTCCTTTTCCCGCCGGCCCGGAAAGGGAGATGGCAATCAGCCGGGCTGCAGCTCCCACTGTTTCGGGATGCAATATCAGACAGTAAGTTTTGATGCAATTGACTGGAAAAAGCCTGGAGAGCTGCAGAACGGAGCTGCAGTGATGGAGGTGAAGTTGCCTGTGATAACTACAATAAAGCTGTGCGCATCCGTAACCCCCCTGCCCCGTCCCCAGCAGGGATCGCTTTTGGCAGACGGCCCCAGCAGAGATGCTGGGTGCTGGGAAGCATCCTCTGGGCAGGCTTAGGGTCACGGAGAAATACTTCAAAACTCTTTAAAACCGGACCCTGCTTCCTGCACGGATTAGAAATGAGTGGTTTGTTTGTTTTTTTCTCTTGGGGGCTATTTCCCTGCCTTGCCTTTCCATGTGACATGGCATCGCCTGCTCTCGACAGTCGGACACGGAGGGGTGTTGATGAGGGCGAGGGCTCGAAGCTGGCAGAGGAGCTGCGAGGCTGCTGGGGCACCCACTCCCAAAATGGGGCAGGGAGAGGATTCACCCCCCCAGCCCAGGCTGTCAGCTCAGAGCTCCCTCACCAGGGACTTAAACTAAAGTTTTTATTCAAAACTTGTGTTTTCCTTGCAATGGAAGCAGTTTTGCTTTAAAAAAAAAAAAAAAAAAAAAAAATAGCTGTAAGCTACCTTTTATTTTCTGCTCCCCTCACCTAGAAAAAGTTAGAGAAATCCCATTCTGAAAATGAAATTGTGAGGAAATGATGTGTCTAAGCGGTACACACGTGTTTTTAATGCTCTGAGGGTTCATCACATCAAGCGCCATTGCATCTTGTAATATTTAAAAGGAGGAGAAGTGCTGCCCGTGTTGTAAGTGGCTGCCTCCAGGTCGCCCCAGCAGTTAAGGCCACAGCCTGGGGAAAACCCTTCTCTTTTTTTTAATCCTCATCTGTACTTTGAAGAAGGCAGCACTTCTCCTGCTGAGTTTGTTTTCAAATCAGGCCCAGGCAGGGGCACAGCCAAGTTACGGGAGATCTCATCCTACCGTAGAATTACTCATTTTCTTTCATAGCCATTCATTATCTTTCCTTTTTTTTAGGTGTGTTGGGTTTGCGTGGCAAGGTTTTGGTAGCGGGGGGGCTACAGGGGTGGCTTCTGTGAGAAGCTGCTAGAAGCTTCCCCTGTGTCTGACAGAGCCAATGCCAGCCGGCTCCAAGACAGACCCGCCGCTGGCCAAGGCCAAGCCAATCAGCGCCTCTGTGATAACATATTTAAGAAAAAGAGTTAGAGCTTTTGCAGCCGGAGAGAGGAGTGAGAAGATGTGAGAAACTCTGCAGACACCAAGGTCAGTGCAGAAGGAGGGGCAGGAGGTGCTCCAGGCACTGGAGCAAGATTCCCCTGCAGCCTGTGGTGAAGACCATGGTGAAGCAGGCTGTCCCCCTGCAGCCCATGGAGGGAGGATGAGGGGGTGTAGAGATTCCACCTGCAGCCCATGGAGGACCCCACGCTGGAGCAGGGGGAGACACCTGAAGGAGGCTGTGGCCTGTGGGAAGCCCGCGCTGGAGCAAGCTCCTGGCAGGACCTGTGTACCTGTGGGGAGAGGACCCCACGCCAGAGCAGGTTTGCTGGCAGGACTTGTGACCCCGTGGGGGTCACACTGGAGCAGTTTGCTCCTGAAGGTCTGCACCCCATGGAAGAGACCACACTGGAGCAGTTCGTGAAGGACTGTAGCCCGTGGGGGAGACTCACATTGGAGAAATTTGTGAAGGACTGTCTCCCGTGAGAGGGACCCCATGTTGGAGCAGGGGAATGATGAGAGGAGTCCTCCCCCTGAGGGTGAAGAAGCGGCAGAAACACTGCGTGATGAACTGACCATAACCTCCATTCCCCATCCCCCTGTTCCGCTGAGGGGCGTGGAGGTTGAAGCCGGGAGTGAAGTTGAGCCCGGGAAGATGGGAGGGGTGGGGGGAGGTGTTTTTAAGATTTGGTTTTATTTCTCATTCCTCTACTCTGTTTTGCTTAGTAATAAACTAGATGAATTTTCCTCTCTAATTTCAGTCTGTTTTGCTCGTGATGATAATTAGAGAATGATCTCTCCCTGTCCTTATCTCGACCCGTAAGTTTTTTTTTCATTGTACCTTTTCTCCCCTGTCTAATGAAAGAGGGGAGTGATAGAGCGGCTCTGGAGGGCACCTGGCCCCCAGCCTGGGTCAGCCCACCACATTAGGGCACTTTCTCCCCTGTGCTATTGGCTCAGCATCATCAGGCCTGTCCATAAGACCGATGCCACGTTTTTCTTCTGGTGACCGAAATTTAATCTTGGGCTCAGACGGAGCATTAACAGCCACCTGTGCGCGGGGGACACATGCCGTTCATTTTATTGCGGTGCAGAGGGAAATGCCTTGTGCACTGCTGGGTTACATGGTTCCCCCATCAGATCTATTATTAAAGATACTCCCGCCACCAAGCTCATTTAAGAAATACGTTCCCCAGCTCCTTCTCACTTGGCCCTGCCTCTTTTAAAATTGAACATTTTAATTTGAATGAATCTTTAATTCAATTCTGTCTCCTTTCGTGCTCCCCCTATAAAGAGCTATTCCCCAGGTTCCTTAGGATGAGGATTTATCTGATCCGGTTTAAATGCAGATGTGTAGCCATGGAATTGTGATGCGGTTGCAGGATTTTATTGCTTGCTTGTAGAGGGGATGCGTAATCATGAAAGAGCAAGAGAGTGGGAAGTCCTGGGGTTTCTCGGTCTGCGCTGCTCATCTCCAATGCATTTAGCACATGGGGCAGTAAAGGGAAGGGCTCACTACCGGGCTGGTTTCCTTGTTTTCTCTGGGGGATGCTTCATTTTCAGCTGTGCATTTTTTTTGTGCTAGAGCTCTCCATGCAACAGGATACTGAGAGGAAGGGGGAGCAGGGGGAGAGTGTTTAGCAACAAAAATTAATCCATGGGGACTTTTTGGAGGGGGGTTAATGTCTACTTTTAGATCCTGATCCTATTTCTCTGCAGTAAATGGCCACAGGGTTTGAGCCTTTTGTGTCCAGAGGAATGAACCGAGCTGGGGAGCAGAGCCAAGCTGGAGTGTGGCTCTGTATTTGTGGGCTTTTTGGTTTTGACTACAGGTTTGATACCCAGCTGGTGAGCGTGTTGGGTAACCCGCACGGCTGAAATGCTGCTGCGATTAAACGCACATGGCTGCAAGCCTGATCCGGGCAAAGCGCGTCTGCTGCAGCCAAACCATCAGCTGGGCCTGATGTGCCGCAGTGTGTGTGATAGGGATGAAATCCCTTTCCTGCCCAGACCACAGCTCCTTCCTGCGAACTCTTTCTTGTCTGACAGCGGAGATTGAGGAGGTGGTTACAGCTGATAAACGGGAAATCCTGCGTGTTCTCTTCCCTCCCCTCGCAGGGCTCTCCTAGACATCTCTTAACCACAACACCACGTTCGTCAAACCGACGCACAGAAAAGCATCTTCCCTGCTTCTCATCACCTCTGGACAAACGGCACGGCCTTGCTCTGCTCCCACGCCCTTGCGGACGGGCAGTGGATGCACTCCTGATTTACACCGCTGGAGGTGAGATCCGGGCCCCGACCACACTTAATCCAAGTGCTTTCACACCAAAATCACAAAAGTTATCTCAGCTCCAGGCGCCCGCCTTGGGGTTAGCTGGTGCCTCTGCAGCACCCCCAGCTCACTCCAGTCCCCCAAATGCTGAAGATTTTCCTTAAAAACTCTTCCACAGGGTGTTTAACCCAAGGAGCCCTGCCCGGGTGTGTGTCCCTGGGGACAGAGCCAGCAGTGAGATGCCTGCAAACATCCCCCGGGCCAACGGGTGCTGCCTTTAATGCTCTGCCATGATGTCTCCATCTTTCGCAGCTGCCACATGCCGCCATCTCCCCGCTCCCTCCCTGCCAGGCGGTGCAATGGGGTTCACGGGAGCAATCCCTTTTCAGGGAACAGCACACCCCAGTTGCATCAGTTCTCCTTTACCCAGGACGCCGACCCTTCACCCCCCTGCGCCGGCACAGCTGGGGTCCGGGTGTTGCTACAGGTCAGCTGCGCTGCTGTAGCTCGGACTTGGGGGGCTCTGACTTGTGGCAGAGCTGGTGTCACTTGGTCCATGTCACCGCTTGCTGCTGCTGCAAGGTCTGTGCCACGTGAGCTCATGTCTCCCATCAGCCAGAAGGGCTCCTGTGGATGACGGCCGGGCTGGGCTGTGTGTACGGGCTTCACATTTCTGTCTGTTCAGGCACTAAACCACCCTGAAAACTCCCTTTAACTGGCGTCAGAGCATGAGCATTGCTACAGGCGGGATAAACCACCATACCCAGCCTCAACGTAGTGGAGCTGGGCAAGGGGATGGACTTCCCAGTAGGTCGCTGTGACTATACCCCACAGGGGTGCACCCAAAACCAGCCCCTGGGCTCCAAAAAAGCTCCCGGGTGCTCCCAGCATCCCCCTACTCCTCGAAGAGAGCTGTGACCAAGCTGCGGGGTTTGCCATCAATTCCCCCAGCTCCCCAGGAGCAGCATCGGGGCACAGACAAGTCCCAGGTGCCTGAGACACCCCCCCACCCCCACCCCCACCCCACTTGCCAGCACTAGCAGCGTTTGCACCCCACTTGGGAGGACACAGCAGGATTGCACCCAAGGGACACGGACCATGCCACTTTGGGAGACTTAAACTAGCCCTAAACCCCAGGCCTGGCTTTGTGCATGAATCTTGTGAAATCCCTCAGCTGCTGAAGAGCTTATTTCCCGTCCAGAGTAGGTGGACAGCACAGTGGGAAAAAAAATGCAGCTTTTGTGATGCTGGACCCAAATCGCCATCTGGTTAACCCGTGCTTGGGGTCTCTGGGAAATGTGCCCGTGGTTGTGCTGGTCCTGGCTCTGGGGGTGGGAAGACGGAGGTGCTCTGGACTCCTTTATTTTTAGGTGCCATCGATACAGATCAAACTGGACTTTGCGGCTGATTTAGATGAAATTTGGCCAGTGACACTATTCCCAGCCTGATTTTATACCTCCTTTTCTCTCCCCTGTACTCCCCCCTTCAAATGTTTTATGGATTATGTGGCTCCTGCCAAAGGATTTAAGTTTGAAACCATACTATATTTTGGCCCGTAAAGATGTTGAATGAACGATTTAAAACTCTGAGTCATTAAAACTGTCCAGGAGAACCTAATGAATGTTATTTACTGTGCTTCCCAGCTCAGCTAAAATCCGGCTTTTTCTTCTCCTGCTTTCTATGCTTTTCTTTTAAAAACAGCAGCCAAAATTGTCTGGAAAGCAGCCCTTGCGAGAGACAAACTGGATCAGTAAGTGGAAATGTCAGTTTTTAAGAATCTCCACCACCGCTTTGAAGTAACTTCATTTTTTTGTTTGATTGCTCTAATTCAAAAGCTTTATCTTTTAGGCTATCTCTTAAAAAAGGAAATTTAGTGGCTGCAGCTAGAATTAATAAAAAAAGAAAAAAATAAAGCTGCCAAATCCTGATCTTTTGATGATAGTCTCTTCAGAAGGCTGCCTAGGTGGGCTGGCTCCTGGGCTCCCGCTCTGGCTGGGCAGCACTGCTGAGCTGAACGCAGTTACTCCCCACTCCTGTGATGCTGGAGATGTCAGAATAGGACCCCCACCCCACCCCCCCTTTAATTTCTGTTTGTGTTGCTGAGCTTAGCCTTGGAAATGGAAATCTGACTTGAAAAGAAACTATTTGCGATTAGAGGCTGTGAAAAAAAAAATAATCTAATGAGTTGCTGCTTTTAATTCCACATCTGAAAGGCAATCTATTACTGTCTTTTATCACTTCTGTCTCCTATTAGAGAAGCAATCTCATGCTGGGACTCTTTCAACACCCAGGCAGTTAATATACATTATAATTATTGCCTAATGTATGAATAGCCTGGTGTGCCCAAGTTCTCTGTTCATTTTTACTCGGCTCCTAGAAAGCCTATGCTGTACGTAAGCAGGGTTGGAGTAAGGATCTCATGAGATCAATGAAGGTTTTATTTTAAATTATTTATTTTTTGCATTGCGTTATCACCTCAGGTGCTCTGCTTGAGAACAAACGCAGAATACTCGTGTAGGAAGACACAGTTCCTGCCCCAGAGAGGTTACAGAGAGATGGGTAGAGGAGGAAAAGGAAGGGGAGAAGTCCCAAGAGATCAGCAGGGGATGGTACTGGGGACATCCACCGGCTGTGAGCTCAGGAGGTCTGGGTTTACAGTGGACTTCCCAGTGCTGTTAAAAAAGAAAAAGGAAAAACAATTTGATGAAATTTTAAAAAGGAAAACATTCCCAAAATTTCATTTCCACCAGAGCAAAAATATCATTTTGTCCTTGATTTATAAAGCCATGTTCATTTTCAGGTTATTTAGCCAGTTTTAAAGCAAAAAAGCAAAAAAGCAGCATGCTCTGCATGCAAACTGTCAAAGCAAAACCTTCCTCCCCACACGCACAGCAGGGTTTGATTTCACTCTGGGTCCCCCAGCTGCGGTCTTGCTGCCGAAAGGTGCTCAGGACCAGCACGGGGTTGCCGCTCAGTGCCCCGACCGATGAGCGACACAGCCATTAAGCCCCAACCCCTCCATGACCCGGCACGTGGGTTTTCAGACAAGCCAGAAGCTCACAGCGGGTTGTGAAAATCCTTTATTCCTCACCACATGTTGGGGACAGCTTGATGCAGCGACGTATTTCTGGTGCAGCAACGAGCACCAGGCAGCGTGGCACAGCTTTATCCCTTGACCCTTCATTCGAACCTTCTCTCAAGGCTGTTTGCAAACTCCTGCTTCTCCCTTTTCCCCATGGCAGCTTCCCTGAGGACCATCCGCATCCAAGGACGATGTGAACCCCAGACCAAGTTGATAAACCACCCTATGAACCACCATTGCTAGAGGACCAAGGTCTGGGCGGTTCCTTCCACCTGATGTGGAGCTCAGCTCATCTCTGCCAGGAGCCTATGTTGGTCACAACACCAGGGCCAGCTGTAGCAGCCCCAACCCACAGAATAACTCATTTGCCTCTGCCTAAAACTTCTCTTAGAGTGCAGTTAATTCTTTACAAGCCTTAACACTTACGGCCACGCGGACCCAAGGATAGAAGGGCATTAAAATTCCACTTGATGCTCACCAGGCCTGACTAATAAAATAATGTCCAACAAGGACATCAATTAGCCGCTGATTCACTAATGCTTTGCGAGGCTAATGACAGCTGGAGCGAGGAATTTGAAACCCGAGTCATTTCTCCAGCCTGCACCGGGGTGCCAGGGATAAAAGGTTAGTCATGTGTACCAAATGCAGCGTGAGCTCCTCCATTATTTATCTGTGTCAAACAGACAAGGAGCGTTTCAATGCCTGCAGTCACTCTATGGTAATTTGTATTATATAAACAGATATAATCTGGTCATTAATACACATAATTCTGAGTGAGCTGACAGTAATGAATCTGAAGTATATATTCCATTGACTTGTTCCCTTGCTAAATAACAGTCCGTATTAATAAGAACTGATATGCTATAGCCAGAAGCACCCAGGAGCATGGTGAGGTTCATCGTGGACACAGGTTATGTAGTTTCGCACTTTGCTTCTTGTCCTAAAGTTTTCGGCCAGGCCCTAGCTACAGACTGATGGAATTTAGACTCCTCTTTCACCAGGCCAGGTCTCTTCTGTTTACTGGCTTAGGACTGCTCCTGTTGCATCAATCGCTGCTTGGCACTGCTCACCCCACATCTCTGGCTCTGGTGAGCTGGGTTGGGCTCATTGGCTTCCTGTTCCTTCCCACCTCTTGGGAGAATGCTTTCATTAATAGTTAATAACTGAGGTTGTTTTTTTTGTAGTGGTGTAACAGGCATTTTCTGGGAAAGTGCAGGTAGATGTGTATGGACATTGTCTAGAGACTTGTCTTGCCATGGCTGCACAAATACAGCAGATCTGTGCCACTCCAGGGATTTGTTTCTTAAGACACTGGAAGTTGAAGATACCCACTAGTACACACCTCTGCACATGTACCATGAGTGGAGCAGCTCGGCTATTGACTGTTGAGCCAACAGTGGCCCACAGGATACCTCTACACGGGCTGATTTCCATGCAGCTGCAATGGAAATGGGGACAGCTTTGTGGGTCTATAGCAGAACGGCCACCATCACACAGCAATGCCATGAAGCATCAGTGCCCCCGTCTTGAAAAAAGGATCTGGCTACCTGCGGTGGGAAGGTGGTCAGCATGGGCTCAATCAGGGACGTAGAGACCAGAGCAGTGCCTTGTCCTGGAAGCGAGCCTGGCCATGTGCTCATCGAGGTGTCCTGGGCTCACCCTTCCTCTGGATTTGTCTCCATCAGTAAAAAGTTTCAGTGACTAACTCTGCCTTTCCGGCAACAGTGAGGATGTTCTGGGAGCTCCCCGGAGGGCTGCAGCTCTGCTAAATAGCAAGGAAGAGGCTGGGGATTATTTATATGGAGTTTCTAAACCAGCTTTGCAATAAACAATCTCTGTTAACAAACCCAGATGAAATGGGTTTGGGAGTGTCCAGCTGGAAAGGCAAACACTTGATCCCACAGCAAGTCCCAAGCCCAGGAGCTGTAGGGGAGTGTCAGCAAGATCCTGTCCCACCCAATGCCCTGGTCCTTCTCGCTGCTGCAAGGGCAGTGTCCAGCAACAACAGCACCGGCTCCTCATAAGATTTAATCTCTGGGATGCAGGAGGCAAACCCCACTTTATGAGGACAGGAAAGATCTGTTTACCAATGGTACAACTGGCTCGTATCTACCAGTGGAGATATGGGAGAGATTTACAGTAAGGCTACTCCCAGTATTTTAGATGTTGCATTACCCATTCTTACCTAACATACTTCTTGGCCATGCCCCTGCACAGAACTCCTAGTCTTGCTCATGTCAACAAAGCAGCAGTGGGAAATTTCAAGGTAAAAGCCCAGGACAGACAGTTCTGCCTAGCTGCAGGTTGTACAGACCCATTTATCTAAGATAGTTCGCCTCTGTTTAACGATCACCTTAGTTACCACTGGAGTGAAAAGTATGTCATCAGCTCCATATCATATAACCTTACCATCTGGCTTTTTCAAACGTACGCCAAAAATGTTGCTTTTACGTTGCTGCCATTTCTGAGGGTTATTGTCCCCCATATGGAAAACAAGAAGTTTCCCTGTACTTAAAAAGAGATGCTGCAATTGCCCTGATTCTCTTGGCTGTCTCCTGCCTCTTGTGCCCTTTTGTTTCCCATATGGATGATCTATAGATCCTACCTTCCAATTTGTGTTCACTGCCATTGGCTCCCATTTTCCCCATTTGTTTCATAAAGGTTATTTGTATTCTCCTCTGGGAGAAGAAGGGGTTGTTGTTTTAACCACAGTAATAGTCTCTCGGTTGTCGGATTGTGGCTTTTGGTCAGTATAGAGAAATGTTGTTCAGTATTCTCCAATTATCATTCTTGGGGTTGTTTTTTTTTTCCTGTTTAAATTCTTCCTCTGAACTCATTTGGCTTATGATTGTTTTCAGGTTTGTAACAGCAGCCTGGGAGAGCAGCAAGGCAATATCTTACCGGGTTTGATTTTATTCTGTCTGCACATAACAAATGTTTTCAAGTGGCAATCACTTCCTACCTAAGCTACTGTGCGTTTTTAGTCCTGTGATCAAATTCTCTGTATCTGCCAAGAAAAAAGGTCTAATATACAATTCTCCCCTGTTGGATCTGTGAGTTCTTTTGAGATAGGAAATAATCACCATCATTTTTACAAATATGGAGGCTGTTTCAGCGCTGGAGGCAGCTTTCCTGCAGAATTCACTCCATTTGAAGTTTCCCTGTGACAATCTGGCCCTTTCCCCCTCCTTGCCTTTGGCAGCTGCTCAGGGAGACACTCAGATGGTTTGCAGGTTTGATTTTGTGCTCCACTGCAGATACTGGTTGGACTATTTTGTGCTTTCTATTTTAGACAATTGAGCCATCAGTTTTCAGATTAATTTACTAGGTCCAATGGCCTGGATGCTTGTGATCCTATTTCTAACAGTTCTCCATCTTGTCCCCACTTCAGCCTTCCTAAAACCATGATTTTAACACTCCAATCAGCTTCCCACCAGGTTTCCATCTTTCCAGCTAGGCCAAATTTTTGCCTGTACAACGGTGATTCCAGTTTATTAGCCAGGACCTACCTTTGGCGGATAGGTGATGAAAGAATGTCTTTCCACTTCCTTCAGTGCTTTGATTAATTTCATTCTCAGCACCTTCATTATGTGCTAAATGAGTTTCCATTTGTTCCCTCTTTGCACCTTTCCCTTTTGTTGTTAGTCTAACACCTCCCTGCCTAAGGCAGCCTGTCTTTGCCTCAGAAAATTGTTTTCCAATTTGGGAAGGAAGTTACCAAAATCCTCCAAACTCTCTCATGGAGAGACAATATAAGCGCTTTGCAAATGACACCCATCTTGCCACTTCTGTGATCACCTTTCCCATTGAACACCACTTGTTTTACTTCTTCTTCAGGAGAGGAGGGATCTCTGAAAGCTCCTTTGGGCACCTTTTCAGCATCCTTTCAAGTGATGTGGTGTAGAAAACAAGCGAGGGACTGTGATTTAGGGACATTGGTGCTGGTATTGAGCTGCAGCTGGGCTCCTGGCTTCCCGTCTCAGTGGTGTACCTGCTGGAGCCATCACAAGGTAGCTATGGCTTTCTTTTAGAATGGATCCAACCCCTTGGAAACCTGATTTGTCTTGTCAAAATAGCAGAAAACTATCCTGGGGTAAAAAAAAAGAAAAAGATTGTGCTCTGCTGGGCTAGGGAGGGGATAAAACTCTGCAGTCAGGAGAGGGAGAGAGAAAAAAAAAGGAAGGATGTCCCTTCTGCACCTCAGTCACTGCTGGAAGCCCAGCCCCAGCCCTTCCAGCAACCAGCCTTCTTGCAGGATCCACCCATCTTTCTGGGACAGCCAAAAAACCTCTTTGTGAGCAGGCTGGATTTACTTAGTTTTGATTTATAATTGAAATGCAATTAATGTCACTGTATTTGTGCCATCACCTCTGTGCCCTGTGCATAGGGTGTGAGTCCTGCAGGACCCTCCGTTGCACTTCATCACCCGCAAGTGCAGGGACAGATTTTGTTGTCTTCGCACTAAAGACTTAAAGACAGCAGGGAACTCCTCATGACACTGAGTTTCTCATTGTCTTCTTTTTTTCTCTGGAAAGTAATTTTCTCTCTTTTGGACAGAAAAGATAATGTGGGATGATCCTAACCTATCATCCCATTGATTTTGACTGCCATTCAGACAAATGCTTCCTCTCCCTCCCAGACTGTAAGCATCTGTAAGCATCCCACTCATCAACAAACACTCCAGCAGATGCAAAGCATCCCTTGGAAACCACGGTGAGAGCTGCACACATGCTTAGGTGCTCCACTGAACTGGGGCCTCTCTAAACAAGAAGAGACCATTAGTTTTGGCTCATTAGCTTAACCGAGATGACTATTAAATCCCACTCCTCCTGCCACTTTCTGTAAAATAAACTTAGAAATGAGCCATCTTTGCAGCTGTGACTAGTAATAAACCCAATTAATTTCCATGTCTTTAGTGTTAATATATGCATTAGACGTGTCAGCTCTGCCCTTTTGTTTCCTTCATGGAAAAGCTTGTCTCAGAGATTTCCTTTTAATTAGACTGGGAATTTGCTCCTTTGTGGATATATTCCTCCAGGAAGCCACTTACTGAGGTGCAGCATCTTCAGTCCCAGGGAATGGTGTTCGTTTGGTGGGTGTTGTTTTTTTTTTTTAAATGCATATGACAATTAGTATCACAACAAATTCATACTTCCTCTGTTAATTTAAGGGTTAAGGAAAAATCCTCCACTTTGTCCTGTGAAGATGTCACCAAACAAACAAAGCAGAAACCAAAGACACAGATGCACTTCTCTTTGAAATCTGCATAGTAATTACTGTTTACCGTCCTTCCTCCTTCATTGATGACTCCAATACAAAGGGTACAGTAAACAGCTGTGTGGGATTCATGGTCAGATCCATTAGCACAATGAAGTAGTTCTGCTGAATGCAAGTCTCTTGCCAGTTGTTTAAGACTGGATAACAAGCTGAGAGGAAAACCACACAGGTCACGGCTCTGTAGCAAAGTCTTTTAGAAAGTATTGCTGGTAGTGCTCGTCTTGATTACAGGGAGATCAGAGCCCCAGCACAGATGGAGGGGCAAAGTGCACAGGCTCCAGCAAAGCCTTTGAAAGTTTATCAGCCCTTGTACTCCAAAAAACTGCCCTTAGGTGCCTCATAGCTGTATGTCAAAGAGCGTAGCCCACTCAAAACAGGAGTCCAAGACTAGTGGTGCAAATCTCAAGGCACCATGTGCTCTGTAGATGGAAGAAGAAGCTGGAACTTGAGTCCTGTGCAGAAGCAGCTTTTAATTGTATCACATCCAAGAGAAAATCGGTCCAGAAGCCAAAATTACATGAACAAACTCTGCTACCAACCTCCTTTCCTCCTCCCGCTGCCCCACGATTAACCTTTCTCCTCCACCCTTGCAAATAACGCAAACTCCCAGATTCATTTTCTGAGATTTCCCAGAGCACTGTGGATGCTTTTCTTTCTGCCTATCTCTCGTGTTACATCCAGGAATGGCTCTTTCTCCCTGCAAAGGTTATCTATGTTTGAAGCCTCCTCCCCACGGACAGAATCATAAGGTCTCTGATGAGGAACAGCAGGTCTTTGTTCACTCTCAATGCATGGGGCTGTAAATCCTCCAAGGGTGACCAGGGAAACCAAGAGCTTGCTGCCCTCATAAATCTCCCAGGGTGGCTGCTGCAGCCGTCGCATGCTCTCCAAGGGCTGCAGGTTTCCAATGGTCTCTGCAATTGTAGAGTAGAAAATAAGCCAGTGAATGTACCAGGGGACAAAAACAAAAGATGGGTTTTGGTCACTTTAGTTAAAAAGTCCCCTGGATAAGCTGCTGGGGACGCTTGGGAAGGACAAGAGAGTGTAACAGCCTTTGGAGCTTTCCCCCTGCTTCTTGGCTAAGCCAGTGTTGATCATCTGGGCTTTGCATGGCCCTTTGTGCAGTAAGCTGGAAGTGCTGGCAAAACACCTGCTGTGGTAAACCTGGGGTTGCACCCACATTTAGGGCTGGTGCACCCACTTGGAAATGACCTGTGATCTGGGGAGTGGTGGGGAAGGTCTGAGAAGATCGGCACAATCCAGGCAGCACCCTACGGTCGGTATGTGGTTCTTGGGCTGAGTCCATCCTCTTCCTGCCTTTTATCTTGCTCTGAGTTCAGAGCAGGATGGGAGAGGACAGGGAATGGCCTCTAGGGCAATGAGTGACACCCAGAAGCCAAACTCTTGTTATTGCACCAACACGTGCTGTCCAGTCCTTCCCAACACTGTGGCCCTCTCAAATATGCTGTGGTTAGTGCCTTCGCATATCTGTCCATGAAAGATAAAGCTCTTGCCTCATCACAACGGTGCAGGGTGCTGTGTTTGTCTCTTGCAATGCAGTGGGGTAATTCTGAGAGCTCGTTGCACCAGGACGTCATCCATTTGCAAAGGCTGGGAAATAATCTGCCGAGCCAGTGCACCTCGGCATCACGACAGCAGATGCGGAGAGGCGGCTGACAGCACCACTTCCCGGTGACAGGGCTGAGCCCAGCCGAGCGTGACAGGCTCTCAGAGTGCTGCGGGGCTGCAAAGAGTTGTTGATTTTATATTTTTTTTTTTCTTCAAGTTTTCCAAGTCTGATCCTTCCCAGGAGGAATCCTTGTTTAACTGCGTCATCCAGTGGTGTGAAGGAGCCTGATCTTGTGGCAGTAGCGCCGGGTGGTGACTAGTAAGATTGGTACGCACATGCCAGCTCTGTTCTCATCTCTGTGTCTTAGCTTGGACAGGTGACTTGTCACTTCATCTCTGCTTCTGGCTTGGTAAGACAGGGAATTTACTGCAACCTCTTCATCTGCCACCCAGATGAAGGATGCTTGGTGTCTCCAGCCCTTGTGCTTTTGTTCAGAGCACGTATAGCGGAAAGCCAATTAACAGGGCAGGTTTAAGGCAGGTATTGCCCACAAGGCAGTTGTCATGCCTGTCTCTCCTCATTACCGGTCTCATGTTTAGTCTTTGTGCCAGACTCCCCTTGAGTCTATCTGCCTGGGAAGGACAAGAGCTGTTTCTCTGGATGTCTGTCAGTCCCCAGCAGCGGTGGAGGGAAGCCTGAGTGAACCGGCCCCTCCAGCTGCTCTGACTTTCCTGGCGTTCCCACTGCCGTGACCAGCAAGGAAGGGCCCACTGGTTCCCTGGGCCTTTTGATGCTCAAAGTGACAGCTTCCTTATGGGCCCTATAGCCCTTGGCTGGATGCTCCTAATTCCTCTTATCCTTCTGGCAAGCATTTAATAAGCAAACCCTCCAGTGATGCTCTTCCTGCCAGGCCCACGATGCGGCTATCTGAATTCTGCCTTTTCTTTTTAACCGGGTTCATTTTCTTCCTCCTCCAGGCAATTGATAATGCCTGCGGGAGGGCTCTCACATCCTCCTGCTGCCTTAGATGTCTGAGTACCACTTTCCCTGCTCCCTGGGACAACTGGCAGTCTATTCGTTTTCAGTCTCCCTGGAACGGGTCTGGCCTTTCATTTTGTAGCTTAATTCTGCCCTACCAGCAGCCCTGGAGCTCCCTTGCCAAAGCAAGAGAGGAGAATAGTTGAGCTCCTTGCGCCGAGATGCGACTGGCACTGGTGTGAGACGGGAAGCGGGCTCAGACTTGGCCACATGGCCCAGATGTTTTTATTTTGATTTCTTTATTTGTTTTCTACTTTTCTTGATGCCTGCTGCTTCGCTCTGGAGAATCTCAGCTTTTGTTATAAACAAATCAAACTTTAAAAAAAAAAAAAAAAAAAAGGAAAAGAAGGTGTTGGAGGAAGCAGTGACATTTGGAAATGTACGCAAAGCAATGTGGTGACGTTTGCCTCAGTCTGCCGAAAGCTTGAAACAACAGCTCGGAGGCAGATGGAGGCTCTCCCTCTTGGCTGTCAGTCCCCGTCCTCGGCTGCATCCCCCGGCGGGCTCACAGCACGCCGAGCTCCCTCCCTTTGCACTTTCCCTCTGCAACCACCAAATGAATGCTATGTGGCGTTTTAATAATAACCAAAGGCTGAGGATTTCACATGACTCTAGAGTTGGGCTACAGAGCTGGGCTGTGGCAGGTTTAAATTTTCAGAAGAGCAGCGAAATTGGAGAAGCTCTGCAAAGCCTGCGCAGTCCTAGGCTGAGCATCTGCACACCATACACTCAGGTGGTGCCTCAGTTTTGCATCTCCTTTAGGTGGAGTTGGGGAAAGTATCATCAATTTAAACCTTGCACAGAAACATGGTTTAACAGCTCCCCGCCTGCAGTTCAACCTCTTCAATGAACGTAAGCATAGATCAGAGTGAGGTGCAAGCTAAAAAATTCAGAACCCAATCCAAAACATGAATGTGCCAGCATTTGGGTGTGTAGGTCTGGAGCTGGAGTCTGACTCACTTGCAAATAGGGACCCTTTGCAAAACGTGGATCAAGGTTCAAATTCCTGTCCCTCCTCCAAAATCGAATAAAGGTTGAAGAAATTCTGAGAACTCAGTGTTTTGGTTCTGGGCCATCTAAGAGGGGTGAAGTATGTGCTTAAGTGCTTTGTTGAATAGGAAGAGACTTGAGCATGTGCTTAATGTTATTAAGTGCTTAGCTGTTTTTGTTGAATCAGGGCCCCTGGCTTTTAAAGTCAATACTAACCCCTTAGGCTGCATCTGAAAGGATTTGGAAAAGAACTGGCATCCAGATACTGCTGGATGTTTGACTGCTGAGCTCGCATTCCTGCTTTGAAGGCTCCTTCCTCTAAATCTGCTCTCATTGCTATTCCAAATCATCTAAACGACTTGTCCCTGGCCACCAGGTGATTATGCAAGGGAGGATGAGGAGTTATGGATACTTAATGCACACCCCAGCACAACTCCTGGAGAAGGTCAGCTGTCCTGCAGTTTCCATCGGTGATCTCAACGCAGCATGGTAATACCAGGATGTCGAAGTGTGATGCTGTTTTGCTGGCCCAACTGAAGAGGCACACTGCAGGCCTTCCGATGTCCTCTTTTGGTGGCTGCTGTGCTGCTCCTTGTAACCAGCTTCTCCTTGTTGTGACAGCCCCTGAAGTCAGTTTGGTTAAAAGAGGTGGGTGAGCATGAGCTGAGCTGGCTCCCTGTGGGTGACGTGGGTTAGGGAGTGATCACAGGAACACGGCTGGCTGATCCATCACCAACAGCAGGCAACAGAGAGTAGCTGCAGGCAGTGAACTTTTCAGCCAGCATAGATGCTGCTGGAAAGGAGGCATCCCCAAAAATCTGCAACAAGAGGATGGATATGAACCTCATCCCCTGAAACACTGTTTTGTTGGCACCAGAGCTGCAACTGGCAAGCAATGTTTGAGAGAAATGTGTCTCCAGAAAGAAGTGGGGAAAATAGCAACTTTTCCTCCTTTACAGGTAAAAGAGTGTCTGAGACCAGGATGGAAATAGATGGAAAACTTATGCACAGATGAAAGGCTTGAAATGAAATACATTATGCATGAGACTAACAGTTGGAATCTGAGAGCCACTTGGAGGTAATCATCTGAAAAGCGGGAACAGTTCTGGGCAACAATTTCAGCCTATTGCAGAGGCACCAGGTTTCCTTTTAAAGGAAAGACAAAGTTAAAATTTCAGGACTAGAGTGGCCTTCTCTGGACAAACCAGATGCATCCCTCCCTCCTCTGTGTCCTCTCCCAGGTCTGGAGGGACAGGCAGGCTGGCTGCTGAGTCGGTCCCCGGACAGGGCTGGCGGTGCTGTCCCACAACTAGCAGTGCCATATGAGGGAGAGGCTGTGATTTGCAATGCCAACATCTTTTGAAATGAAATAACTTCCCCAGTGTTGCCTTGCTGTGGCAGGCTATTTTTCTAAAAAAAAAGTTCCTGTCCACACATCTGATGCTAATACAGCAAATGGTAACACAAAGATGCAGCATGCCCTGAATCAACAGTTCAGCTGTGAGATTCAGATTAAAGTTTTGGACCAATAATTTCTGGAAATTGAAATGCCATTCTTTTCTCTTGCAGGTTTGCAGATGCCTAGGTTGACAGAAAATGTGTTCTTCCAGGACAAAGCTTTCATTAAAGAAGATTAAAAAGTGGTGTTTCCTCTTAAGCCAACATTGTTAAGAAGCTCCATACTCAAAAAATGGTGGAACAATGACAACAACAGAGATTCAGGTACCATTGCAGGTCACTTTGCACCTGAATTCAAAGCCAGCCTTTCACGTGCGGCAGTTTCTCAGCTCAGGTTTTAAGTTAAGGCTCAGAGACCGACAGCAGGTCCCTCTGGAGCCCTATCTGCTCTGATTCAGATCCTGCTGTTTACGTGTCGTGGGCTCCATGACTGCGCACCTGACCTTCCAAGTTTTATGGGACTCACTGATGCAAAGCCTGGAGCCGGTGACACCTCCCTTCCTCCAGGCACGTGTCTTAAGCAACAGCAAGAGGTCTGTGTTTATTCTCCCTAGCACAGTGGAGAGGGAATTAATTCAGGCAAAGAGATTTATGTTGGGTTTTTTTTTAGTGGTTCCTTGACCTATTGTTATACACTAAATGAGACACACTGCTGTTAACCCTCTGAGTAAGGAAAGCCAGCAGGGAGACAGTGTGTGGAGATAAAGCGGAACGTTTTAGGTTAAGTTAAGTTCTTAAATGCAAAATTCAGTTCTTAGATGCAAAGAATGGGAGGGTGAAATAGTGAGAGCGAAGTGATGCACTGAGGACAGCCTAGCAGATCGATACTATCACAAGGTCTTTTGAGCTTTCTTCCTTTACAGGTGACATCTCCTGGTTTAACGGGACAGTGCAAACAACAGACCATGGAACACCTGATCTCTTCTGCCTCTGCCACTGAAGTCTTGTGACCTTGGTTGAGTTATTTAGCCCATCTCAGCTTGCCCATGTCCAAAAGGTTAAAAGTCAGCTCATAAAATGCACTGTTTGATGCAAACTAGATAGATGCAGGTTGCCTCTGATTCATATTCAAGGGCCATTTTTCACTGGCAGTGGAGCTGATGTAAAGGGGCCGTTGTCCAAGTGAGCATCAGCTGAGACTGAATGAACTCCTTTAAAGGCTGTAGGGTTAGAGTTTGCTGAGGGGAAAAAAAAAGCAGAAGTCCTCGCTGTTGCTGTCAGCTTTGTATGAACTAAAACGTGTTGCAGGCGCAGTTTGATCTTGCTCAGCTTCCCACGGCATGCAAGCAGGCTTGATTGCAAATCCTTCCCGTGAGCATTTCTGCCCAGCTCCAGGCTCCCATCACGTGGCTTGCTTCAGCCGAGGGGTCCTGAGCCCGACCAAAGGGTGCCATTGCAGCCAGCTCCGCCTTCGTCGCAGGCAGTTTGAATGCAAATTGTACTGCAAATTATGTCCTTTCTTCTGGGAAGGGCTTAATACTTCGAGCATGAACCTCTTTGGTCCTGAGCTGAACGCTGCGCTGTGGCTGTTCACGGATGCGCGGTGAGGTAGGTGCAATGATTCGGCTAGCAGGGAAAGCACGAAATGTGTAAGCCTGTTTGGGACAAAACATTTGGTCAGTGCTGCTGTCACTGTGGCTGTACCTTCACCACTGACCAGACATTAGCAGGATAGGACAGCTCTGTATGGGGAAAGTGTCCACACAGGCTGAAATGGTGCTACACTACTGCATGAGAGAGCTGTTGCTATAGAATTAAGTAGCAATGTTACTACGGTTTTGCAGTCTCCCCAAAGCAGAGCCTCTCTTGCCCTGCTGCACTTTGCCTCCCTCCTTCCTACCCCTGTGTGGCTGTCTCTTCGCTGCAGCACAGGGGAAAAGGAGGGCTGGAGGCGAGACCCACTCTCTGCCCTTCCTCCTCCTGGCAGAGAGCTGGAGCAGAACGGGGCTGCTGGGCATGTGGGGCTGAGAGGGGAACACAGGTGGGTTTTGCTGGAGGGGGCAGAGGGTCTTAGCAACGTGAAAGAGCAAGGGAGGGCTCAGCAGCACGAGTGGTCCTCTGTGCAGCTGCCATGGGTAGGTCTCTGAAGGCTAGATTGGGGTATTGGTGATGGCAGGAGGAAGAGATCTCTGTGTAACCAAGCACAGGCATGGTGGGACTCCCTTTCCTGGTAAACAGGACATGTGCTTCTCTAGGGCAGATCGGGAGCCGAAGGCAGAGGGAAAGGAGAAGGGAAGGCACCCAGTGTAGGGCTGGGTCTGGCCTTTGCACGGACCGGCTTTACTGGACTGGCTGCCATTGGAGCCCATGCTAATGTGGGACCAGAAGAGCATGAGCTCATGCTCAATGCATTGTTGTCCCTTGATGACTCTTTATTGATTCTGGCATATCCATGCCTAACCTTTTGTCAAAGACATCTTATGATGGAGAAGCTTTCTCTTCCTCAGGCTTTTCCAGTTCCTTCTGTTGGGAATTTTCCCCAGCCTGTCTAAATCTCAAGCTGTAATTTAAGCCCATCATTTCTATTCTTCCACTCCCAGTGGCTGATTATTCACAGTTTATTAGATATTCTTCTGCAAAGGCCATGCTGGTGAGGGATGTTCCCAGCCTGATGTGCTGAGATGAGCACTGGCAGCATGGGTGCAAGAAGGCATTAAATTAAAGAGAAATCTGTGTCAGCAAAGGTTAGGCATTTTTAAATGTAAATATGAAACCCAGGACAGGAGAAGTAAAGGAGTCAAAGTACAAGAACATCAGACATTATATTGTAAGTATGAATCAAAAGTAATTGCAGCAGAACTCAACTGACATCATCAGCCTGGTGATGAGGGAGAAAGAAAAAAGCAGTGAGAAAGTGTCACTTGGAGTAGTCCAGCTCTGAGTTAATTTGAACAGTGTCCATGAGCCTGGGGAGGGAATGCAGTCCCCATCAGTTAACATTAGAACATGATGTATTAGGTGCCTTGCTTAAATGCTGGTAAAGTTTCTTTATAGTGAACAATGGGGGGGGGGGGGGGGGGGGGCAGCTTCACGCTCTGCTTCTTGTCAGCTGTGAACATCATGAGTGACACTGGTTTGTTTAACTCCATGTTCCTCCTCCCCATGTTCTCCTTATCAGACCCTCTCTTACCCTTAAAACAGAGGTAAAAATGGAGCTGATCTTGCCTGCCTTTCCACCCTTTCCATCCAGTTCTCTCACACGTCTTCCCTAATCTAGGGACTAGAAGCAGGTTTTGCATCTTCTTTGACAGTTTGACACCTGATGCAGGCAGGAGGCATCGGTGGAGCAGCACCATGGTACCTCCCTGGGCTCGGGGCTCACCAGCTCTCCAGAGGTTCTCACTGCTCCGGCTCCTCTGCTAAGCAGAAGTGGGTGTTTCATGGCCTTGGGGAGCACCACCCTACCTGAGGCAGCGATGGGTGATTCAAAAATCAGTCCTCTTCCTGGCTGCCTGCAAAAAGGAAACAAATGCCTTTGCACGGCTCGTAGTCTGTCAGGAATGTCTGGAGAAGCTCTAATATTGCTTCCCCACAAGCAGCTGTCCTCTGCATCCTCTTCCATGGCCTCCTGAGTGACTGCTTGTTTTGCAAACAGCCCATCCTTCCTTCCACGTTCCCTCTGGATGGAGCTTTTTGCTGGAGGGTTTCCTGTTCTTGTCTCTTCGTTCCTGTACAGTTCTGCCTTCTCAGTCGTGCCAGTGCAACCGCTCATGCTTAAAAGTGGATCACTGAAATATCTGGGTTAGCAAAAAAGGAAAGAAGAGGTTATTTTTTTAAATCCAGATCAGGGTAGCGATATGTTTTCCAGCCATAGTCCCTGCACAGCTGGTGGGACGATGATCTGCAACAGAGGAATGGCCAAATGTAGGAACTGCCCAAACTAACAGTCAGGAGCAGGGAAAGGGACAGCATCGCTGTCCTCCCCGGTTCCAGTGCATGTTCCCCTCTTCTACATCAGATCTGGGGAGTCAGGTCGTTGCAGTGACCCATGGGAAATGCCTGTCCCGTCACCCAACACATGGGCAGTAGCATGGGGGGGGCGGGGAGGGAAAGCGGGACTGTGTCTTTTGATGCGAGACCACAGTCAGATCAGATGAGACTAAGGGGAAACTGGACCCTTGAAGGACCTAATCGAGTTGTCAGTTGTTCCTAATGCAGCAGTCACTAGCAGATTTTGCCCTAACAATACAAACCTGGTAATGTTTTGATGGGCTGGGGTAGTGCTTGTCGTCTGAATATCATGATTTTGTGTTAAAGATCCTACTCCATGTTTAAGGAATTTGACCTCTGCATCTTGTTGACAGCATGGAAATGTTTCAACGCTGTACAAACGTGAGGAAATAAAGGTAGGCTGCAAAAGTCTGAGAAGAGAAAAATGCATCATAGATATGTTGCAGTCACCTATCACCCAGAGAAATTGGGTTTGTTTGACAAAAAATGGAAACACTGCCAGGATATTTTGCTTCAGTTGAGGTTATTTGCCAGAATTGTTTGTGGTTGGTAATGAGCGCAAGGTTCACTTATAATAATGTAACCATGGTAATATGATAACACAAACTGATGTCAGTCTGATTTGCTGATAAGATTTATACCCTATTATATTATCCAATGCAATTAAAAAAATGCTTAGAAAATTAACATTAGAATAGATTAAAATAGAGTATCAGAGGCATAGTGACAGCTGTGGGTCTTAAGCATAGTCCCCAAGTGATGTTTCCAGATAACGTATCACCCTGCCTCCGACGGGCTGTGTTACAATAAGCAAGGAAAGCAATTGCTTTCATTTTACAAACAGGGAATTGCAATGTTCCTCTTAATTTCTGCAATTTCCTGCAATCATTTTAGCGTGATTGGTCAGAAATGAACCTAGGTAAAGTAACAAGTGTTAACTGGCCTCATTTAATCTAAACTGAATTTAATAATCAGCAGGGGTGGAAGAGGGAAAGACAAATGTGTGCATTGGGTTGTTGGGCTTTGCTCCTAGTGGGAAGGAAATGAATGGTGAGATGGGAGTCAGGGACTCTTACCCTATGCCTATGCGTTTTGGATTCACTGCCCTGCAGGGCAACCACTACTTTCTCAGGGCTCCTTTTATATTACCAGTGGCACCCACCTGCTGTTTCTTCTCTTGTAAGCTCCGTGGGGCAGAGACCATCTCTTTATTCCCTATATATGAAATGCGAAAGGAAGACAGCATTTCTACCACCTAATAATATAATCATAAGAGATGAGCCAGGATAATCATAAAAGATGAGCCATTTCATAACCGCCTCTGTACCAGACAGAATCACATCTCTCATAACATCCTAGCAACAGAGCTCCTCAATCATTGTCTCTTCTCCTTCCCTGCAGATAACTCACTGACTCCTTCCTTGCAGTTTCTATGTTCAAGTTTAGGACGGGGAATCTGGGATTATTTGTGTTTGGAGGATTTCAGCTGATCACCCCAGTGAAGGAATAGCAACTTTACAAAGGATTGTAAGAGCAAGTCCTTCAGCTGTTGCCGCAAGCTAGGAGAGGAATGGAAGACAGTTTCAGACTCAGATTTTTTTTTTATTTTTTAATGTGAGAGTCCTATTACTTAGCCCTTGCTAAGAGTTTTGAGGTGTTTGGTTTGCTGAGATAGAGGCCTCCAAAGGTTGTCCAGTTAGAGCTAATCTGGGGATTGGGGCCTCCCTCTTATCTCAGTCTACTTTTTCACTGGGATGATCGACTGCAGTGTAACTGTGAGGGGAGAAACCCGTCTTGGTCTCTTGTTCCTCCTGTGCTTAAAATATCTGTTTAACTTGAGAACAATACCTAGCAAACGCACTCTTTTCTCCATCGTCTCACCTTATTTTCCTCTTCTGGTTCTGTCTTTCATCTATATTGCACCACCTATGGCTGGACTTTTGCTACTTACAGACTCTTTATTTTGTTGTTTTCTGAACAGTGTCTTTCTGAGTAAATTAAACAGACTGTATTTTATGCTCATTCTCTTTGGTATTTCTGCTGCCTTCAAACCCTGCCTTTCCGGGCTCTCCCTTCCCTTGTCTCCACGAGCTACACTCTGCCGAGCTGCATCCTAGTTCTTGAACAGTTTTCTGTGGTGCTCCCCTCACTGGTGGTGTCTTAGGTCACATCTTGTTTTCCTTCTGTTCACATAATTTGACATTTCTTGCTGGCTGCTCCCTTGCATATCTCCTTCTCCCATGCTGTCCAGCCTCCTAATTCCCACTGCTTCCCTGGCACCTTATTATTCCTTCATGTCTGGGGTGAAACCTGAGTTCCTCATCTTCAGATTCCTCTTCCCTTTCTCTTTGCTGATCTTAGCCACGCAGTGAGTCTGGTTCAGTCGAAGCTGCATTCTCCTCTCCACGTGATGCAGGCAGTTGACTGTTTTGGCAGTTCTTGTGTTTCTTTTCCTTCCTGGAACTGATGCACTGCGAAGGATGAACACAGAAATGTCAGCAGGGAGTACAGGAGACGAGCAGCATGTAATACTCTTCAGAGTGGAAGAGGTGACTTGGGAGGGAGCAACTGGACCGAAATCTACCAAATGATAAGTGGCAAAATGAATAAATATTAACATTAAGACAGATTTTATTTAGTGCTGTAATTTATTTTTGAAGCAACATGCACAACAGCACAGAAATATTTGAAATAGCTTTGCATAAATATCGTATGAAGCTTTGTGTACAAATGCATACAAGGCACAGAGCTACATGCAAAATCTGGCTAAAAAGGGTGAAGGAAAATGTGGAACCTCTCTGCTTCCATGTCTGGAGAGCTTCTGGTACCCGCTTGGGAAAGTAACTCTGCATTGCAACACAGCTTTCAGCATAAACATGCTCAGAGGGTGCTGCGTGCCAAGCTCCACGCAGGAAAGAAAGCCATGGAGCAGGTTTTTATATCAGCAGTGGTGGCCTGTAGGTTTTGGCTGAACCTACTTCTGGGCCTTTTATGGGCCTGGATACATAAAATGAGTCGAGAGACAGTGGTCCAGTATGGGACTTGGTTTTTATTTCCTGTTTTGCTTAGCAACCTCAGTCAATCCTTTGCCCTTGGGGCATCCCTTGTCCTTTCAGTGTTTGTCAGTTCTCTCCGTGGATGCAATTTCATGGTCTCTTGAATCTGGCAGGAGTGACATTGCTCCCCAAAGAACTGGCCCTGCCTTCTCTGGCTGCTTATTCCTGTGCTGCCTCACTTCCCCCCTTTTGCTGGCACATACATCTACATCTACATCAGGAGCCAGGACAGCGTAGCAGGCATGGATTTACCGAGCAGTATGGCTGTACTGAGGACCTGCCATCCACGCTGTCTGTATTTCAAGGGTGTTACTTTGGGCTGGTTGTGTTCTCATCCCGCAGACCGCATGTCCATTAATGAACATCTGTTAGTGGTGGGAGTGCTTTAGGTGTGCTCCCTTCTTCTGCTTCTGTTTTACCTCGAATCAGCTCGGTCCATTTGTTCTCAAATCCCTCTGCGATGCAAATCATAGCATGGTAAGCCGGAATGATCTGGAGAGTTGGTTCAAAAAGGCATTCCTAATCCAGACTTAAATATTAACATAGATGCACTGTGCTGACACGGCTGTGTGGTGAACCAGCTCTGGGAAGAGATCAAAAGCAACAAGAAATGGAGCTAGGTTTTGCTTCGACCATCCTCTGAGCTGATGCGTGTGGCCTCACCTACATTTGAGCCAGCATTTGAGAGGGACCGAGGGCTGGTTATAAGCTGCAGGAGGAAAATGGATCTCCTTTTTAGAAACCACTTTGCATTGGTCTAAGGAGACTGTGAAATAATAATGTGTCAGGTGCAGGCTCTCAGAACAAGGACCAACACCTACAATGGATAAAGTAGGTGTACGGCACATCACTGCAATATATTGTCTACCACAAACGGCATGGGAGTGGGGAAACCAATTTCATCTGAGACCTTTCAGTACCAGAAGCACTCATAATCTTCTGAGGAACAGAGGGAGGGCAGGAAAGAGCATTTCATTATGCTCATAATGTCTGTTGAGAGCCACTGTATGGCGGCTCACATCTTTCCAAACAAACCCCATATTGTGAAGGGCTTCCTCAATGCTTTCTTCTTCCTCTTCCATTCTCTCCCCTCAGAACACATCTGGAACTCAGCTTTTGCTCTATTTCGATACCAACATTTTCCTTTCTTTCTTCGGCATCTGCGTTCCCCCCCCCCTTTCCACCGCGTGCCCATTGAAAACCTAATTGCAGATCCCTTGCTGCAATTAGTCTACACGCTGTTATGAAGTTCACTTCATTATGGGTTTTTTTGGCTAGTTGACTCAAACGCACTTTGAAGCAACACCTCGCTGGTGCTTTGATCCTCGTGCCTACGCTGTGGTCAGCACCCTGGTGCAAGGACTGCCACGCTCTCCTCTGCTTTCCACCTTTCCCTACCCACTCCTTGTACACTCGTGCCTTCATGTCAGGATGTTGTGTCCCCAGACGCATCATTTATGCTCCTGTTTCGGACATGTGGGGCTGTATAAGCAACACGGCCCCACAACGTGACTACGCCATGCGTGGCTCCAGAGGTGACGGCTGGAGTTTTTGGAGAGGTCAGTGGGTAGCACCCCCCGCGTACCCCACCTTCCCACACCCCGCCAGGCCCGGCGCGGGGGGACGATGGAGGAGCGGAGCAGGAGGAGGAGGAGGAGGAGGGCGACCGCAGGCGTGGAGCCGCCGCCGGGCGGGGAGGGAAGGAGGGTGGGAGGGGAGGCGGGCACGGGGCGGCGGTGGGCGGGCGCGGGGCGGTGGCAGCCGGGGAGGGAGCCGGGCGCCCCGCGGCTCATTCGCGACCGGCGGCGGCGGCGGCGGCGGCGGCAGCGAGGCGCTCGGCGGCGCTTGGCCCCCCGCGGGCAGGGCCTGTCAACGGCGGCCGCCCCCTCCCCTGCGATGAAGGCGAGCCCCGCGGTAGCCGCCGCCGCCGCGGCGGGGCCGGGGCAAGCGGGGGGGCCGCGGGAGCCCGATGCGCGCTGGCGGGAGAAGGGCGAAGCGGAGGCGGAGAGGCAGCGCACCCGGGAGAGGCTGGAGGCCACGCTGGCCGGGCTGGGCGAGCTGGAGTACCTGAGGCAGCGGCAGGAGCTGCTGGTGAAGAGCCTCCTGCTGCGGCGGCCGGCGGGCGCGGTGCCCGGGGCGCAGGGCGGGCGTGGGGAACCGGCGGGCGAGGGGCCGCCGCCGCGCAGCCTGGAGGAGAAGTTCCTGGAGGAGAACATCCTCCTCCTGCGGAGGCAGCTGGTGAGCGGGGGGGGGGGGCGGCTGGGGGGCGCCGGGGATGCGGGTGTGGGGCGTGTGTCACCGGGGGATGCGGGTCTGCGTCGCGGGGGGATGCGCGCCTGTCGCGATCCCCGCGGGGCGATGTGACCCGCGGGCGGCTCCCCGCGGAAAGGCGAGGAGGGCGCTGGGGACGGCCGCCGTCCCTCGAGGGGTGCATGCCCACGCCGCTGTCACGCCGGCACAGCGTCCCAGCCGCCCGCCCGGGCGCGCAGGTGAAGCGGCGGGGAGCGGCGTCTGCCGGGGGACGGGCCTCCGCGGGCTTTGGGCGAAGCGGTGACAAATCGGTGACGGCCGGATTTTACCGGTGTTTTGCTCGTGGCTGCACAGTTGCCCTTCGGTTTCCAGAGCCAGGCTGGCGGTCCAACTTCCATTCAAGGCAAGAGAGGCGCTGCCGTTGCCTTGAATGGAAGTTGGGAGCGAGCTCCTGGGTCGCAACCCCGAGAGGATGTAACGAGCGCTCCGGCACGGGCAGGATCAGCCCCCCTAAAATAAGGGATGCTTTTGTTGAAGGACGCGCTTTGTAGCTGGTGTGGGAAGAGATGGAAGGCGGCATGAAGCGGCAGATCATTTTTCAATGAAAATAGCGTACAGCTGTGCCTGGCGGTCTTTGTGCACGGCTCAGCATTTGCTTTCACCCAGGGAGAAGTTGGACTGCGTGATTTATTTGCCTGATCTCTTCTTTTCCCCAAACCGCCCCCCCCTTTTTTTCTCTCCCTTTTTTTCTTGTTAGCCTTTTGGTTTAGGATTATTTTCCTCTGTAAAAGATAAAAATAAATGGGTTTTTTCCCGCTGGGAAGGGGCTGGCTGCCGAAGAGCCATAGTGAAGGACCAAGGAGTCATTACTCAAAAAAAAAAAAAAAAAACCCAACCCAAAAACCCGGGGATTTGTGGTAGCACTTTAATTTGTGCACTTGACATTGCAGATTGGAACCAGATGCGGTGCTGGCTGGGGGAGGGGGGCACTGGTGGCCGTAGGTGGCGCGGTGAGTTACCGCTTGAACCCATCACCTCTGCCAGCCTGGCTTCCAGCCAGCTCCCGGCACCCGTCGGAAATGTGGGAGAAGACTTGAGATCTCCTCTTTGGTTCTCCAAGGATGGTGTTACATGCCAGCACATCTTCAAACAGCCTCACTAATACTATTAGTGTTTGCTTTCCCTTTGCCCGAGGACTGGCTCGCCCCAGGGGAAGGTTGTCCTTGATTTAATGGGTTTAGAACTAGTCCAGTTATGAGCATCAAAACTCCTTGCGATGAGTGTATCAGAGCACCGCTGGGCGCCGATCAAATGATGCACTTGAAAAAAAGAGCTAAACCTTTCTCCTGCCTCCTCCACTTTCCCCAAAGCCAGAACAATTAAAGAGTATGAAGCCGAACACTTGATGGATAAGCAACATTGTAATACACACAGGGAAACTGATTGTGTTGACCGTGGGTTAATGAGTGCCTTACAAAATCATTTCTTGCTCATTTTATGCCATCAAATTACCTTCATAAATAGCCTTAAAATTCATCTCAGAGCAATTTTATATAATTATAATGGGAGAAGAGGAAGAATTGCTCTTCCTTCCTCCTGCACTGCAAAACTAATAAAAGGGCCGTGATCCCAGCCCTGGGAATCTTGCTGTCTGTGTGGCAGAGTACAAGCTGATAATGTGCAGCAGAACAAGGCGGTCCCCACGCTACAGGCACTTGTTGGCAGAGCTGTTTCGTCCCATTGTGTGACCAGATGTGATCTTTGACTAACATCACTGTGGTGGTGAACGTCCCCTGTTACGCTGGCAAAGCTGTCCTTTCACCGAAGCAGCCCGTTTCACGTCCACAGGTCTGGTTTTACCATATCATACAATACAGCTTTGTTGTCACAGCTGTGGGTCCTGCAAAGGAACGCTTTGCCGACATAGTGTGTTGGTCTTCCTAAATTGTGGAGTGTGCTTCTTATGTAGAACTGGCTGGAAGAGGCTGGAATGAAGTGCCAGCATAATTCTTCAGTTAAGTATTTATCCAGAGCATCTGTCTAGAATTTCAGGGCTTTGTTCTGTTTGGTTCTTTTATAAAAGAATACTGACAAGGTATTTCCATGATGCTCAGATGGAGAAGGCTGATTGTCTTTGGAGCCCGTTCATGTCTGCCGTGCTCAAGGAGCTGATGTTTGTCTTCTTGTTTTCCAGAACTGCTTGAGGAGGAGGGACGCCGGCCTACTAAATCAGTTACAAGAGCTAGATAAGCAAATAAGTGATCTCCGCCTGGACGTGGAAAAAACGACAGATGAACACCTTGAGACAGACAGTCGTCCAAGTTCAGGTAAGGCCAATATTCAGCACAACAGAGCCTCTCTTGGTACCTGGAATTAGACTGGCTGTAGTTTTCAGTACTACAACAGTAAATGTCTGTAGCATGTTCACACTCTGATAATTAATGCCTACTAGCAAAGTTCACCTGCCACTGGAAAAGTTGCTATTTGTAGACAACAAATTCAGAGAGGTATTTCAAGCTTTATTAGATTTTTAGTATTTGGGGCTTTTTTTTTTTCCAAGGCCACCCACAAATTAGTTCAAAAAGTTCTAATTCTCCTGCATATTAGGATGGAGGCTGCAGGAAAAATGGTGAAAGGAAGCACCACCAGCAGGAGGAATATGTCAAAATTGATCTTACAGCCAGAAGGGAACATTGAATCAAACAATTTGATACCCCATATATTGAATTTCATCCCATTCTAACTGTGTTGAAGCCAGTAAGTGGTACTTCACTACGGTGAACATTTCCTAGAGGCATCTAGACTTGTTCTGAGGACACTAAAGCCTGGAGAATCCACCAACTTGCAATTGTTAAAATCATTGCTAATTTCTAATCTGAATTTGATTTGTTCCAGCACTGATTTTTTAATATGCTTTTCCCCCATTGACTAAGGTCTCTTCTAGTACCCAGCTTTTTCTCCTCTTGGAGGTGCTATACAGTAGAATTCCTGACTTTTTTTGATGAGCTAAACAGGTCAAGTTCATTCAGTCATTTGTTTTAAGGCATTTTTCCAAGATCTTAAATAGCTTTATGGCTCCTTTCCAATTTTTTTAGCTTTGTTTTAAGTGTGCTGCAGTTGAGGACTAGGCACACCGTTCCAATGTCTTTCTTTCCAGTGCTGTATAGACTGCTGAAGTCATTTCCCTACTGCTATTCATTAGTCTCTTTGTACATCCAACAATCTCATTAGCTTTTTTGCCATATCATTAAGCTTGATTGTGCTGCTTTTCCATGCTGACTAAGTCCTTTTCAGGATTATTGTTGTCCAGGATGCATCCCCATTCTGTAGACATGCCCTGCATTCCTTATTCCTAAATATAAAATTTGAATTTTGATTATGGTATGTCATATTTTTCTGAAGTAGTCCCAGTTTACCAAGAAATTAAATTTTCTGTGTCTGCACATTACCTACCATTTTTCTTCTTTCATGTCATCCACAAATATTACATTTATCTTCAGAACTTTGAGGAAAATAATGGATAGCATTGGACCCAAAAGTTGGTAAAAATTTTGTAGTTAAGTAATAGCTGAAGAGTCTGTCTTGGAAGTATAACACACTATTAAATGAGCAGGCTGTCAAACAGCCTGGATCCTTCTTGCTAAAACCTAAAAAACCCTGTCAAGGTTAAAATCCCAACCCCTGTAAAGGTTAAAAAAAAAAGTTCAAAATTTCATATGCTAAGTAAAGTTCTGCTTTTTTACTGTTAAGTGCTTTACTTTTAAACAGAAACCTTCATAGCAATAAGGATATTACTAAATTGTGCACTGTTTTTTGGGTGACTGAATGAAATCCCATAACTAATTGCAATAGAGTAAGCCAACATAAACATGAGCTCGACTGCCTTTCTAGGGACACAAATGGTAACTTTGTGTAGACATAACTAATATAAATCCAAACTCTTATTTTTATAGGGTTTTATGAGCTGAGTGATGGAGCTTCTGGATCGCTCTCCAATTCATCTAACTCTGTCTTCAGTGAGTGTTTATCCAGTTGCCATTCTAGCACTTGCTTTTGCAGCCCTTTGGAGGCAACACTGAATATCTCAGATGGACGCCCTAAATCTGCAGGTATAGTAAAAGCAGGTCGAATACATCGTACTCCAGGAGGTGGCTTTGGCTTTGGAAATACTGCCTCAGGAGTATCTGGGTTGGATTAACCCTTCTTCCTTTCATTTGACATATTGTGCTCTGAAAAGATTCCAGTGCCTATCACGTACATGGGTCACGAGGCAGAACTGTTTGCCCTCCACTAGTCCAGCCTTACATGTGAAGATGTCACTCTAAAGACGTGAAAATAACACGTGAAAACATGACAGCTGCTCTACCCAGTAGAGGGCAGTGGTACCTATACGCATAAACACATTAGTTGGCTAATTTCTCATGGTTTCCTTTAGAAAAACATTTTTACTAAATAGCAATAATGAAAGATACCTCAACAGCCATGTCCTCATTAAAGTGACAGAGCAAGTTGCTAGCTGCAAGTTTTAGGAGGTCAGGGTACACATCAGTCTGCTTGTAGCAGTCATATTGCCAGTTCTGATGGTCCTCAACCCCCAGGTGACCACGCTGAGGTGTGTCCTGCATTTATGTAGTATAGACAAATAGACATCATGAACAGGGAGAAAGTATTTTGTCTCTTTGGCAGAGAGCTGTTGAATTTCCTTTGACACTAGGCTGAAGATGCAAGCCTTAATGTGTGGGATGGTTAAATAGGAAGGCCTCCTCTGTCTGTTGTCCTACACTTCAGGAGGACTTTTGTGATCAAGCGTTACTGGTTGCAGACATGCTCATTCAAAAGCCTTAGTTCATTCTGGGTTATAGAGGATGCTTTTATCCATAATATTTCCAATTTTCATTCTGCTCTTTAAGGTTAACTTATAGTGATTTGTTGTGAATCAAGGACAGAGTAATTCATGTGCTTCTAACTCTGAAGTGGGAAAATACAGCCTGGGATACATTCATTCTGAGGTGCTGAGAAGTCCTCTAAGTTATCCTTTGAGCAGCTTGAGGTAATTTAATGCTCCCTGTTGTAAAGTATATGTGATCTTCATCAGCCATACATTAAAGAAAAACATACATGAGGATTGCCAGCAGATTGCATTGCTGGGTTTTTTCTGTATGCATCATAAAAACCTAAAACTCTCACTAATCCTGCCGTCTCACTTTTAGAGCTGAAATTGCACAAACTGACATGCTTTGAAGAAGTCTTTCTGGCAGCATTTCCTGACTCTGACATAGAATTTAGGAAATGTGGGAAAACTGTGAGGTGATCTGGAGGAAGTTCCTGCTCCTAACTTCCCTATTCTTCCTCTTCTGCCCACACAGGAACATCATGTCTATCAGCTAATTTCATCAAAGTCTATGAGACCTCTTTTGAAATAAGCCTTAGATAAGTGATGAGCACTGAGCATTCAAATTTGAGTACCCTGGCTGAAGTTTCTAGCCCAAGGGTAGAAAACAGGACTGACTGTGATCTAGAAGGATCATTTAGATTGTACCCCTACATTTAGATTGTACCCCTACCCAAGAAGACAAGGACAACATAAGCTTAAGAAAATAATAATCTTAGGTGCTTGGATTGAAGCCCTGCTCCTAAGGTCGCTTACCTCCCAATTAAGTGCCTTAGCCATTAAATCTGACTCATGCATCTTGAAACGCACTGGATTTCTCTTACAGAACTCTCTTTGCAGAGCCAAGGCTAGGATGTCAGCTGGATTGACCTGCACTCTTTGTACTTGGGTGGAAAGATGAGCCCGTTTCCCATTCTTGAACCCTTTATTGCTCAAAAGGAACATCTGTTATTATAAGCATTACTCTAAAATAATTATGATAGTAATTACAACAATAACAACAATAAAATGAAATCTGGATTTTTTTGGACTCAAGATATACTTGAAAAAATCTGGAAGTGAAATTTATCAATAAGCTAAAAGCAATTAATTAGTCTCTTGTCTATACTTTTTTTTGTTTCCTTTTGGATTTAGCAAAGTAAAATATAAAATTCATACATGCTGAGGCCTGCAGTGAGTTTTACAGGTGACCGTGTAGCATATAAACCTAAGAGACCCTTACAGATTTCTGGGTGGCTTGGAAGTAAAATAGGAAGCTCTTAGCAACTTAGGCACAGGTTTGAAATCAAAGCAAATGTTCTCATTAGGGCTGTGATTTTTATTTTTTTAACTATGTAGTCATATTGGGGCAAATCCTACATAGATGCAGTTACAAAGACACCCACAGAGGTGTAGTGCTGCTTTTATATCACTTAAACAGCATCCCTGGTTGCAAGGTTTCCACTGTTTGAACAGCGCTGCTGTTGTACAAACATTGCATTGTATGTGTAGATGGGACCAGAGTCCTTGATGGCACGTGAAAAACAGCAGAACTGTCCCTGGCAGGCTCTCTAAACTCTTCTAAAATGCCTTTCAGATCTCATAGGCTGGATGGACTATAATAAGGAAGGCCAGCATGAGGACCAGACCGCAGGCTCTGTCTGTCGCTCTTTGTCCACACCGCACTCAAATTCCCTCGATGTCGTTGCAGATGTACATCCAAAGTACCAGTGCGATCTGGTGTCTAAAAATGGGAACGATGTCTACCGGTACCCCAGCCCTCTCCATGCGGTAGCTGTGCAGAGTCCTATGTTTCTTCTCCCCGTGACTGAAAACCCCCAGCGAGAAGAGGAGAGGCTTGGTTGTGATATTAGCGAAGTTTGCGCTGGATCTGAAACGGACTCGGGAAAATCCACCAACACCTTTCTCCCACAAAGCTCCTGGCCGGCGCCGTGCCCTTCCACCAGCAAGAGGATAGATGGTTACATCTTAAGCCTCGTTCAGAAAAAGACTCACGCGGTAAGGACTAACAAACCGAGGACGAGTCTCAACGCCGATCCCACCAAAGGAATCTTGAGGCATGGAAGCATGTGCGTCAGGCAGCCTGCCGGGGTGGTGGCTCATGGTAACATCGTCAACCTGAAGAGTTCCAAGCAAGCATGCTTGCCTTCTGGTGGGACCACCGCTCCGGACCACACGGCACCCTCCCCATTAAAGCAAAGGCCGAGGGAGCCGGCTAGCGAGCAGCTGGAGAATAGGAAGGCACCTTTGCCGGCAGCTTTCCCACCCGGCGCAGCGAGTGAACTTCAGAGCAAGCACCTGCCGCGGGGCGTCAAACCGGCACCTACGGAGCTCAACCGCAATGCAGTGGCTGCAGCGGGGGACGTCTCCAAGGAGAACGGCCAGCTCTTTGCCGCGTCTCCCAAAGAGAGCCCGGGGAAGACCGTGGTGCTGCAGCCGGAGAACAGGGTCAGCCAGCCTCCCAAAAAAGTCCTGCTGAAGAGCAGCTTGCAGGCGGCTCGCTCCTCATCGCCTGCCGTCGAGGAGAGGCCTGCACTGGATTTCAAAAGCGAGGGCTCTTCCTCCCAGAGCCTGGATGATGGGTTACTGGTGAACGCCCAATACATACCGGCCCAGCAGCAAAGCGTGAAGCTTCACAAAGGCACTCGAAATGTCAAGATTTTGAAAAGCTCTGCGCTGAAACACAGGCCCCACCTTGCCAACGGGCTGGAAAATGGTTCGCAGACCTTGCGAGAGAAAACTAAGCCGGTTGGCAAGAAGTGCCGCTTTCCTGATGAATTGGATACAAATAAGAAACTGAAAAAGCCTTCCTCGCGGGGGAAGAGAGGCAGTGGCTTACAGCCGGAGTCGGGCCTCCAGAGCCGGCAGGCTGGCCTGCACAGATCTGCCATCCGATCCCATGGGCACGGCCGAGAGGTTGTGGTGGCCAAGCCTAAACACAAGCGGGCCGACTACCGCCGGTGGAAGTCATCGGCGGAGATTTCCTACGAGGAGGCCCTACGGAGGGCGAGGAGGAACCGGCGGGAAGGTGTGGGGGTCTACTCACAAGTCCCCCTGCCCTACGTCAGCCCATACGCCTATGTGGCCAGCGACTCGGAGTACTCAGCGGAGTGCGAGTCCTTGTTCCACTCCACCGTGGTGGACACGAGTGAGGATGAGCAGAGCAACTACACAACGAACTGCTTTGGAGACAGCGAGTCGAGCCTGAGCGAGGTGGAGTTTGTAGGGGAGAGCACGACCACCAGTGACTCTGATGAGAGCGGGGGCCTTATTTGGTCCCAGTTTGTCCAGACGCTCCCCATCCAAACGGTCACGGCGCCAGAGCTGCATGAAAATGCGGCGAAGGCTTTTGTCAAAATTAAAGCCTCCCATAACCTCAAGAAGAAAATCCTTCGCTTTCGGTCGGGCTCTCTGAAGCTCATGACAACCGTTTAGTGAGGTGACTTGGTGGAATGTATCTGCTTCCGCTTTTGGAAGCAAGGTGCTTTTGTGTACATATTTCCACAGATTTTTTTTTTTTAATACAAATATTTAAAACTTAAGGTAAATTATGTCACTTGTCTTCAGAACTTGGGTGGATACTAGTGCCTTTTACGTGGAAATAAAAGACCATTATACTCATTAAAAACAAACAAACATAACACTGCCATTTCAGTGGTGAACAGCCTCCAGTGCATGGTATCAGAAGGCTTTGAAAAAAAGCTGATGTTTCTGGGAATGGATCTTCCTTGCCTAGTTTTTCCAGTTCTGGATCTTATACAGGATATTGACAGCTTAAGGTCATAAGTTTTTAGGGGATAAGGGGGAGGGAGTGTGGGTGGTCTTCATGTTTTTGCTTGTCCCTTTCTGCTGCTCCTGTTGCCACATCTTGAACTTCTTCCTCCTGGTAGTCTGGCCTGGTTTTTTTTTTTGTTGTTGTTTTTCTTTTCTTGTTGATTCTCTTCTTGAAACTCACCCCAGTCATCCCCCAGCCTTCCCCCACCAGGAAAGGGCTCCTGTTCAATCTGTCTCCAAGGTTAAGTCGCCTTCTCTGGAGTGCACTCTGCTCCAATCTCCTGGGAGTCCCGCTGCGGATGGCAGTGGTGTTCAGAGTAAATTGTTGGAGCAGCTGACCGAGGCTTAGTAACTTCAGTATATTGTGTAAAACTGCTTTTGAAAAAGAAAAAAAAAAACATATGCATGTCACGTGCATGAGTATCAGTAGTTTTAATATTCCTGTTGATGTCCAATTTACTGTACATCATCAATGGCTGTTTTTATATATATAACATTGTGTAAATTAATATAACACATCATATGCTGTAATAAACAGTCTGTTTTAATACTTTTTAAAAGTTTGTTACATTGGTGCAGACCCGGTGAATGGTTTTATATTAGCATTGTCACCACTTAGATGTCTCTCTGATCTGACCTATTAATGTTCCCTGCATTTAACCATGCAGGAAATGGAGCAAGTTTTAAATGTTGCTGTGGATGTGACTGGTGCTTTGAGGGAACTGGATTGTCATGGCTCCTCTTGTTCTTCCCATAACTTGCATTTTTTTTTAAGGGCAAGGTGGGATTTAGGAGCTCAGAGGCATCTTCAGGTTGTTGCTTATGGGCAGCTCATGTTGTGGAGCAGATGGAAATGTAATATTAATCCTCTGTCAGAGTGCTTGGAGACTTTGGTTGGTACAACACAGGGGCAGATGGTAAGTTTCTGTAACCAAATAGATCTGTGTAACGGAACAGGCGTCCCTCTGAAATGTCCAGTAAATGAATCCCCAAGAGCCATGTGCTCTGGGAGCTGGGCTGGGTGGAGGAGAGCATAGACTTGCTGTCCCTGGTGCCCTCTTTAGGTGTGGTGGCTGACTGTATCACAACCTTGACAAGGTTATGGAAAGAAGTGGCAATGGTGTCACTCATCAGTCTCTGTCTCAGTTTCTTTCTTCCCACAGGACTGGAGGTGAGTCTCTGCCAACAAAGGAGAAAGGAGCTAACTGTAGACAGCAGTGCTTCCCTTTGCAGCAACAGCTTTGAAGCTGCCTGGTGGGAAGGCTGGAGGTTTATGGTGGATGCATGTCTGATGGAGCAGGCCCAGAAGATGGGCTGGTTCCTGCAGGTTCATCTGCTGCGGTGGACGTACCACTGGTGTTGATGCTGTGACTGGTACGAATTTCAAGGCTATGTGCGCAGCCTGTCTGTTCCATAGCAAGATCTGCTGAGCAGACACCTTTCTTTGTGGTTCCTCTGTGTCCTTTCTGCTGTCACCCACCTGAAAGGCAGAGCAGTTTTTTTCTCAGGTTTCCTTGCAAATGTAGGAAGGAGAGGTCCACCCAGAATTAAATGTCTCTGGGAGCAGCTTCTGAGACAGTGGTAACACTTTGTCTAAGTGGCAGATTTTATTTTTTAATCCACAGTGTTGTGGATCCCTACCTATAAAATATCTCTCTTGTATTATTATTTTGCTTTTTTTAATAGAGGAATGTCAGTCTCTGTAAGGGGTCTCACAGTATGGTCACAAAGGTTCTGGATGCAGTGACGCAGAAAGTCTTTGCACTTCCATCTCCCATGATACAGGAAAAGCTGTAACTCACCTTAGGTGGTCATAGCTCCCATTGTTTCACGCATGGAAGGACAGCTTGCATGTATATATATAAATATATGTATAAAAATTTTAAATATTGATATAGAATAATTCCTCCAGAAAATAGTGGACAATGGCTGCCACTGCAGAGAAGGGAGAGAAGTAATGTTTGTTTTCAAACATGGCATTACCAGGGCTAAGCAGCAGCTTAACGCTTTGCCATTAATAATTGATGGTGTTACATCAAACAAAGGGAACGTCAAAAAGCTTGTCAAAGCTAGTAGTTTCTTTCCTAGAATATCTCTTAATCATCCCACATAATCTCTCTTTGAGTGAGAAAAAACATGTGCAAATCCCTGTAAATCTCCTCAAAAGTGTAGCGGAGTAGCAGAGAGGATCTTCAGACGTGCACTCTCTAAGAGTACTCTGGCTGTAAAGGAGCTGCTGGTGGGAAGACAAACTGACCACTGGCTTTGGGATGACGAGCTTTTAATTGCAGTGCTATATAGCAGATTGTCTCATACCAGGTGAGGGAGGCTGGTTTTCAAAAGTGAGCTGCTGAATAGTTTCTTTTGAGATAATTTGGTAGGAAAAAAAACCCAAACCCCACTTAAATACCACTAACTGTATCAGCTGAAACCGCTGTATTCTGCAGTGCTCACATTGAATAGCTTAATACCAGACAGGGAAATGGGCTGATGCTATCTCCATCTTAATTGCATGCAAGTCTTTTCAGTTTGGGGAAGGAATTTTCTTTTTTTTTTACACAATTTAGGTAAGCATCCAGAATCCTTTAAAAAGGCCTAGTTTTTTTTCTCTGTACATCCCTGCCTCTTTTTTTTTTTTTTTTTTCTTTAAATAAAAGACCTTACAGTGCTGGAAAAGTACTTGATATGGTCCCAATACACAACACACATTCTCTTCTCTGGTTCTGATTTAGGAAACACATCTAAGTAAGTTTTTGCAATGTTAGGTTGAAAAACATCTGCTAATCTTGGAGACCAGTTAAATATCTGGCACTTCTTTAAGCTACCTGGCTTTCCAGCTCCACGGCCTTGAGTCCTTGCCAGCGTATTTTTCATATTGTTCGCATTTTAATTATCCCCAGTGTTTATGTTAGTCTTTGGAAGTTTGAAGCGGGAACATTTGTCTTCAGTGCACTGGGGCCTATTTCAAGGTAGGGGAAGGTTGTGGTGGGGAGGTTTGGGATTAGCTACCCCCATGCTCCATATATAACTGAGTGCAGGAAAGTCCAGAAGCATATGCTTAACATGAAGAACAAGAGCAGACCCCTTTAGCCAGATTCTTTGCGATTCAGGTGTAATAGTGTCTCTGTACATCTCTAAAGTGCCGTCTGTCCCAGTGCAGGAATCAACATCATGCACACTATGAGTTGCTGTCATCTGATGATAGTGTCACTGGGCTCTCTGCCTTCCAAAAGGCTTTCTGGGGTCTGTCTTCTGCTCCCTAACCCCCAACCACCAGCTGTGGGTCAGAGGATCACAAAGGAAGCTGTGTCTGGTGTGTGCAGGGTCAGAGAGAGGATCTGGCATTGTGCCTAGACGTCCCGACTGTGTCGGGCCCCTGTTGTGGATATCACGCTTGTTGTGAGAAATTCAGTGTGGTGCAAGGATTTGGACAGCTGGGCCTGAAGGAAGGTGGCAATGGAGAGCCCCATAAATGGAGTGGTCTGATCCTGATTCATCTGTATTTCCAGGAGAGGCTGAAAGAGGAAGTGTTTCAGTCTAATGACTATCTCAGTAAGTTGGACTGGGCTAAACAGAGTCATCTGAAGGACTCTGCCTCATTCCTTCCAGGACTCTTTAGATGATCAAGGCCACTGCCAGCACTGGTAGTTGCTGAGCTGCTTTAGCCATCTGGCTAAGTCCTGCAAGAGCTTTACTGGGAAGTGATAAGCTCCAGTCCCCCAGGTCTGTTTTTGACTTCCATAGCACAATCCCTGCTTGCAGAGAGCCTGTAGGTCCCAGGTCTTTGCAGCTTTCCCTGTCCTGGGGCTTCAGAGAAAAGCTGTCCATCCCTTTCAAGTTTTCTAGTTTTCTTCTGGCTTGGCGTTCATCCTGGATAAGAACTGACAACAGATTCTCCACAACAGAGTCCTGTGCCTTCACTGATCCCAAATCTATCTGTTGGCTCTGAGAAAGGTCAGAGGCTCCTCAGGTGGCAGCCAGCAAAGCCATCCCTGAGGGACCTGCAGCCCTTTCTGCCACAAAGGGCAACAAAGGCTTTCATTAGCTGTGATCGTCCCTCCACAGATGACTCACCACACTGGGCACTGGTCTCCCTCAGCATGTGATTTTTCTCACAGGAGGGAACAAGGACATGAGCATTTTGAAGAAACTGAAACAGCTAAAGACATTTTTAATAGCTAACTTCAGCATCTAATATGTACCTTTGGAGAAGCCAACAATAATACATACAGCTGAGCTGCTAGTACAAAAGACTGAACCTTTCTCAACTCTTTGCAACGTCCCGTGCACAGTGCGGAGAGGATACTGAGACTGCAAACCAATGGAGACAATTCACAAACCCCAAGTCTATCTTTCAAACTTGCTTTTCTCCTGAATTTCTTTGAACCTTCAAGGAATTGTGTTGAGGCTCCCTGCATGGCATGATGTTTCTTTCTCTAACTAAACATTATAGATGGAACGCTGTGGTGAGAAACAATTGCTCTGGGGTTTAAGAAAATCACACAATGCTGGAATGAGGGGAGACATATGGAAACAAGTGGGAGATCCATTTTAGAGGGATAATAGAAAGTGCTTTTTTACACAGCAGGGACTATGCTGCCACAGGAAATAGTGAGGCAGCTAAAATAGCAAGTTCAGAGGGTTAGAGAACGTAGGGAAGGATGTGTGCTCTACCATCCCCAGTCGGTGACTGTGGATGTTAGGAGGAGTGTGACATGAATGGACTGCAAATAGTGACCAGGCTTGTGTGCTACCCATGGAGATTGTCTTTTCATGTCACTGTTGAAGCATTGTTAGCTGGAGGAGAAGCACCATTGCACTGACCCAGAAGACCATTTCCTGTACTCTATGATCTTGTAGCTGATGGGAGTTGTCTATGCAATTGAATTTCCTCACTCTTTATTAGTCTTTTGTCGTCCCAACCACTGCTGAAGACGAGTTTTGCATTGCTCTGCAAAGAAGTTCACTTTGCACGCTTGGCTGGTGATGGCATGCATTTATTCAAACTATGGACATGTGTTTCTGGTCATTCTTACCCTATAGCAGAATAATTTCATCCACCTTTTCACAGGGGCAGTCTGTGCCAAAGTCCTTTGTTATGGTGGACATTGTCCCCCTGTAATGCAAACACTGTTATGGACGTAGTCCATATAGTAGCCTACTATGGGAGTCACTGTTGGGCAGCAATTTTGCATCCTACAGTTGCTTCTAAACTCTAGGAAAAGTTGATGACCAAAATGAACCGTCCTAGTGACAGACAGCTGGGCATCTTCTGCACCTTGCCTTGGGACTTTGCTGTCCTTGGAGAGTTTTTCTCTCCCTCTGGCTGTGTCTACACTAGTGCTTTTGTTTGGAGCAACAGAGCAGTCTGGAAGCAAATACTGTGGTAGTCTCCACTTACTGCGTGTTGGTTTGGACAGCAAAGCAGTTTTGGTGCATGCTGGCTAGATGCCTGTGGAACGCTAACCCAGATGGTCCGCTCCAGGGGCACAGCAAATGTGCTTCCACCTGGACAGGGACATGGGGGTCTGAATGAGTAATGGCTCCCTGGAATAGCTTCCAGTCAAAAAAATGTGGACAAGTTTGGTCCAAATGACATTGGGGACCAGACTAAATATAGGTTGAAGTAACCACTTGAACTGTGTATATTGTACCTGTGGGGACCTCAGTTTGGATCTGCTCCTTTTGTGCTGAATGACTTGTTAATGTAAACAGAGCCTCTCTCTCAATTAATGGCCTTTGTTTCCATGCTGTATTCCGTCAAGATCAATAAAGTATATTAACATTAATAACTTGATTTCACTGAGCCAAGCTCTGAAAATCTGGCTTTTGTTCTTTGTAAAGAAGTTGGAGTTGAAAGTCCTGGGAACTAAGATTTTCGTGACAATACTGAAAGAAAATCTATATGATTTGGACCCTGACCTTGTGATGTAATGGTTCTGTAAGCAAATGAAGTGTTTTCCCCCAAAAAAGGTTCAAGTCTTCTGTGGTCAAGGGCAGGAAGCTGGAAAACTTGCAACCTGTTGAAAAATTTGTTCCCTGCGTCTCCTTGCACTCTGTGAGCCTCGTGTCTTCTGAAATGAGATTTTCCTGAGGAGAAGGGGAAGCATAAGGTAGGGAGGAGAAGGACCGAATCAATCTTAATCTCTGAAGTACTCATGCAGTAAGTGTTTAAGCATGTGATTAAGCCCATTCTTACTCAGTGAAGCATTTCAGCACATGCTTTGGGTACTTCGCGGTTGGGGTGAATTAAGCACATGCTCAGGAATACTGGTGGACCAAGGTTTCTAAGCTTGTCTTTGCAAGCATCCGATGTCTGCTTGTACAAGCTGTCCCAGTGACTTCTCTTAGCTAATGTTGGAAGGAGAATTGAGGTGCTGGAGCGTGTCCAGAGAAGGGCAACGAAGCTGGTAGAGGGACTGGAGCACAAGTCTTATGAGGAGCGGCTGAGGGAATTGGGGTTGTTTAGCCTGGAGAAGAGGAGGCTGAGGGGAGACCTGATTGCTCTCTACAACTACCTGAAAGGAGGTTGTAGTGAGGTGGGTGTTTGTCTCTTCTCCCAAGGAACTGGTGAAAGGACAAGAGGAAATGGTCTCAATTTGTGTCAGGGGAGTTTTATATTAGATATTAGGAAAAATTTCTTCACCGAAACAGTGGTCAGACATAGGAACAGGCTGCCCAGGGAGGTGGTGGAATCACCATCCCTGGAGGTATTCAAAAAACATGTAGACGTGGCACTTTGGGACATGGTTTAGTAGACATGGTGGTGTTGGGTCGATGGTTGGACTCGATGATTTTAAGAGGTCTTTTCCAACCTCAATGATTCTATGATTGATAAGGACTCCCTGTTCTCCCTTAAAAGCCAGAACCTGTATAGTGAAATTTGATTCAAACTGTTAATCTGAACTCAGGAGAAGCAGTGTCTTGAGTCCGTGCTTTGAGCAGTAATAGAAAGAAGTGCTTTTAAAGGAAGAGGTGCATTTGTTATTTGTTGTATTTGAGGACACTGAGCTAAAAAACAGAGATAGATGAGTGAATGTGCTTGTGCTCTGTATCAATAGCAGGACTTTGTGTAAGCCCTAGGAATGGCACTCTGGAAGAGACAGAATGGCCCTTGCTACATTTGCTCCCTTCCCTTGGATGTCCAGGTGGAGCTGGGAGAATGATGCAGGCAGGAAAGGCAGGTGCAGACACCAAACCTATATGGCCTGGAGCACCACCCATTCATGTGCCTGGTTAATCTAACTTGAATCCCATTTTCAGGCAGTGGGATCAGCGAAACAGTGTGATCTGTGGGCTACCCAGAGCTGGAGAACAGAGTTAGGAAGTGCAGAGAGGGTGACTTTGCCTGGCTTCAAGGAAAGCTGCAGTTTGACTGAGTAAACAGTAGAGCAAGGGAAGGGTTAAAAGTTTGTCTTCTCTTTCCAGGCACATTATTTACAGTGGGTTGGTTTCCTTTTGGAAGGCCCCGCTGTAAAAGGAGATGTTCCCAGTGTTTCTGCGGGTTATACCTGTATCGCATTACAGTTCTCTTTCCTGGATTCTTGACTGACATGATTTCCTGAAGTTGCTCTTCTCTTGGGAAGGTGAACTCAGGAAAGAGTAGGAGTTTGCTAAAAATCCAGATCCTTGGAAGGCAAAATCATGGTGATGGCCTTTTCTTTCTAGACATAAGGTCAGTCCTCAATGCTGTGTCATGCTCTGTTATCTCCCAGTGCAGGGCAAGGGCTGGGAAAGGAGTGGGAGAGGAAATCTATCAGATTTTTATAAGAGAGCAGTCTGTAAATCCTGTTGGAGCAGCTTGCAAAGGCCACAGCACCAACTACAGGAGCAGCACCTGGCCACGTCATGCGAGCAGCCATCTCACCAGGTGGTCAACGAGGTCAAGGGCAGTGTCGGCTATTGACCTGGATATCCTGATCTCTGCTATTGCTTAAGCCACCTTCATGCCTCCAGGCCACAGCAGACAGCATGTTCATCCTGGTAAGTGTTTCCTTTACTGTTTTTTTTCTTCTTCTTAATGAAATAAATTGTGGCTTGGCATTAAAGCACAAGCGCTGAATGAAATTGAAGTTCTGGCTTGTTTCTCCTGTCAAACACCTCATGATAGTGTTTTCCTTGATGTTCAGTTGCTTGGAAGGAAGGGAAACTATCCCCTTCTCATCTGCAACATATCCATTTTTTACAGGTGTCTTCTGAGTGGCTTGTATGGAACAACACATCAAGGCAACACACCGCTCTCTTCAACACTGTGCAGGACACCCTGAAGCAATCCTGTATCTGCACAATCCACAGCTACCCCAAGTTATTTTTCTGACAGGGATATTGGCACTGGGAGGTTTGGATCTGACTCATCCTACCTGAAGTCCATCAATGCTTTGGGTGAAGATGCAGTGAGAGGAGGAAACACACTCAGAAATGTTTATTATTGCTGCTAAATGACAAGCTCCCTTTCTTTCCCCTCCCCGTCTGTGCTGTGGAGATAGTGATCTCTGCTGTGGTCTCTGCTGCTTTCTTTTTCCTGTGTTGATCTATGGTAAGACTTGCTGCCCTTGAAAGATGGTCTTAGCCCTGAGAGAGGCTTTTCTTGCTGGGCCATTGACTTTTGATTAACAGCAAGTGACTTCCCCTGGGCCTGTTGCAGATATCCACCGTCATCCTGGGTAGGTTGCTCAGGCTCATATACACAGCAATGTGGGTGCTCTGAGCCTTCCTCCCTTCCATCTTCTTTGCCACTAAAGTGGGATTGTTTAACTTTCATCCTCTGTTCTATTGACTCTCCTCTGAAGTCATCCAGCTTTGGGGTGTTCCTTATGACTTCAGAGCACAGCACTTAGTCTTTGGTCTAAGTAAATTTCTGGATCCATTACAAAAATACAAATAATTTCATATTTTAAAAAAAGGTGAATGGAGAGCTGGGTTTTCTTTCTGTTGTGTTTCCCCACTTCATTAACATCTCCACACAAGCGTCATGATATGGACAGGAAACACAGCAAAAGAAGTGAAAATAATAAATCACCATCCCTACTGTATAGCAGAGAGTCAATGCTTTTGCATGGGGGAAGGAAACAAAAAGGCCTTTGTCCTCATTGATATTAATCTAAAACCCCAAATAACTTACTGATCTACAATTAGGAGGGGTAGCAAAATGGACAAATGGGAGCTGTGAAGCTGGGCAAAATGTAATTGGTCCTTGTGCTAGAAACTCATTTCTCTGGCTGCTGGATCCATTCTTGTTCCTGTTGATTGATTCTGATAGTGTTTTCTTGGTGGTCAGGGCTGCTTTCAGAAACCACTTATGGTGCACTGATGAAAAGGCTAATTTTGTGAGTAAACATCCTAATAAGCAGGTCTTGACAGATGGTTTGTTGCTCAAGCCCCACAAAACCCTACAGCTGGTGTTGGCGTCTCCCACAGATGTTTCCCAGGAGAACTTCCCCACAGCGTGCTTGGGAGCTCTCAGCTTTCACAGCACGGCGGGCTGCATCCCAAGGAGAAGCCTCGGCGCTTGCTCGACACGTTGCAGGTATGTCTTTGGGAACAACACAGACTTCTGGAAACATGTTTCACATAGCGCAGATAAAATTAGGCTCCCAGTGGAGCCTACTGATGCCTGAACAGTGTAAGCAAAGGTGTCTGTGCACAGCAGCTGCTGCTATCTCTTGGTCTACGAGCGGTGAGAAATGTCCAGTGTTACATGAAGCAGAACAGGAAACGTCTCATATACTTTAAGTATTCTTCAGTCCCTTTTGTTTCCAAAATCTGTCGTCTTTCCCCCATATTTTCTAGCAAATTTCATTTAGGCAGTAATTTTTCCAAGTGAAACTCTTCCTTTTCCCCCATTTCCTTTGTGAGTCTAATGAACTGGTCTGAGCCCTGGGATCAGCCCATGATGCTAGAGTCACTTGCAATATCAGGCATGTAGTTCTCAGGCAGATCAAGTATTTCCATGAGAAGCTGATGGATAAATTAGATTTTGCCTCTTTCTCCTCCCTTGGGGAGCTCATGGGACAGTAAGATTGTATCAGTTGCCTTCCAGACCAGCAAATTTAGATTTGACTGATTTGTATATCCCCATAGTGTTTCTGGTGGGCTGTACAGGATATACAGCTCTCTGCCTCTGACCCGAGAGCAGCTGAAACAGGACTGATGTGTAGAGGCTGCTGTTGAGAGGGAAACAGCTACAGCTGCCCCTGTGAGGGTGTCTGCTAGGAATGGGTTTAAAAAGATGATTCTGTTTTGGGAAGAAGTTTAGTTTCGATGAAATTAGGCTAAATTCCCTCTGAAGTGGAGCAAAACACAACCAGGTAGAAATTCTGCAAAAGGAAGTAGTGCACTGGCTTGCATTGTGGGTTGTCTCGAGAGCTGATCTCTGGGGTGCTGAGCCTCTCAGCTCGGCTTCATGGGCTCTCCATCTGTGGATGCTTTTGTGTTTCCTCTCTGAGACGGCCTAACATCTGGGACACCCCAAACTGAGAAGTGTGGGAGCAGTGAAATCCCCTCTTGTGAAGCAGCCTATTTGGCAGCAGGCAGCCCCAGGGCCCTGGAAACCCGAATGGTGGAGGAACCAGATGGGTGACCAGGCAGGAAACTCAGCAGGTTTCTGACGTTTGGAGCCTTGTGCGAGTTTCATGGGAACCTGGGCAAAATTGACTCACCTTGTTGAGATTTTGCTGAATTGGTGAATTCCTCTGAAATGCTGTTTTGCCTGAAACCTTCTGAGCAGGTGCAGTATCTTCAGCTATCTTTTAAAGACGGAGACAACGCGTTCCCCTGCGCTTTGCCACGTGGGTCTTCTGGGAGTCAAAGAAGCACTCGTCTTTGCTATTGAGCCCTCTGCCAGCATTCACACTCCTGAAGTAGCGTCAAGGAGGGAGGATACAGGAACTTGGCAGTGACAAGTGAAGGATGCTGGCAGATTATTCTGATCCTTAGAAAATCATTGTGTTCTCCTCATTACACTACACCTCATCCACCTACTCTGTCTTGTCCTGTAGACTATAAATTCTCCATATTAAATTAATTCCCCAAGTTCTCTATTTGTTTTCACAGCCTCTAGCTGAATTTCCTAGGTGCTGCCCTAATATAAACAATAATAAAGACTGCTCTGTCCTGCTGCAAACCACTTCTGAGGATGTTCCCTCTAATTCTCTTCCTTGTTTAGCACTGTATCATTAAAAGGCATGAGGTGGTTAATTGGAGGCTTACAGCTTTTGTGACTGATGCAAACCAGTGTGTGTGTGTAATTGCTTGCTGCAGACGCTCAGGTGAACGCTTTAAAAGAAAAGAGGGGAGGACGCAGATGGTCATGAGCAGAAGGTTCCCTGCAAAAGGTCACAGGAAAAGGTTAGTGATAGGTTGCCCCGAAGCTGGGAAAAAGAACCTAATACCTGGACAACTGGTGAAGAGCCTGGCTAGACCACGGCTTTGTTCCCTAAAGGGGGCTGCCGCTGCGGCAGAGACTCGTACATCAAAGCTCTAATAACAAAACACAGCAGAGATCGGTATCACCCAGCCTGTGGCACTGGCGGGAAATGGCTTGGTTGACAAGTCGGAGGCCCTTTCTGGGCAGATGGCTGAGTAGGAGTCACTGGCTGCTTGCAAAATCTCTGAACGAGCCTTTAATCTGTGTGTGATACTGTATGTTTTAGAGAGCATCTAGATGTTTATCTTGGCTGTGTTAGTCACCAGGAGAGTCTGCTCTCAACCTTTTCTCTTCCGTACCTTAGCTGCAGGCTTCTACCCCCAGTTTTTGGGACAGATGTGAGCTGAATGTTGTAGGATTTGCTGGGATTTTTGTAATTTTGTCAGGGAAATATAACAGGAACAGGTTTTCTTGGTCATACTCTGCAGAGCACGTTTAGTGCTGTGACTTTGCGTGTGCTGTGATAGACTTTCAGAGCCGTGCCCAGGGAGCCAGTGGTCTGAAAAGTCTTATCATGCTCCTAAACAAACAGCTCTGTCTTGAAGCCCATTAGAATTAACAACTACAAAGCTGTGCTTCTCCCAACCTGATGGTAAATGCCTTGCAGTGCTGAAGGTAAACAGGATCAATCAATCATCCTCCTAGGGACCGTCTAATGGCAGTCCATGAATCAAGCCTAGCTTTTGAGGTCATTTTTATCTGCCTTGAAGAGTACAAGGCGACCAAATTGGGGTCTTGCTCTGCATGTGCAGGCTGAAGAGTGCAAGGCTGGGTCTGGCAGGGTGTGTTAATTATGTGGAGCCAGTGTAAATATATCTATTATGATGAGGTTTGCAAAGTGATGAGGCCTGAGCATGCAGGCTCTGGCCATCTCAGCTCTCCTACAAAGCCAATATTGCCATAGTGCATCTGCTGACTTGGCCAAACAACAGCTTCATGCTGCTTTTACTTCTGTGCTTTTGTACCTATGGTCTATTGTTTGTCTTCTTTTGACTATGCCAAAAAAGAGCTTAGCTCAGTGGGGAAACCAAACTCCCAGCAATGCCTGAAGAATACAGACAATTTAATAGTCTGAAGTTTTGCTAATCCAGACAGTAACATGAGCTCAGGGTGTTCAGTGAGGTCCTGCTATAGCTTTGCACATCATTCAGTGAGATTTAGAGCCTACCAGGTCATGGGCTGTGTATGCAATTAAAAAGCTTCTTTCCCCAAGGAGTTCACAATGCAGAGACAAAATATTATCCTCCCAATTAGTTTATTGCAGCAGACTGGGGCACAGAAGTCAGATTATCTGGGGGCTTGCTAAGACCATTCATGTGCCATTGAACTTGGAAAAGGCATTTTTCACAACATCTGGTTTCAATCAATTTGTCGTCAATTCAGAGTGCCAGACCCATTTTCTGGGACCATTAAAGTACACAGCACTGACACAGGGTTGCAGCTGTAATCCAAACATGGGTATCCAAAGTAAGAGTCCTGCTACCTCTCGCTGGTGACTGTGTAGACAATGAGAGTCTGGTGGCCATGCTCTTCTGAATGCAGATCCTTTTCCCATTTGAGAAAGCCTCAGGCTGGACCATCGCCTCCAGTTGTGCCAGACGCAGCTTGGTCATATGTGTGGTGCCTGGACAGACCTTTAGCTGGGACACAGTCTCCATGCATCGGGGAGGAGATTCACTGCCAAGTGTTACAGAAGTCTTTGCAAAGCCTCTCTCCTTCATGAAGCAGGCTCCTTCCCCAGCCTGCCTCTGCATTTTCCTTCTAGCGCTCCAACCACCTTCTTGTGCAAGCAGCCTGTTGCGGCTGTGATTCTGCCAATATGGGAACGCGCTGAGAGGAGCCTGGTTCATTTAAATATGTGCAACCACAGCTCATGCTTTTACAGCATATATTCAGTGAAGCAATGCCTTTATCTGCAATACTTAGCCTTTATCTAACATCTTTTCAGTCTAAAGCTTTTTTGAAACGCAGATTAAGTAATAACAACGTAGGATAATTGAGTGCATTTTTTCACAGTGACATAATGATACTTATCTATGGCTACTGAAAAGCAAGGATAACATACTGTGTGAGTGCTGTATTATCTTGCTTCTGAAACAAACCAAGTTTGGCATTAGGACTTAAGTAATTGAAATACGGCTCCTTGTACCAAAGCCTGTTTGTTTATAATAAAGCCTAATACGTCTTTCTAATGGACATTGCAATGTCAGAAGCACTGACATGATTGCTGACTCTTTGTAACCTGTGAGGTTGGTAGTGTATTGAGTGCGGAGATCACACCATGTAAGAACTACACCTGAGGTGTCTCCTGTTATGTGAGAGCAAAACCCATCTCATCGTGAGAGGAGTTGACCTTGGGTATCAGTGTTTGTAACGTGTTAATTTTTTGGATGTCAGGTGAGATGAAGTTCTGAGCATGCTCTGCTTAGCGTCATCATGGCTTTTGTGCGTAATTAGTTATAACTGTTGTGAGCAGACTTTACAAACCCACTGGGTGATTTTATTTGCATTGGACGCCTGGTGGAATAAAATGACAGGCTGGCATGACGAAACAAGCTGGACTCCCTTTGAATCCTACCAAGTGAGGAGGAAAACATAAATTAACACCCCCTTCCAAACCCTCAGACATACAGGTCTCTTCCACAGCAAACAGCCTGAGCATCTTCCAGAAAAACTGGAGGATCAATGGGAAAACACTTAGATTTAAATTGACTTACTGTCCGAAGTGGTATTTTAGTCCCTCTTGCATTTGTTCAGGCAGAACATGATGGTGTGTCTCTGGATAATTTTCCACCTGCCTGTTTTGAATATCAGATGGAAGCATTTAGCTGGTGAACTGGAACGGTGCCAAATTTTGCAGGAGCCTTTTCTCCTGAGTTCTGCTGTTTTTGTAACTAGTTAGACAGAATTATCCAAGCATGCTCCTGGCTGGCACAGGGTAAATGCTGAGCAACACAACGTGAGTCGACTCTTCATATGTCAACACAATTCCATAGTTAATGTCAACGAACAAGCTACTAGGGCTTATTTAACTGTAATTCACAGGTCGTCAAAGGGCCAGAAAGGTGTTACATGAACCTGCAGAATGACACTGGCCCATCAGCAAAGTCATTTCAGAAACTGAAAAAATCGTTCGCGCCATTGTCTTGCTGGATTTCTGTGCAGCGTACCTCAGAGTGCGTGAAAAACCGTATTGCTGAACATGACTGAAAGCTTCTTATTCTCTTAAGCATCTTCTAATAGGGTGGAAGTGGGGGTTAATTCAACCAGGTAATGTGGTGCTTTGAAGTTACTGAATCTATTAAGTGTTTAGCTGTATATATATGCACATTGGATAACTGGAATACTGATGTTAGGACTCCTGCTTGACTCATCCATTCATTCCTTGTGCTGTTTGATTGGCGTTAATCCTGAGAAAAGAGGTAGTGGTGCTGGCAACTGTTTTCCCTAGTGGAAGATGAGTACAATCAGCTTCATTCTCACATGTGGTTGGTATCTCCATAGTGCAGGAATTTGTTAGCTTAAAGCTTCTCTCTAAATGGGTGACAACTCTTCTCTGATAAACTGCGACTGCCCTGCATGTGAGACCTCAGACACCAAATAAACAGTGCTGGCATCAGATAATTCTGTTTAGAATGCATGGCCTTAGAAGTACCCTATCTTTTGAAATGCAATGTTTTTTTCATGAGTTGTTTACATCTTCCTGCAGTGACTTCATGTCATCTCGTAGTACTTCAGTGTCTATGAAAGCTTAAACCACTGATCTTAGAAAGTATGTACAGGATTAGGTTTCTTTTTCTAGGGCTTTAGGGGAATGACTTATCTATAATTCTCCCTCCTGCTCCTAAAAAGTCTTCTGGAGCGCTGATGGGCAAAATAATGAAGCTTGCGATCATTAGAGATGTAGAATTTCTGGGAAAGGCTTCACTTGGTGGTATGCTCCGAGGATGAATGTTGTGGTCAATGAGATAGTGTTGGGAAAAGACACAGTTGTTCTTGTGCTCAAAGTGCAAAGTCTTATGTCCGCAGGCCTTGAAGCGTTAAGGAGATTTGTGCTTGCTCCCTTTAAAATGTAGGGTGCAAACTGCCATTGTAAAGATCACAACCTTTTGCAATTTGAAGGAAGACCTCTTATTTGGGCTGGAAACCCCTCATGCTTAGGAAGCTGTGAGCAAACACGACTGAAGCTGGTTGTGTGAAACCACAGAGTATGTCAAGTGCAGAAGAGAAACCACCAAAAAGCTGAGAATTTTGAAACTGTTTATCTAAGTTTCTTGCATGGCCCCTCTTATCACAGCATCGCAGCACCTCCCAGATGGCAATACATTTTATCTTCTTGCCAACACCCTCACAGGGTTCCTATCCCTATTTTACAGTTAGGAGACCCAAGTGCAGGCGCTGAGTGATATGCCCAGTGGCACTTGGGGTTTCTGTGGCAGATCAAGGCATGAAGCTCAACTTTCCCATGCCCCAGGCGAATTCCTTAACCCCATGGGATCCTCCTGGAAATGAGCAGAATGGCTTAGCAAAACACAACAGCATGTGGAAATAATGCTCAAATGCAGTACAGAGGAGCCCATCCTGGAGTCAGAAAATATAAGTATGGGCATTTAAGTCTTGGTCTTTTGGAGCAAGTAAATGCTGCGCAGTGGAGAGCTGTAGTTGGCCTGGAATGAGCAGCATTTAGCTGCATCGTGCAAGGTTTATCAGTGTCAGTATAGTACCAGGCTGGCCAGGCTGTGCCACTTTGGGGGCTGAAATAATCTGCTCTGCACAAGGCGGGGTGTGTGGATCTTGCTGCTCATGCAGAGCAACAGGGATTTCAGGCTCTCATCGCCTTGGGCTAGAGCTTCGTCTCCTCAGCTGCAGGAAGGCCAGTGGATTCTCCAGTGCAGTTTGCCCTTGCAAATGTGCTATCCCAGGAAGCTGTTCTGCAAAAGCTCACTTCCAGGACAGATCTGGCAGTTTCAGCCTTTGAGCTGCCTTTTGCCCATGAGTTACTCTGCGCTCTTGCTCCTCCCTTATTATCCCCCTTCCATCTCTTGATCCCTGCTTTTCACATTCCTACAGCTGCAGAATACCTTCATCCTGACAAAATGTTTTAGAATCACAAAATGCTGGTGTAAGGGAATGAATAATACAGGGAGAGAGTGAATATTTAGTGATGCAGTTTATTACCTAATAACTGCCTGCTTCATTCATTGATAATGTTTAAACTATTCAAAATTGCAGCACCTAATAAATGCTACTAAATAGTGCCATGCCCATAACTTCATTGCAATAATCCACAGGGAAGGTGTTTCAAAATGTCAACATTTCTCAGCAGTTAGCTGGAAAACTAGTTCTTAGCATGAGTGTTGAGATAATCTGGTGTTTCTGATGCTACTGGGTGTGTTAGATGCTGATTCCCAAATTGTGACTGCACTTTCTTACTCTGTGCTGTGCCAGTGTCCAAAAGCCTCTTTTAGGAGGCCAGAATAATAATGCATAAACAGGCAGCCAGCCCCAGCCTGAAGCCAACAGCTTTGGTTAGAAGAGTAAGCGAGGTTGCAGGATGAAAGGAAGGTGAAGACAAGCACAGGAGGCAGCAATCTCCTTTGGCTGCCTGCCTACTCCTCACTACTCTTCATGATGGTTTCGCTGAACAGGCAAACTGGTGTGCTGTCAGTTGGGAATGCTGTCAGCTCCTCAAAACCTTGGTTTCTGAGGGCTTGCTCTCCTATGCACACTCAGCAAGTCTCCTACATGAGCAAAAAAAAATAATCTTTCATTGTCACTGTAAGGCAGGCAGCACATCACGAAGTCCTCATCTAAGAAGATCCTAGATGAGTGTCTCATTTGCATGTTTAACAAAGCCTTGGGTAATCACCAAGAGGACGCTGGACTCAGTTAAAAGGCTTGGACGATAGCACTAGGTATTTGGAAAGAGGCATCTGTGTATGGTGATTCCTTGATCTGCCTCAGATTTGAGGTTGTGTGCTCATCTTGCAAAAGGATATTGCAGCAGCTTCACAATGTATCTCGAAGTTCCAGATTTTTGTGGAAGGCATGGGATCGGGAGCTAAGAGGTCTGGGACACTCTAAGCTTGTTTTCTCAAGCGCTCTTCTGTAGCAAACAACAGTATCAGGAGTGCAAGGTCTTCCCAGAGCAGCAGCAGAGGGGAGGAATAACCAGGGGCTGCTCACACAGCAGAGCTCACCAAGGGAGATCCCGAGTCCAGATCTGGCTGGTCACGGCAACTTTGTTATGACATTATGCAAAGCCCTTTGAAGATTTCCTCTTGGCAGAGCCTGCCATGTCATCACAGAGGTAAAACAGGGAACGATCTAAATCTTGTTAGGGATTGTAAAGCAGTCAGAATGCTGGCTGGAAAATTATTCCCTTTCTAGAAGGAGAAGGTGAGGTGGCTGCAGGCCTGGTAGAGGGGGAGATGAAAATATTGGCTATATGGTGAGTGGTGCAGCATAGGACTTGAACAGGCTGGCTCCGGCCTTGAGACACAGATGAAAATAAACAAAGATGGGTTAAGGTGTTTGGGGAATGGGGAGACAAGCAGAGTGCAGTCCTTACACAGAAAGACCCTTTTTTCTGAAGTCCCACAAAGTATATTTCCACCTGAAGCACGATAATCTCTATTTATCCCGAAGCCCCTTTTTTAATCTTATGAGTCACAGGAATGATTTTGCTTTTACCTGCCATTGCGTACCACTGGTAACTCACGAGGTTATCCCAAGGTGACTACCCACATCTGGGTCTAGTCATGCTCTGACTGTGGAGGTGAGAGTGGCGTGGCCAGGAAGCTCTCTGGGCTTAATTTCCTGCCATTCCCCCTCACTTGGGAGTGTCACATCCTCCAGGCTGATCAGTGTATCCCAGCACAGAGATCCTTGGCTTCACAGAGACATCTTTCACACCTCAGACCATCTACTTCCCCACCATATGCTTCTTGTGCTTACCTTTCCTGATAAAATAGGCCCCAAATTTCTCTGTCCACGTTTGTTCCCTCTCTGCCTATGGAGCTCTGAGGAAAGCCAACGGGAGAAATCCCATGGTTGGCTGAAAATACTGTATCAACCCCCTTTTTAATTTTGATTTACATCTGTGCAGAATGGGTAGCATTCCTTAGAAACAGCAACAGTCCTCCCTCAGCATCCCAGCCCTTTTAAAATAAAATTGAAAGACTGAAATGCTTTGGACAACTCTTCATTTTTAAACACTATGATTTGCATTTTCTTTCTGCCATCACTAAAACATTAACATCTTCTGCAACAGGACTTCCCTCTGCAAGTTTTCCAGACAATGTCATGTTGTGCTGGGAGCGAGTATCCCCATGCCTTGCTGTTTGTGCTGAGCCATTCCTCTCCTTGCAGACTAAAAAGCATTCCATGGAGCGGAGAGATGATGACTGTGCTGGGAATCCCTGCTTTCTCAGAAAAACTCTTGTTCTTTCATCACCTTGCAGGGAGATTTCAGAGGGATTACTCTGACTCGAGCAATGCCCTCCTGACCCTGGGAATCCTCTATTTTCATTATGGGCAAAAATGACCATTTCTAGGGGGAATGATTTGAAGCAGACATTGAATCCTCCTCCTTCCTGAACCAGCTTTAATAAATAGCAGGGTACAAACACAAATTGCTTAGCGCTTGTTGAAAGACAACCGAACAAATGCCTTTAAAAAGCCAAGCCTCCGCTATGGGTTTCGGTTGTGCTGTAGCTCCTGGTGGTCCCATTGTGTGGGACTGTGAGTTTAGCCGGGAGCGAACGTCGTTTCATTACGAGGTGGTTTGCCAGGGAGACACTTCAAAATCATTAAAGCTGACAATTTACCCTGCTGATTGCGCTAGCTGAGCTGCCGGTGCGTGTGTGCTTAGTGTCGCTGGACGAAGCGAAGGGCGGCTGTACTGCACAGCACAGGCACCTCTTCCTCTCCTGCGCTCCCCAGGCGGGAGAGGAATTCATTTTTTCAGATATAGTCTGTGTCTTCTCTCTTCCTAAAGCACGTAGCTTAGAGGGAAGTTGCCATAGCCCTTGCAGTTCAGGACCATTGTAATTACTGTCATGCAATTGTGTAACATTATGTTCTTTTAGTAATCAAACCTTAGGCTGCTTTCTGCTACTGTTGCCTGAGAATAATCATAGGTCAGTATTTAAATGGTACAAATTTGGTTCTGGGTTGGTGCCTCATCCTGAGCTATTGCTGATTCTGTGGATTTGCTGCATACGCACCGCAGGGGTGTAATAGACGGCTCTTTGTGGCAGGCTGGCAGCGCTCTGTTGTGCCAGGTGCTCTGTTTTTAACAAGAGTGGGGTTTTTAAAAATTTTTTTAGAAGAATCACTAAATTAGCTCATAACCTGTAATCGGTATTAATTCCTGTGAATGCTCTTGAGTGAGTTATAGCTGATTACTGTTGTCTGACCCTAGTTAAGTCCATTTCTAGAAAACGCTTTGTGTGACTTTGTGTGTACAGCTGAAAGGAATGCAGCTTTCCCCTAATTACATACTGGTAATGCAAGAGGAGACATTTCTAGTTCTGCTTCTGAAAGTATTTCCTTTGAGCGCTGATGAGCCAGTGATAGCAGTAACCTCTGAAACCGTTTTGAAAAGGAGAGACAAGGCAGGAACTAACACAGTTCCATCACTTGAAGCCTTGCACAGATTGTAGCAGCAATTGAGCCATCAGTAAGTCACTGGGGATAATATCTTTAAACTGCTCTGTATTTTAATAAGATTAAATTGATTCAGGGCCTTTGCCAGCCTTTTCAAAGCCAGCGCTGTATGGTGGTCAGTAGCTCAGCCATCTCTATGTTGGGAAGCAAAGAACTGAATTTTCATTTGTTTAAACTGAAGACACCCCCCCCCCAACATTTTTATATGCAGTATACTGCCTTAGATGTATACAAAAATTACCCCCGTATAAGCAAGTCACATTTCCTAATCAGCTATGCCTATCTGATTTTTCTACAGCCTTTGTTCTCAGCTCTTTAATTTTATTTAGATCTCCTGTCAGGAGCGTGAAGGCATTTCTTACTGTAGGTGCTGCAAATACAATGAATTTCTTACAGAAGTGAATTCAATTGTCAATACCATTTATTACAGTATTAGTTAAGGAGCTGTGAATAAATCAAAAGGATTAACATTATCTCTCGGGTAGAACAGAGGAATAGAACATTATATTGCTCATGTATCATTGATGAACAATATTTTTCCAACCTTTGATTTATAGAAATGAAAATGAGTTTCCCTGAAGTGGGTTCTCTTCTGTGAGTTTGAACTGGTAACACAATTTTTACCATTTAATCATTAAAAACTGTGTTTAAATCACCATTATATTTTCTTATAGGTAAATATCACATTATTTAAATGTACTTAGGATGCTGTGTCAATGCATTTAATACTTTGAGTTGTGTTTCATTCATGGATTATTCTCTCCAGAACAATCAGAGGTAAGTAAAAGAATTTATATGAGCTTATTGCTATTCTTGAGCTGTGTTATAGATATAAAGATAATCCTGTGTTCGCTCTGGGTGAAGGGCATCTGTGTGGACATTAACTGAACCTCAGCTGACCTGTGGCAACTGCTACTCATTAGAGAGCAGCAACATCACTGCATGTACAGACCTACAATGCAGCTGGTGGTGAACATGTTATTATACAGTAACCCCCTGGTTTAGCCGATCAAAGAGGTTAGGAGATGACTTGATTGTGGTTTTGGAGTACCTGTGTATGGAAGAAATTTCTAATAGGAGGTGATGCTTAATTCTAGCAGAAAAGGTTACAATAGAAACAAAAGTCAGCTTAATTAGAGCTGGAGGACTCAGAGCAAGAAAGGCAGCTAACCTTGGAACAGTGATTCAAGGACAAGTTGGATTTCCCATCTTCTAAGTCTTTATGTTGAGTCTGCATATTTCCCCGAGGATGGGTCATAGCTCAGTCAGGAGTTATGGGCTTGAGGCAGAAACCGTGTTATATGTTGTGCAGAAGGTCAGGCATGACAGTTGTTAAGCTGTCCCTGGGCCCTTAAAGTTTATGGATTCCAGTGAGAATTATTGCAGCTTCACCACAGCTGGGCTTGAACTTGGTGCAGACATTAATTGTCAAATACTGCATGTCTCAGATGATACCTTATAAATGAAAAAGTGAGATGGTAGCATTGCCCTACATGGTATATGATGCTGAAGTCTTATTCTTTAATCTATATCAGATCATTGCACAACTTTGAGGTTAAGCCATGGTGGGACTCACAAGATCCTGGTTCTGTCACAGGCTTTCTATTTGATCTGGGCTGTTTTCATCTTCGCTTTGCATGGGTATTTATGTTCCCAGTATCCAACATGAAGCACTCGTGCATCTTGCAACAGATGCCTAACAGGGTATAGACCACAGCTCAAACCATTTCCAACTTTTACATCTCCAGAGCTTCTGCAAGGGAGTAAAAGTTCCCAGAAATGTATTTTCAGTCCTCCTGCTTTTAAGCAGCACAGAAGCTGGGCAGTTTTTATTGAATCTGGCTTTAATTTGCATAATCCCTACAGTACAATTCAGTGATATTTCAGTCCCTAAAAGAGTGACATGAATGGCACACAAAATGTGCTTATTTCTTTAAACTGCCATTTAAAAATAACTTGTCGTTAGGACTGTGTCCAAAAAACACAGGATTTAAAAATAACTCTCTGTTAATGAGAGCAGATTGGCAGTAGCAGTGTTAGAGGTTAGATTTTGTGCGTATGTGTCCGCGTGCGTGTGCCCTCTCCAATAATCAGCCCTGGCTTTCTGTGATGGCACAGTGCCCTTGGTCCTATGTCGTTTTTCTTTATGTCTTGGAAACCCAAAAGTCTCTAGAGACATCTTTGAAAACTGCCTCAATAATGGCCTTGAAAACCTGCACCCCAGCAAAATCTCCCAAGTCCGGGCTCTGCTGTACCAAACACGTCGCATCCATGGAGAAGGCTCTTCTCTTGCTGAATGGGTCCTGCTGTGCGTGGAAATATGAAAGATGCCCTCGAAAATCAACCTTTCAGGTTACAGTACAGATGGAGCGAGGCTGAAAATGAATCTCAGCTTTCAAGTGACTTTACGCTGTCTCCTTGATTGACTTGCCAGTTTTAATACTGTAAATTGGGGGATTGCGTGTAATGCATTCATGCGGTCCTTGTCTGGAATGAAGCAGGAACATAATTTATGGGGATATTCTCATCTCAGCCTTTGAGGAATTAGCTTCAATTAACTCTGTTGGGAATTGCGTGTGTCGGGTGTCAGAAAGCCATCAAGTTTTCTTTAGAAATGCCGGCTGCTGTACGTGCTTCATTCTTTGGCTGTCTGAGGGGCTTTAGCAATGGATAAGGATTCAAAGCTTGGGAAATGCAGATCTGGGTGACCAAGTTTCACAGGGTTAATGCCACGCACAGATGATGGATGGGACCCTAGCTGAATGCGTTGCAGGTTGTTATAATTTATAACCTCCAGCATGGGTGAGAGAGGGTTTGGGGAGGGTACAGTAGCTTGTGAACCCAGAGCACTGAAAGAGAAAATACACCAGAAGACACAGACTGTAAAATAAGATCTCTCCGGATAAATCTTTCTGGCATCCATGAGAATTAGAAAGGACATCGATTTCAGGCGGAGTGTGGCCAGTGCTTCTGGATCTGAGATCCTTAGGCTGTAGTGTCTGTGTCTGCGCTGCTGCCCAATTTGAGGCCAGCCCTAGAGAAATTGGGGTGGTAAGTGTTTGGGAGCAGCAGTTCATGGTGCTCAGGTGGTGTGGCAGGGTCCATCGGGGTGTTGAGTCATTCCTGGGTCCTGCTCAGCCTCGGAAGACTTTGTCACCACGCGATGGGCAACCCGAGGGAGATGGCTAAGTCAGACTTTCTTAGGACGGGGAAAAAAGAACGGCTTTGGAGAAAGAAGCCCTGTGAAAGAAGCACACCTGGCCTCCTTGCTGTTTGCAAGATGAGAGCATGCCAGGGAGCATTTCCCCTTGTCAGGCGCCGCAGACTCAGATGGGAGAAGCTCGCTGTCAGACTAAACCTGAGACCCGGTGTCTCTCGCCAGTGCGATGCTGCTTGTCACCCTTGCCGAGACGGAAAGGACGCATGGCCTGCCAGACTTCATTAGGCAGCTGTATCAAAATACAGCACAGGAGAGCTGTGAGGTTCAAGCAGCCTGAGCAACGCTCCCTGTGCCTTGGCTTGCCAGTGATGACTCCATAATTCCCCTATCAAGCATCATTTTAAATCTGAGAAGAGTGGAGGGTGCTTATTTTCACTCTTAACACACATTCTTCAGCACTCTTAATTTCTGTGCTAGTGGAGACAGAATCAGGCAAAGATGTCTGGTGCTTCTTAAAAGCCAAAAGTCCCCCCTTCGTCCCACACCCCTGATTATCACTTCATTATCTAGCAGCCGCTCGCCAGATCAGACACTGAAGTCATTTTGCGGCGGGTACTGGCAAACTGTTTCCCAGTGATGCATTTATATCTAAATGGCTAATTCTCTATCCGCAGCTTATCCCAAAGATTAAAAAACCAACCAAGCGAGATCTGAGCAAATCCAAACCAGGAATCTTAATCAGTTCTGTTGCTAAAAGTGCATTAGTATGGCACAAGAGAGCATGGCTTCCTTCCAGCAGATACAACAATCACAGCTCGTTTGGGCGGGGAATTTTTCTACTGCTGTGTATTGACACAAAGGAGCATTTAGCTTGATAATGCCTCCTGGCTGCTGCCATGATCTGAATATTAAGAACAAATTAAGGTGTAAGATTAAACTCTGGAAGTTGTTACCTGTTCACAGTGAGGTAGCAGTTTCTTCTTTAGCTTTTTCACACCAAAATATTGGCTGTCAGCACTTGGGAGTTTAAAATAAAATTAAGCTCCTACCTTACGCAGGAAACAATTAGAATCTCAAGTCTCCTGTAATATTTCCACTCTGGAATTTCTAATCTGCAATTAAATCTGTCATGGGCTGTAATATGACTGACTGCAATCCCCATGAACGCTAGCTTGTCAGGGCGGTTTACTCACGCAGGCAGTTCAAAGCGGCATGGATACAGCGACTCGCATCATAAATTGAAAGCCAGCTCAAAGTTCGTCACGGCCACAGAAATCCCGAGGCTGGAGAGGTCGATGCTGCTGTCAGTCGTGGGTACTGCTGTGCACTGGGTCTCTGCCGCCCGGGCTGGGCAGTCTCCGGGATGGCCACCATTGCAACTGGGGTGGCCAGCGTTGTGTACCGTGACTGTGGTCACACCACCGATGAAACGTAAAAGATTCTGCTGTTGTGGGGAATGGGAAAGGAGACAGCAATTGCCCCAGTGACCCGAAGGGCAAGCTGTATTGAGACTGAGTTAGAAGTGAGTAAACTCTGTTTGCCTATACGTATCCTTGACATCAGTATCGACAGCTGTGATTGCAGGGGGATGTGTGGCTGGGATGAAAAGACATCTCTTGGGTTACAGACGGTGCTGGTAGTAAATCTGGATGAACACGCTGCCTTCCTAAATGATCTCAGTGCTAAATGCAGTGTAGTCAAACCTGCAGTTGCTGTGGAACTGGGAGGAACCGAGAGAAATGAGCAACAGAGGAGAGCAAGGCTTGCTTTGGAAATACCTAAGCTAAATAACATGGCTAAAAATAACCTTCTCTTTAATGAGATAGGGAAGTTGGAAAAAGCATGGAGAGATTTTGGTGAAAGATCATACGAAGGATGAATTCCAGGGGACAGCAGCAAAACTGCCTTGCGGTGGGCTAGGCTGTACATGCAGATGCCCTGTGCTGGGGAGAACGTGAGCTGCGAGTCTTTCTCTGCTGAGCTTGTCTGATCCCACCCAGCAGGTCCATGTCCCCTTCTTGGCACCCACCCGTGGAGACACGGTGACGAGTGGCAGGAATTCAGAGAATAGCACCGGCAACGTGCTGGAGCTGGAGAGACTGATTTATGTGGCGATGCTGACAGCAAGCTATGTGCATAGCTTAGCTAAGCACCAGTCTCGACATCGGATGAGGAGTAGGAGAGAGATTAGGTAAGAGGCTGCAGTCATTTGAAAGCTTGAAGTGCTGGTGAGGAAGAAGGGCTATTTTAGGTGGTGAGAGGGATAATGAAGAAAACAATGGTGTGGTGAAAAAAAAAGTGTGATGAGGACATCTATTAAGGCATTATATAGCTTTCTAAAGTGAATGAGTGGAGTCCCATAGTGTGAAACCTGGACACTACAGTACAGGTGTACTGTCAGGAATTGTCCCATGGTGAGGATGGAAAGAAATGAAGTTTCCTCCTCTCTGCTTTGAATGACTGCCTTGCACCGCTCTGTCCTACCCAGCAGTCCCAGAGGATTGCTTGTTCTTAGCAGCTCTCTGATAATGCTGAGTGAAAATTTTTCCTTCCAAAAATACTGAGATGACTTGGAAAGACATCTCCTCCAGGTGAGCAACATATCGATAATGCTTCAGTTATGTGTGTCCAGACTGAGCTGCAGCACTCGTGACTTTAGCCTCCCCAGGGACACTTTATCTAGACGAAATTAACTTCCCAAATTCCTTTTGGAAACGTGACCATTTTGTTCAGTAATGGGCAAGAGTTGCTACAAATGCTACCCGCCACACAGTAGCTCAGCATTTCTCCCAGCAATACAGATTTGCTGAGGCTACTGGAAATGAGCAGCTCGATTGGGAAATGCAGGAAATGTATTAGAGTGTGGCGAGGCAGCCGCTTAGCAAATCTTGCCAAAATCTCTCCGGCTGCCTGGGCTTTTCCTCTGTATTTTCTGTCCTTTCATCTTCATTAATCTTTTATAACTCTGTCTGATTACTGCAGCATTCCCACCATTTCCTACCAAAATGTCACTCTAATAGCTTTGTTATGGGCAGCCAATATCGATGTTGGCCATTGCAGGGTTGTTAACATCTAAGAGAGTGATTGAGATGGGACGGGGCTGTCTGCGGGGCGATGCTGACTTTTGGACTGCCACCGAGGTGGCGAGGAATGCATGTTAGAGGGGAGCGGGAGCACGTTAACAGCAATCACCGGACGAAATGTGCCCCGATGGGGTCTCCCAGATCCCTGATAACGTTGTGAGAAATCCAACAGCTTCTGGAACTCATCGAACCACTGCGTAAGTTGCCAGCTTTGCTCTTTTGCAACTTGATTTTTTGGGCCAAGTTTAAAACAACAACAACAACAAAAAAGCCCTCAAAAAATGTTCCTGTTTAAGAGTTTGGAAAAGACGCTTGTCAGCTGCTGCAGTCTTTGTGAGCCTGGGTGTGGCTTTTTTGGGTACAACTCAGAATTTTCCATTGTCTAGCAGGTAGCTAGGGCATTAAATTGTCACGGATCACATCTTTTTCATCACACGTGCACAAACCTGGAAGATTAATTATACTCTCTTTTGTAAAATGCAGTATCCCAAGTGATTAGGGAAGAAATGAATCAAGAATATGAATTTAAGTACCTAAAAGCAACACAGCCATAGCTTGACTTGAAAGAAAACAGCTGCCAAGAAAAACAGTAAGGCAAAAATGTGGAGCAGTGTCTCTGAGGCTGGGGGAGGGAAAAGGACTTGGGATGCTCCCAGAAGAGTGTTTAGACTGACCTGAGGCCCTGACACCTTCAGATGGGTTTTGCAGTAGATGGTATTTTCTCTTTCAGTTAGGACTCAAAATTCTCACGTGTTGGTGATTGCAACTTTACAGCTAAGGCTCAATGAGTCTTCACTGGTGTTAAAGGGAAAAGAGGGTATCAGTGTGCTACGTCCAGAAATTTATGCAGCATATGTTGTCTTCTGCTATTCCTGCTCCGCAACTTCTTGCACGCTTTTGTTCTTCCTTTGCATTTTAAGGACTCTCCTGAGAGGAGAAGCAGTGAGGGTTGGGAGCATGAGCCTTCCCATCAGGGGCTCCCATGCATGCACGGTGTCGGTGCATCAGTGCAAACTGCCGGCGGGGCACATTTGTGCAGCAGACGCAGCAGCAGCAGCGCAGACGTGCGTTCTGGTCCGCAGCTGCGATGGTGACCTCCGGCAGAGGAGCTGCAGCTACGTGGGTGGAAAATGTGCTTTGCTTGGTGGAGGTGAGTCATGTCACAAGATGCTGCCGTATGCAGAGGCCACACTCCACATTGGAGGGGGAGCATTAAGTGAGGACAAATGATGAAACAAGGACATATTCAGACCAGTTATATCTTCAGGCTGGTGCTGGAGCATGTGGTTTTCGTCCAGTATGTGCTCGGTTTTATAACTATGTCTCTCTTTCTGAACTCCTGCAAGAAAAATCTTTGACAGAGCATTAAAAATAGAAAAATGCCGCCAAACACAGTCTTGCCAGTCCAGAGGTGGGAATGGGATGCTGAGGCTGTTAGCAGCAGACAAGTCATGCTACAAAATATTGCTGGGATCTCATAGTGCCTGGCCCCGGTGCCCCTGCTGAGACCTGCCCTATTTTCTTGCTACCGCCAGTTCACCAACAAATGAGCCATATCATCCGCTCCTTCCACGACTGTCACCAGCTCTGTTTTGTGCATTATGGCCAACCACTGACTCTTTGTTTTTTCCCCGAAAAAACTGCCACTGTGTGTCTAGAAAAGAGACACAGATGTAGCATAGCCCAAGTCAGAGATGTAACCGTCTTTAGATGTGCACTGGGGAGCGGGATGGGAACGAACTATTCCGTGTGTCTGCTGGGGACAGGAAAGTGCCTGGGCTTAAGCTGCAGCGAGGGACATCTAAGTCCAGGAAAAGCTTTGAAGGACGAAAAGGAGAGAGTTGCAGGAAGCAGTTGCCCAGGAAGGCTGGAATTTCAGCCAATGGGTATTTTTAGCACTGTGTTGGGCAATAAGCTGTAATTTGACTCTGCCTTGGGGGATGAACTAGGAGACCACTCGAGGTCCCTTATGGCTCCATTTGCTGTATTGTATTTATTTATTTGTGTTTATGTAGCATTTAAAGTATTTTGGGGGGGGTTTGTGGGTCTCTGTTTCTGTGCACACAGAGAGCACAGCATGACTGGACATACATCAGAGTGCTTATCAGTAACTATATGTAGATAAGCGAGTTACAAAGCTCTCATTTTAGAGAGGAGAAAGGTTTCATATGTGTTTCGATGAAAAGCAGTGAGCGGGGAGAAGGACCAGCGGAAGTCCACATTCCCTTCCCATCCTCATTTTCCCATGGCTTATCTCACCCGGCTCCAGGACTGGTGGGACCCCCTCTGAGAACCGGTATAACTCATGAGGATGGGAGAACACCATCCAGGCACTCGTCCCGAGTTATTGAGGTGAGGTGGGTCAGGGAAGAGTCTGATGAGCATCAGACCCGGGGGAGGGAGGAGTGGGGTGGCCAGCTGGAAACTGGGGGAGATATGGGAGGCTCCTAAGGCTTTCCTTGGCAAAACTCAGCAGCAAAAATTACTTTCCCAAGACCACAAAAAACTGCTATGTGACAGAGCTTTTACCTATGCCTTTTTTTTTTTTTTTCTCTGAGCTGCATTTTAGGAGGAAGTAATGTCAGAAAACAGCGTTGTTTGTTGTGTTTGGACATCTCTGCACCAGAAGGTCTATTGCAGTTATTCTGCGCAGGCATTTGGACAGTTTGTGTGAGCAGCCGGGGTGGGTGGGCTGCGCTCCTCTGTAAGGCTGCACAACTCATCCCAGCAGTGCCTGCTGCCAGAGGTGCTGGTGGAGCTCTTGCAAAGCACTTTGGGACGGAAATCACAATCTATAATTGTAACACATCAGCCTTCTTCAGCACAGAGAACAAAAAAAGAAAAGAGAAGAAAGACATCTTTTTCTTCCTCCTGGGAGGAGCTCTTATCTGATTCCTGAAGATCGTTTTAGTGTCTGTGCTATTTTTGTAGCTGGGAGTGCAGTCTGCAAATGAGCAAGCAACGCTGAGAACCTCCGAGAAATTCATTACGAAAGTAGGAGGCCAAAAGTTGAGCAGGGACGTGGAAAGCAAACAACCACATGCTTTGCAGCCTCTGAATTTGATCTCCCTCTCTGAAGTCCTACCAGCTGTATGGCTCCTGAGCTCGGAGACAGCTGGGCTGGAGCAAACAGCCTTGACACAGAGGTCTGCTAGGCAGGATAAAGTTACTTGAGCACCTTTGCCTCACTGATGTCTAACCTGTCACATTTGGAGTTCAATATTGATTTCTAGGGCTTGAGTTCCTTATGGCCACCAATCTGTAGATCAGAATTAACTACAAACCTTTTGGGAAGTGATTGGTGCTGAGTTGCAGAGTTCAACTTTTCACCAATTTGCTGCTCCTGCTCTCCAGGTTGACCATCTGTATGCACCTGCCCACTGCTCCCCTGAAATGTCAGAGGGAAATAACTCAGAGAAATGGACCCTTCTTTGCTGCTTTTCCAAATTGGTGAGGGGTGCTGCGATAAATTTGGGATACCAGGCTGTTTCACTCCTGCTCAGAAAAAAGGGGGAGAGCTGCCAATTTGTTCTTTCACACAGCATCTGAGAATCATGTGTTTGAAAATCTTGCAGAAGGTGGGGTTTTTTTTTTCCTTTTTTTCCTTTCTTTTCCTTTTTTTTCTTTTTTGTAATGCACAATCCAAAGCACTGATCTCTTGATGTATGGCTGCTGACAGGTGCCCATCTGGTCGCCTGGAAGCCCGTCTTTCATGCGCCTTCTCCTCTAGCGTGTGAGATGGGGTGAAGCAGCGTCAGGCTGGCGCGCGTGCTCGTGGCACAGCAGAGCAGCTCTGCCGGGTGTCTGCAGCCGAAAGGGACGTGGGATGCAAGATTGCATCTCCCCACAGACAGCTGTCATGCAACCGAGTCTGCTCATCCTTGCCGGTATCGGAAATGTTGCTGTCTGCATTGCCTGCACGCACAGGGAAGGGGGAGAATAAAAATGACACTGCTGCAAAGGCACACACGTGTTCATCACGCACGTGAATGCTGTGGCTCTCTCTTTGTTGGGAACGGGAGATCTGCGCACTGCCAGCAGGGAAGAGGTTAAGTTTTGATAGCATTTCTATTAAGCCAGGAAAAGTTTGACCTCTGCCTGTTCTCTACTTCTAACTGAATTTGGGAGATTATGACAAAGACTGTGTAGGCGTGTTCCCAGTATTTAGTTTCCAAAAGATGGAAATATCATCTTCCTCGACCTTCAGTGGTTTTAGCAGCGGGAGCTGGAGCACTGCGTTCTTGGCGCAGGGACCACGGTGCAGCCTGAAAGCCCCCAGCTCCTGCACCCTGCTTCCTCCCACCAGCTCCGCAGCCTCCTCACAGGGTTTGCTGTAATTATGGAAGCCGGGGTAGGAGGCAAATCTTGCTGCATCTCTCTCCTGCTGAAAGTGATTTACGGCATTTTGGGGGTCATGGAGAAGCCAAAGGGTGTGCACGCATTTTCCCTCCCTCTTTCTCTCTGTGTATATATAAATATATTTGAATGCTGCCACTGCTTGCTTCTGTAGGTATGAATATTTGTTTAGCCCTGGATTCATTTCACCCTAAATTTGCCTGAGGTGCCTGACTCTGGAGCATAGACATCCTCGGGCTCCCTCTGTTGTTGATGGAGCGAAGCACCTGCAGAAGGTGACCCAGCTCTCAGGTGAGCAGTTTAGTTAATTTGCTTCTGGTTTATTCTGTGCCAGCAAAGCACACGCAGGCAGCTGGGAAGGGTCTGGACCTACGTGTCCTGTGCGGCCAGGAGCCTTGGCTGGGCCCCGCTGTGCCGGGTGCTGCACAAACACAGGGCAGGAAAATGGACCTGTCCAAGGGATCTTGTGAGCCGGTGGTGCATCTACCCAAACTGGTGTGAAACCAGGAGCATCAGGTCAGGTTAGGGCAGAGGCAGAGGAACTCATGCTTGTCTGGACCAGCTGGAGAAGGCTGAGGTCCTGAAATCACCCACTCCATACTCCCAAGCCCTGTGACACCCCCTTGTCTGTCACTTCACGGCAGAGGAAAGTTGTAAGGAGGGCAGTGAGACACCTCTGCAGATGGCTCTGGGGTGACATCTCTGCAGTGAGAATCTGTCAGCCCAAGTCCAATGAGCTGGTGGTGGGCTCATCTTGCAGCCGCTCAGGGAAGGGATCTGGCATCTCTAGAGCAGGAAGAAATGAAACAGCAAGGAGAGATGAGAGATGAGAGATAGGGCCGGGCATACCTTGAGATGAAAGACGTATGGTTTGTATTTGAGGAGTAGTGACGTTCCTTGGAGAGGAGGATTTATTTCTTCATTAACTTGGTGCCTGAACAAGTTTATCTTGAAGCACTGAACAAGTGTCATTAATGTTTCCTTTGAGCAAACAAGGCTCTTTGATAATGTCTACCCTCTTTTGACCTTTAATTTTGAATGCTACTAATTAACACCGATCATTCATTCAAACACTAAACTGGTTGTTCCTGCTAAATGCAAAGCAAATGCTTTGTGGTCAGGAGCAAAATGGGGGAGGCTTCTGTAGGGAAACTCCAAGGTTGTGGGGTACCCAACGCAAACCAGGGACTGTTGTGTTCAAACAGGGGAATTTCCTCTCTGGTCCTTGGGGAGTAGCTGGGAATAACACGTCCCATAGGAAAGGAGAGGGAGTTCTCAGCAGACAGCCTGCAGAGGCAGTGCCAGGACTCAGGACCATCTAAACCGTGCTTTTTAAGTTTTCTTCTGAAGTGTCTGGTTTTCAATTCCCTTAGCAAGTGCGTTTGGCGGCTGCTGAAGAGCACAGCTTTTCTCTGCTACAAACCCCCTCCCCATCATTGCTTGGCGTGCCGCCCAAGGATGCACTGCCTCTTGTCAAGGGAGCAATCCTCCGTGCTCAGAGGGAGGTAAGAAGGTTCATCCGCTCTGTGCACCGATCTCAGCCTGCTCTCCAGAGCAGACCTGCCCACCAACTCCACCAAAAATCCTCAGGCCTGTGCTTGGAGGTTGCCTTCACTCAAGATGTCCAAAATACAGGCAGAGAGGGGGGCTCACTTGGTGCCAGAGGTTTGCTGTGGCCAGAAGAGCTGGACTGTGTTTTGGGGAGGAGGAAGAAATTTTACCAAGGGGACACCAGGGGCCAGGGTTTCCTTTCTCTGCACAAGACCTACCCTGGTGTTTTATCACTTGGAGGACTAATGGAGAGTGAGATCTCTTGATGTGAGAAGAACTCCCTGGTGCACCCGTAAATGGGGCTGCTGGTGGTGTGAAGGAGGAACTGGGCATTCTCCCACATTTCATACACAAGCTTAGGGGAAAAAACAAGATTCTGGTCTCCAGCTTGAAACCCTCCCATTTCATATGAGTATGAGCAACCACTGTGGCTAGGCAGATCCTGGCAAGGAGAGAGAGCCCGGGGGCTTGGAGGTCAAATTCTTCCTTCAGGTACAGCAGCACAACCTTTGGTGCATCTCAGCTGGTGGGGTCGGATGGATGGTATCTGGAGACAGCTGAAGCCCCACCATAGCTCCCATCGTGTGCAACTGGAGGCAACTCTACCAGGGCTTTAGTTTCCTCTGTGAGGAATGCAGCTACCGGATTTCCCTGCAGAGCATCCTGGATCTCCACCACTGAAGTGCTTTTAATCTTGGTCTCAGACAGCCATGTGGGCTCACCCCAGACCTCCATGAAGCACGTGTGCCCACAGCTCTCTCCCAAAATGATTAGCAATTTTACTAGCTTTGGCCCATTTCCTGGAAAGAAGCAGCAAACGCGACCGAAAACTTAGCAGCATCGGCAGCGCTATTGAATGACAGGACCCATCTATTTTGGTCTAATAATGACTGCACTATCTAGCAGTCTGCCATCATTGTGGTCCCATGACATTTCTAGCACAAGCAAGGAAAGATAAAGCATCCACTGGCAATGAATGCTGAGCCTGTAACAGCTTCCAGAGCAGGCCGGCAGATATAAATATGACTTCCCAGCTTCCACACACCAACAGCTCGGCGCAGCTAAACAAAACCTCTTTTCTAGCCCCCACGAGAGTTTTTAGCACCCATGAAGCAATCCATTTTGCGCCATTCCACATATGCCTGACTTTTGCCACGCCACCTCAGCCTGTAAGTCCTATGAGTCTGACTTTAAGCAGCACAGTAAAGCAGGATTGTTTAAACGTTTCATTCAAGAGCTGCACCACATCAGAGGGCAGTGAATGAATCACGTACATTCCTTTATCTGATGGTGTGTTTGTGTAAAAGGAGTGACATGCAGTGAGGAACTTGCTGTTGCAGGGAATTTGTGTTTACATAAATCTCCAGCCCACAGACTTTTTTTTTTTTTTCCCTCTGCCATTCCCTGTATTTAAAATCCTCATTGGGAGCTATTTAAAACCGATCAGCATTCAAATAGTTTACAAACTGAAGCTGGGAAGGGGGAGGAAATGCATGATTGCAAAGGGATGCAGTGTTTAGGGAGCTGGTCTTATGGCTCTGCAAGAGATTTTCCCTAAGTGTTTTACTTTGGGGTTCTTTTTGTTGGTTGGTTTTGTTTTTCTTTTTTTTTTAATGCAGAAAGGAGAGTGTATGTTAAATGTCCATGAAGGTACTCAAGGACATCAATAGCATATTATCTCTACTCCTGGCAAGAATTAATCAATTTATTATACATCAAGAAAATTCCAATGGCCTTGAACTGTGCAAGGTGTCTGAAGCAGAGAGGGTCCTAACAACACTTCAGCACCCCCAAAAGCCTTGAGATCAGGCTCTGAAATCCCATCGATTTATGTGATTTGGCTGACTCCTGATCCCCACCCTGGTGTCTTGCTCCAAACATCTCCCATCAAAACAACTCCTGTACCCTCCATTTCAGGGGCTCTTGCGCACAACCAAGCACTGCAAAGTTGGGGAATACCAGAAGTGACTTTGCTCGGGCAGCTCTAATTTCCTCTTCCTGCCCATGCTTTCCCCCTAGGTCTGCCTGAGGTGGCCTGTCTCCCACTCACGGTTTCCTTGCCTGGCCCTGCCATTGCATCCTGCCCAAATCCAGATTTTCCTTTCCTCCATATGGTTATGCTTTCCTGCACAGAGTTAAAAAGGGAAAAAAAAAAACCTCATCAAATTTGGGTGGAAGGCTCATTCCTGCTACAGAGACTCACTCATTTCCCACCCATTGCTTCCTGCAGCAGGGAAGGCCAAAGAAAAGGCCGTCAAAGTGCTGCAGGGTGGGTTAAATCTGCCAGTTTTTCCAATCCTATGTATGAAGCAGGAGAATCATTGTCTGCTATAACCAACAGTTTTCACACCCACCTCAGGGAGATGACACGTGCAGGGAGCACCATCCAGGGCACATGAAAACAGGGTTTGTGACTTGGAAGCATCCAGCAGCCTTACGGACCAGCAGCCTAATGCCACAGCTCTATGCCCGGCATGGATGAAATCAATGATGCCCATCTGTGCCCCAGCACACAAACACTCTGGTTCTCCTGCCGCAGCCCAGATGCAAAGAGCACAGCAATGGACTTGTCTCCCTAATTGCCCTCATTTCCCTCACGTATCCTTTGTATCTCATCCCTGTGAAATGCAGGAGTGGCAGAGCATGTGCTGTATCGGCAGCAGGAGGCCAACGATAACATCCAGCATGGGCATGGGGGTCTCCTCTGCCTCTGTTGCCCCCAAAAAACTGCAGATTGCTCCCAGGGTTATTCCCTTCCTCACCCGTGCTGCAACCAGGGGCAGAAACCATGTGCAAAGATTGTGGCTGTTAAATGCTCCTGGGGAGCACTGTGGTCTGGTATCTGACCACAAAGAGACTTGTACAAAGTGGCAATGGCAGGAATCCAGAGCCCCCAATGTGGTCGCACCCCTGCATCCAGCAAAGCCTTTCTCTGGGCAGCACCTTGCCTCCCGGCTGATCACTAACCACCACTTAACAACACTTTTCCTCCTAATGAACACAACAGCAGTGGGAAGCCTCCAGCCCTGGGGCCTGCCTCCTTCACGGCTGAGGCTGACAGTGCGGTTACAACAGATGGTCTGGAAAATCCCCTCTGATGGAGCAACTTCTCCTCCCCACAGCTTGCTTGGGTGTTTTGGCAGCAGGGAGCCTCTGCTCCTGCATTGCCAATGGAGGACAATGCCAGTCCCATGCCCCTTTTCTGGTGGTGTTCCATGCCCTCACTTGGAGGGTAGTCCTGCCACAAGGAGCAGTTCCCTTCCCAAGACTTATTCCAGGCTCAGCCTAGTTCTGGGAAAACCCTTTGGCTCAGAAGGCACTAAGTGCTGGCCTGGAGCCTTTGCTTGCAGGATGCTGAATACATCTGGTGCTGCGTGCGTGGGTTTCGATTATGGTGGTGATGATAGTTTATCATCAGCTACTTAACCCTACCTTAGACTAGCATGTTTTACTGCCCCAGGTTACTTTGTTCACTGGAGTTGCTGCAGGGAATAACACCTTGTGCACGCAGACATCATTAAAGAGAAGCTTGTGTGTACGGCAATATGCAATAGCTGGGTTGCACTAATAGGCTGTGCCTATTATTAACATTACAGTGGTGCTCAAGGCTCCAGCTGGGATTGGCACGTTTGGTGCTGTGCAGGTATTTGGGAAAGAAATTTTGACATGATGTAAATAGTAGGTAGTTTTAAATGGGGTTTTGTGAGGGGGTTGTGGCATGGGTGTCTGTGAGCTGATCACTGCCCTACAGAGGTCTGGATGGAGGTTTTTCTATGCCAGGAAGGAGGTTACTCAAATGCTGATGAATGCTTGAGTTGGCAGTAGGACGGAGTCTGTCTGCTCCCATTGCAGGAGTCCTGACTCAAAGGAGGGAGAAAGCAGAGATGCAAAGGGGACTTGCTCTGCTGGGAAAAGATCTTTTTGGTGGTGGGACAGTATGGTGACTTGTTGGGCAGAACAGTTCAGTGCTTCTCAGGCTTCACCCCTTTGAGGCTGGGCTGCAGGTTTGAAAGGAAATTAGGCAGCAGGGAGCCTCCCAGCAGTGGTGCAAAGGAGGTAGGGACAGGAGCAGGAGCAGTGAGAGAAAAAAGGGAAGCAGTGAAAATGAAAAAGATAAGCTAAATTATTCCTGTGGATAGTTTTGGGGCACTTGTTTGTGTGAGGATCCAGCCAGAGACATGCCTCAGCAGATGCTTTGCACTGTGCTCTCCAGCCTCTCTGCCGTCTCAGCAGTACCTCCTGCAAGCTGTAGAGAAAAGAACCTATTTCATCCCAAGGAACAGGTGATTCATCTCTCAACGAGGCTCCTTGTGTGTCTCCCAGACACCCCACTGGAGTGTGGATGCAGCAAGACTGGGGGTCAGCCCCATCTCTTCCAAAGCCAACCCTCAGGTTGTTGTATCCAGCCGGGAACACAACGATGTTTTGCAACAGTCTGAGAGCAATTAGGGGTGAGGACACCAAGGAACATGCTCAACACTGGATTGCTCTATGCTGGGGCAGGGGAGGTGTTTATAACAAAACCCCAGCTTGGGTGAGAGCCATTTGCTTGCAAGGGGAGGGGAGGGAAGCCTTGGAATATCGAAGAGTATCATAGATTTTCTATTTGCCTCGCAAAACAAAAAAACAGCCCTCTCCCACTGTGTTTCCACAGCTACACAGATATAAACATACAAATTCCAAGGTTGTTTCTGATGGATTTCTTTAGTGCTCAGAACAGGCTCTTTCCGGAGTCGAAGCATTGCTAAGGAAGGCTCGTTCCAGCAGGAGTGCCCTTAACAGCGCTATTTATTGAGGCAGGGCCTTTATTTTGCGATGAGCTGTACTGAGCTGGAAAACACGGGGGTTTGTGATTTCAGGGACTAATCTGCTTGTTCAAACTGTGGCAGGGAAAGCAGATATTCAGGGCAATTTTAATGGCTGGAGCAGCTGGGTCGTAAATAACCCATGTAGAACTGAGTCTAATTTTTTCCTGAACAGGATGCTCCCGCAGATGTGCCAATTAATCACAGTGATCAGTGTTTCTGTACAAGCATTTCCAGATAAATTGAAATGATGGGTTCTTGCTCTTTCAAGAGATCAAATCAGAAATTCAGTCTGGAGGCTTAACACTTAGTCAATACTTCCCCAGAAACAGAGGATACTGAAAGAGAGAAATTATGATGTGGGAAATGTCTCCTGGACTTGCAGTCCAAAGGCTGCAGCTGGGATTTCTTGGAAATATCTTTGCAGTTGCCATGGCATTTATTGTGCCTATAAAAGGTCTTCCAGGTGATGCTCTTTGGCGTTAGAAGTACTAAGTACAAAGGGAAGCAGGTTAATTGAATTTCTTTGAAAGACGAAACACAAGAGGACCCAGGCTGATAAGGAATTGTAGTATTTCCACAAAGAGGCTGCCAGCTGAGCATCTCAAAACTCACTTATGCCACAGATGCCCTTGTGCACTGCTGCCTGAGCACTGAGTTCCGAAATTTGCTGTCGGTAGGTAGACAGAGAAGAAGATAATGTTGCAGAAGTGGCTGTTTTTCTCTGCATATCTCCATGAAAACTACCTCAGAGGGGGCTGCTGGACCCTGCCAAGGATGGCCACATAGCAGGCTTGAGGCTGAGCATGAGCAGGCAGGGATGCCACATGCTGGGTGTAAGGGGTTGGCTGTAGGGACAGATTACCCAGAGAAGCTGTGGATGCCCCCTCCCTGGAAGTGTTCAAGGCCAGGTTGGATGGGACTTTGGGCAACCTGGGCTAGTGGAGGGTGTCCCTGCCCATGGCAGGGGGGTTGGAACTAGATGGGCTTTAAGGTCCCTTCCAACCCAAACCATTCTGTGATTCTATGATTCATACCTTCTAATGAGCTAGTCAGTGCTGCTGGACTATGTGCTGCTTGGCAGACAACAATCCAGTTCAATGCCACCTGGATTAATGCTGTCTGCTCTGTGTTATCATGTCCTGGAGCACCAGACTTGACTGCTCAAGCCATGTTGCTCCAGCCCTCAACCTTGCACAGACACATGCCTTGGGCTCTGCACTGAGCTACCTCCAGCATGGGCTTTGCACGAGTCTGTTGGGATCTAGGGTGGTTTGGAGTGGAACTGGCTGTGCGGTGTCTTGTTCTGCTGTCTGGTTTTGGGATGCTCCTTCTCCTGAGTGCATTGAGGCTGTGTGGCTTTCGGGTGTGAGCTGCCTTGGCACAGCGGTTTGGTTATCAACAGGGACTGGTGATACTGGGGAGGAAAGCAGCGCAGAGACATCATTGCTGCAAGAGTTATCTTGGAACCTGGGAGAAATTTTACTGCTTTTATCCATGCTTCTTTTATCTGAACCATCCTGGGAGACCGTGGAGTAGTTTCTGGAGTCCAGACTTTGCTGATCAGGGGATGCTGCATATCCAAGCTATGAGGGAGCAAAGATGCCACCCTCGGTCTTGGGATCAATCCTGAAGTCTGCTCCTGACTGGAGAAGAGGCTGCTTTGCTTTGGGTGAGTTGGTTGCAGTCTTTGCTGCAGTCGCCTCCTCTGTCAAACACTGGGCTGCTCGGGGAGCACCGCTGCATGTGAAGGGGCTGGAGGGAGGCTTGGACCATTGCTTGGGAGCTTCCCTATCCTGCCCACCCACTGTGGCCCGTCAGTTTAATCTTGTCAGGCAGTGATTGCCTCCCTCCGGGACTGATCGTATCATGCAACCATGCGTCACCCAGGCAGGTTAGGATTTATTAGCGTGCTGGTCTCTCCAAGAGGCCGTATTTTACAAGCCTGACTCAGGGAAAGGAGAGGAGAAATTTCTCTTCTCCTTAGTTGTGAGTCCACCCACAGGAGGTTGCAGCAAGGCAGGGGTAGGGGACATGGATCCCATCCTGAAGGCACCTCCTCAGCTGGGTCCCCAGCCCCACAGCTGGAATGGGAATCTGAGGAAAGCAAATTTCTGCCCAAGGTGCCTTTACTGTCCTGAATGTCTGGGCCACATCTGCACCCTCACCCCACATCAAGCCCTGCTCCTGAAAGGAATAGGTGTGCAGTCCTTGTGGGCACCTGTTGGGGTTGCAGGTGTGGGATTTTGGCCTGACTGTCAGCTTCTAAGAAGCAGAAGACCTGTGGTTAGTGGCACAAGAAACAGGGAGCTCCCATTACTGTTTGCCCTGTGCTACGTCCCTGCTGCTCTGGGATGCAGCAGATGAAGTAATGTGTGCCTGGATAACCCTGGGTATAAAGCAGACCAATGTGGGTGAATTAGCATGTGGATTGAAGAGAGCAGTAAATAATCCCTACACAAAAGTGTGGCTTGGTGTTTTTTTACATGCTAGTTTTTTTCTTTAGAAGACCAATAATCACATCAATGCTTGGGGTTTTCTGTCCTGCTGAGAGCCATCAGTTTTGATTAGCACATTAAGTGCCTGCTGAAATTAAAATTATCAGCAGTTAAAAGATGACCTGAATGATGAGATAAGATAGAAACCTTCTAAGCAAAAGCATCTTTGTGAATGAAATGAGGTGGAGAAAAGTCATTTTTCTCCCAGGAGCACGTGCAGGACTCTGCCTGTATTTATTGCTTCTTCCCTTTTCTGCTCCTTGTCTTTCTGTGGTGACCCTCATGTCATTTGGCTGCCACCAGACTCCAGATGTACATTTTCACAGCCATTAATTGAATATTGACATGTGACAAATGCTTCATGGTGAAGCTGTCCTGCCTTGACCCTCCACCTGACTTAAAGGAGAGAAGTGCAAGAAGTGAAATATCTCATTACCAGAGTGAAGGTAATCCTTCACGTTGGCCAAGAGGAGCCTCGCAAGCAGCCTGTCGGGCTCCCACACGAGGGCCAGGTCCTCTGCCGCTGCCGGAGATGTGGGAGGCCCTTTTGTGGCTTCTCTGGAGGTGAGAACGTCAAGAAGGGGCAATTACGTCCAATTGCTGCAGCCCGCGTTGGGTAGGTTAGCCCCGTGGGCGACGTTGCTGAGCTGGCAGTGAGCGGTGGGTCACGTCACTGCTTGCTCATTGCTGGCCTCAGTTTTAACTTGTTCAATCCCCATGGCCGTGAGCAAGATGAGAGGGTTTCACGGGCACGGTGCATGCCAGAGCTGCACCATCTCTGCCCAGCCGCTGGCTAAGCGGGAGCATACGAGGTTCCGTGAGCTTGCCAGGATGCTGGTGAGATCGTTCCACTTCTTCATGATTGCTACTGTTCAATTTCTGTAGCTCTGTATTTCCAGTTCGAATGTCTTCAAGCCCAAACCTGCAGCCGTGTGACGTGATTCTGCCTCTGCCAGTCAGAAGAGGCTCCAATACTGGAAAATGTCTCTTCTTGCAATAGTTACGGGCCTCAGCGTCGGCACCTTTGAACTGTCTGTTGCATTAGGCGAGCAGATTGACTTTCTAACCTCACTCAAGACTGGCTTTTCCCATTTTTAGTGCTCTTCCCTGAAGCATTTACAGCTTTTCAACTTTCTTTTTGAAGTGAGAACCCCAGGCATGGATATGTTTTCCCAGAAGCAAATGGTGAATGGGCTGTTCTCCCTCTCGGCACCCCACACATATCCCCATCCCAGGACCCTGTTTGCTCTTGCACTTCAGCAAGAGGAGCTCAGGGAACACCACCAGTCACCAGCCAGGCCCGTGTCTAGTGGTTCAGTGGAAATTAAACACTATTGTATTAGGTCTGGCTGAGATGGAGTTAAGTCAACCCACCACAACTATTTAATTTTCATAGGTCTGAGGCTATGCTTTCTTCTCGTGATGATGTTCAAAGAAACGGTCCTCCAATCTGTAGGTATTATCTCTATTCTTCTGTCATTGATCCTGGCTTTGAATTGAGCCACATCATTAAAAGAAAAACATCCCACTGACTTCAGTGGGAGAAGAGCCCAGCTGACACGTTTGTGTCCGACAATGCCGGGGTAGGTTTGGTGATGCTGTATTACATTACTGACCCTAAAGTGTCTCTCTCATCTTACAGGCAGCGATATAGACTGAGCCGAGTCTGAAACTTGATTAATGAGAACATACACTACAGGAAAACTACTTCAGCATTTGCAAGAAGACAGACAGCCTCAGGCATTTTGTGGCTTTTGACAGCTGGGAGCCATGAATGTCTGTTGTCTTTTTTTTAAAAAAAAAAAAAAAAACCCTGTAGAATGAACACATTCAGCAAACCGGGGGGGGAGGGGGGGGGGGGGGGAGAAAAAAAAGGAAAGAAAACATTACTCCCGGCTGGGGTGAGAAAAATCAAGTCTATCAGTGAGATTTTCTCGGTGGCTAAAAGGCAGCTTCCTGGGTTTTGATGTTGGTGGATTCATTCTCTGCATTCCTCCTTTCTTTCTTTAGATAGCTGGTTAAATTCTTCTTTTTGGGGGGTCTTCTTTCAGGAAAGACATTTGAGCTATGCTGCAGATGGAGAATTTGCAGCCAAATTCCCCTGGGAGCACAAGGCATGGACTGGGGTGCTTGCAGTAAGCAGGACACTTTCTGGAGAGCCCAGAGAGGTTGGTAGGAGTGAGATCCCCTTTTGAGATCCAGAGGAACCATGGTGGGTACAAAGCAGGAATTTGGGAGTACTGACCCAGATTCACTGTGTGGGATGAGAAGGATGACTTCTGGCTTCCATCTGAAAGGAGGGGGTCCATGGTATTTGCAACTCAGCATCATTGCTGCTGGTTGCTCACACAGCCAGACAGATGCTGCTGCGCTGGTTTCATCAGGTCGCTGGTCTTTGCAGTCAGGAATGCAAGAAAAATAATTTATGGAATGAAAATATAGTTATGGAGAGTATGACACATAGTGCATGGTGAATGTATTGTGCAGGTTGGAGATGGCCAACAGATTGTGTATTTGGCATGTCTGCTTTAAAATTAATCATGTGTTTGAGTGATATCCTGGTTGGGGATGCTTTCCCGAGTTTGGGACATAAAATGCAACTTTAGGGAAGACTTTCTTAATCCAACAAATAAATCTGTTGCAGGCGTATGAGTGTTTTCTGTTGTTTTTCATGGAGCTCTTTATAGCTTTCAGATGGGACACTCCCAGCTTCCTCCAGAAATTTCACTTGCAGTGAGTTGAACTTTTGGTCAGCGCTGAAAATCCATGAAGAATATCAAGATGTTCAGGGCCCCAGATACAAAAGCCAAGAAGTACTAGTGATACTTAGTAGTGATTACATTTGTTTCCTTTCCATAGGAAAGGATTGCTTTCTGTGTTAAAAGAAGTGCATTTCTTACAGAGCAGGCAGCATGACAGATGACCATATTAATAATATAGGATTTTTTCTCTAAGATGTGGGAATGAGCTAGAGACTCTCCTCCTCTTCCCTTACAAAAGGGGAAATAGAGGCGAATTTATAAAGATAGACTGCAGTGCATGATGGCTGCAGAACACACGACTGATCGCTCCGTGTATGGATACTATATTATTAGGTCTCATTAATAGATGCCTGAGGTCCCTTATGTCCCCAGCCTGGGGACAGGTCCCTCCGCTGCTGTGATTTGCTGTGCCTCCTGCAGACGCCGGTTCTGCTGTCAGCCGGACACCACTCCTGAAGGTCTTTTTAGTACCTGCAGTTGACTTTCAAGACTACATTCCTGTTTTCTCCAAGGTCTGTGGGATGTGTGTGTGGGTTTGAGGCGACCGATCCCTTGACCCAGACAGCACTTGTGGCAGTGAAGTCTTCGCTGACTGCTCAGGCATAGTGCAAGAAAAGTCGGGTCAGAGGCTTTGCACAGCGAGCGGGAGGCAGAGGAGAGCTGGCAGGGCTGGGAGCGGGAGGCTGAGATCGTAATTTTCTTCCTCTGATCTGCCTTGCTTGTAAATAGGCATTTCCAGCACGTGAGAGTGGTCTGCACATCAGATACATCAGCTGTATGCCGGTTCCCCCAGGAGTGGGTTCAAAGTAAAGGCAATGCTTCATCAGAAAGCTAATTGAGGAACTGAGTCTGAAGTCTGGTTGCAGAATAACCTGTTTTCTCTATCTTATTTGATTTTATTTCAGCTTGCCCAGAAAACTCCGGTCTGTGCATCCACGTGCCAGCTATGTTCGCTTCCCTATGGCACCACACAGCTTGCTGCAAATTATCGAGACGATGCTCACAGCTGCACTTTCTTGTTATCCTTTGGTTACTCATATTTAATATTTGTAATAACCTGTGTTGGGTTTTCTGCAGTTGTAGCCATGCATTTCACTGGCAAAAGCCAACGTTGTTTAAAGGCAATTTTTTTTTTTTTCCCCCCATTCTGGGACAGAGATTTTGCTGCATATATATCAATATGATAGCTTGCAGTGTTCTGGCAAGCTGGAGAAAGGAGATAAGAATGAAAGAAATGCTACATTTCATGACCCAGTGGCTTATACTGTGTGTGCTTCACTGTGGACATTTAACAATCACGAGAGAAGGTCTTCTATGCCCCTTAAAATATCCACATCTTTAATGTAAATGAATCAGAACCATTTTTTCATGGTTGGGTCATGCGACTGCAGTCAGAGGGGATAACAGTGGATATATTGTATGTACGGATGAAAAGAGAGAGCCCCGACGCTGGAGCAGACAATTAGTACAGAGCGATATAACGAGGAGACAGCTAACTAGCCCCGTGTGTTTTATTTCTGTGTTACATTTGGTTTCTTTTCTGAATTCCTCTGAAATGAGAGGTGACATGGGCAGGTCAGTAGGGTGCTGAGCCCAGGGCTGGGAGCGGGATCTGTTCTCAGCACTGCCGCTACCTTACTGGGTGATTTTAGGTACATCTTTTCCCTCTGTTTCCACTCTAGCTTTTCTCTCTCACCCAGCCATACTATAAGGGCGTTGGGGCACGGATCATCTGTCCCCATCCCGTTGCTCAGTGCCTGGGACCATGAGGTTTTGCTCTCCTCTCTGTTATTTCTGTAATATAATCATTATGAGAGTCCTGACTCAGGCAAGCAGATAAATTGGGGGGGTGGGTGGTGTTAAGACTGGTGCAGGTGTCTAAGGAGAAACGGAACGGGACTCAGGTGTCCGTCCTTACAGACCTGAGGCTGCCTCTCCACCCCAAGCCAGGTTCACTGGTTACTGGTTATGGATGGGCAGGTTGGGTTAGATTTTGGATAGCTTCCCTGTGTGGTCAGGATCTACCCCTCTGAGTGAGGATCTTGCCATTTGCATTTAGAGACATTGTGTCAGTACTCAGTGCTATGGAGCAAACCCAGAAATGCAGTGGAGGGAAGGAGCCCCCCAGCCCCATTGCTCCTGGGTGGAGGTGACACTTGCAGGGCTTCTGCCCCAAACACAGCATGGACCTTTTGCCTGGACAGGGACATGCCACAAGGAATGGAAATACAGTGATAAAAATATGAAATCCAGACAAATGCCGTTCTTGGAGGAGGGAGTGGTAGACCCCACTGGTCCAGACAAGGTGGTTGCTGCCTTGGTTTGTATCCCATCCCACACCCCACAGGGGTGCTGATCTCCTGCAGTTCCCTGTGTGGCCTTCTGTGCTTTCAGGAGCTTGCTAGGTGCCTTAAGAAGGGCAAAGAATTTTTGCTCAAGGTCATGCTTTCAGTGCGACAGCAGGAGAAGCTGTGTAAATGAAAGGTTTGCATAAGAAATGGGAAAGGTAGAGCCAGCCTGGAAAGGACTTTTTTTTTTTTTTCCCCTGGGCAGCTCACCTGCTTTTCACAAAGGAGATTTGTCTGTCTGTGGTGATGAGTGTGGCAGGGCCAAATCCATGGGACATCTGGGGCCAGCTTTTTATGTCAGGGATAGGTAAGAGGCTCTAAAGTATGCTGATGGTATTATGGAGCTGTGTGTGAATTTTCATTATGCCCTGCATGGATTTCATGCTATCAGTGTGCGTGGCTGAGATGCACATGCAGCCCTCCAGCATACTGATGAGCCTGTGACATTAGTATTCAGCGCCAAAAGCCGGAGCTGTTAGACGAGGAAAAATGGTGTGAAGGGGAGAACTGATAAATGATTAGGCTGTATTATAATATTGGCAGCGCTGACCCAGCTCCCTCGCAAAGGAGATTTACCAAGTACCAATTTAGAGCCTTAGCACCATAAATAAGCGACTGTGAAGGATCCGTGTGTTTTGGGCGCTAGGTTTGTCACTGGCGAATTTGCAGAGGGAAACACATGATTGACAAGTGGCTGGAAAAATCATCGAGTCACAGGCTCCTCTGTCTGCCTGCACACACATGGTTTCTATTAGCAGGGCACGCAAGCACCCACCCCTACTCGGCAGAGTACTTGGCACAAAGTTAACTTAAAATTAGGCTCAGGCTTAGGTGCTTTTGTTGAACTGGGCCCTAACTACATGATCACATGTAGCACTTTGGGCTAAGAGTGCAAGGGGACTGCTGGCAGCTTGATGCATTCCAGATGTTTCAACTGAAGGTGCAATTGCCCCTTTGCCCTCTGAATTTGGGTTAAATTGCTGGAGCTGGGGTTACCCAAGGTGTTTGATATAAGGGCAGGTGCAGTGTATAGACTGAAGGTTACTGTGCAGGAGTGCCCTGCAGCCGTGGAAGCCACAAACAGCATTCATGGGTAAGGGCAAATTAATTTAAACAGGTGAACAACATTGCTCTGGTTTGTTGTGTTTAACCTTCGCTGCAGTCGATGGTTTATCTAGACCTGTGGATAAACAAAAGAAAAGCCCAGAGGCTAAACCAATGTGATGTTTTTTGTCTAGTTTTCAAACAGAGCTGATTTATAATGGGCACAAAAATATGAGTGTGTGGTTATGCTTTTTAAAAATAAAGACAACATTTGCAATGCATGGAGCACATGACTTAGTCAACTTTTTCTAAGCACTTTTTATGAGAACAACAGTGAGGAACAGCCTCTGTTTTTATGATTAGCTGAAAATGGTTGTGAACGTTTCCTTGACACCAGAAGCAAACGTGAAGCATCATGAATTAATATTTGCAAGGTGGCATTTTGAGGTCTCTGAGCTCAACAGACCTGTAATAAAACAAGGAGCAGTGATCATTATTTTTGTTTGTAAAGCTCAGGGTAGGTAGTGGCTGGGGAGCAATCTCTAAAATTATCTAGTTGCGGTAGATGTAATTGGGGAGCAGGCGTGGGGTTTCCAATAGAGTGGATTTACTCCCTATTGGTGAAGCAGGAGATGGAGAGAGACACACCAGTGATATCTATCACATGCAGCAGACATCTTTGACAGTGATCTGCACTGCGGCAATTTTCTCTTGGCCAGACGATTATTACTTGTCAGCACCAGCTGTTACCTGGAGGATCCCAGTTATCAATTACTTGAGGGCATTATCCCCAACATCGATTATTTTATTAGCTCCCTGATGAATCATTCGTGTTGAACATCTGAGCCTTGGAGACCAACCTCTGCTGGTTGTCATTGAGCCCCAGCCAAAACCAAGTCGTCTGTGGCTTCCCAAGAGGCAGAAGGTTCCCGTGGGTCACCTTCTCCCTTCTTTGGGGGTCTGGAAGGAGCCCTTGCCCCACTGCAGGATGCTCATGGCCACCTCGTCTGGCTCCCTTTTCAGAACCACTGCACAACTTCCAGGCAGGAGGAGGAGAGTGTGACTGTCCCACTGCCCCGAACAGATGGCACGGCAGAGCTGCGCCCCGGCCTCCAACAGCAAACACCAGGCCCTGTTGTTTCCAGGGACCTGAGAAAATAGACGGGTGACACATAGGCAGCTGTAGAAAATGTTCTCCAGACTATGCTTGTGCAATGGATTAAAAAAGGAAGAGGGAAAGGAAAGGAAAGGAAAGGAAAGGAAAGGAAAGGAAAGGAAAGGAAAGGAAAGGAAAGGAAAGGAAAGGAAAGGAAAGGAAAGGAAAGGAAAGGAAAGGAAAGGAAAGGAAAGGAAAGGAAAGGAAAGGAAAGGAAAGGAAAGGAGGGACTAGTTATTCATTTCTGTTTAATGATGAGCAGTTCCTGCGGGGAGCGCTGAGCCAGCAGAGGAGACCGCCTGGAAGCAGTGGATGCACATTGCAGCAAGGTCTCTTCGTTCGCCTTATTTTTAATCCAGGGTCTACAGGAGCTCAGTGCCTCCCTGTTCAGTGCTGCCTGCTCCTAATCAGTGTCCTCAGGCATAAAGGCAGAAAAAAGGACAAATACCACGGGGTGAAACCATTCCCACCTGGTCGTAGCAGATCAGAGCTTGTTGATCTGCCAGCGTGCAACATGATGGCTTTCTGAGCAATGCCACCACCCACAGACCTTGTGCAGCTTGAAGCAGTTGAAGAAGACACCAGGGTCTTGCTGAGCACGGCCACTTGGTACCCACCTCCTTTAAGGCCATCAGGGTAACAAACACCAGATCTTCAAACTATTTAAACCCCCTGCCTTGTTGTAGCTGCAGTGGGTTTGGGAATGATGGTACAAACTGCTCATCCCATACAATGGATGCAGAATAAGCCAGTGCCCGGCACCAGGTCCGAGGAGCAGACACCTGAAAGCAGTCTAGATGGGAGGATTTCCAGTTTGCTTCAGATACCGCAATCAGCTTGCACGCATTTGGCTCCTTCTCAGTATAACATAGCTCTTCAGAGCAGAGAGAAAAGATCCAACAATCTTTGAAACAACAAAGATTAGGAGAAAAAGAGCAAAAACACAGCCTAGGGAGCTTGTCTAAAAAAAAAAAAAACAAACAAAAGGCAGAGAGGAAATGGGAGGCAGTGGATGGTATGTTACACAGTGTGCAAGCCAACAAGCAATATCTGCAGGTCATCCATTCCTCTGAGCCTCGGAGAGGACATAGGTCCTTGAGTTAAATTACAGCCCTCCCTCTCCTCCCAACCTCTATTATTTTGTCTCCAAATGCCCAGCAACAACAGTGACAAAAATAGTTTGCAAAGTCTGACAGAAATCTTGATTTCCCAGAGTTTTGCCAAGCCTTGTTTCGAGTACAAAGTGCTCTGGCTGTTACTCCTCAACTCAGCTTTGACCTTCTGGCTGTTCCATCCCTCCCTGCTCTGACAGAGAGGTAGAAACGTTCAGTATTAACGAGCATGCCACCAGCCCTTCAAAGCCGTCTTCCTAGCTGTGCCCCTTGATTATTATTTTTATTCCTTTTCCTGAATGTGTTGCCTTTAAAGCAAGGTTTTCTTTGGTTTGTAATATTTCACACTTAATATTTCCTTCGGGGCTGGAGGGCTGTGGAAAGAGAGCAGTGGGGGAGTGCTGAAAGCAGCCTCTGAAGGGACGTCGTCAGCCTTTGTGGGCAGCCAGGCAGCAGGGAGGGCTCGCTGTCAGCATGCAGCGAGCGCGTCGGGCTCCCACCCTGACGCAAGGATGCGGCATGGAGCAGATTCAGCTCCTTTGGTCATTCTTCATTTTGCAGACGACAGACTAAACTGTCTACAGTGAGGCAATTATCTTAATAAAGATAATTTCAGCTTTCTTGGGGTGATTGAAAAGAGCTCACAGAAATCAAGAATGTTTAGCAGTGACTAATGTTTGCAGTTCGTTTCTGGGAGTATTTATTTACTCGCTGAGCATTGGGATGGGAGTTGCAAAGCGGAAAGCTCTGAGATGCTGTGGGTAAATCAGGGGAATAAGCAGATATCCTCCTGGCTTTGAATTGCAGCTCATTATCCAGCTTGTTGCTGTGCTTGCTCCCCCTGCAGCTTTTTTTCTTATTTTCTTTTTCCTTTTTTTCCTTCCTTGGGATTTTGCTGACAGAGGAAACTACTGTCAGGCCACCTTGGATTTCATGCAGCCGTGCTGGCTCGTGCAGCAGTAGTACAGATGGAGAGGACACTTTTGCTGCTGCACCGAGCGGGCCGGTTGGGTTGGTTTGGCAGAGCTGGAGATCTAATGAGACACTCTCAGCATAATCCCAGACCTAATGAAAGGCAGATGATCTGCCTCAGAGCATGTGGACTTTGATGCTAACAAGGCCAGGTACAGGAGCTGTTGTACGGCGTGATGTACCTCTGTGGCGATTGCCTGCTTTGCTGCCTTCTCTGCAATTTTTGGCTCATTTCTGCCAAGGACACCACTGTCCGTCGTGTGGAGGGTGAGGAACTTCATGAAAGCTTCATTTCAGCTTTCCCCATGACTTGTTTGGATTCAGCCCAATTCCTTTTCCTTAGAAGGGCACGAGGTGGAGAGAGGAGTATCATCTCCTGCAGTCCTGCTGGAGCAGACATGAAGAACAGGAGATAGGGCTAGAGGCAGGGTGCTGCCTGCTCCCGGCCAAACCTGAAGTTCCTCAGATGTGCACAGAGAAGGGAAGATGTGACTGAAGAGGGAGTGACAAATGCACTGAGGTCTTCATCGGCACCTGCCAGACTTGTTCTTTCTTTCCCATTCATGGAATCATGGTAGTATTCAACGTCCAGACCTGGGAGATGGTGTGCCCTGTGTTGCTCAGACAAGTCAGCTCTGCCCCAAAGAGCCTACGTCTTGCCTTGGATAGAATAGCTGTGTGCAGGTTTGTGCGCAAGGCTTTTTAGACATGGGACACCAAAGAGGGAAGAAACTTCTTCAAAAGTATGCAGGCAGCTACGTGACTAATGAACCCAAAGTCTGCGAACAGCCTGGCATCCCTTACCCTAACAGTCTGTAAATCATTATTGGTATTGTTAGGTTCCTGATGAATCTAACTGGGTTCGGCTAGAGTAGAGTTAATTCTCACCAGAAGCCGGGATGGGACACAGCCAGAACAGGTGACCCAAACTAGCCAGAGGGAGTGTTCCCTACCATGTGATGTCACGCCCAATATAAAATGGGGGGGGAGGGGGAGATGCGGCTCCAGGGCGCGTGGCTCGGGGACGGTCCGGCTTCGGGACGGGTCGGAGCTGTACGGTCACTGGGTGAGAAACTGCATTGGGTGTCACCAGTTTTGTGTATTCTGTGAAGTACAGAATTGTTGTTGCTGCCCTCTCCCGTGCTGTCCCAGTAACCTGTCCTTACCCCACCCCCCCCCCCCGAGGCTTTGCCTTTGTCTTCCCATTCTCCTCCCCATCCCGCTGGGGGATGTGACTGCCTGGTGCTCAGCTGGGGCTGGGGCTACAATCCGGCTAGGGGTGCCTGAGTCACTACTGAAAATGGGAATGACGTTCTTTAGTCACACCAACAAGACTCATCTTACCTAATTTGCCCAAGTGTTTAGCAGAAGCAACTTCTCAGAGCTGACTGTGTGACTGGTGGAGAGGGACACATGGCTAGAAGGTGATTTTGCTCTTCCCAGGATGGGTGTCGAGGTTAGGACAGACACCTTACCTGCTAGAGAGGCTTGGCTCTGCCCTTTGATTGTGAAGGAGCCTTGAAGACTTCAACCATCTCTAAGTTGGGTGTCTAGTGTAAGGCATGCAGCTTGTAGGTGGATAAAATTAGATAAAATGAATCTTCCACATAGCCACTGCTACAAGTTTCACCCTGTTTTTTAAAATAGTTTTGTATAAATAACACCGGGGAATGACACAACCCAGGTCTGCAAGGCATTAGCGCTCTCCGGCATGCTGTACATTTCACACTGAATGCTGTTAGCAGCAGAGAGAAGGCCAAGCCAGACCTTCAGATCTAAGCATGCTCAAGCTTTGGAAAAATCTGGATCTGGAGGAAGATCTGAAGTTTCCTTCTGGCCTCTATCTTTACAAGGAGCCAAGCCACACTGTCCAGCATTGCTGAGCCTTTCAATAGTTCCCCATTTCGATCCAGCTGCTGCAGCCCTGGGTCCACCTCGGCTCTGGATAAACTCCAGAGGAGTCAGTCGTTCTGATCTCTTGCTGCTCCATGAATATGCAACACACAGCAGTTGTGGCAGGGCTTTCCTAGACCTTAGCTTCTGTAGGCTCTGTAGAGTCACTTTGGATTAAACAGAGAAGTACGTGGCCTCGGGTATAGACCTGGATTACATTTACAAAATGGACACGGTGCAAAATGTCCATAGAAAGGTGTAAGTTGGCAGAATGGCTCCAGCAGCGTTAGCATCTGCTGTGGGAGACGCTGCATGTGGGGAATGGTCACCTCATCAGACGCTGCTGTATTGCTATGCCTTCACTAGTGACCACCCTTCAACAGAGCGATGGTGACTGCTTGTTTCACCTGTCTCATGCACAAGTAAAACACCTATATTTAAGGTGCTGTCATGAATTCATTTTACTTTGCAGGTAGAAAACACTAAGAACACACGATCACTACCAGCGCTTCGCTGCAGGGCAGTATCTCACCCCAATTATGCGCTTGGAGGATCCAAGTGCTGCCCACTTTATCCCCAACTGTTTGTATGTACCATGGACCCTGGGAACAGTGCATGAAAGTTTTCACCTGGAAAACCACACGCCAGAAGTGTTAAGTGGTATCTCTCATGCCGGTTGTTCTGCTGGTGTCTCCACTCTTTCCATGGGCTCAGTTTCGCACCACCTTGAAAATCTTTCTCTCCCCATTTTTCCTGGTGTTACTTTCAGCTTTTTGGTTTGTCTTGCTGCTGCCTTGCTCCCACACAGCATGAGAGACTCTGCACAAGCCCCGAGCATTGCTCGTGGTTGAGCCATCCCATGTGGCAAGACAATGATCCAGAAGTGCTGGTGGTTTTGCATTTTGTATTGGTATTAGTAAATCCTGGAAGGGGAATCTCATTTTTTTTTCCCCAAGTACTACAGGCTGACAGGAGGTGGGAAAAGCCTGGAGGGGAGGAAAAAATACATGGAATGTCTGCAAAGATTGCGGGGGGGGGGGACTAGCTGGGGAGCAAGTGGCGGTGATGCAGCTGGAGTCTGCCCGGGTGAGGAGACAGGACAGGTTTGCTGATTTATTGGGGTCTGAGTGCAAGGCTTGCAGCACTGGTGCTGTGCCATAGGCAAGAAACCTCACAGCCCTGGGCTGCTGCACCGGCAGATGCGTCAGATAACACCTACACACACAAATGCACGTTCACAGACACACACATACACTTCTTCAGCAAGGCTGTGCTGCTCGTTTGAGCTCTAGTGTAGGACCACAGAGGATTTCCCTTTCTAGATTCATGGGGTAAAGGACTTTATGGCATAACATGACTGCCCTGAGAAGCAAAGGAGATAACATAAGAGTGAATTTGCCATCGGTCCCGGGAGTTATGAAAAACAACCATAACTGCGTCTGTAACTTTAGACAGCTCAAATAGACCAAGGAAATTACAGTGTGCTTCCACATGCTTTAAATCTAGGTCTGGTCCTCTGTTCCTCTGTGTGTAACCAGCATTGAATCCTTCTCCTTGCTGTTTTCCTTTAATTTAATATTCCTTGCAATAGGACCGTTCCTCTTAATGTGCCTAATGTAAAACACGCTCGTTTGCTGACTGTGGCAGGAGTCTCTGGCTCAGGCTACCCTGCACGTCGCCGGGGAGTCTGATGCTGGGGAGGGTAATGACTCTGGGAAGTTTGACACTGAAGCGACATATTGGGAGTATTTACTGGGCAGGGTAAGGGAGATGAATTATTTTGTTGTAAATGATTAGATCTGGGCTGGCTCAAAATGCAGAATAATGCTTGCTATTAGACTGGATGCTGGAGGATGCTAAATTTTAGGAAACAAAAGTGGATCCTTTCCTAGATGGCTACATTTGCAGACTGTATTTCTGTTCCCTTTGAATGAAGTCAAAACAACTCTGCCCTGTGCGGAAAGCCCAGGCCACTGACTCTCCTAAACACAGGGTCGCAACCCTAAGCAGGGTTTGTAGGATGTACAAGGGAGCACAACAGGATCCCACTGGTAGGAGGGGGGCTCCCCCCTGGAAGTGGGTTGCAAGCTGGAGGCTGGGTCCTCAGGGCAGAGGTTGGCCCTGGGAATGGCAAACAGCGTCTCCAGACAGGGTGGAATGAACTCATCCATTATTGTCATTTTTTAATTGTTTTCCATGTTGTACTGCTGATCTTTTAATAGGACATGATCCGAAACATGCTCATTTGTTGTGGGTGGCATGTGTCCCTGGTCCCTGACTGTCTCCAGGCAGACTGATGGGGGGGATGGTCTGGGGACAGGCTGCCTTGTAAGGACATGTCAGAAATCCCCACCCCTCACTAGAGCGGGAGAAATGTCCCCTGTTCCTGATGGGCAATGAATTGTGATGAAGGGACATGTCCCCTCAGGCTGTGGTTTCACAACTATATTAACACTCTCTTAAAGACCAAAGACCGCGTTTCCAGCTGCTCACTTCTGCCTTTTTTATCTTGCTAGTGGATTGTGGAGATCATCCAGGTGACAAAAAACCCCCTTTTTTTTTCTCTCTTAAACGAGGCTTTCCCCCCAAACCATATCTATTCCCTGATGTGGGCAGAGCTGGTGGGCAGGGGATGGGGGACTCAGCTGAAGCATCCCTGCCACCACATGAGAGACCACAGCTTCACTGTCCTTTCCTTCGTACTTATAGCAGAGATGGGTGATTCTCAGCCATCCCTGTAAATAGCTTCTAGGTCTCCAGAGCTAGGATTTGCAATCAGCTTGTGCCCAGTGGAGCTGGACGCAGCCATGGTCTGAACAGCAAAAGGTTGCACAGCCATGTGGACACCTGCAATATCAGTCCTGCGGGTGGGATTGCAGCTCTGCAGCATCCCACGAGAACAAAAGTGAACCTAGGAGTCACACAAGACTTTTAGTTAACATGGGACCTTTTTACTCCCCTTTGTTTTTAGACCTCTGAGGTAGATTTGGTTCAGGTTTTCCTATTTTCTTTCCAACATTGTGCTTCTCTTAATAACTCATGTAACTCCAGGATTTAAAGATTTAAGATACGCACTGAATCCCTCTCCCTGCCAAAACTGGGTCTGATGAGGCAAGACGGCGACTGGCAAGGACACAAACAGAAATTCCCAGACTCGGAGATGCCTCGGAGGCTGATTCACTTTGCAGCCAGGGCAGAAGATGGTAAAAGTGCACTTGCCCAGCGGGTCCCCTTCTTTACACTTTATCAGAGCGGCTGCCATCAGCCAAAACACACGCAGGGATTTCCAGGGACTAATCATAACGCTTCATAATCCCCTCAGCTCTGCAGCCAGCACGACGTGTGCCACCGCCGGGATGGGACGCGCAGCGGGTGTGTTTATGTGTGCCCCAGCCCCGGCAGGCAGCCGACTTCAAAGAGCCCACGAAGCTTATGCAGGTCAGCAAGGAGCCAGCATGCTGCTATCCCAGCACGCTCTTATTAGGGGAACTGATACCCTGTTAATTATATCCTCGTCTTGCCAGCCTGTCTTTGCTCCCGCACCCTTCCCCTCCTGCCTGCCAGGCATTTCCAATTGGCAAGGAGACTCGGTCCTTTGCTTCTTGCTCATCAACTCTTCCCCTCCTCGTTAACTGCCTGACAGCTTGTCTCTGCTTTCCAGCTCCTTGTCCCTTTCCTGTCTGTCTGTCTGTCTCTGGTGGCCTCGGAGGTCTCCTCTCCTCTCTGGGAGGCACCGGTGGGTGTCAGAGCGGTGTTGCCTTTGAGCAGCCTGCCCTGCGTGCAGACCTGGTGTGCAGCGTGCAGCTGCTCTCTCCTGCTTAATCCCACTTTGTTCCTACTCCTGAAGGCTGTGATTGAAGAGAGGTTTGCCAGAGGAGCCTCTATTTTGCTGAGATCGTATAACTGTGTGGTGGGGGGGCAGGAGAGAAGTTTTTGAGTACATTAAGTCTTTCCTTAGGTCTGAAACAGAAACACTAATCTCTGAGCTGCGCAGCAGATTGGGGAGGCTGCTGGATTTCGTTTCATGTGATGGGAAAAGACTGGGGTTGTGAGCTGCGTGGGGAGCAGCTCTTGCAGCAATCACACACAAACACAGTCTTCCACCTGTGCAGCTGGGAATGGCAGAGTAGGTGTCCCCATGTCCCTTTTTTCCAGCAGTATTTGCAAGCCTGAGAACACTCAGCCCCCTCCGAGCAGGCAGAAGAAATACCAGCACAGATGCACAGGGACCAATGCGCTCCCACGGGAAGATCCTCCTGACCTGAGACGTTTGAGGCTTGTTGGTAGAGCGCTGGAATCTGTGCTGCTGGCTTTGGTGGGTTGCTGGATGGTGCTGCAGCCCTGGGAGGTCTAAATGTCCCCAAAATGTGCTCTTATCTGGTGCAGCAGGAGGAAAGAGAAAACGAGCCGCTATCTCACTGATCCCTGCTGGGACAACTCCCCTTGTTTTTAGCTTTGATATTCTCGTGCTGGAACAGCCCTGGCTTCTCTGGGCCCGTTTTTCGCACAGCCTGGCTGGGACTTAAGCCCTGTGTTTTCCAGAAACGGTTGGGGAATCTTATCAATCTGCTATTATTATTTTCTTTTTCCTTCTCCTTTGAATTCCAGTCGGCTGCTGACTGTGAAAACACAACAAGAGGCTCAAATCAGTCAGCCCTCGGCATATTCACATTGGCACCAGTTTGTTTGTTTTGGAGCTAAAGCCAGAGCGAGAAAGCCGAGGCTTTGAGATGCTATTGGGATCACCTGGGAAAATACACACGCCTTTCATCTCGCCTCCATCCCCCGTGGTCCAGAGGGCTCTCTGCCCCCAGCTGGGCTCCCAGCCCCCTTCTCCTCTTTATCAGCAGCAGGACCCTCGCTGTGCCTGGGGACAGGCACTTAGCAGTGGCCATATGACATGGAGTGAAAGTCCTGAGGGAACAGATGTTTCTCTTTCAAGGAGCTTTGGGGATGGAGGTGGGGGGCGTTGGACAAGGTATCAAATACTTTTCAGGCTTTCAGAATCGATGCTGGAAGCTGCTTTCTCTTGATCACGGCGGTGATCTGCTGCTGACACCTAGCCCCTGGCCATGCTCCAAAAGAGGGACCTGAATGCAGTAATGCAGGGTCTGTTTCTTAATTTTTTAATTTTTGTCCTGGAGAAATGACATGTCCACAGACACAGAGGTACTGGGCAGAGCTTCGTGGGCTATTCTTTTTAGGGGTGTGTGTGAAAATTTTCATGCATTTTTCTGAGCCCATAAAAACAGTGATTCTCTCCCCCTTGTATGAACTGAGGGCTGAACTCCCCGCAGTGGAAATAGCTCCAGCACACCACCCCAGTGTCACCACTGTTTGATTTTCTCCCACACTTCCAGGTCCCTCACTAGAAGATGATGGGAACTATTATGTGCATGAAGCTTAGAGGATCCCATCTGCCATTTCTCTTCTCAATGCTGTCTTTTCTGCACACAGTGACAAACGTTTCTCCCCTGCTCCCCCAAGCCCTCAGCTTTTTCAGATGCCTTCATCTTCTTTCACCAAACCTTTTTCCCCTTCTTTCCTTTGTTTCATTCAGGATTGTATCAGTTTTCAGGACACAAATCTGCGGCAGACTGGGGATTTGCCCTTACTGGATCCTTACAGCCTGCGCACACCACCGTTACCGAGTGATTGATAAGAGTTCAGGCCAGCAGCCCTGGATTTGAAAAAGGAGGTTTCAGCTGGAGAGCAACATCCCAGGTTCTCCCTCTACACATTTATCAAACTGGGATGTAATGGCCCCTCTGAAGAGGGCACCGAATGTTTATACAAACCTGGCTGCCCAGCTGCAAGCTCAGCTCTTTCATCTGCGGCTCAGGTGTTGCAGCCTGGAAGGTGTGATCCCACCGGGATGCTCCGACAGTGCCGTCAGCTCTGCATGGCTCCTTGCCTTCAAATGCACCGTTACCAGAGCTGCAAAACAGGGAGCTGGATCTGACCATGGTTTTTAAGCATCTCAGAAATAAGGGCTTTTTTCAGCAGGTTCTGGTCTGATTTCCCAGTTAAGGAGATTGGTCCACAGGTTCTGTTTCTCCCACTTAACCAAAATCTAGTTACGGGCGATTTGTTTTCTTCCCACTTTTTTCATCATCTCTGATACTGTTCCCTGCAGGCCTTAAGTAAGACTTTGACCAGTGAAAATGCCTTATACAAGTGTCTTAAAAGTTTCACATATGACTGAGACTAAAACGTGTTTAATCTATGTTTGCCAGCAACTCAGTTTGTGATTGCTTTGCTTTGCTTATTATCTTCCTTCTGCGTTAGCTCCAGTGGAAGTGCTTGCAAAAAGCATTGCCCAGACAGTCAGATTTTTCTGCGTGAGTCACTCACGGTTTAAGGACTGGTATTTACCCTGCAGCAGACAGCAGTACTGCCAGTGCTTCCCACCTGGCCATGGAGCACACTGATGGGTGCTGGTGGTCTGGGCTGGCTTTAGATAAGTGGAGCTGTGAGTTAACCCAGCAGGTCTGGATGGGGAAGGTGCAGGATTTGGCTGTGGTGTTTAGCAGGTGCCCATTGAGCAGGACAGGTTTTGGCTGGAGACCTGTTTGGTTTCGAAACATTTGTCTGAGGAAGAGGGCTAAGAGGACAGATGTGCTGAAAGCAGCAGCCTCAGAGATGCATTTGGAGTCATCTTTGTCTTGTTGGAAACTGTGCTTCATGGTAATTTAGCGCACATGGGTCAGTGCCTTGGTGGAGGCATTCAGACCTCTTGCAGGGACCCGTAGAGCACTGGTGGCAGTGGAAGCGATGTTGAATTTCCTCATTGTGCTTAGGGATACTTTTCCCTTCCCCACTGCCTTTAGCCCAAACTGGTGCTTGAATTGCTTGTTTTGAGAAAGCACAGGGCGCAAAGCACACAAGCGACTATCTGCAGCTGCAGGGAAGGTCATAAAAATGGGGATTACAGCCTTTCCACATGGCAGCCTGCTTCCGCCCTTCATGGGCTGCGGAGCCCTCCAAGGAGGCTGCAAAGACACAGGTGTGTTCCTGGAAAAGTGAAGGTGTGTTAAATGAACACCACAGCTCAAAAGCAAGGCTTGTTCTTGCTGGTAGAGTGGTCGATGGAGCAGAGTTGGGAAGCAGCAGCTATGTCATATGCTTCTGCAGGACTGGGTGAGTGGGGCCAAGGTGAGCTGGCAGAAGCAGGATGTTTGCTTGGACATGAAGCTCTGCAGAGGATCTGAGAGTGCTGATCTGATCATGGTCTGGGTGTAAAAGGCAATGAATGGAGCCCCATCTACCTCTTAGAATTGCTATAAAAGCTCAACATTTTAAAAGTATTGAGCTATCCATTTTAGGTTCCCTTTATTTTACCTTCTTTGGGTTTTCAGGCTTTGATTCCCAAATTTATAGGTGCAGAGCAAGCTGAGGTACAAAGCAGGGTGATTTCAAGGTAAAATACCAAGCAAATGGATTAAATTTTTGCACTGTTGTATTGGTTTGTAATGCAACAAATACGGTCTTTTAAGCAACATGTGCTTTCAGTTGTCACAATAAAAACCTAGCTCAGGGGGTGAAGATCAATTTGGGGATGATCTGAGATCTCTCCATCTTATGCGTTATCTTCATGGCCCTTGTAGCAGAGGTGAAATGTCTCCCAATTCATCCCTGAATTCAAACCAAGCAAAACTTCCCCTGCACAATATCTACACATGACTGGTGGCTTCTGTTCCAAAATTTTTCTGCTGCTGGTGGGACAATGGGACATGTGGCTCGTACAAGAAATGCTGCCTTTAGACAATATTTTGGCATAGGGTTGTAGGAAGGATTTTATAGCAAATGCCTGACTTTGCAGTCAGCTGCCTGCACGTTTTTGCCTTCCCCAGTAATTACCAGCTCCCTGGTAACAGGAACGTATCTGTTTCACTGGCTTTCGAAGCACTCGTGCCTTCTTCTTCGGTTATTGGCAGAGCGGTGTTGTCTTAGACACGGACACTTCTGGAGGAAGAGCCCATTTTTGTGCCAAGAAGCCCTGCCTCCACGTGCGCATCTCAAAGGCACCCCTGGGCTGCAGCCCAAGCACCATTACACAGGCATTACTGGCCTTTGTGCCACTGGGGGACTTTGCAGGGGGCTTATCCCAGCCACTCTGCCTGGCATGTGATTGACCCCACTAATGGAGGGTAAGCTTAAGGTTTTCAAAGCCTGCCTCAAGTCCTTGAAGAGCTCTCTGAATTCCTGTCCTGTCCGCAGCGCACTGCTGGCTACCTCTGTAATGCCCAGTCCCATGCAGCCTTTTATTGTCCCCACTGCCAGCATCCTAACCATGCCCTGTGCAAGTGAGTTTGCTGCTGGTGAGCTTGCTTGGAGGGAAAAAGCCTTTCAGGATAACACTTATGCTTCCCACCAGACCTCTTCTGGAAATCAGTATGAAGCAAAAATGACAGCAGGATGATCTAGCCAGTCTTTCATCCCTAACGAGAGGCTTCTAATGAGAGCCTCCTCCTTCTGCCATGGAGCTGTGCCATTGTCCCTCTCTATATTGTTGTGGTAGAGCAAAGGCGGGGGGAGGAAAGGATCATTTAGCACGTGAAAGGCACCTCTTGTATGGGGCTACATGCATGGCACAGTTCAGCCGGGGTGAGCAACCAGCTCCTGCCAAGCCATGATGTATGAGGCAGAAAGGTCAAAAGTTCTCCTTTACAATCAGCAAGAAAGGAGAAGGCAGGCGATGGTCACTTAATTTGTGGGTTTTTCCCTCTACTTGTCAAGAGGAGTTTGGGCTGTGGTGATGGATGAGTCATCAATTAAAGTCAGACGCTTAGTCCTTTGTCTCGGTTCCTAAAGGGCCCAATTCAAGCCCCAGCCAAGTCGATTGGAGTCCATCCACTGATGCCAGCAGGTCCTCGACTGGGTCTACGAAGGCTGTGGAGCGGCTGGGTTGAACAGCCTTGTGCCTCTGGGCTCCCCAGTTGCTGCTGTTACCGTGCAGGACATTTCCAGAGCTGAGTCTTGCTAACATTTGCCACTGATTCCTTACATTTCTTCCCCTGGTCCCTCTCCATGCAGCTGCTTTGACGTGCAGCAGGAGCAAGCAGCGAGCCGTGTAGCGCAGCAGCTCCTCGCTTACGCCTTCCTGCTTATCTGACCACATATGCTGTTAATATTTCCTCTAAGGCACTCAGCTCCCATGATAACACTGTTTTATCAACAAAAAGCGTTTAAATATTTTGCTGGAGAAAGGAACGTTTCCACAGTGTTATTGCAGTCTATATGGCCCCTAACGGTTTGATCCCACGGGGTCTGCACTGCAATCAGCTCACGCAGTCCTTCACAAGCACAGGCCGCCTGGCACCTAACATTGTGCCGTGTTACTCATTGTGCACAGCGGCCTAGCAAAAATGAGTCGGGTCTGCAGGCGCGAAGGTTTGAACGCGAAGTCAGTGCTGACAGCGAGGGGTGGCTCAGCCTCTCCGCTCATGCCTGGCGGGAGTCCTTGCTCTCAGGTGGTTATAACAGCTTCTTTCCATCTGGGATTGAGACCCCAGCGAGTCCACCAGAAGCTTCCTCCTCCCGTGTTGCAGTGCCCAGGTGTGCAGGCTAGAGAGATGTTTCAGTGTGCTCTGCCCTCTGACCAGACCTGTGCAATGCGGGGACTGGAACCACAAATGTGTGGAGGTCACCACCTCCACAGCCTGGACTTATCTTCACCCCTGGCCTGGGCTAGGCACAGGCTTTCTGAGGTTAGCATAGGGGAAAGAAGACAGAATGTGAACTTTCTCCTTTGTTCCCTTTCTGTCAGCCCCAGCTGGGGTGAAAATGCTTCCAGCCACATAACATGGTCGTGGCCAACTGCTTCCCTCCATGGAAAGATATAATTAGAAAACTGAACATACTATTCACTATCACTGTTCTTGGTTGGCCTGAGTAAAAACATCTCCCTTTAACATAGATGTACAGGCTGTTTTCCTTAAGTTGTGCAGGCCGTGTGAAGATTGCTCCTCCTCAGTCTGGATGGAGAGGTTGGGGACTATGGCATTTTCTCACAGCACTGGCTGGAAAACCTTCATTGTCTGGTCAGAGTCTGCAGACACTGTCACATGCCTGAGTGCTCACAGACTGGATGGTTTGTATTGGCCTGGGATGAACAAACACTAATCTTGTCTCTGCTACACGTCTCTTTGGAGAGTTACTCCACTCTTTGCTCTTTGCTGGCCCTCATCAGGACCTGACATAAAATGCTATGAAAACGTGTTTCTTATGGGGGTGAAACAGAAGCTGGTTTTGTGTTTTTCAGTTGGTCCCTTTTTCTTACAGTGACACTCATGGGGAGGACACAGTTGTGGCCTCCATTGAATGGATAGCTTGGCATTTTGACTTGGAGTGAGTGAAAGCATTTTAGCACTTACCCATTAAAATGGTTTCGATAATAAGTAAATTCATATAATAAATATTGACTTGGAAAGGACATGGAGACACGTTGCGCCTGAGGCCAAGCTGGCATTTGTAGTCCTCATGTCTATGGCATGGTTGTTTCTGGAATACTGCAGCTCCACAAGCATATTCTACTACCAGTAAATGTGCATGTGTGTTTTATGTAAAGGACTGGATGGAATCCCAGAGCTGTAGTTTCCAGGGTCCTGTTTCTTAACGCCTGGGACCATGTTCAAGAGGTCAGAGGAGCCCAGATCTCCTGATCAGAACATGGCCAGAAGAGTCCTGGAAGATTCCTTAGCCTTGGGGACTGTTCAAGTTATGAGTGTTGTTTTTGGATGATGGCAGAGGTTTAATAAATGCCGCAGCTGTAGAAAGCACCCTCACTGGAGAGTATAACTCTCCATGTCAATATATGATTTACATTTCCAGCCTGCATCTATCCAGTCTGCATGACTCAGTCAATGGGGTGGGTAGATCCAGCGCTTACTTTGGCAGAATAGTTCCTCAAGTCTTGTTTAATTAGAACTCAGACCAGCTTCCCGGAGATTGTGGGAACCTCATTAGCAGCATAAATAGAAACTTGAAGAGGCCAACTCAGTGGGAAAAGATTGCTTGCTAAGAACTTTACTTACCAAGAACTTAACCTCTTCAAGAGTCATGTCTCTTAGGTACAGCAGAAGGATTTATGGCTGGAATACAAGGTCTCTTACAATCTTCCAAATGTTGGAGGGGTTTTTTTTTTGCAATGTGAATTAAAACCTCTCAAAATAGCAGACAAAATGTTTGTGCCTCAACAGTATCCAGTTATTCTTAAGTGTCCTCTTTTGAATTGCTTTTAATTCTTGATATCTATCTTGATGCTTTACCACCTTTTGGAGATACTCATTGTTGATTTGCTGTCTCACTTGGCAATGTTATATTTCAATATATGTCAGACTATAAAAAATGAAGTTTTTTAATATTTACGATGTGGTAACAGGAGTTTAGACACCTAGCTCACATATAGACACCTAAATTTAGTTCACCTAATCTCAGATGGGATCCCACCTATGGTGACTTGAGAAGGTTTTAGAGATGTCTCTCTATGAAGACTAAGTAGTATCTGCCTGTCTGCTTCAGGACTTGCATGGAAGAGAGCTATAAAATACAATTAGAGTGCTTGAATTATTGCTCAGTAAATACATGTACTTGCGTGTGTTTGTGAGAACTGGATGGAGTTTCAGGGCTATGTTTTGCAGTTGTTCTGTTCTCTTCAATTTTGGAGCTATGCCGAAGAGGCTAAAGGGACCCAGATCTGTTGATCAGAACAGAGTTCTGGAAGAGTGGCTGATTGTTCATTTCCTATCCCCATCCTAGCCTCATGCTGGCAACGTTGCCCTATATTTCAGAGGAGAAATATGTGTTGGTCTATAAAAAAAAATCCATATTTTTTTTCTACCCTAAAGACATGATTATCCTCCTGCTTCTTTGGCCTCATCAGATACGGAGAGGGAAAAACAGGATGCCTGTATCTACCTACAACTACAGCATAGTTTACAATGTCATGAGGATGAATGAGGTTGGGTTGGGTTTTTTTTTTTTGTTAATTAAATGCATCCCACCCAATCAGGAAAGAAATCAAATCTCTAGTTAAAATAAAGGAAGATCAAATAAACATACTGTATGTTTTGAAAGACAATATTGTCAGTGAGAGGGGGATGGATCAGAAAAAAAAAAAGGACCAAGCAGTCTTTCTAGAGGAAAGGCCTACGGCTAACCACCTTGAATAGGAAGGCTTCCCAGTGGAAAAGGGTGGGCATATCTTTTCACAGGCAATTCTTGCAAGCCATGAAAAAGACTTTCTGCTGCAATTTTCTCTTCTGGAATTTTCCCAGGCTGAAACACTTTTGGTCTCATGTTGATGAAAGACAAAGCACAGGGGCAAGATTTCTCAAATCCCTGTCATTATTGTGCTGGAGAAATAATCCTGGTTTGCTGAGTTGTTTTGAATCTTTCCTACTGCTGCCAATAAATGTAACTTATTGCAATGACTACGAAAAAGTTTCCCCAGACCAAATATCCACTACAAAGAAAGTGGTTTGCAAAAATAAAACAGAGACTTGCTGCCCTGATTACAGTAAACCACTTAAGTGCTTAGAGGAAAGATGGAGCACATTGTACTTCCTGGTGCTTCCCACAGCCTCTGCTGCCTTCAGGTAGGGTCAGATCCTGCCTCCTCTGCAAAAAGAACAAACAAGCCACCTCTGCTTCCCTATGCTTATACCACTGGATTTCTTCCCCCCAAATCTCCAAGGTCTGCACTAATGGCGATGCACCAATGCATGTCCCAGTCTGCCCATGCAACTGGTGTCACTGGACCGTGTTTGCTGCTTTTGTAACTGTTGTGATCTTCCTCTATCTAGCTGCTGCTGGCTGGGATTTTGCTTTTGCAAAATGCAATCGGTGGGGCTAAGTTTCTACATCTCAGTGGTGTCAAGGCCATGCCAGGGATGTGGTTATAAATACCCCTTACCTCGATGCCTATGCATGTGGTCCGATTCCCGTAAGGGTGCATTTGCAGGTGACACACTTGTTCCCTGCCCTGCCTTTCTCTTCATGGTAAGAGAGCATTGCTTTCTCCCAGCTCCGCCAAGTCCCTCCTCTGGTGTCTTCTGTGGGCCCAAACTAGTCTAGGACTTCAGCACTCTACCTTGAAGGCAGTTTTCAGGAATGCCCCCCCCCAGAATGGAGCTTCTCCCCAGGTTTTAACTACCCCCTGAGGGGCAGTCTGTGTCTGAGGGACAAAACAGGGGAAAACCCAGAAAGATTTGAGAAGAGTAGTTCTGCCGCTCTGCTGCTTAGCATGGGGGATGCTGTGGAGACGTAAGCTGCGCAAAAGTCATGGGTTAACAGAGGGAAATGCTGCCCGTGTAGATGTCAGACTGGCTGAAAACTCTCCCTGGGAGCTGGATCTTGGGGAGGCAAGGAGGAGCTGGGGGGGCTATAGCTGACTTTTTTAATGTTTCGAGTGGGAGCCCTGATGCTCACTAGCTAAGATTAGGACCTTTATTTATGTTAATAAACATTAATAAACATTCAGCATGGACTTGTATGTTTGTGTACACACGCCTCTATATTTAACTAGCCAGGCGTGTGCTCCAGAGCTGAGTTTTCACACTTCTTTTATTTGATTTTTATCACTAGCTTGAGCATAGAAATTTCCGCACAATTAGTGACATATGCTTGCCAGCAGCCAAGTCTTAATCCCATCCTTCCCTTTCACCATGTTTCTGATTATGCTGATGGCAAATCCTCCTCATTTGACTCAGCTTTGCACTCAAAGTGGATACAACAGGAGCCAAATCTTCTCTTAGAAGCACAGGGGTATTTGCTGAATTTTCCATGGGGTCTCAAGTTTTTGCAGTAATAAACAAGTGCTTCGTTGGCTTCTGAGACTGATGTGAGCAGTTATCAGAAACTGGAGGCAGTAACCAGCTCCTAAATCACATGTCTGGTGATCCAGAGGCATTATTAGTGATAAGCATACTTTGGTAGGGTTTCGTTTTCTTGAATGTAGCCCTAATTTTGCTACATGCTTCAGACATTTGACAAAAGACAGTCTTGTGTGGCATAGCTCGTGAGGGTATATGGCCAGGGACAATGCCCCTGCAGCGCTCATACCCATTCTGAACTACAAGTTGTGCAGGACATCCAAATCCCAAATGATGACATGATTAATAGAGGAAATCCAAATCCCGAATCCACCATGCATTGCTGCAGAGAGCACAGAAATATGAATTTCAAATCCCTGGAACGGGACTGAATGCAAATGCTGTCAATGCCCATGCATCAGGATGTACAGACAGGTGCAGCCCACTGTGAGCATCCTTTGTGAGTCATGGCAGAAAGTGATTTATGCTAAGCACAAAACACTTTGCTGATCTTCCCAACCAAAGTCCCCAGAGCTCTAATCATTGCACTGATGGTGGAGGTGAAAAGACAGCAATTTTTACTGTGTGAGAAGCTTTGATTTCCTGTGAATCACTTCCTACTATAAATCACCTATAGGCAGCTGCATCCACTTGCTCCTCGGGATAGAAAAATATACCCTGCTGCTAGGGCGCAACACAGGCGCCAAAAACATCACGGGATCAAAGGGCACTGCAATTTATTCCAAGCAGAATCTAAACAAGCCTGTCAGCTTGCCCAGACCATTTGTTTATTTTAGCTGTGGACATCCATGTCCATCCCGTGTCGGGGGATGGATTTATCATTAGCATCATTTGTCCCATGTCTGAGCTCACTCTAAATGTCCCTTTCATTCAGCATCCTGATGGCTGGTACCAAATCTGCATAGGGATCTCCAAGGGCTCAGCACTGCAAGAGGAAACGCCGCTCTCGTCTGTGCTGAGGACTGTCTGATTGGCTTCTTATAGAGGGAAGTGTTAATGTTTCAGCTGCTCTTCCTTCTTTTCCTGACAAAGCCCAACCAAGAGTGTTGCCCAAAAAAGTTATTGTCCAGAAACACCAATATTGGGGTTAATCTCAGTGTGGGAAAAATTTTATTTCTTTTCTCCCCATCCAGGCTTCCCTGGAGGGAACTGTTTTGCAGCCTGTCCTCCTGTTTCCTGGTTGAGAGAGCTCGGTGCCTCCTCTGAATCCCTCCCCGAACTTCCCAGAACTGCAGAGATTTTCTCTGGAAGCGCAGAGCGACTGCTGTGCTTGTCTGGAGAAGGTCAAACATCCTTCTGGGTTCCCAGGAGCAGACCTGCCGAGTCAAGTGATGTTTTGGGTTTCTTTTTTTTCCCCCCTATGTAAACTCTACAGAGGGCACGGGAGGTTTGGCCTTTTTCTCCAGGAGATTCAAGTGACAGTTGTTTTTTCTGATGCTATCGCTTTGGCACTCAGAGCAAGGATGTTTCAAGGGACAGAGGAATGGGGTTGGGCTGCGAGAAAAAAATAGGTTTAACATCACAGTGTCTCCTTGTCTCCCACAGCCACTGCTGCTCTCTTGCACAGTGTTGCTCTTTCATCACCATGGCTGTGAGAAGGAAACAGCCTGGAGCTTCTGGGCATGGATAATACAGCAACCAGCAAATTAGGCGACCCTAATTACACCAGCCCTTCTTTCTTGCAGGGTGGTGGTATATACAGAGTAGAGCAAAATGAGTGTTTGTCAAAACCTGGGGCCAGTTAGCGTTCAGTGCTGCTATGTGGGTCCAGGTAATCACAGAGCCCAGCTCTGTGATTGCAGGCAGTGTTTCAAAACCCTCTGGTATCTGGGGGCTTCTGAAAATACCACCAAAGGTGCCTACATTAATTGACCTCTGCGTGAATGGGATGCCTGTTTAAAAATCCCTGTGGCAGTCTCGCAGAAAAACATCCCTCCACTTTGAAGCAGAAGGGCTGAAAGGACACTCTCTCTCGCACCTCCAACAGAGCGTGCCTGTGCGCACGGAGGAGCACGGCAGCAGAGCTGCACAGTGCAGACGCAGGCGGCTGCTTGGTTGTTGCACCGGCCCACCAGCTTCTAGCGCCTGGGTTGAGTGTGTCCCAGGTGGGACACACTATGTGGTGTCCCAGGTCCTTCTGTGTGTGTACATGTCATCTTCATCCATCATGAACACCTGTTGTGGATGGATGGATGGACATCCATCACGGATGGATGGAGAGGAAGACATTCATTGTACATGGAGGGATGGTCATCCATCGTGGAGGGGAAGATACTCACAGGAGCTGATTCCAAAGGCTCCACTGACTATGCAAAACAAGCCATCACCTACCTCCTACCTTGCTAGAGAGACCAAATTTCTGTTGGAGTGGAGGCTATAAGGCACCTATTGCCTTTAACATTTTAGAACCAATAGCTAGCAGCAAGAACATACCTGGTTCTGAAGAGATTTACCACACAGGTGGATGATATGTACCACAAGCATTTCTCATCCAGGCTTCCTTCATTCTTTCTTATTCTCTTCTTGCAGGAAAGATCTGAGGCTGTGAGAGAAAGAGACGTGATGAATGGCAGTGCCAAGGGGAGAAAGAGGGAAGAAATGAATGGCATAGGAGTTTCTTCTGGACATGATTTTAAAGCTGTAACCCTGATGCCTTAATCTGTCTGGTCTGTGACATTTGAAGCATCTTTTTTAGTTTGAGAAAGGAATGTGGGACTAGACAAGAGGTAGTTAAGATAATAACAGTGACCTGGGTTCCTTGGCAAACCAGACCTGTTCACACAGTGTGCATTTGAACACCTTGTACCAGATCCAGAGAGAAACAAGAGGTCACTTGTGCTAAATGGGTTGTCACCTCCTGGAGACACTGTGGTCATGCTCCAGGACATGGAGATGGTGACGGAGATTGCCATGCAGCACAGAAGAGCTGGACCAGAATGTGGAGTAGAAACCAGAGCTCTGTTTTCACTGCCCTGCAGAGCTAGCTTGGGACATTAGTCCCTGGAGAAAGGAGGCACAGAAGTGACTTGAGGACTGGAAAAGATGCTTTGCGCCATGAGGCTTAGAGAGCTCTATCTGTTTTCTTCACAGCAAGAAGATGGTGATGTGACCTCTATTATCACTGCAGCATCTCCCTGGAGATAAACCCCTGGGTACCTTGCAGGAAGGACAGAACAAGGACCTGTGGCTGACAGCAGACAGATGCAAGTCAGAATTAAGCTGCACATGTATCATATTAGAGTGATTAGCCACTGGAACAAATAACCAAGGAAACAGTGGATTCTTTTTCTCTTGAAACCTGTTTTCCTGGCAAACACAAGGGATTGGGCTCACTGTGAAAGCAGGAGAAAATTTAAGAATCAGATGCTGCCAGGTGATCTGATAGTATCCTGTCCTTAGGCTCTTGGAATGGATGATGTGCAAATGATTTCATCACCTTCATATGCTTGGATGAACAGTGCCTATGCTTTTAACCTGATGTGCTTAAAATCTTAAATAACGATGTAGTAATAGTGTCACGTTGGCGTCTTTCCATGTAATACTCATATTGTTAAGCCAGCTCTTTCAAAATTCAGCAAACGCATCTATTTCTAATAGGCGTGTGATGTATAACATTTGCAAATGTTCTCACAGCTGGGCCATCAAAGCAAGCTCCCTGTAGTGCTAACAGAATATTTTATCAATAGCTTCTATCTGAGCTTCTGGTGTTTGTGTGAAATAGCCATTATGGCCAATGGTAAACAATTTCCAATTCCTAAAGCACAGACTTGGCAGAGTGGGGCTGGGCTTGCTTTTAACCTGCTCTGATCACATCCACCACAGACTGCAAGGGTGCATAATGCATAAAGGAAAAGGCCTCTCTGCATCTGAGCATGGGCAACGTTTAGAGAAATAGAGGTGTAGACATTCAATCTAATGCTAGTGAGGCAGAACAATAACATTAAAAATTCCTGCTGCGTGGTGGGCTCAGACTCAGTCATCTAATACGAATAAACCCCTGTGTGTTGATGCAGCGCACCGGTATTTTTCAAGGAGATGGTATTGAAGAGTGGTTATATTAAACAGCACTTTGCTGATCTCCACCTGCGTTCCCGGGAGCTCTTGTCTTTGCGCTGAGCACAACAGAGAAGAAAACAGCAATGTTGGGACCCTACTGGGAGGTGGAATCACTTGTGGATGCACGCTAGGGCTCAGAGGAGATCCCCTCTCCCCTCGAAGGACCCATTCTGCTCTGCAGGTTGCATCGTGACCTCTTTGGTGGTGGTGATGAAGAGGCAATGACAGTGTTGGACTCACTGGTTGGCAGAAGTGCTATGGCCTCTCCCTGGAGCCACCACCTTGCCTGTGGCTGGTTCCAGTGGGAGGAACCACAGTCTCTCATCGCCATCCACAAATGGTATCTAAGAAGGGGAGCAGAGCCCTTGGCTCATTGTTAGGGAGGAGAATTCTTAATTTTTGACTGAGTCTGTAGTTTGTCTGCCATACTGCAGTCCTCGTTACTGCCTCTGCTTGCCCTTCAGAGTAGTAGGATCTGTCCTGTTTGACAGTCAAACCCCTTGAGCTGAGGCACGGGGATCAGAGTCAGTGAGCCATACTGCAGGAATTAGGATACTTGCATATCTGGGCACCATGTTTTCTTTCATCTGCATTGCTGATATATGTGGTTCCCTGTACACTGTAGCCTGCTGTCAAGGTGTTTGTATGGCAGAGTGGTGGAAACTTCACAGTGGAGAGTGTGTGAACTGGGATGTGTGTGCTTATAACATGGCATAATGCCAGGAGGCAGCACTTGAGGGGCCCTGAGAGGTCATCAGGGCTGAAAAAGCACAGCAATTATCATTCTGTAGAAACCTGCCACATTTTTGTCAAGGTAAAGACCTCTGAAAGAACCCTACCCACATCACCTGCTGGTTTCTTAAGCTGTCTGTTTCAGATCCCTCAGAAGGGGTTAACAGATTCCCTTCACCGCCAAATCTCAAAATTTTTTTCACCAAAACCTACCGCTTGCATTTGCCTATAACTCCAGCATCTGATAAATAATGTGCTCCAGAGGCACCACTTAAAGCTATGTAACTGGGGTTCCCCTCTCCTTCACTTTGTCCTAGAGAACATGATTTTAAAAATAGGAGACAAACCATTAAAAACAAAACTGGAAAGAGGCTAACAAAGAGTTTATGCACATTGAACATTTCCGATTTTTTTTTTTCTTCAGATGGACTCCCAGGTCTCAGCTCTCTGTGTGTATGTAGAACATAAAAACAAACCAAGCCCCATTCCTACATGGGGAGACTGGTATGAGCGGGGACCTCCCCCCGCCACATTTCTGGGAAAAGGAATGAGGTCCCGTGGGGAAGGCGTGGGGCTGTAATTAGCTCTCCAGCTGTTGGCAGGATGTACTTGATGGTTCATCAAGCAATGGGAGGCTGACCCCTCTCCCTACAATAAAATGTTAAATATTTTTTAATGTGCAATAATTTGGGCTTGCTCTGATCCTGACTCTGATAAGTGTTGTGCATGGTGGTTCAGCTGTTTTAGGCAAGAGGGTCTACTCTGCCCCATCTGTAGATGGCCACAGGGTAGGGAACACAAACGCCAAATATGCTATCACTGGGGAGAGGAACAGTTGATGCATCCTGATCTTTTTTCTGTATATGATTCTTTTAATCAACTTTCCTTGCTCCACAGCCATAAAAATTACTGCCGAATCCACTGATGAATCAAAATTTTCCTTTGTAATAGCAACCAAGACCTTCATAACAGGACTGATGGACAGTGCCATTGGAAAGAGCTTGAGAAAATAAATCCCACCAGTCATGACTATGGTGCGAAGATAACACAGGATATTTTTTGAAATGCTTGTGATATTCATAGTCTGAATGCACCTTTATGTACCATGGGCTTGTTCATTAATTGTGTCCCTGCAGTGATCACAAGGGTGAGGTGTATTGTGTGCTATTTATATACAATTTTTCTCATGCTGAAGAGGCCCTGTCACGGGCTGCTCCAAATGAAAGGATATTTGTGTGCCAGAAAGCAGCCCATAGCTGCATCATAGCTTAAGACAAGAGCCCTCAGAAGATGACAGACAGAGTGCGAAGTGCAATGAAATAATGAGAAAGTATTGAACGGCCAGAGGTCTTAGCACATGACTAGTCTTATTCATGCCTTTTTGTAGGCATCTTGGTAAGGGACAGTCTCAGAAGGGAGTTGACACCGCTCACAGCGTAATTCTGGGGAGCACAAGGAGTGACTAAGAAGTTGGGGAAATAAAAAGGAGAGATCGTAGTCATGAGGCCAAGGGAGGAAAGACTTGAAAATAAAGACCACAGCTGGCTGTTTCAAAGTGACTGGGAGGATGCAGCTGGACAATGGGTCCTGAGAATTGGCATGACAGGTAATCGGCCCTGGAGATGGAGATTGCAGGGTGGGAGCTGGACTGGAGCAAATCTAGGGTGGAAATTGGAAGACATGGACTCTGCCAGGGATTGTGGCTGAAGATCAGGTGAGACATGAAAGAGAGATGGCAGCTGAACAGGCAGGAAGAGATGCAGGATGGAGCACAAAGGGAAGGAGATGAAGAGCCTGGCACCAACATCTCAGTGAGGTCTGAGACAGAAGAAATGGGTACAGAGGCAGTGTCAGAGCTCTGGGATCCAGGACTCAGAGAGAGCAAGATAGGAAGACATCTTAACCAGTTGCACAGGGCTTGATGCATCTGACCTCCTCTGACCTTGAAGCCACACAGCCCTTAGCACCTAAACAGGAGGATGCTTGGAAAACTGGGTGCTGCAGTTGCACGTCAGGGCTCCCATAGGTCATTGCTAGCCCACAGAAATATGCTGAGCTAGAAGGTGCCATCTGGCCCTTTTGCTGCTGATAGACTGAGTGGGAAAGAGGATGGCATGTCTTTTCAGGTGTCAGGAGAGAGGTGATGTTGTGACTGGCTCTAGCTGTCCCTGTAAACTTGCCACACAGAAATCAGCCAAAGCCCTGCTCCTGCTTCTACAGCTGCCACCTGTACCAGCATGAGAGGTGACAGAGAAGTGTCTCAGCCAGTCCCTCCACTGCACAAGGGACTGCAGAGCAGCAAGTGCTTGGCCCCATCAGCAGCACCTACTATAAGAAGTTCCCTGGCCAAAAGCACTTGGGCTAATGCTGCACAGATCCTGCATCTGTGTGTCCCCGTGTCAGTGTGCAAATATTTTTGCACAAGCGATCCTTCCCTTCCCCTCTGTCCTCTCCCCTGCACACTCCAGTCTCCCACCCAGTGCAGAAGTGAGGAAGAAGAGCTGACACTAAGTCAGAGCTGGGAAGGGAATAGGAAACCTGAGGGTCATTCTGTTGGCCTCTGTGGGGAGGATTCATACAGTTGAGCCAATCTGTGCATCCATCTTCCCCCTTCCATTTTCCAAACCCCGAATGCTGCATCTGGCAGGGGCTGGCATGCAAAAGTGTGTCATCCGTGTCCATGTGCCCCTCTGGGCCATCTGTGATCTTTGCCTTGTGCCAGGAGCTTGAGCATGCCGTGGTGTGGATGGTCCAGGGCTGAAGAGGGCACGTGTAAGGCAGAGCCATGCCTTGCCTTCTCCCTGCTCACCGCCTCCGTCCCCCACATGCTGTGGCGGTGCTGCTGAATGCTGATGAGGCAATGATTGGCCTCTCTCCAATCTGCCACGTTTTGGGGGAGGGTTTGCTGAGGAGGGACACGGCAATGGGGAGAGGAGGATTGTTTCTTTCTGGTCTGCAGGACTGATGGGCATTTTTTGTTCTTCTGAGAAGTCTGGGCCTGACCTTCTCCTGTCTCTCTTGTCACGAGGTGATTTCCTTCTGTCTTGTGTCTGTTGTCCTTTGTTCCCGCTCTGTCTGGAAGTGGAGCATGAGAGAAGATTTATCTCTCCAAACTGAAAGAAAAATAAATTCTAGGGGGGAAACCCCCTAAGAAAACCAAACCACAGAACTTCCTTTCTTTTTCTGGATCTTCCACAAATTCTCCTTCCTCCCAGCCAGTACAAAGAAAACACCCTCTAAGATTTCTCTTGGCGAGCAGAGCAATATGCCCCAACTAAACAAATAAGCACTTGATGGCCGCACAGGTCGGTGGGTCCATGGAGTTATTTCTCCAGGGCCAGCTTCTGAGATGCTCGGACAGTCTGGCCTCGGCCCCTGGTCTGAGCATTTTCTGTCGCACGCACGAACTTGGCTGCGGTCGATCCTGCTGGCTCACTTGATCCATCATGCTGACAGGCAGCCGCCGGTGCTGCGGTGAGCACCGTGCTCCTGTACGTGGTCCCAGGCAACCAGCTGTCTGCTGACCTGGTGGGACTTGCAGTAAGGGAGCAAAGGGCATTGGGTTTTGAAGGGGCTCTGGGGCAGGCTGTGCTGATACGAGCATGGGGCAATACCCAGAAATACACCCTCCTCACTCTTCCCATTGTTTATATGAGGCCCTTCAGCATTGCCCTGCCTTTTCTTCCTGTTCTCACATCACCCAGGAGTCAGGCTTCCAATACAGAAATGCATCCAGGCTTTTGTCTGGTATCTTAAAGCCTGATCCAGCTGGCAATGAGATTTATTGAACAAATAGTGGTATGGAAACTGCAAAAGGTGAGCTCCCCTCAAAAATCTTTCCCAGCCCAACAAAAAAAATCAGTTCTTGAACTCCTTTCAACTTCCAGAAACCCGTTTGTAGCAGTAGGGGCAACAGTTATGCCCCTCCTCAGTTATCCAGAGAATACAGTAAAATGTGACTCCTAAGAATGCAGGTTCAATAACCTTGCAGGTGGGTCTGCCTGAGCGGCTGTCGCCTTGCCCTGTCCCTCATGGTATGTGCAAAGCCAAGAGCCTCGGTTGCCACCCAGACCCAGAGCAGGGTGCCTGGGTACCAGCTTCTTGAGGCCGCTGCAGCTTTCTCTGAGTCCTGTTGCAGTTTTGTGCCTGTATAATCTACCCTTTCGTGTTCCCAAAGCCCTGACCCGGACAGAAGTGGTGCACAGGTAGAGCCATGATCTTAACACCCGTCCCTGGTGTCTTTTCAAGCAATAGGAACATCTTCTTTCCTCCTCCTGTTGTTTTTTCTTTTCCCCAGGACTGCAAGCGTAACTCTCCTGCTGCAAACTGCATTCCTGCTTAATCAGCTAAAGGAGCAATATTGTGCAAGAGCAGGCTACTCTGCAACAGGAATCAATCAGGTCCCATCTCAAGCCACATAGCCTGGTAACACTCTGCCTCTTGCGACCAGCTGCCCTTGCTCAGCAATGATGTAAATTTCCTTGAGTCTTTTGTGGACCCATTCCCGCAACACAGCTCTTCACCCAGCAAGGAGATTGTGCAGCGGTGTGCAGAGCGGCGAGGAGGGGACAGGCAGTTTCATCACTTTTTCCATTATAAAATACCTTTACCTCTTCCCCCTGCCCTTCCCTTCTACCCCAAGGATCACCACAAATTGAGATGGAGTCGCAATGGGCTATTCAGAGGCTTGATCTCATCTCTGCTTGAAGAGAAACCTGGCAGGTTATTTTTAACATTTATACACATCTGAAAAATGTGAATGTGGTCTGTTGTGCTATGAGCCACGAGCACTCCAGAGACCTGGGGCTGAAAAGAGAAACAGCTTTTAAATATTAAGTGGGAGGCACTTGACTGACCTCTTCTAGATAGATAAGTGCTTGCTACATCATGTCTTCAACTGGGACCAGGGCCAAGCTGGGGCCTCTGCCTCCTCCAGCACCACTGGCTTTGGTCCTCGCTCACTGACCCCTGAGGAAGGAGAGACAAGGACATGCTCTGCCTCCAGGACACCCTCAGTACCTTCCCTGGCATGGCCAGGTCCCAGCCTGAAATGCTGGCAGTGGTGCAGGAGGGGCTGCACACCCTGGGAGCTGGTGGGCTGCTGGCTGGGATGTGGCCCCGGTGCAAAGGGGTGCTGATGTTTGCAGGAGCTTTGCAAGGTTGGGGGTGTCGGTGGCTCGAGCAGAAGGTGGTGGTGACTGGGGTGTAACTACTTGTGTGCATGTTTCCAGAGAGGGATGTAGGATTTGCAGAAGCAAATGAGTATTTATTTGGTTGCTTTTTTTGGTTAGACTCACTGGTGCAAGCCAAAATTTATAACTCGGTGGAGACAAACACAAGCACTTTGGACCCAGTGGGGCTATGTGGATTACCCTCTTCCTCACTCCCCTCTTTTCCCCAATCATCTGGAGCTTTGGGACACAGTGTCTGGTCCATCCCCCTGATCTCTTAGTTGTGCTGCCCCATCCCTTACCTATAGCGGTGGGGGCTCCTTCCTCCTCCTGCAAGTAGGACAGGGTCCCCAGAGAAAAGGACATGAGAGCAGCCAGTGTTTATTGGTGTGGGTGTGCGAAGCTCTCTGCCTTCTCCACTATGGCTTGCAGAGTCCCACTGGGGTGGTGTGAAAAGTGCAGGTGAGCCCAAAGCCACGATAGCAGCATTATCAGTGCACTGAGATGCCTGCCACAGCTGAAATCTCTCGGCGAGCCACAGGGTTGATCAATCACTTAACACAACCTTCTATCTAGGCTCTTCTGGTGCTTAGTTATGTGGACGGGAAAGGTAATCTTAAAAAATAAGATTCTGCTCTTATTTCATGAGAGCTCTTTGCATGAGCCTTTAGTATCTGAGGTAGTGGCTGATACAGTCAAAAAGTAATCAACTCATCCAACATAATTTCTATCATCTTGTATGACATCCAATCTCAGTTTAAATAATGCCAGCAATGGAAAATCCCCTGCAGCCCTGGGGATGCAGTCCCACTATTTAAAAGAAAACTGTGCCTCATTTCTAATTGTAAATTGTTGTCAGCTGAACACAGCCTTGGCTGAAATCCAGCCCTGATTGTATTTACAGCTATTCAGTTGGAAGACTGTGGCATGAATTTACCTTATCTCACTGGAGGATACTCATTACAGCTTGGCTCCCTCATTGCCCTGACTGCAATCAGTGCAGCCGTGTGTGCCAGAGCAGGCACAGCGAAGGACTCCCGCTCACTTACACGCCTCTCCTGTTGCTAGGGAAAACACTTCACCTTTTCCTAGTTCTGTATGCCACCTCCTATTTGGTGAGAGTGACCCTTTTGGGGGGAAGGCACAACACCCCTGGATGAGGAGGAGCTTTTCTTCTCCCGGGATGGTTGTTGCTGTTCCTGTAACAGACAGATAGCTTGGAAGAGTGAGGGGGTTTTGGGCCCCACGTGGTGCGTTTGGGATGTGGTCAGCACTTTGTGCTGGTCCCAGTCCTTGGTAGTGCACATGGCTGCCTGCACAGTGGTCCTGGAGAACTGCTGGGAAGAAGAAGGATGCAGTTGGTGGTGAAGAGCCCTTTTCCTGCGCTTGGAAAGGAGGGTTTGTTAGTGGAAGTGTTAGAGATCCGGGACTGCGAGTGTCCAGAAATGCTGATGGAGAGAGTCCCATTTGGTAATGTCAGGGAAACCGCTGCTGCAGGGGACCCTGGCTGGGGACTGAGGTTGTCATGCTGCTAGGAAGTGGGAGAGCCATGGTGGGGTCAGGAGAATGGTGGGAGAGAGGGGCTGGCGGAGAAAGACGTAGGTTGCTCACTGTGGTGTGTGTCTGCTGCGTGGTGTGCACCTCTCCTGGCCTCGCACGGTGATCCCCTCCTTGCCCCGGAGAGCTTGGCATCACTGCAGAGGTAAGGGAATATCTGTCCATTGTGCCAGGTGCTATCATGGAGGCCAGTGCTAGGAGTGGTTAAAATGGAAACTGTAAAATGCGAGAGAACAGATGTATTTGATTTAGTGATACGCAAGCTATAAATCACCAAGCCTTTTGAAGGAAGGATCATCTTTATTAGGTGAACTATTTTTTAATGATTTATTACCCAGCTGATCTTTCAATTCTAAGCTTTTCTCTGCAGCAGCTGTTTGAGTCAGAGGCAGGACACCAGTGACAGCTTCTGCGGGATCAAGGTTGCTTCCTCTGGCTTTGCACAGCCCTTCTGAATTTTGACTGCATTTGAAAACTGTGTGCCTGTGAATGGTCGATGGAGAAAAAAGTGTAGTTTGCTAAGCCATAGCTGAGCTGTGGCAGCTGACCATGCATGTTCCTCTGGTGTGTGGCTGTGATGATCTGAGATTTATGTCAATGTAAAGGGATGCATCTTTCCCAGTATTGCTACCAGCTAAAGGGATGCGTCTGGGCTCTGCTCCACTTCTGTGCAGTGATTTGTGAAGCTGAGGCTTAAGATTGAGTCTGGATAGATCTGGGACATGAAAATGTCTGTAATTCACTTGTTGCCTGCCTGGAGGAAGTCTTCTGCAGATAAAATGGGTCTGCTGCTATTGATTTCAGATGCCTGTGTTTCTGGGGACTTCACCTTTCCTTGATGTGAGTGTCACCGTGTCATTTTCCAGCTATGTCACTTTGCAGTGCAGTCAGCACTGTAAGCTGCAGATACAAAGGAAGAGCTGGCTTTTGAAGGGGTGGGATGCCCCAATGTGCTTTCTGATAGGAAAACAGATTCCCACAGAGGTCAGGTCTCCTGTGTAGATAAATTAAGGGCAACTAAAATGGAGGGAAAAAACTGTAAAACCTTCAAACTAGAGAAATGTCACTGTGTCTGGATAGGGGCAATAGAACATTGTGGTGGGACATCTTCCTCTGGAAAACAACACTCTGATCTCCAGTACTATATACAGCTGTGATGTGAGGGACATGCAGACAGTGCACTAGAAACTGTAGCCTGCCCTCAGGACAAAATCCTACCTTCTGTTTTGTGGGTTGGAACTGCTCTTTCCTTGAGCTTCCCCCCGCTTTGGAAAGCCTGTGGTAGTTCTCAGCAGCTGCACCTTTAAACAGCAGATACTCTGGTTTCCAAGAGGAGGTTGCATTAAGGTGTGGACACCTGCAGGTGTTTTCTCACTGAAGATCCCACACTCACATCAAGCTCTGAGTGAGGTCCTCTGTGTGGATGAAGGCTCCCTTAAGTGGTGAGATGAAAAAGGCTTGACTGACAGACTTGAAATATTTATAATGAATGCCTATGTCAGCATATAAGATTTTTTTTTCCCTCTACTGCAAGATGCTACATACCAAAATAGAACATATGGTAAAAGAACTGGAAGAATTAACTTTTGTCTTTTCACTGCTAGAGATCTGTGCTATTTTGGGGCTTGACTTGAACTCAACCTGCCATAGACATGGGGGACATCTGTTACGGTCTGGCAAAAGCCAGTGGAGTTATGCTAATGTAAACCCCAAACTTCTGCATGTGTGGCCCGATTTGGCTGAAGCTGCAAGCGAAGCAAATTACTTCTCGTACAGTAATGAAAAGCCCTTGTTCCCATCTCAGGAAGCCCATACGATGGAGCTCTGCTTGACACATCTGGCGGTCTGGGCTGGGTGCATCTGTAGGAAAGAGGAGTTTTTTTAGGTGGGAGGGATATCTGTACCCTCACGCTCCTCCCAGGGAAGGGGTTTGGGCTCCAACAGACTTTGATTTCAGCAAACTGAGGCTGCCAGTGGACTGGCCTGTTGGCAGGAGCAGGGTTATCAGAGCTGAGATAGAGAGGATGCAAGGCTGGCTTGTTTAGGATGGGATCAGTCTTGTGGAAGTTGTCAGTGGTGTTATATTCATTTACCTCTTGTATTCAAGCTGGCTTGTCTTCAGCACTCAACAGCAGCTCTCAGAAATCTGCCTTTTGTGAAGGCTGGTACTAGGCTATAGAAGCAGCTGTATGCACATCTGTCTAGTTTTGGGAGGGAATGTGGAAAGGACTCTCGTGGTACCCATCTCGAGAAAATATTTACTCACTTCTGAAGATAGCATCCTTTTGCCAACCCAGCTTTGGGACACATCACACACAGCTTAAGAATAAAGAACTCTTATGTGCAAGCTAATTTTCAAAGAAATGCAGGAGCAGGGCTGTTATGGTGGGTTGAGAGCCTATGTGGTACGAAGTACAGTTAAAAATAAATAAAATATTTTTAATCTCATTTTAAGAAGGAGTATCTCAACACAAGAACCTCAACATGACCCAGCAATGTGCACTTACAACCCAGAAAGCCAACCATATCATGGGCTGCATCAAAAGCAGCGTGACCAGCAGGTCGAAGGAGGGGATTCTCCCCCTCTGCTCTGGTGAGACCCCCCTGCAGTACTGCATCCAGCTTTGGGATCCCCAACATAACAAGGACATGGAGCTGTTGGAGCTAATGCAGGGGAGGCCATGAAGATGATTTGAAGGCTGGAGCACCTCTCCTATGAAGACAGGCTGAGAGTTGGGGTTGTTCAGCCTGGAGAAGAGAAGGCTCCGGGGAGACCTTAGAGCACCTTCCAGTCCCTAAACGGGCTATGGGAAAGCTGGAGAGGGACTGGTGACAAGGACAGGGAGTGACAGGACAAGGGGGAATGGCCTGAAGCTGAAGGAGCAGAGATTGAGATTAGATATAAGGAAGGAATTCTTCCCTGTGAGGGTGCTGAGGCCCTGGCAGAGGTTGCCCAGAGAAGCTGTGGCTGTCCCTGGCTCCCTGGAAGTGTTTAAGGCCAGGTCAGATGGGGCTTTGGGCAACCTGGGCTAGTGGAGGGTGTCCCTGCCCATGGCAGGGGGGTTGGAACTAGATGGGCTTTAAGGTCCCTTCCAACCCAAACCATTCAGTGATTCTATGATATCTCAATGGGACTGAACCCAGCTTGCAGGCCCTTACAGCAAATGCAAAAGCACAAAAGCAGACGAAATGTAAAATAGTTTCCACTCCCACTCCTCCACACATCTGCCAGTGGTTTCTGACGTGCTGTGGTGTGAGGACAGACTTTGGAAAATCTAGGCCAGCTCCCCAAAGGACAGGGTGTTAGCACGTGTCTGTATATGTTAGTGATGAAAATGGAAAGTACGACTGGGGAGGGCAAGAGGTGCCAGGGTGATGATGCCTTAACTCCTTGCTTCATAGTGGAGGGGGTGGGTTGGTGAAGGCTCCCCCGGGGTGGGGAGTGGTTCATGGATAAAGCAGTGAGGAAAAGAAATATCTGAAAAAAGTCTGCCAGGGGTGCCCTTCCCCTGCCCATCCTTGCAGCACGCACAGTACCTTGTGAACCTTCTCGTTGCTGCTATCACCTCATTAGTGCCCACGGCTTCTGTGGCCACCACAGTACATGCCTGCTGCCTGCCAGCAAGTGGCAGCTCTGCATCTCAGTGTAATTCCACAAAATGGTCTTTTTAGGCGCTTTTTCTCAGGGTGAAGCTGGGAGTTGTTCCAAGGAAAAAAAAATCCAGCAAATGTTTTCCAGGAGGTCTGGCCACAGCACAGTGGCCAGTGCGTTGCAGCGGCTCCATGCAGTCCTCCGGCTAAGCTGCATGGGGAATATTTTAAATGCATGTAGGAGCTTAATTTCCTTTTCACACTGGCTAGTTAATTTGAAATCTGGCATGTACTTGGGTTAATATTTAACCCTTCAGTCTCTGACCCTGGCTGAATGGTTCACAGCACTGGAGATGTGCGGCTCCCTTATAAAAGGAAAGAGTTGATGTCCATGATAGCTAGTGCTGTGCGCAGGAATGCATCTCCCATCCCTCTGTTGGAATGCTCCAAAGGATGGAGCATCTCAGCTGCAGGGAAATGCTGGGCTGAGCAGGACTGGTGAGTGCTCTCACCTCTTTGATTGTGGCCAGATTACTGGCTTGGCACGCGAGTAGACAGCTGAACTCGGGCTTCCCCAGTGCACCAGAGATCAAATCCACAGCTCTGAAGGCTCAGTCTCTGCCCTGTGTCTTCATTCACCCCAAATGGTTTGGCTAAGATCTCCTGAACAATTTTGCATGCTCAGCAGGAAAAGTGAAGAGGTGAAGGAGAATTTCAGCTCAAACAGGGGTTTGTTGCTGCCTCTTGGCTTGTGTTGACTTCAGCTCCCACCATTTCCCTGTCTCCTCCTGAGTTATAACTTGTCATGGCATTGTGTGGAACTAACTCGATTACTCATGATGAATTTTCCATGATGCTAAAGCCTGGATCATAGTCAGAGAGTCTCACTTTTTCTGTAAAAGCCATGACTTGGGAGTGTGTGTAATAAAATGGGATACAGGATTCATACAGGACAGGTAAAGTCTGTCTCCTGGAAGGGCCACTCAACTCCTGCACAACTTGCATTAAATTCTGCATCCAGACAGCGCAGTTGGAACGTGTTGAACTTGGTGCTGATCTTGCTGCTTACATGTGATGCCTACCAGCTGTTTGCAATCAATGTTTTTCCAAGTCTTGCTGGTCTCTATACTTTGATTTCAAAGCTCAAAAGGTGCTTCTCAGGCTTTACCATACCTGTAATGATGTATGCCAATACTGAGCCCACAGAGGACATAGATTTTTTTTTTTTTTTTTCTTGGTAACAAAATACTTCTTTAACAATGAGCATTGGCTTTCTGAACACCAGTTCAAACCGTGTATGAATGGTGTCCCAATTTAGACACAATTCTGTGTCTCCAAAGCCTTCTGGGATGATGTTCCTGGAAAAATATTCCTGTGGCCACTGTTGTGCCAATGTTTTAATCCATCTTTTAATAAACTGTAACTCAAGAACAGAGTGTGGAATTCATCAAATGGTGTGTTGTTCCTCACTGGGGAGCAGGGTGTTAGAGCCAAAACTAAAGGCAGCTGTTGCAACTGCTGCCTGTAATTCAGCCTCACCAAAATATTGACTGCTGTTACTTGTGCCCCAACATGGAAAGCATTTAGTTTAATATCAGTATTGGCAACACTGTCATTGTTGAAGTTAGGACCCCGGAGTCAGTCGAGCAAGCTCAGCCCCTGTGGATTTGGGGCGGGGGGGGGAGGAAGGTGGCTGGAAAGCTCTCCCTCAATATCCACAGCAGCTTTTGAAACGCCATGCAACCCGTGTTGATCATCTGTTCTTCATAGAAAAAGGGGAAGAGTTATTATGAGAGAATAATTAAACCAGCTGAAAAGAGCAAAGTGTTGGCAGGCTGCAGCCTCCCTGCACAGACCACACAACAGCTTGCTACAATCAGCAGAAAGGGCCGAGATGTCCTGGGAGAGAAGTGTGAGGGATGCTGGTGTGGTCCTGCAAGACCGTTCTCTAACCCTGCACTGGAGCACAAACCCAACTGGGGCTGTGCCAATGCTCCTCACCGCTGAGGTGATCTCCAGCAATAGCGATGCTTTATTCAGGCTTCCAAGTTGCTTCCTTTGGATGCTAATTTCAACAAGGAAAATTCTGATTTGGTATTAGGGAATGGTTTTTGATCATGAGGGTGATCAAACATTGAAACAGGCATGAATTTCAGTCCTTGGAGATATTAAAAACTCAACTACAAAAATGCCCTGAATGACCTGCTCTAAGCTGGCTTTGCCTTGAGCAGGGACTTGGAACAGACACCTCCAGAAGTCCCCTCCAGCCTCAATTATTCTGTCATTCCTGTGCTTCTACCAGCTGGTCAGGGCACAAAATGGCCACAGACACTTCCAGGAATGATCTGGCCAAGTGTCACCTCTTTATTTTGTGTAAGAGACAGAGGGATCCTCTTGTTTAAATATCAGCCTGGTGCGGACTGTGGAAGTTACCCACAGGTCACTGGGCTCATGTTGGGAACCGGTGTTTGGCCATTTCCCACCTCCAGAAAAAGTCTTTTCTTCACTTGAAGAGTCCCAAGAGATTCACATCTTTTCTTGCTGCTTGAGTCAAACACTTAATTGCCTTCATTCTTTGAAACGTATCTTTTTTTAAAAAAAAAAATCAGAATTACATCTGAATTCTAGCTGCTGTTTCAGGTTTGTTGCTTTACCTGACAATTTATTATAGGATAGGCTACTAAAAACCCCTCTTTTCCTTCTCAGGAGGGTGAACTCAAGTAAGTCTCAGTGTGATATCTTTAGCTTGTGACAGAAGAGTAATTCGCCTCACTTCTCTTTTACCGGTGGGGGACCAGGAGCATGTGAACTGCTGTTGCATGGTAACGTCTCGCCCAGCAGCCCCTTGATTTGCTCTGAGCTCTTAATCTCCACAATGAAATTGTGTCTGAAATCCATTTCTGTGTTTAGCTGGTGTTTGCTTCCTCCTCTGTGCTGAGGCATCCCGAGGCGATGGTGCCAGGGCTTCTGCCTGTGCCCATGCTTGAGGCACCGGATGGCGTAAATTTATAAACACTAATGACAACAAAATGAGAAATAAGTTTAATTTTCCAATATTTAGGGTACGTGTCTATGTTTCAATATTTAGAGTATGTGTCTATGTCTATCAGTTCATGAAACAAATGAAAAGTGAGTATTTACTTGCAATTAATTTAATGTTTTTTCCTACCCCAACATTTGTCTGGACATTGCCAACATAATCAAAAGAACTGTAAATTTTCAGAAGTGATTCTACTCCTGGAAGCTTGATCAATTATGCATTAGCCTATTTCTCTGAAGCATTGTTCACTAAATCTTTGGTGGGAAATGCACTTTATTAGGCATGAACTTTGGTTATTTGTATGCATACACACTATACGATCGATCAATACGCAGAATGATTTAAAGTTTGCCACATTACAGAGATGCATTGCTCATAAAAATAATTCTAGTGTCTCACAAACAATACTGATGGCTAGTTTTGCAAGTATTGAAGGGGTGAGATGGATGAAGAGGCGGTCCGAGGAGATTGTTGCTCCTGGGAGCAAAACCAGCCATGTGGTATCTCTCCGTCTGGTGTGTCCCAGGGTCAAGTCCTGCCACGTGTGGTCCGGGCAGGGCTCGTCTCACCTGGCTCTTCCCTGGATGGCTCGGAGACCAGCACTTTGGCCATGGCAGGGCTCACCACAGCCCACTGCTCGTCTCACTTCAGGGCCAGGGCCAGACATGCCCTGGGCTGTGCTGGTGGTGTAATTACATAAATCCCAGCTTACAGCAGGGAGCGCCGCAAGAAAAGAGCTGCCTTCCTGTCCCGCAAACGAGGATTTCAGAAGTGCTGTTGGGATCTGGTGGTCAAAGAACAGCCTGTTCATTGGTCAAAAACAGTGACCATGGCAGATTTTTGCTCCTCTTTCCACACCTTGTGGTCTGCATCGTCTGGGATGGAAGCCTAAGTTGCTAGGGTGAAAAAAACATAGTTGTTCTTTCACGGTTGTCCCAGTGTCCCTTACCCTGCTGCTAACCAGTGCTCCTGACAGTGCCCGTGCCAGGGAAATGCAGATGAGAGCCCTCGCTGTGCACTCTCTGGTGTCAGGGCAGGTCTTCTCAATAAACATCAGTGTGACCTTGGAGGGTAGATTTTACTTTAAATGTGTCCCTGTAGATATATGAAGGTGAAAGTGGTGGCTGAAGGAGGTGAGGCTTACAGGGGAAGCAATTCTCCTCCCTTCTGAGATAAAAGGAAATATCAAAGCTCTGAGTTTCACTATACATATCAAGTGGTTTGTACGTGCCAGTCGGGACAGCGCAGCTGGAAGTTGTTCCCATGTGTCCTGTAGCCTTGTTGGTAAAGTCATGTTCACCCCAGCTTTCACGGTGCTGGTCTAACTGGGAGAAGGATCAAGCTGCAGCCGCTGACCACAGCGCTGCCTTTCCCTCTGCTCTGCAAAGCCCTTGGACCAGTGCAGCAGAGCTTGGGGAGCAAATTCTCCCCACAGAGGTGGGAGAATAGGAGGCTGGGACACAGTCAGGATCTTTAAGAAGATTATTCAGCTACTGAAGTGTCTGTATCTACTAGAATACCTGTCTTCCATTCCCCTCATTCCCCAAAAGATTTTGATAACAGTGTAAGAACCTCTTATCCCCATTTTATAGCGAGCTGTATGCTGATGACAGCCTGAGTTTGAAACTGTGAAATCAGAAGTAAATGTTTCCTGGAAAGCTGGCAAAAAGACGGACTCTAAGGCTTAGTGCTTACTGCCTTCCAGGTATGTTTCCAGGCTCTGGGCAGCCAATATGAGACAAAAAATCCAACATACTGTGGTCATGCCCTAAATATTTGAACAAGAGTCTTGTGTCTACATTGGCCTGAGCTTCAGCTCTTGGATTCCCCTTTGCAAATTCAGCTTGCTTGGAAGCAATGGTGATATCCTGCTTTGGTGGGTTTGCTCCATGCATGGTGGCTGGTGATTTTCTTCTGCTCCTCTCCTTCTCCTGCCCAGGCTAATGACTGTTTTATACCTTGCACTGCTGCACTAATTACAGCCAACGAAGACTGTCTATCGAGAGAAGGAACAGAACAGTCTCTGCAGGTCCTGTAGAAATACAAATGACATACCACTTTATCTTGATCATCTCACACGTAGCTGTTTCCAGCCATTAGTGTAAGGATTCTGATTGAATTCTTCATGAAACTCCATATTATGTGCCCTACGTGCAAACAGCTGTTTGTGCTGTGTTGCCAGAGTACCGCTGATGTACGGATCTGAGAGCTTGCCATGCCTCCAGCAAACTCCAGCTCTGGGAAGTCTGGCAGTATCAGCTCTGGTTTCCTTTCTCATTTTTGTTGATAAGTAGTAAATGACCTATTGCAGCTTCTCAGACCTCCTGTGTTCCTCCATGGAATTTTGTGCTTTGGAAGAAACTAACTTCAGCACTTAAAGTCCACACTGAAGAGGTGGGAAAAGGGAAGGTAGCCAGGAGTAGCTCTCTTGGGATCTGCAGTCAAAGGAGAGAGTTGAGGGAGCTGCCCACAAAGCAGAAGGCAAAACTAGTATATTACAGAGATTTTATTTCAGGACTGACTTTCATGTAAATATGCATGACAGGGACACTTGAGTCCTAGGTACTTCTGCCTATGGACCATGATGGGGAGTGCCAGGACACTGCCCTTAAGCACCTGGCCAGCAGTTCCAAAACGAGAGCATGGGACTGATGTTTGTACAGCTTGTGACTCGGAGAAAGGCTGGCTGTGGTAATGGAAAGTGGCCTGAGCACTACTTGGTATTAGAAGAAAGACACACTGAGGTTGAAGGAGACCAGTGGCAGCACTCTGCAGTTGCAGAAGGCTGTGCACTCAGAAAGTGTTTAAAAGGAAGAGCTCTCTCACCTAGTTGAACACATTTTGCATTCCCCAGATCTTCCAGCTTTATAAAAGTTCAGCCTTCAATGCCCTCTGGCTATCAAATGAGAGAAGATATTTAAGTTAACTATTATTTCAAAAGTACCTAAATCTCCTGGACTGAATCATCTCTTGTGTGCTGTGTGATGTTGGCCCCAAGCATTTTCCAGTCTCCTAGAAAATGTCATCATCTCGCCTGCTGGCTATACCGTTAAACCAGCACTTTTTACTCAGCAACTGAAACCATCTTACTTTTTCTCATTGGAATGAGCTTCCAGTAAACATATCTTGCTCTCCTGCTCCTAAATGTCTCTTCCAAATCCTCTCTGCTGTCACGTTTAAGCAGCTTGGTGATAATTTTGTGACTTCCCATGGAGAAAGGGAAGGGTGTTGGAGTGCTGTGCAATGAAAGCTCTAATTTTATCTGGCAGGTATGGAGCATGCTGCAGTTTTCATTTAACCTTGCAGAGAATGACCTGTGTGAATAACAGATTCAAGGGAAAGTTTTGAAAATGGAAGGAACAGAGGTTGCTGTGCTCTGGCTTCATGTTGGGGCCATCTGGTTTCTGCCGCTATTACAAAATGCTATTGCTGGTAACAAAAGTACAGAGCGGGGTGGTGGGACTGCAACATTTCATGAGTGCCCGCCTTGCGTCAGCGAGTTTGTTTGGCAACCGGTGTTGGGCAAGTAGCAAAAATTGAGGATGGTGTCTCACGTGGGCAGGTATCCCGAACAAACTCCTTTCACTCTGTGCTCAGCATCAGCCCAGCCAGCTGGGGAAGGTGCACGCCTACCCCCACCTCCTTTGGTTGCTCCGGCAGTATGAAAGCACCATAAAACTCGCAGACATGACCACGAGACGTGGCCATGTTGTGGGCTGGTTTTTCCCTGTGTTGCGGAGCTCATGCAGAGCAGACATCAGAAACAGACCTGTGACTGCTCCCTCCCTTTTGAGGCTAAACCAGATGTTCTGGGATACCAGAGCTGACACCGCAGACTTTGTACAGATCAGCAAACTTTGCCGGTTCTCGAGCCATGGCTGAGCTCAGTTGCCGGCATTTGTGCCATGACACGCCTGTGTTTGCATCCGGTTGCCTCTTGCTGTTCAATGCAGTGCTGGCTGGCTGCTTGCAACTCCTTGGATCAAGTCCAGGAGCCCTGGATGCTGCCTCCTTCCCTCCCCTCCAAGCAAGAAAAGAAATCCCAGTGTTCAGGTAGCAACTGCAGTGGGTGTTTGTGGCTGCCCATTCCCCATTGCAGATTTTTCTTGATGCTGAACTGAGAGGAAGAATTTAGTCTCTTCTCATTGTTGCCTAGAGAAAGCTCACCATAAAAAAAAAAAAAAAGATAAAAAAATGGCACTCTTGTGGGTGCCTCTTTGCTTCTTTTATTTATTTTTTATTTTGGTGATTTAGTTGTAAACAGGAGGTTCTTTTAATACACCTAGCTCTTAACTAGTGCCTGCCAGTTACACCTCTCCGAAGCCGGCAGTCATTTTCCAAAACAAAAGCTTTTACCTTTTCCCTTATGGCTCTTCCCTGTTTCGGTCAATAAAAAATGAAATTGTAGAAGAGCTTTCTCATCTTTCACACTGTGTTTGTTTTACATTTATATATAAGCTTATACAAACACATGCACTCAGAAAACCCCTAACAAAGCTATTACCTGCATCTCTGGACTTTTAATCTTACAGCTACTGTGTAATTTGTAGCTGAGTATTATTTTATAAGTCCCAAATCCCAGTGTATTGACTCTAATGTCATAACCATACCTATATTTTAGGTCATTGAATGAAAAGCTACCAGCTTGTTACCCAACGACAACATTTTTATTCTTCACTGCTTCCCATCTGTTAATATCTGTTGTGAACTGACTGCTATAATAAACAAACTGTGCATTTTCTTAGGTCTGGCTTTATCTGCACCTCCCAGGGGATTTGAGGAAGGATCTTGTACCTGTAGCTCCCATGGGTGATGGAGAGATGAGGTGCTCCCTGGGCTGGGATCCCACCTGACATGGGAATCTGAGGTGGAGAGCAACTGGAAAACTCCTAAAGTCTCCAATAATTTCCAAAGGGATGGCTGTTACCCAGAGCTGACGTACCACAGCCAAGAAAACCCTGCTGCAAAAAGCCTTGCCAGCCTCCACTTTATTTGGGGGCACTGTCAGATGCAAGCACATCTCTCATTTACGCCTGGTGACAAATACTTGACTCCGAACAGGATGCGAGGGGACGAGCCATGTGTGACTCTGCTTCTCATGGGACACAGGCACCCATCGCCCAGCCTAGCCCTGGGTTCGAGGCGCAACACAACACTTAATGCATACATGATACTCATTGCATACGGTCAGGCAGACAGCATGGCTCCAGACTGCAAATCTCTTCCAGGAGTCAAGCTCCCAGCCTTGTAAACATGGAATCCGTCAAGCTGGAGGACGTAAGACCTCCAGGCCATTATTAGCCAATATGAAGCTTATAAAAGACTCTATAAAGCAACCCATGATAAATAATTTCACAAGTAAGGCCATGGTGGTGTAGAGCTTGTTTGGAGTTTGAAAGCTGCTGTAATGTGCTGCCAGGAGGATTAAAAGCTATCACTGTGTTTCAGGCGTTTTACAGTGTGTTGGGGGAGTATGTGTGGTTTTTGTTTGTTTGTTTGGTGAGGAGTTAGCGTGAGACGTGGGGAGAGCAGAGGAGGTCCCACACGTGCACAGCACAAGGGGGAGCAGACTGGGGGTGACGGGCTGTCCGATGCTGTGTGACAGCCCTGCAGAAAGTGACCTGGGCATGTTGCAGTATCTGTTTTATATATTTTCTTTCAGCCCAAGCTTGCAGGCTGGAGATCCTGGACACTGCGTCAGGCAAAGGATTACCTGTGGGATGGTGAGCTGGAGGAAACTTGTAGCTGAGACCCTGAGAGGTGCTGGCTGGTGGCTGGCTCCACTGTCCTGCTCCCTTCCCCAACATGCAGACCTTCATGCATGGTTTTAACCCACAGTCTGCAGTTTCTAGTGATGGGGGGGAGACTGAATGCAGCTTTGTGGGAAGGAGCTTACCCCACTGCTGGCAGCACACCTACGTGCACACAGGTTAGCTGCAAAGATGATGGTGGCTGCAGTGGTATGCCCTGAGGTTTCACTACCGCAGGCTCCTGGCCTGAGTTGGGTTCTAGGAGGACTAAGAACAAGTTGTACTCCTTCTGTGACCCATCTCTCCTGGCTTTCTGGTTGCGGTGTTTTGCTGTGCTGCCTCTAAAGCAGTAAGTTATTGCCTTCCAGAACAGTCCTCAAAACAGTGTGAATCATTTTCGTACGTGTGTTTTGTTTCCATGGTTATCAGAGTCAGGTTCACTTACATCCATCCTTCCTTGGCACAAAATGTTTCTGTTGTCTTTTCAACTTGTGTATTTGTCTGGGCTCCTGCTACTGCTCCAAGATAAGAAATGTTTTTAAAGGGAAATGTAAAGAGGTATGAAGCTCCCAGTTTAGAAACTAAGAGGGGTATAATATCAACATGGCATTCTTCAGAAAACGAGTGGATGTTTGAGTCAGGCATAGTCCAGCTCATCATCTGAAGCTGTTGCCCTTGGCAATTGGATAAATCTCTTTCCCCATTGAAAATGCCACTTTGGTTGGGTGGTTTGTTTCAAACACCCAGCTCCTTGGGAGAAGACTCAGCTTGAAAATCTGGAGTGGCAGATTCTGACCTACAGCTGGTGCAGAGGAGTAGGAGGGAATCAGGGAGCAGGCTATTTCTCTTGTTGAATAAAAACACTGCTTATTATACAGCTCTGCTTGGGCCTGTTCCAGATCCATTAAAGTAAATGGAAAATCTTCCCTTGACAGAAATGGGAGCTGGCCCCAGCTCCAAGGATTAAATGGTGTGCAGGGTCTCAGGTGGATCTTCACATAGGAACAAATCGTGCTCCTGTTGAGCCAGTCCCTGCTGAGTTTATTTTACATTCTTGTCATTTGTTGACCTTGTGGGTTTTATGTGTTGCCTTGTGCTGTGTTGCCTGTGATCAGCCACAGTGGTCACAGTGGACCTCATTCAGCCGTTAGCAACCGAGATGTGGCTGCACCCCAAGGTTGCTTTTGAGCTCTCGGGGCACCAGCTTCAACACCCACGGGGACATGTGTGAGCCCTGCTCCAGAAATGGGGAGGGTAACCTCGTAGTTAAGACTAGCGTAAGATGCCAGCCTCTGGATGAGCTGATGACTTTCTGTGTGTTGCAGAAGATCCTGGTTCTCTGCAAGCAGCTTGCTGTGAGCCACTGAGAGCTGGCACCAGAGAGGGATTGGGGGTTTTGCCTCTGCTTTTCTGCCTTTGCTGGGCCTGGCAGCTCTCCTGGTGTAACACCTGGGAGGCTCTACATAAATAGTAAATATCGAAGCGAGACGTCACAGCTATAGGAGAATATAGCTGGGAAACAACTTCTGCCGAATGGAGCTGTAAATACAGCAGCTCAGATTAGAGAAAATGGGTTTAAGTGCTTCTTGCTTTTCCCAAGGGAAGACCTTTCTGCACGTTCTTCTTCCTTCCTGCTTCCCCATGTTTTCTTGCCCTTTAGATTCTTTTCTTTTTTTCCTTTAGTTGGGAAGGGTTTCTTTCCCTTGACCCACTACAACCAGCAGAACCAAGATGAATTTTTCATTGTTTGTCTTTCACTACTGCGGAGCTTTCACTACTACTGAGGCTGGGGGCCTGAGATCAGGAGAGCCTTCCTGAAGGCTCTGCCTCAAAGCACATGGTGACTTCAGCACCACAGAAGGCATTTCCCCTCAGTCCCAAATATCTCTAGCTTTCAGCCTCCTGGGAGGAGCCCAGAAGAGCTCCGGGTCATCCATCTGTCCATGGCAATCTGCATGACCTACTATGCCACACATTGAGCGGTCAACAGCTCTGCACACATGGTTGGTGCACAGGAGGAAGGTCCTTGGAGAGATGTAAATACTGGTGACATCAGTTAGGAAACACACATGTGGCAAGTGAGGGTGGTTAAGGAGAGTCCTCATAAAGCAAACCTCACAGCACCCATAGAAGAACATCAGCAGAAGACATGAAGGAGCTGCTTCGATTCAGGGAAATCTCTGGTGGTTGGTGCTCCAGGGAGAATTCCTGGAGCATCTGGTGGCATGAGGAAGGGTGAGCACCCTTGCCTGGACAGCAAGGGGTCATGAGAAGAGAAGAAAAACATCAGGATGTTATATTAAAAGCACATCTGTGCGTGGTCTGGAATGGTAAATACATTTTCAGGCTCCCCTCATAAAGCTGCAGTGTTTAAAAGTGCTGATAAAGTGCATTCCAATGTCCTTAAAGTATTGCAGCGCGCCACACACACTACACAGTGTTTATACGAGAGATGGCCAGCGCTGCGAAGAACGGCGAGATGAATGGGCTTATACGTGTGAAGGGGAAGGATTTGTGGATTGTCACCAGAAAACGGGGTCCAGCTGGCTTGTGCTGTCCTGGCCCTGGAAGCCCTGGGGCTCTCAATCACGCTGTGCCCAGGACAGCCTGTGAAGCTGCTGGCACGGCAGGGAGGGACCGAGCAGCATTCAGCATCCTTCCCTGCTGCTGCCTCATTTTGTATGGGACACTGCGGTCCCTAACAGCAGCCCTACTTTTTAAGAGAGATGCTCACAAATTTTTGTGGCTGGTGCTGCTCTCCCTCCTGTGTCAGGTTTTGCTTGTAGGTTTATTAACGCTCTTTGTGCCACTGAATTTCTGTCGGGCTCCTCTTCCTACTCCTCCAGGCTCCCTCTCCTTGTGCAATCATGAGCCTTGGACAGGGGGTTGTTGCTGTCAGAGGAGCTATTTTCTCTCCCCTGGCCCACAGAGGAGCATCCATTCTTCCCACCAAATAAGAAAAGTTCCCTATTAAGACTGTTCCTCAGAATAAGAGAGTCCTTTCAGAGCAGTTTGAAAAAGAGGTCTGAAAACCCTGTTTGCAGCACAAAGTGTGAGGTGAAGATGGATGCTTTGGAAAGCAGCTGTGGAGTTGGTCCAACACCTTTCTGAGGCTGGGCCATGCTCCGGCTTTAGTGGAAGCTATGATTTATTACAAACCTCAACACTTTGCAATACGAAGGCTGGGCAAGGGCTGCTGAGGAACTTATCACTTAAGAAAATATTTCAGATTTGAAATGCCTTGGACCATGCAGTGTTGCAAAGCATTTCTTGCTGCTCTTGTGCTGTGTCTCCCTAGTTAAGGATCTTTACATTAAGTCGGTTAAAAATGACTGGAGCCGGAGGAGAGAAAACAACAGAGCTGGGGAAGGAGCTGAATTCAAGGTGATCGTGTTGGCAAGAAGGAGAGGGGAAAGTGCCAGGCGTGAGGGGCAGCAGGAGGGATGGCCAAGGCTGGAGAGGGGGAAGACTGCAGGGGAAATGGTGTCATGTCTTGGTCCTGCCTGAGCGGTGGTGTGGGAAAGAGTGGGAGAGGTGGTGAAGGCGGAGTTGAAAGGCAAACAGAAGCCAAGAAGGGAGAAGTTTCAGACACAGAAGACGGCGTGGACACAGTGTGACATAAGCTGCAAAAATGGCAGGCAAAACATTAAATGCCAGCGTGCTTATGATGCCCAGTTTCCCAGGTCTGATGTAAGTGGATGTAACTCCCCAGGGGCTTGTAACTCTTCGTGTCTTGCATCTCTGGAGCATACTTTCCTGGCTGCTGACATCTGTCATGCCACCTCATGCTCACGGTGCCACCTCGCCACCTGCCCAAATTCACTAACACTTCTGCTCCTATGAAATGTATGAATCATAACTTCCATGCCATGGCTTTCTGCAAGATGGTGTTTCCAGAAATAGCATCCTGCAAGCCAAGAGACGTGATATTGCCCTTATGGTGGTGGAGGCCCAAAGAGAGGGAGCACGGGGGGGTGTAAAGAAAACAATCCACCCAACGGCATGCTTGGAGGAAAGAAAGAACCGTGCAGGATCCAGCCCTTCTTTTGGATTTTTCTGAGTTTGTAAATTGAAACTATCAGAAATTCCATGCATGATGAGATTTGGAAATGGATCCTCTATTGGTTAAATAATCATTGCACTACAAAAACATATCCACTGACACTTTAACCCAGGCTAATGAAGGAGAGGTGTACCTGAAATACTGATTGATATTTTAATGTAACTTCCAGTGTTTGCTAGTACAGTTTTTTTCTCCTTATGCAGATTTCACCTTAGACTTTCCAGTAAGTACAGCATTCTTTTAACCAACTCTAACTCAATCAGATGTTTTATGGATGTATCGGTTATTTGAAATTATGCGAGGAGCAACTTCTGAGGTGTGGAATAGCCATCACAACTGTGCAGCTGGTGACATATTTGTAATTTATTCTTAGTGCTTTGACTTCCTCATCCACATGCTGCTGTTTGTATTCCCTGACTGGGTCCTCTAACACTTTGCAAGCTATTTCCATGTGAAATGAACTTAGTTCAGTCCTAATGCACACTCTTATTTTTGGTTAATCAGTCTCACAGGTACCCATTACAAGCAGAGCTATGTTTATCTGAATATTGTCACGTATGAAAAAGGTCAGGGCCTTAGAGTAAAATTTGAGCCGAGGTGAAATCAAAATAGTGTACCCATCTACTCAGCTGCAATGGGTGTTTTGCATAAAATTGGTTCCAAAGATACTGTTTTGATGCTGCTTTATCATAATGACAAAAGATGCTTTTCCATGGCATGCAAGAAGTGTTATCTAGAGAAGTCATTCTGATTTCCATAGTGTAAATACTTATTTAGGCTCTCTCATTTCACTGATTACATCCACTTTTCTAAGCAAGGCTTCACTTAATACATTGCAGCAACACAGAAAAAATATGTAATGACATTGTGGCCTGTAACTGGGTTTTTACTGTCAAAACTTGCTCTTCTCCTGACATATAAATGCTGGTTTGGTATAGTACCACCAGGGATGGATTTAGTGCATCAAATTCACCTGCCAAAACAATGGAGGGGGAAAAAAAAAAGAGGTAGGAAAAAATGAGAGAGAGGTATGAAAGGCAAGATTATTTTTCTTTTAATAGCTGCTATTTAATTCTCCTTACTCCCATCTACTTTTTGTTCTGCTAGCTTAAAAGCTGTATTATGTGAAATTAGCCAGTAAAAGTTCCACATTTGCCAAATGTTCAGCAAGTAAAACTTGCAGTAAAGATTTTCGGAGGGTCACTCATTTACCCTCTCAACGTCTCCTTCCTGGAGAAGCAGCCTTTCCCGTGCCATCCAAATCAAGATCTCGGCTTGGTGCATCTTTTGATCAAATGCTAGCAGCAATTTCTCTAACTCAGTTTTGACTGATGCATAGAGGAATGAAAGAACTGACCAGCCAGGGAGGCAGCAGCATGAGAAGTCATTCTCATTTAATTCCTGCCAGATATCAATTAGTAGACTACCATCACATTCATTTCATAAAATGGACTCATAATAAACTGTGAGAGAGTCTCTTTAGTGAAGGTTTGTGGTCAGATTGAAATGCTGGGAATTTCCGCAGCAATGCAAATCTTTAGGAATAATGGGAAACCAGGGAAAGAGACTGATAAAAACTCTTCTGGCTGTCGCTATCAGGGTGTTTCGGCTGGCAGGGAAGCGGGGTGGTCTGAAGAAGCTGGGTAGGAGGCTCTGCTGGGGGTTTCATTCCTGCATGAAGCATGGAGGGTTGGCGTTTGTGGTTTCAGTGTGAAATTAATCCGCTTTTTCACAGCACATAGGTGACTCCAGAGATGTAGCTTTGCCTTTCCCTCTGATGCCTTTCGTGCTGTGCAGTGTAATTTCCAATGAGGCTGACCAAAGTTAAGATTATAGGTCCCCTCTAAAGCGCTTCCTGCGTGGTTTCAGAAGTGCTGCTGATTTGGTTTTGACTTTTGCAAGAGAAGTAATTTCCCATGTGCAGTAAGGGGTTCAGATGCATAAGGCAGGAGGAATTGGCTCACATGAAGGGGAGAGGGTGGACTAAGCGTGGAGTCCCTGGAGAACCCAAATCCAGCTTCCTGAAGTGGGTCTGTCTCCTGTGAGCACCCAAATAATTGCACGGCTCTGATCCTTAGGTTGACAGATGACTACTGCCCATTGACTTCAGCAAGGCAGAGACATTTAGGTGACTGTGGGGTGCAGGCAGTGCAAATCATGTAAATACCTTTACACTGCTATTTTGTAATGAAATCTCTAATGACAACCAAAGTCACTGCAGACTTTCCTGACCTCATCAGAGCCCCAGATAGTACCCATATGTGCTCCTGGGGGTTAGGTCAGGGCTGCTTTGTTTGGAGCAACCTTGCTTGTTTTCTTGCTTAAGCCTAATGATTTGGGGGGGGCCGGGGGGCAGGGCGAATGACCATTAACTCCATCTGAAGCTCCGTCCTAGTACACTGTCAGACACAGCTCTGACCATCTGACTTAAAAGGACCTGGAAGACAGACCGAAAATGCCCAGGAGGAAATGACTACTCTCCAGCGTTACAGATGCCAAAGCAAAGTGTTAGCTCTGCATGTGATAAAATGTGCTGCTTCCATGCCATAATCTGCTGCTAATGGGAGTGGGGAGAATATGCAAATTGTGTCCTCATCAAACATTTAGAAATAAAAACATAGCAACTCTGAAAATGGAGGAGACTTTCCAGATTATTTATCCTGTAGCGTTTGGTTCCTAAAAACTGTGAATACCCATGCTTTGTTGAGTACTAGGCAGTAGGTCATGTTTCTAACTGGTATCAATCAGTAACAGCTCCATTCATTTGGATGGATCAGATTTAGCCCATCTGGACATTAATTTGTCTTTCTGACAAGATCTGAACACTCATTTTGACATCTTCAGGAGCTGAGGCTGCCAGCAGTTGTTTCTTTCCTTGGCAAACCTCTCCGGTGCTAGCAGAAGCACTTTTTTCCCCTTACGGCATGCACAGGCACTGCGGAAGGGCTTAGCTCCTGGTTGTAATGATCTCGTATATTTGGGAGCTCTCCCTTTTACGAGGGTGGTGACTGGGGTGCGGACAGATGGGCTCTGCCCACCTCTCCTTTGGCTGCTTGAGGGATCCCCCAGGTCTTTCCCTACAGGGTCATTTTGAGCCGTGTCTCTTTTATTTGTCTTTTTCACTCCTCCTCATTACCTGCTGTTCACCCCGGGGCTCCTCAGGGTTTTCTTGTTATAAATTGGATTTGGAAGTAGAAATTGGAAATAGAAATCAGTGTTTCTGCGATTACAACAAGGAGGGAACGTGTCCCAAAGGCTGGGTGGATGTGGTTTGACTCAAGCTCTTGATACAGAGTTGGAAATTAAAACCATTCTCCATTGATGTCTCTTTGCAGGAGATGTCTACAAGGAAAAGACTACCTGGCCCTCTTCCTGGAGGTAAGGCCCATCAGCAAAGCAGCACATGTGGCTGATGGTCTGGAAAAAATAAGAAGAAAATTTAAACAAATATAGTTCTGCTCAATAGACGTATTTTAAAAGGAAGGGAGTGAAGTTTTCTGTGTAATGAGATTGAGGCTGATATTAAAGATAACCTTAAGTGTGGCCTGAAAGCAAATCAAATCACTTGCCCCAGTTGTGAGTAAGGCAACGAAGTGAACATTAAGTCAAAACCAGGTGGGAGAGTGATAATGAGACTGTGGGTGCAGAAATTACCACATTCATGAGAGGAACCAATTTCAGACTTGAGTGCACTCAGGCTGGTGGTGAGGGGATGGAAACAAGGTAGAAAATCTCCAGACCAGAGCACAGAAAATGCTGCATTGCACATCCAGTAGCAACGGTGGCTCTCGAGTGTATCAAACTGGGGGAAGCAGGCAATGACTGAAGGTAACAGGAAAGACAGATCTGTACGTAAGAAGGGGAGAGGGAAGGGTTGGAGCCCAGCAGTCTGACCCCAATTATATGGATATAAGTGAACATTCAGGGAGAAAAATAAAGCATGGAGGTAAATAGGAAATTGGAGAGAATGCAGCCTGGATCTAGCAAAGGCAGATTGTGTTGTATGAATCTGATATCTTTGATAAAATAATGGATTTTTCTAGACATAGATTAGATCTATGGCATTTCCTAGCTGGATTCACTGAAGTACTTGATATAGTGCCTTGTGAAAAATGACTAGGTGAGCTGACAGGGGAAGAATAATACAAGGATTGGATGTGAGTGGATATAAAAAGTCTAAAAGAGAGAACTAGTGGACTTGGCTAAAAGGAGACTTTTGGGGGGGTGGGAAGAAATTGCTGGGGAAGTCACACAAGAGTTGGCCTTGAAATGAGCTCTAATTAGTTGCCAGTGAGCTTGTGACACCTTGGACAACATGAGCTGGGGAAATGTCCCTGATACAGAGTCCTGGATAATCTTCTGGGAAGAGGTGGGTGTCTTTGGAGAGGGAAGGGAGAGTGCTGGGATGGGACAGCATGGGCGCAGAGTCATGGGATTTCCCACTACAAGGGACCAGCTTGCTAGTTAGGCTAGACAAGAGGAAAAGAGATGCCTGTGGGTATCAGTAGTTGATACAGTCCTGAAATATTAGTAAGTCTGTTGTGAAAAACAGGTGGCTAGAGCTCTAGGAATGGTAAGGACAGAGAACAATGAGAAGAGCTGGGTTTGCTTGGCTTGGAGCAGAGTTCAGACTGAGTGTATGGTGGGAGACAAAACCAGGGGCAGGAAAGGGATGACAGTGTTAATGAAGGTCCACCTGGTTCACAGTTACTTGTTTCTTGCTAGTTCAAATGGGAGAATTGCACCTGGGGCAATGCAGAAAGCAATGAAGCAAACCAGCTGGGGAACCTGTGGTCCAGAGAGGACTGAAATGTCCAGATGGTCTTCAAGTATCAAAAGTTGCTGCAAAAAGGAAGGAAACAAATTAGGCCTAATCTGCAGCAATGGAGGTCTAGATTAAATGTTAGTCACAACTTTTAATGTAAGAATCGCAAAACGGTGTGGTAGAAGAGTGGGGAGGCTGTGGAATGTCCATCACTTGGGGTTCTTGGGACCTTCTTTACACACCAAAGAGGAGCTGGGGAGACATGTACTCACTCCACAAGTGTATCTAGGCTTGAACACCAGCATGAGGGGAGAATATTAAAACTATCGGACATAAGGAACAAGAAGACACAAACGGACCATCAGTAATTTAGGCTGACCATTAGGAGATGATTTTTAACCTTCAGAGAACTGAAACTGTTGTCTGACAGAGCAGAATACCTGGGCTGGTTTTACGTGGACCTTTTCCATTAGGTTATATCGTGTGACTTGCTACAGCAACAGACAATGAATGCGGTGGCTTGGCAGGAGCTGGTGCACCCTGCTTGAGCCATAGCCTTCAGCAGATGTATACTCAGGGTTGGATGTAGGTGCTAATAAGACTATCTATCTGAATTGTCTTGATTTTTGTGCCACCTCTTGGAAGGCTTGGGCCATAAGAAATCATCCCTGTCCTTTGGTAACAGCCCTCTAAGGGCTTTCCCCATGATGCAAGTGTGGAAGGCAATGAATTCAGCTGCCAGCCCCAGTTCTGTCGTAGAAATTTTCTTACATCCGAGGTTTTTCTTCCAGTAGTTCTGCCTTTCCTGAGATGAATAGAATAAATTAAAAGATAATTTTTAAAGAGTCTTAAATTTTTTTTTTTGTTCGTTGTTTTGGGTTTTTATTCTTTTTAAAAAAATAAAAGTCCTTGCTGTAGCAGAAAAGTAATATATGATCTTGGGCATATTGGAGAAGAACACTCCCATGGTTCTTATTGCCGCTGAGGAAGTCTGGATTGATGTTTCATGCCATTGCAGAGAATGCTTCCAGGCCATGAGTGCATATTTTCCTCTCACATTTAACAGTATTATTTTACACTTACATGACACTTTTCATCCCGAAGGATGCTGGAGCACTTCACCAGCTACGTACAGCACTGCTGAAGAGGCAGAAAATAGTAGACACCCTTGAGAGATCATCTTGTTTGTGTGCTGGTCCCAGAGATCCCGACTGAGATCCCTCCAGTGTGGTGTGCTCTCTGGATGAGTGTCACCAACTACGCACTGAACCCTGATGCAGCAAATGCTGTGTTTTAATAAAAGCAAAGCTTTGAAATATTGCAGGTGATCACTATTGATCATTATCAAATAAGATTTTCAAAATTATGATGATCATTACAATTATAAAAGGTTTATGGTGATGATGTTCCCTCTAGCCTGTGAGAGGATAGTGTCTCAGCTTAAGGTTTGTGAGCTCCGAGCTCCTCGAAGTCTCCTTCTTTCTTAGTGCATAGTTAAATCCACACCTAAGCATGTTCTGTAATTTATCGCAGTGGCATCTTCTCTTCCCCTTGGGTATTCCTGTGCTCAGTTATACCCTTGCCACTAAAGACAGAACTTCCTTAATCTTTCTTCCTTCTTCATTAAATTCACAGCTTTGGTAATTTGCAGATATTGTGGAACCTGGGCCTGTTTTCCACCCTGCAGACTTGCAAGGCAGCAACATCATTTAAGCACCATATGGTTCTCGACAAAGTCAGGTTTCACATCCAACCTAAACAGTTTAATATTATCAAAAGCCCAAGCTCAGTGCAGCAATAACAACCCCTGCTTCCTCTCCCTGCATTGTATAACAAGAGGAAGAAAGCTCTCAAACTGAGCAAGCTGCTGTGATCTTGAACAGGGGCTGCAGGGCTGGGGAAAAGCCTTTGTAGCACCCTCGTTATGTTCAGAGGACAATGAGCGTCCACCTGGACCACAAAGGAAGTGCAAACCCAGGTCTGGTTTCAATTAGGATGCCTTAAAAACACAGACCAGGTTTAGTTCCTATTGTTGCCATATATAATTAATTTATTTTATGTTTAAGTTTTAATGACGGAATGCTCTACATGCCTCTCCAAGCTGCAGAACACTCAGTTGTCTCTATTGTTTAATGTATATTTGGCTTTTTCTCTTTTAGGGGCTTGGATCCCAGTCCCCACCAAATTTGATGCACACAAATATTTTCTGGTGGAGTTAATGTATTCAGCATGAGGAGCAGAGGACAGGCTGGGTGGGGACAGGGGAGCTGGGCTGAGTATTCATTCCTCAAGCCGCACTGGTGGTACAATGATTAGAAAAGACTAAATCTTCAAGTTCCTTGCTTAATAGACTAAGAGGTCTCTGTAGATGATGAGTAATGCTGCACAGAGCAGATGCCAAAATGGAACAGGAGCCCTGAGACGGCTTTTGTTGCTGTACCGTGTAGCAATCAGAAATTATTATCCTCCTTGTGCTATGATGCTATCAGTTGGCTGAGGACCTTGCACTGAGTCACAGCAATCAGCATCCCAAATAGTTACAGACATCTGCATTGCATCTGACTAACAGCAGTTACATTGCTGTGCCTGCATCCAGTGGGACCTCCATCAGTCCGTACCACGAGGGCTCTCGCTGTTCCCTCAGCCAACGACATGGCTTGCTTGGCCATGGGGCTGCTCAGCCCTGGAGCTGTGTCCAGGTTGTGTACCAGCATCAAAATACAGCCTGGAGAAGGGATGGCAGAGAGATGTGTAGGCCTGTTGGGTGCCATGCTTAGGAGGTCTTTTCAATTTATCCATTGGGAGCATAGCTTTCTCCTGCTTATAGGAGAATTAGAAGAAAGAATAAATGGTGGTTTGATGTAAAAATAAGTAAATAATCCATTTACAGATTAATTAGTATTTTAAAGAGCCACAGGGGCTTTTTAGGAGAGAGGGTGATGGAGCTACCAAATGAGTTTTAGACAGAAGTAATGATCTACAAGTGTTTTCTTGGTAACTTACTGAAGGGTGAACATGTTGTTAGAGATGTTAACAGTGGGGTGTCTGTTTGTTATCTGGGACTAAATAAATCATCTCTGTAAGCTGATGCTTTTTGTGAAGTGACAAAAGCACCCAGATGTAGCATTTCCTACCAAGATGCAATGTAGCATTTGCTGGAGAGGGGCTGTGCTCGGGTGAGATACAGCTCCCTAGCAAGAAAAGGATTATCCCTGCAGATTACAAGCAGGTCAATTATTAACAAAATAGTCCTTTCCTACAAGGGGCTAACCCTGATGTAGCAGGACAGGTACTGAGAAGTAGGACGGAGGGGATGGTTTTCTTCTGTATTCTCTTTACTGGAGTGCGTGGGTTGAATACGGGGTTTGTGATCTCAGCATTTGCATGTTGATAGTGGGAAGAGCTCCCTGAGGAAATGGTGGAGAGCTTTCGGGGAAGATGTGAAGTCAAAAAGGATTGCCAGAGCCTGCAAAAAATCAACTCATTCATAACAAAAAGCAAATTTCAGCCTCTGGGATGCAGAAGGCAATCAAGGAAAAAAAATTCTCAGTTCTGCTTGGTCAGCGTGCATGTTTGTTTAGTTTCTGCTGTGGAAAAAGGGCTAATGAACGTTACTTTAAATGCAGCTAATTAGGTGTGGTCTTTCAAAAAAAATCATATTGTGCCTTGCTGAAATCTTCATACTGCCAACAATAAATCTAGTTGGATTATATCAGGAATATGTTGCTAACACATGGTTTACCAGCAATGTTTTTGTTAGTTGTAGCTATTTGGCTGGAAAGCAGAAGGGCCCTTGTACCCTGAAAACAACCACCCTCCTGGAACCCCAGCTGAACAGATCTGCTGCTGATGTGGAGCAGCACCGCCAAAGCCTTAGGAAACGCAGTATTGGATGACGAAAAGGAGCTGCTTGCCACACCAAATCTTGCCTTGCCCTCTGACTTTGGCAGGTAGGAAGAGGCAGGCATGGGAAACGATGTTTTTCCACTCGGGTGTGTTTGCCTTTGTGTTGAAAATGGAAACCTGTGAAGTCTGGTTGAGCTGGAGGATAGTCCTGCTAAATGCTTTGATTCGAAATCAGCAGAGGTGAGCGCATGGCAGGACGAATACCACAACTTCTCTTCTCAGCTGGACCAAAAAGTCCATTGAAGTGAATGGGAACAGCAGCCATAATGGGAGGCTGAAAGCTAAAAAAAGTGCTCCACCCAGCGTGGTTCACGCCCATGGGGGCAGCTGCAGAGGGGCAGGGGGGGAGTGATGTTTGTCACTAGATGCCCTGTGTGTGGCTTTGTTGGGAGAGGAATGAACATTTTGTGTTTCCCAGCTCTTGAAAGGAGACCCGTGGCCATGCAGGGCCTCTGTAGAAGTGTACAATTTTACTAATTTCTGTCATGGGCTAAATAAGCTGTTTTGGCCTCCGGCTCGTTGACTAAATCAGCTTCATTCAGATTTTCTCCCTAAAAACCCATTGCCTAAAGCCAATGACCTTCACTGGGAATTGCAGCTCCAAAAGTTAAAATACTGAAAATCTTCATGTCTGGAAAGACTTATTTATGGCAACTCTCCTGCCCCAATAAAAGCTTTTCGACTGCCCGGCATAGCTGTAACAAGATTACAGCTTGTGAACATGGCGTCGTCTTGCTCTACCCTCCTGACGTTTTGCCAGCTCTCCCAGTGTTTGTGGTGCGGTGTGCGTTTTCTCGGTGCTCTGGTCCGACGGCGGCGGTGGCAGATGGGATTTGTTTAATTCTTGCTTGTTCCCAGCACGTGGGAGCAGCTCTTTGCTGCCCAGGTGGAGGGAGGCACGGCGAGAGCCAGGACACCCTGCAAGGCTGCGACCGTCGGAGATTTTAACCTCTCTTCTGCCTAGTCTTTTCTACTTCAAAAGTAGTTCAAAGTTTGCTCTGACAAAACAATTAGGTTTAGAAATGCAAAGGTTTTTTGGCTCTGAGGGGAAGGGGAAGGCTGGTCCAACAGAGCGGAGGGGGGCTGAGGGGGTGCAGCAGGGGCTTGTGGAGGGCAGCGGGGATGCTTGGGGGGGACAGTAGCTTGCAGAACCGGCTGCCAATGTGAAGGACCTCTTCTCACCTGGATTTTAACCTTTAAATCTCTTATAAAATACCCTGGATTATTTTTAGAAGCCCTGGCAATCCCAAGCAGGCTGGACTGTTTTGCTTTGCTGGCCCTGACACTGCTGTGGTGCGAAGGGTTGCCGCTCGGGGAGGACGTCCCACCTGTAAATGCCCAGGGGAGCATGCCAGGAGGACAGCGGTTGTGTGTTTGTGTACGTGTGGGTCTGAGTGGTGCATGAGGGTGGGTGTGAGAGACAAAGACGGTGCCAGAGGGGGAAACGTGACCCCATAGTTCGTCCTTCCTGATTGCATCTATGATTTCCGTTAATGGGAATGTAAGATATTTCATTACATGCTTTGTTTAATCTAAACTTCACATTTAACCCCCCTGGAGACAGGGTGAGTGAGTGGTTTGTTTTCCCTGTTTCGCCCCACCATGACGCCGGAGCCCTTCTCAGAGATAACGCAGGGGCTGCTCGCCTGCCGGAGTGGCTTGCCGGCTCTTCCTGGCGGAGGGGGGTCAGGAGACGCGGCTGGGGACAGCAGTCCTCTTTCATCTTCTAACATCCTGCAGCACATCCTGCATCGGCCCTCAGCCGCTACCAGCGATGCTGCATGTGCCCATGTCCCTTCTCTGGATGTAGGGCAAAGCCAGGAGGGCGGGGGACCAGATTCCTAAATGATAAATAAGGAGGTGAAGGAATGATATGGGACGGCATAAAATCCAGCCTAAGCACACTAAAATGCATCCCATGGGAGCCAAAGCTGAACTGGGATTGCCTCTTCTCTGTGCTGGTGACAGAAACGCTGACAGGGCTGCGGCTTCCCATGTTGGCCAGGGATTGTGCAGAAAGTGAGTCTGTCCCAGCGGAAAATCTGCTGGGGCTTGTAAAATGAAGAAAACTCCTTTGGATAAGCGCAGCTCAATCTAAATCTTTGCTTCAGATATGTCAGCTTCTTTCTAAACATGGAGCGAAATGGCTTTTGCACTTTTAGATTTCTCTTTCCCAATTTGGATTGGGATAATGTGTTGCAGTACCCAAAAATAGAGCTAGAATGGGGAGCCTTGCATATTAATTTCTTGCTGAAATCAGGTCCCGTTGAGGGTCTTTAGCATTTTACTGATAATGCTCTTTTGCCAGCAGAACTAGGCACAGGGCCTAAACATGCCCTTATTAAACTCACTGGAAGTTTTGATGTGGATTTCAATGGCACCAGCATTTTTTCCCAAAGGGACTCTGATTTCTTTTTTCTTTTTTTTTTTTTTTCTCTACAGCTCAATCTTACAACTGTTTTCTGCTGACTTTTGCTGATTTCCTTCACAGGACCAGTAGCCCTAGCAATGGGCAAATAAACAGAAATTGTCCCCAAACCTTGCTGCCAACAGGGACAGTTAAAGAATCAGTTTAGTGCCTACATCTGGATTTTCTTTTACAGTAAATTGACTGGGATCAGGAAGCAATAGATACCAGCAAATTCCAGTCTGATTGCTAGCAGGTGCAAATGCAAATGAGGAAAGCATCATACCTGGACTCTGGGTCTGGATTTTGCTTTCCCAAATCTTCCAACAAAAATTCCTCATTAGATTTTTTTTGTCCTATAGAAGAAAATTAGAAAATTACTGACTTTCAAGTTGGTTTCCTTGCTTGCTTTCAAAATGAAAGCATTGGTTGGAAACATGTGTGCACGCAAGTCTGCTTGGAAGCAGGGCTTCCCCCCGCTAACCTAGCTCTTTTTTTTTAATTCCTTGAAGGTGCCGAAAGACCCCCCAAGAGCTTTTGATCTTTGAAGCTGTTTTATTACAACACAAAAATCATAAGCACAAGAAAAAAATATTTATATAAAGAAGGGAAAACACCGAACTCCTGGGTGAGACGGATAAATTAAAAGCTGGAAAATTAATCTCCAACCTGCCCTGTGAGTTCTGGCAGGCTGAACGTCCTCCTGTCCTGTCCTGCTGGTCACTGTGTGCATCCAAACAAACCCACCCTGGCCCAAATTGTCTTTTTTACCCAACCTTCCCTAGACTTGCACGTGGGTAAGCAAGGAGGCTCTGAATGCCTTTGGTGGATTCATTCTCACTAATTAAAAGTACAGTATCTGTTACAAACTGCCACACAATGAAAGCTTGGGAAAGGGGTGTGATGGAGATCTGTGAAGCCATGCAGGGTGTGGAGCACAGCTCTCACCAATGCACCATCCCTCCTAAAGGACAGGGAGGATGCCAGGGAGGTGCAAAACCACAAGGAAGTATTTCTTTACAGGGTGCATCAGGAGGGGCACTTGCTGCACCCTAAAACTGTAGAGGACAAAGATTACAAATGAGTTTAAAGTGGATAGACACATTTATGGGAGACAGAACCACCTGTGGCCATCACGGGGTTGGGGTGCAAACAGGGGTTTGGGAGATGCTGCTTAGCAGCAGACAGGTCTGTGAGTTACACTGAGATACCCTGGGGAAGGGCCCTTTGTCCATCCCTCATTTCTCATACGCTTCCCCAACACATCCTCACTTCCCCTGGGATCCCTTATCCACCCTCCACGGGACAAACAGGCATCTCCGTGAGATCGTCCTCCTTTCCTAATTTGATGTCACTCTTTGAAGGATAACCAGTGACAGAACTGACTCCTCCTGAACCCTCCCTATGTCATTGCACAAAAAAAATCCCTCTTTGCCAAGGGTGGCCCATGATATTTCATCTTGCTCAGGGCAACAGATGAGTTTCCTCTTTCATGGGTTAGCTCAGATGCAGAGCCCACAATGTTCCCTGGCAGATTATTAAAGCATTAACCATGCTCATTTAATGGTATTGAGATGCAGATAAGATGTAATGTATTATGTATTGTATTCCCCTCTCAGTGTGGCTGGGCATGTTTTTTAATGTCAAGGGCAGGTGTTTTCATGTGATACCTGCTTAGTGGTATTTATGGTGATATTTATTCTAAGGCTGCAGTTAATGTCATTGTCCTCTGTTTCGCTACACTCTGGGATTAAACTACATGTCTGGCACATAATTTATTCAATTATTAAAACATCTTAATGAAGGTTAACAGCACAGTGCAGCATGGTTGTGCAGAACGGACACACATAAATCTGTCAGGCGTTATGTTGGGAAAGGTGACTGAGCCGCGTCTCCCGAAATGCAGATGGGGCAGATTAAAAGTACATTAAAAATAGTGCCAGAAACACAGCTCTGAACACAATCCTTCTGGGAACCAGAGCTGGAGAAGTGGAGAAAGGACTATAACAGATCTCCCTGGTTTCGGCTGCCAGGAAGCGCTGAGCAGTAACCTGGCGCCTTGGGTTTCTCTCTTGCTGATCTTGGGTGAACCCTTCTGTGCTTTGAAAGACCAGGTCCAGGGCAAATCTTTCTCTGTACGTGTCTGGTTAGGCTCTCCAGAGCTTTATGGGGACACTGGGGCTCTGCATAGCCACAGGGAACCCTTTTCGTGGCCATGCAGAGAAAGGATGAGTCCTACCTCAGTGGGGTCTCAAAGGTGGTGAAGGTGGTGGCTGGGCACTGGGGCTATTGCTGACCACTTATAGAACTATCCCACAGCACCTGTGGAGGGGCTCAGGGCTGCACATACGGTGTCCAAACCTCTTATTCAACTTAGGAAAAGGGTCCCAGCACTGCGGGAAAGCCCTGGGCAGCAGCCTTGCCACAGCAGCTACTGGAATAGTGTTCCTTTTTTTTGGTTTTTTGTTCCCTTGGCAAATATGAGTTGAAGTCTGGGAAAATGCTAGAGGACTTCATTGTCATTTTACACAGTGTTGTTAAGGAACAAGTTAAATTTCCAAATGAGTCTTGAGTCAGGGAAGTTCTGTAGCTGTCTCTGAGTTACCTACAGCTGACCTGCCACCTAATGCCTTGATCACAGGTTAAAAGGCTTGCTGGTTCAGTTCTACTTCATCAAAACAAAGGTGATATCCATGGCCATCATAAAATGCTTAAATGACACTTTTTTCCCCCAGCCTCAGGTAAGAACCATTGGATTCATGTCTTGTGCAGGAAGTAAACAGAAGTGCTTCTTGCTCAGAAGTCTGTTGATGTGTTTGCCAATTGCAGCTACATTTATTGCCCAATGGTACAATACTTAATTGTTACCTTGTTAATTTTTTAATCAACTCATTATGATCTATTAATGACTTTGGAGCAGTAAAGGTTTTCCAGCCCAGGATATGCCAATATCCTGGGGAATTACTGCTGTATGAGCCAGTTTGAATGAATGATCCTCAGTAAATCAAGTAATGCTGCTGTACACTGTAGTTCGCACAGAGAGGGTTATTTAAGATTATACAGATGTCTTAGACATGGAAGCTGAAGTCAGCAGCAAAGATATTTCCTGTCTTCTTCCAGAGGTGTTCCTGTGCCCTTTGCTCATTCCATTAGACTTAATTATTTAATTAATTTCTCTTGAGACGAAGTCATTTGTTCCAAAGCTCAAGTGCTCATAATGCCCTCATGCCATTCAATAGCCGTTCATTGATCCACTTCATAGTCCTGCAAGCATTACTGTTACCGGCTAGTTCAGTGGTGGCCCTGCTGACATCGTGACTCCCCTCCCCAGAGGTAATTAATCACTCACTGCCTCATTCTCTCCAGTTCATTTACACACTGCAGTGGCAGAGCCCAAAAAAGGGTCAAATGAGAAAACACTCCTGAGTATAATGTTGGTATGGTTGTGAGGACAGTGTTGCACTTCTTTCTTCACTGTACATCTACAGATCACTGACTTTCCAATGACGCTGTCCCAGATCAGATTGATGGAGAGGAAGACAGAGTCCTTCACCAGAAACTCACTCATCTTTCACTGTGTTCAGTCAGGTTTGGGAAACCGTAAAACAGACCTTTCAAGCATATAAAGATCACCAGGGTAGAACGTTTACTCGGATTTAATGGGGAAGTAACATGAGTGTCGTTGATGCAAAGGAAAGCTCTCCATCACCCCAGTTTAAGTCCCAAAGGCAATACTCCGTGACACTTCAAAAATATAAACAGTGTAGTGAGAATAAATATAATACATGGGCTTTGCCAATGCAAATGAAAAGCAATTATCCCAAATCGCAGTCTTAATTTGTAAGCAGTCAGTATAATTTGAGAAACTGAAATCTGATGTTGCTAAATCAAATTCCTGTAATTCCACTGGGCATTAAGCACATAATAAGATTACACTGTGCACTGAGCATGTCCTTGTTAAATCTGCTGGCTACTGCATTTTTATTGCTCTCCTGGGGGTTTATTGAGTTTACACTTCCAGTAAAAGGTAATGTTTTCACAGTGTCTTTGGTACACTGACCACACAAGTCTGTCTGCAGTAGGCAGAATTGTTAAGCCATATAATTTGCTTACATCCCTTCGTGGCTCAATTGAAAAAAAAAAAAGGCAATTAAAAGACATCATGCAGTTGTATATAACCAAATTAAAAATAATAGTAATGAATCTACTGTACTGTAATCAGTGAAGAAAGGAAGCCATGCATTATGGTGAGGTTTAGCCGTGAGACAGCTAAACTGATGAGCTCTCCTGTTTAGATTTGTTTTTTGAATGCCTGAATAGTGGTGCTAATATAATGATATCTGCGATTTATATACAAAAGTGACCTTGAGACTAGCTGTTCTCCAAACAAGCAGGAAGAATAGGATTTCCTTGCAACGGGCTGTCTGTAGTCTTGGAAAACGGATGAGAAGGCAGGGGATAAAGGGAGGACAACAGGTAACTTGGATATTGGCCAGTGAAAGTCCCCAGGAGCAGCACAGTATTTCCTAAGAAAGACACAGAGATGAAATGTGCTGGTTTAGAAGGAGGCAGAAAGCTAAGAAGAAACAAATTTCCTCTCAACAAACCGACGCAAGACAAAATGAATGCAGCAGAGACACTGAAGAGCCGCTGTTGTTGGTGCACCCTGATTTGCACACCTGTGAGCACTTAGCATGGGCATCCTTGCAGGACCATCTCAGAGTTCACCTACAGATGTTCTCTCCTGGTGTTTGATTCCCTCCTGCTCTCTAACAGGGGTTGGTTTAAACTTTTGAGTGTAAAAGTCTCCTTGAAAATGCTTATCACTAATCAGGATAATGCTGGATAAGCTTGATAGACACATTAATTTACATGTTAAATCATTGCCATTGTGGCTGTGAATAGGCAGTGTAAAACTGTGGGCTCGGATCTATCCCAAGAAGTAACATAATTTTATTCGCTGGGAGCTTATAGCATTGCATAATGATCCTGTAATAATTAAATCTCAGTGATTTTGTAGCATTATCCTTTTTTCCCCCCAGTTAGTTCACTTTCCACAACACTTTTACAGGCAAGGTTTCAAGAACATCCAAGTCTGCATCTGGACACCTTGCTCTTATAGCTGAATTTTGTCAGAAAAGAACAGGCCAAGTGTGCATTCATCTCTGGGAATCAGGATAATTCTGCTAAGCAGGACTTGCAATAGTAGCATGAGAACAGCGGACCCTGTGGCCACCTGGAGACCCCAAAACTTTTGCTTAAGATGAGGTCTGAATTAGAAAGAGAGCCTTTCTCTGGCATGTTCTCACAGTTTCCAGCAGCTGACTCGGAAGATTTCTTGCCTTGCTTGGAAAAAAGAACTATAAATCTAGATGTATTTTCTGATGTGTATAGAAAGATTCCTGGACTGATTTTTTTTTTCCTGTATCACTTTTTGTTTTCTACACCCACGGATACAGCGTTACCTGAGCCAAGCACATGTGAGTCTCACTTGGGGGGTGTCCTGCAGCTCACACCAGCTTGTGTGGAAAAAGTGATGGAGGGTCACTTACATGCAGTGAATGCTGCGGCTCTCTGTGGGGACTCGCTTTGCTCTGGATTTAATGGTTTGCAATGTGAAAGGGGTTTATGCCTTTAAATCCACAGGTCCTCTAGCCAGTCACCAGCTATTCCTGATACTTGAGTGTCAAGGCCAAGGCCTGCTTCAAAACTGCCTGAGCAATTCTGGAGGTTTCTGTTTGAAATAGTTGCAAACAGCCTGGTTTTTCAGGGCTAGATGCACCAAGGCTTTGACTGAATTCTTCCATTATTTGAGATTTATTGCTGGCAATGGACAAGTTCCTTTGGGAAGGCCTTAACATGAGCTGACAGTAATTCACCAGGAGTTTGGCATGGTTTTACCTGAGGGAACTCTAAACCAGCAACCCTTCCCATGACAGAATATCACAGAGGTCACAGAGCAATTAGGATTAGAGTTACAAATGTGCTTATCAGTGTCAGGAAAATTATGTCTTCTGGGTTTGTTAGATAGGCATCTTAAGACATCTACTTTGGAAGACTTACTGAGAGAAAGCACAACTTTTCACTCTCTTTTCGACTACAAAGACTAGAGGGTATCTGAGGAAGCTAGGAGAAACTCAGCAAACAAAAGGAGGTGAACCTTCCCATGATAGTCTTTTGCCTGTAGAACAACCACAGCCCCTTGACCAGCTGTGGATACAGATGTTAAAAAATTGATGGGGGCTCCAGGAAACACTAAACAAGTTCATGCAAGAGAGATCCACCCAGGGTTGCTAACTGCACAGGAACCACATCTGTCTTGGGAAACCCTTGTGCTGAAAATGGCTGGAAGCTGGAGAAATACCAGTAACTGCTTTCAGCTCAGACTCTTTCCTAGCCATCCCCTCCTGGGTTGGGCTGATCTGTGTTCTGATGGCTATGGCCCCTTCGATGGTTTGTTGTGCTACAACCTCCTGCCCACATTTGGGCTTTGGGGGTAGAAAACAGCCCCTTGTTGTGCCCTCCCTTCTTCCCCCTCCCCGCCCTGACATGCTGCATCTGATACGTGGGATCAGAAGCATGCTACCCTGTTGCATGACCTTGTGTGTGGCACATGTCTCATCAGGAAAGAAGATGCAAGGTGTGTGCTCAGATAACGCTGCCAGAAAATTATCCCAGAGGGAAGACAGTTTTTATTAATGACCCCAGTTCATCACGTTAGCCATAAATCAGTTTATTCCTGCTCAGGGGCAGTGTTTTTTCCTTTGAAAGAAAGAGATGTGGCCTTTCATGAGGACAACACTTGTGTCTCTGTTCCATCGAAGAAAGATGAGGATCTTGCATGTCTTTCCATGCTGTAATCAATTTATTGCTTTATGGGATTCAGAGCTCCCCAGGAAAGTGTCATGGATTGTGTCATGGTGCACATTACTTGCATGGAGACCTTTGATTCAGCTGGCAGACATAAAAAGAAGACAAAATGCTTTTAGCCAAAATGCTCTGTAATGACTGCATGTGTGCAGCTGCAAAAAGAGCAATGGTAATTGAGCCAAGAGTGAAAATTATTGGCAGCAGGGTCTGCATTCATGTGTGTTTCATATTTTATTCCTGATCTATAATTTCTTTACCGGCTGTGCAATGTAGCTTGCTATGTCACTGCTATGTTCCCACCTAACTGTTGTCCACCCGGCTGCCTTCCCAGGGCTCTCCTGAGACCATGGCTGATGACCTGCTCTTGACATTGGCCTCCACTGCCAATGGAGTCAGGGAGGTGCTCTTGAGTATGCTCCAGGCATAAACATTTGGGGTGATGTAGTGGAGTAAGAACTTCCTCTGTATACCTTACCCCAGGTCTGGAGAAGCTGGAAATAGACTGAAAGCTCAGGAACAGGGGCTGAAGCCAGAAAACCAAAGCCATCAAGGGAAAGCTGTTTCAAGGTGCAGTCCAACTTGTACAACCCAGCCAGTAAATCACCAACTCAAGTCTTGACAAAATTGTCCTGACAAGATAGATGTTCTTCTCAGTCTACGTTTTCCTCCTACTCTCATCATCAGTGGGGGTCAGAACTTATTGACAGAGCTAATGTCCATCACATGCTATTTTATTTTATTTTATTTTATTTTATTTTATTTTATTTTATTTTATTTTATTTTATTTTATTTTATTACCTCTTTCACCCTTTCCTGCTGAGAAGGGCTGGATGCGGGGTGCAGGCTGCGGTTTGCTCTCAGGGCAGCTGGCATGGAAATGGTTAAAGCTGCTGAGGACACAGCTGCCTCTTTGCAGCTCTAGTAGTTTTTACAGAAACCACAAGAGCCGACGGGTCGGCAGAGGGACGAGGAAACACTCATACAAGTATGTCCCTAGATTAAGCGGTGCTGCAGTCTGCTCTCCACTTGCTGTGGATAGCTTGACACTACTCCAGGAGCAGACTGAGCTGAAGCAGCAGATCTTTGCTGTTTCCCAGTCTTCAAGTATTTTTTTTCCTATATTTGTATAAGTAACTTTAATGACTGAGCTAATAATGTTCAGCTCCTGCCAGGCCAGACTGGCCATGGCTGGTCCAGGATTTTGTGTCTCCAGTGGGTACACTGGTCAGAAATACTGGCACAAGACAGAGGCAGTCCAAGAGTCCCAGTGGTACTGGTAGCTGCTCCCATCAGCTTGCAGTCTCAGTTTGTAGGATGAAAAGGGAAGAGAAGGATGTATTTTCTGGCTTGTTAAATCACTGGGTTTCTGCTGGGCAAAGGAGATGATGTCAAAACTCCTAGCCTTACAGCAGCGAGGAGGCCAATGGATCGCAGCAAATGGGAAGTTTGAGACAAAGTGCCTTCTTGTACTGAACTGTTTTTCCAGAAAGTTGCTCTGCAGACTGGCTGGAGTCTGCACACAAACCTCCTCCCGTCCCGGCACGGACCACAAATCTCTGCCTGGGCTACTTTAGCTCAGAGTTCAGAAGTTAAACAGAGTTATTTCCTCAGGGAGGATGAAATCCTGGTCCTGCTCACCCTGAAGCCAAAGCTCCTTTTACTGTTACCAGTGAGCCTCCGCAGGAGCTCTGCGCATTTATCACAGCATTTTGCGGCATCCCTCCCGTCCCTGGCCAGGCTCTGCCCCATCCTCCCAGGGACGGGAACAAGAGCCAGTGCGCAGAGCCAGGCTGGTGTAATCCACTACCGGGGACGGCTGAGGAGGTGGGACCCCCACTTCAGATGTGTGGTTTGGGGAGCTTGTCCCAGTCAGGCACTGCCACTGGAAAGCGTGGCTTTTCCCTTAAAGGCAGGACCTCAGCAGGGACCTGCAGAGCTCCCCTATGTATAGCTGAAGCCTTGGGGTAATTTGTGAGTTTTGCACCTGGATGCACGGGCACTGCTGACCCGGCAGCTATGAACACAAGTCGCAGCTGGACTCGGGCTGCGGTTTGCCGGAGGCCAGCAGAGTAGAAGGCACACTGTCCTTTTCAGTGTTTTCTGCTTCTGTCTCTGCTCCTGCAAACTGTGGAGGTGCTACCTCTCACACTGAGCTCTAATGTTTAGGAAGGTGTGATTTCTGTGGAAGTTGTGTTTTTGTTGTAAGTCTCTCTCACTTCCTTGTGATGGCAAAGGGATTCTTGCAAATATAGTACAGGTTTATTTTAAAGGTTGGAACAGCAAAGTGCAGTAGTAAGTTGTACAAAGAGTGAGAAACAGATCCCCACTGTACCATTGATTTGCCTTATAAGACATAAGGCTTTTTACATTATTTTTAAAAATTCTTGGGGGGATGCTTATGCCTTACAAGTTATAAAATCCTGAGCCTGCCATAATTGCTATATTAGCTCTCCGAGTTAGAGACAGAGAGCAGATGCTGTTGTACAGGCATCCCAGGAGTCTTGCGCACCCACCTTCAGCACCAGGAGCACGTGGGGGTGAAAGTCCCCCACAGGTGGACGCGTCTCCTGAAAACCTCTGCTGCTGTCTTGTGTTTTGTAAGGAGCATAACGTTTGGTATAGCAATTACTAGAACTCTAAATAACTGCTAGGGGAAGGGTATGCCTCCAGCATCAGGTGTCTGTGGGCTACATCTCTCCTGCTTGAGCCCAGCTGTACGCCAGCGCTTCTTTCTGATAACGAGGAAAGTTTTTCCCTTTGGCTGTTTGGAGAGGTCTTGAATTTGGACATATGAACCCTCCTGGGCCCAACACTTGCAGCTTTGGTTCCTGCCCTGGGGGTAGGACCTGGCAAAGAGTCCTGGAGCTGTCCCATTTCCTTCCAGCCCTATAACTCAGAGTAAGACATGTAAAGATTTCCATACGCAGGAGACAGGTGACCCATGCAACCTCCTTCAGAGGGAAGGATGCAGTTTAGGAGCAATGGGCTACCTTGGCTTTCAACAGTCCTCTCTGTTACAAAGGCGTAATTTGGATTCAGATACGATTTAATGCAATCTCAGGTCTTCTGTGCTTTTCATTCTCCTTTTCCCCCTTCATTCCTCCATGCTAGGTTTGGGGCTGAGCCTCTGCACGGTCCCAGTGGGCTCTCAGTGCCTCTGGGCTGGTGTAAAGGCATGGGGCGCTTCCAGTCGCTCTCACACGCTCTCCCCTCTTTCCAGCTCTGCAGCCCTTTCACTGGGGCCTGCCTGGGTTTGGTGCCCTTCCAGTCCATTTGCACCACTAAGCATCAACAAACATGGCGAGCTGCCATCTCCTGGGGGCAAGTCCTTGGCAGCTGGGGGTGAGGCGTGAAGATGGGGAAAACCTGGCAGCCACCAGAAATCATACTACTTCCACTGTGTTTTCAGAGCAACCTGATGGTGCTCAGCAACAAATGCAATGGATACCGGAGGAGCCGGGTTTCAGCAAGCCGCTCCCTGTCTGAGCTGGGCTGTGCTCGCTCCTGCTGAATCATAAGGCTGGTGCCACAGGGAGGGAGGCAAAACAGCACACGGGGAGATGAAACTGGCGGAGATGGGGCAAAGTGTAGCTGCAAAGAGGGGCTGGTTGTGATTTGGGCTTCCTTAATGGTCCCACGGCCTCCCTTGTGTTTGCTGTGAGTAATTCATCCTCGTGCTTGGCACTGGCTGTGGCTCCTGAGACATTTGGGAGTCCCTCAGGGCTGTTGTTGTGAGCGCCTGTCCCGCAGGGCACTCAGTCTGTGTGTCCCTTAAGTACGCTCAGACTGAGACTCTGCCGGTGTCCTGTGTCCCTGGAAGGAGATGATAAACCAGTGGGCAATGTCCATGTGGCCGAGGTGGACCCAGTGCACTTCCATTGGGTTTCTGCTGAGAGCCATGTTCTCCCTTTCTAGAGACTGTAACATGGAAAGGATGTGGACTATAGCAGGGAGACATGTCTTTGAGCCTATGTGAGTCCAACAGGCTACTTCTGGGCATGCTGCAGCTTGCCCAGCCTTTGGGAACAGACCCAAGCACCTCTGCCAGGAGCATGCACACATGTGCTTCACTGTGCATCGAACAGTGCAGCCATCTCGAAGGTGCCTTGCAGAGGCATGCAGGGGTGAACACTGCTGTGTAACCCTATGCAAATACCTTACCAGTGCAAATTATGTTTGGGCAGTCAATCTCCATGGCCAGTTTACTGTCCTGTAGACCAACTGGGCTGCACTCAATTTCTCTATAAATACACTAGTAAGGGGGAAGACGTGAAGCTGGTGGGGAACAGATTGACCTAAAATTTAAATACATGGAGAGCCAAAAAAACCCTTACCTTTTTACTGAAGATGAGGAGTTGGATATTGTGTCGGAGACACTAGAGGTACTTAATACCTTCTCCGAGTGTCTCTGTTAGGAACAGGAGCCAAATTTCTCTTCTGCTCTTTCTCACTCTTTGCAAGACATTCACCGCCAATTATCATTGCTTTTAAAGACTTAGGATCACTCTTTCCAGGTGGTACATAATTTTTTTTGAACCAAGTGACAGCATCAACACATCTGCAAAGTTGAACTGGAATTTCATGCAGGCTTAGCCATGTATCTCGAACTCCAGCCTCCCCATGCCATAGGGGACTAATCCATAGGATGCAACACTGTCTTCCTCCAAACTGTGGAGCTGAGCAAGAACTTGTAAGGAGGACAGTGAAACACCTGTATTTTGCCTGTAGAAATCCCTGTTGCTGGCAGTTTGGATGAACAGATCTCTGCTGGGAAGGGATGAAAGGGACAGCCAGGACCAGCCAGGTATGATGCTCCTTGCAGCCTCCCAGGTGTGTGACTGGCTCCCCATGTCCCTAAACATCAGTTGCTCCTCCCTCTCCACACATCCAGCCCCCAAAACCTCCTGGTTTGCAGAAGAGTGAGCTGGAGTTAACCACCAGGCATGCACAAAATGGTCCTGTTTTCTCAGCACGATCGTCCACTGGTTCCTGGCTGGGATCTAACACCAGAGCTGCTGCTGTGCCATTCGACCAGCAGGACGGCTGCTATTGATTTTTATTTCGTGCCCATTGATAGAGATGGTGCAGGTGGGAAACTCTGAAAGGAGACATAAATAATAAACTAAGCAAAGCTGTAGCGATGGAGTGAACGAAAAGCAGCCTGGCATTTACTGGAAAGCAGAGTTTAGCGGTTAATTTTTCAACACAAAGACAGTTTTGCTACAGAAAATGTTGGGCCTGCTTTTGCTGTTAGTTATGCAAGTGGAATTTGGAAGCCGTCCTGGGCCAGTGGAGAAAGTGGGGTCAGAGTCAGCCCCGCTGCTTTTTCTTGTGCCTTTTCTCATGCCGCAGCGACAGTGCACGTCAGGCAGGAATGGTCTGCTGTCGCTGCCAAATACCCAGGTTAACAATGCTTCTGCTGATCAATTAGAAACCCCAATAAACTGCTTAGCAATTAAGTTTTTTTCTTTTGGGGAATGAACTAAATTCTCTGTTCAAGTAGATTTACTGAGTGCGGGACAGTTTGAAGGGGAAGGAGGCCCAAGTGAAGGTTCATTTAATGCAATATGAGTTCATAATATAAGGCGAAAGGCTTGCCATCTGTCCTGGACCAAAATTACATGCTCCTTCTCTCCTGTCCAGCAACTTTTATTCGGGACATTCTGCACAATGCTGTGCAAGAATAAGGTCACACACCAGAGGATGGGCAGGAAAAGGGACATGTCATTTTTGAGCCAGGCGAATCCAGCATGTGCCTCTGTGCATGGTCTGGGTCTTGTTGCTGCAGGTCCTGTCCTGGGCCCCACCAGAAGAGCCACAAGCTGTAGGTGAGACCTTTGGTTTCCTCAAGAGGATCAACACAGAGTTCCCCACGCGTGCCCACAGCTGCACCATGCTGGGAACAACTCACTTGCAGTTTCCACAGTTATCCATTGATAGCCTTCACTTTGGTGGAGAATAAAAAAGGAAGAGTTATGTCTAGAGCTAAGTAGGCTGTGGGCAGAGTGAGGACAGGACATGAAAACTGCTTGGGGAAGAGCAGTAGAAAACTGGGAGTGAAGAGGAGGGAGAACTGTAACCAGGAAACCCAGAGCCTCTCCCTGCTGGTGCGGTGGACTTTGGACCGGGTCATGTTTACACATTAGACAGTCCAGTTTCACCCAGCGCCCTGTCCGGATCCAATGGTCTCTCCCCACCTGCACAGACGATGCAGCTCCGGGAGAGGCTGCCCAGACCTCATGCACTGGCAAAGCTGCCTGCAGCATCAGGAATCGCTTTCCCGGCAAGGAGCATTTATCAGTCAATTTGCCCATGATGCAGATGTCTGTCTGGAACCGTAATGACATTTACCAAAGGGGACTAGAAATTGTCACTGGGGGACTGCAAATAATGAACCCAATGCCTTTTATTGACACACGTGGAAGCTGTTTAATTTGGGATGTTGGCTGTCAGAAAATAGAGCTCTTTTGTGGCAGTTTTCGCAGTGAAGCAATATTGTGCTTAATTTCAAGGTTTGTGCTCGCATTTAGAAGTGAGCTATTCTCAGCTTTTAGGTTTGGAGTTTCTTCGTACCAATAACATATCAATTCAACACACACCTAAGAGTCTGACCTGTCTCTGCGTGCAAACTACGATGATTTCTACCAAGGATTTCTTGCTAAGAAAGAACATGAGTATTTTCATTTTATTCCCCTTGCAAATGCAGCTGTAAGCCAAGCACTTGAGCCTGGACCTTTGGGTGCCTTTCAGCCCCCAAGTTCTGATTTAAATATTCTGCTTCCCATTTAGGGTATGAAACTTGGTCTTCTTGGGATTTCTTATCTGCTTAAAAGGCATCATGCTCTTTGCCACCTTCCTGTGCAGTCAGCCAAGGGGACCAAGATCTCTTAGAGATGGTGATACCTAAAGGTGAGCATCACATGTTTAAACACCAGGAAAACAGCTCCTGGTAGGAGAGGATGCAGGTGCAGTCCTCCTCGCACTGCTAAGCTATGCTAGCTGTGTTTAACTCGCACAAGAGCCTAGAGTGTCCCCAGCACCCCAAAAACTGAGTGATGAAACTGGATGGTGCAGCAAAAGAGGTTTCCACAGGGCAGCTTTGCTCCCAGCTCTGGGTCCCACCAGGGCTGAGAGGTGCTACTTTACATCCACACCTTCCCATTGGGAAGTGGAAAAAAAAAAGGTTATTTTTGCATGTGTAATATTGGGGGGAGGGAGATTAGGGGGGATACTGATTTTTTTTTTTTTTTGAAGGAGGATCTTGTCAAAACATCTCTGCTGCCTGGCGAAGCAGCCTGCCCGGGCTGGCCCAGCAGCAGCTCTGCACAGCGGCGCTGCCCACGGACCCGGCAGAGCCACCTCTGGGATTAAAGTCCTCGCAAGAGGCTTTAATAGCAATCTCCTCTCCCAAAGATATGTATGCATTAGGGCTTATCTCACTGCTTCATTAAGGAATAGGACCAGGGGTAACCTCGGGGGTCACCAGATCCTGTCTCCTGCCATTTCAGGTAGACGTGCTGTCTAATCCCTTTATTATTGTATAAGGGCAGAGGCGAACATCAGCAGGGACCTGAGCTCGTGCAGCCTGTCAGCCCTGGAAACGTTTCTGGGAAAGGCCCAGGTCCTTTTACTTGACATCTGCTGGGGTTATACCCATCTCGGGGCACGTCTGCCGGGATGGTGCAGCCCGGGAGGAGGCAGCCTGGCTTATTAATTTTAAGTGTGCTTGAGATGCTGTAGTATGAAAAGCTATCATCATGAAAGCGTTCAGCAGCATGTAATCAGTACTCGGCCTTACAAAGAGACCTCTGTTGTGCTCAGGCTTCTCTGAAGGCCAGTTACAATCTACATTATTTATGTAGAAAAGTGTTATTAGCCGAGTTTCCTATTTTCTTTTTTTTTTCATGGAAGGATTTTAAGGGAGTTCTTTGTAAGGAGCGTTCAGAGGCTCTGGGACTTTCTCTGTTTCCTGGTGGGACCAGATTTTTTATTTATTTACTTTTTTTTTTTTTAACTGAATATTTCAAATACCAGGAAGCGATATAATGTTAAAGCCAAGCCAGTCAATGCATAATTGTGGCACCAGTCTAGCTGGTGTGAAGAACGATATTTTCTGTGTTATTACGAGAGCCTGGGAACTTTAAGAGTTTACCTTTTAACAGCCTCCATAAGAACATGGGCACACATTAATGCTCGGAATAGGCAATTAAAAGCAAAAATGGCTGACACTCTCGGTGGCATAAGATGGGGTTCATAATGAATTAAACCTGGAAATAGATATCGACAAAAAGGACATCCCTAATTATCTTTTAAAAAAAGAGGAAGCGCTTGTGGCTATATCATGCATGGCAGAAATCAGCGTGGGTTTTCTCAACCACTGCAGTAGCTGTGCCCGTGCCTTGGGTTTGTGGAGCGGAGAGGTTTCACTGAGTTTCTCCTGCTCGTGCCAGGCTGGGCACAAGTCCTCTTGCACGGCAGCTGATTGTGCTGGCAGCAACTCATTGCAGACAAAAGACAGAAAATGGGCCAACCCACCAGTTTTGGGGTAATTCGGAGCAGGTCCAGGGCTGATCCTCTCGGACTCAGCAATCCCTAAAAGCATGTTCTTGCACTAACACTGAATTATCTGCAAACGGTGTTTTATGGAAGCAGGGCCTCAAGGAACCGTGGGTGCTCCCGCAGAAGCCGTGACAGAAAGCAAGCACCTGCTTAGGGTCTGCTCGGGACAGCACTGGACTTAACACATAAGTGCATTAACTCATTAGCACCTTGATTCATCAGACAGTTGGAATAAATGATGGTAAGAATTGGGCATTGGATTTACCAGGGGACTAAAGCAGCCCTGTCACCGCAGGACAGTGGTGCTTTGCATCTCGAGGTGCAGCCCAATGTCCTGCTGAACCAGACCCTGCACCAGGTCCAGGCTTGCTCTGGCCCAGTATGTCTCTGGGCCATTCTCTCCAACCCTGGCATACAGCAGGATTTTTTTCCTGCTGTGGTTTTTACCCCTCATTTTCTGCAAATATTTACAGCATTAATTTCAAATTAGCCTTTCTGTCTTTTGTAATGCATAGAGTGAACTCCTCATTGAATATTCAGAATGTTAAGCAAAAAGCTGTGTCCAGTATTTGCTGTAAATATGCATAAATGCTTATTGGATCTTTCCCAGTAGCACCTGTTTCTTCTGATGAGGCCTATGATATAGAAGAAAAATGCAAACAGGATCCTTCTAAATGAAATGGCAAATTTAGCCCGTGTAACGTACGGAATACTAATGAGCAATCTGAGGGAGCCGCTGCGCGTTCATGCATTACCAGCACCGAACAATGACCTTGCTCAAATGCACGAGAGAAGGGAGTCCTTGCACTTGAGAACAAATAGATGACTCTGATTAAACTACAGCCACCTCACCTCTCCAGGGACCTTCATAGCCGAGCATGGCAAAATTAAAGAGCTTACGCTTCCAGCAGGCACCTGAATTCAGCTCACGCTCTGCAGTAATTTTGCACCAAGCCCCCCCTTTCCCTGCAACCCCCTTCAAATCCCACCATTGCCTTCATTGTCACCGTACACTGGGTGAGCTCTCGTATTAATAAAAATACCAGATTGGCACTCAGTTCCCTGCTGCAGCCTCAAGCTGGTCAATTATTCTGCTTTAATTACCGCCTTAAACATGCTTTTTATAGGTGTGGGCCTTTGCTGTGTTTACAGCTAATAAAGTAATGAAGTGATGCAGTGATAAATTACTCTTCTGTTTAAGGTGGGGATGGCACATGACAAGTGCAGGTGGGGATTCAGAGAAGTTTAGTGCATTGCTGTGCTTCAGAGAAACAGATTCTTTTCCCCCTGGAATGTCTTTGTCTCTCCTTTGGTTTTGCAGCAATTTGGATGTTTTAGCCTAAGTTTGTCTTTTATTATGCGACTGAATATGAAAATGCTGAAAGTGTCTTTGTTCAGCAGGTTAATTTTCTCGCTGATGATTAAAAGGAGACAATCATTTAAGACAGCAGAATAAAAATCGCACGTGGGAATTTCACTAGACCAAGAAATAGAGCGGAGGGTTTTTAATAAGAGGCTGTCTAATTTGGATTTCTTTCTTTTTAACTAGAATATGGAAACTGCTTTCTATTATGTGAGATCAATAATAGCATTTTTAAAATCTCATTTTCATATTTAATCATTTGCTTAATCTTGGTGCTGGATCTTTCTGCAATTCTAGCATGACCCCAAAATCCAATGCAGAGATATTTTCTGCAGTGCCCTCCTACGGAAAAACAGCAATTATGTCTTCCAGCAATGATTGTCATTGCTCTGTACTGGGCAGAACAGAACGATGAAGAGCAGGGGACATGCTGGCATGACGGAGGGTCAGGTATGCAATGGGGTTGGACTCATGTGTGGACTTCGAGCATCTGCAAAATGACAGGTACCTCTGGACCAGGGAGGGGATTTCTCTCCACACGCCATCAGCAAACCCCTCTCTGCGACATCTGCAGCCTGGGGGTCACTGCTGGAGCAGGCACAGCTCGAGGGACTCCTGCTCTTACCCTGAGGTCCCTCCACCTTGTTGCTGGTCACCTTTTAATTCAAGCCAATATGCAGGCTGGCAATCTTGCTGCATATGAAAAATCACTCCCAAAACTTGGTTTGCTGGGGCCAAATGGCCAAAAGCTTAGTGTAATACATTGCAGAACCTTTTTTTTTTTTTTACTTCTGGCCTACTTCTCTACACTCTTGGGTGCAGCCAGACTCTGTTTCTCTTGGTTTAGGTTTTAGTGGTTTTATGGTTTTTTTTTCCCCCAGAAAGCATAGGGTCAGAAACATTTCCCTCCCTGGCAAAAAGCAATGTTTACTGTGTTCTAGCAGCTGGGACTCCTGCCCATGCTTTCAAACATCTGTAAGACCTGCGATAAAACAGGGAGGGTGCCTCTTGAATGGTCACATGGGACAGACTGGGGAAATTTGGGGATAGGACCCTGTGGAGGCCTTTCCCCTCTGGGCCCCCACGTGCTGTCATGGTCCCACAGCCCATCCTTCACTGGGTGATGTCCTCAGCTCCTGGTGGCAGTCTCGAGCCCGCCAGCCCCAATCTGTCCACAATGTCCCATGGCTGGGGCTTGCTGTTCTTTTCTGGGTTTGGTATGTATGTATGGACATATGGGCGGATGGACAGATGGACGGACAGATGGATGGACATCTTCAGTGCTGGCGGCATGTGCCAGCCATTGGAGGCATTAACCCCTTGCAGCCACGCTCTGCAGCTCCCTTCGCACACAGCTGTAAACCCTCTTAAAAAACTTGTTAAAAGTGAAAGCTGGGCTACCCTGGAGCAAAGAGAGCTCCTTCAGAAACAACATTTTATTTGCAACCCCTCCCTCCCCCGACGGCTGCTCAAAGCAGCCCTGTGTTATAGGTAAGGATGTGGCTAAGCAGCTATTGAAAATATGTAAAGCTGTATAAAATAAATGGGCTATATCTGCAATAACTCTTCAGTGCTGCTGCTGGCCTCTTGAAACAGCCATTTCATCACCGCACACCGCCGCGTGTCTCCTTACATTTACATATGCAGTACGCAGATTTTCATGGCACGCGGGGAGCGGTTGGGGTGAAAAAGAAGCCGTGGGCAGCCAGGATGTGAAACGCAGACGGCTTGCAGCGTCTGGTAAAGTACATGAAATGGCAGGAAAAATCTTTTCTCAAACAAACCTCGCCTTGCAAATGTGGGCAGGGCATTTAGGCAGGTTAGAGCAGCAGGGAGAGCTAGTCCTGTGCCCATCGCCGCCCTGTCCCCTCTCACATGGGGCTCTGTGCCACCCCCTTGCACATGGCTGCGAGCGATGCAGGAGTGCATCCCTATATTCATGCAATGTGTAAACCCATCCCTATACTTCAGTGAGTTTGTGCTCGCTCAGCTTGCTGGTCTTGACAGACAGATGGACAAAGAACTGGGCAACAAGGAGAGGGGAAAGACATGCCTTCACTGCACTTTGACAAGTACCTGTGCAGAGTCCTGCACCACGTCTCTGCAGTCCTATCCTCCTTGGTTGAAACAAATCTCTGTCAGCACTGTCGCCCTGGTGCCACTGACTCCTGCTCCAGGAGAGCAGCTTTGGGGCTGAGCAGCCTCTGTGTGAGCCCAGGAGCTCCCAGCTGCCTCTTCATGAGATGGCCATTAGAAGGAGCCTTCAAGACCCTCACCTCCCTTTTGCACTCTGCAGGGTTTTCCATTTGTTCATCTCCAGGGTCTCAGCTCAGCTTGGCCCATAGGCACAAAATCTTCCCATCATGCGAGCTGCAGATGTGCATCATGACCTTCAAAGATGTGATGAACCCTCCGGCCTGTGTTCTTCCTGCTTGGGAGGCTTTGAAAGGGGCAGATGCTGAACAGGCACTGGGCTGCCAGCCATCCTGCACTTGACCATGTTAAGCGTTGCAAGGCAAAGGTCGTGATGGATCACAATTCTGGCTGTGGGAAGGCACCGCTTTTCCCAGAATAATGGTGTCTCCTGTTGGATAGTGCAAAATAATCTTGTCTGACAGTACATGTTGTCCTGGGTCCACCCCATGAGATTGGCCTGTGATGGTTATTGATCCTACAGAGCAAGAGCAATCAGGAGGGAGGCAACAGAGCTGGGGAGTCATTGCCTGGAAAACTGGAGAAGGCCACGTGGCAGGGCAAGAGTAGGGAGCTGGGGAATAGCCATTTGCCTCCACTTTTCCCCAGACTCCCAAGCAATGTCCTAAACGCTTGGAGGATGGGCAGAGGCAGAAGTATGAGGTGGGAAGATTGGTCTTTCTGGCCCTGTCTGGTTCAGGACACAAGGTCCAGGTCTGGAGGCACCTTGATGCCCTTTCCTTGGAGGAGGCACTCTCTTACCCAAGGCCACACATAACTCCTCATGAATTCATACGGATTGTTGGCATCTTGTGAAATAGCAAAACAAAGCCCATCACCTGTCCCTGCTGTTGTATCCTGTCACACACATCACTGTCTCTGTTCAGTCCCCCTGCACGCCTCAGGAGTCCCCTCTCCTCTCAGTCACAGACCACCAGCCTCATCTGCACATGTCTGCATCAATTCAAATGTTCACGTCATGTCAGTCATGCCTAAATCCTCAGAGATCTCTCCCTGCCTTTCTCAAACATGACAAATGTGTAAGTAAGTGGCAAAACCACCTCCAGCTTCCCATGCTGCTTCCCTGCAGAAAATTCTCGCTCAGGCAAGAAGGCAAACCTGCATGGTAAAGCTCTTCTCAGCTCATTGGTGGTCTTCTGCAGGACAGGAAAAACTTCTCCATCGGCTGAAGAAGTAAAAGTTATCGAGCGCAGTGAGTGCAGAAACAATTTCTTATCAGGGGAGTTACGGACCCCAGTTGCAGGCAGGTGTAGCAGCTGTATTGGGTTGGGTGAAAAGCACACAGAGCTGTAAAAAAGTACACCTTGATTTGCCTCCAACCATAGCCAGCAGCAGATGCCTGGGGAAAAGTAGCAGGAGAAAACTTGCATGTAGTGATAACTCTCCAATAGACACTTCCACTGCTCTGCAATGCAGAGAGTTCACAGGTCAAAGTTGGTATCTTTGTCTTTAACAGACCTCGAGGGGCTTTTCTCCTATGAATATGGCTCAAACTTTGCTTAAGCAAAGGAAACTTCCAGCCATTGCTGTGCCCTGGGGTGAGGAGCACTACAGTTAAACCCATAATACGTGATGAAGCAACTCTTTTTTTTTTTTTGCTGGCTATTTATTGCTGCTGGTTATATCTGCCACTCATAATTTCACAGGCTTTTGCAATATGTGGGGTAGTGAATAAAACCTACCCATTCACCCCCCTTGGGCCATTCATGAGCTTTGTTTTCTCCTTTTCTCCTTTCCTGGGATTAACAGGGCCGTGTCTTTGTCTCCTGGTACCGAGCAGCTTCTGTACCCCTGAACGTGTTGGTCACCCTCCTCTGTGCCATCTCTGTTTCACTGTTGCCTTGCTGAGATGGTGACAGGCAAACAAATAACAATATTCAAGGTGGAGACCTGTCATAGTCTTATGTAGCTGTCTAATGAGGATTTCTGGCTTATTCTTTATTCCTGATCAAACATTTCTCAGTTTTCCTTTCCAGGGGCTTTCTGACAGCTACCAACCTCAGCACTGATGTTTCCATCGCTCTGTCTGCTGTAGATGCCTGTTTTCTCTTTGTGATGTCTCTTACACATTAGTTTAATGCTTTATCTTTGCAGCAGTTTTCTGCCACAGTCAGTTCCCTGAAATGAGCTGCTGAGTGGTAGCTCTTAGCTGGAGTAGGCAACTGGATTAGTTTCGGTGATGTGCCCATCTCCAAGCATCATTGGCACAGAGTCTAGGAGATGCATGGCCAAAGTCTTGGTAGTGTCAATGTGAAGTCGCTAGAGCACTGGGTTAACTGCCTGAAAAGTCAACTGCGTACATTGTCCAAAGGCTTTGCAGAAAATTACTTGAAGATGTAGACAAATGGACAATACCGTAACTAACAGGAGGTTATGTTGGCTCCTGTAAAACTAACTGAAAATGTTGCCAGCTGGATACAAGAAAGGAAAAGTAATACTGAATAATTTATTTTTAAATAAAACACACATATGTTGCAAAGTGACTGGATTAAAGCTTTTGGGACTTGGGGAATTTTGTGGAATGCGTGTGAAATTCAAAATGTGTAGTGTGCTGAGTTGAAGATTAGGCTGTTTCCAACTTTGATATTTCCTAGCTCTCCCTCACCTGCCTTCCAATGGCCCTGGGCAGTTTAAGCTGTGTTATCAGATGTGCGCTGGACATGTCTGATGAATGTCAAGATCTCACAGTTTGAGCAGACAGTTACTGCTCTGATCTGAATCACTGTAGACTTTGAACAGGCTGTGTTTAAGCTGAAAGTGGGTGGTCCGAGTTGTCTGCAGACAGTCTAACTTGAGAGGGATCTTATTCCTGAAGCATATCTAATGCCATATATCAAAAGTTACTTTGATTCTTATCAATATTCTGGAGGCAAAACTTCAAAATATGCCATTAAAACAAAGAGGCATGACTGATCTTTGTAAGAACTCTTGGGAATTTATTGTTCTCCTAAAGTCAAACAACCTAGGAACAGAAAATATATTTTCTGAGCAGATATCTAGGTTAAAGCAACTTCCTCTGTAAAAAATAAAAAACAACTTCAGAAAGTCTATTTCTTCAGACCTTCCTGACGTTGCTCTGGTTGCACTAAGCAGCCTCCTTAAAGCAGATCTCGCAGTACAGTTGAAAATGACCTCCAGCAAGAGACAATCTCTTCAGTAAACAGCTAGCAAACACCCTATTAAAGAAAGTATTCTCATTCCTTAAATGACATGCAAGCTAAAATAATGGGCTTGTGCCGTCTTTGTTTCTTGATGATGTACATTCTAAGCCCAAGGGGATTTTCCAGAAAGAGGGGAGGGCATGGATGGTCAGAGGGTAGATACGCAGCTATGTAAATCCACAAAGATTGCTGTTATTTTATGCTTATTTATATTAGCTGAAGATAGTATAACTTCCTGCCCCACCTACATCAGAGGTTCATGTTGTGTTTGTAGCACTCTGTTGTTTGAAAATCTCTGTGAAAAAGGGTAGTTTTATCATACAAGAAAGGGCAAGGAAAGGGAACACTTTGCTGGGAGTTCTGCGCTCTCCTTAGCTCTTACTTCTTTTGGTCAGGTCAAATTAATACATTATTTAAAGTTGGAAATCTCTTGATGAAAATTCAACAGCCAGTAGGTTAAAGGCACTAATATCTGAACTTTTTGTTTGTTTGTTTCGTTGGAAGGAGAGGTGTAATCAATCAATGGTGGCAGAGAAAATCCCTAAAAGCTCTTCCAAAACTCACCAGTTGTGTTTGAAAAATCCAGGGCACAGACTGGACATTCCCATCCTTTTCTGGGTCAGTCTTAAAATATTGGTGGGCCAAAGTGTCCACAAGTGCTTTGGAAAACAACAAACAACTCCCTGATTTCAGCTGTACCATTTTGTATTTACGTGTGCATGGCAGAGGGCAAAATGTGATTTAGTTCGCTTTTCAACCCTCTGTATGCTTTTAAGATATAAATCATTTTAAGCAGTCTTGTGTTGGAGACAGGCTTCTTAAAAAAATTACTCTCCTTGTGTAATTACTCATAACAAAGCATAATGCAATTTTGCAAACAGCAAGCACTTTGTTTTTTTCCAATTTCACATTAATTCTATTGGCCCAAAATCCAGGGCTGTGTTTTTGTATTTGGGTTTTTACCAGGAGTAGAATATCTCCTGTAAAAATGTTGTTAACTTGCTGGCAGTATAAGAGTTCCCTCCTCCTCCATAGTTTTGCTGTGAAAGAGCTGGTAGATTTATATGAGCGAAACACACTTTGCTAGTGATACGGTTTTTTGGTGATAGTATTTCCTAGAGAGTGCAAGCTTGTCTCTTTGGTTTACACTGTTTTCTGCCAGTGGGGAAAAGCATATACATCTGTGTCGGTCGACTTATACAAAGAACAGCTGTTTTAGCCCCTGTAGAGATATTCTCCCCTTGAAAAGGATTGTTTGGTCTTGCCTTTGCTGCTAAATTTTTAAAATCCTTTTTTTTTCAACCCCACGGGAACCAGTGCTCATCCAATATCCTGAGGTAAAAACACAAATGAGACAGTAAAACTAAAGCACCCTGTGAGATAAATTTTCAGAGGTCAACTTCAAGCGGGGATACAGGATTGACCTTGGTGAGTTTACCCACAGTGAAACTCAAGTCCTCCGTCTCGGCTGTGTTGTTTACCTCAAGGGAGCTGCTGGCCATTAGTTACCTTCCAGTAAAAAGAAATATAACTGCTTTTTAGTAGTGAAGACAAGTCTTTGGAGATCTGACAAAACCTCAGCGTTTGGGTGTATTGTCAGAATTTAAAATAAAGTGGAGATTCTGCTGCCTTTAACTCCTGAGAGCAGCTACAGCAGAATTGTATTTGGGAGAGCGTGTGCTGGCTGAGCGAGCCCTCCCTGGCCAAATCTCCTGCTTCCCTGCCCCATTTTGCCATGCTGCCTTGGGCAAGTTCACAGGTGGACCTGAACCTGGAGCTGGAGGTCTTTAAGTCCACTGCCAGACTATTGAATCCTCATTTATCCAGAAGGATATATCTGCTAAAACAAGTCAGTCTGGAGGGTGGTTTTTTGGTAGCAGGATGGGAGTTATAGAGGAGCTAGATACGGTGTTTAGAGACCCAAAGGTGATGGTCCTTTGGGCTTGGGAAAAGAGCTGCAAGACTTAGCCAGGCTTCACCCGGGTCAAACTTAAACTGGTTCTTCTGCAAAGCAGATAATAAATAGCTGCATTCAGGTTTTTTTCTGGCCCTGGAGCTGGTAAAAGTGGCACTGCCAATGGTTTTGCATTATTCTGAGAAGCTTCATTTTAAAGCACGTATGCATGGCATTTTGCTGCTTTCCTTTGAATTCAGTGGGACGAGACGGGGTTGGTGGGACCGGCTTGGAGTCGCTGACGGGGCCGTTAGCACGTCTGTGAGTGCTGGCTGGGGGAGGATGGAAAGCAAGTGCCAATGGAGATTACTTTAAACAAAAAGCAGAGTGGAGACAGGCCAGAAACCACACTGCAAAGGTCCTTGGGGAGCGGTAATAATTCCTTTTACTGGCCAAAGGCTACTTCCTGCTGGTCTGTGCAAACAACCCTCTGCATTAACGGGGTCCTCAGGCATATGAGGAGAAGTGGGATTTGGCACTGGCCACGCTGTGCTCGTGAGCAGGTCTAGGAAGGAGACGTGTCCTCTGCAAACAGGGGTTTACACAAGCCCCGGCTGCTCTTTTTGCAAATCCCCAGTGAGGCTGCAGCTCTCAGCACCACACCCAGGAATTAGAAACTGGGCTGAACCCCAACGTATTTGTGTCTGACATTAAGCATGATAGGAAGACAGGCTCTTAGCCACAGAAGAGCTCTCTCCTTCCCAGCTGGTCACCCCGCCAATGTAAAAATCAAGAAGTGCTCAGCTGTTGTGGTTTGCAATGCTAATATTTCAAGCCGGAGGCAGGGTTTGTTCCTGAAAAAAAAAAAAAAAGAACTTTTAAAAAAATGAACTTTTGAAAGAATGACCTTTTTCCAATTATATCAGTTGCTTCCTATAAACCTGGCCTGGAAACAGCAACTGTTCCCCAAGGGAGCCGAGTATCTGAGACTGTCCTGACCTCTCCCCACGTGTAATGTGTGTGTAAGAAGGGCTTTCACCAGGTGTTGCTTGTTTAAATAGATTTCTGGTGACGGCATGGTTACATATGACCTTTGGGGACAGGGTTGATAAGGAAGGAGCAATTAAAACAAAACCCTGAAAGCAGATATGGAGACCCATCAGGAAGCCAGGGATGCAGATGAAAGAGCATTGGCCCCACAGCTCTGAAAAAAGCCAAGGGAAAGACTTTTGTGGGCTGCGAGATGGCTGGAAGAGGCTGGTACTTCTGGGAAAAGAGACATGCGAGTCAGTCCTGGGATTTCAGCTGCATGTTTTTTGGTAAAAGTACAATTGTATCAGTATACCTGCCTACATTCCCAGGTTTGTTCTCTTAAACAACTCAAAGACCTCAAGTATGACCAAATCAGAAAGGGCTATAGTGATTTATTGATGATTTTGTTGTAGGGAGGTTCAACAGATGGGAAGTTGGCAGAGGGCAAGCAACGTGCACAAGGCCACCTGGGAAATCTGTGGCAGAGAGGCTGTTCATGGATGTCTTAACCTAAAAGTGAATGTCCTAATTACTAGAACATCCTTTTGCTCCGACAAGAAGCCTTGAGTCTCTGTTCCTGCTGTACTAGGGCCGCTGCAGGAGCCAAACAGTTCAGCTTCATCCATTACTTACTACATTTTATTTATTTAGTTCACACGGTTTGCTGTCTCATTATGGGGGGAACCATCCTTGAGGTCTAAGTACTTTCCCCTCAGATTTCAGTTCAGAACTTTCCCCTCCCAGGCACCATTCCTCACCTAGTCACGGGCCCAGGGTACCAACACCCTTGTGTTACCCCTGCTGTGAATCTGGTGGGTTTGAGCTTGGGAAAATGCTTTGCACTGAAGCCTAGGGCATCAACTGATGAAGTGTGACTCAGAAACCGCTATGGCTCATAACTGTTCTACTCTTTGTGTCCTGGGTGGGTGGGAGATAAGGATGAGCTGATCTGCCAGCCAGCCAGGGGCCAATGGGAACAGCTAGAGACATTCCTCTTCCCTTTCCCTTTTCAGAGGTGCTTGGTTGGGTTTCCCTGTTTTTATGAAGGTGATGAATATTTCTTTGTTCAGTGAGAAACAAATCAGTAGGCGTGTTATCTTGGAGGCATCTACCCCTCTTTTGAATGTGGTTAAAATTGGCAAGCTGGTTCAAAAGTTTGAGGGTGGAAAGGAACCAACAGGCTGTGTCCTCATGTAAACCTTGCTTCCTGAGGTAAAAATGGGTCCTACACGTTCTGCACAAACTCAACCTTCTCTTGCTTTGTATCAGGCAGCTAATTGCTTGCAGCGAGAAATGAACTCATCTGTTCATGCCCTGCCCTGACTATGTTGAAGGGAATCCTCCTTTGCTCTTCATCTCTTTTTGCCACCACCCTCACCATCACCCACCCAAACCTGCTCTGCCTTCCAGGGTTTGGAGGTTTGAGGTCTCCTTTGATCCAAGGCTTAGCTCTAGGAAGAATAACCCACTCCACCTGGGATGTGTCCAGCCATTGTTATCTTTATGCCTTTGAAGCTGCCTATCTCTGCACTTCTCTGTACCGTTGATTTTACTCCTCCAAGTCCTTTTAACAGCCCCTTCACAGCTGCCTTTGCCTCCACCCCAGGCATTTGGCAGCACGAAACCAAACAGGGAAGCGGATTCACCCATAATGTTAATAAAATATTCCCCCTCTATCCCATGGGCTGGAGACACTGGCTCTGGGAGGAGGACTTGCTGGCTGTGATTAGGGTTGCTTTCATTTGCCCAGCATCCCACTGGCTTTCCCACGAGGCAAATTGCAGCAGCGTGCCATAACCCCAGGGCTAAGAGCAGTGTGGTGGTACAAAATTAATACAGCTATCATGCTCATTGGAAATGAGCCCAGGTGAAAATCCCTGCTTCAAATAGCTCTGAGCTTTGGAGAGAAGTTTTAACTCTGGACCAAGAACTGATTAGTAAGAGGTTTTGTGTTTTTTTTTTTTTTCCCTGAATAAATTTATCCTCTGCTCATCACCAGAGTACCTGGGCCTCTAGCACTGATAAAAAAAGCAATACCTGCCAAATGTTGAGGCATTCAAAAACTGATCAGGATGATGTGAATGTTGCTGAGTATTTAATTATCTACCCAACAACAGTACCGGGATGGTCTTTGCAGAAGGACAATCATTATAAAGGATTACAGTTCATTTTGAGGGCTAGGTGAAATCTCAAAGTCCATGGTGTTTAGCTGGGAATAAGTAAATTAATTCTTCATTCAGTTTGGCCTTTGCTCAGGACAAGTGGTTGAGTCTCCCCTCCCCAACCTCACTTACTGAAAACATATCTTTGTTTAAAGCCATAGGGAGTTCATTAGAATTGTCTGTTTCTGGGCGACTAAAGATTAAGGTGTGCATACATTAGCCAAAGCAAAATACAGCAGGCCAAGGAAAGAAAATAAAACAGGCTGTATTCACTACAGCTGAGTACAATTGTGTGCTGCCACACACCAGTGAATATGGCCCTGGATCTCTCACATCTGATTCTGCACAGAAATAATTCAGGAATGAATATGGGATCTATTTGTATGTCAGCCTGTGGGACTCTAAACGTGACTCCTGGCAGAGGTTACTTGGAAAGGAGCCCACGAAGTCCCACTGAGATTCCCATTGAGATACATATAGACCATTGTGCATTGCACATTAATGCAGAGTAATTATGTCGTACTGGAAACCTTTCAAGTCAGCATTCATCATTCAGAAATCGTCTTAAACCAGTTTGTGCTGCTCTTGTGCTTGAAAGTGAATTGTACGAAATTGGCAGCCATAACCACCACTGCAACAGAGCGTATAAAAGCCCTTTCATTGTGGAGTTAGTGGTTTTACTGTAACTTCCCTGTCTCATCAGTGAGCACCATAATTCACTGCAAAAATCTATAAATCCTGGAACATCCTGAGCCTTTGGCTTGCTGAGCATGAGAGACTCCAGCCTGAGCTGTGGTGGGTTCATTGCTCCACGTCCCAAGCATAGCATCAGCAGGCAGACAGCAAGCCTGGGCGGAGATTTCCAGGAAAGTTGGTCCAGATTGCACTTTACAGGTGGTACGGCTGCGTTTGCTGCATGGGAGGTGGGCGATAGGAGGAACGTCGTCCTCAGCACCAGTTCTTTAGTTGAGCTAATATAGAGGCGAACAGGCATTTGCAAATATCATGCTGGGCAAATTCTCCAGGGCCTCTGTCACAGCTGCAACATGAGAGAGATGATAATGAATATCTCATCTGTTCCATGGCCTTTCGGGCTGTTCCTGAGTTTGTGGCAGGATTACAGTATGCAAAGAGCAAGCCTCCAGCCTCGTGCACCAAATTAGGTGGTAAAAATAATTGTGAAGCAATTTGTGGCTCGGTTTCTTTATGGGTTTTTTTTTTTTTTCTTTCTTTCTTTAGAAGCTGCAGTGTGCTGCAGACACATGAGAATAGCATCAAGACTCCTTTGGAAAAAGGGTAGAAATAAAGAACTTTGAAGATTTTGGTTGGTGAAGATCTTCTAGCTCAATCAGATTTGAAATCCAATTCTATATTATTTCAATGTCTGGCACATCAATGAAGAAATATCCATCCAGGTTGCAAGTGGTGGGAAGGAGTGAAATGAAGGTAAAACCCTTTGAAACTTACAGAGAAAACACCATCCTCACTAAATTTAATGCTAAAACCTTCACAGATCTCATTACAGCCAGATTTTCACCAGGCTCCAATTTTAGTAGAGCTGCTCACATGCTTACAGCAAGTGCCTTAATAAGCTTTTGCAAACTTGGAGCCTTAACTCATGGTCCCAGCTGTTGGAGGTGGGAAAGATATATTAGTCCAGCTTTTTGCCATGTGGAAGACTGCTCCCTACATGACATTAATTGCTCTCTGCCTAGCTTAATAAGAGTCTGCTTTCAGCAGCCGAATATAACCATGTAATCGGAAGAATTTCTGTTTATTGTTAAAATGTTTTCATGCCTAGAAAATGAAGACTTCTGGAATGTGTCTGGTGGCAACATGACATGGGCGTTAGGGGCGAGCGCAAACGTCTGGAGTGCTGAGCTGTGATTTGCTCCGCAGCCACCCCATGCCCTGCTCCGTGATCAGCTGCAGCCGATGTAGAATTTAATTTCAGATTAAGGAGCCTAAGGCAGCCAGGGCTTTTCATTATAAGTGAGGAAATAGCGTGCCAGTTATGTTGCCTGCTTGCATGTGCTTTGTGTGTGTGAGCACACAAGCATAACCAGCAATCCACCGCGATCGGAAATGATGAGCAGCTGGGATGTGTCCTGAGCACATGTATGACTCCTGGAGTGAGGGCGAGCTGTCAGATGTGTTACTGCTTTCCCACAGCAGGGATGGCATGGAAACAGCATCGGTAATGCCCTTCTTCCTAGGATAATCCCATGTCAGCTGTCCACATCACCCCCTGCAGCTAATCCCATGTCATGCCGTGCAAGAAAGGACCGGACTGTCCAGCCTTTGAAGTGCCAGCTTGCACTTTAGGATGTTGTCACCTTTGGCCTTGTCTCTGGCAATCAGCATCCGCTCTGGTCCTCTCCACTCCAGGAGGTTGTCCAATGTGTTTTGCATGGGGAGAGGGCTTCAGGGCAGAGGGATGTCCTTCTATAGGGGGACTTACTCCAGGAACCGTCTCTCAGGTGCCCTCACCTCTGGCAGGAGATGTGCTGGAGAAAGCTGGGCTCAACAAAAGACACCATCCCTCCAAAAAAAAATCTGAAACTACTGCTGATGGTTTTTAATTGGGCAGCACCTTGTCAGCTAAATTAACTGGTGCTTGGCTGGTTCATCCTGCCTGAACATTCCCCCACCCCAAACCCCAGACTAGAGTCCACCAGCTCTCACCTGGATCTAATTAGCGCTGGAAGAAAATGAAGAAAATACATTTGAGAAGCTGTGCCAGAAACAGGCATTTTTCAAAGGCTCTTTTGCCTACGGGTGTTCAATGAAGAAAGCCGCCACGCTGGAAGAGCAGGCTGTGTGTCAGGGGACACATCTGCAGCGTGTCCCTGCTCTCAGCATTGCGGCAAGTGGTTCCGATAGCACTCAGCAGTTATCTGTGGCAGCGGCAGGGATGTGAGTGCCGCAGGCGTCCCGTGCGCCGACCGGCCTTGGTTTTATTTATTTATTTTTCAGTAAGTGCATCTGAGCCAGGAAAGTTACTGTTTTGGCTGATTCTCCCTTCACCCGTGAGTGTTTTTTGCATCTTCAGGCAGCCACCTGTGTGCAGGGCACAAGGGACTCAGTAAGGAGTGAAAAGCACTGATTTTTTTTTTTCTTTTTTCCATTGCATCCTGCATGTTTCCAAGGGGAGACCTCTCCCCTCTGCAAAGGTTCAATGCAGCTCTTATGCACTGGATCCACAAAAAAGCGGTAAATACAGCACAGAAGCATGCTTTGTGTGCTCTCCTGCCCCAGAAAAGTGTTGTAGAGCAACTAGAGTTTCAAAGCTTCCTCCGATAGGACGTTTCATTCCCCGCGGGATTTTGGGCACCATGAAGCCTAGCTAACTCAGCAAATGTATGTACTTTTGTGAATTGGAGAGCCACAAGGCAGGAATTCACAGCAACCCCAACTTCTTAGCACAGAACCAATAACATTATGAGCACCTCAGGGCAGCTGTGAACAAGGGCTTCTTTTATAGGCGCAAAAGTGTAATACAAAGTGATTCTCGGCCACAGGAAAAGGGAAAATCGCCCAGGTAAATGTGCAGTGGGAACTGCAAACTGGATTCTTTCTGAAAAGTTTAATAATTCTGTGTTATTCCGTAAAAGCTTTCCGGTATTATGGGTAAGACCCCTCTCTCCCATCTCTACATGTTAAAGTAATTATATTGCAAAAGGCAAGGGCTGTAGAATGTATCTATGGCTTTTGTTATTTAGCGGGGGTTTTTTTGTTTGTTTCTCTATCCCCATGATGAGTCTAATTGAAATCCAAATGAAATCAGAGGATAAAATAAATTGTGACAAGCTGGGTGCTCCCTCTGGGTCTGTGGCCCCACTGACTCACACATTTTGTTCAAAAACTTCTAGGAAATGTAAAGCCAAATTAGAAAAGTCTTAATATGTTGCAGGAGATGTTTGGTTCTTCCTCAGGAACTGGATCTCCAGATCAGTTATTTAAGTGTGAGGATTTTCCCTTCCAGCCAGACTAGCACAGTGGCATTGCTAAATGAAATTACACAGGGATCACCAGTGCAAGGAAAAGAAAAAGAAAATCTAGCATTCCCCAAAGAAAGGGCTGTAGCGTATCACCGTGTCAGACTGGAAGGAAATTCCAGTTTATCAGGGAAATAGCAACGTTAGGCTATTTTCTGAAGATTAAATGACACCAGTGCTACCTTAAATTTAATTAAAGATATACGTAATGGCTTTATATTTTTTCTAGCAGTTTGACCAGAGAGGAGCTTGGATGTAACGTAGAGAGCTGAGAGACACCAGCAAAAGCCCTGGCTCTGCTTCCATCCCTGCAGAGGGTAAAACCAGAGGTCACGTCCCAAAAGGGCTGGTGCTGAGCTATCAGGAGGGGGAGCTCTGACCACATAACCCATCTGCCAGCCTTCCCCGCTTGCTCCCCCATTTCTGCCCACATCTTTGGTCCCCCCCCTCCCCGGTCTGTCTTGGTTTGTGCATTAGCATCCATCCCCATCTCACTCTGCTCTATATACCTGCAGTGAAGATCTCTGCATCGCTGCCATCCAGTCAGGGAAATGAGATCCCCCCTGCCATGGCACTTTTGGGGTTCAAGATCACAGAGGATGGGGTTTGTGCCTGGTAGAGGGACCTTTCCCTGCCGCAGCACAAACCTGTGGCCCTCTCTGTGTTTATGGTATACTGGGGAGGCTTTTCATAAGCAGTTGTTCTTGATGGACGTTATTAACACTTGCATCTGTAATGCTGAGCATGGTGTATCTTGCAGAATGGTTTTGACTAAATAAATAAAATCCAGTTATTTAAGTTCATGTAAAATGACTTAAATGCGAATAAGAGTATTTTTAAAATGCATGTTTTAAAGGGATACTACAGAAAAAGCAGATATTGAGGACTAGCTATCAGCTGCTAGGATCCAGCTGATCAATAGATATCGATCCTCATGACAGACCAGAACAGGGCAAAAATGATGATTAGTGATTTACATCATCATACTAATTTCTGTAGGACCTGATGGCTTCCCAGTCTCCTAATTAATTTAACCTCATGACCTCCTGAGGTGCCGGGTGCTCTGAAGGGGAACAAAGGCACAGCCCAACATGCCACTTTAATCTTAGGCTTGAAGCTTCTTCCTTAGTTTAGATCCCTTTAAGTCTGACCCCCAGTGTTTGAGGAGGACACTGTAGCCCCAAGATATTGGCCATCTCCGTGTGCATCTGTGTTAGAGGAAAATGAAGCACTTTGGGGATTTTGTTGACATTCATTTACAGCAGGTGATTTGAGAAACCTCAACAGCCCAACACGTGTAGGCAAGTGTGCTTCATTTCTTCTGCCAGTGCTTCTTGTGTTCAGGGCCATGCTGGTTCGGCACTTTCTTAATGGAAAAACCTCACCAAAATTTGCCACAACCTGAAGCAGTGACACTTTCCCAAAGCAGGCTCCTCTGGGACCTGTCCATGCTGCTGTACAAATACCTGCCCAAGAAAATGAATATAAAAGGGAACTGTGTCGGGATTAGTTTAAGCCCATCCTCCTTAGGAATATACATACATATCTCAGAGTATACATTGTGAAGAGAAAACATCACAAGGTTCAAACCTCCAGAGACTGACTTGCAGGGAGGATGCCAAGGGAGAATGGATCCAGCCCTGACCCAGACCGTCCTGGCCCTGGCTGTGGCCACCGTGCCCAGGTGTGCTTCATTCCTTCTGCAAGCTGACGTGTGAATTAAACAGAGAGGGATGAGATGGATTCATCTCATAAAACCGTTGTCCCAGCAGGTGAGGTGACTGTGAAAAGGAGTTTAAAATATGTTGCCTGTCCCCACTCTAAAATATACTTCAGTTGCAAAGTGTTTAGTTTCCTCAACCCCTTTCTAGGCCACCACCCGGCTCACGTTTCCCTGCACTGGATTTTTCCTTTCCAAGTGATTCGGTCATTGTTTCCACTCCAGAAGTTTCTCTGATGGGGACAACTTTCCCTTTCTGAAGCATTTTTGCTCTCTGCAAATTAAGCACAGTCCCAGCCCCTTGTAAATTAGAGGTCTGTGTGTTGAACAATGAACACTCCTAACCAAGATTTAATAAAAACTAAAAGAGGTCACAGCGGAAGCAAAAGCAGCTGGAACCAGAAGGCTTCCTTGCATCCCGAAATGCTCTCTTAATGCTGAAGGGTGTTGCAAAAGATGACGTTCTTTTTAGGAAATCAACACCGGCATTTCTCTACTTCTGGTTGCTGTCAAGAAGATCCCTGTAAGTGCAGGAGCAAGGCCAGTCCCAGCCATTAGCTGCTCCTGGAAGTGCTGGGCTTGGTGCAAGCACCTGCAGCCGGTGCTGGAGCTTACCTGGCCATCCAGTAGCAATGATGGCTGCTCACAGAATTGCAACTTCCCCCTGAAGCTTTTATAAGTCCAGTGCAAAATATTGTCAAAATACAGAGCAAAAAGAGGCTTATTTGGCACAGAGCATCCATTTCTCTCCCCACAGCTGGCTTCGTGTGGTAGTCTGAAATATTACTTGTAATACTATGAGATGCAAAGTGATCTTCAAATTGATGATGTCCCTTTAAAATGACTTTCAAAAATCCTTTTAAAGTAGATGGCAGAATTTTAATACCGCCCGCAGAGTTCAGCATGTATCAGTGTCACTCTTCCCGCGCAGCTGTAAAAAACCCTCTCCATCTGGACTTCAAAAGATTTGACTTTAAAAAGGCAAAACAGCAAACCTCCCGATCATTAACCAAGAACTGTTTGCAATAGAGATCTATGAAATTAAAGAGCGCTCATGTTAAATTACTTCCATCCAATATGTACGACACGTTAGATTTGTTACACTTTGGGAAATGGTGATATTATTTCTGCTATTACTAGGCAGAAATATAAAAATTCCTAATAAAAGAACACACACACACACGAAAAATCAGCTTCTTGTGGCATTTCTCTTTGAAGTTACTCTGGCTCCGCGCCAGTGTGCGGTCACAGACCGATCGGCAGCCGCCGTACATGATGGCCATGTAGCTGCACCCCGTCTCCTAACAGAGATGACTGGACTCGATGCCAAAATTTGAATTGGTGTCCTCCTCTCTCGCACGCTACTGTGATGGGTGTGGCATTTTGCAGGCCTAAAAGGATTTTCTTTTTTTTTTTTTAATTCTATTTTTTGCTTGTCAGAAAATCCAAAGTGTTGGTGCAAAGCACAGGTGACTGCGTTGCGAACTGCAGTTCAATACCGAGGGGGATTGTGCGTCTATAAGGGGAAAGCCAACTTCTACAGTTTTCTCCAGCAGCAGCCCCACATCTGGTCCTCGGAGCCTGCTCTCTCTAGCTAATAGCTTGTCCTGGTTTTGATAGCTGTCTGCCTCTTGTTTTGTAGAGGTTATCCAAGGGTATGAAGCAGGAGGACTTATTCTAAGTGCTGGTAGCACCAAAGACATGCGGGTTATCTGAGGCGTGAGTTGTGAGCATGAAAAATGGCCGATTTAAATCAGACGTGCAAAACTGTTGAGAAATGTGGTAAGCCCCTGTGAAGCCTTGCCTCCTCATCCTCCCACATCCCAGCATGTGCGGGCCCTGCCTCTGTTGGAAAATTGTACAAATAGCCAGGAACCCAGCTGGTGTGAGGGAGGGGAGAGGGTGAGTCTTCAAGAACATGAAGAAGAAAATGAGGAGGAGTTGATTTCTCTTGACATCTTCCACAGGCTGACCTTTGTCTTCATCTTCTATGGAGAGAAGATCTTATTTATCATCTCCTTGTAAATTCCTCATGAGATATATGCATAGAGGACAGCCACGACTTCAGTGGATGGATGGATGGATGGATAGATGGATGGATGGACGGACATAAGCAGACGCAGAACATATCCTCTCCTCTCTATTCTCCCAGTTCTCCATTTTTTTAATACAAATATGCGTGCCCCATCATTTATCACTTCCTTCAATCCTGACAGCTGATGTGAATGTGTTGTTTAGGATTCAAGGTATTTATTTAGTTTTCTAATCAAATAATTTAAATGTATGAGTTGACACAATAGATGAAGAGCCATAAGTCCCACTGCTTTCTATTATGTGTGATTCTCCTTTGAGCAAATATATAATCACAGACCTAAGTTATAATAATTATGTAATATTTCTTGATAGGAGCAATTGGAATCTATTGTGTAGGGAAGTAATTACAGCCTACTTTAGCTCCTTTGTTTCTGAGTGGGTGGCATTTATGGGCAAAAAATTATGCATGCTCAAAAATCTTTATAAAATGTTGGGTTCTCAGAAAGTCTTGGACCTCCTCAGATGTATGGAATTTTTAAGGGATAATAACTTCTCTTTATTTTCTGCAATGCAAAAATGTTTATTCAATTAACCAAGAAACATTTAGTTCTAAGGATGATAGAACATCAAGGCAAATGTTTTCCTTACAAAAAAAAAGGAGAGTTTATAAATTCACACATTCAAATAGGCTTGATGGGTATGTGCACATGTTCCCCCTCACACACACAGAAGATATGAGCTGCTTTTAAGCTGACACTTTAAATATTGATTTTTATCCTGTAGCAATTTCATGTTAGAGGGTTCTTTTTTGTAATTAAATTGTTGAGAAAACCTTCACAGTAGTGACAGTGCAAAAATTGGCTTAAAGGAATAAATTAACAGTAATAGCACAAAAGAAGGAATGTTAAGCAGACTACTACAACACTGTCTAATTTGCTTTTCCGATCACATCAGCGCAGGTCTGGATATAACCAGACACATTAACATTTATCTCGAAATGATAAAAGTTGCCATCCTGTCGGTTGGTTTATTAATTACCAGCAGAAACTTGAGATGGTATGTGTGTTGGTTCAACTACTTAACTGCTCACTGGAGAATGTTTTAAAAGGGATTTCCTGTAGAGGAATAAGAGATGTTTGGGAAATATTTTTGAAGCTTGAAAACAAAAATGTTAAGTTTCAGTTCCTGCCGTGATCTTTATAAGTCTTTCATCAAGTGTTTGGGGGGCTGGTAAAGGATGCAGGAAGTGGGCTGAAGAGGAGAAAAGATCATAAAAACACAAATGTTTATCCTGGAGGCATGGGGTGGCTTTTTATATGTAGCAAGCTAAGGAGCTCCTCTTATAGCATGGTGTACTCAATCAATCCTGCACCCATTACGGTCATGCTGGGTGTCAAAATTAGTATTCAGGAAGCTGGAACTGGTATTTGTCATGTCAGAGGTGGCACTTGCATCACCTTCAGCGCTGGTAGTGTCCTTTCTCACTGAAAATTGGTGTTGACACTGGAGATTAGATGAGACATCTCCCAGCCCAGGGCATGTCTGCTGACTGAGATTTCTTTGTGTCTGTGCTTTCTGCCTGGATTTCATTTGCTCAAATAAAAGGACCCATCTTCAGTGTTTTCCTAAACATTACCTTGCCTCTTTTTCTGTGATATTACCCTTCTAAAGGATGCTTTTCCCCACATCTGCCCCAGTCTACCTTTCCATAGGAAATTGCATTTCTTGGGGTTTGCAGCATGCAAGAAGATGTATTTGGCTACCACCGTGGCAGCTCCTCCATCTCTGTGCCCTGCAGCATGATGAGCATTGTTGGGGTTGGAGCTGGAAGGGGCTGGTGGGACACCAGTGGCCAGTGTCTTGTGTCCCTCTCTCTGTTGTCCTGTGGTCTGAACTAAGCGCAGTCTTGCTGAAAACATTTTTCCAGGGGTTTGTGGGGGTGTCACCTCAGAAAGAGGATTATTTGATGCTAATCTTCAATTCCTATCCTCAGTTTTGGTGACATTAAAGCATAAGCACCCAGCTGGGACTCTCCGCTATCACTAATATTTAGTCACCAGCACCAGCTGAGAAACTGGCCCATGGCTTCATTTTCTCCCAACTGACACAGAGACTTAAAAACATCAGCTGCAAAGACACCTTCAGAGCCATCATTTGACTGATAGCATTAAGTATTTCTTCCACTTATATCTGCATATTTCATCTGTCTGCTTCCCATGGAAAACTTTACACGTGGCTTCCTAAAATGAAAAAAAAAAAAAATTAAAAAAATTAAGTTTTCCTCCAATTGCCTGTAGACCCAGATACCTTTGTTCCTTTTGACCTCATTCCTTGCCTCCTGATCAATAGGCCAACATTTTAGTTAGTGACCAAAATGTTCTCCTGGCCACTAGAGATTCTCTAATTTAACAATTGCCCTGGTCAGAGCAGAAATAGGTAGCATGGTCCCAGCTTTCTGCAGTGCAGATGCAGGGGCTATAACTCTACATCTGGGTAAAGCTTTGCTGGGTACAGACCTGTGTGCAGGCCTGCAAAGAGGAAGCCTTTTCCCTGTGGCTGAGTTGCACTTAAGACTTTTTCAAGTGTTAATTTTATTCTGGATGCTTGCTGCTTAAAAAAGCAATGGCACGATAGCAAAGCCCACCCTCTTCCACATATTTTGATTAATTGCCTCAAAACATCCTGTGTTAGATTCAGGCTGTGTTTTACACCCATGTCATCACCATTTTCTTGTACATTTTATTTCACTGGCTTTCTGAAGCAAAGCTGTGAGTTGACAAATTCCTTGGAGATAAATGAGAGGTCAGAGTCTGCATCGCTGCTCCCAAGTAGCATGGACAACAACAAAGCCCAAACTGTTCCCTGTCCTACGTGAAAGCCTATGTGTAGCTGTGAAAAACTTCATTTTCCAAGAGGATAAAGAAATTTCATACTGAGTTTGATTGGAAATGTAATTGGTTGGTGTTGGAGGTGGTTGAAAATCCCCCTAAAGCTTTTTGTACAGGGTTTGGAGAGGCGGATCAATGTTGGGTGCTGTCCCACACATCCCTTCCCATGAAGCCTGTTTTTTTCCCCAGACCTGAATGTCACCTGAAGGCAGACTTTCAGGAACAGACATTTCAGGGATGTACCAACCACATAGCTGCTGCTTACCTTATTGATGCTTCGTATTGAGATTCAAATTCTTTTTGAAAGATTGCAATTTAAGCATCAGTTTTATTGTAACGGTGGAGATTTCTTAATAACTTCCTGTCAAGTACAAAATGCAAGTTAATTTCTGATCCTAAAGAAGTGCTGTGACAAAGGCAGTTTTAATGACAATGTTTGATACAGCCAAGCCCTAAACCAGTCTGCTCCTGCAGGTCAGTACGTACAACTCATGCTCTGGTAACTGCTGCCCTGGTGTCCTTCACCCCCTAAAAGTAGCACTGTAATTCCCACCGGATTGGAAAAAGCCAAGCCAAGTTAAGAAAGAATTTGTTTTCACCTGAATCTTAGAGTGACAGATTTGGCCTATTGGTTTCAGAAAGTGAAAATGTGATCCCACCCCAGGTGACAGCTTTTAGGAATAAGGCTGATATAGCTCCGTACTGTGACTTGCTTCAGCAACCTGCGTTTCTCCACGTGCACGCTTGTCTCTGCCTGCTGCAGTATTAATAAAGAACACTTTCGTTTTCACGATGTGTACACTAAGACGGCAAGACATTTGTCCCAGAAGCCAAACATGTCTTATGATTCATAAAAGAGTTAACAGGCAATCCTGCGCCTCGCAGAGAGACCTTTGCTACACATTTTTAATGGCCTAGGCTCTTGGTAGGTGAAAGGAAAGTTCCAAGCAATAATTCAGGTTTAAAATACTGTCTCGGTGCCAAGTAATCAAACTAGTTTTAAGTGAAGCAATTAGCAAGCATTAGAAAGGCAGCTATTTCCTGCTTGAAGGTGGTAAACTCTGTCTCTCTTATTATGATTTCTCTGGGGATGTGAGTAATGGGCTATGGTGTTTTTTTGGGGGGTGGGGTGTTTTTTGCATCTGTGGAAATACTGGCAATGTCCTAACTCCTTGCCAATTTACTAGATAGGAATGATGATGAGGGTGGAACAAAGTCCTTACTCTTTTCTGGTGGCTTGAGCAATATGTGTGCCGAAGTCAAAGAGGTGGTTTTCTCATTAGTTGCTTAAATACAGGTTTTTCATTGTTGGTTCAGGCTCACTGCCTCACCAGATCACCATCATTGGGACCAGGCTCGTGCTGGTGGCTGGAATGAGCAGATCAGGCAAAACCTGACTGATCTGCTGCATTTGATAGATTCTGTTGAGAGACTGATGAAACGCAGGCGGATTTCTCTTTGAATCCAGCTTGATTTTCTGCCCATGGAAGCTCTCAGAGCCTGCACTTCCAAGGTGGGGTGTAGCAGTGAAGTGGCTCCCGGTGGGTGCAGCTACATCAGCAGCCTGTTTTAACCTAAGTAGGTGCTTTTGGAGCCAATTTGCCACTTGTCCTAATTTCCTACACTTTGTGCCGGAGAGCCACCCTGGAGAGCTGGACCAGGTCTCTCCTCCATCTCCCTTGGAGCCTCTCTCCTCCACCACAGGTCTGTAAACTGGCATTCACATCTAAGGCTCCTTGGATTAATAAGAAATTTCCCTATTGGCTCTGCTGGGCTTTGATAAAGGCCTCGGGGGCTCCAACCAAATGGATGTGCAGCCAAATAAAGGTGAGAAGCGAGGCTGACACCTTGCAAAAATGCCTGAGGTGCAGGAACGTGTCCCCAAAGGCTCAGCATCGCATGGAGGCAAACCACTGCCCCAGAGGAGAACATCTGCAGGAAACGCAAGGTCCAGAAACAGACACTGCGCGATTGTTTCATTGCAATTTATTCTTCTTGTTTTGATTTTGGGGAAAAATGACACCTTTTCTAAGTGAAAAGTGTGAATCTTGGGAAATGTTAAAACTAGTTTGCTTTCTGTGCCTTATGTTCCCTCCCCACCAAATTCAGGCAGGATGGCAACAGGCTGGAAAGCCTGAAAACCAAATTCTTCAACAGCATTTCAGATTTGTGCAAGCATGTGCCCCTTACCTAGTACCGAGCCTGATGAGACTAGTTTTAACAAACCTGGATCACAAATTTCATCCGATGGCAGCTCGTGCTAGCACCAGCTGATACCTGTACTGGTAGAATTATTGCTGCATATAAGCAAAAAAAGAAAAGCGCACAAAAAACCCTGGAATCTTACCTCAGCTTAAAGAAACAATGGCAAGTTTGGCAGAAAATGTGGAATTACGTCCTTTTTAAAAAGTGTTGGATTTTTGGGACCACGAGAAGCAGAGGGGGAAGGTTCTTCTCCCATCCCCTGGGTTTTCAATCAGTTTGTTCTGAATTCTTTCTCTGACTATATAGGACAACTGAGGCTTTTCTAACAGGGCATCTTGATACTGAAGATAACCACAACTGTGCTTAAACTAAGTTTTCTGCCTGAGTGCTGGGATAAAGAACAGAGAAGGGGAAGAAACAGTGTCCCCAGCATATAGGATATCAATCCAGATAGATATTGGCAAAAGAAACTCCTGTTTTGGAAAAGAGGGAAAATAACTATCTCCTTTCCAGCTGACAACTCAGCTGATGAGTCTTAACGGCTCATCGAAAAGCCTCTTGCCTGCTTTTTATTTATTATTATCATGGCATCTGTGCAAAATTTGGTGTTTTTCACAGCTTTGATTTTCACACTCAAGTTTTTCTGGTGGAGTCATGAATGCCTTTACAGCAATCTAAGCACCTTTCTAGTAGGCTTGGATTCACAGAGAAACAGGCCACAGGTTGAAAGCTATTAGACCGCAGCTGATAGCTAGATGTGATATTTTCCATCAGAAGACATAGTGTTAGTTTATTTTAGAGCTTTTCCAGCCCAGCCTGCTTCAGATGGGAATTTTGCTGTGTGTCTCTGCTCAGGTCAGACTCCTCAGAGATGGGAACTAATTATGTGCTGCTCGTCGCTTCAGTCCCCGGCTTGCAAAACCCTTCTGCCAGACACAAGGGCAAAGCTCTCATGATTGCAGATGCAAAGGGGACCTGTACAGTGACCAAGTAAAGTGCAATGGAAATAAGTACTTTGAAAAAATCAAGCCTTGTGCTTTCTCAAATTAGCAGATGCTTTTAACAATGTTAACCTTGCTATCTCTGCAATTCCATTCCCCGTCTGTGAAAATGGGGATAATAGTATCATTTTGTGGCACAGGGCTCTAATACATCCATTAGTGCTGGTGACGTTTCCAGTCTCTTCATAGGAAAGCTCAGCCCAGGATTTGAAAGGTGTGCAAGTGAATGAGGACGAGAGGCTGTGTGATCAACAGGGAGAGAAACACACAACCACCGCCTCATTTGGGGATGTGGATCGTTATGTACGGAGCAAAGCAGGGTCTGATGGAGGGCAGAAGAGTAGGTCTATGATCATGTCTTTCTAGATCACATTATAAAATATGCAGAGGGGACTAAATCAAAGTGGATGGCACTGTGTGCGTGTGTGTCATGTACACATACAGGATCTAATCTTAAATTAACAGCTAGGGTGAGGCAGTCATTTTTAAAGGTGAGATTCACAGGAATGAGTGTGAAGTTGAGAGTGACTGTGAAATGTATATTTATAAAAAAAAAGGGGGGGGGGATTTTTTAATCCTGCTATGGAAAGATCCTCTACTGCCATGAAATCCATCAGAACTGCAAAAAAAATAACCCATGCTAGCAACAAAATCTTAGGGCATCACATTGTGGCGCAGAGCAGACTCCCAGGCGTTTCCGGATGACGCTAACCAGGGCTGCTAAGCCAGACCTCAAAAGGCTCAGGACTTTACCAGGCACCAAGATCCTTCCAGGGTGCCCACCGGCTTCTCTGGACCAGGAGACCCTCCTGCACTGGCTGTGCACTGCTGTCTGCCTGTTGTCTGGGGTCTCCACTGCTTCCTGCTCGCATCTGACCCTGTCTGATGAACGGCTCTCCGGCTGCCCTTTAGCTGCGGCCTGCTTAATGTGAAGGTGGTATTTGTTGTTTCTGCAGCCACATCTCTTCAGGACTGGGATTTAAAAGGCAGAGAAATGGCTGAGCTGCGCAGCTGGTGGGGTGGTAACCTCTGGCTGGCTGGCTGGGGCAGCTGGGGCTGAGAGAGGGCTATAAACCTTTGATCAGGGGGAATGAGCACTGCAGGAGTTGGGATGTGGCCACTCTTGCAATATCTAATTGCTCCTGCATCAGACTTCAGAGGCGGAACAGCAAGATTTGCTTCTCACAGCTTACATCTTGCTAGCAACACTCTCCAAACTCTCCTCACTCCCCCCACCCCATACAATTGTCTCTTTATATGTATTTTGTTTCCAATCTGAGCGTCTAAACTTCTTTGAATATCCTGCTCAAGTTTCCTCATTTGAAGACTGAATCCTCTATATCCTCTATTTACTCCATTTTCTTTCAGGCAGGCCTGATTGCTGCTTGAAATGTTCCCATTACATCCAACAGATGAAGATTTTTCACAGTGGAGCACAGTGCGTTTGCCCGGAGTGTATCCACCTGACTTCAGCAGTGCTGCATTATTAGCTTGGGAAGCTATGACGTTGAAGGCTTTATGTTTAATTTATTTCAACATTCCATCCATAGAGATGTTTGCTCTGATTAGAGCCTGTAAATTACCCTCCACAGATGAATTATTAGGGGATTTCTTCTAATTTTTTTTGCCTATTCTCAAACTACTCAGAATGAGCCTGAATACATAGCTGTGTGTGTCTGGGTAGCTTAAACAACTCCTTTTCCGTCCCACAGGTCTCTAAACAGTTTACAATGAGTTTTCCTGAATGAGTGGTCATCATGTATGTGCCATTTATGGAGTCGCCCAGTGGCTAATTTGATTATCAAAACTTTTCAATAATTAAATAAATCACAAATTATTTGCAGATTTGGCCAGTGATTTGCAATTGGTATCAGATCCATGGGGATATCCATGGGGATCAGCACCCCAAATAAGGCCGTTCTCTTGGCGTTCTGGGAAGGAGAGGATCTTTCTTATCAATTTAGAAAAGGAGATAGACAAATAATGAAACAACAACAGGAGGTCTGAATGAAAGTCCACAAATGCTGGCTTTCTAGAATTAAGTATCTTGATTTATGTAGTCTGCTATTGCAGTGACCATGGCTTCTCTAGATGAGTAACATTGTTTGCAGAAATGTTTGATATTCTGGTAACTGAAAAATAGGAATTTGGTCTTGGTGTGTGAACTTCAGACACACTGAGCAGCCAGGAGGAGAGGCCAACCAAATCTTTAACATTTTCTGGTTCTGTATGAGCAAGAGGTGTGCTTTTTCTGTAACATTTTTCCACCAGAGATATAGCAAGTACTTGCAAGCAGTTGAGTTACAGGAGCTTAATTCTTTATCACTTTTGCCCCAGCAAGAAGCCTTGTGCAGCTCTAAGCCAAATGCAAATATAAAGTAAAGCGTATTACCTCCAGTCACCCTGCAGGGACATTTTGTTTTGCATTTGCAGGAGGCTAAAAGTCTGCACAGAGGTAGTCACCGTAGCTTACTTTGTTAGCAGTAACTTTTGACGAGCTTCCCTAATTTGGTCACCTGCAGCGACATGAATATATCCCTAGGGAAGAGCTGGTTATATCAGCATTTAGAAAAGGGCTTTTTCCAGAATGATTAATCTGAAAGACTAAAAATAAGGATAGGTGCATTCTTCTCAAGGTGTTTTTTTCTCCTTGGGGGACGTCTTTTTTTTGAGCAGGAGCTGTAGTATGTGCAGAGGCCAGATTTATGCCAGTGTGCTCATGATTCCCAGCAAAGGGGTCAAAAATTCTGCTAGGACGAGCGTTCACCCTGCAAGATCTAGGGCCATGCTACCTTACTGGCTCACTTGCCGAGCTTCCTGCAGGCTCCTCAGCTTCACCTCCCATCTGTAACAGTGATGAATATTGCCTGCTCCCCTGCACCTCTGTCCTGGCGTGCTTCCAGGACTGGGCTTGGGAACTCCATCAGGAGCTTATTGCATTTGCAGAGCAAGCTATCATTACAAAAAACATTATTTGCTAATATCTCTTCAGCTCCATGAGAAGGTTTTCCCCCACAAACTCATTTTCTAGTTTGGATAAGGCTGGAAATGATGGGTGCTGGTGGCTCTGGGTACCCTGACATTTGTTTCCTTGCAGTGATTTGGATAATGCTTCCCAACTCTGGGGAATGAGGGCTGGGGGGTTTTTTTGCTTTTATACTGAGGACTGGAAATTGTGATTTAATCCTTGAACAGTGTAAATAAAATCCTAAATGCAGAATTACTGGAAAAGGCATGGGGGTTACTTCAGCCAGGAAATAGCTTCATCAAATGTTTTTTGAATCAAAACTGCTCAAAGTGTATTTTACACTTTTCATATCCAAAAAAAAGTGTTGCAATAAATGAGGATACATAGTTATTTGAACTCTAGCATAAAATTCTAACATAACATTCTATTGCACCATTAGCTCTGTTTCTTTGGGGTATGTATAGCTACAGGCAATTCAGAGTCTTGGCAGGTCAGGGTAACATTTGCTTAAAACATGTTTAAGCCTGGGCTCCAGTGACCTCACTAACCAAATAGATGAGGCTAAAAATAAATGCGAGATGTTGCAGACACACAGGAGCCCCTGTTCCCCCAACTGTTTGCAAAAGGAAGAGACTGATTCTCCTGGTTTCAGTTTGTCATTGAAGATAACAGCTCACATCAGACAGTTTGGGTGGGGGGTCCTTTGGTCACATTTTCTCAGACAGCAAATACTGCATAGAGATCTTCCAGAAATCCCTCCCGCTCTCTGCATTCCCATTCCCCAAATACTTCAGGCCCTTACATTTTTATGGCTAGATAATGAGGCCAGACCAAATCTGTCATCTGATCTCTCTGCTAATGTAGCAGACACAGTTTTCCAATCCCATCTTAAGCCGATTTTACTTAACTGTGACCTCTGCAGCTCATGAGAGCTGAAACAAAACTTGTTCAGGTCCTAGGTTTCGGACAATGTGTGACTGCTACTCTCTACAAGTCCATTTGAAAATCCATGTAACTAATGAGTCAAGATGCTGAGTTCAGAGTAACAATAAATTATCTTAAGCAAATAATTAGCCTCGATCGCAGAAGTGGAATTTCATACTCACAAACAATTTCAGAATCAAATGGAGCTAGTACAGAAAGATTACAATACACAACAGACACAGTTGGCAGTTTTCCCTTGTAACATGGATGCAAAATGCTTTCAACAAAGGTTTGGATGTGCTGTCCTATGGGACATGAAGATGGTCCTCCATGGGTCTGGATGAGTCTGATTCTTCTGAAGCTACAGGAAGCAGAAGCAGGTGATGGTGGCTGGTCGTGAAGCTGAGAAACCTTCGTGTTGACATGGCTCTGACTGCCAGAGTGAATTCCTTTTGTCGGCACCCCAAGATGAGACTGTGAGGCACGTTTCTGCAGGCTAGTGGAGCGCTGGGAGACGTTACACCAGCTGATGACGGCAGATCCAGGCCACCCACAGCACCAAAGGTGTAACTGGGACACCTAAACAGACTGAATTTCCCCTAAGAAAGTCTCACATGCAATGGGTCACACTGTGACGGTTAACATTGGCGTGGGTCTCCACAGACATGGTGATCTCTGCAACGTGCCATATTGCAAGAATAGGATGTACCTGTTTTTCCTTCCCCTCTTAAGTTAGACGTGGCCTTTTAATAATGAGGCTGTCAGATGCAAAGGGATCTGGGTCCTGTGGGCTGGGCAGGGACATTGGCCATCCCCACCACAGTGTGTTGCCCAGATTGAGGTGATTTCATCCTTTTCGTATTCGTAAGGTGTGTGGGGGGGTGTGGGTGTGGTGTGTCAGAGCGGGGAGTGTCTTTAGGAGATATTTTAAATTATTTTTCCTGCTGGCAGAAAGAGAGGAAAGACTTCCAGAACGAGACCTGACCTTTTGCGTGCCATGGCACCAGCTCTCAGAGAGGCCCATCGAATTCCTCCCTAATGAGGAAGAACTTTGTTTTTGCGCCGCGGTCGAGATCACTGAGAATAGCCCCGTTTTCCTGCCGATCAGCTGGAAGACTTCCTCTCCCGGGACTCGAGTGGGCTCCTCTGGCTGATGGCTCATCCCCTGTGCGCAGGGAGTGCCATGCACACCAGCCTATGGGACCTTCTGCCCAGGAGCAGCTTGGTCTCTTCAGCTTTTTTTCCCTGGCTGACTCCAAGGTCCTCCGCAGCAGGCAGTCAATTTGGGGAGGTCCAGGAGCTCTGACTAAACCCCAAAGCCCCTGGGTAAATCTGATCTGCCTCTAATATTTCTTAAAAGAGCCTCACGGCCCCAGCTAGTCCCAGTGGAGGGAGAGTTTGGGATGTGCAGACAGCTCTTTTCCTCCAGGAAATGCAGAGATGTCTCCTCTACTGCTTGTTCCCTGCCCTGTGCCGCAGTGCCCCTTTTATACAGTCAATTCCCTTTGCTCTCCACTGTACTCCACTTCCTCTCATCCCTTCATCCCTCTTTCCTTGCCCTGGAGCTGGTAGCTGTTGAGGAAGATGAAGGAAAACTGCATGTTGTAGCAGAAGGGATAAATACAGTTTCCCTTCCTTGCTCCATGCTGAAATGCATCTTTGCTCATTTTCACTCTCTGCTGTCCTATGGTCATCTCTGATGAACTTTACAGGCTAATTCCAGTGTCAGCTGAGGTCTCTGCAGATTTGTAATACAAGTATGTAAAGAAAACCCCCAAACACGTCCCTTTTTGTAAAAAAAAAAAAAAAAAAAGACGACTGGTAGGAATGTGTCAGCTGCAACAGCTGCAACAAGGGGAAGGGGAGGCAGTTGGAGCTGGGGTGTGAAGGATGAAGAGTTTCCACTAGGGATACACTGGGATGCAGGGAAGGTGAAAAGGGAGAGGGAAGGGCTGAGGACGCTTGACAAAAAGGAGATGGGAGAGGGGTTTCAGTCTCCCATTTGCTCCCTGGTGGTGGGGCTCAGCAAGGATGAGATGGAGTTTGAGATTTCCACTTAAAACTTTGCTTCCTTGGCCTCAAGTCCCATTGCTTCTCTTAGCCAAACCACTGAGCCTGGCTGCATCTCTTCTGTAAGAGTGTATTCACTGCATGGATTGTACACAAATAACTGCATTCACAGCCCTGAAGGGCTTGAGCACAGCAGCACCAGGGACTGTGTGCACAGCCGAGATCCACCGTACACCCTTTTCTTTGCCCTGTTCGTGAATAACAAGGGTGAACCGTGTTTGCCATATCACAGCACCTCTGAGGGGGCTGACACGTTTCACCAAGCAGGCACAAATAATTGCTTTACACTGCACAAAGGCAGCCGAGGGCCAAAGACTGGCTGTTAAAATGTTTGCGGTGACACTGTGCCAAGCTCTGTGACGGAAATTCACCTTCATGTAATTAATTCTGAGGCTCTGTCACTGAATCTAGTTCTCCTCAGATAAAGCCAGTGTTAAATAGGCTCAAAAACTTGCCGTGTCAGTCTGCTTTGTACTTGAGAGGAGACATGTACCTCGGGGTAGGGGGAAGGGAGTGAATGCTGATGACTGAGAGACACTAAGATATGCTGGTAATGGGGCCAGCCAAGAGCCAGAGAGAGAATAAATAAACATAATTTGGTAGTGACAGTCTGTCTGGCATTGTACTGCAGTCTGCTAAGATTTCTTTTTTTAAAGGATGCAGTAATTTAGTGAAAGCAGTATGGTGAAAGGGCTCTGGTATTATCGATTAACTTCGATCCATAAATTGCTGCTGAGCTCCTTGAAAATGCATGAGATAAGGACAGCCATGCAGGATAGACTGGGGCCAGATCTGGACCGATGCACAGGTCTCAATGGTGCTAGCACCACAAAATGTGACCTTAAAGCCAACTGTAGTGGGAATGAAGGCGCTTTTACTAGTCTGTGGGGGTCTTGGCTGGGTATAAAGCTAATGAAATTGGCCTTACTCAAGCTCTTCAAGTCCTTTTACAGTTTAGGGAGACCGTGTTGGGCCGCAGTGATGGGGAAGCCTGTTTGAAGGTGTCTCAGGATGTGTGTGAAGTAATCCCAATGGAGATGGCTTGCTGAGCTGGGTGATGGAGAGAAAGCAGAGACAACCCAGACTGGTGGCTAGCTGAGCATGATGTAACACGTCTCATCATGAACCATCACGAGTCCTGGGCTCCTCCAGTCACCTTATGCACCCTTTTTATCATATATTTGCTCTTGATTTTAGTTGGGTTGCAACCCATTGGGCTATGAGAAATATGTGAGCTGAAACCTTATTCCTTGTGATGCTTCATCGGTGGGAGATTTCTTTGCAAGCTAAAGTTGAGCAGTGTTATCAGAAATGTTTATTCCCACCAAAAAATTTGAGCATCTAAGCCCCATTTGGAGGAAATTTGACCAGATCACTTTCTGAGCAGTGAAACAACTACATTTCATAGGGCCCTACCTCCTAAACGATGTAAAATACTGATCTCCTCTCTGCAATGCTTGCTGGCCTGACTTCCCAAATGTTGTGTCTCAGCACTGCAAAGATTATTGCATGACTCTGAATGCACAGCTTAGATCCCTCAGACACAGATTTCCTATAGCTGTTATGTCACTGGCACCATGAGCAGGGCTGGTAGCAAGGAGTGGACTCATGCAATGATCTTTTTGTGTAAGGTCAGGCTTCCACAGAGCCTGGAACTGGCAAATGCACTGCAGGTTGCCAGCAAGTCTTTGCTGCCTTTGCCTAATGATCCTCCTGACAAGAACATTCTCAGCCTCTGGTGATTCAAGGCCAACATTTTATTGCATCAGGGATCAGCTGTGGTCAGATTTGGCAAAGCCAATGACATGTTGCCAGCTGTCAGATGCATAATCCAAGTCTGGAGCTTCTTCAAAGAAGTTGTGTAAGGAGCAGAGTATTCCCTTCTCACGGTTTCATTGTAGAAGGGAAGCAGCTTATTTTAAGCATCTGGTCTTGCAATGATCTCCAGAGTGCTCCAGGGCTGACAAAGGAAGTCATGGGCTTTTCTTTGGACCATCAGTGCTTCCTGATGGGTCTTTATGGATAGCACAATTGCTAAGCTCTTTCTCACAGCACCAGGTTCTTTTGCAGATGGTGTTGGAGCTCTCTTGACTCATCCTCCCACTGAAACCTGTACCCCCCTGGCTCCAAGTCAATGATGTTGCCCATCCAAACTGCCACTGTTTTTCAGGATCAGGCCATGTGTGCTGGTCTTCAAGGGCTTGGATCCAGACCCTGGAAGTGTCCATGGAGAAATTCCTGTTTGATTTAGCTTTGGACCTGGTGCCAAGTTCTCAGCACTGTGCTGAGTATGAGTCAGGATCCTGCTGGAGGCACTCTGGAGCGCAGGTAGTTTTTCCATCAGTCCTGCCGGTCAGAGGGAGGGCGTTTGAAAGGGCCAGTCGAATCAGGCAAATCAACAAATGGTTACAGGACTGGTGCCACAGCCAGGGGTTTGGCTACTTAGACCAAGGGACTTGCTTTGAGAAACCTGGTCTGCTGGGGGGCTGATGGAGTCTGTCTGTCAGAGAAGGGGAAGAGCATCTTTGGTCATAGGCTTGCCAAGGTGGTGAAGAGGGCTTTAAACTAAAGGTGCCGGGGAAGGGGAACCTCAGTCCATCCCACTCCTACCAGTTTGATGCCAATGCCAGCAACAGATGCCCGGAGCCAGGAGAAGGATCACAGGTCAGCAGGAGAGCACCTGAAGTGCAGCACAGAGGAATTCCAACCACTCCAGCCAGTCAGTCAGCTTCATTGCGGGCCCAACTGAAATGCCTCTAAGCAAACACACGTAGCATGGGGAACAAACAGGAGGAGTTAGAGAGGTGCGCACGCCTGCAGGGCTGTGATCTCATTGGCATCATGGAGATGCGGTGGGATGGCTCCTATGACTGACTGTTGGAATGGAAGGATACAGGCTCTTTAGGAAGGGCGGTCAGGGGAGACGAGGAGGGGGTGTGGCTCTCTATGTCAATGACCAGCTGCAGTGCATGGAGCTCCACCTGGGAATGGATGAGGAGCCAACTGAGAGCTTATGGCTCAGGATTAATGGGAGGGCAGGGACAGGGAACACTATAGTGGGGGTCTGCTACAGGCCACCTGAACAGGAAGACCAAGCAGATGAGCCCCTCTATAGACAGATAGGGAGCAGCCTCACCTTCACAAGTCCTGGTCCTCATGGGGGACTTCAACCACCCCAATATCTGTTGGAGGGACAACACAGCAGGGCATAAGCAATCCAGGATCTAAGCAAAGGAATGGCTTAAAGCTGCATCAAAGGCAGTTCAGATTTGATATTAGGAAAAAGTTCTTCACTGAGAGGGTGGTCAAGCAGTGGAACAAGCTCCCCCCAGGAAATGGTCATGGCCCCAAGCCTGGTGGTATTCAAGAAGCGATTGCACAATGCTCTTAGATCCATGAGACAGAGTTGTGGTGAATGCAGTTAAATCCAGTCGGTGGCTGGTCACATGTGGTGTTCTGCGGGGCTCAGTACTGGGGCCACTTCTCTTTATATCTTTGTCAAAGACCTGGATAGGGGATCGAATGCACTCTCAGGAAGTTTTCAGATGACACCCAGTTGGCCGGAAGTTATTGATCTGTTTGAGGGTAGAAAGGTTCTACAGAAGGACCTGGAGAGGCTGGATTGATGATGAGTCGAGGCCAACTGTACGAGCTTTAACAGGGCTCTGTGCTTGGCTCACAACAACCCCATGCAACATGCTACAGGCTTGGGGAAGAGTGGCTGGAAAGCTGCCTGGCAGAAAAGGACCTGGGGGTGTTGGTCAATAGCCAGCACTGTGCCCAGATGGCGAAGAGGGCAATAGCAACCTCACTTCTATGAGAAATAGCGTGGTCAGCAGGACTAGGGGAGTGACCACCCCTCTCCACTTGGCACTGCTGAGGCCACGCCTTGAGTACCGTGTTCAGTTTGTCTCCACGAAACATTGAGGTGCTGCAGTGTGTTCGAGCAGCAAAGCTGGTGAAGGGTCTAGAGAACAAGTCTTATGAGTGACTGAGGGAACTGGGGTTGATTAATCTTGAGAACAGGAGGCTGAGGAGAGAGCTTATCGCTCCCCACAAGTGCCCAAAAGGAGGTGGTGGTGAGGTGAGTGTCAGTCTCTTTTTCCCAAGTGACAAGTGATGGGAAGAGAGGAAACAGCCTTGAGTGGCACCAAGGGAGCTTTAGATTGGATATTAGGGAAAATGTCTTGGGACAGAGTGGGGCTGAAGGACGGGCCTGGCCAGTGGGCGTGCCTGTGATGCGCTCCTGCACCTGTGACAGCACAGGGGACGCATCACAATGGGGGTGGTTATCAGGGGCACCAGCAGGCAGCGCTGCCCAGTGCAGCCTGGGCCAGCAGTGAGTGCACACACACGGGGGGAGGCTGGGCTGGACAAGGGCCGGGGCAAAAACCCGGGCCCCCGGCGTGGGTGGGTTCTTGCCCTGCATCGAGGGACCAGCTGCTCGCGGGAGCGCCTTGGGCAGGGCACAGTGCCGCCACTGCCGGGGCTGGGCGCAGGCCTTGCTGCCTCCCAGCTGCCTCGCCCCCTCTCCTACCTGCCCCCAGCTCCCGTCCCTGCTTCCCATCTCCAGATCCCTCCCTCCCAGCGCCACTGAAGCCCTTCTCTCCCTCCTCCTGCAGGCCATGGCTGTCACAAAATTCTTCGCCCTGCTTGTGCAAAGCATCATCCAGTTCCCGCAGATGGTGGGTGATGAGCTGGATGAGGCGACGCGTGAGCGCATGGAGCAGCGTGCGGAGCTTCTGAGTCGGGAGATGACTCGGCTGCTGCGGGAGCTGGAGCAGAGGAGCCTGGAGCAGAGCATCATGGAGCAGAGGACTCAGGAGCAGAGCGGGGTGGCCTGGGGAGCCCTGCTCTTTGCTGCCTTGCAGCACTGGCAGTTCTGGGCCATTGCTGGGGTCCTGGTCGTGCTGTTTGGGCTCTGCTGGTGGCTCAGGAAAAGAAGCTATCGGTCAGCCAGCGGGAAGAAGGGCAGCTCTAGAAAGAAGGCGGCTAAAGAGGAGCAAGAAGTAAAATCCAGTATTGCACTGGATGTGGGCAGAATTTCAGCCAAGCGCCTCCTCATCCTGCGAGAATCATTCACGATGGTGGACGAGCTGGTGGATGAACTTCTCCGTATCTGCCGAATTCTTTCCAGGAACAGTTTCATGCCACGACTGAAGCCAGCTATCAGGGTTAGCAGCGCCTCTGAAGGTTCGAGTCCCTGTGAGGATGATGCCATCTGTTGCCTGCTCGTGCCCCTGAAGCGCCCCCGTGGGCATGCCTTCCACCTGGAGCTGAGCACTGCAGGGGAGCTACCAGCAAAGAACTCGTTCCTCCGTGTGGAGCTGGTGTGCACCTGCACGAGGCAGCAGCTGGTGGGGGACATGCTGTGCTTCCTCCACCACCCCAAGGAGAAGCTGCGGAAAAATCAGAGTCCCAGCCTCCTAGGCACCCTCTGCACCGGCCCCTACCTAGACATGGAGAAAACCACCCGCTGGTTCCAGATACTGGTAAAAGCAGCCTGGGTGGTTTTGCCTCAGTCGAGACACTGCCATCTGACAGTGCTGCCCTCCAGGCGCTCCTGCAAGCTCCAGATGACAAACGCTTCCGATGATAGTACCCTCCTGATGGAGATGATGTTCGCGGTGCAGCACAGTGACTCAGACACCTTCCTGAGCATTGAGTAGGCAGAGGCCCGTGTTACCAGCAGCAGGACGTGGCCAGAGCACTGTGTTTTGGCAGAGATGCAGTTCTTCAAGCACAGGGCCAGGCCTGAAGATACTCCCCAGGGAGCTGGTGCTCCAGAACTGAGCCCGCCGGACACAGAGAACACGCTGCTCAGTCGGCAGTGGCGACTGCTGCCGCACCTTCCCTCCACAGCACAAGCACGCTCTGGGGAGTGGGTCGCGATGCAGCTGAGGAGGCCGTTGCAAGGAACCTTGTGACAGAGACTCCCATTACCACCTGGACAGCAACCAGCCTCCCTCTTCGGAGAGTCCATTCCCTCCGGGAGGTTCACCACGTGCAAAGATGTCAGTAAATCCATTCTTTGAACAAACGCTGCATCTGTGAGCGTCTGTGTATCACTTTGTTGTGGAACCTGGCCATAGGTTGCTGTTGGCCGAGCTGCCGCAGAGTCAGGGAGCATTTTGCAGAGGAGCTGATGCAGTGGGCTCTGCTTTCATGATTCACTGGGCTTTGCCTTCCCAGGTGTCCTGTGTTAGTCCCAGCAGGCAGCTTGGCATCACACAGCTGCTCCATCACTTTTCCCCAGTGGGATGGAGGGGAGCATCTGAAGGCTACAAGTGGGAAAACTTGTGGGTTGAGAGAGGACAGTTTAGTAGGTGAAGCAAGAGCTACACGCCCAGGCAAAGCAAAATAAAGAATTCATTCACTGCTCCCTCTGCCTGCTGGTCACAAGTGGTGTTCCCCAGGGCTCAGTACTGGGGCCAGTTCTCTTTAACATTCTTATATTAAGAGAATATAGAACTACAGACTGGTCAGTCTCACCTCTGGTCCTGGCGAGATCGTGGAGCAGATCCTCCTGGAAAAGATGCTCAGGCACATGGAAAACAAGGAGGTGATGGGTCACAGCCAACATGGCTTCACTAAGGGCAAATCGTGCCTAGCAAATTCGGTGGGCTTCTGTGATGGGGTTACAGCATTGGTGGACAAGGAAAGAGTGACAGACATCATCTACCTGGACTTATGCAAAGCATTTGACGCTGTCCCGCATGGCATCCTTGTCTCTAAACTGGAGAGACATGGATTGGATGGATGGACCACTCAGTGGATGAGGAATTGGCTGGATGGTCGCACTCGAAGAGTCGTGGTCAACGGCTGAACGTCCAAGTGGAGATCAGTGAGGAGTGGTGTTCCTCAGGGGTCGGTAGTGGGACCGGCACTGTTCAACATCTTTGTCGGCGACATGGACAGTGGGATGGAGTGCACCCTCAGCAAGTTTGCCGACATCACCACGCTGTGTGGTGCGGTCGACACGCTGGAGGGAAGGGAAGCCATCCAGCAGGGACCTTGAGAGGCTTGAGAGGTTATTGAGAGCGATTCAAGAATAGGCCATGAAGATGAACTGAGGACTGGAACACCTCTCCTATGAGGACAGGCTGAGAGAGTTGGGATTGTTCAGCCTGGAGAAGAGAAGGCTCTGGAGAGACCTTATAGCAACCTTCTAGTACCTAAAATGGGCCTACAGGAAAGATGGAGAGGGACTCTTCATCAGGGAATGTAGTTATAGGACAAGGGGTAATGGCTTTAAACTGAAAAAGGGGAGACTTAGATTAGATATTAGAAAGAAATTTTTTAGGATGAGTGTGGTGAGGCACTGGAACAGGTTGCCCCCAGAGAGGTTGTGGAGGCCCCATCCCTGGAAGTGTTTGAGGCCAGGTTGGATTGGGCTTTGGGCAACCTGGGCTAGTGGAGGGTGTCCCTGCCCATGGCAGCGGGGTTGGAACTAGATGATCTTTGAGGTCCCTTCCAACCCAAACCATTCTCTGATTCTATGATTCTATGATTCTACTATCTGATGCAGCACCATGTCACCACTTTTGATTCTCCATCTTCAGCTTTTAAACCCCAGAATAAGTATGGTTATTCAAGAACACAAGATAGGAAGATACTTCCTTTAATCATCAAGTCTAATCCCCTGATCCCTCTGGCAACCATGCCTCTCAAATGCTTCCATAAACCTCAGTTTGGGGAGTAATTAAGCTGGCCCTTTAAACTATGGCTAGTCTGTCATGCACGTTGCATCTTTTTTCTGCCCAATATGCAAGTGTGTTGTAGAGTCTTTTCTAGCAGAGCTTGGCTGCTGTCATTATCAGCTCACACCTTCTACTCCCACCCCATCTGTGCCTGGTGCTATTTTCATGCATAATACATCGATCATCTGCAGCCTGGTGGGGGGGAAATCATCACTTCAAGTCACTTGTCTGAATTCAAGCCTCATCTGAGCTGTATCCTTTGCTGAATTCCCTATCTATAGTCTGATAAAGGCAGGGAGGGAAACCAGCCAGATCATTTCAGGCTCCTCCTGTCTGCAAGGACTCCACAGCAAATACTGCTTGCATTTATAACTCTTTGAGAGCCTTCTGGACCACAGTCAAAGCTGGTGGAAGTCCATGAAGTCTGATGCACCCTTGCAGCAATGCCAGCTGACACTAGGCAAAGGGTAAGGGGTGGGTGTGTTTGCATATCTTAGCTTTCTGCAATGCAAAGGATCAGGCTGTCCTCTTTTGCAGATTGTCTATGACCTCATGAATGTTTACTGATTTTCAAGCACGCTACACTAATTTACACCAGCATTGCTGGGATAAACACTGGTGTTTCATTCTGGAAGACAGATCTTCAAAGAGTAATGTACACTTAACAAACTTAATTTTGAAGTCTGTCAGGAAGGCTTTGAAAACAAAGGCTCAAATTCCAGAGTAAGTAGAAAGTGTTTGGTTCCTAGTGGTGAAAGCTTCCTACCAGAATTATTCCCAGAGGCAGGATAGACTTTGCATTTTGCCTCATCTAAATGCATTAGGAGGGGTATTAAATTTCACATGTGCTGCATGTTGATGTAATTCTCCTGACATGTCTGTTTGCACCATTATGAAATAACGGATTTCCTTTCCCTTTCTTTCCACATTTGCCCTGCTCTCTAGGGATCTCAAGGATATGATCCATTGGCATACGAGGATTATGCCTTTTACACAGAGGACTTAAAAAGAGCTTCGTCATTGCGCTAACAGAGGTCTCGGGACAACATCCCGCATTAGCAGTGCTTGACTTAACTGACAGCCTATGGCTGGAAGAGATCCATTAATCTTCCATGTCATGATCCCTCCAGGCTCCCCCGGCCCCACTCAAACTTTGCTATGTGCAGCTCTGCTCAGGATGAACACTTTGGTGCAGGAGGACCTTGAGGGTCTTTTCAGGTAAAAAACACCACCTCTGTGCCCTACAAGGGTTGAGGAATCTGGTATCTCCTTCATTAATTTTTTTTTGATCTGGTGTTAAGGTGGAGTATGTGTTTAAATAAACAGCCCCTGAATCTCCCCCCAGTTATCTGCAGGTGCAAGGTTAGGCTAGAGGATGCTCTCTGCCACACTGCACACCCCTCCGCACCCCTCTGCAGCCTGTGGAAGGGTGATCAGCAGTCTCCATTGGGTCTCACACCTCTGCTGCCTCAATGCTCGGTGTCAGGGGCCATGCTACTGTACTTGTGACTTTATTCTGAACCACAGATCCACATTGTGACTGCTTTCAGCAGAATTTGTGGCCTTTTCCTTCCCAATAAATTTTGAATGCATTTAAATCTTGTGGGCTGTAAGGAGAGGGCAGAGTTAAGGGGAAGAAGAGGAAGAGATGGGATTTTTAAAAGTAATTTTTTTTTCCTAATAGACAAATTTACATTGCTAAAAGAGTGGCATAAAATGAACTTAATAGGCCAAGGGGAATACAGGAGACAACCAATTCCTTGATCAGTTAATGTCGACCCTACTACATAGCCTTGAAGGCATGCTGCCTTACACCATTGGGGGATCCAACGCACGCTTATGTTCTCAGATCCTTTATCCAGGGCTGATTGCTGTGCTTCCCAGCTCATCAGCTGCATGGCACACAGGAATGTGTACTGGAAGAGATGAATATGAATATGCATATGGTTAGATAAGGTACTGGAGGACATGCCTTGCTTTTGCCTTCATATGTAAAGCTGTTGGCAAAGAGGCTTTTATTCTTAACACCAAAAGTTATATCTGTCTGTCTGTCTGTCTATCTATCTATCTATCTATCTATCTATCATATACATATATATATGTAGGCAATGAGCACCTACATGCACAGATGCACACGTGATCTACATCAGTATGATGTGCATGTAAAGCACTTGCGTGCAGAGCTCCAAACTACATCACTTGGTTTTGTCTGTGAACCGAGCACTTTTTCCAGGTGAGCTGGAAACCCTCCTGTCTGGGACAGACACGAGGGCAGGGACTGCAGGAGAGTGTTTCTGGAAGGCATAGCCTGCAAGGTGGGGTTTTTTCCTGCGCTGTCTGTGCTGTGCCTCTCTTGCTCGGGTTGATGCTGACATCTGGAGGCTATGCCATGGCAGTGTGTGTGCACAGTTATTTCTACGTGGCTTTTTGCTCATCTTCATAGTTGCGTTTTGTAAGAAGCACCTTTTGGCTATTCTGCTATGTAAGGATGATTTGACCCTGGGGCATGCCTAATTGTCTGGGTACATCTGAAATCCTCTTGCTGATTTGGGTAGCATTTAGTATGTTTGCTCTGGTTCCCTGTGTTGGTGACATCTGCTCATGATGTGGTCTGTACACATGAGCAGGTCAAATAAGGCAGGTCTGGATACAAGACAAGCTGTGATGGTGACCAAGTTTAAACATCAGGGAAAACTGAATTAGGCTTTCAGATGATGGAAAATGGACTTATTGTCTCAGCTGATGGACACCTGGAACATCGTTGGTGTTCATAAGGGGGTTTTCACCTCCAATGCAGGCTGTCTTACACTGCTGACACAAAAAATGAGCTGCTATCCATAATACCATAGGAAAGAGTGTTCTGCCTGTCCTTCTTCTCTGTGCCACCTCTCCTCACCATGCTGTCATCACATATGACAGATGGTCCTGGTGGTGGAGTGACAACATTTCTGTAACACACTTCTCTGCTTTTTGGCACCTGTGAGGTAAGTAAGGGCTTTGGGGGTTTTAGCATGAGGTTGCTTTTGTCTATGAACCATATTAAATAAGAAAACTGTGTGCCAAAGCAATGCTCTTTATATGGAAATTTCCAGTCATGCTTTTACCTTCCCAGAAGTGTAGCTGAAAGACACCTTGGCCGCTACACCAAAACCCAACTCACTTTGGCATGGTTTATTACTGTTTATTACTACAAATAACAGTATGCAAATTGTCATGCACCTGAAATGGTGCTTCTCCCTTAACATTTGCATCCTAAGAGGGTGTTTTCCACCTTTGCTGGTCGATTTGCCAAGGCAGGCTGAGCTCCCACAACGGGCGGCAACTTTGTAAACTTTGCTACTGGGCCATGTTTCTCTAGGAGCTGCCCAAGCATTTCTGGGACTGTAGTCAGCTCTGCTGCATCCATTCTTCATCCCATCACCAATATGAGGACTGTAAGGAAGATGGAAATAAGGAAGAAAGGAAAAAAAAAATCTATTAAAAAAGCATTTATGTATTGGAATTTTATACTGGCAGTTGGGAAACTGGCCAAAGTTCTGCAGTGATGGGCATTTGATCTCTATTTGATTTATATCTACTTTTGGGCAATATACATGTCCTGATCCCAGCATTTCTGTTGCAACAGGCTTACACAGTAGAGATTCTGATTAGCTCCTGCATGTCTTGTGAAGAGGCAGACTGCTTGAAAAGGGAGAATTGGTGTCTAGCAATTGGAAGGTGCCTATACTGGGCTTCTTGCATCTTTCTTGTTCTGAGCCAGTGTGTATTATATTTTGAGATGAATGCCTGAATTTTTGAAGTTGATAATAGGCAGATCTCTGCTCAGCTTTCATCCTTGGTTTCTATTAAATGTCTAAGCCATTTTAAATTTAAGACCTTAACCTTGTTTTTAAAGTACTCAATGAGTCATTAAAATGAACAGAACTGTGAATTCTAGGGGATTTTCAGCAAAAATTCTGACTTATGTTCTTTTCTGGTCTTGATACATGATTTTCTCCATGCCTTGCTATGATGAATAATCATCTTTTACTTTGAGAAGCTGGATTCACCTCAAGCCATATTTGTTCTTTGAGAATATCAGCATCTTTCTGGCTAATCCCTCTCAAGGAAGCCATTAACCTAAATTGTAAGTTGTACCTCCCTTCATTTTTCAATGATGCATGCTCGTTATTATTATTTTTCTGCTTATCAGTATATCTCTCTTTCTGGGGATATATTATTGCATGCTTCAGCATCTCACCACAAAAGTACAGCTATGGTTTCCAACCACATATGTGAGGATAATTGAAAGAGAAATTTGGAAAGTCTTTATTCAGGAGACATGTCTCCTAAATCATGTAGAACCAGTAATTAAATGGATTAAATAATTGCCCTAACTTTAACTCAGCAAAATGAGCCTTTCCAAACCTCTGGTAGAGAATTACCCATATCAAGTCCAAAACTTGTGATGGATAATGCTGAATTTTCTAAGCAGATTTGGAGCTGTTTGAGTTCATGTCCTGGGATGGAGGTGATGCTGGCTGCAAGGATGCAAGGGCCTAGACAAGGTTCTCTGGAGGACAGCATTTTTGCTTACCTCCAACTTTTTGTCCCCAGAATAGCTAAATATTGACTTTGTTAGCACGGAACTGGCAATGTTGCCCCAGGCTGGTCCTCAGCCACACCAGTCAGGGATCTCAGAGGTCGCTTTCCTTATGGTGTGAGTGCTGGTATAAAACCTCACAGGAAATCTTCAAGACCACTTTGAATACTGCTGGAATGGTACAAGGGGACTTGACTAACACCAAAATCTGATTTTTTTAGTTTCTTTGAGTGCGATTGTGAGGGTTGGAGAACAGGCCTTTGGAGAGTGATTAGTTATGTTTGTTAAACCAGTTCTGAGCTGGGTCCTGTGCCTTTTGGTCACGAGTCAGGCGAGAAAGCACATGTCCAAGTGTGACAGAGTGGAAAATAGCATGTGTGTGGCCCACGTTGAGTAATTTCTGCAAAAAAAATATCCCACTGGCTATATGATGTTACATTAGCCAAGCTGTTCCACTGCTTGGAGTAGTGTCTCTGCTTCCAGAAAAAAATAATCTCTCCAAATAAACTGGCTATTAATTGAAGGAGACTTCAAAAGATCCCTAAGCAATCCCATATACTAATTAAAGACAGATCAAAGTACAGTTTCTCCTATTCTCTCTGGAGGCAATTGAATTTCTGAGGGGCTTCTTTCTGAGGGAAAGATAACTCCTCATGGCATTTCCTTGGTTTCAAGTGCAGAAATGCACACTGTTTGCTAGCTGGCAGCAAAGACGTGGGTGATGTATGAGGAGCAGCCCAGACTGAATGCAGGAACATGCTGCTGCCATTTAATCCAAGATAATATATTTCTTGATCATACTCCTGGAGTTTTTCAACAACTGGTTTAATGTATGGGAAAGTATTTGGCTTGCCTTGAAAATGTTTCCCATTTGAAAACAAGCTGCAGTGGGAGAGCTGGCAGTTGCACAGGAGGCTGCTCCGTGAAAATTGAATTTCCCTGAGCGGCACAGTGGGGCTGGGTCACAGCGAGGGCTTTTGAACAGCTCCCGGGAAAGGCTCCAGGCTGTGCAGATCTGCCGATAGAGAACCCCTCCGCCTGGTCTCCAGAGGATTGCTGTCACCTCGACACTTGGCAGAACACGGATTTTGGAATGGATTTTATTCCTGTTTTCTGTCCCTTGGGCAAGGGGAACGTGCAGAGGAAGAGTCAGAACCTGGCTTACACTCATGAATTAAAAGTCTTGGGACCATTTTAAATCTCCAGCTGTGGAGGAGAAGCTCTGTTCTAACTTTGCTCTCAAGTCAAGATTATTTTTCTTAACCTCAGCAGCTACAGAACCACTAGCAGGGTCTGATTTATTAGTAAACAATACCAGGACACCTGGTCCTGGTTGAGAGAGTACCAGACCAGGTGTTTGCCAAAAGTCTCATACATAAGCTCAGGTGATGTGCTTAATTTTCTCTGGGGCCGCTACTATCTGCAGAGAAAACAACACCTTCCCCTTTCCAGGGTGATGCAAGGACAAGATCTGCGGTTGTGCAGTGCTCAGAGGATGATACTGCTGGAAGAGGCTGCATGCTCCAACCCTGGAGAGATTTGTTGCTGTGCCTAAGCCCTTCTGGAGACAGCTTTATTGTTCAGCGTAAGCATGAGGAACAATATCACATCCAAAAATGTTCCTCTCCCACTCTGACTTGCAGCTTTCCCGGGCTTTTCTCTTGTCTTTCCCAGCAGAGAGGACCACACACCCTTTGGTGCTGGTTCTTTCTTCCACCTATCTGCAGCTTCTGTCTCTACCCTTTCTGCTGCATGAGGCACTGCCTGCCCTCAAGGCTGCCGCAGAGCAGGCCAGCTCATCCTGACCCCAAAGCCTGCACCCAAACCCGCCATTTTGCAGATTTTTTCTGGGCCGATTCCTTTCCCTGTGGGACAGAGGGTGTGAATGTGTGCCTCGGTCCTGCAGCAGACATGCAGGGGAAGCTGCTGCATGGGGCACATGGTAGGAGCGTACCCCATCGTCAGCACCATGTGTGCTGTCACTGAGGGTCCTTCGCATGATGGTCTGCTGACAGAAAGCTGTCGCATCCCCAGGTGACCTCCATAAAGCTGTTTCAGTGTGGGTGCAAGGCAGGATGCCTCGCTAGATCAGTCTGGGGTGCCCAGGCCCACATCTTTCTTGAGAATGAGGCATGTTTTAGCCCTTAACAAGCTTGTATGAACTGCATAAAAATACAGGACAGCTTCCTCTGGTTCACACTGACAAAGCTGCTGCCCTGGGACTTGCACTGGCCAGGGCTGTACTGGCTGCATCAGCTGAACTGCACCGTAGGAGGTAGAGTAAAACTGCCCCAACTTGACAGAAATGCAAAGGGAGGGGTCTGCTGCACACAGCCACAAGAGGGCACGAGAAGCAAAGCTGAGACCCTTCTTCAAAAGTCCTCCGTGTGGTTACAAGGATTTATGAATGGCCGGTCTTCCTTCTTAGGGCAGTTATTTGAATTTCTCCTGAGAGCTTTTATGTTTATTATGCTTTTGAATGTGTTTTCTCTGTTCCCAGGCTGGCATCTTCAGCTACAGGGACACCTCAATTCTTGGTGCCTGAAGGAGGACAGCCCTGATGTACGGCTGTTCCTCGCTCACCCTAGCCCTGGGTGAATTGTTAAGTCCCTCTCTGCCTTGTCTGGAGGAGCACATCCTTACCTGGGGAGTGCAGCAAGAGCGGATGAGTTAAAAGGGGAATTGCCTACACCCTATGACAATAGCTGCACAGGACAGACTGACTTTTGGAAACGGGAAGTGTTTGGTTTTCATGGCTTGTTAAACACCCGACAGAGATTCTGCTCAAAGAGCCACTGCCTGGCTCCATGCTTGCTGTTTACGGTCAGAGTCCATGGGCCATCTCTCTTGCCCTTCCTGGAATGTCTAAACCAGTGTCCTCAATTGCTCTGTGTTGCAATGGAACATCACCAGCTTGTTTCAGGGCCTGGCTGTGTTACTTGCCATAACAGGGAGCAAGCAGGACAGTGGGAACAGGTTGAAGAAAACCCTTCAGAGGTGTTTTGACTTCAAGAGGTTCCTTGGAGGCCCTTCTTTCTCCTCAGCAAATAGACATGTGTTGTGCTGGCCCAGAGGCCCTGCCTGCCACCTTGGGGTTGGGGGGCAATCAAACACCAGGGACTGACCTGGAAGAAACTATGAGAGGCTGTGCAAAATGGCCATTGCACCCCAAAGCAGTACCACTTCTGCCTAAAACAGCCTCTAATGGTCGTTGTAGGAAGGGCTGGGAAAAGGCAGAAGAGAAAAAATAATAATGTGAGTCCCCTTGGTGACAGTGGAATACAGACAAGTGAAGAGATCCCTGCCTGGGAGCATCCAGCTGCTCTCTCTGCCTGGCTACGGTGTTGACTTGTGATATCAACAAGGTCATGGCTCGCACAAAGACCACTGTGTCCTATGATAGCCCTGCCACCTAGCCCTGATTTCAATCAGTTCTTGTTCCTGCTGCCTCAGAAAGGTTTACTGAGAATGAGGCATATTAGGTGAGAAGTCAGCCTTGAGGGCAATACTGGAAAATAATTTGGGGAGGGAAAGAAAGTACATATTTGGTCAGGTCTACATGCCAAGTCTTGAACCAGCAGAGCTGTTTTGGCAAGAAGTATGGTTTTGTTTGACTGAAATAGTTATGAATTCAACTTCAAGGCTGATTGCATCTTTATGGCCTAAAATTGCTTTATAGCTGTAATTTATTCTCCCTTTCATACAGGAATAGCTCTGGCAAGGGCTGGTCTTGCTGTAACTAACACCCAGAGGGTAAGCCGAGAACAATTATTCACTGTCTGAAAAAATAGAAACTTGAGGGTATCATGAAAACCTGTCAAGCAATACGTTCAGCACCATCGAAGGGAGGCAGTTCATATATTAAACCTATGGACTGCCTTGGGTGGGTCCTGTGGGTGTTGATCTGAATTCACCATTTGGGCAAGTTCATGGACTTTGAAGTACAGAGACCCTGCCTCTTGTTTGGGCAGCCTTTGAGCCACCAACTACTGGAAGAGGGATTGCACCCCAGTGCGGGAGCATGGCAGAGCTGCCTTGTCTTACACTATTTGGAGGCACAGGGCTAGTAGGATACTGGACTAGACTGACTTTTAGTGTAACCATATACACTCATGGGACTTTTCACCTCTATGACTGTGTCTACCACAGCTGCTTTGCCAGCACTTCAGGGTAGGGTTTTCATACACACTTGACACACATAAGGCACCTGATGTGTAGGTCAAGCCTTTAGAAGCCAGAGTCTTCACCCAGGGATGGCCTGCATGCCAGCTGGTACATCTGAAACACCGTGCCCAGATTTGAGATCCCTTTTTTACCTGGCTGAAGGTAAGGCTGCACTGTTTAGACAACACTCCCACTTGGAAAGCTATCTTAGCATAGCACAATAGAATTATTTTTAAATGACCTTATAGCTCCTATGAAATACAAACATAGCAGCAAGGGTCCGATGCAGTGAGGACTCCTCCATTCAAACCAGTCTCTGTTCTTATAAAATGCTTATAGAATAAAATTATTATAAAATTTAAATTAAAGACATAGATTTATATGTTCTTTATAAACACCATCAGAAAGGTTTTTCAAAACTGTAGGGATAAAAGGTGAAATTGCCTTTATTCATCCTAGTATAAAACAAGAAGAGGTAGAAGTAATCATTTCTAACATGCTAACCTTTTTCTAACCCTGCCCATTAGATGCTTCTAGTGTCTCTGAACTGAGCCCAGGTCTTGTCCTTTAAACGTGTCTTTCAGATCATAATAGCTTATCCAATATGATGGCTCAAATCAGGCATCTATTACGTTATATACCCGTATTTCTTCTTCCAAAGGTGCTACGCAATGCCTCAGAAAACCTTGTGCATGTCAGTTCCTGGAAGAGACATGATTTCTTGCAAGCGGTAAAATCCAAATAGAACCAGTAAGCTCTACCATGCCCCTCCTCTGCATTTTTGTGGAAGCACCTTAAAAACACCTTGCAAAACACATGCACTTCTCAGGTTGTTAGTACAACCTAGCTGCAAATTGAGGAGCAAATTTCTTACCATTAATATTCAGGCTTTGTGTAACTGTAAAGCTTCAGTTTTGAAAGGTCATATCTCAGCAAAAGTTAGGAGAAATTTTATTTCCATGGGAATTTCTTTAGAATAATTCACTAGTAACTCTCCAATTAAGAATTCAACTGTCATATGTTATGGCAATAGTTTTGGTATAAGAAAAAACATTTTTTTCATTTTTTATGTGTTCAGAATCTGCTAATGACTCCATTTTCTGTGCATCCCCTCCAGCACATGGTGGTAGTAGTTCTTCTTCTGGAATAAATTGAGCAGGCCAGCATCTTCCTTGTTGGCTTGCTGCATTGTCCTTACTCACCTTTCCAATTTGATGGAGATCCTTGACAATTATTTTTTCAGTATCTTCTAGTACCGTTGTCAACAAATTAAATAGGAGAGCAATCCAGGCAAGGCCGAAAAGAATCCAAATGGCCACCAGCGTTCGGTAGTAGGAAAAGTAATTCCTGCCAGGCTGTTTACCTGCAGATAAGGGGAGAGAAAGAAGAAAGTTAACCAGTTAAACTGATTTGCCAGTGTAAAGTGGGCCAGCCTAATGGATTCATCAATGTATTTCGTACTGAGTACTTTAAAGTGATTTTTTCATTGTAGAGGAGTCTCTCACCTCCCCAGCATTAGGTCAAGGCTGGGCAAGTCTCTTGTTGCAATAAACTGATATATGCTAGAGCAAACATGCTGGCCCGTTAAAAAGATATACTGGGATTGAGGTGAATTAGCAGCAGAGCAGGATATTTTTTTCCCCTTGCAGCATACCAATGCCAATTCAACCTCTGCATCTACAGGTAAATGCAATGATGTGGAAAGTAGTGTAAAATTGTACTGTATTATCTTGAAAATGTTCTCAAACTCCCAAAGCACAAAAAGCAGAGCACAGTGGGCCACTATAGCCACACGGCTATTACTACCTAGTTTATTGTAATTCTGTGTATTTCTATAAATGTGATTATAACCTAATAAATATTTGCTTTAAATTATAGGTACCCTTGATCATACAAAGAGAGTAGCTGCAATTACTTTTGAACAGCTTTAGGAGCTTCCTCTGTTAAAAAACTACGTGACTGGTGAGAACTCACTGACACATGCTAAGAACACAACCTTCTGTGTTGGAAACCAGTGGACTGAAGCTTATTTCATGCAGTTCAAACCTCTTAGCATCAGCCAGTATCACACACCTGCTTTTCTGCATGGGTCATTTAGTTTGTTTCTTCAGACGTCCGCAATCCACCACCAATGTACAGAGAGCATTTGCTCCTATTGCACTTAGTCCCACACAATGTTATCATCATGATACAGCTCATATGGCCCTGGTATCTGCAGGAAAACTTGATATTGTTTATTGAGTGCTATAAGTCAACATCAAGGGTGCCTCCACTTAGTAGATAATGCAGCAATGTGCATAGACAGGGAGATCATCACAAACCTGCTGGATCATTTCCCATTGTAAAGCTGCTCAGAAGGACCCTGGCAACACTTTTCAAGTTCTGCAGTGCTCTGGACTGTGTAGATCAATGAGCAGGATTTTTGTACTTCATCATGCAAGAACTCTGGAAATAGGGCAGAAGTGGGCTGGTTTGTCCTCCGGGATATATATCCAACAGCTGTTTCTTTTTCTTCTGCTGGGCTTGAGTTGGCAGACGGAATGCCAGCCTTGCTACAAAGCATCTCCCTTCGTGCTCTTATCTGAAGTTCCTGATGTAGGGTTAGCAAAAGCAACTAGTAGTATCTTTGTAATGTTAACTCAAAACTGGACTTCAGCAGGGCATAAATTTGGTTCACAGCCCAAGGGGAGTTTCACCCTAGAGATATCACCTATATGTACAGGTATTACAAACAGTTAAATCCAGACTCTACCATCTTCCTAGGATGTCTCCCTACCCAAAACAGGCAACAAACAAGTTTTCAATTACTAAAATGCAAATAAACTCAAACCTGTTCTGTTCCACTTGGCCAGCGCAAATCCATTTGTCATCCGTAATCAATTCTAAATGCATAATACTCAGAACAATCATTGATTCTGCTTGTTTCACTGTGAAGGTATGAGGCATTAAACTTCGTCATCATTTTATCACCATTGATTAAGACCAATTGAGATAAATATTGCAGGGAAAAATATTTCAGCTCCAGTTAAGTCATCCTAATGAAGATAAAATCACAGAGCCTGGAGGTCTATCTAATTATTATTTTTTAACTGTATTTGTAAAATAATATGGCTGCAGAGGAGGAAAGTGCTATGGAGGTAGTGGTTTTCATGCTGTGACTTGCTGACATTATTTTAAACCACACTTGTAATTTGGACAAGAGAAGAGAATGCACTGGTTTGATGTTGACTTTTTCTCCTGCATGGCACCAGCCACTCTCCACCTTCCTGTATTCCACATCACTGAAGTTTGAGGTGCTCAGTATCACACAGGCCGGGGTTATTAGGCCCACAGATGGTTAGGAAAGAAATGCCTGTGCTCTACTGTTCTCCACTACAGTGACAAAGATTGGCCTCAGCTGGAGAAAACAGTGAGCAAAGAGGCCACTGTTTGTGATACATATTCCTTGCTGATGCCAGAGTTCTGTGTCATGTTCACGGCAATACTGCTTAACCACTGTTGGAGACAAAGAATCTTTCTCTGGATTATGTGAAAAGGGGAATTTCAGGGGACACTGGTTTCCTGTGCAGTTAGCTGGCTGGGATAATTTGAGAAATATGGCCTAATCAACTCATTGTCATTGCATGAATTAACCATCAGCTAGGCTACAAGATCATTATGATCACTAAACTCATGCAAGCAAGCAAAATGTCAACTGGATTGTCAATGCACTACCCAGTCTCTTTAGCAGACTCAGAAATTAAGGTCAGCAGGGAACATCAGACAATATCTGGAAAAGCTTGGGGCTCCCTCTGCCAAAGTCCACAGCCTGATGTAAGAAATCTTTCAAACATACAGCAAGGCTGCCAGCCAACTCCCCAAGGTCTCTCTTGCATCTTTTCAAGGCTTGAGAGCTTAGGGTTTGTTGTGTGGTGGATGTCTGTCCATCAGAAAGAGATGTGAGGCTTCCAGATTCTCTGTAGGGACAACACTGGTGCTCAAGTATTTGCTTCAGAGCTTCCTTCGCCTGTCTCCACTGAAGAGAAGTTTAGGTTGGCAAGATGTTGGCAGGATGGGTTGTTGTAGAGAAATCTTTGATTCTCCATGGAGTCCAAGTGCTTGATTGCTTCTCCTGTGGAGACTGATTTGGCTCCTGGTGATCATTTTGGAGTTCCTCTGGAAGCTATTCTGTGGAGGGTGTATTTTGGTCAGCAGATCCATGGAAGCATTTTGAGAAGCACTCCAGCATGCTGGAGTGTAGCTTAAACAGTTCGTCTTCAGGGGAAATCCTAATCTCTGGCTTGTGAAGACAGAGAGCCTCCAGTGATGCATACGAGACTAAAGAAAGCCACTTTGACAGTGATATATATGTTTAAGCCCCAGTTCTCATAGAGTGAGTAGACTTCCCCACTTTCCCATGACTGGGATTCCACCTCTCAGTCTGTTGTGTAAAATCCTGTCTTCTGAAAATGACCACTTATTTCTTTATTCTACACTTTGAAACATAAATCTTAGGTGGATAAAGCAGGGATACATGCCTTATTTTGTATGACTGCCACAAATTGTTCCCTTTTGGTATATGCAAATTCCTAGGCTCCTTGAATTCTCCCCCTACACTTCCTCCTCCCTCCCCAAAATACTGGATTCTTTACACCCCAAAGCACCACATTTCATTATATTTAGACAATTTTGTGCTTTTGTCAGCACATGCAATCCCAAAGAAATTAATATTTCCCCTAGAATTGTACAAGGCAAAGACTAGTCAGAGACTCAAACAGATGATTTGTCTCTACAGTATATTGGTGGACTGTGCAGTCAACCCATGGTAATTACAGTCATAACTCTGGCATTTTGCTGTGTCTCTGCTCTGAAATCAACCTTACCTACTACATAATCTCCAAAGCCAATGGTGCTGAGGGTGATAAATGCAAAGTAAATTCCTTCACTGTAGGACCAGCCCTCTGTTATCTGGAAGAAGACTGATGGCAAGCACAGAAAAACTAGGATCCCCGTTGCCAGGAAGAACAAAAGGGTCAGAAATTTGATCTTCTTCTGAAAAAGAAAACAATTCAATTACAGTAATAATTTGAAACACTAGCAGTCATACGTAATGCTGGCTATTCAAAATGGGTGGCTACCTAGGAATACCTACTAGGACCACAGGAACTGAAGGATTTGTGTTGAGTGCTCTTCCTCTGAAAGTACCCTAGCGTTGTTCTGAAGCAGAGGAAGCCATGTATGTGTTGCATGTCCACAGCAGCCCAGGGAGATGTAGTTTTTTATCTGATTGTATCAACCTCCAATGACCATGAGTATAGGAGGAATTCCTATCCAATGACTTTTACTGATGTCAGACTATTTCCAGTTTTCACCAGACAACTTTACTTACAGTTTTTAGGTATTCAGTTGTGGCACCTAAAGAACATTCAAATTTGCCTGGGAAAACAGACTTTTTTTTTTAAAAAAAGTATTTACACCATTTCTGACAATACTATCTCCAAGAGTCTTGATTGTTGACTTTATTTCTCATTGCATCAGTGCCACAACTTGGCTCCTACCCGGTGGATACCTTACTACAAGAAGACCTTTCACAAATGAGCTCCTGATGAAGAAGTGCCTGGTCAGTGACTTTTGAACCATACTACTTCCCAGCAGTCATGAAGAAGCCTTGACTGGAGAAAAAGACTTGTTATATATTAAGATTTATCAGTCCGACACACATCTAGTTTGTGTATAGAATTTTAAGTCCAGAGTGTCTGGAAATTAATGGCAACTGTTGGATAATTTTTTATGCCTTTGTGCATTGTGCATGTGCTTGAGTTTCTATCTGATCAAGCCTTATGTTCTATTTAAATTTGCCAGACATGGGGAGAAATTTAGCAATTTGAACAGGGTTGTCTGTAGCATTCATACCTTGCCCTGAAAGGGAATTACAGTAGGAGACACAGAAAAGCTATTCTCACTTTCTCAGTAGTGGTGAAAGAAGAGGAGGAGCTGCAAATAACTTGGGGCATAACCAGGCAAGACACATCCTGTCTCTAGCCCTTTACAGGTGCCTCCTCACCTTTCAGCAACTAGGCTCAAATGGACAACTTCAGCCTGATGTTTCCTTTCTGTCAAAGTCAAGAGAAGAAGGGGATTAAAGGACTGCATAATGAATAAGGAGGGGTGACACACTAGGCATTGAGTCAATATCCATTGAAACCCCTACAGCTTATCTACTTTTTACAGCTTTTTACAGCTCACCTGCTTTTTGCTGCCTCAAGATGAGATACTTAATCATCTCTCTCTTTACTAAAGGGAGACATGTACTTCCCTAGAGTGTTAGATCCTGAGATAAGTGTCTAGAGAAGTGGGAAGAGGCACCCACTCTTTCCCATTGATTGCTGAAGGGGGCTGGATGTCTGCCATTTAGATGGGTAGGCAAAATGCATCCCTTTTTCTGAATATCTCCTCTATGGTTGCCTTGTCTGTTTAGCTCTGCAACTGAAGAAAGTCTCTTTCCCTCTCCTAGCAAAATGTCTAACACAGCACGAGAGCAAATACAATAGAGGATAATTCCAGCATACCTCTTGAGAAAAAAAAACTAGAAATGAGCATGTAACTGTGCCTGAGTAAGTAAAACCAATTACCTTTCTCATTCCTTTCTCGTACAGGAATTTCCCCAGCTTTTTACACAGCAGTGAGAGCATCTTACCAACACGGTGGAGAAAAACAATATTCAGAGGGATTCCAAACAGAGCAAAAAAGACACAGAAGATCTGTCCCCCAGCAGTTTTAGGACGCAGTGTGCCATAGCCTATGAAAAAACATGGGTCAGAGGAGATATTCCAGAGAACTGAGCAGTCCACAGTCACATTCACACCTACCCCAACCTGGCCTGCCTTTGACCCTAAAAGATGTGGCTGGCACTTCTCAGTCTACATGCACTCCTTTGTTTCTGAAATAGACAGTAAGCAGATGAAGTGATTCACCCTGCATGTTTCAGGGGATGCAGAGAGCACAGTGTGCTCCCAACCCAGCCTTAAGGGGAATGAAAGCACAATCTAAAAGCAGTTACGGAAAACATGCTCTGTCCTGTGACAAATGCCTGGGAAGACAGAAAACAGAAGTCTGGGGACCTGGAAGACATCAAGCTGGAGTCCCAGGCTGTTTGTCATGTTAGAATCACATATAGCCATCTCTAGCTTCTTGTTGATCTGCCTGCGTGTTAGTGACCTCCCTGGCTAAATGTCAGTAAGTTGGTATGTCCAGATACTGGCTCCAGTCCTGGAGACAGTGCAGTGTGCATTAGAATAGATGGTGCTAATTAGTCCAGACCTTATTGGTGGCTGATTTATTCATGCCAGAGAGATATTTGTCTTAAAGTCCTGCTAAAAGAGGATTTATCTAAATAGCGGAACAATGGCTCCTGAACTCCAAACAAGTCCTTTAATGGACTGGAGACTTTGTTTCTCTTAGACTCCATGAGGTACAACCCTCAGTGCAAGAGTTCTGTACTTTATGTGTGTCCTTACTCTATAGATGACTCTGAGAAAGGCACTTTCCAGAGCAGAGTCCATCTTAAGGCATCCATTACTTGCAAAATACAATATTTTCCTTGAGGGAAAAGACAAATAAATCAACTGAGTGATTTCTTGGCTAGTAGGCCCCTAAATGCTTGAGCTGTCTTGTGCTCCCTGTTGCAGAAATATTCCATTTTCATGACAAAACCTGGTGAAGACGAGTGGAAGTACCTGCTGTACCTTCACAACAGATCTCTGTGGCGAAGGCGCAGAGAAGCAAGCACAGTTACACTTTTCCTGGGACGGCCCACCTGCCTGTGCTGGTTTTAGCTGGGATAGAGTTAATTTTCTTCATAGTAGCTAGTATGGGGCTATGTTTTGGATTTGTGCTGAAAACAGTGTTGGTAACACAGAGATTTTTTTTTTGTTATTGCTGAGCAGTACTTACACAGAGCCAAGGCCTTTTCTGCTTCTCACACCACCCCACCAGCGAGTAGGTTGGGGGTGCACAAGGAGTTGGAGGGGACACAGCTGGGACAGCTGACCCCAACTGACCAAATGGATATTCCATACCATATGGTGTCATGCTCAGCATATAGAGCTGGGGGAAGAAGAAGGAAGGGAGGGACATTTGGAGTGATTTTGTCTTCCCAAGTAACTGTACGCGTGAGGGAGCCCTGCTTTCCTGGAGATGGCTGAACACCTGCCTGTCGATGGGAAGCGGGGAATGAATTCCTTGTTTTGCTCTGCTTGCATGCGTGGCTTTTGCTTTACTTATTAAACTGTCTTTATCTCAACCCATGAGTTTTCTCACTTTTACTCTCTGATTCTCTCACATGGGTTCATGCAACACCTACATACCTGCCATGATGCTGGGGCATCACTGGGGCCCCTGTGACATGTCACAGTCACAGATCAGTAGAGCAGCTGTGCCTAGTGTGTAGCGTGAGTGAGGCCTCAGCTTCACTCTGCAAAAACATACATTTGACTTTCACTGCATGAGAGTGTGAAGCAGGACCCAGCAGTGTGGATTTTATGCTCAAATCTGGCAGGCCTGCACTTTTTGGGATGCATATTTGAGAGAAAGGGAGAGGCAGGCAGGGGCAGGCAGTCTCTGAAAAGGTCAGAAGAGCTTAAAGCAGCAGTGTAAAAGTCTCAGCATTTACCTTGCACCCTTCCCATTTTTTTCCTTCTGGGATATGACTAATTCAATATGTGCAGTAACAGCTCAGCACAGGTTACTGAGACAATGTTCATGCCCCAGCAGAGTTCATTTCTTCCCTACCATTATTTTATGCTTTACAGCACTCCCGGATTTAAGCCTATTTGACCCTAGAAAAAAGACCACAAAAGTGAAGTTTATCTCCTGCTCACAACTGGCAGCAGAGCAAACATCTTAACAGGTGGCTCAAAAAGAAGAAACAAGTGGAAAATACTATGAAAAGCCTCTGGTATTTCACAAGTCAAAATAATGCACAAAGAGCTGTGCAGTGGCGAGGTCTCAGGATCAAGTCCGTTGCTAGTTACCATCCGTGACAATGAAGAGCTGGAGTTTTTATCCTTGAAAGTATTGTCCATTCAGGTCCTAATAACCAGCCATAATAAGCATCACACAAACACACATACATTGACAGCATTAGACCTACCTATTGTGGAGACAACCGTGCCTGCAAAGAAGAAGGAGTTACTGAAATCCCAGTTGCTGTCTTCAATCTGTGATTCATTTCCAACAGGATATACTCCATTCTGAATGGCTTCAGTCAGGTTCTGGGAGGGAAAGCAAAGTTTGGTATCAATATGGCTGCTTTTCTCAAGTGCTTGCTGCAAGAATACTACAGATTTAGCTAACTACTGCTCCATTCCAGTGAATACCACTCACCTGTCCTCAATGATACTCTGACACTATTCACACCTTTACCTCCAAGGTTGGGTAGCAGCCAGCCGGTGGTTTTGTGTTAGTTTTTTGCCCTGTTTATGCTGACTGCTCTAGTGGATGTTAGGAGAACTTGTTTCTTTTAGGGTGATCAAGGACCTCAACTCTTTTAGGCTAAGTACTCTGGAAAAATGATCCTGTAGATGACTAGGATGTGGCAGAGCAAGACAGCCCACTGATTTAAGTGATGGGGTGGCTGGTTGCTGGTTTTGAGTTTGCCCTTGAGATGGCAGTGGTGGATCCAGGATCTAATACCCACCTGTAAGCAGGCACACAGAGCACTTTGATCCCTCCCAGAAGGGCATCAGTGAGTTATAGCAGGGTACACATGACATACATAGAAAATTTCATTTTAAGGCTGTATTGTGATTAATGTCACAAATTTAAATTCAGAGAAAGTCCATTGATTTTTCAAAGCATTACTCTTGGTGCGACCAGAATCAGAATTCAGCCTGACATATACACTCTTCTCCAAATTGCATGCATGAACACATGTGCACATATTTACAATGTGGCCTTTTAGATGGGGTTAGATGAACATCTGTCAGAGATGGTTTGGGTTGAGTTGAGACTACCCTGCCATAGGGGGTTTGACTAGATGTATCTCCCAAGCCCCTCCAGCCTTATCATCTATCATGTTAAGTATGTTCAGACTCTTCCCTTGTTCCTTGGTTTTAATTCTGAGTATTGTTATTTTTTTTAATGTAAAATAAAATAAAATACCCAAACAGTATCCAGCTGTCCCTGCCTTTAGGAAACAGAGAACATTGGACTGGACATCTGGAAGGCAGGCTTTTACAGAAGCAGCCTAGACAAAGTCCAGGGCTGAGCCCTGCCATAGGCAAGACACAAGCTGGAATAAACTGCACCAGAAAAGTCTTCCCCGGCTTCCTCCTTCATTATCTTTTTTGATGGTCCCATAAAATCAAGGCTAACAGAAATCATTCCACAGCCCTTGCACAAAGATTTCATTGTCTTGAAAAGTTCCTCTTTTTTTTCCTCCTACCCACAAAAAAATTAAAATCCAAAGGGAAGAGGGTGCATCCATATGTGAACTGGGGGCTGAATTGCTGGTTGTGTTATTGGAAATACCAGTTCTTCCTCTCCTCTCCTTATCCTGTGAAGTGGCCCATTAAGAGCTCTGTTAGTTTCTCACGCAGAAATGCTTACAGCAAAGCTATTTGCACTCCCCATTTTCTTCTGCATTGTAGCAGATAGAGCTAGGAAATACCGACCATGAAGAGAGAACTAAACTCATTCTCAGCTTCCTGTGCCATGGCTAGAAACACCTTTCCCTTGGACAGGCTACCTGTTTCACCTCTGCAGCGTCTTCAAAAAGTAAACCTTGACTATGCCGCTCTCCTTGTAGTGATCTGGGCTTCGTCTTTTCTCCCAACAGATTATTTCAGACCTTGCCATATTGTTCCTTTGTGCTATCTGTGGCACTGTTTTAAGTGGCAACCATGCCCATTCATTTCTGACAGCCTTACTTTTCCTGCCATGCCACCCATTGTAGATGAGCACAAACCCACTGAAAGTCAAATCAACAGGAGGCAAGACCCCAAAGAATCGGGACATCACAGGATGGGGACTGTTAACAGCTGACACACAAGGTTTTGCCAAGCTACATAAGCTGTATTTACCATCAGTGTGACCTGCCTGCTCAGACTGGAGAGTGGGCTTGGGGTTTGCTAAAATCATCCAAATGACCACATCAGTAGAACACAATTAAAGTTATCTGTGTAGCAAGGCTGAGTAGGAAGAGACATCTGATGGGGAAACAGGAGGGAGAAAGGGCTTCCGCAGGGCTGGCACTTACCTTCATAAACTGCTCCATCTCTGCCACCGTAAGGCGAGTGAAGTTCTGCAGAAAAGCCTCCTTCATCTGGGCAGCTGCCATTTTCTCCTGCTTCTCAGCAGTCCTCTCCAGCGCCTGGAACACAGCAGCACCTACCAGCAGGTAGACAAAGTAGCCGGCCACCAGCAAACCCGTCTGCAGCTTGCCACTGCACATGGCCTTTGGTGGGACACAGCAAGGGATGGGGAGCGAAAGATGGCTATTGGTAAATCCCTTGCACGCCTGGGAAGCCTTCCCCAGGCAGGAAAAACCCTCCCAGCTCCAGTTTCCTCTGGGATCTTGCGCTGACAGGGACAGTGAGCTGTCAAATACATTCATAGGGAAGTTGGGAAAAAAAAATTCACACAAACCCAACCCCCCGAAAAAAACTTTCCACTCTCTGGGCTGTTTAGGGATTTCCTCTTGTCTGTGAAACTCTGCCTTGCTGAGTTCTCAGGAAAAGTGGGTCAGGATGTGAGGAGCTGGCAGGTGGCCATCTCCTGCTCAAGAGACTCTGGGGACAGGTGAGGATAGCCTGCAAAGGGCCCACCAGGGAGCTTGCTTGGAAAAACATTATTTTCCCTCCTCTGCCTCCTACTAACACTGAGAACTGGACTCCAGGGCAAGCTCTGATGACCCTAGAAGCCCCTTCTTTCCCTGTCCCACTGGGAGTGAGGGGGAGAACTGAATGACTGACTTTGTGGTGCTTATCTACCCATTGGGGTTAACCCACAGCACACGCCCTGCCTGTTTGTCTCAGACTCAAGTGTCTTCATGTCTTAATGAATTCCTAGGCTCTATTTTTTTATGACATGACCAGATGATGAGTATAGCATAGTGCTTGCAGACAATCACTAATGCTTCTGATTCTGAGCCTGCCTGGATTTTTTCCCCTAATCATTCCTTGGAGTGTTTCCCATGAAACATCCGGCTCTCTTAGGAGAGGGCTCCACTACGTGGCTGAAAATCTCTGTGCCTTTCCAAGAGTTTGATGACTCATCCCCCACAAGCATGAACGTACCAAGACACCCACTCAAAAGCACATACTCGTTAGAGTATGACTATGCCCTCCTTCATCTTTGCGTTTGTCAGGGCTTCTTAGTTAAGTTGTGGCTTCTAAGAGGTATTGATGTATCTCCTACATGGTGAGTGCACAGCTGTGCCTTCATCTCCCCACCAACCTAGGAGATCTCCAATGATCTCTAATAATCCTTCTGTGCACTGTTTACCTGCCTCAAGGCTACTCATATGGGGATCCTCATATCAAGGTCCTCCACGTGGCCTGGGGTTCCTGGTTTAAGAATGGTGAGATGCCCACAGCTTCCACAACTTATGTTCCAAAGAATATCATGTAAAATAAACTCAGCTTTTCATAAAGAAATGCTTGGCCATCTCAATGTATGCAACTAACTTGCTTGACCAACCTGATCTCCTTCTATGACAAGATGACCCATTTAATGGATGAGGGAAAGGCTGTGGATGTTGTCTACCTAGATTTTAGTAAAGTCTTTGACGCCATTTCCCACAGCATTCTCCTGGAGAAACTGGCTGCTCACGGCTTGGATGGCCGTACGCTTCACTGGGTAAAAACAGGCTGGATATCCGAGCCCAAAGAGTTGTGATGAATGGAGTTAAATCCAGTTGGCAGCTGGTCACATGTGGTGTTCCCCAGGGCTCAGTACTGGGGCCACTTCTCTAATATCTTCATCAATGGGGGGATCAAGTGCATGCTTAGTAAGTTTTCAGATGACACCAAGGTGGGCGGAAGTGTTGATCTGCTGGAGGGTAGGAAGGCTTTACAGAGAGATCTCGACAGGCTGGATCGATAGGCCAAGGCCAACTGTATGAGGTTCAACAAGACTAAGTGTCAGGTCCTGCATTTGGGAGCAGCGAAGAGCTGCGAAGCTGGTGAAGGGTCTAGAGAACAAGTCTTATGAGGAGCAGCTGAGGGAACTGGGGTTGTTTAGCCGAGAGAAAAGGAGGCTGAGAGGAAACCTTATTGCTCTCTCCAACTACTCAAAAGGAGGTGGTGGTAAGGTGAGTGTCAGTCTCTTTTCCCAAGTAACAAGTGATAGAACAAGAGCAAATGGCCTCAAGTTGCACTAGGAGAGGTTTAGATTGGATATTGGGAAAAAAATTCTTCACAGAAGGAGTTGTCAATCATTGGAACAGGCTGCCCAGGGAAGTGGTTGAGGCACCATGCCTAGAGGTATCTAAAAGACATGTAGATGTGGCACTTAGGGACATGGTTTAGTGGTGGACATGGCAGTGTTAGGTTTCTGGTTGCATTTGATGAGCCTAAGGGTCTTTTCCAACCTAAACAATTTGATGATTCTATGGTACCCACAGTAATGTAGACTCTACTGATTTCAGAAGGATGATTCCCATGTGTTGGAAACTCACTTATGTAAGTCTCAGAGCTTGTTCCCATCAGCTTCAATGAGAATTTGGCTGTCATTGACAAGAATTTGTAGGTTGGGAGAGCAAAGTCCTTCAATGACAATACTGACTTTGGAGCAGGTACCAGACAGATCTGAGCTTGGCTGTACCATGGACATTCTTAACACTCAGATTAACTTGCTTGACCTTAGATTTTCCAGGATTTTAATTTGCTTTGTGCACAATTTCTTTGTTATTTCAGCAGATGCCCTACTTTAATCATAAGAAAACACCGAAGTAAATCAGCCTTCAAAGAAGCATTTAAAATGTGCCACCTATTCTGCTCTTCAAGCCTTTGTGTTTTTATTGAGTTTGAAAATACAAGAAAAGGCAGCAACTCTGGGATTAGCGTCGCAGAACTGGCGTAAACAAGAAGTGGCAGATGGCTTCGCTCTGCCAAGTGCATGTTGTCCTTTCACACATAAATCTGTTTGACCTCAGAGGAAAACAGGAAAACTATGAATGAAGGTAAGTAGCTTTGCAAACCCTTAAAAGTTTAAAGATTTTCTTTAGAGTTACTGGAAAAGGGTTTGTAGAAACAGGATGTGTCATGTTTCCTTTCACTTCTTTTGAAGCTACAGGGTGTTGAAGGTGTGTTTCTTCCTCAGATTTAAACTATTTCTGTCCAAATAATGGCACCTATGGCTTCACCCTTTTGTGTGTCTCAGAATCCCAGCCCAGTGAGACAAGAGAAGTTGCTTCACATGTACAAATGCAGCATTTCCTCATCTGCACAGCAGGCATGAAGATAATACAGGTGGATTCTTTCCTCAATACATTTGATGGGGAAATGGATGGAGAAAAACATGAAACTCATGGAATATGGTGAGAATTCTGATATTGACTTCAGTTGCAGTGGTTTCATCAGGGTGGGCAAGGTGCCACAAAACCGCATCTTTCTCATGCTGTCTCATCTGAAGTGTGTATATACTAAGCTGGGTTTCCCTCTAGCCCTATCTGCAAGATAGCAGATTTGCTATTTGTGCATACATCTCCAGAAACCCTTGACTGCAAGGAAGCATTCAGAAGACTGGTGAACTTTGGTTTTCTCTAGCTCTGGATTAGAAAATACACATCATCTTTTTGCAGTCTGTTTCTTCATACCTGCCTGCGAATCTTTAATAACCACTACCAATTGTTCTGACATGAGAGGAGTCTCCCATCACACAGCATCTTGTTCATACTTGGGTTGATGCTTGCAGAGGGAAAGAGGGAGAGAAAGCACAGTATCTAGTCACTACTGGGATCTTCACAGATAAGTTGCTTTGGGGAAGAAAGGAAGTGAGAACCCATATTCACTCAGTGGAGTGCTCCACTTGAAGCCATTCCTCATAAACGTGAGAATAATTTCTGTTAGCCGTGACTGTACTCAATTCCTTACTTTGCCTAGATTAAAAACTGCAAAACATGCTCTTGGTGGAGGCTGCTGGAGCTGTGCCACTTGTTGTAGCTACTGAGTGAGAGTCATTGAGAGAAGGGGGATCTGGGCTGAGCCAAAGCACCATCATTGACTCCTTTCCACTGCAGAGGTCTGGACACTGGGCTAGCCTGACACCACTTACGTCAGTCTGAAAACTGAGCACTTCCTAAGTGCTGGGAGCTGCTGTACGTACAACATTCTCATCCAAAGGCTAATGCTAGCACCTCACACCTGCTTCCTAACCAGAGTAATTAACTGTCTAGATAGCTGGGAAGGTAAATGGGGACAGTCTATCTAGTGAACCAGCCACCATTATCTCTGTGTACTGGGAGATCATGAATAGACCCTGCCTAGATGCAAGTTTATACAACCCTCCTAGATACTAGTTAAAATAAATTGCTGGTGAGGGCAGCTCTTCTCTCATATTCCCCAAGACCTTGGACCAGCTGGACTGTCAGAACTAGTCAATGCCAGTCATTCCTCAAGAAGGAGCTGAAGAAGCTGACATAAGGCCTCACCACCGTAGTTTTCAGTTGTGGGAAACCAACAGATCCAACTATCAAGCAGTTACACTTCTCTGCAACTCATAAATTGATGGGAGGGCTTCTATTGGCCCAGTTCAACATTCCTTTGGGACTGCCCCACTGCCACTTAATCTGTAGCTTTCAGTTACAGCAACAACAGGATCCATAGCAGTGCAGGAGGCCATGGGTGAGTTGGGGTGTAGTTTCCTGGCGAGGACTTCCAGCAAAACCTAGGTATCATGGTGCTGCGGAAACTTCTGCCAGGGTGCAGTGAGGACCACAGCTTCCTCAGGGCCTGAGGAAGTGGGAGCTGAGTGTGCTAACACAGAGGCCTGTCCCACTCTCCCCATCCAGGGAGCAGGGCAGGCCTGGGGACCCTTGGCAGGTTCCATCAGTCACGCCTGCAGATCATCAGGCAGGTTCATGGTGACAAGGCAGGATGAGTTCAAGCCAGGAAGTCAATTTGCAGCTCAGAGTCATGTCCAGGGATGGCCAGACATAGCTGTGGGGACAGGGCGAGGCTGAGGATGGGCTGGGATGTTGGCCCACTGGTGGGCCCATGGCCTGGCCGAGCAAGTCTGGGGGAAGCGGGAAACTAACAACCTGCAGTGTCACTGGGACAGGGACTGACAGCCCTGGCTTGGGCTGGAGGGGGATCCTGGGTCATGGACAGGGTAGAGGGAAGCCCTGGGGGCTGGTCAGGGCCCTGGCAGTCATGGAGGCAGAATGTCTGCTAAGGCAGTTAATTAATACTTTTTGTTCCTAAGCTAGTACAGACCGATGACGCAGTTATGGGACCAGGGAGAGAGAAGCGATGCAGAATTCTCGCACTTGCATTGTTTACCCAGTCCATTGCAGGGAAACCCACGTAGGGAGATCCAGTGGTAATGGAGGGCAGGGAGCATTTCCTGCCCATGACATGATGTGCTGGGACAAGGTTTTCTTACGCCAAGTCCTTGCTCTTGCTCCTTCCCACTCCCATCATACCCACAGTTCAGCCATTTCCCTTTTCTACATATGACATTAGCTATCTTGCTGCATCCTTATGCATTCTGTGTCCTTAGGCAGATTATAGCCTGAAATTAATTCCAGCTTAGTGGAAAATGTTATCAGTTGCCATGGAAGTGCCTTACCATGCAATTGTGGTTGTACTTCCTGTTGTGTTCAGGGCTAAAACCATTAGATGACTCTCATTTTTACACTTTCTTACAATTGTCCTATAAATATCTGTTACTCATACCTGTGGTCAGAATATTCAGTCTTCTAACATGGGTCATTTTGTTTTTATGCTGTGATCTTATGCCAGGCTATTAAACACTTATGCTAAAGCTTTCTTCAGCAGAGATCCTCAGACTTCCTGGTTTGTTATTTAAGATCTGCAAAGCTTGCAGATAACTATCAACTGTCAAGGAAATGGGCTGATTTCCATGAGTGAAGAAAATGCTGAAGCTGGTCACTTGCCTTTGCTAGCTGGCTGATACTGACATAAGAGCTCCAGTATGCAGGAGGTAAGGGCTGCTGTGCCAGGCAACTCAGCATGGAAAACTGCCCAAGTGCTGGGTGATTCCTGGTCACAGTGTTATCAACTGTAAAGAGCATCTCCATTTGCTCAGTGATATATATCTGCCATCACTAACTGCTCATTTGGGGATCTGTGCCGGCTCTTTCTTTGTTCATCATATACATTAGGGATTCAATTAATGCAGTTTTGTACAAGCTCATCTATGCTGTTATCATCAAAGAAAAGACTCCCCCCACCACCAGCAGTGTCCACTCCAACGATCTTTGGACAATGCTTTTGTTATGGGTAGCTCCACCTGAAGGCCTCCAGAGCAATGGAAACACCTGCACAACAAGGTCACCAACGCCATTTGATCCTTACTGTCAAAATCAAAGTAACATAGAGAATTTGAGTTGGGAGAGACCTCTGGAGATCTTTAGTCTAGTCCCCTACTCAAAGCAGGACTAACATCAAAGTCAGGACATGTTACTTGGGGTCTTGTCCAGCTGAACTTTGAATGTTGCCGAAGAAGGAGATTCCCCACCCTCTCTGGCTACCTCTTCCAGGGCTTATCTGCTCTCATGACATACTTCCCTTAGTGCAATGTGTGACCATCACCATACATTTTTTTCACTGTGTGCCTTTGAGAAAAGACAGGCTCTGGGTAGTGGAAGACAGCAATTAGATCTCCCTCAGCCTTCCTTCGTGGAGATATGAGGTGCTGGACAGTTGTTGTGTTGTGCAGCGTATCAATGTCATCCTGCTACCTGTCAACAGAGCTGCGACATCAGCCTGTTGCCAAGCCAGGGCACCCACCTCTTGAAACCAACTGCCCCCAGAGCAGCTTCTGTAAACAGACAGGGACAGTATAACCTATGGGATTCTGACTAGACACTGTGCTGTCCTTCACCACCTAGGTACCTGCACCTAGGCACACCTCTTGGCATGCTTACTCAGGGCCACTGGCATGGACTGCAGGCTCACATGCAACTGCGATCTGGCTATTACTCAGTGAATGGTGTCAGGCATGGACACATCTATGTACTGTTTGAAGCACTTCTTTCATTGTGAGCTTTTCTTACAATTGCAACATGAGCATCCCTCATGCCTACAGAATCTTGGCATTTAAAGGTCCTCACAGTTGCACAGAAAACCAGGCAACGACCTTGCTTCTTATGCAGTCTTCTTCTCCTGACAGACCTCCATCCTTGGCATCTTGGGACTCCCGGGAACTAGCCCTGGGCTGTAGTAATTCCCTTGAGAGGAATCATGTCTCTGTAGCATAACATCCAAGGGACTCAGTGAAAGAATATAATTGGCAGTAAGCTGCCAGTGCTGCCAGGCAGCTCCTGCAGCATGCTCTTGGTCAAGTGACAGATACTGCCTGGGGCATTGCTGGGACCCAGGGGCTGTACAGTGGGGGTTCACTTGTGCCTGAACACAACTGGGACAAACATCCTACAGCATCAGGCTATCCGTGCCAATTATCTTCTGGGAGTCAGAAAACAGATTGGTCAAGAAAGGTTTCTAATAATGGTGCTGTGACCAGAGTTGTCAGTGGCTCAGGATTTTTACAGAATACAAAAAAGAGAAAATTCAGCCCAGGATATGCCTCTCTGAGAAGAGTGTGCAGGAGGGTAAGCAGCTCTGGGGAAGTGACAAGAAATTGCCAAAGAGCCGGAAAACCTGGAGCCTCTTGGAATGAGAACCAGTTAATGTGATGAAAGTGCTTTGGCCTGGGTCACTGGCAAGACTGACTTTGTGGTAACAATCTGTTCAGATGCAGAGGGCTAAGCAGATTGCATCGTCTTCATATTCTCAACCAGTGCTTCATCCCCCAGATTCTCAACCTCATCCTTGATCAAGGGAACTTGGCAAGATGAACCTGCAAGGTAGGCATTTTCATTGGTTCAAAAGCTCAAAGGTACACAAGAGGGAGAAAAAGCCCCAATAAATGAGCAACAGGTTCAAGAGGAGAGATTGGCTAACTCATTAACTGAAGCTCAGAGCTTGCTCTTTGAAGCTGGAGGGACACAAAGCACTGAATAAGAATATCATGGATGTATTCAAATGAAAAAAATCACATAGGATATCTTACTCAAATAACGTGTTTCTCTTCTTGCCTTCATATACCAAGACTGTAATGTACTTTACCTCTTTGAACCAGCAAAGATGCACGGTACAGGCAGTGTTATAGCGGCCATTTTGCAGTGAAACAAAATTTTTGGAGAAAGGTCAAGCCATAGAGTGAAAACCACTGTTGTAAAAAAACTCAATTTTAACTTATTTTTCCACAGATCCATCATAAGGCAAGAGAGGTTCTGGTAGCTTTGCGCATCATGGAAGAACTGTCCGTGTTCTACACCTTCAAAATGAAAACTGGAGGAAGCCTGGGCTTCTCTAGCACTTGGAAATATACAGTTAGGCAGTTCTTTTGATATGACAATTAACGAAGATCTTGCAAATCTTTGCCCACATACCACCATTGAATTTACACAGGAGGTGTCCAAAGTATAGGTACGAGTGCACATCTTCTGTCACAAAGCTGCCATCAGGCAGGCCGAAGAGCAGGACCAGGACTCCAGCGATGGCCTAGAACTGCCAGTGCTACAAGGCAGCAAAGAGCAGGGTTCTTCAGGCAAAACCACTTCGCTCCTGCCTCATCTGCAACTTGGTCCTCTAATCCAAGCTCCACTGCAGTCACTGTCACAGGCAAAAAAACTCTTGATGTGGGGAAATTAATTTAATTTACTACAAATCAAATCAGATTAGGATAATGAGAAATTAAATGAAGCTCCAGCATGGGTCCCTTCCATGGGGTACAGTCCTTCAGGAACAGACTGCTCCTGCGTGGTTTCCCCATCGGGTCACAAGTCCTGCCAGAAAACCTGCTCCAGCGTGGGCTCCTCTTCTCAGGACCACGGGTCACTGCTCCAGTGTAGACCTCCATGGGCTGCAGGGGGACAACCTGCCTCCCCATGGTCTTCACCACAGCATGCAGGGGAATCTCTGCTCTGCACTCATGGTACTTGTCCCCTGTGCAAAGGGCTCCCTTCTCAGAAAGCCTGATATCTGCCTCACTGAGGTCACCAAGCGCAATGCCCTCGGGCTCCCTGGGCTTGGATTGCCTCGAGCTCCGCAGGCACCCACTTCAGCCTCCCTATGGCGTATAAGAAACATGCAGAGCTGTGGAGGGCCATCAGTTAGTCTAATTTGCCCAACACAGGAGCACGGACAGGCGGGGGAGCCTCAGTTAAAGAATCAGTGAAACCAGAGCCCACTTCATCAGCTCTTCTGCAAAACGCTCCCCAACTCTGCAGCAGCTGAGCAGTCAGCACCCTTTGCCCACGTTCCACAACAAAACGATGCACAGACACTCACAGACACAGTGTTTTTTCGAACAAGACATTTCTTGGAATATTTGAGCAGAGTAAAGCTCCTGGCGGGAATGGATGCTCTCCTGGCAGGACCAGGAGGCGCTTGTCCGAAATTCTGTCCGTGTCCAGTGCAACACTCCTTTCTCCTTCCTTCTAGAGCTGCCCTCCTTGCTGCCGGTGGCTGGCTGACGGCTCCTTGTCCTGAGCCACCAGCAGAGCCCAAAGAGCAGGACCAGGACTCCTGCGACGGCCCAGAACTTCCACGGCTGCAAGGCAGCGAAGAGCAGGCCTCCCCAGGCCACGCCGCTCTGCTCTTGACTCCTCTGCTCCAGGCTCCTATTCTGCTGGTAACAACTGCCTCCGCCTAGTCGATGCTCATGAAGTTGTCCAGGTTGCCTTGCTGCACTCCAAATATCAGCTCAATCAGGAAGGATCTCTCCAAGACATTTGTGATTAGGAGCATGCAGCAGCGCCTGCAGGGCAGCACTCTTAGCCTGAATTTAGAGGACACAAGCAGAACCTTGCAGGCTTTTGTGAGCAGTTCTTGGAACCAACGGGCAGTTTTCTCTATATCTAGGTAGGAGCCAGTGCAGAGGGTGCCTAGGAGGCTGGGACTCTGATTTTTCCACAGCTCCTCCTCAGGGTGGTGGAGGAAGCACAGCATGTCCCCCACCAGCCGCTCCCTCATGCAGCTACAAATCAGCTCCACGCGGAGGAATGAGTTCTTTGCTGGTAGCTCCCCTGCAGTGCTCAGCTCCAGGTGGAAGGCATGCCCTCGTGGGGGCTTCAGGGGTACCAGCAGGCGGAAGACAGCATCCTCCTTTTGAGGACTCCAGATTTCGATGTGTCTGCTCAGCGTGATGGTTGGCTGCAGTCGTGGTACAAAATCTTTCTTGGACAAGGTTTGGCACACACACAGAAGCTTGTCCACCAAGTTCCGAAAGAATATGGACCTGCAGGGCAGATCCTGCATATGCTCCTGGAAGGGATTTTTCAAAAATCGTCCCACATTCAATGAAACACAGAGGTTTTCTTCTTCCTTCACCTCCTTACACTCTCTGTTTATGGAGCTGCACTCCTTGCTGCTGCTGGCTGACTGATGGCTTCTTTTCCTGAGCAACCAGCAGAGCCCGAACAGCACGACCAGCACTCCAGCGATGGCCCAGAACTGCCAGCACTGCAAGGCAGCAAAGAGCAGGGCTCCCCAGGCCACGCCGCTCTGCTCCTGAGTCCTCTGCTCCATGATGCTCTGCTCCAGGCTCCTCTGCTCCAGCTCCCGCAGCAGCCGAGTCATCTCCCGACTCAGAAGCTCCGCACGCTGCTCCATGCGCTCACGCGTCGCCTCATCCAGCTCATCACCCACCATCTGCGGGAACTGGATGATGCTTTGCACAAGCAGGGCGAAGAATTTTGTGACAGCCATGGCCTGCAGGAGGAGGGAGAGAAGGGCTTCAGTGGCGCTGGGAGGGAGGGATCTGGAGATGGGAAGCAGGGAGGGGAGCTGGGGGCAGGTAGGAGAGGGGGCGAGGCAGCTGGGAGGCAGCAAGGCCTGCGCCCAGCCCCGGCAGTGGCGGCACCGTGCCTTGCCCAAGGCGCTCCCGCGAGCAGCTGGTCCCTCGATGCAGGGCAAGAACCCACCCACGCCGGGGGCCCGGGTTTCTGCCCCGGCCCTCGTCCAGCCCAGCCTCCCCCCGTGTGTGTGCACTCACTGCTGGCCCAGGCTGCACTGGGCAGCGCTGCCTGCTGGCGCCCCTGATAACCACCCCCATTGTGATGCGTCCCCTGTGCTGTCACAGGTGCAGGAACGCATCACAGGCATGACCACTGGCCAACCCCGCCCTTCGGCCCCACCCTGGCTCAGCGACTCACAGGTTCCCTGGGGTAGTGGTTAAGGCCTGCCTAGAGTTCATTTTCTTCACAGGAGCTTGCATGGTGGTATAGTTTGGATTTATTATCACCTGCCTGCCAATCACAGTCTCATAATCATAGAATATCCTGATTTGGAAGAGACTCACAAAGAGCACTGAGTCCACACCACCCTGGGCAACCTGAAAGATCAATCATAGTATCATGGAATCATTTAGGTCTGAAAAGACCATTAAGATCATTGAGTCCAACTGCAAACCTTGCACTGCCAAGTCCACCACTAAACCATATCCCTAAGCGCCACATCTATACATTTTTTAAATACCTCCAGGCATGGTTCCTCAACCACTTCCTTGGGCAGCCCGTTCTGATGTTTGATAACCCTTCCAGTGAAGAAATTTCCCCCAATATCCAATCTAAACCTCCCCTGGTGCAATTTGAGGCCGTTTCGTCTCTTCCTATCACTTGTTACTTGGCAAAAGAGACCAACACCCACCTCGCCACCACCTCCTTTCAGGTAGTTGTAGAGAGTGTAGAGGCCTCAGCCTCCTGTTCTCCAGGCAAAACAACCCCAGTTCCCTCAGCCGCTCTTCGTGAGACTTGTTCTCTAGACCCTTCACCACCTTTGTTGCCCTTGTTTGGACACACTCCAGCACCTCAGTGTCTTCCTTGTAGTGAGGGGCCCAAAACTGAACACAGTATTCGAGGTGGGGAGGGATCTTCTATTACAAATATTTCAGCCGACACATCATATTTACCGGTTCAGGTGTCAGCTGGGAACTAACACTATACGGTCTGTGACTGAATCTAAGCTTAGAATGATGACACAAAACGTGCATAGCACTCACCTAGAAGGGGAGGACACCCAGTCTCAGGAAGTTACTTTAAATGGCGTCATGATTCAAAGGAAGGGCTTTGGGACACGCACCCACTGCTCCAAGGACAACCACTCAAAGGGGGTCTCTGTTGAGGGCCCCATTTATAACCTGGGTCAGATCTGAACTGTGGTCCTGTATTGGTTGTGGTCACATATGGCTCCCTTTGGTTGAAGGGTCTCCTAGGTGGACTTCTTGGCTGAGGTGGAGGTGCTCACACCGCACCATCAACCAATGACCCCAAGTCCTTTTCCGCCGGGCAGCTTTCCAGCCACTCTTCCCCAAGCCTGTAGCATGTTGCATGGGGTTGTTGTGAGCCAAGTGCAGAACCCAGCACTGAGCCTTGCTGAGCCTCATACAGCTGGCCTCGGCCCATCCTCAGTCCAGCCTGTCCAGATCCCTCTGTAGAGCCTTTCTACCCTCAAGCCCAGCCTGGTGTCATCTGAAAACTTAGGGAGCGTGCACTCGATCCCCTCATCCAGATCATCGATCATAGAATCATAGAATCACAGAATCGGAGAATCAGAGAATGGTTTGGGTTGGAAGGGACCTCAAAGATCATCTAGTTCCAACCCCGCTGCCATGGGCAGGGACACCCTCCACTAGACCAGGTTGCCCAAAGCCCCATCCAACCTGGCCTCGAACACTTCCAGGGATGGGGCCTCCACAACCTCTCTGGGCAACACCTGCTCCAATGCCTCACCACCCTTCCAGTAAAGAATGTCTTCCTTCTATCTAATCTAAAACTACCCTCTTTTAGTTTAAACCCATTAGCCCTTGCCCTGTCACTACACTCCCTGATGAACAGTCCCTCTCCATCTTTCCTGTAGGCCCCTTTTAGGTCCTGGAAAGCCACAATTTGGTATCCCCAGAGCCTTCTCTTCTCCAGGCTGAACCACCCCAACTCTCTCAGCCTGTCCTCATAGGAGAAGTGCTCCAGCCCCTGATCAACATCGTGGCGCTACTCTGGACTCGCCCCAACACTTCAATGTCTGTCTTGTACTGGGGACCCCAGAGCGTGAGGCAGTACTCCAAGTGGGGTCTCACAAGAATGGAGTAGAGGGGCAGGATCACCTCAATGGCCTACTGGCCACGCTGGTTTTGATGCAGCCCAGGATATGGTTGGCTTTCTGGGCTGCAAGCGCACACTGCCAGCTCCTGTTGAACTTTTCATCAATCAACAGCCCCAAGTCCTTCTCCTCAGAGCTGCTCTCAATCCATTCTCCGCCCAGCCTGTAGTTGTGCTTGGGATTGCGCCGACACCTGTGCAGGACCTTGCACTTGGCCTTGTTGAACTTCATGCGGTTCGCACGGGCCCACCTCTCAAGCCTCTCAAGGTCCCCGCTGGATGGCTTCCCTTCCCTCCAGCGTGTCGACCGCACCACACAGCGTGGTGATGTCGGCAAACTTGCTGAGGGTGCACTCCATCCCACTGTCCATGTCGCCGACAAAGATGTTGAACAGTGCCGGTCCCACTACCGACCCCTGAGGAACACCACTCCTCACTGATCTCCACTTGGACGTTCAGCCGTTGACCACGACTCTTCGAGTGCGACCATCCAGCCAATTCCTCATCCACTGAGTGGTCCATCCATCCAATCCATGTCTCTCCAATTTAGAGACAAGGATGCCATGCGGGACAGCGTCAAAGGCTTTGCATAAGTCCAGGTAGATGATGTCTGTCACTCTTTCCTTGTCCACCAATGCTGTAACCCCATCACAGAAGCCCACCGAATTTGCTAGGCACGATTTGCCCTTAGTGAAGCCATGTTGGCTGTGACCCATCACCTCCTTGTTTTCCATGTGCCTGAGCATCTTTTCCAGGAGGATCTGCTCCACGATCTCGCCAGGACCAGAGGTGAGACTGACCAGTCTATAGTTCTATATTCTCTTAATATAAGAATGTTAAAGAGAACTGGCCCCAGTACTGAGCCCTGGGGAACACCACTTGTGACCAGCAGGCAGAGGGAGCAGTGAATGAATTCTTTATTTTGCTTTGCCTGGGCGTGTAGCTCTTGCTTCACCTACTAAACTGTCCTCTCTCAACCCACAAGTTTTCCCACTTGTAGCCTTCAGATGCTCCCCTCCATCCCACTGGGGAAAAGTGATGGAGCAGCTGTGTGATGCCAAGCTGCCTGCTGGGATTAACAGAGGACACCTGGGAAGGCAAAGCCCAGTGAATCATGAAAGCAGAGCCCACTGCAAAATGCTCCCTGACTCTGCAGCAGCTGAGCAGTCAGCACCCTTTGCCCACGTTCCACAACAAAGTCCGTGATGCACAGACACTCACAGACACAGTGTTTTTTCGAACAAGACATTTCTTGGAATATTTGAGCAGAGTAAAGCTCCTGGCGGGAATGGATGCTCTCCTGGCAGGACCAGGAGGCGCTTGTCCGAAATTCTGTCCGTGTCCAGTGCAACACTCCTTTCTCCTTCCTTCTAGAGCTGCCCTCCTTGCTGCCGGTGGCTGGCTGACGGCTCCTTGTCCTGAGCCACCAGCAGAGCCCAAAGAGCAGGACCAGGACTCCTGCGACGGCCCAGAACTTCCATGGCTGCAAGGCAGCGAAGAGCAGGCCTCCCCAGGCCACGCCGCTCTGCTCTTGACTCCTCTGCTCCAGGCTCCTATTCTGCTGGTAACAACTGCCTCCGCCTAGTCGATGCTCATGAAGTTGTCCAGGTTGCCTTGCTGCACTCCAAATATCAGCTCAATCAGGAAGGATCTCTCCAAGACATTTGTGATTAGGAGCATGCAGCAGCGCCTGCAGGGCAGCACTCTTAGCCTGAATTTAGAGGACACAAGCAGAACCTTGCAGGCTTTTGTGAGCAGTTCTTGGAACCAACGGGCAGTTTTCTCTATATCTAGGTAGGAGCCAGTGCAGAGGGTGCCTAGGAGGCTGGGACTCTGATTTTTCCACAGCTCCTCCTCAGGGTGGTGGAGGAAGCACAGCATGTCCCCCACCAGCCGCTCCCTCATGCAGCTACAAATCAGCTCCACGCGGAGGAATGAGTTCTTTGCTGGTAGCTCCCCTGCAGTGCTCAGCTCCAGGTGGAAGGCATGCCCTCGTGGGGGCTTCAGGGGTACCAGCAGGCGGAAGACAGCATCCTCCTTTTGAGGACTCCAGATTTCGATGTGTCTGCTCAGCGTGATGGTTGGCTGCAGTCGTGGTACAAAATCTTTCTTGGACAAGGTTTGGCACACACACAGAAGCTTGTCCACCAAGTTCCGAAAGAATATGGACCTGCAGGGCAGATCCTGCATATGCTCCTGGAAGGGATTTTTCAAAAATCGTCCCACATTCAATGAAACACAGAGGTTTTCTTCTTCCTTCACCTCCTTACACTCTCTGTTTATGGAGCTGCACTCCTTGCTGCTGCTGGCTGACTGATGGCTTCTTTTCCTGAGCAACCAGCAGAGCCCGAACAGCACGACCAGCACTCCAGCGATGGCCCAGAACTGCCAGCACTGCAAGGCAGCAAAGAGCAGGGCTCCCCAGGCCACGCCGCTCTGCTCCTGAGTCCTCTGCTCCATGATGCTCTGCTCCAGGCTCCTCTGCTCCAGCTCCCGCAGCAGCCGAGTCATCTCCCGACTCAGAAGCTCCGCACGCTGCTCCATGCGCTCACGCGTCGCCTCATCCAGCTCATCACCCACCATCTGCGGGAACTGGATGATGCTTTGCACAAGCAGGGCGAAGAATTTTGTGACAGCCATGGCCTGCAGGAGGAGGGAGAGAAGGGCTTCAGTGGCGCTGGGAGGGAGGGATCTGGAGATGGGAAGCAGGGACGGGAGCTGGGGGCAGGTAGGAGAGGGGGCGAGGCAGCTGGGAGGCAGCAAGGCCTGCGCCCAGCCCCGGCAGTGGCGGCACTGTGCCTTGCCCAAGGCGCTCCCGCGAGCAGCTGGTCCCTCGATGCAGGGCAAGAACCCACCCACGCCGGGGGCCCGGGTTTCTGCCCCGGCCCTCGTCCAGCCCAGCCTCCCCCCGTGTGTGTGCACTCACTGCTGGCCCAGGCTGCACTGGGCAGCGCTGCCTGCTGGCGCCCCTGATAACCACCCCCATTGTGATGCGTCCCCTGTGCTGTCACAGGTGCAGGAACGCATCACAGGCATGACCACTGGCCAACCCCGCCCTTCGGCCCCACCCTGGCTCAGCGACTCACAGGTTCCCTGGGGTAGTGGTTAAGGCCTGCCTAGAGTTCATTTTCTTCACAGGAGCTTGCATGGTGGTATACGGTTGGCTTTCTGGGCTGCAAGCGCACACTGCCAGCTCCTGTTGAACTTTTCATCAATCAACAGCCCCAAGTCCTTCTCCTCAGAGCTGCTCTCAATCCATTCTCCGCCCAGCCTGTAGCTGTGCTTGGGATTGCGCCGACACCTGTGCAGGACCTTGCACTTGGCCTTGTTGAACTTCATGCGGTTCGCACGGGCCCACCTCTCAAGCCTCTCAAGGTCCCCGCTGGATGGCTTCCCTTCCCTCCAGCGTGTCGACCGCACCACACAGCGTGGTGATGTCGGCAAACTTGCTGAGGGTGCACTCCATCCCACTGTCCATGTCGCCGACAAAGATGTTGAACAGTGCCGGTCCCACTACCGACCCCTGAGGAACACCACTCCTCACTGATCTCCACTTGGACGTTCAGCCGTTGACCACGACTCTTCGAGTGCGACCATCCAGCCAATTCCTCATCCACTGAGTGGTCCATCCATCCAATCCATGTCTCTCCAATTTAGAGACAAGGATGCCATGCGGGACAGCGTCAAAGGCTTTGCATAAGTCCAGGTAGATGATGTCTGTCACTCTTTCCTTGTCCACCAATGCTGTAACCCCATCACAGAAGCCCACCGAATTTGCTAGGCACGATTTGCCCTTAGTGAAGCCATGCTGGCTGTGACCCATCACCTCCTTGTTTTCCATGTGCCTGAGCATCTTTTCCAGGAGGATCTGCTCCACGATCTCGCCAGGACCAGAGGTGAGACTGACCAGTCTATAGTTCTATATTCTCTTAATATAAGAATGTTAAAGAGAACTGGCCCCAGTACTGAGCCCTGGGGAACACCACTTGTGACCAGCAGGCAGAGGGAGCAGTGAATGAATTCTTTATTTTGCTTTGCCTGGGCGTGTAGCTCTTGCTTCACCTACTAAACTGTCCTCTCTCAACCCACAAGTTTTCCCACTTGTAGCCTTCAGATGCTCCCCTCCATCCCACTGGGGAAAAGTGATGGAGCAGCTGTGTGATGCCAAGCTGCCTGCTGGGATTAACAGAGGACACCTGGGAAGGCAAAGCCCAGTGAATCATGAAAGCAGAGCCCACTGCAAAATGCTCCCTGACTCTGCAGCAGCTGAGCAGTCAGCACCCTTTGCCCACGTTCCACAACAAAGTCCGTGATGCACAGACACTCACAGACACAGTGTTTTTTCGAACAAGACATTTCTTGGAATATTTGAGCAGAGTAAAGCTCCTGGCGGGAATGGATGCTCTCCTGGCAGGACCAGGAGGCGCTTGTCCGAAATTCTGTCCGTGTCCAGTGCAACACTCCTTTCTCCTTCCTTCTAGAGCTGCCCTCCTTGCTGCCGGTGGCTGGCTGACGGCTCCTTGTCCTGAGCCACCAGCAGAGCCCAAAGAGCAGGACCAGGACTCCTGCGACGGCCCAGAACTTCCACTGGCTGCAAGGCAGCGAAGAGCAGGCCTCCCCAGGCCACGCCGCTCTGCTCTTGACTCCTCTGCTCCAGGCTCCTATTCTGCTGGTAACAACTGCCTCCGCCTAGTCGATGCTCATGAAGTTGTCCAGGTTGCCTTGCTGCACTCCAAATATCAGCTCAATCAGGAAGGATCTCTCCAAGACATTTGTGATTAGGAGCATGCAGCAGCGCCTGCAGGGCAGCACTCTTAGCCTGAATTTAGAGGACACAAGCAGAACCTTGCAGGCTTTTGTGAGCAGTTCTTGGAACCAACGGGCAGTTTTCTCTATATCTAGGTAGGAGCCAGTGCAGAGGGTGCCTAGGAGGCTGGGACTCTGATTTTTCCACAGCTCCTCCTCAGGGTGGTGGAGGAAGCACAGCATGTCCCCCACCAGCCGCTCCCTCATGCAGCTACAAATCAGCTCCACGCGGAGGAATGAGTTCTTTGCTGGTAGCTCCCCTGCAGTGCTCAGCTCCAGGTGGAAGGCATGCCCTCGTGGGGGCTTCAGGGGTACCAGCAGGCGGAAGACAGCATCCTCCTTTTGAGGACTCCAGATTTCGATGTGTCTGCTCAGCGTGATGGTTGGCTGCAGTCGTGGTACAAAATCTTTCTTGGACAAGGTTTGGCACACACACAGAAGCTTGTCCACCAAGTTCCGAAAGAATATGGACCTGCAGGGCAGATCCTGCATATGCTCCTGGAAGGGATTTTTCAAAAATCGTCCCACATTCAATGAAACACAGAGGTTTTCTTCTTCCTTCACCTCCTTACACTCTCTGTTTATGGAGCTGCACTCCTTGCTGCTGCTGGCTGACTGATGGCTTCTTTTCCTGAGCAACCAGCAGAGCCCGAACAGCACGACCAGCACTCCAGCGATGGCCCAGAACTGCCAGCACTGCAAGGCAGCAAAGAGCAGGGCTCCCCAGGCCACGCCGCTCTGCTCCCGAGTCCTCTGCTCCATGATGCTCTGCTCCAGGCTCCTCTGCTCCAGCTCCCGCAGCAGCCGAGTCATCTCCCGACTCAGAAGCTCCGCACGCTGCTCCATGCGCTCACGCGTCGCCTCATCCAGCTCATCACCCACCATCTGCGGGAACTGGATGATGCTTTGCACAAGCAGGGCGAAGAATTTTGTGACAGCCATGGCCTGCAGGAGGAGGGAGAGAAGGGCTTCAGTGGCGCTGGGAGGGAGGGATCTGGAGATGGGAAGCAGGGAGGGGAGCTGGGGGCAGGTAGGAGAGGGGGCGAGGCAGCTGGGAGGCAGCAAGGCCTGCGCCCAGCCCCGGCAGTGGCGGCACCGTGCCTTGCCCAAGGCGCTCCCGCGAGCAGCTGGTCCCTCGATGCAGGGCAAGAACCCACCCACGCCGGGGGCCCGGGTTTCTGCCCCGGCCCTCGTCCAGCCCAGCCTCCCCCCGTGTGTGTGCACTCACTGCTGGCCCAGGCTGCACTGGGCAGCGCTGCCTGCTGGCGCCCCTGATAACCACCCCCATTGTGATGCGTCCCCTGTGCTGTCACAGGTGCAGGAACGCATCACAGGCATGACCACTGGCCAACCCCGCCCTTCAGGCCCCACCCTGGCTCAGCGACTCACAGGTTCCCTGGGGTAGTGGTTAAGGCCTGCCTAGAGTTCATTTTCTTCACAGGAGCTTGCATGGTGGTATAGTTTGGATTTATTATCACCTGCCTGCCAATCACAGTCTCATAATCATAGAATATCCTGATTTGGAAGAGACTCACAAAGAGCACTGAGTCCACACCACCCTGGGCAACCTGAAAGATCAATCATAGTATCATGGAATCATTTAGGTCTGAAAAGACCATTAAGATCATTGAGTCCAACTGCAAACCTTGCACTGCCAAGTCCACCACTAAACCATATCCCTAAGCGCCACATCTATACATTTTTTAAATACCTCCAGGCATGGTTCCTCAACCACTTCCTTGGGCAGCCCGTTCTGATGTTTGATAACCCTTCCAGTGAAGAAATTTCCCCCAATATCCAATCTAAACCTCCCCTGGTGCAATTTGAGGCCGTTTCGTCTCTTCCTATCACTTGTTACTTGGCAAAAGAGACCAACACCCACCTCGCCACCACCTCCTTTCAGGTAGTTGTAGAGAGTGTAGAGGCCTCAGCCTCCTGTTCTCCAGGCAAAACAACCCCAGTTCCCTCAGCCGCTCTTCGTGAGACTTGTTCTCTAGACCCTTCACCACCTTTGTTGCCCTTGTTTGGACACACTCCAGCACCTCAGTGTCTTCCTTGTAGTGAGGGGCCCAAAACTGAACACAGTATTCGAGGTGGGGAGGGATCTTCTATTACAAATATTTCAGCCGACACATCATATTTACCGGTTCAGGTGTCAGCTGGGAACTAACACTATACGGTCTGTGACTGAATCTAAGCTTAGAATGATGACACAAAACGTGCATAGCACTCACCTAGAAGGGGAGGACACCCAGTCTCAGGAAGTTACTTTAAATGGCGTCATGATTCAAAGGAAGGGCTTTGGGACACGCACCCACTGCTCCAAGGACAACCACTCAAAGGGGGTCTCTGTTGAGGGCCCCATTTATAACCTGGGTCAGATCTGAACTGTGGTCCTGTATTGGTTGTGGTCACATATGGCTCCCTTTGGTTGAAGGGTCTCCTAGGTGGACTTCTTGGCTGAGGTGGAGGTGCTCACACCGCACCATCAACCAATGACCCCAAGTCCTTTTCCGCCGGGCAGCTTTCCAGCCACTCTTCCCCAAGCCTGTAGCATGTTGCATGGGGTTGTTGTGAGCCAAGTGCAGAACCCAGCACTGAGCCTTGCTGAGCCTCATACAGCTGGCCTCGGCCCATCCTCAGTCCAGCCTGTCCAGATCCCTCTGTAGAGCCTTTCTACCCTCAAGCCCAGCCTGGTGTCATCTGAAAACTTAGGGAGCGTGCACTCGATCCCCTCATCCAGATCATCGATCATAGAATCATAGAATCACAGAATCGGAGAATCAGAGAATGGTTTGGGTTGGAAGGGACCTCAAAGATCATCTAGTTCCAACCCCGCTGCCATGGGCAGGGACACCCTCCACTAGACCAGGTTGCCCAAAGCCCCATCCAACCTGGCCTCGAACACTTCCAGGGATGGGGCCTCCACAACCTCTCTGGGCAACACCTGCTCCAATGCCTCACCACCCTTCCAGTAAAGAATGTCTTCCTTCTATCTAATCTAAAACTACCCTCTTTTAGTTTAAACCCATTAGCCCTTGCCCTGTCACTACACTCCCTGATGAACAGTCCCTCTCCATCTTTCCTGTAGGCCCCTTTTAGGTCCTGGAAAGCCACAATTTGGTATCCCCAGAGCCTTCTCTTCTCCAGGCTGAACCACCCCAACTCTCTCAGCCTGTCCTCATAGGAGAAGTGCTCCAGCCCCTGATCAACATCGTGGCGCTACTCTGGACTCGCCCCAACACTTCAATGTCTGTCTTGTACTGGGGACCCCAGAGCGTGAGGCAGTACTCCAAGTGGGGTCTCACAAGAATGGAGTAGAGGGGCAGGATCACCTCAATGGCCTACTGGCCACGCTGGTTTTGATGCAGCCCAGGATATGGTTGGCTTTCTGGGCTGCAAGCGCACACTGCCAGCTCCTGTTGAACTTTTCATCAATCAACAGCCCCAAGTCCTTCTCCTCAGAGCTGCTCTCAATCCATTCTCCGCCCAGCCTGTAGTTGTGCTTGGGATTGCGCCGACACCTGTGCAGGACCTTGCACTTGGCCTTGTTGAACTTCATGCGGTTCGCACGGGCCCACCTCTCAAGCCTCTCAAGGTCCCCGCTGGATGGCTTCCCTTCCCTCCAGCGTGTCGACCGCACCACACAGCGTGGTGATGTCGGCAAACTTGCTGAGGGTGCACTCCATCCCACTGTCCATGTCGCCGACAAAGATGTTGAACAGTGCTGGTCCCACTACCGACCCCTGAGGAACACCACTCCTCACTGATCTCCACTTGGACGTTCAGCCGTTGACCACGACTCTTTGGGGGGGACAGCGTCAAATGCTTTGCGTAAGTCCAGGTAGATGATGTCTGTCACTCTTTCCTTGTCCACCAATGCTGTAACCCCATCACAGAAGTCCACCAAATCTGCTACGCACCATGTGCCCTTAGTGAAGCCACATTGGCTGTCACCAATCACCCTGGGAAGGCAAAGCCCAGTGAATCATGAAAGCAGAGCCCACTGCATCAGCTCACTGCAAAATGCTCCCTGACTCTGCGGCAGCTCGGCCAACAGCAACCTATGGCCAAGTTCCACAACAAAGTGATAAACAGACACTCACAGATGCAGCGTTTGTTCAAAGAATAGATTTACTGACATCTTTGCACGTGGTGAACCTCCCGGAGGGAATGGACTCTCCGAAGAGGGAGGCTGGTTGCTGTCCAGGTGGTAACAGGAGTCTCTGCCACAAGGCTCCTTGCAACGGCCTCCTCAGCTGCATCGCGACCCACTCCCCAGAGTGTGCTTGTGCTGTGGAAGGAAGGTGCGGCAGCAGTCGCCACTGCCGACTGAGCAGCGTGTTCTCTGTGTCCGGCAGGCTCAGTTCTGTGGCATCCTCTCCCCAGGGCGTGCCTAGGATGGGTAGATTCTCCACGCGGAGCCAGTGAACACAGAGGCACATCAGCGGTGCCTCTCGCTTGGTCCCTGCGAAGCTGGAGCTGCCAGCAAGAATTTCTGGACCCGTGTGACATCGCCATCCTGTTCGCAGTCAGCGAGAGGGGAAAGCAGGGCAAAACTCATCTTGGTAGCCACTGTGGTCATCACAAGCTGCTGCGCTGGGGGGACCGTTGAGAGGAGAACGCTGCTGCTCTTTGCAGAGGGCTGCTGTGCAGGGTTTTCCCTTCCCTTTCCTTTCCGCATCCCACATTCTCCCCTCCTTTTCTCTCCTGTATGAGGTAGTTGTCTGCCATCAGCCGTGAGGCCCACAAACGCAGCTCTGTGCGTGAAGACCTCTTTCAGTGTCCGTAGAAGAGCAGTCTGGTAAGCCGATTTTGCAGCTCATCGAATTCACACAGCGCCTTGGCATGGGCAGCCGGATCCTGCGCCAGGTGCTGGAAGAGGTTGAATGGCTCAGCCATTCGGAAGGCTGGGGGCAAGAGGATCTCCTCGGGCACGTTCTGGTTGCCAAAGAAGAAGTGGTCGAGGCGTTTCTTCTCCAGGCAGCAGTGCAGGTACTGCATGATATCCTCCAGTCGCAGCAGGAAATCCCTCCTGCGCCATTCTGACAGGGGAATGGTAATCAGGAGGTGCATGACAGCTGTCTTGAAGGTATAGGTGGAAAAGCCTGTGCTCCCCAGGATGCAGGCGCAGAGCTGCAGGCATTTGAGGTGGAAGCTGTCATGCGGGGCCTGCCTGGCTAGATAGCTGAAGAACTTCACCTCTGCCACAGCGTAGCTCTCTGGCCATGTCGTGCTTGAGGGGTAGATGTCCTCTGAGGTCTGGCTGCTCAGGAAGATGTCCGAGTCACCTTGTTGCACCCCAAAGATCATCTCAACAAAGAGGGTTCTCCTGGAGGCACTTGTCAGCTGCAGCTTGCAGGAGCGGCTGGAGGGCAGCACCTTCATATGGTAGCGACGTGACTGAGGCAAAACCACCCAGGCTAACCTCACAAACTTCTGGAAGCAGCGCACAGTCTTCTCCGCATCTAGGTAGGAGCCGGTGCAGAGGGTGTGTAGGAGGCTGGGACCCTGGTTTCTCTTCAGCTCCTCCTCGGAGTGGTGGAGGAAGCACAGCATGTTGTCCACCAGCTGCTCATTTGTGCAAGTACACTCCAGCTCCACACGGATGCAGGAGTCCTTTGCTGGTCTGTCCCCTGTGGTGCCCAGCTCCAGGTGAAAGGCATGACCACGGGGGGCCTTGAGGGGCACGAGCATGCAGTAGACAGCATCATCCTCATGGGGACTCCAACCTTCGAAGGTGCTGCCCACCCTGATGCCTGGCTGCAGCACTGGGAAGAAACTATTTGGGAAGAGGTCTTCGAAGAGCAGGAAGACATCACCCACCAGCTCCTGCACCACGCGGCTCCTGTAGGACAGGTTCTGCATTGGCCACTGGATGGACTTTGCAAAAATTCTGCCCGGATCAATCTCATCATCAGGATCTTCTCCTTCACTTTCTTTCTCTTCCTGCTCCTCTTCCTCCTCCAGCTCCAGTTCCTCCTCCAGCTCATCTTCCTCCTCCTGATCTCTGACGCTGTTGGAGCTCTCCTCTTCTCGGCTGCTCTCTGCCTCACGGCTCCATTTCCTGAGCCACCAGCAGAGCCCGAACAGCACGACCAGCACTCCAGCGATGGCCCAGAACTGCCAGCACTGCAAGGCAGCAAAGAGCAGGGCTCCCCAGGCCACCCCGCTCTGCTCCTGAGTCCTCTGCTCCGTGATGCTCTGCTCCAGGCTCCTCTGCTCCAGCTCCCGCAGCAGCCGAGTCATCTCCCGACTCAGAAGCTCCGCACGCTGCTCCATGCGCTCACGCGTCGCCTCATCCAGCTCATCACCCACCATCTGCGGGAACTGGATGATGCTTTGCACAAGCAGGGCGAAGAATTTTGTGACAGCCATGGCCTGCAGGAGGAGGGAGAGAAGGGCTTCAGTGGCGCTGGGAGGGAGGGATCTGGAGATGGGAAGCAGGGAGGGGAGCTGGGGGCAGGTAGGAGAGGGGGCGAGGCAGCTGGGAGGCAGCAAGGCCTGCGCCCAGCCCCGGCAGTGGCGGGACCATGCCCTGCCCAAGGCGCTCCCGCGAGCAGCTGGTCCCTCGATGCAGGGCAAGAACCCACCCACGCCGGGGGCCCGGGTTTCTGCCCCGGCCCTCGTCCAGCCCAGCCTCCCCCCGTGTGTGTGCACTCACTGCTGGCCCAGGCTGCACTGGGCAGCGCTGCCTGCTGGCGCCCCTGATAACCACCCCCATTGTGATGCGTCCCCTGTGCTGTCACAGGTGCAGGAACGCATCACAGGCATGACCACTGGCCAACCCCGCCCTTCGGCCCCACCCTGGCTCAGCGACTCACAGGTTCCCTGGGGTAGTGGTTAAGGCCTGCCTAGAGTTCATTTTCTTCACAGGAGCTTGCATGGTGGTATACGGTTGGCTTTCTGGGCTGCAAGCGCACACTGCCAGCTCCTGTTGAACTTTTCATCAATCAACAGCCCCAAGTCCTTCTCCTCAGAGCTGCTCTCAATCCATTCTCCGCCCAGCCTGTAGCTGTGCTTGGGATTGTGCCGACACCTGTGCAGGACCTTGCACTTGGCCTTGTTGAACTTCATGCGGTTCGCACGGGCCCACCTCTCAAGCCTCTCAAGGTCCCCGCTGGATGGCTTCCCTTCCCTCCAGCGTGTCGACCGCACCACACAGCGTGGTGATGTCGGCAAACTTGCTGAGGGTGCACTCCATCCCACTGTCCATGTCGCCGACAAAGATGTTGAACAGTGCCGGTCCCACTACCGACCCCTGAGGAACACCACTCCTCACTGATCTCCACTTGGACGTTCAGCCGTTGACCACGACTCTTCGAGTGCGACCATCCAGCCAATTCCTCATCCACTGAGTGGTCCATCCATCCAATCCATGTCTCTCCAATTTAGAGACAAGGATGCCATGCGGGACAGCGTCAAATGCTTTGCATAAGTCCAGGTAGATGATGTCTGTCACTCTTTCCTTGTCCACCAATGCTGTAACCCCATCACAGAAGCCCACCGAATTTGCTAGGCACGATTTGCCCTTAGTGAAGCCATGCTGGCTGTGACCCATCACCTCCTTGTTTTCCATGTGCCTGAGCATCTTTTCCAGGAGGATCTGCTCCACGATCTCGCCAGGACCAGAGGTGAGACTGACCAGTCTGTAGTTCTATATTCTCTTAATATAAGAATGTTAAAGAGAACTGGCCCCAGTACTGAGCCCTGGGGAACACCACTTGTGACCAGCAGGCAGAGGGAGCAGTGAATGAATTCTTTATTTTGCTTTGCCTGGGCGTGTAGCTCTTGCTTCACCTACTAAACTGTCCTCTCTCAACCCACAAGTTTTCCCACTTGTAGCCTTCAGATGCTCCCCTCCATCCCACTGGGGAAAAGTGATGGAGCAGCTGTGTGATGCCAAGCTGCCTGCTGGGATTAACAGAGGACACCTGGGAAGGCAAAGCCCAGTGAATCATGAAAGCAGAGCCCACTGCAAAATGCTCCCTGACTCTGCAGCAGCTGAGCAGTCAGCACCCTTTGCCCACGTTCCACAACAAAGTCCGTGATGCACAGACACTCACGGGCACAGCGTTTGTTCAAAAAAGTCTTTTATTGACATTTTTGCATAGAACAAAGCTCCCAGAAGGAATGGACTCTCTTGAAAAGGGAGGGTGGTCACTGTCCAGGTGGTAACGGGAGTCTCTGTCACAAGGCTCCTTGCAACAGCCTCCTCAGCTGCATCGCGACCCACTCCCCAGAGTGTGCTTGTGCTGTGGAAGGAAGGTGCGGCAGCAGTCGCCACTGCCGACTGAGCAGCATGTTCTCTGTGTCCGGCGGGCTCAGTTCTGTGGCATCCTCTCCCCAGGGCGTGCCTAGGATGGGTAGATTCTCCACGCGGACCCAGTGAACACAGAGGCACATCAGCGGTGCCTCTCGCTTGGTCCCTGCGAAGCTGGAGCTGCCAGCAAGAATTTCTGGACCCGTGTGACATCGCCATCCTGTTCGCAGTCAGCGAGAGGGGAAAGCAGGGCAAAGCTCATCTTGGTAGCCACTGTGGTCATCACAAGCTGCTGCGCTGGGGGGACCGTTGAGAGGAGAACGCTGCTGCTCTTTGCAGAGGGCTGCTGTGCAGGGTTTTCCCTTCCCTTTCCTTTCCGCATCCCACATTCTCCCCTCCTTTTCTCTCCTGTATGAGGTAGTTGTCTGCCATCAGCCGTGAGGCCCACAAACGCAGCTCTGTGCGTGAAGACCTCTTTCAGTGTCCGTAGAAGAGCAGTCTGGTAAGCCGATTTTGCAGCTCATCGAATTCACACAGCGCCTTGGCATGGGCAGCCGGATCCTGCGCCAGGTGCTGGAAGAGGTTGAATGGCTCAGCCGTTTCGAAGGCTGGGGGCAAGAGGATCTCCTCGGGCAGGTTCTCATTGCCAAAGAAGAAGTGGTCGAGGCGTTTCTCCTCCAGGCAGTAGCACAGGTACTGCGTGATATCCTCCAGTCGCAGCAGGAAATCCTTCCTGCGCCAGCATGACAGGGGTATGATGTTCAGGAGGTGCATGACAGCTGTCTTGAAGGTATAGGTGGAAAAGCCTGTGCTCCCCAGGATGCAGGCGCAGAGCTGCAGGCATTTGAGGTGGAAGCTGTCATGCGGGGCCTGCCTGGCTAGATAGCTGAAGAACTTCACCTCTGCCACAGCGTAGCTCTCTGGCCATGTCGTGCTTGAGGGGTAGATGTCCTCTGAGGTCTGGCTGCTCAGGAAGATGTCCGAGTCACCTTGTTGCACCCCAAAGATCATCTCAACAAAGAGGGTTCTCCTGGAGGCACTTGTCAGCTGCAGCTTGCAGGAGCGGCTGGAGGGCAGCACCTTCATATGGTAGCGACGTGACTGAGGCAAAACCACCCAGGCTGACCTCACAGAGTTCTGGAACCAGCAGGCAGTCTTCTCCGCATCTAGGTAGGAGCCGGTGCAGAGGGTGTGTAGGAGGCTGGGACCCTGGTTTCTCCTCAGCTCCTCCTCGGAGTGGTGGAGGAAGCACAGCATGTTCTCCACCAGCTTCTCCCTTGCGCAGGTGCACTCCAGCTCCACGCGGACGCAGGCATCCTTTGCTGGCATATCCCCTGTGGTGCCCAGCTCCAGGTGGAAGGCATGCCCTTGTGGGGGCTTCAGGGGCATGAGCAGGCAACAGACAGCGTCATCCTCATGGGGACTCCAACCTTCGAAGGTGCTGCCCACCCTGATGCCTGGCTGCAGCACTGGGAAGAAACTATTTGAGAAGAGGTCTTGGAAGACACGGAGGAGGTCGCCCACCAGCTCCTGCACCACCCGGCTCCTGTAGGACAGGTTCTGCACTGGCCACTGGATGCGCTTTACAAAAATCCTGCCCAGAGCCTCCTCCTCATCAGGATCTTCTCCTTCACTTTCCTCCTCTTCCTGCTCCTCTTCCTCCTCCAGCTGCTCCCTGTCGCTGTTGGAGCTCTCCTCGACACTGCTGTTGTCTGCCTCATGGCTTCTTTTCCTGAGCAACCAGCAGAGCCCGAACAGCACGACCAGCACTCCAGCGATGGCCCAGAACTGCCAGCACTGCAAGGCAGCAAAGAGCAGGGCTCCCCAGGCCACACCACTCTGCTCCTGAGTCCTCTGCTCCATGATGCTCTGCTCCAGGCTCCTCTGCTCCAGCTCCCGCAGCAGCCGAGTCATCTCCCGACTCAGAAGCTCCGCACGCTGCTCCATGCGCTCACGCGTCGCCTCATCCAGCTCATCACCCACCATCTGCGGGAACTGGATGATGCTTTGCACAAGCAGGGCGAAGAATTTTGTGACAGCCATGGCCTGCAGGAGGAGGGAGAGAAGGGCTTCAGTGGCGCTGGGAGGGAGGGATCTGGAGATGGGAAGCAGGGACGGGAGCTGGGGGCAGGTAGGAGAGGGGGCGAGGCAGCTGGGAGGCAGCAAGGCCTGCGCCCAGCCCCGGCAGTGGCGGCACCGTGCCTTGCCCAAGGCGCTCCCATCTGAACCCACAAAGCACAGATCCACTTGGCAGGACAGTTGTCCTGGTTTTGTCTGGGATACCATTAAGTCTCTTACTAGCCGCTGGTATACTGCTATGCTTTGGACTTGGGATGAGAATAATGTTGATAGCACACTGATGTTGTCACTTGATGCAAATCCAACAAGGACTTTTCAGCTTCTCAACTGGGCTGCCAACAAGAAGGTGGAGGGCATCCAAGAAGCTGGGGGGGGCAGGACAGCTGACCCAACCTGGTCAAGGGCATAGTCCATACCATATGATGTCATGTTCGTATATAATGGGGGGGTGGGGGGGGAGGGTGGGGGCAGGGTGGCCAGGAGTTGGCATGGCTCAGACACTAGCTGAGTGTCAGTTCTGGGTGGTGAGCAATTGCGCTGTGTAATACTAGTTTCGTATATTCTTTTATGTTTTTAAAAAGATTATTCTTATTCTCGTTATTGCTATTGCTATTGCTTTTGCTATTGATATTACTATTGCTATTGCTATTACTATTACTATTTGCATTACTACGAGTATTCTTTTCCTTTATTTTAGCCCATGAGCATTGTCTGTTCTTTTCAATTCTCTCCACCATCCCACTGGAGTGGGATGGAGTGAGTGAATGGCTGTCTGGTTGTTTTAGCCGCCTGCCACATTAAGCCACAAAAAGAGGGCTCCCGTTACAAAGCAGAGAGAAGCCCCCCAGACCCTTACCAGACTTAAAAACGGGTGATGTGTCCATGGGTGCAGTTGTGGGTGAACCTTGGCTGGACACCAGGTGCCCACCAAGCCACTCTATCGCTCTCCCTTCTCAGCTGGACATAGGAGGGAAAATAGAACGAAAGGCTCATGGGTCGAGATAGAGACTGGGAGATCCCTCTGCAGCCACCCTCATGGGCAAAACAGACTCGACTTGGGGAAATTAATTTAATTTATTACCAATGAAATCAGAGTAACATAATGAGAAATTGTGATTTATGATAGGCATGGATTCCGTAGGGTACAAGTACAGAATCAACTTTATTACAGAATTTTCTGATTATATAGTATTTCTTGTTAAAAGAGGAGGCTCTTTTATTCCCCAATCATCACCCAATTCGTGTTCCCCGCAAGATCTGTTATTCTATTTTTCTCTTGCAACTGGCAGGCACCTGGCTGTCTGTTCTCAGCTCCTTATCTCCTGGATTCGGCCAGTCACATGTTATTTACGAGCTACTGAAGAATGCAAGGCCTGTTTTGTGCATATCTTTTCTTTGAACTGCTGGTTTTTGCTGCTTTAGCGCACAGGTGGAAATCGCACATTTCCCACGCTGTCTTTATTCGCTAAAGCGTTGTTCTCCACAAGAAATAAAACCAAATCGTAAAACACCTTACCCCCACCTCTCCCTTCTTCCTGCGCTCAACTCCTCTCCCAATTTCTCTCCCTCCTCCCCACCAGCAGCGCAGGGCGATGGGGAATGGGGGTTGTGGTCAGTTCATCAGTCATTGTTTCTGCTGCTCCTTCCTCCTCACTCTCATCCCCTGCTAGAGCAGTGGGTCCCTTCCATGAGAGACAGTCCTCCAAAAAGTTCTCCAACCTGATCTTCACGAACTACTCCAGCGTGGGTCCCTTCCACGGGGTACAGTCCTTCAGGAACAGACTGCTCCAGAATGGGCTCCACTTCATGGGGTCACAGGTCCAGAAAACCTGCTCCAGCTGTCCTGCATGACATCCTTGTCTCTAAATTGGAGAGACATGGATTGGATGGATGGACCACTCAGTGGATGAGGAATTGGCTGGATGGTCGCACTCGAAGAGTCGTGGTCAACGGCTGAACGTCCAAGTGGAGATCAGTGAGGAGTGGTGTTCCTCAGGGGTCGGTAGTGGGACCGGCACTGTTCAACATCTTTGTCGGCGACATGGACAGTGGGATGGAGTGCACCCTCAGCAAGTTTGCCGACATCACCACGCTGTGTGGTGCGGTCGACACGCTGGAGGGAAGGGAAGCCATCCAGCGGGGACCTTGAGAGGCTTGAGAGGTGGGCCCGTGCGAACCGCATGAAGTTCAACAAGGCCAAGTGCAAGGTCCTGCACAGGTGTCGGCGCAATCCCAAGCACAACTACAGGCTGGGCGGAGAATGGATTGAGAGCAGCTCTGAGGAGAAGGACTTGGGGCTGTTGATTGATGAAAAGTTCAACAGGAGCTGGCAGTGTGCGCTTGCAGCCCAGAAAGCCAACCATATCCTGGGCTGCATCAAAACCAGCGTGGCCAGTAGGCCATTGAGGTGATCCTGCCCCTCTACTCCATTCTTGTGAGACCCCACTTGGAGTACTGCCTCACGCTCTGGGGTCCCCAGTACAAGACAGACATTGAAGTGTTGGGGCGAGTCCAGAGTAGCGCCACGATGTTGATCAGGGGCTGGAGCACTTCTCCTATGAGGACAGGCTGAGAGAGTTGGGGTGGTTCACCCTGGAGAAGAGAAGGCTCTGGGGATACCAAATTGTGGCTTTCCAGGACCTAAAAGGGGCCTACAGGAAAGATGGAGAGGGACTGTTCATCAGGGAGTGTAGTGACAGGGCAAGGGCTAATGGGTTTAAACTAAAAGAGGGTAGTTTTAGATTAGATAGAAGGAAGACATTCTTTACTGGAAGGGTGGTGAGGCATTGGAGCAGGTGTTGCCCAGAGAGGTTGTGGAGGCCCCATCCCTGGAAGTGTTCGAGGCCAGGTTGGATGGGGCTTTGGGCAACCTGGTCTAGTGGAGGGTGTCCCTGCCCATGGCAGCGGGGTTGGAACTAGATGATCTTTGAGGTCCCTTCCAACCCAAACCATTCTCTGATTCTCCAATTCTGTGATTCTATGATTCTATGATCGATGATCTGGATGAGGGGATCGAGTGCACGCTCCCTAAGTTTTCAGATGACACCAGGCTGGGCTTGAGGGTAGAAAGGCTCTACAGAGGGATCTGGACAGGCTGGACTGAGGATGGGCCGAGGCCAGCTGTATGAGGCTCAGCAAGGCTCAGTGCTGGGTTCTGCACTTGGCTCACAACAACCCCATGCAACATGCTACAGGCTTGGGGAAGAGTGGCTGGAAAGCTGCCCGGCGGAAAAGGACTTGGGGTCATTGGTTGATGGTGCGGTGTGAGCACCTCCACCTCAGCCAAGAAGTCCACCTAGGAGACCCTTCAACCAAAGGGAGCCATATGTGACCACAACCAATACAGGACCACAGTTCAGATCTGACCCAGGTTATAAATGGGGCCCTCAACAGAGACCCCCTTTGAGTGGTTGTCCTTGGAGCAGTGGGTGCGTGTCCCAAAGCCCTTCCTTTGAATCATGACGCCATTTAAAGTAACTTCCTGAGACTGGGTGTCCTCCCCTTCTAGGTGAGTGCTATGCACGTTTTGTGTCATCATTCTAAGCTTAGATTCAGTCACAGACCGTATAGTGTTAGTTCCCAGCTGACACCTGAACCGGTAAATATGATGTGTCGGCTGAAATATTTGTAATAGAAGATCCCTCCCCACCTCGAATACTGTGTTCAGTTTTGGGCCCCTCACTACAAGGAAGACACTGAGGTGCTGGAGTGTGTCCAAACAAGGGCAACAAAGGTGGTGAAGGGTCTAGAGAACAAGTCTCACGAAGAGCGGCTGAGGGAACTGGGGTTGTTTTGCCTGGAGAACAGGAGGCTGAGGCCTCTACACTCTCTACAACTACCTGAAAGGAGGTGGTGGCGAGGTGGGTGTTGGTCTCTTTTGCCAAGTAACAAGTGATAGGAAGAGACGAAACGGCCTCAAATTGCACCAGGGGAGGTTTAGATTGGATATTGGGGGAAATTTCTTCACTGGAAGGGTTATCAAACATCAGAACGGGCTGCCCAAGGAAGTGGTTGAGGAACCATGCCTGGAGGTATTTAAAAAATGTATAGATGTGGCGCTTAGGGATATGGTTTAGTGGTGGACTTGGCAGTGCAAGGTTTGCAGTTGGACTCAATGATCTTAATGGTCTTTTCAGACCTAAATGATTCCATGATACTATGATTGATCTTTCAGGTTGCCCAGGGTGGTGTGGACTCAGTGCTCTTTGTGAGTCTCTTCCAAATCAGGATATTCTATGATTATGAGACTGTGATTGGCAGGCAGGTGATAATAAATCCAAACTATACCACCATGCAAGCTCCTGTGAAGAAAATGAACTCTAGGCAGGCCTTAACCACTACCCCAGGGAACCTGTGAGTCGCTGAGCCAGGGTGGGGCTGAAGGGCGGGGTTGGCCAGTGGTCATGCCTGTGATGCGCTCCTGCACCTGTGACAGCACAGGGGACGCATCACAATGGGGGTGGTTATCAGGGGCGCCAGCAGGCAGCGCTGCCCAGTGCAGCCTGGGCCAGCAGTGAGTGCACACACACGGGGGGAGGCTGGGCTGGACGAGGGCCGGGGCAGAAACCCGGGCCCCCGGCGTGGGTGGGTTCTTGCCCTGCATCGAGGGACCAGCTGCTCGCGGGAGCGCCTTGGGCAGGGCACGGTGCCGCCACTGCCGGGGCTGGGCGCAGGCCTTGCTGCCTCCCAGCTGCCTCGCCCCCTCTCCTACCTGCCCCCAGCTCCCCTCCCTGCTTCCCATCTCCAGATCCCTCCCTCCCAGCGCCACTGAAGCCCTTCTCTCCCTCCTCCTGCAGGCCATGGCTGTCACAAAATTCTTCGCCCTGCTTGTGCAAAGCATCATCCAGTTCCCGCAGATGGTGGGTGATGAGCTGGATGAGGCGACGCGTGAGCGCATGGAGCAGCGTGCGGAGCTTCTGAGTCGGGAGATGACTCGGCTGCTGCGGGAGCTGGAGCAGAGGAGCCTGGAGCAGAGCATCATGGAGCAGAGGACTCAGGAGCAGAGCGGCGTGGCCTGGGGAGCCCTGCTCTTTGCTGCCTTGCAGTGCTGGCAGTTCTGGGCCATCGCTGGAGTGCTGGTCGTGCTGTTCGGGCTCTGCTGGTTGCTCAGGAAAAGAAGCCATGAGGCAGACAACAGCAGTGTCGAGGAGAGCTCCAACAGCGACAGGGAGCAGCTGGAGGAGGAAGAGGAGCAGGAAGAGGAGGAAAGTGAAGGAGAAGATCCTGATGAGGAGGAGGCTCTGGGCAGGATTTTTGTAAAGCGCATCCAGTGGCCAGTGCAGAACCTGTCCTACAGAAGCCGGGTGGTGCAGGAGCTGGTGGGCGACCTCCTCCGTGTCTTCCAAGACCTCTTCTCAAATAGTTTCTTCCCAGTGCTGCAGCCAGGCATCAGGGTGGGCAGCACCTTCGAAGGTTGGAGTCCCCATGAGGATGACGCTGTCTGTTGCCTGCTCATGCCCCTGAAGCCCCCACAAGGGCATGCCTTCCACCTGGAGCTGGGCACCACAGGGGATATGCCAGCGAAGGATGCCTGCGTCCGCGTGGAGCTGGAGTGCACCTGCGCAAGGGAGAAGCTGGTGGAGAACATGCTGTGCTTCCTCCACCACTCCGAGGAGGAGCTGAGGAGAAACCAGGGTCCCAGCCTCCTACACACCCTCTGCACCGGCTCCTACCTAGATGCGGAGAAGACTGCCTGCTGGTTCCAGAACTCTGTGAGGTCAGCCTGGGTGGTTTTGCCTCAGTCACGTCGCTACCATATGAAGGTGCTGCCCTCCAGCCGCTCCTGCAAGCTGCAGCTGACAAGTGCCTCCAGGAGAACCCTCTTTGTTGAGATGATCTTTGGGGTGCAACAAGGTGACTCGGACATCTTCCTGAGCAGCCAGACCTCAGAGGACATCTACCCCTCAAGCACGACATGGCCAGAGAGCTACGCTGTGGCAGAGGTGAAGTTCTTCAGCTATCTAGCCAGGCAGGCCCCGCATGACAGCTTCCACCTCAAATGCCTGCAGCTCTGCGCCTGCATCCTGGGGAGCACAGGCTTTTCCACCTATACCTTCAAGACAGCTGTCATGCACCTCCTGAACATCATACCCCTGTCATGCTGGCGCAGGAAGGATTTCCTGCTGCGACTGGAGGATATCACGCAGTACCTGTGCTACTGCCTGGAGGAGAAACGCCTCGACCACTTCTTCTTTGGCAATGAGAACCTGCCCGAGGAGATCCTCTTGCCCCCAGCCTTCGAAACGGCTGAGCCATTCAACCTCTTCCAGCACCTGGCGCAGGATCCGGCTGCCCATGCCAAGGCGCTGTGTGAATTCGATGAGCTGCAAAATCGGCTTACCAGACTGCTCTTCTACGGACACTGAAAGAGGTCTTCACGCACAGAGCTGCGTTTGTGGGCCTCACGGCTGATGGCAGACAACTACCTCATACAGGAGAGAAAAGGAGGGGAGAATGTGGGATGCGGAAAGGAAAGGGAAGGGAAAACCCTGCACAGCAGCCCTCTGCAAAGAGCAGCAGCGTTCTCCTCTCAACGGTCCCCCCAGCGCAGCAGCTTGTGATGACCACAGTGGCTACCAAGATGAGTTTTGCCCTGCTTTCCCCTCTCGCTGACTGCGAACAGGATGGCGATGTCACACGGGTCCAGAAATTCTTGCTGGCAGCTCCAGCTTCGCAGGGACCAAGCGAGAGGCACCGCTGATGTGCCTCTGTGTTCACTGGCTCCGCGTGGAGAATCTACCCATCCTAGGCACGCCCTGGGGAGAGGATGCCACAGAACTGAGCCCGCCGGACACAGAGAACACGCTGCTCAGTCGGCAGTGGCGACTGCTGCCGCACCTTCCTTCCGCAGCACAAGCACACTCTGGGGAGTGGGTCGCGATGCAGCTGAGGAGGCCGTTGCAAGGAGCCTTGTGACAGAGACTCCCGTTACCACCTGGACAGTGACCACCCTCCCTTTTCAAGAGAGTCCATTCCTTCTGGGAGCTTTGTTCTATGCAAAAATGTCAATAAAAGACTTTTTTGAACAAACGCTGTGCCCATGAGTGTCTGTGCATCACGGACTTTGTTGTGGAACGTGGGCAAAGGGTGCTGACAGCTCAGCTGCTGCAGAGTCAGGGAGCATTTTGCAGTGGGCTCTGCTTTCATGATTCACTGGGCTTTGCCTTCCCAGGTGTCCTGTGTTAATCCCAGCAGGCAGCTTGGCATCACACAGCTGCTCCATCACTTTTCCCCAGTGGGATGGAGGAGAGCATCTGAAGGCTACAAGTGGGAAAACTTGTGGGTTGAGAGAGGACAGTTTAGTAGGTGAAGCAAGAGCTACACACCCAGGCAAAGCAAAATAAAGAATTCATTCACTGCTCCCTCTGCCTGCTGGTCACAAGTGGTGTTCCCCAGGGCTCAGTACTGGGGCCAGTTCTCTTTAACATTCTTATATTAAGAGAATATAGAACTACAGACTGGTCAGTCTCACCTCTGGTCCTGGCGAGATCGTGGAGCAGATCCTCCTGGAAAAGATGCTCAGGCACATGGAAAACAAGGAGGTGATGGGTCACAGCCAGCATGGCTTCACTAAGGGCAAATCGTGCCTAGCAAATTCGGTGGGCTTCTGTGATGGGGTTACAGCATTGGTGGACAAGGAAAGAGTGACAGACATCATCTACCTGGACTTATGCAAAGCATTTGACGCTGTCCCGCATGGCATCCTTGTCTCTAAATTGGAGAGACATGGATTGGATGGATGGACCACTCAGTGGATGAGGAATTGGCTGGATGGTCGCACTCGAAGAGTCGTGGTCAACGGCTGAACGTCCAAGTGGAGATCAGTGAGGAGTGGTGTTCCTCAGGGGTCGGTAGTGGGACCGGCACTGTTCAACATCTTTGTCGGCGACATGGACAGTGGGATGGAGTGCACCCTCAGCAAGTTTGCCGACATCACCACGCTGTGTGGTGCGGTCGACACGCTGGAGGGAAGGGAAGCCATCCAGCGGGGACCTTGAGAGGCTTGAGAGGTGGGCCCGTGCGAACCGCATGAAGTTCAACAAGGCCAAGTGCAAGGTCCTGCACAGGTGTCGGCGCAATCCCAAGCACAACTACAGGCTGGGCGGAGAATGGATTGAGAGCAGCTCTGAGGAGAAGGACTTGGGGCTGTTGATTGATGAAAAGTTCAACAGGAGCTGGCAGTGTGCGCTTGCAGCCCAGAAAGCCAACCGTATACCACCATGCAAGCTCCGGTGAAGAAAATGAACTCTAGGCAGGCCTTAACCACTACCCCAGGGAACCTGTGAGTCGCTGAGCCAGGGTGGGGCCGAAGGGCGGGGTTGGCCAGTGGTCATGCCTGTGATGCGTTCCTGCACCTGTGACAGCACAGGGGACGCATCACAATGGGGGTGGTTATCAGGGGCGCCAGCAGGCAGCGCTGCCCAGTGCAGCCTGGGCCAGCAGTGAGTGCACACACACGGGGGGAGGCTGGGCTGGACGAGGGCCGGGGCAGAAACCCGGGCCCCCGGCGTGGGTGGGTTCTTGCCCTGCATCGAGGGACCAGCTGCTCACGGGAGCGCCTTGGGCAGGGCATGGTCCCGCCACTGCCGGGGCTGGGCGCAGGCCTTGCTGCCTCCCAGCTGCCTCGCCCCCTCTCCTACCTGCCCCCAGCTCCCCTCCCTGCTTCCCATCTCCAGATCCCTCCCTCCCAGCGCCACTGAAGCCCTTCTCTCCCTCCTCCTGCAGGCCATGGCTGTCACAAAATTCTTCGCCCTGCTTGTGCAAAGCATCATCCAGTTCCCGCAGATGGTGGGTGATGAGCTGGATGAGGCGACGCGTGAGCGCATGGAGCAGCGTGCGGAGCTTCTGAGTCGGGAGATGACTCGGCTGCTGCGGGAGCTGGAGCAGAGGAGCCTGGAGCAGAGCATCATGGAGCAGAGGACTCAGGAGCAGAGCGGCGTGGCCTGGGGAGCCCTGCTCTTTGCTGCCTTGCAGTGCTGGCAGTTCTGGGCCATCGCTGGAGTGCTGGTCGTGCTGTTCGGGCTCTGCTGGTTGCTCAGGAAAAGAAGCCATGAGGCAGACAACAGCAGTGTCGAGGAGAGCTCCAACAGCGACAGGGAGCAGCTGGAGGAGGAAGAGGAGCAGGAAGAGGAGGAAAGTGAAGGAGAAGATCCTGATGAGGAGGAGGCTCTGGGCAGGATTTTTGTAAAGCGCATCCAGTGGCCAGTGCAGAACCTGTCCTACAGGAGCCGGGTGGTGCAGGAGCTGGTGGGCGACCTCCTCCGTGTCTTCCAAGACCTCTTCTCAAATAGTTTCTTCCCAGTGCTGCAGCCAGGCATCAGGGTGGGCAGCACCTTCGAAGGTTGGAGTCCCCATGAGGATGACGCTGTCTGTTGCCTGCTCATGCCCCTGAAGCCCCCACAAGGGCATGCCTTCCACCTGGAGCTGGGCACCACAGGGGATATGCCAGCGAAGGATGCCTGCGTCCGCGTGGAGCTGGAGTGCACCTGCGCAAGGGAGAAGCTGGTGGAGAACATGCTGTGCTTCCTCCACCACTCCGAGGAGGAGCTGAGGAGAAACCAGGGTCCCAGCCTCCTACACACCCTCTGCACCGGCTCCTACCTAGATGCGGAGAAGACTGCCTGCTGGTTCCAGAACTCTGTGAGGTCAGCCTGGGTGGTTTTGCCTCAGTCACGTCGCTACCATATGAAGGTGCTGCCCTCCAGCCGCTCCTGCAAGCTGCAGCTGACAAGTGCCTCCAGGAGAACCCTCTTTGTTGAGATGATCTTTGGGGTGCAACAAGGTGACTCGGACATCTTCCTGAGCAGCCAGACCTCAGAGGACATCTACCCCTCAAGCACGACATGGCCAGAGAGCTACGCTGTGGCAGAGGTGAAGTTCTTCAGCTATCTAGCCAGGCAGGCCCCGCATGACAGCTTCCACCTCAAATGCCTGCAGCTCTGCGCCTGCATCCTGGGGAGCACAGGCTTTTCCACCTATACCTTCAAGACAGCTGTCATGCACCTCCTGAACATCATACCCCTGTCATGCTGGCGCAGGAAGGATTTCCTGCTGCGACTGGAGGATATCACGCAGTACCTGTGCTACTGCCTGGAGGAGAAACGCCTCGACCACTTCTTCTTTGGCAATGAGAACCTGCCCGAGGAGATCCTCTTGCCCCCAGCCTTCGAAACGGCTGAGCCATTCAACCTCTTCCAGCACCTGGCGCAGGATCCGGCTGCCCATGCCAAGGCGCTGTGTGAATTCGATGAGCTGCAAAATCGGCTTACCAGACTGCTCTTCTACGGACACTGAAAGAGGTCTTCACGCACAGAGCTGCGTTTGTGGGCCTCACGGCTGATGGCAGACAACTACCTCATACAGGAGAGAAAAGGAGGGGAGAATGTGGGATGCGGAAAGGAAAGGGAAGGGAAAACCCTGCACAGCAGCCCTCTGCAAAGAGCAGCAGCGTTCTCCTCTCAACGGTCCCCCCAGCGCAGCAGCTTGTGATGACCACAGTGGCTACCAAGATGAGTTTTGCCCTGCTTTCCCCTCTCGCTGACTGCGAACAGGATGGCGATGTCACACGGGTCCAGAAATTCTTGCTGGCAGCTCCAGCTTCGCAGGGACCAAGCGAGAGGCACCGCTGATGTGCCTCTGTGTTCACTGGCTCCGCGTGGAGAATCTACCCATCCTAGGCACGCCCTGGGGAGAGGATGCCACAGAACTGAGCCCGCCGGACACAGAGAACACGCTGCTCAGTCGGCAGTGGCGACTGCTGCCGCACCTTCCTTCCGCAGCACAAGCACACTCTGGGGAGTGGGTCGCGATGCAGCTGAGGAGGCCGTTGCAAGGAGCCTTGTGACAGAGACTCCCGTTACCACCTGGACAGTGACCACCCTCCCTTTTCAAGAGAGTCCATTCCTTCTGGGAGCTTTGTTCTATGCAAAAATGTCAATAAAAGACTTTTTTGAACAAACGCTGTGCCCGTGAGTGTCTGTGCATCACGGACTTTGTTGTGGAACGTGGGCAAAGGGTGCTGACAGCTCAGCTGCTGCAGAGTCAGGGAGCATTTTGCAGTGGGCTCTGCTTTCATGATTCACTGGGCTTTGCCTTCCCAGGTGTCCTGTGTTAATCCCAGCAGGCAGCTTGGCATCACACAGCTGCTCCATCACTTTTCCCCAGTGGGATGGAGGAGAGCATCTGAAGGCTACAAGTGGGAAAACTTGTGGGTTGAGAGAGGACAGTTTAGTAGGTGAAGCAAGAGCTACACACCCAGGCAAAGCAAAATAAAGAATTCATTCACTGCTCCCTCTGCCTGCTGGTCACAAGTGGTGTTCCCCAGGGCTCAGTACTGGGGCCAGTTCTCTTTAACATTCTTATATTAAGAGAATATAGAACTACAGACTGGTCAGTCTCACCTCTGGTCCTGGCGAGATCGTGGAGCAGATCCTCCTGGAAAAGATGCTCAGGCACATGGAAAACAAGGAGGTGATGGGTCACAGCCAGCATGGCTTCACTAAGGGCAAATCGTGCCTAGCAAATTCGGTGGGCTTCTGTGATGGGGTTACAGCATTGGTGGACAAGGAAAGAGTGACAGACATCATCTACCTGGACTTATGCAAAGCATTTGACGCTGTCCCGCATGGCATCCTTGTCTCTAAATTGGAGAGACATGGATTGGATGGATGGACCACTCAGTGGATGAGGAATTGGCTGGATGGTCGCACTCGAAGAGTCGTGGTCAACGGCTGAACGTCCAAGTGGAGATCAGTGAGGAGTGGTGTTCCTCAGGGGTCGGTAGTGGGACCAGCACTGTTCAACATCTTTGTCGGCGACATGGACAGTGGGATGGAGTGCACCCTCAGCAAGTTTGCCGACATCACCACGCTGTGTGGTGCGGTCGACACGCTGGAGGGAAGGGAAGCCATCCAGCGGGGACCTTGAGAGGCTTGAGAGGTGGGCCCGTGCGAACCGCATGAAGTTCAACAAGGCCAAGTGCAAGGTCCTGCACAGGTGTCGGCGCAATCCCAAGCACAACTACAGGCTGGGCGGAGAATGGATTGAGAGCAGCTCTGAGGAGAAGGACTTGGGGCTGTTGATTGATGAAAAGTTCAACAGGAGCTGGCAGTGTGCGCTTGCAGCCCAGAAAGCCAACCGTATACCACCATGCAAGCTCCGGTGAAGAAAATGAACTCTAGGCAGGCCTTAACCACTACCCCAGGGAACCTGTGAGTCGCTGAGCCAGGGTGGGGCCGAAGGGCGGGGTTGGCCAGTGGTCATGCCTGTGATGCGTTCCTGCACCTGTGACAGCACAGGGGACGCATCACAATGGGGGTGGTTATCAGGGGCGCCAGCAGGCAGCGCTGCCCAGTGCAGCCTGGGCCAGCAGTGAGTGCACACACACGGGGGGGAGGCTGGGCTGGACGAGGGCCGGGGCAGAAACCCGGGCCCCCGGCGTGGGTGGGTTCTTGCCCTGCATCGAGGGACCAGCTGCTCACGGGAGCGCCTTGGGCAGGGCACTGGTCCCGCCACTGCCGGGGCTGGGCGCAGGCCTTGCTGCCTCCCAGCTGCCTCGCCCCCTCTCCTACCTGCCCCCAGCTCCCCTCCCTGCTTCCCATCTCCAGATCCCTCCTCCCAGCGCCACTGAAGCCCTTCTCTCCCTCCTCCTGCAGGCCATGGCTGTCACAAAATTCTTCGCCCTGCTTGTGCAAAGCATCATCCAGTTCCCGCAGATGGTGGGTGATGAGCTGGATGAGGCGACGCGTGAGCGCATGGAGCAGCGTGCGGAGCTTCTGAGTCGGGAGATGACTCGGCTGCTGCGGGAGCTGGAGCAGAGGAGCCTGGAGCAGAGCATCATGGAGCAGAGGACTCAGGAGCAGAGCGGCGTGGCCTGGGGAGCCCTGCTCTTTGCTGCCTTGCAGTGCTGGCAGTTCTGGGCCATCGCTGGAGTGCTGGTCGTGCTGTTCGGGCTCTGCTGGTTGCTCAGGAAAAGAAGCCATGAGGCAGACAACAGCAGTGTCGAGGAGAGCTCCAACAGCGACAGGGAGCAGCTGGAGGAGGAAGAGGAGCAGGAAGAGGAGGAAAGTGAAGGAGAAGATCCTGATGAGGAGGAGGCTCTGGGCAGGATTTTTGTAAAGCGCATCCAGTGGCCAGTGCAGAACCTGTCCTACAGGAGCCGGGTGGTGCAGGAGCTGGTGGGCGACCTCCTCCGTGTCTTCCAAGACCTCTTCTCAAATAGTTTCTTCCCAGTGCTGCAGCCAGGCATCAGGGTGGGCAGCACCTTCGAAGGTTGGAGTCCCCATGAGGATGACGCTGTCTGTTGCCTGCTCATGCCCCTGAAGCCCCCACAAGGGCATGCCTTCCACCTGGAGCTGGGCACCACAGGGGATATGCCAGCGAAGGATGCCTGCGTCCGCGTGGAGCTGGAGTGCACCTGCGCAAGGGAGAAGCTGGTGGAGAACATGCTGTGCTTCCTCCACCACTCCGAGGAGGAGCTGAGGAGAAACCAGGGTCCCAGCCTCCTACACACCCTCTGCACCGGCTCCTACCTAGATGCGGAGAAGACTGCCTGCTGGTTCCAGAACTCTGTGAGGTCAGCCTGGGTGGTTTTGCCTCAGTCACGTCGCTACCATATGAAGGTGCTGCCCTCCAGCCGCTCCTGCAAGCTGCAGCTGACAAGTGCCTCCAGGAGAACCCTCTTTGTTGAGATGATCTTTGGGGTGCAACAAGGTGACTCGGACATCTTCCTGAGCAGCCAGACCTCAGAGGACATCTACCCCTCAAGCACGACATGGCCAGAGAGCTACGCTGTGGCAGAGGTGAAGTTCTTCAGCTATCTAGCCAGGCAGGCCCCGCATGACAGCTTCCACCTCAAATGCCTGCAGCTCTGCGCCTGCATCCTGGGGAGCACAGGCTTTTCCACCTATACCTTCAAGACAGCTGTCATGCACCTCCTGAACATCATACCCCTGTCATGCTGGCGCAGGAAGGATTTCCTGCTGCGACTGGAGGATATCACGCAGTACCTGTGCTACTGCCTGGAGGAGAAACGCCTCGACCACTTCTTCTTTGGCAATGAGAACCTGCCCGAGGAGATCCTCTTGCCCCCAGCCTTCGAAACGGCTGAGCCATTCAACCTCTTCCAGCACCTGGCGCAGGATCCGGCTGCCCATGCCAAGGCGCTGTGTGAGTTCGATGAGCTGCAAAATCGGCTTACCAGACTGCTCTTCTACGGACACTGAAAGAGGTCTTCACGCACAGAGCTGCGTTTGTGGGCCTCACGGCTGATGGCAGACAACTACCTCTAGGCCCAGCCGGCAGCTGAGCGCCACGCGGCCGCTCACTCACTCCTTCCCCAGCATGATGGGGAGGAGAAGTTAACAAAAGGCTCGGGTCGAGATAAGGACAGGGAGAGCTAATTATCATCACGAGCAAAACAAACTGAACTTAGAAAGAGGGATTCATCTAATTTATTACTAAACAGAATAGAGCAATGAAAAAAAAAAAGTAACATCAAGCCTTAAAACACCTCCCCCACCCCTCCCCCCTTCCCGGGCTCAACTTCACTCCCGGCTTCACCCTCCTCCCCCCCCCTCAGTGGCGGGGGGGGGGGGGGAATAGGGGGAGGGGGATGGGGGTTGCGGTCAGTGCAGCGCACGTTGTTTCTGCCGCTTCGTTGTCCTCGGGGGGAGGACTCCTCTCATCCTTCCCCTGCTCCAAAATGGAGTCTCTCCCACGGGCTACAGTCCTTCCCGAACTGCTCCGGCGTGGTCTCTTCCATGGGGTGCAGACCTTTAGGAGAAAACTGTTCCAGCGTGGGTCTCCCACGGGGTCACAAGTCCTGCCACCAAAACCTGCCCTGGCGTGGGCTCCCCTCTTCACGGGTCTACCGGTCCGGCCAGGGACTTGCTTCAGCCCGGGCTTCCCACAGGCCACAGCCTCCCTCGGGTACCTCCACCTGCTCCAGCGTAGGGTCCTCCACGGGCTGCAGGTGGAATCTCTACACCCCCTCATCGGTCCTCCATGGGCTGCAGGGGGACAGCCTGCTTCACCATGGTTTTCACCACGGGCTGCAGGGGGATCTCTGCTCCGGTGTCTGGAGCGCCTCCTCCTCCCCCCTCCTCCTGCACTGACCTTAATGTTACATCTCCGCACTTCCCCCTCCCGATGTAAAAAAAACTTCCCACCTTAAATATGTTATCACAGAGGCGCTGATTGGCTTGGCCTTGGCCAGGGGCGGGCCCATCTTGGGGCTGGCTGGCATTGGCTCTACCAAACACTGTGGAAGCTTCTAGAAGCTCCTCACTCATACAGGAGAGAAAAGGAGGGGAGAATGTGGGATGCGGAAAGGAAAGGGAAGGGAAAACCCTGCACAGCAGCCCTCTGCAAAGAGCAGCAGCGTTCTCCTCTCAACGGTCCCCCCAGCGCAGCAGCTTGTGATGACCACAGTGGCTACCAAGATGAGTTTTGCCCTGCTTTCCCCTCTCGCTGACTGCGAACAGGATGGCGATGTCACACGGGTCCAGAAATTCTTGCTGGCAGCTCCAGCTTCGCAGGGACCAAGCGAGAGGCACCGCTGATGTGCCTCTGTGTTCACTGGGTCCGCGTGGAGAATCTACCCATCCTAGGCATGCCCTGGGGAGAGGATGCCACAGAACTGAGCCCGCCGGACACAGAGAACACGCTGCTCAGTCGGCAGTGGCGACTGCTGCCGCACCTTCCTTCCGCAGCACAAGCACACTCTGGGGAGTGGGTCGCGATGCAGCTGAGGAGGCCGTTGCAAGGAGCCTTGTGACAGAGACTCCCGTTACCACCTGGACAGTGACCACCCTCCCTTTTCAAGAGAGTCCATTCCTTCTGGGAGCTTTGTTCTATGCAAAAATGTCAATAAAAGACTTTTTTGAACAAACGCTGTGCCCGTGAGTGTCTGTGCATCACGGACTTTGTTGTGGAACGTGGGCAAAGGGTGCTGACAGCTCAGCTGCTGCAGAGTCAGGGAGCATTTTGCAGTGGGCTCTGCTTTCATGATTCACTGGGCTTTGCCTTCCCAGGGTGATTGGTGACAGCCAATGTGGCTTCACTAAGGGCACATGGTGCGTAGCAGATTTGGTGGACTTCTGTGATGGGGTTACAGCATTGGTGGACAAGGAAAGAGTGACAGACATCATCTACCTGGACTTACGCAAAGCATTTGACGCTGTCCCCCCCAAAGAGTCGTGGTCAACGGCTGAACGTCCAAGTGGAGATCAGTGAGGAGTGGTGTTCCTCAGGGGTCGGTAGTGGGACCAGCACTGTTCAACATCTTTGTCGGCGACATGGACAGTGGGATGGAGTGCACCCTCAGCAAGTTTGCCGACATCACCACGCTGTGTGGTGCGGTCGACACGCTGGAGGGAAGGGAAGCCATCCAGCGGGGACCTTGAGAGGCTTGAGAGGTGGGCCCGTGCGAACCGCATGAAGTTCAACAAGGCCAAGTGCAAGGTCCTGCACAGGTGTCGGCGCAATCCCAAGCACAACTACAGGCTGGGCGGAGAATGGATTGAGAGCAGCTCTGAGGAGAAGGACTTGGGGCTGTTGATTGATGAAAAGTTCAACAGGAGCTGGCAGTGTGCGCTTGCAGCCCAGAAAGCCAACCATATCCTGGGCTGCATCAAAACCAGCGTGGCCAGTAGGCCATTGAGGTGATCCTGCCCCTCTACTCCGTTCTTGTGAGACCCCACTTGGAGTACTGCCTCAAGCTCTGGGGTCCCCAGTACAAGACAGACATTGAAGTGTTGGGGCGAGTCCAGAGTAGCGCCACGAAGTTGATCAGGGGCTGGAGCACTTCTCCTATGAGGACAGGCTGAGAGAGTTGGGGTGGTTCAGCCTGGAGAAGAGAAGGCTCTGGGGATACCAAATTGTGGCTTTCCAGGACCTAAAAGGGGCCTACAGGAAAGATGGAGAGGGACTGTTCATCAGGGAGTGTAGTGACAGGGCAAGGGCTAATGGGTTTAAACTAAAAGAGGGTAGTTTTAGATTAGATAGAAGGAAGACATTCTTTACTGGAAGGGTGGTGAGGCATTGGAGCAGGTGTTGCCCAGAGAGGTTGTGGAGGCCCCATCCCTGGAAGTGTTCGAGGCCAGGTTGGATGGGGCTTTGGGCAACCTGGTCTAGTGGAGGGTGTCCCTGCCCATGGCAGCGGGGTTGGAACTAGATGATCTTTGAGGTCCCTTCCAACCCAAACCATTCTCTGATTCTCCAATTCTGTGATTCTATGATTCTATGATCGATGATCTGGATGAGGGGATCGAGTGCACGCTCCCTAAGTTTTCAGATGACACCAGGCTGGGCTTGAGGGTAGAAAGGCTCTACAGAGGGATCTGGACAGGCTGGACTGAGGATGGGCCGAGGCCAGCTGTATGAGGCTCAGCAAGGCTCAGTGCTGGGTTCTGCACTTGGCTCACAACAACCCCATGCAACATGCTACAGGCTTGGGGAAGAGTGGCTGGAAAGCTGCCCGGCGGAAAAGGACTTGGGGTCATTGGTTGATGGTGCGGTGTGAGCACCTCCACCTCAGCCAAGAAGTCCACCTAGGAGACCCTTCAACCAAAGGGAGCCATATGTGACCACAACCAATACAGGACCACAGTTCAGATCTGACCCAGGTTATAAATGGGGCCCTCAACAGAGACCCCCTTTGAGTGGTTGTCCTTGGAGCAGTGGGTGCGTGTCCCAAAGCCCTTCCTTTGAATCATGACGCCATTTAAAGTAACTTCCTGAGACTGGGTGTCCTCCCCTTCTAGGTGAGTGCTATGCACGTTTTGTGTCATCATTCTAAGCTTAGATTCAGTCACAGACCGTATAGTGTTAGTTCCCAGCTGACACCTGAACCGGTAAATATGATGTGTCGGCTGAAATATTTGTAATAGAAGATCCCTCCCCACCTCGAATACTGTGTTCAGTTTTGGGCCCCTCACTACAAGGAAGACACTGAGGTGCTGGAGTGTGTCCAAACAAGGGCAACAAAGGTGGTGAAGGGTCTAGAGAACAAGTCTCACGAAGAGCGGCTGAGGGAACTGGGGTTGTTTTGCCTGGAGAACAGGAGGCTGAGGCCTCTACACTCTCTACAACTACCTGAAAGGAGGTGGTGGCGAGGTGGGTGTTGTCTCTTTTGCCAAGTAACAAGTGATAGGAAGAGACGAAACGGCCTCAAATTGCACCAGGGGAGGTTTAGATTGGATATTGGGGGAAATTTCTTCACTGGAAGGGTTATCAAACATCAGAACGGGCTGCCCAAGGAAGTGGTTGAGGAACCATGCCTGGAGGTATTTAAAAAATGTATAGATGTGGCGCTTAGGGATATGGTTTAGTGGTGGACTTGGCAGTGCAAGGTTTGCAGTTGGACTCAATGATCTTAATGGTCTTTTCAGACCTAAATGATTCCATGATACTATGATTGATCTTTCAGGTTGCCCAGGGTGGTGTGGACTCAGTGCTCTTTGTGAGTCTCTTCCAAATCAGGATATTCTATGATTATGAGACTGTGATTGGCAGGCAGGTGATAATAAATCCAAACTATACCACCATGCAAGCTCCTGTGAAGAAAATGAACTCTAGGCAGGCCTTAACCACTACCCCAGGGAACCTGTGAGTCGCTGAGCCAGGGTGGGGCCGAAGGGCGGGGTTTGGCCAGTGGTCATGCCTGTGATGCGCTCCTGCACCTGTGACAGCACAGGGGACGCATCACAATGGGGGTGGTTATCAGGGGCGCCAGCAGGCAGCGCTGCCCAGTGCAGCCTGGGCCAGCAGTGAGTGCACACACACGGGGGGAGGCTGGGCTGGACGAGGGCCGGGGCAGAAACCCGGGCCCCCGGCGTGGGTGGGTTCTTGCCCTGCATCGAGGGACCAGCTGCTCGCGGGAGCGCCTTGGGCAGGGCACAGTGCCGCCACTGCCGGGGCTGGGCGCAGGCCTTGCTGCCTCCCAGCTGCCTCGCCCCCTCTCCTACCTGCCCCCAGCTCCCCTCCCTGCTTCCCATCTCCAGATCCCTCCCTCCCAGCGCCACTGAAGCCCTTCTCTCCCTCCTCCTGCAGGCCATGGCTGTCACAAAATTCTTCGCCCTGCTTGTGCAAAGCATCATCCAGTTCCCGCAGATGGTGGGTGATGAGCTGGATGAGGCGACGCGTGAGCGCATGGAGCAGCGTGCGGAGCTTCTGAGTCGGGAGATGACTCGGCTGCTGCGGGAGCTGGAGCAGAGGAGCCTGGAGCAGAGCATCATGGAGCAGAGGACTCGGGAGCAGAGCGGGGTGGCCTGGGGAGCCCTGCTCTTTGCTGCCTTGCAGTGCTGGCAGTTCTGGGCCATCGCTGGAGTGCTGGTCGTGCTGTTCGGGCTCTGCTGGTTGCTCAGGAAAAAAAGCCATCAGTCAGCCAGCAGCAGCAAGGAGTGCAGCTCCATAAACAGAGAGTGTAAGGAGGTGAAGGAAGAAGAAAACCTCTGTGTTTCATTGAATGTGGGACGATTTTTGAAAAATCCCTTCCAGGAGCATATGCAGGATCTGCCCTGCAGGTCCATATTCTTTCGGAACTTGGTGGACAAGCTTCTGTGTGTGTGCCAAACCTTGTCCAAGAAAGATTTTGTACCACGACTGCAGCCAACCATCACGCTGAGCAGACACATCGAAATCTGGAGTCCTCAAAAGGAGGATGCTGTCTTCCGCCTGCTGGTACCCTGAAGCCCCACGAGGGCATGCCTTCCACCTGGAGCTGAGCACTGCAGGGGAGCTACCAGCAAAGAACTCATTCCTCCGCGTGGAGCTGATTTGTAGCTGCATGAGGGAGCGGCTGGTGGGGGACATGCTGTGCTTCCTCCACCACCCTGAGGAGGAGCTGTGGAAAAAATCAGAGTCCCAGCCTCCTAGGCACACCTCTGCACTGGCTCCTACCTAGATATAGAGAAAACTGCCCGTTGGTTCCAAGAAATGCTCACAAAAGCCTGCAAGGTTCTGCTTGTGTCCTCTAAATTCAGGCTAAGAGTGCTGCCCTGCAGGCGCTGCTGCATGCTCCTAATCACAAATGTCTTGGAGAGATCCTTCCTGATTGAGCTGATATTTGGAGTGCAGCAAGGCAACCTGGACAACTTCATGAGCATCGACTAGGCGGAGGCAGTTGTTACCAGCAGAATAGGAGCCTGGAGCAGAGGAGTCAAGAGCAGAGCGGCGTGGCCTGGGGAGGCCTGCTCTTCGCTGCCTTGCAGCCGTGGAAGTTCTGGGCCGTCGCAGGAGTCCTGGTCCTGCTCTTTGGGCTCTGCTGGTGGCTCAGGACAAGGAGCCGTCAGCCAGCCACCGGCAGCAAGGAGGGCAGCTCTAGAAGGAAGGAGAAAGGAGTGTTGCACTGGACACGGACAGAATTTCGGACAAGCGCCTCCTGGTCCTGCCAGGAGAGCATCCATTCCCGCCAGGAGCTTTACTCTGCTCAAATATTCCAAGAAATGTCTTGTTCGAAAAAACACTGTGTCTGTGAGTGTCTGTGCATCACGGACTTTGTTGGGAACGTGGGCAAAGGGTGCTGACAGCCTCAGCTGCTGCAGAGTCAGGGAGCATTTTGCAGTGGGCTCTGCTTTCATGATTCACTGGGCTTTGCCTTCCCAGGTGTCCTGTGTTAATCCCAGCAGGCAGCTTGCATCACACAGCCTGCTCCATCACTTTTCCCCAGTGGGATGGAGGAGAGCATCTGAAGGCTACAAGTGGGAAAACTTGTGGGTTGAGAGAGGACAGTTTAGTAGGTGAAGCAAGAGCTACACACCCAGGCAAAGCAAAATAAAGAATTCATTCACTGCTCCCTCTGCCTGCTGGTCACAAGTGGTGTTCCCCAGGGCTCAGTACTGGGGCCAGTTCTCTTTAACATTCTTATATTAAGAGAATATAGAACTACAGACCGGTCAGTCTCACCTCTGGTCCTGGCGAGATCGTGGAGCAGATCCTCCTGGAAAAGATGCTCAGGCACATGGAAAACAAGGAGGTGATGGGTCACAGCCCAGCCTGGCTTCACTAAGGGCAAATCGTTGCCTAGCAAATTCGGTGGGCTTCTGTGATGGGGTTACAGCATTGGTGGACAAGGGAAAGAGTGACAGACATCATCTACCTGGACTTATGCAAAGCATTTGACGGCTGTCCCGCATGGCATCCTTGTCTCCTAAATTGGAAGAGACATGGATTGGATGGATGGACCACTCAGTGGATGAGGAATTGGCTGGATGGTCGCACTCGAAGAGTCGTGGTCAACGGCTGAACGTCCAAGTGGAGATCAGTGAGGAGTGGTGTTCCTCAGGGGTCGGTAGTGGGACCGGCACTGTTCAACATCTTTGTCGGCGACCATGGACAGTGGGATGGAGTGCACCCTCAGCAAGTTTGCCGACATCACCACGCTGTGTGGTGCGGTCGACACGCTGGAGGGAAGGGAAGCCATCCAGCGGGGACCTTGAGAGGCTTGAGAGGTGGGCCCGTGCGAACCGCATGAAGTTCAACAAGGCCAAGTGCAAGGTCCTGCACAGGTGTCGGCGCAATCCCAAGCACAACTACAGGCTGGGCGGAGAATGGATTGAGAGCAGCTCTGAGGAGAAGGACTTGGGGCTGTTGATTGATGAAAAGTTCAACAGGAGCTGGCAGTGTGCGCTTGCAGCCCAGAAAGCCAACCGTATACCACCATGCAAGCTCCGGTGAAGAAAATGAACTCTAGGCAGGCCTTAACCACTACCCCAGGGAACCTGTGAGTCGCTGAGCCAGGGTGGGGCCGAAGGGCGGGGTTGGCCAGTGGTCATGCCTGTGATGCGCTCCTGCACCTGTGACAGCACAGGGGACGCATCACAATGGGGGTGGTTATCAGGGGCGCCAGCAGGCAGCGCTGCCCAGTGCAGCCTGGGCCAGCAGTGAGTGCACACACACGGGGGGAGGCTGGGCTGGACGAGGGCCGGGGCAGAAACCCGGGCCCCCGGCGTGGGTGGGTTCTTGCCCTGCATCGAGGGACCAGCTGCTCGCGGGAGCGCCTTGGGCAGGGCACAGTGCCGCCACTGCCGGGGCTGGGCGCAGGCCTTGCTGCCTCCCAGCTGCCTCGCCCCCTCTCCTACCTGCCCCCAGCTCCCCTCCCTGCTTCCCATCTCCAGATCCCTCCCTCCCAGCGCCACTGAAGCCCTTCTCTCCCTCCTCCTGCAGGCCATGGCTGTCACAAAATTCTTCGCCCTGCTTGTGCAAAGCATCATCCAGTTCCCGCAGATGGTGGGTGATGAGCTGGATGAGGCGACGCGTGAGCGCATGGAGCAGCGTGCGGAGCTTCTGAGTCGGGAGATGACTCGGCTGCTGCGGGAGCTGGAGCAGAGGAGCCTGGAGCAGAGCATCATGGAGCAGAGGACTCGGGAGCAGAGCGGGGTGGCCTGGGGAGCCCTGCTCTTTGCTGCCTTGCAGTGCTGGCAGTTCTGGGCCATCGCTGGAGTGCTGGTCGTGCTGTTCGGGCTCTGCTGGTTGCTCAGGAAAAAAAGCCATCAGTCAGCCAGCAGCAGCAAGGAGTGCAGCTCCATAAACAGAGAGTGTAAGGAGGTGAAGGAAGAAGAAAACCTCTGTGTTTCATTGAATGTGGGACGATTTTTGAAAAATCCCTTCCAGGAGCATATGCAGGATCTGCCCTGCAGGTCATATTCTTTCGGAACTTGGTGGACAAGCTTCTGTGTGTGTGCCAAACCCTTGTCCAAGAAAGATTTTGTACCACGACTGCAGCCAACCATCACGCTGAGCAGACACATCGAAATCTGGAGTCCTCAAAAGGAGGATGCTGTCTTCCGCCTGCTGGTACCCCTGAAGCCCCCACGAGGGCATGCCTTCCACCTGGAGCTGAGCACTGCAGGGGAGCTACAGCAAAGAACTCATTCCTCCGCGTGGAGCTGATTTTGTAGCTGCATGAGGGAGCGGCTGGTGGGGGACATGCTGTGCTTCCTCCACCACCCTGAGGAGGAGCTGTGGAAAAATCAGAGTCCCAGCCTCCTAGGCACCCTCTGCACTGGCTCCTACCTAGATATAGAGAAAACTGCCCGTTGGTTCCAAGAACTGCTCACAAAAGCCTGCAAGGTTCTGCTTGTGTCCTCTAAATTCAGGCTAAGAGTGCTGCCCTGCAGGCGCTGCTGCATGCTCCTAATCACAAATGTCTTGGAGAGATCCTTCCTGATTGAGCTGATATTTGGAGTGCAGCAAGGCAACCTGGACAACTTCATGAGCATCGACTAGGCGGAGGCAGTTGTTACCAGCAGAATAGGAGCCTGGAGCAGAGGAGTCAAGAGCAGAGCGGCGTGGCCTGGGGAGGCCTGCTCTTCGCTGCCTTGCAGCCGTGGAAGTTCTGGGCCGTCGCAGGAGTCCTGGTCCTGCTCTTTGGGCTCTGCTGGTGGCTCAGGACAAGGAGCCGTCAGCCAGCCACCGGCAGCAAGGAGGGCAGCTCTAGAAGGAAGGAGAAAGGAGTGTTGCACTGGACACGGACAGAATTTCGGACAAGCGCCTCCTGGTCCTGCCAGGAGAGCATCCATTCCCGCCAGGAGCTTTACTCTGCTCAAATATTCCAAGAAATGTCTTGTTCGAAAAAACACTGTGTCTGTGAGTGTCTGTGCATCACGGACTTTGTTGTGGAACGTGGGCAAAGGGTGCTGACTGCTCAGCTGCTGCAGAGTCAGGGAGCATTTTGCAGTGGGCTCTGCTTTCATGATTCACTGGGCTTTGCCTTCCCAGGTGTCCTGTGTTAATCCCAGCAGGCAGCTTGGCATCACACAGCTGCTCCATCACTTTTCCCCAGTGGGATGGAGGAGAGCATCTGAAGGCTACAAGTGGGAAAACTTGTGGGTTGAGAGAGGACAGTTTAGTAGGTGAAGCAAGAGCTACACACCCAGGCAAAGCAAAATAAAGAATTCATTCACTGCTCCCTCTGCCTGCTGGTCACAAGTGGTGTTCCCCAGGGCTCAGTACTGGGGCCAGTTCTCTTTAACATTCTTATATTAAGAGAATATAGAACTACAGACTGGTCAGTCTCACCTCTGGTCCTGGCGAGATCGTGGAGCAGATCCTCCTGGAAAAGATGCTCAGGCACATGGAAAACAAGGAGGTGATGGGTCACAGCCAGCATGGCTTCACTAAGGGCAAATCGTGCCTAGCAAATTCGGTGGGCTTCTGTGATGGGGTTACAGCATTGGTGGACAAGGAAAGAGTGACAGACATCATCTACCTGGACTTATGCAAAGCATTTGACGCTGTCCCGCATGGCATCCTTGTCTCTAAATTGGAGAGACATGGATTGGATGGATGGACCACTCAGTGGATGAGGAATTGGCTGGATGGTCGCACTCGAAGAGTCGTGGTCAACGGCTGAACGTCCAAGTGGAGATCAGTGAGGAGTGGTGTTCCTCAGGGGTCGGTAGTGGGACCAGCACTGTTCAACATCTTTGTCGGCGACATGGACAGTGGGATGGAGTGCACCCTCAGCAAGTTTGCCGACATCACCACGCTGTGTGGTGCGGTCGACACGCTGGAGGGAAGGGAAGCCATCCAGCGGGGACCTTGAGAGGCTTGAGAGGTGGGCCCGTGCGAACCGCATGAAGTTCAACAAGGCCAAGTGCAAGGTCCTGCACAGGTGTCGGCGCAATCCCAAGCACAACTACAGGCTGGGCGGAGAATGGATTGAGAGCAGCTCTGAGGAGAAGGACTTGGGGCTGTTGATTGATGAAAAGTTCAACAGGAGCTGGCAGTGTGCGCTTGCAGCCCAGAAAGCCAACCGTATACCACCATGCAAGCTCCTGTGAAGAAAAATGAACTCTAGGCAGGCCTTAACCACTACCCCAGGGAACCTGTGAGTCGCTGAGCCAGGGTGGGGCCGAAGGGCGGGGTTGGCCAGTGGTCATGCCTGTGATGCGTTCCTGCACCTGTGACAGCACAGGGGACGCATCACAATGGGGGTGGTTATCAGGGGCGCCAGCAGGCAGCGCTGCCCAGTGCAGCCTGGGCCAGCAGTGAGTGCACACACACGGGGGGAGGCTGGGCTGGACGAGGGCCAGGGCAGAAACCCGGGCCCCCGGCATGGGTGGGGTTCTTGCCCTGCATCGAGGGACCAGCTGCTCGCTGGGAGCGCCTTGGGCAGGGCACAGTGCCGCCACTGCCGGGGCTGGGCGCAGGCCTTGCTGCCTCCCAGCTGCCTCGCCCCCCTCTCCTACCTGCCCCCAGCTCCCCTCCCTGCTTCCCATCTCCAGATCCCTCCCTCCCAGCGCCACTGAAGCCCTTCTCTCCCTCCTCCTGCAGGCCATGGCTGTCACAAAATTCTTCGCCCTGCTTGTGCAAAGCATCATCCAGTTCCCGCAGATGGTGGGTGATGAGCTGGATGAGGCGACGCGTGAGCGCATGGAGCAGCGTGCGGAGCTTCTGAGTCGGGAGATGACTCGGCTGCTGCGGGAGCTGGAGCAGAGGAGCCTGGAGCAGAGCATCATGGAGCAGAGGACTCAGGAGCAGAGCGGCGTGGCCTGGGGAGCCCTGCTCTTTGCTGCCTTGCAGTGCTGGCAGTTCTGGGCCATCGCTGGAGTGCTGGTCGTGCTGTTCGGGCTCTGCTGGTTGCTCAGGAAAAGAAGCCATCAGTCAGCCAGCAGCAGCAAGGAGTGCAGCTCCATAAACAGAGAGTGTAAGGAGGTGAAGGAAGAAGAAAACCTCTGTGTTTCATTGAATGTGGGACGATTTTTGAAAAATCCCTTCCAGGAGCATATGCAGGATCTGCCCTGCAGGTCCATATTCTTTCGGAACTTGGTGGACAAGCTTCTGTGTGTGTGCCAAACCTTGTCCAAGAAAGATTTTGTACCACGACTGCAGCCAACCATCACGCTGAGCAGACACATCGAAATCTGGAGTCCTCAAAAGGAGGATGCTGTCTTCCGCCTGCTGGTACCCCTGAAGCCCCCACGAGGGCATGCCTTCCACCTGGAGCTGAGCACTGCAGGGGAGCTACCAGCAAAGAACTCATTCCTCCGCGTGGAGCTGATTTGTAGCTGCATGAGGGAGCGGCTGGTGGGGGACATGCTGTGCTTCCTCCACCACCCTGAGGAGGAGCTGTGGAAAAATCAGAGTCCCAGCCTCCTAGGCACCCTCTGCACTGGCTCCTACCTAGATATAGAGAAAAACTGCCCGTTGGTTCCAAGAACTGCTCACAAAAGCCTGCAAGGTTCTGCTTGTGTCCTCTAAATTCAGGCTAAGAGTGCTGCCCTGCAGGCGCTGCTGCATGCTCCTAATCACAAATGTCTTGGAGAGATCCTTCCTGATTGAGCTGATATTTGGAGTGCAGCAAGGCAACCTGGACAACTTCATGAGCATCGACTAGGCGGAGGCAGTTGTTACCAGCAGAATAGGAGCCTGGAGCAGAGGAGTCAAGAGCAGAGCGGCGTGGCCTGGGGAGGCCTGCTCTTCGCTGCCTTGCAGCCGTGGAAGTTCTGGGCCGTCGCAGGAGTCCTGGTCCTGCTCTTTGGGCTCTGCTGGTGGCTCAGGACAAGGAGCCGTCAGCCAGCCACCGGCAGCAAGGAGGGCAGCTCTAGAAGGAAGGAGAAAGGAGTGTTGCACTGGACACGGACAGAATTTCGGACAAGCGCCTCCTGGTCCTGCCAGGAGAGCATCCATTCCCGCCAGGGAGCTTTACTCTGCTCAAATATTCCAAGAAATGTCTTGTTCGAAAAAACACTGTGTCTGTGAGTGTCTGTGCATCACGGACTTTGTTGTGGAACGTGGGCAAAGGGTGCTGACTGCTCAGCTGCTGCAGAGTCAGGGAGCATTTTGCAGTGGGCTCTGCTTTCATGATTCACTGGGCTTTGCCTTCCCAGGTGTCCTCTGTTAATCCCAGCAGGCAGCTTGGCATCACACAGCTGCTCCATCACTTTTCCCCAGTGGGATGGAGGAGAGCATCTGAAGGCTACAAGTGGGAAAACTTGTGGGTTGAGAGAGGACAGTTTAGTAGGTGAAGCAAGAGCTACACACCCAGGCAAAGCAAAATAAAGAATTCATTCACTGCTCCCTCTGCCTGCTGGTCACAAGTGGTGTTCCCCAGGGCTCAGTACTGGGGCCAGTTCTCTTTAACATTCTTATATTAAGAGAATATAGAACTACAGACTGGTCAGTCTCACCTCTGGTCCTGGCGAGATCGTGGAGCAGATCCTCCTGGAAAAGATGCTCAGGCACATGGAAAACAAGGAGGTGATGGGTCACAGCCAGCATGGCTTCACTAAGGGCAAATCGTGCCTAGCAAATTCGGTGGGCTTCTGTGATGGGGTTACAGCATTGGTGGACAAGGAAAGAGTGACAGACATCATCTACCTGGACTTATGCAAAGCATTTGACGCTGTCCCGCATGGCATCCTTGTCTCTAAATTGGAGAGACATGGATTGGATGGATGGACCACTCAGTGGATGAGGAATTGGCTGGATGGTCGCACTCGAAGAGTCGTGGTCAACGGCTGAACGTCCAAGTGGAGATCAGTGAGGAGTGGTGTTCCTCAGGGGTCGGTAGTGGGACCGGCACTGTTCAACATCTTTGTCGGCGACATGGACAGTGGGATGGAGTGCACCCTCAGCAAGTTTGCCGACATCACCACGCTGTGTGGTGCGGTCGACACGCTGGAGGGAAGGGAAGCCATCCAGCGGGGACCTGAGAGGCTTGAGAGGTGGGCCCGTGCGAACCGCATGAAGTTCAACAAGGCCAAGTGCAAGGTCCTGCACAGGTGTCGGCGCAATCCCAAGCACAACTACAGGCTGGGCGGAGAATGGATTGAGAGCAGCTCTGAGGAGAAGGACTTGGGGCTGTTGATTGATGAAAAGTTCAACAGGAGCTGGCAGTGTGCGCTTGCAGCCCAGAAAGCCAACCGTATACCACCATGCAAGCTCCTGTGAAGAAAATGAACTCTAGGCAGGCCTTAACCACTACCCCAGGGAACCTGTGAGTCGCTGAGCCAGGGTGGGGCCGAAGGGCGGGGTTGGCCAGTGGTCATGCCTGTGATGCGTTCCTGCACCTGTGACAGCACAGGGGACGCATCACAATGGGGGTGGTTATCAGGGGCGCCAGCAGGCAGCGCTGCCCAGTGCAGCCTGGGCCAGCAGTGAGTGCACACACACGGGGGGGAGGCTGGGCTGGACGAGGGCCAGGGCAGAAACCCGGGCCCCCGGCATGGGTGGGTTCTTGCCCTGCATCGAGGGACCAGCTGCTCGCGGGAGCGCCTTGGGCAGGGCACAGTGCCGCCACTGCCGGGGCTGGGCGCAGGCCTTGCTGCCTCCCAGCTGCCTCGCCCCCTCTCCTACCTGCCCCCAGCTCCCCTCCCTGCTTCCCATCTCCAGATCCCTCCCTCCCAGCGCCACTGAAGCCCTTCTCTCCCTCCTCCTGCAGGCCATGGCTGTCACAAAATTCTTCGCCCTGCTTGTGCAAAGCATCATCCAGTTCCCGCAGATGGTGGGTGATGAGCTGGATGAGGCGACGCGTGAGCGCATGGAGCAGCGTGCGGAGCTTCTGAGTCGGGAGATGACTCGGCTGCTGCGGGAGCTGGAGCAGAGGAGCCTGGAGCAGAGCATCATGGAGCAGAGGACTCAGGAGCAGAGCGGCGTGGCCTGGGGAGCCCTGCTCTTTGCTGCCTTGCAGTGCTGGCAGTTCTGGGCCATCGCTGGAGTGCTGGTCGTGCTGTTCGGGCTCTGCTGGTTGCTCAGGAAAAGAAGCCATCAGTCAGCCAGCAGCAGCAAGGAGTGCAGCTCCATAAACAGAGAGTGTAAGGAGGTGAAGGAAGAAGAAAACCTCTGTGTTTCATTGAATGTGGGACGATTTTTGAAAAATCCCTTCCAGGAGCATATGCAGGATCTGCCCTGCAGGTCCATATTCTTTCGGAACTTGGTGGACAAGCTTCTGTGTGTGTGCCAAACCTTGTCCAAGAAAGATTTTGTACCACGACTGCAGCCAACCATCACGCTGAGCAGACACATCGAAATCTGGAGTCCTCAAAAGGAGGATGCTGTCTTCCGCCTGCTGGTACCCCTGAAGCCCCCACGAGGGCATGCCTTCCACCTGGAGCTGAGCACTGCAGGGGAGCTACCAGCAAAGAACTCATTCCTCCGCGTGGAGCTGATTTGTAGCTGCATGAGGGAGCGGCTGGTGGGGGACATGCTGTGCTTCCTCCACCACCCTGAGGAGGAGCTGTGGAAAAATCAGAGTCCCAGCCTCCTAGGCACCCTCTGCACTGGCTCCTACCTAGATATAGAGAAAACTGCCCGTTGGTTCCAAGAACTGCTCACAAAAGCCTGCAAGGTTCTGCTTGTGTCCTCTAAATTCAGGCTAAGAGTGCTGCCCTGCAGGCGCTGCTGCATGCTCCTAATCACAAATGTCTTGGAGAGATCCTTCCTGATTGAGCTGATATTTGGAGTGCAGCAAGGCAACCTGGACAACTTCATGAGCATCGACTAGGCGGAGGCAGTTGTTACCAGCAGAATAGGAGCCTGGAGCAGAGGAGTCAAGAGCAGAGCGGCGTGGCCTGGGGAGGCCTGCTCTTCGCTGCCTTGCAGCCGTGGAAGTTCTGGGCCGTCGCAGGAGTCCTGGTCCTGCTCTTTGGGCTCTGCTGGTGGCTCAGGACAAGGAGCCGTCAGCCAGCCACCGGCAGCAAGGAGGGCAGCTCTAGAAGGAAGGAGAAAGGAGTGTTGCACTGGACACGGACAGAATTTCGGACAAGCGCCTCCTGGTCCTGCCAGGAGAGCATCCATTCCCGCCAGGAGCTTTACTCTGCTCAAATATTCCAAGAAATGTCTTGTTCAAAAAAACACTGTGTCTGTGAGTGTCTGTGCATCGTTTTGCTGGGGAACGTGGGCAAAGGGTGCTGACTGCTCAGCTGCTGCAGAGTTGGGGAGTGTTTTGCAGAAGAGCTGATGAAGTGGGCTCTGGTTTCACTGATTCTGTAACTGAGGCTCCCCTGCCTGTCCGTGCTCCTGTGTTGGGCAAATTAGACTAACTGATGGCCCTCCACAACTCTGCATGTTTCTTACACGCCATAGGGAGGCTGAAGTGGGTGCCTGCGGAGCTCGAGGCAATCCAAGCCCAGGGAGCCCGAGGGCATTGCGCTTGGTGACCTCAGTGAGGCAGATATCAGGCTTTCTGAGAAGGGAGCCCTTTGCACAGGGGACAAGTACCATGAGTGCAGAGCAGTGATTCCCCTGCATGCTGTGGTGAAGACCATGGGGAGGCAGGTTGTCCCCCTGCAGCCCATGGAGGTCTACACTGGAGCAGTGACCCGTGGTCCTGAGAAGAGGAGCCCACGCTGGAGCAGGTTTTCTGGCAGGACTTGTGACCCGATGGGGAAACCATGCAGGAGCAGTCTGTTCCTGAAGGACTGTACCCCATGGAAGGGACCCATGCTGGAGCTTCATTTAATTTCTCATTATCCTAATCTGATTTGATTTGTAGTAAATTAAATTAATTTCCCCACATCAAGAGTTTTTTTGCCTGTGACAGTGACTGCAGTGGAGCTTGGATTAGAGGACCAAGTTGCAGATGAGGCAGGAGCGAAGTGGTTTTGCCTGAAGAACCCTGCTCTTTGCTGCCTTGTAGCACTGGCAGTTCTAGGCCATCGCTGGAGTCCTGGTCCTGCTCTTCGGCCTGCCTGATGGCAGCTTTGTGACAGAAGATGTGCACTCGTACCTATACTTTGGACACCTCCTGTGTAAATTCAATGGTGGTATGTGGGCAAAGATTTGCAAGATCTTCGTTAATTGTCATATCAAAAGAACTGCCTAACTGTATATTTCCAAGTGCTAGAGAAGCCCAGGCTTCCTCCAGTTTTCATTTTGAAGGTGTAGAACATGGACAGTTCTTCCATGATGTGCAAAGCTACCAGAACCCCTCTTGCCTTATGATGGATCTGTGGAAAAATAAGTTAAAATTGAGTTTTTTTACAACAGTGGTTTTCACTCTATGGCTTGACCTTTCTCCAAAAATTTTGTTTCGCTGCAAAATGGCCGCTATAACACTGCCTGTACCGTGCATCTTTGCTGTTTCAAAGAGGTAAAGTACATTACAGTCTTGGTATATGAAGGCAAGAAGAGAAACACGTTATTTGAGTAAGATATCCTATGTGATTTTTTTCATTTGAATACATCCATGATATTCTTATTCAGTGCTTTGTGTCCCTCCAGCTTCAAAGAGCAAGCTCTGAGTGCCGCACCACGCCCTGGCTGACGCGCCGCGCTCTCTTTGCCATTGTGTTGGCAGCACCCGGGTCGCCAGCACTCCCTAGGGTGCTTCGTCTAGGCGTGGGGGTGGGCGCCGTTGCTCTGGCAACGCCCAGGCCTCCTCGGCGGTTCCCGTGAGAGCTGCCAGCTGGTGGAGGGTCTCTTCCGCCTCCCCTGGTGTCTCTCTGCCTGAGGAAAGTCAGGAAAACCCCCTGTGCGCAGAGATATGCTGCTCTGCTGCAGGTTGGGCCGGCACCGGAGCAGCTCCCCTCGGCGACTGCCTGGCTACTAGTCCCCACAGTGTGACCTTGTGCGCCAGTACCCCTCGGCACATCCCCTTTCCCAGACACTGCTTTGCCCACCAGAAGACACAAAGGGGGCTGAACTGGCTGGCCATCAGCCCTCCTTAATGATGCTGGTCTTTGGCTGGGGCACCCTGCTTGCTATGTGCAGTGGGGCTTGAGCAATACCACAAGTCTTGTTCAGGTATCAAGTCCCACCTGATTCCTGCCCAGCTAGGGAAGGCAGGCACTGTGCTTGCAGGCCTTCATCTTTATGGAGCAGCCAAACTTTGTGCTTAACTACCAGGGCAATAGCTCACTCAAACAGAGGTCCTGTTTTACAACATCGAGTAGGGTTAATACATTACAAGGCCCATTGGCTTGATAACATAGATGGAGGGAAGTGAACAACATCCCATCTTGTTGCTCGATAGACGAGGAAAGTCCTGCTGTCTGGGATGGACAGCATGTGAAAGTCTCTGTTGTCTCTGCTCTTCTCATTCTCTTTGGTATATTTGGTATATTGCACCATGCACTTTAAAAGAGCATAGCAATACTTTATAATGAGAGCTCCTTTCAGGTTAGAAACCTAGCCATGAATGGCCTCTAGCGGGAGCCAGAGATCTATGTATTCCACTGTGGTCCTGAAGAAGTATAACAAGTGAATGGCTAGACATTCTTGCCCTCTCCAAAACATCAATCTTCCATTGTCTATAGTTGGTCCCTATTCTTGTTAAAGCAACATAAGCTGAGGAAGGGAAGAGAAACAGCCATTTCCAAATGTTTGGCTACCCCAAATCACACCTACTGTGGAACAAAGGATGGGAATTGCCCATAAAATACTTGCTAGGTTTCTTTCCTCCTCTCTAGCAGCCATTTCTTTTGTATGGTGATCCCTTCTCTTGTGCTGGTGATGCAAAATGCAAGAGAACAAGTAGAGCCATCAGTCAGACTACAAGTTAGGTCACTGCAAAGATCAGGGGTTAATCTGTTAATCCATTGCAAAGGACAGGATAGAGTGAAACATGCCTGTGTCAAGTGTGGAGTGTTGTAACAGGCCACGGCAGCAGTGGCATGAAAGACCTGACTGCCCCAGCACAAGGAAGGAGTAAAGCATACACAAGCACTGCCAGGGGCTTTTGGTCACCACTGAGCCGGTCCCACTGGAGGTGCGATTGGCAGCTCCCAAGGACAAACTTGAACCAGACTGAGGTCTCCAGACTTTGGCAGGGTGGCAAAGCTGAATCCTGGCTTGAGTGCAACCACTGTGGCTCAAATTCCTCTCTGTGCAAGCACAATACAGCAATACCCCTCATGGTGCTATACCGAGTTGTCCACAGCACCTGCTGCCTGTGAGCACTGACATCTCTTCAGGGTTAAGTTCTGGCCAAAGCATCACTTCAGAGGAGAATATGGCTTTGTATATTTTCTGCAGGAGACTATTGAAACCAGCGGCTAATGACACTGCTGAAGCTTTCCCAAAGATTTTGGCAAGCTGTGAGTGAAAGCTAGAGGCACGATGGGGAGCAGGTTTTGACCAAAATAGTGTTTTGTAGAGTCATTTCGTAAAGTCATAAGTAGCAACTTCACTCTGATGCTAGAGCTTATGCAGCTCATTTTCCATAAACTCTCCTCATCTTGATTTCTACCCTCACCCTTGGGACAGGAGAATAGGTTTTGGTGGGGTCAGAGACAGTGGGAAAGTCTCAAGTCAGAGAGCAGTGGCTTGGTTTATTTCTGCCAGAGCTAGACCTTCCTCCAGAAAAGGCTGTGATCCCTGTAGTTCCTATTCACATGCTTTGCTCCGAATTGAGTTACAAGCTGCAAGAGAAGTTTGGCAAGCTGAAGGCAGATCACAGAAAGCACAGATCTAAAAACAGGGTGAATGATTGAATGGATAAAGTCTCTTGGCCACATCAATCACAGCCTGTGTTTGCCAAGCAGATTAAAATGACATGTATACAAAATGCTGGTAGGGAACGGTGGAAAAGTTGCTATTTCCAAACTACATGCTTCCTGGAATCATGCATGTTTCATGTAACAATTAATGGAAACTGCTGTGCAAGTGTTATGACGCTGTATTGTTTCAATATTGTTTATCATACAATAGAGTTGTTACAATATTATTATTGTGTATTATTATGTACTATTAAAATTATTACAATATTATTTCAATATTTCTTACATAGGGTAAGGCTTTGACAAGCTAGCTGTGGGAGCAGAGGAAGACAGAGACAGCCTAGGCATAAAGGAGACTTGATTTGCTGAACTCCCTTTTGATTTCCACCCTGCCATCCTGCTGCAGCCCTCCAAATTGTTGGCAGGATGAATCTGGGGCAGGCAGGATACAGCCCAGATGCTGGCAGCTGTGAGTTGACTCCAGCCATACAGATGAGTCTTCCAGATAGGCTAGGAGATGGCTTTGGGAATGGTGCTGGCAGCTAACCTGCTGGCAACATGCCACAGCTCAGTTACCCTATTTTACAATCCTGCCTGCTGTCACGTTAAAGTTGGGGGGGGGGGGGGTAGGTGGTCAGCTTCTCTCCCAGTTCCTGAGCAGAAGTTGGGGAGAGAGAATTGGTGTTACCCATTAAAAACCTTAAAATCACACACCATAACAGAGGAAAGAGAGGGGCAGAGGCACCTTTTTGAGACTGATCTAAGCAGGACTGAGAGTGGAAAAGTTAAATTCAGGTCTCCAACACTGAAAATGCCACAGATCTTATTGTCTAAAAAAAAAAACAAACCCAAAAACAAGAACAAAACCCAACAAACATTAATAAATAAATGCAATTTCTGAGATTTATGGCTGTGAGAAGCTGCTGCGCACTGCTGATGGCCTCTTCCCTGTGCACTCCTCTTCCTTGGTTGGCTCTGGTCCATGAAGGCAGGGGAGGAATTCACCTGTGTCCTCCCTGCCAGGCAGGCAAGAGGCTGAAGCGGTGCTGGACACCTCTTGGGGAAAGGACACTGGACCTGCAGCAGCACAGGTAATGCTCATTGCAGCCTTGCTCCGTAACAGGGGAGTCGGGTTTCTCTGTAATGAGGACCTTTGGCTCCATAGTATATATTTTGTTGAGTTGTTCATCCTGTCATTAGCAGTGGCTTCTCTTTAGCAGTGGAACAAATGAAACACTTGGACCTGGAGGGTGGTTTTGTTTTGGGGTTTTTTTTGGCTAAGTCCTTAATAAATAATGTCCCTATCATTTCTCCTGCTTCTCCAGCTATAGGTCTGAGATGGTCCTGCAGCACACAGTGTACCTTCTATTGCTCTGATGTGTCTAAATATTCACAGTTGCTGATATGGCAGGATGTTCTCTGCTGAATGATTTCACAGCTGTTCACCAGTGCCTGAGTATAAGATTTGGGTGAGGGTCTCTGGTTAGCTCAGCTGTGGGGCTTCTTGGATCACCCAGGTTAGGACCCGTCCCCCAGGTGGCCCTCAGCTGGGGAAAATGGACATGTTGAGAGCACAGAGAGGACGTAGAAGGGACATCTATACAGCAGGGTGGGTGTGAGGATCTCACACAGGCACTTTGGTTAATTTTAGCAGTGGTGCTCAGCATCTGCTGTGGTTCATGGCTGCTGCTGCTGGCACTGCTCTGGTTGATGCTCCAGTTGCTGCGAATGGCAAAGCTCCTGTGGGTTTACTTAGGCTCTTGTCTGGGCTGAGACACCAGGTGAGAGACAAAACACCCTTAGGGTGCCCTGTGCTGTTAGCAGGAGAGCTGATGAGAGTCAGCCTACCCCACGTATAAGCCAGCCTTCCCCTATAAGGCTCCAGAGATATAAAGGCAGAAAGCTGTAGCCTAAGCTGTACTGCATTAGCAGCTTGTTGAGCTTGCCTGTCCTCTGTCGTCGTTCTTCATGCCAGTGTAAATCTCACATGCTTTGATAAGGAATTTAGGGTTTGCCCAGACTGGGGCCTTGCTGAACGCAAAGTGAAGGACTCTCACTTGTGCTGGCAGTTGGAAGTCCCATGGAAGGCGACAGAGCAAGTGGGGATTTCTTGGGTGCAGGGACCCCATCTGCAAAATCTGGCCTTGCAGGTTAGCAAAATTCATACTGACATCCTGGGATATTCCAGCACTCACTTTCATTCCAAACCCTAAAATTTTGTACAAGGAAAATTCAGATTATTCCTTTTGCTTTTATAGTGATGGATTCCCTTATTTCATGTATTTAGTAGAAACATTCTCCTCACATGGAAATGCTTTTTGGCAGCCGGAATCTCTTCTCCTCCACCCCATTTCACATTGGGTCATGGGAACTGTAGTCCAAGAGCATCATCTTCCCCTTCTCTGTGGTGACCTGGCTTACCAGCCCAAACCTCCTCTCCCACCATACTCCAAAAGTCAGGCAGTTCCCATACTGCATCACACAATTTTAGCAGTGGGATATTTTTAGGACATGTAGCCTTCCAAAGTGTCCTGCCCCTAAGAAGGGGCTTGAACTCTGGAACGTGGCTCTTGTAGGTCAGATGCATCATGGCAAAATACTGTCAGATGTTCTTAAGCTCTTTTAAAACTGAAACATGTCATGTTCAGTGGCACATTCTGGTTTAGAGCTAAGTGACTGAAATGAAACAGCTAAATGTGGCTTTCCCTAATGTAAATGGGAAATAGTTTAGCAAAAGGAAGATTCTATTTCTTTTTTTGAGAACTACATCTTCCAGAGAGAACCATTTTGATGGGATATCCCTCCCTTAATTCCAGCTTGCTTTGATTTTTTCCCCCTTCTTCCCTGTTCTGAGCCATGCTGGCAGTACAGCTGCTGACCTGGGATGTAGGTTGCTGTGCACTGCCTGTTTTCCTGAAGAAATCTTTCCCGAAGGATGGGGTGGTGGGCATTTGCACAACTGTACGGCCCAGAGCATCGGCGCTTGAGTTAAACGTTCTGTTCTTAACTGCCCTTTCTAAAAAATCTAACCCCGAGTGCCTGAAGCACGTTCCCAGCCAGCCTGAGCTGGTGGCTCCAGAGGGTGGCTGCCCAGCTACACCAGCCGGGAATTTGCTCCTCTGATTGCCGCATGTTTCTCCATGTCTGAGTCTTTTCTAGACACATCGTTAAACCAGCTGTGGGTCAGACACAGACCCTACAGTATGTGCCACTAAGCAAATGCTAAGTGCAGGGTTGTAAGGTATTTAACTTTCAGTCAGACATAAATTAGCTTTATTAAATCTGTGCTATAAAAACACTAGTGGTTTTCTAACAAAATGTAATGTTCGTTCCCCCAGACTCCACCCTCTAAATCAGGAGCTCTGGAGACCTGAAGCCCTGACTTTCCCATTGCCTCCACATGCAGCAGTTTTGGTTGAACAAATGCAGCACTCTTCCCCAGGGTGGTGAGATAGGAGTCCCCCTCCTCATTTCAGCTAAATTCTCACTGCCAGAGAGATTTTCAGCTCCCTCCTTTGGCCCAAATCATCCGTGTATGTTTGTGGTTTGTGACTGAAGAAAATGTAAAAGGGCTTATTTTTTTAACAGCCAATAGACACTTCAAAGCAAAAATGTGGTTGAGAAATTAATCATTCTGCACCTCCAAAGTTAGATTTATTATGGCTTCAAAACTAAGACAGAAATGAACCAAAAGCTAAATGCATGAATCAGTCTTTTAAAATAAAGTCAGGGCTTCAATGACTATGGTATGTGTAGTGGTAAAATTAAATGCAAGGCCATCTAATTTTCCTCATTTAAAGATAATGTTAAAGTAATGTGTTGGGCCTTAGCTTCTCAATGGCCCAGGGAAACTGTTTCCCTTTAGCAGAAAAGGTCTTGTCTGATAATACTTTCCCAGATTACTGAAAAGATTTTGTTTCCCACTCTTTTTTTTTTTTTTTGGTCTAATCCAAATTAACTTCCTCTGAGGAAATGCCTACTTTCTGCGTTTAACAGGGCAAAGAAGGCCATTGTCTGGGGAAAATGGCTCTGATGGGAATGTGAATGCAGGGACAAGGCATTAACATTTGCTGAGTTGGGTTACAAGTGGGATGAAGTTTCACCTAAGGGATTACATTCATAGATTCTTGGTGGATTTTTTTTCCACAGCTCCTCCCAATGCACAATTTACTGGCAGGAAAATGTGGCCAGCTCCAGCATCAAGGGTGCATTTTTAAACAACTGTCACTGACAGTTGCTGCTCCGGGAGCTGATTCCCAGCAGCTCCTGGGAAGAGGACGAGATGCTATCTGCCTGCTCCCGCGCCTGCAGCCTCCATGATCACAAGCTGCCAGCAAACAGAGCCCGTTTCACAGGTGAGACTGTCACCAGAGGAGCCCCCACAATAACCCTGCCATGTTTTCTCAGCCCATCTGTTTGCTTCAGGGCCTGGTTGAGCAAGAATGCCACTTTCCCAGCTGTGTGGCCATGCAGTGTGCATTGTCCTTGGTCTCCTTCAGCTCCTTCTAGGTTATTGTCACTGTGTTATGACTGTGTTGCTGCTGCTGAGTACGTTCTGGTTTTTCCTCAAGCTGTACAGCACCAAAAATGTCAGTAGGCAGAACAGCTTTGTCTTTTTGCTAAATTATTTGTATGCAAGATATGCTTTTCCCCAAGGGTTGGAAAGGCTCAGTTTCCCATAATAAACACTTGTCTAATGCACTAAAGTGTTTTGGAATACTTCTATTTTCTGTCCTCCTTGGCTTTATTTTCAAAAGCACAAAATCTCTGACTGGAAATAAATGACAACTTCGCAGTGCAGGGATAAAATGCCTGGACAAGAATGTTGCAGTGATATGAAAGGGAAATTCAAACGTCAACATCAAATCCTTAGACACCTTTGAAAGAGTTTCCTGTTTTTCCAATCCTTTAGGGCCAGGCGGTGAGTTCACACAGAGCTTGCTCAGAGCTTACTTAACACGAGTAGGCCAGTTCGCGGAGGGGACGGCACATCTGCTAGCGGCGCCTCACTGCTGTGGACGACCAGCAGAATTTACAGCAGAAACCCACCCAAAAGCAGGCTTCTTGCTTCAAATCACATGCCAAAAATGGGCAAACACACGTCAGCTTCCAGAAGATGGAGCTGCCCTTCCTCTAAGCATCATCCTGCCTGTTTTGGGAGACATTTGCAGTGCACAAGGCTCCTTACTCATCACGCTCAGCAAAAGACTTTGGTACAGAGCCTGTTTTCATCTGACGATCCTTCTGTAGTCCACAAAGCACTGTGGTGTGTTTGCATGTGTTGCTGCTTTGGAGCTGGGCTGAGCAAAGATGGTGGTGTCAGCCCAAAGAGAGATTAAGTGATTGTTGAGGAATTTCTTTATCACCATCCTGTGTAAATAGAGATTAGAGACAGAACAGTAAGTTTTTCTTACAGCTGCGAGCTGCTTCTGCAAACAGGAGGGAGTACAGCACTAGGCAATATTACATAGCCAGCTTCAAGAGTGCTTTTGCAAAACAGGAGGACGTGGATTCATCGTGGCATCCAGATAAGGTGAGAATGGCAGTGCTGCTCTGCCTGCAGTCTGTTCCTCCATTGGCAATGCCTTGTGGACCAGCAAGGCACCAAGGCCACAGAGCTGGGTTGTGTCAGTCCCAGCTGAGCCTCACCCCAGCAGTGACGTGTTCCTTGCAGGGCAGTGTTTGTCCCCTTGGTGAAAGTCTCTGTAGGCTGTGGAGTTGCAGGGGGTCTGAGGAGGTCCCTGATACGCAGATGAGATCAAGCAGGAGCTCAAGTTGTGATGGAAGTTTAGTATATTTGAAGTGTCAGTTCTGATTGCTTTCTGCAATAAATTGCTTTTATTTGAGGGGATGGCTACTTCTGTGCACCAGGCCTTGAATTCTGATCAGAAGAGGCGAGTTGTATGTGATACAGGAGAGTATATAATATAGCTTCCTATATTTCAGTGGCTGTCTCCTTCCTTGCAAGCAGGCCTTGAAAAGCATACAGAGCAGAGTAAAAAAAAAAAAAAAAAGTATTCATCACTGGTAATGATAAACTACTCCTATCTCAAAAGAGAGAAGAGTAACTTTTTCCACAGTTTGAGGTGCGGGCGTTCAACAGAGCAGGTCCTGCTACGTGCTTGGATGGCACCCAGCCCACGTGTCATTGCTGTCTACTGTGTAAATATTGATTTCCCAATGGGAACAACTGGTGTACAGTACAGCCAGAGTTAAAGAACTGTTCTGAAAAGAAAAAAAAAAAACAACAAAACCACACGCGTGCCTCACTTCTGCAGCATTCCTGAGACAAGGCTGTATTTTTATCATCTGCAAAACCAGCTACATCTGCTGTGCCGAGCTATAACTGGAATCCCGACTCCCTCATTACAACCTCTGTCAGAAAAGTGAGCCAACTTCTCTGGGGTATAATTTAAATTCTACCCAGTTCCATGGCTTTCCCGAGAAAAAGATAACACCCTGGTGCATGAAGTTGGATGAGACACTAGCCCAGCTCAGCTGCTGCAAGCGGACTTGCTGCATGCATAACTTAATCTTTCCTGAAAGTCATTCTGGGCCACAGGCGTCCATTGCTGCTATAGATGAACCCTTTTAAAAACCATCTCCCACATTTTAGCCTCTTCCTGTACACAGCAGCTTTGAGGTATTGAACTTTCTCCCTCCATCTGCATCTGGTGGGCTTGGGTTTGCTGCTCTCTTGGGTGCTGAGCAAAAGCTGCCTTCCTGCAGCGCTCAGGCCACCCAAAGGGAGTGGGATCTCCTGCACAGCTCTCAGCTGCCTGCAAGCCTGCCAGAAATGCCTGGCTTCCACCACCCCATCTGCCAGAGCTCTTGTGCTGCAGAGCTGCTCCCAAAACACCTCACAGGCCAGGGCTGGATGCCCTATCTGTCACAGTTATCTGGGGTTTTGCTCAACTGGTCTGAAGAGCTTCAAAATCCCCAAGAGGAGGGCAAGGCTCTGAGTCAGACTTAAGCCCAAGTCCTCTGCATGCTGAATAAGGGACACACCAATCCATGGTGGAAAACAGCAGCAACTCCCCGAGGGTCCCCTCTTACCACTCATCATGGGAGGCTGCTCTCCTGCCAGGGTCTCCTAACATCAAATACATGAATAATATGCTCCTTTTGTAGCATATTTCTTTTAGGAAGATCATTTCTTCACCCTCTGATTTGAAAGGCAAATACCTGAAAACAGGGAAATCAGGCCACCCCAATGGGCTTTGCTGGTCCAGTGAGGACTGCTAGTAGGATAAATGTTTCTCAGTTTCGTTGCATCTGTTAACAGGATTCAATTAAGCTGCCAGAAATGATAAGCATTTAGAGGGACATCAGCCATCACTCCTCACTACAAAACAAAATCTTTGTCATGTCAGCAGTCATAAATCAAAGTGATTGTATTTGGGAAGTGTTATGCACTGTAAGTCATTACCAGGGCTTAATTCAGCTTCCCTCAGGACACCATTGTACCTGGTAGGCCAAGGTAAATGTCTTGTGTTGGTGGTACACAAGAAAGGAGTATTTGGGGAGGTATAGCAATTATGTTTGTTTTCACTGAATTTAAAAAAAAAAAAAAAAGTTCCTTCTAAAACAGATTGAAGGTTGCAAGTGGGAGGTTGGTCAAAAAGCAAAGTTTCCATTCCTAAGGAAAAATCAGGTTCTTTAAACACTTTGATACCAAATCAGGGCAAGAAAAGGGAAAATATTCCTATTTTTCACAGAGCAGTATTTGTCACAAAATTCTGGGCACGTTTAAACCTTCCAGCCCTGCTCAGTTTGCAGCATGCAGGCTGTTCACTGCAATGCTGTTCCCAAGGGGTTTTGCCCCTGTTTTTCACTCTGGCTCAGGCGTTCTCTCTCACGATGCACCAAAGTAAAATGCAACTCAGATGGACACAGATTAGCATCAAACTCACAGCAGCTAATAGCAACTGGCCAAACTGAAACGGTGAAGCCTGGAATGACCAAATGGGGAAAAAATGTTTTATTTTCAGGCTAAGATAAGGAATGGGAAAATGTCAGCAAAACTGGCACCATCCCATAGGATGTATCTGTTTGCAGCAACAGGCATTTCCCTCACAAGATGCCTTTCAGCAGGATGTCCTTGACCAGCTGTAGGAGAAAGCGAGCCCCAGCTAATGCCCAGCACAAACGTGCGAGCCTGGCGCTCCACCACTTCAAGTCATCCTTGAGGTTTACATTGCACAGAGCCTGACAGGCTCCACTTGGGACCCAGGACAGCATCGTAAGCGATGATGGATACATACAGACCAAAGGGGCATTGCTTTTCACTCAGGGTGCATAGGGATTTAAGAGCAGAGACAAGTGGTGGAAGGAGATGGACAGACAGAAAAGCACAAGGACATAGAAAAGTCTATTCTCCGTGAGGGTACAGCCTCAATGCCTTGGGTGCTGCTACCAGCTGTGATCTCTGCAGCCATCACTGCACATCTCAAAGAGGGTGCGTTGGGTTTGTGTGGCAAGGTTTTGGGGCGGGTGGGGGCATGGGCTATAGGGGTGGCTCCTGTGAGGAGCTTCTAGAAGCTTCCACAGTGTCTGATAGAGCCAATGCCAGCCAGCTCCAAGATGGGCCCACCCCTGGCCAAGGCCAAGGCCAAGCCAATCAGCGCCTCTGTGATAACATATTTAAGAAGGGGGGAAGTTTTTTTGCAGCTGGAGGGGGAAGTGTGAAGATGTAACACCAAGGTCAGTGCAGGAGGAGGGGGGAGGAGGTGCTCCAGACACCGGAGCAGAGATCCCCCTGCAGCCTGTGGTGAAGACCATGGTGAAGCAGGCTGTTCCCCTGCAGCCTGTGGAGGAAGGATGAGGGGGTGTAGAGATTCCACCTGCAGCCCATGGAGGACCCCACGCTGGAGCAGGTGGAGGCACCCGAGGGAGGCTGTGGCCTGTGGGAAGCCCGGGCTGAAGCAAGTCCCTGGCCAGACTGGTAGACCTGTGGAAAGGGGAGCCCATGCCAGGGCAGGTTTTGCTGGCAGGACTTGTGACCCCGTGGGAGACCCACGCTGGAACAGTTTTCTCTTAAAGGTCTGCACCCCATGGAAGAGACCATGCCGGAGCAGTTCGGGAAGGACTGTAGCCCGCGGGAGAGACTCCATTTTGGAGCAGGGGAGCGATGAGAGGAGTCCTCCCCCCAAGGACAAAGAAGCGGCAGAAACAACGTGCGCTGCACTGACCACAACCCCCATTCCCCACCCACCCCCCCCACCCCCCCCCCCGTGCCGCTGAGGGGGGAGGAGGTTGAAGCAGGGAGTGAAGTTGAGCCCAGGAAGGTGGGAGGGGTGGGGGGAGGTGTTTTAAGGCTTGATGTTATTTTTTTTTTATTGCTCTATTCTGTTTATTAATAAATTAGATGAATCCCTCTTTCTAAGTTCAGTTTGTTTTGCTCGTGACGATAATCAGTGAGCTCTCCCTGTCTTTATCTCGACCCAAGCCTTTTGTTACACTTCTCCTCCCCATCACGCTGGGGAAGGAGTGAGTGAGCGGCCACGTGGCGCTCAGCTTCCGGCTGGGCCTAAACCACGTCAGAGGCATTAACAAGATGTTAATGGGAAGTGTGAGGGGAAGCACAGGAGAAAACAGGAAGGCAGTGGAATGAAAGTGGTGCAAGATGGTTACCATTGACCAAATTCATACTTGGCCAGGATAGCATCTGCTGGGCCATGGAGATGAAGCAAGAAGCTATGATGTGCTGGGTAGAGCTGAGCTGGCAGAGAGCTGCAGAGATGAGGTGGGTAGGTAAAGTGGTGGGGTGGGGAACACCATCCCCTTATGCAGAATTTGAGAAGATGCGATCGTGCTGAGGAAGACACAAGCCCAGGTGGAGGCTTTGATGCATGGGTGGATTGCCAATCAGATGCTGCAAGGAGGGAAGCGGGTGCCTTGGGCCAAGCTGGGGAAGTCTCGCCAAGGACTCTGGTGTGGCGAGCCTCAGATTTCCTCAACATCCTCCTGGTGGGGGTTGTTCACCACTTCTTGAATTTTTCAAATTGCCAGACATGTTTCAAACCTCCGTCTGGGGAGGCCAAGCTATGACCCGCTCACAGGTGCTTTTTTTTCCCCTACCCTCCTAAGGGCCTGGTTGCAAATTGCTTCCTGAAATCAGGCTCCTTCCTTGCACACTGGCAAGCCAAAATAGTGACCCTGAGCTGATAGAGCTCTGGAAAATGTTGGTTCACGCTTGGCTCTTTCAGCACTCTGCACCAGGCACAGGAGGTGTTTTGGTCCTTGTGCTTCATTTCAACACCGTCAATATTGACCTTTTCTTTCCTTAATGAGAAGGGATTCAGGGAGGTGGACAGGAAAGGAGGTTTGTTCTTTGCTCTTGCTTTGTGAGCTGAGCAGAGGAAAGAGTCACTTGGGACTCGGCTGGCTGGTGGTTATTTGCTCCTTTGTCCCTCTGCTGAGGCGTTTCACTCACCCTGGTCCTCCCGTTCCAGCAACCAGTTTGGGGAACGCAGCACAGGCTCTTCCTCACCAGCAGGCCAGCACGTGAAAAATGGGTTGCCAATGTGCAAAATGCATTACCTTAGGGGACAGTTCACCTTGACGTTGCTTGAAAATAGAAGTGCCAGGTTGGGAGGGTTTTGCTGCTTTCTGCACTGTGGGAAAGGGCTTTGCACAAGGCAGAGGAGAGGCCATGTTGAATATCAGCTGCTCTTTGGAGTTTTTTCCTCCTCAGTCTGCAGATCAAAAATGGGTGCCCAGCAATGGCAGTCTCAAAGAGTCCTCTGCTAAGAGCAATGAGATCAGGTCAGAAAGAGTTTGGGCCCTGGGAACCAAAATGACTGCTCCTTCCTATACTGCCCATGTGCAAAGATTTAATTTGGGTCTTTAGGAAGTGGGTGTTTTTCTAAATTCCTGCTTCTGGAGTCAGGCAATTGTGTTATAGGTTTTAAGTTTTGCAGAAGGGGTTGTTTCTGCTGCTATATGTGCAGGGAAAAAAGCCAAGACATGTCCTGAAAGCACAAAACCCCAATGAAAAGAACCAACTTCTGTTATTTTTTTAAAAAAAAAAAGTCTCATGATTTAATTTACAATTTGTGAAGTCTTGAGATTAACAGCACTGCATATCCATGAGACTTGAACAGCAGTAAATGATTTCCCCTGCTTAATTCAGTACAAAAAAGTAACAAGACCTAAAAAAAAAAAATTAAAAAAATCTTCGGCCTCCAGCCCACACAAGCTCAGTCTGAAGAGCAATTCCCAGCGAGGCAGATGGGAAAGTCAAAGCACGCATCCAGCCTTGAGCCAGCGATTTCCAACCAGTTGTGCATGCCACAGCCCGAGCGTTGCAAAGGGCAGGATCAGGGCTTTCAGCAGGTGCTGGCTGCTGCCAGCAGCCCCTTGGCAGCGAGCGGCTCTGGTGCATGCCCAGCCTTTCTACGCCATCCTTCAATCCTGCTCCTAATGGAAGTGATGACTCAGGCTTATTGAAGAAGCACACTGTCATCTTTGTTTTACCACCGCTGGTGATGCATTGCACCTCAAGGCCTAACCAATAATCTCGTTCTCTTATTTTGTAAACAGAAAATAAAAATAATTTGCTTGGAAGTTACCAACAGATAAACAACCTCCAGCTGTAACTTTGATGACTAATTCAGCCTACTCTAACCCAGCTGTGCCGAAGTTCTCATTTGTGTAATTTGACATCTTCCTACAGGCTCTCTGTGAGGAAGATTAAGAGAAGATGGGTTTTCAGAGGGAGCTGAGGTTTGTTTGAGGTTTGTTTTGAAACTGCACACTCAACAGGGTGTAAAGATTGTAGAGCTTGTGTTAGGATAAACTGCTGCATGCTTGTCCGAAATGAGAAGTGGAAAAGGCTGATCTAGAAATTGGAGAGACTTTTTTTTTGCGAAGCTGGAGGCCTGGTTTTGAAAAGCACTGGATTCAGTTCCACGCTCACAAAAAAGCATCTCTGAGATAAATACTTTTAAAATCTAAGTTGACTCCAGCCTGTCTTCAGCATAAAGGCATGTAAAAGCTTTTGTGTCAGAAAAAGCAGGAAAAAAAATTTGAAATGCGGAGCTGTATCTCTCATGTCCCTCAGATTCTTTGTTTCTCTTCCAAGCTGATTTACTGTGTTATTGTGGATTTATTCAAACAAAAAGGGTCAGCACTTCAGAAGGAACGGATAGATCAGCCAAAATGCCCAATCCAATGCTGTCTATTTTCAGCACTAGTTCAGAGCAGTGGGTGTGGGTGAGTAGATCCTGGTTGAAGTTAAACGCAGCTAATCCACCGTGTGAGCTCAGGGTACCTTTTACCATGCTCCCCTCTGGATCACAGAAACCCTATCTGTAATATGCAGGAACATATACCCTCTGCCTTTTCCATGGCTGAGCTCATATTTAAGATCAAGCGGTACTTGATTTAAGATCAAGATATTTTCTGACCATGCAGAGTTTGTCTCTTTGCAGAAAGGGACAGAGGAGGCTGAGGAACAGCCCAGACGCATGAACAAAGGGAACAATAGGAGCCATTCTGCAGGCAGAGGCTGCTGCATTCTTGGACACATTCACATGGATAAAGGAGATCAAATAAGAGCCTCCAAAGCTGCACGATGATAAGAGAAAAATATTACAATGCTGTTCTGCAGGCTGGATTGTGCAGTGATTATACAGCAGTTTGTCCAACTCAGCTCCCCAGGGCCAAAATGCAATCAGTAACCCTTCCCTTAGACTCCTGGCTTCTCTGCAGAGCCACAAGAGCATCTGATAATTCCCTGGCAGCCCCAGCCATGGACAGCCTTGTGCAAAGACGGGGTAAGTTGAATGTCTGGTTTGTGTGCTTTTCCACATAGAATGAGGCCAGGTGGGAGGCACAGCGCAGGGAGGGATGTCCATGTCCCTCCTCTGACACTGATCCACTCTTTGGTCTTGGGCAAGTCATCCAGTTGCAGTCTGAGTCCCAGGAGCCGTGGCTGCAGGAGGCATAAGGGGGACCAGGACTCTCTTTGTGCTACTGTGCAGCCTCCCTGGACGCCTGCACGCAGGGAAGGTATGTCCTGACAGCAAAGGGACGGATATGGCAGAGAGGGGCAGGTGGAGCTGGGCTGTGTGGTGGCAGCTGGCTGTTGGGTAGCAAAGTCCGAGGTGGGATACAGGCAGGTGGACCGCAGGTGGGGAGAGGGATGGAGACTCCCCACCTGTGGTTCAAAAGGAGGTACCAGCCAACTTGTACCTTCCTGGCTGACTAGAGCTTCAGTTAGAGGCAGTGCCAGGGCAGTGCATTGCTGGCAGCTCCAGAAAGCTGGAGCTGGGCTTTTGAAGAGGAACAGTCCAGGAAATATTATCCAGAGCTTGCTTCCAGACAACTGTGGTTGATATGGAATACAGACAGCAAGCAAAGACAAATGAGCACGGTCTCTATTGTAGCTCCATTAGAGCTTCGTCCCTGGGCTCCCAGAGCAGTGCGCAGCGTTTCTGCACCAGCTCTGGGGCTGGCAGGCTGCCTCTGGGCTGGGCCGGGAATGGAGAGATGCGTCTCCCAGAACCCCTGTTTCTCTGCCAGGGCATTTCCACACAGCTAGAAATTGCATCACTTCTGACACAGGACATCTTGTAACTCTGCTGCCTGTCCCACTCTATCTCACCACCTCTGAAGCCGAGTGTTTATACCAAACTCCAGAGACGTGGCAGTGCTTTGAGAGGCTTGAAAGATGGATGATGTTAAACATCTATAAAAGGAGTCCTGGATGCAGAGACGATTTCTGAGCACATCCAAAGGACCCTCTTCACCTCCGCTTCTCATCAGCAGAATTGCTCCGGGCATCTGTGTTTTAAACAGATGGCTGGAAGCCCAATAAAAACAACAGCAGCTTTTATATACAGCCTCCAGTCCAAGCCCTTGCAGGAGAGACTGTTATGAAGAGCAAAGAAATACACATCAAAGCTAGCCCACAGCATCTGCCAGGTTTGTTGGGGGAGCTGCAGCACCTGTGTCACGGGTATGTCCCAAGTGTTCACTCCCTGAGTGGGAATCCCTCTTTCAGGAGTGAATGGGGGAAAACAGGGCCATTTGGGGCTATCAAGAACATGCACGATGTGCCTGTCTCCAGCTCTGCTTTTGTAATTATTGCACTCAGGTGGGTGGTAGGACATTCCCGGAGTATCCTTCCCAGGGACCATGCCAGGTGCTATGTGGGGCAGTTCTCAGTGCCAGAAGCAATGGGTACCAATTGTGTGAGCCAAAAAACCAGCCAGCCTCATGTTGGCCCCTTTAATCCAGACCTGGAGGTGTGCTAATAGCATGGTTGGCACCTCTAATTGCAAAGAGAGTCACTTAGAAGAGAATGGAGGGACTCGAGTACCCTGTGCCAGAAAAAGACCCTTGCATTCCAGAGAGAAGCTGGTTGTCCAGAGGGTCAGGTTGTCATCTCCTTCTCCGGACAAGGTTGTCAAGGACAGGGCAAAGGTGAATGGAGACTCATCTGCTGTCATCTCCCGCAGTCATCCTCTGCAGTGATGCCACGTCAGAGGAAAATCTGGGCTGGGCAATCCCACCAGCATATACAGCAGGATCTCTGGGCAGCCCTTCCTGAGGCCGACTCAAATCAGCCCTCGTACCCAGGACTGGTACACTGGGCTGCCACGGGTTTGCAGTGGCCCATGAGTTACCTTTTCTGATGAGCAAGGCCAAAGCCAGGAGCCCATGCAATTATCATGAAAACAGTACTTAGTGGAGTCTAATTTCTTTTCCAGACCTTGCTTCAGGAAGGTGGGGGAGAGTGCAAGCTTGTCCCAGCCAAAAAAGGGTTGGTGCCAGCCCGTGCCAGAGTAGGATGGATGGCTGGAGGCAGGCAGGTCATAGGAGCCCAAGAAAGAGCCCCCAGTGAGCTGCACCACAGATGTTGGTTGTCCCTTGGCCAGGAGCAGCCCTGGCAGAGCCATTTGCCCAGCATGACAGGTAAAGGAACACAACAGCCCATTGCCTCTGCTGAAGCCCTAGAAAATTACCTTTCCTCACCATTAGCATCTGGTGGGGTGTCTATGACACGTACAGCTTCCTTGAGCCAAAGAGACCTCATCGGCAAGAGCACGTTTGGCCTGGGATAGTTCCTTCTACACAGGATCTTTGCTAGTGTAAAAAAACACAGCATAAAATGTCATCCACTGAACTGATCTTACTCTCCCAGTGAAAGCTTTGAATGTTCTGGACTTAGTGTAAATAAATAACGTAGAAAGAATAATACAGAGCTAATAAAGCTATTATCTGGAAAGATTGCAGCCTAATCTCCAGCACAACGAAGATAATGAGTGTTGAATCATGCCTGGAGCATCCTAAGTAAGTGGCAGTGGTTTTGATAAAGGGTAGGAGTGGATTTTTTGTTTCAGCCTGTTGTTTGCCTATGGATTTCTGGGGTGAGCTGTGTTGGTCTCGAAGCCATGGGTCCATGTTTCTCCTGGTGGCAGAGCTGGCTCAGCCTCCTGCACTCCCATCGCCTTCATCTTGGGCTGGCCTGGGGAAGTGGCTGGCTTGGTCGCACCAGCGTGACCAAGCGAGTGGCACATGGCTGTGGTGAGCACGTGGAGACAGGATGGGGATGAGGAGGAGAAGGGGACGATGCATCATTTCAGCTCTTTTCAGCCTCTGCTGGACCCATGTGGCAATAGCTGTCTGTCACCAAAGGGGATCAGCCTTCCACATACAATTAATTTCCACAAGGAAGAAATTCCATCTGTGTCCAGGGGCTGTGAAGGCTGTGACTGCAGCTTGAGAGGGACGCTGGCCTTGGCTACTTAGCCAGAGTGAAGCACACCTTTCCCTGTGGCTCCTGCCAGCCAAATGGAGGAAGATCCAGTGACCAGAGTGAATTCCTGGTTGCAAAATCCTTTGCCTTTGCAGAAAGGCAGGCACAGCGCAAGGGAGTTGCAGGGGCTGGATTCAGCAGCACTGTGAGCTTACGCCATGAGCTTATGCCGTCACTGGCAAGCAGGAGAATGTGGCAGGAGGGGGCTGCTAAACGCACAGCTTTGCAGCAAGCCCCAGAAGCAAGCAGCCATCCCAAAATAAAACAAAACACCCCCGGACAAGTTGAGGATACACAAAGGAACTGACAGCCTCTGAATCTGGCCTCACATCAATGAGTCGTAACTTGAAAGCTTTATTTAGACTGCTAAGAAAAACAGCTGCAGAAAAATACTGACGACCTGCTTTAAAGGGGGATTTCAACAAGAGAAGCGCTGGGCTCCTCCTGGAAGCAGAGCACCTAACTCCCTGAAATCCCCTTCAGAAATCCCAGCCTTAGACTGGAGAGCACTGCAGAAGGGCAGGATTTATATAATCTGAGGAAAATAAAAATACTTCTGAAAAAGAAAAAATCCAGCACTTTAAAAGTAATAAAAACCTACCTTGAGGAGAAGGGGAGAGCTTAGGGGAATCTTGAGCAAGGGATAGGAGTCAGGGAGTGGGTGCTGTACTTGGCAAGCTTTTGGTTTTGGGCTCCCCCAAGCCAAGCTGAGCTTCTCAGTGCTGAGCAGTGATGACACTGGCGAGAGCAGCCTGTGCACATGGACCTGCGCAATGTTGGAGAAAAATATTTGCAACTGTCAAACAGACCGAGCTTGCTACAGTACCCAGAAGAGCTCTATCGCTGAATCCCTATCTGCACAGCAATAAAAAGTGGGGAGGGGGAGATAACTCCACGGCGAGATTCTTGCAAGCTCATAAATCACTGCAAGCCCGGGTCTTGGGACTGATGAAATCACCGGGAACCCCGGTGGCCTGGTTTCCGCAGCGCTGCCTGCCCTGCCTCCACTAGCGACGGTATCATTGGAAGAAAAATGGAGCCAAGCTGTTGGGAGAGGGGTGGCTTTTTCCGAGCAACAGGGAAGCTGTTACAGCCCAAGGCTTTCTTAGGATGAAATGATTTAAGCACCTCTCCGACATCCTGCTGATCTTTTGGAGGGGGGGACCCCAATAGCTGAGACTCCTTGGGATGATTATTGTGGTGTATTTGCAGAATCAAAGGTTTCCCCTTGGAGCAGAGCCAGCAAGCTTTGGGAAGAAGAATGGATCCAATACAAAGGGTTTTTTTAAAAGCTCATTAAGTCGCCTAGGGGCTGAGCTCACGTTCCCACCGCCTTGGCAGTCAGTGCCGGGGAGCGAAGTTTCGTTCCCATCGTCTCAGCCCAAGTGGGAAAGTTATTCTTCCCCCTTCCTCCCCTTCCCAGGTCTGCACAAGGAGGGGAATCACCCTGGGGTCTGGGGGCAGACCCTGACTGCAGCCCTGGAGGGAGCTGGGGGACCGCCATCTCCCACCTCCTGCACTGCAGGGAGCCTGGAGCCTGGGGCTGCTGCGATACCCACAGCTGGGAGCTGCAGGAGACATGTGAGACTTGGTGCGTATTTGAGCCCTGAAACCTATAACCTATGCTCACCATTTGTATTGTCCCTTATACATAAGCCAGGCATCTGGGAGGTGTAAAACCAGTCTCAAGACCTGATCTCATCACCAACTTGTCATGGGCCAAAACAGGAGAGCCATGAACAGACCAGGCTTGCTGCAGGAGCTGGGAGCTCTTCTCCAAGATAAATCTGTGTCCTGAATATAATCTCTGGAGGCACAGAGGTGTTTCAAAGATGGTGGAAAAGACTGAGCTATACATGCCCATCCCCTCCTAGTGACACTGTCTTGGAAGATGCTTGGGGCAGCCCTCTGCATCCTGGCCCCCCTGGGCTGGCTCTGTCCTGTGCCTGGGTCAGCATCCCGCTCCTAGCGCAACTGCTCAGCAACCCTGATTTGGCCCGAAACTTAAACAGCCTGATAATCCCGTCAGCATTTCTCTCCTTAAGGGTTTCTGGAGGCAACAGCCATCCCTAGGAGTCAGCTCTTACTCATGCCGCCCCCGTGGAAAATATAAGAATGGGGTTAGTAATCCAGCTGTGACTAAGGAGGTTGAAACCGGGGAGGTCCCCTTGCTGTTGATGTGACCGTGATTTCCCTCTCTGCCAGCTTGGCAACAACCTTGTGTCACCAGCGATTCGGGGCAGGGAGGGCATGGCTGCAGTCCATCCAGCTCACTGGGCAGGTGGTGCAAGGAGGCTGCTGTCACCGCCACATCTCCTACCACCCCCAGCCCCCTGCGGCACGGCAGGCCCCTCGTCCCTGCTCTCCCAGGGGCTCCTTCTGGGCCACGGAGGTGGTGCTTTCCCAAGGCTGCAATCTGAGTTTGAGACCTCTGAGCACCACCAGCCATGGACAGCTTTTAGATACTGAGGACATCAGTCCCGCCAGGATATCGGCCAGAGCCTTTGCATGAACCTAAAATTATTGCAAAGCGGAAGGAGGAGGAGGAGGAGGAGGAGGAGGAGGAGGAGGAGAGGTTTGTGTGCTTGGGCAATGAGGGAAAAGGCTGAGCAGAGGAAAGAGAAATGCTTCCCTGTGGTGTCCAACCTTGTGCCCAGCCAGGAAAACTTTCCGGTAGCGCTATTCCTATGGGCACAGCCCAGAGCAGCCAGAGGTAGCTGCAATACCTCTCCTTCCGCACCGCAAACACCGCTCCCAGCACAGTGGCTCTGATGAGCTGATGAAGCCACGGCAGCGCAGAGACCCTGGGGTGGAGCAGCATCTGGGCACCACGGAAAAGGGCATGCGAGCCTGCGAAAGTCCTCCCAGCAGAGAAACCGCAACCGGAAAGCAATCAGAAGCCCTCCAGGGAAAACCTATAAGCAAATGTACTCAGCCAAGAGAGATGATCTCAGGGCGCTGATGTCACCCCAGAAGTGCCCAGGGATGGAGCAGGGAGGCTGCAGCAGTCCTGTGCTTGCTCCATCCATGTAGGACACCTGCCTTGTGATCCCTCAACAGGGATGTGACAGGACCAGCTGCTTTGCTGGCTGTAACGTGGTTGGTCAAGTCTTGTACCAGATCTGTCCTGAATTCTGCATGTTATAAAGAAATACAGTACCAGGACCTGCAAAAACCACACTGATGCTTTGAAAGATATTGGGAGCGTGTATGTCCAGTTAAACAGCCATCAGGGATGGGAGAAATTTTCCTGCCTGTGCTGGTCGCTGAGTCTTCACATTCCAGGCCTTGTGCTGGGAGGAACAAAACCTCTGAGCTCTGCACTTACTGGAGACAGGAGGCACAAACTTGAAGTCATCTGGAGTCAGGCACTGTAAAAATTTAATGATGCAGGACAAATCAGGGTGACCAAAATAGTGAGCAAGACAGAGACGGTCTTGTGATTTAATGCGCTCAGCCAGGGCTCGGGGTATCTGGGAGCCATTCCCAGGTTGACCACAGGCTCCACGTGTGACCTTGACTGAGTCACTAGGGACAAACACTGCCAAGAATTGGCTCATGCATCCTGCAAAAGTAAGATAGGTGCTTAGAAGACTGAACTGTATAAAAAAATCAGGAGGATTAAGATATTTCAAATGCAGTTAGGCCCTTGATGAGGGCTCCTAATTCCCATCGGATAAGCTCCTCTCCCTAACGAATGTCACAGTTGGGCTGGGACCCACCTGGTGACCTGGGGGTTAACTGTTTTATGCTCCATTAAGATGATGGAGGCTCAGTATGAGCCTAAGGCGACTTGGCACTTCCTCACTCTGTCTCTGCTACAGCTCTGGAGCAAAAGACCTTCTATTGATAACACAACAAGCCTCACTTGGCTCCCTGGCCGCAATGGCGAGGTGGGTTTGTAGCCCACTCCCCCAAGCAATGGAGCCAGCATCTGGTCAGGCCACTTCCACCTCCCCATTTGCACTTCCTCCAAAGCCTTAATCTGAGGTTTTAACTGGGATTTAAGTGACGCCCTGTTTTTTTGCTGGCCCCTCTGCAAAGGCAATAAATTCAACCCCTGCTAGATACGAACAAATAAAAGCAGCTCTCCCTGTAGGCTGTGTATGCACGCATCCCTGTTAAACCCTTCTCTGACAGCCTGAGCAACAGCTGGTGTAAATCTGCAGCAGTCTCTGGGCTTGAGAGAGAGGCACTGATTTACACCCCTCTCCCACCCCTTCTCTCCTCTTCCTCCTGCTTCACCTCATCCCTGGCCGCTACCCCTCACCTTACCTCTTTCCCTGCTCTCAGGAGATAAATAACTCTGGATGTGAGGAAGATAACGGGGCACTAAACTTTCATCCATTGAGAATTTGCTCCATCTACCTTGAAATAGTTTGGGGGTTTTTTTGGTCTGGTACCTTTGATAGCAATTCAGTGCAAAGAAAGTCATCTCCAGGAATAGGGAGGAGAAAAAAGACATGGGCAAAGTTACAGAACCCTAATCAGGAACGGTTTGTTTTCTAGCAGGGTGGAGGAGTCTCAGGGGGAAGACATAGTCCCCCCGACCCACCCTGAGCAGCACATTTTCCCCCAGACCCAGCATCTGATGCTGCACAAGGCTGCGAGTGAAGCTTGGCACCGGCAGGAGGATCCAAGGAGGAGGATTCACCCTTGGCTTCACGAGCAGTCAGGAGCTGCGTGGCAGGAGCCTGCTGAAGACAGGCCAGGCATAAGCAGGATGATCCAAACCAGGGCACGGCCACACGCGCAGCATCTCATGGGAGACAGCTGGGAGGATGGATGGCAAGGGAAGCACGAGGTGCTTCTGGCATCTGCAGAAAGCAGATGAGAGGGGAGGAAGGCAACGGCAGGAGCTGCAGAAAGGTGCAGGGTGAAAGACCTCGGCCAAGGCACTGAGATTATTAATGGCTTCCTCCACCCTCAGATCGCCTGCAAGTGCTTTATATGTCGCTGCTACTTGTCCGTGTCTTCCGTTCCCCGCAGGGCACAGTGGTTTGGGCAGGGGAAGCGGCCGGCAGAGGCTGCGCTCTCCCAGCATCTCCCAGCAGAGAGTGGGCTTGGACAGAGCAGATCTGGAGGAAGACCTCAACTAGAGGCAGTAGCTGTTTGTAAGAAGTCTCACAATCTGCTCTCTAATTATTTCTTACATTTTACCCTTCTCTGAACATGTTGGAAAAGAAGTCAGTTGCTTGGGCTAAATATCCCCACCTCCACCACGGTACAACTCCCTTGTACCCCATAAAGCATTTATGTGCATGTGATTAAATGCCATTGAAGCGAACGGGAATTTGCTTACAAGCAAATTACAAATTCCTTACAAGCTTAAGGACTTTGCAGAATCAGGGCCTAAACCCACTGAGTCTCTGCTAACACTCCCAGCCAACACAGGCACGGCCGAGTCCTGCCTTGGGAATGCATTTATTTTCCCTTTTGAGGCTATGAAACATTACGCCGAAGCTTCGCCTCCCCCTGCCAGCTGCCGGGAGCTGATGTGAATCCTGGGGCGAGATTGGGCTCGGCGCTGTTAGAGATAATGCTGGCTTAGGGTGCGGTTTGTTTTCAAGCAGAACCTCCCAGCTCAGATACAGAGCCGCAAAAGGTCCTATACGTACTCTAAAAGCCTCGTATCAAAGAAAGAGCAAAAAAGCATAACGCTGTCTCCTATCTTTGAGCTAAAACCAGCCCTGATTGCAGTCGATGGAAATCTTCCCGTAAGCTCCAGTGGAGCAGGATGGTGGTAGCAGCTCAGAGTGTGGTTTTGTTCATTTGGCAGCAAGTCTTCATCTTAGACCAAAACAACAATTAAATAAAAGCTACAGCCCATTTTTCTGCTGAGCAGATCATCTGTGCAACATGAAAGACTATAACCTCAAGAAGAGAGGGCTTTTTTTTTTTAAATCAATTTTATTTAATTTTTGTAAGGGGATGGGTTCCATATTCCATTAATCTCAGCTGAATCAAGAGTGTCCTTTTAAGTTTCAGTGGAGCAGACACATAAAAACTCTCCCCCGGGGATAAGACAGTATTGATCTCACACAGATTCAGCTCAGAGAACATTTAGAGGGTCTAACGATGAACAATACCAAGTATATTCTTACAGATTTAGAACAAGAAACCCATTTTCTTTCCCTCAACTCGGAGAAAGTCCTGGTTTAGTTTTGCATCCAACAAACAAATCCTATCAAAAACCTCCTATTACAAGGCATTATAGGGATTATTCTCCAGGCAGGCTTGGTACCCACATTCTCCCCTTCTCAGGGCTGGACGCTCATCTGTCTTACAGGATGACTATTGCATGTGTCCTACTTAGCTACAGAGGCTCTGGGCAGCTGGTTATTGAGCTTTCCTCTCTGAATATAGGAGCTTAATTTAATAGGCAGCTGTTGGAAAAACAAGCAGAAAAGCAACACAATGGGACTTGATAAGCAGCCTCCAAACAAGCTCCAAGGAGGCAATTACAAGAAAATGGCTGAGCCGTTTCGATGAGGAAGATGCATTTCCAGATGCCAACCATTACACAGCTGCTTGCCCAGGCTGGGAGCCTCCAGATCAAACCATCAACCACCAAACCTGGTTAAAAACTGCCCTTGAGGAGGGGAATGGAAAGGGGAGTCCTGGAAGGGCATTTTGCAGAGCAAAAAAGATGAATGCAAGAGCATAAGAAAAGCTGTGCCAGGTCGGACACAGGGACCATCCCGCCCGGCATCCTCTCTCTCCCAGAGCCAACACTGCATGACAAGCCAAGGCTATGAGAAGTGTACAGGGATATTTTCCTGTAAACTCTCCAAGCCTGCAGCAGGCTGCAGCTCCAGGACTTTCTGAGCCTGAGACCTGTATAGAAATGCTGTAATGCATAGTCCTAGCCTAGCCAGTTACCTATGTGAAAAATGCTTCATATCTTTGGTCATTAGTTCTTTGGTGAGAACAGAGACCAGAACTGCTCACAGTATTCGAAAGGAGAGCAAACCGGGAATTTCTACAGTAGTTTTTCTCTTTCCTCATTAACTCCTACCTATTTGCTTTCTTGACTGCTGCTCAGCAATGAATTGATGCATTAAATTTCCTGTTATAACCCCAGGATCCTGTTCCTGTGGGGTGATGGTCAGTTCAGAGCCCATCACTGTGTGCATGACGTTAGGAGTGCTTCCTCTGAGATTCATCATTTTTATTTACCTGCACTGAATTTCATCTGACATTTTATCACCAACTGTCCTGAGGTCCTTCTGCAGTTTGCTGCTGTCGGCCTTTCTGAGCAGCTCGGTGTCACTAGCAACCATGGCCACCTCCCCACGCACCCCTGCTTCCACGTCATTGATGAAGACACTGAGCAGCACAGACCTGGGCATCCCTTCACTGCAGAGACTGACCATCCCTGTCTGGCCTTTGTGGTTTCTGTCTTTAAACCACTTAATTTTTCATGGATCCTTACTCTTCTCAAGAGCCTTTGATGAAGAATTTTGTCAGAGCCTTTAAGAAATCCATATCTATTATATAGATCTCCGTCGTCCACCAAATTTTTGGCTCCATCCAAGGACTGCAGTAGATTTTGTGTTATAATTTCTCTCGCCAAAAGCTGTGCTGGCTCTTCCCCAGTACACTTAGAGATACGTTTGTTTATGCTCATGTCCCACCAGTTTCATAGCACCACCACTGGGCTTACCACTCCCAATAACCCACCCTTGACACCTTTTACCCCAAAACTGTCTCTGTTGTTGCCACCTCCCATTGAGCCAACACCAAGGTAACATTAAGGGAGTACTCACACGCTATGATTAGTATATTGCCATTTGCATCTTGGGTTCCTGCAGTACCCCTGTGCAAAAACCAGCTGGTTGTGGCAATTTGTAGTTATTCCTTTTGCCAGTATGATCTGTGAGCCCTTTTGCTGGTACTTCAGCTTGAGATGAAGGCACCAGCTTATCCCTCTACAAAGAAGGGTCCCAGCATTGCCAATCTCCCAAGCCCCACCATGACCCAGGTGGGACACCTCATGCACCACATCCCATTAGAACATGAATTACGGTAATGTGGGCTGGCACGGACACAGAGTTTGCATCCTCTCATGCTTCTGGGAAGTGGTTAAGTCCTTGGCAATGGTGTCGATGGTTTCAGAAAGGGTTATTTCAGTTTTCAGAGTATTGACTAGTTTCCAGGAAGGTGCAGGATGGATTCCTGGTTGAAAGATTCATTCTCAGGATGGCAGCTCAAGGGCTGGTGCTTGTTTGCCAAAGGCTAGGCTGTGAAGAGGGACATAAAAAAGCTTAGAGGTGAAGCCAGCTCAGAAACAGGGAACTGGGAAGACTTTGAAATTCACAACCAATAAAGGGAAATCAGTTTTTCCTTGGCAAGTCACACTTATCCTGTGGAGCTCATTGCTACAGGGCACCAGAAGAGGTTAGGAAAAGGACTGGGCATGGTGAGAAGAAGTAGAAAATCCACTTTATATAAGTGTGGCTTTGTTAAGATAAATATACCTTCTTGCTTTAAAAACAACAAAAAAAGCCTAGCTGATGTCTTAACAAATTTCTCTAATGAGCATAACCATTTCTGAGCCTCTGTTGCCATTTCCTCCAGGGGTGGCATAGACCACTTGTTTGGAACATGAGTTTTGGTATGAAGTGAGAGCTTTGGGACTGAAACAGTGTAGGATGGGTTGAAACTCTATGGGTCTGACCCTGGTTTTACTTTGCAGATCAAGTCCTGTGATGGAGCTCAGATGGGCAGAGAAAGCCAGCGTCAGGCCTGTAGGTGCTTAACCTGTCTAGCACTTGCATGGACTCTGTACATACATACATACATTTCTGTCTCTCTCCCTTGTACAAAAGGCCACCTCGGAGCCTGGATGGCCGTGTAAAATCTATCCTGGTTCTCACATTACGTTTTGTTCCACGCTTTGGTATCAACTCCCCTAAGGATGCTCTTTCTTTACTTTCCCATCATTGGCCCTTCCTTTGCCTGTGTATCAATTTGTGCGGGCTCCATATGAAAAACAATCCCTGTAAATCCCTTCCAGCCTTTCAGACCTTCCCATACGGTTGTTGCTGAGAAGAAAAAAAAAAATCATACAAGATATAAATAGCTTGACCTCTTATCCAGGGGGGGAAAAAAAAAAAAGTTTACTTAAGCTAAAATGTTACATGCTATTAATTAGATCTGGAGTTTTGATTTGCACCAAAAGCAATAACTACTTCTGCATGAAGCCCGGAGCCTTATCTCGTGCGACAAGGTTATTCCAGTGCGTGTGGAAACCCAGCCATGTATCAGATTGCCGCTCTGATTTATGTGAAATGGGAACCCCTGGAAAATTGATTTCTTAAATCCGAGCTGACAAGCGAAGAATGATGTAGCTTGGGAGAACTTCGTCAGGCCGCTGGGACGCTGATCCTGCGCGTCGGCGATCACCCATGTCGCCAGTCGGAGGAAACTTTATCTTCGCTGCTCGCTGGGTGGGAGCTGGATCCCCCCCCCCCCTCCCGCCCTGCTCCCATCCCTCCTCCAGGAGGGGACCTGCCGTTCCTCTGCGGCACAAGACACGCCGGGAAACCCGCACCGTGCCTCCTGCTCCGCGCAGGACCGTCCTCCGATGCGGCACCCCCCGTTCCGGACAGCGGCACCGCTGTCCCAATGGCGCCGCCGGTTCTTCACTACAACTCCCGGCGGCGGCGGGAGGGGGCGGGGCGTGACGGGGGAGTGACGTCAGCGCGCGGGGCCGGGCCGGGCCGTGCGGCCGGGGCGGGGCGGGGCGGCCGCGGCCCATTGTGGGCAGGGGCCGGGCGGGCTCCGCGCCGCGCAGGGCAGCGCCGGCAGGTACGGCGGTCCGAGCCGCGGGGTGAGTCCACCGCGCCCGGGCAGCGGCCTCGCCGCTTGCCTCTCCTCCTTTTCCTTCCCCTTTCCTTTCGGCTGGGTGGTGGGGTTTGGTTATTTTTTTTTGGGGGGGGGGGGAGGCGGATTGCCTTTCTGCCGTGCACCGGGGGCGCTGGCCGTGCCGGGGGGGTCGGGTGCGCCGGCAGCGGGGCGGGAGGCCGGGGCTTCTCTGCGCTCGGCGGCTGGCTTTCCCCCCGCCGCGGGGGAAGTGGGGAGACCGGGAGCCGAGCCCACGCCCCACCCCACCCCGGGGCGCTGCGTGGGGTGGTCCCCTCGGGCGGGGAGCGGCGCGGCCCAGCAGCGTGTCCCCTTACACATCCCCCCCGGCGTCCCGGGCCCACGATCCCGCGGAGCCCGGCGTGCCCTCCGGCCCCGGTGTGGCCTGTGCGGGGTGGGGGTGAGGGAGGGGGGGCGTGGGGAGGGAAGCGGGGCCCCGCCGCTGTGCCCGGGCGGTGCCCGCCCCTGTGGACGCCGGGCAGGGGGCGCCCACCCGCGGGCGTGGGATGCGGGATGCTGCTGCGCTGCCTTCTCCATGGCAACGCCTCCGAGGGCTGCTTCGTCCCCGGCTCCTGCTGGCACGGCGGCTCCCACCCCTGCGGCAGCTCCCAAACCGGGCTTGGGCCCTGCAGGGGGTGGGATGTGACCCCCCTGCGTACCCACGGAGCCCCTGCGATGGGCTTCCCCAGCTGAGCAGAGCGGTTTTGGGGGGGTGGGTGCGTGTGTCTCTGCCCCCCCCGCCCATGCCTCCCCACCAGGCACAGCAGTTTGGGGCTGCCTAATCCTCTGTATGTGCCGAGCCACCAGCACTGGTGTAAAACACCTTGCTGCGGGCGTGCTCTGGTCCAGCCCGATGCTCTGATGTGGGAGCTGGGGTGGGAGTAGAATTTCGGCGTGGCTCGGTGTCAGGCTACGGCTGCGTCAGCGGTGGAGGACGAGCAGGTTTGTGGCTCGGGCATCAGCCAGAGAGCTGCCAGACAGGGAGGTTTGATCTGTCACTGGCTGTATCGGGCTGGAAATTTGGGGAGATTCAGGTCAGGGGGCCTGCATGGAGGAAGGATGGTGCCCTCGCTGCATGCAAGCCTTGGCTTGGCACCCGCTGCCATTGGCGTGTGATGGCTGCGGTCGGATCCTGCCTGATCTTGACTCGCTTGGCACAAAGTCATCAGTATTAATAGTGTGTTTTCATCCTTGGGGTCTGCACCGCTTGCGGACGGCTGTGCTGGTTCGTGCGTCGGTGCCTGTGTGAAACAGGCTTTCTGCATCTTTAAGTGATCAAGGTTAATTTAAGGCAAAACCAGATGATAATTCTCCTCCTGATGAAAGCCACTTGAACTGAGAGGGCTGCGTGCTGCCGAACCAGGGGCAAGGAGCTCCCCGCGGAAATTGGAGGCGGGTGGGAGATCGCAGGGTGCAGCCAAGCCGCCTTTGCCAGGTGCTGGGGTGAGGGGAGCCCATGGGCATGGGCTGCTCCGGTGGTTGTGGCCAGGCCGGAGCATTGCAGACATTCGGCATTGTACAGCCAGGCAGCTTCTCCTGGCTGCACCGAGAGGGATGAGAAACAAGGCTTTTTCTTTTATTTTTTCTCCCCTCTCTAGAGGTTGATTCTGATTATTGCATACAAAATCCAGTGGTGGTGTGTATTAAGGCCACCGTGATGAACCACGATGCAACCTCGTTATCCTCCCTTGCTGAAAGCAATGTATGCCAAAGCCATCGGTGTTCCCTGCCTGCCCCTCTTTTGATCCCACTAGGAGTAAATGGGTCCTGCAGCAGTGGACCTTTTTCCATGGGCACGGGGGTTCATTTCTGTGTGCATTGCCCCCCCCAAGCCCTGTGGGTTTGGCATCCACCTTGTTGTTCCTTGATTAATGAGTGACTTACCTTGCTCTCCCTATGGCCGTATGCTGGGACCTGCCCCTACTCCGTCGGCCGCAGGAAGCAAAAGCCAAAGTCCGCGATCTCCGACAGCCTGACAACGTGTGACTCCAGGACAGCAGGAAGCACTGACGTTTCCTGGCTCCGGCCAGCTCTCAGCTGGCATGTGGCTCTGCCAGTGGTGCCCCTGCCACGGCCCCGGGGTTTTTTGGGTCCAGCCAGCCAGGCGTGCACCCCGCTCTGCATCCTGGCCTCCGCCCCGAGGAGGCAAACAGGATGGGTGAGCTATAAAATCAGTGCCGAATCTGCTCCCCTGGGCTCGAAACGGAGTCAAACCGGTCTTGACCTGAGCTGGCTCCTTATCTGACCTTTTGTTTGCAGCAGGGACGAGGGAGGGAGCAGGAAAGGGATGGCCGTGGCGGGCCGGCTCCTCTGGTCGCAGATGAGCCCTCCCGCAGAGGATGGGCAGGAGCTGGGGACAGCCAGTCTAACTGGGTCATGTTTATCTCCCTTTGCTTCTGTGCTTTGTTATGGTTTCTTCCCCCTCTTCTCCTGGGCTGTCATTGCCACAGCTGAGGAACCCAGCACAGGGGAGGCACAGAGCTGTTGGGCAGCCGGGCTACTTGCAAATACTGTTTACTCGCCGGCCAGGAGCAGGTCCCCTCTTGCTCTATACTCCTGCTTCACAGCTTGCGTGCGTCGACCATCAGCACTGGCTTGCTGCTTGAAGGTCTTTGACTGACGTGCTTATGGCAGCCCACCACGTGCACAGGTGGTAAATTTACCTGCTGCGTTTATAACCTGAACTGGTTAAAAACTGTTTGGGGATGCTGATAGATGCACCACCCAGAGCGGGTGTCTTCCGCCCATCCTCCTGCTCCACAGATACGCACTGAGCCGCTCCTACACAGACACTTTTATCTCTGAAGTATTAATAAATGAAGCTTGCCTATTTATATGAGCCTTTTTAAGAGGCCGGCAGGGCTGCCTTGAAGGCTTGCTCGGCACTGCAAGTATTCAGAGCTTTTTTTTTTTTTTTTTTCTGTGTGCGTGCTCTAGCAGTCGATAAGCCAGGGCATCCAGCTGTCAGCTTTGGAGATTGCCAAAGCCTGCTCAACGAGATTTCTGCAGGCTTCGCTCACAAATGAGGATTTTGTTGGACGCTTTGGTTTCTGACTTGATGCTGGTAATTAAATATCTTAACTTGGCTTCGGAAAGCTGCCACTGCTGTGGAGTGACTGGTGAGGCCATGTGAAGCAGGATGCACTTGTTCTGCTGAAATTGAGTGTGACCTAACTACGGTTCTTCAGACTGTGATTTTTTTAAAAATACACTTTTTTATTTAAGTAAAACTCTCTTAAAAGGGGAAGAAAAATCTCACGTTTTACTGCTGTGCTGTTAGGCTTGCATGGACCTGCTGGGACAGCTGTTTATTTGCAAGTCATGGCAGCCGAATGCTGTAAAATTCAAATCATTTCCATATTGATTTTTGCCCCCCTTTTTAAAAGAATCATAAATGTACTTTTGACTCCTGCACCATGACAGCGCTGTGCTGAAAAAAGGGGGACCTGAACAAAGGGCTGTAAATTGGGGAAGAAATACTAAAAGTCTGATCCTGACTTCTGTGTTGGTTAATCTAGATGCTAAGCAATATAGATTTACTTACTCTATGTGCTTACCACACCGGGGGATGACAGAAACAGCTAGTAAAGGGTTGGAAAGTAGTTAGATGTGCCAGCAGAAGCTTTTCTGCATGTTACATTAACTCCCTCACCCTTAATGACAAATTTCCAACTCTCTAATTAATGTAAAAAAAAAAAAAAAAAAAAGAGGGTCCTCAGTCCCTTGCAAGACACTGGTTGTGATTTGCTGTTTGCTTTTGATTCTTTCCTCCCGCCGCTTCTCCAACCTGAGCTGGGTTGGAGAAAAACTGTGCTGGTGCCTTCTTAGCCTCCTGCCCTCTCAGGAGATCATTTGTACTTGGTATCTCCTGTCCTCATGGCGTGTCGTAATGTTTTGGAATACGCTGAAGAACCAGGAGTTCTGGGGTAGCGTAGAAAATCTCAGCTCACTGAGATGAGTCATAAAGCTTTCAAATCTTTGTGGCCGCTGAGAAGAAAACCAAAGGAGGTGGAGATGAGAGAAGCGACCTGGCACACCATAAAGATGTGGTTAGTTGACAGCAGAGTTTCATGATCTGAGCTGACAGCGCTTTGTTTCATGATTAGTGTGGCCTGAGCACAAGCCACCTGAATTATAGCAAATTGAACAAATTAATGCGTGAAGTTGTCTGAACATCTGGCCCATGTTTTTCTCGTGGTGAAGTTGGGTGGGGTCATTCCCAAGGGTGTCCTGTCCCACACTGTGCCCAGGTCTGGAGCAACCTCTCTGCGTGAATCTCCGATCACCCCGTCTTGTTTGTGCTCCCTCCTGCGCTCACCCCAAACCCTTTGGGGGATTTCATTGTGAATCTGCTAAATGGAAGAGGTTTGTGCTGCTTGGAGCACCTGGGAGACGAGGTCGCTCCTGGCCTCAGCCTACATCAGATAGGGTGGCCCAACCTAGTGACGGTCGTTGATGAGTCAGTATTATCATGACTCAGTAAATTACTCAGTGTATTATTCCTCATGGACTGAGGTGCCTTGAGAGTCTTTGTGTTCAAAACATTGCCTTGACCCACTGGAGGGGCGGTGTTGGTGGACAGGCGTGTTCGCACCCACCATGGCATGCGTCAGCGGGTCATCAAGGCAATGCTGACTGGTGCTAACATGTCAAACCACCAGAGCAGGGTTGTTCTTCATGCCTCATCTCTCCCCAGAGGACGTGCCAGTTGCTTCGCTGCTGTTTGGATTTTTCTTTTACGTTATTTTGGAGCTCTTGCTGAACTCTTCTGGACTCGGCACTGAGGAAATACAGCAGCGTGTGTGCAGCATGGTTAGTACGAGGTGGTACGTTGCTGGTTGGAGGCATTCTCGTCTCCCTCAACCGAGAGCACCAGGCTTCCCTGCACTTGCAGGGCCTGGTGGATGATTGAAGAGTTATTCGCCTTGCCAGACAAGTGGCTTCATGTTTTGCCTTCTGCATTCCTCCGTTTGAGCATTGCATAGCGATGTGCTTTCAGCTACGTGCTGCGTACCTGAATCACGTTTACCCTGTGCACGTAGCTTCACCGCTTGGGAGTTAGGGCTGTCCCTCTCTGGGCTGCTCCATCAACACACAAGTGTTTTTACAAGAGGGTAAATGACATGTGGAGGGTGTGGTGGAGAAGCAGCTGAAGTGTCCAGCTCTGGCTTTGGTGGTGAAGGCGACTGTTGCTGCTTTTACCAATCCCTCCTGAAGGGACGGTTTTCAGAAGCAGAAACCAGTGACCCCATTCCCAACCTCTGGATTTGGGCTGTTGCCAGGAGTTTTGCACTGAGGCTCCTCAGCCCTTCTTGCACAAGCCCTGGGTGGAAAGCTGCCGCGCCAAAGCTCAAAGCAACCTGGCAGCAGCCAGACATGGGTGAGATAAATAGAGGGAAAGGACCCAATTAATTCATCTGACCTGCGCCCATCCTCAGGAGAGCAGAGGAAAACGCAGTGGGATCTCCAGGTGTTCATTGCTCCCTGTTGCTCGTCTTTCCCTTGGGGCTTTCATGCATGTCTCCCTGTGACGATGGGCTGGGCTGCTGGCAGATCCTGCCCCAGGGCACTATGGCAGGAGGAAGGCGATTCGAAATTGTGCCATTCAGAGGGTGACTTGGGGGTCTGCATGAAACACCAGCGCCTGGGCTCTGTACCAATATGCCAAACTCAGCTACGGAACTTGGCAGCTTTTGGGGAAGGCTTGGCAGGACGTTGGTTCCGTAGATGCTTCGCAGGGGTGAGGATCAGCTTGCCTTCTTGATGGAGATCCTACTAGCAAGCGAGGGATCTTCAGAGATTTCAGGGTTGAGCATTTGAGGGTAGACTATCAACAAGCAGGAAAGTGCACGCACCGGTTTTGGACGGGAACAAAACGGTCCGTACCCCCAGGCTGCAGGGCAGGGGAGCTGGGACTGTGCTCTGCACCCGGGATGCAGCTTTGCACTGCTTGGGCCAGGAGGAGAGGATGGTACTTGTCCTAAAAATCACAGAAAACTGGAGTGTGAGAATGAGGGATGCAGAGGTGCATCGTTCTGGGGTAGGACGTGCAGTTGCTCAGTTCTGGGGTGTAAGAGAGAGAGCGCAGTGGGTCAGGGTGGTGGAAAGACCCACGGCGTTTTATGCTGCTCAGGTGATGTCCTAGCAGCTCAGTGCCTGTTGTAGGAAACCTCTGCTAGCAGCAGATCTTGCTCCCAGCTCCAGCAGGGAGAGAGGTGGAGGAACAGTCCAGAGACCATTTCCCTGACCCTAAACAAGCAAGATGAATTGCTTGCTGTGGCACGGCCGTGGAGGCAGCGCAGCCGGGATGTTTTCTGGCTCAGATGTGTTGCGTGACATTTAGCTTAGGCTGCGGTAGGTCTGCCCCGCTGCTGTTCCTGACTGTTTCTTTTGTGTAGACCTTTCCAAGGCGGCTTTCTGGAGCCACGCGTCCATCTGACTTTCACCTAGTCATGAAATTTTTTTTTTATTTTGGTTTTTTTTTTTTCTGGGTGGCTGTTCCTTGCTTGGCCTCAGCATCTTATAAATGAACAGTGCTTAGAGGAGCTGTGAACTCTCGCGTGCCATTCTGGAGAGTCTGCGGTAGCTGAGGTCTGGTGCAGCTGTTTCCTTCAAGGATGCTTGTGTGGCTATCAGTGACTGTAAATCTGTTTGTGTAAAGCTTTCTCTCCTGTGGCTGCCAGGCACCCTTTGCACTCCCATTCCTTCATGCTGCCGCTCCTGGAAACCACGGCACTTTCTCCCAGAGCTGAGGATGGGGGAGATGCGGCTGGGAAGGTGGATACCCTTGCTGCGCCCAACTTTCACAGAAATCACATGCAAAGGATGCTCATTTGCTGAGGTCTTTCTCCCCACCGCCCCCAAGGCGCTAGGAGTGTCTTGGCTGCGGCTCTGTGCCCCGTGCAGGGAAGAGAGGCTGCTCTCTGCCTTAATATCAGGTTAAGTCTTTCGGATGCATGGTGATTTTCAGCTGCCCTGTTTTGCTTGGCACTGTTTTCCTTGCATATCCCATGCATAACTTTTGGCTGCCGTGCCTCTGCTGAGGGACACTCGCCCAGCTTGCTCATGGACAACCCTGGTGTTGGAGCTCCTCCAGCTGCAAGGGAGAAGAGCGGCCCCGTGGCGATGCTGCCTTGGGTTTTATTCTGCCGTCAGGTCCTGTGGTCAAGCATGGGGCTTCTCCCATCCCTGTTTTTCAGCCTCCATGTGCAGGAGTCGGCAGGGTTAAGGCTGTCAGGAACCTGGGTGTTGCTCGGCGGTGCCGGGCGAGCGTCAGGCAGTAGAAAAGCTGAACTTGCAAATCTGTTCCTGGGCGCTCCGGTAAGTCACGCCAAGGACTGTTTGAACTGTGCTAATCCCCGGTGCCTCCGGAGCAACCTTGTTTACAAGAGCCGGTGCTTCAAACGGGTATCCTGACAGATATTTTACGTAAGCCATTTGCTTACCAAAGCTCTGCGGGTACAAGAGGCTGGTTTTGAGACCTCAGCCCACATGTCGCCTCCTCACCCCATCGTTTTGGAGGCATCCTGCAAAGAGGCTGGAGGTTTTCTGGGGACAACTCAGATCCATTTATAAACTCCAGCTCCTTTTATCTTCTGTGGAGAGTGCCACCTGGCAAATTGCATGCAAAATTGCTGGTGGCTCTGGAGCCATGAGAAATCTCTACCCATCACACGGAGCAAAAAGATGTCGAGGAAAATTTTTGGAGCGTGCTAAATATTGTAATCCCTACAGTCTTTTTGCTTTTGGGTATGGAGCTGGATGTGAGTCTTTATGCTCATAGTTTTCTCACATTTACTTTTGTATTAAATGCTGCTCTTCCACTCACAGAGTTCAACAGATTTGCCATTTCTTAAGTGATGCAGTGATGATCATAGCTGAGTTCGAACTGCAGTGATGTGTGATGGGCAGTGATTTGGGTTACGTAGTCATGAAATTGTGCCGTTCCCTCAGTTGGCATGCCAGGACTTTCCTTACATCCATAAAATACATGATCTCCCTGGCTTTTCAAGCCATCCTGTAACTTTCAGTGTGAGAAAAAGAGAGTAAAGAGAGACTTTAACCTCAAAACACTCAGCAGATGGATTTCCAAAGGATCGCTTGTAGTTGCATCAGAGGAAGCTCTGTTGGCTTTGCACTGGGGATGAGGCTGAACTAGATGAGAGACATGTGAGACAGTGGTGATGATGATGTCTCACAGCTGTAGCTTGGTTGCCTCATGTCCACATTTTTTTCCCTTTGCCTCGTGTTTTGGACTACGTCTTTCATTTTCATAGATTTCATAGACATTTCATAGATTCTGGTGGGAATCAGAGGTGAGACTGTGTCTTTGGGGTCTGGCATCCCTGGTATGCTGTGGGGTGTTGGAGCAATTAAGGAGGGACCCATCCCTGGGGATGCCCAGGGTTGAGCTCCGGCTACAGCAATGGGCTGCTACAGTGCACCCTAAGATGTGTGTTCTTGCTCTGGGAAATTGACTCTGGGCAACACAGGGGGTGGGGAGTAAGACCTGTGAAAAGTGGATGCTCATTTTTCCAGAGGGGGAAGAAAGCCAAACAAAACATATTCAACAGTTGCCTTGTCAGATAACGTCACAGGGATGTCCGTACCCAGCCCCTAGGCTGTGCTTCATGTGGCTAATTACAGCTTCTCACTGCTGAAAGTAAAAGTTTGAATCTGTTCACTCTGAGGTTCCCACGGCACCTTTTTGGGACAGCACCAGCCCCATATCTCTATGCCTGGCAGCCCTTGTCCAAGCCCTTGCCCTTTGCTCGTGCCTAGCCTTGGATTTGCGGAGCACCCGTTGTGGTTGAGGAAGGTCTTGGAAAAACACCTCTCTGGCGCTCTGCCCTGTAGCGAACCCACCTGCTGCAAAAGGCTCTTGCAAAGATGCTCTGGAGCTTGAGGGATTTTGCTGTAACAGTCCAAAACACACAATCGCCATCCTTTCTGGTACTGGCCTTGCTTTTGGCTCGGTCCCACCGGAGGATCCGCAGCTCTGCTCTCCCTTGGGTGCGACGCTTCCCGCCAAGCAGAATTGGCTCGGATTTGGGAAAATAAACAGACCTCCTACACCGGAGCTGGGAGTCCCGGGCTGTTGCACAAGGGCAGGAGGTTGTAACCAACCAGCCCTTTCATCGCCTCTCTACCTACGCTGCTGCTGCAGCGCTGTAATTGCGTTGCTGTCTAATTTATAATATGCTGCGTCTGGAGGACAGTTTTATATTGTTGTTTCTAAATTCTTGCGTAGCTCCAAGAAGGGAAATTATCACTAACCTTTCCATTTTGCATGTGGTTTTGTTTCTGTTTGGAGCTCTGTGTTATGAAAGCTTGCAGGATGCTGTCGTTGGGGATGTGGTGTCGGTGAGCCTGGGACACGCTTCTGGGCAGAGGAGCCGGGTGGTCTCTTACCTGCGGTTGTGGGATGCTCGGTGCGTTCCCAACTCCAGGTCATGCAGTGCCCAACACAGATGGATGTTAACATCTTGGCAGTGCTGGTCTGATCCTAAGCTTATAAAAAGCCCACAGGACCCAGCCTTCCCCTTCCTCCTCTTGCTTCCTCCCCCTCCCTCACTTTTCAACACCAGGTTTTTGAATAAATCATCTAGGATGTGATCACACAGGAAACTCGCGATTTATAATTTTTTTTTACAGCTAAGTTAGGAAGTGAATTCAGCTCTCCAGGGTTTCAGTCCTGTGCTCCTTAATCACAAGGTTCTGCATCCTTTCTGCTCCGTCCCTTGTGACATGATGTCTCCTCAGCCGCATAAGCTTTTTCTCTGCTTCTGCCTGCCCGCAGAAATGATAGTTGCTGGAAATGCTCTTTGAGAACCCAAAATGTATGGAGATTGCCTGTCGAAAATGCAGATCTGATCTATGTTAGGTCTTTTTGTTCTTATTTTGTTTACCACTTGGTTATCCTTTTCCTTCGAAGAAAAGCAAAGCCCTTGTTCTTGCAGAATTCATCGCTTCTGATGTGTTACTCGCTGGAAGGAACATGCTCAAAATACTGCATTCCTTTGTGCATCTTTATTTTCTTTTTCTTTGTCGGTGGGAGCTTAGGGAGTATAATGGGCAGATTAGCAACTGTATTTGTGGAGTAACCCATCTTTGTGCAGGTCTGGCTAGAAACCAATTAAGCTTGTCTTGATCTCTAAATGAGATTTTTGTCGAACGCCTTACTCAACTGCCTTCTGCATCCATTAATAGCGGGGTAGGATGAAAATAGCTGAACGTGTAAAGATCATGTGTTGGATAAGAAAGAGAGGCGTTGGTTGGGGGGAGGTTCCCTGGGATGCATGCGAACCGCTGCCTCTTTGTGCAGTTGTTTTGTAGCTCCGGTTCTTGAAACCTGGGATTAGGTGTATTTGTCTGCTAGCGTGCAGTCCCCTGCAATAGTGGGCGTGGGGTTGGAAGCAGAGCTGCTGGGTAAATGGGGAAAGTCCCATGGACTTGGTTAACGTGCCGGTCCCCATCCCTGTAACATCCCTGGCGATACCAGGGCACGTTTGGGAGCTCTTCGTGACTCTCGGCTGTGGGTCCCCCAAAGTGCCTTGGCCTGGGTGTATCCTCCTGGTCTTGGGTTGCTTTTTAGCCTGGGAAAACCCTGCGGCTTTCCGGGAGGGCACACTGCATAGCCAGGCTGGGGGACCCTTCCTGGGTGGTGTTTTCTGTGATGAAAACCGGTACGGGAGCAGCACTTCAGTGCGACGTTTTTGAAGAGAACCGACTAAATAAAGATGCCTTTAATAAACTGTGCCTTCGGGGAACCCTTATATCTCTGTCCCAGACTGCTTCTGCACCAAGATAAGATTGCAGAGCAGCTGGATTTATGCTCTGCTGTGGGAGACGTAGATGGGGGAAGGGCGCTGGGATTTTTTTTTTTTTAGGGTGTAAACATTCTTTATGGTCACCTTTATTTGTAAAGTAATCATAGACGAGCAACGCACAGCCTAATATCTTCTTCTCTAAACACTGGGCTTCTGTGCCATGCCCAAATGGTGGGGAGAGTGATCTCAAGGGAAGGAGGGAGAGAAAACTCCGGATGAACTGTGCTCCGTCTGTTTGAAAGAATCCTGTTTGCTCCATCCCAGCCCTCCTGGCTGCCACCCACCGCTGCCACCCCAACTCCGTGCCAGGAATGTTGGCACGTAGGCCGTAGGGAGGTTGGCAGTAGGATCACGATGTTGTGCTCATGCAAGGGTGTAGCTGCACCGTAGCGTGCGGGAGACCATCCTCCTGCACCACTTGCTTGTCTCCCATGGGTGTACAAACCAGCATCCCCATGCTTTGCTCTCCATCGCACCATTCTTTAAAGTCCAAAAGCTCTTAGATTACTTGTCAAAGTGCTGCTTTTTTCCTTCTCTGAGTATGAAAGTACCCAATAAGAGATGCAGGTTAAAGAAATCCTATGTTGTGCTGAAGCCCGCATGCCATGTCAAGGAGGATGGTCATCTTGTTGACCTCGACATCTTGGCATGGCCGAGCCCAGTCCCTCCCTGTGGGGGGGAAATTTGAGTCAACTTGGAAGTCCTGGATCCACAAAGGCCTCGATCCAGGTGAGGCGAGTGCCTCGGAGGCTGTCATGACAACTAGAAAAACTTCAGGAAAATCCAAAGCTGGGATGACTGGAAGATGGTTTTGGTGCTTGGGTGGGGGGCTATGGAGAGAGGGGGTGGGACGGCACCTTGCTACCTTTAGGGCTGGGGCTGGTTTGCGTTTTGGGATGCCCTTGACTGACAAGCTGAGGAATTTTAACACCAGTGAGATGGAAAAATAGCTGGCGTCAGGGTCTCCCGCAGACTTCATCCTGCTGTCATGGGGCTGAGCCAGTGCGGTGCAGTGATCTGATGTGGCGTGGCAGCCATGCCCTGTGGAGATACTGTCTCCTGGGAGGAAAATGTAAAAATAACCATGTCTTTGGCCACATCTTTGAGTTGTGTGAGACCACAGCGAAGGAGACAGGGAATGAAATCTTATCGGAGGAAATTAGGCAGGAAAAATGAGTGTTTTCCAGGGAGGCAGATCTGAAGCAAAGGTCCTGAAGACCAGAAGGGAAACATCCTCACCCTCTTCCCATACTGTGCTGGGGTGCAGGGGACACACTGGAGCTGGCCTCTGGGGTGGTTTGAGGGCGTCCCCAATGGTCCTTCATCCTCCTCTTTCTCCCTTTGGGCTGAAGGAGGTGCGGCACCATGCAGGTTACCGTACCTCATCCCATGCCGTGGCTCCGGGGGCTGGATGGGCAATACAAACTCTTTCGAGACCATGTCCTGCCCAAGGCTTTGGGAACCTGTTGGACCCGCTCTGCCACCTCTTTGCTGTGTATGTTCCTTTTCAGAGCTTTTGATGGAGCAGGTCTGTTCCTCCTCAGGGAACCACCAAATTCTGGAGCTAGGAGGAATAAATCCGTGGGAGGTGTGGTCAATGGCAGACCGGGGCTCCTGGCGTAAGCAGGCTCAGCTAATTTAATCTGCGGTGGACCCGATCTCCTTTGTCTTCTAGTTGAGTTAAATACACCCTTTGAGTTGTGGTTACGGAGGCTAACTCCCATTTTGATTATGCAAAATGCGTTAACGTGGGGCGCAGCTGACTGCCTCGAAAGGGAGCCGGGAGGAGAGCAGGATGGGGCATCCCATGGCCAAGACCCAGGTTGCGCTCTCCTGCTAACCTGTATCTGGACCACAGCCAAGGTGCAGGATGCTCGATAGGAAGCCACGTGGATGCTCGATAGGAAGCCTCTAGCTCTGGGTTTTCAGGCAATGCAGATTTTGGGAGCATGAGATCTTGCAACATAGCCATGAGCTTTCCATCGTCTGATAGGTTTTAAAGTTTAGTGGCCATGCTGCAGCTACCTGGGCATGGCTGGTGGCCTCGGGACAGAGAAAAGGGCCCTCTCCATCTTTGCAGAATTCCCAGAGGCAGCAGTGGATGCAAAGGAATAAAAAGCTGTTGTTCAGCTTGAGCAGTAATTGAAAGAAGTTTTAGTCTTAGAAGGCGAAAATGAAATTAAATGCCAGTGAGGAAATTTAATGTATCAGTCCAAAGGTGCCACCTGGGAATTCATGTGCCTGGGATTAAGATCAGCAGGTTGTGGCTGTGTGCGTGTTGGGGGATGCATGGTTTGCATCCCGGTCTGTCTGTGTTGGTGCTCTGCCGGAGCTGCTGGGTGGGTCTCTGGTTGCTTTATCTCCCGAGGTTTGTCTTGTGTGACAGTATCTCAGATTCTTCTGTGTTTGGCCCCATGAGAGTCCTCAAAAGACCAAAAAGTCACAACAACAGGAAAAAAGCACCGCTGCATCTTCTCTGGGGTGCCAGCCTCAAAGCCAAGAATTGCTTTATCTTTTCAGCCTTCTTTATTGCAGGCTTCCAGATAGCCAAGAAAGCAGTTCATTAGGAGGGCTTTAACGAAATGTGGCTTCAGGGTCTCCAATATCAGCAACTTCTGAGTTAAATACCCGGTGACAGTCACGCAAGTGACTTGTGCTGGTATTCGCTGTAGGCTGGCAAACCGCTATTCACCATTTGCTTATCTGCAGTATGTGACCAGCTTATCCTTGAGCAGCTGGATTTAACCCTCTTAGCTGCCGGCGTGTTGGCAGCGTGGTGTGCCATGCCGTGCCAGCCTACCGCGTTCTCCTGCTCCTCTGCCCCGGCGTGCCGGGAGGAGCCCGGATGGCTGCAGCCACCGCTGGAGGTGGGGGCTTCCGGGGGAAATGGGTGTTTGCCCTCCCTGGGATGATTGATTGCTTCTGTTATTTAAAAAACCCAAACAAACACAAACCAAAAAAAAAAAAAAAAAAAGTCCTCCTGGAAAGGGGTAATTAAGCTGACTGAAGTTTTTAAGTGAATGAGTTTCCCTTTAATTAAAAAAAAAAAAAAAAATCTATGTATCATCATGGTACCTAAAAGAATGAGCCGCTGAGCTGCTTTCTCCCTGAGTTGGCTTACAGATGGAGAGGGGAGGGAAATTTTAGATAAAAGGTGGGGGGAATCAGCTTTACCCTTGAAAGATCAACTCCTTGGCTTCTGTGGCAATGCCTGAGTTTGTTAGGTGAGAAAAAGCAGAGATCTGCTTTCCAAGGGCAGGGAGGTTTGTGCTTTCCTGGTGTCTCAGGAGCAGAGCAGCACTTGTAGGGTTGGAAGAAGGTCCCTTGGCAAGGGTGAAAGCCACAGCATGTCCTCTGCCCCTTCATCCCTGCAGCATTTGCTGGCGTTGGCTCCAGCTCCACACTCTGCCTCTCCCCTTTGCTATTTTAAATGATTTCCAGTGAGCAAAGCAGCAGGTATCTGCTGGCCACGTATCCCCGCGTTACGTTGACTCTAAAGATATAATTGTGCCTGTTCTGTATTGCTTTGGGTGCGCGCGGGCAGCAGCTGAAGGGAAGCATGTGGTGCTCGGCGATGCTTATGGGCTCACCCGTCTCATCTGGGTACGAGCTGTGCCACAGCAAGAGCACGGAGCTCGTTTTAGGACTGCAGCAGAGAGCAATAATCCCCGAATGCTGCTGCCCTCAGAGGTATTCACAATGGGGGTGATTTCTGAGAGAAATCCCTTGGACCCGGCAGCCAGGAGAACAAGGACCTGCACGAAGCACACGTGCCAGCTTGCTCTGCCTCTCGCCCGGGCTGGGAAGGGCTGACAGGGCTTGCAGCCTTCCTGGCTCTGGGCTCTCTGATGTTATTTATTATGTCCCTGAGAGCTGTGAGCAGCGACCGGTGCCCTTCGTTTTGGTGACCTGCACTCATGTTGGATGCTCCCCGGTACCGCGCACAGCCCATCTGCTGCAAGGGGATGACTGCAGGTGCCCCGGGCTGCTGCAGTGATACAAATCCGTTAGGTTTTTTTTTTGTTTGTTTGTTTTTTTGTTTTGTTTTTTAATTCTTATCATGTAAAGGAGCTGTTTTCTCCCCACCACCTTGAAATAGCATGGTAGGGGCAGGTGGTCCCTCCAGGGTGGTGGTTCCCAATCTCTGAGCCAGAAGGATGCTGCGGAGCCGGGAGCCGTGCCCTGGGACTGGGAGGAGGCGAGGGATGGTGTCACACTGGGGATGCGAAACCCGTTAGCGTTCTGTTCTGCAAAGCCAGTGCACGTGGGAATGACAACCCCTTGATGACGGGTTAAGTGAATAGATGTGACGAGACACGTTCGTTTATCAAAATATTAATCAGTGCCACGGGGATGGGGTGTGTTTTGGGGAATGGGCGAGGCAGCGTGGCAGGGCGTGGGTGACTGTGAGCGATGGGGACTGCAAACACAGCTGTGTGTGCCTGTGCGCCCTGATAACTTGAACTCATCGCTGCTGGGAGTCCCTGCCTCAGATTGCTGCCAGAGATAGGGTACCCTTTATTAATCTGCAGAGATAACTGTAGTTTTAATGTTACCAGCGGGGGAGTTTGCGTAAGGCAGAGGCGTTCCTAGAAGACCTCCGTAGGTACCATCCTGGAGGCATCCAACGTGACTCAGCATCTTCACTGATGTTTTTTTGAAGTAGGTCTCAAATTGGTGCCAGTTTTAAAAACTAGGAGATGGTCCGAAGATGGGGATGCTGGCAAGTGATCCCAGGAGGTGATTTGAAGCCGTGGAACGCGGTTTGAGCCGTGATCAGCTGCGACCGTTCCCACCAAAGGCGATTTGGGAGCAGGGCTGCTGCTGAGCCCGTGGGTGGAAGGGCAGCACCTGGCCCTGCCCTCGGTGTCGGCAGGGCTGGTTTGACTGATAAGAGTGCAGGGAAGTCCTGCATGTGCGTAAAAGCTGGGGAAATGCTTTGTGCTGGGGGAACGTGAGCGCTCCTCTTGCCTTTTCATCAAGAAGCTAAAAAATGTGTTATATCACTTTGTCAGGGGTGTGGTGGGCATCCAGCAGCTCTTCAGTCTAGCAAACAGCCCACGTCTGGAAGCCAAAGTTGGATGCATGGTATCCGAGCAAGGCACAGGTACATCTATATATTTATTTTTAAGCTGCATTTAAGTGCAAACACTCACAGAAAATGACCTCAGCCTCATCTGGACATTCTGGGTCCAGACCTCTGGCAGCTCCAGGAGGGAGCCTGAGCTTGACAAAAGTGCATTCAGCCCTCCATGTCGAGAGAAGTGGCTGAGATTAACAGGCTGCAATGCTTCAGAGTCCCATACTCCAGATGAAATCACTCTTTTAGAGCAGACACTTCTAATGGGGCTTCATGGGGTTTGAGGAGGAGGATGATGCAGAAGAGGGCAGTGTCGACCTATGCCATATCTCACCCGGTTCCCATCTCCCTGTCCCATGGCAGGCAGCCCATTCGGATGAGTGGCGCGTGGGATGCTATTGGCAGCAGCAGCCTCTGCATCCAGACCTTGCATCCCACCCTGCCTGGTGGCTGCAGCCCTGCACGGGCTAACAAGCAAGTGTGGATGGAACTTCTGTGGTTACAAAGCAGATGTCAAGCAACATTTTTACCTACTTGCTTGCAAAAATGATCCATCAGGTCTGCCTGCCGTGAGGCAGAGAGGTGGGGACCAGGTGAGGTGTGGCACAGATCCACCCTGGCCTCTATCATCCTCTGCCAGCCCCGTGAAGCCCTATTAGAAGTGTCTGCTCCAAAAGAGTGGTTTCTTCTGGAGTATGGGACTGAAATGATAGTGCTGCAGCCTCTCACTGCCAAGGATAGCCCTTGTTTTGTCTTGTCTTGTTGATCTGAATGAAGTAATTTATAAGGACGTTTTCCATGAATCTATAAATCCATGCTTGCTGCTGTGCCTGGGAGGTTTAATTTGCTCTGGATACTGCACCGAGTATCTCTGTCCTGAATCGTACTGCAGAGTCCTGCTCTTTGGGGGAAGATGAGGATACAGCTGGATCCTCTGGGAACACTGCGGGCAGCTGATGGTGCCCCATCCCTCTTGATTGTGCATCTCCTAACGTGGGCTAAAGTTAGTAAGGGTGTAAGTGCAATAGTTTCTCTAGGTATGCATGTGGAGCTTGTGGAATTTGTCCCTTGTGCCAAGCAATTCCTGATGTTACAAGTCTTGGGGAAACTGAAGCCAAAAAATAAAGGAGGGGAGGGACCGTTGGCCTTTGGAAGGAAACCATGGTGCAGAAATCTCAGTTACAGGTAGGTTTCCCTTGCAGATCTCTGTGTGATGTTTCCTGTTTAGAGGAATTGAAAAATTCCTGTTGTACCATGCCACCTCCCCTTCCAAAAAGTTCTTTTGCAAGCCAGGGTGTGCACATCTTCTGAAACCTATGCACATGTGTTGAAGAAGCCCGCCACAGGATCTGCCTGAAAAAAGAGGATTCAAAAACCCATCCCTGCTACGCAGAGAAGTCAAAGATAACCCCGAGATTCCCAATCCCCAGTTTGTTTCCCTTGCACCTTAACGTGGTCTGCTGGGGCTGGAGTGGTGGTCATGGGTGGGTTCATCCCCTGGCAGGGGTCCTTGCTTTTTGCTTCATGCCGTGCGTTTGGGGTGTTTTGTTTGTGCTGAACGGTGCAAGGCTGTTGTCGTGTGCGGGAGGTGGTTTCTGACTTGTTCTTGGGGCACACTGAGTGTTCTGGGGACCTCTGAGCTGATGGGGCATGGATGGGGATCAGACATCCCCGTGAGCAGCTGGAGCCTGGCTCTCCGTCCTGCTCTGCCTGCCCAGCTGAGCACCCAGGGACCCCTCCACTTCTCTTCCAGAGTGGCTCTGACACAGTTTTCCAGCTCTTGGAGGTCAGAGCTCACGCTGGGGAATCCAGAAACGTTCCCAGAGCCAAACCACGCCACGGCAAGCGGGTGTGTGCCTGGGCTCTGCTTCTCATTTCCTTCATCGCTGCAGAGAACAGCTGAGCTGCACACGGGGTTTCAGCGGGGTGTCCCCTCTTTTGTTCTTAGATATTAGAAAAGTCTGTGCATGTGTTTATATTTAGAAAAAAAAAAGCATATATTTTAACATAGCTGTTTGTGAGCTATGCCACTCGGGACTGGTCTGGTTGGGCGAAGGAGGGATGTTGCTCGTAGCTGCCGACCTGTTGCACCGGCAGCCGCGTGATGGTCCTGCCGGTCCAGCTGCGCTTGCACTTGGAAATAACAAGCGTGGGCAGGGAGCGATCCCAAACTTGCTCAAATCCAGCTATAAAGGCTCCCTCTGATGTGAACAGGCTTTGGAGTAAGTCTCGCAGCACCGGTGGAGAGGCCCCGTTGCTGTTACTTGTATCGCAGGTGGTCCCAAGCCTTTCCGTGTGTCCGTTGGGCGTTTTCTGTCCCTGTTTTCCTGCAGCCTTGCCGGCGTGTTGGGATAAAAATGAAGCAGCTTCTGGTGGCAGGGCTGGATTTGGGCTTGCTGCTCACCACGCTGCTGCCCATCCTTTGGGACGGCGAACACAAGGTCAAAGCATCATCATGCCAATGGCAAACGAGCAGCATCATTTTAAATAATTGCCAGGGTGGTTTCTCCTCCCTTTTCTCCCTCCCCAACCCCATGTTCTTCCCTGGCACCATGTCCTTCCCCACCCACCACCTGGGGGCTGCCTGGATCTGTTCAGGATTTATGTTAAAAGGGAAATTTTATTTACGTAATTAAAACGTTGCATTGCTGGGTATAAACGGGATTTGGTGCTTACTGCTCTGACTCTTTCTCATGCGTGAGGGTGAACTGATTGATTACTGAGGTTTGAGATTAAATATTCCCCTGAGCTCTGCTGGCGTTTAGTGTGGTGGGGGAGGGCAGAGAGAAGGGGAGGAGGAAAACGATGGTTTTCCTCCAAGGCAAGGAGAGCAGGGAAATGTCTGCTGAGCACATCCCCTTGTCTTGGTCTGCGCTCCGTCTGCTGTAACGGAGCCTCCCAGCGCTGGTGTCGTGGATCACGATAAAGCAGGTGCCTTGCCCTGCATCCATGATGGTGGGTGAGCTGCTGGTGGGCTTTACTGGTTCCTCTCACTGCTGGGTCGAGCATCCCATCGCATCCCGTCCTGTCCCCATGGCTCGGCTGTATCTTCACCTTCCTGCATCCAGGCCCCTGCTCGGGTCCCTGCGAGCCCGGCAGCGGGAAGACCTGCTGTCCCCTCCCTTCTCCCTCAGAGCACGCCTTATTTATTTCTTTTCCTTAATTTCTTTTAATCCAAAAAACCCCTCTCTTTTTTGGTTTCGATGGGAGGGGAGGAAAAACCCCAATGCGCTGCTCCTCAAGCGTGCGGTGGGAGCCTTGCCATGCCAGTGCAGGTCGGAGACACCCGCCTTCGCCCGCTTTGCTTGAAGTCTAATTTTAGCTGAAGGCGACAGGATCCCTCCGGGGTATGGCTGAGGTTTCCTATCAGCCTAGACCTTAAGAAACACGCACGCAAACAAAAACAACACAGGAGCACTTAGGTTTATTTGGGTGAATTCTTTTTAAAAAGGGTGTGACTTATTTTTGTGAGCAGCCCTGGCGCACACCGGCTTTGTTCTGCTGCAGTCGGGTATTTCAGGTCTTCCAAGATTTAATCAGAATAATTAGTTACTGTCTGTTTATACCTTCTGTTTTTTGTTGCAGGGTTTCCAAAGGGCGTATTTATCTTCCAGTGTGCTGCCTAAGTGTCGCTTAATCCTTAAGCGTCTGATTTCCTCCAAGTTATCTGTCATGCTACTTATGTAAGTAAATAAATAAAAAAAAAAAAAAAAAGAAGGGAGGGTGGGGATAGTGTTTGTGAATTCTGCTTGGGGGGGTTTGTAAGGATTTTTCCTGATTGTCACGGGTTTAATTGCGAACTGCGTTTGGTTCCCAGCCCGTCATGCGGTGATCAGAGGACTGCATGTTTGGATTGGCACTTAACAACCAAGCCAGTTTAATGAGGTTGCTTTCAGCCAAGCCTTCATGTATACCCCGCTAAACTGGCAAGGGCTGTGTTACTCCCTGTCATTTCAGGAGGGGAAGAAAAAAAGGCTTTACAGAAATAAAGGGCTTTTGCTTTTGCTGGTGCAGTATGCCTTTGACTCCTTAACCTGGTGATATCCCTTACAAAAATCATAGCTCTGCCTGGAAATCAGTTGCAACTATAAGTTTGCCAGGATTGGAAATTGTGTGTTTTTCAGCCTGTATTTGTACGTTTGGTTTGGGAAGGGGGACTGGTGATACACACACTTCCCATCTCTTTAACACAGGAGATGAGAAAGACACAGAAAAGCACTGCAGAAGAGGACAAGATGGCTGGAAAGCCTCTAAATGAGACAGATGTGGTGCTGAACCCACCCCTGGTTCATGCTCAGTGCCTGAATGAATCACATGATATTTTCCCTTCAATTTTTACCACCGAGAGCAGCTGGGGGTGGCTGCTGTGCTGATGGCAGTGAGAGGCTGGACAATTTGCTTTTTTCCCCTTGGTTTCCCTTTTTTTCCGAGCTGGGGTGGTAGGGGGTGGGTGCCAGGACGCTGCCTCATCGTCTGCCCTCACCACCTCATTTATCACATCAGGCATGCAAACTCTGGGGGCGAGGGTTTGGCGTGCTTGCTGCTTCCGTGATGAGTTTAGATCCTTTTAAATCCAGAAGCCACCATTGCCATCAGCTCCTCTGCTCTCCTATGTGATGGGGACCAGAAATTTTCAAGGTCAGTAACTTCGTGTTAGCCCTTGTCAGGGATTACGGACACGCAGCAGGACTTTGCTCTCTGGGCTTCTCCCTTCCCTGGGAGAAGCTTGTTAGAGAGAATGGTCCAGGGCAAGGGCAAGGTGGGACCATCAGGATCTACAGGGCTTTGGTGGCTTCAGCACACCCAGAAAAACTTACTTGTATGGAGGCTGAGATTGAAGTCCACCTCCTTTCTGCATTTGTTGAGGAGAGTAAAGATGTACTACTGCATTGGGCTCTGTGCCGTGGCAGACCTGAAGCTGAGTAGGTTTCCCGTGTCCCATACACCTCACCCAGCTCCTGAGCAACATTTTGGGGAGATGCCTGCAAATCCTCTGTCCCCTCTGGGACTGCTGTGGCGGCTGTCACAGCCGGCGCTGGATTGCCGGTGGCTTTTGCTCTTTCTGCTCTGGTGTGCGTCTGGGTGGGAAAAGTCCGGTTTGATGAAAATATTCTTGAGAAAGATTGTCAACCTGAATTTTTCCTTGATGCTTATCCAGCTGGAAAGCTGGTGGAGGTTGAGACAACACCTCCTAAAGCTCTGGGGATGTGTGATGTGCAGCATGGCTATTGCTCCTGCCCAGTACGGCCCCTCCAGCCTCAACGAGGGGTGCTGGAAGGATGATCCCCATCCTCCTGGCACGTGCCTGCCTGCTTTGCTCAGCTTTTCACAGATCTACTTAGTTTGGAAGAGGGAGAGGTGGGGAGGAGGAGCAGAGCTGCTGCGAGTTAAGGAGGGTGAAAGCACAAACGGGAAGCTCCGTGGAGGCGAATGCTGGGAGGAAAAGGAGACGACGTGGCTTGTTTGCCTGGTGCTTTAGAAGCTGCTCAGTTAAATGAAGCATTCACTAGGGAGCTAAATTTGGCTTTTAAATAGCTTTGGAGCATGTGAATGCTCCGTGTTGCTCTCTTCTTTCTGTGGCAGGAGTCGCTTCCTGTCCCCATCTCTCTTTGAAGAATGTCCCCCTGTTAGAAGTTCACCTTGGGACACGGGAGGTGCAGCTTGGTGGCCATGTGCTTTCAAAAAGCCCTGCCAGTTGTCCCCAAGCTCTTCCTGACTCTGGATCGCCCATCCTTTGACTTCTCCCAGCCTGGCTGCTGCGAGCCTTGGCCCTCAGGACTGACCACAGGTCCCCTCTCTTTTGGTAGCCGCTGCACACCAGAGGGTTTGGTGCTCACCACGTGGTGCTGCCTGGTCTGGGATGGGCTGACTGATCTTTCGTTGCCTCTCTTTGAGCATCCCACATAAGGCAAAGCTGATGCCCCTTTGGCTTTTCTATGCTTTTGCAGGGCTGTGCATTTCATCTTTCCTTTGAGACACCTGGAATAATCCTCCAGGAAACGGAAGATGATTTTTTTTTTTCCGGAATCTATTTCCCCGGTTGTTCCTTGGCGCAGAACCGGCTGTTCTTTGTGTGCTTGGGCATCCTGTTACCTGGTAAAGGAAACTTGTACCATTTATTTTTATTTAATGCCCATAGAAAATGAAGGTATTTCAAGCTGTTTCCTCTTCTTGAGCCCCAGAACAACGCAACCTTGTGATGGAGGGTGCCACAGGCAGGCACGGATCCTAAGGATGGGGATGCAAAGGATGTTTGTTCTCCAAAAAACTGAGAACATCTCAGTTAAGGATGGGGAAAATTCCCTCACACTATAGCCAACCTCAGGGGACAGGCTGTGTCCACCCATGCAAGCAGACTATGGCCATCGGGTGCCACTAAGGTGCCCCCAGGACTGGGGCCACTTCCCTGCTCTCACCCTCCACCACGTGCCCATCAGCCACTTCCAAACGTGGCAGGGGAGAAGGTTTGGAAGGAGCACACCCAGTTTTCCTCGTAAAACTCCAAACAAGAGGCTTTGCCTGGTTTAGATTTTAAAAATAACTTGCACATTTGGAAGCTGAAGTTTCAGAAGGGCTCCGAATGGGATAATGGCTTTGATCATGGCAGTCCGAGATCAAGGGAGGGTTTTTTAGGTTTGCTGGATCAGCTGGAAAATATATTGTAGTGTCTAGACTTTATCATCCTCAAGCAAGGCTTTCTTTTCAACTCTACAGAAGGTCTAATCAAAAGCCCACATACAGTTGATAGAAAGGCTCCTTGGGAAAAGAGCCTGCTTTGGGTTTTGATTGTGTCCAGAAGCAAGTTGAAAGAGGTGGAGATCAGCTGCGGACTTTGAAGGACCTCTGAGATTCTGCTTTACTGTTTCTGATGAGACCACTGGTGTGGGTGGAAGCTGTCGCATCAGCAGCAGAGTGAGAAGTCTGGGGGCAGGGACCTGCTGTGTGCCAGCCCCCTGGTCCCCAGAGCGGTCAGTTCTGGCAGCTGAGCGCTGCTGAGACCTCGCTGCTCACCCTTTGGCTGCCACTGTTGGGATCAGCTGCTCAGACCAGCATCTCCCACAACCGTCTCAGTTTTGTCTGTGCAATAACCATAAATGTCCACGTTTCTTGGTGTTTGAACAGAACTTCAGCATTTCTTGCTTAAGTGTAGCAAATCTGTGTTTTTCTCTCTTTACTTTCTGTAAGATTTTTTAATTATTTTTTTAATTTTTATTATTAATTTTTATTTTCCATAATTCCAAAGGATTAGAGGCAGAGGAGTGATTTCCTTAGGTGCTTGGAATAAACTCAAAAGCCTACCATGAAGGCGAGGACATCTGGCCACACGCATTCACTGACTCTCCCTTCCTGAAAGCCCATGTAGCAATTGAGCTCTGTCACGTTGGAAGATGGCCCGTTGAGAAAGCAGAGGCAGTTTTTCTTTGAAACACTGTGTTTTCTGCACAAGAGTCTTGGGTGCGTTTTGGCAGGTGCCTTGTTGGAAAAGTCATCGCCAGCCATCTCCTCGGTGCGTGCTGCAATGCGCCGTGATGCCGCACTCAAATAATGGCATGGGCTGCCACCATAGCCCGAGGCTTTGGTGAAGTCGCAGCCTAGCTGTGAAAGCTTCAGCTGGAAGCTTTGGAAAACATTTGGAACTGTTTTGGAAAACATTTGGATCAAGGATGTCATAGCTCCGCGTCTGGTTGTTTTCCTTTGCTTTGTCCTTGAGAGAGGGAAATGCTGTTGGGTTTCTGTTTTTTCTTTCCATCAATTACTCTTTTAGACATATTTATTTCCAGGGATGAATCAGAGCAAATGCCAACGTGTAAACAGTTTGTGATGTAAAATGGTATTAAAATTCAGCTGGAAGGGATCTTGAGAGGTTACCTCGTCCCCAAGGCAGGGTCAGTTGAATCCATGCATCGAGCTGGAAGGCAGTCGTGTTTGCTGGAAATTGTTTTCTCATAAATTATCTAAGGAGCAGAGGCAAAAATCTACCAAATAATGCTGTCAGTAAGTGTGTGCAAGCCTCCCTCAGTTTATTCAAATCGTTTTCTGAATAAGCATTGAAAATTAATGCTGGTTTTGTTCCCAGAGCTATTCAAAGTAATATTCCAGAGTAACCTTTTCTGCCTTGGCATTTGCCAAAATACTGCAGCTTTTATGGATGAGATGCATTTACCCATAGTCTGTATTTGATGTGGACCCACAACCAGACCCAGAAGCCCCAATGGGAAGAAAAGCAGTTTTTTCTTTATTTCTTGTGAATTAGACACAACTTTTCAGTTCTCCAGGTGGTCCCTGTTTGAGCTGGAAGGGCAGCAACAGAAAGCCCCTAGACCCACCCCAACAACACGAGGTAGTTTGGGATGCTGCAATGCCAGCCCCATGGAAATCAACAGCAACCTCTTCCCTTGACATCTGCGGGTTTAATAAAGCTGTGAGATCCTGGGCAGTGATGGGAGAGGAGAGGTCTCGCTAGATATCCTCGTCTGCTTTGAGATCGAGAGCCAAGCGATGATTTTCAGTTAATTTCTCCTGCATCTTCCTCTGTCCCAACTTTGTGTCTTGAGTAATGGATCTAAAAACCTGTATGCAAGAGCCCTAACTTAATCCCCTTGCCTTTTAAAGGTGCTGCAGAGCTCCGTTGAGTGGTTTTTCTCTGCTCATAGCTCCCCATTTCAGTGATGAAAGGTTTTGAAGGAGGTTCACCTGTAGCCCGCTGGATGCTGGCTTGCTCTCCAGCCAGCCTTGCGTTGGTATTAGCATCCACACAGCCCAGACAGTGACTGGTTTTATTTCATCTGGTCCTTTCCCCAACCAGTTTATAGTAAGTGATAGCAAAATTCATCCATCTTTGGCCATGTGGCAGGACTTGGCGAGCCCCTCCCTGGCCCATCTGTACATTTAAAGTCAAGATGGCTGGCATTAACGTTATTGTTTGGCTAAACGTATGCAGAGCTATCACGGTTTAGATTTCTTACAGATGGGTTTCTGGATATAGTCTAAGGCATTCTGCCAGCCAATTTTATATCTGTGTAAAAGTGATTGGCATCCCTATAAATAAAGATGCTGTGGGGTTATAAATCTAAATATACTTATTCATTAAATTATTTTTACATCTCAAGTGGGTTGCCATCCTGGGTTATCATAAGCAAACCGTGCTCTTCGCATGTGTGTTATCCACAGCTCCAGAAATGCAGCTTCTGAGGCTTTGGAATATTTTTTTCCCTTGGAAATACGTGTGCGTGAACTGTCCGTGAGTCCCTGTGCCACAGTGAGATGAAGGACCTCTTCACAGTCATCACTGGGAATGACCCTGTCCCAGCGACTTGTAGACAGAGCTCCAGAAATGGCTGTAAATACAGGAATGTGAACTCTTTGGGTTTTGACTCACAAATGAGTATGTCTTTGCTGGGGTATTCAGTCCCCGTGGCCAGGTAAATGCTATTTGCATGGCTCCTTTGGTGCTGGGAAGGACTCCCCGCTAGCATCTCCATCCACGTCCTCGGGCAGGGAGTCTCGCAAAGGGTTTCTTTCCTCTATGCTGTGGGCTGGGCTGCATGGGAGAGGGGGTCTTTCCACCTTGTTTAAGCATCCCTGCTGTCATTTCGGTTACAGGAGCGAGGAAAAAAAAGTCCCCCAGACCATCTCCAGGCACTGCCGTGAGCTGGGGAGGTGCAGAGCCCGAGGCAGATCCCGGCCAGTCGCCCACGTAGCTGGGCAGCAACGCGGGCGCTGGTAAATCTGGCTTGGTCTTTGAACAGGCTTCTGAAAACACTGTGAGCTGCAATCTCTGGTTTCTTTGAGTTTGTTTTCCTTCTCCTTTCAAAGCATTTGAATATTCATTCAGTAAATGATGAAGCATAGAGCACATGTGCCTGAGAGGCAGAATATCAGCTGCCTCACTTTCCTCAGTAATAACGTGCATCTTTGAAAGTTAACCTATGATTTTAGCTTAGTTTCCTAACGAAAGGAAGCCTTAAATTTGGTCTGTCCATCTGCTCCTCCTCCCCCGTCACTGACAATTCATCAAGTCCATTGGCTGGTTCTCTTCCAGATTGATTTTCATCTCAAATGTTGGAGCTGCTGCAAGTTTTGCCAAAGCAGGCATAAGATTAGAAGAGTGTTGTGGAGTTTTTTTTATTAAGGGAAGGGATGCAATGAAAACTCTGTACTAGACACCAGGGAATACACATAAATGTTATGAACATCCAAGCCATAAAGAGTGCTTTAGTTGGATTTACCGCGTTACAAGACACCAGAGAGCCTACGCTGCAGGACTGCACAGACATGTAGGTGTTGCAGGGGGGATGTTCGCCTATATGAATTCTCTGATGTCTAATAAATGTAAGTTCATCCGGCAGCCTTAATATAAACGTGACTTATATTGCTTAGGTTCACAGGGGGAAATCTCCTCTTTGTTAGTGTTGGTATTCCTAGTGCTGCTTACCCCACCGAGTGTAGTTTCTGTAGCATGGCAGGGTCGGTGCAGTCTTCTAGGGTCTTTAGAGGCTGGTAGCAACATTTGCACGTCTTGACCCATTGCTGGAGCTGGTTGCAGGTCTGCGTGCCATTTGGCATTGTGGAGGTAGAGCAGGACAAGCTGTTGGGATTTGGCATCCTGAAGGTCAGAGCTGGACAACAGTGTTGAAAACCTCACTATCTTCCGCTGCTGGAAAGCTTAGTGTAGCAGAGGACCAGCAGATGGAGAGGATGACATGTCAAGCCTGAGTGGTGGGTCCTTGTGTCCCTGCCTCAAGGTTATTTCTGGTGCACGGTGGCTGAGTTATAGCTGTGTGGTGGAGGTGAAAGGTTGGCATCTGGGTTGTATCCTGGAGGTACCAGGGGTGGCATATGGCTTGGACAGACCGACTATTTCAGAAACTTGTAAGTGAAATGAATCACCTTGCCCAGTGCAGGTAAGGGCAGAGATGACTTTGGTAGTGGCATGAGTCCTGCTGTGGGGCTGGTGCCAGCAAACAGGGAGGTGGTGACCTCTGGGAGCTACGTTCCCATGGTCCCCGTGTCCTGCTGCAGACCCTGATGCAGTAAGAGAACCCCTTCCTCCCCAAACCAGCAAAGAGCTCCTGTTTGGCACATGTTACCCAGGCTCTGGAGGTCTTGATGTGGGTGCCCAGAGCGTCCGTAAGGTAGTCTGGAGGTTATGGTGTGACTGTCTGTGCTCGGTGCTGCTGGGAGCTAGCTGCTGGTAGGTGGGTCCTACGTGGGTGTGTGAGAACCTTGCATCACCTTATGTCTCCTGGGAGGAATGGAGAGACCCCGAAAGACCAGCCACCTACTACCCTGCAGGGATACGATGGGGTGCAAGCAGGACTCAACGTTCATTGTGTTCTTGGTGAGCTGCCAAATGTTTGCATATCTGCCTGGCTTTTACTGGTAGGTGTCAATACTTTTTTCCACGCCTGGTTTTTGTTCTCTGCTTTCCACCAGAGCTTGAATTCTTTGCAGTGTTGTGGTTTTTCTTTATTTCTACTTTTTTTTTTTCTCCATTTAGTGCCTTAGTGAGAACACAGCTGAAGTACTGGGAGCCCAAACTAAACCTGTCTATTACGCGTTACCCGATTAGACGCCATGGTAATAAGCATTTGAATCTAAAGCTAGATTAGGCAGGGAGCAGTCTGGGGCTGGATTTGCATAGCACGCATTCCTTCTCCGTATGACGTGTTGGTAAATCTACTGAAAGTGAATTTATAAAGAGCCAGCATGCTTCAAGTGTTGCTGTTGATGCATGGGTTGCTCCCCCCACGAGGCAGTCAGCTCGGCGAAAAATGCCTGTAATTGCCTGGAAGATGCTTTTTCTCCCCTCCTCCTGCTCTCACGGCTCGTGTTGCAGTTGATGGGGATGGGTAGCTCTTGCCAGGTCTAAAACCCTGCATTAATGGAGTTTTGAAAGTTTTTTGTCTGTAGAGGGAGTCATTTCAAGGTGTTTTCTCTTCCTGTGGCATCACTGGCAGTAGTGGAGTGAATCCAGTGTGCAGCTTGTTCAAGCTTTTGCTGCAATGTTACAGGTCTTGTGCTGGAAAATGCTGTGAAGATTCGTTAGCCAAAAGCTATTTAATTTCCTTCCCCTGTGGACAGTCATGAGATTGCGGATGATCTCAAGGTCACTCTCCCTTTGAGGTATTTCATTAGCGTGTGTTTAGGACATCCTAACTGCAGTTTTAATTTGGAGTACTGAGGTACTGAGGGACAATGTTTTTCAGGGTTTAGGGCAGTGGCTAGGCAGCAAACTCCCAGGCTCTCTGTTGTAGGGAAAGCTTTGAGATGGAGGTTCTGGGTGTTGGAGGTTCTGGATGTTCTTGTTCCATTGTAGGGAGGGTTTAAGATGGGTGTGCTTGTGCTAAGAGCTATGCAGAAAACAGCCTTACCCAGCCCCTTCTCATGGCAACCTCCACCTCATGGTGAAGCGTACGGCCGTGATACCTTTGGGTGTCTGAGCAGAGATGCTCTGATGTCATTGTGGCCCCTGAGCCAGAAAGCACCATCACTGCTGGCTTGGCTTTGCCCTTTTTATTGTTAGGTCTCTGCGTAGCTGTTTCAGGAGCAGCTTCATTAATGTGACACTTGAAGCCTGTGCTTGGCCGGGTTGTGACCCTCGTAGTGTGGGCATGAGGAAATATGAATCGAGGAATAAGGCTCAGCTCACTGGGTTTCAAGCTTGGTTAGACCTGCTGGGCCCAGCTTCGTTATCAGTGGTGTTATCTGGGCCATGTTGAAAGATCTGGTGAGCTGGTTAAGGGAGAGCTTCCTCTGCAAGAAGCTCACTCACGACCTCCGCTGCTAGAGCTGTTTCGGCTTCAAAGCTCCTAAAGGAATGTGTTTTGTGGTGTTGGGGATGCACTTTCTCACTGGGGAGCTGGGCAGACCTGATGTCAGTCAAATACATTGCCATGAAGCCAAGAAAGGAGGTGAGCTTTGAAGGAATGTCACAAAGGTGCTGATCACCAGCGGTACCATGAAGCCTTGCCCAGGTAGCAGATGCAAGGACCTCTGCAAGGTCTTCACCTTCCTACCACCACCAGGACTCAGGAACCCTCAAAGAGGTGAAGTTCTCCATTGCTTCAAGTTGTGAGTAAACAGGACTGGTGTCAATGGAGAAGTACTTTCACTTTACTGGCCAGAGTGGTGGATTCCAACCCCAAGCAAGAAGTCATCTGCAAAGAGTTGTGAGCTTGGAAAGGGCCAGGAGCATCAAGGACTCATTTGAAGACTCTGGAAGGCAAGCGAAGTGATGGTGTTGAACCACGGAGCATCTCTGCAGAGATCACAGTGGGCACGCGGAAGGGAGTTGGTGGATGGAAGAGGGCAGAGCGCGGTGCTGTACCTCAAACAGAAATTGTGGCTTTCTGATCTGTGTTGGGCCTGCGGTGAGGCTGGGAAGGTACATCTGTGCTTCTGGGTGTGTCTGGAGTGTGGTTAGTCCCAAATATACGAACACCGAGACTGCCCTCCTGCAGCAGATGAGATTAAATTAAAAACTTCAAACACAGTTATCTTCTCTCGGGGTGTCTGAGCCTCTCAGGATCCCCTTGGGTCACTTTTTCAAGCAGTTCTTTGCAATTGCGAGACTAGTATTAATTTTTTTCTTTTTTTAATGAAAAGGCAGATCATTATATAAATATCTATAGGGATGGGAAGTCTGTATTGCAATTTGTGGTGGGTGCAGCGTGAAAACCTGCAAAGAGAAATCCGCTTCCGTATGTAGCCCTGGCAGGGAGGTAGCCACTGTCGCTGTGATACTGCATCTTCAAGGGAGGTTTCCTCACTGGAACATTTGCTCCAGTGGGGTGGAGAGGGTTGTTTTTTAAGCAGCATATAGAGATGGAGGCAGGCAGGATGCGTAAAGCATTAGGGATGCTACAGATGCCCTGTTTGGGCTTCGAAGTCTCTGGGGAAAAACAGATTTGGTTAAATCAATGCACAAAAGAAAAAATAAAAATCCTGTGCATGTACTCAGTGTGTTTAAATTTGGTTTGTATTGACACTGCTGATGCTGATACCTTCCTGGATTAAGCATTAAAATAGCTTCTATTGATTTTTAAATGCATCCCCTTGGATCTCCACCAGACGGATGTTTCCCCTCTGGATACTCCTGCCGTGGAAGAGGGACCTTCCTTCGGTCCATCCCTGGCAGCGATGGATCGGCCAACTTCGGAGTGAGCCCTTCCTTGCTCCCTGCCATCGGTGGGAGTCAGGATAGTTACGCAATTAAAATTATGTGCCTCCATTAAGCAGGGTCCTCCAAATTGCAGGTGCTGGGTTTGAGCAGCTCTCCAGGGAAACCTGAGTCCCGCTGTCCTGTGGCATGGGGTAGTACAGCTCCATCCTGGTCAAAACGGGGCTTTTGCCATAAGCAACATCATGCTGCATCTACATTAAAAAAAAAATATAACCAAGTTTTCCAATTAGTCTTGCCTGCTGTGCTCGCCTGCTTTTCTTCATTACGTTTAAATGCAAACAGTCTTTTAGTGTAATGTGATAAAAATTACTGCTTTTTTCCCAGGCCGAGTGGGAGCAGGCATCGCGTTGAAGCTGTCAGGATCGCATTTTGCATGACGCAAGCTTACACATATTGTTTTTCAGCGTTCATCTGCTGAAGCATGGGAAGGTATTAGTGTTGTACTGGAAGGAAAGCAGCCGGCAGGCCGTTTCTTCCATCAGACACATTTATCAAGGAATTCTCAACCCCAGGTCCATGCTTTAGGGGGAAAAATCACTGTGGATTAACATCAGGATTTACAAATTTTTAAAGAGAAATCAGCATTGCAGATGGGTAGGCCAGCTGAGAGATCTGACAAATGTGTTTTGTTTGCTTTGGGCTCTTTCTGGGTTAGAAGTTTAATGATATCTTGAGGTTTAATGATATCTACCCACCAGGGTCCCTGTTAGGAAGGACTCCTACTTACAGCAGCCTCCACCCAGCTTCCATTGTGACAGAGAAAAAAAACAGCTTGCTACACACCGCAAGCTGCATAAACACCAGTGGTTCCAGTAGCCTCACCTTAAGTATGGATAATCCTAAAAATCTCCAAACACAACCCAAAACTAGTCTGTTGGGACTCAGGCAGTAGCTCTTGTTGCCTCGCCGTGGTGGTGGCCCCATGGCAGACGTCGTATTGATGGACTGGAAGCATCTGCTGCTGAGCAACTTGGAAACTGCAGTTTGCAAAGCCAAATTAATTAAGAGGCTTTAAGAGAGGAAAAACCTGCCTGCTTTCCCCCTCGGTTTTATACTCAGAGAGCCCGTCTCGCCCTGGGGATTACTGCTCAAATGGGGAGCAGTGAAATGGAAAGCTCAGCAGTGAGGCTTTGCATACAATAAATCAAAGTCACAGCCCAAATATTCATTGGAGGAGCAGGGCTTGAGGCTGGGGGGGGAGGAAAAAGGGGGAATTAAAATAAAGGAAGGTTTTTATTGAACTATTGTTCTCCAGGAAAAGGCTAATTGGCAAACAAATATCCTCCTCCAGTGGGAAATGCAGCTCCTCTCTCTCTGCTTGCCAGGCTGTTGAGTTCTTATTGACAGAAGCTTTGAATCGTCAAAGGGAGTAGTTGGAGCAGGGAGTGATCTCGGAAATGAAGCGGCTTAAATCCACTTCCTTTTGGATGGAGAGGGAAATGGTGAGGGGGGAGGTCTCCTTCCAGCAGCTGGGCAAGGGAGGTGGTCCCAACGCCCGTTGTGTCAGGAGGTTTCTCATCACTGAAGCTGCTCTTCCTGGCTAATTAGATGTAACGTGGTACACTGGAGTGGGCTTCACAGCTCGGTATTATCAGCCTCCTTGAGGTGTTTTGTATGAGCATTTTCCTCCAGTTGGGACCAAAACCAGTGATGGAAATGGAGTGAGGCTGGATATTGGCTTGTGCTGGGTGGTGAGGATGGAGGAGAGTACTCACCCTGGGATGCTCGGGGGTGCTGTAGCAGCCCCCTGAGCTGCCCAGGGGATCTTGCATCCCTCTCTTGGCTGTTTCTGGTCTTGATGGCTGCCCAACCAAGGTTTGGCATTGCCCAACCCGGACGTCTGCAGTGCTGCAGGGCCAGACACCTGCAAAGCCTCCTTGAGAGAGACTGGGTTCAAATGGCAGAGAACAACTTTTGTGGGGGTCTTCTCTGCAAGGCTGCAGGCTTTCAGGAGAGCTGCAGGTCGGTGTTAATCCCTCCCCATGCATGACCTTGGTCTCTGCCCCTCTGTGCCCCACAACAATGCAGCGCCGGCAGCTGCCGCCATGAAATGAGCAGAGTGAGGGGAGCACCGGGAGGGACGGCCCTTCGCGTCGACTTTCCTTTCTGATGGATTCTTCTGTGCTGCCTTTTGAAGCTGGGCCAGGGCACGAGAAGGGCAGGGAGATGCTCCAGCATCCTTCCTGGAGAACCCCCCGCCGCCTCCGCCTTTCTGGGAAGTCTCCTGTCCTTTCAGGCTTAACCCACCTCCGACAAGTGTTGTGCCTGGGTTTCAGGATGCAAATCATTCAGACCATTTAAGGGAGGAATATGCAAGTGGAAAAGTATTTCTTCCTCCCATCACAGCTCCACCCCGCTTCTTGGTTTGCTAAAGAAGGACCACAAATCCGCCTGGCTGTTGGAAAAATGGCATGCGTGCATTTGTAGAATTGGGTCGGTTAGCACCCTAGTGAGTATTAAAACATTTATATATATTAATATAGGTTCCCAAACTGGGTCTTGTCTGTGGTTCCACACTTGTTGCCCTTGTTCCTGAAATAAATGGCATTTGCCCGAGCTGATCTGCTGGAGCTCCCGTAAGAAGCAGTCTGTAGCCGTTTAGAGGATCTAGCGCCAGCGCTCAGCTCGTCACCGATTAAGTTCACCCTTTTAATGGAGAACTCGTGACCTCCTTCAGTGTTACTGTGCTGCTCGCTGTCTAGCTGACTGGGAAACTTCCAGCAATGTTTGAGTTTTAACCCTCAAAAACTAAACAAAGTGTTACTCCAGCAGCATCTTCCCTGTTCAGATTCATCTGTGCGCTGAGCTGTGCCGGTCTCTATAACCACAAGGGTTGAAGAGCTGTGCGGGCATCCCGGGGGCACCTGATGGATGCTGCAGCATCTTCTCCTTGGACCCAGGCTTACCTCCATGCCCTGGGACAGACATGGTCCTGCAACACGCTGGCAACCATCCGCTGCTCCGGACTTTTGCTGGCTTGCCAAACCGAGCGGCACTGCTCTGAGGATTGATTTCAGCTGGAGAGCACTAAGACAGATCCCGTCTCACCCTGCTGTGCGCCGCCACGCTCTTCCTCCCGAAAACTGGATTGCAGAGTCAACAGTGCATGTGCTTGCCTTGGCAGGGAGCTCGCTCGTGTGCTGGAGAGGCGACTTGCAAGCCGGACCGTGATACTCTTACAGTGCGATGGAGGGTGTTCCTCTTTTCCCTGAGTAGCATCATCGACACATGCAGATGTGTACAAAAAAGTCTCTCCCAGCACTTTTGCTGCTTGCAGTAGGTGTAAATTTTGTTTAGGTGGAAAAAGGAAGACTTTTTGTGGGATGTTACAAATTTGTGAGACTGTTTTTTTTTCACCAGTGACCATATAAGTGTTTACTGGTTCTAGTGAATAAACTAGGTTAATTTTTCTTGCTGAATTTCACCATCGAGGCCCCAAAGCTCATCTGCCTTGGAGCAGCGTAAAATGCCTTCTTGCGAGAGAGCAGGCCCACATGTACGCTTCAGGTTGTGACAAATACCACAATAAAAGGAAAGAATACAAAGAGGAGGTGACACGTTTTAGGCGAGCGCTGGGTTTTTGACGGTGCTAGCAGATGGGGCGTTCCAGGAGCGAGCTGAGAGCCTGCGACTGCGGCCAGCTCCGGCCAGCATCCTTTGGGTACCGGGCAGCCTGAGCAAGATTTGGAGATGCAAAACCCTCTGCGTTGAGTTCATGGAGTATAACGGGATTTCTGGGAAGGGGGAGGAGGATGTGGGGTAATTCAGGATTTGGCAGATCTATTTATAAATCCATGAAACCCAAGTCTTTGAGATTTGCTTACGCTGAGAATTACGGCTCTTGTGATTTAGAGATGAGTCAGGCTCCTCCTGGCAGCTGATTTTCCTGAGGCATCGCAGGAGGGGTCCTGAGGTCTGCCCCATCCCCTTTCACAGGCTGCTGTTTTAGCCATGGATGGAGGGGGAAGAGGCAATCATGAAACAGTTTGAAGCTTTTTAGCCAAGTGTTTTGGGGTTTTTTTTCTCTTTCTGCCCATACGCACGAATTTCCACCAAACACAAACATTCCTGTGTACCTTGTGCCTGAAAACAGCTTTATGCCAAAAAAAGGGTCGTTTTGGAATTGTGCGTGGGAGCTCGTGGCCAAAAGGTCATCTTGGTTGGTTTTAACAGGAATGGCACCACACGCAGTGCAGGGTCCATGCTGGAGGTGCTGGTGACTGGCTCAGGACCTCGGGGCTTCTGTGTTGGAGGGAAGGTGGCTCCTGCTTGGGGGAAGGCAATCCTGTTTCTTAGCTTATCATCCACACAAGGGATTGATTTCAATTTATATATATATATTTTTAATTCAATAGCACTTGAGTCCCCCTCATTAAAAAGGGTTTCTTTGCTCTGGCTTTGGTGCAAATATGAAACAGAGCAGCGCCTCTTACTCTGGGGACAGGGAAGAGCCCAAACACTGCTGCCTGATCAGATGGGCAGAGCACCATACGCGTGTTTCGGAGGGCTCATGACCAGGACCAAACCCGAGAAGAGGCTGGGTTAGCAAACAGAGGCAAGGAGAGTGCTGGCTGTCTTGGATCCGTAAGGTGAAAAATCAAAACATGTCCAGGGAAGGCTTTGCTGTTTCTCAGGGGATGCCTCAAATGTACAGCTGGTCTGAAAAATGCTGTGAGAGCATCTAGCTTTTAGTGCTGTGGAGGTCTAGATGCGACGTATCGTTGGAGGAAAATCATCTAGAATTCTTTGTTTAAAAAAAATGATGCAAAGTAATTAGCGGGCTTGATGTGCGCCTTGGTGCGGCGCTGGGTGTTACATGCATGGGGAGAAGCACCGAGGGAGGGTGCGCCATTACTCAACAGTGGGATGGGACAAACAGGGTGCAATGTGCGGGATGCCAAATTTCTGCCTTCTACGTGCTGTAAAAAGTGGTGCAGGACACCTGGCAATAGCACTTGGCGAGGGTGATGGTGTCTTGTAAAACTGTCCACCAAGGCCACGCACCTCCCAGCCGCTGCCAGCCAAGGAAGTCACTTTGCAGTCATGGAAGAGAGTCAGAAAATTTCCATCGGTCGGGAGCATCCCAGGCTGGGGTGGGAGGATGAAAAGTTTGGTGTGGCCCAAGATGCCGAAATCGGTCAGGGCTCGGCAGAGATGGTCAGTGAGCATTACTGCACTTGCACAAAAATATTCTTCCCCTTGTGCAATGTGCTGAAATAAAGCTCCCTGTTTAGAAAGAGCATGCTCGGGATCTTGCATCCTTCTTTTGGGAGGGGACAGGAGAGGAGCCAGACAAACAACACGCTGATATTCATATTTGAGGATTTAGCTCCTAGGTTCTGGGCGGGTTTGGAGGCGGGTGTGAAGAGGAGCGTGCACGCTCCTTTACATGCGTTTGTACCCTTGCTGGGTATTTTTAGGCTACAGACCGCAACGCTGCGATACCGGTGCTGGCTTTAAACCAGCTTGTTGGGGCATCGGTCACAGACAGGCTTTGGCGGCACGCTGCTCCATGCGGGCTAATTTAGCTTGCCGAGGAGGCTGTTGAATATGCAAGCAGTAATTGCTGCTCTCATTTCCTTAAAGCAAGGGCGGAAGCGACACCGGGGTCCAATTTTCTCCTAATGACTGATTTCATTTAAGTACTGCTCAGGGCAATGTTGTCTTGATCCTTTTTTTTAGGGCTGGGAAAACCAACAAAACTCGTCTCTCTGTGCATTGCTGAGCTGCAGCCTGAGGCCTCTGTCCTGTGCAGAGACCCTGGCTGGGCCTGGTGGCACACGTGGGCTAAGCTCCTTCTCCTCCTCCTCCTCCATGTCCTCCTCTCCCTGGGCTTCCAGGCTGAGCCCATCACACACACATTTCCACCCTTGTTTCTGTGAAAGCAAAAAGTGTTTGGGAATGATTCAGCCCCATCAGTCCTGCCTTGGGATTTGGGGTTTGGCTAGAAGTTCCCTCAATGACCCTTCCCACCCTATCTTCCCTGGCTCTGTACGTACAGGGGCAATTAAACTTAATTTATTCTGGCCTGCTCAATAGCGAAGGCCAGAAGGCACCATTAGATCGCAATCTGCCTTAAATTTATTGATCTAATTAACACTCAAAGGTATAAATGGGAGGTGGGAGCAGGACGCTTAGCGTGTGGTGCTGTGTGGAACTGGTCCCTTCTGCTCTCCTTAACGCAAGCCGCCAGGTTGCCAGGGGCTGTCAGTTCTTCTCCGTGAATAATAGATTTCTGTAGGATTTGCAGAGAAGGAGAAGGCTGCATAGCTGGACTTTGTTCCGATGATGCAATCTGCGCTGTCTGCAGCTCCTCACGACCTGCCAGGGAGCTGTGTTTTGACTTTGATCCATCACGTCAGTGAATATTCATCAGCCTTCTAAAGGTTTAATGCTATTTGCCTGGTAGCTAACACGTTCTCTGTCTAACCCTTTTTAGCCTTGGTTGCTAATAACCTACAGCCCACTCAGCCTGCATTGTAAGGTGGTTTGTTTTTTTAATTGTTTATAAATGAAAATGAGGAACCTCAATAGCTCCAAAGCTATTGGAAGCAGCTTTTGAGCTGGAAGCAGCTCAAAAATACCTTGTCTTGGTTGGTACATGACTGTCTGCTTTAAAACCCAAAATAAAATCTTGCCTTTTGGTCTGTCATTCAAACTCCTCGTAAAACATTGTCGGGAGCATGCATCTCTGAAGAGCAGGTGTTGTTCTGATAAAAGCTTTCCGTACATTTTTGCAAGCCCAAGTCAGAGCTTGTACATAGCAGCAGGTTTCAAGAACGAGGTTGACGTGGTGTTGAAAAGGGGATGACAAACACCCCGTGGAAGGGGAGAATGGGTCTGTTTGCTCGGGACAGGCTGCAGGAGCAGGATCAGGCCCTGCTCTGGACACAGCGTGGCGGTACCCATGGTCTTGGCATGACCAAGTGACCAAACTTTGCACAGCTGAGGATGTGCAGGTCAGGACTGAGCTCCTGCACCAGGCACTTGGTCCGCCACCAGCATCTCCCTCCACACCCTGCTCCTCGTGGCTCTTCAAAACCCAAACTGGCAACATTTTCCCTCGTGTTGGAGGGGACGGAGGTCTGTGTACCTTTGGTTTTTTGTTTCCCTCCCTCCTTTAGGACCGAAACTCCCCAGCAGGTCCCAAACCCCTCCTAACACCGAAGGGATGCCAGCAGGCTGCTAATGGATTTGCTGCGGTGCTGGCTGCTGGGGAGCTGCGATGAGAGAGATTTCATGGCAGCTGAAATTCCTCCAGTGGCTGCATTTTTCTACATACAAGATGCTAAATGTGAAATGAGATTTGGGGCTCTTCGAGAAAGGGGGGGGACCCTCCAGACTGGGAGCAGAGCAGTTGCACAGCCTGGGATTATCCTGCATGAAGACCCAATAACTGTTTCCCAATGTTCATGGTTCAGCATATGATTACACCATGTGCTAAAAACATGCCATCGAAGATCATTTCAATGGTTGGATCCTCCGTTAAAGTAATGTGAGTAGAGCCTGAAATTTCTGCAAGGTCCCTATTTTGAGAGGATGGTGCTTGCCATGCAAGCGGGGGTGCAGAGTCCGACCCTGGGTCTGCCCCCAACCTGTCTCCGGTGCTGTCTCTCTGGGGGCACAGAAGCTGTTTATCTGGGTATATAAATCCATAGTTAGAGGGGAATGGCCAGCTCCAGGGAGATCAGACGCTTCTCTCCAAATGCTGACCTTTATTCCCAAGTCTGTTCGTAGCTTTGTTAATAAATCTGAGTCATCCATATTTCAAACCTTCTGCATTAACCTTGGCTGTTTGTCCTGTCTCTTAACGTCTCGGCATCTTGTTTCACAGAGATAAAACGTGTGGGTGTGTGGTTTTGTAAGACAAATGTTTAGGCTTTTTAAAAATTCTCTACTTTGCTGGTTGATTTTTCTCAATAGGGTGTTTCTTTGCCATCCTCATTCCTCGTAGGTGGCCCTCCTCTTGTATCATTGACCCAACAGTTCCAATTTTGGGGCAGTATTTGCCTAGTCCTTGCCATTATCGGTCGGGCAAGACACGTGTCTCCTGCCCTGAGCTTTGCTCCCGATCTGAGTTTTAGAAATCAGCAAAACCCAAGTGACTGCCGGCGCGAACGATGCCCGACGTAAGCACTGTGTAGGAAAGTCTGAGCTACCGGCACCGTGTGATTTTTATCAGCTGAAATCGTGTCTTGTAAATATTTACTGGAATTTCAAGTAGGGTTTATCTAATTAAAGCCAAGTAAAACTTTCCATGAAAAAGAGCCGCCCAGCCGGCGGTTGCCGATGGATGTTTAGGGACACGTTTAAGAGCTGGGGGGAGAATATAGGATATTTATTCAGCTCTGCTGCTGTCTGTGGCTTGGGGCATCCTGAGCCACATGAGGTCTTCAAGCACTGAGTCACCCGTGCTGGGGACCACGTACCTGGTGGCCCCGAGCACATCCAGCTGTTCCTGGCAGCAGCCTCCCAAATTTGCCATACCCCTGGCCAGACTGAGACGGGGGGCTGGCCTGGCTGCCACCGCACGGGGAAGTCGGTGGGGATTTGCTCTGAGGTTTTGAAGCAGTGGTGGGGGTCCAGGACCCTTCTCCCCATGGGGATGGCGGCACATCCCGCTGCCAGCTTCAGTGCAAGGCAAGCAAATGCATCTTTTTAATTCACGTGGTCGTCAAGGTTGCCAGGACTGTAAATGTCAAATCTGAGCAGAACTATTTGGCACGTAAACCGTCTCCGCTCTTCCCCTCCGTGCCGAGCGTGTGGGTGGCTTTGGTTCCTCCTCCCCTCGGCGGGATGGGAGCGCAGCACTGCGGGGCAGCTGCTCGAGCCTCCTCTCTTCTCTTCCCCTCAGGATCTAGTGCCCAGGAGGGAGGGACGCAGAGGATTTTGGCCATGGCCCCAAGGAAGAGGAGCGGTCGGGGGATCTCCTTCATCTTCTGCTGCTTTCGCAGCAGCGACCACCCTGAGATCACGTACCGGCTGCGCAATGACAGCAGCTTCGCCCTGCAGACCATGGAGCCCGCGCTGCCCATGCCGCCAGTGGAGGAGCTGGATGTCATGTTCACTGAGCTGGTGGTGAGTAGGATGTTTTTTATTTTTTTCCCCCTCTTTCTGGTCTCCCTAGGCTTAGTTTTGAGTTTTCAGGCAAGCTTTGGTGTGAAGGGAGCATCAGGGGCTGCTGTTGGGAGCAGTTCTGCTCTGAACCTTGAGCTCTGCTCCTCACTGCTGTCCTGCCAGTTTGGCGTGGTTTCTTTTTCTCGTTAGAAAGCCTTGATTTCTTACAGCAGGATTTGGAGGCTGGTCTGGCTTTGTGCACCTCCGGGTTGATGGAGGGGTGTCCGAACTGGTAAAGCAGGTTGTCCCCTGTAGGTGCAAAGTGACTTTGCTTGCTGGGCACTCTGCTTCCTTGGGTGTGGGCTGAATTGAGATTTGGAGAATCAGGATATTGTTTCTTTATCCCTCGGTACCACAACTCTGAAAAACATGGATCAAAAAAAAATTGATAGCCGAAACCAGCTTTAATTTCCTCTAAGCGAAAACATTTTGATGTGGTTTGTTGGATGGACCCAGACTGCTCCACTTTGAGTTGATTCAGCAGTGAAATGGGGTTTCTCTATCGTGCTTTGATGCATAGAGGGAGCTGGGAGTCATGATGCTGATTGGTCACACCTCATGGTATATCATGCCCCATTAGATGCCAGGCAGCATGGTTTTGGTGAGCCAGGCCACTTGGTGGAGGAGAGCTCCAGGTTGTATTACTAGAGCCAGTTTTGCCCAGACGTCCTTCACCATGGGTGGGATGAGACGGCAGACTGGGACACCCAGCACAGCACGGTGGGGATGAGACGTCCCTGCAGCAGGACCTCTTCCTGCAAAGAAGCAAAACGCTGCCAGTCAGATTTGGTTTGTTCAGGTGGAGCAAACGCTTCTGTTCCATGTTTTTCTCCACTGATAACTTGGCCAAATCAGATTTTCCTGGGGAAATTCTTTCCCATGGAAAACTCCCACCATGTAAGGGCTTGTTGCACTGCAGTACGGCATCGCCAGCCAGGCTGAGGGAAGCATCTGCAGATGCTCATGCACTGAAGCCCCATCAAACCTGCATGCCTGCAGTGCTTTCCTCAGCCCAGGATTTTCAAATCATCTCCCCCAAATTCAGCCGGGTGCTTCATGCAGGGGCTGTGCCGCAGCAGACTGCTGTGCGTGCAGCGAGGTGGGAGCCCAGCGGCGCTCGCAGGGACCAGCCAGGCCTGGGACATTCCGTGGTGTGGCCCTTCTGCTCTCTGTCCCTTGCTCCGTGCTGCTGAGATTTTGGGGTTTTTCCCCCAGCCAAGAGTGAGAATAAGGCTCGGAGGCAGATGCTGCTCCAGGGCACGCCGGCAGCAGGAGCTGTGCTGGCTCCCCAGGACTGAAGTCATATAGGGAGGGGGGACAGTGGGTGCCCACCATGCCCCCATGCAAGCAGCTGCAACCCCCTGGCTCCCCAAAAAACCAATCAGGCACATCTCGACCCGAGCCAGTGCTGGGCGGGAGGGAGGGGGAAGCCGAGTTGTGCCCCGTGGGTGCGAGAGGGCAGATTCCCTTTCGGGGGAAGTGAAGATGCAATTCCCCCCCTCCATTACAACAGCTCCTTCTTGCTCTCAGTAACCTGTTGGTGTCGGGTATTAAATTTCAGCATTAGTTAAATGGTTTGGAAAGTGTCCCACTGTTTCTGTATAAACCCACTGTGTAACATTTGGAAGAGAGACAGAGAAAGCACTCAGAGGCACTGGGCTGATTTTTACGCCTGCAGGAGCCCGATGCCACTCGGCCCGTCACGCTTGACCGTCCAGGGCGGGATGGCTTGTGCCCACTCGGTGGGACCAGGGCCCCCTCCAAAGACTTCGGTCATCTTGGTCGATTGGGTTGAGGGAAGTCAGAGAGGCTGGAGGGGATCTGCCAGCTTGGGTTGGTCCTCAGCCAACTCTTCTCTTGCAGCTTAACAGTGACTTTTCTGCCCCATTTGTTCCTATTAGGGACTCAGAGTGGCAGGGATGGAAGATTTCAGGCTTGAGACAGGCGGTATCTTTGGGATGTTGCAGCAGTGGGTTTGGTCACTGGGGTGGGCAATCCTCCCACAGAGACCAACAACCCAGCAGGGTCCCTGCTGCACAGATCCCAGCCTGCTGTGTACATCAAAGGGCAAAAACTCTTCCTTTTTGGAGCCATCTCACTAAATATTCGCTGGCCTTCAGGTGTTTTTAAGTGTGTCTGTTCATCTGAGTCAGGAAACATCCATAGCGTGAGAAATCGGTGACTGTCCTGCACCAGCAGCAGAGGACGAGGGCCTGAGCTGCAGAGGGACTTGGAGCAGCTAGCTCCAGGGTCAGCTAAAGGCTCGATCTGCTCTCCTGGTGTGTGTTTCATGGCCTGCTACGTGTTATATGGACTCTTCCGATTTTAAGTAGAATAGTTCAATAGTTGAATAGTTAGGGGTTTATTCTGTGGCTGTGCAAGTGTTTCTCAGGAGGAACAACAGGGAAACAGGGGATGATTGGGTTTTTTCACCTGGGGACAAACAGGAGCAATTAGGCTGTAAGAAATGCCTGATTTCCATCCCGGGCTGCAGGGACGATGTGCCCTGTCCCAGCCAGCGGTACGGAGCAGGCGACGGCTTTTCCCTGGCGCAGGACAGATGCAGATGTTGTTGCTGTGGTCAATGACTGATCACTGCTTTCTCCCGGAGGGACCTTTTCCCTTTCCCTTCCTTCCCCCCTACTTGGGCTGAATGGGTTTTCATTGGGGTATTGTTGGGATGTCGCTCAAGTGGGCACCGGCCCCGGCTGAAAGGTTTTTCTTTGTCCGGTCTCCTGTCGGGGCTCCGGCCAGGCTCAGCCACCCAGGGAGGAGCAGGTGCTGGCAGGGAGGCGCAGACAAAAGCAGGGTATTTCAGCAAGATTTACTAATTTGCAGCTCCCTTGGCTGGGACAAGGCTTTGCAATTTCGTGCAGCTCTCCTTGCATCGACACTGGTGCATCCCACCGGCTCGGGCCAGCGGTATTTGCTTCCTGGGGCTCGTGCGGCGCTGTGGTACCCACCAGGCAACATCCATCGGATTTAAGGAGTTTCCAGAGCCATTGGTCCTCCGGTAGGACACATCAGGAGGATCGCTGTGCTGTGGGGCTGCTCAGCCCCGGCGAGGGGGAATATCTGGGGCTGCACAAGCTGCCTGCGAACCAAGAGAACAAAGCTGTGCCATCTGCCACGGCTTCTTTCAAGAGGCTCCTGCGTATCCAGGCTAACAATACAGCATTTCTTCAAAGGCTGAAATCTTGCTTGCACGCTAAGAGAAAGCACTTATAAAGCTCCCCATAATGGTGCCATATGGTAGATCTTGCCATAACAATCCTCTCTATTTTCTGCCAGCAAGTAGACTTTCCACCAGATGGGTAAATGACTGATGTCCTTTATATCTGCTTAACACTCCTTGTCACTCTGAGGTTTGAAACGAAACGCTCTGTGTGTGGTGGTGTGCATCGGCCCCGCGGGACATGCGCCGGGTGGGGGAGTGGAGGAAGGGGGGATTGAATGCTTGCTCCGGGGAGGGCAGCGGGAGCCCCGGCACAACCCAGGACCCCTCACTGGCTCTCTGCCCGGTCAGGCAGGTCGCAGCAGCGTCTCCATCCCAGCAGTATGAGAACGATGTTCCCGCGACTCCTCAGACCGCCTGGGTGCTCTGAGGAGCTGCTAGATCTAGCACGGCTTTGCACACCCCTGGAGCACGAGGTGCTGCCTCTCCCTGGTTCCGCACCTCGCTCCCAGCCTGCATCCCCGCCAGCGGAGGGATGGGGTCAGAGATGCTGCCCCAGCCACCTTTCAACGCTTGTCCTCCCAAATACCTGGGCTTTGAGGAAATTCCAGTTACTGGTGCCAATGGGGATCTTCACACTTTTCACCTCTGACTTGTCTTTAGCAATGCAGAAGAAATTAGAGCAGCCTCTGTCTAGCCCTGAAACCCACCTGTGATGTGCAACAGCCCATTTTTAGCCTATGAAACCAGAGCAGGTAACCGTCCCGGGGTCCTTCCACCCAGACTCCAGCAGTCAGCAGGTCTTAGAGACCTGGGGAGGTGATGCTGGAGGTGGGTGGCTGGTGGCTGTGCAGTGTCCCCAGTCCCCCGGGCTCAGGACGGGTGCAGACCCTTGTGCAGTGTTAGTGACTGCCTTCACTGGGATCTGCTGGAGGGGAGATATTCACACACAGTCTCTGAAGTGCTGGTCTTTATGTCTTCCCCTCCTGCGATGTGGAAGGCTGCTCCATCCCTCCCTGCTGCTTTATGAAGTAGTGGAAAAATGGGAGCCTTGGGAACAAAAAAAGGTTTCTGGCAGCTTACACGATTTATCACAGCATTTATTTTTGCTGTACTTGGTGCAACTACAGCATTTCTTCAGAGCCACTCTTTGGATGATATCTGTTAGGAGATAGCATCCCCCATCACAGAGATTAATTCTGCGTCGCCTTCGAAATGCTTCATGGTGGGCGATTGGTCTGTGGCTCGCAGCGTGGGATGCTGGGGTAAGATGCTCCGTGCATAACAGTGCTGCAGAGCTGTGCCTTCCCGCCCTCTTGGCATGCCGGGATGATTCCTATTTCATATGCTGCTCGGACGGGGAGCGGAGGACAACCCCAGTGTGAGGAGGAGGCAGCGGTGCAGTTAGTGTGAGTGCTTTTACGTGTTAACAGCACCACTAGGTTGGGAACTCATTGCTAGGGATATCCAGTTTTACTTAGGAACTTAAGTAATGTGCTTTTCCCCCGGTTTCTAATCCAATAAGGAGAAAGTATGAGGTTTTGGGCCTTGCAAAACAACACGGCTTTTAAGTAACAGCTGAGGGATCAGCTGCAAAGCTTGGCTTTGCATTTCATGCTTGCAGGTCAGCTGTCGTTTGCTGCTGCCTAGTCTTTGCAGCATTAAGGACTTCAGGATTTTGGGAACCACTGAATGGTGGCCAAAGCCATTTTCCCCTATATCTGCAAAGAAAAGCATGCACTTTGTACCCAGAAGAAAATAGGATTGCAATAGTCCTTGTGTCTTAGGCAAAACACCCTTTTCTGCAGAGTCTGTCCAGGGGCAGACACTCAGCACGGGGCTCCTGACCCTGTCCCACCACCATCTCCCAAGACCAAGCTTCCTTGAGCTTATTAATCACCTTTGAGGAAGAAAACCAAGTGAATTGGTAATACCTGCTTTTAAATTCACTCTGCAGGGAACCATGTGGACACTTTTATGAGGTTGCCCAGGTTCTGCTCGTTAGATGCGAACAACCTGGACCTGCCATGTTCCCGTCCCAGCCTGTCGCTCACAGCGCTTGTTTTCATCACCTTGTGGCGTTACACCCTCACAGATAATCTCTTAAATGTATGTTTTGATAGGTAAGCATCTGATAAAGAAGTCGCACACCTACTCGGTGTGAAAATAAGGATTTTCTGCCTACAGTTGTTCCACAGACCTGAATGAAGTGATCCACCGAGGAATGCTCTATTTCAGCTGAAGCGTTCGCGTAATTGCAATATCTGTTACAGCTACAAACCAGTGTGGGGGCTTCCCCAAAACCCATGCTGTTCCCAACCCGTAATTTTATGATGGGGCCATGTTATAACACAACGTGAACCCCAGCTGAAGGCAGAGAACAAATAAGAAACCTCTTTGTTTCCAGAAGTACAACCAAAGTGGAAAAATTATATGGTCTACCTGCTAAGTGCTTTCCACTTTTCACTTCATAAAAGAGGAGGCCATATCCCTGGAAGATGCCTGGCCAGCTCATTCGGTAATGCGTCGGTGACCTTAGCTGGGACATTTAGGGGCTTGACTTGTGCTGGCTCCAAGTGTTTCTGGCACAGGTCACCACGGAGGGTAACTGGCCTTGGATGGGGCATCTGCTCCAGCGGTGATGTTCTCCTTCCTGATTGCTTGGTGGTTGGGTGGTGTTGCTGGAGTTACAGGCAGGATCGAGGAGCACGTGGGTTGTGCTTTATCACTGACTTCAGCAGGAAGTGTTCCTGCTGGGAATAGCCTGTGCCTGCCTTGTATCCTTTTGCAGATGCGACTGAAAGCTGTTTGTACTGCTGTAGTATCTTGGCGTGCAAGCATTGCTGAGGTTGGCTTTTGGGAGCCAAGGTTTTCTGCAGCCCCACAGGCAGCATCCTGCCTGAGTGCCCAGCATTCTTAATTCCCATAAACTCCAGTGTTTAAATCAATGCTGTTATTTATGGGGATCAGCTTCCCTTCCTCAATGACACCTAACATCTATAAGCCCATCTGGTGCCTGCTTGTGCTAGACATCTTGCTGGATGTCAAACCTCGGTCAGAAATGGACTCCTCGCATGGTGACTCTCTGCTTTGCATCTGCTCAAGTTCTTAAAAATCACCTTAGGATGCCAGGTGTGACAACAGCCAGGGTTGTGGAGAAATAAGGACCACTTGTCCCACCCAAGCCACAGGTATGCAGGGAGCCTGTTTCCATCTTACGTTGCCCATCAGCATCAGGCTGTAGCTGGCTCCTTGCTTCCCTCGGCTGCATCCTTCAGGTCCCGTGTGCAGTGATAATCTTAGGAAGCTTTCAGGACTGAGTTGGTGTGGGGCTTTGCAGCTACTAATTCCCATCCAGCCCCTTTTTGAAGCTCTTCCCAGGGTGTTATGTGGGGAAACCTTGAAGTAGTTTAGCTCCAGACCAACCATGCACAGCTTTCCTAAGTGAGCATCACTATTGGGCAGGGACCCATTGGCTTGACTTCCAACTTCAGTAGCTCTCAGGGATGCCAGCCGTGGAGATGGTATCTAAAAATTGATTGAAAAGGGAGTTGCTTCTTTGGATCCATAAATAGGTGGGAAATCCACATCCGAAGCCTTTTCTTATTCATTTGCCAGCTGTGCTTTATTATGGTACAAGGTGCACCCACCAGAGGACAGTCATGCTCAGCTGTGGTTGACTTGAATTTAATCAATTTTAGCAATCATAGTAGTAATTAATGGGCCAATACATCTTATTTTTTTATTTTCAGGGTTTATGTATAATTGTGTGGAAGAAGCACACTGGTAATCCACCTGCAGGGCATGCTCTTCAGGGTAAAACTGTGTAGATCAATAACTCAGGCTGTAAAAGTACCCTGTGTTTAATTAAAATGGGAGAAAGGTTTTCCAGATGATGTTGGTGAAAAGGTCACAGAAGGCAGAGCTCAATAAATAAAAAAAAATATGTGGTTTTAAATATATATTACAACAAAAAAGATTGAGAAGTAGATACTTGTCTTTTAAAATACATTAGTATTGGAATATGAATACCTTTAAAACTTTTAGCCTATTAAAATAATGAATTGAATTAAATAATGGTAAAGCCGTACATGCTGTCTGCCTCAGTTAGGTGTTAGAACTGATGGGAACGTGAACCAGCTGCAGTTGGAATTTGTCGAGGAGCTCAATCAGCTGTTGATGGCCATAATCTTTCCTGCAGAAGAAGAAAGGAATACATATTTTATTTACATCTGTCCAATGCGTTCAGGTCAATAACTGAAAGCTGAAGAGCAGGGTGGATTGGGGTCTTTCCTCTTCCAGTTTGGGACTAAAAATTCAGAAGAGGTCGACTAGGTGTAAGCACTTCGAAGTGCTTACGCATTATTCCTTGTTGCTGCTGTTAATTCCCTTGCTGTGGGCAATTTCCTTTATTTAAAAAAATCATTACACGATAAAGGCAAAATTAATAAAAATCTTCTATCTGTTATACTTATTCATTAAGAAATATGAATAGTTGATTTTTGTTCATGTGCTCTGATTCTAGCTGCAGGTTGTCGTGACTAAATTAAAAATATACAGCGATAATATTGGCTGGGGTCGGTTTGTCTCGGGGGTTGTTTGTAGGTTCTCACGGTCCTATGGCTGAAAAGATGTGTGCTAGGGAGGAGGTTGTTTTATTACTAATACTAAAAATAAAGGACTTCATTCACTACCTTCCTATAAAAAAACCCCAAAACCACAACTAAGATAAATCTGTATAGGCCAAGAATTTTAACCGCCTAAATAAATGTTGCAGGTAGAGGAGCTCCTCCTGCGCTGCAGGATGCCTTTCAAGGCGGTTGTTGTTTGCACTGTAACAGCCACGGATTAGTAAGTCTGGGGCTTTTTTTTTAGGAAAACAGCTTAAAAAGAAAATAACGAGCTAAATAAGATCGATTCTGAGGTGGAGGTTTATCGCGCAGTCGGGGCTGGCGGTCGCGGGTAGGCAGCTGCCCGTGCGGGCAGAGCCTTTGTGCAGCGGAAGATTAGATGAGGTACGGGGGGAAGAATGCTGATTGCCATTTCCCTTGACACTGCAGCGTTCTGGGATAAATCAAATTGATGAACTTGGAGAAGAATGCCTGGAAGAGAGTGAAAAAACGATATGACCCCTGAGAAAGGAAGCTAATGTAGACTTCAACAGGCCTTTTTTTTTTTTTTTAATTCCCTTGCTGTACCAGTTAATGCCAAATGTTGCCAAAAAGTTCCCGCTTTTTTCTTTCTTTCTATTTTTTTCTTTTTCTTTCTTTTTTTTTTTTTTTTTGAGCAATCTCAGATCTTTCATGCTTTATTTGAGGATACAGGAGATCTTGCCTTTACATGCTGTAGTCTCACTTACAGAAGTTTCTAAACTCTGTGCATCCCTCCACCAGGAGTAAATTCACTTGCTCTTTATTATGTTGGTCATTTATTGATCTGGTGATGTCTTTCTGTATGTGTGTGTGTATATATATGCACACATATGTATGTATTTATAAACCCAGAACAAGCCAGCAAATTATAATTAATTTTTACTTCAATTATGGCAATGCATGACCTCCTTATTTTCCCCCTTCTCCTCCATATATTACAGTTACATAATTTATCAGCCAGAAGGGTGCATTAGATTTAAAAAGTTTTCATCTTTTTTTCCTACGACCTCTGAAGATATTTTGGGGGTGCAGAATTGTCCCTTACTCAATCTCTACTCCCCAGCTACTTCTTGCAGAATGTTTGGTGTCCCGTGGGACCCGTGGGATGTAGGGGAAGAACCCATGATGGTCATGCTGGGGTGTTGTGGCTGTGGATGGGCAGCGCTCGGGCTCACCCAGCTCTGAGAGCCCATCCTGGAGGTTGTTTCTGAAGTTGAGAGATTTACAGCACCCTGCTGTAAATCCTGCTGTTACCCTCATTAAAGCCCGTGGCTCTCAGCCCATGGAAGACACTCATTATATATGCCACATCCACCGTGGCATGGGTGAAGTGGCAGGGACAGGATCTTGCAGTGAGGACCATGCTGTGAGTCCAGGGCTGGACTTGATGCCCTCTCTGCTGGGAGGGTCAAACAATTCTTCCAGCGGCAGTGCCTTGCTTTTCTGCTTGGTCTGGCTTTGCCTTCAGGAGGTGATTGGAGATTATGGTGCCTGCAAACCAGAAAAGTGGTAGAGTCTCCTTGGAGATATTCGGGAGCCATCTGGACATGGTCCTAGCCCTGCTTGATCAGGGGGTTGGACCAGAAGACCTCCAATGGCCTGGGCTCCTCATACCACCCAGTTACCAGCACGAGGAGGTGTGGACCATGGGAACATCTCCCCCTGAGCGCCGCTGTGTGTCCTCCGAGGGAAAGATATAGAGTCCTTAATAAAAACTTGTTTAGCCCATGGGATCGTGCTCACAGCATGCTGAGCTGAGCCACATGTTTCTAAGGTAGTTTTAGGAGAACAGTGTGGGATCACCTTCACTGGAGCTCGTGCCGTGCTCAGAGAGAGAGGGAGGTTTGCTTGGCTTGAGCGGAGAGCCAACAGCAAAACAAGCTGCACGGAAGTATTTTACCTCCTAGAAATAGCAAATACGCGCTCAGAATCAAATCTTCCCTATGAGGTTTTTTTTAAAATCCTATTCAAATGAAAATTTAATGTGGAAACATGTTTCCTGATCTAAAGGTGAATAGTTTAACTGTATGGGATAAATATTTAAGAGTAGCGTATCTCTTTCCAGTAAAAACACTCTGGGCAGAAACTTCCTTTTGGTAGCAAAATGAGGCTGTTATTTTATGTGCCTTTGACCCGATTAAAAAAAAAAATTTAAAATAGCAAAGTTGGCAGAACCTGCCATGGGAGGCAGCCAGGTGGAACAGGCAGAGCTGTGAAAGGTGAGGCCGAAGCGAGGGGTGATGGACATTGACCCACTGGTTATTTTCTCACTCTTCAACAGCCGCCAACATCGCACGCTGTAGTGGGAGTACATAGCTTGCAAATGGTCTATAAAATTAATTGCCAGTTAGAATCACCTAATTATTGAGCTTGTGATTATTAATTGAAAGCACATCTGGGTTTGAGGTTGTGCACGGCTTCTCTGCCACATTATGACTGCGCTGTGCAATTGCAAAAGGCTCTGTCAGAGCTGTGTTTGTACGGTGGTCTGTGAGCCACCGGGAAATGGCCGACGTTCCTGTCCTCCGTTGATCTTTTGGAGTTTGAAGGGCAGTTCATGAGCAGCCTGCCTGGGACCAAGGAGTACCAAGATGATACCCATCAGTGGGTGTAGGCGAAGGGCTGGAGGTGGGTGCAGGAATCCCCATGCATATAAAACTAGTGAAGACCTGACTCTTAAGTTGCTGTTATAGCTCAGAATAACAGTCATTAGTCACTGTTTGATTATGAGGATTTTCGTATTCACTGGGTGCCACGTAGTATTTATTTAAACACCTCTCCCAGGCATCCTGCAAGATATCATTAGGTAGGTGTTGCTGAGTGATGCAGGGATGTGATGACCGAACATGTTAGAGCCGGGGCACAATGAAATGTGCTGTGTGGGGCTCAGAAGCATTTCTGCACCTTTTTTGGATGTGTTTGCACGTTGTCATGTACTGGGACCTAGTATGTTTTTCTGCTTTATTTGTTCTTACTCCTGCTTAGGCTTCATCTCGGTTTAGATTTTTTTTTCCTTGGTTAATAAATCTTCACGTTTGTACAAGTTTTATTTTTAGGGTATGGGTATTTTGAAAGTTTCAATAAATATTTTTCTAAGAACCTAAGTACAGATGTGTGTGGCTGGTGCTTTCATGCCTGAATCCCAGATTCCCGTGGCAGGGACATGGGGTCGCAGTGGAAGCATTTTCCTGCACTCACTCAGACCATCCCTGCAGAGGGAAATAGTTATCAGGAGACCCTCATCCTTTCCCACACTCCCAGATGTACTTTTCCAACAAGGTGAATTCCAGCCTGGTCCCTGAGTCAGGTGTCATCTTGTTGGCCACCTTTAAACCTGCAGAACTGGGGCTGAAGCAGAGCTTGAGTGTCTGACCAGCTCATAGCCTGAGGAGACACAACGGAGAAGGACATCAAGTGCAATTTTGGTTTTGAGGCATGGAAGGGTGATGAGACTTGCCCAAGGCTGGGGAGGAGATTGGTTGCTAGATATGAATCTCTGACCTCCCAAATTGTGAGGACATGGGGAGGTTTGAAAGCAGCGCTTGTTGGAGGAGTCCGTAAGCCAGGTTCTCCTCCCTGGGTGCAGGAGGAGGAGAGGTGTCTCAGATTGGGCTCAGGTTTTCTCAGTCCTCACTTTTTTCCAAGGCTGTCACGGCAGCATGTTTATTTCTGTTGTAAGGGTGTCTTGTAAGTCTGCTTCCAGAGCTCCACCAATGTCAGGTCTATACAGCACCGTGTTTGAAGAGTCAGTCAATATGGGGGAGAAAGTCAAGGAAGAGGCAAAGCTTCTCCATGCCTACATAATGGAAAAAGCTCCACAACACCTTTCCTTTTGAGGAGTAATTTCATCAGGGAGTGAAATCAATACCTGAAGTGGATGTACAAGCCTTTCCAGGATGTTCAGGACCACTGGCAGCCCTCCGTCACTGGGTGTTGTACTGGAGGGCCCTTGGGTTTGGGTTACAAGATAGCTGAAGTCTCCCTTCCTTGGCTACTGGGTGCAGTATGAGCTTTAATTAGATCCATTGTATTTCTTCGTGGCCTGCAGGCTTGCTGATGCAGGGACCCATCTTTCTCCATAGGCATCTTGCTCAGCCTTCACCAAATGGGACTTTTTTTTAATCTTTGATTGGGGTACCAGGGGCTACCAGCTTTAGTTGATAAGCATTATTCAGGGAGGGAAACTTAATTAGGTCTCCATGTGGTTTTTGGGGGGGGTGGTGGGGTTTGCTTTTTTTTTTTAGTTGCTGGAATTAAGTGTGTAATTTTTTATCCTTTTAATTAAATCCACTGGCTGGGTGGCCAGATGAGTTGGCCGGAGGCCATGACAGGGCTCTCCTGTGACCTTCTGCGGCATCTCCAGTGTTCCCACCGCTGCGCAAGCACCCCTCCAGCACGAGGGTTGTCATCAGTGGTGGTGATTTAAAATCCGTGGTTGTAAGATCAATGTTGGCTTTAGCAATGAGCCTCCCAGCCCAGCCTGAATGTTTTATTTAGCTCTCTGATAAGTTTTGACCTACATCTAGCATCAGGAAGCAACGAGGCTTTGATAATACTCAGGCATCCTGGTGGAGGGCACACTGCTAACCAAGCCTCCGAGTCGAAAATGGATGTGTCCTCTGAAATAAAATCAGATAAACCAATAAAGGTTTCAGTCAGTAAACAGCTGTATCTCTGTCAGGGAATACATAGTCCAGTTTCGATGGAAAGCATGTACCTCTGTATGAACTGTAGATATGAGGAAAAGCGCTTTCTATTTTTAATTGTAGGAAAACAAGCCAAAAGCAAAAAAAAAACCAAAAACCCCAACCCAATTTTCAACGATATGAGGGTGTGGGCAATGCAAATGGACTGGACCACTCATGGTGCTCAGTGGTGAAGCAGTTATCTGGGGTGGTAAAGAAGAAGGGTCCTATTTGAATTGTTCCTTGCTGTATGTGTCTTAGATGTGGTCTGTCATCTGGAGCTCTCAATCCTCTGTGCGAGGCTCTCTTGCAGGCAGATGTAACGGCTTCATACGTGTCCTTTCTAAAACGTTTGCTGCCTTTAAAAGCAACGAAGGCGATATCCGGGAGGAACGAGGCAGGGAGGTTTGCAGCCCCATCCTCCTGGCAGCTGGCTGTAGCCCAGGAGTCAGAGGGAGGTCAGCAAGAGCAGGATGAGAATTAGCATCATTGCCCTGACAAATCAATAGTCACGGGGCGATGCTGTGGGACCACCGCTGTGCTGCGGTGTGGCCCCACATTGATTTATGATGTATATCTGGAGGGTTGTGTCTGTGCCATCACCTGTTTGTATACTCATGTTGCATGTTTTGTGGGTTTTTTTTCCCCTTTCCAGGATGAACTTGACCTCACGGACAAGCACAGAGAGGCCATGTTCGCGCTGCCGGCGGAGAAGAAGTGGCAGATCTACTGCAGCAAGAAGAAAGTAAGAGACCCATTCACGTTCTGCTTGGGGCTGAGCCCCTTCCCTGCCGTGCAGCGTGGGGAGGAGAAGTGGAGAGGACACAGCTCTCTCTTGGGATGCTGAGTGGTATTTGGGGCATCACAAAGATGTATCTGTTCCCCGGGGTGGCTCTGGGAAAGTGAGGGCAAACAGTGAGGTCTTCAGTCTCCAAAATGCAGAGCCCTTCCTTCTGAGCCCATTCAGGCTGGAGGAGATGTCCCCACATGGGTGTCCCCCACCCCATGCTGTGGTGGGTTGACCCTGGCTGAGGGCCAGGTGCCCACCAGAGCCGCTCTATCACTCCCCTCTTTCATTAGACAGGGGAGAAAAAGTACAATGAAAAAAAACTTACGGGTCGAGATAAGGACAGGGAGAGATCATTCTCTAATTATCATCACGAGCAAAACAGACCGAACTTAGAGAGGGAATTCATCTTATTTATTACTAAGCAAAACAGAGTAGAGCAATGAGAAATAAAACCAAATCTTAAAAACACCTCCCCCCACCCCTCCCATCTTCCCAGGCCCAACTTCACTCCCGGCTTCAACCTCCGCCCCCCTCAGCGGCACAGGGGGACGGGGAGTGGGGGTTACGGTCAGTTCATCACGCGGTGTTTCTGCCGCTTCTTCATCCTCAGGGGGAGGACTCATTGTTCCCCTGCTCCAGCGTGGGGTCCCTCTCACGGGAGACAGTCCTTCACGGCCTTCTCCAACGTGAGTCTCCTCCACGGGGTGCAGACCTTCAGGAGCAAACTGCTCCAGCGTGGGTCCCCCACGGGGTCACAAGTCCTGTCAGCAAACCTGCTCTGGCGTGGGCTCCTCTCTCCACGGATCCACAGGTCCTGCCAGGAGCTTGCTCCAGCGCGGGCTTCCCACGGGGCCACAGCCTCCTTCAGGTGTCTCCACCTGCTCCGGCGTGGGGTCCTCCACGGGCTGCAGGTGGAATCGCTACACCCCCTCATCCTCCCTCCATGGGCTGCAGGGGGACAGCCTGCTTCACCATGGTCTTCACCACGGGCTGCAGGGGAATCTTGCTCCGGCGCCTGGAGCACCTCCTCCCCCTCCTTCTGCACTGACCTTGGTGTCTGCAGATGTTCTTACATCTTCTCACTCCTCTCTCTGGCTGCAAAAGCACTCTCTAACTGTTTTTGTCTTTCTTAAATATGTTATCACAGAGGCGCTGATTGGCTTGGCCTTGGCCAGCGGCGGGTCCGTCTTGGAGCCGGCTGGCATTGGCTCTATCAGACACAGGGGAAGCTTCTAGCAGCTTCTCACAGAAGCCACCCCTGTAGCCCCCCCGCTACCAAAACCTTGCCACACAAAACCAACACACATGCTCATCCCTGCCAGCATAAGCAGGGCAACCTGGAGCTCCATGGCCACTGACATTGATGTTGTGGCAGTGGGGTCTGCTCCAGTCACCATCTCTTGTGATCCTGCTCTTCTCTGCTGGTGCCCAGGGTCCTGATTACAGCCTGCCCGAAAGCCTCCCCCTCCTCTGCCTTACCAATTTGTTGCCATAAAACACGCTGGGCATCGGTTTTGTCCTGCTTCCCGGAGGACGGCACAATGGAAAGTGCCGCTGGTAAGCCGTGACCCTGTAGTGCAGCCTGCGAGAGCTTTAGCCCGGTGGTGCAGTGGTTGCTTTTAGGGTGAAGCTGTGTCACCCCTGGGGCGATGGACTCTAGGTTCATGGGTGGAACCGATACCACTAAGAGACAAAGGTTGATGTGAATCCCTTAGCTGTCTGCTGAGCTGTCGGCATGATGTGCCTGCTCTGCAATGCTGCCATTGCGGCCACCTTTCTCCAGCTGAAAACATGCACAGACATCTTCCCAATGCTGAGATACGCTGATGTCTGAGCTCACTTGTGTCACCCTTTGTACAGAGGTCAAGAATTGAGGTTCATTTGTATTTCTACTGGTAAATCCGCCTTGGTGGGCAATGCCTTTGATGCCTGTGGGCAGGTTCACGGTTGCAGAAGGCAGCGATGCTGGTGTCTGGGATGGAGGAGACCTCCTCACCATGTTTCTCCCTTGGTTTGTTTGCTTTTGCTCCTAGGGGCATGCAGCCCAAGCAACATGGGGTACCATGGGCTGGCCACCTGCGAGGGGGCTAAAATCACTCATATTTTCCCCAGTAAACTGAAGATTTTTGCCCCTGTATGTTGGCACAGGAGTTACTCCCAGCTGGGTTACTCCCAGTTACTCCCATGCTGGGACTCATTTTCCCTCCCAGCCTTGGCCAAAGCAGAGATCCTGCAGTACGTACGACCGTGGGGAGAAATGAGGCAAAAATCCTCAGTCTCGCAAGCAGATGGAAGGATGCCAAGGCCTGCGAGGGAAATGCCCCCAGTTGGGGGCATGGACCTGTCAGAGGAGGCCACGAAGATGCTCCGAGGGCTGGAGCACCTCTTCTATGGAGACAGGCTGAGAGAGTTGGGGTTGTTCAGCCTGGAGAAGAGAAGGCTCTGGGGAGACTTTATAGCAGCCTTCCAGTACCTAAAGAGGGCTTATAAGAAAGATGGACACAGACTTTTTAGTAGGGCCTGTAGCAATAGGACAAGGGGTAATGGTTTTAAACTAAAAGAAGGTAGATTCAGCCTAGATGCAAGGAAGAAATTTTTTACGATGAGGGTGGTGAAACACTGGCACAGGTTGCCCAGAGAGGTGGTAGATGCCCCATCCCTGGAAACATTCAAGGCCAGGTTGGATGGGGCTCTGAGCAACCTGGTCTAGTTGAAGATGTCCCTGCTCACTGCAGGGGGGTTGGACTAGATGACCTCAAAGGTCCCTTCCAACCCAAACCATTCTGTGATTCTATGATTCAGTTTCCAAATTCACCACTGCGTCCCCTAACCTGGCCTGGCAGTGCTGGCGGTCGCCTGGCCTGCCCAAAGGGCTCTTGCTGCCGTTACTGCCTCTTTTCTCCTGCTGTAGCAATGGCACCAGATTTTCCAGCCGCATTTTAGGCCAAGAGCAGGCTTACCTTGCTCATGTAGGATTAAGTTTTAAGCCTCTCATAAATACCCCTGAAATCCCTGTATTATTGTTAGACAGAGGCCTGCCATGCCCGAGATTGAAATTGGAGGGGAGAAGAGATGTTAACAAATTACAGGCACTGGTCTGAATCAACAAGAAAACGGGCAGGGGATGCTCGTTCGTCACTGCCTGTCAGATAAGCGGAGCTGTGCTCCGATGTGTCTGGATAAGGGGAGACAACAGAGACTTAAATCAAGCAAAACCGTGTAATTATTATTGTGTGTGAAGATTACGTGCTATCTAATCTCCTGGGGAAGGGTTTAGATGGGGCCGATGGTGCTTCTTTCCCGTTCCAGCATCTCCTTGCACTCAGGGTTTTTTTTAAAACCGCGCTGAGAAACTTCATGCTCCCAGGGAGTGTTGAAGGAAGGAGCCACAGAAGCGCCCTGTGGCATCTTCAGAGGTTCTCAGAGCAGGTGCCCATCTGAGGCTGGATCCTGGCTGCTGTTCTGCGCCAGTCCTCATTCCTTCGGCTGCTCTCAGCCGCCCCTTCCCTACTCTTGATGCTGTCTCAGCAAGCTGCAGAGCGTACGTGCCGCTGCTTGCTCTGAAGGAGATGTGCTGGTTGGAGGTGAATGCTTTTCTCCTGCTTTTTAATTAAAAATGAGCGAGACCGTATCAACAGAGGCTTCAGCAGTGGAGGAAACCAGGAATCACGTGGGCTGGAGAACACGTCTCTGTGTGCAGTAGGCTCTAGGCAGTCCTGCTCCTATGTGATGAGGACTGGTAAGCAGCAGAAATATCAGTGGCTTTCCCAGCGGCTCGTGGTAAATCTTACTCATGTACCTATGTTTTTATGAGGACAAATCACCTACAGGGTAGCCTGGCATCGAGGAGAGGGGCTGGGCTTCTCCAGCTGGGAGCAATGGCCGGGGCAGTGGAGCTGGAGACAGGGCAGGGGTCCTACCTCCCTGCCTCAGCTGCAGGCTGAGCGACAGTGATTTGGGAAGTCCAAGATGCGCCCAAACCCTTTGGCCTGCCTGCGTTTAATAGCAAGTCGTCACTTGAGATGCTGGTAGCACCCAGTTTCGTCTGGTGGGTCGCAGGGAGCTGGCAAAGCTGGACATCAGTGGCAGGCAGCTGCCTGACTTGCCAAGGATTGTCCAGAATTGTCCCCTGAGCAGTATTTGCTCTTTCCTCTGTTGCCAGTTTTATTTCCTTTTGGAAACAAGCTGCTAAGAGTTGGACAACTTCAGTTGGACTTTGAGTCTGAAAGTCCAGTCTGAGACCAGTGCCCTTGAGAGAGCAGCATGAAGAAGGACACAAACGCTGCCCAGCCTTCTCCCGGGGTTTTTTCTTAAAAATCAGCTTTGCTGGGCTTCAAAATATTTCACGCTGTGGCTGCAGCCAGGGCACTCCCCTGCTTCCATCGACAGCAAAGGTGCGTGCAGCACAGAAAGCATCTAAATATCTGTCCTTTCAGCGCGTTCCCTGCTGCCGTGTGTCACATCTGACGCTTCTGCTTTGCCGTCGGTGTCATCCACCATACTCAGCTCTCCAGAGTGCATCCCATGATGGGCAAGATTTGGTAAAAGGTGACTAAAATGAGACATTTTGTTGTGCTGCATTGTCATGGAAAGGGACCTGGCAGCACCTGGCCTTGGCAGTGCTCGTCAAGAGGAAATAAGGGAAAACCAGCTATTCCCCAGGCGTATTTCCTTCCCTGGAATATTTTCCCCTGGCCTGCAGCCCTGTATCCTGGTTTCTCTGCCCTGCAAGCAGCTGTTTTTTTCCCAGCCCGCAGTAATGGCTCGGCGGGGCGGATGCTTTGTCCTCCCTGATTCTCCATCCATGGGGACGCCGGGTCTGATCCCAGCCCTGACCCTGCTGGGAGCGGGGGGATGCATTAGATCAGCTCCCCATGGTCCTGTCCCACCTGCATCACCCTGTGATGCTCTGGGGGGGTCAGAGAGATAAAAAGTATCTTGTGATGGGGGCTGGCGAGTCTGCTGGCAGCGACCTGAGTGAGAACTGAAATCTGCATTAAATCCAGCAGCCATGCAGCGCTCGGGTCAGGCGAGAGATTTAAAGATTATCGGAGAGACCTTCTTTGAAGTTGTCAGGCCCCTCTACGTCTATAATAAAGCAGGAAAATGCAAAGGTGGAGATGCATTAGCAGTGGGATAAAATCTGCTTTTAGAAGTGGTATTTCTGGACGATGACTCGTTTCATACCTCATCCCGAAATACTTCCCTCCCTGCTGGCCCTGCTCTCCAGGAGAGGATATTGCTCGGAAGCGCAGGGAGGAAGCAGGAGGGTTTCCAGCTTTAATGTTTCTTTGGCTGCGGGTTTGCTTCGGTGGAAGAGGGTGACTCAGGATGACCTTTCTCAGGAGGCCACACTCCGAAGGGAGTTAATAATTAACACTTTGTGCTTAGTCTGCAGCACCTCTTAATTGCAGGAGGTGTGGCTCCTGCCAGCCGGTGTACGTAATGTCAAGCTATTAAAGCGATGTACGTCAAGCTATTAAAGCAGCTCGCAGGGTGATTTTTATGAGCCTCAAAGTACGGGTGGGTACAGGGGTGTTCGGGCAGAAGCTCGGCATAAAGAACCAGGTGGAAGGGCTCGGTAGCGAAAACCAGCTCATGCAAATGCAGGGTCTGGCTCTGCCCCCCTCTCTTTCAATTCTGCTGAGCTCTCTGAGCATCTGTCCAGCTGGGATAGAGGAAAAATGACCTGCAGGGATGCCAAGCAATGCTGCACTCTTTAAGCTTGTGTTGAAAACCTGTTGGCATCGCTAGCGCTGGGTGTGTAGCTCTCAGCAGCATTAAGCTGTCCCCAGCAAGCAAAACTTACGTCTAAAATGTCCTCAGATGTCAGATATAAAACCGGGATTCCTTCGCATTAGGAGAAGGCGGCAATGTTGCTGTTGCAGGAGAGAATGGGGAAAAATGTGATAAGTAGAAAAATTAGTGATGGCTTTCCAGTAAAACTATTTTTCCCAGCTAGTTGGCCTCTTTCTCCTCTAACTGCACCTTCAACTTGTAGCTCTGTCCTCGTTCACGGGGCTGGTGTTGCCATCTATTTCTTTCATTTAAAAAACATCCATTATTTTTTTTCTGCAGTAGCAGAACTAAGAGCAGTATCTGACAAAGATGGCATGCAAGGGGAAGAGGAAAAAAATAGCTCAGCTTTTTGCTGTGCTCCTGGGTCGCCTGGGATGGACAAGAAGCCCCTGAGCATCCAGATATACCTGCGGTTATTGCAGCAGCAGGTTGAAATATCATCTCGGGTGTCATTTTCTCAGGCTGACCAAAAGAAAGAGGCTGTTTGCATGGCTGGGGGTATTTTTCAATAGGAAATGTTTATAGTTTTTATCTTTAAAGGTAATTCCCTTTTTAGTTCCAATCACAACACACTTTTGTTTAAGTGAAGTTTTTCTCCTTCTCTGGCCAAAAAATGCATCTGTTAGCAATCTTTTTGGATTTTAAAGTGAAGCTTTTCAAACAATGAACCAGCTGACTATGAAAGGCATCTGGTCATGCTATATTTGCTTATGGGGAGCATAATTTTTAAACCCTGGGAAAAGCGTACGAGGGCATGTGTGTATTTGTAGAGAAGAGCATATAGGAAGTGTTAGCATATGGAAAACCGGAGTGGTTTTGGATGGGACGGTTCGGACCCTGAGATCCCAGCTCGGGGAGGATCCGATGTAATTACAGCCCTTGGCGGCATCGCTCCATGAGCCTTTGGCAGGGCGCGGGGAAGCGGCTTTAGTTGCATCATTTAGTGTTTGTGGCAGGGATACCTGGGGGAACTGGGCGGCTGGAAGGACAACGAAGACCCAGAGGGCTACGGTGGGCCAAAGCCTCTGCTGGCACACGCCTGGCAAAGGCTTGGCCATGCCGGTGGAACTGGGCTGGATTTAAACCTCCCATGCAGGCTGCAGACCTATCAGCTTTAAAACCCATCCACAGTGCTGTCTGCTTCTTTTTTTTTTCTTTTTTGACCTTGCAAACAGCATCCAGGTGGATCATCCGCAGCAGGCAGGAGCGGGGGGGGGTCTGAAACGCGGTGGGCTACCAGCTGCCGCCAGCTTTCCCTTGCTCCGCCATTACAGAGCAGCAAGGAGGGGTGGGAAACACTGTGCAAAAGAAAAATGCAATCAGGAGGATGCGTAAAAATGAAGGGGGTTGCTTCTCGTTTTTGTAGCAGGTGCCAACTGAAGAGATTGGGTTTTTTTAACCCCTTGCTGTGACTTTCCTGGTGGGAAGTTCTCCTGGGACAGACCAACCTTTCAGGTGGTGCCAAGATGGGGTGAACCATCAGAGTCACAAGTGTTGTTACTGAAGGGCTCTCTGGGGTTTGCTTGGAGCTGGCTGCTGCGAGCCAGCCCTTTGCTTCTGATTTGGTTTCACCTTGAAGGATCTGACCTGGTGTGTTGGACATCAGGTGGGTGGGGAACCTGACCAGCCATCCTCCGGGGCTCAGTTATCCCAGAGCCGCTCCAGATCCATCACCACCACTGTGGGCTGCAAGTGTGGGAGGGAGGCTGGTGGATCAGATGGAGACGTTGCCTGCAGGCTGGGCATCTAAAAGGTGTCACCAGAAGCTTGATTTGGAAACAAAGCAGCCCTAATGAAGCACTGAGGACTTTCACAGGTGTCTTTCTCCCCACTGCCATGGGCACACGATGTGAGCAGGAGGGTGCATTGCTCCCAGCGGCTGCGTTCCTGCAGGTCAGAGGGGCAGGAGCTCATGGAGATGACGTGTAAATAACAGTGTCCAAACGGGGCTGAGACCAGCCTGCAAACTGCTTTTGAGCCACCGCTGGCTGAGCCAGCACCTCCTCTGTGCTGGTGCCCAGTGTCCCAAGGATGGTCACTGGAAGAGGGAGGGCAGTCTGGCTGTGGGAGGTGCCGACACCCCGAGGGGGAGGCACACGGGCTGTGGAAGTGTCAAGCTTGTCACCAAGATGTGACAGGGCTGGGAAGCGTGAAATCTCCCTGGGAAGAGCAAAGGGATGGCTGGAGCTGGCAGATCAGTGACCTTCGTTTGGAAAAGCAGATGAGGCATTTTGACTAGCACCTGGCACTGATGGAGGGGATGGAGCTTGTTCGCTGGGTTCACACCACGACACCCCCCCACCACTGTCACTGCAGCACAAAACAGCCGAGCGGCAGAATCCGTCAGCCCCGTGCATGGAGCCCGGGGGCGAAGGGGCAGCGGAGGCGAGGAGAGGGCGCAGCGGTGCTGGGGCCACAGCTGATGTGATTTGTATTTTTGTCAGATCCCTGGAAGAAAGTAGCGGGTGTTGGGGGGAGCAGGTGGGAACAAAGCAGGGGATGACACAAAGATTGCCCTTGGCTGTGTGGCTTTGGTGTTTACTAATTTTTGCAGCAGAGCACGTGTGTGGTGACACATCAGGGCTGTTTCCCAGACACAGCGAGGGATGTTGATGCAAATGTTACAGATGAGAAGGGATACCCATCCCTGCACTGTGCAATCACAGCCATCAGCCTGCCTCTAAAAGAGCAGCTCGTAGTAAGCTGCAGCACGGCGCTGGGCAGTCAGCGGGGTTCAGATCAGCCCTCGCTTCTGTGCTTCTTGAGAAGAGAGTGAACACAGCAAAGACCTAAACACAGCCCAGAGAAGGAGAAGTTGGGAGAAGTTTGTGTCCCTGGTGCCAGCCGGGCGGGATGCGATGGAGCATCCGGGAGAGCTGACAGCAGTGGTACTCAGTCTGTGTCTGGACATCCCTCATCCAAGGCAGGCTGCAAAACTCACATCCCCAAAACCCACCCTGGGTGCTGGGAAACCATCTTACAAATTCACCCTTTCAATCCATGGTGCCCAGAGAGGTTCCTCCCTCCTCCTGCCTCTGAGCGAAGCCTTGTGAGTCACTTCCCTCTGGGCTCCTTGCTTTGTTGGGAGATTTCTTTACCACCACCAAACTCACTAAAGGACACTTATCAGTGTGCTGTAGACCATTAGCTGCAATAATTACCGCTGAGCAATGTCCTGCAGGGAGCCGAGGGAAGCCCGTGCCCTGATCTTTGCCTGCTTTATTGTGCAGTCCCCCTCTGCCTGGGAAACTGCTTTCTGATGAGGCCGCCTGGCTGCTCATCTGAATAAATGAGGTTCTGCTGCACTTAATTGAGAGCTCTCTCTAAATTGGGGGTTTCAGAGAGGAAATGCAAGAGCCCGAGGGAGCTGAGCAAAGGGAAATATTTATAATGCAGCACATTAATTATAAATGAGCAGTTTAGCCAGTTTTGTTGTTCAGCCTCCCCTCCATCCCCCGGAGACCTTTATTTTTTTGCTCCACCACTTCCTTTCAGCCTTAAATGAGCAGCAGGTCCGGATCCCTGCCTGCCTTGCAGGTGTTTGCACCGTGCAGAAAGGCCCTGGGATGTGGGATAAGCTGACCTCGCTGCATTCCCACCCTGTTCTTCGGCATGGGTCTCGCTCCTTGCCCAAATGTCCTGGCTGGGTGCATCTGGACACCTCTTGGTGCTGTGCAGTGGTGGGGACCACACCACCCTTCCCAGCTGGTGTCACTGCTGGGAGCACTGGTGGGAGAGGGATGCTCCTCATAAGAGGTGCTGATGGTACCGTAGGGTGATTGGGAGAACCTCCAGTCACATCTCCAGGAGATGAGTGACAGGAGCCGGTCCCTTTTTGGGCCATGTTCAAGGCACACGTGGATGCCCCGGCCCCATTTGTGTTCCAGCTTCTAAAGCAGGGCAGGAAAGCTGGGAAGATCACAGTCTGTGCCTGCAGGCTGTGCAGAGCCTTCCTGTGGCAGAGCATAGGATGGCTCAGAGGGGTGGGCTGGCAGACGTCCCCAGTATCCCTCCCTCCTTCTTCAGTGCCATCGCCACGTGTACGTGCTCTCTCCTGTTCCTGGTGCGTATAGACGGCGTGCTGTGTATGGCTGGGTGTACCAGGGAGGGATGCGCTTTTGCACACAGGAGCAGACAGGAGTGTCCTTTAGAAAGGCACGTGATGTGAACTGAGAAACCAGAAAGACCTGGCTGCCTGTGTCAAATGGGATCATCACGGAGCAGGAAGGTGGCCTGAGCCTCCCCCCTGGCTGCTTGGCACCACGGAGGAACCATGGGGTCACCCAGCAGGACGGGTGGGTGGCACTGGATTGCCTAGCACCAAGAAGTAGCCCTTTGGTTGCAGGAAAATAACGCAAACGATGCTCTGCTGATTGAACCTGCCATCAGGTGCAGCCTGAGCTCACATCCCCGCATCCCCATGGTGGTTGGCCACGGGCGGTTGCCCCGTATCCTGCTCCCACCTTGCTCCTGGGGGCTGCTGTTCCCCCCCGGGTTAAACTGACGACTCTGACCCACAGGTTGCAGAAATGATGTGTGTTTCCCTGAGGCGACAAATACTTTGCATAATATGATGGTTTACTTTTCCCATTCCGCTCAGGAGAAGCAGAAGACCTTCCTCCGCCTCTGCAGGGAGTGGTGGTGTAATTTGTGCCTTTCCATTCTGCTCATAAATACAAATTACATTCCTGTTTCTCGAGCCCCCTGACACTTTCTCTGTGCTCTTGAGCATCTTTCCAACAACCTGGATGTCTTTCGGCAGGCTGTGTGTGAGTGGACACGCCGGCTGCCGGGATTCCTTTCTCCGCACAATCCAGCGGTGGGAAGCTCTGACCGACCAGATAGCTGCAAATGGGTGTCCTCTTCCCAGCCCTTTGGGAAGGGATTGGGTTTCCCCCACTGCAGCGGAAACCTCCCCCTGGCCATGGCTTCGGGTGGCCAGAGTCGATGCTGGGAGGTGACAGTCCCTGCACGTGGTCCCAGACGTGGCCAGAAATGCAGCAGGATGGTCCCTGGGTTATTTGGAGAGGATTGCTTCACCTCCATCCTCTTGCCTTTGCTGGAGGCAAGTTTTCAGGAGAGGGGAAGGTGGAGAGAAGCCAGCACATCCCATTTTTCCCAGCTGTGAGAAGACCAAAGGCATTCCTGTCTCTCCCCATCAGGCTGGGTGTTGCAGCCAGCAGATGAGCATTTCTGGTTTTAAGCACTATTTGGACAGGGTGGGGACGGTTTTATTTGTTGCTGGCAAAAACTAATTGTCAGAGCATGACTACGAGTGGTCCTCCATCCATGCAGAGGCAGGCGGTGGAACCTCCTTCAAGTTTATTTGGTTTGGCACTAGCATGGGTAGGACAGATATTTTTTGTTGTTTTTCTAACATCTCAGAAAAATTCTTGCTCTCTGTTGATTCCCGCTTGGGTAAAAAAAAAAAAAGAAATGTGGAGGGCAGGTGAATCAAGTGTTTCATTCAAAACCTTGGTTTGTCACAGGAGAAGGGCAGAGAGGCCTGAATGTAGTCGTCTTGCTCAGGAAAGTTATTTTATTTGCTTTAAACTTGACCAGATCTATAGAAAATGAAAAAAAAGTGAGGCTCATGGCTGCGCGTCTGTCAGCGGGCAGCCCGCCCAAGGGATGCGTTTCCTAACCGCATGCATGGGCAGCGAGCGCGGAGAGCTGCTCGGGGTGATCTGGTTACTGCCAGGCTGCGTCACGGCCGTTCGGGGAGGGCTGGGGGTGGCCATGAGGGCAGATGAGCAGCTTCTCTTGGCCCTCAGCGTGTCGCAGGAGATGCCCAAGGGGTTGCTAGGTCCCTTGTTGCTCCCAAACTTCTTTTGTCCCCATCTCAGAGCCAGGCACAGTGAAGGGTCAGGTCTGCAGCGACGGGCTGCGCTGCTTGTGGGCAAACTGGGTCCCATCCAAATTACCTGTCGCTGATTCCGTGCGTTCTCGTCTTGGCGAGCTGCAGCTTAGGAAGTTTGGATGCACAAACATTTCCCACGTATGCCTCTTGAACTGCAGTAAATATTTGGGACTCTTCTCCTTGGGCTTGCTGAAATCAGCTGGAGGATCGGTAGGTGTCTGCGTGCACAGACATGGGGGCAGAAGAGTAGGTCATCCAGCTCCCACCGTTGCAGGCGACTGTGGTGTAGGATGACCTTTGCAAACGGCTCTTAAAGTTAGGGAGGGGACAAAGCTGTGCTGCAAGTTGGGCTGTGAACTGAAGATGGTTGGTGAGGGAAGATGCCTGGGGTTTGGGTAGTATCAGTTGACTCTACAACCTAAACTTGTGTGGCATTTCCGCTGTGAATCTTTTTTCTTCTTTTGCTATAAGTTTTTAGGAAAATACAGTGGGGAAAAGGCTTGGTCTTGAAGTAACCCCTCAAAATCTGCTTACTTGCTCCAAGCAGTTCCTGGGGACACGCAGCGTAATTTATCTGAGCTGGGCTCAGAGGTCCTTCAGTCATGTCCTACAAGAACATGGCAGAACCTGAAAACCCCTTCTGAGTCCTACCAGATGCAGGTTATTGTAGACCAGGATGACCAAATGAGGCTCTGCATCATTCAGTGCCATAGATCATGGGCCATGGGGTGACATCCTTTAGCAGGGGACATTGCCAGGTGTGTATTCCCTCCTAACAACTAAAGAAGCCTCCGGAGGAGTTGTCACATATGGCTGGAGTCTCTCTTAGGACGTTGGTAAGTCATGGTCCTGCTCCAAGAGTGGAGCCTAGTTCGTGTCACATTTATCCACTCTTCATTACTTGTACGAGACTTTTTTTTTTCCCTCCCAAAGCACATTCATCAAGGCTGTGCAGCCAAAACTTCAAGGGTACTGTAAGAGTCAGTACAAGAGAAATCTGGATGTAAAATTTCAGTGTGGTTTCTCCGAAGCTCATAACCACAACACGATGCAGTATCATTGGGGCAGAGTTTGGCCACAGGCAGATGGTGTAACATAGATTGTACATAAAATATGCTAGTTCAATAAATCAGGTAATGTTCCCATAGCTAGAGCTGTCGGTGGTGAGCTCAGAAGGTAGAAAGTCGAGCTTATATTGATATAAAGTAATGCAAGAGCTCAAGGGCACTTCAGGGGTGGTTGGTCATGAAAGGCAGGGGACATCAATGTTCTTTCTACTAATCTGCTCTTTTTGTTTCATTTTTTCCACCCCCCCCCCCCCATACAGGACCAGGAAGAAAATAAAGGAGCCACCAGCTGGCCAGAGTTTTATATCGATCAGCTGAATTCAATGGCTGCTGTAAGTATTTCCCCAACGCTTTGGCACTTGTGAACCCCGTCTGGGGCAGCAGCGCAGCAGTGACAGTCTGCTTATCCCCAGCATTGCATCCGAGAGGGTGACGAGTGTTGTAGCCGCAAAGTTGTGACCTGGCGGTTTTCAGCCTTTTGGGTCTGCGGACCTCTCAACAGTTTGGAGTTGGCAATAGCTTGCAGTTTGTCCCAGCAGTTCAGAAGCCCCCGGTGTAAGGAATTAAGGATATCCTTCCTTAGACCAACAGACACAGATGGAAAATGGAGGCATTTTCTAGGGCAGGAAGGGCATTTCATCTTGCCCTGGACTGGGAGGCTGCTAGATGGATGGAAAACAGCAGCTTTTGGTGTAAAACCACCAGGCTGGTTTTTAAATACCTGGTTTGATTGTGCAATGCTGGTGGGGCACCAAGCTGCTGCAGTTGCTTTGAAGCCGATAGTTCCTGTGCTTTTTCGAGAATACCTGCTACCGTCTTCCTGCTCAGACACCCTTCTGTGCCAGGCAGCCAGGGCAAAACATGCCACTTGAGGGACGTGCTTAGATGTAATTTTGTTAAATACTTTCCTGTCAACATCGTGCTGGGTGAGACAGACTGTTTTCTGTAGGAAATACAGTTTATTTCCTGCGAGGCTGCGCAGTTCAGAGCCCTTCCATCCTCGCTCCTGATTTTGATGGCTGAAGGTGCTGAGGTTTTTGGCCACTGCACTAGGGATGGGACCAGCATGGAAAATGTAAAAGAAAATCATAATTTTTCTTTTTTTATTTCCCCTATGTTTGCCCTGCTGTCACAGGGCTAGGGTGACAGGGAAGGTGGGGCTGGGTGAGGAAGCAGGGACAGAGCGGGGGAGCAGGGGGCTGCGAGCCAGGAAAGGAGCGTGGTGCTTCCCTCCGGGAAGGCAGGGATGCCCAGGGCTGGCCGCGGGCTGCCGGCCAGTCGAAGCCCTGAGCCTGAGCAGAGCTTGTGATCAAAGGCTGCCAGATGCCTGGAGCGTGGCTTTGATCTCCCTGACACAGTGCCAAAGAGGAGCTGGGTTACATGTGGGGGTCAGTGCAGCTCTTCGTATCTGCTGGGACCCTTTCTCCTGCCTTTGCTTTAGCCTGGGCTGGTGCTGGCAGGGCTCCCCCTGACCTTCTGAGGGCCCAGCGCTGTCGGATGGTGCAGGAGGCACCCAGGGTGTTGCTTTAGCTGTGGCCTTGGTTGCATGACTTGAGGTGACGATGCCGTTCCCCATGCATGCCCGGGGCTGCAGGCAGCTCTGCTAGAGCCGTGGGAGCCAGGGTCCTGGCCCCCAGTGCCAGCCTGGTAGCAAAATCCACTGTGGGAGATGTCAAACGCATCCTGTGCACGCAGCTGCTGTCCCCAGCTCTGATGCACATTAGTGGGTTGCACTGGGAGATCTGGGAGCGACAGGATTGGCAGGACGCACCCTGGCTGACCCTCGTGAGCATGGCTGCAGCATCCTGTCCCCTCCGGGCTGCAGGGTGTCCCCTGAGCCCCCCACCTCCTCTGCAGGGCACATGGGTACCTGTAGGGATGCATGGGTACCAGGGGAGGCTAAAGGACCGCTCCTTCTCTCCTGCCCCAGTTTAGCACCTTCCCTCTGTAGACCCCCAGTTAGCATCGGCTTAGCCCCCTGCATCCTCACAGCCCCCTCCAGCCCTGGAAATGCATCGAGATTCATGTCACCCAGATGTCATCTGCAGCATCTCTGAGCAGGGTTCAGACGGACACTTTCTTATGGGGTAGTGTGATGCACTTATTTACCTCTTCCTTTTACAAAGTGTATTTCGTGGAGGGTCATGGGCTGTAGTGGATATTCCAGGATTTACATCTAGAGCCCATGAGTTGGGATGCTCCTTGCCTGAATCGCAGCTTTTCCCTCTCACTGCTCTGAGTCTGATTTGGGGGTTGCAGCGGGACAGTCGTAAGCATCCTCCAACATGGGCTTGTCTGGATGAGTTGCAGGTCAGCAGTTTGGGGTGACACCACTCCTGCCTGCAGGGTGTTAACTCTGGAACTTAATAATCACACAGGACAACGTTAAGTGTGTCCTCTCAAGGTGGTTATCCAGCTCTCCCAGTTATCTTGGCATGGTGGAGTCCAGTGTCTTGCCAGGGCTTGCTGAAGGGTGAGAACAAGTTTGGAGAAGAGGGTGCAGAAGAGGGTGCACTCAGCACCAGCCGATGTTCGTGTCCTGCTGCTTTGAAACAAAGCCCAAGTAGCCAGGAGATGCAAGGCCATCAGCAGCGCTGCTTCAAAACCGATGTGGGTTGGGGTTATCACTGACATGCGATGCCCCAAACACTCGCAGTTTAATTGTACATGTGCTAGCGAGTTGTCTGGGTGCTTGCAGGGAACATCTTCAGGCTAAAGGCGCCCATTCATCTTGCGGTCCCCAGTCCAGGCCATCTCCTTGCAGACCACGGAGGTTTTTCCAGACTGTCCCTTTTTCCAAGTCTGGCAATTGTCATTAAGGATCTGGACTTTTAGACTTCCAGAGTCGGTTTAAGGTCCCAGCTCCATCCGTGTGGCTCGGCGTGGAGGGGCAGTGGGTGCTTCCACCACTCAGGCACGAGCTTTGTGGAGAAACCTCCCCTCTCACCTCTGCCTTTCTCCTTTCACAGAGAAAATCGCTGATCGCCTTGGAAAAAGAAGATGAGGAGGAGAGAAATAAAACAATCGAAAGTTTGAAGACTGCACTGCGGACAAAACCAATGAGGCAATTCCGTTTCCTGGCTTTATTGCTGTGGTCATGGCTTTGGATTTGTGTTCTCTGGCAGAGGAGGGGGTTAAATAGAAATATGAATGGGGCCTGTGCAGGACAAGGCACTTGCTTTTTTTTGATTGATCTCTTGTCATTTTGCCTTGGTCCTTTTAGTAGCCAGGAACCACCAGGACCTTCACATCTGTTCAGACAAATCAGGCAACTTCTTATTTTTCAAATTTGCTTTTGTTCTCATTAGAACAGAATGTAAAAAAATCCTTCCAGACTGATTTTTTTTTTTAAAAATGCAATTTTTGTTGGTCAACCAGGCCCTTTGTTTCAACTTCTCTTGCACTTTTTAAAGGGACAAAGTCACATGAATCTTCAGGCTTTTATGAAATGCAAAAAAACCCCAAAACATTGCTAGGAGGTTTTGATGGTGAGGGTAAAGAAAGGGTGGGACTCTTTCTGAATGTCTGTAGTTTTTCCTAACTTTGGTTTCTCTGGAGTCTGCATGCACACATCTGCAAAACCTTTAAGATGCCTCAGGTCAACAGTTCCTGATGGAAAAATGTTTCATGACCCAGTCTGGTTATGGAAGAAACAGCTATTGCTTGTAATTGCGTTCCCGTCTTCCGTTTCTCTTTTGCAATGGTTCTGGTGATGCTACTTGGTAAGAAATTCCCAGGGTTGAGGGTGAGCACCCAATTTCCGTGGAACCTGGACATCTTGGGTGCTGGCTCCCCATAGTCCCCTGGGAGCAGGGCTGGTACCCAGCCATGAAACTTTGCAAAGTCCTTAAAAGTGGTTTGTCTCGCTGGAAGTCGGAAGGATCCAGCAGGCTCTATAAAAAATGTTACCTGTTGGACCTGCTTTTGCTCCCAGGGAAGTGAACGTCAAATTTCCTGTTGACTTTGACTGTAAGAAGAGCAGGCTTTGAAGCAGAGAAATCAGTTTTCCCTGAGCCTGCAATTACCCCTTTTGTTGCTGCGCATCAGCATGGCTTGTTTCGAATTAAAATCATCCCGATGCTGGGATGTTCCTTGGCTCATTTGCTTTCCGAGCCCATGCCTTTTGCCAAACCAGAATACACCCAGCCTGGATGGCATCAGGCAGGGAGGTCCTAAAAGGCCTGGGCAGCGTGCAGTGTTACGTCTGCCTGCTCTGGTGAATCTGCCTGGGGCGCTGCTGTGCATTTGCTATCTGTTTTCTATTTAGTGGCATTATAAGTCATCATAAAAATCAGAAATCCCTTAAAAATGGTGAGATGTGCCTAAGGGAGGACAAGGGTGTGGATGGTGAGGCAGGAGAAGTAGCAGGAGGCAGAAAGTCTGACAGGCATCATGGGCTCGGCTGGTGTTGGGGTGTCTGTGGCTGACGAGGAGGTGACTCCAGGACTTGGGAGCTTCTTCCAGTCCTGGGCAAAACTGGTCCCAAGTGAGTGAGATTTAAGACTCAGGTTGGGGACTGGGAAGGTTTTGCAGCAGTGTGGCTGCAAACTCCTAACCTTCACCCTGGGGTTTCTGCTGGGTTAGCTGGTCGTCTTCTAAATATCTTACCTAGATCTGGACAACCTTGTGCAGATAATGCCTGGTTGCCTACGCTACCAAGCACTGATTAAATTGATTTTTGCAACCCCTTCCCTGTCTCTGGGCCGTAGGAGGCCTGCAGGCTTTCTGCTATCCAGAGTCCAGGAAAAAATATAGAAGACGTTCCTGGGTTTACAACAACAGACACGCCAGCCCTGTTTGAGGGTAAAAGGGTCCTTTAGCATTTGGTTTTAAAGGTAAAAACCCTCTTTCTGACAGGTTTGTAACCCGGTTCATCGACCTGGATGGCTTGTCGTGTATTCTGAACTTTCTCAAAAGCATGGACTATGAGACGGCAGAGTCTCGAATACATACCTCGCTCATTGGCTGTATAAAAGCACTAATGAACAACTCCTTGGGCCGGTCTCACGTCCTGGCCCATTCGGAGAGTATTAACGTAATCGCTCAGAGTCTGAGCACGGAGAATATTAAGACGAAGGTGGCAGTGCTGGAAATCATGGGCGCTGTGTGCCTGGTTCCTGGGGGCCACAAAAAGGTACTGGAGGCGATGCTGCACTACCAGAAATACGCCAGCGAACGGACTCGTTTTCAGGTAAGTCTTGACTTGCTCCCAAAATTCAGCGTTCTTGTCCCTTCTTCCTCCTGGATATCTAAATGCCAGTTGCAAATGATTTTTTATGGCTGTTTGCAACTTAGACACTCTGGGGATTACCCCAGAACCACCTCTGATGAGGTCTGCAGTTGAGCAAAGAGTGAAGAACCAGTTATTTAAGGCAGCACCCCCTCAAAAAGAAAAAAAAAGCTTGCTTGTGCAGCGTCTCTGGGATTGCAGCTCTGCAAGGCTGTAGCACATCTGGATGGGCTGATGTTAGCCCAAACGGGTGCTGGGGTGGGCCGCATTACAGCAGGCAGCAGCTGATCCATCCCCCAGCTACAGGGGCTGTAGGAGCACCATGCGTGGTTCCTGCACGCGTCCCCGGCCGTTTGTGCAGCTCTGGGGCTGTCGCTGGGCATTTAACTGACGTTGCATGTTTGACAGACGCTGATAAATGACTTGGACAAGAGCACGGGGCGGTATCGGGACGAAGTGAGCCTCAAGACAGCCATCATGTCCTTCATCAACGCAGTCCTGAGCCAGGGGGCAGGCGTGGTGAGCACCGGGGCTCTTGGAGAGGGAGGTGTTTTGGTGGGTTTGGGGTTGTTTTGTTTCAGTAAGGTTTCTGAGGATGTGCACCTTGCTGTGTTGACCCCACAACTGTCCCCTGCAGGAAAGCCTGGATTTCAGACTCCACCTGAGATACGAATTTCTCATGCTCGGAATCCAGCCAGTCATTGATAAACTACGAGAGCATGAAAATTCAACCCTCGACCGGTGAGTAGTGACCCCCAGCCTGATGGTTATTTTTGCCCTTGCCCTGGGCCCTTGCTTTCTGTTTTTTGGAGCTGGCCTTTGAGGATCTAGACTGTTGATCTGGCCCCTCTTGAGGAAATTCTTCGCTGTTGCCAGAGAGGGAGGGGAAAAGCCATTTCACCACGCTCTAACATAGGGTTGAGCCAGGAAGGATGTGCCAGCGGGGGCCTGGGGGATGCTGCCAGCCCTCCTCCTCCTCTGCTTGTCCCAAAAGACTCCTTGGACAGGCTGTAATAACTGGGAGCTCGAGACTGAAGATCCAGTTGATGTTTCAAGCCTCGCTTGTCTCTGGGCTGCTGCCAGGCTGGCTGCCTGCAGTTTATTAATTGTCACATTCATATCTGCTTTTAACAGTCTTTTTTTTTTTTTTTTTCCTCTTTCTTTCCTCAGCCACTTAGATTTTTTCGAAATGCTTAGAAATGAAGATGAACTAGAATTTGCCAAAAGATTTGAGCTGGTGAGTACAAACATTGCTGATGCAGACAGTGGCACTCGATGCCACAGTTCCTTTTAAAAGCGCCTGTGTGGCCTGCAACAAAGTGCGGTCTTTTGGATAAAATTTGGAGGTTGGAAAGCCATCTCGATGGTTGCAACCTCCATCCTACAGCCTGCTTCGTGCCTCTGCTGCTCTGGCTGCCGACCAGCGCTGTTTGCCCCTTGCAGGGCAGTGGGGCTTGTCTGTCCATCAGGTGTGGGGTGAGGATGGCTCCTGGGGTTTGGAGCTGAAACTCGGGAAACACGTGGTGCCACCGCTGGTCCGATGGCCTGACCTCACTTCTCTCCGCAGGTCCACATCGACACCAAAAGTGCGACTCAGATGTTTGAGCTGACGAGGAAGAGGCTGACGCACACCGAGGCATACCCGCACTTTATGTCTATCCTGCACCACTGTCTGCAAATGCCTTGTGAGTCCCAGGACGGGGGAGGAAACCTGCGGCTGCCGGGGGCTTGGCAGCCCATGTCTCCTTCCTGGGGGTGGCAGTGACCTCCCTGCTGCTCCCCTCACTCTCTCCTCTCCTTCTCCTCCAGATAAAAGAAGCGGCAACACTGTCCAGTACTGGCTGCTGCTCGACCGGATCGTGCAGCAGATCGTCATCCAGAGTGACAAAGGGCAGGACCCCGACGCCACTCCCCTGGAAAACTTCAATATTAAAAACGTTGTCCGAATGTAAGTGCCCGCCCGCCTTTACCGGGGTTGGCTGCTGAGCAGCACCAACATGGGCTGCCGTGGCTTTGCTGCCTCCCGCTCTGGCGGGCGAGAGGGCCAGGGCCGGGGGTTATCCCTGCCACGATGGCATCATTTTCACCTCTTAAGCACAACGTGCAGGTCAATTAAGCTCAGACTCTGTGTCCTCAGCGAGCTGTTTCCCCCGACCGCTGCTGTCACTCTTCCTCGTTCATCACGTACTGTCACCCGGTGATGTTTCTGCTCCTCGGTTGGACAAGCCAGCATCCCTGGAGCTGTTCAGACAGCGCTGCATCCCAGCCTGCAAAACCCTGCCGGGGGGAGAGTGTTAGAAATACCAGTTTGGGAGCCTTGAATCCCGCTGCCCAGGCTTGCTCAGTCGTGTTTCTTGCTGGTGATGGTCACTCGTTTACTGCAGTAGGATTATCTCACGTGGTACATGTCTTTTCCTTTTAGGCTAGTCAATGAAAATGAAGTGAAACAGTGGAAAGAGCAAGCAGAAAAAATGCGAAAAGGTGAGTGACAGAGAAACACACGGCGTTTTTAACTTTAGTGCGCACGGTAAGCTAAATGGATAATGTATACATGTATTTAGCCGGATGGATTCCACAGGCTTTATGGAGTGGCTGAGGTAATATTACGGTATGAGGTTTACAAGGGAAATGGGCAAAGCAGATCTTCATTTTTTCATGGGGAGGCCCTGGCTGGGGTATTAAGGCACAGCACACCCTCCCTTTTCTTAACTGCGCCACTTCTCTGCAGGGCAGCGTGGGGGTTAGTCCCCTGCATGCTGCCATTCGCCAAAAGGGAGTGTTTGTCACCCAAAAGTGGTCTCATGGGGCTGTTTCAGAGCACAGCGAGCTTCAGCAGAAGCTGGAGAAGAAGGAGCGGGAGTGTGACGCCAAGGCCCAAGAGAAGGAAGAAATGATGCAGACGCTGAACAAGATGAAGGAGAAGCTGGAGAAGGAGTCCAGTGAGCACAAGCAGGTCAAGCAGCAGGTGGCAGATCTCACGGCGCAGCTCCACGAGATGAGCAGGGTGAGGCCCCAAACCTCCTCCCCGTTGTGGCCCAGTCCCACCCCCCCCCTGCAAACACTGTGGGGTGATTTCTGGAGGCTGAGCTGCACAGAGGGCTGAGAAAGGAGCTTGTTGGGAGGGCCACCAAGATGTCCATCCCTGGTGATGGGGTGATTTCACCTCTCCAGCTGTATTGGACCTCAGTCAGGAGTGCTGAAGCCTTTGAGTGCTTCCTGTGCTGGTTAAATTTTGGCAAAAAAAATTAAAAATCAGCCTGGGGGTATTTCTTGGGTGGTGTCCCCCAGCTCCGTATGACCAGTCCCCTTTTTTCTTCCTCTCCCAGAGGGCAATCTGTGCTGCCAGCCCCGGAGGACCTCCCTTGCCCCCAGGAGCTCCTGGTGGCCCTTTACCTTCTCCAGCTCCAGGATCCCTCCTTCCCCCTCCACCACCACCGCCACCACCAGGGGGATGTCCCCCACCACCTCCTCCACCACCCCCCCCTCCAGGCGGCCCCCCCACCACCCCCTGGCCCCCCACCCCTGGATGGGGTGATGCCTCCCCCCGGAGCACCTCTGGGCTTAACCCTCAAGAAGAAGAGCATCCCACAGCCGACGAATGCCCTCAAGTCCTTCAACTGGTCCAAGCTGCCAGAGGTAAGCCGGGCAATAATTTGGGCAGCGAAACTGGAGGTGCTGAACAGCCACCTGGTGCCATGGGGCAGGTGGGCAGGGGACCCCCAACCTGCAGTCCTCCCGCTGTCTTGCAGAATAAGCTGGTGGGCACTGTGTGGACCAACATAGATGACACAAAAGTGTTCAAAATCCTGGACCTCGAAGACCTGGAAAGAACATTCTCTGCCTACCAAAGACAGCAGGTAACGGCTGGCTCGGGGTGCACGCGGGGATGTGGGCAAGGCACCGCCATTACGAGATCATGCGGTTTCACTTGTGGTTTCAAAACACATTTCCCGTCATTATTTCATACCAATGCCATTTTTGCCAGTTCGACTTGATCTGCTTTATCTTCTCATCCTCATGTCGGTGCTTTTGCATTGAAGTGGCCGTTCACAGCTCGGTGTGCCTGCCCACGCACCTGACCACGTGTGTCATGAAGACAGATCACCAAAAAACCAAACAAACTAAAGAGACAGGGAATATATGAAAATAACCCCCAGATGTGGCCACGGTTGGGTAATATTTTTGGATCGCTCTTAACAGCAACTGCTTCATGTCTCCGTATTGGGTGGAAAATTTCTATCCCTCTCTGGCCAAGAAGGACTAAGTTTTACCCACATCTACCATGGGTGGATCTCTTCTTTTATTTTTGTAGTGAGCCCAGAGCAAAATGTGAGCTTTGAACAAAAAAGCAAATCCCAAACCAAAATAATGACACTGCAGGCAGAAGTCTCTGCTTTTTAATCTCCTGCTCAAGCAATATGGCCCCAGTTTGGAAGGCATCAAAGCACACGAAGAAAATTAGACACTTATTTTACCCCAGGCAGGACCACGATGGGCAAAAGCAATGAGTTTTTCAGGAAGGCAGGAGAAAAAGCAAGGAGAGAGGCTGAAAAAGTCATGTTCACCTGCTGAAGGTCTGGCTGTGTTGCTGGGAGAAGAGAACAGCTTGTCCTGCTCTTGCCAGGCTCAGGCGGAGGGACGGTGCCGGGAAGGAGTGGACCCAACACATAAGCTCCTTAGGCAACGTAAGAGTTTAATCTCTTCCAGAGGCTAATTGAGGGAAAGATCAAGGCAGATTAAAGCAGGGCAAATATCAAGAGTAACCCACCACAAGTATGTGCTGTCCCGATGTGTTTCAGGAATAGGTGACCATGGTGTTGGCTCTGTCCCCTGGCATTTTTGGAGCTTGACTCATGCCTACTGAAGGGCATGTCTGAAGACAAGAAATGGAAATGGAGGGGGAGCAAGAATAGAAACCTGGTGTGTCAGTGGGACAGTTCACCCTCTGGGTTGCTTGCCCGAGTCCATGAATCACCTGGTGTGCTGCGGATTATTGCCAGGCAGGAATTTAAAAATAATTTGGCTTGACTGAGGTCTTGCTGGGTGAAGCAGCCGGTCAGGTTCAGGGCCAGCAAGAAGGGAGAGATGCTGCAAGGAGAGCTGTGACACGGGCTTTCACCCCGCAAGGGATGAGGACCAAAAGGGAGCTGAATGTGAGAGCCAGGGACTGGGTGGGACTGGCAGAAGATGCTGCGAGAGCACCTGGGAGGGAGATTGGGAAAGAGGAGGTGAAATCCCACCCATGAGATGCTGCCATGGCTTGGGAGTATGATGCACAAGTTCCTTGTGGCTCACCCAGGCTTCATGGTAGTACTGTTTTCTGTGACTCGAGTGATGGGACACATCCCCCTGGACCTGAGGGCACGTGGTTGCTCACCTGTGAGTCCCCAGGGTGCCCCCACTTGCCGTCCCAGCATGGGGAGGGGGTGCCTGGCTGCGTGGCCCAGCATTGCCAGCAGCACAGCTCTGCAGACAGCTGCCGTGCACGTACCAGCACCCGGGGTTAGAGACACTCCTTGGGAGAACACACGCACACCACGGGGCACTTCGCACACGGTGTAGGGCTGGGGGAGTTCCATGTGAACGGGCTGTCCCTGCGGGGAGGGATGATGAACTAATGCCTTAATAATTTGCAGTGGTTTTGAGCTCTAGCAAAAGTTGGTTTCTGGTTAGAGCAAGCAGGAGAGGAGCAGGGATTTCTTCTTCCTGCTCCCCATCTTGAGCCCTTGGCCAAAAATCACTTGCTTGGTGATCGCACCTCTCACTTGTCATGACGTCGGCAGGACCTGGAGCATCAGGGGCTGCCTGCCTGCCCATACCCCGATCAAACCGGGGCTCTGAAACCGCATGGCTGAGTGGTGCATTGCTGTGGCCGGTGCCCCCGCAGGGTTCAGGGGCAGCGTGCAGAGGTGTGCGTGGTGCAGAGAGCTCTCTGAGCGCCCCCCAAGTGGCTGTTGTGGGGCTGCTCTTGATGGGATTTGGCTGGTTTTATTGCCATAGTGCCTGGGAATCCCTAAGTAGTGCACAGACCTGAGATTTAATCCTTAAATTTAATTTTCAGCATCTCTTTAAATGCTTTTCCCCACGTCACAGGCTACAAAGTGAGCTCTGCAACTCTCGGGGAGGACAGGAGCCCTCTGGGCTTCCTGCGGCTCAGCCTGGGAGCATCCCTGCCCTGAGCTGGGCGATGCATGGGCACTTGCCCTGAGCTGTCGGGAGAGCCCGTATCCTCCCCATCCTCCCTGCCGAGGCTCTGCAGATGCCCCTGTCCCCTGAGACAGGCTCAGCCCCGTAGCTGTGCATAATACCAGCGTTTACCAGTCTTGCTAGATATAACAGAAAAAGCAACAGGAGCTCTGTGTTTCAGGCTGCGGTGTGAGGACCTGGCAGGGCTGGAGGTAACTGCTTAAGGACGTGCATGTGGTGATGGAGGAAAGCAAGTCTAGGGCCATCAGGGCTTACGTTGTGCTACGCAGGGGTCTGCGCCTCCGTCGGAGATATTTTGAGAGCCTGCAAGGGAGAAGAGGCTGGGAGCGATGCTGATAAGTGGCAGTGACACGGTCGGGGCAGTCCTGGCAGGTCCTGCAGCGATGAGTGATGTAGAAGAACCACGGCCAAGTGGAAAACATACGTGTTGTTGAACCGAGGGCTTAGCAGTGAGCTGGGAAAGAATTCATCTGCTAAAAAAGGATGAAAGAAAAGCCTGCAGCTCCTCCGTGCAAGTGAGAGTGACCTGTGCAGGGGCTAAGGGCACCAGGGATGGGGAATGTTTGTGGGGATGGTGGCAGCAGATTTAAAGCTACTCCTTCGTACACCACCGTCCTGCAGCAGAGGCTGATCGCAGTTCATGCGAGGGAAAGGGGCAGAGCTGAGGCTGGTTTGAGGCAGAGAGGGAGGGTTTTTGTAACAAGCCTTTTCTCTACCTTAATGCACGGGGAGCCCTTTTTCTCCCGGAGCAGGAGGCTGCAGGAGGACCACCACATCCTTCTCCTCTCCAGCAGCATGGGGCAGATCTGAGCATCAGGATGGAAGGAGGGCTTTCTAATTAATGACCAGTTAAATGAACAAGAAGATAACCATTGCTGCCTTGGGTGTGCTTTGCGCCTGTCCCACGAAGGAGCCTGCTGGGAAAAGGCTGCTTTATGAAACTTCGATCCTTTACAACCTTGACTGATCCACGGAGTTAATTCTGCCTCTGCAACAGCCACAGGTCTGGCTAAATTGTATGGTTTTTCATCTAACCTCCCTGAAGTACAGCAGTGGCAGCTTGGGTGTCCTTATTCAGGATCTGCAGGTCCCCCTTGCCTTGCAAAGCCCCCAGTGTGGTGCCATTGCCAGAACTCTGCTCCTGGGCATGGTTGTGGCAGTTCTTTGATACGTGTTTCCATGCAGATGGGTACGATGCTGCCTTGGGGAAGTGCTCAGCGCAGCGCTGCGCCGGGGTGCCCATGTTGCACCCCATGGGTGCTCATCCCTCTGCCAAAGAAAGGGTCAGTCTCTCCTTTTCTTGGATGAAGTTTCTTTGCCTGCTGGCACATGTTGTCCTGCTTCATGGCTGCAGCATTTCTGTGGCTTTAAGGAAAGCCTGACATGTTGGTTTTTAGCCACAGAGCTTGCGGTTGGCACAGCTCAGCTTCTGGTGGGTGCCGGTCCCCCAGCCCCGGTGTTCGGTGGCACCTAATGGAGCTCCTTCCCATCCTCCCACCCAGAGCCATGTGTGGGTCCTGGGCTGATCCAGCCTCGACAGCCGATCAGGGGAAGACCTGCATAAACAAGGTTTCCTTTAAAAAGGAGGCAGGGAAGGGATTGTGTTTGGGGATGACCAACTCAAACCAGGCACATGGGCCATCAGCCACCTCTGCGCGGAGGGGCTGGAGGGAAATGCCCTTGTAAACCAATTGTGTTTGGATCCCCCTACCTCCTCCGCTCACTGCCAGCCTTCTTTTTTTACTAAGAAAAAGAAAAAATTAAATGATTTATGCATCTTTTGAAACCTCCCTCCCCATCATGGAGCTGCCAGATGGTTTCTTGAGCCAAGCAAACACAAAAACAAGATGCAGCCCAGCTAACAAGGAGGGAAAACCTCTGTGTGTGTGTGTGTGTGTGTGGTGCTGGCTTTGCCACACTTGCTTCCAGTCTGGTGGGGAGAGCCCAGCAGGACAACCAGGTCTTTGGAGGACCGTGATGCAGGTGGGGCAGAAGTCAAGGGGAAACAAGTTGCCATGGCAAATGGTAAAGTTTTGCTGCGGCCAGACTTGCTCCAGGATGAGCCTCTCGTTATTTCCACTTGAAAGCCATGTTTTTCCTGGCAGCCACGTTGGCATTTCAGTCCCTCAGATTTACAAAAACTAGCAATTTTCTTCCCCAGCACGGCGGGCTGAGCGGTGCTGTGCCTTTGGGCCAGCACTCGCCGAGCCTCGCGCAGAGCAGTGGCAGAGTTTGGCCAGCATCCTCCCACCTCGTCCCGTGTCCCCTCCCCACCTCCTTGCACACCAGCACCTTGGCCTGATCCATTCATGGAGCTGTCTCTCCCTCTTCCATCAGCCCTCCCCTTCTGCGCATCCTTTAACCCTCACCACATTTTCATGTGCATCCCCCCGTATTTCGGTGCCGGCAGACCCCGAGTGCCTCCCCATGCTGCCGAGCTGCCCCCCGTGCTGCACCATCCCCTTGACTATGCTTCGAATCCTTTTGGTTTCGCTGAGATCACTGAACTGCATGTGTTTTTACTGCCTTTTTCCATGCTTCTGCTATGGCCGTAGGACTTCTTTGTGAACGGTAACTCCAGACAGGTAAGCGAGCATCCGCAGGAGCCCAGTGCCTGCAAGCAGCAAGGGCAGGGCGAGCGTGGGGCTGGGGACGTGGGAGACGCGTGTGTTGCTGTGGGGGGTTAACCTGCGGCGAAGTGGGGTTTAAATTGGAGAGGTACAAAGATCATCAGGAGGGGCACCTTGAAAGTTGCTGCTGGGGAGGCTGGTAAGTACGAAGCTGCCCTCCTCTCTGCTGTCTGGCCAGACACCGTAGCCAACGTCTGAGTCCAGGGGTTGAATTTTCAGATGGAGCTTAACACAGGGAAGCTCCTACCACTGCCTATTTTTTTCTCCTCAAAACATGGAAATAAATAAGCTCCTGTCTGTGGGTTGAAGCTCTCTGTTTCATCACGGTCAGAGCAGGCAAGGCACATAAGAGGAACAGCTGATGGTGACTTGGGGCTCACCTTCCTTCACCTACGTTACCTGTCCCGGCAGCTTCCCATTTCTCATAGCTGGGTGGGTTTTTTTCATTCAAACAAGAAAAAGAGTAAAAAATGGGAACTTCTGTGCTTACTCTCTACCTGTGCAGTGGCTGTATGCCAGGTCTCCTACACTCACAGAGGTTTAGTGCGGATCTGCAGCACGTGGAACCTTGCAGCTCCAGGTTGTGTACTTTCCAGAAGGATTTAATAGCCGGCTTTCAATTGATTAACCTTACTAAAACATGTGATATGGTAAATTAAAACTGGGGCAACGTGAACCCCTTGGGCAACCCTGCAAGATTGCTGTATGTAGATCTGCCCATTCACCCACAACCGCAATTTGGTATATTGTTACTCATTTGAAGGTAACATATTTAAGCAGCTTAGGAGATGTAGGTGCTTATGCGACACCAATTCCTGCTTTCAAATCCCTTATTTGGGGAGAATTTCCCTGAAAGAGCAGCAAATGCTGCAGGTTGTGTTTGCAAGTCCAGTAGCTCGTGTTGGTTAGCTTGCTCAGGAGGACTGATGCGTGAAGGGCGACTGCAGATGTTTGGAGTGGGGGTGAAGAACAAGAGTGATGCTGAGTGTGTGCAGCAGCCCATAATGAAATATTTCATGTGCGGATTTAATGAAGTATCACAAATATGCGTGCTAAGAAAGCCCAGCTTTATTTATTCATCCGTGCCTGTGTGTTTGCAGATTCTAAAATCTTCCTTGTCTGAGAAAATATTTACATTTCTAACCAGTGGCTTCAAAGCCAGCTCTGGTTTATGAAGCAACTTACTGTGTTTCAGTTACAGGCGATGGGTTTTACCCGTAACCCGTGATGACGCTCCTGATTAATGGGGGTCTGCTGTGTATCACGCTGCTATGTGCTGAGAGCACTAAATGTCTTTGCTTCTCCACGGCTTTCCTCCAGGCTTTTTTTTTCCCCCCTTGTTTTTTTGTAGAAGGAAGATGCTATCGATGACACCTTGAGTTCCCGGCATAAAGTCAAGGAGCTTTCAGTCATAGATGGCCGGAGAGCTCAGAACTGCAATATCCTCCTCTCCAGGTAGGGTTAATACCCTCTCGCTGTCTGGGGAGCTGGGGGGGGTGCTTGATACCCTGCCCTGGGCTCTAGGGGTTGTTCCTCATCCCCAGGGGGGTTTTAATGACAAGAGCCAGCATGGGAGGAGAGCCAGCGACACCTGAACCCAGCTATAGCCTTACACTGTTCATGGCGGGGTGGTGCGGCGGGGAGATGCGATTAACCGGGTACGGGGCAATTTGGTGTCCCTGGAAAGCCCCAGAGCCTTTGCAGGGGATGGGAGGGGGTTGGTTTCACCTCTTACCTTACTCAGCCTGGGTTTTGTTTGGTCTTTGATGATGGTTGAAGAAGGTCTCTGTTAGGCTGGGGAAAGTGCTGGGTATAGGCAGGGTGCAGGGAGCGTAATTTGGCCAGGGCTGGCTGCCGGTGTGGGTGTTCTGTGCCACATCTGCATTTCGGGAAGGGGACGTCCCCCTCTTACAGCTGCCCAGCCCCGCTGGATGACAGCCGCCTGCTCACCCCTCGCGATGCAGGCTCAACCCTGCCCTGCTACCAGCAATTTAATCCCATCCCCAGCTTGCTGCCAAGAGGATAAAAAGAGCCTTTTTTTGGCAAGATAAACTACACCAATAAGACTGACTTCTGAGAAGGGAGAAGCCAGGCTGCAGTGGTCTGAAAAGATCAACCATCAGTGTAGCTACTTGGAAAAAAAACCACGCGAACAGCAGTAGAAAATGCCACTTGTTTCTGACTCACCCAGAAAAAATACAGTCCCAACAGCAGTAAAGTATAGCTCCATTCAGAAATGTTTGCTCCGCTGCATGGAAGTGCAGAACGTTTTGTGCCACTCAGGTCCGGCCAGGATGGAGCAGCATCGCTGGCAGGTTGGGCTTGCAGCCATGGCGCCCAAATTCTGTGTTTTCCCGGACCATGGATCGGCAGAGCCGGTGCCTCGCCTGGGCAGCCCGGCTGGTTTCCTTCCCTGGAAAGCATGCGGAGGCTGATGCCTGCAAAAAAAACCCCTCTGGGCAAGTAACTCACAGTCCTTGGAGCTTCTTCAAGCTCTCCTGAAGGTGGTCCACAGCCCTGTGGGCAGCGGGAGCGATGAGTGCAGTGAGCCACGTGCCGCAGCGTTCGGTGGTAAAATTGCCGTGTTTATGGCCATTTCTGCTCTGGGTTGCTTCTGGGGATTTTCATGCTTCCTAGCTGTCCAAATAAAAAGGATGACGATGAGAGCGGAGTTTAAAGCAGCAGGCGAACGAGTACGTTTGTGTCAGCCAGCTATTAGCAAGTAAAGCAATGGGATTTGGGGCACTGGCTGGGCTGCCTCCCGGCGTACTTAGGCTGAGCAGTCAGTGTGGGTTTAGGTGTAATTCAGCCAGAGGTTTAAGCGTATAATAGAAAGTTAAGAATGCAAATAGCCCCTTCAGTGGGAAATGGAGCTACTCAAGCAATTAACTTCAAAGGCATCTTCCCTGCCTTACTGCATAAAGGTCTTCATTTCATCTCACCAGCAAATCTTTCTCTTCCAAGAAAGTGATGGCTGGAAATGAGTTGCCAGTAATTAATCCAACAAAAATGACAAGACGGGGGCTGCTGCCTGTATGCCCTCCCCTTTGGGTCATTTCCTAGAGGAGAAGTGGGATCAGACCTGCCTTGCCGGGTGGTTTTCAGGACTCTCATACAGCTTTTTCCGCGCACATCCTGCATCATGGGAGTCCTGCAGGGCTGAGCAGCTCTGGGGGAGCAGCGACTTGTGCCAGCTGCTGCTTTGGACATGCTTTGGGGTTCGTCCTGTGGTGCTCCCAGGGATGCACAGGCGGAGAGGCCAGCCAGGCAGGGCATTTCTCTAGCACTGCAGCAGCAGACAAATCTGCTCCTTCCCCCATTTTTGCAAGGGACCACCACTGAGTTTCTTTCCCTAAGATCCCTTTGGGTGATTTACTCTTGATGCCAAGTGACTAAAAGGAAGGGCAGTGTCAGGATGAAGCCCAAATATTCTTCTGGCTCCCAAGGGCCTGTGTAGGCTCAGGTCCAGCCAGACTCCGTATGACCTTGGGCAAACCCTTTCATCTCTGCCCACCCCAGTTGCCCGTCCCTAAGCTGAACAGAGCAGCACGTCCCTGGCCCCGGTGTTGCAAAGGGCTTGGCTTAACCTGGTCTCGCAGGGTGACTCGCTGCAGCCGGGCTGCTGCTCTCCCGCCTTCCTCATGCAACCATGGTGGGGACAAGCACACTTTCACATGCGAAAGGACCTGCAAGCTTGGCCCCTGATTTAGCCCAGACGTTTGTAAGCTCACCAGGCATTGTCTGGCTTGCAGCGTGGAAAGATTACAGCCAGCAAGATACTTTATCTCTCTCTGTAGATTTATTTTTTTGCCTGTTTCCCTTGCTTTGGGAGAAATTACTGCACAGTGAGATCACTGGATTCTCCTCCGGCTTGTAATGCAGCACAAGAATATTTTTAACTTCTGCTTTTTTCTGTTTTTTTGGAGAACGCTTGCTGAGGTCAGCACATTATCGGGTCTTCCTCGACGAACCCACCATGTCCTTGCTTTTGCTCCCTGTGTATGTGTGTGTGTTTTTAGTGCTGCTTTCTGCAAGATGCAAATCAAGCCCTTGCTCCATCACTTTCTGCCTGCGCTGGCGGTGAATGGCTCGTTTGATTCCTCTCTCCGGCGAGGCAGCATGGAGCATTTTTCTCGAATGAATGTGGCTTTTCAAGAGGGCGCGTCCCTTTACCGGCGGAATTTGTTTTTCCCCTTCACACTTATTACGTCCTCCGCAGGACTCTACAAAAGCCACGCAAAATAGCCTCGCGCTTGTCAGGCTGGCGAGCTGTCACTTTGCATCGGCGGGCTGCTGGCTTTAAATCCCTGTGACAGCAAGTCCTGTGACCCCGTTCCTCTCAGACGGCTCGCATTCGACAGCTGCTGCCAACAATGATAATTATTGTGGTTATAGATAAGCTTCTAGCTTTCACTGGCCCCTTTCCCATCAAATTGTCTGAGAAGCTGTTTTCTTCTGGCGCCCCGCGCTTGCTCTCTGCCGATGCCGGGGCAGGCTCTTGTTCTTGGCACGGGGTTTTGATGATTCCTGAGAAAAGTTTTTTCAGCCTCTTTTTTTAAAATATATTCTATTATTGACTTTGTTTTTAATAAGCAGGGCTTACAAAAGTCACCCTCATCTTTCACTGCCCTCCTGGAGATGATCACAGTGGAAAGTGCCTGGTTTAGGTGTTCACTTTGGCTTTGGATAAGGGGTGACTGCCTACCCGCCCCCTTCTCCCAGGAGCATTTTTGCCTCCCAGGGATCCCCCAAATGTCCAAATCCAGCCAGTGTCTGCTTTTCACCGGGGTGGGGACCAATGTGACATTTGTTGGCAGTCTGAGCTCTTGTATTGCTGCTTGGGTGTAAAAAGAGTCCTCCTGCAGCTTCATATCCCACCTTGGGTCGTGTCCATCCCGTACGGGACAGGTAGGGTGTCTACAGGACACGGCTGCTCGTCACTGCAAGCATCAGAGGGGACATTTTCCATGGATGCTAGGTTTGCTCCTTGTGGAGCAGCCCAGCAATTGTCCTGGCCACTGCTCAGCGCAACCTTTGTGCTTCCTGCCCTGGCTGAGGTGAGATTTTAACTCACTCCTCATTTAACAAACTCTTTCTTGGGGTGCTGCCTCAAGCAGGAGGTGAGAGAGGACTGGGTACGAGATGAGAAACATGAACTCAAAAGGAACAAATATTTACTTGCCAGGTCTGTAAGATCCACCAGCCTTAATAAAGCTAATCCTTCACTTTCAGTCTTGAGCAAAAGATGTCAAGCTAAACCAAACCCTTTCTAGCCTGGTCTTAGAGACCAGCACCTTCCTGCTTCAGCTTCATCTTCCAAAAGCCAGCTCCACAGTCTCAGTCTGCTCCCTGAAGAGATGCAAGGATGAAAATACTTTCCTCTTAATTAGTCGGAGTGATCAAGTCAGCTCCCAATCTTCTTTTTGATCTGCTGATCAGGTTGACTTTGCAGGTCTCACATCCTGCCGTAGGGTGTGTTTCTGGTTTCAGCTCATTCCTTTGAGCCACGTCCAGTGTTTCAGCATCCCTTGGCAGCGCTGATCACTGAGACTGGGGTGATAGGTTTCCTCCAAGCCCACAAACAGGTCTTTTCTTTCCATGCAATAACAGGGGATTTTTTTTTTAAACTTATCTGTTACAATGGCTTTAACCATCACTGCAAGCTGGGCAAGGGATAGGATGTTGGCAGACAGAGTTGCAGGAGTTTCTGGGGTTTCCCTCTTTTGCATTTAGATTATTTTATCAACTGCAGTGCAAAAACGTGAAGAAAAGTATGCGTGGTTTTGCAGTCAAAGTCCTTGCAGGGAGTGGTCATGGGGAGTGCTGCAGACGTATGAAACTCTAATTAATAGGTGCTCTAGCCCAGGAGGAGCTGAGGGCATCTTTCTGTCTATTGCCTCAGCTCAGCGCAGGCTGCTGTCGAATAAACCACTGCCAGGGAACACCAACCTGCTGTTGCTTGCTGTGATACAATGGTCTGTGGTTTTAGAAATCTCCAATTTGAGGCTACATTTTCGATTCCTGTTACGTGAAGTGGAGGAAGAAAAAGCGGGTGGGGGCAGAAGCTGGTTTCCAACTGGTTACACTTCAAAGCACGTTGAATCCCCACCCCTCCAAAAAAAACCTGATGGGTTTCCTGGGATGCTCAGCATCCATTTCTCCAAACTTTGGATTTCTTTTTCTTCTTAGATGGAGACTCCAACCAAAGGCAGCTGGGAGGGGTGGGAGAGGCAACGTTCAACACCAAGAAAAGCAGCAGAAGTTGGCTAAATTTTCCTTAGGGGTTGTGGCGATGGGTTCAGGAGCAGTGCTGAGCTGCGCTCCTGAGCCCAGGCTGGGCTGTGCTGCAGATGGGGAGCGTGACCCCCACTGGTCCCGTGGCCCTCAGGGATGCTGGTGTTGCAGGAGCAGCATTGCTGTGTGCGAGAGTTACATGTGAAAGTTACTTATTTTTAATACATGTATAATACACTACTTACGATATGTATATAAAATGCTATAAAATGGGGGATGGTAGCTGTGGTGTGGGGAGAGGGAAGTGGCCAGCGGAGTTTGACACCTCCTCGTTCGCAGCGGGGCTGCTCTGTGCCGTGCCTTGGCAGAGCATGGTCCTACCGCGTTTCTTGCGCATTCTTCTTCATAACACACTGTATAGTGTTATTTGTGATGCTGCTGCTGGCCAGGAGTTAAGCTGTTCATGCCACACGAGCGTGTAGGAAACGCTCCTCAACTCTGTGCGATTGCTGGGCTGGGAATAACTCTCCTTCCCCCTCCACCTCCCAGGCTGAAACTCTCAAACGAGGAGATCAAACGAGCAATTTTGACGATGGATGAGCAGGAGGACCTCCCGAAAGACATGCTGGAGCAGGTGGGCAACGTGTCTCGTGCTCCTTCGTGGTTGCCTCATGCTGAGACCATGCTGTGCAAGGCGCTCGGGACAAAACCACGGCTTTGAGAAGTGTGTCAGGGCCCCAAATTATTTACCAACCACATGTTGAAAAACCACCCAAGTGGGCTGGAGCAGCAGGAAAGCATCTTGGTCGCAACATTGGCACTGGGAGCAGAATGGCTTCCACGTGCCATGCCTGTACGCGAATCTGCCCTGGGACCCCAAGGCTGAGCCAGGTGCCCATTTTGTGACTGCGGCTTGAAATTCGTGCTCGGTGGGTTTTTATTTTTGAAAGCTTGTTCAGCATTTTTGCAGTCCTCAAAAAGGGAATCCCATTTTTCACCCCCTCTGAATCCCTTTGGAAGCATTTCCTTAAAACTGAGCTGGTAATTGCACTTTCAGCAGAGACATGGGAGGATTCATTGCACAAAATTTCCACCTGCAAATAGGTAGAGTGGCAGCAAATGTGAGTCCCTCAGATCTCCTCTGGCAGACTTCAAGTCAAAACCTCCTTGGAGCAGATGTGGTACATCTGTTGTAAAACCAGAGTGATGGCAGGGCAGAACCAAGAGTCACTAATGTGATGGTGTAATAGGAGGGACATCACAGGAACAGCAATAACTCTTACTTCATAGGTGCCTTGGGGTCACTTTCTGTACATACCGAAAGGTAGTAGATTCAACCAACTAAATCACCATTTTGTTCCTGAAAAACTGTGCATGGCCCTCATGTCCACCAGTGTGCTTTCCCTTGTTTAGCTCCTGAAGTTTGTTCCTGAAAAGGGTGACATTGACCTCCTGGAAGAGCATAAGCATGAGCTGGACCGCATGGCCAAGGCTGACCGGTTCCTCTTTGAAATGAGCAGGTTGGTGACCCAGGGGACACGTGTTTTGGCCAGTGCCTGCATGGGCTGGTCACGATGTGGCTGTTTCATGGAGCCTGGTTGGGAAATATCCCCTGCTTACTGTTTTTCACATCAAGAAATGAGTTGGCCAAAGGGATGGGAGGGCAAGCAAGGTGCTCCCACCCACTGGGACTGCTCGTGATGCTGTGCTCCTAAAATCAGGATTGTGCATCCCAGACAAGCAGCAGCTGGACGGAACCGGGGGGGAGGGATGGGGAGTTGGATCCTCTGGAGAGAGGAGTTGGCTTCTCAGGTCACTTCTCGACACAGTTTCCATCATTCGGGGAAGAAAAGCTCAGTCTGGCACAACTCTGAAAGACTCCATCATCTGCATCATGGTCCAGGTGCTGTTTTAACGGTAATACAATAGTCCTTTCCTCTTCACACAAACATACCTAATAAATACTCAGGAGTGATGTATGTAAATTTTGCCCTGCTGTGTAGATGAATCCCGCTCCTCACTTCAGGAATGACTTGTCCCTGGGGCTCCTGAGAATCCATGAGATGGAAAGGAAATGTCATTTCTTCCTGCTCCTGGTAGCAATCATTTAAGGCTTAGAAGTCTTCAGGGATGAATAATGTTATCTTTTGTATGCACATCCTCTAGAGGTGGTGGGTTAAAATCTTGAAGCTCCTTATTTAAATCCAACTGAGTATTGAGCTCTTTGAATTTCTTAGCTGAACTTCAAGCAAGTCACTTGTTTGCAAAGTCAGTGAGTTTTACAACCTGAGATTGTAGTGGGAGATCAAAAATAGAAACGCTCCTGTCCTCCTTGAGAAATGTGTCGATGAGCACCGGGGCAATGCACCGTGTAGTTGCTGAGTGTCAAAGACAGGCAGGATGGAGCTGTGAAGTTCAGACCTGAGCCCTCGGGGTTGGAAGATGCTCAGAATTAGCTTTCGTATCGGAGGTCACCTTTCTTCTTCACAGTGTCTTGCCCAAGTATTGCTCCCGTGCCTTCATCTTTTGGAAAGCACAACATGCTGATGCAAATATTTCCCTTGATATCCGACACGGCTTTTTAATTTGCCCTGTGGTCTGTAACGGAGTGTGATGTCTTTGTCACCTCTGATTAGTACAACAACAGCGTAGCCCGTGGCCTTGTCTGTGAGCACGTCTCCCGTGGGTCCTTGGTCCAAATGACTCAAATCAGACTGCCATTTGCATAAAAGTGAGATCTTGTTTAGCTTAAATACAACTGACATGAGCAGAGCCGTCCCTAACTTGCCCAGGAAAGGGCTGGATTAGGCTGTGTTGGTGGCTTTCCAGCCCAGGCCATCATTTTGAGGATCTGAAGGTGCAGTTTGGTTAGTGCTGGCAGTTGGTGTGCCTGTGTCCACCCGCAGCTCATCACAAAGCCATTGGGAGCCCAGACCTCATCAGCGTCTTTGCTAAGGAGTGGTTGTAAATGAACTGTTTGTTCATAGCAATAAGGTGTAAAAATACACTTGTTGAACCTGCTGAGTTAAGGATAGGCTTAAGCATGTGCTTAAGAGCCCACCTGGATCCACCCCAGGACAGCTGTAGTTTCAGTTGTCATTTTTTCCCATCCCAGCATAGTTTCAGGGAGAAATGCGGTCATTATTTTTTAATCACCGTGGCTCAAGCGAGCTTTGTTAGCACAGCTGTGAGCAGCAGAGCAACTGAGCTCTGCCTGGAGCAAGCAAAGCTCAACCTGCACCTCTTTTTTTTTTTCCCCAGGATAAACCATTATCAGCAAAGGTTGCAGTCCCTCTACTTCAAGAAGAAGTTTGCAGAGAGAGTTGCAGAAGTCAAACCCAAGGTGGAAGGCAAGTGGCTGGACCTGCTAAGGTCCCTAAGGGGCTCCGCACTGGCATGAGGAGCGTTCATAGGAAGAGTATCCCTCTGTGGAGGTTGCAGTGATCAGGGGAAGGGAGGGAGCTGGTGGCCACTCTTTGGCCATGGGGACACTGAAGGGGTTGCTGCAAGGGCCCGGTGTGCTGTCGGGGCAGGGGTAATGTCCCACACCTCTCTGCTTTCAGCCATCCGTGCCGGCTCCAAGGCAGTGCTGCAGAGCAGCAGCCTCCAGCAGCTGCTGGAGGTGGTCCTGGCCTTCGGGAACTACATGAACAAAGGCCAGAGGGGCAACGCCTTCGGGTTTAAGATCTCCAGCCTCAACAAGATCGCGGACACCAAGTCCAGCATTGACAAGTGAGCAGCCTCTGCTCTTGTTCTCGGTAGTGTCCATGGTCCCCGGGACGCTGGGGGAACGGAGGGATCGTTAGCGTTGCCTCTGGGACATGGGTAGGTGGGAGCAGTCCCCTCCCTCCTGCCACCCCATCTGGCACATCCAGTGATGCAGGCATCCATTTTTGGAGCAGGACAGATTTCAAGGGAAGTCAAGCTGCAGATCAGCATGAGGATCAACAAGGGCTTTCCTTCCTGGGCTGGCTAAACGGCAGCCAAGGCTGATTGGGAGCATCATCCTCCAAATGTTTTTTTCCCACTTTGAGAAGCCAAGAGCCATCATGCTGTGGCTCAGTGGCCAGAGGAGGGATCCCAGGGGTTCCTCTCCACAGGAACCCCCTCTACGGCCCCCCCCCAAGCTGCCACAGCCATCTCCTGGTTTGCTCTTCCCTGCAGAGCTCTGTGCACAGAGCAAGAGGAGCTGGGTCAGATCTCAAACCTGCCTGGTCTCATCCATCAGTAAAGACAGTGGAGGACGGGAGAAGTGATACTCACGTCACCTCCCCATGGTCCCTCCTGTGGAGAGCTCTTGCTTGCAGGAACCGGGCTGCTCTGCACTGTGGCTGTGCATGGGACAGACCCATCCCATGTCCCCAGATCTCCAGCGAGCAGCATCCTTGCAGAAATTCCAAAATAGTTCATTACCAGGTTGGAATTTAACCAGTGTTTTTGACTGAGCTCTTGGATCCCCATGGTGCCGCCACGCTGACCTCGCTGCTCCTCTCTCCTAGGAACATCACTCTTCTGCACTATCTCATCACCATCGTTGAAAAGAAATATCCCAAAGTCCTCCGCCTGCACGAGGAGCTGCGAGACATCTCGCAGGCAGCCAAAGTCAAGTAAGCAGGGATTTAGGCGGTGCTTAGGGAGTGCCAGGAGTGCCTCTCCCCTCGCTTCAGCCTGCCTTTCCATGTCACCCTCCCCTGCTCACACTCCTGGCCAGATCCTGGCCGCCAGGCCCTGTGCTGCGGCCATGCTGGCCCGAGAGCAGCCCAGGAGGCAGGAGCAAACATCACGGGGTGGCTTTAAATCTCAGCCCTTGCAGCAAAAGGCTGCTCGCTTCCAGCCGTGAGGGAGGAGAGCTGCTTGGAGCAGCCGTTTCCTGTTGTTATCTCACCGCAGAAGCATTTAATTAATTTCTAATGGTACGTTAAGTAATCCGGGAGGAAGCGGTTGCGGTGTGGCTGCAGATAAAGGGCAGCTGTTTATCTGCATGCGGTGGGGAGGCTTTGCCTGCAGCATGGGCAGGAGCAGGCAGCAGTGTGAGGGGCTCACCTGCCTCCAGGTCCTGCCTGGCCCTCTTTTCACCACCAACATGGAGTTTCTGGTCTTTGCAACGAGCTTTTAAACCCTGCCCAGCGGAGGCAGGCTGCCGCTGTCTTTGCCGGCGGAGGCCCCCATTCAGCAAAGCCCTTAAATACGTGCTGAACTTGTAAGCACAGGAGGAATCTGCTGTTGCGCTGCAAAGCCCCGAAGTATGTGCTGAAGTCCCTCTGAAATCAATGAGGCTGTTTTGGTTTTAAAGTTCAGCGGGAGCTTACAGGCTTTGTTGCTTCAGGATGTGAGCAGCAAAGATCACAGGTTTCTGCAGCCAGCATGCGTTCGTGTTAGCTGTGGACATGAAAAGGGCCTGAAACTGCACCTTTTTAGAGGGGATGGCAAATACACACAGAGTTTACGGCAGCTCAAAGGTCTTTCAAGTTTTCAAAGTGCTCTTGAGCAATAGTGGCTTCCCCGCAGTAGATCTGTAACGTGCAAAGCAAGCATCCTCGCGTTTAAAATGTAAAATAATTGTCAGCCGTAGGGATTAAACAAAGTGACAGGACAAACCTCGGCATGCAAGGAGTGTGTGGCACTGCTCTCGTAGGCATTGGCTGAGAACGTGGTTGAGCAAGGAATGCTCCTCGCCCGTGAAGGCTCCGGCTTTCTCATGCTTGTGTATCTGCAGCTGTTGTACAGATACACGTATGGGAAAGAAAATGTCTGCGTAGAGGGTTTTCCCCCTCCCAAACTTTATCATTTTGCTCTAAACCGGACACCATATGTAATATTTGGGTTTGGTCCAACCTAGAGTGAAACCAAAAAGTTTCTAAAGCTCTGGAAGACCCTAAATTCCCCCCAGCCCTGCAGCTGTGAAGCAAAATTGCCGCCTCTGTCAATCCCACCGCTAGTAATGAACTGCTGGAGCACAGGGCTCCCAAAACTGCATTTTCCCAGACTAAACCTGCCAGGAACGCTTGCCCCATGACCTGACGTCAGCGTTTCCAGGGACCCCAGCCCTAGGACAGACACCCCTGGAAAGACGTCAAGCCTGTGGTCATCGAGTCTTTGTGAAAAAGCTTCCCCTCAGATGTAGTGGTAGAAACCCGTAAGCACTTGAACTCGAAGCTCATCGGGTGCTTTAGCCTTGTGTAAACAAAGTCGGCGCCAGATGTGATGATATATTTTTATTCCTCTATATTTGGGACGTCTCCCTTTATGAAAGCCTTGCTGCTAGGAAGGATGCTTTGTGTGGCATTTACCTAACCGTGGTACCCTGAAAAACTGTCCACTGTGCACTGGGACAAGCCTATCTTCTGCTGGCCCTCAAGAAAGGATGAGAAATCTGTGCCCGGCAAGGCCCTCTCCTGAGCTCACCTTTTGCTTGGGGAGGTCTGGAGGCTGCTGAGCTTGCTAAGCCTGCACAGTCCCCTTGATTAAAAATACAGAAAAGTGCTTTGCTTTAAAACAAGCAACTGCAGCCACTTCGAGATAGGCAGCTGTCCCAGCTTACAGGCTGTCAGCCCAATTTGCTGCTCCAGGCGTGCTGCTCTGCAAACAGGAGGCAATGTGTGCAGTGCTGGGGTCTTTTCGGTGGAAAAACACAGTCAAATTGGTCAGAGAGCTGTAGAATTTGCTGGGGAAGGCTGAAAATTAACATCCTGCCGTTTCCAACAGCATGACCGAGCTGGAGAAAGAAATAAACACTCTGAGGAGCGGCCTGAGAGCGGTGGAGACTGTAAGTATTATTTAAATCAAATGTAGTCCAGCCTGGCTCAGAGCACCACGGCATCCCTCCTTAGGGAGGCAGGCGAGGGAGCTCCCAGCAAAGCTGCTTTTATCTCATATCCTGGAGATCTGTTTGTCTTTCCTTCCTGCCTTGCACGTGCGCCTGTCCTCATAGGGCCATTTTGGCACCGAAGGTGCTTTGTGTGGTTAGACACGTGCGTGGTTTGTATCTAATACGCCAAGGGAGGCTGAGTAAGTCTGGTGACGATGTCCGCGGAGGACCTGTGATGTGCCGAGGGGTCTCCCTTTGGCTGTAAAACCGCAGAGGGCTGGGGCTGGGGAGCGCTTCTGCAGCCCGGCTGGAGTGGTGGTGAAATGGTGGAGATATCCCGAAGGACTCGCTGTCTTGCTAAATTATGCTGCTTCCATGATCTTTTTGGCAGGATTGGGCCTTAAAAGCGTACTGCAGGCATGATACTGTAAAACGGGGTAATCGTGGCCTCACGCATGGCAGGAGGGAGCAGCGGTGGTGGTGCAGCCGGTACCTGTGGCACTGATGCAGGCACGCACCCAGCAGCACTAACGGAGGCCGATGCTATTTGTGTCCCTCATCAGCCAGGGCCTGACCAGATTTACATTTTTTTCCTCCAAAGGAGCTGGACTTCCAGAAGTCTCAGGTTCAGCAAACAGGTGACAAGTTTGTGTCTGTCGTCAGCCAGTTCATCACATTAGCCAGCTTCAGCTTCTCGGACATTGAAGATCTTCTGATGGAAGCAAAAGAGCTGGTAAGGTCACCAGTGTCCTTGAGATCTGGGTAGTGTTTCAGCCTTTCCTCCAGCCAACAGGGGAGGGACAGTCCTGGCCTTCCCAGAGCACATGCTCTGTGTTAAAATCTCAGATACCTCCCCCACAAGATCATGCAAGTGTCCTGCTGAGACCCTGGCAAGAGAAAGATGCTGGCTTGCTGTTCATGGTTTGTCTGCAGTGGGTGGGTGGGTACATCCCCGTCTGTCCCCAGGGCTTTTTTCCTGCTCCACAACCCAACGTGCCAGGGGATCGCAGGTCAGGCCAACAGACTGTTTCTGTGACACAAGATGTGCTCTAGAAAGCTGTGCGATACCTGTCTATCTTTTGGAAGTGCAAGGCAGGGGCTAGTCATGGGAGAGTTGTGTCCATCAGCAGGGGAGATGATAGGTCATTTGGGAGGATCTGAGTTTTGGTGAAGAGCTTTCACTCAAGCCTAGAGGCCTTGCTTTGCTTTCTGTGTCTTAAAATGGAAATATCCCAGATTTGGTGGCTTTAGAGTTAGGAGTGTGGCAGCTGGGGCATCTTGGCCAATGAAGGCTGAAAGCAGGCTGAAAGCAGGCTGTCTCTGGTGTTGATGTAAGAGGAGGAAAAGATGCAACGAGGGCTTCAGGCTGGGCATGAGATCTCCCAGAGGTTGACAAAGACATCTCATGCGGCCCGAGTGACCCCACTTCTATAGGGCAAAATAACATCCGATGCATAACTTTGATCTGAGACCTGCGCAGCTCTTCTCTCCAGAGAAGAGGGAGAGGAGCTTGGTGACATGAATTGAGGCCAACTTCAGACATGGTTAGAGAAGCTACTTAAAAGGTTTGCCTTCCCCAGAGTAATGCCTTGGTGAGTGCTTCGCAGCCACGTGCAATGATCTCTTGCCACGTTGTTCTTTTCTCCCTACCAGGCTGGTTTAAATCACAGCAAAGGGGTGGCCATTGGCTGACATCTGGGATTCCCAAGCAGTTTTTGCTTCCCCTCTTTCAGCAAAGGGGCACACTGCTGGTTTTTATTTCCTCCCAGAACAGTCCTCCAGTATCTCCTCCCTGGCTGGCCTTCATCTTGATTGAAGTGGCAGGGAGATAGTCCAGCACGAGCCCTTTTAGAGGTCCCATCCTTGTCCCACTGCATGAGCTACCTCTCTAAAGACAGAAGTTACCAAGTGTCACCACCTCCTTCTCCCTCATTGTACCAATGTCCCATTGGCACTGTCCTTCAGACCATCCACCCATGCTTGGGCATTATGATCGACCATGGCCTTCCTGAGACCATGGCTAGCCCAGGCCACCCTTTTAAACTGTTGACGGTAATCTGTCAGATCTTGCCTGCAGTGAGTTATGACTGTGGAGATGGTGAAAAATGCTCTGCAAACTATTGCCTTCTGCTGACTTGGCTGGATCTGGAGGTGAAGGTCTGGTTGTGATGCTCATCGAAGTCCACTCTGAAGCAATGTATAGCTGTTCCCGTGGTTACTGGATAGGATGGGCTGTGCATCAGCTCTTTGCTTTTTAAACACATGTCCAGATTCAAATTGTGTTACTACTTTCTTTTAGGAAAGCAGAAACATCATTATTTTATAAACTTTATATCCTGTGAGGATAACATTTTCAGTCTTTCCCCCCACCTGAATCTCCTGTAACATGGCAGAGAATCAAGTATCTTGATGAAAATCAACAAGAATAACCTCAGTTATTTTGACTTACGTAGTGGCACCTCTCAAATTCCTGCCTGCATCTTGAAGTGCTAAGTCTCTTAAGTAAACAAAGAAATAAAAATGCCCTAAATGTCTTTTGAAGAGCCTGGGGCACCCCTGCAAATAAAACTAAATCATACAGGCAGGCTTTAAAAATGTTCCTCTCAGTCTACCCAACAAAATCAAAGCAACTAATAAATCTGTTTGTGCTTTGGCTTTGTTTTTCTTTTCTTTTAAGCATGCTTATCTCCAGAACCCCCCATCACAATTTTAACAAACTTTCTGTGCACAAAGAGTCTCCTTCAAAACTGGAAATGAGAACAAAGGATGTCAGTCCCAAGGACGACTTGTGGGCTCCTTGGGGACTGGGACACATCAGCAGATCGTGGATGTCCTGTCCTGACCTTTGCTACGGCCTCATTCGACTCCCTTACATTAACGGTGTGCAGACAGCATGAAAGGACGGAAAACTCCCTATTTCGCTACCCAGGGCTGTGCCGGAGCCTGGGCAGAAATGTCTTTTAGAAGTTTCACCAACACATTTGGTTTCAATAGCAAAGCATGTGGCAATGATAAATAATACCCCAAAAATACTTCAAAGAAAAACTTAAAAGTGCGAGTTTCCCTTCCCCTGCCGTGTTTACTATTAGTTTTATGTCTTCGGTCTTTGGTCCCACAATATTTTGCTTCCTTGTTTTTACTGCTGCTTAGTTAATAAAGTCGAGCTGAGGCAGGGCAGAGCCAGCAGCAAGAAGGGGTGTGGGGGGGATGTTTTAGGAGAGGGGGCTCGGGAGTGATCCAAGTCAGTTCTTACAGGGCATCAGGTAAAAAAAACATCAGATGATTTACTTCACGTTTAAGTCAAGGCTTGATGAAGCAAAGCCCTGCTCTCCGCTGTGGCTGCTAGAAGCATTTCTCTCCGCTCCATCAGGTTCAAGTCTTCCCATGGTGGGTTTCACCTGTGTGGTGGGTGTCTCCAAGACTGACGGACCCCTGTCATCTCTTTCCCAGTTTTCCAAGGCTGTGAAGTACTTTGGAGAAGACACAGACAAAATGCAGCCCGATGAGTTCTTTGGCATCTTTGACCAGTTCCTTCAAGCTGTGACCGAGGCCAAGCAGGAGAATGAGAACATGAGGAGGAGAAAGGAGGAGGAGGAGCGCCGGGCACGCATGGAGGCACAGGTGGGCAGGCACCGGCGAGTCTGGCAGAACCCTCAGTGCACCCTGGGGTGGCAATCTTGCCATGCTGTCCCCATGGTGGTCATGGTGGCACGGGGAGCACTGAAGACTGGGCAAGGAGCTTCTGTGCTCTTAGACCCACTGGCTTTTCACTGTTGATTGCTTAATTAACTAATGACCCTGCGTTGGTGAGATCTTGGAGCTAAAATGTGCAGCAGAGCTGATGCTGCCTGTGGGCTGCTGTGACCCACCAGCAGCAGCCATGGGGCTGTGGACCTTGGCCCACGGGTTGTAACCGTAACTATGACCAGCTCTCTTGAGCTAAGCACTGGGGTGGGAAATTGGTCTTGTTTCATGGGTTTGGGGGTCACCACATGTGTGTTGGGCACCCCCACAACCACCTGCATGACGGTGAGATGTCTCCTTTCCCCCCCACCATGGCATGTAGCTGAAGGAGCAGCGGGAGCGGGAGCGCAAGGCAAGGAAGGCAAAAGAGAGCGGAGAGGAAGGCGGCGAGTTTGACGACCTCGTCTCGGCCCTGCGCTCGGGCGAAGTCTTTGATAAGGACCTCTCCAAACTGAAGCGCAACCGCAAGCGCATCGCCAACCAGCTGGCCGACAGCAGCCGCGAGAGGCCCGTCACCAAGCTCAACTTCTGAAAAACAAACAACAAAACCCAACAAAAAAAGCGGGTTAGTCTTTTTGAAGTGGCTAGGGGGGGGTTTAATTCCCGTTATACTGCCTTGCGATTAAAAGCAAAACAGTGGCACGCTCTTTCTCCCCGCGGGCGAGTGTGTGTATGTATATACTGTGTATATAGTCAGGTCGGGGGTGCGGATGGAGATGCGCGGGCAGGCCACTTTGATGGGTGCCAGCACCGCCTCCTCCCCTCCGAACCCCTCCGAAAAGTAGTTCTCATGCACAAGCACAATGCCGCGTCCGCGGAGCAAGAGAGGACCCAACCCAGAGACGCTGGCGGTCCCCGTGGTCCCCAAAGGCAATGGGAAGCCGCTCCCCACCACTCTCCTGCTCGGACCCCTCCGGGCCGCTTGCGGGGGACGCCTTGCGCACAAGCCAAGCGGTTTAAAGAGGAAAAGAAAGAAACAAAGTTGACTGAACTTAATCTGGTTTGGGGGTTGTTTTTTTTTTTTTCTCATTGTTGTGATTATTCCTGAAAACTCGCACATCCGTGCTTTCGTGCTGGTTCCTGAGCTCGGCGCTGCGGGCGCTCCCAGCGATGCTCTTCCCGTCATCCTTGGGAAACGCTCTTTTTCCTCCTACCGCCACCTTGCTAAAGGAAAAAGTTTACCCCAAAGTGCTTATCGCTCTAACGCCACACAGATGTATTTATACTTTGATAATGTTTTCTGGCCCAAGATGGTGGGAAAGGTCGATTCTCGGAGGAGATGAAGAGCATAAACTTTTGCATTGTAATTTTTATTCTTGCTTTCTGTTCAATGGGACAAACTGTATCCTCTGTCAAGGTGGGTCAGGACCGGGGGTCTCTGACGTACAAAGTGGCTGGTGCAAAACACACCGGCTTTCACCCACCTTCTTTTCTTTTTCCTTTACCGGACACACAGAAGCAGCGATGCCAAGAAATGCTTGTTCTCTTAGCCAGGTCCTTTTTTGACTGGTTTGCTGTTTGTTGTCATTGCAAATTTGTAAGCAGAACTACCTGTCAAATGTCAGTCCAGAAAAAGACAAAAAAAAATTAATAAAAATAATTCAGAGCTCTCAGGGAGTAATAATTTAAAGGTTTAGAAAATTAAGAATTGGAGAATAAAAAGTAACCACCATTAACATATTAACATTTCTATTATTAAATTATGCTGAGTATATAGAGGACTGTTACTTTTTACTTTTATTTATTTGTGGTGTGTTTTTTTAAGAAAAACAAAACCTTTTTATACCACCAATACTTTTGTGATCCTTTTTTTTGTTTGTTTGTTCTTTTTCCTGTGGAGAGATGAGTTTGTCCCTGTTGCACTAGATATTAACACTATTTGAAATAAGGTTGGTTGTTTTTTTTTTTTTTTGTCAGATAATCGGTATTACTGGTGGGGTATGGGATGTCAGTTAACTATATGTACTGTATAGCAAAAGTGCTGTTTAAACTAATTTGTATAAAAAAAATATGGTTCTAAGCACCTGAAGGCCGCGGCATCTGCGTGCTGAGTGAAAGCTGTGAAATCTCTCTCTAACCAGAGTTGTCAAGAGCTGTGGTTTTACCATTTTCTTTTCTTCATTGCAACTTTTGACGCACTGTAGATTTAAAAAAAAAAAAAGAAAAAGAAAAGGAAAAAAAAAAAGACTTTCTGAGTAGCATTTAAAGCAGTAATAAATAAAGCAGGTAAGCGCAAAAAAAAAGTCCAGCACCTCGTATCCAAGCAGCTGCAAAACCTGCAGATTATGTTCAAAGGTGGAGTTAAGCACTTTGCTTTAAGAAGGAGGGGGAAATAAAGACAAAAGGTAATGATAATACTATTCCTTAACTAAAGTGCCTCTATTTATATTTTTTATTTATGGCTGAAAAAATGGGGCTGATACAATTGAGGGAATGGACTTGGGGGGGAATTTAAAATATAAAAAAAAGAAGAAAAAAAAAGGTTAAAAAAAAAAAAGTCTGGCCTCTGATGGTTTAAGGAATGGTTGGTCACACGTGTTTAATTCAAAAGGCGGTGGGACTTGGAAAGGGCAATTGCCTCCCAGGGTCCCTGGGTGCGGGGCTCAGCCACCAGCACCCACCCCTGGCTCCTGCCTCCGCGACCCCAGTGCCACATCAGGACCTTTCCTGACAGATTTCCTCTTGCCCTTCCAAACCTGTTTTGTGGTTGTTTTTTTTTTTTATTTTATTTTATTGTTTTACAACGGCCTGGCTGTCGGGCTGAGTTTGCCATTTCTTTGTTTTCTGTCAAAAAAAAAAAAGGAAAAAAAAATTATATCTTTATAAATAAATACAAAGGCTGTGTGCAGGTAATTCCATGTGCCATTGTCAAAAACTACTTTTAGATTGGTGCTGGTGTAAGTAGCCACTCTTTTTCTCTTGGGTGTGTATTTTAAAGATTTTTTTTTTTTAATAATGCCAAAAAGGAAAAAAAATAATAATTCCATAATAATTTGTAAACTGAAGTATATGTCTTGGACCTTATTAGCTTCGTAGTGACCAAGGTAGTCTGTTAGGTGCAAGGATGTTAGTAGTCTTAGCTAGCGGGAAATGCTGTGTAATGTTATGAGACTGTACATTTTCTAAGATGGCAATATGCAATAAAGAAAAATGATTTCGGTGAGTGTACATGGCAGGACCACGAGTTATTTTTGGCAGGGGGGGGAGGGAATGGGATGTTTGGAAATTGAGCCAGGTGTTGAAGAAAAGGCCCTTGCTCTTTTTCAGGCATATTTGCAGTCATCGCTGGGCTCGGCTGATAACCCCACTTCACCGCTTTCCTGCGTGCTGGGGTTTAGGCGGTCGGGGGCTTTTCCACCCTCCTGGCTCGCAGCATCCTCATGGTTGCCCGCTTGTGGGCTCTGAAATGCCCCCCAGTTAGCAGCCCCATTCACGTCTCCCCTCTGCGTTGTTGGTAATGCCTGTTCCCACGTTGGTGACCAGCTTTTCCAGGAGCCTGCATTGAGGCAGCCACTGGTTTTGCATCACAGGATCAGATCGTCTCCCTTTCTCCAGCTGACGGAGCCGAGATGGTGCTGGCTGGGGTGGCCAACGTGCCTCTAGCAAGCCTGTGTAGAGACACCAGAGATGTTTTCTTGGCAGTAACCCAAATCCCTTTTGGCCTATTCACGCTCACCATTGCCTTTCCCACACGCCTGTCCATCTGGGCTCTGTGTTAGTTTTCTTCTTTTTCCACACTCTTTGCATTCAGCGACCTTTGCAGCACTCGGCATCCCCAGACCCTGCTGCCTGTAGAGACGGGAGCACCCACATCGTGCTCAGACCCATACGCTTCCCCCTTCAATCAGGGCTTTCCCCAGTATAACCAGTAAGCCAGCACTGAGCCAGCACAGATGGAACATCTAACACATCCCTGGGCTTGTTGGGTCTTCCTTTGGCGCGATCCCACCCAGCACTGGGGCAGGCAGACACGGCAGCTTTCTCCTATTTATATCCCATGGCCGGTGTTTCCTACCATGGAGCATATTTATGACCCAGCACTGGTCAGATTTGGGCTGGCGGGGCGCGCAGGGTGGTGGTGAAGAGCACAGTTACCATCGCAGCACTCGGTGGTCAGGTGGGCTGGTGAGGCTGTGGTGTAGTGGAAGGACCCAAGCTAAAGGGAAATGGCTTCAGCTGCTCTTCCCTTCATAAATCCCTCTGTCTGCTGCACAGGGGTGCTCTGGGGTACATCCATAAATGCATGTAAGTAAGCTGGCTAAACCCTACAACCTGATGAGGACCTGAAATTCTGGTTAATAGCAGATGGCAGGTTTCCTGGGCCACACCAGTGTGTGACACAGAACAGTCCCCAGGACAGGGACGGGGTGGCGGTGGGAGATGTGAGCAAGGACAGGGCATAGCTTTTTGTTCAACCAAGGTATTTGAGGGGGCAAAAAGCATCTGTGGCTTGAGAACATAAATTTGAGATACAACGCTTGTGATCCCAAAGGAAAGGGGACTGTGGTGGCTGCTGTGCTGGACCACCGTGGCTATGCTGTGTAAGGCCATGTCGCCAGGAGCTCATGTCCACCAGTGGGCTGGCCAGCTGCATTTTCACCTGAAAAAGGGCTTCTGTGCCCCAAATCCTGAGTGCTCCCTCCGGTTAAAGCCATGAGGAGGATGTGCTGGATTAGCCAAACCTGCCCAGACCCGCCAGTGCCAGGGAAATTGCGGGGCACTGGGCTCCTGGAGGAATTGCCCCATGGGGCCACCCGGGTTGGCGGCACCAAACCTGCTGAGCCAGCCTTGGCTTTGCTCCACTCTAGCCTGGCAGCTTTCCCTGTTGCCAAAGGCTGGGGCGACTGGGAGTCCCGCCGGAGCGAGGAGTGTCAGGTGTTGTCTCCTGCATTCAACCTGTTATCCTTGGCATCGCGCACTGGCTTGGAAAAGATGAGTCAAGAGGTTCCGGCAATGACCTGCTGCAGACACAGCATTGCGTGCAAAACTCAGCTCAGCAAGTAGGGCAGCCATGGCTTGATGGGGAAACACCAGGCTCCCAGCCCCTCTGGCAGCACTGCTGCTTTGGTGTCACCAGCAAGGGGTCACAGGGTGCCGGGTCAGCAGGAGCTTGCTGGTCTTAATGTCTAAAAATATTTATTTACTCCCAAGGGAGGGGAAAATGGGACCAATGGATCTGTCAGGCTTTGACATCCCTCCTGGAGACCCTTGGGAAAGGGTAAGCAAAGCGGGGATGTTGCCAGTCCTGATCCCACCTGTGTTACAGCTGGACCTGGCTCTGACCCCGATGCCAGTGCCGGTGCTCAAGCAGATGTTCTGGGGTAAAACTGCACTTTGCCAATGCCACGCTCTCACACAGACCGATCAGCAGATCTGCGGCCCTTGCGCAGGGCTGGCACTGCTGGAGCGCCCCGGGAACAGGCTCATCCCTCAATGCAGAGACCAGCGTAGCAATAAAACCCCCAAAAAAACACCTGGGTATTTCTGTACCAGCCTGTGCTGTGGGGTGAACATGCCCTTCGTGCTGTGCTTCTGGTGCGGACAGGAGAGGCCAAGCTGACACGAAGGCTGATGGGTGCAGGCTGTGAGCCAGCACCAGCCCTGTCGTCATCCCCTCTCCTGCAGCAAATCCTGCAGGCATCTCCCTTGTGAGCTCTGTCCCTGCCATTGCACAGGGTCCCGCAATACACACATGTGAAAAGGAGAGTTCTCCATTTTAATCAGAGGTGCTCTGACCTGAAACCTCTGAGCACGTTACGTTATTTTTAGCCTCAGTGCAGGTGAGGCAGGGAGAAAGGCCGGAGCCTGTGCTGCTGGGCCCTAGCAGAGCCTCAGGAAAGGCAGCACCACCATCTGCTGGCACTTTCCAGACTTCACGGCTTTAGAGCTGTCTTGAGTATAAAATCAATCCTGCCTCTTGCTTTCCTCTGCCAGATCTCTACTGTGGTCAGAAAAGGTCAGTGTTGTCTGGCTGTGGAACAATCAAAATGCTAAATTTCGTATTTAAGTTTCCCCCAATGTAGTTGAGGAGGGATAATTTTCATTCTATCCATCATAGTTAGAGTCAAATAGCCAAAGGTCGCAATATGTGGCTTTGCTGCGATTTTCAGCACCGCCTGAGCTTCAGGTTGGTTTTGTGCAGGCTTGCTCCCCTTGCTAAAACCCAGCCTTTCTTGCACTCTGTGGTCATGTTGCATGAACTCAACATTAAGCTGGAGTTTCCCCGTTCCCAGGGCAGCTCCGCGAAGATACGTCATTGAATTGTCATTTTTCCATTACTTTCTTTACCGGCCCATATTCCAGCATTTGCTCATGTGCCCATGCTCTCAGCTCCACCGTGGCTCTGCCAGAGGGTAGGACACATGCACTGTCTATTTGGGCAACAGCAAGCAGAGCTGCCCTAAACCAGGACTATCCTGGGCACCACGACAGCAAGTCTGGAGGACATGGGACAGCCAAACATGCTCCTGCTGCCTAACCCATCCCTTTGGTTTTCCAGGACGCTGCTGCAAGCGAAGCCAGGCTGGGACGGTGCCTACAGCTTTACCTGGGCTTTGGGCCCTACAGGGTACCAGGAGCTTTTCCATCTGCTTGAATTTGTGTTTGTGTACGTTCACACAGCTTTACTTTGCCAAGATCTGTGCACAGCATCCCCTGGGCTCAAGGAAAGATGAGGAATCCCCAACCTCGTGCTTCGCCCAGCTCCTGATCGCTGCCCAAGACCTTTTTTACTGCGAAATCAGTGTGAAGCTCTCAGGCAAGACCTAGTTTCTACAGCAAATCTTTCCAATTTAATAGCAGGGAGCAATCACCATTTGAGTTACATTTTCTGGAAAGAATCCACAATTCAGAGCCTGTATTCAAAACTTGTCGTGACCTCAGGGACAGTATATTACCAAATGTTCTGTAAAACACACCAGACTGAGCACAGCAGCCACAGGCGCAGGTCAGAGAGAAGCACAAGTGCCGCGGCACATTAGATTTCACTGGAGAAATAAGTGACCTGGTTACTCAGAGCATTTTTTTCCCCCTGATGCTGCAATTAGTTCAGAGTATGTTGCTAGGTTGGGTAAGCAAATTACATTTACGTGGTGGTGAGGGAATTGCTGGGTGAACGATTTAAGAGAAATTTATCTTGCTGCTTTTGTCCACATCTATGATCCTGAAGGGGTTTTGTTTGTAGGATCCACCCAAGGGGTTTTGTTCCTCACCAGGTGCAGCACCAGCATCTCCCCAGCTGCCCTCCACCATGGTACGGTGGAGTGGGCTAGCCTGGTGCTAGCTGTCAGCCTCACCTAGGAGCCAACCCAGCTCACAAGCCAGCCCCAACCTGGGGACAATTTCCACCTGCTCTGAATGCGTACACTTCAGTGAAGCCCTCTGATCAAGCCCCCGAATATAAACCTAAGGGTTTAAGCGATGGCAGAAGCAGGTGGAGAGATACCTGCTGCCTTCGGCCAGACTTGCTCTGGCCCCTGGGAGGAACACAGATGTTCCTCCAGATGTGGAAGGGCAGTGCTGAATATTTCCACTCCCAATCTCCACCCCAGGAGCTGAGGAGTGTCATTTTCCAAAGTAATCTCCCCAAAGTCACCCCTGCTGCAACTTTCTGCTTCTCCTTATGGTGGCAAGGAGGAGAGGGTGTCCCCATGTCTGAAGGGAAAGCAGACAATGTGTAAAACACTGAGGTTTGCAACCCCCTTTAACTCTTCAGTCCACACAATGAAAAAAAGCCCTCTGAGAAAAGGTGCAATCCTCTTTTCAGAGCAAAGATTTAAAAAAAAAAAAAAAACAAAACCAAACACTTTTTTCAGCTAATGAATCTCTTTAGATGCTCGTTTATTAGTTTCTGAGCTGACTATCTACGGAAGAGATAATATTGAAAATAGTTTATATAAAGGCAAGGATAACGGATGCATAAAATTAAGGATCTCAAATATTTGGAAATTGCTCCCCAATCTGTTCTGTGGGCTTCTGCTTGCCTTTTTGAAACCAGCTGAACCTGGACAAGCTCATTGCCAGCAAGTCAAGAAACAGCACAAATAACAAATGGCTCCTCTCAGAGCAACTTTACTTCCCCTGCTGAATCATAGCTGGATCCAGCTCATCTTTCACGATCACCCCAGAAGCCTGTGGGCACACTGGTGTGCTGTTTCACCCAGAACAAACTGCCCGAGCAAGGCTTCAGGGCTTGACTGCTGCCTGAGCTGCAAGCACCAGTGGGGCCCCTCCAGTTGGGGTGGCAAGATGGGGACGATGATCCCTGTAGAAAAGGCATGTATTGTTCTTCAGTTGTGGCCATTACAGACTGCGCTAGAAGAGCTGGGTTTAAGGTTCAGCCAAAAACCCGCCCTGGGGGTGTGTGGAGCTGAGCACAGAGTGGCGATGCCCACAGTGATGGGGACAGGAGCAGGGCAGCACTGCCACCTCCGCGGGACAGAAACGCTGGAGGGTGTCACCACCTGCCTGCCCTCTGGCAGAGGGGGTCCTTGTGAGAACCCCCGGCACACAGCATGCTGTGCCAGTATTCCCTTCACCTTTGAGCCCCACCTTGTCAAATCTCCTCTGGCTTTGGTCATATCCTCCTGAGGTCTTCTTGGCTGAGCATATCATCCATCACTCCCCAGCCAGACTAACACAGGCCTTGGTGTTGTGCCCTGGCGTTTGTGCTACTTTCACTTTGATTTCCCCAGTGACTCAACCATTTTATGCCACTGAGAGGGATTTACAGTCTGTCTGTCCAAGTCACTCTTCCTCCTGCTTCTCACAGTGGTGATTTCCTAGGAAAAAAGTATCTAGAAATGCAGAGCTGTTCCTCAAGCACTTCAGCTGGTGTGACTGTAGATGCTTCAAGACTCAGGCAGTGTGCTGCCAGCAGCATGGCATTAGCAACCCACTGCTCCTTTGCAAATTGGGAACAGCAAGAGGGCTGGCCCAGGTATGGGTAGCACCTCATCCTCTCACATCCAGCCCCAGCGAAGCCACTGGGACTCACCCCGCTGGTCCTGGCAAGCTCATTGCTTGCAGCAGCAGAGCAGCACAGTGCAGCTGGGCATGGGGTCACCCAAGCCTGGATCCCACTGCAGGTTACTCCTGCAGGATTTGGGACCATTTTATTCTTCTGGCATTTAGTTACTACCTTGTGCCTGTGTAATGCTTTGGAAGCAGAGGTAGAGGCTTGCTCATTTATCATTAATAATGAGAGTCACCATATAAAAAATACAAATGCAGCTAGAGGGAAGAGGCAGCTCTGCCACTGAACTAAGCGCCCTGCCAGCATCAGGACCGATCTCACCAGGCATCCAGGCATCAGCTTTTGCAGCTCTGAAGACCGTGCAGGACAGATACTAGCCAGCATTGCACAAAATGCCACTTTTCTGATGTGCTTTCCAAATTATTCATTTCAGCATCTATGACAAACCTTCCAAAGAGCAGCATGTGTTGAGTTTAACAATGACTACTGAATCCATCTTTGAAACTAGGTACGCTTAGGGCTTGCACCACACCGGTTGCAACCCTCACTCTGAATGTTTTTATTTGGGACATGGCAGTCCTGAGGGCAGAGTGGCTGATCTCATTAACAGAAGGAAGCTTTTCTTAGGATCATTAGCAGAAAGACTGTGCTGGCTGCTCAGATCTCTGCTGGCATCTACTGGCTACGCAAACCAACATCAGTGCTGAAAGTGATGCGGGGATGGTGGATCTCATTCACGTGAGCCATACCAGTTCTGGTGATTACTACCAGCTATTACAGCCCATCGGGCTGTCACTTATAACCTGCTAATTGTTCATACTTCATAAGTTATGCACAAAGCATTTGCTTTGAACACAGACTTCATCTGGAGATTAGGAAGGGAGTGGAAAATAATAACTTGAATGAATCTGATGATTAAATCAATGGCAAAACTATCACTGACTTCAGCTGGAACAGTACCTTCTAAAATGCTTGTCATTCATCAAGACTTAATGTTTTCCTCCTAAGATATAATGCATTAATTGTATCAGTGGCATGTGTATCATTGCCAGATAGTATGGCACTCTTAAACTGAGGGTAAGTATGCTGGAAAGTCAACGAGGGACTAATTTTTAGTTCAGCTGTGACTAACGTTGTCACTGGTATCCAGGGCTGAACTGGTCTTCAAATCACGTGAACTGCTGTTTCTCTTATGCCAAATATCCTGCACCAAATATCCCACGTGATTTTTGAATTGGGGTGCTAAAAACTGTCTCAACATCTTTTGCAGAGCCCTTGTGCAAATGAGATTGCGGTTTGCTTTGCATCCAGGCTCATCTCAAGGGAGTAAGTAGGAACGAAGTATTGCAGAGCCATGGCTGGAGGGTCGGAGCCTCAAAGCCAGTTTTGCAGTGTCTAAAACCTCAGTGTCTTGCTGCCTGCTGAGTTCTTCAGCCCAAAGAAAAGAGGTCTCTAAGTGAGGTGACACCAGGATGGGCATGTAAGAGGTGTGGAGCTGATGTCCCCACAGAGGCTTGGCCAGGAGCCACTGCTTACGACGTTTTCTTACCTGGGAACAAGCAGCTGCAACCATGGACAGAGTTTTCAGAGACAGGGTAAAACAGTGAGGTAAACCTCTGGTCTCCTCCTGGATGAACACACAGAGCTATTGTCAGGTACAAGGAGAGACTGACATGGTCACTTGTGTGCTAGCATGGCCAAGACCTTCTTGCCTACTCTGCACTGTTGGTAAGAGGCAGCAACCTTCAGCACAGCTGGGATACGGCAGCATTTCAAGTGCCGTTTTGTCAGGCAGCCAACGTGTTTTGGCATGTTTTGTGTGTGTTTGTATGTCTCTCTCTGCTGTTTGTGGTTTATTTAAGACACTTCACCCTTTGGTTGTATTTTTTAAAACATACCTTTGAAAATGTGGCTGTAGAGACCCGTGTGCCTGACTTGCTCAACAGTACTGTGATATGAGGAGCGGCTGAGGGAACTAGGGTTGCTCAGCCTGGAGAACAGGAGGCTGAGAGGAGACCTTACAGCTCTTCACAACTGCCTGAAAGGAGGTTGTAGCCAGGTGGGTGTCGGTCTCTTCTCCCAAGTAAAAAGTGACAGGTAGAGATGAAATGGCCTCAAGTTGCACCAGGGTAGGTTTAGATTTGATATTAGGAAAAATTTCTTCACTGAAAGGGTTATCAAACATCAGAACAGGCTGCCCAGCAAAGTGGTTGAGTCACCATCCCAAGAGGTATTTAAAAGATGTGTAGATGGGGCACTTAGTGACATGGTTTAGTGGTGGACTTGGCAGTGTTAGGTTTACGGTTGGACTCGATGATCTTAAGGGTCTTTTCCAACCTAAACAATTCTGTGATTCTATGATTATGAGGAGTATAGGACAGGCACAGCTTTAAAACACAGGCTGGCTCTCCACTGGAGCTGCAGAAGGTCCACACCGAAAAGGATCTGGTCAAGAATCTCCCCTTGCTACAGCCCAAGTTAGTGTTTAAAAGAAATGTGCTAATTTGTCATGGCCCAAAGACCCCAGCCAGCTGCCCTCATTCAGCTCCTCACATACAAGACTAATGTGCAGGCACCAGCCAGTGCCTGTTAAAAATATGCTGAAATCTCTGGTGTTTCAGCTTCACTACTACCTTCCTAGAAAGTCATGTTAGTTCACTCCTGGTGGCACGCCACAAGTCAGGCACAGCGGTGCTGGACCTTCATCTTCCTCATTTTCTTAACCCAGGAACTATCCCTTAGTTTATCTAATCTGACCAAGTTTGTTCCAATGGGCAGATAAAGCTCTTGCATGCAAAAAGTGAAAAAAAAAACCTGTAAATCTGTGTGGTGCTCCCGGCATTACAGAGCACTGGAACTTACTCTAAGGACTGTTGCTACAACTCATGGACAAACGTCCCTTCTGGGAAGGCAAAACCCCACGAGTTCTCTTTGCTATCTCCTGGATCACAGCTAAACTTTTCTGTAGATAATAAAAGAGTCAGTGACTAGTGGAACTCAGGCAAAAGCTCTTGAAAAAGCTGTTCAAACACCAGAGTACTCTGTATGGCAAATTAGCTTGCACCAATCTCCTTCTCACCACCTGCCAGCTACCTAGGTAAGAGTTAAATCTCATTTCATCATTCACAACCACTTCTTTTGCTTTACGGGAGCCATACCTTGCTGCAGAAGGGCAGGTATGCAAGAATTCCTGTCCTGCCTTTTTAACAAGTAACTAGTGTTCACTTGCTGTCAAACAGCTTCTGTGAAAAGCTGTGGTTTTTCTGCACAGCTTCTCTCTGAAACGGTATGAATACACTGCTCAACATGCAAAATCCAGGACCTGCAGGGCAAAGTATCAGTGCTGAGAAGTAGTCAAGGGGCAAATCTTTTCCTCGTGGACTTCAGAGGCACCACAGAAGGAAATTACATTAATACTCACAGCACAAAAAATGGCTGCATTAAAATTTCACAAACAATTAGGTCTCTCTACTATCATTCATCTAGCAATTTTTTACAGAAGTTCTCTCCTCAAGGCTGGGCTGAGAATGATGCCAGGTTGAGACACTTAAATCTCCTGCATAAAAGACAATTTATTTCTTGTCTCACTTACAAAATGATGACAGTATGTTCACTTGGGTCACAAAGAGTTGAAAAAGCCGGTAAAACAGTAACATATTTTTAAAGCCTGTACAAAGAAAAACACTGCCTGTCTTTCACATTTAACTCTGGCAAAGATAAAGGAAGGCCCAATCTTAGTTTCTGATTCAAAATATTAATTTAAGGCTTTAGGCCTTTAGACAAAAAAATTATACTGACATATTCATATGAATTTATGCCGTGCAATCACACTTCCATTGTGTTATTTTCCTTTTTTTCAATGGCAGAGCTGTTTTTTAAATATTATACTGCAGATGGATTGCTGCCATCAATACGATGGTATCTGTTCTCTGCATATACACATTTCCACCTGCTTAACAGCATACAAAGAGCACATGGTATTGCTTTATCTCACCCTTCAAATACTCACCCCTCTCACATGGCTCTTCTAAACATGGTTATACTCTTAGAGATGTAAGACACTTCAGATGAGCTCAAAAAGAAAACACACACCTTGTGCACAAACTCAGTGTTACCATAGTCTACACCCACAGCCTTTTCCTCAGTCCATCTGAAGAACTCTCATTTCTCATATTCATAGTATTTTAAGCTGACTGTACCTGAAAAAAAAAAAAAAAAAAAGCCTGCTGAAATTCTGACAACGGAGGTTTCATCTTTCTTCCCTTCCCTTCCCTTCCAGTATCATACATCTTGCCTTTCACAACAACTACTGTTTTGTTATGCTTGGGAGCAAATCATCTTAATAGGTCGCTTTTTTAGCCTGTCCTACAGTCTATGACTTTCTGACCATCAGCACTTCCACATATAATGGGTTAAAGCAACATTTTCCTGCCATGATGCGGTTTTCACAGTGCGGTGTTTTCAGAGCGTCTTCCAGCTGCCAGTGCTCAGCTTTCAATTGCTTTTTTGGCACTTACTTAACAAACAGTTCACACAGTCAGTTTGGGCTGTATTTCTGTGTCTGTCTCAGGTTCACTGTGGCACTTTCTGCAGGACTGGAGCAAACACTGGTTTGTTCTTGCAGTCAAGCTCTTGCACTGGCTGGGCTCAGCGACTATCACCAGTGTGTCAGGCCTGCTGAAAGGGAATGGGGGCTTTCCTTTCCCTGTGGAGCTCTCGCTGCTCACAGACTGGGTTGCCAAACCAGAGCTCACACAATGGAGAACCCATACCATGGCTCACACAGTCCCATCTCTCCAATTCCCTGGTAGTCTGGTTGCAAAGGGCTCCAAGTGCCAGGGCTCCCCACATTTCCGCAGGGAGCCGGCCCTGGGGCCTGATGCCTCCATCCTGGACACCCATCTCTTCAGAGGCTGGTGTCGACGGTGTCTGCTTTGGCCTGTAAGGCGGCCTCAGAGATGGTGTCCGGTTGCCCATCCCGACAGAAGAGTACAGCGGGGTTCTTGCAGGCCCACATGGCCACCTCTCCCCCACTCACTGGGCTGGAGGAGGACGGGGCGCTGCCTGGGGGGCCACTGTGCCGGTTGACGTAGCGCTCTCGGATGCGGTCAGCCCGGCTCCAGGGCTCCGGCTGGCGGGCCGAAACTGAGAGGTAGGCCGCCACGTTGTTCCTAGTCCTGTAGCCGCCCTCACGGCTGCGCCGCAGCAGGACGGAGATGTTGGGGTTCCGAGCAGCGTAGATGAGGGGGTTGATGGCACCATTGGCCCAGGCCATCCCGCTGGCTACGGCGTCCATGGTAGGCGAGAAGGGCAGGCGGCCAGCAGCAGCAGCCAGCCCCAGGATGCAGTAGGGCCCCCAGCAGCAGATGATGGAGACAATCATGATGAGGACGGTGGTGGCCGTGCGCATCTCCCCGTAGGCCCGCAGCAGGTGTCCATAGGTGGTGAGGGGCCGTACGCGGCTCTCAGCTAGCCGCACGGCCCGACAGATGTTGTAGTGGCAGAAGCACATGAGGGCGAATGGCAGGAGGTAGCAGAGCACGATGAGGGCTGCGCCATAGGGTGGGCCCAGCCGGGAGGAGCCCCAGGGCAGCACGTAGACGCAGCGGTAGGCCCCGGGCCGGGCCTCTCGCTGCCCCTCGCCTGCCAGCCCGTACCAGGGTCCAGCCAGAGCTAAGGCGGCCAGCCAGACAGCGGCCAGGAGCTGAGCAGCACGGCGGCGGCCCATCTTGTGTCGGGGCTGGCGGACGATGGCGCAGTAGCGGTCGAAGGAGAGGAGGGCCATGGTGAGGGTGGCGGCGATGCCCAGCCCAGCGTGGAGGGCAGCGCTGGCCAAGCAGAGGCGCTGCCCGAAGAGCCAGGCGCCGGGCGGGCGGCTGAGCAGGCTGAGGAAGGTCAGGGGCAGGCAGAGCAGGGCGCCCAGCAGCTCCGACAGCGACAGCGACAACACGAAGGCGTTGGTGACCGTGCGGAGCTGCCGGTGCCGGGCGATCACCAGCACCACCGCCCCGTTGCCCAGCGCCGAGAGGGCGAAGATGAGCAGCAGCGCCAGCGCCTGCGAGGCCAGCGCCGCCGCAGACCACCCCGCCGCCGCTCCCGCCGCCGCCGCCCCGCCGCTCTCGTTGCCGCCGCCGCGGGAGAGGTTGCCCGGCACGGCCGCCGCCGGCTCCATGCGCAGCCTCATGCCCCGGCCCGCGCCGCGGCTGCAGAGGCGCTGCCCGCCCGCCGAGCTCCCCGCCCGCGCCGGACCGCCGGCCCCGCCAGCCGCTGACGTCGCCCGGCCGCCGTTGCCCGGGGAACCGGCCCGGCCCGGCCCGCCCCGCGGCCCGAGAGCGGGGGAGCGGCGCCCCCACAGCCGCGCAGCGGGGCCGGGAGACCCCGGCCGTTACGGCTGGCACGGGGACAGGGACCCCCCCTCACCCCACACCGGCATCATCCCCATGCCAGAGTCGGGGATGGGTCCCCAGGGCCCCTCTGCCCTCACAGCCCCTCTCCCCTCATGAAGGGGCAGGGGCCAGCTACCCCCAGACACCCTGGGCTGAGGTCTCACAAGCAGAGGGGTTAGGCCAGAGACCCCCACACTGGCAGCAGGACCCCGTCCCCTGCTCTCAGCCATGCTGGAGCTGCCTGCCCCTACGTCAAAAATTTCTTTGGGATTGGGATAGTGAATAGTTAATGAAGGCTGCGACCCAATTAATGGCCAAAGAGCTTCCAACCTTTCTGTGCTGGACTTCGTGACTTGCTGCCCCTGCTTTTCCCCGGGAGCCACGCTGGGAGGCTGATCACAAGGGAGATGCCCAGAAACTAGAAACTAGTGGAAGAGTTTGCTCCTGCAAGCACAGAGGATGTACATGTCACTTCTTGCTCCCCCAGACCAGAGGGTATATGGGATTTAACCTGCGGGTTACAGGAAAGCTGGGAACAAGAGCCCCGGATGCCAGCCTAAAAAACCTCAGTTGGCAACACAGCCATTCCCTGACTGAGGGGATTTCTGTTCCTTCCCATTCCAAAGTTAAAATTTTCAGTTTGACAGAAGAAATTCCTCTCCGGCTTTTCCATGCCAACCTTTTGAAAGCTCTTCGGTGCGACTTGCTCCCTTCTGCTGCATGACCTACTGGGACATGATCACTCTCTTTTTCATGTCTCATTTTAACAAGGAGCACCTTCAATAAACAAACACCATTTTGTCCAGAGACAGAGTGGAAATTACAGACCACGAGTGGTCTGAAGCTCTGCTGCTGCTACTGCAAATGCTTGCCTACAGCCCAGGCCTTGGTTTGGTTTTTCCACCAGCAATCCTCCCTCGAGGGATTCTGCAAAACAAACATTGACTGCACTCTGCAAATCATCAGTAAATAATTAGCAATCAAAGGTCATAATGGCTCAGACCTTCGAATACAGCTGCTCCTGTTGAAAGTTAACCACGGGGTATTTGCAGCCAATGATCCAAGCTAAGCAAGAGAGGAAGGTTTTAGGGAAACAACAGGTCATAGTGGACACAAAATGGAGACAGTAGGAAGTTCTGAGCAAATCCCTGCATCCAGCCCCAGGACGCAGGAGGGCTCTGGCAGGGCTGAAGCGAGTGCAGGGAAGAAGGGGGAGTGGGGTGTCTGGACAGGCCTGAGCAGGATAGGTCAGGGAAGCTGGGGCATGAGGCAGAGCAGCATGGCAGTCTGAGCGGGAGGCATCGAGGAAGAGCAGGCAATCCAACCAACAGCCATGACACACTCAGCGGAGTCCTGGAAATGAGCTCCGGGAATGAAAAAAAGAGGAAAAAGGCAGTATTTTCAGATGGTATTTAATAGGAATCTGGCTTTGAGATTAGTAATCTGCAGACATAGAGAAGGCACATAAATTTGAAGACAGCTCTCCAAGATCAGCTCTGTTTTCTGAGAAGAATTATTGGAAAAAAAGAAGAAAAAGATTATGGCTTCTCAGAGCAGCCCATATATGCTAATCACGTTGCACGCAATATGCTAATCACAACAGGGGAACATGGCCTGTTATCTTGAAACACAGCTGATACTGTCACACCACCAAAGGCTGTTTCTGTTGCTCTGGCATATTGCAATGAGCCGTGTGGAGAAGCAGAACAGAAATGCGTGGGCAGGAGAAGCACAGCACCATCAGTGAGACTTTGCCACTGCCCCGTGGCTCGGGTCACTTGAAGAAGAAGCCATATTTCAGCGGATCCTCCTCTTCAGCAGTGAAGGTGGCTGTACCAGTGTAAAAGGCTTCTCCTGAGACTTCCACAATGACAGCGTTGTAGTCCCCAAACTTGGCTTCCTGCAGAGGGATTAGGATCAGGACAGAGGTGACAGGAGGTTCTCTGCTCTCCCAACCCCACGAGATCCCAGCGCTACCTGGCGCTTATGCAGTCACCCCTCACCGAGCACCACCCTGCCGAGGTACATCCCAAAGCATGCAGCAGCCCTTTTACTGCCTCACCTTGCCTGCACGAACTCCACACTTGCACAACTGCTGCTGGCCCTGCTCTGAGCTCACGAGCCCCTGCATTGCCACAGCATGGGTTTGCCTTAAAGGAGGCCAACACGCTGGTGGCTGCTTGGTACCCAAAAACAAGAGCTCCCTGGGGCACATCCAAACCTTTACAGCCACGTGCTGCCAGATCCCATGGGACCAGGCCTGGGCCTGGAAACCTGGATGTACAGACCCAGCTTCTACATCTCCAAAAATGTGCTCAGCCTTTGAGCAGGGAAGAGGGGACTAAACCAGGAATTCATCCTTAGCTGCCACTGTGAGTGGACCAGACTGATTTATCTACATCAGAGGTATTTCTCACCCCAGTCCTTTCCTGAGGGCCGAGAGAGGATTTGCAGCGAAGCCATGCAACAGAACAATGTTACTTGCTTCTCTAATGAAAAATCCTGAAGCGTGAGGCTGTGGGAAGGGAAGACCCCCAGGTACCTCCCTCCTTCCATACGCCCTTTCCCAGGCACAGAAAGGCTTTTCTGCTTCTCTGCTGAGCCAAGGCAACAGCACTTTTCCAGCAGTCCTCAAGACAGAGGGAAAGTCCAGCACAAGCCACTTGCCTTCACTGCTTTCCCAGTGAAGAAGGACCCCGTGGTGCTGCTCCGAAAGGTTCTGGTCTGGTTCAGCTGGATGAGTCCCTTATGGTACTGCAAGGCGATGCGAGCTGTCACACCCGAACCTGTTGGACTTCGGTCAACCTATATTCAGAAGAGAAGATGAACCAGCTCTAGTATTTTGAGGTTTTTTAATAGAAAACCATATTGTTCCCCTCAGTTCTCTTTGCCACCTTTATACTGCACTTGGGAGAAACCCCTCTAGCCCAGGATTTTGTACAGAATCTGGATACATCACATATGAGAAGACAAAATAAGCAGGTTTGGGGTACTTTTGGATTGTGATCAGCTTTGGCAAACTTGTAATGTTTGATGTACTAAATATTATTACTTGATGTAATAAATATTGAGGCTATTTAGGGAGCACTTGAAAACTTCCCAGCATCATAGCAAAAGGACTGAGAGGGGCAGAGGCCACCTTCCCCGTCCTCCTGCATAAAGCAAGGTAGGATCAGAGCTGCTGGCCAGCCTGGTTTTTAAAACCTCCAAAAGCACGTTCGCCAGCTTCCGAGGTGATCTGTCCCCATGCTGGTAAGCCCAACTGAAACTTCCCCTGCTATTTATGTGATACCTTATCCACTGCAGACAAGGACAGAGATTTACATCGCCTCATTTCTCTTGCTCTGTTCATCCTCAGTAACTGTTCCCTAGATTTGGACTTTAAGGACATGCACTATGTGGGGATCCTGCCTCAGCCCCTGAACTCCTGGGAAATTCCTACCTATGGGACATGGGTAAGAACCTTTTTAAAATGCCACCATCTAAGATGTGCAGAAGTATTTCTGTCGTTAGGAACTAAACCAGCATGTGTTAAGTGACACTCAGCTCTTCAGAGACATCACTGCAGCAGAAGCAATCATCACTGCCCAAACCGAGAAGAAGCAGAACCCTCCCTTGTCTCTGCAGTGGATGTAAGAAGGGCAAAAGGTGGTGCCTTGTCTGTCTGAGAAGAGCCCGTTTCTGTACCTGTTCATCTGCAAACACACAGATGTTGGTGGTGGGCTCCTCACTAAAGGCATCTTTCCCATCTGTCAGTATGGTGCCGTAGAGGAAGGCCAGGTCTTCACTTTCAGGGTGATGAAGCTTGAACTAGGAACAGCACAGACAGGCTCACCAACGCGTGCAGCAGCTGGCACTCAGCAGTACGTGCAGCACAGCTTCCTCGAGAGACCAGAGGAAGGGGACAAGGCCACACTGTTGCATTTCCACCTCTGCTTCTCCAGTAACAGAGATGGATGCAGCAGCAGGAACTCATGTCCTTGTGAGGCTGGAGGAAAACTCTGAAATTCAACATGGGGCTGGAAGGATGGGACTCTCTCCCATCCTGACCATCTCAGGGGGAATAAAGGGCCTCGCTATGGTGCAGTCACCCCAAGGGAAAATGCGGGGGTACTGCAGCGTTCCACTATACCTGTTTCTTCACCGCTTCCGTCACTGCGCTTGCCGCATTGACGAGGTCTCTGGTCTTCGAAGAGCACACATCAAGGCCCAGCTGCTCAGCACTGAGAAAGGCGTAGAAAGTGCCACCATAGCCAATGTCGACCATCACCTTCCCGTGACCAGGGACATTGATGGCCAAGTCTGAGCAATGAAAGGGAGGACAGTGAGGAGGGGGAACCATGCTGAGCCATGGGCATGCATGTGGAGCAAAAGAACCGAGCTGCATGCAACGCAGGGGACAAGGAAAACTTGAGTACTCTCATGCCAGAGAGCGGAATGTGATGCCTTATGCCACGCCCAATGATGTCATCCTGCCTCTGGGGGACATCAGAATTGGGGACCGATTTGACAGATGCCCTTCAGCCAGGCTGCCAGCCCCCACCCTGGCACAGCCACCACCAGCCCCTACCCCAAAACCAGCGTGGCAGGCCCGGTTCCTACCGGTGGCAGCGGTGAAGGCGGGCACGCTGTGGAAGCGGACAGGGTTGCCGCTACGGTGGCCGTCCCAGGGGACGAAGGCGGTGACGGGCCCGCAGGGACAGTGCAGGTGGACAGCAGTCTCGGGGCAGCTGGGTGCCGCCACCAGCCCGTAGTCGAGGGCGAAGCGGCCGAGGGCCAGGACGGCGTGGCCGCACATGGTGCTGTAGCCGGCGCCGTGCAGGAAGAGGGCCGCCAGGTGGGCGCCTGCGGCGGCCGCCCCGTTGCGCACCACCACCGCCCCGTACATGCCGGCGTGACCCCGCGGCTCGTGCATCAGCGCCCGCCGCACGTGGTCCTGCGTGGCCGCCACCTCCCGCCGCAGCGACAGCAGCGACAGCCCCTCTGCCATCGCCTCCTCCGCCATCTCCAGTCGCGGGATGATGCGCAGCGGTTCGCCGCCCGTGTGCATCTCCACCGTCTGCAGCACCAGGCCCGAGGGCGAGTGAGGCGGCAACCGCCGCCCCGCGCCGCCACCGCCGCCGCCCTCCGCCGCCATCGCCCGGACCCGGCGGGGCGGAGACTGCGCGGGCCACGCCCCCGCGGAGGGCCACGCCCCCGCGGAGGGCCACGCCCCCAAGGCGGAGCATTCCCGCCCCTGCGTATGGCCTCACCTACGGGCGGAGCGGCCCCGCCCCTTTGCGGTGACCACGCCCATACCGTCCGGAGGGCTGGAGCTTGTCCCCGTGTCGGAAGCGGAAGTGACGCGTACGGAAGTAGCTCGGCGAGCAGGAGGGTCTCTTGCCGGGTTACCGGGATGTTCCTCTCCGGTAGGATGGGGCGGACCGGGCAGGGGGCCCGGCGGTGCCAGGCTGGGGATGGGAGTGAGTGCGGATGGAGGAGGGGGGTTGTCGGCGGCTGGAGCGGGCCGGGGGTGGCGCTCGGTGCCTCTCGGCTGCGGAGGGGCCGCGGTGTGCGAGGCGGGACAGGCCGGGTCGGATCGCGGCGCCACGGTAACGCGGGGTGCGCTCTCCCCGCAGCTGTGGACATCCAGCCCGCCTGCCTCGGGCTGTACTGCGGCAGGACCGTCCTGTCGGTCAACGGCTCCGTGGAGACCTACGGGGATTGCGGGGTAAGTGTGGCGCGGGCGAGGCTCGGTCTGGGGAGGGGGGATAGTCCCGCTCCCTCCCGGGCTGGGCCCGGCATCGGCAGCACGGGCCGGAGTGCCCCGGAGGCTGATGCGGATCCTGCTGTAAGCAGCACCGCAGCCCAGCCCCGAGGTGACTTGGAGATCAGGTGGAGCTGAGAGCTGCAAAGGGCGGGCAGAGCTCTCTTACCGAAAGCAGGAGCTGCTCAGTGAAACGTTCCCCGAAGGAGGTGCTGAAGGCTGGGTGCTAAACCAGAGCTGAGTAGGGGGTCTGCGAAAGCTGGAACAGAACGGGGCGGTACAGAGAGCTGTACTGAAATCATTCTGCCCGCTGATTTTATGGGAGTACTAAGGGAGAGCGAGATCCAGGGAGGGTGGTATGAATGAGGAGTGAGAAACTCTGGGCGTCAGTGGTAGTGAGCAGCCTGGTGACTGAGCTTAGCAATGAAAGGGAGGTGATGTGACAGTGGGAGAGGAAAAAGGAGTCTTGGATGAAGTCTTTTCAACATGCTTCATGTTTGTTTGTATTAAGAAATAAGGGCGGGAGAGAGCAAGGCCAGTGTAAGCTGAGAAATTGCTGAGGTTAATGTTTCATCTCTTCAAAAATCTGATATGTTTCTTGCCCCAGTACTAGTTCAAGCTGTTTTTCCGGGAACAGCAATGGTTCGTTTTTGGTACTCAGATACTTTGGAAATACAATCTCTGCTTTTTGTAGGTATGTCCTAGAGGTCAAAGAACCGATGACAACAAAATCTGCCGGGAATGTATGGGATCTCCAGACCGCTATGACTGGCTGTACCTTGGCTTCATGGCCATGCTTCCCCTGGTTTTACACTGGTTCTTTATTGAGTGGTATTCAGGAAAAAAGAGGTTCGTATACCCCTTCTTCAGATAAGTTATTTAAAAATGGAAATCTCATATCCGTGAGTATCAGATCTAAGATGCTGAATTGAACTGTCCAGCAGTTCATGCTGTTGGTTGAGCTGATACAGTAGCAAATGAGCTTTGGGCAGCTGGAGGGGGGTTATTTACAAATGTAAGAGTCCAGCAGGTCCTTCTTGCCAGTCAGTGCCCTCAGGGCATGGTCTGTGCTCTTTAATGTGGTGGTGCCCAGTCTGTCTGGCAATTCGGGCTGGACTGGGTTTCCCAGTAGCGGGCGAGAGTGTATCATCCCCTCTCTCCTGGGCCAGACCTACCACCTGCAGAGGCCCCCATCAGCAGTCCTGCGCATGTGCAGCAAGATGGGTTTGAGGTTTCTCTTTAGGAATATGTATCCTGGGTTTTGGTCCTGATAGCATAGCTGGTGTAACCGTTGTGCATCAAGGAACTTCTGTAACAAAGGGATTTAAAACCACAGCTGCATGTGGCTGTTAGGTGTTAGACTGGATCTTTTAAGAGGTAATGACTCTGAAGTGTACTAAACACTGAAAACACAAAAACATAGGGGACTGAGGGAGTTTAATGTATGAATATATATCATCTTTAACAAGGACTTGCAGCTTTGAAAATTTTGCTTATATCACAGTAACAATGTTATCCCTTCTGAGATGCGTGGTGTCTTACCTTCACTGCTGCTTTCTTTGAAACTGCAACAGTGTGAGTGTTGCTGTCCCTCACCTGACAGGATGCTTGTGCTACAGCGAGCTTTGGTTTAAGAAGCTGGAATGTTGTTCAATCACATTTTATGCACTAAATCATCTGAGATTGTAAATAACCTTGGTCACAGTGGATATTGACTCTCTAGAAGGTTCTGTACTGCATGGGCCTCTACATTTCAGTTAGCATTTAGATTTCCTATAGAGTTAGCAAAACAGTACTAAATCTCTCTCTCCTTCCACAGTTCCAGCGCCTTGTTGCAGCACATCACTGCTTTGTTTGAGTGCAGCGTTGCAGCAATTGTTACGCTGCTTGTCAGCGATCCCGTCGGCTCTCTGCGTATCCGCTCCTGCAAGGTGAAGAAGCTTTCAGACTGGTACACAATGCTTTACAACCCAAGTCCCGACTACATCACCACAGTGCACTGCACTCACGAAGCAGTCTATCCCCTGTGAGTGTAAAGGCTTTTGTACTCCTGTCTGTCCCTTCCTTTTATACCAGCGTGTTTCTGTCCAGGCCTCTTCTCAGAGCTCCAAAAAGTGTTCAGATATAACTCAGACCAATGAATATCAATCCCCTGAAGTCTTTTCATGCATTCAGCTGTTTTATGTGTGGAACATCTAACAACTTTCTGACTCACCAGAGAAGGTGGCATAGTCTAGGCTATTCAGCTATGAAACATAAGACTTCATTTTTGTTCCCTTTGGCTGCCTCTTGACCATTTCCCGTAGGAAAAGTGAGCCAGTCGTTCTGTGTTTATGTACTTTTGTAAATTCTTTAGAATTCTTTGGCTCTAACCCCAAATTGCAAGGTTCTGAGTTGAGTCTGCAGGAGAAAACAGGCTGCACGTTTTAAGGAATTGATCTTTTTTTTTTTTCTTCCTAGGTACACCATTGTGTTTATATATTATGCCTTCTGTCTTGTGTTGATGATGCTACTTCGGCCTCTTCTGGTTAAGAAAATTGCTTGTGGTTTAGGAAAGTCAGATCGATTTAAAAGCATTTATGCAGCACTTTACTTCTTCCCTGTCCTCACTGTGCTTCAGGCCGTTGGAGGAGGCCTGCTCTGTGAGTTCTCTCCTAATAACACTAACACACACACTTACAAACACACACTAACAAACAACTGACTTAGGGGAGGGGCAGAAGGGACATGATGCTCCTTTTGCTTTGAGAATAAGGACATTGCTTAAGGTTACTGGGAGGAGTCTTACTGAAAAGGTTGCTCATTTCTGCCCTGTCCTACCCAGGCTCCTGCCCAACACTGCTTTGCCTCTGCCGGTGGTGCCTTTCCCAAAAAGGGAACAGAGCGGGTATGAGAGGGAGTTGTTTCAGAGGGAGTTAGTTCCACTTTCTGCTAAGGTAGAGTTTGTCTGATTTCAGAGATGTATTAAAGTATAAGTTTGGGGAGATCAGCTATTTTTTGTTTAGCTTCCAGCATACTTGTCACATGAAGGGGACAGGTGCCACAAAATCCCCACTCAGCCTGACTACTTTTCTCACTAGCTGCCTTTTTCAATTAGTGATTTAAGTGTACAGTAACTCCACCTAGAAATACTAGAAAACGTTTGAAAACCTAAGGCAGAAGTGTTGAATAGTTGTGCTTGGCTGACGCTTGCCGTTGTGCATGTTTGATGTGACAGTAAGAGGTGGGCTATAGTAGCTTAGTTTACTTCATGCCCATGGCTATATATGGAAAAACTCTCTCTGCTGAAATGTATATAGTGCATTCTTTTTCCCGCTAATGTGTTCGATGTTTGCCTTTAGATTATGCGTTTCCTTACATCATACTGGTGTTGTCTTTGGTTACGCTGGCTGTGTACATGTCTGCTTCTGAAGTGGAGGTAGGTAAACGTGTTTCCTGTGTTAAAACTCGTAACGTAAAACACTTGAATGAGCAGAGACCACTTTGTCTCTTGCCCTTTCTCAGCAGTGTATTCTGTGTTTAAGCCTCTTCCTTTATGACTTCTCCGCTTAGCTGGAGGAAGCGCCTGTGAGACTTCCCTCTCGTGGTGCACTGAGAAACTGCGTTATGTGCTGGAAGGGCTCAAACCCAGGAGGCCTCATACAGTCTCTGTGCATGATCTGTAGCATCTCTTAAACATCAGGTGCTAGGTGACAGGCTGAATGCTAACAGGATATCGTGTTTATTTTGCAAGTCTTTCAAGGATCTTCTTGTCAGGAAGAAAAGGCTTGTTGTCCTCTTCAGCCACTGGTTACTTCATGCCTATGGAATCATCTCCATTTCCAAACTGGATAAGCTTGAGCAGGACCTGCCGTTGCTTGCCTTGGTACCTGCACCTGCCCTCTTCTACTTACTGACAGCAAAGTACACCGAGCCATCACGCATACTCTCAGAAGGTGGAAACGGACATTAAAAGGAGCCCGTGCCAACAATGCTGTCCTAATGATCTGGATTCAGCAATTTTAGTGCTTGTTACAATTTGGAAACCTCTGGTTTAAAAGAAATTATTTACATGCAAGACTTGTAGGTGAAACGCCTCTGAGTAAGACTGTATAATATTAAAAAGCTGCACTTTGTATTCTTTGTAAGTATGTGGTATAGATTGAAGGGAATGTCTTTGTGTCTATTTATCACTGTGAATCTGTATAAAAAGCTTGTGACACATTCTGGCACAGCGGTTTGCTTGTATATGTTTATTTCCCAATACACTATTTGAGGTGGTTTTGAATAAAACAATAGAGCCTGGTTTTTGGTAGACTTTCTATAAAACACATAGAGCTTGACTATACCATAGAGCTTGGTTTTCCATCACCTACTCTAGCTCCCATCCCTCACCAGTGGAAACAGACTTTCATCTTCCTTCCATCAAAAAATTTATTCTTCATGCTGCTTTAGTCTGACTACTAGGAAGGAGAGGAAATATTGTGACGTTCTCTATAAAGTATAGTTCTCTACAGTTTATGTTCTGTGTACTTCATATAAGGAGACCTCTTCCTGGAGATGATTATACAACAGTAGCCTTCCCATTCCTTAAAGAGATGCCGTTATCTCTGCTCTACAGTCATCAAAATCTTTATGAACACCGTGATAAGAATTGCTAAAACTTCCTAGGCTGCTCAGAAGTGAGGTTTTGGCCTTGCTGAAGCCAAATACACACTGACAAAGACACTAGTCTTCTCTCTGTATTGTAGAGGAAGATAGCCAAAGTATATATCCTGTATATTAGTCACCAGTAACTTGGTGCTATAGAGGGTCTAGACGATGCAGAGCAGTGCTGAAGGTCTAAACAGCGAGAAGAGTAATGGGAAGATCTTCTCAACTTAAACTCTTCCTACTGTATGGATTATTGGCTGTAGCCATGCAAATAACTGTATATTTCTATATTTAAGTAATGTCTTTTTTTATTCTATTACTTATCAACAGTGCTAAGGACTTGGGGGCTTTCAGGGGTGTCATCTCAGCCTGGCTGCCTCGAGATGTCGCTCTCCTCTTTCTCCATAGAAGGTTTGATTTCATTATATCTGATACGCCTTTTCTGATAGCTTTTTTTCTGTGAAATGTTAATTGACAGGTTCACTGCTTCTAAAAACAGTGTACAAACAAACTGGGTCTTGCATGCAGAAGTAAGGTTTTATTTAGGGATTAAGGAAGTAATCGATCTCCTTAAGGAAAATCAAATTCTGTCTACACTGCTATGTACAATATGTAATTTGCAGACATACTAATCTAGAGGGCAGTTGTAAAAGTATGGGTTTAAAACTCATGTGTTAAAATACCATTTCCATAACTAACTTATAGGCATATTTTTTCTTTAAAATGTCCTAAACACAGGTTTATGTCTACATTTGCACAGCTGTCACATCCATACAGGCACAGTAGATGTGTGAGCAGCCAGGGCAGCACCTTGCAGGAAAAGCCATGTGCAAAGGTGCAGTACAGAGAACTGTACATTTTCTGGGCATTTCTGTCTATGGGCTATATGTATCGGCTTTAAATGTTGGGCTGTATCTTGTTTTTAAAAAGGAAAGTAACAACTCCTCCCAGGTAACGTGAGCTTTAGAAAAGACTACATCTTTTGCTAGGTCTAAAGAATTGTGTTAATTTTGAAGGCTGCAGAATGAAGGACTCTATTAAAAGCAGTGCTCACAGGAAGGCAGGGCAGCCCAGGGCCCTTGCATGGCATACCCAAACACTGACCTTCCCGCTGGCCTCCAGTGCTTTAGCCTTCAGCAATACCTGGAATGTAAAATACAAACTAGTAAACTGTTTTTATCATCTTCTCTCACTACCATAAAAAAAAAAAAATAATGCCAGCCAAAGAGTTAGGTAGACACAGCTAGATAAATATACACAGTTTGGAATGACCAAGCAATGTTTTTGTGCAGGCTCCTTGTGAAGAAATCTGCCCTGCACATTTCACACAGAAAATAATACTGATGCTGGTCTTCAGATGAAGCAGGATTTTCTTCTGCTGTATGTTCACCGTCCTTCCCTGCTCTGCCTGACTTCCTTCCAGGGACATTCCCTTCCTCTCTAAATTCATCATTCCTCTCCCTGGTTTCCTGTCACATTACCCAGACCCAATGATTTGGAAGCAGTCTGTATGCTATAACCTTCCAGCTTTAGTATGTATAAAAAACACATTCTGTAACAAGACATGGTCATACAGTGACCAAACCTGTGGCTCATTACAAATAAGACCCATGTAAACCAACAAGTAAAGCTGATATCTATAGGTTTGAGTTAGAAGGAAGCCCTGAAGCAAGTGATTTGTATGCACCTAGGGTCCCTGTGTAATATCACCCCTCTCCAAGACAGCAGCATAGAATATTGTGCCTTTAAATGGAAATAGCAGTACAAATTCCCCACATGTAAAATTCTAGAGAACACAAACATTAATTAACCGTATAGTCCTACAGTGATAACCATGCAACTACAAGCTGCGGGAGTTGGGGGGGGGGGGGGGTCTGTTTGTTAGTTTTATTTATCCTTTGTGGAAAAGCAAACATATAGTTCTGGAAAGATCAGTGATTCTCAGACTATTTTACAGCCCCCTCACTGTTGTTATCACAGCCCTTTAGAAAGTGGAAGACGATGACCTCCAGGCTGTGTTATAAAGCACACCTAGTTCTTCTGATAAATGTACTGCTAGGTCTCAATCTGCAGCAGAGTGATGAGATATAACACAGCTGTAGTACTTGTGTTTTATCACAAACTGCTAAGAATTAACATATTGTGCGATTTTTTAAAAAAACAGTGCAAAAGAAAAAGTTTAGTCTATCTTGCAGTGATCATCCATTCTAGATTTTTTGACAAACAGCGAATCCAGTCCTTCCAACTTATTTTGTAGCCTGCTATTAATACCACCAATCTTTTCCTCTCGTTGTTGAATTTTTGTTGTTAGCGCTGTCATTGCATTCAGTATTTCCTGCTCATTCTCCAGAAATTCCTGTAACGACACAGGGTAGAATTTCTTTGTCTTAAAAAGAAAAAAACAAAGACCTCACAAAATGTTAAGAAACTTGTTTTATGTTGTTTTCCCACAGCTTGACTGGCCACCAGACCTGTAGCCCTGCAGGAAGCTGAAGAGATTTTTCACTAACTACCCAGTTCTTGCGTGAAAAAAGCAAAGTTTGCTTTTCTAATGGAATAACTGGTGAAAAACTTTCTTACGTGATAGTTTGGTTTAATTCCTGTTCAAAATGAAAGTTGTCCCCACCTGGAAAAGTATTAAAAGGCTGATGACCTGAATGTAGAACAGCAACAATGTATTAGATACAGAGAGACTGAACAAGTTTAAGAATTGAACATAAGATCAGCAAAAGGAACAATATTGGGAAAAATTATTTTTATAGTCAGGACTTTTATACAATGCTGGAAAACATAGGTTAAATACTTTGCCCCTGTATCACTTCAACGACTGTAGTGCCTTATTTACAATATGATTTTTTTTTTTTTACTCATTAAGTGAAATATATTTGTACAAAATGTTACGATAGAAAATTGAAATTCACCTTTTGAATAAGGCTCTCCTCTGACCATCCCTTCAGAAGAAGATCTGCAAGAGAGTCAACAGTTAAAATGTGGTAGATTGCTGTGCTAAAAAAAGACATAAGGACTGAAAGATATTCTTTTAAAAAAAGTCTTTTTTTGTTTTGAAATCATTATTAACATATTACCATGAAGCACTGCTAGGTCATTCAGGATTTTGACTGTGGCTGACTTGTGCTTTTCTGCTTCAGAATTAATTTCAAAAATATCTTCTTTTATCTGCGTATTGAACTGTGAAAAAAAAATTACAACAATAATTTTTCTAAATTCTTCTAAATTATTTCCAGTTTCACTGTTTCAATAGAGGTCAGGAAGAATAAACTGAGTTTTAGCTTACAGAAATACAAAGGTCAATGTATTCCTGTGGATGCACTTTCTTTCAACAACGACATCCATTTCATCTGGTTGAACAAATTTTAACAGTTGCCAAAATCAACAGAAGCCAGCTATGTCTATGCTACCAAATAAACTGGATGAGGATGCTGAGGACAGCCAGAGCGGCACAGGTCGTATGCAAACAGGGAAACTCTTCTTCACCCACTCCCCCAAAATCGGATGGACTCATTCACGTTGGCTCAGCTCTACCAGAACCCAGCTTGTGCTGTCCTAGGTTTGGCTGAGATGGGTCAGGTGGCCCAGGGCAGGCACAATAAACAGCATTCCCTGGTGCAATGTAGGCATCAGAAAAATCAGAGCTTCTCGGCTTCTGTTAGTGAACTGAACATGAGGAGAGGGATGTGTGTAACCAAGAGTCTTCTTCCTGAGGGAAGCGTTTGTTTCCATAAGGGTATAATTACCTAGAGCTGCAGAGTAGCTCATGCCTAGCATCCGCAGTGCTAGCACACACAGACCAGGCAGCTGCCCTTGCAGCAGTCGAGCTCTGCGCTTGCAGGCAGCAAACACCGCACAGGGTTCAGACTGTCTCAGAAATTTAGTCCCCATGGCCGCACAAATGTGGGTTCAGGTCCAAACGGCAGCCTGGTAACAGGTGGCAATAGGACCACTTTCAGGATCCTTCATGTGTTTTACAGGGAAAGAGGTTCTACTACGCTGGTAGCCTGGGGCCTGAAAGGCATACAGGATATTTTCAAAAGCATATATTCCAAATTGCACTGGCCCATTCTATGTCTCATGTTTCTCTCAGCCTTCTTCATGTGGCAGGAAGGCCTTTTCCTACAGTCCCTGACTGAATGCAGAAGATACACAGTATTGATTATGCCTCGGGGAGATGCCTTGCCCTTGGATTTTCCTCTTTGTTTTCTTCCAAATTAAACACAGCCCCACACATCCATTCAAAAGGCCAGGTTTGCCCTGTGCTGTTTATGTTTCATCATCTTCCACCGCTAGTTCTCCGTGAAATGAAAAACGGACAACTTCATACTGAGAAGGAACACTGTCAAGTTTCAGTATACTCACTAATTTGAATCTGCAGTTCTCGATGTTCACAATGTCAAGTTTCCTGTTGATCTCATAGATGTCTCGTTCTAGCAGCTTCATACTCTCTGTGTGTTTTCTCAACTGGCCAGTTGCAGCATCACGCTTGATCCGCAATTTGTTCCTCAGCTCCAGCTGTTAATAATAAACTCTTCACTGCTAACTGATCTTTATATAGGATTTTTTAAATTAAATAAAGTGAAAAGAGTTTTTGTTATGTGGCAGCTTTCATTTAAAAATTTCAAAGTACCATCTGAGATAGATAGGTATTTATGACCTCCTACCAACAAGAAGGAAGCGGGGGAGAGTAGGGAAGTGATTGCTTATGGTCCACAAGAAAGGAACCAGCTCTGTCACGAAGTGACCTGCTGCAGGGCCACCCAATGGCAGGAGCATCACTTCTCTGTCACTGGAGGCTCAGGTGTACACAACTGTTTGTTGTGCTATTCCTTTTCTTAAATGGTTGGAGAAACAAGTCTCCCTTCTCTGAAGAGAGACAATTTCTGTGTTGGTGTGGCTTCTGTGGAGCTCCTCAGAGACATTTGCCCATTACCAGACCACTTGGGCACGAATCCTGATCAGCCTCATAAGAGAGCTGTTTATGTAGTTTATTGAGTTTGTCTTACACTTCTCAGTGACTAAAGACACTTTAACTCTTCCTATTAACAGCAGAACGCATGACCGTGTTCCTTTATCACCTCAAAGTTTTGTTCTGGCAGAGAAACAGAAAGCAACACCAATTTCATTTTTTGCCTGGGATGTACAGCCCAGCTGAAGCAAGCTCTGGCCAGGCTGCCCTAAGCAACTGGCCCCAGTACATACTGGGTCTGGTTGTGTATGGACCATAGAAATGGCCAGAGCAGGCACAGCAGGTCTGACATGCACTGTAGTGCCCACACTCAGGCCCATCAGCTGTAGCAGGTCTGAGGGTGGCCAACAGGCAGAGTGACTGTGAGAGCTCCGCGGGGACACTCTGTCTGGGAGCAGTAGATGCAGCACGCCTCAGACATTTTGAGCCACTGCAACTACCCCCACAGCTAGACAAGTTTCTCTCTCCTCTCACTGGTGCTGATTGAATGCCTGAAGTCAGAAATGGGAAATACAGGTGAAGAGGCAAGGATACAGAAAGGTTTTTCAAATACGAGTTACTGAGGTGGCAAAAATTCCTGCCCTAGCAGTAGCAAGCATCTCAATAGAAGCAGACTCACAAATGACCTTAGTTCACCAGCTTCTTTTTGACTTGCTCACGTGCCTAAGGAATGCAAAATCAAGCACAAGGGCAGCTTGATACAAATGCTGGGATACAGGCTGAGCTGAGGTCTGAGGCATCCCTCAGATGGGAGCACAGCAACAAAGAAGAAGATATTGCCTCCCACAGTCCCAGTCTCCATGGGTGCCTGGTTTTTACTGGGAGAAAATAAAGCTGGTGGTGGAAAGTTTGCAGAAGTAGTACAGCTAAATTTTAAGTTATTACCGTGTCCTCCCTGAGCTTCCCAATAGTTTTGATTGACTGCTGAATGGCTTTTTTGACTCGTACCTCTTCATCTTTCTTTTCTACAAAGCAAGGAAAGGGTTTTTAGACAGTGTCATGACTGAACATTAACGTTAAGCTGTTGTAAATAAAACTAGGTTCTATCACTAAGTGATCTGTTTAACTTATCTGGCATTTTTAAAAAATGCTTCATATTTATGCTATGGCCATGTCTACAGAGTCTAGGTATTGCAAAGAGCTCAGCTTATATTTGTTTCACAGATCACCTGAGCCACAAGCAGACAAAGGGCTACAGCACACTGGTTTTAGAAACAGCAAGAGAAAGCCCCACTATGTAAAGGAGCTACTTAACACTTACCTAAAAATGATTTCCTCAGTTCTTCATATTTTGTATACTTCTGTTCTGTTTCTCTCTGGGTTTCTTCCAAGCTTAGCCTGCTCATGTTTAATTCTTGTTCTTTTCTAAGCAGATTTTCAGTTGCAGTTTTGATGTCATTCTTTAATGAAACTAAATATTAATCAATAATCTATCTAAGCAGCATTTAATGCACAGATAATTCAACATATCCAGAGGGGGAAACACACACACCACCCACACCACCCCCCCAAAAAAAAAAAACTACCCCAGAAAAAAGAATACTGGAAGTGATCCCAAAAGGTCATCTTAGTCCCCGTCTCTGCTGTACAGCAGAATCAATTAGACCTAAGTACCCATGACAGATGTTTGGTTTGTCCTTAAAAACCTTAGTGGTAGAGTTACCATGTCTCAGACAACTGATTCCAGTGTTTTTACTATTTCTGCTGTCAACGCTTTCTTAGGGCCTGATTTAAGTTACATCTATTCTGTTCCTCATTATTTGTCTCAACAAGTGGATAAGAAGAAAAGCTTATCACCTTGCTATCAATTTTTATTTGTTCAGTAGTGACTACCATGTCTTCTGTTAGATTTACCTATTTTAAATGGAAAGTCTGCACATCTTTCTGATCATCTTTACTTAGCTCCTCTTGGACCTCAAAATAATCTACATCCTCCTTAAATGAGATGATCAGTGCCAGACACTGTACTCCAGCTGTGTCCTACAAAAACCAGGTAGAGTGGAAAACTTAGATCATAAGCCTTGCCAGGCTCTCTGCCTCTATACAGACTGGTTTGACAGTTGCCTTTTCCATTACTACAAATCTTTGTTGACTTCTGTTCAACTTGTCAGCTTTAGTCCTATTTACCACTGCCTAAACACCTCCCTGATGATGGATTTCTACAGGCAACTGGTTTTAGCTAAATGCAAAAATGTGGATTTTTTTTCATTATTATTAGTACGACCTTTTTTCCCCAGAATTACTTCTCCAACTTGCTAAAATAGTTCTGAATTCTAGTTCTGCCCTGCAGAGCACGGTCCCACTCTTATCATGTTTGTTATCTGCAGATATGATAAGCATTCACTCTATCCTGTCACTTGAGTCATGAAGGGAATTACAGATTAATTCCAGTCTGAGAGCAGATCTCCCGCAAACTAACAGGAATCATTTTTCTCTTTGGTCAGTAAAGCGTGGGTAACTATTATCTAGGAAGATTTTCCATCTGGTTTTGTACCTCAGATTCATCAGCCTGGAAAAGAGACAACTGAAGAGACACACAACAAAGATGTGTAAAGTCACACACCTTTGCTGGAGAAGATGAGCAGACAACAGTTACTCACTCTTTCTCATAACACAAGCACTGCAAGATGCCAATAAACTTTTGAGACAGCAGGTTTAAAACAAAAGGAAATTCTTGTCCTTATTAAATATGTTATAGGTTTTTATGGAGGATAAATGTATATGTGAGCTAAAAGAATCAATCAATGAGAGGAGAATATTGCACTGAAGATCCAGCATAGCATAAAATTCCATCAAAAGCTATTAAATGCAGATACCATCTCCATCCAAGGAAGTTCCTGACACTTCATTTATCACAGAAATTACACAGAAGAAGGGTCATTCTATATCTGACTGTTCCTACATTACTTCTCCAAGCAAGACTATTGATCACTGCAGAAGACAGGATCCTGGTAGGACCAACGTTGTCTTACCCAGTATGGCTATTTTGGGAACTGACGTTGATTCGAGCTTCACTCACCAATTCTTCATGTGCACTTAAATATAATCATGAATAGCTCTGAAATGGCTTCAGCCACTTAACTACCTGAAGGTGAATTTCATTAGACTCAGATGATCTGAAGGCATCTGAGTTCTCCAGGTACACTTGCTAACTGGTTCCTTCCCTTTCCATACCTGAGATGTTGCCACAAATATGGAGTGTTTTCATGTTATTCCACATCCTTTCCTATCAGCATGTCCTTCTGTGGCTTGACCTGTCTCACATTGTTGCTCCATGCCCAACCAAATCATATCTTTTCAATCATACTAATATTTGTTTAATACAAATGTAACTACAATGCTCCTGGATCTGATCTGTACATCCCCCTGTAACAGGGCTGCACAGACTTACCAGCCAGGGAATCTTTGTACTCTGTTACATCGACACGGGGAAGAAGAACTATTAGCTCTTAAAGACTAAGCAGATCATCACCTAAATACCATTACAAATCTGTACATTTTAATCTTTCTCTGTCTTATTCTGTAGCTTTAAAAAAAGTCTGACCTTTGGTTTTAAAGCAAAAAAAAAGAAGTCTAATTCAGTGTACGTGCATCCCTCAACATAGTGGAATCTCATCTTGGTTAGGGCCAAAGGAACACGAGTCACAAGTTAAATGACTTTTCAGGGAAAAATACATTTCTTTTTTTTTTTTTTTTTTTTTGCTGCAATAGGTAAAAACACAGAAAGGGAAAACAGGCACAACCTATATAGACTGGGAGACCTGAAGAACAATGTTGAGAGAGAGAGAAGATGATACCCAGGAAATAAAGCCATACAAAGAAATGAAACTGGGTCCAGGATGCAAAGTAACACCAGGACTCTGAACTCGCTCCTTTACAGGACATTAATCTCAAATGCTGCACTACATGGTTTTGTTCCCTCTGAGACTCTGAAGTCAGGTAAGTCATACCCACTCCTGTGATCAAAGACTAGAAATATGAGAAAACCTCAAAGTATAGACGTTTGGATATGCTCAGAAGATGTACTGGTTTTTAAGGACTGTAGCAGAAGGATGGGTAAAATGAATGAAAAAAATGGAAAATACAGAGCAGAACAAAATGGCTCCCTTGGCAGAAACAGGTATATGAAGAAGGTGGTGAAAGAAAGGTGATCTGAGTCTTATTTCTATGGACTACTTTGATATCATGCATCACTATGATGCTCCAGACAGAACAGAATGAACCTGAGCTGACATGACTCTCACAAAGGAATTTATTCCCCTTACACAACTACATCCTTAGGACAGCATTCAGACAGATTCATTTTGGAGATGAAAGTAGTGGAGAGCAAGTGCAAGAAAATGCTGAAAGCTCTAAAAGCAAAATGGGGAAGAAAAAAAAAAGCAAAGTTTAATTGTTTCATCAAAATGGTAGGAAATTCAAACAAAGCAGGAAAACAATTAAAAAAGGAGAAAAAGTTAGAGTATGTCACTGAATGAAAATAAACAGTTACAATTACTTTTTCAGCCTGGCTCTGTCCGGACTACAAAGGAAAGGACAACCCTCTGATAACAGTTTCATCAGCACTATATTAGATGAGGGAAAAACTCTTTTAGAATGGATCATAATAAAGAAAAGACAGACAAAGTGTCAAGGCATATTGAGGATCTCTTTTGTATATTCTGTGTACCTCAACTGCCCAAAAGAGCATGAGAACGGATCCAGCACAACTGTTTACTTTGTAGTGACAGTCTCAGCCCGGATTTTTAGGGAACCTTGAGGAGTTACATGTCGATAATTGTCTTGTGTGACATGGGAACTTAACCTCTCTACCAGCAAAATGAGAAAGATCCTCAAGGCCTTCTGTAAATCTACCTTTCTAAGGTCAGACTCACAAAGAGGATCATGGAATCGTAGAATGGTCTGGGTTGGAAGGGACCTTAAAGATCATCTAGGTCCAAACCCCCTGCCATGGACAGGAACACCATCCACTAGACCAGGCCTTGAACACTTCCAGGGATGGGGCAGGATATTTCCTGCACTCCTGGCACCTCATTTATCCTATCTCAAATCAGACTGTTGACCAAGAGTCAGACAGTTTCCCTGGGGATAGAGCATATGCTATACACCAAAGATCAAAGAAGCGCTTGAAATCTTTGAAAGCTCTGCATAGTTGATATCCAGCATTTCAGTGTCCTACTTACTTTGGGAAGAAAGCTCATCAGTGTTTTAAAGAACACTGACACTAAGGAGCCTTGGCTTACATCTTGTACACCATCAATCACTCCAATAGATTTACAACAACAATAATTTAGAGGAGAATTTGACTAGTGTCTAAAATCAAGCTGTCATATTTCCATGAATGTTGGCCTGTTTACTCAAAAATGATGAAACATACTCTACATTAACAGGTTACACACTGGGAGGCTCACTACAAAGCTAAACTGGATGCATCTCAGAACTGAATCTGGTTCTGTGCCTATTTTTATTTTAAAATGGGAGGCATCCCTTCTGAGAAACACCATCACTGCATTGTTTTGACATAGATGCCCATATGTACATGAATATATATATGTATGTATACATATATGGGTGTTTATTGATTCCAGTGTCTCAATCTAAGGGTCTTAAGTGCTTTTGAGCATTAAAAAAAAGAAAAGAAATAAAAAAAGGAAGAAACCCAACCTGAAAAGTACAGAATTTTCTTGAAACAATTACTGACAGATAGGTCAAATTTAAGCAAAGTTCCAATAAGCATAGCTGCAATGAGGTGCAACAAACACTGCCAATTCATCCATCAGAAATCTTCCTAAGGTTAATAAAAAGAACAACAAAACTTACCTCCAGACATTTTATTTTGTTATCAAAATCCTGTATATAATTCCTGTAATCATTTTCCCTCTTACTTGCTTCTTCGCTCAGGGCTTTGACTTGATTTTCAGACTGAAAAAGCTCTTTCTCAAGGTCTTCAATCTCATAATGGAAAGGAAAATGAAGGTCAGTGATTTCTGAAATACATAATGTCTACGTGGACCACTCAGAAATAAGCAAAATGAGAGCAATCTCCATTTAAAACACAACATCTGATAGGAAAAATAATTGCTTTTAAATTGCTATTAATAGGAGTTAAGGTCAGAACACAGAATCACAGCATGGTTGAGGTTGGAAGGGACCTCTGGAGGTTATCTTGTCCAACTTCCCTGCTCAAGCTGGACCACTTAGAGCAAGTTGCCCAGGACCATGTCCAAATGGCTTTTGAATATCTCCAAGAATGGAGATATTTAGACCTTTAGATACTGAAGATCTTTAGACCTGATATCATGTTTAATAACTTACAAAGAATTGGCCCTTGGAGGTTACTTGCTTAGGTATCAGTTTACTCTGATTATGTACAGCATGAACGTATCGTAAGACTGATATAATGGGTTATAATATCTACCATTTAACATACCTCCAGAAGTAGTTCAGCATGCCTTTTTTTACCAGCCTCTATTCTTTCATTCACTTTTCTGTTTATATTCTCCTCCTCTGAGAAAAAGAGTTTTCTCTGCTTTGCAAAGTACAGTAGCTTCCACTGAAGCATTACTCTGGTGACAGATACATAAGCAGAAGTAAGTTGAAATTGGGAGAAAAACAGAAAAGGGAGACACAGCATTATCAGAGGTACTGCAAGACTAATGTAAGAGATTGGAAGAACCAAACATATCTCCTGTAACTTCAGGATTACAGTTAAAGTGGTTCAGACAGGAGTCTGAATGAATGTAGAGAGAATGAAGTAGATGCATAAAAAGACATTAAAACCTTTTAAAGTGCCTCTCTGTACTGAACAAGGGAAAGGAATCTTAAGGTGACTAGTGTCACTTAAGTGCCTCTGTTACGTGCCTAAAATTAGTTATCATAAGTCTGAATCAAATAATTTGGTTAATTTAGCTTAGCAAATTGGAAGGCTTAGAGGGAAAAGATTTCATATTCATAAAACCCTAGGGTTTGTAAACTATGAAAAAGATAAAAGACAACACAGGTACAAAACCAAAAAGACGCTATCTGTCTATGTGAAAAGGCAGACTGGAAGTCAGAAAAAAAATACTCTTAGGCATCAGAAGTACAAGATTTTAGAACAACATCTTAATGCAAGTAAGAGGGAAAAGCACCAATGGGGTTTGGGGATTGAGCATGATTGTTTTTTGAAGACAAAAGTACAATGTAATATTCAAGGGAGAACCAGACTGGACTAGATGATCAAGAAATATCCAGATCTCTTTGCAAAATAATTAAATGATAAGTGAGAGCTGCAGAGCTAATGTGAAATAGCTGAGCAGACAATGGGTTTATTTTGGAGAGTATCCTATCAACTGTAGGGTGCTAAGCACTTTCTGAATCCACTTTTTTTCTTGCAGATAATGAAGAGGAGGTAAAAATCCCATCAGGGATCTCACATACAAGGAAGAAAAAAACCCCCACAACACCCTATGAAGTATATAGGTCTTAATGCTCTGAAAAGGAGGTATCTCCATACTGTCATGGAATGATAGCACCTCAAGAACCAGACACACAAAACTGAGACACCACAAGTACCAGACACACTGTTTAGACAAATAGTATGAGCAGAACCCCAAAAGCTTCAATTAAAATCTGGCAGTTGCTGAGAAACTCAAAACTAGCAGGAATGCTTTATATCACTCTAAATCCAGCTACAATCATTCACTTAGATTTATCCTACTCCAGGCTTTTTCTATAGGTACCACACACCACTGTGGGTAGACATGTGAGCCTATATGAAAAGTGATGCAAACTTCATGGCAGATGTTCTGAATATAGAAAAAATAACCCTTAGTCTTTTTGTGGCCTTTGTGTAACATGCTCCTTACAATTCTCGCCAAAGGTTTCCTAAAAAGACAGATTCATTAGAAGACACTGCTGAACTAAAGAAAAATATATAAGTTCAAGGAAGAAAGATTAAGCCCAAGGAAGAAAGATTAAATACCTGAAAATGCAAGGATATTTCATTCTTACTGATGCTATCAAAGGGTTTATCTATATGATGGCTGGAACCCCAGATCCCAGCATTCTGATGACCTGATTTTGAAAGGTGCTCAGCACACAAAGCTCCCATACTTCCTAGCTGGAGCTGCAGATGCTTGATACTGCAGGGAACTGAGTTGAATTCAATGACAGAGTTCCCATTGACATCAAAAGCGCAGGATCAGCTACCAATGAACATTAATTGAAATTAATCAAAATAAAACACACTTTACCCACCACCACCCTCCCCCCGCCCCGGTTTTACAATTTATATAACTGTACATAGCCTGGAAAAATCCCAAACAGCTTATAAATTAAAGTAGAACATTTACTGTCATAATAATTACAGGCCACTTACCATATAAGTTCACCTGGCAGTACAGCAATAATATTCAAATGAAACCATGGGTATACTTTAGCAAATGCCCTTTTATTTACCATTATATGTCTGACTATTTACATAGTAAGGCTTTTCTTTTATATCTCTGATATAGTAGAAGCAACAAGAAGATGCAGTAATTCAATTATTTGCTGCTTTGTTTTAAAGATACAATGCACACTTTCTAGTTTATCCTACCTTGTCTTATTTTCTGTCTTCAAATCTTGCTTTAGAGATGCCAGCTTTTCTGCATAGCTCTTCCTTGTATTTCTGGGGGAAAAAAAGCTAAGCACTTACACTGGTTGGAAAGAGGCAACATGGTACCTGTGGGTCACATATCAAAAACTTACGCATATTATAGTGTTCAACCATAGCTGTGAATTACACATTGTTGTTCTCTCAAGTTGAGAACATTAGTTTAAAATTAAGAGGCTCTTGTTAGTGACCAAGGCAAACCAGAAAAAATAAACAAATGCAAAACACAAGAACAGATGTTTCAGAAATGAACAATTACTCTAATGTATTAGTAGCAAGTACTATGAAAGAGCATTTTCAGAAGTAGAACTTCTGGCCAGATGGACAAATCAATTTATTTGAATTTCTTAGTATATAATTTCTGGTATATTACATGTGGTAAATACTAAGATGCACGAACTTTATATGTATTCAACACATGCTAGGAGAGTTTAATACAATAAAATGGTTGGTAGCGTGCAACCAGTGATTCTTCAAGACATAAAGGTGTGAGAAGCACCCACTTCAAACCCTAAGAGGATTTACAAAGAGATAGTATGGGGCTTTCTCCAAAGGTTTTATTGTTCCAAATGCAAAGCTGAATGTATGAAGCCAGCACTGCAAGATACTTTAATAGCAGCAGAATGTGTCCCAAATCATTCTTAGATACCCCTGAAAAGTCTTATTACTTCTATTCCATACTTTCCAAAACTACATTGACTGTTGTTCAGTGGATTTCTCAGTTCAGTGGGTTTAATCACTTGAAGATTTCCCTCTTTGAATGAAATCCGATAGACTTCATTTGAAATTGCTCATTAAAATAAATAATCAGTCAATCTTGTAAGGTGAATGGGGAGATTCTGAATACATTGCACATTACTTTTAGAGAAAATAAAAATTTAAAGAGATCTTATTTTGGATTTCCAATTTGGTGGCCCTGTTAAAGTGACTGGGAGTCTGTGTGATGTACACTGAAATTATTTTCAGTTTGATGTACAGGGATGTTGTGAAGCTAGTGAAAATTCACAGAACAAGATAATTATGTACAAACATAAAATAAAAACCTCAGAAAGTATGGGGACAGGGACTGGGGAAAGGGGATTTTTCAATCAGGTGTTCTAAGAGGTCAGAGCTGTGATGCATTTTGCACAGTTCCACGTAGTCTAGTTTAAAAGTCCGAAATTAAGAGCTGATTGACTCTGGGAAAAAGCTCATACAACCTTTTCCTTTGCTATCATTAGTGTAGATATCCAATTAGCATCAAGATATCATGCAATGATTATTTCACCTCATTATCTTGTTAACTTAGTTTTCAACTGTAAACTCCACTGCACTTCATTACAAGTTTTCCGCCTCTTTAGTGGTGCGTGGCTACCTCCTCTACCTCCTTTTTAGCAGTGTGGCTACCTCATGGTCTTATTTTTTGCATCCCACATTTACATGGCAAAAATATCTCCTTTGTCAGGAAAGACACAGACACTGATCCTATCAAGATAGGAACGTACTACTTTTCCTACAAAGCAGAATAAATCTATTGTATATTTTCTTATTCAATATGAAAAGGGAAGGGAGCAATTATTTTCTTACTTTTTAGTTATAATTATATCCATAAGTAGGGCAATTCCATATTAACAAAACATTCCCGAGAAGGATTTAGATAACAGGAAGACCCTAGGAACACAGCCCCTTCAGTGCCACACTGTGAAAATACTGTGCAGAACCAGGACAATTGGTGTCACTCAAAACACAGCATGTGTGCAAATATTTGCCTCTGCTAGGTTTGGGGGACATAAGATTAACTGGTTGAACCTTTTTACTTTCTCTTGCAAAGGACAATGCTCCAGCAGAGACAAAAACCATAGTGGTCTCTTTTGTCAGGATTACCCTTCTTACATGACAGAATTTGATTATTAGTGTACAACATAAAGCCTTGATCTCCTGATTCTCTAGCAAATAGCTGAACTGGGTCCAATGCAGTTTATCTGGGATCAGTACACACTGGCCTGTTCTCACCTATGGCAGCAAAATCCCAAATCTCTTCCAGAAACTACACGCTAACGGAGAGCTGCAGTGCTTCCGCCACACTCCTCCCAGCCATACCTCACTACATAGGGCACAGGACATCTGTTCTGCTTAGACTACCAAGCCAAAGATTTATTTTTCAGAGCACTTCCACGCACAGGGCAAATCTGTGCTTACTTAGGTTTATCTGAGTAAAAGCAGATTTTCTCAGATACCACCATAAAAGGGTAGAAGCTTGGCCCAAGACCTGGTACCACAGTATGGAGTTCACAGTCACAACGGTGAAGTTCTACATTCTGCACTGCTTCAATATCCTTCATTATTTGTATGTTCATTGCTTGGTGATAAGAAACTGCAGATTAAATTAGGGTAACTGGCAGGTAACCTCTTTGTTGTATGAAGCTTCTTATCAGCCTGCTACTAGTATAGTTCATAAACCCATTTAAGTTCCCTATTGAATGTTACATTTCAGAATCTCTTAAACCAGCTGAATTCCTGAGTAAACAATACTGAGACCATTTACTATTGTCAATACTGAAAGATGACATACAGTAGGCTGTCTTCAAGATTTTCAATTTCCTTCTCTAGGTTTTTCTTTTCCATCCCATAATTTGCCAGAACTGCAAGCTTTTCATCCAACAGAACAGATAAATTCTCCAATCTACCAGAAAAAGAAAGAAAGAAGTTACTTCGTCAGAAACATGATCTCACTACGTAGCAAGAAAAGTCTGTCATAAAAATCACAAAATGAAAAAAATCTGTATTCAAAAGCTGACAGGTGAAACCTACTTTACCACCATCTCAGCCTTTTTTATAGCCCAGTGTTGTTGTTCTTCCAGTACTTGTTCATACTTCTGGTGCACAGCTTTATTTTCTAATTTAAGTTTTTTATTCAGGCATTTAGCATTGTGTAGATCTTCCTTAGTCTAGAAATAACACAGATGTTAGCTTAATATTAATTCTCTGTTTTACCTTACAATAACATTCTATACTGCTATAGTGCCTTTAATAAAAATTAAACTTTACAATGAGTCAAGATTCACAGCATGTACGTAATTAACATATGCATATCTGAACATATATGGATACCTGAACATATATGGGTAAGGCTGAACAGGAAACTCCTTGTGGAGCTCAAGAGGAAAAAGAAATTGCATGATCTCTGGAAGCAAGGTCAGGCTTTGAAGGAAGAGTGCAGAGCTCTGGTTCATTTATGCAGGGAGAAGACATGAAAGGCTAAACCTCAATTAGAGTTGAAACTGGCTAGTGTTGTTTCAGATAACAAGAAGGGCTTTTTTAAAATACATTAATAGCAAGAGAAGGTCTAAAGAAAACATTGGACCGATACTTGTTGAAGATGGTCATCTGACTAATACAGATGAACAAAAAGCTGAGGCATTCACCGCATTTTTTGCCTTAGTCTTTAATAATACTGATAGACCTTGGGCTGCTTGGTCCCCTGAGTCAGAGGACCACGAGTGTGGGAACAGTGAGTTTCCATTTGCGAACTCTGAAATTGTAAGGGACCACCTCTGTCAGCTGAACGTTCACAAGTCCATGGGGCCTGATGGGATGAATCCCAGAGTAGTGAAGAAGCTAGCAGATATTATGGCAGGACCCCTCTCAATCATCTACCAAAGGTCTTGGGAGTTTAGGGAGGTCCCTGCTGACTGGCAGCTAGCTACTATAATTCCAATCTACAGAAAGGGCATAGGGAAGACCCAGGGAACTACAGATCTGTTAGTCTAACCTCAGTTCCTGGAAAAATTATGGAGAAGATCTTACTGGGTACTATTGAAAGGCATTTAATGAATAATGCAATCATCAGGCACAGTCAACATGGGTTCACAAAAGGAAAGTCCTGTTTAATTAATATGATATCCTTCTATGATAAAGTCACCTGCCCAGTGGATGAAGGGAGAGTGGTGAATGTAGTTTTTCTGTCCCTCAGAGCCTCCTTTTGGACAAGTTGTCCAACCATGGGATGAGTGGGTTCATTGTGCACTGGGTGAAGAACTGGCTGAAGGGCAGAGCTCAAAGCATTGTAGTGAATGGGACTACATCTGGCTGGCAACTGGCCACCAGTGGGGTTCCTCAGGGTTCCATTCTAGGGCCAGTTCTGTTCAGTATATTTATCAACGATCTCAATGCAGGAGTTGAATGCACCATTAGCAAGTTTGCTGATGATACCCCTCATCTTGAGAGACAGGAGGCCTTGCAGAGGGGTCTAGATAGATTGGAGTATTGGACTATGATTAATGGGATGAAATTGAACAAGTCCAAATGCCAGATTCTGCACCTGGGATGGAGTAATGCCAGGCACAAGTATGAATTGGGAGAGGAGTGGCTGGAGAGCAGCCCTGCAGAAAGGGATCACGGGTGCTGGTCGGCAGCAGCTCAGTATGAGTTAGCAGTGTGCCCTGGCAGCCAAGAGGACAAACCCCATCCTGGAGTGCATCAAACACAGCAAAACCAGTCAGTCAAAAGAGGTGATTATCCCACTGTATTCAGCGTTGGTGCAGTCTCACCTTGAATACTGTGTGCAGTTCTGAGCCCCACAATTTAAGAAGGATGTGAAGGTCCTTGAATGTGTCCAGAGGATGGCAACAAAGCTGGTGAAGGAGCTGGAAGGAATATCCTATGAGGAGCAGCTAAGGACTTTTGGCTTGTCTAGTTTGGAAAAAAGGAGGCAGTAGACAGGGTGGTGCTGATCTCTTCTCCCTGATAACCAGTGATAGAACATGTGGGAATGGTTCAAAGCTGCATCAGGGGAGGTTTAGACTGGACATTAGGAAGCATTTCTGTACTGAGAGGGTGGTCAAACACTGGAACAGGCTTCCTAGAGAGGTGGTCAATGCTCCAAGCCTGTTAGTGTTTAAGAGGCATTTGGACAATGGCCTTAACAACATGCTTCAACTTTTGGTCAGCCCTGAATTGGTCAGGCAGTTGGACTAAATGATCTTGTAGGTCCCTTCCAACTGAAATTATTCTGTTCTGATCACATCAAGATCATGTTTCTGTATCTTCATTTCCATGGCCTCATTTGAACCAATCGCTCTGAAACAGCCTGCAAGCTGTGTGCTGCTCCCAGACACATGGTACCTTGCTCCAGCTGGAGGTAATGACTTCCACTGTGTGGACTACAAAGAGTGATAAAGTGGGAATAGGGAAGGCTTGACAATGAAGGAACACTGGCATGGTGGGCACGCAATATCAAGATGAAAGGAAGCAGGAGTCATGAGTCCTGGCTGAAGGAGGCAAGGGCAGGAAGATGGAAGAGAAAAACAAAGTAGTAAGATGATGATTGGGGTCCTGGCTTTTGATGGTAGGAATGCAGTAGAAGAGCAGGTGGGGTGGCCATGGAATGGGGAGAATCTGGCTCCCACCTAGCGTAGCCTAATGTCAGTATGGCGGAGTTTTTAATGGACCAACACCTTGTTTGATATGTACATCTCTGCAGGGCAGGTTATGAACTAGGAAACCACCTCGATAGATGTGTGTAGTCTACATAACAACAATAATCTCAGTTGGCGTTCCTTCACAGGTTCTGCAGATGGAGTGCCACCACTAGTTAGCTTTTCCCTACATGCAATAAAAGTTAATAATAATGTAAAAAACCCTGGAGCAAGTCAACAGGAATGACTATGAAAAATGCATCGTCAGCTTTCCAGACCAGGAGCCCAACCACGTCTTTGTTCACAAATCTCCCACATACATCTTGTCTGCCCCAATCTCTTATTGCATATATACTCCCTCCCAAATCAACATCTTAGCCTCTTTTCTCTCTATTCCCCTGCATCCCAGCACACAAGACCACACACTGAATCTCACCCCACCTCTCAGTGCCCCTTAAGTCTTTCAACATCAGCCCATCAGCTGAAAAGCAGATCTTGCCCCTATACCTCCAGCATGACCTCCAAAGCCCAAGTAGAGTAGAAGGCAAAGGCCACATTTCCTGCAAATGTTTGTGCCCCTTTTCCCTGCTCACACTCATCAAGCACCGAGGCATACACAATTCAAAGGACCTAAAGCACCTCACGTCACACTTTGTGACAAGGTGTAGTAAAAACTCTTGAGTCAGAACAAAAATGTCTCTCTTACCTTTTCAAGCTCCTTATTGAAATCCTCCTTTTCTTGGGCAATTTTTGATTGTAAAAGCAATAACTCAGAATGAAGCTGAGTTCTATTAAACAAAGCGAATGCAGACATATTTAGGAGAGTATTAACAAAAAAATATTCTTAAAACTATTAAAAATTACACATTCTTATTCTCAGGTCCTTCATGTGAATCTAAGCTATGTGAATGCATACATTTGAGCTCTATTCCATTCAGATTATTATCCTTATTCATTACCTCCCTCTAATATACCTGATGAGAATAAAATCTGCAAAGAAGGTAAGGAAGTACAAAACTAGTAGGCTTTCTACTGTAAGATCTTAAAATACAAGTCAAGGAAGGCTTGTGGGGAGAGGCAATATTTTCTGTTGACAAACTGATAGAAAAAGTACACAAGGAGAGAGAAAATAGGATTTCAGGTAGATGAGTCCCACCAGCAACAGGTCCACAAGTTAAAATGGGAAAGTTTGAGCACAGATTTATCCTTCTTGCTTCTGATGAACATTGTGCATTTGTATGGCTTACAGGATGCTGTCAGAACAAGGGGTACTCGCTTCCTTTTTGTATCTTCTATACAAACCAGGAGTCATGCAAGAAGCATAAGCCTACCTAAGGAACTGTTTGAAGAAAGAAACATAATACAGAGAAGGAAAGGATATCAAAAAGAAAAAAAGAGGAATAGAAAGCCCCAGCATCCTAGTAGTCTTATAGCAAGCAAATATAGAACCAGAAATCTATATTGACCAGGCTTGGAAAGCATGTGCCAAACACTGTAAAGGAAAAAAAAACATTGACCAGATACTTTCTTTAACTCAATTGTTTATCTGTTACATCAAATAGTAGAATGAGTTATGAAGGACAAACACTCTAAAATAAAGACCTTCACAGCACTGAGCAGCTATAAAAACAGAGCACAAAAAGAACAGAAAGACAATGCTTCTGTTACGCTCAGGCTGTGAAATTCACCATGATCTACAGCTCTGTGGTCACCACCAGGTCATAACTATTTGGACCCTTGAAACACAAGTACGGTCAACTTCCTTAGCACAACTATTTCTACTGAAGTTAATACTCAGGAGAGTAAAGATAAGCAATTTATAACTGCCTACAGGATCAAGGAACACAGCCGGATCCTGGCTGCAGCTCATTTTTTACAGTAATTACATTGTTAATTAATGGCAACAGTAATTTCATGAAGACATTAATGAATTAGTTCTGCCATCAAGAAAAATTGTAGAGTTCAGAGCAATAATTTTATCCAAGTTTCCTAGAACTCCTATTTTCTTCTGTGTAGGGATTCTTAGCTCAGCTTGTAAAGGGAAATGGGTTCAAACAAGAAGTTTGAATCACCAGAAGTCTCAATTTTCTTCCCCATCACTTCTGTCATATAACCCTTCAGAAGGCCTATGGCAGAGTCAGAAGAGAAGCAGCTATGGAGCTAGCCTGGATAATGCTAAATTGAGGATCTCTACATTGAGCTCCATGGGCGTAACATAGACAAACCCAATAACATTCAGATTATTTTGCTTAGTCACATCATTTGTGATGCTTTGCACCTCAGGTAACACACAGAAGTCTCTCTGCCATAGCAAATATAAGTATTCCAGTTGATAGGAAGATGATAGCATGTCCAGGGCTTAATGACTGGCTCTCCTACCATGCATAATTGTTAGGAAAACAGTATAAATCCAGTCAAAAGAGCACTGTTTGTGAATATTTGTTCCCTGATAGCTAATTTAGATTAGCCCCAGCTGTCTTCCAAGTCTTTACTCTATGCCCACTGAAGCCAACGGAAAGAGTCCCATTAAATAATTCACATACTTTATAGAATTTGACCGGTTCTTCTTAAATATCAGGGAAAAATTCCCACAGAAAACATTGATGCAGGTTCAGCAAAAAGATCAAATCGAATAGTTTAATAATTCTTACTTCTTTTCTGAGAGTGCCAGCATGTCTGTCTTTTTTAATTCAAGCGTTTCTTCCAGTTGCTTGCTTTTTTCTTTCAGTTTTGCTATAAGAATTTCCTCATTACATATAGCCTATTAAAAAAATATAACAGACTACGTCAAAACATATGAAGTTTCCAAAACAGCAGATAATGAATCCCCTTATTGCCACTGGTCTTTTTTTTTTTTTTTTTTTTTAAGATTTCATAACATCTGCATGAGACTGCTATTTTCTAGCCACTCTGAGATTTCACAGTCAAAATTACTACAGCCTGCAAAGAAAGAATACTGAGAAAACAGTAGTATTTATTGTATTTAATCACCAAAAGAGTTAAAAAAATAAAATCAATGCAGGTTGATAATGAAAACAAACTTTAAAAAAACAACCTATGAAATCTGTTAACTCAGGCACAATTCTGGAATTTTTACTAACATGACACTCATTGAGACAGAAAGGACTTTTACTGGGAAGGCAGCAGTGCTAACAGCAGCTGGCAAGACTAGGGCAGAAAATGATGTTTTACATCTCAATTTCTCTCAACTCATTACACAAGTATTAGTTTTGCACTATGGTTGCTTTCAGTAGGGCTGATGTTAAACTGAATGCACATAGTTTGAGTTAACTCTGCAAGAAATCATAAAAGACACTGGTGAAGACACTGATCTTTCCTTACTTTGGTAAGTTATCCCTACAAAAAAGTAGTTGTAGCAGGCAGGGTTGAACCTGAAGCCAATATTAAATAGGCGGCAGACAGAGAAAGCCTTGCTGTCTTTTAGCCCTATTAGCTTTGACATTCCAGATCCTGAGCCTCCTTAAAATTGTCATGTCCGCCAGAGTGGAGTGACTTACACTGCTGAGTGCATTCCCAGGCAGTTCAGTGTAACTTAGTCTCCTGGCTTATTTTAGTTTCTACAAACACTTTCCCAATACAAACTTTTTCATAATATTTGAACAGAGTCTTCTTTCCTAAATTTCTTCCTATTTTTTCCCCTTATATCATAGTTCACATCCACTAAATACCTGTTGATTGTCATTTCTCTTTTTCAGCTAGTCCTTCAACTAGCTCCATCAGAGGCATGCGCAGGATTGGGGTCTAAGCCATCTTCTCACTGACTTTTTTTTTTTTTTTTTTAATGTTCCCTATAGGAATGTCCTGATAAACAGATTGACCAGCAGCAATTACCCAACTATTTCATTAAGCTAGTATAAACAGTCTATATGAACCTTCTATTTTTGAAAGTGACTTTATAACCAAGTAATTAACAGTTAATAATGTCAGTCATTTAGACACCATGTAAGTTTATTTTTCTTCTTTAAAGGTAGGGACTGCATTTCTCTATAAATTCCCCTCACTTTGACCAGTTATGAAATGGCATTTTGATCTTTGCATTAATGAACTAAACCAATTTTGTATATAACTTACCGCTGAATTCAGATTTATCAAATGCTGTAGGTTCAAATGCTTTCTATTCAAGTTTTCAAATTCCTGCTTTTTCTCACAAGTTTTTGCCTCCTGTGTATCAAGGATTTTTTTCATTTCTCTCTTCTACATTAAAAAGTGATACAATTAATTAATCCTGAACAATGTACTGTGAATTATTTAAAAATTTATATTAAAACATCTGAAGCATTCCAAAATTAAATGAGCACAAAATTTAGACTGGAAGAAAATAATTTTCTGCAAAAGGCACAGCTATGACCAAATTACAGAAGTCTATAAGAAAAAGAAGCAATAATTGATTAATATAACATGCAAATTAGGACCTGATCTGTCAAAATTTCATGTCACTTATTCTAGAGTAGGAACCTAATTATACCATATTTTCTACTAGGAAGTTTTCTTTTAATCCGATCATCTGGTTTTTATGTTATCATTCAGAAAGGATATAAAATATACACAACTGAAAGTAGGGCAGAATATAAAAAACAGTAAAACCTTATCTCAGAGCTTGCTGGAAAATATAGGTACCTTTATTTTAAGCAGTTTGCCTGGAGGGGTTGAATTCCCAGTATATGATTATTTGTCCCTTAGTCAGTAAGAAGCACCAATACAATCATGCCATTCTGAGATGCGCTGCTAGAAAACAAATTTCATATACTGTGTAATTTTGTGGTGTGCATGTTTGTGTGTGTATGTACGTACACCCCACTCACATAAGCGCACGTATACAGAAGTCAAAACACCATGTGCGCACCCAACGGCAAGAGAGTCGCTTTTCTGTTTGGCTGCTGTGGAGACATATGTTAGCTCCATATGCAAAAGCAAAATACAACATCTGGAATAATTTCTAAGGTCATTTTGGTTTTGGCACTATATAACTACCAGTAAAACTGTGAACTACATTTCAAAACCCTTACCTTTTTATCACATTCTTCTTTCTCTTTCTCAAGTTTACTCATTTTTTCAGCTATTTTTTCTTTCAATTCTGCTAATGCTGCTTTTGCCTTGATTATTTCTCTTTCTGTATCTCTTGTTTTATCACAAGTCTCAGTTAAGAGAATATTTGTGTTAACTTTCATTGCCATCCTTTCATTCAGCAAGTCTACTCTTTCTTTATACTGTGTCCGCAAGTATTCTTGTTCCTCACTGGAAAAAAATAAATAATAGATGAAAATTATATTTCCTACCATTCATTCAGATCAAAGACTTGGTTCAGATGTTCGTTGAAATGAATACTTGCCTATCCATATGTTGGCAACTCAGTCTACTATAGCATTATAAATACTATAAAGTATGACATGCACCGGTACCTCTGATGAAGACCATCTACGACCTTGCATTCCAATGAAACGGCTTTCAGTTATTTGTATTATAACTTTTCCAAAGTTTTGCTTTTTCTGATGTGATTATTTTCCACAAGTTTCATTAAAAATGGAAGGGCTGCTTGCAAGCACTAAAAGAATGAAGAAAGCAGGCTTCCCCTACGAAAATGCATTGTGATTTATTTTTGAACAGCTCTAGCAGCGTGGCAGGAGGTGACAGTAACAGGAAATCTGGCAGTGAGAAAACAACTATCTTCCAAGTCTCTGTATCCTCTTGGGGTAACTCTTGAAGAGGAAGATAGATCTCTAGCACAGTTACTGATTCAGAGTTCCTTCCACAGTTGTTTTTTTAACTGAAAACTATGATTTTTGCTTGTAGTAGTTTCTTAACATTAATAGTTGAAAGAAAAAACTCTGCCTGGCAGTGTGAGAAGCAAAGCTGCAGAGAGTTTTCCCTAAGCTAGCTTATCAGAGGGCAGGCTGCAGCAGGCAGGCTCTGCTGTTCAAGAAACAAGAGCTTAAAAATGAGGCTTGCCGCTGCAGCAAAGAGTTGCCTAGGAACATTTGTGGCTAGCTGCAGGGGTGAGGGACAAGCACGACTCACTATGTTTCGATAACATTTCAGTTCTCCTTAATCATCTCGCCAGTATGGTTTTCCTTGTTCAAATGAATACACACCACAGTGCAGCATTCTGGCTTTCACAAAGGGTTTGCTTCTCACCCAGTAATTCGATTTCATCAGCAATGCTTTTCAATGCAGACTGCAGGTGATTTATCTTCACAGCACTAGATTCACGTGCAGCAGTAACAAGAGCTAAAAAATAAATACAAAACATGTAGAAGCCTCTTAGCTATAGAAAGGTATAAATGAGGTAATGCATTAAGGGATCGATCCATAATCTTTAATTCACTACTATTACTGTCACCTGGTAAGGAACAGCTGTGATTCTAAGACACTAACATCCCTGAAATCACATACTTTTTTCAGTAGTTTAGTCATATCACATTTTCACTGACTCATCTGCATTTATCAACGAGAAGAAGCCCGCTGAGTTCTCACGGAACAATTGCTCTTTTTCATACTATATACCTAGGAAATTCCCTAGACATATAGTGAACTCACAAAAAATTACTTCCCCCCCCCCCCCCCCCCCAAAAAAAAAATCTTCTCAACCAGCTCTGGCAGCCAGGGACAAGGAGCAGGATCACCTGGCTTGAAATTCAATAGCATTTCTCCCAGATGAGCCACTGCTGTGGGGAAGTGAAGAGCCTGCATGAAGAGGCACTGTGGATAAAGCTCCTCTGTGCAGGGGCGTTGTACTACAGCATCTTTTCAGCTTCTGAGATAACAGGCACATTAGTGTACATCCACCCACGCAAAAACACTTAGGCAGTGCAGAACGGGAGCAGCTAGTATAAACAACCGACTAACTGCATAGCAACCACGTGCTATAGGCAGAGAGAAGGTGAGGGAGGACACTTGCTATAAGTAATCAACAAACATAGAATGCAGCTGAAAAAGAAAGGAAAAAGAAAAAATAGAAAAGAAAAGCTCTGGTTGCTGTTTTATGATGAACCTGAAGCTAATCTAACTTTGTAGTACTCCACAAGCAGCAGTCCTGCTCTCCCTGGCCACCCTGCCATGTTTCCATCCCTCCTCCTGTGCTACCACTAACAATCATGCAGCCTCATGGTTAGCCAGATAAAGAACTGCAACTCCCTTGCTTCTCCCAAAAAGATGAAATCCTAACTTTCATCTAGATCAACTCCCTGGCCGCTTTGCTCTGTGACTACAGTGCAAATAGAAGGGTGATAGCAGAATATGCCTTGATCATCTTAAAAGTGAAGCCATACCTGAGAAAAAAAGAGAGAGAGCGCTCAAACTTTATTTTCATCTACATTTATATTAATACTAATGCTTTAGCCTCCCTTCATAGCCAGTGGAGAGAAAGAAGTACTTCAAATTCATGATTCTTCTGACTTGCTTTAAATATCTTCCTAGGGTGAGATGAACCATGCCTCAAAGCGCGTCTTTCTCTTCACTGTCTAAAACAGCCAGTTGATAAGCATTTGGTCAGATAAACCCCACCCAAAAGCAATGTCACCTCAGATAAGCATTATTATCCCTACTTCACAAAGGGAGAACTTGCAGCAGGGAGCACTCAAGTGCTGCATCTCAAGTATCAGAGAAAGGCTGTGGCAGGCTGGGATCAGAACTGAATGCTGCAGTTCTCCAGTCATTCCTCTAGTGCTTGTGCACGGTCTTCAGAGAAGATCTCTCTCATTTACACTCTTATGTGAGAGAATAATCCCTCACAGCATCATACATCAGCCAATACCTATCTTCTTTTTTAACAAGTTATTATTGAAAGTGATTTACCTTTAGCAGTAAGACTTATTTTATAGACTACTTCAAATTTTTTAAATGCATAGAAAATTAATTTTTTTTTTTTTCCCCTCAGAGCTGGTTAAGTCGGTACTACCTGTCATTTCTGCAATAATCTCTCTGGGAAAATTCTGGATTCTGAAGCGAAGATTGCTGTTTTTTATAGTCTCCTCTTCTAGGCATTCAAGAGTATGCCTTCGAATTTCTTCCTGACAATCAAAAAAATCCACAAATGAGAACAAAGTAATACAAGAGATGAAAAAACACCTCTTCCTTACAAAACCATTCTTTCTTTTTTTTTTTTTACTCAGTTGATGCTGGATATTTTCCATGCCTAGAGACATCATTCCCCTTGCTCATACTTGCTCTCTTTCCTCCTTTCTTTCACTCTTCAAAATAAGTAACTTGTTTTAAAGGTAGCTGAATCTGGACAGTTCTCCAGGAACTGTTGGCTTCTGACTGTTAACAATCTTCAGGAAGCAGTGCATCTCTGCTACAAAAGCTGTGCAGGCAGGGAAGGTCTTAGCTGTCAGCTTCTGCCATTATGCATGAAAGGTGCTATTTAAGCAACAGAAAAGCCTCATTTGCCTGTGCCCTGAAGCTGTACTGAAGAAGGGGGATTCTAGCTGGCCTTGAGTCATCTTCTGGTTCATGGTTAATGCAATGAGATGGATAGAGTGACGGTAGAGCAAGAGAAACCAGACTGAACTGATTGTGGGAGAAGCCCTCAAACAACTGCATCCCCAAATTTGTATGACTGAGAATTGTAGGTGGGTTGACGAAGCCCTGAATGCCTGGAAAAGAAATCAGTTCTTAAATGGACGTTGACTTTGGCATCACAACTGATGCATAAAACCACTCCTATCTTTCTCCTTCAGTTTTCCTAGCAGTTACAATCACCAGCTGAGACACTGTGGGAAGAAAAGATACTGTTGAATTTTACTGTCTACAGAGCAAATTCTATATGCACTCATGTAAATTACTCTCATTTCCTTGGGAGGATGAAATATTTAGAGGTGTGAAATAAATGTGTAAAAGGTTTTAATTTCATATGAGTTACATCCTGAATTAGCTGAAGCAGTGAAAAAGAAAACAACTTTATGATTTCAGCACATTACATAAAACACTCATCTGATAGACTTATGCAGAGCTGGTCTGAAATAGATGATTCAGAGGCCTACTGAAGGAGAAAGTTTTACAAGATTTACACCTACCTAGACAAATACATTATGGAGATACTTTTAAAATACCTTCTGTTTGAAGCCATTCTGGCTTTAATGGTTTCAGAGGTCTTACAGCAAAAGTTAGCTACCTATGAACAGCCATCCACAGCTCATAATTGCTGTAAGGTTTCTTATTATCACACACAATGCAATTGTTTCAAGGAAAGACAAATTGTTAAAAAAATCCCTTGCACTTAGTTAGAGGTCAAACCACTTGCCCGCTGAACTCCATACCATCTGCTGAACACACTAACGTTAGTGGGTGTATCCTCACAGCAGCCCAGAGAGGAAAGCATTCTCTTTCTCCCTACACAAGTAGGCTGTTGCCTTCAGGTGATTTTTGTGATGGTCCTACTAAGTCACTGCAGGTTCAGAGCTTACACTTCTTGCACAAAAGCAAACTATGAAGACACAATAGAGTTGGGAATAAAACTCCAACCCTGAGTCCCACTTTACTCTGCTGAGCATAAAACCCTTCCTCTTTTTACTTCAACAGAAGTCTGAGCATGCTTCAAATTTCACTAGTCCCTATTATAAATGGCATCTCCTGTTCTCCCATTAAAAGACCAGCAGGTGGGCTATGGCTTGGATCAGCTGTGTGATCTATATTACTCAGGTTGGTTTGTTCTATTATAGCCAAACTTCTGCAGACAGCAAAGTGCATACAAGCATCCATCCACTTCACTCCAAACTGCCTCTCTCTCGGTATATTACAACTCACATAAGAGAACACTTCAAATATTACAACCATAAAAAGACTGATTTTGTGGTTACCAACTAACTCTTTTGCATATACTTAAAGCTAAATATTAGATTTTTCTTACCAATTTCTTAATAGCAGCAATAGTATCTTCAAGACTCTGCACAATTTCCCCACTGAATACAGAGTTTTCATTTTTCAAGTGTTTTTCTAAATGAAAAATACAGTAAAATTAAAATTTATGGGTTTTAAGCTTCAAATATTGTTCTATTGTTCTGCAATAATGATTCTGAAAGAGAAGGATTTATTTTTAAACTATTTGCTAAATCTGTTTTGCCTTGTTCTAAAGTAGGTCAGCATCTTTCACACTCCTCCTGGTGCACAGAAAAGGCAGATGCAAAAGTGGCATATGAAGTCCACAGGTCCTGGTAAAATTTTCAGTCACAAAATGCTTCCAACATCAATTCTGCAGAATTAATCATTTAAAAAGAGTCATTCAGAGACATTTACAGAGGTTATTAAACTGAAGTAGAAGCTGTGGATAAAAATAATTTCCCTTTAAGCAGGGTGTAGCTAATCTTCAGAATTTTTCCAAGCAGTCATGGCTTCATTATGTCTCTTTCCAAGCAAAAATACTAATCCGGATTCATCAAAGCCTGAAGTGAGATTTACATTACTCCAGAAGCTACTTTTTTTATTGTTAAATTTAATTTAGCTTGAGCTGGAATAAGAATTGCAAGGATTTGAATTCATCCAAAAGATTATTGTACCTGTTACAGTGGCATGAAATTTTTTCTTATACCCTGATTTTGTAACAGAGACTAAATCCTCATAGGGAGGAAAAAGGAAAAAAAAAATTCTTAATCCCGCCATAAGTGAATTTGTAGTGAAGACAAGGCAATGAGCCAGCAGAGCGCTCTGTTTTTAATTTGACCTACTAACTTGTTTGAAAACTGGCAGCTGTCTCATTCCACTAGGATCTTTATCCAGAGTTGGTGGGAACAAAGGCCAGGAGCAGCCGCTGCCTCTGCCCCACCTGCCCATCTCCAGGCCTGATGATGAGCACCTACCAGTACAGCATTTTCTGTGAACTCTCAGCAGGACAGTTGTCAGAAAACAAACCCATATATGCGGCAACTAGCAGAGAGGGTGGCATGATTTGCAGAATTGGTCCCAGCTTCACCAATTAGTAGTAATTCCAGACAATTCTTTTAAGAGCAGCAGTCTGACACCACAGACTTTTACACCTTAAGATCAACAAAACTATGAGCTATTTTCCTCAGAAACATAATGAATTTATGTCACATTGTACATAGATGAAAATTCATGTTAAAATCTAATTTAAGTTCTGCTGGTGAAGCATTTTTTTCCAACTCTTAGGTCTTTTCTTGTCCAGACCCCGTCTTGATTTCTTTTTATCTATTTGATTTTTCTCTCCTCTTTTGTGCTTGCTCTCTAATAATCTCTATTTCCTAGATAAAACATCTCCTTCAGAAAAAAGTTGCAATATAGTTTCCAGATATTTTCAGTTTCCTCCTATGCCTGTTATTAAATGAAAATTAATGCCACTAAATGCCCTTAGTGAAGTATAGGTTTCCCAAATACAGGTTTTTATTTTTTTTAAAAAAAGATCCCCTTGAAAACTCTTGCTATTTTTTCCTACATGCTGCTCTGAAATTCAGCCTTTTGTGCCACTCTCTTCACTGCCAAAACTCTTCTCCCAATCAAACCTTTAAGTCTTTTAAAAGTGGCATAAAAATCAAGGTAACGTATGTGAAAAATGTCAGCTATCCTTCTTCTGTCCCTTCTGGCCACTCTCAGTGCCACAGGCACAAACTTCTGGCTCCAGAACAGCATCAGTTCATCCTCCCTGCACAGCAGACCATTACTTGCACACCACATTCTCAAAAACTATAAAGTCACTGCTTTGTCCCACCTGAAATCCCTCCTCAACCCCCCTGGTTCCTTTGGGCATGGGATGAAGTGCAGCCTGACAGTGGCTGGGAGGGAGAGTACTGAGACCAGAGACATTTACTGCTGAAGTGTTTCCACATAATTTTAGATCTCATGCTACAGTTTACGTCACCCCGAGCCATTTGTCTCATCTGTGTATGCCTTTTTCTGACTTCTAAGTTACAAGCTTTTTGAGAGACATTGTAATTGTACAGCCTTTGAAACTAAGCGGTTGAGATAATGCCCTGCAACCAATCTCAAAGATAAGAGGGAAGCTCAGGCCATAGTTCCATACAGTCCTTAGTCTGACAGCTGAGGCCTCCAGAAGTGAATATTTCGTGATATATGTCTATAACCACAAGCTGTGCCCAATCCTCGGTATTTATAAGAAACCAGTTTTGTTAGACAGGAATAACTTTCCATTACAGTTAAACAGATTTGACAGCAATGGAAATTTTTGAATGTTCTGAAATTGGAAAATTTGAAATGATAACCAGAGGCAGTGTCCCCCAGCGTGGAATCCATCCCTTGAGACTGCTCAGCCTTAGTGCATGTCTGCCCCTGCCTCTCAAAGAGGAGTATTTTAGAGCCAGATAAAACTTGTTTGAAATGTATCTCCTGGTACTCAGTTTATGTGGTGCTTTTTCTCGGCTAACTTTATTACTTGTAGCTCAATTTCCTTGCTCACACTTGAAGCAATACTCCTCTTGCATGATGATTAATCTTTCCTTCTCAAGCAAATTTATTCTGTTTCTAGTCATTGCTTCATCTCCTTCACAAAGGCCTTCGTACCAAGTTGCTTATTGCTGAATTGGTCCAGTTTCACATCTCCGTAATCTATCCAGCTACCTTGAAAGCAAGCTGTATTTCTTACAAGAGACACTGTGATAAATGTGATTCTATAGGTCACATTTATCTTCCAAGAAGGCTCAACAGCTCCATAAGCAGGTTCTTGCCTGATATTGCCCAGGAAAACAATTAACATTCAAGACAATTCAAGGGCTTCTAACCTCTCAAGACCTAAAAGGAATAAATTTGTGCTTTGAGCATATTTAAAATTTCTTTCCGCTTTCAGATACTATGCCACATGCTTGCTTCAGAGGCTGAGGGGACCACAAGCATCTGTCTCGCACCACCTGCCACAGTGCCTGAACCACTGTGCAAAGTGCATTTGCTTTCTTAATGTGCCACCAGACTGGTAGGTGAAGGGGGATTTTTCTCAACGCAATGTCAGCACTGGTGATAGCGAGGAGGTTTGTGTTGCAGGTACAGACTGCAGTGGTCCATGAAAACTCTTTTTTTAAGCAGCGTTTCCAGAAATAAGATGTAGTACAAAGGCTTGAAGAGGAAAAACCCTAGACATCTTCAATTATGTGCTTGCCAAAAAGTCTTGGGAGTCCCACAGAGGAACCAGATGGCCCCATATGTGACAGTAAAACCAAAAAGACAAGGAGGAAATGCATAAATAACCATGGCAGCCATCTCATTTTGAAATACATGGCCTACACATGGCCCACACATGGCTCTTCCCCACCAAACACTTGTAATGACTCTTCCCTTCGGATTCTATGTCTTCTACATTAATGCCAGTAAACCAGGCTGCAGGTAAACAGGAAAAGACAGTCCATGACCACTGCAGCCATGGGGATGTTAGCCATATTTTCTTAGGCAGATATTTAAACCAGCAAAAAATGGTAAAGCAAAATAATACCCTATTAAGCTCTCACTCCACACATCCCCACAGTAGATATGTACAATACAAGGTTTGCGTCTTTCCTTGCTTCTGCCTGCCCAAGGCTGGAGGGACGTTGTCCCTAGCGAGAGCAGCCCTCCCTCCCAGTGCTGGGGCAGGAGGCACCTCAGCAGCCCCCCAGCCCTGCGCAAACCCACCCAGGCTCTGCAGGCGGCTGAGGGCAGCCGGCGCCACTGCAGAGGACGAGAGTGCTGTGGTGGACGGACCAGGCCTCAACATGGTGGCTGGGCCAGGCCTCACTGTTACCAGGCAACCAGGTTCTGAGGGCCCAGGGCCACACCCTGTCCCCTCACCTCAGGGCAGAGGGACAGACCTGCCAGGGGCCCAGGCTGGGTCTGTCCCCCGATAGACCTCCCAGGGTTACAAGAGATGTAGCCCCCACCCCATGCCAGCCCCCCAGAGGTGCTGATGAGGAGGTCATGATGTGGACAGGCATCCAAGTGAAGATTTGGGCAGGAGAAGACCTCAGTGCCTTCCCCACATCACATCCATGAGGACAACAGCTGGGTTGTCGTTCCCTGTAGAAGTCATTTTTGGGGAGCAAATGATTTATCAGGAGTTTTCTTCATTGTTCCAACCTCTGTGCTTCTGGTTCAAGGCTTTCCTCTGTCACAGGCAATGAATCATGTCAGATTAGATCAAAGTATTACAATAAACCTAGAAGAGTCTTGGTCAACATGTGAAATGGTCTTCTCACAAAACACAGTGCATAGAGGACTTTTAGGTCCTAGCAGTTAAACTTGATAATTTCTGGCCTCGGAGACTATGCTGGCATCTCAACCTTTCAAAACATGCAAGATTTAATGATATTATTAGTAAAGCTTAGATTCTTTATTTGCTTTTCCAAGCTTGAAGGCTGCAGCTGAGTTGCATTTTGAAGCTTTCCCATGTATCTTTTTAAATGCAGTCATCTGTGTTTTACAGTTATCATTACAAAAACAGGGTCTCTAAGAACAAATATCCTCTATTCAAAATTGAAGATAAAATAGTGATTGTATGAGGGAATATCAGGTGGCACTGCTGATTATTTCCGTGTGAACTAAGCTCACACAGACAAATAATCAGCAGGATAATATCACCTCTTTTTAATGATCTAAAAAAGTCTAATAAAAAGTGCTGCAACTTTCCTCTGGAGATAACCAGCTTGTTAGAAGAATGGCCCCTTTCTTTCCTACATGTTTATGGCTGCTGCCACCTCGCCAAAGCTATTATTGGAGACATTCTTCGTTCACAATCAGTATTGATTTATGGCTCAGCAAGGGACAATCAGCAAAGGTGGTGCCATCCTTCACCTCCAGCACTCCAAGAAATTGCTTTGGAAATTGAACTATGCCAAGAACAGCCATGTGTTAAATGATCTGCTGTTAATCCTGTATGTTGGGTGCACACACAGGACCTGATCCCAAGCGAGATGAGCATCCTCCTGTCCTCCTGATGTGTGCAGGAGATGGGGGTGATCAGTGTCCGCTGCCTTGTACACTGTGGTAATGCTTTTCTGCAGTTTGAGTATGCAAAGTATCTCCAGTTAACCCCCCAAAGTAGATGGATCCATGTCTTCATTTCACTGCAGACAGAATACCATTATGTGGGTGAACATACTAATCCCTGGACTAGAATAAGATCTATCCTATGTTGCTTAAAAAAAAGTCATGTGTTCATTGGATGACAGTCAATTTGTTAACTACAACATAAAACTTTGTTAGGAAGAAGAGAAGGGCTCTCTTTTTCTGAAAATCTTTTTAAGTCGTAAGCAGGAGTCAAGCCTCAACGAACTCAGTGGTTGCAGAGCACAAGCAGTTTTGTACCTGACTAAAATTCAGGCACATTTGGGCCAAGTAAACAAATTGATTTCTGTATCTGAGGGCAAGTTCTCAATTCTCTTGGTGAATTTAGCCCCTCAAGTGGAAATTATACTTGAGGAAAAAATATGGGTTGTTTCCTTTTCAAGCAATTAAGCATTTCTAGGTAGAAAATTTACCCATTGTTTCGGTGGTTTGGTTTTTTGTTTGTTTGTTTTTGGTTTTTTTTAAGTCTCACTTTTTTTTTTTTTAAGTCTCACTGTTGTGGCAGTACAGATAGCTTTGTAAAAATTATAAGTGGAATAACAGATTGTAATGGAAAAATAAAAGTAATTTTCCAGTTTTCTTATGAAATATAACCATTTTTTTCTGCTAAAACAGCCTCAAAACCAGGACTTCTGATGTGAAATAGTAACTTCTTTTCCATCTGTAATGGTTTAGCCCCAGCTACTAAGCACCACACAGCCGCTTGCTCACTCTGCCCCAGAGGAAAAAGAAAATTGGAAGAAAAAGGTAAAACTCATGATTTGGGATAAGGACAGTTTACTAGGACAGCAAAGGAAGAGGAAACTAACAATACTTATAAAAGATTATACAAAGTGGGTGATACACAATACAATTTGCTCACTGCCCAGAACCCAATGCCCGGCCTGTCTCCTCCTCCCCAGCCAGGTCTCCCCTTATATACTGAGCATGATGTCATGGTATGGAATATCCCTCTGGCTAGTTTGGGTCCGCTGTCCTGGCTGTGTCCCCTCCCAGCTTCTTGTGAAAATTAACTCTATCCCAACCAAAAACCAGGATACCAGCAGATATTTCAAGACAGGGCTTCACTAGAAATTAAAACACTTTTGCAGAGTTGCAAAGGACATTTAAGCTAAGATATACTTTGATTTCTAGCTCTATACTTCTAGAAATTTATTGCTGCTCTGTATCAGAAATAGATCTAGCTACTGCATTGATCGCCACATCGGCAAAGTCAAAGCCCTGCCTGGCCTTATGGTGAGAGTAGCTGGGCAATGCAGCACCAGCTTACAAGAGCTACCAGGATATTAGGTCTGAACAAGCAGGGGTAATTTTATCCAAGAGGAGCTTCTCCCTCCTTCCTTATACTACAACTCACAGTCAGAACATGGATAAAGCAAATACGTGTTCAACGTGAATGAAAATTTATATCTCTCATAAATCATCTGCTTCCTGACAAGTTTGTTACAGTAAAAACTAAGAAGGGAATTCCAGTAGATTCCCCCCCGCCCCATTTACTTATGCTAGAAAAAAACTTTTTGGTTTTTTGCACTCATTTCTCTTAACCTGTCCATCACAACCTGAATCTAATCTGGTTACCCTTTTCTCTGAAAACAAAATTATGTCACAGCAATCTGGATTCATAGAGGGAGACATGGACTAGTCTGTCTTTATAGCATCTTCCTAACTCCCAGGAAACCAGAGGAGGCATGAAACCCTGTCTGCATTTGCAAGAATTGACAAGCCTTTAAAATTTTTTTACCAGTCTAACGATGGCATCACTGGTGCCTGGATGTCTCTGCTGAGCCTCAAATGCCTTTCTTGGGGTCACAAAGATTAGTAGTTAACAATAAATTATGAAGGAAATCTTTTCTTTCTAAGGAGAATGGGCCAAATTTTGAGTTCATATGATCTGGAGAGAGCTGCTCTGACTTCAGTTGATCTACTGGTCTATATCACATAAGCATCTGTCATATTATCTTCCTGCTAAATAAACAAACACAGAGACTCTCTAATAGTTAATGCACTAGTGCAATATTTGCTGGGGGGAAAAAAAAGTGTGTGATTTCTTGCAATCGTCTCTTGTAAACTCACTTTCAGCACAAGAAGAGCCGCATGGGGAATTGCCATCTGCTTATTTTATCAAAAAGGCAATTGGCATTGTACGTAATCTATTTCCTACCTTGAATGATTCTTAGATTCACAGTGCTCATTTCTAACTAGTAATTGGGAGCTAGTGTTAATTTCACTGAACAATAATAAATTTTAATTTCCAAATCAAAACCACAGAATGTAAATTTTTTTCCTGTGTCATCATTAAGCAGCTTAATTAAGCACCAGCTTAAACAGCTTTTAGCCTTCCTGGTGTTTACCCCTAATATATGTGGAAAGAGCAACTACATTCCCTCTTTCCAGCCTTCGTTTTGCTAGAGTAACGAAGCCAAACTCTTCTGTATTCCATTCCTGCAATGGCCCCTACATTCCCTTGGACATCCCTAATAGCACTTCTCTGCCCCACTGAGCACTTTCATACTGTGTTCGACCAGGGTTACTCATCAATATTCTTTCCTGACCAGCCACCTTCTAGCCAACAAGAGAATTTTCTGTTATCAATCCAGGACATAACTTTGCATTAGTGATACAAAATTTCATCTGATTTTTATTGCTCATGGGCTTCAAGATTATCCAGTTCCTTCCATATGGCATCCCAATGGTCTCTTCCGATACTTCACCACTTTGTATCTTTAGCAAAGCTCATTAGCATCCTCTGCATCTGGGGTATTTTATTTATTTTCATTTTATGTTTGAAAAGTTGAAATATGGCTGACATTTGGGAAACTTCAGTACTGACCTCTCCTTTTAATGCTACCAATTATCATCTGCTCCTGAAGATCTCCTTAAAATCTTCTATTAATCAAAGTTTTATCTGGTTCACTCATAATTTCTCTCATGGCACCATATCAGAGACTCCAGGTACATGACTCTACAGCAGCTTCTCTGTCTGATTTCTTTTGCAAAACTTAAGTTACGATACCATAGTTCATCCTGCATAACAGAGACCACAGCATTTCACTCTAGACTTACTCAAGTCTCTTGTGACTGGAGAGCTGTAGGAGTACCTTTGGCTAAATGGCAGTAGAAACCATGTTTTCTTTTAATTTGCACTATTGGTATAGTATGTGAGTCATAGACTTGTGATTGCTGTTGGGAAAGTGGGCGAGATAAAATACTTGAGACTAAGAGAGATTCTTAATTTTATCCTGATGTCAGAATTAAAATTTAATCTTATTTCTGAAAATCTGGTGTTCAAAAGTGACAATACTACTATCAGAATTTTATACTCCTTAAGTTGTTTTTTTTTAAGCTGACGTGAAAAATTGGAGTATACTTTTTGATAGTTTGGCTTTCTGTAGTTCATCACAGCTCTATATTTCAGCTGAGAAAGTTGTAAATTGTCTAGTTTTCAAGTGGAGAGAGAGCTGAGAAAGCTTTCCAGGACTTCAAAATTTCTGACTAGAAGGAATAAAAGAGGTGCTTCCTCTGTAACCTGAGAAGGTTACAGCCCCACGGCTTCCTAATTCAGTGCTGCAAATTTTCTGATAACTGACAAGTTAAGCTGATGTTCTGCTGGTAATTGTTCAGTGATCACATTTAGCCTGTGCTGAAGGTGATACTTTTTCACTCAGTGTAACATGCAAATAATTGTGTGGATGGTGGTTTCTCTAAGCAAGCAACTGTGAAATTAGGAGAAATGAAATTAGGCCTCATGTCTAACTTGGCAAATGAAGGATATTTTGTGTAAAGATATCTGCTATTCAAGTCACTCCACTGCCGGGATGGGTTTTTTTGATGGTGGTTTTTTGTTGGGTTTTGGGGGTGGTTTTTTTTGTCACGTCTATAAAACATTATAGACATTTTTTTGACTGGTCTGGGCTACTTTACATCACTTTAGTTAAATTAGAGAGCTATACAAAAGAAGTAAAAATGTAACTTATATCCTCTTTTACAGCTCCCTCATAAAGGGAAATATATGCAGAGGGGCCTTACTGTGAATGACAATTAGCTTCACTGGACTGAATTATTTTTTCATCTTAAACAAAAAGAGCCATGAGGAGGCATCAATTGCAACCTTGAGGCTGAATCACTTTGATATTCAGTGAACATGAGAAAGGAGTCTGACATGGTAGTTAAGGGACAGATGGGAGGGACAAGCAGTGAAAGCATGACAGCACAGGGCTACTTTGCCTTTTGGTTTTCTTAGATAGACTCCTGCAGATCTATCCCATCCTCTTAGTTTGATCCTGGTCCCTTCAGCATCACCCGGCATTTTGGCTGAGGCAGAACAGGAGTGAAAGAGAAAACGAGAACATGGGCAATGCAGAGATGGGCACATCCCAGTCAATGGGGGCTTGCCAGAGCAGTACACAGAACAAGTCTACCCACACACTTGCCTGCCCATGTAACTTTACCTTGTCTTGCACACACAGTCATGTCCTCTGGATTATAAATCTGGCATACTTGTAGAATTAGCACTCTTTCTAGGGGAGCTACAGAGGCAGTGAAGATAGCTGGGCTTGCAGCAGGTTCAGGGGGCTCAGGTGCCCTTTCTGGCTCTACAGAGCTCATCCTCCCCCAATAACAGCTACCTACACAAAGAAGAAAGTAGAGTTGTAGAAGTGGCAAGTCACAGGCAGCTGACTTGCTAGCCTGCAGTCAATTGGATTAGATGCTGACCTGAGGAGAGCACTAGCAGACGGTGAGCTGACTGTTCGCTTACGAGCAAACACCAAAGACAAGGAAATGAAGAGAAGCAGGTCAATCCCATGTACCTACTTACAGTCGCCTCCCATTTCCACAGGTACCTGTGGAGAAGGATCATCCACCCTCAGTATCTCTCCCCTACCGTGGCGGAGTGCAGGGGTTTGCCAGTCTCTCCTGTAAAGGTGCTGAGCAGCAAGAAAGCCTGGCAGAAATGCATAGAAACAATTCCTCCTTCTGTTTTCAGGCAGTGCAGCTATTGGCTCTTTTATCAGTGGATATGTCTCACCCTTATCCAAATACCATATGTCCCGCAGTGGCTGCATGTGCCAGCCAGTCTTACCAGGCTCCTTCATGCCAGCAGCCTCACTCCACTGATGCCTGGCTTCCCGGGAAGCTCGCATGCAAGTTCACTGCTGGAGCATCTTTTAATTCTGTGCCTAAGAAAAGAATGTATTAAGAAGAGCCAGGAAGAAATACATCACACTTGGTGTTTGCAAAGCTGCACTGGGCGAACACATGGGCTCGCCACATATTTCCCTGGGCCCATATGGAGAAGGAAAGGCTGATAAGCTTACAGTTGACTGACTTGTAACCCACCAGGACAGGGATGGGAGCCAGCTGCCATCTGAAAGCGTGCAGGGGGATAGCAAAAGCTACGGGGAAGAAGACATACTCTCTTTAATTGGATTAGCTGCTCATAGAATGTTATATCATTCTTATCTCCTTCCAAATCCAAGGCTTTCCTGACACTGATGTGTTTTATGATCCTACTCTCACTGGCTTAATGTTAAAGAGCAGAGGAAGCATAAAAGAGATCAGTAAGCTCAGGGCAAATACATAGGCTAGAGGAAGAGTGGGATACTGCTGAGGCACCAAGAAGCAGAGAATCAAACCCAACAATGTTAGAGAGTATTCACATTTCACATCAAACTACCAATGGAGTATTCATTTCAAGGTACACAGACAGATATTCAAGTGACATACAGCACTGACAGAGCTCTTCAGTAACTATTGAACCTCTCCTTAACAGGCAGCAGTTTAGGAGCTGGCTTATAATGTTTCTGGAAGGTACAGGTAAAACCATGGAGAAGATATTTTAAAGTCATAGAGCCTAAAAGAGACACATTTGTACATGTAGATATTGTAACAAAATTTTTATCCCACTAGCACGCCACTCCTGATTTCATGTCCCCGAGACAGAGTTCAGCTGGTTTCAGTTCAAAGTAGCACAGTCATTTGGGCTGGCTTTCAAAGGTAAGCACAGCAGGTAGACCTGTTATCTTCCTTGAAAGGCAGCACCATGTTGAGCAGATCAAAACACAGCTGTCTTCTTTACATTAGCCAGCCAGTTCCCAGCCATGGAAAAGCCTGATCCAGACCCGTCCTTGCATCTAAACAATCCTCCCAGCTGAGACATCCACTTTAGAAACCTCTCAGCTTCTTCTCCAGAAAGGGAGCATCAGCATCTCAAACAAGACAGAGGCTGAAAGACATTGCTTGGGCAAGGTATTTAGCACACACCTAATTACAACCACCTGAACAACCTCACTTGGTTAGACGGGTCTTCAAAGCATCCATACTCTTGCATATCTTGTTAAAACAGCCTTTGGAGACTACAGGGGGGCAATCTGACTCCTGAAGCACTAGTCATTTGGTGCGAGGTCCAGGTTCATATGGAAAGGAACATATTGAAGAGACAACAATGGTTTAAAGCTCACCACCACCCCAATTTTACCCAGGCAGTGTGAGCTGCTCCCCAGCTTTCACCTGCCTAGAAACCCTCATAAATTTACAACTTTTACCAGCCAAGCCTGTCTACAGCTGCTCTTCACTATGAATGCAAATGAAGATCAGAAACAAAAGGGCTTTACAGCCTGTGTACCTCAGAACACAGCTCAGCCTGTGAGTGTGAGTCATTGTGGTACCTTCAGCTTTCTACTGTAATCACACTAAAATATTTTAAAACATAGAGCTCAGAGTTGTTCTTTTCCCTCACTTGTTTGAAAACCAAAAAAGATGGAGGTATAACCCCTCCCCATAGTGGAATGAGACTTACCAGGGAAGAGTAAGGTCATCAGAAGCTTTCACTCCCTATATGCACAAGGGCTCTGTCATTGCAAGTTGTATAGCAGGACCATGAGTTAGCAGAGGTTTGCAAATAAGGCTCATGGGAGCTTTGGGCATGATGGCTTTTTCCAAATTTCCATGTACAAAGGTATCACGGAAAATGCTGCTGTGATCCCAGTAAGGTGATGGTGGCCATGGGCAGCACAAGCAATCCAAGCCCTGGCTAAAGTCCTCTGCTTCTGGTACACAGCAGCATGGTCTTCCAACTCAGTTCCACACACAAGATTAACCCACCCCAACTGCTCAGCAACACTTGCCCACTTGCAGGCTGTTACTGCCAAATATATGGAAAATGAGGATGGCTGCAAGGAGTCTGGGAGCTGGGGTGGAAAGGTCAGGTGTGAGAAAAGAGAGAAGAGAAGGGTATAGGTTAGAGAGGTGTGTGTCAGGGCAATGAGGGCCTGGAGTGGATGGCTGTGGGTTTTGAGAGAGGGTGTTGCTGGAGGAGACAAGAATGGGTTCTTGGTCTCTATTGATTTAGGCTCTTAAGAATATTTGGACTCTGTCAGAAGGTTTATTTTGTTTGCTTTCCAGGTATACAAGAGGTGTAGCCTTGAAATCCTGCTTAGCGTTTGGCATTGCAAAAGGCCAGTCTGGGATAGAACTGCATTGGTGGTGCTTGGGACGAACACATTTATGGGACCAGTGGGATGGGACATTAAATGTGCTTATTTTCAAAATTAACCTGTTGGATCCACATACTCTTTCTTTTATTTCTGTACTCATCAAGATGTGAACCTGCCAGATGAGCTACGTACTACAGATGATCTCGTCGGACTGCATGATTTTGTAAGGGCAAAGTGTGTGTGGATCTCGGGGACGAGAGAGAGAGAAAATCTTCTTTTTGCACAGTATGTGTCTAGTTTCCACATGTCAGGATAATCCCAGTGGCAACAAGAGGGAGAACTTTTTACATTTAGTAACATTTATTTCTGCATTCGGTATCAAGTACATAAGTGCAAATATTCAGAGTCCATAATTAAGTCCATTAGGAACTACAGAGAATGTAATACAAATTGTAATAAATTTAACATGCTGGAACTTTCCAGTTACCATACATGTAAATCAGCCTGTCAATCCCTTACGACAAAAGTACTGGGTTTTGTTTTCATTTTTTTGAGTTATACAAAACTGATTACCATAAGTACCGATTACTGTTTATTTTATTTGTGCTGGAAAACACTAAAACATCAGTCTACAATTCTATATAGTTAATAAAGATGAATCCAACCAGCAACCCAGTGACGTAGAAGCAATTTTAACTATTGCGTCAGTGCGCTAAGCAGGAAAGCCCCTAGCCACATGTAACATTAAAAGTTATAGAAGCAATGCCAATAGAAGAAGGAAAAACACTAAAAAAATAAAATAAAAAAGGTCAATATTATTTAGGCTCTCACCATCATGCACTTTATAAGCAACACAAAAAAACACATCTAGTACACTTTTCTCTTTACTATACTTTAGTGCTTGACACAAGTGATTGCAAATATTCTAAGTGCAGAAGCAGCAGGGGAAAAGCACTGCTTCCGAGTTTTATGTTTCTAAGATTATGGTGTCAAGAAAAAAAAGAACGATAAATTTGCAGTAAAGTGTAAGAACAGAGCTGTTTCACTCCAGATTCCCCCTGTTATTCACTACTGTAGTTGATGAATTCTTGAAGTTTGCTTTACTCTGCCTTTCTCTTAGCACCTGGGATTTTAGCTTGAATCCTAGAAATAAAGAAGAAAAAAAAGGAGGATTATATGGTCAGACAGCTATTCCATTCCAGTGGATCCCCATTTGGGGTCTTATCCACGTGTAATCTCTTTAGCTTGCATTCAGTGTGTTGTCATAACAGGTGGACCAGAGTCCAATAAGCAAAAGGGGTGATGCCCAGCTATGTGTTCTCGAAGGCCCCTAGTTGTAAATGCCCAGTTTTGATGGTTCACGTAACCCATGGGATATGCTCAGTGATATTCCCCCCACTTCATTATTCTACCATGGTCTGTTATTTATTGGTCTATTGTCTATTGGAAGCCAGGAATGAAATTTAAACAAAGATTTTTCAGTACAGACTTTTAGTTGTGCCCAAGGCTAAGGGTTTTGCAGAATCACACAAATATTGGCTGGAAAGGATCCCTAGAAGTCTTTGAATCAACTTCCTATGTGAGGCAGGACTATCCCCAATGCTAAATCAGGTTGGCCACAGCTTTGCCTTGCTGCATCTTGAAAGCTTCCAAGGAAGGAGGTTCTGGCACCTCCTTGTGTAGCCTGCTCCAGTGCTGTCCTGCTCTCCTAGTGAAAAAGGTTCTCCTAATGTACAACATCAACCTCCTAAGCTAGATTTATGTTGTTGCTCCTTGTTATAACATCTGCCACTACTGAGAAGAGTTTGGCTCTATCATCTTGTAACTTCCCATCAAGAACTTTTAAGCTGCTATGAAATCACTCCTTACCTCCCTCCTTGCCAGGCTAAACAAGCCCAGTTTCCTCAGCAGCTCCTTGTGGGTCGCTTGCTCTCTGTACCTCACCATTTTGTAACCTTCCATTGGATACTTGTTATTCAGCCAACTTTTGCAAAGCTACAGATACAAACTGCTGAGACATATGGATCTACCTTCCAGTCCAGCCATTCTGCTTCATCAGTTCTCAACACTTGCTTAGACCTTGTAGAACTATGCTTAGACCCTTGCCATGCCCTTAGGGAACCCACAAAAGCTTTTGATACAGGCAGCACTTTAGGAACTAGAGCAGACTGCATCAAAAATTTCATCCAGGTCTTCCATCCATTCCATGGTGGTTAGAAACACTCAAGATCATGGTGCTTCCAGGTATTTTCTTTCTGTAAGAAAGTGGTGTTCTAATTCCCACTTTGTTCATTAATGATATTATTAATGCTAAAGGACAAAGTCCCTGAATGCAAAAACCCAGGCTTGGGGTAGTCAGTGGGAAGAAGAGTTAACACATTCCTTCCTGTTTGTCTTGGCCATGTAAAAGTATGGACATGAGTCCCTGGTTGGGCTGCTCTGTCCACAGCTCCCCCAAATGGCAGGAGAGGGAAGGATGTAGGGTCACAGCTCTGCCTCAGTCTACACCCAGCTGAGAAGGACTGTGTTCCTCCAGGGATCTGCCCACCTGCAGGCTCCTGCATGCCAGGAGCTGGGGAGAACATCATCCATAGGGCATGTTGTCCCCGGGACCACCCAGCTTTTAGCCACCCCCCAGTGCACCGCAACCTCACAGCAAGACTTCTGGTCAAGTCTGCTGCTGAACTCACTTTGCCACAACAGTGTTTATGTGGGTCCGCACCAGTCCCAAGTATTGATCAATCTGTGCCTGCAAAGAGCAAAATGAGACCAAGTCAATCAAGCATTGACAAGGCAGAACCACCCAGACACCCAAACCACACCGTGCAGGCAGACTTACCTGGTACTTGTCATATACAACGGGGAAAGTAAACATAGACACCACAGCTGAGGAGAAAAAGAGCACACAGTTATATTCCTGCTGATCAGATTTCTCCAGAGAAGAGACCTACTTCAAACAGTGACAAACGCATATCATGCCACTTGGTCAGCTGATCCACCAGGGATCTTTGTATTAAAAATGAACTTTGCTCAAACCTCCCAAATATGGAATTTCCCTTTGCTTTGGGACTCGTAGCTGCAAAACCATGAAACACAAATTAGTTCTAGCAGGAGGGACAATTTACAGGAATAATGAATATTTACTGGAAAGGAAAATAAAAGTTGATGGTTTAACTGTGGGGAAGGCACAATGAGGATAGGCTGTTTTGTCTAAGCAGAAATCATGAGGGAGTTAAAAGCAGATTTTAAAAGAAATGTTGATTTTTACCCATTATCAGAAGAGTCAAGCCATTGAAGAGGGCTCCCACGTAAGTCAGCAGCCACATTAGTACTGCAAACTAAATTAAAGATGGATCATTACATCACCTCCAGTGTCAGCATAAGAAGAAATTAGTTCACTTAACTAGCTAACATAATAGCACATTAGCCTTTTCTAATGTGTAAGGGGACTTGTTAAGTAAGGCACATTAGGGACTAGGTACTTTTTCTGGGTGTATAAACCCCTTTCTCCATTCTGCTGTTCACTGCTTCTCACCCTCTTAGCTGAGCTTTCATGTAGATTTAGGGCTTAATTGCATACATTTAGGACTCTGCATTGAGCATGGCATAGGCAGATTACTGCATCCAATTTTGGTGATGGCAGGGGTCATCGCACACAGGTTAATCACAGCCCCACAGTGATAATCCCGGTGACTGAAAACTCTGGAGGCTAGGAGATGGGTACATTTTTCTAAAAATCTTTAGTAATTAGGAGCCTAACCCATGTCTGCTCTCTTAACGATCTTCCCTTCGCTCTGAAGAACACCTACTTGGGTGTAAGGCTGAAAATAAATAATTATCTCAGCAGGAGGGGAAAGAAGACCTTCCTCCATAGCAGTAAATGCCACTATTAGAGGAAATCCAGATTAACAGAGGCATTAGAGGGGAACACACTATTTTGTGGCAAAGCCATAGAAAGCATAACGCAGAGATGCTTCTAGAACTGCAGTGGAGCTAAGCTCATCCTGCAACTTTTATAATTCCTATATTACATATCAATAAATTCAAATGTAGATTGGCAAACCTCTAAACTGCTAGAAGCAAGCAGTTTGGAAATCAAAAAGGAGAGCAACTTTTATATTTAGAGCTACACAAAAATATGTTTTGTGAAGACACTGTCAACATGGGAAGCAGTACTTTGAAATGTAGATTGATCCTCTAGAGATGGGTTAAAAATATTTAAAGCAATCCTACTTTTAAAGAATCCACAAGGTCCTGAACGAGGAAGAGTCTCCTCAGCTCTTTAACTGTGCTGTTGACATATAGCTGGAGGCAGTCTGTGTATTTCTGAATCTGGTCCTGTGAAAGATTCATTTCCATCTCCAAGTAGGCTCTGCCAGAAACACAGGTCCAGTTACAAACCCAGGGAGGTTCACCTGCCGTTCACACTCATGCCTGTCAGCCCCATCACTCCCTCCTCCCCAGACCTCATTTCTTTGCATTGGAGCAACGTGTCCCCCTTCCTGCAGGCACAGAGCCACCAGCACACACTGTCTTCGCCTTGCATGACCCATCTCCCCGGGCAATTGCGGGCTGTACTGAGGCTGTTTGCCTCCAGCCTTGCTCTCTCTCCACGCAGAGCCTGGTTTTGATGGAATTTCTCTCTTTACTCCACCTGAAGGGGGATGCAAATCATAGCTGGAAAGGTTTCCCCACGAATTTCTGTGCAACACTGCTGCCACAGAAGGGGACATCTCCTCCAGCTGGCAGCTTCTGGAGGAACAAAGCTGTTGTCTGGCCACGTGTCACCTTCAGCTTCGACACCCCCTTCTCTCTCCTCCATCCCTACACCTGCCCTGCGCCTCTCTCTGAGCTATGCCCATGTCATGAGTCACATCTCAGAGCCAACCCAAGTGGAACAGAAGGAGCAGCATCCCAACAAGACCTGGTTTACCAACTTGTTGGCACAGCAGAGGAGAAAGAATTGGTGTTTCCCTGGAGCAAACCACTCAGACCCTGCAGAGGGTAGGGAGGGCACTGGCATTGGCTCTGGTACCATCACCTAAGGTAATGGATTGCCACATCACAGCCAAGCAGTGCTGGAGAAAAGATATGAATAGCTTTCCTCTACGCCAAATAGAGTGTGCTCAGAAACAATGATCTTCCTGCTTGCAGAGATACTGTATTATCATTAGCTCCAATGAAACTCTTTTTCTCTGTTTGCTTAAAATTTTCTAGATCTTTAGAATTTCAGGAAAAAAATTCTCATGTCTCAGAGGACGAGGGCTTTTGTGGGTTTTTTTGTGTTTTTTTCAATACAGCCTAACAGCTCTTGAGACACTGGACAACAGAAAAAATTACTTCCCCTGTTATGAACAAGAAAAGAATTTTATCCAGTATAAAAGCAGCAGCTAAAGAAACGTGAATTGCCACTAGGAATGGATCCTTTGCAAAATAAACGGCCCCTGGCCATGACTGCAAAGCACTCACTTGAAAGGGTGGCCCTCGTCCGTCTTCTGCACAGCCTGTAGGACGGATTTGTAGATTCTGAAGCTAATGGTGGCCGAGAGGCCGGCGAGGGCCAGGTAGGCCACGACACTGACGACGCTGAACTGGGTCAGGGAGAAGAGCAGCAACAGGAGGCTGCCGAACATGATCCCTGTCTGCTTGATGTCACGCCAGTACAAGAGGTCGATAGCTGGGGAGAGAAGATCAACATGTTAAAGGCACGAGCTGGAAGGGCATCGAGGATGGCCACCATGGCCACTGCAATGCTTGGAGTACCTGCAGGAGGGAAAAGGGAGGAGTGATACCCCTGCTCACATCAGCATTAACGGGAACTCCTCAACAGAAGCAGTGAAGTGACTTCAGCAACTTGCTGAGGAAATGACAACTGATGACCTACTTGAAATCCTTGTATTTCATGCGTCTGTGTCTGGGTTAGATAAGATGGATGAATATCTCCAACCGCAGCATGGTGGGTCTCTTGTAGCAGCAAGGGAAATGCAAGCTGGGGTTTGTGTTGTTGCTAGGGTTATATGGACGTTTTTACCCTAACTTGCATTTAGCTAGTCTGGAAACTAGATTCCCCCCCCCCACCCCGGGTTAAAGTCCAAATGCCAAATGCTTGATCAAAGCATTTTCAAGTTTTGGTTGTTGATAAATGAATGAGAAAGTTTGTAGTTGGCCACAATAAACCACTTTCCCATTCAAAGTTTTGACAATATGATTTTGTTATTTGCTAAGTCTTGAGAAAGGAAAAGACTCCTGGTTTTACCACTGCCTAATAGTTACATGGGTAGGAAAACATTTTTCAGATGGGACCTTAAAATACAGAATAAATCCCTTTTGCTACTGCAAATCCAACCATCTCGGAAATATTAAAAAAAACCGCCAAACTTTCTGCTTGTTAGATAACTTTCCTTGTCTAGATCCATGGAAAGTGTTAGTTAGAACAAAGCAAGTGCAGAAAACCATTTTCAACTAATATATTTTTACATTTATAAAGCAGTTAATTTTGACAGTGTTTTTCACCCAATTTGTATAGTTTATTCCAACCCCTCCAGCAAACAATCTTACCATCAGGAATAGCCACTATAAAAGCAAAATGTTATGAAATGATTGCTGACTATCCAGTTCACGAAGGTGAATTTAATTTCTTTACACTGATAATCTGTTTCTGAGAGGACTCTTCATCCAGCCAAAGAACATGCTCATGACAATCTAAACAAAACAGCTTTAATTTCACACACTGCACAAGTCCTCATGAACAGCTTGAACACACCACCAGCCAAACAGATTTCATAGATGCCACTTGTCAAATCATTCTGAACAAAGAGTAAATTCAGGAAAAATGCAATCTGTTAAAAAAAAAAAAAATCACAAATATGAAAAGAAACAAAATTAATCCAGCCTCGTATTTCTTATCATCTAATCTCCAAAAATCGTGAGTCATCAAAGCATGTTTGCCGTGAGTCAATGAGCTATATTACTCATTACTATTACACATATTAGCATTGCTTTTCAAAGTGATGGGCTTGAATGCAAAAATTGCTATAGTATTACTGAGCTCTTTTCTCTTCATGCAACATTCACATCCTACTATATTCTCCATCAATATACACAATATAATAAGTCTTTCATGGTTTTAAGTGTCAGTGTTCAGCACTGGACCTGTGGTCATGAGCACGCATGAATAGAGCTATGGACTGCATGGAAGCCAAGGGACAGGGATCTTGGCGGTACACGCTGGGGTCCTGGGTGCTGATTTGACACATTAGGGACCAGGCCAGAGTCTTTCCAGATACATGCCCCGGTCTCCTTCCTGCAGAAACCCAGGGGCATGGACTAGGGAATGCTCCAAAATGCAGTTACAACTTAGAGCATGCACCTTTGTCAGGGAGTTTAGCAGCAGACTCCACTGTGTTGATGCAGGCAGCTGGAGCTCCACCAGTTGCTCGCAGTGTTGAGGTGCTGGAGTATGTGACTTGCAAATCATCCTTACAAAATGGCATCCAGAACACAAATGTGCAGTTTTTACCATTTTTCATAGTCTTTTTCGGTCAAAATTCTGCAGCACAGCACAGTAACTGGTGTACTTTCACCAGCCAGCATTTGGGCAGGAGGTAGTATTCACAGCCCCATCATTTTTTGTGCTTAAAAATTCCTCTGTCAGAGGACAGTATTGGACATTTATGCAAATTTCACTTTTTGATATACTCAAATTTTCTATCACACAATACCTTCACGTTAAATGAAATGAGCACAGGTGAGCTAGCTCAGGATGCTGTACGTGGAACATCATCTGCTGATGAAAGAAAAAGGCCACACACCAGGGAAAAACACTACCTGGGATGTAAGCAGTAGACAGGCAAAGAAATGAGCAGAGCCAAAAAATAGAAAAGCCCACCTCAGTAGAGTTCCCTGAGTTAAGGTGAATTGATGATAAACCCAAAATGAGCAACTAAGCCCTCTCTCTTTCTTGCTAGGATCTTCTGCCTCATATTCCTGCAGACTGGAAGTGGGCTGTACTCTTATGCAGAGATGCCAAACTGCATTTTCGCATTCCCCTCCACAAGGAAGATGCTGAATAACTCAAAACAGACTTGATCAGGAGTGTGTATATCCTGAAACGTGCCCCTTTCTGCCATGAAATGACTGGGATATTTACTAAGCTGGATCAGGTAAGGAAAGACTTGCCACACTCAGAGAAAGATGGACAGAGGCCAAATGACACAGTTCTGGGGATATGTGCATGCACGGGAGAGGACATGAAAAGGCAGCTGGCCTCTTTCTCCAGCCAAATGAGACTTGGGAGAGAGGGATCCTGTGCCTTTTAGACCCGAGGCAAATATTCCCATGTGCATGGAAAAAATATGTGCCAACTGCTAGGTGGAAAATCTCAGCACAGAGGAGGGAGATAAGTTGAATGATTTTTATGTGGCTGTCCCCGTGCCCAGGTCCAGCCTGGGAACAGAACCCCCCCACCCACAGCCTGCAGTAGGTCAGTTAGGATTTTCAAGGGCAGGAACCAAATCTGCCTTCTCCCTCGCAGGGACGGGGAGCTGTGGCACTGCTGCTGTGTCCAGCTGTTTGGGTAGGATTTGCTGCTCCCCCAGCCATTCCTCCTCCTCTCCCTTAGGGAGAAGGGGGTGACCCAAACCGCCGTGCAAAAGGCAGTGCAGAAGGGAGGTGAACCTCACAGCTCCTTGGGCAGGGAAGGGGGAGAAGGAGAGTCAGTGGAGATCTGTGGGGTCCATCCATGGTCCATGGGCTTCTCTGGAGACAGGACTTTTTTTGTCAACAGGCCTCAGGGATTTGAGATGTATCAGTTCCCCTGGAATTTAGATGCTGCTGAAAACATGTAAGCTATGTATTAGAGCTATATTTGCTCCTTCAGTCACAGTTTCATTCACCTCCAAGGCTTTTTACATTATTTTTGTTCTACATTTCCTTACATAAACAAATCTCCCTTAAAAGCAAACAGAGGCACACCCGATGCAGAACCCTCTAGCTGGGATCCTTTGCCTGGCTTCCTCGGGGTGCCATTTTCTCCTGTAACCATTTACACCAGAGCAAAAGTACCTGTCACATCGGCATCTGGCATTGCAAACAGATACCAAGGGGCAAAGTAATGAGATATCTGCTCCTTCACCATCATATGAACCCAGGGCTGGCTGCATCAACTCTCTCCACACTCGAGTTTTTATTCTGAACAGGAATGAAAGTGAAAGATGAGGTTGTCTGCCACATTTATATGTCTGCTTTGACTTTCATCTCATTCTATATTCATATAAAACTGATTCAGACAGCGAAAAACTCCCTCAAACACTCACTAACCCCACAGGTTTACTGCCCTTCAACAGGTCACAAAATATAAATGGTGGCCTGAATCTCTGATGAAGGGTAGCTGCCTGTTCCTGCCTGCACCCCTTCCTTTGCACGCTGACATGGGGACACAGCGAGTATGAGGACGGCAGGGCCAGGAGCTGAGCTGGAGCACACACCTTCGCACGCACACCTCTGCAGAGCCACTCGCCAGCACGCGCTGGCCCCACGCTCAGCCAGGCTTTGAGTCCAGCTCTTACGCAGGTATACCGTTCCCCAGATAAATTAAAGGAGAGAGGATCCTTCACAGCATGAGTTAATGACATAATAATTAAGTGCTTTGGTCAATCTTTAGGGAAAGAATAAAAGGTCCTAGTGTGGTGAAGGGTCCTGCAACCGCTGAGTGTGTGCAGACATTGTGTCTGCGTGCGCGTGTGTGTGCGCAGCACTGCCCAGACCTGACTACAATGGCATGATTCTGAGCAATGCATGCTGAATATGCATGAAGCAGGAGGCTGGTGCCACATGAGCCTGTCGATATGTGATGTGCATGCAATTGGACAGTGGGTCAATCTGCCCGGCCAAGCAAGACACACTTCTGAGAGCCAAAACACCAACTGCAAACCACCTAAGGTTTGCAGCTAGGATTTGCAAACAGGGTTTGGAAAACATGCACTGAAATCAGCCTCGGCTTCACTGAGGTTTGGTTTCCTTCTGTTTTGAAAATCCCAACTGTAAAATCCTGATCATGCCCATTAACATGCAGAAGCTGTTCAGCTGTAGCCTTCCATGATCTCCTTTTAGCCTCCTGGAAGGAGGAAAGCAGCGCCAGTCACTTTGCACTCTCCAGTACAACACATCAGACCTCTGGCTCATTTGTGGAGGTATAAAAAGACTCTGGGTTTTGCCAGAACTGCCTCAGACTCAAAAGTATTTGTATTTATTAAGGGGGACTTGCCAGCCAATTCTAAGACAGCAGTGATGGAGGTCACTGCAACTGCCTTTGAAGAATTTTCTAGGAGAAGCTTGTCTGATGAGTGGTTTATCTGAAAGTATCACCTGCCCATGTTTTTTAACTGACAGCAGAACTTGTAAAATGTTATTCAGTAGTCGCCTAGTTGAAAGAAAAAGTTTTCAAGGGTGCCAAATCTGTGTCTCAGCTAGACTTTATGGTGTAACTTCATACCATTAAACTAAAGTGTGTCCTCCATTTGGAGCCAACCCCCGGATGATGCACAAAGGTAAATTCTATGATACAAACAATCACTTGTTAGTATGAGTAGCTGGTAAATACCCATGTTAGCGAGGCAAGCTAAAAGTAACCTCACAAATATAAGCAACAGCAGCAGCATGCAATGCTTGTGCCAGCAAGGAAATGCTCCTGAGCACAGTGCCTGAAAGCTCTCCCAGCTCTCATGGCTTTCTGCAGAAAATGTTTCTGCTCCTCAATATTTGGCATCAAAAAAAGCCAGAAGACAGACCTGGCTGCTGGAAGGGGCAGTGCTGGAGGCAAGGGGCGAACAACTTGAGACTAAATAGTGATGCTCCTGAATCCATTCTCCTCAGGACCTGGCTGAAACATGAGGATTGGGCTTTGGTGGTTTACACGGTCCCCAGAAGCACCGTGGTGTGGGGCTGCTGCAGCCCAAGGCTCCTGAGTGGAGATCCCAGAGGGAGAATAGAGGATCCAAACCAACTTGTAGCTAAAACGTCCTCACACCTTCAGACTCCTGCATGGTTATGTTTTTGAAAAATCTTTTGTAAGAGAAACAGGGATCTTTCCATTCCATGTCTCAAAGAAAGCATTTTAAGATGAAAATTAATGAAGATCAACTGAGCACAGAATGGACAATTCACATCTCCCACAGCTTTTCCCTCCCTTCCTCTGAAAACCTCTGTTCTCCCCTTCTGACTTAGCAAGTTTTTCCTCTATTGCAACAAGTGTATGAAAAATGAACATGCATCAAGCAGCATTTACATTGGAGTTAGTATAATAAATATGTGCAAACCCCTTGGATCCAGCCTTCAAATGAGGCCCATGGGCCTTGATGATTGAGTAAAAGGTTATATTCTCTTCAGTGTACTAGTAACACCCTTAGATGTGATCGAGCTGCCCTCCCCACAATGGCAGTCCCACTGGGCCTCCTTAGGTGGTAAAATCAATGGGTTGTACAGCTTCATTCCCTATGTAATATTAGTATTAATGAGAAGTGAGAAAAACCTGTCTACACACACCCTTTAATTCTGTACACAGTGTAATATCATGACTTCATAATGACTTCATAAGTAATTTCTCCGACCTACTGGAAGGGAAAAGATCAGGAAACATAATTTAAGAAAGGCAATCTTGTTTATAGCATTGTCGCAACAATATTTGACAACAAATGCAACAAAGCTGTAAGTCTTTGAATAGAAGTTAATACTGCTCACGCTCAAAGCAATTCCAGTTTGCTGCTTTAACCACAGGCTGCAGGACCAGGCTTTCCCTCTTCTCTCCAGTAAGGGATCCAATATGGTCATTGCTCCCCTCCCCGCAACAGATCTGATTCAAATGCAATACAGATGGATACAGCATTTAATGAGCAGTCTGATGCCTTCAGGAGACTGCTGTGATCAACAGCAGAGCCAAGACAGAAGGCATCTCTCCTTATCTTTTACCTCCAGCCTTGAAGAATTTCTCCATACTTCTACCTCTTGTACACACTTTATTCATTAACTTCCTGTCCTCAGTTCAGCTTTATATCTTTATCATCCACCTGCCCCAAGACTCAACTTGAAAGTCCAGACCTTCTTGGTCCCCAAACTCTGAGGAGAACAGGAATAGGACCAGGGAAAAGGAAAATCTTGATATAGGATGCCCTCCATGTTATACTCCATCTGCAAGATCAAGGTGCGAGCAAACCAGTATTGACTCATTACCTTATGTGAGGCATGAGAGTGCACTTGGGTAGACAGAAGAGGATTAGCAATAAAAAAATCAGCCCTACAACCATCCTACAAGTCTATTGTATTATTATTATCATTAACACAAGTCTTAATCATTAATACAAGTCTATTGTATTATTATTATCATTAACATTAACATTAACATTATTATTTTGATGTTGTTATTACCATTTTCACATGAGAGATGCTTTAAGACCAGGATTTAAAATACCAGCAGGAGAAAGCCTCCACACACCTCCTGCTCATCAAACCATATCACTACCTGCCTTGGACAATTTCTGTGGAGGATGTTGTTTCTCTCACCTTAAGTGAGCAGAAATGAAGGAGATCAAGCAGAGTCCCTGAATGCACATAATGCTATGGAAATGTTAAGATATTCCCGAGACACTCCTGGACCAAAATAATAGACCTAGATAGACCCTTCCTAACTCTACCCAAACATTTGAAAATCTGCAGCTTTTCAGAATGAATGGCTCAGACCTATGTTGTGAGAATTAAATATGATGTGGAGAGATCTTCCCTTCTGATACCAAAAAAAGCCTCACTGAAACTCACTTCCCAGAGACCTAATGAAAGCAAAAGCAGCCCTCCAGTGTTGCCTTCAGCTATTGCCTCGTCATCACCCTCTTGCTAGAGTTTAAATTACTCCTCAGGGAATACCTTAAAATACCCTCACTCTTGGGGAATTTTCTCCTTGTTCTGGCAATGAAAGAATATTGTCCATCTATTCTTAAAAGAAAACAAAACAAACCTACATTCAGACATGGCACAGCAGGTGTGCAGAACACATTTTGGCAGAGCTATTGAAATCTCACTGATTTTTTTGATACCATCTAAGTCAAGGTGTTTGTTGGGATGGTTAGCAGTCAGTGTGAAGCTCGTCTAAGAGAGTTTGACCTCTAAGCTCTTGATCTTGCAGTTGTATTGCCATCAACAGGAATGTAGTGTGAAGGATTGATGCAATTTCTGCAGCAGCAACAAAAAAATGAAAGCAAATCTGAACGTGGGAAAAAAAGTCTTGACAAATTTCATTCAAATTTCACAGGAAATCAACTGTTAAATTAGGAAGTCAACTCCTCATAAGTTAGTGTAGTTTTGTGAAACTATTAGGTAAACTGGTTACATCAGATGATGACATGGTTCCAAGATTTTAGCTCTACCAAGGTCCAACATAAGAACCAACTACTGGGACAGATCTTTAGCTGCTGAAAAAAGAGCAAGCTCATTTGAACAAGACAAGTGGACAACTCTCTCCCAGCTGAGAGTTCAGCCCACAATACTTTCAGGAAAGGCCTGAAGGTACTGACTGGCTGAAGTTATATTCTCATGATAATAGCTGTAATTAGACAGACTTCACTGTCAATAAGATTATAGGTTAATAGCATGCATCCATATTATTGCCATTGAACTTTTTATCGGTCTTAAAGTGAGGAACGTTGCCATGAATAGTTGGTTTAGCTTCTCAGCACACTTTGGAAACCAATTGATATATCAATTAAGCAAGGAAGCTCGTTCTCTGGAAACAGCTGCCAAGAAAATGCTACTCAATATCTTCAGTCCCAGTGGAGTTATGTCAGCTAGATGGATTTGATGAAGTCTGCAGTCATTTTCCATATTAAGTTATAAGGTGGATAACATTTAGGACAATTTCTATGAACAGTTCACGGGCCTTTTTCTCTGGATCTTTCAGATTTTCTTTTTTAATAAATCTTGTGGGAGGTTGAAGCTTCAGGAACAAGTGTGACTTATGACCATCCAAGAGCTGGCATGTAGAAGAAATAATGGAAGAGGGAATACTCACAGGGACCAGTGTACTGACATAAAATATGTCAGTACCAAGCTGGGGCGCAAAGCCCTTCCTAATCCAAAGAAATCTCCCTAGCAAGGCATAGGTACCAGTCCTGCCGAGCTGGGCCGGGTCCCTGGGGAAGGCGCAGAGACCTGCTCCACCACCTGAACCTGGAGGCACACCTCATCCAGCACCTCCCCTCTGGGAGCTGCGCACTGTGATGCGTCACGCGGCTGGCACTGGCTATATGTTATTACATGAAGGCCCACATCATCCAGCGTGCCCAGTCGGAGACATTTCTCCGCACACTCATGCATTATGCATGGCTCCATCCCAGCCTACTTCAAATGCATCACCTTCCAGTGCGAAAGATGACTTGGGTGTGGAAGCCGACTGCAATTCCCCAAAGCTGCCTATGATAATATTTTGAATGAAGCATATGCACGGCAGGGGCAAATTACTCTCCCGCTCCCCCGAGGGGCTGTATCATGATCTACCATTGACATAATCATGCTGTACCTGCAGAACAGATAGGTAAAACACATTGCAATATTTCTAAATGTATGCAGCAGCATCGATTGCTTCACTGCAAGGAAAATAACAGTACATCGATTTAGTGGGGCAAAGCTTCTCAAGATCCACACCCAGTTTTACACCAATTATAGGAGCAAACCAACAATATAGCTAGTTACAGGCTTGACTGTTTATTAATTAAAACCTACGTTAACCTCGATGTTGTATCTCCATAACTTCAGTAAAAATGTGCACTGTATTTACTGAGGTTTGTGTCTGCATCTGTTATGTTCACAGACATATTCCAGAGTTTTCAGAGAGGAACCATAATTCCATTGATAATGAAGCTGGCAAAATTATGCAATTCCAGGTTTGCACAAAACTGATATTCTGGGTTGAGACAGAGACTACATGAATAATAGATATTAAAAGAATCAATGGAACAAGTCTTTAGTCTTCATTCTTCTGAATTTTAAATTTCTTCTATTTTATCTTGGACTGATCAAAGAATTTTGCTGACAGAAATAATATTCTAATGACTATTTCATGTTTTCTGCAGAATCATTTTTGAATCATAAATCACCACCCAATAAAAAGAAAAGGATATGTAAATGATGTGGAAGTGAGGCAAGTGATGTTTTTTTCAGCTGCGTTGATTTTTTTCAGATCTGGGTTTTTTTCAAATCAGCATGGGACATATTGTGTCATTTCATTTTGAGCAAATCTACCTCAGTTTCAAAAAGGAGAGCACAGAAGGAGAGAGAGCCCACTATTATTATTAATTATTAATTAAACAATAGCAGCATGCCCTTTGTTATTCCTCTCTTTTTAATTTATGAAAAAATATTATTTTTTCTGATAAAGAGGGAAAATATTTAGTTTGCCTCTAAATACAGGTGGTTCAGCAATCTGACTCAGCAAATTAATGTTTTTATAAGGATCAGCAAAATATCGAGCCTCTTTGGAAACAAAACAAACAGAAAACCCAAACCCCATCTAACAAGGAAGTTTATCTGCAAAGCTGAGATGAAATAACCCTGAAGTTTGGTTGTGGCTCTCTCATGTAAGCTTAACAAATCATGCAATCCTATAGAAAATCCAAGCCCTTGATTAAGGTATGGAAAGCCTGAGCTGCTGGAGGTTGGCATTTAACAGGTGCATCTGTTTACTTTCCAGCTACTTGTCTTCCCTAAAAAACCCCTCAGACTATAAATACAATTAGGTGCTGAATTAAGACTGCAAAAATATCAAGATCCCTAGAGACAAGTGTCTGAAAGATATTCCCCCTACCCAAAAAACAGTTTAGGAAGGTTTTCTGGCTTCTGTTACATTGAGCTGCGTTTATAAAACTATGTCTGCAAGCATCCTGGACCCTTTAATGAGATGATGCTATAGAGTAATCTCTCTCCCAGGGACCCTGTTGTGCGCATCAACATCATGTACTGTCTATTCAGCATAAACACACACCTTAAAATTAAAAACTACATTCAAACAAAGCCTGCCCGAAGCAGACAGCAGCCTGCCCGGCAGGATCAGCCGCTAGCTTTTCTCCCTCTAATCTGTCCACCGAGCAGCGTCACAGAGACTGTCTTTTATCAAAACAAAGGCTGGATGCTGGCTGGGAAGTGTGAAGCCGACTAAAAATGGCTGAAAAGCTGTCCGAGGCGCCTGCGAAGGTAGCCAGCCCCACCCAGCGCAGACACCGACCCGCTCAAAATAAGCTGAAAATAAACCCAAAAGGGAGATGCTATTGTTCCCCTCGCCTACTCGGCAGCAAGACAACATCATAGCAATATTTTTCCCCTGAACGGCTGGGAGGAATGCTTGAAAGCACAACGAAAGGATTAAAATTTTTTTTTTTTTTAAAGCAATCCTACAGCAAAGTACGAAGTGGGTGGCAATGCCGCGGCCGCCTCGGTGCTATCGCACTTCTTGCCGAAGCTGCGTTTTCTTTGTGTCGACGCTAGGCTAAGCCCTCGCATTGGGTGTGTCCGTGGGCAGGAGGCACTGAGGCACCCAATGCCACCGCCTTGAACCCTCACGAGCCCGAGCAGGCACAAATTCACCATCGCCCGGCTTTCCTAAAGCCCGAAAGGTATGAAATTATGCCAGCGGCAGCCCGACGGAGAGAGTCAGGGATGAGAAATGACACCGCTAACAGCAAGGGCGGATGCTTTGGGAATGAGCTGTAAGGTGGGAAGGAAGGTCCCGTATCCTGGATGCTTTCAGGGTGAGACAGCTGGAGATGGGAGAAATACATTCAAAGCACAGAATTAAGGGCTTTTTATCTTTCTTTGTTAAATTACCCCCAAAGAAAAGCTTCACGGGGAGGGAGATAAAACAGCATGCAAAGGCCCACAGGTGAACAATGCAAAAATGGATGGATCCTGCCTTCGCCTCCTCTGACATGCAGTCCTTCTAGCATGCAACACTAGAATAGATATAATACCCTGACATTTCCAGTTGCTCCAAAGACAGTCCATCTTGGTGGAATCGGCACTGGCTTGCATCTCGGAGGGCTGAGGAATTGCCGGTCCTTTCATCGGAGGCACTGCGTTACCAATCAGGCATTCCCGAGCATGGGTGGGTTAGCGGGTATCGCTCCCGTCTCCCCGCTCGGCTCCGGACTGATGCTGTAAGCAGCACAGGCGGAGGGGGGAGGGCATATTGTACGCGCTGCGGTCTCCACTGCAGCAAATCAGCAGTGTGATGTGGTTGCCCTAGGGAGCAGGCTCCTTTGAAAAGGGGATGCGGTCCCCTTTCAAATCAAAAGCTTGCACTCGGCGGCTTAGCCTCCTAAGCCATCGAAATGGTTAAGGCAACCTGATGGCAAAGAAATAAAAACAAATTGGATGTGGGTGGAGGGGGGAATGGGGGGGTGAGCAGCGTTTCCTATGTGGCTGTATGGTTGTGACTATTCATGTTCCAGAAATTTCTTGAGAGTGATGAAATCTGGTGTTTTCATTTTTCGGTGAGGGCCAAATTTCGCCCAACCCCTCCAGGTTTTGATGCCCCCCTCTCCTCTGCCCAGCTGGGTGAGCTCGGGGAGTAGACAGGAGAAAACCAAGGTCAGGATCCAACCCCAACAGAGCAACCCTCATTTTGCTATTTTTTTCAAAACTACTCCAGAAACAGAAGAAAATAGCAGAGTACCCACACCACCAGGGATCATCCTCCTCCCCCTGCAGGCATGAGCACCCACAGGCACGGGGTGACCCACACAGCACCCCCCAGCCCCTCGCACCAAGCCCTGCTACACCAGGATGCCGAGCACCGCAAGCTGCACCCAGGTTACGGTGTGCGAGGTTTGAGCGCTGCCTCCTCTCGCTGCTCAAAATGCTGCATGAACCAGGATTTGAGGAGTAAGAGTGCAGGTTAACAGGACAATTTGTGAAAAAGTATGGGCTTCCTGTACTCTGAGCCCACTAATGGCTGAATTTTAACACCAACCCCAACACTCCTCCCCCAGTAAGATACTGCCTCTGCCTCAGTTTCCCCATCAATAAACCACTGTAAGTAGCCTCGCAGAGATATCATAACTAAGCAATGGCTGTTCTTGGCAAATACTGGGAAAGAAAATGCTTTACATCCATCCAACCTGTTTGGCTTTTCAGATTTTGGGGTGGTTATTAATGACAAAGAAACTCCCCCAAAAGTCACCCCATTTCACTGAAGAGTGACCTGAGATACAGCATATCAGACTTGGTCCAGTCATTGTTGGCAGAACGATCCCAGCTGGGGGGACCTCTCAGCTCTGAGGCTGTATTTAATCTTTTAGATCCTGCTAGTTTATGAAATAACTTTACTTTAGCCATGTTATACTGAGTTTAGCTTTTTTATATGGAAACAGACATATGGGTCACGTATACAACTTCTCTGCTCTTTTGGCTCCAAAAACAAACAGTCTTTAATGCCTGAGTTAACAGAGATCTCCTCCAACCTGCAGCAGTAGGTCACCTATCCTTCCCTCAGGTAACTCATCTCATAGAAGAAAGCCAAAATTTAAGGAGAGATTCAGCACAGTGTGATCTTAACCTTTACCTAGGAAACTCTGCTGGGATTACAGAGGCCAACAGCTACTGTTCATGTTTCAAAACCATCTTTGAAATACCCCAAAAGACTTGCTCTAGGCTTCAATCCAGCATCTTTAGTCCTCTAACAGGGAAATAATTAACTAATTGGTGCAGAACAGGCTTCAATTGTCATTGCATAGAGTAAGATTAAACCATCTATAAACAATGTTACAAGTCTTGATTTTATGTTCTTCCCGGCTTTGTTAAAAATAGGAAGAAATAGGTTGGCAAAGGATGATTTCTCAGCATGGACTGATTGGTTTAGACCCTGTTCTGGTTTCAGCTGAGAGGATTGATTTTTCTTCATAGTAGCTAGTGTGGGGATATGTTTTGGATTTGTGCTGAAAACAGCATTGATAACATAGAGATGTTTTTGTTCTATGGACCTGTTGTTGAGCAGTGTTTACGTGGGGCCAAGGACTTTTCTGCTCCTCGCACCGCCCTGCCAGCGGGACGGCTGGGGGTCCACAAGGAGTTGGGAGGGGACATAGACAGTACAGGTGACCCAAACTAGCCAAAGGGGATATTCCATACCATGTGACATCATGCTCAGCATAAAAGGGGGCTAGCCGGGGAGGGGCGGTAGCAGCTCCAGGACGCGTGGCTCGGGGACAGTCTGGTTTCGGGACAGGTCTGAGCGTGCGGTCTGAGTTGTACGGTCCTCAGGTGAGAAACTGCATTCTGTATCACCAGTTTCGTATACTCTGTTAAGTACTGTTTTGTTTTGTTTTGTCTTCCCCTCTCCCTTTGCTATCCTAGTAAACTGTCCTTATACCAACCCACCAGGTCTTGTCTTTTCCTTCCCATCCCACTGTGGGGGGGGGGGGGAGGGAAGTGAACGAGTGGCTGCGTGATGCTCAGCTGCCAGCTGGGGTAAAACCACGACAGACCCTTTACAAGAACAGAAAATATCCGTATTGATACGTTTTGCCCTGCACACAGTTTGCAGCTCTGTGATGGGGTTCCCAGCACCAATCTATAACATGATGTATTTACAAGCAGCGTATATTAAACAGAGCCATCATTCACACACAACTCCTAAATCCTGGAGTCCCTGAAAAAAAGCCAAAGAGACCTCAAACCTAGTGCATCTGTGAAACTCATGGCTATTGGGCACATACCACCAGTGCCCAATACCACACAGCAGTGAGAAGACACAAAATCTCTGCTCAGTCTCACTGTAACCCACATTTCTCAGTCAGTTATAAAAAACAAATTCCCTCTGGACAGAAGAGTGTCCATGTACATTTAACATCCCAGTGTTGTATGAAACAGTGATGATTTCTCCTTTCCTTCATTGTTGGTAGGGATTTTTCTTGCCCCAGACTTCAGGTCTCCACCTCCTTCCCCAGGCTACCAATATGAACCATACCATCAGTTTTCCTGCTTAAATTCTTACTTCCCTTTGGAAAAATGTCTCTTCAGACCTGGCCCATATGATTGGACTGTCCCACGCTACTTCCAGAGCTATTTTAATTCATGGGCACCAGAACCCATCACATTACCACCAGTAACAAGAACAATGCATTTGTGTCAGAAACAGAATGGAACTGGAACTGTGAGATGAACATACTTAGATAATGCAAATGGGCTAAGAAAGTCTTGCAGTGTGTACTCACCTTAGGAGCAGACTCAGGTGAGGGACAGAGGCAGCACCTGGCATTAACGCTGTCCGTGTGTCTACATAAGACTTGCACAAAAAGTTTAACAAAATCCCAACTAGCACTAGCACAAGACTAAAATAGCAATTAATAAAAAATGCATTTCTACAATGAGAATTGAAATTATGCATTCAGTAAGTAGTGAGCCAGAATTAAGACTAAGCAGTTGGCCATCAATAGATTGAGGGTGAGGACTACCTCTTTGCAGCAGAACTAAACCAAGACCACCAAGTAAACATTTACTGAGCAGACTGGAAGGCACAAATAAGCTGCCTGGATCTTACAAGGGTGAGATATGCACAGGTCAGAGATCTTGGCATCAGCCATAGGATACTGCAGTGTTGGAGGAGAGTTTTCCTGTGATGATGACTGGAAGCAGGATGAAAAGCAGTAAGTGAAATTTGCTCCCCTTCCCTTTAGAGCACTGCCCATGGGAAGCCTCCTTCTGCTGCAGGATGTTACCAAAATTATTATAGATCTTAAGATGTTTTACTGAGGCCACCTAAAGCTCAATGTTGATGGCATAGCCACAAGCCAAGTGGGCTCATCAGTATTTGCCTGTTAAGTAGCTCTGCTGGAGATAATGACCCATGTATGTAGGATGTGTGAGGTAAGGACTCAGTAAAATAAAGTCACCTGGCTGCTTTCAGCCCATCCTAACCTCCCATTGAGGGAAACCTCCGGCCGAGTTAACAAGTGAGTAGGGTACTGCTGTCTGCCTCCTTTCTTTACATCCAGGGATTCCTGGATGAGGTGTGGACCGCAGCTCAGCAAAGGACACAGGCACCCTGCCCTGGTGTGTGGGCCACCAGGGTTGTGCTGCTTACAGGGACACTGCAAGCCCCGTGTCAGTACTAGCTCTCCAGCCCCACCTTGCTTCCCTCCAAAGGTCCTCCCACTTCCACGGTGAACCAGCCTGCCTGTGCACCACTGATGAGCTCTGATGAAGGCAGAGTTAGCAACATGTAAGGCTTTTTAGGTAAAGATACTTGAATTGGCATAACAGTCCATAAGAGCTCAGAAGTACCCACTGTTCTACCACGGGAAGGATCACGTATGGCCCTAAACTTCAGGGCTGTCCCTTAACAATCCTGCTGGAGGGCAGGGTGGAAATCAGCATTGGTTTCAAAGAACACTTAATGATAACAAATTCAAAGATAGAGCTGAAACTATTGCCAGTTCTGCTCTAAGTGCAGTGACTTTGAAGACACTTTGGACTGATTATCTTTTTCAGAACAGAGCTCTGCATCACTCCACGTCAACGGTTCATGGGACACATTGAGGGCAGCGCCAGATCTGCAACGTGGTGCTGTAAGATCCTGACATTTAGGAGAACAATAGCATTAAGGGAGATGATTGGGTTTTTCTTCTAAGTTAATTTACTCTTAGCATTAGCAACAAAAATAGAGGAGATGCTATTTTAAAAGTTGCATTAATATGTCTTGAAGCTCTAAAGAGCAACCGGGAATTTTTGCCTGAGTACTCCAAGCCAAGGGCAGCCAGCAATTACATTTTCGTGAGGAGGCTGTCAATAGCAGAGGGATGGGCCAGATCCTGGCTCTCCTCTCATCCTTCCCACTGTCTTGCACTCATTCTTGCACAACACGTTTTCTGGGCTGCAAAATTGCTCAGAGGTAGCTCAGGTGAAAAGGCCAGGAGCTGGAAGACACTGACGGCTATTTCAGGTCCATCAGTATTCACAGTCTAGGTGGTACACAGACAGCTCTGTCCTTGCTGTCTTTTTTCCTAGGCCCATGGTCTTTTGTTTAGGAGATTAATTACTTTTTTCCTCAGGTCTTTAGACCACAAAGGGAATCAATAAGCTGGTAAAAAAGACAATGTGGAGCCAAATACTCATAACAAAAGAAACCCCCATGTCCCAGCATGTCACATAATGTTCCAGCTTCTCTGAAATTTCTTTTAGAAGTCTTGAGATGCCTGGGTTTATGAGGGTTTTTTAAATGATCAGTCAAAATATTGGGGTTGTTCGCAGGGACAAGAAGTGTGTTTTGAGATATGTTGCTAAGCTGCTGTTCTGCTGCCTCTGTTTCACTTTCTGCTCAGCAGAAATGTTCTTCATTCCCATTTTTGCTCAAAATCTGAGATTATCATAAGGTCTTCGGCCACAGCCATGTGACATGAGTCAAATGAGTGTGTGAAAGAATCAGGTGAGACGCACTTTGCACTTCTTTTCCTCCCCGGGCATGAGGTGGCCTTTGTTTGAATCCTAGTAAATGAGCCATTTGGGGGGAAGTCCTTAGATTTGGGACTATTGTTAAAATACAATTTTCTGTTTCAGTTTTTGAACCGCTGATGTGCAGTCCCTCAGAGAAACTGGCACAGATCCTCTTCACCGGCCATCCCAGAGATGGCTGGCACTTCTGCAGTGATGTTTCAGCTCACTGACAACTGCAGGAAACAGCACGTCTAACACATAAGAATCAGTTTTGATTTACTCCTGGCTTTTCAGCAGTGGCTAATTTCTCTTAGTTCTTTAATGTTATTTTTGAACCATGAGGATCATAGAAATGAAGGCTCTATTCCTGCCACTGACCTAGAAAAGTCTTTTGATTCTTTCCAGTGGGACTACTTTTTGCAATTGCTGGGAACCTTAAAATCGGGTGTTTCTCTCCTTTGGGGAGGAAGTTGGTACATCTTCATTTCTCCTTTAAGATTTGATCAGTAAAACTGATGAGACCCTAAAACTCTGGCTGACCTACTGCGTTCCCCCATTAGAGCAGGCTCTTACGGCACTTGCAGCCTACCCCCATTTTCAATCCTGCTGCTTTTAAGACTATGCTGCTAAATTTGTCTCCCTTACAGCGTTGCTGGTGCTGCAGCTGGCATTATTAATTCCATTTCATTAACTGATCTTCCTAATGGACTGGAAGACAAAAGAGAAGACAGTCCAGAGACCACAGCATGGCTGGGCCTCAGGAGATCTATGTTCAGTCCCTGTGTCTGCCACAGGCTTCCTACATGACCTTGGGAATCATCTCTCTTAGGTCTCTGGGTCTGCTTGGTCTACTTAAATTTGGGGCATCATCTGCTTTTTAAGCTTTGTTTCTGCAGCACCCAGCACATCTGCTGCTCTAACAAAGGAGCCTCACGCATTTTTGCAATGCAAGTTGCAGGCAGGTGTTACTAGCTGTCATTCTTAGACCAGTGAAGATCAAGCAAGATCATAAAGATGAATTGGGATTGCATTGCTCTTGGAAATAGTGAAATCCTGCCTGGTGCTGGGCAAGGATGTTGGGAGACAGGGGAGCCTCTTCTTTGGCCAAGCATGCCGAGAAGAGATGAAGAAGACACACTTTTAGCAAACTCTCGAAGCAAGGTCTGGCAGCCAGTGCCTGAGCTGGGGAAATGAGGCCTGGGCTTCACCCCATGGGTGACCACCAGGACCCCTGTCCCTGCCTGGGCAAGGTCCTGTGCTGGGGGCAGAGGAGGTGGCCCTGGAGCAACTCATCTCACTGGCTCTCACCCCATGATGCTGGCAGGCACAGCCCCTCTGAGTGGCTTTGCTGGGAGGACAAGGCAGTGAGAGGCAGAAATAACGGACCGGACAGGTACAAGCACGCAGGCACGCGGCGTGGTGGTGCACAGACAGCAGCCCTGCTGCAATCCCAGGCAAAGGGCCACACCAACCCAGCTCTGCCACACAGCAGCACTAGCCACATCCTGCCCTGTCAAGTGTTGTCCTTTGCTCCTCCACACATCCAGGTCCTGGGCTGAGGCGGCTCCGGTGCAGCCCCCAGGAAAGATGTGCCTACAAAAATGTCTGGAGCCCTGCTTCCAGCTTACAGGGGCTGCCTTCAGCTCCTGCCCTACTGGGATCAGGCCCAAGTTTTGAAGCTCCACATGCCGATTCAGGGTCTGGGACACTCTGTTCAAGTGCAAAATGCAACTGCAAATTGTGCAAACGCGACGGCAAATTAAACCGACAGCCTGCGGGCAGAGACTCAGGAGACCAAGGCTTCTTTTGCAGCAGTGTCACAAGCCTCTGATTCAGGCTGGGATTCTCACAGGCAGTCAGGGGTGCTTGCAAATGGACTCTGGTTTGCAGCATTTCTGCCGTCTCCTCTGCTCCTTGTACCCAGCGCTTCTCCTGCCAGTCCAAACCAGGTGGGTGGGAGAGGGTGCAGAGTGACTCACTGCAGACCAGGCCCCTTTCCCTAGCCCCAATTCAAACAAAAGTAATTTTCTTTGGGGAAGAGAGTCACTGAGCAGTCCCTGAGCTGCTCACCCCTCTGCACCATGCTGGAAAGCTACTTTGAGCATCTCAGCATGGACATCGTTGCATCCCCCACCACTGCCCCCACTGCATGGAGAGGCTGGGAGAATAAATGCATTAGTGGCAGAGGTGTGCAGATGCTGTGGCCATGCACACAGCAGCTCGACCAACACACAATTGCCATGGCAACCCCATCTTTCCCTGGAAAACAGCAACAGATCACTAATACACTGCTGGATGCAATAGCCACAACCGCCTGCTCCATGGATGCGAGACAACTGGGTACCAAAATGCTCTCTGCAAAGGGAGGGATGATGCTCGCTGAGCTACAGCTCTACATCATTCTTGATCTGGGAAGTCAGCTGCTAATACGGAAGAAACCTTGGCTGAGGTTGCAGAGGAAGGAGGGACAGGTCAGGGGGAGGAGGTTAGAAAGCAGCTGCTCCTGCCCTGAGCAAATGCATCCTACAGCGCTTGCAAATGTGATGGAGGAGACAGAGAGTGTGGCTCCTTATTGCAGCAACACTAACAGTGCTGCGTGGCACGAAGGGCAGATGAACGAGGAGTGTGTTAGTACTGTCCAAGGGGGGAAAAAAAAAAAAAAAAACCCAACAAAAGGAGAAATGAAGGACATAAAATACTGGTCTGTAAGACAGGAATGGAAAGCAGAGAGAGAATATGAGTGGGGCTCTGGTGAGAGCCAATATGAACACTGGCTAGAGAAATGCTTTGGACAGTGAAGCAGCACTCTGATTTTTTGAATGTTATTATGGGCCTCTAGGGTAATTATAAAAATTAGATCAGGAAATGATGTGCCAGAAGTGTTGCCTGGAAAGTGGTCAGAGTTGTGTTTGCTGGGGAAATGATCAGGGAAAATGGTTTTGTGGGGCATTTTAGGACATTGGCTGGAAGAAGAGCTACACAGAAAAGCAGTAATGGTTTAAGTACTAGGGGGGCTGGCCCTGCCACAGCACATCCCCTCACATGGGGCAGAGGGAAGAGGAAAGGAAGGATCATATGTATATATCTTATGGAAGATACCATAAGCAAGGTCAAGCAAGCTTCCAGCATCAAATCAGCAAAATATGCAATGCAAATCCACACCCTGGAGCCAGCTCATTAGGAACTTAACATCAGTCATCCCTAAAACTAGGTATCTTATGCATACAGATGCAAAAAGAAGAAAAAGAGAAGAAAAAAATGCAGAACGCAGATAAACCCACTGAATTTGTGGAAATGAGTTTCTCTCTGAAAAACAGATTCCATCTCTGAGTACTTGAATATCGTGTATCCTCACTCCCCCTCTCTGCACACAATGAGAAAGTCCTGATATGGATGCTGACATCGAGTATCTGAGAAAAGACAATTTCATTTCCCATTCTCAAGGCCAAAGGATTAAAGATAGATCAGCAAAACTATTTCACATTTAGAAAACCAAACTAAAAGGCCTAAGGAATTCAGATTTCCCTGATGATATTGTTAAACATCGTAAGGCACATTTTCCTGATTGCTTCTGCAAAGGAATCCTAGCCCTCTACTCTGGGATGAGCATGAATATATAATAGGAGGTATAGAGTGAATTTGAATATATATATATATGTAAAATGGAACTATTTCGCCATCTTCATCAATTAATAAGCAGCATGAAAGTTCACTGGACAAAACTGACCAAGGGAAAATGTTTTCCTTATATCACAGTACATATAACCACTCTGCTTCAGTAACAGATAGCATGTGTATGTGGTAGAAGTAGCAGTAATTTCAGAGTAACGGCATAGATTTGCAGAGATACAGAAATAGCTGTTATCCTAGAGCACTGCGCATGAACAACGTGAGGTGGAAGGACAGCACACTACATTTTCTGCATGAATAGTGAATTCCCTTGCAACAGGTCTGGCTTTAGCAGAAACTGGGGAATTCTGAAGAGAATAGTAAAAATAGGTCTGGGCGAGCATTGTAAAAGGTCTGAACTGCTTTCCCTTAGTGTTTTGCTCCTTGCAAATGTTTTAAGTACATGGGGCTTTGCTGAAACTCCCTGACTGAGACAGGTACCACCAAATACCCCTTCATACTGTATCAGATACCTCATTCTCAATAAAAACGTCCAGGAACCAAAGCATGATATCCCTGTGTCCCATCTAAAGCTCTTGCTTTTCATATGTCAGATACTTAAAATTAATTTCTTGCAATTGAATCAGAGATAAAACATAATCGCATGACATATTAATTTTAAATGATGATAAATTCAAGAAAACCACAATCTTTGCATGTGGAAACAAAGTAAACCCATACCCAAATCCCATATTTTGTTTTGGATGAACTTCATCTTTCAGGGGTAAGGGAGACATGATGAGCTGAATGCCAGACAGGTGTCTGGGTCCTGCTGGTCCTCAGCACCTGCAGGTCCGGGCTTTGGAAACCTCAGCCTCTGAGTACCCCCAGCTTGAAGCTGAGAGACATCAGCCCTCTAGATTAGGATGTCTAGTATTGGGGCTAGAAGAGAAGGGATTGTACCTCATTTGGAAGCAGCAGCTCTTACCTTTTCCAAAACATTTGCTTTTTAACTATGCTTTTTTTCTCCCTTTTTTCCCAGGTTGCCTGACATTTAAAGTGATCAAAGTTTCCTATGAACCACAGCTTCTAAGTTTCAGATAAATATAGCTATGCTGCTTTGCATTTGTTTGTTTTCCTCAGGTTGCAAACCTGCAGTCGAGACCTACTTATTTTGGAGTAGGGAGAGCTGCTGCTTGTCACCACATGCCTCAGCAAACAGGGAGGAGCACAGCCCTGCGTGCAGGGTGCAGCTCCGCACCGCTCGCAACACGGGATCCAATCCTGCTCTGGCAACTTGGAGCAAACTAACCATCAGCCCCCATGCTCACTTGAGGAGTCGGAGCAACCCCGGAGCAGGCAGAAAACAAAGGGAGGCGTGATGCACGGAAGCAGGCACAGAGAGGATGATGGAGGTGGCCGTGGCTGAGCATATGTGACATGCCCAGCCCACGCCACGATGCAGGGGGACAGCCCTGAGCTCTTTGAGACACAGTGAAGCTCTGTGGGCTATGGGGTACAGATGAAACCACGTGCAAGGGCAGGAAGGTCCTGGTCCCCCCTCCCTTGCCCACCCACGCATACCTACTCAGCCCAGTACAATTTATTTTGTCCTCCCCATTAGCTGGGAAGTAAATGTGGCAATTACTTTGCACATCTGAAGTGTCAGAACTTTGGCACATTTCCCTGAAGCTAAATAATTAATGAAGGACTCTGATTAGCGTGAAACTTGTGGAACCATCAGACAGCACGGAGTGACATTTATTTATACCTCTTGATGTCTGAGACAGGGCTTTGTTAAGAGGCCAAGGATGGATGGGCTTCCTGGCCACTGAAATGGGAGGCTGTGCTGCAGCTGAAAGGGCTTGGCTCAGGGTTTGTTTTGGAAAAGAAGGTTTCTGCCCTGCTTTGTGCTTAGGCTGCCACAGACAGAAGCATCCTTCAAAATTTGAATGCTTTGCAAGTGATGGAAGATAAAATACACTTCTTTTCCATGCAGGAAAGACATCTGCATAAGTACTGCCCAGCAACTCGTTCACCTCAGCGTCTTATCAGAGGCACCACATCTAAAAGCCTTTTTTCCCCTCTCACCAACAAACAGGGGTCAAGTAGAAGATGTCAAGTAGAAGATACCAAGTATGCGGCTGCCAGGGGTCAGGCTCAGCTCCTGCAAACCAGACCACCGCAGCAAGACCTGGCTCCCGCAGCAGGATCAGCGCAGACACGCCTCCGGCAGTGGGTTTCCAGCTCGGCCTCCAGTGACAGAGCAACCTGGTGTCCCTAAGGGGTGAGAGCCCTTCTAGCATGCCCTGCTGCATGAGAGATGCAGGAAAAGCTGGCGGCTGTCCATTTTCTCCTAAAAGTTCTTTCTTTCTGAATCAATTCCCCATACAAAACACAGCGGCCACCCAAAAAGCTGTGCTGAGCCCTGCTTATGCCATACAGGTTGGTTTGAGCTACTGGCCTTTCCCCAGCCCTCCCTCGTTTTGCCCTCAAACTGCAAATAATCTGTTTTTTACCATGACCCAGGGCAGAGAGAGGCTGCTCAGCAGACACACAGAGCTATTACATGAGCAAACTGGGTATCTTTGGGGTCCCAAAATGTAAAGGAGGGTATGATCTTCACCTCCCCAGGGAGGAGATGAAGGTAAAGCAACGGGGTTACATTAAAGCTGAACCCTCCTTACCGCAAATGCCACTGCCATAATGACATCAGCTCCAAAACCCGCTGTCCCTGCCCTGCCTCATCCATTTCACCCCTGCGCACGTGCTCAGGAAGGATGATTTCGACCCCTGCAGCAACACCAGCCAGGCACCTCAAAAAGTTGCCTCTCCCTAAAGGGATTTCCTCCTTACCCAGAGTTTTGTAGAAACAGGAGGTAAAGGATTCCTTACAAGAAAAAGCAAATATTTTGGAAATCATGTACTTTAAGTCTATGCCTGGTTTTGTCTCATCCAACACATGTTTCCATGGAAGCAGAGGAGGGAGCGGGCAGCCTGCGGCTGCAAATCACAGCTATCTCACTGCCTGCTCCTGACTCTGAAGAGACAAATGGATCATTAAAAATAAAAAAACCCTGAAATTTAAAAAAAAACCTTTTTGATAATAGATAGTTGATATTTAGTGCTGCAATGTTGTTTTTAGGGACCAGGGTCCAAGCGCATCACAGCTGAATGAAACCGAATTTGGGCTCATTCGCAGAGGAAATGGAGTATGCACTGAATAAAATGATTTTTGTTCTTTTGTTGATCACATTGGTGTAGTGATTGTGTGAGTACAGAGAATGTCAGTGCAGCACACAAAGGGAGTTATATAAACGGATTAAAAAGATGTTTTCAGCATGTTTTGGAGGAGTGTATCGCAGAGAGAGGCCAAAACAAGGATGGTTTAGGAAATACGGATTGTTTAGGAAAATGGAAGGTTTATCTGTTGTTCCAAACCCAGTTCTGATCTCAGGAGAAGTCAGTCTGTCTGTCAGTCAGTTGCTCTTATCAACATGTCATTTAAGCAGAAACTTATTTTTGAGTATAACCACAAAGTTCTCCTGGCCTTTAAACTAGCATCTTGAGGCATCACTGCATTCAAACAAAACATGCAGTTCCTAACAGCTTGCAAGCGTGTTGCAAATACATCTTCTTGCTGCTGCGCCAGGCACGTTTCAATGGGAGTAATTACCGTATATCCTCAGGTAAAAGCTGCTTCTTACCCAAAATGTTGCACTCGGAGACTTGAACACAGCTGCTCTTGAGCAACTGAGCTGGATCTACCCGGTTGCCTTTTGCCGGCTCCCAGCAAGGTAGCAGGGCTGATGTATGTGCAGCCATTACGTAAGCAAATGCAAAATATCCTTCCTGCATTTACCCCCTCAGAAAAATATATATCTGTTTTACCGCAGTCTGCCTTCTCCCAAAAGGCAGCGGAACGTCTCACCAGTAGATTTTTTTTTTTCTTTCTTGACTACCAGGCAAGAAAAATTAGGCACAGTTATAAAAACCGCCAATTAGAAAATATAGTTGCAGTCTCTAGTGAGTTAAAAATCCTGAGGTTTCAATGCTTGTGAGATTTCCTCCCCGCAGCTCTGTGTAATAGATTTGGAGCTGTTCTCTGTAGCTGTGTGAACACTGAATTTCTGAATACTGTGATCAATATTGTATTGAATACCGATACCTATGATTTAATGGCAGCTCTGTGTGCATCTGTTACTTATGTTTAGTAGATAGCTTTCAGGGAGAAAACAGCAAAAGTTGAAAGAATGGGTCAAATCAACTTGAGTTTGTTAGATACTGCATCTGAACAGGGAAATATGTGAGATGAAAATAAATCTAATGGGGAAAATGAAGGGATTTAGCCTGGACCAGGACTGACCCTATTTCCAGAGCCTGCAAAGGTCCCAGACAGCCCTATACCAGCAAATCCCAATGAGCAAGTGGCAGTATCACCAAAGGTATCATTCTTGCCTTTTCTAGCCTGTGAAATTCATTACTAAAAGGGGGGTTCAAGCCAGCAGACCCAGACAGGGCAGGACTCTGCAAACACCTTTATACACAGGCTGGAGGCAAAGTCTGAGGAAGTGCTGAGTAGCAGCATCCTGGCAGGACCTGCAGGGAGTACGGAAGCACTGGTTTGGGTTTCATCTCTGGTTAGTGCTTTCTTCATCCCACCAACAGGAATTGCCTGGTGGTACTGGTTGGTACTGGTTGGTACCATGAACTGTGATAATTCAGGATTTTTTGCTTTTTAAAAAAATATGGACATCAAATCATTATAGTGATTTGTGGCTTGTTTCTACCTGTGCCATTGATGAGCGAGCCGTTGAGTGTCCGCTGGGCCCAATGGCCCAAAGGTGAAAGGCTCCTGTATCCCATTCCCAACCCTGAGCCTGTGAGGACAAGGCTCTGCAAGTTTTACAAAGATGTGAGTCAGCAAAGGAAGAACAGTGCACCTAAATTCTTGGACTGAATAGGAATGAACTGGAAGGCAAGCGGAAAACTAGTGCAGATGAGTCTGGAGGATATCAGAAAAGCATTTGCGTCTAAGACAGTGCAGGATATTGATCTGCAGACTCACATAGCAGCACACGCTGGACAGGAAGCATCTGAAATGCATCAGAAATTGGCTGAGGGAAAGGGAGAAAGCTGTCAATAAAATCAAGCAGTGTGGCAAAGACAGGAGGAAGGAGGAGGCTAGCAGGGCAGCTAGTGCTGGAGCCACGGATGTCTACCTCATGGTGTGTATCAGTGACCTTGAGAGTGATGCCATTATCTAATGATGCCAAATTGTAGGAGGCACAGAACAAATTAATTACAAATGGGAGATCAGGCTTACGGTCTGATAAGCAGCTCACGGAGTTCAATGAAGAGAAGTTTTAATGAGATTAAGTGACAAAGCCATCACTTAGAAGGAAGCATTAAACAGACTACAGACAAGGAGAAAGAACTGGGGGCGAAGGCAGAGAACTATTAAAACCATCTGTGTTATTAAAAGAAGAGTAAACAAGGCCTGTGCCTCTCCGGGAGAAATGGAGATAATAGTAAGGCGTGCTGGCACTGCCGGTGGGAACTCTTCCCTTGAATGTATCGTACACACGTCTGAGTCAGGCTCGGGGGGATATCGATGGAGCACAGCAAGGGAAACCCAGCACACACTTGGGACCAACACAAGGAGCAGAGCACTGGCTGGCTCAGTATGAATTACTGCAAGGAGGAGCCCTTAAAGGAGATTCCAGGAGGTCTGGTGTTACTGCGAGACAGCTATGGGTTGGAGCTGGACTCGATGGAGGAGATCTTTGCCCTGGCCCACTTCAAGAGCAAGTGCAGCAGGGTGTCGGGTGGTAGCCATCAAGGAAAGAAGCAGGCTAGCAGTCAATGTTTCAGGCCAAGAAGGGCAGCTTTTAAATAATAATAGCTACTGCTAATGATGAATAATTAAAGGAGACCATGCGGTCCTCCGGCCCTTACGTAGTTCCATTCCTCTAATGTACAGCAGAAGCATCATTTATAGTACGCGGGAAGAGGAATCATGCACTCACACAGACTGGCTGAGCTTCATCTCCTACCAATCCCACTGCATCCTTCTCCATGAGCTGTATTTAAACCTGAGTGCCATATAATGGGAATGGGGCAGCTTTGAATCAGACTGATGAGAGACCTGTGGTGTAAAGGCAGCCCCATCTTACCGTGCAGCAAACATGTGCAAGGGTAGAGTTGGCGATAACGTCACCCGTTCATGTTACCTACAAGTAATGGGCCAAAACAGTTCCTGAAGAGGAGGAGAGACTCATCTTTCAATGGAGGTGGGCAGGCTTCGGTATGTCTGTTTTATAAAGCAAATATTAGACACATTTCCTCATCTTTCCTCTTCGTGAATGGAACAGGCGTAGTTGGGGTATGTGGGGCTGACTGACATTGCTGGGCATGTAGCGACTCTCTGGCACAAGAGTTTACCAATTCTCACCTCCCAAATGGATCCAATTAAGGAAAAGGTTTGGGAACAAAGCAGAGCAGACCCCAGCCCCCTCGCTTGTCTCCCTTCTCCCTTCCCTTTCCACCCACCCCTCCACCCGAAGGGTAACACCATGGCGAGGGGATTTGAGGGACTGAAAAATGGAGTGGGCACCAGGCAAAGTAGGGCTGACCCTCAGCCAAAACAAAATGGTGGAATTTCCTGGTTTCATGCCTTAAACCGTCCTTCTTAGACTAAAATTCATCCTGCAAACTGTCCAAGGAGAGGACCTTACTGCATACTTGTATCTTGGCTAACAAAAGATTCTAATCTTGACTGGGTCTCCAGGCACTACAACTAAAATAAGATCTAAAACCGATAATCAGCACAGAGATTTCTTTTTCCTTATGAAATCAGGGGGCAATTTGTGTGTGTTAAGAAACACGTCTAGCACTACTGTCTTCCAAAGTCATCTGCTATTCCCCTGATGTCTCTTGCAATGCAGATTATCCAAATGTGTATCCCTGGGTGCTCTCTGATACACAATTCCAGTAAATATTTACATCCTCTCTCTCCCTATTTTGGTTTGAAATATGCTAAAAGGATGCACAGGGGGTGCCTCAGCATTTTACAGACTCTTCACTTTGGTCAGCAAAAGTGAAATCCTACGGGAATGACAACCAAAAGCGTGTTGCATTCTCACCTTTCTGGAAAGAGTCAAACCCCTACAGTTAAATCTTGTTTTAAAAAATTGCACAAACCCAAAGTGTGTGGCAGAACCTTCCTCAGTGATTTGATTTTTCAAACCTCTTTCCCTTCAGTGGTGATCACCCAAGATAAGCTAACAGAGATGGACTCTCTCCATTTCTTAGGATCTGTCACTGAGGAAGGGAGAACTGATCCTGGGAAAACACAAACCTCAGTGGTTCAGGATTCACATGCTTTGTGCATGCTTCCTTTTTTGTACCTCATTTTCCAGAGCCAGTGCTGATAGGGATGAGATGATAACTTGGCCCACATGCCTGGTCACACCTGGCTTGACCTGGATGTGAGATCCTAACGAAACCTGAACACAGGTTGGGTGGGGGCTGTGAGTCCTTCCGATGAGTCCCTGTCCTGAGCGATGGGGACTAAGGACCTCAGGGCTCACCACAGCATGCCCCAGCAGGGACATCTTTAGAGAAGGGTCAGTTATGAACCCCAAATATCACAATTGTTTTGTGGCATTTGCTGGAAGTGGATGGGATGGTCTTACCCCTGGATGTGAGTGGGGCTCAGCTCTGGTGGGGATGGCATAGGAGCTTGCTTTGCTTTTGGCTCTGGAAACAGGAAGGAGCACTGGACTCTGCAGGAGCCCAAAGAAACCAAGGATGTGGTATTTGGATGCAGCTGAGCACAGCTGGACATGCTGATAATGGCTTTGTGAAGGCTCAGACAGTTCCTGCTGTCTGTGTTTCTGCTGCATGATTGTCCCCTCGCTTTCCCTGCAAAAAAATCCATTTAGCAGCACCAGGAACTCTCTATTGAGTAAGCACAAAGCAAGCAGGAGGGGAAAGGTTTAGGAACAGAATTATACATATAGGTATGATACATATCTATGCCTGACTCAAATCCATGAATAGAAACTGCAGATCTGAACTCCACCCTTGCCTACAGGGCAAAAGCAAAGCTTGCATCTGAATAAATCCTGAAAATCTCAGCTGCCAGCATCTCCAAATCAGAGCAACAACAAAAACAGGAGCTGAAGCCAAGTGCTCTGAATATTTTCTTACAGAATACCCGGGAGAGCTCGGCTATATGTAGCAGAGCCACTTACATGGTGTTTGAGGCAACATTTCTAGTCTTAGCAGACAGAGAGGTGCCAGGAAACAATTCTGCTCCCCAGGCAGGACTCAAACCACAGAATTGCCAGGCCTGTGAGCCCAGGATTATCACATTGATCTTTTCAGCTCCCCCCCCACGTAGCATCAAGCATTTGTTAGATAGCTACTGCTCATCCCAGGCACTCCTCTTAGCTACTGCTGTGAGTTGTAGTGCAGTGAATACTGCAAAGGCAATGCCTCTGTCAGACTGTCCCTGAGAAGAGGGTCAGATCCTAACCACGCTAAAGGCGAGGCTTCAGCTCCCTCCCTTCCCTCAAAACACCACTGGGAGCAGGAACAGAAGAAAGCAAGACACTTTTAAAGGGAATAAGAGGAGACGGCATGTTCTCCACACAGATGTGGTTGACAAGGGTTAATCTTTCAGACTTCATGGCTCTACCTGCTATATCACAGTTGCCCCATCAATGTCTCTGGCCCTAGACAGCTGCCTGCTGGCCATTCTCAGCACTTTGCAGTACCTCCCCTCAAAGGGAAGGTCTCCCATCACAAACTGAGCTAACCTAGCCCCACAAGCAGCACCAAAGTCACACCTGTGTGCACGGCCAAAACATTCACTCTATCCTTTATAAAGGGCTTGCACCCAGCAGCAACCAGCACTTAAGGGGTGAGATCCCAGACCAGATCCTCCATGAAATCTGTGACACTGGGGCATTTGGCTGACAATCCTTTGGCATTTTCTCTCCAGTACCCTCATTTATTTCCCTTTGCAATGTCAGTTTGCCCGGCCAGCTCAATGAATAATTCAGCACCATTAAGCACGTGTCAAAGCCACTTTGGCACTTAGTAGGATCAGTTCTTTGGCCCTTTTCTCCATTTAAACTTAACTCCAACATAATCTCCCCTTCATTGCTGCTGGAGGAGCAAGATCTACAAGTAGAAAGCACATTGCCATAGCTATATGGAAATATAGCTATATATATGGAAATCACCCCTTTGATAGAAATGGTGTGCTGCTAACGATTCTGCTCAATCCATGAGCGTTGCTGCTCCTGCTCACTGCCACTTTGAATGAGAGAAATCCGCTATTTTTTTTACAGACATCTATTGGATGCAAGGGTCAATAAGCAGGCAATAAGGATACTCTCACAAACCAGGATTCAGAAAAACCTGGGGTCATTTCCCAGTTCCATTGTGTATTCCTAGTGTTATTGCAGTGAAATCAATTCATCACACCCAACAAGTCAATTAATCATATGATAAATTAGTCAATCTCAGTCCCTTTTTCACTGGCTTTTAGAGACAAAGGAGCTTTAAGATGGGTGTGCACATGCTTCAGCATCCCATCTGTAAGATGACAATATCATCTTTCTCGCTTTGCCTGTTTTGGACTGTTTCACTGTCCCTCGCTGCCAACCTGCAGTCCTGAGAAAAGTGGGGCTCTCACCATGGACAAAACCTGTAGGTGTACTGCTTCTAGTAGTCCTGTCACTGTGATTGAACCATCTTTTTTTCAGTATCTCAAAATGGCACTACTCGGACCATTTCCTTGCAAGGACCGAGGGCTGTTTCTCTGGAACATCAGACATAACTGCACACACAACTTCTGACCCACTTTGCCATGTCTGAGAGCACCAGGCAGCAGAGTCAGCACATAATATCCAGCTGCAATAACTGTCTGTGCAAATACAGTGTATAGGTGAGTGCTTGTTTCAGAAGGCACAATTACTACTATGGCTTTTATTAAATCCCAGTCATTTTATGACTCCCTGGTTGGGGCAGGAAACCTTTTGCTTTCAGCTAAGGGTACACATGGGGTTGCTGTTTCAGCAGCAGCAGCAGCAAAGGTGTCTGAGATGCACAGCGAAGGCAGCCCATTCTCTCAGTTTGGGAAGTAACTTCCATTCTTTGAAAAAGCTCTTGCACTTAACCTAAGCAAGTAAGCATAGCTGCTCTTGTTTCAATGGTATGTTAGACGACAAAGTAACCTTCAGAAATCCTGACTATTCATCTCTGCTGGTTTTTCTGTAAGCTCTCATACCCAGCTCCTTGCTGGTTGCCCAGATACAGACCTTGTTTTGTGGATGTTATCAGCATTTCATTAGGAGGTCTAACTCCCCTGTCTCTGTAAGGAACTCTCTATATCCCTAAAAGAGCGCAAAAAAACCCTGTCTGTATAATGCCTGCCTCTGCCAACAGCACTCACTGAGTGAGCAGAGATCCTAGGCTGCTTTTAAATGAGTTGCTGTGAAAACAGTGTCTCCGGGATTGTCAGAGGCTGGATTTTGATCTTAAACCACTGTGGATCCCAAGTAACATCAAGCAAGGCAGAGGGTTGATACCAGCCAGGCCGTGGGTGGTATCAGACCTCAGAAATCTGCCTATTTTTTTTTCTCCTTAAATTCTGCAATCTCATTGCAGCTTCTATTCAAAAGATAAGAAGCAATTTAAAAAAAACAGACTTTGCTCATTTTCATGAAAGGTGCTGCTCCAACAGTGTTTACATCTAGCCAGCTGATGTAGCAACACCAAGAGCTGTTTCCCTCGCAAATTATTCTTTAGGATCCAGTTTGAAAGGGGACACTCTTCACTGAGATTCCCACTTTGCCTGGCAATCTGAATGGTCTAATATCAAATCCTTAATGCAAGCTGAATTTGCTGCCTTGGAAGCCTTCGCTTTCTAAGATACGGCTTTTTGCAAAGGTAATACTGATTATCTGTGTCCTTTTTGTGCCTCTCAAGTTACCCCAGCTCTAGAGGACTCCTGAGGTCACCTCTCACAGCAGTTTGCACTCTAATGAACTGAGTTGTGGATTATTTTCATATGAACTGTGAGAAAGCTGGACCTCTTTTCCAGTGATGTTAGAGAATTGCAGGAAAATACTGGAGAACTGGGAGCACCCCAGTGGACCTCATCAGTGCCCATGTTACAGAAGAGTCCTACGGGGAGCTGTGATGTGAAGCAAACTCCAGCACTAGCTGAAACCTTTGGAAGAGATCACCAATTCCACATAAAATCACATGGTACCAGTTGGGAAAGCAAGTGATACGAAAGGGGTTTGAGTGCATAGATCTGTGAGGCAAGTTGAAGCTGCAAGGAAGATAAACCCTAAAATGAGACTTCTGGGAAAGTGAAGAGCCTTTCACTTAAAAGCAACCCAACTGGCAGGGGTTTTCCCCTCAAAATATTCACTGCCATGTAATGTGGCTTTCAAAACGCTTGTGCTTTGTGTCTTCTGAGCCCTGAACGCGCAGGAGACAAATACTCAGTCCTCTTGAATGGAGAAACACCTATTTCAGAAGCACGGGGATCTTTGTATGCCAAATTTTCATAAACACATAGCACTTGTGAAATCTATTATCACTACCAAAATGATAAACCTTCACTTTCATTGCTAGAGTTGATTTAAGCAACCTTGACATCACCAAATGTCCCCACCACAGGTGGGCTAGTGCCTGGCAGACCTGTGGTGGAAGTAGAAGATTATTGCCATTCAGACTGACCTGTTCTCTTGTAGCATTATTTTTTTCCATACTTGTGTGTATTCCTCACACACAAATGAAATGCCAGGAAAGTGAAACACCCAAACGACCTCTCACTGCTACAGTTCACATATAGCCACTGAGCTGCTGTTAGAGCCAGAGGGGGAAGAAAGGATATCTGAGATACCTCTGGAAAAAACAGTAGGCAAAATTGCCCAAGTTGGGTAAAGGTCAAGAGAGTTAGAAGAAAAAAAAATACTGCAGAGGAATAAAATAAAAGGTGGTAATCAAGGTAAGATTAAGAGTCAAAGTGACAGTAACACCAGACCTCCCTTTCTTCAGGGGAGAAATCAAGCCCTTTGAATTGTTGGATCATTGCATGTCCCTTATTTTCTATATTGTTCTGAACTGACACGAACACAGCAGCCTCCCAAGGAAAAGAAAAAAAAAAAAAAATCCCCTTTTCAGTCACTATTGCTATTATGTCCCAATCAGCAGTGCACTCTGAGTAGCTAAGGAAAAACACCAGTAAAATCAATACACACCTCCAGGTTTTATTCCCAATGGAGATCTCATATCACACGCCCCCACTTTACTACAGTCAAACATGTTAATTTTAATCTCATGCTATCTACCAGGCACAAATAGTGATACTCCGGGAAGCCCTTATTCTACTTAACAGCTGAAGAATTAGAATTAGCCTGAAACAGGCAGAGATGTTCAAAAGTTTGTATTTCACCTCTCCTTGAGAACTAGAGATGTATTTTATATCACCAGGCCTTAATCATAAATTTAAGTCTGACTTGAAATAAGTCCAAACTCTTCATTTGAATTAATCAATGAAACTGGTGAAACCCCATGATTCCAAGCTCACAGTGCATTGCAGAGGTTCAGAAGAAGCATTTCTAGCAAATCAGAAAACAAAATATTCCAGAAGTTCCCTGCAAAACACCACATTTATGAGAAGACTGTGTTAATAAAAACAAAATGTTTTGAATTTTCTTCACCTAATTTGGGTGATAGTATATAAGCTTCTTTAAGTGCCTTTTGAGCTAAAAACTTGGAGAAAGGTCTTTAACATCATTTATGGAAAAGCCTTGCAGGCAGTATAACTTTTTTTCTTCATTATATACGGGTTTTGGGGGGAGGGGTGTGTGTCTTTTTCTGTAAGCCCAGAATAAACATCTCACCTTACTATATATTGTGTCAGCTACAGAAAAGCTATCAATAGGTGTTAGATTTCTCTGTTAATAAAACATTTCTGAGATCTGCCAGGAGTATCCAGGCAAAGCATTGCTATATCTAGGCATCTGGGAAAAACTGGCTACCATCAGATCGTCAGTGTCACAGCCTTGCCTGAAAGCTGAGTCATTCGTTGACACCAAAGGACACTGAAAGGAACACCGTGTCAAGATTTTGGCTTTTAAAGTGTGCTTAAACTGTGAGTGATTCTGCAATTGAGGTTTGTCCGCATGAACAGAAGAATCAGTCATGAGCAGAGTGGTGGGTTTGTGCAGCCCAGCTGGCAGAGAAAGGTCTTCACACATTGCACGTCTTTCTTCTTCAGACCTCTTCTCAGCAGGTTCCTGTTTGTATACAGATACCCACCAACTTGTTTTGCTTGGATTAGACTTTGCCTCTCATGGCTTTGATATTTAGACATTTGACATAACCATCAGGCACCTATATACAGTCAAACAAGTAGCTTTTTGTTTGTTTGTTTTTACTGGTCACAAGATAATCTTGACCTGGCAGAAACATTTTATAAACAACATCCTGTGTCATATCTATCAGAAAGGTCTGTACACTTCTGCCTGAGTGCTATGACTTATTACAACTCTTCAGAGGCAGGCAGTCCTCTGCTCTTAAAGGGAAGATACATGAAAACAGAAGGATAAGGCCTATAAATTTTTATAGCCCTGTACTTAACTCACACACAGGCAGTGGAGTGAATTGCAGTCCCAACAGAAGATGTATGATCCTCCTACATTAAGCTATGTCCAATTTTAAAATGACCTCTGAGCATCCAGCCGCTGTGTTTAAGATGCTTTAACATTTATGCGTTAAAAGTTTGACCCTACCCAACACATTAGGAGTAATTTTCATGAGTACAGCCAAAAATCAGGGGAGGAAACAGATGTCAGAGGTGAAATGGGCCAAATGTTTAGGCTATGGGCAACACAGGTTGTGATCTGATGGGCATGAGATTTATTGAGACATTTCTGAAGGTCATATCAAGGTCATACTCTGGTATATGTGTGGGTGCTCATCGTGAGAGGGCATCATCATTGCACTTGTTGGTTACTGATCCCAGCCACTGTCCAAGCAAACCATCATTTGAAGAGAGGAGCAAAAATGCCCTGTTGTTTGCTTTGCTGTGATCCTTTCCAGGGCTCAGACATCTCCTCTAAGTGACCTCTCCTCACTTAGGAGACCCTGCTATGCTCCCACCAGACCAGGACTCCAGGGAGAACCCCAGAGCCAGCATCTGACCATCTATCAGCTCTCCTCGTCCCCTCTGCAGAGACCCTGCAACCACTCCTGAGGCCAGAAAGTGCCAAAATCACTCCTCCCTCCCTGAGAAAAAACGGCCTAGGAGAAGTGGAATATACATCATGTACAGCACAAACCTGCTGCTGCACACACTTCTCATTTCCACCACCATGACCTGCACGTCTCCAGGTTTCTCCAGCTAAGCTCCGGTTGAGCTGTCACAGCTTGACGGTTATAACAAGCTGTCATGTGGCAGCTGAATTGCGTTAACTGGCCAGAAATGAGGGAGCAGGTTAGATCCTTCTGCTAAGGCAGAAACATTTCCAACTGCTTGGCCCACAGTGAAAAAGCTCTGCGGAAACTCCTCCAGTCACAGTGGCTGGAGAAGGTGTCTGGGACTCTACTGTCTCTGGAGTAAGACCCTGCAAAATGAGGCCATCTGAATATGTCTGTGGAGTCCATTTCATCACAGCTCGCTGCTTACATCCTATCATGTGTTCAGAGGAATTTTTTAGATTCTTTAAATGGAGCAAAAGCAGAATTGTGAAGTAGCTGGAAGTGAAGACCTCTTGGTCTACCAATCTACTGCAAAACCTCCCAAAATATCAAGAATATACTGCAGAAAGGTAAATCCTTGGTATGAAACTATTCACAGTAAGAAAATCACCCCTCACACCTGGCTGCAGTTCTGCATGCCCCAGACACTTTAATACTGTTTTCTTACTCTTTATTGGCCATTTTTGGCTAATTAGCCATTTTTTTCCTTAACTTTGGGTTGCTAGGCCACAAAGCCAAGGAAGAACACACATCAGAGCGGAGAGACAAGAGTGGGCTGGAGCGTGCCTTAGCTGCATTCTCTGCTGCCCACCACCCTACTCTTAAATTCATCCCTGACCTCACATAAGGGCGGTCAAGTAGAGGTATGGAAGGACAATGGCCTGGACAACAGACTGCTTGCCAGTGCTCCAGGTGTTTCCCCAGCATGGGGTTTAGCAATGCAGGTGTCATTTCTTCCTCTAAGACGCTCTATACTTAAGCTGTTTTTCACTGGTTTTCAACTGAGAGTGCACGTTATCCATTCCTAAAGAGGATAGACTGAGGAAGGGCCCTCCATACAGCAGAGTATGAGGAGATTTGTGAACAAAAGTGGGCTGTGGGGTCAGACAGCCTAGGAGAAAAATAAACCATTTTGCTCAGGGGAAAAGTCCAGAAGATTTCTGGAAAAGCTGTAAGTCATGTCTGCAGGGTATCTTGCACTCAATACCTGCTCAAGGTTCTTGGAAAACACCTGTCCCCCTAGATTCATCTGCTCTGCATTAACCGAGCAAGGCCACTTCATCTGGCATTCAACCGTCTGAGAAGGAAGTAATTCAAATTCTCCATTTTTCAGAAATGGGCAATATTATCACAGTTACCTTCATTGTTTTCCACTGGGCTTCCTCAACCCTTCAAAAATTACTCCATTCCTGTTATCCTGCAGAAAATTAACAGAGTCAAATGAGTCCAGGTAGGGAAATATGGGTCAGCGCAACCTGCTACAGAAGCTTAAATAGACATTTCCAAGCAACATGGAAGAGATCTCTCTTGCAGCAATAGAAGTCAATGTCATGCTGCTGCAGTGGGCTCTATGAGCCCAGTCCTAGCCTGCAGGGCAGGCAAGTAACCCATCATCAGCATGGGGACAGCCTCCAACACCCTCTCGAGTTCTCTTCAAGAAGGATTCAACCAGTGATAAAAAAAGAATGAAGGGAACAAGATGGTTCAGACAGCTCAGGAACATGACCAGAGAGGAAAAACTGAAGAAGCTAGAATTGCTTAGCCTAAAGTAAAGAAGGATGGAAGAATGGCAACTGTTTTCAATAGATGCCTGGGAGCTAGTGGAGGATCTGCCAACAGAGGCTTTTCCAAACGAGTCACAAACATCTGTCAAGAGTGCTCTACCAGGGATCCTGGCTGCAGGCCAGGAGATGGGCTCTCTGGACCTTGTGAAGTTCCTGCCAGCCCACTCTGTATGAAGCTACATTGCGTGGTATTGCTCCTCTATCCTGCTCTGCAGTATGCCTGCAGCTCCTGGTGCTGAGGCGGCATCATGGACTGACCAAGATTTGCAGGATCCAGCTCTCAGCTACCCCCACACCTCTGACTTTGCTGGGAAGACGGATGAGTAGACAAGGCCCTGAGCAAACTGACCAAACTGCTTTGAGCAAGAATTCAGGCCAGAGACCTCCACAGGTCCCTTCCCACCTACATTATTCCATGTGGGAGGCAAGTGCACAGAGGTTCACCAGTCTACTCCAAGATTTTGCGGCAATTGCAGGTCTAGATTCACACATTTACTTGTCCAAGCAGGTTTTACCCCACTCCTCCTACAGCATCACAAGGTGAAGACACTCCAGCCCCAGGCAGGATATCCCTCTCCCCCACACTTTTTCCAAGCAGGGTCTTTCCAAAGGATGCAAAGCTACCGGAGCCCCATAAAAAGCAAACTGAAGCACACAAAACAGATGGGCCGGAGTGTGGAGGCACTTACAGCAGATGGCACTAAAATATTAAACTAACATTACCGTATGCTTAAGCCGTGGTCTGGCTTGCTGCTGATTGCAGAGCCAGCCTGGTGAAAGCACACAGATGAGAAATAAGCCTCGGAATGCTAAATCATGCTCCCAAACATCCCCTTCCCGCGGAAAAATTCCTCACTAGCGACACCTCCAACAGCAGGGATGTGCTAACGCGATGCAGATGATGTTTTGCTGAACAAAAAACATTTCCAATAACTTAAGGTCTCTCCCAGATCTCTGCTGCAAAACCATCTCCTTGAGAAACTGTGTAAAATCAGCTTCTCTGTGGCACCAAACAGAGGTGGACACAGTGAGAGGTTAAAGGGGAAAAGCCCACACTGCTTTGTGCTTGTCCACTGCGTGACAGCCCTGGACACCATGGGACAGCACCAGAGGCACCAGGGAGGAGGGGAAACATATTCTTCAATCCAGGGCATTTGCCAGTGTCACCCCAAAACCAGAAATGGTCCTGACTGCAGCTTGTGACACTGCCTGACAGACACTGGGCCACTGGCCATGAATCTCAGTGTCCCTCACGGGTACTTAGAGCCACAGCAGCCACAAAGGGTGTGTGGTAAGGACACACTCTTGTGGGGGACTAACCACATTAATGCTACAAAAGCCTTCCATAAGGCATAAAAATCCAGATGCCCCATAGCAGGGTGGCATAGGACTGTGCTGCAGAATAAAGCATTTTAAATCATTTGACTGCGTTTCCAGCAGGTCCTGCCAGTTGTGACATCTAGCATGTGAGTCACAGCATGATCCCACAGCCCCGGGCCTGGGTTTTCCTTTTCCTGTGCTAAATTTCACCATAAAATAAAAAGGAAAGCAAACATTACTATAAATGTCCACATATTTTTCTTTTTTTTTTAACCTGAGCTCAGACATCTGATCTGAAAGGTAATGAGCTGCTGCACCCTTCATTAAATGGATCAAGCAGAAGTTATCTCCTAGTATTGTTGTTGAAGAAGAGGCTGGAGAGAGACATGATACCCCAGCATAAGGGAAATCTCTGCCCAGGACCAGGTCACCATGCTGTGGGACACCAGCATGTGGTAAACCAGGCCACCCTGGCAGAGACCTCCGACAGGCACGTCAAGAGAAGACAGGAAAGCACTCAGACAAAATGCTCCTTCCCAGCCTGCCTTGGTCCAGGCTTCTTTTGGGCTTCTTGCAAACTGCCCCAGGCCAAAAGAGGCATGTTTCCAGAACAGCAGGTCTTTTCTGAAATTTCCTGCATGCCCAAGCCATGTGCAAGGCCAGCTTGGATGTCACCTGGGCTATGCAATGTCACAGCACCATACCAATCAGTTGTATTATTTTCCAAAGTTTGTGAAAATCTGTTGCAAGAAAGGGTTTTCTTAGAACAAACCTAAAAATCTGCATTCCTTGCTCTGGCTACTGGAAAACACCAATGATTCTCATCTTCCTTCTCTGTGGCTGAATATTTTAAAAAAAAAAAAAAAAAAAGAAACTAAGCTGACAACCTCCTTTCTGCAGAGCTACAGCCAAAGGGGCTCTAAGCCCTGTTGTGTAAGGGCTGCATCCATCTCTGGGAGGAGATGCCGGTAGAGATGTGGAGGCAGTGACAGCCGAACAGCAGATGTCTTGCTACAGCTCTACCTTCCCCTCTTTGATCCACAGGAGGCAAGGGAATTAGTAACACTAATATAGGTAGCAACTGCACAGCACTGGCCAAAACAAAGCTTGTGTTGCAGCAAGCGATGTGATCTTTCTGACCGTGCAGAAAAGCAAGCGAGGCTGCTTATCAGTTAGCGGCATGGGAATAGCTCCGCTCTTTCAAATTGTGATAGTCAGCTCCAGTAAAATGGAGGTAGGAAGTCCCTGCCCATTTTTGTTATTGCCACTGGATGGCAACAGACATTAAGCAGAGATGTTACCACTGCGCAAACCACACATACACTTGCTGTGCTCCACCTTGTTGTTTAGGGGAACGGCCGTGATTTCAGCATGCCTAGCAGACACACCAGAAAGGTCTCTAAGGGATTAAGCTGTGGCCTGGCAGCAACACGATCAGCAAGACTGTTCCTGGGGTTGAGTTGAACGCTGGGCTTTCACTTTGTACAGTTTCTTCATGTATTTCCTGGAGTCTGCACTCAAAATCAACTTTTGTCTTGCCAGCCCAGGGCAAACCCTTTTGATGAGCCATGCGAAGTATATTTAATGCCAGGGATATGAGTAAAAGATTCCTTGGTGGTATTACAGTATGACACTTTGAAATAGTTAACACTTACATGTGAAACCGATGGCTGACTATTTTTAAATTACATATACCTTGCTGTGAGCTGGCCAAGGGCCACAGAAAGATTTACAGCTGGGTGTCAAAAACACAGCCAGGCGTGTCAAACAGCTTCATTTGATCCATCACTTTCCTATGAATCTCCAGAAACGTTGGGCTAGCAGCGACCTGAACTTAGGTGGGACTTGCCAAGGCCATAGGGGGATCAGTGCCCACCTGGACTCTGTGAACATCATCATTCTGTCTTAATAAGGATGTGCAGTGGTAGCATAACACTTCCAGGGTGACGTGTAACTAGGAGGTTAACAGGAAATAATGAAGGGGTTTTTGTTTTCTGTCTTTTAACAAGTACATATTTGCATCTTGTTGGTATTCTCTTAATGATAGATAACTATAATTAAGATAATTCTCTTAATGAATGATGATACTGTTCTTGCTTTGGGTGACATCGTTCTGCTGCACCTCCGTTGTGCAGCACTGCCACATCTACCTCTATTCTTGTCACTTTGGTTGAGCGCGGCCCATGCCAAATGCCTGCCAGGTGCCTCTGAGTTGGTGTATGACACATATATGATGCTGTGATGTAAAGCTGTGCCAAGACCTCAAGTTCATGCTATGAAGGCAGACTCTGTCCTCTTGGATGTGCTTTTATTTCCCTACCACCCGATGCGGCTCCAAGCTGACGGAGCCTGGGAGGACCCATGGGGGATGCTCTGGTTCCACCAAGCCACTTAACACATCCCTCAGTTCACCTCTGATAGCTGAAAAACCTCTGAAGGATTTGACGGGAATTCTCCAAGTGAGCGACAAGCGCTCCTTCTCCAGGTCAAAAGGAGAGCCCCACACTATACCTTCAACTTAAAAATTTAACTAGTGCCTAGACACAGTGCACATACAGCAAATACCCATGACTGGAAGGCAGCATAAACTGGACCCCACTATCATCCATATTTTCTTATCTTGAGGCCACCTCCCCATATCTTGAAATCAGCTTTAAAAAGTTACACAAGTTTTAGCAATAATCTCCTTGAGAAGCTTTATGTTTTTGTTTTCCTTGCCTGAGATACTGGAACGTCTCAAGGGAGAAAAGCACATACTGAAATAGTCCTCCACGCACTGCCAAATAGTAATTGGCTGTCTTGTGTCTGTGCTGGAGGAAACATTCCTGCCACTACTGTCCTACGGGAATGCAGATAGGACACACGGACACACTGCGACTCAGGGAGAAAGTCTGCTTATGCACACGGGGATTTTCTCCAACCATCATATGAGAACAAGCCTCTGCTAGCATCAGTTTAGGCAATAACATAAATTAAATGAGACGCAAAAGTTAGGCCAAAAAAATCTGAATATGATTAAGGGGGACTATAAATTGTAATGGGGCCTGAAATCTCAAAATTGAGTGACAGGCAACTAGGTGCCCATGTGGTATTCCCCAACTATTTTCCCCGAATCCAGGAACAGATTGTGCCCAGAACAGCACACAGAACACAATGTGGTTGCAAATACCCAACACTGAACACTGCAGTAGTAGTATGTAAGGTAAATTTAATCAGCTCTGCAGCTTCTAGGGTTTGGGCAGGGCCTGGGCCAGTCCTGCAAAAGGGGAATTTGGGAAGGGAGAGAGAAATGGTTGGAGCTCTTCCTACCCATCAGAGAGCTAATTGATGCACAGCGTGATGTTGCAAGCTCTGAGAATCTGGCAGGAAAACATACTTAGCAATAATGATATGTTTCTTATTCAGCCTATTAATGTCATTAATTCATTACCAGTAAGAATATCAGTATTAACATATTTTGTTGCACTGCAGATCTTGCAGTCCTCAGCACATCGTGCATGTTCAGGCTGTTTCCTTATTAGACTTGCACGCTTGGGTTCACAGCATTAGATAAATCAGTTGTAAAACTGTGCCACTTAAATGTGTCTGCCACATCTCCAGGCCATCATGTGGTCAAATGTCTGCACAAGTGCGGACGGAAGAAAAAGCTGCTCTCTAAGCAGCAGGGCTGGAGTTGGACCCCCCTCCATCTCTATCCAGCTCTTTGCAAGGAAGCAACAGCTCTCGGAATTGCAAACCCCCATCTGACAGAAGAGCTGTGGGCAGCCACTGCCCAGCTGAAGGAGACGGCAGAGGGCAAGCAGGGCAGGCGTGGGGCAGCACCATATCCCTCCCTCCCACACCAGCCTACAATGCCAGAGGTGCACAGAGATCCTGGCTATTTAGAGCTGGTATCTTGCAAAGAATAAAATGCCTTTTTCTCTTGTGTGCCTTGTGAAGTAAGCCAGTTACAGACTGCAGGGACACCCAGCAGTGTCAGTGTGCAGTGACTATGTGCTAGCCCTTGGTCCTCAGGGTTTAGCCCAGCCCAGGTGGTGGCTCTAGAGGTTTGGTGAGTCTGGTCAGACCTCCGTGCCTGGCACAGCAAGCCCAGTCCTGGCTGGCTCCACACTGGCTCTGAAAGGATCCTATGGGGAGACAAGTGCCCTTGAGCTCTGACTACCATGGAAGTGTCCTGCCCTTCCCCCTCCCAGAGCCGGATTAGGGAAGGGGCTTTCAGAGGGGCACACCAGATGCCCCTCAAGGCACGCAGAGCTGGGATGAGCACCCCCAAGCCACCCACCTCCCTGCATCAGCCTGGAAGCGTACACAAAACCCTCATTATTCAGGATGGAGGGTGAGAGAGATTCGTTTAAGCTGCACCAGCTTTAGAAACACGCAGACCTACCAAACCCAACTCCTCTCCTCCTCCAAATCCTTCTTTTTTTCCTAAATATATCCTCAGAAACATTATCCTCACATTTCTGGGAGAGGCAGGACCACCTCCCTGATTGCACCCCTTCCCTGGGGCAAGGCAGGGACTATTTCAAAGGACAAATGATCACTTGTTGCTCTTTGTCCTCCAGATGCCTAATGGACAAATCAGCCTTATGTTACTGGGGTTCCTGCTTGATCCAGTATCTATATGCTTAAGCCTAAAAATTATTGTTGCTGGTATTTTTTTTTTTCCTAACGGAAAGGAAAAGGAGAAAAAGAAGAGGATGGGAAGGTCGGAGATGATGTGTACATTGTTGATGTGTGCCTAGCTTCAAGCTGAGGTTATCCAGTGCCAGCAGCTCCCCCCTGCTCAGAACTACTAACATCTCCCCTGCAAGGAACAGACACTTCTCCCTCCTCCCCCTTCTCAGCAGTACTGCATAAAACAACATAAACATCTGCATTTACCTTTCTGCTTATTTAAAAACGGCAGTAGGGGTGAAGCCAATGGACTTCTTTTGCCAGAGTCCTTGGAAGACACTTTACTTTGGTTAACAACAGTTTCTTCGATGGGTTTCTTCAGGATTATTCTTTCCTTCAGCTCCTCGGTGCTGACGGCGGAGGTTGGGGGCTCAGCACCTACTTTTGGGGCAACAAAGGAACATTTCAGGTAGGATGCTGACTCTGCCAGGTTTTCCCTGTTCATCCTGCTCTCTGTTGTTTTACTTGCTTCGTAGTCTGAGGCATCAGTGCGTGAGCCATTCTCTTCCTTGATAATGTCCATGACCATGGGCTTCATCAGAGGGGAGTCTTGCTCCCTCTTTGGGCTCTCTTCGGAGGCCGATGAGGCATCGCAGGACTCAATAATGAGCTCGCTGTCGAGCTCAGCCTCCCGCTCCTCCCGCAGGATGCTGTACTGGATGGAGGGGGAGGCTGGCGACGGAGGGGGCCCTCCGATGTGGCTGAAGGTCATGTAGTTGGAGTGCAGCACCTCCTCGGCAGCCAGTGGGTCCTCCGAGACCAGCTCGATCTCCGAGTCCCCCGACTCAGCGCTGCTGGCTTCATTATCCAGGGGTGAGGAGACGGCAGGGTGCCCAGGTTTGACCCGCTGGTCTCTCTTCTCAGCAGAAAGGGTTGGTGACCGCTGCACCTCTGGGGTCTCAAAGGAAAAGCTTTTTGCTTCCTTGATGGCACTGATGAGTTCATCCTCCGACAGGCTGCCTTTGCCCTGCGACTCTGAGCCGGACGGTTCTGCCACCCAGAAAGAAAGGGGGGAAAAAAAAGAAAAAAAATTTAAGAACGAGATTTTCTGGCTGCTTAGGCAACAAACACAATAGATTTCATGCCAGCATGGAACCCTCTAGCAGGGCTGGTAACACAGGCAGAAAGTCCCCCTGTCTGGGATGACTAACAGTAATAACAGCTTGCCCTTATGGAGTGTTTCCCATGCGCATACTTGTTATAAAAGAAGTATCATCAGCATCATGTACTGAGGAAAAAGTTGAGACACAAGGGTATGCTGGTCAGCACTTGGCCAGTGGCTCAGCAATATGGTTTTCACCAAGAAAATCACCAGTCGTGAGGAACATGGGCTCAGGCCACATGTGACAGCATCTGACTGTCACCAACAGATATGGGTCTGTTCTGGGGACAAACGCACACAGGGCTGGTGGGTTCCTGACCCTGGTGATCATAGCAACCCATGTGTAGTTACTAGTAATTTTGTCAAACTTTAACTTTCAGCTGTGAAAAGTTCCAGGTCAGAAACTTTTCCAGACTTTTTTTAATTTTATTTTTTTTTAAGGAAGTGGGTGGTGAATTCTCTGTTTGCTTTTATTTCAGTTGGGTCCAAGAATGAAACTAATTTTTTTACTGTAATTCTTAATATTGTGAAGAACTACATTAACTAAAATAATGACTGACCAACCTGTCATCCAAAATTTGATACGAACTTCTCTGCATTTTCTAGCTCACACTGGAAGAAGAGTGAAAATGCTCAAAGAGCGAAAATGAGCAGTTGAAAAGGCTGGCTGATCACCCAGGATTAGCAAGGAGCCCACATCCCGTACTAGAAGGGAACCCAGCACCAGACTTCCAGCCTGTTTTACATCCCTGTATATCCCTTTACCACATGGGATTTTGTAATGAAATAACAAAGAAAGTAAAATTGCCTGTAAAGTGTTCACAATAAGAGCGAACAGAGGCAGCATGGGGTGCATCAGCAGCTGCCTTGAGTCGCTGTATGGGGAACAGGCTTCACTCTATCATTAGCATCAGCCAGCCTCCAACTCAGACTACACCTGGTGCAGCAGCAGCAAGGCCAGCCGGGCCAGCTGAGCCTGTCTGCGCCAAGGGGGACCAGGACCACGGGAGCAGTTTGCACCAGATCCCCTGCCAGCGCCTGGCCACTGCTGCTTCCTGATCGGCTGTTCCCACCTAGCACTTCACTGACCCAGAGACAGCTGCCGTCCGCATGCAAGACTCTCCCTTTTGAGGAACATTGGAACAGCCATCAAGCACACATAGAAATTTGTCCTCTGGACTCTCGAGTGCTCATTCACTGATTTTATATCATTATTAATGTGACAGGGGTCACCAAGTGGCATTGCAGGTGGTTAGGGTTCAAGAAAACCATCAGGAAAAGAGACCCCCAAGTTTCCTCCTGCTGATGCTGATAAAGAGAACATGGCAGGACACCACGAATCTGCACATCTGGGGACTGCAGCGGAGCAGGGGGAGGTTTCCAGCCCCTTGGTTGCAGGTGAGGGGAGCCCCGAGCTGACCTGTACCAGCTCCCAGTGGGTATTTGCCTTCAGCCCACCCCTGCTTTGGGTGCAGCCACTGGCATCAGTCCCCTGAACCCACTCAGCTGCGTTGGCCACCTCTGGAAGATCCTCTATAACAGAGGGTGGGAAAGAGGTAGTATCAGATGTCACCTGGGACAAAACCACTATTTCTGCCTATTTCCAGACTTAATTTCTCATGGCAATAGTGTAGCTGATTTCTTCCTCATCATATGCCATCCCCCAGATGAATCAGGTAAAGGGGGAGATTTTAGTGATAGCACCTGAGTCATGACATCCTGCTGGGAGATGAGCAAGAAAAACAACCTCCCCACACCCCTCCAAGCAGTTTTGGTTTGTGCATCTGCCAATACACCTGTCATCAGCAGCTTTGAGCACATATTGTCGTCACATCTGCAGTTCCTCCAACAAAACAGCTCGCTTATAAGACATCCCTCCCGCATGAGAAAGTCCTTCTGCAACCCCGAGTACAGCCGCAGACAGGATCAAGGTGTTTGGGACTGTTGTGACATGCTCCTGTCCAGATGCTGGGAAGTTTCTGTTGAATCGGACACGTTGAGCAGGAATCTGTGCATCCTTTCCCTCCGGCTGCAGGAAGTCCGCGTGAGCTGCGCCACTCTCCTGCATTACCGCATGTAAAGCATTTTCTCCCTCAGCGATGACTTAATTCGGCACGCGTCCAAACAGGCATGTGATCGCCAGCCCTCATAGCGCAGCAACGCGCCGTCCCTCAGCTTCATCCCGCTCCTGCCTGCGCTGGCAGTTTGTAACTCTGAGCCACGGCATTTACCTTGCGAACAAAAAAGTCCTTTGTGACCAGCAGCAGGGTGTCATATTTACCGCTGGCACGGGGAAGCATATAAATACCCACTGCCTTTCAGCACCACTGCAGCGTGTGAATAGACCACGTCTTCCTTCCCCAGAAAGATGATGGTCAGTAATTAAAAGCAAACCATTTTCAAAAGTCCTGATCCAAGCAGGGGGGAACTGGGGGCTTTGCCAGGATGCTTGAGGGGTATCTCAGAGCGACGACTTTGCTGGGTCACTGGGTAGAAATAGCGAGGGCAGGTTTTACATTTCTTCCTTGCTTATGAACACGGAGTCTGAGTGCAGTATGTCCCTGGATGCAGGAAAGGGGGGAAGTTCAGACAAAACACCCTGTGGGAGCCAGCCCCTAAAAGACGATGCCTGCTTCTTTCCTTAGTGTGACAGATAAGCACGGCTTCTGGCTTTCCAGCACCTCGATGCAAGGCGGTGGGACCTCCCAGGGCTGTTCGGGCAGTGCTGGGGATCAGCTTTGCCCATGGAGAGGAATATTTCCATGCCGGCAATTACACCAGCCACACCAGTGCCTCCCAGTAAGGCAGCAGCTGTGAGGGTCAGCCACACACTATTCAGCTGTTATGATGGGATATAGTTATCAAGTGTCACGGAGTCAGCCTTGAGCAGCCACCAAGGACTGAATAAATAACAATTAGCGCCTGAAGCTCTTAATTACCTTGTAGTGTAAAAACTGTAAATTGATAAGAAACAGCATGTCTCAGAAGTAGTGTGTGATGTCACCCAGTCAAATAAAAGAAGAAAAATGGGACTCTAAAGTCTATTTGTTATCTAAAGTTTCTGGCTGATGCAGGTAGGATAAACTCCCAGCTGCAGTGGACTCTTCCTATCTCTTTTTTTGTGTATGAAAGTGTATAAATGCACACTTACTTTTGGATAGGAACTAGGTATTTCTCTAAGGGTAAGTATTAATGTGGATGGAAGTCCCATACTGCCATTTTAAGGAAATTCCAGTTGATTTTTAAATGCTTCTAGATGCCATCAAAGCAGTGGAAATTTCACCTCGGGGATGTTCTTTGTCAAATGTCAAATGTTTGTTGTCAATGGGTTTTGATCTAGGACGTTGGAATTTAATTTCAAGTCTGAAAATTCTGTTTCCTGTCACAGAACTTTACTCCTTTTTAAAATACTATACTGCTTTCATATTTTAGCAGTGTATAACAGGGAAGATGAGGAATAGATATTACGTACTACTGCAGTTATCAGACAATGTATACGCAATGGATTTTGGTGCCCCCCCCAACAGAAATCACCCATTAAAAGAGACTGGCCCTTTGTCCCTCCAGTCCCCTTTGTAAATGAGGTGACAGCATTTCCCTTCTCAGCACTTTCTATAAGCAGCACTTCCTCTTGGAAACAGCACTTTTTTGAAACAATTTAACCTTATTCTCTGCAAGAGCAAAGAGGTGTTAAAACAGCCATTAAAACTGTAAAATAATGAACCCAGCCATTTGCAGCGCCATGGTCCCACACACCTCATTTCCCCTCGGAAGTGTAGCCAGCCAGGTTGTCCAAGAGACCCTAAAATCACCGGGATCCAGCCCAAACCGTCACCTGGCTGACGATACCCCCAATGACACCCGCAAGCTCACAACTTCCCCTCGAGGACAGATCCCCGTGGAGACCAGGCTCAGCAAGGCTCTTGGCAAGACCCCAGCTGTGCTCCTGAGTGGCTCTTGGCAACTTATTTCTGTTGATCCCCAGCCCTGTCTTCCCCTCATTCCATACGGAAAGGGCAGCCCATCCTGAGCAGTGCATTAGTGATGGGCAGCACAGTTCGCATCGCCGTCGGTTCGGCAATGTAAAGCGGTGCCCAAGCAGAGCAGAAACACCTCCAGCCATGGAGACCTGTTAATGTCTGCTCATGCTCCCTCAGACCTAGCCCACAAACCCATAATTCCCCAACGTGCAGGGCTACATTTGCAACCACTGAATACCAAAAAAAAACAGTGTCATGCAGCAGTATTACCTGTGCCAGAGGACGGTGGCGTGACAGACCCCGGGCTGTCATCTTCTGGCTCCGAGACCGTCACCGTTGGTACCACCTCGTGGCTTGGCTTCAGTCCGGTCTCCGGCTGAGTTGGGCTTGACTCTTTGCTGGCAGCTTCCCCAGCGCTTTCTATCTCGGTGAGCGTGATCTTGACAGGGGCTGTAACCACGGAGGCACTATGCTGATCTCCAGACTTTGTGTCTTCAAGTAGGTTTTGCTCTTTGGCTGCCTTCGTGCTCTCCAAAGCCGTCTGCTGAGGTTCAGCAGTGTGGCTGGACCTGGTGGGTATTCCCCGGTACTTATCAACAAGGCCTGGGCTTTCATCTTCTGAGTCAGGGTCATGCTTTTCTTGGTATTTTATTTCTTCTGATCTACTTATGTCCATGTATTTATAAGCTTCTACTTTCATGGGATCTGCTAAGGTTTTATCGACTTCAGTAGACTCTGCAGGAGTCATCTCTATTCCTGAATCTGAGCTAAACAAGCCACGGGATTCAAACCCAGTCACATCTTGAACAGGATGCCCCAGAGTGTTAAACCCTTCTGTGCTGCCCGAGCAGGGAACGGGGCTGTTTTCTTGCTGATAAATGCCCGTGAAATAGGTAGAGTCCCGCGGGGTGGTGTAGTGGACATCCGAGATCAGAGAGGTGTAGAAGGAGCTGTCGCCCCCGTTGGCAGTGGAGCCGTAGTCAAAGAGGTGTGATGAGGCTGTGACACCTAAAGCAAAGACACAAAAATGATGCACAGTGAAGTGCCTGCATGCATCAATCTTTCTGCTAAGCCATACTCACTCCCCACCGATATTTGATTCGGTTTCTGCACCAGCCTGGGCTTTGCTTGCAAGCTCTTTGGGACTGTCTTTTACTATATCTTTGGCCAACATAGTGGCACATCTGTCAGATGAGGCTTCCAGCTGCTGTTTTATCTTAAAACAGCTATTACAATCCTAATAGCTGCTAAGAGTTACCGGCCAACATTTGCCCAGCCTGTGCATAAAAATCTCAAGTGATGGCAATCCCACAACCTCCCTCAAAATCTGACTTGGGCTAACCATCCAATATCCTAAAAAGAAATCTAATGTTTAATACAAAAACAATCCTAGCAAAAAGATTTTATTGTTTTTTTAATACAGAGAAATGGAGGAGTTTCACCCAAAGGAAACTTTTCATTAAGAAAAAATTTCTGCTGGACAGAAATTGAGATGGAAAATTGGTAGACAGCTTTAGATTTCATTTTCTCTTTTAACAGTAGCCACTCTATATTTGTGAAACACCAGGGCAGAGACTAAACATCCCCATTTAGTGATTTCCACGTGTCCAGAAAGATGTATCCTGTATGCATTATCTACAAAGCATGTCAGCATGAAAGTGGTTAAACCTCTACCCACGCCCATGCATCATTTTCATACACTGCCTCTAATTCCCTCTGTCATGCGTTAAGTTCTTGGGGATGACACTAATTAAATTACAAACAATGGCCACTCTCTATTTGCAGCATTAATATAAAGCACAGCTCGACCACAGGAACAGTGAGATCCCCCATGAGGGAGGTGGGAAGACAAAATTTTATAGGGGCTGAGGGAACAGGGACGTAGAGGAACAAAGCTAGTGTCTGTAGGAGCTGGTGCCTATAGGAGGGCGGTACCCTGTTAACCGCTTGTGCGCTGATGCACGCTGCATCGCAGAGTCTGGCCAGCTTTCTCCGATCTCTGCTCGTCACCCTGCAAGGGATGTGGGGCTCCTCACCTGCTCCACATGTGCCGTGTCCTGGGCTACTATGCACAATGAAAACTTAACAGTAATATTAAAGGGACATTGCTGCAGCTGCAAAACCAGAAGCTGGGAAATGTCAACATGAAAGCTCCCAAGCTACTTGCATTTGGTTATTTTCTTTCTCCTTGCACATACATAATGATATAATCTCTAAATACCATCACAACTATTTTTTTCCCACAGCCCTCCATGCGTTAGGCACATGCAGCTCATTTAGTGAGCCCCGAAGCAATTTTTTTTCCCCTTAACACTGTTCAGTGTGTAGCGGCAGGCTTTATTTTACTGCACAACCTTGCTGGATTTGACAAGCACAAAGGCAAAATGACCATTTCCCTCGCCGTATTTTTGCATCACTCAGTGCTATGATGACTTGCAAGCAACTTCTCTTCCCTGTGCCACATTTAGGGTGGGAACAGCATGCTCCTCCTTTTACAAGGGAAAACCTGGTAGCATAGGGAAAAAGCAACCCAAAAGTGCCACATCTTGCTTTTCATCCTGCCTATGCTCCCTGCTCCTGTGTGTTCATCCTCACTGACTCTGGGTGCTGCTGGTCCCCCACCACCCCTCCCCACTAATCTGCTACTGCACACACGATGCTGACAGCAGCTCCATCCCCACACCCTGAAGGCCCATGGCCAGGGATTCATGGCAGCTGCTTTTGCATGTGAGAGCACAGAGCAAAGGGTGCTACAGCTAGCAGGTGAAAAATTATCATCACCATTCCCAGTCATTCCCAGCGTTCAGTTTGCTCTTCTCACCACTATGGAGCACTGCATAGAACTTTTCATAGAAATATTTATGATCAAGCCAAGATCTTGTTTCAGAGTGGGATGGTCACTGCGAAGATTTTTCCTACACATGTCAATTTGGGACTTTTTTTCGTCTCTATCTATGCAATTTTACATTTACCTACTCTAAGTTTCACCTTCTATTTTCCTGCCAGCTCACTCAGGGCTGCAAGATCTTCTTGTAACTCTCTGCAGGCAGCTCTCATCCTCGCTGCTCCAAATGACTCAGTTTCATCAGCAAAGGTACGTGAGAATGGAGCCTAAGTGGAAAACCACAGTGAAACTAAAGCAGAATAAATGCTAATCTGGGCTGCCCAGCACTCACATCAGGTCCTACCTGAGGTCATCCAGTGCCTCGCAAGGACAACTCATACCCAAAACACATTTCTAAATGATCAGTAAGCAAAAAGGGATAGGTTCTTTTTCTTGCAATTTTTTTTTTTTTTTTTTTTCTGAACTTGCCTTTTTGAAAATTGTCCATAAACAGGTTTGGATTTTCACAAATGTGTTGGTTAGCTGGAATTATCTGATGCATTGTTTATGCCAACATGTTTCAGGCTGTGAATTGCTGACTACAGACTATTCGTGCCTGTTGCTGCCAGTATCTGCTGTTTGTAATTTACTATTTGTGCTGGGTGAGTGGCTATCTAAATCATGGGGTTTCAGGGCTGCTCTTTCATCAGATGATTCCTTGGTGCCTGCTGGGCCTGATCCAAAGCCCAATGAATTCACTAGAAAAGTCCCATTGATTCTGAGAGGCTTTGGACAAGCTCAAGATGGCTGTGCAATATTTTCTGCTCTGGGTGCTCACAAAAAATACACCATCACAACACCATCCGTGAGCAAAAATTCATTTCTACAAACATCCCACTATTGCTAGTAAAGAGGGAGCACAAACGTAGTCAAAGGAGACTGAAGTTGCCGTCAAACCAATATTCATGGATGCTGTTTGCAGCTTTCATTTCTGCTTTGTCTACAGTTTATGGCAGCCAGATGCACATGCTTTTGCAGCACTTAGTAATGCTGATCAATAGAGCAGTGAAAGGGTTTCTAATGCATTTGTGTCAGGTGCTTCACAGCAAGAGTTATAGCAAGCCAGAAGAGCTTGCAGGAGATCTACTGTGATAAAGAGAGCCCGGGAAAATATCACCCTATTCTTTATATTATTCATCAGCAGAAAGAAAAAAATAACCCTGAAATAGTCATCGACAGAAACATCACTTCACATTTTCAAATAGTACAAACTCAATGCTGTAGCAGATGTTAACACAAGAGCTGATTTAAAATGGACTTATTGTTAATCATAGACCTTTTTTCTTCTTTTCTGCAGTGGTTTTGCAAATAACGATGAAACCAGAAAATGCATTTCTTACTGGAGTTCAGGAGGAAGACAAAGAGTTAAAGGGTGTGTGAACCTGTCCACGCGCATATGTGAATAGAGAGGATTCATATTGGCAGGACATAGAAGGATCCCAACTCTCAAGGCAACCACAAAGTCAAAAGCACTGAAGACAGCTGAAATTGCCTAATTACTAGGATTTAATGCAACTTTCTCTTTCCACAGAGAATGATTTAAAGCCATTGGTAAAACTGCCTCTTATTTGGGAAGTGTGAATCTATCAGCTATTAGCCTGGCTATTAAAGACATGGAAACCTATAACAGCTGAGCAGATTTTTGCTGAAGAATAGTGTATTCAGAGCCTGGTGATTAAGCAATGCCCTCTCTGACTTTAAGTTTATTTAGTTCAATATCCGTGGGAAGGAGAAGCCTTGAATAGCACTGGTAACGGATGGCAGTATCAGATCTGAATTTACCGTTGTTACAAAGGATTGTTTTTTTTTAAATCTGGATTTCCTTCAAATATGCCCCAAAACATGCCTGCCAATTCAGGTAAAGCAAAGCTATTCAGTGCCTGAGAGCAGCAGTCACGCTGTCTTGTAATACAAGCCCTCGGGAAATAATTTCACTTCCTGCGACCAGCTAAGAAGTAATGGGTCTGATTCAGTCATTTTGAGCACAGCTGAGATGCTCAGCAAGTTACATGTGTTTTCATCAACTGTAAAGAAAAAACTATTTGAAAATTACTGTTTTGTTTCCTCAGAATAAGTAAGTGAATGCTCCAGAAATCCTCTCCTACAGTGTTGGATTTAGAGTTATTTAGCAATTGACACAGGAAATAATTTAGAAATCATTGGTTCCATGCAGAGTAATTCTTAATTTAAGAAAGGCAGCTGAAGCTCAATTTGGATCAATGCAAGCTGAACTGCTGCAGCACACTAAAAAAGGAAACAAAAAGTTAGCTGAGCATAATAGACAAGAGAAAGACCTAATTTAAATAAAACTGATTTTTTTTTTCTCAACTACAGAATGCTCAGTCTTCTTAAACTTGATCAGTTCAGAATATAGTGTTCAGTTTTCAGTGAAATAACCAGTTTCCACGTTAACCTGCCTTTCTTAATCTTCACAAGCAACTCTGGTGACCTTCAATGGCACAGACTGACACAGAAGGACAGGAAATTTTAGTTCTGCAGAACAGCTGGCAACCCCGCAATGTGAGATTCAGTATTTATTGTGTGTCAGTGATTCGGTCAGAATTATTAATTTTTCAGAAGAGGCGAGAGGGAACTAATCTTTAATTAGATGATGCTATTTTTACAGCCTGGAGCTGCACTGAGAAGTGGAAGGATCTTTGGTTGCAACTGGAGGAATCAAGGTTTCAGCGACCTTTTCAGACAAAAGCAGAATAGTGTGAGCAAGCCGCTTCCAGCAAATTCCTGTAAGTCTTTTAAATAGTTGGCTCTGACTTTTGCTTTGGATACTGAGCCTCAGGAGTTGTTAATGGCTACCCCAGTGCTGCAGGGCTGCTAGCTACCAGGAGCAGGGCCTTCCCAACTCTCTCCCATGTCCACGCAGGTCACAGCCTCCTGGCAACAAGATCCACCTTGTCCTGTTTGGACAGTCGCTGACCTTCAGTAATTTATGGACTAGAGATAAAAATGAGCAAAGTCCTAAAAGCAAGGGGAGTACTCTTGTTCGACTGGCCCCCAATGATGCTAGAGGGTCTCTCAGGCCACATGTCACTCCCAGTACCTTGACCCTTTGGGTGTCACTCAGAGATTTTAGATAACAAAGAGGCCAAAACTGAGTGATGAGCATTTTCCAGCACAGCGACTTTGCTCTGATCCAAGATCACAGAGCTCAGGGATATGCAGTGACTTCCCTTCAGCACTCACTCAAGCCTGGCTCTTAAAAAGATATCCTATATTGTCTTAAAGGTTCTATGAGGTGGTTGAGCACTTTGCCAAGCTTTTTATAATCACCCTCTCCTCTAGCAAGGCTGATATCATAGCAAGGTTGACTGTCTAAATCCAAGGAGCCATCATGGCCTCCCATTGCGCCTGACAGTGATGCAGGAGAGTCCCATTGCCCAGACCTTGCCACCATTTAAACATCTGTATCTGGAGATAAAACCACAGCTTGGAGTCCCCTCTGATGATCAGCACACAACTTGTTTCCCAGTGCATCAGCAGCTTACATTCCAGCCTCTCCTTCATTGTTATCATTCATCCATGACCATCAGATAGATGCATTTTCCTGCTTTCTTGCAAATATACAACAAAAGTAGCTATTAAACAGTCCTGCCTTTTCTGTACCAAATTGACAATTTTGTCATCAGCCACTAGCAACAAGCCTGTGCTTGACCTTGGCTTCTTTTTATTCCTAACTTATCCTTAAAAAGGCCGGGGCGGGGGGCAGGGAAAGGGGAAGACTTTTACCTATTCTTTTGAGTCTGATACATGATGTCTCATTGTTTCTTTTTAGTTTCCCCACTCAGTCACCTTCCTTTTTAAAACTCATATTGCCATAGTATGTTCTCATCTGTAGTCTTCTACATCTTTACACAGATGTTCAGTGTTTTATCACTCTTCCACATCTGATTACAGTACCCACATGGACCAGCAGTCCCAAGTCTATCTCCAAATTCAAAGCACACCCTGTCTTCTTATAACCAGACTAAGCTATTTCTTCCTCTCTCCTTGATTTCAAGTGCAACTCAAACCTCAGGAAAGCTCCACAGATTTCCAAGCATCCTTTGCTGGTACCACTCCCAGTGGCAGCAAGGGCAGCTTGCACGAGTGGCAGAGGCATCTCTCAGCCCTGTGCCAAATCACACAGTGCTTCAAAGTAGGCTGGGTACCCCCAGGGATATTTGAGTGTACCTCTTGGGAGCCAAGCTCTTGATTTTACAAGACCCTTCTCCATGAACTTTTTAACCCCAGACATTTCAACATCCATGCAAACCTCAAAAGTACTTGAGCACTTGTGTGTCAACTGAAGTGGAGCTTGAAACCCAAACTTCTCAGACCCCTCATGCCAAGTGCAGGCATCACTGTGCTGTGGATAACCCCAGCTCTCAGTCTCCCCTGGATTAGCCTTTTTCAATAGCCAGAGCCAGCTGTCAGCCCTGAGCTATCCTACCTCCAGATGCTATAGGTTAGATGCACAGAGCAGCAAGCTGCTTGCAAGAGAAACTGCACTAGGCGTGCATTCCTGGAAGCAGTGCCAGCTATTCCCAGCTGCCAGGAGATGGTGCTCTTTGTTTTAGCTCAGGATTTACAAACCCACTTTTACAGGTTAGCAACTTCTTTTCCTCCAGAATTGTCCTCCTCCTGATTGCGTGAAAGATATAACTCCACAAGTCACAGTGTTTGCAAACATGAATGGCCATCCTCCAAAAGTCATTTTAGGATTCCTTTGCACAATAGATGCTCTAAGAAAACTGGATGTATCGGAGGGATACACGCTTTTATTCTATTATTATCTCACCTCAGTTCTCCGCATGGGTCCTGAATGTGTTGGGGAAAGTCAGAACAGCAAGAAGGCTGCTTCCCGCTGTCTCAGAGCAGCTGACAGCTCTGCACCTTAGCTCCCGGGGACAGCAGTGAGTCAGTGCATCAGCTGTGCAAGTTATTCATCCTTCCCCTTCCTGCAGCAGCCAGAGAAAACATTGCCATGCAGAGAGGCAGCTGCTGTCTCCTGCACAGGTAGGAGGGCAAAAGGACAGTGTGGAAAAACAAGGCTTAATTCTCTGTACACCCCTGTTACTCCATTGACTTCACTGGCGTGACTTCTGATTCATCCTGCCTGATATGGAAAGCAAGTCCTAAATTAAAACAAATTTTCTTCTGAAAACCTTGTGGACTTAAATCAGGCCCTGGCTCAGCTGCTGAGTGCTACAGCCTTGTCTGCAGGAGGGATATGTAGGAAACACTGATGAGCTTTTAATAAGATTAAAACAGATCCACTCTGGGGAACACAGGATGCACTGCGCTGCCAGCACCATCATCCTGGCAGGCTATTAACAACGTATTTACTTTATCATGGACTCTGTGCCACAACAGCTATCACCTCCCTGCCAGCGCTGCTCTGAAAAGGTACCAGGGTCCACCTTTTTGCTGCTGCTGAATAGGCACTGTGGGTGTCGTGGTGCACCCCAAACCAAGCCAGGTCAAACAGAGGAGCAGGGCTTGGGTTGGTAATGCTGAATATCCTCAGCTCCCATGGACATCCACAGAGCTCAGGGCATCTGACAGGGGATACTCATCAGGTTCCCCAAAGCCAACAAGCTGCTGTGCAAAGTGAACCCATAGTAAATGATTCAGCACTTCCCACCCTCATATGCCCTCCAGGCTTTCTGCTTCAATAAATGTTCTCAGAGAGCTCCAATTTGACCTGGCAGTAAAACCCTGGTATAAGGTCCATGACAGCCCTCCCCAGTACTCTAGACAGCATGAAAAATAACGAACATTGAATAAAGTGCCTTGAGAGGAGCACAAGAACTGTTTAAAACACACATAAATTTGCTAATGCTTCTGCTGGAGGTGTAGCTGCAGCAGATGTTAATAATTATCAGAAAAGAAAACAAATATCATTTATTAAGTTTTAACATAAATCTAGTTCAGGAAAAAAGCAGGTTTTCACTCCTGTGGTAGTATCATGAGTAACATGACTGGTCAGTAGGGTTCAGCGACACTAAGGTACTGCCTAAAACACTATTAAATGCACTTTGCTAAGGATAATTTAACCCAGTTTATGAGAATAATTCATGCTTATTTCACTGTAGTCACATTTCCCCTGGAATGATCCTACTCCACCAAGTCCCATGACAAAACTACTCCAATCACTAAGTGAATTAGCACCTAAATCGTGATTTTCAATGACTTGAAACAGGGCCCAACTCCCTTTAGAGCACTAGACACCAAAGTATCTCACAAAATCTGGATGCATTTGGCTGAGTCTCATTTGTCTTTATTGTTCTAAAATACTTAAATCGGATTTCAAACATGATTTAGGAACTTCAGCTATTCATTGTTTTTTTACCCCCAGACTGCTATAAAGCAGTCGGTCACTCTCCAAACTCAGACCAGGTTGTCTTTCAATATCCCCTGCAGAAACACCCTCGGCTCCTGCCCAGCCTCCATCCCAGGGCTCTGCCACAGGCACCTCCTGCACACCCATTCCCACCTTTTCTGAGTGCCAGTCACTTAAAAATTCAGCTTCGCATGATTGCTGTAAGGCAATCCACAGCCATGCAGCTGCAGATTCAAACTCAGCCTGGAAAAGGGAGAAATGCCGACGCCAGCTGCTTTTGATGCTGCGATAAACTCGGGACAGAAATCATTGCCCTACAGCTCCAGGCTCTTCCACGCCTGGGAAGAGAGGGCTCAGCAGCAGGGAGGTAAAAGCCAGCGTTGGAGAAGGGCTTCTGCTGAAATGTGAGTCTTTGAGTAAGAGTTTGATACACATCTGGAGGGACTGCTGAGTTTTCTCTATGCCACTCGTACCCAACTGCAATATCGCATGGAAATCCAGCTATGAAAAAATGAGAAAAAAGGGAAGAAAGGGTGGCCTTGCACTTAGACTTGGCTCCCTATCCCCCAAGGTCAAAGCCACCCCAGCAGCATAAATCTTCCAGGGAGACAGAGCGACAATTGCAATGAAGTTCAGCTGAAATCACTGAGGGCTCTCAAGAGGAAAATTAATTTTGTGACAACGCATAACACCTACAGCAATGTGTCAGGCACGGTAATTCAGGGAGAAAACCAGCTGTCAGGCACTGACTGCTGGGGTAAATCAGGAGTGACTCCACCAAAGACACTAGAGTTACACCTGCATAAAGTTGTCACCAGGGAAGGAACTACGAGAGCCAAGAAATAGAGTCTGAAGACAAGACATTACCAGCCACAAGTCAGGATCAAATCTAATGCCCAAGGGACAGCAGGGAAATATAGGTCAGAGACGACACAGTGGTGCGAGGCTGATGCAGGCAAAGAGACACAGCTCAAAAATCAACATCTAACTCTCTTTTCACCCAAGGTTTTCCCATCGCAACATGACCCGCACCAGAAAAGTCCGGAAGACCAGCATACACTGTCTCCTGGTGACTACCTTTACTGGCAGCAACAGAAACATTAGGAGAAAATACCCTGTATAGCACCAAGTAGTATCCAGAATATATAACATCAGGGAGGAGTGAGGAAATATGAGCAGTGTCAGAAAAGATTTTTAAAAAAAAAAAAAAAGAGAGAAATGAGGAGGTCCTGCTGAGGCAGGTGAGCCAGCAGGCTCTGATCCAAGCACTAATGTGTTTTCTTTGCATGTTAAGTGATTTCTCTCTGTTTCTAGAAGGTGGGGGCACCAAGGGTACATCTGAAATCAATCAAAAAGTTTTCAAGCTTTTCGAAACAGTTTTCCCAGTATATTAAAAGTTAAACTTCTCAAAGTAGTGCAGAATGTGGGGCAGAGCCACTGCAGTCATAAATCAGCATCAACCTGCTGGCTCCGGCTTCTGCTTAAGGAGGATTGGGCCATATATGCTATAACTAATGTTATAGATGTCCTTGCCTTCAAGGTCTCTCCTTTATTTACCTGCTACTATGTCTCTTCTCCTGTAAAAGATTAATTTACTCCAAGCAGAGACAGAAAAAAATCCTCCCTAGACATCTTACTTCCCTGAAGGACATTTTTAGAGACTTATCCCACCCTTCACTCTACTTTAGTGAAGAACCAATACAACTACAAACCCCCCCAGCTCCTGATTGTGAATACGTAACACCAAAAATATTCGCCCACCCAGGAGACCAGCAGTCTGAAGTCTGTACTTTGAGAAGAGGCATGATTAAGATTTCAAGGAACACAGGTTAGTTGGACTGTCCTCCTCCCTGAAGGCCCAGGAGAAGCTCCAGCTCCTTCCTTACTCGGCAGCTCTCCATCTCTTTTCATTTCCAAAGCCTGAAGGCTTGCAAGGGTGATGTGGGACCTTTGTGGTGAGCTGGGGCCTGATCAACAGGCTGGCTTGTCTTTGAGCACCTTTCACAGATATTTTGGATGTCACCCACAAGCTCCTCACCCCTGGATACCCCCAAGCTGGGGGGAAAGGAGCAGCTCCTCTCCCCTCTATACGTGCACACCGTGCAGGCAGCCTTGTGGACAGCACTGCAGACTCATCACTGTTTCCTGGGATAAGGAAACCTAGGACATGGGTACCTTTGGCTCTGGCCCTTTCTTCTGTCCTGCTGCAGCTGGCAGGGATAGGGGCAATTGCTTTGCTCCAGGGCAGGCAGCGGCTGATCACCACTCTTCTGGAAGAGCGGGGGAAAGCCAAGGCTCAGTCATGCCTCTGCTGTTTGCAAGGGGACCCAGCTCCCCGCAGTCAGAGTTGGTGGCTAAATCACAGTCTTCTGCAGGTTTAAAGACAGCAGAGGCTGCGCTACTGAAAGCTTTTGAAATTTTGGTGGAGCAACCTTGATTCAAACCAACCATTTGCTCGAATTATTGTGTGTTATTAAAGCAGGAGGGGGGCAGCAGCTTGACAGCAGCACCAGGACCAACCTCTCTGACAGGTACTTCTCTCTGCATTCAGCAGCACAGCCTGGCTTTTGGCTTCACAAGGGAAAAGCTGGGGATAATCACCCAGATCATGATGCCTCGTGCAGCTTTCCCGGAGTCTCTGCCACACGGGAAGGTGAGCTGCCAGGTAACTGTGGAAGCTGCAGTGAAAGGCAGGAGCAGAGACCTCTCCCTTTGCTCCTCTCCTCTGCCTGGTCTCCCATCCGTGTGCTGACGACGCTGCTGAAAGAGTTGTTGTGGAGCAGCTGTTGCACACCACTGCCTCAATCACATCTGCTGGAAGATTTCTATTAAAAGCTGCAAAGAAAACTCAGCTTTTCAATCACAGGGAGGTCTGATTTCCTCCAAAGAATGACCCTTCCTCCTGTGAAACATCCAAGACTCCAAACCTGAAAATCTCTGACTTTGCTGCCATCCTGACCTTAGAAGAGGCAGAAAGCACTGAAATAGTTTCCTATTCAGCCCAGGGAGGTTTCAGATCCTAAATACTGAAGGTTTTTAAGAGTAGTTACACAACTAACTCTTGAATCCTATCAGTAGAGGTGCTCCTGCTTTGGGAGACAGGATAAATACATGACCTCCAGAGCAACTCTCCTGATTCAGGCTCTAGCACGAGCTACATTTGGAAAAACGGCTACACGACAATCAGACTTGCAGCTATGATTGCAAACAAGGAGCTTTCAATGCCAGCAGATACACCAGGTAGAGTGCTTCATCTGAGAAGAAAGCAGCTTCTAGATCGAGTTCTGAACAGGACATCTCTGCAGATATTGCTAATTCACATACAGGTTTGTGCCAAAATGATAAATATGGCTAAAGAGAAAAAAAACAAATATGGCAAGCAGTTTTTCTGCTGTGTTTCCAAAGACAGAAGGGGATATCCAGAAAACTTCAGGGCAAATGAAGCAATATGTCCTCTGGGAAAAGCCCATTTTGAGAGTCTACCACAGTGAGTGAGCCAGAGGGCAGTTGGAAGAGCATGACTATTAGCTAGGATTAAGCATTAGGTTGTGCTTAAAAAAAAATAAAATAATCTAATAGCTGCCTTGGCTCTAAGCTTGGTGTTAGGAAGCAAAGGAAAAGTAGCGAGTATGGGAAACTTCACTTTCTCTTCTGTTTTTGGCATTCAGCCCTCTCTGGTATCAACTCATAACACATGTACAGGAAATCAGTCAAATGGACCAAGTGATAACAAGGGAATTAAGACACTAAGATGTCCTGGAGTGAGTTCTTCACATGCAGTATCAGATACTGGCTAATCATTCTTTGTATTAAAAACCTCAGCTGGGGTAGTGTAAACGCATCCGCAGATAATGCTATGCTCAGGGATGTAGCATATTTCCCTTGGGCAGAAGCCCAGACTGCAAGGGTGTATGCAGTGCGGCAGAATGAGCATGACTAAGTACCCAGGTAGGACACTAAAGGAGGCAAGAGGCAGCCCATGAACAGACAGCAAAAGAAATAAGAGCTCATAGACTAACATTGTAATGTAAAACAAAGGTGGTCCCATACAGGGATGGGAAGGGAGAAAAGATTCCCACTATTTATATGTAGCTTGTCCTCTGGCACGGATGAACAAGCAGCAAGGTATTTTTCTGGTTTGTTTTCTTCATTTAGGAAAAGTACAGAAAGATGCAGAGAAGCTATAGAAGATGGTGGTGGCATAGGCACTGGAGGGCAAGACACCTGGGACCAGTCTGGAGGAGGGAATAACAGAGATAAATTTATATTGTATGGAAGGGGGAAGGGAGGGGGAGAACAGGATCACAGTCTATAAATACTCCCAAGGTACCAGTATAAGCGAAGGGAGGGAATTAGTCACAGTCTTAGAGGATGGGAGGCAAAAAAGAGCAATGGCTTGAAGATATAAAATTAGGTTACATGTCCAGGTTTGATGGAAAAGGGCAGAGGAGTAGCACAGGGTGTGTGTATGTGCCCATACACCATTTCCCCATTACAGCACATCTGGATAGGCCTTAGCAGGCAACGAACTCCAGCTCTGCCCTGGGAGGGTGTTCCAGATGTCTTTTTCTGGCACCACTGTCGATAGCCCAATTTTGCCTCTTGTACATTAGCACTTCAGATGAAATCTGGGCAAATAAGAGACTCTTCAGTTTGGCAAGAGAGAAAATTAAAGGGAAGTAATTCTGCTTGGAACTGAGCTGTAACAGATTTTTTTTTTTTTTTAAGTGAAACACAAAAACAAACCAATAAAAATCATTCTAGGTCAAATCAATTTAATTTGACCTGAAGCTAAATGTCAGATATGGTTTACAGCAAACTTCAAATATCAAAGGAAAAGGCTGTGTGTCAGGGCCCCTCATGGAAGCACGTGCAACATGGTGCATGCAAGGGAACTCTGCAGGGTGGCCTTCATTCTCCCTACCCCACCCCAGCTGCACCTCCCTTCAGAAGCAGAGAAGGACCTTTTATCTTCTTCTCTAACGTCTTCCCAAGTCAAATCACTTCAGCATAGCACCCACATGACCGAAGTTCGCAGTCCTAAATCACGCTCAGACCCATCTTAGCTCCCAGCATTTTGGATTTAAGCCCATGAAATTATTCACCACATTGTATAGTTGCTATAGTAACGTCCTATTGAGTATTATTAGAAATCACTGTCCCAAAATCCCATATATTGGAAGGAGTTGTGCAGCAGGGGTAAGAGCCATCTTCGCCTGCACAGCTTTCCATTCCACGTAGCTCCCAACAGCAGATGATCAGGCGGTGGATTAACCATGCCCTATCTTTTCCCAGCTCTATTGGTTACAGCACTGAGCTGTGGAGTGCAAAAAGCAACGTGCACCCCACTTCCACCTGGCCCAGCTTGTTCAAAGCAGCTGCTCTTTAAAGCTGCTTCTTCACAGCAACTTGCTTACACATTTTCCAGAAGTGACTGAACAAAATATGCTCTAATTTAAATGCAGGCAATAGGTACTTTTGTTAGGCCAAGCAAACAAGGAAAATCTAAGCCCCTTTCCCCTCCACTGTTCACAAGAATTTAGAGTATGACCCTGCAGAGATTAAATTTTGCAGTAAACCTTTCTGAACATTTCCCTTTTACTAAAAAGAACCATCAACATTTTTCTGATGTTGAATGTTAGAACAGTGCACATTCCTTAGCAAACATGAAATTAAGCCAGGATGGACAGAGAGGACTGGATGGAAGAAGAACCATGCTGCACATTGCTCTAAAACACAAGTCACTACATTCTTCCACTAAACTCCTCCTCCAAGAGGAAATGTGGGTTTCAGCAGTTAAATACAACTAATTTATTAGGCAATGGCTTTCCACAATAAATTAGGACTTTCAGGAAGTTTAAAATAGCATTTGATGTCTTCTTATCCAAATGCCACATGGTGCTGCATCTCTTACTGCCCATGAGGCCAGCAGATGTCCACATCAGCCATGGGGCTGTAACACAAAAAGGGCTTCTGAGGTCCACGCAGCTCCCAGCCTAATCTGAAATAGCCCAAAGACAATAAGCAATGTTTTCCTCCTTTAAAAAATGGAAACAGGAGAGACAGGGGAAGATGAGGATGGGAGACTGCATGAAGAGTATTTCCAACAGGCTATTTATACCCTCACTGGCTCGACTTCCGCTTACCCTGAAGCCATTTAACACTGTTTCGCAGTGTGAAAGGGCCTTCGTGTGGATAAACATTCAGGTCTGTCACCATAAGGCACTCATGACATATGGGCAGACTCTTCATCTTTAGTGTTTTCATCCACTTAAATATATCAGATAAAGGCTTAAGGATTGTATGCTGGCTTTTGACAAGTGTAAGCAGCCATTCCTGTAAGATATTTCTGTCTGCACATCCAGGATGCAATGAAACATCTCCCTGGGCTGCCATCCCTGTTCCCAAGCCAAAGGCTGTGCTGGCAACTCAGGTCAGGTCCCTGCCTTTGGGGATCGAGAGCCTTTATCTCCTGCCTGGACCTGCCTCAAGGTATATCCAGGTGGGTCTCACTCAAACTGCAGACCAAGGTCAGATTGGTCTTTGAAGGGGAGACCAAAAATAGCTTTTTCCATCCTAACCACAGGCGGTCACCCTGATGCAACATGCTTCATCCCCCAGCCCCGTTTACCCAACCTCTGCATCTTTCAGCTAGCTTTCAAGTCAGCCTGTAAGCTGACACGCAGGTCTTGGCCATCTCTGTACCAGGTGGCTAAACTGCACCAGAGATCTTTAGCGCCTGCCTGCCCCAGGGGCTCCATAGGCAGAGCATCCCCGACAGATTTTTGGGTTGTGATGATGAGAAGGAAACAGCTGAGAAAGGAAGCAAAAAGGATGCAGAAACAAGAGGGAGAATGGGGAAAAGAGCTCGGTGCTAAGAACAGGGAGAGGTACTGGGAAAGAGGGAAAAGATAGGGTGGTGTGGGAGCAGAGTGGAAAGCAGAAGGGCAAAAGGACACTGATGTGGAGAGAAGTAGGCAGAGCAGAGTGAGAATTAAATGAAAGACAAGTGATGCAGAAGAATTTAAAAAGTCATGGGAACAAAGAACAAGAGAGGTAGAGAAGAAAGCAGAGGCTGAAGTATGAAATGGCTGAGAAGAGATAGAAGAAATTTTAGAAGTGCTAGGATAGACACACATACCTGTCCGTGTGTACAGTCTGAAGGTTACTACATTTGATCTACGCTTCCCTCATTCAAGTTTATCCATCATACATTTCTGGGACACTATTTTTAACTACATACAAAGACACACTAGAAGCTTTTCTCGCTTCCATTTTGGAGAAAGGGCCAGGCACTTCCCCGGCACATTCTTTTTAGAATAAATTCAGAAAGACTATCAGAGCAAACCCAATGCCTATGAATAAATAACTGTTCCTGCGGAGGAGGCTGTGGCAAGGAGCTATTCTCAGATGCACACACAGCCCCGAAGAAGAGGATGTTTGGGAGTGAGCAAGAAGGTGCTGGTTGCAATCCCTGTATGGCTCAGGCATTTTATCTGGCTTCCTGCAGGGAAGGAGCTTTTCCAGTCTGGGGCAGCAAACAGCATGAGGAGCAACACGTGCATGAAGGCAGAGGAACAATATGGTCAACATGTGAGCTGTTGTGCAGCTCCTGCTGCCTGCACCAAGGCAGCTCCTTCTTGCACCACGGCCAACCCATGCCCTTGGCACCAGTCCACTGAACGATAGCCTGCAACAGATTCAGCAGCACCAGTCTGATGCTAATTTTTTTCCACATCAGGTCTGAGGACCTTGGGTGGAGCAGACCTGCTGCTGGAAGGAGCAGGGAGGCAGGATGCTTTGCTCTGTGCTGCTGTGTTGCCATCCTCATCAGCAGGGCTGGGATATTGTGGTGGGCTGACCCTGGCTGGGGGCCAGGTGCCCACCAGAGCCGCTCTATCACTCCCCTCATTCACTAGGCAGGGGAGAAAAGGTGTAATGAAAAGCCTATGGGTCAAGATAAGGACAGGGAGAGATCACTCACTGATTATCATCATGAGCAAAACAGACTGAAATTAGAGAGGAAAATTCATCTAGTTTATTACTAAGCAAAACAGAGTAATGAGAAATAAAATCAAATCTTAAAACACCTCCCCCCACCCCTCCCATCTTCCCAGGCTCAACTTCACTCCCGGCTTCAACCTCCACCCCCCTCAGCGGAACAGGGGGATGGGGAATGGGGGTTACGGTCAGTTCATCACATGGTGTTTCTGCTGCTTCTTCATCCTCAGGGGGAGGACTCCTCTCATCGTTCCCCTGCTCCAACATGGAGTCCCTCTCATGGGAGACAGTCCTTCACGAACTTCTCCAACGTGAGTCTCTCCCACGGGCTACAGTCCTTCACGAACTGCTCCAGTGTGGTCTTTTCCATGGGGTGCAGACCTTCAGGAGCAGACTGCTCCAGCGTGGGTCCCCCACAGGGTCACAAGTCCTGCCAGCAAACCTGCTCTGGCGTGGGGTCCTCCATGGGCTGCAGGTGGAATCTCTACACCCCCTCATCCTCCCTCCATGGGCTGCAGGGGGACAGCCTGCTTCACCATGGTCTTCACCACGGGCTGCAGGGGGATCTCTGCTCCGGCGCCTGGAGCACCTCCTGCCCCTCCTTCTGCACTGACCTTGGTGTCTGCAGAGTTTCTCACATCTTCTCACTCCTCTCTCCGGCTGCAAAAGCGCTCTCTAACTGTTTTATTTTTCTTAAATATGTTATCACAGAGGCGCTGATTGGCTTGGCCTTGGCCAGCGGCGGGTCCATCTTGGAGCCGGCTGGCATTGGCTCTATCAGACACAGGGGAAGCTTCTAGCAGCTTCTCACAGAAGCCACCCCGGTAGCCCCCCCCGCTACCAAAACCTTGCCACGCAAACCCAACACAGATATTCCTGGCCAACATGGCTGCAGCAGGAAACACTGGGCAGGGAGGGGATTAGTCTGAGGCGGAAATGTGCTGATTTAAGGCTGAGCCTTCCCCCCAGTGTCATCTCTGTGCTTGAATCAGTCAAATAAGCTGTAGTGTCCTGTTCCATGCACATAACAGCTGCTCTGCCCCTCACTATAAGCATCAGCTGAGGTCGATTTATCCAGTTATAGGAGGAAAAACCTAGAAGTTTGTATAAGCTATTGATCCCTCCTTGGGTAGGGCAACAAGGCAAGCAGGAATTGAGTCTGAGGAAAGATCAGCTCCAGGTTCTTCCCCTTAGGGCTGCTTGAGGCTGACATAACTTAGCCCTGCCTCAAGGCTGCTCTAACTCCACAGTGGGAGAGTGACTACATGGAGTAGCAGCACATGGAGATGCACAAAGCCATTTCTACCCACCCACCCCCAGCACTCTCTCCAGGCCACGTGCAATTTGATGATACTATACCATACCATATATTAAGCCTGCTTTGAAAAGCATCTGTCTGCCTCCCTGGGAGGTGTCTGGGGACAACCATGAGCTGAGGCACAGGACCTAAAACAAGGTTTGGCAGTACTCACACAACTATCTTTTGATTATCCATTTACCCACACGTTCCTTCCCTTTGGCTGCTATATTTTACCGATTACCTAAATTATGCAGCCTTATTCACCTGGAAGTGTATGAAGTAGGACATTGATGCATTTTTTACAGTGGCACTGGAGGCTTCATGTTCATGAGAGGTAAAACAAAAATAAGACTTTTGTCTGTCTGCAATCCGACTTTACTCAGCTGCGTCTTATAGCAGTTGGGCTGACAGAGATGCATCCTCCTGAGAGTCCAGACACTAAAAATATCAGCAATGTGCATCAGAGTCTGAGTACCTGCACAGTTTATGCTCATTAAATTGATGTGAGGCTCTCAAATCCCTTCACTCTCTTTCAGAAAATATAGACTCTTGCTTAAAAATTTGTAGGTTTCCCAATTTTGGTCCATTCCTCTGGGATTGGAGCCCCAGAGGTCCTGACTGCAGCAGAGGTGGCTTTAATGAAGTTAGCAGGTTGGGCTGTGTCTCATGGCCAGAGGAGTGTGCCAGAGATGCAGGGAGACATCAGGAGGGTGAAGCTGGGTGGAAACGTGGCAGCAGCAGTGCTGAACTCCAGGAAGGGCTTGTGGCTCAGCAGCAGAGGCCGTGAAGATGCAGAAGTGCTGCTTGAGGGTCGGAGGAACATACTCTTGGTGAATTCAATGGATCATGCATATGCAGAAAGTGAAGAATACACAAGTGTCCAGATGGGAATCAGTCTGTCACATGGTGGTACTCTGTCATCCATCCCATGCAAAGCCATGCAGAGCATGGACAACACAGAAACAAAACCCTTACGGATTTAAGATGTGGGAGAGACCTCTGTTGCAGACTTTCAAACACAGTCTGCCTTGATACGCCACCTAAAGAAAGAGTCTGGATATCTCGGATCTGAGGCTTGCTGCCAGCCTTGGAAATGGCTGAAGGTCCCTTCTGCTCACCAGCACTTCAGCCCTCAAAAATAAATCTATTTCCTATCAGCACTTGGCAGGAGTTCAGTTACCCATGTTGCTGGAAGGGAATGGCAGCTTGTTCAAAGGTGATAATGGAAGCAGGGTAAATGCCTCCCAGATGTGCAAGGGGGTAGGGCTTGCACACCACAGGGTGATACACTCTATGCTCCTGCCCTCTCCAGCCCCACCATGACTTGCATCTCCATGACCTCGCTTCTTGACTGCACTTTTTGGGGCCTTGAGACAAGGCCATCCTATTTATCTCCAGCTACAACACCTTTAAACCAAGGAGTCGGACTTTTGGAGCCAAGCTGCTCAGTCACACAGCAGCCTGCTGCTTTCCAACACATTTTAAGGACACTTCATGGGAAAAGTAGTCAGTTTTCATCAAAATATAAAGCTGTAAATGGGGAATGTTTGGATCACTGAGTAGAGCCATCCTCTTCCCTGATAGTAAACACTATCACAGAGCCATTTTCAGGACATCAACCTCTGTCCTAAAAAACAATTTGACTTTTGACTCCTCACATCCATTAGAAAACTGGTCAACAACATGACTTCTCTGGTGTTTAGGAGACTCCTAAATTTCCAGCCTAAATTTATTCATCACCAACCTACATCCATTAGTTCCTCTGTCAGCATTGGCTTTTGCCCCTTGAAAATATTTATAGGGAGCAATCGTTCCCTTGGAGCTTTCATTTTGCTAGACTGAACAAATTACTATCTGTAGTCTCCTAAGGAAAACTTTCCACACCCTGACACTAAATCTTATGGAGAGTCTACGATGCCTTGTGCTACGGTCTGGGAAGTTTCTTCTATTTTCTGTCCTAAATTCTTCTTTAGTGCTATGCACTTTAAGCCACTCTTTAATGATGTTTCTACATAGTGAAATCATTTTAGTGCAGTGCAGACAGCTCACATTATTTTGTTCGGCTGGAGTAGCATGAAAATACACTGATAGCAGTAGGCTAGTTTCCGAAGCATTGTTCTTCTTGGTTCAACCATGGAAATTTCTGCTCTGGTATTATGAGAGGAAGAAAAATACTAATAAGGGTCAGAAATGTGTGTGAACACACACCTACATGCATACCCCTTTCTCTCCCAAGCTGAAGTGATTAACTCTCAGCCTCTAAAATTTCTGGAATCACATTTCTGGATGACCACACTCAGTGCCCTGGTCCAGTCCCTGCATCGCTGTACTTGAAGTGGAAAGCTCTGTGCAAGTCGGCATGTTCACATTGAATTTTAGCCAGAGCATCCTGGCCCATCTGCTTGAGATTAAGACCACAATGGAGCAGAGCGTTAATAAATAATCAGCAATTCCTACCCTCCTCCACTTTGCAACACTGGGGGAAAAATATTCCCAACACCTGAATGCACTTTTCAGCAACAAATAATGATAATGATTTGGTTCAGCATTAAGCATACAAGAAAAAAGTTTAATGCAGAATCTGAGCACCATCCTATCTCATGGGGCTATTGTTCCAGCGTAAAGAATTATGTATAGCAGAGTCTTTTTATTAAATGAATTTAATTCTTCAGCTGCTTAGACTGCTGCTGTATGTCCTTTCTAAATTAAGTTTGGTTTTCTGTACCTGCAGCTATGGTTATCCTGGGTATTTTCCTGTGTATTCCACTGTGAAAATCATGATTAAGTTCATTTTTCATAAAACAAACACTATGCCATGAATGATAAATAAGCAAAATGTACTGCAGAGACTGGCAATGCAGCTTGGCTTTCCCAGTGCTCGAGGGGCAGGGAAGGTTTCTGTGTCGCTCATGTCTGAGATTAGAAAGCTTCCTAATGAAGAAATCTGCCTAACAAATGATGTAATTTCTGGCAAAACCACAAGCCTAATTTGCAGGGAAGGGCCCAGCAACCCCAGGCACGTGGAGGAGAAGTCACCTTTACTAGTTCTCGGACAAGGAGGACGCAGCATGGAGGCAGCAGTGGGGGCTGCTTGCCTGGCCCCTGCCCCTCAAATCAAGCTGCATGCACCCACACGGCTCTGCAGGGTTTAGAGGGAGGACATTCACCTCAAGGGGACATCACCTGCTGTCACCTTCACTGCATGCCTGGAGATCAAGGGAGATCATCCACTGCTGCGCTGAGGTTGTAGACACTCCCCTGCCCCTGCCCCTGCTCCTTTCCATCCCATTTGCACCAGAGGGCAAAGGGGATCAATGTAATATTTACAGTCAGATTTTATTAAATACATGTCAGGATAAACCATCATATTGGACAGTATTTCATCAGCACCCGGACTATATTCTGCTCCAAGCCAACAGCAGCTGGCTGGGGTCTCCCACCACCCTGCGTTGTACCAGAACCAGCAAGCTGTGGGCTGTCTTTCTTGCCGGCTTTCATGTCCTAGACTTCAGGAGGGGCTAAACCAGCTTGGCCCACCTCCAGGAACTTCACCATCCTTATGAAATCCAGGGCACAGGCAATTGGGAATCAGGCCTTCAGCCCTGCTGGGCACCTAATCCCTGGGTTTACTTGCAAGCTGCCTGTCCCACTACCCTCATCTTCTGCGTGCTGCCTATTTTATCACCATTCCCAGATTTCAGCACTTCAGACCATGGAATTGAAGCCCATTTTCCCCATCAGGATTATTTAACTGAGGACAGGTGCAATGCTAAGCTCAGATCCCAGGAAACCTTCAGTGTTTTGTGGCACCCCTGGCTGGAAGATCAGGTGGACGTGGCCTGCAGTCCTCAGTCTGTGTTGCCCTGCACTTGCTTCCAACCTTTGTGCTGGATTTTTCCACCTCTGCACCAACTTGCTTGCTTCTGCAGAGCCCACAGGTTCTTACTCAGACCTCTTAATTACATGTTTAACATAAAACATGGGAGCAGCCAGAATACAAGCCCATGCTTTGCTAAGCCATAGCAAGTAGAAAAAGCTGTGACTCACAAGCTAAACTGAGGTCTTTACTGTCTATAAATCAATCCTACTCAGGCTCTTCCCTTTTCAGTTCCCAGCCCTCCCAAAAAGCTTCCTTGCTCTAACATTATCTGAGCCATCTGGCTATTTCTTCACCTAGCAGGCCTCAATAAAAACTTTTTTTTTTTTTTCATTTTCACTGCCCTCTTGCTCAAGAGATCACCAGGCCCATCAACAGAATGTTTTCCACTAACCTCACACTCCAAGGCATGCATGGGTCTTTGTGTTCAACACCACCTCTGCTGCTGACAAATCCTAAACAAAAAGCCTGCAGAAGCAGCCAGTCAAATACAGACCTGCTAAATGCAGTAGCTGCAAACCAGCTGAGCACAGGAACACAGCCATCAGGATGTGAACCCATGAAGCTGTCTCCAGAGCAGAGGCAGCTCTTCTGTCTCTGCAGGACTAAGGACAAGACTGAGATAGGGATTGCCTGCAAAAATTCAGAGCAAGTTTGTGACTTCCTCCATGGGTTCCCAGAGCACTCCCTCAATTTGGCTGAAGGCTAATCCTGCTTCATTTACTTTATTTACCAGAACCACCACCATGTTTGCTTTATTCCCCAGTCCTTTCTATCTTCTGTGTTACAGAGTGGGTTCAAATTCAGCATTCCCCATTCCCAAAAATCTCTTTGGCCAATTCTCTTCCTAACCCTTTCAGCTTAAAAAGCTTCAGTTAGTGGCTGTTCAATACCTTCCCATTAATGCAATATTTTATCTTCCATCCATAATGAAAGCAAGATGCAAATACATCCTGCTTCCCTCTCCAAAAGCATCATCTCCTCTCTCTAGAGCCCATCAGACACGTACTTTCTTGCCTTTCTGACACACTGATTGACAAGGTTGTCTTGTCTTTCTCTAACATCAGAGCCAATTGCTCTAATTACATGCTGTCTGCTGTGCTCTGAGAAGCTGTAAATAAAGAACTAGTCACAATATCATCTCATCCATACTGTCCTCCAAAGCAGCAGCCCTCATCATCTCTGCTTGCAGTGCACACAGGTTGGGGATATATTTCGTGCAGAGCTACCTAACCAGCAGGACTCTACCATAAAAAGGCAGATGCTATATAGGTTTGGGTATCTCTGTAGGGGCACGGCTCAGCACAGTATTTAGCTGATCATGGGCCATTCCCCATACACCTAAACTGCTCTCCACACCCACCTGCATGATTGCAGCAAACTGAGAGCCAAGGTCCACTATGAACTGTATTTTTACCTATAGTGATTGTCAGAAAGGAGATCCCAGTTTTGCAGGTATTCACATATTTGAGACCTAACTGAAAATTCAGTGAAGCCAGTCTGAATTGTTTCTACTTAGCTAAAGCTTTCAGTCAGGTCACCTTCATCCCCTATAGGAACAAAACAGGGGAAGAATTAATAAGTTTCTACAGGAATTATCGCAGAAATGGTACAAAGGCATATTCTAGCTACAAGATGCTCTGGGATGATCTGAACAGCACACAGGCAGAGAAGCCGCCTATGCTCAGGGCTGGGAATTTTCCCATAGACATTATTAAACAAGGAGAGGAATTGCTGCTTGCAAGCAGAGGCACACTGCTCTTAATTCAGCTTCAGGAAGACCCACACTGAATCGATGCTGCGTCTCTGCTAAGTGCAGGATGGGAGCTCCCCAATCAGCCAATAATGGGCTTTGCGGAACAATTAAACGGGAAAATGCATTTCTAGGTTTCACCAAGTCACTGGCAACACTAGCAAGAAAGTCAGTTTAAAAAAAAACAACCTAACAGCCTGCTGCTCAGTGAAGGAAATACAGACAGCAATACACTCCACACGGCACACAAACAGCTCAAGCACTGCACAATACAGAGAACCACAGCCAGGTTTGCGCTGCAGTGTGTTGGTTTTGCGTGGCAAGGTTTTGGTAGCGGGGGGGCTACCGGGGTGGCTTCTGTGAGAAGGTGCTAGAAGCTTCCCCTGTGTCTGATAGAGCCAATGCCAGCCGGCTCCAAGACGGACCCGCCGCTGGCCAAGGCCAAGCCAATCAGCGCCTCTGTGATAACATATTTAAGAAAAATAAAACAGTTAGAGAGCGCTTTTGCAGCCGGAGAGAGGAGTGAGAAGATGTGAGAAACTCTGCAGACACCCAGGTCAGTGCAGAAGGAGGGGCAGGAGGTGCTCCAGGCGCCGGAGCAGAGATCCCCCTGCAGCCCGTGGTGAAGACCATGGTGAAGCAGGCTGTTCCCCTGCAGCCCATGGAGGGAGGATGAGGGGGTGTAGAGATTCCACCTGCAGCCCATGGAGGACCCCAGGCCAGAGCAGGGGGAGATACCTGAAGGAGGTTGTGGCCTGTGGGAAGCCCGCGCTGGAGCAAGCTCCTGGCAGGACCTGTGTACCCATGTGGAGAGGACCCCATGCCAGAGCAGGTTTGCTGGCAGGACATGCGACCCGGTGGGGGACCCCACACTGGAGCAGTCTGCTCCTGAAGGTCTGCACCCCATGGAAAAGACCACACTGGAGCAGTTCGTGAAGGACTGTAGCCCGTGGGAGAGACTCACGTTGGAGAAGTTCGTGAAGGACTGTCTCCCGTGAGAGGGACCCCATGTTGGAGCAGGGGAATGATGGGAGGAGTCCTCCCCCGAGGGTGAAGAAGCAGCAGAAACACCATGTGATGAACTGACCGTAACCCCCACTCCCCATCCCCCTGTTCCGCTGAGGGGGGTGGAGGTTGAAGCTGGGAGTGAAGTTGAGCCCGGGAAGATGGAGGGGTGGGGGGAGGTGTTCTAAGATTTGATTTTATTTCTCATTCCTCTACTCTGTTTTGCTTAGTAATAAACTAGATGAATTTTCCTCTCTAATTTCAGTCTGTTTTGCTCGTGACAATAATCAGTGAGTGATCTCTCCCTGTCCTTATCTTGACCCACAAGCTTTTTGTTGTACTTTTTCTCCCCTGTCTAGTGAATGAGGGGAGTGATAGAGCGGCTCTGGTGGGCACCTGGCCCCCAGCCAGGGTCAGCCCACCATATGCAGGTTTGTATCCCCATTTCCTAAGCCGTGGAGCATTCCGGGCACGTCAAAGCAGGGACAGTCTCCAACCTGCTTCCTCACCAGCAATCTGGTGCTGCCCTCACTGGGCAGAGCATCCTTGCTGGAGAGAGTGACCCTGGCCAGGGCCAGGAAAGTAGTTACTCTTCTCATTTTACAGGTGGGAAACCATGAGATTTAAAATTTAAGTGATAGGCCTAAAGTCACACTGGGAGCTCAAGGAAGTGAATGGCCATCTCAAGTCACCACTCACCCCACACAATGGGTGCCTTCCATGTGTCCCTTCACTGGTGTGCACAAGTGGCTGCACTCAGCAGGAGGATTCTTTACAGTCACAAACACTGCCAGGGGTTTGTACATATCTATTGCAGCACCATGTTCAGAATAGACCCAAGGTCTCCAAAAAGGCAAGTTTTAAAATCCTCTTTTAGGGCACTGCTCTTGCATTTAGACAAAGCAGCAGCAATGGAGAGGGGTTTATTAAGCATGGTCAAAGAGTCACCCCAGAAGGAAAGCTCCATCATCATAGCTTAAAAGTGGAGGTGAACTGGTTCTTGCAGACATCCAAGGCAGCAAGCTCCTCACTGTAGCACAGACTTTGTAACCCACTAACCTGACTTGTGATGGCAGAATAATAATTTCTAGCTCTTAGACAGTCCTTTTTTATCAGTAGATCTAAGAAAACTTTCTAAATGCTGGTTGTGTCAGTGTTTGTAACTGCCAGAATAGGAAGACAGCAGTGAGAGAGATTTCTGAAGATAGCTTTGGAGCACCAGTTTTTGATCAGTACTGTCCTACAATGGGAAACCTGATTCAAAGGCTGCTAAAATTCAGTGGAGCCATTATGCAGACTTCAAGGGGTTTTGGAGCAGAATGCCAGGGATTACTGTAACTTGTACTACAATTGCTTTTACAACAATAAAAATCACATGATAGTAATACAATTTGGCTCGTGCACCCTCATATATCAAAGAGCTTAAAATGATCTGTTGTTGGCTGTTCCCAATGGCACATCTGCAGCACTTCTCCAGATATCATATGCCCAGCTGTAAGTGATGCTAAGGATCCTGCAGCAGACTGAAAAGACTTTAAAAGACCAATTTACAAAATGCCTTTTCTAAGGCTCAGGGTTCATCAGTATTTTGCGCAGTGCATTCCTCAAGCCTTTAAAACAATGCCATTTGTCATGATGCTGTATTTCTTGAACTAACATCACGAAGTACAGGATAGTTGAAAGCACCATCAGTCCAACTCAGATGTCACACCTCAATATCTGTACAATAACATACCCCAGCAAATAACTCAGAATAATCATGATGCCCGTGAAGTGGTTGGGTTTGTTTTTTTTAAGGTAGCTTTGGTACAACATCACACATTTGTGTAAATTACATTCCTGCCAGAGAACAAGTATGCTCCTCAGATGTGGCAGTTCCTCTGTTTACATGTGGCTTTTAGTGGCATTTGCTAACCGGTGAAACAGAAGCTAATTGTCAGGATTCTATAAGCAAGCAGGCTAAGAGCAACAAAATAATTTTAGAGGGGAGGAATAGGCATCTACCGCTGAAATTGCTGTTCTTTTGCAAGGAAAATTTTAACCAAAAGTGGCCTTAAATTAGTGAGCGTCACTTGGCCACAAAGCTAGCAGAAGAGATCGAGCCATCTCCAGTCAGCATGAATACAACTACCAGCAATTCTGGTGGAAAGCATCACATGAAACACCCTGCACAGAGAGGGTGGTGATTTACCAGGATGCATTTCCTTGCAGTTTAAAAAAACCAAACAAACTATATGTGGTGTTGCTCATTGCTTTAACTAAACCATATCCTACAAAATTTCAACTTTTATGTCAACGGAACAACTACAGTGTCCAACATGGGAGGATTTCACACAAAAAAACCCCACACCACCACGCAGGAGTCTGTAACCAGTCAGTCAGACCATGCACTTGGAAGGAGACACACACAGGCTCCACTGCCTGCTCCAAAAATCACTTTATACATCTTTAATAGCTCATAAATAAACCAGCATATGAACAGGGACTGAAATTGAGGTCCTTTGCCTTGGAGGCCTGCCTGAAGCACTAGCACTTTCCATCTCCGACTAGCTGCACGCAGGCTCATGCACTTACCCCACTGGGGTGTGGATTGTTTCCAGCCCTCCTAAACATGAGGGTAAGGCGCCCACGTCCCACACAAGGTGAGATCCCCACCCCATCCCTTTTCCTCAACCCAAATCAGCTGCTTTATCAACCATTAGGGTTTCACAGTCTCCTTACTGGTTGCCTGGGTGCCAGAATCAGACCTGCAGCTTCCAGCGGGCAAGTCCAGCACCTCCAAATGCACCACTGCTGTGCTGACCCGATTGGAGATGCAAGTGACTCCCAAAGGAAGAGGTGTTTGAGGAAAACAAGGGTGCAACCACAGCTCTGTTCCAAAATGGCTTTGCTCCTCATCACAATTTTATTAAGATCTCACTTGTCCAACTTTAAGGACAGGGCAATGAATTAAGTGCTTTTACTACCCCAATGCCAAGAATAAATTAATGATTTATATTAATAATATACAGCATTCTTACTGAAGTTAAGGCCATCTTCTGATGCATAAAGTAGTAAGCTAAAAATTACTAATTTTTAAATCAATACAAAATTCACTCCCTAGTACTACTGCATAAACTGTAAATTTTATGCTGAGTCTTAAATATTAGATGAAAGTGGAGGGAAAACTCTGACTGAGAAAGTTCTCCTCCTTTTCAGTCTCAGAGGTGAGCTTTAGGTTTGCAAGTGGTTTTGGACCTCCCCAGAAGAAAGAAAAAAACCAACCCAAACAGCAGAACCACTGAACACTGTGAAAGACTGTTGAGAGCACCAAGTGTTACCTGGTAGTAAATGAACGGCACACGCTGGACAGACACAGGGTTGTTACTTTCTTTAACTCACAATGAGCTTGATGTAGCACAGGCCAACACCAATACACATATTGGCTGCCTCCTCTCCAAATCACGTTGCCTGGCCCAAATTCACTCGTAGCATTCCTCTCTAGCCTCTATCCTCTCTACTCACCAGGACAAGCTCACTAAAACCAGTATGATCCTTCCCCATTATTTCCAGTGCATTGGCTTAAATCCAGGAAGATGGGTTTGTGTCTCAGTGCAGGCAGAGAAACAGCTGGGGCCACCAGATATTCAGATAAATAGGAGCAAGGGAAATGGGGGGGCATTTTTCACCTTCAGACCTAGCACTGGAGCGGCAATCTCACACTGCAGTTTCTTACAATCAGGTCTGACCCACCAACCATCCAGCTCTTGCAAAGCAAAGAGCTGTTTAATCAAAACAGAAGGACTTTGGAGAAAACCCACCTTTAACCATGGAACAACTTATGCCAGGTTTACCAGAGCTAAAGGGACACAGTTATGTACTCTTTTCCCTCTTTTTATGCAGGCCACAGCACTAAAAAAAAAAAAAAAAAAAAAAAAAACCAACAAAACCCGAAAACAAGTCCAGGGACACCACACAGCCCTGGGATTCCTCTTGACTCATCTCTGGCCATAAAGTTTTAGTTTTGTTTTTTTTGTTGTTTGGTGGGGGTTTTGTTTGGGTTTTGGTGGGCTGAGTGGTAGGGGCAGGGGGGTTTGTTTGTTGGGGTTTTTTTTTGTTTGTTGTGGGTTTTTTTTTTTTAACCTTTTCTGGTTGCATCTGTGAATACAAGCACCATCCCATGCAGCAGAGCAGCATTTGTAAAGCACATCACCTAAGCTGTGCACCCCAAGGTGTCTGGGGACACAAAACCTTCTGGGATGGGGCAAATGCACACACAGGGTGGGGCCAGACACCTGGACTCTCGAACCAGTTCTGACCCACATTCCTTCTTAAACTGTGATTTAACTAAAACCCTGCTAATCAGCCCACCCAAAAAACCACACATATGAGAACACAACTAAGCAGTCAGGATGGTAATGACCCAGTGTTTGAGCTGGACAGCTGTGTGCTAAGAGACCCTCACAGGCACAAACACAAGATGCACAATGTTAAGAGAGGGATCCGTACGTGTTCCTGCTCCCAAATCTTCTTTGCTTCCACGCAGCTGAAATTCCTCCTCAGGCTTTTCTGACAGTGGTTCTGGCTGGCTCTTAATTTTTAAGAAAATGCACATAACCCTCAGCTACTTTAATCTGGACAGACCACTGTAGTTAATAGGTTTCCATCAGTAAAGGACTGGGTCCTGTAAGCACTTCATTAGTAAGAGCAGGACTGATCTGCTCTGCATGAGTTCTCACTCACAACAACCTTTACTAAGCACGTACCTGAACACAGGTGTGCACCACCACCATTAAACAACTTCTGGTTACACCAATTGGGAGGACTTGAGCAGTTGCAGCTCTAAGTATCAACCCCACACAGACTCCTACAATATGACAAAGGTTAATATGATTGTAGTGCCGGTATTCATCACCTACTGCAACAAACTGGGAGCTCACTTCAGTCTCCCCTTTGCACAACATTGTGAAAAAGGAAACCATGCAGATACACTGTGGCTTGAAGCAATGCTTGCTCCTGACAAAGGTCACTGCTCTGTTGGGCTCTCTTGACTTTGACAGAGGGGCAGTCATGAAGAGTGCCTAAACAATCTAGAGGGATAAGTCCCAATTCCTTTTCATTGCTCTGCATTAAGCACAAATTTTCTTATCATTAAGATACTCTCCCCTGGTCCCCCAAAACCCAAGTAATTCTGAGCATAACTGACACAAAGAAAAAGGAAATTCTTCTGAAGTTAATACAGACATTGGAAACACAATAATCTGCTTTCTGGGTGTGCCTCATTCTCCATTGTCTGCAAATAGATCTTAATCAACTAAGTTAAGCCAGCATGCCAATTTTTAAAATACTAAAGTTAGGTGAGATAAGCACTATCCCTAAGAGCATAACATTCTGGGTTATAAACATATATAGGATCTCACAGTTACAAGCTCCCTAGAAACATCCAGTGTTTCCTCTTATAACATGAAACCACTACTCCTTCTAGCCATATCCCCAGCTGGTAGTAGGCAACAGAGCAGAGTCTTAAAATAGATATGGATGTAGGACACACTCTATTTCCCAAGGCAAACTATGGGCAAAATACCATGACCATTATTTAAAAAAAAACAAACAAACAAAAAAACCCACAAACTCCACCAACCACAAACACCACTCACAGGAAAGAAATAGGTTAGACAAGACAGTGACATTTTGGTGCAGGTACTATCCAGTTCCTGTATCAACCAACAGCAACACCAGTACAAGGACGCATTCATCTTCCCAGTGCACAGAGCTGAGGACACACCACACAAACCCCAAAAAAGAACTCCCACTGCCCCTCCACATAAATCCTTAGCTCTAGGCTCTTTGCAAGCTCAGAGGCAGCTGAGGGAGGCACTCCCATTTGGGTGCTAATTAGACAAAGCTGAGCTAATTAGCAAAAGCTGGTGTTCAAGTCAAAGGGGAGCCCAGAGGGTTGCAGAAGAGGAAACTCTAGCATATGTGTGGATAGATGAGTACTGCTGTCTGCTGAACAGTTATGTCCTTTCTGTGCGTGTTTGTATCACATTAGCCTACTGGAGCGGCTATTTCTGATGTCAGCTCAGAGGTAGAAGTGGGTAGCACATGGGATCGAGGAATTCCCTGTGGTTATGGCTTCTGCAGCAGCAGCTCACATGGCTGCACAGATACAGACACCAGCCTGTGCACCCAGCAGAGCCGCTGGCTCTCCCCATGCAGCTTTGGAGATGTGGGCAGCTCTGCAGAGCCAAGCAGGAAGCCAAGCCGGAGATGCCCCACTGCTGTGGAGGGAGGACCAGAGAGCCATGTGCAAGCAGAAGCCCCTCTGCTTGCAGCATTACAAACTCAAACTGCTGCCTTTGTGTTTGCTGCTTATAAAACTACATGGGAAAACCTTGGTGCTAAAGTCTTCTATGAACCCACGGTCTCCCTGCATTAAAGCAAGGCACCTACAGATTCCAGGGTGGTTTTGTGTTCAAAGAGCTTTTGCTGAGCTTCCTTTATAATGTTAATTCTGTGCAACAGGTACAAACAATGCATTTTCCAGGGTGGCTTCAACATTGCACACACCTCGCTGTGCAGAGAGAGCCATCAAGCAGATAACCATCCCACCTGCATCATGGATGCAGCACAGTCACATCAAACAACGTGGTTAAAAGTTAAATAATCAAGCACTGCATGTTTCATTCCATTCAAATAAATCATATGCATGATGTACCATGCCCTGTGAGGTGCATCTTATTTTAAAAGACCACCAAGAAATTGTATATGTAAGTTACCAAAGATGGGGCTTTTTGCAGGAGCAGCATGTGGGAGCCCCCGGCTGAAATGCCTAGCAAACTTTGCAGGTTGGACAACGGTTGTACAAGTCCTTCTGCGTATATTATCTTGAGATCATTTTATTCAAGTGTTACACTGCCAGTCTGCATTAATGCCAGAATGTTAATGTCTAGGGAAGCCAATCTGACTAAATATCATGCTGCTCTAATGAGCAATTTTTCTGTATTCAGCAGCAGTAAGGCTCTGTTGTTGAAATGTAGTTCTTCATAATTAGCACCCACTCATCACACTGCTGTGAGCTGGTGTCTGAAGGCAAAAATAAGAAGGGAAGCCCGTAAAGTTGTAAGTGCTCCTTCAGTGATATCTGTATTAGGGATAAAGATGCTCTGGGACCTTTTTTAGCATAGAGAAAGGAGAGGGATGGAAAAAGAAGCAAAGATAGCTTCCAAAGGATAGGGAACATCTCAACAGATTATGTACTGGGCTGAAACAATGCAGCTATGCTTTTAAAGATGTATCTATAGATGACATGTATTGTCAGGGTATATCCTCTATTTTCAACTCTCAGTTGGATTTCCTCTCTGAGCCAAGGCATCCCAGTAATTTTTCCTCTCCTTGTGATGAGGGTTTTGCTGGGAGACATTAGTAAATAAACAAGCCTCTATATTGCACAGTTAACCTGCAGATCTTGAAGCAGTCAAAGGTTTTACAAATCTTGTTAGGAAACAGCAGCTTTAAAAGGCTCTGCTTACCCAGCTGGAGCAGGTCATTACGTGGCTTGGAGACTGGTGTTAACAACCTGGAAGGGTTTGATCTCAGGCACTGAATGAAGCAGAACTCTCCTACTCCTTAGATATGAGCAACTTTGGAGTCGTGCTGAGGGTTACAAAAGTGTTTTGCCTGTGACACACAGTGAGGGAAATGCTGTTCAAGAAAAAGAAGAACCTGAATCTCTTTGGCTGGGTGGAAGAGGCTCTGCATAACCTGTTGGCACCAGCACTGGTGTTCTCCTTGCTAACCATGTGTTAGCTTCTCATACCCTCTCTACTCTTGGTCACTGAATAAAGATAGAGAAAATGAAAACCAAAAATGATGTCATGGATTTTTCCAATTTTTAAAAGAAATTTCTCTTGAGGCTTTCAGAAACAGCAGCTACAAGAAAATAGAGCACATTTGTGGACAAGTAAGCAAATATTCAACAGTTTAGATATCTTTTCCCCCAAATCCCTGACTAATTAACTGCTAAAAAGCTCAGGCTGAGAGAAATTATTATGTAACCAAATGCAGTAATCCTCAATACCACTTAAGAAAGCAAAAATAAATTAAAAAAACTGATCTAAGATGCATTTTTATTTTCCAAATTTTAGCTTTGAAACTTCTGTGCTCTGTAACTGTTAGGGGGAAATACTGAGTTTTGTAGTCAGTCTTCAGGCATTAAAGAAGCTGCTTCTCCTGGTAAGTGCAGAAGGCAGCATGCCTTTGTATGGCTTGCACCACCCCAGAGCCCTGTCCTTCCTACCTGTCCCCCCTGGGTCCTTGTGGGGCCCGGAGTCTGCTCTCCAAATGCAGCACGAGTGGGAGTGCTGATGCTCTAGCACAGGGAAACGGGGCAAATTTCTTCTGTGTAGGACAGTTCAAAGAAAACTTAGGGTGGTGGATGGAGTCCTAACTTTGGCATTTCAAATACACTGGGAAAAGCTTTCATATTTTAAGACATGAAGATGCGAGTCTATACTAAGAACGAGTATGTAGCTAAGGTACAATGTGCAATAGGGGGGTATGTAGGAGAGGGCCATTCACAGCAGGTTAACGCACTCTGCTTTGGCTCAGCAAGTGATGACAGGACTTAGCAAAGGGGATCAGTATATCTGCTAAAGTATTTGGCTGTCAACAGCTCCATCCACAAGTGATACACTGAAAACTTCAGCTCCTTGTTTTTGGTAATTTTGGCACTTGTCCTGTTCTAAATCTTCACCCAAGGCCACGCTACCTCAACAGCATCTCCATCTGCAAATTAACAATTCAGTGACAGATCAGACATGAATCCTCTGCCCAGCTCCAGGCATGTGTTTTGGTAAGTTGTGAGCTTATGCAAACCATGTGTACCAGCTGACAGCTGATACAGCAGGACATCCTAAATCCAATCCCCATTTAGCCCCTGCTCTTCAACATGCATGAGATCACCTGAGTCACTGCCTGTGCAGGACAGAAAACACTGGCCCTGGGTAGTGACAATAAATATTTTCCAAATAAAAATTCACTGCATTACAGTCTAACTCCCCTTGATAAAAGTCCAGTACTGGACATCGTAATCCTCCTGTTCTCTTCCTACAAGAACTCTCCTGCAGATCAAGGTTATAAAGCAGACAAAAGGGTGAAAGATTATAAAAAAATCAAATCACCCTCTTGCTTCTCCTCTCCACGCAACTTTAAAAAAAGACAGTGAAATATCAATCTCCAGTAGATGGTTTCCCTCCTGCAAGAAATTATGGAGAGAGAGAAAGAGGAGACGGAGGGTCCAAGTCAGGCAGGAGATGTGCTGGTGACATAGCTGATCCCATGGCAAGCATTGAGACATGTAGGGCGCCAGGGCCAAGAGAAGCAGCTCAGGAGGAGTGAGACGTGCCCTTCTGATACTGCTGGGATTGAAGAGCACGCAGGGCATACATAGTAGGGTGTATAATGGGGCGTTTGGATTCACATGGTAGGTAGTTAAAAAGCCTTTTTCCATGCAATGACTGGATCACATATAACCCTAACAGCTGCACGGAGCTTTCACTGGAGGTTTTCATGTGGTTGCCTGTAGTAAGCCATGTAGTAATAAGGACATATTTTTACCTCTCTTTCCCTTTTTGCAGTTGCCTCATGTGTGAAACCAATGTTCTTGAGTGACTCCACTCTGCAACCACCTTTTGGCCTGATCTTCTCCTTATGTCTCTCATTTAGACAGCATTATGCTGGTACATTCATAAACATGTATTTATAACTCATTCAAGTATACACACAATGGCACCATTCAGGTGGCTTTTTTTATAATGCTATCACTTTTACTATTTCATTAGACTTTCTACTGTTTTGTGAAAATTTCAGACCTCCGTGAAGACACACCAGTGGGGCTAAGGAAGATATAGTTCCCACACATCTCTCCTAGCAGGATTAAGAAAAGCCTTCTGATTGCTAAAAACACTCTCCTTTACTATAGCAAAACAGGGGAAAGAGAGGCTGATCGTGAATCTGCTCCCACTAGCCATCTGAACCCAATTAGGCTCCTGATTTGAGAAACCACGTGAAAAGTAAAAAAGGTTTCTCCCCAGGAATGCAACAAAATAGCTCACTTATAGCAGTCACTCTCTGCTGAGTTTGAGGAGATGGTCCTTTACCCTGGTCAGCAGGAACTTTGTGCCTTGAAGATGCAAATCCTCATTCTGAATGCCCTCAATGCTGTAGACAGGCAAACAGAAGGAGACACAAGGAAGCACTTGTGCCTGAGAGCATTGTGTTTTCCCCATCAATATTAGCTGGTCCATTAGAAGTTATCTCTGCTTACCAGTTCTGCCTCATGTTCCTCAGGCTGTCATGGCTGCAACACTGTTATGACTCTGATGGTCAAGTTTGATGTGTTAATGACATAAAGATTGGGCTGAAGGGAAAGGAAGAGTAAATGCATTTCCTAATCCATGCACGCATTTCCAGCTCTCACTGAACTTGCGGTAAAATTTCACAGGATGATATTCTGGTCATTGCACTCACTAGGAACTTCACTAGTCTTCAGTGTGATCAGGATTCACTTATTACTCCTTTCCCAACAAAAGGAGTTTGACCCCTTCCATCATCCAGATTGTTCCTTCCTTTGCTAAAAAAAAGCTGAAAGTCTCTCTTTTTTTTTTTTTTTACATTTCAGCTACTGAACAAATAAAATCCTTTTCTTATTCAGCTTCCAAAGGCCAGCAAATACCTGCACATACCATGCGCAATCAAAGAGCACATGGCTGATAAAGGCAGACTTAGCTGTATGGGAAAAGCATTCACAGCATAGACCTGTCTGTGGGGACCTGATGGAATCAGGAGAATGAAAATAAAACTTTTTTTTTTGGAAGACAAATATCTCTCACTCCCCATCGCTGTCCTCACCCCAGAACGCAATGTCTGTGATGAGGACCAAGGGTTATACACAAAAGCAAAGAAAATCCAATGTATGCAGCAATAGGCAGAAAAATCTAAAAATAAATGCACCATCCTGAGAGAAAGACATCTGGATCCTCTTATGAGAGAGGCATGAGCAGTGTTTACTGCAAAGCAATAGTGGCGCTTGCAAATGCTAATGTGTGTGTGAATCTGAAAAAGCAACAGACTGCAGGAGCAACATGAGTGCGTGGGATGCAACACAGCATTAGCTATATCTGCTTGGGGCTTTTTTTAAGGATAGGGAAAGAAAAAGCAAGTTAGTAACGCCAAGGGAATTTAGCACACTAAACCTTGTCACTATAAGGATGTTTAAAAGAAAGAAAGAAACCAATCACGCAAGTAATTCATTTATCCTTCTACTTGAAGTCAATGGCTGCCATTCTCCGTCAAGTGGGAGAATGTCCTTTGATCACTGGGTTGAGGGGTCAATGAAACTCACCTCTAATAACCTAGATTTAACAGACAATTACAATGAGATACCCCTTTAAAAAGTCAGCCTGGAAACCCTTGCCTGTGTCCTAAAAAGCAAGGTGGGAATTTCAAGAACTCTTCAAAGGCTCTGTTGTGCTCACTAAAAGGAGAGGTGAAGCAGTAGCAACAGTTGTTGCTGATCCGGGTAAGGAGATACAACTGCTTCCCACTCATGCTCAGCCACTGTGCATTGCAGGTGGGTTTATTGTCTCATGCAGTGCCAATAGGATATAAGAGCCTCACCTGTCTCCACATGACACTGTTCTTAGGATACATAAGTGTAGGGTCCTCAAAATAGGTTCAAAATAATTTTCGTCAAATAGACAAGCCTGACTTTCAAGCCACAGCTTCCAAAGAGAAACACTCTTAAAATGTAATCTGCCACTCTGGTGCACATCTGGTGCAACGGTACCTTAAGTCTAGAAAAACGCATGCACTTGCATACAGGCACACAATACATTAACTCTAGTGCATGTACTATTATTCCTAATTATTTGAATTTCAATAAACCCTAGGAGTCCCAAGAGGGACTCCTGTATGCCGAGCAAAGAAGATAGTCTTGCCCCAAATGGCTACGGTCTGAGAAGACAGAGGCAGAAAGTGAAGGAGAAATGGGGAACACGAAGCCGTGTCAGTGTAACTGGGACCATTTACTATTTCGGTTTTGTGCACCTCAGAGGCAGGATCTTTCTTACTACATGTCCATAGAGTGCCAATCTTAATGGTGCCTTGACCTTGATTGATGTTATAAGTTAGATATGATAATAATAAGGCAGACATTTTCTGAGTGTCCTCACCTGAAATCCATGGTTTTCTGAGGGCTGGACATAAGAATCAAGCACTGCCTTGCTGAAAACATGTTAGCAAGACATTTGCTTAGGAGGGAACTGTGACACAAGTGCCAGACAAAAAGGCTGGATCGCTTTTAACCAGACACTGAACAGCCACATCTTTCACAGATGTCCTCCCACTGTTTTCAATAGGACCTGTCAAAGGCTTGAACTTTTGAAAAGCTGGGAATTTCATTTGAGTTCCCAAATGGCATACGTACGTTTTTAATCTGGATCTCCTTTACTATCTTATTGTTAGTTCTGAATAAATTACCCAGAAACCTAGGCCTTTTTATTGTCCCTCAGTTCTGCTTTCTATAAATATGTTCATTGTTTGCACATTGTCACTGAACACTTAATACTCTCTCTCCTGTGGAGCTATGGCAAATGGTTAGTTTGGAATATATACACTACTCATTAGTCACTGTAGAACTAAACAATTAACTCGTATGATGTTGTCTCCTTCAGTTGATGATGAGAATAACCAGCAGCAGATTATGAATAGCAAATACCCCTATTATCCTTGTAAAAATGAAGAGAAGCATCACTTTCATATTGGTGCACTGGGGTCTGGATGATCTACCTAACACTTGATCAGAACTTAAGCAAACACTTGTGAGTGCTGCTTTATCGCAGTACCCTAACCGCTTTATTTTTAAACACAGAAGTTGTCAAAGAAGAGTAAAAGTAACCTCCCAAGCAATGCACTAATGCATTAGGGTGTCTCTGTAGGAGAGACATGTATTATTTCAATAATACATGGATTCAAATCTATTCACTTGGTTCTTAAGAAGGAACTTTTTTTTTTACATTGATATTTTACTTTATCAGGACATCAGCAGCTGTTAAGACTACAGACTTTAGCATGTCATTGTCCATCTGTAACACACCACAGGGCATCTGATTGTCAGCAGATTATTCCCACTTACGGTGTCAGTCCCAGCCCACAAGCCCCAGGTAAACTGCATCCCTGTGAACAACGCCTTTGCATCTTGCTGCTCTGTGGCCCCTGGCTCAGTCCCTGGCTCACAGCAGATGTGGCAGTGAAAGAGCAGTGACAGGAGTGCACCAGGAAGGACCCCTAAAAGTGCACTGGGAAGCTGCAGAGTGCTGATGGCATATGTGACTCAGACGGCTCATGTCAGCAGAACCACATGCTAAAGATGCATCAAAAGTCTCAGGCATCAAATGGCTATTTTTAATGTTCACCTTGAGCTTTAAGAGAAGTTACACATGTTTATGGTTTACAGGATTTGCGTGTGTTCTTTTGACTGCACAGGAGGGACAAGCCACTACTGCACTTCATGCTGAGGGTAGAATTTGGATGCCACGTTGCAGGAAGATGGACTGAAGACACAGTACTAATTCCAGTATATGTGTGCACAATGCATCTAGCAAAGGAGATAGCTGCTCTGGGCAGGGCAGTCAGGCATGTTCTGATGACAAAAGAAAGGAAAATTCCACCCAGGTATCCTATTAAAACCCCTGTCACAGGCTTAATCTGATCACATATCCCACTTCAGATTTACATATAATCTCAGAGCTGCCCCTCCCCCAAAAAAGGATGTTGGTCTGACTTAATGGGGAAGTAAATCCTAATCCACCCCTTGAAAATTGTGCTGGGGTACATCCATATGAAAACAGCCCTTAACTACTTATGCATGAGCAGTGTAGTGATATTTTGCACAAGGGAAGAAGCGTCTTGGGCGGTTTCCATAGCAGGTCACTACAGTTTGGTCTGTTTAAGAGGTGTCCTACTGTTTCATCGAAATATGTTATTCATCTCATGTGTGCAGTCAGCACCATAGCCATGTTGTATTGTTCCTCAGGCAACTAACACGGCACTCCATGGGCAGTGGTGCTAGAGAAATGATCTCTTTTTGGTTTTCCCTCTTGCTTTAGTTTATAAGCCTCTGTCAGCAGAAGCTTTGGATACCCAGTGCACCGACAGCAGGTATTTATCGGAATATTCACTGTAGACACATCTGATGTTTGTAGATATCCAGGGGCAATGACGGAGCTGTTGCTATAACCTGGTGGGATGCCACACCCATACAAGTGTATCAAATCCCCTAATTCTCTTCGGACAAAATTTCCAGGTGGGAAAGGAGGCTCAGCTCAATATATAGATGAGCTCTGCCCTCTGTGCAAGCCCTGCTCCAGCAGCCTCCATCCCCAGGGATCTTGCCCTAATTCTGCCCTAATTACTGAAAGCCGAGTGGTGTCTGGGGTCAGGCAGCAAGGATGGCCGGAGGGATCCAGCTGGATTGCTCTGCCCTACATGGCAAAGGGCTCCTGGGAATAAGGAACGCTGGTTTCTATTCCTGGCTCTAGAAAGCAGTATAGCCTCTTGGTGACGAACAGAGCAACCCATGGCAGGGATGGGCAGATGTTGCCTGCTCACTTCACTGGCCAACTCACATGTGATTTTATTCTTTATTGGTTTTTAAACAAGGTACTTTGTTGGAAGGACAACTTAAGCCAGGATTTTCTCATTCTTTCTCGGGCAGAAATCTTACACTTAAAATAATGAGTTCATCTTTAAAGGAGCTACAGTAGGAGGCTTTAAAATGACTCAATACTGTATTCTGAAAAGAACTCGTGGATCACTTGTGCCTCAGAGCTATTTATACGCTACCTGCCAGGGAAATTCACAGATGAACGAACTAGCGAGAAACATACTATTCAAGAGAGAGTTTCTTAGGATCTGGAGTAAAAAAAACCCCACATAATTACATAAGGGTTCTGGTTCGGAGGGCTCTGCTCACTGGAGAGAAACTCTTCAACATCATTTCTCCATGTGCTGCTGATAGGGGCTCTTCCCTCTGCCAGAGAAAGTTACTGCCTAGCAGGCTTGGAATTCAATACCTTCCAACAATTTGTTATTGTAGCAACATTATCTGCACTATAGCTGTCAGGTGAAAACACATTGCAAAAAATGGGAAGTGCATATGCACATAACTGGTTTGTGGCACATAGCTGCTCTTTTTTCATGGGTGAATAGCACTAAGCAGAAGTAAAAATCTAGCATGCTTCTTTGCACTCCCCTTAAGAGTACAATGTTAAAGGCATCATTTGGAGGGGCATAGTCTCTGTATGTCACTTTACTCACCACCAAATATCCTCCAGAGTTTCTCCATGGGTGAAAGCTGGCTTTAAACATGCTGGGTGCAGCATGCAGGATGCTAGAGTGGCACAGCTTGGAAATCTTAGAAGAGGTGGAGAGGCAACAGCGAGACACCCAGCTCCAAGATTAAGATGCAAACAGGTGTCTCGTATCAGGCTCAGGTACTTACTTCCACTGCTTTAACAGCACCAGAATTAATGCAAGACATGTCTCCAAATCCCCTTCAGGGTGGTCCTGACAGCCTCAGCCTGGGCTCCTAATTAGCAGTTCAGTCTCTGCCCAGTGAGTGAAGGCAGGGGCTCTCCCACACATCCACACTTGGCACAGGGCAGAGATTAATTTCCTGCTGACGCCAACGCAGAAAGCAGCCTGGGATTGAGCATTAGCATGTAACTGAGGTTTCAGTGCAGCACAGTAAAGGGGAAGCACAAGAGGCATGTTGCATTGGTGAAATGAGACCTTTTGGGGACATCCCCTGGGAGAAGAGCCCCCACACACCTCCCACTACATTGCAGGGAAGTCCTCCTTTCTTCCTCCTCCTCCTTCTTCTCTTTCTCCTCTTCCTCCTCCTCCTCCTCCTCCCTGCAGGGCAGACAGCAGGTCAGGGACTGTAGTGGCCTGGGCTTCCAGGGGACACCTGAGTCCTGAGCCCACCTTGGGCTGCTGCAGATCATGGCTTGGAGGCAAAGGCCTCAGATTTTGTCCTCATTGCCATACTTTCCTCTTTTCTCAGGTATTTTCTCTGCTTTAGGGAAGGGCTGTCACTCTTCACCGTGGATCCCTCCTTCTTTGGTGGTTAAACAGGCTCGCTGCATAGTTTCACTAACGCTTGCATCTCTTTGCCCCCACACAAGTTTTATCAAGCCGCAACATTGCTAACCTGTGTGTTCTCAAACCAGCATTTATTTGTGTGTGAGCTCTCTGCAACCTACTTAATATGCACAGGGCTGTGGAAATGATGCTTCACAATCTCTCTTAGGCAGCCACAGAGCTCTCTGGAGGGACAGGGCTGGGACAGCTGAGAGACTGAGGAGCACTCATCCACCTAACAAAGAGTAAAAACCATGCCATTTACCAGATCAGCTGCATAAATATTGCACAAGCTGCAGACGCAGAGGTCATCCCTGCATCTCGCTGAGGCAGGCAAGCCTGCTGGGTTGATCTCTCCTGACGGGTAAATGGAGGCTTCACTTCCCCGCACCGTTGCCTTCATGCTTGTGCCTGCCACTGACCACTCACTGTCTCTGAACGGTTCAGGAAATTTTCTGTCCTCTCAGACCTGGGCTGGGGTGGTGGGGGGGTCAGATTTGACCCACCAAGCCTTCCCTTCCCATCCCCCAGTACAGCAGTTGAGGGCGTTTGCCACTAGAGATGTGAATAAAGTGCCTGGCGTGCTCAGCTGTCTAGAAAAGCTGCTAGTTAAACATCTCAGGCATCTCTGGAAACCCTCACAAGCCCCACACAAAGTCAGCAGTCGGGGTCTGCCACCTGCAAAGACACAGCATGCAATGAAGTGGATGGAGGAGGAAAGCAGTGCTGGGACCATAAAGCTCGGCCCTGCTGCGCAGTTCCCTGAGCTGCAATGAAACTCCCACCACAACAAGAATGGCCATCAAAAGTCACAACTAGGGCAAAACCACAACAAAATTGTAAGACTTATTTCCACTGTTCTTTTTTTCATTACAGCTGTTCAGGTCCTTGCAAGTTGCAGAGGATCTAGCAGAACTGCTGCTGGAAAATATACTTTTTCAACTGAAGAGTGGAAAAAACCTCCTCCCTTTGTTTCATCATCAGCTGTTCTGATTTTGTGTTTGATGGAGTCCTTGTCTCATATAACTCCCCACACCCCTCCAGCAAAATCTACAATGGACATGCTTTAAAGTTAGCGGGATTATAACCACACAGGGACAAGTCCCTTCCTATCTACACCCCTTTACACTGAATGGCAGAAAAACAGCCCAAAACACAATGACAAACAGTTGATCTAAAATTGACTCCATTTAAAAAGGTATTTTAAAAATTTCTTTAAGAACACCTTCCCATTAACCTTAACAGGAGCAGCGCACAGGGAATAAATCAGGCTCATTGACACAGGCAGGCACCTATGCCCAGGTCTGGGCTCTGTGAGGGGACCAGATCCATTTGCACAGAGAGCAGCAGCCCTGGCATACGTTAATCCTTCTTGCAAGATTTTCATGATTGACACCAGACAGGGCTCCTGAGGATGGCCAAGGGCCAGCCTTATCTTGGGCTCATCAGCATTTTTGTCCTTTAAAAGGTGAACTGCAAAGCAAATGTTTCAAATCCAGAGGACTGCAAAAATAGCAGCATCCCAGCAGGGTTTCCCTGTCTGCCTTAAGATGCCTGGCTATTTACAAAGACAGGCACAAAACAGAAGGCTGAGGGGTGGCTATAGGCTGCTATAACCCTTTGCCTCCAGAGCAGGTTGGGGCAATAAGGGCTGAGCCCCAGCAGACCTTTGAAGTCTGCTTGTTGCAGTATCCTACTTGTGTGTCGCAGGGATGGAGAGGCAGTCAGACATGTCACGGGCAGTCAGACGCATAATGGCTGTTATCAGGGGTTCACAGGCTAACAGGGATGGAGATAAGCACCTAATAACATAGAAAATAAAAGAAACCATTCCAGGCTGGACTTTGAGTTGGGTCAAAGTCTTTTGTTTTTCCTTCCAAACACGAAAAAGTTGCAATCTGATGACATGGAAATTGTTCTGGCAAGACTGTCCCCCTTCTTGACGGGGTTTCTGACCTGTCTCTTTTCTCTCCCTGTCCCACACTGTGTTTCTGTGTGCTTTCAACAGCCCTAGATCAAAGAATTTCCATTTTCTGAGCAACAAATACCTGGAGATTTGTGCTTCTGGGAGCAAACAACATGAAACATCAACACAAAGTTATGGCAAATATAATGTGTTTTTCAAACACCTCCAGGAGCTTTCCCCATTACGGACAGGGAAAACAGTCCCTTGCTCTGGGATGGTTTTTGATGCCCACGGAGATCTCCAGGGCAGTGACCCTGTGCGTGCTATGAGGCATTGCTATGTACCAACCTAGGACTCTCCTTGGCTTCACATAAGAGCAGGGACATGGGAGAGCATCAGGAAATTCATGCTTCTCCAGGACTGCTGCTCTGCCTGCTGGAGTGGGGTTTCGCCCTCAATTTCACCATCCCAGCATGAGCCCCCCTTGCATAGCTCAATATCTTCTGGAGGAGGCACCTTTCCACAGTATATTTCTAAACACAGAAGCAGCAGCCAATTCCTCTTTTGAACAGATCAAAAAAAGCAGCAGAAATATTTCTGAAACTTCCTCACAGGCCTCAAGGGCCGTTTATTTTCCCTAGTTTATCTTACAGATCCATTTAACTATTTCTTGAGCCCCAGGTGCCTGCCCGGATGGGCCAGAGAGGCCACACACACTGTGTTCACAGTTGCAGAGGAAATCCCGACATGCTAGTCAACAGCACGTGTATTCAGCTGAAGTCACTCCCATAAGGGAAATAGCATTGTACAGGATGATCTGGGGTGGGGGGTATCATTCAGTAGAGACAGCAGTAAATATGAAGCATACGACCACGTCCCTGAGTTCCTAGATCTCCTGCACGGGAGCTTTATTGGCTTCTAAGAGCTGAAAATCAGGCCTGTGGATGGTTGTTACCTCTCCATTCCTGGCACACATGTCCTCCCTACCACCTGCCCAATGCACTGGTTGGTCCAGATTTGTTTAGCGCATCTTCCTGTCCACTCTCAGTTTGTCCCATCTGCTTTCCGGGAGGAGCTCTCCTCTGCATAACCCTGCCTGTCACAGCAGATAACGATGCTCTTTGTGCTTGTCCCCAAGAGACAGATGGAAAAGAGAGAAGAGGAAGGCATCTCAGACACACTGTCGTGGTGTCAGAGAGGCCTGCTGTGACGGGCTGGTGGAGAAGAGGGCTGTCTGACACTGGGGCTTTGCCAGCCAGCAGGAAGGCACTGACGGAGACCCTGTGACTCGCTTCCTATGCGGGGAGTTACAGGAGCATATGAAGGGATCTCCAGCTGATGCTCAGCAGAGAAAGGGAGGAAAAAACGAGCCTGATAAAGTGACAGTCCCCAGCAGAAGCAGAATTGCAAGATTGCTTGCAAGTAGGACAAGCTCGTATGCTAGGGATGACCTGCAAACATCACATCTCCTTGGAAATGGCCTGGATACAAAACCACATATTAACTCCTACTGCAACAGAGCATGGTGCCAGGGGCTTTATTTTCCTACTCAGAACATAAACAAAGAACATCCTGGCTTTAAGTGCAGCATTTAAAAGAGATGGCAAACACTCTCCCACAATGCACCCAGCTAATTTTACAGTAGGGGGAAATGTATTCCTGCTCCCAGCTGGTGAGGAGCTCAGCCAGAGCAGTTGATGGCCTTCAGATTTTAACCTTGCTGGAATAATCCCAGTTTCATAACTAAGGGATACAGCCGACAAATTTCTCAATTTGCAGATTAGACAAAGGTCAACTCCAGCTTAATCTGCTGCTGCGACAGGTCAGGAGACAGAGTAGCTCATAAACAGTGTGAAATTAATAAAAGTATTTAGTATATTGTATACACGGTTTTCCATGCCTGCAATCCAAAGAAAACAGAAAGGGGGGGACCAAAAGTCTTCCAAGCAATTGCCAAGTATCTTCTTGGAAAAATCGAGATAGGAATGTAGTAGGGAAAAGTTAACAGTGTGCGAACTGTGAGGGATCAGATCGACCCTTCCCAAGGACAGGCTAGGGGCAGAGGCTTTCAGAATACGCCTTTGCAAATCCACGCCCCGCCTGAACTCAAAGAACCAGAAACGAGACCTCAGTGGAGCTCCACTGGCTTACAGTGGCCAAGGGTCTGGGTCTGCCACCCCACACATCATCCTTGGTACTTACAGCAAGGCACGGCCCATGTGGGGGTAGCAGAGATGTTATGGATGTTATTGGTCTTACTGGAGGAACTCCAGCAGAGATTTTTAAAGGAAACAAGAGAGATGCAGTCTTGTGCAAAAAGAGGTGGTAAATATCTGTGGTAAATATTTCTGCTTTATTTAAACCTCCTTTCAAAACGCATTTAGAGCTTAACAATAGGCTTCATATTTTGTTCAGGATTCAAATACATGTTTTCTTCCACTCCACCCAATTAAGGGTTGCTGGAGTTTCTGCCATTAGAAAATACTCTATTTTGTGCAGAAAAATGGCAAAGCAGATTATGTTTGGGGCAGACTGTATTAGGTTATTTATGAAATTAAGGCTCAGGAGCACAGCTTGACTTCTGGAAAACTGCACTCAGGAATGAAATGTTATACCTCATGGCTTCTATAAACCAACAGCAAAGCACAGTAGAGGTTTCTGGCATACCTTTATCCCTCTGTCCTACAAACCTTTGTGTGCCACTCCCATCTGCCACTTGACCTACAATCTCCATGCAATCCTCCATACCAGGACCTCCTCTTATTTCCCAAACCTTCTACAGACCAGTTACCATTATAAGCAGGAGGCTGACTGTCTCCTCAAACCCATTCACTCTTTGCAAACTGGATGGTGGAAAATGTCCAACTTGTCCTTGGGCACATCTGCATTGCCCACACTGCATCACCACAGCAGCACAGTATTAAGCCTCAGCTGCTCAGTCCTTCTGAGAGGCTTATTTTGTCCAGACAGGCAGATCATTGCAGAAGCTCAGCTCACAAGGCCAAGACAGCACCTCCACAGAGTGTGGCACTGCCCGGGATGGACGGACAGATGGCTCATCCGTACTGCACTGCTTGCTACTGCCTGGTCTCAACTGCCCCTACATCTCAGTGACATCTCTCTCACCACTTTCCCATTCTCTCTGTATCTGGAGATCCTGCTTCTCTCTCCATATCATCTGCAGCACTCACATCTGCACTGCAGCATTTCTGCTGGGGCCAGGCTCCCTGGGAATACTGACCCCACATCACACTCTGCACCTTGTCCTCTTATCACAGCATTTGCCAGAGGGAGTTTCTCCTGAGCTAGTCAAGGCCTGAGGAACGCAAAGTCAGTACTTGACAGCGAGAGGACAGTCTGCATCACACCATCTCACACACAGCACCTTTGGGGTCCAGCACGCCCACTTAGCTCCCCTCATGCAAGCATCTACTAGCTGAGATGATAGATAATGGTGCTTCTTTTTTCTTTCCTGCCTTACTAAAATGTTGTAACAACAACCCCATGGTGAGCAGAACAGCAGGAGAAGTGCACATTGCTCATGGAAATTAAACCAGAGAATAGACAAGCCAACCCACAGCAGGAGAGATGTGGCAGCCCCAAAGACTTGCTCTCCTCCCTTTGCCTTGGTCCAAACCAACCGGCATGAGCTGGGTCCCACCACTGTGCAACTGGAGTAACCCTCAGAGAGAGCAGATTCGTGGCCAAACACCTTGTCCTCTGGAAAAATCAAGATTTCTCAAGCGTTAATTGAGTTTTCCACCCGTGAACTGATAACACAGCCTGTGAGCAAACAGCAGCACTTTTGTCACTACCTTGCCTTTATTCTATTATCACCACCCATCTGCACAAAATGCTACCGGCAAAAAGTGCCAGCTCCAAGAGGCAACCGTTATTCATCTCTGAGTATGGGGAAAAGAGAGAGAAAGACAGGAAAAAAGCCATCCATGCAGGTCTTGAACATGTTAGCACTTGGGATGATGGGTGGTTGTCCCCATTTCAGTTGCTCAGTCAAATTGCCTAACAGAAAACTCATCACTGCCATCACCTTTCTCCTTAGCTTCAGTCCAGCTTTTCATTCCTATAAACCAAGGAAACACTCCATGCCAGCTTATTCCTCCCTGAAACCAGCAGCATCTTCACCAGTGCAAATCTCCGCTTTACTCTGCTAAAAACTGGAGTTTGTAGCACAGATATGGGATATGGGATCTCCCTGCTGCACTGCCAGGATTGAAGATGGGTGAGATATGGGGGCTCAATAGCTCATTTGGTGGAAAGCTCAGACTTGATCAACCCTAATGGTTGGAAGTTTCTGCCAAATTCAGACAGTAATTTTAGCTAAGAAAAAAGATTTTGTTGAAAAGGCTTGCATTTACTGCACAGTGGTTGTGGCAAATGGCACTGCAATTTGTTTATGTTCAAACAGTGTCTTTTGCCAAAGCTGACTTTTCGTAAAAATAGTAAATAGTTTCCAAAGTGAAGTGAAAGGAATTGGCAGGGAAAGAATTGAACACCTGGGATTTAATAAAAATAACTTTTTGTTTATTTTTTGTTTTCCTGAGGAAACTGAAAATTCCTTCTCAGGCTGACCTGCACAAATACTTATATTTTTAATTCATTAATTCAGTCTGTGATCCAGAAAGAGAGAAAGGACTTACTCAGCAGAGCAACAAGACACCCAGCTGGGCTTGAGAAGAAACCCAAGACCTTTGTTGGTACAGAAGTGCCTCGAGGGCCAGCAGCTAGCTTTTAAAATAGCCCTAATCACCTTTATATTTATAATGGGATAAAAGGTGGAAGTGGTCAGGAATAGTAGGCAGAAGCACAGCAGAGAAAAAGGTGATATAACAGAGTCTTGAAAGTCACAGAATCACAGAAACATTCAGGCTGAACAGGACCTCTGGAGGTCTCCAGTCCAACTCCTGCTCAAAGCGGTGGTATTTCAAAGCTAGCTCAGGTTGCTCAATATTTTCCTTTGGCTGAATAGAAGGAATAATCTCTTCTCAACTCACTGGCTTTGCTCTTGCTCTAGTACAGCTCATGCAGCATAACCCACTCACCACCAGAATCTTTGCACATCATTCTGACAGGACAATTGCACCATGTGTTTGCAATGTACACATGTATGTTTGCATGAATAAATGCATTATTCAGATTATGCTAGCAAAATTCTCATGAATTTTAAATTAATAAAGTCCAGTAAAATCCTAAGAAGGACTCTAAAAAGTTCTATTCGCTCCCTGTGTAAGAAGTGATTTGCTTTCAGTGCCCCATAACATAGATTTTTGGCCTTCTTTCAGTGATCCACATGTCACCAGGGGAGGACGAGGTCTGTGATGAGGAGGGTGACTCAGGGCAGCAGAGCCTGGAGCCCTCCTGGGTATCACACACCCACGACCGTGCCACATCCTCTCCCCTGCTCCCCATAATATCAGGCTCTCAGTGGGTGGTGTTGCACCTGGGGGTCCTTGAAATGCAGCAGCATCTTGTGTTACAAAGGTGATGTCCAGCTGGATGGGAGCATCACTTGGATTGGAACATCCTCAGGATATCTTCCAGAGATCTCCATGGAACGGCCCCCGGTAGAAAATGGCAGAAGAACTTCTACAACTTCCTCAGAAATTGTATTTTTACCCCATGGGATAGTGACGTTAGATAATAGTCCCACTCAAACTCCAGCATCTGAATTTCAAATTGGATGGAAGTTCTTCCCAATCTTGCATACAATGAAATGAAAAAATACCCACAGTTCAACACCACTTGAATGGCATGTCTTACAAACATAAATTTAAGACCATTGATTTGTGAAAGAAAACCCAAACATTTGATATGAAACCCATTCACTACTAATTGAAGCTATTCAAGGTTATATAAAATGGATATGTTCCCTTATAAGTGTGTAAAACAATGTTACTGCAAAGCCATATAACAAAAATCGAGGGAGCTATTTAAAAAATAGATTTTGTCCTCTGCTTATCAGAGTGGTTGATGCGGGAACATGTATGTTTACAGTTGAAAACATTTAATAACGAAATATCCAGCACAGGCCAATTTTCATACACTCTTTCTCTTCTTTGCCTCCTTTTATTTCTTTGAGCTTTTCCCTGCTCTGCAATATTAGACAGGGTCCCGAATCTCTCAAGCAACAAACCTTTCACTGCATCACCAGCAACAAGTAGAAACTAAGAAAGCTGATTCCAGTCAATGCTCAGCAGCAAGATTTTGCTGTGGTAGGAACATAAGCTAAAATTTTCTTATCATGGGTGCCTGGAGTTTGCTCCTCTAAATAAAATCCTTTCTGTAATAGGGCTGTAGCATTCTCACATGCCAACAACTGAAAAAGGAGTTAGGTGTTCCCAGCACTTCAAATTCTCAGGCCATTTAGGTTGAGTCAGCAAAGCACAGAATATCCAGCTTATTTTAAGCATGCACAGAGTTCTATTTGAGACCTTATTTTTCTCCTTACATGCAAAGGTCTGTAAATATTGACAAATATGAAAACTGGGTCTTCATATTTTATAAGAAAAATACTAGTCCAATCAAAAAGGAAGCAACCTTCTGGCACTGCTCCTTTCAGATGTTTTCCAAAACATTCTCAATTTTTTCTTCTCAAATGTGTGCTATCTGCATGCTGAAAGACTGTCACGATCCCCTCTTGTTTATCCATGCTCAGCTTCGGATTCCCAAGCCTATTATTTCTTCCCCCTTTTTCTTACTTAATCTGTCATTCCTTTGGCCAGTGAGTAGAATCTATTCAACAAACAGTATTGTGTTTTTGGAAAGAATTTGCCTTTTATTATGTTTGTGGTTCAAGGGGTTGTGGCTGGCTTGGCAGTGGCGTTTGAAAGGACAGCTTCTTAATAATTTAAGCCAACACATAGACCAAGGAATTTTGGAAATATTCATGCCACCAAGATGAATTTACAAAATTCACTTGAACTGGGAAATAATCATCAATGTTTGGAGGAATCTTTGCTGGGATAGAAAATGAGTGTGTTGTACCCATGGAGTCACTATCCAAACAAATTAACTCTCACCTTTGTACCATATAAAAAATATCTGTAACCTCAGGGATCAAGTAGGTCAGGTATCCTGGACTGTTGCAGCCGTACTGACCTTTACAGCATGAAAAATGGAGATTATTTTTCAATCCAGGCAGCTCACTGACTCTGTGTTACATCAGCAGCAGCCTTTGCTGCTGAGCAGAAGGAAGATCACATATGTTGTGTTTTATATCCATGAAACAGTTTTAAATCCAATGAAAAGGTACTTCAGAGAAGGCTCTTCTGAACTCTGTTGTAGCTGAATGCTTTAATGAGATTGTCAGGAAAGATAAAGTCTTTTTTCCCCAAACTTAATAAACAAACTTTTCTGAAAAATTATTGCAACAGTGTACCACAAATGATAAAACTACCAGTGTCCTTGCACAGTGATCTTTTGTGGACCTTGTGATTCCCCATTAATGCTGCATGCAGGATGAGACCCAGAGACCAGCAGAAGATGCGGCATTGGAGCAACTATATTGGAGCTGCAACACCCACTCTTGTTCTGAGGTGAGAATTACAGCCACGCTAACACCCAGGAGAAACCTAAACATACAAGAAATGAAAAAAAAACCCCAAGCCTCCAATTTACAGCAGACCTAAGCAAGCAATCGAATCGGCCTTTCGTGAAGCTGGTTCCGACTTCACCTAATAAATTTTCCACAGCTGGACACATACAATGCTGCCACCCAAATATCTCGCAAGTGAATCTCAGTGTTATGTTCTTAATTTTGGTACAGAGGGGATGACACAAACATTCTTCAGTGGCTATTACAAGTTTAAATGATTTTATATTAGGTAAATCCATATCTCATTTTCTGTCAATGCTTGAGAAATGATTTTTTTGGCAAAGAAATGTTTCCCAAGGCCAATGACAAATGTGTATATATCAGCATCAAGAGAAAATAAGCACTGAAACAGGCACAATCAAGTATGTATAAAAGATGTGTTTGCTCATTCTTCCAATCAAGGATGCTCGTTAAATAATCATGTGACTTATAAGAGGCTACAATTAAGCAGTACAGCTCACATTTCAAATATTCATGTTCAGTCTATAGAGCCCAAATACAAAGGGAATAATTTCCAAATTTGGTTCATGAGTTGGTCTGAGGAAACACTGTTTGCTCATTGATATTAACACAGCTGGGAAGAGGTGCTACATTTCTCAAAACTACTTTCTTTGATTATTTCCTCATCCTTTGAGGAGGTCAGAAAATTCTAGTTAAAAGAATTGGCTGGAAAAGGTAATTTCAGGAAATTTTTTGTCCAATTAATACTTTTCCCAAACAAATGTATTTTTGTTTTGGAAAACATTGAAACCAAGTGTCAAATATTTAACATTTCTTTTTTTTTTTTCTGATGTCATTCTTACTGCTTTCACCATTTCGTCAGAGGGTAATAGTGACTCTGCACACAACCAGTGCAGTTACCCATGGCACTGAATGACAGTGGCAATCCCAAGGTCAAAGCAGAAGCTGAACCAGCAGTTGTACAAAGGCATTACAACCTCACTCCAGAGAGGATACACCTCAACAAACACACCCCAAACACCCTTGCAGGGTGTCAGGGTGTATTTCTACAGCTCACGACTACCCAGCTCAGCCAGCTTCCCCCGTAAGATGCTCCAGATGCCTCTTGCCTTGACTCCCAGCGTACTCCCATAGTCTGCTCTGGCTTTTGGTACCAAATATTTTACAAAGGTGTTTAATAAGATAGGCATTGAGACTGACTGAGGAGCCTCACCAGCAGCAGCTGCGCTGCCTGAGCATTTTGCTTTTAGCATAAGCTGTCTGCTCTTTAGGTAACTCGCAGCACGCCGTGGCTGTATTGCCCTCCACCTTCTCCAGCTCAGCCACCAGTTTTCCATGTAGTACTGGGTTTTACACTTCACTGAAACCCAGTCAGAAAACAACTGGTATCTTACTAAAGTAAACTATCATGATTGTCTTCACAATCCACATTTATAAATCAATCATGCATTTTTCCCATTTTTCTTTTACCTTAATGTTCTTAACAATACTAATTAGATCAAATTAATATGCCTGTACTTGCTGTATCTTTTTCCCTTTCCTACTTCCTTGGATGCAGGCACTATGCTGTCAATCTCCAACTATCACTGCACTGTCATCTTCTATAGCTTGTCCCTGCCAAGCCTGCATTTATTAAAAATCCTTGTTACTACTCTTTTATGCTGAAGATTGCCCTGGTAGTCCAACTTAAGCCATTGAATGCTATGTTTAGGTTTGTCTGCAGGAGTCAATTCACCCCCTCAAGGAAAGCATGGCTTTTCCTGCAAAACAAACAAAAAGCTATTTTTATTTAAAAAAATAAATCATTACCATCACAAGACACTGAAATACAAAAATATCAGCCATTCCTACTTTTCTGTGACTCATGGTTGGTGCACACTTTCAAAGGGAAACAGAAGAAGCTGCTGGTTTGAGCAGAACAGGGACTAAACTAAGATGGGAAAAGAAGAAATTAATGTATTTCCTGCTGCCATCCCTCACCCCAGCTTATACAGTCCTCCAAAAATAGGGCCAGAAAGGCTGAAAGACATCACCTAGCTCCATCACTGGCCTCAGGCAGCAGTACCACTTCCTACGTCATCTGGGCAATGTCCCTCTGCACTGCCCATACAGCCCTCCAGCAATAGAGCTGCAGCCACCCCACCCCCCAGCAACCCATGTTTGTCTATCCTACATGTCTACATCTCTGAAAGCTTTTTCCAAATGACTAATCTGAACCTCTTATGTTTCAACTGAAGCCATATCCATTCCTGCCCACCATGGACCTGAAGATCAGGTTAACTCAGGCTCTTCGCTTGGGCTTTCATGTACTTAAAGACTGCTCTTTTTCTGTACCCTGGTGATTCTCTCCTTTAGCTGAAACAAACCTAGTTCTTTAAATCTTTCCTCCTTGATCATGTCTCTCAGACTTCTGATCACCTTGGTTGCTCTCCTCTGCGTTGCATGACTTTCTGCATTGCTCCTGAAGTGTTGTGCTCCAGACTGGACACCACACTCCTCCCCAGGCCATTTGCTGCATCATGCACACAAAACCCACGTCACCATATCTCAGCGTGGCATTTGCTGGTTAGCAACAGCAAAACAGCACAAGCTTTGCAGCCTACGGTGGCTTGCATTTCCCTTGTGACCCTCAACACCCCAGTCCTCCTCTGCTGGACTCATCTGTGGCTTCCTATCCTGTGTTTATGAAGTTGGCTCTTCCTGAGGAAATAACCTGTCCCTGCTGAAACCCTTCCTATTTATTCAGACCATTTATACAGATGCCCAAGATCATTCTGAGTTTTACATGGTCTTCCTTGTAGTTTCCCAGTGCAAGATGTAGAAGCTGGGAGAGGTCAGCCAGTCTCCAAGGGTATGGAGAGCAAAGCCAGCACACTGGGTCCCGCTGTGGCACAGCAGTCCTCCAGGCATGGTGAAAGGTTGAACAAATTTGTCTCTACCTTGAAGAATGGCAATTTTGTGCCCTTCCAGTTGAGTAAATGAAGTAATTGAAAAAGTAAAATGCATTCAAAATCTTTTTTAAAAAAGCAATTATGTTAATAGTGCCAACTAAACAAAGAGTGGGGGAGATGGTTTTGCTAGGAAAGTCTGCCTCCAGAGCTCATGAACGCAGGACAAGTGGACCAGAAGGCACCTGCTGAGCTTCTAAGCTTAACCTCCCTACCACTACAAGCATCACATTACCTAATTTCCTCCATAAACTGATGAGATATCCATCACTTGAGAAATCCAAACCCTTGAGAGTAGCTTGGATTTTTTCTTCTTGTTATTCATTTTTCTCTCCATCGTGACTTCCTCTCCTCCCTTGCCTGAATGCTCTTGTCCAATTTATACCATTTTGTCCTTGTGCCTACACTGACTTTTAGTGTAGCTCATTTCTCCTGTCTGTTTGCTCCAAGCACCAGGAGCAAACACCCCTTTCCCTCTCCACTTTGTTGGACGAGGTTAGAAACCAGCTCCTCTAACGCATCTTCTCAGAACTGGCTTGTACCTGGCACAGCAGAGAAGTTGTGACCAGAAACCTGAGCAAGCAACACTGCAGGCAACATGGTGTTTTGCTCACATCTAGCTTTTTCATTTCTAAAGGCCACAAAAGCCTGGGGCACCTGGTGCTAGGTGCAGGCAGGAGCAGAGGACTCCTGGGAAACCTTAGATCTTACCTGCTCTGGCAGTTACCGCCATCCAGCTAAACGGGTCTGAAATTGATTGAAAACTTCTGGAACAGCTCATTTTTTTTCTAAAATGCTGATTAAAACACACAGCACAGCAAGGCTGAGGAAGCAGTCGCCATTGCACCTCCAAGTGCAAGGTCAGGAAAGGGAACCTGATGGCTTCTAAAGTCTTCACTTCTCGCTGACAGAGAAGCCTGCACTGCTTTCCTGATCACACAGAGAAGCGGAGGGCATTTAAAAAAAGGTTATCTTTTATAGAGCCTACGAAGAATGAGTCAGATTTGCTGTCTTCACTGGCTTTCCTTGCTCAGCACCAGTAGGCAAGCAACATTTTTAAGTGAGTAATGGGAGAGCACTATATAATTGTTTGAATCCAAGGACACTGGGCAGCTGCTAGGTTGGGGAAAGCTGATAGGTGGTGGCAAAGTCATCTTCCATAAAGAGAGAAGAACCTGCTTGGTATTATAGTTCAGCAGCAATTAGATGGGCTGGACCAGGAGGCAACTTCATATTCACCAGTGACAGAGAACCCAGGTCACACTCCTGGTGAGTGCATTAAATAGGTGCTAACAAATCCTACTTGCTAGTGCACTAGCTCTCAGATTTAATGGGTATTTTCAAGCTGAGAGTAAAGTGTGTTGATGTCGTTGATCTTCAGACAGCAACGGCAAAGAATAACTTGTAAATGCAGGGTTGAAATTAAGCATACTGACTGCAGTTGTTTATGTTTTTTCTGATGTTAGCTGAAAGTGGAGCTATTGCAAAAGAAATTCTGTCCCCTGGGAAAATTTCATATTATTTTCAATTTTCTTTTCATCTCAAATCAAGCGGAAACAGAAAACCTTTCTATGGAAGAGAAAGCTCCACAGGAAAAATGTTTGGAAATGTTGAAACACGTTGCTTCAGCAAATTTAGCAATGTCAGTAGAGACTACAAATAACACATGGTATTCCCTCTATGTTGTTCAGCTGGAAGGGTGAATGCCTTTACAAAACATAACTAAGAATCCTTAATACGAGTTTAAAAGTGAAAAACAGGTGGAAAAAAACCAACTATCTTCATGCACATAAGTAAAAATAGCTGTCCTACATTTTTCAGGAGAGAGCAATGACTTTTTGGAGTCTCCGCCTGAGAGGCCCCACAAACTGAGTCACCGATGATGAAGCTGAGACTCGTTTGGAGCAGCCTGGGCCTCAGCAGACCCAGACCTAGTTCAAATGCACCTGCTGGGACTATTTGTAAGACCCTTTACTCCATTGTCCATCAGTTGTCCCATCAGCAAAATAGTAATAAAGGCATCTACTTCCTTACACCTCCCCAAAATGCAACCTGAGGAGCACGAGCTTAGTCTTGCATTCTGCACCTTCCACTGTCTCTTGGAAAGCAAAGGATGATGTTGGCAGAGAGCTGGCCAAGAGAAAGCAAATAGAAACACAGAGACATTATAAAGCAAGTCTCCAAGTACTACAGTCTTGCTAAACTCCTAGTTCCAGTAAATACCAAAGACACAAGTGGGTTATGAGCAGGGGAAAGGGAAAACTGACCCCTAAGAAAATGCTGGAGGATGTGACATTTCCATTTCCAAGATGTTGCTGATATGCTGAAAAATCCCTTTTCTGCCCATTTAGAACAGCTGGAACTTCACTAAAATCAAACCCTCCCCGTGAAACATTTTTTTTTTTTGCAAATCAGCACATTCTGCAGCACATTTTTCCTGCCTTGGCAAGGAGGAAGGCGTCAGGAGTTACCACTCGGCTGTGATGATACCTCGTAGGAACAGTCAGAAGAAATTCCTGAAATCCTTATTGCTGAAGCTCAGGCTTTGACCGATATAGCAGAGGGACCGTGTCCACTCACTGCTAGCAGCTGCAGGCAATTATCTGCAGGCTGAGATGGGAAAACATGTAACATATTTTATGCAGATGTCAGACTAAGAGAACAAGTAGTAGAAAAGGGAGCGACCAAAGCTGCACTTCTGGGACCAGTTCACAGAACTGTGTAGAAACAGTTTGAGATTCATCCTGTGCAGATCACATTAGAAATTATCTTGATGACAAAGGAAAAAGAAATGAAGCTATTCTGTGCACCTTCCTACTCTTTAGGGTGCAATCAGAGCACATCTTCAGCACTGCTATTAGCATTCCTCCACCAAAGAAATCTCAGTAAAGCATCGAGCTCACATTTTCAAAGATGATGCTGGAAAGCTTCCCAGATTATATATTTTCCTCTTTAATTTATACCTCTGAGGATAATGCTAATCAAGGAGGCAGTGAAAATGGTGAAACATCCTCGGACCCAGGTTGATTTATTAACAGTGGTTGCATTATTCTCACTTGGAGAACGATGCTAGTATCCCAAGCTTCCAGAAAAAAAATCTTGTTTGCTGGTAGGTTATCAAATACAAGCTGACAATGTACTTGCACAGCAGATATGCATAAGTGCATTGCACAGTATGATTCATCTGCAAAACATCTAGCATGCTAGATGCTCAATTTAAACTAGGTTACAAGAACGATTAATTAAAAAGCAACAGCAGAGAGAGAGGGGGGAAAAAAAGAAGCCCAAACTCTGAAATCTCCTACCAGGAATGATATATTTTCTTCTCACTCTTTGTTCAGCCCTCTCTCCTCAGGTTGCTTTTGAATAGAGTTTGGATGGCATAGGGACGGACAACCATGTAAAAGTACATGGAGCTAGACGAATATTACAAATGCCATCTTCATGGCCTGGCAGATCTACCAAATATTCCAGGGATTATACATGGTCTGTTTACCACGTTCAAAGTGAGAGCAGATTGCATATATTTTACACAGCATAAATCCCCAAGCCTGTCTCCTTAGCTCTGACCTGAACTTCTACCACACAGCAACTGAATTATAAAGGCTAATGTCAGAAAGACTTTGGAGGAAAAAAAAATTCCAAAAATGGCAACTGGCTTTTACTATGATAGCTGCTCAGATGATCCACCATAATTTCCAGTGGTATTTTTTAGAGTAGGAAAAAGAAAAGAAAAGAAAAAAAAGAAGAAAAAAAAACAACAGAAAAAATGTGCATGACATGGCAATTCTAAAATAGAATTGAGAACTTTGCAGGCCAGAATTTAAATTTATGTGTATTTGGAATAAATGTCCTACTATAAAACCAAATGTGGATACAGTACATTTCTAAACTGCTGCCCACCAAATCAGGGGAAACATATGAATTGATTTGGGAATAATTTGAAAATATATACACTGCTTTCTAAAATTTTGACTATTTTTTAAAATATTATTTTAATCTGTGTATCTCTTGTTGAAAGATTTTCTTGTCTGAAGGCAAGTTTCTCAAAAAATTGATATTTCAGGAACTTTGGTCCTTTTTCCTGGCATCAGCAGAGACAGGTGTGCATTTTCAAAGGGAGAGTTCCTATTTCACCCATATAAAAGTAACCCACTTCTTACTCAGTGACTCCACATCTGTGCATGCGACCAATTATTTGCCTGCTTGACTTTTCAATCCTGTATGCAACATACCCACGTTACACACACACACAAAACTTTTTAAGTAGAGAATTAGATACCACCTACTAAAGATCTACTCCAAATTGTTCAGTGATGTAAAAATCCTATTTTGCCTGTAACCAAGATGCCACTTACCAGCCGTTTTGATATAAGGATTTCTGCTTAGTGAAAGTGATAAACAGAGCTACTGCACAGAGGATCCAAAATCTTATTTTCTTTCATAAACAACGTGTTCAGAAGAGGTTGAAGCCTCTGGGATTTCTGATTCTCACACATCATCTTGGAGCTGCACCTTTGGGCCCAACACCTTTCCTACAAACTAATTTTAGTCTGAGAATCACAGATTATATACACAGACTTTCAGGATAACCAGGAGGCTCTGAGAAATCAATTCTATATTCAACTACAGTGATACTTTTGCTAGAGCAGTACAGAATACAGCAGTAGAGAAACGTGAATGCTGCATTATGACTTTTTTAAAGAACTGCAAAAGCTGCAAAAGAGAGGAATCAGCCTTAGGTTTAGGTTAGCCCCACGTCAAAGGCAACTGTCTCAATTAAAGTTTAGTGCACAGCAATATTGCAGTTTAGAGCATCTATTTGGTCAATGATGTTTACCGAAGATATAAACCTTTGTAATAAAAAGGAAAAAAAAATCAGCAAAGTGACAAACATGGTACGTCCTAAGACACAGATGAGCACTAACCAGAAGATGAAAAAATGGTGAGCAAAATTAGGATATAAGTTTTTATAACTTTTATAAGGGATGGGAGAAGGCATTTCCCTTTTTACTACAATCAGTCTGCAAATAACATGATTACTGTTCATACCATACAGCTACACCTGCACACAGAGCAGTTAAGCCTCCTGTTCAGCTGAAGAGCACATTTAATTTCCAGTGTGTTGCATTGCGCTTCATTGCTGAAGTCAACAGGAATGAAAATATCCTGAAATGCAAAACATGTCCTACGCATATGAGCAGCAAGTGCATCGCTTTTGCCTCTCAATTAAGGACATCAAGGGAAAGACCTAATTAAGACTTATTGGCATTCAGACCACCCTGTACATCAGTAGTCACTGGAGAGATGGGACCCATGAAACCTCATTACACCCTCCCACAAAGCACAAGGGGATGCTGCTCCATAGATCAGAGTGGAGATGAGACGCTGTGACCTCCGGGTCTGCCTGCTGCAGGTTTTCACCTCCTGCTCCGGCTGCGGCCTCGGTGCACGTTCCTCACACAGGGAGGGGGATGCCGCTGACCCAAATGTGGGTGAACACCCACACAGTGGTGGCAGACTTAAGAGTGACTTTTAGGCTTTGCTCAGGATCTAGCCCTTTGCTCTGCCAATGAGTTTGGGATTAACAGCATTTCCAAGCAAAGCTGCTCTGCTGGCTATGTGCGTGTTGGGACCTATATGGTGTGAGGGGGTCCCCACCTCCCTGGCATGCAAAATGCTGTCTTTTGGTGGGTGTAGGCATCTTCCCTGCATCAGCCTTGCTACCTCCAAGTTGATGGGCATGATTAGGCCTGAAAAAGGCAAAACTCCCTTGCTGATTGATAGCCATAAATGCAGTCTGTATCTCCAATTCCTTTACAGGTACCCTCAAGTGCTTTTAGGAGCAGGGGCCAGGCCCAGCAGAAGAAAAGCACTACAAACTCTGACAGCTCGGGCTGTCTGCAGTGCCTCTCTGCACAGCTGTGCTGCAGAGGCTGCACAGGGTGAGGATTTTCAGGCTCTTTGGTTGGGGATGTCATTCAGATCTAGCAGCGAGGAGCTCCTGTCCAGCCCCGTGACCAGAGGCTGTGCCCTGACACCACAGTCCTCCTCCTTGGCCACAGGGTTCACCCAGGGATGCCTGCATGTGCGCTCAAGACATGGGCTGATATTTGCACAGAAAAAAACCTCAGAGACAAGAGAAGCACAAGATCCCCAGGGGCTGGGAGCAGGAAGGTTTCCAGCCTGACAAGGCTGTCCCATACATTTGCTTTTTACTGGCCATGGTTAACAAGCCCTTCAGTGTCTTTAAAGCTACCAACAATAAATCAGCTGCAGTTAATAAATTCAGCACTGCTGAAAAATAAGACATAATTCATGCTCTGAATGGCAAAGTAAAGCTTTGAGCTGACATAACTCTGCGGTTCTGCAGAGTCACTCCGGCGCAAAAAGCATCCTTCAGCAAGCATCCTCCCATAAGCATCCTCCCGCACTTCATCCTCACCTGTACCCAAGCAAACACCCCACTGCAGCACTGCATCCGGGACGGGAGTCACTGCTACACGAAGGAGATGTTGGGAAAGCTGCAGCTGTTAACGGCAATTGTGTCAAAATAATCTCTGAAGAACCAGCTACCTTTTCTGATATGAGATCTCATGATAATTGAAGGCTGTATCAAGGGCAGGTGTCTCATTACAGCAGTGAAAGAAATAGTCAAAGAACTCTTTTAGCAGCTGTTATTTAAATAAAGATGGAAAACCCCACTTTTAAGGAATATTAAAGTATAAAGCCAATGCTTATGAGATAATACTTTAGTATTTGAAAGAGACAGCCTTATGAAGGCAATAGTAATTTCCAACAATTTTTAGTCTCACCTGGACACACACAATAGATCAAAATAAACAACAACAACGTTATAATGATTTTCATTCCAAGTTTTCAATGTCTTTAAATGTTAATTTCCACAGTGCTGTAATGAGATAGATAAGTGCTGGTGCCTCCATTTTACAGACAAGTGACCTGAAGCAGTTTGGTCTAATGGGTAATAAAGACAATTTATCCATGATATATCTTCTATTTCATTTATCCCTAAATTCAGCAAAACACATGCTCACCTTTATGCACATGCTTAAGACCATCCTAATTTTTTAAAGCACTTAAGAATGTGCTTATGTTCCGTATAATTAGGATCTTAAATACTTTATTGAAACAAGGAGGACTGAAATAGGTGATTAAGGTCCTCTCTATATCAAGTCTTGTCTTGCAGGTGAGTGCCAAGAATTTATTCTCACTGTTGAAGGTACAGGGTTTCTTAGAGGAACAGGCTGACCATAAATCAGAAGTGTCTTAAAAAACCAGAATACTACATGTGGGGTGTGTTCGTGCGTGCTGAATCATGCCAAGTCTACAGCAGCACATATATTTACTTTCCCTAAAATAGAAAACTAATTACAAATTATGCTTCATTACTTGAAACATGGTTTGCTATGTGACGGCCTTCTTTTCTTTTGAAAAAAACAACAAACAACCCAAGAAAAACAAGAACCCCCAGAATTTTGTAAGCAGCCTTGATCTGGCAGTAGGAGAACACAACATGAAAAACAGACACAAGGACATAAATGTTATCTTAAAAATGAAAAAGGTTTAGTGTGTGCTTGGCCCATTTTAGAGGTACCAACAACTTAGGAGGGAAAGTGAGGCAAATTCCTAAGAAGTCACCCATTTAAAAACCTCCATTCCCTGTTGATGATGTGGACCTGCAGCACAACTCCTTGGGTACTTCAGGAACTTTGAGCTAAAACGCATGCATGAAATAGGTAGGTCTTGAGGCCAAATCAGGTCTCAGGGCCTAAAGCAGAGCCAAACGGTAGTCCTGAGCATCGCGGGTCAATCCAGGCCACACAGTTGGGCCAGCATCCTTTCGTGGGACAGTCTATGAAGGCATGATAAACAGAGCTGTGGGATCTGCCCAAACTTTTCCAGGAGGACTGAGCCAGAGGCAGCACACAGGCATTTGCTGGGGTCACTATCACCCGGCAGACTGAGGGCACACGCTCAGTGTGCACGTACTGCACACTACAGTTTTGGAGGGGGAAATAAGGTGTAAGACATGTCATTGAATGGCATTTCTAGAGCTGCAGAAAAAAAGGAGGCAGATGTGCCTCCCAGGACCCTTAGAACAGTGAACCACCCAGCCCAGGGGAGACTTGCAGCCCAGGAAATACTGCAACACAAAAAAACCCAATGCTTGCCGCAACTGGGACATCCAAAGCCTCTCCCCTCCATGCTGTTCTCCTCCTCCCCAGCCTCTCCTCCTCAGTTCCTTGCCTATAAATAAAACATTTCATTACTGAGCGATGAAGACTAGAATAAGGCAGGTGAGTCACCCTTCCTGGTACTACTCTGCTCTTTCATCTGCCTCATCCTCTTCCTCAATCCATTTGCAGCCCTGAAGGCGGAAGAAATTTCATCAGCATGGAAGTCAAAGTGGGGATGGAGCTACCTGCATCCCTCCGGGGAACAGGGCAGAGACAGCTGCATTCTGATCTGTGTAGAGCTGAGAACTAGATCTCTGTACAGATTTTAAACCAGGACATTTTAAACACCTCCAATAGCACTTTTCACCCCCAGATGCAGAGCACTTGCTGGAGGAGCCCAACAGGAGCCATTGCTCCTACTTTACCCAAGTGGGAATGAATGATGGTATTTCAATAGGAATTTTTTTAGATGACTGATTGTGAGCTGGGACAAAATGGCCACTTTGTCAAGCTTCATGAGAATTACAGGAAAAGAAGGATCCAAGAAGAAATCCACTGTGGTTCTATCCCTCTGCAAAATTTGCTTGCACCCACAAAACCGCAGGGAGTGGGGAGAGCCTCCACCAAATGATCTCCATTGCCTTCACTTCACACCAGTATGTCAGAGGTTTTGAAGGACTAATCCAGGGAACACAGAAAAATTAAATTTAATTTTCTAAATCAGGAAAGACTAAAATGTCAATAATAGAATTGGTATGAATATGTACTCTTCCAAAGTGAGACTAAATCTGGCCTCAGTTGGCTAAATCTGAGCAAGATTGTCTGACAGTTGAGGACGTATTTCCAAACAGCTGCTCCGGCTCCCCTGTGGCACATGCTTAAGTCAGTGAATCCACCCTATCAAGACTCCTTCTACTTAATAACTTAATAAATAACTTAACTTAATAAATCAGGTTTTGGATCTTGGCCTTTACAGTGCACATGGCCTTGAGCAGTACATTGCCACGGATGCTTAGGGAGGGGGACCTCTTGCTAAAGCAATACTTGGGAAGGGGTGGGAAGGTCAAATGCAGCGTGTTCCCATTGGCCTTGGGGAACATGCTGCATTTGGTTGTGCTCTGAATTCTCCAAAAAGTGTCAGTGCCAAACCCAAGCAGTGCAGACATTCACGTTCATACCCACTTCTCTCCACCCAGGTGAACCACAGGGCTGTCAAGCTGCCTTGAAAACCATTAAACACCTCTCTCATGTTGAGGTGTAAAGCTGCCAGTAACTCACCCTCTCCAGTAACTGGAGAGAAACAATAAACTGAGATTTAGAGGTGAAGCATTATCAGTACAAACACAGGCTTATGCTAGGAGCACCTCACTGCAGTCCCTTGCTGGCAGGGGGTTGGTGGGTTAGTTCGTAGTGAGAGCATGTGGGTACACAGCACACATTTTCAAGCTCAACCTCTATGAATCATGTGAATTAGAAAGGTTTTTTAAAAATGGCTTTACTAAAAGCACTGAGCCTAGAGAGTCCGTCCTTGTCACGGAGCAGCAGAAGCCAGGACCACTCACGGTCTTGTGTGCTACATCTACACCCAGCAGAGCATAAAACACTCCTGGGATTTGGTATCTCACTGCTCCTTGGCAGGCAGAGGCTGTTCCTCAACAAATCCGCCTCATCCAAGCAGCTTGTAGTTCCTCCTTCCCACCTTGCCTTGCTGGCACATACCACATGGGTGTGTTCAGTCCCATAATCATAGGACTTTCGTGCCACTGAGGCACCCCGGGGGAATCCCAACTAGCCTCTGGCTGCTGTTCCAGAAGGGTTCCCATAGGCCATATTTGCCATCCCGTTGTGTCCCCATAGACACGTCCCAGTTATTAATGCCATCTCCTGTGGCACTGGCCACTTCTCCTTTGGGCAGCTGAATCCTACCTGCGACCTGTCTTTGGAGGCAGCTGGAAATGGGTCAGGATTGCCAGGGATGTCCTGACTGCTGTGGCCAGCCTGAAGGCAAAGAGCATCCTGGCATGAGTATCAGCAGGCAGGGCTCACTGGCAGCTCTCTCAGTCTTAGCTACATGGATGTAGGGGCTGCCTGTACCACTGCTGCCTATAAATCACCCTACAGATACCCACAAATGCACAAGGCTGCATACAGCTTCCCAGATCCTGACACAGGAATCACCATTCGTATGAGTTCCTGCCCTTTTCCCCCTCTTTTTCCCCCTAAGCACACCTGCACTATAGAGGTACAGTCCATTCTTACATTTTGCCATTTCTCTGAAGGAAACCATATGTATTTATCCTGGGAGATGCCTGGTAGACTGTGTAATATTTTTGGAAATAATTCTTTTCAAGGAATTTTAATCACTGTTGATGTATAAAAATAAATAACAGAATATGTGACCAGATGGTGTGTTGGGTGACATGGGGCTCTCTTCACCAACATGCAACTGCTCACCAGCCTTTCAGGACTGCTTCAGTCTCCAGTCCTTGCAAGAGCTGCCTGCAAGCTGCTCTCACCCTGAACCAAAGTCATCTTTGGGAAGGAGCGAAACACTCCATTTGAGGGAGAAAAGCATTTTCAGCAAATATAAAAAGCAAGAGAAACTGCTTTGTCCCTGCCCAGAAGCTACTGAAGTCTATCTTCACTCCTGCTCTGCAGGAGGAGAAACAGATGTGGGATCTGCAACTCCTTATTGCCCTGATTTTTCTTGAGAAATCTCCGAGCATTCCACTCCTTGTGGGAATTTTTCTGCAGTCCCAATCATTGCCGATTTTGGTTGATCTGAAGAACGGGGAGTGAAATCCATTTCTTTTCATCATTCAGAAACCACTCACAAGGTTTTGACACAAAGCCAGTTTGGCTCAAAGCCGGGCCCATGGCCAGCTTGAAAATATTCCCGAACCTTTCAACAATCCCTGGCTGGTTTTCAAACTTAAAACAAAAGCTGAGATGAGGGAAAGTTTGCAAATTTTTAGGTTGTATAAGAAAACTTCTGTACAACTTGTGATAAATTCCCACCATTTATTTTCAGTTATTTTCATGCTGGGAGAATCTCTCAGTCTCCAAACCCTGTTCTTGCCTCAAAGAGCATAACTATGTTTTTCACCAAAAAAAACTGCTCTGAGAGGTGTGGAGGAAGATATGGGATGTGTTGGGAAATTACCTGGAAAACATACTGTCCAGTTCACTCTTGTTTGGATGCATTGTTCCCGGTCTGAAGTGTCCCCAGGCACTCCATTGTATAGGGAGTCTTTTAAGTTTATGGCAGTTTATGGCAGTGTTGTAAGTTGCTGGAGCTAGGTATCTCCCGCTGGGTCCATTCCTACAGCTTAGGAATACGCAGGAATCCCCCTCAGAGCAGGAAAATTAAAGAGCTTTATGAAATACTTGACAGGTTTAGATATTCAGCAATATGACAGACCTCTTATTCAGCAACTTAAGAATATTTAGTCGCATGGAGACAGCAGGGAAATTATTTACTTCCCCTGGTGAAAGGATCAGGAGCTGTAGCTGTTGAGGTAATGTGGAACAGAAATACAGGTGCTGCAGCCACAAACAGAAAAGGAGACTGCATGCGCAGGACTGCACTGGTTGGGATGCTGCTCTGTCTGCTGTGGTCGGCTAGACACACACAGCACTACATAACAGTTATTTTATTAAACAGGGAGAATAAAATGGGAAATGTTTAAAATATATTACTACTCTTATGATATTGCTAATTTGACAGACTGTCAATCCACAGCTAGCAAACACCAAAAAAGATCTGTATTGCTCACTTTATCTCCACCTTGCCAGAGTTTGACACATGCAAACAAACATGTCTAAAGCCCCTTTGCAGAGGATTCAAAAAGCCAAAAAATATTTTTATTGCTTCTCTTTTTCCTTTTATTTCTTCTTTCCTTTTCTTCTCTTTCTTCCTTTCATTCTTTCATTCTGTCTATTCTGCATTCTATAAGCCTGAATTTACAGACCAGGTTAAGCCTGACGAAGCCTTCATTATACGTAAGCAGTATCACAGTCATTCAACTTAATGGGGATTTACACAATTTAAGAGACCACCCCTCTTTGTTCTGTACATTAAGATTCAGCATGGCCATATTTTTATCCATCAGTGAACAACAAAAGCTCACAAGATCCTTTCCCCCTTTTTCATGTCATTATACTGTTGAAGCAACCCTAGCTGGGGACCTCAATCCTGTCCCTCTTCACACACACACCCCCTGCACCTAGAACAGCCTTACATTACAAGCCATCTGCCTCTCTCCAGTAAAAAGTCACGTTTCACAACCTACCACTCAGATCAGCGAATGAGCAGCACATCAGCAGATTTGCTGCCTGCCCAAAGCTACAAAACAGCAAAACATTTCCCACATCAGCCGATGGGCGTTAGATCCCATTTTACTACTGAACTCAGTAGCATCAAGCAGACAGAAAAGCACCAGGGAAACATCCATGTTGAGAGCACACACATGCACAGCTGCACACTCAGACCCTGAAAAAAACATACAGATGGGTATGAGTGGAATAATACATGTAGTCACGCAGACCGTGTTGTTTCTGGCCAGCTACTCTTTGTGCTGATTGACTGGAAGGGATTAGAAAGGACTCAGCCCAAAAATGCAGTTCCTAATGCTCCTGCAGCTATTGCATAATGGAGACCGATTCCAGTCCCAAGCCCTGACCCTCAACTTACTCAAGACAAGTTTAATGCTGTCAGGCTGTATAATGGAAACATCTACTTCCCAGTGAAGAGGAGTCTAGACAGGATCCATCAGCTTCCCAAGACCTCAGTTATTTGGTTATTTGAGTTCTTTGACAGGAAGCAATGGGAAAGAAAGTAGGGAAGTGTCACCAAGAAGGAAATAGAGTCTTTTTTCCCCAAACATTTCTACCGGGAGCTACTGGACACTGAAGGCTTCTGGGGTTCATTAACAGATATACACTTGCTCTTAATACATCCACTAAAGAAATGAACTCTAAACCAAGAGAAATCAAGTACACCCCGAAAGTAAAATGAAAATCAATGAACGGCAGACCCTAGCTAAACTAAATGCACCTTAAGTCAAATGCACCTAAAAAGGCAAAAGGAGGAAAACACAGCAACTAAAAAGTCCATGATTAAGTGGACATGTCTCAAAAGCATGCAGAAAATATGTAACACTTCAGAACAGGCACTCCATTAAAAGCTACGTGTGGAAATAACAGAAGGGGCCATGCAGGAATTCCAGGTGCACAGGGAACATCTGAAGTAGCTCCTTTGAGATCTGTCACTCCAGATGTGTACAGGTGTACAACAAATGAGGACAGAGCCCCATCAAGTCAGGTGAAATCAAATGCCCTCTAACATTTAACTGAAATCTGGATGCCCAGTGCCTACCAAACTGCAAAGAGCTTTAGGGAACTTGGCTGGGTCCTGCATCCCCCCTCCCCCACATCAGCAAAAAAGATTATTTGCAAAGGCCGCAATTGCTCATTATTTTCTGTTTTCCTAGATGAACTCACTAACTCGTTAGTAATGTTTCCAAGCAGCCAGGCTGGGAGACGAACCAGGGAAGGGACGGGGATGAGACAACCAGGAGATGCTGCTGCCAGGCCCCCTTTGTTGAGCATCCCTGGGTACCCCTCGCCTTTTACCTGGGGATGCAGTCGCCATGGCAACGGGCGGGTGTTCCCTGGCGGAGCCGAAAACCAGCTGTTCCCGCTGCTGAGCCCCATCTCCATCCCGCAGCGGAGCCCCAGCTGCATACTGGTCCGCTCCGTCCGCAGCCCAGTGCACCCCAGTGCCCGCCAGCAGCAGGTCCTGGGGGTCCGGCGGGGCTGACATGCTGCTTGCAAGGCAGCCGCTGGTCTCCGGCTCTCGGGCTGCGGCGGGAACCACCGAAAAAGCTGCGGTGGCCGCCGAGGGCTGGATGGTGCTGCGGCCGCGCTGGTGTCTGGCCGGCTGCGGAGACTCGGAGCCGCTGCTGCTGCTGTTGCTGTATCTCCACTAGCGCTTATTACGCAGGTGAAAATGGCTTGTTTAGTTGGAGCCTTCCAGCCCTTGCGTCACCCTGTGGCTGGCATATCACAGGGCAGGAATCTGCCAGCCTGGCTGCTGCTCTCCCCCGTTTAACTGCTTCAGCAGGGTAGGCATCGGCTTGTGTGTATAAGGGAAGAAATGCCCCCTTCCAGGCAGGCACCCGCCCCCCTCTCCTCTCCTGCGCTCCCCCACGCAGCGCGCATCCCCCTTCCTCTGCATCCCCTCCTCTCTAGAGCATCCCACGGAGCGGCGCAGCTCCTCCTGCACCTCCAGGCTTGGCGGAGAGGGGAAAGACAGCCCACGGCAAAGCGCATCCTAAAAGCTCCCCATTCCCCGCTCTCTCCACCGGCCCCCCAACCCGCACTCTGCTCCCAAGTACCTGGGTTTGTTTACCCAGTTGGCTCCTTTCTGTTTGCAGCCACACCAGAGAGATGATGACAGCTTATTGCATCTAAATGACACTTGTCAAAATAAACTCACAGCAGGTGTCTGTGTGCCTTTTTTTGGGTTTGTTTGTTTGTTTTTGGTGTTGTGCCATTGTATTTGCTTGCTTACTCTCTCACAGAAGTAATGTGTGCTTAGAGGTGATGGGAACTGTCAGGGATCCTTGCTGTTTGTGAGAGCAGCAGTGGCATGAGTTATAGCAAAGGAGAAACTACAGGGCAGGATCTGTGACACTTCCCGGGTGTGCTGGGGACCAGTATCCTTGCCATTCTTTCACAGATGAGGAGACAAAGTCAGGTAAATGGTACGGGATCACTCTTGCACTGCATGGAGCTCCGGCACTGACAGGTCAAAGAAAGAAGTCTACTGTCTTGCAGAAGGACCTCTCTCGTGATGTGACAAGTCAAGCTATGAAGTGAAGAGTGATTGCCCCAGCCAGACGACTTCACCCCACCCTGGCTCTTTGCCTGTTGCTGCAACAGATCTTTATGTCACAGAATCCCCAGGTATGCTTCAGGCCCTCTCCAGCTCCAGCATGCTTATGCTTGGGTTTGAAAACTTACCATGTTTCCACTCTCTCCATGCAAAGGGGGGGGGAAATTCAGGGTAAGTCCACACTGCAAGATGAAGAGTCTTAGAAGTAGCATCCAGCATTTCCATTTGTGTTATCTTCCCAGGGAATTGCCACCCTAATCCTCACTCCAGTCTAGATCTATTTCTGGAAGCTATCTTGCTGCTGCCTGAGTCCATGCTGTTCAATGTCAGCTCCCTGTGGCCCTTCAGAGATGGGCTTCTCAGCACAGTGGGGTAGACCAGGGACAGGGGTGTCCTTTTGGAGGTCTGCAGCCAAAGCTGTCAGTGTGAGCAACATGCTCAAGATTAGCAAATCACACTGGAAGTAAAGTGACTGGTGTGAATTCAGATAAACTCTATTGTCTCAAGCTCTGAGTGGCAAGTGTGATTTTAAACAATAAGATATCATTCTGATTGGGGTTGCATGGTACAATTCTAGCACGGAGACACTGTAGACTAACACTAGCAAAGATTTGACTTTAAAAAGGGAAATCACACAGCTGTTTCTGTATTGCCCTGGAAAAAAAATCTTCAGAAGTAGCTATAAACCAAATGCACTGTCTTCTGTCCGCCCTGTAAGCTGTGGTGCCTTGTGGGACAGCTTCTGCAAACATGACTCATGACACACCATTGTCAAATGCACTTGTACACACAAGGTCCTATGGACTCTTGAGGATCTGCCTGCCCTGGTAGCCACACTTGAAAACTTGTGTTATAGGTTGGTGAGTTAGTACTTAAGGTAGATGTCAACAGACAGTGTGAACCTAACCACCAGTAACTTTTCTTCTTGTGAGCTCCCTAATGTGATTAATTACTGAAAGACAATGACATCAAACCCACTTCTCCCCTTGCTATGCTTTGCACCCTATTTCAAGATCAGCAATTATTGTATAGGTCATTTTACTTTCAGGGCAACATATGCTCTAACACAGCAGGCAAGACCATCTGGGCTAGAACAAGAAAACTACTCCAAACCACTTGGCTGAAATACGGCTATCCAGAGGGTAGAGACTACCAGGGAATCTCCTATTGAGCCACTGCTTTGCAAAAACAATGACAGACATAAGTGTCACACAACATGGTCTATCGAATTCAGCTTTACTTGTGAGTTATTTCCAGGTAATCCATACTCCTGAGATAGACAGAAAACGTATCTTTGATAACAGCTTCAAGCTTTTTGATTGAGGAAAAAGCTGCCTGAAGCATGCAGCCCTGCTGAATCCCTCCTTGTGAATGTTGACTCTCCTGTAACTCACACATAAAGCATTTATTAATTAAGCATTATTTAACACCTTCTTGGAACAATGGTAAAAATATGCCCTCCAGTGTGTTCAAGCCGCCTTATACACACAGGCTTATTGGATTTTATTTATTTATGTCAAGATAGGATGGTGTTTGCTGCAGTTCAGTAGCTTATGATTTTAGCCATCATGTTTGTATTGCCAAATCACAGAATCACAGACTGGCAGGAACCTCTGGAGATCATCCAGTCCAACCTCCCTGCTAAAGCAGGGTCACCTAGAGCAGGTTGCACAGGATTGTATCCAGGCAGGTTTTGAATATCTCCAGAGAAGAAGACCCCACAGCCTCTCTGGGCAGCTTGTTCCAGTCCTCTGTCACCCTCAAAGTAAAGAAGTTTTTCCTCATGCTGAGATGGAACTTCCTGTGTTCCAGTTTATGCTAGTTGCCCCTTGTCCTGTCACTGGGCACCCCTGAGAAGAGTCTGGCCCCAACCTGTTGACACCCACCCTTTAGATATTTATAAGCACTGACCAGATCCTCTCTCAGTCTTCTCTTCTCCAGACTAAACAGACTCAGCTGTCAGCACTTCCTCATATGAGAGATCCTTGTAGCCCTCCGCTGGACTCTCTCCAGTAGTTCCTTGTCTGATCCCACACCTAAAGCTCACCTCATGAGCAATGGAGATAAATTTACCTAATGTGTAGTTCCCCCTTTGGCACACACATAACACACCACATCATGCACAGTATATTGTCTGATTATGATTCTGGCAAGAATCTGGTGACTTAAGTTACTATTAATGATGTTAATGATATACAGTATGTTTTCAAAAATATATCTTCCCATAGATCTTAATACACATCCTTGTTCAGACTCTCCAGTTTTGTGTCCATCACTCTCTGGGGTGGCCCTTTGACACTTTTTGTGTGAGTCGGTAATGGACTGGAGGGCTCAGGAGAAGGCCTGTGAGAGCACCGAGCCCCTGACAGCTTTGCTGTGTGAGCAATATGCGATCACAAAGGTCTCCTGATAATGCAGCATCATCAGAATGTGTGCACACATGCTAGGAATGATTCATTTCTACAGACCAAAAAGGTCATCATGATCTGAAGGCTGCTGGCATGAACACAGGCAGTGTTACTATAGCAAAAGACAGGAAAGAATGTGGACTGTGTGCTCTGCTTATTGAAGAGAAATGGGGACAAGCAGGGATAAGTACATAAATAAAGCAAAAAAGTCGGGTTTTGCTTCAGGGATCCCAATTGTAGTGCAACCCAGGGCTTTATTTCACCAGTTTCTGTACAGTCCCCAGGTGACCTGGAACAGTCTCATGCAATACAATCAGCCCTGCTCATCACCACGCAAAGTCAGGATGGAAACTAGAGGTTCAATTTCAAATGTAGGATACAAATCCTGGGCTCCGACTGACCATCACCATCACGGGTGTGGTACATACATTTCTGATGGCAAAGCTTTGGTTTGCCAGGATGGATGAAAGAAAAATCAACTGGAACAACAAGACAGATACTCAGAACTCTTGATTGATCCATCTTTGCATGCTTGTACAGACAACTTTGAACTTGGCACAACCTGGGCTGTCATGTATAAGGTTATGTCACTAGACATTTTACAGGCTTTTTTAATATCCCCGCAAGAAGATCAGGATGGATGAAGATTTAATCAAATGTGTGCTTAAGAGAGGTGTGAGTTTAAGTAATACTCGACACAAAGGATCAAAGGTGATTTCTTTCTGTTTTCAACAAATTTACAAAAGCTCCCAGTAGTTTGTATTGCATTGTGTTGAAAACTGACTTGCACAGGGCTCATCTATTTCTGCTCATTGGTATTTAATTCTCTCACTCTTCCCTTTGGCCATTATAAGTCTCTGAATATACGAAGTCTGAAAACGTATACACACAAATTGCTTCTCTTTCCTTTATAGTCCTTTGTGCTCTGGGGCTGATGTATGCTGCTGGGCCAAAGTAACTTTGAACCTCGAGGGGATTTTTGGTCTCAGATGTAACATTACCGGCAAAGAGCAAAGGACCTGGCAGGGTGTATCAACTGATTCAGCAACAGAAAAAAATCATCTCCTCTTCCTTGAGGTTTTATTCTTGAGGTTTTAGAATAAACAAATTTCAATAGGAAAAAGCAAAGAAAAAAAAAAAAAGAGACTTTTGACATAACTGGGAAAACAAAGATGAGTAAAACAACCTCCCCCTACCCCATAGCAAAGACTCCAGCACTGTAGCAGCTATGGTCTGGTTTTCAGTTGACCACATCTGCACTGCAGACCACCTGGTTTCCACGTGTGTCTCACATCCTCTCCCCCAAACAAGCAAACCTCTGGGAGTGCGTGACAGCACTGCCTGGCCAGCGTGCATGAATTTCCTTCCACAGCATGCAATCAGATCTCATTCAGGCACAGCCAGGTAGAAACCCCAGGAGCCATGCTGTGGGGTAAATCAGGCACACACCTGCCCTACAAGGCAGGTGACTCCCAAGGCAAGGCTGGATTCCTGGTGAGAATAACGACTCCCCCTGGCATCTGGCAATGAAGCAGGGCCAGGCAGCCTCTCCAGGGTCCTTTTCATCTACTCTTCCCACTGCTACAACTGCAAAGGTTAATGCTTCAGGCTTGTCTGGAAATAGGTACCCTAACCTCCTACAGAGCTTCAAGGCATCATCCACCTGCCCGCTTCTCCCACAGCACTGCTTTATAACCTGGAGTAAGTTTCTGCATCAGCAAGTGGGTCCTAGATCCAATTTTCCTGCTGAAAGCACAAGCATCCCAGTGCCAGGAAAGCAACAACAAAACTGGTTAAGACCAGGAAAGACAGAAGTTTGAATATGGGTGTACTAAAAGCCTTCCTGGACAAACAGCTGTGTAGGGTGTGCTCTCTTTTGTAGTGAACGACTGCAGAGATGAGACAGGTACTCTAGTCCAAAAGTGCAGCTCTGAAAATGATCCCCTGGAGAGGGCCATCTCTTACCACATGCTGTAAAATGAGGAGATTGGTTGAACTAGGGCCACCAGTAAGTGCAATTTCAAAAATGCCAGAGTCTAAATAGTAGCATTTTTACTGTATATTGTGTAATTTAACCTTCCTTCACTTTCAGAGCTCACAGCCACAGTATTTAGCAGACAGTTCATTGCTCTGAGGTCTGCCTGGCTTTGGTCGTACCACAGCAGTATATAAAGTCCCTGCCTGGCCCTTTAATTCCCACATCACGCCAGAGCTTTCAGCATCTCTAGCCCTCCAGTTGTAATGAAATGTGATTAAAGGTGGTGCCTTCCCCGGGTAAGCCTGACTGACTGCTCTATCCTTCAGCCCCCTCCACATCAACAGCCACTCTAGGAGCAGTAAGGATTACCTCTGTTTCTCTGAAAAGGGAGTTTTACAAGGAAATCCAGTGACAGGAGCTTAAACACAAAAATGTTGACCACGTGAGCAGGCACAGCCATGGCATGTGTGTGTATCAGGTGTCAGAGAGGAGGAAACCCACCAGGCTGAATGACAAACATTCAGCCTGTTTCCCACTTCTAATTCAGCCTAATGAACTTTCCCATTCAGCCTAATGAACACAGCCTGTTTCCCACTTCTGCCCAGCTTCAACCTCTTTGTAGAGAAGGAGAGCTGAGCAGAGTAGACAGGTGAGTAGGTGGGAGCTCTGCATATGCAAGATACATTCAGTAGTGGCCTAGTTTCAGCAGCGCTTGGTAGCTGAATTGCCATCTAAGTGCTATGTCTGAAAGGCTCTGCACTCACTGCTAGAATATATGTCTATTGAAATGACTCCCTGTCCTGGAGGGCACTGGAGCAGGAGTCTGCATCTGAATCCATGATCTTAGCTGATGATATTATTTGCAAGTACATCCTCCATGCGGCAGCAGGATCTCTGTGTGCTATTGCAAGTGCTGTTCACGAGCATCTTCAGAACAGTAATCTTTTTCTCTGTTTACAGTGCTCATCCTGGGACCCCAGCCCAGGGTTATTAAAAGAAGCAGCATTAGAATTTGTCCTGTCAGAGATTCCCAGCTGCATGGAACAGGCTTTCCTTCTTCAAGCCCTGGCAGAGCAGTTTCACAGGCCAGTCATCACTGAGAAAAATGTTCAGACTGACACCAATAGGTCTGGTGCTATTTAATTTCACTGTTAATGATCCAGCTGAAAAGAAAGTATCAAACAAGACAGTCTATGTGAGCTCCAAACAGATCATACAGTGGCCAGAAGTTTATATGGGCAATGGTGCTGATACTGGTAAAACAGCAAAAGTAAATAAAAATTAACTACAATAAAAATATCCACAGATTTGCTTTTGGGAGAAGCTGAAGAAAGTGAGACAAAGGTCTAACCAGAATTGCTTCTATCATAAGATAGTTCAGTTGGTACCCAAAAGGTACAGGCAGCTGCCAGAGAAGCAGGAACAGTTTTCCTTATGAATTCTCATTCCCTTGCATTACATCCAAAGGCATTTGTGCACAGAGTGCTCTGTGCACTTACACAGCTCCGCAGCAAGTCCATTAGAGGTTAGCATTTGAGTCCTGATTTATGCTGATACAGTACACACATTTATCAGACTCTGAGTGTTGATTATGTACCATTTGCACGTCTCTGGAAACGCATAGATGCTAAAGATAACAGCTTGCATGCTGGAAAAAACAGAAATGGCCTGATATGCTTTCATTTAGGATTTCGCATGGCACAGAGGGTATCAGAGAATCAGCCATGGAGATAAGACCTGCAATCACTTCTAAAACACAGAAGAGATTACACCTTATAGTGTAACTGAGAGGCTCAGCCACCATCCCTAAGACCCAGAATTGCTGCAATATGCAAATATTGACAAAACTGCAGTGAAAGGGAACACATTCTTGATAGACACAGTGCTTTGTGCCCAGAGATACCTCTAAGCAATTGTCACCTAGAGGTAATCACCAATGCTTCTAATAGTTGCTATGAGGATATCTATGTGTATGCCTAGGTTCATCTAAAAATACGGTGCTAATACGTAACCTGAGAGGTCAAGTTTAATGTAAGATGTCTGAGGACAGATAGGTCTGCATATGATAAAACTAAACACTGCAATAGCTGCCTCAGTGTTACCTTGATAGCTGGGACTTATATTCCGCTAATGAGCAACATACTTGTCTTTTCTTCCACTTTTTTATAGCACAGACCTAATTTTCTTGCTTTGTATACAAATGAGAACCAAGAACATCTTTACAGCAGCCACTGGGGCCAATCCATAAATCAAAATCAGGCTCAGAACTCCCCATTTCTAATTATTCATTTAAATATTTCTTATGAGAAGAAGTTATCTGAGCAAGAATCCACTGCCTGTTCATTAGCTGGCTCATACCCAGTCAGCCCTGAGCACAGCTACTCTATCTCAAAATAGACAGCAAGTAACGGATGTGTGTAGTTGCCCTTTTGACCTGGCTCTACCTGCCTAAATGTTAGGTGTTATAATAATAGTTAGGCAATAATACTGAATATATCCCTTTGCCACTCGATGCCCACACACCTTACCTATGACATAAGAACTGTAATGCTTTGCGATGCAAAGTTAAACACAGCTCTGAGGTGTTTGGGTGCTAGAGACCAATAGATGGCTGAGTCAGGCAGGGATTGTATTTTGCCAGTATGAAGCCAAGCTACAGTTGTTCTAAGACCTTTATCTATTTTTTATTAAATTCATGAAATTAAACTCCAGTTAACTGAAGTGCTGTAGAACCAGGCTCTATTTTATATTTGTAATTAGTCCCATTGACTTCAAAGAAGCTGGTTTTGTATAATATTTGCAGGGCTGGGATTTGTTTTTGCATTTAATTGATATATCATTTAGCACTTGATATCAGCACTTCAAAGGGAACATTATTGCTTTACCTTTCAAAATCACTTTGTAGTGCATTCTGTACATCACATTATTCAAATTTGAGAGAACAACCTGAAAATTCTTACCAGCTCTACTTATCTGTGGCTTTATTTTGTGAATTAAATGTTTGCAATGAACACAAGTCTACATTCCCCAAACTCTAGCTGATGTCAGTGCTGAAAACACAAAACCAGGCAGGATTAATCCCTGATATAAATAACCCCTAAAATCATCAATTTTATTCTCTACATTTTGCAGTGAAGTGGGTAGATAAGTAAATAAGTCTGATTACTTGTTTTTATAACATGTGGCATGTTCTCTTCTTAATGTAACTTAACTTTTGCAAAAATCAAAACCTGAACTTAAAACAGGACTTTGCTGGTTTCCTGTGAACAGCCTCATTGTATAATTAAAGTCACCTTCTGACAAAAAAAAAAAAAAAAAAAAAAAGTGAAATCAGATCCAGGGCCCTCTGCTGGATTGTGAAGAAAATGTTACCTTCCTCAAAACACTGAGATGAATCACTGCCTTGGAAAGTTCATAGTATGCATCAACATACAACTTTGGCCATCAACATTATGTTTATGAAAATAGAATTACAGGTTACAACTCATCTCTGTGACAACAAAGTGGATTTTGCCACTCACAAGGAGCATTGCAGGAAAGGTTTCCCAGAGTAAGGCATAAAGAATCTGTCCTTATCATGCCTAAGAAGAAAACAACATCCAGTTCATTGTAATTTCCTTATCTGAATTCCTATCAACTCATTACCACTGAACATGGCAGAGAAATAGATAAGAAAACAGAAACAGATAAGAGCCAGTGAAAGATGCTGTAAGAGGAAAAGAGCTTTTGCCCTTCACACAGCTTGGGGAGTTGAGGAAGAAACTTCAAGCAAGTGAAACAAGTTGAATACTTTCTATGCTTTACACTTGGAAGTTTTACATCCCTTCCTAAGGATCACCCTGCCCTTCCAAGTGGAGGGAAGACCGCATGTTCCTATAATCCTGTCATCTATGCCAGGCAGCAGGAGCTTTGCAAGCTCTAGGACCTCAATCAACAAAGCAAACTGGAAATAGGGCTAGGAAAAAACAAAAAGTGAGGTAACTGAGCTCCCAGGACAGCATGACAAAGGCTAACTCCAAATGGAAGGATTGTGATGCTAATAGAAAGTATTTTGGGTCAGCAGTGTCTTTGTTCTGCTGTTAGTAGAACAGGTTTCACAGAATTAACCTGGAAGACACAATTGATTCCTCTGTGTCATATACACAATTCTTGTGTAAGGAAAAGGCTTCTGAAGAAGGGGGGAATCTTGGCAACTCTGACTCTCCAGCCAAGGGTGAGAAATTAAAATGAGACAAACACATAGTAAGTTACCACATGATTCAATATAGAGTTGAAAACTTAAAAGCTGTGAAGAGGCAGCTTGAGGTTTGCCTTGTGGAAGCAGGGAGGAATCATTTGCGATTCTGTTTTTTTCTGACTTCTCAGAACTTTCTTCATATCCCCTACTTGCAGCTGTATCAAGCTACTAGCTTAATTGCCTTTGTGCTCATTAATAGTGGATACATGGGGGTTTTTTTCTGAATCTTTAGATGTTCACTATTTTAGATAAAATAAATTTTGAAATAGTTTTGGTTAATACGATAACTTCTATGAAAGTTAAATGATTTAAATGACACTACCTCAAAACAGTGGTTTGGATTCTGGATTGGCATTTTGATCTCCCAGCTGAAGCAGTTCAGCAGAATCAGCAGGAGACATTTCATGATTCTGAACCTGCATTTTTAGTGGTGAAAGTATTGCCGACAGGGTTTTGTCCAGCTCTGGTATTCTCAGTATTGAAAGTTACATCAAGTGAGTTCATGAAAAAGAAATGTGAGAACTTGCAGTCTTTTTTACTTTAATTATTCATCTTGGACAGAGCCCAAAATTTCAATGCTTTTAGCAATTTCATTGTATATTAAGAATAAAGGGTAACTGCTTGACATCTGTTGTGTAAGTGGGCACAGTCAGATACTAAATGCCCTCGGTGCATATTTATTTTATCAAGGAATGCAGATGTCAAGGGGGCAGATTAAAAGGTCTCTCTGAGGACAATGAAATGACCTTCTACTGATATGCATGCGAACAAGTTTTAAAATGTAAAGAATCAAAACTTTATTTGGATTTAAATTAGAAAATTCATTTGGAGAGTTTAATTTCCCAACTATGCCTGCTTTTACTATGGCTTATTTTCCATTAAAACAGACAATCAACGAAGTTAGAATTTGTATCTTCATCCCCTGTTAAAGATCTAAAAACCCCACTGCGACACCATTACCTGTTGGTGTAATAATGACACTCTCTAAAATATGCATTGTGCCTAGTGCCAGTGACCCACTACAAAGCACCCTGGCTATTATTTCGAAGATGCACTAAAGCATCGGTGGCTGTTGTAAGAGAAAAACATTTTGGCCTGTTATTCCATCCTACTGTATCTTCCACCTGTTCCAGTCTCCATACTATCACTTTCACCATTGATCTGGAAAAAAATGTTCCCACAGCTCTAAACAGAAAACCCACTGCTATGTTTGGCATTCAGATGACAGAAAATGCTCCTTCATGCCTGAGAAAGAGGATAGGGGATCCTTGAGCCTTTCCAACATCATGTTTCACACAAGATTAGATGGCAGCTTAATATTAGAAAAAGCCATCTTCAGAGAGAAGTAGTAAGCTCTTTAAAGATAAAACTAAAATTAGAAATTAATTTAAAGTCTGTTCTGGCCAGTCATAGAATCATAGAATCATAGAATGGTTTGGGTTGGAAGGGACCTTAAAGATCATCTACTTCCAACCCCCCTGCCAGGGGCAGGGACACCCTCCACTAGAGCAGGTTGCCCAAAGCCCCATCCAACCTGGCCTTGAACACTGCCAGGGATGGGGCATCCACAACCTCTCTGGGCAACCTGTTCCAGTGCCTCACCACTCTAACAGTAAAGAATTTCTTTCTAACATCTAATCTAAATCAACCCTCCTTCAGCTTAAACCCATTACCCCTTGTCCTGTCACTACACTCCCTGATAAACAGCCCCTCACCATCTTTCCTGTAGGCCCCCTTCAGGTACTGGTAAGCCACAATTAGATCTCCCTGGAGCCTTCTCTTCTCCAGGCTGAACAGCCCCAACTCTCTCAGCCTGTCCTCATAGCAGAGGTGCTCCATCCCTCTGATCAGGTCCTTATACCTGAGGTCTGATCTTTTAGGTGCTGACTTCCATGGTCAGTGCCTTAGTTATGTGAACTTCCCTGAAGCCACCTGGTCTCAGAATCTGAGGTACTTTCATGACATTTTGAACCACATAGCTGGAAATGTTGGTCCTGGAGCTCCTCTTGAAATGTGTATCTCCCTGCAGGCTTCTCTCTAGGATGCAGACCCTGCTCATACCAACGTGGAAACCTGACACCACTTACCTGCAAGCTGAGGTGAGCAGGTAGGAGTCCGCAGCCCAACAGCCATGACTTTTGGTCCTATTTCCTCCTTTTCAGCAATGTTCAGATAATCCATCTCCCTGTGTATCATATCTTTGTCAGGGTTTTAACCTTCAAGGCCCTGTAACATGACTCATGATGAAGATGAACCAATTAAGATTGCCTTGTTCATTACACTGGCCACTGCAGTGCACATTGCACATCATGAAAGTACCTGGATTACTTCTTTATTCAGTCTTATTTTAGACAACCCAAATGATGAGTCATCTGTGAGCTCCTTTGAGTAAATATTATATAACCACACTCAGGAAGTTTCTCAAGAAAGTACTTTTTCTCCCTCTGCCCTTCAAATGTTTATGTTCTTAAATATACCTTCATCTTATAATACAGAATTGCTTAAAATACAGAAAATATAAGGGACTTCCTGGCTTTTCTATTTCAGGCAACAATATCACATAAGCTGTTCACTGTCATTTTAAAATAAGGTAGAGTGTTCTGTCCTTATTTCTACTGGAAAGCTGTTCCAAAAATTCACTCCTCTTAGGGCTAGATAAATTCTTCTAATTTCCAGCGTAAATTTATTCATGGCCAGTTTACTGCCATTTGTTCTTGTGCCAACAGTGTACTTTAGCTTAAACAACTTTTCCCCCTCCCTGGTGTTTGCTGAAATATTCATAGCTTCCCAAAAGTCACTCCCTATTTTCATTTTGCTGAAGGTTTTAAACTTTGTGTAATTTGTTCTGGTTTTATTATTAGCACTCTTCTGAAACTAGCTGCAGTATCATAGACATGCTTTTACTACAGTTAAATCAAAAGAGATTTCATGACATAATGTCTCTCTATATGCAGATCAAATTGGTCATCCCCATTTCCATTTCAATATACCACTGGCATTTCATTTTCCTGTTACTGTTCACTTAACCTCTGCTTTTCTATGTACTCACTAACATTTCCATCTCCCATTGAGAATAGGAATATAGGGAGGAGGAAGGGCAGAGTGATTCCCAGATGTATCAGTTTACAAGAGAGAGGTCATTTTTTTAAATTAATTTCCAGAATCCATTTCCTAGTCGCTTTTTTTTCCCCCCAATTGATGTTTGCATCCTGTTCCATAGCTGAATCATTTACACATTTTTTAATTGTGCCTTTAAGTGCTCTTTTAGATGACAGAAATTCATTCATGAAGAGTAGCTCTAATACAGATTTTTTTCAACCCAGCTCAACTCACTAACTATTGTCACTCTGCACTACCACAGTCATTCCAGGAGCACATCACCAGTAATTAGAACTGTAACTCCGGTCTGTTGTGCACTTCAGACAACTGCCCACACTTCCCTAGTGGTGTCTTCAAAAACTTATAGGATGCATCAAGGAAAACAAACTGTATGACTCATGTACCCAGGAGATAATTAAAAATCCTCCCCATTTTGCCAGGTGCTGAGCATTAAGAGAAGACATGGGTAAACTGTCCAGTGCTCCCAGGAGTCAAAAAGGGTTGTAAACTCCGGTCAGCCAGAAGCTATGCTACTGAGAGTCAGCTAATCCAATGGCTTGGTTATAAAAACTGAAGACAGATACAGGGAGAGGAGAAAGGAAATAAAGTAAGAATTATAAAGAGCCATAATGAGTCAAGCCAAAGGATTGCTCAGGATCCTGTCTCTGAGAGGGTCCAGTTGCAGCTGATTAGAGAAAGTGTACACAGAGTGGGGAAACCAGGAGCGAAAATCACTCCCTTTCACAGGGAGTGAAAATCCTCTGCCCTCCTTCCTCAATATATCCTTGCAGATTTCCTGCAATCTTTGCTGAAAGATTTCCTGAGTCAGATATTGAAACTCCATCCTTCTGTTTAACAACCTTTGATGGAGGTATATCCACAAATTTGTCTAATCACATTTTTAATTCATTTATGCTTTCAGCTTCCATGGCATCCTGTAGCAATGAGTTCCACAATGTAATTATAGGCTGCTTGAAGAAATACTTCCTTTTATTTGTTCTGAACCTGCCTGACAATTTCATTATGTGCTTGTATAGTAAGAAATAATGGCTATTGTTCCCTATTTACATATTCATGCAACTTGTGTGGCATATTTTATATATTTTTATATATAAATACATATTTTATCTATAAATATGTATTTTATTGATATTTTATATACTTCTGCGATTTAGTCATCTGCTTCTCAAGGGGAGCACTTCCATTTAGGCTCTCCTCATATGGAAATTATTCCATGCCAGTCATGTTAAGTACTCTTCTCTAAGCATTTTCTAGTTATATTTTTTAAAAAAATTTGTGAAGGAAGAACTAGGAAGAGGCCAAACTGCTTGTATGAGGTAAGGTGTGGGTACACTGGGGATTTGCTGCTGCAGTGTGCGATGTTTTGCTGTATCCCCCTTCAGTGGTTTCTAACTTTTTGTCTGCTTTTTTCATTGCTCCCAAACATTGAACTGATATTTTCATTGAATTATCCACAATGACTCTGAGATCTTTTCTCCTGAGATGTGATAGCTAATTTAGAGCTCATGGGTGCGTATCTGTAGTCACGGCTGTTTCTCCTCATGTGCAGTAGTTTGCATTTATCACCATGGAGTTTCATCTACTGTTTCACTATCCGGTTGCTCAAATTTTATGAGGTCCCTTTTGCAACTCTTTGCAGGCAGCTTTTGTTTTTACTAACCTGACTAATTCCACATCATTTGTAATCCTTGTCACATCACTGTTCTCCGTTTTCCACATCATTTATGAGTACATTGAGCAGCACATAACCAGCACATGTGCCCCCTGCACATCACTGGGAGGATCCCTCCATTGAACACCATGCCCCCATGCCTCCTCTTTTCAGTTGTCATTTCTCACTCTCCTGCCCCTCAGCTCACTAAGCCTCCCCTCCATTTCCCTCCCTCACGCCTAGCTTGCTAATTCTTCTCACAGCACTAAATCTATGCTTCAGCACTTTGCTGTGACAGTGATAATTTTAGCCATTTGTGTCCTCTGGTTTTGGAGACTGCCTTTTATGGAGCATGGTGGCATCAGCCTGCTTCAAACTCTGACTTTCCAGCAATGGAAATATCCCTCTGGATATGCCGCAGCCATTGCTTCTGCACAGTAAGGAATGCCATGTCACGGCTGGATGGCATACTGTGTAGAGAGACCACATCACACATGCACAGCAAACGAGGATACACATGACAAGCACTAAACTCAGGCATCCATGAACCAGTTCCATGTCTGCTAAGCTGACCCTTGCTGCATTCATCTTTCTCTGGTGGCACGGTGAGAAACAGAACTCCTTTTGCACAAAAGGGTGAAGATCACCTCTCAGTGATTCTGTCTAGTGGTACTTTGGTCCTGTGGGAGAGGCTGGAGAACAGGGTTTGCAGCTTTGCAGGCAGGTCCCAATAGCTGCAGAGGCTGCCTGGATTTGTTACAACTGTCTTAACAGAAGTTTGGCTCATCTCCTCCTCTTCTGGTGGAACAGTAGGCAGAGGGGCAACAGCATCTAACCCACACAACCATCTTTTGAATCCAGCTGCAACCCCAGAAGACTAGAGACTAAGAACAGTGTGTAAACTAATGCTGAAGGAAGCTGTTGCTTTCTGCCTGGCTTCTACCCAACTTGGACCTCTGATATCTCCTTTGGTGACTGAAAGTCTAGAGGCATTAGAAAGGGACAGAAAGAAGAACTTGGTTTTGCCAAGAGTACCACCAGTGCCAAACCTCATTGCAGTCAGTGAGCAGTGAATGTTTTAACCATTGAACCAGAATTTAGGAGCATGTTGCACACTGTTTGCTGCTTCCCTATCCATACATCACCAATTTCTGATTTGTCTCTCACACCAGAATCTCATAAATAATCCTCAGGGACACATGTCATGCAGGCAGATTAATTTTGCCATAACTTTAAGTGGAACAGATCAAGACAATGTGGACTGTGTTTGATGTTCCCTCTCACAGGATGTGTCTGGGTAGGAAAATCAGCATGGCCATTCCTTTCCCTGCAGCAGAAGCAGCAATCGTCTGGATACTCCTGTGCTCTCTGTAACTGATTTGATTGAGGTAGCACTAAATTATACTTTCAGTATTATCTGTCAAAACAGTAAGTTGAGCTTTTGTTGTTTTATTTCAAAGCTGAAGACTTCCCTTGATCAATGGCCAGTTTCATTATAACATCTCATACAGGTGTTACCACTCTGCCAGTCACAGTCCCCCCACCTAATCCCCTCAAATTTTGAGAGGTATCAGTTCCAAATATACATTCCATCTAATAGAAGTTAGATTTTTTTATTCCCATTTTCCATTACATTTTATAATTCCATTAAAAAAGCAATCAAATCTGCCTGGCAAGAAAGAATTGGTCTAACCTGATGCTAGCTCAATATGCAGAGTTTCATTATCATTGACAAATGTAACATCTTTCTCATTCTTTCCCCTCTATTTTGTTCAGTATTTCCTTAGAAATGTGAGTTTTGGAAGAGAAAAGATGCTGCCCAAGCCTGTCTTTATTACCTCTGTGGCAGCACAGTCCTAGATCTGTCACACTGCGAGAAGCTGCTGGGGTGTTGGGTGGCCTTTTTAATGCATCCTTTGTGGTTGACCAGTACCAAAGCCAAGTAACAGTAACAAATGAATTAACCTCTGTCCTCTGCTTTTGTGGTCTGCAGGCTCTGAGTTTGTCTTCCAAACATGCTAAGATAGTCCTTAAGGCTTTATTCACTACATGTTACTACCATTATAGTACAGTACCATACACTTCCTCTGTGCCTTTATTCCTTGATGTCATGAGTCAGCGAACATTTTAGCATCCCATTATTTTTAAATATCTGAGTATTTATGAAGTCAGACTTGATGCAAAATTTAGTACACAACTGACCCTGAACTAGCATTTCAGCCTCCTTCATGGTTTTCCTAATTGTTTTCAAACATCTTAATTGATCACAAATTGAAGCATAAAAATTGGGAAGAAATTACTTGCCAGCATGGCTTTGAATTTTTGAAAGTACATGTGTTGTGGTAGTAAAGCCAGTGTGTTGGGCTGTGAAAGAGGAGAGTGTTAGGTCTCAATTTCTTCCAGCACAACTATTTATCATATGTATCTTTTTCCCCCAAATTTAGAGAAGTGATACAAACAACTATTCACATATATTTTCCAGGAAATTATCTAATACTCATAGCCAATTTAATCTAACTAGCTAAGTTCTTTTTTATATATTTCTCTAGATTTCTTTTTTCCTTCCATCCATATTTTCCACTAAATATTTTCTGTTTTCTTCCTTCAACATATAAACTGTAGGCAAAGCAATTAGATCTTGGCTTTTCTGCTCTTACAGTGGTTTCCCCCAGACTCCTCCTGTTCCGTTCTCCCTGTGTTTATTGTCTCACAACCATGACTGTTCTCCACCACGCTGGTATAATGGTCTTACCCATGAATTTCAACCCTTTGTGCTCCCTTTACTTTCTCTGTCTTTGTAGAATCTATTGTGCCATCTAATTGCCCAGAGCTGTAGTGAAAGAAGTCTTGCATCATCTGGAGGGTATATATGGACTATATAAGTAAATATTCATCAATCTGAATTAGTTCTTTTCAAGTATTGGAAATACATGAACCCTTGGATTGGAGAAACAGAAACCTGGCCACCTTTGCCTCTGAAAGCACAGACATCATAAGCCTTAACTAGAAAGCAAATTAGATCCTGAAGGACAGTACTGGTTCATTAAAAAAAAGCTGCTAAATAGCATGTCTTTCCATCTTTTACTCATCTGTTGGAATTAATTTGGTCTGTGGGAAGCACAACCAAGAAACAAGTCTCATCAGCTGTCTTTACTATGTCTGCTCTCCCTCTTAATCCCAGAGGGCACTTTTTCTGCATGCATGTGTATACTGCTGTACATAGCAAAGCAGCCTTTGCTACTGTTTCCCTAGTGGGTTTCTTGTAAGGAGTTTAGTTTAGTGAAAGAAATAATTTGAATCACAGCTGAGCCAAGATGTGGTTATGAATATGATGCAGTACTACAATCAACATTCTGGGGAGCCACATTTCCTCTTTTCTGCAAGAAGCAAAGCATCTGATGCTATCAGTGTTTGTGTTTCGTATCCTAATGGAGAAATCCTCTTCTTGGTTGTACTGGCTAGAAATTCTCTACTGAGACACACACCAATGATTTACCCTACTCTGGGAATGAATGTTGACTGGCACTAGGCCATGTGGCCCCTATGTGTGGTTTTTGTGTTTTCTGTCGGGTTTTTTGCTGTTTTGCCTATTTTTTTTTTTTTTAATGGGTGGGGAGGTTTACTACCTGTTCTTTTTCCAGTTGCATTTAAAAGAGCAAAGAGATCCAGATCCACGTGTGACTCCTACAACTGGTTACAGAGGTGGTAAGATGCAGGTCTGGAAATGGTGTGTGCATGAAATTTTCAACACCAGATGTCACAGAACCAATAGAATTATCACAGAAACTGAAAAACACATTCTTCACTCCGAAAATGAAATGATAAGAGTAGCCTGAGCCCTGTATCCAGTTTCTATAATATGCTCAAAAAGACTGGTAAATTATATTGCTACAATAATTTTCCAGAAATGTGAGTGCAGCCTTTCAGCTGCACTTCCGAAGTCATAATCCCTGTCCCAGAGCAACTGAAGGCAGTTGTCAAGCCTCTTGATGCTCAGGGGCTCCACAGGCCTGGCACATCTATTGACGGAGTCATTCTACATTTCAGATGGACTCAGTCACTTGGGCTTCTCAAAATTTTCCTTTGATTTGGCAATATCAGTATCTTAACCTGTCAGAAGATAGTCACTTCCATAACAGAAACTCATGCATAATCTTTTTGCCCTAGAACATTTTTACCTATGGAGATACACGAAGAAGAATTAAAGGCACATTTTTGCTGCATCTTTTCAAAAGAAATACATCCGTTGTGGTTCTCAGAATTGGGCAGGAATTCTTCAATTTATTTATTTTTTTTTAATTAACTATAACACAGAGATCCTTAAGTCCTTCTTTGAAGAGCAGAACCAGTTGACCATTTCTCAGTCTTCCTTTGCCCAAAGTATAACAATGTTTAGCAGCCTTTAGGATGTTTCATTAAGTTATTCATTCAGAATATTAACTTAGAATATTAATTTTATACTTTGAGTAATTTTGAGTCCTTTAGACTGTGTTACAACTTCTATTTTTTTTACAGTGGGAGCCTATTGACAGCTAAATATAATTCCCTGTAGATGATTTCAAAAATGGTTTTATGTTTTGGAGGTGTTTGCTACTTATGTTTTGGAGGTTTTTGATACATTAACCTGTTCAAAACTATAAATCGAGGGGTTTCTCCTGTATCACAATAAGAAGTCAAAAGCATACTCATCCCATTCCCTGCTATCAGTCTTCAGTTCAGGAATTTAAACAAGAAATGTATTCCTTATGTAACATAAAGGGATATAAACTTGTACAAATAATTCGGAGAAATGATGGAAGCTCCTGACACAGTCAGCTGAGCCTTAGAAACCTCCAAGTTCTTGCTCTCCCACAGCAAAACCTAAAATGTAATGTAATATCAAAGTGCCATTAAGCATACCACTATTTTCTCTTGCACTCACTAACCTTCTCTGCTCATTGGGATTAACATTTTCCATCAGTCTTTGGTTTTGGAATTTCCATCGCGAGGCTTTTAAAAACAGATAACAAAAATAGTAGACAGGGAAGGTTTGGAAAAAGTCCTTTCTGCCTTGGAGCAAAGGGGTGAATTAGGTGACTTCTCAAGGTGCTTGCTAGTCCTGTTTATGTGATTCAGGAAAAAAAGTTTGATGAAAAAAGAAATAAAAGAGAAAGAAAAATGTATTTTTAAGACTTCCTTAAGGTGATTATGTAGGAAGTCCATTACATGCTTAAAACAATGTTTTGATACATAAGTCTTACGGTATCCTTGTTCTGTGAATTATGTTACCAGGTCTCTTCATCAAAAGATACAAATAGCTCAAGGAAGATTTGCTGATAGCAGATCTAGAATGCTTTTCTCATCATATCTCTCAGACTGGGATGATTGGGCTTGGCCCTTTTTCATTCACGCAGACAAACCAATTAAGGTATTATTTCATCCTGGAAAGCTGACTGTGCTTGTTCCAGTCCAGCAGGTTTTCAATTTCCGTTGTGCATCAGAGGCAAAGAGATGGGCTAGTCACCATGGAAAAATGCAAGAAAAGAAAAGCAGGTGAAAATTCCTCACTGCATTTCATTGTTGCTTTCAAGTGCAGTTCTTTTGCCCCAGCTATTAGACAAAATGTTCCAGTGCTACTTCTGCGGTGCTTTTTGAGGTTCACGTTTCCTAGAAACCTCTGGTAACCGACATTAGTGTGACTGCAGAATATGCTCAAGAACTCTTTTGAATATTTTTGTTTGCTTCTCCCTACCACTTTGTAACTACTGGTCTTGATCTCAGTGTAACTAGGCTCTGGGAAAAGATGATTCATAAGGATGCCTTATAAGACTGAAATGATTCTTCCACACCTACTCTGGTGGTTGGGTTTAATGCCCCATGTGTAGAATAAACACAGCAGGCAAGAATATGACCATAATATAGTTGTGGCCTCCAGCAGGCACAAAACTAGCATCATTCTATGGGATTCAGTGGAGTTATAGGAGTACACATGGGCTGCAGAGTAGAGCCAAAATTACTTCCCTTGCAACTTTGTGAGCCCGTAAGAACACCACATCCCATGGTATATTTACTTTCAATTTTCCATATGTATCTATATACTACTATTTAGTTCAGTCTCAACCTTCCTTTCATCAGTGAGGGTCTGTTAGCAGTGTATCATCAGGTTTGGTCTCCAGTTCATGGCTAAGTTTATGGCCTCCTTCTCTGGAGTGAAGGCACATTAAATGAACACACTGTTACAGAAGCTGTTTTATTGATGCTGTATACAAAAGAAAAAACCTTCCCTGGCTTATTCCCTGTGTTCACCTACTTGATAAACCATAGATCATGTTGGTTAATTTAAGTTGACCACTACAACGAGAGCTCAGGCTGAAGCAGTTTGTTATGATGACCCTATATCCCTTTCCTGAGTCAGACCACTTTGAGCTGGGATGTCTCATCATGTAGCTGTAGCCCATGTAGCCCCAGTGTATCGCCTTGCATTTTGCAGTACTGACATGCATATTGCTGGATTGTGACATTTGATTAGGTGATTCAAATCATTTTGTAGGTGTAACTTCATTACTTACTACTCAGCAAGCCTGTGCCATCTACAGATTTAACTGGCAGAGACCTATGTTACACTTTTGATGATTAGATAGCTTCATTAAATTTATTAATAATAATGAAAATTATTTTTCCCATTTTGAGATCTGCTTTTAAGCTAATTTCTAATCCATTTAATGTGTGCCCTTCAAATTCTATTTTATGCTACATTACTTATTTTCATATATTTTGGGCCAGATTTTAGTGTGTGTGGTTTTTTTTCCCCTTGCAGGGTGTTTACAGTAACATTCCTTTGTGGGTACCTATCTGATGGTTTCTGAAGAATTCCCTGCTTTCATTGACATTTTCCATTACCAGGTTACTCTCCCTGTCAAAATTTATGTCAAAAATTGCTGTAAGCCCTGGGACAATGTCCCTAACAAAAAATTGTCGTATATCCATTGTTGCATAGTGCTATTTTTTGTTTGCATAAAGGAAGTGTGCCAGGATCATGAATCACTAGGCAACTGCTAATTTATAGATCAATGCTGAGCTCATTTCTGTCTGTTAGCATGACATCCGGTCCAGAGCTGGCTGAAGAAGTTACTGCAATAATAAAACATTCTATAAGTAATGTCTTACCTATTGTTTTTAGAAGCACTCATGAAATTTTATTGGTTTGGTTTTGAATTTTTATCTCCGTACAGGAGACTTTCAACAGCTATCCCCAAGACAAAGTCATTTGAGATAACTCAGTCTTCCTTCCTACATGTTACTGACAGATACCTAAGAAGCAGCTTGCCCTGTTCCACAGGGAATTTCATATAGATGCCCAGTGCCCATCTTCACTCCTCAGTTTTTTTATGGCCTGTCATCCAAAGCCATGAGAAAATACAGCACAATACAAAGCACAGAAATACATATTCACCTATATGCTTCTGTTCATTTACTGTAGAAAAAAGGTAAGCAGTTGTCTATAAAACCAGGTGAGCTGCAGAGAGAGCAGGGTCCCACAGCACTGACATCCATTCTGCATCATACACTCTGTGGCATGAGGATGCAGCCAGAGTTGCTGGGAAATGACCTTGTCCACCCACAGCTCAGATATTCATGAGTTATTTTAGATAAAACACTAATCCATTTGCATTTAAAGTCATGAGTCTGGATTGTCCGTGACTGTTTGTCGCTAGTGACATACTTGAGACAACACACTTTTATCCCATTTGATCCTGCAGGTCAAGGGATACATGCCAGAATGGTCCCCAAATAATGCCTATTTGTGCCCATGGCTCATGGGACTCTTGTGAAAACACTTAATGCATCACCATTGCTGGGCCAAACCCTAGAAGCCTTCCTCAGTCTTGTCTCAGCAATATTTCTCTTGACCTCAGTGGGAGTGAGGACTCTGCATTTAAGTGGAGACACCAGTATAACTAGACCATGTTTCCAACTACTGTCCATGCTTATCCTGCTAACTTAACTGCTTCCAATCACAGCTGAAGGGGTGACATTTCCCAGGTGCTTAATGGGAAATCTATTATTTTAAATACTTCAAAAGCCATAGCCATGTTTCACATCAAAATATTTATACTGCTAACATTAGTAGGAAAAAACAACCCCAAAACTATCTCATATATCATATCTGATACTAAAAGTGTAAGGCATAAAGACTGGTTTCTAAAATGTAATCTCTCTCAAACATTTACATGAGGTCTATCATCACTGCTCCTTGCCACTTAATCTGACATTTCATCTAAATATGCACTGGTTTGCAGAGATGATACCAGAAGCACTTGGATTAATAAATGATACAGTGGAAGTCAAAAATATTCCAGTGATACAAAGCAGAAGCAGTCAAAAAGCTGTACATAGGTTACAAAGGATATTTTTTTAAGGATGGAGACCATTCTACAAACAAATACAATGATCACTGTTTAGCAATGCCAGTGAAACCAAATCATCTACTAGCCTATAAAAATATCAACACCAGTAGGAGGCAGAAGCAGAAACACATGCCTATGATGCACAGTGATCCATGAGAATCTGATGAACATCAGTTTCAAAAGTTTCTATGGTAATCAGCAAAACTACAAGGACAATGCCAAAAGTAAATATACAGCAGCAAAGCATCATCAGCACTTAACCAGCTACTTTAACTATGCTATGAAATTATTTCAAATTACACTAAAAGGCTTTAGCAGAATTAGAGCAGAATGTGCCACAGCAGAAGGTGAAAGATAACACACTTGAAATTATTAATTCAGTCTGAGATAGGTTTGAAAATCCTTTACATTAAAAGAGAAACCTAGCAACTGCTGCCAGACATTTTTAAATACTGTACATGTAAATATACATTTTAATGGCTTTATAAACCAACACAAGATTATCTAGCAGTAACATTAGCTAGCTCTTAATGAGCTGAGTTAATGATTGTAATGCTGCCCTGCATGTTTGCTGCAGCTGAAGAAGAATATTACACACACAGATTTTAGGCTGCCAGAGCAGGTCGCTCTGAGATGATTCAGTCACCTAGACAGGACCAAAGTGTTTCACAAAAATGTTGATTTTTTTTTTTACAATAATTCCCTTCTGGTAAGAGAGAAGTGCTTTCCAGTCAAACAGAAATCCCTATACCCAAATTAGATCATTTGGCTTTCCTCACTGCCAATAATGAGTCATTCCATTAGACACTCAGAAACAAAAGCAGTTGCATTTTGCTACTGATAGTACCAATGAATATCTGAATTTGGATGCAATGTCCGGTTGTAATGCATATTCATTCAATTACCATTTAAAAAATATTAAACAGGTCACAAAATGGTACCAGTTGGCCTAGCTGCCTAAACCAATTTGCTGAGAAGGTTGCCCCTAAGATTCTTTGTCAATGAGAAAGAAAAAAAAATAGGAATCATTTGCTAAACAAGACCCTCTTTCTTGCAGGATGTGGTATAAAGGTAACAGAACACACTTCCCTTAAGCAAATTATGAAAAATTTCTCTGAAAAAGGCTCAGAGTGGATGATTGGTTCAGGTTTTTTCCTTGAATTAGAAAGTGTGGACAGTTTTCAGAGCATTAACAATTTTAATTTCAAATTGTTCCATTATGTACTTGTTATGATATATTAATTCAGGAGAGAAAATTTGGACTCATAGACCTACCTTGTCACAGACTTCTGCTAAAAGAAGCGATATTTTAAATTTTTTTTTTGTCTTTAAGTGAAATGTAGCATCTACAAATAGGGAAGTCTTAAGACCAAGCCAGAACACCTTTTACAATGTAGAAATAAAAGGCAGCTGCCTGCGTTATGTGGACTTGGAGTGCCATCTGGTGACAAGAAAAAGCAGTGCAAGTAATGAACTACAGGCTGATCCACTTTGGTAGAACCACAGAAGCTGCTCGAGCAATTTTCTCCCTATCCATTAAAAATGTTAAGAAACATTAATACAAAATTTTTAACAGAAATCTTTGCAATTTTCAATAAATTTAACCTCCTTACTCACAAATCAGACATCTTTGATGACATTCATTTCCATCAGGTTCCAGTTTTCTGCTGAGCAATTCTACTACTGGGAAACGTTCAGCTGGTGTCACTGCATGCAAAAAAACCCCAAACATACTAGTTTAATTATAATTGTTCTTAAACTGATAAAATTAATCCAGTGCAAATGGCTCAGTGAACATGGTCCTTTTGGTTTAAGAATGGCCTATTTTATCTCACACTGTCATTTCTAATTGATTTAAGCTAAGCCACGGTAAGCATCCGTGCTGCAGTTTGGCACAGTTTTCCCCCTGAAGATAAACTGCTGCACATACATGACACCCTCCCTGACCAAGGGAGACACATGAGCCAGAATAAAACGCTCTAGCCCTCTTTTTTTTTGACATTTCACAAACCAGCTTACCAGCTACACTCCACCACCTCACACAGTAACAAACCAAGAGGAAAAGTCATTGCAGCGTAATCACCAGCACTGGGTCAGGTGGAAAAAGGATGAGGAAGGTCTCCAGCATGTTGCTGTCAGACCATTGGCCTAGCATGGCCGAGTCATGCAAGTACACAGTTTCCACTGTCCCCTTTCACTGGGCTTACTGGTGCTGAGCCCTGTGGGATGTACCAATACCCCATGCAAACTCCTCTCACTGAGGAGACTGGCATGGCTGCGGTCTCTGCCGCCAGTCCGTCCCGCCCCAACCTCTGATTGGCTGCTGCTCTGCCCCACCTGGCCCATGGCAGGGGATCGCCTCATCACACAGTCACCTCTGGTTGGCTCTCAGTCTGTTAGTGGGCGGGGCAAGGTGGTCTCCCACACACGGCACTCTGGGTGGCAGTTTTGAGGGCTCAGATGTGCTGTGGGCTGAGGCTTTGGCTAGGCTGCAGTGGGAAAATAGGTGGCATTACACTGTTGGAGGGTATTATGTTATGATCAGAGGGCTGGAGCACCTCTCCTGTGAAGACAGGCTGAGAGTTGGGGTTGTTCAGCCTGGAGAAGAGAAGGCTCTGGGGAGACCTTAGAGCACCTTCCAGTACCTGAAGGGGCCTACAGGAAAGCTGGAGAGGGACTGGTGACAAGGGCATGGGGTGACAGGACAAGGGGGAATGGCTTTAAACTGAAAGAGGGGAGATTTAGATTAGATATTGGGAAGAAATTCTCCACTATGAGGGTGGTGAGGCACTGGAACAGGTTGCCCAGAGCAGTTGTGGCTGCCCCATCCCTGGAAGTGTTCAAGGCCAGGTTGGATGGGGCTTTGGGCAACATGCTCTAGTGGAGGGTGTCCCTACCCATGGCGGGGGGGGGGGGGGGGGGGGGCGGTTGGAACTAGATGATCTTTGAGGTCCCTTCCAACCCGAACCATTCTATGAGTCTATGATGTGGAAGCTCTCTGTGGAGGCAGTGCTCCAGAAGAGATGTGCGCAAAACCATGCTCTTTCTAGACAAGATAGAACAGTTCCCTGAGCTCCTCTATGGAGCCCAGAAGAATGGGCATCCACTCAAATCTAATTCATGTCTAATGTAATTTCGTTAGCTGTTGTGAATGGAAAAATATATTTTTCATTTCCCACCCTAAATTACTTGCTAGAGGGGCTGGGTGTCATTAAATACTGCGGCAGAAATTCAAAAGCAGTGGGGATGTGGTATATTAAGGGTGTGCATACTGTGGTTAATATAGCACGTAAGTGCTTTCAAAAGAAGAAAAAAAAAAAAAAAGCTGCTGCAACAATTGTATACTAATGAGCATTTGGTAATTCTAAAGATTAATTGTAGCAGCTGTTGGATTAAAAAAATGTAGCAGAGGTTTTATACTCAATTATATTCCAATATCTTTTTTCATACATGCAGTGGGGCTTTTTTTGAGGTTTTTGGTGAATTATGAGCTTTGGTTAGTTTTTACTGCATCTTTATGCTTTGTGCAAATACAATTTACCAAGTCAAATACAAGGATAAGTGGGTGCAATTCCTAACCTTTCCTTATGGAGATGGTCAGAATAGCTTATGGTAAACTACTTTCTGGACCTTTGAAATCTAAAAAAGCTAATTAAAAAAAGTAACAAGTCAGAGTATTCCAGACAATTTCAACGTTCTTCTGTTGTAATCTCCATTGTGATTCCATTAGAAATACAGATTCTGGAACTCGGGCTGTTCGGAATTTAGATCTTCTTTCCAAACTTCTTGGAAATCCCATGACATATATTATGTGAGTGGCTACACAGCTGGTAATATTACTGTACTTTTTCTAAGAAGATACTAAGAAATTATAGTCACTGCTGAAAATTCAAGAGATGATGCAAGTGATAACCAAAACCAGAACCTTGTGGAAATAATTAAGGAGCTGGTAAGTTACTAATTTGGTTTTGGTTTTAAGTTGGTTTTTTTCTTTCCCTCTCAGTACTTGTATAAATGTCAATGTCCTTGCTAGAATATACAATTGTTTTTGCTTCTCTAGAGATACCATCTGTAGGACTGTCTCCATTCTGGAATGCCTCGAAGGTGGTATAGGGCATGCATTAATAAGAGTTTGTGTGATCTGAACATTTCAGAACTGTGGGAAACACGTTAGTAGTTAAGATGCAGAAATGAGAATATCTCAAGAGAGTATCTTCAGAGTAAATTATTTTTAAGGTACTATTCCCTACTTTGTCTGTTTCTTGTGAAATGCCCTGCAGAAATATTCCTGTATAAGAAACAAGCTTGTTACATAAATTTGATCAAAATAAATCTTACAGTTTTGACTCAGTCTTGCATTTTTCTAGACAATGGATAGTTCGGTGCAGAATCAGGTGATTAAGATAGTGGAAATTTCTCTACTATGAACTGGTTGGAATTTTTAAAATTCTGCAGTTTAAGACACCTTCATTTAGGTGTGCACAGGTAGTTGTCTACACATGTGTTTCATTTCTTGGGTCTCAGAGTCAGTGGAAATCAAGGATAAGATTCAGCTGCATAGATATAGGTGCCATTTTACTTGCCTCAAGGTATCTAAGACATCGCACATATCTAAGGATAGACAGAAAACTGCACCCTACTGGAACAGCTGCTGTAGGATGCTTTAAGGTCTCTGACATCGCAACGGATATTCTGAATCCCATCCTTACTTAATATAGTCAAGGGAACCTACAGAATAAATCAATTTAGTGTAACACAAACACCTCCTCTCTAGTCATCTGTATGGGTTTCCAGGATCCTCTGGCTGTGTTGGTTAAATCTCTTGACTAAAATGAGAGCTTAGGCAAGAGGCACATGTGTGGGTACCTATTGCTTTATGTCTTAATCTCAAACTGAATCTCATCCTTAAAGAAATTCCATGTAAATTTTTTATTTTTTACTGGCCAAAAGGTTTTATTATTATATTTCCTTGATACAACCACTCCAGAAGTGGAAAACTACAGGACTGATAAAGCGCACCATCTGTCCTCATCCATATATGTATATGGATACGTATGTATATGGATGCGTATATGTATATTTATACATAGACTAGCTTACAGTCTATGTAAAGCTACAGATTTCCAGGCTTTAATTTTCATTAAAATTAGCATAATGGAAAATTGTTGTGTTTTAAATTGAAGGTGCATTCTGAGGTGTGATGTGAAGCACTCGTGTAATACTTCGCGAATGTGCTTTGGGAGCAGGAGAAAGCTACGTAACCACTCTATACTGAACGTGGCCAATTGCAAACACATTCTGCTGCACAGGAAGTTTTAAAAGACATAACTGATGTTAAGCAGATATCTCTAATTGACTGTAATGGCAGTAAGACATTCTACTGTATAATGTGGTTTTTTCATCATAAAGAGATGATAGTTACATTCCATTTCCAGTACACATGTAATGGATTGTATTATGAGAGCGTTGATCAAGAGAGACTGAAAACAACAGCACTGGAGATGTTTTTCTCAGGTTATCCCAGAATTGTAGGCATGAAACATTTCCCAAATATAACTACTCTCATTCTCATTGGCCAAAGTATTTAAAAGATTTCATACCTAGAGTACTGCCTGTTGCTCAAAGATCTATGGATTGATGAAGGCTGTGTAGTGGTAAGTTAACTACGAGTTTTCTTTCTAGCCAACTTTATACAATTTCCAGTCCCTTACAATAATAATCATATTTTTTCACAAACACTCCTTTTGTCTGTTCAAGGAAGAAGGCACTATTCAAAGGAGTCAGGATCTAGCACTTTTTTACTCAAGTACCCAAAAATCCCATTGTAGATATGGCTCAAATTACATGTTACTTAGTACAGGTTTTTGTAATTTAGAGCCTTTTGTTGGATTTTTTTTTTTGTCTCTCATTGGAAACAATAATTTTTAATACTAGAATACTTAATTACATTGAAACCTTTTCCAGGAAGACATTTTAATGAAAATAAAACTTTATTTAAAAACGCATAATAATTTACCATGAACCGTTGTAGCTGCTACTCCTTTTTCTTTGTTGGCTTAATAGAAAAGCTTTCTAAAACAGCAGAATTCTGCACAGAGGGTGTGGTCTCAAATTATTTGGAACTACCTAACAATTTTCTGTGCAAGTTATGACACCTTGACAAAAGAGAGTGATGTTTTGTTGTTCAGTGTTGCAAAGTAATACCTCTTCTGAGAGGTAAAATAGATGGTCTAAAAAATGTGTAAATTTGCAAAAGCTTTATCACAATGAAATTTCCAGGATTTAAAATCTGGAAGCCCTAACAAAGCTGAATTTACTTTGGTTGAATAATAACCTGATCAAGAATATAGAGGTGAGTCTGGTGTCCTTCTTATGATTTCTTTTCTTCTAATTTGTCTAATTTGTGGTATTTTAATAGTATGGTATAAGAATGTGTCTAATAAATAGAGCTAACTTCTAGAAGTATTGAACAACAGAAAGGAAAATTTTAACCTTCGATTTATAAGAATTAAGGCTGAAACATTATTTGGAACTCATTAGCTGTCAAGGTTTTCTGCATATGCAGAGTTAACTAAATCACTCATTTTCAGAGACCTCTGAGATTCATGATGAGGAAAAGATTTTTTTTTTTTTTTTTTTTTTTTTTAGTTTTCTTATAACTGCAGATTTTTGTCTGCACTTCAGTACTATGTAAAGAGTTGCCATGTAATTTTTATTTTAATGTTTAGATTTTTATTTTTTTATAACTTGGAGAGATGAACTCCTGTTCAGGGGAAGTTTTATCCTGGCTTTTTCTCATTCTGTCATATATCAAATTAGCTCCTATGAAAAATTAGTTTCTCCCCATGCTAACCTTTGAGTTGGAGGCTAGTCCAGAACCAGCGAGAGCTCTGTGATTAGCAGCGTGGCATTTAAAAGAAGAAGAAATGTGTAAATGTCCATTTCTAGCAAAAGATCATGTAGCTTTCTGAATTACCTGACTCTTCATGCCCCTACAGGGAGATGGAATTGCTGCAGCTCAGTCCATTTTCCCTTGGGAGAGTACATGAAAAAAAGGCAGAAGGAGATACTGATACCAAGATAAAAGTAGTTGGAGCAGAAGGACATACTGATAGGGGTGAATGAGACCAAATCACTGTGATCTTTCAAAGCCGTAAAAAAGAGGAGAGAGAAATTGAAGCTGGGCATGATGATAGGGAAGGAAGGCGAAGACTGAGAAATTACAGCTGACGAAAGTACAAGTGTAAATGCTGTAGAGTGTTTCCAGAAATTATTATTATTATTGTTAGCAAGGACACTACAAAGACTAGTGGCATCTCAATGCAAAGAACTGCAGTGTCATCATGGAGAGAAATGATTGACATCAGTGATTTAGTTCTCATGATATCCTGAGGCCAAGATGTGGGCTGCAGCCAAAAGCTAATGAGTACTCATGACATGAGGCATGATCTGTTAGGTTTCTTATGCACAGCTGTGAAACTGAGGCTGGGGGGACTTAGTTTATTTTCATTGCAGTATCATTTACAGAGGCTTTCAAAGCTAATTCCCTTTTGGCGAAATGCATTCTCTCTTTCCATGTCAAAAGAAAGCTATAGTTTACAACAGAGGCCAACATTGTTTAGACTGCAGTCAAATTTGTTTTTACATTTGAATGATCTGCCTCTTAGCCTACAGGCTCTTCAGCATTTGCAGTGCTATATTAGATTAAAACTGTGTTGTTTAAAACATTCACAGGGCTTACATACTCTGCAGAATGTGCAAGAGGTCAACCTCAGTGGGAACTTAGTAGCAAGAAATAGGAAGGTGATATCAGTCTGGCATTTCTAGCATGAACATTCTGATTACTACCAAGGATTTATGTACATGGTTTAATCTTTCTCTCATTCTAATAAAAATTTCCTACCAACTTGCATGGTTCAGAGTCATATCCAATATACACAGCCCTCATCATCTGAAAGTTCTGTGTCAGAACTCCCTAGGGCTCATCTTTGTTTACTCCCAACTCCTTTCCATTGATGTAGCCATGTCAAAGACGACAGAAAATAGGTATCGGTGGGATTTGTGCATATATTTATTTTTCACGGCCTTTAGTATAAAGGGCTTTTAGTTTAAATCAAGCCTGTTTGGTTGTAAATGGAAATGTAAATAATGACTGTGTTTCTAAGCAGATACTAGAGAATCTATTAATTTTTCTTGGTTTATCTTTATCTGTAATGAAGAGTTCTTCCAAATGCTATCCCTACACTTTGAGTGGAAATAGAAAATAATATATTGTATGTATGATGTCATTGTTCATTTCTTTAGAATAATCAACAGCCAAGTTCTTAGGACACTTAATAACTTGCAGGGGATCTGTTTCCAGTTTCAGTTCTGCCAGGTTCATAATTATTTGAACCTGGTGTCTCAAGCCTCAGGTGAGTGCTTTGACCAATGGGCTCTTAAATGGAACTGCACCAAGGAAGCCTTAGAGATACAGTCCAGAACAGTGGACTAGAGAAGATACTCACCAAATGTGGTAAACTGAGTTTCAAGTTTCTGCTTTTAGTCATCTAGTACAGGTATCTGCAGAGGACCTTCCTGCTGAGTTCCCAGATTATGATGGTTATTGCCTATTCTAGTTGATACTATAAACATTTCTGAAAGGTCTGTTTGTTCTGATACAGAAAACTTTTGCAGATTAGGAAGCTCTTTTCACCCAGCTCTCAAGTTACTGGTTGTTCTGTGTTTTTTTCTGATTTCCAACTGATTAGCCTGTTCCCATTCCTTTAAGAACAGTGTAAAAGTGACATAATGCAACCACAGTTATTCTAAAATGAAAAGACCCGCCACAGATTTTCTGTACAGCATTTTGTAAACATTCCTAGTAGGTCTTTAATGCACTTTGAGTGAGCTCTTTGCACATATGTCTATACACAAGTAACTGAAAAAATATTGCCGATTACATAAATAGGACCCCTTAAAAGAACTTTGATCAAGAATCAACAGGTTCTTTTGATCAAGGGTGCACAGACCAAAGACTGCCAGTGCAGGCTCATGCCTTTATGGTCATATCTTCCTCCTTTGATTGCATATGTAGATCAGGTTGGATCTAGGAAACAGACATAAACTTCAGTCTCACTTTGTCAGAAGTGCCTCTAGTTAGTTAATTTTAAATAATATTCACATTGGGGTATATAGGCAGAGTGAGGTAAGTTGCTTTCTTTCAGAAGAGTTCTATGGAAATTTTATACTTGGGAGCCAGATCCTTCCTTGTTATTCAAAAGGAATGAGAAGTTCATTCTCTTGCTTTACCTAATCTCAGCTGTATAGCAGCTAAAGATTTACCTCTTAAAAAATAATGCAAAAAGAGTTTTGCTTCTACAAAGCAGAGAGTAGTTGCTATGCCACACAGTGGTCAAACATGGGGAGAGATGGTCCCTGCCCTTAGGTATCTGAAGGAAAGCTGCAGTTCCATTTTAACTGTACCCTCTCTCTTTTCATTGCTCAGACTTGCATCATAATGAAGTCACGTTGAGGGATTGGTCCTGCCTGGGTGAAACAATGGTCTAATTGATATGAATAGGACTGGGATATGAGCCAGTATACAACAGAAGGGTATGTGCAGTTGCTCAGAGCAGAGCTGTCCCTTTGGCAAGTAATTCAGCTTTTTCTATTGTCAATCAAGAGTTTGAATTTATTAAAATAATTTTCTGTTTCGATGTTTTCAGATATGCTTTTTAGCACATATCTAGAGGGCTTATCTTTTGAGGAAACACAAATAAGATCATTTTTCTGCTATACTTTAACGTAACCTCTTGCTTCTGAATCCTAATGTAGTCTTTTTATCAGCTGGAATGTGAATTGGCCAAGCTGCAAATGTTGGGTAAAACATCAAGTAATAAATCTCTAAGGAGTAAGAAGCTGGAAACTGATAATTCAGTTCATGATAATGAAGATACAGAAAAGACATGTCTTGAAAAGGTATTCTTTGAAAAAGTAAATGCACTGGAGAAAAGAACAGCATTCCAGAACAGAAAACTGAATGAGTATGTTTAGTGAATTGTACAAGAAGAGTATTCTGATATTTTCAGACATTAATAATTGGGTATGATGGTGGCTGGTGGTTAGGAGATTAATGACAGGACTTGAAGGCTGTCTCACATTTGTTCTTTATAAGGTCCAAATTAGGAGTATTGCAAATATCATGAAAGTAGCAGCTCTTATGTGGTCTGAATTACTGGATCCAGGCCAGCTTGTAGTAGACAGATGCTGCCATTCCCATTACTGGTGATCTCAGTAAACAGGAAAAGGATTGAACAAAAATATCTGGGATGAGTAGTTGTATTGGACCAGTGCTTGGAAAAGTTTTTTGGGCCTTTAAACAGTAGAGATCCAGCAAAGTGCTGTGGTTTTTTTGTTTCTGTTTGTTGTTGGGATTTTTTCCCCTGTAATTCCAATGTGATTTTAATGGCTTCTTTTTCTTGTCATTCTTGATTCTAGCTTAGGACTTCATGAGTCAAATTCACTCTAAAGGCAATGGTCAGCACAAAGTCTACACAGAGAATCCTTCGTAACAGGGCATGTGGAGGATATCAGTGATGCCATAGATCTAGTGTTGGATGCCAGCATGGGTCTGAAGCTCATTCTACAGAACTTTTATGAAGGGAGAATTGGATGGCTCTCTTCTGATGAGTAGAAAGCTGTCCGTTTTCTTTCTGATGTTCTGCAGAACAGCTAAGGCATATACCATTCAGCTGGCCAGTTCTTGCTTTGGTTTTGTGTCTAAGACCAATGAACACTGTTCCTATCTACCAGCGTAGTACAAAGAGTCTGTAGTGCATCAGGCCGCAAAAGAATCAAATCATTTAGATTTTGCATTTGAGTATACTGAATAGTATACAGAAGTAGTACTGTTTTAAAGCTTGCTAAAAAGAGAGGGGAAGACTGTTGATCATCTCAAGGATGGAACAACTGGTGGAGGTGTGGGAGAATTTAAACATACTGTGAAATTTGTTGCTGTTACTTGCCACAGATTTCATACCAGCCTCACGCTGCACCCAAGTCCAGCACAATTTCATTAGTGCTGCAATTTGGATTGACATAGTTATGATACTGAATAGCAAACTAAGACGTTCTCTTACTTGAGGAGGTGATTCTTTTAAGTTAATGATTACAGAACAACACTGAGGGTGATGTGGATGAAGTTTGGTGTTATGGATCAGTATAGGACCAGTATATCTACATATTATGATCAGTATATCCACAGTTGTAATCTTTTAGATTTTTTTTTAAAAAAAATCTTTCTGTAATAATTTGTTCGTCTATATTTGTTGCTTAAAAAAAAAATTATGTTTATTGGGCCTGTTATGTTGTTCCAGGCAGAACTTAAAAAGATTTCCAAGTGGAAATGAAGTAAAGTTTTAATTTGGTAGCACTATTCTTGTTGGTGGAATCAGAAATAGTGGGAAGCATTCACGTTGAAGAAGCTTTATCAAATAATCCATGGTAAACTTCTAAAGATACTTCATACTCGAACCTGTTTCTTATGATTCCAAGTTAATAATTTTTAACCAAACAAATTTATTCTAAGGATCTGGAGTATTTTGAAGCATCAGTGCTCCACAGACTCCATTTGCAGATAGCTGACGAGAAAGGAAACACTCTCCCCTCTCCTTCTCTTAGTGGTGTTCTAGGCTGAGGCTTTGCATCCACAAGGACTGATTTTTTTGTTGTCTTTGGTTTTTTTATTTCCTATTTATGAAGCCCTTTATTTTAAAAAGGGAGGTAAAAGAATAAGCTATCCAAATGTTGTTTAACAACAGTGATAATGATTATTCTAAGTTCCTACACAGCTTTACCTGTAAAGAAGCATTAGAAGTTGCTTACATAATCTTTGTATGAATAACCTTGATGCTCAGTTAAGGGGAGATTCAAATTTAGACTGGCAGTATTTCAAGGACTGTTTTCTGCTTGAGTACTCCAAGCTTGTCCACCTCAGGTATGCCTTCTTTTTGTGTACAGGGATGTTTGTTAGAGCTGCAGGTAGTCCTGTACTTACAGGTTCCATTTGAGGTTGTTTGTAAATAACATTCTGCTTACTTTTAATGCCACTTTCTCAAGCCAAGGATCTTTTTGTTTTGGCAAGGAGAAATTAATAAATTACTCTTGCAGGAATGAAAACCAAAACAAAGTTTTTTGGATGAGCAATCTTAGCACAGAATCTTTTTGAGAAAGAGCAATATTTTTATTAGTTGCAGTAATGATTTTGACTGTTGTATTTTATTGTCTAAGAAAATTTTCAGTCGACTGAAAAACTGGGGAACCTACTGCATTTCTAGGTTGGTTCTCTTTCTAAGGCGTTTGGTTACTCCATTATCTTTAAGGAATCTCATAGTACCAGATGCAAATATGGGAGTTTATTGTCTTCCTAGTCAGGCACAGAGAAAATGGCCACATATTTTTAAGTGATTTGACTTGTGTACCACAGGGAACAGGTGAGCTTCTGCCCCCAGGTTCCTTGCTGGCCAGTGGACTGTCTCCTCTTTCTCAAGTTTAACTGCAGAAACTGTTGTAGGTTCTTGCATGCTCACTTTGTGTATGATTGTGCTTAGTATAGTGGAACTGCTCATTTGCATAGTAAAGAAGGATTTGAACTGATTTTAAATATGACAGTGCAGATAGAGAAAAGGAACACAATGAATCACATATGATTAGATATTGATATTTGATGCTTAACTTTGAATGCAGCATGTGGAGAAAATAAGGTAAATTTATTTGTCTCCACGTGAGAGAATAAAGTTACAATTAAATGAAACAGGATAAAGGCTTGTGATTCTTTCTTCTGAATAGGAAATAGAAGAAAATCATGTAGATAGCACTGGAAAAAATCAGTGCAAAACAAGAAGAAAATATTAACTTAGTGCTCTCTTCTGTGCATTTCTGCACACAGGTTTAGTTCTTCTTGTCATATAATTCAATTACAATTTTGTACCTGGGACTACAGATCATACAGTATCATGGGAATGAAAATAAATCATATCTTTAGAGTGCATGATCAAATTCTGAGGCTGAAATTTAAGGAGAAGTTTCAAATATTTCTGTAAAAAGAAGTTGTAAATCACCAGAAACAACATCCTTATGAAGAAGAATTTCAAGAAGAATATAAGTTATCAACAGTTTTGTAGTATTAGTATGGGGTTCTGGATCTGCTGTCAACATTTATTGTACTATTCTCTTTCTTGTCATGCTATTGCTACCTTCCTGCTAGGGATCTTCAGGAAAGACAAGACTTGTGGTTCCAGAGGCAAATAAACAGATTTTTTAAATTTTTTTTAATGTAATATAGAACATGGAGACTGCTCTTACTGATTATAAAGAGGCAGGGGAAAAACAACAAGTCTTGCAAGGGATCTCATGATTACTGTGAACATCAGTATTATGGAATTTCTGTTAATTATAGTCTGTTATCCTTAGTAAATATTGTGCAATATATAAACTTTATATGGTCAGAATGTCTATTCTTGTCTTTTGCCTGCTTTTGCAACAGCATAATGAAAACCTGGAGTCCTTCTCTATGTCTTCTCTTTGTAGTTTCTTAATAAGAAAGGATGGAATCTCTCTGTTATGTATGCAACCCTGAATAACCAGTTAAGGAAAAACAGCTGCTACAAATGCTGGAGGATAGTTTTCAGGGTCTGGAAGTGCATACAGTATGCTGCATTGTGGACAGAAGAATGCTGTTGTTTAGTAAAGAGAGAATGCAGAAAAGTGCTGCTTTCTTTTCCTCCCTCCTTTCATCATTTTTCTATTCATTTTTCTTCTATTTTCTTCCTCTGTCTCATTATATTTCTTTGTGTTACCTCTGCTTCCTTCTTCATGTCTTTATGCCATCTGTGGCAGAGGTATGATTAGTGCTTTCCAGTTTTTCTCATCATCTTCTTGTCCTTTCCTTGCCCTTGCTCTTTTTGAGGCAAATTGTCTCTTCTTACTCACCACTTCTCATCAGTGCCCACCACTAGAGTTTGTGGGGACTGATGTAGGACTGGTTTGGAAGTCTCCACAGTAACAGCTGCAGCACCTGTATTTGCTGCCTGTGGAACTCATTGGCTCAGTGGTTTCTTCAGCCATTTATTTTATAATTTTCATTTGTATTTGTTTGAACGCAATATTATTTTGCTATTATTTTGTTTTTCCTACCAGTGCTAGCACAAAACATAGCATGAGGTTTCAGTTCTTTCAGTCTCAGTTCTAGTAATATAGTATCCCAGGTCCTGGCTTGCAAACCTGATCCTCACTCTAAATCACTGCCTCCTTTTTCCATTTAACCCTAGTCCGTTTATCTCTGGTATCTCTATATGCCCTGCCCTAAACATAGGGTCCCTCTGGCATGGATCCTAGTTGTCAGACCAGTCATAACGCTAGAAACTGCCCCAGTGATCCCTTCCATCTCCAGACTGTAAAATAGCCAGGCAGATGGAATATATTATTTCATGCTGAGCAAGAAATTATGAACAGAAGTAGTATTTTCACAAAATAGTTGAGGTTTGAAGGGGCCTCTGGAGGTCACCTGGCCCAACCCACCTAAGCAAGCAGGGTCACTTACAGCAGGCTGTGCAGGACCATGTCCAGACAGCTTTTGAATATCTCCAAGGATGGAAATATTTCAGGTAAGAAAGTTTGCGTTCTGACTTATGAAGGAAAAGAATAGAGAGTAGGAAAATTAATTCAGGGCAACTCTTCCTTGGTCCCCATTGCTCTCCTTTTCTTCTTTCCAACCTTTTGCATACCTGCCCTTCTCTTTTTGCTCTGAGAAGAGATCACATTTTGGAGTGACAAGATTGTATCTTCAAATACAGTATCTATTGTCCTGTTTCACTTTATTATTGTTTATATCATCCTAGTTTGCAGAGGCTCCACTGAGATTCCTTTTTGTGGTGTCAAAAGCTATATAAGCATACAGGAAAATGGACCCTTTCCCACAGAGCTAACAATCTGATTTTCTTATTCGTATCCGTCATTCTGTTGGAATAATGACCCTGTAAACTATTTTCTTACTCATTATTCTTCACCTTCCCTGCCTGCCATCCCTTAGCATAATTCATGGCTATATTTTCATGCTGCTTAAATTTGTTTACATTTTTAAGGGATGATCTCAGTCAAATAAAGATACTTGACCCTTGCTTTAATCTTTGCAGTGATCTGACAGGAAAAAAAAAAAAGCTTTTCTTCTCTATAACAGTCTAAGCATGTGTAGATGTCCCAGAACAGAGTTTCTGAAGCAATAAGCTAAGGCAGAAGGCAAAACCAGCTGTGATCCTGAGAAGTCATTCAAGCATGGTAATTCAAAGTTTGGAAAGATGTTGTATAATATGTGCTGTATGGCTTGTAGAATTACTGTTACAGAAAGGACATTTTGTAAATACAGCAGATGGCCATGAGATGGCATGTGCAGCCTTGAAAGGAGTTCTAAAACTTTGCTGAAATCCATCCCAGTGGCATTTCTATGTATTAGGAAGCTCCACAAAGGGCTTAGACTACTGGGAGTAATTCCCAGGCAGGAGTTTGAAGCATCTATGAGAGATGTGCGCATGTGAGCAATCATTAGATATGTCTGATTTTTTTCTTGATGAGTGAGGAAAGACACAAATATATTGGGTCAATTCATGTCCAGGACAGGGCACACAGAAGGGAAAAAACAGTCATGCTGTGTGACTCTCTTATTGCAGTACTTAGAAACAATCAAATTTCAACCCAATTTGGGAAAAAAAAAAAAAAAAATAGAAGTCTTAAAGGTAATTAAGTATTTATAATTTTTCTGGAAATCTTAACCTGATTTAGGACACCTCCTCCTCCCCACAAAGAAAAGAGACATTTCTCAGCTTTTCTAGGGTTCATTTAGCACCAGCCAACAGGGCAGTGAGCATGGACTTAGGGCAAATTTGTCAGCATATATATAGCTTGAGACTTGCCACTGCACATACTACCTTCTGCTTGGTCTTGGTGTCATAGGGAGCTTGGGGAAGCTGGGTTTACTGCAATATGGAAGAAAGAGGTTGGAAGACACAAGTCCAAAGGATACCTAGCCTCACAGGTTCACTGTTTATGAAATTACTTGTATTTCTGATTCCACTGGCTTTCAGTATTAGCTGACTACAAGTGTTAGATTTCACAATGTAATCTTTTTTGCCAATGTACATTTGTTTCATAAAAACCCTGTAAAACCAGAATCATAATACATATAAAACCATATAATTTTATTAATATGTATTATATACATATTAGAGCATTCATTTGCTAACCCAAGATGTAGCCTGTTTGTTATTACATTAAGCACAATTGTTGTATTATCCTGTCAGCACCCCCAAGCTAGAATTAGAAATATGAAGTGTTTTTTCTCACTCACTTAAGGAAAGTGATAATTGCAAAAGTTCTCCTTGTCCGCAGTGTGCCAGCTTGTGCAATGAATCCCATCCATCAATTCAACTACCCAGAAGCTAATTCAGTGTTCAGGCCATGGAAATGCCTAGAAAGTGATGTGTCTACTTCTGGCAATGGTATGTATTTGTAGACACTTAGCATAAAGTTAAGGTTAAATTAACTTTTTTTAAAATTAACTTGTATTCTAAACTCCTCTTCGACTTTGGGTTGTGTCAAGAGGTTTCATTCCTTAGAACACAGTCTCTGCTCAGCTGAAGTGCATTTTTTCAAAGACAATAACAAGCAAGAAGATTCCTCTTTGAATAAATATTTGTGCTTGTTTAGTGACCTGTGCCACACTGCTATTTAGTCATTAGTCCACACTAAAAGCAGCCAACTTCACACAGCTTCGTACCCACTCTTTGTACAGTGGGATTGAGCACGTGTTGCAAAATGCAACATGCGTATACCAGAGATGAAATCTTCACCCTTAAAATCCACAGCCTTTATCTTTAAGCAAAATAAAAATGAGTACTGTTGAGAAAAACACTAAGTAATCAGATTAAATCTCTGTATCATATGTATCCCCTGAGTGATAGATTATGACCTTAACCAAACACAAAAGTTAAAAATTAACGTTTCCATTCAGGCTTGATTATGATGTTGCTTACATTTACTTAACAACACCAAAACTTGTGTTCCTCTGTCAGTTATTATGCAATGTGAATTACAATTATTGGGCTGAATCCTAATTGCATGTCCTATTGTGTAAAGGGCAAGCAATTTCAATGACAAACAGTTTAAGAAGAATGTATCTGAGAATAGGACATGACCTAAACTATCAGTCTTTCCTTTGAATTTTATGAAATACATGACTTCATGCCATTATGCCAGTTGTTCTTGAAAAGATTGTCTTTTGGTCAGATTTGACATCACAAGAATGTAGCCTGGGGAAAAAAACACATCAAAACTGTACCAGGCTACAGATTTTAGCTTCAGAAATACATATTTTTATAATAGCTGCCCAGAAAAACACTTCTTGAGGTGGACATTTATATGCATAATTCTGACATTGCATTCATATGCGTAACTGTTGTGTAGCATCTTCAGTAGCTGCCTTTTCTGATGAAGTAGCCCTGCTAAATATCTGATACATGAAACTGTGAAATAGTTTCTGAACTGTCCCATTTTTAACTCAAGTTTGAGAGTGGTGTTATTTCTTATACTTGATGGTTATTTTTTCAATCCCATTTTTTTAGTTTCAAATAAACTTTTTCTTTTCTAAAGCTCGTTTAGAGGCAATGTTAAGAAAGAGGAGAACAATTCTCTGCTTATTTTACCAAAGTACCATCTTTCCAGTGATCTGTGTTTGCAGTGAGATACTAGCAATTCTCTTCTCCCTTTGCCTTTTCCTAAGGAGCTGCTGCCTGTCTCTGCTCTGCTCTACTCTTCCCATACTGCACTCCCATAATGGAAGAATTGGCAGTTCCTTAGTGTCGGCCGCATCTGTTCCCTTCTCCTGTGAACCGATTGACTGTCTGACTCCCCATCTTACCCATGTCACTGTTATTTCAGGGAGAAAATAGAGATTAAATAGCCTTCAAATAAGTGAAAAAGAGTATCATAGCCTTTACTGTCTTTTCACTATTTCCTGTTAGTTTGGATTAATATTTTATACTCTTTTTTATGATTTACCAGTAGGATAGTATTTGTACTCCATCAGTTGAAGCTTTTTCATTTTAAAGAAAGCTATGGAGTATTACAGAATTTGGCTGCACGTCCAGTAAAATTATCATTACTGATCTACTTTTGGCCTAGGTTTTGAATTTGAATGGAAACAGCCTGAGCGCGCTACAGGACATCTCTAGACTTAAAAGCACTTCAAAAGCTTATCATCAGTTTTAATGAATTTACTTCCTTAAATAATATTTATAACCTGGTGAGAAATTAAGCTCTAATTATTTTTTTTTCCTAAGGAATATTTACTAACATAAATATTGTTGCCTTGTGGGGTGTGCTCACAGGGCAGCATTGGGCTAGGATGCACACAGGGGAACAGAATGGGGGACTAAACTAGGATCATGAATACTGTGATATTATTAGCAGCCCACAGTTTTGGTGCCAGTTGATATTGCCTCCAATTTGAATCACAATATTACAGTGATATCACTTTATCACCCATCTGACCTTTATAATGGTCATTTCGTTTTAACAAATAGAGTGACATGGTTGCAGTGCACTAGGTCTCCCTCAACAGACCCAATACTGAGCAAGGGGAGTCCCAGGCACTGGATCCTGTTAAGTGTGTTTAAAGACTAAATGCGTCTAATTACTTTAACCAAAGTTTCTTTTGTGACACTTTTGGCCATACAACTATTTTCAAACCTGTGTTGTCTTGCAGCCCAGTCGGGAATATTTTGATACAAACCATAACCATGTCGTCACCCTTGAGAGCATTAGAGGGCATTAAGCAAACTGGAGTTCTTCAGCCTGAGCTGGATCCAGCTGAAAATATCCAGGGAAGATATAAACATCTTCCATAAACACACTCCCAAGTGTTACTCAGTCTTGACATCACACACAACACATGGCATGAGGTACATAGCAGCGCTTGAAATTCTTGGGAGAGCATTCTAACCATGACCACAGTTATAAAGGCTTAAAATCTGGTCCTGCACCTTATTAATTCTAAGGTCCTTGCAATGTAAGAAGCCTTATGATCATTTTATGGCATCTTTGTTCTCACAGGGCCTTTGCTTCTTTTTGTAGTCGCAGCCTAACCAAGTGAATAAGCCATGTGGCATTTTTGTTCAGAGACATCTCTGAGGCATAATTCCTTTCTTTTTTGCTTCCCTTAAGAATTAAATTTATTGGTGATCTGCACCAGATATCAAAAACCAAGCCCTGGCTTTAATTTTGCTGTCTCAGCTGCACTGAATAAGGGGTGGGAGCAGAGACAGTTCCTAGCCTTGGGGATTGCATATACACTGTTAGTCTCTCTGTTACTGCATGTATCTGTCTGCAGCAGCACAGCTGTGTTGGCTAGAGCTTTGGTGAAAAAGCCAATACTCAGCCCTTTTACTGACTCTCATTCATTCCTATTGCCCAACCAGCTTCTGGAACAAATGTTTCTCTCTGTTCTTTATTCCCTTTGAATCAGTACATTTTAGCATTCTTTAAAGGGCTCCATCAGAATCAGCAGAGTTAAACCTTACAAATTTGAGGCATTGAAAGACTCTTTAAAAAGTTTTTTTAATGATCGTTTAACACTATATTTAATATTTTTGTACAAGTCAAAGTCAGGCAAACAGAGTACTACCTGAATAGAATATCTCTCTCTCAAATATTTGAACCACAAAGCCACACAGGAAACAGAACTCCATTGGGGCACCCAGGAAGCATTCAAAAAGATGCTGCCTTGTCTGTTTGGCCTGTAAATTAAGCTTCAGTGAATCTTTTCAATACATGCTAAGATATAAAAAGAAATAATAGAAGCTACCAGTTCCGGTCTATGGTTCTTTGTTGTTATGACTTAGGTGTTTCAAAGTAAACTTTTAATTTTGCTGTGTTCTTTACCATCAGCTCTGTGTGTCAACATGGTAACTCTTGAGTATTACACGTCACTAAACCTGTGCCTCTCCGGAGTTTCTTAGGCCTCCAACCACAATGTCTAGGTAGTTCAGTTCAGAGCAAAACAAAAAATCCTTACTGCCTGTGCTGGTTTTGGCTGTGATAGAGTTAATTTTCTTCATCGTAGCTAGTATGGGGCTATGTTTTGGATTTGTGCTGAAAACAGTGTTGATGACACAGGGATGTTTTTGTTACTGCTGAGCAGTGCTTACACAGAGCCAAGGCCTTTTCTGCCTTTCACACAACCCCACCAGCGAGTAGGCTGGGGGTGCACAAGAAGTTGGGAGGGGACACAGCTGGGACAGATGACCTCAACTGTCCAAATGGATATTCCATACCATATGGTGTTATGCTCAGTATATAACTGGGGAAGCTAGCTGGGAGGCAGGATCGCTGCTCAGAAACAGACTGGGCATTGCGTTGTTTCTGTTTTTTTTCTCTGCAGGTAGTGAGCAATTGCATTTGTGCATCACTTGCTTTATTTATTATTGTTGTTGTTGTTATTGATATCTTCCTTTGTTATCCTATTAAATTGTGTTTATCTCAACCCATTAAGGTTCTTTTTCCATTCACCTCCCCATCCCCTTGGGGAGTAAGGGGGTGAGTGAGCAAGTAGCTGTGTGGTGCTTAGTTACAAGCTGGGGTTAAACCATGACACTGCCTCTCAGAGGATGTTCTACCATCTAGCTCATAAGTGATTGCATTTGGCTTATTTGGCTGTCAAAATATATCTATATTCCATTCACAAAGACATTGTTATTCATTATGTGAGAGGTGTGTATTTTGTGCATTATATTTTAAATTAGTGGGCAGTCTAACACATTCTGTATGTATAGAATAAGTTTGTGGTGATGTCTTGAGGTTTTGGTGACACCTCTAAATCCTTTAAATATTTCTCACATGTCCTATGAAGCTTTCTTTGGTTTTCGTAATATTTATAGGTCATAAGTGAAACTCCTCGATTATAAAAACAAATACAAATGCATCTTATATATTAGTGAGCTTTGTAAGATTAGTAAACTTATGAGTTAGCCCATGTGACTCCAGAGCAGTTTATTACGGTCAGTGTCACATAAAAACAAGACAATCAAAACTGGCCCAAACGTACCTTGTCGCATGTGTTTCTAGCAAACTATGTAAGCAAGGATGACGCAGTGGCTCTGGTGAAGTTCATAGCAAAGTTCTAGCTCTTGACATCCATGAGATGACAGTACACTAAACAGAAAGGAAATGCAAGTCTCCTTCTTCTATGTAAACTATATTGGCAATTCAAAAAAATTGTAACACTTCATACATCTCTTCAAACCTGCCTCATTGCAGGTGAGTGTCATTGGCGAGTTAAAGGCTCTCACTAACCTAGATGGAGTCCTGGTTGCTAATGAAGAAGCTGCAAAAGCATTGCAATATATTGCAGGATCAAAGATGACCCAGGTTTGATGTTCTGTTTTATCGTAAATTATAGTGAGTGCTATGGACAAGGAAAGCTTTAGGAACAGTTCTGCACCTATTTTTTTAACAAACATTTCGTTTTCTGGTTTCTGTGAAGGTAGAAGTTTTGTCCTTGCCTCTTTTTGAGCTACAGCAGATTTTACAGTAAACCATTCAGATTAGGAAGAATTTCGCCTAACTTTGCTTACCTACAGTGTAGATAACCACATTTGAAATAGTCACCCTACATTCCTTATATAGACAGTGCAGAAACAAAAGTAGTTCAGAGGGTTACTGTAGGTTGCAGTGAATTGCATTCTACCAGAAAGCCCAACCAGCCACCCCAGATGGAGATATGTCTGCTGCTGATACTATTTTGCTGTTATGGAACCCACTTTTAGTCTCTGTTTTAAGGTTTCAAGTAACAGTGAATCTACCTTTCCTATCTCTCTATCATGTCTACCTTGTTTCTACTATCAAATTTAATGCACTGGGTCTCATTTTGTCTCTTTCCAGTGTTCTCAAGGAGTAGAACCTGATGTTCTAAAGGATCAGAAGTCTTTTCCTTGTTTAGCCAAAATCATCCCACTTCATCTTATCTTAAAGAAACTGGTAGGTTGAACTTCTTGAGTGTCTCATTATAACATGTTTTTTTGTTTCTCATGATATTATTCTAGTTCCTTTCTGAACATGTTTCATTATGTCCACATGGGTTTTATGTATGGCCTCCTACAAAACTATACAGAAACTTCCAGCACTGGACTGATAATGATATTCCACTTGCCTAATCCTACTCACCAGTCCAATGATTAAATCTTAACTGAGATGCATGTCCTTGTGGCAACAGTACAAACTCGTATTCTTCTGTTTTTCTGTCATTAGTTCTAGTCCTTTCAGTGTTCCTGAGATACTGTCTTTCATCATGTGAGTGTGAATTTCTCTGTTCCTACATAATTTACAATTTGTTCTATACAGAAATGTGCTTTTTCAATAGAGCCACCATGTAGTTATTATAAAACTGTTGTGTAAAGCTGACCTTACTAATACCTTTATGTCATCTCCTAATTTACCACAAAGGGACTCCTGCTCTTTTTGCTAGGTCATTGAGAAAAAGAATTTCGAGCAGAACATCAATAAAAATAGTCTGTAAAGTCATGATTTTCTTTCTATAGTTAGATTTTGAGATCCATCCTTTAGCCAGTTTTTTTCTATTTAACAAGAGTTACCTTCACTTTTGGATTTCATTCTTTTTTAATTACATTCTCAGACAGAAGCTATTAATCTTATCAATACTTTTAAATTGTAATCAAAAGCAATTTAATATTAATTTTTGTTTCCAATGCATCATACTGACATCTATTAATTAGGCCATTAACTTTTAATTATTTACTGTGTTTCATATCAGCCTTTCTGTGCTACCCAAGGATGATATCAAGCTAAAACTGACCTATTCTGGTCATCCTATTTATCCTCAAAACTACTATAACTTCTGTTTGTTTATAACCTTTTAGAATTTCCTAAGCATACTGTCATTTGTATAATATGAATTGATGGGTGGTTCAGAAAGTTCTTCAACTGGTTCATTAATACCCTTGATTGAAAAATGCCTTTAAAAATGTTAACATGAGTAGTTCCAGTTTTAGATTCTTTTTAGTAATTAATGAAATACAAAGTATTTCTTTATCCATGTAAATTATGAGTATCTCATCATGGTTCTTCCCAGAGGCAGAGAGAAACACAGATTGAAACTTTCTCTTCTGTGTTCTGATTTACTATTTTACAATCCTTAGACAGGATCAAGCCTATAGCATTGCTTGAATTTCATTAGGTCCTGATTATGATCTCTGATTATATTAGCCATCAAATTCTCATTGACATTTTTAGTTTTCATTTTCAGCAGTCCATGTTTCTAAAAACGGTTTTATTCTCACTGCTATCATTTTTCCTATTTTTCACTCACTTCTGCTGCAGTGGAATAAAAGGACCATAGCCTGATCCAGTCAGGCTCAGGAATATTTGCTTTAGTCTGTAAACTTCAAAGGGTGAAGATTTTTTAAACTGTAAATGGAAAAGTGTATAATTCTGAAGTGTTTAGTGTTTAACCTTCTGCAACTTTAAACCTCTCCTAACTAGCCTTCATATTTTTTTAGCTGAAGTTTTTGTGTCACTCATTTTGCTTGTGACTGCCTTTGGCATATGAAAATTGCCCTTTTTAAAACACCAAGGGTGTATAAAGGACGTGCTTATGAGATACACTGCTTGTTTTTTTAAAGAATTGCCTCCCAAGGCAAGACAAAGTCCTTAATCTACTCAGTTTATTTAAGGATTCCAGGAATTGCAAATACTCTGGAAGTATTTCAAAGGAGAGTGTCAGTGCAGCTTCAAGAATATTGAGCATTTTTTTAAGGAGCAAGGACACTGGTGGCAAGGATAATGAGAGAACCAGACTGATTCAGGAAACTGCAGCCAGCTCCTTTGCATTCTCTCCCTGATCAGTAGAGATTGGCCCTGAGAATTTTTCCTTAGAAAATTCAGTAGTTATGCTTAGCTTATTTATTCCACCAGTTTTGAACCCAACTTTTTTCTGATGTCAAAAAAGTATAATGTTGAAACATGTTGAAACATTAGTTCTCTTAATAAATTCTATAGACATAAATTCTCTAATGCATATAGCAAAATGGTTTTCAAATACTGACCCTTCCAATATACCCTGCCCTAAAATTTAGAGGCTTAGGCATATTTCATGTCTAAAGCCAAATGAGCTTTGCCACATGCATATTGAAAACTCTATACTAATCCATTTCTGTGATCGGGCAGGATTAAAACTTTCAGAGAGAACTACTAAATATCAATACAAAGTACAGATTGCAAGAAGAAAGCTAGTAGGTCTAATTTCAAATTGGCAAACATGGAGAATAACCCTTTGAACATTCTCTCTCACCTTGAAAGTCTACCTAAAATTATAAACTAATTAAGCAGTCACTTGCTGAGCGGCAGTGCTGAAGGAAATTGGTTTGCCTTCAGAAGGAGCCTTGTCTTTGGGTTATCCAGTGCATAATCAGCTCTCAGAGTTTCTCATATCATTCAGAACAGGTGTATTGGGTCTGGCTGAGCTGGAGTTAATTTTCCCCACAGCAGCCCTCACAGTGCTGGCCCACACCAGTGTTCTGGCTATGCTTAGCACAGAGTCAGGGCTGTCTCTCCAGCATTCCTTCCCTCACCAGTAGGCTGGAGGTGGGCAAGATCTTGGGGGGTGGACACAGCCAGGATAGTTGACCCAAACCTACTAAAGGGATATTCCATATCATGTGACATCTGTTCAGCAATAAAAGCTGAGAGGAAGGAGGAAGAAGGGGGAGTATTTGTTATTTATGACGTTTGTCTTCCAAAGCAATATCTATGCATACTGAAGCCCTGCTTCCCGGGAAGTGGCTGAACATCACCTGCTGATGGGAAGTAGAGAATAAATTTTTTGTTTTTCCTTTGCTTCCACATGCCGCCTTTTGCTCTATTAAACTGTCTTTTTCTTGACCCCTGAGGGTTTTTTCCATCTTATTTTTCTCCTTTCCCTGTCCTTCTGACAAGGGGTGTGATAGAGTGGCTTGGTGGGCACCTGGCATCCAGCCAAGGTCAACCCACCACAACAGGTCTCTCCTGGATCCTCTAGTTGTCATTGTAGCTGAGCCAGTATTGCAGACTTTCCTTCACTGGGATTGTCAGTTTATACCTCTCATTCAGCTGCTCATTTTCATGGATTTTGTAGGACGTCGACTAGTGCTTGTCTGACAAATTGGGCCAAAACTCACCAATAGGTTTAAAAATTAGTGGCTAGCAGATGGATATACAGATAGGACAATCACATTAGCCTTGTTTCCTTAGGAAACAGAGCTAGCAAAAAGCTGCAAGAGTCCGTGGAGGAATATCCAAGGTCATCCTAACCTGTTCTGATCCATCAGCTGAAATCATGTTAATCTACCCAGTATGAAAGGTTAAAAGCTCCTCTGTCAGTTCAATTTGTTATTAGAATATAGAATAGCTAGAGGAAAACACATTTCTGCTGATACGTGTGGCGTTTCATTCTGTGTGCATTAAGGGAATTCATGTTTAGAAAAATTGCCAGGAAAATCAATGCTTTAGCATATGTCATATATGTTTTGTGACATCAGAGAGAAGGGATTCATAAAGGGCATGATAAATACTTTGGAAAATAATATAGCCAAAAAATGTTTTTTAGTCATCACCAAAGCCAATCTATATTTAAGTGATTATTTGTCTTGGATACAATCGCAATACACTACTGGATAATTTGAATTTTTTGATTGGGACTCTGATCTTATCTTTTCTTCATTGTACAATGATTGGCTAAATACTGTAGTATTATCAGAAAGGTGGAGTTGTAGTAGTACAAACAAATTATAGACAGGATCACTGGCAGTTTTGTCTTTACAGGAAGCTTGCTGCCAGGTGTCTAAAGTCAGATCCTGTAAGACAGTCATTTCACAACCTGGGCAGCAAAACAGATGGTTGGTATCGATATTTATTTGTTTCTGTTCAAGAATATTTCAAACAAGACAATTACTGAATTTGTTAATCTGTTGTATAGAGAAAAGCGTACTTTGTTTATAAAAAGCATGAAGATCTATAAAGTTAGGATAAATCCTGCTCTGACTTTGCACTCAGCCTCTTCTAGACTAAATATCCAGCCTTAGTGTTAGGCTGAAATCCTGTCTCCATTAAAGTCCTGTTGCAGAATGAGGACGTGTAAAGTAGACTAGCCAATAAAATAATCACATATTGCAGAAGGATTTAAATTGAACAAAACTATCTAAGATCTAATGCAGACAAGAAAAAAATGCCTATGTTCAGATAGCCTCAACTGCAAAGGTACATTTGGGAGCTGGCATACTTAGGTCATAGAGTTCTTGGTTTTGGAGGAGAAGCTGAACTTTTTTGAGATGTATTAAAGAAGAGTAGCTCTGTTGCAATAGGAACAGGAATAGTGTGACCAGCAGGAGTAGAGATGTGATTGTGCCCCTGTACTAGGCTCTGGTGAGGCTGCACCTCAAATACTGTGTTCTGTTTTGGGGCCCTCAGTACAAGAAGAACAGTGAGGTGCTGGAGTGTGTCCGGAGAAGGGCAACGAAGCTGGTAAAGGGACTGGAGCACAAGTCTTATGAGGAGCGGCTGAGGGAACTAGGGTTGTTTAGTCTGGAGAAGAGGAAGCTGAGGGGAGACCTTATCACTCTCTACAACTGCCTGAAAGGAGGTTGTAGCCGGGTGGGTGTCAGTCTCTTCTCCCAAGCAACCATCAAAAGGACAAGAGGAAATGGTCTCAAGTTTTGCCAGGGGAGGTTTAGATTAGATATTAGGAAAAATTTCTTCACTGAAAGAGTGGTCAGGCATTAAAACAGGCTGCCCAGAGAGGTGGTGGAATCACCATCCCTGGAGGTGTTCAAAAAACGTGTAGACATGGCACTTTGGTATGTGGTTTAGTAGACATGGTGGTGTTGGGTCAACAGTTGGACTTGATGATCCTAGAGGTCTTTTCCAACCTTAAAGATTCTATGATTCTATAATGGGGAAATATCACACCCTGCATCCAGGGAAATGTACACATAGAAACTGAGCACGGAATACATAGGTGGAATTAATTTACAAATCAATTGACTGGTCGGTTTCTTTCAATTCTAATGCTGAGTTTAATTACAGATCACTGTCTTAAATCTGGATGACCAACACTCTTCAGAACTTCCTACTTGGAAAAATTGGAGCATTTAAGATGGGCATCATTTAACAACAACAATCTCACACAAATAGAAGGAATAATGTCTTGTCTTAACCTCACATAACTCACTTTAGATAAAAGCTACAATTCAACACTAGATGGTACTATATTTACTATGGTAGTGATGATGCAGGCTGTTAAGCTGGGACACAGTAGAAGTTTCTTTATAGTGAAATGTTACAGAGGGTGAGTTTTTACTCGCTGCCAACAGAGTGAGTTTTTCAAATATTAAAAAATCTGAGTGTATCTTTAGCAGAACTGAAGAAAGGGAATGAGGCAGAACAGTTATGTTCCAGGAGAATAAGTATTTCCTATTAAAATGTTTAATGATCTAATTGATCTAGTTACGGCTGGACCCAGTAACACAAACTGTGTCATTTGTAATGTGTTTTACCTTCTGTATCAGCCATCTTTTTCTATTACAGCTCACTTTATACTTAGTGCATCTTTCTTATTTTTCAAGGAATTTCAAAGCTCACCAGACTTACAAGACATAGCGTAAACAACCATCTTATCAGCCTCAAAAGACATGTGCTTGAAAATCTGTCTCATCTTCATTACATTTTCACTGAGAACAGAATCACATCATTAGCTGGTTTAAAGAAAACTTACTCCCTGATAGAGCTATACATAACTAATAACTTTGTTTATATCAACCAAGAGAACATATTTACTATTGCAAAACTAATTTGTTTCTTATTACATTAGAAATGCAGTGTTTCCCCACTTGTTCAAGTATAGAGGAAGCTGTATTTGAACAAAATTGGAGGTTCTGCTGGTGGGTACTGCAGTCATCCATCTTTAAAGTGGGACCCAAACTGATGAAAACCCCAGTCTAACATTTTTGGATTGATGATACTCACTCCTGAGAAGGAGGTACTGAACCTTGTGGCTGAATTAGGCTCAAAATATTCTGCAGACTTAAACATCACTTCTACCAGGTAGGCTAAAACCATGGAATAATTCTGCAACTCGTGTCAAATAATGAACAATTACACCCGCAGCAGTTCCAGTTCTTTTCAGCTTACCTGGAACGCTAATGTACGTATTACAGACTTTGGATTCAAACACTAATTGGAGACTGAGGCCCTGATTCTTATTTATGTTCAGAATCTGTAAAACTGCATGAAAGCACAAAAGCTTTTAAGGTGATGTTGGTATATTTTTCACTCACTTTAAGGGCTTGCTTTGTGGCTTGAGTGTTGAAAAGTGATATTAATCTAAATGAAGATATCTGGATTTTGTTAAGTGATTTCTCAGTTATGTAGATGATGGCTGAAGCAGGAGCTGAAAAGTTTGAATGCACCTATATATGGATGTTTTAAAGTTATATTAATAAACCTGTGCTTTTTTCTGCTTAGGGTTTAACTAATCTGATAATTTTGGACGTGAGTAGAAATAGAATAGTCTGGAAACAAGATCACTACCAACTATTTCTTTTATTCCATCTTCCCTCTCTCAAAGCCTTAGATGGCATCGCAGTAGTAAGTTATTCTGTATGCAGATTATTACTATAACTTTTTTAGAAATAGTTCTTTAACAAATCGAGATGTAGCTGATCAGACTTGTTGATATGTGTGTAATCTTTTCATGTACTCCATAATACTCCATTGTCTGTTTCTTTCTTTCTTTAGTCATCTTGGGATAGAAATTACCTTTTTTTGTAATAATACATAGTACAGTAGTGTCCTGGCACATTGCTAGGGTTCCCAAGGCTTTAACTATAATTTTGGAGCTTAATCATTTCTAACACCTGTGAAATTAGTGTACTTTACTTACAAATCTATACTGTAAACTGAGACAACACAGACTGTCTCCATTAATCTGTTCCATAAGAAAGCAGTCACCCCGGTCTGCTCACATAAAGACAAAATAACACTTTTTAAGTTACTTTGATTTAAAACCTTTTTAATTCATTGAATTGTAAAATGTTTCTTGCCTATATGATTGTGATAGTTCTAGACCAGCGTTAATATAGCAGACATCGCTTCAAATGCATTTAACAGGAGCCAACAGAAGGAGAAAGCGCAAAAGATTTGTTTGGAGGCAAACTCACCTCTGACATGACTGCAGATAGACCGGCACATTCCAACTTCACAGAAATGCAAGAATTAAATTGGACAACCTCTAATATCAGGTGCAGTGATTTTCAGAAATGCATTATCTATTAAAAGTAGCATCTGATATTGTGGTTAGAATGTGAAAATCTGTGTTTAGCAAATATGCCTAATAATTCCCTAGAATTTGTAGGCCAAATTACCTTGACTGATCTGTAGTGTAATTTTTCATCACAAAGTGTTATTTTCCACTGTTTCATTGAAGAAATATTCTTTCTCTAGATGCTTCCATTTTTCATTTAGGGAATGGTGCTGCCTGCACACAATTTGACAGAAGAGTGTGTAGGAGAGATAGGGTACTGGCTACAGACTAAGTATATCTAGAAGAGAGATTTTATTTGATCAAAACCCATCCGATCTGATTCCTTTCAGAACAAATTCGGCCCAAGTGAGAACACACATGTATGTATGTGCAGGGCTGCTTCTGTAATCTGATTTCTGAGAAAGCTGCCTTGCCCATTGTAGATCTGCAGGAATTTAGAGCAAGAATGACCTGTGATTGGTTGCATTAAATGCATCCTTAACTGAACAATAGTATGTGCACCCAGTGGGACAGTCACTGTTCTGCAACAAAAGTGCTTTACATAGTACAAGTCACACTTGTTTGCAAACATCATCCTTGATGCTCATCTTTAGGAAAGTATTTCTATGGGCTATATGTATGTATTTGTCTTCTTAGAGACATATGTATATTTTATTCTTTCCCAGTATGCTGCATCTGTCAGTGAAAGTCCCTACCTGATCCAACATGTGAAGACAATTTTCATGGTACAGTCCATGATCTTCATCTTTTGATCATAGGTAGCCTAGAAGGCCTTCAGCAACAGTATCACCATGCCAGGAATATCAGTGTCAATACTCTGGTGGAATTGAGTAAGTCTTGCTCATAAAGAAATTGTAACTCCTTTTAGTTTGATTCTTCATTTCAAGAGACTGTTTTAAGATGTGAGGACAGATACAAGTATTTAAACATTTTTGTCAGGATTATTTTCTGCAAGGACATTCATTCCCTAGAGGCTTTGTTGTAAAAGGTTGTAGAGCAGTACTATAACACTGACTGTGCCTTTTAAGGTATTTATTGCAAACCTTGAATTTCTTGAAGAGATATATCAACAGCACAGTTATGAATTCCTAAAAAATACTTGAGGAGTGTCTCTCTGACCAACAGAGTATCCTGCTTCTACCATTAAGTAGTAACAAGTACCTTGTAAGCAGGCTTTGATGCAGCTGAGGTACACAATTACAATCGGTGTGGTGCTTTGGCAGGCCTTGGGGTAAGCAGAGAATGGAATACTCCATCTGAGCAATTGCAGCTCCAGTACTGCTGGAAAGCAATGAAAACAGCCTAAAGAGCTATGGAACTGCAATTTCAGTAATGTGATATAGATGCAAACAGAGCATACTGGTGAAAGCGTTTGCCTTTGGTGTCAGAATCAAATCTGATCAAGTATCAGAGTAGTTGTTTACTACTGGAAAAAGAACTGTGAATTTGTTATGAGATTTTCATTAGGGTGCTTCTTCAATAGAAACATGTTGCATTTCTTACCCCAAGCCAGCATGTTATGGATCTGCTCATGCTATGTATCTCCTTTCTCTCTTACTTTTGCATGTTACTTTTATTCTCAATCCATATTTGTCTTTTTTTAGTTAATTCTGAGCTGTAGAACTGGTGTTAGCAGACCAGTTTAGAAATGTCTGCAGTGTGAGTTTACTGAACAATAATTTCATGTCTTTCAGTGGTTTAATCTTCCTTCCTAATGCCAAGGTGGGTTCATGACACAGTCTTTCCTATTTTTTGTAATATTAATAATAAACTAATTTCCTTTGATTGAAAATAGTCTTTAATCTCCTTTAATACACTGTTGTTTGTGGAGTTTTGGAACAACAGCAATCAATCAGTGCAAAGCTGATTGCAACCACTGTTTCAATTTTGCAGTGTTGTTGCGGTAATCTGATCCAAAATCAGTGAATTGCACCAAACTTTTTTAAGCACTTTAAACTGACCAATTGTCATTCTAAAGATCAAATTTCTGAAACAGAAAAATTTAATTGGCAGTTTTGCTTATATGTTAGCAGAGGAACATTCTGTTTGATTAATTATGTTTCCTTTTTACAGGTATTGTTTCTTAACTACAATCACATTGAATCAATACTGCCTGGACAAAAGCTCCCAAATCAGGTAACAAATAGGCAGCAGCTGTACTGAAAAGTGGCCTCTCATGTCTATGGACAGCAAAGACTTGCAAAAGGAAGCAAGTACCATCATTTTTTAAAATATACTTTTATCTCTCCTTTACTCCACTGAGGAGAAAGGAGGTGTCTTCAGTGTCAGTAGCTTTGGATCTCCCTATTTTTTCCCTTCCTAGTTTGAAGAAACCCAGTATGTTGTTTGTTTGTTTTGTGCACATACCGTAGAATCATAGAATGGTTTGTGTTTGAGAGCACCTTAAAGATTGTCTAGTTCCAACCCCCCTGCCATGGGCAGGGACACCCTTCACTAGCCCAGGTTGCCCAAAGCCCCATCCAACCTGGCCTTGAACACTGCCAGGGATGGGGCCTCCACAGCTTCTCTGGGCAACCTCTTCCAGTTCCTCACCACCCTCATCAGGCAGAATTTCTTCCTAGTATGTAATCTAAATCTACCCTCTTTCAGTTTAAAGCCATTACCTGTTGTTCTATCACTACGTGCTCTTGTACGGTATGTTTGGCATCATCTAATTGGCTTTTATTTCCTGTGTTCTTTGCAAACAACTTGTTAGGCCATTTCTTCATCAAACTAACTATACCAGTGTCATGGTTTAACCCCAGCTGGCAACTAAGCATCACACAGCGACTCATTCACTACCCCCCACCACAGTGGGATGGGGGGGAGAATCAGAAGAGTAAAATTGAGAAAACTTGTGGGTTGAGATGAAGACAGTTTAATAAGTAAAGCAGAAGCCCCACATGCAAACAAAGCAAAACAAGGAATTCATTCGCTGCTTCCCATGGGCAGGCGGGTGTTCAGCCATCTCCAGGAAAGCAGGGCTCCATCATGCATAACAGTTACTTGGGAAGACAAATGCCGTAACTCCAAACATGCCCCCTTCCTTCTTCTTCCCCCAGCTTTATATGCTGAATACACAGACCAAATTATTCTCATGGCCAATAATGTTATCTTATCGTAAGGTGATATTACACAGTGTGGCAAAATTAAAATCCTCATCCAGCTCCCAGAGATGGTAAACAAACTGCACTGTAGGGAATACATAATGCAAGTAAGGATTTACACGACACAACCATACGAACAAATAATAAAGCATTGTGACCAGAAATTATTAAACTAATATAATTTGTTTTAACACACTCTGGTCAGATCTGTCATTATCTCAGCCCTTTGAGCCCCACATTCGGCACCAAAAGGACTGTCATGGTTTAACCCAGCAGGCAGCTAAAACAACCACACAGCCATTTGGTCAATCCCCCCCACAGTGGGATGGGGGAGAGAATTGAAAAGGAAAAGGTAAAATTCATGGGTTGAGAATAAAGACAGTTTAATAGGACAGAAAAGAATAATAATAAGTATACAAAACAAGTGATGCACAGCACAGTTGCTCACCACCTGGAGCTGATGCTCAGCTAGTTCCTGAGCCATGCTGCCTCCCAGCCAACTCCCCCAGTTATATACTGAGTATGACATCATATGGTATGGAATATCCCTTTGGCCAGTTTGGGTCAGCTGTCCTGGCTGTGCCCCCTCCCAGCTTCTTGGGTGCCCCCTGCTTTCTTGTTGGCAGGCCAGTTGAGAAGCTAAAAAGTCCTTGACTGCTTGACTACAACTAAAATATTAGTGCTCTATCAACGTTATTCTCATCCTAAATCCAAAGCATAGCAGTATTCTAACTGCTAGTAAGCAAATTAACTCTATCCCAGACAAAACCAGGACAACCAGGCTGCTGTCATCTGTTCTTTGGATCCTATTGCATAGCTGGTTAAGCATACATTGAAGTTTTTTCACCTTCCTACAACGGATTTCATTTTAAGTAAGGGAACCGCCTACCTGTCTCTGGCTGCTGGTTTGATCTGGGAGTGCGTACGTGTATCTCTGATCAGATTGATCATTGATATTCTGTTTTCATTCTTTACTTAAATTTGTACAACATTACAAAACTTTAGGAATATATTCAGATAGTGAGGAATAAATTGAGAGAGTATTTTAGTCCCTTGAGCCTGACCTGTGAAAATTCAGCTGCCTTACAATGTATAGTATTCTGATGGCCATCACAACCCCTTGTTAGAATCAATGAGTTCAGCCAGTTCAGTACCTTTTATGAGCATAAAGAAGGCTTTTGTATATTCACCCAAAGTTCTTCTGCAATGTTGTGTGTAGCCTAAGTAGTCATTCATTCTGCCAGTAAACCTCCTTTCCTTTGCTCATTTCAGAAGTGATAGTGTCCTGGTTTCGGCTGAGAGGATGGATTTACTTCATAGTAGCTAGTGTGGGGATACGTTTTGGATTTGTGCTGGAGACAGCATTGATAATATAGAGATGTTTTTGTTCTATGAACCTGTTGTTGAGCAGTGTTTACATGGGGCCAAGGCCTTTTCTGCTTCTTGCACTGCCCTGCCAGCGGGATGCCTGGGGGCGGACAAGAAGTTGGGAGGAGACACAGACAGGACAGGTGACCCAAACTGACCAAAGGGATATTCCACACTATATGACGTCATGCTCAGTTTATAAGGAGCTTGGGGGAAGGGGCGGGGGGGGGGGGCGGCATTCGGAGCGATGGCGTTTGTCTTCCCAAGTAACCATTACGCGTGACAGAGCCCTGCTTTCCTGGAGATGGCTGAACACCTGCCTGCCCATGGGAAGTGGTGAATGAATTCCTTGCTTTGCTTTGCTTGTGCGCGCGGCTTTTGCTTCACCTATTAAACTGTCTTTATCTCAACCCACGAGTTTTCTCACTTTAACTTTTCTAATTCTCTTCCCCATCCTGATGGAGGGGGGAGTGAACGAGCGGCTGCGTGGTGCTCAGCTGCCTGCTGGGGTAAAACCACGACAGATAGTCTTTTTGTCATCCTTTGAAGGAGACGGTCATACTTCTTTCTTCTTCCTTTTGCCATCAACATTAGATCAGCCTGTGTCCTAAAGAGCATTTTCAAATTACCTTTCAGTTTACATTTCTCTCTTTCTGTGCACTCCTGAAAATTCCAGGAGCTGTCAAGATTCATTTACTTATTTCTGCATATATATAAGGCAATACCCATAGTGAAATTCAGTTTTATCATATCAGACAAATCTTGCAAAGTCACCATGCAGAATTCCCTCTATACCTTGGTCAAGTTTGATAAAAGTAACAGTGACAGAGCATCAGAGAATCCTGCAAAACCTAGTTATTGTGTGTATACTTCTCAAGACTTCACTCAGCTCTTCTTGTCTTCATTCTTTGCATATGCTCAGCATCTGGAATATGGGAAAAACATGAATTTGTTTTCAGATTGTCTGGGGAAAAAGGACATTGGTAGAAACACACATGGATTAAGGGTTGTATGGGCTTCCATCATAGTGTGACAAATTTCTGTGCTCATTTTGCTTTTGCACTCATTATAATCATTCAAACTATTAAGAATTTCTCCATAACCAGGTAATTCCTAAGTGTCAGCTATTATTGTTTTAAGGCTGAAAGCTTCATAGTATATGTGATGATCACATCGCCTCACTGTGCCTGTCACAGCCATACTGTGATCAGACGGCACTCGTTCTTCAGCATACTGTTCTTCATAGTGATGCAAGATAAATTTAAAATGTGTGTGTTTGCATGAGTATGTTGCAGTGATGGGCTGTCCTCTCAATATTCCAAAGCAGGTCAGATCTGTGAAGAAAGATCAAACAATGTTAAAGGATTTCTGAAATACTTGATTTTATTTTTAAAATGGCTCGATAGCAATCTTTGTTGTTTTGCACATCACTCCTTGAAAAAGTCCCAAAGGGATATTTCAGATTTCTTTTTTTCCAGCAATGCTTATGTTTTTCAGTGTAGTACTATTGGTTCGCCTTTTTTATCCCCGGGAACATACTATCAGAACACAGTAAAGAAGATGCTAGCCTTTCTGATTTTATGAATACATAGCTATGGGACAGAAGACAGCTAACACTTTCACACAGTAGAAAAGGCTTTCCTAGTAGCCATAAAAGGACAAGTGGAACTCACTAGGGCCAAGTGTTTGAAGAAAGTTTGTAGGATCTCAGCTTCATGTATTTAAGTATCTTAGGACTACTGAGCTTTAAAGTAGCATCAAACATAAATGGAAACAAAAATATATTTTTCATTGTTAGTTTTGAGAAAAAATGTGGCTTTCTAAATTTCAGTTGAAAATATAGTTCATAGGGCATGTTTTCATAAATAGACCCTTGAATGTTAGGTGGAAAGTCCAAGTTCTAAATGCCCCTTAACTTCCTTTTACTGTAAACCAGCAGTTTCTGGTCTAAAGCAACAGCTAGAAGCACAGGGGAGAGAGAAGGCAGGGGCATGTTGGAGCAGTAGTACATATGGAGCAGTCATGCACTCTGTTTTTAGTGGTTGACTCAAAAGAATATTTTTGCACTTATGACATGTTTTAAACCAACTTTCAAAGGGAGGGAAATGAACTGGCTTCTGAAAGGGATGATGAAATGGTAGGAGAATGTCAAGCAAACTGAATGTTACCCAGTAATGGCAAGAATAGCCATGCTCTTTACAAGGAAAAAAAGACAGATTCCTCTTGGGAAATTGCTGTTGCAGGATTTCCTTCTTTAGAATTGCAGGCCTAGACTTTCTCCTGAAGGCGACCAAGGTGGTGGGCTCAGCTGTCTCCTGTGCAATGTGGCATTAAGAAATACATCTCACAGTGTATTAGTAAGCTTCAGGTAGTACCCACCACTATGTTCCACACTTCAGATGCCTTATCACCTGTCATTTTCAATAACATTGGCTGTTAAAATAGAAAAATATTGCTAGCCTTTTCTGTTTGCAGCACAGCCTGCTTCTCAACACTTGGCCTTCTATAAGGCTGTTGCCTATACATGTCTCTGCGGGGCAAACAGTGCACTCAAATCCTCAAACATGCTGAGGGCCATGAGAAGCTGCTGTGGTCCCGGCTACATTGATGATGAAGTTATAAATTTGCCCACAGCATGCCACTTTGTCAGTACAAAGTGTCAGTTATTCATGAGCACTTAAAATTGAAAAATGGTGCTGAAACGTGTATAGTCATTTCTGCACAGTTTGGATTCTGTTCCTCGGACAGTAGCATTGGTGTAAGGTTTGGTTCAGACATTTACTGGTGTAGCTGAGATACTATAGATTGACTTGTTGGACAAGGACCCCATTTCTGGGTTATTTTGTATTTTCTTTGCACAAGGTTCTTTGAAGAACTACTGTTCATTACTTGTGTTTTGACTGCCAGTAAATGCAGAAGAGAGGATGAGAGCTGACTACCAGCCTCTAGAACAAGTAAAGTAAATGTTATTCAAATTCCAAGGACAATATTCATGTCACCTATAAAGTGTGCCTAATGTGGTTATCATAGCATTAAAATACTTTTTTTTTTTTTTTTCCCCTTCTTAACTCTCTGAGGCAACCTCAGGTTTTGTAAAGTTGGGAAAAATAAGACATATTATCTGCTCCCTTTCTTCACCACACAATGTAATGAGTGTGAGAACCTATAACAGGTTCTTTCTATCATCCTGCTAGGAAGATGCCTACTATTTGGGTGTTGTGATATCTCCGTCAAGGTGCCTGTGATAGGCAATTGCAATACAAACCAAACATTTAAAAACTGTAAAAGACCCACTAGAATCTCAGGCTCATCTATCTATAGATACAGATGACATCATAGATTTTATTGTTCAGAAATGTGAAATTTAGCCCCAGTAGTAACTTATACTTACCCTGAAGTTCCATGCTGCAGAAAATCCACTCATTTTTTTCCAGCAGGGTTCACTCTCAGTTCATGCTCCTGTGCACTTACACAGCTTTTGGATAGTCTAGACTACAGGTACAATGAGATCATGGGGAGAAATTAAATTTACAGGTGCACATTTGATGAACCAAATCCTCATACATAGGTTAAGAAGATGCACTACTAGTGTCATGCAAGTATGTCCATGTGGAACACAACCAGATAGAACAAAAGTACCCATACTTTCACAGGGTATCTGTGTCTGATAATTTTTTAATAAAAGTTTCGGAGGAACCTAATTCTCTTACCTCATAATGTTACTACATAATGCAGTATCACAGCAATGCTGTGTCAATCTGTAATTTCAAAGTGCAATATTCACCATTATAACTTCTCTGTCCATCTTTTCTTGGTAAAAGGGATTCTTGACACCTGATTGCAGTTTCTCGTCTTGCTGATAGTTACCTTCATAATTATATTCAACTATAATTTGATAATGCAATATCATATTGTCTCATCTTGAAGGATACTATCATGTCCCATCTGTATCCATTGTAAATACTTTAACAGAGATAATATTCTTCATTTATTGCTTTGCCCATAAGCCTGTTCCTTTGTGTTAGCTCTCAGTGTCCCTCCTCATCAAAGTACTTGTCTCCATCGCTGTGGTTCAGTCTTGCCTACCCCCATGCTTCTTGTTCAGAGTGAGGTCATGTCTTAATGCCTTGAGATGCAATTGCATACCATGAGCTGACCACTGTTACTGGTCATCAACACCTCTTTTTCACCGTCGTGCTTCTCCCTTCGCTACTCTTTTTGTTGAGAAGGGGTTCCCTGCACAAGCTACCTTGTTTTCCTCCAGACCTTGCCCTGAAATTCTGACTGTGAAACCAAAAGAAAGCTTTACAACAGTTGGACATCTGCTATGACCATTGTCTGTCACACTGACCAGTTTTATTGCTCATTATTTTCTTGTGCTCACCCATCTGTCAGTCTGTCTGCATTCATTGGGTGTGCCTCATCTCATTTTACAGTATAAATTCACTGCAACAGAGACTTGTAGTAGGATTCACTGTTAGGTTTCCTAAATACAAGAATAACAATAACAACAGCAAGGAGTCAGAGAGGAGGCTAGCCCAGCACGTATCTCCTACGAACAGAAGGTTCATTGTCTCTGTGGTTCTGTTTATCACTAAGACCTCACTCACTGAAACAGTTTGTTGTCCCACAGCAGACCTGTGTTTTCTGTATCACAGCATGAAACTTCTCTGGAGATTTGTTTGATGAACAGAATTCTTTCCTTCCAGCTCAAAAGACTGCAGTGTGCATTTTAACCATCGGTTTCCCCAGAAGAATCAATAGAGTAATAAGGAGATCTAGAGTCTGTTCCCACTCTGTGTTGTGCAAACCAGTTCTCTCTTCATGTCTCCATTTCATATTTATGGAGCACAGGAACAGTTCTTTTACACATCTGAAGCATACGTACTAAGGATGATGAGAGGCATCAGTACGATCGGTTTTATTCTCCCATCCTTATCAACCTGTCCAGCTTTTCCTCAAACCTCTTTGCTTTATAGATAAGAAGCACTACCAGTAGAAATACACACCACAAGGTTATTCTACTCCAATTGTCTCCTTAATTTTTTTACTGCCACAATACTGTCACCATGCCCAACCACATCTAAACTGTTGCTGAGCTGCAAATGCTACTTGATGCACTGAATCTAACCCTTTGCTGTTATCTTATGCTTCCCACTCCTATGGGTTATGTCCTTATTGTATTCTTGTACAAATTTCTTGGCATAAATATTTTATTGTAGAAATAAAGCCCTTTAGCAGGATATTAGCTTCTAGGTACTACCAGAATAAACACTATTATTTGATACTGATGTTAGTGGTATCTTCACTGTTTTGCCAAATCTGTCTTCACATTGATAGTAGGTCACTGCTGAAACCAGATAGGTTAAAATCCATGTACGCTTGAGTTCTGTGTCAGAACTTCATCTGTCAAAAAACTGTTATCACAGATCTCTCTCTGGCTACACTAATATCTGTTTGCAGACCTAAGACCTTAGTAAGTTAGTGAAACACATTTTCCCACTTGAAGCAACAATGCTTGTATACAGAGTTCAAAGCACTTCTGGATTTCATGCGTAAATGTTTTATTTCAAAACTGACCTGTGCTTTTATTCATTGGACATCACTTAAATGAAAACATGGCAGAATGAGTAAAGCAATAGAAGCATGTTAAAACTATATCTTTAGAGAAATCTCTGTTTTATATTCAGGTTCAGTGAAGATGTTATACCTCATTAGCTACAACAGAACTGAGCCATTTTCTCATTAGATCATTCAAGTGGAACAACACAAAAGATTTTTCAAGTTTGTCAGTTGCATTTTAGTTGTGCTTTTTAAAGTGCTTGTTAGAAAGCAAGAATTGAAACCGTATGGTGTTGTTTAAGCTTAAAAAGTGCTTTTGATCTTAAGCTTCAAAAGAGATTTTCGCAGCAGAAAGTAGGCTAGCACTTTATTTAGTACTGTTTTAGGTAGACACCAGAACACTCTGTACATAATAATATTTTCTTTTTTCCTGCTATTGATTATATCTCTTTTAACATTGTCACTGCTGAATTAGAGATGATTTACAGGAGGCAATCAATCACCGTTGTCATTGTGCTGTACCCAGTTTTAACAAAATTAACAAATCAGCACAGCTGGCACACAGCCTCAAGTGTGTTGCTACAAGAAGTGGTGGTCACAACATGAGTCTTATGAACTACTAAGTATTTTTAAATAAATAAAGATCCTTCCAAACCTGAATTTTTATCAGCCTCCTGCCAGCAATCCGCTGTAATGGGTTTACATTTGAAAATATATTGGTTTCCATCTTTCTCAGTGAAAACAGCTTCAGTCCATTACAGTAGCTTTGTTCTTTGAACAAACAACAAATGTGTTGTTTCACACATTTGAGTTTCATAGCTACTGGTGCTTTTTAGTGTACACAACTTGCATAGCTTCTGTGTTTGACAGCTGATCTAGAAAGTGCAACAGTCAAATCTTAAGCTCACAAAAGTAATTTGAAGAACTGACCCTGCAGTTCTTTACTCACAAAAAATGGATCATTACTGTTTATATTACTGCAAAACCAAAAAGACATCATAAAGAGCAAGATATGTAATCTTTATTTTTATTTTTCCTTTTCTTATGAAGGGTTTTGTAATTACAAACTCTCCAGAGGACTCTGGATTTCTCACACTGTCAGCAAACTTTAGAAGACGTAATCCTCTCAGAATAACAAATGGGAATCTAAATGAAACCATTTACCATTTATTTGGCTCTGATCTTGTATTTGGTCATGAACTTGAAGAGCCTCTACCAAATATATCAAATGAAAGTAAGCATAAACAAACAGGATTACGTATTTGTGGATACTTAACACAGTTGCGCTCCATAGTATGTAGTTCATGCTACGTATTATATGGCCATATAAAGCATTTTAACAAGGACATTTTTATCTCTCCTAGGTATCTTGCAAGTCTGTAACTTTCTCACAACCATCCCAGAGCTGGGAAATGTATTTTCTGGAGGAATACATATCTTTGTCAGTTCTTTACCCTAGGATGGATCTTCAGATTCAGTCTAAGTGATTGATAGAAGAATTAGCCTTTCAGTGCTTTCAAAAGCTTTGGGGTTTTGTTGTTGGTTTGTTTCAATTTTTTTTAATTTATTAACCAATTTCAGTCTGCAAATTAAAGTTTTAACTATGCTAGGAACTGAAAGGAAATGATGTAACATTGTCCTAGTGAGGCAAATTAAGAAGAAAAGAAGAATGAGTGCAGTGCTTGATTGGCATCTGGGGTGAGGCTGTATAGGGAGCACATCCATGTGCATTTTGTGTTACAGATAAGTCTAAGAACCCAGGAATTACAACAAATAATCTTTGAAGCATCCATGCAGAAAGAGCTCTTAGGCAAGCCAAAGGAGCAGCAACTAATCTTCTAAACCATTTGGTGCATCGCATTGCTGCTTCTCGAACCAGCCAACTGCATCAGGGCAAGACAGAAAATGCAGGTGAGGCTCTTACCAGCCCTAAACACTGCTGCTGTGTCTTTCCTTTCTTAGGGGAGTGCAGCCAAAGCACTTCTCTTCAAACATTACTTTTCTTTCTCTAAATGCTGCTGTATTTTCTTTACCTCAGTTTCCAGAGACACCAATAATGTGTTTACTCTCTTTCTTCTGATAAAGCGTCCAGTGCATCTAAGAAAACATCTAGACAACAATTTAAACTTTTTCAATTAGAACAATGTCTATACTATAAAATGGAGCCAGCTGTTTAACAGAAATAAGCTGGTATCTCCCAAATCCATGCTTAATCCTACTCAAGACTTTCTGGTTTGTTTGTTCATTTGTTTGTTTTCTGTTGCATAAAGTCTAGTTTTGTTTAGTAATTAAAAATACCAAGTATGGAAGCAGAAATGCAAGGGTAAAGCTGTTTCTGTGGTTAAATATGTCTAATAATTGTGATACAAACAGCAGTATCTTGCTATTACTGACTGCCAGCAGCTGGCACAAGCCAGTGTGTGACTGACTGTTACACTAACATTTCTTATCATATCAAACATTTCTCCACAACAGGGCAGTGAACAAACAGGTCTGGCACTAAGACTTTTACATTTCCATCTTGATTACTGATATTTACTACCTGAAGAGATTCCCTCAAAATCATTTGTGTAAGTCAGTGAGGTGATTCTTTCTGGAATCAGTTTGCAGAGTTGCATTCATTACCCTAAAGTAAAAATAAAACAAGAATACTGTTATGTGATACTTTTCATTATTTCTGTATACAGGATCTGTCTTTAATCAGTATTTAATTTTTGAACTTCAAGGAAGATTCACTGCTACATCAAAGCAGGAAGACTACAGGAGTCATTTAAGCTAAATTTATAGTTGCATTCCATCACCAGAAAACATATGAACCCATGTATTTCTTCCTTGATCTTTGTAGTCAAAGAGTTAGTTTGTATGGCAATGTAAGTTCAACTGTGACTATGTATCTATGTAGGAAGGAAGATCCTGATTTCCTGAGTCCAAAAAGTTGTAAGGTTGCGTCAGGTCTTTTGACACTGCTCTTTCAATGCCCAAAGTTAGCCCACTGTCCTTTGCTCTACTGCTATTCAAGGTACCATGCAGCCGTGACAATTCTTAGGGCAGGTAACATTCAATTAACACCTTTATGCTAGTGAGCCACTGCAACATGTGGAATTGTTGTATGAAAATGAGCCATGGGGGCCACAGGGTCAGTGGCTGGTGGACGCATATTAAGACAGTTACCCTTTGGAGTTAACTGATGGGGGTTTTTGTCCTAGGGTTGTGTGTAACCTAGTTAATCATAACACTTGTGTATGATTTATATTAGTAACTTAAATTTACTGCCAACTAATTTATTCAGGTGCAGTCTACGTATAATATATATATATCCCTTGAAAGTTTAAAGCGCATGTATTTTTCCTTTGTTATGATCCAGAGGAGAAACAACCCACACAGGAAGGCAAAGCTCTTAAATGATAGAGTTTCACCTCATTTTATTTCAAAAAGTAACAAATGGATTTGCTTGAATTTTCCCATTCTGTTAGAGAGCTGGTAATGTGCTGTTTAATGTACAAAAGAAGGAGTCTGAATCCTTGCTTAATGTGCAAAACAACTTTGCTTTACCACTGGAGTTTCTACTATAGTTCCCTGCTTAAAACAGAATATCACATTTGTTTGCCCTTTTGAATATAAAGATGTTCCAGGATTAATTTTGTTCAGTTTTATATATTATAGTTATAAATTATATTTCAATAGAAGGCAAATTCTACCAAAAAGAGATGATTAAAAAAAGATAATTTGGACTGGAATGAAAACACCTGTGTTTTAAGAGTGTTAGCTTTTTATCCTTTGATGATAGCACAAAGCAGTAGGCGGTCACTCCATCCATCAGCTGCTTGTAGATGAGAGTGATAATAAGATAATAAGTTATTATCTTACGGGTTCTTTCAGGTCACATTCTGGGACACATGCTCCTTAGTATTAGGTCAGTACTGTTCTCATGTTATCACAACTGGAACAGGGTTAAAAGATTTCTCCTTATACAGAGAAATCAATAAGTTAGATTTGAGTTAAAAGATGCAACAGGATGTTTATGAACCACTAATGGCATATTTCTCTGCTTGTCACTTGTGAATCACCTGTTAGTATGGGGAATATGATAACTGAATTTCAGTGGGATTAAAACTAGCAAGATATTTAGGCCTTGCAGGGCTAACAGAGCAATACCTAAGTATGTTTACAAATCTGATCCTAAGGGAATTCAGTATTTCATCTTCTTTATAAAACAAAAAAAGTTATGAAAATACTTTTAGAGGGATGTACTGAAGTACATGGTGAAACCTTGGATTATCTATATTAGTGGTAGCGTCCTGATTTTGGCTGAGATAATTTTCTTTCTAGTAGAAAGAAAATAGTATTTTCTTTCTGGTATAGTGCTGTGTTTTGGATTTAGGATAAGAATAATGTTGATAACACACTGAGATTTTTAGTTGTTGCTGGGTAGTTGTAGTGTCTATGCTAAGTCAAGGACTTTTCAGCTTCTCATGCCCTGCCAGGTGCACAAGAAGCTGGGAGAGCACAGCCAGGACAGCTGACCTGGACTGGCCAGAAGGATATTCCATACCATGTGACGCCATGCGCCATATATAACTGGGAAGCTAGCCAGGAGGTGGGATCGCTGCTTGGAAACAGACTGGGCATCAGGTTGTCTTATTTTCCTTTCACATACAGTAAGCGATTGCATTTGTGCATCATTTGTGGTGGTGGTGGTATTATTATTATTCTCTTCCTTTGTTATGTATTAAACTGTCTTTATCTCAATCCACAAGTTTTTTCCCATTGTCCTCCCCATCTCCTTGGGCATGTGTGGTGCTTAGTTAACTACTGAGGTTAAACCACGACAGGTAGATCTCCAGGTTACTTCAGCAAAGTCCTGATTTCATCCATGAAGGGTACACAATAAAGTTACTATCATGGGAGCACATGATAGGACTGAATGTCATGGTTTTAATGTATTAAATGTGTATAATTATGATTATTACTTCTCTAAATTAACATGTATTTTTTAAAAAATAAAGTCCCTGTGGTTTGACTTGGAATCGTTTCTAGCCTCTCCTAGCTAAATCATCCATAACAGTCAAAACAACTGTGAAAATTAAAGAAATTCTAGGAAAAAATCTTCATGAGGATTGTTCCACAGACTTAAGTGCTGTTACCAAAGGGAGAATTTGGCTGTTTGTACTTTGATTTTAATACGGTGATTGTGAACGTATAATGAATGACACAAAATATCAATTATGTAATGAAATTATTTAATTCAGTGAAACAACCATTTACACACATGCAGAATATCTGGATCCTGTGGGACACAAAGAGATCCCTTTGACTTCTTCCATTTTCACTCACTCTAGTATAAATCAGGAATCAAATCTCAGAATGTAGTTGACAAGAAGTCTGAATTCAATGATTTCTTCAGATTTGCATTGAAAAAATGGAGGGCAGAATCTGATCTCTCCACCTTTATTACATAGTGGGTTGCTCTTTTTTCCAAGAGCTTCATGATCTGAATTAATTACTCTTTTATTTTTACAAAACTGGGAAAATAATGCAGAAATGAGGAAGAAAAAAACATCAGTACATATCAGATCAAGGTTTTATGCTGGTAAATTTACTAGGCAAGATTTTGTTTTGCTGTTCAGAAATACAGTTTAGATCACAAAAATTCTCACTTCGTTATAAGAGATGCGCTTACTGTATCCGTAGAGCCTTTCTCATATATATGTGTGTGAACTGATACAAGGAATAGCAATGCAACTACATCTGAATGTAATTATCGACTTTATTATTCCATCTCTTTTAAAAATAATACATTTCACTTTTCATAATTTTTTTTTTAAATATGGGGTTTGGGGTATACTGTATAGGATTACATAGGGTTTTAAAAAATATACTGGTATACAAAACTATAAACATGTTATATCTACTGATTTCTAATAAAATTATAAGTATATCAAAAGTAAATATAACTTTTTAATTTCATAGTAACATGGTAAGTTCTTAGAAGACTTTAGAGTACTATCTCTATTATAAGAGCATACTTCCAGACTTGATAAAATTTTCATAGCATTCACTTCTCATATCAGGTCAAATTAAATTACTACTAGAGTTATTGAGGTTTTTTAATTTAATAATTTGAGTTTCTTGCTTAATTTGGAAGCCATCATCAAATTTCTATGATTTATATAATTTTGACAAAATATTATTACACTCATTTTCTGTATATTATTTTTTGTTTCTCCTAGGTGATTTGAAAGTGGGGTTACTATTAATTATACCTACAAGCAGATGGCAGGCAGTAAGTGTGAAGATTGTTACCAGACTGCAGACACTCACATTGTGGTCAGATCCCCGTTCTGGCTAGTAAGTCATCTTTGTCTCGCGTGCGGTTTGCCGGACAGCCACGAGATGTCTTTGTTGTACTGCTGATTTCCTGCGTCAGGGCTGCTAAGACATGCCATGAGTACATAGGGTAACAGAGACTCCCCTCCTTCACTTCAGCTGGGTTATGGCAGATTTGCACCAGAATAAATCAAAGCTTTAAATCCCATTCTTGAAATGTCAAGGCAAGGAAAGACCACTTGCAGTGTTGCAGAGCTCAGCAGGGGTCTGTGAAAGCAGCACAGCCTTTGGGTCAGATTCGTTTTGCTTTCTGACTCATTTGGAGCCCTGACATGTAGAGAAGTGGGTCTGAGTGTGACTGGTTTGGTTTTTGTACAGACAACTTGGATCACATTGCACCTAAAGATCACTGCCTGGCTGTCACCTGCTAGCAGTCGGGTTTGTTCATTGCAGGAGAGCCAGAGCAACCTGAACAAGGACACGGTGGTGTCAGGGAAAATACTTTGTACCTCTAAGGTGAGCCCAAAGGAGAGAGAATCTGATGGAGGCAGAGGAACAACACAAACCAGAAGATAGCCCCTTATGAATGAACTGGTTGTAATGTATGTAGAGGAAAAAGAAGAGTAGGACTGCTCACACAGCATGTGGTACTCAGGGCCTTGTGTGACTGATCTCTGTACAAGGTCAGTGCCAGCCCTCCACAGGTAACAATGCAAGACTTTACGACTGGCCTTAACTAGGGATAAGGGGAGAGGATAGAGATGCAAGTGAGCTCGGATAGCTCTCTGCAGAGACTGCTCAGTGCAGCTTTTTGCTCTTGTGCTCTCCATGTAATTTTGAACCCTACAGAAAGCCCTTTGTATAATCCTGAGTAGGAATATCCTGTGCTTTAAAGCAGCCAAAGTTTCCCACAGGACTTGGAGCTTCTGTGGCATGCTACCTCCATCTGAGATGGAAAGCATTGCTCTCCCAGCCTGTTACAGGTTAATAGCTTTCATTTCGGTAGGCTGTAACAGCACAATGTGGAGAACATGAAATTAGAAATATATGTGTACCCCCTGGAGCTTTGCTTCTTTTTATTTCTCTGAACTTATCTATGCTTGTGTGTAATATTCTTTCACATTTCCATCTCTTTCAGGGTTCTTAAATTCCACCTTTGCCTATTGCCGGGGCTTTTTTAAGTGTACAATTTTATAATGGCAGCATATTTCTGCTTGGGGGACTAACTGCGCTCCATTTAAACACACTTTCAGTCTCTCCTTATTTATCAAAAAATTTCCTTTGTGAATAACAGTATAATTAAAGATAGTTAAATGCAGAAGCACCATAAATATACAGGGCACTCACATAACAAAGCTTTTAGATGAGATGTCTTCATGTCTAGAAGACATAGTTACAACACTGGAGCGTGTATGTGAGTTCAAGGAAATACAGATCCAAGCCGTAAGAAGTTTCTTAGCATATAGGCGTTGTCTCCCAAAGTAAATTGAAAGATTTAATAACATTTTGTTCACTTTTGAGTCACAGTCACAGTCCTTGCACACAAAGAGGAGCACTAGCAAAGTGTGGCAAAGGGGCTGCAGCAGGACAGAGATAGAAGCCTTGAGGCTGTGGTCCTATTTCTGTGCTTCTGCTGTATTAAACGCTGGATTTCTGGTATAAAACTCAAGGTTATTATGAGATTCTCTAATTGATGATGGAGGTCGTCTTACCCCCACTGAGAGGTTTATGTTCATGACAAGCAGCTCCACCACAACCTTTGCAGTGGAAGAGGCATTAGTGGGGTATCACCACTCCCAAACTTGCCAGTGTGGACCCAGACATAAGTGGTCAAACAGCCCACAGACAGTTCAGCAGGAAGACTATAATTAGTTTACTGACAAGAAAAGGGATAAACCTTCAAGTAAAATCCCAGACAAGGATTTAAAGGCTCGCAACAGAGACATGATCAGTTCTTTGGCTGGATGCACCCAGGATTGTCTGCGTTTACTTATCAGTCTCTTCTGTGGGAAGAATCTCAGAATAAAGCAAGCCTTCCTGGAGCATCTTTGTTGAATCTCACTCAGCAGGCTTACTTCCACTGACAGGACTGGAACTGCCTCTGCATACACCACTGCTGAATTTGGTGCAGTGAACTGTAGTGGTGCTACAGCAGAGAAGTGTTGATCCCATATATGCACTGAAATCGGTGGGATGTTTTGCCTGCTAAAAGGATGCAGGAGTGGCCCTTATTTTTTTTTCTGACTGCTGACTCTAAAGAACAGTGAAGCCTCTCTTTATTATAAACACCATTTGCATCCAGGCTTGTACATTCCCTGTAAAATACAAAATGAAAGCTTAGAGCCTGAAGAACACAGACAGATCTGCTACAGAGGCCTTGCTTCTGCAACTGTCCCCTGGGCAGAACTGTGAATGCAGGAGTCTTTGTCTGTTGCCTTCTTATTTAATTTTGTATAAAGTTGATCATCAAAAGAAAGCAAACACAACTTTGAATCTCCCCATCTGTGCATGCATGCAGACGTTTAAAAAGTACTGGTACTGCACCATTTCAATAGCTTTCGCCTGCAACGTGTCACACTTTTCATCTACCATTTAATTCTTCTAAATGGATGTAACTCCTCTTCCCATTATGGATCTCCATTGCTTCTATGAAACATTATTTGCATAAAAGGAACTGAATAATTGATAGAGGATGTGAGCAAGAGCTAGCACACAGCTTGGTAGGGGTTTGCTGGTAATCCCAGTGAGTCCAACACATAGCTCATAGCTTGTTTAATGGGATGGAAAGTGACAGGGTTCCCTTGTACCTCTGCTGCAGAACTCAGCGCTGCTGCATGACCTCCTTGTACTTAGCTACTTTTCTTGTTGATCTCACTGCTCTTTTCCTCCATTAACGGGAGAATTCTTAAAGGAAGTGATACAGTATGCTACAATTTGTGTTCACGTAAACCATCAAATACTACCGCATTTGAAGTCTGGCGGGCTTATTCTATTGCTTTTATAAAATGAACAAAAATCTTAAATGGATCATAATGTTAAAGGCAAGGTCTGGGAACAGCTTTCATTTACAAGTTTGTTTGATCTTGAATTCAAACCTGAGTTTGATCTTGGGGCTAGGTGGTTGGTTTTTTTCCATATTAAGATTATTTTTGTTGGAAAAAGTCTATTAAAACTGTAAAATGCACACTATGCAGATTTTTTTTGCTACTGTTCTGTAACATAAGTTTTATACTGAAAGTTGTCTGCATTTTAGATGTCTCCACTTAGTGAGATGACTGTCAGAATGAATATCTATATTTCTGAAAAGAGAAAAAGCCGTAGAAGTAGTATATCTTGTAAATAAGAAACAGTTGACAGTTGTCTGAAAAATTATCTAAAAATAAACTAAAATCAAATAATTTTTCTTTTAGGACTTTCCACATTTCTAAACTCTCTATTTTTTAATGATAGGCAGCAGTATTAGGAGAGCCTAGAAACAGCTGGAACGATTAGGATTTTCCTTGGTGAGGGAGCTGTCTCAGCTGCTCTGACAAGTAAGCTGCCATTTTCAATGTAATCACTTTTGATTCTAAAGCACTTGCTTTGCTTTTAACTTTGTGCAAATCCCTCTTGATATTTCTTTTTTTTAAAGTAGATGCATTTCCATATGTCCATAAAAGTTTCCCTGACAATTCAGCATGCTGTTCAGAATGACTTTCCTTTTTTTTTTTTTTTTGGACGATTTGTGAAATGAGGCTGCTTTGTTTATGAAGTGTACGTGTACATAATGTAAAACATACTTAATATCCTCAACCACTGCACAGATGTTTTTGTGCTGAAATGAGACTCAAAGTTTCACTGATTTAATTAACCTTTCTTTTTCTCGCATTTGTAAAGCAATTTCTTAAGAACTCCTGCTATTCCTGATAAATATGTTATTCCATGGTTCAAATGTTACTCTGAGAAAGAAATCGTTTTCAGTATTCTCTGAAGAGAAATATTTGAAAATAAAAAGTATTATTTTTTTTAGAAAGAAAATAATGAAAATAACTGATCCAGATACTTCTGTTCATTCTGCCATGTTCTTTCTCCAGAATTGTGCCTGATATTTTTTGGAGGAAAGCTTTCTGCAACAAAAAGCTACGGCATGGCATATTTTGTTAATGTCTCAATATTTTATTCCTCAAAATGCTTTACACATGCTTTTTCTAGTCTCATAAAAATAAGTAGCAAACACATATATATCAGTAGCATTTTTAAATTTCAGTTCTTATTCCTTCCCATCAATTTGGCTGAAAACAGGTATTTGCAAACACTGGTAGCCTAATTTCTTACGGCCTTTCATTTTTTATGAAGTGTTTTCAAAAGACTTCAATCAACCTTAATGGTGCGGTTTTAGTTAAGGAAACAGAATGGAGAGAAGTCAATTTAAGCTCCCCAATGAACAAGTGTGTACAGAAAAAAAAGCCATAAATGGGTTTAGAAAACAGAGCCAGTACAAGCAAAATGCAGCGAGCAGAGCGCTCAGGGAAGCCAAGATATAATGGAAAGAGTAAAATACTGCAGAGCTTTTTAAACTATATACAATTGGAACAATGGACTGGACCCAGACATCTATGTTAAACTGTTAGAAGATAGGTGAAAAGCAAGCTGCAATTCTGTAACCGGGGCTAGAGAATACTAGAATGGAAGGGCTTAAAGCTGAAGCAAATGAATGTGGGGTAGTTTAGGAGCATAGAAATCAAGTCAAAATTGGTATATTTCGCTGTTTAATGTACCATGTGAAGAACCATCTCCTGGCTTTCTGTATTAAAGGACTATTAGTACCAGCCTCCTTAATGAAGCCGCTTTTATGCCACCTGTGAAATAATAATACCTTTTTTTGCACACCTATTTTTACCAAAATACTTTAAAAGCATTGGGTAATTAAGTAATGTAGCTTCTGTGAGAATACATTCTATATCTACAAAATATATAAAATAGAAATACACCTGGGAAACTATTATCCAGTGATTGTTTAATTGTCTCCCATTATTTAAACATGGCATTAATAATACATATAACATATTTTTCCAAAGCATCACAACCTCACGGGTAAAAGGGTAACTACATAAATATTAAAAATCCAATGACTAAAATAATTCAGTCCTGCTAAAACAGATTGATGCATGCTCTCGGGAGTCTGGGCCCCACCACTTCTTTGAAACAAACTACTGTACAGTGTACCAGCAATTATTATCACTTGTATCGTAGCGTATCAGTTTATACTTCACTTTTATGCAAGCTTACAGTTGAGTGCAATTGTTTTTACTGTCTGCCTTACAATATGATTCAATCCATTTGGGTAGCTTAATGCAAAGATTTCGTAATGTACACAGGGATGAGTAGCTCTAAGGCAATGAACATAGTACTCATTATTCTTTTAACGGGAATGTCAACAAGAAGAGGAATTAGAGAGGAAATCGGTGTAACTCCAAAAGAACATCTGACTAACCAGTACAGATGACATGTTTTTTCCCTTTTTATCCTCTTCATGATCCATAAAGCAGGATTTTTCCAAAACAATTAATTTGGTTGCCAAACGCTTCTTAATTCTAAGGAGATTTAAAACTCATCTACTTGGAGTCTGTCTCATGGAGCTAGACCCACAACCGGATTACGAGCTATTCCATCATATGGCTGTTGTTAGCCCAGTTGCTGCTATGTGGTACATAATTGGACTGTTTAAAAAAAAAAAAAAAAGAGGAGGAAGACATATAAACCTCGAAGTCTTTACACTAAGCCCACTGTTACCTCTGCATTTTATTATTTCTTTTACTTTCTCCTCAAAATAAAAGCTCAGCAGCCTGAGAGAAAAAGAGTTTCAAAAAATTTCTTCCAAGTAACCTTTGTATACAATCCCCATAATAAATACTCTAAACTAAACAAGCAAATTGACAGCAACGTGCACTCCAATCCTACAGCAAGACTGAGGTTTAAGTTAGTGGAATGGCTCTTCTTTGTGTCTAGTGTTGGAGAGCATATGGCAAATTTCCAGTTAACAAGAATCTTGATTTGCAACACAAACTAAGTCCTGTGTTAATTCTTTTAATTAGTGTGTGTGTGTGTGTGTGTGTGTGTGTGTGTTTGTGCGCACACAAGTCTGTGTATTGTTTTGTTTCTTTAGAGAGAATCAGTGACCTTAAAAAAGCTGAGGCAGACTTAAATCCAGATTCACCCCTTTGTAACATCACTGACTTAGAGCTGGGGTCATGGTAATGTTTTCTTTCTGCTGGTGGTGCACAATGTTCTGTGCTTGATCTTTGCAAGCCAAGAGAGGGCCAACAGTTAGATAATGTCTACACTGACAGCCATGGTCCTGGGCCTCTGATGATCCAAATCAGAGCCCTCCTGAATGCAACGCAACCACCACCTAGCCTTTGTGCATGTTACCTTTATGTGGGAACTATAGAGACCATGGAAGAATGTCACAGTCTTGTCCTGAGATGTCACTAGAAGCGTTCATGCGTCAGCTGGTTTAGCTGTACTGCTGAAGTCCCCAGATTAAGATTTCACTCTCAAGTATAAACAACTCGATTGTTTTGCTTGCATCCTTATACCCTTCATGTTCCTTCATTGTATTTCTTTTATTTAATGTACTGTAGGCATATAATTATTATTAAGCTTGTAAGCATTAGCTGTAGAAGCACAAAAAGTGCAGCTGCATGCCCATCTCAGTGCAAAATTAATAGGAACTGGTTGTCTCTGGTAGAAGAACAAAGGTCTTAGGCAAGCGCACTAATGGAAAGGTGTTTCTTCTTCCATAAACTTAAAAAAAATATGTAATATGCTAGTATTTATTAAAGGTGCTGTTCTAATTTTTTTTCTTTGCCATTGAAATACACGCCTGGTGTTATTTTGTAATTGCCACATGCATGGCCCCACTCAGATCTCACAACATTCCTCTGATCGTACGCATGTGTGAGAGCAAAAGTTTCACATAAGTAAATATACTCCTTTCTTCTCCAAAGACCAACAAGGGTGTCTGCTGGTGTCATTTCTTCTATTATCCCTTTAGTGCACCAGAAGAGATGTACCCAGCAATAAATCAGTGCTTGTAGTTGGAAATAGTTTTCTGATTTAGCAAATCTAAACCGCTTCCAAACTGAGGTGCCCTTTATCAGTCCCTTCACTCATCCTGTCCCTTTCTAACCCAGTTTGTGACTGGACATGATATTGAGTGCACTGAATGAATTTTTTTTTTTTTTTTGGTCTGTTGGCCTTTTTTATGACAATTATTCCCAAGTTAAATATAAGCTGAGTTCTCAACAGGAGTAACACAAACAGGAATAACCTGGGATGACTCCAGACCTGGCTGCCCAATATGCATCAACACTGGCAAAATACATGGGGCAACGCAGGATTTTGAAAGAAATAATGAACGAATTACAGAAAGTGGAGTAGAAGTCATGTTTGAAATGCAGCATGGATTGATTATTAGAAGACAGAATATAATACAGTCCAGATAGAGTATCTGCCTGGGAAAAACTCTATCCATTTTGAAAACAGAAGGGATGAAATATTACAAGTCAAGTGGATGCTGATGCATGTGGGGACCAATCATTCAAATTCTTGTACAGCAGCCCCATTTTTACTTAGAGTTGAATAATTTAATTTAACCATCTAAAGTTTGGTGTGCCAGGAAATAAACTGTGTAAAGCTAAATATTTAAATTCACATAAACTCCTTTAAACTATTTTCTTCAAAACAAAATGCACTGGCATCAGATTTTCACCTTTGGATTTCAGTTTTCCAGTTTGTAATAACAGTCCAAGTTTATCCTGTCTAGTACATGCTACTCTTGTCCCAGCAAAGGCGGTATTCCCATAGCACCCTACCCCGACACTGATCCTCTTTGAAGAGGAGGCTGAAGTGTGAGTTGGTGATGAACTCCAGCTTCTGAACCCAAGGCGACATTTCTCCTCCCCGTCCCCAACAAGCAGCTTTGGCACTCCCTCTGCTGCTCCGCTCAGCAGCATGTGGGATCTGTTTTGCCCTGCCACAGAAAAGCACAGAGAAATTCCATTACCGTTCCTCATCCTCGGTCTCTCCAGGGCTTGGAGGGCATGCCCCTTTTTCACTTCCTTCTTTTTGCGCAGCTCAAGCCAACTTCGCCGATATTAAATAACAATACGCCTTCCTATCCCTGCTTTGTTCAGTATGTTACGTCATGTAGAACCAAACAACACGGCATTTCCTAAAACAGAAATTGTTTTTTAAAAATTCAGGCTGGCCAGCTGTTTGGATTCTCCCAGCTGTGAACACTGCCTTCAGAATCCACACTTGATGCTCCTGCACGGTCTCTGTGTTGCTCACCAATCTGTCCATCTGTCTGCATGGCGTGTCGCCAGCTCTTCAGTTGGCCTGATCTTTATCCGGGCTACCAAAGCAACATGGATTTGGACTGACAGTCTCAGTAACTGCAGGTGTCACTTCTTCTGCTCGAAGTCCCTCTGCGGTGACAGCATTGCTTTTCTTGCTAGACTGCTATCTCAGGTTGGTGTTTTGCTCCCATTGGCCTTTCGGCTCTGTTTCAGAAAAAGACAGAGATATTAATACAGAGTTACTAGTGAATATAAAATAATAAACATTGCATTTTTATATACATCATTTTTACATACATAAATGTGTTCCGGTTAGGAGTTACATATTTGAGGTACATGAAAACATAAGAAAAGTTACATTGTATAATACAGAAACTAAGTCACAGAATTCCCACTGGTTTTACTATGACCAGAATTAGCCTCTAAATATATTTTTGCTAAACCTGTTTTAAAACAAGCAGTTTAGGACCCAACCTTGCCATCAAGTTGAGTAGTACCATGCTCCAAGGACGTCCCACTGAAAAGGATGAGATTTCTGCTAGAGACATTATCCATCATGACTCTTGGTAAGGTTCTGAAAGCAGTGGATGTAGGTTTTCAGTATTTTTCTTTCTTTTGTGTAGTATCATATGTGAATGATCTAGCTGGACTTGCTTTCTGACACCACACTGAGAAAGGCTTCTTGTTGGGGTCATCAAGATTTGTCAATGACTTCTACAATCCCTGGCTCACAAGCAGCCTGTTTCCTTCACAAATTCCTCTTAATTTCAGTGGGCATATTTGCTCTGCAGCTCTCACAAATCAACAAGGCATTGGGGTGTTTTTTCAGAGATCTGGATATCTTATGTACTGGATTGAGGAGAGCAAGTACCAGGTTGTCATTGTAACTGTAATTTATCTCTCAGTCAACTGTTATATAGTGAAAAGTAAAAGTTTAAATCTTTAATCTGGAAATAATTGATTTAGGTTCTTGTTTTCTAAGATGACCTGGTTTATGCAGAGTTGATTGAATCCAAGTGGAGAGATCTTATACTAACTTTCTATTAATTAGCTTTGTAATTGAACATTTACATTTAGAGCCTCTTTCATTTTAAAAAAATATTTAAAAGAAAAAAAGTGCCTTACACAAAGAAAACAGTAAGATGAGATTGACATTGATACTTCCTTGAGAAAATTGCTGTAAGGCAAAGCTTGCATCACTTCTACATATACAACACAGCCGCTCCATCTTACAGTTTTCATGACGGTGAGCAGAGAAGTCAGAGCTGGTTAAAGGAAGGTTTATCAGGCACCGCACGGGCAGCCAGCTGAAGCGCAGAGTCCCCCCGCATCCCTCTGCACACCAACATGTGCCGGGGCAACAGCAGTGGCTGGTCGGGGGCAGTTGGGGGAAGCAAGTGGCACCTGGGCTGGGGCATCCTGAGGGTTCAGGCTCTCCCGGGCTGCAGCAAGGTGGAAACAGAGACACAAGCGTTGAGCTGAGCACTGCGCCTGAGATAGCACAACCCTGCTTTCAACCCCTCCTCCAGCCCCTGTTCTGGTTTGTTGTTTTGGTTTTTTTTAAGTAAACTGTCTTGCATATGCATCACATTAAAAAGGACTGATATTCTAGTAACTTCATTCAATATGTTCATCTTACTTCGCAATTACTTCTTATTCACAACTAACAGGATAAACACCAGCGAAAGTTATTGTATTACACAAATGCAGGCAAGGGGAAACTTAGTCGCTTAAGTCAGTATTTAAGCACATTTAAAAACTAATGTGTTTGTTTCTGGGCACCATAGCATATTATGACAAACCAAAGCAGCTATAAGAGCTCTGAAAGCTCAATGTACTCCTGTCTTTGCGAAGAAGGCTACAAAAGTGAGGCCACTTCAGCATGTCTGGAAATTTCTGAATTACGTACTGAAACCTTTTCATGCTTACCAGAAAGTTCTTGAAAAAGCACCACTCATGGGCTGTGTATTCTGTATAGGGATAGGGTTATAATTAGACATGGATAATTATTTCCAAATTTCCCTATTTCCATTCTTCCCATTTTTTTATAGTTTTTTTTCTCAGCTTGCTTGTATTTTCTGCTTTTTTGTTACTATATAGTCTCACTAAGATTCTTCATCAGATTAAGCTTTAAAAGAAAACACATGCACAGCGTAGCGCACAGTTTCTCTACTGTGCAGAGAAACAACATGAAATCTGCAGCGGCAGAGAGCCATCCTAAACTACCCCTGTACTTACGCCGGTATTCAGGCTCTGTCAGTCTTCTTCAGGGGCAGTAATAACATTATAATGGGACTGGGAGACAAAACTGTCAAATTCTTTCCAAGACAATCTTGCAGGCTCATCAGCATAGACAATCATTCCTTTCACTTCTGGAGTAATAGGAAGATTTTAAGCAGTATCTTTTGATTTGAGTTGGACTTGAAAAATGACATAGCTGGGGGCCTTATTTGAAATGCAACGAGACTGAAATGTAAAGCGCAATTTCCCATGCAGTCTGCAGAGAGAATGAGGCACTTGTCCCAGTTCTCTTAATTGTCTCTGATTGCTGTTTGTGTAGCACAGTCACTTCCTCGTCTTCGAAATCACCTTCAAGGGCTCCAACATTTTTCACTTCACTGTTTTAAATCAAGAAGGACTAAACACCCACCCATTCAACCATTATGGCTCTTTTATGTTATTTATGTGGTTTATGCTATTAGGCTTTAAAATTTTGTTTATTTAATTGGCCTTTACAAGTACTTAAGTGACAGGTTTGAGGATGCATCAGTGGGGTTCAGCACATGTTGATTAAGGTGTGCATAACCTGACAGTTAATATTTTGTACCATTTTCCCAGCAGTCATTACTGTTATGGAAGAAGTGCTAATTTTCCAAGAATGGTTAGACCTTGATTATTATGTTGGTTCTTTATTCATACAGCTTCATTATTTTGTTGGTGCTGCTCTGTGCGAGATGAAGTAGCGCTATTATTTCTCCTCCCAACTCCTTTCAGTCTCTTGCAGTCATTTAGGCACATGTGTGACATTACTCAGAGAAGCGATTCTGTTTGCCTTCAATGAGACTGGGCAGATGAAAACCCCCGTAAAACAAGCTGCTCACATTCAGGAGTGACCACGGTATTTTCTGGCATATACCTGGGCAGGTGAACAAGAAACAGTAAAAATCACCATCGTCTGTCCCAGCAAATCTTCTTTGTTTAAGTAAATAGTTTTGATTCAGAAGAGCAGTTCTGTCAGCTGGAAGCCCCAGAGACTCTCTCATTGTGGGGGGAGCCTGAAGCAGCCAGGTAGCTAAAGGAGGGAAAAATGAGGTAGTGGAAATATTCAGAAAAGGTTGGAGGTGAGTGGAAGCCAGAGAGGCCACCTTGGCCTCTAAAACTAGAAAGTCTGTTTCAGTCTGTGGCTGGAATATTAGAAGCTGGTACTCCCAAGTTATCTGAGACAGCAGAAGTCCAACTTAGCTTTTTACATCAAATTATTCATGAAAGTCAGCAGGAGCTGGAGATAAACTATTCATTTTGTGCATATCTATGTGAAAGGAACTCTCGGGAGAGATCCTCAAGGTCCTGCCAAGAAAACAAGTGGAAACATTTTAAGAATGGGAGGAAACATTTATAATTGAAATCACCAACAATGTATTTGGATTAGTTAATTCTACCAGAATAAAGATGCCACCTTTCCTTAGATGTGTAGGTGGCACAAAGGAGAGCAGAGGAGGGTATGAGGGCTGGAAGAAATGTGACTATGACCACCTATATTCTGCCAGCCTGCTTTTAAACATGACACCGCTGGACCCCTGAGGCTCCCATGCTCAAGGCATCCTAACTTGACCAGAGAGGACGCAGGTACACCTGCCACCTCTCTCCTTCCTTTCTTCCCTAGTTGTCAAGACAACACTACCCATCATCATACCACTATCAGCTTCTCATGGAGATGCACCTAAAACAACACCGCCTACAACCTAATACTCATCCAAAGGGTTTCCAAAACCTTGTATTGAGTAGCCTCTGATGCCCTAACAGCACAGTTGCAAATGAAAGGCAGGGCTGTAGACAGCAGCTGTCTCTCTTTTGCCTTTCTTCACTGAAGAAATAAGAGGTTGAAATGCTGATTGAATATTGTCTTATTTTTCCATGACTTTTTGTTGTTATTATTCACATTATCATAGCAATTCTGTCCAGTCCTGGATCTGAATGTGCTGCACAAGGTTCCTGCCCCAAGGAGCTGACAACAACAGGGTGAGAGACCACGGATGGGCAGAGCCCAACAGACCACAGTAAAGGAAACAATCAAATAAGCCGGGTTAGCATGTGTTCGGGGGGACTGAGAACACCTGCACTTTCATCTTAAAGAGAGTAAGACTCCAGTAACATTAAAGAGAGTGCCAGTTTCAGAGCATTTAAGCTAACTTTGTTTTTTCCCCACAAAAAGAAAGTTAATGTCACATAAAATGTGAATTGTCTTTAAAGCCTCTAGTCTAGCAACAGGGAAAGGGAATAAAGGATGTTTTTAAAAATGAAAGCTTTTGCTTTAAATACAGCATTGAAAATGAAAAGTATTAACTGTTTTTCGTTCTTTATCTTTAATAACATGTTAAGGGGTTTCTTAGCAGTACTTGTGACAATGGGAATAAGTCAGGGTTAACTTGGCAGAAACCCCAAACCACACTTAGCTGTTTCCTATTGTAACAGTGAACAAAGGTTTTATTAACATCTTACCCCTTGTTGGGCCCAAGAGTCCCTCTTTTCAACACAACAGGAGCTTTGAGTCTTCAATTTACAGCTCTGTGGAGGGGATTTATGCCTTCAGATTCAGCATGTAATTCAGCATTTATTTACTTTTATTTCCAACTGTCCCCATCAAAAGTTACCTATGAGAACCAGAGGTGTTTAAAAAAAAAAAAAAAGTATTTTTAAAATGTATCCAATATGGGCACAAAATCAACACATGAAAAGCCTTCCGAACTCCAAAACTGAGCGGCACATAAAAGACAGGATGGAGGAGGGGCTCTAGTTCATGAAGTCCACAGTCTATTATAGCAGCAGAGGAAAATCGGAGCAAAAAAACCCTTCATTGAGAAAATCTTGCTCCCCAGGTGCCTACTGATTCAGGTGCCTCAGAAAATCCCAGCTGTGGTGCTATCAGGAGGAGAAAAGGTGCCACACCACTTGCTAAGACAACCAAGTAGAGCTGCATTCATCAGCCCACCATGTTGGTGGGCCTCCTGGATGCAATGGTACTGCCTCTGCTTGCTCCCAGGTCCGAACGTAAGTTCAGATCAAGCACTCTGTGCTCATCTCTGAGAGTACATTGGAAACAAAGAAACAGAGGTTTTGGTCAGATGGACATAGCAGACTTCAGAGTGACTGTTGCTGTTAGGGCACCTGGAAGGGGCATGAGGTCTGAAAGGACTCAGGCTTTGACAAAATACAGCAGCAATTGCCTCCTGTGTCTAATCTCCTGAAACCCTCATACCAGCAGTGAATGGGATCAGATAGAAACAGCCTGGCGTGATTCAGTAGGATCCTGTGAAAAGGTAACAGCAGAGGCTGCACCGTGAGGTTAAATATACCCTCTCAGCAGTAAGGGAGACTACTAATAAATCAGTGTGCAGCCATAGCGTGCTCATCTCAGACAGGCTGTCTTTGCCCCAGAAACTCAGCATCAGCCTTATCCCAGTCCAAACCAAAAGTGATTAATTCACTGACTCTTGAGGACCCACCATATTGCCAATCCTTGCTCCTTGTTGGCTTTAAGATGAAGCATTTTTGGAAGGACAGTCTGCTGTCACCTGGCATGAGATATTTCAAGACTAAGCATCTAATAGCCACTTTTAAAGAGAAACCTACAGCTTGCAGTCCTTCACAGGAAGGTGGTGATCACATCCAAGGTGTTCAGCTTCCCCCCAACCAAGAGGGACAGGCACCTCACTCACAGACCTTCCCCAAAAGCACAATACCCTCAATTTGACTTGAACCCAAAGGCTGGCTTTCCTAAGGTTTCTTAATCAATTTGAGTTTCTAAACATGTCATCATTTCCTGATGCATTTTGTGCTAAACTTCAAGGGCACAAGAGAATGTTGTGGGAAACGCGTTCCCTTCCTGCGTGGAAACAGACAGGCTTTAACCTTGCAATGATCCGCTGGCTCCCGCTCGGGGGGGAAATGCACCTTTGTGGCCTCAGGGCACTGCGAAGAAGCATCCTCAGTGCTTTTCCTGTCCTTTCTAGTGCTTGATCTCATGGAAAAGCTGGAGGCAAAGAGATTGGCGTGCTGCTTTAAATGGGAATCCGAAAAAACCCCACTGACTTTGCATGGAGTTACAGCAAATTTAATTTGTTTTTCAAAGCAAACAGCAATTTCTCAGCTGCTTCACCCAGGTCTGTGTTTCCAGTTTGTGCTCCAGCTGCCATAAAATAGGGGATAAAACAGGCTGCACTCCTACCTCGAGAGGGCACCACGAGACAGTTTAAAAAAAAAAAAGGAATGGAAGCAAACAAGCTTTACCTCAGGCACCAAATATTCCTGTCATGAGGATGTTCAATTACAGTAATTAGCAATAATCACACAAGCATCAGGAGCTTCCCTTACCTCCCTTCACCCCTCCAAAGAATGGAGACTGCTTCATTAAAACCTCTGCTTCCTCCTTAATCCCAGGGACCCGTTCATGGGTGCTTCCTTCAGAGACCTGAGGACCTGGATTCACCGTTGACCACAGCTTCCCAGTGCTGCTGCCTAGATGCTGGGTCAACCACAGAAGTATTATCATGAATCATCTGACTTCAAAATGGAAATTTTAAAAGGGGAAAAAAAGTCTTAAATGTTAACAGGAACTATTAAACAAACCAGAGCCTATCATTAGTATGACTACCGCTGTTTTCTGTAACAACTCTGACCTACTTACAAGAGATGAGCTCTGTCTATGAAATAGGATTTGTTTTGGGGTTTGTTTAAATAATTATGTTTTCCCTCCTACCACCTGGTTTCCAACCAACTTAGCCTGACAGTACCTAATTCACAGGGGGAAAGCTGAAGTTAGCAGATTTACTGAAGGTCAGGTGAAACCACGTTGATTTAAAGAAAACAATTTTTCACTTTTTTTAGCCTGGAAACATCTCAATCCAGTAACTTAAACACAAGTGTGTTTAAGTGGTGTGGGGCGCTGTATTTGCAGGGCACGCAGACAGAAAGGCCGCCCCAGGCAAGGCACTGGGCTACGTCCAGCCATGCAGGGAATGGAGCTGAGGCGTCAATATCTCCGTGAACCCAAAGAGATTCATCCTACCATACCATAAAGACCCTTTGCCCTGACCTGCTCCAACAGTGAAGTTAGGAGTGAGCAGATTAATTGTAAATACCCTAAATGAATTTTAGCAACATTTCTACTTCCTTTCTTAGCTATATCCACTTTATAATGTGATTATGGTTGCCCAAATTGACAAATCTATTTTTTGGAGTTACTGCTAAATTTGTAACATAAAAAGTGAAGGAAAGCATAGAAATTTCAAACCAAATAAGTAGATTTTTAAAGTAAGTCAACTCTGTTTATCTGTTAAAAATTACTCAGTGAGTTTGGGTAAAGAAAGGTGGCTAGAGGATTTTCAATGGGCTTCAATTTTTCAGTGTGGATAAAAGAACAGGCTTGGGTACTCCTGACCTCCAAATGGGTTGAAAAAAAGACGCTGCCTCCAACACAAAGGCATATTCATTACTGACTCCCCAGAAACCAGGATTATGCTCCTGATGTCCTTAATGCACTGTCTGAGCCATCCATTATAGACCGGAAAGTCTGGATTCAAGGTAGGGTAGGGCCCAAAGTAACAAATCTTCACAGTTGGGTGTAAATCCATGTGGTGGATTGATGACTGCCCAGTGTGAATGGCAAAAGTAAAGGAAGAAACCAGGAGCTCTATCAGACTGCTCCACGAGGCTCTACGTCCCTTCTACCCCCAAAACTAACAGGCAACATGATAAAGGCAAAGAAAAAATTCGACGTATTCAGGAGATTTGGCAATCCAATGGCGATTCCAGTTGGTGACATTTCACAGCTAGCATTTCGCTGTATTTTGTATACCCGGGAAACAAGACGGACACTCTACTTCTTCACCACAGGTGAGCTGAGGGCAGAGGTGGGGAGGCCTTGTTTTAGGAAAGAACATCCTTACAGAAAAAACCATAGTATACAGAGGAAACTATGAATTTCAGTTATATAAATATACGGAAGATAAGTGGTTTATTCATAACCAAGAGGATTCCGTTTACACACATTTCTTTTTGGGCAGAATTCCTGTCGTTAAAACAGAAATGCTATAAATACAAAATTTTAGGACTCAGATTACAACACGAGAATTAAATACCTGCAGTTCCTCTTTCTGTATAAACTTAGAAAGCTAATCATTGTATGGATTGGTTTTCTCCTCTTCAGATTTGTGACAGCCTACAGAGCTCAGGCTGATGACTTGTTCTTACAGATGTGAGGCTCATGAGTTAAAAAATCTGGTAACTAACAATATGTGGATTTTGCAGGAACCTGAGACACTTACATTTCCATCCCTCCAGCTCTTTCCCAAATGGTTCTTTACAAAGACTTCGGCAAACAGGAATCTCAAGAAGTTCAACAAAGAGATTTGCGAAGTCTTGCACCCAGAGATGAATAACCCCAAGTACCAGTCCAGGCTGAGGCCAACTGGTTGGAAAGCAGCTTTGCCCTAGGCCCTAGGGGTTCTGGTGGACAACAAGCTGACTGTGAGCCAGCAAGGTGACCTTGACCAATAGCCTCCAGCACTGCTTTAGGAAAAGCATCTGCAGCAAGTCAAGGGAGGTGATCCTTTTCTCTTCAGCACTGGTGAGGCCACATCTGCAGTGCTGGGTCCAGTCCTGGGCTCTCCAGTACAAGAGACATGGGCAAAGGGCCACGATGATGGTTAAGGGAATGGAGAATCTGACATATGAGGAGAGGTTGAAGGAGCTGCGCTGTTTAGCCTGAAGAAGCTCAGGAGAAACTTATCAATGTATATAAACACCTGATGTGAAGGAGTAAGAAGATAGAGCCAGACTCTTCTTGGTGGTGCCCAGTGAGAGGACAAGGGTCAATGGACACACATTGAAATACAGGAAACACCACTTAAACATAAAACGTTTTTACTGGGAGGTCAAACACTGGAACAGGCTACCCAGAGAGGCTGTGGAGTCTCCATCCTTGAAGATACTCAAAACCCAACTGGACGCAGCCCTGAGCAACCTGCTGTTGCTCATCCTGCTCTGAGCAGGGCTTGGACGAGATGACTTCGAAAGGTCCCTTCCAACCTCAACGCTTCTGTGATTCTGTGACTGTCTAGCCAATTTTTTTTCCAAGTTATTGATGTGTTTTGCAACAGGAAGAGCAACAAGCTGTATCAACAAACCTTGCCACTGGAAAAGCTGAATTAATTGCTAGAATCACACCAGCCAGCTGGAGTGAATGCGAGTTTCTGTTCGAAGGCCTGCCAACGTAAACATTATTGTTGCAGAATCTGAGCTCTAGCCATGGGCTATATGCCAGATTCCTTAACGTGCCTCAAGAGCAGAGACATCGTTAGCCACAGTATTAGCACCCTGATAAGAGCTGCATGTGATAGCAATGGGACGGCTGGCTGAAATGGCGATTGAGCCTGTGCTGCAGGCTCTGCTGCACCAAAAGGGGTACAGATTTCTTAGCCCAGCCAGAACATCATCCTGTGACAAACACGTGCCAGATATAGGAAAGAACTATGAAGGTGGTTACAACACACCCAACAGAGAAGCCTGGGAGAGCTGACCTTCTTCTGGGGAAAACTGTCAGTGACCCCCAGATCCTCCTGTCCATTTCTAGTCTTCCACCCAGCCCCTGGACGAGAAGCATTTCATGAACGTTGATTTAAACAGAAATATTGTGCTATTCCATGACTGTAGGTGGAATGGGAGTAATAGCCAGGCACCAGAGCAGAAAGAGATGAGGGATAAGCAAAACAGAATATTTACTGTGGCAGGAGAGGGAGAGGAAGAAGGGGGCAGTTGAATCACGTTAACGCTGCGTGGTGCAACGGGCGCCGAGGACTGTGCCATGGCGGGCAGTCACACGGCTGTGCAGCCATTCCCCACCACCATTCAGGCTGCTACCGGACATTGTCCTGAACGCTGTGTTCAGCTGAGCAGCGGGGTGGAACCATGCAAACCTCTTTGTGCATGGAAAACAGGAATGGAGAGAGAATGGTCCTTCCCTTCCATTTCCTGGTTAAACGATGAGCTGCTTGGTGGAGATAAGGGACATTTCATTGCAAACCTTGCCTATTTGGCAGAGGGCTTTTTTAAGCTTCAGTTCCTGGAATACATTTAAGCTTTCATTTTTTTCAGGCCTAATCATTTCAGAAAAAGCAATGTAAATATAATTCCTAAAGACACAAAGCTGACAAGCAATACTCCTTCCATCTCAAAATCATTCAGCCTAATTTTTAAGTCTGTCAGGTAAGTTAGGGGGGAGGTCTGCCTAATGATTTACTGAGCATCTGCAGATGAAAACACTATTCCAAAGCATATGAAGTGTATTCCAAAGCCCAGTTTCAGGACTAATAGTGTGGTCTGTTACATCAATCACAGGAAGTCATTTTAACATGAATATGATTTTAGGTTTTATAGATTTAATTGCAATGCTTGCCTGTGCCCTTCTATATAGATGACATGAAATGAAACACACTGGAGCTAGGTACTAAGGAAGGACTTATTTTGAAAAATGACTGCACATTTTTAATCAAGTTTGACATGGTTGTTTAAATAGACCTGTTTGGGAATAAAATTAATCTTTAGGCTGGCTTTATTTTTCATTTTGTAATATATGATGTCTCTAAATGTTGAACTATAATTTGTTTCTAACCATACCGGTGTTTTTGTTGTACACTCAATAAATTAACATCTGAGAAAGGACATCCTCCACATTTTGTTACTGCTCAAATAATTTTCACTTCAAACCATGTTATTCTTTACTCTTTGCTTTCTTGTCCAGTTCTGCACATCAGATGTCTATAATTGCCATCCTCCAAATTGCAAATACAGCTTGTTTATTTCTCACATCCAAAACAGGAGCACAAGAATAAAGATCAACAAAGACAAGAATAATTGTTGTTCACTAGAACAATCCCCCGAGATCCAAAACTAGCAAAGTTTGTAAGCAGATGTTTAATTTAAACCATGTTAGTATTTCCATTGCCTTTGAAAGAATACATTTTATGTTAAGGCTTCTATAGAAATTCTCATACTTCAATTATGCACAGGCCAAAGAACTTCACTGAATAGCGGTCTGAGCACCTTGCAAGCTGAGCAGACCTACTACACGAAATGTGACTCTCTGTCTTTCAGAAACTAAATTCCTTTATTGTCTTGATACTGTAGCAGACTCCAACTTCAATTTCAGATTTAAAATGGATAATAGAAATATGACATACATATTAAGTGAAATTTCATATATAAAGTTTTCTAATTTGCACAACCAGCTCTGCTGGAAGAGGTTCATTCTTAGCAAATTACCTGTGACAAGTCAGAATTCACTGATAAGCCTCTCAGATACTACATCTTCTGTTCAGAGAAGTATCTAAAAACTCCTCATGCCCAGTCCTTGATGAGGAACAAGAATTCAATTCAAACTGAAAAGAGGCAGTGCTGGGAGAGGTTCTGACATTCAGAAAGGGTAGGAGGATAAAAGAGAGAAAAATGACAGACTCAGTCTGCACCATTACTAAAATTAGATCATTTCTTTTGTTCTCCTGAACCTTCTGCTCTATTTGCCAGGAATCATATTAGCAACAGAAACTGTGAGAATCTGTCCAACCTTATTAGAGAAGCTGGGCACAAAGAAATTATGAAAATCCTTTTTAAATGTACTTGCACATACAAAGAAAAAGGGCAGAGTTTTAGAATTCTGCGAGATTAGATCAAAACCCATGTCAGAAAAACTGGACATCAAACTAACAAAGCTTAATTAACAGTATTGCAGTGTGCTGAGCACCCGCACAGAACAGTACTTTACCATTTGTGTGTGTATATATATGTATAGTTTTACTACTTAGGACAGACCTGGACAGGCCTAAACAGAGGCATGCTCACAAGTTCTTCTCAAGAGCAACCAGTTCACCCAAAATGTTCCTCTACCATCTACGCTTACTATTCAATACTGCCACCCAAAAGAGCGCTGAAGGGCCAGCTCTGCTCCTAGGAAGCATTTTGATGGCTGGCAGTGAATCTTTTCTCCGAGTCGGAGAGTCATCAGCAGACCTAATGGCCTGTAATGCTGTAGGAGCAAGGGATTATTCCGGTGTATACCAAGACACTGTAGCTGAACTCCTCAATATTGTGGAAATTTCATGTAAGAATCTGCACATTAAGATCTTCCATTGCTGGTCTGCTTTTTTGAAGACATAATTAGAAGCAACAGGTAAGGACTAATTAATACTTTAAGTCAGGCATACAAGGGAAATGCTTGTCCTTAGATGATAGGATCAGGCTCCCTCTCTAGTCTGATTTTACTAGAGGGGCAGATAATCCCAGATTCACAGAACGGTTGAGGTTGGACAGGACCTCTAGATATCATCCAGTCCAACCCCCCTGCTAAAGCAGGATCACCTAGAGCAGGTTGCACAGGATCGCGTCCAGGCAGGTTTTGAACATCTCCAGAGAAGGACACTCCACAGCCTCTCTGAGGAGCCTGTTCCAGTGCTTGGTCAACGTTTTTTCCTCATGTTGAAATGGAACTTCCTGTGTTCTGGTTTGTGCCCGTTGCCCCTTGTCCTGTCACTGGGCACCATTGAGAAGAGTCTGGCCACATACTGGCTCTTCCACAGTCTCGTCTGTAGCCTCTTGGTTAGGACATCTTTTATGGAGTGGCACAGTGAGTTGGACTCTTTCAGGCTAAGAACGTCCTTGGCCTCCCTCCTCTTGGGGTAGGCAGCCACTAGCCTACTGCACAAAAGGCAGCTCCTGCCACCCCACCACTGCCTTTTAGTCCTTCTTAAGCAGGTACCAGCCCTGACAGGGGCATCACTGTTCCAAGTGGATGGAGGCACTTTACACACAACCACAAATCAGATGCACTAACACAGCAGCTCAGCCCTGCTCCTGCAGTGATGTTTCCTAATGGCTAACATCGGGAGCTCTCCACTTAGTAAGCACCAAACTATCCTCCAGAGACACCGACTTTGCTCTGTTCCCAATCTTGCACAAAGCCCAAATGTCTCACTTAGATCTCTGAATTCATTTTTTGGGTCAAGAATATTTTTTTTTTTAAGTCATTCCAAAGTTGGATGCCTGATGGTGGAGATCTGAACCTAGTCTTTAACAACTAGCACATGTGAATATGACCATTCTCAATTGAGTGAAGTGCTCAAGGACATAGGATACACTGCCTTGCATGTAGAAGATGATACAAACTTTAATACTGCTATGCCAGCTACAAATTGTCCATCTCCAGCAGTAAAGGGTTGTGTGTTGCTGGAGTGGAGCATCTTGCACATGATCTGTCTCCATTTATAACCACATCTGCATGGCCATGGACTGTGGTATAAATGACAACTGTGAAGTCTGCATGGCCACAGGACTGTTGCACCCTGTCAGGCTAAAGATGCTGAATATCCCATAGTCAATTCTGGGCTGTCACTTACGATTCTAGTAGTACACAAATTTGCAATTTGTAATTCTTTCTCTGTCCCTTTCTCCTCAGATCAGTGATAGATTCTCAAAACACAGCAATTGAAAGAGACTTCCAAGGCAAGTGAGTCTTTCCCAAAACATAAAATATTTAACTAGATTGCTTCCATAATCAAGAGATTTTCGGCATTAAATGCAAAGAGGATAAAAAAAGGAAAACTTGGCTTTGTTAAACAACAAAAAGAATTCAGCTTGCAGCTCCTGATTTTAAGAACATCCTACACAAACTAAAAGGAAATCTGCAAACTCAGACTGTTTTATCCTTCACTGGCAGCAATATCGGACGAATACAGCTCTCATAGAATCCAAACCATATTACATAGAAAACTAAACTGATAAGAAATACTTTTCTTTTGCTTTAATGTCATAATAAATAGCTAGGTATCAACTCTGAAGTGATTTGAAGCATATGCTTAGCAGCCATACAGGAAGGGTAGCTGAATGGGAGTTGATAAAACTCATGACATGGATGACTGTTACCCTTGAACTCTTAATGGTAGCTCAGACCTGTCATCAAAAGCCTTTGCTTTCAGGAAAACAGGTATCTTTCACATGTAGGAATGGGGCACCTTTTCATAAAGTTTATTTTTAAAGGGATAAAGCCATCCAGAAAGAAGGAAGCTCCTTTGTATGTCACATTTTCCTGCCAGCCTCAGGCCATATTGTCGAAAGGCGTTGTTTTTCAGGGAGCCACAGACGTGTAGTCGTGGATGACATGCATCCACACACGCAGCTTTCCAGGAAGCTGCACAGATAAATGCGGATGGGTCTGCTCTGGGATGGAGAACAAAAAGACTGAGTAAAACAGGGAGTCAGATTTCACTCTGACATCTTGTTTGGGAATGCCAGCTCACAGATCTCAATATACCAATAATTAACTTTGGGCATCAGGAAGAAGAGAATAAATACCTTTTGTGATCTGATTTGAAAGTAATCATTTTTTTTTACCAATTCTCTTTTAAAAAAAAAATTCCTACAAGCTCTGTCTTCCTTAATAGTAAGTAAATGCAATAAAGCATGTGTTTCTCTTACTCTTAGTGCTGTATATAAAGATGCATTCCAAAACAGAAATCACTTTTTCGGTTTATCTTCAAAGAGGAGAAAGGTCAGTAAAAAAAATATTTGCATCATTCCAAACAAAGTAAACATTAAAAATATGGAAATATGCAAAATGATTATTTGGGGAGTCAGGACAAATAGCCCTTTCACAAATTAAAAAGAAGCAAGCCAAAAGCCAAGTCCCAAGTCTGCAAATAGTTTACATGCATCTTAATTTTAAGCAGATGAGGAGCCCTATTAATTTCAGTAGGATAGTTCACATGCTTGCAGCTACATGTTGTGTGATAATCTGCAAAAGACAGCTGGAGGTTGGCAGAATTTCCCCAGGACAGTTTACGCTGTTAGCAGGTTTTATCTGACCAAGAAAATTCTTAGAACTCTTGAGAGAAATAAATTATCATGGTCTGTTCTCCAGTAAACAGCTTGGAGTTTGCACTAAGTGAAATTCTGGTTTATTCTTCTGAGAAAGCGAGAAGTGGTAGGAAGTGAGGAGAGGCAAGAAGCCACCTCTGAGGTTTGAAACGCAAGCAGCAGAGTTTGCAAAGAAACAAAGCTGACGTCTGCTTCCCCCTTGCCATTGTTATTTAGGATTTACATATTCCAGAACAGAATCATCATCTTCACAAAATCGTAACTGAATTGGTAAACTGGGACAGGATGAAACTTGTCAACCAGAAAGTGAATACCTGCTGTTGACCTTTAGTGAATTGTACAGAGATGCTATTTACCTTGGAGTATCTCTAGGGCATATAAATAATTTTAATAGGATTGCAAAAGATATTATTTGAAGGACAGGGTGAGTAAATCTTAAGTCAAGAATCCTCAAAAAAAAAACCAAAACCCAAACAGTTTGTTTGTCTTCTGGCAGGCTGGACTCCAGTATCATTTGTGCCACTGAACTTCATTCAAAAGAAACTCAGTAAATGAGCATTTTTCTTTGGTAGCATTTCCAAGGTTTTACACTAGATACCCCAATCAAACAGCTTTGTTATTATCTCTGTAAAATAAAGATTAATACACCTACAAAAAGTTCTGATGCTTCTGGTAAGAATTAAATTGATGCCTGTGTATTAAATTTTATTACAGATTCAGATCAAAATGGATGTAACTGTAAGAATTTATATGGTGATTGTTATAACAGGTATTGAGGTAGATATATGCATGCCCTGGTGCTCTAATGAATACAGCGAGTTATACATTTTAGCATTATTAAATTCTATTAAGCATGCTCACTATTAAATATTGTCAATGTTTAACGAGTGTAATTTGAAGCTGTAAGTAGTATTGCAGTATTTGGATTTACATTTCATTTTGCCAGTGAATGCTCAAGTTTATTTAACCTAAAAGAAAACTGAGAATGCATTTGCCTCTACCTGAGACTAGGACTTCTTGAATTAGTTATACATCCACTGAGAAAGATCATTAACATTCAAGATTAAGGAAGCTTTTAGAAGTATTTTAATATCACATCAGAATTCTGTGGATTGAGTATTTGTGCTAAATGCTTTAATATAATACTAAGATGTTGTGTATGCAATGTTCTATGTTGTAAAAATTAAAGAAACAGACTAATTTGGTTGGGCTTGCACTTTTAATGTGGGAAGATTATGAAAACGACTTTCAAAAATGATGAAAAAACAGCTTCTCACATTTCCATACCAGCTCTCAGAGAGATGGAAAGAAACTTGAGGAAATCAAAGCAGTCTGGGTGATTAATTGATCAGCTAAAGAGGGACCAGCCTCGAAAGGCAGCGCTGCTGAACGGGGCACTGACCCGTGAGGACAGAGGAGGCCCGGGCGGCACAAGGCCGGCTCACGGCTGGTGATGGCGGCCACAGGTAGCCTGCGCTGCCTTGCCACAGCTCCTCTGCAGACTGAGGGATTTTCTTCACCCTTCTCTTTTCTTCTTCACTTCGGGAAGCTGCTGGCAGGCCACAGCTAGAGAGATGCCTCCCGCCTAATTTTACAACAGGGGAAGACAGTTATGTGTGGAAAGCACAGCTGTAAAAACCCGTACTGCTGAGGGAGACCGGGTGAGCATGGGCGGCGGGGGGGTCACCGGCGTGCCGTGAGGGCAAACCCCGCCGCAAGGGAGCGGGACGGCGAGTAGCCCTTCGCCTTCACGGCCGCTCGCAGCTCTGGTGCCCAGAGGAGCTCCCCGCCACCACCTCACGGGCCGGGGCCATTTCCCACAGGCAACGCTGACCCCCACAGCGTCCCGCCGCCACCGGCTGCCTCAGGCGGGCAAAATGGCGGCCGTGATGGAGGGGAGGGAAGAGAGGGGTGGAGTGCGGAGGGGAGGGGGCCGCCGCGGCGTTAGCGAGGCCGGGCTTCCTCGCGACCTTTAGCCACCCACTTCCACCTTCTCCCTCCCCGCCGTCCTCAGCAGCAGCAGCAGCAGCAGCGGCGGGGCACTTTCGGCGGGGAGGAGCCCCGTCTGCGATCTGCGCCGTTCACGCTCCCTCAGGACAGCCTTGGGGCGGGAGGGGGGGAGCGCTTCGCCATCCTCCCTCCTCCACCTCCTCCCGCCGCACGCTGAGCTCCGTTCCCCTTCTCCCCCCGCCCCGCAAAGCCCCTGACCTGCTCCGAGCCCGGGCCAGAGGTAGGTGCCCGCCTCGTATAGAGGCTCTTTACCGCGGCTGCCTATTCCCGGCTGTTCGCCGCAGGGGTGCAGGCACCCACCTGCCCGCTCCCCCCCGCCCCGCGGTGGCGGCAGCAGCCGGGGCGCCGCGGGGCCCTTCACCGGAGCAGGCGAGGCGCTAAGGCCTCCCCGAAGCGGGGAGGCGGCGGTGCGGGGACAGCTCGTCCCGTCTGGCTCTGCCTGACTGGCGTTGCTCCCCGCGGGTTTGCCCACCGGGGCCGTGTCCTGGCTCCCTTTCCCCTCCGGAGTTGAAAACAGCAGAGGCTTTATTTTTGGTCGCTTGGTTATTTTAAATTCCGTTCCTGCAGAAGACTGGGGAGGGGGAAAGGTGGCTGGGTAGGAAGCGTGGTGGGGGCCCGGCCGGTGAGGTGCAGGGGTGTCTCGGGAAGCGGGGGAGGTCTGCGGGCCTTCCAGCCTGGTCGCGGCGGGCTCTGCCCGTAGCCGGGTGGAGCGTGTTGGCCTGAAAGCCGCGTCCCCCCTTCACTGAGAGGGCATCGGCGCTGCTGAGGAGAGGGGCCCCAGCCTGCGCCTCTGGCTCCTGCGTTGGAAGCTGGGCTGCAGCACAGCTGAATCTAACCGTGGAGGAGAGGTGTAGGTGTCTGGGCACAGAGGTGGGCGGGGGGTGCGTGTGGATTTGCCTGGACAGGAGCTATCCCCTGCGCCCCCGGCGCTGGCGTTCCTCCCTCCTGTGCTAGCAGGTGGGTTATAACCGTTACTTAGCCTCACGCAAAAAGACCTCGAAGACCACCGAGGTAAGTATTTTTAAGCCTTACGTGATTCAGCAGCTTAGATGGCTGAGAGCTGTACACGTGTTCTGTAATCTGCTTGAAATAAACCCAAACTGCACTGAGCTGATCCACCATCAGTGGCCCTGAAGGATGATGTTCATTTAGACAAAAATTCACGCCCTCTTGTGAGGTTCTGCCTGAATGAGCAAGATTTGCTTTGATTCCTTTTGTCATAAGGACATAGAATATTGGGGTGGGGGATACATGCTAAATGACTTTATGGTGTTTAAGTCCTGTTACCATCCTTGTTATGATACTATCTAAGACGCGTGGATCCCTGCTGGTGATGACAAACTGTTGTGGTGCGGATTGTTTGGGTAACCAGGCAAGTTGTCAAAGTCAGGCCAGGCCTGTATGTTAGGCATGTATATTGAAGCCAGGTCCTGTAAACACTCACTAATGTGTGGAGTCTTGTTGCTAGGGCTTCGCACAGAAATAACGAGACACGCATGAGCACCTCTTTGAAGTCCTAATGCGCTATCTGGCAATTTGGAAGCCAGGAGGATAGTTGAGGGTATGGTTTCCGTAGTTTGTGAGCTGAAGTCTTGGGATTTTCATTTATAAATAAATCCACTTCTTTTTCTGCCTCATTTTGGAGTATAGCCAAGTAGAACTATATTGTTTATGTGCGTAGATTTTTGTGTCTCTCACAAAGATGTCTATTGTTTACACAGAAACTGTAAGAGGAATGTTTTGTTAACATTTTGTTAGCAGTATAAACTGACAAACACAAATGCAACAAGAATAGTCCATCTTAGAGCAGAAAAACACAGCTGCCCAAAAACTGTTTTTCAAGGAAAACTATGCACCTTTTGGTTCTCCATTTCTTTTAAAACTCAGCTTGTATCATTTATGTTTGCATAAATCTTCTACTGTCTGTAACTTTTGCAGCAACTTAGGTCCATGCCTATGTAGCCCTCTAAACAGTGTTTCTTTTTCTAAACAAGATTGGCCAAATTGCAATTTATTTTTTTTTTTAATTACATTTGGAATTTTTTTGGTTGGGTGTGTCACTGTAATATTTTCAAATTCCTGAGCTGACGGCACTGAATTCCCCTCTCCATTGTCAACGTGTCTTTTCCATTAAGACTGACTGCTGCCACTTTCTTCCCTTAAGAAACTTTCAATGGCTTGAAGTAGTATAACCAAAAAAAAACCTGTTTTCAGCATTCTATGTGTAAAAATTCCAAACTAGAATTCCAAGTTGTTCCAAATTGGAATTTTTAGTAATAATTCCACAGCCTACATGGAGAGTAGTTACAGAGCCTGTGGGGTCTTGATTTTCACTAGTGGACCCTGAATGTGAATTTGCAATCGTGGTAATGCATATGAATGTCTTTTAATCTCTCTCCTTTGCACTGTTTCTAACTTAGTCCCCGATGACCAGTATCTATGTACAGCCAAGTGACAATCTGTTTAAATGTAAGGAGTAAGTTGTTCTCAGAAGCATCTAAAAGCATTTGGTATTGTAGAAGGAAGAGATCGCAGTAGTTTGGAAACTCCATGGCAGCTGAGTTTCATTTTTACTATACCAGCAATGGTGGCAGATAGGTATTCATCAGATTATACAGGTTCAGTAGAAGAAAGTCAGAATTTCAGTACTTTCACATCTCCTAATGCACACCAACATGTCTTTTTTAGAATTATTATGAAGTTCTTTGGCACTGCATTTCTGTGCTGCTTTTTCACCCTATTTCTTAGCTTGAGTATTTCTACCTGTCATTCACGGATTTTTGCTTTCGTGACTAGTAGCATAAAATTATATTTGCATATCATAGTTACCACCATACATTCATTATTTCTACATTGTCTGATCCTCTCTAAATGAGTATTCACATCTGATTTCTATTTGATGATTCGTTGTAAATATTTACAGGTATCTTTTCCTTTTTCAGCTTTTTCCATTGACATACAGAAGAATATGTGTCGATTCTGCTACAACTCACAAGTATTGTGTTTTGTTTTATTTATTTTATGTGTTTTAGGTAGCAGAAAGTGAACTGTTTGTTTTATGTCTTGTGTAGTGCTTAGTACAGTGAGATCCTGTTCTGCAACTAGGCTGTGTAGGAGGGCAGTAAAAATGCTGATGTGGAAAACAATTTTTTTTTACAGTTAGCTTATTTCATAAGGCTTTGATTTTTAGAGGGACCTTGGTGTGACTGTATCCTTGCACTTATGTGGCTATTCACTGAAATCACAAACTCTTCTCTTTGTATATGGATATCCTTGACAGAATTAATTGGAATTAGAGGTCTGTGGCAAGATGCAGCACAGAAAAAAATTCACTTTTAGGAAGGTGTTCTGGTGTGGGGATGAGTTGGTTTTATCATATCCTAAGAACAGATTATATGTTTTATTTGTCACCTGAAGGTTCAGATCATGGATGTATTCTTTATTTTAAAATAGTCTTTTTCCATTTTAGGTGTTTGCTTAGTAGTTGTATTCTAGCAGATTCTGTGGGTGCTTTAGGATGATGTCTGCTAACACTGACATGTCAGAATTTCAATATAACTTGGTAAATGAAAATAGGACAAAAGAATTTCCCTGGTTAAGTTACGAGTTCCAGATTCAGTAATGTTTCTGTTTTTTTCTTTCTGGTCTCTTACAGGAAAAATGATATTCATCCAGCATTCCTGAATAATAAGAATGGGTCCAGATGTACCTCTGCTGAATGATTACAAACAGGAGTTCTTCTTGAAGCGCTTTCCACAGACTGTGCTGGGAGGTCCCCGGTTTAAATTAGGCTATTGTGCCCCTCCTTACATATATGTGAATCAGATTATTCTTTTCTTGACACCATGGGTTTTGGGAGGAGTGGGAACCCTTCTGTACCAATTAGGCATTATGAAAGACTATTATACTGCGGCACTTTCAGGAGGACTGATGTTTGTTACTGCACTTACTCTTCAGATGACAAATCTATATGCAAAACAGAAAACAGTGAGAGTAGAAAGAATGCAAATTCAGAATACCCTGACAGATGAAGATGAGTTTGAATTTTCCAGCTGTGTAGGTTCAGAGACAGTAAAATTTATTATTCCTGGCAAGAAGTATATAATCAACACTGTATTTCATTCCCTTCTGGCAGGGGTATTGTGTGGGCTGGGAACTTGGTATTTGCTGCCAAACAGAATAACCTTGCTGTATAGCAACATTGGAGGAACTGTTATGATCTTTGTATTTGGCTGGGTGACTATATGTATAGGAGAGTATTCGTTAATCATAAATACAGCTACCGAAACAGCTACTTTCCAAGCACTGGATACTTACGAAATCACTGCTCTGATGAGACCTTTCTATATTTTTCTCTTTATTGCAGTGGATCTTGCACACAGGTAAATCTAATACAGTATTTGGCTAATAAAAGTAATGGTTATTCTTTATATTTTTGATGAGAAGGATGAAATGATTCTTCTGAGGAAAATTTATTTTGAGATTCTAATCACCTATAGCAACTCCAAAGAAAGAACCTAGAAGAGTGTACAGTAAAAACTTACGCTTTACACGGTGCATAAAAGGTGGTTGTTAAATTTTTATAGCATTCCACGTAAACTGGGAAAAAGCAGTTTCTACGTAAGGGACAGCTAAAATTATCTTCTAGTGTCTATTTCAGTATTTTTGTGCAAGAGCATTTGCATCAACATCCTTTTAAAGGATATGTTTTTAAAAAACACATTCCTGATCTGGAACTATAGATCTAAACACTGCACAATTCAGGCGCACTGGATTTATATCCAGATTTCATCCTGGAACGTTTTCTAATTTAATCTCTACAAAGTGGTTACAGAGGGTTATAAATTACAGGCAAAAAAGGACCACAAATTTGGTTTTAATGAGTGGATAAGCAAATGTGAACGTTGCTGTATCTTTATTATATGGGTTTTGAACTTGGATTTTTAAATGCTTTTTGTAATACAAAAGAACTGTGTTGGCCTACAAATAGGAGACTTTTATATTTCCACTTTTCAGATGAGTGTCTTAGCTAAAGTATTTGTAGAATCTCTTAAAGCAAGATGCTTTTAGATTACTTTCTCCCTGTCAGGTGATATTTATATCACTTTGTCACATGTACATATTTTATGGTTGGAGTACTTCAAATGCATTAAAAAAAAAAGGCACATGTTTGATTTTACTAGTTTTGCACTTGGAGATGTCTGTGTTAATGGTTTACCCTAGTTGCGTCTTCAGTTATGATATGGAAATTATATTTGTGGTCTTGGACCCCAAATTCTTCTCATTTCCTGAGGAGACAACTCAGACATTCTTTAAATTCCTGACAAAATTCTTTTGAAGCTTACTAATTTCTTTAGTAAGAAGGAGAGAGAAACCAAATATTTTAGCAGTATACCTTTAATTTAATTACCTAGCTGGTAAACTATGGATGGCTTAGAATACATAGATTTTTAACGCTGATCTTTGTGGTTTTACAGGAAGATTTTAATGCTGTTATGTAGAAAATAACATTTCATATTCCTAAAGAGAGTTTATCTTTTGGTGTATAGGCAACGTGCCAGTTATTTCAGTGTTCAGGCTTACATCTTAGGTCTTGGATTTGCATAAAGTTTCACTTTTATAATTCTGAAAGAATACTTAGCATTTTTTGTTGTTGTTGTTAAATGGTTGAGGTCTTGGAGCCTTTGAATCTTTCTTTTTGCACGAGTATTTCTTGAGTGTATTATCCTAATTGTTTTGATACTGTTGTGACTTGCATCACTTGGTTCATCTGTGTAATCTGAAGGCTTTGAATCTTTTGAATGAAAAATTAGCCTGTGTTCTGATGTTCTAATTAGTGTATTACTGCCCCAAGCACAAACGTATGTCCTTATTTTTCCTTTTAAAAGATACTAGTTGAGGTTTTGTAGATTGAATATGTAATGTTTGTACTTCTGGATTTACTGTAGTAGTTAAACAAAAAGTCTTCCCACACATCAGTTATCTTTTTCTTCACAGAAGTCAAATGCATTTCTTCTTTTATCCAGGTTTGCTGTCAACACAGCCATTCTAGAACAGACAAACCAGATTTTGCACATCATATTTCTTTTTCTGCCGTTCTTATGGGCAATGGGAATTCTGCCCCCGCTTGACGCACTTTTTCTATGGGGAATGGAACAACTGTTGGAGTTTGGCCTAGGAGGTTCACCTATGTCAAGTAACACAAAGTAAATGTTGTTTATATAATTGTAAAATATATCAGTATTGTTTATAACCTTTTTGTTTTCAAGCAAATCTTTTTTATTTTCTCCTTCACAGGTTATTAGTAATGTTTCTCATTTCTGCTGGAACAGCAATAGCATCGTATTTCATTCCCAGCACTCTCGGTGTGATCCTCTTCATGACTGGATTTGGGTTCATACTGAGTCTTAACCTAAGTGAGATTGGTTTTGCCTTCAAACACACCATGATCAGCCATTTAGGCTCCAGCAAATCTAAAAATACGCACAGAGGTCTTAGAATACAATTTGGGTGGAGGGAATTTATTTTTTATTTGACCGTGTTGACGTTTGCTCTCATAGAAGCTAGCCTGCTGCATCAATGTGCAGGCTTTTCATCATTTTCCAAAGCCAGTCCTCAGGCTGTAGTGAGTTATGTTCTGATCATATTACTTACAATTATGTGGATTCTTAGAGAGATTCAGAGAGTGTACTTGTTTGGAGTCTTCCGAAACCCCTTTTATCCAAAGGATGTCAGGACTGTGACTGTGCTCATGGAGAAGCAAAGAAGGCTAATGAAAGTTGGTGTTGTCAGGAGGATTTTACTAACACTAGGTAGGAATATGCACTGTCTGTTGTTTGTTAGATGATGCTTGTAGGAAGAATGAAACAGCGCTAGAATTACTGTATGTGCAAGATTCTATGAATGAGCTAAGAAAAACCAAGTAGCTGGAAATACTTGTTGATGTTTCACTGAATTGTGCATTGAGGTCAAAATTACTGGTTCAGAATATTTGGAAGCGATTAGTGATTTTTATTTATTTATTTATTTTAGGAGTAAACCTAACAAGTTGAGCTTTTAAAAAGTCCAGCTCAGAAAGCAAGGCCTTTTAAAGGATTTTAGTTATAACATCAGTACTGACTTTTGAAAACTTGGCTCTTTTAGAATTTTTAAAAGGTACTTGGAAACAAAAGTTTGTTGAGAGTCTTCAAGCTGACTAAATATTTGGTTCTTACAACTCCCTAGTAAAGGGGACAATCTCCTTTCTGGTAGGTTAGGGACAAATGTTTCTACTTTGGGGGAACCAAAATTTGATCTAAATTATTTAATTTTATAAAGAAGCATCAGTTTGGGGAAGTGGATTGATGAGTGCTATTCCCATGTTTATTTTTACTTATTTGAGTGTTTCCATTTTTTGGGGGAAACAAGCAACGAAAAGTAATAGCAAGTAACAACTAAGCCTTGACATAAATGTTTGCTATCTTGGGCCATTAGTGCAAATACGCTGTTTGATATCCTGGAAGCATAATACAAAGAGGAGTTTGTAATAATGAAGAGTTCTCTTTTTACACCAAGAGTTCTGTTCCGCAATAAGACTGCTTACCTCTGCAGACTTTAATTATGTTTTTGAAAGGAAATCAATGATTCTTTTATTTCGATTACAGTGTCTCCGTTTGCTATGATAGCATTCCTGTCACTAGACCGTTCGCTACAAAACCTTCATTCTGTGTCTGTTTGCATTGGATTCACAAGAATATTTAGGATGGTAATTTGAATTTTAAATACGTTAGCCTAAACAATTCTTTCCTACATGATATAAGTAATAAGGTGACTTGGAAGAAATATTTCCAGGTCATGAAAGCAGAGATCAATAAAAACATTTTTTAAATGTATGTCTAACATATCTCTATTTTAGGTCTGGCAGAATACAGAAAATGCCCTACTGGACATAGTGGTTGTGTCAGTAGCCCAAATGTTGGTGTTTAATCCAGACCTCTGGTGGAACAGGAGCCTTGATACAGGAATCAGACTCTTGCTGGTAATTGTAATGTAAATTTAAGCGGATGGTTCTCACTTAAAGTCTTTGTTTCCTTGCCTTCCACTATTAGTGAGTCCAGGACTTAGCAAACAGAAGCTAAATAACTGTACTAAGATAGACACTCTAATACCAGTCAGTGATAATCACACTTCCTTTTCTTAAAATTATTGTAGATAAAGCGGCTTTGGCAGTGCTGAATATAATACGATACGAATAAACATGCTTGTATGTATCTTGCAGGTTGGTATCCTACGGGATCGACTGCTTCAGTTTGTCTCAAAGTTGCAGTTTGCCATAGCTATTCTGTTGACATCATGGACAGAGAAGAAACAACGCCGTAAATCTACCGCCAGCTTAATCACACTCAACGTTGTTTTCTTCCCAATCCTGCTGACCTTCGTCGCCATCTCTGCGCTCCTTTCTTCTCCATTGCTGCCACTCTTCACGTTACCGGTATTTTTGGTTGGGTTTCCTAGGCCTATCCGAAGCTGGCCAGGACCTGTGGGTGCTACAGCCTGTGTTTGCTCCGATACTGTGTACTACCAGCAGATGGTTCCAAGTCTGGCTGTTGCTCTGCAGTCTGCCCTAGCAGCCGGTAGCCTAGGTAGGTACACTAGCGACACTGTGAAGGAGTGTAGCTAAATATTTTAGGAAATGTGATTTTGCTCGAGAACAGGAGAAACGTAGCATCTGATTTAACCTACGCCGTGAAACGTGGCTTAAATCTGATATTCAGAGATTGTTCGATTGAGGAAAAAGTGATTATTCTTATCCTTCTTGTACATCTCTAATTGTTATGTTCTTGTAAGAAAATAATTCTGCTTTGTTATCTTTAAAATAAGGACAAATGAAATGGTGATGAAACAGTATCAATCCTAATGTTTTCATACTGAAGAAAAAAGGATGGTACGCATTCATTGCACCTAATTGGAGGCAGTAAATTGAGGGGTTCTCTTGACAGTGAGTGGAGAGGAGGAGGTGTGTCAAACTGCTCTTGGTGGTTATGTATGTATGTGTCTTTCTCTGCATCAGGCCATTACTCAGGATCCAGAAGATGACTTTGCTAATTTGGCTGTGTTAATTAGGAATGTTTGTAAGGATTGAATGTTTGTAAGGATTGAATGTTTGTAAAATACACGGTGTAGCCTAACTAGTGGTAAACAGTTGAGAACAGAACCAGCTGATAAGACTTAATGTCGTATCTTGTGCAGGCAGTCAGGGTAGGGTTGTAACAGCACTTGTGGTCTCGAAACCTGTGAAAGGCATCATGATGGGTGTTTCACAGAATTACAGAAATGGAGGTGAAGAAATGTCAAGTCTTTTTCCCAGCTGGAGATAGAATAACTGTTAAAATTGCAAGCTCATTTTCTTGAGAAACTGTCTTTGTTAATAATCAAAAGATCATTGCCCTTAGACAAGAGGCAAATATTTGCATAAACCTCTTGGAAAATGAATTATGACTAGAAAAAATGAACTAATATTTAAAGACAGTGGAAGTTAATCTTCATCACACTTCGGAGAGTATATGCAAGTGCTTTACTAGGCAACATTTGCAGCACTTAGAGTACTAGTGTAGAGAGAGGTATTAGAAAAATTAAACTAGGAAGCTTTTTTCCTCTAAAGGAGACAGACACTTCAGTTTGTCTACTGCATCAGCCTATGTATGTTTTATATATATGATAAATATATTTTTATTATAGATACCTGTTATATCTATTTTATATGTGTATGTATTTTTTTTAATATTTCTCCATTGCCATCATGACACTGGTGGCATGTATGCCTCAGATTAAATGATTTAAAACACCAGTCTTGAGGGGAAAAAAAGTCTCCTCTTTAATGGGAAAATCTGTGAATGAATGTCTTCAAGCAAGAAGAAACATGGTGGTCTCAGATGAGCTCAAAATGAAGAGGTACCACTTTGTGTGTCGCTAGTTTAATTTAAAACCTTATTTTTCTCTATGTAAGGGAGGTTTAGTAGCTTTAACAGCTAGCAAGAAAAGAATTAAAATCTTTGCAAAATGTTAGCAAGAAAATGCACTTCATTAGCTCAGTGGGATAGAAAAGGTTACTTAAATTTTAACTACAGCTTAATGGTTGGTTTCACTGATTTCATTTTACAACGTTCTAAAACTAAAATTCTCTGTGCAAGTGAGTGATCACTTGGACGTGAGTGATCACTTGGACGTGAGTGAGAGCAGAAGCAGGTCATAAGCTGGCAGCAAATGTCATGTTTAAGAACAGCACCGTTGTATTGGAGAAGTTGACAGTAGGCTATAACTTAAAAGAAATACAATATAACCGCCAGTGCTAGGAAGTTTGGCATTGCACTTTTTATTGAAATAGGTAGAAGAGAGAAAAAGTACCATTTTCTTTGGACATAAGTTTCATCTAATTTTTACAGTGAGAGTCAGATTGTGGGATTTTTGAGTACCAATTACATTGATGTGTGATCTGAAGTTGTTCAGGACTTGATCTTCACATTCTAGTTTATTTTCTGTGGCTGTGTTTTTGGTGATGTCAAACTGAAGACAGTGGAATCAGATTTATTCACACACACACACACAAAGGTATTTCTGAAAGACTACAGATGATTTCCACTGTATCTACTGTTAGTGTTCAATGTGTGTGATACTGAGTCACAAATCTTTAAAGATGAGCAGGTGCTCTTGAAAATGTAGATCTTTGCCTCTCTGCCTCTATTTATGTGTCTGTAAAATGGGTGTGATGTTATGTCATTGGTAAGCTGACACTTGAGCAGAATCATTTACACTCTGGATTTTGCATCCTAAGGGATATTTTCTAATCATTCTGGAATACAAACAAGTCCATTTAGGAACTGGTGATGTAGGTAACAAATCCTATTGGGTTAGATTTTTATTTCTGTCGTAACAAATAAACTTCGTATTCCACAGCAGGTAGGGGCCATTAAGATGCTAACATGCTCAATGATGATTCTTTAATGTATTCAGCAGTCATAAGAATTTTAGATCCCCAGGTGACACCAGTGGGAACTGCGCATTTGGAAATGCAGCCAAAGATGATCTAGAATCATGAAAGTCGTCTCTACAAAGGGACTTGAGGGTGGGGTTGGCTAACCCTGGTCCAGTATGAATGTTATAGTTCTGCAGTTCTGTGAGGGTTTCCCAGTTTTCCACAGCTTTTTCTAAGACAGCACTGCAATTTCAAGATCCAGCTTTGCAGCTTGTTCCTTTAAGATTCTAGGGTACTAATTAGCCACTTTTAACTGACTTTGTTGACGGAGAAATATTTTGTGTTTGCAGTTGAATTCCTCCGTTGGCACGTAGGAAAGGTTTTCATTGATATAATGCCTCAGTAATACTGTAGGGTTTGTTTTGTCTTTTTCTTGTCTAGGTCTCTCTCTGCCTGGATCACATTACTTGTGCCGTTTTCAGGATAGACTGATGTGGATACTGGTGCTAGAAAAAGGCTTCACTTACTGTGGTGTTAACATTAAGGTAACTGTGTGCTGAGGGACTGATATTCGTGTTTTGAACTCATGCAAACGTTTTGCTGTGTAACATTTCAAGATCGTAACTGATTTACCTGATGTCACAATTTTTTTAAGATGAGAGTTATTGCTATACTAACTAGTCTTGCAACTGCCGTGCTTAGCAGACATGATATTTTTTTATCATCTTGCTCATGACAGAACATCTTTAATAAGCTGGCTAGTAAGAAGATCTGTATGGGGCAAAGATTTATTTTTTTAAGACATTGATCTGTGTCTAATATTGTAGTGAGTGCTTTGCTATTACTGTTACCTCTCATTAGATTTGTAGGTTCAGTTGTGGAAATACTGACAATGGAACATACCTTTATTTGTTCAGAACAATTTTGTCGCAAGAAAGCAGCTCGCTAGCGTTTAAGGATACGTACTGGTGAAGACTAAAGCCAAATTGTTGTCATTTATGTTTTAGGGACTGGAATTGCAGGAAACATCTTGTCACGCTGCTGAAGCTCACAGAGTTGATGAAATTTTTGAAATGGCCTTCGAAAATCAGGAGCACACAAAGATTCTCTCTCCTAATCACCATTTTGGACACATTTTGACTCCTTGTACTGTTCTACCTGTGCGGCTGTATTCCGATGCCAGAAATGTGTTGTCTGGAATAATTGACTCTCATGAGAATTTAAAGCACCTGAAAGATGATTTCATTAAAGTGCTTGTGTGGATGCTAGTCCAGTATTGTTATAATAAATCAAAAATGCAAGAAAGCCCTGACAATGCTGACAAGAACAAAAAAGGATTATTTCCAGAAAATCAGCGTAGCGGCGCAGTAGAGAGATCCAGGCCTCTGCGGGAAGAAGATAGCTTTAGTGTCGATACAATTGAGGATTGGACTGACGACAGTGACCTTTTTGATCTCGAACCCAGTGGCAGAATGAAAGACAGAAAAGAACTTGGGCAGCTGGGAACTACACCAAAAGTACATCTGTCTATTCCAGGGTCTGTAGAAACACAGAGCCAAGATGTCGCACAAGAAATGTCACCAGAAGAGAAATTATACAGGGCCGTTGTGCTTGGGCTTCCTGCTGTAGACAAAGGGAAACAGCAAGAAGTTTCATCTCGGGTGGAGTTTAGTTGCTCTTACTCAGAGCTATTGAGCATCCCTGAAGAATGGCGAACAGCCCCGGTGCCTGCTTCCAAAGTCAATGAAATGAGACAAAGGTTTCCAGAAGCATGGTACCACTTCGTTTTGAGTCAACTGGACTTTTTTCATCTGAAAGAAAAGCCTTCCAATTTACTTGAAGACCTTATGAAAGATAAAACTTTGAAAGACTTATACATCCATGGAGTATTGTCATGTTGTTTTGGTCTGTTTGGACTAGATAACACTGTGCCTGCCCCGAGCCATGTGTTCAGAGCGTACACTGGTGGTATCCCCTGGTCTGTTGGTTTGGACTGGCTAAATGCCAAGCCGGAGCTATTCCAACTTGCATTAAAAGCATTCAGGTAAAAGAAAAATATTCCCTCAGATTATAAAAATGATGTAAAGAGTCCTATGCTTTGAAAGTATGTATTGCTTCACTAAGAGTAGTTCATGTTAAAAGAGGGTCGATTTAGATTAGATGTTAGGAAGAAATTCTGTACTGTGAGGGTGGTGAGGCACTGGAACAGGTTGCCCAGAGAAGCTGTGGCTGCCCCATCCCTGGAAGTGTTCAAGGCCAGGTTGGATGGGGCTTTGGGCAACCTGGGCTAGTGCAGGGTGTCCCTGCCCATGGCAGGGGGGTTGGGACTAGATGGGCTTTAAGGTCCCTTCCAACCCAAACCATTCTGTGATTCTATTAAAACCATATTATTTAAATATATTTGTAGGTTCTTCCTACATAAATACTGCCTGTAACCCTCAGTGGTGAAGACTGATCCGGAGATGCCTTCCTTCTTCCCGTCCCCCACAGCAGCTGTCTCCAGCACTGGAAATCTGCTGTGTGAAGTGGGGCAAAACCAACCCGTTTTTATTGTCCCCCTAATCTAAGAGAATTTTGATGGAGTTAGATGTTTGGCACTTTCTGTTATCGGGCAGTGGTAACGGTGTTTGAGGTGAATGAAAGATGTTTAAGCTCAGTGTTTTCCATCTGGGTGAGCTAGAAGCATACCCCTGCCAACTTCCAGTGACTCAGCTGACAAGCCATATCTCAGAAGGTTGGTTGTGCTTGGTAACATTTGCTGTTCCCTCTCTGCCTGCTGTAGCCCGAGGAGAATTTCTTCCTCCTGTCCTTTGCTGCACTACTTAACTGTATGGCTCTCTGCACCTTTCAGGTATGCTTTTAAACTTATGGTTGACAAAGCAAGCCTGGGTCCAGTTGAGAACTTCAAAGAGCTGATTAACTATCTGGAAGAATATGAAAACGATTGGTACATTGGACTGGTATCAGATCTTGAGTGGCAGCAAGCAGTTCTTCAGGAAAAGCCATACCTTTTTTCACTGGGGCATGACCCAAACATGGTAAGAAGAAACATTACTAGTAAGCAAAGTCAAAGTTTGGGTTTCTTTTCCACTCTTGTTTTTTTTTTTTTCTTTTTAATTGTGTTCCAAAACATGAAGGCTGTGCAAACAAAGTTTATGTTTGTAGTAGAGAGGAGCTGGCATGACTGTTGTTGAAAACCACAGCGCATTGTTCTTCAGATGCAGCAGTATTTCCCTGATTATCTTCCTAGATGGAAGAATTGAACTGAGGAGACTGGTTTATAGACTTTGCCATTTGTAAAGGGACGATATTGATAGCATGTAGCCCCAAAGCTTGATTTAGTGTTTTGTAACCAAAACGCTTGGAGAACGTACTGAACATTTTCATCTGTTTGTTCTTACAGGGAATTTACACTGGGCGAGTCCTCACTCTTCAGGAATTGTTAGTACAAGTGGGAAAACTGAATGACGAAGCTGTCCGAGGTCAGTGGGCAAATCTGTCCTGGGAGCTGCTATATGCTACAAATGATGATGAGGAACGCTACAGCATCCAGGCGCACCCAGTTCTCCTGCGAAACCTTACAGTGCAAGCTGCAGACCCACCTCTTGGCTACCCTGTTTATTCATCTGAAGTTCTGCATCTGCCTCTGTTCTAGAATGTCTGTAGCACTTTTTTTTATTATTATTATTCTTTTATATTTGCCATCTGCATGTTGGGAATGAAATGCTCATGCTACATTTATATGCTACAAGTAAGATTTTACTCTCGAAATGGCGTTGGATGGCAGTGCCAAGCCAGCATACGCAATTTGCACAGAAATGGTGCTGGCCAGAACCTTCAGCAGGCAGGAAGTTTTGAACTGTTTTCTTGCTGCTGGAACACAATGGTGAGACACCATTGCCTGTCTGGCTGACGAGCCAGGAGGTGCTGAAATTCTCTTCTCCCATTTAGAGAAGAGCAGCGTAATTCTCATCATTAACTATTTTTTGTGCATTCTGATTTTTTTTATATATTTTTGTTCTCTTTTTAATAGTTGGACAGGTGACTTGCACTGTCAGGTTACAGCTCACTGTAGTACCTTCAACCACAGAGTTGGTAACCAAAATGTACATATGACTATTTATATGATTTTTTTTTTTATTCCAGCCATTTTATATTGGACTGAGTTCAATTTTAGCGTTTGTTATAATATATGACTTCAGCTGATCTTCCTTAGTTGTAGTAAGTTACCAGCTATGCTATAGCAAAGTCGGAAGGGAGGATTTTTACCAAAGTACTTGTTTGGGGGGCAAAGAGCATTTATATAAAACAGCATGTGTTCTGACACATTAATAGCCTGTGTGACCTACTGATCAAAGGCAACATGTGTAGTTAGAGAAGGAATTTAAGTCCAAATGGATTACATTTTAGTTCCTTCTTCCAATATCCATATATTTTTTTATATATATGCACACACGTTGTTTGCAACTGATGTCCACGTCACTAACCAGTCTTCCACAAATACAGTGACAGCGTGATGATGGGGGGGAGGCGGAAATCCAACTCCTTGTGCCAGAAGTAATTTATTACTTTATTTTTTTTAACCTTGCTACAGGTTAGAACAGAATTTGGCAATTGGTTTGCAATATTACAGGTCTCCTTGAAAACAGGTCTGGGTCATCTCTCCAGTGGCCTGTTTATCCTGTTCCTTAGCACCAGTCATTAGCACATAAATGTGTAGTTACAGTGGCATTACTGCTGGCACATGCTGAGCAGGGTGTAGGTAATTGTCTGGCTTTAACCTGTAGAATCAGTTTAAGTCAGATCTGCTCCGTAACTGAATTAGTACTGATTTAGGACACCCAGTGTATTTACTCCTCACCTTTAAGACCTTTTTGTATCGGGTGCAGTTTGTCACAGGACTACGTGCTGTGCACTTGGCTATTAGCTGTTTCTTTTGATCGGTGACCATAACTTATTTTAAAGAAATATGCAGACCTCGTAGTGGAATCCGGAAGCGGCAAGGAAACACCGCCAGACTCCATGGTGTAACACTCTAAGGTACAGGATGAAATTCATGCGGAACATTAATGGAAGCAGCTTTTAGAAAGTGGTGGTTTGGTGCGCAGGAGCGTAAATAACAAACTGCTGATAACCTAAAATCACCTTGCTTGGCCACAAACTGTATCTGGAAGCGCAGCATCATGGAAGCAGATCTGGAAGGGCTTTCAGAGAGCACCGATTTCAGCTCCCTCTCAGAAGGAACTACTCCTGGCAAACATTTAATCTGATTTCAAACTTTCAATACCAGGAGTATCGTGAACTTGTCAAGGAGTTTGCTCCAGTTCTTTGTTGTTCTTGCAGCTGTTGGAAAGTCCGGGTTTTTTCCTAAATCTAATGAAACCTCCCTGCCTCATTGTAGAGCCTCTTACTACTTGTCTTCTATGTGGTCACAGAAAATTTAATTACCTTTTTTTTTCTTTTTTTTTTTTCAGCAGCAGTAGTCTTCTATTTGAAGATGGTTATAATTTCTGCCCTCATCCTTTATCTTCTGTAAACCGAATAAACTAGTTGAGAAAAAATTGCAGAGAGCTGTGATCCTTTTCTCTCACTTTCCTCTGGTTGTCTTCATCTGGTACCCAGCTGCCTTTTCCAGCAGAGATCCTGGGTGGTAGCAGATGGAGGAACAGAACTGGTTTACGTGCAGAATTCCTGTTTGCACACGGGAACGTGGAGTTGGGCTGTAACGCCGGAACATCCTGTCCCTGCTGTGGCAGGCAGCATGTCCTACAGCCCCCACTTGTTCACACATTCAGGGTTTTGCTGCAGTATGACCCCAATTCACGTTACGATTTTCTGTAAACCCTCTTTAGATTCTTTTTTGGCAGAACCACCAGTTACAGCCTCTCGTTCTGGATCACAAATCTGTGCAGCTGAGGGCCCTGTGAAGTGTGGTGTTTTCTTTGTGTGCTGTCGAACTGTATCTTGTTTCTTTTGGAGCATTTCTCTGATTTATCAGGAATTTAGAGCGCCCTCAAGCCTGGTCTTGCCTGCAGCTCTCCTAAGTGTGTAGTACATACAGCTATTTGGATTACAGATGGAATACCAGTGCTGGATTGAACGTCAGGGACTGAGCTTGGGCCAGGCCTCCCCCATTTCCAGTGTGAACTGCTCTGTTCTCTAACCTGCTGTGCGCAGCAGCTTTGCTGTAATTCTTACCGACACCTTCCCGCTTTACGGATCGCGGGTTCATCACACAAAGGTAAGCATAAGACACTGACATCACGGTTTTGGAGAAGAACCCTTTTTTAACAATACTGGTTTCAAAGGACTTTTCTAACAAATGGTCAGTGCTTTCTAAAGGGTTTCCACCCCCCCCCTTTTTTGAGCCTTTACACACACAAAAAAAAAAAAGTCCTGGAGACTGCTTCTGTTGCATTTGTGTACCATAAAGCAACAGGAATTAGTTTAATGGACCGAAGTGTTAGGGAGGCAAAGTTTCCAAATGGCAAATGCTTCGTCCCTTTTTTTTTTTGGAAAGTCTCCTTTCTGCCTTTTCCTTGAACACAACTTCCTCTCTGAAAGAGGAACTGCCTCACCACCTGGTGCCCAGCATCTCCTTCCATCTTGTTCTTTTTCCTGCTGGTGGTGGCAATTGCACAGTCCATGAAGGTGGGTCTGCATTTACATGTCTAGCAGCAGCTGTCCTTAAGCAAGAGAAGTGACCTTCTCTTTGAGAACAAAGGCTCATGCTTTTGTGTTAGAGAAAAAGCAAAGAAACGCATATGTGAATTGAGAGCGAGCTTTCCACTGTGCGCAGTACTGCTAAGTAAGTCCACTGTGGATTAGCAGATGGAAGCTAAAGCATCCCGTGAACAGCATCTGCTGGTGTGTTGTATTAAGAGTTGCTGCAGTTTGTCACGCAGCCTTACTGCTGCCGCACAGGACCTGGTGTGTTAGCAAGTGAAACCAGCCCTCTGTTCTTCCAGACAGACTTGTCATTTCATCAGGTTGGTGTTTTGTTTTGTTTTTCCCCCTAGAGAGTAGTTTCCATCTTTGTTAAACGTCATGTTAAAAACATCCCTCTTGGCTTTTTCTTTAGTGAGGTTGGAAAGGGGTTGTTTTTCTTTTGTTATCACTCGATGCTGTAAGAACAAAGAGTTTTTTGTTACCTGGCCAGTATGCGGCCCAAGGTAAACCAAACCTTACTGAGGCCTTTGCCAACAGCAGGAAGGGCACCAAGCTTGTAAGTACAGACAAATTACAGCCACAGAGGTACTTTTAGCTAATGGTTGATGCACAATTCAATGCGTAAACATTTTTAAAAGTGTAATCCTTAGTTCCTTGGGGCTGTTGCTGTCCAGCATTGCTGGGGAGATAATTCAGCACTTCTAAATGTTGTGCCAGAAGAGTGGAGATTTAGCCCTAAATACATATTTCACTCTCAGAGCACCTGTATGGCAAAGATGAAATATAATCTCCTTTTCCCAACACTTCACAAACCACTATAGATCCTTACTCTTTATATCACAAGCTTCTACCTGTGGGTTTGTCTGTTTTTTTGCTCAAGATCCATTAGGAATGGAAGTTGGAGAAAAAGAATCCTGTGGGTTTAGAATTTTTCACCCTGCTCACCAAGTATTTGCTGATGTCACATCAGCAGAAAACCAAAATAATGCTGCCTGGCTGCTTCTACTCTGGAAGTTTGACATGAAACAGGTATGTTTAGAAAGATATTTTTATTCAGTCAAGGGCATATACAGCTTGATAGATTTGCCAAGTTACATGATGACAAAAGTACAAGAGATTAAAAAAAAAAAGCTTTTGTTTGCAGTCACAGACTATGAAAAAAGTTTTTCAGCCTTCGCATGAGAAGAGCTGGATTTTGTACGTGTTTGTCTTTACTTCTTCTTTCTTGAGTAAGAGGCATCAGCGTCCTGCAGTGAGAACACATTAAATCAGAGTTTCCCCCATCTGATTTAAGTCCTTCACCCACACTGTTATTTTGCTCAAAACAGCTTGTGACAGTGGTTACTTAAGTGTGGAAGTAGGAAGTTTTAAGTTGCACGTGCCACCCTTATTTTCACATTTCCTGCTTTTGGAGTACTTTGACATGTTGGTTTTTTTGCACCAAGTTTAACAAAAACATAGACAAATATCACCTACCAAGCAGTATTGCAAGAAGAGAACACAGCACTGCACGTCTTTCTGCAGGGACGTGAGTGTAAGCGAAGAACCCTGATCAACAGCAGAATTGCTTAACGTACCTCTGGGTACGTGCCCAGCACAAAAACTAGACACAACCAAGGGAGAGATTTTCAAGTCTTAATTCCAAGTGCCATTAAATAATTTATGCTAGTGATGTCTAGCTCAGCTCTGCGTTAATGGCAAGATCTGAACTTGCAGACCGTGTGATGAAGATCAGAGCAAGACCTCTGGTGCTACATGCTGTACTGACTTCCCAGCTCTGTGATGTGGCCGCACTGCAGTAATTCTAGACTACCAGGCACACAGCTATGGAGTCTGGCCTGGCCTCAGCTGCTAAGGAAGTGAAGAGAGGAAAAGAAATGGATCCAAAAATGCAATCCCAACATTCCCATGGCTAAAGAATCTGTCAGACTTAAAAAAACAAACAAGCAAACAGAGAAGAATAAACTTACCACTCCACTTTTAAAGTTCTGTATCCGCCTCTTGCCCATTCTGTTCATCAGCCACCAAGCCCAAGTGGGTGCATACTGCCAGAGGTAGCAAACGGCCAGATAGGGGTGGTCGCTGATCCAGGCCTCCTTCAGGTCGTTGGCCGCGCTCACCAGGGTGAGCCGGACACAGCGGTCGGTTGGCATCTTGTGGGACTGATCACCACTGTTCTCTATGGACTGGAGGGCAGAGCAGGGATTAGAACTGTATTTCTGTTTGTGAGCAATGGAGGGAGAAAAGGGCCAGACTCTGCACAGCCGACATTCTCCTCCCCATTTCTGAGCTGTGCACAAGTAGAATAATCCACCAGTGCAGCACAGGCTGGGGCCAGGGAATCCATCCCTCGCTCTGCTAATCCTTCAGCCTTTGCTCTGGGTTAAAAAAAAAAGGCTCTTCAACCTCTGTCCTGCTTCAGCATGGCTTCTACTTTATCATGAAATAGCTCTGTTGCACCAGGTCACCCGTTCTGAAGCTGAGCGTGCTCAGAAATGGGAACTTTCCTGTTCCCAGCTGCCTACCCCATTGCAGGCCACAAGTTAGTAACTAAGTTACCAGATGAGGCCACATTCCCCATTAACTTAAATATTCCTGCCAGCTTTGTGCTGCGGGCAATCACCTCAAACGAGACAAGGAACAGGCTTCTTCAGTGGCAGGGATGTCTATCTTCAAGTCCTGTCCACGGGTACTGCTTAGTGAACATAAACTACAGCCCTGTGAATTTATATGCATTTCACTCCAGCAGTTAACAGACTGCTCGATCAAGCTGTTCTTCTACTTCCCAGAGCAAAAGCAATTCTGGGCTAGATCTGGTCTTCCTTCCCAGGTCTTTCACGTTGCTGAAATCTGAGGAATTTGTTTTGCAAGCTTTCCAGATTGCTCAAGAAGTACCTCTTTACTTTCATGGAAGTATGAAGTTTTGCAAGCCAAAAATCCTTTCAGAACTCAAGTCAACAATAGGAGATTCCCACACACACACACACACAAACTGGTGTGTTATCCTGAGCTTTACATTGACTGAATTCAGGACAGATTACATTTTGATGTACCATAGTAGCAATTTTTGCCAGATACTTTGTTAGATAGCCTTTATTAAGGGCAATTGTGCAGTTGGAAGGTTTTGTTTTTTCTCCTTGAACAACCACTGACAGAAAAAGAATGCGTGCCTTGCATCAGCTGACTCCAGTGGCTTTGCCAACAACAGCATCAACTGCACAGGGGACAGCGTGACTAGGGCAAACAAAAAGCTACCTGTGCAGAAAGGACAGTATTCTGCATGCGGAATTGTGTCCAGAAAATCCTGGCCTTTCCCCCAAAAGTGCAGCAGGGTGGCTGTACAGTAAGTTTTACTAGACTTGGATTGTCTGTGTTGGAAGAGAGAAGGCATAACAATTCTCAAACTCTATTTTCATTCGATACAGACTTGATATCACAAAGAATTACAAGACTATACATTGTTCTGCATCAATCAAAGTATTTCGCAGTAAGAAGACAAGGTTGACTTTTGCTATGAGGAGAAAAAGAAAAGAAAGCTGCTAAAGGACCACTGGGCCTGCAGCAAAAGTTGAATTTATCACAACAGAACTGAGTCCTTACCTTTGCCAGATTCTCCGTAAAGACATTGTCTATAATCTTGGACTGTACAGGTCCTGGGCATATGTTGATAATACTTATGTCAGGGTAGTCAGTCAGCTCAGTTCGAAGAGAATTAAAAAACCCCTAGAAGAAAAGACTACAATGTAATCTTCCTTTGCCATATTTCCGCATGCAGCAAAGCTTAACTGACTACATATTTTCATTCTAATTCTATACTGTAGAGGCAGCAGTATTCCACTGAAAGCAATTCCTACTGCTTTGTCTGACTTTTTATGTTCAACGGCCAATTTAAAATTTTGTCTGCAATTATAGACATCATTGACACATAAATCATTAAAGGATCTATCCTTGACTTCCCAAATACACAATAATTTCTCTAACCACAGCCAGATTCTGCTGCCCCTGTACCGAGGACAAGTCCCACTGACAGAGCAGTGCAGGGGCTCACATCTGGAGACGCTGCACATCTGCACCTCCCACCGGAGTCAGCCACGACTACAAGTGCTCAGCCTCACTGTTTGGTAGTGGAAGTGCCACCAACCACAAGAATGCAACATTGTGGAAATTATCTTTTGCAGGTGAACCGCCCTTTGCGGTGAGGTCAAATATTTTAAACTGTTTGTATCGAGTAAGTGGCACTGGTTTTATACAAGAGAAGGAGGAAAACTTTTCAGCTTATCAAGTCAAAGGTGGACCCTGATATTTTAGGGGGTAATTCTGCACCACTGAAATCACTGCAGAGTTTGAAATTAGCATCCACATAGATATATGTCTCATTTCAGCTCAGGAATTTGCCATCAGTGTATCTAAGTTTAACTATAATTACAAAAGCTGCAAGAATGTCCTTTCTTTAAGCTAACAGGATACAAGTTTTCGTCATCTCTGTGGCAATTCACATTTAGACCGCAACTACTACTGGGAACACAGTCACTTCAGGAAGGTGCTTCACACCAGAATTGCTGGCCAAGCACTCCAGAGCTACGATTTAGCAAACTCTGTATGATGTCTTATCTTTGACCTGGTTAACAACAGTTCCCTCTATTTATTCTAGCACATAATCTTGTGTCACAACAGAGGCAGAGTGCGAGCACAGGCTGATAAACTTCTCCTACTGTAGTAAAAATTTATAATTTGTACTCCCGTCCAGTTTGGGAAGAGGGCTGGCTCACCCAGAGCTCTTAACTAAATTGCAACACAGGGATCACTGGATACACTCCTGCCATGACATAGGAGTAGTCAGCTGGGGCAATCCACTAAAGCTGGGCAATGAGTTGCAAACCAGTGCATACCTATGACCAAAACCACAGGTCTAATTTCCCAGTTGCTGGTGACTAACTCCAGCTTATAGATTGCATATAGGCTTTGCAGTTACATTCTGTAAAAACACTGACCATGTATTTCAAGTTAGAAGGACCTGCAGGCCCCATAACTAGTATCAGATCTTCAAAGCACGTTATCAAAGCCTAGAGATGTGGAACTTCTAGAGGAGTATGTTCTAACATAAAGACACTTTATTCCCCAAAGTTTGCTTCTGGATGCATGCGGAAGCATTTCAGATCTGCCAGCCACCCAGTTGTTTTGGATTAAAAGCCAGGCCCTCCCCTAGATTACCTCCTGCCCCAAGAGGAGACTCCTCCACCCCCGGTGCACACCTGCAGACATGGCACCAATACGGCCGTGCTTTACCCACCACTCCAGGCTAATGCCACATCCCCTCCTTCCCCCAAGGGGCCCTGAGCCCGCTTATCTCAGAAAAGCCCCTTAACCCCCAAGTTGTGCACTCTGTCCAGCTGAGGAAAGAGTCACAAGTAAAAAGACACTAAACCCCAAAGGGGAGAAGGTGGCAGCGTGTCCTGAGCATGGCCTCTCGGGTGAGGGGAAGACATGGTACTGTTCCTTGTTGCCATGACTGCTTTGTATCCTATTCGCTGCAGCAACGACTGAAGTCCAGGCTCTCCTAGAAATCCAGCCTGAGGAGCAGCCAAGGCAGCTGTCTCCCCTCCTTCGGGCAGTTGTGAGTTACTCCATCAGGACTGAACCGCACGAGCAGGGCTGAACGAGAGCTCTCCCTGCCCACGCTCCTTTAACACTCCCTGCTGATTCGGGATGCTGAGGAGCAGAATTCACTCCCATTTCGCCTGAAGGAGACAAACTCAAGATCTGCTTCCAGGAGTTGAGGAGGTGGAAGGGTGTGTGTCTGTGATAGAAAGGGAGCCAGAAATATTGCTCGGTCACTCATGACAAAGCACGTACACCAGCTTAAATGCTGGGAGGCTTCTAGGATACAAATTCTACCTAAAAATGGGCACCTGACCACAGTCCTGAGTAGCCAGATGAAGGCACAGGAGGGTAGCCAGCTCTGTAGGTGACCTCACACACCTTCCTGCACAGGGTATCAGCTCTGGCATGCTCCACTCTCAGATTGCTGCTTCTCTCCAAGTATTGCTAAGGGGACCCTTGCTGACCCAAGCAAGCTGCAACATACCAAGAGCTGAGCGTTGGTCCAGTAAGCTTACATTATCTTTGGAGATCCTGTCTACACAGTAGCCGACTGCAGGGCTGCTGAGACTTTTTTCAGAGTGCTGTTTGAGCAGCACTGTCAGTGCTATTTCATTAAAGGGTCACACAGCCTGTAAACACGAAATGCATGTAGATCACAGAGATCATAGCAAGCTTCTGTTTCTGTTCTGTGGCCATTCTGCTATCCCCCTCCATTTCAAGGGGTTTGCATGGCCCATCCTTCCCCTGTGCTGCACTTCCAAGTTTTTGCACTATGTGAGAGGTGCAGACTTCACCAGCAATGCAGGATGGCCAGGAGACTGGCTCAGCCGAAATCCTGGCTGATACACACTGAATAGTCTCCTGAAGACCAGAATCTCACATACTCAGTCCCCTCTGGAGAATCTACCTACAGTATATACAGGTTCTCTAATTCCAGCACTTATCTTAGATACCCAAAGATAGCAGGTATGAAATTCCTCCACTTCCTCCCAGAAGAGAAGCTTAAAATTCTGAAGTAAGAAAAGAAATCAGTCTCTTTAAATTCAAGCAGGGGCAGACCCAGATTTGGGAGCAGTAAAGGAACTCAAGTGCAAGGGAAAGAATCTGAGCATTTCCAGCAAGCCCAGACTTGAAGCCAGCTCTGACATGTTGAACGGGAACCACTTTAAGCCATCTTTGGGCCTTTCCGGCTTAGTGACCAAATCCTAGAAGATGCTGAAGAAGACAAGGCTGACCTGACTTCTACTAAGACAGAAACAAGTAGAAATTCCCCTAATGACCAGAGACTCAGAGTAGCAGTGGCTGCTCACTGCAGTCCATGAGCTTATTAGACAAGTTCCTGATTAAAGAACATTGTGAAGGCCACCATTTCCGATCCACTCCACATGCCACCAATTACACGAATTACTAGATGAACGACACATGATGTCCATGACCATCATCACACTAGGAAAGAAACTGCATCAGTCAGATGCAGACTCCCATGGACTTTACTCATGCTCTTACAGCACTCCCAGAACTGAAATAAAGGGTAATTTCATCAGTGGAACGCTGTTATGAAGAATTCCAATTGGCATGAATCAAAGCGTGATTGTTTCAAGAACAAATTTTAATTCTTAGCAGTTGGAGGAGGAAGGAAGGAAGGAATGCTGCCATTCAAAATAAATTAAAAAACAAACAAACAAAAAAAACCCCTCAACACACACACAAAAAAAACCCAGAATAAAAGGAGGACCTTTTCAAAAAGGCATAATTAAGACTGCAGCATTAACCATGTCAGCTGTGATAGACTCCAAAGCATGAATTAAAAAAACAAAACAAACAAAAAAACCCCAAAAAACCAACCAACCAAAAAACCCGTAATAGATTAATTCATGTCAGATAGGCAGGCATATTTAATAACGGATAGCCAAAATGCCATTTCAAGAAGATCTTAGAGTAAAGGTTGATGCATGCTGGGGAAAAAAAAAACAGGAAAACCATCACTTCATGCTTCGTCTCATTTTCTTCCCTAACCTGTCTCCAGTCATTTCTTCTCGGTCATCGTCAGCGATGGGCTACGGGGCTAGCTGTAGACGAGTGCCATTCCCACAGACTTCTTTTACCTGAACTGCTGGTGGAGTTTGATTTCAAAAGAGCTTTTCTAGGTTTTTGGGGGTTTCATGCCTACATCTAGCCATAACTCCAAACTGATATGAGACTCTCAGGCAGAGTCTTTTCAAAATCTGTATCACAAATCACATGTTTTAACACCTGCAATTAATACTTGCATAATTACTGTGAAAGAAAGAAGAAAGGAGGTTGGAGTCTGGCCTGGTTATTCAGCAGAAGTAGAAGCTAACAAAGATATAAGCAGTTCAGTTAGCTTATTTTTAATTAATCCAGAAATTTTAGTAAACTCTCTCTTTAAAGCTTCTTCCACATTCTCAATCTTAACACGATATTCAGAGTTCTGAGAATTTTTAAAGCAACACATGAATTCCTTGTGCTCTGCAACTCATTAACCACGCTTAGACCAACTACACCACACCCAAAAGATAATTCAACTGAAAGAATACTTAAAGGAGCATAAGGGAATTCTTGCTTCTGCTCATTGCATTCTTCTAATTTAAATCTACTAGCCTTAACCCAAAAGCTAGCCTCTGGTGGCCAATTTCATTGTTGCCTCTCAATGAAGAGCAGAAGGTCCCTCCCTGTCACTAACTGAAAACTTTTTATTATCAAAGGCCTGTCACTGTCTTCTACATCTTCATTCTTTCAAGTGTCTAGTGGCTTTGCAGCCTCAGCCACTTGTTACATTCTTCTTGTTGTTAGTCAAATTGTCAACAAGATATTGATCCCATAGCTTAAGCAAAGTTATTTACTCTGTTTATGTGCTCAAATCCAACAGGGAGTAAGAAGGTGCCAGTTTTTTAAATCATCACTGAGCACAGCTGACATTTATTTTACTGAGATCAAAATGTACACTAGCAGGAAGTCACACAGTGGTAAAAGACAAATACATCTAAAATTTACTAGTTAAACAAATGGTTCCTTAATGATACATGCTTTCTTCTTTCCCCAGATACTTTTCTGAGTTGTTCTTTTACATTTTTCTACACAAGTGAGGCTACTTTGAAAAACTCTTTCCAAGCAACATTGAAAGTTAAGTGTTAGGCAGAAGATGACTTCCTAAGACACTATGAGCTGCCAGTTCTTCACACCAGAGCAAGGTTCAGAACTGTCGGGAAGATTCCTTCAGATGTTCCCAGCTAGATCAGGAATTCTCATTTATCCGAGTTGTCTGCTTTACCACTTACTGTTCCCCCTCTACTGTCCTAAAGATTTCCTGTAGTCTTAAAACTCTCACCAGAGACTTTTACTCCCTAACTGAATTAAGATGAGACCATTAAGGCTTCTATATGCAACAGAATAATCCTCTGATTTAGGTATTCCTTCATCTTAAGGCCAGAGGCTAAATTCTTGTGTTTCACATTGGAATTTCACTATTTAGCAGTGGGTAGGACCACCTAAGATGGCATTTGAATTATAGTCAGGAAAATCAATCTACACTGGGAGCTGAGATATTTCACGTTTCAGAGCAAATTAGTTTTAAAGGATTTTCCAAACCTGAGAAAGCTACATATGCTGTGTGCAATTTCAGGCGAGACTTGTGTTTTCTGCACAGAATAAATTCCTCTGCTACAGTACTAACTGATGCTGGTCTATTTACACAACAAGACTTAATTAATCTCAGAAATTTAACTTACCTGCAGAGCATGCTTGCTGGCACAGTACCCAGAGGCAAGAGGAGCTCCCATGATACCCATCACACTGCTCACTGTAACAATCTTTCCTTTTTTCCTTTGGATCATGTGATTCAGGACATGTTTTGTTAAAGAGATTGTACCTAGGTAGTTGAGTTCCATTATGGCACTGTAGACATCCAGGTTTGTATCCACAAACAGAGAGCGTTGGGAACGTCCACCATTGTTGACCAAAACATCGATCTCAGGAAAGAGACAACAGTATATTCATGTAACACACATATTGGCACTTACTCAGGCAATTGTTGGTGACTATTCTCTTCTCTCCAGCGTTGTCTCTGCCATACACAAGTACGGTCTATCAGCTGCTGAAGAAGTTTCAGCAGTTGCTCTCCCCAACCCGACTCCCCCTTTGAATTGAGGGCTGGTTAATTTTGAGCTGAATCAACAAAAGAGGAACACAGTGTTTGATGCCAGACAAGGTTAAATCCTAGTACAGGAACACTGGCAGCCGTTGTGTTGTTTTCCACACAGCATTTTCAAACCCTACTGCTCTGTAGCAAATAACACTTTTAACAATCAGGTCCTGCAAGGTGAGCTCTGAAAATACATTTTGTGCAAAGCCAGAAAACAACTAGAGTAAACAACAGAAGAACCAAATCTTGTACCAGTAATTTCACTGTGAAATCAAAATATCAGTGCGTGAAAGGCCCACCTTTAAGTTTTGCACGGTGTACTTAATATTGGTTAGCTCTGACTGCTACCGTCTTAACTCTGTACTCTGAACCAGCACAAGAAAACTATGCACAAAACAAGGAAAACAATTGTGCCTGGTGTCCAGTTTTGTTCCATATGGCTCTGAAGCCAAATTACATGAATAAAGGTTCTGACTTTCATGCACAATTTTAAACCCTAAATATACAGCTGAGGATTGTTCCAGATGGTCCAGAAATTCAATGACAACAAGCATGTGAATTTTTAGTTCTTAGTAATGACCAGCAATTAATTGTTCATTGCTGCATCTCTGTAAAGCCTGCTGAAACCCAGAAGGAAGCAACAGAAGGGATGAAAATTCAGGTACTTTTTGACAAGTTTAAGACTGAAACTTAAGAAGCAGGTAGACACTGGTGAATAAAAATGAAATATGAACATAAATGCAGGGATGGGAGATAGAAAAGAAAGAGAATTTTAACCCCAGAAGCACACCTTACCTTGCCAAAATGCTTAAGAACACTGTTGGTTGCAGCTTCATGAGAGCTTCTATCAGTCAAGTCAAGACGCAGAACAAGGATATCTTTTTCACTCAAGTTGCTGATCTCTAAAAAAAAACCATAAAGTGAATGGGAACCAATAAGATTCCCACGATTGTTATGTCAGCAAATGTAATGTGCTTTTAAACACCACATTTTCACTAAAAAGACATCAAAAAACCCATAGCATTAAGTTGGAAATAAAACACTTGCTTTGTTTTCATTTTGATCTCCACATAGAATCCATTTTTAATCTGTCTCTTCAGAACAACTGACCTTTTCCATAGAAAGTATTTCTTGAGCAGTGATTTGTTACCCTAGAGTTCTGGGGCAGATGACTCAAAAATAAAGTCTTCAATGCTAATCTTTTCAGGTTATTTTAACTACATATAACTTTTTTTTTAACTTTATTTATATTAGTTTGATAGTCCTAATTTTGCTTCTAAATTGATTCCTTGCCACAACTAAGTGTACCTGCTCCCCTTTAACCAGTCGCCCCCTTTAGAGTGCCTAAGGCTCTGATTTTTTAATTACTACTTCTTGCGTATACAGGTAAGGTTGAACTTTGTCTTTACAGTGATGTACAAATAAGGATGTTACTTCAATCCATAAGTTGCCTCTGTTCAAAGGTCATTAGAATTTAGGCTACTGCTTAAAATAAACCCATCTGTCTTGTTTAAAGCTACTAGTATTTCCATTTATTGCTCCCTCCAACCCCTCCATGTGCATTTTCCTCTCCATTTCTTCCAGAAACACAGCGCTAAAATCCACATAGTTTAAACTACTGTCTCAGAGACACAACTGTACCTCATGCTCCCTCAAACAGATTTGCACAGTTGAAGCCTGCTGGAATGTGGAGTGTTTCTGCTGTGGATTAACAAGACCACACGTTCAAACCAGCCAAGAAAGCTACATAGTGGGGAAAAGAAAAAAGCTGAGGAAGAGACACAGATAAGGACTGTGGTAAGGAAGGATGTGCTGTTTTATATGATGTAAGAAACTTTTGACTTCAGGAAATATCAAACCTGAAGCCTAGTTCTTGTTTTGGAACAATCCATAGTCCAGTCTGATTTCCACTCCCCAAAGCACTCAGACTGCACATCTCTATCAGCGTCCTTACTTCTTTTCTCGGGCAAGGAATCCTTGCTCTAGTCACTCCTCACAGACAACTTTTACAAAATTTCAAACATTCTTGTCACCCTTTTTCTAAACTTCCACTCATTGCATTGTTTTTCCAGCAGATGGCCAGAACTGTGCAATGTTGAAGGCATGTACACGTCCCAATTAATACAGTGGTAGAATGATGTTCTCCATTCCTTTTAATAATAACCTCTAATATTCCACTTCCTATTTAGCCTGCTTCCAAACTCATGTTTGGAAGGGAACAATTACGATAACCCAGAAAAACACTTGCTCCCCAGTGGGAGACCTTAGTTCAAAGTTAATTGTTTTACACAAATGCTAACATATGTTAGTTAACGTCCTTTAGGGAATGTTGCGTCTCCAGCTGCAAAGTGAACTGCACATGGCTACCAACTTTCAAATGCAACTGAGTGCTCAAAGCTCAGTCTGCCCAGAACAAAGGCCACTTTCACACAGCTGTGAAATTGTGCACTTCTAAGCACACAGTATTTTTTGCAGGTCCTTTAAAGTCTCCTTACACAGCAGCTTTATACTATGTGGCTTCTGGTTGGGATCAAACTGCCCAACCACCAAGCAGCAGGTCTTCTGACTGACATTTTCCTACCAAGCAATCATGGGCTGCCTCTCTCCCTGTTGAAGGTTCATTAAGTTCTAGTTACTTTTTAACTAAAACATGGTTACAATCACCCAACAAATTATTTCTTGAAAGACAGCTGCATAAGTAATGGTGACTTAGAATAATATTTTGTTATGACATCAAGCGTATACCTTCTTCCCTAGAGGTTTTCAGAACAACTCTGTTCAATACATGTTAATCCAAGATAGCAGTTTCTCATAACACAATAAACACTATTACTCAGCATAGAACCATTATTTTCCAGCTCTTCAGCATTTCCTCTTCTTTTATTTCTGTCTTGTATAATGCCCTTTAACAGAACATGAGCTTTCAGCAGAGGCTGAACAACATAACCTCCTGAGGTCTATTCCAACCTCAATTACTGTATAATTAGAGCACTTACAGATTGCCTGGCACTCCCTTGGCCTATCCATATTTCAATCTTACTTGAGCTCTGGCAAACCAAGAAACATCCTCCTACCTATTTTTTTCTTTTTAGGGCTTTTGAGAAAAAACAGCCTCCAACATTACTGGTGAAATTAAACTCATGTTGCAGAGTGGATGGGGGAAATACAGAAGCCACTTGCAGGAACTATGTAAGTTACAGAAGTTGTTTTCTCTCCCTCCTGCAGAAGTGCAATGAAGTGTTGAGTCGGCATATGCATGACTCAACAGGTATTACCATTACTTTTATGGTACTTTCCCTCTCTCTCTCTCCTCCTCAGCTTTTAAGCAGTGTAGAATGCATAAATGTGTATCATAGGGTGGTGGCTCTACATTTTGAACAAGATATATGTGCTTGTTTCTGACATTAATATGCAAATTATCTAGTTAAGTTGCTGCTGTGTATAGCATCTACAGCAGGCATGTTAAAGCCTATTAGCTCCAATTATGCCACATAATTCAGCCAAATTCAAGTTGACGTTACATGTTGCAGCTCAATCTTAATCCATCCCACGCTACTCAAACCTTACAGAATACTCTTGAACTCAATTGCAAAAAGAAAACATGCAGGCGGAAGCAGGGACAAGCCACCCAGGAAGCACGTGGACCCACCGCCCAAGCATGCAGGGCTGGAATCAAGAAGATCAAAAGCTCAGGTGGAATTTAAAAATAGTGAGGAATGTGAAAGGCAACAAAGGCTTCATAGGTACAGCACCAACAACAGGAAGACCAAAGACAGAGTGAGCTCACTGCTGAACAGGGATGGCGAGGAAGTGATGAAGGGCACAGAAAAACATGAAGTACTCATTGCCTTCTTTGCCTTAGTCTTCACTGGCAAGATCTCCTCAGGTTCCCAAATTCCTGAGGCTAGACTCTGGGGGAAAGAAATACTACCAATGTCAGAGGAAAATCAAGTTAGGGACAAACTGGATATATAAGCAGGGCAGTACATACATCCAAGATTTACAAAAGCTAACCAATGTCACTCACCTTTGGAGCATACTTGGTAAGTGAGGAGATCCCTAGTGACTGGAGAAAACCAAATGTCACACAATCTAACCTCAGTCCTTGGGAAAATTATGTGGCAATTCCTCCTGAAAGCAATTTCCAAGTATATGAAGGATGAGAAGATGACTGGGAAAAGCTAGCATAGATTTAGTATGAACATATAGTGCTTGACCAACTTAATTGCTTTTTGTGATGAGATGACTGGCTCTGTGGACAAGGGGAGAGCAGCAGATGTTGTTTACCTTGACTATGTAGCTTTCTATGTTGACTTCCATAGCATCCTTGAAGCTATATTGGGGAAATATGAAGGGTCTAGATGAGTGGATTGCAATGAAAGTGAAAAACAGGCTGGATCATCGGGTCCAAAGAGAAGCAAGCAACCATTCAAAGTCTAACTGGTGGCCAGTTGTAAGTGGTATCTTTTAATATCTTTGTTAATGACTCAGATGATGAGACAAAATACAGGTTTTCAGCAAATCTTCAGTTAATACCGAGTCCAAAGGAGCAGTTGCTATACTGGAGGTTAGGACTGCCATTCAGAGGCATCTCAACAAGCTGTAAGAACAGTCTGACAAACCTCATTAAGCTCAACAAAGTCAAATGCAAAATTTCACACCTGGGCCAGAACAATGCTATGCAGTACTGCAGGCCAACGTCCAAATAGCTACGTATCAGCTCTCCAAACAAGACCTGAGGCCTTGATGGAAGAACAACAGCAAGTTAAACCTACGTCAGCAATTAGTTCTGGCAATTACAAATGCTAACGGGCTACACTAGCAAGACTAGACTGAAGGAAGTGATTTTTAAGTGCCTCTACACAGCACTAAGACTCTATCTGGAGGACTGTGTCCAATTTTGGACCTCCTAGTTGAGGACAAATACTGCTAAAGTGGAGATAGTGTAGCACAGGGCCACTAAGATGGTTGGGGGGCTAGCACACATGATAATCAAGGAAAGGGGTGGAAAGCTGGGTTTAGGAAAATCAAGGAAAGCCTTAGGAAAAGAAGGGTAAGAGCAGAAGTGGGCCCAATTACTCTCTTCCGCTACTTAAAGGCTGGCTATAGAAAATATGGAGTAACTATGTTACTGAAGAGTTTCCACCCTACTAATCTTACCTATAGTTAAAATAAAGTTCAGTAGCATATACTTGCAAAAAACATTACTACATAAGACTTTAAAGCTAGTATATACCACAGCTGAGACATTCACAGGGTCGCTTAAACTTGGCAGAGGCAGAAACTATCTTAGCTAAACCTGTACTCTTGGATCACATCAATTGAAATATTATTTCTGAATATTCCCCAGTACATCACAACATCTTGTACAAGCGTTGCCTGAAAATGGATATCCAGGATTACGGCTCCTGCCAGCCTATTTAATGTTATCAGTTTTGCAATGACAACAAATAACCACAGACGCAAATGTAGTTGCATACTTTCACTGACTGCTAAACATTGCATCATATAGCACTGAAATTTTGCCATGATTACCACTTAGTCACACTGTCCTCCTACTTCTTTTTGAAGATATCTATTTAAGTGACTGCTTTTTTAAAGCATCATAAAATAGAAATACAGAGTTGTGCATTTTTGAAAGCTCTCTGACAGATTTTCAGAGTAGCTTGCTGCAACATTTAGATTTCTAGAAATGTTTAGGTGCTAACTCAAGACAAACATTTCATTATTCACAAGCACACATGCCAAGTAGACTGTGGACATTCTATCAACATCACTAGGAATGAACTGTCAGTGTGATAATATACTCAGTATTAACACTGCATACTGAGCCATGGAAGATAGATAGTCTGAAAGAGGCATAGTGTTAATCATGTTCAAAACCTCTATTTATAAGCATGAATTAACTGTCTACCCTTCTTGCTGTCAAGCCAGAAAACAGAAGGGAAAAAGAGAAACAGGAGGAATGAAGCCAGACTACTGACTCAGCAGGCAAATGAAAGACAACTGGAATAGTTAAACATTCTGCTTCACATCTGTTCCTCTTGATCTACAGGAGATCCTCTTTCTTGTATTTGCTCAGAACAACTTCTTCTGAATGTTTCTATTCATTCCTTTTCCAGAGAGGAAAGTCAGTTGTCAGTCTGCCTGTAACATGCACAAACCTGAAGGAAGAAGACTTCTCAGTAGTACGCAGCTACATGGTTTGGTTCTTAATAGTATGACACCCCTCAGATTGTTTCCTCCATTCTCCACAGTATTTATTCTTTTTCTTAATCTAGTATTTTACAAGACCACCTGCAATTGATAATGAGATTTGTTTTTTAAAGTAACATTGGCTTATGAAGGAACTCATAACTCACGTCTATACAAAGGCTTCTCACTCACAAAAAGAAAATAACGGCTTCAAACGTACAGTGAAGCTATGTATAAAGTTTACTTTCATCATGAAATTCATTCCTGTGATATGTGGGTTGGTATTTCTGTGGAAACTCCATCGCAGCAAGAGTGGAACTGCTGACATGAAGTAGTAAGTTATACTTACGAAGGCATTTCTTTTTCACTCTTTCCAGCTCATCCTCTCTTCTTGCTGAGATGGCAAGTAAGGCTCCTATCTTTGATAGCTGGTAAGCCAATTCTTCCCCAATTCCACTTGAAGCTCCTGTCACCCAGACAACCTTGCCACGCAGTTCATTTTCTATCAGAAGAATCAAGACAGCAGTTCACACATTGGCAATACTAGGATATACATTTAAGTCACTGCAAGGATATAATCTGATACCGTTCTTAAGAAATATGCTCGTTTTAGGGGCTATTACAAAATCCTGACTTCTTTATTTTTTGGTCACATGCAATTGTGAAATCATTCATAGCTGTTCTGTTGCCACTTGAACTTTGTTCCAAGGCTAATCTGAATAAACACTGATTATCTACCTGATGGAAGAAATTTGATCACATTTCTGCAAGCCATCCACACATAGCATTTCCACTAACCTCATCAAAAAGAGTTTCAGAGGAAAAGGGAGAAGAGAATTCTTGGAAATGACAGGAAACAGTTACTGTATTGCAAATCCAAACAAAAGCCTAAGCAAACCTTTCCCAATAATGTTCTACCTCAAAAATGTTCCTAAGTAATTGCCAACAGAAGAAAATTCTCTGAACAAAGACAGCTAATCATAACAAACCAAACAAGTGTTCATCCACTTTGTTTTGTATTTGATGCAGGTTAATTCCTGCATTGGCCAGAATACAGTACATAGAGTTCCCAAGGTGTAAGCTCATGTGTAAAATTTCTCATGTACTCATAGTTTCTGCCCAGGTATGCTTTTTTAACCTGTAGTAAAAATAATAGCATATTACTCCTTTTACTCCTCTGCTTATATGCCTGTTCCCCCTTGTTTGCAATCCATGATACACCTGGGTGCTGGGAAAACGCTTAGCTTTCCAGACACATATCCAAAATCATCAAATACAACAGATGGATGAAAGTCACCCATTTAATTCTAGAACATGACTTAAGGATGAATGATTGCTAATATCAGAGCGCTTTTCAGAATGTATCATTGCCTAACACTTGTCTGCGTTCTTCAAGATTAGTCTTTGTGAATATTAGTCTTCGTGAAAATCTAACAGAGCGCTGCTGACAGGAGCTCTTCTTTCCACTTCTCAAGTTTGTACAGAGGAGCATTCCACCAATGTCTAGCCAAACAAGAAAGATTTCATAACATAATTCAAATAGCAGAGCCAAATGCAGTTCCTGAGACTTAAAGCCAGTTGTATTCTGAAAAAGGCCAGAACAGCATTTTTCAGCTCACTGAAGCTTACCCACTCAGTTAATTTAGCAAAAATACTTTTTTTTTTTTTTCCTCCTCTGCAGCCAGTGGCTGGGACTACTTTTACTTCCTGCTTACTTCTGTAATCACTTCCTGGTTCTTTTTACACCACACAGTTTCAGATTTCTATTTTTAGAGTCTTAATGACTTAAATCCCATGAAGATATCGGTACAAAAACCTTCTACCCTTCTGACAAGAGCAGAGAGCTCTCAAGACAGACTATCAGAGCTCAACTTGAGTTTGTGGGACTGGCAGTGAGTATTACTTGTCTTTTTTTAGGCTGACTGTATTTTAGCCAAAGAAAAATCTCTCCTAAAACCAAGCTTTGGTGGTTTGGGGTTTTTTTGTTTGCTTTTAAAAACAATAACAGCAACAACAGTCACTTCCCAAAGAAGAGATGCATTCCAAGGTTAGGAACTTGGGAGATGGAAAGGGGTGTTGCTGAAGCTGTACAAATAACCACTGTATTTATCATTATACCAAGTGGCTGCTGTCTGTAAAGCTTATTCACACTCTTTTCCTGCAGTTTTATTCCAATACATTACCAATTTACTGAATTAACCACAAGAAACATGGGGGCTCATCTCCCCTATTACATTATTTTGGGGAGAAAACCCATGTAGACAAACACTATATGAACAAAACAACACACGGACATACTTTCAACCCTGCTTACCAGGCTCATCTCCTCTTGCTACTGAAAATAAATCCGCTTCGTCCTACCACTTAGTTTCCCTGTTCCCAACCTGTCTTGGGCAGCTTCACTGCAGTTAGTGAGGATCTTGTTCTGTGGACAGAATAATTAACTGAGATAAGGAAAGCTTTCCACTGATTCCCCAGTGCTGATAGTTACCAAGCATTGAGCTACTGGGAGTTAACATAGTGGAAAACCTAACTCAAATGCTGTTGTAGAACAAGTATCAAACCACCAGCTTGCTCTAGAATAAATGGCCTGTTGTTACTGGAAATAAGTTTAAAAATTAACCATGACAAAAAATAAAAGCATATTATACAATTACTAAGCATTAACTACTGTGTTACAAGGATAACAAATGAGAGGTTGAACAGGGGTTACTTGCAGTACTGCTAAGAAGTACTTTTGTAGCTCTATTTACATTTTTTCCAACATTTTATAGCTCCTATATCACAAGGTTGCCATATAATTTCATTCATGAAAAAAAATTGGGGTGGGGAAGTTTAAAGCAGAACATCCTCCCTACAGCCCTAAAGAATCATACCATTATTCCCAGCTTTACGGCTAGGCTTTCATACGTAAAAAGATCCTCCTTAGCTTGATAATATTACGCTGCCTGTGAAAAGCACACCATTCAGAGCAACTGCTGTTCAGCTAATGAAATACAACGCATAAGGGCAGTTGTCCAGCACCCAGTAACCCTTGTCTCCCGACCACACAAATATTTAGAAGATGGGAAGCAATCCAGCACCTGCCAATGACAAAACCCAGAAGTGAATTCTCCCTATAGAACTGAATCATTGAAATGGAATCAGTCTTACCTATATTAAGGCCTTTCTTCATAATTATAGTTTACAGCACAAGAGAAAGAAATATATGAGATCAGTCTGCTTTTTGGTAAGCATTGTTATCTCCAAAACTTGGACATCCATAATAACGTTGTAGAAGCAATAACACAATATAATGACTGCAAGAGCGACAGCTCTAATAACAGCTTTAAATAAAAATCAAGGGTTTTTTCCATGGGATCCACACATTATTCACCTAGGCAGTCGGCATTACATGCACACTATGGGGAGGAAGAAGAGAAAAGGGAGAACATATTTAAAGAAATATCTTTTCTAGTGTTTGTCCCTTCTGTTTTCCTACCTGAACAGTTAGGATCAGCACTGTGGCACCGCCATCCCACATGTATATGGCTGAACTATCAGCAAAATGGCACTTAAATGCAACTGTTTCAGCTACATATTTTAGTTAAATACAAGTACGGAGGCTAGGGTGGAGGAGGGCAAAACACAGCTCACCTCTTTGCAGAGCAAAGGAGCTTATGTTGAAAAAATTCTACCTGATTCTTCTTACATTACATGTTGAAACAACAACATCAGAAAACGACTACATTGCTCTTTATATGGGAACTTTGAGATACTAGTTAAAAGGTTTCCAGGCTTCCAATAAGACTGAAGGCTACATTCAAATAACACTATGTCTACCTGATCCTACATCTTGATGTGCATTACACATAGATCCCTCAGGACAAAGCTTCAGTTCTGTTTGTATCAGTCAAGATTTAATCCTGTTTCTCTGCCCTGAGTCTCTCCATGATCTTTGCAAAGTCCACACGAGGCTTTTTTGTAGTTTTAATATAGTAAAGGAAATATCTGATGGAGTTACTATAGAACTTTGAACTGCGTACCCAAAATAGTTACAGATGATTGCTTGCACAGATTTAAATTTAGTATTTCTTAGAGCTTTATTACTTGTGCTTGCTTTTTCTAGTCTCTTCTCCATTATATGGACTAGCACTTTTGCAGCAAGCTTCTACTGAAAGCAGAACACAGAGCTGTCTCAACAAGTTTGTCCTGCTCTTCTCTCAAGCCCTTCCTAACACCAACCATGATGTGCCACCATCCCCTACCAAAATCATGGTCTCAAGCCCAATCCCAATCCCATCATTCCCCCCCAGGCATACATTTCTGATCTGCCTTCCTTCAATGCAGTCCTATCTCAACGCAACATCCAGTTTCATTTCCCACACAGGACAGCTTATAGCATCCCTCATCTCATCTTTCAGATCAGCTTCTTCCCCTGACTGGTCAGATGCAAGAAGGTCACTGATGGCACCAGCTCCCCACTTTCACCTCAACCACCTGCGCCCAGCACAGCTCACAGCAGTCCCAAATCACCACTGCTGGTAAAGCTGAGGGGGGATATTCAGAAATTTGTGGCTTTTCTGAACAAAAGCTTCTATTAAGCAAATAAACCCTATGATTTTTAAAGATCTTTGTCCAGAAGTAGGCAGAATTACAGTCAGATTAGAAAGATCAACATCAGCAAGAGTTGAAAATCTACATCTGAAGGCATTTTGTTGAACTTTTGTACCTACAGGTTCCAAAAGCAGCACCCTACAGAAAAGCAGTGTAAAGCCTCAGACAGCAATTGCACAGTGCTGTTCCCTTATGCCTTTCAGGGCACAGTTCTCAGAAAAGAAAACTCATTTAATCTGAGCATTAATATTCATGTTTACTAAGTTATAAACACTTTCAGCACTACTGTGAAACTGAAATCTGCTTGAAGATGTAAGAACAAACTGAAACAGAAGCTAACCAGACTACAAAGCAACTCATCCTGGCCACATGCTCTTTTGCTCACCAACCCTTCCTTTGACACCGTTCCCAAACCAGGCAGCCCCAGCTGCTGGACATCTGCCCAGAAACAGTGCAAAACAACTGGTTTTGGGCCAAACAAGCCAGCCCTCACCACGGATCTCCTAAAGCTCACCGTTGCTGCAAAGTTGTTTTCAGACAGGTACTTTATTTATGAGGGGCACCTCACCTTGCTGGACAAGGGCAGGAAAATTATGCTTTTTTGGGTTATTTTTATTGATCTTCAGATGAGCCCGCAAGGCAGCTGCCAAAGGTTGGTTCCACCGCGCTGAGGTGACTTGAGCCCTGGGGGTCTCTCGTCCCCACACGCCGCCATCCCTCACGGAGTGCCCCAAACCCGCCTCCGGCGACACCGCTCCCCGCCCCGGACCCCCGCCACCCTCCCGCCGGTCGGCGGCTGCTGGCAGGCGGCTTTACCTGGCTTCTTCCCTCGCCACTCGGCCCACAACAGCGTGAGGTCGCCATCGGCCCGCAGCCAGCGGAACAGCTGCACCAGCAGGGCCAGGAGAGCGCCGCCCGCCAGCGCCAGACACAGCACGCAGCCCCACGCCATGGCGGCCCACCGCCACCCACCGCCTCCTGCTGACGCTTTATCAGGGCCGCGGTTCGGCGGGAGCCGCCCCCGCTGCCCGAAGCCAGCGCCTGCCCCACTGCAGCGCCGCGCCGGCCTCCTCTCCGCGTTCCGCCTCCCCCCCTCCCCTTCCACCCCCTTTCGCCGCTGGGTTGGGGCGGGCAGCTCCGCTCCACAGCGCTTTCGTCTCACCACTCCACCCCCTCACCCCCCCCCCCCCCGCCGCGGCCTGTCCCACATTCCCCGACCCCGGTGGGGACCCGTGGCGGTCCGGGGCCGGTGGGGAACCCGGGGCTGGTGGGTAACCCGGGGCCGGGTCTGGCGCAGTCAAGGCTGCGACGATAAGCGCTGGGTTTGTAGGGGAGAGGCCATGCACGTGGCGGGGTGAAGGTCGCTTTCTGGCAGCGGGGCCCTCTTCTTTCCCCTCCTTGACGTGCCCCGGAGGGGAGGGGAGGGCTACCCGGCCTCTCTGCTGGTAAACAACCCCGGGCGCTGCACGTCCTCGGGCGTTGGGCAGGTGTCCGGGGCTGTCTGGCTTCGGTGTTGAGAGATCAAAAACGGGTCTTTAGAGATCAAAAACCTATGCCTGTCCTTCTGGGGAGAGCCTGGGGACACCAGTGATTCTGCTCCCCCTGCGAGCTGCCCGGCAGCCCCCAGCCCAGCTGCACCGTCCCCCCGCTCTCGCCACAGGCCATACTGCGTTCCTTTGCCAGGAGGCAGTGGGTCTTGCAGCCTGGGGGCCTTCCCTGCCCGGGTTTCTGCAGTAATGCTACCCTTGGCCGGGTCTCCCGCTGTGCCAGCTGCCAAGGCAAACCCAGTTCTCGCATACACCCGCTCTGGCCAATGTTTCAGACTTTGGGTTTAAACCCTGGGCTCCGAAATCAGTGGTGCTGGATACCCACAAGTACTAAAAACCCAGAGACCACAGCATTTCTGGACATGAAATCACTCTCATCTACAGCTCATCACCATTTGTAGTGCTTATGTGCAGAGGTGCAAAGCTCTGTTCTTACCACCTTGATGTTTCAAAGTTTTTCACAGCAGTAGGTACAGATATAAAAGAACCCATAATAATTGCCAGACACTTGACACAAAAGCATGCAGAGCATGTGTAGGTCAAGCCGTGTAGTTGTTCGAAGAGACACACAACCCATTCCCAAAATCTCACAGACTACAGCCCCTCATCTATCAGAAGACTTGGCACAGGATGACCATGTTTACCACAGACAGCTGCCCAGTCTGTCCCAGCTGTACCGATGACTGAAGGATTCATGAATCAACACCTGAATTGCCACAAAAATTTGCATTACAAATTACAATTGCCTCTTTCTGAGGCAAAACACAGCCATAGTCTGCCTTTAAACCTTTAGGTTCTGATTTTTCAGCAAGCCAGTCAGAACCTAATCCAGATGACAAGGGAAAGGCAACATAAAAATGTATCACCAGCATACTCTGTTTCTGTAAATAGCACCAATCCTCAACTGTGTCCAAACCAATCGTTAATTAAATGGTGGTTGTGTTTCCGGATAGAAACAGGCCTTTGGAGGTTATGAAGGAAGATTATCACAGGAACTGTGACAGCTCACAGTTACACGTCACAGTTAACAGATATTGTTTGTATTTCTTCATTTTCTCCTGTTTTACTGAGTGGAGAGCTAGTTTGTGTTCATGCAATGCATAGCATAATGGAACCTTAGTGCCACACAAAATGCAAATAACATAAATAAATAGCAAGTAATGTAAACTATTTTCCTTACTTTCCAGTGCAAAATTAGAGCACGATGAACAAATTTTCTCATTGCAAAATTCCGCTGTCCATCCGTGCCAGATCTTTATAAGCCCTAGTAATAAAAATTCTGGGTCTTATTTTCTCCTTTGTGCTAACTGCAGATGGTTGCACACCTGATTGTGGAGCTTTGCACCCCAACACACCAGAACAGGCAGTATAAAGTTGGAAGAGGATGTACGCTGCACCTGCACAATGAGAATTTTCCCGTCTATCTCGAATGAGACAAGCATACAGCAGCTCGAGCTGAGTGCAGAAAGGATGCGCAGGAGAAGCTCACGAGGTCCCAGCATCCTGCGATTGGTGAGTGGTAAGAATTTATCCTGCAACACTGTGCTCTGACCCTTCTTTTACAGCAAAACCAGAGTAAAATAGATTTCTCTCATTTAAAAAAAGTTCAGTTACAGAGTTCTTGTGCATTTGTACACCTGCATGGTTGCCATCAGTGGGGGCTTTACTGCCTGTCCCCCAGATTACAAGGACAGGCCTGAAGTACCTGCTCAGGGCATGAAGGCATGCTCCCATGCAGGCTGAGCATGGGAGGGAGAGCACTGGAAAAGTTACAAGGTCCTTTACAAGGTAGTGTCCATTCTTGCTGGTTCCTAACTTATAAAAAGTAAATATGCTCATCTCGTTAGTATTATCTTAATGACAGATAAATATACCTAAGGAATTATCCTAATTATCCACACTCGAGTCTATTGAAAAGACTTCTTTTGAGATCCCCACTAGCTAAAAAGCAGTAAAGCTACCACAGGCTGCAGCTTTTACATATGGCTGCTGTAAACCATCTAAATCATGCTGGACTGTGAGATTTCTTCTCAACCTCAAAGCAACTGGTAGAAGACTAATGGGTGTTCAGGTTGCCAGCTTTCAGTCTCACCTTAATGGCCAGCAGTGCTCTGACTTTCCTTCTGGAAGTACAGCTTTGAGCGTTGACAGCAGCATACACTCTTTTTGTTGCTTCAGAACCAGCAACTACTTAAGAGAAGAGCTGTTTGACAAAGTACCAAATCAAAGTGAAACATCTCTTAAAGGATCACATCATAACAAAGCCCTTGGATTTGACCAACATCTGAATTCCTAAGGAAACCCAAAAATATTTCTCCTTCTAATGCCTGAACTTAGTTTCCACCTGAGAAGCTATTTTTCACTTTCTGAAGAGGCCATTACTGCTAACAGTTTTTAAAAGTCAACCAAAGTCAACCTGAACATCCACAGAACGAATGACAGTTCTCCTGCACTTTGTGCTGTGATTTATGCAGGCAGCACTTTGGAGTTCAGTAAACATATTCTGATATCTATACAAAGTACTTAACTGTGGTTGTGAAGTGCAAGAGTCAATGTAAAGCTGAAGTACAAGGCTCTGAAAACAACATGAGAAATAGTTAGCAATGTGGGAGGTCACTGTCACACCCTGCTGTGAACCTTGCCAAGGTTCCCCATGTTGACTCTGTGGCAGCAGATAACAGATCAATTAAACTCAGCGCATAACATGATAACATGCCTCATACTTAAGAGTTACACAAATTATATTGACACACTTAATGTAAATAAAAGCAAAATAAACAGCCTTCTGTCTCCAAACCAATAAGGCAGAAATAAATGGTTGATTAGATTGCTGTTTCAATATATGTCTTTTTATTCAGCAATTTTGTGCAGTATTGAGAAAAACCTTGTGCAAAAGTGCAATGGCACAATGGAACTGGGAGGTGAATGGCTGTCCTGTGGAGAGAGACTTGGGGTACTGGTGGATGAAAAATTGCACATGAGCAGGCAATGTGCACTTGCAGCCCACATTCTACCCTTCTGCTCTGCTTTGGTGAGACTCCACCTGCATCCAGCTCTGGGATCCCCTTTACAAGAAAGACATTGAGCTGTTGGAGCAAGTCCAGAGGAGGCCATGAAGATGATGAGAATGCTGGAGCACCTCTCCTATGAAGACAGGCTGAGAGAGTTGGGGTTGTTCAGCCTGGAGAAGACTCCGGGGAGACCTTAGAGCAGCCTTCCTGTACCTGAAGGGGCCTACAAGAAAGCTGGAGAGGGACTGTTTACAAGGGCATGGAGTGACAGGACAAGGGGTAATGGCTTTAAACTGAAAGAGGGTAGACTTAGGTTAGATATTAGGAAGAAATTCTTTACTGTGAGGGTGCTGAGGCACTGGAAGAGGTTGCCCAGAGAGGTTGTGGATGCCCCATCCCTGGAAGTGTTCAAGGCCAGGTTAGATGGGGCTTTGGGCAACCTGGTCTAGTGGAGGGTGTCCCTGCCCATGGCAGGGAGGTTGGAACTAGATGATCCTGAAGGTCCCTTCCAACCCAAAGCATTCCATGAATCTATAAAGTAGTAAATTTTCACAGATCGATTGGTGAAGTGCTTCCTCTTTGAAAGTTCACAAGAGGGCCGCAGATGACTTAATGCCAGCCCTGGTAATAATACTGCAAGCGCATGGGTGTGAACATTTTCCACCGTACTGTGATGCAATTTCTTTGATCCATGTTAGAGTAAATAAAGGTCCAATGCAATTATCTGAGATTATTTCAGTGTCTGTGTAAAACATAGATTTGAAAAATGCTCTTACTTCACTAAATTATTTATGCAGGTACAATAACATTAAAATGAACAGCAATAAGTAGAGCAGCACTATATTCCCTTTTCCTCTATTTCCTCTTCCACTGTGAGCAAAACACACACTCCTTCTAAGGAGAAAAGCTCTTTGTTTTATTTATGAAAACAAAATTTTAGGGAGAGTCTATTATAAATTGAGTGCAAGTGAAGTGAGGCCAGTTTTGACTCCAAGCTATCTGCTTCAAAATGTACCTGTCTACTTTCTGCATCAGAATTACTTTCTTGAGTTCAAGTCTCTAAGGTTTTGTACACTTAAGCCTCTGCATTCCTAGCCACCCTAATCTCCTCTCATTTCAGCTTTTACCATGTTGTTCAATCTTCATGGTTTTTAGCCCCTTCTGCCTGCCTTCTTACTCAGGTCACTTAAAGACAGACTTGAAGGAAATAACTTCCATCTTTTCTTCCTTCAGATCTCTCCTTAATTTTACTTACTCCTTGCATCCATTTCATTTCAGTCTGTTTAGTTAAGGTTTTGTGTGTGAGCTCCCATCAGTTTAAAACTTGGGAGACTACTTGTGATTAGGGTAAGTTGAACTACTCTTCTTCTATCCATTTGTAAAACAGGAAATCAAACTGTTGGTACTGCCTTCCTGGCCACTGTGTTACAGTTTAGTACAACCTGTTCCCAAGCAATAGAAGGTAAACCAGAGAAATTGCTTTTTTTGCCAGAGTAAGCTACATCTGTACCAGTTCAGTCAAACAGGACCAAGGCACGGAGTCATACACTGGCACGTGATTATCCATCCATACATTTAAATTGTTTTCATGGGTCATAGCATGGCTTTGCCCACAAACACTGTCCCAAGGAATGTGGGGTATGTCTGAGGGGTATCAGCTACAAACACAAGCCAGGTCAGGTGAGTTGGTCTCAACACTAGAAAGTCCACAGATTGTTTTACTTACTGGCAAAGACTTGGCAAAGACATAGCAAAGATAGTTACACAAGTCTTTGCAACTGTTTAGTTAAGCAAACTCTAAGTTCAAGTGGTGTAACTGTGAGTAAATGATTCTTTCCTCCTCCCTCAGAAAAAATTATATAGAAAAACATCTGGCAACAACAGAGCATCAGAGAAAAATACAAAATAGTATTATAAAAAGACACAGTGGCAAGACAATTCTTACTCAGACAGCCAGGACAAACATAGGAAGCGCCTTCAGACACAGAAGTAGGTAACTCCTGGTTGTTGGTCAGTGACTTTTTGTGGCATGCCCGGAGAAGGATTTCTTCAGTATAAGAAGTGAGAGCCATTTTCAACACTCTACCCAGTGTCACACTTGTGTCTGAGGCTGTAAAACTCTGCAGTGATCCCAGCCACCTGCAGCTACGCTGGGCCCTGCCCTTCTCCCAAATTTCACATCCATGACTTTTCAATTAGATTATAAACTGCTTGGCTTTTTGTTTGCAAAGCGCTTACCGCGCTTTTACCAACACCTGCATTAACTGTATCTGTTTAAAAGGGGCATGTTACTTTTTAAAGGACAACGTTTGCCAGACAAAGAGCTCCTGCGCATCGAGTCTCCCTCACTGACCTAACTGGATCTTTGAATGTGACTTAAGTCTTCCAGATGTGACCTTCACATAAGGGTGAATTTTATTCAGGACTGCCTGCCAGAGCTCTGCTCATTCCTCCAGACCATGCTACTTTGATTTCTCATCCTGTTTATTGACATTAAAAGCACTTTCACTCAGAGAAAAAAAGGGAAATCCAGAAAAAAATCCAACCTTTTCTGCAGGAGATGGGCCATTTATACGAAGATAAGATTTGTTTAGTATGATGGGACAGTGATGGAACCCAGAGTCCTTAAGTCATATTATCCATTTCCTTTTCACAACATACTTTCTTTAGTTTACATTAAGGGGGATGACTAAATCACCTGTGTTTATCTAAATAACAGAAATACAGAACATGTTCAGGTGAATTGAACAAAACTCCATTGGATGATAATGCCATTTTGTTTGTGTGACATTACTACTATGTAATTCTTCATGATTGTTTAAATGAAATATTAAAAGAAGTCAAGATACAAATATATGAAGGATTTTTCCTCAGAGGAATAGCTATAAGTAAAGGCTTGAACATACCATGACATAGGAATATATCATATCTGGATAAGTGATGGAAAGCAAGTGCTTCATGTTTTTCTTTAAAAGAAGCTTTCTCATTTTCTTGATATGGAACAAACCTCTCATGATGGTGAAGAAGAGGAAGATGTTATCATTGATATTTACATTCTGATTCTTAGATACCTGTTCTGCCTGCGTCTATTGTCCTAGATGGATTACAAGGTCACCAAACTCAATGGAAAGATTTGTGTTCCCTTTTCCACATTTGGAATTTTCCAAATACATACCTAGATATATAAAACAATATTTATTAATTTTAAATCGGTTGCAATGAATCGAGAAAAGTTTCTTTCTCTGTGGGCTCACTCCTTGCACTGGTACTGAAAAGACTACTCATACAGGGAACTAGTGAAAACTTTCTCTCCCACATCATTTAACATAAAGTGAGGAGGAGGAGGAAAAGAAGGTGGTGTCCAAAAGGCTGATTCTGCAGAGCTTCGTCTCCCTGAGCACCTGCTATAGTCAGCAGAAACAAACTCCATTGTGGGGGTGGCCAGGGCACATAAATTGGGAACCTGCTCTGAATCCTGCACTGAGGTAGCTTATGGAGTAGCTTGTGGACGGAATGTCTCCCAAAACCCGTGACAAAATACTTCAGGGATCCAGTCCTTTAGTAGCTGCTAGCCAATGACAGAATCAGAGAACTAAAATTCCTTTCCTAATCCCCAAATTATTTTTTTTTCTTAATTATTAGTACTATTTTTGGACAGCCTCTTGAGTGTAGTTTTTCTAGAGAGCTACTTTCTCTCCATTTTCATTAATGTATTTCTCTTTGGTTTTAATACAGCACTAAATTAAAGTTTACTTCTTCATATTGTTAACAATTCCAGTACAAATCTGGGACGGGGCTTGCTCTCTAGCTCAGGCACCCTCTGCTGGTCTTCCCAAAGCAAAACACAAAATATCAGAGAATTTTCACTACCAACTAACATTTTTAAGAGAAAAATCCAGATTTCTGTTTCTAAACCTTTTACTATCAGAATATAAATTAGGAGGAAGATCAGCTTTGGGGCTGTAAACGGAGCATGGGGAGAGTTTTTTAATGAACTCAAGAAAATAATTGCATAATCAAGCATGTGAACCTGTGGAATTTCTCAGGCAAAAAGTCCAAAAGTGGACCTGGCCTAAAAAGCTGATCACAGCCTGACGTGCCTCTTAGCAGAACCCTGTGATTGGCCTTTTAACGAAGATATTATGTAAGGAGCTGTAGAAGCATATGCTACTGGAGTCCTTTTTTTTCTGTGTATCTCGGTTAACAAAAGTCATAAGCAGTAGTCCTGCCCAGATAATACGTATTTTAAGGAGGTAAAGAGGTAAGGAGATACAGTGGCTAAATGTTAGCTTCCATTCCAGCAAAAGAAGAAAGAGAGAGCTGATCTAATTATTCATCTGGGAAAATCCCAGGATGTCAGAGAAGTAAATTAGGGCATAGTGCTTTCTTAATTAGCTGATGGATGCGACGTGCTGGTGTTGGGAGAGGGTAAGTTTGGTGCACCTGGTACTCCAACAGTTCCTTTCTGGTAACCAAAACCAAGAAAAAGTGGCTCTAAGATCACTAAAAATCTACAGGAACACAAATCCAAGCTGTGTACGTGACTTGATGAGCCTTTCAACTACTCCACTTTCTAAAGGCAACTTCTACTTGACGTTAAGCCTCAGTGCAAGCAACCGGGTGCTTTGTTGAGGATCCATCAGCTTTCCATGTATGGAAGCACAGGTGTCAACCCAGAGAGATTCAGGAGAGTTGCAAAAGACAGTAACAATTATTAAACCTGAGGTTTTTTAATGATGTTAAAAAGTACTATGTCACAGCAACAGGCAAGACGCTAGCCACAAGAATTTAAATCAAAGCTATGTAAGCAGCCTCCTGTTACCTTTCCTGGGTAAGTAAATTCTTCAACATACTGGAGAAAGTGCAGTGGAGGGCCACCAAGATGAAGAAAGACTTAGAGAACCATCTTTGTTCAGCTGTAAGAAGAGAAGAAGGGGAGATTTTATTGCTGTCTTCAACTTCAGACTCTTTACAGATGTGATAAGGCAAGAGACAATTGGCACAAATAACAACACAGGAAATTCTGATTGGAAACACAGAGACAGGTGCCCAGAGAGGTGGAATTTCCATCCTCAAGGATATTCAAAACTCAGCTGGTCAAATACCTGAACAACCCCATCTCGTTGGACCTGCTTTGAGCCAGAGGTTGAACTAGATGACCTCCAGAAGTCCCTTCAAACCACATTATTCTATGATTTTATGATAAATGACTGCTGTATCATTCATCCATCTTAAACTGATGAAATTCATTTTGACAGTACTAATGCTTCCCCAAGCAAATAAGAAATTTAAACCCAATCTAGACTCGCTGAAGTCAGTGGGAATCTTGAGTTTAACTTGAAAGGCACTGGATCAACTTCAACAGTTTTAGTATTCGTGTTCAGAAAAGACCCTAAACTTCATTTTTGTAGACAGCATTAGAAATTGCATCAGGGTGGTGGCGTTTTTTACTGTGGGTTTCTCAGCAGGTTGCTTTCACAGCGAGATGAGAATGAAGCATTCCACATCCGCTGACTTCCGAGTATTCACAAATTCTACCTAGACAGTTAGCAGCAGAATGAAGTGTTTGCTCAGAGCTCTGAAGGTATGTAACTTTGCTTTTCAGTTTGCACTTGCAGGAAAATTCCTATTTACTAACTGTTATTGGTAATGAGCCTCTCATCTAACTTGGGTTCAGCTCAGGTCAACTGCTACTTTCATGTTGAGACACCGTCTATATTAATTGAAATTTATGTCATAGAATGGCAATCGTGTGACCTTTGTAGAGTGAGCTAATGATTCCAACCCCATTTGCAGCAGGCTGCTGTGAATTAACATCACCAATGCCCTCTCTTTTTCACTTCATTGTTTTTCTTGTCTTTGCAAGACAAGCTTTTTTCCTCTTCCTTATCTTGTCTCTTACAAGGGATTATATTATTTATTTTGAACATAAAACAGACTAAAACAACACAAGGGAGTAATTAGAATATGACACGATAAATGTCAAGCACTAGGCAATTATTTTTATTATTCCTATAAAGGTTAAAAAAATGCAAAAAAGAAATGTTTGTAAAAATATGACATATGCCTTTACACACACAAATATAATGGAAACATAGATTTATCTTAATAAATACATGAATGATATAGTACAATGAATGAAAACAAGCAAGAAAACAAACATTATTTCAAATCTTTAAAAGGAATCACATTCCCAAATCTCTCAAGCATCTGGACTCCTAATCCATTGGATTAACTGAAATTTCCTGAGAAGGAAGGATACCTTTCTGTTTAGGGTGGAGGCTCGAATTATCTCCAAGTAGCACCAATATTTTGAGTAATACTCTGGTATTAAGCTGCACCACATTATTTGCACTTGAATGTTCTACAAAAGAACTTATGCTAATGTGACCTGGAATATGAGATTTTCCTTCCCTGATAGATTTCTCCTCCTGAAACTCTGAGCTTGAACTGCACAACAGGCAGTTGTTTCTTTTCATAATTGCCACTGTTGCTTTGCTAATATTTTGTTCTGGATCATCCCCAAAGAAACACACCACCATCATGGGGGGCGGGTATTGTCACGAAAATGCTAGAAATCCAAATTACAACTTGTTTTGTTTTCCTAAGAAAACCGTCACATGCAGCTTGTGATCTTATATCCATTTTTATCGTGTCCCTTATGTCAGCCAACATGAAACAATGTCTTTCCTTCTTACACTCATACCACATCACCACCTATGTAATGAAACTAAATTTAAACTTCAGTTATGTTATCAACCAAAGAAAGGTATAAGTGGCAAAATCCAGCTCCAGAATACGATTATCCTTTAAATCCTGGACTCTCCAGAATCCTTGGTACTGTGTAAAACCTATTTTGCAAAATGCTAAGCAATGTTCAGATTTCACATATCTCCACACTTCGGCTATTTGATTCTGAAACGTTGCTTTTAGTTTAACTGCTTGACACAAAAAAAAATTATTTCCTCAGGTGTGTCCCAGCTAACAGATTTGTTAAAAGAGACAACTGATTGAAAAGATTTATATGAATGAATGTAGCAAAAAAGTAAGTTGTGTTTGGTTGTACAAAGAAGGTGACTAGATGCAGCTGTTTAAAGAAGAAAAGGACTAGCAACACAAAAAATGGAGTTTACAGAATATAAATCTTATCCTCTCATCAGAACACAATCTCCTTCACATCTGGAAATTCCAGTCTTTATCGAATTTCAGAATCTCTTGCTTGAATGTTAGTAATTATAAAACTCTAAGAGCATCATAAGACTCTTGATGATTCAGTATGAATTATACATCAACAGTCTGACATGTAATTTTAGCTGTGATTGCTAAGCTAATTTTTAGGTTAAACAACTGACAATTGTAGGCAGGCCCATTAAAATTGGCTGGGATAACAGCCGTTTTTACAACATGCTAATGACTAAGGGTTTGATCCTGCAATGCTGAGGTCAATGGAAGCTTTGTCACTGACTTCAGTGAGGATAGAGGCCTTCATGCACGGACTACTAATAGCAAATGAAAACAGCAACTTACATATACCCTCACATTTTTAAAACAGAAGAATCATCTAATGAATGGAATAGGCTAAAGCCCAGCTGATAAAATATTCTGGTTGTTCTCTACTTCACAGCTTGTCTTATAGCAAAAGAAGATCATCAAGAAAATGAAACTTTCAGCAACTGAACACAAAGACATCATAAGCGTTCACCACTGGTGGGTGAAGATGCAATAAAGTGTATTATCCCCTTCAGCTGGAAAGAACCTTAGAAGGGTATCTGTGCTGGAGTCCTGTCACGTGTGAATTCGGCCCAGCCTTTAGAATACTTCAACTTATGTTTTCTAATAACGTTGCTTTAAGCTGTTTCATGGTTTCTGTGCTGAAGAGTAATGCAGACGGTCCCAATGGGACCGTTTACATCACACCATCATGAATCTGGCAGAAAGCATAGGGGCCAAACTGAATTGGCATACTCTGGCACAGCATGCCAGCATTCCTTCAGACATCAGACACGTCTATTTTGTCCCTTTTTATACAAGTTCAGGACTCACAGGCTTTCTAGCAAGGCTTTCCCATTTCAACCACTGAGGCAGCGGAGATTCTAAAGGGGGGGGGGGGAATCAATATTTAAATGGATCTCTTTTTCCCTCATTTTTCATTTGCTTTAAAATGCTTATAGGCTATTCTTTTTTAACTTCCCCATTTCATATGAAAAGCAAATTTTCCTGGCCACCAGGCTTTCAGTGACATTTTGCTACAGATAGAAGGAAGCATGTGAAATGCAGGTGATTTGCAGATGACCTCTGAAAACCTTGACAAACTGCATTTCTCCTCCTGAGCTGCCTGAATTTTTGTCATCTTTGGACTTTTGAAGAAACTGGGAGGTGCCATGCTTTTCGCATATTTCATATACAAAAAAGTAGGAGAAAAACAGAGGGACAAAAATAATAATATTCTAGAATAAAGCTTTATATTAATTTTCAGCATAAAAGGATTTTCCCTCTGTTGGTATTTGGTCTTTACTGTACTTTGCTTTTGCTGATTTTCCTGAATTGCAGGTTACTTCCATCAGCAAATTCTCACTGCAAAAATAAAACTCATGACTGAGCATTGCTTTTTTTCTCTTACAGCTAGAGTAAGAAAACCACATCGTGATGCCCTGATGATTTTGTACCTAATTTTGTAGTTTGAAAATTACTAGCATTTTTTTTAACAAATGTCCTAACTGCTTGAATGTTGTTTTAAAAAGCTATCGGGAAAGCACAAATCTCGTCTCAGAGGGGCCAAAGTGTGGCAGTTTGTGTAGCACTTTTCAAGGCTCTAGCAGAAAGCAAATTATATCAGAACTGCTGCATTTCAAGAACACGGGACATTTGCATAGGATGTTCTTCAAAAGACCAAAATCTTTGTGACATCTTTCAGAGAAATTCAGTTTGGGTACAGGATACACCCTAGGTGTGTGCTTTGATGATTTAAACATCATGTGACTATTAATCACAGCTACAGTACTGGCATTTTATGGAGGTCGCCAATGGCACAGCTGCCTGAGCAGATACCTACACATGTCATCACACCAGGGTGTTGCAGGAGTAGTACCAAGAAGATGTGAAGCCTGCAGCATAGTCATCCAGCTGGCTTTTAGATTCCAAAAATAGGTACAGCCCATTGGAGAAGAGATGGAGCAGGGCATCAGTACTTCACAAGCCAAGTATAAAATTCTGCCAAGTTCAAGATCACAATATTGCAGCCCACACATATCACTAAATATGAAAATTTCTAATAGATAACCTCTAAGCACCACAGGTAATGAATTAATTTTAGCCATCTAAAAATTAAGGGTCTAGTCTAGGTGGTCATCTCAGCTTCTGCTGTAGTCACAGAAACTACAGGAGAGGAAAAGTCACCTTCAGACAGCAACTCACCCGACCTGCTTTAGGCACTGGCGTAATCAGGGGAGTAATGATCATCTGAAGGTGCCTGTCTCTCTCTGCTGAACCAAGGCAGCCTGGAACACAGCTTGATTATATGTCTAGTATTTAGATGAGTGCTATTAGGTGATACAAATCCTATTCCAAACAAAACAAAACCCCAGTCTACCAGCTTTTTAAGCTGCAGAGTAATTTCAAATACATTATTTCCCATCTACATCACATATTTGTGGTAGACAATAAGAGAAGCAGGGATGCTAAGTAAGGGATGCTGAAACCAAAAGGCTCTGCTTTTCCTGACCTTTAGAATAAACTACATGTGAGACATTGGAAGGAAGACAGCTTTTTCATTTAGGGATCAAGAAATCTAAAGCATGCAACACAACAGTATTTGTCTCTTCTTTAAAGAATACACAGACAAAATTCTGGTATCTCATGATATACCTTATCATAAAAGAAGTTTAACCAACTGGTATTAAAACTGAAAGAGTTAAAAGGAGCATTGGGCAATACCAACAAGCAGACTCATAGAGAATATGGCCATTATGATGGAAACTGATGCCAAAACACAGTTAAATTGCCATGTGATCCCAGTAGCAACTGCACTCTTATATTCTTTTTATGGGAAATGATGTCATTGGGAATAGCTTCATTGGACAAAATGTGGAATTTTCTAAATTGACAGTTTCAATGAATACATTGGACAAAATCATTCTCCTGCCTGCAATAACCAATAGTGTAGAGGTAGTAAATATCTGTTTAGTTAGATAGGGTTTTTTTTAAATACTCTTGGCAAATACCATCCAAAGACTTTTTAAAGCTGTAACAGGAAGCAGAAAAAAATCCTCTAAAAATACTGTTCTCTAAAAATACCCTGTGGAACAGCACTTCTTTATAAATACACTTTATTATGCTAATAGAAATTTCTTGTTTGAAACACTGAAATATTCTTCTCAATAATTCAGTCATGGTTTACAATGAGGTGTTGAAAGAGTTTTACAACGGTTCTTGTTACTGCCTCCTTGACTGTGGTGCTAATGATTCTAGTGACCACAGGTCCCAATCAGCTGTATCCCGTCTTCATCTACAGCTAAAGGGAAAATAAAGAGTTGTATGTTGGGAGATGTAGTCTTATCAGCTACAAATACGCATAGTAGAGGCGTATATTACACACAGCTGTTTTATCCTAATTAAATGTGATGTTTGAATTTCTTGTAAATATTTATTACGGTTGTCAGTACAACAAGCCAGGCAAAACTAGCAAACTAAATAAAAGTTACACTTTAAGAAAATACTGTGGTAATTTGACTCCATCCAATTTCCCAAGAAAAACATATAAATAGAAAATGACAGCAGCAAACTCTCTGCTGTCATTACATTCCTCCAGCTTAAAACTAGGGCATCACAAAAAAAAGCTGGGCCATGTTTTTGTTCACTTTTATTTAAAAAAAAAAAACCACACAAAACCCCAGCTGTAGGTAACACTAAACAGAATCTAAATGAAATCCACAATTGTGTATGATTCAAAGCATTAGGAGAGATTTACTGAAGTGAAAAAGGAGGGTGAAAAATTAAATTTATGTTTAATTCCAGAAGTTAAAGAAGCACGGCACGTTTGCAGGAACAATTCTGCATAACCTCTACCTTGTCTGTATATCGTAGAAGTTGGGGGGGGGGGGGGAGTGAAATGCAGTTTTAAAAAATCTGAAGTGTATCAAAACTGTAACTAATTGTCTTTGAATACCAGAGGAAATTTAAAATTGCATTGACGAAGATTATGGGAATTACTCTATGACTTTCCAAACCTTCCCTTTCATTGTGGAACACACTGCATATATTCTGCTCCCCCACAACATATTTTCAGAATATTTTGCATTTAAATCTACCTAGAGGTTAAATTTAAACTATAATCCCCTAAAGTTAAAATTAACTACAATTCAAAGGCCTTAAATAGTTAACACAACATTGAGCACTACTGAGCGATGTTCAGTATCATGCTAACAAACACGATTAGGGATGAATACAGTGAGATCGGCTTCAAACATACCATTCAGCCACAGTCAGCAATGGAAACTGCAGATTTTGTAATCACACTGAAACACGGTCAGTTTATCTATTACAGGAAAACACTACAACGACGAGGTTTTGTTATATTTGTTACAGCTTTTTTAGCTATCTTCGGGGAGGGCTTTGCTGTTTTTGTAGGTCTTATCTGCGCAAGAGCCCTCAATTAACTGTCTTCAGTCGCTGGCACTCCCGGGTTGAAGCTGCACTGATTGTTATCTACAATGGCGAGGGGAACACAACCAGCAATTGGAGGGCTTTCCAAACATTCATTTTAGGGAAACCTTAACGCACGGCTGTTTGCTCTGATTGCTGTTAAAGATGGAAACTATGTAGACAACCTTCCTGATTCTTTAGCTGAGTACCCACTTCACCTTCCCCCAGCCCTCTTCAGTATCTCCCCCTCTGTGGTCAATTCTTCCTTCACTGCCTCAAAACTACTACGCATTCTTAATCCTCCCTTTAAAAGCACTCTTCCTCGCATCCACTCCACCTTCAAAAATCTCCAGCCCCGTGATTTAACCCTGGCTTGCTGCAATTAGCCGCATGGAGCGTGTGTGTCCCTCCCCAGGCCGCCCCTCTCCCAGGCCGGCCCGGCTTCCACCGCAGCCTCCTCGAGCATCCTCCCCCACATTCACCTCAAACAAAATAGAGGTTTAATAGCTTGTCCTCTGAATTCCTTCCCTACAGACTGGCGGGGGGAGTCGCTCCCTGAACATACTCCCGTCCCTTTTGTCAATAGGCCAGCCTTCATCAAAGCGTAGCCGAAAATCATGGGATTATTAAACCCATTATGCGTTCATTACTGGTAATCCGCTGCTGATTTTGCCAGCAGTTGTGCTTTCAGCAGGGAAGCCTGCAGGGCTCTGGTTTAGGCGGGTAAAAGGATATCCCAGCGTGTCCCTGCGGCCCTGCGCCTGCCCGCGGCTCTGAGGACGGCACACGAGCAGGGGTGGTTTTTCCTCAGCCTGCCCCGAGCGAGGAGCGTCCCGCACCCGCCGCCCTCTCATGGAGGATCCCGCCCGGACCCAGCTCCCTACTGAAGCGACCAACGAACGTGAGTTACCGACACGGCAGCCGCCAGCGTTAGCCCCAACCTCCCCCGCCTCAGGGAAGGGGGCGGTGCCAATGACGTCTTCACCCCGCCGGAGCCCGTGCCTCGCCCACGCGCTTCGCGCATGCTCAGTGCGGCCCAGCTCGGGGTGGGGGGGGAGAAGGGGGTGATGACGGAAGGGGGGATGATGTAATACCTCTAAACGGCCTCGTTCCGTTCCCCACCCCCCCCCGCCTTTGCAGCTATCCTAGTGCTAACATCCGGGTACTCCGCCCGCTACGCCAGAGGCGGCTTTTTGCCCTGAAAAGCGACGTTTTGGTGTTTTTTACTGTGTTTTGGGGTTTTTTTTGGTGGGGGGGTTTTTTTCGTGGCAGGAGGCGGGGCGGCCAGCGCGCGTGCGCGCGCCCTCTCGCTCCCGCCTCTCGATCGCCGGCGATCGAGAGGAGGGAGCGAGAGGGCGCGCGCACGCGCACCGTGGCGGGGGAGGGGGAGCAACCGGCAGGCAGGCGCGCGCGGCGGTGGCGGCGGCGCCCGGCGCGCATGCGCAGAGGGGAGGAGGCGGCGGCGGCGTGCGTGCGTGCGTGCGTGTGTGTGTGTGTGTGTCTGCGCGAGGAGGAGGAGGAGGAGAAGGGGGGGGCGGACGACGCTCCGCGGCGTTGCGCGAGTGGGCGCGGAGCTCGGGCGGGCGGGAGGGGGCCGGGGAGGGGGGGGACGGCGGCGGCGGCGGCTAGCGAGGAGGGGGAGAGACGCGCGGAGGCGAGATGAGCGCTGGGCTCCCCCTGGGCAGAGAGCCGCCCTCGACAGCCGCCGCCTGTGAATGAACTGAGGCGAGGCCGCCAGCCGGTCGCCCTCCTCCTCCTCCTTCTCCCCCCTCCTTCCCCTTCTCCCCCGGCCGGCCCGCCCGCCGCCGGCCCCGCCGCGGACGTCCCCGCCTGCCCCCGGCCTCCCTGCCCCCCACGCACCTTCGGGAACGCGGAGCGCGGCCCTGCCCGCCACAGCCGGCGCCGTCCGCCGCGGCCGGGGGGGTAAGTGGTGCTGCGCAGTGCGGGGCCTCCGGCGGGCCGGGCTGAGGCGGGGTGAGGGGGGTGGTGGCGGGGCCGAGCTACGCCGGGGTGCTGGAGGGCCGCCGCCGCCTGGGCCCCGGGGCCTGTAAACAAGCGGGGGTGGCCTGCGCGGGGGCTGCTGTCCCTCTCGGCTCCGCGGGAGAGGGGGAAGAGCGGTGTGTGGGGGGGTCGTCCCTCCTGGAGCCTGGGTGAGGAGCGAGGCGCCATCCCCGCCGGCGGCGGCGGCAGCAGCAGCAGCAGCTGGTACCAGGTCGGGGAGGCGAGAGGGAGGGAAATGGGGAGGGGGGTGGGGGGCGGCGCGGGTGCGAGCCTGTGTTCCGTCCCCCGTCCCCCCCCCCGGGGCTGAAGGTGGCCTGGCCGCGGGGCTCCGCTGCGTAGCCCCTGCATTGCAGGCGCCTTTGCAAAAGGGTGGGGGGTGGCACGGCAGCCCCTTGGGGCTGGGCATGGGGAAGGGAAGGGAGGAGGGGGAGCGGAGCGGTTTGGGCCTGGCTCAGGTAGCAGCAGCTTCCTCCCCCCCCCCCCCCCCTTTCTTGGCCGATTCAGAGTTCGTTTAATAATGGCTATAAACAGCCTCCTCTCCCATCGCCACCCAAACGCTTGGGGCACGGCACTGGGGAAAAAAAAAAAAAAGACATCTATTTATAAAGCACCCCACCCTGTCGAGGGTCGGAGCATCAAGCACTCCCCAAATAGTGACATTATTATGCAGCGGGTGGCTTTCCCTTGCCAACGCCTTTCAGGCGTTTAAAGTTTGAGAGGCATTTCTCTGCCTTTGAAAACAATGTCGTGAGCAAAGGTTACGCTCATGATCTCTGATCTGTCATAGAGTACATGTTAAAAGTAGATAAAAGAAAACCTCGATTAAAAAGTTGTCCAGTGATGTACTGGATAATTGGGCTTGCATGTTAAATGCTAGAGGTTCTGAGCATATGTCTACTCTTTTTATTAAATTAGCTTGTATTATAGTAGATATGATACAGGTTTAAGACTTGCTTCAGGTTGATAGTTTCAGAAGAATTGATTTTGTAGACTTCTGTTTGATGTGTATTTGTATTTATTTAGTACAATTAAAATATTTCAGTGTTGTCATGTGTATAACAAAATTTTGTTGTTGCACAACTAACATTTACAGTAGTACTTGTGAGGAACTAATTTTTTGAGTTGTACCTCTATCTCCTGTCAAATGAGAAAGTGCTGGCCATTCAGATGGCCTGTGTGGTAACCTTAAGGTTTAAGGTCCTATATGTCATACAAAGGAATTTTTTATTTTAATTTTTTTAAGTAGAAGGCAGTTTTAGATCCTGAGAGAGCAGTAGGTTTTTAAAGGTAGGTAATACGTTTTCCTTAGGCTGTGATGTTTAACATCAGAGTAAGTAGAATCATTTTATAAAGTAGAAGTTCTAAGTATTGTCATTCTAGGAAATTACTTTCAAAATACGAGCCCGTGTAGCACTTTCCTGAGCCTGCACAGGTACCGTTCTGGAGGTTAGGTGGCTGAAGCAGGATTTGTGAAGGACTAGTGAAATTGAAGCAAGACAGTTGCTGTTACTCAGGACCCTGTGTGAATTGCCAAATGTCCAAGAATTGTGCAAGTTTTACCCACATATCTTCTCTGATAGCTTCCCTTCTGTTACTATTCATAGTTTTTCTATGAATACCATCAGAGACAGGGGATGGGGGGAGAAAACCATGGGTCAGGGAAGTTTTATGTCTTACCTATCCAATCAAAGTAGCAATGAAAGGTGTTGAAGGAAAGCAGTTTTGATAGGTGTACCAGCATTTTTTCCTGGAGGAAACACAGCTGCTCCTAAACCTTTCCCTTCCGGGCCTTTCTGGGTCTACGTTTTGTATATGAGACTGGTCTAAGAGTAAAAGACTTGCTGATGCATCATGCCAGTTATTAATGTTTTCCTCGCAGACACAGATATCTGATAAAACCCTCTGGTAAACGCAGCTTGTATTGGAAAGAGCTGGTCTGTAGTCTCATGCTCTTCTGGCATAGCCATGTTTTTCGAGTATATAGACGAGGCCTAGCTCTGGTTTATAGGTTTAATCCTTTGGTTGATGGTTGTCTGGTAGATCTTTCCCCTTGAGGTACAGTAGAAAACTATACCTGTTTTCCAAGTATTTACTTAACTGTCTATAGGTAAGCTTGAGATACTGTTGTTGAAACTGAGGAGGAGAGATGGAAATGCCAAATGACTGGTGAAGCTTGCAGGTCTAAACAAGCAGAACTCACTCAGTGCAATTTGAATTAAAGCAGAATACAAAAAAGTTTTTTTCTATAAAATCAAGCTAGTTGCTTCTTATCTGGAGTGTAGCTTATGCAGTGAAGTTGAGTCATTCTTGCTGAGATAGCATTTTAAGAACTGTCGTTAAAATGCTTAGATACTTAACTCTGGCACAGTATAATTTGCAAACTTATGTAACTGGTATGTTTTTGAATGCAGCTGTCAATAAGAGATCTTATTGCACTTTTCCTTTTTAGTGGAACTAGGGAATATAAAGCAGCTGTTTTCCCAAGATGGCCTAAATATAAGTCTTAACAATAATGTATTTCTTACTAATATACTGACATTACTATTGACTTAATTTTTACAAGTTCAAGTCTATTCTGATGTAAAAATATTTGTTTACGTAATTGGCTAAGCAGGACTGCATTGGAATTAAGTGATTGAATAATACAGGTTGTGCTATCAAAGAAGCAAGTTTTGAAATGGGAAGTACTGTAAAATAATTGTATTCATTTTGTCTCTGCAAACCTGCAACTTGTTTTGAAGCTTGGAATAGTAGCAATGGTTAGCATAGCTACACCTGAGTCAAACAACATTAATTGTTACTGTTACATGTGGCCCTTTGTAATTTTTGCTCCTCTTTTCTCATAAATTGTACCTCACTTTTACATTTTTTTTTTGAAACATTGGTTGTATCATCTGTAACTGTTTTTTAAGTGATGCAACCTGTAGTCTCATTTGTTCTTTTGAAAATTAAGCTCTTTTTGGATACTACTTTGTTGCTGAATTCTTACTGATCTCTGTAGTTTTAGTCACATGATCCAAATTTCAGTTAAAAATATTAGGTTGAGAATTCAACAATTTAGGATTTATTAAGATTTAATATTTTAGAGTAAATAATTTAAATCTTAAGGCTAGGAAGAATGTTTATACCAAGAAAACTGTAATTGGGGTGGGAGAAGAAAACAGGTGTGATACCATGGGAGTGAGTAGACTGATTTTTGTTCCTGGACAGAGGTAGTATTCAGCTGAGTGTTACTGGTGTTAAACCAATGCTGTAAGGTCTGCTTTTCTGTATTTCTGTCTGCTAAACTCTGTTCTGTGTTACTAAGTTACAGATGTGTCTCAAGCCTCTATCTTTTTTTTTTTTTAAATTATTATTATTTCTGTTTGTGCTTTAACTGAACAAGCCTTTGTTTTACTGGGTGTTCATTTTAATCTTTTTGTTTTCACCTACTGGTAAACTAATGGATATTTTGGCTTGCTACTGAAGTCTGCAAAACAGAGTGTGTTTATAAATATGTGAAACAGTTGCTCAGAATTTTTTAACAGCTCTTCTAAAAAGGTGTTTGTATGTGACTAAAACAACAGAATAAAAACTTCATCTACAGATAGTTCCAATGAAGTACACCTCTACTGTTTAGAGTGTAAACTTCATAGCAGTATACTAGCAAAAGAGCATTTGAGAGTGATACAAGGGGGAAAAAACGAAACTGTCTAATCAGGTTTCAGTATTGAAATGTAGAGAAATGCTAGCAGTTTACACATGGAGGAAAAAAGTATGTTAGCCTCTTTATTGCTACCATCTTAGTTCTCAGTTCAGGTAAGAATAAGATAAAAAGGCCTCTAAAGTCTTCTAAGATAATAGTCTACAGACCCAAGAAACTTAAGTGTAACATGACTTGTATTCTGATAGCTGCAGTTTAAATAAAGCAAAGCACTTAAACATGCTTACGCTGATACGCTATGTGCAACTGAATTATGTCGGACTACTCAGATGTGTGATGTTGCTCTCATGCTTAAATACTTTGCTGCATTGTGACCTAGAGGATGAAATGTGCTTTCATATTTGAGTCTTGGCTGTAACTTGAAGGATTTTCTTTATCTATGTATACAATTCATTTTAACTGCCAACTGTACTTTTGATCTGGAATCTGAATGGTAGTCTGTATTCTACTTGACCACGTATCATAGCTATTTTTGCATAAAATTCTGTGTATTTTTTACTTAGGAAATACCCTAAAATGCAGTAGCCACAAGTACTGCGTAAACAGTGCCTAGGCTCTTTATGTTTGGAAATGAGTTTAAGGAATTATCCAGCTGTCCACTAAGTTAAGTAAAACCCAGTCTTTGGAAAGGGGTGCAGAACACGGAAAAATGTGGGCAAGTAAGTGGTTTGTATTCTTTAAGTTTTTAAGAACCATTCTGAGGCTGCAGAATGACTCCTTGTGAGGTTAGGAAATGCTGGCATTAGCACCGCTTGTATTTTGAACAACAGGTGAGTTTGATAATGTCCTCATTCAGTGACCAGAGCATTTAGAGCTGCAATGAACTCAAGTCTGGACTCAGGAGGGCATCTTACTGCCTTGTTCATCATAGGCAAATCTGTCAACTCTGTACTGTTAGTGATAGAAGTAAACTTGGTGATCAGTGTGACCCTCAGAGGAAAGCCTTCTGTCCTGAAAGTTATTGTCTGCGTAAAATGCTAAAACAATAGGGGTTTTGCCTTGGTTTCTTTTTTCTATTTTTATGTAGTCTTGGGGGAAAAATCTGCTTTATTGCAGCAGTCATACTCTATCCTTGTTCTTTTAATGAGATAGGAATGCTGGGGATGTGAGGGCAAAATAGCTTTGTAAATAAAAGCTCTGAGTGTGTACAAATGAACAAACTCCAGCTTTTCCTAAGCTTTGAGGATTTGACTTCCAGGTCTTAATGTGCTTCTGGCATAGTTTTGATGTCATTTCCTTGCAAGCAAAGCCAGGTTACAGCTGTATACTTCAGAACATTTCCTATTTTATTCCCATGTGTAGTCATCAGGTTTTAAGTCTCCTGTATGCTACTTTACCTATATCCTCACCAGAATAGTGGTAATGTTGCTGAGATTAGAACCCCACAAATATTTTAATGTGAAATAAGGGATCTGGGAAATTGCTTGTATATCTTACTTTGAATTATTTCATAATATTGAGTACTTGGCTAAACAGGAAATTTTGGGATCTTCATTGTGAACGTCATCTTTTAATTGTTGGACACATGCATACTGGTTTTCTCTAAATAGTTTATTTTTATTTTACTCCCAAGCTCTATCGGTATAAACTTCATTTTTCACTTAGGTTTCATTCTTCCATATTGATAAATAAATTACTCATAAGACAAATCAGAAATAGGTGGCTGGTGCTTCTTGTTGCAGTTAGGAAGATCTGAAGTCTGAAAGCTTTAAATTATTTTAGAAAAATAGCAGTGACCTCAGTAAGCAACTGGAGACACAAAGACTGAGAGTTAAAGAGATGGTTTGATGATTTCATGTGTTTGATTTTCTTTGGAGTATATAGGACTGTGTTAACTTAGAAAGTTGTTTGTGGTGAGGTTATCAGTTAAACAGTGTGACAGAAAGATGGTGGGATTCAATAAGAATTTATACACATTACCACAGGTGACAATACCAAATTATGTTAACTGTAAAAAAGTGGCAGTTTCCTGAACCTCATCATCACAGATGAGAGAGAGTGTGTGTGAGTATAATTTTTTGCTGTATTTCAGGAATGGTTCGATTAATGTGCTCGGTGTTCTGTTTTTTTAAAAAAATTACTCTTGTTCAAGCCTCCCTTTGTTTTTGGAGTCTCAGTGAATAATCCCATCAGGACCTTTTTTCATGTAGCATCTTCTTCCTAATTTATTTTAACGCTTCAGCTAAAACACTGACAAATTGGCAGTGGCTTGGCTTCACTCCAGTGGCTTTTGAAGAACCTGAACAGTCCTGGTCATTCTAGTAAGTCATTTTGGTGTAGAGGCTTTTTACCCAAGAACTTCACTTTCCTCTTTTGGGTAATGGTAGTATGAGCTAGGACTACAGTTCTGTCTGATTTTTCTGAGTAGGTTTAGCTGAACTTTATAAAAAAGCAAATGCTTTTTGCTTGGTTGTTTTTTTTGTTTTCTTTCTGACATAGAAATAACAGTGGAATAGTGTGGTTCTTCCACTAAAGAAAACATTCCTCTGTGAATCTACAACTTGATAATATTAGCAGTGAAGGAAGACGCTGAGGATTCAAGCTGTAAATGACAGATCAAAAAAATGAAGTTTAAAGAATGGGGAGTGGGGGAGTTAGCTATTGTTTGAAGCACTCGATGTGTTCAGTTATCTTCAATTCTTGAACTTTCAGTGACTTGTACTCAAGTAAGAATTGTCGATTAGGCCTACCATGTTTAGGAGTGGGGTAATAATCTGATATGATGGTAAATGACAATGGCAGAGGACTCTTGGTATTACAAATATAAGAAAAAATTGTAATTCAACTTTTATGACTTCCTATAGCTGCATTCTTCTGTGTTGTCTTTTTCTGTTTCCTGTTCACCCATGTTTTCTTTCTGGTGAAACTGTATTGCTGTGCATAGTTCTGTTGGAATAGCTGCATACCACTGTATACTGTTTCTGACATGAGCAGTTTGCTTGGAATTCTTATTTTCACTTGTTTGCCTTGCTCTTTCAAAAAATTTCAATCTTGCTGCATCTCATTGATACAGAAAAATGAAGCAAGGCCTTTCTTTCTCCCAACTCTGTCTACATAGACTGCAACTTCCTTGGATCTTCCAGTTCCTTTTTACAGTGCTTGCTTTAATGGGGCTTTGAATTTTGGCTGGACTCTGCAGGAGTTTGTGTGCTGTTAACAAAGCAGTTGTCTAATCTCTGTGTCTAAAATGGGTGTCTTTTGTTTATCTTCCAACACTTTTAAGTAAGAAATCTTTGGAAAATGAAGTATAACCAGAAAGGTGCTGAACTAAACACCAGCATGGGCATGTTTTTTTGCTTATTAATGCTTTCAAACAAGGACCGTGGCTTTTTCATTCTCATACTTTTCAGATGGCAGCATATGAATTTATGCAGAGCTACCTCATTGATTTTCATAGCACTTGTTAATGCCATTTTGGTTGTCTACACAATTTCTTACAGTGATTGGGCTGCTTTGATACTGATGCCTAGTGGGTTTTTTTTTTTCTTATGCTTTCCCACCTCTAATTTGTAGTACAAATATTTAGAAAGAAGCAAGAATTCTGTCTGGGCCAAGAAATATTACCTTAATTGTGTTCAGAGGGTGCCAGTCATGTTAGGATCCTAAGGAGTGACTGATCCTTGTGGATGCAAGCTGTATCATCTCCCAGAATCAATTTAGTGATTTTTCTATTCCCTGCAGTGGTCCTGGTGGTTCTGCAAAGAACTTATTTTCTTCAATAACTGATAATAGAGCAAAATGAAAACAACTCTATAAAGAAACTTGAAACTACATCACTGTCTTTCACATTTCTGCAGGAATGATTTGTTAGAGATTAATTATCTTTTTCAATGTCCAGGGCTTGCTTTTTAAAAAATCAGATTACATACATCTGTTTTGGAGGGAGTTTGAGCCTCAGCCAACATATGTTCATGGCGAGAATAGCAGCTCCTACTTTAACCTTGGAACAGGTTCAGTTGTCTGCAGGAAAGGTAGGTAGGAGCAGAAAAAGATGTTTTAAGAAAAAGCTGATACCTGTTGTTGGAGGGAGGGTGTTAACTTAGAAATGGTTACCTTTTGTGTTCCAGAAGACTTTTGGAGGCTTTAGCAATCTTCTAAATCCTGCCTACCCCACTGTACACACATATGAAAAATTGACATAGGAAAACAAGTGGGATAAAATATTTGCTGCTTAGTATGGGGAGGCATTCAGAAAGGCTGTCAGGTCCTAGCAAGGAGGGAGGATTCGAAGTAGAAGAGATGTTATATTTAAAAAAAAAAAAAAAAACCACAAAAAATCCCACCCACCTCCCAAAACATCCTAGCTCAGTGAAATGGCAGTGCCTGTGGACCAGCTATCAAGAAGTCAAAGCTCGTAGGAGTCTGTATCAGCGGTGCAGTGATACAGTGTTTTCTGCTGTGGTATGAAGTTGTAATTGTAATCGCTGTTATATATTAATTACAGGGAGAGAGGGAGGGTAAGTGGGGAAAGGTTGAAACGATTCATACTTTCCCTTGTATACTGAGAGTCATTAAGTTGCTTACCTTTGAGGTTTTTTTCCCTGTCTCACACTTGCCTCCATGTATAGACATTCTTGCCTGTCTAAAGGCCTGTTACTGAGCGCTTTGATAATATTTCTCTTTACTTTCTTTAAACTAATGTTTCCAGCTGTCTACCTTTTCCTGTTCCCTTTGTCTGCCACATGGCATAGCTCCTACATCTGTCCTAAACAAAAAAATTGTTAATGTTATTACAAACTTTCTTACCCCAATGGGTAGTTTCTTCTTATGTTCTTCTATTTGCAATTGTTTTACTGTAACATAACGCAGACTACAGTTGCATGTCCAAGAAGTAAGTATTCTGGTGGGGAAATTGTGTGGTAGTTCATGTTTATTAAAATAGCCCCACTTCTGTATTTTATTTCTTTTATTTTTCATAGACTATTCATGTCTCCTAGTTGGCCATGTATTCCTGTGTCTGAAAGTACACATTCAGAAACATCAACTCTAATTTTCAGTGCTTCATTGATGTTGTTGAACCATGAGTGCCAGAACTCAAATCATATAGCCTTCAATAGTTTTTAAATAGTTTCATTGGCAAGCAGCTTTTTCATGACTTCATTCAGCCCATGACTGTGGTGTAATTATGTCTCCTCATCTGCGTGTTCTGTTTTATTTTAGTCATTCTTCCGATCCCTGGGATGATCTCTGACATGTTGTTTGTTAACATTAATTGATTTGGGACATCCAGTATGTCCTGTCAGTTTTTCATTCAACAGGCGCTAACTCCTGAAAATGTTTCCACAATTACATGCTGACTGATTGCTGCATCTAGCCTGCTTAAGGCAGGGGGAAAAGTCCCACAGATCAGGTTGGAGTTGAAGTGATCAAATGCCCTTTTTCTATTCATTAGCAGTCGGTGTAATTTGGTGACTTGCTCTGTGTCCTGTAGTTCAAGTAAAGGTTGTAATCTTTCTTTATGGCACTCATTACAACACACAGGGCATAATGTCACTTGGAGAATTGTTCCAGGAAATTGGAGTATGGGGACATTTCTCAGCTTAGTTTGAACAAGTGCCTGTGACTTCAGTGTGGTTCATATAAGCAGCTTATCCTATTGGAAGGAATACAACTCGAATGCTGTTTAAAAAGGATTATTAAATTACCTGTGGTTAAAGTACAAGTTTCAGATGGGGGTGGTTGGTTTTCTTGGACAAGACGATCAAATCCTTGTCTGAATTCCTTTGAAAAATAAATTGTCTTTTTACAGCGGTACATGGAGTTACATTAACTGTTCTTTGTGAACAATTTAAGACTCATCGTTTGAACCTTCAAGCACATGAATAAGCAAATAGCAAAACAGTAAAAAATATTTTCGTGTGTATCAGAAAGCATTCTAGTTGCGCTGTCTGGATAGCACAATTTGAGGGACAAATGAAGGGGCAAAGAGATTTCATGCATTCCAGTGATGTATCTGTGGTTGTCCATGGTTGTCCATGGTCTGGTATACTAATTACCCTCCTTTTCTTTGCCACTCTGTTCTCCAGTTGCATCTATTTTCAAGGAGTTTAGCTACTGACTCTTTGGCATGCTCCATTCATTATTTCAGTTTTGTTTCTAATGCTGCAGTCCTTTGAATTTTGGCACTCTTGTGTTTTATCCCAGATCTTGTTACTTGTGTTGATTTTTCTAGGCCCTGTATAATATTCTTGCTTTTCTGTCTGCAAACTGCAACTTCAGTTTTTCGTGCACTTGCTGTAGAGGCTGTCCTTAAGTTTGACCTCCACAAAATCGGTGTTTCAGTAGTCATGGTTTAGAGGCATTCATAGATGCATAGATGTGTCCCCTGCATATTGTCTTTATGCATAGGGGTCCATTTTCACTTTTAGTTTTCTTCGGAAGCCTCTCTATTCTCCAGAGCCAAAACCCAGGAACTTTGCAGAAAGCTCTTCTCTTTCGGGAGAAACTAGTGGAAATCACTAATATGGAGATGGTGAACCAAGAATCACCTTACGTGAAAGTTGAAGTTTACTTGACTAATCATTGTGGCAGTTGCAGTGCTAGATGATATTTTAGGGTTACCATTTCTGGAGAAAATGGTTGCACCTCTGATCTTTTTACAGCTATGGTACTGTTTAGAATCGTCCTTCTCTAAGAAAAACAACAGCGGGTGGTGTACGTTTGCAACTAAACTTCATGATTAAAGTGGATTTTCTTTTACTTTAGCTTTAGTAGGAATAGGAAGAATGTTTGTCTCCTTTAATAGGTATGTGCATCGTTCAAGCATCACGAAAGTTGAGGCTTCCAGACTAGAGGACTGGTGTTCTGTCTCCCACTGAGACCAGTTTTCTAATGTGATTGTGGAAGTGTGTGGCTGGATTAAGAAGGGCAAAGGGGGAAGGGTAGTAAAATTATTTGGAGAATAAGGGTCATAAGATGAGAACTCCTCTTTAGGAAGATGACTAAAGAAATACAAGATAGGACTAAGTTAAACCATGTTCAGAATTTGTTGCTTTATTGCACATCATGCATGCAGACTGTTCTGGGTCTCACTTGTCTCTTTAGTGTTATTACATAACAAACTCATGCTGTAACTTGGGTGCTTGCACTGCTATAGGTTAATCTGATTTGCATACAGAGTTATATGCTTAACTAAAGGTGTCATTCCAACTTAATCAGTATAGTGCACAAACCACTTCACAAAAGAATGAAGAACGTACTAGTGATTTAGGTAGACACTGATGCATGAAAGATGTTTCCGTAGATAGGGACTCAAAAACAGGTCTAGAATATATTTTTAGTAGGCAGGAGGCATGGCTTGCTTATGTCAGCCTCTGTGTGTCCCATCTTTTAAAATTGATTTTTTTTTTTTTTTTATAACTAAGACTCTTTAAATTCTTCAGGTTTTAGCCACACAAGAGTATCAGGGGAGAAGTAGCAGGTAGCCTCTGATTCATAAAAAAAAATAAATCACAAATTGCTCATATTAAACTCAAATTTTTCTGAAAAAGGATTGAAATTCTGGAAAAACTGAAGACTTGGCATATTCATGCTATCCACAGCTAAACTATGCTTTCCCTTCAGATGCAGTGAGGATTTTGAAAACCTGGCCTATTCTCCTACAGGTTTAGACTGGCGTTCTGGTGGAAGTACAGTTAGCTGGAGTGTTGCAAGGAAGGCAGCTGCAGTCCGTTACTGCAGTTTTCAGAAGGTGACTACTTTATGCTATGGGCTGTGAATAATTTCCTAAGTAGAAGCCATGTGACCACATTGTGGTTATGCTTCTGTCTGGTTGTATTCACATCTACGGTGGGTAGCTCACACTGTTGAAGAATCATGTGTCAACATCTCACCTACAAGGCTTAATTTAGAATAGCAACACCTTTCAGTTTACCTTCTGGGAAGGAATAAGACAACTTGATTTTAAGTGGAGAGTGGATTTGTTAATTTTTGAAGTGTGCTGGCAGTTCTGTATGAGTTGCTAGAACTGCATACGACCTGTCTGTACATATTTTTACTTGTCGTTTACATGCCAACCTACTGAAAGGGCTGAACAGCTTACAAAGCACAACTCTGAATATTGTGTACCTAGTAATGTGAGAGATTAGAAGGAAAACTGCCTTTTTTAGTCCAAATTTGACAGTGCTTGTGGTCAGTTTAACTGTATCCTGTTCTTAATGCTTTTCTGTTTTGTTTTAAAGACAGTAATAATGAAAAATACTTCACAAAAATGTGGTATTTGCCAGGGCAGTTTCTGCTTTTTGAGCTCTAAATTAAGGTGAAATAATTGTATATCTGCATTCTATTTTATAATCTCTTTGACAATAAGAAAGCATAAAGTGTTAGTTTAAACTTTGCTGCTATCATGGAGTAACTAAAAAGTCTATTATTCTGCAAAATAATTCCCCATTTGATTTATGGCAGCATTCTGTAATTATTTTGATCACTCTGACTTCACTAGAGTTGCATGTGAAGATAAAAAAGTCCTGTTTTTTTCCTGGGAACTGCAGTAATGTTGAACCTCATGCGTGTGCTTAGTATACAAGACCAGCGTACGCTCTGTGTTGTTGGCTAGTTACAGTTTGTGTGGGCATCAATATTTTGTGTTCACTTGAGAAGAGACAGAACTTAAGAGCAGGGATTGGGGTGAAAGGAAGCAGAGGTGTACTGCTGCTGACATCTCTCTTCATACAGCTGAAGTATGTGTGGCTTTTGTTTTTGTAACAAAGCGTGTGAGCCAGAGAGTGCATATCCAGTCCCTGTGCCTCACATTGGAATCGCTGTTGTGGTGACATCAAATGTAAACATTTCTTGACTATTTATTCTAACACATACAGATGTTTTAGAAAGGTTGATAGTGGCTGGAAGAGACAATGTGAAAAGCTTTGGATATATAGTGTCACAGCTGGAGCTGTATTGCAATAAAAGCATGTTATCAAAAAGTGATGTTATCGCTTAGAAAACTGATCAGATGTATTCCATGTGCAAATTAAAACCTGAAACCCCTAGTGTACTAACTTTTCTGCTAGTGCAGCTGCTTAGTTGGGGCTTCAGTTGGAGTCTTCTCACAGTTAATTTTTGTCCAATGTCTTCAAATGGAAAAGCTTGTAGTTTTGTTCCATTACCTTGTATAACAGTGATTTGCACACTTTGATGCTTCCCAGGGCAGAATTTGCAAGTATGTAAAACGTGTCACCTATTTTGTGTGATTTTTTAATAATGAATGCACAGATAAACTGATGTGGATTAGAAGGGTGGGTTGACTGGTTAGGGTGTGAAAGCCATAAAGGTAAACCAGTCAGTTTACGCTGCCTGCAAATATAATTCATATTCTCTTAAGCATGAATATTTGCTGCATCACATCCCAATGATGGGAGGTGGAGGAGGATAAGGTGTGCAGTATATTGGTCTGGCTTGAATATGGAAGCATGAATTTACAATACTTGTGATTTTATTTTCAAACATATTTCCTTAGACTTGTCGGGGTAGTTGTCTTTCAGTGAAGCATGAATACATCAAGGTTTTCAGTAAATCTGCAGCACAGACATCTGAGAAGCTTGCAGTGTAATTTAACTGAAAATCTAAGGATGAGCTTTCACAAATGGCTGAGCCAAACTAATGGCTTGCTGCTGCCTAAAGGGACAGCTGCTGTGTTCCTTCTGAGTCCTGCTCCTAGTTATCCAGTGTTGCCTCTTCCTTTATGCAGACTCTGGCATCATCTTGATCATTCAGATCACTATCTGTTTTAAAAAAAACCCAACACACCAACAAAACAAAACCCCCTGAACCTCCTCCCTCAAAAGAAAGCCTAATCAGTTTGCTTTCGTTTCTCTGTCGGAAAAGCAGAGTGTGAGCAGGACTTTGTGGCCAGCAGGTAGGGATCTGGGGACTGTTCTGGAAACGTTGAACTCTTTCATTGGCTCAGTAATCGCAGGGAACATAGCTATTCAGATGTGTGCCAGTTAACAAGTCCTCTTTCAAACTAATGTCATACATACTTATACTAGAGGCTTTTGTGAGAACCATGAATTTTAGTGGAATATAAGTTCTTCAAGTAAAACAGCTGAAAATACTTAACACAAATATGAAAAGTGCAGTTCAGCTAGTAGCAGTGTCCTTGTTTAAATTAGATGAAAGCAATGCAAATTTGACTTGAGACACAGAAAAGTCAGCTTTATATCTGTATTTTTTTCACCTTAACATTATTTGGGCTATTATTTAATAGTTTCCAATAGGATGTTTAAACAAGAGATGTTTAAGAAATATCTTAATAATCCTTTTTTTTCTTTTTAGAACTGAAGGAAAGTCATCATGGGAGCATTTTTAGACAAGCCAAAGATGGAGAAGCATAATGCCCAGGGGCAAGGGAATGGGCTTCGTTATGGTCTGAGTAGTATGCAAGGCTGGCGAGTTGAAATGGAGGATGCACATACGGCTGTGATTGGTTTGCCAAATGGACTTGATGGATGGTCGTTTTTTGCTGTATATGATGGGCACGCTGGATCACAGGTTGCCAAGTACTGCTGTGAGCATTTATTAGATCACATCACGAGCAACCAGGATTTTAAAGGGCCAGATGGGCCACCATCTGTGGAAAGTGTAAAGAGCGGCATCAGAACAGGTTTTCTGCAAATTGATGAACACATGAGAGTCATCTCCGAGAAGAAACATGGCGCAGACAGAAGTGGGTCAACAGCTGTGGGTGTCATGATTTCTCCCCAGCATACATACTTCATCAACTGTGGAGACTCGAGAGGTTTACTTTGTAGAAACAGGAAGGTTCACTTCTTCACACAGGATCACAAACCAAGTAATCCACTGGAGAAAGAGCGCATACAGAATGCAGGTGGTTCTGTAATGATTCAGCGTGTGAACGGCTCTCTTGCTGTTTCAAGGGCACTTGGAGACTTTGATTACAAATGTGTCCATGGGAAAGGTCCTACAGAACAGCTAGTCTCACCTGAGCCTGAAGTTTATGAAATTGAGAGATCAGAAGAAGACGATCAGTTCATCATACTGGCTTGCGACGGTATCTGGGATGTTATGGGAAATGAAGAGCTGTGTGACTTTGTAAGATCCAGACTTGAAGTCACTGATGACCTTGAGAAAGTTTGCAATGAGATAGTTGACACCTGCTTGTACAAGGTAGCCAGACTTGAGAGAAGAAGTTTACTGTGTTTTCACTGTTAGAATTTTTATATAAGTTTTGATTCCAGTCTATAAGTATCCAATGGTTTATGTTAACGTGACTTTGACAGTAATTACTATGATTCCCACAAAAAATGGTGATAGAGGGGGAACGAACACACGACAGAAACTTTATGGCTTTCTGGGTGGTTTTGGTTAATGAAGAGTTTAAAATCATGTACAGATACGTTGTGATGACTGGGAAACTAGAAGCTGATGGGAATTTGTGGGGAAGCTAAGGACAATAACTGCCCTTTTCTGTTTCACAACATATTTTACAAAACTTGAACTCTTAAGATTTAATCAGGGTGGAGAATATTCTTTCCCTTCCTAATCTTCCCCTCCTTTCTTGGGCATGTGGTAGTAACATTACTGTCATAATTACACCAAGATAAATGCAGAATGAATGAACCTTGACTTCATATTTTGCAGTTTAAAATGTCGTCTTGACTATGTAAAGATCTGACTTCCTGAGTTAGTTTTCTTCTGGTTTAATTACTGTATTTCTTAGTGTTGTGTGATACAGCTCTGAAACTAGCTCAAGTAGAAGATGGGACTGTTTTGTTTAACAAATCTGTGTAATTTTGTCTACAATAACTTCTACTTTGTATTAATAAGTTGCAGGGTGGTACAGTTACAGAAGAGGTTTGAAGTATTGAGTTTCATAGCTTGACAGTTAATTTTCCAAAGGCAAGCTATAAGTCATAATGTAAAAGAGCCAGCATTTTTGATGCTAGAGAGACAAGACAACATCTCCACTCTTGCCACATGCCTAACAAGGTCGTTGTTTCCCTTTTGGAAGAATGAAATCGCTTTCCAACACTTTGGCAGATTGATAATGCGTAAATTTTTGTTTACAATTTTTGTCTGGTGATCCTGAAAACAAATACCAGGGAAGGAACAGTGGCTTGTGGATGCTGTAAGCTTTGCAGCAGCCAACTGTCAGCACCTCCCCATACGCCCATATACTCTTGTTTTAAACACTGGCTTGTTCTTGATCTTACTGACTTCAGCAGATTTAATTGGTGTAAAAAATTAAGCATATGGATGCATGTTTGTAGACCGGAGCACAGAGATGTTGAAAGTAAACTAAACAGTTACTTTTCCTAAGCAGAATGTGTTTGTATTTCAACCCATTCAAGTATTAGGGTTCTGTTTAGTTGGAGTTTTAAATGTTTCTATTTCAAAGAATGCTTTTGTAAAGGCCTGGGCCCCTTCCAGCTGGTCTCTTAACAGATTGTCTTACTTGTAACTTTTCTTGTTTTGAAAGAAAAGGGAGGAAAAACTCTAATAGCTGTGATTTTAGGTGGAAGCACTGTCTGAATTCAACACCTCCCTACTTAGTGCTTTTAAGCAGTAATGATTTTGTTTACCCAATATTCAGCTGTATTCCCGAAATTGTTGGATAGTACTTAAAACAAGATGGAACACAACTTTGTAATTACACATCGCTTATTAATAATGTCAGTTTTTAAAAGACAATGGGCTGTCTGCAGCTGGCTCCAGGTAGTCTTCAGACCATAAAAGAGGAAAGAACGAAGTGACTTAAAAGTTGTACTGAATGCACAGGCAGACTTTGGAATTCTGTAAGGGGGCAGGTGTAAATTAAGGCTATGATAATATTAGTCCATAGTAGTAAAAGTTGTATTCTAATACCATATGATTTGTGAATTTTTGTGTGTAAAATGCTTTGATGTGCATTTAGCCTGGTGTATGTATACATTCTCAAATAATTTTTTCTTTTCCACCAGGGAAGTCGAGACAACATGAGTGTGATATTGATCTGTTTTCCGAATGCACCAAAGGTATCGCCAGAGGCGGTGAAAAGAGAGGCAGAGTTGGACAAGTACCTGGAAAGCAGAGTAGAAGGTGGATCATTTAAAAAAAAATAAGTAACTTTGTTTCTAAACAGACCCCTTGGCCCCCTTCCCCTTCCAACAACTAAACTCTTAATACATACAAGCTTTTTAATAGACCTTTTCAGTGCCATTGGCCATCCAGTGTACATCTCTGAAAAAGGCACTCATACAGTCCTGCTGCATGTCCTGAAAAAATTCTGTTACGAAAGTGCAACAGCCTGTAGCCCTGAAAACTATTCAGGATGGCAGAGAAATAATTCATTTATGCTCAGTGTTCTTCATGAATGCGTTGACAGCGCTAATTTTTGACCAGGAAATCCTGGTTCCTGTTTATATAGAGTTAAATAATCAGAATATCTTGCAAAACATCTATGAAGTTGGTAATTTGAGTGCCATTTTTCTGTATAGGTATTTACAAATCAGTTAGCCATAATAATTTGTTATCCAATTATGGTAGGGTTACAGCTTGATTACTGTCATCTTTAAGGCACCTGCTAACATATTTACTTATTTGAAAGTATATCAGAAATTTGTCAAAGCTAATCTTTCAGCATTCATAATGAACAAAAGCTGGGAGCTCATCTTACTCTGATAATAGCTTCAAAATTTTTCTTTAAATTTGTATTTCAGGAGTTTTTAAACTTTAAACTGAAACCTTAAGTCTTAGGTGTTTTGGGTCACCTAACTAAAAATTATATTTGAAATCAATCTGATTTAAAATATTTCTCATTAAGACTGTATTTATAGTGCCTTTTGGTATTTAAAAACTAACACAACTTGGAGTTTGTTTCTGAAATATAAGACACACTGTATGCATTATTTGCATAGGTTAAGTCTGTTTTTGAAGTGGAGTCCTATAGACCTATATGTTACAAGTCTAGTTATGTGTATATACTCCAAGCATCTTTAATACCATACACAGCACCATACACAGAGTTCTTCACAACTACAGTATCAGTGATTAGTAACTTAGAGGAATATATTGTGCACTTTTTTCCTCCTTAACTTGCACAAAGATAATACAGTGCAGCTTCAGAAATTTCAGAGAACTTGCCTAAATGGGAATTCTGGGTTCAAACAAATTGCAATTTCAAAGCACTTACTATCTCTGTACGTGCTCCTTCAGAAAGTATCACCTTTTTCAAACGCCTCATTCCCAAGGTCTTGGCAAACTACATCTGTTCTGCCCATGAAAAAATGTCCAGGCAGACATTTCTGTGTTCTAAGAGAAGTTGGTGCACAGTAGGCAATAGTGTGAATCTTTTTGACAGCGTAGCAGGAATATCTAAGTGCATGGTAACACCGTACAAGTGTCAGATGGCTTTCTCCATTTCAAAGCAGTGAGAGTTTTGCACCAGGCATTTGAAGAGCTTACTATGTATGCCCACTCACAGAACTGGTGAAGAACAAGTCTGCTGTAAACTCACACATTAATTTACAGCATGCTAACTCTCCTAATTTGGGCAAGAATTACCTTCATATGTTAGATATTTTGTCTGAGTTCAGACAAATCCCTGACCTAGATATGAAAATACGTTCAAGTCAAGGTGCCTTCTTGAGCTGGCCCCGTTGTACCCCTAGGAATATTACAATGAGGAAAGCTGACGTTTTTGTACAGACAACTGCAGTGAATGAGGAACCTAAACACTGGAACTGCATGTGATTATGGTACATACAAGGAATTTGGCTGCTGATACTTTTGCATTTATACAAATACAAAATTTTGGGAATGAGCAAAGTGTGATACTTGCGTAGAGGCAGAAGGATTCTGTATGTAGTTATAAAGCACTTTAATACTAATTTAATGGGATGGTGTCTGAACAACTTGAGGAAATACATTGTACTTCCCCTCAAGGATCTTTTTTTTTTTTTTTAGAGTTGTCCTAAATCTTTTGTCTATTTGTTGCACAAAGATACTATTTAAATTAATGAATATGTAGTAAACACTACTTCAGCCCAGCAGTGATTTGTATCAGCTGTATGCAGAACTTGGCCTTTTAGGTCTTACTCCTGAGGGAAGATGAGAGGCTGAACTGAAGCAGAACTTCAAGAACAGGAGTCTATTAACTTTGTTACATTTAACTTAATTCTTGTGCAATTAAATTGTTTCCTGGTGTAAATGGATAATACAGTACTGGCTAGGAAGGTAGGGCTGCTACAGCATGTGAAACTTTGAACACTACAGTAAATAATCTCACTGTTATCCTAGGATACTTTAAGAATGGCAGTGCTTAACTTTAAAAGCCTAATCTTCAGTTGAAGGAACTACAAAATGTGAAGAGTACTTTTAGAGTGATCTTACTAATTTGTAATACCAATTTCAAGTTAAAATTCATTAAAATGAAATCTTGGTGACAATACATATTATGTATTTTTATGCACTTCAGTACTCAGTGTAGTCCAACAAGCAATGAGATTTGATGCTTACTAATGTGCATTTTTTCTAGTTGTACTTTAATTCCCTCAGTCCAGAGTATATCTTTATACTGTTAGGAAGTAGTGCAAATTTTAAGACTGAATAGGGCTTAGTACAGATGGTCATCTTGAATAAGGAGAGGCGATTCAGATTTTTAAAAATGTAGGAATTTTTCCACTTACCATGCCACCTAGGACTCTCCTTTTACTAATTTTGATGTACTTGTGGTCCAGATTGGTAGCTACAATAACTAACAGTGGAAAAAGAAGCAAGTGTGGAGAAGCATCTTTGCGCCATTACTTGCAATAAATCAGTGTTACTCCTAAGATATCATGTGAACTTCATGGTAGAAGTAGTCATCATTCCAAAATGCGTTGCTATTATTTGCACTAATATGTGTTATTGATGTGTTGACTCAAAAAACACTTGTCTTAAGCTTTTTTCTGTTCTCAGTTTTTTTACATAAAAACATTCCGTAATAGATAATTCTTGCAATATTTATACCTATATAGAGATAAATAATTTTAAGTTAGCTGTTATATGTTCCTTCCCATATTTTCACAAAATCAAAGCTCTGGCTTTTTCTTAAACTTTGTGTGGAATTCCCATTCAGAATATGAAATAAGCAGATATATTTTGAATCCTTTATTTTAGGCTTGTAAGTACATTTTTCCAGTACTTGATGCCATGAAAATGTGTAGATGGTTTAAAAGTAAATTAAAGGTTGGGGGGAGGGTTGTAAGATGTATTGAAAGAAGATAATTCCAATAAATTAAACACAGCTAGCAGACCGACTCCATTTGTTGTGTCTTCAGTGTTCATTCAGTCTGTATCTATAGTTTTATCAAAATATAAATGTATTCATTTAGTAGAGACTGTATGTTAAATGTACTGCAGTTACAGGTTGTGAAACTGTGTAGTATAGGTAAACTATAAATTCCTTATTTTTGTACGGCAGAACTTTAGCACTAGCACAATGTCGTATATACTAGATGTTCAAAATTGCACAATAAAGGAACTTGGCAAACCAAATCTGAGATCTTTGCTTCTTATTCAGATTTAAGAGTGTTAGATTATTTATTTACTAAATACTAGATGGTAAAATGAATTTTGGCTATAGATTTTGAGGAAATGGCAAGTTTTTGAGGTGTCTTTGGTGTGTGGTGTCATGTATTTAAAACGTAGGTTTTGAAGGAAACAGCTTAAAGCTTTGTGTTGCAGAGTTTGACACTGGTTGAGGGCTAGACAGTGTTTCCACTGTACCTTGCAAATAATTTACGCAGCCTGACTGCAAAATAGAGCTGATTATTTTTGTAAACACACACAGCCCTGAAAAACTATTACATGCACAAAAAGTAATTCACAATTGTTGTTTGTAATTTTTTAGCTAAAAAGGACTGGATTCATGTTGGTTTTAAAAGCTTCTAATGTTCCTTATTTCACTGATTAAATTATAAAATGGAAACTTGGTATGCTCTTCTGGAATTATCATTTAAGGCAAAAACTGAATGCTAGAGTATTTTTCAAAAGTGGTACTGATAAATTCCAACTACTCTTCAAGCTGTGTAAATGCTTTATTACATGAAGAATAGTGTGCGTGTATGTATGTGCATGTATATATTATATGCACACGTGTACACGTCATCGTATGTGTGCTGCAGTATTCACTTGAAGATCAACAGGGCCAAGTCTTGATAATTCATATCTTATAGTTTTTAAGCGCTTATGTTTACAGAGAAAACTGAGATGCATTTTAAACAATGTGCTTGTTCTTTAAATTTCATAAAATCCCTATTTAAAGAGCAACTCTTCAGGGGTGTTATAGTCTGAAATCTTTTGAGTTCAAATAAAGTTGTGTGCTTATGACTTGGAAAAAAAAAAACAAAACAAAACCAAAAAGCAGGCCTAAGAATAAAGTTAAAGAGTGAATTTCTTAGCAAACATGACTGTGGCTACAGTACAGATTCTCTTCACCCAGAAGTTGGAGTGGATCACCTTTTAAATAACTGCCCAATATTCACATATCCCCAAAGTGAGTTGAGGATGGAACTGTTTCTTAGATGTGATGTCCCTGGCTTTTAATTTGTATGTAATAGTTCTTAAAATTTGCATGTTACTGTAATCCAGTGAGGTACAAGTATTGGCTAATATACGTACAGCCTTGGAAGTTCTTTTTAATGTCTAACCTTTTGTTTCTTGAAAATATTATGCTTTCTATGATCTTTTCTGTTGCAGCGATAAAGCTGATGTTAGTATCTGCCTCGTGCCCAGGGTATTTTGTTGGGAAGATACTACATCTTCTACTATATCTAATGTGTAGCAGGAAAGCCATTAAAGAGGGTTTTTTCTCTGCTTTTATTAGGTAGCTGTGTGTTTCTAAAACCAGTGTGCATGTTAACAGTTAGCAATATATCTTTGTCAAATCTGTTACAGGTTCTTTTTCTTACAGAACCAAAGTTAACAATTACCATGTTGAATATGGTCTGTCGTCTTTTTTTTAAATGTATATTAACAGAAGTTAAGCTGCCTTTTTATAAAACTGAGTGTTTCAATCTTTTTAAGTTAAATTTGGACTGCACTTACAAAAAAAGTACTTCTGATTCCCAGAGATCATAAAGAAGCAGGGTGAAGGAGTCCCAGACTTAGTCCACGTGATGCGTACGTTAGCAACTGAGAGCATCCCAAACCTCCCGCCAGGGGGTGAATTGGCAAGCAAGTGAGTTCACATCAGTGTAAATGTGGTTTTTTGATTGAAATCGAAACTTAACTGTAAGGCCACTCTTAAAAGTGGGGGGGAGGGAAGAAGGGTACGGGACAAAAGGAGATGATCTGTGCTCCAATTTTCATTACTTGGTTTTTCTGAATGAAAAGGATGAGCATAAGAACAGAGTTAACTATGAATCATTACTAAAATTAAATGTCAAACTGTAGTTTTTGGAAGGACTGAAGGTTTTTTAAGGGTGGCCTGAGTGTGTCCTTTTTTTTTTTTTTTGTAATTAACTGGGTTTTCTGGGTGGGAGGTTACACTTGAAGATGCAAAAACAATGCACTGACTTTATTAGTTACTTGGATAAGCAGTTCTATGCTTTGACAAGAAGTGATACGCATATGATGTTTTGCTTGGCAGCTTCCTTTTCTTGTCCGTAGCTAAAACAATGTTGTAATAGCTTATAAGTTTACTTTTGTTGTCTCTCTGCTTGTGACAAATCTGAGAACTGGGTAGAAGTCTATCAAAAAAGAAAAGTGGGAAGTTAAATTTACAGCTTTATATAGACTGGCTTTGTCCTTAGACTTCAGTGTTGATGCTCTGTGGCTTCTCAAATTGATGTTCAGTCTATAAGGAAGCAATGAGCTTAGCTCTTTCGCACACTAAACCAAGTGCTTTTTGGTTCAAAAGATTGTTCAAGAACCTGTATTGTGTTAAAATGGATTGGGCATGTATGGTACAGACTATATTCTTACCCCTTCAGAGTATGATTTTTGTATTGTTGTACCAAAACATGAAGAGTCTAGATATGTAATTAAATAAATAACTGAACTCTAAAGATGACTTCAACAAAACAAAATTGTTCTTATACGAACTATTTGACTAGAAAGAGATGACAATTAGATATATAATAGCAGCATCTGTTTGGGATGTGTTGCTGTAGTCTTGAAGTACTGATGAGTCAGTTACTCATGAAATATGGCCTACAAGTTGATTTTTCTCAATTTCCCTTGGCTAGCAGTAGCATCATGGTTGTGAGGAAGTGCTGAGAAGTCACTGAAGTGACTGACTTCCATGTAATTTTGTGTCTTAGTGATGCTAGTTTGAATAGGGGTTGATGGAAGTATGGATGTAATTGGATGGTAGCATAGCTCAAAGCACCACTGTCAGTTTGGAAGGAAAAGTATGCTCTTCCATAAACCTGCCTTTATTTAGAATCAAAGATACCTATTTCCTGAAAGAATTCCAGTTCATATGTGCAATGTACTTCGTATGTAATTGCTTGTTTTTATTGCTTTAAATTCAGCCTCTTCTTCCGTGCCCTATAATCATTCATGAGATTCACTATGGTGCTTATACTGCCGCATGGTAGTTCCTGACTTTTCGGTCTTATGGGATGATTATAAAGCCTGTCATCTGCTTTTTTTTTCTTCTAACGCACTCTTTTGTGATTGCTCTACATGCATTTGTGAGCAGTTAAAAGGTTGTTCTTTGAAGTTTGTTTTGTATCGCAGTTGTAGTCTGCTACTTCGTCATACTTGGCTCTGCAGAAGGGGGATCTGGAAGAAAGTTGCCTTTAAAGTCCAGTCTATAATTCCTGTCCTTTACTCCCCTCTTTCCTTCCTGCTCCCCCTCCAAAGTTGTTTCCTTAAATGCTGGGTAAGGCAAAGGCTTGCTATTCCTTCAGCCTTACTTTGTCCTTTTTTTTTTGAATGTCAGTTTTCAAGAAAACCTTTTTACCCTGTGTAAAAAATAAAACAAGAAGAAACAACAAACCACCATGTTGCTTGTTTACCTGTTGCTTGCAATTTTTCTATTAATATTTTATCAATATATTTCCTATTAATATTAGAAGAGCACATAATCCCAGAGACAAAAGTTAAATTACAAGCGATCTGAAATATGCTGCGCAATATTTTTTTAGAGGAGGAAACTGTCGTGATGCTTGAATTAATTTTTAACTATTTTTTACCAGACAAAATTCTTCTTAGTCTGAAGATACGATACATAGAACTGCTACTAGCAGTTTAAATTTTTTTTAGAGAAAACTTGCATGAGAATTTTGGACATATTGTAAAAGAGTATCGCTGCGGAAGTAATTTTTCCAGGTTTGCACAAGGAAAGTACATTTCAGAATGTAACACGAACAAAAATGTACTTCAGAATGCAATTTTTGTGCATCCAGAAAAGAAAAAAACACCACCACCACTATTCCCCTATGGAAGGGCCATAATACATGAAGTATTACCGCAGTGTTCATCAGACACGCAAGTGACCAGGGCGTTCAATGTCTGTCACGTTTTCTGACGCGCTTTTTCAAAGCCAAGGGACGTATCACCAAAGAGTGGCGCAGCCTCATCTGAGTGTCAGATTGTGGTGGTCTTCTGCTGACCTGAGTGGTGGTCACCCTTGGGTTTTTTGAGCCTGAAGGTTTTAGAGGATACGATAGCTGTGCTCAGTGTTTAATGACAATTAGTGCTAACTTGCAGTAATCTTGGTTCTGTGAATATAAAACCTTTTAAAAGTTTGTATTTTAAATTAAAATTGTACTTAGGGAATTTGACTTTAAAAAATAACAAGGCACAACCTTAAAATCTTGTGGGTTTTTCTTTTGCTCTAGACGGAGCGTGATTGAAGCCGTTTATAACAGACTGAACCCCTACAGGAATGATGATACTGTAAGTATCCTTTCTCTTACATTATCTTTCCCCGCACCCCAATTATTTTAGCTGTTTTGTAAAGAAACGTATTGCTAGAACCTTTCCCCCCAAAAAAGGAATAGCAATATTGTGCTCTTTGGAACTATGTTTTGTAATTACTTTCTGCTGCCTTCTGCTCATCATGGTCTCAAAACTGATTGATTCGTTTGTCCTTTGGAATTTCATTATTTGAATCCTGCCTGGGTTTCCAAATGCTTTCCTGCCAAATGGTGGAAAGAGTCATATTTGGGGTTTTTTCCTCTTATTGGAGACATTTTTTCCCCAAATATCAAGAAGAAAAAGGCTATACTTGTAGGTTAAACAGATTTGTGACTATCAGATTTAAGGTTATATTAATTTTCCAAAAGACTGTGTAAGCACTCTTAAGCATAGAGCATCTTACAGCAGGCGTACAGTTTAGGTTCTTATGTCAGATCAGAGTGACATGAATCCACTGTCAGTGGAGTAAAACCCCCAAATCTCTAAAACATGAACAGTGATCTCAGTTGCGGTTAGATCACTGAAAGTGCTGTGCTTCATCAAGTAAAGTTGATCCTTTAACTACCAGCTTAGACATGACACAGAAGCGAAACACATCCAGACATAAAGAAGGGTGCATTGGCTTTACAGTTGGGTGCTACACTTTATTTGGCAGTTCTCAAATCTTTAGCATAAAAATGCCTAAATACTGGCTGAAAGGATACTTTAGGTTTAAAATACATTCTATAGTATGTTACAATTCTACAAATGTGCGGTGCACAAACTTCTTTTTGTGATGATGTTGGCAACTCGGATACATGCATGCTGAATAGTTGACATGCAGCTCCTGCATTTTTACTCGCTACTGCTTTTATTATTCGTTCTTGCACTTGAAACAAACACAACCATTTTAGTCTTTCATATAATCGCTCTCCTTTGCTACTTCTGGTCTTGAAGAAAAAACCTGGAGGTGGTACTTTTGCAAAGGGTAATTTTAGTGATTTTGTTGGGTTTTTTTACTACACCTCCGTGCCAACTGTTCTTCTTTATGGTTTGTAATGAATTCTGTGTGCGAGTTTGAATGAAGGGTGCAGAACTTTAGTGCTAAGAAATTGTCATATGTGGCATTGCTAGAGACTTAATTAGCCTCTCTTCTCTCTAAGGAATCAGCAAGGTAGCGCTTTTAAAGAGGAGTAATATTTCTACCTCCTGCAGTCTTTGTAATGACAGGGAAGTGTAGCTGTGGAAGCATGAGTATAAGCTGTTGTTAAAGCCCATCATGACCCTTAATTACTTTGGGCAAGGTAGCAGGTAATGCTGAAACAACTAAAGATTGCTGTACAGAAGCAGTTTGCTCTGATGCCTGTGCTACTGACTTAGCTGTTGGCTTCAGCTACTGAGCTGTGGTCCCACTTCTTGGTGGCAACGCTAACCTATGTAGCAACTGATGAGGCAGTTAGGAAAAGCTGTATATAGAACAATCTAAGCAAGGGAAAAGGAAACAGACATGACACAAATACAAATAGATGAAAAAAACACTTGAATTAAATATTTGATTTGTACTAGCATTTTTTTAACCGATAGCAATTGGTTAAACATTTTTCAGGGGTGTGGTAGTTACACAAAATCCACTGTTGCCTCTGGGCCTGAATGGACCAAATTGTAGGGATACTTGGGTATCGGCTGCCCGGTTGTAATGCCATGTAGTGTGGCCATACGGTTATGATTTAGAGCACGGCATGGCTCTGCTTCCAATTTTTTTTCTTACATACATTTTTTTTCTCCTTGCGGTTTTATTACCATCCAAAATTAGGGTTTCCTGCAGTTGCCCAAACTACACTTCTCTAACCTTAAATTATAAGTGTTAAAATTGATCTGAATTGTAACAGGGTGTCAGCTGATGACTCTATCTTCCTGTGCAGTGAGGGAGGGCTGAAAACAAGCAAAGATGGTAATGATAATAACAAATGGCGCGAGGCACATCCTGCTCTTATAGCCCACCTGTGTAGTAAGTGTATCCTTTTTGTATTACTTCTGACTGCTTTGGGAATGCTTTTGTATAATGTTCCTAAGATACTCTTTTGAGGATTGAAAAGGATATTATAAAACACTTGGTCAGATTTTGAAATCTTGGTACCTAATGCTTCCTTAATTAAGCGTATGTGATTTTTAGTTGCTTTTAAGTGCCATTTCTGAAAGGAGAAAACAGACTCCTAAAATGATTTAAGTCTTTACCCTTTTCAGTCTGGATTATCCAGAAACTGCTGTAACTATGGGCACTCCAGACTTTAAAGGGTTCCTTCTTTTTTCTTTAAGGATTCTGCCTCAACTGATGATATGTGGTAAAACTGCTCATCTAGCTGTGGAGTTCACGTTTCATCCTTCAAATGAAAGTGCGGCCCAACCTCAGTGACCCTTCTTAACATCCATCCTCAACCTTTAATTAAAGAAGGGAATATGACGTGTTGGTGAGAGTGACTACAGCAGTACGACATCTAGCCCAGGAACTGATCTTTTTTTGTAAAACAGACTTCTGTAAACGTGATTTCAAACCATAATTCATGTTGTAAATCAGACTCCAGCAATTTATGTTGTATGATTTTGTTTTTGTAAAGTGCAATTGTCTTTGTACAAAATGCTCATATTTAATTATGAACTGCTTTAAATCACTATAAAGGTTAGAAGAAATGTTTGGCTTGTGTGATGCAACAATATATATCCCTTTAAATTCATGTTGTGGTTTTGGATTGCAAGGAGCCAGCAGCCTAGCCAGCTAGGTGCTCAAGAGGTGCACAAAACTGTAAAGATAGCTTTTTGTTTTATATGAAAGCTAAACTTGTGGACAACTTACCAGAAATTACCGTGCGTGGATTTGCTTGGCAATGGAGAAATAATTTGAGTAGTGCACATACTTCAGCAAACATGGATAGTTTTCTTGGATGCACTCCTGCTCTCACATTGAACTAAAGGGAGTCCTGATTTTGACTTCAGCGGGAGTTAAATCATGCCCTATTAATAGTATCGTGTTCATATGCGTACAGACCTTGGGATTAGAATGCCTTGATTCTTTGCACCTCTTTTTCATTAACCCTTACCTGAAACTACTAATCACTGAGCACGAACAGGCAGCTTTCTACGTACGGTAGGAGTCTGCAGCATTTTTACAATCCTGATTGGCTGGGTCTGCTGCTGTTCCAAGTAAAATACTTTGAATTCCATTTTATCAATAAAGCTTGATTTAACAAACAAGAAATTTATCCATAAATGTGTAATTCCTTTTTTCCTGCCTTTTAAAATGTCAGTGCCATTGTAAATGATATTTTACTTGTGGAAGAATATTTTTATTAATTGGTAGCCCATTTTTAAAATGGGAAGGATTTTGATTATTGCCCAAGACATAGCCATATGCTAGAGGATGATGTGGGATTAATCTGTTACCCTGTTTTTTACCAGTGTGGTTTTTTTCAGGCTTTTCGGTGTTGGATTTTTTTTCCTCCCCACTGAAGATGTGCATTGGTTTGAATTTGCCTACTGTTTGATAAAAATACACTTGTCAAAGCCTGACAATCTTTAACATTTTATGGTGTGTGTTTTTAATTGACCCACTTACTTAGAATGAGAGACTAGTGGTTAAACAGTACTTGTGATTTGAGATATAGCATGTTGACAATATTTAACTGTTCGTTGTTTAAAATTCTAATTTAAAATTTTATAAGATAATAAACTAATTTGATTTAAGCTTAGCTTTCTCCCATTGAGCATACACAAATTAAGTTTTCAAGTCAGTCGTGTTTGCAAAACTGCTGTTTTGTGCACCTTGTATTGTCTTTTTGGTTGAGAATATTGTATTTAATATGTAGTTTACTCATTTAGTAGGCAGATTCCCCAAAAGGAAAAATCAGTAAAACAAGTAGATTGTAACATTTACTGCAGTTAAACAGAATCAAAACTTGGTGTATAATTACTTTTTTGATAGGAAAATGTAGTACAATGCATTTTGCTCTATTTGTCTTTCCCTAACTTTGAAATATACATATTTGTATATATAGCCTTAAAACTAATGCAGAGTTAGGGAACACTGAACAGTGAAAAAGTAACTTATAGTGTCTTGGAACTAAGTATAGTATATACCAGCAAACTTTTCTTTTATCCCTCTTGTCTATGTGGGGTGCTTAAACGTAACTTCATTGTATTCAGTTTGTAATCTGTTCAAGCATGAATGAAGAAAACATAAGCACTATTTGTATTTATAAATTTATAGCAATTTTTGCTTAAAGAACCAATTCCTTACCTACCTATGAATAAATGCTTAAAATGTCTAATTTTGTTGTAGAGTGCAAAACTATAATAATGTTAAGTTATAGCTTCACAGGCACCTAATTAACAAGCATATTTAATAATACATGGTGTATTAGTGCAAAAAGCTAAACTTAATTTAGGATGAGGCAGATAAAGTTCTGTCCTTTTTCGTAGAGACTGAAGTTTAGTTTTGGAAACTGCAAAACCTTGAACTGGACTGTGGAACCTTTGAGTTTTAAACTTAAAAAATCGGAAGCGAAACTGTGGTGTGAAAAGCCATACTTCAAACCATAATCACTTAAACTGTCTCAGTGACAAAAGAGATTTGAAGCCTCCTCTTATGAGGTCTCCTAAAGGCTAGAAAGAAAATAATTCTGCTATTGCTACAGGCGATGTAACTAGGTTTGAGGGTAGCGGAAGAAAGCCTGTTTCAGGCCTTTCTCTCCCACCTGTTTTGAGCATTTTGATGAGGTCAGAGCACTGAATCTATTATGTATGCATAAACACTGCCATTTTAGATACAGATTTTGATTACGAAATATAGGAATTAAGTATATAAAGCATCCTAGAAAAGAGGCAAGCTGTACTTTTCACTGCTCTGAAAAGAAAAAGGCACTTTTGCACCTTTGTGCATCTCCTTCTTGCACCAGAAACTTTTTTTTAAATGCTAAAAACATTAGCACCTCAGGGGCAAGGCAGCAATTTTTCTTTTTTTTTTTTTTTTTAAGTATTGTGTGCTATTTATTTCCCTCTTGCAAAAAGATTCCTGTGTGACAAAAATGAAAATTGTGTGATGTTAAAGATGTATTTTTAAATACATGTTCAAATAGGATGGTCCCTATTTGCTTGTTTTTACAAAGGAAATGACATTTGTAAAGCTACTTTGCTTCGTGTGCCATGCAACTTTGTTTTCCTTCTACATTTGACAGCTTCACTGGCTTCAGTTTCTGTGAGTTTTGTTATAGTCAGATTAAATGTTTCACTGATCGTTCTGGGAGAATACCTGTACTGCTTTATAGACAACTGTTACAAATAATTCTCGCTAATTCAGCATTGAAATGTGTTCAAGACAGAGGCTTCTAAAATGTGTTTTAAAACCAGTCAGATTAACTAAATGCAATTACATTAAGGTCATAGATTTGTAAGGCTTTGTAAACCTGTTGTATCCAGAGTCCCCGGTACACATGGTGGGGCAGAAATCTGCAGGGCCGGTGCTGGTTAGGAAGGCAGGGCCTTTTAGCTGGCTTGCTCTTGCCTAGCCAGGAAGCGGCACCACAAAGACCTTGATGCGTGGCCATCATTCATGTTAATCTTCCAGCAGAAGTCAGAATCGGAGAGAGAAATTTCATCTGCTCATCATTAAACTATGCTGAATTGCGGTAATCCTGGGCTGTGTCATGCTAGCAAGATGCCTGATGGGTACTGAGCAGCAGATGAGCAATAGTTGCACTTACCTTGATCATTTGTGCAGGTGCCAAAGTATTTTAACATGTACTTATGATCAACTGACTTCAGCATCCATTAAATTGTTGATTGCAAAGCTGGTACTGTCTCAGCTGTACAGGTTAAAATCTGAGCCGTTTTGCTCAGTTCAAGAATTGGAAACTTGGAAAAAAGGTGATTTAACAAAAATAGGGAACAGTTTTCACTTCAATTGATTCCCTGATAAAAATCCCATCATAATTTGTTACACTGGGACAGGATAGACTTCCTATTGCGTTTCATTTTTTAGTGATTTATGATCTAAGGATATGGTTTCATGATCACCTTAAATCAAGACTAAACTGTGGCTGTAAGTTTGCCCCTCCTGACCTTTTTGTGCCATAAATCATGTGGCCATACAGTTAGGAGAGAAAAAACAAGATCTGTACTCTTCTGGTGGGTAAGTTGATGTACCAGCATCCCGTAGCTGGATTTAGGGCAAGATGCAGAGTGGGGAGACAGGCCTGAGAGCAAAGGAATAGTTGTACCACCCCTCCCGCCCCAGGTTGAGGAACTGCACCCTAAATGCAGATACGTGGCTGACGTGTAGGGATTATTGAAGCCTTTGCAGATCTTTCTCCACTCTATATACAAAACAAGCATTTCGCTTTGGTAAAACATTCTTTTTCTTAAAACTGGAATTGTGAGACTTTGGGTGGCATGTTGACTTGTGTATGCGTTCCATGCTGACAAATTTATTTTCTCTTTGCTTTCTCTGGATATATGTAGCTCTGGCCTGAGGGACAGACAGCATGGCTGCCAGAATTAGGGTAATGAGGTGGTTGTTACGTTTACCTTATTTCAGCGTACATCAGGATTTCATCATGCTGAGATGTTCACCTTCATCTCTACCTGCGCCGCCTTGAATTTTTTTATGCACAAATGAATTGGTATACTTCAATTTCTTGATATTTAAACTTGGCCATGTCCATACCAGGGTAACCTTTCATACCACGTTACCCTTTTCCTCATCCTTTGGCAAATACAATATTTTCGTAAAAACCTGATGTACTTTGCATAGGTTCAGAAACAGCAAAACTCTGTAGAGCTATAGAGCTGTACCTGGCAGTTTTCTGTAGAAAATGGAATTGTTCTTCTGTGCTGAGCTTCATGAGGTGTGAAAGTAATGTCTCCTAGATGACTGGTATAGCTCCTGTTCCTACAGCTATGTGTGTTTGAGATGATCATAGCCTGAGCCTTTGTATACCAAAACAGGCTGTAAAGGGTTTTTTAACTCTTTACATGGTAAAAAGAGGCTCCGCGCATGAATTTCTAGGATGCTGCAGTGCATAAAATGGATGCAATTCCTGCTATGAGCTGTAAAAATGGAGCAAAATTTACAATCTGAGGCTAAGTACTTTTGACTGACCTGTCTATGAAATATTGATTGGAGAATCGGATCTTCTGGTGAGCTCTTCCTGAGCTGTCTCTGTGGAGTGCCTGCGTGGTCTGCGATCTCTGCAGACTCAGGCCTGCACCTTCTGAACCTCCTCCTGGCCTTATTTTGCTTAATGAGGTCGCTTTGAGGCAGCAGTCTCCTGGGCAGTGGCATTTCTTCACAGAAGTTCAAGAAGCTGTAGGAAAACTTACAGATTTCTTTATTCTCGTGGAGTACTAAATGCTTTCAAGTGGAAAAAAAAAAAAGATATACAGCATGCTAAAAGTTGAGTATACATAATCTCCCGCTGAGAACTTGTTTCCAGAAAAAGCTACCAATATTTCTATTTACTTGATATATGAAAAAAAAAATGCTTTAATCTCCTGATACTCAGAGTTGTTGACCTATAGTGACCTGGGCTCTATGCATATTCCTTGCTTTCTCTCTGTTTTTGTTTGATGTTCCTTTTGATAGCAGTAGACCATATCTTCTCCCCCCACCCCAATGTGGACACTCTTCTAAAGTCTCTGCTTCCAAGCTAAGAGAACAGAAGTGATAACGATGTCTTAGGAGAGGCGTTTGGGAGAGGCTTGCTTAAAATGCAACAACAACAAACCCCCTAACCTTTGCAACCACAAAATTTGGGAAAGTGGGCTTAACTTTAAAAATGCCTTTTATAGACTTAATGAAATAGTTTTATTCTGAAAGTGTCAGAACTTCAGTAGAGGTGGGATGACAGGTCAGATTTCTAAAGTATATGTTGGTTTATGCCTAGCCAGATTTTTACACTTAACTTGTACTGATTCCTGCCCGAATGCTATCTAAAATATCACTAGACACCTACTTCTTTCTCTTATATCCCCCCCCCCCCAAAAAAAAAAAAAAGAAAAACCCAACAATCCTTATTACTGTGTAACCAGCCATTTGCAAGGATGAGTGCTGTGTCAGGGAGGAACATTTTCCTTTAAGAGCACTACATCTGCACTTCTCAGCTCGCTCAAGAACATTGAGCCAAAACTGAAATTCATTTTTGCTTCCGTTAACTGTATGGCTCTGAAGAGCTGGGGTGGTTTTACAGCTAAAGTAGATGGGACTCTCCATAGGTATTGTGAGGAAACCTCCAGAGTTGAAGGAGGTGCCATTGTTGTTTCTTTTGAGAAATATCTTTGAGAAGAAAAATGAGAAAACTCAAACTGGCGGGTCATAAAACATTACTTCTATCAATGACTATAGACTAAGGTTCAGAGTTTAATTCCACTCTGAGTGGAATTCAACCCAGTCTGAGCAATGGAAGTACTGACTAACCCATTTCATTTTCACTGTTGGGATTTCAGGCTGAAGGACAATATTTTTGTCCGAACTACAGCGGAAAATTAAATTAAGATAGTCTTGGGAAAATCAGGCACATACTGCTGACGTTGTTGCAGCTTCGCTCACAATGTATGAAGTTTCACAGGTATTGTTGGAGCCTTAACTGTCCCACTTTTCTTGAAATGAAAAAGAAGGGTAATCCTTACTCAGTTTGGGGTTTGAAAAAGCTTTTCAAAGCCAAAGGGAAGAAGGTGATAATGTTAAAGCAAAATGTTAGATTAATCGGAGATAACAATTTCATAATTCTTTAAATATGTAAGTCAGCATTTTTTTCTTTTGAAACATCAGAAGGGCACAGTTTAAGAGGTTCAGTCTTTTAATGTAGTTCTTCTAGCTGTAAAGAACAAATAAAAGGATGAAACCCAAAATGAGTTACCTGGGATGGAAAAACAATGAGACCCTAAAAATCTAGGAATAACTGTGCTCAATTTACATTATTTCCATGTCCAGTGAGGGACCTACTGAAAGGATCTTTGTCGGTGTTTTCAGGGCAACTTTTTATTCTTGCTGAATGTGTGACGCTAGACTGGCAAGTCTACTGCTGCAATTTGAAATTTCCAGACTCTTAAAATAGAAACTGGGCATTATACACCAGTGTCCCCGGTACGAGAGATGCTGCAGTACCTGTTCCTGCGTGTGCTGCGGGTTAATGCTGTGCAAGCGTTTGATGCTGGAAGTTGGGATTTCCTAGCAGACGTTTTATAGCTGATGGTGTGATTCGCAATGACCTCGAGTACCAAGAGTTGAGTTGTATTTATTAACCAGGTCTAACTCTTTGGTGCCAGGAATCTAGTTTTTGGAGGAAGTGCTGAATTATGCAAATGTTCTTGGCAAATCGTGCTGAGTAGTTCACTACTCAGAAAACTAAATTGCTAGCGACGAAGGGTTAATACGAGACAAAGGCCTAGGTTCTCCTAGCCAGGGAATACTGGATATTTGAAAAGCGTGAGGTTGGATTTCCAGAACTTGGCTGCTTCATAAATGTTTCAAAGCAGAGATTTTGGTTTCAAGCATCTGTCTTGCTACTAAGACCACGTACAAACATGCTGAATTAGAGAGTTTTCACCTGTCTTCTCACAGAATTGACTCCACATCGTATCATAAAAGAGTCTCGTTTGTAGTGACATGCTGTGCCTGTCTTTTTAGAAAATTCATGACCTCTTTATATCTATTTTGTGGAAAGTGTAACTTTTTTCATTGATGACCTGTATAAATGTGTGTTACGAATGGAGAGATTTAAGCTTGAAAAGCATGTTTGCAGATTACACAGCTTCATTATGGAATTTATAAATTTAACAGAGTAATATACAAGAGCATAACTATTTTCCTTAAGTAGAATGTATAACAATATATAATAAATTATTCTCCACGTAGTTCACCCACTATTTACAGTTTTACACAATTCAAACTGTGTGTTTACAGAAAGTTCAATAAATGTATATTTTGTACTATGTACAGATTCCTGGTCCCAAAGAAAATGTGTGAACTTAGTTTCTAACTTAACTTTCGAGATTGTACTTTTTTTTTTTCTTTTTTTTCCTTTGGTTTGGAACCAGTTGAACAAACTGCATTATGCCTGTTGATGGTGGAGGCTTGCATTGGAGTAAATGGGAATTGGAACTATTTCTAATCTACAAAAGTGATTCCACTAAATAAAACAGGCAATTACATCATGTGTGTGTATTTGAGTGGTGTGCTATAAACCGTTTTCACATCTGGTTTATTGTCACTAATTTACAAACTTCTCAGGCCTCCTCCAGTTTTCTAATCCAAGCTAGTTATATTAAAATGGAATATTGAGTGCTTATTTTGATCATTTTTCAGTTACAGTAATAAAAATGCCCCCTTTCACTGTTTTTCCCTTTCTGTGTTGAAATTCCAAGATAAAGCAGCATGCGCTTGGCTCCAGCCATGGTATTCCCCAGATGCCACCTGGTCTGGGGTTTTCATGAGAGCTAGGGATTGATTAGGATGCCCAGCTTTTGGAAAACCAAGGCACATGGGAGCAAAATATATTTGTATCTTCTGCCCTTATTTAGTACCGTAAAATATAGGATAGACTTTTGTAATATAATTTCTAAGAATTCAAGGATGCTAAAGGCTAAAATAAATCTTTACATTGGTTTTAGCCTGCATGATTTGGAGGGAAAATGAGCCTATATGTTATCGGTTCACATTTATCTTACCTGGAAATCTTTATAGATGGAGAGCTGGTAGGATTCAGACATGGACTCTACAAATTAAACCAGGGGAGAGGGCAGGAGGGTCCTCTGCTATCACCTGCCACCTGGAGCAAACTTACCTTTTCTAAAGGTTCAGCCCCATCTCTTTAAGTGTATCCCTTTGTTTTCTATCTCAAAGTTTATAAAAAGAATGCTTTATCCCATCTAATTGGAAATTTACATTTTAGTGTAGTTTTTCTCAAAGCCGAAGAATAACATACCTCTGAATAGCACTGTTGGTTAATTTAAATGTTTGTGGGGTTTGGGTTGGTTGGTTTGGTTTTTTTTAATTTTGACATGTAATAATAAATTTGAAGGTCATTGGAGCTGTTTAGATAGAAATGTTTAACTAACTTAAGGTTCATTGTGGCTGAATTTAGTCAGACAGCATTTACATGGGCTAACTTAAAAGAGGTAGAACCCTGAAGCCCACTTAAATCATTTAACTGATTTCAATGTTAGAGTTCAGCAATTTTCAAGCATATAGGAGTTTATTCTAATGTGATGTTCTGAGGGAATGAAGGTGAATTTGGCAAAGAGGAGCAAGAAGAATCGTTTCCAGGTACCGATGGAAATAACTAAGACAATTATCCCTGTAAATACACATACACAAGAGGCTCGGGGAGTTGAGTGAACCTGGTGTACGGCTCTCATTTGTGAGCTTGCAGGACTGGAAGCTTGTCAATATAATAAGAATTCAGATATTAATTTGTACTTAGCAATTTTAGTGGAAACTTTCCAATGTTTTTTACTGAAAGTGGGAGAGCTTAAAATTATCTGCAACCTTTCAAAGATCCTACTTACAAGCCCCAGCTGTGAGAGAGATTTCTTTTCTTTTCCCAATTAGCAACTTCTGCTGTTCATCCTCTAAGAAAATATTTGCTACCCGAGTTTTTAATCCTATTAAACAGGACTGAAAACTTTGCTGTGACCTACCACTTAGACTTGTCTCGAATTAAAAATTTGGTGAATAGACATTTAAACCAGTGAGTTTATTTGTACAGTAGACCAGACATGAAGTAAATACAAATATGTGTTTTCTTGTCTTTACTCCTTAGTAGAAGAAGTATCTGTGACATTGCCCAGCGTCCTTCTGAGTCTCTTTAGGAAGTATCATCTTGCCGAAGCTGCATCATGGCTCTTCCCCTTTACTCTGAAATAGTGTGTCAGAGTTTGCCGCTGGCTCGCGAATCCCAAGAGTAACTTGGTGAGAACAGTCACCTTCTTCTGAAACTTGAATCCTGTCCCATAGACTATAAGAAGGTAAAGGATAAAACAGCTGTCTAGAATTTACTTCAACATAATAATTCAAGGTATGTTACTGAAAAAAAAGGCATGGGGGGGGGGGGGGGGAAGACATTTAAGGAAACAAAAGCTTTTCTGATTTTTTTTTTTTTTAAATAACCTGTGGAGTCCGTAGACTAAGATCTAGACAGTAGGAATAGGATATTTGGACATGGCTGTCTTCCAGGTGTTTTGTAGCTGTGCTTTTTTTTCCTGCATTTCCTACTTAATTACTTTTTCCAAAAGGCCAGAAGCCTTTCAAAGTATTCCTTTAGAAGAGTAATTTATTGGGTTTGTAGTGCTTACCCCTGTCATGGATATAGCGGGAGTCTGTTTCCTGAAGAATATGAAGTGACGCTGTCGCCTTAGTCTTAATCCTAATCCTAATGTTTTACTTCATAAGTATCCTGAAGTGTGCACTTCAGAGTGGTTTTGGGTATTTTTTGCTGCTGTTGCAATGTTTTGTTTATTTGGGGGATTTTAATGCTCACCTTTGGTTATCTTAGAAGATTGTATACAACTGGAATAGGAAAGTAAGTGAAGTCACCCTCCAGTTGGTGGTTGTTGACTCCCAGTAATGAACTGGAGACTGGCAGGATATCAGGAATCAGTTTCAGGAGAAATAAAAAACCCCCAAAAAACCCCCACAAACACTTAAAAAACCAGAAGGCTGGTTTTAAAAAGGTTTTTATTAAATGTACAGCATGAACTGAAATAATGTAATGTAAATATTTTTACAGAATTGCAGAAATACATTAGCTTAATGCTTTTACACTCTTAAAACTTAGAGGAGTTTCAATATGAAAACTCTATTGTTCTGTTAGGAATAGGTGGCCAGTCCAATAGGCTGAATCTTGCCCCAGTTTCAGATGTGCAGCTGAGGGTGAGGTTCTCCATTTACCTGCAAAACTTTGGCATGGGCATGAGTTCAGCGCTGGAAGAAGGCTGCTCCAGGCCACAGCCCAGCTTTTATTATCTAACAGCTAATACAAAGCTTTCATATTAAAATTTGATAAGGGGCTATACTCACCTTATCACCTTGTTTCTAGGTAGACTGTAACCTTTAGCCTAATTTTTGTATTCCCTATATACACAAATCAGTTGGGTCTCGTTCTGCAGTTGGCTCTTGCTTTGCGTGCAGCGAAGCGCGTTCCTTCTGCCACCTCTTGCACACACCCGATGCTTTTGGGTTTTCTTCCTTAACCATCTCTTTTTGGCCTGAAGCTGCCAGACTTCTGTAAGAGTCTGCAAATCCTCTGGGTGTTGTTGTATTCCCTCTTGCATTTTCTGTGTGCGTTTTCTACGTTTTCTCATATTAGGAATAGCGTGCGCTTTCTTTCTACACCACCTGGTCTAACAGGGCTAGAGACTCTTAGGCGCACTGCTGAAAAGCTGAATTTCTACTGTCTCTACAGGCAGCTACTTCATGCTGTAGTTGGAACACCTTGTCTCGGCTTATCTGGCTGCGTCTAGACATTTTATCCATTTCCACTCGGTAGGTCCCGCGCTGGCAGAGCCCTGCAGCATATGCTGAACATTCAGTCCCAGCTGAAGCCAGTGAGCTTCTTGCGTGCCTCAAAGTAAGCCCATTCATGTGTTTTTGTGGCACTGAACCCGCAATTCATTTCCTCTACCGTTGCTATGGGTTTTTCTGAAAGAAGAAAGAGAAACGAAGACACAGTTGTACGGCCTACATTAGCGAAGGCCAAGAAAATTAATGGAGCTACTTTTGACCCTTTTTTATTTTTTTGACTTCAGTATTGCTTGACTTCAAAAGATTTTTGCACCATTGCCTGGAAAATGTGTTTAGTCTAGTGAACTGGTGCTGGTGTATCATGTTCTCCATGTTTGAAGAGTGTATGTTTTTAAACAATGTAATCCCTGTGCTCCAGTTTACAATTTTTTTAGAAGTAGTGGTCTCCAACCTTATTCCCAATTCCTTCATCTTTATCTCATTAAAAATGTTTTTATATGATTAGCGTAAATATCTTTTGTGCTTCAAGCAGCGATGGAGAGAGCAGACTCGATGCATGTCTGTCAACCAAGAACTTTACTAGTTCTCCTGCTCTAATGAGGATGAGGGAAACAGCTATTGGAAGCAGAGTCTCTCCCAAGTAGCAACACGAAAGACTCATTTTTCTATGTCTGCTGGAGCATCGTAAGTCTTAATATTGCCACTTCTTTGCTGCCCAAATCACACTCAGTGGTTCTTTCCTGTGTTTGAATGCTCTGCTCACCAGGAGCAAACCCCTTGGTTCTCATGTGTTGGTTATGGTTTACGCTGTCTGAGCAGAACAGCTTTAACTGCACAGTATCATGGAGTCATAGAATGGTTTGGGTTGGACGGGACCTCAAAGATCATCTAGTTCCAACCCCCGTTAGTTGCAAATCCCAAAGGGTGCAAGCTTAAGTGCAAAAAAGGAGACATTGGCAATTGGATATACCAGATACAACTCACCCCATTTCACCAGTCCTAATTCTGGGGTACTTCAAGCTAGAGAAACCTTAAGACAAAGACACTGGGCAGCCCAAGCCTTCAGGCCAGCTGTCTCTTTTGACATATATTTCATTAGGCAGTTGTAGTTCCTGAATTACACACGTTCTTTGTCTATTACATCGTGACCCCTAGCACAGCTGGTGATGTTTTTTTCAAAGGGGGGGAGGAAATCTGGGGTTTGTCTATTTTGATCTTGTGGAAATCAAATCTTTATGAAAAGATAGCCAATGTTTTCCTCTCCTGGTCTGAGGAAGAACAGTTGGGAAGAGCTATTTCCATAGGTCTCCTTTTGCTAGCCACTGTGAGGATCTTGGGCCAGGAACCCTCGTGCATATTAGCTCAGAGAAGATGTAGCTGTTTTCCTTTTGCCATGCATAGATAGGGTCATTGACTCCATTCAGCTGAAGGCCTTCTGTAATCGATTTTCAAAACAGTCTGAGGTCGTTGCATACTGTGCCCTACGGCATCCCAAGGATTTGTGTATTGTGTGCTTTGACCTGATTCTTTTTCCCCCCTCTCTCCCGGCATCCTGAGGTAGATCTGCCATGCTTTGTTGTCCCTTGCAAGTGTCTGGGGGGGTGGGGTGGTAGAGGTTTGATTTGATTTTTTAATTAATGCCTGGAAATCTACATGTAGCATCAGCTTTGGGCTTTCCACCGCCCAACGTTTGATGTCATTGCCCTGAATTACAGCCCTGATGGGGCCTTTCCATGATGTGTTCAAACTGTTTGGACCTGTTCTGGCAGCACATTCACAAAAATAGTTACTAAGCCACAAGACCCAGGCCACAGGTCTCTAAGATGTATGGAAAATAAATGTTTTTAGTCGTGTTCCTTGCTTCTTTGCAAGATACTACAATAAAGGCATCGCTTTGTGTAGATCCCTAGTTTAAGCTAATTAACTGAGCATTCAAGAGAGCTTTCTTGTTTGTTAGGCTCAGGTCAGAATACTTTGTTTTAATTTGATACCTGCATGACTTAAAATGTTTATACAGATCTGTCCATGCATGTGGCCGGTGGTTTACAGTCAAACATAAACAGAAGATACTAATGGAGTACTTCTTACAGCAGAAATTTGGAAATGAAAGAAACTCACATAAATTAAGTGTAGGGAAAATTAGCAGTGAAAAGAACCTTTTGAACAGGATAAGTGTTATTTTTCAAGATTAAATGTTAATTAGTTATATTAATATTTGCACATATTGCATACTTATGGTTAATATTTGATAGAAGTATGAAAACAGGATAACTACTTTTTTAAATATAGTTTGGCAAACCAGCTTATTCCTGTATAAATGTCAAATATGGTCTGTGTTTAAATGGAGTCACCCTGCTGTCAAAAAAAGACATAAGAAGTCTCAAGACATTGCCCAGGCAAATACATGCCTACGTTCCAGTCTCATTTAGGAGCACAATCTCTAATTGCAAAAGTGCTTTTGAAAACTGTATTAGGAATTTTCTCCACTAGCAAATCAGCTATTTTCTTTGCAGAAGCGAACAATGGAGAACTGACCTAAATACACACAATTATGCAGGAAATTTTGCTTTGGGGCACAAAATGGAATTGTAGGCTGGGTATGAAAGTTAATTTGAATTTCAGACCAAGTCCCAACTGTTGCAGAAGGGAGAGTCAAAGGAAACTATATTTGAGGGATTTTTCCAGCCCGTTGTGAATGCTGAATTTTCCTACATTAATCTCTTTTTTATAAATGAGACTCATAAATGCTTGTAAGATAGGGTGTCACTACGGAAGTTTTCTCACCCTCTTTCCTCCTGTTCTTCAAATAATTGTCTGGCTGTTCTCAGGGAGACGTCCTAGAATGGGATGTCCTCTTTCTCCTGGTTAGTGGTGAATGCTGGATCTGGGCTGTTGCCACTAAGTCTGGCTGCTGCAGAACTGAGCAGTAGAAAATGTGGCTGGTATGAAGACACGGTCCAGACATCTCAGCAGGAGAAATTTAGGTCAAAATTTGGGGGTCAAAATGCTGCATTTGCCTTCTCTTTCTCTTTGTAGATAGGGTATGTTTTCATACATAAAAAAGCGGAGAGAGAAACAAGTTAATGAAAAAACAAAACAGTCCCATGTAATGAATAGGAAGAGGCCAGAACTGTTTATTCATCTCAACTGATTGTAATGTAGAATGGTGAAAAAATACTAGAGGAAACAGAATAGAAAATCAAAATATAAAAATTAATAGAAAGTTTCTAGAAAATCAAATAGAATTAATAGAAAATGAATAGAAAATCAAAAGCTAGTGGTCTCCTATTTATCTACAGGCTAAATCTGTATTCTCTGATAAGAAACTTGCATTTGCAGTATGTCCAAAATCAGGATGTTGCGATACAGTAAACCTACACTTGCGGTCTGCAATGCTTCTTACTAAGCAAAAACCTTCACCTAGGGATGTCAAAGCCTGCTGGTGCAGCCAGCAGCACGCCGTTCTCCAAGTCTGTTGTAAGCTGCTGCTTTAGGGGTGTTCAAAGGAAGCGACTTCTCTACTGCTGCCCTCCCCTGAATTTTCTCTGTACATTTGGCAACAGATTAGAAAGTGAAAGAAATGGAAAAAATTATAAGCCTCCAAGGGGAGGATGTCTCTAATTCTGCTCTTCGGCTGTGGAAGTGTGCTGCTGCTTCTGGGAGAGTCAGGCAGTGCGAGGTGGTGGGGTGGGACAGACAGACATGTTGTCATATCTGGGACCCAAGAGAACCTGAAAACTCTAAGAATGCTGCAGTGCAGCTTCTTACTCATTTCTGTGCTCTTCCTTTCAGCAACTGCGGAAAACCTCTACAGGTAGTTGTGGGGTGGCCTGGGGAAGACACAGAGGAACAGGCAAGCAAAAGCCTGGTGATGGCTTATATATTGAGTAGAGTCCTCATTGCACTGGTGGGCCTGGTTCCTACAGTGCTTGGGATCAAGTCCAATTTAGAGATAGGCAGGTTTTATTGCTTTTTTTATATTATTCCTTTCCAGTTTAAAATAACTTGTCCATGGGAGAAATATCTACTGCATCAAACACCAAGGCTGAGATTGTTATTTCAAATGCCCTAGAAGAGAAGCATCCCTTGAGAAAATTATTTTCCAGTGCTCCTGGTTTTAACTCACTAACACCACTCTCAGTGAGGGAACAGATGGTCCTGAGCATGGCCAGGTGTCCTGGGAGCTCTACAGGCAACTGCAGGTTTATAGGGAGAAGGTGGAGGTGATAGGAAGGAGGGACAGATCTTCATTTCTCCAGAGGGAAGCCAAACTTTCCCATATTGCAAGCTACACCTCAGGGCTGTGCATGTACTGTGCTCATGCCTTAATTTCTTTAGGAATAATTATGTTTGGCCCCACTTATGTCGTACAGTTCATACAGATGGAGGATATAAAAACCCGGTGATGTAATGTCTTCATTTGAAACATCTGCCCACTTCCTCCTCCAGCCTACGGGTCAGAGGAAGCCATGGAAAAAAGGCTCAAGGACATTCCTCCTGCCTCTGTCTGATTTCTGCCTTGATAGGGCTCAGACCAATGTTGCTTCAATTAATTTATTTTCTTTTAAAGCACATGTTTCAGAGGACTTCAAAAGCTGGATTCCCTAATCTTTGGTAGATCAGCATGAGTCAGAAACATCTGCAGGAAGAGCAGAAAGGTGCCTCTGTAGCATATTTCATAGCAAGGAACGGGCACATTTGTGTGAGAAGGAGCAGTGCTCTCGCAGGGGTAGGTCAGACGGCAGAAGGGGCTTTAGCAGAAGGTTGTGCTGAGTTCAGCAAAGCTGCCTGCTGGTGCAGCCAGCAGCAGGCCGTTCTCTAAGTCTGTTGTAAGCTGCTGCTTTAGGGATGTTCAAAGGAAGCAACTTCTCTACTGCTGCCCTCCCCTGAATTTTCTCTGTACATTTGGCAACAGATTAGAAGAAAGAAATGGAAAAAATTATAAAAAATTATTTTTTATATGTGCAGGAGCACACCCAACCCTTCCTTTCCCCCTGGGGATCTCTCCTACAGCGCTGCCTCTAACCTCTGGTTTAATGGCCATGCAGCTGTCAGCAGGGCTGAGGTTTTGTGGTGGGACTGGAAATCGTCAAGCGTCTGTGCAGCTTGTATGGCAGCGGAGCCGAGAGTGCTCTGCTGAGGCAGGGCCACCACTGCTGCAGAGCTCCCAGCAAGCCTACCTGTCCAAGGCAGATCTACCTCATACTCTAATGGGACTTTCATGGGTGGCACCTCCCTTGACCTGCTGGTAACACTCTGCCTAAGGCAGCACAGGAGGCTGTTGGCTTTCTGTGCCACGAGGGCACATGCCTGGCCTATGGGCAACTTGGTGTCCAGCAGGACTGTGGTGGTTTAACCTCAGCTGGACGCCAGTTGTCCACCAAGCTTCTCTATCACTCCCCTCCTCAGCAAGGCAGGGAGGGGAGAAAAATAAGATGGAAAAAACAACCCCAAACTCGTGGGTCAAGATAAAGGCAGTTTAATGTAGCAAAAAGCCGCACAGAGAAGCAAAGCAAAACACAAAAGATTATTCTCTACTTCCCATCAGCAGGTGATGTCCAGCCACTTCCCAGGAAGCAGGGCTTCAGTACGTGTACTCATTACTCCAGAAGACAAATGTTGTAAAAAAACCAAAACCTGAATGCCCCCACCCCATTCCTATCTCTCAGCTTCTTACTGCTGTGCAGATGTCATATGGTATGGAATATCCCTTTGGTCAGTTTGGGTCAGCTGTCCTGTCTTTACCCCCTCCCAAGATCTTGCCCACCCCCAGCCTCCTGCTGGCCGGGGTGGGGGGGGAGAAATGTTGGAGCGACAGCCTTGATGTGTGCCGGCACTGCTCAGCAGTAGCCAAAACACTGGTGTGTTACCAGCACCTTGCTAGCTACCAATGCACAGCACAGCACTGTGAGGGCTGCTGTGGGGAAAATTAACTCCATCTCAGCCAGACCCAGTAGAAGGACCCACAGGTACTTGTGTGCGCAGCCTGTGCTGGTGCGTGGGCTTGTTTCTCCCCAGTGCAGGACTTTGCATTTGCCTTTGTTGAACTTCACAAGATTGCTGTTGACCTACTTCTCCATCCTGTGGAGGTCCCTCTGAATGGCAGCACAACTCTCTGGTGTATCAACCACTCCTCCAAATTTTATACCATTTTCAGACTTGCTGAGGGTGCACTCTTCCCTGTCACCCAGATCAGTAATGAAGAGGTTAAACAGTATTGACCCCTTGTCCTGATTTTGGCTGAGATAGAGTTCATTTTCTTTCTAGTAGCTGGTATAGTGCTGTGTTTTGGATTTAGGATGAGAATAATGTTGATAACACACTGAGATTTTTAGTGGTTGCTGGGTAGTTGTTGTGTCTACACTAAGTCAAGGACTTCTCAGCTTCTTGTGCCCTGCCAGGTGCACAAGAAGCTGGGAGAACACAGCCAGGACAGCTGACCTGGACTGGCCAGAAGGATATTCCATACCATATGATGTCATGCTCCATATATAACTGGGAAGCTAGCTAGGAAGCGGGATTTCTGCTCGGAAACACACTGAGCATTGGGGTTTGTTTGGGTTTTTTTTCTTCCGCAGGTGGCGAGCAATTGCATTTGTGTATCACTTGTTTCATCATCATTGTCACATAATAAAATAATAAATAACAATTAATAAAAATATTTTTCCTTTGTTATCCTATTAAACTGTGTTTATCTCAATCCGCAGGTTTTTTTCCATTCTCCTCCCCATCCCCTTGGGTGGGGTGGGGTGAGCGAGCAGCTGCACAGTGCTCAGTTACCGGCTGGGTTAAACCACGACGCCCCTATATCAACCCCTGGGGTACACCACTTTTCCAGCTGTGACGTGCGAGTCATGGTGTGGTCACCCTTCCCTGGTACACCTTTCTCTGGCCTCCTGGTTGGAGGTCAGACTAGGAGCAGTGGACTGCCATTTTTAAAAGGGCAAATTTGGGACAGGATCACAAGAAGGCATGGCCAGAATACACCACTTATTCATTGGGAACCAGAATTGCTTCTGAAAAGAAGTGACTGGAGCTCCCACTGCCTCCACTTTAAGTCTGGATGAGACAGCAGAGGCTGGGGGATGTAACTGAAGTTGAACAAGCAGCAGTTGCTCCCCTGTAGCATCCAGAACTCGTTTAGCTTATTGCGCACACTTCTCAGGGAAGAGAAGCAATAAGAAACGATGGGAGAGCCAGTGTTTACCTGGCATCGTCGTCTCAGTAGTTTAATTTGCATCTGTGTGTGGTACCTGACCTTGGGATTTTTCTGGGAGGGAAAGACAGGAGACGCCTTTGATTTAGACAGGTGAAAAGGGATTGTGCTTGCAAGCAGCCTTGCATGCAGTGGCATGTGTGGTACATAGCCAGGGTTAAGGGGGAGCAGTCAGACTCCCTTCATTCTCCACTTCATCCACGACTGGACTTGCTACATCAAACCAAATCAAAGGACAGGAGCTGCAAACCGAAATAACCCCACTCCTCGCTTTCCCCTCATTAATGTTGTCACTGTTTATCTGTTTTACAGCAGAGCCCAGGGGCATCTGTCATGGGCCAGCCCTGGCCGCACACAAAGGGACAGTCCTGCCCCGTGTGGGTGCAACAGGCAAATTCCAGGAGCTTCAGCGAAACAAAGAGGCAGTGTCATGGGTGCCACGAGACCCAAGTTTTCACAACATTTCTATTACCGCACCTGATCCTGACTGCAGCCATCAGCAAAGTTCAGGGCAATTCCGTGCACAAAAGGTCAGGCCACGCAGTCTGAATCAAGCAGCGCTGGGGCAATCTCTGGTAGCAGCTGGGAATCATAAAATCATAGAATATCCTGAGTTGGAAGGGACATATAAGGATCATCGAGTCCAACTCCTGGCTCCACACAGGACCAGCTGAATCAGAGCATATGACTGAGAGTGTTATCCAGATGCTTCTTGAACTCAGTCAAGCTCGGTGCTGTGACCACTTCCCTGGGGAGCCTGTTCCAGTGCCTGACCACCCTCTTGGTGAAGAACCTTTTCCTGATATCCAACCTAAACCTCCCCCGTCGCAGCGTCGTGCTGTTCCCTCGGGTTCTGTCACTGGTCACCAGAGGGAGGAGATCAGCGCCTGCCCCTTCACTCCTCCTTGTGAGGAAGCTGTAGGCCACGATGAGGTCTCCCCTCAGTCTCCCCTTCTCTAGGCTGAACAAACCAAGGGACTTCAGCTTCTCCTCATATGTCTTCCCCTCTAGACCCTTCACCATCTTTATTGCCCTCCTTTGGACACTCTCTAATAGTTTTATGTCCTTTTTGTACTGTGGTGCCCAAAACTGCATGCAGTACTCGAGGTGAGGCTGCACCAGCGCAGTGTAGAGTGGGACAACCACTTCCCTAGACCGGCTGGCAATGCCCTGCTGGATGCACCCTGGGATACGGTTGGCAGGGAAGGCAGGGGGTGAACGCTGCTTGAGCTGAATACCCTCCATCAGCACCAAGGAACCTGCCAGCTAAAATCTTTCATTAATTTAAATTTTAAATAGCACCGGCAGCATTTACCCAAAGTAACGGCACAAATCAGCGTGATTGCGCGCTGCTGCAGGTGTAGCTGTCTGCCAGCACTGCTGCCACGCTCACGGTTTTTGTATGACCCAAGCCTTCTGTCACCAGGGACCCTGCAGTCAGCTCTGTACAGTCACCTGGGGTTAGAGGCAGGGAGCACTAATACCCTTTGTTCACCGGGTAAATTCTATTTCCCTTTCCATTGTGCCATGCCGCTTGTCAATGTAACGTTACACCCAGGGTAGGAGACTTGTACAAAGAAACTTCAGTGAAGGCTGGCAAATTACAATCCTTTACTTGTGAATGGGGACGTCATAAGAGATGGGTTAAAGCAATGCACCTGGTGTAAATAATTACATGCTTGAAATGGGGGGAAAGGGCTGAAGGCAAGCTATAAATGCCAGGTGATTGTTTTGGATGGCAAAGGAAGGACTTTTCATGCAGGAAGAACAAATGACCTGCTCAGGAGTCTGCTGGTGATGGAACGATTAATCTTTTCTCTTTTCCTCCTCATTCTTTCCTTGACTTTTGGGGGGGTTTTGTTCATCCTCCACTACCTCCCCCTTTTGTTCTCATTCCCAGAGCAACACCTGGAGGTAGGAGCTGCCTTAGGAAAGGAACCCCACAGTGGCTTATTCCAACCAAGATTGTATTTCAAATAACCTGAGTCTTTGTTTTGGTTTTTCCAGGACTCCTTTGATCTGCAAACCACCCTTTAAATGACTGAAGCAGGAATCTGAACACCAGTGAATTTGCTTTACCAGCCATCTGAGTTGGATTTCTTAGACCCGCAGCAACTATGCTGTGCTCAACTGGTGTGGGCAGTGGTGGTGGTCCTTGGCTTGCCTTGAGATATGTAATGCAGCTGAGCTTACTGTGATCAAAGCTCTTTTTTTGGCAATTTTCTGTGCCTTCTGCCACTGCAGGAATCGAACAAGCTCATATAGGTGAAATATGAAATACAGAAGCACCTTTTCTTGGGAGAGTAGCTTGCTTTCTTTTGAGAAGAAGAGAGGAATGGGATTTTTAGGGGTCTCTGCATAAACCCTGTTGCTCAGTAATGTTTGTTGGGACAAAAATTATCATCATAATCAAAGTTGGTTTTGTTCATGAGAGCTAGGAGTGGATAGTTATCTTTACCAAAATGTATGCTTTATTTAAATTCATCCATTTATGGAATTTCATGGGCTTGTATTACTTGTTTTGGGTAATTTAGGAAATTAAAGCATTTCTCTAAGTGTTTATCATGCATTGATATGTATTTCAATATTTACTTAACTGCTAAACAATTATCATTGATATAAGAAAAAACTTGGTGTGAGAACAATCCTGTTTAAACATATCCAGGATGTTTCAACAGTATTTTTAAGAATTTGAATTCTATTTTATATTTAAGCCTTATTTGTATCAATGCCTGTACAGTCCTTCAAAAAAGCAGTTGGACTACACTTGCTTCTGTTTCTACATTATATAATTGTGTTTTTTTGTATTGTATGTTGCACACTAATTGATACTTAGGTATTGATTACACGTGTAAGCAATTCAAAACATTCATCCCAGTTCCATCCCTTTTCCCCACACGGGTGGGAAGAATGGCGTGCCTGTACTCAGTGTTTCTCCCGTCCTGTGGGTTGTGCCGCAGTGAGCTACATCTTTCCTCTCCAAACGTTTTCAATTACACCAGGTGCCTTTGGACTGATACAGAAGCTGTAGATCCTTGGACAACAATCCTACATCTCCAGAAGAGATCATGGAGTTGCCATGATGTTTCCATGCCATTTCTAGACACAGGTATGACAGGAGAGCACACCCTGAGGCCACACACGCAAAGCTTTGGTTGACTTCCCAGTGGTGGGGCAGTGAAAGGGCTGGCTAACATATCTCTCTGCTTGGCTTTGGAGAAATCTGCTGTGTGTTGCTGCTTTTCCAGATGAATTTTTTGACCCTGAAATGAACAACATGATAGAACAGGCATTGTGGAGATAACACTGATGATGGGAGGTAACTCGGCCCATTAGCAAGGATTATTTATAGCCCCTTAAACCAGAGAAATGTAAATTATGAAACAAAGCTCTTTTAGTTTCCATCTTGTCTTCTTTTCTTCAGGTGTCTCGTTTTTCAAATTTTAATACAAAACACAAGAATAACAATAGTGATTGTACATTTTCCTACTGTGTGATTTTTTTATTCATCTGTTCATCTATTATCATTCTTCCCTCTCCCTCCCCCTTCCCCTCTCCCCCAGTAATCACTGTAACTCAAGGGGAAAGAGTCAGGATTCTGGCAAAACCTGTTTCTAACTAAACAAGTGAAATCCTGCCCCCACTGACACCACTGGCTCATTTGCATTGCCTTCATTTGGACCAGAGTTTCACCAAATACTGAGTTTAAACTCTATTTTTGGTGATTATTTTGGAATGGGCATCAGTAAAGAAAAGAATTTGGAGGAAAAGAAAAAAATCAGTGAAGAGGGACCTATTGCCTCAGAGCGGGTGTAAGAGCACACACAGGAAAACCAGTCAGCAACGCGAGAGCAGTTAAACGTTAGCAGATCGGCCTCTTTACCACCCCAAATCTGAAGCCACTTGAAAGAGCCAAAGTAGAGTTCTTGTCTGATCCTTAACAGGACTTGTGGCTGCCTTACTCACCATGAAAGATCTACCTTTACAAAGCATGCTTTAAAAAAGAAAAAGGCCCTTTTAAAAGCATTTTATTGCTTTTCATGTTTAAAAAGTCTGGGGACACAGAGAGGCTAGGGAAACCTGGACATTTCTCTGCTCACAATATTATTTAGCTCTTGTCATGCTCTGTTTCTTCATGTAGCCATTACGAGTGACTAATGCTGCAACACAGCGCTGAGCACGGCTCTCCCTGGGGCTGGGGATCTCATGTCAGGGGGGTACGATCCAATTCACGTTGAGATGGATACGTTAAATCTTTTTACTCCATGCCTTGTCAAGAAAAGCCGATCTGCCTGCTATCAAATGCACAGAGAGTGCCCCAGCCCATAAAAGCAGTTTTATGTGCTCATTGATACAGAATAGATTGTCACAAAACATTTCAGGCGTTGTTGTCAAGGTCAATAATACTGATCTATTTTAGCACAACAGGGGGGTAAAAAAGGAATTCTGTCAAGATATGACCTTTAAAAGACCTCATCTTTGGAGAATCAAAACATAAAAATGTGGAAAGGATGTTATTTTGTTACCTTTGGGCTTATCTGAACTGGCAGTAATTATACTCGTTAGCAAAGAAATAGCTCAAGAAATGATCGGGTTAGGAGCGAGATCATAGAATCATAGAATGGTTTGGGTTGGAAGCGACCTTAAAGATCATCTAGTTCCAACCCCCCTGCTGCGGACAGATGATCCAACCAAAAAAGCAAACAGTGCACTAATCTGGTGAGTTCATGTAAAGATGTTTAAAGTTCATTTTTCCAGCTGTGATTTAGCAATATTCAACTAGCTTTCCCTTAATGGGGCGCAGAGATCACACATCCAGCTGCACCCACCCTCCCCTCCCGCTCCCGTGACCCTGTGCTTCTTTTCTGCTGGTTTCAAACCAACCAGTTGGTCTTCGCAGCAAGGACTGCTCCTGCCTCTGCACAGCCCTCGGGTCTCACATGGGATCTGTGTGCACTGTGGTGCCACGAAGCATTCGGTGGGGTCACGCACAACGTGCCTGCATGTTGGGCAAAGTCTTCAGCCATGGAGAAGGCAAAGCAGAGGCAGTGGCAGGGGTCCTACCAGACTCACTGTGTGTGCTGAAAGCAGTTCAGCTGGTTTAATCTCAGTCTCAACTCACTGCTGGGCCCGTTCCTGGTATTGGTACAGACACAAGAACTGAGTTCTTTATCTATACAACCCTTCTCAGGTCCCTGAGGTTGGACATGAAGGTGAACACTTTTCTCTAGTTTTCTGTTGAATGTACGCAGACTTCATTGTGCTATTTTGCAATTTAACACTGCTAAATGTAGATCAGAACGTGACCTTACAACCTTTCTTTAGGTACACAATTATTTCATCACTGCTTTTCCTCCCTTTGTCAGAATAAGGATAATTGAGGATGGATTTACATGTCTTAACCAATGATTCACTCCCAAGTGCTTTAACTCACACATGAGCCAGCATCTACAGACAATATTGTGTCTAATAAAAAGATCTGATATGCAAAATCACCAGACTAGTTAGCCTTACTTGGGAAGATAGGTAGGTGAAGAACAAGTGTATAGAACGAGCAGTTTCTCCAGCCAGCATAAATAAGTCGTTGCCTACTTTGCTTCAGGGAGCTAATTTTTCATGTGCCACCAACATTGGCTTTTTCACTTGACTTGATCTGTATTGTGGCATATGCAGCAAGCCTTTCTCCCTTCCTCTATGTTACATTTATTTTAGGCCAGTATAAATACATCTCCAGAAATCAGAAGAGAAGAGAGTCTAAAGGTCCTTCATGCATTCTCTTGAAAAGCTGGGTTTACACGGTGTGCTCAGAGGTGCCATCCTGTAGCCTGCAAGCAAAATCTCACCTGTTTCTGAGATCTAGTGTCTACCTCAATAGTAGTCCATCCTGCTTGCCTGGCCATTCTCTTCAAGGTCTCATCCTCAGCATTAGCAGTGGCAATCGCAGGTCTCATGTCTCTGGTGACTGGACATGGGATTAAGGGTGGCTGTTCCCAGAGGTTCATCTATTAAAAGTATCCCAAAGAGATAACACATAATACTTTTAACTTCCTTTAAATGTGAGTAGCATTAGGACTTCAGAAGTGCTGGCAGAATCCATTTAGCAGGTGATAGAAGTTCCTTTCATCATCCCAGGTGGGCAGTGCTGAGTTATGGGGAGCATCTGTATTTGTATGACATCTTCTGCACACAAACCAAGGAACTTTTGACTGAACTTGAGTTTGTTCCTCTCGTTCTAACTGTCCTGAGGCCTCCATCAAATCTAATGTTGGATGGGGGATGACTGAGCATGGGACTCCCTTGGAGTGTGAAAGTTTAACCATGTGAAAAGGGACCTTTAACCATTATTTTACCCAAAAGTTGTCGATTTCCTAACAGTTCTAGCAGAGATCAGGGACTGCAGCTATTTGCATCCTGCTTGGATGGTAGGACCTTTGGGAGACCAAAGACAGCAGGGATCTTCCCTGTTGTACGAGGAGCAAAGTCGTACTTTGACAGAATTCCCTGGAGTGGAGAATTCCCTCCCGCTTCCCCATCTTTTGGTATAAATGTGAGATACTGGATACTTAGGACCCTGTCTATTGAAGGAATGTACGCTACGGCATTTGTCTTTTTGCACAGAGTTGGGCAGTATGGCATGACTAGGAGCTTTCAGCAAGAAACTGGCTCACAGATCACTGTACTACCCCTGAATCTCAGGCTGAAATGAATTTCTGAAATGAATTTCCAAAATGAATTTCCATCCCAAGTCCTTTGCTCTTTGTCACTTAAACATCTCTGGGAGAAGCCGGACTCAAAATAATTGCTACTGATGCTCTTCAGCTCTTCAACTTGGTCTTATCCCCGCAGCAAAATCCCTGTCCCATGCCAGGTTCAGTTCCAGGCTGATTTGTGAAATTCCTCTCTCTTACCTTTTGGAGCAGGGCAATGACAGCGTTCAGTTGGAAATTATTTCTTGGGTCACTGAGCTAAACTTTCCACCACGGGGAAGCAAGTCCTGTAATCCTGTTGATAGACAAAGGCATACACAAGAAGTGAAATGGCTATTAGTCTTGTTGGATTATCTCCTAGCGTATAAATGGACAGACATATAAATGGATGACTAATTCAGAGTAGTGAGTAATCACAAGATAGCAATATTTCCATAGCTTGGGAAAGTCCAGACTATGTGTGCTGTTTGGTGTCAGCTGAGATGAAAAATGGTGGGTTTAGTAGGTCAGCTAAGATACCCCCACATAGAAACATGGCTTTTGATAAAGCAAGCAAACGCATGCAGTGCTGCCTAACAGAAATATTCCATAAACCCCATGCATTATACTTTCAAAAGAGAGACCATATGTACAATTACATGATAAAGTTTAACGGAATCTGTGAGCTCTGCCAGTGTCCTGAACCATGAAAGCTGCAGATATTTATAAATGTCAGCAAGATCTCCAGTGAAACCGTAACATTGGTATTTACTTCAGGACTTCATTACTATTTATTATTGTATAAGATCATAGATTTGAAAGTATAAATAGATGGAGGAATTTTCTGTGGACAGCAAAAGCATGATTTGGAATATATGCGTCTGGGAGGCAAGTGGAATATCTGATGCATAGGAAACATTAAACAAAGGCTTTTTCTTGGAAATCTTTTTATATGCTCTAGTTCAGTTTATATTTCTGCCATCACAAGCAGGGCCCAAGCACAGGCAAGGAGGAATTACATAACTTTTGTTTATATTTCCATTATTTTAGCTGATGTATTTAGAACAGCTTGATAAATTAATCATGACTTGTGGTCCAATTCACAAGTTTGTCGGCCAGTTTGCATTCCTGTGTTTGCAGAACTTAAAACACGATGCACTTCTTAAACTTGGGACATTTGGCAAATTGTCTCTCCATTGAACCTAACCCGTGCCGAGCGCTTCCTGCCCTACAACACCCACTCACAGAGCACTACGAACCAGAAATTCAGTGTAAGCAGCGTGGTTCCTGTGGCAAGAAGGGAATTACATTAGGTTTATGCAAGATGAAAGATTTGCCTTGTCAGTGGAGTTACTGGCTGACTTCTGTCTCCCTCCTCCCCCATATAAGCTAAAAAAAACCCAGGGTGACCATCGTGTCATTGAGAGAATTACACTTCAGGTCTAGTCACGCATGAATACATTTGGTTGTATTGTTGGTTTGTTTTTTTGTTTTGTTTTTTTTTTTTACCAATGAGATATCTTCTGCATATTTCCTTAAATAAAATGAAAAATTCTAGTAGGATTAATTTAAGATCCAAAATTATCCTAGCCTCGTTTTCCTCTGCTACTCATTACCCACATTTCTCCTAGTTTCCTGGAATTTCTAACTTACCCACTAGTTTATATATGTTCTTCAGATCATCTGTCCCCAGAAGTAAATAAGGTTCAGCTTCAAAAAGTGCAAAAGAACTTGTCATTTTCTCTCCAGGTTTCCAGCCGCTTTAGCTCCTTCATATTATCTCCCTGACCTCACTGTCAATTCTCATGTATTCTCCACAGCCCTACAAGCAGTAGCAGCTCATGCCATTGCAGCGCAGTGTCATAGCTTGCTCCGACTTCACGGCTGCCCCCCGCCCCCATGCCAGATGCTGCTGGCCATCCTGTTTCACGATGCACGTTGCAGAGGGCTCCTCACGCAGCAGAAAAGATGTGAGCAGCTTGGGTCTGCCGCACTGCAGGTTCCTGTGTGATCCTACTCAACTCTTGGCTGCATGGGGCATGCCAAGCTGTTAGCCCTCCTCTTCAGCTTCATGTCACATGGTGTCGTATGGTGTGATGGATGGCACTGGCTCGTGATTGTCTTCACCACTCAAAGTGGGCAGCAAAACTGCACACAAAGCTCCTCTTAGTTTGCCATGGTCAATAGATTTCGGCACCATGTTTTTCAGCATCATCTTCTTAAACCAAGAGTTCCCAATTTACAGGCACCAGAGACAACCCTCACCCATCAAATTCTTGTGGACCAACCAAACCCACACTTCCACTGGAGGATTTTAGGAAATCTCTGGACCTGTAGGGAAGATGTTAAATATATATGCAGAAACACTCCACCAGTAGCGGCACTCAAGCTCCTCATATGTTAAAGGAAGAGTATCAGGCAAAACAAAGTCAAATTATTAAGGAGCAGATGCCACCTTCTTAGGCAAACCAGTGTCTGAGGAGCAGGGAGACAATACAAGAGATGCTTTAAGAACAACACACAGGTCACAGCTCTGACCCCCAGAGCTCAGCAAGGTCCCTAGGTAAAATGGGGAGAAAGATGTAACTGCAAAATCTCTCAGCCAAGACAAATATCAAATACACAAATAAATAAATAACTGCTGGTTCCGCTATTTCATTCAAGATGTGGATTACATAGATTTAATTAAGCCGTTCATAAAAAACTGTTTTGCTATCAACAAAATTAAACATTCCAATTTCTGTCAGAATTTCTCATTTTAATTTCCCTAATTTTAAGAAAAATTATGTCAAGGAACTTTGAAGAAAACAAAGGTTTGCACTTCAAGTTAAACAAAAGATTTAATTAAAACTACAAATTAAATTTGTAGCTTAAAGAAACCGTGACTCCTTTTATAAATGCAAGCTGTGATCTCAATGGACAGAGGGGATGGGAAGAGGATTGAGCCCTTATCATCTCATTCTTCCCTTGGTCCGGACCAGCGTCTCAGGGTGGGCTGAACGGAAGTAGCCCTATCAGCTTCTGCAGGGCAGCCATCTACAGCACCCACCCAGGTCCAGGTAGCACCTGGCCTGTCAGTGACTCCTTATGGATGATGAAGCCAACCGTCTTCAAGAAGATGAAGATGGCGAAGGGAGATATGCTGGGGGAGGGTGTGCAGCAGCAGAAGGAACAATGGATGCTCTGATTTGGGTGTAGAAGGAGAGGCTGGATTGCGAAAGACGGCGGGAGAACAAAATGCTGTAGAGATCTAGGGAGTAGTAGACTATACTCATTTAACGGTATACACTGTCAGCACAACCATCATCCACTTCTATTATGGTGTATGCTTGACTCAGTTGGGAGGAACACATGTGCTCAACCAGGGCCTGGGCTGAGGCACAATACCACACATACAACATGGGTTATGGTGCTCTACAGCTATTAATAGGTAAATTTATTAATGTTTGCCTTTTTTTCATTATGAATGGGTCATAAAGAATGTTTATTGCTCTAATGTCTACAAAGACAAGTGTTCGCTATTTTATGAGACCAGTAGTGTTTCTACAAGTGACAGGTGACTTTGTGCTGACCTTGGGCTTGGGACAAACATTTCGTTTCAAAAGATGCATCCAAGAGGTAAATGACGGGAATGCTGCTGCAAAGCTTGTTCATAGCTGTCAGGTTTCCACCAGGGACGAAGTTTCTATGTATCCTTTTTAAATTTTTAAAAATAAAATAAATGGAAAAATACTGTAATCTGGGCATGTTGGCTTGTCTCAAATTGTATTGAGTGCAAATATCTCAAATATAGAGTTGTAAATAGGGCCATGGCACACAGTAAAGAGAGTGTGGAGTGTTTAACATGCTACTTTATTCAAATCAGCAAGTCCCATTATAGTACATTAACGTAATGTCTTCTGTCAGAGTCTTCCTTCTTTGCTTTGTTAGACCGCTGCGTCTCTCAGACACACAGCTGCTGTTTGCATGAGGTATTAGGAACTCTCTCTCAGTGAAAGGTACTATATCGGCATCAATTATTTCCATTTCAGCTGTGCCGGGGTGAAAGTCAGCAACTGCACGCTGTTGTTCAATCTCTGATGTGCTCTGCAATCCAGACAGTAAAAGCTGAAATACCTATAAGTTATCTCTTCCAGTTGTTGTTCCTGCAGATTTGAAATATAAAATATAATTTTGCCTGTAGGTGTTGTGTTTAACCACAAGCAGAGGAAATGCATCACTTGCTTTTGTGTCAGATTATAATCGTGATCTTTGACATATGGTGAGAACCAGGAAGCAAAATGGAGAAAGATCAAACATGACCTTCACCTGTACTAAATATATCTACATTGCCAACCAAATGTAGACAGATTTTTTTTAAGTGTTTCATGCTTTGGGGCATTTTTAGTAATGCCTTTTTTTTTTTTCCCCCCAAGAGAACAACTGGAAGCATCTTTAAAAGGCCTGAATTTTGAGAGGGTGTCTCAGCAGTTCATAAAAAGCCATGTCTCTCTATCGTCATGCAAGCTGGGAGCCTGGAAAGTTCTAGTCGCTGCAGACTATCTTGGTCCGCAGCCTAGGTTCTCGCTTTCACACAGGAAACACATGGTCTTGGATCGGACTTAGAGATGGAGGAGATAGAAACGTTCAGTGAAAGCAGTGAAGGGCACAACGTTTGCATTGACGTCTTTGCTAGCAAGTACATTGTCTGGGAAAGTCTTGGGTCTCAGTCTTCCAGTTGTTGCACTGATGGCAGAAGGAGCTCAACTCATGCTAATAACATGACCTCCCTTTTTCCCCATGTTCAAAAACCCTCCTTAGAAACTGCTTCCTTCATGGGATCTCTTAAGACTGACTTTTGTAGGCAGTATTTCTCTGCAAGGCCACGTACTGTGTGGTGTTATTCCATAGATCATGTGTCTCTGAGCTGGAGTGTGTTACAGGGCAAGGACCTTGTCGGCTCACCACTCTGTAAAATACCATTGTGATTTACAGGAAATAATAATAATTTCTAATAAAATGGCCTTAAAAGGCATGATAGAGAATTAGGCTCCACATCTACAGGCTGTTGGAAGCCTATATATAGTGCTTAAGAGCACAAGTAACAATTTTTGGGGGGATGTCATAAATGAGTCTGCACTAGAAACAATTTTAAATGTCTTTGAATAGATTGTTTTATAGCAACTTCTATCAGAAGGGGATTACAACAAATAAAAATCCCTCCCCTCATACAAACCTAAGGTAAATATAATCCTAGATTTTCCCCCACTTTGAAAAAAGTGAAATGATTGTGATTGCATAATAAATATTTTAGTTTCTCAAAATAAAACACTGGTACTTGTATTTAAAGAGGTTTCAACATCAGCGTTCACTGTCAAGCTGTTAGCTCTGAAAGAGGCAAAAAAAGCATAATTTATAAATAAAACTAATGAAAAATAACACCAAATTTACATTGGTTTGACATAATCCTGGGAATTCTTGGCAATTAAGATGCTGCCTCTTCCAAAGTGTGTGTGCTGTTCTACCATAGCCACATCCTGAAAGATCCTGCCCCCCCCCAGTACAGACTGGGACTAGTCCCAGTACAAACTTGATCCCCTGGTCCCCTACCAGTACAAATTGGCATCTGTAGCCCAAAGCACCTGAGCCTGAGCATGGCAGGGAGTGTGCTGATGTTTGATTTAGTGTTACGTAGTCCTACGAGGAGCAGGGAGTTGGACTCGATGATGCTTATGGGTCCCTTCCAACTCGAGATCTGCTATGATTCTATGATCTCAGGTTTAGGAAAACTCACTCGGAGTTTCCCCTCTGTGAAAATCAATCATTTTACATAGCTCTGTGTGGCAGGTGTGAACAGGGATTGAACAGGTGACTTTGCAATTCAAGTGAAATTGCAAATCCTATAGCACCACTGCTTTTTCTAATATATGCCTCCGACATAGTTGGCATATATTGTACTCTCAATTAAAATCCAATGATTAAAAGAGCCACCTTTTCCAGTAGCTGAGATTAGAGTAGGCTAGTTTTATATCATAAGATGGTTTTATTTATCTTTTTATGATTAAGTCTGCAGCCTTTGAAGCTGAAATCTATTTTGGAGTATCGTTGCATGTATTTTTGCTACTACAGCAAAGACAAGAAGGAGGATTCCTATTAACAGCAGCTCATCTGCAGCATCCCGGTGAAGCTGGGGTGGCTTAATCTAAAGGGATTTTTAAAGGGATTGTTGCAAGCTTTAAAACTCAACACAAGAGGGCTCCAGTTCCTTTTGTCAGGAAAAAAAAAATCCCAGCTGATGAAAAGAGCACAGCAAGGCTGAGAGGAGCAGTTCCCTCATGGTATAGTGTTGGAGCATGGTGACAAAGAGCAGCACGCAACTGCTGGCAGAAGATGTCTTGTCTGTGCCTGGCTCACCATTCCCCCGGGATGGAAACAGAAAAAACTGGAATAATTGCTACATGAATGTATCTGTGAAAATGAATGAAAACATGTGGTGTATGAAAGCCTGAGGTTTTGTGCTCAAACACCGACAGATTAGGGAAAGGTCAAGAGAAGTTCACCCTGACTGACCCAGCTTCTCCAATCTGCAGCCTGACTCGGTCTTCATCCCCTCCTCGCACACCAGCTCTGAAACAGGGAGTTGCCATTAGCCCTTCTCTGTGGGCAGGAGAGCGGGTGGCTTTGAGGCTCCAAGGCACCAGGCCCTCAGCTGGGGAAGACACAGCATCCCGTCTGACCTGAGGGAAGGGTTTTCTCAACGAGTTGTGCTTTCCTCAAACAATCCTGCAGCTGCATACCCATCGCCTCCTGTGTTTCACAAGCCCTGCCTTCGTAGGTTGGGCTTCACATGATGAAAGAGAAGACCTGTCAAACAAGGACTTAAATCAAAGGCATCCTAGATGTGAATATCAAGGTTGCTATGATACGGGCTTGACTTCCCATCATCAATCAGTATACAAGTAGCTTTACCACCTTCCCTAGTTCTTGTTGGGGAGAAGGAGTAGTGTGGCCTAGGGGCTGGAGCCATTGCTGGGGAACTCAAGTGCCTTTTCTTCTCTTCTTCCTTGTTTGATGACCTCCTAAATGATCAGGGGACTGGTCGTTCCTGCCTGTGAAAAGGGGATAGTGGTGCTGCCATTGTAAAGTGCTTTGAGATCTGTTGATAGGAAGAATGCTATGTAAGAGCAGTGTTTTACTGATATTAGCACATGTGGAAACTGCTGCTGGAGCATCTTCTGGGAAGAGCTGACCATGCTGGAGCCTGCTTTGCCCCAGCAGACTCTCTGGGGCTGTGTCCCTTTTCTCAGGCTGCTTTGGGAAGGCTGCTCCAGTGAAAAATAGTTGTACAAACATACTGCTGTCTTTGTACGCACGGAAAGTAGGGGCTCTCCGGGGTCTGTCCACTTGCTAATAGTGATAAAGGAGGAAAGAACTGCATATCTGCTAGAAAATAAGTGGACTTCAGAGGAAGGAAGGAGGAAAGACATTGTCAATCATCTCTGAAAATAGCCCACAACAGAAGGAAGGAAACGGATGTCGGTCATTTCTGCTGCTCATCTCTCATTTCCCCTTGGACAATTTTATTCCAAAGCTGTTACAAGGCTTTTTGGGGAAGATATTTGGCACTGCTTTTCTGTGCTATAAAGCATGGGAACTAATGTTTTGATTGATACCAGTAACTGATTTCCCTTGTGATGGGTTTCTAGCCTGTGTGTCCAGTGCAAGAGGCATCCTGTGGAAGTACTACTGCATTCCAGACAGGCAATTCGTTGCACTCAGGAGGGGTGAGGGGGAAAAAAAACCCAAAACACTTATCTCTGCGGTCGCTGGCAGCTGGCAAGTTTCAGCAACAGGTTTGACTGGGCTGACAGCTGTTGTGAGCTGGAATGAAACCATTCAGCACTTTATGTATGGACCATGAGAGTATGATCAGGCTGGATGTGAGTAATGAGGCTAGTAGTAATAATGAGACTAGTAATACCTAATTGAATTAAGTATTAATTCTTAATTTGAAGCGCTGCATGAAATATGTCTGTGGTACTCAAAAGGACTCATAGCTGGACCTCGCCAAAACTCACAGTGCATTCATAGCAACACTGATTTTAAAGACTTTCTGAATGTTCTCAACCCTGGACCGGTAACGGGAAGAGGAAAGCCCCACTTCATTTGAATGAGCTCTTTAAGGCATCTTAGTTATCACCCAGCTCTATTCAGTGGCTTGCCTCATTAAGGTCTCTATTTTGCACATCCTCAGCACCAGAACTTGTCCCTGGAAAGTGGATACTCTGCCACCTTCTGCTGTCTCCACTGCAGGAATCATCCGCATCTAATAGAGCTTTTCAAACTTCTCCAAGCTGTTCTGACCCTTTAGTCCCCTCGCAAACATGGACCAGTGGTGGAGAGGGCTCTTGCTGAAGTAAGGGTATCTCATCCAAGACATATCCCCCCCTTACATGCTTCAATGTACGAATGAGTGTTGGCACAAGGCCGTGTGTTGTCTCAGGATTTTAACATGCTTTTTACAAGGAGGCAACTCTCGTGTCTCTGATGGGAGGGATTATGTGCACTTAGCAAGTTGCTGGTATTATGACATGGACATGTGCACATGAAGCTTGCATGGCTGAGTGTGTTATGTCACTGTGTAAGCAACTGCAGAGCCACTTCAGCATCAGACCCGTTAGCACTTCATTCCTTAAGAACTTAATCTTGCAATCCTTTCTACTGCTAGTAGCCCTTACTCATGTAAGTAAGCAGATCTTCCATTTCAGCCCTTGTAGCCCATAAGCTGCTCCCTGTTCCCACAAAATCCTCAGTGCCAGGAGGCTTTCCAGCCTTAGTGTTGTTGCTGTCATGTTCTTTGCAACCATAATATTTATTCACGAAAAGCTACCACATTCATTCTGACCTGACTCTTGAATGAAGATGGTGGCAAAGAGCCTGCTGGCTTCAGTTCTGCAGGCTCAGAGGCCTTATCTAAGGAGCTGCATCCCGTAAAGCTCTGAGCTTTACATCATCGGGTCCAGGCAAAGGCTAAAGCATGGGCCAAAAGGTTAATCACACAACCTGACTCCACTGCCACTCTTGGAAAGTCACTCCCATGCCGAATTCCCGTAGACAGCTCGGCACTATCCAAGATTTAGCTCTGGTAGTCAATAATTTGCGGGATTTCATGGCACAAGTTATTAACCTGGCCAATTTAGTGGTTCTGTGCAGCCCCAGTCCCTTATATATCACCTCTGTATAAACCACATGCTCTGACTCTCTGAAAATGCAATTTCTTAATGAAATTCAGCTTTAGAAAATGCAGGTGTTACAACACCTGTTTTCACTAGGACAACCCGTTAATGCAATTAGCTTCCCAAAGCCGTACTGTATGGGGAGAAATGCACATGAGGGCTCGAGGCATCGCTGTAAGCAACAAGTATCTCTTTTCTTTCTGGTGCCAGAATTAGGAGACAAAAAGTTTCATGGGTGGTCCACAGTGAAGGGAGAAATCTTTTCCTTTCCCTTTCTTTTCCCTCCTCCACAAACAAGCACTAGAGAATACATTGCTTTCAGCGGGCAGCATGTCCCTATCACTATTAATTGCACCTTTCAGCGAATTTACTAACTGCTCCTTTGCCATTTATTAGGCAGGGGACGGAGTGTGAAAGGTTGTTATCTGAAGTGTGCTCTGGGAGGCTGAACTCCCTGTGAGGTTGGCGATTTCCAACCTTGGGGCTTGTTTGATTACATTTGTGCCCCGTCTCAGAGGTATATTTTTGACATGCAGTAAAAACAAAGCCAGAAAGCCATAGGAGATTTTTTTTTCTTGGTTCTTAGAGAAAACAGCTGCCCACATTTGGTTGGATTTGAAGTGAATTGCATCTTTTTTGTCGCCTGTATTACACGGTCACAGGTTTCACAGATCTTTATGTTTAATTAATGCCTTCACATCCGTATACCATATCTCCAGGCAGGTATCAGCAATGTTACCCAGATCTACCAGTTTAATTTCAGTGCATCTCCTTCAGTCTCTAGCTGTCCCCTAGAGCTGGATCCCCATTTGAGCACACTGCTTTATAACCTGGTGACCGTGGGAAAAGACTTTTTTTACACTCGGATATTTCAGAGTGTTCCCATGAACAGTGAATGTCTGTGTCCAAGCTCAGGCAGAGTTTCATTCTACGTGAGGAGACGAGCATCTGGCCCGGTGGTCAACCAGCAATGCTGTATGGTTGGCACAGATGTGGTTTGAACAGAGATGGAGTTTCAGGAAGCTGGCTCACTCCTTGGCATTGCTACAGGCTCCCTTTGGGGTTTTGCCCATGGCATATAGATACCTCCGCTGTCCCTGAGCACCAGGTACTCTGAGCTTTCTCTGGAACATTTGATCTAATCATTTCTTCTTGTAGAATTAGATGTCAGCAGATGGGAGAGGTTCCTGTTTCCCCTGCTTGACCTACTTCGATGTTCATCCCATCACTGCAGCCAGAGGGAGGAATGGGCTTTGTCACACAATTCAGTAGCAGAAGCAGATCCAGAGCCCCAAGCCTTGCCCTGGCTTGGGGACAGTCTAACACCTGGCTAGCCGCCATGCTTGCCTTCCTCATGGCCTTCAGAGGAAGAAACTTCTGCCACACTCAGAGCTGGCACAGGCGTAACTTTTAACCCTGTGAATTCATCCCCATGGAAGTAAGACATGTTCATATAAGTAGCTCAGGTCTGAAGTCTTTCTACACATTAGCTGCCATTAACTCTGTAATAATATGGAAGGGCAATTTGCTCTTTGCTGTAGTATTGGATGAGCAACATCCTCAGGACTTGCACTCCCGGTTTGAATATGACTTTGACCACATCTAAAAAGAGTTATTTAAGAAAGAAAAAGACCAACAGGTTAAACTGGCTTCTTTTACAGCCAAGTCAGATGGTTATTAGTGTTGAAAATATTTTCAGATGTGTATTTCTTCCTGGTAAAGTGAAGCACGGACGAGTGTGACTTCAGCATAGCTGAACAGAGATCCAAGATAGGTTCGGTGCCGAGCAATGGCTTCAAGGGGACTGCACAGCCCCTAACCATGTTATAGCACTGGGAGTGAGCGTGCATCTCTGCTAGACACCAGCCCATGACACAGGGCAAAGTCAAGGGGTACTCTGGCAATCTACCCTCCTTTTGGAGCATCTTACCCAAGAGAGCATGCAGAGAGCTGCTTAAAAATCCTTCCCTGTCTTCTTTTCACATGCCTCCAATGTTACAAAATGCAGCTTCCCTGACCAGATTTTTGTATATGCTGCAATTCCATTAAAAATGGTAAATTTTTAGTATGCATAAATATATGGTTATATTTTATACATAGCTACTTTTTAGTATTTTGGTGCCATTTTTTTCAATTTTATCTGTCCTGGTTGTGTGTTCAAATGTGTCGTTTCCTCCTGAGGACTGTAATTTTTGCACTGTGGGTAAAGAAGCCTCAAAAGAATAAGGTTTTTCAGGCAAAATATCCAGGGCACAATATCTGCTTTCATAAAGCTCTGGACATGCTGTTTGCCATTTCCTAATCTTATTCCTGTTTTTTAGTGCTGCTAGAGACTAACTTCTGGTGGCAAAGTCCTTGTACAGAAAAAAGTGAATATTTTGACCAATAGCCTGAAATCACACATTCTTTCATTGAAAACAGTTAATTAGGAATTGAGCTCCGAAGTTAATTTCACCAAGGTCATTCACTGTTCTATTGGGTCCAGTGACCCTGTCTTAAGTAATCACGGCATTAACATACAAGGTTATAGCTTTCTTTTCAGTTGATGACATAATCTCTTTAATTGGTGTCAGGAGGCCTGCTTATGAAAGAACCATGGAAAACACCTATGGACTATAATTTTACTTTCCCCATTCACAGAGCAAATGAAACAAGCCTTAAGAATGTACTAGAGGCTCATTACATCTCCTAGCCTGTCAACACAAAGCCCCTCCGTTTCAGCCAAAGCATTAAGAATGATCAATTCTGTTTACTTCTAACTTCAGCCTGTGAACTATTAACCTTTTCAGCAAAACTGGTGAATAGTAAATGTCAGATAATCCTCTCTGAGAAAGTTAAGAGGGTAGATAATGCATTTTAATTGATTAAAACTTGCATGAACAAAAGTTTAAAATATCAACAGGAGAATCCCTCGCAATTCCTATTTTTGGTGGGACACGATCCAACTATTCCGCATTCAGCCCAGTGTCCTCTTTAATTTTCTCTTTTCTGAGACAAAACTTTTCTAAAAGCTGTACCTGAAAATTAATATCCTGCTTAGCAGAAATTCTGCTTTTAGAAGACAAGGTCCTTCCACAGCTGGTGTGCACTGGCTCAGCAGGAGAGGAGCTACACAGCGTTAAGCTAGGGCAGGATTTACACAGGTTGCTATTGTAGGTAGATTTAAAACAAATATCCCTGTTGACCATATTTACAAAGCTTCAGAAAAGGGTGTAAATACTTTTATGTGTTCTTTTCATTCTATAGTACTAGGAGTTACTGCTTGGCTTTTTTTTTTTTTCTTCCTTTTTTTCAGCAATTTGGACTCTTCATATTCTATGATTGATCCAACTCCTTCATAGGGAATTTTCTTTGTAGCTCCTATAAAATCTGTCAGCGGTCTCTGAATCACAGAGGGTCTTAAATTCTACAGTAAACAACACTACACCATTTCTGGAGATAGCAAGATGTATTTCACCAACACCACAATTATTCACATCTTCTGCTTTTTTTTTTTTTTTTTCCTATTGCATTCCTCTAAACCTTCTACTATTTCAGGTTTTTAGCATCTCTTTGAGGGGTGTTCACATAACCCACTTTTCTACTGTTGCACATTACCTTCTGATCATTCCCAGCTTCATGAAGCTCTCTCTTAAGTTCATATTTATCGGTTGAAATCATCTTCACAATTTTTGTGCAATTTTTATTTTCTGATTGAAAATAATTTTTGGTTTTGTTTAAAAAGGGAAGAAAAAATTTGAAAATTAATTGATTGTTTTCAAAGGAAACCTTTAAAAATAAAAGTCTACTTTTTTTTGGTTGTGAGTGCACAATACATTAATGGCAGTCCTTCCCAATCCTTTATTTTTTTAGCATGCTGTGTTATATCCACTTGGAGTGAATACTGCTTACATTAACCCTCCTCATCTTCAGAGCTATGGCTATTAAAATAAAGGAAACAAAGAACCCAACTTGTTATTTGATACACAAAACAATGCAAAAGACTGGCAAAAGCATTCATATGGAAGAGAAATTGTTAAACATGTTTCAGTAAGCCAGAGAATAAACTCAGCATTAGTCATCTCTTAATAGCAAAGCATTATTCCACTATTATCCTTATTTTGTGAGCTGATCCCAAAGGAAGGCCCACCCCAATTGCCCCTGGCTCTGCCATGCCGAGCATAAAAAAAACCCCCCAAGATCTGGGTGTAAGTTATCAACTGAGGTATGTCCATCAGCAATTTTTTACCCCAACTTGCTATGGCTCAGAGCAGCCCCGCATGACAAGCTGGGCTCTATGGATGAAGTCAACAAGGGAACGGATGGTCAGTCAGGCAGAGCAAAGTTGAGGACCAGGCGAGCTGTGGCCAAAGATCAGATGAGCTGTGGCCAAATCTCTCCCCTTTTGCAAGCAACAGTGGTGGCAACACATCCTGTGAGTGCCTGGTGGTGCTCAGACCCCCCCAAAAGGGAAGGGGGCATTGGGACAGGAATGGGCATCTGGGGGTTATAGGTACAAGCTGGGAATGTGTTTTATCACCTCTGGAAATACCCACTGGGTAAACGATGGCCCTTGCCTTTCATCCCTTCCCTCTCCAGGAGAGCAGAGGGTGGAAACAGCTGAGCTTGAACAAAATCCAAGTGGGTTTGTTTTGATGGGATGAAGTGTTGTACCCATCAACCTTATCCTGGCCTGTTATGGCATCCAAACGATGCCATTCTGTGAGCATCAGATTATAAATTATACTGTCACCTTTCCCATATTCTCTTAGTTGGTGCACCATCATGTTTTTTCAGGTTTTTTTGTAGCTTTTGGAGGGAGAAATCACACTGCTACATTTTCTTGTGCACAGGAACATGGCTGTTTTTATACTGTGGAGTGTGAAGAGAAGGTGGTTCTGATGTCCAGGGAGGAAAGTGTTGTTCTACCTGCACCACCAGTGCTTTAGGCAGTGAAGTGATGGGTCTTCTGCCAGTGCAGCTGGGACCCTGTTTTGTCTTCCAAGGAAACTGGGTTTTCTTGATGTTTCCTACCTGTGCTGTGCTCTGGGACTCACTGGGATCAGTCCCCTCTCCTCTGCAATCTCAGTTTTGGATGTAACAATATGCTCCACACTGATATGCCTGATTAGTCTTTTTTCCGCAAGGAACTCCAGATAATTTTGGGCATTACCACTGGTTTATCTGGAGTTGCACAGTTGCAGAGTCAACTGGTTGATGTCGATGGTAAAGCTTGTCATGTGTTATTGCCATTATCTGCACTTGTGGGGCTCCCAGGATGCTGATCCTCCACTGCGTTAGGTGCTCTACAAACAGGACAAACGAACTGTTTCCATCGTAAAGAGCTGAGCATGTCAATTGAGCTCAAGTCCCTCTTCAGAGGGCTTGTTTTCATCTGCTGAATTTGCTGTGGGCATCCATGTAAGCTGGATGGGGCTGTAGTTTCTCTCCCATTACCTTCGTCTCTCCTTCTACTAGCTTCTGGATTCAAGAAGAGACCTACGGATAAGTCTTAGGAGAAGACACCCAGCACTCCTGGTCCAGCACCCTCAGCTATCCTGGTGGTGGCGGCAGTGACACCGCTCTGTGAGGAGCACTCACCCAAACTTCTGCCATGGACAGCAGTAGAGTTCACTGTGCCAAGACTTAGGTCTTTTAAACTCAGTCCCCTGTTTATTCTTCCTATGTAGATGATCGTTATCTCAAACCACAGTCTTGACTTCAATGCAGAAGTAGGGATGTGTGTGTCCGTGGGTGTACAGGTCGTATATGGATTTGCTTAAAACTTATTGCATGGATTCAGTAATAAAACGAGTCTTCTTCTCAGGCAGTGGTACTTTTTAGTTAGACAAAATTCTAAAATAGATTCTGCTCTCTGCACCCCAGCTTCCCTTCAAAGGAAGGCAGCTTCCCTCGGACGCAGAAACACACCACAATTTTCTTATTTGTCTTCTCTTTTTTCAAACTTGTTTAAGTCTTTAGGAGCTGGTCTTGCCCATTTAGCCACAAAATGCATGTGCGTGCATGCGTGTGTGTGTGTGCTTCCAGTGAAAAGAAGGGAAAAAAAATCCACAGGTTTGAGTTTGTACAATGTTTGCCCCTTTTCCCAGCAGGGATGGGTTTTGAGAGCCAGGAGACAAAAAGCATGGCCTCAACAAGCTGAATTTAAAAAAGAACATCATTTTCATTATGTAGTCAATCTCAATTACAAGCAAATGTTTTCTCTGTTGAGACTTTTCTCTTTTCAGAGCATTATGCAAGCCTCTTTTGTGGGTTGAGAGAAAGGATCAGTGGTCAATAGGGAGCAGAGTGTTGTGTACAGTGGATTTTTGTATCCTTTAGTCTACTACATAATGCGTTTTGTCAGGAGAACAGCCCAACATCCTGAGCAGATTTGCTGAATTAAAGAGCACAGCAGGGATAGGAAACTTGTTGCTAGGTGACTGACAACTGCTGCATGTCAGTATCTCTGCGCCGGAGGTTACTCTTCCCTTTTCTTCCACCACTCAGTCTTGCCTTTTAATCTGCATCCATAATTAACTCTCTTAATACTGTGCAGCCATTTCTTTCCCTTTTGCTTCAGATGGCTGTCTTGCCATTATTTAATCTCGAACGGAGAGGAAAAAACTATTTAATTTTTGTGCTTCGCTTGGCGGGGAGAAGTTGGGAGTTTTATGCAGCACAATGTCTCATGTCTGCGCTGGGATGAGATGGCTCTTAAAAGGCATTTCAGAAGATATATGCTCTTTGTTCATCTTAATGCTCAGTGAAACATTTCTGTGTTTACCGTTCTTTCTAAAGCCTGTTTGTTTCAGTTCAACTTAATTGAAACGTGATTGCTTTTAACTGTTTAGGTTTGGTGACCTTCCAAGCTCTTTCACTTGTGTATTTTGCAAAATAGATTTTCTTTGTATGAGGCTCTTTCTTCAATGACTGGAAATCCAGGGCTGCATCTGGCCTAGATTTGCAGTGGCAGAAGTCAATTAAACAACAGTGTTTACCCTGCTTATTTTTACTTTTATTTTTCATGTGCAGATCAACCGTTAGTCACATTTGTGAAACTCTGTGCTGTTCCGAGGATGCATCTGCGTTCAAGAATTGCCTCCCTGGTTTATACCCATCGGTCGCTCTGGAAATGTATTTATTTTAATTTTTGTTTTTATTCCAGCTGCTGATCCAAAATACACGGTATTTAGTGAATGTCCTAATTGCAGCGATGTGATTATTTGCTTGGGTTTTTATTAGAAAATGACAAGAAAATATATGTCAACCTTTATTCTGGGCGCTCTTTAAAATAGCACCTTTTTTTCTTCATTGTATATGCATGTGTTTTGGGGAGCCTGAATTCAGAAGTTCAAAGGAATTAAAACAACAATGAAAGCTCTTATTTTTTCTTGCAGGTTTGTAATAAAGCTGCAATCATGGAAAGTATGCACCTTAGACACTCTTTATACTGAAAATTAGACAGCAATTTAAGAAGAATAGCCAAGCAGATGTGAGAAGTGCTGCTGGTGAAAATAGGTGGCAGGCATTGCTCCTAGGGGCCAGTCGCCCGTTTGCTCAGTAGAGTACTGAACTTGGATAATTTAAGGGGAAAAAAAATGCCAAAGACTATTAAGAAGCTGTTTCTAGAGAAGACCTCTTTCCTCACCGGTGCAAAAGGTTTTACTGACACCAGGAGCTATAAATTATATTGCTCTCTATCAGTTTCTGTGAAACAGGTCCACTGAGGGCAGATTTGATCACCGGGAGCAAGTAGCACAATGAGCACTGTCTTATTAATGTCCATGATCTCCGACTTCAAGTTTGTAGCCCAGGAACGTGAGTGGAGGGATTTTCACTGATAACCACGGTGGTGTTTCTCCTTCTCTTTAGCCAAGGGTAAAATCCTGCCTGAGGAAAGTCATCTTAACACTGGAGGAGGACAAGAAAAAATTGCAGTGTTTGGAGGAGCAGCACACGCAGTAATAGGGAGGGCCGGGAGAGGGCAAGCAGTGAGAAGATACCAGCATGGGGCTGTGTTGGCATCCAAGCCTTGAAATATGGAGTATGAGAAAACCCCCAGGGACTGGCCAAGAAGCACTGAGCACCCATACGTGGTCGACATGTTCAGCTGAGTCTTTCCAACCCAAACAAGGAACAAATCTAGTTGCACTCTTATTAGCTTCTTGGAAGCCACAAAAAGGGGACAAAGACCTTATCACTTAAGGCAGAAGTCTGGAATTGAACTGCAGCAATTTCATCCTTTTTTGCACACAAGGAAGCCAGCACCAGTGCTGAATAAAGCCATTTTGTTTTATGCTTTTCAGACTGTTCTGAGACCAGAGTTTGCTTTTCAGCCTTTGTACAAGGTTCAGGTGTGTTGGGACAGGTGTACAAATCTGGGGCAGGCTGGGGTGGGATGCATGGTCTAACGGGTAGATTGTCATGAACAGTGCATTGTGGTAACTTAGAATCACAGAATCACAGAATGGTTTGGGTTGGAAGAGACCTCAAAGCCCATCGAGTTCCAACCCCGCCTGTCATGGGCAGGGACACCCTCCACTAGACCAGGTTGCCCAAAGCCCCATCCAACCTGGCCTTGAACACTTCCAGGGATGGGGCAGCCACAACCTCTCTGGGCAACCTCTTCCAGTGCCTCAGCACCCTCATCATAAAAAAATTCTTCCTTATAGCTAATCTAAATCTCCCCTCTTTCAGGTTAAAGCCGTTCCCCCTTGTCCTATCACTCCATGTCATTGTAAATGTCCCTCTCTAGCCTTCACGTAGGCCCCCTTTAGGTGCACGGTTTTGTTAGAGTGATGTTAAGTGTGTCCTAATTTCTTCACAGTGGTATGTCACCCACATTTGTGCTGACACATTTTGCAGTGAATTTTGGCCAAGTAGAGCAAACACCAATACTTTTGTGTCATGTTGTGGATCAAATTCTGCTCCCTTTACTCAGGTAAATAGTCTCTTTGAAGCCACCTGGAGAAGGTGAGTTGGATTCATGCTACTACTTGGGAGGAGTGGCTATATATTGAAAACTTGATGATTAAATTATATGCTCTTAGTGACAGGGTCAAGTTCATGGCAGTCTCACAGCCCTGGGCTGGTGCTCTAAGCGCAGAAGCAAGTTCTTGTCTTTCTCTCCCTGACTCACAACGGTGATGGGCACAAAAGAGTTATGGCAAAGTAGACGGAAGTGGGCTTTTCCTGCTAACTAAATTAACTAAAGTAACTAAAAGGCTGTAATTTTCCTGAGTGCAAGCTCTAACCCCAGGGAAAGCAACTGGAGCATCACACAACCCATTCATGTTTGCTTTCACCAACTCCTGCAGAAGTGTGTTACTGCAGGAAGACAGGCTCTCCAGCAAGAAAAGGTAGTACAGACCACCTCTGTTCTCATCCGACACCTTTCCTCCCCCACATCCTTTGCTTCTACCTCTCTCAGCTTTTTCAGGTTTTAATATACTCCTTGTTGCAGATGCAGCTGTTGCCAGACTCTGCCACTGCAAATCTGAATGAGTCCTTTGCAGACAATAGTTCCCAGGCATGAATGGTAGAAAAAGGAAGATAAAAGGAGATGATGGGAGAGAAAGAGACAGCATGGACAAGAGGAGAAAATGACAGGCAGAGGTAGCTCTGAGCAAATGCCTTTGTCCCTCATCCAACACTGACCAGTGTCTGGACATAAGGTCTACACCATATGGTGTATTACACATAAAATCTATGACCCTACTGACTGTACTTGTGTTGTCCTTGCAGGAGAAATGCATTGTACGGGACAGGAAGATCATGTGAGAAATGGGACACGTTTCTCAAGGCCAAGACTAGTGTCTAGTGCCTGGAAGAGCTTCCAGGCTTCTTCAGGAGAGATATTCTTGCCATGCCATGCCATGCCATGCCTGTGAAGTACAGGGACATGAAGAAGGGCAGTAAGACAGACCATGCCATTAACTACTCTGAGGTGACACATGCTTGCCTGCTCTCCTCCCCAAGGAAGATGAGACTCAGTCCCTTCCTGCAGTGAAGGGAACCAATTCCTGATTCATATCTCACCTCTTTCTTTTCCTACCTTGCCATGCAATGGATCTTCTACTTGGCTGTATGCTCCAGTGTGAAGCACTGGAGACAGATCACTTTTTCTTGCTATGGATTTGTTTTCTTATCCGGAAAAAATTGTGAAACACCCAGCTGCCTCCATGCAAACTCTGAGATAAAAGGTTAGGTACTGTGTGAGGGATATGATTGAGCATCAGTCATCACATCTGCTTTGCAAAAAATATGCAGGCATCAGCTAGGGCTTCAGATTGACTCCCAGGGACTCCTTTGCTAGGTAACACTTAGAAAATACTACTTATAAAAGAGCACGTTACCCATTCAATGCTGAAAACAACAGGGATCCCAAGGGTAGAGGAAGAAGCATGGAGTCGCGGGGCTGGAGGAAGAAGCCCCTCAGCATGGGGATGTCCTGCTCAGGGCTGTGCAGCCAGTTGCTCTTCCTCAGTGCAGGATTTTTCATAGCTAAGAGAATAAACCTAGACTTAGACATGTAAATTGGAGAATACAATATGTGTTTCATAGCCCAAACTATCCTTGACCCACTAAAAGGAGAAGCAGCTCTGCATCTCAGGGATTCTTTCCTGACTCGTCTTGATCTCCCTTATTAATAAATTTATGGACTCTGAGATGACTCGGCCAGACTGTATTCTGTCTAAATTTAGCAGTCAATTTGGTTTATTGCTTCAGGGCTGCACTGAAGAGGAATCAACAAAAAAGCATCCTTTTTTTTTAAATCACTTGAGTTGAAAGTGCATTTGTGTGAAAATGGATATAAGCTTGGAAATAACAGCAATTAATTATTTATTAAGCATATATTGGAGACAGGCTTTAAAAAAAAAATCACGTTGCACGTCTTTACCTCAGAGTCACCCATTTCTCCTTTGTCTGCTTGTTGTCTGTGTTTTGCACTGGGTCTGCCAACTCCATTCCCTGGACCCAAATGATGCTACAGGAGACTGTGGGGACGAAGCGGATGTCTCTGAGCTGACACAAGGGAAAGAGATGCCCTCGGTGATGGACGGATGCTGTAGCTTCTTTGGGGCAGGTTTCTGCCATTTCAGAAGCCTATAAAGCATCTCTCGTATTTTAATCTGCTCTGCTGAGAAATAAAATTAAATCCCTTCAGTGAAATCAATAGCGCCAAGTAAAACTTACCTGGGGCCATATGCTGCCTAGTTAGAGCACGAAGAGAGACAGTTTCCCAGATTACTCTTTCAATGGAAAATGAGTAGCAGGTTTTATAACAGAATTTTGTCTCGTGAGAAATCAGTCAGAAATGCCTTTTTATCTGAACTTAGTCACTGGCTGCACCTCTCATAATCTCTTACTGAAGCTCCAGCTCTGGCAACTCTGAAAGAGTCTGCTCATTTTTTTTTGTTGAGGAAAAAATCCAGTGGGAATTAGTAAGATCTCCTCTCTTTGCCCTAGTTACGAGTCATTTGAAGAGTTGTTGGTTTAGTGTCTTATTTTAACTCATTTTCAAGGCTCAAGTGTGTTGGAGTGACAAAAACCCTCCCTGCGCCTTCACTGCAGCCTCCGGTCCTTCTTCTTTTCCACTGACTTACTTACAACAAGACTCCCAAGATGGGGACTGGGCAGCACCCAGTTTTACCCCCTCCCGCCCTAACTGTGGCACGTGGGTGCCAGGGCAGACCAGGGTGCTGGGTCGCACAGAGCAGGAGCATCGATGAGGGTGAGCCATGGGGTGAGCACCAGCCCTCCTCACACGCATACAAGGATGTTTATTTTATAGGATGTATTTATTTTATTAAAAAAATAAATAAATTTTAAAAAAGACTCCACCTGGAGTACTGTATCCAGCTCTGGGGACCCAGTACAAGACAGACATGGAGCTGTTGGAATGAGGCCACGAAGTTGATCAGAGGGCTGGAGCACCTCTCCTATGAGGACAGGCTGAGAGAGTTGGGGCTGTTCAGCCTGGAGAAGAGAAGGCTCTGGGGAGATCTAATTGTGGCTTTCCAGTACCTGAAGGGGCCTACAAGAAAGCTAGAGAGGGACTGTCTATCAGGGCGTGTAGTGACAGGACAAGGGGTAATGGGTTTAAGCTGAAGGAGGGTCGATTTAGATTAGATGTTAGAAAGAAATTCTTTACTGTTAGAGTGGTGAGGCACTGGAACAGGTTGCCCAGAGAAGCTGTGGAGGCCCCATCCCTGGAAGTGTTCAAGGACAGGCTGGATGGGGCTTTGGGCAACATGGTCTAGTGGAGGGTGTCCCTGCCCCTGGCAGGGGGGCTGGAACTAGATGATCTTTAAGGTCCCTTCCAACCCAAACCATTCTGTGATTCTATGATTCTATGTCTAGTGCTTAAGTCAGGACAGCACCATCTGATTTCAGCTTTGCACCCAAGTGAGTGCCCCATGACACAAGCGCACAGAGAAATAGCTTCACAAAAAGCAGCTCCTGCTGCTTTGGCCAATTTTCTAGGGCTTTCTTAGTATTTAATGAAGGAAAGGGGCAAAGATAATTCGATTCGTCTAAATACTTCCCCTAAAGCTCTGTTGTTTTGGCCAGTGAGATGTTGGTGAATGTTCTGTTGAGCCTTGGTTTTTCTTATGCTTTATTTCAAAACACATAAAAATGAGAGAAATGTAGAAAATTATCAAAACTGGAATTTCCATTTATTTTCATTCGAAAATGAAATTCTTTAGAAATATAACCAAACTTGTGTTTGTTTATGGAGCAAGGAGCTCTGATGCCATTAAATTAGTTGTGACATTTTAATGTAATTAGACAACATCAGTGTCAGATAAGATTCATTAATGGACCTTGATCTTTGGTGGTTGTTCAAAATTGATTTTTGCACTGGAAATCCATGTTGGATGAAAAAAAACCTCCAACATTTCATAAATTCACCTTTCTGCTAAAATGCTCAGCTAATTGACATAAGTACATTAATGAGAGCAACACGCTAATAGGATTATATCAATATTCCCCCTGCATCAGTTAGAAACCCAGCAGCAATGGTCATTAATTATTGCCTTACAGTAATCCTTGGCAGATTTCATATGAGTTGGATTGTCCTTCTTTGAGAAGATTGTTCTGCTTTGTTATTTTTCCCAGATTTGAGGCTTCGCTGTTGTTTATACCAATGTAATCCCATTGGTCAAAACTTCAAGCCTAAAATTAGTCTCCTAAATCTATACTTTGATATCCCTCCAAAATATAGTCGGATTTTCTCCTCTCAGAACAAAAGCAACTCAAAGGCAACAGGAGAAACATATTTAAAATAACTATGCATTTGAAAAGGATTTGCAAGAGCAGGAAGGATAAGGGTTAGAGTCACAATAGAAGTCAGATTTTCTAAAATAAATAAATAAATAAATTTTTAGAAATCCTATTTTTCCATGTCCAAGTTGAAAATTTTGTCTAAAGATTTCAGCAGAATTACTCCTAATTTATACTAACACCTTTATATCCTTTGTCTTGACTGTACTAGGCAAAAAGAAAATGTTAAAACTACTGAGATTTAGATAAAGACAAAAAGTAATAAAATAATTCCGGTATTTTGGAACTAACTTGGTTTTGTAATGTTAAAACCAACAGTGATCCTTAATAGTAAACAACATGGGTTTAGTGATCCTTGTTTATCTTTTACATCAGTTTTTGTTTATCATCTCATTCTATTTGATTTAGTGTAAAATAAAGCAGCTCAGTGTCTGTCAGCTGCACTGGGCTGCACACAATTCAGCATTTTAGCTGCATTTCTTCCACTGGGTTTTTCTGAACAGAGAGTATCTATATTTATATAAAACAGCAGAGATACAAATGGACTTGTTGAAGCGAGTCCAGAGGAGGCTACAAAGATGATCCGAGGGCTGGAGCACCTCTCCTATGAAGACAGGCTGAGAGAGTTGGGGTTGTTCAGCCTGGGGAGGAGAAGGCTCTGGGGAGACCTTAGAGCCCCTTCCAGTCCCTAAAGGGGCTACAGGAAAGCTGGAGAGGGACTGGTGACAAGGGCAGGGAGTGACAGGACAAGGGGGAACTGCTTTAAGCTGAATGAGGGGAGATTTAGATTAGATATTGGGAAGAATTTTTTTATGATGAGCATGATGAGGCACTAGAACAGGTTGCCCAGCAAAGCTGTGGATGCCCCCTCCCTGGAAGTGTTCAAGGCCAGGTTGGATGGGGCTTTGGGCAACCTGGTCTAGTGGAAGGTGTCCCTGCCCATGGCAGGGGGGTTGGGACTACATGGGCTTTGAGGTCCCAAACCATTCTATGAGTCTATGATTCTATGAATAATCCCACTGCTATGTACAAGAAACTGTTCATTTATTACCAGTACCACTTGTCTGCTCAGGGAAAGGCAGTGTAAAAATAGAAAAGTTTCCTCTATTTATAAACTAGCTCATCGCAGTTAGATTTAACCCACAGTGTTCAGAAACCCTAGGGAAAAAAATGCCATTAATTCCAAGTAGCTTTGGACCAGACCCTGTCTGAAGGGAAACATTTCCACTTGCAGATACATCCCATCAGCAATTTAATTTTCCTTTCAGAGTCTGAATCTGATGATCAACAAAATCGTTTACTGTGGAAGTCGAGGAGCGCACACGGAAGTATGACTCTCAACAATGATCTGAGATGAGAGGGTTGTTTCTCAGTAAATATTTTGAAAGCAAAAATTAACTGAAATGTTCACGATTCGAGAATTATGCAATGGCTTGTTCGTCCAAATGCACAAGCCAATTAAATGAAGGTAAAAATGTAATGCAGAGTAATGAAGTAATACTGCAACATGAAGCAGCGATGCCTCAGTTGCAGTGGGTACATGCTCTTTGTGCCCCAAATTCCTCCCCACTGCAGTGTCCCCAGCTGCCGTCCCCGCTTGGCAGGAACAGCGGCACATTGGCTCGGTCATGGTGCTGCCCTGGCCAAACACCCCGGTCCAAACGCTGGGTAACAGCTGAATCCTGCCTGTCCTTCCTTCAGCAGGGGACTAACCTGCCTCTCCTGTTCCTTCTTGGCAAAACCGTAAGGAAACCGACTGTCAAACGTGATTAAAAAGGACGGTGAGTTCAGAGGTTGGGAGAAACATAGTGTGATTCCCTCAAAAACAAATCCAATGAAAAGGTGGGATATTTTCCTTAACAAAATGATAGTGAGGCGTTGGACATGCCCAAACCCCAGCTTCACTGCCGAGACTATCCACGCAGTGCTTTTTTTTACGTAAACAACTCAGGTTTTTATAGTACTGAGCCTCGAACATGAGCTTTTAAAAAGATGCTGATAACGGTACGAGTTCACACCAGGAGCATGCAAATCTGCTAAAAATAAAATCAGATTGATAGAGAGGAGGAGTGGAAGCAGACTGTTACATTCCCAGTTTGCAAAAGACTCGGTGTGCAACAGACTGGGTAGGTAGGTAGGTAGGTAGGTAGATAGACGGATAGAAAGGCAAGGAAGCCTACAGGGTTAGGGCCAGCAGGTTGTAGTGCCAAGCAAATAGTCATTTAGTTTCCCTTTGGTTTGGGTGATGGTCCTAGTTAGAACATCGTTTTCACAATATAAATAATGGCCGGTGTGATTTTTTTCTTAGTCTTATAACTTACACAGTATCTTGCATACGTGCAAGTGAGCGTGAGAAGCAGCTGTCTGGCTTTATAACCACCTTAAACTCCTCGTGCAGAAGAGATCGCTGCTCTTTGCTACCTCTGGAGCGCATCCTCGCCTCTGAGAGAGGCCCTCAGCTAGCCCAAATACCTTTAGCTTTAATGGTTTGTCTGATCAGAGGAAGCCAACGAGTGAGTGGTAAACATTTCCCCACCGCTGGTCTGCAGATCCTCAGGGAGTTGTGTGTGATGCTTCAGAGACCCATGGAGGGCAATTAAGAAAAGTCAGCCTTTCAAAGGCATGATAGAGTAGCGCTTACTCCCACTGGAAAAAAATTTAGACATTTATCAGCCAAAATAAGCCCAAAAATACTTTTTTGCAGAGACAGCATAGCTTCGGAGTGTTCATTCTGTCTGACCTTATGAGCCACGTCCCCAAATCCTCATGTGGACAGGACTCACCAGGCACAGACCCTGTCCCATGGAGGTCTGTGGGCAAGTGGGGCTGATGGACACAGCGAGAGCTTCCCACTGTGGGCAGGGGACCAGCAGCTGTCCCAGGTTGTCCCAAGACCCCATCTACCTCTCACACACCATACCCCTGCTGCAGGAGCCACAGCTTCCCCCTCCTGCTGTTATCCTGAAGGCACCCAAATCTACATGCTGTTCCTCATGGTGCAGGTAGGACCCCACAGCAACTCACCGTTCCCATCCCACAGAGCTCACAAACTGCTTCACAAGCAGACACCAAGATGGACAGGCTGGCGAAGCATGGGCAAACGTGCCAGCACTGAAGCTACATATTCAGTGAGGCTAATGCAGAGGAGGAGCGACAATTCCTGTTGTCATGTGGTAAATGGATGAAGCCACCAGGAGTTGTGTTTATTTAAGGTCATGGAAGAAAAGGTTCTTCAAAAAGTATTCAAAGTAGGCTAGGGGGATGACTTCATGAAAGCACCTCAGGAAGGCTGTGAATAGTGGCAGGAGGAGAAAATGCTAAAAGGTTCACAGAGAAGCAGTTTCACAGGATGCTGAAGTTGATATGTAGGGCATGGAGGATGTGTGAGGGATAGCACGCGAAGTGGGGAAGAGCTGGAATTATGCAGGGCACAAAGGCAAGGACAAGGAGCTTGAACAAGATGCAGTAGAGAAAGGGGGAGTTAGTGACTGATTGAAAAAGGGCTGGGCTGATCTTGGCAAAGACAGAAAGGGATTTCAACAGCTGTGTTCTGTCTGGGTGGCAGGGAGGATGGAGAAAAGGAAGTTTTATTTAATAACTAATAAGCAAATAATTAGCCTGGATTTTTAGCAGTGTAATTTGAAAGGCAGAGTTTAGCCCTTTACTTTTCTTTCTCCTCTCACACAGACTTCGTTTGATTCCTGCCATTGCTGGAAAAAGCACTGGCATTTTAATTCAGCTTTGCTCTCATTTGTATTGAATTTTTCTTCCTCAGCCACATGCATGGTAAATGTTTTCATTTCATCCTGGCTCAGAATTGCTCAGGACCCACTCTGATTTCTCTTACTCCAGCTCTGCATCGCTGCAAATCCCTCCATAATGTTGCAGTTGCCTCAAATTTTCTGTGGATGTAAATGCAAGAAGCGTCAAGCCTTGTATTTGGATCAGGAGGACTGACTGCCTTTTAACAGAAGCATAATGAAACCATCAAGAGTTTTCATTCAATTAGACTTTTTTCCCTCTGGCAAATGATTATAACACATTTATAGTGTAATGGGCAATTACTTTATACTCCTTGTCTGTTGACATCTTATTAAGTCTACATTTTCTGTCCCTAACAAAGAGATCAGATATAATTGTTAGGAACTACAAGGAATACATAAGAACTACCAGAATACATTTAAGCAGAATGAATATGTATCTGTTAGTGAGATGCATGATATGCGGTGGCAGATTTCTCCAGTCCTTTCTGCTCTGGTGAAATCTCAATTCTTTTATTTCTTCATACATTAACTTTTCCTCTGGTGTCAAGAATGATCTTTGTGCTGAGTGGGTGTGGATTATACAATGAATTCTGTACTTGTGAACATGAGACTGAGAGATGCGATGAAGGCTGCAGAGGAAAGTTCTGCCCCTGGTGGCTCTGAAGATATGTGTATTGCTGGGGTTTTCTAAACCTGTAGCAGGGAGGCAGGGAAGGCAGGGCAGGGGCAACAACTGATGGAGTCAGCTCCGTTGTGAAGCACAGCGGGTAGTTCTAACGATGCTGATGTTTTCTTTAGCTCAATAACATTTCTTATCCAGACTCTGAAGAACGTGAACCTTCCTGCGGTGCTCTACCACCTCGGGATGTCCTGATGCCAGGCAACAAGCAGATGTGTTCAGCATGAATGGGTATTGATGGGAGCTGTGTGTACATATCCCTGAGAGCAGAATACAGCCTTTGCATTGGGCTACTGAGCAATACCCTTACGCAAGGATTTTAACTGAAGTCTGGTAGATCAGCACTTTCCAGCAGCATTCTGCAGAATCCACTCTGGTCACACACAAGCTACCACCGATCTGGGACTCACCTGTCTCAGCAAGAGTCTGAAGATCTCATATACGTGGCAGTAATTCTCCTACGAGCAGCCCTGCTCACCCTGCACAGGGATACCGTTAGGTGATGGTCCAGGAAGCATCTCACGGCTGCACTGTCCTTGTTTGCTGTCACCCTTCCTGAGGTACTCTGCTTGGAGAGGTATTACACCGGTGGGACGTGAGGCCACTGGTAGTGGCAAACCATGTGAACTCTGTGTGGGACACGTACGGGCCTTTGCAAACTGTGGATCATCTGTGAGGTTAGCAAACACCTGAACACTTCGCTCCCAGTCCTCGTTGGTGTTCCAGCTCATCGCGTTAGAGCTCCTAATAACTTCAGCGTGGCCATCTCTTTACGGACAGATTAAAGGGCAACAAACAGTACGTGCAAAGACCTCTTTCACCTGCTTGGTTTGATGCTCTTTCATTACCCTCTGTGGTTACACACCCGTGACTGACAGGATAAGCAATGCCACAGCCTGACACAGTTGCCTGGGAATCCTGAGCACACGACAGTAATTCCTACCCGGCCGCTGAAACGGGATCGGTTTACAGCTCAGGAATCATCTTACAAAGAAGAGCTTTAAGAAACAGTGACAGTCACCCAGAAAGAGACGTTCCTCAGATGCTCTATCAGCAGAGTCAGGGGAGCGGGACAGAGCTCGGTCTGTGACAATTTCCATGGGAGCAGAGTCCAGGCCAGGACTGTGGGACGTCTGAAATCAGCAAGTCAGGCAAAAGCACTTCATCTGCAAGTCCAAAAGCCACAAACAAAGACTTTAAACCTGAGCACCAAAGCCCTCACTCTTCTTGATCTGCCTTCTACACCTCCCTGGAGCTTGAGACAGGCAAGAGTGCACCTGTGATGGGCAGGGACACACTTCTCATGTATGGTCTTCAAGGTCTTTGTTTTAGTGCCCTCATATGAACACCACACTGCTTCTCTGTTAGGTTGATGCTGCTAATTCTGATCGTTTATAAGAGACTGAAAGGATATTTTTTTTCACCTCTAGTATCACCTTGGGGTTGCTTTTCTGCAGCCTCTTCTGAAACACCCACATGTGGATGGATTTTCATGTGAGTTAAGTTGGTGCTTCCACTGATCCCAAGAAACCTCTCCAGTAGCAGGTGCCTTGTCACAAAGTTGGGGTTAAATTGATGACAGGCTTGGGGTCAAGAAGGAATTTGTGCCATAGATCAGACGGACATGTGCCATTGGTTTAGGGCTACAATTTTTTGCTTTTACCTATAGTATGGGGTAAAATCTTCTCCCCAGTGTCACCCAATTTCTCACTGACACACAATAAAGGTGTTCAACACACTGAAGGTGTTAATTTAACACACTGAAGATGTTAAATGTGCTGTTGATGCCAGAGTGCTGTGTGACACACCAGGAATGATGGCATGTGAGGACTGGCGCCTGTGCTGTGAGTCTATCGCCAAACTGTTGGTGATGCCAAGGGTGGACTTTGGTGAAATGGGGGGACCCTTTCCAAGCCTTTGTCCCCATGTATCTGTGCATTCCTCTATAGAATAAGAATGCAAACATCTGTGCTTCTGCCTGCTGTTGGCTCTTGTCTCTTCCTCCCATAGATTCAAGCATTACTTTTTTTCACGCACTACCTAAATTATCCATTTTGCACCCATTTGTTATGGATTTGTTTTCTAAGGCAATTATCTGGGTTTTCTTAAATCAAATGCCTGCATGCATTTTGTTTTCAGAGTAAATATGAATTTCATTATACTTTGATTATTGTTTAATAGTACTGGGGACACAATGTTTGGAGGCAGCATGAATTTTGATTCAAAATGTCAGGTCTTTTTCTGAATAGCTCCTTCAACTGGAGACCTTCCCCATCAGGTCTTTCATAAAGAGAAAGGAGACAAATGGGAAGATAAGCTAACTAGGAAAGAAAGAGATATTCCTTCCCTTGACCTAGAAGCCTGGCAGGACTCTTTTTCAATGCAGTGTATTATGTAGTGGTTTTCACTATTATGCATATATTTAGCAACTGCCGCTCACCAATCTGCAAAGGGAATAGGGTGGTGAAAGATGGAATTCAAGGGAGGAAAGAAACACAGGAGATGTTTTGTCTCTGCTTTTATATTGCAAAGATTGCACTGGAATATACACAAGAATATATCTCCATTGTAGTGTGGGACTCTGTAGCTTTTAATACCTTTGGCATCTCTCCATTAATATACTTCCTGGTGACATTTCTGAACAAAAAACCCACTTCAAATTGCTGTCAAGACCAATCAGAAAGCAGTTCTAATTACAAGCAAAGGTGAAAAAGATACACCACAGTGCAATGAGGAATGCAGGGGCCTGTTGGAGAACATATACCAAAATGCTCCTCATCCTCCAGGTAGGGAATATATATTGGGAAAGACTTTGCTCAGAAGCTGGATTTTGAGCATCGTTTAGGCATATTAGTTTTGCTGGGTTCCTACTTTGCATGCGGTATGTATACTGGCTTACAAGTAATTTCCACTGATAAATTCCGGCATCTCAAGTGCTTGGTACCTGCTACAGTTTAGATTCTCTATTTTAAAGACCTGCTGGAGGAAAGTACCTCTGAGTGTTGATGTGTCGTTATGTACTCTGAGCGTTCTTTGTTTCCTTGGCATTATCCCCTGGCAGATTATCCAGCTTGCAGATAAATCACTTCTGCATATGGGCACTGTACAAGCAATATAGATGGAGACGCTCTAGTGCAGAGTCACAAAAATACCGCTCTACTCTTCCTGAGTCTGCTCGAGTATCTTCACACCTTCCAGTTCAGAGCTGACTGTATATTGTAATGCAACTCACGTGAAGGAGGCTAATGTGAGCAGACCTGGCCACACTCCTTAGTGCAGGGTCCGTGCTTGCACAGCTCCTGCTTCATCCTGCTGGAGGCTCCTAGATGTGTCCACAATGTACATTACAAGGAGTCATGCTTTAAGCTGGGATTTGCACAACAGCAAAGATGTCGTTACTCACCTGTTAGTTTTAAAATATTACAGACAGACAATGAAGGCAGAACTTGGTTCTAATGGGGGATACAAATATAAATGTCCTGCTTCAGTTATTGTGTCTCTGGGCCAATAGAAGATGACAAGGGAGATTTGAGTCCAGAAAGTGAACTAAAACCCTGAATCTCAGCAGCACAATGAGCAACAGGAGGAAATGCACATCTGAAAGGTGTGGTAAAGCCACATTAGATAGGAGGAAAAAAGAAAAGGGTATGGAGGTCATTGGAAATCTTAAGCTTGCAACTGGTGCAGGTTTATGAAACAGGACAGTCCATCTCAGTAAAGATACAAGCCAAGAGGAAATAAAGCCAAGGAAAGAGATAATTTTCAATGTACAATGTATTTAATTAATACACGGTAAGTGTGCCATCTCACAGCACATTTAATTTCCTTTATGCATTTGGGTATTTGATGTTATTTTTTAAGGTTATTTAAGTTTTTGTTTCTGGTCAAAAGCAGTTCATCGTGAATATTGTGTATTTGGTATTAGAGAATTATTCCCCGGATTAAACTGAATGTACAGTGAATGTTTAATCATCAGTCATCATCCTTCACCATCAGTCCTGACCTGCCGGAGTCCCTCTGCAATTGCAACATGAATTCCTATGCAAGAGAATTTGAAATACAGATTCTGGACACAGAGGAACTGGTACAGAGGACATATGCATGGCCTGAGACCAAACACAGGAGTCAGCACTCAACAAAGAAACTCAGAGAGGGGCTGAAGTAGAGCCACGTGAAATGTTGGCATTTCTGGTGCCTCTTCGCTGTGTTCAGCACTGCACATATCACAGCAGATGAACGTTTCCATGAAAGCATCCATGAACAGAATAAGCCAAGTGCTTACCATGTGCCTACTATGGACTCACTCTCCGTTCTCGAAATGTTCAACCACAGACTGGAGAATAAAAGCCTCCAGGTGAGCCTACATCACACACCTCCTGTGTTCAATGCCTCATACTGACATCATTTCTTCAGGGACATTTTTTGTTTATACTGCAATGAAAACCCAACTCATTTATGAGGTGTTTAGTCTCTTTTAAAGGCTTTTAGAAGCAAGATGTGAGGCTCAAGTTAATTCTGTCCTTCGCTCTGTAGTAATCCCAGTAATGAGAACTGTTTCCTAAGTTATCTGCCAGCCATTGCAAGCACTATTTTTGAGTGGATGCTGAAGTGATTGAGAAGTCCGTAACACCTGGGTATTGCTTGGGAGATGCAGCATTCAGAGCCCAGTGACTGACAACCAACCTTTCAACAAAAACAAACAAACAAACAAAAAAAAAATCCAAATTTATTTTTCTTCACCAAAGTGATTATTGATTGGCTTAAGGCAAAGCCGGTGACTAACCATATGGGGATGTCTGTTATACGATTGGATTAGTGTTTGCGTCTAACTGCACTCCATCTCTATCTTTAGGATCAATAGAACATGATAAAGAATTATTAGCCTTGCAGCTTCATTGTACATTGTAATTCTTCAACCATACAGCAAAAAAAAATTGAGAAACTAATCAGAAGATGTAGAAAAATAACTTTTATCTCTAAAAAATGCCATTCCATTGTTTCCTAAACTGAGGGAATATTTAGCAGCAGTCAGCAACACAGAAATATCAAATGTAGATTCATATATAGTTTAACTTTCTGTTCCAAGAGATACCTCTACTGCCTAGAAGACGCAAAATCTTAAATGCTTTGGCTGTAACTTTGCCTGTAAAAATTGTCAGAGAATTAGATTGGTCATTTCTTTCTTAAAGGATGGAGACACATGGATTACACTCAAAATCACATACTCATAAAGACATTATAAAGTTTTCTCTATATTCTTTCAAAAATATACTACCTTCCTTTTATTCTGCTTTGAGAATATAGCACAGGGCTTTTCTTTTCTGCTTTGAGATGAACATGTAAAAATACATTTTAGTACAAAGGAACACCCCTACATTCTAATATTAGAGATGGCTTGGGTTACTAATCCCTGTTTCTAGGAGCAGATGCTGATTGCCCTATTAATCAAAGCAAATCATTAGGCATTAATTACACTTAGTAACAGAATAATTGCTTGGTTTACCTAAACTGTGGTAGGAATGTTTTTTTCTTTCTGAGTAGGATAAGCTTATTTAAATTATGTCATGTGCACACTCACAAAACTTAATGAAAGTAGATCAAAATCTGGTTTGTTTTGCACATGTTTGAGGTGAGCTGATCTTGGAAACAGTGTCGATGGGTTGATGTAAGCAGTCAAAGACAGGATCAGTCTCAGAGATGTTCTGGCAGAAGGAAAGATTGTTGTGATATAGGAGGAAATAGTCAATAAATTGTGTATCTTGATTGGTGGAAGTGATGGCAACTGGGTTTTTTTCTGCTTTCCCTGGTTGAGGTTTGAATGTTGAGTGATCAGCTCTTCCACTGAAGTACAGAAATATGAGTCAGTGAAATATACCCCCGGGGTCAGTGGAGTACCTTTTCTGATCAAGTAAAGCAGTACATAATCAAAAGCACAGAGGTACGATCTAAGGGTGCATTATGAACTTTAATGTACCCTATATACAAAGTTAAATAAAAGAGTTTATTTAACTTTGTATGATGAGATGGGCATATACGTTCCACCTGGATTTTTAGAGAGACAGGGGACCCATTCTGTCACTCTGGTGCCAGAAAGGCAGGCGGATGTGACCAGGATCATGCCGGTGGTACCTACAGCAGTTCCAAATACAGGGGAGAGGTGCCAGTCATGCTCAGGAAGGTCAGAGCTCCGCCATGAATACACCCCTTTGGTTAAACACTCAGCTGAACTGGGTTGGCTTTTCCTGCCAATGGCTTTAGAAAGACCATGTCTTTCCCTGGGAAAGAGAGACTATATGTCCCTGGTGAATAAAAAAAAAAAAAATTCCTCAACCAAAGCTTAGACTCACTTTCACCAGGTTTCCACCTGAAGTTTGCAGAGCTAAAAGCTCAGCACAGCTTTGCTGTATTTATTCCCAATAAATGTCCTATGAATGTTTGTGATGTTTAAGGTATGGAAAAATGTAGCTTTTCAGTACTGTAACAAGACAGTTACAGATTCTAGACATAGCAATCCAATACTGGCAATAAGAAGCATTTGTTGTCATAAACAAATTAATATACTCAGCAAATACTCAGCCATGGTCAGGGGACACCGTTCCTCTCCTGGAGAGCAAATGGGAGCAGCACCTGGAGCAAACAGCTCAGAGCAAACCTCACACTGGCCTAAAGGTGGAGATATTTCCGACAAATCTCAATTCTGTCTAAGAAATCTAAATATTTCTCACAAAAGCTGATCAGCAAGATACGAATAAAGTCAACATCAGCTGCAATATTTTGTTTTCCATCAGCACCGAAAGGTTTATCAGATCTGGCCAGAGTCACAGAACTTAGTTTTCAGATTGTTATTTCAGCTTTTATATTTTGTACACTGTAAAGAAATCTAGTTATAAGTACTTGAAATAAAAATGTTTCAACTGACCCCAGACATCCATAAACCATGTTGCTCATGGAAAACCACTCCTCCAGCAGAGAAGAAAGGTAATATTTCACAATGTCAAAACCTGTTCTAAAACCTTCCGTCTCCTGCGCAGCTTTAGTCACCGACTTAGGTGGCAGCAATGAGTTGGTGCCCTGGGTGCTCCCCTCCAGTGCTACAACCCCTGGTTTTTCACCTTAGAGTCGGTTTGAACAATCCTTGTAGACAGCACTGCTCATCTCTCGTGGGGAGAGGCCGTGTTTTCAGATGAGACCTTGAATAGAAACATGCAGAAGCACTTAAAAATCCGCCCCCCCGTGCTAGACACAGGAATCAATTTTGCAAATTACATGTTCAGCCTTTATGAAGGAGTGGGAGAAGCTGCCAGTGTATGAAAAGAGGGAACAGGAACGGAAAGAGGCAAAGTCAATGAGACGGGCTGGATGCATCGGTGGAGAAGTGGGGCGGTAGCGTATGCGTATGGGTCTGTTTTCACCGAGAATCCTGGGATGAGTTGTGCTTATGTATTACTAAGATCATAATTCATCTTTATCAGAATCATGACTGCATGTTCAGAGACTAAACCCTTTTTGTAAGAGGCACTCAGCTCACTCCTCAGAAGAGATTAGTCATGCCCTGTTCAATTTGCAGTCTAAACAACCACAAGATGTACCATCACAACTGATGCTAAGTCAAATTAACTAACAGATTTTTTTTTCCCCACTCGTTCAGTCTAATTAAAGACATTATCTCTTCTTACAGACTTTGTAGCACATCAAAATAATAATGATGATGACAATGCCATTATTAACATGCTGACTTTTACCCATTGAGAACTGAGATCCAGGAAGACTAGTGACTCGCCCAGTGACAGATCCAGCTCTCCAGAGCCTTAATGAAACGAATAAATTAGGAGCTTGGCCATTGACCTTAATAAAATAGGACTGGCCCCAGAAATGGTGACACTGCATTTATAGCTGTTCTAATTAGAAATTATTTAATGGTACCAATACCTAAGGATGTTAGTGGCTCTACATTCATTCATTCAGCAAATTATTTAGACTCTGCACTAGTACCACACCTTCCTATATCCACACGTGATTCGGGAAGTAAGAGGCTGACAGCTGAAGTGTGTGTGGAATAGGGACTGCGCTGCTGTTTGTTGGTGTGCGTGCGCCTGCGCTTGCTCACATTCATTTTATGGAGATAATGTTCTTGCTGATCCTGAACGCGTGAACAGCCAGGTCTGCCAGCCATAGGAGTGTGAGTGGTACTTACACCATGCTATAAGTATTGGTAAGAGGAACAAAGCTGAAAAGCAGCATGCGCTTTGTCCTTGCTCTACTTTCCAAGGCTCTGAGAAAGTATCAGGAATGTAACCAGACTCCGTTACCACTTGGCTTCAAACTCATCATACGAAACAAATTTATCATAAGATAAATATCACCGCTTTTGGAGAACGCTGTCAAGAAACTCATTTGTTGAAATCAGCTGGTATCTTTGTCCGTCACAAGGAGACAGAGAAGCCAGTGAGCTCTGAGTTCAGGGGATCGGCTCCCTCCATCACAAATATCCCACCCGAGTGACGCAGGCGTCCTCCATCCGTGATACTCTGAGCGTCCTTGCATTCCTGACTGCATATCCAAGCAGCTGGCCAGACATGAGTCCTGTTCTAGCAGCGTGCAAGCAGCTCAGATGCAGAAATCAACTTTAGCAGAGCCTGTCAGGCTGGGGCAGCACCTAGATTAAGTGCAGCCCACTTCACAAACAAAGAGCGACTGCTTTGGCGTGTTCAGGGCAGCGCTGCTCAACAACAAGGCACGTTGTAAGCAAACACCAAATGAAAAGATAATTCATTCCGTGGTCAAACCAGGCTGGTCTAGCAGCCAGGGCTGGCACTTTGTACAACGGAGGAGTTAGGTAAGTGGAAGCACACAGAGGCGTAGACATTTCTGCATCGTGATTTCCAAATCTGCTACTGTCCATCTCAGCAATGGTTTTACTAGCTATGTCTTTACCTCAGCGTCTCCTCAGATCACTGCCCATCTAAGTTGATGTAATTGGCCATTGAGGTCCTCACAAAAGCTATAAAAGGGCTAAGAAAGCTGAGGTCCCTGCCTAGAAGTAGTTGGCCACGTCCTCACTGGAGCCAATGCACAGCAGGGAGGAGGCACTAAGGAGGTAAAGCATTTGGGTCAAAGAAAAGTGTCTCAGCTGGAATTAACAGAACCCATTTGGAGATCTATTTTCCCACCCATTGTTCCTTCTTCATGCTTCGTGATCCTGTTCTTTTTCTGATATCCCGCTTCTTGCTTATTTCGGTTTTCCTGCTTTTCCTCCCCTACTTCAAGCTCTGTTTAAACGCTCTCCCTTTCACTTTGTTTGTAAGTGTCTGTCATTCTACTCCAGATCTTGCGACAGACGCAGTAACCAACATTTCATCTGGCCAAGTGATGCTCTCAGCCTCTTGAGAGTTCACCGGCAGTGAGACTGAGGGTGGCATAAATAAGTTTAGTACATTACAGCTCCTTCCCCAAAATTTATTTTCTCCACAGGCGATGGAAAAAATGAAATTGGTGGCCCGACACAGTGGCCCAAGCCTGCCTGTCTGCAGGCTTACTCTGGCTTCAGTCCCACTGTTGCAGAGAGCTGCTGATGGCAGCATATGACCCTGTGTTTTTCACAGTATACTGTGCACATCTGTGACGCTCTGTGCATAATGTAAGAAAGACAAACAGAATTGCCAGGGATTAAGGTTTTGATTCTGCTCCTACTAATAAACGCCAAAATCCCCATTGACTTTGCTGAAATAAAATCAGGCCTTAAATGACCCACCATTGACATTTGTAAGAATCTTCCCAAACGCAAGACGCCTTTGATACGATACGCAGCGCCATATGGATGGCCTTCTTTTCGCCTCCCGCAACAGCTGCCAGAAGCTGTAACGCTGACTGTAGTAAAGACAATAAAAATAACCCCAACAAAGATGGTATTTACTATAGGAAAAAATCAGGCCAGCTTCCCAGGCTGCTTACCTGACATAATGCTGTTGACTGCGGTATCTTTACGCTGACTGACACTGGCCTGCACATGGACTACAGCTGCACCGCTGTGATATAATTATAATAAAACATGCTAAATGCTGGGTTATGCACACCCATGCCATGGATCTACCTTACTCAGCTTAAATCCGGCTCTGAAAGCACTGGAGCACGCAGACATTGACTAATCTTACCTATAGTCTTACATACAGTCTGGAGGTAAGAAGGAATAAATGTGTTATATCTCTGGCACTAATTGTCAGTCTCTCCTTGATACCAAAGACCTTTTCCGTGACTTTTTCCTTCTTGCTATTTGCCTCTCTTTCCCTCATCAGATTTGTTCTTTCATCATCTTTCTAGACTGACATACATTGAAAGGACATTCAACACTTCGAAAGCTGCTGTTTTTCAGATTTTATAAATTTCTCCCAGCTTAAGTTCTTGATGACAACTCTGCTCAGAGCATGGCTTGTCAGTAACATTGATCTAGTGGAAATGGCCCAGTTTGAATTTGGTGTACGATGCTTTCCTGAGACATCCTAACAAAGCCTGGCCAAAGAGAGGAATTCTGCTTTATTTCCAATGATCACAGTTTCCAAACGCTTAGTATTTCTTTTAAGGCTTTTTCACCTCTGCAAATGCTATAAAACTAACAGAGGGAGGTGTTATTCTTTATTATTGTAGTTGATATTTTCTTTTTAATGGGTCCTATGGGCTTGATGGAGCAGACTGACTGGTACTGAGAGGTGCTAAGCAACCTTACATCCCATTGGCTTCACTGGAAACCCAACGTGCTCAGCACTTATGGGAAGCACTCAGCATTTTATCATCCAGCCCATCAGTGTCTGTCCAGTCCTTTTAAATTGTAAAACGTTTAAGGCTTGGACTCTCTCTCATTGTGTGTAACACAATGCACCCCTAAATGAAGCTGTACCCTGTGGGCACTCCTGTAATCTAAATGATAATTGCTACATAGGTCTCCCAGCTGTAACTACAAAGTTATTCAGACACATGCTTGCTTTCACTGATGAAGGGAGAATAGGAAGCATTGCTCCCAAATCAATCTTTCCAGTCATTACAGCAGCGATGTTTTCTCAGCCAGGAATACATATGCAAAGTTTATCCAGTTCTCACATACAGTGAAAGAAAGTCAACCTGTTCTTAATTTAGAAGTGGCTGATTGCATAAAACTAAGTTTTATTAGTTCATTTTTTACACAGTTCCTGAAATCTCAGCCATATTTATCAAAATGATTTAGCAGTGATTATTGTTTTCTTTTGCCAATACCATAGTCACAGAGGTTATACTTTACAACTCCATATATCTACATTACAATTACAGTATAATGCAGCCATGTCTTGATACTTAATTATCATTTAGTCATATGAGGGAAGCATTAATTATGACATCAAGATTTAAACTTTGCTGTTTTCTCAGTTGTTTTTTTTTCTTAATATCCTGGTACATTAATTCAACTCTATTCATATTACAACCCCTCAATGGCAGAACTTTCTAATTACAAGGACTAGTGCTTCACCTAGGGAAATTTAATGTATAGTTAAACATTACCTGTGTAGATCGTTAGATATAAAATTACCATAGGGTTAGCATCACTGTACTGTAATATATAACAAAACCAGCTAATAGAAGCACACATTTACTCTAATAACAACATTGTTCTAAACAACTTCCACTCAGGAATTTTCAGAGATATGAATATTTCTGAAACACTAGTATTTTTCAAGAGACTTGCTCAGAATAGTATTTTTATCTTCCCTGCTTTATGATGGCAAAAAACTATTCTCTGAAGTTATTCTGCACAACTTAACACGTACCAAGAATTTTACCAAGTCTGAATATAAGTACATGACATAATCCCATGGAATTACCTTATAAAAGCAGAGAGATGCCTTTGTTGCTCCTAACTTCATTTTGTAATTTACAAAGACAATATATAAGCACTGACCATCAACTGTCAGTCTTGATATGATGATAATAACAGATAACTTAACTATTTCTGAAGCTCTGGAAGAAATCGCTAACCCAGCAGCACTCCCTTGTCAAAAACATCAGCATAACTGACAATGTAAGCCACAAAAGACAGAAAACAGAAATTCAAATCATTATTTTACTTTATGCCAATACTTGCAAATGATAAAAGCACTCTGCTCAGCCTTTGACAATCTACTTTATTCCAGTAGTGTCAGCTCAGATAAAACTCAACAAAGGGAGCTGAAATACATACAGTGTCCACTGGATCATCTTTCCCTTTTTTTTTCTTTTTGTGATGTAAAATGTTCTGTGTTAAAATATTGACACTGCAATATGTGAGCTAGCTGCAATAAACATGCAAAGCAGCGTATGCTGCTGCCAGCCTTACGCTGCTGTGAACATGTAATTTGCATACTGAAAGAGACTCACGCCTCAACCCTTTGCTTTTGCTGTGTATCACAGAGATGCCCAAGGTAACACTAAAGCAATTTTGGCAACACAGGAATTCTTCTGGTTTAGGTCATCTGTGGCTTCCTTCTTCCACAAAATCAGCACAGGGACACGAGCAATAGGTATGCACAGATCTTCCGTACCCCAGCAAACCCTGGTTATTGTAATGACATGGGCAGCACATTGAATTTAGGCCAAACCCACAGTTCCCTTACATACAAAGGGAATGCCTACCATTAATATTTTTAATTCTTTTATGTGAACGTGTAGCTGCTGGGAATAATACTATTAGCAGTTACGGAGATAAATGTCCTTTACATACCCATAGATGGTCCAGTGGATCAGGCAATAGCAACAGATTCTGAAGATCTGAGCTAATATTTCTGCTTGTGATCCTGCTTTTAGACCTGTGGGAAGTCTACAACAATCCAACGTCCCTCAACAGTCTGACCTCAAACTCAGGTCCTCGTTAGGTTACTGGAAACTGTGAGATGCTCAATGACTGTGGTAATGTGGCAACATAATCACCTGAGGCAGTTTCAATGCAACACAAGACACAATCTGAGAATATTTATTTAAAAGAGTGGTCTGGACAATTAAACTCTTGTGTCCATCAAATTATTGACATTTTTAGCAATTCTTTAAAAAATTGTCACTGCAATTGGTCATTTTGATACAACTCTGTCTACAAGTGATAATAAAACTATATTCTTGCTCCATGTGGCAGCAGGCATTCAGCAGATTATTGTTAGGGGCACTACTATAATATCTGAATTTGTAACTGGCAAACAAGAATTACAAGCATATGCAGTAACAACATCAACCCCACCCCAAACCCCACTCTCGCAGCTCTCAGGTCTACAAAGTTTGCCTGAAGCAGAAAAATATATCCAACAGTTATTGCACTGTTTTTGCAATCTGTATACTTCTCCTGTGCTAGCGAAAAAAACCTACCTATTTGTTTGAAATCTGGTAAGAGCACAATCCAAGGTAAAGTGAAGTTTCCATGAAGTCATGACCTTCAAAGAACCAGCTTCCTTTAAGTACTCTGGATGGACGGGTGGGTTTAAAAACACCTCGAAGAACTTTCTGAACTAGTGTTGGTTTTCCACACAATCTGTGATTTATATCTTTTTTTTTTCTCAGAACTCGACTGCTCTTTGGCCTCCAATGACAAGTCACAAGTATTAGTTCAAGATGGAAAAAAAAAAAAATCTAAGAAGCCATGTCCTTACAGCAAAACCACAGCCGTGGCAACCAATGGGTCTACAATGAGCATAGACAGTCAGGGCCTTAGTTTAATATCTCATCTCTAAGATCACATTGGTACTAACTGGCGTGTTTCCAAGAGCCTCTTCCAACTGCGAGGGACAAAAAGAAATAGCAGCTGCACATAACTCCTTCAATGTATGTGGCAGTGAGAAACATGACTGGTCAAGTGGTTGGGGCAACATTCCCAAGGCAAAAACTCACCTTGAAGTATGTCTTGTGAAGTATGTCCAGTGACATTTGTCTAACCTATGTGGCATTATTTGAAATCATGACGCACATCAGTCCTGCTTGGGTAACGGCTAGAGTGCTGCAAAGGCTTGGCACCTGCCTGAAATCTAATGGCAACATTGCTTGGAAAGCATTTTGTGGATAATTGTTAAGAAACATTTTTAATCACTTCTGATATCCATAGCTTCTGGACATGAGCCCTTTGAGCAGTGAGCAACATCACTGATCTGTGATCAGCACCGTGCATTTTGTGGAAATAGTAAAACTAGCCAAACACGTGCCTCAAGAAAAAGAAAAAAGCAGTAAGAAACCACGCCTAGCTCAAGGCAATCCCGCTCCAGCAGAAGGGAGCAGATAAGGACTGCACGCTCCAAGCTGAGATTCAGTATGGACTGTCAACTACCAAGCTTCATGGACTGTCAGCTACCAACCTTCCCACCAGTCATAACGCTGGTTCCCCACTAGAGAAAACTTTTTTTACTTAACCCTGTACTTCTTTCCCTGATTTTCCCCAAGTCTCAAAGGACTACGGAGTAAGTCTTGTGCTGTGTGAAATAATTTTGTGGCTGCTTTATGGATTGTGGTACAATACAGAAAATTAAGTTCATGTTATTACAACATTTGACATTAATTCTCCTAGGGAATCATTTGTATATGTTTAAACCTTCTATTTACATGGAAATGTCCATCTTCTGATATTTTCTTCTTTACCCTTTTGGCAGCATCTTTTGATTTGAATGAAACCAAATACAACCTACCTATTATTGCTGAATTCAAGTGACTACTGAAAAGAAGAAAAACTGGAATGTAACAAGGTGGGGAGGGAAATTTACCTTTCCAAAGGTAACATGTTGCAAGTGCTAAAAAGAGCATCATCTTCACATCAAATCAAGCAAGGTACAGGATTCAAGAAACAACGTGCCAAGAGGCAATTTATCAGCAAGATGTTAGCATCAGAACACAAAGTGATGTGTCTGGAAGCAGAACTGCTGAGCTGCAAACAACCTGGGTGTGAGTCAGAGAATATTAGGACAGTGCCTGTCCACCAGGAATATGGACTTGATTGCATGTGACTTGTGTCAACTCTGGAGACATCAAGAGCAGAACATAAAAGCAAGGCCACAGAGATATTTCTAAATGAGCCATTCAGCCTCTAAGGCAATGAATCTGGCAACAACTCAAGTTCCAAGAGAAAAAGTCAACATTCCAGGTTTGTGTTCCATGGTTATAGACTTCATTCATTTTTTCAGGAAAAAGGTCACTGAAACATCGCATTTTCAATCATTAAAAGACACAATCATCTCCTTTTAAACTAGCCCATAACTTTGAAACCACAATCCAATTGCCTGTTCAGGCTCATTAGTGTCTTTGGATCCTAATGACCCACTCAGTTGCAGTAAATGAAAAACTAATCCTTGTTTTATGCCATTGGCTGAAAAGGATTAGCCAACTCTTGCTACCCATGCAATCAGCCTTGCACTGGGGAGATTACTGCTATCTAATACTGTAAGTCTACACATTCCAATCTGTTACAATAAGTAGCACTTAAAGCTTATTTCCTTGAAATGCTTAAGCGTGTTAATGATATAGTGTAAGATTGTTTTCTTATGATGCAATGATTCTTCTACCCCTGCCTCTAAAGGCTGCATTTACCAACATATATGCAGTGATACCCCTTTAGTTCCAACATTAAGTTTTAATTACATTCCTAGTCTTGAAATGAAAAATTGAATAGAATTTTTTTCTTTGTATAGGGTTCAAACTGGGCAGGCATCATGTACAGAATTTCAACAGGGTTCAGTGCAGTAATTTTCTTGAATTATGTGGAAAGACTGCAACTCAGGCTGTAAACAATTCCAGTGGAAACCAGGGTTTTAATTAATTATTTGATATTTAAAGATCCAGGTGATATTTTTTGCACCATACTATTAATTTAACAAGCAGCTAGAAATAGAACATTTAATGTTCTCTAATCGACACTACAGCCTGTTACTCAGTTTTGTACCACTTGTACCACTGCAACTTTTACAACCCAGAATTCTGGTTGCTTTTGCTATATTACACATAAAATGAGTAACCAATTATATGAGAGGAATCTACAGTGTGATTCCATATACTTTATTTTCCCCCCCTCAAAGTATTCACACAATGTTGTAATTGAAAGTTTAATATGGTAAAAAACCAATTTTAACACTATCACATGCTCCATTCATACTTGAACACTGAACAATTTCTCTGACATAATATTAAGGAACTCTCATGTTTTTATCACCTTAAGCATTATATATAACAACACAATTAAATTTGTCCTAAATTATGTTATGCTGTGCATATCTGCTTTATATTGATAGACTTAGACTGAAGTTACAGAAAATGAATAAAGTACTCTTAACTGGAAACCTGATTTTTGAGTGGGAACAGTTTGATGAATGTCTAATTTTCTATGACAGGCAGTGTGTGAAGCCATAAAACAGCATTACATTAAAATAAATGCTATATCCCACAACTGCTGGAAGTCATTCCATTACTCTTTACCTCCTAGTTCCTAGATTAATTTTTTAGAATCAAACCTGTCCAGCTGTGGTTATTTGTTAGCCAAATATCCTGGACAGTTTAAAGCATGCTTTATATTTATGCATCAGTAAAATTAACAGTAAAATAGTAGATGGGGCTCCAGTCAAAGTGTTATATCACCTTACAAATTATAATGAATTTTTTTCACTGGAAGACCATTTTTCACAACAAGGCAAATGTGGAGAAATGCTCTTGGTGTTATTTCTGATCAGAAAAATGACATCTCCATATAGGTATTATTTCTGTGGGAGAAAGAAAACTGAGGCATCAGCTTCCTCCTGGCAGCAGCAGGTAAGAGTGTAGATTTTGTTCTTCACTGTTAAAAGATTGTACTCAGCAAATTCAAAAACTGATTTATTCAAATATCATAATATTTCCTACCATTTTGGCGATGACGTATTTAACCAGCACTGACCTAATGTACTGGGTTGTACATTAGCGTTTATAAGGAATTTTCAAGCTAAATATTTTTCTGTCAAAAACATCATTAAAACCCTAAATGGAAGATACCAGAGCCCTAAATAAACATTTGCCTTCTGTTAGGGTACTCATATAAGATTCAAAGTCAAATCCCTGCCCTGCTTATTTAAGAGAGGGATTTTTATTGTTATTACCTTAGGGCTCAGTTGTGAACCTGAACTCTATTTTACTAGGTGCAGTACAAGGACAGAACAAAAAGGCAACCCCCACCTCCAAGGACTCACAGTAGAAGTACACACTATAGCCACATTACCACTTTGCAGACAGCTGCACTGCTTTTAAGAGATTACAACTCCCAGCTGCCATTGCTATCCTGCTGCTGGAGGTTACTGATGTCTAGTTAAGTTGTGGCCATGTATGAAATACCTGTTCCTCATCTACTGGAGTCCAGAGTCAGCTAAGTTAGCTTTCCACACTTTCAGCAGTGATATAAATTAAACTTACGGACTCCGCATTCAGGAATGAGGAACTAGTGCACAGTCCATTTGCTGGATCTGCACCATGGGGGTGATAACTGGAAATAACAAGTGGTAATGAGCAAATAGCACTTGGCTCTCCGACGGCCTCTGCTACATTGACAAGGGGATCTCTGTCTACACTTTCAGACCAGAGATGGATGTACTCAGATGTGTTCCTAAAGCACAAAACCAAATGACATTGGTCAGTGATGTACATGCTAGTCTCAGCAATCCAGCAACATGACTGCTGTTGATTTTATAGACATAATAACTAGGGATCACTTTTTAGGCAGAATTTGAGAGATACCGATGAAAAAGCTCAATGCATGTTTAGAAGCAGTTCATTGCCTTAAATGTCAGAAAAGTGACATATCCCAAATACTGAGTGGTTGCCTTTTCTGAAGTAGCTTTCTCTTTTATGTCATTAATCAGCTGATCCAATTTCTGCGAGCAAACATCCAGCAAGACCCAGAACTGTGGTTTCTGCCACTTCAGCCAGCAGCCTGGACTACTGGACTGTAACATCAGAGACATGGACAACAGAATTCATCAAATTCATCAGAAGATAGGAAAGCAAGCTTTAGTTATGGAATAACTGAGCAAACAAAAATGTACTTTCCAGCTTTCTAAATTATCTCAGAAGAATATCTGCCAGTAGCATACCCTAAGACACTACTCCAAATAACATAGAGACTCTCAAACTTGCCTCTAGCTTATGTTTTTCAGATTGTGAGGTATGCAGTAGATTAGAAAAGCTGTTTAAAATAGATAAACATGGAAACCTACATTTGGAGAGCATAAAGTCCACCAAATCCATATGTCTCACTTCTTATTAGCTGGGTCTCAGCAACACTTCACTTAAGCTTCCTGAATCCTCCAGCATCCTTAAAAAATACCTAACTTTCACCAGTCTCTGGGCTCAAGTACTTAAGGAGAAACTGGGCTGCACAAAAATGGTCCTAAGGCATTAGGAGTGTGGAAGAAAAGAAGTAGTGGCATAGATGATCAAGCTTTTGGTCATTTAGGGCTCTGCAGGTCAGCTGAGGAAAGGGGACTTTACTCCCCTTTGAACTTTGTTGACATTTTATTGGCAGAGTGTGCAGACTACACTGCTAGGATGCTTTTTGTCAATTTGTTCCGCTCGGTCCGTGTGCCCTTCTGACTAGCTTGTGCATTTGCAATGTGTTCTGTGAAGTCTGCTGAATGATGTAGTCTCCTCTTTATTTGCTTTGCTTCCATTTCAGCATTTTTCTTGCCTGCTGTCAGGCAGGCTGTTTACTTCATAGTAAATGTCTGAGAAACCCAATTTCCCTTAAAAATTCATAAGGAGTTTCAAAAATTAGTAATCTATGTTTCACATGTAACAGGGGGAAAAAAGTAACTCAAAAATGATCTGGTATTTCCAGCCAGCCATTCCATAGGGAAATTCATGGAGAACTGGTGAATATACTTGTACTGACCACAGCTAGACTTTGGGAACTGTCTGGTTTTGTATCTTTTTTTTGGAAGGTATCAGATAAAGAGGAAGGAACTCACTTTCAGTGTTTCAAGTTAGAAAGACAAAAGTTGAAATGGTATTACAACTGCAACATTACTTTAGCTATTAAGAAATACCCACAAAACTTTACATAAAATTAACAAAAATGTTTATTTAAAAAATTTCAGAAAAGTTCTGTATATAACAGCTAATATAAGAACACTGTCTTTAACTCAAATTCAGCTTTTACAGCTACAATAAACAGTTACTCTTACTAACACTTTCTATACAAGTTATTTAGTTTATATCAGAGGCTGAAAGTACTCATCTAGGAGTTTATATGCTCTCTCACAGACATTGAATTAACTTGACACACTACTGTAAAATGATATTTCTGCTGCTTGTAACTGCCAATTTAGCGAGAGCGTATCATAATTTTTTATGAAAACAACATATTTAGAAAATAAATAAGAAAAATAAAAGCTACATCTCAAAGCATGTGTGCTTGATGAACATGCACATTCTCTTGCAGCAATTGCAATAATGTATTCTTACATGAAATGAAAGGAGAAGATAAAATGCTTTGTACTTTAACTTAAGAAACTGAAAACATTTGTCAAGGCTAAGTAGGAAAAGAATTTAAGAGGAAGTCAAAGGTATTCAAAAGAATGTAAATGGCTTTGTATTTTGTAAGGAAGAATGAAAACCTTTCACAGAAGGAGACTGTGATGATCTCTGATCCTGTCCAAATGCAAATGGAAAACTAAAGTCATCTTTTCCATCTCCAAATGCATGAGAAGTCGATTCCGAGGGGAAGGGAAAGGCAAATGCTTCCTCACCTTCTGATTTCCCAAACAAGCTTCCTATATAGAGTACAGATTCTATTTATTATTAGATTAAATTTTACTGAAATAATGATGCATTCAGCATAATATGTTTCTTTAATAATACAGCACTCTCAACATCCTGCTGAGTATCAGCCAACATTCGTGTATTTATTTCTGCACTAGAAATGGTACTTCAAGGAGGGCATTATTAAAATCTACATGGAATGAAATCTGAAGTACTTGAATGATTTAGAACAACAAAACACTTCTGCATAATATACTGGGTGAAATATTTTGAATACTAAGCCACAGAGGTCTTTGTAAACCAATATCAGGAAAACTAAAGCCCTGATAGAATTAAATCTGGCCAGGGATATCAAGGGCAACAAGAAAAGCTTCTATAGGTACGTCAGTGATAAAAGGAAAACTACGGAAAATGTGGCCTCTCTCCAGAAGGAAACAGGAGACGAGGTTGTCGTGTTCTTCTAAATCATTCAAGTACCCTCTAAATTGGAGAGACATGGATTTGATGGATGGACCACTCAGTGGATAAGGAATTGGCTGGATGGTCGCACTCGAAGAGTCGTGGTCAACGGCTGAACGTCCAAGTGGAGATCAGTGAGGAGTGGTGTTCCTCAGGGGTCGGTATTGGGACCGGTGCTGTTTAACGTCCTTATCAGTGACATGGACAGTGGGATGGAGTGCACCCTCAGCAAGTTTGCCGACATCACCACGCTGTGTGGTGTGGTCAGTATACTGGAGGGAAGGGAGTCTTTAACCCAATAGAAACTTTATTTTCCTTTTAGTTGAGGGAGGAAAAAACCCAACAGATGTACTCTTTCCAACACTAAGCTGGTAGCCTTAGGTTAAAAAGTAGTATTTACCAAATGCTATAGTTTTTTACGCTACAAGAACTGATCTTTTTATCAATGAAAAAGCTTTGACACTTAAATTTTTCTTCGCCATTGCAGCTCCACTCAATTTCATTCAAACCCACAAACACTATCCCTATTTCTTTCTTATACCTCTTTTTTATGACATCTTATACATTTGAAGTCAAAAACGGAAGGGAAGGTTTAAGATAGCCAAAACACAAATGAACAGAATAAACCACTGAACTACAATATCACAACTGAACATCCTTTTGGACAACCAAAGGTGCCCTGTTAAGCAGGATCATGAGCTTGTCAGTCATAGAAGCACAAGTCATAGAAGCACAAGAATAACAAGATGTTATACACAAGCACATCCGAGTTTCACACTTACCAATATCTTTGTGTGGGGACAGAGTGTTCATGTTTCCTACAGAATAACTTTCATCTGTCTGAAATGTAAACAGTCATTTTATGTAAAAAATGAGAAAGAGAAAAGATGAGCTCTAATGCTGATACATAATTAGTTCACTTGCTTTTGGTGAGAAAGACACTATCCCAGTGAATGTTAGCAGCTTTCACAAAATCTGCATTTAAATCTATGTATCAGTCCCTAAAGTTGCAAGGTAAACTCTTTGACGAGATAGGTTTCATGATATTTGCTTACATCTGCAAATACACTGCCTCCTTTCTTCGGGGAAAAAACATCAGATTTAGAACAGACCAAAATCTGATCTAACTTCCTGCTGTTTTTTAAACTGAAAAGATTCAAAATTATTTCATTCTGTGACGATTTAGAAAACCTCCAAGCTACAACATAATTACTGCCTACTGAGTTGAACCTGATATTGCCAGAAGGAGTAGCAGAATAACCACTTGTCACTCTTGAGAAGAGTTCTTAGGCTAGATTTATAATAGATACTTAAGTCCAAATTAAGACCTTCAAAACTCCCATCTAACTTCACAGAATCCCACATGGCTCCTAGAGGCTGGTAAATTCTTGGTTTCTGCCACTCAGCAGGCACAAAATAACATAGGTTCTAACAGCACTAGGTACCTTAATACCTACCTACTTCATTCCTAAACAATTCACAAACTGCTCACCAGTCTATTTTCCCCTACAGGCAGCTGATGCTAGGAGATAGCAACAGCATGTATCTTGCCAAATACAAAATAAAACGGTGTTTTCCTCTTCCCTCCTTCAGCTTTTATCTAGTAACCTCAAGACTGAGCATAGCCACTGAAATAGGAGATACCCAGGTTCAAATCTCTTGTTTGCGTAATGTGGTTTGAATCTAAATTGCCAGGGAGTGATACCTAACCACTGCTCTATGCACTGACACACATCTATCCTGAACAGCCAATTATCTATCTATTAGCCCAGAAGAGTAAAAATTACTCTAGAGCACTGTAGTAAGGAAATCTGCAAAGGAAAATGAAGACTTGGATTCCACTCCCTGTTCCAATTAGTTTCCTACCTATCTCCTCCATTTAAGTATAGCTAGTCCATATTTGCTGTTCAATATTCCTAATATATAATCTTTTCTTCCTTTTCTCAGTGTTCTGCATTTTGTGAAAAATGGAGGGAGAAAAACATGTTAAATACTCGATTCCCCACTTCAGCAAGTTGAAACCACACAGGATAGGCAGGTGAGTTGTGAATTCTGCTAGGGTACCTTAAGTTTTACATTGCAACACTGAACCAGAAGCCTTTTTGTGAATCTAGCAATCTGTATATTTGCACAAGATTCAATCTTGCCCATATGGGAAAGTTTCATACTTGGTCAGAAGTCATCACAGTGGGATCACCAGGAAAGGAGACAAGCATTTTCAAAGGATATCAAATGTAAAATTAAGCAAGCTAATAAAAAAATTATTTGCTACAAAGATAACTAGTCTGAAAAACCTCATTCACTGTCAATGCTATTTTCTTAGCATATTTTGCTTTGTGGCAATTTAATATTCTCAAGTACTCATTTTTACCTCGTCAGATGAATTTTCTGCCCCAAACACAGAAGAATCAAATAAATTAAAGCCAGGTGACTTCTGGGAGAAGTTCATGAGAGAAAAGAAACTGGGAGATTTTGATGTCCCTTCTTCACAACCTAAATTGTGAATGCTGTAAAGCCAGAAAGGAAGAAACAACATTAATATTTTTTAAAAGTTTTGTCATTTTTTTAGATTCCCATAGCTTCCATCAACAATTACTTCTTGCAACACAGAACAGGTAACACAACTCTTTAAAGCAAAGTGAGGTCGTGGTCCTACCAATGACCTACCTTTTTACAAAAAACAAACAAACAAACAAACAAACAAAACCCCCCTGTTTAAAGATAGAAATTTGTGTAACAAATATTACTAAAAGAAAATACAATTTTAGCAAAGGGGCTACAAAGACCCTGTGTCTCTCATATTTCTAAGCAGAGACCCCTCATTCAAAATACCTTCAAGTGGAAATGATACTTGTAAGAAGAAAATCTAATAAATTACCTAGCGTAACTCAGAAAAAAAAATTAATATTTCAAGTAGAGCTTTCTAGAGAAGTGTTTCTACAGTACCTTTCAAAAACAGCAGAAATGCTTATACAATTAACATCAATAGAACTTTGCTCAAAATCAAAATAAAAGTTGAAATCATACAAGTCAAATGGCGGTGTTTTAGAGAACTGGCTTTTCTTCCCCTTTGAGTCAGGTGTTGCTACAAACTCAGGTGCTTCATGTGCTCTTAGAAAATGTTCTGCACTTTCTTCTGCTGTGCCAGGATTATCTTCATTTGACTTAAAACATGTTTGTATGTCCTATTAAAAAGAGATATACAATAATGTTTATGGCATATAACATTTCCAAAAATATTGTTAGTCCATTTACCTATAAATATATTCATTACATGTTTTAGGGTTAGTTAGTTATTTTTATTGTCATGAAAAATGAAATTTTTTTAATAAAATGCTCACAGTGACATATTCACCATACTTAAAACTGTAATCTTAATTTATCTAATTTACAATGGACATCTTGTGAATGAAACTCTATATGAAAACTTTCATTCAAAAAATAAACTTGTGAACTGACTGAAAACACTGATTTTGAATAAAAGAACTATTTCACTCTAAAGTATGTCTTAGCATAATGCTTAAAGTCACACTGGAATCCTCTTGGTACTCTCTAGTGAAATAATGCAAAATCACCATCAGAATATATTTCAGTTGACTGAGGTACTTCCTCTTGCTCAGAAAATGTTAAATGAGAATGTACACTTGGATTCTGTGGAGCAGTTTCCACCAGACACAATATTGGTTTACAGACATTCTTCTGCACCAGCTGCCTGCAGGCATCAGCCTGTGGTGAGCCAACCAGAAGATGAGGAGAGTCTCAAACTTGATATTGTGTACTGGTTTTGGCTGAGAGTTCGTAGCTTGTATGGAGCTACGTTTTGGATTTGTGATGAAAACAGTGTGATAACACAGACATATTTTAGGTACTGCTGAGCAGCGCTTACATACAGTCAAGGCCTTTTCTGCTTCTCACACCACCTTATCAGTGAGCAGACTGGAGGTGCACAAAAAGTTGGGAGGGGACACAGCCAGGACAGCTGACCCCAACTGACCAAATGGATATTCCGTACCACATGATGGCATGCTCAGCAATAAAAGCTGCAGGAAAGAAGGAGGGAGGAGGGGATGCTTGGAGTTATGGCATCTGTCTTCCCAAGTAACCATTACATGTGATGAAGCCCTAAATTCCTGGAAATGGTCAAATGACTGCCTATAGATGGGACATAGTGAATGAATTCCTTATCTTGTTTTGCTAGTGTGCACAGCTTTTGCTATACCTATTAAATTGTCTTTATCTCAACCCATAAGTTTTTGCACTTTTACCCTTCTGATTCGCTTCCCCATCCCACTGTGGGGGGGGAGTGAGCAAGTGGCTGTGTGGTGCTTAGCTGCTGGCCGGTGTTAAACCACATCTTGATATCACCTATATGTGTAAGCTGTCCACACACCTGGCTTGAATATTATGGCATGGTGAGCTTGATCTCACATTCAGGCACAGCTAGTAAAAGCAGTACCAATGGAGCCATACAGACTGTAGCCAGCACAGAGCTTATTTACTATAGTTTCGTGGGAGAAATGAGTTTCAGATGCAAACTTTTTTTTTTTAAATGTTTCTTCAGCTCACACTAATGAAAATTATATGCACCAATTTATTCAAAAACTATGATGTGCATATGATAGTCATCCTAAATATCCTGTTGTTAAAGTAGCATAAAAACCCACAGAACACTGACATGACCAAGAGCAATGATCACTATTTTAGTAATCAGATGGCATTGATTGGCTTCTCACCTGTTGGGTGCCTTACAATGAGTCACTTTGTCAATTTCTGAGACCTCTTGCCAATAGTTTCAAATATGTTCAAGATACTATGACTACTATAAATAAAGTAATTACAACATCAGAAACACTTTGCTTACCTGAGGTATATACGAAGAATCCTTTGGCTCATCTTCTACTTCTTTATCACCACATTTGGTCTCTTGGTTTGCTATACAAAAAAGACAGCATTGCTTGTATTATAACAGCATTTTAAATGGATAAATAAAAATTACGTTGTGGGAAAGAATCCTTGAGAAAGGTTTACTAGCCTGGCACTGCTGTTAGTAAGGAAGGATTCTGACTGTAGTTTTCATAATAACCCACTTTGTGGCTATGTCCATAGTCACCTATCGTTCTGCCATTTACTTGCCGTCGTTAAAGCAACGCTTAGGCTGCTTCATATCATAGAATCACAGAACTGTTTGGGTTGGAAGGGACCTTAAAGCACATCTAGTTCCAACCCCCCTGCCAGGGGCAGGGACACCCTGCACTAGACCACGTTGCCCAAAGACTCATCCAACCTGGCCTTGAACACTTCCAGGGATGGGGCATCCACAACCTCTCCGGGCAACCTCTTCCAGTGCCTCACCACCCTTACAGTAAAGAATTTCTTCCTAACATCTAATCTAAATCTCCCCTCCTTCAGCTTAAAGCCATTCCCCCTTGTCCTATCACTCCACGCCCTTGTAAACAGTCCCTCTCTAGCTTTCTTGTAGGCTCCTTCAGGTACTGGAAGGCTGCTATAACGTCTCCCTAGAGCCTTCTCTTCCCCAGGCTGAACAATCCCAACTCTCTCAGCCTGTCTTCACTCTCTCAGCTGTCTTCCAAGCCCTTGGATTATCTTTGTGGCCTCCTCTGGACTCGCTCCAGCAGGTCCATGTCTGTCTTGTGCTGGGGACTCCAGAGCTGTACGTAATACTCCCACTGGGGTCTCACCAGTGCAGAGCAGAGGGGCAGAATCACCTCCCTTGACCTGCTGGTCACACTGCTTTTGATGCAGCCCAGGATACGGTTGGCTTTCTGGGCTGCAAGCACACGTTGCCAGCTCACGTTGAGTTTCTCATCAACCAACACCCTCAAGTCCTTCTCCTCGGAGCTACTCTCAATCCATTCTCTGCCCAGCCTGTAGTTGTGCTTGGGATTACGCTGACCCACGTGCAGGACCTTGCACTTGGCCTTGTTGAACTTCATGCAGTTCTCAAGCCTGGCAAGGTCCTGTGGATGGCATCCCTTCCCTCCAGCATGTCGATCACACCACACAGCGTGGTGACGTCGGCAAACTTGCTGAGGGTGCACTCCATCCCACTGTCCATGTCGCCAACAAAGATGTTAAAGAGCACCAGTCCCAAGACCGACCCCTGAGGAACGACACTCAATCACTGTTGTCCCCTTGGACATCGAGCCATTGACTACAACTCTTTGAGTGTGACCGTCCAGCCAATTCCTTATCCACCAAGTGATCCATCCGTTAAATCCATGCCTCTCCAATTCAGAGGCAAGGATGTTGTGCAAGACAGTGTCAAATGCTTTGCCAAATCCAGGTAGATGACATCAGTTGCTCTTCCCTTATCCACCAATGCTGTAACCATATCATAGAAGGCCACACCAAATTTGTCAGGCACAATTTACCCTTAGTAAAGCCATGTTGATTGTCACCAATCGCCTCCTTATTTTACATGTGCCTGAGCATAGTTTCCAGGAGGATCTGCTTCATGATCTTGCAAGGACCAGAGGTGAGACTGTCCGTGGGTTTTCTTTTTTTCCCTTTTTAAAATGTTTCCCCTTTTCCAGTCAGTGGGAATTTTACCAGACTGCCACAACTTCTCAAATATGATGGATAGTGGCTTAGGAACTTCATCTGCCAGTTCCCCCAGGACCCACAGATGCATCTCATCAGGTCCCATGGACTTGTGCACCTTCAGGTTCCTCAGACGGTCTCAGACTTGATCTTTTCCTACAGTGGGCAGTTCTTCATTCTCCCAGTCCCTACCTTTGCCTTCTGTGACTTGGGCGCTGTGATTAGAGCACTTGCCAGGGAAGACTGAGGCAAAAACCTTCCCCTTATGTCGGGTAACCAGGTCTCTCGTTTCCTTCTGGAGAGGGTCCACATTTTCCCTAGTCTTCCTTTTATCACTGTCATACCTATAGAAGCTTTTCCTGTTGCCTTTGATGTCCCTGGCCAGATATAATTCTGTCAGGGTTTTAGCTTTCCTAACCTGATCCCTGGCTGCTTGGACAATTTCTCTGTATTCCTCTCAGGCTATCTGCCCTTGCTTCCATCCTCTGTAGGCTTCCTTTTTGCATTTGAATTTGTCCAGGAGGTACGTGTTCATCCATGCAGGCCTCCTGGCATTTTTGCCTGACTTCCTCTTTGCTGGGCTGCCTCACTCCTGAGCTTGGAGGAGGTAATCCTTGAATACTAACCGGCTTTCTTGGGCCCCTCTTCCCTCCAGGGCTTTGTCTCATGGTACTCTATCAAGCGGGTCCCTGAAGAGGCCATATGGTTTGGTATGTTCTTCAAACCTAGCTATTGTTCCCTGAGAGTGTTATGTTTGTCTAATCCAGCTATTGCCCTGTGACAGCGCTAATACCAGTCAACAGAAACTGGGTGGAAACAATATAAAAAGCATATCTACACGACACTGATGAAGTGCATCTTATAGAATTTTTAAGGCACTGTGGGTTAAGATCCTGTGTTTCAAGACACATAATTAGGATCTTATTTATTAAAAAAAAAAACCCTATAATTTTTTACATGCATCTAAATTGGCAGTATAATTTAAAAAATACATTTAAACTGAAGCTCAGTGCCTTGTGATTTCAAAAAACTATAGGTGTGTTTGTAACTACCCTGTTTTGTTCCTGTAAGCATTCTGTATGTATTTCTCAAATTAGTTTTCATTTTTAATAATGTTAATCTGATGCTTCAAGATTCGTGAATTACTGAGTTTATTTTAGCCCTTTTCTTTGCATTTTTTCATGCCTTCTGGGCAGATTTTCAGATGATTTCTTTTTACCCAAGTAATCTGAGACTGGAGCATGGATTTACAAGAGATGCTGGAAGATTGCTTTCATTAGCAATGGTCAATGCAGAATGAATCTCACATTACTAAGCAGTTCGGTCTCTCTTTAAATTAGGACTCTGCCTGTCTGCTATATTCAAAGTTTGTACTAAATCAAGGTGGAAAAGGAACACAAATGGTGACCCACTTAATATCAGAATGAAAATTTGGACCTCAGAATTTTCCCTTTTATAATTATGTGATCCAGCATACAGTAACTGCACATCCTATTAAAAAAAAAAATTACAGTGGTACTTTACCTATTACTGCATTTTCACTCTCAAACTGTTGATTAGAAGTCATCTGCTTTGGAGGAATTACCAGTCTAAAAGACAAAAATTACTGTTTGTCTGAATATTGATTATTTCCATAAACCTTAATCTCAAGAATGAAAACTACTTTATTAAAGAAAAGTTACCTGAATTCCATTTGGTTTTGTAAGCTTGCTATTGATGGAACTTGGGTAATTTGTGGATTATTAGTCCCTGCAGTATCAATAACCATCTAAAACATAGCAAAAAATTCAAATGAGGCAGCATATGAAATTATCACTTCAACAATATCATTCCGGCCTGTCTTCACCTCAGAAGGCCGAAGTGAGTGAATATGTCATCAGTGAATATGTCTCCTGTGTGGATTGAAAAACTGCAGAACACATGGAAATACTCCCACCTCACAGATTTTCATTGGATCAGAAGTCCTAACTCTTGTATGTATGTAGCATGCATTTGTTCCTTAAGAGCAGAGTGGCACTAGGAATCTATGCCTCAGCATCAGATAGCACATTATTTCACAGGGAGCTACTAGTTCTGGTTTGGGTTTCACTTGCAAAATGTATCAAATTGAATGCAGTTTGGGGTGGGGGACAAAAGGGCCGGTTATGCAGATCTGTCTGCAATTCAACTCCTGTAGCATACAGCACTCCTTTTCTGAAGTATAGCAACATCCTTTCTTCCAATCTTTTTTATTTTTCCTCACACTCCATCTTCTTTTCCTTGTTGCTAGCACCCTTTCTTAAAGTTCCCTTAACCTTGACTTACTGCTTCCCACTATTCTCTAAGTGCAATACTAGGTCCCAGATTCCCATCCTCATCTCTGGATTACCCTGGCAACAGCCCTTCCATCATACTCATCATGTTCAACTCCCTCAGCCAGTCACAAATCAGAATTTCTTGAAATTTCTTCTGGTCTTGTTCCACTCAGTCTAGCCATTGCCCTTCATGTTGTCTTATCTTATGAAGGCTTCTTCTTCTACCACAGGCTCTATCCTAAACTATTTAGTGATTCACTCACTTCATCCTTCAGTTCCCATGAAATTCTCAAGAAAATCACAACCAGTTCTGTTAATTTTTTTACTTCACAATTTTTTTTATAAACCTTTGGTTTTAAATAGATCCAGTGACATGTCCCTTATAAAGAAAGGATTGGGTATAGAAACTTCCCCAAGCTTCTACACAGCAAACATATTTGCAAACTATTTATTTTATTTCCTGTGGCCTTATCTAATCCAAGTACTTCTTTTATACTTTAGCAATCAATTGGTCCCATGAATGTTCTTGCACTTAATGAGATTTCATTAATGGTTTTCATAACTGTGCAAGTTGTTCCTCCAACTTGTTTCTGGATTGTTTTATTGTGTTTGTAAATTTAAGATATTAAGCTGCAATACACTTCACCTTTTCAAAAAAAGTACCATAGGAACTATGTGTTTGTGGGGTGAGAGATGGAAAAACCTAGCTGTGGACTCCTCAAGTGTACAAAGCAATGCTGCTCATGGTTTTATTCCTCTCAGCCCAGATTTTTCTTTCTGGTTAAACTTCAGAATTGAGTTGTTAAGTGTAGGAGGTCCTGTATAGGATCCTGCACATTTAGTCCTTTATGAAATCCTTCATTATGGAGTAAATGACCAACAATTAATCACTAATAGAAGATTATGTTCCTCCTTTAGAATTCAAAAAAATTTCTACATACAGCCAAGTGAATCTACAAAGGTTATTCTATATTTTAAATGCTATTATACAAAATTAATTGGATAGATGGTCCACCTCACCTTCGGCATTAGAATGCTTTCTAGGACTACCAGTTGCACTTTGTAAGAACATACGCATTTTCAGTTGAATTAGAAATGGCACCAAAGAAAGATTTTTATTATGATTACCAAGAAATAGCAGATTCCCAAGATTAGTGTCCTAGTTCCAATGCTAACAAGTTTTATGTAAGATATAATAGCACTAGGTGTATTTGAAGTATTTTAAATTTAAACAACCACATAAACCAGATTATATAATCTCATGTTTTTACCAGTGGGAGAGCTACATACCTGTGACGAATTTTCTGCAAGGCTGGAGGAACTGCTAGTGGCCACTGAAAGTTCCACAGGCTTTTCTTTTTCTTCTCTCCCTAAATTAATAAATGCTACTTAATATAGTCAATAGGAGTAAGTATCCAAAGCAAGACGTTGTTAAACTGAACTTGGGAATAAAGCTTATGAATTTTCCTGTTAATAGAGAACTAAAAGAAAATTATGAATTTTCACATCACAAAATATGAAAGTATTGATCAATTTACTGCAAGTAATACTCAGTTAATATTTACTGTATTTATGCAAACAGTGATAAAGGCATGTTTCAGATTTGTCTGACACTATGCATCAGGTGTACTTGTCATGTTACTTTACTCACTGCATAGATAAGAGAGGAATTGGACACAGAAAATTTTCAGAACATAAAGACAGGTAAGTACCCAACTTCCATTGAAAGCCTGGCTCCAACTATCACAGCAGGAGCAGTTCACTATCATGTTTTCCATTCATTTACACAAAAATAATCCAAAAACCTCACACTACACCTGTTTCTATTCGTTGCATTGAGAATCTAATACTCTGTACAGACTGGACTAATTTCCGAGGAATGCATGGGACATGCAATGGTTTATACAGCTGATGTTTCTCATTTAGCAAAGATGGATGTTCGCTTTCTTCAAATATCCTAAAAAAAAAAAAAAAAAAAAAAAAAAGTTAACAATTGCAAAAGAAAGGAAATCATAAAATACAACTGCTTCAAATAAGGGGAGTTTTCAAGGGAGATGCATGCTGCCAGGGATGTTTCTACCTCTACCTACTTATCAAGTACCTCCAGCACTTGATAAAAATTGAAGTTTTCTTTAAATACTATCAGACAGAGAATATCGCTGAAAGTAGAAAACATAAAGTAATAATAGGCCAATCATAAGAACATTGCTGACTTACCTTTTGTCAGTATCAAAGAAAAGTATTAGTAGTTTGGGGTTTTGCACTTTGATAAAAGTACTTCATTCTTGTAGTTTTGAAAACACATTTTCACGTTTAAAAACACTTCTCTCTCTGAGATTGTCTGGAATACTCACAGTATACACACACAAAAGAGTAAACTGCAGCAAGTGTTTTCACTTGTGGGGTAATTATCTGTGTAGGGTAAATAGCCTTTTACAGTGTAGAAAGACAAAGGTTAGCAGAACAATGCAGGGTAAAGTGGCCATTTGGCACAGGAACATTTACCATTTTTTAAAATAATGAGTTCTATTTTATTTTCTCTCAGCATTCCTGCTTAGCGCCTCTGTGCTTCTGGCTAAAACATCTGGTTTATAGCTGACTAAAAAATGCTATTCAGAACGAATGAAGAACTGAGTCAGTCTTTTGGTTCTTCTTGAAATTTTCCTTAAATAAATATAAGATGTAGGATGTGCTTTATAAGGTAGTGTGGAGTAAAATTAGCAACACTACTAAAAAAATACCAAACTAGAAGCACTGGCTAAGATATATGAACCTAACAACACATTAAACTAATATACATGCACAACTACAATCACATAAAACCATGAATGCACCTCAGTCGAATACTAGAGGAAAAGGACTATTTTGTTCTATAAAGTTACATACACACCTAGTGCTGTGCTGGACTGAGACCTAACAAACTATATAAACCATCTATCCCCTAATTCATCAATATAAAACCCCAAATAACCCAGGAATAATAAAATATTTAAAAAATCATAATCTGTATTTCTTCCAGTTACAGTAATTATTGATATTACCTGTGTCAAGAATGAGTACTACAGGAAATTAGATATGTATATGGCTGGTTTATCTTTAAATTCAGATGCCAAGAGCATAAACCCAAGGAGAAATAAAACCAGAGCTAAGCAGAGATCCCTGGCTAAAACTGGGTCACTTTGTTCAAAATGGCTTATTTGGCCATTTTACCACAATCATCATTCAAAAATTAATTGAACAAGGCTGCTGCTGAGGTCATGGGTTAGACTGCCATAAATCACTTTTTTTACAGAACTTGGGATGCCAAATGATGTTTTTAGAAGTTCCTGGAGTCAGTTTCCCTGTAGAGCCTAGCAGACAACTCTCCATTTCTAAAAATTCACTCTCCATGAAATAAAGCATTCTTTTACAATGCATATCTATTCAGAAGGATGTATTGATGGCAGAGTTACAAACAGGACTCAGAACCTCTTAAGATATGTACTTTTCAAGTAACAAAACCTTCCAAAAGAGCCTGCAGTTAAACTTGATGCATATGCAATACACCTGCTTCCTTCCCTCCCCAAAAACATGATTGAAAAAAACCCATGTGTATCTTCTCTGACATAATTAATAACCATTGAAAGAAAAATCAAAGTGCATACTGAAGCTCAAAATAGTGCAAATTGCAGTAACAACAACAAAGATCATTTGTCTTCTTTCTCTACTTCATTGTTAGTAGACATCTGAGTAGATAAAAAAATTTTTATCTTGATCCATACTGCAAAATAGATAACATTTTTTTCCTAAAGTGCAGAGAAAAAAATAGATATTCTGAAGTCAAAATAAAGTCCCATTTCCTTAGCAGTAGTTTCTTCTTTGTAGCATAATGAAGCTCAAAGATTAATAAGAGTTTATCTTCACTATAGGAATCAAGTGTATTTGATTATACATACGAAGAATCACACTTGCTAGTCTGGTATTTACCAGTAGACTCTCTACTGATGCCATGTTCAGTATTCTAATCAGGCACATGCCAGCAAGTCCTTTTGGAAGCAGGACTTTTAATAACTTGCTGCCATAATAGTTGGTAACTAATAATTGCCTATGAGGTTGTGGTCAGCATAAGGTTGACTCTTCATATATGTTTACATTTAGAAGTCCACTTTCATTAGTATTTTTCCAAGAATTATATTACAAAGTTTTTTCTTTGGTCAGTAAAAGATAATCACTTGTAATGCAAAGATAATGAAAGAATTGCAATAATCTGCCATGGAATATCCTTTACAAGAAGCTTTAGCAAAAATCTCTCACTTGGAATGTAAGATATTTTAGGTATTCAGAGGTGGAATTAATACAAAATCAAACTGGAAAAAAATACAATTGCAGAATAATGGAATTAAAGTGCTCTCAAACATTTTACAAAAGCAGAAAGGATGAACATGATATACGCCAAAGCACAGTTCAAGATGTCAGCCTTTCTATGTAATAAATATAATCTCTAATTGAGAAATCAAGACCAGGGCTTCAAAAGAGTTGAGTCCTATTTGGTGACTGATGAGAACTCTTGATTTGGAAATTTTAACTATGACACTTGTCTACGTAACTGGTGAACTATGAAAGCCCACTAATCAGAGAAAACAGCTCTATGAGAAGAGGAATATGTGTTTTGCAGTCAGTCTAATCAATGACTATCTGGCCAGCAGTGATTCAAACTAAAACATTCCAAGTCTTTTAAAAGAATGGTTACCACTGCCATCCTCCTGCCCGAAGGAGAACATATATATCAGCACCTATTCATTAACTTGCAAGTTGGGTTCTTGACTTGTAGTCCTCTAAAGCATTTCATGGGTATTAATTTGTACATTGTTCTGCTCAGCGCTTTCACTGCTCTGTTCAGTTCTTTCCCTTGATGCTGCTGGTTTCTCTTCACGCTGGTCTGCATCATTTCATGGAGATTCACAGTACAATGCTTTTTTCTTCTTCTTCTTTTGTGGCAGAAGGTGAAAACATCTTTTTTTTCTTCACAAAGCTTTCTTTGCTTGGTAGTAACCTTGCAGTGACTGCAGAACAGCTCACGAGATCAGTGCCTTTGGTACCCATATTCTGCTGTTATATTTTTGTACATTGCCTTGAGTCTGCAAGGGTTTCAATTCATGTGACTCATTATCTTAGCACATTTTCTGTTCATGTGTTTTCCACAGTGATTATAATCACAGATTCATAATACACCTATTTTTACATCAGTAGTTACTTAATGTGATATTTCTAAGCTTTCTAGTGAAGACTTTTTTTTAATACACTAATGCCAAACAGGCATTTTTAAAAACAATTTTTATGCCATTTTCTACAAGTGTTTATGTTATGGCTATCTTTGACAAAAATAAGCTTTAAAATTTACTCTAGGAAAAACATATTAATTAATAAACAGGTTATGGTCTGATACCATATGCTATATCACATAAATGCATACATGGAGGTTAAAAGGCAATGTGAGTTAGGATAGTGTAAAACATTTACAACATCTTATAATCATGATGCAAGCCATGGAATTATTCCTTCAGTAAGAGCATCAAAAAAAGATCTACTTGTATGCAATCACAACACAATTTCAGGTGAAGGTACAAGCACCTGAAGACTCCATGACAGGGAGGTAAACATACAACTGGCAGGTCTAGCAATGCACCCTATGAATTCTTTCCATAAGGAGCCTGATTGAGTTTTTCTTACGTCTCCATGCACAGAGCATAGATCTCTGCCTTTTATAATAGGTCTTTAATGGCATTTTGCATTCTGCAGACTGAATATACAAGTCTTTCTTTGAAAATTCAAAGGGAATGCTTCCAATTTTTTTTTAACTTAGTCTTAAACTAAAGTGGATTTCTTGCTTCCCTACATTTCTGAGGTCTTGCCAATTACAAAAGGTTATATAAGAAGGTAGAACAGGTGTAAGGGCTTAAACCACAAAAAAATAATCATCTGAATAGTTCATAGGTCTGTAAAAAGATATTAAAGACCTAAAATGCCCCCGTAGAAAGGATCTTAGGGATGATTAAAATGACACATTTCTATAGATATAGTCCACTAAATCCCTATTTAAAGGCCTAAAAAGCTTCTTTTTCAAGCACACCACAATGTAAAATCACTTGAACAAAATCTTTCGGACATATTTTCAGTTTAAAATGGATTTTGATCTAAAGGCATCAGCTCTAAGGGTGATGTTTCAACATTCACAAGGACTCCTGATAAGTGCAAGATAGTCCTGACAGTGATTTTCAGTCATTGTAATTGAGCTCAAATTAAAGTGAGTCCCAGCTGTAAATGACCACTGACTAATTTACTAAGCCATTAATCCTGTCTATGAAACTTTCACTCATGCTTGTTTTTAAGAACTAAATTAAAATTTAAATTTCTTAAGTAGTTCAGAGCTGAAGACAGATGATATGTGGAACCCTGACTCTTTTTCTCAAAATAGGTGTTTAGTAGAAATAATGCATTTTATCTCTGACTGCACAGTCACTGTAGTTATAGTCAAAACTCGTAAAACTACTCACATAGATCTATCAGCAGTAGTGGTGAGGAGCAAAGGTTTCTACAAAATACTTTTTAATAGTATGTTTCTGGATACATTTAGCTTCCGAGAATCAAAATTTGCCACCATCTTAACCCCAAGAAAAATAAAACTTTTAAAATTACATAATTAAATGACATAACCAGGGTTAGAGAATCTTGCCAGTCATTATTTAGCAACAATTTGTGTTTTGTGGCAGTCTTTGTGTAAATGTTGCGATAGTACTCTGGATAAAAGCAAGGCAAAGAAATCAGTTTTAAGTGTACCTTTCTTTAAACTCCCTTGGCTTCTCTAGACTTTTCTGATTTTTTCCTTCAATCATTTCAGATTTATTTTGATCTTCTGTAGTGTCTTCAAACGTCTTAAAAGATAAAGAACAAATAACATAAAAACCAAAAAAACTTGAAAAATTATGGTTACGTGCTGCAAATGTTTCCTAAACCTGATGAATGAGTGCACAGTAGTGGAGTTTTTTTGTAACCAAGACAATCTGAAGAAATAAGCAGAACAAGGTTAAAGGAAGACAATATTTTTTTGTTGAACCAACTGTAACAACTGGAATAAACACAGAAGGTTTTGAGCACAGACTCTACATATCTATTCAGAACAAGGAGCTCCTTACATGGTCTCCTTAATAAATTCGCCACATCCCTTCTTACTGCATGTTTATACAGCACATACCACATTAGGAATTTGTGTCTGTAACTATGAGTGTCAAACAGTATCACAAAATATAAATAGAAAACATCACCTTCTATCAGCATAAGGCTGGCTGAAGTGGACACGGCTGACACAGCAATAGAGTCCTCGATCATCTGGTCCGGAGAGGTAAAAGTGTCCAGCTGCAACAGTATACAAACTTACTAAACTCTTTACGAGATTGGTCTACTGGGCTATTCAGGCTTAGGAGAGACCTTTTACCTCCCAGCAGATGAGTGGGTCAAAATGCTGTGCTGACCAAGTCCTTTTTTTGGAAGACTATCCCTTTGGAATCAGTGCTTCTTAGAGTCAGTGGAACTGTACTGATCTCCTGTCTAAAATCAGTCAGTTTTACCTCTGACTATTATTTATGCACACATTTATTTAGAGGAAGAAAAAAAAAAAAAAGAATTTACGTGATTTTTATTGTAAAGCATATTTAGTTAAACACATTAATATTAACCTTAAAAAAACAGTAGGACCTGTGAAGACTGTATACTCAAGCCCTGGGGCTCACTAAGGAATGGCCCTGCTATATTTTGAAGTGTGTTCTCTGCCACTCTAGAGCTAGCACAAAAGTCACCACGACACAGTGCCTTGATGGAAAATACAGTGTAAACTGAGGTCAACAGAAAGCAAGCTTTAAGAGCCTTTACATTCATGGACTCCTCTAAAAAAACATATGTGATGATATAGAAACATAAATTACTAATACTGGAATTATCATGTTGGTCCATGTGCTTGAAAATACACTACTTTTCTTACGTTTCCAAAAATACAAAGGTGGTATATATAACTACATATATAAAAATGTATTTATATAAAATAAAATTAAAATAGTTACCTTTTTCAAATATTTTATTCTCATTTCTAATTCCTCTGCTTCTTTTTGTAGTTCAATGGATTCTCGTGTGGCAACTGCAGCAAGCTTTAACATTTCCTGTGTTTTTTGCCTCGAAGAAGCACTTTCATGTTACGGAATATATACTGCAATGTTACTTTTTTTCAAGCAAGGGATACTATCAGATCCCTGAACCCTCTATGCCATAAGTGCAAATGCTAGAGGAACAGAAAGCTCTGACAAACTTACATTTCTTAGACAAATCTTCAAAACTAATGTCATTTAGGCTTCTCCCCCTTAATGAAGCATTTTGACAGATATGTCATTAAGTGAAATTTGATTTTCTTTCCTCAAAATGCTCCCCTAAATTTAAACTGAAAAGTATTATTCAACCTTCAATTTCCTCACAGAGGCAATCTCTCTAAACGTAAATATATAAATAATTACTATTCTTTTTGACAGAAAGTTGTAAAAGGTAAATATAAACTAACTTGCCTGTAAACTGCATAAACATTACAAAACAAGGATACATCTGTAAAGCCCAATCATTTACAGATTTAAAAGGAACAGGCTCTGCAGAAATAAATAAAATTTCATTTCAGATCATTAATTCACAAATCTAATTTTCTTTACAAATACAAGATAAATTAATAGATCTGGAGCACTTATCTTTACTTCCTAAACATAACAGAAATAGCAGTATAACAGACAATAATGTCATTAAAAACAGCACCAAAAATATGAAAAATAAATTTAAAATTTTGAGAGGCTTGTTCTGAAGTCATTTTAGGACTTTTTAACCCCAAGAAGCCCAACGCCAAACATCTCCCCATTACATTCACAGGTTGGAGGAATGAATATTAGTATATATACTCTTAATTCTTGTTCAAAGTCTCAATTTGCTACAGAATTTTTTCCTAAAAAATGGTGTAACAAAAAGAAAATCCTTTTATTAGGTTGAGAGAAACTACAGAAAAATAATTAGCAGATTTCTGTACACCATTTTTAATGTGCAGTGCGCTACCAACAGACTCTACTGTAAAAGCATTGATAATAGTAGTACCTCGAATATCCAAGCAAGCATCTTCTTTCCATTTATATTTTTCAGACTGTTTCAAAATTCTGGTTTGGATTTCTTCAAGTTCTTTCTTTTTTTTGTAATACTCCTGTGCAAGAGCAGTTTCTGCATATTTTTCACGGTGTTGCTTCAAAATCTCTTTATACTGGGTTATGCAATCCTGATACATTTTCCTATAAAGATACATGTAATTTATTTTTTTCCATGTGAAGACATTGTTTATAAGGAAAAAAACCTATTAATTTATGCCATCAGCTCCATCAAATTTGTTGCTGTCCTGGAAAAGAGTCGGATTATATTTAATATACCACTATTTGGCTCTATTTTTTATCTTCCTGCTATTTTTTTAAGGAAGACTATGCTGTATGTATCAAAGAATACATTCATGATGTAAACAACCATCAAACCTCATTGTTCTGGAAGGGATATAGACCATACCATATTCAAAGGCAGCCTGGCAGATGACAAATGTTTTTTTTCCCTGTGTAATTATTATGAAACTCACCGCAGGCCAAATTCTCTGTTTGTGTATATTGGCACAACTCCAGTGTTTTCAGTGGAGCTGTATCAAACTTACAGTAAAGGAGAATTTGGCCTAGCATCCCATATTTAGAGCAGCCTGATGCATCACTGGACTAAGAGCTGCCTCCGTGGAGATGCTGAGTAATCTGTGTCTGACTCAGGGAAGCCTTAAACACACACATTAGTCACACTAAAACAATAGGACTATTCATGCTTAAGGTTAAGCAAACACTTAAATGTTTAAATGGCAAAGAGCCAGAATGCTCAGCTTCTTGTAGGACTGCCCTCTAAATTGATGTTACACTAATACAGCTACAAGTTACTAAAATAGGTGGCATTCAATTAATGTTCATGGCATTTTAGAAATCTAAAACAGCTTTTGAAAAAATTGTACTGTAAAAATTAATAAATACCATAACAAGTAATAGGATATAACTGATCACGTAAAGCTAAGATTGATCAATATTATGTTTGGAAAGAAGAGAAAGAAAAGTGCTGTTGCACAGAACAGTCATCTTGTGTTAAATCACTGACTACATTGGAAAAGACTTCTTTTTTTTCAGGTCTTCTCACTCAGGCAAGGAATTTACAGGATAGATTGTTAATGACAGATCAAATATTCAACTACCCCATTGGCATGAGTCTTTTATTACACCAATAATGCTGCTAGGCATAACTTTTATTAGAGGTAATTTCCAGTACAAAAATAGTATCTTTTTGGGAAAGCTGAATAATTAACAATGCCATCAAGGAACGGTTTTGGTTCTCAATGTCACACACAGATAATCTAAGTATAGACCTGCAGGAAGTCTGTATTTCCCACATAGACAAGAATAAACTACTAATAGTTTTTAAAATTATTAATAATAACAACCAGTGCCCAGTAACTATATTTCTCTCTGCATTTGAAAGCAAAAGTTTAACAACTACTTAAAACGAAATTAAAAGATGCCGTCTTTTCTTTTCTTTTTTTTTTTTAATGTTGATATTCTATGCCCCTTATTCCTGAAAAAAAGATAAATTCAGGCATATGCAAAATACATAAGAAGAGTTTTATGGTGAATATTTATGCATATGGCACATGTTTATAAAGAGATATCACAGCTACAGACATCCAGCATGTATTGTTAACACAGACAAGTCATTTAACTGAGAAAGAAATATTACACAAAGTTGCCTGATATTAGAAAATGCCAATATAAAATCACAGAAGGTGAAGAAAATGTCATCCTCTAGGAAAAAAAGCTCATGTGAGCAATAGAAAGGCAAATTTAAATATTGTTAGTACACCTGTAGATTAGCCAGAAATTCCTTTATGAAACAAATTATGGTGCATGATAACAACTAAAGCCAGAGACCCATCTGTCTACCTGCACCATGAATAAAATCTACATAAACAAACAGCTCTCACTGCTTGTGAAGCATACAATATTTCTCTTTAAAGAGCATGTTTTATCTCAAACTGCTAATAATCATTTAAATGCAGTATGACCAAAAGGCAGACACTCCTGGCTGCCCACTGGCTAGGCTGGGCAATGGAAGAGAGAAAAAATTGTGTCCAAATTCAATAGTAGAAGCTTCTGCTCTTGCAAAAAGAAACTTTTTTTTTTTTTAATTGTCACAGGAAAAAAAGTAAGATCTCAATTTTCAGATAAAACTGCACTCCAGACATTAGTTCCCATTAAATTGACTGAAGTTCAATATACCTGTTTAGGGGGATATACTATTAAGAATGCATTACAAATAAATTTGAAAAATATAAATAAGTAATTTGTTGTAGAAGGTACACGTCAAGCTTCTGAAAATAATCCTCAAACTTTATATTCTTTTCCTAAAATGTATTTTCCACAGATTAATATTTTTGGCCATGTATAGTATAGTACGGTATAGTATAGTAGTCTTGAGAAATAGTCACTTTAAAATATTTTTCCTAAGTAATTCACATCCTCCAGTTCATGCAGTTAAACATAGGCTATTTAGAATTCAGCACTGTTCACATTAAAGTCATTAGAAAAAGTTTTAATCTAATGACAATGGGAAAAGGACAGCACCCGCAAAACCCCTGTACATTATGTGGATAGTTATTTATTCCTCTTTCCTTCTTCATATCAGTTACTCTCAGGATGAACTTCCAGTACTAAGTGTTCTAACATGTTCTTGAAACCAATAATAATGAAAAAACATGGAACGTTTTTAAAACCTCCATAAGTGCCTAATTAAATGCAGACTGACCTGCCCATCTTTTTAAAACATCTTCCTGTCTAAAGCTGTATGTCCTCAGAGCCCCCAAATGCCAGGCTAAAAGTACATTCAGTGCGTAAAGTTTTAAATGTACATATTTTTCTTCCTAATTTAAATATTTAGAATTTGTTGAATGCACATCTTGCTGATTTGAATGCATCATCAAATGCTTCAGTACAGAGGGACTGTATTTGCAAGACCGCTTTTGTAAAATACATGAATTAAAATTATTTTGTGATTTATAGTCATGATGTCTTATAATTAAGCTCAGGAAAACAGATCAAACACTTTCATGTTGGAATTGAAACTAGTTATTTAAAGAAGCAATTTAAAAGTAATGCTTCTTTGGTTTGTCAGCTCAAATTAGTGAAAGCCAAAATGGTTTAATCATATACTCATAGAAAGCCAATTTAGTTTTATTTTTCACCAAATATAGACCTCTGAACAGGAAGAAGACAGACAAGCTACTGAGTTAATTAAGGTCTATCAGGCATGCTATTTCTGCTGCCCTGGACAAATGGCAAAAAGAACACTTACAAAAGATTCAAAGCCAACATTTTAAATTACCTAAAGTTACACCTCTAAACTGATATTTATATCTCTAGATGGATCTGCCATGATTTTTTCACCATAGGGCTAACCAACCTCTTCCCCTTCACAAGAAGATTAGTAAAGGTGAGCAACCTCTCTACAATGTAGATCAGTTTTACCTGAGTGTTAAATAGAACTTCAGAGAGTTAACTTGGCACACTGCATTTTGAACATTTCAGTGAAAATCTTCAGGGACTGCTCTTCATTCCATTGAATGTAGGCAGCTACATTCCACAACTAATCATTTCTTTAAAATGTAGAATCTAATTAATGAAGCTCAAACAACTGAAATACTGCTTACCGAACAGAATTGAATTTGCAGTTAATACTGACTAGAATCTTACCCACAGCTGGTCTTAAAATGGGTTTAGATCAGGCTTCCCTGAGCCACTCACTCTATTTTTTAGGATCTAATACTGAATTTGCATGCTTTGTGGTTATTTTTAATAATATACAGCAGCATACAAAAGACTTGAATTGTATATTCTAATAATCATATGCAATTCATATTCACAGAAAATGAAAAGCACAAAATTATCTGCCTCTAATTTTTATCTTACTTAGTCCATATATGAATTTTAAGGCTCAGGTTCAATTAAATGATGCTTCTGAAAAAATATAAAACACGAGTATTTTCAAAAAAGTCTTCTCAAACCCAAATATCTGAAACTACTGAAATTACAGTGTATCTGAAGACACGCCATAATAATGGCAAAAACATAATTTGTGGATAACACTTATGTATGCTTTTGCAAATATGCTCTGATATGTCATATTTCTGCCAAAGCTGGAAAATTTATCCTTTATTTCAGAGGGTTTTTCTTGACTTTGTAGGCAATTGAACAATGTTCTGAAAAATTATAATAGGCCTTTGGGAAGCAATTGAATTTGAAGAAGCCGTATCTTATACTATTCCATCGGTAACTACAAAATAACATATGACCTCATAATAACATAAACTGAAAATTCTTTTAATTACTCAATCACTTTTATTAACCTGAAAAGTTTACAACTTTTTGATGCAGACTGCACTATCTTTTCTGATCAGTTTAAATAGGTTAATAAGTACTACTGCTAGAAACCTCATCTCACATGATCATAGATACCTTTCATTTTCTGTAGCTTCTTGTAAAGCTTCAAGTTCATTTTTCAAATATTCTTCATGCTTGCTAAGAATTACATAGGTGGGCTTCCAGCTGTGGAGAAAGTACAAAAAAGAAAGCATATAAGTGGTTTTTCCTAATAAAAAGCCATTCAGAAACAGACATCAAGTTACTTTAGCTGGCTTACTAGAACAAATAATTTATTTAATGTTTTGAAAGTCAAACAAATCATTTTAGCACAGAAAACGTTCACATGCATACATATATTTTCTTAAGATTTTAAAGCTACAAATTCAATAATTTATATATATATAAAATAAGGAAAGATTATAAAGCAGGTTTTATGAAATAAATAGTGAGCTTCACAAATTTTTGGAGCCAATGCTAAGCAGTCAGGCATCTAAATCCACATGAGTTACTCAGAACAGTGCCATCAATAAATCCTTTAGATATGTATGATCCTCTTGCTGGAGATACACGCAGCTTCATTCTCGCCAATATCACTAGCACCTATCATACCTAAATGCAAGCAGCAATCACAAACTCAGAATTTTCTCCATTTGCTAAGCAAGCCCTGCTCAGAAAACAGCCACAAAAAAGATGCTGTCTTTCAGTACAATAGCCCAGACATTGGGAGCCGTGACCTGACAGTTTGGAGTCACAGGTCCACCACATACCACCTCTTACTGACTAGATTTGGACTCAAACTCTGCCCCTACAGGAAAACACACCAGCTGATAGTTAAATTAATGGCAGATAACAACTGAACTTCAGTTGCTGTTAAGTAACATTCTTTTCTGCTTCTAAGTCATCATCCACATGTATTTTCATATTTCATGCTATTGGTATCTGGCTATGTAGTATGTCTGCACTATTAAATGCACCCATTCCAGAAATCTGTCTCCAGACAAGAGGTGCTGAGTGGCTCTTACCCAGCTCATAACTAGATTCTTCTAGAGCAAACTGATGAGTCCACATTCTGTAATGCTTATCCTGGACCTCCTTTCATGTGGTTCCCCTACAGCTTTGAAATAACTTCAGGAGCCTCCTATAATAGAAGAGCTATGATTCAGCCCACCAAAGTGATTTTCTTACAGCAGAATGCTGTAGATCATACTGACATCACAGCAACTTCAGGGAATACACAAAGGACTTACAACTAGTAAACGAATAGTCCTTTCTCAACATCCAGGTATCAGAGATGCCTCTTCCTTGGGTGTGAGAACTATAGAAAAACAGGCAGATAAACTTTCTGATTCAACTGAAATTCAAACGTGATCTTTAGGAGAGACATATAATGGGTCCTATAAAAAAGCATCCTGCCCGAAAAAAGATGACGTAAGGAGCATGAGGCATCCAGGCCTGGATGTCTCCTACCCTCCAGCTGAGTTAGCACCTATCAGAAAAGACATTTTCAGAGAAAGTTGTAACTGAACAAATGGCCAGGATCTTGCTCAGATAGAGACGGTGAGAAACAAATTCAGAAACCTGTGGTGCATGGAGCCTCCAAACAGCGAGTAATACCTTGGTAAGACTTAACACATACCAAAGTGATGTGACGTGAGGAACAGAACAGAAAAATTACTTAAGTCTTCTGAGCTAAATAGGTATATGTACTACTGACAAACACTCCACTCATTCAGAGAGAATAATCTCTGTAATACAGGTTGTCAACAGGCAACTTCTGAGATGCGAGGAGCGGAGATTCAGATGATGACTGAATCATCAGAACAGACTGGGCTAGAGTCTATCAAAGATCCTATTTCTGATGAAAAAAATCACATTCTCCCTCCAAGGGAACCTTCTACAGAAAAAAAAATAGTATACCCTCCCCTCTCTCTAGTCAGGGCTTAAAGTGATCTGTAAATTCAGCTTTTGTCCAGAATACAAGCTATCCTAAGGCAACACAAACACCTACAATGAAGTTTGTCTGACTGGAACTATCTGTCCTAGGAGATGTACACGCAAACCCCAATTTACACATATATACATACATACATATGTATGGAACACATACATAGGTTCTATCAAAGCTAAACATTGAAGAAATAGAAGGAAAAATCCACAAGGACTGAAGAGACCAAGTGAGTCTGGAACAGCAGAGATAGTTACATTTAAAGAGTTACATCAACAAGGAGGAGGGAAGAAATGGCAATACAGAAAAAGGTTGCAATTCAACAAATCAAATAATTCTTTACTGGACAGATGAGAGCAACTGAGGATGTACAGTTCACTTTCCATATTCATGAGTAAGGTAAGTAAAGGACATTTTTTAGATGTGAGGCTGCCCTATGTTTCAAAACTGAAGGGTTTACAGCATGCAAACACACAAAGCATGAACCTACATTTGGACTATCGCTCCAAAGGTAGAATAATAGAGACTTCAGTAACAGCTAACGTAATGCAATTTCCATCATGGAAATAAATAAGAACAAAGATCTGACAATTAATTTGCTGAACTGAAGTCCAATAACCTTGAACAACATATAAAGTACTCCAGGTGGTGAGACAACACAACGTATAATCAACGTTTATAACAGCAGTAAAGTTTGTCAACAAAAAAGCTGAATGAGAAATTGCAGCATCCATTCAGGAAATTTAGCACTATTGGCACAAATTTTTTGACACCACTGGTGATTAAAATATAATTACAAAACGCTACTTCACCACATCTACTGCAAATTCTGCAGAAAGCTGTATTTTTAAAGGATCAGATTTTTTAAAAAGTGGAAAGAACAGTACTTGTATAAAAATGTACTGGCAAACAATCACTGTGATGAACTTCTACTCAGAAAACTCCATGCCTTTCATTGGAGAAAAAAACAAAACAAAACAACAAGCAATGAAAACTTCATAGAGTTTTTATTAATCTAAGTGCAAACCATATCACGCGTTACATTTTGTGTTCACATCTATACTGCAGACATGCAAAAAACACATAGTACAAGAGTGCTGTTTGCATCAGAATGAGGTGTACAGGATTCAAGTAGCTCATCTACTAGTCTGTTAAATGCATCACTGTTTCACAGAGGTTCTTGGTAGCTATCACATTTATTTGTCCTTCCTATGTGTCAGCTAGAGTCCAAAAAAATCTTTATCCACACTAATCAGAAAGCAATTAAAATATCCTCTAGTTTAGTTAGTGGGACAAGACAACAATTCATTTTCCAAATTAGCAACATTCTGAGTTCATCTAGCTTTTTCTTTATAGTATTATTTCCATGAAATCTCACCACCCTTAAACCCAAATTTAGAAAATAGAAGAGAAGCAATAAAGTTAGAATAGGTTCCATCAGCAGTATTTCGCCACTTCTTCTTGTTCTGGGATCAACATTTTAGTTTGAATCATTCAAGAAACTAGATATTAGAAAAAATTCATGACTTGTCTAAAAATATATATTTCATTTTGGTCATTTTGTGACTTCAGTTCTTTGTTATATAGACCAATATTGATTTCTTTAGAAAAACACAACAGTATCTTGATGCACCAGTCTCATAGATCATATTTTCTGTAAATTTGTTGAATATAAGAATCCCATATTTTGTTCAAAGTCTTCAAACATGCTTGAATATACTTATGATGTCTAGTAATCCAGACAAAAAGTTGCTTCTTTGAGAGCTCTATTGAGCATTACGGACGATTAGTCAGCTACGAGGGTGATTTTGACTCCAAGACAATATTTGAATTTAAAAAATCAACATTAGAGTCATGACCAGTATATATGAAGTATCAACCAGAATAAATTTTAGAAGTTTAAGATGATTCTACTACATAAGTGCTCTAATTGTCTGATCTTATAGCTAGGGCTTGTTTGTTGCAGTTTTCAGTATGTCGTTAAATGACATTTTCAATAATTTAAGACACAAAGTCTCTACTCTTCTGCAAGCATTGTCCTTCTATGAATACATGTATTCATTAATGAGTCGCTTCTCATTTTCAGTCTCTTTACACTAATGCCATTAATTATTCTTTGTAGGACCTAAGCCAAAACCTATTGAATTCAATGATAAGAATTTAGATCAGATCCTTAGTTCTACCCTTATTTTTTTATTTCTTTATTTGCATCACTTGACAGTTTGTGATTTGCAAACAGATCTGCAACTTCAAAAGACATCTTAGGAAGTAGTGTGAATGGTTTCAGAAACTTACAAAAGTGTTCCTTTTATACGGCATTGGAGGCAAGAATTTAATGTAAAGGAAAACTGGAATTTTTTTGTCAAGATCAAATCTTTTCATAACTCTTTTTATGATAAAACTACAAATCAGTATGGTGTGGCAATTGATTCAAACACCTAGCTATATACCCACTTCACTCACTAATGATTCCATTCTTTCTTCTGTTTTCAGATAGTTCAAAATAAACCTAGGAAGGACCCTGTACTTCTTATTCTTAGAAACACACACATTCTCCATTCATATCCTAAAAAAAAATTCAAATATATGTTATATACATTTTTATTCAAGTATACATCTTTAGGTATAGAATTGCAAGAAAACAAAACTGATAGAATTTGCTAACAAATCATCACGTCAACCGCCCAGGAACTATACAGATTGCGGAGAGATGAACGCTGCAATGAAAAGACAGGATTATATCCTCTGTGCCAAACTCTCTGTATTGTCAAATACAGATTTGCCTTTTTAGCTACTCTTGCAAACACCTGAGATTTTTCATTTTTAAAAATCAGACATTCCCTGTCAGTAAGAAAAAACACCTTGTGGCCAAATTCTTGGTTGAGAAACTTCTAATTACTAAGATCCAAATGTGATCTGCATTTAAAACTTGCACTAATAATCAGATAGAAAATTTCTATAAAGAAAACTGTGAACTGCAGCCCATTGCATTCATCAAAACAGTGTGCCTAGAAGAACAATTTTGCAGACTGCAGTAAAAATTATACCAAAATCTGCTAGTAGAAGTACACACATATCTGTATGTAGAGCCAGTTACTACATGTTAGTAGAGAATATGTATAGAACAAAAAGTAACGTGAAACATGTTGTAAACAAAGAATAGAAAGATGCTTCAGTTTCAGGAAGTTCAATTCGGAATTAAACAAAGAACATAATGGACGCTTATTGTCACTGATAGTTTTTAACTTTTTAGTAAAAAAAAAAAATCTTTTTTTAACAGTATTCTTAATAATGTTCAAATTTGACCAAACTCAGATGCATCCAAATATAGAAAAATTCTGTTTCTATTACCTTACTACTTTAATACTTTAGCATGCTGCAAAGACAGTACCTGTGATCTCTGAAAACTGTTGCTTCTAATACAAAACTAAAACAAACTTAACTGTAGGCCATTTTTCCATAACTTATTTTTTCAGGGGATGGGTAATACCGTAATTTTTGTATCTGATGATTTGCAGCTTGAAAAAATAGGAGAATACTAAAGTTTTTCTCTAACATCACTCCTGTCTGAATACACACATACATATTTTCACACTGCTTCCTCACTGACTTTCTTAATGCCATCCATAACTCAAAGGTCAGACTATATTATACTTACGCATTACAGCTCTCCTTACTACTCTCATTTTGCTTGTGCAGATCAGCAATTGCATCATTGCTGTTATTTATATTTTCCTGCAACCTAGCGATTTCATTCTTTTTTTCTGTGATTTTTACAGTATACACTGGAATTAAAAAAAAAAAAAAAAAAGTATTTTCAACATATCCATGAACTAAAAAGTCTAGATTTAGAATGATTAAAAAAATTCTTCCAAAATACTTAATCTCGATAGTGCCAGATGAGTGGACAGACTGCAATTAAGCAAAGCAACAACAAAGTGAGTCAAAAACTTAGGGAGTTTCAGCTGTGTGGCGAGTACCTTAATTATCATCTAATATTGTGAGATTGACTTTGGAAGAAAAAATTTATTTGTACTGTTTGTGCATCCCAGTCTATATAAAACTGAAGTAACTATTAGTGGTAGAAAGCAAAGCACTCTTAACAGAGTTGACCTTTTTTTTTTTTTCCAGTCCACAGCATCTGCAGATACTAGAAGTGGTATACAGCGAAACCAGAGTGTAAGCCACTTTGTCTTCGGTAACGCTTGCAACTGAGGAGACTGAAGTACAAAAGTTGCTTGAGATAAAGGTCCCTTTTGGACTTTTGTTTTCTTTTACAGAAGTCCAGAAACACAAGTGTTTTGAATGGGAAAGCTGACTACAAGAAGGGAAAAATAAAAACATTGCTAACAGCATATAAGAAAATTATTACTAGAAATGGAAACAGAGAAATTAAAATAAAAAGGAAATTTACTCAAGGTGGGAATGTGTAACGTGTGATAAATTTAAGATGAAAGACAGTGATTAATGAATGAAAAAAAAGCATTATAATGACAAATCCTCAATGATATATTTTTGGAGATTCTTAAGGCAGATCCTTAATTCTGTCTTTTTTAACTGCAGACTGATGACAACATTTTCTGAATGAGTGGTTAGTAGAGAATCCATGTTGTTGAACATGATCAATGTTCTCTTTCACACGTAAAAGCTGTGAGAGCTATCATGCATGCTCACATTGCAATGCAATGAGCACAACTATGTGCACTTTTTTTTTCTCTGTTTCTTATTTTTTCATACAAGGTTTCAGATTTATTAGTGCCAAATCATCCCTTGCCATCACTGCAGCCCTGATGCACTGTATGCCAAAGTTGGTAGCCCTAAACAGAAGTCAATCACAGACGTCCTGCCCTTCTCATCTACTTAACCAGGAAGGGCATCTTAGGCGAGATGTGTCTTGAGTTGTTCGAGTTACTGCTCTAGAATTTCAGGTCATCCTGAAGTTTGAGCCTGTTTTTGCAGTACTTGCTATATATTTACTTTCAACACCAGCTGCATTTGTATCAGAAAAAAACATTTTGAGATTTACCAAGATGTAACATAACTGTATTAACAAAATACATATTATATAAGCAAAGCTATACACTTAATATTTCATTTAGTATTTTCTATAGGTGAGCACTTCTCTGACAAGTGTGAGTTGTTCTACTCACCCTTTGCTCTCACAAGGACCTTGTGGATGAGATCCATCTCACCCAACTTTACAATGCAGGCAGCTACTTCAGAACTAGACACCCATGGCTACAGCTACACTCAGAGGAGACAAGTGCACATTTTTTAAAGCTTACTTTATCTAACCTACTTTAAACTCTTTCTTCAGGATAAGAGAAATCACACCCTAAAAGTTCCTGTTTCCCTCCACTGGTTATAAAGGGACTCTAGCCAAAAAGCCTGATGAATCTCACACCAAAAGTCTGAGGCTGAATGCTACAACTGTTCCTCTGCCAAGTAATACTCACACAGAGACAAAATTAAATCAGTGGAACTATTTCTGCATAAGTTTTTGAAAGATGTAACACAAACTTTTAAAAGTCTGAGTGTTGGTTTTGACTTCACACATATTTAGATATCTCTGAACTGAACACGTAAATAGCTACGCCATGTTACTATACAGCCTTTGGGTTTTCCCTAAAAGTGTGCTTATTTACTGTAAGCTTGCATAAATGTTAAGAAAAACCTCAACTCTAAGGCTCAATTATGTGAGTGAAGAGTTAAAACAGAATTCTAGGTATACCAGATTCAGAGTTACAGATGTTTTAATGTTTAAGATGCTTCAACTTAATAATGATAATCTTCTTAATGAGTAAGTACTTGCTTGGACATATCAGTCAAGATTATTAGAAATGTTGCCTTCAAGAGCAACACCAATTAGACCAGAATTCTCTCTTGTTCTTTTTCCTGAAGGTTATGAGCTTCAATATCTACTTATGGAGTACCAGTGATGAGCACAGATGTCCTCAGATTGTCTAAAGAATAGTGTCTCTACCACAATCATTCTCCTGAGCGAGTGATTCCACACAGCAGCATGGCAAAAAAAACCAAAAAAAAAACCAAAAAAAAAAAAAAAAAATCAGTCCAGACCTAAGTCCATAATACTATGCTGTCTGTAAGTCCTGAGGGAAAAGAATTTGATGTGGAGCAAGACTTTCTCATTGGGTTTACTGTTTTGAATTTCAATAAAAATACCAGCTGCTTGATTGCAAAAAAGAAGAACCAGGCTTGAGTAGGTAGTAGCAACTGAGAGAACTTTCATTATTATAAGGAAACAGAAAGAGAGAAGAAGCAGTGAGGCAGAGGTCCAAATCTGGAAAGAACAAAAAACATGAAGAAAGAAAGGGAGGCAAGTGGCAGATGTATTGAGCAAGCACAGCTGAATCAAAGAACTGCCAGTGACTGTGAGGAGCTAGAGAGTAAGAGCAGGAAATGGCGCAGCATGAAACTGGCTGTCCATGAAACAGCTGAACAGCATTAGCTAAAAGTCACAAGCGAAAGCAAAGTCTGCTAGGGAGAATGAACAAGTATTGATGGCAAAAAATGAGGTAGGGTGAGAGCAGGACACGGGACAGCTTTCATTATTAGGCTTGCTTCCGCCCCTGAAACACAGAATATGTACCAGAACTAATAAAACAAAAGCAGTGTGTTCAACATCTAATGATAATTTATCACTACTCACAATTTATCTGTTGATTCACATGTTCTTTAGCATAAGTAGTTTGTTCTAGCTGGAAAACTAAGAAGAAAATAAACACATTTTCATATATATATATATAGAGAGAGACATATATATATGAGTCGAGCTGTGAAACAAATATATGTTGTGCAGCATTAATTGCACACTGATTAACAAAGATTTTAACCAAATATCTAATTAGCAATTTTACTAGTAGATAACTGTTAGTACCCCTCTCCATAACCTCACAGTTAACAAAATATTATGTAGGCAAACATCAAAACATGAATATTATGAATTTATTTGAAGTTAATATAATTGTTCAAAGCAGAAAACATCACTATATGTACTGCATTAGTAATTATTAATTAAAAATATATTCTATAATGACCTACCAAACTCGAGCAGAAGTTTGTCCAAGTTGTTCAAAAGCCTGTCACTCATTGTGTAAACTACAAAAGAAAAATGCAATTCAAGGATTTACACAGTCAAGAGCTTTATTGATACAATAAACAAGTCAAAATTGCAAGACAATACTATGCATTTTAAGATAAAAGGGAGACAAAAAAAGTTTTAATTGCGTTTTAATTAGTATTTAAACCACTTTAGCAGAACCAAATTTCTCACCGATAGTGGTAATGGACTCATTAAAGCCTAAATCGCAGATAGGAAAAAAGGAGGAGTATCGTTTAGGTAAAGCTTTGTTCCTGGAGCAGCTCTATCTTTGAGAGGCTTAATGTTCTTAGAAGGCATGAGGAATGCAAGAAAAGATGCTTGTGTACAAAATGTGTAGCCTCTACTCCAGCTGGTTTACTAAGCCTATCGACTGCAACGCCGCTAATGGAAAAGCTACTTATCCATTCTGTACACGCCTCCCGTAGTAACTGCAAAGTACATTTAAATCAGAAGGTATATGCAAAAGTGTGAGTAGACAGAACTCACATACAATGGAAAGCAGATTATTACAAATCCATTCTTCTGTTTGCATAGTGGTGCCATGTGCAGAAGTTCAGTTATTGATTTTTAAACAGTTTGGGAGTCATGTAATCTTCTAAAAAGGATGCACTCACCATTTTATCAGAACATACTGAATATACCTAGTTAGCTCAGATATACTTAACATTAAGCAAAGTTATTTGAGACTTAACTGTCCCACAATGGCTTCCCCATACCCTTAGTATTGTGTAAAAAGTAAAGCCACAACAAATTGGTGATGAAATTCTAATCTGGGATAAAGTGGAGTGGAAAACAACGGCAGAATTTAACTAAAGTGGCATTAAGGCTTCATACTGTAGCACTGAGGCTGTGGAAACGGGAGGGGGTGGGGGAGCATTTAAAATGATGGATGTTTGACAGAAATGAATTTACCTAAAAATTAAGTGAGGATCAGAACTCCTAATCCAACTGACTGGATTAGTATAGGCTGTGATAAAAACTCTGAGAAAGAGATAATAGTTTTACCAAATGTATTTAAAAGCTTGAAACGCTAGTTCCTGGTGCCTGGAAGCACTCAAGACAGCAAACAAAACATTTTCTGAAAACACTAAGAAAAATACTAAGAAATACTACCTCAATCCACAGGTTAATGCAGAATATTTTTGCTTTTACACGATGTGAAAGAAAATCCTAAGTAATTCCTTTGGATGAAAAAATTAGTTTGGAGCCTATGTTAAAAATATGTTATCTAGAAACAGTATAACAATGTTTGTTAGTTGTTTTCCTTACAGTTCCCATAAAAACTGCAAGACATTAGGGTGTACACAGAAGGTATGCAAATTAATGAAAACAAACAAAAAAAAGGCAGCACAAACATTACTTTAAACAGCAAATAATTTCTATTAATTAATTTATAAATCACAACAAAGTTCACCAATAGAGCAGACTGTACAGTATTCTATCATCTAGTCACTAAGACAATTAATTTTATATTTTGAGTGCTTTTGTGGGAGAAACAGAACTAAAGTGAGTGTTTAATATTTTTTTTCTGCATTTTTACAATACAGTTTTCATGAAGGTTAAAGTTGCAGAAAATGACAGTGCTTCTGAATGCATGCGTATGTAAAATACCTGCCATTCTGGATGCTGTTAAAATGAAGTAACTGTAAATGGCAAATGCTATTCTGTGTTGTGAAGTAAGAGGTTACATGAGCCACTAGTAGCAAGGGCTGGTAATCTATAGGATGTTTGTAGACTTTAAAAACAGTAGTTAACACCAACCTGTGTTGGTGACATCTACATTTTGGACAATTTATGACTTCCAGGATATGACTAGTAAAGACTCCTGGTCCTACTGGAGAAAAGTAGCATCGAACCATTAGCGAACTCTGGATGACAAATTCAAATGATGTTCTCATACGGAGCTGTTATTTTTATTAAAGAGAAATATGTAATACACTGCAATGGGTAAAACAGCTTCAAACTGCGTATCTTACATCTAATGGTGCTATTCAGAATGCTGCCACAAGAAAGTATTATTATGCATCTTGCATTTTTGTACAGCATTAATGTAATTATATGAAATCAAATTGTGGCAATAAAGTTCCATGTATTACAAGATTGCATTGAGTGCAAAATCCACGAACAAACTGCTTGATGGAGTCTCTAGCCTTTATTGTAACACTAACATTAATGCCACTTCTCATAGCAGAGTTACAGCTATCTGACAGTGGTTCCTCATTAACAGGTGAAAAATACCCATAATCTATGAGGTAAATTTCTCCCTTAAAATCAAACGCTCAATTCTACCCACTGTCAGCTGTGCAACAGTATTAATTTCTGTTGGCTTTATATAAATAATTTTCACTCCAGTGGGGCTCTTTTGAGAGCAAGCCTTATTTATCCTGTGCTATTCATTACTGTTTAAGACTCTCTTAAGTGACTGGTTAATCGATTCTTCTTGAAATGTAGCAGAGTTCCTGTTTCTGGGCTAACTTTTTACCCATGTTTAAAAAAAAAAAAAAAAAGTGCCTCTCATTGTGTTGTTTATGTTCCTCTGCCCTTCTTCTGCAATACTGTTTCAGGAACCCGGTGAGGAGACTTAAACCCTGCATTCAAGGTGAGGACGTGCCATCTTTTTCAAAACCCACTGCTGTTTTCACTGTTTTCAACATCATCAAAGCCCTTTCCTGACTTGTGACAATTCTAGTTATTACTTCTGAGTTAACGTAATTGTAGTGCTCTTCATTTATGAAGTCCCTGTTTCTAACACTTATGTTTCAAAGCGCATTGCCACCGTGCACTATGTACCTTGCCTTTATTAGTAGCTACTGATGTGTCCATCAAGTCCTCAGAAACTCAAACATCTACTGGATTGCCGTATTTTACTTAGTTGGGCACATACCAAACAAAAGGATGTTGCTGCAGATTATTCCCTAAATTCCTGGAATTTAAAAATTAAACCGATTTTTGTCAAAATGATGAGGGAAAAAAACAATCCTGTGGGATATCACAGGGGCTGTGGATGAGCGCCACAAAATGGCGGCACCAAGCAAAAGGGAGTGAGTCCCTCTAGGTGAAGAGGGCTAATGAGGCTGGGGCGGCCAGGTGGCCCCTCAGCATTTTGGGAGGCCATCAGCACTGGAAAAGTGACCAGGACATGGTGGCCCTGCACGGTCTGAGGTGCTGCCAGAAGGTGAAGGGCGAGGAGAGCCACGACAGTCGTCCAGGACTTCACCCAGGGCCATCAGGCAGAGGCGGCCATGGCCACCGCCTCGCTCTCTCAGCTTCGTGCTCGCCGCCGCGGAGGAGAACAGGGGCGGCCCAGAGCCGCCGCCAACCTACCCCGTGGGGAGCACCGCACCCCGGCCAAGGGCCCACTTCAGCCCCCGCGGGGACCCAGTACCGCCTCGTCGCTCTCCCTCACCGCCGCCCGCGGCCACCGCCGCCGTGAGGCGGGAAAACGGCCGAGCCCCCCGCGTCTCTGGGCGGGCGGAAGGGAGAGGCGGCGAGTGCCCGGCAGGAGGGTGCGGGGTCGGGCTGCAGCAACGGGCTCCTGCGTGGCGGAACGGGCAGCTCAGCCCCGTCAAATGGTGCGGAGACGGCGGCAGGTGTCACCTCCCCGCCACCGCCTCGCCGCTCTCCTTGCCGGGGGGGGGAGAGTGGCAGCTGCCAGCGGTCGAGCTTTCCGCTGGGAAACCTGAAGCAGCTTCACCTGGCGGGAGAAGGGGCTGAGGCCCTTTTGCGAACAGGTCAACAAGCAGCGCCCACAGCCCTGTGCTCCCTCGAGGGCACATCAACGGGGCGCATGTACCCCAAATAACACCCGTTTGCCTTAGACAGTGAGAGTTATGAAGGAAAGATCAACGTTTCCGAGGGCTTCGGGGCGGGGGGTTGAGCCAGCGGCGCTGGCGGTGGGTGAAAAGCGATGAGGATGCTCCATCTACCGGGGAGAGCGCAGGCAGGCGGGAGCCGGGCGGCCGCCGGGGAGAGGAGGCAGCGCCGCTGAAACGGGGCATCTCCTCGAAACGTGCTGGGGATTAGACACGCACGCACCCCGGGGGGTAACACAAAAAGAAGAGGCTGCAGCGTGTAACTTGGTTTATGCGCTCTCCGGGTCCCACGCGTGTTGCTGACCCAGTCTCGGGGGGAGAGGGGGTGCAGGTGTAGCGATTGCGTAAAGCCTTCTTTCCTCCATACCTCATGTCTAAAGGTGCGGCCCAGCCCTCTGACAGGTTATTGAGATTGCTGGGGCAGAGGATGGATTTAAAACTATCAATAAGTAAAGGAAAATAAAGAAGGGGAGCACAAGGCGGAGGGAAGAAAAAAAAAAAAGACATGAGCATGGCTGATGAAAGAAGAAAGGATAGGGAAAATAGAAACAGGATGGAAGAGATGAACAGAAAACTATTTCTGCCACCCGCAGCACGGGTGTCGGTCAGATGCGATGCTGCTTTCAGAAGAGTCAATTCAACCAACAAGAAATGCAGCTTCAAAGAGAAATAGCTGACCTACCTGGCTTCAGGTCAGAGATGAAGGAGGAGAAAGAAAAGAGAGAGAGATAAGTGGGAAACGGCATGTTCTTTTGGAAGCCACATGTCTGCAGCCTCTGCTCCGTCCTTTCCAAGAGCATCTCCGTGCTGCATCCTACCTTCTCCCCCTGCTTGCCTGTCCCGGAGGGAGAGAGCCGGCTCCCCAGGGACACTTTCATTCCTAAATACCCCTAGGCTCTCCACAACTGCTGCTTTGCAACCCCTCTTCCCAACCATTAAATAAAACCCAAGGAGAAATCGCTTCAAAACTTTGTCCTGCCTTTAAGCAATTCTCTAAAAGATCCCCCAAACTTCTACAGGAATATAACAGAAGAGTAGCAGATAGCTTCAATGATGCTCATTAACACCTCCTGGTGTCCCGGTAATTTAAGGAGCGGTGTCCAGGGAGTCTGGGGTTCTCACAGATCCAGGGACCTGAGCTCACCCGGAAGGCTGTCAGTCATTTCAACAGGCTTTGGATAAAGCAGCGGGGACTTCCCCGTTAATTCCCGCTAAGGACTGCCGGGAGCTGGTCCCCACTGGGGCTTTTCAGGCCCCGAGAGCTCCGTTAGCCCACCTATTTTTCACAAGGACTCCCGACCTGTGGTTATCGCTCTGCACCCACAAACAAACAAACAAACAAAAAAAACCACCAAACAAAACCCACAAACAAACAACAACAACAAAAAACCCCACACCACAGTTTCTGCAGCTGCAGAAAGGAGGGCTTTTTGTCCCGGTGGTTCCACCTTGTTTGTTTTGCCTTGCTTCCCAATAACATCCCTCTAAAAACAAAACAACAACAAAAAAAAACCCAACCCAAAGTCATAAACAACTACTTTCATTACCAGCCGGCAAGCAGGAAGGACTCTTTCATAGTATCATCTCTAATCAGTGATGACTGGGTTGCATTTCTCTGAAAAGAGATATGGTCCCTTCGGGGCTCCGAAAGAGCTCCCAAACCCGCTGCCCCCACGCTGGCAGACCCCCGGGGCCGTGACTCAGTTAGCGGGGAGCCCCGACGCTGCTTCTCGGTGGGCTCCGCTTTCTCCGTGCCCCTCTCCTCTGGTTTTTGTGGCATTCCCTCTTCCTCCAGCTGATGGAGGCAAAGAAACCCGGGACCTTCTCCCCAGAGAGGAAAGGGCACCCAGCAGCACCTATGAACCGGTTTGGGGAGATCTGGGAAACGGGGTCTCTGCAGTGTTTGGGAGACACGGGGGGGCGGGGAGTGATGATGGCGACAGGAACAGGATAAAGGTGTCCCCAAAAGTGCGTTTCTTCTCAACCTGAATAGCTCAGAAAGGCAATGAGCAGGTAATGCAGAGAGGCTGAAGTGCTGGCCCTTAAAACTGGGCAAGGTTCAGGGACCTCCTAAGCTGTTATTTTACACACACACACACACACACACACAAAAAGAAAAAGCATGGCAATTTCTCAAGGTAAGGGATGGACGATTCCTGTCCTTATGTAACTTGCTCCTTGCAGCAGCACCGTGAATGCTGGAGCCCAGGCAGATGCCCACCTTCAGCAGTGGCCCCAATCCCCAAGGCCGGGGTGATGCCAGGGAGCTGGACCAGGAGCTGGACTGGCCTGGGCGTGATGCTGCTGACTCCCTCAGGGCTCCCAAAGCTGTGGAGGAGCTCCCTTACAAGAAATAGGGACCCCAATTCCTGAGCAGCCTTCATCTGCAGCGAGCAGCCTCTGGCAAGGACTGGAGTCCAACTCAGCCCAGTGCCCAGACCAGCTGTGACAGTATTTCTCCTGGACTCAGCCCTATACATTCAGCCCCAGAAACATTTAGATACTACACTAGCTCAGCGTATCTAATCCTAGTTCTGCACCCTCTCCCAAACACGCGAGTTGTCCCCATTCCTGCTTTTTGCTAAGTAAGTGTTTTCGTGACAGCCTTCTTCCCTATCCTGGGAGAAGATATAATATTTGAAGGACTTTTTCCATAGACATGAAATAATTTTCCATACGACTCCTGCTCTCAGTTCCCAGCCTCCCATGGGAAAGAAGCTGCAAGAATGCATTCTTTCCCAAAGGACCACTTCCCATTGGAAAAAAAGGGAAAAAAAGGAAGGTAAAAAAAGTTAAAAAAAAAAAATACTCTGGGGAAAAAGCCCACCTGAAGGCAAAAATCTTCCAGATTTATTTGAATACTTTGAGGGTTTTTTTGGTTGTTTTTGTTGGAATTTTCAGAGAAAACTCTGATGGAAACCAGAGATTTTAAGCAGAGCAAAGATTTTACGTGAGCACACTTCAGTTAAAAAGGAGATTCGGTGCTGTGTGTATTTACCTGCAGGTAAAGACAGCAGCTAAACAAATCCCAATGGATCAGGGACTTTAAAACCAGGCCCATAGCTACACCCTAAAGAAAACTAAAGATAAATTTTAGGTGGTAGATCATTTCTGCCTGCAGCCCTGGCCTTGACCAGGACCCTGTACAAGGAAGATCTTTCCTTACCAGTCTCAAAATAATTCAGGTTTTTTGAGTTTTCAATGCTTCTTTATTCTAACATCAAATATACCAGCCATGATCTGACACTGTGTATTACAGGTAACCTAAGTAATATGCCGAAGGACAAAGAATACAATGAATACGTGGTCTGAGAGTGGAAAGTGGGTGAACTTCTCTGTCGATCTGACAGCATTTTAGGGACTCTTCAGTGCTTTCGACAGTTATCAATAATTTAAGTGAGGATCCAACTTGCACACTCTCCCTAATCTTAAGCAGACTACAGCTTTAAAGGTAACTCTTTTTAGGAAGAAATTGAGCCATCGATAGCTGCTATTTCAACAATTATGGCACTCTTAGAAATAAAAAAGGCAAGCACATGAAACTCATCGAAACACGGGTCTTTTCCCTACCAAGCATCCCCCACCGCATCATCCTGAGCTTGAGGTCCTCCCCCCACCAAAGCTCCCGGGTGGGTCGGTGGGAAACGCTCCCGAAAAACCCTGACCCGGTCTCCGGAGGGGCTGACATTTTCAGTAACCTTCTCTATAAGCGACACTCTGCTACGGCTGAGCATCCCTTCTACCTCCCCCGGGGCAGCGGGGTAAAAGCCGGCCGGGGTGAGGGCCGGGAGCCGCGCCGCTCCCCGGTGCCCGCTCCAGCCCTGCCCGAGCCGGAGCGCTCCCAGGCACCAGGCCTGGTCCTGCCGATACCGATCCAAGGTTAAAAAATCCCGGCTGATTGCCCAGGTACCCGCCCGAGGGACTGCCTGCACCCCTGGTCTCTCGGCCAACGCTGCAGGCTCCGTTAGCATCACTTAATGAACCCCCACATCTCCGGCAATCCTACCGAGACCCTTGAAGTGGGGCTTCTCGTTCCCGGGGGTATTTTTTAATACAATACTTAACGCCAATCAAGGGTTTAAAAAAATCTGTTCGCACCTCTGCTGCGTTTGGAAACTTCGTCTAGATAAATAATCCCCAGGGACTGCGCTTCTGGGACCCAGGATAGCTGCCAAGTGTATGAGGATGTATAGATATGTTCCTTAGCGTATTTTTCCTTTAAGGCCCGGGGAGGGGGGGGATGCACACCGTGTCGACTCAGGCCATCGGGCCGATATGGATTGCTGGCAGTATTTTAAAAAAAATCTTTTTTAATGTGTAGTTTTATTCCTCGTTCTCTAGTAGGTTCATCTCTGCAGGGATAACTCCTCATGCTACCTGTTAGCAAGGGTCAGGGCCGTGACCTAAATTAAGGTGGCTATCATTGCCGGCTATTAATGTCACGAGTGGTGTCCCTATTACCCGGGGAAGAAAAGAAGAAAAAGGAGGAAAAAAGCAGAAACGAAGCGGACATGCCCGAGTGCACACCCGGGCTCGCAGGCAGCTCTAATGAGAGACGGGGGCTGAGCCAGGAGCCAGGGCACCGCAGGACCCTGCTCTTCCCCGGGGAGCCTCTCCCGGACGGGACACCGGGTCCCACGGGGGTGGGGGTCGTTCCTGGCGGCCCCGGTTGAGCTGCGGAGGCAAAGCCCGGCCAAGCCCGGCCTGGCCGGGCGGTAAAGCTCATCCGGAGCGAGGGGGCGGGGGAAAACCTGCCGGGGTCCTGGCCACGGAAAAAACGCCCGAGGGGGTGGGAGGGGGCCGGAGAGAGCCCCTGGGAGCTGATTTTTCTCGCGCGGTGCTGGTGGCACAGAGCAAGGAGCCCCCAGGTCCTTCTCCAGCCAGGGACAAGCCGGTTCCCCCTGGACTGTGACAATTCCCAAACAGAGACCCCAGCCTTCACAGCTGGAGAGGGCGCAGAGCCGCTGGGGCTGGGCTGATTTTCCCCCTCGGGTCACCCTTTAAATGGTTAATACAGGGCTCCTGAGTCCATTTCGGTGTCTCCTGTTCTTTCTCTTCCTGTCCCTTCCCAGCACGGCTGCCAGCATCTCCCCATCCGGGCCGGTTTCTGGGGAACAAAGGCTGGGGACCTGGGGGACAGCCCCTCGCCCCTACGAGCTGCTCTCGCTGCTCTTAATGAGGATTCATTTCTTTAGCCTACAGTCCTGGGTTTCATTATGGAGCCTGTCTCTCTCTGTTCATGGTCATTAGGCTGCAGCCCAGTAACTCCCTCGCCAGATCATGTGTATGCTTTTAAAAAAAAATTAAAAAAGAAAAAGAACGACCTGCAGTAATATTAGTAATCATCGTCAGCAATCGTCTGGCCGGTCTAAATTAGCTACCCTTTCACATAGGCTTTCCACCCTTCCACCTCTCTCAAAGCAGAGGTTTTTCTCCATCAGCCTCTGTCCCGGGATGTTTCGGGGGCCGCTGGCCGCCCCCCGAACAGGGGGTCCTGCGGGGCAGGCGGCGGGGCGGCGGGGCAGCAGCTCCCCTGCCCGCGGAGGTCGTCGCCTTCTCACCCGCTCGCTAGGGAAGCCCGATGCTCATACCGAAGAGGTTTGGGGTATTTTTGTTTTTATCCCTGTCCGAAGTGGTTATTTGGGATCTTTCATTGAGCTGCTCAAATTACTGTTTTTTGCTTGGCGGAGAGGACAGGGGTGGGGTGGAACGGCACTCTCCCTCAGTAATATTTATAGATGATATTTTCCTCTTCTCTGATTTTTTTTCCTCCCCTTTTTTCCCCTAAGCGGATCGGCAAATCAAACCTGGGTCTGTAAAGTGAAATCGAAGAGTCTGCCCTTTTATTTTTTAAGTTTCTGTGGAGTGTCTCTGAACTCGTGAGTTTTGTCTGTGCTTTTATGTCTTCCCAGCTCTGTCGGGTTTTATGAAAATGAGCAGTATTGAAAGCTTTTCCATCCCGCTAGCTGTGAGCCTCCCATAAATGATGTAAATGGCTCGAAGGGTTTTTTTCAAGTGAACTGTGTAGATCTGTGAAAATAATATCAGGGTTTTCCGTCAGAATGAGCTTAGCACTGTACTGAGGCGTACCATAATCTGACCCGACACCTCCGACCATCTGCGCTATCTATCTGCCTTCTGATTTACCAAATCTTCACAAGCAAAAGACAAATTGTACTTGATACTAAAGAAAAGACGGCGAGCCCCAGTCCAGCTCCATTTCTGCGGAGAAATGATGGGAGAAAATGTAAATCTGTTTAATTTCGGTCTGTGGGCACCTAGCAAGGGAGCTTTCTGAAGAAAGGGAAGACAAGAAAACAAAAACACAAGGAGAAAAAAAAAACAAAGAAGAAAAGAGAAGGGGGGAAGAGACAACAACAAGATATCAAATTAAGAAGGCATTTCTTTGACAAGCGTTCTAGGAAAAAAAAAAAAAAAAAAACAAAAACAACCAAACAAACCCAAAACAAAACCCTCATTGCAAAGATCAGAGGAGAGAACATATTGAGCTGAATTCAAAATATATGCTGCCTTTCCGAACATGGTCCCTAATGTTCCCGGAAAGAAATTGCCACTGAGCAGCTACATGTAGAATAAAGAGTGGCTTCTTCATCCGCCCTCCCCTTCTCTCCAGAAAACAAATCGTATCCTCACAGCTCCGAAAGTGATTTATCCCAGCCCCGAGACGGCCGGAGGTTGCCCCGCTCCTGGCGAAGGGGCGGCCGGGCGCTCACCTCGCCCCCAGCCCCGCGGTCTCTCGCTCGGGGCGCGGAGGGGGAAAACCCGCGGGGAATGATTATGACTAGGTGATCAATATTTCAAAAGATTCCTGAAATCTGCTTGAAGTCGCTGTCCTGACCTACAAATGACTTCTCACTCCCCGCGACTATTCTCGGCGTCTGTTCAGGGCCATTCAGCCGAAAACAATACGGTTTAATGATAAATATATATATATATATATAAAGCTTTAGTTGAACGGAGAAGAGCGCTGGGCTCTTTGCAGATAATTCGTCGTCTTAACAGAGATGGGAAGTCACCTATAAGGGGAAAGGGGAGAGTTTTTCCCTAAATCTCGGCTCTTCTTGTATTCCCCTCGCTGCATCCAGTCTCACTGACACTCCCGGCATCACTACCACTGTTATGCAGCCGGTTTTTTATCCGATTTCTCAGCCCTGCCTTATCCCCCTCTCCGACCCCGAGTGTGCCGAACTCCGTGCGTGCAGCACCAGGCCGGACCCCACGGCTTTACCGGGGAGCGTTTAGGGGGGGTCCCGGCCATCCCATCGCGGGGGCCGCTTCCTCAAACTTTCCGGTAGCAAACGGCAGCGGGTGCCGGGTGCCTGCCTTCTCCTCCGTGCAGCCTGGGTGGGTGAGCTGCTCTGCCCCTGCCCGGAGCGGATGGGCAGGGCGGCGGGGTCGCGGCCCCCGGGGAGCGGGACGGGACGGGACGGGGCGCCCCGGGGAGCGGGGCGGGGAGCCGGGGCGGGGAGGTGCTGCCGGCCGGCGGCGCGGGGCCTTCCGCCGTGATTGGCAGCGGCTGACAGTGAGTGGCAGCCCCGCCATGGAAACCCGGGAGCCAATCTGCCGAGCCCGGCAGCAAATCAGCCGCTCCCGCAGCAGCGCGGCGGCGGCGCGGAGCTGGGCTTGTGCCTTTTCTTTTTTTTCCTTTTTTTTTCTTTTCTTTTTTTTTTTTCTCTTCCCTCCCTCCCCCCACGCCCGCCCTCCCCCCCCGCTCCATCCTCCTCCGCCTCGCCCCTGCCCACCGCCCCCAGTCGCCGGAGCCGCCGAGCGCTCCCCATCGCCTCTCCGCCTTCCACCGTCCCTCCCGCAGCAGCTCCGCCGGCACCGGAGGAAGCAGAAGCGGAGCGAGGGGCGGCCGCCGGGCCCGCTGCCCGCTTCCCCGCCGCGGGGGTGTGCGCGGCGGCGGCGGGCATCGCCGGGGGTACGCGGAGCGCGGAGCTGAGCCCGGCGCCGCCTCCATGTTCCAGCTGCCCATCCTCAATTTCAGCCCGCAGCAGGTGGCCGGGGTATGCGAGACCCTGGAGGAGAGCGGGGACATCGAGCGCCTGGGGCGCTTCCTCTGGTCCCTGCCCGTGGCCCCCGCGGCCTGCGAGGCCCTCAACAAGAACGAGTCGGTGCTGAGAGCCCGGGCCATCGTGGCCTTCCACACGGGGAACTACCGGGAGCTCTACCACATCCTGGAGAACCATAAGTTCACCAAGGAGTCCCACGCCAAACTGCAAGCCCTCTGGCTGGAAGCGCATTACCAGGAGGCAGAGAAGCTGCGGGGCCGACCGCTGGGGCCGGTGGACAAGTACCGGGTGAGGAAGAAGTTCCCGCTGCCCCGCACCATCTGGGACGGCGAGCAGAAGACACATTGCTTCAAGGAGCGGACGAGGCATTTGCTGCGGGAGTGGTACCTTCAGGACCCTTACCCCAACCCCAGCAAAAAGCGGGAACTGGCTCAGGCCACGGGACTTACCCCCACGCAAGTGGGCAACTGGTTCAAAAACCGCAGGCAAAGGGACAGGGCAGCAGCCGCTAAGAACAGGTAAGGTGCTGCCCGTCCCGTCGGGGCACAGGGCCTTCCCTTAGGGAGGCTTCCTTCCCGCCCGCCGAGGCCGGGGGGCTGCGGGGGCCGGTGCGAGGCAGCCGGCGGAGGCAGCGCGACCCCGGCGATGCGGTGAGCCCCGCCTTGGAGGACGGGGAGATGAGCCCGGGAAGTTTCTCCCCGGGAAATGCAACGAGATAAAGTAGGAGCAGCGGGAAAACCCTATGAGGTTTTTATTTATTTATTTATTTATGTATTATAGGGGAAGCTCCACGCCCGGGGTCCCCCTTGGCCGCTTTTCGGGGAGCGGGAGCGGGAGAGAGCCCCCCCGGGCACTGCGGCTGGCGAAGTTGCCGTGACCCCCCGCAGGACCTGGCGGCAGAAAGGGCCGTATTCGGCGGCTAAGCGGAGACAAACCCCCCCTTCAAAGTTTTGCCCGGACATACAGATACCTTTTTCATGTATGTCCATCTGGAGCAGAGCTGGCAATGCCCCTCTGCGGGCCCTGCTCGTTTGCAGAGAGCCGCCCTGCCCTAAACCTCCGTCACAGCCAGGCGGGAACGTTTCTTGGGGTATTTTTCATATTTCTCTTCTTCTTTCCCCTCTTTTTTTTTTTTAAATATTAAAGAACAAAATCGCAGCTCTAAATGCGCGGTGTTACCCTGACAGTAGCGGCACAAGCAGGCGCCCCGCGAAGCAGGGAAGGGAGCGGAGTCCCCCCGTTATCTGCGGTCCCGGAACCCGGGGCGGGGGTGGGGGGGGGGTTCCACTTGTCCCCCCGCCGGCCACTGCGCGCAGCCGAGCGGCCGCACGTTGGGGAAATGGGTGCTGTCACCCGCAGCCCCTTTTCATCGTCTGAGCGGGAAGATGTAAGGCCTGCTGGAGGGGAACCGCCGCCCGGGAGATGCTGCAAGGGAGTTACCGACCCCTCGGATGAGGCCCGGTTTGGGGACAGGTTGCGGAGGAGGGGGACAGCCGCCCCCCCGGGTGTGCCGGCCGAGGAGCGGGGCTGACCCTGGGGTGGGCACCCAGTTTCTCAGGCAGAGCCGCCAGACTGGGATAACTGGTGTGAGCTGGAGGTGGAAGCAGCGGCGTGGGGGTGTCGGTCGGGGGAGCTCCTGGCGGGAAGCGGGGGAGCTGTCGGTGGGTCCCCGGGGCGCGGAGGGTCGGGCGGTGATGCTCTGTGTGCCGGTTCCTTGCAGGCTACAGCAGCAGGTCCTAACGCAGGGCTCGGTGCGCTCGCTGCAAGCGGAGGAGGAGAGCGGCGGGGAGGCGGTGGGGGCCGCCTCCAGCCCCGCAGCCAGCCTCTCCAGCAAAGCGGCCACCTCCGCCATCTCCATCACATCCAGCGACAGTGAATGTGACATCTGACACCACCGCCATGACAAACCGGGGGGAGCGGGAGGTCCAGCTAACCGGTGCTTGCCTGCCTGCCGACACGGCCGGAGCAGCGAGGGCTTGTAATCGTCCGGCCGCGGTCGCCAAACCCGGGGTACGGGGAGCTCCCCAGCCACATGTCGCCCTCCCGCACCTCCCTCCCAGCCCCGCAGCAGACTGCATTAAAAAACGTGATAAAAATCGTTGTCGCCTTTATTTCGAAGGATTTGCAGAATTGATGCCTAAAAAAAAAAAAAAAAAAAAAAAAATAAAGAAAGCCCACAAAACGTTTGAACAAAAAACCAACAAAACAAACCGAATGCCAAGCTGCAAAATTTCTGAGCGCCTGCTCTTATCCCGCGGGGGTGTTTCATGTTGAAAAGACGCTGTTCTTTTGGTTGGGTTTTGCTTTACTTTAAAGGATTTTTTTATATATATATATATAATGTTTATTTACTTATTTAAGGGATTGCTATGGTAGATTTTTTCTATTATTATTATTATTATTAATTATTATTATTTTTGGCTTGTTCTCTATGTGCACAGGTGACTTGTAGAGCATGTGCAGGACGAAACTGTATGAAGCAGCCTAAAACCATAATAAAATATTTGGTGAACGACCCTTTCATCTGCTTTGAAATGACGGTGTCGGTTTCAAGCCCGCCAGTTTACGCTGAGCAGATCTCCGAGGCCACGGGTATTTCAGCATCAGCTCGGCAAGAACCGAAATAGCCGGGTCCCCGGGACTGGGGGTGATGTCTTTACAAGGCAGGGAGCTGGAGGAAGCTGGGGGGAGCGGGGCCGGGGCTGGTGGAGGATGCGGGTGCCCGGGGAAGGGAAGGAGAAGGCATCACGGCAGCTTCTCTCCAATGGGCTGAGGCTTTGGGGATTATCGGCGGTGAATTTTTGGGCAGGGAAGAGAAAAAAGGAAGAAAAAGAAAAGGGAAAAAAAAAGGAAAAAAAGAAAGGGAAAAAAGAAAAAAAAAGAAAAAAGAAAGGGAAAAAAAGAAAGAGAGAGAGAGAAATGGTTGGGGACGACCCATCCGGGGAAGCCAAGCTTCCTCCCTCACCTGGCAAATGCAAGGAGAAGGTGGGGAATTAACGGCTCTCCATGCCCGGGAAGGGCCGAATCGGGGGTAAAATAACCCCAAATCCCGGCCCCTCCAATGTACCAGAGGCTGTCCCCACCATCCGCCTCCCTCGCTTTGTTTTTTGCGGCGGTTTTGCTGGAGGACACCAAACGCCAGGTCTAAGGAGCGTACTAAGCTTTTTCCCCCAGCAGAAGGATTTTGTATTATACAATTTGACATTGATCTTTAAATCGCCTGAGCTGTGCTTTTTTTGTCCGCTCGGTCTCATCGCGTTTACTTCCCTGTCCTCAGAGAGATGCCTCCCCGGTAAGCTGATTGCTCGGCTCGTTTTATTTAGCAGACGAAGCCTTGTGTCGGGGGAAGCCGGGCAGAGCCAGCCCTCGGCGGCTGCGAGAAACGCCCCGGCTCCTGCTCGGCTCCAGCTCCCCTGCAAAGGCACCGAGGCGGCCGGCGGGGGGGGGGACGACACGCACACACGACACAGGGGCCGTTTCAGCGCCCTGATTAATTAAATCGTGCTGCCTTTTATCGAGAGGCATATTCCCGTCTCGGCAGCGGCTTACCCTCTCCGCCTAAGTTTGTATTTAAAGCCTGAAAGACGTTGGCGCCGCGGGTGAAATCTGCGTTTCATCCCCAACGTAGGCGCGTTGGTTTTACTGACAGGCCAGCACAGGGACGGGGCAGGGAGCAGGAATTTATCAGCTGGTTTTTAAGTCCATTTACAAGCACCTATTTCCCCGGCAGGGTGTAATTCAGGGTGCCGGGAGCGAGCAAATAAGCTGTATTTTGCTAGTGCGGGAGCAGCGGATGGCAGGGGTGGGGAGCGGGGACAGCGCGGGGGTTTCCAGCTCCTTTCGGGGGGTACCCACCCGTGGGAGGGGCCGGAGCCCACCTTACACCCCAACCCTGCGCCGGGTTTGTTGCCTCTTAAAAGCCACCAGGTTTGTACCCGGCAGAGCCGTGCAAGAGGACCCCGGCTTTGCTGCTCAAATCAAGGCAGCGAGGTGGGCTTTTGCCTGGGTTTTGGGGTTGGTGGATTCGCTGGCGGGCAGCCCTTCCCACCCGTGAGTTTTTTTAGGGGAGCAAAAGCGGTTTTCACCCTCAAAACGGAATCGTCTGAAACACACCGCATTCTTTCTATCCTTCCCTGAGAATCGGTGAAGCGGGTTGCAATTTCTTCATTGCGGGCAGAGCAGCAAGCGTTTATTGAGGGGAATTAAACCTTTCGATAAGACACGTAGAGAGGTGGAGAATTATATGAACATACCCGCTCAGCCTCTGAAAACGTGGAATTTCTTTCTAACTGAAAAAAAAAAGATGGAATTTGGACAATAGGCAGCGGCGTGAATATTCTATATTTTGACAAATGGTTTCAGTGGTATAAACGATGCTGCATTTCCCGAGTGGGCTATGGAGGGACCCTCCCGCGGATGCCCCCCAGCCGCAGCGAGGGTACGAACCAACCCGTTCCGAAAGAGCGGCCGGGCAGGGGAGCCGAGCAGGGAAGAGCAGCGCCCGTTCCCCGTTCTTGCTTGGTGTGGAAGGATCAGGAGAGCTGAGCATCTCCCAGCCCCGCTTCTCCACCGCCGGAGCTCCGCAGGGGCCGGGGCTGCGCCGGCCGCGTTTGGCCGTACCGGTAAGACCCATGGAGGAAAAACACTTCCCACCCTCCTTTTTTTTTTTTAAATATCTTTTGCCCTTTCCGTTCCCACATTGAAAGGGAATACCCTCCCCTGACATTTTCAGCATTTTTTTTCCTAAAGATCAGCCCAAGCCGTCACACTCCTGAGCCTTCGCCTGTTTTAGTAATAATAATAATAATAATCGGGGGGAGAAGGGGGGAGCTTGTATTTACATTAAACAAAACGCTCAGAAAAGGGTCGTTAAAAAGTCTGCCTTGACCCTTCTCTCTCCGATTTAACAAAGCAGGAAAATATTGTATCAAAAGTGAAGTGAATGGGGAGGGCGGAGAAGAGAAACAGCTTTTCCTCTATTCAGCTGGAGGGGGGGGGAGCAGGGGGGGGGGAGAAATGTTTGAATATTTCCGTTTCTTTTGAGAAGCGGGGCAGCCCCGGGCAGGGCTGAATGGGAAAGTCTTGTAAGCGGGCTGGGAGGCTGTCAAACTGCTCAGAGTAATCACTGCTAATGAAGGGGGCTCCAGCCCTCCCTGGGACAAAGGATGCTTACGAGTGCTCGCCGGGGCTGAATAGCTAATAAGTTTGCAAGGGGGAAAAATGAGTGAGCTGTCCGTAAATTGATTTTGCAAGAGGGGAAAAAAAAAAAAAAAAAAAAAAAAGGAAAGCAAAAGGCTTGCAGGTTGGGGAGAGCCTGGCCCCGGTGCAGCTGGGGACAGAAGGCCCACTTATCCAGGGCGCATTGTCCCAGCCCCGGCGCTGCAGAGGAGGGCTGCTGCTGTTTGCGGTGGAAACCGGTGTGGAAGGAGGGCTGGGGGATGCAGGAGCCTTGGAAAAGCCGCACCGGCCTTTCCAGGCCGGGAGCGCTGCCCCAGCTGCTGCCTGGCACACGCGGGTGCTCCCCGCACACCCATCTTCGCGCTCCAGTTTGCACAAGCCTTGCCGAGCGTTCGTTCCGGCCCCGTCCTGCGGCCCAATCTCACAGAAGGGAGCGACTGAGCGACTGTTCCCTAATTGTTCTGTCACTGCCTCTTGCCCCTCATCTAACCACAGCCTTTCCTTTGCAGAACAGAAAAAGGGGGGGGTGTCTGGAAAGCTATTGAATATTTCATTGCCACCAGCACCCCACTTGGCTGGGAGGGCTCCTTTACAAAGGGCCTGCCTTGCCTTGCTGGCCTGGGAGCTGGGTGTTAGCAGAGAGGTGAAAGGACACTGGATTTATTGGGAAGCGCCCTTGTGTGACAAGAACACGGTGTATCTCATAGCTGGGGGAAGCATGAGAGTGAGCTGCATTTTGGACATTTCATGCATCCAATTAAAGGCTTGGGAGGATCAGACTCTATCACAGATCCAGTTACCCTGGCCGATACAGGGGGAATACCATGACAGCGAGTGTAATACTTCCCAGCCATGTGTGTACCTGCTTCTCAGCCACACCAGGCACTGGGGGTTTTTTATTTTCTTGTTATTTCTTTCTTTTCCAGGAGAAGATCCAAATGTTTCTGCTGGAGGGGAGGATGGAGGTGTGGGAGGCCAAAGAGAAAAGGCACTGTGGGGTGTAGAAGCTGCCAAACCTTGACCTGTCCTCTCCCCTGTCCCCTCCTCAAGGCCAGCCTGCAGTCCCAGCACCCACAGTGGACTCTGAATCCTGGGCTGACCTTGGTGTGCCTCCCCCCGAGGGGGACCTGGAGGGCGAGACCTGGCTGGGAATCAAGGGAAGAAATATGTCATCTTAGATCCCCCGAGGGATACAGCACTTTGCACTCTATCGGCATTTATTCTTGGCATCGGGGTGAAGGATAAAGCCCTTGGATTTCTCTTCCCTTCTGTTTCAGGACAAGCTGCAAAACCCCCAGAAAAAAGTGAAGAAATATTTCCCCTCCTTTTGTTACTTTCTATATTCAGTCTAACACACACCCCCCCTCCCCGTGAATGCAGAAACTCCCTAGAGAGCCCATTTTAACCCTGCTACTTTCTGATCTGCGACATGTACCTCTCTGGCACACACCTTCCTCACAAGAACTACAGTTTGGAGGAAAGTTTCCAACTTTGAACCTCATAAAAGCAAAGTGGGTTCGCATAAGTGTCCCCTCTGGTTTTTCCCACAGGTGGGGGAGAGGCATCACTGCCCCCACAACCCTCCACAAGTCATTAGTTCTCTCCTTATGCTTAGCAAAGCAGTACCTGGTGTCACTCCATCCCACTGGAGTCAGCCCTGGGACATCAGCCCCCACCACCACTTCCACTGTTTCTGTCCCAGAACGCCTAAAGATGGTGCCAGTCACCCAGCGCTCTCCTTTCACAGCCTCTTCTTGCACTGTGTAAAGGAAAACCCAAGGGGCTTTTCTTGCATCTTGGGATTGCCCCATAGCGCTGAGCTAAATCCACCTCCATGGCTTTCCTCACCACGACCCGTGCACGTGGTATGGAAGGGATGGGATCTGCGCCCTCCCCACTTATTGATGGGGGAAAACTATCTCTTCTCCAGCAATGCCTGAGGATGGGCTTGGTGGGACCTCCAGGACTCCCTCCCCACTCTGCCCATCCTAAACTGAATAAAGATGGAGACAGTGTCAGACTAGACTGGGAGCTTGTTCTCCCCAAAATCTGGATTTATAGGGATCCCACCTCTAGCTCACCCTCAGACAACCAGAATGGCCTTGTCAGGAGGGTGTCCACACAGAGACCAGGCTCATGGGGTCATCTCTCTTCCCAAACATGTTTTCAACCCATTATAGACTCCTGCCTGGAAAACATTTGGCAGGGGTTTAGCTCTGTATTGTCACAGTGGAGACCTGTCATGGACCAGGCAGCCACTTTGACATGTCTTTGCTATTAAACGACATGTCCTGGCACTGCTGCCTGCTGGTGGGGGGCACTGCTCCATGTTTATCAGCCCTCTCACCCTCCAAACAGCGTGACCGAGTCCATACTGCTGATGGGAAAGCCTCCGCAGTCCATGCTAGCTCTTGAGCTGTTCCCCAGGGACCATGTGGGACAGCTCTGCCTGGTCTGAGGCAGCCCTGTGCCAGGGACTCTTCTAACATTTTAATTGGATAAGTGATGAACCTCAATGCCCTCGTAAGTTTTAATGTACAGATACAGCCAGACTAAATCACTTGAGACATCTCAAACAGCCTAAAGGATTTAGACACATCTCTTTATTTCCATTTAAAGCTGTTCTCCTGATACTTTTTATGTTGGTGTTACTAGTTAGTGGTCTGATACAAAGCAAAGATGTAAAAAGAGAGGTTATAACCTCGCAGTGGGATCAGAGTGTCCATTTGTCCTGAGCACCCACGCCTTATTTGCACTAGTCTCAGAAGTTCAGTCCCTTAGAAAACTGCATAGAAGCTGAATGCAGGTTTCGGAGGGAGCTCCCAGGAGATACACAGCCACTGCTGAGATCTGCATCTGCATCCACACACAGAGGTATTGATCAGTTGAACAAGCTTCTCAGCCTTTATTCGATAACTCCATAGTAACCTGCAATGACACGTTATTTGGGGCTTCACTAGGACAAGTGGGGAGTTTTATTTTAGTGCTACCTTCTCTTTTTCGAGACCCATTGATTTCAATGGAGACCTCTACAACAGGAGGGCAGGACGTGATTTTCTTCAGCTAGAAGACTTCTGTTGTGTTGCATCTTCTTTCAATGACCATTAGTGACTTCATTCAGAACAAAGAAACCTCTTTCCTCCTAATTTCACCTACTGAAATGCATGCAGTTCTTCAGAAGCAATTCTTGAAATGCTTTCATACTACATAGTTGTAATATCAAGGTAGCTGATGACAATGACAGCTCTTCTCCTGGAACATCCTATTGTAGGATAATTCCCCATTAAATGTACAGTGAAGCCAGCCGCACATAGGGACACACAGGTCCAGTGTTTTTCAGACACTTCAAAGAAACACAAGGACATCAACTGTTCTTCAGGGAGTAAAATGCTGTGTCTATAAGCTGGGGAAAAAAGTCTTCTTGTAAACACCTCTATCAGGACATTTATACTGGAAACCACTCTTCAGGCCAGGTCATTTTTCAAGTCAATTTGAAGGCTGTGTGGATTGTTCTTCAAAATTACCTTGATTTGCAATCACTTTCTCATGTGCTTGCTCCTGTGCAGGTCGGCAGCTGGTCCCTGGAGCTGCTGTGGGGATGGATGTCCCCAAAGCTAACATGAAACAGGTTGATCTCCACGCATTGCCAGCATGGTCAGTGGGAGAGAGAAGTTCTCACGTAAGTGACTCGGAGCACCTAATCCCACTCCAGTTTTGCTAGTGCAGTAATCCAGCACTGTCAATCTGGATCTGTTGCCTGGAGAGATGGTGCCACCCTCCTCCTCCTCCATCCTTAGCAGCAAGAAGATCTAGGCAGTTTTAACCGAGATCAACTCTCTAATCAAGTTCACCGTCTGCGAAAGCTTGTCTCTGCCTATTGACCGCAGAGGTAGATGAGACTCCCGAGGCCAAAGTTGAGTTTCCGTGAGTATTGTTCCCACTCAATCTGTGATCCTTTTTATCCCTTGACATCTTCAAGTGCTGAGTGATGCTAACCAATTTGTTTGTTAAGCTTAAACTGCTGGAGTATTTCCCAGCAGACTTGTTTGGTGGGTCAGTTCTGGGTCAGAAGTACTTCAGGGCTTCAGCGGTGGGATGTCTTCTGTAGGGAAAGGCTCTTGAAGCAATATCAGAGTCACATCGGTACTTGTGAGCACATAGTTCATGGCCCCTTGGTGGATCTGCTCATCCATTCCAACTTTTTAAAGCTGTTTTTCCTGGTAATATTTAATTTTATTGCTTTGGAATGCTAATAATCATTCCCATTACAGTATTTTAGCTGTTCTCTGCCATTTTCTTTTGGCTGTGCTTCTCCTGGAAATTCTCTGTCTTCAGGAGCTGAGAGGTCAACAGACTCATTTCTCTGTTCCAAAAGCTCTTCGCTAAAGAGCTGAGCCTCAGGAACTCAGCTAAAAATCTTCTGTACCTGGCATCCTTGGTGTGCGTGGGACCTGATGGATATGGTTCTTCACCCTGGGCCCCTGCAGCGTTAGATCTTGCCTTTCACCCATCCTTCATTACCCGTTGACTTTCAAGTGTCTCATCTCAAAACTAAGTGTAGGACTGGGGCTTTAAACAGATGAAATATAAAAAATTAAGGTTTGTAATGCAGCTTCAGAGTAAAGTGAATGAGTTTCTCTGTCTGTGGCTTGTTTTTTTTAGAGACAAGTATTTGTTCTATTACTTATTGATGTCGGTAATTGCCATCTGAGGGTTTGGATGGGAGGGGGAGCAAGCTGAGTTGCAGGACATGGAGCCCTTCTGAGATAAATGAGCTCTGAGAAGCAAAGAATTTGTTGTAGCAGTCCTGGAATATGTGCTGCATTTTGCAAAGGCATCCAGTTCTCTGCATCTCCTTGCAGAGACAGCAAGCTGCCGGTGCTCAGGTGTTTATTTAGGAAACCACAAAAAATAGTTGCTTCATTTTAAAGTCCTGAATTTGAAAATACTGACCCAAGAACTCAGGTTTGGGGCATGCTTAAAGGCAAAAAAAAAAAAATCCATTTAAAAACATTTTTTAATGGCTTTGATTTTGGAAAATCAAATTTAAATACTTTGTCTCAATGTGGGGTCAGAACACCCCAGCCAGGAAGCCTTTGCTTTCCTGAATCAAAGACAAAAGTCTTCCCTCCCTCTCGTGCTGACACACATCACAGACATATAGACACATGGAGGGAGGAGAGGGAGGAGGATACGAGGGAGGGAGCTCTTAGTATTCTGTCTAAACTAAATGTCCATTACAGAAATAAATGTGCTCAAAGAAAAAAACAAAACATTGCATCCACATTAGACACTTAATAGGTTATTTCTTTACATGTACAGTATACATCTTTTTATATAGCTGATATCTCTTGTATTGGAGCATGAACATTAACCTCCTACAATTCACCTTGGTTTGCAAACTGTAAGAATCAATTCACCTAAGATGGATGTTCACATCTAGTTAGCTTTCTGCATTATCTCAGCTGGAGAGGTCACTAAAAATAGTTGTGTAGCACTTTAAATTTTCAACAGGAAGACTTTATTATCGTTTAGATCCATCATCGTTACTTTACCTACCATGGTTCTTCCAGCTGAAATAATGCACAGAGCTGGTAGTGGCTAAGTGTTTTCAGAGTTCATGCACTGATGAGCAGGACAGCTTGGACAATATCTGAATTGCTAGCAACAGCAAACCAAGCAAGCCGCATGGACAGTGTAACAACGGTTCAGTAAATCCCCACTGCTTCAACTATTTCATCAAAAATGCCTTTTTTTTTTTTTTCCTCCTGCTCTCCTACACTGCAGAAGCAGGACCAAGCTGTCACCATGTGCTACTCTGATCCTGCAAACCGTTACCTTCACGAGCAGCAGTCCTCAGCCTCCCCCTGGTCCCTCTGAAGTCAATGGGACTATTTGTGCCAAGAAGTGCTGAGGGGCTGCAGGGTCACATCCGTATTGTGCGAGACAGGGTGACAGAAGAAAGGCTGTTCTTAATAGTGCTGCAGCATGATTTTCATTTGTTATCTTTATTACTTTTAACAATTTCCCGTTCTTTGTTAGAAATAAGTCACCTTGCCAAGGCTCTTATGGCCTTCCAGGCATTAGAACTTGCTGTTCACATGTCACCTCTATATGTCACTGTATATACATATGGATGTAGATATACTTTTTGACTGTTCAGTTTTGTTTGTGTTACTAGACTGACTCAGCCATTATGAGGTTTCTAAGTTTCACCTTCCAACCATGCACACATGAGGGCACAGTGAGCCCCCAACACCTTGGCCCAGCCGCTCACACTGGCATTGCTGATCCTGTTTGCATTTACTGCATATATTTATTTAAGCAATGGGGCCAAGGCTCACAGAAGACATGAAGTGCCTGGGAGCATCAGCAAAGTATCAGAAGACACAAAGAGCAATGGAGCAGACCGACTCCTTGGTTACATTGCAAGGTAGGTGTAATTAATTAAATGCTTCATTCATTTCTTTAATAGAATGGTATTCATTATTTGTTGCATAAATAAATGCTCTTTCCTTCAGCATTAGCTGCTTGAGCTCAGCATTGCATCTCGCTGTCAATTCATACCAGACCCAACATTCTTAAGATTAGCAGAAAGGCTCCTGTAGACTTCAGTGGCCATTAGATCGGGCCCTGCTACAACATGAAATCGCAATTTTCAGGGGTTTAATTAACTGGACATTAAAAACTTTATGACAAGATGCTTAACAGAGCCTAAAAGAAATCTCTTTCCACCCTTGAAATTCTGCATTATAACTCCAGAAGAGGCTGTGCTGCCAGGCATTGAGAAAATCCAGAAAATACCTCACTGTCTTGGAGCTTGGTGAAATGGGCTGCAGCTTTCCTACTGGATGTAGAAGAAAATTGTCTTGTGATGGATATCAATATGGATAGGTCTTTAGTTGTGTCAAAAAGAAAAGATATTGGATCCAGATTTCTCAGTCTGCATGGTATGTAAGTCAGATGAAAGTTAGCCGTCAAGCGGAAGTTTGGGAGCATTTTCAATTGCCAACATCATCTTGAGTGATGGAAGAAGTACACACCTGTGTGTGTTGTGTGGTCATATTCCTGTCTCTCATTTCTACCTCAGAGAAGTCTCAGGAACCGGTCCTAGAGAAATGAGCTACCTGAATTTTTTATCCTGCAAATGTTTGTTCCCAAGGAGAGTTCTTCAACAAGTGCTGTTCACACGAGTCAGGACTGATCATATCCAGCTGGGCTCTCCTAATACCCTGGGATGAAACCTTCAGGTTTCAAGGATGTTGATGGACCTTTAAGTCAGGGATACACCAGATTAACAAAGCTCTAAGTAATAAAAGTCAGCAAATGCAGAAGTCTGTAAACTATAAACACTGGCTATATTGGCATGATGAGTTGAACATAGCTTTTATGTCCACCAAGGATGAAGCCCGCAGATGACCTAGCATTACACATACTCACAGAATGGCTGTGTCCCTGCCACAGCCCCAGCTCACAGCCTTCAAACTGTGTCCCAGTGGCCTCTGCCACCCACCCCAGGGCACTGGGATCCCTGCCTGGACCTGGACCCCAAAGACAACAGGAACTGCGACAAGTCTGGGGCACTTGAGGGAAGTGCTTGGGTGTTTTCATGGTGGATCCTCTGCCCTGAGTGACTGCCCGTTTGCTCATGACAAACCTTCCCTCATCCATGTCCTCTTTGCTGTAGCATCATTTCAGCCCCTGTGGTCCCCTCCCTTCTGCTCTTCCTCTTCCCCATCCTTCTCCCATCACCTGCTGAGAGCCACTCTCCTTGTATCTCTCCAGAGCTTACCTAATTTCCCCCCAGGATCACAAAAAGACCTGGCACAAACATGCTGCTGCCACATGGACCCCTCTGCTAACTCTACACACCTTCTTCACACCCCCTGCCTGCCCTCACTACTGAGCCTGGAGGTCAGCATGACCTCTCAGCAGCAGCAAAGAAAGAGCAGAAGAACATTGCAGATCTGCGAGGCTTCCCCTCAGCCAGGGACTGCCCAAGCCAGAAGAGGATTTCTCTCCCACAAACCGCCCTTTGAATGGTGGAAACTTTTACAAACTGCAGTATCCCTCGTTTCAGCATACCTGAACGTGGTGCTCACAGTCAACACAATGAGTTCTTGTCTAGATCATAAACACTTCGATCACACAAACAATTTTATCCTAACGGGTCGAGCTATGTTAATTTTTGCAGCATCATCTATCATCTGGAAGCTCTGTCATGATCGCCTTTTTTTGTATCTTGTGTAAGAAGAAAAACAAACAAAGCGTTGTTCATCTCCTGCTGTAACAATTGCCCATCTCTTAGAATCATATAAACCCCATGAATTCTTCAATGTTAATTCAAGATTTTTCCCATTCAATTATTAATAATTAAAGCATTGGTTGTTTTCTATATGAATGTCTTTTTGATGCAAAATATCCCAGCAAATACAAAGGCCACCACACATGGGAGGGAACCAGTGTTGATTAAAATGCATTATCCGCCGAGTTTGTAACTCACACTGGGCACTCTCCATGGATAATGCATTTTAATATTATGGGGTTTAGGGCTGCAGGTGAAAGATTTAGCTACCTGGAGAAGAGCTTAATAGCACTGAAAGAAGTAGGGGTGATTTCAAAGGAGAGGAGAGATTCTCCTAATGGATTTTCAGTCTCTACCCTCACTCCAAAGAAATACTCTGATTTCATAGAATCATAGAATCATAGAATGGTTTGGGTTGGAAGGGACCTTAAAGATCATCTAGTTCCAACCCCACTGCTGCAGGCAGGGACACCCTGCACTAGACCACATTGCCCAAAGCCTCGTCCAACCTGGTCTTAAACACTTCCAGGGAAGTGGAACCTCTGTGCTGTATCTCAGAGGAGCATTTCCACATTGAATTGCCAGCAAAGCGGTGGGCAAGTGAGCGTGAGACTGCAGATGCCTCGGTCCATGTCGAGTGCAGAGCCTCCTGAAACCCCTGAATGTGGTCTTGGTGGGACAGAGGGCTAGACAGGATGGTGAGCAAGAAGTAGAGGAACCTGTGCCTGGCGTACAGACCCTGATGGGCACTATAACACATTCAGATTTATTTGCACCCCTATTTTCAACCATAGTCCTCTGGGAGCCCCTCTGAGTGTGTGTGGGGGCAGAGGTTGGCACCAACCCCCATGTCTGTGAAGCTGATTCAGACCCCATGGCCATGCGTGCCATTTCTCCAGCAGCGTGAGCGGGTCCTCTGGCACTACTGGGGGAAAAATGGGTAAATTGAGGCTGGGGAGAGGAGATGGTGCTGGAGCACTCAAAAACCAGCCAGTGGGGACTGTCCCTTTGCCTTTTGGGAAGGGGCAGCAGCCTGGATTAGGGTTAAACGGATTTGTGCTTGCAGGACCCTGGGCCTCTAATTGGGGTTTTTTTTAATTCCTGTAATCCTGGATGATTTGGAGCAGATGCTTCGAGATTACTGCCAAGCCCAAAGGTGACTGCAGGAAGAAAACAGTCCATGCCTGGCTGGCAGCAGCGCAGCGGGCTGGGGGTGTCCCTGTGCCCGGGGGGCTTCTCCCCTTCCCCGCTGCTCAAAGGGGCCACAGCACCAGCGGGGATTAGCCTGAGCTGGATTTTGGCCCTGAACCAGGATTTGGGGTGACTCAAAGTCGCCTTTGCCCTCCCAGCAGCCCACAGGCACGGGGGGATGGAGCCCATTCCCCAGGAGGCGGCTGATGGGAAAGACAAAACCATACGGAGTTGCCAGAGAGAATTTATTCTTCCTGCCTGCTCCCGAGCACGTGTGAAAATCCCCTGGGTGTTGGCAGAAATCCTCGCACCTGAAACCCCAACGCCAGGCTGCGAATGCACCCCACCGGCCAGCCACGGCCTCGGCGGGTCCTGCGGGTGAGATGGCTCTGTATAACCCATCAAAGGATGAGGCTTCAACCGCTATCAAATATAGTATATCGAATATTGATGGGGACAGACATTGTAGTTGGGCCTGTAGTGATAGAATAAGGGATTATGATTTTAAACTAAAGGAGGGTAGATTCAGACTAGATATAGGGAAGAATTTTTTTACGATGATGGTAGTGACACACTGGCACAGTTTGCCCAGAAAGGTGGTGGATGCCCCGTCCCTGGAAACATTCAAGGCCAGGCTGGATGGGGCTCTGAGCAACCTGGTCTAGTTGAAGACATCCCTGCTCACTGCAGGGCAGGATGGACTAGATGACATTAAAGGTCCCTTCCAACCCAAACCATTCTGTGATTCTATAATTCTATGGTTTTATGATTCTATGATTACCTGTGATACACGGGCTTGGTCTTGGCTTACCACTGTCTTGCAGCTTTTCTCCAGGGCACTGCTGGAGTTGGGCAGCTCCTGCCTGGCTTTCACAGGAAAAACCAAGGCGTCACACTGGCCAGAGAGATAGCAAGAGGCATGGGAGAGGAGGGCAATGAGTTTGGTCCATGGGATAAGTGAAAATGAACTTTCCTCTATACCAGCTCAGGGAATTCTGAGGATATCTCAAAAAACCCCAGCCTATAACCACCTTCTGCACAATGTAAAAATTCATTTAAGATGATGCCAAAGAATACTTGGTGAAGTCCTTGGGTTTGGTTGGCCCAACAGGACTCCTTGCTGTCCACTTGCCAGCTCTTCCTTCCTCCATCTCTTTACAGCTCAGGGTAGGATGAGCGGTAACCTGTCTTTGATCTTGGGGAAACAGTTGCCTAACCTGATACAAAATATTAGGCACCTGGATCCAAAAGCAAACCTGTGTTTGTCTGTGGGTTCCAGCAAAAATTTTGCAAGTCTCTAATGCTGCAACTTGAAGCAGCCATTTAGGCTAAAATCTCTTCCCTGATCTTAAATATTTAACAAATACCATACAAAGATATGTAATACCTGCAATATTCATAGCCTGGGTGGCAGGCTGAAAATGCTTGGATTTCACATGGGGTTATCTGAGGTTTTGCTTTGAAGACCAGTAGATTTCCATTGCTTCTTTGTCATTGAACACTGCCATACAACATTAATAACATGTAACGGAGAATTCACAAGCCATATGATGGCCCAAAGATGGTTACAGTAAACAAAAGCATATCTTAAAGAGCTTAAACAAGGTGTGGTCTACAGGCTGACTTGTATGAGGCAGAGATTAACTACAATTATTAATAATTACAAGCCTCAAGCCAGGAAAGCACTTAAGGACAATCTTATGCCCCATTGACTTCCCAGGGCAGCCTCTCCATCAATGCCCAGGAGACTTCAGTGTGTACCAAACACTCAGCACCGGCCCTGGGTGGGCAGGAGCCAGGACCACGGTGCCAGGGCTGCAAGGCCCCGCTCGCATGAAAGCTGCTGTGCAGGTGGATGGCAGTGACGCCTTCGTCATGGGATGAGTACTGCCTTCCTCCATCGCTTGGAAAGAAAGAGGAGAGCTTATATGGTAAGGTTAGCACTAAAGGTTTGGATAGAAAAGCTTGCAGCCAGGCAGTTTTATCGCTGCTTGACAAAGCCAGCTGCTTAGAGAGGCTTTGGGTCGGGCTATTTAAAGGAACCGTTGATCCCCAGCCTACTCTCTGCACCTACGAGTCTCCTCGGCTGAAAAGGAAAACTGCTGAGTATTGCAGGGAGAAACGGGGTTTGGACCACCCTGACTGCAGGAAAGCATGAATGTGTAAGCAAGGACCAAAGATGTACAAGGTGGCACTGGTCACGAGAAGGAGACATGCATGAGCAGAGCTATGTATGGTTGTCCCCATGCACAGTGTCATGCTCCGGAGCTGCCTCAGTGTCAAGACAGGGCTCACCTAGCTGGCACGAAGCATCACCTCTTACGACATCGTGGTGACATCAGCCACACAAATATCCTCCTTACTGGTCCTGAGCCACGCCAGGGCTGGGCCAGACGAGGTGGCGGCAGGGACAGGCAGCAGTAGCCATGGGTCCCTGTGCTTGGACAGGGATCTCTGCAGGGCAGCCCATGGCCTGGGTGAAGGCAGGAGGAGGAGCTGGAACCGTCAGGGCTTTTTAAATTGCATTTTCTCCTAGACAGGTACACCTGAAGCAAAGCTCTGGGTAAGGATCTGGGCTCCAGTTCCCACTTCAACCTGCCGTTACCTGATTAAAGCTGCTCCCCCTTGACTCGGCCCCTGACTCAGGAGCAAGACAGCTTAGATGTGGGCGTGGGTTTGGGGACACCCGCGCTTTGTACCGGTGCCCTGCGCGCAGCTGCCTGGACCTCTCAGCCGCTGCTCAGCCAAAATCCAAGACTTTGAAAGAAAAGTAAACTCCCACCTGCCCGGGTCCGGTCCAGGTCCGGTCCAGGTCGGGCTGAGGGGCCGGGCGGAGCGGGCGGTGGTGCCGGTGCAGCCCCCGCGGCGGCCCCGGCCCTGGCACGGAGCAACAGCTCCACCGTGTGCGGAGCCGGGAGCGCACCGGCCCTCCGCACCGGGAGGGACTGCGGGCACCGGCCGGGTTCAGCTCCCGTTGGTCACATCTATGCCTTCATTTACTTACAGAAAAAGAAAAAAACAAGCCGATAAACCCCCGCTGTTTCAAAGGGCATCCTCGCACCCGATTCTCAAGGAAGGATACGTTATTGCAGGACCGGACAGCCCATAATATTGCCGGAATCACAGCCTGCTGCATCGCATCTTGTTAGAGCCTGCAGTGATTCTGCGTGGGCTTGGTTATTTTCTTTTACCCCACGTTTGAACACTTGCCGAGGGATGCAGACTCTCACTGATTACCCTTTTCCGCTTCTTCCGAAAGGACAAGGTCACAGCTTTGTCTTTTTTTTGTTTGTTTGTTTGACTTGCAATTCCCCTAAGGGCTGCAATAGTTCAGCAGTCCCTCTGGAGTTTGCCTCTTGCCAAAACAGTCCAAACATAACAAACCACAAAGCCGTATTTTGTGCTCACTCAAATACGCTTACTCGGTGTACGATCCCATCCTTTTGATAGATTTCTCAGCTCCGTGCCAGGCACGGCCAGGTCAGTGCTCACCCAGGGCAGCCTCGGCGCAGTGTAGGACGAGGTTTGACATCCATAAAGCTTCGCAGGAGCTCAGGCGAATGCTGCTCCAGCTGGAGCACACGCAGCCATGCCTGTGCAATGCCGGGGTATCACTCCTGCTTACAGCTGTGATGGGACAGCGTTTGAGGCCACTGCTCCTGCTGGGATGGGACCAGCTTCGGGCATCCCTCAGTGATGATGACTGTGGGGTGAGGGCTGGCAAACCTCATCTCCCAGCCTGTCAAATAAAAACATCGGGCAGCGTCAGAGCTATGTAAGAAGAAGGACCTCTGGGACCAAATAGGTTTTGTTTGTTGTGCCCCACTCCCTGGGGTTTCTCTCCAGCTTTGCTGCCCTGCGAAAGGCAATCCTGCCTCACTTGGATACATCAGTCCTGGGTCAAGCTATGGGGTTATTTCTTCCTCATGTTTTTGGTATCTGCTGCCATTCTGGCCCGCTACACACACATCCCCTTGGTGCAGTTGTTTGCAGGGAAGGGGGTACATTTCTTTCCTCAGTGAGCTCTGCAAGCATTTGCTGTCTGTGACTGCCCTTCACCGATGAGTTCTGCTGATCAAACACCCCTGCAGCCCCCAGGAAGGCAGTGGTGTGTGGCAGGGTTGAGGGGTGACCTGTCCAGGCCAGATCCCTGACAAACACCACATCACAGAGCTTCTACTCTTCCCTGTCCTCAGAGATGTCTCTGCCTGCAGCTGATGCCAAACCATCCCAGGAAACTCCTAAATTCTGTGGGGTCTGAGCTCTGGGAGAGGAAGCCCAGGTCTTTTGATGCCACCTTGTGGAAACCTCACCATCCTGCCGTTACCAGTGCCAGTGTCACCTTGGGGACAGGGTTGTGGGCAGCAGGTTGGAGTGCTGATGCTGAGGGACATTTTGGGAAGGGGCTGGGTGCAGCTGATCTGATTTAGGCTCAGCCACGAACAGAAAAGCTGCTCTGGAGGGACAAGGACCATCCCAGCTGAGCAGCCATGTGAGGGGAGCACAGAACAGTCCACGAGCAGTTGGAGAGGATCAAGGTCTGCATTAAATGCAATCACAGGTGCTTCTCTTTGTAAAAGCCAGCCCAAGGAGGAGGAGCTGCGCTTACTCACATCCACTGCAGCCCTAAGAGCTTCAAATGCTTTCCTCCCAGGAGAGCATTCTTGCCACCAGGTTACAAGCTGGAGGATACTGGATTTATTGGAGAACAGGAGGGGAACATCTTCCCTCCTGTTGAAGCTGGACAACAGCAAAGGCAAGAATTTTCCTCTACTGTTGGTTCACCAGGCTCATACTTTACTGTCTCCAGTACACAAAGATTTTGGCTAACCTGCCAGATAAGTTAGTGCCCGAGCGGCATTTCTCTGAAAGACAGGCAGAGCTCTTCCCAGCCATCACACAGCATCAGACATCCCCCACATTACAACTTCTGTGCAATCTGTGCCTTAAACCTTTCTGAATATCTTGCTTGAAGCTTATATACCCTGATGACATGCAGCTCAGTATTTCAGCTCATATCGGTATCTTCTGATACCAAATACAAGTATCTTTATGTCATTTTTAATTTGGAAAGTACAGGCAATGAACAAATACCTTTAAAATCCAAAAGTAAATAGGAAGATGATGTATTTTTGTGTGTTTTCCTGTATCAAACTTCGTCTTCCCCTTATGTTGACGTTGTCTGGCTTACAGTTTAGAAACCACAATAACTTCAAGCACAGCAGAAGCTGCAAACTAAATTACCATAAATCAGGTGCCCACATCAAATACAGTCAGTGGGACCTGGCTGATTTATGTCCAAGTTGTATTTCAGGATATCAGCTCTTTCAAGGTACTCTTGCAAACTCATATTACCCCCTGGGGTACTTTGGAGGAATACAACCCACATAGGAGATCAGGAGCAAAACAGCGGTTGTTTTCCAGATGCAGAACTGGAAATCCAGCAGCACGATCGCTGCCTTGGGAGAGGAGTCCCAGGGATGCTGCTCTGCCATTTGCATGGTTGGAAAAGGGATTTATTCAGAGAACGAGGAAATATCTGCTAAATTCTGTCCTATACCATGAACCTGCAACATGTTGGATACCAACAAGTGTGAAATCCCGTGGAAGAAGACATAACCAACACCAAGCCAAAAGCTGCAAAAATGTGACCCTCTGACAAGCCAGGCTAGGATTTCTTTTTTAGCAGCAGTTTGCAGGTTGGTATAAATGTTATCACTCGAACATCCCTTGGTTTGTACCATTGGGATGGCATTTGAACAGGCACGGCATGCTCTCATGTTTTCCTTTGAAAAACTTCAGGACTGAACCAAAAACTGTATTTTGACATGAAATCCAGCTCCTCCACCCAAAAGACTGCATAGACAGAAGGGAATGTAACTTTCCTTCCCGGGCCTGACAGAAACGTGTCTGCTTTCATAAATTTAAACATCTGGCTCCACTGCAAAGTAGGTCAGAGCTCATCTGTCGAAGAAGGATTTGTCAGAGATACGGGGAATTGTATTTTCTCCCTCCTGTCTCATCTGTGTGGTGGCAAAATAAGAGGAGTCATTCCCTCCATAGGTGTTGGGAGATGGTGGCCATCTCCTGAGGGTGCAAATATTCCCCTGCAGTGGAATTGAAGTGTGAGAGGTCCCTCGCTGGTGTGTCTTGCCTAGTCCTTTGTAGGTGATGCTCCTCAGATTGGTCTGTGATGCCACACCAGTTTGCAGCAGTCTGACCCAGCACGCAGACCTAAGCCCTGGCAGGCCAACGGGAAGAGGAGAACGTGGGAGAAAGTCTGTACATCACCTGGGGTTGTGGCTGCTGCTCGGTGTTTGCAAATATGCTGCTGGCAGAGCTATCGCCCCATGGTTTAGGTGCCATCAGGTGTGACCATGGCCAACTCTGCATTGACCAACTCTGGGACTCCTCTCTCTTTAAACTGAGCATCATTCCAGGCCAGGAAAAAAGACTTTCCGAAAAAGTTTATAACTACAGAAAATGACAAGAGAACAGTTTCTTGAACAACTTCTACAGGAAAGTCTCTCTGACAGCTTGGCTGGAGGGCAAACCCCCCCAGGTCTGGATGTAACCTCCACAGCCCATCAATGTGGTCCCTGGCATCTGGTCAGCATTGCCGCCGCAGCCTGGCCACATCCAGCGCCGCCAGCACGTGCCCTTCCTTGTGCTGTCAGCAGAGCCCTCCCTCTCTCCAAGGCGCAGCCCTTGGCACGGCCATGGGGTCTCCTGCCCAGAAAGCTGCAGTGGGAGCGTTTCAGGCTGTCATGGGATGTCTCAGCCCACCTGCATTGCCCACCCCAGGCAGCTTCCAGTCACTGGTCCGGCCCTGCACATTTGTACCCATACCTCATGCTGGGAACAGGTCCCAGAAACCCTTCAGACACCCCCAGGCCTAAGGAAATACCCGAAGCACATGTTCCAGCCCAGTAGTAGCACAGCAGGGCCACTGTTGTCTCCCAGGCCTGCCAAAACCCCCAGTAATTAAAATCCTTTCTCTGCAGTCAGCAAAGGACGCTGCGGTTCCCAGTGCTGGCGGCCAGGAGCTGACTCAGGGGTAGATGAGTGCTCGGGCTGAGCCCCCCTGGGGCAGGGTCTGCTTAGGAAACGTGGCGGTGGAACAGCCTGGACACTCACAGAAATGACCATGCTGGCCGGCAGCCGCTTCCCCTCCAAAAACAGCCGGCTGGGGAATGGTTAACTTCCATCCACTTCTGGGAAAGCCAATGTAGTCCTCGCAAGGGTGCTCCCACAATAAGGGTTGTCCAGCTTTGCATCCCCAGGCTGGAGCTGACGCTGAGCTCGGGCAGGGTGGCAGGGGGGTGAACACTGATTGGGACCCAGAGCAGAGCCGGAGCCCATGGTTTGGCCTTGATTTGCTGTAGAGTTACAGCACTGAATCAATCAGTTCCAGTCCTGGCTTTGCAGGGAGGGTTGTCCAGGTAAAACCACGGTGACAGAGTATGAACAAGCCCAAGATCTCAGCAAACAGCTACAGGTGGAAGAAGAAATGGGACAACATTAAAAGGCACAGGGAAAGCATCAGCCATAAGATGGAAGGGACCGATTAGGAGTAATATCTCTTCCACCTTTCCCTTTACAATTAAGAGGGGTCAAAAGTAAAGTGTGGACCCAAGCCTGGGTGTAACTCCACCCATCTCCCCCATTCCACAGATGGGATGGGCTACCAGGCCCCCTTCCAGCACTATCACTCCTCTTAGAGATGTCATTTGCTTTTTTTTTTTTTAAGGACACATTGCCTCGATGCTCCCGCCAGAGCAGAGCCCCGCTGTGCCTGGGGGAAGAGACAGTCCCTGCCCTGCCACTCTCCCAACCTCCCCAAACACGGCTGGCACGGGACTCCAGAAATTGCTGTATTATTTTATTTCCATTTAGCAAAACAGCTTGGGAGGAGAACAGCTTGGGAGGAGAACAGCTGGGTCTGCTGGGTAGTGGAAATCTTGCCCTCAGCGCTGCCCTGGCTCGCTCTCCCCTGTGCAGGAAGGAGCAGACGTGAAATGGCAATGAAGCATCTGCAGTCGTACGTGGGTCTCACTCATGGATAGAAAACAGCTATGGAGGGGTCTGTGTGGAGGACAAAGCGGTGCTGCCTTCTCCCAACAGTGCCTACCTCTCCTGGAAATTTTTCTTTAAAATAATTTAACATGAGCAGTAAAAAGTACCAGAGGGGACCCAGCCCCCTCGCTGTGGCCAGGAGCAGAGATGCTGCTGGATCTGTGGGTACACGGAGACACTGGGGCACGGGCAGGCACCAGCTCCAGGAGCATGGTGGTACCTGGGGATGGAGCTCACCTCGGCTTGCACATCAGCTCATGGACCACTCAGGACACCATCAGCTTTCTACAGAAAAACCAAATTTGTTTGAGCCTTGGAGTGCTTCAGCCTGTTTGGAGCGGAGTGAGCTGTGCCCATGGAGCTGGTGTGCAGGAACGCTCTTTTGGGGGCTGTACCCCACAGTCACGCGTTGGAAATCAAAGGAGGAAGAGGTTAGGCCCAAAATCATAAGACATCTGAGACATGCCCCTATGCATATATGGTCATACATTTGCAACGCTCAGCTGCTATGAATGATGGCAATCGATGCTTTCCTACGCAGGGATAAGGGCAAAGTCTCCCCCTGGTATGTATATATGCATATGCATGTGCGCCCATACGTAATGGAGTCAAAAGGGAGGGCAGAGAAACTGGGACATCAGACAAATGGGCCTTTTTACCCTGAGGAAGGACAGGGAAGGGTGCCTGTGAGCACGTTGCAGGAGATGTCCTGCACTGTATGTGATTTCCTGGAAGAGGCTGAGCTCTATTTCTGAATGCAAATGACCCAAATTTCTCCACATTTAAACATGAATGAAATTTTTCCCATGATTTTCCAACACTCGCTTTCTTCCCAAGCAGTAAGCAAGCTACAAAATGTCAGGCCTGCCTGTGGAATAAAAAATCTGGAAAAAACAGGCATGCAGAACACTCTGATTTATTGCCAAGTTTTTCAGCAGGAACTTGGTGCCTGAGAAGCGAAACATTTCTATTTCTTCTTCTGAATGAACTTCAGACTGGAGTGTGGCACTTGGGAGCCCCAGCCCTTGGGGACAGACCCCCCTGGGAGCACCCTGCCCTTGTCAGCCCTCGGATGGGGCTCCCCGTCCCAGTGCACGGTCCAAGAGCAGCTGCCGTGTGCCCAGAGGTGTGACCTGATGTTGGGTCCAACTCATGCAAGGAGCTGATGCCCACAGCACCTGGACCACAGGTCCCGTGAAGCCCTGCAGGCAGATGGACTTTGGCATCAAATTGACCAAAAATTGCTATGTTTCGGTTCCTTTCAGCAAACTGAAGTGTTTGTCATTTTGATTCCCCTCACTAAACCTCAAGGATCCTGACAGCTTAGGCTTTTGTGTCAGCTGACTTTTCCATCCAAAAATAATAATATTTTTGATGCAAAATCCTCAGCCTGCTCTGTTTTAACTCTCCCCAGAGCCCCGTAACTCCGTGTGTGCGGGGATGCTTTTGTGTCCTCTGGCACGCTTTCGCAGATGGAAAGAAGAAAGAGCTTTTCCCTACCTGAACGCTCACTCCCGTTATTGAACCCTTTGAAGTTGAGCAATAAAAAGCCCCTGTAGCCAGGCACGGAGCTCCGTGCCAGCCCTTTAAAATCTCAAATGCAAATTTTACCGTAAACGTACTGAAAATGTGGAAGGCCACTCCAGACTATTGCATTGCTCTCACGGGTGGGTGATTCTTCAAATAAATAACTATGGACCAGAGAATGGCCTTGTTCCATCCGTGGGATATGAGCATCTCCTTGTTGGGGGCTCTGTCAGCCCCAGTGCAACCACAGGGCTGTGGTATGGCCGTGGCCATGTGGCTCTGGGCACCTCACCAGCGAAAAGGCTGTAGGATGGGAAGAGGAACACAGATGAAGGCCAAAAGAATAAAATAAAAAAAATCTGTGCCCTTGCACTGGGATAAATATATTAACAAGGGAAGCCGGGCTGGATCTTGCAGCAAATGCAGGCGTGTGCTTGAGTTTATCTGAAATTCAGCTGCTGTGGTGGGGAATGCAAGATGCATGTGTGTACAATAAAATACCTGGAGCCACCATGGCTCTCTAACATGAGATATTGCAGCGTCTTTTTCACTTTGCATCATTTTTCCTCCCAATTAGACAGAAAATGGAGCAAAAGTCCTGGAGAGGGGGACAAATTATTGTAACCCTGATGGCAGTAGGTGAGACCAAAGCCTCATTCCCACAAATGAGTGCAAAATTAGCACCCACCACTCTGCCCAAATGCACCCTCCAGTCCCTGCCTTCAAAACTGAGGCAATGACAGTCCCTGGTCACGTACATGCTCTTAGCCTGTAGGTCTGTGAAGTAACATAACAGCTCTTTCTGTCTGCTCCATGGGGATGTGTCTTAGCTGGAGCCTCAAAAAAGCTTGAGAAACATTTCTGGATGAGTAGGGAGAACAAGATGCACAGAGACATCCAGGCACAAAATGTGTAGGAGAGTGATGAGTATGGAAGGAACAGAACCCAGCTTGGGTGTATTTATCCTAAAATGAGGCAAAAGGAAAACTTTTTAAGTTTTAGTAGGTGGAGGCACTGAATGACCATGCCTAATTTTCAAGATAGATACCCCAAGGCACAACCACACTGGCAACCAGGTCAAAAGGACAGCCAGGAAAAGCAGCTCCCGGTGTTGCTAGAGGTCCTCTGCATGACCTGGGATACGTGATTGTGCCTGTCCCTGTGAATTCCTCGGAGCTGGCTAACTCCTTCCGTCCCTCCTCTTTACCCTGCTGCTAGCTCTTCTACTAAAGGATCTGCCACATTCATAGACCAGCCACGGTCCTCAATGGGGGGAGCGCTCTGCTTATCCTTGGCAAGCAGCTGAGATGCCCAGGTGAGAAAGAGAGCAGGCAAAGAGCTGCAGCACCCAGGTCTTCTCCTCTCGCGTACCAGCTTGGTTTCTCCAGGTGATGCTCTAGCAGCTGGTCCCAGCCCAGCTACACGAGAGCGTGTGCCCAGTCCAAACACAGACCTCTGCCCAGCTACGAAGCAGGAGGCACCTTGGGAAAGTATAAAAACAAGCAGCGAGAATAAACATCCAGATGAGGGCTGAGGAGGGAAACCAAAACACTAGGAGAAGCCAGGAATAATAAGAACCAAAAACAAATAGAAAAGAGCTAACGGGAGCAGCAGATCTAAAAATAAAATGAAAGAACAACAGCAGGGTGGAGGGACTGAGATATTTTGGGTGATTGGCAAAGCATGTAGGGCTCTCAGGGCTCAGTCCCGCAGCCGTGGGGCTCAGCCCTGGAGCACAGATGACCTCTCCCCTCACTGCCTTCTCTCCCAGATGTTGGGGAGGATGGAGAGTGTGGGCTGGGACCCGCAGGAGCTGTTTGGGTGGCAGCAATGACAGCAGCCTGTGTTTGCTACCCAGGAGCAGGATGCAGACACAGCACCCGGGAGCAGATGCCCCATCCAAATCCCTTCTCAGTTCCACCAGAGGTTGCTCATCCCTCTGACCCACTTGCGTGCTGGCCCATGGGGCTCAGCGAAGCAGGGACCACGTCTTCTCAGCCCAGGCCTGGGGGGGAGAAAAACATGTCTCCTGTACACCTCAAATCAGTGATGTCCTGGCTGGAGCCGAACCCTGTTTTTCCTGGGAACTATCCCAGGATGGCTCTGCAAATCCTGTCAATCCAGAGCCATTCACTTGCTCCAACATCTATATCCAGAGAAGAAACCACTGAAAAAATCAAACCTCTGAGACATCCTTGTTTCAGATTCCCTGAAGTACTTCAGGCCTTCATATGGATTCATATGGAATCAATAGGAGAAAAGAAATAATTACTTTTTTTTTTTTTCTTTAACTGAGGAATTAACTAGTGCTTCACATAACTGAGCTTGCAGTGGGAAGGCTGTACAGGACGGACTCTGCTCCTGGCTGGCCCGTATGGGCAGGGAGCATGGGGTACACAATGGCCCTGGGGGGAGGCTATTTCGGAGGTGGGCACAGGTCCCTTCAGACATGGGTCGGGGAGCCGCAGCAGGGCTGGGACCTGCCTCCACTTACTCCATGCTGACCATGGGGGTCCTCTGCACAAACACCTTCTCTCCAAGGAGGATCCAGATCCCTCCAGGGCAGAGGTCCTACATGGGATATTCAGACATTTGCTTTTTTCTTTGGAGTTGCCCACATTTTTTACCCATTGCTCGGGGCTGGGAACTTGCCCCATTGCCTCTCTCTGCCACCAACACTCCCTTCACCCTGGCACCAGCACTGGCTCCTTGAGGTTGCATTTCCATGGTGGGACTCCAGGAGCTGCAAGGAGTGCAGGAGTACACTGGACTAAGAGAAAACAATTTGGCCACCTCTTGGGCCTCAACTCAGAGCAGTTTCTCTCTCTCGAAAGCAAGACAAGCTGGGTCACCCTGAGCTGGGTCCTGATGCTGCTGCCACTGGACCCACCACGCCAGACCTCCCCTTCCCTGCTCTTGGAAGACGTCTTGTCTCACCAGGGCTGCAAGTCCACGGCCACCTAATTAAATCCAACGGTGAATTTTAAAGATGGGGGGAAATAAAACAATAAACATAAAAGAAATCAGTCTGGACTAGAAGCCAGGAGGCCACGCGCCAGGAAAGCAAGCCGCCTGCCAGTTTGGCACGCAGTGAATGCTTGGCCTGTTGAGATGAGACACTGGAGCAGGGCACGCTGAAGAGGCACTTACCATCTTTGGGGGGAAGGAGAGGTGGGGAAGGGGCCAGGGATGAGGTCCTAATGACGGCTGAATCCCAAACACACAGTCAAGCATGAAGCCGAGCGGCAGGGGAGGACGGAGGCATGTCACCGCCAGGGACTTGGCTGGTGTTTGTCAGCACAACCTCATAAATGACAATACGGCGGCTGCTGCAGACAGGCTCCCACCAAAACCAGAGCTGGAGATACACAGAGCAAGGGACTGTCCCCGTCAAGTGCTTCGAGGGCACTGGGATGCAGAGCAGCCGGAAAGGGGTCCCAGTGAGCCGGGGAGCACATGGCAATGGAGCAAGGAAGAAAGGGATGCAGCCAAGAGTGGCATGTGATGCACCAACCCTGAGCACCAGAAGTTCGAAGGATGATGAAGGCCCCAAAGCCCCTTTGCGGGAACAACACCCAAATCAACGCCGGGTGATCAAATGGGGGTGCAGGGCAGGCAGACACCCAGGTGCTCCCTGTGCATCCTGCACCCTGGCAGGGCAGCAGCCCGCAGGCTCCTCCCGGGTCGCCCCACACTGGCGACAGAGGTGGGGAGACCATGCATGACTTTCCCTGCTTCCCACCTCTGGCAGCCCATGCTGGCAGGCAGCACGGGCTGTTTTCCAGGATCCGGTCTCTCCTTGGCCCCTTTCCCTGGCTCCCCAGGACATGGCACAGCAGACAGTAACATGCCCGAGTCTTCGTGGGCTGGTTTCTTATGACCCAACGCAAGGAGCCTGTGAAAGGAGCAGCTGTGTCCAAGTTTTCCCTTGTTTTTACTTTCTCTGTCTCATTTTGTCTGGGTCCAAGTGGTGGGTTTCAAATCCAGCCTTTCCTGGCTCTCCCTCGCCAGTCCCAGCAGTGCTGTAAGAAAATGTTGTCGGAGTCAGCCAGCACCTCCCTGGCTCTGAAAGCTGTGCCCGGCGGGATCCCGGCTGGATCCTGTGATGGGCTCGCTGAGGACTGATAGAAACGCACAGCTACTTCGCATTTCCGCTGGAGAAAAAGGAAATCGGGTTGTTCAACGTGCGAGTCTGAACTTTCAAAGATGGGGGTTTTCCTCCCAAAAGTTCCCCGTTTCTGTCAATGCACTTCTGGATGTGCAGTCACACAGAGGCTGGACCTGCTGAGCTTTTCCAAAAGGTTTCTCCTAAAACGCCAGCAGACCCCTCCACCGGCCCCTGTGCACCCTGATCCCCTGGTCACACACTGCTATAGCTGCACCCTTCACCCTGCAACCTGCTCAGGATCAGGCCCTTTGCAGCCCTCCCTCCCAAAAGCACGTTACCCGTGAGAAATTAATGCATTTCACATTCTAACCCACACGGGTAGAAGATTAAAAGGCAAACAGAGGCTCGCTGCTCTCTCCCAAGGCCTCCTGGCTGCATCCAGATTTGCCTGGGCTGCGTCCGCTCCCCTCCTTTCCTCTGGGCATTGCCTGCCCAGCTGCACAGCATCCCGGCGAGCCGACAGGACGAGTGATGGGTAAACAGAGCTTTTCCATGGAAACATTTGTTCAACAAAGAATTGCAAATTTTCATGGCTAGTATCTGGTTTCCTCCAAACTTTTTTGTTGTTGTTTCTGAAAGCTGCCCGGCCAGTCTGGATCTGGCTTTTGCAGGCATTTTTTTTCCCTAATGCTTAATTTTCAGCAGCTAGGATCTCCCTGCTTTTTTTTTTTTTTTTTTTACTTCTTTAGATTTCCATCCTTTTTTTTCAACATAAATGGAGGCAATGGCATCTCCTTTGGGCTTTTCTGCAAGGTACAAACTTTCCTCCTCACTGAGAGGTTGATAATGATGGATGACCCAGGAAGGGACACATGGCTTTTGAGGCTGAGAAGAGCTTGAATTGGAGAGGTTGGACTGGACAACCTGCTCTGGGCCACATCAGCACATGGACATGGGGGAAAATCCAGGTTTTTCACAGAGCCAGGGAGGAGCAGCAGTAATTTGAACTAACACTGACTAAAGCTCCTAAAGGACACAAACACAGAAGGAAGCAAGAAACCACATCTGACTGTCCAGAAGGAGATAAGAGACAATGCCTGCAGGGTGCTGTGACAGTGTGGGGACATCCCCGTGCCCAAGGAGCCCAGCCCAGCCCCGTGGGCGCATCTCGCTCCATCCCTTTGACCCAACGCTGCCTTTCTTGCTTAACTAGATATTTTTTCAAGCAATTCTGCGCTGATCCTTAGGACGGGGGGGAGGCAGAGACACGAGTTTCTCCCTGGCGTGTGTGTGTGTGTGTGTGTGTGTGTGTGTCCCGGCGTGTCCCCACGGCCGCGATGCCCCAGCGCCCGCGGGGTCCCGGCGGTGACAGCAGGTGGCACTGCAGCCCCAGCAACGCGCCGCAGCCGCCGCGGGAGCCGCTGGCCGGCACACACACTCACACTCACGCACACGCACACACTCACACCCTTTACAGATGAGGGATGAAGCACAGCAGCCCCCCCCCCAATCCACTCCGGGACGCGTGCCCCGCGTGGGAGCCCACCAACCCTCGTGATTTCACGCACGGTGAAGCAGAAGAGCTTGGGATATTATTCCGAACCCACACCAGAATCCCGGGAATCCTGTGCTCAGTGAGGGTTTGGTGCAGGGATAGGACCTGGAGCAAAGACCTCTCCTCGCTCAGGGGGTAGAGGGACTTTTTTGGGGTGCAGGAGGCTGCACGTGCCTGTTGCAAACAGGGAAGGCAGGAGGAGGGAAGTAATCCAAGAAATGAAGGTAGCCTGGACAAAGTACAACCACCAGCTGCTGCAAATCTGGGGGATTTAGGGGAGGAACCCAAGTTGCTGTAAAACTGTGAATGTGAACGCAGAAGCTTTAAACAACCAAAGCCAAACACACACCCTCCCATGAACCATACTGATCTGTGCCAGTAAATTTATACCAATCTCTCCAGTTGTGCCTGCTAAGAATATAACCAGGGATGCACCATAGCCTCTGTTCCCATCCTATAACCGCCCTGTGAGTTCAGGCTTTATTTTTAGCCTGGCTTCCTCGGGGCTCTGTCTGATCCGATTTCTCCAGAGAGAAGATTTTTTCTGCTAAATGCCACCCTTCTGCTAGAAACTCCCATTCTCCCCAGCACTGCTGAAGGGATTGACCTTTTCAAGCAAATCTGAAAGATAATTGGGTCAAATGTGGAAAAAACTGGCGGCCAAATAGAGGAGAGACCTAAAAGAGCATCCTGGGGTGAGACAGACGAACAGGGCTCAAACATCACAGTAGCTGGTTGGTGTCCCAGGGGAAGTCGAGATTGCTGCAGGAGGAAGGAAAAAAGGATATTTTTCTTCTTTCTTTCTGTGATTTGGCTGGTGTATTACTGCCAAGCTCTTTGTGACTTGCTTCAAGCGGTTTGCTGTGAGCTTTCAGCGTTGGTTAGTGGTGTTTGGTCCCGTGATGTTGTTTCTGGCCAGCAGTTGGTTGAGCTCATGTCTTGTAATTAGTGGGTGGGCTTGAGGAGACCACTGTGGCTTCCGATCTCTCGGGGAAAGGGAGAAAATAAGCAGGATTAAGGAATTTTAGAAAATTATAGGCATTTTCATTTCACATCAGCTTTGCCAGGAACACTAAGCCCTGGAGAAGGAAGACCATTGTGGGATGCATTGCCCATGGGCAGGACTAAAGAACTTTGTTACTCATCACCCAAATAACCCTGTGTGTGTCTGTGTGCCTGTGTATGTGTGCATAAATACAGAGTTGCCTGCCCAACACGGGCCAGCGATGGCTGTGGGAACACGGTACCTCTGCAAGATTGAAGGGATATATTCCATCTGCAAACACGGTTTTACACAGATTTCTTTTTTATAGCAGGATTGCTGTAACTGGAGGGACCTGAGGGATGCAGAGGGATGTCAGAGGAGGAGAAGCAGTGGCTCTTGTTTGTTTTCAATCAAGCCAATCTGTTGAGGTGACACCGCTGGACACCGCTGCATGTCCAGACCATCCTGCCTGGGCCGTTGGACCCCACTTGAGCTCACCTCCTTCTTGCTCACATGTTTTTTCTTGCAGCAGAGAGAGACAGAAAACCAGCCACAAATTCCCCAGGGAAATGCCAATTGTGAAGCCACAACAACTGAGCAAGAGCCGTAGGAGTAGATCTAGCGCTCAGAACTGCTTTTCACAGCACTCAGGGACCTGGCAGGGGGTTGGGACCCCAGCCCCCCAGCCTATCTCATCTAATAGCCCAGTGGATATTTCAGCTGTATATATTCACTCAGCAGCATTTAAAACACACAAACAGTCGGTACTGGGTGCTAAAAGCACAAAATAAACACAAATGCTGTTTCAGGTGGGCATTTACGCTCCTGTTTCTGTGCAGGATCCAACGATCCCACTCCCATCTCAGAGGAAGGATGTTCTACCTCCAGCGTCACCGAACACTCCTTTGCTGCAATTTTTTCCCAAAGAACAGCTTTTTCTGGCCAGTATTTAATAACAAGTTTTGTCTTGAGAGAAGGAGTGATCTGATATTCAGAGCAGAGAGGATCTGATCAGCCAGGTGCTGAGGCACATGCCCCAAACCACAGCTTTTTGAACTACAATAGACACAAAACACCAATGTCTACTTTACAACTGCAAACACAGATCTAATCCAGCACATCTTGCTCATGTGAATGGCTTATCAGGAGAGTTGTTCTGCAGAGTGTCTCTATCGAGTGCATATATCTTTCTATATACATATATACGTATATATGTTTATGTATTCTGTCTCCCATTCAGTGTAGATATTAATCATATGCTGTTCCACCCAAACAATGTTAAAAGTGGCCTAAGTTTTCACTGGCAATGACTGCTTCCATCATCACTCGCATGACCTTCGTTTGCAGATTTATTGCACCAGAGCTGCCAATTGCAAGTCCCTAGGCCCTAAAAGAAGGAGCTTTCACTAAAAACCAGTCAGCTTTGGGCAAAAGCCCATTGCTATTCTACGGCAGGGCTTCAGCTGGCAACCATCACCCCTTGGGGATGTCTTGCCCTTGGGATGGTGCCCTTCACTGGCATTTTTGCCATGCTGCACACATCCAGGGCCCGGGCAGCGCTCTCCTCCAAACCAGCCAAGAACCCCTCTGCCTCTCTCTCTCTTCCCCCCTCCCTTATTTCAGCAAAATAACCATGCAATTATTTTTCCACATGAAAGTGCCCCAGTGTTCAGGTGGACAATCTGACTCCAGCTGAGCTGCCTGGAATCCCTGCGGTTTTGATTTTCAGCCGAGAACAATCTTATCAGCCCAGATTGTACACAGAGATAGGGAGCCTTCGGGTAGGGTTGCATAAGCACAGATTGCCTCGGCTGGGATGGGGAAGGCTCCGCTCGCTGTATTTATTTGTTTTCCCCACTGCGGGTTTCAGTTTCTCCTGGTGACCATCATTTCAGCTTTCTTTCCCCGCTCATTGTTTGAGCAGCCGAGCCTTCCTCATGGATCACTGGGCAGGAGGCTCAATTTAAATCCGGCCTCAGCCTTCGGTGGCTTGCATGTTGCCTTGAGAGATTTCTTGCAAACAAGGCTTTTTTTCCCCCATCCCGCTATGGTTCTTCTCTAGGCGAGGATGGGATGGGCCCTGATTTGAGATGGATGTGATTCCCTCCCCCTCCCTCCACGCACCCGTTTTGGCCTCTTCCCCTCCTGCCAGCTCCTCTTTCAAATCTGGCAGCTGCGTGGGCACCTTGTCTCCGATTGCAAAGGCAGGATATACGGTTTCCGCAGAGGCCATCAGCGAATAGCTGTGGCTAGGTAAGCCTGGCAGAGGAGGGGGGGGTGAGGACAGAGAAGCATTCTTAGCAAAGCAAAGCCCCAAAAACATCACCCAGAGGAGCACCGGGGAGTGCAGACTCAGAAACTCGGACATTTGAGGACAGCACGTGCTGCAGCTGGCGCTGACATCAGGGTCCCATCCCATGCCATATGATGCTCCTCTCCCAGGGCAGTCCTCTCGTGTGCCACCCAAGGAGATGGGGCGGCAGGGACTGAATGCACCGATGAGAGGTCCGTGCCGGGGCTCTGGGACATCACTGGGACCTGGCACAAAAAGTCACCGTGCAAGTCAAAGTGTGTCTTATGGGAAACGTTTCAGGTTTGAAGTTAACCCTGCAGTGGCATGGGAGCCATCATGGGCACACCAAACTCCCCAGATGTCAAAACTCCTTTGCTGTGGGAAAACCTTATGTCTCGGTCCTATTCACAGCTTTCAGATGCCAGCTCTCCTTTTGTCTCTTCTCCTCCTGGTTTAAAGAATTTTAAGACATCTCCCTTGTACTGATGCCTTCAGATCATGTTAACACCACTTCTTTCCTTCTCTAGGATAGATTACAAAACGTGACACACCTATAAACCAGAAGACAGCACTGATGAGATAGTTGGATGTCTGGCGTGCCATGGACCCAGATCAAGCCTGTTAAACATCTCCCAAAAAGTCATCACAGGCTTTGTAGAGCATTAATTCTAGTCCCTGCTTTAGCACATCCATCACAGATTCTTGTCCCTGCTTTAGCATGTGCACATCCCTTTTAGACTTGAATTAGGACATGAGTGGGTGCAGGCCAGAGTGGGGGGAGTGGGAGTGACCAGCTGCTGACCATCCTCACCATGATCCGAGGGCTGGAGCACCTCTCCTATGAAGACAGGCTGAGAGAGTTGGTGTTGTTCAGCCTGGAGAAGAGAAGGCTCTGGGGAGAGCTTAGAGCACCTTCCAGGCCCTAAAGGGGCTACAGGAAAGCTGGAGAGGGACTGGTGACAAGGCTGTGGAGTGACAGGATGAGGAGGAATAGGTTTAAGGTGAAAGAGGGTAGATTTAGATGAGATATAGGAAGAAACTCTGCGCTGTGAGGGTGGTGAGACACTGGAGCAGGTTGCCCAGAGAGGTTGTGGATGCCCCATCCCTGGAAGTGTTCAAGGCCAGGCTGGATGGGGCTTTGGGCAACCTGCTCTAGTGGAGGGTGTCCCTGCCCATGGCAGGGGGTTGGAACTAGATGAGCTTTGAAGGTCCCTTCCAACCCAAACCATTCTGTGATTCTATGATCATCATGTCTGCTGTTATGGGCTTTGGTGTACTGCTGTGCCCCACCACCCCTGTACTGAATTCCCACGGGCTGGTGACAGCCAAGCAGGCTAGCAGCAGACCCTCAAAGCCCCTTTGCTGAAGGTCTCCTCCAGCCCAGGCCGTGCCCACAGGTGGGGAGCTCAGAGGCAGAGCAGAGGTGTGGAGGTCTCAGAGCAAGCAGCCTGCAGCTCCCCCTCCCTGTGCCCTGCTTTGCCTTTGCCCTCCTGGGGGCTCTTTGAACCTCATCCAAGTCACCCTTGGGACCTGGAGGCCTCAGAAGCAGATTCCACAGACAAAGGTAATAGATGGGGCTGGTACAGCCCAGGCTGGCATCAGCTTCTTGGCCAACATATTGCACTGAGTACGTCCATCCACTTCACTGGTCACCATGTGTCCCAGGGACAACACAGCCCCAGCCTCCCCACACCCTTCGCCTGCTTTCTTCCCTTCAATAAATAAACTCACCTCCCTGCCAGGCATCTCCTGGGCCTTTGGGGACGTTGACTCGAGGGGCACTTCTGCCCACAGAGATTCCTCCCGGCTCAAGCCTCAGCATCTCCCCTCCCACAGGGACGGCAGTGGTGTGCATCCCCACCTGAGCCATCCCACCGCGTGCTTTTCCCTGCCGTGCACCCAACAGGCACTGAACACCCAGGGGACCATGGGGCAGACCAGGGTGTCCCCACCTCAGCTCAGCTGCAAAGGGCACGTAGTACCAACCACCGACGGTCCTGTGTGCCGATGGCGTTGGGAGCCACCACGCTGGGGGACAGAAGTGTCCCCTGCAGCTGAGCACTGCTGAGCCCGCACACCGTTCCCAGCTCCTGCTCACTTCGGTTCTGCTCCCGCAGAGAAGCGACACAGGCAAAGCCCTGCCAAGGCAGGCAGAAGGCAGCCTGTGGCTGTGGGGAACCAAGCAGCCCGTGGCCAAGCACTTGGGCAAGTTCTGCGGTTTCTTTGTGCCAGCGCCTCTGCCCAGCCCCAGAGAGCTCCCAGGAAAGGAACAGCAGTTTTTAAGCTGGTGCTCCCTCCCTCTTGCACTCTTTCTCTCCCTACTTCCCCACCAGCTCCAGGAGATTAGGCATATGAAGATCTTAATTCCCTAAACACATCTCTGATTTGTTCGAGCATGATGTGACCCTTCTGTTGAATGAAGCACACGCCGAGGTCATGCCCATCCGCAGCCCTGGCACTGCCACAAAATCCCTCCCGTGCCTGCACAAGCGGTCCTGTGGGTCCCTGTGACACCCACTGCCCCGTACTGGGCAGCGGGGGCGGCAGGGGGATGGATGGCCGTCCTTCTGGGCTCAGGAGAAGCGCCCTGATGGTTTGCAGATGTGATTTCATTTTTCAATTGTTTCTAATTTGCTTGGTTTTTTTTTTTTTTTTTCAGTTCTAGAAAAGAGACAATTTCTTCAGGGAGTGTTAGCCACAAGCCTCATTTGGCATTGTTTTTTAGTCAATTGGTTTTGTCTTGTATTATTAGGAATATTATATTACATAATGATAAGCCACGGCAACTTATTATGGGGACTATAAAGGGAGGCAGCGTGGGCGCGCGGAGCACCAGCCGCCGGCACGAGGCAGCCGCCCTCCCTGCTTCATCATCTGCCCTTGCTCTGACCTTCAGCAGGTCTGTCATCTCCCTGGGTCTCAGTTTCCTCTCCTGTAAAACAGGGCCGATACATGTTCCAGCTATTAACTTAAAAGCTTTTCCATCCTTGAGTCAGAAAAAGATGAGGTTTTCCCCTTTCTTCCATCCTGAGAAGCAGGCGTGAGGATTTTCTGTGCCTTTTCTATCACGGCTGAAAGCCGTCGGAGTCTGAGCAGGTACGGCATCGTCCCAAATTGCCTTGATTGTCCTGATCCCTGCAGAACTGGGCTGCGGATGAGAAGCGGAGGCAGAAATGGCAAAGAGCTGCTCTGCCCGCAATTTTCTGGATGCATTGGACAAGTGAAAATAGGAATTTGTAACTGAACTAAATGTGTCTCTTTAACCTCATTATTAGGATTAGGATTATATGCTTTGGAGAAAGTTCAACCTCCGTTTAAAATTTGGGGAGGTGAGAACAAATGCTAGAAACCACCGGGAGAGAGGAAACATTCCTGTGCTTTCTGAGAAGTCCAGCTGGAAGGAAAGATGGGGTGGCATGGGCATGGATGGGGGTTCAGCCTGGCACCCTCCTTCCAGCCTTTGGGCTGCTCTTGGGGCGAGCGCTGATAATCTCTGGGGAGCCTGGAAATTTGCTCTCTCTGCCTGAAGATTAAAGCAAATTTTCTTCTGTTTCCATATTTAAAATTGTGTCTGCGTCCAGTTGGGAAAGATGAGGGTGTCTCAGGCTCCTTTGTACACTTGAGCTCAACCAAAGCTCCTGTAGATCCGGCCTCTGCCACCTCTGCTCTCCCCACACAGCACCTGGTGCCCTCAGAAAACCTGACGGCTTCGGCCCCAGCAGGAAGAGCAAAATCCACCCCTGAAGATGGATAGCTGCAGCCGGGTCGGCCAAGTGCTGCACTGGCTGCACCATTACTGTTTCTACTGACATCCACGTGCGTTGGGCAGGTTAAAGCACCCACCTCTGAAGGCAGCGTATAGAGAGACCCAGCCCCCCGCAGTGTCACCCCACAGTGAGCTCTTCCTCAGATGCAAAATCACCAACAGCAAAGCGCCCCGGGTAGGCACACAGCGAGGTTTCCGTCTGCGTCCGTGCCATGTCCGTGAGCTGCTCTCTGGAGAATAGGAGCAAGGGAGAAGCGCAGAGGTGAAGAGTTATCTCAGGGCATGTGTTGTTTTCTTTACAGGTCTGCAGAGGCCGAAGCACTTCAATAATAGTTAAACAATTGTTAAATAGTACTTTATCTTCAGGCCGGATAACAGTGCAAGCAGCCGCTGGCTGCCTAGTGACAGGCAGCTCGATAAAACCATCTACCCAGGAGGGAGGGAGGGAGGGAGGGAGGGAGGCCGGCTGCCTTGGCCCGGTCCTGCCTGTACCACACACCCTGCCTCCTTCCAGCTGCCGACATTTCCAAGCCTGTGTGCTCAAAATGAAGCTCCAATGTGTGGCTGAGCAGCCCTGGTCTGCAAAGACACTGGGCACAAAGGTCTCCTAACCCCACCACGGCTCCAGGATCCTGGTGTTGCAAATCGGGATGCAGGAGCTCTAGGGAGCCAGGCCTGGAAATGTCGCATTGAAATCCATTGACTGAACGAGCATCCACTCTTCACCGTGGGCTGCTGTGGAAGATTTGCCAGCACGTGGCCCAGGGTCGCGGGAGCCCAGAGCGGGGCCGTACGTGCCCCTCTGTGGGGCCAGGGGGCAGCGGGGAAGGGGAGCGGGGCAGGGGTTGGTGGCGGGGCAGGGGCAGAGCGGGCGTGCAGCTCCTGCATGGAACAATGCTGGCTCAGCGTGACCCGGGAAATGAAATGAGGAGGGACGAGGGGCTGGCTTTCTTGTCGGGCGTTTGTTTTTATACGCTGAATTTCCTGCTCAGGGAATCTAAGCGTAACCCCCCCACGCTCCGGGCTGCCCCCAACGTGGAGGTAGGCTGGGGAAGAAGCAGGCTGCCTGTCTGACTCTGCCGGAGGAAGAGGCGCTTACGGTAGAGGTGACCTTTCTAAATCCCTGCTTTGGACAGACATTTCCAATAAGTGCTGAAGAAAAGCCTGCCAGTTCCAGCTTTCTCAGCCTGCTCTCCATTTTCCTTCCATCCTCTCCAGGCTGAATTTAATCCGAGAAGGTTCCTTTGAGCTTTTGTGTGTTGCTGGGGGAGATGTGGGCGCACAAGGGATCGCGTTACAACTTTCATTTCCTGAAATGTTTGAGGGAACATCCAGGGTTTTATCCACACATCAGGCAAAGTTGAGGGCTCGGATTTCAGGTCTTGTCACTCAGTTGTCACCAAACAAATGAGCCTCTCAGAGCTGGAGACGGGGAGAGCTACCTGCTATTCATGACCCCGAAAGCAGGTGATCACTCATGGGAAAAGCAGGTAGAATTAATCATTCCGCTGTTCTCCATTTCCTCCCCTTTTTTGGCTGACCTGGACACAGTGTGAAATCTGTCCTGGGGGGTGAGCGGGAACGGTGTGGGTGTGTGTGGGGGGTGTACACGAATTAACTCCTTCCTGCCGGTGGAAATACAAAGCAGAGCTAGGTGAGAAACAGCCCCAGGCTGTCTCCCCAGGCTGACTTTGCTGTGAAAAGCTTGCTGCGAGGTCAAGCCTAATGGAGGAGAGCTCAGCAACCTGCGCCTGGCTCAGCTCCAGGGCCTCCCTGGTCCTACCTGCCCGCCGGTCCCTTCCCCAGCCGGGGAGGTATTTCCAGGGTTGGGTGTCCCTCAGCATCCTGCATCCTTCCTTGCCACCATCCGCCTGTTGGCAACCTCGTCCCCTCTCCCTGGTAGGGAAATGGAGTGTCAGGGCTCGGGCAGGGCTCTGTGGCCGGAGGGGCGGCGGGGCGCAACGTGCGCGGCCCTGCGCGGTGCTGCGCTGTCCTGCTCCGCGGCCGTGGGGCGCGACAGCAGCCCCGGCCCGCAGGTCTGGGCTTGCGAAGGGGGAGTTTGGGCGAGGGGGACCCTTCCGACAGCTTCCCCACCCCGAAAGTCAGCCCTGCGCGCAGGAAACGCCTCTGCGATATTTGCTTTGAAAATAACCTCTGCTTTGCGAGTCCCTGCTTGGCTTTCCCGCCGCGCAGGGCTGGAGCCCCGGGCAATATTTACCTTCGCACTTCACCAAGCCCGTGGCTTGGAAAAAAAAACCCCAACAAACCCGGAGCCGGAGCTTATCCATCCTCGGGGCGCAAAGCCCGCGGCTCCTCACCCTAAAAATCTCCCTCGTTTCCCCGGGGGTTCCCCAATTTCTGCCCGCGGGGCTGGGAGCGGCTGCGCTGCTTCGTGGCGGATCACGGCGGCGCTGGGTGAGTCCCCCGGGAAGGGCGATGAGGGTCCCGGTGGGGCACAGGGAGAGGCTGGACCGGGAGGGACACGGACCGTCCCGTCCCCCAAGGTCCCCGCGGGGCGCACAGCGGGGGCCCAGGCCCCCTCCCGGCTCCGCTCTGCCGGGTTTTGCCCCGGCTCCACTCGCGGTCGTGGATGCGCGCAGACACGCAGATGCGCGCCCACCCGCGCAGTTTGCGCGCCCAAGCGCGGCATTTGCGCCTTCCGCCCTGCTCCCACGGAGCCGTGTTGGGTCCTGCCCGGTGGGCGGGAGGTCCCCCACTGCCCCGGCCATGCCCCCCCCCAGGGTCGTGGGCGCAGGAAGCCCGGCGGGGTCTGGGCTGGGCGCCCCGAGGGGGCGGCCGGTGTCAGGCCGGAGGGAAACCACCGGCACCGGGCCCCCGGCTCCCCCGCAGCCGGAGCCGAGGAGGGCGAGGAGGGGAATGGATCCGTCGCCCCGTCCCGGCGCCGATGTGGGGTCCGCGGGGGGCTCTGGAGCGTGTCCGGGTGCCGGGGGCGGCGGGTGCGTTTGGGGAGCGAACGGGAGGGACACGGAGCGCTCCGGCCGGGAAAGACCCTCCTGCAGAGGGTGACATTTCTCCATGGCCCAAGACCCCGAGAACAAACACGGCAGCGATTTAAATAAACACGCACTTAATGATGCAAAACGGTAACGGGGCGGGGGGGGGGGGGGGGACACGGAACGACGGCACCAGCGGCCGGGCCGGCAGCGAGGCCCCGACGGGGCGGGCAGCAGGAGCCAGCCGCTCCCTCCCGGCTGGGCGCCCGGCTCCCACGGGGCGACCCCACGCAAGCTGCTCCAGTGGGTCCCCTCTCCCCTTCCTTCCTCGGTTACGAAGGCACCGGTTCCCCCCCCCATAGCCCGAAACGCCTCCAATGCAGCCCGTCGGGGGGGGGGGGGGGGAAGGAGTAAGGGTGGGCAGAGAGGTATGGGCTCGCCCCTGCAAAGAAAAGCGCAGTCTGGGTGTTCTGCCATCAGCGTTGTTTAATTTAGACTGTTTCGGTACAATAGAAAATAAACCTGAAAGCACATGCGATTTTTGGTAACAAATACTCGAGACAGACAGCCTCGTCCACGAGCGAAGGGAGGACGAAGGAGCAGGCGGTGAGCGGGACAGACGGGAGAAGGCAACGCGGAGCAGCCCGAGGAGTGCTCGGTCAGGAGGAAACGGCCGGTGACTTTTATTATTTCCTGATTTTTAGTCACATCGATGCATTTCACCACCGAGGAGAAGGAAGCCGGGGGGCGCGGGCACACGGGAGCTCACTCGCTAACCGCCTCGCACAGCCGCGATAAGACATAGGCACTTGTTAAAACTCTAATACTGCAGCTTTTGCCTTTTTTTTTTTTTTGCCTTTTTTTTTTTTAAATTTAAACTACATCGAAATCTTTCTGGTAAGGCTAAATACGAAAAATGTAAACGTAACTTCCCCTCCCTCCTCCCGCTACAACACAGGGCTCGGTACAGCGGTTCTCCCTCTGCCTCCGTCCCAGCTCCTCACCGGCCCCGCGGGGATCCGGCCGGGCAGCAGCAGGGATGCGCCGGCCGCCCCTGCCCCACCGTGCCTGCGGGGCTGGGATTTATTTGGGTGGAATCGGCTCCAACTGGGGTTGATTTGGTTTTTTTTTTTTTTTATAATTTTTTCTTTTCTTTTTTTTTTTTTTCTTTGTAATTCCCGCTTGGACCAGCTAGTTTGAACTCGAAGGGTTGAGGGTTTCTGCTGCTCTCTGCGTTTGGCTACGTGGAAAAAAAAAAAAAAAAAATAAAAATCATGGTGATAGTGGGAGACGCTGGGGGGAAACTGGACCAGAAGCCGATGTGGGGTTGTGTGAAAAGAGCCGAGAGTCCCGTCAAGAATCAGCGGGTGAGCTGTAAAACCGGGTGCTGTCCTCTATGTACAACCCAGAGCCTCAGTCCCCGAGCGAAACCTCCTCTCCCGTTCCTCCGGCCGCCCGCCGCGGGCCTTTAGGATCCCAGATCCACCAGGCTGGACGTGAGGGGTCCCAGCAGCGAGTCCTGGAGCTGGTGGCCTTGGAGGCTGTGAGGGGTCTGGGATGCGGCTAAGCCGCTCAGGGAGTAGCCGGAGCTCCTGGTGTGGCTGAGGTTCCCCTGCAAGAGCAGGACCGAGTTCTGATCCGGGCTTTGGGGCGGAGAAAATTCTTCCTCGGAGCTGGACATGAGGGGTTTGCTCCCATCCAGAGGCGAGAGTTGGTTCGGCTTGTTGGTGGCCGCGTTGTTGTTTTCCGTGTTCTCCCTGCGGAAAGGCAAGAAAACACAACGGGGATGTTAGGGCGGGCGGGAGTCGCCGGGGATGGGCGCTGGGCTAATGCCCCCTGTAAATCCTTTGCGTTTTATTTTATCGTGGGAGCAGAAGCCTCTCTACCCACAGAAAAAAAAAAAAAAAAAAAAAAAAAGCGCCTAATATTTTCATAACGGGCCGTTACGTTCTGACCGCACAGCCCGGTGATTTAGGTGAGGAGAAAAAGTTGGAGGACGGGAGGATTTTTGGGGGGCTATTTTTCTCTTTTTAATTAAAAATGAAAGCGCGGCCCGAGGACGAGCAGGATGCGGGATTTTCTCTAGGAGGCTCGGTGGGGAGGTTGCTGGAGGAGACAAAAAGCAGGGGCGATGCCCTTCGTGGCTGGCTGCTTCGGCGGCGGCGCCGCCCGGGGTGGCCTCGGTACGGGGCGACGGCTCGGCCCGGCCAGCGCGTCCCCGTCCCGGTCTCTCCCCGGTTCCTCCCCTTCCATCCCGGGGCTGCATCCCTCCCCTCCTCCGGGTTTCGGAGCTACCCTGCCCGATCCCCAGGAATACCCGACGCGGCATCCCGACCGCTTCCCCGTAGGCTCCGGGACCGCGTCGCTCCCGGTGTACTCGGGGCGGCAGGCAGCAAACAAAGGCGGCGGAGGGGCCCGGACAGGCCGGTGAGGGGCTCGTTGCTCCCCCCCCCCCCGGGCAGGTGGGCTCGGGGAGGCGAGGAGCTGGGTCCGATGGATCTCGGGTGGAAAACCCACTTGGGTTTCCACGGCGGGGTGGGGGGACAAAACGCAACGCGGTTTAGGGGGGAAAAAAAAAAAAAAGGATGTGAAAGGAGCGAAATATTTTCGCCGCTCCCATCCCTTCCGCCGCCGGGTATTCGCCGCGTTCCCGGGGGGAGCGGGGAAAAAAGGGGGTACAGAGAGGATTGTGGGGGGGTGGCACGTACCTTTCCTTCGCCTCCGCCGCTCGGTCCCGCTGCCTCCGATTCTTGAACCAGTTGCTGACCTGGGTGGTGGTGAGACCGGTGGCTTCCGCCAACTCCCGCTTCTCCCGGGGGGACGGGTAGGGGTTGTGGGCGTACCATTCCCGCAGCACGCCCCGGGATTTCTCCTTGAAGCAGTAACTGGTTTCCTCGCCGTCCCAGATAGTGCGGGGCAAAGGGAATTTTCGGCGGACGCGGTATTTGCCGACGGCGCCCAAGGGTCTGCCCCGCAGTTTCTCGGCTTCCACGTAGTGAGCCTTCAGCCAGAGCTGCTGCAGCTTGGGGTGGTTGTGGGGGGAGAACTGGTGGCTCTCCAGGATCTTGTAGAGCTCGCGGAAGTTGCCGCGGTGGAAGGCCACCACCGCCTTGGCCTTCAGGACGCTCTCGTTCTTGTGCAGGTGGTCGCAGGCCGGCAGAGACCAGAGGAACCGGCCCAACCTCTCCAGGTTCCCCCCTTGCTGCAGCACCTCGCAGACGCAGGCGACCTGCTCCTGCGTGAAGCCAAACGACGGCAACATCGACATGGCCGGGCGCGGCGGCGGCGGCGGCGGCAGGAGGAGGAGGAGGCGGTGGCGGGCACCCCGCGGGAGCGCGGCGGCGGAGGGGCGGGGGGAAGCCGCCCGCCGGGCCCGGTCCCGGTGCTGGTCCCGGCCCCAGAGCGGGGAGGCGCAGCGGCAGCCGGGGGCGGTCGAGCGGGGATGCTGATCGCGGCGCTGGGGGGACTTTGTCCCCGCTCCGCCGCCGCCGCGCTTAAAGCGCCCGAGCCCCCGCGCCGCGCTGATTGGGCGCCCGCGGCTCGGCCCCCGCCGCGGCGGGCCCGGCCCGGCCCGGCCCAGCCCAGCCCGGCCCAGCCCAGCCCAGCCCGGCCCGGCGGGCAGAGCCTCGGCACGGGCGGGCGGGGCCTGGCGGTGGGGACCCGGCCCCGGCCGCCGCGGCTGCGCTTCCCGCCGCCGCCTCTGCGCGGGTGCGGCCCCGGCGGCGGCTGCGGGGGGAGGCCCGCTGCCCCGCACCCCCGGGCGCATCCCTGGGGAAGCTGCTCCCGGCGGACTTCGTCTTTCTCTCTTTCACTCTTCTCTTTTTTTTTTTTTTTTTTCCCCCTCCCAAACTCCTACTCCCCCCGCGCCCACTCGCCGTCCCTTGCTAAGCAAGCCCATATTTAATTACCTTAATGCTGGGAATGAATAAATAATACCTTAGTGAATAGCTAAATAATAGGCGGGGCCCTTGCGCCCCCCCTCATATCCCCCCCCCCCCCCCATGCCGTTCTCCTGCCCCTCGCTCTGCCCCGCTTGGCCACGGGGGGGTCCCGGCGGGGGCAGGTCGGGGACAGCCCCACGGAGCCCCCGAGGAAGCCGTGCGGGAGGCGGGCGGCAAAACTGCACCGACCGGCGGCGCTTTAATTAGCCTAATCCTCATTTGCACACCTCGCTCAAAAGCAATTATTTAAAAAATTAGAAAACAATTAGGCTCCCTAAGTAAAGATAATCTATTGTCAGTAGCCGGGACGGGCTGGGAGATGGGGACAATGCGGTGAGATAAGGGCAGGGGAGCGGTGGGAAGAGGGTGTCTTTATGACTGTATTTATCTTTGATTAGATAAGCCGAAACCAGTATTTTAAGCACACTCCAGAAGGCTTTTGATTCAAGAACGAGTTCGCTCCGCGGGTGCTAATAACCATCGCGGGGCTCTTTAAAACCTGTTTGTCTTCACTGAAGACAGTCGGATTTATTCGACTTTAAATGCTCAGTTAAGAGCAGCCCGTTTGTAGCCGAGGCGGAGAAGGGCTCCGAGCCGGGGCCGGCGCCGCTCCCGCAGCCTCTGCCCGCTCCGCTCCTCGCGATACGATATGGGAAAGGCCGGTACCGATATTTTCCTCGAACCAGATTTTTGGGTTTTTTCCCATGTATTTCGCGTCTCGGGGCTGTTTAAAATAAGCCCTTGCCACCCAGTCTGCACAGTGACTTTACTATGTACGCCGGAGTCAGGGCGCTTCTATATCCCATGACCATGTGTCTGGTAATTTTCCCTTGCCATTTTATTTTAGTACTTATGATGTTGCAGATGAAGTCTTAAAGAGCTGCAATGTCCTCCCAGAAGGAATGTCTGCTTGGAACAGATCCTTATTGACAAGGCAGCTGTGTGGGGACCGGAACGGAGCCTTAAACCCGGCTCTAAAATCAACTAATACCCTAAAGTCTGGAGCAAGTGCGCAGAATTATAACGCATGGGCTCGCAGCCGGCCGCGGCCGCGTCCTGGAGGAGCAGTGCCCTGTCCAGCCTGGGAGAGGGGCTCCCCCATCCATCCTTTTTATTGTTACTAATTTTTAGTTTTTCTTTCTTTCTTTCTTTCTGCTCAGTTCGGGAAAAGCACGGACCTGAGGGCTTATACCTTCAGGATGATGAGGAGAGAAATGCAAAGCGGGGCTGGGGAAGCTCCTTGCCATTTTAACGAGAGCGGTTTTCTCTTGCCCTCACATTTCTCCTTTTTTTTCTTTTTCTTTTTCCCCCCCCCCCCCCCCCCCCCCCCCCCTCTCTCTCTCTCTCTCTCTCCTCTCCTTTAAAAGGCCGACCAAAACAAACACCGCTCTTGCTGGGAATAAGCAAATTATCCCGGTGCGGCCGGTGGTGGAGCTGACAGAGACGGGCGAGGGCTGAGCCGAGGCTTCCCCGCAATTTCCGAGCGGGACTTTTATTCTTCCGTGTCACCAAAATTCACACAAGGAGGGGACAGACTCGCCTAGGTCTACCTGGGAGTTACACGCTGCAGACGAGAACCGGTCAGCATCAATGTTAATTATTGCCCGGGGTTGGTTTTCTTAAAAATTGGAAACCTTTCACTTTAAACCACGGAAGAGGTAAATGATTCCCAAACGACCCCATCCCATTTAGCCCTTGAAAACTACCCAGGATAAAAAAAAAAAAAAAAAAAGTTTTGAGCGGCTCAAAACCAAAACAAAACCAAAAAACCCCAGATGCAAATAAGTAAATAACCAAATACCACCACAACGGCGCGGAGCTGCCGCCGGCTGCTTCTCTTTTATTTTTCTGCAGAAAAGGAGCAGCCCGGCGGGTCATCCCGCTTCCACCCCGGGCAAAGCGCTTGGCTTCGCCCCTCCTCGTCCCCCCTCCTCCCCCGCGGGGTTTCCTCCACGGCCGGGGCCCTGGCATCTCCGCGCCCGCGGAGAGGAGGCGGTCGGCCGAGGGGGCCGGTGCGCGGCTGCGGGCCCTCCGCGCCTCGCCCCGCTTGTCGGGATGGCGATCGGCTCCGTTTGTGCGGGAAATGAATTTATTCGCTTATTTATTCGATGTAGCGTTTTACAGGGCAGAGCGGGGATGAAGAGGGATCCCACGCAACGCTCTGTGGGTTTTCCTCGATTTCGCCAGGAAACCAAAACAAAGCCAAAAAAACCCCAAACCCGAACACGACTCCCATCTCCTCCGCCAGCTTAGAAATAAAGCTCTTCTCCAACCAAAAATAAACGTAATTTATTTTCTTTAAGCGTGAGGGTCTGGGTGAAACAAATAGCGCTATAAAATAAAATCAGCGGGCATTTTTTTAATTTTTTTTTTTTTTTTTCGGAGCCCCGTCTCGGCGTGATGATAACCGGGGCTGGAGGCTGGGAGCCGGCGGGGCAGTAACACAACGCTGCCGCTTTCCGAACCTTTCGAAGGCGAAATCCAAAACCGACCCATTAAGTCAATGAGGTTTGTGTTGTAGAGGGCTCCTTTCCCATCCACTTGCTGTTCTGAAAAATAGATCGCATTTCGTTATCTCGAGTGAGGATCTGCAACGTGATACCGGATCCGCGCTGCCTTCCCTGCCGAATGCGAGGCGCAGGGGAGACAGCCAGCTTCCCCGGCTTATTCCTAAACAATAAAGGATTTGTATTTTCTTTCTCTCCCTCTCTTCGCCCTCTTGTATTATTCTATTTTTTTAATGAGGAAGGACAAACCCCTCTCCATATGCAGCGCTCTTCTCTTGCAGGAGCCTTTGGCCCGACGCGTCTGCAAACCGGTGCAACCTTTAATTACTTGTTAGTAAATTGCCCTCCAGACACCTGTAAAAACAAAACCGGGGGCCGTGTCCCTGCTCGCCCCCCCCCCCCCCCCCGCGCCCCAGGGGTGCCCGGCGAGGGTCCCCCCGCACCCCGCGGGGTCAGGCCGGGCCGGGGCTGCCGGAGGAGGGCCGGGCCGGGCCGGGCCGGGGCGAGGGGCAGGATAAGGGGCAGGATAAGGGGCAGGATAAGGGGCAGGATAAGGCCTTCCCGGTGTGGCCCCGGCGAGGTGGCGGGGGTGATCCCCAGGGCACAAAGGGCTCTTTCTTCGCACCCTTACCGGGACATTTTTCAAAGGATTAGAGGTGATCACGCGTTGTTGGGGTTTTTTTTGTTTTGTGGTTTTTTGTTGGTTTTTTTTGGTTTTTTTGGTTGGTTTTTTTTTTTTTTTCCCCCTCCGAGTGCCGATACGTCTTTCTGTCCCTGTCCCCTCACATCCTTATTTTCTCCTGCTTTTGCCGTGGGACCCCAACCCCGTCCTCCCCCCTTTCCTGCTCGCTAATGTACCTCCTGGATGCTGGTTCTTTTAAGCTACGAAGAATTTCCTTTTGGGAGGTGAAACCCTCCAGCTCCTCCTGTTCAGAGGAAAGTGCTAGTGATGGTAATACGGGGTGACACTAAATAAACAGTTAAAGCAGGGCTGGAAAGATGGAGTTAATTATCCAGTGAGCTACATTTAAACCGAGACCAGGAGGGGCTGATTTGTTTTGGCGCAGGGAACTGAGAAGGAGACGAGCCACCGAGGTCTCCTTGCTCCTTCTTGGAGGCTCCTTAACTTGTCCTTGCTGTCGCCAGCCCGGGGACCAGCTATCTTTGGCCCGGGGAGGGGGGGGGGGGCAGCTGCCCCCCTTCCCCCCGAGCCGCCCTCTGCGGAGCCCCGGGGCTGCGGCGCTGGGGGTGGGTTCGGTGCAAGCCGTACATGGGAGAGGGCGATTTCAGGAGGTCCAGAAGTGGGGTTTTCCATGTTTGTTTGCTTTTTTTCTTTCCCAGAAGTTAGATAAATTATCGTCTGTGCGGCTGGCCGGTGCTTATGCTCCTCAGGTAAGTCTACATCCGAGCAGCAGCCTCGCGATGCGCTTTTTTTTTTTTTTTTTAAATTTTCCCTCCTCCTTCCTTCTTTTTCTCCATTTTTTTTTTTTTTTAAGAAGTCTGATATTAATAATCCCCGTATGCCCCTCTTTCCGGGTCATTACGGTACTGCTGGTCTCTAATCAATCCTAATGCGATGGCAATTGGAGTCTCTGATGAATGCATCTCAGGTTTCTTGTAATGGCTCTACCACATTTTCCTGGACCTCCTTCTTTAACCTGAGATGCCAGGGGGACGTCTCCGTTCTCAGCTGCTGATTACTTCAAGATGTTTGGGCTGGTGTGGGGAGAGAGGGAGTGAGCGAGGCAGCCTGCCCCTGAATAATCTGGAACTGAATTGGATGAGCCGTTTCCTAAATCAAAGGACAACGGCGGGGTTTAACTCCTTTTCTGTACGGAAGCTTGCCGGCTTGCCTTCCAACCAGCACCGGCTACGCTGGATCTCCCCTGCGTGTTCGTGTCCGTGGGCGTAACGCGCCCCCCGGGTACCCGCACACCTCCGGAGCGTGTAGCTCCCCCCCCCCCCCCCCAGTAGTTGCGGTCCCCCCACGCACAGGGGAGGACTCCCCCATCCCCAGCCGCTCACACCTCCCGAGATGCCCCAGTGCCGCCGGGAGGATCCTCTGCCCCACGCCGCGGGCTCTGCCCCACGCAGGGGAGTGGGAGTCCTCCGCGGGCGCGCAGCAGCAGCGCGTTATTAGCAAGGCGATTCGCATTTTCGCGACATTGTTTTTCCTCCCACTTCTCGGCATAATGGCATTTGCCGTAACTCGAGACAATGATAATTGCAACTCCTGGCCCTTTCTTTTTCTTTTTCTTCTTCTTCTTTTTTTTTTTTTTTTTTTTTTTTTAAATAAGATAATGCAGCTCGAATTAGGCTGCGGCCAGATCGGGTGATGGGCTGCCGTGGGATCGATCGCTGCTTCCCCAGAGCACAAGCTTCCCCGCACCGGCGGGAGGTTCCCCCGAGGTGCGGCTCCTCCGTGGGAGAAACCCACGCCACGGCTGCCCCTCTGCAGCCGGCAGCGCAATATACCCCAGAGCAACCCCACACGCGTGGGCAGCTTCGTCTGCTCTCCTATGAAATGAGGGTGTTCCGGAAGAGGTGTGTGTCAGGAATAAGTATTTCAAACGAATAATTTAATTTCTCCGCGCGGGATGCGATGTAAAAATTAATCCCCGGCAGAAAAAGCAGCGAGGCTTAAAGACAGCCTCTTCTCCCGCGGCGTTTGTCGCTGCGTGGGAGGCAGGAGCACGGCCGCGGGTGGGATACATGGACTGCGCGTGGGTCCTCTGTATCCCTCAGCAGTGCCACATCTGCCACGAATGAGTCATTCGCAAAACCGAAACAAACCGAGGACGCCCTTTCCCCGGTGCGCGCCCCCTCCGCGCCCGCGGTGGCAGCTCCGGCCCGGCTGGCAGAGCCCGGCCCCCCCCGGGACCCCCGCGGCGGGGGGTAACACTGGCGGCACGGCGGGAGCCGGCCGTGGGGCGCCGCGTGGGACAAAGCGCAGGCGCGGAAGGGCCCTCCGTGGAAATCTGCGCGCTGCTCGCAGCTGGGAGCCGCGGGGGAGGACGGGGGTCCCGGGGCAGTCACGTCGTAACACCCACCCGTGTGCATACACTGTGGGGGGCACCCAGCCACCCCCTTGCACACGCACCCGTGTGCACCCATCGCCGACGCGTATGCACACACCTGCGTGCCCTCCTGCATGCTGACACTCCAACATCCACCCACGGGACCCCTACCCGTGTGTGCACGCACTACCCACGCACGCGTGCCCCGGCCCCCGTGTGCGCACAGACACTCGTGTGCACAGTCCCTCAGCTATGCATGCACATCCCTGTCTGTGCACCCGCGTGCACACACCCACTCACGTGTAGACGCACGTTCTGAGCCATGTGGACGCTCCCACAGCCCTGTATGCACGTACTCACCCACATGTCCACACCCCACTGGTGCGTGCACCCCCCCGTTAGTGACACCCACCTGCACGTACGTGGGCCTTCCCCACACGTGTCTGCGGCAGGAAGCTGGGTGCTCGGGAGTGATGTGCGAGTGGGTCCCGTCCATTCCTTCCTTAGGCGATGGCTGGGTCTGGGGGAGCGCTGGACATCGGGAAAATGACAAAAAAAACCCCCAAACTCTGTTTTCACCAAAAAAAAAAAAAAATAAGCGGGGAGGAGTGTGGTGGTTGACTATTTCTGCAAGACATTGCAATGGTTTTGTTGCAAAAGTCTGGAAAAAAAAATATTAAAATGTCATTTAAAAAAGAGCTGATTTGGAAGGGGGCTGCTAGGCTGGCCCCCCCAACCTGCTGGCACTGCCTGGCCTGGGAAGGGCCCTCCCCGGGTCGAGGGGGGTGGCCCAGGGGTGGCGCTGCCTCCGAGGGGACTGAGGTGACCCCATGGGTCCCCCACCGAGGCCCAGCCACCTCGTCCCCGCAGCTGCAGTGTGATGGGGGGGGTGCAGACCCTTTTGGGTATTCCTCGTCCCCCCCTCCCTGTGCGCCATCTTCAAGCCCAAATCCATGCCTGCACCTGGCCGATGCAAATGCCATAATCTGCTCTCTGAACAAGGCGCTGCCCGGGGTTGGTACGGCAGCAGCGGGGCCAGGAACAGAATTTACATACAGGGATCTGTTTGCCTACCCGCTTTGCGTTCGGGCACTGAACAAATATTTTCATTGCCAGGGGACCGCGCCGGTTGTGGCTGGGCCAAGGGAAGAGGAACTGTCGGCCCTTTGGATGGAGGTGCGTGCGATTTTGGGAGGGCGGCCAGGCCCTGCGGTGGGGCAGTGGGTGCCTGCCTGCGGGGATAAGGGGTCGGGGGGCCCGTCCCGCACCCGCCGCCTCGGTGGGTTTCCGAGCGAGCTGCAAGAAAGGGACCTTTCACCTCTCATTAGCGATGCCATCAGTGGCTTGGCAGAGCGGAGCTGAGGTCATGTTACATATGGCACACAGTCTGTTCAGCGCCGGCAACGCCAGCTTTGAAATTTTAGAGAGGGGAAAGGTCACCTCGCGTAAGCCGAGGTCTGGGGGTCCTCCGCTCTGTCTGCGCCCTGGGTGGGTCTCCATATGCCTCCGTCGTCGCCAGCCTCGCTCAGCCTGGCCCATCTTCTCTTCTGCCTCCTGAATTTGCAGGGAATCAAACTGCTGCCTTTCCTTTTCCCTTACAGAACATCTCTCCCAGCACTGGGTTTTGTTTTTTTTTTTTTTCCTTCTCTTCCCAGCATAAACCTGTCTCTAATGACCGATTATTTTTTTAAACAACATGTAATGTAGCTTTCCAGAAGAAAATGAGTTGTCTCTCTTTATCAGCAGATCTGCCCAGACGGATAAGTTTACCTTTCTCAGACCCGGGTATATAATTTCATAGACCTTCAAAAGTGTCGTGCTTCCATGGTGATTAAAACTTCTCGCTCCTGAATCTTGCTGGGGTATTTCAGGTTTCATGCCACTGGATCTTACAAAAACACATCTGTACAGTTGTATTTCTTTCATCTGAAGAGCCGGAAAAAAGCAAACCCAATATATTTTGTGTTCGGAAATGTATGACACATTATGTTAAATTAATTCCGGGTTTAATTTACTACACTGAATTTTAGTAGGATCCTGTCGGGTTTTCATCTGGAACGATTCGGAGGTGGTGACTCCAGGGAAGAAGTTACTATTTTCCCGTGTATGGAGGCTGACAGGTTAAGTTCATGCCCCTTCTCAGCCCCGCTGCAGAATCTTATTTTGCAAACTTTATTTTTTAAATACGTGCGGCCTGATTCTTAAGCTCTTAAAGTAACTTGGATGGGAGTTTCTGGCATGCAGCTGTTGAGGAGAGATCTTCAAAAGGACAGCTTGCTTCTACACAGGTCATCACTAATAAGGCTCTAAATGAAATAGGTGCTTATCTTGAGAATCCCGGAGAAGCTGGAGCTGAATCAACATGCGGTGCGGATTCAGGATACACCTTTCTGCCTGCTCCTGAGAGGCATCTGAATGGCCACATTAAAGGGAGCTCATTCTGATTCCCTCCTAATAGGGCTACTGGTGTGGATTTTAATTTTTAAATAGGAATAGTCTTCTGCTGCCTGTTAAAGAGAGGGGTTGGGAGCAGAGATATGAGATGGCTTGTTTTCAGAAATGGAGATGCCGTCTATGGTTTTTGTCACAAACGATGTTTTCCTAGCACGGGGCTAAACTGTTCTCTATTGAGTGCAAATCCATTGATTTAAACTGAGTTCATTGCAAGTGGGGACAGGATTTCGCCATAATTTTCCACTGCTGTCTAATCACTGGAGTCTGAAGAAAGCAACATATGTATAATGGTAGCTGAGATGCGGGAGGGGTGGAAGCTTTCTACCAATGAGAACCACATTAAATAATTAATTCCCAATTGCCTTTCTACATTAGTGCTTTCAGCTAAAAAAGCCGGTCGGCTTTGTAAGGCCCCAGGCAATGAAACATTTGGTGCATTGTCAGTCCAAAAGTGGAGGTAATAGATACCCAGGGCGGGCTGAAAAGTGCTGCTCTCCATCCTGCCATTTGCATATTCCAGCTGCGCAGCCTCATTCCTCATCCCCTCCTTCGCCTTACTTAAGATGACAGGACAGCATCTCTTCTGAAGCGGCTGCGGAGGAAGCCAAAAAGTGTATTTATTTTACCGAAACCATAGGAACTTAATGTTTGAGTCTAAAAATGGAGTATACAAAAGTTGGTCTCTCTTTTATCAGCAGACCAAATCTGATGGGTTAATAAGGAAAGGAATGAATTTCCCCCTCCTTTCCCCTCTGCCCCCCCCCCCCCCCTTACCTCATCTGCAGGTCCCCCAAGCTCAACCTGTCATCTCAGGTCAGGTTGGGATCTTTCGGGCTCGTACATCATTCGCAATAAAGATCTTGCCATGAGAAATGAGTTAACAAGCCTTTTGATGTGCAAGTCATCAGAGACTGCTCCGCTCACCTTCTGAGATAAATATACGTGTGCATGTCTGTATAAAGCTGAAGAAGAAAAGGAAGCATTGCAATAAATTGCCTGGGGAGGTGGGAGATTCTCTGTTAAAAACAGGTCTAGACAAACATCTGTCAGAAAATACCGACATCTATTTGATCTTGTCTTGGAGCTGGGGAAAAGACTGAATGGTGGTGTCAAGTCCTTTCCAGCCCTGAGAGACCATAGGAATATGCATACATCCGTATGCGTGTGTGTAGGTGTGTGTATGCATATATTTCCACACTTTCGGTGACAAGCTCTCGGCCTCCATGGTATTTTGTTGCAGTGAATCTTGTGGGCTAATTACGCATGGGTTTGCTGTCTCTCGGTTTCATTAAATTTGAGTTTCAGTTCCGTTTAATGTCTTCGAGTGGATCAGATCACAATGTCTAATCTACTGGCTGCATTTTTCTCCCCTCCCCTTTTCTTCAGCTCTTTTCATACCAAGGGAAGTCCCTTCTATCCTGGGAGCTTTTTGGCGATTCCACTTACTCCCAAAGCGCATCTGCGAGCTCACTTGCGGTTACACTTCTTGAGGTAAGGTCATGATGGTAGAAACTTATCTTTATTGCTAGATGCAATAGGTGGGTGCTTGGAGAAGCTCTTTGGCTGAGCAAGAGGACAGCATGAAAGATCTGGGTATTTTTTTATTATTGTTTTTGTACACGATCACTTTCCAAAGCATCCCTGTGCTTTAAAGGCAATGTGGTCACGGCCGCTGGTGGCACCCCTATGACTTCTTTCCAAGCGTGCAACCCTCAGCAGGGCCGCTGGAGCTGCAGGCTGCGTTTGAGGAGCGCGTTGGCAGCTTACTTGTGTTTATGCGTGGAGGACAGGGAGTTACCAAGGGCCAGGACTTGCAATCCTTTCCACAGGACCCAATATTAAGTACTTCTATTAAAATTCATTTGAAAGCGAGTTTTATCACTGTGACACATGGAGGGTCCCCTAGGGACGGGTCCTATGCAATGCAGCATCAAAGACAGAGAAGAGGCTGTTCCATGATCGAAAGCTTATACTCCAGGTAGGTGATAAAGTGTTTTGCAGGGCTGGTGTGGAGGAAACTGTATAGTAATTCCTCTGTCACTAGCCCCAGAACACACCTAGACCAGGCGATGCTGATATTCCCTGCCACACCTCCACCCCCCAGAAGCTGTGCCCCTGGACCGCGAAGCATCACTGCACCTCCCTGGGGAGACGCTGCAGTGAGTTGCAGGAATCAACACCACACTTTGTAGCAGAAACTGAGCCCTGAATTTCTGAAGCCAAACACTGGGGTGAGCCAGGCTGCAAAACTTTCTGTGATCCAGGCTTTTAGCCCCCCCTACTAGCTTTCATGAGGTTTAAGAGGTGACTTCTCTTGCCTGTCCATCTCATCCTTCCGAAAGATCTTTGTCCCCTGTAGCAAAGGCATGCGAACAAAGTCTAGCAACTGCATTTGTAACCTGACGTGCTAGCTGAAACCACCAGCTACTGCAGAGTAACTTGCTATGGTAGCTTGTACTCTGTGATGACCATGGAGGGGACACACCACTACTTCTGCCAAGACCCCAGTAAGCCTCCAGCTTGGAGACAGGCAGGGGCAGTAAGCCCTGATGCTGCCTGAGCGTGAGCAGCTCGTGAGTCCTTCCTCGGGCAGGATTTGAAGAGTAGCTGTGAACTAAGTTCACCTTTCCGATGTACCCTCCTAGCAGATGGTGAGCTGAGCTCTCCTGTGTGTTCATTCAAGGACTGTGAGCAACAGGGAGAAGAAGGTGAGTTATGAGCTCCTTGGGTGTACAAAACCAGCGGGGCTCCTCCAGGGTATGCTACATCTCAGCTCCCGGTGGGATGTCATACAGGTTCTGATGCCAGGAGAAGGAACTCTTTGCAAGCCAACCTGTGGCAGAGCTTGGTTAGGCAGCCCCGTAAAGGCAGAGGGGAGAGAGGGGAATGTGACTGTCCCCCATAAACATGTCTGAGAGGAAAGAGCTATTTAAGGGGAAGGACAAAACGGGCACAGGACAGATGAGTGCGGGCTGGCCGTTGGAACAAGGTCTCCAGCCATCGCTATGTGATGCTCTGCAGCAAGGGTGACAGAAATCGCACTAATTTGACAAAGGAGCTCAGCGCATGTCTGAAAGGGCTGAGATGGGGTGCTCCGCTGCTCTAACCCGTAGTAGTTAAGCATCGCTTCTCATGCGGTACGCAGGCAGGCACGACACCGAAAGCAGAACTTCCCATCCAGCGAGTCCTTATTTGCCCTTCCAGAGTGGCACATCTGAATGCCCCGGAGGCATCAGCCATGTCAGATATAGTCTTTCAGGGTGAAGGCAGAGAAGGAAGGCGGGGGGGGGGTCTTCCCCCCATTTTGTTTTCTACATTCCTTTTGCTGGTGAACCGTTACCGTTGTGGCTGGGGCGGTTTGTCTGATGCCTCTTGGGTTTGTACTGCAGCCAGCGCTTCTGATTCTGTCTGGCCACATATTGTATTTGGCTGGTTGGCTCTCTAAAAATTCCTCTTTTTCTTTTGGCTTTTTTTTTTTCCCTCTATGGCGTTTTAATATCTCACAACAGGCATCTTTACAAAGAGATTAAAGGTCTCAAACCAAACAGCTGCTTCATAGGCAGGCTTTAACACAGGTAACAAGTAAGAACCCCTTGTAAAAGAGAATTTAGGGAGAATTTCTTGAGTGCGGGTAATACTTTTAAAACATTTCTTCCACAACACTGAGGAACTACAAACAATTCCTGAGCTAATATTCGTGCAAACCAGCAGGAATTATTCAGGTAATTAAAGACTTACAACAATGTTAGGAGAAACTAGGAGAGAGTGAAGCTATATTGACCTCGAAAAGATTCTATAGCGATAAGAGAAAATCCATACACTTTTGGATGGGGGTGGATGCAGTTCAGCTATGAGGAAGGAAAGAGAGGAGCCTCAAATTCTTTATGCTATTCACTTGTTTAACCCTCTGGTAGAAAAAACATTGGAAATGCAGTCGGGGCTGTGCTGGAACTGGCTCAGCACCACAGTCCCAGCCTTTTTATTGAGCTTTGTGAAAGCACTTCAGAGCCTTGCTTGCCCCTGGGATGAGGGGAGAGCTGGATGGTCGTGTTTGTGCAGCCAACAGACTCATGCAGGAAGCAGGGATCCCTTAGCAGGGAGGTCAGGAGCGGGTTTGTCCTACTGTTTTTTTGGGGGGAACAGTTCCCATGTTCTCCTATTCTCCACTAAAGCTTTCTGGCTAGTAAGTCTGGGGAGCTGCTCACCTGGCAGGGAATTTTTTCCTCCTGCATCCATCCTCCCCTGCCTGGCACATGGGGCGGGATGCGTTAGCAGGTGCTGGAAGCCTGCAAGAGGAGGTCGAGAGCGGCCACAGCACAGACCCCTTCCCAAGGGCTGGGTTTGGCAAATGCCAGCCTGGCCCAAGGGCACGGAGGACTCCTCACCCCGAAGTAACAGTGTGGTCCTGTCCGCATGAAGATGGCTCAGCGTGAAGCTGGCGCGCTGCGGGATGGCAAAGGTGCTGGTTACAAGGACTCCAGGACAATGGTGAAATGAAGCATAAGGGGACAGCAGCGAGGAGGGGGATTAGCTAATTAATGTATGGCTTGATTAGGAAGTTGGAGTGAGGCATGTGACCGCTGCTCTCCTCCTCTTCCGTTCCTGGTGCTGACCCCTCTTGCCGTTACTGCAATGTAGAAAGCTGTTGGAGTCCACTATAGGAAAAGTAAATATTGTCGTTTCAAATAGAGAATGGTTTATTCTATAGCAGAACAGAAGGTGCCTTCTCTTTGAGAGGCCACACTGAGCTTGGGGGGGGGATCATAGCCCACACAACTGCCAGCGAGGCTCCTCATTCCAATAGTCACAAGCCCTGGTGCCAGGGGTACCACCTGAAAGCCAGAGGTGACAGGGGGATGGATGTGTGTGGGGCTGGTGTGAACACATCCAGTGGCTCCAGAGACTGTCCATCACCTCCCTCCCACAGGCAGGTCCTTTACTTGTGCTTAGGCTTGGTTTCAAGCAAGGTGCCCAGGGTAGGATGGAGCGTGGTGCGATGGGAGCTGCACGGGGCACGTTGCAGCAGGTGCAGATGCCAACCATGCCGGGGGAGAGGAGGAGTATGGGCTCTGCTCCGCCCCACTGAAGCTGTGCGACCCTTCGTATAATCCCATCAGCTTCAATGGCATCGTGGTGATTTACAGCGCTAACGCTTTGATCCAGAGCACGTTGGGCCACGGGACATGAAGTAAAGTATGAGAGATGACTGTAAAGCATAGGTTTCCATTTGTGGCCAGCTATTTTGTGAAGACGTGACTGCAACCAGGTGTGAAGGTCTTGCAGGAGATGAGGGAAAACCAACCCAGTCTAAACAGATTTGTTAGAATGTGAACGGGAGTGCAGCGACGTAAGTGCTATTAATAGGATTTACACAGATTAGTAAACTAATCTGTGCATTTCAGATTGGATTTCATGTTATGGAACAGAAAATTAAGTCACATACCACGCAGACTTTCCAGGCAGTGATTTGTGAGTGTGATCTATTTGATGGTGGAAGTGGCTGCTCAGAAAAGTTGTGGCAGCTCCATCAGGTGGGTGGGTGACACCCACTGGGAACCCCGGAGGGGAGAGCATGTTGTAGGGTGCAGGGCTGTGCTGGCGGATCCGTGAGGCAGACAAAGAAAGGAGCAGCACTGCAGTCTGTGCAAGCAATGGCTCTTAAAATACGCTACCAGGCGGTAAGGCAGTGGCCAGGCTTGGCTCCATCGCCGCTGGTGTGGAACGGTCCTCCTGACTCAGCTAAAATGAATGGGGAAGAGAGATGGGAAGAAGGGCTCATAAATAACTTTCCTTTCTCTGTACGTGGCCTGGAGAGGAGCGGAATTAGGCAAACATTATTGAAGTGGGAAGGAGAAGGCCTAAGGGCAGAGTGCTATTTCTGTGCCCTGCTCATGCTCCTCCTGGTGCCGGCGTACAGGAGATGGGCAGGAGTAGGGAGGTGGGAGGCACATCTTATGGAGGGACCGAGCACCCAGGCCAATTTTGAGAACTCATCTGTGTAAGGGATAAGTTGAATAGTATCATAACAACACATTATATCTATTTAATACATATAAAAATTATTTTTAATATATTTCATATATATAGGTGTGTATATATATCTATATCTGTTCCATCAGTGGGGTCTACCCTCACTATTTTGACTGTGCTATCATGTCTGGGTGAATTGTAGACCCATAGGGGAGGCAAGTGCCGTTACTGCCATTGTACAGATTAGGAGATGGGAATCCAGATGTTTAGGAACTGGATTTTTGGTTCCCAGTGGTTAACGTCGGCTAATCTTGGGAGACAGTTACAGTTCAGGTTGCCTCTGAGTCAGGATTGAAAAATAAAGGATAACCCATCTTTCTCTTTGTGCTCCCTCTTATTTTGCAAAAATAGAAGCGTTTGGAACATTTCAACCCCTGTTATAGTCAGGGCCAGAGGAAAAGCATCATTACCCTTTCAAATGACTGGTTTAGGCCAAAGCTTTAAACCTCAGAGTGAGCTGAGCAGCCCAGCGATTTTCCTTCTTGCAGCATCTTGTTATGTTGCAGCAAATAAAAATCCCAAAGTCAATTTGATTTCTCTGAGAGAATAAACACTTCAGAATTTTCCTGGACCAGGGTTGGAGGTGGTAGTTAATACAAAACATGTGATGAATGGTTCTCTCCCTTTTAGCCTGCCTCCTTTCCCACAGCCCTTGAGGTTTGTCTTGTCTTTGCTAAAGGTGATAACTCAGCTGACAACCATTTGTTACAACCGGGAGCCATTTGCTTCTGATAATTATGGCTACATTGAAATGCAGGTTTGTATGCAGACGTGTATTTACGTGTGGTGTTGAATCGGGGCCTCGAGTAACCTGACATGGGACCGCTTGCGCTGCCAGGCTCGGGGGGTGCTGCCAGGCACAGGATGCTCTGGAAATCCTGCCTGAAGTACACAGGGATGTAAAAAGAATTTGCCCGAGTTCCTTACAAACAAAACTGGTCTTACAAGTGTTGATTTTAAGAAATGCATTTGTACGCTATTTTTGGGGGGTTGTTTTTAGGTCAGTGAAATGTTTCCTTAACTCAAGTTATACAGAGGTTTTTTTAAAAAATCAGCTATTACCTTTAATGATTAGACTGCAATAGTCTAGTAAATTAATCCAGAAGTCTGATTTTAAGTTTATGGAAATTTGGATCCAAAGGCAGCTTTGACAAATATTGCTCTGAATTTGTAGATCATTTATTAATTTTATTTCTAAAATGGTACCTTTTTGATACCCTGGTTTATTTTCTTTAAGTGTCTTGTTGCACACAGTGTTATCAGACCCAAAGGTTCGGAGAGCATGAGGCGACACCAGCTTTGAGATAAAATGCTTATATACAGTTAGATAGATAAATGTGATATACCCATATTTATATGTATTCTGGTTTGGAGACCTTCAGCACTTCCAAATTTTTTTTTTTTTTTTTTTTTAAACCCAGGAACTTCAGAATGAAGTCAAGCAGGAAGCTGTGGCCACAACCCCTCTGCCTACTTCCCCTCTCTCGACAGCTACTAAAGATTGCGAAGCTCATAAATTGTGAAAGTTGGCAAATCAGAACATTGCTTAAGTTTAAGACTGAGACCTGGGGCCAGGAGATTTCAATCCTGTATTACCTGGAATATATCACTACTGACAGACTTGCTGGGATTCGGTTTCTACCAGCTATAAAGTGGGATTCTCAAATTATGTCATGCCAGCCTAGTTGCCTTTGATGACATGATATGCCATTTGGAAAGGGAAGAGCTGTTAGATGTGACACAACTTGGCATCCGTCAGCCTTTTGATGCTGTTCCATGCCCTGATGAACTGAGGAAATGCGATCTGGGCAAAGCCCCCGTAGGATGGGTGGGAAATTGTTCTGAAACAGTGATTATCTTGTGGTTCCAGGTCAAAATACCACAATCTCTTGAGCAAGCATTTCTACGCAGCACGGCGCTAGTCAGCATTTTCAGGAAAATCTTGGATGTTGGAAGAGGGTGTGCTTATTAAGTACTGAAAATACACCAAGATGAGGAAAACCGGAAGACAAGCTGGCGAGTCTGCACTGGTTTCACAGGGTGGAGACCCTTGTCCAAAAACATGGGCTATGGTGTCCATAATGGACGTAGAGCTTGCAAGGCAGGAGGCGTTTCTTCCACTGGACTTGGTTCTGGTAAAACCTAAGTAGGAGTGTTGTCTAGTTTTGGGCCTAGGTATGGCTTTTCTGTTGCCTTCCAGTCTCGTGGGTCTATGTCGATAGCAGCTGTTATTTCACTGGGAAATTTAATTTATTATGGCGTGTAAAAAGATCTTGAGATTTGAGAATAGTTAAGAAATGAACAGAAATATGCTCTACACTGCACTTTAATCTGAGGGGGCTAATCTTCCAGTCCATCAGCAAATGACTACTCCTTGTTCATGTGAGCATCGTTCACGTGAAAAAATCTTGCTTTTGTAATCTAACCTGTAAAGATTCAGATCTTTTTGGGGGGAATTTAAAAGGAACAGGAACACTTCTGAGCCGTGTATACGTTAGCAATACTTGCTGCCATTACTGGGCAACAAACATAAACCAAGAGCAACTGGTCAAGTAGTCTTATTTGCTGGGACTGACATTTCCAAAAGAATGGGATGAAGGTAATCTGGCTTGATATTCAGGTTAGCTCTGCCTTTGGTTTGCACAAAACCCCCCAACAGTAGCTACAAGAAGCTATTCCTAGAAGCTAGGGCCAGAAGGGGTTTACTGAGACTGCCAGCCCTGATGCCCTCCATAGCAGGAGGTGCCAAATGTCCACTGGCACCCCTCTCCCAGGCCAGTAAATTGTCGGCGTTGCCCCAGCTGAGCCTGGGGAGGGCTAGCTGTCACGGCTTGATCTCCGTCCTGGGACCAGGTGTCCTGCAGCGCTGCCGGGCGGCACAAGGCAACCGTGCCCGGTATGTGCAGCATGCCCCGTGGTCCCGGGAGTGCTTCCAGGCAGGCTGGGCTCTTCTCGGTAAAGCGATACCTGGAAATAGGCTGCTGTTGGCAGCCCACTTCCAGGTACTGTTGTTTTTGGTAGTCCTGGGTCCCACCTCCCTCGTATTGCAGAGGTCTGCGGGGCTGAGGGGCTGTGGGGAAGATGGCAAAGGAGAGCAGCCTCTAAACACCCCCCTGGGAATTTATCTGGGGGGGTCCTGAGGAGTCTCAAGCAAAAGGACCTGTGGGGAAGACGGCATGGGGGCTCAGCTGAAGCACCTCAGTGCTTGCTGACCTGAAGGCTGGACCTGCTGTGGTCCTTCACCCAGCCCTTGTCCGTGCAGGCAGATGTGTAAAAGCGTGCCTTACTTCTCTGGCCTGGTGTTGGCAGCTTTCTTGGCAAATCTGGGGCAGACCAAGCCCTGCAGGCAATTTAAGAAGCAGCAACACTGCAAGCAATCAGTTTGAAGCTCTGGGAAGAACTTTATTACATTCATAGACAAGAGGAGGAGAAGGGCTGTAGTAGCCTTCAGGAAGGTAATGTCATTCCCTACATAGGGGCGTTACGTGCGTAAATCCTTCCACGTGCAGATGATATCACACCCCTAGTTTGCAGGTCTCTCACTGATGCTGCTCCAGCACGCTTCCCCTCCCAGCACGGCAGCAGCAGGGCGGTTAACCCCTGCTGCCTCTGCTGCTGTTCTGCCACAAGCCCTGGGCAAGGGGACACCACGCTCTTGTGCTACTCAGCAGGCAGGAATCTGCACCCGCCTGGGAGTCTTGAGCCTCTGCCTGGTTCACTTGTTGAGTTTTGGGATCGGGATCTGTTCTATGATGTTGCCTGCAAAAGGGAGTAGAGGCTGTCTTTTCTGCAACTTCATAGAAAACCTCAAAATAAAGAACTTTTTTTTTTTTTGAGAGTCTTAATCTGATCAGCGCTCACTTCCACCTGCATGCATATACCACAAGAGATTTTTTCACACAGACAAACCATGTATTTGTATGGCCGTTGCAAATGTGCTTGGGTTGGTATAGAAAGCGTTGCCTTCCAGAACTGCCTTCTGATTCCCCTGCCTCCCTTGTCTGCTTAGGCAGCAGTAAATAGCAAAATCCTCAGCATCTTCCTAGGACGTGGGCAGGCTCTTAGTTGTCATTTGTTCTGAATTTATTATTTTAAGAAACCACTGGCTTAGGACATGCAAGAGCATGCACCGCTCAGGCTCTGGACTAACTCAGCCTCACCTCCCGTAACCATCTCTTTCCCTCAGCTCCTTGAACTTGGTGGGAGATGAGTCAAACCTTTCTCAAATTGCCTTGATCGGGAAGTGGGTGGCTTTGGAGTCCTTCAGGGCCCACGTGTGCATCACCCCGACGGGGTGATTCATGCAGGAGCGGTTTTTCTGGAGCCTGAGTGTTTGCAGGCTCAGTGATCCCAGGCCAGGGCCAGCCTAGTTATCTACAGGGCTTTGCTGAAGACTTACGTTGCTATCGGTCGGCATCAGAAGGTGGCTGTAAACGTAGTAAATAAATGAATGAATCAAACTCAGCTTTGGAGTAAGCAGCAAGTCCTCCTGCTGCTGTCAGGGGGCATTGCATCAGAGCCGGAGGCAGCATAAACCAGTGGGCAAAGCAACAGGGGGAGTCAGAGACCTGGCTTTGTAACCTGGCTCTGCCACCCACTGCCAGCACCGCCCCGGGCAAATCCCCTCTTCTCCCTGCGCTCCTCTCCTCTCCCAGCCTGGATTGCTTTGATTTCTGTAAGCTCCTCAGGGGAAGGGCTGCATTTTTCAGCTGCAAGCGGCATGAGGGACACCACTAACACCGAAATAATTGGCTGTCAGTTTGCAGAATAGCAAAGCAAATGTTGTGGTGTAACATTCTGGAGTCCTTTCGGGTAACAGAAGATCTATTGCAAAGCACTTTGGCTGCAACAACAAAGCTTATTGATTAGCCCGAAGTATTCCAAATTGGGTCTTTCTGCCCGAGAAGTAGCAGGATGAAGAATTAAAGTACTTACACAAGAGAATATTGTACATGACTTATTGAGTAACCATCAGCTCTACTCCAGCGCTGCTCAGTTCCTCTGGACTGCGTGCAACTTCTGAACATTTTATCTTTCTCCTTCAGCTTTCGCAGGCGTGTGCCAGCTTCTGCAGCACATAACTAGGTGCTATTTTTATTGAATCTGGCTTTAATGTAGTAGATTTTTCACACGTGTGTTAGTTTTTATTGTTGGTCTCATTCCTGAACTTTCTGGCACCTCTAAGTGTAAAGTCAGTTATGTGCACATTGTTTGGCAGATGAATTCCTATTTCTGGGAATCATTTTCCTTCTAAAATGTATTTTTATATTAAAAATATGATCTGTATCCATAACTGAGCTATACTGTCCTAACGCTCCAGCCCAAAGATTTCTGCAGCCAGAGATCACCACAATGGGTGAAGCAGCCCTGTAAGGAGACCTCCACTTTTCAAGCGCGAGCATTTTTACTAAGATCTTGTTTTACTGACCCAAACTCTGCCCTTTGGAGCAGGAAAATTCCCTTCTGATCTGGCACCGGGGATAATCCAGCCAGCATCAGAGGATAAAAAGCGCTGTCTTCCAACGTTGCCTCCCTTCCCAGCTCGTCTGCCTGCTAGATCAAGAGCAACCTCCTGTCTTGCCGAGCCTCCCTACTCTCAGCTTTATCCCAGCTACTGGCCTGGCAGCCTCTGGTCCTCGCTCCAGCATTCCCAGGCCCCATGTGAAAGGCGGGGGCCCGAGGAGTTGGCTGCCCACCCTTCCGAAGGTGCTGTCACCCTTTTCTCCATCTGCACACAAGCTGCCAGCGAAGAAGTAACCATGGCTGTGTGTGGTTTTCTCGCCCAGGGTGACCTGGAACACATCTGCAAAGCCCTCCAAAGTAGCAGGAATGCGCTCCGTTAGGACATGATTCATCCTGCATACCGCATGGGTGGCTGCTCAGGGAGAATTTTGACATTTGCATACGCTGAGACTTTCCGCTTCTCGGTTGCCCTCGAACCCCTGCACTTCGTCTGGTCAAGCGTGCGGGGGCTGCGCAGCCAGAAACCCCTCCTGGAGGGGATCTCCCCAGCTGGAGCCAGCCCAGCAGTGGTGGTTCTCCCCCCCACTGCGTCATGGGGCAGAAACGAGAGGAGAAGCTGCTCACAGCCAGGTTGAAGGATGGCTTTAGACCCTCAGGCCCTGCTCCAAGCAAAGCCGGGACGCAGCTGCCATCCAGGGATCCATCGGGAATCTGGTATCTGCAGGGCAGGGAAATATTATCACAGTCCTGCTGCTCAGGCAAAACCAAAGCATGGCAAAGGTAAGCGCTACAAACAGGAGGACTGAGTCATGTGCGCTCCTGGAAGGAAAAGGAGTTGGGCAACAAGGCAATTGTTTCTCTCTACCTTAGGGCTGCTCCCGGTAACTGGATTTACTTCAGCAGCTGCAGAGTGCGAGGCAGCTGAACCCCAGGCAGAGAGGGAGAGATGCTCCCGGCGCTGGGAGGTGGCTCCCTGCGCTTTGCCACCAGACTGCCATCAGCTCGTTCTGCGTGGAACGAGCGGGACACAGCTGCGATACATGGGAAAGACGGAAGAATGGTGAGTAACAGTGAGGAAAGCTAATGTCTTCATGATTAAAAATATACACAACTGGATCTATGTAAAAAAAATAATCTTAATGGACCTCATCCTGCTTCCTATAGCCTAAATACAATTCCTGCTGGCATGTGTGGGCTATTAGCTATCTACAATATATATACAGCTTCAAGCAGACACACTATTTCACCTGTGCAGGTTAGTCTGCTTGAACTTACTGCCATTCATTTTGGCATCAAACCATAACTAGGCAATGCCGGTACTTGGAGCACAGATCTAAAATAACATGGTAATGTATTTAAACCCTTTAGTATCAAGGGAACATATGTTTCAGGCTGTTCTCTCAGAAGTCTGCCCAAACCAGGTCTGATACCAAGTGCAATGTTTTAAAGAAAAAAGTCGACAAATACAAACTTAACAAATAGGAATTTACCTATCCAAAAAGAAACACTGTTGTAGAACTCATCCCAATGCCATGGGAGCTGCAAGTCAAAAATACATTTCCACCTACTAGTCCTAAGTAGTAGGTGGAACTATATTTCAATAGCATCTAATTATGGTATAAATTCGGTTTGAGACACAGATTTAATAGCTAGGTTCAATATGAAATAGAAGATTTATGGTTTTTAATTTACTATTTTAGAAGCAAAGTTAGGGTCTAACAAAACCCACTTAAGTCAACAGAGAGTCTCATTCCAGCTTAAGTAGGCTTTAGAGCAATTCCCTGGTGAGCACAGGCACTCACAGTTGCCATCACCTTCACCATGAATCATTAAAAGCTGTTTCTACTTTAGATTGCTTTCCTAACACAAAATTCAAAGCCCTTGCACGGTGTATGCAAACAGAAATATTTACACAAGATGTGTATAAATATAAAGTTTATTCAGTATAGTGTTTAGAAAAATAAGTTCACATCATCTCAGAATACAAATAAAACACTTAATTGTCCAGGCACAAACCCCTATATTACAGTACAACAAACATACATACTTTAGATCTCTTTGGTTGGGTAATTAAGCACAGATATGTTTGATGATACACTCTGGGGCGGCATCACCTAACAGTGCAGTAAAGACTTCTGATTATTCCCTCCTCTAATGCGTACATTCTGCTTAAGTTTCATATTTGTTGTAAGGCACAATAAACCCATATCGCAGAAATAACTGGTTAGTTCTGGACAAACAGTACATGCAGCAAAAGAACAAACATCCTCTGAACGTGAATCCCGAAAGTCAGAAGATTCACCCCCTCCTTGAGTTCAGAAATTTAAGAAGCTAGTTTTAAATTATATGAAACATACAAGTAAGGTATAAAATATCCTTCAAGATAATAACTGCTAGGAGATACAGGAAGACTTCAGGTCTCCTTGCTTTGTAAAATGTCATTACTTTAGTTTCCAGAGTTACAAAATTACTATCCTTTTTACGCTTTGAGATGCTTCTTGGCCACAAGCACTAGGCAATTCACGGCCCCAGGAGTCCTGCACACGTATTTCATAAGAAACTCAAGGGATGTACCCTCTTGGTTGTTCATCTGCCCTTGCTAAGAAAAACACACAGGCCCTGGAAATGGACATACGGGAAAAGCTCCCGTGCACACGGGGCCAAATTCTGTCCCGCTTAATTTAACTGAAAGCAGTTATTGAGGTGATTCCGCAGGATTTGAAGTCAGAACCTGTCCATTATTGTCATTAACCTCAGATTGATAGTAAATAACAATAAAGATGGTTCCAGCCTTACTCCTGGGTAAAGTAGCTTTCTGAATGCGTCTTCCTGAATCCACAGGCAGGGTAAAGCAGTAAATGGAAAGAGGTATACGCTTCGACAGACTGTGACCGTTCGGTTGTAACTGAGTGCCAGCCTTGCGCACTGGTTCATGCTGCCACTGTATACTGGGCCGAATCCGTCCCTGACCCAACTCCAGTGAAATGAATGGACCATATTCTCAGCTGGCGTGAAAGAACATTAAAGTCAATAGAACTGTGCTAGTTCAGCTCAGCCGAGGACCTGGCCAATAGATGTCTGTGATTCATGTGGCTGAAATGTCCTTTTAGGTAAGACCACAGGAATAATGCTGCAAATAGTCCAGACAGAGCATTCAATTGAGTATATTCCTGGTTCTCTGCAAAACTCTGGGCAAAACAGAGGCAGCTTTAATTAAAAGTAGTAAAGTACAAAGGGGTTGGGTTTTTTCCTTTTTTAACATTATGCTTTGTAGGAATTTGCTTAAACTTGAAGCGTATTTCTCAAAGCTGAGTCTGGGACCAGAAAAGTAGTAGAATTTGGCAATGTTTCCTGTAAGATTTCCAGTGGACTTACAAGTTACAAACATATGTGAAGTTGAAAAGATCCTTTATTCTCATCCATAACAGAGAGGGAGGGAGAAGTAACATGTATGCCAGAAAGACATACCTTCCATTTAAACAACAGAAGGTGATAATAAGGACTGTCTGTGGGGCTTGGACACTCACTGCCATTCGTGTGTGTGTGAGATGAGCATCCATATCCCCTAAACACCGTGTAAAATCCTCAGTTTGGGAATCAGTGGAGCAATGCCTTATTTACAGCAGCCAAAGATCCAGCCCCAGACGCTTTTCGGGGCTTTGTGTACTGTCTATTTAGAGCAGTTAGCCTGCTTACTTGAGGGTCACATAATAAAAACTGACCCTTATTTTACAGTAGGAGTAAAACTACTATTTAAATATCTATTTAAAAAAACACTGTACCGTGCAATGAGTCTTTATATTGTGCATATGTACCTGCAGAAAACATGAGGTTATAACTACGTTATCTGGAGGGAATGACACTTATTTTCAATGGGAGAAAGAAAGAGTAAAATATAATAATAAAATAAGTTACTTGATATCTGGAAGACTAGAATAGATTAATCTTACTTTGTCCCAAACCACTGCTTTTATGTACATCTGTTCCCACTGAGGAGTGGGAAGTCTCCTATTAGAAGTACCAGACACTCCAAGATATGCGCCACTGTAACAACATACACAGTTTTCACATCAACTGTGCTGCAAAGCCATGGAATTTGGAGCCTCAGTAACACACCAAATGCAAAGAATGAAAAATTAAAATAAAAAAAAAAGTAACAGGTACTGGTGTAACACCACAGTCTTTTCAGTTATGAGACCTGATCGCATCAACAACTGAGAGTGCTCTGAAATACTCTCTAGCTCGCCTCCAAATATTGTCTGAGCTTCACAGACAAAACATTAAGCCCCAAACAACTCCTTCAGAGCCACGCACACATTCTCCATTAATATGACAATGATACAGGGTCCTTCTTATTTTCCAAGCGGTTGAACAAATTCATGCAAAGCAGATACAACTACTGTTATCGTCGTCATCATCTTGGTTTTACGGGCGAGGAAGAGGTGGGAAGCAGATTGCTCATGCTGGAGCCCACCAAGCAGATAAACAAGCAGAGAAAAGAGAACTCTGGATGCAGAGATCCCCTGAATGTCAAGGGAAGTTGTGGCAGGGGAACATACAGCTCCACATTCTGCATGTGGTAATCACTTTGAAGTATTTGCCTGAAACACCCTTTTTGCCTGGGAGCTCATGGGGACAGCCAACTTCTTATAGGCTTCTGTTTGCAGAGCATCAGTGACCCAGTACAGCTGCAAAGTGCACGCCTTGCACACTTGCTCTTCCCTTTCCCTGCAGCCCTAGAGACTCTGGCTCTCAGCGTGGACTCCAGTGCTTACCGACAGAGCTCAGCTTCAAGGTTCCACAGACTACCTTGCAAAACACGCTGTATTCAATATAGTGCAAAACAATAGTGAGGATGCCCATGCCATGCTCACGGCACACAGAAGAAAACCTTCATTCCTCAAAGGCTTTCCACAGAACCAGTTAACCACCAAGACAGAAACAGGCTGGGATGTGCTACCTCTATTCTCTTTCCTTTCCGTATTTTTTGTCCTTTACAAGTGATCTTGTTTTGTCCTGAGCCTAATTTGGAGCCCACAGAAGCTGATGAAAACATTTCCCATTGCCTTCCAAAGGCTCTGGACCAGGCCCCTGATGAGGATGAATACATGCTTTAGTTACTGTATATATTCACATTAGAATAAAAAAAAAATAAAATTAACAAACCCACAAAGATTAACAGCATGTCATTTTTATACATCTGCATTCTTATTACTATTTTAAAGCTTAAGGATGTGCTTTTCCATGCTACAAAAACTCCTCTGGAGGAAAGGTAAGATCTCTTCCACCTACCCAGAGCCTGCCTGCTTCTGCTGTCCCCGGTGCAGCGCAAAGGGGCAAAGGCAGAGGAGTCCCATCCCCAACCAGGCAGAGACCACGGCTGCTCCCATGAGCCCTTCGGGCAGCTGCAGTTCCCACCATCAGCCCCCACGCTGCTTATTCTGGAAGGAAATATAAATACACGCTTAAGTGTACTCCTGGATGGGGGCCTGCTTACTTGAACAGCAGCTGAAGCCCTCCCACACAGGGCTACGTGGCCAATGGGTGCGTGTAAACATGGGGCTCCCTTCCCTGGCCTGCCCCGTCCAACCTTTCCTGCTCATCTGCCCAAAGCCGGAGCCAAGACCTTTCCCCTGGCATGACGGCTCTGCCCATGGTCCCTCTCTGGACTCCTCCTGCCCTGCTGACGTGGTGCGGGAGGACCTATCTTTGGCTCTCTGCACCGTTAGTAAATGTCACCCACGATGACCAAAAGACTTGAAACTCTTCTTACTCGTGCAAGTAGGGGCACGGAAGTCAGCGGGTCTACTTGCAGAAGTAAGGCATCAGGATTTGGCCCTGAGGACGGATATTTGCAAATCAGTGTTTTCATTCCTCCTGCCACTGTGCTTTAGTAACAAAGATAAGGCCACTAGGAAGAAAGGCACATGGAATTCTGTAAAAAATACACAAAAAGGTTCAACTAATTCGCAAATTACTAACAAAACAAACAAAAAAAACCCTGAACACAAAGACAGAGGGGGTAGAGACAGGGACCTCCTGGGTTTGTGAGACTGGGAGTTCACTTTCTAGTTTCAGTGTGATTAACATTTTACTTTTACAGTCTATTGCTTGAAAAACTACAAAAAAGTAAAACCTTGTCAGAAATACCTATGTTTACTTCCTGCTCAAACAATAAAAATAAATTAAACAGCCAGAAAACGTTTTCCTTTTCAATGCATTGTGTCTAAAGTGAAAGGGAACATAAACCATAAATAAAATCCATTGTACTAATTTAAAAAAAAAAAAGTCTCCTTTATAAGAACTGAAACAATATTTACATTCATACTGGAAAGAAAGCTTCTGAGTTGCATAATTAGAGTTTGAAATGATGCATTTTCTGGTGCACTGACAAAATGCTAGCTGTAGCATTTAGAAACCTGTAAGTGTTTGATGCAAGATTTTTGGTTTGAATGCAAGTCTGCTGGAAAAAAGCAAACACAGCAGTAACAATATTATTTATGATTTTGTTTCATTTCTTAACCTCAAACAACATAAAAGTAGCCGGTGAGGTATCGTCTATAGAGTTCCTTAAAAATTTCTCAATGCCCATGGACTAGAAGTAAACAGCAAAAATGACTGCATTGTTTCTACCTTTTTGGAGCGAGATTTTTGTTTTCTGTTTAACGTTAGGAGTGTATACTTACTGTTGAGAGTATGTTGTACTACGGAGAGTCTAGCTAAATTATCAGGGTAGTATCTCTTAGCCAAACCTGTACCCATTTGCTCGGTACTCGCCCTGGTGCTTTTCCTTTCTCCTTTAATCTGCTTAAAAGAGAATACTGCGTGCAAGCCAAGTGTGGCAACCTAATTCCATAGCCAGAGATTCCTCTGTACATCGATTCAGACCATCTAAATGTTCTTCTGTGTTCTTTAAATGAAAAAACCCAAAACAACCACCAAAAAAAAACAAACCCACTTGGTGCTTGTTAGGGCCTCAACAGGAGACTTATCTAATAAAACAGAAAGCAAGGAAAAAAAAAAGTTACAAGTCTTGCATATCTTCATCCATCTGAACTGTCTGCAGTTTGGCAAGTTCTTTTTTGTCCGTTTCCAGTTCTTCACAAACCGTCTCAACCATGTTACTCATAACATACTTGGATTTCGAATCCAGCATCATTAAATTGCCAGTTGACTTACTCTCAGAATTAGGTAAGAAATTCTCTTTGACTTCAGGTACGGCTTGCAGAACTAACCTGTGCTCTCTGACAAAATCTTGATGTACTTGCGCAGAGGGGTGGCTGACACGGTCTCCGCTTGTAGAAACTATTTCTCCAAGTGCGGGCTGTGCTGTAGAAATGGACAACAGATCTTGACTGGTAATGAGGGAACAGTTCTGAAGGGTTGCATAGTTAGTGTTGCTGATAGATATCACGGTAGAGGTACTGGTCACAGGTGATGACATGGACTGGCTCTCCGAGATACCAGAGTTCAGTTCTGCAGCGTTTAAAAGAGTTGGTTGTGTGAGGGAAAAATTATGTGAGGGCGTTACATTCACTAACGAGGAGGCCAGGGACTGGAGTCCTCCACTGGATATATTTTCAGAAGACATGTTTACATTTAGTTGCGTGTTCTGACTGACTGGCATCAACTGAGAAAACACCAGGCTTCTTTCCAGTCCTTCTTGCTTGACAGAGCCTACTGCCTGGCCTGAATTGGGAACCGTATAAACGACTGCACTCGGAGCGAGGGGGCCGAAGAAAACCTTTCCCTGCTGCACTGTTGAAGATTCAGTCGTAAAAGTTCCTCCATCAGATGTGCTGGGATTTACTGAAACATTACCTAGAGAAAGGGAAGCAAAAGAAAGGAAAACACGGATTATAGTTGGCAGAGTGTTGTGCATACATTTTGTTAAGACGTTTTGGTGGTTTTTATGTTTGCAGTACACACATACGCTAATATTTCATGCAACACAGAATAACATTGTTTGTAACAGGTGAGAGAAAATTTGGTATAAAGAAATAAAAGCTGTTAATAGAAACTGCTTCTAGGAAAAAAAAAAAAAAGTTCTGGTATATGAGGTATCTTTCAGACTCTCATTAACAGGCAAACAGTCCCCAGCCACGTGATTAAAATGAACGTGCTTTGGCCCTCACTAGTTGCCACCACTCAATTTCTACCTAAGAATAGAAGCATGAAAAGCTATTAAAGATAGTTCAGTGACAGACTATAGCTTGTGTGTGGGAACTAGAGACACATCACATGAAATCCACTATAGCTGGGCAGAGCCTACCTGAGTCAACCTGCAGAGAAAACATCAAAACCCAGTAACTTCTATCAGGTTAACTAGGTAGTCCGTCAAGCACTCGGATGTATTTACCTTTGACCTCGTTTTATCACGTATTTCCAAAAGCCTGACCCCACCACATCCACCACGCCGTGTAACGTCACCTAGTGACTGCCTACCCTTGCTGAAAGCCATGGCACTGCTCGCATGATGTTGCGGCAAGCCAAAGCAAGAAGGGGTGGCCAGAGATGACCTGAAGTTGGTTTTACTGGACATGCCAAGTTGTCATTATAATAATTCCTAAAATAAGATATACTGGCTCTCGGGACTGGGTCCCACTTCAAATGCCTCTCTTTCTCAAAAGGAGTTTAATTATAATTTTAAGAGGCTACAGTTGGAGACATCTGAAATTTTTAGAACAGCACTGAAGATGCATTTCTCACTTGGGGAATGTTTTAGCTCCCTATTCACTTCCATTAATCAATGATGATTTTTTGCAAGAAGTTACTCATATGTGTAAATTAGAAGAATAAAGCAAGGCAACTTGAAGTTACCTGGCAATAGGATATAATTTACTGTGGCTTACTTAAAATAGCCTGCAGCACACTGCACTTGGAATAGGCAGCCAGCTATCCATCCTTCTCTTGTTAAGAAAAACAAAAAGAAATCAAAGCTGCAAATATGGATCTTGACTTTTCTCTGCTCTAGAGTAGACACACGGTGGATCACTCTCCAGTGGGAATTGGTATTTTTAACAATGGGGAAAATGTTCAGAGGGAACTTATTACGAATCTCAGTATTTTAAAATACAACAGACCCGTACTACTTAGGGGACAGAACTTTCTCACCTTTGCTAGCTGTCAGTTTATGTCTTGGAGCATGTGGATTAAATGGCTTTTGCATTCAGACTAAATGTCTTCTCTTTTTCATCTTGTTTAAACTATGTACCAATAACTTCCAGTGACTGCAAGTGCCACATTTTAAGATCTTTTAATTTTGCATTCATTTAAAATGTGTTTATATGGCTTCAGTGCTCCTCCCCATATTACCTTAACAGCAAGAATAATTCACTACCTATACACGTGTAATTCAAATAAGCTAACAAGAGCACAGTTTGATTTTCATTATAACACTCATGGCTCCTGAAACTAGAGAGATTCATTCAAGTTTAATCATTTTCATAACCAAAGACAGAGTGGCTAATGAGTAACAAAGCTGTTCAGTTCTGCTTTATAACTGACCTGCTTCAAAACAAGGATCCAAAACTAGGCTTGCATTCCCTGGGATTCTTCCTGCCTGGCTGCAAGTTTCAGTCTATGGTATGTTAAGACAAACTATAAAGCAAACTTGGGGAGGAGCCTGCACACTTGGCACGTGAACCTGCGATGACATATTTCCCTTGGACTGAGGGCAGTTTTATCCAAATACCCTCGCGTTTTATATCTACAAGCCATTGCATATTTCTATTGTTTCCCTGCAGTTTAATCTTTGTTAATTATAGGACAGAAAACGTATGAGCATAACTGCTCGGTCTTGTTGTGTCCGTAGTAATTTAAAATTCATTTTTATAAAATGCTGTTGTTAAAAAAAACAACAAAAAAGCAAAACAACCACCACAAGAACAACAACAGTAACGATTTTCAGCTGCTGCAATCTTAATTTTTATGAACCTTCACATTAAGAAGAATTCAATGGCAAATGGGGAATATTTTGAATTACTGAAACGTGTAAAATTTACAGATATTTGTGAAGACTGGTATCACACACTTCTGAGAACAGCATGAGATGAAAGGGGTGTAAAATACCAGATCTCCTTCTCTGCTCTTAGTAGAGGAGCACAGCCTCACGTAATAATAGTCTGCCCACGAGCATAAATTGTTATAAAGGAAGACAAAAGGTATTATTTGACGTACTGCGTGTGGCTGTGGCTGAGATACAATCCTGGTACCTTGGAGGAAAAGTACAACAGCTTCTAAAATGCTAAGTGTGACCGATTCCAACTTTTTCTCATACCTCTTACTGCAGAAGACAAAATTTTTACCTTGTGAAGCTGCCACAGAAACAGGAGGCAGCTGCAGAGAAGAAAAACCGATGCTTCCGTTCAGCAGCTGGCCATTTGTTCCTGAATTGGGGATCTGGACAATGCCATACTGGTTTATTTGGACAGGAGCAGTAAAAGTAACTACGGAGCCTCCATCTTGAGAGGCAGCAGTTTGTACGCTTTCCCTTTTCACTTCTGTGCTTGGTATCAATCCCGGGAATGAGACCGGGATGTTACTGGGGCTGAAGGTGGCTGCCGCAGCATTGGGGACTGAAGCCTGAAGGAGTTTGAAGTCCTTAACATCTTCTGATGAAGATGACAGTATGTCAGTAATGGACACCCCGTTGCTCACAACGCTTGACGTGGTTTTGGGTGAATTTAAGGTAACCGTCTGCGAAGCCCCCACGCTGAGTCCATTGAGAATGACACCGTTGGGTCCCTGAAGAAAAGAGCTACCATTGAGAAAGACAGGAGAGGTACTGGCAGGCACGAGGTTTCCATTCAACAAGACGCCAGATGAGCTCAAGGCTATTTTAGTGTTTCCGAGCTGCTGCATGTAGACAGGCTCCATGTGGCCGGGAAGGCTGAGGCTGGTAACGCCGTCAGATGAGCTGGAGAGCGGATGGGGAGATAAATCCTCCTGCCCCTTACTGGATTCATCTTCTGTGCTAGGGTTGCCATCTGACTCGCTATGGGAAAAGACGGAAAGATGACATTGCATTACCATGGCGTGCCAGCAAGCTCTACACCAAGGGGGACTCCTCGCTTTGAATCAGTTCGCACGAGTTTTCCCCAACTATTTTTTCTGTATTTTGCCTTTACAAGGCACTTCAAACAAATTTCAAGGGGGAGGTTTCTTAGAAAAGGACACATGAAATCACCTGCTCGCTGAGGAGAAAGTTTATGGACTGGGTTATGGACACGTAAATAAGTCTCCCCTCCCCGGCCATCCGACTCGGGCAACCGAAGGGGGCTGCCTCGGGCCCCCCTCCGCTGGCCCACGGTGTCCACACGTGTGAGACCGGCCGCAGCCATTTGGTAAATCGCTGGGCGGCAGCTGCGGGAGGTGAGACCAGGCCGGGAACCGCCGCCCGACCCTCCCGGCCTCTGCCTGCCGCCCCCGCCACCCCCGGCCCAGGGAAGGGGGGAGGCCCCGCCGGGGGGCCGGGCCCGCGCTGCCCCCAGGTGCCGGCGGAGGCACCTCAGGCTGTGCCCGGGGGGGGAGGCGGGGGCCCTTTGTGCCGCGCCCCGCGGGGCCGCTCCGGGCCGCCCCCGCCCCGGCCCGAGCCCCTCCGCCCGAAGCTGCGCCGGGTTTTTTTGCTGACTGGTCCGCCCTCGACTGCATTTTTCGGTCGCTCCCTCCCCCCCCTCAGCCGCTCGCCCTTTGATGTGTCCCGCGGAGAGGGGGCCGCGGCGGCACAATCGCGCCCTTGGTTGAGAAATGCCTTGGGGCCCTCCGCCGGCCGCCGCTTTTTTCCCTCCTTTCCTCTCTTCTCCCTTCCTCCCCCTCTCTGTCTCCCCCCCTCGCCTCTCCCCTCCCTTCCCGTCCCTGCCACGGGAGGAAGGAGGGGGGGGGGCGGGAGCGGGGAGGTCACCTCCACCTGCCCGCCTCGCGGCGCCGAGCCCCCGCCGCGGCCCCTCCGCCCGCGGGGAGGGAGACACGGGGGGTGGGTGGGGGGGAGGCGAGGCAGAGCCCCGGGCCGGGCGCGGGAGGCTCTCCCGCCCCGCGGGGAGCAAACGGCCGCGGGGCTGGAGGCGGAGGCCTGCGGCGGGCCGAGCCCGGCGGTGCCGCCGTTGAGGCCCGGCGCGGCCGGCCCCGCTCCCCCGCTGAAACCCGAGCCCGGCCCGCTCCCGAGTCAGGTTTCAAAACAGAGCGAGCGGCGGGACCCCACACCCCCGTGCGTCCTGCGGCCGCCGTCAATGATTAACTCTGTCAGGCGCGACAATTAAATAAAAACAAGGGCGGGGGGGGGGGAACAAACAACCCCCCATCCCGTCCCGTCCCTTCCCCGGAGCACGCCGCGCCGCCGGTGTCCGCGGGGCGCCCGGCGGCTCCCCCGGCCCGGGGGGAAGGGGTGGCGGCGCAGGCCGGGCGCGGCGGGAGACGGGAGCAAGGAGACGTGGAAGGGGGCGGCGAGGGCCGGGACGTTTCCCCGCGCTGCCTGGCTGCGGCTCGCATGCCTGCGTGCCCGGGCCGGGTGGGTGTGTGTTGGGAGCGAGGGAGCGGGGAGGGGGAAGGAGGGGAGGACGAGGCGCACCGAAGGTAAGCGCCATGTTTGTCAAGGGAAGAAAGAGCCGGGAGAGGGAAGGCAGGCAGGCGGGAGAGGGGGCGGGGAGGAAAGTTTGTCCTCACCTTTTGGACTGGGTCTCGGAAGGATTGCGGTCCCGCTGCCTGCGGTTCTTGAACCAGTTGCTGACCTGGGTGAGGGACAGCCCGGTGATCTTGGCCAGGTTGCGCTTCGCGGCCGGCGAGGGGTACCGGTTCTGTTTGTAGAGCTCCTTCAGCGCGTTGCGGGACTTCTCCTTGAAGCAGTAAACCGTCTCCTCGCCGTCCCAGATCGTCCTGGGCAGAGGGTATTTCCTCCGCAGCCTGTACTTGTCCACCGCCCCCAGGGGTCTGCCCCGGGCTCGCTCCGCCTCGGTGTAGCGAGCCTTGTACCAGAGCTCCTGCAGGAGCGGGTGGTTGGAGGAGTCGAAGTTGTGGCTCTCTAGGATGCTGTAGAGCTCGGCGTAGATGCCCTGGTGGAAAGCCACCAGCGCCCGGGCTTTCATCAGGCTCTCGTTGCCACGTAGCAGATCGCTGGGGGGTAAAGACCACAGGAACCTGGCCAGGCGGTCCAGGTTCCCACCTTGCTGCAGCGCCTCGCAGACGCAGGCGACGTGGTCCGGGGAGAAAGCCAGGGGGGTCTGCGAGGAGGAGGAAGAAGAAGAAGAGGAGGAGGAGGAGGGAGAGGAGGCAGCGTGGTGATTCCTGGCTAGGAGTTCCGTGTGGAGCAGTACCTGGTCCGCGGCTCCCTCCTCCCCGGCGGCGGCGGAGCCTGCGTGCTCCATGGGGAACGGGGCAGCGGCGGGAGGGGGCGGCGGCGCGGGGTTGAGGGCTCCCGCCGCGGCCCCGTCGGGGGGCACCTTGCTGGCTTCAGAGAGGATTTCCATCACATTTTCCTGCTTGATCTCCACCGCGCTCGTGATCTCGTCCGTGGGGGAGGCAGAAGACATGTTTCAGTTTGTTTGCCTTTTTCTTTTTTTTTTTTTTTTTCCTTCCCCCCGTCCCGTTCTCCTCCTCTCCTCCCTTCCTATCTCTCTGGAAAGTCCACTCCTCCTCCTCCTGCTCTCGGCCGGCTCTAGCCGATCAGGTTTCCTCCCGGCCACGCAATAACCATTAAAGATAGCTGCTATAGCAAAGTAGTGTAAACGGGCTCCTCTCCGCGGCTCCCCCCAACGTGACTCCCAGCCCCGCTGCAATACTATATGGCACCGTAGCCTGCTGGCCCAGCCGCGCCCGCCCATTGGCTGCGCCGCGCTGGAGGGGCGGGGGCTCCTACGTCTCCAGGGCAACCGTCAATCAAGCGGCCCCGCTCCTCTCCTCTCCCCCCCCCCCCCCCACCTCCACCTGGAACGCGGCGCCCCGCCGTAGGGACGCCCCCGCGGGAGGCGGGAGCTGCCCTCACCTGCGCCCCCGCGAAGCGCCTTTCCCTGGGGCGGGGAGGGAAAAATTAAAACTCTCAGAGTGTGAGGCGGTCCAGGCGGTGCCGCGGTAGTTAGCCGGAGTGAGCTACGGCACCTCTCCCGAGCGGGGTGCGAGGAACCCCGTGAGGGAGCTACCGCCCCGCAGCGGCCTCCTGTTGATTATTCATTAGGCGGGAGTGCCCCCCAGTTACAACCGGAGCTCTCGAGCCGGGACAGCCTGTCCCCCCCCCCTACAGGCAGGTGCTGCCCGGGGCGGCTCGTACCTGCTCGACCCGGCTGCCCCGGCCCTCCGCGCCGCCGGTTGGCTTTGCCTGGCGGTTGCTGGGGCCGGGAGGGGCGCGGAGCGAGCCGAGCCGGGTCTCCGCGGCGGGCGGAACGCGCGGGGAGGCGGGCGGCGCCGGCGGGCCCCTTTGGCGGCGGCACCGCGCGGCGGAAGGCGCGGAGGAAGGGAGGGAAGGAAGGAGAGAGGAAGGGAGGAGGGGGAGGCGGCGGCGGCAGCAGCCATGGATGATCAGGGCTGCCCGCGGTGTAAGACCACCAAGTACCGCAACCCCTCCTTGAAGCTGATGGTCAATGTCTGCGGGCACACGCTGTGAGTGAGGCCGCCGCCCCGCCCTGCGGGAGGCCGGGGAGTAGACGGACGCGGTGAGGGGAGAGGCGCCCCGGCCCGGAGCTGTTCCTCTGCGGGGGGTGGGGGGAAACCGGGCGGTGGGGCCTGAGGGGAACGGTCACTCTCCCGGGGGTGGGGACGAGCCGTGCCACCCAGTCCGGCCCGCCGGACCCGTGCGGGCGTTTGCCAGGCGGCTCCGGGTCCCCTCGTGTCCCCGTTTGCCTCTCCCGGCGGCAGCGCTGCAGGCAGCGGTTCCGTTCCAGGCCAGGGACTGGATCGGGGTGTGGGGCTGAACGGCTGCGTTCGGCTGCTTCTCTGTGGTGAAATGCTCGGGGGGACATGGGGCTTGGTGCGGTGGTCGGTACCGGCTCCTGTCTCGAAGGCGTGTGGGGCTTCGGGGAATGAACGGGAACGTCTCATCAATTTAAACATTTCTCACTTGTATTTAATACTGTGCTTGGATATCTAAGAAAAAAAAAAAAGGTGATTTAATTTTTTGGCATGTTAATTCTCCTGAATGGAGAATGCTTTGTCTGAAGGTCTGATGCTGTTTTAAATGTAGGAAAATCCTCCTGTGAACCTGTGCTGATCATGTTTACTTGTTCGGTATCTTTTTGTAACAAGAGCCATGACTTTTTTTTTTTTTTTTTTTTTTTTCCTTTTCCCCCAAAGCTGAACACTTTGATAATTCCCACTGCTGGCTCTAGCTGATTTAAGTCATACATAGTCTGAATTAATTCACTTTCAGTTCTGGAGATCATCTTTAGTTAGTGTGGAAGTTTTAAAGGGTCTACTCTAAATTCATTTTAGATATGCACAATAGAAGCCTCATACTGCAGCAGCAGCCCTTTCTGGTTTTTGTTTTGATTTTTTTTTGGTGTGTCTTGTTATCTTTCCTGTGTTGTGTATGTTGAGCTGTTTATATTTTTAAACTACAAGTGAATTACATCCAAAAATACACAGCCTGAAAGCTTTGCTTAACTTGATACAGTGTTGTAAACGAACAGGATGAAGGAACTGGATTGCCACAAAGAATTTATATTATTTTCTTAGAAAAAAAGCATTAGCTTTCATCCCATTCCCTGGTCCCGCTCTCTGCGGCTACGCCAGCACTTCTGTTGCCACGAGGCAAGGTGTGTGGGAGAGCAGCAGATGATGGATCTCCTGGTAGTGGTGGTGTAGGAGAGGGCAGCACCAGGAGTGCCCCTTTGGTGACAGGGATGCTGGCTGGGTAGAAGTGCAGCGTTCGCTGGTGTTCAAAAGGTAACAGCCACGTTTAGGCAAGGCTGTGCAGCTTGAAAATTATGTTTGTATCTTCTATTCCAGTGAAGATCAAAGGACTAGTGGTCTTGGTGATGACCTGCTTTCAGGCTCCTCCAGAGCCGCTTCCAGCAGAGGAAAGCATGTTTCAGTTTGCTCTCCTGATTTGACTTTCAGTGGGGTTTTTTTTGTAGCTAAACTTCGCTTGAGAAAATTAGTCGTGTTTTGTGTTTTCCTGAGTCCAGCTGCTAACACCGTATTTGGGGTTGATGTCCTTATCTTGCTTTCCTTGTTTCTTCCCAGCTGCGCAAGGACTGCCTCTGCTTCCCCCAGCTCCTGTTGTTTGCACTTCTGCATTTGGCAGGTGTTTTATCCAAGACCAGATCAGTAGTCTGGATCTGTCCAGCCCTGGGTTGAGCCAGCCCGGTATCTCTGCAGCCCGGTGCTTGCCGGGAGAGGACTATGCAGACTCACCCATACTGACCTTATCTGGACCCAGCAAGGTCTGTTAGTCCCTTCTTTACCTTCCCAGCAAAGGGTGTCTGTGCATCTGGGCAGCATTGCTTTAAAACGTGTGTGAGGTTAAAGTTGAAGTCGCTGTGTAAATAGGATCTCTGGATTTCTTTGGTTTTGTTGTACTTAAGGACCCTCTGTCTTGATGTGGTTCAACTGGGTCACTTTTCCTCTGTAATACCCTTGCAATAACCCCTTTAAGGTTGTATTTTTATTATTATTTCCGTATGATGTTACAAAACTTTCACATGAGAAGTCGTTTTTTAGTTATGGCTAATAAATTCTTCTAATAACTGATCTAGAAGCTCAGATGAGGCACCTGTGAATGAAGTATGTGGGGGGGGGAAGGGGAGATAATTGACATTTGTTCTTTCATAAATCCACCGGGTTTCAGCCACAAGGAGGTCTAACGTTCTCAAAGCAAATGAGTTAACCTAAGTTTGTGATGGAGCTTTACCCTTCTTAGGCAATCTGTTCTGGTAATTTGTGCTGTTCTTACTGTTGCAAATACTTCTAATTTCTAATTGAAATTTTCTTGCTATAATTTAAGCATTTAAGAATTTTATCATGTGTTTTGTACACCTTGTGAACTGTTTATTACACCTCTTGTGCAGGAACGTGCTGCATGTTTTGAGGGCTTTCTCTTTGGTGGTTTCCACACTTAGAAATTCCATCCCTTTGGTCTTCTCTCTTCAGTGATATTTTTTTTTAATACATATTTATGGGCTATTGTAATTACTTTTTCTGAGGCTTTTTCATCATGGTTTGTGTCTGGAACTGCACACAGTGCTCTGAGTCCTTAGTACAACAGGCGGAGTCAAAATTATTTCATGTGTTTTTCCTACGATACCTGCATTTCATATATCTCGGTAGGATGATGAGTCTTTTATGTTTTGTTTTTTTGGGTTTTTTTTGTGGTGATATGTATTATTTATGTTCAACATAAACCCCAGATTCTTTAGCACTTTCCCACACAGCATATCTCTGGGCAGAACAGTGTTTAACTTTGCCTTCCATGTTGTGTTATGCATCTGATTGTTCTTACCTATTTGCTCTGTCAAACTGCATATTACTTCAGCTGATTTTTGCACTTGCTTCAAGTGACTTTGGATTCTGATTCCCTCCATCAAAGAGCTTGCAACTGTCTCAGATTTATGTCTTCTGTTAACTTAAAGTGACCTTTCTGTCCTCACGTTTTCTAATAATGTAGTTCATGGGCAAGATGTTGTCTGTGAGATTTTCGAAGTTGTTGCTTGTGACCATAAGAAATCCAACTGAGGCAGAGTAAAATACGGAGTTGCCTGCAGTAAGTTCCTTGCTAAATAAGCTTCCCCCTGCCGCCCCCAAATTGCTTTTTGTAACAGTGGAGAATGATAAAAGATTAGAGCCATATGAATGTGCTTGCTACATGTTTTCTCTCGGACTGAAATAATGATAACTTATCTCTGGGTATAGGTTCTAGTCATCTCTCAGTACTTCAGTATGTACTGTATTTGTGCAGGTTATAAGAGTGTCAAAAGTCCAGTTAAACCAAAATTATATTGCCTCTAGTTACTGTTTCCCTACCTACATTGTTACTGTGTCATTGGAGGAAATTATATTCGTTTGATATGATTTATTCTTAACAGACTGTGTGTTGGATCTTACCTGCTTCATTATCTGAAATATGCAGGAGATAGGTTGTTTGTCTGATTATTTATTTCAGCATCTTCCCAGGGACTCAGAGTAACCCTGACTGGTCTGTGATTCCCTGTGGATTCATTTTCCTGCTTTTCAGGGGCAGGTGCTTTCGCCCTTCTTCAGGCTGCTGGAACTTAATGCAGAGAGCAGAGGTGATCTTTGATAACTGCCTTTCTGTTTTCAAAGGGTAAATATTGTCCACCAGATTTGAAAGCCTTGAAGTACTCTTTTAATGCTGTAACCTCTGAATATAGTCCATAGGTTTATGGAAGCTTATTAAGTTGTCTGCAGAAGCATATTGCCTTTATCATGCTTTCTGTTTGAAGTTTGCCAATAAATATGCATGGCAAATTCAGAGTCTTGACTTTGTTGGCTCAGGAGGTTTGGAGCAATTGCCATAATGCATTTCCCGGTTCTAGCTTGTGTTCTTGCTACTTTTGCTGTGATATGAGTTACATTAGCCAGTTAATCTGTCTTAGTGAATCAAGATAAATGCACAAAACTCCTCAAATGCTTTGGCGTCATCTATTAGAGATTTTCCTTCCCATTGAATAGTGGGTTAATGCACTCCTACTCTTAACTGCTCTTTCTTTCACTGCAGGCGTTCTGAAGGAATATTTTCATGTTAGCTTCAGTGTTGCCTCCCAGTAGTTTCCTTCCCAATGCTTTGACCTTTCCTATTTTGTTAACTGTGCAGTTCACTATAAGTGACTTTCAGTGATTTGCACTTGTGCAAAATCTCTTGAATCATTAAAGAGCCTATACTTAGCTGAAGTGATTTGTTAGTAAACTTCACACTTTTCTCCTGGGTTTCAGATAGCTTGTGGTTTTACCATTCGTTCATTTTCTTTATTTTGTGGCTCTCTGTTTTGCCCTTCTAAAGAATTGCGAGAGTTGCCTTATGCCTTCTGTCAGCCAAGTTGTTTCCACTTTCACATTCTTTGCCAGTTCCTCCCCTTTGGTTAGAATGAAACTAGAAGAGTCTTCCTTTTTATTGTGTGTGGGGTTTGGTTTTTTTTTCCCCTCCAACCTTCTATATAAACAGAGTTAATCTCAAAGTATTTGAGAGCTTGTTGGGCAATGTGTGTCCTATTTGTCCTTTTTTTGACAGATCTGTGTGGTGAATGTTCTTCTTGCTATGAAGTCTTGTGCTTTGGAGGTTTGGCTGTTCATTCTTCTCTTCTTCCCCACTTCATTAATTTAAATCTCTCTCATCTGGGGTAGATACTATGTGTTAGAGTACCTGTGTTAGCCTTCCATCTCTCTTTTACTGTGACCTAGACTTTGCCAACAAATTAATTCTAGACCTTAGCACCAACATATGCAGACAGCATTTCTCCTCCCTTATTCTTTGCATATCTTCCTGTGTCAGTGTGCTTGACCCTTCGTTAGAACAACTCGCAGTGGCTTTCTCCTCACGCTGTGTGTTTGCTGTGTTCAATTCCCCTGTGGTCAGCAGGGCTCCGGAATGTGTTCATGTCCGCTTGTGGCAGAGCGGGGATCAGCAGCTGATAAGTGCAGGAGTGCTGCGGTGGAGATAAGGGATAGGCAGATGAGTGCTAGAGGGTGAAATTGGACATTGGGTCTCGGCTGTAAACATCCTTCAAGTTGGGCTTCCATGGCAGTTTATTCCAATAGAACCATGCCAAGCCTCACAATTATGGGAATGGTTTGGAGGGTTTGGTATTATTTCTTAGTATTTTGTTTTCCTTGGTTATTGCTTCTTGACCAATATCGCCAAAAGTGTAATACCATGTGTTTTTGGCATTAGAGTAATGTTAAATTAGCCTTTTCCACTGTAAATCTCCCTTGTCACTGGGAGGGAGGATGATAAATTAGCAGTTAAAAGTTGTTCTAGGATGGGGTTTAGTATGGTAATGCTCAGTTCAAGAATAATGAATGTCTTTTTAAGTTTATTTTCTTAAGTATAACAGAGGTTCAAGGCACCAGATACTTGGCTTTAAAGATGCTTTTGTGCAGGGGAAAGTGTGTCTAATTATGGAGCAATGCTTGATTAAAGTTCTGCAATACATTAGTTTCTAAGGTGCACTAATGGCTTTGCCTTCTTTTAAAGAAGTTCACTCTCAAGAATTATATTCAAAAGCCTTTGTGCATGCATGACAATTTTTGATTATTCAGATGATTCCTAATGTCTTTTCTGAGTGTACAGATGCTGGGTGCGTGCTTGCCAATGGAGTTGTAATCCACCTGGCTTCATTTGAGACCATGAATTATCTTTTTACTCTCCCTGCTTGGATTTCATTGCCTGTGTTGAGTTTTAGGAGGCAGGTTAAGCATATCCCACTGATTTACTTACGTAAAGAGCGAAGGAAATGCATGCACCGAACACTGCGTTAAAAGAATGTTAAGATTGTTACTGCGAACGGGACGGGGTAAAGAAATTTACTGTTGGCCATAAACTTGAACCATATGGTCTCCAACAATCAGATGCAAAAGTCTTAGGTAAAAAAGGTAGTTAATTGGGGCTGCTGGTTCAACTTTGTTGTCCCATTGCCTGGTATAGGGAGGAGGAGGGAAACTGGTATGTAAAGCTCTTTGGAGTCAGTCCTGGTTCTCCAGCTACCTGTGACCCGTCCTGACAGGTAGAGAGAGGAAACGTGGATGTCTGCAGACCAACAAAAGCAAAGAAACTCCCTTTCCTCCCTGGTGTCCCACCAGCTTGTGCTGTCTCTGCAAAGCATCCTTCCTGTGCTTGACACCTCTGGGAGAGACGCACAGATACCAGAGCAGCATCCACAGAAAACTGATAGGCTTGATTTCAGCAATTGTAGTGTTTTTGGGTTTGTTTGTGTGCTGCTGCAATCTTACATGGTAGTTAATGAACTTGCTCTATTATAAGCTTTTCTGGTGTCTTTCTCCTATCCACAAGAGACTTATGGAAAGGTGTCTAGGCTCCTTATTAAATTTTTTTTTTCTCATTTTCCCAGAGGGAGATGTGTTTATTTCTCATTTAATTTGTTAATAAGGCTTCAAAATGAAGACAACATAACAACGCGTACCGTCTCTAGGCCCAGCTGTGTGTTGCTCAGGGGAGACATCAATTCACCGTATTGTGTTGTGGGGATTCTGTAATCTGCCCTGCACCCTGTTATGGCTGTTCCAGGGATTCATTAGGGGGTAAGTGCATCCTCCGAGAACTCTTAATTGCGGTGCTAGCAGCTGCTAAAATGAAGAAACAGAGGTTTCATTATTTGTGTATTTATTTTAATGTTAGGAGCATTTGGAGTTTTGTGGCTGTCAAATTCCCCAGGAGTTGGAAGTAGGAACATCCCCAGTGAATTGGGGGGAGTGGGGTCTCATGCCAGTGCGTGGGGCTAGAGTAGTTGGAAAAAAGTTTGGAATCTTCTTGTTTAAACTCCTTCCAAGTGAAAGGGTTGCTTGGCTTCCTGCTGCATTCTTCTCTGCAGTGTGGTTCAAGAAAATGCCTTTCTTCTAAGATGGGGGGGGAGAGCCCTGGAGATTGTGGAAAATAACATAAAATTGTATTTCAGCCAAGTGAGTTTGAGTGAAGAAGTCTAACTACAGGTAGGCAGTGAGGATCTGTCAGACTTTGAAATTTTAACTTGACATATGGAAATTGGGAGCTTAAATTCATATTTGATTTTTATTCAGCAAGCTTTTTTCCTAAAGAAAGCATCTTAAATGCAAGATATACAAGGGCAATGATACTGTGTTCAGGGCTGTCATTTGTAACATAAAGGTTGGCTGTGATGTATGTGATTTTTAGGCCACCAGATTTCTCTTCATACAGAAGTTGAGGTGCAGGCTCCTGAGTGCGAACAGTATGAGTAGTGCTGGTTGAACCATCGAGACGCGCATGTGGATGCGGGACTCATGAATAGGCAGCAGCCCAAGGAAAAGCGCCACCAGGCTCTGGTACTTACTGGATCCTTGGAGCTGATTCAGTTTGCTAACCTGGCAGAAAATAAGAAGCTTTTTTGATAGGTTAATGCGGTGGTTGTTTGTACAGGATTAGTGAGTTGACGTGGCTTGTGAGTGGTTAGACAGGCATCAGAGGTGGTGCAAGGCAATCTGTAGGAACGTGTGTCCACAGGTAGAGTAGGAGTACGGTTGAAGGAAGGTCCTTTCTGTGGCAACATGAATTTGGCTTGTGCTGTTTTGTGACACTGCATGCTTAAAAAGCTGGCTTGTCTGGGAGAGTAAGTGCTCTATTTTGTCTCTTTGACTTGTTTTCTTGCTACTCTTGCCACGTCATGTCATCTAATCAAATTAGATTCTTGAGTGGTAGATCCTTACTTGCCTGAAAAACGTAAGTAGTCTTGGTGGACTAAAGCAGATTGGGGCTACATAAGTTAAAAATCTCAACCAGAATAGGAACTTTGTGTGGTCCTAAAAATGCCTACTTTGCTTTGGGGAGACAAGTAATGAAAACTAGGTAATATATTTCATTCCCAATGATTTACATCTCTAAGAGAATTTTCTTAGTTTTTTCTGGGTGAGTTGGGAGACACGTCAGGGAGGTTTTTACTCACGTTTATCAGATGTACCATGGTTAGGTTAACTGGTGCTTGTTTGAAATAGTTGCACAATCATAGCCTGTCTGCATCCTCAAAGGAGGAAGCAAAATTACTTTTTTTTTTTTTAAAAGTGGAATGTATTCCCTCAGAAATAAAGTTTTTTCCTGACTTCTTAGGGAATAGAAGAAAGATGACCTAGATTTTTTTGTCTTTTTGGAGTTATTTCTGGTTTTATTAATTGGGATTAGACGCTCTTTGGATTCTGTTCCATCCCATTACTCTTCCAAAGTCTCTCCGAGTTAGTCATGGGAGGTGATTAAGTCATTGCTGAAATACCGGAGAGGTTATTTCCTCTGCCATCCAGTTTTGACAATTAATGTTTGCTTTTAAATTTGGCTCTGAATCACAGTCTTAATACTTGTGATGAAGTGGTGTTAATGCTTCAGTTTTGTTTTAAAACTGACATATTTAGAAAGTCTTTTCTCTGTTGAGCTATCAATTGGCATGTCTGCTTAGTAATACTTCTTGTCTGCTTAGCAAAGCTTGCAGAGCTCTACTCTTCGTTCCTCGTAAGTACTTTTCAGAAATTTAAGTTGTGGTTCTGGTCTGAGATGTAACCTTGGCAAAAGGAAAGCTATTGTTTATAACCTGGATCTTCAATCAGTAAATTGAAAAGTAAATTCTTTTTTCCTTGATTCTGAAAGTTCAGCCAGGCTATATCTACAGCCTGGGATCCTGAAAATGGCTGATGGGTTTGGGTGCCCAGCTTGAGCAATCTTCAAACATGCTTGACCCTTTTGTTGAGTAAATGCTTGACTTGGTAAGGTTGAACGTAGTAAATGTCCAGCATAGTCATGGTCTGACACAGGTTTGGTAAATCTTTATGGTCAAAATAAGTGCTTCTCAAAAAGAAGGCAAACGCAATAACCTTTTAGACAATTTGATATTAGGTGGGTTTTTCTTTTTTCTTTCTTTTATTTGCATCTACTGTATTGTAATTCAAGCCAATAATTCTGCGGGTTTGTGAGGAAGGAGGACATTTGACTTGCTTCTATGTGGCTGCATTAGCTGCCAAATGTTAATGAGCAATATACATAGGTTTAATATTTATGAAATTAAGCAAATATATTCCCAAGTCATTTTAAAAAGCATGTCTTGGTAATTGTAAATTCACAGCAGATTTGAAAGTGTCCTCTGAAAGTGCCTCAGCTCAGAAGTTGCATTTACGTGTATGTTCTTTGTTTGGGGCATTGGTTGGTTTGGTTTTTTTTCCCCAGGACAACTGAAGGTGAAGTTTGAAGAAAAGCTAAGTCAGCATTTTGGAAATTGGATTGAATACTCCGGTGTTCAGATCTGGTTAGGAAATTAAGAAATTAAAAAAAAAAAAAATCTTGCCTGATAGTAACAGGATATGGGACAGGCAGGGTGCTGAGCTTGCGTTGTGGACACATTTCATGTTGCTGGTTCCCTCTTTGGTTTAGTGATATCCAGGAAACAGTAGATATTTCTTCACAGAAGACCACTCTGGCTGTAATGAAAGTCATAAGTAGTAGTCCTTAGAGTGAACTGAATTTTGTAATGACGTCTACTTGTTTAGTAAGAATTATATTTGACAAGACCAGATCTAAGAAAACAACTTAGCAGGAACTGCTGCTATATATGACGAAATTAGGCCTTAATTGTCATAGCTAAGAACATTTTTTGATGCTTTGAAAATGATATTCTAAGTTGTTCTTCCTTTGAAGGGAGAGAATGTATTAGGAAATTCTTGCAGGTTTTTTTGTGTGGAATGCAGGTAAGCTCAGAGAAGCGAGGACTATGCTTCTGCCACAGAGGAACAATGAGCAAGTCATCTGTTCTGATAAATATTTTGGCTGCACATTGTGAAACATGTAGACAATGATTTTTGCTGTTCCCACAGTCCTGCCTCAATGATTGGCACTAGGGTTAAATTATATATGTAAACATTTGCAGAATCCTGGGCTTAACGTGAGCATGACAACTTCTTTAACGTTGTAGAGGAAGGTAAGTAGTTCTGCTGAGAGTTAGGAAATAGTGGGATGGGGCAGAGTGAGGAACAGGTTTTTTAGTTTTTAAGAAGCAATGTTGAGGTAAAAGTTCCTAAGCCCTGAAAATGTTCTGCTCCCCAGTTTTTATTATGCCAAGCAATGCATCCAGGCTGTCAGTCTCTCTGCCAGGGTGGCGAAGAAGGACTGATGTTCCTAGACAGCAAAAGGCAAGGGAGTGGTTGGGCTAATGTTGACACCTTCAGACTGATGAGCCATAATGGGAAGTGTTAGGTCTAATTGGGCAGGAAAGTTTGGCACTGGGGTTAGATGTATCGCAAGAGCTGCTAGCAGAACTGGGGTGAAGGAGGAAGACCTCTGGTGCCAGACAAGTACAGGCAGACAAACGTTTAATGTGTCTGTCATCCTTACTTGCAATGTGTCGTGTGTTTTCTGAAAAAAAAAAAAAAAAAAAAAAGATGTCTTTGTGGGGATTAGGAGTTGAACAATCTGTAAGTGTAACTAATGACTAGATAATCTTTTGGGTGAGTACATGAATAGCCTTGTGTAAATTGAAGACTTGAGGCTCTTCTGGGAGTAGTTGTCTTAAAAAGACCAAAAAAATAGTCCTTGCATACCCTGGACAGTGTCAGGAAGGACTGTCAGTGGCAGTTGTGTAGTTTGATAAACCTGTGACTGATGTGCTGTGAACTGGAGATGGGAGGCTGCCTTTAAATCCCTAAGATCCCCCTTTTCCAGGAAAAAAATGAAAAGTTATTTTTATAGTTTTGGGATATGATTGTATTCTGTAAAGGGAGAGAGGGAGATTAACAGGACTGAGGGCAATGCCAGGATGATGTGATGTTGCTGTGAACATTGTCAGCTGGTCAGGGTTGGAGGAATTTAGGAGCTGGAGAGATACTTGTCTGTTGAGCTTAGTCTAGAATTACTGTATTTGTTTGAACCTTTTTGTTTCCAGTCTTGCAACAAAACCTGGGCTAAAAGTTTGCTAAACAAATTCTTGCTTTCTATTCTATCCGCTTGGTTTTGGGGAAAGGTAGTACAGGATGGAACAGCAGATGTAGCCAGAGTTATCTGTCTCCACGTGGGCATATCTCAACGTATGAATGGAACAGCCCCCTTGGAGATCTGCTCCTTGGGATGAGGTTAGGGAACTCAAATTCTACGGGGTTCATGTGGGAACCTTTGCTGCCAACTGACTGATTTTTGGAAAGGAGCCTTTTCTTTTGGAAAGGAGCCTTTTCTTTTGCAAGGAGCATGTGACTGGGAAGCATCTCATGGCTCAGGGGAAACTGAAATACTGTAGTGGAGTTGAAAGGGGAGGTGGACTCCCAGTCTTATCTTGTCGACAGTAAATGAAGCAGCAAAGATCACGAAGGGGACTTGCTTGGAGAAAAGGGTATGTCTACATGAGGACTTGAGAAAAGGAACAATGACTGTGCTAAAGAAGCATTTAGGTTATCTGGGAAGATCGAGGAAAAATTGGAGCCAAAGAGGCGTAGAGGAAGATGTGAGGTTCTGGGAGGATGAATGCATTGGGAGCTGGTGGCTGTGGGAAGATCACAAGTAAGTAAGGATAGTGTTTGTGTGTGTGCTTGCACGTGTGGTGAAGGGGTGTAGTGTCTGAATGGAAATTAGCTGAGCGAGGAGTCTGCGCCTGGATCAGAAAGTCTTGGTCAGGGGAAAAAGGAAGGACGCAAAAGGGGTTGGCACTCTGATACCTTGCCTTCCCTCCCTGGGCTGGAGCAGCACCTGGGATGTTTGAGTTACTGTACAGGGACACGGGATGGACTTGGCGCAGTTCCTGGAGCCCAGCATTTCATAGGGGCTCCCAGCTGTGCCCGTCGGACTTCCCTGCCCGAGCGCAGGCTGTCTGCAACTGCTCCGTGCTCCCCAGAAGCTGTGCTTTGAGCAGAGGAAATCCTATATAGTGCTAATGCTAATCACTCTCAAATCAGGAATGTGAAATTTGGGCATGCTTCAGGCATTAATTACAGTGGCTTAATTTCCTTATCTGGTAATGTGGGAATAATACTACCTCATAGTGGTTTTGAGAAGGTCGGTTATTTAATGCTGACTATGCATGCCAAAGAAAACTGGAAGCGGGGGGAGGGGGAAGTAAACTTGTGGAAGCAGGATTTGAACAGGGCAGAATAAACAAGGTCTGAGGATAAACCGGCATTGTCTGCATGCATGTTAGTTGGGCATTGCCTATCCAGAGGGCTGAAAGAGGTGGCAGTCCTAACAAGTTGGAAACAGCAACCCTACATCTCAGTTCCTGGCAGGCCATGCACATTAACTGTAAGGAAAACATGTAAAGCCTGGGCCATATATTGTGCAGGAATAACATGACGTTGAGGCCTCTACCCTGCTGCCTGGCTTGGTTGACATAAGGTAATGGGTCTGGAGGGGAGTGGATGGGGAGGAGCTGAGTAAGGGCCTGATTGCATAAGCCTTTTTTCCAAAGGAAACCAAGCTAACGTAATGTGGAGATATAATAAATTTATATCGTGGTGCACGACCACAAGAGGGATCAGACCACTTGAATTTTCTCTTTTGCATTTTTGATTCTGTGTTCTTCCATGTAGCTTGGTTATGGGTGTTTTACATATGGAGATTTTAATTGTCTGACTTGCCGATAATACTACTAGAAATCTAGTTGGGTAGTGGACTTGCATCTAGTTTGTTTTCTGTCACAGGTCTTTTTCTTGGTTTCTGTCTCTGCAGTAAAAACAAGGCTGTATTACTGCATGACTTTGATAGATAGTTTTACATTTCTGCTTGCACAAGAAATTATGTCTTATTGTTTGCTAGCTGAAACTTCATTTCCAATACTCTTGTTCTGTCTTTTTAAGTGAATATTTTAAAGATGACTGTGCCATTGAGTCAGAACCTGTACAGCTCATGTTATATGAGCTTGTTCATTTGAACCTGATTTCTCCCTTTCTACCAATTCCCCTCTTCTTGAACATCAGTTGTATAATTGGCAAACGTATACAAGACAAATACTGATCTGAAAGTAATCATTCATTGAATATAATGGACCACAATGACTTTCACTTACACCTTATTAGTCCAACACTTTATTTTAAAATCCATATGTTTTTTAGGGATAGTAGAAAGATGCAAAGTTGCCTGAAGGAGAATTGCCCCAACTTCTTTCTACTCTGTGTCCTTCCTTCACAAATATAGAAGCAGCTATATCATTGAAAATTTAATGAAGCTTTCATCAATATAATGCAGTGCCTCTACATGCTCTGAAACATATTCATATTTAATGAGCTTCTAATTCTAATTTCAGGTAACAGGAACAACTGAATATAACCATAAATCTGATTTGTTTGTGAACAGCATGTCCCATGTCATTTACAATTCGTAATCATTGATGACCAGCATGGTAAAGCACAGGAAGAGTTGTACATCTGAGCAGCAAGCAGCTGCTATTTAAATTGGCTTTTGACTGCATTTGGTAGTTTGTTAAAAACGTTTTGTCTCAGGTCTTTTTTCTTTTTTTTCTCTCATAAAAATCAGCCTCAGGAAACAGAAGCAATGACCTTAAAGCAATGAGGTTGTTGTTGGAGTATTTCTGTTTCGTTTTGTGGTGGTTGTGTTTTTTGTTTTTTGTTTTTTTTTTAATTCTTAGTAAGCCTAAGATTAGTTCCTTAGTTAAAAAGTACAATAGTGGGAAAGTATTTTGGATGTGTGCGAGAGTTGGTAATACTGAACAAAATATGGAATTGTGTGTAATTAATTACAGAAGATGGAAATAGTCTAGGAATAACTGTGAAAATATCCTACTGCACTCTGGACAGTCTCAAACTGAAGACTTCTGCGAAGCTTCAAATAACGTTGCACTGGTAGGCTTGGCTGGAAGAAGCAGCGGGGCTTGTTTTGCTCATCCTTGCTGAGAGTGAATCGTAATGCTGAATAGATGGTATTGTTTACCAACTTTTACGCAATAATAACACCTATAAGTTCAGAATTAAATTTTCAATTATAATAAGAAAACATTAACACTAAAACATTGTTTTGATCATGTGAAAATACTTTATTGTTCTATCTACATTATTTAATTTATGGTCCTTTTATTGTTTCTCATAATCATAATTGACATTTAGCTATTAAATATTTAACTTGTGTTTTGTAGGTTAATTGCAGAAAAAGGCCATATATAATGTGATGCCATTGAATATAGAAGCATAAAATTTAATAACGAGAAACATTCTCTACTACACATAGTATGGTCTTTGTAATAATACAAAAGGCAATGTAGAGAATGTATTCACTCTGCCCCCTTTCTTGGCAGTATGCAATGTCATCTATTAAGAAGTTTTTAAAAAAGAAATCTTAATATAGTACCAAGAGAAAGCCATACTTGCGTGGCACATGTTAGTATCCTGATTGCTTTTGACTGTTCTTATTTTCTGGCATTAATTCACTTGCAGCATTACGCTAGCAGGGCTAATCAGGATGTTTTCCCACATATTTTTTTAATCCAACTTTTAATGTACTTTTTAGCAGCCTCACAAATGGAACACTATATGCTGAGCATAGTACGTGGATATTCTTACTGTTTCAGGTATGTGTACCAGCCCCAGAATTTTACTCAATCTTTAGCAAGACTTAACACTTGACCTTCATAGTCTCCTCTGGGAGCAAATCAAGAGAAGTTGTCGCACTGGCATCTCTTGAGAGGTGCAGGTCTGGAGCCTGCGTCCTTGTAGCTGCCGGTGTGCCGCCCTCCAAGTGGCACTGGTGCAGGCTTGTGGCGATCCCCATCTCTGAGAGTGGTGGTGGGCAGCCAGCTAGGATGGGCCAGGAGTGATCTGCCTTTGTCTCCTCATCAGCTCTGCCCTGCTGTGATTTCAGCCCTTGCCCAGGGGAAGCTGCAGCAAATGCAGGACAGCCCCCAGTCCCTGTGGCAGGCTGGGGTGTAATCCTAATCCCTGGTCCTGATGGTTGCCCAGTCCCCAGCGCATGTCCCTGCAAGAACACCACCTTTTTACATTCTGAATTCTTCCCTACCTGATTTTGAAGGCTTTCAGGCACTATTTCCTTACTAGGAAAGATGTGGTGTGGGCAGGTAAATCTGATGACATCTGATGTAGGAAAATGAATTCATTGGCTGTACCAGTCTGTTCTAGGCATTTCATGCTGGGCAATGTCAGATATGTATCAGTGATAGACACTTCCACTCCATACTGATTTCTGTATTTACTGAATTTATGATGGCTAATTAAAAAATACAAATTTCTAATTAAAATTCTTGTTTCCTAGCCATTTGGGATGTAGAGCAGTACAACAGCAGAACGGATGAATGAATTGTGTTAACATGACTGTTGTTTCAAAAGACTAGCTCAGCTCATCAGGTGCTTGAATGCAAGCATAGCCTCACCCATGCAAGTAGCCCATAGAAACACTGAGACTCCTCATGTGATGATTATTTTTAGGATCAAAACCATACTATTTATTTTCACTTCTAAAAAATGTACATCGTTTTTTCTGACAGTCGTTTTTCTGTCAAATAGTTTACTTAACATGGACAAACAGTTTATTTAAGATAAGTTGATAGCGGTAGATTTGGAGTTTGTCCTAATGCAGGCACTTTTCATATTTGGCTTGGACTAGGTACAGTAGACGCTGAAGGTGGTTGAGATGAGGGAGAGGTGTGTGTTGGTTTTTGTTTTTTTTTTTTTTTTTCTTCCTTAAATATTACCAGTTCAAAGGTCTTAAGTGGCTGTCCCTCATCTTTCCCTGAGTGACACCAGATCTTTTACTTGCTAGTCTTAAGCATTGACGTCTTTTGACCAGGTCAGCTTTTGACCAGGGATTGTAATAAATATACCAGTCCAACTTCATTTCATGATGAGAGTGCGGGGGTTTTTGTGCAAGTTTAGAGGGATTACTTTAATAAAACTGTTTCCTTTCCTAATTTCTGCAGATTTTTTTCCAGATTCTTTAATTCCAGTTTTTTTACCTGCAGTCTCTTGAGGCGTATATAAATTGCATGTAAAGGCTTTGTTTTGGAGGTTAGCACCCAGCAGTTAGAAAAATGCAAAAAATTATTCCTTATTTAGTCTTAGCTTTGTTCCTCTGTATATATGGTAGCGTACTATTATTGACATAGAATGCTATTTTCATCTTGTAGGAGCTGTTTTGTACTGTATTCAGTGAGTTATCAGTTATTTTCTGGATGTTATCAAGCGTATGTAGTGAATAAGAGGATCATTAATTTCTTCCTTTTCTGTAGTGTTCAGTGTCTCTGGATATAAAATATTTTATACCTATTTATTTCTCCTGTGATATAAAAACATTGCTACCTCTGTCTTACTGATGAGAAAAATCATGTTTTTACAGGGATCTCTAAATTTCGAAGTATACTATAAGGGGAATGTTAGAACTTCTTTTCCATCTACCCATCATCTTCAAGCACACAACCTGCTTCCACAGTGAACAAAAATAGCCTTTTGAGAGCTGTGTAGTGAAAAGTGTTAAACTTAGACTGTGCCGATCCTATAAATAGCTGTTGGGCATTCCAGAAAAGGGTATTTGTGTTAAGGAAGGTAATTATATTTCAGCTTTGCTCTGCAGTACAGTTTTGGATTTTTTTAGAGATTTTATTTTGTGTTACGACATTGAGCTTGTAGACAACTGGTGATTTGTGCAAACTAGTGTTTGGGCAGGTAATCCACTGGATCACCTCAGTGCTACTGAGCAAGATTAAAACTGCAGTTTTGGTCCCGAGGGACGGGAAAGCAGGTATAAAAAAAACCAGTGGGGTTTCAAAAGGAGTGGGGTTATTAGGGGCATGGGGTTTTTTGCTTTGTTTCCCCCCCCCGATTAATTTTTCAGTTATGCCTTGTTGCCCAGCCTCTCACATAATTATACTGGCACATCTGAGGGGCAGCAAGCGGTGATGCCGGTGCAGGTACAGGGAGGAGATGAGGATATGCAGCAGCAACACCTGTTTTACCACCAGAGAAAACCTATTGTGTAACTGCCCCCTCTGTGCATCTTTTCTGTGGGTCCTCTGTGTGTTTTCTGAGATGCTTTGGCAGCCGTGCCCCTTCATGCAGGTTTTATCTATGCATTTTTAAGCTGAGTCATGAACAGAAGGGTTGCACTTTGCCAAGCACCTGTGATCGTGCCCTTTCGATGGTACTTTATTGCTTGCGCTCAAAGCATGGTGACTCTTTCCGCACTCTGCTTCTAGCACATACGAGCTTTGTGACTGGCCTTGTTGGTGTAAAACATTTTTACGCTTTGGATGTGAAGACATCAGACGTCACTGGTCATGTCCTTTATGTATAAAGGCAACAGGAAGAAAAGATGAGCAATGGTGTGGTTAAAAATAATAAAAAAAATTACTGGCTACATGCATGTTGACTTCCACTTGAGTCTTTGTGGTCACTCGAGCTAATTGAAGTCCAGACGATCCCTGTATCACAGGCCTGTCTCATCCCCGTGCTCCTACCCTTTTTTTGGCACTGAATGGTAAGCCAGTTCAGGGAGGTGATCCGTTTTAGGGTTGCAGACTAGTTACCAGCTGAATTAGCTCCTTGAACTGCTCCCGGGTACACGTGCTGTTGTACAGGCACTAGGACTTGAATGGGGGGTGGGAAACTGTGGCAGCCCAGACTTAAAAGTAGGATAAGCTACTGCAGGACTGGACTCTACCTTGTGATTATAGTAGCTGTGTGTGATGCTAGTAAAATTAAATAAATATTTGTATTAGGTGCTTGTGTGCTTCTCTGTTGATAGCTTCAGCGCCATGCCATGCCAGCGACTGCCTTAGTAGGATTCCTACAGCATAAAGTGGCCACGTAGGTGTGTGGCAACCATGCAGAAAAAAACCTCTGATCTCAGATGATCCCACACAATTTCCCCAATATATACTGTGGGAGTTAATATGTTTGTTTTAGTTGACAGCCTGAGCATGTAGAGGCTCCGTTTTTCTTTTGCTCAAACACCGTATAGCTTGGATTTGGATTTAGCTTAAACAAATCACAAGGAACTGTCTCTTCATGTTATGTAAAGTTTATGTTCCTGTGAATAAAAGGATCACTTGTGGATTACTGGAAGTGTTGCAGTTTGAAAAGAGCTATGCTGGGGAGGATACAGCTTTCCCCTTGAAGTGGGGAGCGTTTTCAGATCTCTTCTCATTCAGATCTTTTGGTAGCCCTTTCAAAGCTTGGGCAGGAGGATTTGGTTTACAGTGGCCTTCTAGCATTGTCACCAGGTGTGAAAGAAAAGCAGGTACAAGTTATTTGTCAGGAGGATGATCACTGCACAGTATGGTACTTTGTAAAAGCAATGGTTTTCATTTTACATATTTTTCTTCTCTAAATAAATAGAAGTGAAGATAATAATACTAAGCAAAATCTGTTTGGATGGTAGTGGGAGTGATAATGAAGCAAGTTTTGATACTTAATGCATCACAACTGTCATCACCAAGCTACTTTTTCTCTTCTCTCTCTCTATTTCATTTTATTTATTTATTTAGAGCAGTGTTAACTGCGGAAGTAGCTGGCAGACCTTTCATGAGTCCCAACTCATAGTTGTGTGCAGGGAAAGGAAAAATGCTTGAATTAGCTGTAGTCTAAGCAGCGAACAAACTTGAGCAAGGGAGGTGAGGATATAGTGGGAACACGAAAAGCACAATTTCCTCCTGACTTAGTTGATACAGAGTGTCTTCTGCTAAAGTGCTTGTTGGGTTTTATGCATTATTTTTCAGTGGAGCTGCAGGATGGGATGGGGAGTAGCATTGATGTTAGAGCTTCATGAAGTGTAGGTTTAAGCAGTCGGTGACTGTATTTGTGGCTCTTAATCGCTGTGCTGTTTTTCTTTCCCCCCGTGGAGCAGAGTAGGTGGGCTGGTGTCAGGGATGTTTGTGCAGCATCAGGAAGTGATAGCATGTATGCAAGTCATCTTCCTCCCCTGGCTTGGGAAACCATCCCACAACTTCAATCTGCCGTGTGTGCAGGTGGAGAGAAGGATGAGGAAAAGTCACGCTCCCCTTAGCCTCCTGAAAGTACTTTGTGTCCTCGGAGTGCTAAACTTGGGGTCTTTTCAAAGGATAATAGATGCTGTACAGGTGAGTCAGCCTTTTGTGCTGAGGGCCAGGTGCTTGACTTATTTTCAAGCTGGCATGCTAGGACACACTCTGGCATTCATCACATTTGTAAACACTCCTCAAAGTTGAGGGAGGCTTTTGTTTTGTAACTGGTTTTCCTTAATGCTCCGGGAGTGACTGGCTTGATGCATTTTCCCCAGGTGGCATCAGCAGCCTATGAAATTCAGAGGAGGCATTTCTGCTGTGTGACCTTTACAGCAGAGCGATCTTCAGGAAGGACAAGCAAGAGTGAGTGTCTTTTGTATTTTTGATACTTTGCCCAAATACGTACACTTTCAACTCCAGAACAGGGAATAAAAGGCTCCGTGTCTTAGACCAGTCCTTTGGGCAATGCAGTTCTTGTCCTCGTTTTTCTGCTATATGTCAATTTGATGGTTCACAAGTCATTCCTGCAGAACAGGGGGGGGAAAAAAACCCCACCTTTTTTTTTTTTTTTTTTTTTAGTAGTGGCAAGATCCTTGCTGGTATTGCTGAGTGGAACAGAACAGAGTTGTAGTCTGTTGTGCTGAGTTTTATATCAAGTTTAGGCTCTCACTTTTCTGAAAGAGCGTTCAAGTTTCCCTTTAATAATATATTACTCCTTTATAGCCTTTGCTTTTGAACAAAGACTCAAGAGTATTTGTCTGTACCAAAGAACAAGTGAAAAGTAGTTCCTGATGAGTTTTCCACAATATTTGGTGTAAGTACGGCCTCGCTGCTAGGGCTGCTTGCAGAGGGGAACGTGGGGCAGTCCTAGATCCACGGTGTGTTGCTAGGGAAAGCAAAAGCTCCAGTTATATGGGAATTATCCAATGCACGTAATAAGCATTTTCTCAGGTGTCTGGATCTGTCTTTTGATTTTCTTTTCTCCTTTATGTGTAGTGGCCTTTTGTTTGTTTGCTTTCTGTAGGCCATTGTCTTGAGGGTCTTGATCTTGCAGACATTAATGAAAGAGTTTTTGTTTACTGGTGATATCTGTGGGATTGTTCAAGTAAGTAGATGGAGCTGAAGACCTCCCTGAAGCCCACCAAATACTGAGGTTTTATTTCTCCTCCTTCCTTGAGACCTCTAGTCCCAGAGGGCTGTGAAGCAATCTTGCCTCTCCGGTAGTAGCTGCCTGAAGGATTAGGCCAGATTCTTTTTCATAGTAAAAAAGACCTGAACACATTCACATTTTGACATGTTATGTCTGAGAATGGTTAAGCAACAGTTTACAGCGTGTACACACGTTTTTAACTTACCTATGATGAAGTATTGAGTTTTAACATGCCTCTTAAATGGGTATCTTAGGGATGGAAAAAGTGACTTAATTGTATATTGTCAAAAACAAACTTCTTTTGGCATGGCCATTTAATGGACCATTTAGCTTCACTTGAATCTGGTTTTGCTAAAAGCTGCTGAGCAGAAATCACATGGGTTCGTCTTTCACTGTCAACTGTTTGCTGTGTAGGTGGGGGTACGATGCAGGTGCTGGTGACAGTTTGAGCTGTTTGACTTTGTGCCCAGGGTGGGAATTGCTGCCTAGCTAGCAGAACAAAAACATACTATTATCTTATTAGTGCATTCACATCTTTATGCAATTAAACCACATTCTATTTAAGCTGCCTCTACTATACACATTCCCACAGTTTTAACACTTTCTCATTTAAAGCCTATGAGTATTTGACTGAGATTTAATTCCACCTATACAATCTGGGTAGCAGTTGAGTGTGATTGTATCTGGGTGGTTGAGGGTGGCTGCCTGAGAAGTGAGAGTGCAGGAATGGATATTGTCAAGGTCTTCAGCAACCAGATAAGAGGGAATGACCACCAGGAAATGCCCCTTTGTGGGAGAGAGTCTTTCTTCCATGGGAGCAATTTCAGATAAAAGGTGAAAATTGATCATCTTGGTATTCGGTTGCATTAAATTTACATAAGGCCTGATCAGCAGGGAAGTTCCCCTGGGGTGTTTAATAATGCTGATTTCTGCAGTTCTTAAAGAAAACCTAGTATTTCACAGGTGCCTCAGTACTATCGCTTGAAAGTTTTGTAGCCAAGTACTTGGCAGTTCTGGAAACTATAATATAAATTGCTATTAGAGGTGCTATTTTGGGGCGGAGTATTTTTTTGAGTAAGCATATATGTCTTTAAACCATCTGAGTCATGTATTCTATTTTTTAATACAACATGGTTTTGAAGACTCAGCATGTCGTGGTGGTGATACAGCACAAAGCATAAGGTGACATGTAAAGGCCTCCTAAAAGGAGGGAAAAGAAGGGAGAATCTTACGTACATCCCTAGGATCACTGAATTAACTTACACATTTATTTATTTCTCAGGACACTGTCAACCCCTGTTGGCAAAAAAAATAGGATAAGGTGATGTTTCTAGTTCTGGGGCTGACATCCCCTCTGCCCCAGTTAACTAGTTTGCTGAGGGAAGCTGGTAATGGTAGGGCAGCAGGTAATGGTTACACTTCGCCAGTACAGACAGAGGTGTGTTTCTTTCTGTGTTGGGCTCAGTAATGTTGGGAATGTGGCCTGATCTCTGTGATTTTCATGAGCAACCATAGCATGTTTTTTTACTGGGGAATTTTGTTAGACTGGTTAACTTTGTACGTTGGATTCAGGTCATGCTGCAGTGGGTGTCACCAAACTTGTTTTACAGGGTTTTCCAAGGAAAACACCCAGTATAGTGTGTTCTGCCCTGGGTAGGCTGATAGGCTGTAAATGCAAAAGGCTGTAGTTGCTTTTCAAATGCTTCTGTTGTGCAATGGCACCATCAGTCATGAACTGCAGCCTGTAACTGGAACTGGATTCTTTCCAGGGTTTAATTGTTAAGCACACGAGAGCTGCAATAGCCAGGGTACAATCTTCAGTATCTACAAAAAAACCCATCTCTTCCTTATCTTCAGATCCTTTTTTTTTTATTTTTGACTAGTAAACTTTTCTTACATCCTTTGTGGAAGTGGGTAAGATGATCACTTTTCTGTAGCATTGTAATATTTCTTGGAGAAAATGCTGGTAAACAGTAGAAGACTTTATACCTCTGTCCAAAACGTTGCATGTGGTTTTAGGGAGCGGAAGCAGCTTGGATTGCCCTTTAGATAAAAGTAGCAAAGTTAAGGAATTGGCTTAAGTTCATGGGGATCTAAGAGCTATAGAGAACTTACTGAAATTGTATTATAAATAGCAGGAGCGTGGATTGAAATGAAGTAGACTGCTAATCATAGGTATTGGTGATGAGTTGAAGGACTTTATCTTGCAAGGACGAACTGTGGCAAAAGGTCTGTCTTGCATTTGTAAGTAACAGCAGTTAAACTGAATTAGAGAAGGACCTTCATTTTTTTTAGATGCTAGTGTTATCTATAAGGGGAGAGCAAACCCTTACATGGCAAAAGTTGTCTGTGTAAGCATGTTATAGAACAGTCATGGTTCTCGGCACACAAGTAACCACCTACCCAAATGCGTGCCACAGTGCTGAGCTCACGCTTTCAAATCTGAAAAATTCAGATATCACACTACTGGGCTGAAAACCAGTCCCAAAGTCCTGGTGGAAGGAGCCTTGTGCACTCAGGTTATCCCTGTGGGACATCGAGGACAGTTTGTGCATAAAGCTTGCAGGGTTGAGCCAAATAATTCATAGTAGTACATAATTCCATAAAATGGTGAGAGTAGATAATTCCCAGTGTGGGATGTCTTTAGAGATTTGTTTTTGAATTGAGAGAATTTTATCTTTTTGCGCATATGCAGTTTGCTTTGGCCCAGAAGGTTAAAGGTGGTCATTGTTACCTGGGCACCTCCAAAATGTCAGCAATTGGAGGGGTCTGTTTTCTGAAAATGCTTTTTTGGGTTTCTTTACTGTGTTCCCCATTCTGTTGGTCATCCGGAAATTCGCTAGTGGCTATTGCTTTTTTGGAGGGTCTGCAGAATCAAAAATTCATGTGTAAAATAGATGTGTTTGATTTTTGTTGTTTTGAGTGGGTGGTGGTAGGTGAAGAAATCCTTTCATTATCCTGTATAAGCTTATTATTTCAATGAGGCTAGGAGCCTATAAAAAGCATAAAATGCTGTGTTCAAAGGCTTTCAATCTTAGAGTTATGTGCTCAAGGGTATACTCTCCTGATTTGTTCTAATTTGACTGCTTTAGTGGCACTAGATAATATCAAGCTTTTATTCTGTGTGATTTATATGGATAAGGAAAATACTGTTCACTGTTTCTCAGACCAGGAACAATGTTCTTTACACATGACTTTTAATACAGCTGTTGTGAGCCTAAATAAATGCCACTTTTGAATACACACGTAGCTCCTGTATAATTATGGAGCAGTATGGAGTTTATGAGAGAACCTGCAGCATTGTTGAATGCTTCTCAGCTGATGTTTGGATAGAACAAATAAGCTTAAATAATGTCTGGAACGGATTGTTTGAAACTTGGGCCAGACTTCCATTTCCTTACTTGTTTTCAGTGGCTCTTTACTTAATCAGTGGGACTAGTGGGCTGTGGTGCCACGCAGCATCAGGCTGTAGCTGTGGATAATGGTGGGTTTTCGTTGTCTGTGTGATATTTACAGCTGAAGTAGTGAATGGAAATTTTGAGACCTTCCCCCCCCCCCCCCCCCCCCCCAGTTAACATTGTGCAGAGATAGAAATGAACAAAAATATTGTGCAAAATGAGTAAGTCAGACCAGTCCTACAGAGGGTGGCAGGTGAGGTTTATGCTAAAACAGGCATTCAAAAATACTTCTTCCAAGGTATTTCCACACACAAATAATGAGCCACGCACAAGCACCCAACAAATCTGTTCTTTGAGTTTGGTGTTTATGCATGGGAGGAACTCCACATAATGAAGAATAGATTTGTGGATATTTATCTGACTTCAAATTGTTTGACAACAATTTCATCTTGATCAGTTTACCAATATGAGGAGATAGCTGTGTGTCATCCTCCAAATCCTCTGTCCTGATGTCTGCATCTACTGCTGAGTAACTACACTGGGCTGTTCTGGTTTGTGGCATAACAGGTACTGATATAAATACAAACAAGAATATAATATATTTTGCTAAAATATTTTTTTGCTTTTGTCTTTTTGATCCTCCATTAACATGCGTTGTCTTGCTTCTTTGTCCCACATTGTGCAACTGATTCTCCTTGTGTCTCTCCTACTAACAAATATTAAAAGAACGAATACGCATCACAAATTTTCATCATGATAGAATGTTTGAAATGTGCTGCAACTTTGAGAGAACAGTTGGTGTTTCCGCTTTGATATGGTGAGTAATGTATTTGCTTACTTCGAGTCCTGTTTGATAACCTGCAAAGCTACCTTTAACTTCACTGAAATAGGGCTGGGTTTCTATTCTCGACAATCTGTAGGAAATGGTCGAGATGCCAGCATAGCTAACAGAGATCTGACACGTCCTCCTTTATTTTTGTTAAATACTTCCCTCTAAAAGTAGTTGCGTCGAATGTGACTTTAAAATTTAACTTCTCAAAGTTTGCATGTTGTTCACCAAGTGGTTTAATGTACTAAAATAGCAATTGCCGTTTATTTTTAAGCTTGAGGAAAAAGCTTTTTTTTAATGATTAAATTTACAATGCAAAAAAAAAAAAAAAAAGTTCCCTACCAGGCTTTAAGTAGGTCAGGATCTCTGCCACCCTTAAAAAGGAAATTGCAATCTGACCTGCTCAAAGGCTAGTGTGGGATGGGGGGGCGGAGATTTTGGTGTGTTTTTCCTTTCTCTTTTTTTAATAAGTCAGAACATATTTGTTTTTGAGATTGTTTCGCTGGCTACGTGTTGTATATTGTAGAGTATTTCAGGACATCCCTGAAATATTTATCATGCTACGTCCCACCAAGAATGTAATCTTAAGGTCTCCACTGTTTATGAAGCACAGTCTATATTTTATCTCATGCTGAGAAAAGATGTGATAATGGTTGTTTAGGGATTATGTGAAAATGGAATGAGGAATGACCCTTAAAAATTGGTAGGAAGTAGGAGATTCCCAAATGAGACTAGGGAGGTGGAAAGGTGTTTAATTGCTACTGTTGGGATTTTCTAATGAATATCTCCTTTGGACTTATACTGGTGCAAATGAAGATTGGTGAGATAAAGAAACATTTTTCAAGAAAATGCAATAAAATCTGTTGGGTTACAGAAACTCGAACTAAACCTGTAACTCCAGTAACTTGCCTTTTAGTGCTGCAGTTTCACGAACTGCAGCCACAGAGCGTGGTAAGTTGCATGTGATGCTAGAGATCACCAGTAGATCAAAAGTGCCAGCTCTGGTAAGTGATATGGCACAAATCTAGCCTTTTGTCACAAGGCTAGAGCGGACTCTCCTGAATAAACCACCCATTGCAACAAGAGATGCCTTACTTGGTTTTTGGGTTCATTCTTTTCATCTCCTTTAACTTTTTTAGGTTACAAACCAAGTAGATTTGTCAGATTAGTGCTTGGTTGCAGAGCTCTGTGTGGCCCGTGGCATGTTCAGGGGCAAATGTTGTGCAGGTTTCTCTGGAGGGCCTAACCCATGGCTCTGTGCAAATACAGGGAATGACCCTGGGGGGTCCCTTGCACCCCTGTTTCTGTGTGTGATTACACTGAAGTGAACTTGTTCAGCAAGCCCTGAACAGTTTGTTAGATTTTTTTTTAATTATACCTATCTTTCATGTCAAAGATATATGTATTTTTAATATTTTTCTATGTTTTCAAAAATAGAAATACACAAACCTTTCACTCTTTGCAAGTAGATTTTTCGTTTTATAAGATGCCAGTCTTTCTTTCTAAAAGATACTTGTCCAGGCTTATTTCTTTAAGATTTAAATCTGTATTTGGATGAAAGATGGCAATAAAATGTTATTCAGTTGGGGTTTTTGTTTTTCTTTCTTCTGATGAGATCTTGTGCAACTTAAGAATAATTTAGATTCGGCTTCGTAAGGTATTTAAAGACTACTTGGAGATCATTCTTTTTTCTCTGACATCCAGCTATTCAAATTGTAATAGTAAAGGCAACAGAGATTTAGCAAGTCATTCTAAATGGTGCTTTAGGGTAGGAAATAAAGAATGCCCCAATCAATTGAAATTCCAGCAGGGAATTGGGATATGATGTAAAATTACTTACACTAGGCTGGGAAACTGGAGTGTTCTCAACAACAGAAATACTACTGAGTCCTTATTACTCAAAGGCTACTGGTGCTTTTGGTCTGTCTCACTGAAAAGGCAGCAGTCTTGGGAAGCAGTTTGTTCCCTAAGGCTGTATTGGGCTGATGAAGAGGAGGGAATGATTTACCGAGTCATGACCACCACCGATTTATTGAGTCATGACCACCACCGTTCGCTGCACAGAAGTCGTTAATCTAAACTTGTTTTGCTTGTGAGCTAAGGCATAGCATGGTGCATGGCGTACAGATGTACGCATCAGCTAATATGTACTTACTAGCAGGAGATTTTTTTTACATGCTAGTAGAATATATGTCCATATTAAATTAAATGTACTATCTGAAATAAGACAAGCTGAGAATGCTTACTTTCTAGTTTTCTTGCGTGCTCTTGTTTCAGTTATTAAAGACAGACAAGCAGAATGGTATAATCTTATCTTCTCTTTTTCTACAAGGTGAAAAAAATAGATACAAATGAATCAAGTTTTGATCTCTGAGACATACACACATTATGATTTATGCCAGATAAATTAATTGGTTGTTAATAAAATAATACAAATCTGTGTAATTTATGAAAAACTGCTTTAGAGTGATGGTTAGGAGTTATTTCTGTTAATAAGCAGAAGGAGCAGATGCTAGAACATCTGTGCCATGCATGTTGCCCTTTAAAAAAATTTTCAATATTCAAAGATGCATGTAATGTTTCAATATCTTCAACAAAATAAACTTTTTTCTCTCCTTTTTTTATATTTCTTTCCGAGTTGTTGTTATCTCGGGGTTTCAGAATGTAGAGCATGTGGCTAGGACCTAGATAGGACTGGAGACACCTTCTGGGTTATCAAATCTAGTTACCTGTTAAAGACAATCAGGTCATCAAATCCTCCTTGTGAGCTTATAAACCGTCATTTTGAAACTAATTTTTGCCTTGTTACTTCTGTTGGATGTGGCTCCAGACTCTCACTATTGTGGCTGCTGAAAACTACAATTTCCAGTATAAATTTTTACTCTACTGGTTGGATCTGCTTATTTTAGTTTCAGTAGCTTTTTCTGCTGTTTGTCCTCTGATAAGCCAATCTTCCCAATCTTGTGATCATCTTAGTTACCCTTTTCTGCATTTATAGGGTGGGCTCACCTGTTCTGAGTGTGACCAGAACTGCACTTGTCATTTCAGGTGAAGTCTCACATGATTCTGTCTTGCTGACAGCAGCAGCTCTTCTGATACATCCTTGGGTTGCGTGTGCCTTTTCATGACTGTATCACATTGCAGAAGGACCATGAGATGCTCTTTAATTGGTATAGGGGTGTCTCGTGCTCTCTAAATGCTGAACTCCCAGTGACTGTGTGACTTGTTTCAAATGCATGAATTTGTTTTGTTCGGTTGTCTTGCTTTCTGCTTCTGTTGTGGAAGGACTTGCCTGTAAACTAATCTTGTGTGGGTTGTTTAAAATATTCCTATATAATGTGAGATGCTCTTTGTCTCTCTCATTTTTAGCAATTCTGTCTGCTACCCCACCCATGCTTGTATTGCTTGTGTTGTAACTGTACTTCGACTCACCTTTCTAGAGGTGTGTTGATCAAGCAGCTTTTAGGATACCCTGAAATAATGCCGGACACTTTTTGAGTCATGTTCTCTCTCTTTATACTTTTGGATCAAGCTAAAATAGCTGGGTATGCCATAAAAGCTTTGTAAGAGGGAAAGGAAGGACAAATTTTAAAAAACAGCACTGGGTGCTATTGAATTCAGAGCTTGGGAAGAGAGGAACAGCTTTTTATGCTCTCTCGTGCAGTGGCTATCCCCGATAATTTAGTTCTGGGGTCTTGTTCAGACAGAAAGGACATTTCTGGGTGTCCCTGACCATGCCGGGCTTCTCCAAAGGTTTGATTTACTGTGATTACTGCCATTGACACTGGTGAGGAGCTCTCTTCCAGGGAAAATATTTCTCCTACAGTTGAGTTGTCTTGCCTCAGATGTTATTATGTGGTTTGTAAAGAGTGTGCTGAATGCTGGGGAGGGTCTTCTGTTGCCAGAGGATGTGATCCTACATCAGCCTAAGCTGTTCAGAGGTTGCCTCCTGTGGTGCCATCCTCTTCCCTTGCTTTCCAGCCCCATCTGCGCTGATGCTGATGCTCATGTCATGGACATGTCAGCAGTTGGGGGTATCTCCCTTTGCCAAAGCCCTCTTGAGTGTCAATACACGAGTGGAAGCTGCCTGAATGGGAGCATTGTTTGTGGGATGCCCTAACCTGTCTGAAGTCTGCAGGAAGTTTGGCTGCTGAACTTGTTGGGACCCGGAGTTCACTTGAGGGTTCTCCTAGTTCCGCTTTGAAGAGCAAATCTGCAAAGCTGTGTAAGTACATAGTGGTGTTTACCCATGGTGCTGGGCACCTACCCGCATTGTTCGGTAGTAAACACAGTCCCTGTTCCCTGTTCTTTTCATGCTTCAGCTTTCCTAATGAATGAGTCTTAAACATGTCTGGCTTTCAAGAGTTTCATGATAGTGGTGTGATATGCCTGCTTTGCCTGGGATTTTATATTTGACAACATCCTGCTTAAGCTTTCTCACCCTGGTTGCTCATTCTGACCTTCACTTTGCCCTTTGCTGTGTGCTGGTACAAGCATTTGTGAACTGTGTGGTGAACCAAATGGGAGAGTTCATCTGGCTGAAAAATAACCCAGCAAATAACCATGTGGCTGCACAAATGTTTGTTTCTGGCTTGTGGGAGAGGACAGCGTACAGCAGTGTGAAGGCAGATTACAGCAGCTTCTTTGGCATTGGTGCCGATTTAACATGGAGAAATACAATTTTGGCGTTCCTAGGCTGCATATATAAAGTCAAGGTCATTAGGACTTTTGCTACTCATGACAATGGGACTTGGTGTCCTAACCCTTGAGTTTGGTCACTTATTTCTGACAAATTACATCAAAGGAAACAGTTGATTTTTCTCGTATCATAAACCAGGATTTATGCAGGTACTCCCATGTAGCATTTTGTCATGGTAGATTGTTCTTTCAGTCTTCTCAAACCAAGCAAAGTTAATGGTAGAGAGGACAACTTTTCACTACACATTGGTTTTTGAGCACTGACAGTGTTCTCGGAGATATCCAGAACATGGATGAAGCAGCTATTGCTCCAACAGACTGGTTTTTTTTAAAGTTGTCTTTAAGTGCGTATACATACACCCACACTGTCTCTCTGTATTTGAATAGCTTAAGGAAACTGGACTGTGTACTTTTTATGCTTTGAGTGAAATACAAGCCTATGCTCTTGGCAGAAATTTGGCTTGGTTCCTCGCAAAGCTGGGAGAGATGAGCCAACATATGCAGATCATTCAACAGGTACGTTTGCAAGAGATCGATAAAGGTTTTGATTTTTGAGATGGTTTTGAACACTTGCACATTTCCCATTGAGACCCCAACCCACCATTGGCTTTACAGAAAACATTGGTCATACGTCTGGTTCTCTTACAGATATGTGTCTTATCAACTTGATCTTACTTCAGAGATTAGACATGAAATATGGGAGTGTCTTGTGACAAGCCCTCGGTAATGTGGTCAGGATATCCCATCATGCCACAAACACCTTTTAATTTTTTTTTCCCTTTTACTGTATAGCCGCATTTCCTCGTCTTGCTTCCACATGCTGTTGTACTGTAAAATGCGTTGAAATTACAGAACAGAAATAGAAATCTTGTTTTAGATCAAGTAAAATATTTGTCATGACTATTTTGGGTCCTCAAAGCATTTATTTTCTGTTGTCTGTGTTTTAGTTTTTTCCAGTGTGATTTCTGGCATATGCAGGTGTTTCATAAGACTGAGTAAATGAATGCTTAAAATACTTGAGTTAGTAAGACCTGTCAGCTCTGGGGTAAATGGATGTGGAAGGAGAAGGAAGCAATGTGTCTTGTATGGAGTTTAGGGTGAGATCTTAAACTTGTTAACGGTAAGTATGTTTGTCTTGTGAGACAATGGGCAATGTTGAGCTGGATCATGCCTAAAAAAAGTGCCGTTTCCGCATTTTAGGCAGACATGGAAAATGTCATAATTGTGTCTTAAGTTCAGGTGTGCTGTGGGCAGTTGCTAATCTTGATCGCTACCCAATTTGGTGTTTGTTGAGAACCCTGAAAACTTGCAAAGGTTCTTATTCAAAGAGAATAAAGCATAATAACAGGGTTATTGACATAGTTGAATTATTAATTTAGTGCATGTGTTTGCCCAGTAGACTGTAATGGGTTTGAAGTAGTTGTTCTGGTACACTGGGTAAATTCTCAGTCAATTTTGGTATGCCTAGTCATTGTGAAAACACTTATTTCTCAATGCCACACAGCTGCTCTTGAGGTGTCAAGAATTGGCCTGTCAAATATTGGCCTGTTGTTTGACCAAATTGACATAATTGTGCTGTAAGACGTGGGTTTTATGATTGTGTGCTTAATTGACTAGGCAGCAATATCTCATAAAGAACCACTTTTATTTAAATAACTACAGAAATATTTTATCTATACTATCCAGAGTTAATACCATAGAAGGGTCTTAGCTATTTTTTTTTTTTCCTAGGAAGAGACAAAAGGCTCATCTGTACTGGATAAATGTGTATTAAGTTTCAGCTTGCTGCAAACTCTCTTGTCAGGTCCAAGCCACTTAAAATGGTTTTGTAATGGATGTTGAAACACAATGGGTGGTTGAAATGTTTCTGTTTATTATTGAGTCAGTATGTCTTTTTTGCTTAAAATGCCAGTCATTCAAGGCTGTAGTTCAACCGCTACCTGGTCTGCTTTGTTTCTGGTGAGCTTAGTTGAGATGAACTGGTCTGTATGTCAGAATATGTATATGAGTGTTTGGAAAATAGGGTTAACTGTGGCTGAGTGTCTCCTAAATTTTTGAGATGTCTGGGCTCATTTAGCCGCCTCCTTTCTGCAATATGGAGCAGAACTTACCTGACAGAACAAAAATGAAACAAAAGTGTGTGCGTGCATCCTTTTCCCAAAAGAGATAAGGAGTCTGAAATAAGGATTGGATGCTCAGCAGCTTGGCAGATGATGCTGAGAATTGACATAATACAGATATAGGCAGAGTACTGGAGTCAGTTTGTTTGTTTTTTGTTTTACTTTCTTGTTTAAAAAAGGGGTTAAGATCAACTCTTTGGAGTCTCAATACTTTTGAGAAAAAAAAAAATGTCAGCAAAGTAATTGCTGAGATTTTTGTCTTGCAGCACGTGTTGCTGTGGGCTGAACAGAGGGGAGCTGCAGACAACTGAAGATAGCTCATCAACAGTGTTTAGAAACCAAAAGTTCTCATCTGTTGAGAGTTGTGATTTCTGCCTGAAACCTGAGATGTGTCCTATTGCCGCAACGAGCTGTAATCTCTGCATGGTGTGTGGGCTGCTTGTGAGACCTGTTTACTAGTTGAAGGTGGACCCATCGTGGGGTTTTCAGACAAACAGGAGTTTTGAGAGCATTCTGTAGTTGTCTCCTTACAAGGTGAGAACGGGAAAATCCTCATTGGTAGGACTTCACAGAATCTCAACAGAGGAAGAGGAAAGGAGTAATTGGTATCTTCTCCCAACTCCCTGTTGTATGTGGCAGACAGGGAAGAGATGGCGCAAACATGGGCAGCTGCTTCTGCAAGTATTTGAATAAGGATTTCTGAATTCCTGAAGCTGAGGTGTGAAAAGGAGAAGACTTTTGTCCCCAACTCCTTTCTCATCTGGGAGCTACTGATCTCATAAGCTCCTTTATTCTGAGGCTCTCAGAAGTGTATGGTGTCATTGCAGTCACGCTTCTTTCTCTTTCCTCAGCTTTTGATCCCTAAACTGTAACATGGAGAAAAAAAATTTGCTTTTTCTCAGATCTCTGAGCGCTTTGGATTGCAGAGATCCTCATTGCTGCAGACTCTAGGAAGAGCTGCCTTCTAGGCTGTGTCTATTAGTCCAACAGCCTAGAAAATAAACCTGCAATGGCCAATTGCAAATAGGAGATGAACACTTGGCTATGCAGCAGAAACCACCGTGGGTTATAAGGACTTGCTAAATGTAGTGAAGGTTGCAAAATAAACAGGTTTGACAGCTGCTTGCTCCAAATCGGGCTGTCTCAGTTCAAGAATCTCTGTACAAGAACACAAATTTGTCTTACCCAAGCTAAGCAAAAAGCCTGTGAATGTTTCTAGAAGCGTCTTTGATTTAAAAATCTAGATTTTTTTCTGTAAGCTTTCTCACGTGTGTGTTTTCCATTGGTTTTTAATGTTCCCTCTCCATAAATCAAGAGTCATTCCATTTCTGTAAGTAAATTTCCCTCTGACATCAGAATTGAGGAACAAGTGAAAACACATCTTTTTTTTTGCTGATTCTTTCCATTCCGTTTGCTTGTGGTTCAAGTCTTGGCTATATATTGAAGGCTCTATTATTTTTTAATCTAAACTGTTTTTTCTGTAGTAGAGAGTACCATTTGTTTTGTGTGTTACTTTAAATAACTGAAACATCTTGGTTATAGAAGCTAAAAAAGAGGGGCTTAGAGATTCTAAATATTTGATACTGTTTAATAAGTAAGTCTACTAAAAATAGCCTTTGTAAAGAAGGGTAGTAACTCGTTCTGTAATATTCCTAGTCAACAGCAAAAGCCATAAAGATTTTTTTTTCTTCTGAAGTGATTAATGGCTGCATATCTGAAGTCCTGCAAATTTTTGCTATGCTCAGCAGAATCTAAATTTTTAAAAGAAAGAATATCTTGTACTCCTGCTTGTGAAAATAGCTCTTCCTTTATTCTGTTTGCTCTCTTGCCAGCCAAGCTAGCAAAGTAAGCAGCACCATCAAGCTATGCTAATGTTGTGAGCCATTTTCATCCGTTCAGTGTCCAAGAGGCTTGATTCCTTATCTGCCATCATCTCTTCATGATGTCTATGTGTGGGGAATGCAAGATTGGGTACAAATCTTGTAGCCTTTGAAGATACTTTGTCCAAAACAAACAGTTCCAGTAAATGTAGTTTAGTTGATAAATATCTAACAGTTTTCCAGAGAGGAACCTCTGCTTGTTTTCTGCAATATACCAAAAGCATTTTTAGTACAATCCTGAAGTCCTTGAACACTGACATGAAGACATGTAGTGCTGTTTGGGCACTGATGGTGCCAAACCATCTAGATGCTTTATTATTTGCTTTCCTCAAAAATGTGGTGTCGTTCTAGACTGCATAGAGACTAAGCCATTTGTTTAATATTTTATGGGGATGAAAGGGAAGATGACAGATGAAACCAGTGTCCATGGAAATGAAAATGAGTGTACTGATAGTTATTATCCTGGTGTGGAAGGAGACTATTATTCCTGGAGGTGCTGTGATTGCTTTTGTTGGTGACGTTACTAATGGTCTTCCCCTGTTGTCCACACACATGTAGCTCCCTGGGCATTTTCTATTGATGTCTTAATCCAAATTACCTATTCTCAGGATACAAACTTAAATTGAAAAGGTAATGAAAGCTTTTAGTGAATGAGTGAAAGAGAATACAGATCACAGAGGCCCTACAACCTTAGTGTGAAGAGGAGGATTGGCAATATCACACCCTGAGTGTTTGTTTAGACCTCATGTGAAGCTGTTGTCTTTAGACTTACTCAGTTTTGAAAAAACATACAGACCTGATTTTTAAGCATGAACATTTGTCATCGTTAGTTTATATATGTAGCATGTATGCATACATAATACATATATGCATATTAAAAATAGCTGAGTTAAGGCTCCTAATTTAAAAAAACATGTAGCCACCTGTACTGGCCATGATTTGCAGGTGTTTCAATGCTTTGCTCATTTGGGGAAAGCCATGTATGATGTGTTGGCCAATAAAAGATGCACTGAATGATGTCCTGCTTCCACAGTCAGACTGTCCTTACACTAAGGCAAATGGAGAAGAGTTGGACTTGCACAGAAATGGAAGGATCACCTGAATTGATGTGGTCTATGTGCCATGAGGGAGCTCTGTAATGCCAGCTGTGGTGGTGAGGTGTCTGGCTGGTGCATGGGTTGGGTATCGTTGGTGAAGTCAAAGAAATTGTATCTCTTAAAAAATCGTCAAGTCAGGTTTTGAAATTATTTCATGTCTTGAAATAAAGATTTATTAAATCCACCTTTATTGAAATCTGCCTTGCTGATGTTTGCATATACTCTGGCTTAGTGGTCTGCTGTTAAACCAAAAGGAGCTCATTTGGGGATGGCCTTTTTCCCTCTTTAAGAATGAGGTGGAAATGTGTGACCAAATGTGTTTGCTATCGCTGGAAAAGTGGCTGCAGTTTGTAGGGGCAAGAATGACAGACCTGCTAGGAAGTAAGCTTGGGATCCAACTGTGTATGTTACATCTGTCTGGAGATGGAGAGGAGGCAGGATTTGGACAGAGTCCAGGTCTGCCCTTGACTTGTCCTATATAACCCCTTCTGAATTCAGAAGGAATTATCTGTGAATGAATGTAAGGGTGGATGTGCGTGAGTGAGAACTTGATCACCTGATGTGGGATTCCCATAGTGAGGTGTTGACTCATCTCTTTTTGTATGAAAAGCTGTTTTCCAGCCTTAGAAATGCTGGTTCCAGTTTGGGAAGGCATTGAAGCACTTGTATGAAGTGCTTTTCCAAGGAGGGATTTTTTCCATAGTCAAGTCCTGTGTAAACTTGAAATGTCTTTGATTTAGGGAAGGGGGAGAGGAGGGGAAGTGAAGTAGTTTCAGGTGCTACTGTCTGTGCATAATATCTTGCACATGGAGACCCTGTTCTCTTGGTCCTTAGGCAATACCAAGATAAGAAAAACAATATGAACACCTGCACTTGGATCCACCTGCCAAGTTCTGTAGCCTTACACTCCCTTTTCTGTAACTTAAAAATAGTAAAGAGGAGGCAGGATTTTTTTGCTGCGTTTTGGTTGCTGTGTTGAGAGAGACATATAAACAGCATGGGCTGCCAAAATGAAGGAGATGGTGAAGCTGCCCTTATGTACGGGGCTGTTGCATGCACAGACAGGTTGGAGGAGGGAGGAAAAACCCTTTCCCTGCCTTGCTTTCTCTCGTGCATTTAGTGTTCCTGCAACCGTGGGAGCAACTTAAAATATTTTCATAAAGAAGCATACTTCTTGAGTTGATGTCCCAGTAACTTCTGTATTTCAGGCCTAGTGTACTAAAAGGTTTGATCTTTCCCTTCCCAGATAAATTGTGTTTAAATGTGCTTGGTTTTCAATTAGAGGGATTCCGGAGCAGGAAAACTTCCAAGTAAATTCAAGGTTTGCTCTTTAATGTTGGCAGCTGCTGTGCAAGATGCATTTTGGAACTGTAGTTCTACTTGTGTTAAGAAAAAAAAAAATTGCTCTGATTTTTTTTTTTAATTGTGAGATACAATTGCACTTGTTTTGCTCTTTCTAATCTCGAAAACAGAAGCCGGGTAAAACTGGTTGACTCTAGCTAGCTCTGCCTCTGTAAGTACTGGAACCAGTTTAGTTGGGGATAGGTCTCCAGGGTGAAAGTTTTGTTTAAGATCCTTCGCAACCATGTCAGTATTGTTTCTCTTAACTTGTTTAGCTTTTGTGCTGGGTTTGTGAAGGTACAATACAGCTTAGCCCTTAATGTACAACTGTTTTGGCTTCAATATAGCCAAGCTATAAATAGACACCCCCTTGCCTCCCCAGCAGTAGGAAATGACTGCAGCAGGTGGTGTCCTCTGCTAGAAATTTGCACATTATTAGCACCCAAGTACTTTTTTTAAAAATTGACTTTCTCGTTGTCTGCTCTTCCTTTATTAAATACCAACTGACTAGTCAGCAAGCGTCTTGTTAAAATCTGAAATCGTCATTAAGACAAAAGAAATAAAACCAGAAAGTTAGCTTTGATTTATTTTTGTGCAGCCTCTGTGTGAAGTATATTTTATGCGCAATTTAAAAAGTATTAACAGAAGGCACAGGAGAGCTGCGTAATGCTGGTTGCTGGTTAAAATGGTATTTCAGTTTTTAACTGTATTGGGATGGAGTTTAGCTCAGGATTATTATGGCTGTTCCTTCACGGTAAGATTGGTGGGTGCTTGGAAGGCTGTGGGCGAGATTTATATCCCTGCTTGTGCTGAATAGTACCTTGTGCTGTGAGTGGCATCACGCAAAATAAACGGGGCTTCTTGTGCAGCAAAGTAGTGCTCACAGTAAATAAGGTTATTGCAGTCTGGTCCACGTGAAATGAGTTTGGTGTCAATAAATAAGCTTTCCCTTGACACAAAACCCGTCGTTGTGTTTAGGTTAACTTTCAGTCTCGGCAAAGAGGCCAGGGAGTTTGGGCAGGGGGAATAAATACATTTGGGCTGCTGAGATTGTTTACTTTCTGCAGTGGTGGAAAGCCCTTGCCTCCTTGCCACTGTTGGGTGCTGAAGAAATAGTGAAATCAAGGGGAGATGCGCTGTGTACTTACAGTGTGTGTAAACAACAAAAGGGGGACAATCCTGTGTTTCAGTTACTGTTTAACATGTATGTGCCTTTGTGTCTCCTCCTTTCTCCTGTAGATGCGAGAGCTGTGTGGAACTGCTGTTTGTGAGAGGGGCTGGGAATTGTCAGGAGTGTGATACCCCCCTGCGGAAGAGTAACTTCAGGGTACAGCTCTTTGAGGATCCTGCTGTTGACAAGGAAGTAGAAATTCGGAAGAAAGTACTGAAAATGTGAGTGTCGTCAGTTAAAAGAACAGAAGGTGGATGTATTTCATGGATCACCATTTTTAAAAAAATTGACTTACCCCTCCAGTAGTACAAAGGAGATAATTTTTTTTTTTTTTTAAAAGAGACGACCCAGAAAACTTGACTCCATTTAACATGCAGGGATTTCAGAGAATCTGATTTTATGCAACAACTGAGGGCTGAATTCTCCATTTAGCCTTGAGGGATTCCTGCTTAGCATTAGAAAATGTTGGGTGTTTCTATGTAGCCTCCTTTGGCAAAGATTTGCCTTATAAACGGAGATGATTAGATACTGAGGACTACAGCTGCTTTCCCTCTGAGGGGGTGACCATGGGACTGGGGCAAGAAACAAGACCTTGATTGCTTTGTTCCCTGGGGACCTGTTCTGGGAGTTGAAGGCCAGTTCCCTTCAAAATGAAAATGGACAAAAGAGAAGTTATGTTCACATTGTTTTCTACTTCACGCAGCAATTGTTAGTGGAAATACTTCCTTACAAGCCTTGTGTTACTAGTCTGTCATGCAGATTTCAGCACTCTTGGAATTGAGGTAAACGAGGTCTAAAATTGCATCTCACTCCTTGTGGCCAAGAAACAGCATTTTGTAAGGAAAATAAGTGAGCTAGTTGATGTGTTGGTAGAAGAGGGTCTGATGGAATGTAACAAACCTGGAGAAAGTTGCGTGTGCAAAAACGAACATACAGGTAAATTGTAAGCTTGGCAGCGTTTATCTAAGACTTAATACAATACTAAATGAATCATATGATTTTGCTGACATGGGGAAATTGCGTTGTTGAATACCTAGGTGCTGATGTGGAAAGTAGTAGTAATTTTGATGTTTGATTATAAAGTCTACTGAAGTTAACAAAAGTCAAACTGGAATGAAGTCAACTTAGTTGACGAAACATGGAATGAAGTGTAGATAGAACAGAAACATTGTAAAATGCTTGGCCCGCTTGGATTTGCCAGATTAATTTTTCATAGGGAGAAAAAATGTCCCCAAATTGGAATTTGGCCCGAGTTCTCGTGATTAGATTTTTATACTGCTGGGTGTCACGTATCTTGGTCCGCGGAGCAGGCAGAATCTCAGCTTTCTATTTTCTTGGGAAGAAAGCATGTGTGTCTTGACTTTCAGAGGCTGTCCATGTTCTAGCCAGTTGTCCCTTCATCTTTTTACTTTTTCCAGCTATCAAAAGCTGGATAAATGAGTTCTGGTATGGTCTGTTGATATGAAATAAGATAATTGTGTAGCATGTTCAATTTGCTGCTGACATATGCTTTCTGTTGGTGGCACAAAGCCAACTCCCCTTTTCCAGTAGTTCTAGAAAAGCTTTTCTTGTGCGTGTTACTGTTGTCTCTGCCTTTGTTAACAGGTTTCTCATGGTGAAGGGCTGGCTTGGAATTAGTATGTACTAGCCTCTGTGCTCCTGTTTACCTGTAACCCTGGAAAAAAGAATCAGCAAACAGTAGGCAAAGATAGCACTGATTTATGTCAGACCGGCTCCTTTCCTTTCAAACAAGCGCTTCTGTCTCCTTGTAAAGATTCTGTACATTGGTCAGTTGTGGGAGCCAGAAAGCACGTTGTTGATAAAACTAGGTCAATACTTAGTACGCTTGTAGCAAGAGCCTTGTTGAACTAAAATCGCATCTTAATATAAATACTTATTTCTCTTCTCTCAAAGATACAATAAAAGAGAGGATGACTTTCCGAGTCTAAGTGAATATAATGATTTCCTGGAAGAAATAGAAGAAATTGGTAAGTCTTAATGCTTGCATTTTTGATGTGCTGTGCTCATGAGACCATAGGCTTTTATCTTCTGACTCAGCTGCCTATCAGAATGTCTAAGTTGAGTTTCTGTAATAGGCTTTATCATAGTGTCAGATGTTTATCTAATTACTTTTTTCTGTACATTTTTAATCATATTTGCTGAACTGTAGGACATCGTTAAGTAAAACGTTTTATCTCCCAAAGGAAAAAACATGATTCAAAGAGGAAGTAGTGCTTTACAGCTGAAAAAGAAAGGCTTGCAGGGAATTGTCGGTACTGCACTGGGAAAGATTAAACAAAGAGAGGAGAAATTGAAATTTTCATTGTATGCCTCCATTAGCTTTATCTACCATGACAGAAGCCATATGGTGTCTTTCATCATTTTTGGTTCTGCAAGTACAGTAGTTGAAGCTGCTTTGAAGCTGATGACCTTACATACCACTGTGGTAGCATTTTACGTTGCTGTGCAGAAAGGGAAGGTTTAGGAACAAACACTGATTTCTTTGGATTAGTTGAAGCAGAACTTTGCCCTTTGGGAAGGGACTACGTTATCAACAGAGTTTATTTTCTTCTTAGTTAGGGTGACTTGTGATTTATGGTGGAGTGATGGATTTTGCTTAGAAAAACAAGGATGTGTTCAGAGGAGCGACTCCTAAATGGCTTGTTTCTTGGGTTTTATGAGCTTCTGAGACTTTTCTTTCATTGTCCTGGAGGAAGAAGAGGTGGCTTAGAACGTGCAGCAGAGGCAGTGAATGTGTTTTGAAGGAAAACACAGAGATGCTACTCTCCGTCAGTTTCTGAAAGTAGCCCTTGCTCCTCTTTGCACTGTGGTGTTTTGTAGAAATGCATCCAGTACACTTACTGCTGCAAGTAATCTATCATGTTTTTGTTGGCATTAGAAGGTTGAGGCTGGAAAGCTAAATTGTGTGCCTAGGAAACACTAGGCACACTCATATCTGTCCGAATATCTGGAGGAGATGATGTGGGTGTAGTTCTGTTTGTATATTTTTTTGGATGGTGCGGGGGAAGGAGAGGGTGAGTAGAGAGAATGATTGCTTCTTAGCCAGAGGATCCTGGTGTGTGCTTGTGGAAAGGAAAACTGCTTTTTATTTACGTAGCATTAAATACAGGTTTCCTACTTAGTGCTGTTACAGGGGTTTTCAGCATCTGCAACAAGGGAGTTGAAGTTTTGCCAGAAGTTGCCTGAATCTCATCAATTTGTGCAGAATGTTGTGATTCTGCAGCTCTTGGGATTAGGTTGTTAAATTTCAAATGGTTCCAGAGCCTGTGCTGGTAACTTGGTTTAGCAGCAGCAGAATTTGTGGCTGGTCTTGATAACCTTGTGAAAAAAAAAAGTGAATTTGTCAATAATTGTGCTGGCCCTGCAAATGCATAATGAAGAAGCTCAAGAGTTGTCAGGAATTGGAGTTAGTTGCCTGAAATGGACACCTAAAATACTAAAAGGAATAGAAAGTCTGACTACCTCCTCGTTTCTTTATGTAGCAGCCAGGGTGATGAGAGGAAAGAAGGGGTGCAGTCAGAAGGCTCTTAATTTTCACTGTCAAAGGGGTCACTTGTGATTTACTAACTTCAGGCGGATCCACAAGCTGGAGGACAGGTTAGATTCAAGAACACCGCCTTGGGTAAGAATTTAAGCCCTGTCTCCTTTCCTGGTGACAAAGCTCTTTGCAGACATCTCGCTTTCCCCAAGCCCTTCCCTGCTTGCACTCTTGGGCAGACTTCTCCACCTGATAGTTGTCTGGTATGTGTGTGGCTGAACAATGTGTTAAAGGTGTCTTCGACTCTGCATGATTACTTCCCATTTTACTGCTGAGAGTATTTTTTTTTTTTTTTTTGGTGTGTGTGAATTCTCTGCTCGTTTGTGCATATGAACAATTAGGCTGCAAGATGGGAAAGAAAGGGTGTAGTCATGCAGCACAAAGTTTTGCCTTGTGGAGCCAATGTACAGCAGTACAGCAGGTTGGCAGTAGCTGGTGGTGGTTGTTCAAGGGGAGGAAGCTAGGGAGCAGAGAAATGGATTTCTCCTTTCTCTTCCCACCCTAAACTTTCAGGTTTTTTATGGGAGGGTTGAAGCACAGCTTTGCCCAGTTTTCTTTTTGCTGGTAAGTCTTGTTTCGTAAGTTCTTGTGGGTGTTTAAATGAAGTAGTTGCTTGGAGAGACAAAATGTAAACATGCTGTATGAGTATACGTGTGACCCTGGCACAATTCCAATAGTTTTTCCAGATATTGCGGGTAGGTCAGCTCCAACATTTGGAGCAATTGCACTGTCTTATTCCATTGATGTGATATATGACCTCACTTGAAACACATTTTCCCCCTTCCTATCAGGCGTATTATACCTACAGACTTTTTCTATTTAAAGAAGAGTTGGGTGGTGCAGCACAAGTGTGGGGAAGGTCAAACAAACATTAGGGTAGTCACCTCTTAAGATGTCTGTTATAAAAAACACATTTTTGAAGTGGTTTTGAATGTAGCCACTAAATAATGCTTTGGGCTAAAATGTGTTATACAAGGCTTTAAATAGAAACCACATTTTAAAGCGAGTTTCCCCCAGAAGAAAAATCAGTTGAACAATTTGAGAACATTGTAAACACAGTTTGTTGTCATTAACACTAGGAAGAAAAATAAAGTGAAAGGGTTAAAACCTGCCTTTGGGAAAGGTGTGGACAACATCTATTGGAGTAAGTCAGGTCTATACCCAGAGCGGGGCAAGGTTAAACCTTAGAGCGTTGTTAAAAGTTACAATTCTCTGGACATCATGCAAATTTTGCTCACTCTTTCTACAAGCTTTTCCTCTTCCCCCATGGTTTTCTTCTTCCCCAGAATATCTCCATAGCCCGATTTTTCAAAACCTGGTGTGTAAGCTCTCCAGAGCAGGGCCTGCCTCCTAGCATGTGTATTCACACTGCCTGGCACTGATCTCCTGATACCTGAATAAGGCCTCTAGGCATTACCGCAACACAATTGTTAATAGTAATTACTGCTTTTTAAAAACATTCAGTACATTCAGCTTGGAAGGAGGCTACTGTATTTGTGCCCTTCGGATTCTTGTATCTTGTTACTCCTCTAAGACTTTATGCAATCTCAGCTGCCTTGTGACTTGTCTTGCTCAGAACATTTATCTCGCAAACGATCTTTGGATAGAAAGGATTTTGGTATCTATGATCACTTGTGGGTAGTGTTGTTTATTGTTTTGCGGGTTTTTTTTCCCCCTCTGTGTGTGTATGTGCCTGGTAGTACTGGTCCTGATAATGGGAATAACCCAACTGGAAATTGGGCAGCTTAATCAAAGATCCATTACAGTCATCTCATCTGAACAAAGATTTCAGTACCACACTGTTCCAGTCAAAAAATGATCTTAGCCCGATGGGGCTGAGTGATTTCAGTCATTTATTACTATGCTAAGGTATTTTTCTGGAAAATTATTGTCCCAGTAAAAGACAGCTGAGGATAAACAGAAATTATTAATACCTAACTAGATTTTTCTGCTTTAGCTGTGGGTTTTCTTTTGTTTCTGATAATTATTTTGTTATAATCACAGAAATGTTGGTTGGAAGGGACCTGTTAAGATCTAGTCCATCTTTTCTCCCCCTCGCCCACCCCTCCCGCCCTTCCTAGAAGTACAGGGGCAGAGGTTGGCCCAGGCATCAAAAGCACCAACAGAATGTGCCACGTTAGCTTTGGACTCCCCGAGCAGACTGAGGATGTAGTTGTGTCTCCCTTCATAGTCCTCTGTCCAAAGCAGTTGCTCTTCTGCCGTTCCTAGTCTCTAGCTGATGATTTATGAAGATTATGATCAAAGAGTTGTTTGTAGTAGGGTGGGAGGAATATTTTTTTTATAACAAACTAACACTAATTTAAAATTTTTCAGCTGGCTCATACCAGCAGTGCAGATCAAACACTCTCAGCAGAGTAATCATCTACTGTCTTGTCAGTGAGGGAATGTTCCTACTATTCAAATAGCAAATATTTTTACATGGTAACGTTATTGTCTCTTAAGGAACTAGGAGGAGAAGTCTCAGAAAATTTGCAGTATCTAAGACTAAAACAGGGAGATTTTGATGGACTTAAAGCCCTGCAGTGGAATGAGATTCATTTATGCTGTGTCTCTGGACAAATTATTGTGCCATATAATTCAAATTTTTGTCCTATTTTCTTGTTTTGTTTATAACTAGGAAAATATTTTTCCATTTGTTGTAGAATTGCGTAATAAATGTTGTTTGAAAAACAGTGAAAGTCTCCCTGTAGTGGCTGAATTTCAGAAGTAGGGAGTTTTACCTAAATAGAAATAAATGTTTCAGAAAAACACAATAGTCTTCCTGTTACACTTCAACAGATGTCTCAAGGCAAGTCATTTCATAAACCAACCAATGTGAGATGGATAAGTAGATAAATAATTGTTGCATACAAAACAGCTTCTGTTTCTTTTCCCTGAAGGGTTTCAGGCCTCTTATATCGGCTTATGCTATATTTCAACATGGACAAAAATAAGTCTGGCTTCTCTTTGAAACCTTTTCAAACTAGCCATCTGCTTTGCCAGTCATATTCCGATCTATACCAATATTTTTTCAGGGCAGGTGTACCGCATGAGTTAGGTTTTTTAACTCTTTCTGGTTCTTCTAGTTTTATGATGTGTTTTGTTGTATTTTTTTAAAAAGGCAACATTTGGAAGAATTACATTTCAAATAAATTCCTGCCAAAACCCAAAGCAGACAAAATAATTAAAAAACCCCACACTGCATAGTCCTAGCTATGTAAAAGGTCAGATGTTGAGTATTAGTGACTATGTTCTTTGATTTGATACTTGTTGATTTTTTTTTAAATGCTAGGCAACTTGTGGAGGGGACAAGGGAGAAGAGAAAGAAATAATTACCTTTTGTGGCCTAGTGCCCCTTACAAAATGGACTTTGTCAACTATAATTGCGAGGATACAATGGCAAGAATTTGGTATTCTCTAAATATTGATGAAGAGATGTTTGAAGCTCATGAAAAACACATTAGAAAATATGCTGGAAGATGATCTGGCTGGTTGGCCACTGGTAACTGTGCAATGTCAAAGAGGATAGTTCGTTTTGCTGCTAGGGTGTTTGTTGTAGAGGGAAGATATTCTTTTTATTTATTAAAGGATAACTGTTGACACTAATGTTGATATAGAGATATTCAGATCTTAACATTATTGCAACAAAATGTAGTTCTTCAGTATTTTATGTCTTGAAATGTGGGCAACATTAGTGTAGAGGAGCAGATGCTGAGGACCGAGATAACGCTCCTCTTCAATGACTATGAATTAACATTCAGTGGGAGAAATCTGCGCTGGTCTTTGAGGGTGCTGGAGATACGAATCTTTCAGATTGCTAGAGTCCTACTATATCCTCTATTGACATGGTGCAAGGAGATCTGATTGTTGAGAGAGTTTTACCTATGGTTTAGTTCAGTTCCATCCAGAGCAGGAAAACGGAAGGAGAAATAAACCTTGTTTCACTGTGCTGTGAGCAGAGCAGTCAGGGTTTAAGGTGGCTGTGCAGGTGAATATTGAAGAATTCTTAAACACTGATGCAGAAACCCATGTCTTGCATGGAAATGTTACTTAATATCAAGTCACAAGATAAACCTGCTTTTGTACATAGTTCTAAATAAAGGCAGATAACTGCATATCTAGATGCATGTCTAAAATTTGCTTGCTTTCCCCAGTATGAGTTTTAATTCTTATGGTTTGTGTTTTACAAACATAGGTTTGTAAAATGTAAAATGATAATAGTTGAACCTATTAATGATGACTGTGAAAGGAGGAATAAACGACCCCTGAAAGTTTCAAGCAGTAATAGTTGTAAAACCTGGATCATCAGCTTATTGCTGAATTATTTTTAGAGAAATAAACAAGATGTTCGGGAGCCCAAAGGCATTTGGCATCTCATCTTGCTCCTCCTCTTGCACCTGAAGGTGGCATCTGGGCATCCTGCTAGCACAGCATGTCTCATATGCTATTTCTTTCTTGTGTCGTCATTGAAGAGTTTAGAGAGCTGGTGTGTGGATTTAAGTTTTAGGAAGTGCTGACATTCCTGTGCAGCTGCTGTCATTGCAATGCCCTGGTCTGATTGTATGCTGACATTTTCACATGACAATTCTTCTCTGCTGTAATACTGAAATGTTAAGCTGCTTGTCAGCTGGGAACCATAGGCTGGAAAGTTGGAGGTCAAATCTCCATTAAAATATTAAAAATTTAGAGTAAAATAATGTGTTTTACTAAGGAAACGTTGCTATGACCAGAAAGTGTATGTTTGCTGCAACAGGAAATTAGAAAATGTTGTTATGCCTTTTGGAGACAAAAAAATAAAATAGATTTGAAATAGGTCACTTCCAGAAAACCAAGGAGCTGAACTTTGAATGGCTTGTATGGGTTATAGCAGTGCCCAGAAGTTCCACCTGGGATGAGATCAAGGTGACAGATAGATGCTGCATGTGGTAGTAAGTAGAGATAGCAGAGTTCACATAAGAGAAAGGAAGCTTTATTCCCCTGCTCCTGGTTCTTACAGGTGGGAAACCTCCAGGATAGAGGCCCGGTGATCTGCCCAGGAGCAGTAGCAAAGTTGGAAATGGAACCCAGGTGTTGATTTCCAATCAAATGCTTAAACCTCATAACCAGCCTGGATCTCGGATCACTTCTGAAGGGAGGATGATGGGGAGGGGGTGGAAGAGTTCAGCTGATTTAGGAGCCAGGCTGAATTAAATTGTTGGTCCTCTTGATATTGCTCATTATTTGGAAAGAGAGGAAAAAAATGAATACAGCATTTTGGTTGGTTAAGGTTAGGAATTTCTTTAGCTGTATCTTGCCTAGCCCTTTTTGTTTCAGTTCAAGGGAGGGCTGAATACTTTTGATAAGAGTAAGATGGTGTGGTGACTCAGTACTGCTGGAAAGAGTATTCCTATTCCCACCTGTACACTTGTATTACTTCCCTTGTACCTTCTCTGGCACTTGCCTGACCAGCGCAGGTTACTGGAGGGTTTCTGTTGACAAAGCATCCAGCGAGTCCTGGAGTTGGGGCAGGGCAAAGAGTGAGAACTGTGCCTGGGAAGATGAGTGTGAGAGTAGTGAGTTGCTGTATGGCTGGGTTTGTAGAACTGAGCTGTATCCCACGATTCTAGCATTTTGGCTCATCTCATTTTTTTCCCCTCTGCTCCCTGCTTTGATTTCTTGCTGTTTCCTTTGCTGATCTCAACTGGTTTGCCAGTCTAGGCTATTCATGGTTTGGTTTACCTAGAACCCTCCTAAAAGCTCATTTCTGCCATGTTACCTGTCAAAAGGATGAAACAAGGGATATAATCTTCACCAAACTGAGATGCGTGCTATCCTGATGAGTAACAGCACAGACTTCATGCTTCTTCCTTCTATGTCTCTCTAGCAGCCTTACTTACACAAATGACTCGGCAGTGGTGCATGTGCCTAGGGTTCATTTGGCCGTGGTCACTTGAGAACCTAGGAAGAGAGATCTGAACCAAAATCTTCCAAGTTCCGTGCTAACGTTTTTGCTAGAACCTCCTTCCCTTCCTCATGGCTTGACTTAGTGCAATCGCTGTGCTGTTGTGTTCTTCTGAAGGGTTTATCAATGGCAGTGCAAATGTCTCTGCTGCTCTTATAAATTTACTGTAGCCATGTGAGAAAGCTCTTTGAGGCTTTGGGTGCTGTATGTTGGCAGTCATCTATAGCTTTAAAGCCGTGGGCACAAGCCTAGCATCCACTCTGGATTGTGATCACCAAGCAACTTGCCAGTGATAATGGCTTTCAGTTGGAATTCACTTGACCCACAACTGAACCAGTGACCTAGAGGTGAAAGGCTCAGGCATTGTATCAAATTACTAATCATCCAAACCATCTACATCTTTCAAGCTGTTGATTATAGAAACTGTTCAATTTCTTGAGGTGTCTCCCATGCCATGTGTGGATAATTGGGAATGTTGTGCTAAACGATGGAGCTTTCTGGCGACCCTGCTTGCTCCTAATTATGTGAGATATAATCTGTCACTATAAAGAGATGTCAAAAGAATGACAAACTGTTAATCTGGATGCATCTGCAGATTCCTCATAATAAAGATATGTTAGTGCCTTTTAAGTTATCAAATAATGTGAAAATTTTGTGTGTACCTGAGAATTTGAACAGGCTCTGTAGTCTTTACGGATTAGATAATCTTATGAAATAGAATGACTTAATTTCTAACCTTGTCTTAATATGTGTTTAGTTTAATTCTACAGAAATCACTGTGTTCTTAGCTGTAACTGCTATTTGAAAAGGTCAATGTTTTATGACTAATACTATGATTCTTCATGCGTATCATTACTATGGAGCTAGAAGGGATAGAGAACATAAGAGTAGTATTTCTTTGTCATAGTCATGCATGCCAATCTAATACTTTTACTTTCTTTCTAATATTTTATGCAGTATTTAACTTGACCAACAATGTGGATTTGGAGAACACCAAAAGGAAAATGGAGCTGTATCAGAAGGATAACAAAGAAGTCATTCAGAAAAATAAGATAAAACTGGTTAGTTAACTTCTCTCCCCTACAATTTTTGTTCATTAGTTAAAGAATGAAAGGATTTTTGAAGTGGAGTACTTTCTGTAATATCTTAAAAACAAGTCAAAGCTGAAGGCACTATGCAGATTTCACTTTGTATTCAAAAAAATGTAATATGCTAATATTCTGCAATACTGATATTTAGTGCTGCTTAAAGAGATTAAATTGATAGTTGAAATGTAGTTATGATTTATTTTGGGAAGTGCTTAAAAAGAGGGCAGGTAGTAAAGTCTGCATCTAATGAATCACCTCTGCATATGTGCTGGCGATGTCGTTGGACAATAGGAATGAACTTGGTCTCTCATAGCTATACCAGCACAATCATTCCTTTCTCATCTGAAGGTAAAAAGGAATCTAGACGCAGACATTGTGAAGCTCCCAGGAGACAGTTGTAAAACTGAGGGAAAGCACAGGTCTGGTTTATCCAAAATTTAAAATGAAAAATGTTGAAACAAACATTATACCTTTTGTTCATGAGCTGATACCAATAGCATCAGGAGTATTGTATACATGATCTGTATGCAAAATACATGGTTCTTTGAAGATTTAGTCATTTCAAATATGGCTCAGATATCATTTTGTTCTTTAAAAATAAACTTGCAAGCATTTCTTTCTGTAAGAAAAAACTGATCTGTTTGAATATTTTTTCAGTATAAAAATACACATTGTTATCGGTTCTTGAAGGAAAATGTCTGCCCAGAGTGTGACATAACAAGGTTTTGTGTTTGTATTCCAGTTGCACTAAGGACTTGCTTTTAAATCAGTAGGGGTGAAATCCTCACTCCCCTGAAGTCTGTGGCAAAACTCCCAGTGATTTCTTTAGCTCTAGGATTTCACAGGAGGAGATTGGAATCTGAAAAATGTTTGTTTGAACCTCTTCCTTTTAAAGGCAAGGAAATTTCCCTAGGGGTCCATCTCTGATCTGTTATCCTGTCTCTGACACTGTGCAATATCCTATGCTTCAGAGCTTGAAGGGACCTGCCAAATCTTTGGCTACATGACTTATTTTACAATGTAGGTGCAACCTCTGGGGTCACCATGAGACTAGAGTGCTCTGCCTGCATCCCACCTTCTGTTCCTGTAAGTGACTCGCAGGCAGCGTGTGCCCTAGCTGTGTGATCGTATCAAGCAGCACAGTAATGCTCTGTACCCACCCAAGCCCCCTGGGCCTTCTGTTTTCTGTACTGTAGGGTCTTGCTGTGCTAGAGGCTGTCTGGTGGAAGCCGGGCAAATCTGCGTGAATCCAGAGTTACTGGAGATCTGGAGACGTTTCTTTTATATTTCTTTTTCAACATTTGAAACATTCAACATTTCTTTTTCAACAATTGCAACATAATAATAGACTTGACGCAGTTGCTGTTACAAAAACTGCATGATGTTGCCCATAAATTTGCCCCTCTCCTAAAAGCTGAAAGGGTGTTTTCTCTCTCTAACTCTTTTTGGCAGGTTTTGCAATGTCTTTACTCCTTAAATGGCAAAAGGTGTCCTAATTTCTCGCCTAAACTTTTTATGGCCAGTCATTGTCTCTTCATTCTTGGACTGCCATAAATTTTTCTGTCCACTGTAATAGCTTGCTTCTGAGGAATACAGATATTCTTTGTCCCTCTTGGTGTTTTTGTTACCCTTTGCTGTTCCAGTTTGAATTTGTGTTTGGCAAGCAGAAGGGACCAGAGTTGAATGCAGTATTGTAGCTGAGATCTTAACAGCCTCTTATAAAAGAACACTGTTTTCCAATCTTGACTGGAAATATGTTGACATATGTGATTCTGAGATCGTTCTTCTCTTGTAGCACGGTCATACAGGAGGTTCAAAATCAGTAGTGGTCAAGGCGTGCATCATGTTTTCTCCTCTTTGTTTTCTAACTGATGAATTAATGTCTCCAAATCTGTGGCTAGTAAATTATTTTCATCTTACTTCTCCTACTTCTGTCCTCATGAGTATGTCATTCTTTCTTACAAATCAAAATATTAAGTTACTGAACCAGTCACCTCAGGATTTGAATAACTGCTTGTTCTTCTGTCAATGCAAGCCACATTTGTCATCTTTGTAGACAGTTCCTAATGACCTTGCTGCTCATGTACTAACCCATCCGTTAGATCTCTAGATTTGATGCAGAGAAGAAGTTTAATTAGATAGGTTTGGATAAAAAGGTGAAGAACTCTTGGAGAAGAGGTTCTTGTCATTATAAATTGATTTGTAGATACGTATTTATGTATACATTTTATATATATATAAAGCCTTTCTTTCTGAGTGGATTGCAGTTTTCCCAAATGTGCCTTCTTCCTTAAATATCTCCTATTTGGAGTCATAGGATAACTTGTCACTTCCTACTTTATCACTAGATGTTTAATTTGATTTGTGTCCTGGTTTTCGATAGAGTTAATTTTCACAAGAAGTTGGGAGGGGACACAGCCAGGACAGGTGACCCAAATATCCCCTTTGGGTAGTTCCATACCATATGACATCATGTTCGGTATATAAAGGGGGCTGGCTGCGGAGGAGGAGTTGCTGCTTGAGTACAGGCTGGGCATCGGGTTCTGGGTGGTGAGCAAATTGTGTTGTGTATCACCTACTTTGTATAAACTTTTACAAGTATTCTTGTTGTTATTTGTTATTTTCCTCTTCCTTTACTGTCCCAGTAAACTGTCCTTATCCCAACATATGAATTTTACCTTTTTTCTTCCAATTCTCCTCCTCATCCCACCAGGGGTGGTAGTGAGCGAGTGGCCGTGTGGTGCTCAGCTGCCAGCTGGGGCTAAACCACGACAACTTGCTGCTTTGTTCAGTCTTGAAATAGTTTTGTCTGGACTCTGTGATGTGAATGTGTTTGAATTTTCTTGATTGTCCTTTCTTGAATGTGGCGAAACATTACACTTTCTATTTACTTCTTACCATTTGCCATCTTGACTTCAGGCTTTACCATGATCATCTTTATTTCTTTAGATGTTGGACTGTGTCTAGGTTATCTTTAAGCTTCACATAACCCTCACTGCCTATTGAGCTTATCTCTTCTGTTTTACTGCTTTGTTTGGTCGTCTTTGCAGAAAGACTTTGATCTAACTTGTGATAATTCTTCTGTCTTTCCTGTGGTCTGATCTGGTTTAGGTTTGTATATTGGTTTACTTATTTCTGATTATAATTTTTCTGGGCTGATTCTTCAGACTAGGTCTGTCAGCACTTCCCTGTAAGTTCTGTTCTGTTTCAGTGCAAATTCCAGGCAGTCTTTAGACATAAATGTGGAAGAGGCTTGGAATGTCTTAAAGACCTTGAGCTCTTCAGTTCTGTTGACTGAACTAACTAGATCTCTTAATTCTCAGAAATAACTTTAATTAGCAGCTTGGGGATTTTTTTGTTTGTTTCCTTTCATTAATGCAAAGATAGTCCAGTTTCAGAGCTGGTTGGTGACTGGCTCTTTACCAGTGTCACTGCTGTCGTAACCCAACTGCTTGGAGGGGTTACATGTTGGTAAAGGTTCAGTCTGCTGAGGAGACAATTCCAGGTTGTCTTCTAATGAGGTGATTTTGAGAAATCTGGGTATTGCACCAAGCTCCTCAGCCATCCTACTTCCGCCCAACTGTGTGAAGTAGGTATACGTACAATACCAAACCAATGTCCACAAAATAATATTTGAAAGTAGGAGGTAAAAGAACAGTACTCCCTGGGCTCCAGTAGGTAAGAAATTAAACTGGTCAAACATCAGGATTGCCAATAAATGTGTGTTTATTAAGCATCTAAATGTCTGCTAATAGTTGCTATGTTAGATCTAACCGTATACAGATATTCACATATAAAAGTTTGTAAAATCTTAATGGTAATGATAACCCCACCAATAACACTCACGATTGCAATTAAGATGGCTGACAGTGTCATGTGGTTAAGCGTCCCTGACCAGGAGGATGTCACTGCGCTAGTAAGATCCTCAGCTAGCTCTGCTCTAAGACCAGCTTTTATAGACTTGCTTTACTTATGCGCAATTATGTGTGACTTATGATGCAAAATCAGATTGCAAGTTCAGACTTGTAGCTTGTGCTCCAAGATCGAATCGCAAACCACAGGCTTTTCTGGTTTTTCACTGCAAGTACTTCTTGCAGTTTCGTGTACCAGTGTGCATCCTGTTGGCGCACATCATCCAGGAGCTCCTCTAAGAAAGAGGAGGCGAGTTGGTCACCACAACTGCTAGATACAAAATGAAAGCAGCTTCTGTTGGCTCAGTGGCAGGTGATGAGATCTGTCAGCTCTTGCATCCAGGAGGAACTGGACCTCACTGGGACCCATTGCCTTCATCTGCCTGGAAGAGGGATGTTTTTCAACATATTCTGGCATGTATCAGATCGCTGTACTTTACGATATAATTTTTTGTTACAAGAACAGATTTTGCTAAGCTCTTGGCTGTAATGTTTTGCTGAAACTGCTTCTATGGATTAATCATCTGTTTAAATTTTATAAAATTTTAATTATCTTTGTTTTTACTGAATCTCCTTTTGCTTTAGTATTTTTGGTGGGGAAGATTTTGAAAATGTTTTCCGTATGTTATTGTCCTATACCTTCTTACCACCAAACTAATGTTCTTTTGATTCCCTCTTCTGTATAAAGTTGTTTAGCTGTAATCCTTCCCTCCCATATATGAGCCCTCCAATTTTATTTCCACTATTATTTTCAAATACAGATGACTTAATAATTTACAAGTTAAAAAAGACTTCTCAAGAAGTAAATCCTGAAACAAAAACTAGTCGCTATGTAGTAGTTATTTGTTTCTTCTCTTGTGGCACATGACTTCAACCCAAGTTACGGGAAACATTCCTCATTTTCTGGAAATGTGACTTTTTTTTTACAGTTCATGCTTAAATATGCTTTAGCTTATAAGCTTATATCTATTAATATTCACAGATTTGTAATTTCTTATTTTTTGTCTACACCACTGTTAGGAAACACACAGCGTACTTTGCACACAAGATGCAGCTGATCAGAGGAACAATCAGGGACAGTATTGTGGGATTATATTTTTGGTCACCCACTTATATCACTTGAGAAGTAGGATGTACGGGAGCAGAGGGAGGTGCTTCATTTTAGAGTGAAGGTATAAGAAAAACCCGTTGTCATTCTCTAGCATTTAAAGAGCCAAGATCCAGGTGGTTACTTCCTACTGCAGAGAGCAGCAAGGAAAAAATCTAACTTTGCACTGGACAGTAAAAAGAGGTAGAATCATCATAATCACCTTAAATTTCTACCTAAAATTCTACTGTAAAAGGTAGGATCTGGCTACGTTCCCATTGCTTGGTCTGTTCTAGACCCTTTGGTGTAGGCAGCAGAGCTGTGGGCGAGCTCTGTCCACCTGAGCAGGAAGATCGCTATGAGTAAATTCCTAATTTCCATTTCAGACTCGAGAGCAGGAAGAGCTGGAGGAAGCTTTAGAGGTGGAGCGACAGGAAAATGAACAGAGGCGACTGCTCATACAGAAAGAAGAGCAACTACAACAGATGATAAAAAGGAAGAATAAGCAGGCACTCTTGGATGATCTGGTGAGTAACAAAACCAGAGGCTTTGAATGCTCAGTAGCAGAGCAAACAGCAAGTACATTGACTTTCTTCTGTACCACGGTTAACTGTGTGGAATTAACACGTCTGCCCCTTTCTGCTTCCTGGTCTTGCATGTTTTGTGTTTATGTTCTCTCACCTTTCATTCATTTCAATATTATAAACAACTGTGGTTTTGGTAAGGTAAAGACTGGAGGCAGAGTGCTTCTGAGATTCATAGACTTAATTGGACTCATTGCCCAGAATGTCCAGTGCTGCTTAGAAATTAATTCTAGGAGAGCATTCTTGGCTGTTTCGACAAAAAATTAATCCTGGATAAGATTATAGCAAGGAAAAATGCAGAAGGTTTTTTTGGTATTTGAAAAAGGCTATTTTCCTGGTTCTACCCGTTTTGGGTTTGTTTGTTTGTTGTTTTGTTTTTTTCTTTTTTTCATTTCTTTTCCTAGTGAGCTTCCATTGAAAGCTCTTTTCTTGTTGCTAATTGAGATGGAGATATATTTCAGAAATTGCTTTAGTGAGTCCCACCACTCTATCAGTTTACTTACGAGTTGACAATTGACTGCATATCTGAAGAAGAGCTAGTATAAAAGTCTAGATTTCTACTTAATTCATTGACAGTATGACAGCCACAGGCTTTGACTGTGATCAAGGATGGCTTGCATTGGCATAGCTAATATGGTGACTACTCCACCTTGAACCTGATATGTGATAGGTGAGGTTCTGTCATGTCTGAGGCCAGGTAACTGCCTGCTTGTATTGCCTTCAGCTGGTGACAATTGCATCTGCTTTGGTGTGTGTCTGGTCATGCAATCTGTGAGGGGGGTAGAGAGGAGCTACTCAGTTCTGCCATCGTGTGAACTCCTGCCACTGTTGACTTGTTAGGCAGTCCTGAGTGGTGGGTGACAATCTGGTGTGTTGAAGCAAAGCGGTCATCAGAAGCTACTTCCTCAGCCACCTCTGCAAGGGGGAGATGGTGGAGAACAAAGAACAGGGGACAGTAACCTCATGAGTTATTTGAGCATTAGTCAACCCTTTTTGAGTCAGAGCATCTAAATGATAAGTGGTCCTTTTGTATTCAAAAACTACTAACAGGAAAAGATTTCTTGCCTTGAGTGCATCATGGTCTCTTACTGCAAACTTTTTGTGTATGAGTTGCTCCTTTTGAAGTGAACGAAGCTTGGATTCATTGGAGGTGTGTGAGAAGAGCTCAGGCTACTTCTGGAAATTGTGTTAATCTTGTCTTTGGCTAAACTTACTACTGATTCTGCATCTGAAATGCAATGATGATGTGTGGGCATAGAGAAGCTCAATAAATGTTATTTAAACAAGATTCACATCGCCTTTTTTTTAAATACACTTGTGTGTACAGACATGCATGCACACGTTCACACACTTTAACACCCATGAGAACAGTCTGTGTGTAACTTTGAAGGAAATCAGAAAAACGGAGAAGTGTATACACGTGTGCAGCTACGTCAATGTGGTTTAAAGCTACTTGGCAGATTTAAATCAGAATTTCTCTCTTATTTCAGTTTGTCTCACATGAATATAGCATTAATTCCTGCTTTGTATTCTCAGTTCTTATTCAAGATACAGATGCTTTTCTCCTTTTTCCTGGAAAAGTAGAGTTCCTCTTTGAACCAGTGCGGAAGACACTGACATGAAGAGAGAGCATTCATGTACCGTTTAGGAGTTTCAGGGCCTCCTGAAGAGCTGCCTTTTCCTAAGCCAGGAGTCCTGGCAACCTGTCGCTGGTTTTGCTGAAGGAAGCTGATGTTTAATTTTTTGTAGGCAAAAGCAGAGATGAGCAGAAAGGGTCTTTGAAAATCCCTCAAGTCTGTAACTTTGCATCCAGCAGTCTCTTTTCACTTTGAAGGTATAAGTGCTTACAATCCACACAATGGGGAATAATTTGAGTAGTGGATCTTTTAATAGAAACTCCACTATGATCTTGAATTTAATGGCTCAGAACAGGGATTTCAATCCTATTCTAAACCACACTCTAAGTCTCTTAACTTGCTGGTGACCAGTGGTGGTGTGTGTTTGTTTTAGGTTGTTTGTTTTGGTTTGTTTTTTTCACACAGCAGTTGGTTTTACTGGAAACCTACTTCACCAGATGGCTTGAGGAAAGACTGGTAATAAATAATCCTTAAAACATGACCAAAATAGGTAGTTTTAACTGTGATTGCATATGTATTGCTATTAAAACATATCTTAATATTCTAAAAACAACAGAAAGGTGATTTTTAAAGGCTGAGGAAGGAAACTGGGCAATTTTAAGTTGCATCTCTGTTTATGAAGGGGCACTGTCAACTTAAATTTCAGCCAAAACTTGTTTTGTAATACTAAAGGTTTATAAAACCAGCACTGAAGTGTTTGTATAATGACTTACAAAGTCTCTGGAAAACCGGCAGTTGTTAAACAAATAAACATTTCCTATGGTCTCTAAAATCCCTCTAATGCTGTGCTGCAAATCTGAAAATGGATCTGATAAGAAGCAAAACTTAAATGAGAAGTGCCACAAAAGCAAGCATAGGCAGTAGCAGTGTAAAGAACTACATTAAAAAAATAATCTTATATCTATGGTTGCTGGTACTGTGCTTAAACAACACAGATTGAGTTCTGGCTACAGTGGTCCCAGTGGCAAAACTTCTGACTTGGCATGATGTGGAGAAAGGTGGGAAGCTGATATTTCACAAGTTGGTTTTGAATTGTCTCTTTTGGATGCATCCCCTGACGTTGGGAACCTACAGCCCACTTGACCTGGGTGTTGGTCATTTTTGTGAAGATGTATTCCCCTGCCCCATAGCAGCAAGAGAAAATTTAAGACAATTTTTTTGGTGTGGTACAGGTAGAGATGTCAGGTCTTTCCTCTTCTGAGAATTTTGCCTTTGGTGCTTAAATCCTAATGACTGAGGAGATTCACAGTTTCTTATATGTATTATTTATGGTATTATTGTATTCAGTAAAGGTCTCGGTTGTTTACAAAAGTGTAGGAGAATACTGTCCCATCTTCAGAGAGCTTATAATTTAGATAGTCCAGAGGCAGGGAAAAAGGCATAGAAACGTTTGGTATTTAAAACATCATGCAGCTGGCTCTGGTTCCCACTCAGCCTGGGGAGCACAGGGGCTCGTGCAGAAAGGACTGGACCTGGGACCCAGGCTTCACGAACCCGTCCCTGCCTGTGAGCAGGGAGGGGAAGGCCAGCATCACTTCCTGGGAACATGAGCAGGAAGACTCAGGCTCTGCTGGCTACTGGAAGGGCAATTGGGTGCTTTGCTTAGGCTGTTGCCTCTTTTGCTTCCCAGTACTAAATTAGGCAGATTTTATATTACCTTCGTTTTAAGTGTCCTCTTTTACAATGAAATCTCTCACTTTAAAAGCACACCACTTTGTTGTAACTTAAATTTGAAGTCTCAAATGTATTTTATGTATTATTGGAAGAGTTGTGTGTGTGTGTGTGTTTTGGTGTTGTATTTTGTTGGGGTTTTTTTTTAACCTTCTAGACTTGGATAATCAGGACTGAGTAAAATATTAAAGCTTTTCCTTGATTTACTGTATAAATTCTCTCCCCTGTATACAGAGGGTTACAGATCTGCTCTTAGATGTCTTCTGTGTTGTGGGACGTGTACCCTCCTCTTCAAGAGCCCATGCTTCCCAGGCATGAGCAAAATGGCATTGCAGCACATGGCAGGGAGGCCGCTTTTCCTGAGCCGTGGCATAGCCTGCAGTCAAGCAAAGCGCAAGGTGCCTTAAAGACATCAAGTGTCTCCGCTTTTACCAGAACCTCAGGACTTTTAAGACAAACCTTTCAGAAATTTTTGCATGTAACTAGCTTTGTTCATACTGTTAGACAGTTTGTTTTCCCGTACAGAAAATTGCTAGTATGGATAAATGCTTATAGGATTGGACCTTTCATGTGTGTTAATAGTTAACAGAAGGGCTATGTGCGTATTAGAAAGGACAAACAATCACGGACACGGTGGCTTGCTGGCACGGTGTGGGTTTCCCACAGTTGTGTAATCTGGTTACCAGTCATTGTGCGAACTCTTGAGAGAAGTTGCTACGAAAATTGGGTTCCTTTATTTGCATTTTATTAGAAATGCAGTGAACATTTAAGGAATATGAGAGGGCCAAATGAACCAGAGAACACTTCACGCTCTTCTCTCCCAGCATGTTGTACCTGATGATTAAAAGAATCCAACATCCTTAAACTCTGCTGACAGCTAGCAGGACATGCTGCTGCATGGTGGTTAGAGACACGTACAACACTTTGAAGATGCAGACTGTAAACTAGTACATTTCTGGTCCAAATTTTCTCCCAGAAATTAGATGTCTCTATTACAACTTAGGTTTTTAACCTCTTCCCTGCCCTCTTCCTGGTTAATTACAAAAATGTGAGTAGGATCCTGTACCTTAGTGGTATTTGTGACTCTGGACCAGATCTCATCATGTGAGATTCTTCTGCTTTTAGCAGTTGCAATCTAGTTATAAGACAAAGGGAGCGTAACAAAAAATAGAGAGTAAAGAGGACTGGACAGCAATGTGCAAAGTCAGTGTACAACAAGACTGTTCTTCATGATAACTTCAGAAGATTTCTCTAGGATCCCATGAACAGCAAGGCATCTCGTGGCAGTAAAAACTTCCCACTTCTTACCCTGAACTGAATAAGTGAAAAAATCACAGTCCAGTTTATTAAATTGTGTTTGGTTTTGTGTGTAACAAATATGGTTTGTAGTTCAGTATTTGCTTGATTCTGTGAAACAGAAGTATATGTAACGATTGAGGGCCTTCAGTATAAAATACTGCTAGAGCAATCTGGGAAGAATACCTCTGAACTTCTTCCCTGCTCTCAGCTTTATGGTCATTCTAGCTACAAGTCTCAAAGATTTCGGTGTGCATGTGGATAGTCGCATTAGTTTATTAGAAAATTACTTGACCAATAATTTTCTAACTCTCTCAAGAATGCAGTTACATATATGTATGTTAATAATCATTCTGTTCTGAGAGTTCAAGTAGTTCATTTGCTTAACTATTCATTTTACTACTTTTTATATATATATTTTTTAAATTGGCTGGCTTCCCTAAAAATAAGTTGGTGAAGGAGAAAATAAATATGCTGTTGGTTGCACTTACAATAGTGCCATTGTGCACAGCAGAGCAAGGATCATTTCCAAACGGCCTCAGGTGAAATCTAATGGGAAACAATTTCAAATTGGTCCGAGTTCATTGGTAGAAAGAATGTGTCTTAGATAAACATCTGATCCAAGTTATACCACTTGGTATTATTCCTTCTCTGATTAAGTTCTAATTTTTTTTATTTTAATAAATATAGTTGCATTGGCCAGTTGGAATAAGGAGCCTGTTATATTGTCTTTAATGTGGATTCTATAAAAATGGTTGTTTGCAGGTTACTCTGATTTATGGGGTTGCTGCAGCTTTTTCTTATTACTGAAAATGATCGTTTTCTGTAAACTGTTTCTCACAGAGAGGATACTTAGCATTACGCTGCTCTGCTAGTGATGGCCTTTCAGACACAGCTTGCAGTTTTGAAGAATATGCAGTGTTAATTAATATTGGTTTTGGTTAAGCATTCAAATATGTTCCTCGTATGTTTACAGGAGAGCTCCAGTCTTCCTGCTTCGCTGCTTTTAGCTCAACATAAGGACAGATCTACTCAGCTAGAAATGCAACTGGAAAAACCCATACCTGTCAAACCAGTCACGTTTTCCACTGGCATCAAAATGGTAAGACTTGCTTAGTTCTCTTTTTTAATGCTTTTCAAAACACCGAGGATTTCCTCATGTGAAATTTAGAGGTTATTTAAACCCAAGTTGCATATTATATGAAATAGACTGTTCTCTTCCAATTAAATAAGTAAATAGGAATTAATTGAAGATTTTAATCATTCTTCTAGTTGGAATATATGAAATACTGTCACTACATAGTTGTCAAAAACCAAGCTATACCTCTCCCTGCAAAGTTGCAATGTCCTTGAATTATTTTTGTCTCATTTGTGTACCAGTGCTAGAATCTGAAATTTTGGAAGTTCAAGAATAGGCTGTACTTTCTTCCAGTTTACTTTAAACACTGGAATAATCTGTGAGTATGAGATGGACAATGTAGAAAACGATGCCGAGTGGTTAAGGAGGCTATTTTAATTTGTATCAGACTGTAGGAAGCAACAAGTATTTTTGCAAATGTGTTACTGCTATGGTGACAGCTAAAGATTTGTCAGCATTCCTGCTCTTGATCATGACATGGTACAAGTACGCATCAGCCTGTGTGTGGAAATGTAAAGTTGGGGGGGCAATGGTTAGGGATGGGAGCGTGAGCTACTGATCTCTTTCGCACCTTACTGCTTTCCTGTTTTCTTTTAAATCTCTGTACTTTTTTTAGACTTTGTAGATAATGGTAAACGATGTCTTGAAAATAACCTACAATTTCTACCCTCCTCAACAAACCAAGAATTCAGCAAAGCAAAAACCTTTGCATTGCCTAGTCTCCCATCAATTAATTTATTTTGTCAGGGATATCTGTGCTGTGTTCATTATCCGCCAAAGAGTTCACAATGTAGAAGCATTTGCAGCTTATTTTTCCAAAAGTAGTGTCGGCTTTTGCAAAGTTGCCAGATTGTTTTCTTGTTTTCCTGTAGTATAAACTGTATCTTCATCCTTTGTCTTTAAAATCTAGAAGTCTGGGGGAGATTGGTATGCTTTGTGAGACGTTTTCTGTTTGTGTAGAAAAGCTAGTGGACAGAAAATGTTTGGTTTTCAGTTTAAAAAATCTTCTAACTGAATATCTGTAGTTTTTCTGGCTGTTAAAATATATAGTCAGAATTTCTTAAAGCTGTTGGCCTTTCTTCTGGGAAAAGGAAGAAGAAAAGTTTATGCTACATGATGAGGACAACGGAAGTACTTTCCAGTGCATTTGTAAATGGATATTAAATGCAGTATGCAGTAGTGGACATTTCAAATCTGCAGCCCTAAGTAAACTTCATCCAGGAATGGTGAAAGACTGGGATGAGGAGATTTCTAGCATCATGACATTTAAATCTTCATGTTTGGAATAATAGGGGATACTCCAGATAACTGATTGTTACTTTATCAGTGTTCAGAAAGTGTGAGGAGATGACTGATTTAATTTGTTCGGTCCCAGACAAACAAATCCTCACCCTGACTGACCTTAGTCCTAGATTAAAGAACAACAACTTAAAAATTAGAAATAAGTACAGTTAACAATAAAGTTAAGGATAGGAATATTTGAAGTTGGTACTATTTATGGAAAATGGATCACATCAAGCAAAGCAGATTTTACACTAATAAAATTACAGGTTTTGTTGAGAAAGATGAATGTTTCCATATTTTCTTTATAGGGTGCTTGATATAGTTATTACATGACATTGATTTTTAGAATTGTATAGAAACTATGTTACGCAATAAGAACACTATTGAGATTCTGCACAATAAATGAATTAACTGGCTAACTTGTAATTTCTAAAGCAGTTGTTGGTTACCACAGCATGGAAATATTTCTGTGGGTGTTCTGCTAGGACACAGTCCCGTGTGTGGAAGCAGATGTTGAATTTCTATGGATGACATGCAAGTTGGCAGTTTACAGGGCTGCTTTGACAAGCTGGCCTCATTTGAATGAAATCTCTTTTAATATGGCTAAATGCAAAATTATAAATAGAAGAGTAAATATCAGGCTCTGTAAAGAGGATTTGGAAGTTTAGCTACATGAGTAAACAGGTCTGACCCTTAGCCACAGCGCTTGTGTGTGGGCCTTGGGTGTGCGAATAGTATGGCGATAAATAGGAAAGGACATTTCCTTCTGAATGCATATTGGGAAGTTTCATAGACTGAAGAGTTCCACCGACTGCATTTTGAATGCAAAAATCAGAAAGAACACAAGAGCCACGAAGGTCCATTCAAAGGCAGAAAGATGTGCTTTGTACTGTGTTCTGCCTCTAGTTTAAGAGAAGGTTAGATATGACTCAATTTACACTAAGTGCTTCCTTAACACAGAACATGTCAAATCTGAACAGTGCAACAGCAAATGTAGCAAGAACAAGTAATCTTAGCTAAACAAATAGGATCTAAATAGGAACTGAAGGAACAAATAAAACCTAAAGTTCACAATGTTCCACTGGTTAATTGGCCTTGCTGTTAAAATTGACTCTGGAATGCAATGAAATTTCTAATTCTTGATGTTTTCAGATTAGGACAGGGATGCATCTTGGAAAGTCACTGTAGTGAAATGCAAATTGTTCGGCTCGAACAGAGTTAGTATTGTAGAAAGCAGCATTGCTTATCGTGCATGATTTGGCTGATGATCTGTGACAATGTATTCTAGTGACAGTGTACGGTGAATTCCCACCTGAACACTCACCTTATGACATGCTTATTTTCCAAGTTGAGTGTTTTTCTAAAACCCTGAGATGCTCAGTCCATTTGTTTTGCCTAGGTGTGCACCTGAAGGTAGGGCTTTTGTTGTGCTGCCCTTCAAGGACAGTGCTCTTTATAGTTGCTTTAGCTTTGTTCCTCTGTAAGCGGTGGGATTCACACCACTTGTACTGGTGGGTGCAGCTCTAGGGGAGTACTGAGAATTTCTTAAAAAATACCATTCTAATTAATGCTCTGTTTGGCTCAACAGTTCTGCAAATTAAGTATAGTTTCTGTGAAAAGTCTGTTTTGTGCTCACTTTAGAGTTTCGGCAGCACACGTTTAAAGAATCACTCTGTACGTTCTTCTCCTGTGCCTTTATTTTTTTCCTAGTAGTTTGGCCACTGACCTTTTTCTAGTGCCTGTTTTCCTTAATTTTGTTTCAAAAGAAGGGAATCCAGATACAGCTAGCTGAGACGCTGGCTAATCCGGAGCTTGTATTTACACAGAGGCTATAAAAATATGCCAGTTGCAGCAATCCACGGTTGGTTTTTTTTTTCAGCTTGTACATGAGTGTTTTTCCTGGGATCGTCTTGGTCAGAGATGTTCTTCAGCCTGAGTGATAATCGGACATGTTTCTGGGTTTCTGAATTGAGAGACATGCCCATTCTAGTCTCCTGGGCAATGCTCAAGGAAGTTGGCTCATTTAAGGTGTCGTATTAGTGCTGTGGAGTTCCTGTGCTTGCAGGGGAGGAGGGAGTGTGTCTCACTTGTAAGCTAAGCAAGAGCATCCCCTATAGCACAAGACAGACAGCTCATGGGGATAGGGTCTCCTTCATTTTTCCTTTTGTTAAATTGTTAGGGTGTTTTTTCTCCTTTCAAGGGGAAGCTGTTTTTTCTTTGCAGTTTTCTCATTAACTTTTAAATTTTATTTCAGTAAATTAGATCTCTGTATGAAGCATACCTTCCTAATCAATCGGTTTGATTTACCTCTAAGTGGGGGAAGAAAGTGCTTCCGAGTTTTCTGCTTATTAAGCATCATATTAAGAAACAGGCTTTCAGCATATCTGAATATGTAAAAGTCTTATTAAATCTAATCTCAAATCAGTGTAAAGCTGCAAAAGAAACTGTAGCAATCTTAATTGTTGCAGTAGTGCTAAAAATACTATTTCCTGCCAATGCTTGTACTTTACATTTTAGTAGCCATCAAAAAGAGCAAAGGTTGTTGGAAATGAATGACGTTTCTGGTGTTTCTAGGGCTTATCAGAGTGTGCAAAATAAATCTAAGGTTTGGCAATAGAACTGTTCTAATGTTTCTTGGTGCATATAGTGACCGTTTCTGGTTGGGAGGTGGCTTTAATGTGAAGCTAATTTTAACGTGTAAAAGAGGTGCTCATATGCATTGCATGTGAATGGCAGTTTGCAAATGCAGCAGGAATTAATTCATTACAATAATTTTAGTTTTTTTTTTTTTCTTTGGTGTTTACAGGACTGTAGGAGCCTTTTGGTGCTTGTAGATTTGGGCTTTACACTACCATTGCATTAAAAACGCATAGAAGTGTTGCATTCCATACATTGAACTGGGAACATGCAAACCTTTGAGTCTGCAGCCCAGCTATTTATGTGTTTGTAAAAAATACGAATGCCTTGGACAGGCTGAGCTGTGTGCTCTCTTCAGCATGTTTCAGGCTGTGTGCCCTGTCCCTTTTCTGTTCCTTCCAGGTTCAGAATGTTTCTTTGCTCCCTTCCCCCAGCCTCCCAGGAGACTTACCCTTTAATGATGGTATTCTTGAAGTAATTTCATGTAGTTAAAAACTCAATTACCTCTAATTGGATTGCCCAAATATGCAGGAAAAGAACATAGGTGTCCTCTCCCAAGCGGTAGCAGGCCAGAGTTTCCTTTTACGTTTTATACCCAAATACCTCAAAACTCATATAATGCATCATTGACCGTTCAATTTCTATCGTGGTTTTTGTTTTATTACTTAATAGCAGTGGGAATATTTATTAATAGAAATATTAGTGCAGAGTATTGTAGATGCTTTGTCATTGCCAAGATGGTCACTAACCCTCTGAATTTGCAATTTAAATAGATGTATCGGGGAGGGAGGGGAGCCAGATGCCCGGAGGGCATGTACTCACCCAGGATTAGACAGCAGAGCAGCAGCGGAAGGAGGAATAGGATCCGGTCCTACTAAATTCCTAATCTTGTGTCTCTTCCGCTGAGCCAGGCTCCATCTCCTGTCAACAGCACCCCTGAATGGCAGTGAATTAAGAGTGAAATATCTGCTTCAGCTTCTGCTTCCCTGTCCAAATCACAGCAGTGAGGTTACATTTAATTTTCTTTGTGCTGAATATTACCAGAATTTTATTCCAGTCTTGAAGTTTCAGGCCATCAGTAGCTGAGCATTGAGGAGAGCAGTGTGTAGTCTGGAGCAGCTGGAGCTTGCAGGAGGGAGCAGTCGAATCAATATTTCAGAGGAATAGATCTGTGTCAGACACAGGATGTCGAGGACACCTCAGGAATGCACGTTACTACTAAGCTGAGCAAGTGTTATGGAATAGATTTCATGCAGTGTTACGCTTGCAGTATTATTCTAATGGGAAATAATGTTCTTATGTTATGTGGAGCTATTTCTTTTAAAACGTTGACCTCATCAGCTCAGGTCAAATTAACAGTTCTTCATTATTGCCTATTCCTACAATATTGCTTCCTGTGCAAACAACTGCTCAGCGGCTGCTCCTGTTTTTCAGTCTATTTCTTTTATAGCTTGTGGAGCAATTATCCAAAATCCTGTTCCAAATGCAAAAAAGTCTGACAAAATACCTTCTTAATCAATTGTGCTCCTTCAAAGTTGCTTAGATGTACGCCAGGCACTCTGAGGTAAGTGAAGTGCATGACACTACAGTTTAGACAACAAGCTCCCGAGAGTGCTTTGCCACTCCGTCTATGTGACCAGGAACTGTTTCAGCCTTCCAGCCTTTTCTGGCCCATTCTTACTGCTCTGGTTTGGTCGGTTTGTTTGTTGGTTTTGGTGTGGTGTGTTTTGGTGGTTGTTTTTTAAAGTGCTTTTAGTATTTGCCTAAATTAAAAAAAAACAACAAAAAAACAAAGACTATTTTCTTCCTTCACTGTTAGCTCAGCTGGTCTATCTTCAGGCTGAAACACTTCAGATGGAATTGATTTTTTTGAGATGAATGCCAGTCTGAGTTTAACTGGTGTTTTGATTTTAATCTTCATTTGACTTGTACTATGCACATTTCTTCTTTGCAGCTTGGTGCAATATCTCCGTATTTCACAACACTTCATAGTTTAGAAGCACAACAAAATCACACGACTTATTTTGAAGAGGCAGTAGTGTGTTTAGATGTATAGATTCTCTCGGTATAGAGGTATTTGTTTTAGAGAGCATGCGTGTAAAGGTCAGATTTTCAGCAGCACTAACTGAACATTATCTAGACCTCCAGCAGTAGCCTGGCTGAATCCATATGAGGAGGCTGCCGCTTTGCCCTTGCAGCGTGGTGTCTGTGTGTGTGGTGATCTCCCAGCTCAGTGCTTGGGCATGCTGAGCGCACTGGGTATCAGTCCCATGAAGCAGAGTCCCATTGCAGTGGTAACCCAAATGTGCTGGTGAGAGGGAGTCACAGCATTTTCCAGCTTGTCTCTGGATGAAGATGCTCAGACAACCAGCACGTTTGGAGAGCAACTGTGATTCTGCAGTTGCTAAACACCTTCTCATGATTCCTAGTAGGAATATATATTGCATTTTGCTTTAGCTTTGATTTTTTTTTTTGTCATCAATAACAGTATCTTCTTTATAACAATGAGCACTGCATTGATCTGCTGAGAAGGATACTTGTTTCTGAAAAGCAAAAGGGGAAAAGAAATTGTGGCTACTGGATCTCCACCATCTCTGACAATACATGGATATGGAATTCAAATATATGAGCTAAGGGACACCAAACATAGTGCATGATAGAATTCAGTTTAGGGCTTCTGTGCTGGATTTCAACAGAGAACTAGAGTCCTATGATCCACATGTTGCTGCTCACTTAAATCTCCTAGGATTATGTATACAATATGCCTGCAACTTCTGAGTAGCATGGTGGAGAATAATTAGCAGTAGTAGATATATTTGTCATACTAAATCTCTATTCCTCTGTTTAAATAAAGATGTTTTGTTAAGAATCAAGTACATACATGCAGAACTGTGCTTAAAGTTTTTGAACTCTAGTTTTGAAGTTTATGGCAGATAAACTTTATTTAAGTGATCTATCATTGGAATGCTTCCTGTGCACTCCAACCCACAGATAAAGTCTAAAACATTTAATTGGGTTCTGGCCTTACTGTGTAATTACTATTATATCAAAGTGCATAAACATTAAGCACATTATGTTGACTTAATGAATTTTTTTCCTAATGTAGGTAAGAAATGTTTTAGTACATGACAGTATTTGTCATTTCTCTTCCCCTTGCTTACACAATGCTGGCCTTGGGAAAGGAGACTGGATTTTTAAAACGCAGTTCTATGTCTCTCTGTATCTCTTTGTAGGATTTCTGTTTGGAATGTCTTAGGAAAGATGCCATTGTTGAAATTAAACTGTTTGGTGGACAGACGTAATCAGAACTGCTTGACCTGATTCTGTTTTATGGTTGGGCTCTCTTATACTGCTCTGTTAGAATAAATATTTGTTCATTTGCTTTAAGGCTCCTTTACATGGCTAAAGCAGTGCATGTTTATAGACACATATTAGTATAAATCCAAATTAGGCCCATAGGTTTGCACAGCTGTAATGACTGGAATTTAGTAAACTAAATAGTGCCAACACTGTTAATTGTACAGGAGTGAGCAGCAAGACAAATGTGCTTGTTAGTAAAGTGGCGGTAGCCAGCAGTGGAGCAGATCTACTCTTTAGCTGTCACTTGTTGGAATGGAATTGTTCTTGGGGTTTGTCGTGGGGTTTTTTTTTTTTTTGAGTTTTTTTTTGTCGTTGGCTTTTTTTTGGTTGGAGGGGGATGTTAATCTCCCGTCTGATTTATAGAGTCGCCCAAGAGCTTGCTTGCCTTACTCCTTACCATCAAATTTCAGAAGCACGTCTGTGTGTCACGCAGCATATTGTTTTGGTGCCACGAAAAGATGCTGCACAGGATGAGGTTCGCAGGGAGAAGGCTGCCGGAAGGGTTCAGCCAGGCTGTCGTCTGCTCCCCTGCCTGGATGGGAGCTGATACTGGGAGAAAGCGGCCCAAACTGGGCTTTAGGTCCTAACGTAGTATGCCCAAATTCCATCCTAAGCAACAGCCAGACCTGCCGCTAGCTACGATAGCACAAAGACACATTGTAAAGTGATCTAAGGAAAATGCCATTTAAATCAGCCTGAGATCTTCCTATTTCTGAGTCGTCTAGCTCTGAATATGCTATGGCTTGAGTAGGTGTTACTGTGAGCAATAAGGAGAGATCTGACTGAAAGAAAGAAGGTGGCTGAGAGGAGAGTCCAAAAAAACAGCTGGCAGGGAAATAAAGAATAATAAAAAATTTCTCAATCATTGTTTGTTTTGGAAAGATCATGCTTTAAGCACATGGAAATACTTTACACATTTGAGAAGTGCTGACTTCCTACATGCCTTGTGAAGGAACAGCAAATCATTCATATAATGTAAACACATTTATAGATTGTTCCAATATAACTTTTTTCAGTGCTGCTGTTCTTTTTAACAAGATACAATTTAGTGCATATATGCTCTTTTGATGCTGTGCTTTGGCCAAGAGTTGCAAACATCATAAATGTTAAATATTAAGAGTTTGTGCTAAATGAGCAGTGCAAAATTATTGAACCACATTTTTAATGCAAAAAGTTGTTAAATGGTGCTGCTTGATGCACTGTTTAAAAGTAAACATACCAGAAAGTAGTGCTGGGCTGAAACAGAAATAAATAGCTTGTCTAAAAGTGTGAGTATAAGCGGTCTCATTATGTCTTGATAGAGATGATATAAAAAAATGAGAGCGGACAAAGTTCCTCTGTAAGGGTGGAATTTTAAGTTGGGGATGAAAAATGATCAAAATGAGAAGCTTTGGTGCCAAAATTGCAGCAGGTATTTGTGGAAGTGTATAATCGTAGTGCTGGGTGGGGGTCTTGAGAGGTCCGGGGCACTTCACAGCAGGTACCTAACCCCGTCGTTCAGACCTCCAGAGATGGAGCCTCTGCAGTCTCCTGGGCAGCCACTGGTAGCGCTTGTTGCCCTTGCTTTTACATTTTAGGGGAAACTTGGTAACTGTGCGTTTCCTTGACCCAATGCAAATTCGTTTTCTGTCTAGGTAGATGTCAAAGGCGAGTTGTTCTCGGCCCCTTTGTAGGAACTTTTCATGTACTTGAAGATGACTGTGTAAAGAGGACTTCACAGAAGTAAATATTTTTAGAATTTAGATCTTAAAAAAAATAGTTCAGACGCCTTGTTACTTAACGATGAAAGCATTGATTTCCTCTGCAAATTGTTGATAGACAGTCTCCACTGTACAGACTGGATGTGAAATGACATTCATCAGCTGAGAAGAGGACTCTTTAGAGAGGAAAATTCTTTAAAAGAGAGCAGTAAGAACATTTAAAGAGCAATGAAGGATTTTAAGCCATTTAGGCAAGCTAAAGCAGTAAATTTGTATATGTGCATAGAAGAATGTGATCTTTCTGCCACAATCCCTTTTTCTTAGCATTTGTCTGCATTCGTGAGAGCTCTACATGTTTTTTCTAATCCTTTCTTCTGTTGCTGCTGATAAAAGTAGTTTTGTGTCATTCCTTCATCTTCTCTATTGTTTACCTGAAGGAGGGCTGGTGAGCTGGAATGGCAGAGCTAGGCTAATGGCTTCACAGATTCCTCTGAGTCAGCCATCAGTTGGGTTGTGTCTGTTTGCTTTTGAGAGACTTTCCTGTTAGGCACGTGTGTGCGCTTATTCCACAGACTGATTTTTATTCCTGGTTAGTCCATTTCTCAATGAACTATAGTCTATTTGCAGATGTTGTGCAGTAGATTCACCTTGCAGCGCATTACCCATATGCCTATATTTTCTTCCTTGCCTGTTCTCAAGGCCTTCTTCAGACAAATTTGCGGTAAGTGCTGTCTACACCTGGCTTTTTTGAAATCCTTGCCAGTCATGCAAGGGGAGCCAGGAGGACGACAAGAGGGATGGCTGTAGTGGGAGGTAGTGCTGGAAGAAACGTGGCAGGGAAGTTGGTATCAAGTGCTCCCAGTAGCAGCAGTAGTGTCATGGTGGAGCATGGGGCTGTAGGGATGGGGAAACACAGGGCAGTGGGTGAGACGGATGGGGATGTAGATGGGAGGTGCTTTGGTGAGATCATGGGGGGACATGAGGCCATCACTCTGAGGGGAGAGGTTTGGGGGAGAGTTTGGCAGAAAGGTGGGAGTGGGACAGGGAAGTTTATAAGAAGAAGTGCTGAGGGCTCCTGCATGGGACTGAGAATTATAGGAGAGCTCTAGGACAGAAGCATTAGGGGAATTGAGGGTTCTGGTATGCATCTGCCTGCATCAGTTCCTGTGTAAGAAGTGTGCACACTTGGGTAGTTTCAAACATAGCACCCCCACCACTTGTTAACACGGGTTCCAGTGGTAGACAAGGGTGTACATGCAGGGCTTGTGTTCCCCACAGCATCTTCTGGTTTGCATTAATCTCTGTTACAAGGTACACCAGCCTTACTAATATATTAATTCTCTACAAGGGAAAAAATCTTCAGCATGTTGATTGAGTTCGTTGTCTGTGTGTGTACCTCCTTTCTGCACCTTAACTCGTGCTTAAGTGAACACAGCAGATAAATGAGTGTTTGCTACAGGATCTTAGAGGACTTGACTTTTAAGCTTTAAAAGAGCATATTTGTAAATTTAAAATATATTTAAAATTAAAGATGTGTTTCAAAGAAGCTGCTTGGGGTCTTAGTTTTCAATACTCATCCAAGACACACTTGTATTGTGCTAGGGTACTTGCAGCAAAAGATGGTTTGGATCAAAGAGACAATGTTCTGTACCAAGGAGACTTAAAAGTCATTTTCCTCAAGAATGTTTGTTCAGGTGCAGAGGGTGGGAGAAAGGAATATTGTTTTAGGCAATCGGTGTTGGACATCAAAAGGTGAATTTCCCCATATATACCTAGTCTGGACTCAGCGTGTCAGGCAAGATGTCGCTGGAAAGGAATATTGACAGCATTGGCTACTAATGAAAGAGAAATTATCCTCATGAACAAGTGCCTTGATTTCTGAAAGTTTGGCTTGTCTTTATTCCTCTTATTTATTTTTTTTTTAAGAAAAAAAAATTGGATAATGGAGCATATCAAAGTGGAGAATTGACTATTTCAGCTTATTGTTCTGCTTTGCCTGAATGTAGTTGCCACACAGGTAATTCTCTTGTATTTTGGGGAAATGCGAGGCTCAGCTGTAGTTTGTGACATGAGTTATAGTTCAGCAGAATGTGTGGCAAAGCAGTAAAATCCTCTGCCTTTTGCAAAGCGAATAATAGCATGGTAATAGGTTATATTTTATGCAGGCTTTTTTAAAAAATGTAAAATACGTAACGGTATTATGACTACAGAGCAACCTGCTTTGACTCACTTAGACAAATGTGTGTAGTGCTATGGGCAGGAAATGGAGGGACAGAGAGCACATGTGGAACCATCTATCTAAATTAGATGGATGAGGGCCAGGAAACTGGAACTTGCAATATTTGCAATGATTAGTGGAAAATGAAATGATGGGTTTGTGTAAGAATAACGATTCTTGTATTATTCTGGGATGGTGAGGTAGATCCTGCAGGAGACAGTCGGGACGTTTAAAAATGGTGTATGTGGAATTGGAAGATAGTGGAAAGGTAAGTAGGTTGGAGGGAGGAACAATTTAAAGCTCCAAGGGCTGTGCACAGGAGGAAAGCAGCATGTATTTTTAGGGCTGAGGTCCGTTCTCCTGTTTCATCTCTTGAAAGAGAGGCATAAATAAATAGAGCACTGCTCTCTTCTCCAAAGCATAGAAAGAGAATCACAGAAATGTGATCCTCCGCAAGACTGTTGGAGGCAGTGCTCAAGTAAACAAGAGCTGCCGCTCTGTGCTGCGTGGACTTGCTGACAGATCTAAAAGGGATGGATGCAGGCATCTGATCCTTGCCATCGCTAGCCAGTCTTTGGCACTGGGGTTCATGTCCGCCGGTGTTCGTGTACCAGTGGGCACGTGTACGTGGCTAGTGTTAAAAAAAAAAAAAAAAAGCCACGTGCACCCAAGACTATATATAAAGGTGTCCAGCTTGTAATGCTTCCCTGTGGTAGGCCCTGTGAGTTCAGACAAACAAAGTTTGAATAATTGACTAGTAAATATTTGAGGAATCTGCCTTTCCACAAAGGTGGCAGTTTCTGTAAGAGCATGATAGTAACGACACTGGGAGTGGCAGTGGTTTTCTCCACTTAGGTTTGGAGTGGGGTTTCAGCCAGATCTTGACTACAAGTTTAGAAAAGGGGTAACCTGTGGAGCTTTATTGTTGGATTTTCCACCAACCATGCATGAACTCTAATACGGATAGAGTTGGAGGGCTTCAGTGTTGCCTTGCTTGAGAGGGGAGAAGTTGGCATAGATCTGCGACATCAAGATCCCGGTACTCAAGGTCTGTTGGCACTATCTTGGCCATGCCTGCACACCAAGGATTCCCCTTTGTGGTTGTTCCCAGTAAAACATGATTAGGGGTTTTTTTCATTGTGGGGGAAGAGGAAGAGGGCTTGGCTTGAGAGCTGATGGGAGGATGTAGAGGGGATTGCAAGGGGAACTTCATACTTCCTCTGTCTTTACCCATTTGATTTTCACTTATTCATCTTAATCTGACTCTTTGTGGGATGATGCCTTGAGCTTGAATTCCTATTTTAATTTATGTAGGATCTGAAGCCTAGACAGGATTAGGCCAAGAATGTATCTCAAATCAAGCAATTCTAAAATCCATTTGCAATAAGGGGTAAAAAAACCCCCAAAAAACCAACCCAAACCCTTAAGGTGCAGTTTATGCTAAAGCTTGATGTTGTATCAGTTTAGTTTCATTGATAGTGTTTTGTACAGCATCTGCTTTATGCTAATTTTTAACCTGTTTTGTGTCTGGTTAAGTGAATTTGAAATACAAAATTAAACAGATATGTCACTTTTAAAGTAACAAATATTCTTGAAGAATGTTGTACCCATTTAACTGTTGGTTGCTTTTAAACTCTGTGTAACTAACTTCATCTGTAGCTGAGGTGCCAGATACAACTTTGGCATTAAGTCTGCTTATCACCTAACTGAAAACCTTTGAATTTTTTTTTTTTTTTAAAAGGACCCTGAATAAAATAGTGGTAGTATCTGGGTTATTTTATTTGTCATGGAGAACAAAGTATAAATGTGGCTGCATTTCTGCATTTTTATTTTTATTTAGTTTTGTTTTTTATTTATGAAGAGGCAAAGTATATGGTAACTGCAGGTTTTTGAAATGTGAAATTTCTTCTGTAGGAAGAAAGCCCCTTTAGAACTCAGGATACTTTGTTTGTTATTAAATACAACACTGCGTGACCATGCTGGTTTACCTTCTGTTATCTTTAGCCCATCTCTGCTCCATCTCACTGGTAGCATCGGGCTTAGAAATGAAGCAGTGGGCTGAGCGGGAGGTAGCAGAGGAGGAACGTATGGATGAGAAGTGAATTTAGATGGTGAAAACCGCTGCTGCATGTTCTGTTTGGGTAAACCTCTGTCGCAGCTCTGGAGCTGAGAAAGGTGGGAAGAGAGTGTATTTTCTTATATTTTTGTATGGGGAAATTGTTGCTATTGTGCATTCTGTTGTCTTTGATTTAGCTGGCAGAAAAGGAGGAGGAAAGCTAAGGAATGGCCAGCTGGGACTTTTTAGGAAGGGGAGAAGAGAACCCATACCTGGCATCGCCTGTGGGTGATGGGGAGACACACACAGCAGTTCTTTATTTTTGCAGTCGGAGGTATGTGTGTGTGCATTGTCAATTGTCCGTGACAGCTGATGTTGGGGGAGGGAGGGAGCTTCGTAGGGGAGTTCAGAGATTTAGATCAGGGAATATCTGCTTCAATCAAAATGCTTCCTTTCTGGTTAATACCAAGTAACTATCAGATAAAGCCAGTTTGAACATGATTTTTTGGACTAGAGTGTCAATGCAACTTTGGGTGGGTGAGTTTTGGTTTGGTTTCCTCACCTTCCCTAGCAGGACACGTTTTGCTGAAGGATCAATTAGAAAACCTGAAGGAACGTGGATAATGTGAATGATAGGGTTACTACTCTGACCACTGTGCAGATTCACTGAATTCATAAAATCTGTCCCTTTCACAGTTCTTTTATGCATTTATAGTTTTTTATTGAATTAATCTTGATTTTTTTTAAAATCATTTGCATAAGAGCATGCAAAGTATTAAGTTAAAGACATGCAAAATTACTTTGTAAATACTTTCTTACTGTTCTGAAATCTAATTAAAAACCTGCAAACTTCGTCATTCATCATTTTCCCATAAGAGTGTATTTCTTGTGGAGACAGTCTAATATCCTGCAGCGACTTCATGGCATTACAAAAATAATTAATGGACCCTTTTAGGGCAATGTGTGTTGCTACAATGTGGAATAATACTTCAGTGTTGTAAGTGAATTGTGTGCTAGGAAACACTAATCCCTCGTGTATAGTAACAGGAAGTATGAATATTACTTATTAATAATAACATAAAACACCTTAGCACACATGCTTTTTTATGGGCATGTCTACCTTTTCGTAAATAACAGTGAATTTTAATTACAGAAGATTGGTGAGAAGCAAGAACGATTTGTGTAATTAAGAAGATCTGTTTATTTAAAAGCCTTCAGAAGTTGTAAAAGATGGAACTTAGCTGTATGCACGGGATGAATGTTGTGCAATAATGCCCCTTCATTCCCCTTTCATAATAAATCTCCGCAGAGTATTCATCTGAAGGGCTGGATGCCAAAAAGAACAGGTTCAACTTGTCTGTGAGGATTTACACCACAGTAAAATGCACAACTGCTTTTGCAGAGGTCATTGTGAAGGTCACGGAGCCAGTATGCACCACTGAACGAGAGCAGCCTGTAACAATGGTGTGAGAGGTTGGGCTGGGTGAAATCAATATTTAAAACCTCATATGAAATGTAGCAATAAGCTGGAATCGTTAAAACACATGACTTCAAAGCATGTATGCTGTTTTGCAAGAAACGAATAGTCTCTTTTCCAGAAGTTTGCATCTCATACCCTCTGCTGAATGTAGCTCCTAGTCAAAATGCAAGAGGTTTCTCGATTCCTGACAATTAACATTGAAGTAACTTAGTATGTCTACTATATATACACACTCTGAAACCATTAATGATTGCCTGTCCAGTTTGAAAAAAAAAAAACAACAAACCTTCATTGCTATTGAAGCAGATTTAATTATCTGAAATTTGGAACACCTTTTTTTACAGATAAGGTCCGAGTTTGACGATAGGGTCACTATGTCTTTAAATAAAAGATGATGATCATTTCAAATGGCAACCAGCCATCAGTGGGGTTTAGTGCAGAGATTAATTAGTAAACTTTGGAATGCGCTACAGCAAATGCAGCTGATTGGCAATAGCATGTGGAGCAGCAACTGGTGGAAAGCTAGTGCTGCTGAGCTGCAGAGGTATTTCCAAAAAGACTTAAGAGTTCTGTGATGTGCTACGCTTTAAATGGCACTGTGCTGATTGCATCAAACCACCGGTTTTCTATTTATGCAGTTTAGTAAATGCACAGATTAAAGAAATCTGATGTGCATTTGAAAGAAAACAAGTTTTCTTTTCTTGTTTTGATGTGATTAGGTACATCCTATCAATAAATTGTGACACCCCTGAACATCAGTTTAGAGAGGATTTTGGTTTGTCTGCAATGCGTTTTGCAATTTTTTTAGCTGGGAAGACAAATGTCAAGTGTAGTGTCGAATGCTGAGATGTGAATTATTCAGAAAAGACACTGAAGTAAATACAATTAATTCAATGGTTATTGCAGTAAGTAACTTCTTAGAATTCTAGTCTACTTTTTAAAATAATATGGATTACTGAGTATGTGAGTTTATGTGATTTGTAATTGCTTATTGTCTTCCTTTTAAGGTTTTAAACACACGATTAGAGAAATTTGGAAACTTTTTCTGTAAATGAGTTTTCTAATGATGCTTGATCTATTTGGTATGAGTAATGGACCCCATTACATACAGTCCCTAGTGGGACTATTTTCTCAATTTGTGTAGGCCATGGGATTGGGGCCCAGATAATAAAATTAAGATGATTTATATTAGAAATAACTACTCTTGAGAGAGTACTTGGAAACCCTATACACTTCTTAAAAATCTTAATATTACTGCATTAATCTCTTGATGTCCACCTTCAGTTAGAGAGGCATGATCAAGCATAAGAACTCACACCGATACCAGTGGGTGTTCGCTTCAGAAATGGCCGAGTAAAATTCATCTTGCTATACATATCTGGAGCATGGAGCAGAAGCCTGCCCTTGTGGACTGGTTAATGGTATTGCTGAAGTAGTCGTATTAACATTTTTGATCTAAAACTGTCAGAGGTGCTTGATATCATAAGATATGGATCATCTTGGCGTTGACCCAGAAAGCCCTTAAGCATGTGCTTTCAAATTAAGCAAGCGTGTACACCTCTTGGCTTAACTTTCAGCTCTGTTACGTTGTCCTCATTGCAATTTGGTCCGTAGGGCCCATCGATGTGTTGTGGTGGATCTGTGGACCAGGCAATAGCAGATGCTGGTGTCTAATACGCCTGGTTGTGAGCTGCTCGACTCCTGAGCTGTAGGAACAGTCTACGACGAGGAGCAGAGACCAGCACCGTCAGGGTGCTGGTTGTTTCTCTGAAGACCTGTTTCTGCAAGCCTCTGCTTCCTAGACCATTGTGTTTATTGTCATAGGTAATTGCAGGGAAGTGGATGGGCTCAGTTTATACAGTCAGGTTTAGGCTTGCTTGGCTTTGTTGGACTGGACTTGTAGGCCACAATCCAGACAAAGTAATCGGTATGCAACTGCTCCTTTGACTTTGTGAGGCTCTGTGTGTGCTTAAAGCTGGGTAGTTTTCTAAGCTGAATTGGTGTTGCTGAATCTGGGGCTAAGCCCCAAGTAAGTGTATGATAAAATCTGCTGATAGCAAATAGATTAGTTAGCTTGACGTGCCTTTCAATGAATCCTGTGTGTAAATCTGCACAGCATTGGGGCGTTACAGGGTCTTGCAAAATGTTCAGTGATACTGTTTGTTAAAAAGTGTTTAACTTGTGCCTTTGGTTATTTGTGTGCATGTTTCTGTGTGTATACGTATACACGGAAACACCCATGCACACAAAAAAGTCTCATTTAAAAACACAGTATTTGAGCACAGAAATCAGCTCTCAAATTACTGAGACTTGGTTATTTTTTTAAAGCTAATCTGCTGTGCGTATGTACAATATACGCATCCAAGTACATTCCAAAGCATTATGAATAATTAAAAGCAAACCATAGCCCTTGACAGAAAGAAATGTAGGGACATTCAGCAATGTGTTATCCCGGCTAGGCTGCTGGTTTGGTGTGACTCAACTACTTGTATGAATTACAGCGCTCTTTGTAGCACTTGAGGGTTGCCTTTTAGTATTGGTCTAAATCTAAGATATGAAAGATTCAACCAAGTCTAAATTTCCTTGTCTCGATAGCTGCAAACAGTCACTGCAACTCCCTGCTTTTGCCAGTGCCCTGGAGCAGACTGATGTAGCTGCTGGAGTGGCTGGGCTGATTTCGTGGGGTGAGCTGCTCTTAGGCTCTGGCAGGCGTTTTTCCTTGTAGGTCTCTTAGACACGGCGGCTATCGACACTCAGTCCTTGCAATGAAGGTTTCAGCTGACACAGCAACGGCTGTGGAAAGGAGACGGGAGAGAAAAGTTGATGCAGTGTTGTGTTTTAACCGTGACCCAAGATTAATGTGAAACCAAAAGAGAAAACATGGATTTCTCACTATATTACCAGTTGATATGAGTTTATGCCCAGAGCTGGGGCAAAGTTATTTAGGCTGCTGGTGATTTAAATGGTTTGGTTGGTTGTTAAAGCTTTTAGACATGACCTTGCCATCTTTTGCTGAAAATATAATTTTCCTGAGAGTTATACATCTTACCTTCATTTTCTTTTTCTTATCAAATCTTGGACAATTGAAAACAAAACCCCAAAAACCCACCCTGGCTTATTAAGCCAAACATGCTGTGAAAGCTTCTTGAACAGCTTGCCTTGGCACGATGAAATTAATGTGATTATAGTTCAGCAATGGTGGGCGGGGGAAATACCCCTCCAAACTGTCAGCACTTGGGAAAGGAAACACAAAACCTATTATTATTCATACGTACTCTAGAGTTTCTGATTTGCTCCCATTGACTTGAGTGATACGGTATCAGTTACTCTGATGCCTGTAGCGACGGGTTTGTGTTTCACGTAGTGAAGTAGAACAGCAGTGCAGATGCACAGTAGCCCAGTGTTGCTGGATGGATGGCTTCCAGGTAGATGGAGACTTGGGCTGACTGGCTTAAGAGACAGTTCTTTGTGGTCAGCCAAAAATCAGCTCTTGCTGGTGAGTCTAGAAGTGTGTGCGCGCGCGCTGAGTCAGTCTCTTGTATACCTGTATGATTGTACCACTGATTAGACTCGAAAGGCTTGGCAAATCCTATTTGTGTGGGAAGCTCGAGTGCAAAAACTTGCCTAATTTACTTTATTTAAATCAATATAATCCTGCTTAAGGCCTTTTGGAAAGCACATCTAAGTGAACGGTGTTTTAAGTTAACACAGCGTCTTTTGTGTTCACAATAAAAGCTAGTTTCATTTGAAAAGGGTGTGCTTATGGTTACCTTATACAAACTTTTGACATATTAAATGTAGAAGGACTCAATTCTCCTGCGTGCACGCATCATCTATTGTGAAATTTGTACTTAAAAGATTTAATATCTTCAAGTTTGCTTTATGATCAGCAATTCTTTGAACTCGCAAACAAGAAAGTGTGGATAACTTCAAATATCTATTTGAAGTCTGATTCTAAGGAATGCTTATGTTGGTTTTGACCTTATAATATGAAGTTTGATCTCTGTCTCAAACCTGCAGTATTCTAGCAGAAATGTAAATACAGTTTGAACTTGTTTTAGATATCTTCAACATATGCGCTGTCTCCTAAAGGCAGGGGCTTTATTCCAGAGATACTGGATATCCAAACCATGGAAATATATTTCTGTTCATAAGGGCCCAGATTCAGCAGCAGATCTCAGATCAGCAAAGCTCACGTGCGTGTGCTTTCATTCAGGAGACACTGATCTGTGGCGGTTTAGGCTTGAACCTAATACTTTTGGTGAGTGTGAAGCTTCATAGAATAGAGAAGGGCAAAGGGTGGAAGCCAACTGAGATGATTTGGAGTTTTATATAAGCACATAAAGCTGCAAGTTGTCTTGTTGTGTTTGGTTTTTGAAAAGTTCTTATTAACTACTTTGACATATCGCTTTTATTCTCGAACATCTGCTTTAGATTGTTTGCCATAAAAGTGTAAGAATTAATCTTGCCTTCATTTTTGTTATTGCTACCAGAAACCAAACTATTTTTATTACTTCTTGCATAGGGATTTGGACCCTGAACTATTTTCAGAGTTGAGGAGAAAATTAGTTTGTATTTTTTTCTTTCTACCTCACACTCCCACCAAGCTCACAGGTAAAGTTAATTAAATTATAGTTTTTAAGTGCACAAAGATGTTAGGCATGGCTTGTTAAACTGTATAGTAAGCTCTGCTTTGCTTTATTTAGCTCAATATTATGAGTTTTAAGGGAATTAAAATGATCAGCTCATTTTGGTTTGCTTCTCAGAGGAGCAGCTGCCCTGAGCCAGGGTTAAGACATTTGCATCAGCTGTGGAAGAGCTTAGTACATATTTTACTGTATGGAAATAATATATGAAAGTCAAAGAAATGAAAACTTTCCTATATGTTTAGTCCTTTGATTAACAAATGTTCTTAATACTTGTTCTTGGGGCTTCCTTTTTCTTGGATTACATCTTGTTTGTGTTGTTTCCCAAGAAGCTGTCAGTAGCTATGGCGTGCAATGTCAGCGGGAGCCCTGATCGTCAGCATGCTGCATTTGAGTCTTTTCTTTCCCTGTGCTGCGTATTACTAAATTTCAGGGTGTTCTGCTGATGTGGGTTCATGCAGTACTTATGTTGGAGCATATAGTAATCTTCCTTTCTACAATGGAAGTGGTGTGTTTAAGGCAAAACTGTCTTATTATAAGCCTATAGCCGGAAATACTTAGGCAGCCTCTCGAACTTGCTCTAAATCTGATGTTTGTGCTGCAGTTGCTTTCACAGCCGTCTCCTCTTTCAGAATCTGTGGCAACACTTGCTTTTTTTTTTTTTTTTTTTTTTAGTTTGAATACAAGTGTTTTAGCAAAAGGGTTCACGAAGGAGCCAGTGAACAAGATAAACCAGATAAGGCATCTCTTTATTTTATAAATAGATAAATAGGATTTTTCTGGGACTAAGTGAAACTACCATGTGATTATATCGCTGTTTTGCTGCCAGCTTCTATTTTCTCTGAGTGAGACTGTAGATTTTTTTATCATGGCAGGAACCATTCCTTTTTCTTTGTACTAAGGATGCCTTAGGTGTTTCTGGTTATTGTGCTTCAAGAAGCTACAAAGCCGAGGCACTGAAACCAGAGTAATGCAGTAGGCCATGGTACTTCTTGGGTATGTGGAGGGATTCTTTCTGCAACGCTCTCAGGATCAACCAGGGCTTACAAATTGACTTTCTGATCCTGTGAAGTTCTGTGAATCCTTGCCAAAGTACTACTAAAATTCAGGTGCCATTGTATGCTACTTTGAAAGCTATCATGTGTCTGTGGGTTTAAGCATCATTTTGATATGGCCATTTAAAACATAGATGGAAACTTTAACGGAAGGAAGTTAAACCTCTCTGGAAGGACAAAAGTGTCTTTTGTGCAGATTAAAAATACAGTTGCTTCTGCCCTAGGGAGGTTTTTTTTGTTTAGTTTGACAAAATTAATGTGCATTTTCAAAGCAGTGCCGTGAACTGTGTGTTACGTTTTCAGGGTGGCTCTTCCTGTCCCCAGAATAATCAGCTAATGCCTACTTACGTGCTCTGCATGCAAATGAGGAAAAAAAGCCTAGAAATAGACTACTTTCCACTTTATGTTAAAAACAGTCATTTCTAAATATATTGCTAACAGGTTTCAGTTTTCATTTAAAACTTGTCCACAAATACTGTGAAGGCGTATCATGTACTGCTGATGCCTGATAAAGCTTTCTTCGTTTTTCTACTTTAAACTTCACTTTTCCTAAATTTCTCCTTTTTATCTTTTTGGCTGTTTCTAATAATTCACTCTGATGTTTTGTCTTCCTGGTTTTCCTATTCTACTCTTGGTTTTCCTTTCATCTGCCTTTATTGTCCTTTTCATATTTTATTCCTTTTTTTTTGTCCCCGTTTTTGCTATAAAAACTTCCCTGCTTTCTTTTGCCAGACAGTTATCAACCTTTAGCAGTCCCTCCTTAAAATCTAGCTATTCAAGGAATCTCACTTTATTTCTTTATCAGGCAGACATAAGCCATGCTGAATGTGGTGTTCTGCATCTTTATCAACATTTATCTGGGTCTAGGCTGTACACTCAGTGAAACAGGCAACATGTCTCTGATTTTCACACACACACACACACACACAGAGTTTCTCATCTTCTACAGACTGAGGTCATCTTTCTGTTCGGTTTTGTTATTTTAAGCAGTCTTTCTTTTTAAATCATCCATCAGACTCTACATTCCTTAAAAATGATACTGTATAGCTGTGGCTGTTTGGATGGGGGGAGCTGCTTTAGAGGATCTCAGGAAAGAGCAGATAGTGGAGTACAGCGATGTATGGTTCTTTATGAGCTTCTGTTCTACTAATAAAGCAGCTGATTTTTGCAGGTTCCACTGTTCTCCAGGAAATCCTAAGTAATTTTCTTGCATAATGGAGGGATCATTTCAATGTAACTCTTAGCTTTACTGCAACAAAATAGGAACGCCAGTGGATTCAGCTGTACCAAGACTCAAACAATCGCTGCTGGTTGGTGAGCGATGTGCAGCTATTGCTGTGCTCTGACCTCTGCTGATTTCTACTTCACATCCTTTGAAAAATTAGGCCCTTAATGTGGATATTTAAAACAACATTATATTAAAGCCTTTAATCCTGTAATTAGACTGGCTACTGCAGAGCTTGTGCTTTGTTGGTAGCCAAATCAAAATGATCAAGGCTCCAGAAGTCTGACGGTAGATATGCAACAAAAGTTTGCTTAATTCTGCCTAATGCTGTATTACTAACATAGCACATTGGGAATCGGCGTAACAAACGGAACATAACATAGACTTTGAGTCACCTGTAGTGAAACTTTGTCTCTGAAAAATGGGAAGAACCTGTGGTTGTACCCTGAGAAGGGCCATGTCAAGCCCAGGGAAAGCCGCAGTAGGAAAAAGAACGTGTGAGCTGATGTTTGCAAATGCAACTGGCACTGCCAGGGTAGCTGAATACCACACAGCAGCCAGTTCATGGCATGGCTCTTCAACCGAACTGAAAGTGGCCAAAGAGATACTGCGTGCAGGTAGAGCTCCTGAGAACCAGAGCGAAAGGTGCAGAAGCAGCTGAACTCCTTCGAACAGCCGGGTGGATTGCACAGCCGGGTGGATTGCACAAAAGCGAGTAAGCCCTTGGGAGCCGAGACCAAGTTGGGAGCAAGATTGAGAAACAAGTGCTGAAAACCAGGAGGGTGATCTGTGGGCTTAGTAGTTATGTGAAAATGCTGTTGTGTTTTAATTCTTTGTTTCCAAAAATGATACTGTCTTGTGTACCGGGCTGTCCTTTGAGCAGTGCTGGAGACTTTGAGGAAAGTTTTTGGCAGTTCCTGCCAGAACTCTGGAGTCTCCGCTGAAAATGAGTGAGTGACTTGTTGCAGGAAACATCCAGACTATCCCCTGAATCCTAAGTGGGCTCCAGCAGCCAGCGCTGGAGAGGACCATACCGAACAGGCACTGCAATCCATTGATGTGAAGCAAGGGCACCAGGCTTTTCTGTGGAGAGAGTAGTCACTAAATCCTGGTACTGGCGCTGACCCAGAATAATTCTTATTTCGGCATGTTAGATGAACACAGGCTTTCTCCCGAGAGATTAGAGAAATGGGATTTTTTTGGCAGGAGCTTAAAGATAAGTCTGGTCAGGTAATTACTTATGTCAGAAAGTTGTAAAGGAAAATTTTGGAGGCAAGTAGAACTGGTGGTGTGATTGCGCCCATGTCACTCTGTGGCTGATTTCCCAGGTACCTGTTTGCATGTAACAGCTCACATATATGTGACTGTTAATAGCTTCCTTGGTGCTGTTGATCTCTTGCTGTATTTCTGCCATTCCTAAAGCACATCTTTTAAATCTATTTTGGCATTCAAAAATCAAATCAAGTTCCTGTGGAGGGGGGGAAAAAAAGTCTAAATTTAGTCAGATTGTTACTGGGCATCTGAAATCACGTAACCCAGAGAGAAGAGGGGGAGTGAATCTTGTCTCTGTCCTGCCACTTGTGGTCAGATTCTGGTTTTGAGATAAACAAGAAAACTTAAAACTTACGTTGATTTTGTTGGTTTTTGTCAGATCATTTGTTCTCTTTCTGTCTTGGTACTGTGATATCCCCATAGCGCTTTTCATAATTGAGTAAAGAAATCAGATTTATTGTTGGTTTTTAAGAGCAGAAGAAAGAGCAGTTGGTATAAGATATTTAAATCTTTGGAAAAGCCTCCCTGCAAAGGAATTTTAGGCTAAGAAATGGAATTATGCATTTTAGTTTGACGTTTTTCATGTTTATTTAAAAAAGCTGTGGAAGACAGGGAGGGTAAAGGTTAGAATAATATTAACTGAGCCCTCCAAATCTATCAGTTTCATTCTCCTTTTCCTAAGTATTACTGTAGTCAAAGTAAGTAGTTAATCAGAATCAGAAAGCCATATTAGCATTGCTGACATGGATTTGTCAATAGTGAATTGGGAGGATGGGAACTGAAACAAAACCCCCAAACCCCAGTTCTTGGCTCAGACTGCATTGCCTCAGATATTTGCATTAATATTGTTCTGTAAGAAATTCTATTAACATGAAAACTTTCCAAAACCTGAATTCTTTTGTGAGCTTAACAGTAAAATAGTTTCCTAAAACTGCTTATACTGAAAAATTCAAGGAATTTATCGTATTGTTTTAACATTCACTTGAAAGCATTTGGATAATTACACACTCAAACGGCAGTATATCAAAAAGGGTCTTTGTTAACCTCTCTGTCATGCTGCACACAGTCGAAACGATGCTCAGGATGTGTTTTAACAGCCTCGTGCCCTGGCATCCCACAGGACTTGGTTTCTTTTCGACTAGCCATGCGCTCCTTCCGCCAGGCTGGGGGTGGTGAAAAGAGTTAAATGAAACTAACACTGCTGCAAACTGACTTAATGAGATTTAGCACATAAATATTACTATTTCTGTTATCTGATGTGTGCTGTGTTCTGGTAGTGTGGTGATAGCAGACCTGAGTAAGTTCCTAAGCAGAGAGAAACTGAAAAAGCAAAAAGATTTGGCTACATCATCTAATCCAGCCGCTTCTAGTACAGAAACCTGCTTTGTCTGGACAAGTTTTAATGACGCCGATCTCTGGCTTCTGTCTCTTGCCCGGGGATGTTTTTGTGGCATAGCTGTTCCTCCTCTTTCCCCCACTAGTGCATTTTTGGTGTCAATCTCTTTTCTCCTCCTCCTTGGCACTTCAGTTATTTCTGAGAAGACTGTCAGTTGTTACTTCTTTTTGCTGCCGAGGGAAGGAGGTGAAGGAAGGCAATGTCATTTTGGAGACAGGGAAAGGGAGAGGTGACAGGATGGGAAGAAGTGTGAATGCTTCACCTTCAGCTGATACTTCTGGGCTCTGTGTGCTAAAATAACCTCTTTCTGCTAGCAGGCAAATACTGACACCCCTGGCATTTGCCAAGAGTCCCTCCCCAAACCCCTGTGTGAAAGGTGAATTGATACACTAGAATTTTGATGCTCTAGTAGCTGTGACTTTTCCTAAAAGGACATTGTTTTTTGTTTAAAATAAGCTTCTTGTCACTGCAAGGGCAGCTCTTCTCTGTATGTATTCCATGGCTTTTTTTTTCTTAATGCCATGTTATATCACAGTCTGAAATAAAAATTGGCTACTGCTTTTGTTTCTTATAACTTACACTGTTTGAGACATCTCTCAGTTTATCTGGGATAGTGAAAAGTAAATCAGCAAGTCCTGTTTTATTTGTAATGCAAAGACATTATTTAAACTCCCTCTCACGATCTAATCCTGTATTTCTCTCATCTAAAACCATACAGCGCATGAATGGCAAGTCAGTCGCTCACAAATCCATTGCTGTTCAGTCTTTTACATAAACAAAGTCATAAGGATAAGCAAATGCCTTCCTTCTAATTAGCAGTGTGTTTTGTGGTTCCATACATTCCAAAATGTAATAGACAGCTACGGTGCCTAAAATAATCCCAGAGAAAAAACTCATATGCCACGAAGATAGGAGTGGGAGGGAGAGGAGGCAGGAAAATCTGTTGTCTGTGTTCTTGGAAGCCTTTTCGATCTCCATTTGGATACTGTCAGCTTCTTTTACACAAACATTACAGCATCCGAGGGGAATTAGAAATACTTACCCATGACCACAACGTCAGGTCTTAGGTTTGTCAGGCGAAAGCAATGCAAACGCAGGATCTTGGACCCACTGCTTTCATTTTGGTTTTAGCATGATGATAAATGCCTCCTAATGCTGGAAAGAGGTTAGGCTGGCTGTCTAGGTGGAATACAGGAAATTTAAAAATCTTACCTCATGGACGTGAAATGGTTTTTGGATCTGTAAAAGTGCTGTGCCATTCCTAAGTAACAGTTATTGTCTCCTGTGATGTCCCTGAAGTTACACAACAGCTTGCCTTTTATACCAGTCTTGAATGAAATGGCTAGTGGACCACTCGGGACAGGGACACAAAACCATGGTGCTACTGGTCAAATTGCTTTTAACTGAGATAATATTGGTCAAATTGAGCCTTTTAACTTCAACAAGAGTTAGTGTAAACGTACCTTATCGCAACATCAGTGAAAAGAGGAAAGGCAAAACTTTGTTTTCATTGGTTTCTATCCCAGCCTTTTTGCGCCAGTGTGTGGCGTACCCGGTGGCGTGACCACAGTGTGATCTGCACAGGGCTGAACAAGTTGGGAGCCCACCAGCTCAGGAGCCTGCGTGGCCATGCCGATGTATGTGCGTTGTAAGGAGTCATGGTGTAGATGCAGCCTGTTCATACCCAGAACATCTACAGACCAGGTTTGAGCCCCTTTCAAGTGGGAATGTATGTCGTAACTCTTATGCTTTCATCTAGCACTTCCCCAAATCAAGGCAGACTAATACCTAGTTTATAGGAAAAAGTCTTTACCTAAAAGCTTGTGGTTTTTTGGGCTGGGTGTTGTTCCCGCACCCGCCCCCCCCGCCCCCATTGCTAAGTGGAATGTAATCCATGTTCTGAAGCCCATCAGCTAAAGTTGTGAATTTGGGAAAGGAAAACAAATGAGCTCTGTCATACAGCTGCACAGTCTCCTTGAGGTGCAGATCTGCTGGCTGGACACAAAGCAGTGCAGTCATTTTGCCGTGCAAAAGTATGTACTGGTTCCTGACACTTGCACCTTGGCCCAGTACATAGGTGAGAAAGATGTAGCCAGTGCTTTGAAACTTACCTTGATGAACCAAAATGAGCTGCCAATATTTAACGGTGAAGATAATTAACTATTGCAAAAGCTTACCTAGGGGATGTGCCTGGACCTTTATGATCTCAAATCTTTAACTCTAGATTGGATGCCTTTCATAAGAAGATGCTTTGGCTGAACTGCCAGTCCTTGGGCTTCGTACAGGAACACAAAGTGTCCTGGCCTGTGCTGGACATGAGGTCAGACCAGCTCAAGGATGGATGGTTTCTATATGTTGCTTCTCTTCCAATGTTTTGCTGCTGCTCTCTGGGCCACCACATGGCATTGTTTTTGCAATACCCCACCTCACAGGAGGGTCTTGGCATGGCTTGTTGGCTTCCCCATGGTGCATATGCCAGTGCCCACCATAGGGCTGGTGTGCTGACCAGTCAGCCTTCCCACTGTTCATAAGGAGCTCCCCTGCAGTTACTGGTTGACCATCTGAGAGTGAATGACCATCGTGATCTCTTCTGACTTCTGGCACCTTGGGAATCCCACAGAGAGAGGAAGACAAACGAAACATTTTTGTCCTGTCCTCCCAGGAGTCCCCAGAGATGCTCATCAGTAGCAATGTAAATGGTGGTGGTGAAAGAAGCTTGTGATGAGCCTGGTCCGTTTGTAGGGAGCCTTCCCGTGTCTCTTGGCCAACATTGGCAGAAGTCACTCTTGTTAAAAAAGTGTTAGGAATGCACCAGTGGCAACTCCGCTAACAGCGAGCAGCTGTTCTGGTGATGCCCTCCAGAGATGTGGCTCCTGCAATCTGAGCTGCTCCCTTTTTCCACACACAAGTAATTTCCCAAAATATTTACCATGGTTTTGATCTTTGCCTGAAACTGAATTTTCTTTGCTATGGCTGGAACAAAATTACTCTGGATTTGGGAAGACTGAGACTCTTCACCCACCAGATGAGGGTGTACACATGTAAAATGTTGATATGTCTTTCCCTTCGGTTTGGTTAGAGACAAAAATATTCTTAAAAAATTAAATGTAAAAGTCTTATTTAAACATTAATCTCTTACAATGGGTGTAACATGCCCACATGAATGTAGTTACAAAATACAATATTTTCATGAACTTGAACAGGTTGTAAATTGACAATTGCTAGCAATATAAAAAGACCCTGCATTTGTATCTTAAAATATCATGAAGTGGGATTAAAACTGAATTTTTAACCTTTCTCTTCCTAACTTTTTTCTTTTTTAATGTGTGGTTGCCTGCTTTTAATGTTGCAGCAGTAGTTTGTGGCCCAGAAATAATGGTATGCTGACTATGAAAGTTGGAGTGACTCATGGCTGACTCAAGAACTTTGTTCACTATGTTTCGCCTTCAGGATGCTGTCACTGTAACAGTATTAGCCGAGGTCCCGCTAGGCTCCCGGGCAGGGCAGAAAAAGGCCAGAACTATCTGTTCTCATCACAAAACCGGAGCCGTTTCAATGGAAAACTTGTGCTGCTGATATTTCCATAGAGATAGGCCTAGATCCATGATAGTACTTCTCAATGACTGATGTCTTCAATTTTCTTAGCTATTTTCTGCAGCTCTCTAAACAAAAATATCCACGTTCCAAATTCAGAAAGGTCACTGTCCTCAACCACAAATTTAATTAACAGCTTTCCCCTTCTACTGACTTCCCCCTCCCCCCCCTTTAGTTAATTTTAACCCAGTGTCCCACATCAGGAGCCTTTAGTTTCCAGTTGAGGGAGTAGATGCTTCCAGGAGTTGCCCCAGGGAAGTGACGCTCAGTAAGTGATCACCAGTGGGAGCCAGGGCTGTACACGGCATTACACCGTGGAAAACTTCCGATCTCCTGTTGCAGACAAAATGTCTACAAAAACAATACTACTACTTTCCTAAATTCCTACGTTTTGCAGATGTGAAGCTCAATTTCTACAGGGGAAGCCAGGCTGTTTTGGGGGAGCTCATAGTGCTCTGTCTTTTTGCTGCTGCTGCTAATTTTTGTGAGCACCATAGAATACAGTAGAAAATTGAAACTGTGTGAAAGATCAACAAATCAGTGTAGAATGTCACGCAGCAACATCTGTTAACTTTGGCTCTATCTCACATCCTCCTGACCCCTCCTTTCCAGCCACAAGTCTCCTGTTTTGTGAGAGCTTGGAGTGATAGGGACTTGGAGGGTGTGTGTGGGGGAATGTCTAGCTGTTTCTCAGTGGTCTGAAGGGCTTGCAAAAGTACCATCTGGAATGAAGGTTTTCTGTTTGTGTGTTTCTGTATGTTTAGTTATGAAACAAATGGGAATTTGTTGAATGAGTTAATTGTATTGAACTGTAAAAGTCTATCTTGAGAGCTATTATATAGAGGAGCTCACAAAGCCTACAGAGAGAAATGGAAGTGGCTTCCCTTTCTAATTAGGGATTTCAGGAAATAATTGATTACAGAATCAAATAGGGTTGCTTAGAGACATTTGTTTGATATTACTTCTGATAAACGAAATTTTTACCTAATAATAATTTTACTGGTGACACTGGAAACAGCTGCACTCTCTAATGGTAAGCCTGCCTTCAATAAAACTTCTCCCTTTCCTCCTACCTTGTCCAAACTGTTATAGCTAATGAAACATTACTACCAAACTGTAGATCCCAGTAAAAAATTTGTCATGAAGAAATGAGTGATATAGTAGACAGTTATGTTCTTAATGGGATGGTCTTTGTCTAGACCAGGTTAATGATTGTGTTTGCATTGCATTTAAAAAAAGAGTCAAAACAAAACCTTGACCCAGTATGTAGAAATTTTTTACCTTTTTTTTTTTTGTATTTTGTTAACAGGGTCAGCATATTTCACTAGCTCCCATTCAAAAACTGGAGGAAGCTTTGTATGAATATCAGCCTCTGCAAGTGGAGACATATGGACCACAAGTTCCAGAGCTTGAAATGCTGGGAAGGCTGGGGTAAGTAACACGGCAAGTTTTAATTCCCATTTCATGGTGTTAGAGCTGGGACTGTTACCATCTTCAGTTTGCCAGCACGTAGGGGTCTTTTTCTTTTTTCTTTCTTTTTTTTTTTTTTTTTAAGGATCTTAACGAAATATTAGACTTCCTGCCCAACCAACATTTTGTTTGGGTGGATAAGCTGAAATTTTTGGTTCTCTAGCCTTTATAGATCTATTGAGAGCTGGACTGGATTGCATTAGTGTTTTTAAGGTTGTCCTTGGCAGTCGTAGTGAAGTAGCTGTTCATTTTCAGTTGCACGGTATTAAAAAATAAATAAATAAAAATCTGGGGCTTAATTTACCCAGCTGTAAGCCAGTAAAAATATTAAAGTTGGGCAGTTTGCCATGGAAAAGGGTAGATTTACTTGTCGACTGCTGTCTACAGTCAAACTGCGTTTGTGAGAAATGAAGCACAGAGCTTAACTTTGTCAAAAAAATACAATGCAGGGGCTGGTCCAGCAGCTTGGCGGCATCGTGGTGTGCAGCCATGTTTGGAAGGGAGCTTGGGAGCCTGCTGTGCCCGGGTAATGGAGGCTGGGAAGTCCAAAAGTGACGTGGCAGCTCTCTAGAGATGTGTTTGTAGCTGAAACGCCACCTGAAAATGTGCAGCTACTGGGATAGCCAGTGTCACCCAACTCGTCATGGCCTCCCTTTCAAGGTCACAAGCACTTAACAGTGGCTGGAAAATTACGTGGCAGAATGAACGTGCAGACTGGCAAGGCAAGAAAGAGTTTAAAAAAATAACAGTTTATGTTTGACTGTGCAATATGGGAAAACTGAAGCCACAAAGTACTGAAAAAAGTTGAGACACTTTAGTATGCAGTTTCAGAGACCACTGAAATCCAAACAGGAATCCCATCTAGTTCCCTGGCACAGGAGAAATTGTATCTCATCCAGAAAATGATAGAGGTAGATAGACTTTTAAAAGTAAATAAGCAACCTAATGGTGCTTCAGAAAATTCAATGCTATCTGGAATTGAGGTTTTCTCCATTTTTATTATTTCTGTGTCCTCCTGATGACTGTAATTTTTATTACCTGATATCAAGCTTCTGAGACCAAATATTAATTAGCAGTTTAAACTTGGGCAGAACCAGACTCAGCCTTTACCACCTGTTTGGATGAAGCACAGCTGTGAGGGACCTCCAGTTTGAGGGGGGCTTTGAGGCCCTCTCAGCCCTAAGCCTCATCACAAATGAAAATGCTTGGAGGGGGGGAAAAAAAAACATGACTTGTGCAGGGATGTTTCCCAGTCCCTTCGCCTGTGCCTCCGTAAGGTGAGTGCTAGTGTCCAGATCCAGCTGGAACCCTGTTGCTATCTGTGTCCATCCCTCTAACCGCCTGTGATGCTCATTCAAAGGCAACCCAACACCTTGCAAAACAAAATCCTTTAACGTTGCAATGTCTGTGCATGAGCATATTTGGAGCACGGTTTGCAAACAACACTTACAGTCTTTTCTTGGAGCGCTTTGACACATGCATCGTTTTACTCCTCCAAGCATGAACAGCCAGGGTTGTTCGGCTTGACTATGGAGGTGATGAAGGAGTTAAGAGTGGCAGGGGTGCTAGGTAGCTGTGGTAGCACCGGGAGGTTCGTGGGTGGGTCAATGGTGCCCACCAGAAGAGTTCTTCTGAGTCCTGAGGCTGTTTGCAATTCCAAAACAAATACATCTATGCTGTGGGTTCCCAGCTGGTACAACTCTAACCCTATTCCACGGGGTGTCTGAAACACCTTAAACCATGCAAGGCTATTCGTTTATATATTTGTGTTTCTGTGTTTATATGAACTCATGCGCATTTCCTGTTGATGATGAATGCTTAACTAATGTGCCTGGGTCCCTGCTTGGGATTTGTTCAGGCAGCTGCATACAGCTGCCTGGGTGAGGCAGAAGAGCTGGGCACAATGTTATCCACTCCTGCTAAATATTTTTAGTTTCTTCTTAATTTGGACTCATAAGGACAGATTAAATCTGAATTTTTTTTGTTGTTGTTTCTTCCTCTTTTCATGTTCTTGTTAATAATTTTGCAGTTTGAAGTCTGGTTATTTATTGTTTCTGAATAGTTCCCTCAAATGTGCAGGCTGTTATCATCTGAGTTTCTGGAGCCAGAATTATTGCAAAGACACTGCCAGGCTTGAGACTCTGAAGTGACTTCTGGTAGTGTGACTTACTGACTTTTTTTTTTTTTTAAAGATACAGTTTATCTTCAAAACAGTCAGTAGAATGGGCTTTTTGAATGTTCGCATATTAATCTCTTACCTTCTGCAAGACTCACTTTAGGTTTCAGCATCAGTGTTGCTTTTCTTTCTTAGTAAATTGCTGTAATGAAGGAGACAGTTGGCAAGGTGGTTTCTAGCAGAGAGCAAGAAAAAGGGTGAATCCTTAAGGGATCATTTAGAACATTTGATAGGGATCTTTTATAATTAAAAACAAATTGCTTTTTAAGATTACTTGTATTATTTGTTCATTAAGCTTTACAAAAAACTTTGCATGCAGTTCAGTAAACTTGATTCTGTATCCTCCCTTTGCTATTCTGTATGGATTTTGCATGTTTTGCAAAAAGGAAATTTATGTTCAAACTGGTTTTAGAAATTTCTTTTCAGTTTTTCTTGGGGCTGTGAATTTTCTTTTTTTCTGTGTACTGCAGAAAAGCATTAACATCCTTATGATGCATTTTTTCTATTGTGTTGGAAGTCTTAGAATAATGAAGAAATAGATTTTTTTAAAATTTTTTTTTTCAACACAAATGATTGGTATAATGTGTAGGGGTTTGTGCCCTTCAGGTCTGTCCATCTCCTCATCCCATCCCCCATGTCTGTCCGTGTCCCGTCGTGTGTCGTGTCCCATCCCCCCCCCCCTTTTTTTTTTAATGGTGGAAGATTTTCTGGAAGTAATGAAATACAGGTAATAATCCTGGATTAGATGGCTTTCTGGGAGCAACATGTGTTACACTAACTTGTAGACAGTATTTAACCTAATGGCAAGGGGCATGAAGCTGGAGAGGGACTGTTTATAAGAGCATGGAGTGACAGGACAAGGGGTGATGGCTTTAAACTGAAAAAAGGGAGATTTAGGTTAGATGTAAGGAAGAAATTCTTCACTGTGAGGGTGCTGAGGCACTGGAACAGGTTGCCCTGAGCAGTTGTGGTTGCCCCATCCCTGCAAGTGTTCAGGGCCAGGTTGGATGGGGCTAGTGGAGGGTGTCCCTGCCCATGGCAGGGGGGTTAGAACTAGATGGGCTTTAAGGTCCCTTCCAACCCAAACCATTCTGCAAGTCTATGAAGCTTTCTCAGAGCCAGCCTTTGATAGAGGTTCCCTTGACTGCTCCTCTGTGGGGTTACAACAAGAAGTTTCAGTGGCTGATGGTTCCATGGATACAGACTGACTGTGCCAGCTTGGTGATGGTTTGATCTGGGTGGTAAAGGTCACTTTGGGTGTTCAGGCTGTGAGGACCAGCTCATGCCTGTCTCGGCTGTCAAATGGAAATGTGACTTGAAGAAGAGGAGAAGACGTGTATGAGAGCATCTCCCAAACCTGTGGTGCTGTCCTTGGAGGAAAGTGGGGTCTGAGATCACTGTGATGTACCCGTCCTTGAGGCAGGCTCTGCAGCTGCCTGTCCCTCCGTGATTACTAATAGTCCTGGGTCTGTGTGACTTAGTCACTACTGTAAATTACTGAAGTGTTCAGTGACGAGCATTGGGAAATTGTTGGTTTCTGGGTGGAGTTGAAGGCAACCTGTGATGGAAGTTGCATTTAGAGAGCCTGATCTTATCAAAGGCCCTACCGGCACTTCTGCCAGCACTAGAAATGGTTAGATTGGTGTAGTTTGAGTGAAGTGGGGAGTGTGACTTTTGGTTCAAATTGGTCCAAATCTGTTGAACTGCAGAGTCATTGCAAGGCTGTGTGACCTCCCATGGCTTTTGGGGAGAGGAGGTGTGTGGTGGAGAGAGAGAGCAAGAGTGCCTGGATGCTCAGGCACTCACTGCTATTACTTCTGGGTTTTCTAAGAGGGTCCAAAAAAACCTGTCTTTTGGGTTTTGTCTCTTTTTTTTTTTCTTTTTGGTTTTTTTTTTTTTTTTCCTTTTCTTTTTTCTTATGTTTTAGCTGAGCACACTGAATTTGTGTGGTTGGAGGTCTGGATTTTTCTTACTGCAAAACAAAAGAAACGAAAAATATAACAAACTCTGACATGCCAAGTAGGGAAAGACCGAAACAGGATGGGGATGGAAATTAGTTTGTTGTTTTAAAAATGAATGTTTGTTGTGTAGTTTTGATTGAAAAAAAAAAAAAAAATCAAAAAACCCCCCAAAACACCAACAACAAAACACCCCAAAACACCAAACCCAAAAAAACCCTGAGGATCAAAACAATGTTTGTTTGAGGTTCTGAAAAATGTAAAGACATTCTTGACATTAATTCTAAGTATGTATGGCTAGCAGGAGCAGCCATACAGTGCTCTCACACCGACTATTTACAGCTGTGGAAGAGCCATACACAAGCTACTTAAAAACTCGATATAAATCAAAAATCTGCTTATGCGATTAACATTTTGGGTAAAGATGTGTGAACTTTGTGTCTCAAAGTTTAGGAACAGTCTCTTGTAATCCAATGTGGACTGTACTCTTAACACAGCACCAGTCCTATTCTCACAAAATAAAGGTATTATACAAATAAGCTTAAAAATTTCTGTTTGCACTCCACTTAAAAACCCTCTGCCTTAACAGAGAACTTTTGTGCAGACCTTGTAATCAAGTCAAGCCTGGGCTTCTTAAAATAAAATTGTGTTTGCCTGCTTAACTTGGTCTGGAGAGATACATCCTGAATATATACATGTATATAAAAAAATTGAGTTTGCTCCAAAAATCTTTGCTTTTCTTTAGGGAAAAATGTGCCTTCGCTTTGATCTGTCAACTTGTTTTCATGTATAACCACGTTGTTAGGAGCACTCTAATTAATTAGTCTTTTGTTTAAATATGAAGCAAAAATAAAGTTCAATGGTGAACACTAATGAGGATAGGTAAAATACTTTCATAATTCAAAAGTTAAATCTAAGCAAAATATAATTTTAAGAGTTGAGGGTAAGTACTGAAGCAAAATCAGAGTGCTGCAAAGTCTGTACGTACAACAAACGTGGTTTAGCCCACTGTGCTTTTTGTAACAAACAACTGGATTGATCTGTTCCTTTTTTTTTTCCTGGTGTAGGGCAACTCAGTCATTTTAAACTTCGAATTAAGATGAGGAGGTTGGATTTCATATCTGTTAGAGCTTTGTTAGCGTTTAATTTTTAACCTTCATTTCAAGTGGAAAATTTCTGCATATTTCTTTGTTGTACAGTGTTGTAGTGTAATTTGAAACATATGTAGAGTTCTGGCACTTAATCTAGAAATGACTCGTGTAACTTCTTTGCTGTCAATCATAGTGTTTTTTTTTTTTTTTTTTTAAAGTGAGGCAATAGTAAGGATGCTCTCCAAACTATTCTTAAAGTATAGTTGATCTGGTCTTTGGCCAGATCAGTTTTTGCTAAAACCCTGTGAGTGTCTGTGTTGGGTTCAAGACAGTGAAATGAGAATGGATTTTTGAATGGGTGACAGGACTGATGGGCTTTAAAAGTTGTGGCAGGTGATTTTTCACATCTGCTCTGTTTGTCATTGGGGTAGGCAGATATTTCTTGAATCTTGGAAAAGGAGAAAAGCCACAAATGAAGGGCTTCTTTGATCTGCTTTGGCCCATCGATTTTGAACACTGACTTCACTCTGCTCCTTTGAATACAAGGTAGTTTCTCAATAAGCTCAGTAGTCAGAGTCAAAAGATTGAGTAAAAGCAAGGAAAGCTTGTCTTGCTTTGGAGAGCATGTAGAGAGAGCGTTGCACTCTTCCTTGCAGGAATTCTCTGGGCTACCAGCGCATATGGTCTGAATTTCCCAGTGTCTCCTGTTGCAGGGCCTGATCCTCAGTAGAAACGCTTCTGCTGGCCGCAATGCGTTTTGAATCAGGCACCTAATGAATGAGAATTGGTGGGTGAGAAGTGATGATTGCTTTAAAGACACAGCTCCATTTGCATACAGCCTTTTAAAGTAAAGTATTTTTTGTTCATTTTATCGTAATTGAATAAAAACCTACGAATGACAATAAAAGTACTAGGTGGGTACACTCTTTTGGAATAGTGAATATGGCCAAGTGTGCTGCCTTGTTCAAGAGAGGATGGAACAAGGTAATAGACTGTGTGTAAACTGGCCTAATTTGGTTTGATGTAGAAACTGCCTTGCATTGCTTTAGCATCCTACAGAAACCCTACAGGTTTTGTCGTAGGATTTTGGAAGGATGCAAATTTAATATAGAGGAGGTAGATTAGCACCAGTTTTTCCAACTGCATGGAAATGGAGGAAAAGAGCAGGGCCTCTAGTAAGTCTGAAATCTTACTGTTTAAGAAATCAGCTTTCTGGCAAAAATGTCTATGAACTTTTCAAACGACACCCTGTAGTGTATGGTGTTTTGCATGGAGCTCTTCTGTCAAGGTCATTAGCAATTGAATATATTAAAAGTGGACTGCTTATGAAACGGAGAGTTTTGCTTCCTGCCCGCCCACCTGTGGGTATAGTGTGGGTTCTGTAACTGTAAAAGGTCTCGGGAGAGTTATAAAAGCAGAGAATATGGAAAATATATAAAGAAACAAAGAAGGAAGCCTGCACACACCATGTAGTTTCTTGTATGTAAAGTTGGCTGTAGTTGTATATGTACCACTAAATTAACCTCAAAAGCTGGCCATGACAGCAGAATGTCCATAGTAATTGTTTTTGTTGGCGTTTGGCTTCAGAATTAACTCATCGATCTAACACGAGTCTCTGTGCTCAGAATACTGGTCTGGTAATGTTTTTTTACTTTTTCATGCAATCATGGAAAAAATATGTTTCTGCTCGAAGCAGTTGTCAAACAAGCTTCTTTCATCGACAATCAGACACAGGGCAGCTGACTAAGGCTGTTTAGTCTAGAATAAATACTCGAGAGATTACAAGGTCACTGTAGGAAATGTAATTATACCATTTATTCCAGAATAGTCTTTTTGTAGTGTGGGCTTGCAGAATACTAAATCATGCATTTATTAAAATACATATAATGCGAAGAAAATAAAAATTCAGAGTCTTAACATAAGGAATGGAGAATTGTCTGGCAAACTGCACTACAGCATTAACCAGTAAATATTTAAAATTGCTTCCAAAAATCAGGATGGTAATATTTGCTTTATTATTGAAAGTTGGTAGGAGGCAAACCCTGAACTGGCTCTGCAGGTGTAGAGGCAACGCTGCTAAGTAGGCAGCTGAAGCAGTGTCAGGCAGAGTTGTCTGCCGATGGATTATAATGTGGCAGGAGGCATCCTACTATTGTGTGGGGCAACTGCCCTGTTTTCTGCATGCTTTTGTGTCTCACCAAATCAAAGCCTTGTTACGACCAGCCACTTAAAAATATCTGATGGTCTGTGATAGTTCTTACCTGTTATTGAAAGCCCTTCTTTGCTTTCATCCTTCCCTTCATCCCCTGCATTGATGCCACTGTTGATGTGTGGTTCTTCTGTGACTTTGTATGTCCGCAGACTTTACTCCTTAGCTGTCCTCCATCAACTTAGAAAAATGTTTTTTTTGTAGAAGTTAAGTCTTAGATATTCTGTTGCTTCTCTGGAATTATGTGGTAAGTTTGAGGTCAGTAGTTTTTGTGCTCAGTGTTTTCTTTTTCTTTCTTCCTTCCTTGCTTCTCCCACACTCCATCGTATTGTCCTTTTTGAGTCTTTCTCTGACTCCTCAGCCAGATGTATAATTGCATTGGGAATTGTGTAGTTGCCACAAGAAAAATGATATGTTTTGCACGTGCAGGAGTGATCTTTCCTACTTGTCTTTCACTTGAGCAACAGAAGGGCCTCAGTGTCCTCAGCTTTTGTAGTTCTTCCTGGGACAAAGCTCCCAGATACTTTCTTTAAGCCCAGTGTGTTAGGCTACAGAGGCAGGAACATCTTAGCGATGAGGAGCAGTGTCTGTCTGGTGATGGCCATGGAGAATATGGGAGCTCACTGAGGACCACTGCTGAGAGGAAGAACTGCTCCTCTTGATCAGCATCTGAGCAGCGCTCATGCTTTGTACTTGGCATGGAGGAACAGCAGGGAGACGTCATGACAAGGAGCTGCTCTGGGGTGGTCTAGGCAAACACTGTCATGGTTTTCTGAACGGTCTATTTGGATGGACTAATCTCTTAAACTAGTTATTTAGTCTCAGATGTAGTTGAAGTAGAAAGGTGAGGAGCATCCTGTTTTGAATTTGCCCTCTAAGGCTCTCGTGGTTTAGCCCCAGCCAGCAACTAAGCCTCACACAGCCACTCCCTCACTCCTCCCGGTGGGATGGGGGAGAGAGTTGGAAGAGTCAAAGTGAGAAAACTTGTGGGTTGAGATAAAGGCAGTTTAATAGGTAAACCAAAAGCCACATGTGCAAGCAAAGCAAGACAAGGAATTCATTCCCCACTTCCCATCGGCAGGCAGGTGTTCAGCCATCTTGAGGAAAGCAGGGCTCCATCACGTGTAACGGTTACTTCAGAAGACAAACGCCATGACTCTGAATGCTGCTACCCTTCCCCGTCCTTCCTCTTCCTCAAGCTCCCTGTAAGCTGAGTGTGATGTCATATGATATGGAATATCCCTTTGGTCAGTTGGGGTCTATCTCAGCTCAAACCAGGACAAAGGTGTTTGTAAAATTCCATTGTAATAAAAATGCAAGAAGGAAGTCTGAAAAGAGGAAGAGAGAGGAGACTTCCTAGACCCTTCAATGCTCTTGTTTCAAGAAGAGGGAGTTATGTATAATGAAAATATTTAGACTGAATGGGGCAGCCAGCAAAATAGATCCCTAAAGAGGAAAATAAAGCCAGAAATGATGCATCTTCTTGACTCTGCCACTGATAAACATAAGCAGCCTTCCATATGAAAATTGTTCAGGTATCAAATGGCTAAAAAGGTGAATTAACAGTTTCTTGAAATGGCAGAGGGAAGCATGGGGGTGTCTTGCTTAACGCTTTATGCAGCTTTTGAAGCTGTTGTTCGTGATTCTTTAAATCCCCTTCAGATAGCTGCTTTGCAGCTTTATTCTTGATGAGTAGTCTTTCTCACAGTGATCAGGAATCAACAATGTTTAAAGCTTCTCTGAAGAGTACTAGTGGTAGGAGGGATCTCTTCCCAGAGGAGCATGCCATTTACCAGAGTCAGTAATTCCATTCATAAATTTGATCCGATGTATGTAACTGATCTCACACCTGATATGATGGATGGTAAGATTTTTAAGGGTTGGGCTGGTAGCCTCTGATTTCTTATTTTGATAATGACCTTGATGTCCCCCAGATTGAATCACACTGGAGGAACTTTTTCAAAAAGTGGAGCTTGAAAACTTTCCTTAATGATATCTGATCACATGTGTTCTCTTTATTTTTTCCTAGTTTCCTTTAAAGAAATAAAAATGCAAGTCTTACACACCCATAAGAATTGGAGTTTATAGCTCCTTCCATTCCAGCAGTTTGTGCATCTGTTCACTGATGGCAGTTGCACTTCATGGAGTGGCAGACATTTTAGGGGTAACTAAGACCCTAGCTGCTGCATGGAAAGGAGCAGTTGGATATGGAGGGGCAACCTAAAAGTACCTTGACTGACAAAAAGGCTGCCTGGTAAGCTTATAACTTATTAGCCACCAGAGAAGCTGCATGGAGTGAGACACCTCATAGATGTCCTAACTGCCCAAGGAAAGCTTCAGTCAGAGCTTGCAAGCGCCCACAGGACCGAGCCGTAGCAAGCCAAACTGCATTACTTTTGGCATCACGGCACTACTTAAAAAGAAAGGGGTGGAAAACTGAAGCTCTTTGGATCTTTGAAATTGGAAGATGTCCAAGGACAGGTAAAAGGTTATTAGCTCAGGTGTCTTTTGTAGTTACTCATGTACGTTGGGTCAAAGGGGCAAAAGAGGAACCCAAGCCTCTTACAAACAAACCCCCCAAAAACACAGCTGTTCTTAGCTTTGTGTGTTCCGGACCCCTTTTTATTCGTCATAAACACTAATGACACGAGGTGTTTTTAATTCAGGGTCTCTTAAATGCCAGTATTTGCAGGATGGGGCTATCATCAATGAGTTCTCTAAATACTAGTCATTTGTAAGCACCCACTGCTTTCATTTCAAGTCAGCCTCTATATCAAACGAGCAAGATATTACCTGGTTGCTTGACACCCACAATAATGCCACTGGCAAGGCCGATGCTGTCTTGCGGTGCCGTCTGCACGGTGTTTTGCCGACAGGACCAGTAAACCTGCCCGATTACCCACGCAGAGCATGATATGTGTTTCGTGTCATACTGCATGGCTTTGATTTTTTTTTTTTTTCTTTTTCCGAGTGGGGCTGCTTACAGGGGGTTGAGGAAAGTACCTGCAATTAAGTTGACTGGCTGGAGATTATATATACACGTTTAGGAACTGATTTTCATGGCTTTGGTTTTAAAGCCTTGGTAACAGTTAGTTGAAAACTGCTCTAGGTAAACAAGCCACGTAGTGCCAGGCTTCCGGAAAGAATTGAGTTGTTCACTTCTCTTCCAAATTGAGGCATTTGAGTTAGGCCACATTTCTAATAACGAAATGGGGGTTGGAACATAATCGGACTTCACAGATGAACTATTGCTCAGGCTTGAAGGTAATGCCACCATATTTTTGTTTCTTTACCTAACTGGTATTAAATGTAAAAACATAAATCCTTTTCAGTGGGAGAGGAGAAGAGGAGATGGTTTTCATTTGGCATAATTTCCTGTGAGACATAGTTCTAAACAAGGCCCATATTTACACAAGACAATACAGGTTTACATGTAGTAGTATATCTAGCACATTTTAAAAATGTTTAGCCAGCCCCGGGTATTAAATACCTTCACAATAAATGTGTTTAATAAAAGTAGATGAAGTTTGAAATAATTTTTGAATAATTTTACAGTAGAAACACCAGTTAAATCAACTCCATTGCAGTAATAAATGTCACAAAAACAATTAATTATACTTGCTTGCCACTGCAAAATCAATTGTGTAACTGTTCTTCTAAAACTGACTTTTACATTACTAAATCCTAAACACTACACTTCTGTAACTTGTCAGAATCAGGTTTTGGTTAATAGATATTTTCAGTGATGTAATGGGAACTTCTGGCATGGAGTCAGAATATAATGGACTGTGATTAATGTTTTAATAAGCACTTTTCTTCTACTTATGATGCAGCAGTGAAATGGTTTCCTGCTTAGATTGATAGAACAGCAGGTGTGCATTACATACTTTTTCTTTAAGTAAGAATAAGTTTTTCAGTTCTTCTGCTTGAAAATATTTAATGTTTTTCCTTGAGTCAAACACTGCTGATTGGGGGTTTCAGTTTGTTTGTTTTAAATCCAGCTATTGGTGATGTTTTTCATTTGGAAGTGGAGGGTGCCATGGAAACCTTTTCAGTACTTAAAATAATTGCTTTGCAAAAGAGGAAACTCATTAGTTTAAAAAATAGTTTTGATATATTGATGTTTTCTTCAGTGAAAGGATTTGTTTAAAAATAATGTTAGAGTAATTCAAAAGTGTGCGAGAACAAAGTATGGTGTTGAAAATATTAGCAGATTAGATTTATTATTTAAGTTGATGTAATACGCTTGTTACATGCTTAGTTACTTTTGTACTGGAAGTGGTTGTGTTTTTCTGTATTTTAAATGTTTCTACAAAAAAAGAAGTCTATTTTAGTCACTCTCTTTTTAATGCCCCATCAATCCAGATTTATTGCAGGGATAGGTTTTTTGCTTAGGGATCCAGTAGGCTGCTGTCCTGATGGAGAGGTGGAGTTCCTTCTAAGATGCTGCTTAAGGTGAGCACATTCTCTCTGCTTTTAATGCCCTACTGATATCAGGGGGTGGTTGCTCGCTTGCTCTCGGCTATTCCTCTGTGTAACCATGGAGCACGAGGACTACCTTCTGTTGAAAACAAAATAGTCTCTTTTCTTTCCTTCTCCTCTCTCTTTGTCGGCTGGATAGTAGCAATGCATAATACCTGTGATGAGGAGAGAGAAGAGGGCATGTAGAAGGAGGAGGTCCCATGTCTTGGCTGTTGCTGGCATTAGTCCACTAGGCATGTAGCCAGGCACCTCTGCTCTGTCAGTACAAAACGTCAGGTGAGCCTTTCTACAAGGACAGAAAAGGTGCTGTGGTCCTGGCTCCCATGCAGATGCTCTTCTCTCTCCTCTGGAATCTGTTGACATTCATAGAGATTCAAGATAACAGATAGTTTCTCCATCTCTTTGTTCCTTCCCCTAAACCTAGGAATCTTACAGACTCCTCTGTTCTCAGGGGCATCGACCCGTGCTTTAATTTTTCCATCAACTTTGGAAAAAATGCAGATATCGGCATACTTGTGGTTTTAATATTTGTTGAGAATTTCCCAAACAACCTCTATACCATGGTTTTAGGCCAACTCTGTGTACTGGGGTGGCATCTGCCTTGCATAGAGAAAGGTTACTTGTGTATTTCCTTCATTTGCTACTGCTGCATTTGTCTAGTTCTCCCTTAAAAAGATGCAGAAGGTGAGTTCTGGCTGCTATCTTTATTTCCTGACTCCCTTCCAGAATTCATGAGGAAATGCTTGTGAATAAAGCCAAAAAAAATCTACACCTCTTCTCCCCTTCCTGTCGTTAGAAGGTTCCCTCTCTCCTCCTCCTCTTTTCACATTTAGGCCCTGATGGATTGGGCAGACTTCTTGCTCTGTGGTCATTGATTCTGTTAATTGTCAAAAAGTATTCCAGAAATGAGAGAGAAGAGGAGGGTCTACACTCTGAGGCCATCTCAAAACTTGGAAGCATAAAGGCTCTGCTGTTCCAGACTCTCTTCAGCACACAGTTAATTTTGGAATGAAAAGTCCTACAGATACACAGTCTGCAAACAATCTGAAATATGGAAAGAAAATCTTGCCTTGTGTTTTGTGGGGTTTTTTGGTGTTTTTTTTTCTTTTCTCTTCTCTTATTCCATGACGTAGGTGCATCCTGCTTTTTTCTCACCAGAAGAGAAGCAAGTATTGTTGAGAAGGTGTGAGGACAATCAGGGAGTTTACTTTCAAGAGTCTGCCAACTCTGCCTTGAGCAGTCCAGGTCATAAGATCCTGTTCTTGATCTTTTGGCTTTTGTCTAAGAGCAGTCACTGAAGCTACTATTTTTGTGGAACTGCTGTCTTGTTCTCTCTCACCCAGAAGTGATCTATAGACTTTTTGGATCTGCTGTATTTTCTCAATTTATCTAGCCCTTAAATGTGCTTGGAAAAGCATGGACCAGCAGAAGAACATAGAAAACTGGTGTTGTCCAATTCTACGAACCTGTAAGCAATCAATAGTGTCGTGACAGCTGGTATTGACCCTGGAGATGACAGCAATGGTAATTCAGTGCAACCGCCCTCCTCGCCATTGTCATGAGTTCTTGCTGCTAAGGCTGCCAGATCCCTTCCCTGCCTTCTCAGAGCTGTAGGAACTTCATGTGTTTGCTGGCATGTTTTTGGCTCTAATTTTGACACTAGAGCCAAAAACAAAAATCAAAGCTCGACAGAGGTCTGGTTCTGCTCCCGTCCCTGGCAGAGGGGATTTGTAGTGGCTGCAGTGGGAATAGGATCAGGCCTACAGAAGTGCCTTTAATGTGCCTACCCTTGGGCAGTATGTGTGGATACGACTTTCTTTTGCATTGCAACACAGTGGATGAACTGTGTGCGCTCACAGGCACTTGCGTATAATTGAGGAGTGTGCTCGACATGGCTCAGTTGATGTTTGCAAATGGAGCAAAGGAATGTGGCTACCTCTGTGACAGAGAGCTGCAGCAGTGAAGCAGTGCACTAATGCTGCAGGCTCTTTGTCGGGGTAATAGCTTGGCCGAGTTAGTAGGTATTTGGCTTTACTGGGATCTACTGGCTGCTAGTTGACTTTCCTGTATTTCGAAACAGAAATGCTGAAAAACCATCTGGAGCTATCTGCTAACATCAACTGCCCACATGTGCTACAGTAGCAGGTTTTACAGGCAGGCTGCCCTGAGAATTTAAGATCAGAAAAGAAAATCAATGTCTTTAACACTGTCGTTATCCTCTTAGAAAAATACTTTGTGAATGTGGATAGCAAGTACATGAGACTTCAGTAGTCATATGTGGCTCTATTGCATGTCTTCCTCATGCACACGCACACCTCTTGCTTCCTTGGGAGTAGTGGAGGAATAATGGAGTTTAAGTGTCAGCATCTGCCCAGCAGCCCTGGGTGGGGATGACAGGTAAGTATGGCAGGGCTCTAGTTGCTGTCTTTGGGTGAGCTTGAGAAGGCTAGTAAGGTCAGATTTCTGAAATAGTTGTACATCTAAGCTCCATATAGGCCTGTCCTTTGATTCTTTTTTTTCCTTCTTCTTCCTTCTTTCTTCTTCTTCTTTTTTTCCAGTAGAGCTTTGGTTCATTATCTGCAAAATATGATTATCTGTTTTTAAATATCAATGTTAGGCACTGGGAAGTACTTGCTACTTCAAGTAGAGAGGACCACATAAGCTGGAATGGCTGGGTGGAGGTGATAATACAGGCTGCTGGTGTTTTCAAAGAATAGTGCATCTTCTATTTTGGGCTGCTTTGAAAGATGGTTATTTGCAGTAAATCCCAGAATTTTTGTTGACTCATGACTTATATTTTGGTTTTATTCAGCATTTTTTGCCCTTTCTGAGGGCTCCAACAGCTGAAACAGCATCGTCTTGCCACACAGCAGTTTTAGCTGAGTCTGGTGTTTGAAGTGGCAACACTGCTAAATGTTTGTGACTTGTTTTTAGAACAGCATTTCAGCTGCCAGTTTCCTTAGGAAAGCAAAAACAATATGAAAAGCAAGGAATACAAATAAAGGAGAGTCTTTATTTTTATTTTTTTTTTTACATCAGAAGTATTTTAAACTGAACAAAAAAGGTTCAGAAGACATGGTAAATTTAGCAAAATTTCTAGGAAAAAGACATCTAAATATGCACGTGTGCTCCTTGAGTGCCTTCACCTTCTTTCCTCCTCTCTTTCTCCAACCCACGCATAAACTCATTGATTATGTTTTCTCTTAATGAGCTGTTTCAAAAAATTTGGCTTTTCCTCTGGTTTGGATGCTCCCAGAAGAATAGCTGCCACGTGGTGGGGGTAAACGTGGGGCGGGAACGAGAGCTCCCAAAACCTCTCTACTTCCTTGCAGAGTGGTGAAGAAACTGCAGTGGTACCATTAGTTCTTCCAAGAAAAGGGTAGGACTTAGGACATCAAGAATAACTGCTTTGAGGGCATGCTGTGTGTGCCCAGAAGAGCTGTAACTTCTACTGTGAAATTATTTTATTGATACATGAGTTTGTGTGTGTGCATATATCATTATAGATCATTTTACATTTACAATGTAATAACTCCTTGTTGTTATTGCTGTCGTATTATTAGGTGTTTCTGTAGGCATGTCAATGCATTGATTGTTTTAGCAACTACAACTGAAGACAGGTGTTTTGCCCCAGAAGAGAGAAGCCTAATGCTCAGAGAACTTCCAGCAGAAAAACATGTTGAATACTGAATAGACAAAGGTAACGTTTTCTAGAGCAACTAATTGAATGAAGAGTCTGTCTTGCTAGTTTTAATGAACTGTAGGCTCTGAATTGATTAAAAACACATACTGGCTTAGGATATTCAGACTAGAGAAGGAAAGGTGTTGGAAACACAGCGTTAGTGTAAAAGGGCGTATCGGTGCATGGGGCAGCGTGTGCTGTTTGGAAAGGTGCTCGCAGAGCTGCAGAGGAAGAAACCAACTACACAGAGAGATCTGATCCCATCACAGATTCCCCTATAGCCTTTGTTAAGTCAGGTAGACTAAAATCCTCAAAGGCAATTAAGCACCAAAATACCTTTGGAGTTTGGCTTCAGTCCATATGTAAATCCACCTCCTTAGCTGCAGAAGTAACCAGAGCTCAGGCTTTGTAAGTTGGCCACCATTATCTCTATGTTGTTTCCAGTATTAATTAATGTATGTAATGCTGTGTCTTGTGTGACCCGTGGTTTTTGCTCCTACTTGTGTGACCTTTGCTATTAAGCTGTCTCTAGTTGGAAGAAGTCCGTATGAGTAAGTGCTACAGAGTAGCCTAATTTCTCTATTTTCCCAGCCCCCTCAGATTTTTTGACAGCCGTGCATTTTACAAGGAGTGACTTTTATATTTTCTTTTAAATCATAGATGAAAGTTGTTGAGTATCACTGGGATAAAATGAGATCCCTGCAGGGAAATACCTCATGGGATGATGAATCCCCATTTACACTTATTTCTTGAGATCTATCAGTGTAAATAGTGCTTAAATATTTTTGATGTAGCTCCTCTGAAATTAATTTGAATGTGGTACTTTAAGGAAAAAAAAAAATTACTGTCTGTTTTTGTTATAAACCTAAAGGTGAGCTTGATCTTTCCTTTTCATTGAGGTGAGTCACTGAGGGATGTGTTAGTTCTTGGGGTGAAGAAATTTGAGACCAGTGTTGGTTGAACAAATCCATAGGTCAGTGTGGAATGTATTTGGTAGCAGTTCATTAAATGGACAGAGCATATAGTGGGAGTTTTTGCACTCTAGTGGGATTAAAGGATAATAACTCTGGTGCAAAAAGATAGCTAACTCAGGTAGAAGACCCATAGCGTTCCTGTGGAAATCTTACCAAATCTTTTTTTGCCTTGAAAAAATGGGATGTACTTTTTGTACAAAAAATGAGGAACTTGCATTGATACAGCTTTAACCTCCATAAGGAGTTATAGGGGAATTGTGTAAAGCTGCACTTGTGGTAAAGTGTGTGTGTATGTGTGGGCTACGTTTGAGACAGCTTCTACGGCAGCTTGGACTTGTGTGTGCTCCGGGGGTGTTGGAATAGCACAGAGGTGGTCTGGGAAGAGCTGGCTCTGCTTCTGCTCTGGTATTTGCTCTTCGTGGCTCCAGCTGATAGAACCTTTGTAGTACAAGAAGTTCTCAGTCAGAAAGGGCACCTTGTTACCCAATAGTAGATTTATGTGCCAAAATACTAGTCTTTGAAAGCCTCCTTAGGAGTTGTGTGGCAGATAATGCAATACTTCTATGTAGCTACTTCAAAGACAACTTACTAGAGTGCTTGTCCTACTGATGGGAGAAATCATTATTGTCCTTTGCTCTCTTCCCTTAAATCACACCAGCAGCCTGTCAGATGTGATGCACTGTGCTTGACCAACTCACTAGAAATTATTAGCAACTTGCTAGAAATATAGCTTTATTTTGTTAGTAATTTTATTTGACCAAACCCTCTCTCTCTCACTAGAACGTCAGAGTGCCTTCGGTGAGCAGAATATAGCTTTTTACTTCAGAATATGTCCATGCCCAAATAAAAGTGACTGTTTTTTTTTCTCTGATACGCTCTTCTGTGCTGCTTGGGGACTTAAAAACTGAGATGTATAGATCCACAGAGACCCTGACGTTGTTTCCCAATTATGCATCCAGTGGGTGCTCCCAGTTCCTGGCTGCCATCTGGGAGAGCTGGACTACTGGTCCAGTTGCTTTTAATGCTCAATTATGAGGAAATGCATTTTGATAGAGAAATTTATTTTTTTCAACAGCTGTATTACCCACCATGCTGCTATGTCTTCATTTACGATATGTTAACTGAAGAACTGCATTGTATGTGTTCTCTTTCTCTGCTCTGCTGCCATTAGTTTGGAGGTTTATGCATTAAGGTACAACAAATGCAAACATTAAATTGGGGCTAATGGGAAATGAGTTTGGACTTGAGTTGTAGTGACCATAAAATGTGGTGAGATCTGGCACTTGGTTAAATGACGCCAAAGAGTGGCATGACATGCAATCTAATGACATCACGTTGTATGGTGCTGCATAAACCACTACTAGTTTATGTAGTCTTTAAAAAAGAAAAAAGCTTGGTTATAACCTTTGGTGCATGTTTGTGCGCAAACGTGCACACACCTGTTTATGGCTGTATGTTAAAGCAGCGACCCACACTATTTCTTAAATTTCTCGTTACAGCAAGGACTCTTTATATCTTAATAATAGGAGAATTGGAGCAGTCCAAGAGCACAAAGCAGGAAAATTACCTTTAATTTTCTACAGATGTTTGTAATGATTGAAGACTAAAGGCGTTTCATAATGAAATAGCAAATTGCATGAAAGAAGTTCAACTTCAGTACAAAGATACTCTACATTTTAATATTCTGGGGAAATTTACTGTGTACTAATATAATAATCGCTCACCTCTTGTCTTGCAGCTTTTTGATTTTGCGTAGCCATGGAACTTCCCTTTAAAGCACAGTAATTTTCTTTAAAACTTGTTTGATCTGTCAAGTAGGTGTAGGAGCTTGTGTCAGACATGAAGAAGATAGCAGATTCGGCTCTGGCAAATGATACAAATACAGTGAAGGTAATTGTCTTTGCCGGGGGAGAAAATTCTTCCTCTCAGTTATGTCAAATGCCAGACAACTTTTCAGAGGTGGGGAGGGAAACAAGCCTAAATGACAATACTGACAGTGCTTTTCTAGTAGGTGCTCTCTGTGCTTTATTTTTATTTTTCCTTTAAAAATCTTATTTAAGCTTCCAGGGATAAAATAATAAAATCTGCTAGCTCAATTGCATCTTTGTTTTGGGATTCTCAGGCCTCATAAATCCATTGCCCTTCTGTGGTCCTCTACGATTTTCTGCCTATCTTTGTGAAGACAGAAACTTGCAGGAGCCTCAGTGAGGCAATGAAGTCGTAGACGTTTTATTTTTCTGCCAGTTTTAGCTGTTCTGCTCCTTTGACTTCATATTGGTATAACTTAAACCCTGGCAAAGTCAACAGCTTTCTATAACATTCTAAGATTTTAGTATTTTGAAGGCAAAGGAGAGAGGAACGGGCTTTTGACTTTGTTAATCCCAGGACAATAGCCTGTCTCATATATGAAGATCTGCAGTTTTGTGTTCCAGCACCACATGATTCTTTTACAGAAATTTCCTGTCAGTGGAGAAGGAGCCAGCAAGGCTGTCATGGTAGGGGCTATTATTTTGAGGAATAAAACTCCATTTTCTCCACTCTTGACACCTTTTCTTCCCTCAGCTCAGATTTTGTTTTTAGTTCATGGGTTTTTCCACTGCAACTCATGATAAGTATCATTGCCAAGAAATGATAAATAAAATAAATAATAAAAAGGGATTGGTGATGTAGGCAACTTTTTATTCTATATCACCTTCTTCTGAGATTGTGATGCATGATAGAGCACAGTGGTGGGCAGTGTATGGACACATTTACACAAACGTTTAGCATGCCCAACGGGGTATCTGTACTATGATTAAAAGGGTCTGTGTCTCTACGATATATCAAAGTTTATGCATAGCGCAACTGAGTAACCAGACTGCATTCCCTCTCTCCAGTAGGTACTACAGGTAGTCGCATATTGCAGCAGAGCAAAGGTAAAACTGTTGCAGAAATTAAAGTTTTTACAGGCTGGGAAGATGTGCCTGGCTGGCAAATGTTAGGTGTCTGTCTACTGGGTGGGTTTCTTTCTTAAATGGATGAGCTCTTTAAGTCATCAGGGCTGAGGGTGGTTACCCTTAATTGAGGTTGCAGGGCGATCAGCATTTTGATTTTGAAAAAAAAGAAAAGGAAAGAAGAAAGGAACAAAACAAATCACAACTCCGTCTTCAGGTTTTTTCCTGCAGTGAATGTGGCATCTGTTCCCAACGTGCTTTTCTTTTGTAGCACAACTCTTCTATATGTAGCTGGCCTTTTTGGGTCTTACTGTTCACTAACTTAAGGCTTTTTTCAAGAGTTTCTTGGTAAATCTGACAGTGTTTGTATTTTATGTGGTTGGCTTTTTTATTTATTGCTACTGTTTGCTTTACAGAAGTGCCTAGGAACATACAATGGAAGTCCATCGTATTAGACACTGTACAGTAATTTAGAGGTATGTGGAGGAACAGTCCACGCTCCAAACTGTCTAAAAGTGGAGGATGTCATCTTTAAAAGAAAAAATTCAATAACATGCAACAGTAACAAACTAGCTCTCTCTTATTTCTTCTGCACTTGACTCTCTTCTCGCTAAATGTGGCAATACTATCAAAACTTTTCATTCTTTTGGCTTCTCCCTGTCAGTAGAACAGTTCCAGACCTTTCAGTGGCAAAGAACTCCATTCAGTTTGTGGATTCCAACCTTTTACTCATCCTTGCATCTGGTTTTGTTGCCTTAAACCCCAGATATTTTCAGATTGACACAATATTGATCGCAGTTGCAGTTGGTTAAATTTGAGGTTAGTTTACATGAGTCAATGATGAAATGTCATGTGATGCTCTTTTGGACATCAGGCATTCATTATCTTTAAAATAATTTTTTGAAAAACTATTCAGCCACTAAATGTATTTTTATTAAAACAAGCCCTTAGTATGCATAATTTAGATTTGGAATCATGTTAAGTTTGTTTTTTTACATTTCTTGGAATGTGCTTTCAGTTTAGCTAAACAACATTTGATTTAGGGCATAATTTTAAGAATAATTTCTCTAATTCTGGCACCAAATGCTGTAACGTTGTAATTATGCCATAAGCATTCAATGTTTTTCTATCATAAGCTGGCTAAAATCCCAGTTCTGGAATACAGCTTTCTTGTTGCTCTTGTCTCTTCAAGTGAAGGTGCAATTTCGTCTATAGAAACGATTTCTTAATAAAGTCCATCGTTTGGTTTAGTTACATACTAAAGCAGTTCGTATATGCAAAAAGAAAAGTCTGTCTTTCCCTCTGAAGTCATAAATGATTTTTGAACTTTTCTTAAAGGAAATTCACTTTTAAGAATGAGTTAAGCCAGCAGGTACTGTTCTGACACAGCCTTGATTCTTGTATATATTAAAATATTCTCATTTAACCAACTCGATTTCAAAATGGGAACTAGTTAAACCAATACAGTCTAGTGGCGTTAACATACCAGTTATGTGTTGTGGATTTCAAAGTAAACAAGACCTAGTGCTATACCCCAGGGGTCAATACTGGGACCAGTACTGCCCAGGACTGGACCCAGCACTCCAGATGTGTCTCTCGCCAGAGCAGAGGGCAAAGATCACTTCCCTTGACCTGCTGGTAACACTCTGCCTAATGCAGCCTAGGAGGTTGTTGGCCACCTTTCCCACAAGGACACATTGCTCATGGTCAGCTTAACTTCTTTTTACTTTTTGCAGAGGTCTCAGAAGTTGTCCGTGGGTGTAGTCCACCAGTTTCTAATGTGGTGTCTTAGATGCTGTGGCTTGAGTCGCCATCAGGTGTGGGCTTGGTCACATGAAATCAGTGGAGTTGCATTGGTGTAAGGCATGATGAGTAAGCTGTGAGTCAACCTGAGGTTTCAAAGACATCATCTTGTTTTAAATTGGCTTTCTGTTCATGTATTGCCCTGTCAGTTACATACTTTCACTACTGAGTTTAAACATTTCAGGAAGAAGCAAGTACTGAAATGAAAAGCTACATCTGCTCGTAAAATAGGAGCAAATTGTCCTATTGTCCTGCTGGTCTCACCGGTGTGGTCAGGCTCCTGTGCTCCCTTTTCTGCACCTGGAGAGGGACCGATGGGGTGGAGGGGAACACTGGTGGGACCCAGTACAGCTTTCCTTGTGTTAAACGCCTTTCTCTAGTTCTTAGTCAGGGTATGATAACTGAACTTGGATAATGCCAACCAGATAATTAATCCAATTGTCTGTAGCAAAGCAAATTGCACTTGCTTCTTTGTAGCAAAAAGCAATAGTGTTTGTTGTGCCTTTGATCTCTATAAAGTGCTCTGATGTGGTGATATCATCTCGAGGAAGTGCTTTCCTTGAATTTTGTATTCAACTTGATGTAAAAGGAACAAAGAAGAATTGAATTAAATATGGGCTTCTTGTGATAATTCATTTCAGTCAGCAATTAGCTTGTTTTTCAAAGTTGCTGTATATATAAGCCTTGGTATTGGAATGGGATATTGGTGAATGACTTCATTGGGTTTCACTGAAAATGAATGTCTGTCAGCTTTTCACTATGGGGCTAGTTTTGCTTTCTAGATCAGTAAGACTGCTGGCTTCCTTTTCAAAACTAATTTTCTTTATCAGTGTATTTGCTTGTGTGTCTTGATAATCCTTCCAGTTAGTGCTTTAGAAGATGTGGGAAGAGGAAGAATACTCGTTCCCTGATGGTTGCTGTAAACCAGTCATTGCTTGTGTGATACTCGATGAATGAAATATTTCCATCCACTGTGAAACTTTATCTCAAAGAAAGTCTGGAGAAGTTAAAATAAAGGTAAATAATTCTGTAGACTAACTCTTGCAAGGACTAAGTAGCCTGGCCTTGATCCAGGGAGGCACTTAACAATGTGCTTAACTTTAAGCGCATTGAATATTCTTACCGGCATGAGTGAAAAATCAATGAGACTACTCACATGCTTAAAATAAGACATGTGCTTAAGTGTCTTTCTGGACCTCAGCCAGAGGGTTCAGCCTGCGAGATGGGCTGAATTCTAATTGTGGGCAAAAGCCAGTAGTGTTTCATTTTGCTTGTCTTGTGCATTTCTGAAGAATTCATTGATATTGTCTGTGTTTATTTTAATTGGCCTCCATTTCCCATCTAAGCCCTACCAACTCCAAAGCTCTGAGAGTAAAATAGATGTGCAACTTAGCGTTGTCAAACAGCTTGTCAGGGATAGTACTTAGACTGTATATATTGCTCTAGAGCAGGAACTGAACTTCAGAAAAGCTGGGAAAAGATGAGGTGAAACATGATTGTTTTCTTTGGTAGCCAAGGTTTTAATATAGAGAGAAAATGAAGAGGAGAGAAGAGAAGGGCTGGTGACACATCGCACCTTTTCAGTTAACATAGTTGCTGCTTAGGAAACATTAAAGAATGTAGACAGATGCATTAATAATCTGCTGGCAGTGGCCGGAGCCTTGGCAAGTAGGCTTTCCTACCTACTATTGATTTTTTTCTGACTCTCAGGCAGCAACTTGCAATGGGTGGCTTGATCCCTTACTCTCAAAATGGGCAGTGAGCTGAGTTGTCACGGCCAAAATAATTTTTACTTTCTAACCAATCCCTCCTGTTTCTTCACCAGCATCTTTTACTGCTTAGATGACAATTTCCACTGCTGACAACTGTGAATGATAAAACATACTATATTTAAACACGAAGAGCCTCCATGTCTAGAGGTGCAAAATAACCCACTGCAGTGCTACTGAGGTCTTCGTTGGCACCAGCTACACTTGTAGAACCCAACCTTCAAGCACTGTAAATCTGGGACATTACTGGTTGGCAAGTATAAAAGCAGTCGAGCCAGAGATCTAAAAGAAATCTTTGCTGTCAACTCTAACTTATTTGTCTAAGGAAATACTGTGCCATTCTGCCCCCACCCTCTTTTGTTTTTCAACATCTAGACATTGCTTGTCTTCCACTTTTCCTCACTGTGTTCATGGCTTCCTCCTTACATCTGACATTGCTTTTCCCTCCAGGTGGTTAGAGCCCATGCAGAAAATTCTTCTTTGTGTGCTGCCTTTGAGTTGTGATTGCTGATATTTCTTCCCCTGTCTTTTTTTACTGGAAGTTAAAATTTTTGTTTCCTTATGTATATTGGATTTAGGCTAGATGAAGAGAGAAATTTGAAGAGTAGTTGAAAAGAAAGTGGTCAGAATAAAGGAAAATCAAGTGTAAATATTTTTTAAAGGGATAAATATGTAAAACTAGAAGAAACCAGTTGACACCGTGAAATTTTATAGGTAATTACAAACGTATCTCCTGAAAATGCATCTCCATGAAGGAGCAGCTGCCATTTTTAGGAAACCCCCTCCACAGTGAGTCTTGAGCAGTTTTGAATTAATTTTGCTTGCAGACTGGTTTTCTTTCAGCTGCAGAAGTGTGCTTGCTATAGCACTCCAAGCTCTGTTTCAAGTATCTTTCAAAGTAACTAGCAGTGTATGTTTTTATTGTGTACTTGTCCTAATGGCCATTTATGTCTTTAAACTGTGAATTCCTCTTTAAGTAAAAGCTTAATAGAATCACCTGTCACATACAGAATTTCACCTAAATTGAGTAAAAGGTGATTTTAAGGCTTAAGTTTAGAAGGTGTATCCAGATTCAGGGATAGCCAACGATCTTTTAAACAGTGAAATGATGTGTACTAAAGATATCAGAGCCAGAATTAGAACTGGAAGAGTGGGTGGAAAATGGTATTTTATAGCTATTTTGCTTTCAACTGCTTTCCCATTAGCTTTTGTAAAATGGGCTTATCAAGCTTAAGTCTAGGTCTGTATCTGGTTGCAGGTGTCCTCAATGTGACAGAGCCTTCTGCCACCTAGTGTTAATGTGAGCTCTCTCCTCAGCAGGGTATCACCAGATAATTTATTAAATGTCATTATTAACGATAACCCTCCCCTTCAATTGCTGGGGACTGTCTGTGAATGTTTAAAAATGCAGTTTCTACGTCAGAGGGTTTCAGAATAGATTCAATCAGTATGCACAACTTCTTCGGATATGTGTATTGAGGATGCCGTTTGCACAGTGGGTCAGGTCGTTATACAAATAATCCATGGAGAATTTCAGTAATTGTGCATGTCACTCCTCTGTAACAACCCTGTTAGTGCTTCTCTCCCCCAGGTGAGACTAGTAGATTCTGCCTAACTCAGCACACTTCTACTTGGATGTCTCTGCTCCTGCTGGTTCAGGAAATTGTATTAGACTGAAAGCAGCAGAGAATAAAAATGAATTCAACAAAAATTATACAAAATAAAGAATGATCCATTTAGACACTTAACTCATTGTCTTTTTGGAAGACTAAGATGAAAGTCTCCCATCATCACTGCTTTTTCTCCTCTAGAAATTCTACTAGGGCACAATGGAGAAGGACAATAAAATCCAGATAATTACACCGAGATTTCACAATAGAAATGTCTAAACTGTTAAAATAGAAAAATAGGCTTAATGATATTTTATATTTCAGCCAAATAATAATAGCTCCTACCATAACTTGACAGATAGGAGGAAACTTCTTAGGATTGAAGGAGTGGTGTGGGTTTTTTCCCTTCATTCTCCTATAAAAATATTACCAGGACAACAGACCAACTCTTTCCCCTTCTCCCCTCCACCTCTGTGAGCTGCCTTTGGCCACTCTGTGATACAGAGTGGGGTAAAATGTTCCTTTGCAGGTTGGTGTTTGAGAGCTCAGCCAAAAGACTGCACGTGACTTGGGCAGATGCTTCTAATTCTTAGCCCAGCCATGATTTTGAGGAGCAGCCCTCACTCCTAGCTCCTGCCCTCCTCTCTTTTCTTTTTCACAGCTCTTCCAGGCCTTCCTGAGGAGCAAATGCCAGCACGGCTGGGAGCTGTAAACTTGATCCTTAACATCAGACTGAAGTGCTGACCTGATCAACAGCAATCAGAACCTGAAGAAGCAGAGGGTCTAATGCATTAGAGCATTAGTCAGCTGCGATACCAGGCAGGCTGTTTTTTTCACCTTGTTTTGACCTGAACAGTCTCATCTTCTTTAAATAGTGTCATTCAAACTGCAATCTTTTTGGTTTCAACAATTATGCTTTTCAAATACTGCCTAAAGAAAATAACTTCAGGTTCTTATTATCTCAAATGAATAACTACGAGCACAGAGCAAGTTTTTTACTTGCTCTGTGCTCGTAGTTATTCATTTGAGATAATTATTAGGTTCGGCAGCTTACTTATCTGATCAGTATCAGAGGTTAAAAACCCTCTAGAAATTCTTGCGCTATTTTGTTGGAGTCATATTAAATTGGAATTACCATATGACATGAATTCATTGCTACTCTGTCAGAGCAGAGGATGCTGCGTCACAGGGAAAACAGAATAGACTGGCTGACCTGGGGAGAGAATATGTCAAAGCTGAGGTTATATACAGCTTTTTCTTTGTTCAGATGTTTTTTTCCATCAGAAGTGACTTGGGGACAAAACCTGTGGCTGTAGTAAATGCATTTCTGTTGTTATTTTCCTGCTCTCAGTCTTTTACTTGATGGGGGAGAAGGTGACATTTCTTTCCCCTTAGGTCCAGGCTCATCGTTCTCACTGAGATCAGTGGTGTTTGAGCTGTGAAACAGGGTGGGTAGATGGAGGAGGCAAACTGGGGGTGGTTGTAGGGGCGAAGGAGGCCGTTGACTTCCCTTAGTCTGCAGCCTGGCTGTGACCATGCCTGACACCCGCGTCACCAGGGGCTCTGTCCTCCCCTGCTGGGACTAAAACACAGTCCTTCGATGCGGAACACTCTACAAATGTACTGGCCAGTCTGTTTTCCAGCCTCAGGCCCAAAGTCAAGGTCCTTACCGGAGTTCCTGGGGCACAAATATCTCCTCTGCTTGCAGTAGGCTGTCCTGTACTCTGCAGTTGTGGTACAGCCATGAACGTCCTTGTGGTCTGTTGCCACAGAACCGTGCATCAAGCAAAATGTACTGAAAAAAGGGGGGGAAAAAGTCTCTGTGCATCTCCATCCTCTTTCTGTAGGTGTTCCTGACTGAGTGCTCTGTTCAGAAAGGGCTCCATTTGCTTCACAGCTGCATAATTTACATGGAAGCTGGTCCAGGAGGAATCTCTTTCATGTAGCTCACTCAAAGCCCCAGTTCATCAATATGGATTGCTTGCTGGGCACTTGGGGATTTATGGTACGCGGTAGGGGGTGCGGAAGTTGGAGAAAAAGGCAGAGTGAGAGGAACAGTAGGGAATTTTTAACCTAAAAGAATAATTTGTGTGTCCAAAAGAACTGTCTTTCAGAATAAAAGTTATCTCTTTTTGCCTGCAGAAGAGATGCTGTTTTCCCAGAGTCGAACCCAGGAAAACGTTTCCCTAGCCATGGTGAAAGACACAGTGATGTCTTTAAGGCTAAACTTGCCCTATCCTTAAAAAAAAAAAAAAAAAAAAAAAAAAGCCTGTAAAAACAATCCTTAGGTAGTAAGTTACAAAACAATGGCGAAGGGGTTGGAACTAGATGAGCTTTGAGGTCCATTCCAACCCAAACCATTTGTGATTCTGTTAACTTCCTCAGAGTAATAATAATTATTTAAACATATCCACATTCTTCTGGTCACCTGTGTCCTAAACGTAGCGTGTGGGAGGTAGTGTGGAGTTGGAGGGCAGGGGGAAAGATGAAAAGTTTGAGGATAAAGCCATGCCAAAACATTTCTGCAACATGTTGAAAAGAGAGCTATTTTGCAATGACAGAAATGATGGCTTCATGGTCTTTTTAGCCATTGAAAATAAAAAAATACGAGATTGTAGCTGAGAAAAGGCCCTCATGTTCAATGACAATTCTTCTCAGGGTCAAGTACAAGTGGAGCCTGATTTAGTCATAGACTAAATGTAGCTGCAGTTCTGCAGTCCTCTAAAGTGTAATCTATACTAGTCATGCAGAGCGAGCGCTTTGCTGGATTCCAGCTAGGACTGCAGTGTCCTTGTTACGCAGCGAGGCTGCTCAAGGGTGTTAAAATGCTTACTTGCAGTTGTTTGAGCAATTTCTGCGGTGGCTGATTGATTTACTGTATCTGGAAGTTCAGACCTGGAAACCTGAGCGAGGGAGAATGCCTTCGCTGGCGGTGGCGAGGCTGGGTGTTGAGAGGACAGACAGCTGGCGGGTGACCTCGGGAAGATGACAAATGGGGGACCAGGTGCCCCAGCTCATCCGAGAGCGTTCCCGACCCCTCTGCTCGCAGAGGCGCGAGCTACGGAAGTCACTTCACCGAAGGAAGGCTTCCTGTGAGCAAGGTTTCTAGAAATAAACATTAACCTTTTGTTACCGGCTAAGTACGAGGGGATAACGAATTCAAGCAGCTATTTGGGAAAGGGTTTAAGCAGAAATCCTTTCAGTTTGAAGGGGAGAAAAAAAAAAAAGAATTCAGCCAAATGGTAGTGGTTGCGCATATTTTGGAGGTGGCGTCTGGAACGCCAGCAGGAATGTGTGGCGCTGAGATGTGCGGTGAGCAGCAAGAAGCAAACTGTATACACAGCATAATCGGTGATGTTCCTTGAATGACATGTATGGAGCAGTTAAAACTACTAAATATATTACTGGGAGGAAAGTGGGGTGTGAGGAAGCCTGCAACAACTGAAGAAAGAAAAGTCAGCATAGAACTTGTATCCTATGAATGAAAAGAAATCGGGTAGCCTTTAGTTTTCCTTTGCTTGCAAGGGATTAATGTGTTTGGAGGTTCTGCTTTCCATTTCCCATATTTATTTTAAAACAGGCAGTCACTTGCTAAAATGAGGAGAACTTTCAGACAGTCCTTGTCTTGAATCTGCCCTGTAACAGCACAGAAATCTATAAACCATGTTGACTTGGACCAGCTGAGAATGTGCCTCCTTTCTCTGAAGTTTGCTTATTGGGGATTATGGTGTAATCTGGCAGATTCTGGGGTTTTGGTTTTTTAACTAAAAAAACCTCAACAAAATTGCTGTCATTGCTTTAGCTTTTGAAAGCACATTCAGAGTTTCCTGCGTTAGCTCAGATCGCTGAATCTACTGCAAAGGCAGGAATGGTTCCTCTCTTGAGCTGGTATTTACATTTTCCAAGATTGAAACTGTTACACCTCTTGTGAAGTGATGCTGCCTGGTCAGATGTTAAGAGAACCCAATTAAATGTAGCATTTGATTATTATCAGACACCCATGGTGAATTGTGGGCTCACATGAAGTGCAAAATGTGTTTATCAAACATGCGCTGGATTTACTCATGTGAATTCTCATTGAATGTAAATTTCTAGCTTGCATAACTCCTCAGTGGAAAAAAAAGAGGTTTATTTAACTTGTTAACATTTTTAACGTACTGTCTACAGGTGTAACTGGATTTGCAGTTCCTTTGAAGATGGCTATGGGTCAGTTTGTGCCATTTAAGGGGTTTATGTCCCACTTCAGAATGCTTGAAGTGTGTAGTCTTTAAGTCTATAGTATACAGTGCTTTAAGTTGATAGTCTGTAAGTCTATAGTTCGTAGTACTTCGAGGCTATAGTCCTTCTCCACATGAAATAATTCTATCAAGGCTGGTGCTGCCTTGAGTAGAGCTCTGCGGTGGGACTGGAGTTGTCTAAAAACTGTTGTTACCGTAGTGCCTGCAGAAACCTGTATGTGCAGCCTGCAAGTGGTATCCTGGGACTGTCATTCAGCCTGTGGCATAGAAAATGTGGAAAATGCATATTAGGTCAGAGTAATACAAAGCTTCCTTTATTCTATAAAACCTTTTTCATCATTAGTTTCCTGTCTTCACACTTTGAAAGATTCACTTCTTTTAAAATTATGTTAGACAGTTTCTGTGGGGCAGGAGGCATTTGTTCCTTGTTCTTTGATCTTCATTTCTTCGTGCTTTTTCATCTTACCTTTAGGCAATAGCATTGGCTTCTCAGTTACTCCAAAGGCAAATGTTTATCTATGTGTTAAATAAATGTCAGTACCTGATTCTGGTCTCATGTCTATTTGAAAACTAGGGCAGCAGCAGAATTGCAGTGCTAGGAAAATGCTGGAGAACCAGGTGCTCTCTATAATTTTTCTGCATTTAAACTTCTTTTTTACCAGTAGAAGAGCTGTTTGGGTTGGTTTTGGTTTGTTTTTTTTTTTTTTTGACGCACTGAAGATGTATTTTGAGATAGCTGTCACAAGACAATTTCCCTCCGTTCCATCCCCCAATGTATTAGCTTTCCAGTGGAAATGTTTGGTGTCTGGATTTCATCACAAAAAGAGGAAGTTTTCAGGGAAAGTAGTATGGGAAAATTTGATTCTCTTCGCCCCCACCGAGGATGGCTTCTTTGACTTTGTACCTTCGCATTTAAAGATTTTTCTTCTGCGAGGTTCACAACTGTACTCACCAGTGTCATAGGTAATTTGTAATAAAATCTCTGATATAGCTAATTAGATATATCTTATGGGGTTTGTATGTGTTTCACCATTAAAAGAGGAAACAGTTTATGTGAAACATCAAATAAAAGTGCCTTAGTTTTTGTATTAAACCCTCCGGAGATTCTTTTATTGGTCACTGCAGTAGCTGAATGGTAGGGAGCGAAGCTGCCGCTTTCCGAGCAGGAGCGGGGAGCCCTGAGGTGCTGCCGGGTTGCTGTTGCAGCGGGGCACGGGTGGCTCTGGGCTGTCGGCATCTGACACGTTTGCCCTTTGATATAAGGGAGAAGAGGAAAAGAGGAATAACTCATCACTGATTTCTACCTTTGGAGTCAGAACTGGTTTTATCAGGGACAGCTGTTTCATGGCTAATATTACTTTACTAGGCTTTTTTTTTTTCCTTCCTTCCTTCCTTCCTTCCTTCCTTCAGTGTCCGGCAGCAGACCTCTGTGCTGTTCTGTCTTAGCTGAGGTGTGCTGTGGCAGCCCTGGTTTATTTTAATTTTGAAGAACTTTGTCTCACCACACACAGTTGACGTGTACTCCTGCCCAGAGACATTCTGACAGTATTTGAAACAAATTGCTATTTAGAAAAACACAGATGGAAGAGGCTAAAGGTCCCAGATTTCTTTTATTGATTTGGTGGGTTGGGGGTTTCGTGGGTTGTCTACTGGGAGAAGTTATTTCTGGTAGAACAGAGTTCTTCACTTAGAAGACCTAAAACTGTGAAATCAAAGTTCTAGGAGCCATGAACTCAAACTCCCAATTAAGAAGATTTTTAAAAAAATCTTTGTTTTAATAAATAGAGACCCATTAGAGTCAGTAGGCATCTGATGTTGAAGAATTTATTGCAAGATGAAGACTTTAACTTTTTTATATTGGAAAGTTGGTTGAATTTTCCCTCTGAAGTAAAGGGAGGGGAAAAATACTCCAACATCATCTAAGTACGGATATGTTTATTTCCAAACAATTCAAGTGAGCCCCTGGAAATGTCGTTGAAGTCAGGTCAGCTGGAACCAGAGGGTTTGCTCGTAATACCAACCGTGCATTCAGCAGTCGATTCTGGGAGCTTCAGCCCCCGAATAATAGAATTGCTACCACGTCCCCTGTGTTGGTGGCAGAGGTGGGTGTTTTACAAGCACGCCCTGAGCTTCTCCACCTGGTCGCATCCTGGTTTGAATGAGAGGAGCTCTGAGCACGGTGCTGTGAATTGTGACGACTTCAGTGACAGGTCTGCGGCAGTCTCTTGGGGCATGGGTATGTGAAATGGGCTGAGTTTGTGGCGTGGAAAAGGCTGGGTCTGACGCTCAGTGACACCTTGGTGAGCAATTTCTGCTCACTAAGCCCTCAGAAAACTAGCATACCTAAACAGTATTATTAATTATAAAAAAAATAGACTGGTTTACTAAGCTGAATCTGAACCGGTGTATCTGCTGTCTGCAAGTAGGATTGCTGGGGCTTCAAGAGCGATGGTTACGGTACCTCTCTTGTCATCAGCAGGATTTTTCATTAGCCAAAACTGTATCGTGGTATTTAGAGGGACTTTTCCTTGTACCCCTGCACTATGGGCTATGTTTGGTCTTGTTCTGCTGCAAGGCTAACAGGTGACATAATCTGGTTAAAAATACGTTCTTTCTCTGTGTGCCTTGGTGTCTGTTGGTTTTGGACCTCGTTATGCTTAGCAGTTTCTTGACATTTGTGCTGATTGCTGCAATTGTATACACTGAGGCATAATAACCAGAGGCATTAAAAAACACCCAACACCCCCCCACAGGTATTGCAGTGGGCAGCTGCCTGCCCGTTTGCTGCTGCTTGCAGCAAAGCCCATGCCGTGATAATTCCTTGTCCACTTTGACTTCCTAGTCACATTCCAATTAAAGTAATTAAACTAGTTACGCTGTATTTATCAACCAAATGTCTTAGTTCCTTGAGACAGCTGTGGACCTCCTCCTTTCCAGGGAACAATTTTACCAATTCAACTAGAAAATACTTTTTTTCCCATTTAGTCCTTGTTGTCCTGGAGAGTGGAGGAGAAGAGCGGCTGATGGTTGGCACCTTGCTGCCATCGGCCTGACCTCAGGCGTGGTGCAAGATCCGCAGCAGGTATTGAGTTGGGCTCGTGAGGAGCCTCTGCTGAGTTCGTGGTTGTGTTAAAGTTGGTTTATATGTTGGAACAGGATGTGCTGGCTGGCGTTCAGCAGGAATTTCTGATACCAATAATAACTGCTTTGTTTTTTAAGATTTGAATATGAAGATGGTGCCCAAAGAGTGTCTATTAAAATAGAGGAAGGGTTGCTTTCTGACTTTTGAGGACTTGGGATCAGGCTTTTAGCTAGTCTGTAGAGGTGTGCTGGACTACTGCTGTGCTATTCTGGACTACTACTTTGAGTACCAGCTTTGTGTGTTGTGTTTTTGTCCTACCTTAGATATTCCGGTCTCTGAGGCAGGGAGGGCCACACCATATTTGAATAACACCTAGCGAAAGCCTGTTATTCCCAAATGAATTTCCCAGGGCTATTTTATGAAGAACAGCAACAAACTTGGCTCATTTTCTAAGCAAATTCTGCTTTGGCTGCGTGGACCGACTGTGTGGTAGAACTGGTTCAAACCAAACCAGGGTTGCTTGGAGGAACTCGGTTTCTACCTGCTCGGGGGCTGGACAGTAACCCAGGCCACATGGTCCTCCACAAAAAACAGGCCAGAGAAAATCCAGTTTCTTGTCGGGTGAGAGAGGCACATAAGACCCAGTCTCTGCAAGGACACTCTGAATAATTCATTGATAGCTCAGCTTAGAGACTTGGTAAATCTAATGAAAATACTGTCTCCAGAAAGGTTCAGGAATGCAGCGTATGCTACTGCGCTACTAATGCTTTACACTGTTTTCCAGACTGGAGTATTTTGCTCGCTTTCATGCAACCACTATTTATTATTGAAATGATGAATCTGGACGATTTCCCAGATCTAATGTCTGCCCCATTACTTTCTGTCTTGGATACTGCGGATAATCAGATGAGCAGTAAATCTATTCTGTGGAATAGAATTACATTATCTTTTTTTTTTTTTTTGTCAAACAACTTGTGAGTGATTTTTCTTTTCTTCACCCCCATAAAATACCTAATAGATCAAAAAAAAAATATATCTGTATGCCAAATACAGAGTATTCTGCGTGTACCTTCAATAATGCATCTGCAGAAACACCAGTGGAACTGCATTTATCTTGGGTAGATGGGGGAAGATTGTGTGGAATAATCCCGAGCACCAATACTCTCGGGTGGATGGGTGGAGGGAAGTACTGTGGGGTTTTTTGGCTTGTTGGCTGGATGTTTTGGTGGTTGGTTTGGTTTTTTATTCTTATAGCCTGGTTTGCTCGTTTGATTGTGCCATTTCTCCATCCTCTCCGACTGTTTCTGAAGCCTTTCCTGAATCTCGCTGCAAGGAGACTGTCCTGTCGAGCAGTGTGGGGACATTGGCCAGTGGCCTCGGTGCCTGATGAGCTGGTGCCGGGTCTGCGTGGCAACGCCAAGTGGTGCTGAGCCCGCCTGGGCGGTGGGTGGAAGGGCACGGGGCATTGTGCCTGCTGGCGCGCTGAACGCCGCTGCGTGCTTCTCCAGCGGTCCCAGTCATGCCTGATGAAGTGATGGTGACGCAGCCTTCGGAAAAGAGAAAACGTGAAGGAAACCCACCCCCAGGAATGACCAGCTTGAGTCTGAGCCTCTGTACCAAGTGTGAATTACACCTCTTCCCTTCACAACAGGAGGATTTATTTTTTCTTTTTTGCGTGGTGATGAGAAACTAAAGGTCAGGAATGAGCCCCCTGAAGGCTCATGAAGAACAAAATACGACGTGTTTTAAGTGACGTGAAAGGTTAATGGGGAAGATCAACACCCAATGGCTGCAGTGAAGGGAAGGGGCTTGTTTGGGCAAAGCCAGAAGCACAGTGCAGCGTGGGCATTACGGTGAGAGGGAAGTGTGAAACTGTGGGGCAGAGAACACACAGCCCTTTAGCCCTGCACAAAAATAATAGTGCGGGCTTTTTTTAACTTCAGAGTTTAGTCTGCCCTCAGTAAAAACAAGGTACATTAAAAAAAATATGCACCAGAAAAAGCAAAGCTCTTTTTCCTGGTTTCTGCTTATAAGATTTACAGGTACTTAAAATAAACCTATGAAAAACAGACCTAGTGTGCTGGAATTTGCTAACTAGTGAGAGCAATTACCTCCAGGTCCCAAGACCTAACGGAGCTTTACTTTTTGGAAATAAAACTTGGCAGGCGCTTCTTCCTGCTGCTGTTGTAAAGGTGTACATGAAAAGATGTGCTGACCTCTGCCAGAAACCCCAGGAATCCAGTTCAGAGAGATTCTCCTGCGAAGGGCACGGCCAGATTCAGGCAGCACAGATGGGGATTGGTGTGGAAAAGCCGGCGAAACATTCGCTTCTCATTGTGTGGCTTCAGCGCGGCAGATTCTTTGCAATTGCCTGGTGTACCACAGTAATTAAATGGGTCAAGAGCAGTAAGTTTAGATACTTAACGAGAAAATAAAGACCTCGCTTGACAGCCAGCGGCGTGTCATGCTTGTTTCACAGGAGTAAGGAGAATTAACGCAGGTTGCCATAGTAAAAGTTGATCTGAGCCTTTTTTGGCAATGATTTTGTATTGCTTCAGAGATTGCACACCAATTAACTATAAATGCTCTAATAGCTGGAAATCAGGTTGTCTTATGAAACTAATGCCCTGATTTCAGATGACCTAAAAAAAGGGAAACAACAGACTCTCCCTCTCTCCTTATAGTGATATATTAAGCAACAAAAGATAAGTAATGAAAAACACACAACCACACAACCAACCTTTGTTAATATAGAAACGTAAAATAATCCCTTTTTCTCTGGACTGTTCCATGCATGAGTGGAAAATGAAGTTTGTGCAATGAAATAAACATGATAGAAGTGAAATCTGAGATGGGAATTGATTTTTATAAGACTCTCCGGTTTGGAGGGTGGAGGTAGTTTCACACCAGCGTTTTGGAGGAAATTATTTGTCGTTGTCAGTATCCCTTCATCATTCCTGGCTGCGGGAAGGAGCTCCTGTTTCCCCACAGCAATTGTAAAAGGCTTTTGGGAAGGCTGAGATTTTTCCTCCTAAAATATTAAGGGACAAGTAACAAGAATGATTAAAAAAAAATATTAAAAATCTAATAAATGTATTCTCCCACAGAACAGGAGCTCTCTGCAGACCATTTTCCCTTGCAAATTAAGAGACGGGACCAGCTTTGCTGCTGTGTTTGTAGATCCCTTTGGACTAAACACAATTAAAAGGGTTTGTGCTGGAACGTCTGTGCCCATGCTGGTGGGAACCGGTGTCCAGCAGCGAGGACCGGGCTCCCTCACAAGTTGGGACAAAGCAGCAGAGCTCACCTGAACTCGGCCATAGGAGGCAAATTCAGTCTCTCGACTTCGGCATCTCACCGACAATCACACAGAAACATTGCTCATGTCTGTGCATTGTGGTTATTAGGTGCAAGAAATACAGTTTAAAAACTGTAATTAATCATTTCTAAGTAACCTCTTTTTCTACACATTTATGGCATCAATGAGTATGACTGTTTATTATGTCTTACCTATAAAATCTGACCTGTTTTATATACTCTTTATGGAAACAGTGTACAGTCATAAATTAAAAGATGCAACTGTTTTGGATATTTTACTGGTGGTCCTGTATTTTCCTGCCAAAAGTGCAGCTGTTTTGGGTTTCTGGGGATAACATTATAAAAGGCTGTATGCATTTTGCAAGTTTATGCTTGAATTGCCAAGCCAGAGGTGGAATGACTCAACCTTCCCAGGAACAACATGTACCAAGTGATGAATCAAAACAGCTAGCTGAAGCTCTGCAGCTTACACGGCTGCTGCGAAAGACAGTTCTCATTTATGGCGTTTTACCTGGTGTTCAGAATTTGAGACGGTCATTGTGCTGATGGCGCTAGGCTACAGCCTGCGGCTGTCTTTGTATTGGATGGGATTTTGGTGCAAAAGTAGCTGACAATCCGGTCTCATATCTGTCTTGTGGGGTGCAGGAACTATAGGGTTACGGCATGGAATGAAACTATTCAGTCCCCCTGAGTAGACACCTTTAAGGGGGCTCTTGGCTTTGCACGACTGGGTTTGAGCCTCAGAAGGAGCTGAGTGGAGCCAAGAGCTTGCGGCAGCGCCAGTGTCACCGGTAGTGTGTTTCAATGTCAGCCCATCAGTCTGGCTGGTTGGGTGTAAAATTAGATGGCTTTGCAAACGGGTGATGATACTTAATTAATGGTGAAGTTTAGAGGCTTGTTTAGCCAAAATGTTGATGACAGCCTGTGTTGGTTTTGCGTGGCAAGGTTTTGGTAGCAGAGGGGCTACAGGGGTGGCTTCTGTGAGAAGCTGCTAGAAGCTACCCCTGTGTCTGATAGAGCCAATGCCAGCCGGCTCCAAGACGGACCCGCCGCTGGCCAAGGCCAAGCCAATCAGCACCTCTGTGATAACATATTTAAGAAAGACAAAAACAGTTAGAGAGCGCTTTTGCAGCCAGAGAGAGGAGTGAGAAGATGTAAGAACATCTGCAGACACCAAGGTCAGTGCAGAAGGAGGGGGAGGAGGTGCTCCAGGCGCCGGAGCAAGATCCCCCTGCAGCCCGTGGTGAAGACCATGGTGAAGCAGGCTGTTCCCCTGCAGCCCATGGAGGGAGGATGAGGGGGTGTAGCGATTCCACCTGCAGCCCGTGGAGGACCCCACGCCGGAGCAGGTGGAGACACCTGAAGGAGGCTGTGACTCCGTGGGGCACCCGCGCTGGAGCAAGCTCCTGGCAGGACCTGTGGATCCGTGGAGAGAGGAGCCCACGCCAGAGCAGGTTTGCTGACAGGACTTGTGACCCCGTGGGGGACCCACGCTGGAGCAGTTTGCTCCTGAAGGTCTGCACCCCGTGGAGGAGACTCACGTTGGAGAAGGCCGTGAAGGACTGTCTCCCGTGAGAGGGACCCCACACTGGAGCGGGGGAACGATGAGAGGAGTCCTCCCCCTGAGGATGAAGAAGCGGCAGAAACACCGCGTGATGAACTGACCGTAACCCCCACTCCCCGTCCCCCTGTGCCGCTGGGGGGGGCGGAGGTTGAAGCCGGGAGTGAAGTTGAGCCCGGGAAGATGGGAGGGGTGGGGGGAGGTGTTTTTAAGATTTGGTTTTATTTCTCATTCCTCTACTCTGTTTTGCTTAGTAATAAATAAGATGAATTCCCTCTCTAAGTTCGGTCTGTTTTGCTCATGATGATAATTAGAGAATGATCTCTCCCTGTCCTTATCTCGACCCGTAAGTTTTTTTTTTCATTGTACCTTTTCTCCCCTGTCTAATGAAAGAGGGGAGTGATAGAGCGGCTCTGGTGGGCACCTGGCCCTCAGCCAGGGTCAACCCACCACACAGCCTTCTATAGATCTAATTCCCTGTGGCAGTGGAGTTACTCCAGATACTGATAGGTCTGAGAGCAGAAAGTTCAGCCCTGTTGTCATCAGAGCAACCAGCACAGGCAGCTCTTGGGAGTGCCTGGTGTTAACCAGGCAGAGCTGAAACCCTCCAATTCCTGTGGGAGCGTAGGAAAGCTTGTGTCATCGTCATTGTCATCATCTTAGAAGGAGTCACTGAAGGGGGGGGAAATGCAACCTTGCCCCAGAGCGAACACAGAAAATACAAACCAGCGAGTGCACTTAGCCCTGTGCAGCCTATTGCAAGGAGTCAAGTTTATTCAGAGCGTTGGCTGGGCAGCTTGTCTGAAGGTGCATCATCATCATCGTCATAACTAATAGAAACTTGTACTGATACCTCCACAGGTGGCTAGCAGTAGGCAGCTCCTTCTCCTTGCTTTCTCCCAAAAAGTAGCCTCGACCTCACTGTACTGTGAACTACGCAGGTGTATGATGTGTTTATTTCTGCGCTAAAATAATGCTGCTCTTTGTTTTAGGTATCTCAACCATGTACGAGCCGCCTCTCCGCAGGATCTTGCTGGGGGCTACACTTCTTCTCTTGCTTGTCACCGAGCCTTACAGGATGCTTTCAGTGGTCTCTTCTGGTACCCCAGCTAGCCAGTGTGCATCAGCCTGTGATCAAGGGACACCAAATGGAGCGAGAAGCAAATCAAGGCAGCAAAGGTTGGGTAAAATTGCTGCCATCTGCAAAATGGCTAAGCTGCAGTCACTTTTCTGTGTAAAACCAGCTGTGTTTAAGCGTTAAAGGAAAAAAAAAAAAAGAACCCGTCTGCACGAGAGCTTTGTAAAATGGTAGATACATTTTTGTGGAGGGGGAGACTCGTTAGTCATGTGGCACTTTGCTGAGGGAGGCTGAAGCAATAAGCCACATCTAATGGAAGATGTGAATAACTCAGCTGCGTATGTTTGAGGTTTAAAGAAATACACTTGTAAATTTTTTTTTAAATAAAGCCAGACTTTTTTATTAAAGTTCGTGGTTTTACTCTTATTGCAGGGTTTTATTTGCACAAGCATTTAAATGCCATTTTGATTATAACATTTAGTGTCAATATTCAAGCCTACATTTTCTTCCCATAAAACTAGTTTCCCCAGTTCAGACAAGTGGGTTTTTCCTCCTGCCAGCTGGATGAGAAAAGAAACCCTGGAACTATGCTGACACAACTCTTGTGCAGGATCCTTCCTGATGTCACTTGGTTCTTACCTTTGTCTGGAAAACAAATCTTTAGCTGAAAGTCTTTCAACTTTCTCTAGAAGCAACCTAAGAAGCCTTGATACGAGGCTCGGTCATTAGTCAAAATTGGTTTTGTTTTTTCCCTGTTTAGCTCTGTTTGCAACTTTTCTGTCATGTGTTCAGGAGCTTTTTTTGGCAGGAACATCCCTTTGCCTGGCTTTTGGGATGACCTTTGCCGCTTGATCTACCGCTTTTACGTATTCCTTCCCCTCTCCACGTAGTGGAATGCAGACTAATTCCAGCAGAGATGGGCTTCCTGCGGCGGGACTGGTCTTTGCCACGGGTTGTGTATAAAGCGCAGGAGACTGGAAGCTGTTCAGGACAGCGAGCGCCTCTAAAGCCTGGGCCACGGTTTATGGGTCATCCCTTCGTAGTTGTTGAAAACCGCTCTGAGGAGTGTACTGAATGAATGTATTTTTATTATGATGTAATAGAAGAATAAGCTCTCTCCCAGATTCAGCGCTTCCTTTAAGGAAAGCGGAGGGAGGCACCAAAATTTCCCTTGCCCTTTTTCTGAAATCCTCTTGTTTGTGCCTGGAATAGTTGCTGACAGGTATCGTTACCCACAAGGAAGCAGAGGTGTAGAAAAGGCCTTCGGGTATGGCTCTTGGGCAGAAAGCCTGTGGCTGGGCGTTGAAGGGCGAGTGCTGCTTTCTGCCAGGTGTCCTTCCTCCCCTCCTCTCAGCTGCCAGGCCTGAAAGTTGACGGGTCCTTTATTTAGCTGTTGCCTTGCTCACAGTAGACGGGCCTGGCTGATTGTTCTCCTAGCAGCCAGAAGCGGTGGGAGTTCATTCCCTCCGTCACAGATGCACGACAGCCTGTCTCCTCTTCCCAGGCACAAGGTACTGGCAGTCCTGGGGGTCAGCTCGGGACCCCAGGAGGGAGTAGCAGCAAGCCGGGGAGTCTGTACTGCTGTGGGCTCACCCAGATGAGTAGAGATCTGTGTCAGCCATGATCTGCTTTGTATTCAGTTTGTAAAGCCTCAGGTCATTGCACTAATAGATACAGAACTGCACGTGCACATTCATATGTATTCTTTAAATACACTCATGCAACTTGCACGTACCTATCATTTGCTATTTCATGTGGAGGGTTATATGCACAAGTGGCAACTGCATAGAGATGTGGAAACCCCCCTGGTTACGAGTATAAACTAAAGTTGTGTTGCTAAATTAACAATGGCATTTAATCCTTAAGCGAACAAAACGTTAAAGATCGAAATGCCTTCGCTGCCCTGGGATACCTTAGCCATGTGCTGAAAATCAGAGTTAGGTAGTTGACTCGTTTAACACAAAAATGGTGATCAAAGCCAGGTTTCTGTCAGCACAGTAGTGCCGAGAAGCCCTAAATTTGGACTGAGGCAATGCATGCAGTCTGAGGGACCGGCAGCCTCCAGCAGTACAGACAGGCGTGCTAGCGCAGATCATGGGGTGACCGCGTCATCCCAGAATGGCTGAGGGCCTTATCGCTACGGTGGTGTTTACAGAGGGCTCTAAAGAACAGGAGCAGCTTTCAAATGTTTATGGGAAACCTGCAGGGCAGCGGTAGGAAAGCACGCAGCGGCGTTAGACAACGTAAAGGGGGAGAGCATCGCAGGCTGGAGGCGGGTCCAGCACTTGCTCTTTGAGCAGCAGTGACTGGTAGGGCGAGGATATGATGTGCCTGTCACTGGCAGCAAGGACAAATGGGTGAAAGCTGTTGCAATGCCATTTTAAAGGGCAGGGAGGTCATCTGTGCGGCAGCTTCCAGCATAGTGAGTGAGTGAGTGATGGTTTTTTTTTTTTCCCCCTGGTTTGATAAATGCAATCCAGCAGTAACCAAGCCACGAAGGCTTGCTCAAAAGCACTGGCAGTGGAAAGGCTGTAACATCGAGCCACTGCGCAAACCAAATCCACAGGCCGTAGTGGCTGTCTGGGGGAGAACCAAAACACAGGGATACAGGCCCCAGCCATAGAGCCGCAGCCGCAGAGCCAGGGAGGGTGACGGACGTGTGGTAACTGAGTTGCTAGGCGTGAGCTCCAAGCTTGGACTGAAGGGAAGTATCTGAAACAGGGTGATCCGAGTTCTCTGTCCAAATAAACTGTTTGTGGTTGACATTGCCCAACAATAGTTTGGATGGGTAAGAAAAGGAAATCAAAGGCAGAGGCTTTTCGGATCCCTGCAGAATATGGGCAGCCAGCCAGAGATCACCCAGGGACTGCAACAGCAGAGCACTTGGACGGGTAGGGGGAGAGCTGGGAGATGGCAGAGGCACAAAGTCCACCGGATGAGGCGGATCAAGATGCCTTCACCTGCAAATGTGCAAACGGCATTAGAGTCCTTCCTGCTTCAACAGTGGGCAAACACTAAGTTAGGAGTCAACTGATCCCTAGTTAAATCTCAGTGTTAAAAAGCACTGATTACCCAGAAGCCCAGGAAAAAGTATACATGGCTATTTGGGCCTTTATGGATCTTGGGTTAAGTTTTTGAAAGGTTATCTTGCTTACACAAGAGCTGTTTGCACATCCGCTAACACCGATCCAACATTCTTAAACACCAAAACCATTTGCCAAAGGGAATCCAATGCAAGGGTTATACAAGTCATCTTGCTAGACCCAACAAAACAGAAAAATCTGGTGTCACCACAAACGGCGCATTATCAGAGTAACACAGCAGAAAACTATCCCAGTCTGTGTCACTGAATTATCACAGGGCGTGAAACAATAGAGAGCAGAAAAGTATCAAACCACATTTATTACAAAAAAGTGAAGTTTTATTTTTTTGTAGTAACAGCAATTTCAATCTGCTTGTTGATCCCACAATAAAAAAAAAAAAGATAAATGCAGGAAGCAAGCTGCAACACGCATTACGCATCTCCACACCTGAGATGGGTAACACAGGTACGCTTCAAATAATACAAGGGGTAAACCAGAAGTACCCTAAGTATACGTTACGCACACTACTAAGGTAGTTACCATAACTCTAGTCTTCACCTTGGTAACTTTTCTTCAGAAAGATCTTTGCTGGTACACAGACGTTTAGAGGCTGGTTTTGCTGGAAGAAGGTCAGAAAAAGTAGGTTATTTAACGTACAGTAAACAGACTGAACTAAACCACAAGCCATTAACACTTAAGGGATTTAACAGGAAGAGATGAGAGTTAAAACCAAGATTAACAGTCACAAACAAAAACTGTTACAGCAGTAATGGAGGGGGGGCTCTACTAAATGCCAAAAAGGACTTTCAAAAAACCTGTATTGAGCTACATTTTGACCTACATCTGAGAGCTACCCAACAATAGCGTAAAAATAAGTTTCATGGCATTAAAGCTTTATCAAAACCTCCCTTCCTCCAGTTCAGGTAACTGCAGGCTGAAAGCCTCCCCCCGGTCCCCCTCATCATGTAGTGCAAGATCACTGAAAGCAACTACCTTCTACAAGTACTTCAAGAAACAAATGACCAATTATAAAAAAAAATATAATCAAATTCAACATCAGAGATCTCTAGGGCTACCTATTTCTCAGTGAAATTGTACAGAACTGGATTCTGCTGATGTAGTGACTCCAGACCTAAACTGAGTCCGTGCAAGCGTAAGGGAGGAGGTCAGAACTGGGACCAGTCACTTGGAAGCATGCCATTCTACCCTGGGTGAAACTGGAGCTCCAGTTCTTAAGTATTTAGGTGGTAGAAGCGCGTGCTTGACGTTAGATACCCCATGCTCCCCCAATACGCAGTCTAAGGCATAGAGGTCTGGTTTATGGCCTACGGCCTGGTCCTATCCAGTCCACCATTTTTTTCTGCGGATCTGGGATCAGAGGACGGACCACTGTTAGCGAGAGCGCACGAAGCCCTGCAGCTGCTGCACACGTGCAGGTGCTCAGTCTGTGCTCGCACCGGAGTACAGCATTGCTGTCACGAGGCTGAAGTGGCCTGCAGGGCTGACAAGGTGGGAACAGCCTGAGACAGCAAAAGGTGCAGCCTGAAATCCAAGTGCCACGTAAGAGGCTCGTTCCTTACCTTCATCAGGGCAGGGTCTCTTGTACAGCACGTCGGCCGGAATCCGGAAACTGATGCACAGCATCTCCTTGTTCGGTGCAACATTTCTAACCAGGTAAGTAGAACAGCGTCCATCCAAGGAGACTCCCAGTGAGGCTTCAGCTCGTTCTTGGATATCTTTGGCTGGGTCGTCGTGTTTGGAGAAACCGTAGCAGTGCACCGTGGGAAGGCCAGCAGTGCTGCATGGCTCTCCAGCTAGGAGATGCCTGAAAACATCGAGAAATTCAATAGCCAAAGCTGGCAAATTCATGACTATGTGAAAAGAGGTTTTCTGTTCTTCTTTCAGAAGTGGGAGCTCTTTACTTAGTTCTTCTCTCACCGGCCCCAGGAGGAAGTCCCTGCCATCCATGTTGAACGCTTTTATTTTGTTGTCTACTTTGTTTAGTTTGCAGTTGTGCAGAAGCCAGTTGTAGGATTCAGGATTGAGATCATTTGCAAATACGTGGCACTTTTTCTTTGCTGCTGGAATAGCAAAAGGTCCAATGCCAGCAAAGACATCGAAAAGGACATCACCGGGCTTTAAAAGCTCAATGATACGGCCATGTTCTGTGGAAAGACGTGGGTTCCAGTAGACTTTAGAAAAGTCCAATTCATATGCAATATTATTTTCTTTGACCTGAAAGTCCAAAACACTTGCTTAAGCCTCTGTATTCAAATTCCAGGCATGTTTAAGCATTATCAGTAATTAAGGCAGTAAAACCCAAGGTGATTTATCAAAAGGTAATGCATACATTGACATTTGTCCCATTAGTAGTACATGTGAATCTTGTATAAACAGATCTACTCATCAGAAATAGCCATAAGGAATGTTCCAACTGTCAGTCCAGATGGCTGGCTCATGCATGTCTCAATCACCAGGTGGAAATAAAGCAGCAACTTAAAATGACCATTAAAAAAATTAAATTGGAGGATTTTCAAGAGCTTTGTGGCTGGCTGACAACTCCTTTATTGAAAGCAGACCTCAGGAAGATGCCTCAAGCCCTGCTTAGCAGCATCCACATAGTAAACAAGTGTCTGAGAATGATATAGCACAGGAATGGCAGCAGTCGGCCAAATTCAAAGCCACTGGGAGCCAGTTCTGCCGTTTGAAAAAAATACTGTATTTTACCTGTCAAGGTGACAGTCTGGAAACCGATCCAAACCCAAACTTTGGGATGACCACGAACTTAACAACAAACCTGAAAAGAAACTATTTACTCAGAGGAGAATGGGATGCAAGATAATACTCATTTTGCACCACCACACTTGAATTGTGTGACTCTGAAGTAAAGTAACCTCCGATCCAAATCACTGCATCACTTGCTTTGCCAGCGACCAACCTACTGATACCTATCTGCACTCCTCAGTGTGCAGCTCGGTGGTATGCTAGATGTATGCTTAATGAGCTAATTCCATCTGCATAATATTTGATTATCGCTTCTGCCCTGACAATTCAAATGCCTTCTCTGTGCATGTACAGGATGTTCTACCAAGCTATTCAACTTTTTTATTTGGTAATCTAATGTTTTCTCTTCTAAAAGTACAAAACTGTTAACAGTTAGGGAAAATATTTTTTGGTCAAACCAGTAGCCAAGTTTCCAGCTAAAGACAAGAAACCCTATGTGAAGAATACTTGGCAGTTACATAGCGCTTTGCACCTGAAAAACATCAAAACAGAAAGACAAGGTTTGTCTTGCTGCTGACAGAAAAGGAAAAAGGCATAGGCAAAATCTTGCCTATGTTGCAAAGTCAGTGAGATTTAAAAACAGTCTTACGTTCTGTACGAGCCACCGTACAAGGCTTGGTGAAATTAAGAAACAGCATTTTCTGAGATGAAATCCACTAAATATTTTCGCATTAAAGTGAGAAACAGCCCTCGCTACAAGTTTGTAATTAGTATCTCTGTATCTCTTTCTTCAGCTGCTTCTACGTGCCATTAAAATCTAAGCTATGAACTTGAAAGAATACTCATCTTCAGGATCCCTAGCGTTGTGAGTTTGCTCTTGGCAGACCAGGACAAATGAACGCAGAAGTAACTGTCAGCTCTTACACTCTAAAAGGAGTGTCAGGAAAGGGCATGGTGCAAAGGAACGGTCTTAATGGCATCTCTTCATCTCATCTTTCCAGTAGATGCCTTTGGGTTTTAACATACTAAATTCAAAATAACGAGGGAAAAAAACCCCGTACCTTGGTTACCAGGTTGCTCTCTCCAGCGAGCACTTCCATTTGAAAATTTCTGTATGTGCTGTCAATAATACTGGTTTTATTCACTACACAAGTGATTCCTGGATTCTTGTCAATTATAACCTGGCCTGAAAGAGAGGGCAAAAGATATTCTGGTTAAGGACTACAGCCTCCTAAATGTTCTACAGGAGATACAAACACTGCTGTTTGCATTTAAATGAACAAAAGTAAACATGGATTAGAACAACCTTCCTCTAATGATTCAGGGTGGTAGATGTGACATCTTTCTAAAGCACATACTTCATCCTGACCCAATGCTCAATGAAGTGAGACCACAATTGCTGTAAGAGGAGAGAACTGTGCCTTCTGTGCACAGCTACAGCAGCAGCACAAGGCTACCTAAAGTCAAAATATAAAGCAATGAAAAGCCCTCAAAAGTTTTCATTGTACAAGTAAGAATTTATTGGTAGAGTAATTGTTAAAATATCTTTTTAACAATATACAAAATATACTACTTTTTTTTTTTGAGAAGAGTTGTTTTACCTACCAATCAAATGTCTGTACGGTAGCTGATGGTCTCTAAGATTCAGATGAGCTATGTGACCAACACGGCTAAATCCAGAGGTGACTTCCTGACCTTCAGGAAGGACTGCTCGTAGGATCTCTTCCGACTTGAAGTTCTCATAAGTCAGCTCCAAGTTATACTTGGACACCTCAGGATGAACATTAAGCTGTTTTACTACCTCTTGCTCCGATTCTCCCAATGAGAATTCTGGTATTTTATGAGGATCCAGAATAACAAGTCTACTGTCCTCATCTTCTGGATCCTCAACCACCCGCTTTAGACCAGGACGCTGTAGTACTGTATGTTTTAGGGACTTTAGCAAAGTATTTACAATTTCTTTCTTGACTTTAAGCACTGGAACAACAACTGTCCTTTTAAAAGCTTCTCTGTTGAGTAGTGTCATCCCACGCACTTGAGGATGCGGTGAATACAGTTCTAGATTAGCTTTATCCTCCACAGTTTCAGGCATTGTAAAAAACCTATTTTTTTTCACTACTACAAAGACTCCAGGTATTCTGCCAGAGTATCGTGCCAACAGCATCCAAACTGCTTGAAATGATGTATTTGATGCAGCTGTCCTAAAATGATTAGTTTTCAGTAGTCTGGCAGAGTATCCAAATCTCCATAAAGTCCTAGAAGAGAAATTATTCATTTTATAGACATTATGTAATCATTCCATTAAAAAGGCTGCAAATCACATGGATTTGCTGTTCTCTTAAACCAGAATTTCCATCTGTACCAAACAATCCACAATAGTTTAGTAAAAGTCTTTATTATGAATTATATACTACAAAGTTCTGTCCTTTTGCAAATGTATTTTTAGACTTAAATATTAACTAACTTCAAGCGGTGAGATAATCCCCCCCTGCCAAAATACAACGACCTCTCTTTGTTCTAATAAACGTGGTATTAATCCCAGTAAGCCAAATGGAAAAGTTTCTACTGTCTCAATCCTACTGTTGGATCCCTTGTCTCTGATAAAATTCATTACCAAGCAGTGGTTGCTAGAAAACAGTTATTAGCAAGAGTGGTCATAATCACTCTTCAGCAATTTCTGCCTCCTGTGTCCCAGTGGTAAGGGGTTACACGCTCTGTAGTGTCTTTGCTCCACATGCGGCATGCCAGAAAGACCGTGAATTAAATGCAGAATTCCCCCTAAAGGTACAGGGAAGCATTAGTAATGTCTGTTAAAGCGACTGAACCCCTCTCCACCGTTTATTCATAGGATGGAGACTTGAAAAGTAGCTTTACGCTCCTCTAAATGGTTTCCCCTGCTAGAGACAGTCCAAAGGGGCCCAACTTTTCTGACTCTGCATCAGATGCTCCTCAGCAGAAACCAATGGTTTAGGTAGTGCGTGAGGCTGATGTTTCTCTTGACTTCTTGGGAAGTTTAAGATTGGGGGTTGACAGGAGAAATACAAACTAGCTCTGAAAGGAAACCGGTTCTCTTCTCATCAACACCCCGACGTGCAGGGCTGCTGCCCTCCTTCAGGGTAACAAGCCATGCAGTCTCTTCAAAAAAGGAGCTGCACCCAAGCCCTGGAAAAGCTGGCCCTGCTCCCATGCTCCCTCCCCCACAAATCCCAGCCCCTCGCTGGGACTCCCTGCACCTCCCAGCCAACTCATTTCCCTAAACCAAGATTTTGGCAAAGCACACCTCCTTTCCCTGTTGACTCAAAAATAAACATTACATTCTTCACTTGTGCTACAGAGGAGAAAGACTTCATCCAGAGGCCACAACATCCCAGTGTTTTTCTTAGGCATTCTCCTTCTCCCTAGCTGGAAACTGCTGGCCTGGTTCGCACAGGCTTCTCGGTATTAGACAAGCCTGCGACATAAAAGTCCCCACGCTGGGTCTGCTTGGAAGTCACTGCGGCCATGCTGTCGGCATGAGGCCTAACATCACCCCTAGGCTGTCTCTGCAAAGGCCTGCCTTTCCTCCGTAACCACGCTCCCGCCAAAAATCCCCGTTTGCCTCGTTCTTCCCTCAGAGTAACGTGAAGTAAAATCGGGGGGGCGGAGGGTGCTGCTGGAGAGCTGCCACCCGCTCCGCCCGGCCCGAGCTCCACAAGCAGCACCGGGCACCAAGCACACAGACCCCCGGGCGGGCCGGAGAGGCGCCGGCCAGGCCTCACTCCGGGAACGGAGCCTGGCCGGGGCCTCTCCGGGATCACCGCCGCTCCCTGAGGCGAGCCCCGCTGGCAGCCTCCGCCTCAGGCCCACCGCGGCCCGGGCCGCCCGCCGCTGGCCGGACGTGAGCAGGCCCGGCCGGGGGCGGCGGGGTCGGGGCCGCTGCGGGGACCCCTCCGCCTGCAGGCCGCAGCCGAGCCCGCACCGTTACCACGGCTACCGCTCCCCCTGCCCCCCCCGCCCTCACCTCATGCCGAGCCCCGCCGCGCGCGCCGGCACCCTCCGACGTCATCGCCGCCGCCGTGACGCTACGCCACCGCGCCGCTCCCTGTGGCCGCGCTGAGGGGGAGGGCGGGGCTGGAGCGGTGGCCCCGCCCCCGGAGTGGCCCGGCCCCCTCCCCGCCTCTCCCCCCCCCCCCCCCCCCGGCGGCGCTCCCCTCAGAGCCGAGGCGGCGGGGCGCGGGGTGCTATGGCGCCGCCGCCGCGGGGGGCCGGGCGGCTCCTGGCCGAGCGGGGCTGGTACCTGTCCGCCCGCGAGCAGCAAGAGGAGGAGGAGGAGGAGGAGGCGGACGAAGACGGGGAGTCCGCCCCACTGCTGCCGCCGCCACTGGGCAGCGTGCGTGTGAGGGGGCGGCTCGGCGGTGGGGAGGGGAGCGCCCTGAGGGGGCTGCGGCCGCGGGGCTGCCCAGGCCCGCTCTGTCGGGGGGCGGCGGGCGCCGGCTTGGCTTTACTTTATTTTACTTTACTTGCTTTGCTCGGGTGCTGTGTCAGCGCGATCCCCGTCCCCGCGGTTTGGCGGCTCCCGGGCCGGGAGGCTGCGGGGGCGGCTGCCCCCCGTCCGTGCTTGGCTTTGAGGAGAAGTTCGGGGAGCGCGGCCTGGGCGGGGGGAGGCAGGGGGACCTCGGGCCGATCGATCCGGCTCGGTGGACGAGGCTGTGCAGGACGGCTCCCGGGGTGACACCTGGCGAGGGTAGCGGGAAGGGCTTGATGGGAGCCCGGGGCAGGGCCGGGCCTGTGAAGCTGAACGTCGGGTCCTGGCGCGTCTTCTCATCCGTCTGATGGTTTGGTTGCTGAAGGCTGGGGCGTGCAGCCGTTTGCTCTGCCCTTTGCTCCTGGTGCGAGCACACAGGGGTAGCCTGCTTTTAGGCATAAATCTGGGTGCGCTCTTTTTCGCGCTCTAATATCACCATACTCAAAGGTTATAGACATCTTGAGATCCTTAAGGGACAGCATCACGTTATTTTATGTGCACAAAGGTTTGCATGGCCTTCGAATGAGAAAAGAGATTTTCTGATTTAGATTAGGGAAGGAAAAGTTGACTGACTCTCCCCCTCCATTACATTTCCTCCTACGGAAGCCCAAAACACCTCGTGCACTAATTGTACTTTGTTTTGCCCTTTTCACAGAATCCTCCAAATCCTGGCTCTTCCTTTGGTTTCTCAGTATTTAATTTAATGAATGCGATTATGGGAAGTGGGATACTTGGCTTATCCTATGCTATGGCCAACACAGGGATCATGGGGTTTAGGTAAGTTTTTTGTTTCTTGCATACACTTATATTTAAACTCAACTTGTAGTTTTAAATGGAACAAAACTTGATTACTAAGACTCCTGTGCAAAAACTGAGGCAGAAATAAATAGGTCTTGCTTTTCAGCATTGTTGAATAAGATCTTCCCTCTTCGATTTAGTCATTCAAATCTAGTCGAACATAACTATTGCCCAGACATTGCATTAAATTGCCACATGGTGGCAATTTCTTGGCCATTACTCCTAATAGATTGATATTTACATTTTAAAGCCGCTATCTGCTTTAGTTCCAAAAATGGGGCTTCTGAAGTAGGACGGCTACGTATCCGAAAAATGTGAATCAGCTTGTGCTTTTGTTTGCGCTTCTGCTCATTGTAGGTACTAACCTATGGATATGGGGTCAAAGTCACCAGAATTGTCACTTTTACCGTTTTCTAAGCATTAGATTCACTTCATTAGAACGTACATATTTTTCTGTGTATATGTATGCGCACAAACTCCTATGTTTATGTCTTCTTTGCAATTCATACATCAGGCCTTTATCCTGTATAGTGTGTGATATGCTTTGGTGAACAACAGAAGCAGCAGCGGAACTTAGCAAGTATTGGGAACGTCAGAGACCATATGAACCATAGTCAGCAGATACAAGCCATAAAATGAGGAAATCTTCTCTTGTGGTAGCTTATTTCTTGCAAAAAGGGCATTCTTAAAGACAGAAAGTGCATACTACTGTAAAAGTGCTTTAATTGTGAATATTTTGTGTGTTTTAGTATCTTGCTGCTGATTGTTGCCAGCCTTGCTTCTTACTCTGTATTTCTTCTGCTCAGTATGTGCACTCAGACCGGTAAGTGAAAAGGATTTATCTAACAGTGATCTCTGAAATACTTCCTCAACTATATCACAAAGACATGACCCAGTACAATTACTATAATTAACAGCGTGTTAACACATAGCTGTGTCTGATTCACTGATGTTGAAATATTTAACATTTTTAATGATTGCTGTTTGCCATTTAAAAATACAATTTTGAAACTTCTTATGAAAAGTAGATGCCAAACTGACTGGTTTCTAGATTTTCGGTTTTAATTTTTTTCAAAATGCCCCTCTCATCTTTCCAAAAAGATAGATCCTGTATTTTTGTAGCAAAATTATTTTAGTGCTGACTGGACCACATTACTTCAGTGTGTACTGTTGCTTTCAGCGAAGGCTTAAGAGCAATAAAATAGCAGACTTTCATTCTTCTACTTGTAATATATGTTTTATTTACAGTTTGAAATGGATACCTTTCAGGTTTTTTAGTCATACTGGATTATCATAATTCCCGTGGCACTTTATAGATGTGGATTTTTACAGCATTTTTGATACTGAATGAGAAGTCACATTGCAGTCCTTAGAAATTACATTGTTTTGAGAATGTTAAAACAGGAGATTCTAATATCTGCAATCTAATCTGCTAATGTTTTAATTCTTGCTTCTTTGTTACTGAAACAACTGACTAGTTCCTTGAGCTCTGGTACAAAAAGAGCACTTTATAGCAGGAAGTCTCCATCTCTTTCAGTCACCTGGTTATTGTTTCCCTCTCATCTGTTTTCCTCTCTTTTCAAAGGTGGTGGGAGAAAGCTTCCATTTCTTTTCTTACTGACTTTATTTTCTATAGCTAGCTTTGGTCTCTCTGATGGTTGCTTCCTGATTCTTCTTAGATCTGCTACTGCTGTCTTCACCTCTTGAGTGATCTTCTTCATACATTCTTAAAAAATATTCTTCAGAGGTAGGGTTACTTTTATGGTTGATATTGTTGGCTGCTTGATGATTTGGGACTAAGTCTTTGGTAATTTTTTTCTCCTCTTGGAGCTCTGCTTATTAGAAAGGAATCAGAACCTGAAATAAGTAGCTAGAAAGATACATAAGAAGCAAAAAAAAAAAGGGGGGGGGGGACTTGGAACTCGAGGTAATTTTTTATGATCTTTGTTTGCCTCTTATTTGAGGCTGAAAAGTTTGTGTTATATAGGCACTAAGTGGTTTTATGTTGTTGTCTGGTAAAATAATATTTAAAGAGATCCTTGCAAAAGAACTACTAGTGATAGGGGAAAACTAAGGATTTAAGCTTTTTGAATAAAAGTTTGTATGTTATGAACTTAGAGACATAATATACAAGAATGGTTTAACTCCTTAGCTATCGTCCAAAGGCAACATTCCACCTCAAGAAAGCATTTTTTAAATCCACGCAACTGAAAGCAAGAAATACCACTGAAGTGGCAGGATGAAGTATTTATCGTGTCTGAAACTGGCATTTTACAGTTAATAATTGCTTATCACCTAACATTGACAGGTAATTCTAGCTCTAGAACTATGTCTAGATAAGTTTGTTGGATTTATGGCCTTCTGTCTTTCGATTATTTTTTTTTTTAATGACATTTCTCTCAGATTCTATTTACTATAAATCCTGTAAACTATTGAAGTAATTAAATGTCAGCATTCTGAGTTTTTCCTTGGAACATTGTTTAAAAACTGAGAAATATGACCTGTTGTGCCTTGACAAAGTAAAATCTGGGCACATGTTTGTTTCCAAGGTAGATAATTGAGCATTTTTTCTTTATAAAACCTACATGCATTTGTGAACAATATTTTAGCATTCGGCTTAATCCATGGCAAGGAATTGGAAAGAAATTTTAGTAGTTTTCTATTAAAAAATGAGCTAGAAGAATTTAAACATTGGAGAAGAAAAACCTTTGAAAAGGTTTGTAAACTATTCATTAAGGTATTCAAATGATAAAAGTAATCCTAGGAAAGAGCTGATCTATAAAATATCTTCTGAAAAGGAAGCTCTAATATTAATTCTGTTCTAAACAGAGACTAGGATTTATTAAGCACAGGCATTTTAGTTATAGTTTAAAAATAAAGAAGTGTCTTCAGTTTTTAAATTATGTTGGTCTGGACTTTGACAAAAATCAAATGATCTGTGTAGACCAAAAGGCTTAGCACAAAAAAAAAAAAAAAAAAAAAAAATCCCAAGTGTCCAGTGTGCAATTTGGATTAGTTTAGTCAATGTTTTCTCCTAGAGTTAGTTCAGTATGACCTATGTTGTTTTGGGGTTTAAGCTGACAAAGGCTAAGCTTACTCTGTAAAGCAGAGGAATTGGGAATTTAAGTGGGATGTAGTTTGAAGTTTTGTGGCTTTTTTTCTTTTTATTTTATGAGTTAGTCATAATTGTTGCTTGTACTATGCTTGCCAATTTCACTTTGCATTTAAATGGCTAATTTCCATTTAGTGTTAGTTACAGAGATCAAGCCAATCAGGTAGAACTTGCTTATCTTTATATCAATTGTGCTTAATATTTTGTTCTATATATTCCATATTACAGAAGTAATGTGATTAAGCATTAGGGCTTCCCATTGTTCACAGGGCTAAATTGATTACAGAAAGAGAGTTACTATAGAAAATATTCTAAAGTTTCATATTGCTGTTCTGGAATTGTGTGGAAAAATTCTGTTCTCTTTGTTGGTAAATCCTCATACATGTGTGCTGTATATTTGTTCCCATGTGGTAAAAAGCAATTATCTCCTAAATATGTTTAACATTTTACTTTTTTTTTTTATGCCATTGGAGATGACCTTCTAAAATGCTATTTTGATTTCTTGTGATTAACAAATTTATAAATAGAAATCTAAGAAAAATACAAGGTAAAATATAGTAAAACATACTTCTTGTTTAATTACATCTGCATATAACTTCTACCAGTGTAACGGCAGATGCAAGAGATTAGTCCAGGTTTATGCTGAGAGCTGACTCTGGCTCATTTAATTTTGTCATTCCATTTATTTTGTCATAGCATACTGGTGTCAGTAGTAGAGCACAATGTGAAACATCACCCTTGAGAAAATCATATCAGAAAAGTAATGAAGGGGGGTTTTTTTGTTTGTTTTTTTCTTCCTCTGGAGCATTGATCTGATTGTGTGTAGAACTTCACTGAAATAAAAACACCCGAGCTTGAGCAGTTGGCAGTCTGAGGCTCTACTCCCGTCATTTGATCTCTGAGAACCGCCTGTGTCTCCCATGTCTTGTTCCATTTACTCCAGTGGGACTTCACTCAGGTGTGAAGGTCTGCCCCAGTGGCTCTAATTGCAGGGCTGGGCCCTATATTAAGATGAGTAGAAGCAGTAGTGTACCGCGCAGAACCAAGGAGTGGAAAGCAAGTGTTCTGACAATAAAATTATGTGGGTTTGAGATTAATTTTACCCTTTGAGGCATTTACGACTGCGGACCGTTTTATTATATACCAAGAAAATGAGTGGTATTTCTCAGAAAACTTTCATCTTTTTGATATCGCTTGAGTTTCTAATAACAAAATACAGAGCAACAATGAAAGACTTTAATATAACTTCCTTCTTTTTGAGAAGGGATTGGTTTGAGTTACCGGCAATATTAGAAGCGAGCTTCAGCTAAAACTCAACAAAAACATACAGGAAACCACAGGCTGTTTTAATGTGATTATGTAAGTCAGGTGCAGGTAGGGGCAGGATTTTTGGTTTGGTTTTTCTTTGGTGTGTTTTGTTTTGTTTTTTTTAATAATAGATTTCAACCAAGGAAGATGTTTACCTTCAGCTCTCTTGAAAATAAATAGTGCTGAGTTTTTGAAAGCTGGCAAGATGGTGATTGAAGTTTATATTCACAGCAAGATGAAAACGGATCCTCTGTTGTAGTCTTCATTTAAAAAAAGTGTACCCTTTTAACAAATAAAATATGGGAATAGCTTATATCTAATTGTGGAGGCTAATTTCAGAATTCTTCACCTGTCGTATCACTTCCAAAAATCCTTGGGAGAAGGCAATTTGCCATTAATGTATTATCATTATTATTTTTTTATATTACTATTTTTAATATTAAATTGAGTTTCTGAAGAGTCTGTGAGCATATGGTTGTATTTTGTAGCAGGAGTACAGGTGTATGTAACGGCTATTTTATAAATAGAAAATACTATTAAATACTCTTTTAATTCTGCCCTGAATTATGTTCAATAAAAAAGGAGAAAAAAACCAAAGCTAAAGCTTTCAAGTGATTTTGAAGTTAGAAATATTTTAGCTTTTTTTTTTCCTTACTAACAGCTGTCACTTCTTATGAAGACCTTGGCCTGTTTGCATTTGGATCAACTGGAAAGGTGAGTATTTATTTTTACCTGTGTTTTTTTTCTTGGTCTCATGCTTCTGATATACAACTGTTCTTTGCATCGTAAAGCACTGTTGTGCTGGTATATTGAAAAATCTGTTACATCTTGAAGCTGCTTATTGCTATGTTTTCAGTTAGTGTGTCTGGTCTGTGGAAGCCCAAACTTCAGTTAACTGTAAAATAGACATACCTTAAATGCAAGATTTTGCTCTATTTTCTTGTCAGTGTGTTCATTTTTTAGTTGTGTGTACAAATATTTGCTGACTGGCATTGTTGTCAAGTTGGCTCAGCAATCCATTTCAGGTTTGTAACAGTCCCATCATACCTCTGCTGTAAACTGTTAAGAGAGGGGTAAATGATTTACTGTTGGTGTTCTAGCATTTAATAGAGATCTAAGATAAGTGTTTGCCTTTCATGTAGTTTCCACAATAAGAATAAATAAGAATACCTTTAATGCATGGGTTTTTTTTTTTCTTTTGTTTAATAGACTTTTCAGATAAATGTTCCTTTCTTGTTACTTTATCTTATGGTTAAAAAAGTCCACCAGCAAACTAACCATTGTTAATATAAGAGTAATGAACATGTTAGCCATGCCTTTTTAGTAGTGTGCACTGAATCTATTTTTCGTAATAGACAATGTTGTCCAGTAATACTAGGTGTAGAGGAAATACTACTAGTGAATACTGCATACTTAATATTATGACTTCTATGCTCTGTGTTTCAGTTAAATGATACTAAAAGCAGATTTTACCACACAGAAGTGCAATTTTAATGGTTTACTGAAAGAATGTAAATATTTTTAAAATTAATTCTGCTTAACAGACTAGAGTCTGATTTCTTCTGTTTTAAAGTACCTGAGAATTAAATCTGAGCTATTAGGTGTTTATAAGACTTCCATTAGTGTTAATAAGCAGATATAAGTGTAGCCTGTGAGGATCGATATTTATCGATGGAAGTTAAAATGTGATGAACCTCAAGAGGTAATAAATCTTGATATTAGCAAGATATGAAATAAAATTAGTTTTTTCATAATTTTCAGTTTAATAATTTGTGCTAAAAATCATCTGGTCTTTATTTTCAGTGTGCATGGAGAGCACTGGAATATTTCTAGGTTGGGAAGCTGTTGTTTTCATTAAATAATTGAGCAAAGTTCACCAAGCTTTCCTGATGAACTGACGTTTTCTGGAACACTTATCTTTCTTTCTTGAAGTATCCTTGATATTTATACACTTACTTTAAATCTTGCCTGCAAAATGGAACACTGAGAACTTGACAGTGACAAGAAATTTAATTATTACCTATATTTTAGATAGAACATGGCTGGTACTACATCCCAAAACAAGATTTGCTGTGGGTGCTACGTGCTACTGATGGTATTATCTCAGACTATTTTCTCTATTTGCAATCTAATAACTCTAAGTCATGTATTTGAGGTCTGCTTCCTGAATGCGTTGCTTTAGCTGATCTTGTTGATTTTTAGACTTCTCTAGTTTACCACAGCCATTCTGAATTCTAATCCTGTCCCTGAACTCTCCTCACCTTAGTCAGGCACGAGTGGCTTTTTTTTGTTCTTTTTTCTTTAAGGTAGTACTTAGTCTTCCCTCACCCCAGTCATTTGCTAATGATACAGACAGGCTGCTGCAGGACCTTGCTTGAACTGGCATCTTAGGCTGACAGTAAACTACTGGTAACTGCTGTTACAGTAGAGCAGTTATTCAACTTTATGGTGATTTCCTGTCAAAAATATTTTTCTGGGATTTGTGAGAATGGAGATTTCCTGCTGTTGGAAGATTGCTCATTCTCCCTTTCCAAAGGCATGAAGTATTTGTTTCCATCTATGACAAATTCCAAGATACCATACTTTTTTTTTCTTTTTTTTTCTTCCCCTAGTGACTATTGAACTGACTTTGAATTTGTTTAAAATCTGATATGATTTTTCTAGCTGATAATTGAAAAAAAAGGCAAATCTGCTTTCAGATTTTATTCAAAAGTTACAAATTTGTTTTTCTTCTAACTGTGGCTTGATTTTTTCCAAGTTGATTTAATGGTAGCACTCATGTAGGAAGGTTCTGCTACATCAAGAAAAGCAGCGGGTAAAAAGAAAAACTGTAGTATTCTAGATGATTGTACTATTTTAGAACTGAACTGCAAAGAAAACACTGGGAAAACTGTAGGCACTTTTAGTTTTTTTCAGTTGGAAGTTAATTCTTTGGATTCAGACAAATATTTTAATGGCCTGTGATAATTTCTACTTCCATATCAGTCCAGTAAGAATAATTACAAATCCTAAAAAAAAAAAAAAAGAAAAAAAAAAAAAGTCTATCTAGTTTACAAGTTTAAAAGAATAATGACATTCATGACAGATAAAAAATATTTATGGTTTTGGAGTGTACAGATCTCTGCTCTCTGGTTGTCTTTTCAGAGGTGAGTGATTGTTTTCATTTGATAAAATTTCATTTCATTTTGCCTGACATCAATTAGAATGCACTTACATGTTTTCAGTGATTTAAAAACCTCATCTTCTGCAGAATGGGCTTCACTCTGTAACTGCTCTTGTTTTTGTCATCACAGAATGAAAACATGGTATTTTTAGGGAGATTTTTTGCTTTTATATTAATTTTACATTGCCTTGGTTTCCATGTGTTAAACACTTCACTAAGGAGAAGATGCCCTTTCTTGTGGTACTCGTTATCGCTTCTACATCTGGTCTGTTTAAGATAATACATATGTGTTTTATTACTGCTATAGGCATATGATTTTAGTTATCTTTGCCCTTTCTAAAGAATTTTTTTTTAATAGGTCCTTGTTGCAACTACAATAATTATCCAGAATATTGGAGGTAAGAAACTTCATATAATATTAACTGAGTGGAATATAACCTCTACAGTCTACAAAGCTCTGCAAACACCAAAGGCCATAATGAAATGAAAGTGTTCTTATGAGACTGATTAAAAGGACCGAAAAAGAAAAGCCTTGTGTGATGATGCTAAGCGGAAGTGCTAAAGTCGTGGGGTAGGTGGGAGGACTCACGGGGGTTGGATTGTGTGCCTGATCCTGCATCACAGGACGTGGAGCACATCTGTCAGAGCTGGCGTTGCTAATTGGAAGGGGCTTAGGAAGCATAATCTCCTCTCCGCTGTTCTGTACATTTGTACATCTGGTAGCTACGTTTTACCATATCATGTGTTTTGGTTTTTGCTGTTGGAACTTGCTTATGTGTTTGAGTGATTTGTGTAACAACTGAATGTATACCTAGCCATGAAGCTTCGTATGTTCTTTATTAATGGTAGCTTTTTTTTTTTCCTTAGTTTAATACCTTGTTTTTTTTGGAGAGTTGTTTAGTTTACTGACTTTCATCATGTGGGCTGACTGTGTTGTCATATGCTGGGCTGTCCAGTTAGATTATTCTTATTTTGTCTTCCTTGGTGTATGACGTAATAAAATAACACTAGCTGTCTTTGTGTTAAAATAATTGCCTAAGCATTTAAACTCTTATTCAGGTATGTTCACAGACTTGACAGTTACTAAGTACTAGTGCCCTTAGGAATTAATTATCTGAAAGTAGACAGTGTTTAACAGAACAATTTTAAATTTTTTTGGCCGTAAATGTTTTGGATACTCTGATGAGGGAATGATGTGAAAGCTCCCCTACCCCCAAGAAGATACACATGTTCACATATATTGAAGGAAACAGCATTCCAGCGCTGCTGTTCTTTCCTTTAGGATTACCTGTTGAGTCCAGAGCATTTAGTGATTGCTGGTTTTTGTCACTATGTAGAGACCTAGAACTAGATCAAGTAACTGCTTTTATGATAAAATTGGAATATTTTATTATATTAAAGGTTCCAATAATAATAACTGCCTAATTGAAAAGGCTATAAAAACCCAAGAATTAATTTTAGGCAGGAGTGAACATATTAATTCTGTAAGGATTATTTATTCATACAGGTTTTAGAGGATGTGCTGTAGCAATGAACAAATTTTTTAATTTCCTTTCCCATTTGAGTGGACCTTTAAATAAACAGTACTAGAGAAGGAGGGATACACAGTCCAGGTTCTGGAGACTCTGGGATCGTGTACAGGACTCTGTGGTCAAAGGAAATGTAACTCTTATTTCTTCCTCATAGCAGTTCATAACCTCCTCTGTGTCATTTCTAATAAAATTCAGCTCAGTGACTCTAGAGCCCCAAAGTAGTGTATGATGGATATTATCAAACTAGTTATTCAGTCTTCTGCAGTGGACTTCTCTGCCAACAAGTTTGGCCTGGTCTGTCAACCAGTGGCTTTCCATTTAACTAGTTAAAAAAGTAGGTTTTTGCAAGTCAAAACTCTTCTTTCAAATATTTTTAGTGACCTCATTTTGATGGAAGCATTCATCTAATTCTGGTTCTTCTAATTCCAAGGGAATAATAATAATAATAATAATATCTTTAATGTAAGAGAATGGTAGTAGTTCATGCATCCAGTACATTCACTTGCAAAGATCACATAGTTTCAAATGCACTGAAAAGAGAAAGCTGACTTTCCTCCTGAGTCAGTTAGTGTTAATAACCCCAATGCACGCCCCGGTCTGTGAGGAGGGGGCAGCATAGGTTGCAGGTTGGGCTTCCTTGGTGCCTTCTCCCATACAGAAGATGTATTGTGCTGTCATTGCAAGGAGCTATCACAGCTTCTGGTTACTATTTAGATTTCTGTTTGGGAACAGAGCTCCTAGCTGCATTATTTCTCTCCTTAACAACTGCCCTTGGCAGAATCCTGTGATGCTGCAGTCCAAGTGAGCAGAGCAGTGCTGTGTCAGGAATTGTCTTTGAAGATGACTATGCTGCAGGCTAACAGGCTCTTGGAGGGATGAAGAGTTCTCTTTACCTCTCACTGAGCCTTGACTCTTGAAGAAATGCACAGAAAGAGAGGAGATGTTCTTGTCTTTCTGGTCCATCTACAGATTTTAAATGGGAGTGGTGAAACTGTGTGGTGTAGTTTGTCCCGAATGGGAGCCATGCTTGAAGTTAAGTGGAAAACTTACCCATTCCCCGTAGTGCACTTTGGTTGGTGTTCCCCTCTTTTTTTTTTTCCCCATCCATTTGAAGGAACCAGCAGCACTGTGCCTCTTGTGCAGACATCCAGACTCTGTCTACATCTTTAATATCAGACTAAGGTTAAAAATAAAATTGTTTTCTGTTACCTCCTCCATCATCAGACCTGGGTGTGTTGCATCATATGGTATCTTATTTCAAAAGTGATTGGAGAACATAAGATAATGAATGATGATTTCTGATTAAAATAAACAACTTTACTGGGGTTATTGTCACTATCAGCATCTAGTCTGGGCTTTTTTGAAGTTTGGTCTGATCACTACTAAAAATAATATAAGTGCAGAAGTGATTTACATTCATTTGTGGTGGAGACAGCTTTTTAGTAATCATTTTAATATAGTTATGCTTTCCAATTTGTCATCTTTGCTTTTTTAAAAAGAAAGCTTAAAGTGCAAATTTGAATTTGACATCCTAATTGCACACACTTATGGATTTGTGTAGATATGGGAGTTGATTTTTCTACTAGCAGGATACCCAAAGAAAAAAAAAAAAAAGATTTTGGTACAGCTACAGGAAAGCACTGGTTGGTCAAATTTGGAATTTCAAAGGTTAAAAAAAATAATTTCAAATCATTGCTTGGAATTTTAATATGTATCTCTGACATGAGTGCTCGGCTTTCCTGCAGATTTTTAATCATCTCTTGGAACACTTTGTGTTATGTTAATCAAATACCAAAATCCATTTAAGTACCAAGGATTAACTAAGGATGCGTCAGGATAACGTGTTAACTTTGCAATACCAAATGTAAATTAAGATCATCTAAAATACTGTGACCTACAGACTTTATGGAACATATACATATTCTTAGCTTACAATGATTAAACTTTGCCTAGCTTTTCTTATTTATATCAATGTACTTGCTCTTGCAATGTAGCTATTTGTTATTAAATGAGCCCAAAAGGTTGAATGGGGTGGCTAGAGCTACTCATTTTTATATTGTTCTATTTGCCAGTATTTGAGCCCAATCCAGCAGCCCTTTAATCTAAATAACTGGTGATTAGTTACACTAATCTTGATCTTTAAAGAGCCAGTTACCGTGTCTGTGGGGTTGCAAAGTGGACGCTAAAAGGGAAACAAACTGCATGCTACCCGGCTGTTATTTTGTTCATCCACTCCTCCCAAGCCTCTCCTTTCCCCCCGGGTCTGTAAGTGGGGGTGATCTTCCAAACGTCCATTTCTTGCCTGCCATGCAGAATTAGTTCTTGAAGGGTTTCGGATCTTGCCACGTGCCCTCTGAGATGAGAGAGGGCCCTTGGGGAGGCTGTACGCCTGGAGGTGTACAAAGGAGCAAAGGAGGCTGCTATGGAAAACGCGACGTTACATGCTGGCTCTTTATGTAATCCTTCCCAGGAGCAACTGGAGTTGGACGGAGTCCCCGCTATTGTTTTAATAGCGTTGTGCTTCTAGGAAGTGATGGATGAGGCGCAGTGGGCCAAAGCCATGGCTCGGCATCACGCAGCCCTTCCCCCTCTCCTGCCAGGGAAGTTCTGCGAGCTTCCTAGATGCTTTCCAAAGGGGGGGGGGGGGGAAGGAAGAGGGGAATTTTTCCTCCTGGAATTGTCCTCTCTGCTGATGTGACTGAAAAGGAGGACGGTCCACAGCCGTGTGTCTGAGAGAAAACTCGTAGGAATCTCAAAGCATGTGCAATGAAGTTAGAGAAGGAATTATTTTAGCAAGGCTGGTGGAAAAATGGAGACAAACACAATAAAGTATTGCACAAGAGCAGCTCTCAGTCTGTTGCCAACACTAACAAATCTTCAGCATTGAGGTCTAGCAGGAAGTATGCGGAGAGTTTTACAGCATACTTCTCTGGGCTGCGGGCTCGTATCAGCTGAAGGTCACCACTGCAGGGAGATAGGGCCGGTCCCAGAAGGCCTGCTAGCTGTGATACACAGAAACATAAATTGAAACTGCTGAGAACATGAGTTTAATTATTTAAAATTTATTAGCAGTGGGATTAAGTGCAACAGTAGAACCTGCAGTACAGCCATGTAGCATAGGTGGTCCGCGTGAGGATTTTTTGCAACAGACTTTTGTTTTTTTTCAATTTCTTTTGATTCTTTCCCGATATACGGGAATTCCGGTGCTGCGGCTCAGTATGAGTGACTAGTCTGTCTTGGCTTGTACCCAAGTGATCATTGCAGTCACTCTTTGGAACTGAGCTTTCCAGACAGCTATCTTAATTTTACAAAGAATTGCTTTCTAGTATAAATACAGTTTAATTAAGTGTAATTTCTGTAACTGGTGCTTGCGGATTTTGTTTCAATATTCTGCAATTAACGTGTCCTCAAAGGTACATGTTTTTCAACTTTGTAAGAATAAGTAATGAGGAAAAAAGATTGTTCCGTATCCCCGGAGCGCTGTTTTATCCTGAATGCCGTAGGCGGTAAATAGAAGTTTCAGGATTAGTTCTGATGGGAGATTCAGTTCTTCAGCTGGATTTTACAGCCTGTTAATACAGTCGATGTGACGGACGATACACAGAACCCCTGCTATTAATGTAATACACCCTAAATATGTATTTACATTTGGATAGTTCCTATTCGTCAAGCTTCCCGAAGTAAATCAAGAGGCGTAACGGCGGGATGCCTGTGTTTCGGTGGCGGTGAGAGCGCGGGGCTGGCTGGGTGCAGCGGTGCTCCCGCACCCCCCTCTGCTGGCCTCGTCCGGCCTCGCACGCCCGGGGCCGCCTTCCCGGGAGAGGTGCCGGGCTCCTCGGGAACCGGCAGCCTTCTCCTGCTTTAGTCCTTCTCCTCTTTTTTTTTTTTTTTTTTTTTCTTTAGGTAAACAATGAAATATTAAAGTTAGGAATTTGCTTGGGGATGGGGGTATATGTGTGTTCTCTGTGTGTCAGTACTTACAGATGCTGAGCATGGATTAAAAAAAAAAAACGAAAACAAACCACCCTGAAAACAAAACTTTGTTTTATCAAGTTAATTGGGCACTTTTGTTTTTTTGTTTTGTTCCCTCCCCCCCGAATTCATCCATTCTGAAATTTGTTTTTAAAAGTATTTAAATTTTTTTTCTCAAATTTCAATGGAGCAAATTTTTTTTGAGAAGGGGGGTGTGTGGATGAGAATATCCTCCTTTTTGTAATCAATACTCTAAAAACTTTGAAAATAAATGAATGTTGCAAATCATGGAAGAATAAAATACGGCTTGTTGTGTGCTGAGACCTGCGTCATTAATACCTTAAGAAATTACTGAGCTTCCTCTAAGTATGGAAAATCTAATGCTGTTTTCAAACAAACTTGAATGTTTGTTTTCACAGTACCATTTGCTTTTGGCCTGAAAGCCTAATTATCCTTACTGATTCCAATTGAGGATTTCCAGTGCAGAGCTGCCTTAATTAAGGGCAGGTTTGTCAGCTCCTGTACTAATTTAACAATTGATGACCCATGCTCTCGTGGTTTTGTATTGCAGTGAAGGATTGTTCGAAGGTTTGATACTGTAAAGAATAAATAACTTTATGCTTTAAATAAAAAACCCAACAAAAATCCCAACCTGCAGCTATACTTCGGAATGGAATATATGATGAGCTATGTAGAAAACATTTCAGTTTTATTAGCATAACTGTACAAATGTAATTAAACTAATGAAGTTTTACCAAAGTAAATAAATCTGCTGCTCACGTGTTCACTGTGGAGTAAAAAGGACTTTTTTTTTTTTTTTTTTAAGCTTGCCCTAGGTAAATTCCAGAGTAATTCAGGTAAAAGCCACAGTTAGAAGGAAAGGGAAGCAGGGGAGCAGATATTCATCAGGATGAGTGTCCATAATGTGAAGACTAGCAAAGAAGTTGACAACCTATTTCTGTTTTCTGAATATTTGAACAAGCATTACAACTCCTTTCACGCGCTCCATTCTACATCTGTATTTAAAAACAAACAAATGATACCAACAACTTTTTTCAGGTTTTTAAGCTTCCACTAAGAGGAAATATTAAAAACAATACATCAAGCAGCTGGGAGACTTTTTAAGCAGTTGGGTTTTCATTGCAAAATGAAAACAAAAGATCATGCTCTTAAGGCCATATGATGTGAGGGCTAAAGTAGTTGATGGTTTTCACTGGTATCCATGTGTCATTCCTGCCATTTCCACAATTCGAGTTACTTACGAGGAGCTCAGTGGAATACTGAAGTACCTCCTATCTTGCTATTCCATTCTAACTCTTTGACAGGAAGAATGGGAGCTTGCCCAAAATCCTCTCTAGTTTCACTTTCATTCTTGAAATCCTTCCCTGTGTTCCCTTTTGATTTTTGTCACATTGTTTGGATTAGGACAGATTCAGTTTTAAACAACCTCCATACCAGCAAAAGGAGACACAACCCAAAGGGGTTTTCACATGCAGTTGCTCTGAAAGATCCAACTTGGTTGGGCTGGAGTGTGCAGCGATGGGTAGCATTTATTCTGCTATTTCTGCCTTCCAGCCTCTAATCTTTTCAGTATTATGGGAAAAATAGGGATCTTGCTAACTGAACTCTTTAGAGGATGAGAGTTAGAAGTATTTTCATTTATCTTAGTTATCTGTAGGCATTTGTGAGGAATCTGTCTTATCTGATATTCCCCCATATAAGAATCAAGATTGCTCTGTCTACTTGTCCTGACTTTTCAGCATGAGCTGAAGAGCCAGCGTGGCTGTGTTGGTGCCGTCAGTTTTTCCCCAGCCCGCTATCCTCTTCTGTGTGAAGTTTGGAGGGCAGCTTGGTTCCGTTTTTGCACAGTGCTTAATAATGTAAGACATCTTTATAGCGCTCTAATATGATCAGCTACAGTGGTAGATTAGGAAAAAGTACCCAGAAGAGTTACATTCAGTCCCTTCAATTAAATGGTTTGAAGGGATTTATCACCAGCCATTTTCTATGGAAGGAATAAATTATATGTTTACACGTAAGTTTAATGTACATATTCTCTTGCATCATTACTGTGGACTTCAGCAATTGATCTTTTTTGGGTAGGATAATAAGGAAAAGTTACATTTCCTTTGCTGGTAACCAAAAAGCCACTTACATCTTTGATTTTAAGATTGGGCTACCTGAGAAGAGATATTTTGGGGACTATTTTAAGAAAACATAACCTTGGCTTCCCTTTTCTCCAGGAACTAATGTTTTTTTCAGGGTAGGGACACATGTGCTCAGTGTTACACAATATTGTAGCACAATAAGGACATTTGGAATAACATATGCATGGTATGCATATTTATTATAGAGAGTCATATCTCATGGTGACACTACAGGTTATAATAATGAAAGTGTAAAGCAAGTACCCTATTTTATATTTTACAAACATCTTTTTTTTCTGTCAAAGAGCTAATACTAAGTTTTCAGTGCATGGCAAAGGGATATGTATTTTAAGAATGTAATTTCTTGCTGCTTTCAAGACAGTGGTAAGCCTATTAAATAATAAAGTAGTAATATAATGTTGTTTTCTGTTGAATACTGGTTTATGGCATTTCTGCCACAAGGCCTATTGAAAAGTTCAAACCTGCTTAGTTTTCCATCAAGAATCTCTTGGTGCATACTGAAAAATATTTAAATATAACATAATATATGCAAATATATGAACTAAAAATTAGGAAGCCACTATATGAAGGTTGCTCACAAAGTTGTAGTAATTTTTGTATGTGATAAAAGGTGTTAGCCATTAAAACACTATTTTCAAAATGACAGAGGAGTTCAGTACTTCAAAAGTGGAATGAATCAAAGCACACGTTTTTTGTTGTGTTCACTTGTGTCACAGTTCAGCCTTGTGACTGTGTAATCTCTTCCTTCCGTTGACTGCCAAGGAAAGCTGACGTTTAATTTTTACAATATAACTTGACATGCCTTTGGTTGTGTTGGGTGTCGGAACCGAACTAAAATTTCTATTTGGAGCAAAGGATACATGACTTTTTGTCTGTCATACCCTATGTACTTTATTCCTACTCGAGATAATTTTTTCAAGTTGCTATTTCCTTTTTCAAGAGGCTTTGCTGTTTTGTTTTCAGCTTTAAAAAACAAACAAACAATGTTCTTTGCTCACTTTGTAGTGTGTTTCAGAGAGTTATATAGTGGTTAGCGGCTCTTACTACTTTCATGCTGAGTAAAGCTCCAAGGAGCTGTTGCTCGTGAGGAGAATTACAACTGTGTTTGCAAGTGCAGAAAAAGCAGGATTTGACTTTTTAAACTGTATTTAGCGTGAGTGTCCTGCTCAGGAATATGTATGAGATTCATCATCTTATCTAAGCATTAGCATATAAATAAAATTAATTATTTTCTTCATCTTTTAGAACAAACATGAAAATATAAACTGGAAGGGGGAAATCCTACTATGTGAAGTTGTTTCCCATATGCCCAGAGAAAGGAAGAAAGATACATACAAATGTTTAGCATGTGCAAGTTTCTTGGTGCGTGATTGGCTCCCTACTTAGGAGTGGAATTCAGTGAAATAGGACTCCTCTTTTAAAAACAAAGAGTAAGCGCACAACAAAGGATAAGTGATCAAATGATTAGCCAGAGGCTAATAGGAATGCAAGAGAAGAGTGACAGATTGCATATTAGGAGGAAATCTGATCTGGAAATTAATTTGAAGCTTTCTGCAGCTGAGACTGGAAAAGAACTAATTTTTAAATCTTTCTGAAGGACATAAATATATGAAAATTCTGACTTGCTGGTGTATAAAGTATTGTATAATACAAGAAAGAAGGCTAATGGGTAAATAAAGTCTCCCCCACAATTTTTTTAAAAATCTGTCTTTGCTTAGGGTGAAATACGCATCTGCCTGTAGCTTAGCATGAGAAATTGTGTTAATTTATTTACAATTTCTGGTGATTTAGAAATATGCATGCTGTAAGGTTCTCTATGGTTGTATCTAAATTCTGTTATATGCAAATAGGAGAGTAAAATCAGGACAGCAAATACCTCACCAGATGCAATCAACAGCTACATGTCAACAGGGAAATATACTTGAATATTGGAAAAAACAGAGCTTTTAATTATGAAGAAGTGAATATTTCCTTATTTAGTGACCTACCAAATGGTTTTAATTTAACCTTGTGGTAGGTAGATGTCACTTTGTATTAATAGAATTCGCTTTCTTTATAGAGACCACATTACCTTTCTTCAAAATTTAACATTAACTGCTGTAGTACAGCAGCGTCTGAGTCCACACATTTTTTTTAAGGTTCAAAACATTCTTTTAAAAAAACCAAACCCACAAAGTTATTAAAAATCAGCTTATGGAAGTTTGCTGGTTTATCTTTTGAAAATGTATGTTTTAATTTTAAAGCATTAATAAATACACCACAGTAAAATTCTAAAGAATTAATAAATGCAGAACAGTAAAATTTGAATACAACAGATGAATTTTTGTCAAGCTTTAAATGTAACTAAACTTTTGTCAGCACGTTACTAAAATTACTTGCTGCTGAAAGATGGAAATTAGTTTCATGTAGGCTTTGACATTCGTTGAAGCTGTTTGTAAAGCTCGATTTTTCTGAGTAATTCTCTCCTATTTTTTGATTCATATAAGTACTTGCTGCCATGACATGAGCCGTATGTGAAGGTATCGGGTTAGTGTAAGTTGTAATTGAAAATCCCTCTCATTTATGCCTTTGATCATTTTATATAGTAAAGGAGAAAAGTGATACAGTGAAGTAGCTTTTGGATTTATGTGCATGCATCATTGCCGCCTTCTGAATAGAATTATAAACATGTAAGTTCAAGTCGACACTCCGATAAGAGTAACTAACCATTTCTCTTCTGATTCACAGTTCCTGTATAGTTTTGCACTTCATGTTGTTGTTGTTGGAATCTTCTTGGTGGTGGGTTTAGGATGAGAAGTGGAGGTGTCACTGATAATCCTCTTAACTCAGAGGGCCAAACCATCCAGTATATAAAGAACCTTTCAAGTCCTATTCTTGCCTTTAAATTTCTGTCATACATTTATTTAGTACAGCAGCAACTGGACAACAATAAAAACTGAGTCTTTAAAAAAACCTATTGTATTAATATAAACAAATTTATTATTTAACCTCATCATTAACAATGTCTTACAAAGAGTAAAGAGGAAGTGCTATAGCCTTGTAATCTGTCTCAAGCCTGTAGGTCCATATTCCCAGGTAAAAGGTCAGACATATTTTATATTGTTTTGCCTTTTAGTCCTTTGTATTATGTTTTCCTTGTTTCAGGACTCACATTGTAACAGTCTCTTTGGAGGCATTAGCTAACATTGGTACAATACTCAGGGATTTGCAGCTATTTTTAAAGGAAGTATTGAAGAAAATAAATTGAGATTCTGGTGCCATGGTGTCTAATATATAGCTGAGATGTTCCAATCGTAACCACTCTGGTTAAGCCATGCTAGGTGTTACAGCTAGAGATACTGGTATTCCTCTACTAAATCCGTTCTGCTTCTGTTTGCAGCTATGTCATCTTATCTTTTAATTGTTAAGTCTGAACTTCCTGGTGCTGTTGCGGGGTTCTTAAGTGGAGACGAGAGTGGGTAAGGCAAAATGCATCATACATTCTGTATTTGTCTTGAAGAAGAAAGAGGTTCAGGACTGCTGAGGGAGATGGGTACTCACACTTCCCTCTGATCTCACACGCTAAAAAAATCAGTTATTTACAGGAGTTCTTGGAATATGAAATGTATTTGGCATGTGCAAGCCTTCTGCAGCACACACACACAGAGCGTCATTCTTTCCTCATAGCAATTTCCCATCAGACGACCGTAAAGTCAGTGGCAAAACTCCATCTACAGAAATCTCCCTTCTGTAAAAATTTAAAAGGGGAAGCGGGAGGGCACAGGAGGGAGAGGAGGAGAAACATTTAAACTGTCATGTTATCACTTCACATATTTCAAAACCACAGTACAAAAACCGGCAGACATTTAAATTTAAATATTTTGTTGTCTTGCTCCAGTGATTGGACTTGTCTTGGGAAAAATGCCAGGTTTCCAGGCTTGGTTTATAATTCCGTAACTTGGCTCCCAGTAAAGAAATTATTCTTCACAATTGAGCTATAAAGCTGTATGTAAGGAGTGTGTCCCTCAGATTTCTGTCAGACCTATCGCTAGAAATCTGTGCCTGTGCTAAGACAAACATTGAAGCTTCAGCACTGAAATATCTTGTTCGAGTTGTTCCAGTGCTGCTGTCATTCATAAAAGTGTATCTTAGATTGTTACAACTTTTTTTCCATGTTTTCATGATCATCTGCTGTTTTCAGATGTTTTGAGCTCAAAACTTTCTCTGGATTGAAATGTGGTGAAATTGTCTCAAGGCTATGTGATGCTTGTATTATTCCTGAATGTTCTGGGCAAATTTTAAGTTTGAAATGTTTTTTAAAAGGTACTTTAGTTCATTTTATATTTTGTCATTTATAACTTTTCCATTTTATAATGAACATTTTTGAGAAATGAAGTGTGGTGGTAATCTTGCTTTGTCTTTTTGCCCTCCTGGCCCTTGCAATAATATGTTTTTAGTAAGGGGCTTTTTTTTTTTTAACCTATTATGTTTTATGTGTTTATGTCATTTTTAGTCTGCTAATGTATCTCTTCCAGCTGTGACAGTCATCAGCTTTTCATTTGGATGCTACCACCTTCTCTTTCAGGATCATACTTTTAACTCCACTCTTCATACACACTGGCGTTGAGCCTGCCACTCTATCTGCTGCATGTGCGTTCCAGTCTGTCTGTCCCCAAATTTAGCATATAACATCACTTACCACTGTTTTTAATTTTATGTCAGCTCTGTTTATGCAAAGTCACTTTTCCCAACAAAGATACACTTTTAAACAAACAGCTGATGAAGACTCATAATAGGTAGAATCTGGAGGTCCTGCATGCATGCATACTGCACTAAGGATTGTTCTTTCTAAAAAAAGGCGGTATAAACAACTTCTTTATTAAGGTGCCTGTTTGTTTGTCAGCTTTGTTGATCAAGGTCCTAGTGCAGATCTTCTGGATGCGAACGCTGGTGAACACGCGGACAGGTTACAGCAGTTGAACTGGTTATTACAAATCATCTGAGCCATTGTAATTCTCAGGGTGCTGTCAGCACTGCCACCACCCATACTTCTTCCTTAGCTGAAATTACAGTTTGAGATGGGAATGAAGTTCAATTTTGCATTTAGAAAGAGCTGACATTTTCCATAGGAATAGTAACGACAGCTCAAGTGGTAAGCTGATTGTCAGCCTGCGTCTCATCCTGTTTCTGCCTCTGTTATTGGGAGTTCTGCCACTGATAAATGTTTATTTGACACAATTTGACTCCTCTGTTCTTTGCCCAAGCAAATGTTTCAAATGCAGTGGTCAAGCAGTATTCCAGGTACATGCACACAGCTGACCTTCTCTGTATGCCCACATCTACATTTGATATATTTTGCCTTATTAATTGCCATGGTAGATCATAATCTTTTCTTTCTGTGTATTTCTTCGCATATGTTTAGAGTAGTTTTTTACTAACAGAGTTTTTAAATTATAGGAAGTTGTTCAACAAAAATAAATGTGAAGCATAAGTAGCAACTTATTTATGCAAAGCGCATAAATATTGACTGGTTTGATTAAACTTCTTTAACTGGACCACTTGTTTCCAGATGTGGTTGCACAACTGTTCTGTTTTTGTTAAATCATAGCACCTGATACGCTTTCATTTAGGTGCAGAATTTATCTTTAACTATAGCTAGAATGTATCGAAGTGTCAGTTAAACTATCTGTGAAAATATTTTATATGCATAAACCCTCCCAAGCCATACATTTGGGAAGGCCGTTTAAAGAATGTTTTGCGCATTGAATTATTTTTATAGATAAAGGTTAGCAGGTGTGTGCGTGTTGGAAGGGCTCAAAGCCAGTGTGTAATACATCTTCATGTCTCTATTAAAAACCAAACGCATACAATATGAACACTTGTTAATTGCAAGTTGTTTCAGTCTGTCTGCGTAACAAGAATTCCAGATAGTTTTGATGACATGAACATAGTTTCAAATGAGGATTGTGTTAAAAAGTTGTAATTTGTGAGCCCTCCGTTAACATTTAATGACCCTGTCAGGAGCATATGATTGATGCAATTAAGTTGTCTTGCTTGCGTGTTATATAATTGATATGGACCGAGAGTAAGATCCTAATTTAGAACATATGAATCTCTTGTCCCATTGCATTCAGGAATGAAATTAAAGCGATTTATAAATGTCTGCTTTTAGTTAAAATATGGGGGAGGGAGGAGGAACATCTGCATGCCAAAGCATTTTCAGTAGAGTCAAGGATTTATATTCCATATTTCATATTTGGAAAGCTTTTATCATATAGCATTAAATTTGCAGATCAAACTGATTTTAAAGGCAATATCAAAACATTTATTCTGCCTTTGGAAAATAAGTGTATTTCTACAACAGTATTTTGAAGGGAAAATGGGCACATTTTTTGGTAACCAGTAAATGGTCCACTATTCAATTTTTTGAGATCTTTTTAAATAAAATAATTGGTATTCCAAAATGAAGTCGTTTACAAAATATTTTTGTTTCTTCCCATCACTTCATTGCAGTTTTCCTGTCTCTTTTCCCCCCCTCCCACACCATTTCATTTACCATAAAGTAACCAACATAATTTTTTCTCTGTCCTGCTGAGCTTGTGAGCTACGATGGCAACCGTGGATTTGCTGCATGCTTAGAATTGGGAGCCTTAAAACAGAGGTCTCATGGTGCAGAATTCATTATGGTTTTGCCTACTCCTGTGATATTGTTCCTCCTAATCCAAACATCCACCATACTAGAAGGAAAGAAAAAGTTTAAAAATATGTGAACGCTCAATGATAACAATGTGAAGAATACTACAGCAGGGAGCTGACCTTGGCAAAGTTGCTTTTTCACTGTAGCACTAACAGACCTAGGCTAGTAATAATTTTTTTTGAAGAACAATGTATTTTGAGTAATTTTTAATATAGACATTGTTACTTAAGGGTTACTTTGATTTTTGATATGGAGAAGATGCCCTCAACCTTGAAATTTCTCTGTTCGCATTTATTACACATTTTTTCAAACAAGTGGCACAAGTGGTTGTCCATGATGTATGACAGTAGTTAATATACAAATATGGTAATTTTTCTTTAACACAGGTGTTATGCTACTTTCCTTATGATAACTTGAGGTGCTGCCTCTTTATTAGGTGCTAACCATATCCTGGACTAAATAAACTTGAAGGTCAAAAGCCAAGGTGTTTATAGGTAGTAAAGTCGGAGGCTGATGTGCAAGATGTTTATCAGTACAGGATATGGTTATTACCAAGTTAGGGGGAGCCACCCTCAAGATGTTTCTGTTTCTTAACAACTTATACATCTGTACTTTTGTCAGTTTGGAGATGAGATTTTGATACTTTGAATAGATTTGAAATGTGTTAAGAGTTCGTATGCCTCTACAATGCTTTTTTTTTATATGTAAAGTTCTATGTATAAACATTATAGCAGATTTCGTTAGCATAATTTCCACCCCTTCTGTCTGTTAATTTTTGTGTGGATATAGGCAAAGAATGAGCAATCACTTTGTGCAAAGTTAAAGATAAGAAAATCCTCTTTATTGCTGTTCTTTCTTATATTCTTATATTACCTCTGGAGAGCAAACATAATTTCAAATTAACTGAAAGATGATTTACTTGTTGTTTTCTTCTATTATTTGAACCCTGTGATGATAGATGTAGTGAAACTTGGGCAGAAGAGGAAGTTGGTGTGTTTAGAAAACATAACGGAATTTCCAAACAAATAGGTTGGGTAGCTTTCTATTTCACACTTCTTGGAACTGGTAGGGAACTAAGGTCACGTAGGAGTCATAAACTGGAAGGGAAGTTCAGCAGTAAGTGGGAATTAATGTTGCTGTTTCTTCCAGTTGCATAAATATGCAACTCCACGTAATCCAATTCAAGATATATGTAGCATACTTTATAAGTACTCTGATTGGAAATCTCTAGAGTACGAAATACCCCTGCCCTCTGATCATTGCTTTGAATAAAGGCAGGGATTTGTATATTGTGTTGCTGAGAAATAACTACACACATCAGACCCCTGATCCATGCAGATACTTGCCTATAGAACATTGCCTGCAATGCTGGTTCATTATGGGATGGTGCTCTGCTTCCTCGTTATCTGGGAGTTTATCTATTTTATATCACATTATAGAAACTAGGAATACAAATTCCTGTAAATAGCATGTGAGACTGGAAATTATTTCTTTTTCTTGTCCTTTTGTCTAAGATCACAGTTTTAAAGTAGAACGTATCTTTTAGGACTCTTGAGCTTTCTATCAATCATAAATAGATTTTCCAACAGGTCTTGGTACCTTGATGGGAGACTGCTGCTACTGATTACTTCAGTCTGCATTGTTTTTCCTCTTGCACTTCTTCCTAAAATTGGTGAGTAATTAAAGGAGAGAAGCGAATATTATTCTACTTTAGTAGCAATTACAACTGAAGACTTTAAAACCTTAACGGGTTATTTATTTATTTTAACTGGCAGGGGGCTGGTGATGGTGGGAATTACTTAAGTTGTTGTAGTGTGTTCTGCCTTCCAGCCCTGCCTAGTTAACCTATTACTTGGGTTGCAGTAGTATTTTGTCTGCAATACTAAAATAAAATCTTTACAGCAGAACATTAAAGAGCTGCATTTACTTACAGCATGCCATTAGTGGTAAGCCAGTTCTAATTCTGCCCTACAAAACTACATAAATGATCTGTGACAGGCAGTTGGAATGTTGTTATTCTGAGTCCTAAGCCCTAGATACCAAGCACTGTAATAGAAAACATGCCTAAAATGTAAAGCTTTAGCTGTACATTAGGATCACTTTCCATATAAATTCTCTTTTATTTTTACTGTTATTTTACAGGCTTTCTTGGCTACACAAGTAGTTTATCATTTTTCTTTATGGTGTACTTTGCTCTTGTGGTAAGTTAAAAATCTGTGCACAGCTTATCTACTTTTTTTCTTATTGTTTGAATGTTTTCATAAGCCTGTTTTGAAATGAATTGTCTTCCCCTCCCCCCTTAGCTTTTTATGTGAAATATAGAGTTTTCCTTAAATTCAGTATGTATGTCCTTGCTTGGACAGATTACATTTGTTTTGCTGAGGCATGGAAATGTGTGTGAACTTTCAAGCATGTGAAAAGATTTAAAATAATTATATTTTGGACTGGTTAATGTACAATATTTTTGTTTTGCTGACGATGCAGTGAAGGGAGCTGGCACATATACTTTTGTTTCCCTACTAGTAACAGAATGGAATTCTGTTTTCTTAGCTTCTATTACTTACTGCGACTAGTGCAGAAGAAAATTTAATATACTCCAAATAAATTAAATTTACATGTATAATGGAGTGACAGAGTTCAAAAAAAGGCAAAGAAAACTAGAACTTCATTAAGGCAGTTTACAAGATTCATTAATATGTCAATGACCTTATTCTTCTTTCCCACTGAAAGGAAAAGTTCTTTTCTCTGAGCCATATGGGGATTTTTGACCCTGATGTTCACCCTCTCAAGGCCTCTGTGAGGTAGATGTTTCCAAATACCAAAAGTGAGACCTGCTAGGCAGATCTAAGAGGGAAAATGTGCCTTTAAGTTGCACTATTTTTCTTTTTACAGGGAAAAAGTATGTTAATGCACATGTGTAATATGTAGTACAACTAAGTAACTTGCACTCTGTCATCTGGGTATAGAAACAAGAATCTTATTTGGGAGCCTGGAAAAATGTTCTCCCTCTCCCCTGTCATTCTGGCTTGCATTGACTTGCATTTAATACCTGTTTTACAGAGGGATAAACAGAGTTGAAGGCAAGTTGAACAAACATGCCATCCAGGAGACCAAGGCAATCCATTAGGAACTAAACCATGTGATAAAATCAAACTTCAAAGCTGTCAAAACATCTCCCTAGGGTATCCCTGGAGAATTGCACTGTTTGTAGGACCTTGGGAAGTATTCTTCCTAAGCTGAACATTGAGGAGCAGCCACAGCCTCTCCAGAGCTAATAGAAATTCATTTGTAATATTTATAAATTACCTTAACTTTTGACCTCTCTCTTAAAATTTATCTTAAAAAAAAAAAAAGAAAAAAGAAAAAAAAAGAGAAAAAAAAAGAAAAAGCAATAACTATAATGCTGAAATAGGTCTTTGGCTGAAGCTAGTTGCAAGACTTTTGAAACAAGTTCAGCTCCTGGATTTCAATGGGAATGTGTATGCATCTCTGAAGAAAGCTGTTGTAATGGGTGGATGCATTTGAAATCCATTTTGGGCTCAGAAAAGGCAAGCGTGTAAGCAAGACTTGCCTGCACACGTGTCAAGCTGCGATGATCTAAGCTAGGGTTTAGTTTTGATTATCTGTATCAAAAAAGTAGGTAGAAGGCACTAATGGAGGAGTACAGAGGCTACTGGATTTCTTATGAAATGCTTAAATTTGTGTACTTACTCTTTGTTGTTAAGTGACAAAGAAGCAGCCACAGTAAACCTAATCGAGTCCAAAAATTTTAAGAGCCATTACGGATATTTAAAGAAAACTAATACTCTTCACAGAACATTTTTCTCTGACTTCTTTAGGCACTGAAACTCAAAGGTATTAACTATGGTTTAGTTTTCATATCTAATTGCTTTGAAGTGGGTGATACGTGCTGTTGAAATGGTGTTTTAGTTTGCACAATGTTAATTTCTGTGCGGCAGATATGTTTTAATTTGTTCCAGAAGAAAACTGTGTTAGTCATATGGAAGTAATACATTTATATTTTGCATATACAATAATTCTATGCATTTTCAAGTGCATACCATCTGTTCAGTTTTTTCCAGCAAGCCACAGTTTTAATACAGCCTGCAGAAAAGATAGGTACAATAGACAGCATATGTCTTGGGCAGTATGGTCTGGTGAGTGCACTGAGCAAAAGGTCTAGAAACTACTCTTTGTTCTCTGTGCTCTGTGGTGGGGCTTTGGCAGGTCACATATCTCCTCCCTGTGCTTCAGTATCTTTTTCTTTAAAGTTAATATACTGGTTATAGTCGTCACTTGGAAAAAAAAGTGAAAATGCCAAGATTAGCTGATCTGGGAGAAGAAGAAATATATTTAACCATTAATTCAAAGCCAGATTCTGTGAGGTCCTGAGCACTTTTGTTTCTGATTGTTGAATGCTTTCCTGACTTGAAACATAAGTGCAAAGAAATTAAATGTGATCGTTAAACTTTTTTTTTTTTATTGCCTCCCCTCTTGCTATAGTGAATATTTCTGAAGAGTAAAGACAAATTTTTCTTTTTTTTTTTTTGTGGAGACAGCCGTCTTGGTAGCTTGTTCAACGGTGTTGTTAATGATTCCTGATGGTATTTTTCTAAATCTCTTGTTTATGTTCCCAGAACAAAATGTGATGCAGATTGGCAAGCTGCCATATGTAATGAATGATGTTATGCACAGAGACCCCCTCTTTGCTGAGTACTGTCATACTGCTGGAATAAAGGGATTCCTGTTTTCCCCCTGCAGGATATGAAAAAGCAACATTACTGAGACTATTAGAACATTTTGAGCCTCTAACTTTATTTTTAGCGATGTTTTTGGTGTGGGTTTAAAATACCCTATTGCCACTAGAACCTCTTTTTAGGCTTTAGGGTTTTTTCACTTAAAAACAAATGGTTGTTATACTCAAAAGACAAGATTTACATGAAGTAGGCTTAAAGTTCCAGAGGAGGATTGTGCTGTCTGCATGACTGCTCAGCTAACTGGGCTGTGCTGCCAATTTAAAAATCTCTTCCTGTTGGGGGGACCTCATTAGATATACAGAGTAAACCACAATTGGAAACCCAAACAGATTTGAATAATAAGGCAGGTGGGCAAATATAATTACAGATTTTGGATGCGCCTAGTGTGTTTTATTTTGTCTCCTTTTATTTCCATTTCAATCTGTTCTGAATCTGTATTAATTTCATTTTAGAAAAATGCTCTTCAGCTTTTTAGGTTTGGCTTGTCTTGGCCTCCCCCTGCAATGTTTATATATATCTTTGCTCTTTAGCTTGCAGGAAACCCTGCCTCCACCACTGCCAGGCACGCTTGGCTTTCACCAAAGCTTGCCCTTTAGCTTCATGCCCCTTTTTGTTGCTCAGGAAGCCTATTCCAGCCTTAGCCAGAACTCCCACCAGGCCTTCCTTTCTGGAGCCTTCAAAGCTTCTCCTTTATTTCCCCTATCTGGGTGCCCTTAAATACACAGAGATCTCCTTGAAAAAATATTTGCTTTCTTGTTCAGCTTCATAAATGTCTTCAGCTAGCCAACAAGCTTGGGCTTCCTGGGGAGATAGTACAGCTGTGCATCCATGGTTGTGGTACTACAGCACCAGCAGTCTGCGTCTGTGTCTCAGCTCATAGCTTCTCGCTGCTTGGTGTGTAAGAAAGAGATGAAGCAGGGGTGGCCCATGTGACAGAGTCACACACATGTATGAAACAGGCCAAAGTTATATTCTAGTGTTCAGTCCTTTCTTCTTTCTCCCTTGCTCACTCTTCAGTTGAACTTCTTGATGTACTACCAGGATCTTCTTGTCCCTTCTTAAACCCTTACTAGGATAGGATAGGATAGAATTGAATTTTTCAGTTGGAAAGGACCTACAACAATCATCTAGTCCAACTGCCTCAACCAATTCAGAGCTGAACAAAAGTTGAAGCATGTTGTTAAGGCCATTGTCCAAATGCCTCTTAAACACTGACAGGCTTGGGGCATAGACCACCTCTCTAGGAAGCCTGTTCCAGTGTTTGACCCCCCTCTCAGTACAGAAATGCTTCCTAATGTCCAGTCTAAACCTCCCCTGGTGCAGCTTTGAGCTATTCCCACACAGCTCACTTGGACAGAGGGAGGCAGTGTAACCATCAATAAGGAGGTGAGAACAGATCTCCTGGTATGAAGCAATGCCACTTTAGTGTCAGAAACATGGTTGGAGGATTTCCATTGATAATCCCTTTTTTCACAGTTTGCAGACTGCTGTTGAGCAAGCTACTTCCTAGTTCTGTACCTTGAGTCGTTGTGAGTTGTTCTTAGTCATGCAATTTAAGACGTGTTATTGCCACAATGGACTCAGCGTGCCGTGCACCTGCAGTTTCCTTTCCCCACGTTTTGTCCGGAGGTAACATTTGTTTGCTTCTCCTGGCAGTGGTGACAAGAGGGAGCATCTAATCCTTATTCTCTGGGAAACACCACTTGGCTGCAAGCAAAAAGTAGTTCTTTGAGCCAGGAGAAGTGCTCTCTGCCATGTTATTCTTCTCATGAATCTGAGTCTTTAATTAAGTTTTTAATTATTTGCTCTAGGCTTCAAACGAATTATAACCTCTAAAGCCAGGCAACTACAATAGGAAATTAATTAGGGTGAGGAGAGCAATGCAACTATCATTTTAAAATAGGCTCCTGAAAAAGGAGGTAACATTTCTTATTTTAATTTCCCTTTGATTTTCTTCCCTGTTACTTGGCAGTCCCTAAACCAGCAGGGTGTAGCTAAAGCCCCAATGACATTCTGGGACAATAATTGCATTTATTGTTTTTCCTTTGCTTTCTAGTCCAAACCATATGTTTCTGCCTTTTAAGATTAGCCCTAGGCTCTGCTCTATCTCTGTTAAGGGCTTGTCTACTTAGGGAAAGAGCCTGGGACAGCTAACACAGCCGCTATTCTGTATGGGAGGCAATTTGTGTGGAGCATGGAGAGAGTGAATGCAGAGTGCTGGTTGTATTTCAGTTAATGTCAGAGCTCATTTCAGTGCACCACTTCCAGACAGGCACGCCATAAGGCTGCCAGCTGTGCATGGTAAGCAGCTGTATGGAATGGCACTGACAAGTTCTTCTGTCAGGTCTCCTTCTTGTGGCCTAAGTATCTACCAATCAAGCCTGTTAATTTACTATGGGTATAGCTCCCTGCTTTGTATACCAACAGTCTGATATTTTAGCGACATATATCTAAATTTAAACTGATTTTTAGGGTATGATTCATACATTAAATATGTTGTCTTTGCAGGTTATGATAAAAAAATGGTCGATCCCTTGTCCTCTACCTCTACATAGTGCCATAGAGACTTTACAGGTAAAGTGCATGCTGTTTTGAAGTTCTAATTTTATTAGTAACTGTAATGCTTTTTTACATTAACACTTTCAGAATTACCTTTAATTTAAATTCCTTCTTTTCATAATCATCACAGAAACTAAAAAGTTTCATGTCTGTGGTTTGGGCTTATTCTTTCAGTATGCCATTTTTTTTGCATGTATGTCTTACAGGTTTCAAATTCTACTGGGGATTGTAAAGCAAGGCTCTTTCATCTTTCAAAAGAGGTAATCTCTATTAACAATAAGCAAACTTAAAGGGGGGGGGGTGGTTTTTAAAGAGTTGGGGTTTAAACTCTACCCAGGGTAAGGTATTCTTCTGTAAAACTAGTTATAGGCTGCTGAAATATTTCCTATACCTGCTGCCAAGTGTTATCCAGTCTCACTCTTTCTTTTTTATATGAAGGCTGGCTGTCCAAGTTAACATTTATGAAAACATTTTGCAAATATGACCAAACTATAAAGTATAACAGATGCAGTGGTGGTCAGCCTCATGATGCAGTCGAATCAAGCCAACTTAATATTTCCTCAGGTGGAAGTCAATGCTGCTTTACTGTATGCACACTTTTAGTTCCTTGTGAGGTAGGACAAGTTTCCTGAAACTGCCTGGGCCTAACCTTAGTTTTGGGGGGTTTTTGTACCTGAAGGCCTAATGCAATCTTGTGCATTTCATTGGATGCCAGCTCTGGTATTTGTTAATTAATGTGACATTTAAATCATGTCACCACTCATCAAGGCTTGCAGGAGAGGAGGGATCATGTAGAACTCTAGTCTCTGTGGGGTGAAGAGGAAGGGAAAAAGGGAAGAATAAATCTAGGATAGGCCTGTAGTGGAATTTAGGAGGGACACAGTTGGTTGCATTTGTCTGAAAAAACAAAATCCACTCCCACTCTCCCAAGAAAAAGAGAAAAAAAACCCAACTTGGGCAATACAAACATGAGACAAATGTTATCTGTAGATCAAAGAAGAAATTTTGCTTTGACCAGAAACGTCTCCTGTGAGATTCTGGCCTTTTGTCTGGCCTTTTGTGCTTTGAAGAATCTTGGGACTCAACTCTACTTCTTTTTAAATTTTAACTTTATCAATAGAAAGTGGCATATTTTTACCAGTATGGGCCTGATTATGTCAGCACGAAAGTGTTATAGTTCAGCTTATTCCACTTGGCAACTGAAGTAAGCTATACTAGATGATTCATGTCTTCTATTATAAGTTTTTGGAATAATATACCACTAATTGTGTGGTTGCAACTTTAATTATATAACTATCTTAAAACTTTAGATGCCAAAGAATGTTTTATTTTCTGGATACTGTATCCAAATTTTTTGTGAAGGAGTAATAAGAAAATAGCGAAGTCAGGATGAAGCAATCAGTAAACTGACAGGGAGCTATGGATATTAGAATTTAGAAATCTTCTTAGAAAATTTCATGAATGACACACTGACTCTGGGGCAAATCCTGCTCTGTTTAAGTAAGAACTTGGCCTCAATATAGCTAAAAAAGTATAGTTCGGTTGTTGGCTTATAGACAGCCTGACCTCTCCTGACGATGCAATAGTCAGCGAGAACCACCACTTGAAGACATACTAGTTGAAAAGATCCATTTTTTGTGGAATGATTCAGAGACACCATTCTGTGTTGTGCAGATTTATCTCAAAGCATTAATGTGGAAAGATTTCCACTGACTTCCAATGCTTGAACTGAATTCTGAATTCATCCAGATATTTTTCCAACCATCTGTAATAACAAACAACCTACAAGAGGTTTTTCTTCTCTTTTAGAGTGCTTATGCAATACCAACTATGGCCTTCTCTTTTCTCTGCCATACCTCAGTCTTACCCATCTATTGTGAGCTCCAAAGGTAATGTATGAAAACACATGCAATATTAAAATACAATGATAGTATTTCTGTAATATTTTCCCCAAATTAATCTTGAATAATTTTTATTTTCAAGTCAGTGCCATCAAACAATGCAGACTAAGTAGCTTTCATGGTTTGGGGAAATGTACAGTTTTAGTCTGCGCTGGCTTTTCCTCTCTTACAGGAGAGAAAAGTAACAAATATGGCTCCATCATCAATGTCAGTACATTGTCCTGGCCTGGACAATCTGGAGAAAAAAGGTCATTTGCTAAGGTACTTACTAGTTAATTTTTATTGTGGTAACTGAATCTGCATTTGGCTACATCTGATTCAGTGGGTTTTTTGACCTAAATTATATATGTCATCCTGTATAAATCAAAATTTTGATTTAAAAGATACTCTGGTATGTCTAAATTCCCTGCAAGATGGGAACAATGTTAGTTGTCTGCATGAAAAGTGCCCTTTAATCACCAGATTAAAAATACTTTAAAAACCCCTAACTATTACTGACAGCACAGACCTCAGCAAATACTCTGTGGCCATAAATTAAGCTGATGCTTTCTTATGAAAGGCAAACTGCTATGTAGATTGCATTGTGTTTAATAGTCCACAATACAGATTAAGCAACACTAATTTTGGGGGTTTTTTTTGCATTTTAGTCCATCCAAAAGTAGAATGCAGAGTGTAACTGTCACAGGAATTGGTCTGAGTTTCCTAATTTACTTCATGTCTGCTCTGTTTGGATACCTGACATTTTATGGTAAGTATATTCTTCAAGAATTCTTTAGAGTGAAGGCTAATAATAAATGAGAAATGCATTCTGTCTGGAGTACTTCAGGCTTGTTTGTGCATTGATACACTTGAATCCTCTGAAATCTTGTTCCTGTGAAGACTTAAGAATATGTCTAACACTACGAAGGGTTACAGTCTCATTGACTTCTCGTCGTGTAATGTAGCTAAACTTTGCAGGGTTTTTGCCCTAAAATGCTGTACAGACGTGGTATTGGTCCCTAAACTGTAGCTGATGGTCTGTTGATGCTCTCTAATGCTACATAATTAGACTACTGATTGCCCCTACATTCTGGACTGTATAATATTTTCACTTAAAAACTGGGAACAAATTTATCATGGTCTGTGAGAAATTTTGAGATCTGATAATCTTGTCCAACAAGTTTGAAAGGTCTCTTCTAAGGTTGTATCTTCTAGCAACATGTGTCACTTACTAACCGTGTGATATCCCTGTGATAGTCTGTAAGTAGCACTGAGGCTGTTGCTTTTATGAGGAGAATTTGACCCACAGCAAGCTAGCCCTAATATTAGGGAGGCATGAAGGTTTGCACATGTTTTCCCTGTCCGATACAGCTTGGGTACAAAGCATGTATGGCTTCTTTGTTTTGGTTTGGTAATTTTACAAATTAATTGGAACTAACACTAGCTATTTCACTGGGAATCTACTGGAAATGGAAAAAAAATTTTGCACCTTTTTTCCCCAAGTATTAGTGTATGTCTGACCATAACTGTCTGGCAATGTTCCCTTGACACTCAGAATCCTTTGAAAAATTATATGGGGAGTTTTGAAACCTCTAATAGCTTATAGGCCACTATTACAGTTTCCTGACTGTCTCTGCGTGGTTTGTAGGAAAATATAATTTTGAGTGTCACTCTGAGAGTCTGAAAGATTCAGCAGGCAGCGTGGGATAACCATCTGTCTCCAGATGAGATCTCAACAAGAAGTTAAAAAGAAAAAAAAAAAAAAGAGGGCCCGGGGGGAAGAACAGTATTAGTCCTAGAAACCATCCTGTTACCTTTGCTGTCATAATTTCTTTGGAGGGCAAGACCCTGTCTTGACTGTAGTCTTTTAGTCTGTTTCATTGCAAACATTTCTGGTTTTCTGCAAGCCTTATTTCTTTTAGTAACTCTCAGACTCAAGAGCCTGAAACGCTGGAACCAACAGTGAGCGTCTGTAAAAGATATGTTGTTTTTTCCCCTTGTAAGCTTCTTCTCCTTTTTTCACTTTTTGGTTGTCTTGTTTAATTAACTTATTTCTTTAAATAGAGAGAATCTGTTCCCTGTTCCTAAAACACCAGTCTCAGAAAATGTAAAACATTTTATTTTAAATTGAAAACAAAAAAAAAGCATTCCCTCTTTGAAATGAGACATGCTTCATCTTTCTGTGGTTTAGATGGTTTATTCTGTTTTCTGTGAATTTGAAACTTCATACAGTGACTGGACTTTGGTGGAAATTTTGGTCCATTCTGAAGCCCAAAAAGGCATAGAGTCAAGGTATGCCAAAAAAAGGAAAAGTCAGGGTAGAGACCACTTTCAGGGCTCCGACTTTTGCTGTTAACTTAGTGAAAATTTTCACCTTCAAAGGGCAAAAGTCAAAGGTGAAGGAGTCATTACCGATTCACCACTTTTTGCCCCGCTTCTGCCTTGAATATTACAAAAGTAACGTTTATGGTGGTGCATCCGTGGTGTACAGTACTAGAGTAATTCCACAACAGAGTTGGTTTTGCAAAGCTAAATGTGCATTTGATGGAGAGCATGCGAGGTTCTTACTGCTGAAGACAACAGAGCTGTCATCTGAAAGGGTTTGGCCTGGTTGGGTGCATTGCCAGTGCAGTCCTCTGTCATCCTCTGGGTGCTGTAGGAATCTGACAGCCTTCAGGTCTCCTTGTGTTGCACTTGTCTGCTCATTTGGCGTAGCAGAAATTGTCAATAGTTTGGTTCTTTTTTCTTTTTTTAAATAAGAAATATCTTTTAGAGGTATAGGTGATGCTAGTTATCCTCCATGTAATCCAGCAATGTATTGCTAACTGTAGCTAGTAATAGCACATATGCTAGCATAGTTTTGAACATTTCTTTCTTCCTTTAAATTAAAATTGTAGCTTTTCTCTCAAATAATGAAATTTTACATTGCATATCGCTTAATTTTTCAGGGGAAAAAAAAGGAAATGCAATTCAGTCAATTTACCAAAATTAATTTGTTTCTAGCTTCTAGTTCAACCAAAAGAATCTAGCGTTGTTTCAGACACATAGAACAAGTTTTAGTGTATCCTTAGCTTCATGTCACATCATCTTTCTTTTTAATGCTTTCTCCATTGTATTTGTATCTTCTCTTTAAGTAGCTTTGGCTTCAGTTGAGGCTCTACAGAGACCTGCCTCCTGAAATCTTTTCAGTTTTCTTGAGGTTATGTAGTGTATCAGTAATGCCAAAGCGATGCGTATCTGCAACCCCCCTCCACTCCCCATTACTTACAAGCAAATTGATCAATTGGAATGTAAGCTCAATATGCATTGCTAATTATCTTAGTTCTCAAATGATTAACAAAGCAATTAATTTTTCTTGTTTTCAGACAAAGTGGACTCTGAATTGCTGCAAGGTTACAGCAGGTACCTGCCACATGATACTGTCATCATGACAGTTAAAGTAGCCATACTGTTTGCTGTGCTTTTGACAGTCCCTCTAATCCACTTCCCAGTAAGTACTCCTCAATGTTTTGAAGCTGGCATAAGCAATGGTAACGCTAATGCTTTGCAGACTGCAATATTTGAATCACATCTAGTCTTGTGTATCTTATTCACTTGTCAAGTGATTGATCAAAGACCACATATTTGCATATGTTCCATGAGAGCTCCAAAATAACAACTAACCGCTAAGCTAATTTGTGCTCTTGAGACAGATTTCACATTAAAACTAGCCCACAGCATTGTTTTTAATTTAGAAAATTCAGAACTTCTAAAGTTTATTTAGTTTGATTCCCCCCCGCCTTAAATTGAGTTTTGCTGACTTGGTTTTTCCTTTCTACATGCACGCACTCACACACAAACACACTTATACATGAAAACTCAATTTAATTGTAAATTAAAAACACATATTGACCTATTTCACAAAAAAAACCCCTACTGTAGTTTATCAATACCATAGTAGAACTGAAAATTCATTCAGTTTTGACCAAAACAAATTTGTGCATGCAAAACTATGTATCTAGAAGTAGTGTGTAGATTATGTGTCAGTGGGCAACATGCTGATAGTTGCTACCAAGAGACAAAGCATCATCCCCCAGACCTTCTTTTGTCCCTGCAAAAAAGGAGTACTTCCTTAAGACTAATGGCCATGTGATAAGTACTACTTTAGTATTAAAGTAAACTGTGCTACAGAAAGACAAAACATTTAACTATTGCTAAACTTTTTTGCATTTTGATTTTTAAATGTTCTTCCACATCTGGAATGATGTAATTCTTAAGTTTCTGAAATTGAGATAAGAATAAAATATATGTATATGTGTGCATTTACCCATGCAATGTTTCTCTTCATATTATGTAGGCAAGGAAAGCTGTATTGATGGTATTTTTCTCTCACCTTCCTGTGTCGTGGATTTGCCATATCCTTGTCACTTTAACACTGAATACAATTGTTGTGTTGTTTGCAATGTACGTGCCAGACATTAAAAATGTATTTGGAGTAGTTGGTAAGTTGTTGTGGTTGTTGGTTTGGTTTGTTTTTTTAACTTTTCTTCAAAAAATTCAGTATTATGATAAGCTAATATACTACAATCTTGCTCTAAGTAAAATCTTACTTTCTGTTTTTTAAAGGTTCAACCACATCAACATGTTTGCTTTTTGTATACCCTGGACTATTTTATCTTAAACTTAGCAGAGAGGACTTTTTATCACCACAGAAGCTTGGGGTATGCTTTTTTCCATGTGTGCTAGTTATATTTTAACAGGCTTATTTTAGATGCATCTTAATACACTGTAGAGCACATAATCCAACGGGCAAAGTTCTTGTTTTCCTTGCAGTTCACAAAATCTGTGAGAATTTTCTTTTATCCTTCATGATAGCTCTAGTCTTTCTAAAACTCCTTCTTCACCAGAGATTTTTGACTAGTGGTATGTCCATATGCCAGACCGTTGATCTGAATCCGTGCTTTTCCTATAGTTTTCAGATGTTGACTTTTAATCCAATTTCTCCTCAGTTTTCACGCATTACTCTGATGTTGTCTGGGGAGCTGGGACAAAGCCAAACTGCATTTAAGTGAAACAGTGTTTATGCTTGTTTTCTATGTAAGCCTTCACAAAAACATCTTTATTTTTCTTCCTTTTTTTCCCCTCCTCATTATGGTTTCTCTTTTGGTGTAGTAGGTTAAGTTCTAGTTGGAATTTGTGCGGCAGCCTCCTTTTTTGCTCTGTAACCGTTTGTCTTCATTTTAACCACTGCTCAGCAGAGCAACTTCATGACAGTGGCTAAAATGCTGATAGACTGTTTGTACATAGTCCTTCTGCCATTCTTATGATTCATGGGGCTGCTCTAGTTTTGACAAAATAGGGAATCTGAAAGAAAATCTAATAATGATGTTCTCTGACCATTTAAAGTCTTGACTAGTTTCAACAGATTTGGGGCCTTGTTATAAATCAGCAATTTACTGTCTCTTGAACTGTGGTTTTATTATCATCTGGCTATTAAAAAATGTAAAGAGTCCATTGTAACTTGAATTATATTTTGAGTAAAATACAAATTCAGTTTCTTAATTTGTTCAGAGTTGTAAAAGGCAAAGGATTTTTTAATTATTTTTTTCTTTGCAGATGAATAGTATGAACAAGGAAACGAGACTGCTCTGAGAGTTCCCAATGAACCTATCCCAGAGCACGCTTAGCTTAGTTTCCCCCTAAGCAGATACTTTGTGTTTGAAGGCTGAGTAATTTGAAACATTAAAGATTATTTAGAAAGACACCATTTAAACCTGTTCTTACAAGTTTTTTCATCATTAGTTATAAGCCTTAGAAATGTAAAATGCTTCCTTCAGGAAAATATTAATTTTTGCTTTTATTTCTTCACAGGCGTGTGCATTGGTTATTTTCGGCATTTGTGTTGGCCTTCTCAGTTTAGTTCTAATAATTTTCAATTGGATTAATCCATAACAGCCTATTGTCACTGTCTGAACTGATCTTCAGAAAAACAGCAAGACCCAGAGACATGTCAAAACTGCTGAAATGAATGCTGGACTTCCTAAAGAGAACACTGACCAAAGCTGTCTACGGAAGAAATAACGCTCTTTTTCACTGCGTTACTGATGTGCCGCCTTTAATCTTGAGTCACTCTCTTCAGTTAGTTGGACAATTAGTCTTTGCCATTCTAAAATACTAGTTTTTGATGATGATGTAATTATGTAATTATGACAGTTAAAAAAAATCCCTTGAGAATTTTGCAATGCAAAAATGGTTCAGTGCACATGGTGAACAAAAGCAGAACCTTGAAATAACTTCTCTTTTAAAGACAGTGAAATGGATAGATATTACATCAATCACGATGTGCGTATCGTGATGTGTGCGTTTAGGATAATGCACACATTGTCCTAAACAGTGAAAGACTTCTATTGCTTAAATAATTTCCAAAATTTCAGCCAGTTCATATTAAGGACTTCCTGATTCCAAATGTTTACCCTAATTTATCCTAACATGGATCCAGAAACCAACTGCCTTAGCCCAGTTTAATGGGCATATCACGTGAGTTGTTTTTATAAGTACAGTTTTTATACCTCAAGTGTACTTGAATCATATTGAAGTAATTTTTAAATTAGAAGGCTTTGCCCATCTGGCATAATAGCTTTTAGCAGCATTAGGAAGTATTTCCATTTTGCAGCTAATAGACATTTTTCAATTAATATCTGGGTTTGAATATTATTCAGTGTACCTCAGTATTCCTCCCAGCAAAAGGCTTTTTTCTTTTTCTCTCTTACTCCCACTTTTACAGGTGTTTCATATTTGTAATAGAGTGTATCTCTATTTTATGTACTATTGTGTGTCAGGGAAGGTTTGGGCTTGAAAGGTGAAATTCTGTCTCTGTTGAAGACAAAGGAAATTTACATTTATGGAACCCTAATTTTACCTCGGATGTCTCAACTTTCATGTACCCTTTTATAATTCTTTTTCTTTTGGCTAAATGAAATGTGAATGCAATTTTCAACACCAACTTGTTAAATATGGTATTGAGTGCGCACCACAACCATTGCTCATATTAGTAGAATGAATGCAGTAGCTGACAGCATGGTAAGGTTTTTAAAATTCATTTCTATCAGATGGGATCTGGTGTCTTTAAAATAGCCTAATCTCTTCAGAGACTTTGTGCCCTAAGGAAGCTAGGCCTCCACAGAAATGGTTTGTGTAAAGTTAAGAAATTAGACCTCAGCCTCAAATGGCAAGATTTAGTGAGTGGGATAGTTCTTCATTATTTCCAGAGGCAATATTTACTTTAATTTAGCTTAGCACTTGTATGTCTGAGAAGTGGAATAAGACACAAGTGAAACATAGCAAAATAATACATTTATGTAATATGAGAGCAGCTAGTAAGTGACATTTAAATAATTTTTTCTGTCCACAAAGTGCACACTTAGCAAATTAGTTGATTATTGCTAGAAAGTGCTGAGACAGTTGTTAATATGTTGAATTACGTTTTATCGGTTGAGAAGGAGGAGATGCCCCAGACCCTGGCATTTCTAACTTTTTAGCAGTGAGGCTGTGCTATTAACCTTTTTAATTATGTCACATTGGACTTGGAAAACACTGATTGATGTGCCAACTTTAGCATAACCCTGACTGATCCTCCCCTGTCTAATAGGGAGGAACAGAAAAAAGCAGAGTTGGAGTCACCACCACTATTCCTGAGCTGACAAACCAGGATGTCTGTGACTTCAGTGCCAGCAGATCACTCTGCTCCCTGGGGATCCGTAAGATATTTTTCCTTTTTGATAGATGGCCTGAAGGCACCCAGGTGGTGCAGCTTGGCACTGCTTCAGGAATCTTTTTTGCCTGGGAAATATTCTTCTACTTATGAGTTTAATGTAGAAGTAGATGTGTGGGGTGATGCCTGGGAACTAACTCAGAAGTTTTGGTAGGATCCCCACTCTGCACGAATTGGTACACGATCTTCTGGCAAAGACTGCAGTTATTTTTATCATAAAGTTTCTAGCAGAGTTTTCATGACACAAGGTGAGCCATCTAATAGTTTGTCAGTACCAGGAACAGCATGTCCGCTCTTGGCCAGAAGTTCACAACAACAACTGTGGCACTGGCAGTGGCTCCTGGTCAGCATGTTTAACTAGCAGAAAGCCAGTGTGACCGGGAGATGTGACGCGTTATCTGCCAAAAAAATAATGAACTGAGTGAGCTTGCTTAGGGGACAAGAAATGTGAGGGAGTGATAGAGGTGGGACTGCCTTTTTTGAGCAGCAGCAGCCATTAGATCAGCTCATTTTTCTCCTAAAACCTCGCACTTTGCCCAGCAGTTTTGTTCAGCAGGTTAAAGTGTGTGTGCACGCCGGGGATGCCTCCAACTTGAGAGGTCTCCATCCTCCTTTGATCAAGGGGTCGATCGGACTTCCTCAGCCTTGTGTGAGCATTAATGGTTGGGGCTCCCAATCTTGCCTTTATTCTTGCTGTTCTCCCAGCCTGTTTAACTCTTCATAACCAGGTGTAGCTGCCTTCCTGCCTGTGGCTACCCTCTAATCGCTGTATTTCACAGCCTTCGTTACACTATAGGGATTCAGCCACTCGCAGTATCTCGGGCAGTAGTGTAAAGAGCTAAATCTCTACCTTATAAAAGCATACCTTGAGAAAGCAGTGACAGCTGTACATCGGGAAATGATTTTCTATCTGACTGAACCAAAACCCTTTAGGAAAACAGGAGACCTTACATTCACGTGAGTGAACTGTAGGGGCTTTTTCAGACACTTGAATTTAGGAGGAATATTTATTAGAAATTTTTGGGAAATTGTTTCTCATTTATCATACGCTCTTGTAGCATACTATTGAGTAATACTCGTAATCACTGCAGTCACTTTATTTTAAACTCTAACCACCAAGACTTAACGCTAAAGACTTGGTTTATCTGTGAAGGTGCAGAAAGTTGGCAAAGTTTTGCTAAGCTCTTGCTCTTCCTCCTCCCCCTGAAAAAGCTGGGTCTTGCCACGCACTCTAACAGTCTGTTCGTACACAGGCAGTTGGGTTTGCATGCATCATCTTAAAAATTGTGACTGAGAAGATACCTGAAATACAGTGTTAATTTTACAGTTGATTCCTGTAATGCTACGGAAATCACTACATTATTGGTTTTAATCCCTGGGTATTATCCTAACTAGCCTGGCTATTAACTAACTATCCTAGTAGGTAGGTTTTGGAATGACGAATGCCAGTGTATGAAGTTAATACTTGGTGAGGATGAATGGAAGCAATTCACACCTCTGCTGGAGATCTATTATTACATTTTGGCTGTGGTGCAGAAAGGATAGCAGCACTGAGGTTTACAGATTGTGTGTTATCTTTCATCTGAAAAAGAGTTAGAAATACTGCTACTTTCAATTTTTGGTGGTACATAACTTAAAATATGGAAAGAGAGGGAGAGAGGCAGAAAGAACTTCTATTTCCAAATTCAGAAAAAGATACAAGCGTTTTCCACAATGAAAAAGGAGAGTAAGGACACTTTTTTATCGTTGACATCTCCCACACTGTTCTGTTTGTTGGGTCTGTGTAAAAGTTTCACTACAATTGTGCACTAGGATGAATTTTTTGAGCAAAACAAGCCTCCAATTTGGAACTCGGCTCACTGATAGGTTGCTAAATACATTTTTTCTTTATTCTTGTGGATGTTTTTTCCCCTGAATTTCCAGATTTATAAATTTCATTAGTTCTGCTTTATTACCTGTAGTTAGCATTTTCCAACCTTTTCTGAGGACTTACCAGGAATGGATGAAGTTTGCCTTTCCCCAGCTGAACAAGAACAATGTAATACATGAAAATTAATGGGTTGCCTTTGATTTGTTTTCTCTCATTCTCCTATTTCCATTCCTTGTCCATTTGAAGGCTGCTCAAATTTCAGATGGACTGTGGTAAGCTGGGTGTGGAGAGTGTCTCTTGTAAACAGCTTTGCAGGAATGAGTGCTGCCAAACAAAAGCGCTCTAAACCGGCCTTTGTATTGTGGCAAACGCTCGTGTTTTATTCCTGTGTTTGTAAGCAGTTTGTATCTTAATATATTGATTTTCATAGCAATAAGTTTGTTTAAAATTCTCTCTTCTGTCCCTGTATAGTGAAAATTGAGACACTGTGAAACTGTCTTAGCCTCTCTCTGTCCCTCCTTTCACCTTCCCCTTTGCTTCAGTTTTGCTTTAATATTGGTTACGTGGCACTGAGCAGGCATGTGCTGTTAGCTGACAGTCTGAGTGATCGTTACGGGGAGTGCAGCCTGGGTGAGGAGACAGATCGAGGGAAGCACCGCTTTATCTGTGGCTGCAGGCTTGATTTTCACTAAGTGCCCACCGCTGCTTGTCCCTGAAGGTCAATGCTACACATAGGCAGACTTTGGTGTGCCCACCATGTCTGTTCTTGTAAGAATTTGTCTTTTTGAAACGTGGAGGCATCTTAACTTTGCAACATGGGAAAACTCTGCAGATTTGGAGTTCTTAAATCGTGTGTGCCATGTAATATACCCAAGGTGCTATATTTCCTACCCTTGCAATCCTCCTTAATGAAGATGAAAACAGGATGGTGCAACGAGGTCTCTCTGATTGAGCTGCTATGGCAGGTTAAATCCTTGAGCAGCTCATAAGCGTGTTGTTTGCAGGATAGAGAATATGGACTTGGGCTTTATTACTCATGCTTGTGCATGAGAGAGAATATGGGCTTGTGCCATTTCTCATGCTGCGCAAAGTATCGTTTTGGTATGGATCTGGAAGTCGGTGCTCCAGCTGTTGCCCATGAAAGCTGCAAGGATGTAGGGGAGCTGTCAGTCAATGCTTGCCGGTTCTGAGGCTCCGCAGGCATCTCCTTCGGACAGAAATAGAGCAGGGTGATGGACCCATGTGGGTATTTCCCCTGACCTGATATGGCTAGTCTCATTTCAAATAAATTCCTAAAATTAGTGTTGAGGATTATTTGTGAAGACCATGAAACGCTGTCATTAGCACTAGCTGATGCACATTCAGCATTACGTGTGATAGGTGAGGACAGAAGCCTGTCTGTTTAGAGAGAAACACCAGTGATGTCAGCAGTGCCGCGGAGGCGTACGTCTGTGGGCAGCTCCCAGCCCCTGCTGAACCAGAGGCAGATTCGGAACTCGGAGTCCTGCCATGTCAGCAGCCTGGGGTGTTTGCACCAATACTTCTATAAAATAGAGATGAACATATTTACCAATGCATCACTGCAAATAGTTGAAGATTAATCAACTTGTTTCCAAATGTCCCTACTTAAGGAGGTGAAAATTCATATACTTACTTTTATAGTGGACATCCTAATGTGTTCTCTAATTCAAGATTGAAATTCAGATCACTCTGGGAGCTGAAGTAACATTGATTGAACTCCTTTCCATTTTACCTGAAATTGTTGGTTTACAGTTGACTTTCATGTTGAAAGCATTACTTGTAGTTGCTCTGCATACTGAAAAACCTTTGGACACGTTTGCTGCTACTTCCTAATGGCTGTTGGTGGGAGAGAATTTTCAGTATTACAAAAACGCTGCCTAATTTCTATATTTTGTGATGGTGTTTTTGGTATTTGTGTTTAGTGATCATCCAACCACGGTTCATGTGGAATTGAAATTCTTAAAATTAATAATTGTATGTAAAAATTGCCTAGCTCATGTCAAACCTGTATGTTGTACAAGTTTCCTATATTGAGTTCTCCCTCCCTCAGATTCCCTGTGGAACAGCCAGGGCACATTCCAAAAACCCCAGAAAATAAAGAACAGTACTTGTGTCTCATGTGATTGTCATCTTTGCTTTGTGTGTAAGGTGCCTGCTCAGTGAAATCACCGAACGTTGTCTCTGCCATTTGTTCCTGACGTGCTGTGGTGTTGCTGCAAGCCCCAGCTCAGGCTGTAGCACTCCTCTTGCCAGGGAAGGGTGTCATTCTTAAAAATCACTCCTGGTTTGGTGGTGGTAGCACTTACATGTGTTCTGCTTCATCGATGTAGGTGTGTGTGACCCCTGCGGGCAACGTCTTGCAGCACCCAGCTTGAAATGGATTTGAGACATGGTCCGGGAAGCTGCTACTAATTGCTCCTTGTGGACCTGTCTACTTTCAGCACAGCGTTTGATTTTCCTCTTTGAACTAAAGGTAAAGAATGCAGAAGATAACTTGTCCAGCAAGAATTGCATTAGACATCCTCAGAGGTCTTGGTTTCATCGATGGCAAACCTGCCTGTTCTGCGCTCTTTTTGCTCCTCTCTCTGAAACAAGAGGCAGCAGAAGAGATGCGGAAGCTGCAGCTGTGCAGCGTGCTGCCCCGGTGCCTGGCTGGTCTGGCTGTGAAAAACCACTCATGGAAACCCCTTTGGGAAGGGCCTTCTTGTGTGGCAAGGTGTGAGTCAACCAGGGAAGGCAGAACATTGCATTACGGGGTAGTAGTGAGAGGGATGTGGCTGCCCTGGAAGGGCTCTGGAGCAGGGATGCAGTTTTGGGTTGTAAATCGCGATGCTCTCTAATAGCTGTAACTGACAACCTGTGAGCACAGCTCCAGGTGCTTTGCAAGGTCTAAGGGAGTCCTGAATAGAAGCGAAAAATGGAAAAAAACCCTCGTTATTGTGCTGCTGGCTTGATTCCAGAGCTGTCTGAATCCTCACACACGTGGAAATGAGTATCAGCAAATCTGTGTTTACCGAATAACATTTCCCCAACTAGAACTGGTACCCAATAACACAAACCCCGGCTTTTTCAAGCGTGATGCAGAATTTGGTCTTGCACCGCACCAGCTGCCTGTACCTGTTTTTGTTGCTGAGCGGGTCCTACCCGTGCTTGGCACTTCTCTTGCCTCCAGCATCGCTGCTCGCATGTTAGTGGTTTACACAGCAGCCGCACGACGCCAGGCAGCTCTCTGCACCTGGTTTAAATTTAAAGCTCGTTTGCACATGATGTCACACTTTTATTGTCAGCCCGGTGAAGGTCAAGACAGTTCGTTTTGGGAAGGTTTGCATTGTTGAGCCTTTACAGTGCTGCCATTAATGCCTTCACCATCTGACTTACATTTCAGTTTTCTGGCATGATGTAATCAAAGGCACTAGATTTATACGATGAACGGGGAGGCTGCTGCGGTGGCTAATCAGCCCAGGTTGCAGAACTATTTTTCTGGAGACCGACGGTGGAAATTACTGCTCCATGCATCATGTAGCAAATCGTGGATCTGGCCAGAGGAGAGTTAACGAGCCCTGGAAGCTCGGGGTGGTTGTTACAGGCTGTTGCCTTTCAGGAGCCATCGACCGGAGTGGGACGGTGTTCCCGGGAGCCCGGTCTCTCCACCCTCCCAGGTAGCTCTGCTTGATAATGGGATTTACACACAGGGATGGAGAAAAGATTTGGGATGTGGTTATGACGGTGCAGAACCCGTAGGGCTGGAGTCAAGGGCCATGAAAATCTCAGGCCTTATTGTCGCCTCCTCCAGTCGTGCTCTGCTGTTTCATTTTGTGCGTCGGTCCGGAAGCGGGGCTTCAGCGTAGCGTTTCCCCAGCTGGGTTTGTGCAGCTCGTGGCTATGAATCTCCTGTAGGAAGGGTTTAGGCAGCATGTGTGTTTTATAGCTCCTTACAGGTCTGGCACTGGGGGTAGCTCGTGGGATGCATGTGTAGATTTTGCTTCAGGATTTTGATGAACAGCTTCCATCCCTGTTAAAGGGAGAAATGGCTGAATTCACGCTTTTTAAGGTCTACAATTCACTTCTCTTTCTCCAGATATACAAACTGACATTTGATCCTTCAGGCCTAAGCTTTGAAGAGCCTGAGCAGTGAGACAGAATCAGCTTTGCGTTGGTGGGTACCGGATGCAGAGATAGTCTGGGCAGAAGCTGTGCCAAGGGCTGTTAACCCGTGTGCATATGGCATTGGGGCAAACTTCTGAAATAACACCGACCTTCTCCTCCTCTTGGTCCGTTTTAATTGCCAGTCATTGCATGGTCACAGGAGGGCTCCTCGCCCCTGAGCTTTGGGTAGGGGTGCAGGGGAATTTCCACTACTGCTCACTGACCAGGTGCTGACCAAGTTCTTCAGGGCTTGGAGTTCAGAAGTGCAGAGAGCTATAGGTGAAATCACCTGTGGTGGGTAAAGGATGCTGATGGAAGGTCTGTCTGGAGGTGACTTTCCTCAAACAGGGAGAGTTGAGGTCACTGGAAAGCATCTGAGACTCAACACTTGCATAGTCCGTTCCTCTGCCCAGGCTCCAGGGAGGTTATAGCCTTCACTGCCCTTCGGTGTTGTCTACATGTTTGAGTACAGGGTCACTGTGCACATTTCTCTCAACAATGACATGTGGAATTTTTGCCTCAAACATTACTGCTTCTTCAGGATGTTGGTCCTTTTACCCCTCCTGGATGTGGGATCTCAGGAGTGGTGCAGCACAGCAACTTCCTGCTTGCAGACTGCGACTTGCTGAGCACTATTAGCTAGGAAAGGTGGAGTGAAGAGCTAAAAGCCCTTTTCTTGTATCAGTTGATATTTATCCATAAACTCTGTCACATGAAAGTGGACTGCTTTGGATTTGGTGGCCACTGAGACCAGTGAAGCGCAAACAGAGTCATCCCTGAGGCACTTTGGGGTCGCTGGCTGTTACTGCAGCTTGGCCCTTCCCAAGGGTCAGAAAGGGTTCGAGGTGGGGATGACCAAGAACCGCCTTGGCTGTTACACAAGCAATGCTACCGTCACAGGTAACCAGGCCTCTTGCACAAGGTGATCACCAGATGGGATTAGGGAGAGGTCCACGCCTCGGGGGATGCCACTGCACGACGAGGTGTGCCCCGTGAGGTCCACGGTGCTCCCTGGCAGCCGCGGTGGGACAGGGAGCTATGTGGATATGGTCATTTTAATGCTCATCAGAGTGTGGCTGCTGGAGCCAGCTCCAAAATGATTGTTGAAATGGTACGGTTTTCCTTTTGGTATTTGCTGGCATGGTTTCCACTGCTGTTTACAAGTCATTTCTTCTGGAACCATCTGAGCAACGGGAACATTTGTCTGGTCCTTTTCCAAGGGGGGATTACTCGAATGATGGTGGAGAGACATTGTCTCAGCCTGGCTGCCAAATGTTAGTCGAAGACGTCTGTCTTGCCATTCCTTAATCTGACAGTTCAATTTGGTGGGTCAGAAGCCAAGGAATGACGTTTTCCCAGGGGATGCAAAGCCTCAGGCTGGAGATACATGGAAACCATGGACAGTTGGTTTTTTTTTTTCCCCCCACGAATTCTGAAAGTTGATACTTGACCTTCTTCCAGCCACTGAAGCCGTTCCACCGGGGCAGGGGCCTCAAGTTTGCCACATCTTGTCTAAACAAGGCCTTTCCCTTTGAGCAGAGGTGTCACCACACGCTCTCCAGCACACTGTGAAGGTGGAAATATTTGGCTTGAGCACTTCCCTGCCACCCCTCACTCCTTCTCCGGGGGTGGAATACAAACATGAGGGCTTTAGGGGTCCCGGGAGAGACTGAGTGAATTTCCTTGCTTTGAAATGAACCTTAATGCCGAGAAGTTGAGTCTTTTAAAAATGTAACACTAAGCACAGTGTTTCGCTAGGCGTAAAGGAACTCCACGCTGGTGTTTTGATAGCTCAGCGTTATCTATCAGGCTCCAGCATCAGGGATTCAGGGGACAGCTGAAGTGATCTATCACATGGAGATTTCTATGGAGGGGTTTGGAGCTTTTGTGCACATTTTAGCCCCAGCTTTGACTTGCAGGGTTTGCCTCTCCTTCAAGGAGAGTTTGAAGTCCTTTGAAGGTGTTTGCTTTAGGGACCTTTCCTCTGTGAAAGGGTAGCGGAGCAGCCTTGGCCATATAAATCAATTTGGAAGTGAGTTATAAAGTGCTTAATTTGCCTTCTATTAAAATTCCTTGTCGTCCCTCCAGTCCCTACAGCTTGCTGTTAAATGAGCCCTTGGGAAGATGGAGATTGAAGTCGCTTTCTGTGCTGCACAGGGAATGTGCTTGACTGGGAAGATCTAAAAAGCAAAGCCCAATGGTTGTCGCCTGTAAAAACAGGTGAGGTTTTGTTCGTAATTTGGTGAATTTAAAAGCTCTTTGTTGTCCCATGCCAGCCCAGCTCGGCAGGAGGACGCAGCTGAGCCTGCCCTCCATTTCTGCACGGTGCCTGGCCCCGCAGCCTGGTCTCCCCGGGGCTCGCTCACTGCCCAGTTTGGGCAAACTGGTGCCAACCCAGTGCTCCGTTGCTCGCTGGGGGCTTTGAGTGCAAGGGTGACACAGGTGCCTGAGGGCTGGTCTCCTTTTGGTGGTATCTTGCTGCTGGAAAAGTGTTTAAGAGCCTAAATGCTGGAGGCTTTCAATGAAGCCTGAATCTTCAGGATCCAGCCCCCTAAGAAGGGCTCCCTCTGCCCAGGCTGGGCTCTGGCACAACTAGGCCGGTCCTGGAGCAGCCATGGGACTGCTGTAGGGTGCTCAGGCTGCAGAGAGGCCAAGGCTACAGATCACCAAGGCAAAGGGATTCCCTGGCCCTGCTGTCCCCCTCAGGGCAGGAGGAAGGTGGCCAAGAGTGGCAGGGAGGAGGTAGCAAGGGGAGAGGAAGGATTTGCTGGGTTGTCTCTTTAAACCGTGTTGTTTTGCTGACCCAGAGCAGAGCATGGCACCATCCCTGCTGTGCAGGGGGTCTGCAGGGCTGCGATGGGGACATCAGCCCCGCTGCTCTGTCACCCTCCGTGCCTCAGCTGCCTGCACCTCCCTGTGACGGTTGCCTGGTCTGTCCTCACCCCCCTCCATGGTCCTATAGTGGTGACCCATCTTGTAGCTTCATCCTCCACCTTCAAGGACACCAGAGGGGAGCCCGAGGTCAAAGCCTGTCACTCAGCCCCTTCTGAGCTGTCCGTAAACATGCTCGCCTGTCCCCAAGGGTGTAAAAAAGCCACAGGGGGTGGCTCAGCGGGTGGGAGACACTCCCAGCGCCAGGATGGCACCTCCCAGGCTGCCTCACCGAAATGACTCCTCCAGCGTTAACGCCGGGATCGTTTAACCACCGTCACCTCTCTGGGAATCAGGCAAAGTTGCCCCTCACCACCCTCTGTGGCAGGTGCGTTGCACGGGTGCAGCAGCCACAGGGTTTGTTGCTGCATCCCAGCAGCTCCAGATGGTTTGGTCTCTGCTGAGCTTCATGGAGCCAAAACTTCAGCGAGCGGCTGCGGGAGCTGCCTCCTGCCCGGCCTCGGTGCGGGGACATGCACGGGGCTCAGGCCTGGGGTGGGGAGAGCACAGGGGGGTGGGACCGGTGCCCAGGACGGCTCTGCAGGCTGTTCACCCCCCAGGCAAGAGGTCTTGGGGCAAAGTAAACCTTATTTCTAACTTTATTTATCATGTGGGTAACGTTAGTTGCTGTCCACAGCGATAAGCAAAACTTAGCTTCAACTGGGGCAATTGCAGCAGATGTTTTGCCACCCCCCCCCAACCCAGGCTGATGTGTTTAAAGACTCATCTCTTCTGGTTTAATCGGAACCACAGAAATGTCCAGGTTGCTGGAAGCATTTTAAAAATGAGCCCACACAGCAGCGAGTGTCGTTATCAGGAGCTGCTGAGCAAACACACAGAGTTTAATAGAGTAGCACAACTCTTTTTGCTTCTATTCTCTGCAAAAAAAGGTTGAAACACAAGGAGTGGAGAGAGCCATTTGCTGAACCTGCATGTCTATTTTTACTCCCCGGCTCCATAATGTTCCTAGAATAAATTTTTTAGTGCACAGCAGGGCAGGAAAAAAATAGTGCTGATGGCATCCCTGCTATCCCCATTGTGCTGCGAGGAAAGGGGGCAGCTGCTTTGCTGACCTGTCACTTGCATAAACCCACATTCCAGGTACAGAGGCCATTTGCTCATCGGGGTTGGTTTGACGAAATGGCCACCGGGGTTTATATATAGACACTGCCTGTCCTGCCAAGTTGTCTTAAATTCTTGTAAGTTGAATGAAAGTTGGAGGGCATGGGAGAGGATCAGCTTGAAAAATAGAGCTGCTAATCTGCTGGTGTCTCTGGGAGAGCCTGCTGGGATGTCCCGTCCCCCCTCCGGGGCTTTGAGCATCCGTGGGCATCCCGCTGGGACGGGGAAGCAGGTGGTACTGCTGCACTGGCCTGGGGCTGTGGGCTGCTCCATGGGCTGCTGCGGCCACCACCGGGGTGCCAGGGGCTTGAGTGATGAGGGGAGGGTGGGAGGAATATTTATAGCTTGTCTCGGCGCCGGGCCTGGGGGGTGACGGCCATCCCGGGATGTGAAGGGCACAAGTGTTCAGGGCAGCAGGACACAGGGACCTGGAGCATGAATGCCCCAATGGTAAGGGGAAGGGGTCTGCAGCACACCACACACCTTGCTGAGCCCCCAGCCTGTCCATCGATGCGTTTTGTGCAGAGCAGGAGGAAACACTTGAGGCTGGGCTGGGGGGACAGCTCATGCCCAGTGATGTCCCGGTGGGCAACCCCAGCCCACCACGAAGCCACCCCCTGGCTCAGGCTGGGCTTGCCGTGCCCTGGGCACCCGTGGAGCTCTGCTCTCAGCCAGGAGCACAGTTATATGCTGAGTCCTCTTGTCTATCTAACCTGGTTTTTAGGATTGCATGGTTTGCCTCAGATCAAGCTGCTTTGATTATGCCAAAAAACCTCAGCAGAACAAAAGGTTGTTTTGAGGTAGGGTAACGTTGCCCTTCCCCCAGCATCCTCGCAGTGGAAAAAGCCGAAAGCAGCCCCAGCCCCACAGCCAGGCCCACATCTAGCCCTGGACACCCACCGGCTTCCCCTGTGGAGATTTTTGGGAAGTCACCAACAGGGACTGGACTTGATGTTAGTTCTTCTCTCTGCCTCATCTAAGCATTTTTTTTTTCTTTCTGAAAATGCTATGAACATTGAGGGTATTTTTCACCTTTCTTTGCACAGATTATGCTTATCTCCATCAGAGTTCAAGTATCAGCTTGATACTTCATTAATGGCACTGATATGGATTTTTTTTTTTTTTTTTAAGTGATTCCATGTCTGTGCTGGAATCTGACTCTGGAGTCCCAGGGTAATCAGCAGAACTGTGCCACGTTGCCAATTTTCACCGCTTCGGTATGAATTAGCAATACCTGATACTTGTACAGAGGCTTTAGGCTCAGAGATTGTGCCAGTAAACAGAATTTCACCTTTGAAAAGAAAAATTCCTTTACTTCTTGTGACTGTAGAGCAGATCTGGGACATAGAAAGCAGAGGGAAGGTGTGCTTAATGCATCGTTGTCGAAAAAACCTCATGATGTCCAACGCCAGTACGTGGGGCTGACTCAGGGGCTTGACTGCTTGGATTGGCAATGCCCTTCATGGGTCTTTCAGCTTCATTTACGGATGAGCTTTGAAGGATGAGCCAGTGAAGGCAAGAGGGGCAGATGGCCTCAGCCCATGGTGCAGGGCAGGGAAACACAGTGGGTCCGTCAGTAAAGGTGGGAGTGAGCTCCTGGGCAGAGCAAAGTGCCTCCCTTCTGCTGCTTGCACTGGTGAGGGGGGTGTGTGCGGCTCCTCTGACAGAGGAAAACTACTGCGGCTGCTTCTCCATGGTGATGCCAGGGGATTTGGGGTGGTTATTTTTGGGTTTAGGGAAGATGAACACCAGATGACTTTGCACAGGCTGGTTCCACAGCACACATGTCCTCGGCAGCCGCTGCCTGCGAGCAGCGAGGTTTCATTCCTCGAACTTGACTTTGTGCACCGCACAGGGATTATTTGACTCTCCAGTGATACATGCCTTGTTTGCTTTGCTTTTCGGCCAGCCCTGCTGGCAACTTTTCATCCCTCCCAAGGGTATTGGTGCTGGAGACATTTAACTGACAAAATTCCTGGTCCGTCCCCATGCGTGAATGTGGGCCAGGCACCTGTCTGCCCTGAGATCCCCCCGGCATACACGTGCCCAGGAGCCATGGCTTTGTTCTTTGGGAAGTCTGACTTTGGTTTCAGCTCAGATGAATTCCTCCCTTCCTCCTCTTCGGGCTGCCAGGCCCAGTGCTGAGACTGGCCGGGTCTGGAAGCCCTGGGCATGCCTGAGCTGTCAAATCCACACCCAACTATGAGTCCTGTTGCCTTTGCTGCCTTCTGCAGTGAAATTTATTGACATCTATATGCGCCAACAGGCCACTTCGGTGTTCTCCTGCAGCAGAGACTTCGTACCTGCTGAAGTGGGCGCACAGTTCCCTTGAGTTTAGCCATGGTTGGTCTTCATCCTGGAAGAGGTAGGTTGCCACACCATGGATGTATTTTGCTTTTCTCCAGCCTGCCCAGCCTTTCAATAAACTCCAGACCTCTGTAAGATCTTGTTGGTGGGGAGAGTCCTCTGCCGTTCTGCTTGCTCCCCAGGATTCAAGGCAATCTTTCTGGAAGGTTTGGCCTTTTGTAAAGACTTACATCAAAAAATTTCAAACCCAGAAGGAAAATTTCCCAAATATCCCAGGTAACTGAAACCCATGGGAGATGATGGAAGTTCATCTTGAACCAGTACTGTACACTATTGGTCAGATATTGCTGCTCCTGTAATACCAAAAGTAGCTGGTACCATTGCTGGGACAGTAAGACCAGTGTACCCTTGATATGTCTGCTTTGCTCAGAATCCCTTAGATGTCTGCGCTGGTATCTGCGTCATAAATTATTTTGAAGGATTCCCAGTGAATTTCATAGAAGTTGTCATTTTAAGAGTTAAAATACAACTAAGTAATACGCTTTCATGAGGTGACCTCAGATAAAACCACCGTTGTAGTTTGCCTAGCTAAGCTAGTACACCTGCAAGAAACACTCAGGTTCGCATTACACTTTTACTTTAGATTTTCCATCCACCAATATGGTGAAGCCAGAAGCACCAACTGTACCAGTCTCTGCTCACAGCCCGAGCGAGTCTTGGTGGGAAACAGGATTTCAAGGGTGATTCTGAGGCACGTTTCAGCCCTCGGTGACTAAGACTAAAGTCGTTCTCTGACCACTCCACCCTGACGTGGCTCATGTGGAGCACAGCATGTATCATCTCAGCCTGGCCAATTCTGCCTCTTAGGGTGGCACAAGAGTTTAGGCACCAAACCCCTTGGAAACCCTCACACCTACATCCCTTTGTTCATCCAGGATGCAGTATGGCTGTACCTGCCATGTTCCCATCGATAACATGGGAATGAGGGCAGATCTTCCTCCCACAGGACCCCTTTGCTTGAAGGAGGTTGTGCTCTTGGGCTGCAACAGCCTTCAGAGCCCTTCAGGGAAGGGACTCTCCTCTTCAAGGTCCTCCTGCATCAAGGACAGGGAACAAACACCACTGAGAAACATTGCAAATGTGACTGAATACTGCTGGTGATGTCTGTGCTGTTTGGTGGGGTTCTGCTGCTGCAACTTCAATGTGAACCATTAGCTTTGTCTTATAACTGCATAACAACCTCTACATCTTCTAGATCAAACATCACTTTCTGAATTGTCCACCTAGAAAAAAATCCGGTTTGTTCTTCAGCGCTCTTGCTTTGTCCAGCCATGAGCAGCAGCACATCCCATGTACGCTGCTGGGGCAAGAAGGCTGAGGTTTGCTTTTATTCCAGGTCAGGAGCATTCACCATGTAACCTTGACGGGGCAATAGCTCCCCTGAAATCACAGAGTTTGCTAATAGATGAACACTTTGTACGTAGGTGGTGTGGTGAAGTTGGTGCCCTGCAACTGGCTTGTTTAGCGCAATAAAAATATATTGGGTTCCTGAGATGTTGACCAATGGGTTTGGGGAACAGATGATTGATTCACACAGCTGAGAAACCGAGTTTGTAATATGTTTTGCCAGAGGAGACCAGTTTGACAGATGAGTTCATTTAAGGATTATGCTATAGATAGAGCTGTTGACAGAATGAATTTGTTTTTATTTTTCATCAGTAGGTATAACACAAAGCAGAACTAATTGAAAGTAGTTTCCTTGTGGCATCTGGTTGTGTTTCTTGCTTTAAGTCTTTCACACGCTGTAAAATTACACCAAGGGCTTTTCTTCACTTCCATTTGCTTTCCAAGTTTTCCATCACTGCTTTTCACATGGGTTCCCAGTGTGTCGGACACATTAAGAAATTGCAGACTACACAAGAAATGGAGCCGGGCCGTCATTTCTGCTTATTGCACAAATGTCCACACCTTGAGCAGATGCACTGAAGTGTCCTCACCTTAGGGCTGATGGCAAAGCTGAAACACAAACGCCCTTCCAGATATTTCTGATGGCATTTTAAAACTGTGACCTGTGCTAAATATCATTCCTATGTGGACTGATCTCTTTCTGTGTAAGGCCCAAACCTGGAAGGTGATTATGTTTACCAAAGGAGATGTTCTGAGGTTGAAGGAAGGTGTTGAGTTAAGTTCTGGAAATACCTTTTCCAAGCAGCCAGAGAGAACAAATCCCGGTGTTTCTTCAGGGATTTGGCTCGCTGTGTTCATTGCTCTCCTGGTTGGATGGCTACCGCCTGCCTGGCTCAGGTTGGGCGACTGCAGCAGGGTCTCAGCTCCGCGAGCTCTTCCTTCGGCTGTTTGTGGCTGTTGTGGGGACTGCACCGGGATCTCTGAGCTGAGATCAGGCAGGCTGTCGGGGTAGAAAACCGGACTCTGTGGTTCAAACCCATCCTACAAATTTGATGTGTGGGTTTTGGCTTGGTTTTTTTCTCTCTTTCTTTTCCAATTGTGGTCAAATAAGAGTTTTCCAGAACTGACTCACATAGGGCCAAGGAACAGGAATGCAGCAAGCACAGCAGCACCTGCCAAACTGACGGACTCGCAATCGCAAGGGAGAAAATACCCCCAGGTCTCTGCTACCGAGTCCAATACCTGAAGAGAAGAGTCCATGTGATTTCAGGATTACATTGCAGGCTAAATTCCAGCCTTCACTTGGCCTCAGACCTGAACTTTAAGCACCAGCCAAAACATAATCCAAATTTGAACACCGGCTTTTGGTCTATCTCGTCTTCTGCTCATCATATGTGCAGTCATTCAACAGAAGCTGAAATGTATTTTCTCTGCCAGGAGCCGTTGGTTTCCAAACAACTACATCAGCGTGGTGAGTGATGGAGTTTCCATCAACTGCTGTAGGCCAAATGCAGTCATCTGAATTCTGGTCTTGGCAGGTATGGAAACTTGGAGTTGTCAATGATTTTTATACGAAATTGTACTTAATTACAATTTCTCATTCTGTGCTTTAGTTCTGTTAAAGCTCTTATAATTGGAGAAGAATGGGAGCTTTTTGTCTCTTAGCTAGTGAGATTTTTCTGGTCTTTAATTGACCTTTAAAATAATTTAGTCTGGGCTTGGATCTGGGTTAAATATAGTTGGTTATTTTCACTCCGAGTATGTAATACACGAAAGAACCTAGGTATCCTTTGAATGTGTTTTGACAAGCACCGTGTCTGTGTGCAGGTATGTATTTATAAACATTCACGCTGTGTGTATTAAAACGACACTTTCAAAATCAAGTACTTTCCTGTGGCAAAAGATTTGTACAAAATGTAGTGTTAGGTTTCCAAAAAATGGGAAAAAGAGTAAGACACTTCTTGGAAAGAAGCTAGCAAGGAGGAGACATGGCCTGAGACCTCGGTAGTTATGAAGGGAACATGGAGCCATTATTCACTTTATCCCACAAAACTGGGACTAGATGGTGCCTAAAGAAATTGCCCAACAACAAGGTTAAAGGAAGCAAAAGGAACTGCTTTTCTAAGAGGCTTCATGGCACTGCAGAATGCCTCGCTAGTGACGTGGTGGCTAAAGCTTTCAATGGATAGGGTTAAACAAACTCTTGGAAAACAGCACAAACAGTGCCCAATCCCTGCAGAAGCTATACGGATACAACATCTGTCTTCAGAAGACCCTAAACTATTGTGGGCTAGAAGCTGGCTGGGTGTGGGACAACTGCTCTTCCCTTTCTGATACTTATTTCCAAACCATTTACTACTGACTACTGTCAGAGATGAGATGCTGAGCTCCTGTTCTTATTAAACATGATCACTCTTAACTCCCTAATTTATATGAAAAGCTTATGAATTCAAAGAAACTACTGCCTGCAAAACAGAAGCAAGATCCCAACAGCTTCTTGCCTCCAATCCCTTGCCTAAGGCTGATTTCAGTTAAAAAAAAAAAAAAAAAACACCAAAAAACCCAAAAAACCAACAAAAAAAGAGAGCATAAATTCAAAGTATTTGGCAGCAGTTTCCTCTGTGTTTTCCAGACACAAAGTCCCTCTCCCTTGACCTTCTTTTCCCTTTTCTTCCTGATAACAGAGACACCCCATCCGACCTGGGAACCCCTCATCTTTCCACATTCCAGAGATAGGAAATATTTAGCTGATTTCTTTTTTTTCCCTGTGCCTGTTACTTCAGCTTCCAGTTTTAGAGACCACAGGCCAAACCAGTGTGAAGAGGAGTCATGAATACCAGCCTCCAGCAATGCCATCCCTCAGTGTTTTGAATGCGTTGACTACAGCGATGCCACGAGTTCTGCGGACAGTGCTTTGAGCATGGATGAGGTCTTCAGTCCAGTGATGCTTGTTGTCCTGCAGATTGCTCTGCTGCAAGGTTTGTTCAAGCAGATGCTGCTTCTGACAGCACTGCATGCAAGTACGTATCTTCGTGGCATTAAAATGGGGGGACTAGAGCTGGGTGGGGAGACTGAGATATTTTTGCCTCTCAGACAGATGTTGCTGGGGTAGCAGGGTGCTACAATAAAACTTGAGATTAGCTAGTGAGACTGTAGGCACAGTCATGCTTGTATAGTCTTGTAGTTCATAGGAAAAGGGCCAGATTCCTGTAAGCACCTCTGCTGGTGCTCACCATTTCTGATGTTTTAGGAGCCACCAGGAAACCACCTGGGCAGCAGCATGTCAATACTGAGCCAGTGCATATTTGCATACTGTGTAAATGTAATTATTTGAAACCAGTTCTTCCCTTTTTGCTCCAGGGCCTTCACTCCCTGGAGGAAAAAAAAAAAAAAAAAAAAAAAAGCACTGTTGAATCTAATCCATAAAATGAAAAACTGGGGCAACCAAGTCCTATGTAGTGGAGGAACACTCTGGTTCTGAAAGAGCCAGTGGGTTTGCATGGTGGCAATGCCAGGACTGAGGACTTTCTCACTCCTCTAAAAGCCCGTACAAGAGGCAATCTGGCTAACACAGGAGGAGATAACCCACCAAGGGAGCTGGTTCTTGTGAGCTAGCCCACAGTCTCCTTGAACAGGAACAGCTTGGAAAGAACTTGACACTCTGAGCAGGATCAGATTGAATGTAACTTCACATACCCACATTTTTCCTACCTGCCTTTTATCTCCCAGCCATCACTTCTCATCTCATGTTTGACACTAGAACAAGGCCTCGTCTTTGCTTGTTCAAGGCTAATGCCCAAAGCCGCAGCATCCCTGAGGAGCTGGCTCTGGTTCATCATTATGCTGCTGTTTATGTAGCCATTTACACCCAGATTCCTACGCAATCACACAGTGCATATGTCTCAGATGATTGGTATAAATGAGTGTCTGGAGTAGACCAGCATCATGTCTGCTCTGCTTCCTACTGCCTGCTCTTGTCCAGAATGAAAGGCTTGGTAGGCAGAACTCCAGGGGACTTCCACTGCTCTTATCTTTTCCCTTGCCATCAGAGTGGGACAGTGCAAAAAGATCAGCCCAAGTCCAGAAAGCGCGGCTGCAGCAGTGAGAGTGGAGACGGGTGCACCACCTCCATTCTTTGGGAGGAAAAAGGGATGGAGAGAAAAGGTAAAAATGACCCATTCTCAGACAGTAAAACATATCCTCTGGTCATCTCACCTGACAGCCTGTGATCTGAGTCATCAAATTCCCTTCTCCTGCTTCAACTGCTGCTGCCACTTTTCAGGGGATGGAAAGCCCCATTAGCTCAGACCTACCAGTGCTGCTTGGCAGCTGTGGTGATTTACAGCAGAAACGACTCATCGTCTCCAACTGTCAAGGAAGGATCTCCAACTTCATTTGAAATTTTACTCTTCCAGATGATTTACTGCTCAAGCACAGCGTGGTCATTTTATCTCTCTTTTCTTCCCCCATTGCCCACGACAGACTGCATCCCACGCACAGTCCCCTTCCAGAGCTACGGTGTCAAATGAGCGAGATTAAAGCCGCTCCATTTTTCACAAGCCCTCCTGAGCGGTCTGCTGGAAGACGACTGCATAGCCAATTGCTGAGTCCATTTTGCTGGCACCTCCATCGTTTTATGCGGTGTCTGAATCTCAGCAGGCACCTCACGCCTGCTAATGGCTTTGCGAGTCAGCCAATCAATTGGTTATTTACGGCAGGCATGTCTCAAAACTGTCGGGTCAAGTTTTCCTACCCTGACGTATTTTGTTCAGAGGAACACATAAATCCTCTCCTGCCATTTGCAGCTTAAACCTTCTGAGTGTGAAGCCAGTGGGTTAAAGTTTCCAGTGATAGTAGCAAACTGTATTTTGAAGGGTTGTTCTTCTGACTCTTAGGGGCTTGGGCATTTTGTCTGAGTCATGAATCAGTTCACACTGCAAGATTTATAGGCATTAAGCTCTCTTTTTGGTGTCCTTTAGCTCCGGAGTTTGAAGTCATAACCAAGGAAATTGAGACCTCTCCACTGTTGCAGTGTTTTTCTATTTAAGGTGCTCTTCTGAAAAGTCATGATGATGTCTTAATTAGGTGCTCTGAAGTGAGATACAAGGAGAGGATTCCTGCACTTGCAGAGTTTGATCCCACAGCTCCAAAATTCATAAGCTCATGAACGGGAGGATGAAGCGCTTGTATAAAGTGAACTCTGGATTTCATTATCAAGCCTCTAAGGACCGTAACGCTCCAGTTATGTGGAGCTGTGTATAGCTAGGTGCTACAGCAATATGATTCAAAGTTAACCAGAAGACTTCCCAGTCTTGAAGATTTCCCAATCCCAACACTAACCACTGAGGACCAACTATTTATAGCAGCACCTTCTATGTACGAAGGGCATCTCAGTCAAGCAGAAAGCATGGGGTAATTCCTGGGCACACTGTTTATAAGTGGACAAGACAGGATCACAGTCATCTTTCTGGGCAGCCTATACTGGTATTTTTCAACATATGTGCATGTTTAGAAGTGAAAAAATGTCTATTGTAACATCAAGCAAGGGAAATTAAAATAAACCCAGCTTCTAAAGCCATGAACACTGTGCTACATCTCAGTGATTTGAACTATAAATTGCTTAAAAAGGAAACTAACTGGAGATTTTATTTGGTCTCACGTCAGAAAATAAGCCTTTTCCCCATCAGGATGTAGCAGTCTTGTAACTGATACTGCAAACACACCTTCAGCTTTCAGCATTTCTAGAATTTGAAAAAGATAATCTTACAAATCAAGTGGCCTTGTCCTCAACACTTCAAATTAAATCTAATTCAATCGATGATAAAAAATATGTGCCCGTCAAAATTTGGACTGATCCACAAAATTCCATGTAGATAAAACCACAGGTACCTCTGTCTGTGGCCGGGAGCCAGTGCAGAACTGTATGGGATTCATCGTCTTCCTTTTCCCAAAGTTCTCAGAAGAAGTGACTGGACCTGCTGAATGGTGATGAGCCAGTTGCAAAGGTAAGGACAAAGATGACAACATGAATCCAGCCCTAGAGCTAATGTCTCTTCTTTCAGCCTTTCATGGAAACAAACTCAGTACCTGGCAGAGCCCTTGAACTTTCTCAGTGCTATAGCCCTTGCAAAGTGGCCTCTCTCATTTTCAGACCTCATTGACTTTTCCAGCCCTTCCTGACCCTCCAAGGTAGTGATTTATGGACCTTTTTTCCCCAAGGAATAAGTTCAAATCTTGACATTGAGGCTTCTAGCCCGCACGGGACTCTTTGGGTGACAACAGCACATGAGAACAGGTCTAAGGCCCCCAGCCTTGCCCCAGGGAAGGTCACCCCATGCTCTGCTACATGCAGCCTGCTCTGAAGGGATCAGCAGCTCTCGGTTTTCTCTGGAGTAGAGGAGGAGGACTGACTTTTTGGAGCTAGCTTAAAATGTACTGAAATTGCATGGACTACCAGTTGCCACATAATGGACTTACATGCGTTAATTTAGGTCCATGCTCTGGAAATGATGAAGGCCCATGTCCTTCAGGCACTGAGGATGACTTCTTCTGACAAGAGGAACAATTTTCACCTAAGATGACTTAGTATTTGCAAGCTATTGTGGCATTTCTCTGTTTACAAATGGAGACCACTTAAGCTCTGCAAATTTTTAAGGCATTGGCATTTGAGAGCACAAACAGAAACTAATGAGAAGATGTAAACACTGAAGTGTTAACCCTTGAGTGACCTCTGAAACAGCTGCACAGGGAATTTGGAGCTTAAAAAAAAATTCCTTTTGTGGCACTTCTGGAGGTGATTTGATGAGTATTTTCAAAGACGAACAGGTCCTTGTTGGAGGGTGGCAATGCACAAACGCGTGCGCACGTTTAAAACCCCTTGATGAAAGTCAAGGCGGGCACGTGGAGATGCTCCGGAAAATGGAGGTTCCTTGGCTGTGATGTTATGTTATCAGCTCCATGACTGCACAGGGAACAGCACTGTGTGTGGTGGTGGAAGTTTTTAAAATGATTTTCATCAGCATGATTAAATACTTATTACATGAGTCAGCCATACGGGCTTCATTAAACCAGTGAACTCAGAGGAGCCTCCTCATCTGTTTATGAAAGCCATCTGAAATTACGGATGGCTCAAGAGGAGGAGGATGAATGCAGCGCAGTGTGACAGAAGCCCAGTTCCCCTCCCAGGAGCCCGCCTGCACCAAACCTGCGTTGCACTCCTCGCCTCGCACTCAGGGAAAGGGTCTTTTATTTTTCTTTCTGCACATTTCTGGGCAAAGAACCAAGGCCTGACATGACTTTGACAGCGAGACTTTAAATATACCCTGTCGGGATGTGACACAGGCACCTTTTTCTGGTGGCAGGATATAACACAGCTTTAAAAAAAAAAAAAAATAGACGCAAGCTTTTGCACTGGAGGGAAGTGTACCTTGAAAGGGAAGGCTTAATGAACTTTAACCAGCCTTCCAAGATCTTTATTAGTTGCCCCTTTATCAAATTAAATTCACACTGTGCTAGGCAGCTTAAGTACTGCAAGTTGATGTCATGTGCTAAGTGCCAAAGTAGGCTTTAATTGGCTGTTTAAATGAGAAAAGGGGTCCTGCTGCGCAGCACATGCACGTACACACACATATAGCGAGGGGGGAAGGAGCCTGGCTCACGCTCTCCCCCTGCTAAAACAGCAAAACAAAGCACCCGATTTTTCTCATGCTAGCTGGAAAGGTTTTACTCTGTGTCTGCTTAAGCCTCTTCTCTCCCAGGCCAAATAACTGAAGGAAAATTTGCGCAAAGGTCCCTAAGCTCTGTCCCCAGGGCTGCAGGTGAAGCAAGACGGCTTGTCCACGGCTGCGAGATGATGTGCTTCAAGGTAAGCTGGGATGATCTGCTTGTTCCAGAAATGTTGTTCCATGGAGTTACTCAGAGCTGGCTCTTCTCGAGCAGCTTTTCCTACCGATCAACCCGGCAGGGTTTTAATAAAGATTTTTTGTGTTGGTCACAGCTCAGTTTCATAGATCACGAATTAGTCACAGATGTCAACAAGAGTAGCCAGAGCAGTAAAGGCCAGACAAAGACCAACAGGTCACTTGTCCTGCAGAAGAATTTCGATCTTAAAAATACATTACAGGGGCAGCGGTGGTGACTGCGGAGTTAAGATTACAGAGAGCTCTGCCACAAGAATGGGGAGTCCTTTGCCTTCCCGATGGGAAGCTCCGGCCTCCCAGGAGGAGCAGTTAGTCACACATGGAGAAATCCTGCTGGGATTGCTTGCGTGGGATCGTCCAAGGCGACCACTTGCATGACTAACCGCTCTAACCCTGTGCGAGAGGAATGAAAAATTAAGTGGCAGTGGTGTTTCTTACTCCTGTGGCCCAGACGTAACAAGGGTGAAAGTGGTGCTGGAACTTGCTAAATTTGAACAGTTGTTTTCTGTTAACACGTGGCCTTAAAATATGCGATTTGAGAAGCTTGTTAGAGAGCTAGTGTTAACATCTAGTGCAATTGGGCCCATCTGGGCGGCAAACCTCCCGAGCATCCTGCTTTCCCCATGCAGCTGCATCCTCCCGGCCCCGCTCATCTTCCTCGCTCCCAAGCACTGATGCTCAGCCTTCGGCTTGAGCTGCCATGGTCGCAAGCTCCGGTGCTGCCTGAAAATGCCCTCCCTGACCCATGGGGCTGAGCAGCAATGGCCGTGAGCCCTCAGCTTGCTTTCCACAAGACCCAGGATTGGGGAGCAATGGCTTTTGAGCACCCTCCACTGCCCTGCAGCTCTCCTGGGCAGCGATGCTGGTGGTGCCTGGGGGGCTTTGCAGCAGGGAACAACAGCATCACAGCAGCATCATGGACCACAAATTTCTTTTCCTCCTTTGTTATGCAGGCAAAAAGCATTTCTTCACTGCTAAGAAGCCTTGAGACAGATCTGTCGTGCTCCCTTCCTCTCCCTCTCCCTTCTCCTTCCCCTGCCTTCACTTCCAGCCCTTCTCTGGTTTCCTCCCAGCCCTGCATGTCCCCCTCCCTGACTCTACCTTCTCCTTTTCTCTTTCCTACAGACGGACGAGCCACCCGCTTCCCCCCATTAAGCCGGACACTTTGGGGGACTCCTGTCTCCTCTCTGCAACTTGCAGCTGATTCTATCTGCCCCCAGGGGATGGTTTTCATAAGGCGCGGAGGTGCGGAGGCTTCCGGCCCTCGCACTAACTTGCATTCCAGCATTAAAGATAATGGACACAATGGAAAATCAATGGAGAATATGTAACTTTATCCCATTCATAGCTTCATATTGCATTACACCATGGCCTTCAAATACATAAAAGTGATATATGGCTGAACTTGGCAGGAGAAAAGAACACAGGAAACAAATATCTTTGGTAAGAATCACAGTCTAGGTATAACCTACATAGCAAAAAGGTCTGAATATCTTCTGTTTTTCATGAAATTTCAGTGCGTAACTGTTTTCCAGTAATTTGTGAGAGTGTAAAAAATAAATCAAGGCTTTGTGCATATTACAGATTTCCCCTGAGTGAGATAAGGGAGAGAAAGAAAATGACTGCTTGAGTTTCCAGCCTCAGCCAGATGCCAAATCTGTCAGAAATACTGCTTTTTTATATTATATCAGTGGAAGGAAATTATTGCTGCTATTATCTGCCCTTTGGTCAGAAGCATATTCTGCACCTTGGCTAATGTGCCTTTGTGGTGCAGCCACCTGCACTTTTTCGAGGAGTTCATCTAATTACAGGGTAGATGAGTCAGGCTGCATTTCCTACGGGCTGTCTTCAAACGTAGGAAGTTATTAATACCGATTAGCTGAAAAAGTCCAGGTCTTCACCATGACGTTTCCTGGCTAATATTAGACACACCTTCTATACTTTAAGGTGTGATGGCTGATAAGAACCAGTAGTACGGCAGCCGAGGTTTTACGGCGGAGGGTGCAGCGCGGGACAGACTATCCCAAGAGGTTTTTTTTTCTTACACCTTTGAATGAATTCAAGCAGACAGGCTGGAATGAGAACAGGAAACTCAAGGTAGAGGGCACAGCCTGGGATGTGTGAGTCCCTTAGGAAATGATGAGGGAGCAGCACAACGCTGACTCTGGTCTCCGTGCTTGGCAGCGGAAGGGAGTTATTGGGAAATTTTCCCTTCAATAGAATAAAATATCTTCCCAAAGGAGAGCTGAAAGTTCCTAGGAGATATTGTTGTAATGCTTAAGCTCCTTGTTTTGGAAGAAGATGAAAAGAAACTTGGCTATTTAATGAGAATTAAGCAGCCATAGCTAAGATCTAACAACAGGCACACCAGAGACCCGCTGGGGGCAGGGGTCCCTGCATGACCTTGGGATAACTAGAATTTGGAGACAGAGACGAGTCCGTGTGGGACTGAATAAGCTGAGACAGCAGGGTCTATATCCGGGTCTTCCACCGATTTGCAAATACATGCTGGGCTGTTTGCTGACCCCTCTTTCACCCTTTGCTGGTCTCCTCTGTGCAGACTGCCAGGGCCAGGGGCTGTTGGTAAAGCCTCAGCTTCACGCTGGGGTTGTGGTGGCTCCCCAGGACTCCCACGCTAACCTAAGCCATGCTACTCGTCATCACTCCGGGTGAAGAGATGGAAAAGGTCCTGTCCATCCATCCACAGCAGATGGACAGACAGCACCATGGTGGCAACGGTAAGCTCACCTCGTGCCTGCCCCTTGGATGGGGGGATACGGGGGTGCCCGTCTGCCTGAGCAGAGTGACCGTGGCTCAGATTGAGATACCTGGCCTAGCTCTGACGAGGCAGCAAAGGGGTGGAAATGACGAGGAGGCACGGCTGGCCCCACGGTGACAATGGGGACTTCGCTGGTGTCATGTGGACAATGTTCAGATGATAAATCAGAAGACAGAAAAGAGGGACAGATGGACAGTGGTACGGAGATTTATCCAAGTCATGCAGAAGGGAAATACACTAACACCAACAGGGAAAGGGGAATATGGAGCACAGCCAGAAAATTCTTGAGATGTAAGTGATCATACCTTACAAAATAGGTAAAATAATAAAGTCCCAGCAACCAGAACCAAAAGCCAGAGGGACAATGATTAAATGCTTCAAACATTCACAAAGCAAATCTTGTATCACAGATGCCTTGCTGTTTTATCTCTTGATTTATTTTACTTTTGCAAGCCACAGAAAAATTGTACGTGATGGTTTTTCCTTTTCAGTTCCTGCTACTGAGTTTACAAAGCTTGCCAAACGTGGAGAACTTCACAGAAATCAAGAAGAAAAAGCTTCCTGGCTGGCTGGATTTTCCATTGCTTTCTCAGCTGTACCACGTTGGCTCCTCTAATTTACTCTGCAACCAGAGGGGACAACTGCGCGCAGCACGTGCACGCGAGATAGGAGGCAGTCGCTGGCACATAGCACCAGAGCTGCTCTGGAATCTAAGGAAAATCAATTTTAGGTGAAAGGATTGGGTTTTCCTCTCACACTGGGTGAATGAGGAATGTCTTCACCGTGGCATTGCATGAACACAACCTGGTGAAAGGGGGGAAGCAGACTGCAAAAACCTTTTCTTGTAAGGTCTGTTGGGTTTTTATTCTGTCGCATTTGCAGAGCACGTCATACCGACAGGAAATTATGCTTCCTTTCTGCCGCGCTTTCCTGGTTTAGATTTCAGCTCCTGCCGTCTAACACCACCAGTACAGATCAAATTATTTTACAGTACGAAGTCTGTGCTTCTCCAAATAATGTAACTAATGTTTATAACATTATCCCCTGTAAAAGGGATAAGTATTATCCCCATTTTACAGGTGTGAAAATCAAGGCAATTTGGTCATGGTGTTGAAAGGAAATTATGTTGAACTGGCAGCACTGAATTCATGTAACTTATCCCACTTCTTGACTGTAGATCAGAATTAATACAGTCATCCTCTATAAATATCTGCCGGCAAGTATATGTGGGCTTCATACGAATGTAAACCCCCTACCCTTCCCTCAAACTTTGATTTAGTGTCTGAATGTATCCTCGTACCTAGTTTTACCGTATCAAGTCTGAAAGCTGTAACTTGAGTCACAAGCCCAAATTTTGGAAAGAAGATTGCCAGAAACAGGGCTTCTGCTGTTGGAGGCTGCTGCCCAGTCCTAACCTGTGCTTTTCATGTCTCAGTTACAGATGAGATGGAAAATCTGAGCTGCTTTGGCCAGAAGCCTATCCTGGATTTGGAGTCTTTTTCTTTTTTTTTTTTTTTTTCAAACAGTGTGTGCAATTACCGCTGTACTTTGCAATACAGAAAAGCAAGATACTCCCATTTCTGATCACTGGGACTAGATGGATCTGATTTTTAAAGTAAAATGGCATGCACAGAAGTAGGCAAGAAAGGGGGAAAAAAAAAAATCAGTGAGAAGTTAGTTCTATGGAATCAGGAAAAAAACCCAAAGGATAGGATTTCTTCCTTAGTGAATTGTTTTTGCCCAGGAACATTTTAGTCCTAAAGCAAATCCAGAAACTGTTGTGAGTCTATGACATATGACTAGTATCTTGAAAGTTTACAGCAGATTGCAACAGACTGAGATGACATTTAGGCAACTGAAGCCACATTTGCTAAGTTATGTTTCACAGGGAAAAATACACTGCCTGGTGGGAATGTTATGCTATTGTTGGGTGGCAGCTTGCATTATTATTAGAGATGGCAAGGATCTATGTAGCATTTGTACTTGAAATAAGAAATTTTAAGCAGCTTGGACCTTATGGGCTGTGCACTTCTTTGTTTGCTTGCTTTTGTATCGCTTGGGTTTCTATGTGTGCATATTTCAGCTAATGCAAAAATAGAGCCTCTTTTATTGCAACATTTCACAGAATTTTCCAGCTTAAACAAGCCAGTTTCCAAATCAAAAGGATAAACCCTGATGAAAAGTTGGCTTCTAAATGTGAAATTGTTCATTGTCCACATTCCATTGGTTTTTAAAGGAAAAAATAAAAAGTATTTCTGTAATGAAGGAAACTCACATTTTAAGGGTGTGTGTAGGCAATCTTTAGCAAATGGCAAAAAATTTATGTCAAATTGAGGAGGGTGGTTTTGCCACCATTTTTCACACTTCTGGTTGCCTTATTCTCCTTGCAGAATACAATCAAAGACACCCAGTGGGTATGATGAAAATGCTCGGGAATGAAAAATATCTTTGATTTTCAAACCTCTGCTCATCTTTGAGGAGCTGCCAGGTCTCGTGTTACTGGTGACTCTGTAAATGTAAGTGATATGTTGCTGCTCTTCTGGATGCAGAACCATTACGCACACCCCGCCAGCTCCTACCTCCCAGCCCCGGCTGCCCGAGGTAGCTTTGCTGTTGTCACAGCACAGCGCCACGGGGTCTATTCTGCCCCATGACCCCAGCACCATAATCCTGCTGGCACCTCATGCTGCTGGATGACCACTGGTGTTTGGGGTTCCCAGCGAAGAGCAGGGTGGTGGCACTGTGCTGCTAGGGAGGGATGAGGTCTTGCCACTAACAACCCCTATGGCCAAAGGTGTCCCAGGAGAAGGCACACTCCTCCACTCCAGCCCTGTCCCTGATAGAAGCCCCAAAGCGTGCCCTGCCTGTCCAGCTCTCATCCTGTCCTGTGCGCTGGAGACTGAGACATCGGAGAATGCTGGCTATAGGGTAGCGATACCCTCCGGCTGGTAAGGGGAGTATCTATGTTCCCGCTCTCCTTCCCAAGCCTGAACTGTGGTCCTGGTCCCGGAGGTGAGGCATGGGAGAAGGGCTGTGCATCCACGCATATAGCACTGATGTGGGACCATGGTCTTGCATTAATAGGGGAAAGAGGGCTTTAGCCCTCGGAAGAGTTGCCTGGGATGTTGCGGGGTGCTCTGGAAACAAATATAAGATGTCTGAGGTGCCAGCAACCCCACAGCGTGCCACACAGATGGAGCAGGAGTAAATCTGGAGGGTGAAGGTGTTTAGGACACCTCTCCCCTCTGAGAAAATCAAGGCCTTGGTTATCACAGCAGATTTCACTTTTCCAAATAAGGCTGAGAGTTTTCCTAAGTATTTCAAAGGCAGATAATATCTCTGCAGGTTTGAACACTGATTCCTCTCAATTTGAGCCAGGGTGACTCAGATTTTGTAAAATGGAGCCAGGAAAACTATTTAAAGGGTCTTAATTAAAAAGCGCTTGTCTCCTTTTGCACTGATTTTTTTTTTTTTTTTGGTGGTATGTAATAGGCTATCTGTGACAGGAACGGGGAGAGTCCCAACACTCTGCAAGGCTTTTACAGGGTCTTATGTTCCCCTGCCAGGTTCTCAAAAAGAAAAGAGCAAAGTGGACAAGTTCAGATAAGCAGTGTTTGGGTTGTGTCCCAAAGGAGTAAAAGACCCAAAAGGTTTTCTAGCAAGGTTCTCCACGGGGAAAACTGGCTCTAACCCAGAAAATCCTTAACTACATATGAATGGAGAGGCTGAAGTCCAGAGGGACTTTAATGTCTACTCTAATGTCTAGGATGTTAAATTTCATCCACTTTTACCTCCTTTCTGAGTTAACTAGCTTACATTTGACTAAAGCTTACGCTGTGTTTGCCTTACACATATCTGTCCCCTACCCCCACCCCACGCTCCATCCCTTCCTCAGAAGAGAGGACAAGATACAAAGCAATCCACCTCTGCCCTCCGGGGACTGCTCCAATGATTAAGGGCCCCTACTTAAACATGTGTGCAGAGCTGCTCGTGTGGATTTGCCTGGCTTTCATGTCTAGTCCCTACTTCTCACTATGGCTTTTTCTATGTTAAAGTACCATTTCATATGCCATCACTTCATCTGCTCAGACATTTTACACCATATAATAAAGCTGCATCACTGACTTCTTTAGAGTGCTTTTTTTTTTTTCCTTTCCAAAAAAAAACCCTTAAACTTTGAACCAAAACTCAATCTCATCTCAGATCGTGCTAGATGATGGAAACTACGATTTCTTATGAAACACTGTGGACCTTCTTGACAAATGAATGGCAGCACAGATGTAAACTTCTCTATCATCTGCTACATTTTTTACTTTAAAGTTACATAGAAGGAAATGTGGTGGTTGCTGGTCCTCTCCTCCCTTTGCTACGGCCAGATATGCTTTTTTCCATTACACCATTTCCCCATGCACAACTTCGGCACAAAGAGTACTGGCAGCTGGAACGGAGGACGAGAGCCTGCCCTGTACACTCCCTTCTCAGCACAGACTCTCTACATCTCTTTCAGCAATCCTTCTGCTGTCAGGACTAACCAGCAGAAGGTGAGTGAAGAGGTTAGTTACTTCGTCTAAAAATAGGTTGATGTAACCTGAAAAAGCCTAAAAAGACAGTCTAAAAAAAGGACTGATGTCTTTTCATATGTTCTTCCAGCTATATAATGCTTGATGCAGAAGATGATGATGCAGCAAATTAATTCCTGATTCTGCAATTGCTTTTTGGGAGCTGAGAAATCGCCTGACTAAGGTGACAGACGGGTCAGAGAGGACAGTGAAAGTCAGCCTGCTTGGTGCAGGAGCTGGGCCAGCTAGAGAATTTGGCTAAAACAAGACATTTGTAGCACTTTCCTGTACCCATTAGTAACTCTGAGAAAGTGCGAATAAGGGAGGTTTTATTTTCACAAATAAGGCAAAATTGCACTGGGAGGGGAAGGCTCCTCAAAGGTTTTTCAGCTTAGCTCTACATTATGGTCTAAAAGGCTGACAGGGAAGGATGAACACAGATGGGTTTGTAAGCATGAACTTGAGTAGCCCAGCTTTGATGCTGCTGCAAGCTTTACTGCCAGATTGGCAAAGGAAAAAAAAAAAAAAAAAAAAAGCTGAATTAACTAGACTTTGTACAAGTCCTTGGTATATAGTTTGGCACCAGCCACTAACCTAAGCTGGCCTGGGAAGAGTCAATTCTTGAAGTGGAAGGAAAGGAGATGCCCTACTTGAAAGGGTAGAGAAGCAGAGGAAATGTGTGTTCCTGGCACAGTGAGGGCTTCCAGGATGAATTAGCAATGGGTCTATTTATAAATTCACAAGTGGGCTTTGACATTCAGTATCAGTGAAAGAAAAAAAGCCACTCCAAGAGGCTGTGGAAATGGTTTACAGAACATGACTTGGTCTTTGCAGCTATTCATTAGAAGCAGCAGCAGCTTTTATAGAGGAATACACAGGCAGATCATTCGGAATGTAGTACTGCTGAGAGGGATAGTTGGTGGCTCGTGACTCAAAACATTGTTCAGTCCCTGTAAAACAAGAAAAATTGCACTGGCATAAAAAGGAGGAAAAATAGTTCTGTTACAGTCTTTCACTTTGCAATTAAAGAAAAAAAATAAATCCTGGCCGCAGAAAAAGCCTTTTACCATTAAAAACAATCCAGAAGAGAATTTCAGAAGTGACCAGTACAAGCTTCTCCCCCAACATGGGCTAGAGAAGGTGACATAAAGCTGAAAAGTCGGATCACGGGGACTGAGGTTATGGCAGTCAAAGAGCAGGAGAGGAGGTACGCTGGCAGCTGAACGTCACCGCTGGGAGCACACACAGGCGGTGGATGTAGGCATGTGAAAACAGGTAGAGATCGAGGCATCCAAACCCAAGTCTTTGACTGGTGTCAGCGATGGGGGAATCTGTCCAAAAAGGGCTGAAACAGGGATTAAAAATTAGATCTCTGGGGCTTGAGCCCAAAGACTGATTAGTCAAAGTAGCAAAGGAGTTACTAATCGCTCTGAATTTCATTAGGCCTGGGTGAGGAAAGGTGCTCACAACCTATTCGGTGGAAATTCCCCTTTTAACATGTGGTTCAGGGTTGGGAAGGCAGGTACCCACACCTCATTTGCCATGCATGACTCCTTTCACCTCCAGGGACAGAAATAATCATAACAACTTCCTCCTGTGATAGGTTTCCAAGGGAGGAAAAGTGCAGCATGGTTGAGACCTGCACAGAGTTTTGGGGAATCTGGGGTTTTACAGAGCAAGTATGGATTCCTGCTCACCCACTGAGCATTTCTGGTAAACAGCAGAATATTATAACACGAGGAATGACTGCAAAACGTGGCTATCATAATAGATGTGTGTGCGGAGGGGCAAAGCGATGAAGAGGAAGGTGGAGTACAAGTAGGTTATATCTGACTTGTCCTCGGACTAGTGCCAGGCCAGGGCTGTACCTCCAAATGAGGAAAAACAACAGCCTAAGACACTTTCTGAAAAGGAATCACGATTCGTTTTCCAGATTTCATAAAGGTATAGGTGTTAAAACTGGTCCAGGTACTGGCAGAAACAGGCTCGTTAAGCTATCATGCTAACACTTACCACTAGCAAAAGGCGAAGAGGCTTTGTATACTACTGAGAAAATGGATTAACTAAGCTTAATTAAACCTGCAGTCAAGCCCTGACCTTCATCCAGTCCTTACTATGAAATAAGATGGCAGCACCAGTTTCTGAGTGAATGTTGGCAAGTTAAATTCCATGATTTTAAAAGGCAGCAAGCTATTGCTTGCATGAAGGTACAGTGCTCAGAATGCTGTAGCATTCAGCCAGACTTTCCTTATTAGATCTGGAAAAAGAGCGGTGGATCCAAAAGACAGGAAGAGCCCTGCCCTTAGTGCAGGACAAGGCTCGTACTCATTTAAAGAAATGTCTTTCAGCTTGAAAATGCACCGTCCACTAATAAAGAGGCTGCTGTGTGGTACGTGTCTTTTGGCCAGTGTGCCGTATCTAGCTGATATCCTGACGCATGCCGAAGTCTTTGAAGGAGAACTCATAAACTGTTTATAAGTGGTCTGTGATAAGCTCAAAGCAGCCCATCTGAAACAAAAAGAAACGTGAGGTGCCCTGAAAAGAAATAATTTACACATTGTAGGGGGAGAGCACCAGGGATGGAAAAGAGCTACTCAAGGCACAACCACAGCATGGAAACAACTGGGTATAAACTGCCCAGGAATAAAATTAAATTGGAAACTGGAAGGAGTTCTGTCCTGGATATGTTTTTATAGGAGAAGTGAGAAAGACTTTATGAAAAAGACAGCAGATTCCAAAGAAAGAATAAATATTCCTCTGGGACTCTCTGAAAAGACAGATGGAACAAAAACAAGCTGGAAGATTAAAAATCCCCCCGGAGGTTTGTATAGGAGAGGGCTCAGACTGAGCTCGTGGTATAAAAACATCATGACAAAAAACAGTGGCTGCCTGATTATGCTTGTGCCATCTCTAATCTGTCCCCGGTCCTTTTCTCTGCTTGGTGTGGACCCAGCAAGAGGCAGGAGAAGATGGGCAAAGCACACTGTTCCCCTGGAAAACAGGCTCCCAAAGAGTGTGTTTGGTCTCAGGTTAGTGGTGGTGGCGTAACTGCTGCCCTTCTCCTGTGAAACTTTATTTAGCGGCAGCTGAAAAACACAGCAGAACACAGGGCAAATGGTTCAAAACCGAGCTGTGAGGCTAGAGGGATATCAAGACACTCCCAGGATGTTTCTATTTCCTACAATAAAGAGGCTGATGCTATTTGATAGAGCAGAGTGGGCAAGAACAGCAAGGGATAAAGCAAACAGAAGGCACATCCTGAAAAAGAACAGAGAACAAAAGCTTTGGGGCAGCCTGGTAGCGAGTGCCCGGTCCAAAGGGTGAGCAAAGAAACGGCCTCCTGCTGTTTGATCCCACCGTGGGCTGGCAAACGGGGATCAGTTTGCATTTCCTAAAAATAAACAGAACGGCAGTGAAGTGGCATCTGACAACAACTCAGCAGATGTATTCTCCTAGTGGAAACACTCCAAAATCATCCGGGTCGAAGGAGGTGACAAGACACCTACATGTATGTACACTAGCAGTTACAAGTCTCCACATATTTATTATTTAAAAAGTTATATGCTACAGAATTGTCCTGTAACTGCACCAAAAGCAAAACCCATTGGCTTTCAGCTCCTCTCTGAAGAACTTAGAAATCGGTCGCCCCTTGGGTCTGATCTAGCCCGGTGTGTGCACAAGGTGCCCCTTATATCACAAAGAGGGTGTAAAATAAGGGTTTCTTTCATCGTAAGGCAGGTTCTCAGCTGCGAAGGAGGAACATGAATTTCAGATATGGCAAACGGCCTGGAATTCATTGGTTTCAATACTCCTGCTCTTTCCTTCTTTGAACAGGCATTTCTTTTGATCCTTTGCTGTACCTCCTTGGTGCATTTCAGCTTTTGATACCAGAGAGCAACTATTGTGAAAAAAAGTGAATTTTGAAGTAGACTCTGAATACTTTGAATTTCTTCACCCTAAAATTCATGAGGGGGACATTCACATCCTCAATCCCTGGGTTTAAGGGAATCTTCTGCAATCTGAACGAGAACTCCCCAGGAAGTATTTGTCCACTCCCACCCAGAAATTTGGCCTGGAGCATGTCAGCAAAGCCTTTAGTTTTTTGGTAAATTTGGGATGAGCCTGTAATGAGTTTTAACCAACATGTTCCCTGGGTGTGGAAAGGCTTATAATTGCTTCTTGGGATAAAACCCAACTATTGCACATGCAACATTAAAAAATGTGTGATGTATCTGATTTTAGAAACCAGTAGAGCATGTAGCATAAACTAATAACCTCATTTCATAACATATACCTCTATGTCAAAGCACAGAATACTGGTGTAGCTTTTTTATTTGTTTCCAGAAATGAGATTTTTCTGATAATCCAAGAGTCTAGCTCTCACTGGTATAAATTACTATGTCACCTTAGAAATCATCGTGACTCTCAAGGTTCGTACGTCCTGAGAAATTGGCTTAAAATAAAGAACTATTAAATGGCTGTAAAACTTAACACAGTCACAGTAGCCCTCAGGTCAGCAGTCTGGAAAAGAATTTGAGTGCATTTCACGAGGAAGCGGAGTGTTTGTCACTAACTAACTAAAACCCCAGAATATCTTAAAACATCAGAGGACAATTGTTCAAGAGGGTGTGACTCCCACTAGCTGCCTTGTCAGCTCAGGAAAGAATGTGTGTGTTGGTTTGATTTTTAAACACCTATTGGGTTTAGCTGCTGAATGCTCTTCTAATCAGCAAGTAACTTCTCCACTTTGGGATTATTTTAAAGCTGACATGTAGCAAGCTACTAAAGTGAACCGAGTTAAACTTTTCCACGGGATCACACTTTTTTTCTCCTCCTTCAAAACTTTTAGGGAAACAACCCTAAACTGTTAACTGTGGATTGAAATGCGGAATCTGGATTGTTTCAGTATCCCAGGCCTGCAGCTCAGATGGGAGCGGTGGCGGATGCAGGATTCCCTTCGCTTTTCCCAGGTCAACGCCCGAGGGCTCAGACCACCTGCACAGCACCTGCAGGCAAATTATTCAGGGTAATTAGCCTGAAGACCTCCACCTGCTGCCAGCTTCCCCCCTCATTCCTATCAAACCTGGAGCCGTCATAGAAAGCCTGTGACAAGCATTCTCCTTGAATGTGAGGGCCTCTTGTTTTCTCTGGAGATGTACTGGAGGATTTACCCACGCTTCAGCTGTTGCTGTTTGCAAGATGGACAGAAGGCTTAGGAATACCACCAGCAACTACAAATGATGTATCTCAGGTAACATCAAAGTGCAGATATTCTGAATAGACCCTTGATTCCTACTGAGCTACCTTTGCTGTGTCCTGCAGGACAACCCCTAATTTTGGTCTGTTCCCATTTGTGATGCCGTTCACGCTCACAGGATGTGGATGTGTTAAAATAGAGGGAGCAAGTATTATGCTGTATAGGGTCAGCAAAGACCGGGCACTGCTGGCCCTGAGCCCCCAGTGAGGTGCAGGAGAGTGTGGCAGAAACACGTTACAAGGGATGGTCCCTGCCCTCGTGTGTCCTCAGGATAAAAGCCAGCTGAGGCTGCTTCCTGGAGAGACAACGCTGTCTGTGCATTGATGGATTCCTGCTCTGTGACGCACCACACAAGCAGCAGAGCAAGGTGGTGGCAGGGCACCCCATTTCACCAGTCGAGCAAAGGGACTCGCCTGATCCCACCCTGGTAGGGGACTGGTGACGAACTAGGACTTGGGCCTCCAACCTCGCTGTGCCAGAGAACTGTACTGATCCCCTGTGCAGAGCTGAGATGCTGCTTCTGCCCCAAAGTTGTGCGTGAGCGTGGGGAGAAAGGGGGGCAGCCGTGGAGGGGGCTGCAGAGGCTGGACAAGCCCACGGGCAGGTGTAGCAGCACGTCGGAGACTAAATGATGCAAGAGGTGGAGTTCAGCGTTGGGAGAGGCAGAGGCACTAAGTCTTGCTGTGTTCTGCTTGCTCAGATGCTCCCTCTGTCCCACGGGTTTAATCCATCTCTCTGCTGCAGGAGTAACGCACTAGCTCAGAGGGTTGCATACAGCAAGCGCACGCCTGGCAGGGCTGCTAACCTCCCATAAAATACGGGCCTTCTCACATTGCAGAAATGTGCCGTGCTTTCCTCCACTGACCCCTCTCTCAAGCTCTCACAGTCCCCTGGCTGTGTCAAGGGACATGTTTTAGTCCTGATGCACACTGTGTGGTAAAACCTGAAATAAGGGCATCTCCATGCCCACCTGATCCAACCAAGGGGACGTGGCCCTCAGAAGATCTGGGCTGGCTCAGGTGATGCTTGTCCTGTGTTGGTTCACATGATAGAGATGCTCCTTGTCATGAGACCTGCTATGGACTGGGGCAAGAGTATTGTGTCCTGGGCTTTATTATTTCAGAGGTGGTGACCACAACAGGCCAACATTTGTCATGGTGTAGGTTGGTAGCTGCTGGGGAAGAACTGCTTCCCTGAGCTGCGAGGGAAGAGGGTGCATCCAGACAGCATTCTCTGCATCCATGCAGCATCTCTGCGTGGAGGTGTTTGCTCAGGATGACAGGAGTCTTCACACGGAAGAGTCAGGAACTGCTCCAGTGTATCATTTAGCAGTGATTTGTGCATCAGTGTTTGGGAACATTGCATTTTCCAATTTTTCTGACTTTCAGTCTTGTATCTAGCAACCACACCACACCTTTTGGAAGGGAATGCATGCCAAGGTAGTTTCCTGTGAGCAAGCAGGGCTCCAGTGTTTTTCTACAGTGGCTTACCATATGATGCCTTTTCTTTTTTGCAAGAGAAAGAAATGTTTAGAAACAAGCCCAAGCCACAGATTTCAGATCAGGATCCAATTTTTTTTTTTTAAATACCCTAAAGTTGGGAAGTGCTTGCCCTAGAACATTTGGACTGTGTTCAGCTTTCTAAAATAACCCTGCCCAAAATCCAGATTCCAGACCCCACCCTCCAGGCTCATGCCGCTTTGCTTAGCAAAAGTGGAAATAGAAGTTGAATTTCATTTTGTCTGAAATTTTCACTTCACAACACATTTCATTTTTTAGTTTTGCTTTCTTAATAATTCCTGGCTGCTGCAAAACTGGTCTTTTGACCTTTCTTGCCCTCTCAACCAACAGTTTTCCAAGCCTTGTCCTTCAGGGTTTAAGCAAAGGGGGGCTGAGAGAAACTGCCACTAATTAACTGTGACAGCTGAAATCCTTGAAATTGCTATTGAACTTGGAACCTTGTACGCTATTGTTCTTAGCTCCTCTGCTGGAGTTTTGCGTGATGGTAGTTTGGATGGAAACATTTTTGGGCAGGTCCTTGGAAAAACAATGGGAAAAAGCCCTTTTAAATAACCCTGTCAAAGCCAGCAATGGCATTACTGACCAGAACTTACAGATTTCATTTCATACATCTGGAATGGAAGGGGAGCTTCCCCCCAGGTTGATGGCAAAAGTCCACCTGTCTGTCAGGGCTTAGGCAAGGAGGAACCAAACTCTTTCCAGGCATAAGGACCAACTGATGGTGCAGTATATCTATCCAGGTCAAAACTGTGCGTCAAAACCACAGTAAAGCAGGTTGTTGTTTTCAGCCTACCAGTCAGCTGCTGCTTATAATCATGAAAGCATCACTTATGACAAGGTATCTTGAGATACTTTTAAAGTATCAAAAGTATCTTGGGAAATAAGCACAACTGAACTGATTCAATGCTCAGTCTGAGCATTGAAATGTTCTGCTGGATGGCTATCCAGAACTGCTCTGAAGATGGCACAGAGAGAGAGAAAGAGAATAAAGGAGTCAAAACTATCTTCTCTGGTTCTCAGCCACTGGCAAGCAATACAGGTTTTGGTGGTGTACATTTATTCCCTAACCGCCTACCGTGGGGCAGCCTATAAAACTACTTTGCCATGTTATTTCAGCTTTGCTAAGGGATACAGCTTGTGATCCCTCAATAGACACTCTCTTTCTCTTTGTGGAATAGTTTTGAGCAAAGAGGACTTTTTGGCTTGGCCTGATGTTTTTCTTCTGGGGAATTATGGTTTTCTGGCCTTTCTAAATGAGAATACTATATCTGTGTGTGTAGTTGTATCACCCAGTCCTCTTTTTAATTAAGATGATCACCAGATTCATGTGAACCCAAGCAGAAATGTGGGACAATGTCCACAAACTGTCCTCTAGATTACACACGATTATTTTCTATTACGACAGAGCAGCACCTCAGGAACCAGGCAGGATGTACCTGCTAAGAGTGTTTTACGCTGCTGAAAACAGTTCTGTTTGGGCAATCTCGCTGCTCCTGTTGGGACCCACAAAGTTTGCTACGCTCTAGAGAAGTTATCCCCAGACCTGCTGCCTGCAGCACAGTGCTACACCCTCTTCCCTACCAAGCAGCACCCCACTCCCCAGCATAAACGTACGCCCAGGTATGGGACAGATAGAGATGACTTCCCTTCCTCAGTACTAGGTCTTGTATAAGCCTCTGCAACAGGCACAGATCGGCTTCAGAGAGCTCTGGTGTCTCAATTGACCTTGGATGAACCATATAATAAAATAATAATAAAAATAATCCAGGAATATGAATCCTGTAAATCACTGACTATTTCTGAAAGTAAATTGGATCTCTTTTAAAGTTTTTAAGATTCATTTAATGCTGTCTTTATGGCCAGCTTGTACGCTATAATGGTATGGCCCGGTCTTCAGCTGATATAAATCCTAGAGGATCCACTAAAACTGTTGTTTAATTTTTGATTTACAGTCACCTTAGTGAGACAGTCCCCGTGCTATTTCTATTCAGATAAGGAACTTGTGAAAATTGTTATGAGAGCGTATTACACTCAATTTTTTCTGACTTTGGAGGCAGATAAGAAAGCAGATCTTTGGAATCCTCTTGAATTAGACTGACACACTTTGATTTTTAAATAACTTCTCATTTGCAACTCTAATTGCTCTTGCAAATTTATCAGGCCCTTAAGGTTATTTCAGCATGTCTAAATGGCTGATTTTATTTGCTTGCTTTGTAATAGGAGCAGACCACAAACTCATGCTGTGTTTCCATATAGCAGAGTAATTACAGAATAGGCTTTGAAAATATATTTGCAATGCAGTTTCTCAATCAGATTTTTACGAGCAGATATGCCCACTCTTTTGCATATATACTTACTTTCCACGTGTTTAGAGCATCGATGGGGTTTGTTCATCCTTTAGAGTCTGGCAAGAACACTTGTCAAACTATCACTTCTGCTCTTAGAGACTAAGAAATAATTTATTGTCTTGCCATTTCTTAACTTATTCTTAGCTTGATATCCATGTCGTGTACTTGATATGAGCATATTTGCAACTGAAAAATTCAAATTTCCATGAAAAACTTAACAAAAGCATTTCTGATAATACAAGCAGGAGAGCATACAGCCCTGACTGTGATCATATGTCTGTACGTGAGAGGAATAGCAGAGTGGGGAAGGGAGCAAACAGAAAAGGTAACAAGGGACCTAGGCTGCAGCTGGTGGTGTGCTTAGAGCCCAACCTCATGAAAACACCACAGAAAGGGACAGAAAATATGGGTGAGCAGTTGTTTGCAATAGGACCGGGTGTTGTCCCACATGCTATTTCATTCCTGCTCTGCTCAGAGAAACTAGATTTGGTTAATAAAGAGGATTTGAAGTCATAAAGAGGATTTGACTATGGAATTAAAAATTAAAGTGAGTTTCTTCTCTTAATGGAAACAACTAGTGAGATCCCAAATACTGTTGAGCTACTGGAAGATAACACTGCAAGGACCAGCTATACGACTTCAGCAGCACAGAACAATAGCATAATTTCTGTAACACACAATAACTTCATCCCTGGTCTCTTAGACCTCTTTTGTAAGAGCAAAATGGCTGAGGAGAGGCTGAGGAAACCCCGCCTCTTCCCTCTTCATAAAGCTCCTGCTTGGTGCATCAGAAAGCACAAAACTGAACAAAGAGGCCAGCTGCCTGGAGCCACCAGCACTGCTGAGCCAGCGTGCAGCTGAGCCAGGGTGCAGCTGAGCAAAGCTTTACACAGCCCCTCATGCAAGACGTGGCTGGCCAGGGGCACCCAGGGCACGTGTCCTACCACCAAACTGGTCAGGTTAAAAATCCTTGCACAGACTGGACAGCAAGCTGTCCAAACCCACGGAAAAGGAGCATCAGCCTTTGGTTCGTAGTTGTTGATAATGGCTAGAAATGTTCATTTTAGAAAATGAGGTAAGTGTAATGTTACTATAAGGTGGAAAGCTTCCAAGCCTGATCCTGTCTTATGCCCCTGCTGCTCTTAGGCCTGAGACCAGACCTTAGTGGCAAGCTTTACCCGGCAGCAAATATTTATTGTGACGTTGTCGTCCCTCAAGGGAAAAAAGGGTTTATGATGGAAATGATGATGGAGTATTAAGTGCAGTGGTGCTCGTGAGCTGCACAGCTATAACAACAACCCCCAAACCAGTAAATAGGAAAAAGGCCTTCTCTGTCCAGATGGCGAGGCAGGCAATATAGCCCTACTGTATGCAACACCAGAGACTTTCCAAATCCTACTCCAAATCTTTTAATCCCTTCAGTCCTTAACGGTTCAAAATTACGTCACCATTTCCTCCATTTCAGACAGAGCTTTACCTCTTCTGCTTCCTAGCTGCACTGCAGTCTAATAGGGCTCATGCTTCTTAATCTTAAGTGGAAAAATGTATGTCAAGTCAAAACAAAGCAGAATTTCTAGATCTCCACAGGCGGTATGAGGGGTGTCTCATAAATCTGTATATGCAGATTGACATGGACATTTTGAGCTTGTCAGTCCTTTGTGTAATGTATAGATATTGGAGCAAGCCAGCAGTGGCAAGCTGAAGACAATGAATTTCCTGCACTTCCCAGCCTTATTGCAGAGGACCAGGAAATAGATGCCTAATCAGCCTTGAATTTGTAAATGCCCTGACCCAAACCCCAGCACAAGCACTGCTAGTTTACAGCTTGGCCATTTATTCCAAAATCTTTCAATCTCCTGTTTCACCAGCAGTGAATGTGGAGAAGTACAATGAATTCCTTTCTGGTAACCTGAGAATATCAGCTAATGGAAAAAAACCCAAAGAAGTGCTCTGCAACTATATTAAATTTTCAGGTTTTTTTCACTCCTGCCCCCAACTGGCTGATGTTAACATTTTTCTAATGTCCTTGAAATTACAGCAAACAGCTTGCAGGGGGAAAAAAACTCCAAACTCCCTAAACAGCTTGAACCACATCCTGAGCTGGCATAAACTGATGCAGCTCTCCTTTTTATACCAGCTGAGAAGCCAGGGTACCGCTGCTTTTATTTTCAGCTTCGCAACACAGTTACCGTAATAGAAGTAAGATACTGAGATGAGTTTTGCTCCAAGTGACATCATAAGTTAGTGGGGAGCAAAAAATGTGTTGGCAGAGCTGAATGGGGTGCTGTGAACAGAGTCCATTTGGCACCAGCACTCAGACTCCAGGATCCATGGAGATGCATCCAAGGACACAGTCTTGCATTTTGTGTCTTGCTTTTATGAACATCAAACTGATCTGTGTATTTAGAAATGGAGGAAGGAAAAATAATGATGAAAAAAATATATCTGTAGCATGGTGGCATTTCTGATTATTTAGCATATTTCACTGTAAAAGCTGAGTGATTTAAGAATTATCTCACTGTCTGTGAAGTCCTGCCCATGCTGGTATTTCTAGGCAAGCAGTTCCCCACCGATGTTAGAGACAAGTAACAGGTACACAAGGAAAGGAAAAAGGTGTAGCTGATGGAAATGATCATGTTAGACCTCCAGGGTCAGCCCCGCTCTTGCACGGAGATCTTAAAGTTTTGGCTCAGACACAAGCAGTTCAGGTGTTTTCAGTCCCCTGTGGACATTTGAGCAGCTGAAAATTAGGATAAAACACAAGTTGTCCCTAATGAGCAGTGAATGTCATGGTTGAAAGCTGTCTCAGAACATCATCTTTCCCCCCGATGGAGGAATCTTCCATCTGGGCAGATTTGACTAACTCTTGGCAACTTGGAGCCTTCACTGCCAGCATAAAGAAGAGAACATCTGGCTTACACCCATCTTTAGATTTCCATGGTTTTGGGAAAGTCACAGTACTCACTCACCCTCATCTATACCCTCTGCAGAATAATTCCATATCAAAGGTATCTAACAGAGGAATTATTGGCTTTGGCCTTTATCAACAGGGTGTTAATATTTGAAGGATGGATCAACAGTTGTCAGTTTTTCCTCCTCCATTTCAGGGAGGCAGTAAAGCTTAGGCTGATGTGACAATACTTTACAGTATGTGAAAAAAGCCACAAAGCAAAGTTAGTTACTAACTTTTTTTCCTTGACAACTCCTGAGGAACGTATGCACCTGCAAATAGGATGTACAAAGCAAAGAGTTTATCAAGCTGGAGGTTGCACAGACTGGTCAACAGGAGAACTTGAGATGAGGTTGCAGCAGTAATCTCTCCTCTGATTTGATAATTAGGCCCCATAAACCTGATTTCAGAGAAGGATCTTCCTCTTTCTACCGTTCCCAGTTCAGATTGTGTTCCTTTGGTGATGTTGGTCATGTCTAACACCATCTGGAAGGAGGAGGTGGCACCTAATCTGAGGCATGAATGTAGGGAACATTGCTGGTGGGCACTAGGGATCCTAGGCACTTGCAGGGTGCAGTTTATGAACTGAAGTTTGCAGATCTCAAGTTTGGATTTACATGCAACTGCCAAATCTCTCAAAGGTCTTGGTATTTTATCTGGGAAAAGAGATATTTGAAGAACTGCAAGTCTGGGGGTCTTGAAGAGGTCCCAAGTTACCTAGGGAGCTACTGATGTCAACAAAACCTAAAACAAAAAGCCCTATTAAAGTCAGAAGGACTCTAATGTGCTCCAGAAGACCTTTTGGAAAAGCTGACTCCAGATTTCAGTATCTGCTAACTGGAAGACCTCACAGTTTGTGTTTGGGGGTTGAAAATAACTGCACGTAATTTGGAAGCAATTTTTTCAGAGGTGAATTTTTCAAAGACAAAAGAAAGGAAAAGAACCTGAAGCCCACTGTTGTCTTGTATAAACCAAGTAGTAATGGCTTTTTGGGCAGTCTCACTTTATTTTAACAAAGCTACAAATGTATATCCCAAGTGGCTGTACTATTAAAAAACTTCACGTGGCCCTGGATACCAGGCTTGGCAGCAACTTGTTTCAGAATTTTGAAAGTGAGATTAATGAGGAAGAAGGCGTTGAAAAAGGGAGCCAGAGCAGATAGCGATTGATGTTTTTGTAGCATGGACATCCTTGTAGCACTTAGCAGGATTTTCTGCTTTTAATTTATTCTTGCATTATTCACCTGGAAAGAAAGAAAGAAAAATCCTTCAGTTCATGCACTTCATTGGAACGTGCCAGTCTCCAAGAGATATGTTAGCTATTTTCACATGGGAATGGTTACTACTTGCCATGTCTTCTAAATTCAAAGTGCATTGGGTCAAATTAATCTGTGTTGTAGCCTTCTGAAATCATGGGATTTCCAGTCAGGATGCATTTGGCCCAGAGCGCTCTGCCTGTTTTGGCTCCAGTACATTATAAGATTATTAGTTCCATATCCCTTGAAGGATAATATTCTTCCTTGGGCACAAAGCCCACTCAGGTCTCTATGTACCACTAAACTAGGCTATAAAGAATAGGTGCAAACCCTGCACAGGAACTTCACTGATCACGTCAATACCTTTTTGAGTTGCCTGTTGAAAGAACATATTCAGTGATGGGCTTGGTGTGCCCTGCCCAGTCATGAAAGCTCTGAGGATCGAGTCCTTCTACACAGCTACCCTTAATTTTGGGAAAAGAATTTTTCTAAAACAATAAAATTCTGCCAACTCCTTCACCGTGTTGCCTGTGATAAAAGTGCTCATTCAGCCGGTGTAGTTACAACACCTGCACTGTTCTACTGTCTGGGAAACGTCCTGCATGTCTGCACCTCCAGCTTGCCCAGTGTTCAGCTCCTGTTGGGAATTCTCCAAATTAAACTCCTCTCTTTTCCTTCCCAGGCACCACACGTTCCTTGTTCCTGAGCTGCACAGAGCTCAGACAGTGCCCTCCCCATAGCAGCTGACTGTCCATCTGTCCATAAGTGGCACTGAGGTGAGGAACTCAATGGGCACTTTGGCTAATGTCATGTGCATTCCATGTAGCGGATTCAAACATGAGTCTGAACATCACCACGGAGGTCTTGCTGCAGCAGAACACTACAGATGCCTGAAATACAGTCCTTGCCAAGGGGGAGAAGAGGAGCATGAGACAGGGCTAGGGGTGTGTGCCTTACACTCAGGGCACAAGACTTGACGGAGCTCAATCTGTAGGTTACAGCCCAGAAAGTCTGAAATGCCCCTTTACACTGAGCTCCACAGAAATTTCCCTCAAGTCTGGAATGCCTCTGTGCTTTGAACAGGTGGGAAAGGAGAAGTTGAACAGATGAGAGCTTTGCTGTCATGTTTTGCTGCTGTTTGATGAGAAGTCTTCACCAGGAACAGAAACTGAACCTGCTGTGATTTGGGCTCTAGGCTGGGATGTAAAAAGCGTGTATGAAGTCTCCAGGCATAGTTTTCCTACAGTCTTGAGTAAATCACTCATTTCTTATTTGCAGAAAGGGATTGTAGGCCTGTCTTTATCTGTCTTACCCTGGTAGGCTTGAAAGTGCTTTGTCAAGACCATGGTTTGGAAAGTGCTTAGCCACTTTTGGCCAAAGCCCTTAGGTGCTCCTGTAATACAAGGCAGGAAGAGCAGCAAAATTTAAGGAGATCCTCCCTCAGGATGGAGGGAGGAAGAGCCTTTCCAGAGCTGAGTACTGCCATAGTCTGTATTGCCTGCAAAACTAGACTGAAGTTCAAGGTAAATACAGTTTCTTTTGTTGATGCCTTTACTAAAGGCAAAAATCTGATAGTTTCTAATAAATCTAAAACGTAAAACTAAATGACTTAAGATTCATAAGAAAACTGGTCTCCTACCTGGGAGCCTGTGCAGCTTTCAATGTAAGAAACAGGCCATAACCCCTCCATAGGCAATACAATTAATCAATAATAAAATTATGCTAAGCCAGTGCTGCTGATCATTTCAAGGGATAAGTATAGTTATTCTGGCTCGCAAATAAAAAAACAAAAGTAGTTGAAAGTTAGAACATGGAGCAAATGGACAATTCTGAATCCTCCCTCTATTGTTAAACTGTACAAATCTATTGCTTTTCTAGTAAATAATCCCAGTGCAGAGCATTTTCTTGCCAATATTTTCAGCAGCAGAAGCCAAGCCAGAAGGTTCTGAAACCAACATATTGGCATGGGCGGATTTTTTTCTCCTTCTCCTAATATACCATGGAATCTAGTTAAATATTTTTCCACTCCTTACTTCTCTCTGCGTCTTCTGGAGAAAATGTGAGTCCTATTTCCTCATAAAAATATCTTAGCATTTGACAGGTTGGGTGTCTTTGATCCTGAAATGTTTTTGGATGATTTTTCTCCCCCACTTTGACTTTGTAATATAACGCTCCATAAAAAGTATATGCATATATGCAATTTTAAAAGGGAATCCTTATTTGAAATTAAACTTTTACACCAATTAACCTCCTCCCAGTGTGCTATAAAGTGCAGTAAAAACAGTGCTCTTACAGAGACCCTTGCAATTCTCAGATTGATGCCTCCCTGGCTGTGGAACCCAGAACATCTGCTTTAAATTAGCTCTGATGGAAGGTCTACTTGTAAATGCATGACTTAATCAGCCTTACTAAAGTAAATGGCACATACTGTAGCAGAGGGTGCTTCAGAGTCAGACTCAAACCTGTCTTTCTTTTGAAGTGGGGGGGGAAAGGGGGGCAAACTTTAAACCAAAGGCGATTTCTTTTTTTTTTTTTTTCTTTTATGAGCTGACATTAGCAGACGTGTGGCTGTACCATAGCCAGTCTAACTCCCAAGCAACATGTGCAGCTGTAGAGGGTAAGCCTGCCTTGCTCCTCCCCATGCTCATATACCCATGCTTTCAGGCCCCATTTAGGTGAAGACTGCGGTGCATTCGTGGAGGCGTGCTAGGTAGTCTTCTTGTCTGCCTGCAGGCTCTTGCCCACCATCCCTGAGAGGACCCGGTTTGTCCTGAGAAAACTGTAACAGCAGCTCATCTAGACGACTTTGCACAAAGATGAGTCTCTGCATTGCTCAGACCCTGCTAACCTTTCCTGAGAAAAAGGAGCCACAGGCTTCCTGTTGGTTTTTAACAGTGGGGATTGTGAAGGGTGAAGAATTGCAGAAGGTCCTTATGAGGCTGAGTGACTGCGCAATAAAATGACAGATGAAATTCAGTGTATATAAACATAAAGCGATGCACGTGGGGAAAACCAATCCTAGATTCATTATAAAATGATGGGCTCTGAGCTATTACCACTAAGAAGTGAGCTTTGAATGAAAACATCAGCTCAGGGCTCAGAAGCCACCAGTAAAAAAGCAGATCGAATGTTAGGAATGATTAGGAAAGGAATAGGAAGCAAACCAAAAATCACTTCATCACTCTCTACAGCCATGGTTCATCCACACCTCAAATAATGTGTGTTGTTCTGTCCCCTCATCTGAAAAAAGGATATAGTAAACTGGAAAAGGTTCAAAAAAGGGCAAAAAGGATGATCAAAGGTTTGGAATTACTTCCATATGAGAAATGATTGACTCTGGAAAAGAGACAGATTGAGGGTAGGGGTATAACAGAGGTCTACAGCACCGCAAATGGTAAGGAGAGGTTGAGCAGGGATCAACTGTCTTTTCCAATGCAAGAACTAGTGGACACAACATAGAGCTAGTAAGAGCCAGGCTGAAAACAACAGGAAGTGTTCACATGGTGGTAGCAGAGCTATGAAAATCCCTATGAGAGGATGTTATGGATGCAAGAAGTTCAGTGGTTTCAAGGGGAGAATGGATGAGAACTTAGGAAAGATTAATAGATTAGGGAATCAGAAGCAAGGAACTAGAGAAACTACTGCCAGAGAAAAGAAAAACTAGAAAAAAATTTAAAAAAAAAGATCTAGAGAGGAAAAGCATAGCAAAGGAAAAGTTTCTGTCTGGGAAAACAGAAGGACTGATCTGGAAAGGGACTACACGTGCTTGCAAGCTGTGTAAGAAGACTTGTAAAATACACATGGCAGGTACAGGGACACAGACCAAAGAAGATGTGAAGAAAAAGGGGAGAAAGCCACAAAGGTACATACAGGTGGGAATGAGGACCATCAGGACTGGAAACAGCTAGAGAAAAAAAAAAAGTGAAGTAGAATGAGAGGGGAGAGATACTCAGGGAAGTAAGGTCTGCTGTTTGTCTGCCAAGGAGAGTGAGCTACATGCTGAGGACAGCAGAATGATACCATGTCAGGACAGTTCATTACTGCATACTGGTTGTGCTGAGGCATTACACATCCCATAAAAAAATAAAGTGGAGGAACAACATCATAGATGCAAAGCAGGGTCCACAAAACTCAGAAATTACTCAAACCAAAGCTGCCTGTGCAATCTTAATTTAGCTCTATTGTTCTTTCCAGTCTAATTACTCAAGTATATCCTTTTCACAAAATTAACCCACGCATCTCATTTTGTCTGCCCTTGCCCAGAGCAGCTTTCATCCCCTCTACATTTGAATAAGGCTGCTCTCTACTTGCTGTTCGTTGAACACTAGGGGAGAAGCCACAGAAGAGAGAAGGACCTCTTCTCGGTGCCCATGTCCTCATACCCAAATAACAAAGCAATAATTACAGAGCCAGACCTTCTGATTCCCCACAGGCATCTGTCACTGCCCTGCGGGGAGGTCCCAGTCCAGTCTGAGCAGCACTAGGAGCTGCAAGGTAGTTGAACATGCTCAGTAAAAGCATTTTTCATGTTTTTTTTAGCAGACATCTAAAAAGTGTTCTCTGAGCATGTGGGAATTGTGAGTTTTTCAGTGACTTCTTGCTTGTGCTGTATGGGGAAATTTTCAGAGGCACAGCAAAAGGCACCCTCCAACAACTTACAAGCTCAAGTTCTTCATTCAGAAGGTAAGAAGCACTACAGCTCTTCACAGGAAAGGCACAAAAAATTGTTTTAACATAGATAAACCAGTATGTTTCCCCCAACTCTATTTTTTTGAAAGACACAAGTCCTTTGTCTTGAATAAATGCGTCTTTTAAAAAGTCCCAAACATTCAACCTGAGGCTTCTAGTATATATGAGATATCTTTTCATAAATTATAAGCAATCAAAATCAGAACATTACAATGGCAAATGCCGAGCAATTATAATAAAAGGCAGTGTAATTGGTCCCACATGTACCAGAATTAACATCAACATCATTATGCCTTTTTTTTTCTTATTTTGGAACTACCTGTACTTGGGAAGAGAGAAGTTTTAAAATAACAAGTGTAAACACTAAGAACACTGGAAAAGAAAAGTGGAAAACATGGATGCTGTGTTACCAAGCATTATGCATTTCACTTTACAGGGATATCTTTATTTTCTACAGTGTTCTTCAGGAATGCATGCATTAGGGCATGAGATTGGGTCCTGGTGGATTCAGTGGAACTTTAATATAGGCCCTTAAACCGGATTGAGGCTTTTCCAACCCAGAAATCATATGCTAATACAAATCTCAATAGTCGTGTTAATTTAACATTACCATTTGTATCCACACTCATTGAAGTGGGTAGATAAAGACTTAAAGACTGAGATAATTTAGGGTCGGAGTGGTCCATTAGGTTATCTAGTCTAGTTTAGCAATGTGTAATCCAGTTACTAAGGGTAACTCTCTTTTGAGACCAGTAATTTGAGTTTGGCACAAGACCAAATCGGGTTGACTGCAAACCTCTTTTCCAGAAAGGCATCGTGTCCTGATCTGAAGACATAAAGAGACAGAAAGCCTCTCACTTTCCCTGGTGATGAGTCCCTGCCCGTAGCTACTCTACCTGTTCAACATTTCCTTCCAAGAGTTAAAACTCTTTCTTCCACCTATGGGTTTTTGTGACGCCATTTCTTTTTGGGTTGGAGAGCCTCCAGTACTTGGCAGTAAGTCACTTCTCAGTCTTCTGTTTGCTTATTTTTGATGAGTGAAACAGCCTGAGCTCTTTAAGTGTTTATCCATCATTTTCTCCAGCCCTTGATCAGCATTTCTGTTGCACAAAAACTCGACATCCAAAACATTAAGTGACCGCTCCCATTCATGTGGCTTACTGCATTACAGACCACGCTTCCCACCCTGCACAGGACAGCATTGGACCCTTGTTCAGAAATCCTCCTGGTCAGCCATACTACCAAAAGGCTTAGATTTTATTTTTCTGAAAGAAAAGCTCTGCAAACACAGCCAGTGCATGTTTGGCAAGCAGCTGCTTCTTCTGTTTCCTCTGTTGAGATGCTTGGGACTCTCTGTCTGAATTGCTCTACACTTCACAATATAAAAATACAGTTTCTGGGGAAAGCCCCCTCTCTCTGTGCTGGTTCCAATCAAACCAGAATTAAACCAGAGTTAAATGGCAGCTTTCAAACCCCCGCATTTCCTGGGGGCCTGCTCTTTGCTATCAATCCATCATTTCTTTACAGCTCATTTTCAGATGCATTTGTTAGAAGGAGAAGTTATTCTCTGGCTACACCCTTCTTTATGTCATAAATCAGTCGCTTCTGGCCTGCCTGGACACTGCTCAGCGCTCCCAGTGCCATTCCTGCCAGCCCTCACAAAATGCAGCGGGCTGAGTCATACCTCCGCAAAAGGTCGGTAATTGCCCAATTTCATGTTATTTCTTTTCCATCAGAGAGCCAAACTAGGGGTGAACATTTACATTTTTTGGGTAATACATATTCTAAATAATGCCTTGTTGCTGTTCCCCCCCTTCTACTTTCTTTCTGGTTTATTCATTATATGTGATTCTAAAAAGCATTTATTTAGCATTGGTCTTTTAGTGTTAGAAAATGGGGAGACATTGATTGGTAGTTGCTCATGTGAAGTTGTTTAAATAGTACTTTAAAAGACATTAAGCAGCATTTCACATCAAAAACCACTCAGACACATGTATTTGGAAAGATACTGCCTAGACTCATATTTCCTGTATTAAAATACTTGTATAAAAATGTGTTCTTTTCTGATTTATCAAACAAGCAAATGACCCTCTGGAGAGTTTCTGGTTCAGACACGAATACCTAATCAAAATCTTAGTGAATCATTTGAACTTGCTAGCATTTTCCATCTGAAGACCATTATAAATGTATCAATATTATGGTGTGTGCATATGCAATACATGCCTGAAATCTGTATCGCTACAATATTAGCTCTTGAGATGTGCAAGTATAACTGCATACAAGAACACCAAGAAGATGTACGGAGAATATCAAATCCTTATTTGCATTTGGTTTGCTATGTGCTGACAAAATGTTTAGCTGAACTTATCTACCCAGCTCAGCACCATAAATTTCAGCTGAGGTAGGAGGAACTCCTTTTCACATAATTGTTTTGCACATTGAGGGACAAGAAAACACGAGAGTGAGACCCACTGAGCAGATCTTAGTAGATAATTTGACCCATCTGTAGGATTTAGCAGTAGGTTGGAAGATGTCAAAATATTTTAAGCAATTTAAAAGTCATGTGTCTAATTCAGCCCTCAGATACAGAAGCAGAAAAAACTCTGCCAGATGTTGCAAGAAAGACAGGGAATTGTGGCAGACGTGGAAAAAATCAGAGTGAAAAGAGAGAGGACAATGTACAGATTTTGGCTTAAACCAGGAATTCAGGTCCTGATCTGAAACCCAACGGGGCTGATGGAAAGATTCCTATTGTTCTCAAGGCTTTTTGCTAATATTTCCTAATATTAGCTAAACAATATTAGAGGTCATGAGGCACTGAAATATCACAGGGATGACAGGCACAGTGCCTGATACAAATTAGAAGGATTTTTGCTTAGGCCTAAATAAGCTGAGACACAAGATATATGGGCGATAAATGTGTATGCATATATATATGTGTGTATATATATGCTTAGCATGGGTTTTATGGAATTACTCTCTCACAAGGAAGCCGGGGAGGAGCATGCCCCAGCCCCACAAGTGGCCAGCCCTGAGTAAGGGTGATGGGCTAGGTGTACTTCTGGTCCCTAGGCTGTTGAGAAGAAGCTAAATGCCCGCTTAGGCAGAGGGGAGAAAAGCTGCCAGAACTGCTGGTACTGGCATAAGGAGCTGTAGTTTGTTTGGCTTCTCAGATACGGAACTTCCTAAACTGTGAAAAAGAAAAGAAAAAAAAAATCCCTATACAGAGTATAAAACACCTCATTCATGAGAAAGGAGAGGAGCTAAATTTCCCTTTTCACCACAGGAGAAGCCTGCTGCAGACTGTGGCCAAGGAAGAACAGAAACTAAAGATTTATTTGCTTGTATTGTCAAAGATCAGAAGCTAAAGCTAAGCCACTAAGTGACATTTGAACAGCTGTGGAGAAGAAATCTTAGTTAGGCACTAATGAAGTAGAGAAAGCTATGGCTGACTGGCAGACTGAGGGCTCAGCTTATGTATGTAGGAAACTCTCAGTATTAGTTCTGCTAACAGAAACTTCTTGTGAGTCAACTGAAATGCTTCTGGAGCAGAAGATAATACAGTGAAGATTTTTCCCCTGATATCCAATCTAAACCTCCCCTGACACAACTTGAGGCCATTTCCTCTTGTCCTATCACTTGTTACCTGTGAAAAGAGACTGACACCCACCTGGCTTCAACCTCCTTTTGGGTAGTTGTAGAAAGCAATAAGGTCTCCCCTCAGCCTCCTGTTCTCCGGGCTAAATGACCCGCATTCCCTCAGTCGCTCCTCATAAGACCTGTTCTCTAGACACTTCACCAGCTTCACTGCTCTTCTTTGGACACACTCCATCACCTCAATGTCTTGTGGTGAGGGGCCCAAAACTGAACACAGTACTCGAGGTGTGGCCTCACTAGTGCTGCTGGGCCAGGGGGACAATCACTTCCCTAGTCCTGATGGCCACACCATTTCTGATACAAGCCAGGATGCTGTTGGCCTTCATGGCCACCTGGTCACACTGCTGGGTCACATTCAGCTGGCTGTCGACCAACACCCCCAGGTCCTTTTCTGCCAGGCAGCTTTCCAATCACTCTTCCCCAAGCCTGTAGCGTGTTGCATGGGGTTGTTGTGACCCATGTGCAGGACCCGGCACTGAGCCTTGTTGAACCTCATACAGTTGGCCTCGGCCCATCCTCAATCCAGTCTGTCCAGATCCCTCTGTAGAGCATTTCTACCCTCAAGCAGATCAACACTCCTGCCCAACTTTTTGTCATCTGAAAACTTACTGAGGGTGCACTCGATCCCCTTGTCCAGATCACTGATAAAGATATTAAAGAGAACTGGCCCCAGTACTGAGCCCTGGGGAACACCACTTGTGTCCGGCCACCTAGATTTGACAGTTAACAGCAGTGGACACCCCCTGCCATCAACATGGGTCTCTTATGATGGGATTCACATCTCAAGCTTGTTTGGTAAGTGCCTGTCCCATCACAACTGGCCTAAACCTACAGATTGTACTGGGGCAGCTTCCTGTGTTTGAGTAGGGACACTCTTAACGGTTTTGCAGATCTCCAGTTCACACAACTATCCACCTTGAGTTAGCTAGGAAAATAGTGCCAGGAATTACATATATTTTTCTAGTCAGTAGTGAAAAATATTCCCTTATGGACCCCTGGATTTCTAGACCTCTGTGAAGGCATGGCTGATCGGCCACTTCTGGAATGACCATTTACCACAGGATTTCACTCAGACTGTTTGTAATGGAGAGGAATTGTAGGCCAAATATCATATTAAGTGCCTCCGTGCAAAAGAGTGTCTTAGTAATTGTTAGTGCCAGCATGTTAAAAGCTTAGATAAAATATTCTGTGGTTCTGCATCAGACATGGGTGTTGCTGGATATCCTCCATAAACTGATACCTGATTATAATAATCAGCACAGTGATTTCCAGTGTGGCTGTTTTGCTCTGTTACTGAAATAGGAGCACATCTAAGTCTGTGTGGGTGTGTGTCTATCCATGTACTTCTGCAAGTGTGGAAATTAACTCCATTTCTGTATTTCATTTCATAGCAAGGGCCAATTTCTTGCACTTAATGCCCATCAAGAGTTTGTCTGACTCTGTAGCATGACACCTCTGGAATTATGCCTTGTAATTCAGGAATTTCGAGGTTTGTAAACCCTCAAACGTTTCATTGTTGCCTTTGTTGTTCCATATTTGCCTTCCCTTATATATCTCACTGCTTTCTTTTAGTTAAAATATACGCTATGATGGCCTGGGATAAAGTATGTAGACCATATCTGCATATGGGGTAGGCTAGTAGAAGCTACTCCAGAGTTTCCCTTTCAGTAAGAGGGCTTTGCGACATGAACATAAATCTTTGAAGTATGTGTTGAGCCAGCTGCTACATCATTTAAAAATAGTCAGGTTGGTGCCAACAAGACAGATCGCTCAACTTGGGGGCCATAAACAGAAATCAAAGGCATGCATTAGCAATGCCCCAGTGTTTGTATGGTTCCGTGATGAACCCTCTGCCCCTTCTAGCACGTACGTGATGGTGTTACAGAATAGTCTGCTGTCACTTCTATAATGTATCAATGGCGCCCAGCCTGGGAAGGTGCCGTATGTTGGAGGCTGTACGAAGGTGAAAGACATTTTCTAATTTTTAATGTTAGATTGCAGTGAGTTTTCTCAACTTCACAATAAAGGAGAGGTTTTAAGGGTTCTTGTTCTTACATCCCCAGCAGCTTGGGTGACATGCCATTTGGGTATTAAATACTTGAAAAGGGTCGAAGCCTATGAAGTGGTCAAAGGGAAAAGAAACAAGGTCAAAAGTTTAAGCCATGATACATGGTAGGCAAGGAGAACTCATATTTTAAGCAGTCTAGACAGCATATTAGCAGAGAAAGCTTACTGTGTTGTACTCTGTTTATGGGAGTTTTCCATAAACTGCAAAAAATACTAGGAATGCAGCATAACCCAAGCTTTGCCTTTTCCTGTTGAGAATAAACTGTTGTGCAGTTTATGTTCAAAAAGCATGGCACCTATACACACTTAATTCAAGTAAAAGGGCCACAGGGCCTTAGGGGAAAAGATGCAAAAAACCCCCAACCTTATTTAAGATTATTTTTTCCCCCTCCAAAAAAAAAAAAAGTAATTTACGTATCTGTCTGGAGACAGGTATAACGTAGCCATTGGTGCTTTCTGGCAGATTTAGGAGGCAACTGTAGTATTTGGGCACCTGTGTTTTTTATGTTCACATGTATATATTTTCTTGTTTGCAGAATGAAAAATATGCAGTCTTGATTCATTTACTTTGCTCAGCTTGTTTCAAGCTTTTTTTTTCTCACTGAATAAAAAGCAAAGTATGTGGCATTTTCAGTCCATAAATCTCGCTTGCTGTGGGCTAAGTTCTGCTCACAGCTCTTATTTAGAGTAAGTTAATGAGGCTAACACGTACCCCAGGGCAGAATTTGGACCTCTGAGGCTACCTGGGTAAAGCCGCCTAAGTGGAAGGATGGTTAAAGCACCGGCTTGGGACTTGACAGACTTGGGTTCAGTTCAGTTCAGCTCAGCTCTCTGATGTGACCTGTGAGCTCTTGGGGGAAGTCGCTCACACTCTCTCAGGCTCCATGGCCGTGCTCCACAATGGTCTTGGATTGCAACACTTACACTCTTTCTTTTCTCCGGTTTTGTGCTCAAAATTCACACCCTCATCTCCCCCTTTGCATCACTACAGAAGTGGAAATGATCATTATTTTGGTCTGATATGAATGCCAGTTCTTTGGAGCACGGACCACTTTTTTGTTTGATTCCTTTCTACAAGAAAGTAAAATTGTCTGAAATGTTCTGTCAACAGCAGTGCCATCAAAAAATCTGATTATTGATGTACCATACATCTATTCACTCTAATCAAGGAATCCTTGCTAAAACTCACTCAAGAAATACTGCTCTTACCCTCTAAGGTTACCTGGAGATACGTAACTAAAAGGAGGGCACCGAAATAGCTGCCCGTGTGGGTGCATATCTAAAATACGACTGTCAAGACAGTTTTATGCAAAACACCTCAGCTATTCCAGTTCTGTCTTTCACTCAGACAGACTGATCGTCTAAATTGTGAACACGTTCATAGATCTCATGAAGAAGAACCCCCTGTCTGGGCTCAGGCCTATAAACCACCACCATCAGTTATGTTTTTCAAGGAACACAGCATTCTTTAGGAATCATTTCTGAAGTTTAGATCAGGAGTTTAAAATATTGCAGTGGGATTTTCCTCTTTCGAAGCTGTGTTGGGCCAACGCAGAGCAGTTTTGTAAAGCCCACCACAAATACGTTGAGTCGTGCTGCTCCCTTACCTGCAGGTGTTTATGTATACTAAGCATTTTGCTTAATCTTTTGTGTATGCAAACACTGTGAGGTTATCAGGTTCAGCTTGATTTGGCTGGATTTGTATTTTGTAAAGGTGAGGCCATTAGAAGACAGAACAGGCAGAAAAAACAGTGGGATTGAGAAAGAGGAAGGCAGGGAGGTTGGGAAAAAACAAAGATGTGGAAGCTGTGTGAAAGACCAAAAAGGGGATAGAGAAAAACTATTAACTAACAAATATTATCTATATCAAGTTTATAACAGCCCAGCTAGCTTCGGCCTCAAGAGATATGCCTGATCTTATACAAATGTTATGATACTATGAGAGTTTTAATTTTGACTTATATGTTCTTATTGCTTGTGTGTGATCTTAGAGCATCACTGAAAAAGGATTGAGAGACAGTGGAGCAAGCAGCTATTCTCTGCCAGGAAGATAGTTGGGATTTGAATCCCAAATAGGATTAAAGCTTACAGCAGCCCTTGCAACAAAGTCAAGGTGCTGCCGTTCTGTTCACTGGGATGGCAAGCATCCAACCTGCCATCCCAGAATGAAAAGTTTCTTTCGGAACTTACCTTCCCAAGAGAGTAAGGATGTATGAACTTCTAGCAAGGTAAGCTGAGGAAACTCACATGGAACAGAAAGCTCACTGTGAAGATGAGATGAGGGAGGATTTTTAGCAATGTGCAGTGATGAGTCATTGCAACTTCTATTAATATAATTGGCACGTATGTAAATAAATTCACATGTGCTCCTCTGAAAAGTTAGCTCATGAGGTCAGTCAGCAATAATAAACCAAGAAGAAATGCAGCTTCATAAAAACAGTGAGCCACGGCATTATTTTCCAGGCATTTTAGAAAGAAAAGGAACAATCTGGTCATTTGCAGTGAAACAAATGACTGTGTATCTCAGAAATTGTCTTTTAGCTCTGCACAGGTATGTTTCATGCACTTCAGAAACCACATTCATTTGCATGTGGTTTCATAGAAAAGTTTGCTGAGGAAATCTGTGCATTCTCTGATTGCTTAAGGACAACATATGGTGCGTAGATATATGGCCAGATCTGGGAATGTAAATCAGCACAGCTCCCTGGAGATCAATGGAGCTTCATTATGCTTTACCCGTTGAGGATCTGACCATGTATAACAGGAGCTGGATGGAGTCCTTTCATGTTTCAGGTAGTGTTATACATTAGCACCACAATGTAGGGCTGCCTTTCTCCCCTCCCTCGTAAAAGTCTGAAACCTGTTGCCTATTATGCCCTTAGCCACCCATTCATAGTTCAGACACCCTTGAGTCCAACTTTGTACAAGAAGAAACTTGTGTTCTCTGAACAAAAGCTGCTGCTGCTCTTAGGGTGGGACTTCCCAGACTTATGGGTTATCCTAATAAAACCCAGGAATGTTTTAAAGGCAGTAGCATTAGAGACCACCAACTATTTTATTGTTGAAGTCTAAAAGAAAAATCTATTATACCTGAGATTGACCCTGTAGCTGTTTCTTTTAGCAGGCTCCTTACAAAAGTCGAAGGGCTGATTTTTTACAAGGGCATTAATGCATTATTTTAGATTGCGTGAGTCTGGATATTTACACACAACTATATAATAAGCGTGTGAGAAAATAAACTGGATTTGGCCTCGTCACAGCTCCTTTCTAACACAGAACACAGAAGAAACTGTATAAATCAAGAGGACCAAATCTTGCCTGTTCAGTATGGCTATTTTTACTTTCCTAGATGTTTGTCTGTCCTGTCTTCATCAGCGTAACATGTGAGCAGAACATACATGCATAAAATAGGTCAAAACATACATATGTCCTCACAATCCTCCCATGAAACACAGCATAGTCAATAAACAAACAGGGAATTTTATAGGTTGCAAACTGAATCACCAAAACCTGAAAACCTGAATCATCTCAAAAAGGTTCAGTGCACAATTTCCAGTGACATGAAAGGACTAACTGATCTGATGGATCCAGGCTTCCCATGCCCAAGGCTGTATAAGAAGGTATCAGGTAATGAATCAAGTTCTTTTGAGAGCCAAACCAATACCGTGCACATCATTTATTTTAACACTTGTCCTGCTGAATGTAATAAAGCAGATGATGTAAAAGCAAGCCATACTCCACAGTAAATGAAAGTGGCTAGTGGCTGTTGTCCTGGGCACATGGCTTTTAATTTTTGGAAATGTTGATGACAGGTTTGCTTATGGTACCCCAAATTAGATTCAGTGATCCCAGTGCCTCATCTAGATTCCTAGATGGTCATATGGTTATGCAGAACATCCTTCACCAGCCATACCTTTTGCCATTAATTATAGCTTTGTTAAACTTTCTGTCATGAAGTACTGTTTAGGGAGGATGTGAATCCACAATGCAGATTTTCAGAGGTGAGGATTTAGTTACACAAGTGTTCCTTGCCTTCTCAAAAGAGCAACGTCCAACTGTCTCTCTCAATACAGGATGATATATGTAACTGAGAAGATCTGAGCCCTGCCATAAAACTTGGTGTAGCCCTGACACTTGAGACATAGGGCCAGGTTGTCAAACTCTCAGACAAAGAACAGTTGTTCAAAATACACTGAGGGAACCTGCATCTCCGCGTGTGAATGTCTGCCACGGTGTATGTGGTAGCCTAATTTACACCTACAGATCCCAGTAAGAGTTTGTACTGCCTGCTGATAGTGAAGGTTACAGGAACTGATCTGAAGGAAGGCTTACAGAGCTGGCTCCTTGCCTTGCTAGTTCAGAGGAAAATTCCTGCCAATTTGGCTGGTTTTAAGTTATACTTCAAATGAGAGAAAAACAGAAATTAAAAGCGTTGGATAGATTTTGGCCTTATCTTAAGGTAGTTTGATTTAAATTAAAATGTGATACTCGACATGGGATTACATCTTAAGATGTCCTAGTTTGATTCCCCCTCCACACAAGAGTGGAGAAAAACAGACACAAAGAAACAGTGATCAAGATCTAGAGATTTAAAAATCAGCTGGTGTGCTTAGTCCAACGTATTCCCTGATCTACCCACACATTTATTCTCTTGCTCACACACAGACAGAATTAATTCATCCCAAGATGCAATTGTGCATCTGTTTTATATATTTGACTAGTCACTTCAGAAATATTTTTAACTTGTGGGGAGCATTTACAAGTGTAAGAGCAGGAAAGGTGACAAATAAATGTGAGAGTATACATTTGCCAGATAAGAATAATGAGACATAATAACTATGGACAAAAATCTACTTCTCTGTGATCCATCCTATATGTAATCCCCAGTAGGGATTCAGTGCTTTCACGTGGAAAATATTGAGAGGTTATAAGGAAATCCTGCCTGTTTACAGAAGGCATAGGTAGGAGTCAGGTCATCTACATCCGCATCTATAGTAGCACAAATTTCTACTGCTTGGTTTGAAGGTAATCTCAAGCTGTCGGTTAAATCAGGCCAGCTGCTATTAGCTGCTCATCCAAACCAGCACATGACAATATGAAGCAATAGATAGGAATGTACAAGGCAGGATAAAGTCTAAATAAAGGACCCTGTTGCCTTTCAGACAAACCCCTTGTTTCCTCAGGTGAACTTTTGCCTTCATTCCTACTCATGAGTTTGTATTCTTCCTATGAAAAATCAAAGATGTTGTCCTCTCTGACAGCAACTGGGTCTTAAACAAGTCTCCTGACTTAATTTGCTCCCACACAAATGCAAGCTGAAGATCCATCTCTGTTCTGAGCCCCTGCTTCTTTCCAGGTTACTTAAAATGTCAGGGATTTCTCTTTCCTTCTAACCTGAGGATCCCTACTGACAGGGCTGCAGATGAGGAAAGGAGGTTGACCACAAAATGCTGAAAAGTGAACTACCTCCGGCTTCCTTCAAATCCTTTTCCTAGTCCTAAAGGAATGCATTCAGGAGGCCAAATGTCTCAGGAAGCAGCTGCCACACTAAATACTTCTAGCTGGGGATCGGTCCTGAGATGGTGGGAAAGTTGAACTGGTTTGGAAAATGTTAGTGAAATTGCCTTCGAAACCAGCTTAGCGGAGAGCTGCCACTCAGCTCGTGTTTCAGTGGCACAGAGGAGATAAGAACCCCCCCCTCGCAGTGCAGAGGCCGGGAGCTTTTAGCACTTGAGTCAAATCTTGTTTAGGGTAAATAAGCAAAATCACAGTGCTTCATTGCTTTGGAACCAGGATGTTTTTTTTTCTCCTTCTGAAGGATGACAGTCCATTTTGTGCAGTATACCCAAGGGGTGCAATGTCAGGAAAAGACATCTAAGGTCACACATTTGAGAGTTGTGGAGTTAGAGTGGGATTTAAAGCGTGCTGTAGTCGCTGAGATTGTGTTCTGGTACCGCTTCAGGAGCAAGGCTGCATCCCAACACGGAGAACGTGTGTGTTCATTACAAGGGAGGAAAAGCTGATTGCATCAGGGGCTTGCTTTACTTCATATCCTATGTCCAGAGACCTTGGTTAGTGCAAGTGCAAATGGGCTGAAAAAGGAAATAAAAAGCTTTGATTCAGCATATTTATATCAAAACTCATCAACTGTGACTAGCTTATTCTCCAGTGACCAGAGCTGTGGGGGAAATAAGATTTATTTTTGCTCTTTGGTTTTCTTGGGACAGATGTTATAATTTAGGAAGATCATCATCACTTTTTTTTTTTTTTGTTTTGTTTTGGAGTATAAATTCTTGTAAAAATAATGCATCTCTGTTGTACAGAGAAACTCCAACAAAGTTTTTTTGGGGGATAAAACCTCCCCAAATTCTAATTCTCCTAATCCCTGAAGTGTTTCAGGAAAGTGGGATAGACCTGCCGTTCGCAGAGCAAGAGGAGTTGCTACTTTGCAGAGTGTTGCAGCCAAGACCGACCTCTGCAGGACAAAGTGGAACAAGTCTAAGGAAAACCAGACTGAATGGAACTGTGGCTTGTAGTAGTAGCAATAAAAAGTAAGTGTTCTCCCATTTTTTGGATAAAGTCTTTCCTCTTTCCCTATTTTCTTGAGTCAAACTTGTAGTGTATGTTTACAGAAAGGGGCAGGTGAAATTTTTGTGTGAGCTCCAGCCCTCCTCAAAGAGGGTTTCATTTGTTCCCATTGATGCACAGAGTGGTTCTGAAGGGTAATAAACTCTGGCCACTAGTTTTAATCAGGGTGAAAAGCTCCTTGCAAACTGGTTGTCGGGTCCTAAGACAAGCCATGCTTTGCTATGAATTTGAAAAGTCACACGATGGTGAAACTCAGCCCAACACTGAAAAAGGTATTAACATTTTTCCAAGCCCCGTAGGACCAAACGTGAGATGGTGGATGGGGGTGTGTGTGTGGCAGATTGGGACTTGTTTCTCCTTCTACATGCTGACTCTTAGTTTAAGTCTTTTTTTTTTTTTTTTTTAAGGGTCCTGGATCAAAAAGTTGCTTTGACTGTTTTAATGACTGTTCTGGTTCTTTTCCCTCTAATTACTTGCCAGTGCCAGAGTGAGTTGTTCTTGTACAGTCAGCACTGCAGATTCTTTGGAGACCCCAAAACAGTTGAATAAAAGCTAGTAAATCTAACAAGTTGCTCGGTGAACAGTGGAAGTTGTGAAGCCAGGCATCCTGTGCCTCTCCATTGTGGATGCTCTGGTGTCTAATAACAGCAGTGTCTCTGAAGTGGTTGCACATGTGGATTCTCTGATGGCTGGTAAGAGGTGAGCTCACACTGTGGCTTTTCTCCTCTGAGGAGTTTCTGACTTCAACCTCTCCCCTTTTCCGATGTCTGTGTAAGAAGGAGGAACTCGATGTATTTGAGTCCTCAGTCCTGCTGCAAGATTTGGTTGAAATTACCAGACAGATTTAAGAGCTATACAGGGAGAGAGTGTGAATAGCAAAGACTGTTGAACACATGTTACACAAACATACGCACACATGGAATAGTTTGGTGATCCTTTAGGCTGGCCACCGAAAAATGCGGCACCCCTCCCTCTCCACGCTCACTCCAGTCTGCCCGTTGCTCCTCTTTGAGTGTTCCTGGCACAGCCATTGGCACAGCTGGGTGGTGAACTGACCACACTTAAAATGTGTGAATGATAGGGTTTGGATATCACGTTTGGGTTACTAAGACTGCATAGCTTATGTTTGGGGTTTTTTTGTTTGTTTGTTTGTTTTCAGCCAGCACCATTACCTCATCTGATTGCTGCAAGGCTGCACAAACCCTTCCTGCAGAAGCAGAAGCGGGTGGCCAGGAGGGGTGGGCTGAGGGGGTGCAACTATTTTTTCTTTTAACCTGGCAGCACCTGCTTTAAATGCATACTGAACTACAGCCACAGACACTATGAGAGCACAACTCTTCTTTCTTCAGGAAATCAAGCTAAAATTATCTATAAAAAGAGTGGTGGGATTGATACCTAGCAAAGGAAGAATAAATATAAAAACAATGGTCAGACCATGAAGATTTGTTTTTCCAGCACACAAACTTATACAAAGAGATATTTCTTTTTGCAAGAATAACAAAGGGGGCAAGCCGAGGTTTTGCAATTACATCAAGCTCTCAGATGTACAGCTAGGCATGAGAATTTTAACCAAAAGTTTGAATTACCAGGTAAAAAATAGCAGCAGGGAAGTCATGGCAAAGAATACAACAGTCCTGAGGAGATAATCACACCAAAAGCACTGCCTGAGGATGCTTAAACTTCCATCACTTGGACTCTCAAAGTTAGTGCTGGATACTGTTCCATGGAAGAGGTAGTGTTTCTATGAACACTTAACAGCTTTATGGTATGTCTAGCTTGCTTTTCATTAGATTTGTGCCCCCTTCTCACATTTTAAAATCACAAAAGAGCATTACTGAAATGACATCTGAGATACAGGTGAATCGTGTGTCATTGCTCTGGATACGGGAGCGTCAGGGGAAAGTCCTCTGCTTGTGTTATGCAGGAGATCTAATTTGGTTATCGCATTGATTCCTTATGGCCTAAAAATCAGCCACTGCCTGGGAAGTGGCTACTGAAAAAGCAGGTTATTGTTGAAATGGAGCTTTTGAGACCTGGTTTCTAAGAGCCAAAAAGTTCTTGGTTTCCAATGTATGTGGTTCTTACTCTTTGGCAGAGAAACATAGTCTTGGTCCCTGCTTCTGTTGCGATGGACTGGTAATCTTCAATTCTGTTCCCACTGATCGTTTTTCAGAGCCACAGCTGGCAACAAAGACACTCTGGTTCTGGTGTGGATGTCATGTTTCTGGACCTCTGCGGAGGTCTGTAAGTTCAGGACTGACATCTTGAATGGCCAGGAAGATCTTAAGTCCCTGCTATTTATTGTTCACAATCCCTGTTACTGTCTGTTATTGTCCTTATTCCTGCCATTGTTGAAGCTGCACAAATCCAGAAGAGGAAGACAAGCTCTCTCCCCCAAAGAACCGGTTGTTTCCACTTCATGTTATATTCATGTTATGGCTACCAGCATACTGCTTTCATCCCCCCAACTCTGCATTGCGCTATGTGATGTAGCTAAGGAAGAACTTCTGCTCAAAATACTATTTTGGGAAGAAGTGTTACCTCAGGCAGAAAAAAATGACAAACTATGAGCAGATGGATTTCCCCTACCATAGACGGTAGGACTGTGCTTACTGTTGGGCAAGCTGTTGTGGAGTTAGACATCAGGAAACTCGGCAATGTCATGGTTGGTAATCATTTGACAACTGACCGCTGTTCTGCTTAGTGCCAACTGGCAAACACCTACCATAACCAATGCAATGGAAAAACGCAGCAATGCAATGTCCACCAATACCAACATTATTCCTTATATTCCCGCTTCAGCCTTTTACTGAAAATTTAATTATGGTCTTAATTACTCTTCTGTAGTCTATGTGCTGCAGAAATACACTGGAATTGATTAAAATGCCTATATTTTTTGCCCAAGGCAAAGTACTTAAGTAATTGATTTGAAGCAGGATTTAGTTTCAATTATACCACGGTCACTGGAGTCTTGAGCTGCTTCAGTTCCCTGCTTGCTTCCAGGAGGCTTGCTTTTTGGATAAGCTCAGTCTCTGCTCCTCAGCCATCTGGCTTCCAGCTCTTCAGCATTTTCATCCCAATCCCCTTCATAGGCAAGCCCAGATTACAGGAGTTTGTTCCAGCTCCAGATAAGTAGTAGCTGCATTTTTCTCTCCCAGTTGCCAAAACTGCCACAGTCCATCACAGGAAACATAGTCCAGCTACACATCGCAACCTACAGGGCCTTGAGGTACTTGGCCAGCGGCCCCTATTTTGGTGAGTCACATGTGCAGAAATGAATATTGACCAAAGGTAAACATCCCGGGCTCCCAACAGGAAAATAAAAATGTATCTGCAAAGTTGATTACGGAAATGGATGTTTTCTTTGCTGAAGACATTGCATTTTTGCTATTCCACCAGAAAGCTGGAACCAGCACTAGTTAAACGTCAGAGGTGGGTTTCATTTGCCCAAATGGAAGTGCCTACAGTGTAGTCCTCTGCACTGTGCTAGTATTCTGCATTTCTTTACAGTCCACGGAGAGAGAGGTACATGGAACGTGTCATTTATCTTACTGAAGATGTCTGAAGCAATTCAGATGAACTAGATGTGGAAGTGGTCTAGTTCATCTTCATTCTCTCCAGTGATTAAAGGCAGCATAAAGTGATTACAAAACAGACCTCTAAGTGCAAAATCCACTCTAACTCCTTAGAGAAATAAAATGTCAGAATGTCTGCAAATTTGTCGGTTATTGCATTTTTTTCACCCTGTTTAGGCTGAGCACCTACTGCTCATGAATATCTTAGGATGATTCTAACAATCGAGTATTGCAGCTGTGTCATTATTACCGTAAGCCATAGCTCAGAAATACCCCCAGATTAGCTGAAATGTGCTTTCCATCAACATCAGGTAGAGACATGTCTCTTTGCCTTCCTTTCTGTTTCCAAGGAGGGGGAAGGGGAGCGAACCGTGTCTTTGGCAATTCAAAACTTAACAATCTCCACTTGTGTCAGAGTTCCCGTATGACTTTCTTACAGTATGGTGGGATCTTATGGAACGGAGGATCTTGTTTCACACACATCTGTCTTTTTCGAACCCACATCACCACAACAGCAAACACTTGGTTTTAGTGACCTCCTGTGCCAATACTTGTGTCTCATTGGGAAGGGAAAGGATTTTCCTCACTTGGCAGGTGAACATCTAGATTGTGTCTCATATTCCGTCTTCTCAGAGCCAAGGTCTGCAGAACATGCATTATGAAGGCAGCAGTCTTAAGGCCTCAGGAGAATGAGCCAATGCTATTAAACCTGTGCTTTTTCTTTCCTTTGCAACAGAGTTTTTCAGCCTGTGGTCTGTGTACCTCTGGGAGTCTGCAGAATACTCCAGGAGGTCCATGAAAAGCAATTAACAGGAGCAAACCGATTGTCTGTTGCATAAAATTCTCTATGCAAGGATACATACCTCTTTTGGAAAAAAAAAAAAAAAATTAGGGGGCTTGTAAATTGAAAACTGTTGAAAACTGCAGCTCCATAATGTTACAAGGAGTAATTCTTCTAAACACTTAGAAGCATGAAGGGTCAGAGGGTGAATTATTCTAGCTTGGTGGCTAGCACAATCACTCAGGCAACAGCAGTTGCTCCAATAAGTATTTAATTATTTCGTACAAACAGGAGAGACTGAAAAAGACCTACCTCTGAATATCCTATAGTGCAGTAATTAGGAAAATCTCTAGGAAGGTGAGAGGCTTGAATTGGGTGGGAAAAAAAGTGAAGCTTAGCACATCTGTGGGGAAAGGTCCCACCTTCTCTATACTGGACATACAAAGGCAACACCTTTCCACACATCTCTCTTCTTGATGTTTTGTGCTCTGTGAGATTTGGTAAACATTTCCTTGTGGCAGAACAGTTGGAGGAGTTGTACACATGCACAGTGTTGGAGTGGTTGTACACATGCCCAGCAACAAGAGACTTTTGGTAATGTAGATATATAGCCTCAAGTAGCACCGCATCCAGAGTGCTGAAGATCTGTGTTTGTGAGTTGGGCACCAAGAGATGCTTTATGATTAAACCTTTCATGATTCACCCAAAGCCACACAGGAGGTCTTTGGTAGAGAAAGAATGTGAGCCCGGGTTTGCCAAATATGAGCCCAGTACCTTAACCACAGGGCTGTGACCCCTTTTAACCGCAAGAGAGGCAGTGACCAGATTAAAGCTAAGCAAGAGAAGGGAACTAGTAACATGGGAGTGTGACCAACAAGAAAGCTGTGCCAAGGCGGAAGAGGGGGAGGACAAAGCCCTGCGATGGATATGCAAAGTACAAAGGTGGTGCAGAAGGAAATGTAAGGTTAGATTTACAAATCCGTGGGGGGTTTACAAAGAAAGAGGGTTACTGCTGCTGCATGATGTGTTTCCTGTTGGATTTCCACTTAGAGTACATAGCATCCTAATGAGAGGCAAAGATAGGTTCATGGTTCTAGTAGAAACAATATTTGGTTTAAAAAAAAAGGATCAACTTCAAGGATGAACAGCTTGTTATTCCTCGAAAGAGCCGTAATTGAAATCAAGACCATCTACTACTTCCCAAGGGCTTTGTCATACTGTTCAGACATCCTGATGAACTGTAATTGGATTTTTACCATAAACAAGCATTGAGAAACATGGTTTTTATTTAGGTTGGTTCATGTGTTCATGTGCTTTTTTGGTTCCCTGTTAGTCAACAGAATTCCTGTTGACACAAGTGGGAACAGGAAGTAAATATTTGAAGTGGGGAAGCGCAAACCTCGTGAAGTTCACAGAACTCAAAACTATTAACCTATTTTGGGGATTTAGAAAACAAACTGTTTACCTTCACAAACTTGTTTTGCCTGTAATTTAAACTCATTTTCTCTCCCATGCTGTTTAAGGAGATTACATTTCAAAAACAAACAGATTTTCTAAGCAGCCAATTTATGTCTTAAAGAAGGCTGACAAAAGCAAAGCAGCCACAGATCAGTCCTCTGTAAATGATTCGTGTATGTCCTTTCATCAGACTTACTGTGTTTCCTCTGTTGGAAATTATTTTCTATTTTTATGTTACATTAAATTATAGGCTATATAAATTTAATAGTAAACATTAATTTTTAAAATTAGATTTATTGTTTGCATTTATTTGTATTTTTTCTTTGCATTTATTCTATCTATTGAAGCCTCTGTTTGTTTCTCTCCCTTTTCATTTGTTGTGTCTCCATCACCTTCTCATGCCCATAGGAGAGTGTGTGTTTTGCATTTTCTAGTAGGAGGTTATACTCTGTTTAGAAAACATGAGCCAATAACGTGGAAAATAACTTTCAAAAGTTTTTTTCAAAAGCATTGTCAAAAAATTTGGAACATTTCAAACTTTAATGTAGAAGCAACTGAGAAAGAAAATGTTTAAATATGCTAAAGCTTGCTGAGTTATTCTTCAAACTCGCCTTTCCTGTCATCTCATTTTGATGCTTAAAACTGAGTCAATTTTGCAGGCAGGGTACTGCGAATGTGGGTCAATAAGATTCTTGTTGGTATTACAGTAACAACCAAACAACTGGTAACGATATGGAGGTTTTCTTTTTTGAGTCATGAGGTACTGAAGGGAAGAGCAAAAGCTGACATTTCAGTTTGGAATTTCCATGTTCTGACAGTTGTGTATTTGATTTCTCAACATTATGGTTATCTGCTAACCCAGAAAGACTATAATGAGGGTTTAGAAGCACAGTGAGAAGATTGGTTTGTACTGTGGTCCCTGAAAGTAAATAGTGTGAAAACAATTTGGCTGCAATATTTTAAACAGTGGCTTGACTTGAAATACTTTTTTATTTTTTAAAGAACAGGAATATTTCTAAATCTTCTAATTTTTTAACCTACATGCAGTATTTTTGTGCTTGTTGTGGCTTCTAAGCAGTTACATTTTACTCTTTTATCTATTCAGAAAGTTTTTGAACATATCAGTAGCAAAACCAAAAGAAAGGTGAGTGGTTTCTGAATGCAATGCTGAAGAACCAGACCCGTGTCCTGTGGAAATTTCTGGATATATCCTCACCCCATCTACATGAAAAGTAGGTCTGGATTCACAGTGGGTCTGAGTCAAAACCTCGCGAAATCATTCTGAACTTTCCCTTTGACTCCAATTGTCTTTGGCTCATGTCCAGTGAATGAGGAGCCGTTGACTTGTATTCCTGACCCCAACTTATTTTTATTTATTATGAGTGGACACCAGCTGCTTCTTTGTTGTCTAAAATATACTGTCTGCCCTTGAACTTTGACATTTTCCTTACAAGAGGATGATTTAGACTCTGTCCATGGTTTGCCAAACCAGCAGGCTACATCATACTTTTGGACTTGTGACAAATGGAACCATGAGTGGCTAATGAGGACCACGAGTGGCTAATCCCCCACCCACCTTTGGAGAGATACATAAAGTAAAATACGCAAAGCATATACAAAGCCTTATAAAATGGACGTATTGATCGATGGGGCCACAGTTTGTGTGATTACCTTTGCTGATATGTTCAATTAACAGTCTTGTCAAGGAGAACCTGGTTTGGGTCACTCAACCTTACTTCATTTAAGTTGATAGTCCTTGGTATCCAACAGTAGGATAAACCAGATTCCTTAGCTTTGTTTGTTTTGGCCTACCGTGTCTCTTTATGAGGAAAATGGTCAAAGTAAAGTGTTTCCTCTGTGTATTTTGACAGGAAACAGTACTAATATGCTTTCCTTTTGTCGTATGCCTTGCTCTTTTCTCCTGGTGTTGTTTAAATATTTTCAGTCCAATGACATATTTATTAACCCACCACTCTCTGCATGGGGTAAGACTTTGATTGGCCCATCTGTAAAGACTCTCGGTTAAGGTGGTTTTTTCAGCGAGAGTTAATAATATTACTACTATTCACGTAAAACTCTGAGACAATCTCTTTAAAAATGGAGCACATTTATCTAAAACAGCTGGTTAAGAGAGCATGAGGGCCCAGCTAGAGTCGGCAAGGTCGGGGGTCAGGGTTAACACCAATCTCTGTGGAACTTTGAAGCTGACATTTTACAGATTATATGTGTCTCAGTGCACAGTGGGCATGGCATATAAATTGGTCTTAGAGGCCCCTATTTGTTCTCTGCATTTTTATGAGCCCACAGAGCTGTTCTTTGAAGCAGCACACACAGAAAATAAAAACTCATTTTAATGTTGTGGAACTATTTGCAGTAAATCATGTTAACATCCTGGCTTTTCTTTAGAGAGATGCAGTGTGTTTTTCCATGTTCTCCGGTGCTGTGATTGCCTCTGATTTAATCCTGTATTTTTCCTTTTAATCTCACTTCATACATCTTGTCTTCTCTCCTGTTCCCCACTTTGGTATTTGCACAGTTATCCTCTATGCCTGGCCAATTTTAAGCTAGGAAAGACACCTTCATTTTGCTTCATGCAGTCACTTGGCTATTGTAAGTACCTACTCTCTCCTGTATCGAAAATCCCCTGGCACTATAAACCTCTTGCTATTGTATGGCACTGTAGCCTTAGAAGAAGGCATCTGATTTCAAAGAGACTAAGTTCCATTCTGGAACTAATTATATCATTTACTTTATGGATTTTTTTTAATTGCTAGGTGTTTTAACTGGAAAATACTGAATTCTGGAGAGCCACAAGGAACAGACACTGTTAACAGAATCTGCTGGAGGTATTTTAGCCACCTAATTAATTTTCAATAAATGCTTCCAATAGGTAATTTGCTTCTGGCCAAATGTAAATCAACTGGAGACAAATAGGGTTAAAATTAGAAATGTGTGATGGGGACGATGTTTATGGACAAAATAACCTGGCACTCTTAGAAATAACTTGCTGACAGTAACAGAAAATTAGACCACACAGATGTTAACAAAAACTGAACATTGCATGTCACATGGCCCCGGTAGAGTTTCTCCAGCTGGACACACAACCGGCTCCTATGTGTGGGTCTCACCACACAAGGCCTGCTTATCCTTAATCTTCCCTTGGTATGGATTGGGCACAACACGACCTCAGTCCTCATCATCTCTGGCGTGCTTCCTCAGGTGCCTTTTCTCTGTCCTCTTTTGCAAAAGTGGACCTTGTTGTTCACTTGAAACCTCCAAAAAGCCTCAAAGACACTCCAGCTAGTAGGAATATCCTCTGCAGAGCTCCAAGCTTTTATGTTCTCTAGTCTTAGAGGTCAGATTTTCAGAGGCACATAATAGCTGAAACACAGGCAACAGATGAATAAAGTTTTCAAATTTTGTTAATTAATAATGGTACTAATCTACATCAGCTTCTGAGAGAAATATACAGATTGAAAAAAACCCTAAAACTTTTCTTGCATATTTGCTTTTTTAAGTTTCCTCACCACTCTCACATGCTCTTCACTCAGAGCCTCCTAATTCTAGGATAAATCCCCTTGTCTTCTCCTCCAGAAAATGAAGTCAGTATCTGTCTCTCCCTAAAGGGGCTGGTTAAGAGATTCTTTTCATAACTTCCAGTCTCCCATGCCGGGTCACCCTTGGGCAGGTCTGTCAAATGGCCAAGGTACCCCATGAGGCAACATGCTGCCTATGTCTCTGCCTGCCCTTAAATGCAAACTATAAAAAGTTAGTCTGGGCAGAAAGCAGACTCTTCATCCATGGAAACTTTCATATGAAAAGAGGATCATTAAGGCTTAATGCCTCTTTATTATGGGTTTTAAGTAACTTTTACTTTTATAATTTACAATAAATTAGATAACTTGGTTCAGTAAAAATGACAGGATTGGTGTTACTTGTTATGAGTGTGCTTGTGAGCTTTGGATACTGGAAGAACCTTCAGAACAGACACCAGCTGCTGTATAAATAGGGAAATCTCTCAAAGCTGGTATTCATGGGCAATGAATACCAGGATCAGTACTAATAAAACATGGTGGGGTTGCAGAGACATTGCTGACCTGAAAAACAGGCCACAGATAACTATGTGGCACGGAACATGACAACCGCAGGCTGCTATTAAATAAATGTAAGGACAAGTGACCTTTGGAGGGATGTAATTACCCTTTTAGAAGGAAGCTTCCTGAAATCTTTAGCATTATCTGAAAGCAAAAGTCAATGACACAGGCTTGCAACTTGTATAAACTTCTCTAAACATGAAGGGGATAAAGCAAACTATGACAATTCTCCTGATATTTTCCTAGCCTCTGTTACTGAAAAGATCCTCACATGGTCTCAACATTTCCCTAAGTTTTACTGGATTTAGGTCTTGTCATGCTTCATAGCTAGGATCTCTGTCAACTTCAGGAAAAGAGCTTGGGAGCAAATTCATTGGTTGATCCAGCAATAGCTTTTAACACTGAGGGGGTCTGGAAAATTTTGTTCATCTTTTTGAAGTCCCACAAAGTTTATTTCTGTCACTTTTTATTTTTCTGTGATGGCCAGTGTATGGAAAATGGCAACATATCAGACTCCATTCCTGTCTCAAGCAGCCCCAAACAAGGTTGTGTGCTGGCTCCCACGCTGGTTTCCTTCTTTTTCTTGGCTGTGTTGGTGGAGGCATTTTGCTGACATAGAGAGAGGAATATTTATTTAGTTCTATACCAATGGAAAGTTTCTCCATCTGCAGTGCTGCTCATCAGAGATCTTCTTTTTTTTCAGATGACTTAATGCTGGTAACCTCTTCAGTTGAAGACATTTGCTTAAGCAGTGACCATTTTGCTGAGCAGCCAGTCGAGTGGGTTTCATGATTGAACAACAGGATGTGCGCGTCCATCCTGTTCCTGCTTCTCCCCAGTCTGGGAGAGCTTTGCTGGTTAGTAAGAATGCTGCCACAGAAACTGCTAATGAGATTAGCCATTGCACGGCTTTGCATTTTGGCTGTGGTCACACCTCTGTAGAACAACATTGTGAAACTAAGTAGTAATAATAATGTCTGTCAAAAAGTCCAGCTCATTCTACTCCTTCCTGGTTATAAGACATGGGGGACATGCTATCGCTCTATCAAAACACCTAACCTACACAGCCTATATGCTTTGGTTTGGCCTACTGGTGAGATTAGATGGTGGGGTGAAATACCTAATAGCCAAATCCTTGTATATTGACAAAGTTTTCTCATTGAAAGCTGAAAATGCCTGAACACCTTACTATATGGCTTGAAAATTCTTAAGGAAATACTTTATGATTATCAAAACCAAACCAGCTGTTCCCATTTTGCTGGGATAATGCAAATCCAGCTGGCAAGTGAGCTGGATTGACCCCCCCCACTGAGGAGGCAGCAGCCAACAACAGAGCAGGGCGGTGGCAACAGTGCTGTAAGCATCTTTGAAAGAAATTGTGAATTTTACAAAAAAAAAGAGCACTGTGCCTTGACATCCTTGACAACTCCACTTATTCCACATCCAGCTATTCTTAAGACTTTTCCGTAGCCCTGGTTTCCAATATACCTGTCCAAGTTGCGTGTTTTCTGGATCCATGTATGCTGAAATCAGCATGAGTCTTTATCATTCTTGATGAGATAACAAGAAAGGCAGGTAGGAGCTGAGTTCAACAGGATTGTGCAGCTTCATACAAAATCCCATAATGAACAGCTATTTTAGAGGGGTTCCCCAGAGCAAAGTTCTAAAGTAGTTTAAAAATGGATAAAGGAAATAACTGGCTCAAAAAGATTTTGTAGAGATGAGGACAGATCCTCAGCTGACATAAATTTCTGTAGCTCTGCTGAAGCCAGTGGAGCCAGGCCTTTTTATACTAGCTGGTGATTCAGCCTATAAAGTTGTCCTTTTAATTCCATCATTAATTATGAGCCATATTTTTGAAATTCATAGTCAGACAAATAATTCTATACTTAACATTGTGACTAATCATGCATTTAAGGGTTGCGGGAAGAGGGACCAGTAAATCTAAAGACCAGTATGAGAGCAATACCCCTCAGGCAAGACAATCTGATTCTGTAAGGCACTTAAAACTTATTTTTCTGCTCTATCATGGAACAGATTGATTAATTAACCCTGAATCACATTTAATAATCAAGACTCAAACAATCAATTATGTGTTCCAGGAATTCGGATTTTATGACCCATCTACCTACAATAGCAAATTACATTTGCTAACTGTGTTTAAGATGAAGTTATTTTGAGCTCTTTTCACTGCTAAAAGAACTGATGGTCATAACATCAGAGAGTTGAATCAGTTTTGGATAAGAGTCCTGACTTTTGGAGGACAGTTTTTCTATTCCTAGAATTCTATTAAGATAAATGATAGAAAGTCTTCCTTAAGCTCAGTACTACCCAGTAGTACAAGCTAGTTAATAAGCGACTTAGAAGTTGCTGGAAATATTTTTTTTTTTAATTTATGGACATTTGATACAGTGCTGAATCCATATATTGCCTTTAAATCTAAAAAGCATAACAAAACTCTCTACATTTTCTGCATTAATCTAAATGTATTTAATTAGCAGTAAAGCACAAGGCTGGGAGCCAGGAGGTCTGGGTTGTAACTGCTGTGGGGATCCTTTGCAAGCCTTGCCTTGCCTGTCACCTGGGAATAAAAGTCTCTCCAGGGAAGGTTTGCCACAACGGAACTTAATTTACCGATGTTTTTAAAGCACTTGAAAGGACTGAAATGGGAGGCACAGGAGAAATGAGAATTGTGCAGAGCTATTGTACATCCTAGTACCCTGGTAATTGTTAATGATGGGCACCTTTCAAAAAGTTTACAGAATAGCTTAGATAACCATTTATTTGGGTACATACCAAATTTAAAGCCTGATCCTGATAAAAATCAATAGAAGTCCTATGCTAAACTAAAGTAAGACCAGTCCTTGTTCTGGGTCTGCGTCAAAAAATGGTGCGAGGACATCTTCTCACTGTACTGTGTGTACTGCCCGTACCACATTGAAGTAGAAAGTAGAAGAGGAAAGCAAGAAATACATTTTTTAAATTAAATGGAATTTTATTTTTATTCTTGACAGGCTTTTCTTGAATGCTGTGCACAGATTTGTTTTCCTTTGCTATTGCCAAATTTCTTGAGCTGCTGCCAGTCATAATTAATTTGAGCTCTCATGTCGTGATTAAACACGTCGAGTGAATGAATGAAGATGGGAAATGCCAGCGTATATAAATCACAGCAGACTGCCAGTTGTTCTCCATTTGCTTCCTCCTCCTTACCCCACACCCGTGATCACTGCTGTTTCCTGTTTGCTTCCCTCAAATGGAGATGTGGCCTGATCCTGCCTTTCTTACCACTTAGTTTATAAAAGCCTCTCTCTTGTTCTGCTAAGTAGCCCTTGGTTCTGGGGAAAAGCCCGAGTGAGCCCAGCTGTAACACTCAGGTGAGTCAAATCCGATGGCCTCCATTAAAATTGCTGAGGTATGTCCATGTCAGTGTGAAAAAACACCTGGAAAAAAAATTTAACTTGACATTTTAGCCTTCAGTCTCATGAGAAATGCCATTAACTTACATAGATCTGTTCTCATGTGTCTACCCCGACAATGGCTCCTACCCCAGGCCAAAGAGTCTTTAACCTCAGAGCTAGTGGAGAAAAAGGGACAGAGAGCTGGGGCCACATTTCAGCCCCGGCTGATGAAGGTAAAGTAACATGCTCTGGGCTGCTGGCAGCTGTTTCTTTCTTTGGAAGAAGGTCACTAAAATGATAAGCGAAACACCGAAAAAAATGGTAAATCACTCAAGGAAAACTAGATCTATTTTGTTTTGTCCCAAAGTGTTTCATTATAATCATAAACTATAAGGTGTTAAAGGGGTTAACAGGCTCTCAACTCATTGTCAACTAATTATCTTTAAGGTGTTGTCATCACATACTAATCGCTGGGTTAATGCCAGTTCCACCACTGGGAGGTGCCCAACCCCAGGGTGACCTTCTCTCACCTAACAGATGCTTACTTCATTAACTTCAACCATCACTTGCACAAAAAAAAAAAAAAAAGAAAAAAGAAAAAAAACCTTTTAGGAACTTTCATCTTCTTAAAAGGGCAGGGAAAAAACCCTAATAAACTGGTAGCCTGGTTAGCAGTAGGGGATAGCTTTAGCTTAAGGCACCATGGGTGGCTGAGATGTATGAGAAACAGATGTAAGGCCTTTGGTGATAGGTCTGCACTTTCTATTTATTGACAAATGAAATAGGCAATAGAAGGCAATTAAAAGCCAATGATTGCAGACAAACAGTGCAAGCCATAACAGCAGAGAGGAAAGAAAAGCAACAACACTGTGCAGCTCAGCTTGTTCAGGGCCAAGTGACATTGATTTGGGAAGCAAAACTGTGATTTCTTTGTAAAGAAAATGTTTTGAGTTTAAAGCCGAAGAGGTTTGATAGTTGTTCTTGCTTTTGTATTCTGTTTTTCCCCAAGCGCTGCCTGGCTACAAGGCACTTTTTCTCTGTTTGACTCTGGTTTTCTTTCTGGGATTCAAAGAGGAGTATTGGTTTTAATTGTTGGAATGAATAAGAAAGATAATCAAATATGAATAGGCAGCAAGGGACAGTCCTTTCTCACTGTGACCGTGTCAGTGATTTGACATCAAACTGCAAGGTTGATGATAACCTCTTTATGTTTTAAGGTTTTCTTAACAGGTAGTTGAGACCTGGATATGAAAAGATACACTCAAGTGCCTGAACTCAGCTTCTCTCTTTACAGAGATTTATCTTTTTTTTTTTTTTTCTTTAACTAATCTTCTGTCCTCAGGAAATAAGCTTGCAAGATAATTTATCTCCTAAAACACTCGAGGAGTGTGTGTTCTGCTTGTAGGCTGACCTCCTGATCCCAGAACATACAGATAGGTAATGTGGGGAAGACTAGATCTTCTTTGTAGGCGTTTTAACAACCTTTTTATACTCAGACCTAGGATAACACCTACTTTTCACTTAATATGATGAAGGTGCAAATCCATAGGCCTAATTTAAATGCGTCTTTATTCTGCAAACTATAATTTTGCACCAGAGACAAGGGGAAAACCAGCTCACCCTCCCAGGATGATGTTATGGCCGAGCAGAATCTCATTAAAAATCAATTCCTCATGTCCATAAAACAAGTTTATTTTATCTTGTGGGAGCCTGCTGTTAGCACTCACACAGTCCCATTGTGTGGAATTCTTGCCTCTAGTTGTATGCCAAACTGCACAGTGTACCATTAACGAGTTTCAATTTTATGCTAAGCTTTTCAATATTTTTGGTGTCATTTACTGCAGGTTATTTTGCCAGCATGTGGTGTCTTATAACATATGTTATTAATAGTGATGACATGTTTAGGTTCTGAAGGTTTAAACAAGACCTCCAATATTTACATTTATAAACCGGGGAAATGATGAGAGCAGGACTGCGATTGGCCACCGAAGGCTCCAGCTGTGCAGGTATTCATCCTAACCCTTGCAGGTCAAGGCTTGCTAGCCAACTGTTACAAAACCATAATGCAAAACACATTTTATAAGCACCGCAAGACAAGTCAATACATGTTAATTATCTATTAATCTGCCCCTTTTGCAGAGGGTGGTAGGAAGCACATGGTACCCCATATATCTGCGGTTCGCAGGGAGGATTGCATCCCTCCCTGGGTGATACGGGGAGTCCCGTGGGACTCAGGTGCCCTAAGGAGTCACCCCGGCTTAACACCACAGCTCATCAGTGCTTCTTCACTGGGGCCGTGCTTGTAACCCGCAACAGAAGCGAGGTAAAACATGTTCATTTACATCTCCCTAAAAGAGATTTGAGTTAATGCATTTTATGTCTGATCTGCAGCAGGTTAAGAATAGGCACATGGTCAGTAACTACGGTTTTGTTGATCTGTGGTCGTGTAAACTGCTGTGACTGGATTGTGTCTCTGGGCCTTTCATCTACGGGGTTTTTACATCTCGCTCTATTTGTGTGCTGTGTAAAAAATAGTATGTGGGATTTTTAGGCGCTATTGTAATTACTAAATAATGATCTAGTAATTTAGAAATGTCACTTTTGAAAGCTGGGAACAAAACATGAGGTGTTCAAAGTATTGCTAATCTTGTGTGTGTGTGTATTTGTGGGGAGGAAGGGTGCTGCAGTCCTAAGTACCAGACATAATTAGCATGATTAGTCAAGGTTGACTCTACTGTAAATTATAGGGAGCAAAGAATGGTGCTGGAGTGATGCTTTGTGGGGCTAGGAAATGATGCATGTCTAGAAAGGATAAATACAGAGTCTTAAATTAATTATCATATATTGTATTTAGTAATAGTGGCAGAAAGACTCTCATTTTTTTTTTTTATTTCTGGTGCACCTAAAATTCCAGGACTAGGATTTTCAAAAGGACACTTCCAGTTTTATTTAGGCAACCAACAGCTATTGACTTTGCTTGCTTGACTAAACCTCCCTTAGAAATTCCAGTGACACCAGTGTAGGTTTTCAGTTCACCAAAAACTTCAGGCACGGAAAATGGCAGCTTAAAGTGACGTCTCCTGTGAACAACACAGACAACAGGTAGTATAGGCAGCAAGGAACTGATGGTCACAAATGCGCCTATGGGCCCAGACGTGGAACTTCCCATATGTTTAACAGAACTAGGCATGGGCATGAGGCCCCTTGGGAGAAGACAACCGTTTTTCATTCTTTACTTGTACGTTGCTTGCCACAATAGCATCCTTGGGGGCATGGTCATCTGTTTATTTAAAGCGCTGAAGAAATACAATTCAGTAAGTAATAAGCTGATGCTTCCTTCTGATCAGACAATTACGTCAGGTTTTAAAACACCTTGTTTTGTGCATGTCCTCTTTTCCAGAATGAAACAAAATGTATTGCACTCAGAAATCAAGTGCAAGACCTTCATGCATTAAAATCACAGTCCTGTTTGCTGTATAAGCGCTAGCAATCCAAGAACGTCATTACGTATCTTCTGTCCAGTCAAGGGCAATGGCACATATGTATAAAGTGGCCTTGAAAACCAGTAATTTTTATACTACATTGTTTCGTGAGGTTTTACTACCTAGGAAATATCTATGAACCTTTTTATATCCCACTGTTGTCTGAGGGTGGCAAGTAAAGGGACTGAGCAATTATTATGCTTTATATAACAGTCCTGTTATTTGCTGTAATCTCAAATGCTTGAATGAAAATACAGATAATAAAAAATACACCATGACCTCATGCTGGCACCTCTGAAATGGATGGTCATAGAGCGCAGCCAGGAGCTTCGTGACACATCACTTGTTTGGATCACCAGGGAGCCCAAGGTTTATATTCCTTAAATTTCTCTGGGCAAAGGAGATGTTATGGTTAGTCAATTTATTTTCCCATTGTTTTGAATTGAAATTTCACAAGAAATAAACTCACTGATAAAATATAGCTGAAATTACCCTCATGGTTCTGGATAAGGAAACAAACAAAATTAACTAATACATCACATTTTCCTGTGCCTGTATTTTTGGCTTCTGTTCACCCAAGAAAAGTTTTGAAAGTTTTAGGGAATTTAAACCAAATCAGACAAACAGGAAGAAGATTCAAAGTAAGGATTCAGAGAGGATTCCTACAGGTTGTATGGAAACAGGTGTCTGTGTAAAAGGGAAGGATGGAAATGAATGCCTCCCTCCGAGACAGGCTGCAGCACAGCCTCTGCTGTATTAATAGAAATGGGAAACACAGGAGAAGCAGTCACACTGGGGACCCCAAGAAGAGCAGAAGCCTTTGCTGTAGTTCATGCTGTGTTAGACACAGGATGACCCAAGCATGGGACGCAGCCACGGGAAACCAGGTGTCACAAGTTACGCTCTTCACAGAACCCCTTCGTTTTATACCCCCACCCCCAGAAATTACAATTCAGTTTGAATTCAGCATCATAAGAAAGCGCCTATGAATGGGAATACTTGCAGTATGGTCAGGACACTTAAGAGTGTTTTTATTTTGTTTAAAAGGCTTGTTTTTATGAGTCCCACAAAGTTCCCTCAAAGGTTGCACACAGAAGAAATCAGTTGTTCTTAAATTTCTTAAAGTCAAGAAAAATCACCCCAATTTTATTTTCCTTTTAATAGTTAATGAATTTCAAAATAATATTCATTGGAGTTTTCAAGGCAAATGAACAAGTTAGGCATGCATCTCCTGCTGGCTTTCAGTGGGAACTCAACAATTCACTGTCATATTTTTACTTTAAAAATCTCCCCCACCGGTACACAAGTATTCATTTAGGCAAGACTGATTTTGTATAGAAAGTGTCAGAACATTAACACAACTTGCAAATAACAGAGGGCTCAGCTGGGTGGTGAGCTAGGTCCTGTCTCACCATGGCCCAGCACTCTCCCAACAGCTAATCCTGGATTTAGGCAGCCAGCACTAGGAGTGCAAATGAAAAATGCAGCTGGTGACTTGTTGCTTTATTTTTATTTATGTCCTCTTCTTAAAAGTCTCCAGGCCAGCTAGAATTTTACAGCAAGCCCCCCTGCTGACAGTGGGAGCGAAACAGTTGGTTGGAATCGGAAAATTTTGGAGAACCAGAATGATCCGATCTTCGTTATTGATCCCCTTGGTTCGTACTTTATTTCTGGTTTGGGAAGTTGTCACTGCCTCAGTACGGCATCGCTTAAAGGTCACCCATGAAATGTTTCAGATCTTTAAGAGCCCTTGGCTTTCTCCAGTTCATCTGGTGACAAAAAGCCGGGGACAGCCTGTGCTGTACCCACCACAGGCGAGACAGGGCAGGCCCTGGGACGTGCGACATGGACTCGAGCGTGCCAGCTGCTGCTGGGGCCGTGAGTGTGAGCCCGTACGCACCGAGCTGGCTCTCCTGCATCCTGTCGTCACATCAGCTGGCAGCGGGGGCTCTGTCCTGGGCAAAACCCCAGCACAGGATCCGTTACCTCTTCCCTGAAATAGGAGTTACTGCTCCAGCACCTGAACAGCCTCAGGACCAGTGTTTTCCTTTCTCCTTGCCAAAACTGCCCAGTTCACTGCAAGGGGACGAGGGATGGTGGAAGCACACAGAAACTCAGGTTTTGCAGCAGGTTCTAAATTCAGTTACTGCTTTGAAGCTGTTACTGTAATCAACACCAAAACCATACAGACTCAGATGCATTCCCCTGCTTTCCTTGGGTTTGTGTGCTCCTTGGGATGAAGGTAGAGTTCTTGCAGGTCTGGCACTTAGTCTTACTGCCTATGTCTTCTCTTCGGGACTTGGGAGCCTTTTCTGCTCTTCTTGGCTGGATTTCTTTATCTCAGCTGGTCTTGCAATTAACAAATATCCTTCTGTTATAAAAGCATGCCCCCCATCCCCTGTTTCCTGCACATGGCGTCTTTCCCAGAACGTACAATCCCTTTGGTCTCTTCATTTTCAATTCCCCACCACTGCTTTCTGCTATACCCTCCCTTCTCAGGTGACCCCGAGCAACCTCCGAAGTGATCAAAGTCTCCTACCTGATGGTCAGCAGCTTAGTTCTCTTCCCTCCCTGTCCCTTATGTGTTTATCAGACTTAATAAATGAGGTAGTAGCCTTCTCTTTGACCAAGGCTGTTGCAGTTGAGCAGGCTATCGCCAATGTTTAATGACTCCTTTTTTTATTAGCCCTATGCAAAGGCACAAAGGTTTCTCTCATCGCCTCCTGTGGATTCTGGGACACTGTAAGCCAAAGGGAGCCAAGAAAGAAAAAGCTTGCCTGCTCAGGATGGAGTTTGTAGCCTCGCAGACATGCAGAGAGAGTCCCCTGTAGCAAGGAGAATTCACAAGCTGTATGCGGAGAGATTGCCCAAATTGTCACTTAAGTTAACATGAATTTTTATAGTCTTTCCCTAGGAACATATATTACTTTAACAAAATAAAAAGACTTTCCCCTTATCAAGCATTATTCTTTTACATTTACAGTTTGCCTGACATACAGGAGTAATATTCCATGATTTGCTACAACTTATAAGTTTATGACCCTTCTGTGGCAGATCAGACTAAACATAATTCATTCACAGCTACTTAGTGTTCTGGGAAATAAACCCCTGAACTTACATAACTATAGTGTGACCTCTGTAAAATATTATTTATGGGTTAAGAGCTATTATTATGTACATATGAAGATGTGCCAAAGCTTGTAAAACAAACACTAGTCAGCAAACTGCACTGTTTACTGGCCTAGTCACTCATGGCTTACTTTCTGGTTATAGTCCTACAAATATCTGTAAATGCAGAAAACCATTACTTGCCTGCTTTGGTAATTAGAATGAAGTTGATGCTATGGACCACTGAGGATTCAATAACAAATAATTCTCTGTCATAAACAGAACACCAAAATCTAGCCAAGCAATCCAGCTGAAATCCATGGTGTTTTCCGTTAAAAAAACATTGATTGCCAGAAGGGTACAGCCACTGTCAGAATCAGCACGGGGAGGACAGCCATTCATCTGCTATTCATTTTGTAAATCGGCCGATCGAATGCAGGGAGAAAGCTCCAAGCACGTACATAAGGCATCCAAAAGGGAATTTCAGGTTCTGTTTCTGATATCTACCAACCCACAGGGGTTTTGGGGAACGCGTGAGTGTGCATTCATTGCACTGCTTGTTCGCGTACAATGCACCTACATCAGAACGCATCTTGTGCGCAAGGCTCCCAAAATGTTTTACAGGCAGAGCTGTATAGACACATACATCAGAAATGTTCATATTAGTCAAAACCACATCATATAATTTTATGTGAGGAATCTGTCATTGTTTATTTCTCCTCTCCCCCCCCCCCCCCAAAAAAAAAAAAAAAAGAAAAAAGAACCACCAACTCTATCTGGACAAGTTTTATAACAGTCACATTTAAAGTTGCAGGACAGATCCTTATATCCCTTTTTTCAGACAGGAAAGTTCCCCCGCAACGTCAATGGGGTTTCAATAATTTCCGCAGTAAGGACAGATATTAAGTACCTGCGCAGAGATTTTCCCAGCTCTCAGATCAAGTCCAGTAGTGCTCAGCTCACAAAAATCCCTTCCATCCAACTTGCTCATTAGACATCAGGGACACTTTCAGGCGTGAAAAGTAGATGCTAAGTAATTAGTATGGGGAAGCAAATGATTTTTCAGCCCTCTGAAGAAAACTTTTTTTCAGTTATTAACTCAGGTTTTTTCCTTTTCTCCTTTTACTATGAAAATGCTGTGTGAGTAAGAGAGCTGGTACCAAACCAGCAAGCAGCCCTGTGGTTAGGGCAACCCCTAGAGATGTTGAAGACCCAAGTTCAAGTCCTTTTGCAAACCTAGGATTTACACCTTCGTGTGCCACATCCCATGAGAGTGCCTTGTCTCTGACCCGTCTCTAACGCTACCCAACATCCCATCCTGGGCTGAGCCAACGTTCCCTCTGGGAGCTGGAGGGAAACCCGCACCCTTCCCATCAGAGGGCTTTGTTTCGGTGGAATGTTTTAACCCGTTTCGCTGGACGATTCTCTGCTGCCCCACCAGTTAATGATTCTTCTACTGTGTTTGCTGTGGGGAACCTCGGGCTGTTACATACCTTAACATTTCCTTCATAATTTGATCTCGTTACATCAGTGACACCCCTGGAGCAATTCCAAATATTCATCATTTTCATTGGTTTGGGGCTGTTGGATATTTTTCAGAATATACAAAGTTGTTTTACGTTTTTTCCCCAATCTATTCTATCCTGGGGATATACTGTCCTATCTGATCCACCTAGTATCCACCTTCCATATTCCACCTTCACTGGTGTCTAAAAAGCTGTGAGTAGGGAAGGTACTATTGGAAAGTGGGTGCTAATGGAATGAATCTGAGAGGAAATTTTTCCTGCCATTTCCTGTGTAAGAATGTAAATGAAAGATCCTGGTTCAGCAGAAAACAAACCAAGTCTTGCACCAATATGGAGCAGAATGAGGGTAGGGAATTTGCTTGCTGTACCTAAGAGTTGTCACTTCCCACTGAAGTGAGATGGAGTTGCATGAATTCCAGGATGATATCCCTAATCTGGATGAAAAATTGGTCATTAGCATAGCCAGTTATGTGAGCCAAACTGCTCACTAAGGCCTCCCGAGCTTCTCTTAGCATAGAGCAGGTGCAGACTTAGCCACCCATCTCCAGGGGTATGGGAGGTATTGGAACAGGCAGAGCTTGAAGGGCTGGGTGTATATTCCATCAACATGAAAATAGGTGACATTTCCAAATATTTGGTTCTTTTCACTAGGTCACAGTTTAGGCTAATGTTTACTCATGTTAGGTCTTTCCTGTGACCTGCTTTAACCTAGCTGAAACTGGACGGCAGGGGACCTGCTTTTCAGATGAGTTGTGCATCTGTGTTTGTAACCTCACTGGAAAAAACAAACCACAGCGAAACCAGGGCAGGCTGTGAATGTACGGCATTTGAGATATATGAGCCAAGGAGGAGGAACCTGGTAGGGGAACTGGGTGACCTAGGTCCTACTCCTGGCTCTGTCCTATCTGCAGGGTAGTCTCAGGCCACCACTTCTTTCCTCTTTGTTCTGTTTTCCTTCGTCCTTTATGCCTTGTCTGTTTTGATTGCAAGTTATGTGAGACAAGCTGTGTGCTCCTTACTAGGTGTTCGTCCAGTTCCTAGCATAGGGCAGTCCTATGCTTATTTGGTTCCCCACAGGCACTGCTATAATGCAAATAATATTAGAGATCTGAACATTTTTTCTCTTATCCCTTTAATCAGATTAAATATGTATTTTAAATGCAAGCTCCTGCGGGCCTCTTGTTGGTTTTGGTTTTTGGTTTGGGGTTTTTTTTTTCATTTACTCCCCAGAGTCATTTTCAGCTTTGATTGCACAGGAGGCTTTAACATTTACGTCCTTGGAAGAGGCTGGAGCTGCTAGTTGAAAGCACAGCCGTACACTACACGGTGCGGTCCCAGCCTGCCCAGGGGGCTGCTCTAACTAAACAGCATCAAATTAAAGCGCATCATAAAATTACAGCATGCTTTTCTGTAAAGTTTGATTATTTTTTTTTTTTACTTTCCTGGGCCTGGCCTTCAGGTTTCATTAGGAGCAGCACACAGCAGATCTCCCTGTGGGGTCAGGGTACCCTCTAGCGGAACAGGCGCTGGCAGCAGGGAAACACAGCGGCTGCGAGGGAGGGCAGGGATGCCCTGCACTCCCAGGGGCTTTTTTTTTTTTTTTTAGGGCTGATGAGAAATTAGGAGAAATGAAATGTCAAGTCTGGACCATGCCCATCTGTGCACTTCACCCTGTGCAAGGGTGACATGGTGCAGGTGGGTTTAGGGATCATGTTTAAAGGGAGATGTGTGCTGCTTTAATCCTTCCAAAATCAGGGCTTTGTGGTTCTCGGGGCTGGTGGGAATAGTGAGGCGCAAAGAGGGACACATCATCACTAGTATTTCCTCCTGTGCATAATGCTGGGATGGTGATACCCTCAAGGCTTGCTCGCCAGGCTTACGGGATGACGCAGGCTGACGCCCTGCTACTGCTGCCCACGGAGGGGAAGCCCCCCGTCATGGGAGGCAAAGGAGTTCGTCGGTGTCCCAATTTTTGCAGTCTTTCCCTCTTCATAGGGACCTAGTCCAGCAGGGAGCTCAGCTCCCAGGAGTCTGTGTATCAGTGCCACACCACTGGGATAAATTAGTCTGGCCCATCTGTCCAGCTGGGGGTCCGGCACGGTGTTTCCATTCAGATCTCGCCAGTCTGCAGCTCAGTTTGACTCTTTTCACTCTCAAATGTTACTCTTCTGGAAGGGGCAATTTTTTAAAGCAATACAAGGGCATTGGCAACACAGCTGGTTTCTTGAAGGATTATGAAAAAGCTTAGAATATCTTAACGCCAGCACAGCACACATGCAAAATGATGCTCCCATGTACATTGTTGCAAATGCCTAAGCTTCCTTCCCTTACGTAGCATTATATTTCCTTTGCCTTACAGCTGGCGGTACTTCAGGAGCTGTTGCTTGGTTTGAAAATAGAAGGGGTAGCTCCATCTAGAGGTCTTTGATAAGTGAAGAAATCCTGGTTTTCATAGCTCTGCACTTAGAGAGTTTCTGTCTGGTGCAGTGCTGTGTACATAGGGGTGTTTTCTTTTGTGCAGTGTAGATAAACCTTCTGGTTTCTAAATAGGTTCTAAGATTTTGGAGCAGAGCCTCAAAGTTTTAGAGAAATACTGTGATATTCCCTTTTGTCCCTGCTTATTATTCAGAGGGAGTTGCAGCTCGGCAAGTGCATCCATATGTATACAGCCTGCTGCCTGTGTGCACAATTTGGGGCTTTCCAGCAAAATGGGATGGACAGGGAGGTTCTGACCATTGTTTCTCCCTGTTTCTTCACAGACATCTCCGAATTTCTCAGTGCGATATTGAGAGGAGACTGCGCTTGAGCCTACACTGGTATTTAGTGGCTGAGCCTACACTCTGATTCAAAAGAAGGGGAGAGTAACACTGTGGTAACCACCATGGAGTGGGGATGGGGACACACAGGTAACTTTTACTCGTACGTGTGCACCACCAGAGGTGTTATTTTAAGTAATTAGGAATCTAACAGTTTGTCTCAATGAGTACTTGGGGTGGCATCTTGGTATCATGGAGTTCTTATGATTTACTGAGATTTTCAAGATCTCAGTAAACGTGCACACGCAGCATGTTTTCTTCCTATCAGTAAGGATTAAAGCAGAAACACAGAGATACATCTGATGCACAGCATATCCCAGAGCACAGGCCTGCCACGCCACTGTAATCATATGCTGGGGGATCTTTTGGGGTTTGGTTCTGAACCAAGAGGAGAGTTCTTTGTAATGCACTGAAGAATAAAAATCGATATTCCTTAAGTAGAATTTAAAGGTTAATAATGCCCTCCTAGGTGTTTCTTTTTCTTCTAGTCACCTAGCCCAAGTAATTGTTCCCTTCTCCTTTTGAGTATTCTTCATCATCATTATATTCTCTATAGTACCCTCACCTCAATATACTTTTAACTCCAATCATTCTAACCCTTTCCTGCTGGCTTTTCAACTTCCATCTGCTCTATAGGTATTAAAGATGATAGCTCTTATGGTTACTAGAAAATGTACAGATAAATAGAGATTATTGGTGAACTCCTGCATTTCAGTGGAACAGAGTTCAGCACTTAAGACGAAGAAAAGAATGTGCGGTTCTTGGCAGATAGGACTTTTTATTTATGAAAAAAAGGAATTTAATGAGAGACATGGCAGGAAAGTGAGAGGTCAGGCTAAGTCTTGAGTGAAAAAAGAACTTTGAGGGCTTGCTGATCCTTTGCCAGTGTTAAAGGAGTCAACTCAGGTATTATTAGCTAATACAATGAGTCTGCAACATGTAGTCATAATAGTCCCATAACATTAATACATTTCTTTTTGTCTCCTCTTTAGCCTACTTACTGTTAAACAATATCTCCTATTGTTTTGGCGCAGGTCATAGTTCAGTCTTTTGAGGACTTAAAAAAATGCAAAGTTAAACTACTCAGGAAAAGAACAACATCCTACTTCTTAAGGAATAATATTCATATTAGATAAACATTTCTGGGGAACATTTGGAGTGCTAGTTCTTAAACAGATCTCTGGCAATCACTGCAGTGGTTTTGTTTACCAAGATCTCCATCATTTGCTGTTTCACCTATTTCAGTTTCAGGCTCTCCCGTGAGGACCAGGCAGGTGGGCACCGTTCATGCGGGTTTCTCACAGACATTATTCCTCACTCAATGCAAGCACACAGGGGTGTCACATTGTCTCTTCAGGACCAGAGCATGGCAGCCCTTGGACCTGCCTGCCAAACTTCTCTGAATCTCCTCAGCAATGCAGCTCCCAGCTGTCCGTGGCCAGTGGAGTTCCTCTCCCAGAGACATTGTGTTGACACCTGCACAAGGTCAAGCTCAGCTGGGAGTCCGTCCTGTTGATCCAGAAGCACGCAAGCATTATTTGGCTCTGGCAGGTACCTACCATCTTTCCTCTGGGATATCTTGGCATCTTTTACCTCAGAGATGTGTATCTATGTCTGATCAGGTGTGTGCTGCAGAGACAAGGGAACCACAGGTTTGAAAGCTGAGTGCTTGTCCTCACTAAAATCTTGCTTCTCTGGTTGGGAACATTGGGGCTAAGTCCCCTTGATCTGAAATAAAGCTACACACTGTTGCAGTGACGGGCCCTGGCCTGACTCTGCCCTCTGAATCTTAACATTATTTCCCAATTCATTTTTTTTAAAATGAGCTGAATGTGAAGCTCTTACCATGTGCATCTAGGGCTCATCAACTTGGCTTAGGCAGCAGCTCCTGACCATTGTAGTATGGAGAGTATAAATGAAGGTGGCTCACAAATTGAAGGATCCGCCTGTTGGTGTGCCATGGCTGGGTGCACTGGCAAATCATAGAATGGTTTGGGTTGGAAAGGACCTTTAAAGGTCATCTAGTCCAACCCCCCTGCAGTGAGTAGAGATATCTTCAACTAGATCAGGTTGCTCAGAGTCCCGTCCAACCTGGCCTTGAACACTTCCAGGGATGGGGCATCCACAACCTCTGTGGGCAACCTGTTCCAGTGCCTCACCACCCTCACAGTGAAGAATTTCTTCCTTGTATCTAATCTAAATCTACCTTCCTTCAACTTAAGGCCATTCCCCCTTGTCTTATCACTCCATGCCCTTGTAACCAGTCCCTCTCCAGCTCTCCTGTAGCCCCTTTAGGGACTGGAAGGCTGCTCTGAGGTTTCCCCGGAGCCTTCTCTTCTCCACGCTGAACAACCTTAACTCTCTCAGCCTGTCCTCATAGGAGAGGTGCTCCAGCCCTTGGATCATCTTTGTGGCCTCCTCTGGACTTGCTCCAACAGTTCAATGTCTTTCTTGTATTGGGGACCTCGGAGCTGGATGCACTACTGCAGGTGGGGTCTCGCACGAGCAGAGTAGAGGGGCAGAATCACCTCCCTTGACCTGCTGGTCACACTGCTCTTGATGCAACCCAGGATATGGTTGGCTTTTTGGGCTGCAAGTGCATATTGCTGGCTCATGTCCAGCTTTTCATCCACCAACACCCCCAAGTCCTTCTCTTCAGGGCTGCTCTCAATCCATTCATTCCCCAGCCTGTACTGATACTGGGGATTGCCCTGACCCACGTGCAGGACCTTGCACTTGGCCTTGTTGAACCTCATGATGTTCGCATGGGCCCACTTCTTGAGCTTGTCCAGGTCCCTCTGGATGGCATCCTGTCCCTCAGGTATGTCAATCACCCCACAATCATAGCGTGCTCTTCAGTTGCTGTGGCAGGACCTCTTCCTTTGCTGAGCTGACACCCAAATCCTTGGAGAAAGAAAAATGATCCAGTGGGAGCAAAAAGAAGGAGTAACACGCTGCACGAAGCGCACAGTGACTTTGTTAGAAAGACCCATTTCTGAAAGAGGAGCTTGAGGGAGAGGAAACAGGAGAGGGAGGTTGGTACAACAGCACAGTATCTCATGCAAGAGAGGGGAATGGGTTGCTCAGCCTTTTTGTAACAAGGGTCTAGATCACAGCTCTGGCACCTCCTTTCTGTATGTAAGGCAAAGACTGTGGGGTCTCCTCTGTGATTGAACAGTCCTACTGTTCGTGGAAAATCCTGGGATTTATTACGTTCAGAGCTGTACCAGGAGCTGAAAGAGGCAGAGATGCTCTTTTTATTCTACCCTGTTACTGCAAGGTAAGGAGGATGCATACACCCCCGACCATCTGGGGCCATTCCTAGCAAGTGTCTGCTTTTTAATGGCATAATGTGCACATCCTTGGGCTTCTTAAATACTTTTACATTTCTTGTCCAACTGGTCTTGTTGCACAATCTGTTAGCGCGTGCTAGCTTGGGAAAGAGGGTAGGAAGGAAGTTGTTATCAGAAGCTGATAAGGGAAGTTGTATCAGAAGTGCCTTGTTTAGTTGCAGGAGGAGATAAGCTGACTCATATCTTTGAGTGCCCAGCACCACAACACTACACATCCCCATGTACATACCACGTGAGACACAGGCATGGGCGTACAGAAGAGGCTTGAATCTCTGCCCCAGGGATAATAGAAGCACTTTCTCATCACCTGTGCTGGTCTTTCAAACTAGCAGTGTCTTCAGCCTGTTCTTAGCAAAATCTCTCGCCCTTTTCCTCTTGATGCTGTGTTGGATCCATTGGCTGCCATAGCATCTGAATGGGTTTGCAGATAGCACTGGGCTGATGTAATTTGGCCAAATTTGCACTCCATGACCATCCTCTGACTGCTTTGTGTGTAATCAAACCATGATAAGACCCTATTTCACAAGCCAAATGAGAAGAGGATTGGTGGGGCATCTCCAATGCAACGTGTTCAGATACCACATCGTGAATCACTTTATTTGGAGGAGTGTGGCCTTTCCTTGGACAGTCAAGCACCAGTCGGTATCACGTGTGCTACTGGTGCAGTGTGTCACTGTGCTGGTTGTGGCCCTATCTTTCTGATTGACCCAAGCCTTTAGCGAACAAGTAGGATCATTTATACCAGGTGTAGCCTTGTGCCTGTGTAGGAGGAAAGAAGAACTTATGAGTACCATTAATAACTGCGGTGCAGTAGAAAAAGACCAATAGTTCAGAAATTGAGTTATTTCAATCTCATTAAATACACCCGTCCCCACAGAGGGTAAACCACAGTGACTTCACATATCTCCACCTCTGAGATACTGATTGTTGTCTTGCAACACCAGTCAGGTCTAACACTGATTGGCAGGAGTCCGGAAGATCCTGTTTCCAAAGAGCGTTAACAACACATTTCTGCGTGTCTCCTCCCTCATTTGTGTTTCATGGCACTGCAGGTTGAAGGAAACTGCTCAGACTGCCTGATGAAAGCCACTTTCATGACAAGCTGCTGCCAGTCCTTCAAGACAATGTGACACTGGTATTGTTTTTTCCATTGCTTTGAACTGAATCAGGGTGAAGAAAGGAGAGCAAATAAGGTACGCTTCAGGGGGCTTCAGCATTCAGAATGTACAAGGTCTTTCAGATCTTGATAATACTGGGTAATATTCCTCACATACAAGCGTTTGCAAGATTGTGGCTCTAAGCTTATTTGTAAACCACAAGGCCAGAAGAGACATCTACAATTATCTGGACTAAATGTTTGTGCAAGACAGATCACCCTTACTCGATGCATCAGTCCCAATGGAGAGGAAGTAAAATATATTTTTAGACTTGAATGTTGGATTTCAGTGAATTAGAGAGAGAGAACCATGAGTGAAACAGAAGGTCTTACAGCCTCCTCGATAAACATTAATGTATCTTTTACTTAATTCCCATTATTATATATGTGGGTGGAAGCTGCTGCCCAACAAAAAGATACAGAGAAATGAGCAAAGCAGAGGCCGCTCCGGATGCCTGGTGCCTCGGAGAGGTTTGTGGGGCTGGCATGTGAACTCCTGTCTGCACGGAGGGCTTGGACCCACTTCTGAGTGTGTCAGTCATGTTTGGGACTACGTGAGGAGCTAAATTATAAATAATAGGGCAAGACTGCTGGGAAAGAAATAAATCCCAGTAAACCAAAACAATCAGTTTGTTCTCCAGTGTTTCCTGTACAACTAATAAAATCTAATAACTGAGTTGCTGTTAACAGTTAATGACCACTGCATTTGTTAATGGACCCAGACAAATGAGAGCAGTTTAATACAACAAACAGGCCATTAGTTGTATTAATGGTTGGCTTGTAGGAGTTAGTGCTCTTATAAACTATATTCTGCAGTTTATAATACCAGCACTTTATAAAATGACCTGGTGTTTTCAAAAAAATAAAAAATAATAAGGATCAGGTGAGCTCCAATTTAGTAGTGGAAAATAAGTATGCGTGCTAACTAAGTAAAGCTATTAGGCTAAATCTCTTTTTCTAGTTCGCACTGGAATAAATCAGAAGCAACAGCAGACATACAAACCAGGGCTGATTCTTGTATAGCTTAAATGAGTGTCAGCTTTGCTTTTGACTTCAGTAAGTTTTGGATTGATCCCATAATTATTATCATTAGAGGGGAACTTGATCTTTTTTCTTTTTTTTTCTTTTTTTTTTTTTTCTCCCAGACCACAAATGATTCCACACATGGGATATTCAGTTTTTAGCAGCTGTCATTATTTAGAAGTTTAACAAGCACTCTTATAGAAAGAACTATAAAAGGGAAGTTGTATAAATAGACTAAAATTAATAGAGGAACCAAATAGAGTCAGTTCCTGCTTCACTAGCCTCTACAGCTCTTTTAATTTTTGTATTTTTAAGCTGTATTTAACTACAGTTTCTTTTACAAGAAATGTCAGTAGCATTTTTGCAATGGTAGTTGTGAAAGCCAAGGTTTTTCCATCGCTTTACAGACTCACGTCTGAATGTAACCAGTGTTTGGTAGAAATTTAAAGTGGAGCAATTTAAGCGTTTGCCCTTAACTTGCCAAATGGGGACGATACTAAATTATAGGTTACTGGTGAAGGGAATAATGTACACTTTGGTAGGAAAAAGAAGTGGAGGTTTTTACGTGGTGCATGAATGGGCTTTAATTTGTGTATAGCTGTAGTGTGAGATGAGGCCAGGCTTAAATCATAAACTTACAACAGGGCTTAGCCAAGCTCTTGGGCTTTGTTTGTGGAGCCGAATTGCAAGTTTTCCAGATAGACTCCCAAAAACATAAGAGAGAACTTGCATAAATTTATCCTTAAGGTTACTGTGACCTGAAGGAAGAATGCAAAAGTAAACTCAGAGAGTTGTTCTGTCTTTGGCCATTCACCCACCTGCAGGGAATGATGCCTAAGCCAGTCTAAAGAGGTGTCACTCCTGAGTTTTCTTACTCAGATATGGAAATTACAATCCAGAGGAACGTAATAGACACACTGTGTCCCTCATAGATTCATCATACCTCAGCCATGCTGTTCCAAAGAATGGCCAGTAACCGAGGCTTCGGAGTAAGAAACAAGATGCTTAAGAAGAAAAGGATAAGAAATAAGGGAAATGCAGAGTGGTCCTTCCTCTGTTGAATCCTCTCAGCTGGCAATTTGGGGTTTAAGAACTTCCTGGGCCAGGGTTTATCTATCCTCCAGAAATATCTAGCCCTTTATGAGGCTATTTATATTTCTGGCCTCCGTTTTTGCCAATGAATTCTACATTATAACTATATATTCTGTGAAAGGGTGTTTGCTTCTGTATGTTTTAAACCTGCTACCTCAAAATTTCAGTGAGTGCCCTTTAGGTCTTGTTGGGGAAAGAATGAAAAATCCTTTCCCATTCATCCAGCTCATGTGGTTTATGATTATACAGACCTTGCTCACATTTTCCCCTTCAGTCATTCTTTCCCAGACCCAAAAATCTTAAGCTAGGCAGTCTCTCTCCCTTCACAACCACGTTTCATGCCCTTGATCACCTTCATCATCTTTTCCTGTGCCTTTTCTAGTTCTACTCCGCAGTTTTTGAGATGGAGGGAGCGGCAGTCTTGCACACAATATAAATGGTATGGATGTATCATTTATACAGTGCCTGAGTGACAGTTTTGGCTTTGCTCTCAGTTCTGTTTCTAATAATTACTAATAGTCCATTTGTCTTTTTGCTAGTTGGTGAGCACTAAGCTGTTCTTTCCAGGAGGTTCTCCACCACTGCATTAACATCTTCTCCTAGAGTGGTAGAAGGTTACTAAGATTGCCTACAACCTGTTTCTTTATCCTGTAATTTACCTATAATTCAGATTGCATTGCCTCATGGGCTTTATTTTGTATTTGTTGTCTTTGCATGCCACCATGCTGCTGCTCAGGCCCAACACCAGGAGATCTGTTCATTCTTCTCAGATGGTTTCTTGAACAACTATGTGTCACCAGCCGACTGCTCAGGAAACCATGCAGCTTGGCAGGAAGCACTAGGAAGAGCTCAGCCTCCCTGAACACTTGAGGGCACAAAATGAATCGACTTGCCATGTCTGGAGTCTGGTCTCCAAGGTCCTGCTGGGCAAGAGAAGAGAAGCCATGCTCCCGCAGACCTGCCTGGCACCGAGAGCTATGCAAAGAGGATCAATGCAGCCATCACCAGATGGTCCTGCTGCATTCAGCCTTGCAAGGTCATTGTGTGTGTGGATCTTTTGATTCTTGGAAGAAAATACTGAACTGGGGATGTTTTTCCACCGCTTGGATGTCTGGAGAGTAGGCAGAGTATGTTCTGACTTCATGTCGCTACTCAGTTCTGAGAACAGGACATTTGGGCTTTGGCTGAGAGTTCAGAACAGGGGTGTGTTCAGATGCTGTCTGAGATGATCTGTCCCAGACTGGTTCAAGTGGATAAACAAAATTAATTAGATTCACATCATATGAGTCCACAGGATTGATTTTTTCCTCCAATGGAAAACTGACTAGCAATGGATACTGCTGCTCATCAGAAATATTCATAACTATAGCTCACCTATTTTTTCCACAACTTTTACAATACTTGCTGTTTTTTTTAAAGGTACAGGAATGATGTTATCACATGAGACTCCAATGAACCACTGTATAGAAACAGTTCTTCAAGTCTCCTTTCCTATTGCTATTATACATGAAACTCCAGTGCAGCAAAGTACATTACCTTGTGTGCTTAAGCAGAAGAAATGGCACCGTCTGAACCTTTAACTAGCAGATTTTGGTCTTCTCCCTATTTGTGCCAATAAATATGTGAGCCAGTCATTACTTCTAACAATTTGCTTTCATCTCTGCTTCCTCAGAAAACTGAGGAAAAGGTAAAGAGAAAAATTTTGACAGTATTATAGCAGTTTGCGATTGTAATTCATGTTTATCTATTAACTACAGTCTCCGTTCTCCAAGAACTCTTGTGAATCTAAGTTGATATTCAGACTTCTAAAAAGGGTTTATCATCACTGTTGGGGGAGCCTACAGAGGGTTTCATTTCCATAAGGCAAATAGATCCAGCACAAGAAATTAGAGGCAAAGCGGACATGCTGCGCTAAGCCAAAATTTGTTCTTTTTAAATCAACATTGTTCATTGCTATGACACTGAGCTCTTTGAAGGCATCGAAGCCAAGTAAAACCTGTGCTGGGTGATTTGGAGTTTAGAGAGTGAGTGCTCCAGCCTTTCTAAGGCCTTCAGCCTCATCCTGTGGACATTCATTCTGGGTGCTTTAAAGTTCAGGCTGTCTTTAACTCTTGTCTGCAGCCATTACAGAGAGTCCTGGCGAAGTCTTCCAAGAACTGTGGGTTGCCCATGATGGTCAATATGGATTCTGTCCTGGCTCACATGGGCTCCAAGGGGCAGCTCATGACCAGGAAGGATATAGGTAATGAAAGTGCAAAATGACAAATAATGATGCTATTGAGAAGGTAAATGAGGGGCTTTTTTATTTTATGGTGTCATAAAACAAGAACAGTGGTCAATCAAGAAATTAAAGTGATAGCAGATATACAGCTGATAAAAAGCAATGTTTATTTCTGACCAGCTCACTGCTGTGGGATGGAGGAACCCAAGCAGGTATGAAGATTAAAACCAGGATATCTGTAGGGAAAAGAAATCTCCCCAGAATGATCATAGCTAATGCTACAATGCATTTCAGAAGGAACATCAACCCAACAAAAAAAATCCTAAATCTTTAATTCTTTTATGGGAACAGACCATACCTTCTGTTAAAAGACCTGGAGCTGGTCACTCCTGGAGATGAGATCCCGGCCCCTGCGGTGGCTGGATTTCATGCAGTTTGGCAATTTCTAAGATTACGCCTGCATTCCACCAAGCTCAAAAAATTCTTAAACGCTTCTTTTCTCCAGCTAATAGTGACAGATCAAGGAACTGAAAAGCCTTGCAAGGAGACCTGTCAAAAATCTGATTTAAGGGTCTACGAGTTTTTCTGGCAGAACTGTTGCTTCCACGTGAGGAATGATCACATTACTGAACCTGTTCCACCTGCTCTCTCCTGAGGAGGCAACAGGAGCCCTGCTCTGTCTGAGGCTGGAAGGAGCCTTGGCTTGGTGCTCCTGCAAAACGTGTAGCATCTAGAAGGAGAAAAGGGTGTCCGGAGGAGGGCAAGAGGAAAAGGGATGGGAAACCAGACGCGGTCTGCTAGGGAATGGGTAGAATGTGAAAGATGAAGGGCTGAGGAAAGAGGAATAAGCTGGAAAAGTAAAAGAGAAGAAAAAAAAAAAACACACACAAGAAAGAGGCTGCACGCTCTCAGCCACCACGCTCACCGTCCAGCGGTGGTGGGAACCTTCGAATGACCACATCTTCTTCCGCTGCGGGGATTGCAACGTAATTCAGACAGTGTCGGCCAGACAGCATCACCAGGAAAGCTGGATTTCACTGCTCCCCTACCCAGTCCACACCATTTCGCTGTGAACTTTGGGGAGTATTTAAAAGTATTTAAATTCTGACTTAAGTGCAATGAAAAACCGAAAGAAACCCACTCCAAAACCAACCCTGCACGTCGGGTGCCAAAAATGTTAATCATGTGCAATTAATCCCAAACGGCAGAGCTTTAACAACTTTTCAATAGCAAAAGCAACGTATCTTTATATTCTCTGTACACATTCTCCTAGTTAAATGCACTCCTCCAGCGTTACGCTGCTGTAAACCGCCTGCTATAAAAGACAAGGTACAAAGTAGCGAAGATAATGCTCCGCTGTTTAACTCCTCTCCCCATCCACCGGTGCGAAACGGGCCGGGAAGGGGCTGCGGCAGCCGAGGGGGGATGTGTGTGTGTGTGTTTGGGAGACCCAGGGGAGGCTGTGCCCGTGGATTTGCGGGGGCAGGCGGGCTGTGTCCCGGCGCAGCGCCGGGGTAGGCTGCTGGTCCTGCAGCCTGGCAGGGGCGTTGTTTTCCCCGCCGCGCTTCTCACGGCTCGGCCGGCGGCTCCCCCTCGCTCTCGGCGGGGCTCCAGGCTGCTGCCGGCCGCGCCTCTGCTAACGGCGGGGGGCGCCGCCCGGCACCGCCAGGACGGCACCGGGCCGAGCCGAGCCGAGCCGAGCCGAGCCGAGCCGAGCCGAGCCGTGCCGTGCGAGCGCCGGTCCCGCCCGCTCCCCAACCCGGGCCCGCCCTCGCGGCGCGGGTTCGCGGCGGCTCCTCCCCGCCCGGCGCCGTCCCACGGCCCAGGTGTCCCGCGCCGTGCCGTGCCGTGCCGTGCCGTGCCGAGGCGAGCCGCTCCCCCTCGGCAGGAGAGGCCCGGGCTGGGCGGCGCAGCGCCTGTCCGCTGCCGAGGGAGGTGGGTGGTGCGCGGGGGGGGTGGGGGGGTGGCGGTTCCGGGGCCCCGGCATGGCCCGGGGGCGGGCGCGCCGCCGCCGCCCGGCCCCCTGAAGAGGCGCGGCGGCGCTGGCTGCCGGCCCGGCTCCGCGGGAGAGGGGTCTGGCTCTCCTCCGGGCTCCTGGGCGCCCCGGGGGGGCGGCCATGTCCGGAGTCATGAAGTTCAACGGGTACTTGAAGGTGCGGATCGGGGAGGCGGTGGGCCTGCAGCCCACCCGCTGGTCCCTCCGGCACTCGCTCTTCCGCAAGGGCTACCAGCTCCTGGACCCTTATGTCACCGTCAGCGTGGACCAGGTGCGCGTTGGGCAGACCAGCACCAAGCAGAAGACCAACAAACCCACTTACAACGAGGAGTTCTCTGCCACGGTTACCGACGGCCAACAGATCGAGCTGTCCGTCTTCCACGACACCCCCATCGGATACGATGATTTTGTGGCCAACTGCACCTTGCACTTCCAGGACCTCTTGCGCTCCGCGGGCCCCAGCGACAGCTTCGAAGGCTGGGTGAGTAGATGTCTCAAGGCAAAGCCGGAGCCGGGCTCCTCTCTGAATGAATGAAGGCGCTTGAAGGGTACTTGCAGAGCTGGGGCTTGTCCTTGCACGCCTGTGCTTCAGATGCATGCAGCCTGGTGTGTGTGTCTGCATTTACACAGGTGTGTGTGCATCTGTTTGCGCCCCGGTGCTTTAGAGTTGCTTAGATTGCTGTTTGGACTGCTGTTTCAGCTGATGTATTTGAGACCCTAAGAATGAAAAGTCTCAGCTGTCGTAGCTCGAGGGTGTGAGGACCCTGTAGCTGAGGGCTGTGGAGTCTCTCCTCTTTGTAGACTAGCAGAGAAGAGATTTGTAATACATAACCAGCCAAGTACACCTGCAACTCACGCACAGGCTCACGTACCTTCCCTGTTTTGCTTAGCACGCAGAGACGTACTTGGAAAGTTGGATACCTGGTGTTGGATGTATTTCTGCTCAGATCTACACATGCTTGCACAATTGTTTGATGCATGCATGCAAATTTCTTTGACTTCTTAACAGAATGGCAGGACTAGTCTTGCATCTGTTATGTACACCACTGCGCTAGTTGAACACAGTTTCACTTATAGCAAATTCTAGGCTATTTGCAAGTAGATGTCACTTGCATCCGGCCCAGAGAACCTCATTTATACCTTAGTCCTAATGCTAAGTGAAAGGAATAGTACAGGCTTTAAAGTTGTGCCTTTGCTTCCACTACTGTAAAGGAGGAGGAGGTGAATGTATTTATCCAGACAGTTGTTTGCTTGTGTTAGGTTAAAAAAAAGCCAAAAGGCATTTTTTTCAGGGTAGAGAAGGTACAGAAGAGCTGAGAATTTCCGAGGTTAATGTAGATATTAACTTTTTGAGGCCAGGAAGTTCAGCACACGTGGTCAGGTAACCACCATAATAAAATCAGATGTGGAGGAAAGAGACCTGACACTGTAGAGAACAGATAAGCATCTCGATTGTATCGCTGGGGAGAATGCTGGTCCTTTCTGTTCTCAGCCGGTGTCTGTGCCTGAGGTGTGATGCTACACCTCTGGGGTGATTACAGGGAAATCTCCGTCACAGGATCGATTAAGAGGTGTATATTGATACTTTTTCTCTTCTTAGGGTGTGCTTAGGTGACCTATGGGAAGGCATGGGGTTCGCGCACTAAAGGTGGTCTCTGTCAGGCAGTCACTGATGTGATTTTTTTGTCGAGCGGAGGGATCCAAGCTGGCGTCAGAGGGGTTACCTCAGGTATTGCTCCTGACAGTACAGCCAGAGCAGAGCTCGACGGGCTTTGCTCCGTGGGTGCACGCCCAGCTTCCCAGGCTGGTTGTGCCGCCAGAGAGAAACTGCTCCTGGGACTTGTGCTAAACCAGGTTTAAATAAGGAATGGCCCCCTATGGGCCAGGGCAGAGGAGTGAGCTCAGGACAGGGAGCTGTGGTTTTGAATGTTTTTTTCATGTTTTATTTGCTGGGGGTGTTTCCTCTTTGCTGTTGAGAGGGGCCGTATCCTCTTGGGAGGCTGGAGTCCCACTCACACCGGGTCTGGCTACGCATGGGATTGGACTGCTGTGTTGCAAAGATTGTGGCCTTATTTACCTAACTAAAATATCCATACTAATATTGCCTTTGGTGTGGATGGCATTCATGTCCCACTCTTTCTATCATTTTATCCATCCTGCAGTGCTGACTTTTAGGACAGATGCAGTCTGTGGCCTGAAATGCTTGTTTGGTCTTTGGTGAGGGAAAAGTTTCTTATCCCTGCTGGATAGGCACGTGTTTTATGAACTCCTGTCCCTGTCAGTTGATGGGTACAGTGGGGTGGGAAATCAGTGATTTTTTTTTTTTTGGTTGTTTTTTGGTTTGTTTTGTTTTTTAAACTAGGCTGATGTAAACTGATGTTCTATCTGGGCATGTAGACAGAAGCTGAGAGCTGCTGCTCTCCTTTTCAGTTAAGGTCTAAAAATTACAACTGGGGTGGATTTAGTGGGGCGTGAGTAAGCATTCGTCTTCCGTTCCCTGTCTTCTCTCCCCTCCTTTTTGACTTGCTTCGTTAGCGTCTCGCATAGCGTGCAGCCAGGATCACATGATAACAGGGAACAGCATCTTGCCCTGATAATTTAATATGTCTTGATAAATCCAGCAAGGCTGTCACGGGGTTTTGTGTAATCGGAAGGATAGGAAATGCTGGTTTGTACTAACCCAAGGTCCATGAACAGCAGTTCATGGCATGATATGAGACACCACAAGGGATTTGTAGATGATTTGAGACACCTCCGCTCTGAAATCCTTCATGCTGCCCTTTTTCCATCCCCAAAGCAAAAGCACAGATAGGCAAGGAAAGAGTGAGTGGAGTGAGGGGAAAACTGGTGAATCCTCAAAGTTTAACCTGGCTTACACTTACTTGGCTTTGCACGATTTTTCATTTTGATTTGAAATAGAATTTTTATGTTCACCTTTCAGAGACAAGAGCAACAATATATTGGTAAACTTCAAATGCCCCTTGGATTGATAACAGCCAAACAGGACAGGGTGGCTGGCTGCCTCTGCTCCCTGAGCATTCCTCTGGAGAGCCGAGCTTTACCTGTGACAGTCCCTCAGCTCACGTGCTGGCCTGAAAGTTTTGCCATGAACCTTGGGTTCATGCTGCTCTGTTTATCAATGTGGATTTTCTCCTGCTGGAAGAAAAAAAAAAAGTGATTAGTTGTAACATTGGTCACCATCTCTTGTGAGAATTGTAGGAAGTGTCAGCGAGAGGCGAGTAGGAGCAGTTGGTGTGTAAGCATTGGTGCTTCCCAGATGACTTGCAGGTACATCACTGCAATTATGACCCCAAACACTTATGCAGATGAGTAAGTGTATGGACATGAACTGTCTCATCAGTAATGCTTATACACCTGAGTCATCCCACTGGGTTCTGGGACAGAGTTCTCTGTTCACGGTTTGCATTGAAATCCATGTTCCAGAGACTCTTCAAAATGGACCCTTTTTCCTTCTAACCATTTTGATTGCTGAAGTTTTTCTAGTAAACACATTAGCTGGATATTTTTTAATTTGTGTATTATTTGATAAGCACATTTGACTAATTTTACACAGATCAAATCTGTAAGAGGTTATTAACTTCAAGATCCTTCTCTCTGTTTCCCATTTCTTAAATTTACTTGTCAAGTTGCAGCGCAGCAGTTTTCATTAATACTGTCAAATAAATGCCACCTTGCCTTCAGCATGCTTTAATCTAGTTAAAACTGGGAGCGATCTCTCCGGTACCATGTTTTTTCTGGTAGGCATTTTCCTGTGTGGGTGTGAAATTGTGCAAACCTGAATGGTAGCATTTTATACAGGTGTGCATGACCCTGCCAGGTGCAATGCAGGAGAGAATTAAGCTGGCTGCTATCCGAAAGCTGTTATGTTATGTTATCAGGGTTGAAACTTGTCTTTAAAAGCATTTAATTTTGCACTAACGTGCGCTAAGATGCTTTTACTCAGCATATGCATCTTTAAAAGGTAGTATCTCCTCTTTAACTGTCCCTGAGTGCAGCATAGGAAGTCAGTGAAACAACACAAATAATTTGGAGTACTGAGTTGTAAACATCTCCCCTTTCAGTTACAATACATAGGGTTGTTTCTCTGAGTTTTAGGTAGTAGCTGAAGTAATTTTTAAGCTTGGGGAAGCACTATTTACAGATACTGAATTGCATTGTTACTAGGGAATTATTTAATTACGATTGTAAAAATTGTTAGTCCCTGGGTAGAGATGTCAAAATTTCTAGGACTTTAACAAGAAATTAAAATTAAACCTTGCTCTTGAAGTAGCACATTATCAGAGTATACTGATGGAAATTAGATAACAGATGGACTATAAGATTAATGAGCCAATCACAACTTCCTGATGAGTTTGTTACCCTTTACTCATGTGTGCAGGAAGAGATTAAGACAAATAATTCTCGTGAATTCCTTAACTTGAGCTCTTTCGCATGTATCCTTTCCTATGATTTTTTTCTTTCTTAAGGCAAAAAGAATTGTGTTTTATCCATGTCTATATGCAATTGTATTTATTGAACATTAAATTTGAAGAGTTAAAGGAGAATGCAACTTCTTCCCCAGAACATCGTGACTGTAGCAGAGAGCCAGAGTGCTGCAGGTCAAATGCAATATGGTTGCTTTTTGTTTTGACTCCCGCTTCGCCACAGAGTGTTCTCCAGGTGGGCAAAACTTGCATCAGGAAGCCAAAAATACTTTATAGCTGTTGACAGAGGATTTTGTGATGCAGTGTTTTGTGTCTGCATCAGCCTGTGCCCATCTGTAGAGATGGGACTGCAGCTTGTAGAGCAGGAGTAAATGGTGTCTCCTTCTGTGGGTCAGCAGCAGGCTGAGATAAAGAGCAATAGCAATCTGTCTGTATGATTTCTGTTTCCATGCACACGACAACCATGTACATAGTATAGGTCTCTGATCTGTGTGAAAGTCACGCTGTACATTAATTGCAAACTGGGCTTGAGTAAACTAAGATCTTTCCCTATTTCTTACTTACAGAAGCAACTTAAAACTTATCATTATTACTGATATGCAGTAATTATGTTGATTGAGAATAGTGGAGAGAAACACCCACTGCAGAAGGTAAGATGATTTTTGAAAGCTACCAGAATTTTGGTTTCTGTTTCTTTCCTTTAGCATACAGATGTTCTTTGGCCCTGCGAACAAACCCTTCAAAATGCCAATGGAGTCCCGTGCACCAAGGCTGCCTGAGAGTGCCCTGCGGCCTAAAACGAAGGCTGTAATAAATAAATAAAGGAAAAATTGTTGCTATTTGTCAGCTATTAAATAATTCTGGGGTGTGTAATGCTAGTAACAGTTTTATTGATCAAGGCAGATGAGAAGGACTAGAGCTGACTGTGTCACGAAGGGCTGCCCTGTTTCAGCGTTGGAAGTTGAACGAGTTGGGAGTCCTATTTCTTGCTTATCCATGAGCTCCTCCCCAATAAACAGCCTGTCTGGCAGCTGTGAGCATCCTTGGAGAACATAGGGAACATGCTTGAGAGTGCATTAGGCTGGAAAGATTTGGTCAAAGCATGAGAAAAGCCAGTTTCCCTTGGTGGGAACCACAGGAATGCCAGTAAGGGTCTGTGGGACTGGAGTTCAGGCCCTGGTTTTGAACTGGGTATGGCAGGACATGAGTTTGGCTGTCCTTCACGTAGCTGGGTGCCTGGTCCTGCTGCGGTACTGGTTTTCTAGAGTGTGCCTTAGTCTGTTTTTCCACAGCTCTATCTTGAGAACTGTTGCTTTGATGCTGTTGGAGTTGGTTAGGGCTCTGGGAACGCCGGAGAGGTGTGCGGGAGAGGAGCACTCTCTCCCACCCAGGGCAGTTTGTCTGGGTTGGCTGTGCAGGTATCGCCACCTCACTTTTCCCGGCTGTGAGCAGCTGCCAAGCCGAAAGCTCAACCCAAACCCACTGAAGGGTACCTGGGCCCTCTGGTTCCATGATGTGGTGGGCACGCAGGTTTCCAGCTGGAGCCCGGTCCTCTCCCTACACATTTGGCTTGTCAGCTCGTGCTGCCTTTGCCTGCCAGCCCACGCACCGGTGCTTTGGCTCTCTGGCCTGGCGGCAGCTTCTCAATGTGGGGTGGAGCAGGTGGCTGGGAGAGGCCCCAGCTTGCACAGTCACGCGAGGTTTTCTGGAGTTGTTTGTCGAAGCCCTTGCTAATGTGGTTGCTGGGGTGTGGGGCTGACTTTGATGCCAGGGTTAGCTTTCTATTTCTGCTGCTGCCTGTTGCTCAGCTGCAAGCCCCGGTTAGAGGGACAGGGGGCAGGCCAAGGGCTGATGCCCATGTCTCCTTCAGCAGTGTTAGTCATGGCAGAAGAAGTTCCTGAGGGTGTTTGCAGACCTGTGCCCCCAGCCCTGGCGTTGCTCTTTTCAGAGAGGCTGTGTGAGGAGGAGGAGGGGGCCAGTGGGGTGACCGCAGCACAAGTCAGCCCAGCACCCCAGGAAGCTCTTTCCCCAGCCCCGCTCTCGGCATCCCGCTGGCCTCGCCTCGCTCGGTTCGTGTTTTATATTTAGCTTTTACCACAGGTCTGTAAAAACGCATTTCACCCAGGCTATCCGAGGCTTTCTGTTTGGAGTATTTTCTGAGTAATGGTTTGGTTTCTGGCCATTTTGAGCTTATAGGCAATAAACCCCGCAGAAAAGATTGTCAAGGGGGCCATTTAAGCTATTGAAATGCCATTAGAAAGTCTACTGATTTACAGTGTAATTCAATATGAAAGCATATCCCTTACTGAAGCAAATAAGACTCCCACCCTTTCTTTGCAAACTGTTAAAGCTCCTTTGATGTTTTAGACTTGATTGTAGCTATTGTGCTTTGCTAATACAATCAAGAAATCAGGGACCTTTTGCGTAACCGTGGAGAAAAAGGCGAACAGAAGAGTTATCAAGTGAAACGAGTTGCTGGCAGATTTTGTAACGAATTCTGGATCGGGCATTGCGCCTTCTTGCCTCCAAATCTCAGCCTATTTAGACACACAGTTAATGTATGTCAAACCATGCTGCAGACTTAGTATCTTCTGGAGACAGCGAGCAATCTTTGTTCTGATTGCTTATTCTGCCCCTGTGTTACTTGTGGGGCCGTGCAGTGAACCAGGCTGGAGTCCTGGATAGCTAACCTGCCATCGTGTTCTGGTGGAGCTCACCTCTCTCGAGCCATGCTCTTGGTTGTGCTGGTATCACAGAATCCCAAAATGGTAGGGGTTGGAAGGGACCTCTGGAGGTCATCTAATCCAACCCCCTGCTAAGCAGGATCACCTAGAGCATGTTGCACAGGATCGCATCCAGGTGGGTTTTGAATATCTCCAGAGCAGGAGACTCCACAACCTCTCTGGGCAGCCTGTTCCAGTGCTCAGTCACCCTCAGAGTAAAGAAGTTTTTTCTCATGTTCAGGTGGAACTTCCTGTGTTCCAGTTTGTGCCCATTGCCCCTTGTCCTGTCGCTGGGCACCACTGAAAAGAGTCTGGCCCCATCGTCTAGCCATTCATGCTTTAAGTATTTCTAAGTATTGATCAGATTGCCTCTCAGTCTTCTCCAGGCTAAACAGACTCAGCTCTCAGCATTTCCTCATATGAGAGATGCTCCAGTCCCCTCATCATCCTTGTAGCCCTTCACTGGACTCTCTCCAGTAGTTCCCTGTCTTTCTTGAACTGGGCAGTCCAGAACTGGTACAAGAAGCTCTGGCTGGTTGCGAGGGAAAGTCTTGCTTTATAATTATATCAAAGATAGCAAACATACATCTAAAACAAAGTGCATCCTGAAGCGTCCAATTAATGTTGCTAAGCCACTTAGGGTAAGCCAGACAAATGACTTAAATTTCTGCAATGCCAAGGATGTTTTCTTTAGTCTTTGATATCACGAGATGTTCTCATTGCTCAAGGAAGTCAATTGCTGCGGAAACCGTCCTGCCTTTTTTTTGTAAGCCAGCACCATGCACAGATGTAAGCTAGGTTTCATCGCTTTAGCACGATGCTGTGCAAAAACAAGCATTCTTCAGCAATTCTGGTGCTGCTGATATTCAGCACTAAAATCGCAGCATCTGTGCTGGGCCCGAGGTGATGGAAAAATTTGCTATTTCAGTGCTCCTGTGAGGCCTTGTGTGCCCTTGTGCCCTTGGATCCTAGACCAGAGGCATCTAATTGATGACCAGATCTTTCCCACAGGCCTGCCAGGACAGTTTTACTGGCTGACGGCCCACTCCCTGCTTTGCTGTTTCCTGGGGCTCCTCAGATGACGGTCAGGGGACAGGTTGCAGGCAAGAGTTGCTCTGGCAGCCGCCATCTTGTTTTTGGCCACCGTCTTCCTTGTGGGACCCATTGCGTCTCCAGAAGGCCTCGTGCTCTCTAGCCCACTGGTGATCTGGGTCCTGATGCAGGGATGCAGCCTTCAAGATGGAGAGTTGCATCCACCGCAGACAGGGGATGCCTGTGTCTTGTCTGTGTGACAGATGGATGTCACATCCAGGGTTGTCTCCTCTGAGTAGGAGATTCATTGCAAACCAATGAAGCCCAGCCTGGGAAGGATGGCATCCCTGGGCTGCACAGACACAGGGCATTTGGGACTTCAGGACTGGGATAAGATTTCAGCTTGTCTGGTGGCCCTCCTTGTCTCTGGGTGGGAATTTCTGTGCTCCATTATACAGTGTAGACCTGCCCTTTGGGTCAGCGTACCGCAGTAAGAGCGTGCAGCTATGGCTGTAGTTACCCATGAGCTTTGCCAATGCAAAAAAAATGTTGGCAGGTGAGGAGGGAGGGGAGTGTGACTCTGTAGATGACATTACGTAAAGACTTTTTCTTGGTGATCACCTGCCAAGTTTTTTAAGTATTGAGTTTCATGAGTGAGTTGATTGTATTTGTATCGGTGATATGGTGGCAGCTCTCCAGACTCCTTCCAGGAGAGGTCTGCTTGCTGTTGAAGAGACAGGAGATGAAGTGCAGAAAAAAAAGTTGGGCAGCTTGGGTAGCTGACTTCAGTTTGTGAGATGGGGATAGATTATTTATTCAATTTTTTTTAACCAACATGACAGTGCTGTCTAGGCCTTAGTGGCATTTTTTTGACTTTTTTTAAAGCTTTTTATTGCAATACAGATATTTCTGTCAAAAGGAGGAGAGGAGCAAAATATGTCCATGCAAGACGTATTTCCAAATGTGTGAGTTGGTGTATGAGTATTGCATGTCTGCTGCGCATTTAAAAAAAAAAATAAATTGATAAAATCATTTGCAGTGTGAAATCACTTGCCAGATCAGCAGAGCCCTGTAACCTCTCAGATGGAGGCAAGTGAGGGAGAGGATGTGAGAAACAGGCTGCCTATCTATGCTGTCCCAGGACGTTACACCTAATAGTAAGAATTATACTGACAGCTAATCTGACAGTGTGCATCTAGGGGCCAAGGAAAGGTTTGAGATGGCAGTTCCATATCTGAACACTGAGGTGTTTTTCCTGCCTATGTCTCATATGTTTAGTATCAGCCATCCTCAGAGGCAGGGTTTTGACTTGTCAGCTGGTCTGATTTGGTCTGAAAAAGCAGCTTGTACCTTCCTACAGCAGTTGTGGTTTCTAGCCCCCTCTCTGGCCCTGCTCTGTGGTTTCTGTTTTGCCTTTGCTTGTTTCTTACTTTTTTCTTGTGTCTTTGTCATTAGTCTCCATTTTAGCATCGTACTGTATTTTGTGTTTTTCTCTTGAGTAAATTTAATTTTACTCTGTTATGCAAGCAAGACATCACGTGTAAATTTAAGTCTTCATATACATCTCCACTTGCTTTAGTATCTTAAACCTCCTACAGTAGCAATGGGGTCTTAGTTTGGGAATAATTTTATTGTTTTTGGATAGAAAAATATTTGCCATCATTCACAGTTTTAACGATGCTGTAGCAGGTTCAAGCAGGGACCAGTCATAGCTGTGCCGAGCGCTGTAGGTATGAGTCAGAGAGAGACGTGCGCTGTCAGAAAGATCATTTAGGGTTGTGTCAGTTTGCGGGAGCTGGTTGGCTCTATGGACTGGATAGAAAAGAGGGTGATGGTTTTACTATGACCAGTAAAAATCAGCATGGGATGTCTGTACTCCTAAGTGCTTTTATCTGACAAAATAGTTGCAAATAAATGCTGTCTCTGATAGCACTGGAGTTGGCTTGTCTATGTGTGAGTTAGTTTCTAGAGTGTTTCTCTCCACCTAGACTGGTCAGTGTACTCATCCTATACTAAATATATTTAATTCTGGGGTAAGTTCCTGCAGAATAACGAAGGTCTTCTAGATCAAGAACAGCTAATGAAAGACTAGCTTATCCTGTCTGAATTCCTACTTTGCTCTGCATTTATTTTCCTTGGTAAACAAGGCCATATAACTTGTTTTTTTCACCCAGAATTGAAGAGCAGAGGAAAAATATGTTGTTCTAAGTGGTGAAATCTGGGGATTGATTTACTGAATGTTTTCTTCTATCTTGTATCCTTTAATTCTTTTAAAATTTAAATGCTTTAAATCTGAAGGAGAGAGGAGGAAACCTTTCATGCGGTGGGGCCCAATTCTTACCCTTCCCTCACATGTAAACTCTGACACACTCCATGAGAAGATGCTCTCCATCCCTCGCTTCTTTCTGGCATCTGTTTTTAACAACATCGACATGAAAGTTGTCTTCCTCCTTTTTTTACTTGTTGTAAAATGTCACTCTAAAAAGTTTGTCTGTGTCTTCTGTGAGATTTCAGCAGAACAGGAGCCCAGTGCTTGCCTCTGCTTTTGCTTGCAAGGGTTTACGTCCGTGGATTCCCAATGGCATCAATGGAGTTACGGTGCCAGCTTTGCACCGGTCTAATCGGGAGAAGAAATGGAACATGTTTCTTTCCTCCTTCTTGCATGCAACAAAGGTTTATAATGATGGCTGGGTTGTACATTATTTATTGAGCACAATGAGTGCTTGTGGAGCTCTGAGAAGGAGGAAGGAATTGGCTTCCGTGCAATGAGTTTATTATCTAGGTCATTTGCAGACTGAGGCATCTAACATTAATATATTCAATGAAAATTTATTCTGTAAGGCAGTTTGCTCCTGAGCCTGGAAGAAAATACAACCATCTGAGGAAAATGTTCCTGTGCGGTCCAAATCCATGGTGGGATTTCTTGTCGAAGCTACTCAGTTGGCACATGCTATTTAACACAACAGCTGCAGCGGTGTCAAATGTGTAGGGTGATCCTCCATCTCCTAATGGGGCTTTGTGGGAGTATTGCTGTTGATAACCAGTTTGCAAGAAGGAGCCCCACATCTATCACTTCATTATCTGTTTACTTAATAACAGTAAAAAGTCCAGTGTAGGAGCTTTGGGTACTCACACAAGAATTGCTCACAAGGCTGGCTTGTGAGGGAGGGCGACTACTCGTTGGAGATTACTGGAAATGACCCTGCAGGCAGTTTCCTTTCTCAGAAGTTTCAGCCTCTATTTTTCTGCAAGGGACTCATGATGTAGCAGCTTACAGACCTATGCTAAGAAAAAATGCTGGTTTATTAAGTCTCCCTTAACATAGTGGGACATAACTGTGGTGGTTTAGTAGCTACTGTACAAGCAACTAAGCTGTTCTTGGTTTGGAGTGGAGCAGAACTGGGTAGAAACCCAGCTGTGCTAGGAAACCCATCTTCCCGTCTTCCTCTCAAAAATTAGCCCCTATTATAACCCCATCAGTACACAATGATAGTAACTCATTTTGACCACATTTTCAAATAACTAGCTCAAGTAACATTTAACCTGTCTTGCCAATAAAGTTGATGAAGTTTTTCCCCATTTTCTTGATTCTAGGAAGGAACATGTTTCACTTTCCTTTGCAAAACCTTCCTGAATGGTTTTTGGCATGAGCCTAGAAGAACATCAAGTTCATTGTGGTCGTGTCCAAGAAAGGAGCAAGTTCTAGAGCTCTGCTACTGAGCCCAGACCATAGGGCCTTATTCCTTCTCTTTGAGGGACAAAAGGGACATGATGCAAACAAAAGAAATGGGCAGCAATGTTACAGAAGCGGTTACAGTTTCTCTTGCATGTTCCAGATCTCAATAGGTTGAGGCTAAGATGTCTAGCCCTACCCAAAGGACAGTGGGACGCCAGCGTTTACTGTTATGGTGCTGTCTCTGCAGGCCAGGACTCACTGTATCGAAGTCCTTAGGGCTTGTCATCATCTTGGAGGGACGGTGTTGTAACTCTTGGGTTCTGGAGTGTCTGGCGGGCTCAGGAATAAAGCACCAAAAATTTAGGCTGTGCTGCACATCCCTGCATGTTTTTCAGCCCCTTGTAGACAAAATACGTTCATGTGCGAGTATGGATGAAACCCTCTTCATTTAGGTGAATGCTTACAAAGTCATCCAGACTAGGAATGGGTTTTGTGTTCATCCATGATGGAGCACTTTTTCAGCAGGCTCGTGACTTGTGAGCTCTGGCAGTTTGTACAGGGCAGATCTAGGAGGATACCCAGCAGGTTTTTGTCCTCCTCTGCCCCACAGGCAGTTGCTGTGCAGCAGGAGAGGTAGAGTGCTTCCTGCTCATGTCTCTGCTTCTCACCTACCCCATTTCACAGCCGAGCTTGGTAAATAAAACATCAGCCAAAGGGCGAATGAGTTAATGTGGTGGGCTGTGAACTGTGGTTTTGGAGTCGTGCAAAAGCAGCATCCATTCTGCTGCCTTTGCAAAGGAGTGATGATGGCTGGAAGAAAAGAAGGGGGGAAGCTTTGTGGGGCGGACTGGGGACAGTAATCTCTTTTTCATCAAAGCTTGATACCAAGATGGTTTTCCTCTTTATTTTGTTTCTGCTGAAGAACTTGGTTGATGATTTGTCAGTTCACAATCAACCCTATGCTCTTCCCAGCTACAACCACTTGTTGGACGTGTACAAAACCCCGCACCGATGTTACCTAAGCCCCATCGAAGGGGTGTTGAAAGCCATGTTTTATAGTCTTGGGTGAGCAATTGCAGGAGTGCTGGATGTTGATGCTTGTGGTGCAGAAATGCCTGTGAACACGTGTGAGTTGTTTGGTTCTCAGTGCTGCCTGTAATGAGGAGAAATCCCTTTGGTGGTGTTCCCTCTGGTTACTGCTTTGGGTCAAGCTCTTAGAATTAAGAACTCCAGAATTTTAGAAGAACCTTAGAATGGAGAATTGAAGCTACATCCAAAAATCAGTGGTTCGTTTTAGAATTGCACTCTTCCGATTTTGTCAAGAATAAAATTGTAGGGTCTGGGTGGATTTCTTCAAAGAGAAGCAGTGATCATTCAAGTTGTCACATGCTTTGACTTATGTAGATGTGCTCTCAGAAGCTTTCTGATGTGTCCTTGCAAGTTTGTTGTTTCCCTTTGTCATAGAGAAAGAAGTGTGATTAATACGAAGTCAGTGGATTTATTTCTATATATAAATAAGCTTGCTGCAATGAGGCTTGCCTCAGCAATGGATATGCAGTACTCATTGTTTTTAAGCAATGCCACTTAATTTAGTAACATTTTGGAAGTGCCTGTTCCTGTTTTCAACACGAACATTAGGTGAGAAAAGAGTAACAGAGGTTTGCTGGTTTTAAACAGCCTTCGGTGCCCCTGTGCTTGGCTCCTGAAAGATTGTCCTGTAAGAATCTTCTTGACCTCGAAAAAGCACATCAACAATTTCTGAGTTTTGTGGTTCATTTCTAGGTTGGCTAAACAGTCTCCTTATGTTAATAGTCCTGGGCATAGGAAATTTTATTTGCAGAGAAATGTGGGTTGGTTTGGTTTTTTTAATTACTTTAGCTGCACAAAAATACTCTTTATCCATGCCTGATAATTTTTTCACTGTCAACAATAAGAACAGGACCTTTTTTTTTAAAAAAGAAATTATTTATATATTTAGCCAGTAAATGGGTAGTTGCAAAATTCTGTACACCTATAGTATTTGTTCTTACTCCATCGCTAACAATATTAAGCAACCGTTTCCACAGGAACGGTGCTCTTAACAATAGACAGTGTTGTGGCTTGCTTCAAAGCCACAGTCAGAACATGTACGTGTTTGAAGAGCACCAGATCTTTCCATCTCTTGCTATGAATTTTCCAGTGGGTTATTACTTGTTCAGACTTTCTATCTTGGTATCCGAAACCACCCCAGTGCTTCATATTACTGTGTGTGGTAATGCCCCAGAAGCCTTTCAAGTGCTGCTGGGCTGCAAGAGGAATCTTTTAGATTCATAAAAAGCCAAAACTCATGGCGCAGCGGTAGTGAGGATCTAGTCAGCGGCTCCAGTGCAGCTAGTTTAGGATCTAACTCTTCGCTTCTGTAATCTTACCTAGTGCTCTTTCAATATCGTGCATATTAGGCATTGAACAGCATTAGACATTTTATTATCTTAGGGGACCGCGTTTGTAATGGTTCGCTTCATTGGCTGTATGGCAGTTAATAGAGGGACTGTGTTGCTTTCATTTTCTTCCCCCAAGGCTGTTACTGAGCGTCCTGCTCATATAGAGGAGATGAACTGTTTGACTGGCTTCTTGGCTTTATATCACAGGGCTCAGTAAACCTTAAGGAAGGGAAGTTACTTGGTTTTATTTTGAAAGAAGATAAATGCTGTCCAAGGGATTTCTGTCCTCAGCTGGTGAAAGCTCTCTGGTTAAGGTTGTAAGACTAAAATTGATGTGACTTTTCCTGGAGTGAATAAGATTTTGCTTTGGGAATTAAGGTAACATGTCCCCCCTCAGCAAGGGCTGTTTGTCAACGGGAAGAGGAGCATAAGGTCCACATTAGCAGTGCCACCCAGGTAGGGAAGTACTGGTCTTCAGGAGGGAATTTATACTTTAAAACATATTAGCTAGTGGGCTGGAGTTAAAAGCATGTGTGTTTGTAATATAAAGCACATGCAACACTGGCTGTGGTGCACACAAAATGCCAGACCTTCCATTCACAAAGAAACTAATTATTTATCGAAGAGGGAACGTGACAGCAGTTGTCCGAAATATGATGCCTTGTGACAGAGCCTGTCTTGCTCTTGGCTTACATGTGCTTAGACTTGCAGTCATCCCCAGCAAAAGCTCTGTTTGAAGAGAAGAATGTTTATCTGCAGCTTTGCAGGTGATGTTCAGCTTCAGATGGGAAACATGGTCAGCACCAGGCTATGTTCTCGATTGACATGTGAGCGAAACCAGTCCAACCATGTTCTGACCTTTTCCTCTACAGACCCTTTCAGGGTCACTCCCCCCCCCCCCCCTTTTTTTTTTTTAATCCAAGGTACATCTTGGTGACATAGGTTGAGAAGTGCTTCCTCATCTTGCAACCATGCTTTGGAAAAGGAAAAAGAAATATTAAAAAGGGGAAATACATGACAACATGCAGTTGGTAGGTGCCAGCAAGCTGCCTGTCAGCTTGCAGTTGCACGCAAACCCCAGAAGTCCTGCCTCCTTCAGATGGTGGCAGATGGCGGGGTCAGCTGAACAGCTTATCCCAGTGACACAACACCTCGTCACCCGTCCGGTGGCCTGGAGAAGGCTGGAGGCCGATGCTTTTCAGCTCCTCCCAGTCTCAACTCAATTGCTGGAGTCATAGCTATGACTTTATGGTCACGAGCGGGTGGTGAGATCATCTCTCTCATGAGGTAGATGAGGAAAACTGTAATCACAGACTTGATGGGACTAAAAATTACTTGCTCTTGGACAGTCTGTCTCTTATTGCAGTGCTTGGCTTTGGGATTTTGGGATCCTTAATCCTTTCTATACAAACATACAACCCAGGGTCCTTCACTATGAAGAGCCTCGTCTATGCTCCCTTTTTTAACTGCTGTTTTGCAGAAATATTTTTTATTGTACTCTTCCCCCTCCTGTTCCCACCAAAAGAACCGAAACCCCAACCAGAAAAACAAACCCACAAACAAAAACCACTATACAAATAGGATATGATCTAACTTGGCAAAGCAAATGTTGGCAATGGCATGTCCTTTCTGGGTGTTGTCAGCTGCGTACTGGATCCCAACCTACGTTCTTTTTGCTGCATGAAGACTTGACTGTGACTCCCAGTGCTGGACCTTGTGGGATTAGAGCAGAGACGTGAGCGGTAACATCTGGACACCAGGAGCAAGCATCATACCTTCAGGAATGCCGGAGGAGTGCATGCCTTGGCACTCCTTTCTTTGTACCTTTAGAAACATCTAATTGGCTATGCGGCCAGAAACTGCTACTGCTTTTACATGATGTTCTGGGATGTGTGTACCAGGGATGTTAAACAATCCTGTAAGCTGTTGGCAGGGAATGGGAGAGGGGTTAGTGTGTGGGCTGAAGTACTTTTCACCTTCCTCTCCATCTTTCCCTGTGTCCCAAGCAGATTCTCTCCTGTGAGACACCGCTCATATTTGATAGTTTGGTTTTCATCCTTCTGTCTGAAATCATATCATAGAATCATAGAATGGCCTGGGTTGGAAGAGACCTTAAAGCCTATCTAGTCCCAACCCCCCTGCCATGGGCAGGGACACCTTCCGCTAGACCGGGTTGCCCAAAGCCCCATCCGACCTGGCCTTGAACACTTCCAGGGATGCGGCATCCACAACCTCTCTGGGCAACCTGTTCAGTGTCTCACTGCTCTCATCCTGAAGAATTTCTTCTTCATATCTAAATATATCTTCAATACATTCAATGGAATTTAACAAATTTGACCGATCATCTTGCAACATGGAGTGTGAGAGGAGACGCAGTAGATTAATACTGGCTGGATATAAGTGCTAGTCCTTAATAGTTTCAGTGTTAAGTAGCTGTCAGTGAGGAAGTGAGAGGAGGAAGAAAGAAGTCACTGTGATTAATTGAAGATCTGGAAAAAATGGTCAGAGCATAGGTGCTTAGACTTCTTCATGGTGTTACAGCCCATGCCAGCATCTGGGTTTCGAAAGTTGCTGGAATTAATCCCTCCTTTTTGTATTCCTCACTGAGGATGAGTAACGCAGTTAAGGCTTTAAATGGGGATATCAGTGATAGAAGCTTAGTTCTAAAGACTGGCATGTCACTGGCATGTCATTTGAAAGCTTAGGTTTTGTCAGAAATATTGCTGGTAACTTGATTTTGCACATAAATTAACTCATTGTGATACTGGCGGGGTGGCGGTGGTGTGTCGTCGTCGTCCCCTGCCCCCCAATGCACTTAGTGCAAGGCTGTATAGTCACTGAAAAGAATGATGGGTTCTGGTGCTGCAGAGCAATTGACTCTTCTTGATGTCTGGACTACTGTGCACTGTTTCTAGCTCTGCTCCTGCCATCCCCATGTGTTGCTTTCTTTGTCTATAAAATTGGTGGTGTAAGGTTTCCTCAGCTTTGCAGTCTTTGGTTGAAAAGGTGGAGGTGTGTATGATCTCCTATATGCAGCTCCTTTCGTATGTCACGTTGCCTTTAGGAGAGATACAGCAACACCGCTGTAGGAATGCGATACCAGGGCTGCAACAAGGGGATGGCAACCTGCGTGGGAAGCTTCCCTGGGTGAAAGTAAGCACTGTGGGCCTGCCTGGCGTGGAGGTTCCCTTAGCCTTACTATCCACGTTTTGGAGTTCCATCTATCCCCAGTGTAGTGCCACAGTAGCTGTGGAAGTCAGGCTGAGAGATGAGCAATCGTCAGGAGAGATAGCTGGGGCCCCTTATGCAGCAAACAAAACCAGCCTGGCGTTGAGTATTGCGAGGCCCTCTGCAAAGTACAGATCTTTTTAACACTCGGTGTCGAAGTGAAGAAGAGGGTAGGTGCCTGCAAATCAAGCCTTCTGCAGAGTTTTTGGTTTGCATTTGAAATTCTGTATCGCAGAACCCCAGCTTCCTGCCGTCAAACTGCAGGCATTGAGATGCTTATCGCATCTCGCTCCAGGATCCTTCTTTTTATTTTACAGCACCCGTTAGTAGTGATCAAGCACCATAAATAGCTGGACTTTTCCGGCAGATTGCCTTTTGCTGTACCACCAGGATTTAACTTTTTAACCATTATTAAAAAGGTTGGATTTGGCTCTTCAAAAATGAGTCTCTGACAGAAATGATTGGAGTAGCAGAAAGCTGTGACCTTTCCCCTTTCTACCTGGGGTGTTGAGAAATTTGATGGATTATATTTAGAGGACTAATGATTTTAATGGTTCATGATCTCATCAACTGTGGCCTGGTTTTAGAAAGAAGAAAGCTATTGGACAAAAATGGAAAAGCAGCAGTACACCAAATGAATTATATTTAGTGGGTAGATATTTTAGAAATAGTGACACACCTAATGGAAACTCAAATGAGAAGAATTTCACAGAAGTTTAAGATTATGCAATAAAACCTATGAATAACAAAATATTTTCCAGCAGTGAATGCTGGAGAACAATGTAAATGAGCAAGGTGCTGGGAAGACAACTGCAGAGAGATTCTTTGCGGAGTATTGCAGCTTGTTTAGGAGGCCACAATTCCTTGGGTTGGATCCATGAACAGGATGTTGAGGGTCCTGTCTGACATTGTACAGCCCAGTGGATTTGCCCCTAAATTACACACTGCTCTCCTCCTGTAGATGTGCGCTGCCCATTCTGTGGCGACCAACAAGAGTGCCTTGAATGCAGAACCTCAGACCGTGATGCAGACTTTGCTGCGTAATGTAAAGTCCTGAATGATTCATTTGTTAATAAGGTTAATTAAAACTGCAGGTGAATGCCATGCCTTGGAAGACTTCTCAAGACAGACAGCATTGTTATTGCTTCTCTGCCCAATCTTTTTGTTTCTCCTTCTGTATTTCCACCTGGTGCCCGTTCTGTTCCTCACCGTGCAAAACCCAGGACTCTGGTGTGCGCTGGCTGGTGCATGGGCTACCTGGGCTCGCTCCCTTGCTAGCACTCACCTGCCCTTTCCTTGTCAGGGGACATTGCATCCATGCTAAGCTCAGCCGTGTCAGTGTTTTACTTTGAGGAAACTCCACTCGCCAACTTATTGCTATGGCCCTTACAGCATTTCCAAATGGAAGTGCCACCAACTTGACTGCTTGGTACCCATCAGTGATTTATTTCTTTATTACTGTAAACAGCAAAACTGGCACAACTTCCTGCTTTTTCTGCCAGGTTATATTGAGTTAATATATGTGACGGAAGATAGTTTCATTGATCATCTCCAGAACTTGGAGACAGAAAACGGTATTTCCTGCATTGCGTACTTGGCGAGAGACCTAAAATGTGAGCTGTCAGCATTGTCCCTTTGCAACTCATGTGTCCAGTGTAATAGCTAAAGTGGTGTCCCAGGGCTCTATAGCTATTGAAAGATGTTTGTTTTCTTGATAATAACTGGTTGTTGAGATTTATTGACCTGTTGTTACTCTTCATTGAATGCAAATAGAAGATTTTTGTTTGTTTGTTTGTCAAAGCTTCTAAGTCTTCTCAAGAGCAGAGAACCTGTCCCACTTTCAGCCTCTTTCACCTGCAATTGCATATATAGGTGTTTGCAAGCAGATTTCCATACATTGCATATGCAAAGCTGACAGCCTGATACCAGCTACCAAATGTGTGCATGGGTGTATTTGCTGTAATCAAGTGTTCAAACAGCTGAAAATGAAGCCTTGCATTTGCCATCCTTTAATTTAGTGGTCCTGCATTGATGTCAGTATCTGCCTGTTAGGAAATGAAAGTAATCTGTGATTTCCGCCCCCCCATTCCTTTAAAAAAAAAAAAAAAAGGGGGGGGCGGGGAGGAAAACAAGAAGAGTTGGGAGGAAAATCCAGTGATGGACTGGACATGGTGATATTTGGCATGGTGTTTCAAAGCAAGATGTATGTTTAATAATTTGTGTGCAGCACCAGCTAAAGCTCTGCTTGTATGTGCGTGTGGTAGGGAAAGGCAGAATGCGTCCTGCCCACGCGATTTTGGTTTCACATAGACTATGGTCGCGCAGGCTGGGGGAGGGAGCCGGGGGAGGTGGCACGAAGGTGTTGAGAGGTCCCCTGAGAAGCGATGTCCTGCCCCTGCTCCCCACAGTCAGCAGGGTTGCAGAGGCTGTTCAGGGAGGCACAGAGCAGCCTTTGCTCTCTGCCTGACATCTCCCCAGCTGCCATGTACAGTCACTAGAGCAAATGATATGCTGTTTGTCGGCCAGGTGGGAAAGCGGAGCAGAGTCGCCTGCAATGATGTTTCTCCAGTGTGAGGTTGGTTCAGAGCAGGCTTTTTGCTGCCTTGCTCCTATCCATTCCCCAAGGCTTTGCCCCAAAGGAGAGACCTTGCCCTTCCAGGGCACTGTATCCCACTAGTGCTGCTCCACCAGCTTACCCCATCTCGCTGCACAGAAGCTCTCCGGCAGTGGCGGCTCTCTGCAGGAGCCGTGTAGGACAGGAAGCCACGTGCTGCAGCGTGGCTGCACCCTGGCGATTGCAGAGCCGCCTGCGGTAACCCTGCGCTGCTTCGAGAGCTGCTGACAGCGAGCTGGCAGCAGCGTGTGAGACCACCTTCCTCCCCTGACCCACAGGCCCGGCTGGGGAGGGTTGACAACAAACTGCCTCGGTGAATCGAGACGGGAAGGCTTTGAGGTGGGAGTTTCAGCATGTGCTTTGCTGTTTGCAGAGCCGTCCCATGCTTGGCATGTTCTGTGCCCTCAGAAATTGGACCCTCGCTGCTAAGCTCGTGTCATCTTTCATGTTTTCTTTTCATCCCATTTACCAGCCTAGTCATTGCTAGCCCTACACTTGTCTTAGAGGAGGGTTTTCATCCACAACCCCGTTGCAGACTCCAGCGTATGTGTGGGACTCTCAGACTCTCCCCGATCCCTCATTTCATTTTGAGTTTCACTTAAATTTCTGAAGGAACGGGTTCTTGCTCAGCAGTGGTAATCTTGGGTTCAATGCCCGGTCTTCGAGAAACTTCAGTACTGAAGTTCAGTCCCTGAACCAATTGTGTGTGTTTCTCTCTTTTTAACTTTATAGCCCTACAATTTTTTTTTCTTCAAATACACCAAAGAGCAGCCACCTGCAACTATTACTCATAAATCATCCATTGCTTTAGAGATGGAATTTCTCAAAAGCAATATAAATTGGTGTAACTCCAGTAGGAGCAGGCTTTGGCTCATGCTTTGGAAATTTTTATTTTTATTTTTTTAAGATTTGAAACATTCTTTTTATCTATATTTTATTTCTAGCCTTTCAAGCAGGTTTTCTTGGCAGGGATTTTCATGGGATAGGTAAATCCTGTTGCAGCCTTTGCTCTTCCTACCTGAGCAAATCTCCTGTTGAGGTGGGTAATCTCTTGGATGAAACCAGACTAAAATTGATTAAAGAGTCCAGGATTGGCTAAGAGTCATTAGTTATGCATGATTGTTCATGGCTGGTGCACAGCTTGTAATTACACAGCTTGACTGAAAACAAAAGTAATATTTTAAACAGCTGTCCTAGAACAAAAAATTACAATGACAATATTACAGTAATAGCTGGAATAACTGGTTGTAGGAGTTATGAGAGAGACTTAACTTTCCACCCATTTGTGGGTTTACCTCCAGAGTATTAAATATCCGGCAGTAATAGTCATTGGAACGGTTTATTTTTCCCACTGAAACCTGGACATTTACTCTCACTAGCAGGAGGCAGAAGTTTCAAGCCTTCCTCCCCTCTCAGGGGCTGGCCAGGCTGACCCCCAGGGGACCAGGTATCATCTCCAGGTCTGCTCGTGCATCTACTGCAGCTGGAGTTGGTGAGCTGCAAGAACTTCGACACTCTGTGAATTCAGCGTGGTGCATGGACCTGCCAGTTAGAGGTGGGATTGACAGCCTTTCTGCAGCGCTGCGTCACCCTCTGCTCGCTCTTTCTTTTGAGACCTAGCATCAAAATTAAATCTTGGTGGGAGCAGGGAGATGCTGCTGTTGGGCAGCACAAGATTCAAAGCTCGGGTGGAACACGAGCTGGGGTTGCTGCTGTTCACCAGATGGCATCTCCCAGGGCCTCCCCTGCATAGACCTTGCTGTGAGTCGTTGAGAAACCAACCACATCTGCCCTTGGCACCTGCGGTGGAAATTTCTGCCCTAAGCTCTTGCCAGCCTTTGCAGGAATGAGAAGATACTCGGCACCTCATTTTTATTTTTATTTTTTTTTCTTTTGAGGCACACTGATTTAAATCTTAAACTGCATGCTGTGCATTTGGAGGAAAAATACTTTAATCTGTTGGTCTGGAAATGCAAAATCCCCTTTGTACTAGAGAGCCCTAAGGATTTTTCAAAGGTGCTTGACTTGATAGACAGGTGTCTGTTAGCCCCAAAACGTACAAGAGGGACTGATTAATCTAGACACCGTGTATTTGGCTGAGAAAGTTGCTACCTGACCTGTCCAACAAAGGCATGCTCATGTGGAGGTGCTACCTTATTAAAATACAGAAAGATCTGACATTCCATAAGCATGATCTGTTAGGAGCTTAAACAAGAAAAATTAAAAGAAATAACTAGAGGCATGTGAAAAAACAGCTTTAGCGTAACCCAGACTTTCAGCTCTTTCGACTGAACAGAGCCTTGGGAATTGCCTCTACAAATGACTGATTATATATGCAGTTCTGTTAATTAAATTTCAAAATTGTGTAGGAAGTCAAAAGATATAGCTACTTGTTTAATTAAGGTAATTAACTCCCCAGGTAGCTTTTATATTTGCTTTATTCACTGCAAGTGTCTGGCTTGTTCTGTTTTTGAAGCCACGTCAGCATTGACATGGCTTAGAAAAAGGTTGTACTTCTAGGATGCTTACTAATTGTGCCTGTGGGGAAGAAAGGACAGAGTAGCAATGGGAGAAAGGATGTTCTGGGCTCCAGGGTAAATGCAGTCGTCTTTTGTGTCTGATCCAAAGACAATAAAAAGATTCTTACTGATTTTAGTGTACTTCAGCTCAGGCTTCCCAGACTGGATTGTCTGTTGTGGGGAGGGGAAAAAAGAATCTTCTAAACTTGTGTTTGCAAGAATTAACGCTCGTGCCAGATGCAGTGTTGAAGATGTCTCTTCATCCTGGAGGTCCACCTCGTCCACCTCGTCTCCATTTTGGAGAGAGAGCGACTCGCAGGCAGGCAGCCACCCTTCAGATCTGCCTCTTCCTGTCCGCGGTGAGTTTTTTTACAGGCATGCCAGGCTCTCTGAGGCCGACTGACTATACCTGCTCTTCAAGTTCAGTGGATGCTTCAGCTGGGTGTTGATATGTTGCCTGAGAGATTACCCTCCTTCTGAATTTGTTTTCCAAACCTCTTCCATTGATGAATCACACACGACCAGTTTTTATTATATGTGCGAAGGCATATGATTAAGGAGCCCTGTTTCAGTTTCTCCGCATCTGTTCCCTCGTTTGCTCCCAAACTAGCTTTTTTTTTTTTTGTAGCGCAGAGAAGGCGAGTTAACACCACCTGCCTAGTTGTCGGGAACGATGTTAGTACAGCCTTTTGCTTGAGAAGGTGTGTGAGATGGTTGACTGGGGCCCCTCCTTGTGAGAAACCGATCCCTTGCAGCAACCTTTGAAGTCACGCGGGAGCTGCACGATCACAGCAAGTTCAGGCACGGGGCACCGTGTGAGTGGTTTGAATTAGGAGTGAAGTCCTCCTCCATCCTGTGTTCAGCCTGGCTGCCAAAGTGTTGCGTCTCACGATGGAAGCACAATGAAACCGTGGCTGAACTCATCAGTCCTTACCTGCTTACTTCCAGCTCGCTTGCCAAAATCCTCCAGCGCTTGTTTTCTCTGAGGTACGGCTGTGAAGTTCAACAGAAGTTAAAGTGTACGCTTAGCTCTGGGCCAGAATCCTCTGTTGTTACAGATACAAAGGGGGTTCCTGAGCTCCAGCAGTTGCTCCTTTGTGCTACAGAGGAACGTGCTGTCTTCCATTTCCTTCAACTAGAAGAGGGCAGGGATTAAAGGCTTTACTGCACTGATAAGCACACTTTCCTCTCCCTGTTAGCTAAAACTTGGCCAACTTACCTCTAAAACAGCCAGAAGGTTGATGTTTTTCCTCCCAGTTGTTCTCTGGGGGCCCAGGCTGAGGATGAAAGTGCTGGAGAGAGGGGAGGGCGATTACTGTTTACAGCTGTGCGTGCCAATGGTGTGATGCTGCATGCCACCAGTTTTGGGTGATATTTTTGGAGATCAGTATACCGTATAGCATTTGCAATATCACATATGCATAAAAATTCAGACTCCTCCTTTGCTTCTCCCAACACAACAGGGCTTTTCCCGCTGTGGTGCATCTCCTACTCTGATACTAAACCTTCTAGGCAGAATTCTACAATTTCCTAAAACAAGTTATCCTGTGCCAAATAGATTTTGGCATTAGGAAACTTTTCTCTGTACTTATTGCTCTTTGAATATCATTGTCAAATACATATAGATGGTTACATTCCTGTGCCACTTATCTCCTATACTATGATATAGGAGTTCCCCCTTAGCATCGTCTGTGCTGCCTTCAGGCTGCTGAATCTCTCTGAGCGTCTCCTGCTTTCTTTGAGAAAGAAGATCAGCATTAGCTGCGTTGTTGACCCAAACTGATTGCGTGGTCTGTTTTGGGCCTGTCAAGAATAATACAGTGGCCCATGCTTCTCTGTAAAAAACACATTTTTTTTTTTCTTTTTGCCTTTGAGCAGCCACAGTCAATACTGTGAAGACAAGAAGTGAGAAGCAAAACTTGGCGCATGCATGGTACTTGTGTTACACCCCACTGCTGCTGTGAGGCTGTATCCCAAGGGTGTGCGCTGATGCTGGGAGGTACCGACATCGCTGGAGCCTTGCCGGCATGCAGTCAGGGCCTGGGCCGCCAGCCAGCCATTGCTAGATAGGATTATCCCTTCCATGGCTGGAGGGCCGGTCCTTCGGCAGCTGCTTCCTTTCGAAGTGCTTGAATCTTATGAAATAGCGGAGCATAGCGAGAAGTCTTCTCGGTCTGTGAAAGGAGGTGCTAGCGATAGAAGCTCTTCAGTGACTGAAGAGATTGAAGGAGGGCTTATATTGGGAGTTCCTCTTCTTGGGGAAGAAGTAGGATACCACACTCCTCATTTGTGGCCATCTGGTTTCAGATGGTTTTGGGCATATTTCTGCGTGCCCAGCTGTGGCTGCAGTTGCTTGCTGGGTCAGTAAGGTTATCCTGGAGCGAGTGCTATTTCTATAGCTGCACCGCAAAGCGTGAAGGCAGTAATGAAGGTGTAAAGCAGGGGCAGGAACGTGGGGAACCATGCTGCAAGGGTGGCTGAGGTTAGCCCCAGGGCCCAGGCTTAGCAAACCGCTTGCTGTGCACGTCAGCTCAGCATGTGAGCGTCCGTCTGGCTGCATGGGCATCATGGTTGTGGTCCAGCAAGTGTGAGGAGCTCTTAACAGGAGTTAACTGCCACCAGCACGAGGCCCCTCCATGTTGTGTGACCGTGGTACGGGGCGTCTGTGTGATGGTGAGAGGAAGCACGTCCCGTCAGGTGGGGGTTGCAGTTTGGGAGCTGCTCGATTGCCTGACCCTGGGCAGGCTCATGGGAGGGCAGGTCTGCGGTCAGACATTTTCCATTCGTTTTCTAGGTCAGAGATTATTTTCCGTTTCAGGCATGTTCCATGTACCTGCGAGTTGATCTCAGATATTGCGTTGGCTGCTACTTAGCTGGTCAAATTTCATCTTTAAAGGAGATCGCAGCAGCAGGTCCAAAATCCAGACTTTTACCAGTGGTCTATTTATTTTAATTATTTAATTGCATTGTATCTTCTCTTTTGTTGCTGATGTTGCTATCAATTTAAGACCAGAGAAACTCTGAAGACTGGTTTAACCTCTTCTATAGGACAAGATTTCACTATCAGTTCTGCATCCAGTGTGGTGCCAGTGTGCCAAAGTCTCAGCAGCTCCTGGCACGCTGGGGCTTCAGTCCTCATTTTGGAGCCTTTCAACTGTAATTTTTCATTTGATTCTGCTCACACGTGCTGTGAGAAGATCTTGAGTGTAGCTAGATCCTCTCTGTTAAGTGCTCTTGAACTGTGGTATAATATGAGCGCAGCTGCTTAGGTGATGTAGGGGATTTAACTGGTCTTCAATCTTGAAGTCTGGAGGGGAGAGAGATTGTTTTACAATCCTCGTAAATCTCCTATTACTTTCAGAATTATTTTGTTGCTGTTTTGTAAGACTCTGCTACCCTGGGCAGAGGAATCCCATTTGCAGTGATGGAGAGCAAGGTGAGTTGCAGAGTTTGGACCAGTTTTTGTTTGTGCCCTATGTTGAAGGTGGATGATGCTTCTGTTGCATCTCCTGGTCTCAGCCCAGCTACTTGTCTCTTGACAAGCCTTTACTTTGAAGACTAAACAAGGAGTGCAGGATTTGCTGCACATCCCATTGGAGACCATGTACGTCGGAAGAAGGGAGGAAGGATCCTCTTTGTGAATGTGAAAGCAGGAATTTAATGTATTGCTGTGTGTGGAGGCTGGCAGAAAAATGATAAGCACTGAAGAATGATTTTTGGAAACCTAAATAAGTAAGGATTTTCCCATGAAATCTGAATTCTTGATATCCCATAAATCAATTTGGGTGACTAGATATGTATATATATATTATAGATACTATATATTTTTGAAATAACCATTTATTTACAAAGTTGCATATCTCTCCAGTGAAGTGAAATGTAGGCAAAAATGATGCATTATATTGCTGGAGTTGAAGTTTATTTGGGGAATGTCTTCCATATTACTGGAGACAGAGGGCTGTTCAAACACAGCTTCCTAAAACCAGTGTAGTAAGCAGCCCAAGCAAACATGAAAATTAATATTGAATCAAAGCTAAATATTTAATTTAAATTTTCCCCATGAGATTGATTTGTTGTTTGTTTGGGTTTTTTTAGTGGAAAATATAGTGTCCATAAAATCAACATTCTGGTAGGACATTCCCAGGCAGTTCTAGCTTCTGTTTTTATCCCATTGATAGAGATGTGTCACTTCTGGACTCTAGCTGGAGTTGTGTGATTAGGATGTTATTTCATCCTTTCTCTCAAAATACTTGCTCTGCTCATCCTAACAAATTCCCAATAGTTTAACAAACAATTTCTCTACTTCTGCAACAAATTATAGACTAGGGAAATGTATATCATCCTTCCTTGCAGGACCAGGAAATATTTTTTCTACTCCGTAGTGTGCACACCAATGTGTATTAAATTGTGGGCACCTCTGTGATAAAACTCGGTGCTGCTGATGGAGGAGACTTGCTTCTATTTCTGCCAGACCAAGGAAAGTTGGCTGTACGTGAGCAGAGAGGGTTTGAACGATCATGTTTAGTCATTCCTCCAGCGAGCTCTATTTTCAGAATTTCTGTTCTGCACAGATTATTGATACTCACGAGGTGTGAAGCTCCTCTTTGCTAATTTTAACCTTGCAGTTTGGGGGTGTATGGGGGGGGGGGTGTGTGTGTGTGTGTGCCTTTTTTAAATTTTTTTTTTAAAGTGAGGTTTCTGTGTGACAGCCTGACTCGAACTTCAGGGGACCTTAGCTGTGATTTTTGCTAAAAACTAGCTGGTGAACAAAAAAACCAGGAGCAAGACCTTAATTTAAAATGTAACTAAGAATGAGAAAGCTACTAACCAAAAAATAAATACCTTCTTTCAAGGACAGGTTGACCGACACTGGGATTGAATCTCTGATCCCTAAAATTGTATTCTGTATCTCTATCTAATTTAGATTAAATGACAACAAGTCCTTAGGTAACAGCACAGTTTCCTATTTTCTATGTTTAAGGCCAAAAGGTGATTTATGTAAGAAATCAGCATTTACCCCAGCACTGATGTGATTTTGAGAGAGTGAAACAGTTTCAATGGGCTGAGATGTAATAGGAAATATCCACATAATTCACCAAACAGATATGCATGGATCTTTTCAGAGAATTGCATGTGTTTTAGTGTTACTCCCACTTCATTTATCTGACAAATTGGAACACTATTAGCCATATATTTTTTTTCTTTAATCTCTTTTTCCTCTAGCAAGGTTGAGACTGTTCAGCGCTTCTAGGAAAAAGAAGGAATCAAGTTCCTTTTTTTTTTTTTTTAAGGAATCCTGAATGTTGAACAATTTGATGCTTGATTTTTTTTTTTTTTTGGTAAAATTAAAGGTCTGCATGAGAATATATATAGAGCTTCAGATGTTATCAAATATTGGCAAGATCTGTCATGCAAAATCCTGAGCAGAGTCTTTGCCTTGAAAAACAATCTTCTAACATTTCATTTACTTTTTTCAGGTGGATTTGGAGCCAGAAGGCAAAGTGTTTGTCGTCATAACTCTTACAGGCAGCTTCACGGAAGGTAAGGGAATTATTTTGGCTTGTTTCCATTAAGAGCTGGACTCTGGCGTATACTCTTGCTGTCAGTTACCAAGCTGTACATAAGTGGATGGTGTTCTTCACATGGGCCATATGCTGTTGTGTGCTGGAGATTTCTTGAGGGATGGGGGAAATCTGGAAGGGGCCATTCATAAGGGCTCACACTGTGGGTGTCTTCTGCTCTGCTTGTGCTCTGGTCTTCAATCTAGGGAGCCGATTCAAGCTTGATCTGGTTTATTTATCTGAAGTTGTCCTTCAAATGGATTGTTTTTGTCACCCGTACTTTTCACCTGAGTGCCTCTTGAAGGGCAAGCTAAGGAGCATGTAGAGCATTTTTAAAATAGAACATGTTTAAAACATCTGGATGATTTTTATTCCATAATGATTCCCATCTACTTGATGTGCATTTCTGTTTCCCGAGCTCACTTTGCACAGGAAACTTTGACGTTTTTTAGTGCGACAGCTGCCCTGAAAAAGTATCTGGGCAGATTTGTTTTCTGTAACTATGTTTTATAGTGTGATGTTTTTAATTTCCCTGTTGTTTGTTATGATACCAGCTATGAGCATGGATGTGAGCTGTGCTGGAGGAACCCAGGAAATCTGAGATGGGGCATAGAAAAAGCTTATTTTTTTCAGACCTATACCGTGGTTCTTAGTTGTTCTAGCTGCAGCCTCAAACCGCATTTGTTGGCGGGTGTTTTCTATACAGAAGCCAAGAATTGAGGCAACATGAGCTCCACTATCTGCTGCCTGGAGCCTGGGGGAGCTGGATATTTAATGCTTTCTTTTGTTTTACCCCAGAAACTGACTGCTCGGCACGAAGGCTGTGCTGGGGGCTGCAGCACGGGCAGCTCACCCTGCAGCCTGCCATGCTCTGTCTTGGACGCGAGGAGGGTGTAAGCTGGAGGGGTGCTTGCTTCAAGGGTTACTCCTGCCTAGCAGTTCTCCTGACTCCCACCTTGTGCTGGGTGCCCAGGCCTGTCAATGCCTCTGCCTTTGTTTTTTCAAATGCAGGTTTGAATACAAGCTTGTGCTTTACTTGGATGTTTTTGGGGAGCTGTCTCACTCTTGCTGAGCCAGCAGCTTGATGTGTGCTGGGGCCTGGGCAGCTGCTTCATGGGGAGCTGCTGCATCAGAGGAGCTGGTGAAGCTTTTGGTTTTCTTTGGGTGCTTTACACCCCAGAAGCGTTCTAGTCCTGGCAGGATAGCTGTTGCCTTTTAAAGCGTTTGAGCCCAATCCAGTCTGTAATCAGCTGAGCCACACCTGAGGGCCCAGCAAGGGTTTGTAGGGAGATGGTGTCCTCCTCTGCAGCAGCAGCACCCTCAGCCCCGTGGCATGGAAGTGGTGGCAGGGTTTGCAGACATCCTTCCCCGTGTGCAGCTGGAGCTGCTCTTACTCCTAGGGACCATGGGCAGGGCATAATCCTGCATGCAAGAGATGTGTTAGGAGGGAGACATGAACAGAAAAACTGGCTGGCTTTGACTCCTAAGGAAATGTACGGTCTCAGAGTGATGGAGAAGATAAGGAGTATCACATCCTGGCACTGCAGCAGTACAGAGAACCAGAACTCACTTTCCAGTGAAGTTCACTTTCTATGTAAAGTTGGGCAGGCCATGTAGTTTCACTGCAACTCTCAGTCCTCTATCTGTCAACTAGCAATGCATGTTTTACTCTGTGCAGGTGTTAACTCTGGGGTCTGGGAACTACTCTCACATTTATCCACGTGTAAAATGTTAACAGGTCATTTATCCTTTCTCCTCTAGGGAGATGTTCCCTGCAACTGTGCTTTGACAGGGAAATGTGAAGCTTACTTTTTCAAGTTAATTTGGGAAAAGCTTTCTGTTTGTAAGCAGAGAACAGGGAAAGTGCAAAGGTGTGCTAGAGAGACCTTTTTGTAGGTCCAAGGCAATGCCTCTTAGGCAGCAATAGGGGTGACAAGGACATTAGAAATTGGCTTTAATTGCCTATGATACAGCCGATGATGGAGACAGAGTTGTATTGAGATCAAGAAACTGGAGGGCTTTTACTGACCAGCATGCCAGTTTGTATCCACACGCAAGTGTGTCACGCTTGGCCATTTAAAGCAGGGTTGAGCAGGGATGGTGGGCTTGAGCATAAATCCAAAGTGTGGTTCAGACTTATGCTGGTGGCTGAGCATTAAGGTGTGTTGCTAACAAGGTCTCAAAGATGAGAGATGGAGAACTCAAATGTTTGTACCACTACTGCTTTCTGAGGAAAATGGGAAATGCTGGAAATAGTTTACTTCTCTTTACTTTCTTTTCCTCTGTTGTTACAGAGGATGCGTGGACTTACAGAACAGGAAGATCAAAGATGGCTCTTGGGTTTTTTCTTGAATGATTAATCCCATGTGTGGTCACACTTGGGGTTTCCAAGAATAGACATAATCCAGGGCAAACCTGAGTGCAGATACTAACTTCTCCCAGTTGTTGGAAAATGGAGGCATCCATCAGGGAGATGTTTCCTTCTGAAAAATGGTGAGGTCTCTTTATTCTATTTTTCTCTCTTCTTTTTTTTTGCTGGAAATGTGGAGGCTCAGAATTGTACTTGGAATTAAAGTTTTTGGAAAGAAGTTTAAGAGTAACTCACAACTTGAAAGCACAAACAGTGTCTTCCCACTTGTTTGCACTTGTCTGGAGCTGCCACCACCTCCTCGCTGCTAGTTATGGCTAATGCGGCAGAGGCCGCTTGAGGGCTGCGTGCGTCTCCAGGTACACAGAGAACTCAGTGATTGGTTCGTATTAGACCCCATCAGGGTAGCATGTAGACCTACGTGGAGTTTCAAGCAATATGATGTTTACGACTTTTGGTCATTTTCTTGTGACTTAAGAACAGTTAAGTGTGTGACTCCGATGCGTTTCCTGCCGTGAAAAGGATCCAGCAATGGTGATGTGGTGCTGCAAAAAAAGCCAGACTCCAGCAGGTAAAAAGAGCAACATGGCAGTGTCCGTAGACTGACTCTTCAAGCCACCCACATGCTTTTTTTAGCAGCTCTTGCCTCACTGCTTTCAGTAGACCACGGGGACAGAAGGATAACATGGTGTGAACTGTGGGAAGCATCTCCCTTTGAAAAGCTTCTGAGAGCTCCATTGAGCAAAGGTGGAGGGTCAGCACCTACTGCTAGTCCTCATGCTACCAACACGTCATTCATTTCAGAGAGATTTTGTGCCAAGCTAGTTGTCTTCTTCATGGAAATAGCCAAATTCATAGAGTCTCAGCCACCACTGTCTAACTCCAGTCAAGTAAAAGCCCAAAAAGTGGCTAAAGAGAGGGAAGGCAGGGGGGGGGGAAGGATAAAAAGAAAAAACCCAACAAACAAGCAAGCCTGAGATGTTAGGTCAATCTGAGACTGAATTATTTTGTTGTCCTAGAAAGCTTACCCAAAATAGACAGTCCTGGTGGTGTAGGCAGCTTGTACTTTATTTAGCTTCGGAAGTGGTTGGTTTTCTTGTTTGATCAAAAGTTCTTTTGACCAAAAGTTTAATTTGGTTCCGCTTAGCTACAGTGGGGATGGGAGGGAGAAGGGTGACACTCCTGTGACGGGCACAGTGTGTCCAACAGAAGCATTGATGTACCGTCAGGATGATGGCATTATAGAAAACGTACAGCTGGAAAGAGGTTAGTCCTTTGTAGGTTCCCATATGGCTCTTCTGACCATCACTGTTAACCTGCTGTTTTGAGGCAGGGAAATATGCCTGTTTCACATGCTAAAAATACATGTAATTTTTCCGGAAGAGAAGGGAATGGAGCAATAGGAAGCGAGGCAGGTCTAGTGAAATTATCCCTGCCTATCTTTATTTTCTCTGCTGGATATATTTGTTGCTGTGCTAAGCTATATCTGATCATATTAACTCCCCTCATTCAGCCGACATTTCCTGTGTAAAACGACCAGTGCAAAATTAAAATGAAAATCTCCTTACCTCAGGAGGAGATTACTTCTCCAAGCATGACCGTGTCTCTGCTGGCAATGCTGGGTCCCAGTGGCCCCGGCACCCGGCTGGGGTTGAGGGAAGCTCCTTCTCCTCCAGTCATCTCCCTTGTTGACCCAAGAGCTGTTCCACTCCAGGCTGTTTTACAGAGAAAGTGAGGACTGATTCCTGCCTGCCAGAGTTCAGGCATTGCTTAGGGATTGATTTCACCCCAACGCCTTTCTCCCTCAAATGAATTTATTTACTCTTTCCTGTCTTTTCATTGTTTCACCCTGCTTGATAATGGGATTTTTTTCCAAGTCATCAAAATTATGATTTTTTTATAAAATTTCCTTATTCTTTTTACTCTGGGTATTGATATGTTTTGTGGGCTTTTTTTCCCCCAGTATCTTTAGCATTTCTTACCTCTCTCTGTCTCTGTCTCCTTGCCCCTTTCTCTCTTAAAAATAATGAATGTACCTTCTCTGAGAGCTCTATCTTTGCCATGGACATGCCTCATCCATGGACGTGAGGCTTGATGTCAGCTGAGGAGCTGGGGACGGCAGTGGGGCGCAGCCTCCTGTGCGTGGGACCAAGCTGAGCTGGAGCTGTCTGAAGGCAGTTTAGCTCCACCCAACTATGGGGACCACAGGAGCTGTGGTTTAACTGAACCGTTAATGTCCTGCCTTCCTTCCTGTGATGGTCTACATGTGTGCCAGGATTTCTAAAATAATCCACAAGATCTCAACTCTGTTTTAAGCCTCCTTTAAAGGAAAATTTCTGCTTTATTGCTCTCTAAAATGAGATAGAGATATGCAATGCTGCATAGGGTATAAAGTTCCCTAATATTTTTCTTCTTCTCCTAACCCTGGCCATAACCATTTCCAGGTGGACAGCTTCCAAGCAGGGTCGTCTTCCTCACGACTCCTGGGAGCACCCTGTCAGGGAGACACCATTGACTGGGAGCTGTTGTGGTTCTCCAGCACGATGTACCCAGTACCGTTTCCCTGTGCTCTCTCAGGGTATCATGTAGGTCCCCATGGCTCTGGTTGAAGGTGACCTGGTGCCTCTGAGGAGACTGTCTTTGGGGCTTGTGTTGTTCATAGCAAGTGACTCTGATGCTATTGGGGTGCCCCATTGAGTGTTGCACAGTTGGTGGCATGAATTCAGACCTGCTTTCCACTACTTGTCTGTCTTTGCCACTGAACATCGGTTTCAGCTATGAAAGGGCAAGCCATGAATTCCTTTCTTCTTGGGAAGCGAGTGATTGATTTGAAATAAAAAGCCTTGCAATGAATGCGGGTGAACTACTCCTGTTGTTGGGGCTTCTGGACACCTGTGAGAAGTTAGTAGAGATACTCAGGAGCAGGTGATTCTGCATAAGTCAGGGTGTTTGCTGCAGTGAGGCCAGATTGCGCACCAAGAGGCCCCAGGTATGTCCCTGAAGGTTGGCATGAACCTCTCTCCCTTGCAATACTGGAGTCCCACAGCAAGCTGAGGCCCCTTGAAGCTTTACCTGCAAGGTGTGTTGCTGTGCTCTCAGTTTGCCACCTCTCTTGCTATTTGCTCTTTTTAATTTTGAGCAAAGCTAATGAAATTAATACAAACTAATTATTTAACTGAATAAATGAATGAAGCAAGCTCTGTAGAAAGTAAAGTGCTTCTATTTTAGTGCTTCGAACTCTTGCAATCTGCAATGTGCTTTTTTTTTTTTACATTGTCACTCAAAGTGATAATTCTGGCTTGAAATTCAATTTTAATTTCATCATTGTGAGGTAAGTAATGGTTGTTTCTTTTCTTTCAGTGTCAGGAAAGACAAAGACAAATTTGAGTTCTGGGCAAGAAATAGAACGAGGAGAATATTGAAAAGCCAAGTGACTTGGTAGAGGAGATGTAGCACCCATTGCTAAATATTTAATGTTGGTAGGCTTTGCAGCAGCAAGGAAGCCTGAACCTGCCTCTAGAGCAGGAAATGCTTCTTTATTTTGAAGCTGTCACATCATGTGTTTGGGATGGTTTGTTCTCAAGCATGAAGATTCTTAGTCTTTTGCTGTTGTTTTTCTTAGAATACATTTTTTCTAACATGAAGTGGTTTTTGTCTTAAGAAATAGCATTTCCTCAGGCACCAGTAGATACCTGCAGCCTTAAAGTCTCAATGGTATATAGGCTTTGTGCTAGGCAGATCCTTGTTCTGTACTGTAATGCAGCTCCCGAGTCCCACAAAACTTCTATTTGCAGATACATTATTAGGCTCTTGCACAAGAGGGAGAAAAAAAGATGTTTACTGGTCCTCTGTAAAATGCAATAATGACTATTTTCAGCCTGTTTTTTATAGTTAAGGGAATGATTATTGAAAACTAGGGACAAGGAATGAAAAATGCCCTGTTCTCATCCCCAGGCTGGTTGGGTCACTCTTCTCCTCCTTGGGCTAGTAACCCAAAACAGAATTTTAAGGCATGTAGTAGACACTGTCCAGAGAACTTCCTGATCTGAATAGGCAATATCAGTGCAGAATAGGATAAAGAAAGTTTAGCTATATTTTGTTCACAGTCTGAGAACATGGAAGTCTTTAATGTCTAGCCCAAAGTCTTATGTTGCAGAGAGCAGCAGGAGACATGTTTTTCTGTACTCCAGTATTTTTTGCAATGCTTTACACTTGTCACATGTGTGCATGCTGTAGGCAAGGGATTTCCAGATGCACTCCATGTTGGTTCAGCTCTGCATTTCCAGATGGAAATAGGTCAGAACAATATCAAGTCCCACGGGGGAGAAAATACACCCTAAATGCACCCTGGAGAAGATGGAGCCCTTGCAGAGACCAGGAATGTCATCCACAGGTGCTGTGCATCTCTGTGTGGGAGGCAGGTGAACTTGAATGGAACCCCAGTCTTGCTGGAAGATGTCAGTCGGGTTCAAAAGTAAAAGGCAATTCCAGAGGCTGATCTTGAAGTCCTGAGCAGGTATCGCTCTCCTGGAGGGGTCAGACTCTGCAAACCTGCACCCCAATGGAGATGTGTCAGCCAAGCCAATGGGAGCAAGAGTGGCTCTATCCATATCATGAAGCTTCCACAAGATAAACACAAGGATGTTAAAGCTTCTCTTAAGATCTCAGGAGAGAATTTCAAAGTCAGAGAAACCGTGAAGAACCTCTTGGAGATTCTTTTCAGAGGGAGGAGCCTTTGGGCATTCTGAGAAATGTCCTGTGGGCTTCGAGTTGCCATTAGGAGAAGGGGCTGTACTGCATCTTCCTGAGCACTACCTTTCACTTGCCCTGTTCAAGCTGACAGTGACAGGAGAACGGGTCACTGTAATGAGAGACCACCCAACCTTGGAAGATAGACAAAATGGATGAACTTGGGGATAATGAATAATTATTACTGTTTATGGCAGGAGGATAGTGTGAGCAATTTTTTTAAAGCGAAGCCTTCAAAATTTACATCTTGCATTTCATGTTTAAATACTGCAGAGAGAACCCAAGTATTTTTTCTCCCTGTCACTCTTATGTCACATATCCCTCTCCTCCATTAAAAAAAAAAAGGGCAAGTTTGGTAAATTCTGAATTCTCACAGGAAAAAAGGATTTCCACACGGGAAGAAAACTCACCCCAAAGCTGTTTATTCCTGACTGCTGAAAGATCTAGGCCCTGGGAAATGATGTGCTTTGCTCAGCATTAGGGAGGGACTGTAATGCAGAGCCAGGAGGTGAACAGCACCCCAGCCCACTGCGTATCCATGAGACCAGATTTCTTTCTTGGAAGATCATAGAATCCTAGAATCCCAGGTTGGCAGGGACCTCAAGGATGATCTGGTGCAACCTTTATTGGTAAAAGCACAATCTAGACAAGATGGCCTGGCACCCTGTTCAGCTGAATCTTAAAAGTGTCCAACATTGGGGAATCTACCACTTCTCTGAGGAGATTATTCCCATGGCTGATTCTTCTCATTGTGAAAAAATTTCCTCATGTCAGGTCGGAATCTCCCCAAGAGTAACTTGTACCCAGTAGTAACTTTTACCCAAAATGATCCATTTGGGCTCCGCAGCTATTGCAGTATGTCTAATGCTGAGAGGTTTTCAGCAGTAATTCATGACTTGCCAAGATTTGCCAACTGCTTAGATATCCAGACACTGTAAAAATGCAACAAACAGCAATATCAGGGTTAACAACTTCCTCAGTGGGCTGTGTTTTGTCTGGGCTCTGAAACCTAGATATAAATATGCAAGCTTGCAATCTGCTCTGGGATTTCAGTGTTCCCGGCTATAATGAGAAACAGAGATTTTTTTGCTTTATTTTAATGTGATTCCTGGAAGAAGTGACGGTGGTTCCCAGAGGAGCTTAAATCTATCTACTTGGCCTTGGAGGACAGCGCTGTGCTGGAGCCGGTGTTTGTGCTGCAGTGAAGCAGGATGGCAAACATGGGCTGGAAGGAGCGCAGCAGGGAGCCACTGGAGGTTGGGACCGTGATCCTATGGCCAGGGATGATGACAGGAGCCTTGTCCCTAGCTGCTGTGCCCTGTGCTGGGGGATGCCATTTCATGGCCATCTCCCTCCACACTCATTGTGCTCAAGGGCACCTGCATGATTCCCTGGACTGGGATGAAGGGCGAGCACCCCATATACCAGCACACCTCATGGCCGTGCCTGAATTTCCCTAGGCCACGATTTGCGAGGTACCTGACTGATGAAATAAGTCAATGGCTGTCCCAAAGCCCTGGTAGTTTACCTAGGATCACCCTGTAAATCTGTAGCAGAAACTGGAGGAAAAAAAAAACCCAACAAAACCACACTGTTGGTTTTTTTTTTTTTTTTTTTTAACTTCACCTCCACCAACTATCAAATTAGGCTGTGTCCCATTTAATATCCAGGTCTGTCAGCTCTGGCTACTGGAGGAGACTCCTAATTTAGGTGATACCACCACAGGCAAGCGTTCTCCTTGTGACTGGGTGTCCGGCAGCCCGGTCTGTCAGGACTCAGAAGGCCCTGTCACCTCCCTGCTGTATGGGCAGTGCTGGACTTGATGCATGAGCGGATCTGCTGGGCCTGTTGGCATGAGAGGATGTGCGAGGTCACAAGATGCTGTTGTGCCACAGTCCTTAATTACCTTAATTTACCTGGAAGGCATTGATGCATCGTTAGTGCTTCCGAGGGGGCAAGGTTCCCTTTGGCCCTGCAGAGACAAGGAGGACAAGCAGCATCAGTCTGCTGCGTGTTGTGGATGCTGTGGCAGTCGATTCCCACTCCTCACTGGAGTGGGGCAAGATCTCACTAACAGCCAGGCCGAACGGCGTCTTCAGCCTTAGGCAAGCTGGCACAGAGCTGTAGGAAGCACAACTCATCTTCTAGTGATGCTTTCAGAGGCAAATACTCATGCTTGCAATTCATACACTCCTGTTTTGGGTTGTTCCTGAGTGTGCCCAGCATAAATTGCTGTTTCCTGCTCCTCAGTGCCAGCTGATTGTTGTTTTCTGGAGTGCTTCAGCAGAAAGGATTTAGTTGTTTTCCAGAATGAGGTGCTGAATCAAAATAGAGCTTTGAGCGAAGAGATCCTGATGTTGTTTTGTCAGGGTGACCTCAAGCTTGGCAGAGGAGAGAGTAGGAGGGCTGAGAGCCTCTGCCGTCTCCGTCTGCCTTCTGCTGTCTTTGGGAAACTCTACCCATTTGCGATCTGGGAGAAACGGCATGAGATCAGCGTGGCTTTGAGGGCTGTGGACACCACCTGCACTGAGCAGGTTCCCACCTCAGTGACTGTTCCTCCTGGCAATGTCGACGCTGCTGGCAGTTGTAGATAAGGGACTGAGGTGGTTTCATAACAGGGTAAATCTGTCTGTCTGAAAAGGATGCTCTTGGGTTTCCCTTGGGCTGGCCTTGCACAGGGCCCATTCTGCACCAGTTGGCTGAACTGGGGAGCTGAGCAAATCTGGAGCAGGGGTGTGGGTTGATTTTTGGGCCAGATCCATCCTCTGGTTGAGTTCAGTGCTGACCCAGGCAGGAGGTGAAACCCTGGCGGTGATGCAGAAGAGGGAGGAAGGCAGGAGGGCTGGCTGAAGAGGTGTTCTGTTCTCTGTGCCCCTTCTGCTGGGACATGGGGCGAGGACAGTGAATGGTGGAAACACTGGGAAAAGTTACTTGAAGAAGGAATAGAGCCACAGGGATCTAGACGAAGGACAGAGAAGAAATATAAGGAGAGCTAGAAGGAAGTAGAAGACTGGGCTGGGGAGTGGTGATGGGTGGGTGTGGGCAGGAGCTGTAAGAAAGCAGCAGCTTAAAAACCTCAAAGGGGTGAAGAAGGTGGGAAGGGGAGAATATGGACAGATGGGTGGTAGAGGAGCTGCAGGGGATGAGGAAAGGCTGCAACAGAAGAGTTGCGACCAGCAAAGCCTGTCTCTTGCTAGAATCTGGAACCAAGTTTTTAATCCCAGAATTTCAGCTCTTTTCTGCCGTCTAGCTGTCAAACTTGTTGAGCAAGCATGGCCGTCTGTTGTTAGTTGGATCTGCAGAGCAGAGTGTAGTCCTTCGCTGTGAAGCGTTCCCCTGTTAGTGCCATCCTTTGTCCGTAGGGCTGTGTGTCTGAGACCACAGCTGTGCTGTGGGTGAATTTAGTTCTAATGATAGTTTTCTTTGTTTAGAAAACTTAAAAAATTGTCTTAAAACTAGAAACCTTTTCATTTGAAGGTTATCACTAATGTTAGAAAATCAAACTCTCAAAAGTTAGGAAATGCTGAATTTTTACGTCTGAAATTTGTCCGTCCTGTATGTTTACGATACAGACTTGCAGATCATGCTTACAGATCAGCAAGAGCAAAGGCAGAAAGACATTTCAGCCTGCCCAGCTCAGAGTACTTAAGGGACGGGTGAGGAATCTGGGGCCTCAGCCTGGTCTTACGCATGTTTTTACCTGCATTGTCTCTGGTCCTGTATTTTACTTGTGAATGTGGAAAAACAAGTCCTTCAGAGAGAGGCTCCAATGTTGCATCCAAAAGGGCTGATGATAATTTGCACATCATGGCCATCGCACACCGTACAGATAGAGACATCCTATGTTCCTGCAGCAGGCACGTAGGGCTGAGCCCAGCAGCACACACGGCTTCGGGCTGTGCTGTAAAGAGCGCAGAGCCTGGGTGCTAGGGATGTGGACCCTGAAGAAGGCACAATGAAGTCTGGCTGATTTTCCTCCCAGATTGCTTTCACACGCCATGTCGTGCCAACACAGCTGTTCATGGGGTGCATGGCAAACCAAATCTGGGAACTGATCTGGCAGGAGAAAGGCTATATGGAAGCGAGTGCTGGAAGGTAGGCAGGGTGCCGTTTGGGGGAAGAACTGCTTAAATCAGTGTAAGAACTGTTGTGAGCATCAAACCGCAGTCTGGCTTTCATCTCATGTCATTTGAGCCTAAACAAATTCCCTGCCTGTGTGTTCCTTCTCCACTGAGACACTGGGTAAAAAAGATGAAAGGACGTGCAGGTTTAGGTGTCTCTCACAAGTTGTTGAAGAAAGTGACTTTCTTCCTGCTCACCCACCTCTGCTTGTTCGTTAATTGAGAGGAGTGGGACAGGAGAGCCCGTGGGAAGGCACAATATATACTTACTATTTCTGCTCTTACACCTGGTGGAAAGGGTCACCCATTTGCAAGGATAAAATTGGTTGGTGGTGCTGGTGGCCATTATGGAGCTGATGAAACCAGCAGGGTCCTTCCCTCTCTCTACGTACAAGCAGATCCTGAGCCAAGGCAAGCAACACCCTCTCCATGTGGCACCCAGCGTTTTTAAAGCTGTATTTGTATGGATTTGGTACATCTGTTTTTGAAATCTCAGAAATGGAGAAATATGTATTGCAGAATGAAAACCCTGTTGGGGCGGAGATGGGGAAGGGGGATAGATCGAGTTTAGCTGTGTTAGCTGAATGGGAAGCTGTTGGGGACAGCTGTGTTTTCCAAAGACGTTGCTCCTCCTGGCCTGCAGCCCTTGGGAAATCCCTCTGGGAAATAATAGTAATAATAATGATCTGCCAGCACTAGCAGGGGTGCGGTGTGTGGCAGAGCAGTAATGGTCCGTGCCATCTGCGGAAGCGTTTGAGGACAGGCTATGCAATGAAACCAAGTGCGATTGCTAGCCCGAGCGCTTGAGCACAGAGTATTTCCTTGCTGCATTGCCAAGGTGGGGACTGTCACGATGAGAAGAGTAGCTGCTTTTTGGCAGATATCTTCGTGGTAGAAATAAGCTTGGAATACAAGAGGCTGAATGTATTTTTTTTGACAGATGCTTTGCTGCGGCAGCGTCTTGCTCAGCCCATGGTGTGTGGGAATCTGCGTGGGAGAGCGACATGGTAAACAACCTGCTTTTTAAGGCTGTTGCAATTAGAGAACTTATTAGCAAGGTGCCACATGGAAATCTCAAGAGTACCGGGGATCGGCTGTGTAATCAGAGCTGAGTATGTGGCTGCACTACTTGGGCTGGGTCTGTGTGACTGTTGGGTGACCAGTCGACCAGGAGAATCCAGGTGTTGCAGGGAGGCGATTCAGGTGTTGGTCATCCTCCCAGGTGAGCACAAGGCCAGTGACCTGCAGGGGCGGGGAAAAGGCTGAGATGTTGCACAACAGCAGTCGGAGGGCCCCGACAGCAGAGAAAGGGGAGTGTTTAACTTGTCCTGCTTAATTAGCTCTCCAAATTAATTTGTTCCTGACTAGATTCCAATTGTGCTTTGGGTTACAATTTGCTTTCTCATTGAGAGGTGTAGTGCCCCTGGTGAGGAGGGCTTGAGGTTTTGTCCCGGGGATGGCTGCCATGTTGAGGAACATGGTTGCCATTTGTGGAATTGCTGCAGAACTGTGAGTCCTGGATACAAGCTGCTTGATAGTGCCATTTCAACTGGTTTTCAGTTGATCCTGGTTTCTTTGTGCATTTTGTCTCATGCTGCATAAAGAATATTTTCCTGGCGCTCCTTTGAGACAGATGTTAAGCTCATATCTCTGGAAAAGTTGCACTGCCTAAACATAAAGGTATGAATTTTAAGCAGATTTAGTTGAGTGTAAAACCTTGTGTGGACACTCTTGTTTTAATACTGAAGCAGCCGGTTTTAATTCTGAAGCTGGCCACACAGCCCCAAAGATGGATGTCCCCAAAGCATCTACTTAAAAATAGCTTTAACCTGCATCCGGTTAAAAATAGGTTTAACTTGGAGCTCGTGCTTCCCTGTGTGGATAGGTCCTCCTAAGAGCATGTTGTGATACTCACTACGGAGCCACCTACAAGCATGGGAGTTGCTGATGGTTAGAACACGCATGAGCCCCAAGGCGTCAGGAGCGGGGGAAGGTTCAGGATCTCCCTGCTGTTTGCCCAGGCTGCCAATTCTGCTTTTCTCAAGGATTTTGCACAGGTGCTGATAGCTTTGGCTCATAAATGCTGTCACTCTGTTAGTGCTGCTTCTGCTCTGTAGCCAGTGTAGTTTGAAATCTTCTAAAACTTATGGTGCAGAGGGCTTCTGGCGCATGAATTAATCATGGAAAAGATCAAAGTTACTTTGTTAGTTTTATTTTCCTGTTTTTAATGAATAATGTATTTAAATGGTTTCCTTCTCTAATAAATCACATCTCAACATTTTTCTCTTGAGTTTAATAGGTGGGAAGGACTAACAGGAGGTTTTACAATGGAAATTCACTTGCCTAAGCACAAGGAAATAATAATGATTATAATTGGTGAGGGGAGGAAAGAGAGGAATCAGTTTGTTAAGGCTTTAATGAGCAGTGCAGTAAGAAGTACAACGTACTAGTATTGTTTGCACATCTTAAAGTAAGGAGGAAGATTGTCCCCATCTTACAATAAAATTGAGACTCTAAGCAGATGTGCCTTTCTGCCTGAAGCTGAGGAGGGGAGGTGGTTATTACTGCCAGTTTCTCACTATTTGCGTGGGTCAACTTAAATTTTTAATAAAATGGGTTTTCTATTTATTTGTTGCCTGCTCTTACCCCAGATCAATGTGACAGGACTGGGTTATGGAGTGCTTGCAGATGGAGTCATGCTGGCAGGTCTGAGGTGGTAGGGAGGGGACTCCATCGTGAACAGGGAGCAGTGGGACAGGTATGTCTTTTTCGACCTCTGCTGCTGCTGGAAGGCTATGTTAACTACAACCAGAGGGAAGCAGGTATCTGTGGTCTCACTGGATACAACCTGGCTAATTTATCTTGCTTTTCCAAACCCCATGGATACTGTGTGACTTCTGCTGGGAACAGGGGCAGATACGAGCTCACCTTCCAGTTCCAGTGCCTGTCTGGGGCTCCGAAGGGCTCAGTTCAGTGCTCAGATTTCTGCTGCCTCTGTCGAGTCCATCCTCTACTTTAAAATAAAATCCTTCTTTCCTGGCATCTCCTCTTCGTGCAAGCTGAGGCAGTTCTTCTCCACTATTATCACTCCAGCCTGGTGTCTCTTGCAAACAGAAGTATCATGAGGTTACCATCTCCAAATTAATGCAAAAACTTGCAGAGATGGAATGATAAAATGGAGTGCGGGGAAAATCTTTCTTGCCTTTGGCAGAGAAACAAGCACAGGATGAAAAACGGGGCTGTCCCATTCCTTCTCTCACAGTGGTGTGGCTGTAAAGAGAAGGGAGAGGGAAATGGCTGTCCCCTTCAAATACATCCTCCTTGGCAGCCAGCAGCTTTTCTGCAGCCTGCAGCCTGGAAAGCACAAATGGGCTGGCATGCAACAATATCTGTGTGAGAAACTGGTCTCTTATGGCAAGGGGTTGCTCATGTTTGCTGAAATCTTTTGTTATCCTCAGTATCCCATTTGCTCAGTTCATTGTTACTCACTACAGAAATGAATGGAGAAACTTTTCCATTCATATTTTTCAGCCTGGTGCAACATGCTGCAGGGCCTTGCTTCATAGCTGTCAACATCCACAAGCAGACATCTAAAAAAATTTTCCCAGAAATAGCTTGTAAAAGCAGATGTGGAGAATAATATTTTTGAGCTGCCCTGTACATGTCTGAAAAACCTGTGTGGCAATCACGATTAAAACTATGCAAAATAACCTGTATGGTATTCATAACTTGTTGGTAGACTCAAAGCGGTGGCAGCAGCATACTTGTTTTAAGAGTTTCTCAAGCTGCTGCCTTCCTCCTCCCTCGTGTTCCCACAGACCTTATGCAAACAGATTAAAAAGCAGCTGTTCCTCCTTCAGCCCCAGCACTAGGCTCTGCCATCCGCTTTGCAGCCCTCTCCCCTCCTGCACGTGTGGACGGCTCCCCGACAGCCATGTTCCAGTCACTCCAGCTCTGCAGAGCTGTCCTGTTGTCCCTGGCACTGCTACATCCACGTGCAAGAGACTGTGAGTGAAGCAAATTCAACGCCCTAAAAAGGTCCTGGACCCTGGTTCCCCACCGGAGAGGTGAACAATGAGGTTAGCAGTGACCTATGGAGCAGAGCTGTAGCTGGTAAGCCTGGGAAACATGGAGACGTTTCCACTTGGCTTTGTGGTCTCTTCCTCACCTACTGGTGCCACCAGAGCTATGGCGTCATTGTGTAGTTGTAGAAATAAGCCTATGATGGGCTTTTGTAGCAATAGCAGAGCACTGTCATGCTCACTAATACTGTTGAGTGAACTTCATTCATCCTGTTACCACTGCTGCCGTGCTGAAACGTCATCATTCAGCCTCAGTACTCAAATGCTGCTCATCACTGAGAGCTGAGATGAAGTTATGTCCTAGACCTGGCAGGAGAACAAGGAAGATGGATCTGCCATACTTCAGTACTTGGACAAGAAATGGAGACCTTGCCTTGAGTGCAAATTTCTGTGTGATTCAATGCAGGGGTAATTACATGTTTTTGCATTTCCAAAACTGCTGATAATGCTGTTTCATACTCATGAGTGGGGGAAATTCTTTATTTTTTTTTGATTCAGAGCATCATTGTTCCTTCTTGTTCTTTCAGACAACATTTACAAGTTGGCATCTTAAAAGATGAACTGCCCATTAACATGGGTTTTCTGTGAATTCCTAGGAGAAGACAACCTACTCCTGCCAGCACTAGCTGGCTCTTTCCCTGGTCTTCATACAAAACTTCATGAAGTTGCAGAGGGGAAAACAGCAGCTGGATGAAACATAAGTCCCAGCCTGTGTTTGATGTGCCACATGTTCCCTTTGCAATGAGCCTCCCCTGGGGTTTGGACCAGTCTGGTTTCATGCACAAACCAGCAGAAGGACAGAAACTTTGATGGACGTGATGTGGAGGAGAAACCCCGTGTGGTTAACACGATCTCTGCGGATGTGGCTGTTTTCCAGCTGGCCGATTCATGCGTCCAAGTGACTTTTGAGAAGAACTGAAGAGAAAACTGTGCAGTGGTTATGAAAGGTTTTCACTCTGCAGCACTAATGCTAGGGAAGCAGAACAGTCAGCAATGGCAATACCGCTTTGGGTCGTAGCCCTTAAATCCTTTTTGCTTTTCAGAGTTGGGCTGTCAGCCTCTTCTTCAATGCTGTGTTGTGTTTATAATGTTTTAATTAGCAAGGCTTCCTGTGGTTTTGACCATCCATGGGATTATGGTGATAAAACTCCTAGTTAAAAGATACCAAGCCTTTGTAGGGGATTTTTGTCATGATACATGTTTTCCAGCTTGGAAATTAAATATCTTGGTTCAGCTTGGTTTAGCCTCTGTTTATATTCAGATGTGAGGAGGCCCGCTGTTAGGTAAATATTGAGAGAACACCTCCATTTCAATGGCTGGAGGGGGTGTGTGTGTGTGTGTGTGTATTCATTCCCCCCTATTTACTTGATTTGTTGTATATATTCTTTTCCTAAAACACCACTACTACTCACTATTAGGGCATGGGCTAGCTGAGTGTTTAGCCTGATCTGAAATAGTTGTTCAGTGCTGCAGCGCTTGCGAGAGGTGAGGGGTCTGTCAATCCGCTGTCTTGCTTTTTACAGTCGATTAAGTTCAGTGGTTGGTCTCTGCTCTGCGCTCATGTGTCACTCAGTGCAATGGGATCTTGTTTGCAGTGCTCCCGGGGAGCACAGGTTAACGTGTATACTGTTACTGGTAATAATAAAAAAGGCTTAATTATGTTTTAATCCATTAGCATTATTGCTCCAAGGTTTTTTACATTGCTTTTTTTTGAATATCTTTATTTCTTTCAAAGAAAAATCCCATCGATGTGTATGGGAGTATAACACTAGAAATTGCCGTGTATCAGGATGTACCCGAATGACCTTCGCTGTGCCGACGTTATGGCAGCGGTTGACAGCATGATGGTGAGATTGATTTCCGATAGATGAGACCTGACAGGCTTTAACTACTTGAGGCAAATAGTTACACAAACAACACTTCATCCTGCAGCTCTTCCTCTTGTCTTACTGCTGTAGTTATGCCACCACTGTAAGGACATACCTGAAATAACCCCCAGGAATAAAAAATGAGGGGGAAAGACAGGGGCGATCTCTGGCCGGAAAGGGCAGGATCAGGTAAGCTCACGGGGCAGGTAGGGCAGCGTAATGAGGCTGCTGAGTGGTGTGCTAGTGGCATGCAATGTCCTCGGATGACTTGGTGGGTTATTTATTCTCCTCTCCCTCCACGTGCATAATTTCCACCACTGTAAACATGTGTTAGGCATGAGTGGAGAGGAGGAAAGGGGAAGAGGCTTTTTAGTATTTAACTTTGTAGTTACTTTTGCACATAGCCAGGCACAGTAAATACCCCATAGTTACAGATTTCCAAATTTAACCATGGATGTGGACAACTCCCTTCACTAAGCAATTACTTGCCTGTTTTTATAGCAGTATTTGGACATTTGAACCATTCATGGTGGTTGTTGCTTTACCAGAGATTAGAGGTTTTTAAAAGTCTGGGTCTCCTAAAGTGGTCTAGAGCTGCTTTGTTTTGTAACATGCTCTCTGCATGCAGAAGGAAAATATGTATTCTATAGGAAACTGGCCAGAACGCAGAACATGAGCAGTAAAATGTCTGTGATGGCTTTACATCCTCTGACACTACAGGTGAGAGGCACATGGGTCTGCTGCATTGGCCACCCTATCCACTGGTGGACTTCAGCGCCACATTGATGGTTTTTGCATGCAACACACAGCTGTTCGGCAAATGTGATGAGTGTGAGCTGAGGAGCTGCCATCTTGGTGGTTGGGGACACTGGTCGTTAGGGGGAAGGTGGTTTTGGTAGCCATATGTTCCACCATTTCAAAATCACTCATGCCTTGTTGGAGGGTTGAACTTGCCAGCTTTGTGGTGTGGTGCCTGGGATGGGTGAGCGCCCAAGCCTGCTGAAAGAGGGATTTATTCTACGGGATGTGGGTTGTGTATGTAGATCCACTAGATCATGCAGCGGATGGTCTCCTGCAGCTATGCCTGGGACCGAGGTGTGGCTGAAGTCATGCTGTGCTCTCCCTCTCCTTTTCACTCAAGACAGCATCAGGAAATGGGAAGAGCAGCGCCCAAAAGAGCTGATTGTGTATGAAAAGCAATCCAGGCCTTGCTGAAGTCAGTCTCCTGCTTAGTAACGCTTAGGTTTGTTATAATGTAATGTGAGGTGAATGTGACCATGGGTGAGGATCACCTGGAAGATGTGCAGCATCTGGAGAAAGTTAGCAGGGTTAACGCAGCCAAGTAGTGTGGGAAAATGTGAAATTTGAGGAATATTTTAAATACGAATTATGCCTTTAGAAAGAAGAAATAAAAAAAGACAAAAAACTTATGGCATGTGTTTTAATGAAAACTGGGTCTGTGAGATGGAAGCTGTTGTGCTGTGTGAGCTGTTGGTGGCTGGAGAACAGGAGATGGAGGCCAAGTACAGCTCAGAGGAGAAGGCTCAAGGCTGGCCATAAATGTGATCCACCAGTGCAGGCAGTATGGAGAAATCCTCTACCGCCCATGAAAAAGCGAGTGCCTGTAATTTTTCGCTCTCCCTGAATGGTTTCGAAATTGTAGTCTCTCTGAAGGTGGGCAAATCACAGAGGGACGCACAGCAGTGTCCTGCTTGGTGGCTTTGTGGGCCACCTTCAAGTGTCCCCTATTTCTGGTGCAAAGGACTGGTTTGCTCTTGGCTGCGTGTGGGCTTCTCGCTGCATGGGAGAGCACCCGGGAGGCAATTACCCTGTGCTGACCCTTGAGGGGAACCATAACAAAACCAGAAACTGCATGAGCTAAATTGGGAATATATTCTCTTAAACTCTGGTGACTGTGAGTGCATGAACTTAAAGGGCATCAGCTGCTGGGCCTCTAATGGAGCAGCTGGTATGAAGCAAGCTGGTAACTGGATTGCTTCTTTAGGTGATTTACTTATGTGTTCGCCACCCACTCACAAACCCTGCTCTTCCCTTTCCATGCCTTGGAAGTTCTCCTGTACGTGCTGAATGCCAAGACAGGATACTTTGCCAGTTGAGGTGTTTGGCCCTGATCCAGGAAAACACTTAAGCGTATGCTTAAACCTAGATCAAGGAGATGTTCTCTTGAATTTAAAGGTGGGCAAATTCTGTAATACTATAAGGAATTTTTAATTTTTATTTTTTAATTCTCATATGAAGTTGCAGGAGGCTTGGGATCAGCAAAGCAACTGGGTCTTGATTTTTCTTTTGGAGAAAACAGATTAGCTGGTTGACCTCTTGAAGTTCTTCTTGGCCATGTTTCCTATGGTGGATAACGAGGCTATTGAAATTATGCAGTGATGATTTAGTGTTTGGAAGGCATATCAAACTTCTGCACATCAGCGCTCACTTCTGGAGATCAAAATGACATCTCATGTGTGGGAAAGAAGCAAATTATCTGCCAGCTGCAGGGTTCCTCCATCTTGCCGTCGTGTGTTTCTGGTTGCCCACTGACAGAGGCAGGATGCTGAACTAGATGGACCGATGTTCTGATTAAGTCTGGCAATTCCTGTGGTCCCCTGCATCCTGTTGACCTCAGTGAGAATTAAACACACATTTAAGCACTTCCTTAGAAAGGCAGGCTTTTCTGTGCCAGTCTCTCTGCCCATCTGCTTGAAGCTCTGCAGTGAAGAAAGCAGGTTTCTGTTGAGTGCTTGGATCACCCCACCACATCCTTTCTTTGGTGGTTTAATGGAAAAATCTTAATTTATAACGTGTGCTTCCATTTTCAAAATAAATGCAAGCTGTCTTAAAGTCAAGCCATGCTCTGTGTTGCAGTTATGCCATCAGGTAGGAGGTTTCCATTAGTGCCTGTGGAGGGGTCGCATGCACAAATGGCTGGGAGAACTCAGCAGAAAACAAAGCCCCTTGAGCTTTATGGCCTGTTTTGCTTCTAAACCTGTGTCGCAAGCGTACGGAGAGGAATACATCGTGCGGCTTGCGGCCCTTTGAAGTGGCTGGGTTCAGTACCGACAGGATGGCTTCCCTTATCTCCACTCCTACAAAGAGGACTGGGAAATGTGCCTGTGATGTGGCACTCTTACATATCAAGCCTTGATCAGGTTGACAGCTTTCCCTCTCCCGCCCCCCCCCCCCCTTTTTTTTTCCCCTCCCCTCAGTGGTTAATCAACAAAGAGAGTTGAAAGCAGGGAAATGCTCTGCCCCCTTTTTATGGGTAAAAGAAGCGGCACGGTAACAGCTGTGTTTGGGTGCCGCTGCTGATCCGCCGCTCCGGGACAATCAGGTGGGTGGGAAGATTGCAGACCGCTTGTCCCTTCCTGTGCCATTACATCTGTGCAGAGGGTTTGGCAATAGCCGGTGTTTGTCTTGCATCCAGTCCGCGCTCAGAATGAGTAATGAGTATGTACGTCAGTGCGCAATCACCTCTAGCAGACTGCAGCGCGCGTCCCTAAAATGCACTTGTTAGCGGGGCCTTTACTTTGCAAAGAAACTAATTTAACTGCAAATTTCATTTCTTTCTCCTGAGGCGAGTGTGCCCCAGATGAGGCTTTGATCTGGGAAGCTCAGCTGAGTCTGACCTGGCCTGTGCAAGGATCCCAGAGACCAGCTGGCTGTGATTTGCAAGTCAGATGGCTGCTGCTGCATGGAAATGGCTTTCTTGATCTAGAGCTCAGTTCTGCCTTTTAAGAGTGACTTTTTTGTGTCAATTGACCTTTGCTAGGAAATTGTTATATGGCTGAACTAAACCCAGTAAAAAAAAAAAAATAATTATTTTTTTTTGAGGCAATTCAGATTTGAATGGCAGCAGTTCTTAAGTCTCTGCTTCCTAGAACTTTAAAATATTATCTACCCTTTGGAAAATGAGCCCTTTAAAGAAAGCTGAGAGTGGCACATATCAAACAACTAACAGTCCTTGAAAAATTAGGCCGTGCCTTTTTATCCAGTACAGGAAACAAAATCTCTACGAATGGTGATACAGAAGTGTAGCGTGAGAATAGGGAAGGTGGATAAACACACTTCATCAAGCAAGGCACTGCTTTGGCTCAGCAAGCGGGGCGCTGGTCATTTGGTTGCACGCAGTCATGTTTTCAGGAGTTATTGCCTGAAAAGCTGTGAATTATAACCACTCATTAGCCTTGAGCTTCTGGTCTGTTTGTAGCTTGTGAATTAATGGGTTAGTGACATGTCTCAGCATGGGAGAGGAGCGAGAGGAAGATGGGAAGAGGCAGTTATTTCTAGATGAAGAATGTAATTTTGAGCTAAAGGGGCCTTTGCAATTAACTTCCTTGCCTGTCTCAGATACTGTCCTCGTTCTAGACCGTGCTGCCCCGACTTCTAATTCAGGGATGTAATTATGGCCTTTGAAAGCATTTTGTGCCGTAGCAAAAAACAGGAGTAATAACTGTGCATAGCAATGTTAATGTTTTGTTGCTTTTTTTTTTTTCCCCCTACCCCCTGCACAGGGACCCTCCAGAGAGATCGAATTTTCAAGAACCTGACTCGGAAACGCCAGCGGGCAATGAGAAGGCGAGTGCATCAGGTGAACGGGCACAAATTCATGGCTACCTACCTGCGACAGCCTACGTACTGCTCGCACTGCAGGGAGTTCATCTGGTAAGGACAGCTCGAACGCGGTGGTGTGCAGCTTCCTGTCCCTTCGTGTTTTGGGGACCAACAGGACAGCCCCGATCCTGAATCAGTCACCCAGCCCTTTACCAAGGGCCATTGGTGTGACTCCCCTTGGCCATCAGGTTTAGCAGGGTACATTTATGGTGCAAACTCGAGTCTACTGCAGGGGCAGAGCAACCGGAGGTGATGTGTATCTTGGATGCTGGAAGCAAATCATCAGGGTGTGGGAATGGGGCAGTGTTCCTCACTTGTGAGCATAGATATTATTTCAGGGGGGAAAAAAGTAACCCAAGCAATGTGAAGAAAAACCCCAGATACTAACTTGAGCAGAGCTTTGAGATTACACTGAGAAAAAAGTTACTTGAAAGACTAGAGAAAATTCCTGAGAACAGAAAAGCCATCAGAGGTGTGAGGTGTGGGGTGATACGTGTGGGGGAGTAGGCAGAGCAGGGAGAAAAACTTAGATATGTCTCAAAAGAGCATGGAGTGGGAGAGATAATAACAGGGTGTGGGCTGCTGGGATCAGTCTAATAAGTGTGATGTGTGTTGTAATAAAGTGAGGTATTTCAGAAACTAGAGTGAGGGGGAATATGGGGAAAAACATGCATGTTGACAGCCTGCCTTGTGAGCTACAGCTCTTGTAGTGCTTTCTTACGCTCTCACACCCCTGTGCTGAATTGCTCTGTTACTACTGGGCAGTTTTACCCCAGGAATCTGGTTATTCGGGATCTTCTGGCATTTTGGTTCTCTCCTCTGTAAATGATCTGCAAGAAGACTGGCTTTCTGATGTCAAATTATGTTCATATTTTGTTTCGAACAGGGGCGTGTTTGGCAAGCAGGGATACCAGTGCCAAGGTAAGGTGCTCTGCTCCTGCATGGGGTGTGTGTAGGATGTGCTGTCTCAGGAGCGCTCTCCTGTGCTGCTGGGACATCCTGCGGTTACAAGTTTCTCCGAAGTCACCACTCCTCTTCCTCCCCAAACTGTGCAGTTGAGCAGCCGTCAGGCTGACGGCTTGCATGCACGCATGAGCAACCACCTACATTCACGCAAACACCTAGGGGTCCGGATGCTGTGTTTTTCCTCCTGTGCAGATCCATTGAGTTGCTGAGTACATGCAACACCTGGCTAGGCTTGAGAGATCCAGGGTCTCTTCAGGACAGTCTTCAGCTGATATTGGGCCACAAAGTACCCTACTGGAATGGCCACCCTCTTCCTTTCTCTCCCTGTGTAGTTCAACAAAGTGAAACTAGGGATGTGACTTCAAAGCGCAACCTCGTGGGCTGGCACAGCACTTTTGTCTGAAGGCATGTTTTGGCCGAATGGCTGTATAGATGTATGTGGTGCTTGTTTGCACTTAATTATTGTTCTTCCTTTCCCTTTTTCTATGGTAAGATTTTTTTTTTTTTAAATTTTTATTATTTTATTACTTGCCTCACAGGTGCATGGTCATTCAGCACAGCCTTCTAACACAGCCTGTTTCTTGTGCAGTATAATAGGGCACTGGTATCCTCATATGAAAGGAAGCTACACATAAACAAAATGGATATCCTGCATAAAATTTCTGGGTAAAAGTGGATGTTGTTGGTAGACCCTTATGAGTGCAAGCGTGAGTCAGCAACGAACAGAATAGCATGGAACACTGCCACACATCTGCAACACGTTGCCCAGAGAGATTGTGGATGCCCCATCCCTGGAAGTGTTCAAGGCCAGGTTGGATGGGGCTTTGGGCAACGTGGTCTAGTGGAGGGTGTCCCTGCCCATGGCAGGGGGGTTGGAACTAGATGATCTTTGAGGTCCCTTCCAACCCAAAACATTCTGTGATCTGTAACTTGCAGTTTCCCTTACAAAAACCTCCTTGCACAGACAGTAGCTATGGCCCTTAGTGGTGATTATAGTGCCTGCTGGGTTACGGACTGGAGGAATCTCAGTTCATTCCAGCCAAGCCAGCTTTAGACCTGGAGAGATCCCAAGTCTGCTTTAGGGCTGATTAGCCCTATTGATGGGAACTAGCTAATTAGTCTAGACACAGCACCATTCTGCTGTAGTCACCCAGCTTTCTGGACCCAAACATTGCACTGAGCCTTAATGACGAAGTAACCTGGGCAGGACTCGCTTCGATATCCAGCGTAAGCAGCACTGTGCCACTGAGATGTAGGCTTTTGGTAACTTCTTGAATGTTGTTTGTGTATGCTGTGTGAAACTGGATAATTATTTGAACAGCTTTTTTTTTTTTTAGTTCATTTTTAGTTTATTTGAGAAGTTACACTGTTGTTTCTGCTTGCATCACCCATATTTATATAGGCAGCTGTTTTTTAGGCTGTACGAATGATCCAGTGCAGAATTTCTGTTGCAATGGGTTGGAGATGCGTTTCCAGATCTGTTATGAGATTTTTGGAAATTCCAAGCAACTGATTGTTTTTCACATCTTTACTGTGTCCTGATGATATAGCTGAGCCTTAAAGAACTCAGCTGATGGGTTAATGTGTTCTGAGTCTTTCAACAGCTCTTTTCAGCATGCCTCTTTTATTTCCTAGTGTGCACCTGTGTTGTACACAAGCGCTGCCATCATCTCATTGTTACAGCTTGCACGTGCCAAAACAATACTAACAAGACCGATCTCAAGGTAAAGTCATATTAGTTATTTGGGGTCGTCGTAATTTGTGAATCCTGAGGTTTTCTGGGTTGTTGGGGGTTGTTCTATAATAGAATTTACTCAGTATTATCTTTATTCATAGATTTTTAACGTGAGGAAGAGTGATAGCGACATGCAGAAAGGCCATGTAATATCATCTGGTGGTTGTTCTGTTAATTCCAGTAACTGGTTGGACTAGCACATAGTTTAGGAAGGCATGTTGTCTTCATCGGAAGACATCAAGAAACAGCAAATCCACTGTTTTCCTTGGTAATTTTCTTTCATGATTAACTGTGGTGTCATCAAAATTTGGTGCCCAGTTCTTAATGTGGATTTCTCTGGCTTTAATATCTAACCACTGGTCTTTGTTATGCCTCTTTTTTTCTTTTCTGGTAATTTAAAATGCCCATTTAGTCACTGCTCCACACCTTTACTCTATGAAATTTTTTATGTTGTAATAAAAACCCCTTACGTAACTTGTGTTTTTGAAGGTTTTCTTTCTTGCTAATTTTGGCTGTATTTAACAGGAGTAACATCCCCACCTAAAACTGCCCTGTGCATTGCATGTCTCATTTCTGTAACTGGAAATTGTGTAGTAACTGTTTGAGGAAAATTCACTTGAAATATTTTTAATCGGGAGGTAGCTCTGTATTGAGTGCCATGCAGAAACCTTCTTTCCAGTGCAGATAAGCAAATGCCTTTGCTCATTATTTCTTGCCTCCAAACTGCTGAGCTAGATTTCTTGAAATGACCCCTTGCCAAGCCAGATGAAAATAAGTTAAAATGCCTAAGGGTAAGGTGCAAGTTAAATAGTGAGTCTCCTCACCCCTCTTTTAGGATTGTGAAGGGTTTATAACACATCTAAGCTGCTTTAACAGAAGCAGAAGATGAGGAGGCACCGCTCGCTTTAAACTCACTGTTCCAGTTGCACCCCTGACTTTTCTTTGTGAATTTGCCCCTCAGTCTTCCAGGATCTGCATGTTGAAACACAAAATGGAAAGTAATAAAGATGTTAAATGGGAATAGTTTTCTTCAGCCAATGTAACATTTTCTAAGGTATCTTTTGAGATCTGCACAATTCACAGTTGGAAAAGAACAAGGTTAAAAAGGGGATGAGAGCAAGTGATAAAGCGAAATGTGGGCCTGGAATGAAAGACTGTTAATAACAAGGAGGGTGAGAAGAGGAATGAGAATTTTAGGAGGAGCTGGGAAAACTATTCTATATTAAATTTAGTAAAATCAACAGTTTGACCTAAAGATACATGTTTGCACATAGTGTGAAAGTTAATAATTTGAAAACTGGTTAGTTACAAACTGCTGTGTGGCACTTCAGTGTGATAGGTTTGTGATGAGGTAATCCACGCCTCTAACTTGGTTTGAAGAATTTAAAATTGGCTAGGCAGCCCTTTTTAAAATCTGCTTTGTCAGGTGGTCCAGCCTGAGCGGCAAGGAAAGCAGAGCAGGCTCGCAGCAGGTGAGGCTGGTCACTCGGTGTTCACTTGCAGTAAACCTCAGTGAGGTGGTGGGTTGGGACATTTTCTGAGTTGGAATTATTTTCATAGTTTTGCACTTACATGCCTGTGTGTAAATGAACATCAGCATATATATATATATTTGAATTTTAAATCTCTGCTTTTCTTTTGGTGCCTCAGGTGACTGAGCAGAGGTTTGGAATCAACATTCCTCATAAGTTCAGCGTCCACAACTACAAAGTCCCGACTTTCTGTGACCACTGCGGTTCCTTGCTCTGGGGAATCATGCGACAAGGCCTACAGTGTAAAAGTAAGCAGCTTCTTACTGTAGCCTTTTCTCAAAATTATATATATTTTTAGACTCTTGATGCACTGTGTGGGCTTGATTTGAGCAACCTTCACGAGAAAGCCAAGCAATGAATATTCATCTTTGCAAGAGTTAACAAAAACACTGATCTCCTTTTTTAATCTCAGGCTTCCAGAAGGACTCTACTTTGCACTCTCAGCGCAGCTTTGTTTAACTGGCATTATTAAAAATATTCTTGGGTATCACTGCTTCCTGCATTCATTTTTCCCTTTACCTGAAGGCTTTTCCTCAGCTGATGAGATAAGGCAATGAAAAGGCATCCGAGGGGAAAAAAAAGTCATTGCTTTAGGTTGACTACCCTGTCACGCTGTTAACTGATGACAGAGCATGTCCTGGTGTTACGTTTTTGTTTCAGTGATCCGGACTGTAAAATCGTATGGGTAACAACCAGCTTTCATTTGCCTTCATCTCCCACAAGAGGGTGTATGTGTGTCCGCAAGTGAGAGCAAGAAAGATTTTAGTTTCTCTTTGAACCTATGTATCTTTAAAATTAGATATCTGCAAATGCAGTGGAAGTTTGTTGTGAATTCTGTGGCATTATAAATCCTATTTTTACCTGCAGGCATAACTGCAATGGTATTTATATACCTGACAAACTTATGCTTATGAATAGCTTCAGGTAATGTGGCATCCTACTTGGAGATTTTGGGGTATATTCCTGATTTTCAGGAGTTTATTCTCTTATGAGAGTCCTAATTTTGTTTCTGCTGAGATCAGTGAAGAAAATCCTTTTAGTTTAAAGACACAGGGTAGATCCAGATGGGTATGTTTCCTGAAGCAGGATTGCTAAATTATTTCTCAACCATAAATCCCTCCAAGTTATTTTAATTGTTCCTTTGCTCTTACTTTCCATCTCTATGATCACCCCTGTCAGTCTGTAAAATGAACGTCCACATCCGATGCCAAGCAAACGTTGCACCAAACTGTGGGGTGAACTCAGCAGAGCTTGCTAAAACCTTGGCATGCATGGGTCTGCAACCAGGAAGCATTTCCCCAAATTCGGTGAGTCTTTTTCTTTTTTTTTTTTTTTTTTCCCTTCTTTTTTTCCCCTCCCCTGTTTAAAACATTTACAACCAAGTTTTCATATGGGTGCAGGAGAAGTCAGAGACTTCAGTTATGACAGGTGGTGTTGGGCCATGGACTGCAAGAGTAGATTGGCACTGTCTGTGGCTTGTGGTGAAGACTTTACCTGGAAAATGAATGTCTTATATCCAGGTTTACCCTGGTGGACGCTTTAATCTCCAGGTGTTGCTTTGTTGTATGCTTATGTTTCACATGCTGTGACTCCATTCACTCTTTTATCTGTTTGGCATGAATCAGAGGAGAATAAGACCCCTAACTAATTAGTGGTCAATATAGTTCATGCCATACCTTTTTTTTACTTTTACTGCAAGCACAAATGTTCTGTCTGCATGTGTGGGTTCTGAAAGAGCAAAAGAATGCTCAGCAAGTAGCCTAGGTTCTCTTCCCAGCTTTGTCACTGTTTTTTGAGTGACTTTTTGGGAAACCATTTTACTTTTCACTAGTTTCCCCAGCTAAAATCAACAGTCCCTGTCAACACAACATCTTTGGTCTTTGCTGTCCGAGACCGGGTCCAAGTGAGATTGTTGCCAGAGCTGGAACATGTGTGTACAATTTCTGCTGGTTGGTATTTAAGACATCCTAAAAATCCAGCTGTTGTATATCTGAATCTATTTGGAGAGTTTGAAACACACTGTAAGAACTTGAGTGAAAATGCCCATAGACGGTAATGGAAATCAGAGCTGTCATTTGATAACAAGTCAGTTTTCATCATGTTTCCTTTGTGAGCAGTTTTAAAAAGTGAGTTTGCTTGAGACCACAATAACCCACAATAAAATGTTGGTCTATTTTTATTTGAGCAAAAAGAAAATATTTAAACCCAAAACATAATTGCCAGACATGATAAATCTTGTCACAGTTAGCCAGCCACATCAGTGAACCATACCATGCTGTATCAGCCTAGCATGCTCATTGGGCTGTGCTGTCCCTTTTGATTTCAACTGGTTCGTAGCAGACTATTTTATTTTCACTCTTCAGGCTGTAGCAGGTCAGGGTGACAGTTACCCTGGGAGTTACAGGGAAACACAAGTCCCACACTCCCTTCTCAGTTCTGTAAAAATCAGCACTTGTTAGCATTTGCTGTTTATGTAATCTGCACATCAAAAGGAGATGAAACCAGGAAAATAAACATCTGTGCTTGGTGTTTAACAAATTTCTTCTTGTTATTTGCGAGCTGAAAGCTCTAGGTGAGTGTTCAGACTGTGCTGTAAGCTTAAATCTATTGGGGATTTTGCTGGGTGCTGTCCTGAACGCTCTTGGTTCTTTCGCCATGCTTGGGGTTGCCGTTTCTGTGGGAGTGAGACAAGTCTTCTGTGCAGGAAGAATTTTGCTTTACACCAAAGTAGTCACAAGGTGGAGCTCAAGAAGTCCGTGTGACTCTGTTCAGGCTAATTAACTGAATAAAGTATGAGTACTCATATCCGGAGAGCTGGAGACAGAGGGCACTGGAGGTTGACTTGATCTTCATATACTGCAAAGAATAGGAGCTCTAGAAATCTGTGCCAATACTGGTACAATTCCTGAAAATGCAGACACCTCACTGCTGGCACGTGACTTCCATCAAATTTACAGCAGTGGAGAAAGCCAGCAGCCCAGCTGTGGGAAAGAAAAATATTTTGAAGTTTGGGTCCCACTGAACCGAGCTTTCAGTAAGAATGTTAAAATCAGGTAGAAACCCAAGAGATTCAGATGAAATCTGCTTGGATTCTACATCTCATCAGCACTTCGCAGAAATTAGGCAGTCCTCCTTGCTCTGATGTTAGATTGGGATTTGGATTTCCACACTCATTGTCTTATTTTTCTGGGGAGTGAGAATGGAGAGAGGCAGGCTTGCCTCTTGGTTCTGCTGGGCAACAACTGAAAACACCTGTGTCAGGAACCAGTCGACATCTTAACACATCTCTGTGCAGCGCTGAGGTTGGTCAATCACATGTAGCAGCTATACAGGGCGGTGGTACCAACATGGTTTCTGTTCCAGTGGCCCCACAGTGCATCTGAACAGGTCCTAAATGCCCAGGTTGGTAGGTTGACTACTTGTTTACACCTCTGAGGCAAAAATACAATTTCTGTGCAGACTGATACTTGTTTACTTTCCTCTGCAGAAACTGGTTTCAAGATCTACTTTGAGACATCAGGGAAAAGGCAGCCTGAAAGATGGCAACAACGTTAGTGAAAGTTCAGCGAGCAAACTTGGGATCAAAGACTTAACCTTCCTTCGTGTATTGGGAAAGGGCAGTTTTGGAAAGGTGAGAGTTATTCCTGGCCCTTTTGGGGAAAACCACATTGCCTATTTAAGAAGCTCCAAGGTAGATGAAGTTATTCATAATCGGGCGCACAGGCTGTCCAGTGGAGTAAGCTTTGTGCAGCAAGGTTGGTTACAGACAGCAGGGAGCAAAGGCAAGAGAAAGCAAGCTGACAGCAAAGCAAAGAATTGGATATCACAAAAAAGAAAAACGTTAGCAACCAAAGGAACAGCTGCATGCCAGGGCCCATACCAGAAATTGCAAGTGTGTGCATTAGCACTCATTTGGGCAGCATTTCTTGGAGCACATAAAGACTTTTCCTTTAAAGGAAACACGGCAGTGGTTTCAAATGCGGTGAGATGGGAGTTTCGTTTCTGTGCTGTGCCACAAAGCCAATGCAAAAGGGTGCATTTGAATTTGATGACTGAGGAGGAAAGTTGGGTAGATGGCACTGTTCAGGGGGTTTGTCCTGGCACAGTGGATGAGCTTCAACCACCCAGCCCCACGCCAGACATTGGAGCAACATGTTTGGGCATTGCTATCCGGAGAAGTCGGCTGCAGACAGTTGTGTGTGTGTCATCGATTGTACACCGATGCCCATACCAACACGTTGACTCACTTGCGTCCACAAGCCTGGTCATGAGATAACTGACCTTTCTAGTGTGAGAAGGTGTGAGAACCTCTGTGTTGCTCATGGAGACTGAGGGCTCAGCCCTTGCGATTCACCCTCCCCTTTGGTTTAGGTGATGCTTGCCAAGATGAAAGAGAGTGGGCAGCTCTATGCAGTGAAGGTGTTGAAGAAGGACGTCATTCTCCAAGATGACGATGTTGAATGTACCATGACTGAGAAACGCATCCTTTCCTTAGCAAGGAACCACCCATTCCTCACCAAGCTCTACTGTTGCTTCCAGACTCCTGTAAGTATAGCCCAGCAGCAGATAGGCTTCCTCCTGACACTGGCTGGCATGTTCAGGACAGATGAGTTCTCCTGTGCATGTAGTCCCTGGCTTGTTAGAAATGTCCTCGTTAGAACCAGGAGAAACCTCTCAGCTCAAGAGTGAACAGAGCACTCTGCTATATTTCATCTCTAATATCTACTGGGCATTTGGCAAACAAAATCCTGGCTTGTTCTAAGCTCCCTAACAAAATGGTAATAGCAGGGAAGGGTTTCTTTGTATCTTCCCTAGAAACATCTCCATGCCATTGAATGTTTCTAAATGCATATGTGCAGATGTCTACAGACCTGCAGTGTCCTACAGTTGCTGTGGAATCTCAGGCGCTGCTGCCTTGCTGCCTGAATTTTAACAGGACTGTGTTTGCATTGAATTATCTGCAAACTCAATGAATTGTACTTAGAAGCAGGGATAGCCTCCTGTCTCTACCAGCCTTCAGATACTGCTCAGAACTGATGGAAAGATCCTTCTGGGGTTACTGGAAAGGATCTTACTGACATGGGTGGATGCTGAATCAGATCCACATACAGTTGGTATTTCGTCTTGTGTAGATAAGAGAAATGGGAGCATTGCTGTAACTTATGGTATGCATACCTCAGTGGAGAGCTGTGCGTGTGCTGCCTGCCCAGCTTAGAGCCTCCTTTGGTGTACGCATGTGGGTGGGAGCTTGTTGCTGATGCGGGTGGTGGAGGGAGGAGTGGCTGTGATGGAGGGAGGAGTGGCTGTGATGGAGGCAGTGGCCACAGCCATGTCCCAGCAAGGTAAGTTTAGCAGTCCCCGAGCTGAGCTGTTACTAGGACCAAAGCATTTTCTGCAGGGTAGCTCTTCCAAACTGCCCGGGCTCCTTTCCAGTTGCTTTTTGTCCGTTGCTAGATGGTAACAGAGCTTGTTTTCCTCTTAGAAAAGGCAGGAGAAATTTGCCTTGTGGCTTCACTCCTCCTACACAAACCCAAAATACTAAAAAAAAAAAAAAAAAGGGCAGCCAAATGTATCCTGCCACCCACCCATTTCTCTTCTCACTGGGGTGATGCAACAGCCAGCTATGGAGTTTAAGAATTGTGCTCATTTAGGGTGGAGCCCTTGGGTAGACTCACGTAATAGAAATGAGGTGGTTTGGGGTTGTTTTTTTTCAATATAAAGCTTATATGGTTCACAGAGCAGCTGTGCTATATAGCAGAAACAAAAAGCTCACTGTTGTCACTAGTAACCAAGGAAACTCCTCTTTTATTTCATAATATGAAGACACAGGGCCCAAATTTGAGTGGCTTTCTTGAAGTTCTCATGTAAAGTATCAGAAAAGTCCAGCGTTGGTGTATGCTGTTTGAGGTCAGATGAGAGATAGCAGTGGTTTTTGCCACTCGTTGCTATGCTCTTTGCTATGGTTTTGCTTACTGAATTGCAACGTAGATGTGAAAATAGCACGTGTGCTCCTGGGCAGTGTGGAGTATTTCCCCGGAACTTGGGGAAGATTTAAGGTCACTCTGCTGGTACCGTCTGTCATGTTCAAAATATGAATGCAATGTGGTATGGGTGCAGATACGGTCTTCTGGGTTGATGAAGTAATTGCAGAGTCTTTTGCAAAGGAGAAAAAAAAAGAGAACTCAGCCTGTTTAGACTAGCAAATTGAAAGCAAAAAGAGGATCTGATAGATGTCTGCAGATGTCGAACAGTGAGGAGGGAAACAAAGCTGTCAAGACATTGGCTAAGATTAAATGAGTCTAGACTGGCCATGGATACAGTTAGACTGGAATTGAAAAGGAGGTTGCTAACCAGTAGAGCAGCTTGGAACAGGAATTTCTGGACCAGCTTCTCGTCAGAGGAGTGGAGGGAAGAACCCCTCAGCCCTCGCTGCCCTGAACACAGAGGTCAGTCTCTGAAAGGGTGCCAAGGGAGTGGTGCTTGTCATAGCAGGACCCTGCTATTTCCAGTCTTTCCCAGGTTCCTCTTTTACTTGAATCCCACTTTGCTTCATTATCTGGATTGTCAGTAACAGAAAACAACTTCCTTCCAATACTAAACTAAACCAAAAAGAGAAGTGTTTACAAAAGAAAAAGTAGATTTCAGACTAATGTGGTTCATCGCGTCTTTTGCCCATGTTCTGCACTCAGTGACGCCCACTTCAATCCAGAATAACCAGATTTAAATTGCTTATAAAAGCATAATTAAATCCCTTTGCTATAGTAGAGAAATGATTACACCAGCAGGGTATTCATTGGACAGAGTCCTCCAAGGAGGGCTTAACCAGGCTGATAGAGTACTTTCTGCTTGTTCTTTACATTAACGTGTCCATTAACAAATGTGACATATAATAAAATATATATATAAATAAATAAAAATAAAAGAGTAACCACTTATTCAAAATGTCAGCCTGCAGCCATATTGTAAAATGTTACTTAGGTTTGGAGTTGGATGCAGGGTTACACAAAACAATACCTAGTTTCACTTGAATTACGTGGAAACCACATCACATGTATCAAACTTACCACATTTTCAGAGTTTGGGCTGTATTAACTGTTCACGTTATAAAAACCAAAACATGACTCCAGTCTGCCGTGGAGATCCTGGATAAATAATGACCTACTGGGCCTGTCTTTAGGAATTTTTCAAGAAGTAGCCATTTCGAGGCTTCTTACCGTTTGTCAAAGCAAAGTCGGAGCCTGATCCCATAAGACGCATCAAGACAGGCTGGGACTAACTGGCAGGGTAGTAGCCCGCCTGGAAAGTACCTGGGGCTTATGGTAGGTGCCAAGGTCAGTATGAGCCAGCGGTGCAGTCTCACTGCACGTAAGTTAAATTATGTACTGGGCTGCTTCAGGAGCTCAGGGGAATGATTATCTCCTCTGCTTGGCACTGGTAAGGCTGCACCTGGAGTAGGGGTGTCCAGTTATGCACACATCCCACACCCCCCCCAGTTCAAGAGGAAATTGTGGAAACTGGAAAGGAAGGGCTTTGGAAGCGCCTGAAATGCTGCAGCAGTTTGAGGGCAGAGTGCTCAAAGGGTTTGAGGGTTTGGCTGGATCTAGAGCTGTTTGAATTCTGACTCTTGTATAATATTCCACCCAAACCAGCAAACTCTTCCCCTGACTTCAGCAGCCTAGGGGTAACTTAGACAGCCTGGGGCATGTCTGTGCTGCACGGTGCGATGTTGTGTAGTGTCAGTAATCTGGCATTAACTGAGCTGGCACAAGTACCAGAAACAGCAGTGCATTACCTGAGTTCACCTATATTCCTGCTACTTTTGCTTGCCTGTTTTAGAGCTAGCTGAGGTTTTTCTGTGCTTACATTAGCTGCTGATGGTTTTCAGAAAGGTTTTCTGTTCTCTTGTGCTGCCTCCAGGCTCAGTGTGGTCCTAATTTAGTCTCAGCTGCGGCATAAGTGATACCCGCTAGCACGGGCTGCGTTATTTGCCCAGGGTGGGCTGAGGCTGCCTGACCTCCAGCCAGCCTCCTTGCTCTGTCACAGACAAACGCTGCAGCCACTAGGTGGTAGAAGCTGCAAGGGTTGTCTCTGCTTGGTATGGGTCACGGTTTTCAGACCCTAAAGAGGAAATATTTAGCTGCAGAGCAGGCTGGCAGAGGCTGGACGTGGCCCTCTGCGTGCCCAGCGCCCGGCAATTTTGGACTTGCACCTCCAGATTCCTTTCCTGTGAAAGGCAAGGAAGGAGTCCTGCCTGGCTCGTGCAGGGGGGCAGTTTTAGTCCTGCTCCAGCTGCATCTGTGTGAGGTCTTCCTTGCTTACCACATCTTGGTTTTTATAATTTTTTTTTTTTTTCTAAATTGAAAGCCTTGTTTGGGAACTTTCCACCTCACCTAAGTCATTTACCTCTGCTTTTTCTAGGGCCTTAGAATCATCCTTTAGTGGCAGAGAGGATTATGCTCCTGCTGCAGTAATCTGTGAGTTGCTGACAGGTGCTGGGGCCGACCTGTGGATAATTGTGGATCCTGTGTTAGGGTTCACAAGCACCAAAAAATGCTCATTTCCATTTACCTGACACTGGTGTCATCCAACATCTCAAAAATACTGTCCTAGAATGGGTGAAAAAGGCTATATGTATAAATAGCTAAATCAGTAATTCAATCCTGGGGAAAGTGGATCCTGGAATGTTTTAATTAAAATGAGTTTGCAGTAAGTAGGTCCTGTCTTCTTTGGGGTTTAGGAACTATCCTTCCTGCGCAGGTGGTTTGCTTTTAAATCCTTTTGTCTCCACTCGTATGCATGAGAATGAAAAGGGCTTGGGTAGATCAGCTTCCCATGCAAATAGTGTCAAATAGCTTCTGGGTTTTATGTTTATTGCCCTTATCCCTTTTCTCATGACCGCAGGGTGCTTCCAGGGGACCATCCCCCAGGCGATGCTGTTTCCAGCACTGTCCCTGCTAGCCCAATCGTTATATGGATTTGCTGTCCATGTGGCTCTGCTGACAGTTGCTGAGGCACAGAGCCTGCCCCTGTAATTCCAAAAATAGCGAGACGCGAGAACTTGGCAGAAGGACGTGATTTTCTTTAATGAGCGTCCTTCCAAGATAATAGCTAGCAGGGGTGCTATTGAAGCCGGTAGGGACTGGCCCAGGGACTCCAGGGCAGCTAATCATTGAACTGGTCCCATTTTACAAGGGCAGCCTGCTGTCTGACACGCAGCTTTCCGCCCCCTTTACAAGTTGTGGGCTGATGTCATGCTCTTGACGTGGAAGGGGAAGGTTTTCTCCACGTCTCCGCTGGCTCCCGGGGTTTTCAGACAGTTCTTCCAGGGTCAGTGTGGGCATCGTGTCAAGGATTGCCCAGGTGTTGAGATGAGCCTGTATTTCACCTCCTAGTGTTAGATGGGGGCATAATTTTCAAGTGAGGGTCTACCAGCCGCCAGCAAAAGCAGCAGGACTGAGCAATGGCAGCTGGCTGGCTACTCACCCACCCGTTGGTCCCTGGATGCCACAGGAGAGGTCTAGGTCCTTGGAGTCCTTCAATCATGGTCCCTCCAGGGGATCTCCAACATCAGCCTGGCTGTCCACCAGCCACTGCACTGTCACCACATGGGTAGAGCACAGGGCAGCTCCGGGGGCAGAGCCTGGTGTGGCGGAGGTGAGGAAGGCTGGAAAGGCAGCGGCAGCCTTCCCGGGGCTCTGGTTAGATGAACAAGTGTCCTCATACAGGCCTTGAAGTGTGCTGGTGGGTGGTAAGGAAGTGGTGAGGCCTCTTTGATGTTCTATTTGAAAGGCGCTGAAAGCGAGCCCTTTGGGAGCAGAGAGGACAGCTTTGATCATCTCCCAGGCTCTAAACTCCCCGTCTTCCCTCTCTGCCATGTCAGGGAGACACGACTCAATATGTGCATACACCCAACAGCCAAGTGTACTTCTTGGATGCTTTTCTGCAAGCACTGAGACTTTTTTCCCTGTCCTGGAGCACTGAGACTGTTCCTAGCCCCAAGCCACTGTGCTGGAAGACAAGCACATACTTCAGTTTTGTTGCTGCCAGCCAAAATCAAATGAAGACTGTGACAGTGACATCCTGTTCATAGGCCTGACGTTTTCCAAAAGCCTTGGTATGGCCTCACATGCCTTGTGGCCATAAATGCAGGCAAGAAAGGGAGACACCCCACTGTGGCCTTGCAGCAGAGTCCTTCTGAAGTCAGGCTTGAAGGAGTTTGAGTTGTGCAGTACCTGGGGCCCTGGGGCAGTGACTTAGGTTTTTTGAGGTGCTGTTGGACAGGGAGGTACAGGGAAATTTCCTCTCTCCACCTTTGTTCTCCAGTGTGACTTCTCTGGGCATGTGTGCCCCAGCACCCTCATGTTGGCTTTGCAACCATGGGAGGGGCAGTTGGTTTCTGCCTTTCTCTTGCTTCTGTCCTGTCTAGCACTGAATAAAGGCAGACTGGTCAAAACTGTGTCTTTCTTTGGTTTTACAGTGTTCACATCCACCAAAACCCCACAACATCTTTACTGGCATGCTGACCCAAGTTGCCAGTAAACCAGATGTGTGAGACCTCCAAAGCCTGGTCTGAAAGGCTCGACTTTCTCTGACGTGCACAGTAGCATCTTGCTGTGGTCTCTTTGTTGCAGGAACATACAGGGTCAAAGCTTTTTTTTGTAGGCAGAGTGGTTTTGCTTGCACAAGATGAAACAAGATCAGACTGACATTTCTGATTCTGTGAACTTTGGGTGTTCACACTTAGGCTGCACATTGAGGTGATATGAGCTGAAGTGAAAACATGGAAGGGTTAGCTGCCATCATCGTGTTGTAGCTCCTGAGTGTAACTTTCCCACTCCTGGTTGTTGAGGGACTTTGGATACTTGCATTTCTATGAAGCTGAGAAAATGCCTGTGTGTCTCCATCTGCAGTGGCTTATGGGAGAGACTGTAACTTAGACAAATTATCAAGCTTAGCACGAAGGTAGCTGAAGGAGGTGTTGTTGCCTATGGTTAGCCACAGTATGTGAAACTAGTATTTTTCTTCGGCTTTAAAATCAAGTAATTTGTGGCATAAAAAGGGATCAAAATGAAAGGAACTTGCAAGCAGCCTGAGCGAGCAGGTGCCAGTCAGTATTGAGGAGGAGGGGAAAAGGAAAAAAAAAAAAAAGGCAGTTGAACTTCAGAGGAGAGGTGACTAGCTGAGGTGTGACCCAGCAGTGTTTTAGGTTTCAGTCTCTTTGAATCCGTATTGCTTTCCAGGTGATGTTTAAGATGAGAGGATGGATCCACAAAGCCCTCGTAGCAAGCCATTTCCACATGGCTTTTGGGTGTTTCAGCACTCTTAATTTTCCTGAAGAACTTTGGCTGAGCTTGTCAAGATCTCTGGCCTTCCCCAGCACAGTCTGAGGCCAGCAGATATTGCAGAATTCAGTATTTTTAAAAATGGGCCAGAACTGTCTTGGGTTGGTCACTCCAAACTGGAAACACCAGTTCCAGTAGCTTTTTGCTGAACTGAGGGCTATAAAAAGAGCATGATCTTTACAGAGCTACTCTCTTCTGAGAAACAATGATACCAGCAGCCAGCTGGGGGGTGCAGATGTCCTATAAATCTTTGATTAACAGGTGATGTCTATAGCTTGATACCTTCTAGTTCCTTATTCCTTCATTTATTCCTCTCTAAGTTCAGCCAGCCCTTTGTTTTTTGATCCTTCATGTGGGAAGGAGTGTTTGTGTAGTTTTCTGTGCCATTTGAAACGCTCTGGAGGGGAAGATTTAATTTTATTTCTTCTTTCAATTTGTTTTGTGTTTTTTGAGCTAATCATGTAATCCTGCTGTGAATTTAGACCATCTTGAGGGGAGGGGATGAGGAGGAAGGATGCATGTATGGTTCACTTATGTATCCCAAAGGATGCATTGTTCCAGATAAATGACTGAGTATGTTACAAAAACTCTCAAGCGTGTGAGCTTGAAATTTTAGCTGTGCAGTTCAGAAAACAGGGGTGGAAATTTAGAGGGTGTAGTTAGATTTGTGATTTTTTTTTTTTTTTTTTTTTTTTAATTTTCTAGGGCAGGTGGGAACCCACAACTCCCTCAGCCCACCCTGTCGTTGTGCAGCTCTTCTGGAATGAGCTCAGTGTTAATACTGTGCTGTGCACGCATGCGCGCGGGAGGCAGCCTTTACCCTGAGGGACCCCGCTGAGTTTATTTATGCAAATGGCAAGAGCCAATTTGTTATTCTCTAGGCGATGTTTATGTGCCTCGCTGCCGCGGCGTAGGGAAGCCTGCATCGCGCCCACTATCAGCAACGTCAGATAGCAGAGCATGGTTGTAAGTGATAACTGGTGATAACTGCCCAGTTCCCGTAGCTGTGATGATGATGCCCGTGGCTCTACGTTAAAGGAGCTAAAAATGAAGCCGGTGTGGGGAAGTGACCTGTGCTTCTCAGAAACACACGCACCAGCTGCCCAGCCTGGAGGAGATGCCGCATGCGCCTTACCCCTTTCTGAGTTTGCTGAATTTCCACTGCACCTCCTTCTAGCTAAAAAACCACCCCAAAACCAGCGGAAGAAAGAAACCTTCCCTTTCTCAGCCTTTTGGATGCCATGTGGCACACACTCTTGATAGCCCTAGGGCTGTATGTGCCATCTGCGGCGTGCTCCCTTGCCGTGGCTTGATTTCTCCTAGGCAGAAGTGGTTCCTGAGGCTGGCGTGTACTTCTGCAGTCACTGAAGCAGAGAGGTAAAACGGCTAACAGAGCACCAAAAATCAGCTAGCAGATGGCTGTAAAACCTGCCGTCTTTCTGCTGCCGCCTTGTTCGTCTGGGAGTCTTGGGCCGCGGCGACGAGCGGAGCGGTGGCAGGTGCCGTGGCAGTCATTGCTGCGGCCGTGTTTAAGAAGCATCACTAATGTGTGCAAATAATTCTGGCTGAGCAAGCATAGTGTGGAGTATTTCTTCTCCTCTGCTTAATGTAGTTATTCTGATTTGAAATCAAAGGACCAAATTTTCACCTAGCATAAGTCATTGTCTTGCTCCATCGCAGTCAGGTGAGTGCGGCTTTGACACTGTCCAGAAATTTGAGCCTGAGCTCATTACATCTGCTTCAGCTCTTGTGCACACGTGTTTGTGTGTGTGTGCGCGCACAAAGGTTGCTTTGGCAATTCCCTCTCCGTGAGCCCGTTTTGGTAACGCCTGCGATCCTCTCTGGTTTTGAAACACTGCCATGTATAATGCCCCAAACAGCCTGTCCTCCTGTAAACCTCTTAGCTGGGAGCAGCAGGCAGCTCACGAGGATGCGAGCCGGGTATGGATGGGAGGTATTTCGGCACAGAGCAGCGTCTAAGCATGGTTCATGGTTTTGTTACTCCCATGAAGATAAATATTGAGAAACAAACCTGTTTATTATTTCTCCTGCGAGTCCTGTGCTTTGGCATGATTTGACCCAGATACGGATGGTCACTTGCGCTGCTGGGGGAGTTGGACATGTGGCTTTCCGAAGCCCGGGATGAGGCAGCATGGTTTATTTGCAGGCTCCCAGCAAGACCTTAGGCAGATTGCTTTGTGTGGGGGTTGTGGACCACGAAGGGAGAACAGGAACATTGGGAGCACTGAGGGAGCCTGCCAGCTCTTGTAATTGTCTTGTAATAATTTGCTTGCAAGCTCCCTAAGCCCAACTACTCTTTTTGGAAACAATAAACTTTTGCTGGGAAGCAGTGACACAGCTGTCTCTGTACGGAGATAATTTTGAAAGCCTGCATTCTGCTCTGCAAAGCATAAATTGCCAAAACAGTGAAAAATTACTGTTTTCTTGGGGAAACCCTTTGGCTTCAGTGAACTCAGATTGAGCCCAAAGCTAATTTTCTAAGGAGGTGTGTGCATGAATTATTTCCAAAAAGATGAAACGCAAACTTAGTGGAATTCCTAAGCCAGGTTGATTTTGATGGGGTTTAGTTTGTTGGGGTTTTTTTTGGAGGGGGAATTGGACCCTTGCTCTAAATGGCATTTAACCAGGTCTCCATATCCTCCAGATGCTGCTTTGTATGGCAGCTGTCAGCTAAAGAGGAGGCTTGGGTGAAATTATTGCTGGGATGTGTCCTTGGTGGGGCATCTCAGCCCCTTGTCCTGCAGAAGAATCAGGGTGGGCAGAAGCAGCAGCTGGGAGAGCTCTGTTGCATCCAGGGATGTGTGGAGCTTGTCCAAGCCTACTCCTGGTGGCTCTGGAGGCTGGAGAGGCCCTGTTGGTGTTTTCCAGTGGGTCTCCTGAACCTCCACTGCTGACTCTCTTGAGAAAAGTCCACTCTGGCCTCCACACTGCCCTTGGCACAGCAGCCCTTGTAGGGTGGCAGATAGAGGAGGCAGCTTTGCTATTACCTTCTTCCATGTCTGCGTGTAGGAAACACTTGTCTTTCTCCATCTCGTTGCTCTGTGCTGCCTGAACCGGGGCAGTGGTGCTGCCCTATGTGATTTACTTAGCATGAAAGACTGATTGGAGATAAGCCTCTCACCCTAGCTGTCTCCAGAGGTCTTTGGTCTTGGGTGAGTTGTACATGGCCGTGGGTATGTGTGTGGGTTGTACAGCTATGACCCTTAACTGGAAGGGGGTGGAAGTTTGCCATCACGCTGGTCTTTTGGCGCATGGGGGGGGGGGGGGGAAGAATGTTCTTTTAATACAATCTGGATTCGTCCCTCCCCCCATGATGATGAAGAGGAAAGGTATGAGGGTTCCAAACAGCTTGTTAATAGAGCTGGTGAGGACAAAGGGCTAAAGTGATGTTTGAGTTGGATTTCAATGGGTGCTTGTGTTTGCATGGGGCAGTAACCACTATGTGGATTGTCCCACCCCAGTGGCTTTTGCAATCAGGGACTCTCTTCAAGCCCCACCAACACCCCACTAAGACAACAAACAAATAAAGCGGGTGTAATTGCTGTCAAACACTGTCCGTAGGACATAGAATGTGTTTCCAGCAGCCCTTGCCCTGCTAATAGGCGAACAAATAGAGATGGCAAACTGAAATTTAAACAAATAAAAAAACCCCAAACAGCTCTCTTGCATCGTAGTTGGCAGGGCTAATCTCTAGATGGAGGCCAGCCTTGAAATGAGCCCACCTGATCCCACGGACTTTACTTGTTTCCTCTAAGTGTTTCTTTAATTTACAATAACAATTGTTTTGTGGCTTTATTCATCTCGATCCCAGTCCAGAAATGGTGCAATGTGATTTCCTCATGTGGCTGCTACTGCTGCGAAGGCTTTCGCGTCACCGTTTCCTGTTGACTCAAATGCTCTTTTCTTACTTTTGCCAACGTCAGAGATAGCAGATTAGGGAAGACTTCTGAGCAATGCAAAATACAAAATTAGAAATTTCAACATTAAGCCCTGTCAAAAACCACTCCAGCTTTCAACTCCTCCTAATTCCCTCTGGTAGACCCAAGAAAGGAGGCACGTAACTCTAGGTCAGGTCAAATTTCCAAGTATCTGAACTATCTGCTGTTTTAAGATTTCCTTTTCCTGGCCCCTATTTAAGCTATTTATTGACTCTTACTCTGCCTCCTGCAAATTGGTTTTGTTTTTTTTTCTTTTTTTTCTTTTTTGTTTTCCATAAAATACCGCTGTGTACTTTATTGCTTGATTCCTGGGAGAGTGGTTGGTCTTTGCAGTTTGGCAAGCTGATGGTCTTGCTTAAGAGTAAAAATGGAAGACCTTGCTTGACTCTTTGACCACCCTTTGGGGACCAGGATCTTTAGAGCTGATTTTTCTAATATTGTTGTCAGGTATGTAGCAGGCTAATGTACAAATGCTGTGTTATAAACAGGCTGTGATACCCATCCTGCTCTTTTCTTCAGCAACCTCATGGGATTTTGAAGTGTTAGAAAACTGGACAGACAATTAGCTGGACCTCTTTTTTAAAAAACATAATAATTGGGTAGTCCAAGGTTTTGTTAGACTTAAATAGGAGAGCTTCAGTAATTAAATAATCCATATTTATGCTTGATCTGTGAAATGAGACCATGGGTGGAGGTGAGGCGTTAGCTGTTAGACTTGTGAGCACCACGTAACACATGAAATACTTGCTCAGGTTTGCAGTTAGTCTGAAGCAAGAGCTGTTTGTAACACAAAGATGCTAATTCCATGTCAGCAGTGATGTGAATTTTAAAACAAGCTGTTTCTGTGCTCACCTGAACATTTGACAAAGTGGTAGTATCTTCCTTTAAGCTTCATAGCATAGACGAATACATCCACATGGGCTGTGGAGTTTTGCCAGCACTGGAGAAGCAGGTCGTGTATGTTTTAAGATAGGAAGGATTAACTTTATTTCCCTGAAGCTCACCTTTAAGGAAAGAGTAGAAAATATATGCATGTTCACCTAACTGTATGCATGTTTATACAAGCATATATATTACTGACATAAATACACACACACGTATCCTTTGTCAGGTTGCTGGTAAATTAAATAACTTCCTGTTGGAGATCTGGCAAGGGGGATTTCTTTTTTAAGTAAGGGCTTGAAGAGTTGTCTGGACAAGCTGGGCTAGATAAGCATGTGGAGAGATCAGCGAGGAAGGAGACAGGAAAGAAAAACAAGGAGATGTAAAAGCTGGCCCAACTAGCAAGGCAGAGCTGATACTGCGCTGCAGCTGGAGGAAGGGTTGCCCAACAGGTAGGCACGGTATAGCCAGACTCAATTTAACCAACTGCAGCAAAGACGTGGCATTGGACATCTGATGCGGTCTGAAGAGCCAAGGCTGTTGGTGGATTTGCACGGTTTGTGCTGCTCTAGCTTAGACTGCTGCCATAGACAAGCTGTGTCTTTGAGCTGCCCTATAATAAAGGCAGAGTGAAGCAATGAAGTATTGTTGTTTGTATGGACTGGAGATAGCCCTTTAATACATGGCCTTGGTGTTAAGCGCGGTAGTATTATGAGATTGCTGGGAACACATCTATCTTAGCTTCTGGAAGCAGCCCAGAAGGAGATGTTGAGCAGAGCCCGGGATGGTGATGAGAAGCAAGCTGTCCTCATCTGTCATGAGCCATTTCCTTTCCTGCTCATGTCCAGAGAGGAATGAAAGGATTCCTGGGTGCTTTTCTTCTGCTGTGTGCATCTCAAGATGTTAATACCAGTAGTCATTTCAAGCTGGCTGGCTGCCAGAAAGTGGAGCATAACAATGCTTATCCTCTTAAACTTAGAGAGGGTTTAAAACTAGCTTGTAGATGATTAACATCAGGCCTGGGAAGGGGTTTGTGGGGAAAGAAGGGCAAATAGTACCATTAAAAGGCTGACTGATCTCAACTGAATTGTATGGCTCTTTTTTTTCCAGTCCGCTTGTTCCTGATATTCAGAGTAAAACCGAAACAATCAATACTGAATGTCCTGAAACAATTACTAGGGGAAATATTTGAACCAGACTGCAATAATTCTAGGGTTTAGTTTTATGACAAATCACTGCGTGTCCTTCCTCTCACAGTTAAGCCAGCACCCCTTTTGGATGCACTAACCCCATATCCAGCGTGTTGAGCGTGCAGCTTAAGCAGGTGCCTCCCTATTTGTAGACTCTTGTGAAAACCAGAACAAAACCAAAAAAAGAAACCTCAGAGACCAGCAGCTGTGGTTTATGAGCTGAACTTTATTGCACAGGTTGCTCTTCTGCCCAGCAGAAACTTTGGTTTATACTTCGTCCTTATCAGTTCCTTCATCGTCCAGAGGTCCCTGCAGGTTAATCAGAGCTATAAGGAAAGCTGAAATCTACGGGCCCAAAAAGCTGCTGCCAGGCAAGTGTACGGCAGGAAACTGCATTCTGGAAAACAACACATGTTCCCCAGAAATAGTGTCGAGACACCCCCATGACAACATTGTCACTGCTGTTCCTGAGCCCTTGCGCTGTTGCTGCGGAGCTGCAGTCTGTGAGCAGTCTGGTTACGTGCATCTTTATGGAGCATCTTTCCCCAGAGAGCTGAGGTGTTTAGTAAGGAGAAAATGACTTTTTACAGATTTCTTTTGTGCCCACTCAGCTGAGAGTGCTGTTGAAGGGGTATCATCCTCTGCTGGTTCGAGCTAAGGATGGTTCAGGGAAACCCAAGGGAGCTGGTTAGTGTTGAGCACACACCTACTGATCTGCCTGATCCACATGTGAACAGGACTTCATTTCATGACTGGTGCAAAATGTTTGGGAGGAGTGCAGGGCAAGGAGGTGCTAACAGATCTTCCTGGTATTGACTTAATCTTTCCTGGAAAAAAATCAGGATTTTTTTTTTTTCCTCATGGGTGCTTAATCTGTTTTTGTTTGGGAGATAATAGTTTTACTTAGAGTTTTCTAAGTCTGACAGAGAATATGATTAATGCTGTTCATATCTGTTGTGTTTGCGTGTGTGAAGGATCGCCTGTTCTTTGTGATGGAGTTCGTAAATGGCGGGGACTTGATGTTCCATATTCAGAAGTCGCGTCGCTTCGATGAAGATCGGGCCCGGTTCTATGCTGCAGAAATTATTTCAGCCCTTATGTTTCTCCATGAAAGAGGCATCATTTATCGGTGAGCTCTGCATTCATTCATTCATTCTCTTTGTCTGAACCCCACGGCTGAGATGATAGCTTGAGTTTTCTGCTTGAATAAATAACTATCACTTGCTGCCCACCAGGAACAAGTTGTCAGCTGGGATAAAAGCTCCACTTTGCCCCTGCACGTTGTCCAAGGTGCGCCAGCTTCCTGGAAGGAGTGAATTTCTGGCTGCGGTATTGACTACAGGGAGGGTCTTGCTGTTATGTGTGTGCGAAGTACGTAGGAAACAAGGTTTTCCTTCTGAGGCACAGGGGCTAGACTTTGTGTTGGTGTCAGTTCACGTTGCTCTGCAGAGGTAGCTGGTTTAGATCAGCCCCAGAACTGCCCCTTGTCCGCACCTCAGGTGCCTGCGTGGCTGCTGGGCGTTAGCTGCTGACCGACAGAAGCCTCCACCGTGCTGCTTGGGCCTGTCCTGCTGCTGTAGAGCACATGTCAAACTGATGACAAAGGGAGAGGCATTAAGTGAAACCTTCCTAGATTTTCTGGGAGGTAAATGCAAGGCACTGTTGCTTTTGCCACTGCGTGCCTTGTTGTTTAAAGGCTAATATGTGCTGGTTACACCCAAGCCTCTTTGTTTCCCCTGCATTAGCTACGGGCCTGTGTTTAAACCCTATCTATTTGACATACCTATCCAGTGCCTCTCAGCTCAGCCGCTAAAAGTCTTTTTCATTCCTGCCATGATCCTACAGCAAGAGTTTTCCCATCCTGTCCACGTCTGGCATCTTTGTGTTTGGAGCAGGATTGGAGCATCACTGCCTCCCAGCACCAGCCTCTGCTCCCAGGTCTCAGGGCTGTTCTCAGGAAGCCATTTCCCATACACAGCGCTCTTTTTGGTTTTGTTTTGGTGGGGGTTTTTTTTGTCATTCCTCTGTACTCGGTGGGGGGCAGTTTGGTTAGATTTGTTTCCCTTCTATACAGCCAAAGTGATCCATTGTCAGCTCAAGCATCAAGGCAGGGATCAGGCAGCCAGTCTGCTTTGCAGAGGCCTCCCTGCCCAAGGTGGCAATTCGACCAGCATCCTCCTGTGTAAACCAGGGATGAGCAAGACCTGTTCTAGGGTGGAACAGGACATCGAGAGCAGGGAGATGTCAGCACTGAGACAGTCTGGTTGCACAGAAAGGTTTCTGTTCTGTTCATGCTTTGCAGAACACCTCTGGCACCCTCTTGCCCAGAGCACTGGAAGGAGGAACAGTCAGTTGTTTTCTTTGGAATACTGTTACCTGGGTTCCAGCAGCAAAGCATGCATATGTGGGTATGGTCTGCTGTAGCCCTGCTCAGTTCTACTTGCGGCATGCCAGCACTGCAAAGAATAACATCAACTCTCTCTTTTTGCTGCTTGGTTATGGTTGTACAGCTGAGACCAACAACTGGGTCCAGGATGGGACCAGTTCCAATCCCAGTCAGGCTCTGTTAGTACCGTTTCAGACTGTGGGTTGGGCCAAATGCCATTTGGTTTGGAGCTTTGCATAGTTTAACCTAGGCGATGCAGTTCTGTGTTTAGTAGTGCAGCCTCCCGTATCAGATAAACCCTGTTTTGAACATGCTAAAACCAGAATAGGTGAGGGTTAAAGTGGCCAAAGGGTTGGGGGCTGTGTGGGAGGACACTTTCCTATATGATGGCGAGATGATAGATCAAGTAAAATCAAGTTCTCTTTCTCTTCCTAGCTTGAGCTCCAGTAAGAAACAGATGGTCAGGTGAGGACAGAGAATATTAAATTATTTTTAAGTATGAAATCATATGATATATGTGACACAGTGAAATAGAGAAGGAGTGTAATTTTAATATTCTCTGGGTTCTGAGAGTATGAAAATTACTAGTGATATATACCATATGTATTGAGCTTCTAAAGCACTGTGATTGTCTGCATAGAATAGCAAATCTACTTACTCTGCAGCCGGATTTCAGTCTAATTCTTCCCTTGTGAATAATGCCAGCCGCTGAAGAGAGACCCTGCCAGATAATTACACAAATGACATTATCCTTAAAATAGTGACATCCAGTAGTTATTGTCAATCATTCAGCAGCAAAACTGTGTCTGTGCATAATGTAATGCCACTGTGCTTGCAGCTTGTCCTGTCGTCTCCCCCCCCAGCCTGTTGCCTGTCCCAGGGCAGGAGTAATCGATCCCTCTGGGTTTTGGCACTCTTCAAGTGCTGCCGTAATTCATGATAGAAACTGGAGGAGTAATTGAAAAGCTCCTTGAACAACTGCACGGGCTTTGATCTTGTTGGAAAACTGGTTGAACCGTGGAGTCAGGTAGCTTCAGCTGCATGGGGCAGATTTGCGGGGGGAGATGACTTGTTTTTTTAAAATTAGTCGGGGTGACTCCATTCTGGAAGATGTAAGAGGAGAGGGCTGCTGGCTGCGGCTGTACTGAGCTGAGGTTGCTTCTGTTGGGTCATGACCATCGGGCTCCAGGAGGCAGTCTGCAGGATGGAAGGAGATGCTCAGAAGGGAATCACTGCACTTGTGTAAGAGAGGTTGGAGGTTTTATGATCAGAATGCGAGTGCTTGCTTAGGAAGCTGGGAGCAGGCAGGAGAGACACCGGGAAAAGCCTGACCAGAATGTGTTTGCCACAAACCGTTCAATTCTTTCTGGATTCCCAGGGTCAATGGAGTGAGAGAGTTGCTGGCCTAGAATACTCTGGGTTATTTGTTTTTCTTCTGGGCTAAACTTAAACATAGTAATACTGTATTTTTCCTAGTAACCTTTAAGATTAAGCAGTTCAGGAGAGAGTCTGCATTTACCAACACAATGAGTGTTCTCCTGGTAAGTCAAGTTGCTTCTGCCACAGCCCAAGAGCTGCGTCTTCTCTCCTTTGAAATGCCAGAGAGGCTTGAGAGCCAGCACTGAAAGTTCATCGAGAAGTAGCTGAAATGTGTCACTTTGGCCTGAGGTGACAATGCTGGCAACAGCTAAACTCAGGTGTTTGTTTATTCCTTTTCTGGCCACACGTACACAATTTGAAATGGCCATAGTGCAGTATTTCTGCAGTTGCTACTGTGAGTCCATGAGAATGGGGTTCCTGAGGCAGATAGTGTATTTGGGTTATATGTCACTTTTTAATATCAAAACCAGACTTACTGCTGGATTGGTGCTCTCATAGGATGCTTTTCATGACGCAACTGAAATTTTCCATAAGTTTGCTTATCACTTTGAGGAATGCCTGCTTTCTGTTACTTATAAGCCCTGGCCAGAATAGAAGTCACATAAATGTGTGTGTGTGTATTTGGGTTTTTTTTTTTTAAAGAGAGGTTTCAGTTTCACAGATTTTTTTTTTTATTTATTTTTCATTTGCAACACTGCAAAGGAGAGATGGCTTTCTGGCCTTATCAAGGAAGCATCTCTGTCTTGTCTTAAGCTGAGGTTTAGCTGTCAACTCAGCAGTGCCTATTTATAGTCGCTTCCTGAAAAAAATGTTGACAAGTACATTGTGATTCCTTATCCCATCATACAGGGGGTAGGACTAGAATGAATCCAGCCATGAAAGCAAGCTTCTCAACGTGTCAAATCATAGTATATTGTGCATCCCACAGAGGAGCAGGACAAGGACGTATTTGGGATCAGCTCCTGCTGTACATTGCCAGGAAGAGGTTAGGTGATAATCAAAGCTATTGTAGATAAAATCTTTGCTCACAGGGCAGTATTCTTGCACTGCTGCTTTCTTTAAGCTTACTTCTAAAGGAGAATAGTCTGCTGGGTCCTGTTGGTTTGTGATTTTTATCTAAAGGCTGTATATGCTATTTTTCTTGAGGCGGCTCTTCCCGATTTTCACTTCCCAGTTCAGCAGTTCCCAGGGTAGGGGAAGCATATTTTGGCTTCTTTGTATGCGTGCTGGAAACAAAACAAATCAGCATGCCCATCTGAGCAGTATTAGATTGCACAGTAGCTTACTCAATGCAAGCGAGCTAGTCCGCTCATAGTCTTCTGAAAAGCAAAGAGATGATAAATGATTATAAGGGTGTATTTTAAAAGCAGGACTTTTCTTTCCATGTAGCATTACTGTCAGAATGGCTGATCTGCCCTGCTGCCCTCAAATTCAAACCTTTGCATAGGTTGACATACAGCTCTGCTAGTGGCTGGGTCTACTTGCCAAGGTCACCTACATGGTGTCCCTCAATAGAAGCATCTACCTGCGCAATGAGACCAAATGCAAATGTTCTCTTAAACTTGGTTGTTGTGGGGGTTTTTTGGCAGGGGAGGGGGCCTAGGGGTTTGCCCTGCAGACTTTTTATATTTCATAAAGATAATAGCCTTTTTACAGCCAAAATGGAGCAATCAACCCAGCCTGATGGCATGGTCATGATTTTTATGACAAACTTTCTTTCTCTCCCTCTGCAAATGTGTCTCACTGGTGGGATGGATGCAGGGGCTGAGATAGGCACTTTTCAGAACATGTCTCTGCTACCGGCAGAGGTGATACAACCTGTAGTACCTGGTGACACATCTCAGCTAGCCGTGGGTTAGCTATATCAGGAAGCAGAGGCAGTGTCACCTTTACACCCTGCACTTCAATGCTGGTTTTGCCATCCCTGGGTATGGAGTTATATAATAGAGATACGTGACCCAGCCCACTGCTTGGCACAGCGCAGTGGCAGATACGTCATTAAGGGTATAGACAGTGTAGCATGTAGGTAGTATGGCTAATCAAGAGCCAGACAAGCTGAAAGGCTGGGCTAGAGAGCTTGTGAGAAGAACTGGTTGTTTGCTGTCCAAAGAACCTTGTTTTTATCCTGAGGGCTTGTCCTAGTCAGCTTCTTCCACTGCCTTTGTGTCTGTATTGATACTTCCAATGCAACTGACCCTTCTAGATATGCTCGGGGTCTGCTTGTGCTCCGTCGCGCCTCTGAACACAGGATGGTGTGCACAGAGTCCCCATGCTCTGATGCGGCACCAGCCACTGAGATAAAAGGCAGCGCACTATTCAGCAGGTCCTGTAACTTGACAGTTTAATAGGATGCGTGGTCCCTTTAGAAGGCAAAAGATAATTATGCAGTTATCCAGAGGAGAACAAGGTCTTACTTTGGGGCTGAACCCTAGCTCTCGGGGAAAATATGATGGGCTCATTCACAGCAAGCGTTTACTTTTCTGTGTGTTACCTGAAAGCGTCACCTTCATGTGTGCAGTGCTCTGTATGACAGGGAAGAGCTCCATCTCCTCTGGGATCTGGAAAGATTGCTGGATACTGGCCAGGTCTCTGAAATCATCACCTTTCTTTAGTGTAGGAGACCCCTCAGGTCTGCAGCTATGTGTCTCATGACTGTTGGCTTTTATAGGGAATGAGTTTTTTGCAACAAGTTAATTTCCTGCCGATTTAAACAATAAGCCTGTGACACTTGGAGGAAGGTTTACATAAGCCTGTTACAGAGACCAGTTTTGCTGGAAAGACTCTTATTAACTGAAACAATGCCAAAGTTTCTTTCAGCAAAATCAATTAAAAATTACATGCTGAAAACAGGAGCTGAATGCCTTTCCTAATTACATAGAGCCACTGTTAACACACCAACCCTTACTAGTGTGCTGTTTGCTTTTTCCATGGGTCAAGACATTGTAGACATGGGATCCCTCATGTTCTCTCTGTCTTGGTTGGGTTTTTTTTGGTGTTTTTTTTTTTTTTTTTTGGACAGCTGGTGATTTTGTTTATTCTCATCTCATGCCCTTTTTCACATCTGGAGCCAGATCTTGTTTCCCCTGAAGTCAAGGGGCTTTCCCCAGGGAGGTAAATTAGCAGTTGAACTGGATCTGTGGCTGGTATCAGCAGTGCCAGGCAAGGCTGGCCAGCTGGCTGGCTGGGGGGCTATCCAGGGATTACCATTGCTTTGCTTAGGTGCTATGCATAGCTTTGTTTTCTTAGCAAATAAAGATAAATCTTGTGTTTAATGAGGTACTCTTAAGCTTTTCAGAAAGTTTTTGCTTGAATGTGCTACAGTAGATGGATGAGTAGGTTAAGTAGTCTTTGCTTTATTTGATGCCTCCCTCTTCCCCACCCTGATTCAGCTGCATGCGGGCAGAGGCGTGTTGTTTGCATCCGAGAGGAAAGGGTGGGAAATGGCTCAGCCAGTGCCAAAACAGGTGTGAGTCTCCACTCTGTGGAGCACCATGACCTCTGCTGTGGGATCTGGTCCCAGTCGCTTTGAGACCTCGATTCAGGAGGGCTCCTGGACTCGGCGCTTTCCAGGCATTCCTTCCCTGAAGAGTACACGTATATAAGCAGAACAAAATGAAGGATGTACTATGTTATGAGAACAGCGGAAAGAATGAAATGTAAGCTGATTTTACGGTGAACGAGTGAAGCAAATCAGCTAAAAGCTGCAAATTGGCACAGAATAGCATACCAACAGCCCTGTCCGTACAACTGCTTAGTGCAGAAGATAAATTTTCATGCTAGAGTTTCTGGAAAGGCTTCATTCAGCTTTAGAAAATCTAAAGGAATGTCTCGTAGGGTCAGGAGTGTAGTAATGTGTGTGGCTATCTTATCTGACAGTCAACAGCTCGTGTAGACTGATTTGTGCTTCTAGACAGGGCATCTTCCACATTGTTTTCCACTCAGATGTGGTTGTCGCCTGCTTGCAAGCCAGAGCCTCTGGCATGCAGTGTTTAAAGTGGTGTTTCTCTGCACTTGATCAAATGGAAAGTGCAGAGAAAAAAAACCCAGCCTCTCACGTTTCCATGTCATGTTTAATCAGTCACTGTGCAGGACAGTTTAGGCCTGATTTACAGTTATGCTTACGAAGAGCAGTCCTGTTTTGAGATCCACGTATCGGATCTCTGTGCCCCATTGACTCCACTGTATATAGTCTGTGAACTTTAATGCAACTTTCCACATGACTAAGGACTACTGAATAGCCTACAGAAGTTATTGGCTCTGCTGGTGTCTACTTTTCCTTTATGGTTATTTAAAGGGATTGATTTGAAACCTGCAAGCCCTGCACATAATGAGTTTGTATAAATCATTACAATCTGGAGTTCCAAGGGGTCTCAGGAGTTTCTCTAGTTCATCCCCCTGCCCCGAGGCTGGATAACCTTTACCTAAATGCATCTTGTACTTTCACTCTTCTTCTCCTTTGGTGTAGTTGTTACATTTGCACGTAGTAACTTGTGTACTACGCTCTTACGGGCATGGACTCGCATTTACTGAATGTTTGAAATGAGAGCTCTGTGTTAGTTTGGAATTCTGGTACTGGTGCAATAAAAATAAGCAATAGTGCTCATCCGTGGAGGGGATGAGTGATTAGACATGACTTGTATTCTGTCATTCTTTTTGTGGCTAATACATCCTTATGGAGGCATTTCAAAATTAAAAAGCATGCAGATGCAATTTAAGAAATAGCTATGTGTAACGATTACAGACAAGTTCCTAAAGAAAGGAGCCTAGAATTAGACTCAATCTTTAAGTCTCAGAGCGCTTGGGAACATTTAGGTTAGAACTTCTGAAACCAAGAAACTTTTCTACAAAAAGACCATTTTTTCTGCCTTTCCTGCCCTCTTCATTTTTTTTTTTTTAAAGGCACGAAGATAGTGAGAAGGAGAAGAAATAAAAATTGAAATAAATTTTAAGACCTTATGTAAAATTTATATTTAAAAACTGCCCCTAAGTATTATTGCTACCTTTTTAGTCAGAAGTGCTCATCCACCTTTGTGTTCCCTGCTATCACAGGCATTCGGGCCTATGATTTTAAGGACCCTCTTACTTGCTGCAATGGAAGATTTCTTGCAACATGACATGTTGCAGTGGGTGAAGCTACTATAAATGTAAGAGAGACAATGAGAAAATGAGTATTGTTGACATACTTGGCCTGCAGCAACTGCCGTAGCTATCCAGGGAGAATTTGATTTATTCTTTTAGCTGTAGCAAGATCAGTGTCTGATGTTTCCTTAGTCAATAATCCCGATGTTTAGATTTTGTTCTTTATGCCAGTGAGCAGGTAGGTACTCTGGGTTTATGCAAACAGAGGAATATTGTGAAGTCACCCAGCAACTTTGTAACACCTTGCCTTTAGATTCTAGCTCAGAGTCATCACCTGCCTGTAATGACACAGGAATAAACTAAAAATAATAACAACGCCGTAGAAAATTTCAAGTATTACATGGCAACACTGCAGTAATAGTTGTCTGGTTTACAATTCAAAATTTATGTGGGAGAAAATTCCATCTTCTGCCAGCGATACCCTGGGCCAGGACGGCGGGCACAGCTTTGCTTCTGCCCTCGGCGTGCCGGCCGAGCTGGTGCTGGGGCTTGTAGTTAGCTGCTGGTGTGGATTGCGAAGCCTGTTCCCATGGAGCAAGGGGAAAGCATTACTCATCATTTGGCCTCTGAGTCATAACACCTTTGCTGTTAATAGGATCGAGAACCTCCCCTTTTACAAGGCTGTGCCTAAAGGCACAATTTAGTCTCGGAATTGTATTACCCGATTATTATTCCACTAAAGCAGGTGGCGGTATTCCAGCTGACAACAATGGAAATGGGAGCAAGCCTTCAAGTCTCAACTGTGTACAAGGTGTGATATATTCAAAACCACAGAGATCCTCCACGCTCTGAGCTGATTTCTTCTGAATCAATTAAAGTTTCACAAGCACAATTTATTATTAACATCTAGAGCAGCTTTCACAAATCTCTCTGCAGTGTCGTAGAGAAGTGCTTATGAATCAGGAAAATTACTTCCAGGTAGGAGAGGTTATTTACTAGCTAAATCTCTGATCCAGGCATACTGCCGTGGCAAAGTCCATCCAATAAGGATGTGAATGTTTGCATCCGAACCATTTCTGATCTGTGCTGTTTCAGGGAAGGCAGCAATGTCACGGTGCCAAGCCAAAGTGGGTCATGGCTTCTTTGTTTATTGTGTCGGAAAAGGAAGGGGGATGGAGGAGAGAATGGGGCGGGGGGGGTGGAATTGGGAAAAGCAGGGTTAGCAGGGGGAAATTATTCTGTGTGCAAACCTTTGTGGTAGAAGGGGTGGTAGGACGTGATGCCTTCAAACTCTTCATGGGCTTTCAGATAAGCCTGCGTGTGCAGTTGTAGTGGGGCTGCAGCACATTTCAGCGTGCAGGCTCTGTGGCACGCGTATTAGAGTCCGAGCTGGTGTGTGACATTTAGCGTGCAGGCTTCGGGTTTTCTCCTCCCTTCTCTGGATCTAGTTACGTTTCTTTTGACATTTATCTGAGTATGAAAATGTAGCAAGGTCCCGCATGCTTCTTGGCTTGTGTCTAAAAGCTGAATTAGTGTGGTTTGTATTTGTTGTATTTCTTGACTATAAGTTGAGGAATTGTATGCTTATCTATGGTTTGGGGATTTTGACACAATCTTATCAAGTTAATTTAGCCTTTGTTATTGCCCGCACCTTCTCTTTAATTTTTCCTCTTCCTTTATAACCATTCTTCTTAGCTGGAACTCTCAATTTCAGTAATTCATAATATCATAACATCACTGGTTCAAAACCTGGTGTCCAAACAGCAGCTTCACAGCCAGAATTTCTACCTTCAGCCACTGCTGAGTACAGAAGGGAGCAAAAATCTTGGCAGCTGGCTCCTGCTTCTTGCTTCTCTTCCCAGCCTCGATAAACGAGAAAGCCAAGGAGCTGCTCTGACTCTTGCCAGCTGGCCAAGCTCCCGAAAAGACAGCCCACCCACTGCGAAGGTCAGAGCGCAGCACTGCCCGGTCGCTCTACCCTTTCAGCAGCATGGAGCAGGAGCTGATCCTGCCAGTCCTGCTCCCACTGGGGTCTCTTTGGGGCCAGCGCCAACCCCCGCGGGAGGGTTACAGCTCTCCATCTCCTTTGTGCTGCTTGGGATGCAGCAAGCCAGTGAAACTTCAGCCAGTCCAACTTGTGCCTTGAACTGCAGAGTTAATTTCAAAGTTGCATGTCTGATCGATGGCAGCCAATTTGCTGGTGGTAGGTTTGAGACAGGACTAGTGTAAGTCATACCTGAAATCACGGTAATTTTTTTCCATATCCCTACACAAAGAGAAAATGCCCAAATAAGCCTTTATTGCACCATATCTGGTAAACAGATAGCTTTTATCTGTGACTGAGCCACTTGAAACATACTTTCCTGTCTGCTTTCAGAAAGGCAATATTAACCTGTGCTGCTTCTTGGAATCCATGATGTTTTGGAAAGGAGTCAAAGCAAAGGGAGACCAGCTTTTGAACCTCTAAAGCCACAGGACGTCTGCGGCTCGAGTGGGCTGAACTCTGATTCATGAGTGGAAAGTCTCTGTATTGCACGTCCCCCTACACTCCTTTCACCTGGTGAAATTGCCCTGCTCACTGATGGTCAAATTGGTGACTGCCCTGACAGGGATAGCCCCAGCGGGGGAGGACAGATATTTTGTGATAAAATGAATGGAAAACTATCTTGCGGCCTGCACCTCATACTGTCCAGTCACAGCTGCCTTTGGGGTCCTTCAGGACTGACAGCTTTTCCCAAGCCACTGGGCAGTCAGGAGAAGTTCCTGCCAGAGCTGTTGGATGCTGCTTCCCAGCATCAGCCAGTGGCATCTCTGGATCCCGGCTGGCCAGGAAGCAAAACAGCAAATTCCAACTATTGCCATGAACCAGTAAGCCAACGTTGGACTGGGGATGTGTGAAAGGGAGGGGATGTCAAATCGCAGTTTCTGGAGATCTAGCTGTTACCTCTGCATGAGTTAAATGTGGCATGGAGTATCAGGTGTCCCCATGTTCTGTCATGTCTAGGACAGGTTAATTGAACTCATCGTTTGACTAAAAGCCTTCCCTACTTTCTCTTCACGTTCTTACAACCAGACTCATGCTGAAATTCTCCACCAGGGAAGCTTGTAATACTTCCAGGTCTGTGCTCTGCTTGTGTCTTCCGTGAGACCTTGCTGTGGTTTGGGGTGGTTCAAGCTGTTCTCCTGTTCCCTGGGGAATGCATCCAGTTAGAAGATGGCTGTCCGTCAGGAGAGTTGATTTATAGATGCGAGTGCATAATTCCCATCCGCTCCTGATCCCTGATTCCCTGAAGCCCACGCTGAGTATGTAAAGATGCCTGTGCCACTGGGTACAACGCAGGCATCGCTCGCTCGCAGCCTTTTTCTTGGCCTGTGCAGGCAGGGCCATTCGCAGCGTTGGCTGAGTGGCTGCGTCCCAGGCACTGTTATGTAAGGAAGAATTTCAACATTAATTACGTGTCTTGGCTTTAGGTTTCATTCTGTCTCTCCGGACACCAGAAGTAGTCTCAGAAGATTCAGTGTGGCTTCTGCAAACAAAACAAACAAACTTTATTTCAGAGGCTTTGGGCTCCACTGCTTTCTCCTGGAGCATCCGCTCTTTTGGGATGTTTTCCCTTTGTTTCCCTGCCACTAAGAAGGGACAGCAGTTTTTCTGGAGACGCTGCTGAGCATAGCTAATAATATGCTGAAGTATTTGAGCTGCGGGAAGGCTGGCACTTCCAGTCAGACAGATTAAAAAGGAAAACTTAATGTTTTCCTCCGCTCTCAGCCACCTTCCTCATTCTGATGAGCTGGAGAGAGGAAGGAGGGGGACAGATGGACATGGTGCCCTGTTGCCAGCAGGACTGCAGAGGTTGTCTGGGGCAGAAGAGTGTGCTGGGTGAGAGATGTCTATATGGATCATGTTCTCACCCTAATGGCTTTCCTCTCCCTGTCCTCCTGCAACTGAAGTCATTAAAGCTTGTTAAGCCAGGATGGAAACAAACCCAAACAACAACAGTCTACAGAATAATTCGGTCACTCCAGACTGTTTGGGTTTTTTGTTTGTTGTTTTTTTGGTTTTGTTTTTTTTGTTTCTTTCTCCAGTGAAGCAATTAGTCTCCCGTCATCCCATTTTTAGCCGGACTGGAAACAATCGGCCAGACAATAGCGATTCCCCTCCTGGCAGAGCAGTCACCGGATCTGTTCCGGGATGGGAAAGGTGAGGCTCCTTCCCTCGCCTGTCTCTGGGGCAAGAATCTCCCTGAAGAAATTCCCGTGAGCCTCACTGAAAGTCCTGTTTTTGTGCAGCCCCTCCCGGTGAGTCACAGCCACTGGCTCCTCCAGAGCCCTCTGTACGGTTGGGTTTTCCCTCCGCCCGCTGCAGGGTTAACCCTTCTGTGGTTTCGCCCAGGCGCTCTCACGCGTATATGACCCGTCCCACTCACTGGCTGATGATGTGGATTGTTCCTGCCAGAAAGTCCTGAAGTAATCTGTGGTTTATACCAACGACAGGCCAATATAGGGCTCACACAGAGGAGGGGAGGATTTTTCCAGACTTGCTCATCTGAGTGGTGCTTGATTCTAGGAAAGGCTCAGCCTGTGAAAGGGGACAGTGCTGCGGAGCAGGGGACTGCGTGATGCGAGCAAATGCGTTGGAGTTTGGCAAAAAGCGGGGGGTGTGATAAGGAGGACAGGGGCCAGCTGAAGTCCTGTGGTAGCACCGCTTGGCCAGAGCGACCCGGGAAACCTCTCAGTTCCTACAACTGCTTGTAATGGTCCTTATAACTGCCTATAACCGTGATACGAGTAATGCGAAGTGCTGTCTGCTGCCAAGAGCAAAGGCTGCAGCTCTGCCATGCACAGGACCTTCCTCTTGCTCTTGAGTTTGGTTGTAGCTTGTGGGGAAGTGCTGGATTCCCCCGCCATCGCTGTACCTCCCTGCAGGGCGCTGTGCCTGCCCGGCACGCAGCACTCTTGCTGCCCCGAAAAGCACGGATGGGACAGGGTGTGGGAGGGCAGGTTCAGGTAGGAAAGCAATATGGCCATGCTGCTGGACGAGACGGCTTAAATCACCTTGCTGTCTTTAGCTTTTAAAAAGCAGCCCTGCTGGCACCTTAGCAGGTGGCCAGTGCTAAACCCAAACACTTTCCTTTAGAGATGCAGGAAGAAGCTAAGCCCGAATCCATGTTCTGTCTCATTTCTGCACCTGAGGTAAAAGCCACAGCATTGCTAGTCAGGTGCCAGAAAAAGCTCCAGCTGCCCAGGGCAACCGAGGACAAAGGGGAGCTCTGCTTGCTCAGCTGCTGGGTTTAACAGCAAGTCACCACGTGTTTGAGTAATGCGTCACTAGTGCCGCTCTGATGTCTGTGGTATGAAGGTGCCGTGTGGGCACCAGAGCCATCGGGCTGTGGAGCACTTCGCCTTGAGATAGAAAGCTGGGGCGGAGAAGCACTTGGCGAAGAAATCTGCCGTACAGGCTTGTCTGGGGATGCGCAGCGGAAAGTGTTTCTGCCTGGTCCCTGAAGCTTGGATTAGCTCTGGAGCAGAGCCTGCAGCATCCAAATGTCGTACTGAGTGTCAGCTGCACCCACTCCCTGTCTGGGCAGAGCTGCTCTGGGAGCATGCTTTGGTTGCTGTGGGGGAATGAAAGTCTGTTGATAAGGGTTGTCTTCTTCTTAGGTGTTTTCTGTTTTGAGTTATACCAGTCATGGTGAAGGTTGCTGGCGGTGCCAGGAGTGACAGCAAGCGTTTAGTCTGGGGGCAGAGAACCATGCCCAAGGGCTGAGTTCCAGGTAGCAGGGGTGGCTTTGGAGACACCGGCATGCACGGTGGAAATGCAGAGATTCAAAACCAGTCGTACAAAGTTAAGGAATTGTCTGGAGAGGAAGCAAGCTGGGTTTGCATTCGTATCACTGTGGTGCTTCCCATGTCACCACAGGGACAATGTGGGGTGGGAAGTGAAAGTAACCTTGTGTTTAAAGGTTGATTCCCAATGCACATGGACGTAATCTTGATGTGAAAGTGGGTGCTATGTCATGGTGCGGTTGCTTTCCTGTTACAGTCTAGTGTAAAGTATGCTGCAGCACCCACACCACCATCCCCCACGCAGCATTCTCTGCTCTCAGAGCCCTACTGTGAAATCATTTCTCATGAAAAATCATGAAGAGGTTTGCAAACCATTTGTAAAGTAAAGCAGTGTGAAGTCTGCTTGAGAATAGAAATGGGGGACAGGTAAACACCACAGGTATGGTGTCCCCAAAGTGCAGAGAGGACACAGGTCGCCTATTGCTCCTTGTCTGCATAGCCTATCTAGAACAGTTCCAGGAATTCATTAGCTTTAATGTATCTTTTGTGGGTGATGCCTTTCAGCATGTTAAAATTAAAGTAATTCACTCTTTGTTCCTTTTTCTCAGGGCAGTAAAGAGTTGCTCTGCTTCCCCTGAGCCTCTATGATCTTCCATTAGTCCTCAATTAATTATTTATTCCTGGGGAGAGTATCTGAAAACAGCAGTCCAGTCTAAGAGTAGCAGCACTTGACTGTGTAGATGAGTTTGAAGTACTTGATGAGAGAACCCACTGGAATTGTCAATAACATTAAGAACTGCTTTCCTGCCGCAAAATAAAAATACGGCCTTGTAGGTGGAGTGTGCTAAACTTTGATGAGGACGTGAGCTAAAAACCAACACACTTCAGATATCACCTGCGTGTCCCTTTAGCAAGCACAGACAAAGAGTTTTTTGAAAAACATCTTGCCTTCAAGTTGACTAACTTTTGTATTGTGGTAGAAAATGTGTATTGTGCAATTCTGGCCTGTGTCAGCATGGGAGGTTTAGATACAAAATCTTTAATTCTGAGTTTTGATCCTGTGTGGTGTCATCACACCTCTCAGCAAAGATTTCTGTCTGGTTTGCCTGTCATTTCTTGTCTCCCTAGATGAGAAGTAAGTTTCAGTGAGGATTTGTGATGTCTTCCTGCAGAAAGCAATTTATAATCAAGGGATTTTTACTCAATCATATAGTCAAGGCCTGTATAAGTGGGAGGAACCTGACAGCTTCAGATCCTCCCCAGTCAAAATAGTAAAGTCTGAGAGTCCTGTAGTCTGTGGTGTTGGCCAGAAATAGGGTGAGGTAGGAATAGTTGTCACAGCTGCCTTCCAGTAAGCAAGGCGTCCTGGTCCTGGAAAGAAGAGTGAACACAGAGTCACAGCGTGAATTGACTCTGAATCAGCCAACTGAAAGGCACATGTTACTCGTGGGTGACACCCTCAAATTTCCATCTTATCCGGAGCTTGCTGCACGCTGAAGATAGTCATTATTCCCATTCCTGTCCTTAAAATACCCCTTTGCTTCCCTTACACAAACGTCCCATTCCACTCCCTTGAGTTGATACTCTGTGCATTGGGTGATGAAAAGGCTGCTGATTCTTCACGTTGTAGGGATGTGACTGTAGATGTCCGTGGAGGGGCTGGCTTGTTTGTTGGGGGAAGGACTGTAATATTTGAGCTGGAAAGCAGTCTTTGAATGTGGTGTCACAGAAAGCCGAGTCATGCCAGGAGGCATACTCCCAGAGACACACAGGACCACTGGGTATCCTTCTCCATGGTCCAAAGTGCTCTGCTGCAGACTGCAGAGGTGCCGGTTGGGTTGCAGGGAATCTCATGCGGGCACTTGACGGATCTGTGAGCTAAAAACTGAAGAGGTGAGCAGTGTAAAGAGACACCTTCCTCATTCAGGTCCCATTTCTATCCTTTTTCTAGATGGGGTCGGTTAAGACAGGGCTTATTTTCATTTTCTTATTCATTTGTTCGATATGTCACAGGGACAGGGGAGTTGGCAGCGTTCTGTGTGTGGTAGCCATGTCAGCTGAGCATTGATGGACCTCCTGCTCTAAGTTACTTCTGCTTTGCTTGCCATCAGGCAACTAGCTAAGGCACCTATTTTGGGAACTTAGATAGCCTTGCCAGCTGGCGAGTCAAATTTTAGAGGGGCTAAACTGCCTTGGGAAAGTACCTGTCTGCCTCTGCTAGCTGGAGAGGGAGCCCTGACCAAAGAGTGGGTTAAATACCTGACGCGACATGGGGACAGTACTGGCCAGTGCTGTTCACAGGCAGTTTGGGGTCTGTTTGCTGCCCTTTGGCTTTTGGGGTGGCACATGCGATCTAGTCTGTCCCCGTTGGCCTGGCACAAAGCTCCGTGTAGCTGGTTCCTGCGCGCAGGGAGCTTGGGAGGAGTCTCCAGAAGTGGGAGCGGGATTTCAGAGGGCTCAGCAAGCCCAGCCGGGAATTGCACCTGGCTCTGCCCTGCTTATCCAGGATACTTGGGCTTCACACAGCCCTGGGTGAATCACTGGTGAATAGCAACAGTAATCCACATGAAATGAGAACCTAAATCTTGGGGTAATGACCCCTTTTCCATCTGATTTCACTGCTGCTATTTAAGTGATTGTTGTGGCAAAAAGCAGGGAGGTGAGATTAGTCAGGAAAGCACTTTGCCTGCAGGTTTGCTGGAGCCTTAGAAAAAAAGTCAATGGTACCAGTGATGGTCTCAAGGCAGCATCTCCCATGAAATATATTTAAATGCTGTTCCAAGGAGGGCTATGCGGTACGCCCTCCTGCGCAGTACTGGGATGCCTGTGTGTTTTGTGCTCACAATGTGTCACTAGCACCGAGGCAGCTCTTTCACTGTGTGCTTAAAAATTCAGTGCAGATGGTGAGATTTTCAAAAGCATCCGTGCTGCCCCAGTGTTGCCCTTTCAAAAGTTAATGGTAAATTTGGCACTGGAAATCTAGAGGCCAAAGCAAAGTGCTTTTAAAAATCCCATCTAAAAATACAGAATACTTTTGCCTTCAGCTTTGTTCATGCCGTTATAGAAAGGAGATTAGCGCCTATAGCCTTAGCTTTATAAATCTGGATCTGTAATTCAGAGCCTTAATAAGGTTAAGTAATTTTTTTTTTTCTGAGGGCCTAATCCAAAATCAACTGAACCTTGACAGGACTTTTTTCCACCAATTTCCCTGGATTCAAGATCAGACTCAGAGTAAAGTGAGCCTTACCCAAATCAGATGAATATGGAGAAGTCTGCCTGACTGGATGCAAGGGTGTCTTCTCCCCCATAAAGCCCTGCTGGCATTACCAATACTGGCACAGGTTGGTTTGCTATCCAAGCCGTTGCCAGAGGCAGTCTGCACATGTTCATGATGGGTAGGGCCACCTTTATTTTTATTTTGTTTTCTTTGCTATTTCCTGGAGTGAAACATTCTTCCTAAGACTCCGAGTGTGGGCAGCGTGGATTTCACAGCAGCTGTGAGACTTGCAGTGAGAGCACAGGAGAGTTGCTTTGATGTGAGCTACTGTTTAACTGCCCCGGGGCAGGCTTAGTGGCATGCCGTGGTGAAATGGGGATGTGTCACTCTGTGCTGGTGGAAGGAGGAGCCTTTTCAGCAACACAGGCCTGCCCCGATCCTACCGGAAACGTTTGGAGCAGGGACAGGACCTTTGAGCAGCTCTACAGTGGGCTGTGGGCAGTTGGTCATGGTTAATCTCGGGTAACTCTTTTACTCCATCTTGAAGCGTTGAGACCATGTTGTACTGCAGGCACAAGTCTGATTTAATTTCTGTATCAGGCTTCAAATCAATGTTGGTCTATTTTTGTCAAGATGACATAATAGGCTTACGCTTTTTAACCTCTCTTGGCACCATCAGTCATCCACACCTGATTCTTGTTCATGCATTTGGGTCTCGATTCTGTTGTAAGCCTCCTCTGAAGACTTCAGACAAGGGAACTCACAGAAAGAAGGGTTGTGGGTTGGGTTGTTGTTTGTTTTTTTTTTTTTCTTCTTTCCCTCCTTTTCTGGCGAGGGTAAAATAGAAGCTCTGTTGGGAGCAACTCAGCAAGTGATGTTTCAGGGCCAGCACATTCCAGCGTCACTGCCCAGTGGGACCGAGGAGTCTATCACAGGACTAGGCTGGCGGCTCATCCGGAGAGGGAACGCGTGGCGCGCATACCAAGAGCTGGATGCGAAGCCTTTTTCTGTCCACCTCTCCCCTTCCCGCAGTATATGGGAGGACATTTGCTCTGAGATTCAGGGAAATACCTCAAGTGTAGCTTCCTGACTAGAGTCCCACATAAAAGTGCAGCAAATAATATATATATTATATATACACACATACAAAAAAAAGTACGCACACAAATGTGGACATATAAATATATAGGGATTGCGCCATCTTTGGGATTACTCCAACGTAGCAATCTCCAGCGCGTCTGTGTTTCAGCAGTAATGGCTCCGGCTCTCGGCTGCCCCATTTCACAAGAGTGTCTTTTTGCCCTTGTAAAGCTGCCTTTGGAAACTATCATTAGCTCTCTTACAGCTGCTGTGCATATAATGAAGGGGGAGCTTATAGGTGTGCCTGACCCTGAAGGGACTCAGAGCACTTATGGGGTCCCGTTGGATCGGTGCCCCTCGGGTTCAGACCCACTAATGTGGTGGTAGCTTTGTGATTATCTATTGTGGTATGCCGAGGGGTTTTTTTAACCTACCACTCTAATTTACCTGGGGGATGAATCATGCTTGTTCATCTCAATAGCAATGAAATCATGTCGGTAATTGTGTTAGCTTCCACAGATGCTTTTCTGAAGTGCCCAGAGGGAAGGGAGGTGGGACTTCTGGTGCTTCGAACCATCAGAGAGGTCTTGGATCCCGGGTAATGCCAGCTCCTTTGCTGTAAGAGAAGTCAGCGCCTTGGGTACCGCTTCGTCTCCAGAGCGGCAGCCTGGGGAGTGCCGGGAGGGGACCGGTGCTCTGATGTGGTCTGGGGAACCGGCTTCCAGAGAGACCCTGCCAGCAGGAAGGGGTCAGGCGGATGAGGAGCTGGCAGCGCTGGGTTCCATCCCATCTCCACCAAAAAACCCATGGTGCTGCCTTAACCCGGGCAGATGTCTTGCAGAAACTTGTCCTTATGCTTGAAGTGCTGTTTGACTTTAAGATTAATAACAGAGCGCTTCTGGATACAAGTGCTTGCCAATCAGGGTTTAGTTTGAAGCCCAAGCAGCAGAGCAAGAAAGTGTTTTAAAACTTTAATCAGACTTATCCCTGCGAGTGCATAAGACTGATGCAGGGTGCCTTTGGACATACTGAAGAGCACAGACTGCAGGTGGGTATGAGAATCTCCCTCCATCTTGCACAAATTCAAACACCCTCCTTGCCCTTCAGAGCAGTCCTTGGCCGTGTGCTCTGGTGTGAGTTTTCAGAGTTCAGCCATGTACTCTGGCTTTGTATCTGGCCCTGGACACGAGTGCATATTGCATCACTCCATACCATCCTGGTGTCTGCAAGAGGTGGAGCCTGATTTGGAGGCTGCATGGCTGTAAATCCATCATGTCTTTATCCTAACACAAGGGTGTAGAGCATTTCAAAAGGTTTGTGCTCTGCGTGCCAGTGTGGGTAGGTTAGGTGAAGCAGAGAAAAGCCATGAGGCTCTGTTATGTTCTGCCATGCTGCCCCTCCCCAGCTCTCTGCGGAGTCTGTAGGATGTGCTGTAGTGGGATGAGGCCGTAAAATCCCCAGGTGCTGGGCTCCTGGCTAGGTACCGAGATGCCTGTGAGATCAGCCTTCCCCAGAAGCCTCCTCTACCTCCCACGGCTGCACAAAGCGGCCGGCAAGGACAGGCAGCTGTCTCCTGTTATATGGCCTAGCAACGAGTGTTAATTTTCAGTGGAGTTTTACTCGCTCATGCCACTTATCCTGGGTCTGAGTTGGATTCCTGTATCATTATGTCATATTTCTCCTTTTGCTTTGTTTCTGAGAAATGCGATGTTCAGTCTGGAGCCGTTGCGGCTGTATTTACAGTCCCTAAACACTTAAGCGTGGTCAGTTTTTGAAAACAACTTCTGATTGTTAGGACAGTGGAAAAGGGCACCTTGCTATGTTTCATTCCTACTTTCTAGTAATTATGAATTACAAATACCTGGGGAGATCTTCCCTTCGTTTCTGTCCCGTTATGTTGCACTGCAAATTGCAGTATGCGTGCCATAGTCGGGCTGTCTGCATGTATCCTGGTGGTCTGAACAGGTTCGCACCTCAAAAGTTGATTGGAAGCTTAGAAGGAACATTTTCTTTGCCCAAGAGAACATTTTTCAAGAAAACAAGGAGTCGGAAGTTATGTTTTGCACTCCCCATGTTGTAATTTCGATGTTACTTTGTACAGCACCTGGACAGACAGAGTGCGTGGACTAACTCCCACAGGGTTTAGGGATTGCATTGTGAAGCTGTGGGTGCGTAAAGCGACGCTTTCCATCTCCTGTCAGCCCTGAGCGGCGGTGTGAGCGGTGGTTATAGGCTGTATAACAGCGCTGAGTCTTACCTCTGGTTCTTCGCTTGGTTCTGCACCCAAGAGGGTGCCCTCTGTAAGCTCCAGCTATCGTGATTTTCCCCTTTAAACTATGACAGGAGATGAATTAGAGGAAGCCTCCGTGGCTGGAAGGGAACAACAGCTTGTCCTCTTATTTGGCACCAAAACTCAGGATTTCAAACTGTTTTTCTCCAGCTAGGTGCAGCTCGATCTTCTGATCTCTTCTTTGTGGCTCCCTTTTTCAAAGGCCAGTAACCTGGGTTTTCTTTTGTGATTTCCATATTTCCCCCTACCCTAAAGATGTGGTAGGAATTAAGCAAATAGAAGCAGCTCAACTTGGATTTTTATGTCTTAGCTCCGGTAGAATATCTTGCAGGTGTTGTCTTTAGCCTGTATTTACTGCTGACAGCAGCTTTACCACTGCTTAAGAAATTTGCTTAACTCTTCCTTGATGCTGTGAGAATATGAGTTTCTGGTTATAAAAACTTAACTTGACCATAAAAATAAATAATGTTTAATAATAACTCACTTTTAAGTGAGTTCTCTACAACCCAAAGCACATCCAATTGCCTTAGTTCCCAAAGTGGTATGAAATCTTGGGAATAAAACATGGAGGTCCCTAGTCCAAAGCTGGTGGGGATGGAATTGTGAAAATAATTATTTGTTTTGAGCTTGGTTAGGTGAGTCTCCGAAATTTGGTGTGGAAAGAAAGATAGAAAATTGTTTCAGATTTTGCAGGCCCAAAATAATTGCTAGGGCTTTTTTAAAGCAACAATTTTTTTTTTTTTTGCAAGTTGAGAGAGTGTTGATTTCAAGTAAAATAAAATATGTTGGTTTGGATGCTGTTAACGAATGCAATGGAAAATGGGAAACTATATTAGCTTCGCATGAGTGTTTAGGGCTTTACATAAAACTGAGACGTCCATCTGTTCTCCTCCTTATTTAATCAAAATATTGGTTTAAATCTGTTGTCCACTGTATTTGGAGTAAGGCCTCCATCTTGAAAAATCCTACCTCTTCGATAAGTATCTTACCAACTGTGCTGTTCCACTGGTTGTACGTCTTTCGTTCTGCTCCGTTTAAGTTGCTTCATTTTGCAAAAAATAATTACAATTTCACTGGAACAGGAGTTGGAAACATGTATCGCTTTGGCTACCAGAGCAGGGAATAGAACCACATTTTTCTCCATTGTGATGGAGAGTTCAGTATTTCTATGAAGTAAAATGACTTCAGCAGAAGAGGTGGAGAAAAATCAAAATCTACTCACTGCTTGCAAAGGGGATTTGAATGCACATTTGCTCACCCCAAAGGTGTTTCCAAAACGGCCTTGCATGCTGAAGACTTGAAAAAGCAAAATTTTCCCTTTCAGAAATGTCAAAATTATTCATTTAGCTAATTCCAGGTTTGCGGGGGTTTAGTTTTAATTGTGTGTATACTTTTTTTTTAAAAAAAAAACATTTGGCTGAAGTATTACACTAGTTGCACCTATGTTTGTGACTAGCTCCCACTGCTCTGCACCTAATCTATCATGACTTAATAATTTGCCTTGAGATGGGAACAGCAGGCTTTTACGAGCTCTGAACTTGACCTTTGGCGTTACCAAACCTGAGAGGACTTCGAACCAAGACATTGAAACTGGAAGCTGGTTTCTGCCACCACTACTCCTGCAAAGAAGATTCTTATTACATGCACAGCCTTACTACAACACAGGGTGGTGAAACCAAAAGAGGAAAAAAAACCCCAAACCTCATCCTTTCAACATCACGAGTTTCTACATCACGAGTGAGATGATCTGAGCAGAGCGAGTGGCAGGTACGTGTGTAACACCTATTCACTGGCAAAACTCCCTGCTGCAAGGAAATAGCATTTGACAGATGCTTCAGAAAAGGACCGGATCATCTGCAATTGTAATTTTGGTGTTTTTTTACAAGTGTTAAACTCAAGCGGCAGATGTATTAAGAACAACTCTTCCAGTGAGTGATGCTGAAGCAGCTCATTTTGTCATTTCTTCTGGGTCTAGACTAAACGGAGACTGTTAAGCCGATGTGCTGTAGCTGCCTGTGAGGACAAAGGCAGCCTTTCTGAGTTGGATGAAGCCTGTTTTCCAGTGGAGGTTTGCCAGTGAGAGGCAGAACCTCAGCAGGACCTTAGAAATGCAGCCCTCAGAAAACCTCTCTGCCGTTATTGCTTCACCGAACTGCTAAAAATATTGAATGGAAAATGCAAGTATTAAGGAAATGAGGTAGATTTGGGCTTTCTGAGCTGGATGACTTCCAGTTTCATCAGCTTCCCGGAATCCTTGCTGCGAAAATGAAGAGCTCCTTGTAAATCTCAGAAACCTGTCAGTGTTTTTCCTCTCATGTGGCCATGCTGGTTCACGGGGTACAACATGCGGGGAGACCTGTCAACGTTGAGCAGCGAGTATAGAGCTTACGACTGTTGGGATTGCTTGAGATAAATGCTCAAACATGAGACCAAACCCCAACTTTCCCAGAGAATTATCCTATGGGGCTGCCAGAGAACAGCCACATGTCTGAGCTTGCCACTGTGCTGACCCACGAGCCCTGCTGCAAGGGGGACACGGGGGCCATCTTCTGTGGCCTTGCCAAGGGAAAAGCATTGAGAAGTCTTCTTTGGTCATGGGAGGTCCATGATCTGCATGTAGCCAGAGCGCCCGAGCAAGTGAGAGCAGGTTAATGTCATGTTACAGGTTATGTGAGAATAGAAAATGCAAGGTTGGGATTTCATGTTGCTGGAAAGAAGTCAGGAGAAGCCGGTATCCCAACGGCAGGAGGAGATGACAGGTGCTCTTAATGGGTTTAACGTTCAATGTAGAGAAGCCAAAGGGCTGGAGGTTTGCCTTGGGTGGTTAAAAGTGTACTCGCTCAGTAAGAGGCAGGCAGTTTAAATTTAATGGCTATTACCTATACAGAGGCTCTCTGGGAGGATGCAGCAGGCGCAGAGTGCTCTTGCACCTGCAGAAGCTCCTGCCATCTTGATGATGAGCATCATGCTTTATACAGCTAGCAGGGGTTTGGGGCTTTCTGCAACATGTCTGAGAAGTGGCAGAGCGGCTGGTGATCTGGTCTGCAGAGCTGGCCCTACCTCGTAGCTGTGTCTTGCCTCTGCTCCTCAGGCTCTCCGTGAGGGACTGTAACCTGCTCACTCAATGTACGTGACTGTGTTTCTGTTGGCTCAGATACAAGGTGTATTTTGAGGTACTCGCAAAGCATGCCAGGACATGGCGGATGTTTTGGGGAGTGAGGGGAGGTTTGGAAGGGGGATCTCCAAGCAGGTTCACCAAAATTCCCCTTCTAGTCTCACCTTTAGGGGCACCCCCCAACAGTCAGGCCTGCCCAGGACCGAAAAGGCGTTTGCTGCGTTTAAAACCGAGCCAAGAATAAACTGCGCGTTTCAGCCACATCATTGCAGATTCTTGGAAACAAGGCCTGCCTTCATGCTCGGAGGGCTTCCCTGCTCTGCCAGGAACCACAGGGAAGAGCAACAGGAGCTTTGGCTGTAAACTGCCGCTGAAAGCGTACTGTCATGGGTGAGCACGTACAATACCTCTCACTGTGCTCGCCTAAAGCCTTTCCAAGACGAGCCTTTGCCTGCATGCCTTAGCTGACATTTTTGATTCTCAGAAAGGGAAAAATACGTGTCTTCTGCTGAGCATCCCACCCAGAGCAAACACTGCAGCACAAGACAGGCATGGCCACTGTCCTTGGCATCCAGATTTCACTGACTACCAGATAACTGGTGGGCCTGCTGGGAAGGGCAGCATCCTTACAGCAGGCTTTTTGCTGGCTTGTGTTGCCACGCTGTGTTAAAGTTGAAGAGAGAGGATATGTGATCTCGCAATTAAGATCCGGAGCTGGAACTCAGGAAGCTGGTGTTCAGTCTTGGCTCTTGGGGACATGGGCAAATTTCTTAACCTCTACCCCTCACTTTCCCATCCATTCAAAAGAGGCTAATAATACTTTTTCTTATCTCTTTAGGACAGGATGTTGCTCTGATTGTCTAGTATGATGTGTCATTGATGTCTCCTTGTAACAGTGAAGTTGAGGGAGAGCTGTCTCAAGCCCCAGAGAGGCTTCTGGTGGTGGTGTGGGCTGTAGAAATGCCAGTGCACAACAGAGCAATCGACCACGTGATTTTCATTTTAAGATCTTAGATGGAGGATGAACAGGATCAAGCTGGATTCACATTTCAGCTCACCCACAGGTTTTCATATTGATATGGAGATGCCACCACCTATGTTACCACCCTCCCCATTGCTGACCCTTCCCAGGGAAATAGATGTCCAACCAGAGGGCAAAATGGATCAAGTTCCAGCATGAATTTCATGAAGGACCCTCAGATGTATTTCGTTATTTGATCCTTATCTGGACATCTGAATGATTTTGAAAGTGGCTTTGCCTAGGCCTATAAGGTGTCCTCCATCTCAGTAAAATGGTGATGGTAACACATCCCTGCCTCAGAGCTGCTGTGAGGGCTCTCTGCAACTCTCGGGTCAGTACCTGAGGCAGTTCAAAAAATTAATGGTGACCTAATTGTACTGCACTGAGCTCCCATCTTAGCTCCTTTCCTCAATCAGTGACAGTGCCTAGAGCTTGTCTGGCAGCTGAAAAGCAGAGGTGCTACGAGCTGGTGTGTATTTTTAGGAAGGCACTGCCTAAGTCTGCAGATGACCTCGTGCTTTCTGGTCATGTTCCTGACGGCGCTGCTGACTCTGGGCTATTCCCTGAAGCAATCTCAAGGTTGGGCAAGCTAAGAAGCTTTGGTAGGGCTCTTGTCATTTTGGCAGCTCTGCTTTTGATGAGGAGCTCCCAGGCTGTTAGGCACATTTTCCAATACGTCACCTCTTTCTGTACAGTATGGTGTTTGGCTCTGGGTCTTTTGTGACAGTGCCGAGAAGATCCTCATCCCAGTGAGCACTATGGGGCACACTCACTTCTTATGCTGGTGCAGTTCTGCTGGAATTGATACACCTGGGTGGACTTTTAAGACTTTGTCTTATGATGGAGGCATCCCGTGCTGGCTGAAGATTCCCCCTGCCCACGTGGTATGGTGGCTGGGATGGTGTGGTGTCAGCAGGGAGTTTCTTTTCTTCTTAGCTTGGGTAACATTGCAGGTGGGGTTTATTAGTCAGCTTTGCCCCAATACAGGGAAGCCTGGGACTTACGTCCCCACCTCAGCAGAAGAGGGGATCTGCTGCCCCTCTGAAGAGGCTTCGCACGCCTCCCCGGCTTCGGCTGCGTGTCCCTGGCGCGGCGCTTTGCTGAATCAGGGCACATCCCGTGCAGTGTGTTTTGCTGCATCACAGCATCGTTATGCAATTTGACAGCTCTGGCAACCTCTGCTCCAGTGAATCCCAGAGCTAAATGAGCAGGAGCTCTGCCAGCCAGGCTTGTGGTGTGTTTGGAAAGCCATGTGGGCGAACTCGTATAGCACCTGTCCATATTACATGCAGTTCGGCAGAATGATGTCTGTTCCTCCCTCCCTTTTCTAAGAGATGAAGCAAAAGAAAACCCCTCCTGCATGATTTCTGTTTATTTTTTTATGATAATGAGGCTTGTCCACTTTACAGGTTAAGCTTCCAAGGCCTGGGATGCTGTCTCCATTTGTGCTGGGGCTGCTCCAAACACGTAGTGACTTGGTGAACGATTCTCGTTGCAGGGACTTGAAGCTGGACAACGTGCTACTGGACTACGAGGGTCACTGCAAGCTGGCAGACTTTGGAATGTGCAAAGAGGGCATTCACGAAGGCATTACCACAGCCACCTTCTGTGGTACACCAGACTACATCGCTCCGGAGGTATAGGAAACCCTTCTTTGGACAGGAAAACTTGGTCACAATACGAAAAGTGTAGGTTAGCTTTGAGGCAGCAAGTGTATTCTCTGGTGTCTTTAGCTACACCTTATTTGACTGCCGGGTGCAAGGTTTCCTCCCAGGTACACGCTTGTATTATCAGTCCCTTGTGCAAGCAAAGCATGAGTAAATCTTCAGTCTGCTATAGGCCGTATTTTTCTTTAGGAAATATGAGGTGAAAAATGGAGACACAGCTGCAAAAATCTGGAAGGGCACATACAGATACTGGCCCAGTTTGATCTGAAAGGAGACTGAATTCTCCCTCATTTCCCAGTTCCTTTTTCTACCTCCTCCCCTTCCCTGTCATTCCCCAGTCTGACTACAAAATTAATAAACACCTCTTTAAGGAACAGCTGCCCTCCAGATGCTGCCAGATGTTCTGACAGCATCTTTCTTCAACACAATTGAATTTCTGTCTGCGGTTGGTGTTTGTGCCTTTCTCACACACTTGCTCTCCTTCCCCTCTCCAGCTGAAAGCCTTGCTGTTGGAGCTGGGTAAGCATTTCCTTCCCAGAGGCAAGGAAAAACTGGTGTCAACCCACACACGCGGCTGCTCTGCCACTTCTGAGGCTCAGCCAGTTTTGCCGAAGTGCCCCTTCTCCTCCTGCTAAGCCCTAGCGTTATTTCGAAGGGCTTGTTTCCTCTGTGAGCAGCCATGTTAGTTCAGGCCTTGGATAATGGATCTGATGTACCTTAGTGCAGACCTGGGGGTTCCCAGCTTGAGGTCACCAGCCAGCCTAGCAGAGCGCTGTTAGGATGTAGCAAGAACTTTTGCATTAATGTTTCCAAATCCTTTTTTCTTCCCCTGCTCAGTTTAAGAAGCTTCAGGGTTGATATTTCTTTTCATGCCTTCTTCAGATCCTGCAGGAGATGCTGTATGGCCCTGATGTAGACTGGTGGGCCATGGGAGTGCTGCTGTATGAGATGCTGTGTGGCCACGCACCCTTCGAGGCAGAGAACGAGGACGACCTCTTTGAGGCCATTCTGAACGACGAAGTCGTCTACCCAACATGGCTCCAGCAGGACGCAGTGGCAATCCTCAAAGCAGTGAGTTCCCTTGGTCGTTGGCATGCTCTCTGTCCTGGCTTTCTTCAGCCTAAATCTAGCAAAAAAAAACAATGCTGGGGTATGGCACTCAGAAATCGCAGTTACCCTGACCCTGACCCTTTTCTTATCTTGGTTTGAAGGGTAAACAAACAAAAAAAAATAATCCTGCCACACTTAGGTGTGTTTGCGTAGTTATGTCGTTTATGCAGTTCAGCAGCCAACTTGGCAGGCAAAGTGTGTGCATGTCTGTGTGTCTGGGCATTCCCCTGCTGACTTTAATGATTTACAGCATATGGTCATCTTCCAGAACAGAAGCAGCAGGTATACACAGTATTTAATCAGTAGTGACCATATGATTTCCATGTGACTGGAGTGGCAAAGAAGTGAAGTCTTCATGGTAATCCTTCATTCTGACTTGGTAATACCAGCCATCCCCCCAGGGATTGCTGTCTACCTGCATACAAAGACAGGGTTTTGACTTTTGTGTGTTCGGGAGAAAAAAAAATGAGGCTGTACAGCAAAAAGTTTGAGGAGAGCTGTTGCTGGCTACACTTCATCCTTGTTCTACCATCTATTCCTGAATTTTCCCAGGAGCTCTCTTATCCGTGTGCCTCACATCTTTGCCTGTGACATGGGAACGAAGCTTTTTAAGATTGCAGGCTGTGCGTGTACAAGCAGTGCCTAGTATGCTGGAACTGCCTAGCTTTACTGTAATGAATCAAAAGGTGATTAAATAATGAGGGTGTTAACCTACGAATCAGGAGACCTAACTTGGCTGTTCTGCTACTGACTTCTTCCTGCCCCGATCAAATCACTTAATGTCTCTAAGCACCCTTTGGAGAGAGAAGGATCAGAGTATTTCCTTTCCTTGTGAACAAAGATGCATTTAAGACTGGATACTACTAAATATTGTGGTAGTAGAGGATCTAAGAAATAGTTGGATAAGATAGTAATTTCTAATAACTTGTGGAGCACTGACTCAAAGAAATGGGTTAACGAATGATGGGAACATTTAAAGGAAAGAGGAGAGTTTGTTTTCATCAGATCTTTAGTAGTGAGAATCTGGAAGTTTTCTGCTGCAAGGTTTCTGTTGGATATAAACTGAGCAACTACTTCCTGTAGCTGAAAATACATCTAATAAATTCCACAGAAATCAACTGAGAAGAAAATCCACTTCTTGAGGAGGCAAAGGGTTGTGCTTTGAAATCACAGGTTGTGCTCAGGAGTGATCATTTGTCATGCTGAAGACCCTCTTGAGTTTTGGAAATAACCTGCAACATATTTAAAATAATAATTAAAAAAACCCTGAAGCTTAGACTTAGACAGCTTCTGGAGCAGTATTCATGTTGTTGGATGGGGACTCCTGAATGCCCGAGCCCATTCATCTTCTGCAGTGACAAGTAATAGAGTGGATTTGTTGCAGGTACATAGGTATGAGCTGGAGGTAAAATACGGTCAGATAGATGCTGCTCATAACAGGAATTTCAGGGTATCATAAAATATGATTTGTGGTTTAGCCTCTTGATGAAATGTTTATTTTCCTAATTCTGATAGGAACCTCAAAGAAACAGCCAGCACAAGCTGCAGTCACCCTGGGCTGCTCTAGCCCATGTTCACCACCCAACTTTTAACAGCGGGTCCCTTCTGTGATTAACAAGCAAGCAGCAAGATGAGAGGCACTGGAGAAAGAGGGCCAGAACTGAGGAGAAAGCTAAGAATTTAAATAGAGAGCGACCAAGCGTCTCCGAAACTGCACAGTCAACGTAGCAATTGCTGGTTACTTGCCTGGAAAAGGTCTCTCCAGCTGCTCTGCTCATCTGCTGTATCATGTGCTGCTGGTGAAACCCAAATGAAAGCAAAACCGCCTCTCTGAAATGCACGTGTGTTGCTCGAGAGAAGCACTATGCTATGTCTGCTTTGGGGAAAAGGCTGAAATTTAGGGCATTAACCAAGAGCCTTGTGATTAACTAGTGGGAGGTTGCAATTGATATTTTTACGGGACCTTCAGTTTTTTGGTGTTTCTGTTCCCTGGGTGGCTGCTACCTGAAGGTGACTTTTGCATCATGTTTTGCAGCACCGATAATAGTTTGCTACAACCTGAATTTCTGCAACCTCATAGTAGCTGCTTTTGGCTTCAGGACCTGTTCACTAAAGAGCACCTCATTTCCTCCCCCCTTTCTTATGCTGAGCTTTTAGAGGCATCAGAGCATGTTGGCTTTAACAGGAAGGAAACATCCTGTCATGAGATTGTCTGGGGCTCTAGATTAAAATGGAAAAAAACCCACACACTTTGATTTCTTTTGAGTGATAACAAAAGTGGTCACTGCTGAGGTATTATATTTGCAATGTACTGATAATGTTTGGTCAGTATTTTTAGGTGTCAGTATAATGCAGAGTGGTGAACCTGGCTTCTTTGTTCCCTTATGGCTGTTTTATGAAGGAAGACAGTAGATTTTCTAGCTGCTAAATACGTAGATTTTTTTTCTCACCGATTTCTGATGCTAATATTATTTCTCTTAGATACAGCATTATTACCATGTAAGCATCTTCTAATCACTACTGTGTTTACCTCCAACAAAAAGTAAACTGGAGCTCCCTGACTTACAGCTGTGACAGTACTTTCTAACCCGTGATATTAAGAGCTCTGGAAAATCAGAGCACTCACCTACTGCAGTGACAGAAATGATTATAAGTAATACATGGCATGGGAAGCCTAGAAAGACCAGGGAATTAAACCTGGGGTCTCTTGTATTGCAGGCTAAGGCCTTGAGAGCCTTAATAACTGGATTATCCCTTCACTAAAAGTTCTGGCCTCTAACCTTGAACAGGACTAGTGAGAATTTGCTTAGTCTTGAGTGGTACAAAGCTCTCAAGTGAAAATCAAATTCTTTTGCCAGGAAGATGCAATTAGGTGTGTGTGTTTAGAGATGCTCTACAAATGGATATATCTAGGTTTACAAAGCGCTTGATCCCTTTGGCTTCATGAAGAACTTTATCGTAAACAAGGGTAATAGGTTTTAGTACCCATTTCATGGATGCTGTTATTTTGTTTTGCTTTTGCATACCATAATTGTGTTTCACCAATTTTCCCCATCAGAAACCACCTGATTTCTGAAGGTTGCGTCCTGGTCATCTTCTCAGTTTTCTAATGATAACTAAAATACATACTTAGGACCTCATTTAGGTCAGTGGGTGTTCCTGGCATGTTTTTGAGCACTGGTACCAAGGAAAACAAAAACAACCTCAGGCCCTAGGGCCTTGTTTAGAATTCAAAGCAGAAGTATTTGTGCTATAGAAAAAGAAGTTTGTATCTATTTCCCTTTTTAATTTTTTTTTTTTTTTTTTTTTTTTTTTTTTTTTGTCCTTGAGGTGGGGAAAGAGTAGGGTAGAGCTAAATCAGTATAGATCAGGATTTTTCTGGAGACAACACTCCCAGAGGAGGGAAGTAGAAAATCTCACTCGTGTACCCTGCCCTGTCTGAGTGGGTCACTGGGGAATTTAGGTATTGATGGCTCAAGTCAGGCAGAGAGGACTTCAGCTGAGGTCTCCCCTGCTTGTGTGAGCAAGTCAAACTGGATTTGCATGTGGGAGGCAAAAAAAAGTGCAGAAAAGGAGAATTGCTGTCAAATTAATTCAGACCACTTCAGCTCGTTCTAAACTTGAGTCTCGCTTTGATTTTGATCCCCCTCCAAAAAAAGGCTTCTCCATAGCCCTACCTGAATGCAGTCACAAGGAGTTTATGCGTAGGAGCTATTGGGCCTATGTCTGTAAAAGAAATTCTTTCAAATACACTTTGCCATCAGCTGACAGAGTAGTCACCAGTGTCTGATGATGAAGAGACTGTGAAAGAGAAACTGTGAGCAAGCAGCGAGCAGAGACTGCCGCACCGTATCTTTTACAGTGAGAGTGCAGCTGGAGTTTGCTTTGTTACAGCTTGTCGATACTCTGAATTTGTAAATTGTCACTAGCAAAAAAGTGCTTGAGTAAAGAGGGTGGCTTTCCAGGCAGGCAGAGGCTTTGGGATTCAGCCGAGTGAACTGCAAAATGACATACAATCCTCTCGTTTCCCTTAAGCGGGGTGGTATTTGGCAGCATGTTTCACTTGCTTCACATATGACTTTCTCAGAAGCAATACAATCACGCTGCCTTGCTCACAGTCAGGCTTAGTTGGAGGGAGAATGAAGGGACACAGTGAAAATTGGGTCTCAAAAGTCCGTGGTGTAATGAGAAGCAAATTCACAGGGAAAGCTGCAGGGATTTTCCTTTCCAAGTCTGGTTTCAGATGAGGAGAGAAGGACTAAGCCTATTGAGTCGCTCCATGGACTGATGATCTGAAGTAGCAATGGTTGGCCCGAAGGCTTGGGAATTTGGATGAGGAATTGCAATTTAACTGTTTTCACTCTCGGAGCCAGGTAACAGCAGGGGCTAGAAAGCAGCATCTCCCCAGGGAAGTGTTAGCATTGCTCTGCCTTCTGCACCCTGGGTTTCTGAACTCCTGTCACAGCTGAGTCTGCCAAAGCTGAGGGTGTCTTTTGGCGTTTGTGTGCCAACCTCCAGTCTTGATGTGAGCTCTGAAACACCTAGCTGAAATGCTCCTTCCAAAAGTGAGGCTTGGGCAGCCTTGCCTGTAGCTCGATATTTTGGGGACACAAATGAGACTAAAGCCTGTTCTCCCTCCAACTGGTTAAAAACATGTATTTTGAAAAAAAATCCCATGAACAGAGTTAAGAGATGGGGCAAAATTGGTTATGTCCCACTCCATGTGGTTTTTGTGTGAAAAATAAACACCAGGCAAGAAAAGGGGAAGGTGCAGAGGAAATTGGCTGTGGTTTTAGCAGCTTGCACTCCTGCCCTGCGCAGGTGGAACAGCAAAGGGGAGTCCAAATGCCGGTGGATTAGTGTGAAGAGTGAGAGGAATTGAAAGGTGAGGGAGCTCAGCTGAGAGCAAACACGACCCGTATCTTGGAGAAAAATGACGTCAGTAATACAGTGCCAAAGATGAAAAAGAAAAACAAGAAGTTGATCTGTTTTTCTAGAGAACAATAGCCTGGAAGTGATGCTGACTCATAAGTCAAATACTGGTTTAGTGAACTCTCTGCTTCTTTGTGTCACTGAGTTCACTTCTCCCCCTCTGGATACCTGGGTGCTCTCTTCACCCTGACAACACCACTGAAGTCTAACGTGCACACACCACCTCCTCGCCGTCCTCCTTTAGACTTTGCTCTCACAGACTAAATCCCCTTTGCATTGCCAGGTTAACATCAAGGGGCTGTCGGGTCTGGGAATTAGCACTCCAGACTCAGCCGCAGCAGTAAGGATGCTCTGTGGGTCAGCAGGAGCTCTGACGATCTGTGTTTTATGGACTCATTTTTGGCTGACGGAGCACAAGGTGAGGGAGTTGGGATTTCCTTCCCAACTTCTGCCAGCAGCCAGGAGGGAGCTTGCATGGTTCTTGGGAACAACTGGAGGAGGAATGGTTAAATATGCCACAGTTTAAAACCCCTTTGTCTCCAGACAGCCTTGAAGCCTGATCTAGAAGTCAAAAAAGCTGCGATCTAGAAAGGAAAAGCTTTTTCTCCCATTCCTGTGAGCCCATGTCACAGACTGAAACCCAGAAACTAGTGCTTTTCAGTTAATTCCTTAGGTTTTTTGGCTTGTTTTTCCAGCTAGCACACACAGTGATATTCAATACCGAGGGCTCACCAGCAGTGTAACTTATCCCCCTTTGCTAGGAGGCAGCACACATGGGTTTTTCTGGAGAGCAAGAAAAGGGCTCAGGAATGTTGTCGTGCAGATGGCGACCAGCCACTTCATCTTCAGTGGGAGAGAGATACGGGGGCCCTTCCACAACAGGTCAGCCAATTTTCATCTTGTGAATTAAAACAGAACTCAGAACTTTCTGCAGAAGTTTGTACAAGGGTCGTGTGGTTATTTCTTGCCATTCCAAATAAATTCTGAGGAAAGTGGTCAGAGCACAGGGCAGTCCAGCCTGGCTGGATGCATGGTAACAGCAAAAAAAGCAAAGTGAACACGGAACTGTGCTGCAGGAGGAGTAAACTATCCATCCTAAGGGGATGCCACCGTGATTGCCCAAACCCTTGGTGAGGACCCCTTTTGTGTGTGCCATGGCTTATTTTCAGAAAGACTTTCTGGATGGTGAGTGCTCCGTGCTGAACCAGACTGGCCCCACTGCTGTAAGCCACTTGAAAATGCCATTAATGAGGAAAGAAGGCAGAGGCCAGGGCTGTCACAGCAGAGAGAGGCAGATTTTTTTTAACATAACCAAAGGAAACAGTCAGTGGTGATAGAGAAGTGGAGGGGAAAGGCTCGTTTCAGACTGTTGGCAAGGCCATCTAAGTTCAGGAGGGATGTGGATGGTCCAAGCTGCCTATTCTCTGCAGCTGTTCACCCTGAACATCAGCACAGAGGTCAGGTCTTCTGAACCGTTCTTTGGAGAAGTTTACTCTCTTCACACACTGCACTTGCTCGAGGTCCAACACCCCTGGCTATGGGGAGGTCAGAACTAACTGTCATCAGCTCAGATATCACTCAGTAGGTGTCTGCATCCTCCCTGCATGCTACAGCAAGCAACACATGACTCAAAATACCTGGGCTGTGCTTTGCTTGGCATGTCCAAGTGCAATATGTATGTGCTTCCTGCTGCCTTTGTTCCTTACCTTTTCCCTAAGACCTGGGCGGTCAGTTTGGCCACTGCGTGAGCTAGACCAAACCCCCGCGTTTGTGCTCCCCAGTCACCTCCTGAACACCTACAAGGTGTGAAACGAGGCAGTCAGATGCTGATGGTGCAAGGTTGCTTACGTTTCCTTTACGTCACTCTGCGCGAGGCATATGTCTCTCCTATGCATTTGCATCCTACAGATCCAGGCCAGGTTCTTTCTTTCCAACAGATAGAAAAAGGCAGATAATCTGTTTCACATGCAGTGCTGGAACAGCCAGAATGAACTTGTTTCTGAATGAACCAGATGCTGGGAGTATTTTTTAGACAAAGATTAAAAGGAAAAGGAACAACACAGTGGTGGCCCACTGAAATCAAAGAGGGAACTAGATGAGCTCACTGCTTTGTCCTCAGAGCTGAGGAGCCTAACAAAGGCAGATATTAAAAATGCCTTCAAATACACCAACGAATTATTCTCCTTGGCATCTCTTCAGAGTTGGCAGGTTCCATAAATCCTCTTGCACAGTTTGATTAAGCTTTGGCTGTCAGACTCAGGCCAATATTTGAATCTCTCTGTGAAACTCTATGCCAGATCTGTGTAAACATTTTTTTTTTCTTTGTGTTTTAGAAATGCTTTCATCTTGCAGTTCCTGGTTGGCTTCAGAGCCTCTGCAGCAAAAGCAGGACTCTCGAGCTTGTCGTTTCTGAATGCGGAAGGAGTTCTGCAGTTTTAAATGATCTCTCTTCTAGACCATTTTTGCCATAAACATACACTGTGGTGAGGTGACAAGGCTGTGCTCCACCACAGATTGCTTTCCTACCTCTTTCACCTGAGCTTGCATATCCATTTCTGTAACATGCTGCCTTTTACTCTTTGCCTCCTAATTCTCAAACAGCAAACAGCTTTCCCCAGTAATTTTAATCTCTTCTGTCGATTGATCACACCCCTTTCTGAAGTGCTCCTCTTCCCCACAGTAGCAATCCCATGCTTCTGAATAATTAACTGTGAAAGAAAACTAAAGCCATCTCTATATAGCTTACCAAGGCCAAATTCATCTTGAAGTAGTCATTAGGTCTTTTACCTTTCCCTTTCCAATAGGCTGAAATTAGCTTCTTGTTTAAGTTTGCAGCGTGCAGGCTCAGATTTGCTTCATTACAAAAGCTCCTAACCCAGCCTATTGTAATGTCAGGTGTGACTCATCCTGCTCTTTCCTGCCAGAGGTGGGAAAAAAGTGAAGGAGCATTCATTGGGCTGACTTTGTCTTCCCCTGCTTCTTTTTCTACTTGCTCTTAGGTGCTCAGGAAAAAGCGATTCCAGTAGCCAAGCCTAAGACTTGTGGCCTGGGCTCACTTCTCAGCTCTGCCTCAGATAAACACTGATTATAGACCCTCAAAGGCGTTTTGGTGAAGTCCATTAAAATCTAACCTTGGGGAAGGCCCAAGGATTCCCTTGAGAACCTGGCTCCAACCTGGAGATGGGAATGACTGCTGAATGATGGGACCAGCTCTTGGTGTGCAGCCCCCAGCAGAGCGGGCCAGTCCATCTAACTGGGAGGTCTCAGCACTGTCCAAGCTGTTCAGGGCTGTAGGTCTTACTCGTCCTTCCAGCTTTGACCTTTCTGACTTGCTGTGTATTTTCAGGAACTTTAAAATTAAAAGAATTGAAATATAACCAAGACCATGAATAAACTCCTTTGAAGTATTTTCCTGTGATTTTGTTTTTTTCTTCTTAATTGGCCTTTACAGGTTTGTCTGGGGCACTTTAGTCCCCCTTGTACTTGACCCTATGTAAATAGGCCACCCAGGGTTGTGTAATAGATCCTGGTTCCTCTTGACAAGACTATCAGAAAAGGATTAATTGTTTTCCCATGCAACCCTGGGGAGATTTTACTACTGCTTAAAACGAGAGTGGGATCATGCCCCCGGTCTGTTAATAAGTGCGATGCTCATTCTCCCTCCACGTTTGTTACTCTGATTGATGTATTGATTTAGTAATTGACCTGCATATGCCCATGTTGTACCTATAGTCCAACTGTCCTTCTGGCTTTAAAAACAGCAGCTGGAGATTGACACTGTCTGAGCAGCCCCTGCAGCCGGTGACCCATGTGGGAACTGGGGTTGACTGATCAGTTCTGAAAACACGGATTTCTGGAGTGACATCTTGACCAAAACCTATGTTAAATAGTCCATATATCTAATGACTAAAGTTAATTTCTGTTTATTATTATTTATTACGGGAGTACCAAAGCAGAAGCTATCATTGGGGCTCATATGCATTTGATACTTGTGGCCTTTTCATTCTGCATTAATGCTGATGACTTATTTGTTGATGAGTGGGGAGAGGCAGGGAAAGAGGTAGATTTCAGCACAGCAAGGAAATTTGTAGCTATCGATACAACATTTAATTCCTATATTTTGGGCCAAGTTCTCTCCTGGTGATAGTTAGCAAAGTTGCATCAGTTTACAGTGCCAGGAGATTTGGAGCCAGACGTGTCCATCCCACACGTGAGATGCTCTGTCTACCTTGGTTTATTCAGCTAGTTTCTCTTGCTCAGCTCTGTTTGCAATACAGTTAATCCTTCTTGTTCCCTCGAGCCTTGACTGGGCAGCATCGAGCAGCCGTTTCGGCACTAGGGGAAGGCGAGATCAAATTTATCTGCTTAATATCCACTGCACTGACATTTTGTCCTTCTTGCCTGTGGCTGGTGCATTAAACATGTGACTGCTGTCATGCTTAGTGTTACAGTCTTCTGGCTTTTTAGGAGCAGGGCTGAAGACTGGTTTTTACCTCCTTTCCCATTTCTTTTTTCTCTGGAAAAGGAAATAACCAAGATCTCACACTCACTCTCTTCCTTTCCCTGCTTCTTAAAATGCTTTCAGGGTAGTCTCGTATGTCCGAGCCCTGGCACTGCACTCACTGGGCTCACTGGATTTCACCTGCTCACAGTTTTCTGCAGCCAGGATCCCAGCACGGGGGTAGAAGCACCCTGTGCATGCGTGGGTCGTATTCTGGCTCAGCACCACGATGAATTGCACTGGTACCTATCAGGGCTTTTAGCAGTCGATCCTGCTGTGTTTAGGGTAGGAAGCCGAAATGCCACGTGGCCTCTAATGGCTGCAGTCATAGCAAATCCCCAGAGTAAAATAGAGGTAGCGCTCGAGAGAGCCGCAATGACTCCCAGTCCTATTCTCAGCAGCACGATCCTCACTGAAGGTCAGTAGGACTCGGGCTCCCAAGCGCCTGGCTCGCACCCATAGCTGAATCGCTGCAGTTTAAGTTACCAAGCACCAGCTCCCAGGGCCGTGGAGCTTCAGCTGAAATCAGGCTCCCTCATAACCCGCTGTGCGTCTGCGCCCTGGATTGCTCTTGTACGGGGAAGCGAGGCACGCTTGCAAGCATCGCCCCAGCAGGACCATGATGGAGGGTGATGGAAGCCTTGCCCAAGAGAGCAGAAGACAAGACTGGCTCAAAAACCAGCTTTTTGCTTAAAAAAAAAAGTAAGAAAGAAAAAAAAAGTCTCTCTGCTATGCTAATGCCTTCTGGCTTTCAATCGTTAAAGTCTAAATACAGACGTTAACAGACAGAGCCACAGAGCCATCTTTCTTCTCCTTTGTTTAGGGGTGGATGAAGGCTAATGAAACCCCAAACTGGGGATTTGTTTGTCTTACATAATAGGCCGCCAAACTGTTTTCAGCAACTGCAGTATTCAGTCCAGAGATTCATGGAGTGAAGCCTTAATTAGAGTAATTGCTCTATTTATATAACGATTCCCTTTTGTCTGAGATCAAATAGATCTTTGAGAAATCTTATTTCCTTTCGAGTTAATTTCTGCCCTGTTAGTTTAGCTCATGAATCTTAATGAAGACGAGCGTGATGGGTATCTCCCGATCTCCCTGCTCTCCCTCATTACTAGAGGAGAGACTGTGGGGCGTTAATCTCCTGTGCTGCTGCTGCTTTTTGCTTTGGTAGCAACATGGGAGAAACACCAACAGGCAGAAAATGTTAATACCGCGAACAAGGAAATTTTGCTTTCCTGTAACGGTTTGGGCTTGACTATTGCATTGACACAATCCTGAATAGGGGCCCTCTGAGACACATGGTGTGACGGAGAGGAGGTGAGAGGGAGGGTCTGCCATTGTATCTGTGACAGGCTGCCCTTGGGCTCCTGGCAAAATAAAGTGATGAATTTCTCCAGGTCTCTGTTCCCTGCCTGTAAGATGGGGGAGAGCCTCCATCTCTGCCATGTGCTTGCATTTGAAAGATGAGTTGCTCAGGGGCACGGGCTTTCTCTTACAAGGTAAATGTGCCCTGCCCAGAGTCCTGATGGGAGCTGGTGTGTCCAAGACTTTCTTTAATACGAGAAATAATGATTTCTTCCTTGTCCAGATGGCTGTCAATGTGAAGGAAATGGCTGTGCAGAAAGTTGTATTCCCCTTCCTGAAGGGGACTTCTGTGAAGGGGTCTGGGCTTGTGAGTGTTTTCCTAGAGTGTGATGCAATTTCATGTAATCTAGTCACTATGATATTACTCATGAAATTAAATATCCTGATGCAAATAGCGCATACATGAGTTACATGAAAAACCTATCAGGGATTCCAGTATTGAGAAAGGAAGTTTGTAAATTCAAGGAAATTAATGCTTGGTTGTTTTGTGCAAACAACCTTTCACCGATTTCCAGATCATTAGACTAATTTGTAAGCTCAGCCTCTTGAGACAGAAGTTGCAATGCTACATGTGAGCAGCACTGGAGAAGCCAGGCTGGGAGACCTGGAGCCCTTCCCAGCACGGTCCGAGCCATGTAGTGGGTGAAGGGGAGGACCGGCATGGGTCCCCTGCGCTCTCTCACCTGCTCGCGGGCTGAGCTCCTAGGGCTGACGCAGATTTTTCCCAGTGCTTGGCACTGCTATGTCTGCATTTTTTTCTTGTAACTTCGGGGGCCCTCCGTGGATTAATCTCCAGCTTTTAATTTCTTGTCATGGCTTGCTGCATTTTCTTTCAGTAAATGTTTTCAAATGATGTTGTGAAGTCATGTTTTTGGCTCATTCCAGCTGCTGGTTTTGGCTGCGATGCTGCTGAGGGGGTTAGCTGAGGTCAGTGAGAGCCTCGCTTGACTTTGCTGCTTGGCAAACTGGTGTAGCCCAAAGAGATTCAGTCTGTGGATGCTCCCGAGGGGCTTTTTACACTGGGAGTGGGATAATTCCCCCTGGTTGGATGCAATCACAGAGTGACGGCTTGGTAGCTTGGCTCAAATTTAAGATTGATAGTCTTGCTATTGGTTTTGCTGGGAGGCATCTTGAATTTGAGTGATTACATGATTCTTTTTGCTCAGGAACATCTCTGGTTTGCTTTGTTGTTACTGTTTAATTCTTTTGCTCTGTGTTTCTTCACTGAGCTCTGTGTGCCAGAGGTTGAGATTCATGCTGGATTCTGGATTATCATGCAAAATTAGAGATACTCAATATACACTAGGAAATGACATTTTGCCACAAAAAACTTTCTGCTGAACATCTTCTCTCATCACCTGCAAAAACATTGGAGGGTTGTACTTGGAAGGATGCTTAGGGCTATCCAACCTGTGAAGCAGGAGTCCAACTTTGACCTTCCAGTGGATGCCAGGAGCAGCCAACACTTTGTAAGACAATTTCCAGCTGTTTCTGAATGCGGCCAAAGGGATCCAGTGAAAGATTAGCTGCATTTCCAAAAAGCTTTCCCCTGCGCAGCCTGCGTGTGTGCAGAAGGCAGCGCCTGTGTGCTGTGGACACTCAGCTTTACCCCTCCTGCTGCAGAAGTGCCTCTTATATGGTCAGAGACATGTGTATGGGCTCCAGCTACTTATTTCGGAGATGAAGGCTGAGCTTGTAATTAAGTTCCGCAGAAATTCCAAGTTCTTTGTTTGCTTTGCTAGAAGTGCCATCAGATAGCAGAGGTGGGTGAGATGGGCTGTCAGCGCAGAAAGGTCAGTACTGCCTAAGGCAGAGACAAAGAGAAGGGTTCATGGGCTCTTGAGCCTTTGAGAGGTCATTGGAGTCTTTTGGTTTTTTCCTGACATACTGGACAACACAAACTAAAACTTCATCTACTTCTTTGTCAGTGCAATAATTTCTGGTGAATTGAAATAGTGTTTGAGAAGGTTAGTTATTCGTTTTAGTGAAAACTGCCTTCAGAAATTTCATCCTTTAATTTTATATACCTCTTACAGTGATGCAGGTAGCTCTGTTCCAGTGCAAAGCACCAGTACTGTCTCTGTTGGAGTCAGGGTTTGCACACCTGCTTTTCAGCCCAATTGCCAAATAAAGACTGGAGCCACTTTCCAGACAAAAAGCCTTTCACCAGGCTGTGACGAACCGGCCTTTTCCAAAATTCACCAGGAGATTTTATGTAAGGGAAGAGCAGTACCGGCCAATCTCTCATTCTCTGTCACAGCCCCTGGGTGCAGAGGTATGTGCACATCCACAGGCTGAGTAACCTGCAGGGATGCTGTGGCTGCCCAGAATACAGGAACGTTATTTCGTGTACCGCATGATGATGCTTAAAGAAAACATTTTCAGTGCTGGTTCCCATGCACAGATGCAATTGAGAGGTCTCAGTGCAGCGTACAATGCATTTATCAGGGATGTAAGTTAACGATAAGAGATCTACTGTCCTTTGAAATTATATCCCACCCTTTTGTTGGAGCAGACTAGTATGAGTTGGACTGCCATGAAAGGGAGGTCTCTTCACACTGCATTGATACTCTTTGTACTGTGCATGATTTTTATGCACTGTCAAGACCCTGCTAGCCTGCGTTAGGGGGTTGCAGTATTTGAGAAAGAAGCTTAGAGAAACCTGTCCAAAGTGGTTTATGGTGCTGGTGGATCACTCCAGCCCTTGTCCTTCAAAGCCCTGTTTTTACAGAGCAAGAGACAGCAGCACTGAGCTCGTGACCAACAGCTGGGGAAGGAGCTGTGTGATGGGTGTCCCATAGGCCGGCTCACTCCTGTCGGAGGCGAGGATTCATTTAGAGGGGTTTTGTGGCAGCCCAGCATCGCTCTCAGCAGCCAGCTGGGGGGAAGTGTTCCAGCAGTGGGTGAATTTGAAGCCTTCGCTCTCCTTCTGTCTCCTTTGGACACCAAACATGGGGTAGATGGTGCCTAGAGTTACCCAACTGAGGTTTCTCATACCTGTGGGTCCCACGCACAAATCAGTTCGCCGGCTGAATCTGAACAGTCAATTTGTTTTGAATGTTATGTTTTGCTCTTTCAGAGCCCAAAAGAGCCCACTTCAAGGGATGGCTCTTGCCTAATCTGCATTGTCCTAACAAAAAGGGTGTTTTAAGCAGCCAGGAATGCATTTACATTGGCTCTTGCCTTGTTGCATTGGATGCCTTCGCTTGGTGCAATTTTGGCATCATGTGGAATAAAGCAAGCAAATAGGAATGTAAACACACTTTCATATCTCAGGGCTCTGAACTGGTCTGGGAGTGGGCAGTCCAGTTTAGATTTTGGTCTTATATGGTTGAGCGTGAATGGGACCCTGAGCAAAGCATGTTACCAGCCCTTTTCAGAGATTATCTGCTTTCATGAATTTTTTTTCCTCTCCAGTTTTATCAGAAGCTCCCTGGTGTAATGAAGGCGGTGGTAGGTCAAGAGCCAGGAGACATGGAACTTATTCCTAGCTCTCTTTCTATCCTCTTTATCTTGTCTTTTTGGACTGTTTTGGTCTATACCACTCCCAGCACCAGCGAGCTCTGATCTTGTTTGAGCTTTCTAGGTGTTCCAACAATGCAAATAAAAGCTCGTGAGGTGCTGATATCCGTCTGTGGGGACAAAGAAGCTGGGCAGGGAATTTCTAGAGAAAGATGGGGCTGCCAGGAGATTTCTGGCCTGTTTTGCAAACCAAAGGGGTTTAGTTTGAGACTTGCAAAGGCTTGTCTGAACCAGGTCTCTGAGAGCTTTTGGCTTGACCCGTTTCTGGTTTGGAAATCAAGCTGTTGTCTGGGGATCAGTATCCCACAGAACTTTTGGGGCAAAGTCTCTTGGGAAACAAATTGTGTTTGGGTTCAGCTGGTAGAAAGGGAGAAAAACAGGTTGAAAGGGTTGGGGAGACAGAGAAGTTGTGCTTGTCCTTGGGCTGAACCCTGGAAATAACTGCCTAACCAAGGGCTGAAGAGTCCCAGAGCATGGGAAGACAGAGAGCAGCCTCGGCTTTGCTCCTGTCCTGGTGACTGCTCTTACAAATCTGGATGCTCTCAACAGCTCTTTCTACTGATGTTTTGGGTAGAATGGTGGAAAACAGTTCTGCTGCAGGGAATCCTGTGGCAGCACACATCCTCAAAGGGCTCAGGAAGTCAGGCTGGAGCTGGTGGTTTTGTGCTAATGTCAGCAGAGTCTGGGGTCCTGCAAGATCTCAGCTGCAGATGTCCCATCTACTTTGGCTCTGAAGCCCCCTCAGGATAGGGTATCGGGGAGACTTCTAAAATAAATCTGTCAATCATCTGTCTTCTCCCCCTCTTCTCTCTAGGGTGGGTGTCAAGAGGATGGGCCAGACTCTTTTCAGTGGTGCCCAGCGACAGGACAAGGGGCAATGGGCACAAACTGGAACACAGGAAGTTCCACCTGAACATGAGAAAAAACTTCTTTACTCTGAGGGTGACCGAGCACTGGAACAGGCTGCCCAGAGAGGTTGTGGAGTCTCCTGCTCTGGAGATATTCAAAACCCACCTGTATGCGATCCTGTGCAACATGCTCTAGGTGATCCTGCTTAGCAGGGGGTTGGATTAGATGATCTCCAGAGGTCCCTTCCAACCCCTACTATTCTGGGATTCTGTGAATGGCTAGACCTTTTATCAACTCGTCCTAGGAGAATTTATGCCTTCTGAAAAGGTCCTACAGTCAGAATGAAGTTGGTCTCTCTCTGCACCTCCCCTTCTTTTCATTTCCCCATTGCTGAGATGCAGCAGACTTGGTCATTCCCGAAACAGTGACCGATTGTCTGGTTTGGCTGGTTCAGCTGTTTGCTAAACATAATGCTCTTTCATCTTTGAGGAAATCGTCTGGACACCTCCACCGGAGTGGAGCTTGCTTTATGCTGGTGTTTCAATAGGCAAATAAAAGCAGCTATTTTCCCAGTTTAAACATAACCTGATTTCTCTAATGAATTAGAAATACTTGAGGGCAGGGGAAAGATTGGGTTTTACTGAATTTTTAAGAACTGTAATCCTAAATTAACAGGCTAACTAGCTCTTTCTCTGCCTGGGGAAAGGATTCCCCTCTTCCCCCAATTTTTCCCTTCCACTGAAGAAATATCTGCAGCACTCGCACTTCATCATTCTTGTCGAGACCTAAAGGGCACCCGCCAGGGCCTTCTCGTGCTGCGTGCATGATGTACGGCTTTTCTCATTGCTCCCTGGAAAATCAGAGCACTTTGGCTGAGGTCTGAGATTTCTTTTCACTGGTAGCAGAGTAAAAATGTTACAAAAAGAAATCCTCTTTTAGAGTTTCACCATTGAGAGAGGAGAGGGTCACCTGTCTGCTCTCGTCTGCTCAGGGTTTGAGAGGCTCTAAAAGCCAGCGTCTTGCTCATTTTCCTCTGTTTCCTGAGATGACAGGAAGGAAAGCGTAGGCTTCTGGCTGCGCTTCAGCAGGCTGAGGTTTAGGAAAAAGGCACAGCTCAGGACTGACTCCAGTCCAAAGCCTGGCTGACTGGTGAGCAGCGTTTGAGAGTGAACATGTAATCCTGAGAAATTAATACAGAAATTAATAACCAACAAAACCGTTGTGCAACACTTAAAATGTGCAAACAATGTAATTCAACTTTCTTTTCTTATTGTGGTAACCAAGGATTTGACCAAAAGAAAAGGGACCAAGGAGAAATACACCCTGACTTCTTCCTCTACAGAATGAGTCAAGTTCCTTGCATGCGGTTCCAGTACAATGAAATTGAGAAGTCTGGCCAGCAACTGGGTTCAACAGGAAAGCTGAGGACAAGCTTTTGTGCGACTGCTAATAGGTCCCTCTCCTGTGGCCCTGCTAGATGGGAGGAAACAAGCAGCCCTTTTTGTTTTGCAGTTCATGACGAAGAACCCCAACATGCGGCTGGGCAGCCTGGGGCTGGGCGGTGAGAACGCGATTCTGCGGCACCCCTACTTCAAAGATCTGGACTGGGACCTGCTGAACCAGCGTCAGATGGAGCCACCGTTCAGGCCCCGAATTGTACGTGGGAAGGAGGGGTGGGGGAAAGGGATCACAGTTTTTTTATCTTCTGGGGTCTATAAGCAGGTTTATTCCCGTGAGACAGGAAAGGAGGTGGAGGGAGCGCAACCTTGACACGAAAGCCCTGGCCTAAGAGCTGGGAGGTGAGGTCTCTGGTCTTGGCTTGGCTTCTGGTTGGCCGTCTGATGTTGTACAGGTTGCTTTTCCCCTCCATGCTGGATTTTCAAAGGCAACTCAGCCAAAAGATGCAGGTTTGTAAAAGCAACTGCAAGCAGATTAGGCAACTAACTACCCTTTGCCTTGCCCCACATATAAACCAGGGTAAGTAATCCTCATCCGGACCACTCCACCCACCTACTGCTTCACAACTGGGCTATCTCTCTCTTGTGTCTCTCTGTCTGTACAGCACCCGGCAGTGTTCCGTGCTCGGACCACCGTCAACTGAGTGGTTCAAATGGCAGCTGGGCTGCAGAGGGGACAGTACTGCTCTTTTTCCCAGTGGTGCTACGCAGCCCAAAGGATGCTCTCGGTGGATTGTCTCTGCAGCTTCCTTGCCTTTGAAATTGTTGGTCAGAGTGGCTTTGTCTCATGCTGTGGTCACTCTGCAAACTCCTAGTTGCAGTGGTCAACCCAGTCTTGCTCCGTGAAGCTCACTGGGTGCAGGATCAGGCACTCGGAGGAGCGAGGGCAGCTCAAGATCAGGCTCTTGAGTTGTTTCTTGACCTGAGTCAAAGGCTAAGGGAGCCTTGTCAGTCTGCCATGAGCTGGACAGGATCTGGGAACATTAGACTTCAATGTCAATAAAACGTCTTGTTCTGGGTGCAGGAAAAACACACGCCTTGTCAAAATGTGCCACAAACCCCGTTTGTGTGTGTGCATTGTAAACAGGCCCACTTTGTGGCACGCAGTAAGGAATCCAGCACCTGGAGGCAAGCCATTTGTCTTCCCATGGCCCAGTAATTCATTATTGTGCAAGTTTAATGGCTCGCACATAGAGGAGTGTACGCCTCCCCCCAAAACCCAGCTGAGATGCTCTGCAGATAAGGAAGGGACTGTGTGGAGTCAGCTAGTTGGCAACATGGCCGATAACTGCTTCGAATGGCTGGGTCTGTGTCTGTTCCTTGAGGAAAGGAACTGATTTATGTGCCCTGCCATGCCGTGTCCGGGCAGGCAACCCATCAGAGGTGGTGTCAGTTAAATCAGAGAGGGGTTTGCCTCTCAGAAGCCTGCAGAGGCTCTAAAAGGCTTTGTGGGGAGCACTCAGCTGCTCCCAGTCCAACCCCAGAACAAGCTTTCAGTAAGCTCAGCCTGGGTTATGGAGATGGTGGTCCGTTGCACTCAAGACCAGGCTAAAGATGCAAGGCGAGAATCAGGCAGAGGATACATATTTTTGACATCTCTTTCCTTTGTCTTTTCCATTTGACAGAAATCCAAAGATGACGTGAGCAACTTTGATCCAGATTTTATAAAAGAGGAGCCCATTCTGACTCCCATTGAAGAAGGAATTCTTCCGATGATAAACCAAGATGAATTTAGAAACTTTTCATTCACAAGCCCAGAACTGAAGCAATAGCTATGGCTCTGGGGAAGGGCTGCTGAGAAGACTGGGGGGAGATGAAACGAAAACCAAGTTTACCAGAAATTTCATTCTCGAGGAGTAACAGTGCACTGACTTTACACGATATAGCAGCACCACTGTCAACGTTACCTTAATGTGAAATTGAAACCTTCCTGTGTTTGTAGGACTTATGCAGCTCTTGGATCAAATATTGACAGGAGTGGAACAAACATGATACTGTAAATAGCTGATGCAGACAGAGAATTGAATGCTGAGCTAGTTGGCTCAGCCTGAATGTCACCACTTGCAGTGGATTCGAGGAGTTGGCGTGAGCATGAAAAAAGTGTCTTGCAGCTCTGAGCCAAACAGATTTGTTACAATTCTGATTGTTTGCAAGACTATTTTGAGGAGTCCCAGCACTGTCCGGCATTCTGGAGCCATGATCCAGCATCCCATGGCCTGACTGAACCAGATGTTCCTACTGACTTTACCTGTTTCTGCAGTATTTATTTCTTTCCGAAGGACAAATGGCTCTCTTTGCCACCATTTGGGTTTCTGCGTGAAATATTTCATTGTGCTGACTAGCAGAAGGAAAAAAAAACAAATGCCCTATCCCCCAGACACATTCTTCCAAATCAAAGGGAAGTCATGTGCTCGTAGTGTTTTACTGTTTGTGCGATATGAAAAGTTTTAGTGTTTGCATTCTGTGAAATGCCTTTTTACATCATGCATCTTCAATGCTCCTTTCTTTGCCTCCCAGCTGTTTTCAACTATAACATAACTTGTAAAACCTTACTGTTTATTTAGGCCCATTCTATTTAATTATGCTATACAGAGCCCCTTTTGTGGGTTTAGTGCCTCATTAAAATTTTGATCCAAAGTGGTAGCGCTTAAATTATTTGTAGCATTATTGCGATGGGAGCCGCAGAGCTGGCAAACTGAAAGCAGAGTTGTTGACCAACAGGTAAGACAAAAGGACAACTTTCTCCCATGAGAATGATAAACCTTATCTGAGAAACAGGGTGACTTGGTTTGGTTTGGATTTAAGGGCTTATTACTCAGAGGACGCTTCTTATCAGTTGCAGCCTCAAGCCTCTGCCACAGGTAGACTGAGACAATTTTTCAGTGCAGTTTGTAGACACCAGACACTCTAGGAGATGGTTCTGTGATTTCCCTGCTCTTCTCAAAGTTGGGTGATTTTTCTGTAGCTCCTTGGCACACCTTTGCACTCTTTGCTGGGCTTGAAGCTGTATGTCAGGATGATAGCCTCTTCCTCGGGCAGGTAGGAATTACTGGGGAAGGAGAAGGATTTCTAACCTCTTGTAAAACTGATCGTGTTTGCATAGGGCTAGTTACGTGCTTTAACTTGAGAGAAGGGTGAGGTGCAGCAGAGAGGGAGACTTCTGCACAGACCTTGCACCACTGCAACTGTGGAGGGGAGGTGGGGGAGGAGAAGCCTTTGGGAAGGAAATTACGCAGCTACAACCCCCATTACAGCACAGACCCACCAGTATGTACGTGCTCACCTGCTGTGAGACCAAGTTAGAAATAAGAAGTCAAAGCTGAGATCTACATACAACTGTCAGCTCTTCCCACCCAAGCCCTTGTCTCTGCTTGACTCTTCTACCCCTAAACCAACGGCTGAACTGTTTGACATGTGGGGCAGAGGTTTGGTTACCCTTGGACTCTTTTTGCCTTTGTGCTTGTGTGTTATACCAGTTCTCCCTCTTTCTTTCCTGCATCTCCTCTTTCATGTAAGCACAGCTTCATCCTCTGGTCTTCCCTCCCCTCCATTGACATCTTCTGGCCACATTGCAGCCAGCCAGCCTCTCGTCCCTTTACTGGTCTACAGGTACCCAGCTCCTTCAGAGTGGAGCAAGAGAGGAGGACAGACAGGTTGTATGGTGTAAACAGGAGAAGGAAGAGTAGATATCCAGAAAAATGATCCAAAAACCAGTTGTGCAGGCTACCTTGAATTTCTTTCCCATATAGGAAGAAACAGGACAGGGGTGAATGCATTTGCATGAGGGGGCCATTGTGGCATCTTATTCATGTATGAATTAAGCATAGTGTTCACCTGTCTGGTGCAGACATGACCCTAGGCAACTCCACACTCTTGTTTCCCAGCATTTTGACTGCTTGGCAATGGGTAAGTGCAGCTAAGCTGGCCACCAAGAGTGGGAGCACCAAAACTTTCTACGTATTTCATGTTGACAGCTTTTTGACTTTCCCACTGTTGAAGATTATGAACGACCTTTCCTTCCCTGAAGATCAGTGCAGGAGGAACAGTGAGAGGCCTACAAGAAAGCTGGAGAGGGACTGTTTACAAGGGCGTGTGGTGATAGGACAAGGGGTGATGGGGATGGGAGATTTAGATTAGATATTAGGAGGAAATTCTCTACTGTGAGGGTGGTGAGGCACTGGAAGAGGTTGCCCAAAGAAGCTGTGGATGCTCCATCCCTGGAAGTGTTCAAGGCCAAGTTGGATGGGGCTTTGGGCAACCTGGTCTAGTGGAGGGTGTCCCTGCCCATGGCAGGGGCGTTGGGACTAGATGATCTTTAAGGTCCCTTCCAACCCAAACCATTCTATGATTCTGTGACACACTTCTTTTGCCAGCGTGTTGATATCATCCCAGGGTTTCATTGGTTGTGTTGTTTCTTGGGGCTCTGGAGACCTTCTGGACTGATTCCAGTTGTCTTCAACATCAAAACATGATCCCGTCTCCATGGCCCCAGGATCTGAGCAGCTTTGCTTACACCACTGACAGTAGGAAGAATGTGGAATATTCACCTTTGGAGAATTTCACTGGTGTAGCAGTACCCACCAATCTGTGTCCTGAAAGCTTGGGGAATGGAAACTAAGACACTTCTGTAGGTGCTTCATTAGGATTTTTGTGAACTGTAAATCAGAAAGTTTGTAGATCTCCAGAAGATGTGAAATGGTGTCTAGGGCCTCCCCGGGGAGCAGGAAAAGCTCCTGCCCTGGCCAGCCAGTACCTGCTTTAGCCCAGGGCTTGTTGGCTTGATGGGGCAAGGATCAAATATCAAAGGGAGATTCTTCCCCAGCTTCACTTTTCATTGATCTCAAGTGGCCTCGGGGTCACTCCACCCTACCATCACCCTTGCTGCAAAGTACATGTGCAGATCTGTGTTTGGACTAGAAGCGTAATGTTCTGCTATAAAGTAATTTCCTTGATTTTCACAATTTCACCTGGATCTTGCTTCATAATGTAGGGCAGCTCTTCCCCTCCATTGCCTGCCTGGAACTCGCATGTCTACGTAATGATTTCAGCCACTCGAGTCAGCAGATCCTGAGTCAGCCGCGTTTGGCTGAGCTCCCTGAACTCTCCCATACTTTTTACGAGGAGCTGCCATTTCCATTGTGTTCCCTCCAGACTCTGTCAGCAGCCTGGATGAAGATCAGTTCAATAAAAAGTATCTATGCCATAGCTTTGCTTTTGAAAAAGCTGAATTAGTGTTTATGCTGTCACTGAATATGTAAAGAAATACTAATTTTTTAAAAAAACAAAGCAGGGATACAAAAAAAAAAAAAAGTTTTTCCATGAGGTAGCCTGCCAGCTCTTTTGGCTTCGTTGCTTGCCTGAGTGGATGCAAGATGGTTTTAGTCTATTAATTTGGTCCTGGCTTTAGGAGTGTATTAAGCTGGCAGCTAAAGGTTTGTAAGGTTTAAAGCATAAAATGTATTTGCTTGTATTTGCTCCAGTGTGAAAACTGGCAATAGAGCAAATCATAATTAGTTCCCTTTGCACTGCTTTTAGTGCTTGCATGAAAAGGGAAGGTCCCTTTGATGTCTCTAAATTTGCGTTCTGTACAATCCTTTCATTTTCAAAGAGGTTCATGAAATTTAGCTATAAAATTCAGTGGCCTACATCTCATTCAAGGCCTTTGAAAGTTGAGGGTAAGAAGCAGATGGTCTAAAATGAATAGATGAAAATCATCTCGCATCTACTCGGGCTGGCCGTGCTGCCAAAGACATCATTTTTAATACCACTGCTTGATCGGCAATGGAAAAAAAATCTCACAGACTACTAGTGCCTAAGGGATTTTAATGTAAAAAATGCCATTCTAACTGCTGGATGAAGATGCTTTGAATGCATTCTCAAATACTGGCACAGGTTCCTTACTCCTTGTGAAGTCCTAAATGGTTTGCAACAGCGTTTTCCCTTGAAGCTGCGTGCTCCTCCTGCAGAAGTTGCTGTTTCTCCAGTTGGATATGAGAGAGGCTCCAGTGACTTGATTAGCAATATCCAGAGCCAGGACAAATGAAGAGGAAAACGTGTCTGGGATCATCTGCTTTGTCCCTTGGCCAGAAAGTAAAGAGCCGTTTGCTGCTGCCTGCTTTCCGTTGGTTTGCTCAGCCGTTTAAGTGTGCAGTCAGGAGGTTTCTGCTCCTCCCCAGGGAGACCATTTCACAGCTTTTACAATTCTCGCTGTTAAGTAAGTTTCCTGATATTTGGAAATGACGTGAATGAGATTAAAATCTGTCTTATCATGCCATTAGGATTCTCATTGGAAGCTGCAAGTCAGAGTTTGTGTTACTAAATATATATTGGGCTGCCAAACCAAAGAATTCAGAAATGATGAGTCAAGTTGTCTGAAAATCATGGCTCACTCAGAAATCAAGAGCTTTCCAAAATAATAAATGTCAAAGTATTTTTCTTTTTTTTTTTTAACATCTGGATTATGAATATTTTTGATTCTGACTTGCACTTCTCCACATCAATAGTAGCTGGAATGTCGTGTAATTATAATTTTTTTAGATGAAAGCTGGGGTCCATGAATTGATGTGAAGCCAGGCATTGTAGCTTGGAGGAAAATGCCAAGCACCAAGAGATGGGTGATACCACTGTAAGAACAGAGGGCAGAGGTTTTATGTATTTTTCCATCTTTTCCTATTCTTTATGTATAGTCCCCACAGTGCGGTCCCCTGCCTCCCTGTATCAAACCCCACATAACGGCATGCAGTGTACGGGAGGCACAGGAGTGAAGAAAGCGAAGAGGAAGGCTGGGGAAGGCGTTTCCATGCTCTATAGTTGCTGTGCACAGGGCTTGTTCAGCAGCATTTCTGAACTTGTGCATCAGTCCTTGCACAAGCCTGTCACCTTTTTGTCTTCTGCGTCCCGTTCTGCCGTTCCACTTGGGCCATCATTGGCTGGAAGCATCCTGTTGGTGGAGCCATGCCTGTAGGAAGAACAAGAGGTCAGAAAGCACGAAAGAACAATAAGTTGTGTTGGTGGTTGGCTACCTGGGCATCTTCTGGTCCTGAATGAGGTGGTGGGGACTCTGATATAGCTAATGTCCCAGTGATGTCCATATATGACTGGAAGTTGTGGGAGAAGATCAGGCTATCTCCCCTCTCACGTCTTGTATTACAAGCTAGAAAAAAGAGAGGGGACAAGAGGGTGTCCTCTAAGAAATGGGGTCACAACTCTGGGCTGTGACCAAGAGGGTGGAGTATATTTTAGAAGTGCCTCAGGATGCTCGTAGGCAACTTCTGAAGACATGCGAGAAAGTTGCCCTTTCATCTCTGTCCCCGTCCACACCGGGGAAGGCAGGTGCCTTTGCCTCAATGAAGGCAGTTTGATCGAGGAGGCTGGGGGACCACAGGGCTTGGGGATGGTGGGAGTTAGAAGCCGTTGTGGCAGAATTGCCAAGGAACATTCCCAAACGCTTTCATCCCAACAAGGAAGCTTGAAACGAGCTTGGGTCAGAGGCTTTGCTGTGTGGCGTCCCACTGGTAACAGGTCAGTGTGAAGGTTTTAGCCCTGAAACAGTTTTAACTTGCTTGTGGTGTCAGCTCTCCTGCTCCAGCTCTGAGCACCCATGGCTGTTGCTGGCAACAGGTCTTATAAAAGTGGAGATGAGAGATTTTAGCAGTGAGTTCAGGATTGCTCAAAACTAGTGACTCAGTTCTTCCAGTGCTTCCTTTCCCCCGCTCCTTCAAATGAAGTGTTTATTCATCCCCTGGTTTCTTCTTTCCAAACATTTAATGTGGACTAGAGTCAGAGCCTCAGTTTTTCTACAGCAGTGAGAAATAAAACTGTTTCTTCCTAAATGAAATCTGTTTCACCTTTATCTCACTTGATTCCAGAAACAAGATCTCAACATCTTCAAACCACTGGAACAACAGCACCACCACCACCGTAGCCACCACATATGCCAACAGAACATTGCAAGAGTTGTCAATAAAGCCATTTTTGGAGACTAGCCAAGGTGTGGTGTGGTTGGACTGGGAGTGAGAAGCAATTTTATAGATCTTCATCTTATCTACCTCTAGATTCAGATGAGAAGCAGTTCCAGGCCTCCTAGTCATTACAGGCCTGTCTACTGCCCAGAGATACCTTCTGCACAAAAGTCTGTCTTTCTTCTCACAAACGCAGAGTCCGGAAGAAGGAAGATGTTACAGGCTTTTATTAGAGTTTGGTGCTAACCACAGATTTCTTCTGAAATAAGACATAGGGGTCATGTTCACCCTAAGAACTGGTTGTTGAGTTTGCAAATGCCAACAAGACGCTGGCTGATGTCTCCTCTAGCTTCTGGGATGTTGGTGTCTCCCAAACTTGGAGGAAAGGCAGAGCCATCAGTAGCTTAAACCTTCTGACTTGAGGTAGGAGGGCAGTGTTATGGGTGAGTAACTATTTCACCTAGAGCTGAGTCACGATTATTTTTGAGCTCTGTGAACACACTCTGGGGCTTGAGCTGAAGTATTGTTATCTGATAGACGTATCTGAACATGCTGCTCTCCTTGGGGAAACCTTTCTGTTCACCGCTTCTCAGGCCCTTTATTCTCACTCCTCGCTAACCCTTTCTCCAAGGGGAAGGCAGGGTGGTGGTTTTGTTCAGCTCGGTGCTTCTGCCACTTCACTGGATATTGGAGAAAACCTGCCTTCGACTGCCTAAGGAAACTGGTCAAGTGAGCCATATGTCACAGGATAATGTTCCCTTTCAAATGCTAATCTCAGTAGCTTAAAACTCAATTTTAACTGAAGGAAAAAAAGCAAGCATGACCTTTAAACCTGCTCAGCTAGGCCTGGACTTAAATCCTTCCATTTGTGGGAACCTTCATCACCAAGTTTCACCGGGGCTCCCTGCAGACCCATGAAAATTGCCATGTAGAGCCTGTGTCTAAATTACACCCTGGTGATTGAAGGCTGTCTTTTGTTTTTGCCTCTGATGAGCAAGAATTTCCCCTGCCAGCTTGGGATGTCTTCTCTAATCTGTTACCCTGACTTCTTTAATTTTCCTTGCACTGCAACAATTTACCATGGCCCTGAGCCTCCTGCCCGCGGCAGGCATTTCCCTCACGCATGCAGAGGGCAGCTCTGCTGGTGCCGATCTGGTGAAGATGTTGTTGTCCAAAATGGGGCTGTCTCTCAACTATTTTGGTGGAGCCTGGTAATTTGTCTGAGATGGAAAAATCCTCAAACTGCAGTCAGTGCCTGGGATACTTGAGTGGAAAATGACAAAATTATAACATGGCTCATCTGCCCATGGTGAATTACTCTGTGTCTATGTATAGACCTATCGGCCTTGGTCTGGACCAGCCAGCGTGCCCGTAAAGGTATCTGGGGCTTTGTTTTGGCTCCGTAGCCTCTATGTTGGGTTAAACGTAGGGGAAGCGAAATACCCATCGCCGTGCTAACAACAGAGGGTTGTTAGATCCGGGCGAATCTCTATTCCTGCTGGGCCAGAAGCCAGCGACCTCCTCTCCTACTTCAGCCAGGCCCAGGCAGAGGGGCTGGGAGGGACAGACGGATGCTTTCTCCTCCCAGCAGGAAGGAAGACCTGCCCTAGGCCAGAGGGAGATCTCCAGGAGCCGTGGTGATGGTGGCCAAACACTGGGGTGACTTCGTGTAGGTGTTTCTCGGTTTTGGTGGAACACAAGTGTATCACAGGAACTCCTGAGCACTAACAAATGACATAGGAGCCCCCAGCAGCAACTGGAGTGCAACTGGCCCATGGCATCCTGCTTTGGAGACTGGTTCCTAGGCAGAGACAAGGCATGAGCAAGAAGGTGCCTGGAGCTACCCAGACTTGAAGTGAAAGCCTAAATGCAGCAAGCTTATTAGTGCTCAGCTGGGCTGGAAGATGCACATGAGGTCACTCAGGGAGTTTGCCTTAGTCCTCCACCCACTTGTGTCCTCAGGCTGGGGCCATAGTGAGCAGTTCCTAGGGGAGTGGAGCCTGCCTGATGTGCAGGACCTTGCAGCTAGGCATGGTGACCGCAGGAAAAGGCACCCTGTACAGCTGGTTGCTGGAATCAGGAAACTTCTTTTAGACAATATCTAAATGAGCATCCTCTCTGAGAATCGGCATTTGAAGCCTAAGCTGTTGTTTGTGCCAAGACCTTCCCTTGTTCCTTGTGCCCAGCCTTTCCCACTGGGCACTGCTGCCCACAAGCTGGTTGTTTACAGGGCAATGACCACAGGCAGCAAGAGCCCCGAGCTGATTTAGGGTCATCAGGCAAAGGTCACACAGGCAACACCTACGTTTCCAAGTCTTGGTGTCCACATTGAAGCAGGATTCTGCAGCTTATTTTTGTTACCATCATGAAATGAATCCGGCAGCTCTCTGAGATAGGGTGCGAGATAAGCCTACAACAAACTCGAGTAGACAAGTAATTTTCTTTTAATTGCTGTTGTAGGGCAGTAGAAATTAAAAACCATGTGTCCAAGGGTATACACGCCCTCATCCCCTGATTAGATACATATAATGAGATGGAAAGCTAATCTATCATATTTAGAATCAGTCAATTAGAGGGTTAGGGCTATAGATGCATTTAGCTTTAGCATTAGGGAGATATTTAAACCACATGCTGTACTTAGTCATTACCATGCTAAGTGATAGTAGATGCAGGTCATCCTATATATGGGCCATAGTAATCAGCTTGAAGTATTACTAATTAAGCCTTTTCACCTCTGGGCTCCCTTCCATGCCACCACACATAAAATGGGCCATCAAGGTCATGGTGAGATGCTCTTTAAAACCCAACACCCACTGCTTATTGTGGAATGGAGAGTGATTTGGCTTTCTAGTTCAGCCTCTGCTGTGTGGAGAGAGTTGTAAACAGCTCGCTCTATTTATTAGATATTTTACGTCTTAGTCGCCAGAAAAAATAAATGGTGGCAGATGCCAGCTGGCCACTGCTAGCCCTTTGCTGGGCCAGCTGCCTGCCTAATGTTATTTGAAGCCCCAACACTTGGGGGTGTTGGTTGACAAGAAGCTCAACATGAGCTGGCCATGTGCACTTGCAGCCCAGAAAGCCAACCGTATCCTGGGCTGCATCAAAAGAAGTGTGACCAACAGGTCCAGGGAGGTGATTCTGCCCCTCTGCTTTGCACTGGTGAGACCTCACCTGGAGTACTGCATCCAGCTCTGGAGTCCCCAGCACCTGAAGGACATGGACCTGTTGGAGCGAGTCCAGAGGAGGCCACAAAGATGATCCGAGGGCTGGAGCACCTCTCCTATGAAGACAGGCTGAGAGAGTTGGGCTTGATCAGCCTGGAGAAGAGAAGGCTCTAGGGAGACCTTAGAGCACCTTCCAGTACCTGAAGGGGCCTACAGGAAAGCTGGAGAGGGACTGTTTACACGGGCATGGAGTGATAGGACAAGGAGTAATGGGTTTAAAATAAAAGAGGGTAGATTTAGATTAGATAGAAGGAAGAAATTCTTTACTGTGAGGATGGTGAGGCACTGGAACAGGTTGCCCAGAGAGGTTGTGGAGGCCCCATCCCTGGAAGTGTTCAAGGCCAGGTTGGATGAGCCTTTGGGCAACCTGGTCTAGTGGAGGGTGTCCCTGCCCATGGCAGGGGGGCTGGAACTAGATAGGCTTTAAGGTCCCTTCCATCCCCAACCATTCTATGAGTCTATGACCATCCAGATGAATAAACCATGTTAAAGCGAGTGCGGCTCAGGCATCTCCCTCCTGGCAATCCTCGCTCTCATTTTTGGAGGAAGTCAATGAAAGCTGCAAATGCTGTAGTCTGGAAAGCAGCTTATGCGATTAGGCAGAAGGTCAAAAATAGAAAAGCCCACAAAGAAGGCCTAAAAGATTGTGGGTGTGATACAGTGATGCCCAGCGATAGCTTCGCTACCTCCCTACGCACCCCCTGAGATGCAGCTGGGCACCCCAAGGTCCTCAGCTGGCTCTGGTACCAGCCCATTCACCACAGGAGTTCATGGACTCCCTCAGGCCAAAAGCTCTTGATGGCTTTATTTTTATATGAATGGGGTTTGCATCTGCTTTTAAAGCTCTGCTGTGTCAGGCTGGTGGCAGAGCCACAGGCCACCCCGCTGCAGGTGGCCAGGAGAACGGAGAGCTTTGCAATGCCTCCCAGCCAGGAGAAAGGCAGCACGTGGCCATGGAGAAGGAGGTGCAGCATCTCTTGGTGCTCTCCAGCCCAAGGGGAGCTACTTTTTTGGACCAGTTTCACTCTCACAGTATTACTGAGGCATTCCCAGCATCACCCGGGCCTCACTTTGCTGAGAGACAACCGCCTTACCTCCACCTCTCCATCCTTTCCTCAGAGGTTAATTGCTCGATTTCTACCTTCATTTCTGGTCTCTCAGGAATCTGAGTAAAATCATCTCACTTGCAATGGGTAAAGCTGAATACATGCCCATAAAAACCCTTTCCAGGCACTTGAAAACCCATCAACCCCGTCCCTCTGTGGCAAGTCTTTGCAAGCAGGCAGGAGCTGGCATGGAGGTCTTGGAGGTGGGTGCTCCCTCTCTGTCTCAGGAGAACTCCAGGAACTGGTGCTGCTCACCAGGAACTGGGAAAGGTATCAGCTTTGGCATGGACTGAGACCAGGAAACGATTCAGAATGTCGGGTATTTTCCAGGACACAGGGCAAGCAAGCTCCTCGGCCGGCTGTGGCCAGCTGGCGAAGATCCCTCAGGGGAAGCTGCCAGGTTTGGGGCTGATGGAGACCTGCCCCAGGGAGGTGGAGCAAGGATGATGCAATGGGCCATGGTTCTTGCACCGCCAAGGAGCCCGGGCAGCCGATTGGGGCCGGGGTACGAGCAGGGAAAGTGGCCGTGGTGGCCGGAGCAGGTGCTGGGCAGTCTCAGGGCAGTGCAGCATGGCAGCAGCTCTTCACTGGGCTCCGGGGGGGGCTGCCAGAGCTATTGGCTTTCTTGGCAGATCCCCGGTGCTTTGCTATCTGTTTTATCTTTGCTATCTGTTTTTATCCCATGGGCAAGGGACTCTAGATGGAGCACAAAATCTCGATGTAGAGTCAATTTAGCAGCAAGCGCCTGTGGCAAGAAGCCTGTCACAAACATTTTGTGTTTTCCCCACATGCAGACCACTGCATTGGTAACACGTTCCCGTGCTCACACCATGTCCCACTTACTGCTCTCCCTCTTCCCTGGCAAAGCCCCTGAAGGCGGCTGGGGAGGTACGGTGGGGTGGGAAGCATGGGGTTGGAGCAGCAGTGATGAAACCAGCCACAAAGCAGCACTGTGCATTGCCAGCTGCAGGATCTGCAGTCGATGGTGGCTACCATAACCCCAATGATATTTGACTTATGCTGACAGGGAAACTCAAGCAGTCAGGCAACAGCAGGGCTGTGCATTCTTGTCCCATGAAATGTGCTCTCCAGGGGGGTAAAATTGTCTTCTTGATTTTTTTCCCTACTTCTTAGCCAATGACCACAGGTCTTGGAGGGACTTTCCATCTCTCACCAGTCTGGTTAGCAGGTCATGTTCAGCTGCACCTCGGGACTTGCAGGTTGGTCAATCACTGGACAAGTCTTTGCAAATCCACGTTAAGTCATGCCAGCCTACAGACATGCCTCGCTCAGTACCTACATGATCTTTGTATTGTCTCATTTACCCTCCTCCCTCTCCTTTTGTGTTTTTGCCCATCTGTGATCCTCCAGTGGCATTTCAGTTCCCCGTTTGGGGAGGAGCGGCATTGTACCAAGGAGAAACTATAAATGTGATCTCTGAAAAGTTGATTTTATCACTATTTGTGACTGTGTTTTGTTTTGAGGGAGTTGTTTGTTGTTCATTTACCCAGCTTGCCAAGCTGCTCCTGTGCTCAGTCAGCGCTGGAAGCCGGCATAAATAAGCACAGCTCTGCCCGGGTGGGTAGGGATGTGTCTGCTGTGGGTCTGCGTCGTGTGAGCAGAGCGTTGCCATGGTCTTGACGTGCCAGCTTTGGTGATGGCACAGCCGGGAGCTCCCTACGCTGCACCATGGTGAGGCTGGAACCGCTCACCTTTTCCCATGAAGGGAGACGGGTCCCCTCAGCACAGGGAGTTAGTTATTCCCGCTCATCGCCATGTTGCTCCGGCAGAGCAGCTTTCAGCCCCGCTGCACCACAGCCCAGCAGTGCCGCAGCACCTCTCCGCTGGGCCGTCCCAGCCGCCCGCGCTGGCACAGCGGGTGGGAAGGGCGCAGGGAGCATGGAAAGACCTGTGCAATCAAGGAACCTCCTCGATCTCCACCATATTGTGGTGTGAGGGATCCATATGATCCACCACCGTTTCTTTGTTGCCGTTTTGGCTGTTTTGCCCTCTGAACTTTGCTGGTTTTCCGTAGGCACCAGAAGTGTCCCACCAGCCTTCCTCTGAGCCCCATGGCCCATCTGCGAAAGCCAAGAGCAAAGGGCTGAAGGTGTGGGGGTCCTGCACATCGGGGACCCTCAGCTGGTGTCTCTGCTAGGAAAGATGAAGATTTCTTTGCCAGCTGGGTACTGTAAAAGGACGGCCATGCTGTGAACGAGAGGGTGGAGCCAACAGGAAGCGCATGTGTGTTTTATATGTGGGGTGAGAGCCTGGATTTGCAGAAGTGAACTTTGGGTTATGGTTTTGGGACATGCTGGGGTTGGGTGGGATTTTTTTCCTGTTTGCTAGCTCTAGGTCTCATTCAAGAGGTCTGAATTTCTGAAGGGAGCTGCTTAGCCTGGGCTCCAAGCCTGTATTCTTGGTGATGGCGATGGAAAGCCCACCCGTGACCTGAGGCACCGTCGGCTTTTCAAAGCCTGAGCCCAGCAAAGCCCTCTGTGAAGCATTACGTGACACCTCCTGGTGCTTCCCCAGGGAAAAGAGCAAGAGAGCCCTCTCCTATCTACCTGCTGTGGGGATTTTGGGGGAAATAAAAGGCAATACCTGTGCTGGGCACCCAGCTGCTGAGGTGGTGTGAGCATTGTGGGGACCGCACCCCGGCACTGTGAAACGAGGGCTAAAAGCAGACCTGCCCTGTCTGAGCAAATAACGCAGGCTGTCGGGACATTTAGTTGCTGCTTGGCTGTTTGCCCCTGTTACAAGGCTTGGCTAGGAGGGGATTGCATTTCTTGCAACATCCCCTGGTGAAGTAACGTGGGTTGCCAGAAGTATTTGTCTACTGGGACACGCAGCAAACAACCCGGCTGTTTGTCCTGGCCTCCTGCCTGGTGGCTGGTGCCAAATGCTGCTGCCGTCCCTGTGGGATGGAGACCTGTGCTTGCCGCAGGAGGAGGCATCTTTTCAGCTGAAGGAAGCCCAGAGGCCAGTTTTCTGGGGTTCCCGCTACGGGACCTGAGCAGGTGCCACAGTGATATGGGGAAGCCAACTCCTTGCTGCATTTGCTGCTTGGCTTCAGCTGAGGTTGATGCATCGTCACAGCCAGCAAGTCAAACATTGCAGGCAGTGTACTTTACTGCTTCCTTGATCACCTCCAGCTGAATCACTCGATATTTGTTCTGATTACAAGGCCTTTCTTATCAGAGCTTTTTACTACTTCGCCCCTCCATTTTCCCCCTTCCTGGCACACCATGGGTCATCTCCTGACCTGCTGTGCTGTATTTGCAAACTGCCGGGGTTTCCATCCCAGCCCAGTTAGCCGGGCAGGCTTGGCATCCCCACCCTGTTCCCAAGGCACGTGTCAGGACTCACTACGGGCTCTGCCTCGCCATCCCAGGGGGATTTAGCTGCAGCACTCGGCATGTTTTTGGCTCCTTCCCACCCACCCTTTGTGCTTGCATTGCTGCTCCCATGGTGCTCTGCTCCTTCTCACCCCTGGTTTGCAGATCCAGGTTATTAGTGCAAAACGCCACCGATCCCAGTGGCATCACCTTGCCAACTGGGAGGCCAGCAGCCGAGCGGCAGCTGCCCACCATGGAGCTGGTACCTTCGGTGTCGTGGCAGGCAGGCGGTGAGGCAGCAAGGGCTCAGGCGAAATCCACCCTTCGGCATGAGTCACGGCCCTCTGCACCCGCTGAGTCAGCCAGCCTGGCAAATCAACACCCTCTCAGCTCGGAGTGGCAAATCAATCCCTGCCGCTTTGGAACAGGAATAGGGCAAATCAGGCAACTAGAGTTGCCCAAGAAGCCAAGGATGGGTGCTGATGGGAGACTGCAGAATGAAATGTCTTCCCCAGTTAAATCTCCTCTGGGACATCTCTGCAGCATCCTGGATTGCCCCAGCGTGCTCTGCTAGCAAGATGTGTCTGGGCTTGAGGTGAGAGTATCCCAAAAGCTCAACCTGCTCTGAAGTGGGCCCAAACACCATGTGTGTGGACATGCCCCGTGTCTCACTCTTCTCCCCTCCGCAGGGTCAGAGGGATGGGGTCCTCAGGAGCACGATTCACGGCTGCCCTCCTCAGAATGGAGAGCCTCAGCTGGTTCATGGCCCATCCCAGCAGGAGTGTGCCCCAATTCCAGATGTGGCCCCAACCCAGGCAAAACCACACGGGAAGTTTCCAGCCGCCCTTGGGGACAGCGGGTGGGTGCCGCCATTGCCGTACGCTGGTGAGGCTGGTGTGCGGAGCAGACATTTCGAGAGCTGTGGTCGCACCCCTGCAGCGTCCAAGAGCTGCCCTCAGGGCCTGGGTCTGACCGGGGGGGGGGTTGCAACTCTTCCCCCCCTGCCCCACACGGTCCCTTTCCCACCCCCCACCATCAGGGATCCTGAGCAAGGTGAGGCTGCCTCCCGGCCGGCATCACTTTACTGCGCCATGTATTTCTGCTGCAGCTGATTAAAGCTCCGAGCGAGGCAATTACGGGGTGCGGGGTGTATAAATAGGAGGTGCTGGGGTATCGCAGGGTGGGGAGAGGAGCTGCTCGACCATGTCAGAGAGTATCTGGGGGTGTATTCGGGGCTTGCTTCTACCTTTCTCACACCACCTCGTACCCAGCCTGAGCCGCTGGGTCACCTTCGTGGGATGGTGGTTTCCAGTAGTGGTTTGTGGTGGCTGGCACTGGACTCGAGGGATTTTTTTTTTTTTTTTGTGTCTTTGACTTAGCGATGTCTTCCCTCCCTGGCAAGAACGCTTGAAGCCGCCGGGGAGCCTGGCCCTCCTCATGTAGGCGTCCAGGCAAAAGCAGACCCTGGAAACCCATGGCCAAGTGGGCTTTGCCCTTAGCGTTTAAGAGTTCGCTCCAACTTTATTTTCAAGGACTTTTTCTCAAATTGCAATAGTGAACTAATAAAAGATAATCTCAAAGAAGGAAAGCTGAACCCAGCCCGGCACCAGGGCATTGAGCATCCCTCTCACATCTCAGGGCTTTTTTTCTTTTGGCTATTGGCTTTATTTGGATTTTTCTTTCTTTTCTCCTCAGAAGTCAGCTGTCTGTGTGCCGTGCTGGCTTCCATCTGGATGAATCCAGCTTTTCTTACTGCTGCTCCACCTTCCTATCTCCTGGAGCTAGAAAGTGGTTGAGACATGGTACTCATGTGCATATACATGTTGTATACGGAGAGATTCGCTATTAATCTTAAACACGCTTTGATCAGAAAAGTAATAACTTGCTGGCATGAATTACTTTACAAATTTTGCTTTTGTGGAGAGAAGGTCCTTGGCTTGAGCTTTTCCTTCCTAACAGAAACAAGTTATATCTGACAAACTAACCTTGCTGCTTTCGCTCACAAAGCAGTAATTTACTCTTCAAGCGGCGGCATCGCAACTTATCATCCCTGCAGCACCATTTACTCAGCAGCGCAGTCAGCATGGGGTGCAAGCGATGGGGTTACTATCTGCTCTGCACCGTCTGGCATGACTTTCCCCTTCTCGGGATATTTTAGGACACATAAACTAGAGAGGAAATGTTTTTCTTCATGCGAGGAAATTCAAGTCACCACAGGACCAAATTTATCCCACAGAGTAGCAGCTACAGCTCCCAGTAGATCCAGTGGAAAATAGCTGTAGCCCAGCAAATTCCACTTTAGCCCATACAGCTGCAGAGCCGTAAAACGCTTGGATGTTTCCCTGCACAAAGCTCCTGTAAATGCTTCCTGCAGCCTTGACTCCTGACCAGCCCAGCCTCCAGGGCCGCCTGAGCTGAGCCAGGACTTTCCAAAGAAAATTCCGTCAAACCCTTCCCAATTTCTCTGGTTTGTGTTTTGTGCAGCACTCTGATGTGAAAATATTGATTCTGGACTTTAAAGGAGCTGCTTTGTATATTTGACCAATTCAATGGTACCAAAGTTTGGCCTGAACTGTCCTTATCTGGCTCCTTTTTTATCTTTTTAATGCAGCCTTAAAAGCGCAGTAGGTATTGACATTAGGAAGAGCCAAATATAACAATGATGCAGCATAAATCCTATAGCTGGCCAATATTGTCCATCTCAACTACATGCAGTTTTCTCTTTTTTTCGTTCTTTTAGCCTCCAGATTGTATTTTAAATGGAAAATTGTAAAGGCCATTTCAGGAGAATTTTAAGCATTTATGCATAAACAGGGAAAAGTCAGGCTGAGCTGTTTGCCGATTGAAAAAAATACAAAAAACCCAAGGAGCGTGTGCAGTACCGTGGTGTTTCTATAGGCCGGCTGGGAGGTGCTGAGCTCTGCTCAAACCAGAGCTGCTTGCTCTCCCAGACGCTGAAGGAGCTTTTCCCCAGGCCAGCACCCTGCTTCACCCTCGGTGCCGATCCACTGCTGCTACGTCTGCCGCCAACACCGAGGGATTTGGTACAGAGGCTTCAAATACATGGGTCCAAATTCCCATTAGTGTGAATTAACACTCTGTGAGCATCATCCCCTCTCCAGCAAGGCGTAACTCATCCCGTGGCAGGGGCTGCAGCTCCAGCGCCAGCTCCAGCCATTGCTTTGTTTTCATCCAGGATCATTGCAAAGGGCACATATTGGTCTCGGTGATCTCGTAGGGCTTGACGCTGCCCAGCGCAGCCAGGCGGTGGTTTTCAGTCTGTCCCCAGAGGTCTTGGAGGCCTGGGGTATAACAGGCCAGCCAGGAGGTTGGGGAACTACAACCTGCTTTGCATCTCTGACAACAACCTTCAGCTGTTTAATTGTAGTGTCTACTCCTCCTTCCCCACCTTGCAATCAGCAAATGAAGGCGAGTGAAAGGCATAATCAGCTGCGTGTGGCTTTATAGTCTTCTGCTCTGCCTTTTGGGCTGGTTGCAGCTTGGCAGCCATATGTGGGGAGACGGGAGCCTGTTCCTGCACCCTCTGCCTTTCTCAGGGTCTGATCCAGCCAGGGCATGGTTTCACTCCCAAATTCCCCCACAGGACTGAGGTATTTTTAATAGTCTCATTATATCTACTAACAACTTGAAGAAATGAGACTCAAAGCACTCTAGTCATGGATGGACCTGCCCGTGAATTTCTGTGTCTTGGCTTTTTCAGCAATTTCTGCGAGAGCAAACCTTTCCATGGGGTTGAAGGTGAAATGGGTTGTTACAAGGAGCTTGCCATTCACTAGGCCCCAGGCAAAACTCTTTTCTTCTTTTGGCTAACATTGGCTTAGCTTGTGCCTGTGCCCTCTCTGACTGCGATTTTCGTGGGAGCAGTGTTTGGAGGTGGTCTGGCCCCATCCTTTGCACCCCAAACTCCCTGGCCTGGTGCTGCCTCCTGCAAAGTAGCCCCAAAAGGGACTCTGATGATGAACTGTTTTGGTAAAGCTGCAAATGAACCCACCTGCAGCTCCAAAGCCCTGCAGCAAAGAGATCTGTGCACCAAAAAGCACTTTGCCCTCACTCAGTGGTGTCTGAGTGAGGTGCCATGCTGAGCCCAGCTGAAAATTTAACCCTTGGATGAAGGTGCATCAAAACCACATTTCCTTTAACTCAGAAGTGGTTTCTCTCAATTGAAACCTTTCCAGAACTTCATCCCACTTGAAACTGGGCACATCATTGTGTAAATTTTCATAGCAACTGGGTGCCCATGCTGAGCAATGGGCATCTCCCACCACTGCCCTGCACTGGTAGGGAAGACACATGGCAGAAGGGCAGATGAAGAGCCAGTGTGTGCTTTCTCCTCCAGCTCCCCATGTGCCATATCAGCACAAGCCAACCCATCATTTTGCAGCCAGTCTTGAGGACAAGGTGTCCGCAGTGCCTGCCATGGGGGCCGGCTGGGGACTGAAGGTCACCTCTCACTGGAGCAGCACTGCCCATGTCCGTGCGGCGTAGGAAGGCAGCCTGACCTGCCCCCCCGGCTCTGCGCCCGCTGATGCGAGAGGAAAAAAGAATTGTCCCTTGCCACCTGCAGCCTGCTCTTATCTCCTCTTGCCAGCATCCTGTCCCCTTACTTGCTCCAAGTGTTTTTAAAAGGCCAAAAGGCAAAGCAGGAGGCTAAAGGGTGGAGGATTTCCTCCCGGGCATGGCTCGGTGACACCGTGGGTTGAGCGCATGAGTGTGGCTATTTCGGACACAAAGCAGACAGACCGAGCGGTAAAGGGATGGCTCCTTTCATGGCATGGCCACGTGTGCCTGGGCCCTCTAAGGGGGACTGGGGAGGTCTCACTGCGATCGATGGGGTTCATGGGGACACGCTGGAGCTGGGGATGCCATGGGGGCTGTCGTCCGTGTGTGTCCCCCCCATCAATTTTAGATTGGTGAAATCCAAAAACTTTCTGGACTGCACCACGGTGCAGGACCGAGGAGGTACTGGAAGTAGGTCACAGGCTTCCTGCTGAGCCCAGCAACAGCTTTGGGGAGAAGCTGGTGGGTCTCATGAGGCTGCACCCCACCATTGCATTTGGGGCAGAGGGAGGATAAACCATCCAGCTTTCTGTTTCCAGCCTCTTTGGCTTCCTCACAGAGCTGGAAAACAATGAAAAGAAAGTGTGGGGAGAGAGAAGGAAAATCTTGTATAAGTGAGACAGAGTGTGGCCTCCAAAGCTGGGACCTGTTGTCGTGGTCTCGTGGGAAGCTGCTGGCTGCCGCGGGACCTGGTCTGATGCACGCCCGGCAGCATTGCAAAAGTGCTCTCAGGAGCGTCACAAGCCATCTTTACTCTCTCCAGCTCACCTTAAAAGGTGAGGAGCTGAAAGGACCCTGCCTAGCACAGCGTGCATCAGACCTGGTCCCATTGCAACCAGCAGCTTCCCACGAAACAGAGAATCTGCCCTGAACGGCAGCCGTGTGCCGTGGGCAGCCTGGCACGGCTGCGGTTCAGGGCGGATATCGCACTACGTTCAGCTCACACAGGGGCAGGGGGGCAGAGCTGAACTTCACATAACCCTGCTAAGACTAAAGCAAGATCAGCTGAGAAAACTAGCCTGGCTTTCCACTGCTGCCAGTCCCGGCAAAAGCCAGGGACGGAGCAGTCCGGGCTCAGACAAAACAGCTCGCTGGGCTTTGTTGCCGGCCTTTGTCTCCCTGTGGGCAGTTTTCCGCAAGACTGGTTCCCCCTCTCCCTGTAAAGCTGTGCAAAACTTGCATATCGTGGCACAACATGAAGGGATGAGCTAAGAACCAGAGCTCACAGGCCACTTGAACTCAGCTTAAAGCAAAGGTGAGGGTTGTTCCTTTCCCCGCAGGTGAATTTACGCTCCTGGGGCTACATGAAATACTCTAAAGTGATGAGGGGGAAAGAATCTTCAAATTGAAGAGTTTCTGGAGAAATCCCAGAGGCTCCAGGCTACTTGCTTGGGACAGAGGAGCAGGAGTATTTGAAGCTATTCGTGCCCTGAGTTAATGCTGTTGATGGATGTCTTCCTTACTGCATTTGGTGAAAGAAAGTCTGAAGCTTGTTTAGGCTGCCAGTCTATCCCGGCAGTTTATTTTTAGCTGAGATGGCTTTGCGAGAACGCAATGGTGTTGCAACACTATAGTTCTTGTTTGTGGTTCCCCTGTACTTTGGTGTTGGAGTAAGTGAAGGCTCCTGACAGGCTCATTGTGCTAGAAAATGCAGAGATGTTGCAAGAGGCCGTTCCCTCCCAAGGAGGCAGCGTCTAAGAGAAAAGACCTGCAAAAGCAGAAGGGAGTTGGCTTTGTGTGCAGCCTGCTGCAAAGTGATGCTGCCATGGATCTAGGTCCTTGTTCCAGCCCCACAGCCCCACTGTGGCATGAGCCATCTACCCTGACCCCACGTGCCCCAGCATCGCTGCCCAAGCGACCCGTGGACCTTCTCCTTCGAGGGGATGGTGATGAGAGGTCCCTGCCGTGGGTTGCACCTCCTTCCAGCTCTCCTTCGAGCCTTGCCATTTCTTGCAACCTCTAAGGGCTTGCACAACTGCTTAGCTTTCCCCTCCATCCTCTCCATGAGCATGAACCACACCTAAAACCAGTTTTTCTAACTCCAGCAGTGTCGTTGTGACTGTTTGAAGTGACAGCGAGGGGAGCCAACACAGGTCCAAGGAGAAGACAAAGTTGATCTCCGAGGGCTGAAAGGAAATCTCAACCCACAACTCAACGCTGTAACTAAACCTGTCTGCGAAAAGCAGACTGCACAGTCCAGCTTCTTACCTGTGTAAGAGATGAAACATCAAAGGAATAAGGATCTGGCCTCCTTGATTACTCTTCCTTCACTTGCACGTGCTTTATGCCCGTGCAAGTCCATTAACTTCTGCCCAGGGTAACACAAAGCGGAATGAGGTACCTGATCTGCCTCTTTTTAGGCAACACAACCTGAGATTATAGCTGTGCTAGCTTGGTACGCTGCGCTGTAAATCCCTACACGTTGGTTCCCTGTCTCCTCCTCAAGTTTTAAAGGATGCCGACAGCTTTCGGCCTGTTTTATGATTTCATGGCAGTTGCTTGACAGATCAATATGAGAATTAATTAATCTTGGCTACAGGGTAGGCAGCAGCTCAGGCAGCCCAAGAGCAAACAAGGTCAGCATTTCAGCAACAGCCCATTTTGAGAACTTGCTGGGGCTCAAGCAGAGCAGCCTCATCTCTGATTTTTATTTGGATCACTGCTCTCTTGCCTTGTTTGCAAGTTCTGTCCTGTTGGAGAGGCTGATGTAAAGCCAAACCCAGAAGACTACGGCAGATGATTCTGAGCCATCCAGGGAGCGAGGATTAGGGCAGGGGCAATGTTTAGCTCACAAACATACAGTCACTAAAAAACAATTATTGACTTAAAATTCCTTTGCTGATGTCCCAACTTTCATTTGATGATGTTAAAAGGTCAGAAGGAAAATTAGAGCTTTTTTGCCCTAATCCCTTTAAGTGCTAAATTCATGGAAAGCAATTGAACCAACAATTTAGATTAAGGCAATAGCTTCAGATGATGGAGAGACTCTGATCCTCAAAGGATGCCTGAATGAAATGCGGCTTTTCAGAATGAGATTGGAGTTGCCCTTGGCCTCCTGTTACAAAGATCCTCCCCGTTGGTTTGGTAAGTGAATAATCCAAGACTACCATGCTTATTGCAGTGCTCAGCTCTGCAACGTGCCCTTAGATCACAGCGAAAGACTCCGAGCGGTAACAATAAATACAGGGGGAAAGAAAGATCTATGTCAGATTGGCTCCAAATTAATCTCTTTCCCAAACAAATCATTGCTGCTACTAGTGAATAGCATTTATCTCGTTGATGCTGCTCCTTACAGTCTTTGGTAGGGCTGAAATATCCTTTTTTTTTCTTTTTCTCCTCCTTGTCTAGCCTTTTTCCAAGCTTTCTCTGGATCTTTAGGGCACAGAGAGAGGATGCCCTGAAGGACAGGAGGGATGCTCTCCTTCCATGGAAAGGAGCCCAGCGAGTACCAAGCACGGCAAGACGGCAGATCCCAGAAGAGGGCTTGAGGGCAGCGTGGCTCCTTTCTCCCCAGACCCCCGGTCCCAGACCCTGCTCCAGCCGAACGCCCTCGGCACAAGCAGGCAATAATCCAACGGGCTGCGAGATGGGAGATAGGATCTTGTACGGTTCAGCTGGGTTGTAGCCAGCTTGTTTCCTTGGTGCCTCTGTTGATAGAAGGGCTTTTACTGCACATACAAGCCTTAGCAGAGACAAAACTCATGTCTCCTCTTTTAATAGGAGAATTGACAGATATGACGCTGTCAGCAAAATATGTTTTCCATGTATGGCTCTGGGTAGGAAAAGAGCCTGTCCCTGCAGCTATGCTTAGCAAGCAAGGGGAGGTCCTGGGGACAGGAGACCAGGTTTGTGTCCCCTGCAGCAGGGAGCCACCAGCCAGCCTGCACAGGGGCTGGATGTCAAGGGAGGTGCCTGGCTGTACCCTGAAAACTAGAGCACCTGTAAGGGCTAAGCTGGTGACATGTCCCGTTAGCTTTCTGGAGAGGTGCCTGTGCCGCTGGCCCGCTGGCAGAGATGCCTTTGCCCACCCAGCTGGAGCAGAAGGCACTGGGATGGAGATGTGGCTTCTCCTCCAAAGCCCTCCTCAGGACTAGAGAGGAGACCACTCAAGGCGAAGACAATCCTGGACTTTCACACCAAGCCTGAGGGGTGATGGATAGTGGTGTGTGGATTTCCATGGCACAGCCCCTATCAACTGAGTTTTACTGTTATTATTCCCATGTGAGATGGCCCTTGGTAATCTAAAGCACAATAGTTAGCTGTCTTGGTGAAGGAGAAAAACCCTCGTATTAGCAGCAGCAACAGGTTAAATTCCCATGTACCACTCTTGCACAGCAGTTCCAGCTCTAGCCTGAGCCCCTTGGTTTCATTTTTTCTTTTCTTTTTTTTTTTTTTTTTTTAAAGTTTTAGATTTTCCTAGGATATTTCTTGTCCTGAGAACAGTTCTGAGAAACATGTTTTCCATGACTGGTTTCTTCAGAAATGTTATTACTGGCCTGGGATAATTCTTATACAATAAGATTAAGTTTCTCTTGCTGGAAAATTCAGACACTACAAATTTTTAATATCAAAACCCAAACAAGTAATAACAAGTAATTTCCTAAGAACTTACACAATCTGGCATTGGTAGTCTTTCATGGGAAAATGCTTCATTCCAGTGTGTGTGTCTATTTTTAAGGAAAATGGAGTGAAAAGAAAAACACAGAGGATAATTACAAACCTCCACTTATCAACCTGCTTCTAACCATTCTTTGGAGTGGTAGGTAAACATGCAAAACACTGAACCGCTCTGTATTTTTATGCTGCTTTGAAGTGTGAGTTCCAAAGAAATTTTAACTCGTATCACTTCAGCATTTCCATAACTGAGTCGTGCCGGTGTCTTTGGATGGCAGCCACCATTTGGCTTTCCAGAAAGAGGTCCAAAGCAGATGGCCTGGTTGGAGATACCATGTCCTTAGCCAAGAGGAGAGATGGGCAAAGGAGGGAGCTGTCAAAGTCCTTCTCGTGCACTACGTCCCACCACACAGCCCCGGTGCTCCAAGGTGGCATCTTCGAAGCACAAACACGTTTGCAGAAGAGGAAGCGAAGTCCTTGAAGTTTTTCAGAGGTGACTTTTTGGGGATGCTTTAGTTGGGGTACACTCCCTGCTTCAGCCAAGCACGTGCGTGTCATGCTCCCCCTTTTCTTCTGGCTGCAGCACATAATCTTGTCTAAATCTCCGGAGTGGTGTGGCAATGAGAGATGCTGGGTGTCGACACGCGGGAGCCTCTGCCATCAGCAGATGCAGGTGTTGGCAAGTGCAGGCGGGCTTCTAAAAATATCCTGCGTGCTTTATTCTTGTTTCAAAGGCCATTAAGTATTTCTATGAGAGTCTTTTTCATCTTCAGCATGGAGAACTGCCTAATACTCCCACACATCCTTTATAATCCCCTGAATCTCAGGTTCTTCCAAATGGGAATATCTGGGCTGCAGATCTGTGCAAGAAAATCTTTACTGCTGTGCTGCAGCACCAAGTAATATGGGCAACGAACCTGAATTTCTTCTCATTTCAGCTGTCCTTACAACATTGTAATTCTACCAACTGCAGGCCGTGGGTTTACTTCCCATATCTGTAAAGTGCACAATCAAATCCAATTACTCTTCACATGAGCATAATCCACGCATGTGACTTTTTAATGCGGAATATTTAGGTCTGATTCATAAATAGCAATGAAGTGTCGTGAGGAAGTGTCGGCTCAGCCATAGGCACCTTACCAAACCCAACTTAGAACCGTGCAAAGGCAGGAGAGACCAAGGACCAGCCTTAAAAACAAAAGCACATCGCTTTTCTCTTGCTCTGGGTCTGCCGTTGTGTTTCCAGCAGTGTGCTCTGTGATTCCTAGCAGACCGGGTGTTTAGTTATCCTAATGTGTTTGCTTAGGCACCAACATTAGTGTCAAAAGCACTTAATGCAAAGGAAACTTCCCAGGAGTGCACCGGTTGCTGCCAGAGCAATCAGTCTTGTTTTGGGCGCGTATACACTGCGCGGCATTTACTACTGCGGGCTGGATAATGAATTACCCACAAATTCTGAGTGTAGCTCAGAGGTTTGCTTCCCACCAGGCCATCTGTGAAAAAGCTGCTGTGCCCCATATCGGGTGCCCGTGAGTCCTCCCACACTTGCATCAGCCGCTGATGACAACAAATCTGAGCCGAGGATGGAAATACTTATTCTTGGCCGATGCTGCTATCTCGTTTTGAGCTGATGATTCAAACCGGTATCACTGAGGCTGTAATATGGTGACACTCCCTCACTTTGGACACTGTTCGTGAAAAATCATGTTTCCCATCAGGCTAATTAGGGCTGGGTAATTGGCCAGGCTTGGTGGCCTGGGAGCCCCTGGTGAGGTCTCTGACCCCTTTCCCAGCCCCTGGCAAACGCTTTGCCCCGCTGCCTTGGGGCTGGCTGGCGGTTCTCCTCTGCCCCCAGCTCTTTTTCTGTGCAAGCAGCTTGGTTTGGAAGCACAGCTTTAAACCAGGCTCACCTGAGCCTAGCTGCGGGTTTTGGGGCGGAGGATTTAGCCAAGAGCCTTCCCGTGTGACCCCATCTTTTAGTCAGCAACTGCAAGGCTCTGTCTTTGGGCTCTCCTTAGGCAAAGGAAGAGAGACCTTGCTCGCTCGCTGCTTTAGGAAGCCCTTTTTCTTTCATGATTTGTTTGCTGCTTTGATTATTTTTTTTTCCAAGTTTCTGTGTCTTTGATGTAAAGGAAACAGTTATGAGGAATTTGAGCTGAGCTGTGGAGGCAAAGAAGTAATTGGAGAATACATTTAAATCTGCTGCTGGAGTTTTGAAGGCAATTCAGAGTAATTTTTGGTTTCTAATCTCTTCTTTCAGAAAATGAGCTTTTTGGGGATTCCTGGCCATCGCATCTTGCCGGAGATGGGCGAATCCTCCCCGTGCCCATCGGGTACCTATCGGAAGGTGCCTCTTTGCTGTCGTTCACCATCTGCAGCTCAGCCCTGCCTCCAGCACCACAGCCTTCCTACCATGCCTGCTCCCTTCCCCGGGGGGCAAATACTCATGAGCTGTAAAAAGGAAAACACAATAATAATATTAATAATTAAAAAAAAAAAAACAACCCAACATTACTGTAGCTCAAGTGGTTTTATTCTACAGGTTCCAGTGCCAAACCCTTGCGCCTGGAAATATCCAGAGCTAATTCATCTCTACAGATGCCAGAGTCACCTTAATAGCAGCTGAATCAAAAATACGCTTCCCCACCCCTGCGTTGTACCTATATGTGGTGCTTATGGGCCCGCCAGAGCCTGGCAGTGACTGGCAGGGCACAGTCCCAGTTTCCTTGAAGGTGGAGGGTGGAGGATCCCACGCCTGCGCAGGAGCTTTCCGGAGGGAGCGGGGAAGCGGCGAGGCTGGTTTGCTCTTCCCACATGCCAATTTACTGCAACGCAAGGCAAGTCACCTCATACGCTATCATCAAAGTGGTGGTGTTTATTCCAGGGGATTTTTGGGGTGGATTTGCCTAAGGCTTGTGCCTGAGCTGGAGAGGCCATTAATTAGAGCAAACAATATTGACTTTCAGCCTCTTTTGAGAAACTGAGGATCGTTTTAAAGAGACAGATGCCTTGAAGGGCCTCGTGCCAATCTCCTCGCCATGCCAGGAGGGTCCAAGCCAGCCTGGCTCATCCCATCCCAGGCTGCAACCCCTCACTACCGAGGATTTAACATCCCCGCTACAAATCCATAGACTTGGGACTAGGGGAACTGTCTGACTTTCCATATATATATATATCTGAGGAAGACGGAGATCATTATGAACAATGCAACTATGCACAATTACTTGCAATGTGAATATTGCAAATACTATTTAAATCCCAAATCCGAGAATTTCTCATCCCGCGGAGAAGGGGTGCGAGCTCCCCCAGCCAGCTGCCGGGGTTGAAGCCAGCAGTTTAGCGCTGCCAGGGAGCAGAATTTGGAGTATTTGGGTGCAGAGAGGATTTCTGCAGCGGCTGCGTCTCTGTCACCACGTGCTTTGGCAGCTGAAACGCGGAGCTCCTCAAAGGGCACGCCATCAGATTTCCTGGCACGGTGCAATTCCCTGGACCCTTGGAATCTGCAGCCCTTAGAAAAGGTTTCTTGCTCGGGGCTTTGTTATTGTTTGATGTTTTAAAAACACTAAGCAGACACTACTCTCCTAATCCTGCCAGACTTGCAATGAAGCAGATATGTAATCCTTCATGGGTATTAAATTTAATAGGAATAAACTATATTTAAGAATTACACTGTCAAATACTTGCCTAAGCAGAGGAAAATATTCTTAATTTAAGCTTCTTCAGAAATCTATTTCCAGTTGTTATTGCCTGTGAAAGCCTCTGCTGCATGTGAGGGAGTAAAGATGAGAAAAATCAGCAACAGGCTCTTTCCTGGACACTTGTGGGAGAAACATTTCCCGGTAATATATGACTATATTCACATGCGTGCACATCCTTCTATACAACTGCTTTTTTATGTGTAACAGCAGACGTAGATGTATATTCAGGGGCACCCCTGCGCATAAGGAGAAGCCCCAAGCTGCATGGTATATATTCATGGCAGCTGAAGGATTTTGGGGGAGCGGGAGGGAGGTGTGCTGGGGGGCTAGGAGAGGGATGTGGTGGGAGCCCTGCTAGGGGCAGGCTCAGCCAGCTTGGGGAGCCATTCCTGCGGAGGTGTGAGCAACAGATGGGGGGGAATTGAATAAGGACTGGGGGGCACAGCCCTGAGGAGGGGAGCAGCGAGGAAAAGGCTCCAAGCCTCTGATTTTGGATCCATTTCTAACTTGGGTACTGTAGCTTCCTTTGCTGGGGGTTTGGCCCAAACATGGGGGCAAGCAGCTAGGTGTCCCAGCTGAAAAACAGGTTTCTCAGCTCAGTAAACATCTGAGTTAACTACCTAATTTAACAATAATTTTAGCAAGTGATTAAAAGCTTTAATTCAGTCTCTACTATTGGCACGAAAGGGATGAAAGGCTCTTTTCCAAGCCTCGGTCCCCCAGCGCTGTGGCTGGGAGCCCCGGTGCAGGCCGGGTGGTGAGGTGGAGCTGCTGCGGTGGTGGTACCCGAGGCACGGCTCATGCTAAGGGGAGGTCCTAAAAAAAAAAAAAAAGACTTTTGTGAGACTTCAGGTAAAAAAAAAAAAAAAAGAAAACCCCAGCTACTCTGGCCGTCAGCTACGTGGCAGGATGTGGTGGGCAAAACACAGAATGGTTGTTTCAGATGTTGAGTGGCTTTTCTCCGAGAAACAATTCCCATCCTCCTCCCACCAGCCGTGGCACAAGGCACCGGGAGTTGAAAGCGCAGAACCGCTTCAGAGGTGAGACCTGCTGAAATCCAGCTCATCCAGAGCCTGTCGCTTCCTATCAGGACATCGCACAAACAAATCCTACCTGACACGACGGCCCCCTCTCACCTCCGCTCGCCGCCCCCCCCCCCCCAGCCCGCCTGGTAGTCAGGCAAACACACGGGTTTAACTGTGGTTCACATGAAAACATTTTTCCATCTGACAAAACGAACCCCGTGGTATCACCCAGATCCATCTAGCAGTCAGCACAGGAACCGCCTGAGACCACAGGCTAATTAAGGAGCTTTTAAATAGTTTCCGCCAGCGATATGATAAAGTGCTGACTCTCGAGATGAGGAAATCTGCAGAAAGGTGACAGGGTTTTTCATGCCACCACCCTCCCCTTTCCTCTCCTATGACCAGCTATCGGCAGCTGCCTTCCCAGGAAAGCCACTTAACGCCGAGGCGGTGCTGGAAGATGCTCCTTCCCTATCAAATGCACTGATCGCCCCCGCCACGGGCTCTGGATGCTGCAAAGGGACCGTTGGCAGCACAGGGCTGACCTGTTTTGGGGGGGGTGGGTGCTTAGTGCTGCAACCCAGCCCCTTCATCTCAACAGGGTTTATTCGCATCTGATCTGTGCCGGGACAGTGTGGGCATCTCCAGGCTGCTCCCCTCCCTCCCGGCTCCAGCCTGCCGGGTCTCAGCAGGCTCAGCCTGCTCCAACGCGAACACGCTCCGCACCGAGAGCTGGAGTTTGCAGATGTCTGCCCTTAAAAACCCAGCAGAGCGGGGCGGGGGGAATGCCCACCAGCACCCCCAGGCTGAAGTAAGGGGGCCAGGCCCAGCACTGAAATGAGTTTGGGTTAGATCCTGATTAGAAGAGGGCAGGAGGAGTCTAAGCCAACGCGGGCCCCCCCTTGCTCTTAACCTCAGATGACCCCACGTGAAAGGCCGAGCACTAAAGCTCTGCCGGCCGCAGGGACCGGAGGCTGCTGGCAGCGTTCCTTCGTACCCACCCGCATCAAACTCCTCCAGAAAAGTCTGGGGTCCCAGCGAGGAGTTTTCGCAAGGATGGGACACTGGACGTATTAAAAGTAATACGTAATAAAATCATTTGCTGTAAAATGAGACTTTATGGGGACAAATCTTTGCAGGATTTGCAGGTCCCTTATCTTTGTTCAGGCATGTGCTGGAAAACCATCACCTAGATAACAACGGTGGGTCCTTTTTAAAGCAACACAGGTATTGTGTTTCATACATAAAGTACATATCCCTCAGAAAGCATTTAGTCTATACAGTTTGATGTTGGCTAAAACTTATGAGATATTAACATCTTTTGGATGGAGAATTTGAGCTGAATTTCACCACGGAATAAATAGACCGTCATCCCCTAAACTTGTTTTTTACAGAGTTTGAAATGTGTGATAAAAGGCACATATTTCTGTGGCTGAGTCACCCCTTGCAAACAGAGTGTCACATTAATGTTTGCCCAGAAACACCTTCCCTCAGAGCAGCCAGCCTTGACCCTTTCAGACAACATGAAAAATAATAATAATATATATATCATTTTAGTGGCTTTTCATACTGTCTGACCAGCTGCCAGAAGCTGCTTAGGAGCTGCCTTCCTCTTGAGGCAAGGACACAAACAGGAACTTGAATTATGTCCTCACTTTCCTCTTAAAAGGTAAAATTGACTTTTTAACAAATTAGAAAGGTCAGCTGATCACAGACTATTCTGTGATGGATGCTGTGCACCCGTCGACTGACGAAGGCTGTAAATCTGTAGTTCACCCGATGGAGCGATAAAGATTTACATGGGATGAGGACTGAGCCTGTCGGATTTATGTTAGACAGCGTGACTTTTGACTCCCGGTTATGTCCCAGGGAGCGAGGGAAAGGAAAAACTCACCTGAGCAAAGACGGCTGCTTGCCTCTACGTCTGTGGCAGCACAATATTGGCCTTTTAATTTCCTACCGATTAAACTGTAGGAAAACAAAATCTGCTTTGCCTAGAGCAATTTGGCTTCTGTTCAAAAGCTTTCTCATCAAAATGAAATATCATTTGCTGCGAAACCGCTAGCAGGAGGATAAATGTAGTTATAAAAGCAGCTATTTGTAAAACCCAAGTGGGGAGCAGCAAAATGCTGTAATTTAGGGTAAAATCTCTGCAAGAGCTCTGGAGGGCGAAACTTCATATAAAGCCCATGTTTCATCAGGATTGTCTAGTTAGTGGGTTTGTTCAGGTGCCCATCATGCAGATACAGAAGCGTTTTCTTTGCTAACAACTCTCCTGGCTTGTCTAAAGGATGAGCTGGTTGGCGTGGGGTTGGCGGGACCCGCCAGTTTGATATCGGTGTCCCCAAGCCCAGAGATGCGGTTGGTGGCATCTCGGTGGGAAGCACAGGGCAAGAAATGGCGGTGTAGCCTCTCGAACACCCACGTGCTGCCATGAGCAGGGCTTCGGGCTGGATGGCGAAGCGCTGGCGAAAGAAGAAACCTATATCATCTCATATAATGCTGAGTAAATAGCAGGTTGGTTTAGTCCTGGGAAGTAGCCACAAGAGGGAGATGTGATTGGATTTACCAAATCTATGTCTTCAATATGCAGAGATATCGAGGAATTGAATATTAATTCAGAGATCGCTGGAAACCCAGGAAGAAATTTCCCCTCATGAACCTGCAGGCTTGGAGTCACCAAGTACCTGAGTTGAGTTTAGGAAGTACTTTTACAATGGCAAAAATATTCATGGTGATTACCCCTCCCCCAAAATCTCCTTAGTCCTAATGAAAAAATGTATTTTCTTGAATATTGTCTGAATTACATTAATCATTTTGAGTGAAAAGAGGGAAAATGTCAACTTCCCCAAAACCCTAACAAAACGAGGAGTGAAATTTTCATTTCCAGTTGATTTAAAATAAATTTTTGATCAGTGAACCAAAAATTCCCTCATTCAGACAGCACAGCCGTAATTATCTCACCCTTAAGGGCAGACTGACCGTGGGATGTTGAAGCATTTTGGAGCGTGTTAGATGACTTGAACCTGCTTCCTGCAGTCTGTGCTTTAGATTTAAACACAATGTTTCCCGAAAGCTATCAGTCTATCACCTTTCCCCTGTCTGAAGGTCATTTCTGCTAAAAATAAACCTCCTTATTTCTCCTCTCCCTCCTTTTTCCCCTGTCCCCTACAAACCCAGACTCTAGATATATCAAGAGCTCTGTGAGGCTGACCATTTAGGAAGAGGCTTGTCAGCATAGCCAGTGCAGTGGATGATCCCTTGAAAATCTTCTCTACACCCTTTAAATCATCTGATTCAGACTGTCATTGTAACAATGGGGGGAAAAAAAAAACGAGCATTTTTTTCTCCTCTTAGTGATGCTTCTCTTACGTAACTGCTAATACAGTATCTGGCTCATCCAGCCAGCCAGTCCTTGGGGCTTTTAGACCTATTTACACACAAACAGACTAACATCCATCTGAAAGTCATCTCGGGCACAGAGAAGTGATCCTTTTGCCTCCCTAAAATAACAATTCTTTTTTTTTTTGCAGGGTACTGAATAACTGTTTGGCAAAGCAAGTGCCAGGTTGGTGCTTAGATTAATCTGCTTAGATCGACTAACACAGTTGTGCAAGAGTAGAAAATACCCAGTCAAGTAAATTACATCATCCAGGGAAAAGCTATTCTAAAGAAAGCACACCTCATAAGCCTGAGCAAAATCCTGCTCAGTTAAACATTTACATATATTTACAAGCAGGAGCAGAAGCTCATTTCTCTCCATGTGGAAAAAAAAAAAAAACAAAAAGGGATCTTTGAAGTTTTGGCTAACAGAAAAACATCTGACTAAATTAATCACTGGCCGAGATCCAGAATTAATTAAAAACCCATTATAATTTTTCTCATGTTAGTAGTACCAAGTAGGTAAAGCCCCGAGTCTAGAAGAAAGGAGGTCAAGGTGTTGCATAGCATTGTGTATAAGAAAGGGCAAGTCCCTGGCAAAAATTGGGGCTGTCTTTGAAATGCTGTAATTCCTTCTACTGTCAGACCCCCCGTCACTTGCTTCATTAAAATCTGTTGTTCTCTCTGCAGTCTTCAATATGAGAGGAAAAGAATTGAACTTTGAGGGGATGAGGGCATTTAGAAGGCATAACCACATCTGGATTTAAACACTTAACTTCTGCTGACTCGGTTTTTATTGTTCTGCTTAGGAATATTCTTAGCGGAAGATCTGCTGTCGATGGTGAGACCTGAAAAGGGCTGATGGTGCAGCGCCTGGCTGCGAGCAGCTCTTAGGTTCAGTTTTCTAGGTTGGTCACCTAAAAGCGTTCACCAGAGGAAGCGTTCAGGTTTTAGCAAAATGAAAGATGGGATGAGAACGTAAGGTCTTGTCTTGTAATGGGGCCTGGGCTGTTGCAGTCATCGCAGGTTGCAGCACAGAGGTGCAAGCATCCCAGCATCCCACTCAGGCGTGCCCTTGAGAATTACAACCCAGCGGGCAAGCAGCACAACGGTCCCAAAAAAGAGGAGAAACTGCCACCATGAATGTGTAGAAGGGTAGCGGAGGGCACTGGAGACAGATCAGATCTTGTCGTCTCCGTTGCGTTCCCTGGACCAGAGCCTGTTCCAGCCACCTTACACCCCAGCAGAATAAGGCAGCGCGCTGGAGCAAAGCGGTGGTTGTGCAACAACAAATAAATACAACACACAGCCAGGTCCACGGAGGTAAAGCTCCGTGCACAGACCCCTGAACCCAGTCTTGGCGGTCGCATTGTGCCTCTGTTTTGGTTTTGCTTTTGCAGAAAGTACTGCATCATACCAGGAGCTCTGCTTCGGCTTCCTGAGGTTTTCTTGAAAGCTCTTCTCTAGCAAAGCTCCTTGCCGTGGTTTGAGCCTTAGATTACAGTTTGGACCAAAATATGCAAGTGTGTCACATGGGGAATTCCCACAGAATAGAATAAAAGTAAAGTATTTAATGTGGTTGGACTGGGACCATATTTGAACTTGGTGACTTTTTTTAGCCCTGGTTGTACTTCAGCATGACAGAAAATTGTATTTGGGTTCAAATTATTCTTTCGTTCTCTTCTGCATCCCAAATTCATCTGATCAAGCCCCTTTCAGTTTTAAGACCACCTAGATACTCCAGTTATATTCATTGTCTTTTGGAATAACCTTTACTTGCTACCTTTCCCTCCCATTCCTTTTCATCCTCTTTTTCCTGTGGTCTTGATTCACTTCAGCTTAAACTCACATGAAATAAGAACAGCCACATTAGTAACAAAAAAGGATAAAATCTCTGCAAGTGTAATTGAGCCTTCTAGGATTTTATCCGCCTGATCGTGTTAGCAGACAGACTATTAAGCTTATGTGAATTTTAAAACTAGGTATTGCATATTATATATTGGCTTCTACAGTGTGTGCATGTGATCAGGTGGGAGCTGGATGGATGGCTCATCATTACAAGACTTAATATTGCTCAAGAGTTGCACAGGGCAGCATTAATCAGGTCCTTCACACTGATTGCCCTGCCCTGGCCTGCTTCTCTCCAGCTCTCCTCTAGCTCCTCCTTCCCACTTACTCACCGGTTTGATCTCCCAGGTACTCTCCGATTTAACTTCATAGCAGCGCTGCAGATAACCACATCTATCCAACGTGTAAATACAACCGTATACATGTCTTTGCGAGGTGACGGTCATAATATCATGTACATATTATTATGTGTATCACACAGAGTCCTTCTGTTCATAAGAATGAGGAAAGTCCTTAATAAGTGTTATTACTGTTATTGGTATTTAGTGACAGTCTTGTCACTGGCATAAGTGTTCCTATGTAAGTGTATATTAAATGCATATTTAAAATCCTTAGTCTGTTTTTTTTTTCTGTGCTACAAATGAGCTGATAAATGATTGCAGCCTGTTGGGATTATAATATGAATTGACATTCAAAAAAAAAAAGTTCCAACTCCATCTGTTTGGATTACATAACTCGTGATCTCAAGCAATCTCAGAGGCAGGATTTTCTGCATAAATAGTACAATTTCCAGTAAGGAGATTAAGGCTTCTTTGTTGGGAAAGGAAGAAATTACCAGAAAAGCTGTCATTTCAATGAACACAAATAAATCATGTTCCAAAATACACAGGAAGACAAATTTATGTCATTGAGTCCCTCTACCCCAGATGCTCCCTCCCCACTTGTCACAGAGAACAGTATTTTGCCATAAATACCATTCATCTTTTAAACACTTATGAAACGTGGTCAGCTATATTTTCTACATATGTTAACTCTTTTAAAAATCAGTGCTGCTATTAATACTGTACATTTTTATGGTTTTAATCCAAGTGCCTTTTTTTAATATCCGGTGGCTTTCTATAAGTGCCGGACTTCAGTAAATCCATGCATCGGGAAGCATAAAATACATTCCACGAGTATAAGCAGAGGCACTCAGAGCAGCTACGGCAGTAGATCCCACTGTGTGTGATGGAGAGAAAAGCTCTTCCCCAGCAGCTGATGGCACCATGTCTATGCTTTGCGAAAGCATGCGGGTTTTTAAGTAAAAAAAAAAAAAAAATCTTTTTTTTTTTTTTTGTGTGTGAATGAGGAGAAAACTCTGTTTGGCCTATTTCTGCAGACAGACGGGCAAGTGTTTCTGCAGACAGACTGTTACCACACGTCACATCCTCCAGAGGCAAAAGATCCCATTAAAAGGCTGCTTGCAGAAAGCATTTATTAAAGCAACCTGCACCGCTGGCTTTCCTGATGGCAGCACGGCTCCAAAACCAGCAGTGCATAGCGAGCGGCTCTGGATACCTGCCCCAACGCAAATTCTCTTTTCTAGACAGGAAAACCAAGCAGATCCCACCCAGGAAAGCCCCAGGTCGTGCTTCCTGGGGAGTCGATCCACCAGTCCCACACAGAGCCGAAGCTGGGCAGCTGCACTTCCCCGATGCTGCCCAGCCCTCGGGCAGGCTGCGAGCTTTCCCCCGGCTCTCTCCAGCGCTACCCCCGGTTCTACCCCTGGTTTGGTTTTCACTGCCTGCTGCAGCTCTCATGCGCACCCTGACCCTGCTGGGTTGCAATGGGAATTTCTCATCTGTTACATCTAGAGTAACACTTTGGTACGGACCACGCCGTAGCTCCTTGGCAGATCCCTCCATCCTCTCCCTGTTGTATTCTCCTGGGAAAGCCAAGCGAGTCTGGTGTGTGGTTAGCAGGAAATGTTGTGCTGGTAGCTCCTACTTTATTGCTTGTGCATTACCATCCCTCTGCTGCAACCACTTCACGCCTGAGTCATGAACTTACATCCCTGTGCTCTCCGGCCACCTCCATCCTTTCACCCATCCCCTGCGTGGTTTAGAGGTTGAGGACCTCCAAGGACAGCTCAGCAGGATGCCCCAGGAAAAGCCCCCCTCCTCCCAGGCTTCTTTGCTTTTCCACCAAGCCAGTGTGTAAATAAGCGAGGAGGCCCTCACCCTGCTCCCGCACAAGTCTCCAGGACTTTAAAATAACTCTTTATCTCCTTGTTTCGCTACAGGGGAAATGAAGTTGGTCATGCTGATATGCAGAAGAAATGGAGCAGCAAAGGGGGAACGGCTTGTCTGGAAGCTCGTGCACAAAGCAGCATTGGCGAACTGAGTCAAACTCAGCGCGATTTGGAGAAGTGTCCCATTTTGTACCTGGGGAAGAGCTGCCTGCGACCTGCCACAGCAAAACATCACAGAGGTGACTTGGGAGAGCAGAGATTATTTGGGAGGGATTACAGACTCAGCACCTTCTCGCTGCCCGTCCTCCCCTCTTCCATGCGCAACCCCTCGACTCAGCAGCGAGAGAGTCCCCGCTCTGCAGGGGTTATCACACCTGGATCCCTCCCCAGGCACCGCAGACGATGGTTTCCCATCAAACCTCCTTTGCCTCAGCTTCACAAAAACCCCACTCCAAACTGCTGCGCAGCCAGTCAGGTAAATGGAGACACAGGTTCCCGTGGCTGGTCCCTATATTCCTGGAGATAAACTGAATATTGAAGGGGAAAGCCCTGGGCTTCCCTGCCCCGCCGGGCTCTGCGGGCAGCACATCAAGCGTTTGCACGGATGCCGCAGTGAGCGCTAAACGGAGAGTTGCAATATGTCATCGCACGTATGATGACTATGAATGCTTCCCGTCATCTGAAAGGAGAAAGGACAACTTCTGGCCCAGTCAAGCCGAGAAGGAAGCAGTTGCTGGGGCAGGAGCTGCCTAGGAGCCGGGAACAGGCACGGTCACCTGGACTCGGCCCCGTTTAACACCCCACACCCCACAGAGGATGAAGTCACTTTGTAAAGGTCGAAATTGTGTTATAACGGGACATGAACTCTGACGTTGTTTCAGAGTGACTGATCGATATTCCTGGTCATGGGAAAGCGGCCGGCGATGAGGCAGAGTCCCACTGTCATGGCCAGGCTTGGCAGCACCGTGGGGCTTGTGAGCGAGTTTGTAATACGGAGTTGCTAATGCATTTATGCTTTAATTGCTGTTTAGCAATGAGGCGTTTGGGCGGAGTTGCCCAGGCAGAAGAGATTAGAGAGGGCCAACAAGAGATACTAATCGATGAGATGATTGACTTTCTCTGGTCAGATGTGTTAGCTAACTCCAGGAAATTATATTTTCCTCATACCCCTCCTATGAGCCTGCAAGAGCTTGGCCTGATTTCCCTGACACCCAGCACTTCAAAGCTGGCCACATCCAGTCTCAGGAAGCGTACGTGTGTCTGACACAGGCCATAACCCTGTGACCAGCAGCTACCTCTGCTTAGCAGCATTTTTTGGGTGAGCATGCATACACACCAATTAAATACTTGCACTGAGATGTGCAGTTTTATAATTTATTTAAAAAAATAAACTGTTTGTGCTGTCTCAGACATGATAGATGGAATTTTATTACTCTTTCCATGGGGCTGCAGTAGCAATTTCTTTACCATCATAGGCAGCAGAGGCTGCAGGATGATCACACATGCTACAGAAACTCTGAGGTCATGCGGAAACTTTTCAAATTAATGAGGGCTCCTGGACATGAGATAACTATGTTTTGCAAAATAAACATTGCTCCTGGGTAGTTTTCAGCTCGTTTAAGTAATTTTTTTAGCCCATTTTTTAAGACGAGTTTGCTTTGCAGGGAAAAATAATAAAAGTTGTACGATGCAAGCTACTTGTCTTTTCTTGATAGGGTGAAAACATGTGAGGGACTTTTTGTCTGTAAAAAATCCCTGCCAGGAAGACGAGTGGTTACCACACAGATCTGTGAATTTGGAAACTTGGGATGTATCCCTGAGAAGCTGACCGGCTGCCTACGTGATCTTGAAGAAGTCAATGAACTGGCAGGGAGCTGACCTTTGGGTTGAGCCAAGCCTGTGTGTCTGTGTTTTGAGGGAGGAGGGGGTGTTTTCTGTTGGGTTTTATTATTGTGGCTAGGTTTCTACTTTTCCAATATTCCACTGAGAAGTCGGAGCAGCCGGCCTGTCCCTGCCTTTCCTGCAGCCTGATGCACTGGGGGCACCTCGCACGGCTTCTCCTCTGCCCCCTCCTCTGCACGTACCTGTGGGGAAGCAAGATCACACCAAGGTGCAATGTAAGAGGCATTGCTCAGTCCGGGAGGCTGGCTATAGAGGAGCCTGAGATGTCACTGAGGTGTTTCTTTCCCCCTAACTCTGTCACTTGCAGGCCTTCTTCTGCCTGCCGGAGCCTTAGGGGTGCTTGGCAGATGGGTGAGGGTGCGGTGCTCTGGACATGTCAGACTCAGAGTACCAGGTGAGCCGGGCGTGCGTTCCTGCCCAGTAAATCAGTTATAATGATACCTACGCCTCTAACAGCTACTGAGACTCTTCGGCTTGTGAATTCCTGGCCCAGTTCACCTCAGTGATGTCTCCTATGGATCTTGGTGCCTAAGGGGTTGATATTTCTTTCTTTGTTTTCAAGCTTAAATCAATTTAAAACCCTGCAAAAGTGTTCCTGTTACACCAGAACGGATTTCTCCTTCTCCAGAAACTGTGCTCTATTCCACCAATTAGATTTCTTTTACTGCTGCTTTGGGAGGAGATGGTTTAATGTTCAGCTGCTAGTCCTATCAATAATCCACGAACTGCTGTACTCAGGCCTACGCTTCCTTTTACCTAGGGGAGATTGCGGGCAGTACTGTCTTCTCTCAGTTTTGCATAACAGTTCTAGTAATACAAATGAGTAGAAGAGATTCTATTGCTATAGTCCTCTTGCATTATATTTTTTTTAATAAAGGCAGCACCATGAAATGGTGATGAAATTTAACTGGTTTCTGACCTTGCTGTCCAGTTTTTTGGTGAGGTATTTTGTTAATGATGAACTGAGGGCTTCTCAACTGTCTAAAAGTGAAAATGACATCCATGAAGTAACTTTTTTTTCTCATTTCCAAGACAACAGGAGAAAGAAAACTTGATTAGCTTGTGTGTATCTCTCTCTGTTGGGTGCATGAATGTACTAAAGGCTTGCGCTGAGCAAAAGCTGGCAGCATAAAGAAATTTTCATTTGGTTCTGAAAATGGTGAGGTCTGTGGTCATTCTTATCTAGATCCAGTTCCTACGAGATCTTTGCTTCCCACGCTCATGAGTTGCATCTTATTGATAAACAGTTCCATTATTTAACATGTAATCTCAGATAGCAAAGAGAGGTTTGATGCACCAACTTTGTCATTATGGTTCTCAATTTTGCTTACACAGTTCCTTGGCAAACTCCTTCCATCCTATGTTGACATCTTTTGACATCGAACCCAGGGTTTTCCTGGTCTCTGAAATGCATTGCTTATTAGCTCCTACCATAATCTGCCAGGATTGCCGAACTCTTCATTAACAATACAGAAATGCTCCCAGCCCATTCTATGCATCAACTAGTTGGTTGGTTGGTTGGTTTTTTTTAATTTTGCCACCTGCCAAAGTGCCCTGACAAACCAGCACTGGTGGTCCTTGTTTCACTGCCCTGCACTTCACCCTTCCCACACTCCAGTGTCTCCAGCTAAAGTCCTTGGGAATGAAGAGTTTGAACCAAGAAACAGCTGGAAAGGGGACATTGGTCCATTCCTGCTGGCAGAGGTGGGTAGCACTAAGGAGAAGACACCACGCAGGGTGTTCAGATGCTGCTTTGTGGTCAAATACCCTGGAGCTGTTCAGCCGCTGCCTTTCCTCAGCTCTCACTTGGCCTTCATCTTCCGTGACGGGAGTTGTTGCAGTTCTGCTGGAAAGTACCTATTATCCCATTCATAAGTGGAGAACTCAGTTTCCCTTCCCAAGGACCAGATCTATGTATTGAAGTCCAACTGATTTTTATCTCAGTTCCCTGAATATCTTTGCGTATCCTAAGTGTTTTGTCTGTGGTCATGCAGGAACTCTATGGTAAGCAGAGAAATGAAAACACATCTCAAGCTAAAGCTCTAACTACTGTGCCATTCTTCCCTTCATTGGGAGTTTTTTGGGGCAGGAGGAGATCTCAATTTGCTGTGAATAAGAGCAGTATTTCACCTCTGCATTTCGATATTTGGCTTTAAAATAAAACTCCATATCACTGCTGCAAACGATGCCTATTGATTAGCCTCTCATAAATTGGAGAGCTCATTTCAGCTGGCATTGCCATGGCTGAAAGCCAATACTGCAATTGATCATTTAATTAACTGGAAGAAAATTAAAGGAACTGTAATCTGTGTCTCAGCTCTGTTATCAAGCTGGCGAAGTGCTTATTTCAGCCTAGAGCAACGATCAGTTCCTTGACGCTGCAATTTAGAAACATTGATTTAGGCATCCCCCCTCACCTACCCACCTGGCTTTCTGCAAGGCAGGAAACAATGCGACCTGATCCTTCCTTCATCCGCTTGTGGATCCCAGGCTCTGGAGTACCTGACACCTCTCACAGCTGGCTGGAGCAGCTAAACTCACATCTTCTCACCACAGCTGTGAAGGCTGTGGTTCTAGCTTAATAGGAGGGAAGAATGAGTCTGGAAGAGACATGGAGGTACTATAAAAGTCATTTTTTAGAGGTTGAAATGAGAACATGGGAGCTCTTGAGTTTACTTGAATACCAACATTTCCTTAAAGGGATTGTGATATTGATTTTCATTTTGCTACTTCAAATAAGTAAGAGAGAACGGTGTGTTTGAGAGAAACTACTGGTCCTGAAAATACGGTGATCTCTTAAAGCTTTGACTTAAACAAGCAACTTGAGTGGTCTGTAAACACAGAGAGGAAAAAAAAAGATGTAAGAAGCCATTGTTTTAATGATTGTGTTGCCATATCAAGAGAAGACAGCTGCTTCTAACTTGTCTTTGCATGCCTAAGTAATATATTAATTACCTCATTCCCCCATAAATGCCTACAGTCCTCCAAAAGGCATGTTAAAACAGACATAGTCATTAAAGCTTGCACTGCATTTTCTAATGTGTTGTGGGAAAACAAACAAACAAATAAAACCTCAAGCCCTTTGTGTTTTAGCTGGATCCAAGTTGGGGAAACGTTAAGTAGAAACACTTCAGAAACTGTATCATTGGAAAGAAAGTGTGGTTTAATGCCAAAATAGGAAGAAACCAGATTGTGAAACAGTTTTCAATTTTGGATCAGGTAAAATAGGTTGGTCCCCTTTACATTTTAATTACAAGTGAAGCCCATTCAATTTCATCTTTCGATTTATTTCCGAGTCTTTCTTGCTCCGTGTGAGAAACTTGCAGTCCAGGTTGTAAAATAACAAAGGGCTTGGTAGGACTGACGAAAAGGATCAAAAAAAAGGAAAAAGAAACCTCTTTCCCAACATTCTTGCAGATCATAACTAGATGTAGGAGTCAGAAATCGGCATGAAATTGAAACCACGTCTCCTTCTGAGAAACGCATTTTCCCTCTGCTCTAGGTTATAACTTATGCGAAGACTGTCGCACAGTTCATGCTGCATCTGCTGACTGCTCGTCTGGTTTCCCTTACGTGTCCTGGAAGCATTTCACTTGTGTTTATAGTACCTTCAAAAGGGAAGCTGGGCAAAGAAGAAAGTAAAACGAGCCTGGTAGGTATGAGGTGTTATGGGCTGATTGGCATATTGGGAGTGTCTTGCTGGCTCCAGTGATGTAGGTTAAAACAAGCAAAACCAGCCGGTGCCCTGCTTACTGGTGTGACGACAGACCACGCTGCGCTGGTCACCGTGGCCTCGCGAGAAAGTCGTGTGTGGAGTGTGTGAGCAGAGGCAAGGGGGAGAAAAGGAAGTGTTTGTGTCTCCATCTTACACAGCAAGACTGATGGCCATGAAAACAGCGCTTGGTATGCTCAGGAGTACTCAGGACCAAGCTGAGGAGCACCAAACCCGCTGTTTAAGCACCCCTGCACCCTCCAAATGCCACGTGGGCAAACTTGTGCCCAAACCTCTGTTTTGCCTGATTTGGAGTGAGGATTTAAACCCAGCTCCCCCATGTCCTCAAGTGCCTCTCCTTAAACAGCAGTTTAGGGGCTAAAGTGAAACAGCTCCCAGAGGAGAGGAGGAGGGAGGCTTTGCCCGTGAGGGTACCAAACCGCAGAACAAGCATCTCTGACCTCCAAGAGAGTGCTTTACCCCCAGATTTGGCTCCTCTTTCCAAGCCCCATTGCTCTGCCTAGCTGCAGGGCAGAGTTACCAGCTGAGGATCCTGAGCACAGAGAAATATCTTGGAGACCAAAACCTGGACCTGGCCTTAGCAAGGCTGTGGGTCCAGGCAGCACTCCTTTTTTTCAATGTTCCCATTGTGGTTTTCTCAGTCCCTCCCTCCTCAGCTGTTTTCTGAGGCTCCTGCTCAGGTCCCCAGATCTCCCTCCTGGTGCACTGCATGGGGAGCCAGACTCCACACCCGGCACGCAGTGAACTCCGCCACTCGGCACTGTGGCAAAGGATTGCAGCACTGAAATCCGAAAGCCTTTCTCTAAGTGATTTGTGTAATGTCCCACAGGAAGCCTGGAACCAAACCTCAGCTCCCCGAGTCTTCATTCAGGGCTTCGACCACAAACCCATCTTTTCTGTAAGGACAATTTTAAAATTCCATCCTGCTTTTTGCCCACATCAGGAAAATGACCATACAGTTGGGAATATCCTCTCAGGAGTGGCCTGGGTTTTGGCAGGGTGCAGCTGGCTGGTGACACTATATGGTGTAGCCTGCTGAGCGCCTGCTTGCCTTATGCTTTCATCTGGTAAATTCCTTTCATGGGTAGAAAATCCTTCCCTCAAATCTAATTACACTGAATTGGACATAGTGCTTTTATTATACTGCAGAATTTCTTACCCGCATTGGTGTACGTCTCTGTGCAGAAATCACAGTCAAGAGAGTATGTCCAAATACCTAAATGTGCACTGAGTCAAGCAGGCTTTAAGAGGTGGTCATAGCTTAAAAAATGTGGATTGTGCAAATGCAAAAAGAAAAATAAAGAAGATCTTGGCACAAGAAGGAGAGGAGAAGCGCTAAGGTTAGAAAAGACCAGTGGAAATAACAGTTGCCAAAGAACAATTGTGTCTCGCATCACGTACTCTTGTTTCAGACAATATTTGAGAAACAGCAGCATTAGGCTTTCACTACTAATCATTTGGTTTGAATTTGATTCAAATTCCAATTTACTTTTCTATTGTGAAATGAGTTGACTACCAGAGATCTCAGGTTCTTGTGCCGTTAAGCACAGTAAGTCACAGTAACAAGCGTTAGATCGTTGGCAGCCTGTGTGGCGGAGCCAAGGGTCTGCCCAGCCTTAGAGACCTTGTGGCCCTTCTCTTTCAAGTAAACGTTCCCACAGTGGTGCCGGGGGTAACGCGGGTTTTCTAGTCGCTTATCCACAGACTAGCATGTGCCCTTCCTTATAGCACTGTGCCTTTTCACTGAATCAATGAATATTAATCCCCTAAATGTAAGGGGCTGTACAACGAAGCGAATGCCCAGGAAAGCCAGTGCTGCGGGCAGATTGTTACAGGGACGTCCCATGCGATGGGAGTTGCCAACTCAAGGAAGGAGTCCTTACATCTCTTTAACACCCTCCACCTGGTGAGTCCATGTGCAGAAACGGTTAGTGTTCTTCAGAGGCAAGATGCCTGAGAAAATTAAGCCCTTGATGATCTTCCTACTGAAGTCAGCAGAAGTTTTGCCGATCGTTATTGATGGGGATGCATTTGGGTCTGGAGAGTTAATGCATACAGAGCCCATCATGGTGAGATTTGACCCATCAGCAGACAGATGTGAAGCCACAGACAGGAGCGTATCTCACATCTTCACATTGATTTGTTCTGCTGCTGAATCCCTGCCACTGTCCTCACCAAGCCTTTGCTGACTCATCAGCTTGTGCATTTGTCCTAATTAGTCATATGCAAACACTATTTTATTCAGGAAGTTCTCTTAACATAAGTTGGAGTATGAACTTAGCACAGCAATAAAGGTCAAGAAAAGTGACTAAGGCATTATGTACTGTAATAAGTTTCTGTTATCAGCCACTGGCAAAGCGGGAAAGAAAATGTATCTGCAGAATTTCAGTTGAGTGACGCAAAAGTTTAATAAGGGGGAGGATGGGGGCGGTGGGAGAGCGTTTGCTTAACATCTCTCCAGAGCTGCTGTAGTATGAAATGCTTAATTGCAGAACAAGTGTCCAGTAACATCTTCCTGAAACACAGTCGGTTTTTGATGCAGTATTCTTTATTATGAGTTTGGAGTAAGCATGTTCGGCATGAGAGAAATGTGTCTAGTAAGGAGACCACAACACTTACTCACAGTTCCTCAGCCAGTTCATGCTGGGAAGTCTGACATCTTTGAACAATTAACTTGAGCAGTATTAGTAATTTGTATACTGAGATTTTTCTGTGGTGCCTTTTACTCAGGAATTGCTAACATATCTCAAGCCTTTGTGCCTGAATGATTTAAAATTATTAGAACCTAGCAAGAGAACTCTCAATAAGGATCTGTTTTGATGTATTGCACGGTATGTGACTTTGGATAATGGTAATAAAGGTGAACAAGTGGATCCTAAGATGTCAATGCTTATGGGCACCAAAATTGTCATTCAAAGGAGTGACAGCTGTAGGATTGAAAATAAGAGCCTACTGGGTAGGATAAGTCAGGTTCTGTAGCGTTACAGCTAGGCAGTCCCTGGTCTGAACTGCATTGGTGCGTCTCAGTCTTTAAAGGGAGCATGAGCACCGAGATTGCAGTCCAAATGCAAAAGAGGCTTTCACTTGTGAGTGTGGCCAGTTCACCAGGAACTACTTCATCCTCACGCTCAGATTAGAGAAGCTGCAACAGCTGATCCGAGTTCCACCAGCCTCCTTTAAGGCATAGGAAATACCTCTGGTAGCATTGCTTCACTGCTGAAACTACCTTGATGCTTTCCCCGTGGCAGGGGCTCTGATGGGGAAGGTGGTACTGAGCTGGGCATGTCATTTCTGCACCTGCAGGGAGATTCCCCCCATTTCACCAGGGAAATTCCTTAGGGGCTGTTATGATGGCTCTGTGACTGTACTAAAGTAGTGCATGGTTGCCGTGCACGAGTGAATTTGTCCCTATGTTTAAACTGCCCATACCTCATTTTGAAGGATGAAGTTGTCCATGACCTCATGTGGGGCTTCATGGTTCTTATGCAAGAGATCTGAGTTTGAGTCTTGCTTTGATTATTTCTTTTCTCAAGGCTCCAGTGAGGACAGAACAACAGAAATATCAGTAGTCCACAGCCACACTGCCATACACTAACGTGTTGTCACATCTCATAAGCTAAGTAAAGCTGGGCTTTGTCAGCATTCGGATGAGAAACCTTAAAGGAATAAAAGGAGTCTATAGCACCTATGCCTCTTCTGTATATCAGAGTGCTACGGGCAGAAGCAATTAATTTCATATAGCAACTCCTTGTGATTTCTATTAAATGTCATGGTCACTGCTTTTTCTTCAAAAGAAATTAAAAAAACAAACAACAAACCAACTCATGGCTGTATGCAAAAATGACTGCTCATTACCTGGACATTCAGAACCCACCGCAGAAGTGTTAGGAAGGTGCAGTACTGAAATGACATCACTTTGCCCTGCAGGTGTTTCTTGCACCACCACATGTGCACACAGCAGCGCAAGGATGTTGCTTATGCCTGTCAAAGCTGCTTTTTTAAAAAGTATCATTACCTTTGAGCTGCAAGCCGAGTAGTCTCGTAAGGTTTGGCTCCACATGATCACTTAAAGTGCTTGCTGGAGGAAGCCTAAAGGAACCTCTGCGCTCTGTGGAGTCCCGCCACCTGGAGCTGTGCCTTTCCTGCCTCCCCACAGTGTATGGTGTACATAGCGAGGGCCACTGTGGAGCCTTTAATGTTAAATGTGTGGGCTCTGGCCCCAGCTTTCCTCATTCTGCGCTTCCACGGCTGTGGCCTGGCTCCCGATCCGAGGGGCCACTCCTCAGCATCTCCGGGACCGTGTCAATGCTGGGCTTCCCGGCAAGGCCTTAGGCCGGCAAAGGCCCTCTGCCCTGTACGGCCGCTCGTGAAGAGCCTTCAGGGCCGGCCCAGGTTTATAGGCGACCCCAGAGCCCTCGGGTGAGCAGTGCCCAACGCCGGGCTTGCAGGGGGCGCTCGGGGCTGTCGGACGAGGCCCGACCCGGCCCCGCCGCCCTGGGCCGCGCTGTGAGGGGACGGGGCCCGCCCGCCCCGCGGGGAGGCTGCTCTGTGGCGCCCCCTGGCGGCCACGGGTGGCTGCAGGGGCAACTCGGGGCAACGCCGCAGGGGACCGCGCTGGTCCTAGCGCCCGCCCGCCCGCCCGCCGTCGCCGGGGCACGTCAAGGTACCGGGACGCTCTGCCCCGCGCCCCGGCGGAGACTGCGGTGCTGCGGGAGGAGAACCCGGGAGGCCTGAACCGGTGCGCGGTCGGCGGGGTTCGGGCCTGCCTGGGTGGGAGGGAAGGCAGGGGGCGCGGTGCCTCCGCGCAGCCCCCGTCCAGCCTCCTGGCTCTGTCTTTATGTGTTGGGAGTTTTGAAGTTGTAAAACTTGCTCGAAATGTGCTTAATTATCTATGTGTTATCCTTCTGGCCCGCCCGGGGATGCAGTTGTGTATTCCCTTTAATTAATATCAGGTTTCGAACTCTTTAACTGGAAATGTCCTGGTTTTAGGACTATGAAACCTTTGGGAAACGGAGAGGAGTCGAACACTGAAAAAAGTTCCGTGCAAAAAAATAAAATGAAATAATAAAAATACGCGATATGCCCATAAACGTGCAGCCGTGCCGGCGGGGGCTCTCGGGGGCGGCGGTCTCATTTTTGGCGATTTTTTAACGATCCGCACCGGCGGTGCTCGGCGTGAAACCAAGGAACTCGGGCTCAGGCGAGCCCCCCCCCCCGGTGCTGCCCGCACACCGGGGTGCTGGGGGTGCTCGGCCCGGGTGCCGTGCCGTGCCGGGAGCCCGCCGGGGCCGGGTGGCGGCATCCCGCCCCGCACACAGCGCCACACGTGAGGCGCCGGCCCCCTCCCAGCTGAGCGCTCAGCTGACCCCGCCGGCCGAGGGGCCGGGCCGCGCCGCCGCTGCTCACTGGCGCAGCGCGGGGCCCGGGCCGGCCGCGCCCGCCCCCGCCTCCTCCTCCGCGCCCAGCCCCGTGCCGCCCACCGCCGCCGCTGCGCCCTTCGTCGCCCGCACCTCCCCGCAGCCTGCCCCGATGCTGTGAGCCCGCGCGGCCCCAGACCCGGCCCCTTTCTCGGCCGCGCCGCCATCTCCCCGCGCCCCGTGGCGGCCATTGGAGCCGCCCGCCTCGCATCCAGGGAGCCGGCGGGAGGAGAAGCCAGCCCGCCGCCATGGAGAGCCCCGGCGGCGTCACCGACAAGAAGAGGTACTGCCGGCCGACGCCGCGGCCTCCCGAGCCGCCCGCCCGTGGCGCCGGGGCTCGGCCCGCGCCGGCAACGCGCTGCCCGCCCCTCGCTCGCCGCCCGGCCCGGGGGCCGCCTTCCTTCCCCCCCCCCCCCCCCCCCCCCCCCCCCGCCTCCCGATGCTGCCGGCGCCGTCCCCCGGGCACCCCGCCGCCCCCCGCTTTGTTACTGCCGCCCCCTCCCCGTCCTCCGACCCCCTCCCTTCCTCTCCCCGCGCTCCTCCAGCCCGCGGAGCGCTTCGTTCTTTCATTCCTTCTCCTCCCCGCCGTCCACGTCGCCATTTTGTCGGCGGGGGGAGCGGGCCGGGACTCCGTCGCCGGGGGGGCTTCGTGCGGTGCGACGCCTCTCCCGCGGCGGGAGCTGTCCCGCCGGTCCGGCCTGGCGTGACTCCTGGCTCCGCGGGTGGGAGCGCGCAGCGTGTTTTCTCCCCTTGAGTCGTGCGTGGGCCCCGCACCGCTCCCCGTGCCCTCAGCCGTCGCGCCTGGGCGGCCTGCGCGCCGAAAGCGAGACAGCCGGGTCGGGCGAGGGGTGTCCGCGGAGGTCGTGAGGGGAGCCGGGGTGGGGGGGAAGCCCCTGGCTTCGGCCGAGCTCAGCAGTGCCAGGGAGCGACCCGGGGGCTGCCGCCGGTGGTTTTGAAAATGAGTGGGTAGAAATTGATTGTGGTTTATTGCAGGCGGCCACCGAGCCTGTGGTGGTCAGGTTTTGTGCAGAAAAAGAATCTGGAAATATTAAGGTTAAAAAAACCCCCACAACCCAAAACCCACGCGGGGCGGGGGAGGAGGGGGGGGCGGCTGGACAATGTGAGTTGAGGAGTATGAATAATTCACCAAGGATTGTTAGCTCAAATTAGGCGGGGGAAATAAAAGCCTTAAAAGCCTTTGTTACAGGATGAAGTTAGGGAGTTTGAGTATTTGGGTGACCAAATTTCTGCCTTGGCGCTCCACCGGCGCGCTTTGTGGAGCGATTAATTGCTGTAATCGCCATCTGCAGAAGACGCCGTTTGTTTATATTGATACCGATACCTTTTTTTTTTTCCTTCCTCCTTAAGATGGATTTTCTCTGCTCTTGTATCAAAGAGTCATCTGAGTAGGTTAAATGTAGTAAGTGTTAAACGTGTAAGTTGTGTTGGAAAGGAGACTGGCTGGTTTTTAAAATGGATGGTGAGCTTTGTGCTGAGGTGGGAGCGCAGAGTGCTGGGCTTGTGAACAGGGGGAGCTTCACCTCTAGGACAGTATCATCTCGGTGAAGATTTGGAGTTGTTGGGGCCGTGCAGGGCTTGGGGTGAGGGAGAAGCAGCTTTTAGTCTAATGAAATCCGTACAGTGGGGCACCTAGGGGATGGCATTGATTCTGTAACCTTTGTTTTTTCCACTCAAAGTTAATGGTTATGGAGACGTCTGGGAGAAAATGTTGCTACAGAAATGATTATTCTGTGCTTTGCTCTGCTGCCCTAATTTAGTAGCAGGTCTAGCAAGGAGGGTTGAGACTTAAGTTGTTCTCTGTTGCTGGTTTTTGGGGTTTTTTTGTTTGGTTTTTTTTTCCTCTTGAGCATTTGTTATTTTTTACTTACCATTCTTGGGTACTTTTTTTTTTTTTTTTTTGCAATTTCCTTATCCTGGATGTAATCTGCTTTCTTCAGAATATAAGAATCAGTATGCAAAGCTTATCCTTCCTTCCTAAAGGCAGGGCTTAAGAAAGAGAATTTGTTGTTTTCTGTAGACTAAGTTCAAAGTTGGGAATGTTTCTTATAAACCAGTAAGGAATATTCAGATTACTTCTGTTGTAGGGTTTTAATCAAAAACATAAAGCTGTATCTGTGGGCTGTGAATGTGCAGTTGAGCAAAGATGGCTAAGCAAAAAAGGAAGGATATGAGCTCACCAGAGAACATATTGAAAATCTCAAGCATTTCTCAAGAACTGGGTTCTTTTAGAAGGGTTTAGGTTTGATGGTGCCCATATTCAAATACCTTTAAGGGAAAAGACCTTCCAGACCTGTTCTTCGATGGTAAAACTTTGGGTGATTGTGTATATAACGCACCTCAGTTTTGGCATGTTAAGATCCTTTTATTCCTTGTCTCTCCCTGTGCTTGTATTTGGATAATGTTTAGCTCCTGATAGTTCAAGTGAAGCTTATTTGCTTAATTACGTGCTGTGAGATGCAGAAATTATGGAATTTGACCAAGTGTCTCAGCCTTACATAAGAGAAATTTAGTCATAATAGTAACTAGAAGTGTGGATTCATTTACTGGTTTGTTGAATCCATTCTTTGATGTAGTCCTGAGCGTCTCAGGGGTCAAGACTCAGTAAGAAACCAAGTATCAGCAACATGATTAGGTATTGAGTTATTTGGGTTTTAGCTGTTCTTCAGTAGTTGTATCATTTTCACGTGCTCCTGGGTTTTCCTCCATCTGCTACAAGGAGTGAATTTCTCAGTGCATGGAGTGGATAAAACAGCATTGTTGGGAGCTTTGTTGGCTGATTGACTTTGATTTGATTCAAATTTAAGGCTTTTGTTGAGAAGTACGCTGATTTTTCTTAATATTCTTTTAACAAGCTCTAGTGCGCAGAGAGCTGATGCTATGAAAAGTTTTTATCCCCAGGTCTGTGGTGTGACACTTTATACTATTAGCAGAGTAATTCTCGCACCATTTTAAGCAAATGAGCTTTCTAGAGTTGCTGGTTACTATGGTATTGCTGCTGATAGATACACTAGAAAAATGAATCTTGGATTGTTTTAAGTCATTGTAGCATAAAATAAATATTTTTTTAATGGTATGGATGCTAAATTAAATCCTTCCGCTTCTCATTTTTAAGTGATTTCTTGAGTGCTCAGTCTGAGTCTTAAGATGATATAAACCATTGGAATTTACCATCCTGACTTGATCCTGCAGAAAAACTTCAGCTTCTCAGTTTCTCAGAGTTGGGACTTGAAACTTAACTTCTAGCGTCTAAGGGGAGGATTTGAAAGACCAGGGTTTTGCTGCTGGATCTCTGCCACTGAGGTCCAGCTCAAAAATCTGTTCCAGAAGCCCGGGTCCTGTGCTACTGGCTGCGAGGGGCTGTAGCTGCTGCTGGTTTTTCTTAAACCTGTGTGAGGTCTTTAGGATTGTATGTGCCATTGCTTTTTGTCTGTTAATTTCTTTCAATGCTGGTGGAACTGAGCCACCATTACTAGAGTCAAAAGTGAATACAAAAACCTTTTGTATATACTCTAACTGTACTTCTCTACGTATTGTAAGAAGAGGAGAAATCTTTCAGTAAATCTCCTGTAGAGTTTCCCTGCAGGTACAGGGAGGGCAGAGTGATTTCTGGCTTACAGAACAGTGGTTTTACTGCTTTTTGGACTTTTCTGGATTGTTTGCCGTGCCATAGGGCTTACCTGGTGGTAGTGCCTGTGTTGTCTGTTCTTTGCCATTTCCTCAAACATTTAACAATTTTGAATTCCTTCAATAAAAGTGATCAGAAATTAGTTTCCAGTGCCTGTTAAAGATGAAAGCAACAGCACAGTGCTACCACCTTTCGTCCTTGTTATCAAGGTCTGAAAATCAGGGAAGAATACCTGTGGAGGATTGCCTACTGCAGATATTTTCCATAATTTTGCTGTGTTGGTGCTTTGGTTTCCTTTCATCAGTGAAAGTCTGAGTATATGGCAATATGTTGATGGAAGCAGCAGGAGGGTTTTCTGGGTTTTGTTTACAGAGATACTTGCTTTGCCCTTTTAAACCATAGTGTCTCCAGTCCGCAGTCAGGATCTCTGGGTTGGCATGCTTGAAATGCCAATAGTGGAGACATCTAGGGTGGATGTGATTAGATGGTCCACGTTGTCAGGTGGTCTATAGCAGGGTGATGGCATGGTAAGAGGTTTTTATTGCAAGTACTTTCAAGCTTTTTTAGCAACTCTGCCTTCTGTATAAATGCTTTTCCTTTCTGGTGTCTCTGGAGGCACAAGCTGGACCGTTTTTGGGAGGGGAGAACCGATGTAGCTGCATACAGCAGCTTAAGCCTGGCAATTAAGTCAACTACTGGTTTAAAGGTGGAGGTGTGAAGTGGATATTCTTATTGTCTTTTAAGTGCCATTCCCATTTTCTGGTTGGTTTCTCTCTTCTCAGAAACATCCATCAAAGGCTTATTTAGATTAGGCTAAAATCATGCTAAAGTATGTCCTTTGTAAGCCTGGAGAAGCTGAGAAAGCATAATTGTGTGCTGTGTTTTTACTGTCATCAGGAGAGAGGCCAGAGAAGACCATCTTGCTATCACGTGTAAGACTTCAGTCAGCAAGGTAGCAGCATGCACTATAGGTGCTTGCTTCCTCCTCTGTACACTGTGAAAGCAACTGTAGACCTTTGTTCCTCCCTATCCTTGAACTATAATGCATGAAGTTTATAAGGCTGTTTCCAGGACTCTGATTGCTGATGGTGAAGTGGAGAAAAAAAAAAAGACAAGACAATAAATATTAGTAACACTAGCAAATGTCAGCAGTGTTGCGGTGTAAGCCAAAACCCTTCTGAGGTTCTTACTGAAGTGAACGTGTGCACTTCAATGTGCTTCTGACCTGAAAGCCTTGCGGACTCAGAGCCTACGTTACAATGAATTAAATTCTTGAGTGCGTTCATGTAGTTCAGTAGTAATATTGCATGAATTTATGTTAGAAGGCAGGATTTCAGTTAGGCTCCCGTGAGACTTTTGATATTAAAGTGGACATTGAATGACAGAAACTACTGATTTTTGAGTATTCATTTGTTTTGTACTGCAGAAGAGAATTTGGCAGTATTATCTCAATTTATTCTTGAAGACCTTGGTGTTATGATATGCCAACAAAATAATTCTTACATGATTGTAGAATATGCATTGTTAAGTAAACCTGGGGGGGAAGTACTGCATGGTTCAGCGGTGGTATACGAGAGCATCTAGATTTTCCTGATGATACTGCTCTTTCAAGGAGATGCAAATACTGATCTGATTACAATATGTGTTCTTTAAAAAAAACAAAGAGCTTCAAAACAAAAACAAATCTTGCAAGAACCTTGGCAAGAAGCTGCAGTAACCCATTTCTAGCAAGCTGATGTCCAAAAGGAAGGAATGTTCCAGATTACAAGTCATCAGCTCAAATGCTCCTTTTATCTTCACATGCACAGTTACCAAGGCAGGTGTTTACATGCCTCAAAAAAAACCACCTAGGTAATGCATGGAAAGAACTTGGACCTTAATCATCTTTTCATGTTATAACAGCCCCTTTACTTTTGAATTCAAGAAATTTTGAGCGTCTCTTGAGAAACCTCCTTTGTATTAGAGCAGGCAGAAGAGCATGCAGGAGAATCAGTTTTCCACTGAGTACTGCTCTGAAACAGGACATGCTTGGGGGTTTTACGACATTGGGAACTACAAAATTAGCCCAGGAGAGGAGGTGAGGCTTGTTTACTTTAATGACTGAAAATCCAGGAAAGATACAGGGTTCCAGATTACTGTTGGATATGAAGGCTATTAAGGTTTTTCTCTACTGAGATCTCTATCTAGCTTAGAATAAAAGTCCCTGGGAATATTAAGTTCTGAAATTATTAGAAGCATGAAATCAAGCAAATACATGCCAGCATATATATTTTTTTAAATACAGTTTATGTAGGTGACGAACACTTTAGGGTTCTTTGATGTGGAGCCGTAGCCTCAGTTGACGTAAATTAGCACAGGTTCATTGAAGCTACTCCTGTTCATACCAGCTTGGGGGTTTGGTCCAAGATCTCAGAATAAGTGCATTGATAAAGAGGAGTTTCATTGTATGCATAATCTGTCATTTCTTTCTATTAAAGCCTGATAATACTGGGACTTGTACAAAAATGTAGTCCTTTAAAAAGTTGAGATATTTTAGTACCAAGACATTTGAAATGGCTCTGCTGGCACTGAAGAACCGGTGCTTCAGGAAGATCCATCAGTAGTTCCCTAAAGATATCTAGTACATAATGACCTTTGTGTGTGTCAGGAGGGACACTGTGCAGCTTCTGCTCAATTTGGCATGGTGTGAATCGATGCTTGTTAAGCGTTTTGAGGAAAAATGTTACAACCGATCTTGTAACTCATTACATTAAAATAGACCCTGAAGTTCAAGTGAAGAATTGAGGAGACTGCATCAGCAGCACTGAACTGTACTATTACATTTACAACAGTGGAAGGTTTTACCAAGTAACTTATTAAATAACCTTTTCAACTCAATTTGTAATAATCCTGGAAGTGTTACTTGAAAAAGATGACCCATTTAGTTTACCAGAATGAGTCATTTCACTGTCAATACTAAACCAAAACCAGATTGGTGTTACTTTATGAACATTCTTGCATTTCAAGAAGCAAAAGAACTTGAGGCCAGGACTCCTGTTTTTGTGAAGTTATTTTCATGCTGCTCCAAATGAGAATAGCAAATGGACTGTTACGCTAGAAAGAGTTACTAGAGGCTTCCCTCCTTAAGTTTGCCCCCTGCTCACACACATTGGAAGAGATGGGAATATGCTCCAAGAAGCAGAGGACTTGAAGTAATACACATCAAAGATAAAAGCTGCAGCTTCTACTAGCTAACCTGAGGAAATGAGAAGCTCTATGTGATTTAGCTGGTTATGGGAGTCTTCAGTGCTCAGACCTTCAAAGGGCTTTTTCCTTGCACCCTGTTGAATCTACTGGATGTTGAGCTGACATTGCTGCAGGCTTTTTGTCCTAGCTATTGTTGTAAGTGTTTTTCTTGACTGCTTAGTGGATCTGTTTGTTCTTAATTAATACAGAAAAATAAAATTTTATATCTTCTATTTTAGTTTTTTTAGTTCTTAAAACCTTTGATCATGAAATACTCTGTTAACTGAAAGCAGTTGCGGAATGTGGGGTGAAGGGATGAGAACTTGGGTGGAAGCAATGAGGGAAAACGTTCAGCCTCCAGTCTGGAAAACCTGAATGCAGTGACATAAAATAAATGATTGATTTTAAAGCCACAGTATAGACTAAAATTAGTTACTTTATCAGAAGTCTACATCTGTCTGAAGATAGAGCAGTTCATAGCTAAAGCATTGTTAACTGAGAGCTTGACAGATATCTTAGGGATATGTTTTGCATCTTTTTTGCTGAGCCTGGTAGAAGCAAAAGCAGCAGGGCTGAAGGGAGAGGAGCACATAGTGGCTAGTTCTATCAAGCCCATGTCCAGATATCTCTTTTGAATAGCTGTGGGGTTTCTGTAATAAGAAACACAATTTAACTACTGTGTACCCTTCATCCTGAAGGGCAGAGCACAGCTAATTAAAAGAAAAAAAAATAATAATGCTCTATTCTAGGAAAAAGCCAAATAACCTAGTTAAAAAAAAGGGGGGGGGTGTTTCTTACAAATAACCACTGTATGCCATGTTGTTATTTTAAAACAGTAAATTACTATGCAAAGGTAAAATATCGGTGGGTTACATTGCGTAGTAAGACACAGCAGAATCACTTCACCACATTCTGAATTAGAAATACTAATTTTGGAAGCTTTTACCTTCTTATACTTTCTAAGTGGAGAGGTAGTTGGGGTTTCAGGTCAGTTCAAGGCCAAATCCAGGTGACGGATAATCTTGGCAGTGTGGTGCTGTGCTGGCCTCAGGAGTTTCAGGCTCTGCTGCTGGCTCTTATGTGCCATAATTTACCTGTCTGTAAAATGGCTGTTTATATAGACATCATGGCCTTGATAGTAAGGCTTGACTTTGTAAGTTAAGGCGTAGCTCAGTGCAGTCTCTTCTCACTGCCTCTCCCCACAATCATTTTGCAAATGGCACTGGGTTTCAGTCTTCGCTCGGAAGATTTCTGCTGCTGTAGCTAATTCGGGCTGAGCTGCCTGCTTGCTCTATTAATTCTTTTTTTTTTTTTTTTTTCAATTAGGGTTTTTGGATGGTGAAGTTATGGTAAATGCCTATAACTACTCTCATGTAAACAACATGGTTTAAATTGCTATATTAGAAGGTAGTATACAAAGGAATGAATTTTAGTAGTTTACATACATAGGTGTTGTCTCTGGATATTATGCTAGTTTCTGCAATTAAATCTTTTAAAAATCTTTCTTACTATATGTAAGGAATTTCTGATTTCCTGAGTTGGATTACTGGGCTGTAATGTTCATTAATTCATAATGAGCAAGACTTTCTTCTAGAAAATCACATGCTTATGATTACACATGAGATTCGTGTGCGGGGTTTTTTGTTTTGTTTAGTATTTTCCTCACAAGAACTCTCTACAAAGACTATAAAATAAGGAGAATTGGTAAATAAAATTGGCAATAATGGTGAAAGCAATAATACTTAAAATCATGTCTAAGCAAGAAGAGGCAAAGCTGTGATCCAGAGTTCATTGTGAGCAGGTAGCTGAGAGATGGCACTAATTCTGTACCGCAGCTATAGAAGGAAGGCGCAGTTGGGAGAAGGTAAAATTTATGGAGAATTTGCAGATATACTGCAGTTCCTGGAAAGCCTGCCTACTGAACTGAAAATTCAGACTTCACAGTGTTTGAGAACGCAGTATGAGGTTCCTTTTCCCCACCATTGGGAGGGCTGTTTGGATACCAGAACGGAGTAGCCTTGTAGCCGGCATGCACGATGAAGCTGGTCCTTGTCCTCTTTCCTCCCCACACTTTTTCAGTGTTTAAACAGCAAAGATTGGGGGCTCCCTCGCAAGACCGACTGTAGTGGATTCAGTTGACCCTACCCTTAGCTCGCATCCTATTTTATTGTTTGCCTGCTGAGTGATGAACAGTCCGCTGCCGCGGCTGGGAGGTGAGAGAGAATGGGGTTTTCGGGGCTCTCTGCAATGTTTTGTCCGGGTCTGTCTCAGGACTTGATAGTGTTAACACTACGCCTCTGTTGCCCTTGTTTGCAGTTGGTCAACTTAAATTAAAAAGTATTTTTAAGGGAACATAGGGGCTAATTGGCATATTCTCTGTCTATGCCAGGTGGAAGATGAGGGACTTTCGGTTTTGGTTGGTTGGTTTGTTTTTTTTTTAAGAATACTCACATTATTAACTCACTATACGTTTAAATAACTGGATTTGAGTGGTGTTCTCTTACTTTATAAGTCTATTTTTCATATGAAGTTGCCTTTAGTGAAGTTGAATTATACTATTTTAGTTTCTTCTGTGATAAACACTGGGCTTGCCTGGGACTTCTTTCCATGGAAGAATAGTATCGCAGCTAGCAGCTCTGGATAAAGTAAAGATCTAAGAAAGAGTGGAGAAAATCGAATAGGCTGCATGTTCAGCACAGTCAAAAGAGTAGAGCTCTGTTGTAATACGCTCTTTGGCACCTGTATCTTTTAAGTGAGCTTGGATCTAGTTGGTGTTTTGTTGTCCAAGGTGTACTATTGTGCTGTAGGCAAGAGCAGTCGGCATGGCTGTGCCCAGGGTTGAGCTCTTCAGGTGGTCCCCATGAACACAGCCAGCGACAGTGCAGTGACGATACCCGTGTGGGGATCTGCTGGGCTGTGGCTGCAAACCGTAGGAAGGAATTGCGTCTGTCCCACGCAGCTGTGCTGGCAGAAGCAGCTGGCTTAGTTTAGGCTAGGCAGGAAAGGATGACCAAGTTTTGTACCAACTGCAGGAATTAATTCAACCTTAAAAGCTAAATGCCAGGCTGCCTAACTTCTAAGTTTCAATGCCATCATGATGATGTATACTATTAATGTATTATTTTGTTGTAATAGCTGCATCTTGTCTTTTTTTTGTGTAATGAAGAAAAACTGAAGCTGTGTTATAGCAGATATGGTCTTTGTGACTCCATTTTTATGCGAGGTGTTTTCGGTATTTACCAGTTTTACAGTCTCAGGAGAGGTTATATCTTACGTGAAAGTACTGTGTATGAAATCTTTTACTGTCAAATGATGGGAATTAATGTCAGAACTGAAAACTATTTAAAGCTCAATAATGAGATGTTACCAGATTTGAGGCACATTATTCATTTGGTTTATATTGCTTCCACATGGTATACTTCTGTGAGACTGTTTAACAGATACCATGATAAATACAAAGCCACTCAATAGTAGGAAACAATTCTAAAGAGAAAAATATGAGTCACTATCAGAAGATGCTTATAATTCTTTAGAATGTGCTCAAAACCCAGATCAAGAAAGATGAGTCTAATTAATACATGCATAATAGCTATTTTATATGGGAACTGAAAACAGCTATAGGGAAAAATCTACCTGATTAGAAAAACAGTAAGTTAGAATGAAAGAAAGGCTAAAAATAGATAACAGCAGTAAAGCAACATACAGGGAAAATATCCACCCTAATTACTTGTGTTAATGTAATATTGTGTACGCAATGTGAAATTTTCCTTGACGCTGATCTAAGAAAATAGGAGACAAAGTTCATGTGCTATATATTTTAAGATCTGTCTGTGGACCATTTTTAATCTAGTTAGTAGGTTTTTTAATTGAAATTTATCAGTTAATGATGGCATTTTCCAGGGTTCTGTTTGGTCTTAGTTACTGGTGGTAAATAAGCAGCAACAAGTCAGGTTTAAATGTGGCCATTGATTAGTTTTACACTTGAGGAGATGAAAGCTGTGGGCTGTATTTGGAAGATTGGGGAATCACTTGTAGAAATACACAGTGGTGGGTGGAGGGGTCTTTGGGATGGTACAAGGAACAATATATTGTTTGATACAGGCTCCGTCCCAAATGGTTCGTATGACCATAACAACAGGAATCGCACATTCTAGCACCGAGGCTGGGGTAACATCTGTAACTGGAGCACGCAGGACTGCTGCTGGTGTGGTTTGTTCTGAAGGCTGCTGGGCCAATTATTCTTGCTTGCTGTAAAACTTTGTTTATATTCACCTTGCCATATTTTAAAGCCTTTTTGATTTGAGACAGTGGAAGCCTGGATAATATCCTTCAGCCAGGCTCTGGGTTCAGCTGCAGTGAATCGTGGTGGTGAAATACCTTTTGCTCTGGGTCTCTAACTCAGATATCTTTTAGAACTCAGATGTTTATTCAGCTATTGCATGTGAACATCTCTTACATATAAAATGTGCCTAGTATTGAGTTTAAAGCTGTTGGTGAAACACTGCTTTCTGTGAGCTGTATAACTTGCTTTGGATTGCTCTCTGCTTCTGTATTCTGGTGGCAGAAATACAAAATGGAAATGAGTGTCTGGCACTGAAATTGTGCAGGAAACATCATACCTGAAAATGCATGCAATTTCCTGTCTAGCATCGGCATTTCTGATATTTTCATTGCACATATAATCCACTCTTCAGCTGACATTTTCTTCTGAATCTTTTGGTGTTTCATGCAAGACTGGTAGCAGAAGGTTGCAATACAGGTCTGAACTTTGGGGTTTCTTTTAAATGGAGCTCGGGTTCCTGTTGTCTCTATGGAATGATATTTCTGACGTGAAGACCGTGAGTTCTGTACGTGGGCACTTCTGAAAATCTCTCATAGATGTTATTATTTATTTAAGCTGATTTAGCAGCAGTTCACACCTCACTGTTTAAAGTCCTGTTCCTTGAGTTCCCCCCTGCCTTTTTTTTTTTTCCTATTTGAGACCAAGCTCGCTTCAGAAATGTATTTTCTTTACAGGAATTCAACATCCTCTAATTGACTATACAGAAATTTGTAGGCAGGTACACGCAGTGATTGTGTGCTTTTTTTATTTACTTTGTGCAACTGGAAGTAACAAAGCTTAGAGTAGTTGCGACAGTAAAGGATTTATTTTTTGGCTTTTTTTATTATTATTTGGTGTCATCCCATGTTGAGGCAACTCTGACTTCACTTGGTAATTAAACTCATTTATGAAAGACCTTTTCCCTATTAATTTGATCCATTAAAGAAACGCTCTATGAAGCTGGTAGTTAATGTTCTTATTTAAATTGCTGGGTTTTAGTCAGATTGGTTACAGCTTAGTTTTAAACAGCAGCTAAAAATAGCAAATTGTTGTGCTGTACAGTTTAAATATCTATCTATAGTAGTAGCCTTTTTAGAAAGGAAACACCTAGTAAGAAGGAGAGGAGACTGTTGCTCGGACAGCAGTGGTTGGTACCAACATTGCACTTTTCCTTGAGTTTAACCCATCACAAAACCAGGCAGCACTCCTGCAGGCACCACTTGATTCTGTTACTCTGGGATTAATTTTTAACCTAAGTGCTACGAGCTTGATTTGAATGGTGTTCCAGTCAGTAATTAATAATTCAATAGTTGTGAGAAGTTTTGACTGTTCATGTTGAAGTCTGCTGCTAAGTGTGCTAAAACCAGGCAAAATCTAGAAACTAGCTGAAATATTTTCATGAACACTAAGCTTTCAGAAAGAAAATACAAGGGAAAGGCTGAAATTGCAACTTGTGAGGTTAGCGTGTATTTTCATCTCTTGCATTGTCCTTTTCTACATGCCCTTTGTGATTCACAGAAGCCTGACAAATTTTGAGACTTCAAGTGCACAGCGTTATGCATGTGCATGGTTTTTTACTTAAAAGTGTCTGTAGTTGAAAAGGAAGCCATGACAAAACTGCAGATGGAAACCAGTTGCTTCCAGTAATTCTCCCTTGAGTTTCTATTGTAGGACAAACTTTGTGCAGGTGAAGGGATCATGAATGAGTAGCTAACAAAGAAAAATGACAGGTATAAAGGTGAATCTGTCGAAGGCAGCATCATTACTTGTTTTACCTTTGTCAGTGAAATCTGTGGTCCAAGAAAGAGGACAAAATCCAAAATGATTTTTATTTCCACCCTTAGTTTTCCACCACAAGAGAAGATATTTGAGGCCTGTCTTCAGTAAGAAATGTTTAATCAATCAGGTTATAGAGCTAAAATATTTTTTCAGTATTGTTAAAGGTCAAGCTTCTCATAATGGCTGTTCCGGATATACCTGTATGTCAGGAGCCTCAAGCTGCTCAGACTGAGATATCCATGACTAGAGCAGGAACATCTCTTGTCACAGGGAAATTGAATGGGAAGAAATCTGCAAGATGGGAAATATTATCAGATATTTTAAGCTACCATTCCAAGGAACACGAGCTTATATTCACAGAAACCAGAATTATTGTATGTCTTTTTTTACTATTAACCTGTAAGTTAATTTTACAAAGACCTCCATTGTTATTATGTTGATATATTAATGTTTCTTACGACATAGAAATACTATTTCTGTGATCTAGTAGCCTGATTTTTGCCACCAAAGGAGAAAACATAATTCTATTCTTGTATCTTATAAAATTCACGATTCTGAAAATCAAGCTCCTAGTGCCGCCTACTGCTGGCGGTGGCTGGGGTAGGAGAAGAGAATGGCGGGGCTGGGGATGGCTGGGGATGCCATACAGTTTTATGAAGTTGAAAAAAAATGAAGGTAATTGTAGAAGAGATTCTGATGGCTTACTTTGTCTTTATCGGAGCTTATTAAATTTCTTACATGTTTCAAGGTATTCATGCTTCCAATGTCAGTCTTAGTAGTATTGTCACTTGCGTGTTTCTGCAGAAACTAAGCAGGTTTTGGGTTGTTGTGGGTAGCACATCAGGTGAAGGAGTGAAAACGTGTTCCTTTGGGTGTGCATTTGGCTGCTTCCATTGAATCTGGTTCATTATTTCCCAGGCGATATCAGCTCAGGAATCACTTTCCTCTATCATTTGTGGTACCACTCACAAGATGTGTACTAATTAAAAAGTGCTTTTGCACAGATCTGCAGACTTAGCAACGTGAATTTGGCAGTGGTAGTACGTGACTCTTTTGTCTAGTGAAATTTGAAAAAAAAGTAATTCCTAAACTGTTAGTAGTAAATATTATGCAGTGGTCAATTTTCTGTCTTCAACTAGTGATACTTAATCTCTTTATGACGATAATGTTAAAAGGTGCGAGATTTTGAATTATAAAAGCAGTGTTATAGACATATGTTTATCTTACAACTTTCATGAAAGTCAATGGAAAAAAGGGGATCCTACAGATTAATGCAACTGCCTTCTGCATCTCAGGTGTATGCAAAATGAAGATAGGGTGCCTTCAGAAGACATAAATGTATAAAAAGAAGAATGGACAATAATACCGTATGCTTTTATATTGTCAATTAAAAACAAAAGCACTTTTAACTGCAGTGGCATAATTTCCTTGGGGACCACAGCCGCATTGAGTTCTTCTTCAAATGTAAGAAAAATTTGGAGCCCCTGTCTCAAAATGCTAGGCTCAAAACTCATGAGAGATGTGTGAGACAAATGTGAACTGGTGTCGGTACTGGGCAAAGGGAGAGTTATCTGTGTTACTGACTGACAGTCTTGGTTGTTGCGGTGCTTGCTCTTTGTCCTTTATTTCATGCATCCTGGGGGAGGCGAGTCTAACAGAGGCAATGGAAGGAGAATGAGGCAACTTCTTTACAGCTGGCGTTTTGCAGTATAGAGGATGCTATGGAACAGGCTATACTAGAGAGAGAGCTGGGAAAGGGACATTCTGGATCACTTGAAATGCAGGATACCTCGTGATAAATCAATATCCTTGTTTATCTAACCCGTTGGGTGGGCTTTGTAAGGGTGGTAAAAAGGGAAGAACTCGGAGAGTGTACACAATACTACTGGAGCATCAAGCTGGAAATAACTTAGGCTGTAGTATTTTGAAGGGACTTAAGGGGTTAAACAGGATTTGGAGGCTAGAGAGGCAGTCAAGGTATGAGATAAGCACTTTAGGAATGGTTCTGAGTACAGAGCTCTCTGAAGAACTGATTTTGTTGGAAGACTGGGTTTGAATTTAGTTCTGGCAGAGCCCAACTGCAGCAGAACTGTATGTGCAGAATTACGTTTAGACTTTAAAACTGAGGTTTTAAATTAATCAATGTCAATAACTGGTTAATTGGCTGTTGGGCAGCTTAGTTTCAAATTTAACTTGCACAGAGAACTGTTTCCTATATTAACCCCAAAATTTGTTTATATAGGATTAGTTCAGAACGCAGAAAAGAGAAGTCAAGAGATGCAGCCCGGTGCCGGAGGAGCAAGGAATCGGAAGTATTCTACGAGCTTGCTCATCAGCTGCCCCTGCCCCACACTGTGAGCGCACACCTGGACAAGGCATCCATTATGAGACTGACCATCAGCTACTTGCGCATGAGAAAGCTGCTAGATGCCGGTAAGCAAATAAGGTAGCAGAATCTGGAAAAGGGACTGGAGGTATATTGAGGAAGAAGCTATTTCTCAAACCTATCAGCAGTTAAATAAATAAACACAGTAATAGTTGCATCCTTTCTATGGAAAGGTGGGAGACCTTAAAGTAGAGATAGGCTGTTGGTGATGACACAGGAACAGTACGGCTACTGTTCCATGATCTCTGTTTTTCCCCTTTCTGTTCCAATGATTCCAGTTGGCTCGCCACAGTAAGGTGAGTTGCAGTGCCATTTTCAGTCTCAGCTATTTGACCCTTCTCGCAAAGTTAATTTCTTTCACTTAACCCTCTTTTTTCCCCTAGAGTTGGTTGCTCCAACAGTGCTTTCCTAAACTGTAGGTGGTTGATGCAAGGCTGACTTAGCTAACTGTAGCTGTTTCTCCTGAATACAAAGTGCAAGGAATTTTTTTGTAATTTGTACTCCACTGAAGGTGAAGTTAGCTGAGGGATATGTCTCTGCATGTGTAGGCTTAACTACAGGAGTATCTGACTTAGGTTATGAACTAGTATCTTTATAGCATGCCATGGATGCTGTACTGCGTATTTGTACTCCTGCATGCCTATCTATGCTGTATGGAGGAGTAAATCTGGTAGCCATACTCTGAAATATCTCCTAGGAAGATCCTGAGAAAAGTTTGTAATGCCTTTTTGAGCAAAATGGTAGTATTTTTGCCATGTAGACTTTTTCCTTAAGGTGGAAGGTTTATTGGTTTACGCGTAAAAGCACAGAGGTTTAACCTCACTCTGATTTTCTGTGATTTGCGATACCATTACTAGAGCTTGAAGAATTTAATTGATTACTTATTGAAGTGATTTATACTGGTTTTGAATGGTCCTGCAAGACTGACTCCTTGCAGGCCGGTGCCAGAAGTCATTCCTGGTGGTGAGTAAAGAATGGCTGATGTTTCCTTAAAAGTGTGTGGCTGCTTGTAGGTGAGCTGGAGACAGAAGCCAAAATGGAGAAGGAACTGAACTGTTTCTACTTGAAAGCTCTTGATGGATTCGTCATGGTTCTGTCCGAAGATGGGGACATGATTTACATGTCTGAAAACGTGAACAAGTGTATGGGACTCACTCAGGTGAAATACTGACATATCCTAAGACTGTTTCAAATCTGTAAAAGCTGCTACGTTATTGTATATGTAAAGTTAGACACCTGTATACTTCTTACTTTCTGCAGTTTGAGTTGACGGGACACAGTGTATTTGATTTCACTCATCCATGTGACCATGAAGAGCTGAGAGAAATGCTTACGCACAGAAATGGTGAGAAGAAAGAAAAAATGGATTTTATTTACTTATGGATAGCTCTTGTTGGCATTAGTACAGTTGGATGTCTTCCAGAAAAAGGTTTTGAGAGAACAAACTAGTTTGTTTTACTGCTTAGATCTCAAAATAAACCTTGTTCAGAGATACTAACAACAGAAATAACCAGAATGCTTTGGCAATATCCTCATTGTGGGAGAGATGAGACTTCATTAGTATTCTTTAATCTAAAACAAAATTGATGACTAAAACACAGTTATTGAGGGTTGAAAGAATTAGCATGCCTACAGGAATAAAATTAGAGGTAGGCTGAATGAGAATGATCTTAAGTAGTTGCTATAGAAGGATATGGAGAAGTTAAATTGGTGCATTTGTCTTGGTCTGGGCTTGCCTTTCCAGGACAACTTAAAAGCATATGATTTCTTCCAGAAATCTGTGATGATATACTTCAGGCACAACAGAGATACTGTGTTTAGGACACCAAAAAACTTAGCGGAGAATACTTGAACAGGCCCAAAAAGGGCTTTGGGATTGATGCTTCTCTGCACCTTTTAATTGGTGCATGAAATTGGTATCTTTCACAGATTTCTGACTCTTCTTTTCTTCCTCCAAGGGAGTAGAACACCATGTTCACACACTCTCTACGCTTCTGAATTTAACAAATGCCCATGAATTAACTGCTTTTAAGTCTTCTAAAGATTTGCTAATGACTGTAGAGACTTGGCAGCCTGCATGCCTCCAAACAAATCTGCTTTACTCAGTTGTTAGAAGTCTAAAATCCGACCTTTATAATTCCTGTTTCATCAAACAAGGGTTATATGGACTCTGAATCTAGATAGTGATAAATGACCAAACCTGACCTCTGCTTTCGTGTACCACTGTAAATCAGAAATCTTTTATGTTGTCATTCTGTTTAATTCGGTGGAGGAGACCTGATAAGATATCCTAGCATTAAGGGCCCCGACTTTGATTTTGTAAGCATTTTCTAAACTTGTCTGCTCTTAGTATTGAAGCATGTTTCTAAGGCTAGATTAGACTTTTTCCCCCTCCCTTTTGAAATACAGTAATGCATTTGGTGAGGGTGGGGAAACAACTTCGCTAAAGCAGAGTAAAAACACTGGTCTTGTTGCAAAAGCTTATTCTTAAAAATGTCATATTACCGAGTTTCATGCAAGCCAACCCTAGCATGTCTAAATTGACCAGACTGGAATAAGATGTCTGGAAACCATTATTACAAAATCTGTTTTGCAAATGAAGGTGGCAGACAAAAGTCTAAATTACAGTAGTAATAGTACAATTTTATATTTATTAGTATTCCCAGGTTGCATTTTACTGCAGCTCTTACATCAGTGGAATTATTTTGGTTTTGAATTGAGTATTAAATACTCCCCTTTGGGATTGTACAAGTGCAAATGAAAATAAATGTGACTGGCAGAAACTGAACTGCATTCTGATTTTACGAAGTTGCTTTTTAAACTTTCAACGCTGGTGACTTTAAAAATAATGTCCAGTGCTGAATCAGACTTGAGCAAGTTGCTCCATCTCTTACAGTTGCTTCTTAAAGCAGAGCCTTAAGCATCAAGACTTGGTAACAATAGCGTGTGATCTTCAACTAGAATTTCCAGATTGATTTAACTCTTTTAAAAACATACTGAATTAAATGAGTTTTGGCTGCTTCTCTGAACTGTTTTTTTCTTTTTTTTTTTTTTTCTTATCCCCCCCCACCTTGTTGAGGATAGTTTGTGGCATAAAGTAGGCTTTCCCCCGTTAGTCTTTGCCTCTGCTAGAAGCAGTAGACAATGTAGCGTAGGGACGTTAATGTTTTTCTAATGAATTATGTCAAACTAGTAGCTGCAGTGCGAGCCACCATGAAGAGCCACCATAGCTGTTATTGTCTGTGGAGGATGAGAGTAAATTATTGTATAAACTTGTATCAGAAGTAAGCTCACATGTTCTAAACTTCTATCCTCTGCCATGGCTTAGTCCTCACTCCTTAGCATGCCTCAGCAAACTCGCTTTGCCACTCTCCTTGTCCTAGGTGCTTCATTTCCTTCCCACACACCGCGAGCTGCTTGCAGCTCTCCTGATAGGATCAGTTTGCATTTTCTTTGCCCAGAATAGCCTAGCTAGTAATTGACTCTGAAAGGTTCTCCCCTGTGAAGGCAAAAATTTTACTTAGTAAGTAAGGCTAAAAAATTAGTGCTGCTAATATTAATTTGTATTAGGAATTCTTGACTTTTTTTTTCTCCCAAGAATGCTAGTGTGTTTAAAAACTTGGTCCCTGTTTACTCTAAGAGTGTAAATCACTGTGGAAATATTCGCATGCATGTAAACAGTAGAGTTGTTAATTCTGAATTGAAAAACTTTAAATACTGCCATCCTGAAGAGCTACAGGCCCAAAACGTATTTGATTTTAACCTCCCTGCAGTGAGTTACCGATGCATTTCAGTGGAATCCAACTCAACAGTACTTCTCATTTTGTATACGCTTTTCCTGTCCCCTGTTGCAATTTTAAAATATATTAAATTTTTAATCAGGCTTTCTCCCCACCCCTTTTTCCTGAAATCTGGGGGTCTGGAGTTGGCTACAAATACAATACTGATCTTAAAACATTGAAATTTCAGGTTTTTGCCTACCTCCCAGTAAAGCTCATTCTGAAAAGTGTTATCAAAAATGCTTTTAGGTTTATCAATCTTTTAATTTATTTTTGGGCTTCAGTTCTAGAACATGTTTGGGTTTTTTTTTTTTTTTAATGCCTCTGGAAGATGATCCAAGAGCTTAAGAATTGGTTTACTATTTGCTTTTGCTAGGTCCCGTGAAAAAGGGCAAAGAGCAGAACACGGAGCGTAGCTTTTTTCTCAGAATGAAGTGTACACTGACTAGCAGGGGAAGAACAGTGAATATAAAGTCTGCTACATGGAAGGTAACTAATGCAAAGGAATATTTACGTACTCTGGCAGTTTCCTCTTCAGATGTCATAACGCTATATTGCAACATTTTTACTTCATACAACAAGCTTGAGTTCCACTAAGTACTTAACTAATTTAATGATTGTGCTTCAATATGTTGAATTTTAATGCTGAATACATCACGGAGGTAACTGAAACAATGTTTTAAAATTAGTTTTTCAAAAGTCTTGTAATGAATTCTCCATTTTAAATTAGAGGTCATTTACTTACTGAAATTACAATTACTAAATATGTTTGCATAAAGCCTTGGTCTCAGAGGAAAAAAATAATACTCGACACCACTTATGCTGATACCTGATTTCTTTTGATTTGACACTGTAAATGTGACAGTTGAGGTCTCTGAAGGACTTCAATATCATTCTTTATGAAGCTGCTGGCTATCCCTTTTGTAACAGTTGGAACAAAAAGAGCCCAGCCTGATAACTTTCTGCAGTGAATGCATTTTCTCCTCTGGACAAAAAAAGTAACCTTTTGCTGTATTGAGTGGTATTATGGCTCACAGTTCTCTTTTGTACCTTAAATTTAGTTATTCTAGATCAAACAACTTCTTTGCTGCTGTCTGTGAACAATTTCTACTTCAGAATGGTTGAAAAAAAACAACCCACAAAATGCAAAACTTGTTGTCTCTTGAGGAATGTATTTGTTCTCTAAGATCACTTCTGCAGGAGATCTAAAATGGCGGTTGCTACTGTTACCTTAACTTTTGAATTTAAGTAGTAAGATACCTTCTGCTGAAGCAATTGCTTCTCAGTGTGGTCACTGATGTAACTTTCAAAGAAGAACAGTTCACAGAAATGCAGAAATGTCCGTGTCGCTTTAGCCAGTGCCTGGGAGGAAAGAGTTGGCAGCCTGTGTGCGCATCGCAGTCTGCGTAGCGTGAGAACTGCTGCTGTCCTTCAGCCATCTGTCTGAAAGCACTGCTGCCTTCCTGTTGTAGCTATCGCATCAAGGGGTGGGGAGGGGAAGGACTTCGCTCCGGGTGTGCTAATGGAAATACAATTGTGTTGTCTGACAACAAGAGACAAGAACCTAGTCTCTCTTAAAATACAACTTTCCCATAGGTACTCCACTGCACTGGACACATCCGTGTATACGACACGTGCGGTAATCAAACTCACTGTGGTGACAGAAAGCCTCCCATGACATGTCTGGTGTTGATCTGTGAACCTATTCCTCATCCATCAAACATTGAGGTCCCCTTGGACAGTAAAACGTTCCTCAGTCGTCACAGTCTTGATATGAAATTTTCCTATTGTGATGAAAGGTAATATATATTTTGTAGTTTAAAAAAGAATTTATTTGAAGGATTTGCAGGGTTGGTATGTGTTGGCTAATGTTGGCCTACAGATTTATATAGTCTTACTTGTTAACTTGATTCATCTTTGCAGTGGAACCATCAGTGGGATACTTTGACTTTTACTAACTGATCAGGAGATCTTACTTGAAAGACAGATTTTAAATCTAAGGAGGGTGCAGGCTTATTACTTTGGAATAAATCCTTTGCCTGCAGTTAACCACCTGGTCAAGCTGGTGTTTAGTGTACTGGCAGCCATTAAATTGAAATGAGAAGTTTCTTCCAGACACCTCAAAAACAGGAAGGATTTTAGGTTTGCTGAAGATGGTGGTGCATTTTGGTGACTGAAAAGTGTACATGTAATGCTTGTCAGATGCATTTTATTGCTACTGTTCCCCCCCTCTCCTTTCTCAGGAGATCAGCGCCTGCCTGCTTTCTCCAGTCCAAAAAAACCCCAAAAGTTGAGCTGTACTTCTAAAGCACAAATGAGATTTTGTGTTCTGGTACAAATCATGGATGTAGTCAAATACATAAGACTGCTCTTGCTATCCTCTGGAAACCTAACTTGACAAATTTGAAAAACATAAGTGAAGGAAAGCATTGACGTGAGATTTGTGTGGGGTTTTGTTGTTTGTTTTTTTGAAATTGGGTATTATTTGTTACTGCCTACTCAGTTTCCTTTTCTTTATAACAAAAACGAATTTCTAATTACTTGCTGCTGTTTAGATGCAAAGAGATGTTACTGCAGAGGACAGAAAATAACCTGTACTAACTTTACCTTTATGTGACTGATAGTGTCACATAAAAGGTACTTACTTGGTCACATTCTGCATGTAGCGTAGGGCAAAATAAGTGTGTTCCCCTAGTTAGCACTGCCCTCTGGGGGCTAAAGAAAATACTGTTTTCTTTAAAACCTGGCAGTGGTTGACAGTGGGAAGAATAAATCTGATTCCTAATTTCTTTTAGTTGCAGGTTTAAAACCACTGAGGCATGTCATTGTTATTTTACTAAATTCTCATATTTGTGTAAGCTGGATATTCTAGTCCATAGTAGCTGGTCTACCTTTAAGCAAAAAAAAAAAAAAAAAAAGTTTAGAAAGCAGGGGTGTACCTCATCCTGTCCACAGGACGTGATTTATAAATATCCAATGAGAAGTAAAGTCCTATGACAGCTGAAATTTTTCACTTAAAGAAGCATAAAAAATACCAATTTATTTCAAAATGAAAACTCCCAGTAAACCAAAATTTCTGCTAATATGTGTGGAAGTGACTCGTAGGATCTCTCTAGATGTCCAAGCATCCAAATACTCTAGTATTTGTGCTATTCCATGTTGGCTTTTACTTAGCAAGTTTTTTTCCCCATTGTTGTAAAGAATTACAGAGTTGATGGGGTATGAGCCAGAGGAACTCCTGGGCCGCTCAATCTATGAGTACTACCACGCGCTGGATTCTGATCATCTGACCAAAACGCACCACGACAGTAAGTGAAAAGCCCTCCCTCCAACTACAAGAGATGAGATACAGCACTGGGGGAAGGAAGCAGCAGAACGAGGGCTTTCTTTTAATTGCAGATATGAATCTGCAGTGAATACTTATCTTAAAGGGTTTTGAAGTTTTTTTTCTGCCTGTAATTAAAGCTGGTGTCCTTTCTGCTTTTAGTGTTCACAAAAGGGCAGGTGACAACAGGACAGTACAGAATGCTTGCTAAACAAGGTGGCTATGTCTGGGTTGAAACTCAAGCAACTGTTATATACAACACTAAGAATTCTCAGCCACAGTGCATAGTATGTGTAAACTATGTGTTGAGGTAAGTTGAGTGGACATTGCTATTCTTTGCCGTCATCTTTGATGTCATATGAAGTCAGATACTGATGGCACTACATCTTTTGTTCAACTTGCTGAGAATGTGGTCCCCCGCGGAATATGTTATGATGTTACTATTTTTCCTACCGGTGAAATTTGCCAGTCCTAGGATTAGGAATTATATTTGAAAACAAAACCCTTTTTTGATCTGGTGACGTCAGTGGGAAGATCTCTGGCAGGTAAATGAGTATAGGGCCAGCCTCTTCTGGACTGTTGTGATGGAAGCACTTTGGAATTTGTGTGCATTCTAGACAACTCTCTAATCTTTCTCTGCAGCCTGGAGCAGTTAATTTCAGTAATAACTTTTAGTCATGGAGTCAGAGCAGCAGTAATGGTGTTTGTCTTAATCTCATTTCTTCCTTAAAATTCCTTTTTTAATTGAAAGCTTCAACTGAAGGCAGACTTGTTGACTGTTTTTCTGCAATTGTATAATAGTCTTAAATTATGTTTCTCTGAAACTTTAGCAGATGTACCAGTATTGCTCTATCAACATATTTCACATCCATTTAAAACAAAGAAAAGTGTTTTTGGAAATACCTAATGTTTTCCCTTTTTTTTTCTTTTTTTTTTTTCCTTACTTTCTCAATACTTTCAGAAAAGCATGTTTATTTTTGTTACTTTTTTTGATGGCACCACAATCAGTGCTTGCTTTGTCTGTGACATTTGAGGAAAGAATGAGTAAGAAAAAAAGAATTCTTAAAGCTCCTATCCTGGTAATTTTGTGGTGTGGTATGTGTGGTGTTTTGGGGTTTTTTTGGTTCGTTTGGCTTGGTTTTATTTTTTCAACTTGCAAAACTGTTCACCTAAAAGGAATAAATTCAGGCTTTTCTTTAACAGTCATCTTCCTCTCTGTCTGACAGTGGAATTGTTCAGAAGGACTTGATTTTTTCCCTTGGACAAACTGAGTGTATGCTGAAACCAGTAGAGTCTCCTGATATGAAAATGACCAAAATATTCAGCAAAGATGACCTGGATGATACCAAGAGCCTATTTGAAAAACTTAAACAGGAACCAGATGCTTTAACTGTGCTGGCCCCAGCTGCTGGAGACACAATTATCTCTTTAGATTTCAGCAGTAATGGTGGGTGTGCGTTTAAATTGGAGAGCATGCTAATTAGTACAGTTAGTATTTTACAGTCAATTTTGAAAAATAACCTCCTTGCCTAGTGGTATTTTAGCCACTGTTTAAATTTAATGAGGTCCGTAGACACGCTCAGTATTGTTACTTAGGTTGATGGTTTCTTTTAATTTTTATAGAGTCTGATGAGCAACAATGTGATGAAGTTCCTTTGTATAACGATGTAATGCTCCCCTCATCCAGTGAGAAATTGCAGAATATAAATATGGCAATGTCCCCACTACCTGCCTCTGAAACTACAAAGCCACTTCGTAGCAATGCTGATCCTGCACTCAATAGAGAAGTTGTATCAAAGCTGGAGCCAAACACAGAGCCGCTCGAACTTTCTTTCACTATGCCTCAGGTGCAAGAGCAACCGACCAGCCCTTCTGATGCAAGTACCAGCCAAAGTTCACCTGAGGTTAGTTACCTAATTTGGATATGCCTTCATTAAAATGTATGTGCCGGTGGGGGGTTGTGGAGCAAATCTAGTTAAAGATGCAGCCAAGACAGGAATTTAAAATTATTTCTGTTTTGATTTCATTAAGTTCATGCCATGATATGAGGAAAAAGATAAATTTTCGTTCTTTTAATTAAAATGAGTCTTGCAGACACATGCAGTACCACCTGATAGATGTAAGAGCTTGGGGTTGGTCTTTCTATTACAGAGTGGTTCAGAAGCAGCTTCTGTAAACAGCAAATTAGTTGCAATAAATTATTGTAGAGGCTACTTCCAGGTTCCAACTAATTGTGTGCTACCCAAGTGGGGTAAATTTCAATGTATAGTGATCAATGTAAGTGTTTTCCCATTTTAATTTTGTGCAACTATAGCTTGGAGTTAGTTTTTTACATTAGAACATTTTTCAGAGAATCTGTAGATACAATGCAAGATGATGTAATGACACAAACTTAAAAGTGCACTCAAAATGTTTTCACAGCCCAGTAGTCCCAACGACTACTGCTTTGATGTGGATAACGATATGGCTAATGAATTCAAACTGGAATTAGTGGAGAAACTCTTTGCGATAGATACAGAAGCAAAAAATCCGTTCTCTACTCAGGTAATGTACACTAACTTAAAATTCTGCATCATCTGAATACTTATTCTCAATGTACTTCTCTTTCTCTTAGAATGTCTTCAGGAACCTCCTTCCTCTTCTATGTAGTATTTTTATTAAAATAAATTGCTAAAAAAAATTGTAAGTATTTGGTAAAAGGAAGACGCTTAATGAAGCCATGAAGTGATAGCTGAGATGTTTTTACATATTTATAATTTCTACCTCTAATCTTTTCCAGGAAACTGATTTAGACTTGGAGATGTTGGCTCCTTACATCCCAATGGACGATGACTTCCAGTTGCGCTCCTTTGATCAGCTATCTCCGCTGGAAAGCAGTTCTTCCGGCTCTCAAAATGCAGCCACCATTACTATGTTTCAGCAGACTCAGACACCATCAAGTACTGCTGATGAAATAAAACCAGTGACAGAACGTGTAGATGACGTGAAGACGCTAATTGTTCCTTCATCTCCTGTCCACATAATCAGCGAAACGAGTAGTGCCCCAGCATCACCTTATGGTGGGAACAGGAGTCGAACTGCATCTCCGATCAGAGCAGGAAAAGGAACATTGGATCAGACAGAAAAATCTTGTCCGGGAACGCCCAGTTTGCTAACAGTCACTCTGAACAAAAGGTATTTTAAAAGCGAAGCTTAAGCCCTAGTATCTTTTCAAGAAAGTATAGAATACATTTTTAAATACTGCGAACTGTTGTATGTTGTCTTCGGCATTCTACTTCAAAGTAGAAATTGATACACTTAAATTTGGACACTTCAAACAAGTTTGGTTCTCTTTGTATAAAAAGCTTCCCTAAAGTTAATTTCACAGAAGCTTTTCCATAAATGTCTTCTGTAATAGACAGCTACTGTGTGCAAACTGCATTCATAATTTTGTTCTGCTCTCGTATCTGACACGCAGCCTTTTTAAGAGTGCAGTAGGCAATGTACAAGCAGTTATACCCACACAATATTTCTGGTGCTTTTCTTGTCCACTTTGTTATGAGGTAAGAGGCGACTGCAGTCTGTGTGCTACACTTATTGCTTTTAACATGAGTCATATTTCATGATGATGGACTGTGGCATTTATAGCAGATATTTATCATGATAGAAAATCCTACAAAGTCAAACATCAGACCTTTGATATGTGGAAGCTTTATGTGTACATAGAAGTATTCAGAATGGACTTTTCCTCACCCTTCCTTCCCTCCTTTCTGTTGAAAGTGAATTGCTGAACTTTGATGCTTTGGGGTTTTTTTTCTGCAAAGACTTTAAAATTTTTGTTATAACTCATTCCGAGCTTCACAGTGATATTAAAAGCTAACATTTGCTATGCTCATAGACAATTATTGTTGAAATGAATCAATTATGGAAAAAAGTAGTACAGTTCATAAATTCAGTTCTGTGATATTGTATATAAATGTCCACAAAAGAAGAATGGCTCGAGGGTAGTAGAAACGTCTTAACAGCCTGAATCAATTTTTCTTAGATCTACTGCAATGGATGAAGAACTAAATCCAAAGATGCTAGCTTTGCATAATGCTCAGAGAAAACGAAAAATGGAACATGATGGTTCACTTTTTCAGGCAGTTGGAATTGTGAGTTTTGTTTTACCATTTTAAAATATTCACTTTTAACCTTGCAATTTCTGAAATGAGGCATCGGTGCAGACTCCTGAGTTTAGCTGTTGGTATGCAGTGGAATCTTGGGATCAGAGATAATTGTTTGATAGTGAAATTCCCACATACGTGCCGATACTCTGATTTTAGTTCTCTTTTACTGTCAGCCATTTCAAAAGCCCTCCATACTCAAGCACATTTCTTGACTAGGGAGAAGATCCTCTTTTGTGAACATATATGGTCTTCAGTAGAATATGCACAAATATAAGACATCACGTTTAAATTTATAATTGCCATATTTATTTCACTTTTGAATTAAATATCAATTTTTGTATTTGTCAGTACTGGAGATAGCATTCTTATGCTGCTTTCTGTGCTTTTTTTTTCCCATCAAGTCTAAGATTCCTTTATTTGATCAGATAACAAAACCATCTGAACCATAAGGGAATAGAATTCATAAAACCTAGCAAACGTGTATTACTGTCACTCATTTTATGCACACGGTCTCTAGTATTAGTGTGTGAGATTGTGAGTGGTTGCTCATCATCTGTCCTAGCTAAGGTATTCTTAGATTTTTGTCACTTAATTGGGGCTATCCAGCTTACTATTTTCTGCAAGGATATTTCGTCTCCATGATCTTGTCTCTTACTGTCACTTCCTAATATTTTGAAATCTTGAGCTTTGCCATTACATACTGTTATTTCTCTTCTTGCCTTCATTGCAAATTCTTCATTGCAAAATTCAAAAAAATTTTTTTTTTTTTTTGCAGTTAATTCTTAGTTCCTCTACTGCAATGTAGCCTTTGAGATTCTTTGTTTCTCAGCGGCCCATCTCCTAGGTGTAGTCATCCATCACATCTTACAGCACAGGATTATTTTTCTTCTGAACTATGAATTATTCCTGTATTAGCATTCTGGTTTGGGCATGAGACAAATGACTGTATACTGTCTTTGTCATTGCTGCTCTCTAGAAGAGCTGAGAGCTTCTATATGTCCATTTTTTTTCCTGAGGCAAGCAGGCTTTATTAAAAAAAAAAAAAATCATGCCATTGTTTTCCTTTGCTAATGCTTTGCACTTTCATGCTTGTTGTATTGCTTCCAGTAGCCCTGTAAGAATTCACAGCTCTGCAAGAAATTTCATTGTCTTTCATTGCCTCTTTCTCATGCAATGGTGCTATGGCTGTCATATAGTGTTGCTGATTAAACATTCAAAACAGTGTAGGATGTCATTAAATACACAGAATGCAGGCAGTTCTGTATTAACTGCTGTAATAGTGTTCAGGCTTCTATGCTTAGTACCTTTTTAATGTTTATAGGCTCAAACTTCATCCTTTGCTAAACCTTTTTCTATTTTCTCTGACAAAAGTGTTGCAAATATTTTGATGGTTTCTGCACAGTCAGAAGCTGAATTTTCCACATTGTTGGGTCTTACTGATATTATTTTAAGCGAGTGCTTTTGTTGTTTGACTTCTTTCTCCACAATGGATGTCTGAGTGGATGAACTAGGCCTTGCACACGCATGGAAGAAAAATGATCTTAAATCTAGGCTTAGAATAAATGGTATTCTGGGATTGTGCGAAAATTTGCCACAACCTCTTAGCTGCAAGGAAGCAGGACTTAGCTTGCAAAGAGTGAAAATAAGTGAAGACGAAACTAAAATACTAGTTTAGTTTTCTAGAAAACAGGAGAATTAGACAAGGGCAAGGTGTGTTATAGTAAGATTATGAAAAGGTATGAGCTATATCCTTCTTAATATGAAGGACTGTATTGCAGTCACAGTAAAAAACCAAACCAGCAACTATGTCGGTGACTGACCTCACTATGAAACGCAGCTTCTAAGTCTGGGATGTTTGACTATAACTTCTATTACCTACCTGTCCTTTGGGCTTGCATGGATGTACTATAACCTGAAAACGTATGTTCTTTACTATTTTAAGTGATCAGGATAATTGTAGTGTTCCAAAATACCTTTCCTTCTTTTTGCAGCAGTCAGTACTACTAACAAGACAAAACTTTGCAGATGCAACTGTTTTTGCAAACTTGATACTAAGATAGCTTTTTTTCCCTTCCATCCCATCTGTTTCAGTGGCAGCTGCTTCTTTCTTACCCCAATTATATGGACCCCTTAAGCTTTCTAATCTCCCGATCTTCTACGCTGCTGCCCAAACAATATGCTAAGGAGCTGTATTTGCAATACAGTAGCTTAGAACTGCACTCCCCACAAAACTCGGGTCAGGAGGCTTGGTGCCAATAACTGGAGTGCAAACAGAATTTACATCTTGAGTTTAGATAGAATCGACCTACTGAGGTTCCTGAATCTCCTGTTTACACTATTAATTCCAGTGCAGAAAACCATTAGAGACTTAAGTGAGAACCTGGTGCTTACTCACACAAGAGCAGTGGTAATTAAATGGGTGTGTATACGCTAATCTTGAGCATGGTAACTGGTGATCACCAGCATTTAGTAATTGTTTTCTGTAAGGGAAGTAAGGTCTTGAACTCCGCTTCAGTTTTCTTTTAAATGCATTTTCAAGGCCAGTGTACTTAGAAATATCTTTCTCCCCAAGTTGTGAATGAAGCCCACTTTAAATTGTAACAATGCCTACATAAGTGATTAGTGACAGGAACTGTTAGTTTGGAAGAGGGACGTGGAGGGCTAGAAAGGTAGAGTATTCAATAAAGAAGATTTATTTTATTTCTTTCTAGGGGTCTTTATTCCAGCAGACAGGTGACCATGGAGGCAATGCATCACTTGCTTGGAAACGTGTAAAGGGATGCAAAACAAACGGTCATAATGGAGTGGAGCAAAAGACAATCATTCTATTATCAACTGGTTAGTATTGGCTTTTCTTACTATGTAGAGGAGGGTGGATGGGGGCTGTGTGAAAGAACCGAGTGACACCACCATCCAAACTTACTTCCTTTGTGGGCAGTTTTGGACGAAAGGTTGAGCATGGCGAATAAAGCGCACTTTTTTTCCTTCCCCTCCCTCTATAGACATAGCAAGTAAACTTCTAGGGCAGTCGATGGATGAAAGTGGACTACCCCAACTCACAAGTTACGATTGCGAAGTAAATGCTCCCATACAAGGCAACAGAAACCTGCTACAGGGTGAAGAACTGCTCAGAGCTCTGGATCAAGTTAACTGAGCTTTCACAATACTTGTTCCTTTTTTGGACACTGGTGAATCATCACCTAAAGCAGTCTATTTATATTTTCTATATCTGATTTTAGAAGCCTGGCTACAGTACTGCACTAATTCAGTTAGTTCAGTTTTGATCCCCTTTCTACTTATTTTGACAGTCTTTTTAATATGTTCTTTATGTAACAATAATTCAAACTATAGTGCATTTTTATAATTCTTTGGTACATACACTTTTAAGTCCATTACATTTAAAACACACTTGCAATAGCAGCTTTGAAATATGCACCTGATTTTAAAAAAAAATATTTATTTTTTGGCTGGGGAGTTGGTCACCAAAACTTACCATTAGTAAAATGTCAACACAGGAAAAACTGGCAATACTTCCATCCTGCTTTTCCTAGGTAGTTGGAAGACTTGTGCTCTCTTACTCTTTATGTTCAAATAAGTTTTTTATTTTAATAGTTTTTATAAGAAACAACAATGCTTTGCAGCAGTGCATTGTAGCCACAATCGCACAATATATTTTCTTAAAAAATACCAGCAGTTCCTCATGCAATATATTCTGCATTTATAAAAACTAGTTTTTAAGAAGAATCTTCTTTTGTTTGCCTATGAAATCATGTTTAAACCTGGATTATGTCATTATTTTAGTCACGTTGTAATATAAATTGTTCTTAAATGCTGTCTTATGCTTTTGACTTAAATGAGTGTGGTTAGTCAAAGGAAAGGCTTTATCTGGAAAGGGCTAGCAGCATTTTATTTGGATATGTTCTCAATTTAGAGAGAGTTTGATGTTCTTAAAGTAGTCACTTTGCCAGCTTAAAAAAAAATAAATCCCTGCCTGTAGTTGTTGAAGTTAATGCTAATATTGTGTATGATCTTAAATCTAAATGTTCAGCTTACCCTGTGTGGTATAGGTGATATTTCAAGCAGATTGTAAAACATCTTGCATTGTTAGCAAAGTTTTATCTAGTACTTCATTGAGTTGCTCAATATTTTGATGTTTTGGTTTTATGCACCTTGTTGCTATTAACATCCATATGTTTTCATGTAGATTTCAATAACTTGAATATATTTAGAAGCCTTTTTATTTAGAAATATATAGTTGTCACAAACATCTTATTTTCCTATATGTACTGTACAAAACCTTCATTCACGCATTCTTTTGCTCTTTGTGGTTGGATCTAACACTAACTGTATTGTTTTCTTACATCAATAAACTATATGTGGACCAGGCCCCCTTGGGGAGTGTGTTATCTGAGACAAATGAGATAATTTATATTTTTGTTAGTGGTTATTGTTCATCCGTGTTCCCTTTTTAACTTAGAGTTAAAATCACTGCTTCCTTATTTTGATTGTAACATCTCCGCGATAATTATTTGAGCCTATTCAGTACTGAAGTCTCCTAGACAGTGTTGTACTACCGCTCGCCAAAGATGTTAAACTTTTAAATCTGTTATCACACCAGTTAGCAAACTTGAAAGTGAGGAGACAGCATATTTGTGTTACTTTAGGGTAGAAAGATTCTTCTTTATGAACAGCTGAAAGGCTTGTCTCTGGAAGCTTTATCAAGGTAACACTGGAAAGCAGGAAAAAGTAAAATTCACAGGAATGATCAATTAAAGATGGATTTTTATCACAAACTGCAGATTAAAAAATTAAGTTGGTACTTGATGATAAAGCTTGTTCTACATTCTTGTGCTGTTGACTCGGTAACTTTGACTAGGTGACTTTTTCTCATTTTGCTGTCATAAAACAATGCTACTGATACAACCTTGTAATGTGTAAATATGGTCAAGGTATTCTGTGCAGTCTTCACACTATTTAAAAATCTCAATGTAAGAAATCAAATGTGGAGTGTCACAAGAATTACTTTCATTTTATTTTGGAAACTTTGATTTCCTTGGACTCATCTGAGTCTTTTGAAATCAATATAATGGTACATAAGCGTAACCTGTTTTTTAAATTTACTGTTACTGTTTCACTGAAATGAGCACTTTTCAAACTGACATAACTGTATTAAACTAAATGGAGACTATTAGCTACCAACTAAAAAAAGAAAAGGCACTGGTAGCAGAAGGTGGTTGCATAAAGTTTGAGTGGAAGTTGCACAAAGAGAGAAGAAGATATGTAGGTGCATTAAGCTAGAGTTTAAGCTTCGTGCAGAAAACACTTTGAATATATACACCTGCTACTGAGTATTAAAGTTTTTTAATGCAGCCTTTAAGTGTACAAAGCTTATAAAGTTCTCTGGATAAAAGCAGTAGAGCTACTGCCATACCTGCAGTGTGAGGTCTCTTGGATGGCATTCTTTCCATGGCATCTCTCTCAGCAGTTACAAGGTTTAATAGTGAAGTTGCTAAAGGCTTAAGTAAAACACCAGCCATCAGGGACATCCCTGATGCTTGGCTCTGCATGGATTGACATCATGCTTCTGTCAGATAGTGAGGAGAGTCTTGCAGCCATGTGAAGAGTACAACTGGGTTCTGCTCTTACTGCCCCGGCAAGCTTTGGGCTGGCCTGGTGGGTTATCCCTTTTCATCTCCCAAGAGAAACTGCATACTATCTTTGCCTGCTGTTGTTCTGCTACTCTCTTGACCTTATTTTGGAGGAGCCTGACCTGTTTAGATCTGTCGGTTCCTCTTCAGTGTACTTTAAGAGAGCAGTAAATTCTCATAGAGAAAAATCCATGTTAAAAAGAGGAGGAAAACTTCAGTGACCCATGTAATTTATGGTTATGAGCCCACTGGAATCATCCCTGGTCTTAATGACAGCAGCCTTGGATTTAAATGAACCATGGTTCATTTAAATTTAAATCTCAAATTTTTTATTATAAGTAATAAGACATAGCATTTTTTTTACTGTCCTGGTAAAAGTGACTGAAACAAGCAATTAATGGAATGAACTGTAGTAGCTGTATTAGTTTACTGTAGGAAAAAAACTAACAAAAAACAACCCCACCAAACCTAGAGATAGTGAAGAACTCATGGAAAAATAACAGTAATTGCTCTGGCCTTGTAAGAGTTTTGCTAAATGCAGATGCAAGTTCGTAAAGTCTAGAAGTACAGTACACCTTTTAACTGCTCTTATGTTTGGTTTGGTTTTGGTTTTGTTTTTTGGTTTGTTTTTTTTTTTTTTTTTTTGCTTAGACTCTAGGAATACACAGCCTGATTCTAAACCTACTTTGGGAGGACAAGCTTCTAGAATATGTTACTTTTTAAATGTTTTCTTAGTGATTTTGAGTAATTTCTTTTTGTCTTGCTACCTTTTAAAATGTTGAGGCACTACCTTAGAGCATTTATTCTTCACCAGTAGTAAAGAAGAAAGTGTAGGTAGATACAGTGTTTTCTTTTGCAGATGAAACATACTAGATTATGTGGAAATGATAAACTGAGGAGAATAACATAGTTAGCTTCTGGAAGGTTATAAGCCATGCCTTCATGGCATAGCATAATGATATTTTTACATGTGGATTCTATTTGATGATTCTATCAACCACAGTGATGGTTTTGTTAAAAGGTAAAGGAATTTTTAAACTAGTATTTGTGACCTCATTTATTTCTTTACCTGAAAGTAGTTATAATTAACTACAGCTGTAGCTCCCAAGAAGTCACTTGTCTCCTGCCCAGTAACTTGATCTCAGGTGTAATATATGGAGTAAATTAAGGTAGCCTGGAGTCCAAAGCACACCTTTCTAACATACCTTCTTCCCATGTAGTCACATGGCTTGGACTATGTTGATCTTTGAAAGCCTTTAGGTGAAACAAACAATTTACTCTTCAGTTTTCTTCCTTGTGGGTCTATGTACACACATTAAACGCTCCCTAAGTAATTATTGAATTAAAGAATCACAGATTAAGACCAGAAAGAACAATTTAAACTGTGTGACAACTTAAAGATTTCAAAGCTTATTTTGGATTAATTAATCAGCTCAGCTTCCACTGAAATACAACTGTAGGATTAAAAAAAAAAAAAGATGATTACAGGTTAAACTACTGTATATTTAATAGTAATTTTTCATTATTTAAAAACTGTTTGTTTAAACAGCTAAACAATGGTAGCTAAAGGCAGAAGTGTGGGCTGTTTCACCAGTATCTGTTGGCAAGCTTTTTCCCCGTTACACTGCTGAACGAATGTTTCCGTTGATGGACAGTGGTGTGGGAGCTGGGAGTCCTGAGTACCTCACCACTGCCATCTGTTCCTGTCCTGCTGATTAGAACACACATCTCACTCAAATGTCCCCTCACTAACACACATGCTTCAAACTGTAATTGTCCAGCATGAAAATAAAGATTTCACAGGCCAGGAGTACTTTGTAGGAAGACCATTTTCATAGGAATTCACATGAGTTGGGGATCCAGCTTTCATGAAAATTACCATTAGCAACTAGGCACTTGACTCCCTGCAAAGCTCTGTGCTGGACAGCTGTGATTTTTGATCCAAATTCTAGAATTGTCATTTTCCTTCTGCTTCCCTGTTTACCTTGAGCAAGGCTTGCCAAGTTACCAAAAAGTTAAACAGTTTGCTACTGGATTTACACAGTATGGTAGATTTTGTGAATAATAGCAGTATTCTCTCATGAAGAAGTGGTATATTTTAATGGAATTCTTTTTTGGAACCAAGTACAACGTATTGCAATTGATATTTCTCTTGAAAAATTTTGACATACTTGTGACTGTATTTCTTTAATTGTGTAACAGTATAAAATTCAATAAAAGAGAAGGTTTGTTTCTAATTTGTGACCTCTGTGATCTTTCTGTTCTTCCATTACCACTGTTCTAAAAGATGGAGATGGCAAAACCACTTTTTAAAGTGAACTAAATAACTGCTATGCAGCATAACTAAAGCTCCTTGCGTGCTTGAGGTCTGAGTTACTACTGAAGTCAGAAACTTTGAGACTAAGTGTACACGTGGTCTGTTTTCCAAAGGCATTTCTAAATTCTGTCTTGCTCTTAGAGCTGAATCCTGCTCACCTTAGACACAATGGTTATCCCGCCTGAATTAAGTAAACTAGGTGCATGAGCAAAATAGGTTAAGCACACACTTTAACAAGTCAGGCATTAGGGACAGTGTGGGTTTTTCTGTGGGAACCTGGAGAGAGAACAGAGGAACAAATAGGGAGCCAGAGGGACAGAGAATGTTTATGGAACCTCTTGGAGTTATCACATCAAGAATGCACTTATAACAAAACAGAAACTAGTTTGAATCCAAGATCCTGTCTCCAGGTGATTTCAGTTGCTTTCAGTACATGCAGATAGCTTGACAAGAACTCATGACCCTTGCTGTCTTGTTAACTCAATACCACTTCCCATTGCACAGATTAAAAACCATTTGCAATGTTTTTGCTTGGTTGGGAAGTCTGAAAGCAGAAGGCATATGCAAGTGCTGTCACGGTAGAGTATAATCCCGTTATTTGGTATTAGCAATATGTTTGTACATACAGAAGTTTGAATATGTTATTTGATAAAATAATATCCATGATTTATTTTCATGAAAATCCATTAAAACATGATTTATTTTTATGTTTTCAATTTGAAAATGTGTTCTAATACAGTCATGCAAGGTGTTTTGTTTTTGGTTTTTTTTTTTTTTTAAAGGGAGTTTTCTTGTGCTATGTGCAACTGTAGAAGCCCCTCTTATTTATATTTATGCAGGCCAAATGAAGTTTTAGTTTGCAACTTAAAAGCTAGGAATTAATAGGGCAAACAGGACTTCATCCTTCTGTTTAGGAGTTAATAAGAATACAAAGAAGATACAGTAACAAGCACACTTCCTTACATCATCTATTTTTAATTTTTTTTTTTTAGTTTGAAAGGCAGTCTATTAAGAATTAAAAAGTACTAATGAAAAATCTCAAGGAACACTAGATGAAAACAGACGATTAGATCATTAATTAGCCCAAAAGTTGGCACTGTATTTCATTGTATACACCTCGGAAGAGGAATTCTATGAAGAGATACTGTTGCTTTTTTTTATTCCTCCGCATTTTCACTCTTTACACTGTAGCCAAACTTTCTGCAAGGAAGGACTTAGCACACGTTAACATCTGGGCACAACAGCCTCATCTTCATTACATCTTACATCATCTTACACAATGAAAGTGTCATGACATGCAACCCCATCTGCCTTAGAAAAAAAAAAAATTCCATCTAGCATTTTTTGAAATACCATCTCTGAGAAATCACAACACTCACTGCACACTTAAGATACAAAAATCAGAAAACACGCTCAAGCTTTATAAATTCAGCATCATTCAAAAGCCAATCTCCTCTGCTGCTTTTAAATTAAGGGATAACTCCTTAAATTAGGCAGGCTTGGCTTGACCTGTAAGCAACGACAAACTCGCTCCATGATGTGTCAATTATTAACTTGCTTGAGCTTTGAATCCTTAAGTCCATTGCGGGGGGAGTACATTATAACTGGTTTCCCCAACAGCGTTAGCATTCAAAATCAGTACAATCTGTTGAAGATGGGGTCACATACTGGATGGACGGGGTCACTGCCTTATGTCTCTAAACACGAGTCCAAATGATAGATGAAAATATCTTGTCTTTTCGGGGGGGGGAAGCGCCAACCCAAAACCCAGCAGGTGTACCTCTCTCCTTGCAGCTGCTAAAACCTGCCCAGTTCACGTGTAACAGCTCTGCTAATGCTTCTATTCCCATACTCATTGACAATCAGTGGTGCTTAAAGACAATAGCTGTTCAGCTGACGGCCGTTCATTTCCTACTCATCTATACAGGCAACTGGAAGCTGGATTCCAGCAACCTTTTGGGAAATATAATACATATAGAAAGATGCTTTTGTGCCTGAAGCATTGTGGAAGCTACTGTCATTGTAGAAGCTGATAGCCTGAAGCGCCTACCTTTAAAAGGGCGAGCTTTGGAACAATTAGTTGATGCTAATGGTGAGTAGGAGAACATCGCGGTACCACAGCCAGCCGAATTTAAAATTCATTTTGCAGTGCATGATTATTTGAAAAAGCGAAATGTGAATTTTTTAACCTGGTCATAGTGCGAAACTCCTCCAGGTTGAAATACCCTAAAGGCAGCACGCAACGCACCATCCCATACATATTCGGTACCTTTTCTACACGCCCTTTTTCACCCGTTAAGGTTCCCCCAGCGCAGGGGCAGTCTCCCACAAGCCGATTTCGCATCTCCCCTCTCCCCCACGGATGCAGAAGTATTCAGGCGCTCTCCAGAGCAGGTGCTGCTGCTGCCGGGCCCCGCTCCCACAAGACCGCAGGCTGCCCGCAGCCCGTCTCCGGCCAAGCCCCGGCTGCAGAAGCGATTCCGCCCGCGGGCGCCGATCACGGCAACGACTCCCAGAGCCCCGTCCCTAAACCCTGTTGGGAATTGCTGAAGGGCTGCGGGGCTTCCCGGGGAAGACAGCACCAAGACCGACTCCCCCAGAAAACACCTTGCGAACCGCCCCGAGCCGGTGCTCGCTGTTCTCCCGCCTCTCCCGGTACCGCAGGTCCGTACTCACTCGGGGCGCGGGGGGCTCTCCGACGCCAGCGCTCCTCTCCCCAGCCGTCTCGGTAGCTGCTCGCCCCTACGTGCGCGGGGGAGTGCGGGGCAGGACAGACCCCGCCGCCCGGCTCCGCGCCGCCGCCGAGGCCGCGCCCACTCACCCTACGTGCGGCTCGGCAGCCGCGGCCCCCTCCCCGCCCGCCCGGCTCGCCCCGGCCGCCTACGTGTGGCCGTGCATGCGGGGAGCGGGCGCTACGCCGCTCCTGAGCTCAAAGGCGGCGGCCGCCCGATGATCCCCTGCCCGCCGCGCTCGCTCAGGCGGAAACGGGGCTTTCCGGCGGGCTGGCCCTGCTCCCCGCCGCCGGCGAGCAGCGCTGGGAGGGAGGTGAAGCCGCCGAACCGGCCCTCGGCAGCGGGGAGCACCGCGCCGGAGCTGCGGGCAGCGCGGGAAGGCCGGCAGAAGCCCCTCGCGGGGCACATCTGGCCGGGAGCGTGGCGGCGCGTCACGTCCACACGGCCGCGAAGCGCGGGCGCAGCTGCGGCACTGCCGAGCCCCCTTTCCCTCAGAAGACCCCGCCGTTCCTGGGTCTGCCGGGCTGCAGGCCGGCGAGCTCGCTGGGGGCGGCTCCTGCGGCGACAGGGGCGGGTTACGCCGCAGTCCCACCGGCATCCCCAGGCTCCCCGGGACTGTCGCACGGCGGCGGCTACCTGGCCGAACCCGCGACCGCTCCTTCGCCCAAACCCCTGCCTCCCCATGGCTGCTCCCCCACTGCGCCCCGAGGCCGACCGAGGTGTGCGCTGGCCTCTGCGCCTGCGGACCAGGCTCGCCCCCCACAATGGAGGGCAGGAGGGGCAGACGGAGCCGGGTCCGGCCACCCCCGCGGGTGACAGCCGCTCGCCCTGACAGAAAAGCCCAGGTTGCACCGCCCGGCAACGGGGAGTGCGCATGCGTGGGGAAGCCGCGCAGGCGCCCCGAGGGTGTTGTGGGGAGGCTGCGCATGCGCACGGGGCAAGGAGCGGAGCGGCGGCGGGATGAGCTCGGTGCCGGGGCTGCAGGCGGACTGCGAGGAGCTGCTCGGCGCCTTCCAGGAGGCCGACACCGTCCGCTTCGAGCGCTTCGCCGAGCTGTGGCGGGAGCGCCGCTTCCACACCATCTTCTAGTGAGTGAGGAGTCCCGGCCGGCCCACCCGCCGCCGGGCCCGCGCTGCCTCCGGGCCGCCTCCTCAGCGGCCTGCTCGCTGCGAGCCGCCCTTACCGGCACCGGCTCGAAAGGCGCCGGGTCCAGCCGCCCTTTCGCGCCCCTTTGCCCGTGTCCCGCCTCAGGGAGCCCGTCTTCACCCTTCAAAGGTCCCCGCTGCCGAGTTTGCTCCGTGCTAGCACGGGGGAACCTTCACGGGGGTGTTGGTGAGCCGTGTGCCCCTCAGAGCTTTTGGGAGAGGTTTGCCTGGCTGGTGTGTAAGTAAATGGCAGTGAAGCACCGATCCCTGTGTAATGCTGGAAAACAGTTATTAGTTCAGTTTATTTTGTGTATTAGTAATGCATGTGATTTGAACACTGACACTTCAGGCAGCTTGATGTAATCCTCACGAGATTAAAAAATATAATGTAGGACATTGTGTTTTTCACTTTAGATCTAATTTAATACAGAGAATTTCATGCAGTACTGTGTGACAGCTTATGGTCTGGCTGTCTTTGAAGGCTTCCCAGAACTTGGGCCCTATGATAATATGTTTTAAAATACCTAAAGCTTGTTTCTATGTTCTGGATTTTCTAAAGCCTGCATTTTTATATTTACTTTCTTTAATGTGCTTCCTTTTTGTTTACTTTAGTGGTAGAATAAGAGCTTTGGAGAGGAATAAGCTCACTAAGAAGACTTTAGAGCTTGCACAGCAGTACTTCTTGCCTCCATACTCTTTCCAGATTCGAGTTGGTGCTCTGTACCTTTTGTATGGGCTCTATAGTACACAGCTTTGTCAGCCAAAACAAAAGGTAATTGTTCTTGAGGTTTTATTCTCAAGCGATATTAGATGTAAGATATATGGTATACTTCTGTCTACTTTGTCATTATAAATGGGTAGGGCATTTCCTCACAGTTTCTTAGAATAAAAATATTTAGAACCAGAGGGTTCCTTTGGAAAAAGTAGCCTAGGTTTGAGAAATTATGTGCCGGTGACTAAAATGCTGCTTATGCCTCCTAAATTGTAGCTGTGGTCTCAGAAATATTGTTTGCCAGATAGAAAGCTCTTCTCTCTTCAAAACTGAAGACTACCTTTAAATAGGAACAGAGAATATGCTGATCAGCTGTGGGGAGATATCCATTACAGCCCCAGTTATTCCTTAGAATTTCAACACAATGAAGATTGGCTGAATTATTTCCAGTTCATGTTAACCAGAAGTGGAAGTGGAATTTGTAAATTGAAAGGGTGAATGCCTGAATTACATGTCTCCTTGCTGCTTCTAGGACAGGATACCAGTGTATAAAGGAGTTGGAAACTCAGTGCAAGAAGTGGTTTACTTGAAAACTGTATGATGTATATTGTGTGCACATGCACAATTGAATCCAAATTCTTTAAATAAGAAACTGAAGTTTAAGTATTCTGCAGTGATACTATTGCATCTCATATCTTAACTTCAAGGAAGTCAATACCTTTTTGGAGATGGATTTAGGGAATTTTAAAACCACTGCTATACAGCAATTGTTAGAGAGTCCAGGAATTTTCAAAGAAGCTAACTTAGGTAGGGAGAAGAGGAAGTGGACAGAGTACATGGGAGAGGAAGGACAGCAAGAAGATACAGATACTTTTACGAGCGTTTCAGTGGCAGCAAATCATGGTACGAGTATTGAGTCTTAATCATCTAGTGAATGCGAGTCTCCTAGGTGTGTTGTTTCAGGCATCTCGGAATGTGAAGAGTTAATTTTTTCAACTGTCAAAGAGGGCTCATGTTCCATGTCGCTGTGAAAGAAAGTAACTGCAGTAAGAATATTTAACACAACAGTATAATAAGCCTATCTGCGTAAAATTTTCATAGTAGTAACAAATGTTATAGTAGGATCCTTTCTGTAGTTCTGTGATTGTGTGACGTGTTACACCCTAGACGTCCAAGTATTGTGAATAGTATAACATGGTCACAGTAGTCAGCTGAATCAATTTTTTATTTGTTGAAATATGCAGGTCGGTATGACCTGCATATATACATAATATACAACTGTTTTTTTGCAGATCAGAATTGCACTCAAGGATTGGCCTGAAATCCAGAAATTTCAACAGGATCTGATAGACTCCCAGCATTATGACGCAGCATACATCTTTAGGACGCTGCGACTTGCCAGAGCATTCCATTTCACAGCAATGCCAAAGCTAGTGAGTTGTTAAATTAATGACTTACCATTTTTAATAAAATATCTTCAGCTTTCAATGGCTAACAGTTCAACAGTTCATGGTTTTAGTTTAGCTTTGAGGCTGTGTTGAAATGTAGTATGTCTTGCCTTATGTAGCTAGGTATGTGACGTAAAGCTTAGAGGCTGTCTGAATGTAGGATGCTTCTCACCTGAAAATATTTTTTTCAGTATCTAATGTTCTTATTAGATTTGAGATGTCGTATCATTTGTGGAAATGAGTCTGCCTGCTGCATTAAATTCTTGACTGGGGACTAATTTTTGAAAAGTGCTGACTGAGCACTTGACAGTAAAGCTGTGTGCTATTGTTGGTGAGATGTTTCTATACCTTTCAGCATCTCTTGATTATTGGATGTGCAGTAAGAATTTTCAAGAGGAGGTGCCAATTTAAGTTTGCTTTTAGGTTACAAAACACTGTCTCTCGCTTTAGCTAAACTACAGAACTAAGAAGAGGATTCAGGAAAATGAATTTAAAGAAGAATTTAAGGACCCAAGTAACAGAGTAAACAGCCTCATCACTAATGATGTATTGGAGGTACAGTAACTTTTAAACTACAGATTAATCACTGGGGTTTGTTTTGTTTTTCTTCTTCTGTTGTCTGAGAGCTATAACTTCTCTACTTGCACGGTCTTGTCCTTTATAAATCTTCTTATGGAATGCAGACTAGGATAATAGCCTGTAGTTTTATCAGACACCCAGAAACGCAGCATTTATTTTGGAAGACTTGCGGTACCTTTTTCAATACTGAAATATGCTCTAATGTTTTGTGGTTTTGCCTCAGTAAGATGTAAAAGGGGGAGGGTATAAATGGTTAATTGTCTCTTGGGCAGAGAAAAATGGACAATGTTGGGTGGGGGGGAAGCATGTTTATTTTGATATGTCTGCAGGTTGCAGCTGGAGGCTTGATACTTGTGGTAACATTAATTTACTTATCTGCGCATTAGAGAGGCTTCTCTAACCTTTTCTTCTTTTAAAACTTGGTTCTGTTTGATATATAACACATTTTATAAAAAATGAAGTACTTCAAGCCAGGTATAGGTTCTTATATTGCTCATTATTTGACACTGTCCCGCACGACATCCTTGTTGTCTCTAAATTGGAGAGACATGGATTCGATGGATGGCCCACACGGTGGATAAGGAATTGTCTGGATGGTTGCACTCAAAGAGTTGTGGTCAACGGCTCAATGTCCAAGTGGCGAACGGTGACGAGTGGTGTTCCTCAGGGGTTGGTACTGGGACCGGCACTGTTCAACATCTTTGTTGGCGACATGGACAGTGGGATCGAGTGCACCTTCAGCAAGTTTGCTGACGACACCAAGCTGTGTGGTGTGGTCGACACGCTGGAGGGAAGGGAAGCCATCCAGAGGGACCTTGAGAAGCTTGAGAGGTGGGCCCGTGTGAACTGCATGAAGTTCAACAAGGCCAAGTGCAAGGTCCTGCACATGGGTCGGTGCAATCCGAAGCACGACTATAGGCTGGGCGAGGAATGGATTGAAAGCAGCCCTGAGGAGAAGGACTTGGGGGTATTGATCGACGAGAACAATGAGCTCAACATGAGCTGGCAGTGTGCGCTTGCAGCTCAGAAAGCCAACCGTGTCCTGGGCTGCATCAAGACCAGTGTGACCAGCAGGTTGAGGGAGGTGATCCTGCCCCTCTACTCCGCTCTTGTGAGACCCCACCTGGAGTAGTGCGTCCAGCTCTGGGGGCCCCAGTACAGGAGAGACATGGAGCTGTTGGAGAGAGTCCAGAGGAGGGCCACGAAGCTGATGAGAGGGCTGGAGCACCTCTCCTATGAGGACAGGCTGAGAGAGTTGGGGTTGTTCAGCCTGGAGAAGAGAAGGCTCCAGGGAGATCTAATTGTGGCTTACCAGTATCTGAAGGGGGCCTACAGGAAAGATGGGGAGGGACTGTTTATCAGGGAGTGTAGTGACAGGACAAGGGATAATGGGTTTAAGCTGAAGGAGGGTTGATTTAGATTCGATAGAAGGAAGACATTCTTTACTGGAAGTGTGGTGAGGCACTGGAACAGGTTGCCCAGAGGGGTTGTGGAGGCCCCATCCCTGGAAGTGTTTAAGACCAGGTTGGATGAGGCTTTGGGCAACGTGGTCTAGTGGAGGGTGTCCCTGCCCATGGCAGGGTGGTTGGAACTAGATGATCTTTGAGGTCCCTTCCAACCCAAGCCATTCTGTGATTATGACTCAGTAATAGATCTTTGTTTACAGGTTTTCCAGTTGCTGCTAGCAAATATGTATCATCGGTAAGGCTGACTATGGTGGTACAAAAATCAGTAATCTACGAAATGTCAGGGTGAGAAGACTTGCTTCCTCAAAAGGAGGAAGTAAAATGCTTCCTCCAAAGAGATTAAAATGGACCGCGATATCAGAATGAGACCTCTGTGAACACTGATCCTGAGTACCACTGAGACTTCCGTCTTAGTTTAAATAGTGCAAGATACTCTTTCTCTTTTGCTTATTTGTTGGACTGATAGGACAGTGCTAGGAAACAGTATTGCTATGCTCCCTTAAACTGAACTGGTTTAAACAGACTCTGTTTCTAACACTCCTGCTAATTCAGTGGTCTCCTTAGAATGGTTTGTATAACCCTGGTTTTGTTCATTGAGGACTGATATTGCTTTACTCTGGAATTATTTTTTTTTCTTTCTCTGAAAAGAGCCTCTTTTTTATTTTAGGAACTGATGAATATTCATGACCACTATCAGAAAATGAAGTGTGTCATTTCAGCTGACAAATCCCAGCCAGACAAGGCCCTGAGCTTGATAAAAGATGAATTTGTAGTTACTCTTAAAGACATAACCTTGGAGCATCAGGAATGGCAGCAGAACAGAATGGTAGGTAATATCAACCATTATGCTGTGGCAACTTAACAGATTATGTGAACATGTAAGAACTGTCTGTCTTAGTGTAATTACCTCTGAGCATACTTTGTAAATCTCAGACTTAAGTAAAAGGAACTGTAACACTGAAGACATGTAATGAGTAAAAGCTTAGGCAAAGTTATGGTACGGGGAGAAGGACATTGACTTGTATCTGGTACTGCCTCTGTGATAACATAAATGATTGCTGAGAGGTAAGCCCTGGAAGATGTGATTTATGGGCAGTATTAGAATGACCATAGCAAATACCTCTCTAACACTTATTCTTGGATCAAAGAAAGGCTGTAGTGTAAGATCGATGAAGAAAATGGGCATATGTGTAAATATTTGTTTTGTTTTTCACAATTCTTGGATTTTAGCTGCCTTGTGTATGACAGACATTGAAATTAATTTTTTTTCCCAGAAATTATTCCTAAATGCTAAAGAAACTGATGAAATATCAAACAAAAAGGAAGAAGGAACTTTGCTAGAGTTGGAGGTAAGAAAAATGAACTAGTTTGCTACATTGCGCAGGCCAAATCTGTTAGGTTTTTTTACTTTAGATCACAGGCTAAGCAGTGTATGTCAGGGCTTGATAGTGTCAAAGTAAGTTCCAGGAATAGCTAGTGGGGCTGGTTGGTTTTTGTTTGTTTGTTTTTGTTAAGCTGTGAGCATTCACTGCTGTGACAATTCTTGGATGCTCTTAATAAAAAGTCCCTTTCAAGCAAGGAGGGGAAAGAGCTGTATTTTCTTGGCCAGACTCCCTTTATGATTCCTCCTGGAATTTCAACTAAATGCAATATCCGTTTTTTATGGTACGAAATTATCTCATGTTGTACTTACCTGCTTATTTCAACTTTGAATTTGAGTAAGGTGTGAAATTTCTAATTTGATTTTTTTTCTTCCTGGGCTTTGTAACAGTGAAGGCAACCAAAATTACGGTCTGCCTTTTTAATGAAATTTGAACTTTTTTTTCTGTAAGTAACAGTTCAGCAGCATTCTAATTATGTAAAACTAATTCCAATTACAGAATTACAGCTGTAGTGAGATATCACTCCAGTGATTGTCTGATGTGATATTTCATTTCAATACTGCTGTAATAGAATATGAAAACTTTTCTGACTGATCTCTTTGTTTCTTTGCAGGGTTCTGAAAGAGCAAATGCATTGGCTCGAATCAAGTACAGGTCTTACTCTGCAGTTGTTGAAGTAGGTATAAAATTTGAGGATAGGGAGGTATTTATTCTTAAAGAACAGTTTTAAGTGCCAGTTTAATGTAAGTGCTAGGTCAGAAAGGAATGAGTTAAAATTGCACTCTGTAATTCAAACTTTGAATGTTCTAGTTTTCCTAACATGTTGGGGAAACCTGAAGCTTTTATTGTTCCTGTTAGATTTACGGAGACAGTGCAGATATGGTCTACGCTTGGGGGATTTTAATTTACAAGGTATCTTAATTTCTGAGCTTTGTTTAAGTAGATGGAATTTTAAGGAGATGGAATAAAAATACTTGCAAGTTTAATTGCTCAAATTCCTTGAAGCTTAGGTGTTGGAAACTCCGAAGATGATTGTGAAATGGAACTTGAGGGTTTAAAGTCAGTTGGAAGTTCTTGGAAACATTGTTTCAATAACTGCTACTTTAAAAATATTGTTGATTTGTCTTTTTTATAGAAGGCCTATGAGAGACATTACAACTTTCTTTGTTTATTGAAAAATGCATTATTAAATTAAACAAAGCTCTGGAATGTACAACAGTCCAGACCTGTGAATATGCATTGATACTGTTTTCTAGGCAACTAAGCAAAATATGACAGTAAGGAGGATTTATGGTGCTGTGGTTATTGAAGTGTTCCTTTTGCTTGCTCACAGCATTGTGCAGCATGATGTAGGCTGATACCAACAGAGAATGGTTTGAAAATAAATGAATGTTTCATTACCTGAATTTTAACTGATACACTCATTAAATCATAGAAGAGTGTTGGCCTGTTAAAACTGAAGATCAGTAACTAGTGGGAATCCTTACTCTCTCTCTCCCTTCCCTTCCATCCCTTTTCCACCCTGACATGAAAGTAGATGCTGACTTGTAAAGTATTGAGTGACATACAGTAATACCTCGCTGTAGAAGTTTAGCTTTTTTGTATCATTCATATGTATACTTGGGTTCTAGGCTTCCAAATCCAGAAGACATCGTCAAGTAAGATTAGAATCTTCTGAATCAGGATCAAATTATGGGAAATCTCCGAGTCGAAGTAAAAAAAACAGTAGGAGACCACAGCCAGCAAGGATAAGAGATTCTTTGGAAATCAAAGGTATGTCTCCATTGCATTTGTGATCCTGGAGAGACTGCAAAAGTTTATCCATTGCTTTGCTAGCTGAGGCAGCTGGGTTAAATTTTACTGTTGATCAATGGACATAGAGGATTAAAGAAATGTTTTGTGATACCCCCATTGTAATTGAACCTTTCTGTCTGTTTTCTGCAGTCTGGTCAGGTAGAAAGACAACTTGAGCGCACGCAGTTTATAGTTAATCTGAAGGTCTCATACATAGTCCTGCTAATTTTTCTCTCGAAAGGCATGACCTTGGAAAAAAAAGCATGTCCTGTGTGGCAGTGTCTTAATTTTTCCTGTTGCTATATAACAAACATACTGGAGATTAAAATATTTGTCTAACTTTCTTTTTCTGACAGATAGCTTCTCCTTTTGAAGCTATCTTTTTTGACAAAAATCAGCCTGTCTGATAATTTTGATAGTTCATACTATCTTCATGAAATCCAAAGAAAACCTTGCCTGTTTCTAATCTGTCCCTGAGCTCTTGAAGGAATATCCTCTTAATATTTCTGAGGAGAAAATGATATTGACGTCTTAATGGCAGTGATTGCTTTGTAAGTACCTACACTATCACATCAGTCATTCTCCTTCCGTTTGATACTTGTTATTTATTTTGTTCTTTTGTTACCGAAAGTTTTAGTACTTCCATATGAATACAAATCTTCTGTCAACAACTGATGTAATTTCAAAACTCTTTTCAAATTGTTTTCTTAATCTCAGTATTGGAATTATTACATTATAACAGTTATAGATTTGTTTAGTTTATAGCTAGACTTAACTTTTTTTCTTCTTGATAGGAGGCTTTTTTTATACACCTGTGACTTTTTTGTGGTTTTGTAATTCTATTTTATTTCTCCTGAGCATTATAATTTTAGCTAGGAATCAAAACAATTTTAAGGAACAAACTTTTTTAAAACAGATACAGACTACTTATGTCCAGTCTTTGGGACCTTTTTTCGTACTTTGAAAACACCCTGGAAATAAATACTTTTGACTGCTTGTACTTGATGTAGTTCTAGTTTATCTACACTGGTATAAGAAGCATTGCCATGTCCCTGTATGTGCTCAGTGAAGGCTCTTGCTTAATGTAGTCAGAAAAAGACTTCCAAATTTTTGACGAGAAATACTATGGAATATTAAATGCAGATGCCTGTAATCTCCCCTTGAATGCTGTGGAGAGGACAGAATTTTGTGGGTGACAAGAATGGCTTCCTAGAGAGTGAAAATCTCTGTAGAGAGAATAAGTACAAACAGAATGTAACGGAGTAAGCAAGGATATAGTGAATGTTTTTAAAAATAAGAAAATTGGACTGGGAACTCCTTTCTGCCTCAGATCAGAAGTTTTTTCAAAAAAATTGACTTACATGATCCAAAGCTGCGGAGTGAATATCTTTTTAATTTCTTTTATTTGTGAAGTTTGCTGGAAGTATGATGCTGAGACCAACAACTTCAAGGATTAGCCATTTATATGGATTTTTGTTGTATGGTGTCATCATTTATGTTAATATATTCTAAAAGAGATCAAGTTTCAGAACATGAGGACTGACTCATTTCGACGTGAGATAAGTATAAGACCTGGTGTGAGGGTACCTGGCTAGATCAAAAGAGGAGGTGAGGAAGGAGAGGGAGATCAGCTGTCTATTTCAGGTCTCTGTTGGAGATCCTCTCCGGTGGTGCTGATCTTTGGTATGTCTGAACTGACCAGTGATTGATTTAGTTTGTTATTTTACTATCATAGCATTTATGTTATCTGTGTGCAGATAACATATCTCTGTAAAGTGCAGCTTTACTTTCTAGGTATTTGCACATCCCTGTTTATGCAATTTTTTCTTTTTTTTTTTTTTTTTTTTGTCTTCCAAGACTTTCTTTAGATCTCTTTATCTTCTAGTTCTGAAAACATGGGAAATTACTTTTCTTAAGGAAATTGTCTTTCTGATATCCAACTTTTAAACTGATAAAAGTTGCTGTGTCCTTTAAGTTTTTCATTTACTTATTATTTATTAAAGATTAAATGAAAATGAACAGCAAAACCGTTTTGAATTAACTTTATTTTGAGGAAATGGCTTTCATTTCAAAGTTCCAAACTCTGTTTTCTGACTTGCTTAGCTTCTGCTAGTAAAAAAGTTACTGAGAAAATTCATCCCTCTTCAGAGGTGAGCATTAGGCAATGTTGCCTTTTCATCTACTGTTTTAAAGTGAAGCAGTGTTGAAGAGGAATAAGGGCATTTTGAATTATCTCTGGACTGACTTGGTGATTAATATGTTTTAAACTTGTAGTGGTAATTACTTGTTATTGAAGGTTTCTTTAGGGATTCATATGAAAGTAGGTACTGTGAAACGTAGGTGTTTCTCTACAGCCTTTGACTGGAAAGTCAAGAGAACAGCAAGTCAACAATCATTTAACTGCTGGACCTGAGATGTAGAAGTAAAAAAAAAAAAGCTGATGGTTTTTTCCTAAAACTTGAACTGCAGGTGAAATGCAAGTGGCAAAAGAAACTGTTACTCGGCATATTGGGATGCCTATAATCACAGAAGAAGAGAACTCGGATGAAGAAGGTACAATGATTGAAATTCTGACAAACCGGTGACTTGTTTTTTAATAGCTCTCTACTATGCTGTATTTTTCTGAAGCTGTTATTTTGGACTGTGTGTTGCTGCCTCGCAAAAGCTAGATTATTTTTTAGCCTGTAAGTTGCATGAAATTTGAAGCTTTGATTTGCGACTTTGTTATGAGCACTCACATAGTGGCAAAATCCTGAGTCATGTTTTTTCTACATAGATTTCATTATAGTGTGTTCAGAGTTAAAACTGGTCCAGTTAAAAGGAGACTTACTCTTCTATAATACAAATCTGACTTGAAGAGTTCCAATGTGTAGGGAAAAGTGATTTTTCTTTCGGTCATTCTCCCACTTACAGAAGATACCTCTTCTAGTATCTCTGGGATCTCATGTGACCTGCGCTTGAGGTCAGAATTGCCCTTGCTGACTTCACATATGTGGAAGAGAGGGACCTTAGAAATTTCCCCTTTAGCCTTTGTTTCAGCTAGGCAACAGTCAAGGATTAAGTTCCAGCATACGTGTACAGTAACAGCATCCTCTGCTATATTAGAAGTTGTCTGACATAGTTGGGGTAGATTTCTGGGAACCCCGGCAGAAGAGTGGCTGACTTTGTTATCATTCACATTACTGGAAATAATGTAATTTTTATTTGGAAGCAATGGTAAAGCAGGTTTCTCAAAGCTGATGTTGAAGTTGCTTGACAGAAGCATCAAATGCATGTAGTATGAATTGAGATGTTAGATGATCTCGACCTGCTCAGCAACTCAGAAGCTTCAGGGTCCCTCCTCGGTATTGCTCGAGGAGAATGTAAGCCGTGGAACAGACACTGTACAAAGAAAATTGCATCCTCTTTATCTTGAGGTACCTTATTTAGCTGTGCTCTGGGAAGAGCCCAGGGCTTTGGTGCCGTGTCTCAAACATGGGTGGTGTTCTTGGGAGACGAACTGGCCAGCTAAAGGCATGATTTCCACTGGCAGTTCTAGCTAGTCTAAGACTGATGGGTCTTGCTTACGTAGTGGAAGGCTGACTTGATAGACCAGAGGTACTGGTTCTTCACCTGAAAGAGCAGGATTTAATTTGATTGCTTAAAGGGGAAGCAAAGGGTTAAGTACAGCTTTTGGAAAGCTTTAATAACATAAATGAGTGTGAGGAGTATATCTTTGGAGTTAATTTACTATCCAAAATTGTATGTAATGGAAGGATATTTCATACAAGGGAGCATAATAACTACCAAAATACATTTGTAGTGAGGTAGCACATTTATATTTTCTCTTTTTATAAGCAAAGGAGCATCTTGTAGTGCTGAAATGAGATTACATTCTCTGATCACCTTAGTTGTAGACAATGTGAATTCATTCAATTTTAAATGGTCAGATTGAAGGTACAATGATGCATTTAATATTGTATTTTATTTACTTACTTTTTCCTTCAAGTTGTTGTGGACAAAAAGTTTCTTTCTAAATCAGGAACATTTCTCAGAATTTGCCAGCAAATGCTGAAGCATTAAAATGCTTATAAGCAATCTCTGCAGGTATTTTGGGCTTAATTTTGTGAGTATTCTGTTTGTCAAATTGAAGGTCAAATGAAATCTTAAAGGTTTTCATGAGGAGCCTAAAGCTCTCAAGATTGAATAAGTTTTGAAGTACAGTATTTTGTTCATCAATGGAACTTTAATTGATATTTTGAATGATAATGTGCTGTAGAATCTAGAAGGATTTTTTTCATATTTAAAACCATGGGGAGAAGGATTGGGAGGGGATCTCAAGAGCTCATCTTATTCATTTCCTTTGCTGGGCAGAATTAATTCTACTTTAATCATTCCCATGAGGGAAGATAGATTGAAAAGCTTGTCAGAAAAATCTCTTTATTTCCTTTCAGAAGTATCTCTACCCAAGAGGAAAAGAAGATAGAGGATCCAGTTGGAGAAGCGCTAATGTTAATTTTAATGACAAAATGTAAATGTCGGAGGTAACACAAAGTGCTTGTTTTGGATACCTTTGAATGTTGGAGTGTCTGGGACCAGAACTACAGGTGATGCTGGAATAGTGGTTGTGACTGGTATACCTTAGCTGTCTCAGGGTACAGCATCTGGTGCCTTTAATTCACCTGGTGAATGCTTCTTGTGGGAGACAAAGTTGTTGTGCCCTGAGATGGAAAGAGAAGGTGGTTCCTTGTTGTATTTAGCTTGTACGATGTGAGTTATCACTTGGAACTTAATGTTGATCTGCAATGATGGTTTTAGCTGAGACTGTTAAAAGAACAGCTCACAAAATATTTGCCCATATGAGACATGTTTGCATTCTTTTATCTGAACAGAAAACTAAGGTTACTGACTGTTGAAAATTAGTACAATAAATTATTTTTCACAGCTTGCTTGCTCCATTTTATAGTGTGTACCTTCAGTAATGTTTATTGTGGTTTGATCCCACAGATGTGGAAGATGAACTTGGTGATAAGCCTTTTATTGTAGTTTGTCTCCAGCAGATCTGGAATCAATGTATATTCAAATAAAGAAATGTAAAGTATGTTTATTAATTCTGCAGATGACCCTAAGCTGTACAAGTGCAGGACTGGAATTCCAAGTTATCTTTATAAATTGGAGAGGAGTGGAAGAAGTGGGTATGGAAATAAGCATGAAGCTCAGGACTGAAAACAGGTACAGGATGGGGAAATGATTGCTAGGCAACAGGACTGCAGAAAAAGCAGACAGACTGAGAATCATAAGCTGGAGTATTTTCTATAAACAGTAACAAGCACTAGAATTTGTGTCATTCGGCCCTGAAAGGCTATAGCCTTACATACCCCTCTCTGACCACAGCAACTCAAGAAGAACGTGCATAGTTATTCTCCTTGGTATTTTCTCCAGTTGATCATAGCTGAACTATCAAGAAAGGCCAAAGGAGTTGAGGTGTCTTCTCCTACGAGAAGAAATATAAAATAGAAATTTGAATGGTTTTGAATATAAATGGGACCTAAACTGAGTGAATTAGTTTGGTTGTATGACTCTCAAAGGCCAAAGGAATTGAAATGCCCTTATCAAGAAGAAAAAATACTAAGTGGAAGTATATTAAATGCATTGGTTGGTAAGGAGAAGTGGACTTAAAGGACAAAGAGGTGGACACCAGAAAAACTAGTTAAGCACTTGGTTGCACTCAACCTTGTTAATGGGGAAAGAGGAAACACTTTATAATAAAGCCAAAACCCTGCTGTATAGTAAACTGAACAATCGAATATTCAGTTGAATAACCAAAATCTTTACAGTCTAATCCAAAAGTCATTATTAGTCCAGATCTAATTATTACAGAAAAAGAATACTTGCATACAGAAAAAAAAATGCAGTGGTGGTAATACAGTTAAATGTATCATACACTTAGTTTCTACTGCTTTTTCCTGGTTTAATGTTCGCTCTTCCACTGCACTTCTGGTCGTAAGGTTGTTGGGTGCTTAGTCTGTGGATAGAACGTGCCATATGGTCAATATTTTCTGCTCATCTTAATGCAGTTAGGATCCTGTTGGTAATACTGTGTTTGTCAGTTTTGTCAACTCCAGCTGCTGCTTTGGGTGTGACAGAGAAGCTTTCTGGTATCCTCACATTGCAGGGGATGGATAGTAGTATGGGTGTAACGGGAGCAATTTGGAGATAAGGTGCAGTGGAGTACTTGAATCTCTTCTTGGGACCCCCCTGGATGGCTGAGAAAGATACAGATGAAGAGGGAGAGTTCTTTCTAGCAGATATTAGGACTACAGCTTCAAATTCATCATTTCTTAGGAGTTTCTTCATTTAGGAAGTTGCTTAAGGATGAACTTTACAGCGCCAATCCTCTTCTGCTGCTTCTAGGCACCGAGGTTAAGCTAGGTCTTCCAGCTATGTGGTATTGGGTTCTTCCCTTGAAGGGAAACTTGAAAGCGACTTAACTTTTTCTGTTTCCCTCCAAGTTGCAGGTATCTTTCTCAGGGAAGCTAAAGATTAAAGACAGCTACAAAAGCTTAGTTTTCACTTTCCTGACAGGCTATTTTCAGCTAATTATTATTACTCCATATATATGGCATAAATTTATTTTAACATGTGTAAGGAATATGTTTAATGCTATTCCCTGCAGTGGCACTTTTTCATAACATGACCATGTTGTTTGCCTCTCCTTGTACCTATGAACCATCCCAAGAGCTGAGTAGGAGAATTTTTCAGAATTTTCAATATTCAGTGACCTGAGTCTTCCTGCACACACCTCTGAAAATTATTTGTAAATCAACATCAGAAGCATGCAAAACCTTGACTAGGCACAAAATGGGTGCATTCAACTAGCAGTTATTTTAATACTGTAATTATGAAAACAAGTGTTCTTTAACATGGTTGGCTGAGAGAGTTGGGATTGTTCAGCCTGGAGAAAAGAAGGCTCTAAGGAGATCTAATTGTGGCTTACCAGTATCTGTAGGGGGCCTACAGGAAAGATGGGGAGGGACTGTTTATCAGGGAACGTAGTTATAGGACAAGGGGTAATGGGTTTAAGCTGAAGGAGGGTCGATTTAGATTAGATGTTAGAAATAAATTCTTTACTGTTAGAGTGGTGAGGCACTGGAACAGGTTGCCCAGAGAGGTTGTGGATGCCCCATCCCTGGAAGTGTTCAAGGCCAGGTTGGATGAGGCTTTGGGCAACGTGGTCTAGTGGAGGGTGTCCCTGCCCACAGCAGGGTGGTTGGAACTAGGTGATCTTTGAGGTCCCTTCCAACCCAAACCATTCTATGATTCTATGTTTATAAAATTATGTAGATGTAAGATGGAAGTTATGCTTAAGGATAGACTTAGAACTGCTGACTATGTTTGCAGTGGTAATATTTCAAAACTGTAATCCTGAGAATTTAGAGACAGTTGTAAGCAAAGTTTCATAATGCTGGTGTAATCTTTATAAAAAAAAAAAAAATCCCTTGCTGCAGTCTGATGGGCAATTACAGGCTTTTAAAAACAGGAGAGGGACTTCCTAAAATGCTTCATTGAAGCAAGCAGCTGTCATTAAATAAAAACTAACCTACTCCTCCCTCTGCCCGCCAACAACAGTAAATCTAGACTTCCAAGAATATTGTTTTGTGGTACCTAACTTCTCTCCTGTTTATAGCCTCAGGTAATACAGTAGGCAAAGGCTGCAAGGAAACTTCATCTCTGTAACACCAGTCTAACTTCCAGCTGACCTGGTGGATAGGAGTGAGGCAACATGACTATGTATCTGGATGATGTTATAGTTTTCGTAAATAAATTCAAGAAATATGGTTTGGCTGAAACTTCTCTAAGATGAATATACTACTGACTGAAAAACTACATTCATACATGTCCTGGTTTTTGCTGGGATACAGGTAATTTTCTTCCTAGTAGTTGGTATAGTGGTGTGGTTTGGATTTAGTATGAAAACGTTGGTAACACACTGATGCTTAGTTGTTGCTAAGCAGTGTTTACAATTAAGTCAAGGACTTTTCAGCTTCCCAGGCCCTGCCAGCGGGGTGGCACGAGCCTTCCACAGGAGGTGCACGAGGAGCTGGGAGGGGGCACAGCCAGGACAGCTGACCCAAACTGGCCAAAGGGATATTCCATGCCGTATGACATCATGCTCCTTATGTAACTGGGGGGAGTTGGCTGGGGAGGGCTGTGGCTTGGGATCTAGCTGGGCATCAGTCAGCGCATGGTGAGCAATTGTACTGTGCATCACTTGGTTTGTATATTCTTTTATCATTATTATTACTGTTTATTCTCTTCCTTTTCTGTCCTATTAAACTGTTTTTATCTTGACCCACAAGTTTTACTTTTTGCTGATTCTCTCCCTCGTCCCACTGCAGAGGGGAGTGAGCGAGCGGCTGCCAGCCGGGTTAAACTACAGCAATACAATATTAATCACTATTTCTTTGGCAAAGCTAAAGGATCCTTTAAGTGGAGGTTTAAGCTAGTGCTATGCAAGGTTTTCAAGTATAATGTGGGTGATGGAAAGCAGAATAAACTTAAAATGCTTATAGATTACATCAGTTTACAAACTGTTGAAGTGGAAGACATTTTCCAATATAATTTTTATTCTTATAATGGGAGAGATATACAAGGTCTAATTAAGTAGAGGTACAATGGGCTGCACTTAGAAGGACAGACTAAATGCAAATACCCGCTTGCGAATGCTGGTGTAAGCAGCTGTTCTCTATCTGGAGGTTTTTGCAGCCCTCGAACCGAAGGTGGATCTGCAGTGCAGGGGTGATGTGAAAAAGTCCAAATGCCATGGGTGGCAGTGGTGATCCGTGTTGTGTATGGTTTGGGGAGGATGTAGAATAATTAAATGATCCTAAAAAAAGGCAAAAAACCCCCCAAAAACCAACCCCAGATTGCAAGAGAGTTTAGTCTGGAAAAGAAAGGGTTTAAGAGTGAATATAACAGTCTTCCCAGTAACAGTCTTTACAGCTCTGTATTAAGTGTTTATGCAAATGGTGATTAATTGTTCTCCATGTTCACTGAGGTAGAGCTATACAATTTGCAGTGACATGAATTTACTTAATAAGAGATTTTTGCAGTTAAGTAAACAGTTTGGCCTTATAACTAACAGCACAATCACTTTTACTGCAGGAGTTCAAAACAATGGTGGAAAAACATTAGTCACGGTTGTCTGAGGTAGACCTAATCCTGCTTTGGAGACAGGAGTGGACTAGAGGATACCTTGAGGTTTATTCTAGTGTTATGGTTACATATATATGTATACTTAACAGGACCCTATGCACATACTTTATATTCTCTCATAACACATGCATAACAAGTTCTTCAACTGACACAGATACTTTATCCCTTCTTTTCTGAAATGTTTAATTTTGAAGTTCATTCTACTTCTGGAGTTGCCCCTTCACATTTTGCAAAGCTTGCTGTGTGGACCTGACTTCCTCACCCCATTTTCATCTTTGTCCTCAAATCAGATTAAGCCTGGTAACAGAATACTTCCCTCCTCCATCTGTATGCACCCCAACACTTGGAAATGGGACTGCAAGAACTTCATGAGCTACCATGGGGTTGAGAAATGTGCTAAAACTCTGGTTTATGCAGAGCACTCCAGGTTTTGGGTCAGTCTTCTCCATGCTATGCTGTAGTTTGGCTACAATGGAGACATAAGCAAAGCGAAACTGTATTGCAACAGCTCGAGTGTTCTGTAACAGATGCCAAACTGCTCCCTCTTTAGTCATGTAAACCTGGATATGGAAAACAAAGATGGACATAAGGGCCAGCCATCAGCTATTAAAGGTTAATATTAAAGGTTAAAAAGGAGTAACTTGTTGCTTTAGAAGAGAGTTTTGTACGTGTGGTGAAAAGTGAGGTAGCATTTAAATTTTAGTGACGGGCTCAGTGCAAGCTGCTGTCCCTGCAGGTAAGTTTTTGACACAGGGCTGCGTGTTGACAAAGTCCATCTGAGTGAGGGTGGAGTTGGCTGTCGTATTTTTCCCACGCTCCTAACGGGTTAATGGACTCCTGAGGACTCGCGGACAGAGATGGCACACAATTTTGGAAGACGGGGTGAAGCTGCGTCCCCTCCCAAGTCGGATTTTTCTGCGAAATTCCTGAGTGCACAAACCCGGCTGACGCGGCTGGGGCCGCGGGGCGATGCGGCTGCAGCCGGGCTGTGCCGCCTTTCGCTTTCCCCACGGCCGCAGCCCCCGCGCCCAGCCCGCCCCGGGCAGCGCTCCCTGCACCCGGTGCTGCCCCGGGGGCGGCACCGCCGCGGGAAGACGGCAGCGCTGCTCCTTCCCGCAGCCCCGGGGGACACCCCCCACCCGCGGCCGCCGCGCCTGGTTTTCCCCCCCACACCGCGCCCAGGCGGGGAGGCGCCGTACGGGTCAGCGCGCCCCCTCCCCGCTGGCGGCGGCGGCGGCCCGGGCCGCCTCCCCTCCCCTCCCCGCCTCGCCGCGGCCGCAGGGCTCTGCCGCCGCCATCGGGCAGCAAGCGCGGGAGGCCGGGCCGCGGCCATGGCGACGGACGGTGAGTGCGGGCTGCGCCCGGGGCGGGGGCGGCCTCTCCGGGGAGGGGGCTCAGGCACCTGCCGCCGGCCGCGCCCTTCCCTGGCGGGCGCTGAGGGCGGGGGGGCTTCCCCTCTGCCGGCCCGGGCTGAGGGCAGCGGGGCGCTGAGTGCGAGGGGGAAGCTGCGGGGGACGGGCCACGGCGGGGTGAAACCGGGCCCCGCTCCGGCGGCCCTGCCCCCGGGACCGGCGGGGACCCTCCGCAGCCTGGGCCGGGGCCGCGGGGCCCGGCTTGGCGGAAAAGAGGGTGTGTGGGGTGCCTGTCCCGGGAGGCATGGCTGCGCTGCCCGGGCCGGGCCCCCTCCTCCCGCCGCCGGGGTCTCACAGGGTGCGGTGGTGTGGCGGTGTGCGCTGCCCGTGTGCTCCTCACGGGAAGAGACGAGCAGGTGGGCATATGCAGACACCAGTTTTAGGGAGAATGAAGGAATAGGAAAGCCTGCTTTTAAGCTAACAATGAACAGGTGTTCTTGTAATGATGGGAGACTTGTCATTATCTGCACGCCGCTTCACTCACAGAGACTTGGACCACACTATAATACAAAGATGATCTTCAAGATCCCTTCCAATGCAAACCATTCTATGATTGTAGGGATGATCACCTTCTGTTTTTGATTGATTAGGTTGTTGCCCGATGACACGTACCACCCTGGCTTAGGACTTGGCTGCGGTAGTGGTGCTGCTGGGTGGAGGGCAGGTATCAGTATTTCAGATCACAGCACCGATGAGTTAAAACCGGAATTGGTACTGTGAGCCATAGTGCCGCCGGTGTCCTCCTGATTTACTATAGAAACTCCAACATCAACACTTACTGAAGATTGCTGGGTTAATTTTGCTGTATCTTTTGCCAGGTTGGGGGAAAATAATCACATGAGCCTTTAAAAGATGCTAGGATGGCACATGGCAGTTTATAAGCTCTCAGGAACAAAATCCTAAACTTGAGCTTTTCAAAAAGATTTAGCTTAATGGAGAATCTAATTTCTCTCTTCCTTTTGTCATTTGACGATGTTCATTTGTGTTTGCAGTTCCTCGCTTTCTCTCGAGTCTCTGTCCCTAAGGAAGGATCATAGGCTCACAGAATGGTTTGAGTTGGAAGGGACCTTAAAGCCCATCTAGTCCCAACCCCCCTGCCATGGGCAGGGACACCCTCCACTAGACCAGGTTGCCCAAAGCCCCATCCAGCCTGGCCTTGAACACTTCCAGGGATGGGGCATCCACAACTGCTCAGGACAACCTGTTCCAGTGCCTCAGCACCCTCACAGTAAAGAATTTCTTCCTAACATCTAATCTAAATCTCCCCTCCTTTAGCTTAAGTCCATTCCCCCTTGTCCCGTCACTCCATGCCCTTGTCACCAGTCCCTCTCCAGCTTTCCTGTAGCCCCTTTAAGGACTGGAAGGTGCTCTAAGGTCTCCCCGGAGCCTTCTCTTCTCCAGGCTGAACAACCCCAACTCTCTCAGCCTGTCTTCATAGCAGAGGTGCTCCAGCCCTCCGATCATCTTCATGGCCTCCTCTGGACTCGCTCCTCTAGTGCTTTAAGATGGCCTTAGGAGAGCTAGGAACTGCCCTAGTTTGTGCAGAGTAATGGTACACCTTTACCTACCGGAATCTGTCCTTTTATTCATTAGAGCCTCAAAGCAGAGATCCAAAGGCACCAGTAGTGCTCAGCACATAATTGCATTATCATTAGTTTATATTTTTCAGCACTTTACAGATTAATAAAAATATTGTGCATTGGCTTCTCACCTCTGTTTCTGCTGCACAATATGAAATGGATAGTTCTACTATATTTAGTTAATTAGACATCATTCAGACCCAAAAGTCAGCAGAGCTACTGCTTTGTTCCTTAAACAAGGACAACTCTGCCTCCTCCCAATACTTACAAGAGGTATCTTTTCTTCAGTGTACCTCTTCTTCTGGTAGTAGGCTCAGTCTTTGGGCTGAGGTGGTAAGGACTTGGACTGATAAGGGCGTGGGGACAGCTGAGCTCCCACCACCCTGACCCCATGCTATTGGTTTTGGGGTGTACAGGGCGCTTGGATCAGCCACATGGATAGGTTCTCCCAGCCTGGGATTGTAGCAGGGGTGAGAAGAGCAGTGAATGAGATTTCATTTCGTAGGTTGTAGCTCTGAGATCAGACTTGGGCACCCAGAAGGTCGATGTTCATTCTAGTTAAGGGGAATTTGAAGATTTTTTTTCCTAACATTTTAACTTAGTTGCATTATGCTTTTGTTCCTCTTACTGTGTCAGGAGATTGAACTAAGAGAGCAGCAAACAGAACATTAAGCAGCTACTTATGATACTAAGTTACCTCTTCATAAGTCTAACAAATACAAGGGATGGGATCCACCATGAAGTATGATCAGTGTGTTGATCACTGCAATGGTGAAGTGTTGATACAGTGATTTCAAGTGCAAGAAGGCAGCCTGGAGACGTATGCATTGTCTTACGGTTCACCTGCTGAAGCTTTGCTGTGGGTCATCATTTCCCAACCTGCTTTTAGTTGAGCTTTGCTTGAGAAAGTTGGAAACATTTGTGCTTCGTTGGTTGCTGTTCCTTGTGGTTCCTTCCATGTCCTGGGGCTGCCACCACCTCTCACTGGTGCCACAGTGAGACCCAAGCTAACAAACCCTGCTAAACTCATCTGACTTGGTCCAGAGCCATTGGAATGTCTTGTGCTGTCCGTTGTTTTGTGTACCAGACCAGATCTGGCAAATTTCTTTTTTTTTTTCACCCCTTCTGTATCTCAGCTGATATGGTCTTGTAGAGCTGATACTTGCTCTGGGGTGTCCTGCTTTCAAGGCTACCTGTGTGCTTTGTGTTCATTAAGTTACTTGTTGGCTTGCGATATCTAATCTTTATAAGCACATCTAACAGTTAATTCCTCATCTGTTTGAAAATTACTATATGTTTTGATTGAGAAATAATAACCTGAAGTAAAAAAGACCTGAGGGAAGCCTAATATTAAAATGAATAAGCTGGCATTCCTTGGACTTGGTGTACTTGTATTGAATTCCTCTCAGATATTAACTCAGTTGATCTGTTGAGCTTTGTATCCAACAGACACCTCAGGAGATGCCAACCCTGCCTTTACTTGCGTGGAGCAGTGCTACCATCAGCAGAACTGGGTTTCTTGTTGATCGGGGAGATTCGGGAGGAGCAGGGGCATCCTGACAGCTCAGGTAGTGCTGACTTCTGTCCTTGTATCAGAGCTGTTTCTCAGAGAAGGGAATGATAGCCAGAAGTTCTCTTTTCCTCTGCGATTCTGGGCTGCCAGAAGAGGTGGTGGTGATGACTTGAGGTGATCAGAGATATGTGCTACAGCAGTCCGCTCTGATTTTTATTGTTAAATAATTCATTGTTCCTGCTGGCTGAAGGATCAGAAGTGAGGGAAGTTTGATCTCCAGTAACTTTGGCTTCAACCCAATTTGAAATGAGTACAGCTTGGACACGTTTCAGGCCAGTGCTAAAGAGAAGAAAATACTGTGGATCATTTGAATATACTTCTAATGGTATCAGATATGGTATCCTCACAGTACTGAGTAAGTTCTGTACATTTTTAAATTAAAAACCTCCCAAGACTATATTTAAAAGAGGAGATATACATGTGACTGTTCAGAGCAGTTTTTAAATACTGGAAATATATTTGCTTTCATTTGAAAGTTCATGTCATTGTATCTGGGTTTTGTTTTTCCTGGCTTAGGATGTGTAGAGAAACCGGCAGTGTTACGGGGATGCTCAAATTCTCTTCCACAGGCCTGTGGCATCGGGTCTTAACCACATTTCACATCAGCAGCCTGTTTGTTACATGGATGAGTGTGCTGGACATATTCCACCCAAAGGCAACTTTACTCTGCTAAAGGTCTGTTGGTTGTATGAACAAGCTCTTAATTAAATAATCTATACCTATGTATTTGCATCACTTCGTGTACATGGGTATCACGGTGATGTAATGTGCACTAATACTGATTAGTACAGTAATAAGATCCCAGGCACAGAAACTGAATCCTGAGTGAATTATTTCCCTAAAGAAAATGCTAGGAAAGGGATGTGGGTCTGGTAGCAATCCAGAGGAGGATACTCTCATTCTCTTGGCTCTTAAGATCCTTGTTAATATGAAAATACAGGCAAGACTGGTAGATGCTTCTTTAAAAAAAATAAGTGAATAAACTGTCAACAACAATCCAGAATGTTGTCGATTAAATGCCTGTGTCTTTCTGGATGGCATGAAGATGTGGGTCTTGAGTTTTTATGGTGGTGGTAGGAGTTAGCATGCCTGACGTGCATTCTGGAAAGATAGGTACCTATTGCAGCTCCAGTGTTTCTCAGGTGCAGGTGAAACTCCATTTTGAGGCAAGGGTGATCCCTCAGTACTGTGTTTTCTCAGGACATCGTAGCAGAGTGAGCTCTGTCTCCTGTAACGTGTGGTCCTGGGTTGCTCAGGGAGGAAGGAAGGAACCTGGAAGAGTTGTTCTGACAATAAGCCATGGTGGTCGGGGTTTCTCGCCTCAGGCCATGGCTCAGCTGCACTTGTGAGCCAGTTGCCCTGGGAAGTTACCTCCTGCACCTGTATGCTTGACACCTGACTGCAAATTTGGGTATAACTGTGGAAGGGTTTCTTGAGTACTGCCACACTGGTGCATATGAAAAACTTGCTATTGGAAAATAATCAGAGCTGTTAGATTCTTTTTTATTGTTATTTTTTTTGTGTGTGTTACCTCTCATTTAATTTTGATGTAGTGTTGCTTAAATTCTTGCTGATGATTGACCTGCATAACATCTGGCTGTGTTGAAAGCAAATCTTGAGAAATACCTCCTTTGTGGAAAATATTGATTGCAGTTGTATCTTCTTTTCTAAATACGTGAAACACAGTTACTTTTATAAAGAGCTTGTATTTGTACTTATGCACCTGTCCCCATGAGAAAACATTCAAATAACATAGACTTCAAAATAGCTTAAAAAAATAATTTGGAGAACATTTTAAATCTACTTCCTTCCTGGTTTGATTCAAGTGGGGGGTGTTCTCCAGGGATGCTGCCTCTGAGGAGAGTTTGTTTTGGGCATTATTATTTGCAAAGATAGGCAACTTTATGTGTCTACGAGGAGAGGATGGGGAGTGCTTCAGCTGAAGAACTGGGATGCAGTTGAGGGGTGTAGGCAGCGCTCCTTCTTTGACAAGATAAAAACTAAAGGGCCACTGTGCTTGTGGACCCTAGAGCCAAGCTTTTAAAAAATATTTTGAGAGGTTTGAAGACACAAGTGAGGTACCAAACCAAATATTTTCAAGCATGTAGGACACCTTAAATCAAATCTGGCCCCGGAGCCTTGCTGATAATGGCTGTAGCACTGATTTAGTATGCTTAGGTCACCGTGAAATGGGTCCCGTTCAGTGCAGACGGGCAATTAAGGAGGAAGCCTTGTAAGTGAGGTGGTGCATCTGTGGACGCACTGGGGCCCCGTGCTGGAAGTGCTGCAGCAGCGAGAGCGCTGTGAGTTGTGTCAGGGTTTGTAAAATGAAGCGCTGCGGCTTGCCTTTGCTCTAAGTAATGATGCCAGCACTTCCCGAGGGACCCATCTGCAGTAGTCTGTAACGTCTATTGCGTGTTACTTTCTTGAAGTGTTCTTTTGGTTCCCGTGCACGTGGGAAACAAGTGTGTACCATCTGGCCTGGTTAAGTCCTTCCATGGTGCTGCTCAGCGGTAGAGATGACTCTTATGTAAATAGGAGTAGTCATAATTATCAGGGGAGGTTATCTGAAAACATCAGGCAGCTTTATTTTGAAAAGCAGCCTCTTAGGTGCCTTAGATAAGTTGACGTCAGTATCGGTGGGGTTAAGTAGTCATTAAGGAGACCTTGTGTTCACTTTCCATTTGTATGATCTATTGCTGATTGCTCTGATTGTGCATTGAGAAAGTTTGATCAATTATTCAGCAAGGGCTTGAGTCTAATCTGTCTCAGGGCTGGGAAGACACTAACTCTACAAACTGGTGTGGTTAGTTGCTATTTAGGCACTCAGACTTTGCACTGACTGTTCTTCATGTAGTTTTGGGAGATGAATTCCCACTCAGAGGAGGATACAGTTATCAACCATTTATCTGATATGTATATACTCAACCTATTACAGTGGCTGTAAACAAATTCAATTAGACATTTAATCAGTCATGGATACATGTTAGCTGTGCTATCTGGAATGGACTTCTTGGATATCTTCCTTTTCATGTGTAGGATAGACTGGATTCATGTTGGAGGGTTAAATGAGTGGGTAAACAGTCGGTTAAAATTGCCAACAGCAATGCTATCTATCAGCAGTGTGACCAGCTGCAGGACTTGGTTAAAGCAATGAAGACTGACCTTTGTGGCAGCCTTCTCAGTGGGTAGGGGAAGACAAGATGCCATTTGCGAAGTCCTGAAAAGAGCAGCTCACAGGAATCAAAATGGAAAAAACTAGGAAAGAAGTTGAAAGAGTATGGGTAGATTGCAAAGTGCATAACCACACAGACATTGTACAAAAACTAGGATGCTTCCTCTCTGTGAAACCCCAGAGCAAGTTCTGAGATAAGAAAATGTCCTCATTTAGGCCAAACAAAATTAGGACCTGTGCTTTTAGCCATGTTGAAGTTTCATCTGATTTGCAAGATGTACAGCAAGAGCTCTGGAAAGACATGCCAAGATCTAGTGTGGATGGAAAGGTAAGCCTGGAGCAGAGGCAGAGCTGTGGGTCATGAACAAAAAATAGAGGCTGAGGCTGGAAGTAAGGTGGAAAGAAGAAAAAGAAAGAATAGGTTTCCTGGGAAGCTCAGGGAGATGGGGAGGGTATAGAGGAGGATGGGAAGATCAAGCAAAGGACCAGTTGAAGGTGTGAAAGGAGGGCTGCATAAGCCAAGAGAGGATATGATTTCAAGAATAAAGTGTGTGATTGCATCAGAAGCAACTGATGGGTTGAGGAGGACATAGACAGAGTGTTGGCTGAGGAAAGGGTATTAGAAAGGTGTCATGGAGCCCACTCTCCATATACAAACACAAACTCACACTTACTCCTTCCTCAGCTTGTGGGATCACAGCTCCATCGCGTGCATGTGTAGAACAGCTGGATGGCATCTTTTCATTGACACAGTTCTGATTTCTGGCTTGGAATGAATTGTACGATCCTCCCTGTTGAAAGCTCCTAGTGAGAGGAGCGCAGGGGGTCCGAATAGCACCAGGGAAGCGCAAAGATGGAACGGGGCTGGTTTCTTTTCTTTCATAGGGTACCTCTCACCATTCTGACCCCTCCGTTTCACAAGTACCTTTCATGTGTCTCTTGGGCCCGTGCAGGAGGCACAACTGGGACTTGTGTTGGGCATCAGTCCTTGCTCTGCTGCTGAGTTCTTCAGAGACCGTGGCATTTTGCTTCCCCTCCCTGCACCTGTTTCCCATTTCTGTTTCTGTAGTGCTCAGTAATGAAATGTGTTATATATAAGCTAGGTGTTATTATTGCCTTTATTATTACTATTATTGAGCTTTTGTGACTCAAATGTACAAGATACGGGGTGCCTCCAAGGAGTGTGGGGGGGGTGGGGTCAGCCTTAATTAGCCTTTATTGGCTTTGATAGGGTTTGAAAGCATCTGGGAACTCACAGGTAGTGCTTATTCCTACACCTGGCAGTCATGTTTTCAGATGGGTGTTATTTTATAAAATACAGTTTTGCAGATACAAAACCTACTTATTTTGGTTAAAAAAAAGAGTTTTGAAACACTTAAGCACTTCTTATGAAAAATGTGGAAAATCAGAACGTGGTTTACATCTCAGAAGTGTCTAGAGAGCATATTCAGATAACATATAGAAATAAAAAAAATCCCCCAGATGTCTCCCATCATGTCGTCCTGAGAACCAAGTGCTTGTGCAGTTGAAACAAAAATATTTGGTGACTGAACCAAAACTCAGTAGTTTCACACAGATCTACTCAGCCCGTTGTGGTATCTCACTGTGATTGAAAGAAAACAGCTTTCTAAAAGAATTATTGCTCTTTGGTGTGGTACTTTTTCTTTTCCTAAGCATGAGCTCATCAGTTGTGTGTGTATTCTGCAGATAGAGGGCATCTGCACACTGCTGATTCCTGCTGGTATTGTGAATTTGGTCAGAAGATAAGCATTTGAGCCACTTTTTTAAAAGGTAATGATTGGGATCTTGCAGTTGTTGTCTGCAGCGACCAATTTGTAATAGATTTTTCTCTTTTTCAGTATTTAATTTTGCTCCGAGACAAGGAAAGTGTAAATCTCAGGAGGAGCTAGTGGAGGCCACAAGCCCTGCCAACAAACCCAGACCTGGGAGGAGGTGGCAGCACCTTGGCCTGATACAGAAAGGTCCGTGGCTGCCTTGTGGGCACTCCCTTTCTGCCGTGTTTACCCAGTTTGCTCATTTCAGGCTGTTCCAATAGTCTGTGCTGTTTAAGCTGCTAAAGGAAATTATTAATTAACTAATTAACACACAGCCCTGGTTCATAGACAGATGCACGTGTGCCTCAGGTATTTGTGTGCTGGCCAGATGTGCATGGCTCACCTGGGAAGCAGAGAAGGGGCCAGTGTCCTGCTGTGCTCTGCACACATGGCTGGCTGAAAGAGGGATTTTGTGGTGTTTGCTCTTCACCTCTGTGTTTTGTGATTTCAGCTGGGATTGCGATTCCTGATGCAAAGATCTCTGGAGCTTTGCAGGGCCTGTGTTTTGCTAAGATAGGGTGACCCTTCCTTTATTAATGAAGAATCCAAAGCATGACTGAGATACCTCTTTGCCTGCAGTGTCTGTGTGTTAGCTACAGACACAATATACCTGTTTCCTTAAACCTGTGTCTCAAAGATTTTAGTGTTGCTTTAGTGGTTTTAGACCAGGTGCTTTAGTGGTTTTGCAGTGAATTGTCACTGAGGCTGCTTGGTCAGTGTTGTGTTTGCCCTCTCTGGAGAGCTAACAGTGAACTACACGCAGCCTCTCTTAGCTGTGGATATAAATTGGTGCCTGTGCATGGGATGTTTAGCTGAGGTGTGCTTTGGAGTGCAGAAGGAAGTTAGATATTGATGTTGTTGGCCTGATGGGTGGAGGGGAAAGTTTTTTCCCAACTATTTAACTGTTGAACATCTTTGTCGGTGAGATGGACAATGGGATCGAGTGCACCCTCAGCAAGTTTGACGACAACACCAAGCCGTGTGGTGTGGTCGACACGCTGGAGGGAAGGAATGCCATCCAGAGGGACCTTGACAGGCGGGAGAGGTGGGCCCGTGCGAACCGCATGAAGTTCAACAAGGCCAAGTGCAAGGTCCTGCACATGGGTCGGCGCAATCCGAAGCACGACTATAGGCTGGGCGAGGAATGGATTGAAAGCAGCCCTGAGGAGAAGGACTTGGGGGTATTGATTGATGGGAAGCTCAACATGAGCTGGCAGTGTGCGCTTGCAGCCCAGAAAGCCAACCGTGTCCTGGGCTGCATCAAGAGCAGGGTGACCAGCAGGTCAAGGGAGGTGATTCTGCCCCTCTACTCCGCTCTTGTGAGACCCCACCTGGAGTACTGCGTCCAGCTCTGGGGGCCCCAGTACAGGAGAGACATGGAGCTGTTGGAGAGAGTCCAGAGGAGGGCCATGAAGATGATCAAAGGGCTGGAGCACCTCTCCTATGAGGACAGGCTGAGAGAGTTGGGGTTGTTCAGCCTGGAGAAGAGAAGGCTCTAGGGAGATCTAATTGTGGCTTACCAGTATCTGAAGGGGGCCTACAGGAAAGATGGGGAGGGACTGTTTATCAGGGAGTGTAGTGACAGGACAAGGGGTAATGGGTTTAAGCTGAAGGAGGGTTGATTTAGATTCGATAGAAGGAAGACATTCTTTACTGGAAGTGTGGTGAGGCACTGGAACAGGTTGCCCAGAGAGGTTGTGGAGGCCCCATCCCTGGAAGTGTTTAAGACCAGGTTGGATGAGGCTTTGGGCAACGTGGTCTAGTGGAGGGTGTCCCTGCCCATGGCAGGGGGGTTGGGACTAGTTTTTTTATAAAACTAAGTGCAGGTAGAGAGTTCCTCTTTGGGAAAAGTATTATAATGTGGTTTCTGAAGTTCTGAGGTTATAAATTGGAGAAAAGCATGGGAAGAAGGGTAGGGGAGAGAGGACAGACACTGAGGTGAAGAGAGGCCTTTGGAAGCTGGAGTCAAATATGTCTGGTTATAAATGTGGTTTTCCATTGTATCTTCACATGTGTCTCCCAACCAAGTAGCTGTGTTGTTTAATATTTGAGTTCTAGTAAATTAATGGCACAACTCACTTGACCCAGTTTCTGAGAATTATTTCAAAGGACTCAGTCATGAAACTTTCCATCCCCAAGGACAGGGCAAGGCTTAAAATTGGAGAGTGGGATTTTCTGGCATCATGAACCATCCCGGGAAAGTTAAAAAATGCCCACACAGTAGCAAAGCCACTGCTCGAGTTGATTTGGGAGGTGCTAGTGCAGGACTTCTGTTTGATGAAGGCTTGTCTTTTCATGACAAGCGCGAGTTGGAATGTTTTTGGCACTTATCAGAACTGTGGGTAGAGTATCTCTATCTCAGGACTTTCCAGGAATTTCTGAGAAGATGTAGTGGTTTTCCTGTATTGAGGCTGGGTGTTTTTTTTGCTTTGTTTTTGTTTTGTTTTGATTGTTGTTTTTTTGGTTTGGTAGTCTTTTGTACTGGGCAAAATGAATCTAAAACTTTTTATCAGACAGTATCAGAGGGGGATGAAACACTGCCAGTTCTAGAGTGGGTATTTCTTCTCTTTTGTTTCCTAGTGACTCTTTGAAACCAACATTTTCTGCCAGTAACTTTTACTGAAAATACTGAAGAAGCTTTGCTGTTTGAAGCTCGTTTTGCATAACATGCTATGGTTATGCTTTGTGCTTAAAAACTTTGAGTCAACCCTGAAGAACCATGCAATCACCATAAAAATCAAACACAAAATGTTTGATGTGTGGGAGGTTTTTGTCCTCTTTCTTGTTTTGCAGCGGTTGAAATCCTTTGAGTTTCTTTCCAGAGAAGCAGATGAAAGGAAAGAAAGCATTTTTTTCATTGCCACAAGGACTAGAAAGTTATTTGTTATAGCAGCTGAGATTCTCACCCCATCATTTGCCTCAGGATCCCCACATTTAGGTAAAATACCTATTGTTGTTTGAGAAGGCTTAGATTTTAGTTGGTGAAGTTGTGATAGTTGTGTTTAAACAGTCCTTAAAAAAAACCGTGCATGGTCTATGAAGCATGGCTACAGTTACAAATTATTTTATTTTCCAGTTGCAAAAATGACTTTAGAAGTTCTGTACCTTTGACCCTGCAATTATATTCATCGGTTCTCATGTGGGCGATAGAGCTGTGCGGGGAGCCCTGCTGAGAAATGAGTCCAGGCAGTTCTGTTGCTGTACTTCAAAGTAAATGATTGTTAAGGTTTTACTGAAGCTGTAATAGATGAGATGTAGAAATGCTGACAACGTTTTGCAGCAGTGCTTTGGTTTTTGTGCTGCAGTTTGAATTACTTGATTTGCTACCTGCATTTCAGTCCAAAATTAATAAGTGTTCCCCCCTTAACTTGGATTTTATATGGTTGTATATGATGTATCATAGGCTTTTCAATGGAAGCAGAGTGCATTTCATGATGCTGAAGTCAGAAGACAGCCTGTGAACAAATTAAGGTGTATTCCTATTGCCATAATTTATGTTGGGAAGTTGTGCCATGTTTTTTAAGGCAGTCCACGATGAGGGGTCTGACAGCCTGCAGGCTTTTCTCTTTATGCTGTTCATGATGCTGTGTATCAAGGGTGGTCAACCTGCTTGGCTCCAAGAGCTGAGCCACATGCCAATGCTTTCATGCAACTGAGAACCATATGATGTGCACTTAATGTCATGGAGAGCCATCGTGAGGGACACTTCATGGGTGGGAAAGTGTAGTGATCCCACCACTCAGTTACAGAGTCTTGACGGTATCTGATGATCCTCTCATTTTAGCCCAAATACTGGCAACCTCCCACCTTTTTGATTACCCAGGAACCCTATGGCTGGCCACGTGATCCAAAATGACAAAATGCTCCAAAATGAACAAAGAATTGTAATTTAGTAAAGACAAGTGGAAAGTGCTACCCTGAAGGAGGAGTCCTCAAACTGATGGTTGTACTGTCTACACTGATACAACTCAAAGTGTCCTGTTCTGGTGCTGCTCATGGATTTCCTCTTCTTGGGGCATGCTGTAGTGTGTGCTGCGATGTTCACGAGGGGCAGAAGAGGCAAGACGTGCTGTTCCCTGCCACTCTGAAAATTGGTGTAGGTGTGTCTGAATGACATCTTTCAGGCCCTGTGAGGAGGTCAACGTGACAGTGTTGCCATGTGCTCCAAAACCATGACCCAGACCTCCCAAGCCTTTAAGCTGATATTGAAAAATCAGTAGTTGCAAGTCTCAAAAAGAACACGTCCTGACTGGCTGACTGGCCTTTTGTCTGCCTACCTCTGGTTTTCAGATACTCTGCAAACATGTGAGCTAGAAGCAAAAAACATAAAGCTGAGTTTCTCTTTTGTGATGATATGGTTCCAAGGATACAGAGTGAAGGAAAAACACCAAATAACTTAAATCTGATAGCAACTCTGGCAACAACAGGTCCCCCTTTTAGGGGAAAAGGAGTGGATTAAAGGTTTCGCAATAGGCAATATCAGGGGGGAAGGAGTGATTCTTGCGAGCACATTTGTTTTCATTGCTTCCTCTGCAAGAACTGTGCAGGACAGGTAGTTGCATATTTGCCCTGCTGAATGCACAAAGACAGACCTCCAGAGCTCTTCTTCTTCTCCCCATTTGCTTTCCCATTGCTTTCTTGCCTCTTCCTGGTTCAGTTCTTTACTCTCCTGAACTTTCTGTCTCCTGCCTGGCAGAGGGATGCCATCAGAGCTTCTGCTGTTGCCTTGGTTTGTGTTTTGTTCTCCCTTGAGACCACGTGAACGAGAGCCGTGTAGAGCTGGCCCCTTGGGAAGGAGAAGGAGCACTTGCTCATCTGGTGTTGCTCAGCAGCCCTTGCCTGCTGGGAGTCACCAAGCACCATTCATGAGTGTCCCTTGCTGAAACCAGTAGTAGATGAGTCATAGGCAGTCTGGGACTCCTTGAGTTCATTTGGAGCATTAAATCCATGACTAGATGGTTCCAGAGTTGGGGCTATGGAAAATTAGGAGTTGTGCTTGGCTTACTCGCTCATGAGTTGGAGACGCTGCAGGAATGTTTCCATCCTAGACAGTGCAGCAAGATTCATGGTGAGCTCTTGTCAGACCGTAAATGGAATAGTCACATAGATGCAATGCTCAGCCAAGCGTCTCCATGGGAATACCTACAGCCAGCAGCTGGAGCATGAATTGCTTTAAGTCAGTTGATATGAAATGCGGAGCAGCGTAGTGTGGAGACGTGCCCCTTTCTGAGACTGCAAAAAGGAGCCTTAAGGCTCCTGAACTGTTGCTGATGTTCTCAGCGGTTAACATCAGCAACCACTGGAGCATGAGCAAGAAGTCAGGATTGCCTTGTGCCAGGTAACTCTCTCACTAGTGCACGATGGAGTCATGCTCCTTTGGCATTTCTCTCTTTGGTCCATTGAGCATTTAAATGGAGCAGGTTCAGCAGGGTATACTGAGAGTTACCGTGCTCCAGGAGGACTCCACAAGCTAGGGCAGTGTGGATGCTTCTAGACAGACCCAGGACTTCCCCTCAGGGCTGTCCTGTCTTGTAGCTGTAGCCACGCAACTGCTAGAGGGGAGATGCTGCCACTTGATCTTACACAGTGCTTCGTCTCTTTGGTAATAGATAAGCTCATCGGGAAACGTAGGCAGAAGTTTCTGTGTTACGGGTTACGGGAAGGATGAGGTATGAGTGAGTTCTGCTGATTTAATTAATGCTGTCATGGTTTTTATGAGCAGGTGGGTGCTTGGGGAATTGTAATGCAAAAAATGTCAGATCCCCTAGGATTAGGTGTCAACCGACTGATGATTTTGAGAACTGCAGGTTTGAATTTGGCACCTAAAAATAGCAATTGTGTGGGACTTTGTCACTGATTTCCTTTGCGAATCAACCCTTTTCTGAGAACTTTAACTTTGGGATTCTGTTGGCATTCAGTTCTAGTATGTAAATACTCATTCACCAAAACTCACCTTTCTGCGCTCTAACCCCTATGCCTCCCTGTAGCGTATACTATGTAGCTTCAGCTAATGGGATGACAATAGGTTACATGATGCATAGCAGGGTGAGGAGTGTAAGGCCTAAACTGCACATGGTTAGCAACATGTTTATACTGTGATAATCACAAGGCAGCAACTGTCTTGCCCTCTCTTTTTATTTTTCTTTTTGAAACCCATTCCACTTATTTTATAATTACTTGGGCTCATCATGAAGGTAAAAATAGCTTCTCTATTTAAAGAGAACAGATGGTTTTTCTAATGTTTTTTCTCTTAACATTGAATGAATTGTGGTTGAGTCAGAAACTGCCAGCCCAGAAACGTATGTTTTCATTAGAGAAATACTTGATTAGGTTAATTGAGTGTGATTCAATGTGATGTACATTTGGCCAACTTAAAAGCTTTCCAACTTTGTCTTGGACAGAGATAACAGTATCTCAGTGTTTGCAGTTTGCTCAGTAGTTTCCAAAAGCATTGCCTAAGGAATAACAAAACATTGCGGGAACACTACTGAATTAGCAGAGTGAATATAATCTTTTGTAAAAAAAACCCCAAACCCAAAAAACCCCCAACAAACCAAAACACCCCTCCCCCATTATTTTAGAATGACGCAAACAGGGAATGTATGCTTAAGTCATGTCCAGACATAAAACTTGCACTGGTTTAATTATTCTAATGTTGCATACACAACATAGAATCATAGAATAGATTGGGTTGGAAGGGACCTTTAAAGGTCATTTACACGCCTGTACGTCATTGCGATGGGCCTGAGAACAGAGGTGAGATTCAGTGTGAGATTAAAGCACTGTGAAGGTGCATGGTAGGCACCTAAGCACCCATTAGAGTTAATGGAGATCTAGTCGGGACAGTCCATGAAGCCTGGAGAGTGATTCAGCTCACTTTGAAGCGGACTCATAGTGAGTGCTCAGCTGAGCGGCTCTCTGAGCTCCCCAGGCCGTACTGAGTGGCGATGCACTGGCTGCCATGGGAGCTGGTGTGCCCGGTGCACACCTACCTGCAGGAAACCGGGTTTTGGCATCTTTGTTTTGAACAGAGGCTCACCATCGCTGTAACATGCACGTGGCAGCTACTTGCCTGTAGCTCCAAGGAGCTGCTGCTGGAAAGGCAAAATTCAGTGTGTCCAGATATCCCTGAGGACAGAGGGGTGGGAAAGAGGATGCATGTGAAGTTGGATAAGCCAAAAGAACGTAACACTTTTGGAAGGATTGGGAAGCGTTTAAAACAGCAGGACATGTTTGTCCATTCACATCTTGTTCCTGGCAGTGAGGTTTTGCCATCATTACTAAGCAGCAAAATCCTTCCCATTGCCATCTGAGAGACTTCAGAAGAACAAGCCGAGTTCAAACCCAAGCCAAGAGACTGCTAAACGCAGTCACAGGGACACAGCCTGGATGAGAGAGGCAGAGTGAGTAAACTGTAGGGTAAGTTTGCCTTTGGGAAGTCCCTGTGTCGTGAGATGGAGCAGGAATTTGGTTACACTGAGCCTTGCTAAGCTAAAGACTTCAAGGTTGTGTTTGTGATATCCAGGATAGTGTGCCTTGTAGCGGACGAGTCATCTTTTCTGACTTTAATAGAAAAGGTGATAGAAGATCCCTCAGGCAGCCCCAGTTGTCACGCAAGGTGCTTTAGTTAGGTTATGGAGTGAGTTTAATGTAATTTCCATGTAAGCTCAAGCCTCACAGGACAGGGTACAGCAGAGATAATGCAGAGCTTGGGAAACAGGCAAACTTCAGGGAACAACCCTAAACCCCCAACCCCTTGAGTCTTTTATGGTGGTTGCTGGAGACTAAGAGATCATGATGTCTACTGGAGACCTCAGTCCTCTTCTAGACTCTGGCATGTAGCCAGAGAAACTCTAAGATCGTGTTCTCTGTCCCTATCCTCTTTGCCTAGAAATGGCATGCACAAAATGCAGTCCTTGATGTTCCCACTGCCACCCAGCAGTCGGTCTGGGCAGCGTCCAGGACCATCTTCATTTCCCATGGCTGCGTAAGGCTTAATATAGACTGTAAGCTCTTTGAGAGGGGTCCTGACAGTCCTGGTTTTGTAATTTTTTCTTTTTCCCCAGAGCTCCCTACTCCTGCTCCCTTTCTCCCATCTGATTCATGAGGCTGAGACCTTCTTCTCCAGAGCTATTACAGCTGTGGTGCTGAGAACGTCATCTGATACTGGACAGCTGGAGGCTGGCTCAGCCATGTCACCGTATTCTTTCAAGGGTACTTTGTGTGTGTGTGTACCTTCAGGCATATATCTATTACATATTTGAAAAGAATCATCTCCCTCAGCATTTGTGCAATTTGATATGGACAGTGAGAAATAAAACAAAATGTGTTCTGTCCTTATTTCATCCCCTTTTTGTTCCTTCTTTAAGCTTTGAGTGATTTTTAGGATGTAAGCCATCTCTTACTGGGAGCTTATCCTGAAATCAGCTACAGCCTTTGAGCGCTGTTCAAGTACGAAGAATATATTTGTGTATTTCAAACCAGAAAGGCAGGCGTCGCCTGTTGGGACAGTATATGGGCTGCTCAGGTGCATAACTAGCCGGAGTGAAGCAAGAGGTCTGAAATGATGTGTAGAAAATGCTCTACTAATCCCAGTGCAGAAGGATAAAACGTATCCTGACCACCTCCTGCTACGAGGGCAATGGAAATTTGTGCAAATTGTGGAATTTGTTAGGATGTGGTATCAGTGGAAGATACTCGGTGTAATTTTGATATGCTAAGTCTAAGGTATGTTTTGTCCTCTCTTTGGCAGCTTATGAATGGAAAAAAAAAATGGATGGTGGTTAGCTGCATGCAAATGGGTATGTATAGTAGTGAGCTGTGTTGGGGAATCTTTCACTATGAATTTGAGAGAAAGCAACTGAAACTAATTTAAAATCAAAACAAAGGGCTCATAGGAGCAATATCCATCTTTCTGTAGCACTGCACAGAGATGGAACGCAGCAGGTCTGAGTGCAGCAGTTTTCCATCTTGGAAGGAGCCAGGTAGATTTTTCATCCTGTGGTCTGAGTTACAGGAATAGTTGTGGCTTTTGGGAAGGGAGCAAGTAAGAGAAAATATGATATTTGCTTTTACCTTTGTTAGCATCTTTATTTTTGCAGGATTTAGAGATACTGATATTGAAAGTCCTTTGGAAAATACTATGTCTTAATTTAAAGATATACCTGTATATTCTATATATATCTATATATTCTATATAGAGGGGTGTCTGTGGGGGGAGATATTGTCCAAAATAACACTGAGAACCACTTGATGAGTCTGAATCTGACCTCTTTATCTTAAATTATTTGCAGCGCTTCATATCTGGTAGACAGCACTCCCCTCTGTGATTTCTTTAGAGTCAATTTTATAAGAATCTGTGTCTAGATGCTGGAACGACAGAGTGACAGAGACTGTAGAGGGCAGTGCAGCATCCCTGTGATACGAGTACCTCCAGGGCTTTTTTTCTTAACAGTCCTACTTCGCAGGATGATTGCTTAAAAGAGTTAAAAGTAATATAGAATTAAGTAAAAGGTTTTGTTATTATTTCACAGAAAGTTTTGATTCATGAAAATTTTTGTACCAAGAAGACTTGACTCTCTTTTTAGAGGAACTTTGAGCATTAGATTGGCTGTACTCGTGTTGAAAAGGTTTTAATCTCTTGAAAACATATTGTAGGATATTTGTGTATGATTTAAGTAAACAAAGCAAAATTCACCCTTCCTGTGCATCTAGCAGAGTTCACAAAAGAACTACTTGTTTTCACATTGCTTTCCCCCTCCTCCAGCACAGTCTCGTAATGTAACATATCCTTTGACTGGAGGTGCTCTCTGTTTTCCTTGTAGAGAAATAAATCAATAAATCATCGTGTCAGCAGAGCACAGCTTGAAGCGAAATTTCCCTGTGCTGGAAGGTTTCAAATGAATTTTAGATGGGAGCTCAGATGTGCCATACACGCACGACTACAGATAATATTACAAGGCTGCATTCAAAATGACAGGGTGTTGATTCAGTATGTCAAGCTGCTCTTGAGGATGTTGAGCCACAGCCTAGAAGCTGCGTATGCTGTCAGAAGGAGTCGGTAGCTCCTTGCTACCCAATAAACGTTTTATGTGCAGCTGGCTGATTATCTAATGAGCATTTGGCATGGATTTTTGCTTTATGAGAGAGTTCACATCTCCAGCCTGTGACCTTATATGTCTCTGCAAAGTGAACCAAAACCCAGATCTTGCAGCACACGAGACCTGCGGAGCCTGTCGTCCTCTGAGTACTTGCTTGCTGTGAGTTACATTGGGGAATCACACTCAGATGCCTCCACTTCTCTTCGGAAAAGTGCACATGCATGTGTTCACACGTGCACACACTTATCTCAAAGGATGTTTTGGAGGGCATGCTTGGCTTACATGACCCTCTTCCCCGGTAGCTCTGAAGCAAATAATAGGCCCATACAGTAACATCTGCTGTTTTATAGCCATCAGCAAGGGTTGTTGCTTTGTCTTCACTGTCCTTCCGGAGGTGGCATAGGCTGCCTTGCACTACAGGCGTGTGCAGCACCTGCCCGCTGCTCACACAGGTGCACGACGTGTGCAGAGTCAGGGCGTCGTTGCAGGTACCTTCAGTCATGGGCATTGAGGAGTCGGTGCTGAAATCCAACAGACAGGTGCTTGAGCAAGGATCATGCTACCAACATCGCTCTGTAAGTCAGTGGATGATAGATTTCTGTTAACTTTCACAGCAGCGATGCTTCTTCCAAATTAAAATTGACTGCTTTTCACAGCAGGAAAGAGAAGATTACCCCAAATAGTTGCTCTGTGTGCATGCAAAAACCTGTCTCTGCACTCAGCATTAAACAACTGACTCTCCTTTGCTGTACATTGTTTCAGCTTAGGGACTCCTTCTTCCAATAATGTAATGAAATACAGCTGCCACCTTATATATGTTGTGGAAATTACATAGTGCATTTCCCAGTGCAAAATGTTTTTAACTCTCTATGATACTTTTGAAATACATATCTGTTTGTTTGTTTTCTAAGTAGAGTGCACGTTGTTCATCTGTGCAAATTGGAGATGACGACAGGAAAAGGAGAGCTGTGGATATCAGAGACAGGACTTTACATGACCGGACTGAAAAATAAGATGCAACATGCTCTCATTTCAACCTGAGTAAAGGAAAATTGCTTATACATACTTCCGGAATAATAATTTTTAAAAAGCAGTGTTTTCCCTCTCATTTCTATCCACTTTATTTTCATCAGTTCTGCCTTTAAAGAAAAGGTACATGAGGTATACAAATGCCACACTTCTGCCATGCCTTATTTCTTTGTTGCAGCAGTACCTATCTGCCCTCTCTCCAGTCTTTGGAAGCTACTAGTGGCTTAAGGCTGGAGACAACATCTTGTTGCAAAAGGGGGCTGTTACAGTGCAGGATCAGACTATTTAAGGGGACATGCCTGCTCCTCTGCCCTCCACAGGGCCATGCAGTGTCAATAGTGAGCGAGCCAGAGCAGAAGACACGTCTCCAGCCAATGTATGATGTGGGTCAGGCCCTCAGCTCCCAGCTGTGAAGTGCAGGAGTGTCCTGCCCTACCTCTTGCAGGGAAGATGCTGTAGTTGGGAAGGATGACTGCAGACTGATGACTGAGCATACCAAGGATGTGTTGTGCTGCAGAGAGCACGATGAAGGTACCTCTTCTCTATTCCTACTTCTGCCGTCAGCATCTGCTTGGCATTCTCACACTGTTCTTTTGTTCCAGGTGTTCAGAAGCTGATGACTAAAAGAGGAGGAAACCCCCCATTTTTTCCTAAAATTTGAGTGTCAAAGTGCAGTTGTCAGTTTATAAACACAGTGGGGCTTTTTATTGCTGTTTTTTCCCAGGTGATTTGGTCTCCCATTTATAGGGGCCAATCTGCAGTGAACTTGGCCGAGTTCTGCCTGTTTCGACAACAAAAGATAAAAATCCAAACTCCCTCTAATGAAAAACTTAACATAAATTCAGTATAAGCAGTTTGTCTATGGATTCATAAATCTCCCATGCAGTGCCTGAGACTTGTATCTACTGGATACAAAAAGTTAATTGTCTTACTAATGAGAGATACTTCTGCCTCACTCAGCTGGGTCGGTTGGGATCTTGCAGAATTAAGCAGGATGAGTCCAGGCCCTAAAGCTGATGCTGGTGTCACTGCTTTTGCAATTCTTGCTCTTGCAACCAGTGGAGAGAATGATGACCATTGGGTATTTAATATTCTCTCTCTTTATATACTTTTATTAAAGGTGTGCTCATGGCTTACAGCCTGGATCTGATGTAATTGTCACAGCTTCCTGACTTCACTGGAATTAGCCTTCTACACTGGAAGATCTTACCAAGGTTTTAAAATGAAATGCGGTTCTCTTGAGCTAGTCATGAAGGCTGTTCCTCACCTTCTGGGGCTACAGGCACGTGCCAGCTTCAGATAAAATCTGGACAAACACCTGAAATGAAAAATCTAAGCAGACACCATTGCTGGGGAGGGTACAGCACTCTTCTTGCATGTTCTTGTTCAACACACTTGTTCTGCAAGTGCTGCTGGGTGAGACACTTTCCTGTCTAATATGTGAGAAAGCAAGCATCAAGTGATGGTGGTGCACATCCATGTGTCAGTCATAGCGTGGCAGGAAACCTCCTTTTCATTGCTGAGCTGGTGACATGGGAGAGAGAGAGTGTGATGCTGAGCCCGGGGAGACTGCACCTCCTGGGGGGTCCTTTGACGGTGGGTCCTTTTCAGGGAGCACAGACTTGTTGGTGCTTTGCTAGGAAGGTGTGAATTGCTGCTGCTAGAAGAAGAAAGTGCAAGACAGGGGCTGGTGGGCGAGTCATGAGCATAAACTACTCAGAGACTTGACAAGTCTGTTGCAGTTTTGCCAAGATGAAAGGGCTGGTTCCTGGCTCATCCCGTGAACCTGTCTTGCCAGTAGCATGGAGTGCGGGAGCCATCCAAGCCCAGTGCCCAGTGCCCTGATTGCATCCAGGAAGGATGCAGCATTATTTGAGAGAAGGAAACGAGGGTGGCCAAGCGAGAAAGGTTCATGGTGTGCTCTAGACAATTACTATAACAGGAACTTGCAGGTGCTTCAGTGTGTGTCTGCCCTGGAGTTTAAATATAGTCATTGCTAGCCCAGTGTGTAGGAGTGGGAAGAGACAGAAGGACCGATCTGGCGCACTGGCAGAGGGTGGGTGCAGGTCCCATCCTTGAAGCACTGGCAAACACAGAGCGATAATGAAGTTTTCCAGTCTGCCCCTGGGGCTGTGGAGGGAAGCTTGACTGCAGTGGTTGGAAGAAAGATCTGTCTAGCCAGCATCCTGTCTCTGACAGCAAGCGATGTCTGCTTGGAGCACAGGAGCAGGACTGACATGAGAGCTGCTTCTGCTTTCATGATTTCTCCCAGCTTTCATAATTTGCAGTTCCGGTACTCCGTGAGCTAGGGATGGCGATCTCCGCTGCAAGCTCCCGCCGCGTTGCTTCACTGGGTTGCAGAGATGCAAACTTCAGGCAGGCAAGGTCATACTGCTTTCCTGTAAATGGCAGGCATGTGCAAAGTGTAATGGATAATTTCATGATGTCAACGACAAAAAGCAAACATCTTGGAGGGTATAATTGGTTTTTCTATAGTGTCAAGAGCTTTTATGTGTTCAGCATAAATATCTTTGCATTGATTGGGAGAAGGAGATAAAAATCGATGATTTACAGTGCAGAAGTGCTTAGAACATGACATTAAAATGACTCTGGAAGACTTAGCTCATAGGGGACATAGTAAATACTCAAGAGGTACAGGAAATGAAGACTCTTCCCAAGTCCTGAAACCAAGCAATAAATTTAATAGAGTCTGTTTTTCTCTGCCTAATGGATTTTAATACTGACTCTCCTTTTGTAGAATTACTCACTTTTTCTTTGTTTAGTTGTGGTTATTTTTTATTCTTTTTAATTTTTTGGATGTTTAGGAGCCAAGGCTAAACGGAGACGTTCCTGTTTTGTGAGTAAAGTCCCTAGCGTGAACAAAATGGGAACCAAATCCTGTTTTGACTGGCTTTGTACACTAATCAGCAGAAGGGTGTCTTGACCCATGAGTTCTGAGGAGCACAGATAATCATAGAAAATAAAGCCGGAAAGGACCACAGGTCCATTCCCTTGCCCCACATCCAGGTGAACTGTATGTAACTCACTCCTGACAGGATTTCCTACTGCAATTTAAGTATTGTATCTAATAGATAGATACAGAGATCAGATAATCCCCCTTCTATTCATAGTGATTTTTTTATGTTTCTCCCCTCCTCTACACTTCCTTTATTCAGCCTAAATGGTCCCCCTTTCTATCTCCTTGTGTGTCAAGTTTCCCACAACTTTTCTTTTTTTGTGGTTTTTTTTTTTTTTTTAAGGGGCATTTAAATTGTCCCTTTCTTTGTCCCCAGTATGCTACCGAACACTACATGCAGTATGTTGCAGTAGTACTGAGAAAAGAGGAAGGACTACTTCTTGTGCCTTGTGCAGGGGTGGTGACAGCTCCATACTGCCGAAGACAAAGGCAACCAACTGTGTAGGATGCCCCCATGTAAAATTTCACCTCGGTGGAAGAGCAAGAATGTGCAGCCCAGTGCCCAGTGGTGTCAGCTGGACACGGCACTGGTGTCTCTTGGCTGTAAGCACACCATAGTTGTAGGGGACACTTTACAGATGAAAGGGCTAGATCCCAGAGAAGCATACAGGCTTTTCTGTGTCTATCCTGCAAACTAATCCTTGGCAAGATTAATTAGCTGTGCGTTTCTGCCGGGGCTAGGCTGTCTCCACTACTTCTGCAAACTAGCTTGAAGCCAGCTGAAGTCTCTGCTGCATCATCTAGTGCAATCCCATGCACGAAGCAGACAGACAGCAAGCCAATCTCTTGATCCTCTTTTGCAGAGATCGTTCCATGTCAGGCCAGGGGTGCCTCGCCAGAGCTCTGCCACAGCTGAAGGCTTTTGCTGAGAAGAACGTTCAATTCCCAGTACTGCCCCAAGACTAATGTGTTCATTTTACACAAGAGTTTCCCAGACTTTTTGCAAGTATGATCATCTTGGGGCTGATCTGGATTTTTTTTGATGATCGTTTTACTTCCACCTTCTTTTCATATGAGAGAATTTGGCTCCTCTAGGACTGGAGAATGAGACAAAATTGTAATGGTTTTTGCTGCAAGTATTTATATACTATTTTTATATTAATCAGGAGAATCCTAACTGCCTTTCATTGCTGGCAGCAACTTGCGTGATTAGCTGTTCCCTGGAGAGAATAAATTCTCTGAGCTTCCTGAGGGCTCACAACCCCTTGTATGAGAATCTCAACTTGAGTTTGTGTTTTAAAGTAGAAGGAAAAATGACAACTAAGGGATGAAGGATCCTAGATTTGACTGATGCAGGAGGCCATGTGATGCAAGTATGCAAGTGGATTGCTGGTCTGTTTAGTTAAAGGTCAGATGTTGTGGGCTTATGTTTATGTAAGTACAAAGCAGGAGGCCCTAAAGTACACTGTTGGCATTGTGCATCAATATTAGCAAAAGGCAGCAGAAAGCTTTACTCTGTTTTTGAAACCTTGAAATTGTGCAATCCCAAGCACAGCTACAGGCTGGGTGTAGAATGGATTGAGAGCAGCCCTGAGGAGAAGGCCTTCAGGTTTTTGGTGGATGAGAAGCTCAACATGACCTGGCAGTGTGCGCTTGCAGCCCAGAAAGCCAACTGTGTCCTGGGCTGCATCAGAAGAGGTGTGACCAACAGGTAGAGGGAGGGGATCCTGCCCCTCTACTCCGCTCTTGTGGGACCCCACCTGCGTCCAGCTCTGAGGTCTCCAGTACAGGAGAGACATGGAGGTGTTGGAGAGAGTCCAGAGGAGGGCCATGAAGCTGATCAGAGGGCTGGAGCACCTCTCCTATGAGGACAGGCTGAGAGAGTTGGGATTGTTCAGCCTGGAGAAGAGAAGGCTCCGGGGAGACCTTAGAGCACCTTCCAGTCCCTAAAGGGGCCTACAGGAAAGCTGGAGAGGGACTGGTTACAAGGGCATGGAGTGACGGGACAAGGGGGAATGGGTTTAAACTGAAGGAAGGGAGATTTAGATCAGATGTTAGGAAGTAATACTTCACTGTGAGGGTGCTGAGGCACTGGAACAGGTTGTCCTGAGCAGTTGTGGATGCCTCCATCCTTGGAAGTGTTCAAGACCAGGTTGGTTGGGGCTTTGGGCAACGTGGTCTAGTGGAGGGTGTCCCTGCCCATGGCAGAGGGGTTGGGACTAGATGGGCTTTAAGGTCCCTTCCAACTCAAACCATTCTGTGATTCTATGATTCTATGAAATATCAATAAGTAATAGGGCAGAAAATCATCTGAAGGGAATTGTCAAAGCTATTTTCAAGAATTTGCACTATGATTGCATGCATATGCTGCATTTTCCAGCAGACACAAGGTAAAACATCACCTAGATATAGTGTCTCTTTCGGTCTTCCTCAAACCTATACTGGGGAAGGAGAACTGTTTGCTCAGGACTTTCTGCCTCTTCAGCACACAGGTCTAGTTTGACTTTGGCTGCCTGTTTTAATTGCTGTTTAATGAAAAAGCTGTAAAAGCCTGTGGAACAACCAATAAATCAGTAATATATACGGAAAAATAAAAAAGTGTGTGTGTTCCCAAAGTGACATGAGAACAACAGGGGATGTGATCTTCTGACATCTTCTTACCTTTTTTTCCCCCAAAAGCTCTGAGGGAGCTCCTGTTTTTCCACCTGGCTGTTGTCAGAATTGATGATTTGTGTCTCACCATCTCCCCAGCCCTGAGCTGTCTTTGAATCCAGTCCAGCCCAGCTCCTCTGCCAGGCAGACTGGTGTGGGTGGTGCTGACTGTACACTTTATCTAGCACTGCCAGTAAACTGATGCCCTAGGGTGAGGCCAGGAATACTTTCATTGTTAAGTTTTTAAGGAACAAGTCAAAGCTACTGCTGAACTGAGGGTGGAAAACACGCTGTGAACTGAAATAATTAACACCTCTTTGATCACAGAAATATGGATTGCTTTGTGTATGGCTATATAAGTATTACAGAGTTTACAGGAAAGACTGAAAGGTGTTAATGATACCTTATCCTCCCCACTGGCATTTTGGGTGTTACATCCTGGTTTCTGTCCCTGCCACCAGCGTTGATGTGTGGTCTGTTTTACCCCATCGCCGTAGTGCCTGCAAGCTCTCCTGCAGGCAGGCAGAGGACGGTGCTATACGGGCACTTCATGTAGCACCCTGAGCTGCAGTGTCCCAGTCTTGGTGGACATCTTGAAAGTGCTAATGCAGTGCAAATTATCACTTTATCAAAATTTGGTTTATTACAGTATTTACATTCGTCACAGAACTGCAGATAAATGAAGCGAGTCTGTCCGTGAGAAGTCAGGCTGTCTGCTCTCTGCCTGCAAGGGACCCTGGCTTTTTGGCTACCAAGGGCTGCCTGTACTGATGTGGGAGCTCTGGTTTCTGGATTACTTCAGGATGACTGGATTAGCTGTGTTGACCTGTTTATACCTGCAAAACCATGAGAGATGCAAGGTTGCCTTCTATTTGGTTCTTTGTCAAAAACAATTCTGAACAAAGAGTTGATGATGCCTTTTGTTAAGTGATTAAATCTGTTTTTCTCTCTCCTTAGTGCTGCTCCTCTTCCTGTGCCTTTCCATTGCTCTCCCTACCTTGTGGTTTGATGAAGAATGATGCTGGATCACTGAGTGAAATAAATTTATGACAGTTTGAAGCTCAGTTTAGGTGGTCCAGCCATGTGGTTGCCACTGGTGAAGTAAAATCAGGCAATAGTTACCTTGTGCTGGGTGAGGTTTTGGCATGCCATGTGTTATCCCAGCCTGCTCTGTCTAGCCATTGCTTGTTTTCCACTTGGATTGCCAAATGCCAGCCCAGCAGAATATCTCTGCTGAGTCCACATGTTAATTATCATACAAGACCATGAAGGAGATAGCGTTGCAGGTATTATCTGAAAGCAGCCATACCCCACGCTCTCTCTACTCCCATCCCAGCCAGTTCAACACTGGGAAGGTGATGGCTGTGCACACAGCTGGAGGGTCGTACTGACTGTTAGGAAAGCTGTAGGTATGTGATGCTGCTGAGGGATGAGCGGACCTTCTGCCTAATGTCCAGGCACAGATCCTCAGCAGGAGGAGCAGCATGGGCTCTGCAGTGCTCCAGGCTGTAGCAGGCTGCTCTGGGAAGGTGCAGGGCTGCTGACTCTTGTGTAGGGCCTGCAGGCATTAGTGGAGTTGCTGTGTGTGCCATCGTTTCCCCTTGGCAAGCCTGCCCGTGTTGTGCCGCCCTGGCTTGGGGAGCAACTCATGCCTGATCTGACCAGTAATCTGGGCTGTCGCTGCTGCAGCAGCTCCTGGGTGCCACTGGGGAGATGTGCTTTTGGCCCTCTGGAAGGGAGCAAGAGGGGATGTACTGGTTCCCTCTCCTCTGTCCCCCATGGGAGCTGGAAGACTCGTTCCTGGTGGATGTTGTGGCTGTTTTTTGGAGCAGTGCATTGTGTGTGTTGGGCTGGCTTATGCATATTTCATTTCCTCTGAAGGAAGAAGAAATCCTTCTTTATCCTGTACTCCATTTTTATTCTTGCCTGGCCATCATCACCTGTTGCTCACTCTTTCTGTCTTTTGCAAGCTGTGGGTGGCCAGGCTGGGACAAACCACAAGCCCTGTAGTGTGCTTTCCCTTCTCCTTCTCCTGCGTGCCCTTGTAAGAGCCCTAGAGAGGGCAGATTGCTGTGAGAGCACACAGCAGTGACTGGAAGCATCAGTTCAAGCCACAGAATAAGCATAAGTAGTAATTTTTGCAATGCTGCTGAGGGTTGGGGAGTGACAGATGAGGACCTTGCTGTGCAGGTCCCCACGGTGGACTGTGTGTGGCGGCATGCATTGGGGTGTCTTGCTGCTGCAGCCCCAGCAGCAGCAGGCAGGGTAGACAGCGATCCCTGTTGGGGCAGCTCTCCTGGCTCTTCTTGCAGACCCATCGGTGGGGAATGGGTCTGCCCTGGTTGCCTGCCAGCACCTGCCGAGGGCAGAGGCAGCACAGATGCTGCTGGTTGAGGCCATCTGCCTTGGAAGGCCGCAGAGATCCTGTGCAGGGAGTCAGCATCCACTGAGCCTGTCTGGAAGGCTTGGCTGATTGAGGTTAGCAGAAGCAGAAGTTTCTACAGCATGCCTACCAAGTGGCGGCTCAAGTTGGCCCAGGATGCTGGAAAACAGTTTTTAGCCTGGGCGTCTCTCCATCCCTATCCAATCTGTGCAGCAACCAGTCGTGCTAAAGAGCAGGGATGTGACTCTCCCTGGGCTTGTCTTGTAGAAGGTGAAGCCCCATATGGAAGCTGATGGCTCAACCTGACTGTGTAAGGTATCTAAAAAGGGAGAGGAAACACAGGACCCACTCCGTTAAAGATAAAGGAGGGCATGTGGGTGCCATTTCCTCAGCAACTGAAGCTGTTGCAGTGTCTGATCTATCTGTGGTTTAAGTTTCTCTTCAATAGCACTTCTGCTAAGGGAACAGTTGGGAAGAACTTTTGCTCCATGATAAACTTTCATGGGAGATCAGATTTGAGATCAGCATGTGACTTTTCTTGTTTAGTTCATATTCTCTCTGCAAATTCTCAGTTTTTCAGGTCTGATACTTTTGTTTATGTCCATGAGATTTCTGCTTTGAACTCTGATGAACAGTATATTTCTGATATATCCTTGTTTTTTTTAATTTTTAGTTTTCATCACTCACTCGTCTTTCCTGCCTATTGTTTTTTCATAATCCCCCCTCCTATTTTGTGTCCCCTCCTTATTTTCTCAGAAGTTAAGCACTGGAATTTTTCACTGCTAAACCCAAGCACTGTTTCTGCTACAGTGCCTTTTTTTGATACCCTGGTAGTTGCTTAGTCCCAGATTTCTAGACATCTGTCTCATTTGCAGTACCTAATTTTGATGCTCTTTAGACTCAGATGTTTTGCAGGCAGAAACCCATGGAAAGTGTGGGCACTTAGCACTTAGGAAAATTGAGTCCCTTGTGTCTCAAGGTGGACAGGCAGAAATTGAAGTGCATGTAAGTCTGGAGAACTTCCAGAAAATGTTTCCTCCCTCCCTAACTATCTCCTTAGGATTTGCAAGATTGGGGTGATTCTGCTGTGGAAGGTAGCTGTGAACATAGTGAATTAGTTTGCCTGCTCATAGATGGTCATTTTTTGTACTCTTGCAATTCAGAACGACAACCCACATCATTAAAACTCAGTGCATGTGTACTTGATATTAAGCAAATTGGATAGCTCTGAGATTGCTTATTTCTTCCAGAGATACAAGGATGAATTGAACCAAAGCAGTTTGCAGCCTGGCGTGTTTCAGCTCAAGGCTGCTAATGACGCATCCTAGAAACACAGAGCATCAGCAAGTCCTTTGTACTTTGCTAATATTTTTCCTGCAGTAACATGAGAGCAATTACAGCTTGGAAGGATGGGAGCTGGAAGACTGGAGGAGATGAAAAAATTTGAAGAGGAAAACAGGATTTCATGAAGTGAAGGCGGGGGGTGTATGTGGGTGGGTGAGGGAGCAAGCATCTGTAAATAGTTGGCACTGACAGCTGCTTTTGAAATATATAGGAATTTGGAAAGAGAGAGGTAGAACAGCTGCACATGTGTGTATGTTTTATGGAAAAAGGAGGAGAGCAATGTGCTTGTGAGGGAAGGAGCAAAAGAGCAGAGCTAGGCAGGAATCCACGGAAGGGGTGAGAGAAAGTGGAGTACGGAGTAAAGTTGGGGAAGAAAGAGATTAATTCAAAGAGATTTTCAGGAATGAGTGTAAAGTATAGTGCAGCTGATGTAAAATTCACTGTCTTGCTAGTGACCTCCAGGGAGGGGAAAATTGGTGTTGCCGCCTGCCTGCTGTTCCAGCCTGTCCTCCCTCCCCCTGTTTTATCTTTTGATTTATAGTAATAAGAAATTGGCCTTCCTAAGAGCAGGTCAGGGCACTCGGCTGAGGGATTAAAGCCGAGTCTGAGACCTCTGAGCGTATTGTAATGCTTGTGAGTCATTGCCTCATCCTCTGTATTGGCAGGCTGATGGATTCCTAACTAGGTTGTTAGTGGCATCTCGGTGTTGCTCCCCGAGATGTGCCTTTTGTGTTTAAACTCTGACTTGGAGAAACAAGTTCATTTCAGGCTCTTTGTGTTTCTCTCCTCCTCCTTTTCTCAGCTTTTACTTCTTTAAATGTAGACTTCTTTTGACAGATCATCTCCATGGTAACTAACAGGACCGGGCTGCCTACAGAAATTGTAGTAATAAAGTGGTTGGTTTTTACACATGATGAAAAGATGATGAAGCACAATGATAGGTGATAAAGACACAGGTAATTGCTCTAGAATAATATTGCTGCCAAGAAGATGACTGAACTCCCACACAGAAGATGAACAGATGGTGTATTTATTGAAATTCATAGGCTGTGAGAAGAAAAATGTAATTGATGGCTGTGTAGGTTTTGTTTCAGTTTACTATATACTGAGCAGAGCCAGGAGAGCGGTGTGCCGGCAGATGGAGCCCGTATGCAGAGCCACCGCGTATTCACTGGAGAACTGGCTTTTCGCTTGAGATCAGAATTCCAATCAGAGCCATAAAAGCAGCAGAACTGCTAATTGCTCTGATGCATTTCGCTATTTTAGATCTGTCACATAGCCCTGTTTTATTTTAGCAAGGGTGTAACACTTTTGTAAGAACAGTGGTGGTAAATTATACTAGCATACTGGGAACATTGAAGTAGAAAGTGGAAAAGCAAATACTTGCAAAACTTGTGCTGGGTACAGGTTTTCCAAGACCAGGTGTGCATTTGTGTTAGTAAATGGCAGCTGTAGCTTGTTTGCTGACCTGGTTGCTGGAGAGACTCTTCTGGTAGGGCAGTTTGTTGTGCAGAATCCACAGGAAGGCAAAGGCAGGGTGTTTTCCACTGGTTGCTCTCTCTGCGTTTTCAAGTATAAGATAAAACTGGTCAATTTGATGTTGAGGCTCATGTCAAAATGTTGTCTGCCTGTGTGTGGCAGTGCTGTGGATCTGGTTTGAGTGGCTACAGTGCTGCTTTGTGGTGTCGTGCGGGGGTCCTGAGCGTGGAGCGATGTGGCATCCCCTGCCACAGGGGCTCGGTGCCTTCAGCTTCCCAAAAAGATTACTTCAGTGCTGCCAGAATGCAGCACATAAATGTCCATGGGAATCAGCGTCTGAAAGGTCTGAGAGGGGCAAATAACCCTACTTATGACAAGGAGTGCCAGCGCTGGAGCGTAAAGATTTTTCTCTTCTGTAACAAAAGCTAACTGTTGGGAGAAATGCTGTTGGGAGAAATGCTGTTGGGAGGAACTGATTGGGCTGAAGTGCTGGCGGCAGGCTGCTGCCTTCCCTGCGGCTCCTCTGTTCTCAGCAGCTTTAGCACCCCTGTTGCGCCTCAGCTAACTCCCATAGTACCATGATTTATTGGTGATAATGTCTGGGTGCTGTTTACTATATGATTCTGTCTTCTTCTACAGTCTACTGCTACTTTATTGATTGTATAACTCATTTTCTCATCAAGTTCGGTAAGGAAACCACTTCCCGCCTCGGTTTACATCCAGCTGCACCTACTCCTATTGACTACATTTGTAGGACTTGCGTGCAGGGGGCTTTGAGAGGGTGTATAAATAAAAGAAGAAACAGGTTCTTTGTCTTACAATGGTAGTGTCAATGAGAATGAAAATAACTGTGTAGGTAGTACAGAAGAGAGTCTCTCTCCAGGGCACTTTACCCTAGGGAAGAAACTAAAAGTTGTGGGTTCATCACTTGACAGTGTTTATGTCATATTCACCCTTCTTTTCATTTCTTCTCTCCAGATTGGCAGGGCCCCCACATCTTCTGTGGCACCTGATTTCCATGCAAATTGCTCCCGTTTAGGTTAAAACATTGCTGTCATTCTTTTTTCAAACTTCTTTCCTTTTTTCCTGCAGAAAAGGAGGGGGAGAAAAAGTTACTTAAGTGATACACCTTCTCCATACAAGATTAAACAGAATTGCTCTGGCAGTGGAAAGACATGCTTTTTTGAGACCTGTCAGCCAGCCAACAAGTGGAGTGTTAAGTTAGAGATGCCAGAGAGATGTACTATATTAATAAAGGAAAGGAAGGGAAAGGAAAGGAAAGGGAAAGGGAAAAGGTGTGAATCTGAGCACTGAAAGGAGACTGGCCTACCAGCTATATTTGAGCAGTTACTCGAGTGCATGAAGTGTGGTTGGAGTCATATTAACCCAGCTTGGTGACTGTCATTGTGGTGATCAGTTCCTTGATGAGCCTCCTGATTTATTTTCAGTGTCAGCCATTCCCATTGCTAGATGCAGGCACCTGAGAGGCCCTGCCGACCTTGCTGACAGGTTCCAAGGGACATAGGCAACCTGGTGGGGTTCTCTGGAGAAGATGGTACAGGGTTCTCTTCAAAGGATGAGGTTTTCTTGAGATAAAGGGCTGAATGTGCTTGCTTGAACACAGATTCATCGGGGGCTTGGTCGCCTGGGTGCTGCCAGCTTCTTTCCATCAGGCTGGCTTTGTTTGCTGCCCAGCTGCTGGCCTCTTTTCTTTCTTTTCCTCCCATTCCTGTGCTGCCCTTCACCACTAATTGAGTGTTTCAGGCAAAGCTGGTCAAAACATTTTTATTCAAAACTTATTTTTCTGGCAGCCAAGCTTGGCAGCATCAAAGAAAAAGGTAAATGAAAAGATACTGTCATTTTTCTGGGAGAAATTCTCATATTCAAAGTTGGAAGCTGAACTGTTGTCACATAGTTGGGGGGGGGCCTTTCCTATTGCTTTTTCCTTTTCTACTTTACCTTCTCTCCCTTCTTCCTTCCATCTCCGTTCCCACTCCCAATCTCTTTTTTCCCTACTTGGCTGTGTAAAAGCTGCCAGAATGGTCAAGGAAATCTAAGATGATGTGAAGATTTCCTCTCCAAGTTGAGTGTTTCTCATTCAAAAAAAAATAATTGGATGTTTTTCAGTCTCCCTTCCCCCAAAAAGTAATGGTATTCTTGAACTGGTTTCTGCCTCAGATGGTTTAATAAGGTTTCTCTGGTTTCCTTGCTCATCAGTACAGAGCTGGGCTGATGCTCTGCGCAATGTGTCCCAGACCTCTCCATCAGGCAGCAAAGCCCGTGAAACTATCTGTCTCTCTTGAGTATGCCACTGATTACATGTACGTGGCTGAGGCTGAAAGAAGGATGCGGTTTTGCCATTGCTGGAATGATGTCACCCGGCCCAGAGAACTACCGCTGGTAAGTGTTTGTCCTTCAGGCTGGAGGAGATCACGGCCTGGTAGAGGATTCACTACCAGAGCGGTGACCTTTCCCTGTGCTGCTTGGCATGAATTGAGAGCACCTTAATAAAACAAGCATGAATAAAGATAAGGCTCCAGATGAATGCCTTGCCCTAGTTTGGGGAGAGCTTGGATTACGCAGTATCCACGATACTTTTGTACAGTTGAGTTGCAGGACCAGGGGACTGGTATTGACTGGTGTGTACATAGCACACCAGTTGGGCTGGCATGGTGTGCTGTTAGTTGCCGGGTGATTAGCAGTGTGAACTAGCTTTTAGATATCATTTCTTCTGGGACTGCTGCCCCTGAGCTTAAAACAAATGATCGGAAAGGTTTATTTGACAGGTAAAACTACTGGAGCAGGTTATTTGTTTGATCTACTCAGTGAAAGCTGCAAACCAAGCAGTTAATTTTTTATCTTTTGTTAATAGCTAGCAATCTTATGGGTTCAGATTATTTTTAAATTTAAAAATAATTTCAGAAGTTAAACAAAAAAAGCAATCTGTTGTGCACTGCCAGAAGAATGGTTGTGCTGTGTCAAAGCAAAAATCCCTGATGCTGGCTGGTAGCAAGTACCTGGGGAGAATATTTAGGACCAGAGTTTGGCTATGTGTTCCCAGCTTCTGACAGTCAGCAGTCTGGGGACATTCTAACCCAGAGGTTTCAGTATGGCTTTTATGTTTGATAGCCCGTGATGAACCTATACTCCATTTATCTGTTTGCTTTTAGAACCCATTTATGCTTCCAGCCCCCGCAACGCCTTGCAGCAGTGAGTTTCATAGTCTTGTGTTGCATTAAACGTTATTTCTGTGCATTGTGTTTTGTACCTGATACCTGCTCATTTTGGTGTGTGCCCTCTAGTTGTTTTCTAGAAAGGAGCAGTTACAATTCATTCCTTATTCGCCACCTCCATACCACTTACTATTTTATTACCCCTCCATCCCTGCCCTGATCGCATAATTACCTCTTTCTCTATCTGAAAAAGTCAAGTTTTTTCCTTGAGTAGAAGCTATCTCAGACCCCTTATTATCCAAGTTGCCTGTCTCAGTGTGGTTCTATTACAACCTTTTCAAGACTTCTGCACTGTAGTGAAGAAAGGGGGTGCAGCATGGATTTGTAGTGGCAGTACTGGTTTTGTGGTTTTATTCAGTAGTTTTCATAATATTTCTTTATTTGCCTTGTTACTGAACAGTGAACTATTTTCAAAGAACTATTTGGACAGTCACCGAGATCCCTTTTCTGAGTGAAAATAGCTGAATTACGTCCCTCAGCTTCTCTGCAGGTATCACTGGTGCAAAATTTGGCTTTCCTACTTTAGGCCTATCATCATGAGTGTTCCTTGTACACCTTCGTCATCTGACCCCACCAGCTCTCAGGAAGGCGTCTTATTTCTGCAACACTTGAAAAAGAGTTGTAATTAAATTTTTATGCTGTTAGGAAGTTGCTTACCACAGTTGTTTTTTGGTCTGCCTTCCTATGATTCTGCATTTCACTTGCCAGAAGTTCATGATTTTGTCTTTTCCTCCTCTTAATATCCACAGTCTGAAGGATATTCTTTTTCCCCTTTTTGTCTTTATTGCCAGTAATTGCCTTAATCTGCTGTTCAACCCAAAACAACAAATTGATTTTTTTGGTCCTTTTAAAGAATTATGAATTGGTGATATAAGTATCATGATGCTTTCCTATAGTATCTGTACATGGTCTCCCGGAAGTATTTCCATGTTTCCAGCTATTTCTTTTTACTACTACACTGATTTTTATGTAGTTCTCCTTTTTCAAATCCAAGCTTATTGCTTAGATTTCTGTGGGATTTTTTTCTTCTATAGGGTGTTGAAGAGTGAAGAGTAGCTGTTCTCGTGTGTCGCTGGGGACTAGCTGCTTTTCTATTAAAGATTTTTAACTAGTTATTTACAATGTCTAAAAATACAGTGTTTTCATTGCCCTGTCAAGATAGTTTCCCAGTCTGTGTGGGGAAACTTTAGTTTCAAATCATTCCTGTTTTCTGTCTACCTACCCAGTCTCCTGTAGCCCTGTGGACAGTGTCACAATCTGGTTGGTTTTAAACTAATGTTAATCCGTGCTTTTTTAACGTGTTGCACCATTTCCCCACTGGCCTTGCTTGCTCTGACATTCTCCTGCTTCTCGTATTTGGGGAGTTACAGCTTCCCACTGGGTTTTGTCTTCCCTTGAGCTTTATCTTGCTTTGTCCTCCATGGGACTCCCTCCTTTCCCGCAGCAGCACGGGGCTGGTCCGCTGGGAGGTGTGACAACCTGGGGACCATGGTGGATGCATCTCATGACTCTTGGCACAGTGCTTTTCGGCTCTGAAGATGGGGAATTGCCCAATCTTGTAAGCAAGCTGTCCTTTATTGTGGGAAATGCCACTATGCTGTTGTGTAAACCTAGAGTTTACCTTGAGGACTACATGGAGTTTTGGCCCCCTTATTTCCAAGAGGATATAGCAGAACTGGAAGAGGTCCCGCATAGGCGGCTAGGTCAACAGTGTGGACATTTCTGGGCATGATCGATTGACAAAGACTCATAAACTGGGAAAAGAGATGAACTTTGGGGGATCATGAGATATACAGACTTACACCAGTAGTGGAGAGGTGGGCAGGGAGTGCTTGTTCACTGCCTCACGAGGCCTGAGGGGTATCAAAGGGAGCCGGCTTCAGGAGGCACAGAAGGAGCTAGACCTTCATGCAGTGGGTGGTAGATCTGCAAAGATCTCTTCTGAAGGGTGCATTGAATGCAAAAAGTTCACCTGGGTTCAATGTGAGGCTGGTTAAATACCTGGAGGAAAACAAGCCATGTCAGGCTCAAAAAATCCTTAGAAATGAGCATGGTTGGAGGTGGGAAGATTGACTGTTCAGGAGAAGGCACATGTGGATGTCCCGCTCTTGCTCTTTCCTCAGCATCCACTTAGGGCTGAGGTTGGAGAGCAGGCTGCCCCAGGGGAGAGGAGTCCTTACAGGGAAGAGACGCTGCTGGTACGTTCTCATCTTCTGCTGAAGCTTTTCCTGTAGGTTTTGATTTACATCTGTGATCTCCACCAGACCTTCACCTAATTGAGTAGATTGACCCTGGCTCTTACACAGTGGGCAATTAATCAAAGACTGACTAATCAGCTCTCTCAATGGCTGGCACCTTGCAGAAAGGCTGGGAATCACTTACATGCTACCTCCACAAACCAGTTTTCTGCCCTGAGATTTATAGCCAGTTAATTCTATTGAATTCTGTGGATTTACTGTAACCTTTAATTATTATAAGCTCTGAAATGTACTAAAAGTTACTTTACTTAGCTACCTTAAGTGGGAATTTAAAAAGTAAATTCTATATATGCGTTAACTAATTACACTCAGTAGTTTTACCACACTACTAAAACTTAGCTGAAATCTGTCATCTCTCCCTGAAATTAAATATCTTGAAAACGGGCTGGCTGAGCAATAGAATCTAAACTTATTCTTTAGGGTTTAAAAGTAGTTTTATTTAAAGGCTTTAATTTTTATCTAGATAACTTCCTAAGTTAACGTTTGACACTGCTGAAATAGAGAACTTGACTTTTAAGCTAAGGTTCTGATTTACCAAGCTGCAGTAGTTAATAATCATTCAGTGGTGTTAACTGCCAACTATTAGGAGTTTTAAATTGAAGATGCACTGTGAAATAAGATAAAATTAAATAAAGCAGAATAAACGTGTGCAAACACTTAGTCTTCCTGCATAGCCACACTCATTTATGTTAGTGCGTTGTGTGCCAGGGCTGAAGCAAAGGGCAGCGAAGGGATCTTGGAGGCTGTGGCACTGTCCCCAGGGGAGCAAGCCACTCCTGACGTCCTCATCAAGAATGACATAAGGGGTGATCTTTTTTTTTTTTCCCCAGCCAGGTACGAGGTGCCAGGTGGTCCTCTGAGCCCCCTTCTGACTTCATTTTTCTGCAGGAAGGGGTAAGCAGATTGTACTTTGTTTTGATGCTGAGTTTCCCTTTCTGGTAACAAATGTTCAAATCTCTGATTTACCAGCATTAGTACACTTAATTAAATAAACTAAATTGCCATGGGCAATTATGTAGGCTGTCTCTTAATGTACCACAACTTTCTTTTGGTTCATCTTCTAACCACCCCGAAGGTCCTCCACTGACTTTTTCAGTTGCTTCCCACAACAGATTGACAAATGAAGCCCAGACACGCTCATCTCTGCTATGTTGTTTGTGGTCCTTGGTGCCTCTGTTGTTGAAGCTGCTTGCTTTGTTTGGCTTTCTCTTAATGACTTTTGTGTCCTTTTTGTCACTTCTATGACCTAAAGCCTGTTGCTTATCACTGTAAACACAATCTTTTGCCTTCCAGTCAAATTCCGGGCTGAACTACCCTTGCAACTATGTCTTTACTGATGGTGAATCCCCCTTTTACATTTTTCCTGCACTGTTAGTCTTGTGGCTATCTTTTCACTGTTCGATTTTCCTTTCATTGCTGCTAGATAACTATATTGCATTCAAGTGGAATTGGACAGACTCTGGAGCCATAGTTGATCTGTGGATTCCCTGTGTGTTCTGGGGCATGGGCATTTCTCAGTGCATTTGCGTTTCTCTTCAGAGTCATGAAAGTTTTTGAGGACCATTGTTTTGCTATCTGTTGTTAAAATATTCATTTTTCCCCCTTTCTATCTGCATTCAGACAAATCTTTGTTTCAGAGCACAGCTGGAGCTGGGCCGGGTTGGCAGTGCAGCCCTGGCGTCCTCCTTCCCCTGCTTGCACTGGTGCATTCCAGGCAGATCCCTGGCTGTCATTCACGTGTACTGAGTATGGACAGATGACAACGCTTGTGCGTGTTAAGTACTGTGAAGGCTTTGTGATAACATTCCTGGTGTTTTGGGCTCCTTTTTGGCCGCCTGCATTTGCTCAGGCATCTCCAAATGATTTTACTGTGTATCATGAGCAGCTGGTCCATTTCCTTCAGTCTGATACTGCTGCTTATCAGTGGCGCTGGGATTAGATTGTAGTGTTTGTATACGGCAAGTGTTTGAATTAGCTAAAGCTCCTCTGCAAGCATCTTCCTCTTCTTTGGCAGTGTTCTCAATCAGTGCACGTGTTGCTGTTTGCTGGGGTTTTTTCTTTCTGGGGTATTTCATTCTGTCTCCCTCATCCCTGACAAGATAGCTGTTTGGGTGGGTATTTTCCCCTCTGTCTCTCATATTGCTTTCAATGGTAGAGTGGTTGCTATTGCTCATATTCCAGGTCTGTTTGTCTCGTCTGTCCAGCTACAATTTAGCCTCTATGCTGACTTGGTATTTGTGTTCTTGTTTTGGTTCCTTCCCTGGGCAGGACGTTGTCTGCAGCTCTCTGCTCACGTTTATTGAGATTTAGATCTGCTCTTCTCCATACTCTTGCTTGCAAGCTGGACTCCTGTAAGCCACAAGCTCTCTATTTAGCTTGCTGTTTCCAAAGTACTAAGTGGACTCAGTTGCAAGGTGAAGAATACTGACCATCTGTTCCTTGATTTCTGATCAAAACCTGCTGTTTTTCTGGGGAATTCCAGCCTCCCTTCATCTCATCTGCAGTTGTAATGTTTTTGGTTGTTTTTCTGGCAGCACTCTTTCGCAATGCTGGAATGTTATTTAAAAAAAACCAAACAACACCCACCTTTAATTAGAAAAAGAAAATCCTTGCCATTGATTTTCAAGTCTGTGAATAGACTTGAAGGATCCTTGTGTACTTTCTTTGGAAATCCACCTCTTGAGGTATTTGAGTTGGCCTGTCTGCTTGCTTTGTTTCTAGGGGTTGATTTGCCTGCCAGCTTGTCTGTGCTGGGCATCCCACTAGACTGAGTGCTGCTCCAGGCTTTCCTTCCTCCCACCTTCACTGTCACAGTAGAATAAATGTGGGTTGCAACAAACACCAGAGACCCTGGGGTTTCCCAGAAACTTCTGCAAATTTCTGTGAACTGGACTGTTCAGATCCACTTCAGATACTATTAAATTAGCGGGAAGCTTTTTCACTGGAATATGTGAGCCCTGGAGTCCAAGCTTAGGGTAGAAGTCAGGATTGGATCCGAAAACCCATCTATGAAGTGTGCAGGTACACAGCATTGTAGCGAGCCCAGCCATCAAGCAGCACATGCTGGAATAGCCACAGGGAAACTGTTTGATCAAATTACTGCTGATTTAATAATCTAACCAGACACAATTTCTCTCTTTGCATACTTCAGCAAACCAGGTCAGATTTCTCTACTGTGGGCTTAGTGGGCACGTGGATTTTGTTCATATTTTCGACTGTAGGTGAAGCTAACCTTTTTGTTTGTGAGTAATGGCTTACAGTCCCATTTCAGTTGGTTTTCAAGTGTGGTTTCGGGTAAACAAGGCTGTGCATTTGGTCCGTGCAACTTCACAGAAATTTTTGTAAGGAAATACCGCAGAGTCCAGACACGTGTTTAATGGAAACACTGGTTCTGCTAAGACAGTTTCCTCCTCTTGAGTTTGGGACCTTGTCATCTATACCTGTTAGCAAACAGCAGGTGAACATGACTTAGGCAGAAATGTGTTGTGTAAATATTTCTGACTTCACGCTTATCTAGCACAGGCATCTTCCTCCCAGTATATTCTGCTAGTCCAGAGGAGTGGTGTACTGGGCAGACCCTGGGCGAGTTCAGCGAGACACGCTGGAGATGTTTCACTCGTGCAGTCATACCTTGGTAAGAGGAGTGAGACCTTCACTGACCTGAAGTCCATTTCGTAAGGTTTTCTAGTTTGGGGACTTTTCACTCAGAGGCATAACTCTGTTGCACACAGTTCTCTGTTTTGTCTTCTATTTCTTTTGAATAAGGTTTAGGGCAGAGGGGAAGAGTAATTTTACTTTGATCCCAAGAAACGGGAGATGTATTTGTTTTTGCGAGTCTAAGGAATGTTGAAGAAGGCTTAATGTAGTGAACAAAGTGAAAGCATGAGTCATTGCTGCTTGTGGGCAGGTTCATTGCTATCCTGCTTTTCCTGCACATTAATGGCTTTGTTCCAGTTGTGCACGTTGCTGCTGTGTTAAATACCGGGAGACTGTTGTGGCAGGGATCCCACGGCTGGTGCTCTGTGAAGGAAGGAAATCAGCCATGCCAGTGTAAAGCCTCTCTTCCTTGGTGTTGGGTTGTGCTGGGGTTGATCTCTCGCACAGGCCTGGGGTGCTTACGCTCTGCGGGTCCCTCTGAATCCTCCGCTCCCCAGCCAGGCGTGAGGGGACGTGGGAGCCCAGGGATGGATGAGAGGCCGTGGTGTGGTGGGGGCAGCTGGCGGCAGGAGCAGGGCTCTTGGGGGAGCCCTGGGGTACCCCCTGGCTCCCTCCTCTCTCCCCTCCTCCCACTGCTTGGTAACGGGTCTGGTCAGTGCAGGTGTAGCCCTGTGGGGTGGCTTTGTCCGTAGTGAGCCTAATTAATTAATGAATTAAAGGGAGAGAAGACATTCCCTGGCTTGGAGGTGACTACAGGGAATGTGCTGGCCTAATTTTGCTCCAGGTTTGTTACGGGGTGACATGCCTTATTATCCACATCAGGGCGGGGGGGTGCGAATGACACTCGTCTCGGTTCGGCTCAGCACGGTGAGCCGCTGCCTGTGGGGAGAAAGAGCACGGGCGTGCGAAGGCACCGAGGACTTTGCATGGCTTTAAACTAAAAAGGCAAATTCAGATCAATGAAGAAACTCAGATGAAATACCCTTTCCCCCCGCCTCTCTGGTGCACCTTGAAAAAGTAGAATTAGAAGTCAGTTTACGTGGGCTTTGCTCAGAGACACCTTGGCAAAGGGCTTTCGGTGGAGCTTTGAAGGAGACCGTGGCCGGCTGGGCGCTGGTTCGGCAGCGGACATCTGAAAGGGATCTTGCTGCTCGGCTGAGCTGGAAGCACATCGCGTTGCTGGGGGAACCGGCTGTGCCATGGCTCCCAGGTGAAAGGATGTTTGATCTTTAAAATAATGGTGTAAAGGTTTATGTGAAATACATTGTCCGGGTTTTAAAAATATCGGCTTGACATTTAGTGGGACATAAAGAGAATATTTCTACATTTTAGCTGGTGGTTGACAAATAATAATAAAAACTGGCTACATCTCAAAACTGTATTTGAATTTCTGCCAGTTGTGCTCTAGCTCTTTTAGCACAACAGTTCTGAAAAAAAAAACCCCAGAAAAAAGGCAGTGTCGAGTTGACAAGGACAAGAGTTTATTCTCCTAATATTATTGTGGCATTATTTAGAAATGATGGATTCGAGAGTAAAGTTTAGAGTAAGAACTTAATGTGAAAGAACAAGGAAAGCAGTTGAGTGCATGGGAGTTGGAGTTGATGACTTAAATGGTCTTCCATTTTTCTTCATAAATATGACAGTCCTGATGAATTCTGGATAAATTTGAATAAAAGTGAATAAACATCATATTACAGAAAAAATGTTAGGGGCTGCAGTGAAAGTTCGAAGTGAAGAGCTCAAAAGTAAGGGAATGGCAGAAAAACTGATGGAAAGAAGTTTGGAATAAGCAACTTCTCTGGTGCAGCTTTAACTCCGTGCCAGTGGCACGGATGGAGCATGCTTTTCCTGGGCGCTGGGTAAGCTGCGTTGAACCCAAGGCCTTCCTCCCTCTTTGGCAACTCATTTCACTGCCTCCCATCTGGAGCTGCTACTTAAACATTTGTTTTCAATTGTGCAGTGTTGGGGCTAAGTGTATGTACAGGGAATGGAGCAACCACAGCCCTCCACGCTGAACTGCCCCGGCCCCTTCCTGGTAGCCCATCTCTTTAAATCTTCAAGGGATTCGTGCTCGCTTCTAAATTAGCAGGGAAATTTCCCACTGGCTTAGCAGATGAGGCAAACCTGGGCAATGGATGGAACTTGTTCAATCAGTTGGCTTCAGCGACTAGTCTGGCATAACTAGATTTTGTGTTTCCCTTGTTGCTCTGCTGCGCCCTTGCATATTTTTAGCACAGTGCCACGGCCTCCGCCTCCTGCTGTGGGACCTGGTATGGCTGATCAGCATGATCACTCAGCCATGCCTGATGTTGGCATTATGGAGACAGGGCTGTGAGACTGGAAAGAGCCGTGCTGAAAGGCACAGTGTCCCCAACAGTGGCCTTTCACTGGGGCTCTGCCCATCCTGAGCCTTTTGCCTGCAGCCAGCACGCAGCCCAGGGAACAAGACGCACTCTCCAGTTGCCTGGTCCATGGAGAGTCTGGTGTGGCAAGACTCACATAAGTCAAGGGTCTTGGTACCTGCTCAGCAAGGACTTCCCCCCCCCCGCCTCTTTTGAGCTCTTTCTAAGTAGCTTTTATTTAGAAGATCCCAGTCTGGACTGCTCTTCAGGGATCTGCCAGGCAGCAGCTTTTATAAACAGGATCATCAAAATACGTTTTTGGGGAGGAAAAAAGGGTTGCATTAGGAACACCTGCAGAAAATTGCCTCAGGGAGCAGTTTACCTTAGAGAGGCAAGATACTGCTGATAACTGATTAGAGCCAACTTACAAATTGCCGCAGGCAATGGGGCCAGAAGCTGTTTTGGTTGTGAGCAGCCAGGTCTGTGAGCCCCTGCTGAGTGGGGAGAATACTCCCATCCTTCCCCCTGTTTTCTGTCTACCTTCCTTGTCTTGAGCATTGTGAGTAGCTTGGTTCAGATTTCTGATTTTATTTTACAGCTTTTCCCTGCTGTTTTTGAGGAGCACCAGATATTCTAGAAGCCAGAAACAGAATTTTGCACTAATTAATAAATTGTTGGGAAGAGCTCCGATTTCACTGCAGAGACCTCTTGCAGACAGAGACAGTGGGAATGGATTTGTCCTGAATGCTGGGGAAAAATAGCTCTTCTTCTACTGGGCATCAAATCTACATCCAAAATGCACATTCAAAGCAGCAGTTGTGTGGATAGTGAAAGCAGGATGTGATCTCACAGTAAGTATCACAGAGCCTTCCTTAAAATATACATTAAGGTTAAAAAAAAAAAAGAAAAAAAAGGAAAAAATAATCAGGAGTTGAAATCCATTCTCTACTCTTCTATTTTATTTTATTTTTTTGCATTGAAGTGTGCCTTCATAAGAGACAATCTTCAAGATGGAACCTCCAACTATTCATGAGTGCTGCGCTTACAATTTTTGTTCCAAGAACAGTTTTTACCTCTGCGTGTACAAACCCCATCGGCGAGTGCAGAGCTGCTGGTGCAGCTTTGCTCTTCCAGCCTGGGAGCCCACAGCGATGGAGCAGAGCTGGGCGGAGGGTGGGCAGAGCCCTTTGGGGAGGTAATGACTGGCTGAGGGCTGGTAAATGCAAGGGGTAGGTTATTCCCTGGAGAGGAAACACTTTGTTTTATACTGAATGCCTGCTGTGATTCTTACTTCACTTTTTCACTACAAGCCTGTGGGATTCCAGGGTGGAAAAGGTACATTTCTAAAGTGCATCCAAAATATTTTTGACCAGAGAGTGAATTTAAGCAGAGTAATTACTTACAATTTCATGATAAATGAATGGCAATTTGCTCTTTTTTTTTTTTTTTTTGTTAGGCAAATTTGTCAGCAAGATGTTCAAATAAAGACCTAGCACTCATAAAGTGAGAGCAGTAGGAAAGCTACAGGTGAGGCAGTAGTTCTTAAACCCTGTCAGAAGTGGCAGAGACTATTTTATTCCTTGTTTCTCTGGCTAGCATTCCTTTGGTGGCTGTCACATGTTTACCAACCAGCTGCCTTCCTTCTTACTTGGGACATTAAATCAACAAGCCCATGCAGAGAAAGAGCACGAGCACCACTGCTGGTTTTGAAACTGGACTGTGCTTCTCCTCAGCTTTGCCCAGCTTGTGTGAACACCGCAGGTCTTGAGGATTTAGCAACCTGTCCCAGAAAGCTTTGAAATGTGTTATTTGTGAGAAAAGTGTTCCTGGGAAATTTCATTGCTGGTTTGACTTGTTTTGCTGCTTTATGTATGGGCGATTAGGTAAGTCTATGTTTTGAATGATTTGGGGCTATTTCTTGGTGAGAAGATAGCTTTCCTACTTTGTTACTTTTTGGTGACAATCACAGTGTGAAAAGCTAATCCTATATTACCAACACTTACTACTTTGGATTTGCATGTTGCTTTGGTTGTCTTGAAATACAAAGGTCTTGGAAACTGCAGGTAATGAAATGGGAGTTAGCCTTTTCTTCTGTTTTCTGTTTTGACATTGTGCTGTTTCCTGTTATCATTTCAGATTTTACTGTAAAGCAGTAGTAAGACCGTAATTCCAGATCCATAATGAGTAGCACAAGTGCAGAGTATTTGCAGTCCTGTTAAGCAGAGGGCACATCTGATCACTGTGCAAGGGAAGGCATGGATACCAGCAGTATTTCTGACTGAGACAGGTTAAAAAAAAAAGACCTAAATGTAGTATGATGGCTGTAGGAAAAAATAGCAGAAGAGATCCAAATAAAATAGTAAGTAGACTCCATAGCTTGGCTCGGTGTGTCTGAAGGAACATGATGCACTTTATTCTTGTGGTCCTTTGTGTCAAGTGTTTTGCAGAATGTGTGTGGGGATGTTTGCTCACGTGGGCTGGACTGGAGCATCAGAACTGCAGAAGCCCTTGAAATATATGGATTCTATTTTAGACTGTCTCCATTGCATCTGTTTTGGCTAACAGTCGCCTCTATCTGCCTCCCCACTTCTCACTCTTCTTCTGGCTCTGAAGTGGCAGGGCTTTTCATTTATCCCTGAGAATGATCTGACGTCACAACTTCTGCTTGAAAGAAACTCGGGCCAGATGCTTTGAAACTTGTTAACGCAAATGAATCCTCTGAGGCAGCGTTGCGGTCGCTTTCATCTGGAGGGGGCCCTTCTCTCAGGTTTTGTAGTGCTGGGATGCTGCCCTGCCCATTGCTTTTTCAAAGGAATTATGAAGGGTGTCTTGCATCATCAACATTTATTTTCTCTGAGATCATTCCTGCTCCCCTTTAGATCGCTGACAACTCAGCTTTTGATTTCCATGCTTTTGATTTTCCATGCCCTGTAGAGACAGATATTTTGGGCATAAGTCCCAGAGTCCATCTTTGATTTGGTTTGGCTCAACTGAGATTAAGGAAGGCTGAGGAGTGCCTGGAATAGAAAGAAGGCATGAGATAGGAAGGAATAATGTGGGAAAGCACATGCAGCTGTTCTCTTGGCCATTAAACCACCACTGGTTCCCTCTTCCTTATGCCTGTGGGACTTCACTGCCTTTCACTTATCACAGAGCCCTTGGTTAGCTGAGTGATGACTTCAGTTCACACCCTTCTCTGTACAGCCCTAGTAACAAGTGAAGTTGTTTGTTATGCTAACATGGATAGAGAAATGTTCATGGTGACATGGTAGAAGGTGGCAGTACTTGCTAAGCTTTTCACTCTATTAAATACATGACTGGCAACCACCGGCATTTTTTCTCCCCAGGCATTTGTTTTAATGGCTTTTGTTAATGTTAGAACATATTTTCCCAGGGCGTAGGTTACTTGGTCGATACCAGAGGCCTAGAAATCTTCCACAATATGCTCTTTCTTTGAAACCACACCCTGCTTTATGAGCAGCCTTCTTCCGCTTCAGGGCTCCCTTTTAAATACCAACAATTCCTCCATCCTGTTCCTCAAGATCTGGAGCCTGAGCTTGGTAGCTAGCCCAGGTTCCAGGGAATCTGTGCAGGTGCCCTCCATACCAGGACAAAAAACATCTAAGGGTCGCCCCGCACCAATTGTGTCAATACCATGAGTTAATCTGGCAGCAAACGTGTGTGGAATGAAAGTCAGCATAGGGCCTTTGGCTTTTAGGTTCAGAGAGTGGTGGATTAGTGTCTTCTGAGATGCAGTAAAGAGTGACCCAGGAGGGGAAGGAGAGCCTGAATGCCAGGCTTGACTCCACTGTTCGAACGCCCCGATTCCCTTTGGCAATTGCGTGGAAAGGTCATAGTCAGGGACATCTGAGGTGATGTAGTGCTGACAGTTCTTAGATGGTAATTGCTGGCTTTTCATGGACATGAATCTCGTCACCACCAAACAGAATTTCTTGCCTCGGCAGCAGCACGACTGTAGGAAATTCCTCTCCCGTCTGCTGTTCATGCCTCTCTTTGTGGCCCCTTGGTTTTGCTAAATGCCAGACTGATTGTCTGTCTTTGTGGCTGGGCTTGAATGCAGGGGATGGAAAACTTTAGTGGAGCTGTAGAAAGGTTGGTCTTGTTTCTACTTCAAAAAAAAAAAAACATCAATTACTGGTTGTCCTTTCAAGACAAAATTAGCCACCAAAGCTGCCCTTTTAGCATTGCCAATTAGAAGTTTTAGAATAAAGCAGGTGTTCTGTGCTGCAGTTTGACAGCAGTCTCCAGTCTAGGAAGGTCGAGAGATACGCGGTTGTCCCACTTTTTCTTTTTGGTCAGCAGTTTGCCACTGCTGGTACCTGGATGTGTTTAATGGGAGCTGGAAAAGGGACAGAGTGGATTGAGAAGACTCAAAACGTTTAGCACCAGGCCTGTAGGGAGTGTATGTTACCAATATTGGAAAATTTATTTTTCTTTCAAAGGTCGGGGTTGAGGCACAGAGACCCTGTGAGGGTCCTGCTGCCCGCAGGCAGCTCTTAGCAGGCAGCAGGTCTCCTCGCTGCCTGTCCTCTCTGCAGCCCACCAGGCATGTGCTCAGCCCCAGCGTGGAGCTGCCGTGCAGATAGCAAGCACGTTGTGGCCTCCTGCCGCCCCCTCATCTCCTTCGGTAGCTGTCAGGAGATGTCCATGGCCTACAAGGAGCTAACAAGTGATGGGTCAAGGAGGAGCCAGGGCTATGTTCAGAGGGTGCCCTGCTTTCCGCGGGCACATGGCCTGCTCTCTGCAGATGGGAAATAGTCTAAGTATTAAGAGATTTGGTTTGATTAGCTGAAATCTCCTGTTGGCAGCACATTTCCAGTCCCTGGAGCAATGGAGATCAGACAGGTTGCCAAGGCAACACACAGCCTTCAGCGAGAGGTTTACTGCTGCATCGTCCTTGGTCAATTGATGGAGTAGGGTTTATTTAGGTCTTGGGGGGGGGGGAAAGCTGCTGTCCGGCCTTTTGCTGTGGTGAGTCATTCTGCCTTAGGTCAAATCGGTGGAACTAGGAACAAGGTTTTGTGGATGAGAAAAATAAGTACATGAGGGCATAAAGATCCCAATTAGATTCCTCTTTGAGGAGGTGAGAGCACTTCAGTTCTGAGTGGAGACAACTTATTCTTTGTTATCCCCCCAAATAAAAGAAGCAGCAATTGAGATCCTTCTTTCTTCTCCCTCTCCTCCCCTTTCTTCTCTCTCCCAAATGTAAAATACTTATTTTTGTTTGCTAGAGGACTCTGTGCTTGCTGTTGAATTCTTGACCTATACCAGGGATCCTTCCAGTTTGACCTTCTGTCACTGCTTTGCTTGTTGCTCTCTGCTCCCTCCTCTGTTGCAGAAGCCTTGATAAACGCAGCTTATGCAAGTTTTCATTTCATTACATTATCCCTCCTTTTGCACCACCAGGGAGGTGAAAATGTCACCACTGTGAACACCACTGTGGCAGTGGTGGTGTGCTGAAAGTCATCATGTCTGTGGTTGCCTGTTCAATGATCTGGACTCAGATCAGGGAGTGTGCTGGGACATGGCCATCTCTCACTGTGACTGTTCCTTGGTTTTACTGAGATCACAGGGTTGCACCAGCGGTGTGCAGAGCTTTCTCTGAAATTTCGGAAGAGACTTGATGCAGTGTTCACATATGCATGGCCAAGGAGGGAAATGCCACTGTGCTGAATGCAAGGCCTTGATTTGCTACGTTAGCGATGGTCTCTTTAAAGTTATTCTGGTATGGATAGGAAAGACATGCTACAAGGCTAACAAGACCACATCTGGTGAGGTTAAGATGGTATATGGGAGACACCATCAGAGTGCCCTTTTTGGTTTCTCCGACTGTTGAGGTAAATGTGGGTTGTGCTCAGCAGTAGATACCTTGTTAGCTCAGGAAGATACCATTGCACAAGCAAGAATTACGAAGCAGGCACCCCATGGTTTAACATGGGGAGCCAGGCTGGCATTTTCTGAACATGCAGGTGCTCTGGTTTTCTTGTAAGTGTGTGCCTCAGGTGGTGTCATGTAGCATGGGGAGAAGAGAAGAAATTAAAAAAACAAATCTACACACTGCTTGCTGAGAGACAAACTCTGACCTTCTCTGTCATAAAATGAAGGCATGGCCTTTGTAGACAGCAATTTGTATGTGAGAGGGAGAAATTAAAAAGGGTGGAGGAGCCTTTAAAAGTCTACATTGGCATCTTTACTTATTTACCCTTTTTGAGAGGATGTCAGTTGATAGATGTGTCACTGTGATGATGCACAGTTATCTTCTTTCCCTGTCTCAAAATACTGCATTAGTGATACCATGGCAACAAAGAAGTTGTCTTTAAGGAAAAGGAAAGAAAAAATAAAAAAAAGCGTGACTTCAGCGTTCAAGAAAGGTGGCAGACTGATAGCTCTACTCTTTCCTTTCTACCAGTAAGGCAGTGGTGGTGTCAGCTATGACAAAATGTATCCGGTTATGAACTCTGTTGTACTGTAACTGAAAACAAGCCTGGGACATGATCGAAGACAAACCTACTACAGTAAGAGCGGGCTGAGAATCTTCTGAGAAAATGTGCTCTTGTCAGGTAGTTAAATTCTGTTTAAATTATAACTTTTTCTAAGAAATAAATCATCTTGAAAAAACTTTCCTAGACCCAAGTTGTGTCCTTATTCAGGATGGAATTCCTCTCTGAGGAAAGCGTGGTGACGGTGAGAGAAACCAGCTGTCCCTTGCTACTGCAGTAGGTTTTCTGGAGGTCAAACAGTGAAAGGACATGTAGAAGGGGCAAGCTCAAGTCTCTGTCCTGCTTGATTCAGACTTGCATTGAGTACAGGTCTCATCTCTAACATGACAGCCCTAAGCAGCAGGAGTTTGGCTTTTAAGAACTAGCTTCTTTCTCTTGATTGTATAAAAAGTTATTGCAGCCTTTTTCTTGCTTTCCTACATCTTAGGTGAAAGCTTTGACCACCAAGTTAGTCCCCTCACTGCTTTGTGTTGGCTGTTTCTGCAATGGAAAATAGTTTCAGCATGCAAAACTGAGAATTTGAGCATGGCTTGGAGATCAGGGTGAGTGTTAAGATAGATAAGAAATGACACAGCAAAGACTTGAGTGTAAGAATTTCTCACAGACTGTGGACTAGGAAGGTAATTTTCTTCCTGGTTCTAATTTTTTTTTTTTTCCCCCACTTGTTTGGAGAAGGACTGAGACAAACAGTTGTGAAGGCTGTGGTTTTCACTTTGGTTTTCTCAGCTGTTGGCCCAACTCTGAGAACAAACCTGCCAGGAAGTGGTGGTGGTACGGGAGGGCTAAGCCCTGAATGGGTACCACGAGGTTCTTTGCGCTGTCCCCATTAAACCTCTTCAGCCCTGACATGGAGAGGACCAGCTTTCAGTTTGTGAATGGCAATTCAAGCACTGTGCTGCTCAAATTCTCAGTCTCCCTGGCCCTGTTAACGTCAATTAATTTTAAATACCATGCTGAATCGGAGCCTTTTTTAAGATTGTTACTAAGATTGACAATTAGTCTCTGAATCACCCTTTAGAAGCCTAGGCTGTTACTTGAGTCACCTTCGTTAGCGTGAATGCTCCCCTGTCCATTAGGACACACTTCTGTTCCCTTGTTTCATCCATATTTGTGATGTGTGTGCTTACAGATGGAGGAATGGGGTGAGAGCCAGGACTCTTCTGGATGCAGAACATCAGGCATCGTCGTTTGCAAACACCGTGTACTTGGTGTTGATTTGAACTAGCGCTCCACAGTCGTTTGAAACACATCCAGCAAAACTAATACTTCATCTTTTCTAATTGGAAAATGCCTTTTGTTGAGGGCAGAATATTTCACAGAACTGTGTCTGCTTGGTTGCAAATGTCAGGAGCATTGCTCAAGGCCAGGGTGGGATTTCTGCTGCTGGGAAAACAGTGCTGCCACAAGGTCGTATATAGCAAGATATATAGCAGCCTTTGTAAGGTGGAAAATCTGGCCTCAGGGAAAGACTTCTTGAACCTGGGCTGCCTTGTTGCTGGCTTATGGCTCTCTCAGGTGAGCTGCTGGATGCTCTGAGGTTTGCCCTCCCAGTGTTTATGTCTTTGTCATTTATCTGCAGCAGGTTATCAGTGAAGTCCAGACTGTGTCCTGAGAACTGAAGTCTGGATCTGCTCTTTTTGAACCTCAGTGAGCAGGTTGAAAAAAATAAGGTGTACCAGCGCTGACCCTACTGCTGGCCCCAAAATGGGCTGCACAGTGAGCCAAGCTCAGCCCAAAGGGTAGAGGGTGCCCCACTCTAGTCTTGCACCTGGGCCATGGTACTGGGAAAAGGAAAATGTGAGTTTAGAGAAGAATTTATCTCAGACTTTCAATTTCTTAAGTGAGTGCCCTTGCTTAATGCCACCACCTTGGTGTCCTCTGTTGTACCTGATGTGCCTTCCCTTGAACTCAGTGTTGCCAGGAGGTGTCGGGCGTCTCTACTGGACTACATCCCTAAGAAGAACCAGGCTTTGGGGGAAGAAACACCAGTCCTGTGGCTTTCAGGTGACCCGAGGTGACTGAGGAGATGCCTGGAGGCCCATGGCTGTCACCATGGTGTCATCTCTAGGAAGGTGCTGTAGATGTTCTATTTGGGAGCCTCAGCCTTGGAACGAAAAGGTATTCCTAGACACTGCAGAGCATGTGTAGAGAGATAGGACTTTTCTTGATTGTTCTTTTGGGTCTGACTTCCTCCATTTTGGTGTGTGTCTGTGCTGTGGCTCCCTTTCTGTGGAGCAGTTGTGTTAGTGTTTCCCTGCTTCACAGAGTTGCTGGGGGTATAAATGCATTGAAGCCTGCAAGGTGTTTGGGTACTGTGGTTATGTGGATCATAGAAGAAAGGGAGATGAAGTTGCTGTATTGTCTCTGAGACCTTTGAAATTGCATGCCTATATCATAGGCCTTAAGGACAGTTTAAATCTTTAAAGGTGATCTCCAAACAGATCAGCAGCAGCTATGAATGGGCTCATTCTTCCACCCTTTGATCAAATTTTGCAGTGAAAGTTATTACAAGTATAGTCAGGCCAAAAGTGCCTTTCAGTCCTTCATATTCCTTATATAAAAGAACTGGAGAACTTTCTCATTCTTGCTATCTGTAAATCAGCACATTAAAAAAAAAAAAGTGTGTGAAACTGAGCCTCAATGCAGGGCAAGTCCTCCTGCCTTGGGTGGGAATTTCACTCTTCTGCTACAGCTCTGTATGTGGTCTGATTGCATTTCTGATAATGTATTTGTGGATCACCTTGAGGAGAAGAGGAGGAGTTATACAACTGTTCCCTCACAGTACTGTTAGGAAGGGTCGGGCTTTGTCTCCTTTGAAATAGATATCAGGAGAGAGCTGCAATCCTGTGAAAACACACATTTATTTCTGAAGTGTTTGTATATTGTGTGTGTGTGGTGCACATGAATAGAATTGCCACCTGTCCGAGGCTTATAAAGATGATCTGGGGAGCGGCGGTCATGTACTCCTTATTCTAGCAGTTTGCTGTATGAAGAATTGGTGTCCTACAGTTTCCCTTGGTCTGCATTTATGAAATGCTGCATGCAATGAGTTGCTTTACCCTTTGTGGCACTTTCTGAGCTTGCATAGATATGGATTCGTTAGAGGTTTTGCTATAATGGAAACAGTGTTAGCTGTGGCTCAGGAAAACCCTTTACCTTTTTTCTGTCTTGCGCTCTCAGAAAGATCCCATTAGTTATCCTGTCCCTTTAGGAATCCACATACGGCACTATTTTCCTGTATAACCTTGGCCTCAGCTTGTGAGCGGGCGAAGTGACAAGATCTCGATACCCATGTGCTTTGGGCACCGAGTAGAGGAAGCAACTGAGAAACCTTCTTGGCGTTTCCATTGCACCCAACAGAGAACTTGTTCTTGCAGGGGGGCTGCTGTTACCGTTTCACCCCACATAACTTTTCCTTCAGTAGCTGCTGATTATCACTAAGTGTGAGGCTTGTTACAGACGGACTCCTGTGCTTCGCTGTGCTGTGACACTGCTGATAGGGATGAGGATATGTAGGTATGCAAGTAGGTGGAAACTTTCTAATACATCATAATAGTAATAATAATAACGTGCACTTCTACTGCCTTGCAGCTTTTGCTAGAACTTCTGCCCACGCATCAGCCTACTTGGTTCACAATGCAGTGTGCATGCTAGACAATTAGTGGCTGATAATGAAAAATGTCATGGGAACCAGCAGGAAAATCATAGCTTACTCCAGATATATAATGAAATGTAATTAGCACAGACAGTAAAACAGACAATTTATGGTTTTTTTCGTAATTAAAAAGTACCAGTAAACATTTCTTTTGCAGGAAGCTTGGTATCAAATGGAATTAAAGAGCTATTGTCTGGAATAGGATTTTATGCAAAATTTAACCCTTGTAAAGCTGAATGGATTAAGGTTTTGTTAATTGCAGATTCTCCAAGTGAATCTATTGTAGCACTTCATCCATTCATTCTCCGGGTCTGTCTGGAGGGGCCAAGTCTGCTAGTGGAATTAGCGTGAAACCTGCTACGAGCCAAATAACCAGTGGGATTCAGTGCATGTATCAGTGCAGCCAGTACTTCCCTCCTGCTCTCCCAGACAGACTCTCCCCTGAAGTCGTCTTGTAGTGTTGAGGTAGCTTCGAGGGAGAGGTTGGAGCAGGAGCGGCATTGTCTTGTGCTCCCTGTGTCCTCCATCAGATGCCTTCTGTTGATCTCCCTTCCATCTCTGATCTCCTGTTTCCTGGATTGGGGCCCCTTGTTTGTTCTTAAGCACTGTACGCAAAGGAGTGTGTGCAGTTGTGCATGCCCTCAACCTCCCAGGAGTGTAAATACCATTTCTTGGCTTGTGCTTTCACCTGGGTAACAGAGTATGTGGATCCACTGTGGTGTTGCACAAAAGCATGTATGGTGTTCATTTCTTAGCTTAAAAATGGGTGAGTGGGAGAAAGTCCTAGCTGAATGGACTGTTCATATCCCAAAGCATATGGTGGCCAGCTCCTTCCCTGGACTTTGCCGCCCAGGGTTTGAACCAACAGTTGAATGCCTCACTACATCTCTTCTTTCCCCCAGGTATAGCCTGTCATCTATTGCCGTAAGGCTGGACATTTTACTTGTCTGAGACACTGACACACAACAGCAATGCTGTAACACATGTGATGTGTGTGCATTTCTGCTCCTCCTCCTCAACACTCTCCCAGTCCCAGACGTCCCACCACAAACCAGAACAGAGCTCTATTCCAAATCAGTTTTACAATAATTTCCCAGGCATAGTCTTAGCCTAGAGTTTCAAGTCTGCAGCAAAAGCCTGTGGGTTCAGCTGAGGGTTGAAAGGAGACCTGGGCCATGTTGTCAGGACCTGATGCAGGTGCAGAACATTTTCCTCTTGATGGTGGAGGAGCAGAGAAGCCAGCGTGCCTCCCATCGCAGAGGGATATGAGCTTCCAGCTGGAGCCAGGTGCACAGGCTGTAAGGTTTCTACCCACGTATGTGAGACAGTGCTCAGGTGCAAAATCACAGCCCTCCCTCAGAGACGCTGTGGCACAAACCTTTAGTAGCTGGCAAGGATAATGTGGGGGAGAGAAGAGGAAACTTCTGCTTAAAACCGTGGGACAGGATGCACGAGCTCGTATGCCTTGTGCTGCAGAAGCCTCAGCCACCTCCCTGCAGTGGGGCAGACCCTCCTTAGGAGCGGGGTCTGTGGTTTGCTGCAGGAGCCATCTGTGCAGGAGGTGTCAGTTCTGTAGTGGTCCTTCTAGGGCACCTTTCCTCTTTGCTTGGTACCTACAGTGAAGGGAGGGGTGGTGCAGGGATCTCAGCCCTCGTTGGTAGCTGGCTGATAGTCTTTGTTGCTCAGGATGTCTGTGCAGTCCCTTCTTACCCATGCTCCCAAAACATCTGCCTCTGTGTGGACACAGTCATTAATGTTTGGCTTTGAAAGCTTCGTCCTAGAAGCTGCTGCTGGACTTTTCATGAGCTTTGACAGAAGGTGCCTTTCACATCTCTGTTCCCAAGGAGCAGGGGAAGCCTGAAGGGTTGTCCCAAGTCCTATGCCACTGTGCTTCTACTTTCTCATTCCTCTGTAGCTGACCAGGAAACAAGAACAGACGGGCAGTAATGCTGTTCTGCTAGTCTGAGATCCTCTAGAGCAAGTGGATAGCAGGTGATAATTTGTCTCCAAACTTTCTTTCAGGATGCCTGGTCTAGTCAAGGGTCTGCTTTTTGCTCTGGGATTTTGCATGGTACCGTGCAGATCTATTGGAGAAAGGGGCACTTTGAGGATTTCTGCAGCTGGGGATTGTTTAGTGTTATCAGAGCATGTGTTGGACAATTGGTGTTTAAAAAATATCAGTGGCTTGCTTGTGCCCTGTCTGAGAAGGAGGACCTCTGGCATCTCCTTGGGCTCAGAGCTGAGATTTTATAAAAGGGCTTGATAAATACTAACAACAGTGTCCTTGCAACACCCCCACACGCTCTGCAAAGCAGTCACTCACAATAGAGCCTTCAAAACCACGGCTGTCAGTTTGCTACGTACCTGCTCCAACTTCACACATACACATATGCGTGTGAGCTTGTGCAGATGCACACACAGACACATGCACTTGTGTGCTGAGATGTGGTGATCCCAGGTGTTTTATAAGTAAAGCAGAGATCACAGTCCTTCTTCCTGCCTATGGTATGCTCAAGAAAAGGAGTTGGTGATGGGACCCAGTCATGTATATTCTGGGGTTATGGATACTTTGATTTATACACAGCTCCTTTGATTTATACTTGGCTCCAGCAGCCGCTTAATGGTGACTTCAGCAGCTGAAAATAGCTAGAGTAGATGTATCACTCAGCCACTCTCACGTCCCCAGCCCTGCCCCCTGGGTTGAGATGCGAGCGGAAGATAGAGCCAGTATGCACCTGCCAAATTATCCAGGGAAGCTGTGGCACCAAATTTCAGTCCTGGCAGGGACATCCGCTGTCTTCGTAGACCCTGCTTAGTGCTGGTGTAGCACAAGGGGGACATAAGTAATTGCCAGAGAAGTGACTGTGCCCATGCAGAAGAGAGCAATGAAAATGTAGGCTTGATCTTGTTGTCATTTAAGCTGCTGTAATTCAGTGCATATTTCTGTTCCTTCCTTAGGCTGGAGTGAGCAAGGTCAGAGCCACCTCTGGAGTCTGTGTGATCCATATTCCTCTGGGTTCAATCCCAAACACTCGTCTGTTTTGCATGTAGGATACTGCTCTGCATTGGTGAATTTTGTTTCCAGCTGAGGCATATTGGCTTGTATTAATTTAGGTTTTTTAAATCCTCTGGATCATAGTCCTTGTGTGCACTGCCAAGGCTGTAACTGGAGACAGCCTAGCTCTTCTAGCCTATGTCTTCTGCTGAGTCAAGTCTTGTAAACTCCCAGTGGGCTGTTTCACAGGCAGGGCTGGCTCTGTTTACGTCCTTTCCTCCTGCTCATCTCATCTGTGAGCTGTAGCTTTGCAATCACAGGCATCCCTGGTGTGTCGCTGCTGCTGCTGTTTCATTTTTATGGGGTCTTTGACTTGAATTGAACAACTGAATTTCACCCCTTCCTGGTGAAGTAATTACCAGAATAACAAGCCAATTTTTTTAAATTTTTTTTTTTCAGATGGCACTTACAGTTTTTGACGCATGTGCCCTTGCCATCCACATCGGATGATGTATGTAGTGTTTGTCCCTTGTTTTGGCATTTTGATATGTGTTAGAGAGGTGAAATGGCTTTAAAAGCTTTTTGCTGGCGCCTGCGGTTTGTTGCAGACCCAGTGGCACAGGCAGAATGTGATAAATTGCAATAAGACTGTTTCTCTACAGTTTCACGTAGGGATGTTGACGTATAGGACTAGGTTGTCAGCTGGTGCAGATCCACTGTGCTTACTACATGTGGCCAAACCTGACACCAAGGGAGCTAAACTGAATTACCTGAGCTGGAGGCTGATCCTCTGCAGCAAAGAACGGCAATTATGTAGTACAGTAATGTCCTTCTTATTTAAGGGTAAAGTAACAGTTTAGCGAGGATCATAGGCTAGACATTAACCTGGTTCTTAGTAAATGTAATGAAGTCAGTGAGTACCATTACAGTGTCATCTGATGGTTTTAGAGAAAATACACAAATTGTAAAGGAGTTTTTGGGGCCTTTCGCCCCCGGAGCTAATCCTCCTTGCAGCCCCCTCTGAGAATTTACCGCAGGCTGTGCAGAAATGGTTTGTGACCAAGTGCCCTTTCTCAGCTGGATCCTTGTTGCAGTATAGATTGAGGGTGTCTCTCTTGAAGCTGGTGGGATTCTGCATCGATATGAAAGTTTATTAAAATCAGTTAGTCTCTCCTGTGATGGAGTTCATCATGTGACAGAAATGAAGACCTTAATCAGAACCAGGTTTGGTGTGCCATGTACCCTGTTGCTGATGTGCTCAGTAGACTGGCCCAACACGGATGTTGTATTCATTTAACGCACGTCCAAGTTCTGCTGAATTTCATTGCTATTTCTTCTGGGGAGAGGATGGGGAAGCTGAGCCGTGGTTACAGATGTGGATAAACCACGTCTTTTTCACTGGGCTGTTTTTCCCAGTTGCACTGATGTTTTCTTTCTGACTTTCTGTTCCTAGTTACTCCTGAGGTCACTGGGGGTTTTTTTTGCAGTTGGAGTCTTCATTATCCTCCCAGCAGTCCTCTTCCACTTCATCAACCAGAAGCTCTGCTTTGAAAAGAGAAGTTGGATCCCATGTCTGGAACATCAAGGGGGAAGAAAACACTACAAAGAGAAGTCCAGAGTTCGTGAGGGCCTCGGTAACTATCACAGTATTATACCACCTTTGATGTACAGAATGTTCCTGAGGCTTTAATTGCTGTGAAGACAGAGGTAGACCCATTTGCTGTGTCTCGGGTTATTTGTGTGGAGAACAGCAGGGTTTTGGATAGACTATAGTAACCTCCAAAACTTGATCAAATGGATATGCAATTGCTACCAGACTCCCATTATCTTTGTTGTCTGGAGCAATCTCTTGAAAAATGGACAGCAACACTGGGGAAAAAACACACTCCCCATTCTGTCTGTTGTGGGAGTGTTTTGTTAATCCAGCAAAGAGCAAAATGTGAGCAATTCTGAGTAATGACGCTGCCTTTCTGCTCACAAAGGATATGCCTGTCCTGGTTTTCTTGTAGTAGCTATTACACGCTCTTTCATGTGTTTGTTCTTGTCTGGAAACATTATGTCTTGGGTAAATCCATGAGTCCTGGCATCAAAATAACTGGGAATTTTACTGTGTTACAAAAATAACATTTTAATGTTTCTTAGCCATCAAAAGTCCTTCCATTCTGGTAACGGTGGTAACTGAGAATCGGGTAATTTCATCATACATTTGTTTGTAAATTTGCATGTCATAAGTGTATAATCATTGAAATAATCAGCCAAGAAGAGGCCTCAGAAGCCTTGCAGTGAAAGGATCTGCTTCTCAGTGGTTCAGTCTTAAGGCTAGTTGTAGAAAGGCACAATTGCAAAGGAGTTTTTGGAGCCTTTTGCCCCTGGAGCTAATCCTCCCTGCTGTCTCCTCTGAGAATTTACTGCAGGCTGTCCCAAAAGTGGGATCGTTTACCCAGTGTGCAGTACGTCAATACACACACAGAGCAGAAGTATTTTATTTATTTCATGTCTGCGCAGAGATGGGTACTAGGTGGTAATTCCACAAAGCTAGCATGCTACATACAGAATCCACCACATATTTGTCTTGTTACAGGATTAGAAAAACCCACCTAAATTTACGCTACTTGGTTATTAATTACCACATCACATACTGTATGCTCCTTGAGGGTGTGTGGGGGGGTGTAATTTGCATAGTCCTTTAATTGGGTAGGTGGTGGCGAACCACCCCCCCAGCCACCTTTCCCTTCCCCTGGTTACTGCCGATTCTTGTTGACTTCAGGCCTCTGGCATTCGCCCAGCTCTCCGCTCCTTCTGGTGCGGGATGTTTCCTTTTTATCAGTTCTTCAGCTCTCCTTCAAGGGTACTCTTTAGCAAAGCATGCTTTTTATCAGTCCTTCAGCTCTTCTTCAAAGGCATAGTCATCAGCAAGGCAAGTAGTGCATTTAACCCTAAATTAAACAGTCTCTAAGCACTAACCCAAACACATTTCTGTCCCTGTAAAGTGGAAAATTCTACTTTATGGATATCGCAGTCACAAAGTGTGGAGCCCCTGTAGGGTTTCTGGGTGTACATCTTGCCTTGTACACAGAGTTCAGCATGGCTGTTGCAAAGGGCATGATATGGTCATATTTTAGCAGTCCAGGATTTATGGGCAGTCGAAGGCTTGGATGCCGCATGTGAAAGAAAGTCAGCGGGACTGACTGCTTCTTGCTAAATGCTTTAGTCAGCCAGGGACAAGCTGATGGCTCCAACAAGTTAAAAGTACAAATGATCCTTGAGATTATTCCCACCTGCCCCCATCTCCATTGAAAGTCCTAACTTTAATGTTTCTAAACAAAGGCTATGGTGGGGTTTTTTTAATAAGTTTCCTTCATCGATATTATTTTTAAGTCTTTCTTCCCTTTTCTTCGCCTCCCATCAAGTGGTGTAAAAATGTGGCTTTTATTTCGGTTTTTAAGATGACACATCTCCCAGGGGTGTGTGGGCGTTGACATTCTATGGAGCTGTCACAGGCTATCATGTAAACATGTATTTGCAATGCTTTTAAAAATGTGAATTATTAATAAACAAGGTGGCTTGCTTTTTTTGTGTTTTGTTCCTTCCAAATTCTGAAGGACAAAAAATTGTTTCCCAGCTGACACACTCGATGGCAATTTTCATTTCAGACTAAATCTTATGTGTCTGAGTAATAAACCTTTGAAAACATGGGTTTATAATGGAAACACTAATTCAACTTTAACTACAGCTGTGCCGTACAAGCAAAATACCACACACATTAATGAGGTGCTAAATCTGATACAGCAGAGGAATGTGTTGTAATCATTAATTACAATGGAAGTTTAAAGTTGGAGCCTGCTTTTTCCGTTCAAACAAAATCAGCTTGGCAAGTTGGAGCTAAGAGCTATTTAAAAATACCGTCTCTATATTTAGTTTAAATTTCACCATAGCATTTTGATACTTGTAAGGCCAATATGGAATACGCGTGTAGGAAATGCTAATGCTGCTTTAAAGGACAGCAGCATGAGAGAATAGATTAAACCCAGGGCTAACGTAACGTGTCATATGGCGAATGTAAGAAACCTGGAGCCTGAGCTTGGGCTGGGAAGCCAGGAGAGGCTGTTTCTAGCACTGCAGTTGCCTGGTGAGGGAGCTGTCCCAGGAGGAGTGTTGACAAGCAAGAGTTTGTTTCAAATTCATAATCCAACCTTGCTGGGTAGAAAGGAGCAGGATTGTAATATGTAATTTACTGGTTAGCATTCACTTTTCCTCTTCTCAACTTCTTCTGGTGAGCTGTGTTTGTTACAAGGAGATCCTGATTCTACAGACTCTGCTGTTCTTTAACATGTAACCCACTAATGATTGCTCTTTGCAGTTAAAAACTCTCAAATTGAGGAAATCATTTTGCTTCTTCACATCTGGAATTAAGAGTGGTTAGAACATATCTGTCTGTTATGACTAGCAGCTTTATAATTGTCTAAATATCAGAGGAGGCCTTTTGCATTTTGATTCAGTGCATGAGAGGTTTCTCTTGTCCTTGGATCTAGTTGAGTTTTGAGTTATCTACTGATGAAAAAGAGAGTTGGTATAGAAACATAAGCAAATCTGTCTCCTTTGCAGGTGCACAGGCTGACATTCAGAAAATGTACTGTAAAGTGTCAAAGTCTTTGGTGGTGGTGGTGGTTTTGCTTTTCTGTATAGAGCCTGACCTCAGAACGAGGCAAGTGACAGAATAAAATAGGTTTCCATCTTTGTGACTCTAGGATACATCTGGCCGGTTTGTTCCTAATTTAATTTTAATTGCACAGTTTGTGTCCTTATGAAAGGAAAAAGATAAGGCAAAGATCTTTGTGAAAATGAAGAATTAATTGAAAACCTTTCAGGAGACCCCAGGACAAAGCCTCTTAATTACTGGGACACAATGGATAGTGTTTTTGATACTTGAGGCTTTTGTGGATCCTATTCTTGACTGCTTCATTGACCTTAGTGATGAGCCCGTCTCTTGAGCAAGGATGTGCTGCCTTGATTGCCTCTCACTCAGCTGCAGGAGCCCATTCACTGCAGGGGCTGGAGCTCATCTGGACACAGCCAGCCTGTATTTAGGACAGACTTGGCACTGCAAGGGAGAGCTCAGAGCAGGCTGCAAAGCTTGGTAGAGAAGCTGGTAAACACGTAACTGATAGGAGGGTAGCACAGAGTCAACTTCACACATTTTAAGCTTGCTTGGCTGTGCCCATTGTTCCAGAGGAAGTGGTGGCAGTGAGAAACAGGCCTGAGCTGACCGAAGCGATGTAGAGCCTTGATGTAGGTCATGTGCAGAATTCCTTAGTGAAGGAAAGATTAAACACCACACCTTTGGCCTTAATGGAGTCAGCTGGAGTGGTTCCTCACAGCATTGGTGATCTTTCAGGTGGTGGGGGAGCAGGTGTGTGGGTGAAATTTCCACTTGGAGCATCCCCCCACACAAAGAGGAAGGACCTTCCCTCTATCAGAGGCCTGGCAGATGTCAGTGGGGTCTCATGTGAGACCTTTTGATGCTGTGATGGTTTGGTGTCCCTTCCTGTAGCGTGAATTTCAGGACCACGAGGTGGTGATGGTGTTCTTACATACGGTGTTTATAGTGTTGCTGAGCTCTTTGCTTCAAAAGTTCATGGGTGAAATGAACTTCACAGGAACATGTGACAGTACTGGGCAAACCCTTGTGTGAAGAGCTGTGTCTAACCGTGTGCTTCAGTGCTGTGACTCAAAAAAAGAAACGGGCCCTCTTTGTTCTATACCGTAATCTTTTTATAATGATGTGACCTGAGACCAAGAAAGAAATTATGTTTTTCTGACAGTGCTTTATAAAAAAATATTCCAGTTGTGCCTTGCCTTGAACACTTGTTGTGATGTTAAGCATGTACTTCTGATATGTGAAAACAGCTCAAACATCATGAGGTTTGGAGAAACTTTTTTTTTTTTTCATTTTTCCCTTCTGCCTTACTAGCCTTGAGAGTGCTTTCAGTTCATGTTCTCCATCTGTTCTGCACAGCCACTGCTCTAGGCTCTGGGGCTAACAGCACACTTAAAATAAATAAATGGAGATGCAGTTCTTATATAAACCACTCCTCTTCTGTAGCTGAAGCTTTAAGGAAAGCATCAACACCTGTAGCACTCAATCAAGGCAGGAATGGTGGCAGTGCTGCCTGAATGTCGACCTTACTCTGTAAGTGCAGCCCTGGGCCCAGCCAGGCCCTGGCGACCCGGCATATGCAGCGTGTGGGACCATCATCTCCTAGCAGAGGCTTAGCTTCACGTTCAGAAACAAGTAGCATGAGTGCAGCGTGACAGTACCAGTCTGGCGTGAGCAGTAGACTGGCTTTCTCCAACAGTGTGGTAAGTCGTGGAAAGCCTGTGAATATCCTTCTCCAAAGAAATACAATTGCGGTTGGTCTTTGTAACCCTAATGCTGAGTACCCAGTAGCTCCGTTGTCCTTGGCAAGGTGCAGACTGGAAATGAATCTGGGGTTATTTATGTCACCTAGTTGAGGTAGGTAGCTCAGTCAAGGTGTTAGGTTCCTTGACCAGCCGGTGGCAGAAGGGAGAGGAGCTCTTGAAAGGGGTGTTTCTCAGTGCCCGAATGAAGCCGCTCTTTTAAGTTGCTTTTTCTCTCAATTGCTTTTATAGAGGCTCATAGGAAGAGTGGCTGGATATCAGACGGTGTAACTATTGCCACTGATTCCTGCCCTAGACATCAGAGAGCCTGGTTTGTAACAAGGCTGAATTAAATGAATTATAAGTGTAGCTGAGGGAGCAGTTCCGAAGTTGGTAAGGACAACTGCCTGCTCTGAATTCTTTTAAATCATTTGAAACTAGGTCTGGTTTTCCCAGTGACCCCCCAGCCTCCCAGCCTGTCCGGCTGGACTGGTGGTTGACTTAGCAGAAGTGAAAGGAGATGGCAAGTATGGACTTAGCCATGTGTGCACACAAAGATGGGTAACCAGGAACAGATAATCATTTGCTGTGTTTGCCACTGAGGGCTGTGGTTCCCAAACAGCACTGTCTGCACTGCTCGATGGTGGTCCATGCAGAGCACTTTGTGTAGGCTGCGACGATGGAGTGTGTGTGGGGGAAGAAGGAGTAACAGTAACTGGGTGACTCCTCAAAATGTTTCTAAAATATCTTCATTGTGTTAAACAGCTAGACGTGCTCTCCCACTGCTAATTTCCATGCAAGTAATTGCTCTGATTGACCCTGGCTTGTTCAGTTGCTGCAGACTGGGTAGCATGATTGCAGGCGGGGTAGGGATTTGGTCTATTGGGTCTGCTCTACGACAACAGCTTGACAGCATAGGTGGGTGGGTTTGAGTGGTGGTGTAAATTAGTGTTTCTCCAGGCTTTTGAACTTGTGATTTCCTTTTGACTCTTCTGTCTTCATGCAAGCCGACGAATGACAGCAGCTCAATTACAGAATGCACTGTAATTTCTGACTGCAGGTTTCTTCTTTCAGTCCCCTAATCCAGTAATTACAGATGTTTCTCACTCCTTTGCCTTGAAAGAGCACAATTGCCGCTACTAACACCACTTTTCTAATACTCCGATGATCTGTGGCTTCATGCCCTTTTTGTAACCCTCAGTTTGAGAAGTATAAATAATTAAAGTTATTCATTGTTGCTTTTGGAACTACCGCTTGGCACAGAACTGTTAGTTTTCTGTGCCTATGGTGACAAGTGGATGTTTAAATGCAAAGGACCTTATTTTGATTTGGAGGATGTGACTGCCTTCAGTGGAGTGACTCTGGGCTTACCACCAGTGCCGAGGCAGAATCTGGCTTTCTGGTATATCCAGGCCAAATATTATGGTCAAGGAAGGTGTTTCCATTTTCTCCCTCCTGAAAATTTCCTCAAGTTCTGTATTAATTTTTTGGTGGCATTGTATCTGCATGTGCAGTCACAGATTCCCTGTTTTGTGAGTGCACTGGACTTAGATGAAATGAACACCCTTCTGAGTTCAGGACATCTTACAGTCTAAGCAAAACCAAAGTTGTGCAGTGGTCCGCACAGGAAATCACCATCAGCTCTTCAGCCCTGTTGCTGGTGGGGCATAGTACTTGGATGCTGGTCTTTCAGGAGTGGTTTTTTTTTTTTGCCTGAATTGATCACCATATACTCTATATGGTGGAGACACCTGCTTTTTTGTTTGGTTTTTTTTAAAGGCTCCACAGTCTTGAACAATTAATGTCACATTTGCATAATTCCTTTTTTCTTCTATCCCTTTCCTCTTCTCCCCATCCCACTAAAACTGTGAGGATCAGTAATTGTTGCCATTATTTTTCACAAAATGAGAGCACGCGACAAAGGAATGGGAAGAAAGGAGGGTACACCATGGGGCTAAATATCCTGATCAAAACCACTTCTGTCATTTAGGTATCAATTTTTACAACTAATTTGGCACAGCTTCACTAGTAGCAAGCTGCCTGCAAAGACATGAGATGATTTGGGAGTGAGGAATAAGTCTGCAGGCTTTCTCTGCGTAGGCTAAACCCCGTGCAGCAGAGTGCATTGCTGTCTGTCTGATCTCATCTTTGTTTTCACTTCCCCCTTTTGGGGCTTGCAGGACCAATGTGTTGCAGCAGTGTGTTTATTGCCTTGTTGATTTGTAACCCATGAATGTTTCCAATGAGATGTGTGTAATTTATTGGCATAAACCATTAGATCTTCCTTGAATGCCCTGGAGTTTCTGAATCACCAGCTGAAAACTATTATTACAGAGCACATAGTCACTTGGAAAGTGCCTCTGTCTTCTCTTTTGTTGCCTTAAATTCAGCTACATAAATAGCATTTTTATAGCATCTAGGCCAAAAAGGTACCAAGATGTTCTATATTTCTGTTTTGTTTTACCTTAGGGAAACTTGGTCAGCAGCGATGCTCAGAGTTGATGTGAACCTTGGGCACCGTCTGTGAACTTTCCTCAGAATGCTTCTGTAAGAGGCTGAACAGCTTCAAGGCTGGTTTTGGAACTGACAATTTTAACTGGAAATACAGTTTAATTGTAGCAATGTTTGGTTATCCTTCACTGTCAGGATGGAAGGGCTTTGCTAGCATCTTGTTAAACATGATTCTTGCTTCCTACTACAGAAGGAATGAAGAGTCCAGATAGTTCCCAGAACTAGGACAGAGGATTTCTTGGCCCCGAGCAGCTGCTGCCTGCCTTCAGCAGAGCCTCCCCTCCCCTATTTTACATGTGCGCTAGTTGGGCTCCAATCTGAAGGGAGGACCAGGCTCATTATAGTTTTCGGTAGCTTAAATTAGTTATTAAATCGTCTTACCCCTCCCAGCCTTCCTCACTTCCTCCTCTCATGAACAGCAAAATGGCCTTACCTTTTGTGCAGGCCCTTTATTGTTCTGGCCATCAGCTTAGATTCACACCTTGGTTTAGGTTGTTCCTCCTAAGTTTGGAGCAAGGCTTCATGGTAGGTCTGTAACACTGCTTTTCCTAGCTGTCCACACAAATAAAGCTCCATGGATATAGGCGGGGGGGGGGGGGGGGGGGGGCTGATGCTCTCTGCATGAGATCAGGGAATAAAGGTAAATCGTTACCAGTGGCTTAATTAAAAGTTCTGAGAAGTGGGGAAGGCAGGAATCATTCCTGTAGGCACATGTGGTCTAAACCAGTGACCCAGCACAGTGCTCAGAGTTTCAGTTGTGGACAGATGGATTCAGCGACTTGCCTGAACTTCTAAAAAAAGCTTTTTGGTACAATTTTCTTGGCAGTGGCAAAAGTAGTGCATCTTTCTAAAACAGTGATGTGACAAAGATGTCTTCTGATCTTTCAAAGGTGGGAGCCGATTTCCTCTTCTTGTGTCTCTACATGGGACAGTACATTCCCAGGCCGTAGAGGTGAGGCTGTGGGTTTCTTCCTCATCTAGTGTTTCAGAAATAAGCACTCACTTGAAAATTGTTCAGTTGTTATATGCTGGGACACTGTTTTCAACCTGTGGCCTACAAGTCTCCCTACAAGGGAGGAGTTTGGTAGAAAACTTCTGCAGGGGCCTTCACAAAAAGTGACTGAAGAAAAGGGTTTGTGCCTACGCTCCACAACAGCTTGAATAAGGGAAATCATTGTAAGAAATGCTTATCTGATGGCAATTTTTTAGGAGCCTGCATATCAAGAAGATTGAAAGACACTTTGCTAATATTACAAACCTCTGCATTGTGGTAGTGTTTGAAATTCTGCTCATAGTCTTCTTTTTTTAGCCATACAGTAATTGCACCTCTCAATGGGAACGCTACTCAGGAATAATGATCCTATCAAGACGAGGGAATATAGATTGTAGTAAAGGTTATGATGGTTTCTGTGAGAGGCTTAACATTGATCCTTTTAGCTATCTGATTTTCCAAGAGATAAAAAAAACCCCAACTTTGAGTTAAGCAGGCGATTCAGTGTGAAAATTCTTGTGGTTAGTTTTAGAAGATGGAACTTGAAGTGAATTTGCTGGTTCTTTTCCTCTCTCTTTTTTGATGAATGCTTTTAAAAAGAAATGGATTTTTCTTTCCCACACATTTTAAATGCTTTTCTCAGTTTTTTTTTTTTTCTCTAATGCAAGTCAAAATTGTTAGAGAATTCAAAAGTAAAAATCCGTTATGTTGAAAAGGCCATGTTGTGAAAGATATCATAAACACCCTGTTAGAGCAGTGTGGGCTAATTAAGGGAGAGAGCTCCTGGGAAACAGCAAGCCTATAACAGAGCTCAGCCCCCTTTGATCCTCTGTTGAGTTTGTAAAAACGTTGCCTGCCTAAACTTGTCTGCAGCTTGTTATACATTTTATCCATCTGCTGCAAGACCAAAAATAAGCGATTTATAATTCAGTTGAACTCCAGTTGTTCAGCATATCGCTGACTGCGGAGCCTTCGGTAAGAGAGAGAAGACGGGAGGAAAAGGCAAGCAAAGGCTCAACAGAGTCAGACACCCTGGAAATTGCGTTGCTTTTGCCTGTCGGGATTTACATAGGCACTGGATTGCGAGGTGTACAGGTGCGTTGCAGGTCTTACTGCAAAACGGTTCGGATTATTTGGGTGAAATATACTTCAATGTCTATCTCTTGTGTATAAACTGAAATCAAACCATTTGTTGGGGTTCTCCGGCTTTAATCCAGACAAATTTCCAGATCTTGGGTAGAATTGTGCATGTGTTTATACATATGTGTGTGTGTCGTGATTCCCCCCAGCCTACTTACAGCAAGATGATCGAGGCAACTACTTGGTGTATGAAAGATGTACATTCAAGTCTCATCTGCCTCTTTGGATGACAGGGTGACCACATCAAAGCCGTGCAGGTGACTGTAGATCACTGCTTTAATTCCATGACTGAAATAAAATCTCACCTTGAAAAACTCCCTCTGTCTTTCTGGTTGTGATGCCAACTTCCCTCATGCGGAGTCTCTTGTGCAGGACCGTGACGTTTGCCTGAGCTGTGGTGCAGTCAGCCATCATCTGGGAGTAGTGGGATGGCTCTGTTGGACCAATTGAGTGTTAGCTCTGAAATCTAATAACTAGAGGAGCTAATTATTCCCTATGCAAATATCACAAGTCTATGTTCTGTTGGTTTTTAGAACAGATCAGCGCTTCATTTTAGCACCCATATGTTTTATCTGCATTGGTTAGCTATTACTCCTGGATGCCTGCATCCCTCCTGTATCTTGCTGCTGAGAGGGAGACAGAGAGTTATGAAGCTGTTCTTTCATCAGAAATCAGAGATTTGTTTGCTGTTGCCTGTAAATAAATGACAGGCTAAAAGTGTATCCAGTACTTAGCCACCCAAATTTATCTCCTTCCATGCATGGAAGCATCTCACTGTTACAAGTACCATCTCCTCGCAGTGACTTCTCTGGTGCTGTGACTTACCAGTAGCAAATCTGCATTATGCTGAAAATGTTTGGACTGTGTAATCACTTTAGGTCTATGAGAAAATAAGTTGCACAAAGCAGAGAGGCTTCACCAAGGGCAGGCTTGGGAAGAGGAGAGCCAATGAAGGGAAGACTGCACATGGGAGGTTACGCCATGATGTGGTCTGTTCTTTGCCAAAGACTTAATGCGTGGCTGGGAGCGTTACCCGGGTCCCAGCGGCTGAGCCAGAGGCCAGCAGTTGACAGGTGGATACTGGAACAGTGCGTGCCCCGAGCCCAAAGAGTTCGTAACAGCCGTCAGCTTTTAAAATGGCTCTAGTAACCTACGTTCATTTACTGCCCTTGTCAGGACTGTAATTCTTAGTACGTACTGAAGCTGATTGTAAACTTGTTGGAAGTGTCTGCACTGTAAGTCAACACTACTGAACAAAAATATTCAGGGCAGGTGTTTCAGAAGGTGAAGACCTCTTAAGATCTCATATGTACAGAAGCTGCTCCCTAAGCAAGGTGGGATCTCCTTGTCCATGCTCCATTTAAAAACCCAAAACACTGAGATTTCCACTACATTACTGTGGAGACCATTTCACAGGGTAACACACATTGCTGCTGAGCTTATTTTCTTGCTGCTTATATTGTATTTATCCTTTTATAGTTTGATGGCTCCTAGACCTCTAAATTCAGCAAGATGCTGGTATTAATTTTGAAGCTTCTTTTTCCTTCATTTTAGTTGTCTTTTGGCCTAAAATCTGCAAGTATTTGATTCTTTCTTCCTAACCCCATCATCCTATCTATAGATTTTTCCTTCTTCTCAGAGTTCCTAAAAGAATATCTGTCTTGTGATAACGTGGGAAGATGTATATTGGGCAAAAAAAGCACCTTAACTTTCTGCAACTTATGTTTTTACTTAGGGTTTAGATGAGTTTTGAGAAAACATATCATATAGATGTGATACCAATGCTTTTGTTAACTCCTGTTCCCAGTAATTTCATACCTATAATATTCCACCTCCTGTGTTGTTGGGTGGGGGTTTTTTGTGGTTTTTTAATTATTTTATTTTTTATTTCTTTGAAGGGCAAAACCACTCTGGGTTGTGTTACTCTGTGGGCAGAGGGGGCTTCTTCAGAGCCTTTCTGGAGCAAAGCATTTGAGATGGTTGTCTGCCATGGGCTGGTTCTTCGTGCTTTAGGCCTGTCATTTTAATAAATCAAAACATAATTCTCCCCAAATTCTCCACCAGATTTCTCCATCTGGACATGCTAATGCTAAGGGTGTGGTGGGAGTCAGGGCCAGGAGATTATTTGAGATTTTTGATTGCAGGTTGTTTTGTACTTTTTTTACCAGGTCTATTGACAGCTGTAACCAGAATGTGTGCGCTTCAGAAAAGGTACGTCTACTCTAATGTTCTATGTTTTTATTTTTATATAAGGTTTAGTAATTGAATGAAAGCTTTCCAGATCTCTGCAGGAAGATGTGTAATTTGTCCATCATTTATGGCTTTCTGGTGGTATTCTCAATGGGTAGAAGTCCTTTTTCCATTTCTCCTCTCAGTTCTAGACATCTTATGTAGATAGTGTGTCGACAGGTGTTGATGGACAAGCAATTTACAGTAATCTCTTATGATGCTTATTCTGTAGCTCCCTGAATTATAAGTGACATGCTGGCAAAGCTGAACAACTGATCACCAGATACTGGCATAGTATTAAACATGGCTTCTGAGGCTGCTCAGAATTTCCTTCAGCCACTGTCTTCTTGGATGTCTCAAATATACGAAGCTATCCAACAAGCAGGAGACTCTATATCAAATTCACTGCTGAATTTGAGTGGAGTGGGTCGTAAGTCAGAAGAAGAGAGGAACCGGGACTTGGAGAATAATGGAGGAGTTCATGAGGATTATTCTGAGGAATCAGATGATGAACGACACCTGGACCTCTGGGATGAGGAATACCTGTATCCTAGAGAAGATGGTTACATTGGGGGTCCTGATCTTACTTCACAAGACCTCCCTCATGGCTCTGACATGGGTTTGCAGAGGCAAAAACGGGTTAAAAATACCAGCAGCTTACCCGAGCAGTGTGTTGAAAGCACCAGGTCTTTGACAGCCAATGGATCCTACTGGATGAGTGAAGACCTCCAGCCACTTGATCGGCTTCCTCCCATCGCTGAGGAAGAAGGTGAGCCCTCTGTGAGGATGGGAGGTCATGAGGACAACCTCAGCTTGGGTGGCTCCTTAAAAAGAAATAACAGCAAGGGAAGTTTTGCAGGTAAGCAGCTAGCACATACCCTGACAGTATTATCCAGACCTCTTTTTTCTGGTATTGATTTGATTTAGTTGCTAATCTGCCTATTATGGTCTATGTTTTCTTTGTTTCCCACAGCTAAAATAAAACTCCTCAAATCCCAAAGAAAAAACTAAACCTTCCTCTTCTGTTTCCAATTCTTCTACCATTTGTGAGACTAATCTTGTTGAAATAAGGGGAAATCTCCAGGGTGAAATGCTGTGTATTAGAAGGCAATCGGGCCCTGTTTCTGTAGCCAGTAATATTTTGCTCCCCCCATGTTTTGTTTCTGGAAGCAGGACCCTTCAAAGGGAGTGTTTAGCCTTAAGCCTTTGCTTTGAGAACCATCTGCCTTTGCGTCATTGCTATTAAAGATATATATAATCTCAAACCTTGTTTCTTTGTGCCAGAAATCTCAAGATGTTACTGTGCCATGTGCTGTGAAATGCTGTACTAAAAAGCCAGCCATATCTCATGATTTTATGGATGAAAGGCTCCCAAATCGCTTCCCTCCCTTCCCACCACCCCCACAGGCTTTTCAAATAAGACTGAAGAGGACAGCAGGCAGGAGATTATGAGAAGGAGAACTGAAATTGATATTTTCAGTTTTAAATAGGCCTAACTATGACTTCTGATCATTAAGTGGCATGAATAGCTTTTCAGGTGATTGTGTTCAGGACTGAATTTCAGCCATGTGACTTGTACTCACTCAATACTGCTGTAAATGTGGCTGGAAGTTACCTGGGTCACAGAGGACCGATGGAGACACATGTCCCAACCACAAGCAGGAAAGCTGCAGTCCTGCCAACACCATCCTTGGGTCTTCCGGGGTTAAAGCTGCTCTTTACAGACATCCTAGGAAGGGACATAAGGGAGGAAAGGAGGGTGGGAGTGGGTCTACGATATGGAGCTGACGAAGAACTTGAGACACACTGAGCGTCTCCAGAATTTGGCTTCAAATATCTAAATTCTTTTTTTTTGAAGCAGGCAGTAAATGCTCTTGAAAATGTTTGTTTTATAATGACCAAAAGCTTTTCATCACTCTTGGCTTCCAGGGAAGTCTTACATATTTAGCCTTTTCTGTGCAGACTGCGGAAGATCAGCCTGTTTGTTTTCGTATTTAATAGGAATATCAGACTGAGAGGGTATAAACCTTGACGGTGTTCTTTAATGAATGTTAAAATTAGCTCTTTTCTTTATTACTATTCCTCACACTGTTATGGCCAGGGAGTAAATAATTAAAAAGAGGTTTTGGTCTAGCTGTTCTTTCTCCCAAACTGGGACCGCTTATTTCATATTCCAAATGAACAAATGCCAGTTCTCAGGTTAAGCACCCCAGAGCTGTATCTCTTGGAGCCCACCCTCCAACCTGTACAGATTCTCTGCCTTCTGGTACCCCTACGCATTGCCTGTGCAATAGCCTGCCCGCAGGGTTTGTTCATAGGCACCAAGTCAATGCTGCAGGGCTGGATTTACTCTGTGTGCGTGGATTATGTGCCCAGTGTGTGCACAGACGCCATGGAGCAGGGCATGTAGTGTCCTTCCAGGGAGTGCTGGTGCCATGGATCCTCCTGGACAAGTGCTATCCAGGGCACAGCCTTATCTCCTGCAGAGCCTGTACCCTCAAGAGGGGCTGTTAGAGTGATTCATGGCAAATCCTGTGGCTCCTCAGAGTAGGCTGGGGAGCAGCCACGTGCCAAATGCATTATTCTGATGGTGGCCTCCAGGTCTTTGTCCTGTCTCTGGACTACACGCTTTCTCACAGTGGGTGGGTGAAAATATGGTGAGCTCTCAGGGAAATGGGGGCCAGGAATGGACTGCTGTCACTGTCAGAGCAGTTTCTCACCTGCAGTCTTGTCTGCAGGGACATCTGAGAAAGAGGGTCCTTAGGAGCATGTGATGGCCCAGAGGAATTTTCCTGGTGAGACACACATGGAGTGACAGCTGGATGCCAGAGTAACCCATTGCTGCAGCTAAAGGAGAGGGTCACTCTGAACCTCTCTCCCAGCTGAGAGCAGGTATTGACCAAGTTGCTGTTGGACTCTTAATATTTATTGGCTTGCTTTCTCAGTAAGCCATCTGGAGCCATTGTGGACTGGAAGGCTGGCCTTACAGAGCTCCCCAGCACCTACATTACTGCTGCCTAGAGCTCTCTACTTCCACACGAAGCACTTTAGAGGGCATTGCATAGCCTTTTACACCAGAGGGGATGTCGCTCCAAATGCTCTCAAATAGTCTTTTATCTTTTTATCTCTGCAATGCACTGCACAAAGGGCCATCCAATGGTCTCAAGACTTTATAGTCATGAAGTTGGCTGTTTGAGAGTTGAAGGGCTGGGAGCTGATGCCTTTTTTCTCAGAACTAAGTTGTATAATAGGACAGAAAGTGCTGAACTGTGATTTGAAAATGTCTTCCAGAAGATCTTTGATGTGGGAGAAATCGTTTTGCTCTTCTAAGTGACCCTTCACTTCCAAAACACACACATGCTCTTTGTATTTCATTTTTCAACTCTTTATTTCCTCTTTTTCCTTTAGATTCATTCTCTAACATCAAGAGTATGAACTCTTCTGATGGTAACCTAGACATGCAGAGAGGCTTTAATAGTCTAGCAACTTAAAATTTCCGTCATGGATTAAAATGATCAAGAGAAGATGTTTGAGGTATCCTTATTTCTGTTAGCTTTGTTACCTAACCCTAAGTGACAATGTAAGCGAGCATATGGACTTGCTGACATTCAGCAAAGCGTTCAGTAGCATCAATATTAGCTTTGAACATTTTTCCTTCCATTTGGCATTTTTTTCCCCCATTTCTGCAAAATACATGTTTCCTGTTTATCCTTATATTCTTTTCAGAACATTGCATCTTGACTTTATTTCACTTAATGTACCATATTTCTCTCCACAATAGAATATTTTAAAGCTAAATTGGCACAAAACAGTAGCAATGCTGAATGCTTTTTGTTGCCATGGAAATATTTCTGGGCACTTACTGAAGACCTGGTTGCCAATAGTAATGTAACAGAGAAAATAGATATGCTTCATTTAGCAGCCACTGGTGATTAAAGAGCTACAGAAACCCGTTACAAGGTCATTCCAATATATAGTTTATTGAGTTTAGGGGGGAAAAAACCCTACCAACCCTAGATGAGAATAATTTTGTTTTAAAAAAAGATGCAAAACAAAATCCAATAGTTGTTCCCCTCTCTTAAACTTACAGCACATTTCTGAGGTGAAATAAAATAAAATTGCAGTTAAAACCCATCATTACCCCTTCTTCTTTTTATCCAATATGTTTTTGATCACATTTTTACCTCCCAGGATATGTTTCCTAGCTCCCAGAGTAGCTTTTCTGAGACTCCAAAGCAGCACACACATTATTGAAAACCATTTTTAGGCTTAGGGATCTAATAAAGTGTTTGAGCAGTGAAATTCTTGGGTTCTTAAGTCAAACGTCTGTTAGATACTGTGAGGCATGCTAATCAGCAAGGTGCAGGTTTGGCTGCCACTGAGTCCTGATCTGTACTTAAATGATGCTAGTAACATTGTGCCAAGGTTTCAAACAAATGCAGGGAAAAGTTTTTCACTTTGGATACTTTTGATTGACAGTTTAAAAATGAGGAGGTAGTTCAGCAGGAAATAGTGCAATGCCCGGTGTTTGGTTTAAGAGGTTAATGATGGGAAGGCAGACCCTTCCGTGCGTGCAGATCCCTGCCACCATTTGCACAGCGTGTCGTTGTAAATTTTGCAAATACAGATGAATTTGCTCTTGCAGCATCGCTGAGACCCTCCTTCCTTGTCTAACCTCAGTGCTTGTGATAGAGAAACTGTCCCTCATTGCAGAACGGGGAGAGAGCAGCCTTCGCATCCCCCCCGCGGCTAAGATACTGCTGATCAGCTGACTGGGGGTGGTGGCGAGAGTGTGGCTGCCAAATCCATCATTGCACATTTGGCTTAAGAATTGGGGGAAAAAAAAAAAAAAAAAGCAGTGGAGAAATAAGCCACTTCTAAAAGTAGTGTACTGCAAGCAGAGGGTTAGAGAGCTGACCAGTCCATCTGCTTCCCAGCCTGAATTTATAGAGAGAAAAAAAAAAAAGTAATAACAAAAAAGGTGAAAAGCAGCAATAATTGTGCCGTGAAAGCAATGGCTTTAGCCCACTTCTTCCTCAGGGCCCACGTCATTTGCAAACATAAAGTCAAAGTGACCGTTAAGTTAGCAGTTTCAGCAGATACTGCTCTGAAAAGGCATGGGGACAGACACACCAGCAGAGCTGAGTCTTCTGAATCAGAGCTTGAACTATTTTTGCACCACGAGTTCTGTGATTGAAGAGTGTCCCGAGCTGTCTGACACTGTGTTCATAACACTAGTGTAATTTATAGGTAAGCACTACACTTAAACGGCATGAAGTCTTTGGAGATTTTTTTTCCATCAATTAGACAATCTCAGTGCTAGCTAAAGATTGCATTTCAGTTGTACTAAAATAAAGTTTTTGACCTTGGAATACTAGGAGGTTTGACATCCTAATAGGAATCTTGTCTAGATGGCTAGATAGTTATCCTCAATACATGTGTAAGGGGAGGCATGCCTCTGAGGCTCTGGGAGTTTTTAAAACTAGAAAGCACTATTGCATTTACTTACCTTGGCCTCCAGCTTAACAGGGTTCATTGATTTTTGCCAGTAATTGCTGTAGTAAAGGAAATTATTGTTTCTGCTGTATGTGAGCACTCCTGACCTCAGTAAATGACCCTTCATATGGCCAGGAATCCCAAGGCAAGAAGCGAGTTTTCATTAGGTCCTATAAACCCATATACCAAAATATACCCGTAACAAAAAGGTGTTGCTTGTGTGGTAAATAAAACTTCTGCTTGAACCTGAGACTAAAATAGATAGATGGCCAGTTTCCATGTAAAGATTCTAAGCGTTGGTGAGTTTTATCACCTGTCTGGCTATGGAGCCAGCGAGTGCTCTAGCCCGAATGTAGCCCTATAAAAATCAGTGCCTGTACTCAAAGCAGGATGTTTAAAGAGGCTACACTGGATCAATAGCACCACGAGGACTGAGTGAAGGAAAGCAAAGACAGACAGTGGACCAGAGCACTTCACAGAAAACGCTCCTGGCTGTTCGAGTGGGAGGAAGCACTAACGTGACTGGGGACGCATCTGGTCTCTGAAGCATGTGGTACGAATCTGCAGCTTTCTGAAATGAAGTGCATTGAATGCTTTCTCTCTGGGAAATTCAGAACCACTCAGTGTTTGTGCACAGACTTTTGTCCTTGTGAAGGTGGTACCGTGTTCCTTTTATATTTAAAATACTCCTTTGCAGTTCTGTCTTTTCAAAGTTTCAAATTATAAGGGATCTTCATCCGTGATGCAAAAAGTAAGTGGTGATGAGAGTACACAACAGTCCTGAAAGGAGGGTGGATTGCGGTATGTTAGCTTTACAGCTGGGGGAATGAAGCCGAAGAGTGCTTCAAAACACAAATTTTCAAAGGTGCTACCGTTGTGGGCTCTGTCTTGGGCCTGTCAACATTGCTGTTCATCCTCAGTTGGTGATTTTAGACACAGTGTCTTTATAAGCCCACAGTAGATGAGTAGTTGGGGTTTTCACCAAGTTCCTTGTCTGGTGGGCAGAGCTTCCTTGTGTCTAGCTCCATAGGGGGCACGAGGAAGGCTGCTCTGTTCAGGATGCTCTTGCCATCTAGAAGGTTGCATAAGCTGTATGGAGAAGGATGTATTTGAGAGGAAGAAATGGATTTTGCCATTCAGTGTAGTTACAGAACAAATTGTGTGTGTGAGCGTGTGTGTTTGTGCATGTATTTTCTGATCCACTTTTGCTAAGTGGCATCCTCTTCCCACTCCCCATATGGCAGTTATGTCTCTACCTTCCTCTGGGAAGGTTGTTTAGGACTCAAGAGGCTTCATTTACCAATAAACAGCATCTTGGCAGCATCTGGGAAGTGCTGCCTCTATCCTAGAAACCCTGCCTCCTCACCTTCCATCTCCTACTACAGGCGAGGCAGGTGTGAATGATCTCATTGTGTTGTGGTGGAGGTTACGTGCAGGCATACTAGCAGCACTCTGTGCAGAGCTGGAACATAGTATTTCTGTGTGCTGATACAAACGGTAGTACTTTTTTCACTTATGCAAACCCATAATGGCAGGCAAATGCTTGCAGAAGGGAATGACCATTAGGGCTTTTGGAAGCACGGGTAATCCACCTCTGTTTCTTCCTAGCCTCTTTGGGTTGCTTAACAGCACAAAAACCACTAGTGTAAGCTTAAATGAGATGGGATCACTGTGCCAAAAGGTGAACTGGTGTTGGTCCTCACCCATTGCCAGATAGGGGTGGGGATAAGACGTCCTTCTGCCCAGTTCATTTTTGGCTGTTGTGATGACCTGTTGGTGGCAGCAGCCATCATTCTGAGTGGCCTCATGGACTCCTGAAACAGTTTTAGGAGATACCAAGGAAATAGACTGCAATGAAAGAAAAGAGGGAGATTGCAGTCATGGAGGAAAAAATGTGCAGTTTTATAGACAGTGAATGGCATGGTTGGGCTGTGTGGGTCTTCCAGGTAACGAGGAAGGTGTGGTTGGGCTGTACCTCTGCAGATGCTGTTTGCGTGATTCTCATGCAGTCTCCTCCTGAAGGAAGGCTTCATCAGTACCTATTTGTAGACCAACAAGATTGAATCTTAAACCAGTCCATAGCAATATCTGTAGAAAATCCTTTCTAATGACCATGAAAATAGCTGCTGCTCTCATGGCTTCATCACCCTACTTAAAAGTTCCCTGATGTTCAGATGGGTGGTCCCCTGTCTAGAGAGCTCAGTATCCACGTGAGATGAAGCATCCCTGAAGGGATTCATTGCACTCGGTGTGAGTGCTTGCCCATGCAAGCTGGTCACTTGGAGACATTTCTCTCGTCAGGCTGTGAGAGATTCAAGCCCATATGGTCTATACGTAGCACCATAATCTGTGTAGGAGTATTTTCCAGCAAATAACATGAGTGGTGGTGCTGGAGACAAAGCCCTGAATTTGGATTAATGAGAGCACTGAGGTTTGCTGAAGCTCTGTGTTACAGGGTCAATTTGGGGGTCTAGACTTATTGCCATAAATAACGTAGCTATTAAACAATTGGGCCTGAGGGTGCAGTTTTGTAATTGTCCCTAGCTGATGTAAAACTGCAGCTGAGATGTATTGTCCTTCCCTGATCACACAGTTGTGCTACCTTCCATGTCTGGCCTTGCGAGCATGCCACTTTGTGGTGAGCCAGACCGGCTCATTGCTTCAGCTGAGAGTCACCAACCCCTTTCCGTAGTACTTCTGAATCAGGTGAGTTGGCCACGTGATTGCTAAAACTGAAAAAAAAAAAAGGAAGAGGGGCAGGGAAAGAGGACAGGATTGTCCCTTTTGGGTGACAGATTTGGTCCTGAATGCGTGAGAGTCTTGTTGCACCACATCCTCACCCACTGCTGCTGTGAAGTCTGTGATTTTCCCAGGAGTGCCATGGAAACTGTGGTGGTACAGCGGTGGTAAAGGGGGGCTGTGGTGAATCAACCCTCTGAGAGCAAACAGAAAGTTTCAATTAGAAAAATCAGTGGGAAAATAAATATCTGCCTTGTTGCAATGCAGTTGTTATCCGTAGCAACCCCAAACAAATATCTTTGCGAGGGAGTTGATTTCCACCCTGTTAATCAGCAAACAAAGACTTGTGGGCATGAAGCTAATGGTTACAGCGTTGGGTGCTATGAATGGTACGTAATTGATGTGCGTACGCTGGGTCTAGCAGGCTGCAAGTGTGGCGTAGCAAAACGGTGCTTTAAAGAGGAGCAAGAGTCAATGGCCTGGGTTTCCTGGGCATTTCCTTGGCCAGTTCTATTTCGGAAGGCCATTTTCTGAAAGAAGCTAGTCCAAATTCAGAGAAACTTCCTGAAATGTAGTGGAGAGAGCTTACAAAGTTACTCCCTTGCACCAGGAGAAGTGAGTATCCAACCCAAGCGAACAAGTAGAAGAGGCGGTTGGTGGGGAACATGAAAGCTACCAGGAAAACTGTCATAAAAATAATACTTATAAAGTGAAAGTTATTATTTATTGGAAGCAAAGGACAGTGTTTTGTAACTCGCTGACCACAGGGATCCAGCAGTTTGTTTAGTTTCCGAGTCCACGAGCATTTGGAGCCGCACACCCCAAAGCACACAGCTACACCTGTGCCCGACGGCGTCCCCAGCACAGACGCAGCATCTGCTGACAGAAGGTGCTTTTCTGCCTCTACAGCTGCATGTTTTCTTCAAGCAACCTAACCTGGGCTGGCAAAGGGGTGTAGGCTGACTCATGGATGTAACTGCATCCACAACAGGGGTTTTCCTGGCTTAGCAGCGTCTCCTACAGTGTATAATCTCTTTTTGTTCCACTTCTCCACAAATCCTGGGCCTGTGCTAATAAAACCCAGTAGCATAAATGAAGCCTGACTCATGCTTACTCCACATGTGAAATGTAAAGTAGGTGATTGGGAAAATCAGGGACGATTGTGCTTCTGCTTCTTGGCTGCCATTTCCTTTAGCTACGGGAGAACTTTAGGCAGCAAAGTGAGAGTCAGTTTGAAGCTGAGTCCCATGTTCCTATTTTTAAAATCCAAATTTGGGAGTAGGAGAAAAGCAACAGGAAAAGATGTTAATTTTCATGCTGTTTGCTGTGGGCAGTTCTCTATTTCTTTGCACAGCAGTGTGCAGAATTGGAGTTTATTACTCTGACTGCTGTATTGTTCAGCTATGGAGATGCTCGATGGTCAGAGCCAAATAATGACTTGTTTCTGATTACTCTCTGACTTTTTTTGTTTGCTTTTTTTTTTTTTTTTCCCCTCTTTGTTGGAAACGTCCCCTGGTATGAAAGCTGTCAAGTTGTGATTCTGTCTGCCTGCATTGCATGCAAACCCCCCCAGTGGGTTCATCTTGGAGAGCTCCCAGTTGGTTTGGTCGTGGGGCGAGGACAGATGAAGAGACTGAAGAGGTGTTGCAAAAGCAGGACGCTGTCACTGTGCCGCAGCAAAGAGGGGTGGACCTTATGTTTGCCACTGGGTAATGGCCCCCTGGTTGGTATACCTACCAGAAAAGGACAAAACCACACAGGCCTGGGTGCAAGGAGATAACCCAGGCAAAAGCTGCCTTCTGTTCGTTAGTAAATGAGCAGTCGGTGTTGGTCAGTGGCGCACAGTCTCTGTGTCGTAACGGCATGTGTAGAAACATGGGTTTACTGTATCACAGCGCATTCTCCATCAATTTTAAGTACATTTGAGGTCCAGGTGGATGGTTTTGATTTTGTTTCTGTTTTATGAAGAGAAGGGTTTTTGACGATCGGATCACATCTCCAAACAGTTTTGAGCATAAATGAGGGCATGGGGTACTCTCCTCCCTAGTCAAACTCATAAATCAGATAATTGTGTTACTTTGTACTTTTGTCTGAACTCCCAGTTCAAACGGTTGACAGCAAGAGCGAGAAGATGATTGCAGATTGAAGACACTGCAAATCAGAGCTGTAGTTGCATAGGAATTGGTAGTAGCAACTCAATGTGTGTTGCTAAATGTTCCCTTTACAAAATGTTTCTCCTTTTTTTCTGAGAAGCTTTACCATATCTATCCATTGTTTGCAGCAGACCTTGCCAGTTTTTGCAAAAGAAAAGCCCTTCTCTTTCTCTGTGCAGTTCTGGGTTTTGCTGAGTTAGGAGCCGTTGCAGATCACCGTTTCTCTATGTCATCCCAATCATGAAAATTTTAAGGCCAGGCCTATGTGACTGCTTCCATAATAGCAAAGAACACGGCACAGAGCACTCCTCGGATCCTCCGAGTATATGCATTATGCATAGATGTACTGATATTGTCTTTGGTTATATGATCAAATAAATTTTTTTGTATAGTATTTCTGCTTCCTTCAGGGCTTGGTGATGCACCCACTGAAACTCTCACTGACTTCCATAAAGCAGAATCAAAATCTTTAAGGAGAAAGTGGACACACAGGGGCAGCATTAAACATATAGGAAAGCAGAAATTTGGCATTTGTGAACTTTTCATTTTTCAGCCAAAGTGACTGTTGTTTGTTGTGGGGTTTTTTTAACATGCAGGCAGACCGGATGCATGCAGTACATCTATACTTTACACCTACACTATGTATTTTATTTGGTAATTTTTTTTCTTGGATAAGCTTTGAGCAAATGATAAGTTATTCTTTATACTTGGTAACACTGCAGAGAATTCTTGAATTATTTATTTCATGCATTTTAGCTTAGTGTATTTGGATGCCTGTAAGCTAACTTTGTAACTGATTGGGTGTTTGAAATTTCAGAATAAATAGAGGTAGTTTGAAATACCTTGCCAGAAAAAGAGGTCACCCTCATTCCTACCCCACTGTCTCCTCTGGGAAAAAAAAAAAAAATCCCACATGCTTCCTTATGAGTGGTGGGAAGTTGATTTGTAAAACAGATGCTGCATAGAAGTAATTGAGTTGAAGTTGCTTGAAATATGTATATGCTACACAACATCTGCAGATCTCAAGATGTATTCATTATCTTTCCAGAATTTAGATTGTAATTATGGGTCCTTTATTTAAGTTTCCATGGTGATATAGAAAATGTTTCCCCCTTGTCCTTTCCTAATCAGGACACTTGTATATTTGAATGGTGAATGTTTTTCTCTCCCCTGGGTAAAGTTAGTTTTATTAATATACAGATATTAAGTTGACACAGAGCTGTCTGCTGCTCAGGCAGAGATTCAGCCGCAGACATATCAAGCATTTGCTACTGATTCCCCAGTCCCACCTTTTAATTAACCTGTATGCTTCCAAAGGCTAGTAAGAAATAGCATCCAGTGTCCTAACAAGTGGTGCGGTCATGCTATGGCGATTTATAAAGTTGAAATCAAAGTCAAGCGGCCAATAATACATCAAACCGGGCCAAACTCCTCCCCTCCACCCCTTCACCCTTCCCTTCTGTCCTAGAAAAAGGGTGCTCTGCTCTGTTTTGCAGGTCACCCCAGGAAGTGCCCTTACAGGAGTGGTCCAGGAGTGCTGCATCCACGTGGCCTATGCGAAATTTCTTGTACACTACGTTACTGCATGTTTATTTAAGTATGCAGCCCTCGTGCCCGCAGACCCAGCATTGTAATGTTACAGTTGTTTTAGAAAATGGTGAAAGACGTGGCTTAATTTCTAAAGAATATATTTTACTTGGGATTTTTTGGCAAGTTTTTTGAGTTTTTTATTTATACTGGAATTTTTTTTATTTTTTATCTTAAATACCCCAAAGATATACACATATAAATAGAACTTACCAGCATTTGTCGTGCATTTAAATTAATTTTGTAGAGGTTGCATGAGCTGCAGGTAGTGAATTGACAACATAGTTGGCTGAAAAGGAATGTTAGGTTTATGTGGTTTGATTATTATTGGAATAAATCATAGCACATTTAGGCCGTAGGGTTGTTAGAGATTGAAATAATTTTTATTTAAAAAAATTCTAAAAGAAACTTATTTTTAACAGCCTACATAAAAATAATCAATTTTTATGATAGGTGATCACTGACCATTTACAAACTAATGTCTAAAACCTTTTTTCATTTGTATCAGAATAGGCACACTTAGCTTTTTCCTCCAATTGAGAGCAATTTTCCAGAAGGAACAGCAGGCTTATTGTCAAACTGTGGCAAATCAGACCAGAGGGTCAAATCTACCAGCATGGCGGCACGGAAGAAGCCATCTCCTGCTGGGCTGGTGGTGGGAGCAGTTTGCTTCGGTGCTGCCAGCTTCCTTGCTCTGTCCTCTCTGCCCGAGGAGTTGAGTGCCATCTCCTGTGCAGCAGCAGGTAAATCGATGGAGCAGTGATAGCAGTGGTCATTAAGTTTATACTGCACATTTTTAATAGATCTAACACGGTATGTAAAAGCAGGATCTGGTTTCTCCAACTGTGGCCGTGTGGTTTATGTGAGATTGGAGGTGAAAAAAGGTGCTTTCCCTCCCAAACCAGGCAGTGTCACTGGGAAAGCTGCCTTCTACCCGTTTGTCTGCAACGCTCGTTTGTTCGTCTGCTTGGGTTTGCCATAGTGATTATCAAAGCGGGTCTTGGCAACCGTATCGCATACTGCGTGCTCAAGAGCAAGCAGTGGACGGACCGGGCTTGACAGCTGGCTCGTTCACACGTGTGTACGCAAACATGCACGTACACATTGACTGCCCGTCATCCCCACCGCTCCTTTCTCTGTGCGTGCCGGTGGGTTAAAATGTCCTGCTGTTGTGCTTCCTTGATGCTGATGGCAGGGAGATCAGCAAAATGCCTCTGCGTTTTCATCCTGACAAAGCAAGGCCAAGTATATATAGCATGTATTGAACCCTCCTTCCCCCATCTGGTGGATATTCACGCACTAATGAGGGTGCAGCATCTCATATTCAAAGCACGTGTTGGTAGCAGGAGGGGAAGGGCACTCACAGGGACATGCTCAAAGGCGTATCTTCTCTGTTAAAGGTTACAATTTACATTGGTCTCCTGAGTTCCTCTGCTGCTGGCAGATGGAGTCAGCAGTGCCTGTTAAGCCATGTGCCGTATTTATGTGTTCATGGTATTACCCAGAGCAGGTTATATCTGAGTTGCCTTTTCTGCACAAAAGAAGTTCTCTCTCCACCTTAGCAGGAGTTGAAGGGGAGTGGAAGCATGACCAAGTTTTCAGTTCCTTTGCTTACTACTTTGTCTTTGCACATGCTAATGATTTTATGAGTGGCTCTCTGTCTGTTGTCTTACTTTGTGTTCAGCTCTGTTAAATATCTCCTCTTTTTTTTTTTTTTTAAAGTAGGGTAACATGCAGAATTGGACAAAGTCTAATAATAGGTAAATGTTATTTTACAATGTGATCCAATATGACATTCACAGGCTTTCCAGAGGTTGAAGGAGCGGGTGATTTTCAAGTTCATTACCTAGTCCTCCCTAAACCCTTGGTCCCCTTTTTCTCCCCAGAAGGCCCATCCGAGAGCTAGAAGTGTGCCATCTCATCTGGCTGCTTGGCCAAGGACAGCAGACTGTCTAAAGCCCAAGTTGTGTTTTTCTCCCAATAAACAGTTATGGGGAGGATGAAGACCAGACAGCATCTTCAGGCAGCAATAATGAGGTGATTAAGCAGTTTGAGATCTCTGTGTCATACTCAAAAAATTTTCGATCAGAAGTATCTGAAAAAGCAACACCAGCAGGCTCGGAGTGTAGACCCCAATTCAGCCGTTTTCTCTCCAGCCATGAGGAGTACAGTACAGAGGTATCTGAATGCAAAGGTACTGTTTGCATGAAATAAGATTAAAGAAGTTGGAGTCTTCAAGATCTGTAGTCTCAACATGGAGAGGTTCTTTTGTTGTGGAGAACAAGTCCTGAATCTTGCTTTTTCTCTTACTAAACTTAGTTTCCTTTTTGGTTACCTGCAGCTCATTTCTAAAATACATGCAGCGAAGAGTCTGGATCCAAGCCCTGCTGAAGTCCATGAAGATCTTTCCATTAGCTGTATATGGCTTTTGAATTCTGGCTCCTAATCCGCAGGGATTTTCATGTATTTTACTGCCAATTTTGCAAGAGTAAAGACTCCAGGACTTCGTTCTAATTATTTTTGGTCTGTGTCACTTAAGTCATTTCTTCAGCAAGCCTTTTAGCAGAAGTTGAATGTCTCCTTTTGTAACAGCTTTGCAAACACAAGGTGAACAGTGTATGAATTATGCTGTATCATTTGCCAGCACATATGCCAAATGTCAGGCAATGACAGAAACTAAAAATTTATGGCACAGAAGGGAAGAATTTTATGATCTTCTATGGACTAATGTAATGACTCCTTTATACAAACAGAGATGAAATGCATTTAAAAATGTAGCTACTTAGAAAATTGGCCTGGCCTAAACACATTCTAAAATCTGGAGAAGTTCATTAGAGGGAAGAGCCGTGAAAGTGCCCTTTAATTTTGACATATAATTGCTTGATTTTGATGCACCCTTTGATAGACCAATGATTTCAAGATACGGCTCTCCATCAAACTCTTCTTGTGGCACAACATGGTGCAGAGTTACTCCTACTTTTCAGAGGTAATACTAATATTGTTTAAATAGCTCTTCAGAAACTAGATGAAACCAGATGTTGAAGCCTGCTTTCACTAAGACATTTGGTTCTCTGTCCCATTCCTCAATAAGCTCAAGATTAGACCCTTTGTTACAAACAAATGCCTGTGAATTAATCCTTGGGTATGCCAAGTCTCAAATCCAGAGAGGTTTCTGAGGCATGTAGAGCTGCTGTTACTGGGTGTACAGCGATAGCTATACACACCTGCAGCTCCCAGTATGAGACATTTGGGAGAAAAGCTGAGTGGTTGGGGTAAATCCTAGATAACCCCACACCCTGCTACCCCCCAGTTGCTGGTCCAAGAGCTCCATGTGTGTGAGAGTCCATTTTGGGGCCTAGCTGGTGCCATGATCACAAAGTATGGAAAGGTTTGTGTGGGTAAAGCCATCACTGTGCCCTAACTGTATATCAAACACTGTTTCAGCTGAGCAGATCCTCTGGACCTTTCTGGGTGGGAGGGATGAAGGATCTTTCGAAAGTACTGAGTCCAGATTGGGATCATGGCACTTTCAGACCTTCTTTACACTCTGCCTGAGGCTTCTCTTCTCCTTGTGTTCTCTTAACAGAACTTTTACTCATATAGCTGGTAGTTTTCTTACAGAATCAGAAATCTGTAACAAACTTAGGCATACAGTGAAGTTGAGCATCTCAGAGAGCCCTGAATAGCTTCTCTCCCACTCAGCCTTGAAAAAAGGCAAAGTCTTCTCACATCATGTTCTTACATGAGATTTTCCTCGACCCTCTGTTTCTGTTATCAATGTCATTTGGACTCATTTAGCTTTAACTTTTCAACTGTTAAAAATCTTTGTAGTAACCTGAATAGAGCTTGGAAAGAGGAGAGCACACCTCGGGAAGGAAGTGTTTGGAGGATGCTCTGGGGACCTGAATGGCTTGAATGCCAGATCTGCCCACAGCCTCTCTGCAGATCACCCTGTTAATAAAGAGCCTATTTTAGTTCTGGAAACATGGAGTCTTCTCAGGCTATTACCCAGCATGTGGTAAATTAAACAATCTCGGCCTGATTGCATAATGTCACTTGAAATTTAAGATCCTTTTTCTCTTTAACCCCTAAAATTTACAAACCATTTTTGTTTAGATTTATTGTAATTGGATAATGATTCTGCTCCTTTGAGGCTCTTCTAGGAAGTTTTTTAGCACTTTTTGATGGCTAATCTCAAAATAACCAGGGGCAGGAGCACTGCTTGGTCTCCCTGCATCTGGTTTGGTTCAGTGAGAGGACCACCTGGTGCTGGGGTGCTGCAGAGTGATTTGGAACTGGGGCTGTAGATTTTGGAAAATTGCAAAGACAGGACATGCTTTTTCTTGTAAAAGCACAGCGATTCACTGCAGTCCACAGAGCAAACATCGCCTCAGCGCAGGTAACAAGCATACATTAAACTCTTCATTCTTGCTGGTCAATGAACTATGTGGTGTTAATTTAGCAAGATCTACTGGTGTCCATCTTTTAACTCTGGCAGTGTGTTTTAGGAAGTGATGAGGCCTCTCGGGACTGCTCTTTAGCACACTGTAATGCTTCATACAACTGAGAGGTTATATATCATTGAAAAAGAATAGAGATACTGTAGGTTAACCAGGCCAGTTACCTGCCAATGTGAGGGGGGACTTCACAGCATTTTCCAGCTTGATTTTCAGTGTTTGATGTGCTGAGCTTTCCCTGTATCTTTGGAGAGGTGCTTCCATATCCCAGTATCTGTTAAGAGTTCTTTTTGGAGGTGATGCTTATCCTTTTGTCTGACAAAAGTCACCGTTTCTTCATAGCCAGATCTCCAGCCTTGAATACAGACTTTCCTGATTCATTGGTGATTTCTGTTCCCCAGTATTCCCCTTGCCTGCTTCCTGGCTTGTGGACACACGTGGCACCACAGGGAAAGGTTGGGGGGCAGGGCTGAAAAAAAAAATTCACATCCTTTTAGTGTACAGTACTATCTGCCCTTAATTTTAGAATTGGCAGCTGTTGCTGTGCAGGGACTCTTGGCTAATTAAAGTTCAGATAGTTAGATGATGCTGTCTCAACGTATATCCCTGATGCTGTGCTGTTTATTCATGTCAGGTATTCATAAGACAGTTGACATTTTCTTCCTTAAAGATCTCTCAGGTAAATTACAGGCATTTTACTGCTCTGACCTTTTCCTTTACATGAAGAACTTCTGTTTTCACCATTTTTTTGGTGAATATTATGTTGCAACGGATGTAATTGGAGAGGTATAGTTGTTCTAGTCTGTACAGTTGGGCTATTACCTGTAATGATCCTCTAATACGGGTATTTATAAGTGATTATGTCTTACCAAACTACTTTAAATTTGGGTTGGAAGAAAAAAACGGTCTGTTTCACTAAATGGTTTTGGTGAATCACCTTTTCCCTTCCCTTGCTTTCCTAACACATTCATTTTGTGCCTGAGTCTTAGGGAGCTGGCTTGCTCTATTAATATATTTCTGGAGTTCTCCTGTTATGAATAGCCTTTTATGGCTTTAATGTAGTTTTTGAAAATTCCTCTATTATTGATCTAGATATTATCCCAGCAGGAGTCAAAACCACAAGACAATTGTATGAGGATAATTTCTTACTACAGTAGCATTTTATTCTGAAAGCCTGCTGTGTGGTGTGTGCTTTGATGGATGACCCACTGTTTAAAATGTGTATTAGACATTGGCTTGCTAATTAAATGCCTTAAGGAGCGCCGGTACCCATTCAGTCTCAGTAAATTTGTGAAATTTCTGTTATTTTATTTCTTGCTTACGTTCTTATGTTTACTTCTTTCTGTTTTCTGACTTTGTAGAGAAGAATGGGAGTAATGGCAAAAAAGTCAAATTACTTTCTACCTTGACTCAAGAGTTTCAGCTCAGGGCAGAGGCGAGACAATGAGGGCTCTTGGTTTCAGGACTAGGTCTGCCAGATGGGAAGATGAGGAGGAGAAGAGGTGGGTTTTGCATTTCAGAAGGGAGTGAGAAGAGCACTCACCTGGAATTTGAGAGATCTGAATTTGGATCCCTCTTTCCTCCTGAAGGACCATCTCACGTGTCTCAGAAGAGGACCATAATTACAAAGCTATGAGGCACTCTCAGGCTTCTCTGTTGAAGTGCCCATGCTTGAAGCCTTTTACTGGGAGGGAGAATGTGAGACCATTCACAGCTGAAGAAAGGGGATAAAGTTATTCTCCTAATCTCTGAGCTGTTAAATTGAAAGAGCAGCCACAGAGAGAGGCAAGGACTTCTGCGTATCTCCAGGAAACATTTCCTGAGTATAATCCCCATTCCCCTTGGGGTTTTTTGGGAAGGTTTGTTTGGGGTTTTTTTTGTGGAGCAGGTATGAATCAGAAACAGCGTGTTTGCTGCTAAGGTCAAACGGAATTTCTTCTACTCAGAAAGATTTGGGCTTTTTGTTCTAGACAGAGGGATATGTAGAGAATCATAGAACGCTTTGGGTTGGAAGAGACCTTTAAAGATCATCTAGTCCAACCTCCCTGCCATGATCAGGCTGCTCAAAGCCCCATCCAACCTGGCCTTGAACACTTCCAGGGATGGGGCATCCACAACTTCTCTGGGCAACCTCTTCCAGTGTCTCACCACCCTCACAGTAAAGAATTTCTTCCTTGTATCCAGTCTAAATCTACCCTCTTTTAGTTTAAACCCATTACCCCTTGTCCTATCACTACATGCTCTTGTGAACAGTCCCTGTCCAGCTTTCTCGTAGACCCTATTCAGGTACTGGAAGGCTGCTATAAGGTCTCCCTGGAGCCTTCTCTTCTCCAGGCTGAACAACCCCAACTCAGCCTATCTTCATAGGAGAGGTGCTCCAGCCCTCGGATCATGTTCATGGCCTACTTCTGGACTCACTCCAGCTGGTCCGTGTCCTTATGTTGGGGACTCCAGAGCTGGATGCAGTACTCCAGGTAGGGTCTCATGAGAGTGGAGTAGAGGAGGAGAAACACCTCCCTTGACCTGCTGGTCACACTTCTTTTGATGCAGCCCAAGATATGGTTGGCTTTCTGGACTGCAAGTGCACATTGCTGGCTCGTAGCCAATTTTTCATCCACTAGAATCCCCAAGTCCTTCTACGCAGGGCTGCTCTCAAACAATTCATCCCCCAGTCCATGCTGATACTGGGTGTTGCCCTGACCCATGTGCAGGACCTTGCACTTGGTCTTGTTGAACTTCATGAGGGTCACATTGGCCCACTTCTCAATCCTGTCTAGATCCCTCTGGATGGCATATCTTCCTTCGAGTATATCAGCTGTGCCACTCAGCTTGATGTCGTCTGCAGACTTGCTGAGGATGCAGTCAATCCCACTGTCTATGTCATTAATAAAGATATTGACCAGTACTGGTCCCAATATGACATCACTTGTTAGTGATTGAGCCATTGTCTGCAACTCTTTGATGAGTTGATCGGTTGATGAGTAACTCCCTCATCCATCAGATAGTCCATCCATCAAATCCACATCTCTATAGTTTAGAGACAAGGATGTTGTGTGGGGCCATGTCAAAGGCCTTACAGAAGTCAAGTTACATGACATCTGTTGCTCTTCCCTTATCCACCAATGCAGTCACTCCATCGTAGGTGGCCACCAGATTAGTCAGATAGGGTTTGCCCTTTATGAAGCCATACTGACTGTGTCTAATCACCTTCCTGTCATCCATATGCCTTGACATATCTTCCAGGAAGATCTGTTCCATGATCTTACTGGGCACAGAGGTGAGGCTGACTGACTGGTAGTTCCAGGGTCCTCCTTTTTACCCTTTTAAAGAATGGATGTGAAGTTCCCCTTTTTCCAGTCACTGGGGGCTTTGCCTGACTGCCATGACTTCTCAAGTATGATGGAGAGCAGCTTAGCAACTACATCAGCCAGTTCCATCAGGATCTTGGCAGGCATCTCATGAAGTCCCATGGGCTTGTGTATGTTCAGGTTCCTTAGATTGTCTCAAACCTGATCTTCTTCTACAATGGTAGGACTTCATTCCTCCAGTCCCTGCCTTGAGATTCAGGGACTCAAGAGATGTGGGACAAGCAATTGCCAGTGAAAACTGAGGCAAAAAAGTTGTTTGGTATCTCAGCCTTCTCCATGTCAGTTGTCACCAGGTTCCCTGTTTCATTTATCAGGTGGGGTTGAAAACTGATTCATTTAAACCAAAGCAAACTAATAGTTTTCTATTAAACACAGTAATTAATACTATTATTTAAAGATTTGAGTTGGAGACCAAATTTGAAAAAAAAAAGATTATTCTATAGTATAGACCTTCTTGAGAACAAACCTGCAGGTTTGAGAACAAACAAGCAGGGAGCTCTGCTTGGACAAGGGGTGGGCGGGGTGTGTGGTGTGTGAACAAGATGACTTCCAGTCAATGGTTCCTTCCAATCTCAACCATTCTGTGAAACCTCTAAACCCCAAATAGCTGTGTTTGCAAAGGAAGTCATTCTGTTTCCACTACTGTCATCAACTGTCTGGAAGCACAACTTTTTTTCTTTCACGGTAACTGCTCCTTGCTTGTTTGAAAAAGATGGAGGCAGAATCTAGCTCTTTGTGTTCCTAAAGCAAGGCCTGGCATCAGATGCATTAGGAGGAGCAAGGTCCCTGATTTTCTTCTGAAAGTGCTTGAAGAACACTGTCAAGGCCAAATCATGATGTTATTTTCATCTGCATCCCTGCACATGTAATTATCTGTGTTGATCCACCCAGAGAGCTCTCGTTGATGCCTGCAAGTAGAAGAAAGTACCCTGTGTTCAAAATAGAGACTTTGATGGTTCAGAGAAGCAATCTGTGGTCTGAATCAGAGAAAATTATTTTATTCTCATTAATGAACCTTACTTTAGTGTGTAGGATGAGATGAATTAAAACTAATAAAAGCAGGCAGGAAATTAGGGAACACATCTCTCCTCAGTTGCCCTTGGGACAATTTAGGCCAAACATGGCATTTGGAGATTCCTAGTTGGCTTGTGGGGCTGGTCATGCGCACCCAAGCTCTCAGGAACGGGTCTTAGGTCGTGGTGGAACTCTGTTATGTCTGCAAAACTCCTTGGCTCACCACCACCATCCCCTTAAGGGCAATGCTAACTCCTGCCCTTTCCTCCTCCTCCTGCATAGAAGGAAATGGCTGATATCTGTTCATCAGGCCTGTGCTGTGCTTTTCTGTAATTTGTCTGACCTGTGCTTCCATGGAAGCAACTACTTTGGGACCATAAAGCAGCCCCAAGGCACTTGAATATCCCAAACACTCCATTGATAATTGCATTTGGTGCTTAACTTCTTCAAGTAAAGGCAACTGGTTTCTCAATTCAGAATGGGTTGAGAAACAGCCATGTCCACTCCACCAAATGATGATTTATAAAGGATTTGTTATTTTTTAAGTTCAGTGCTGCAGTTCTCAGAACTAGAAACTGGAGATGGGGGGGGGGGGGGGGAAGAAAAGAGAGAAAGGCACATTTTGGGAGGGAGAGGGATGCATTATAATCCCTCTGAAATTATTTTCTTGCTGATAATTGTTAGATCTGGATGGACTAAGCCAACTGAGTTACCAAGACAACCTGTCATATCGTGAAGATGACCATGCATCCATTGATTCAAGAATAACAACCGAGAGTAGGGGCACTGGACAGCGTACAGGGACAAGGATGGTGTCCAGCATTGCCGATGGCATTAGCCAGCAAGTGATGGAAGGACGTTTGGAAATGGAGACAGCATTTACCAACCAGGGATTTGAAGTAAATGATGCTACTGACAGCTCATTGGCCTGGAGCCCTGAGGTATGGTAAACTGTCATTTATTACACATAGTGTAAGCTTTTGAAGGATATTGGGGGCCAAGAAATGTTAGGGGAGAAATGAAGTGAAAAATTGATCAGCACAGCACAAGATAATGGTACTTGTGTGCATGAGCATACACTCCTTTCTATGTCTTTCCCCTTTTTCTTGTATTTTATCTCTTGCTACTAACACTCATTCAGAGAAGCTGTTTTATTGCTTGATTTCTGACTGCAGTCTTTGAACTGAAATTGGAGCCATTCAAATGCTGCCTGACAGCTTTTACTATCATTTAGCAGAGAGCACTCTGTGGTGGCCCAGGGCTGTGTTACTGGCTGTATGTGCAGGGTGTGTGTCTAGGGATATGGCGTGTGGGCACCGGGTCAGATTTTTCCAGGTGCTTTCCATGGCTTAGACAATGGGAAGCATCTGGAAAGCTGGAGGCAACTGGTGGGGGTGGCCTGTGATTTGGCCAAGTGACCATCACTTTGGTCCCCGTTGATACCAGGCATCCTTCCAGGGAAGAAGAGAGCCTGAGAGCTCCTCTGCTTTCCCTTAGCTCTGTACCTTTATTTTGAAGCCTCAAGAAAACATTACAGATTTTGAGCCATTGTAAACACCTGATGACTTAGCATCCCCCTTTTCTCTCTTAATCTTTCTGCATGATGTGTTGGTTTTCATTATTATTTTACCACAAGATTAAATTTCTGAAAAAATATCAGCCTGCATCAGATGTATTAAAAGAACAGCACAAAGGTCACATCTTCTGCCTGAGTTAAGACTGTTCTTCAGCTGTGGAAATTAATACCTCCATCACAGTCTGAGCAACAAGGCTTTGAGGGAAAGGTTTCTTTCCTCAGAGCATGCTGCCTGCAGCCAGTTAAAGAGATGGAAAGCAGCTCCTTGGTGCAATGCTCCAGTCCTAAGGGGTGTTTTGAACAGCATTTTCATTTGCTGCACAAACCAGTCCCACAAAATACTACACAACACATGGGAACTCCGTGCAGCAGCAGCCCTGCCCTCTCTGCTGATACGTGCTGTCCATCTGCCCATCTGAAGCTCATTTCTCCTTTGCCACATTTGATGTACATTGCCATGGTTCACTTGTGCTGCAATGTCTCCAGCATCCTTTTATATTTCTTTGGAATACATCTCTCGTTTTTCTCCTGGTATCTACATTTTAAAAATGTGAAGAATGGTTATAGCATTAGGGGGCAGATATGCCCAAGTCCCAGTTTATCTACTACAAGCAGCTTCTCATCCAAAGGCATTATGTGGATTAATGAAAGACTGTATTGCAGGAACTAAATGTTCTGACATGTCAGAAACGTCCAGGTGCTGTTATGCTCCACTCAAAGGACCTCCATTTAGAGACAAAAATGGTAATTTTTATGCCCTTGCAGTGGGCATAAACCACAAGTACCATTTCAAGCCTTGTCCATAATTAGCTGCTCTCTCAGGTTGCTGTGGCAGAAACAGACTTATTTTACCTAGTGAAGTGCATATTGGCTGCCCTGAACGTCCCAGTTAGACATACAGTATCAGTCAGTATACTTGTCTTGACATCTCAACAACAGTGCTAGGAAGGGGGAAAGAAAGAAATTCGGACGAAGTACCTAAAGCTCACACTTTCCTTGGATTCCTGTTTAAGTGTCTGTTTAACCAATGCATTCACAAAGTGCTCACAGCCCCAGCTGAGCTCCAAAAGCCAAGGGGAATTCTGTCAGACTTCCCCAGAAAGACAACTGGGCATCCATAAGCTTCATGGCTGACACCCTGTACAGGTGATAGCACAGTGCTCTCTGAAATGGCCAGCCCGACACGTCTCTAAAGCCTGGTTGCCCATGGAAAGGTCACTGCCATCCAGTTTGGTGTTTCTCTTTCCCTCTCTGCCTCCAGTTCATGCAGTTTTCTCTGCAGTGGATGTGTCCACAGCTATATTAGCACAATTTGAGATGCACGTAGATGAAAGCGAAGTTATGCTGCAATCGCAGGTGTCTCCACACTTTAGCAGCAGTTCTGAAATGTGCCTTGATTCCATCTCCTCAATAGCAAATGCACAGATGAAAGTGGGGAGGGATAAACATGTGGAGGGAAACATGAATCGAGCGCAGTCCCGTTACGTTTCCTTCTTAAATCTTATTTCATCAACCAGATAGAAGTAACTTGACAGCTACACAACAGCACTTCCGTTTGCATAACATCCTGTTCTCTCCAGGCAAGCTGACCTGCCTTGCATTTTTGTCTTTGCAGCTTGCTGTTCATACAGAAAGGCATTTTTATGGGCAACCAAGTCATTTTGTGTGTTGGCCAAGTGGTGATTTTTCTCTCTTTAACATTACTTCCACAAGACGTATGACAGCAGGTCTCCATCACTAATGTGCACACGTGGACTTTTGTATTCACGTGCATGAATCCTTTATACACCTAAGAAAATACGAAAAGCCAGAGCTTTGCACGTTGTGGCAGATGAATCTGAGTACTTGAAAAGTACTTGAAAAGATGGGAAGTAGGTATACATTTTGAGGTTTGTCCGAGGTCTTGTTTGAGGCATATACCACCCTAGACACATCTGAAGGTAATTACACCAGAAGTACTATGGTCCATCATCTGTACTCCCAACAATAAGAGTCCTATGTTGAAAAGAAGTGTTACTTGAAATGCGAAAGAAGATAAATGTTTGAGGAGGAGGGTGACTCAGACTGTTAGTGACAGGCCTTAATTCACCTTCTGGCTATTAACTGGAAATCTTTCCCTAGTACAGTGTATACTCATGTTTAAATACAAATCATTGATCACTATAGCAACCCCTTTATCGCATGGAGCACATTCTAGCTCTAAGATAAAAAAGCACTTTTGAACAGAAACACACACACCCACTCATCAAAAGGTAAGGTGAGCATCCATGCTTTTTATCTTGTTTTATCAAGATGATTTTTGTTTTAAAAGTAGGTAAAAGATTGTGTGTGAATTGGTCTGCCCATGTTTTGATTGTTTATTTTGAATTTTTATTCTGAATGTATTAGTATCCAAACTGAACAGAAGGAACAGATGCTTCTCTTGGGAGATTTAAAAAGGGAATAAAGAATCAATATGTATTTAATCAGACTTTTTTTCTCCATTATCATTGCTTTAGCTGTAGGAAAAGTATTGAATTATAGGGTAGCATCTTCTAGAAATGGAATTTCCATTTTGCAAGAAATTCTGACATGATCATTTCCCCTCCCATCAAATTGAACGCAATGCTTAATTTTTTTAATTTTCAACAGAACAAAATATCCAAAAAGTTAGTAGGTTTGACTGAATTGTTTGATTTTGGTAATGAAAAAAAAATCCATTTTGTAAAAATTCCAATGCATGTTCAAAGTAATATTTTGTTTAGGGTTTTTTTTAACCAAATGAAACCAGAAAGTTTTATTAATGCCTCAGATTTGAAATGAATGAAATTTAAAAAACCCCTTTGTTTAGTTTTTTTCTCTATGTAGAATTTTTGCCAAATTAACAGTCTCCTGCAGAACATTTAAATATTGATGAAACTCTTTGTTGGAAACGTTTCTACAAGTATTATTGCTTACTAGATTATATGGGGAATATTACACAAAATCAGGCAATTAACTAGCACTGGCCTTTCAAGAAACAGTGGCATCCTTATTTTGCAGAGCAACTGCCTACACTTGCAAGCACAAGTGAGGAGAACAATTTTTTTAAATAGAGTTGGGATCACAAGAGGCAGTTGAACTCCAATGGCGGTTTTATTTCTTCCTTCTCTTTGCAGGAACATGATGAAGTGAACAGTGTACCAGCTCATCGTGCTGCTCATGAGCCCATCTGTAAATGTGGTGATCTAGATGTCATCTTCAACTATAAAGCCTCAAGTCAAAAGCTAGTAGTTACTATCTTGGAGGCCAGGGATATCCCAGACAAAGACCGCAGTGGTGTGAACACCTGGCAAGTGCACACAGTCCTGATGCCTAGCAAGAAACAGAGGGGTAAGACAAGTGTTCAGAGAGGACCCATCCCCATCTTCAAGGATAAAATTACCTTTAGTAAACTGGAGCCAGAGGAGTTAAGCAGCCATGCCATTCGTTTCCGCCTCTATGCGGTGCACAAGATGATTGGAGAGAAGATGATGGGAGAGCAGTTGTTCTACCTGAGCAACATCAGCCAGAAAGGGGAAGCAAAGGTGACACTGATCTTGGAGCCAAGGAGTAATTTGAGTGTAAGTTTGATGATAGAAATATGGAGTCTGTGAAGTTGTTTGTCTGGTAAATGGGGACCAGCTGTACCTGATATCTTTCATTCAGGGCTGTTAGGATGCAGCTGGTGGTTCTGTCCTACTGTCACTTAAAAAGTTATCAGTAAGGGGAAGCACAGGGCACGTTCTCCCTATGCAAAGCTGTGCCTTACTAACGACGGCTCAGCTAGCAAGCTTACACAAAATCATCAAATGCTGTGCCATGCAGAAGTAGTAGATTGGTCCCAGAACCACCAAGGCTAATTGCATCTTAATTTCCACAAGGACAGTAGTTCTTCTGCATGGTTATGTTGGTGAACCTCTACTAATGCCAGTGCAAGAGCTACCTCATTTGGCACTAACTGCTAGCTTTGCATCTCTGCGTTGTGCAGTTTCCGTGTTACCCAAAATGCTTAGTAACATTCCTTTTCATGACAGATGGAAGTGGAGAGGTGGATCATGTGAGGAGGAACTGGCTGTGCTGCTTCATAGTCTTCCATGCACATCACAGTTTTTATCCAGCTCTGGCTATGCCAATCGATTTGTGTAGATGAGCTCTGTCATGATTCATTGTCTACAAAAAGCTCAGTGAGCACACAAAATGAATAAAACATCATACTCTGGGTGAAGAGGGGGTAGAAAGAGCATCATGGTAGCAAGGAAAGAAAGTAAGAAAATACGCAGTACAGGACCAAAAAAATCCAAACTGCAAAATGCATTCCATCCAAAAGTCATTGTCAAAGAGATTTACCGTGCATTTGATGTACTAGGATGTATGCTTATCTCAGAGGCTTTGATTTACACTAGTGATAACACATTACACAGAGTTCCTCATCTTTAAAGAGAAAGTTCAGAGACATTTTTTTGTAAAAGTGATGCTCTGATTCTTCTGGTGCCCCATAATAACTCATTTTTAGTTTTTGTCATTTCTTAAGAGAGATCTTACTAAACAAGGCTACAAGATATAAATTAAGGGAGGGTGGTGGTGAATGTCCTGATGAGACTTTCAGTGCTCTTTCCCTGCAGAGTGCAGACTCTCAGCTTAGTCTGTCAGGAATCTCTCACAGTGATAGCGCTTCTTCAACACAGTCCCTGTCGCATGGAGGGGTGCCAGAGCTGCTCGTGGGATTGTCGTACAATGCCACTACGGGGCGGCTGTCAGTGGAGATGATCAAAGGCAGTCATTTCCGAAACCTCGCAATTAATAGGCCACCTGGTAAGTACTTTCACCGCTATTAAATAACACCATTGAGTTAAAATTCGCTTTTTATTTTCTTCCTCAAGATATTCAATTATGTCATTTCTGAGCTGGGTTTCCTTGCAGAGTATCTGATTGAAAATTAAAAGCGTTATTTCAAATACGTGTGCTGGTAAATTTTACAGTGTAATTGGAGGCAATTCATATGAAGACACAGCTGATGGGACAGTAATACCTGAATGTCTCTTTTATTGCATATACCTTTACAACATCTGATTATGGCAAAAGTGCCATTATACCCAAAGCACAGAGTAATTCTCAGTAGATCCATAAAAAGAAAGAAGTGCTTTTCAAGTGATTATATGTTACCATGTGACCTACAGAGGCCCTGCCTAGTGCCATTAAGAGTTTCCCAGGGCTATGCTTTGTTCAGTCCCCTTGCTGCGCTGCTGAGCGCTAGGTGACCTGGTGCTTTGGGCCCTTTGGGGATCCTGCTGCTGTGAATTCTCCGCTGCCATACAAGAAAATCTTCTGCAGAAAGATTTGAAAGTTCTGGATCGCAACAGTTGAGTTCGCTTCCTCCAGTACCTAAAGGAAAAATGGAAATTGCCTTACAGTAGGTTTAGTTAGTGCTTGAGCTGTAGTTAGTCCTTGAGAAGGATTGTGGATGGACGGTGCTGAAGTCCATGATATAGATGGGGTCATGCAGCCATAGCGTATGGCGTTACCTGCTTTGCTGCTGCTGTGCCTCATTCGGGGGCTGAACGGCAGTGCTGTATTCATCCCGTATTGTCCTTTTGCCTCCCGTCTGAAACCAGCAGCTAATGGCAATGCGAAATAACATTTTTTTGTGTGTTGGTGTGTTTGCTTTTTGTGATGTGATTGCCTGCCTGTCGTAGGTAATAACCTTTGACAGTTCCTTGCATTCACTGGATTTGACATAGTATGTCCAGCTTGCAAAATGCTAAGATTGCTTTTGCAAGATGCTGTGCTCTTTGGCCCAGAGCTAGCAAAATATTTATGGAATATTTCAGTATGTGGAGGTGAAAACTTAAGTTTGCACTAAACTGTACTTCAGTTTATTACAGAAATAATCTGTGTTGTCAGTTAGTCCCTCAAGAATTAAGGGCATGTCTATACAACAGTTAAACACATGACCCCAGTCTGTGTAGCCCTAGGTAGTCTTATATTAGCTGTGGCAACACAGGTCTCCATGCGAGTTACTTAAAGACATGTTCTTATTTGCATGTACATGTTTTATTGAAAGGTTTCAAGTTAGGACCTTTTTAGTAATTTAAAGCAAAGGTAGACTAAGACAAGAGTCTGACCACATGCTCCAGCAAGCAAGCTTGCCTGTGTTTATGTATGCTGCCGTGTAGATACATCTTGAAGTTTTATTCTCAGAAATGAAATTAAAGTAGTCCCAATATCGGGACTACTTAAAAGTTAATTTGCTGCATTTTTTTCTGGCATGTTTTCATGTATCTACCTGCGGTATTGGAGTTTTGTCTCCTAGCTGCCTGAAGATGTGGATTATGCAGCACTTCTGTTCTTAAATCAGGCCCTGCACAAATTGTCTTGTATCTGGCTGGGTCAGGCATCTGTAATGCCCCCCTCTTCTCCCATGAATGAAATGTCTTCACTGGAGGGAACTCAAATAATTGCCTTCCAGCTTACTATCTGCAATACTATGAACCAATTACTGACATTTTTTGGTATTCTCCTAACAAATGTCTGTCTGGGTGGATGTTGTGTAGCTCCGTGTGTTGCAGTAAGCTGAGCAACCCTGTAAGTGATTGTCTGTGAGTGCTGGGGAGTTGTGTCTGTCCTGGGCCTCTGGTGGGAGGGGGTTTGGCAGGTTAGCCGTGTGTGCACAGGTTAGCTTTCAGCATGGGAACGTTTAGGTGCCTTGATTAGACGTCCCATTCAGCTTTTTAGCTGGTGGGCGCACAGGAGTGCAGTAGCTTCGTTGGCAGCATCTTTAAACCTGATAAGCGTTTTGTGTTTGTTGATGAGATGAAAACAGGAGCAGGATATGGGAAAAGGAGGTGTTCCTTGAGGGACCTTTCATTTCAAATTCTGCCTGAATTTTCCATTTCTGTTTTTGTACAGTTTCAGATAAACCTAGTTTAATCGGTTTGATAAGCTGGCCAAAGTCTTCTGTCAGCCACCCAAACTAATAGTCCTGACGTTGTTTCACAGCAGTTCTTCCATCTTTATTGTTAAGGCTATCTTGAATTGTTCGTTTGCATCCTTTCTGTATCCAGATCAACTTCAGCATTGTCAGACCAGTATCTGTCAGTGTTAGATCAGTTTTTAGGTGAAACACGGAAATTCATAAATGATTACAGGCAAATTCTGAACCTATCACAATCTGCTGCTTTCATTCCAAGTCCCATTTTGCTTCTGCATTCTGCATTGTTCTTCTGCGCCTATAAAGTTCCCAGTAGTGTAGTGAGAAAAGGAAAACCCAGTGAAGCAGAAATTGAAATAAGTTTAAAAAAGGGAAGAAAACCAGCACTTGTCTCAGATGCTGGAGTAGCATTTCACTGATAACTCCTGCAGGCACTGCAGAGGAGTGCTGTGAGGTTTGATCGTTACTGCCTGAAACATGCTGGTGGCTGAATGAGATGCTCGATAAATCCTTCACTAGGTGAAAACTAAAACTGCTATCTCCCTTTCTGGAGGGTGAGCAAATAGGCCTTGTGTTTTCTCAAATACGTCCTATCTGCAGTTCTATTGTTCGAGGCTCAGAGGGAGTGATTTATTTCTTTAAAGTATCATGGGGATTTCAGATATAATAGCGCTTTGGGACACTTAAATACCAAACCCGAACTGCTATTCAAGGCAGCCATTTATGGTAAGACTGAGAGAAGTCAATGGGCAGAATCCATCTCCATTCCCAGCCCTGCACGCACAGAGCCTGTAAGTCCCCATATGTGGTCCTGCCGCAGCCCAGTGGCTTCAGTACTGTCTGCTGCTGACAGCTGCAGCTGTGGGGAATGACAGGAGAGTCTTGCACGACAGCAAATTCTCCAGCTGTGCTTTTTGCCCACTTCGACCCTCTTCTCTGCCACCTGCGGTCCTGCACAGGTCAGCTCAGCATCTCCTGCAGCGTGCGTGTCCCCTCCTTGGCATCCTTGCGTAACAGGGATTTCACTGTGTGCAGAAGAAGGAACTGGACTGGGGCATTGGTGATTTTAGGTGTTAAAGACTGCAGAGGCTAAACCGGATGGTTTTCTGGAGAAGGAAGGGAAGATTGTGCACGTCTCAGTTTCTCCTGGGCACATCATCTCCTTCACTTAAACCTTTAAACTGAGTCAGGTAAATATCAAAGTCAAGGGTGCTTACATGGGTAATAACTGGGTTAGAAAACAACTGGACAGCTTAGAGAGACTTAAATCTTGCAGGCAGTGTCTTCTCTTCAGGTCACACAAATGGGGGATTTAAGGATAGTTTGGTCAAGGATAAGTGTCCAGGTATTGTTCTGGGGAACATGCTGAGTTATAGGCCTGAGTCTACAATCCCTGATCATGCAAATAGATCCATTATCACTCAGGGCACTTAAGAGCACTCAAGAGTATGGCTGCAGCATTGGACCGTAAATTATCAGTGTGTGCCAAAAAGCCTCACGCAGAAAAGCATCTACAGTTTTGTCAGATGTGGACACCCTCGGTATTTTAGTGCTAATGGCTTGTGTGCTGTGCACTTCATTCTCTTTGGTTCTTGTAAAAATCATTAACCTGTGCTAGCATTTTGTAGGGGTTCATATTTTGGTCCGTGGTATTGTGTCTTCTTAGAACAAAACCCAGTGTGTTTGTTTAAAGGATGGTTATTATAAAAAAAGTAACAAGAGAAGCCTAAACCACTGACAGACGTGTCTTTAAAAATTTATAACCAGTTACATACTATGTGCATGGTAGTAGTACCTTGGGATTGCAGTGATGGGCCAGGAATCATTTGTGCTAGTCGGTGCATAAACACACAACAGAGAGCTGGTCTCTGCCCACATGATGGTTGACCTTCATCAGCTGCTCTGCTGGGTGCAGCTCGCTCTCCTCTAATCCAGCCTTCGTTCTTTCCCCTTCTGCGTTTCTTTCGGGGCTTATGTCTGTGTGTAATGCAATTTGAGAAGGACTATTGTAAAGATATTCCCTCGCCTAAGAAAAGTCCTCCAAGCTTTTCAGCAGCTGTGGAATTAATCATACATAATAATTACATCCGTACATGATCATTATTATACTAGCAGCATATTAACCCCATTAAACAAATACAATAGCATTAATGCTGGAAAAGACAGGAGGGAGAGAGCAAGCTATCAGGATTTCTATTTGGAACAGGAGAAATTCTTGGAGTAACGACTTGTCTGAAAACAAACATCTACCTGAGCCACAGATAACAGTGCCAAGAAGCACAGAAGATGCTCCCACAGAAAAATTAAGATTCTTACATGGTATTTGTTGCTCTGGTGTCACAGTGCTTGAAAGCCATTAGTGGATTTTATTTGGGAGTGAAATATTAGGCTTATAGTAAATAGCTCCATGAAAATGTCCACTTAAGGGTCAGCAGTAGTCGTGAAGAAAACAAATTAAATGTTAGAAATATACAGAGGAAGAAGTGAAAAGTTACTTGCCTGTAAATATACAGTCACTGGCGTAATGAATACCGTGTCCAGTTCTTGCTCCCTCTATTCAAATATGATATGGCAGAACTGGAAAGATGTGGTGAGGAGTGTCGGAGACAATCAGGGGTATGGGAACAGCTTCCCTTCAGTGCAGCTGAATAGACTGCACCTCCTACGATGCTACGACAAAGGGAGACGGGGGAAGATTTCACAGAGGTCTATGAAATCCTAAGCGTCGTTGAGGAAGTGAATTGGCAACAGTTATTCGTTGTCTCTCCTAATACAAAACCAAAGGATTGTAAAATGAAATGAGGAGGTACGAGTCCTGAGGAGGAGACAGTTCTTCACTTACGCTGTCAAGTTCCTCACTACAGAACTTTGTGGATACTAGAAGTCTACTTGAGTTCAGCAGCACAGGACTAGTTCACGAAGAAAGATCCACCGAGGACCATTAAATACAAAGACACTGCCTCTGACTGAGGAAGTTCTTGAGTCACAAATCACTGGAGACTGGGAAAGTATTAGGGAGAGAATCAGCATATGCCATATTTGCCATATTTTTATAGACTTACTTAGGCATGTCGTATTGCCTACTGTTGGATGGATGGACAGGCTTGGCACAGCTCTTCCCACCAAATGTGAGACCTGGAGCTGATTGGGGTAAGAAAAGCAAGTCACAGAATAATGGACTTTCAAGGAGCAATTGTGAGATTTTTGTGGAGGATGTTCCATGATAATCAGACATCCAGTTATAGCGTGTGGTTATCCAGTAATGATTTCAATAGTTTTATATTTCTAAAAGGTCTATGAAAAGTATAATCCATGTTACACTTGCTGGGTATAAAACCGAAGATGTTTCTGGATCAAAGGAGTGCATTTGAAGTGGAATGTATGGTGATGTCTCTCCCACTCTCATAGCTGTGAACAAGAAAAAAAATTTTTTTTTTTTCCGCCTCCCAAAACAAGCAGAAGACTAAACCATTGCTTCCAGGGTAGAACTCTCCTAATTCCAAATTTCAGTTGGGGCTGAAAGTTTAATGCAAATCTGCATTGACTTTACAGAGCAGTGTTTGCAGAAGATCTCGTGACAGGCTGCATAATACAGCCATGCCTGTGGGCACCACTGCTGGAGGTGAGAAAAGCCAGGCTTAAGCATCCTTACATCATGCTGCTACCGTTGCTGTTACTGTGACGCTGTGCATTGATGCTTTCTGATACGCTCTCAGTTAAAGTTCCCACCCCCTCTCCATGGCAGCAGCAATGTATAAAGCCCAATGTATGTCATGGGAAGTATTGAAATGCCCTTATCAGAGGATAGTCACCTTGTGCATCTGGAGAGGTGCCTGTTACGCTTTAGCTGTGTAAACCCAGGCTGAAGCTGCACCTCCTCAGGGCTGGGAAAGTGCAAGGAGGCGGTAAGCTGGCTCCGCAGCCCGACACATGTCCCAGGTGAGGGCTGGCACAGTAAAATGAAGTGGACATGGGGCGTTGTGGCAGCAGAGGAAGATCACCAAGGAACTGAGCTAGGAGGCTGTCTGGAAGCCGCCTTCCTTCCAGAGAGACCAGGGCATTGCTTCCAGGGAGCCCTCGTCTCCTGCCCCTCTGCAGCCCGTCTCCTTGCACAAAACAAGTCATCGATGCTGGCAATTCCCTCCCCTGAGGTCTAACAGTGCTTCCAGGGAGCAGTGCGCTCCTTTCTGCTGCATTTTAAATTAAAGGTGCTTCTGGTCTGTTCTCTGATGACTCACATGTGGTGAAGGCTGCCAGATCCCAACCTCTCCCTTGCGTGATCACTGCCAGCCACGGGAGAGGGGACCTGAGCAACAGAGGCTCAGTGGAATAGGGGAAGGAAAGTTGGCTCCTCAGCAACGTAGTAGGCAGCTCTCAGCTCTTGTTTGATTTACAGAGCAGGGCACAAGCTGCCTCTGGCCTAATCCAGACTTTCCCAATGTGTTTGGGAACAAAAGCTTGGGTCTAATTCTCCTCCCTGCTCTTTTCCCAGTCCAGCTGCAGTGAGCCAGGTTCAGAGCATTCCTGCCCCACTGGCGGAGTAATGGGGAGGTAAAGCCATGACTAATGGAGCAGTGGTCTTCTGGCTCTCAAACTGAGACCTTGTGTTGAGCTGCGCTGCGCAGAGTTGAGCTCTGGGGCTGCTTTGCCACACAATGCTGCCGTTTATTATGTAGGCTAGGAGTGTGGGCATGCCAGCTGGGTGAAATTAAGCTCTAGGCCCAAGGCTTTATTTTACTGCGAGTGTTATTAGTCTGAATTGCAGCATGCTGACATGGTTATACTGCTTTTGGAAATGAGCTGGCTTGCCTGGAGCACGGGTGGGAAAGTCCGTACAGCGTTGTGTTGTACCCTGCAGTCCACAGACCTGAGTCAGGAGTCTTTGGTTGTTTATTTCCTTTCTAAATATAAATTCAAGCAGGAGGTTGGACGCTTTTGTATTGCAGTGTTTTTGTTCACAGGTCAGCTTTATTAATAATGGTGGAGCTTAGGGTAAATGAAAGCAGAATACACGTTATGGTCCCTGCTCCAAAAACGAGAACGTATAAATTATCGTTGATTATTCCCCTGAGTTGTTATTATCAGTTAGTTCCCTTAGGAGGATGATGACAGAAATGGGTCATTAGAAGAATTGCAGATAAACTGATTGCCTTTGCAGATGAGCTCTCAAGAGATGTTTTATGGTTGGGGCAGTGTTGATGGAGACAGAGCAGTCTGCACGAGGAGAGGTTTGGCCAAACCTCTGGAGTGGGCTTATACGGCACCAGCCCAAAATGTGTCTGGCTTCTCGCAGCATTCCTTGATTGAGTGCTTTTCACTCTGGTATTAAATGCAGAGGTGTCGATATTTTATGTATACGTGAACATTGTTCAATTCACTCATACCACAGATGAAAGATGAGTTTAGAGTAAAAATGATCTGTAGCCAGAACTTCTGTTCCAAAGTCTATATGGAAAGGAGATGCGGTGCTAAAATTGGTCTCAGCAAAGTTAGACTTTGTTCCTGCTTCTTCACAGACTTTTGTGTAACCGTGGGCAAGCTGCAGTTTCAGACACTGCCAGATATTAAGAAGTCTCGCTCTTCTTCATGTCAGTGAGATAGGTGCCTGAATAGAAGGTGAGCACTTAGGCATTTTCAAGAATGTAAGCCTTAATCTCTCTTCTCCTTTTGTGCTTGACAGAGGTGGCATGAAAGTAAATACACTGAAGAGCATAAAGTGCTGAGATACCACAGTAATGAGGCCATTACTGAATCGGAGCATGTAATTAGATGGAAAATGTTTGCCTTCATAATGAATAGATGCTCTCACACATACATTCCTCAGTAAATTTTCAAGTTCATCCTTGCTGTAGTTCCACTAATTTCACCGTGTATCCAAGGATGGATTTTCCTTGGCAAAGCCAACCGAAAGGGAGAGATTTCCATCTCAGAGGACCAGACTGGACCGCAAGGAGAGCTAGGAAGTGTTTCCTGATGATACACCTAAAAAAGATGCTGCAAGGAGCACAATGCAGTAAGGGCAAATCACAATCTTAAAATGTAGTTAGTGAAGCAGAATAACAGCTCAGCCTCATACGTACCAGCTCTGCAAAGCAAATTTCAGATGCTAAATATATTATCCACACCTACTCTTTTATTTCTGTTCAGGCAAGCTTGATTCTTTTGGCTGGTAAAATACACCCAGTGGAATAAATTTGAGAAGAATGTGCAGCCTGATTTAGTTGTCACTTGCACTGGTTTTGTGCCTGTGTTTACATGGGCATGAACAGGGCTCCTAGTATTAGCTCTGCCCTGAGCATAGTCTCCCTCCAGCCCGCACGTTCTTGCCTGATTCAGATGATACCTGCAGAATCCCCACCGACCTTGGTACTGTATAGACAGGGCCTTGGTGCAGAATTATGTAGCAGATCTGATGTGTATTAAAGAAAAAGCCTAATTTTCTGACGTTGATCTCTGGAGGAAAATGAAGTATTAGACCAGGAGCAAATACAGAAGGTCTCATCTCCATGAATTCCTTGGTCTCAGCAGTCATTTCTCTTGTGTGTCAGCAGAAACAAGCCCCTTCAGCTTTCTGCCTCTAAATGGGATTGGTTTGGAAAATGCACTGAAATTATGTAGAAAATGTAAGCTTTCAATCTGAAAGAAAGAAAAATTTGAAAATTTGAACAGAGAATTGTACAAATTAGCTGCTTTTTTGTATTTAAAAATCAGCCTAGCAGAGATTTTTCACTATTTTGAAATCCCCTCCTCACAAAAAAAAAGGTGAATACATTAAAAAAAAATAAAAATCCATAAAACACCTACTCCCCACTTACTTTTTATTTCCAGGGAGTTTCCTGCAGCCTTAGACCAGCAACCAGGCCTTCCATGTGAGGAATGCTTCAGTGCACGTTATGGTTTGTCAGTGCAAAGCAAAATGACATCTCTACAAGTACTGCAAGAGATTGTGTCTGGTAGTTATCTTGCGAGGTTTCACATGGAATCATAGAATCAGAGAATTGTTTTGGTTGGAAAAGTGCTTTAAGATCACAGAGTCCAACCGCTAACCTCGCACTGCCAAGTCCACCACTAATCCATGTCCCTAAGCACCACATCTACGTGCGTTTTAAATACCTCCAGGGCTGGTGACTCAACCACTTTCCTGGGCAGCCTGTTTCAGTGACTGATAACCCTTTCAGTGAAGAAATGTTTCCTAATATCCAATCTAAACCTCCCCTGGCACAACTTGAGGCCGTTTCCTCTTGTCCTATCGCTTGTTACTTGGGAGTAGAGACTGACCCCCACCTGGCTACAACCTCCTTTTAAGTAGTTGTATATCGAGCTAGAAGAGAGAGTCCTCTCTTGGGCTTTGTGTTTCTGATGGGTCTGAAGTTGTTACAGAATTCAGTCCCTCAGCACCAGCAACACTTGAGTATTACTGTGGGAATTAGTGCACCTCTTGAGAATGCAGATCTTTCCTTCCCAGATACAATCAGGAAACTTTCATGTCAGAGCTCTGCTTTTCTGTCTAATGAGTAGGTCTTTGTTGGCAACACCTACTTCATCTCCAGTGTTCCGTTGGAGCTAATGATCGGACTGAACTTTCCCTGCAGTAACTCGATAGCCGTACAGCTGTGCAGGCTCACAATTTGCTCCTCGATTGTCAATCTCCTGACAGCTTTTTCAGTGGAACAGTTTGAGAGGAGCGAGGAGCCTTGCTTTGGAGACACAGAAGTGTTTTCACACCTGAAGTGTAATTTCACACCTTGTGTTGCTCAGTAGATAAGTGCGTAAAATAGCACATCAAATGGGAACAGAAGAGGATAGACATGCTGTAGACAAGAGATGGAGGCTTGTTATTTATTTCCTATCTATCTTCAGCACACTCTGAAATAATACTCACTTGCAGAAACCCAGGCACAGATTATGAAGGGGTTAGGAGGGGACTTTTCTAGCCAAGTGATCTGTTACCGTCACATGCAGAGTGAGTGAAAACATACTCTGAGCTGGGTCTGTGGAGCATTGTGACCACAGAGCTCCCACGGTATTAGTGACCACATAGCAGAGGTGAACTGATTAATACAGGTGGCAGCAAGAGTTCTAAGGGTGGTTTTATGGGAACACTGACTTGGACCATCCCTTCCCTGTATCTATTAGGCATTTTTACTCCTTATATTGACTTAAATAGTGAATAAAATTGACCTTGAGTCCACCAAAAAAGTAAGATGAGAATTTGGAAAAACATGATTTTTCGCATGAAACAATCATGTGAGATGAAATCATTTCACTGTGTATGCAGGTTTCCCTTTTCCTTTCCCTCTTTTCCAAGACCCTTTTAATTTGCTATCTCAAATAATAGGTCGTAGAGGTATTCTTCCAAAGGAAAGTGGTGGAGAGGCAGGTGCAGCCAAGAGAAGACAGCTCCAATGAAGCTTTGTTGTGAGTGAGAGGAAGGGAGGGTGCACACACACCATTTGATATGGAGAATCCATAGAGATGCTCAGTTTCTGTTAGGCTTGCTAGGGTTGAGAACCAGATTTCCTGCTCTTTCCAAGTGAGTAGGGCTGAAACATGCATCAGTTTCCTTCCTTTCTTCTCCCCAGCTGAATGTAAGGAAATCCAAGAGGTACTTTTACCTGCTGCTTCTCATCCCATGGATTTTACTAAGGAGAGCAGTCCAGCCCTCCTCTGTTATTCACTGCAGATGAAGCTGCTCTGCTTGGGGTTTTTTAGGTGTTTTTTGAGCATTTGGGACTTTCATTTAATCTTTCACCATGCCGAACATTGTTTCCTCTTCTTTGTCCTAGACACCTATGGAAAACTCTGCCTGCTCAACTCTGTGGGCCAGGAGATGTCTCGCTGCAAGACCTCCATCCGTCGAGGACAGCCCAACCCTGTCTACAAGGAAACTTTCGTCTTCCAGGTTGCCCTCTTCCAGCTCTCTGATGTCACGTTAATGATCTCCATATACAACAGACGCAGCATGAAGCGCAAAGAGATGATTGGCTGGATTTCTATGGGTCAGAACAGCAGCGGAGAGGAAGAGCAAAGTCATTGGCAGGAAATGAAGGAGTCGAAGGGGACGCAGGTCTGCCGGTGGCACACGCTACTGGAGTCCTAGTGGTTACCAGGGCAGCCTGCAGGTCCTGGGACCGTGGGCTGTCTTCCCTTGTTCTCAGTCAGCAGAAAACAGCCATCCCATGGCAGGCACCGTGCTCTGACAGGTTACGTACACTTTAACCTGACTTTTCAGTGTCAGCGGCATGGGTATTAAAGGTGGCAAGGCCTGGGAAGCAATTTATTTCTTATCTTTCCAGGTTGTCCTGCATTTTCTACATTCAAATAATTAACCCTAGGGAAAAGCAGTGGAAAAACCTACAAAATCCTCTCCTTGGTCATTGTCTCACTCATTTTGTCATAGGCTTAATCATCACGGACTGATTTTGATGCTGTTTTCTTCTGGGGTAAACTCTCTTTTCCCTCCCTCCCCTTATTTATATTAATGAAGGTTGCAAATATTCTTGACACGCAGATAGCTCACAGATAGGCTAACCTGCATGCAGATCACATTCTCTCTCTTTTATTATCGTGTTTCTCAGTCCTAGAAATAAGCACTTGATACCACTGTAGACTGGATGATACTTTTTTCAGGCAGCATGGGAAAGCATCTTGAATTCTCTGACAACTTTTAAGTGCCTAGACAGTACTACTGTTCTCCTGTACTAACAATTGGTATTAGGACTAAACACTATTGGTAATTTTAATTAGGCATCCTGTGCACTTGTTAGTCTGCATTGCCATAGGTTTGCACGAGAGATAACTAGCATCAGTTTTATATTGCAATTATACAATGCATGTTTAGAAGCTTACTTGAAGTTCATGGCTTCTTTCATCATGAATACCAAAAAAGACCAGAACAAGCTGCACATCCACCTTTGTGCCTGAATCACTCTTTTCTGCATTATTGTTTTGCCCGTGTGTTACTTTGTTTTTTAAAAGTGAGGTTTATTCAGAAAAGCATTTCTGTGAGCATTCCACAGGAAGGCTTTAGATCTGTGACTTCTCTGCAATTCAGTTAAGCACAAATCAGTTTGCTGAGGGCTCTTCTTCAAATATTCTATCCTGTAATATCTTCTTGGGATCTGAAAGGCGACTTTTTTTGGCACACTAGCAGTAGAGGATGCCAGACCATGTCACCTCATCTTCGGGGCGAGCTCTCCGGCAGGCAAGGAATAGGATCCAGGGGCCCCCCCAGCGGGGCTGCTGGCTCTGCTGAACTAACACCAAAGAAAAGTATTGCGCTTCCTGCCTCTGACTGAAAACGATGCAAGGAGCAGGCTTGCTGGATGAGGTGATGACACTTTTATGTAGTTACTTTTCAGACTATATTGTCATTTTGCATTTTAATCTTTTTTCCGATCTCTACGAGTTGAAGTTGTGGAGGCGATGGATAGGGGACATGTCTTAATCTGCTACTTGACTATTGAAAGTTTAGCAGTTGTTAGCTGTTGCGATGCTGTGTGTAACACAGCAGAGGATGTTAATTGTCTAGTGTAGTGATGATACGTAGGCAGCAGGGTGCTGAGATCTTCAAATACTATCAGCTGCCCTGTCTCCTGTTCCCCACGTTGTCCAAGAGAGGACTGGCATTTCCCCATTCCTGCTGATGATAGCAAGACATGGGAAATATTTCACTGAAAAGGTTTGTCTGTACTGAATCACTTTTTGTTTTGTTTTTGTCATTTACTGAGACCTGGCACCAAATTCTGCCTCCTACTGCACCACAGCCGTCTCCTTCCCTTCAACGGTGCTGTGCAAATCTAACTAGTGCAAATTTTGGCACTGGCTGTTTGACCAAAATTGAGCCTCGGTGCTGGTTTGCATCACATCCAGGCTAGCCAGGCCCCGCGGGGCAGCGGTGTGATACACATGGGTTATTGCTTCGTGTGATACACACAGGCTTTGTCTGTCCTCACGAGGCAGACAGAATAATCTGCCTGTAGAGGGACTTGGGGTATAGGTGATACAAATTACCTCCCGGCCATGGTTTTATATATTCTTATCACTTACCTGTCTGAGCATCATTTTTCCGGTGAGACCGGTGGGTATCCTATGCAGGAGGGTTGTCCTCCACTGCCTAGATAAGCTGGCATAATACCTGCTTTGCACTGCCGGGGCTGTGTATCGCAAAGCAGGATCTAACCCAAATACAGCTCAGCAAACAAATACATTTTTGACTGCACTGTTAATGCTGCTGTATTACCAATGCGAGAGAAAGTGAGCCTTTGAGTGGTAACCAGCAGAATAGAAATGGTTTTTTATTGTGTACTTTTCTTCTAGAAAAAAAGTAAAGGAAACAGCCCAATTCAAAAGGTGCATTTGCTGATTTCAGTTGTTTTCCAATCTCTGCATCTTTTTTCCTGAACTGTGTAAAATGTATATACAAGTGTTTATAAGTAATTTTATTATCTGGGATGTGTATGTATAATAAAATGAATGAGATTCTCTTCATAACTTCTTGAACCTGCAAAGTGTTGCTTATGCTTAATGATTAGCTAAGGGAAAAGTATAAGTTGATAATATGTTTCAGCAGTGAACTGGAGATAACCCAGATTTATAACAGTGTGATTGAAAAAAAATTCTTGGAAAAGATAATTTTAAAAAACCAATGAAGTAAACTGGTTTTGGACTTCCATGCCGTTTTCACGTCAAGATCTTTTCTGAAGATACAGCATTAACGGAATTGAATTTTAATATATAATTTCAGTGTACTGGGAGTCACAGGAAAGCAAGTGAAAATAGCTTAAATAGAGTAAGTTAATATCTGAGCACACGTTAAAACTTTGCTCTCAGATGGAAGCAGGTTGCTGCATCCTTGTGACAACATTTTGGCCTGATATTTTACCAGAAAACATTTGGAGGGAAGGGAAAAGGGATGAGGCAAGAGGAGCACTGGGGGGTTGGAGCTGCTGCTAAACCTGTTGGCACATCCGCGCCTTAAGCAGTGTATTTGTGGGGTTCATTAAGTTCCTACTGAAGCAATGGGAGGAATTTAGGGATCTTGGGATGAACACAGTGCTGGGGGTGCTCATGCTTGCTAGCTGTACTTCGGGATTTTTGTTGCTTTTGTGGTTTATTTTTCTTCTCAGTATTGACTGCCTGTGAAATGAAGGCTTTGCAGCAGCTCCCCCGTATTCCAGAGCTCCCATAATTCTTCCAACTGACAGATTGAATTAGTCATTGCTAATATTGATACAGGCTCCGCTCGTGCTCATGGTCTTTCTTATGTAAACACCACTGCCCTTTCAGTCACTGCTTTAACCCCTTGTTTTCTTTGGAAGTGGCTGAATTTCTGGAACGATTTCCATTCCTTGGGAATCTTGACTTGCGCTTGGCTCTCCATTGGTGCTGGTCAGTAGACTTGGGGCCCTGTGCTCTGCTGGCCTCCATCGACATGGATGCTGATGCTGATGCCCAATCGCTGTTTCTGTGGGGCTCCAGGAGGGGAGAAGAGTTGTGGGAGGGCCATGAGGAGTTCAGCGAGTGGGAAAGCAATGGCTGACCTGGTTCTGGGAATGCTTGCAAGTCCTAATGCTTGGAGGTTTTCTAATGCACTCAGGTTTTCTAAGACAATTCATCCCCTTTTGACACCACTGTCTGGTATTCCCTTGTAGCTTATTTGAATTTTCTTCTCTTGGGGGGGAAAAAAAAAAAGCCTGAAAACCCACAAAATCATTGTGTGGGAAGGAACTAACTGCGCTGGCATAAGCCCAGAATATTGTGGGCAAGTGGTCTGGATACATCTCTGTATCTCGAACAGCGTCGTTCAGCTAGTTGCAGTCTGTTCCTTCCTTGGTCTCTCTCCAGCCAGCACGCCCTTGTCCTGCTAGGCTCTGTGCTGTTATTTTATTTTTTGTTTTTAATGTGTATCAACAACAGAACAGAATGATCTCACCACGTTTATATTCCCTGTAATAATGCTGACTTTCAACTGATGCCCACAGAAATGAGTACCTCTTTTAGCCCACTGAGCTACAGCTATAGCTTACTGAAGTGCCCATTTGTAAAGGCTTTATCTGGATCATCTGCTATGTTGTTGGATTTGTTCGGGTTTCCTTTTTACCGATGTCTTTAATTACCTGGACCCTGCTGTTGCCTGCTCGCTCCCGTCGCTCTGGCTTGTCTGCATTTCCCTTGCAGGGTAATGTGGGGTGTGTAGCTCCTGGCGCACACGGACAATACTTGGATATATTTTTAGCGGCTGCAGAGCCCAAGAAGTTATTTGGTGCTTTACATAGTCAACTGATCTTCAGTCATGAATGCAGCCATGAATGTCTTTAGATGTTCTTGGACGCACAGAACCAAAGGCTGCCAGCTGCTATTGATCATTTCTCCAGCATAAAGCCTAAGGTGGCAGCTTGGCAGAGGAGCAGGCGATTCCTCTGGTGGCAGTTCATTTTCTCCTTCAATTGAAGCTGGCAATGACCTTGGAGCTAGCGTGCCTGCAGAGCTTGCTTTCCACTCCCATATTTATCATCGTCTTTAATCTGTGTGATCACTGCACTTCATCTCTCTGCCTCTCAGCTGCCTTCTGCCCTTCAGCACAAAAGGTGGACAGAAAGGCTGAGCAAAGAATACGGCCTTCCCTATCGCATTGTCCCCGGGCGCAAGGGGACCTGACTCCTGGAGGGGTCATCTTAAAGTTATGATGCTCATTATCAAGACCTTGACTCCCTGATCTCTAGTCTGTTTGTGGAGTTTGAAGCTTGTTGTTTGGGCTGTGATACTTTAATAATTACCGTTCACCTCAACATGGACTGAGTTAATGGCAGAGGAAACAACCTGTTCTGTATTTGCTTGCTGCTTTTTTTTTTTTTTTTAAGCATTGTGTTCTGTAGAAGGGCAACAGAGCCTGAAGGAATTAGTATGCAGGAGAATCCACTTTCCATTTAAAATACACTAAGTGTGATGTTTGTAACTATGGTTTGAGGGAAAAAAAAAAAAAAAAGCAGCCAGGGTTTGTAGAAGAGCTCACGCTTTGAATGAGGCAGGTTTTTTCCCTTCAGCATGCGCTACCCCAGCAAATACATTCTCATACCCCAGGCAGTGATGCTGGCTCGCAGCTGATCTGCTTCTGTGATAAAAGCAGCCAGAAGCTGACAGATCCTAAAGCTTGGAAAGACATACAGGATAATTCAACATAGCTGGTTTGGGTGTTTATTTGGAATCTGGTGCAGATTTAACAAGCTGTCATGCAAGAAATGAAAACCCCAAGCAGTGGCCAGGAAGGTGCTGGGGAGGGAAGGCTCTCGGAGTGCTTGTGCCGCTGTAGGGCTGGGAGTTTGCTCACCCTGTACTCCAGAAAGCAGCACAGCCGGGCTGCAGCAGCATCAAGCCTGAGCTGAAACCCAGTTTCTCTGCATGATTCCCTAGCTCCAGATCTGCTGAAGGCATACAGCTTTTTTTTTTTTTTTTTTTTCAGTGCAGAGCGAGCTTATGTCTTCCTGCAGCCTACGCTGTAGGCCTTAAGAAATGAATGTGTAAATATTTTGTCTCTCACAGCAGCCCAAGGTCATCTTTCTGGAACAGCAAACAGGCACAGAATCCAAAGAAGATCAGTCTGTCATGTGAGTAAGGTTAGCATCTGCACTTACAAATGACAAAGGCTATTAATCCTCATGCTGTAATCCCCAAGCTGTTTGCCAGCTGGCAGCAGGAAGATGTTCCCGCTCAACCCACACAGCTATCCATGTTTTTTCACCTTTATGAAGCAGATATAGGTCAATACTGTAGCCTGGATAAAGAACTTGGTAGATGCCATTCATCTCTTCTAGGCGTTACAATCCTTCTCTTCTCTACAGGAGCCATCTGTACAAACGAGGGTGTAAGAGGAGAGCTGCGGGCTGGGCTGTCCCTGGGCTGCTCCCCCAAAACAGAAGGCTGAAGGTGAGATTTTCTGCCCCCTCTCTGCTCCTGAGTTTCTTATGGGAGGATACATTTTGAGATCTTGCTGCAGAGCTGAACAGCCCGAGCAAAGCGCTGTCACTAGACAGGTCTTTACACACAGAGCAGGAAAAGCCAATGCTTCTACAAGGCAGATGTAAGTCCAGTGTTGAAACATTTTCAGTCCTAACTTGGGAACCTGTGTGGGATTTGGGTATTACCTATCACAGGGACATAAGACCTGAATCCTATGAGATAGCACTGATGAAGGAAGTCTGTGCTGCTTGACAGCAATGCAGGTGGGCTGTGGTGGGCTGTAAGATCTTGTGCAACAAAAAACTACAGCACCGTGTCGCATCCTGTGAGCATTAGGCAGCTGAGGCTGGAAAAAGTTGAAGAAGAAACCCAAAAGCCAGATGGGAGCTATGAAGATCCGTTCAGACCTGTTAGTTGCTCATCTCTTCAGAAAACTGGAAAGCAGATTGTTGGGGTTTACTTAATAGAAGTGGTTTAACAGATACCGCAGCTCCTGGGGCAACTGCAGGTGCGAGGAAGTGAGGACATCACCTCCTGGTGTTTGAGTTTCCTCCTGGCTGGAATGGGTGACCACCAAATAGATACCAAATACCCTCTAATGTCATATCCAGCATGGGCTCATCTCATTGAGTAATGAGAGATGAAAAGCTGAGCTTGGCTATTGGCAAAGAACGATAAAGATTCAGGATTCAGACAAAAGCTGAATTCTTTCCAGAGTCACACAAACAGTAATTAGCCTTGACCTCCAGGCATTTTATTGTGCCAAATGCTTTCGTCTCCCTTAATTTCTCAGACTTAGGAGAACATTGCTAATTTCTCTCTTTGTTAACAGCTGGGAAAATCTCATAATTTTGCCAGCTTTCCTCATCCCAGTTGTGTCTTGTTAACGCTTTCCAGGTGCTTTTCCTTCACACTGTCTCCATCATAGCATCTCCCATCCTCTCATTAATGTCTGTAGAAATCTGCTCCAAGTCAGGTCCATGCCTCGTAGCAATATTTTATGTTGATGGTGCTCAGGATAAAACTTGTCCTCCAATCTCTTGCTGTCACTATGTGGCACCTCAAGCACAAGTTTTCCAATTAAGCTGGTACCACATCTCTCCCGTAGTCCTCTACTGGCACTGCTGCAGTTTTTGTCTTGCAGGGCTGTATTCTCAGCTGTAACTTCATTGACTTTTTCCCAGCAGAGAGTTTTGTTTGTCAAGAAGAGTAAGTGAAGTAATCATTTGGTAGACTTAGCATTTAAATACTGCGTGGCATTTATATGTGTATGTATAAAAATGTTTTCTGTGGTAGAGTGCCCCCAGGCATCTGCATGAAGCACATCTCAATGGATATTTGACTGTTGATTTAAATATACTGTATATAATAAGTTATTTTTAGTGTGTATTGGCTTCTTTCTATGTTGGAGCGATACACCATTTCTGGCAGGTACAGGGTTTTGTTGTCCTACAGCTGGATGCTGGAGAGGCAGTGGCTGAGGTGTGTGTGCATCTCCTTCCTCCATAATCCTTCCCCTTCGCCAGCTTTGCGGCTGGACGTCCATCACTGCCGGGCTGCGTTGCCGCAGGACAGCGTTGTAAGCCCATTTACTGCATCTCCCTCCGGGCGTTTAGTAGAATAATCCGCCTTTAAGGTTCTTCCTTTTGTCGCTGTCATAGCCTCAGCACAGACCATGGGCAGGTAGCGAGCTGGTTGGTATTTGGAGTAATTGAGCCCTGTGGCTGAGGGTGCATCAAGAGTCATAGAGATCTCAGGTCTCCTTTCCCAGCCTGAGATACACAAGCACAAAATTTATCTATAAATTGATCACTTTAAATAATAAGAAAAATGCCAGGTCCCTCACTTCTGTTCGTGCAAAAGCAAGTCTTCTAGAGCTTGAATTATTGATGAATTTTTTTTTTATGATAAATACATCTATAAAAACAGAATTGTTCATGTTGTGAAGGTTATAAGAAACAAATTCAAATACCCTTTTCACTTTTGTAAAATTCAAAGATTTGCACTGAAAATTGTACCTTCAATCTAGTTAATAAATAGCTCGTATTGACTGGTGAAGCCACTGGAATGGTATGAGCATCATTTCACTTGCTGTGTGTGTGATTGAAAGAGATATCTGAAGTGCAAAACTGTGATAAAAAAAGATGGAAAAATACGATGAAAAGATGTTTGGATATTCAACAGGAAGAGTGGTACGGGTTTATTCTTAGCTTTTCATGTACTTGACAATGAAACATTTTTATTCTACTTAAGTGCTAACGTGCATGATCATACAATATATTGCCTCTTGCTAATTACATGCTGCGTTAGGAATACTAATGTCTAGATGATATCTGACTGGGAAAAAAGCATTAAACACGGCTTCTGCAGAATTCTGGACTGAAATTACCCACACACACATACAACCATCCACACCTTAGAAACAGTCTTATTTTGTTACAGTGAATGGTGTTGTTACAGGTTTTTATCAATAAAATAGAAGCAGATGGCTCATGTAGACATGCAAGACCAGCATTATCTTTCTTTTTGTTCATACTGTGGCAGAACCGAGTGAATATGCATCTAGGAGAGGTGGACGTGTTTTGTTCAGAACAACGATGCAGGTGTCTGGTGCATAATACATGACAGGGAGGAATGGGAAATATTCCCCCCCCACCTTGGTCCCCCTGTCCATCCGCATGGACAGAGCGGCCCTGCGACTGCAGGCGGAGGCTGCTGGGGGGCTTTGGGGAACTGAAGATGTTCCCATGCCCCACTGCGTCTCTTCTTCCTCCCTTAGTATACTGCCTTTCAGCCAGCTCTACGTGGGGAAGGAAAAGTGCTGGCTATGCATTCGATGTCTGCTCTTCCCCTGGCTCTCATCCATCCCCTGGCAGGAGTTGGGGGAGCAACCCCTCGCACCTTCTCTGTGGTGGACCCTCAGCCACCCTTTCTCCTATACGCCAGCGGATGTGTTGGTACCTGCACCACAGCATGTGTGGGTCAGTGTCACCAGTGTGTCTCCTGTGTGTAGATAACAGCTTTGTTGACATCCTGGCCATGTGTATGGGACACAGAGGGATGCCCCCATAGTGGTTGGCGTGGCCGTAGGTTGGATGTGTCTTGGTTTGGAAACAGGTAAGAGCACAACCGTTGGGCTGGAGAGCTGAAATTGGGCTGATAGGACACCAGCATCACTGCAGCGGTGAGGGATATGTCTTTATCACTTACACTTGCATGTACCTTTGGTCATGGTGTATTTGTGTGTGTGGTATCTTCTGCCAAGTGGCAGTTTAATCTGTGCCTACATTAAGACAGAGAAAGACAGAAGCTAAAAAAATTTCCCAATTGGTGATTTTGATCTGGGGGTAGTTTGTTCCTCTCAGAATAACAGTGCTGTCTTTGAGGGAGACATGAGAAACCACGATTCCTGAATCCCTGCTGGCATCCGCAGGGCTGGCTTTCCAGGACCAGCCCAGAAATAGAGTTTCTTTTTCTGGTGACAGTCAGTAGCTTCAGTCTCTGGAAGCCTCAGCAACGGTGGCCAATATGAGCTGTGTCTGAATACGCGGAAAACCCAGCTCAGAGCTCCTCATCTGAGTGATGGCAAGGAAATGGGATACGCTGGGAGGCTCAGAGAGACATGAGGGAGTTCAGAAAAACTCACCCTACTTGGTACAAATTGGTGATGAAATACGTGTTTTGCTAAGGACTAACATTGGTGGCTGCAGAGGGGAGCCTGGGGGGTTTGCTCTGGGTTGCAGTCATCTCCCCAGCAGCTCCTCTGGGCACAGAGGGGGATCTGCAGAACCAGACGCTGTTTGCAAGTTGCTCTGGGTTTTGGGAGCTTGGCTGGGTGCTGCCGAGGTGGGGGCATGGCCCAAGTCAGTACTGGGGCAGCGCTTTCCTGGCCTGATTATTCGTAACGCCATTTCACGGCATGCATTTTTCTGAAAACCACTTAAAATTCACCCTGCCCATCTCCCGGCCTCAATTCCCCTACCCACTCCACACTATTTCTCCCACGTAAATAAAATTCTGAGGAATACTGGCAATTACTCTAAAAACTTGGGCACTGCTGGGGACACCACACTTGCTTCTCTGTTCCCACAGCCTCACGATGTCCTTGCAGGGATGTCCTCAGCCACCGCCTGGTGACGAAGGAGCTGTCGGTATTGTCGCAGTGGGTGGGTTTTCTCACACTGATCGCCAGCACGGGGCAAACCACACTGGGGTTTGGTTTATTCCTGCAGGCAGACTGCCCGTGTCCCCGCGCAAGCTCGGCACACGCTACGGTGAAGCTGCTGGCATTGAACTCAGGGAATGGTCTGTTTATCTTGGGGCCAAGGTTTGGACAGCTTGGCTTAAATGACTGATCTGAGGCCACTCATAAAGTAAGTAGTAAAATACTCGGGCTTTCTGTGTGCGTGGTGTACAACACCGCCGTGCAAATACGACTTTGGGCTTAGCAATCTACTTGTTGCTCTTGCTGGGACGCCTGTGATTCAGCACACGCATGTGCGGATCTTGCCGGGCTCCCCAGCGGCTCTCAGCTGTGTTTTGTTTTATTGTTCTGATTATCCTGTTCTTCCTCTAGCTGCATTTCAATTACTTGCTCAGAGCAGCTTCATTCCTTGGCGAAGCACCAAGTATTGTTTTGCCAAGACATCCCTGATGTCATCCTAATTTTGACCAGTTGGAAAAGTCACATTTAGTCGGGAAACTAAGTTTTGAATTTCAACGAAAGAGTGATATCATTTTTCATGAGAGGGTGAAAGCATTCCCACTTCTCAATCAGCTCGGTTGAGGCTAAAGAAGCTGAGCTGTCTGCCATCTGTCTCCTCGCCAGTCTCTCCCCCACCATCAACATTTTTGAACAGGTTGGCCAATTTCAATCACATTTGAAAGAAGGGTAACTGTCTCAAAGACAATTATGTTTCTATAAATTTTGTCACCTGACAGGGGATCATTTACAGAGAAGCAGAAAGAAGTAGGTTTGATGGCCAAGGGTCAGTCAGCTGGTCCATCACGATGGCATGCAGCTCCAGACCAGCTACAGCGGGTGGTGTCTGTTGTGCTGTCTCTGAGCTGGTGGTGTCCAAGGGAACATGGTGGAATTTCATTGTTGGTGGGGAGGATGTAGGGGATAAAGAGGACAAACGTGTAGGAAAATGGACTTCATTAGTTCTGCTCTTCCCCAGCTTGTTTCTGAAGTTTTTTGAGGTTTTTTTTTAAATGTAAAAACATAAAAAAAAAAATTTAAACTACTGACAAATTTTCTTATACAATGAATTGGAAGGTAGAGCAGAAAAAGAGTTCTAGTACAGGAAAAACAGAAGGAGAAAGAACTGGTCTTTTAGGATGAAATGCGAAGGCTGCATTTGAGATGCAGGCAGGATTAGCCTCCCAAGTCATCCGGTCCTTCCAAGGTTGTCCAACCATTGGGAAGCATGAAGAGCATCCAGAGACTGGAGCCACTTGTCTCCACTGGCCGCGACAAGCCAACGGCTGGGAAAGCCTTTGAGGGTCTTTGTCTGTCGGAGGTAGCTGAGTGGGCCAGGCCAGGGATAAAAATTGATCCAGGATGTAACTCCTCACATCTGAAACTGCTCAGCATTTCAGGTAGAAATCCTAAACATTTCAGTTACATTTTGTCTTTTGAAAATACCTTCTGCATGCTGTGTTTAGAAATACAGCACGTGTGTAGGTATATGCTGCCTCGGAGGGATGGTGCTCTTATACACACATCTTTTGAATGTTTGGTGCTTAAATTCAAAAGGGCACATTAATTTAATTCATTTTTCTTTAACAGTTGGCTTGAGGAGATGTAGCTGCTTTGAAATGAAAGAACTGATTTTTTTCTAATTCTGTGAGGCAGTTAAGGTAAAGTAAATGCTAATGTTCTGGGGTTTTATATTCCCAATTGCTCTAAACCATTTAAAAATATATATTTATTATAGCACTGACTATGCTAGACAATCTTGCTTTCAAAAGACTAAAAAAAAAGGCTAAAAAAAAAAAAGCTAATCTTCTATTGTCTGCCTGTCCAGGTTTTATCTTGTGCAGTACACATTTAAAGTCTTATCTTTTCAAATAATATCACTGTCAACAGAGACTTTGGTCCCAGTTCACGATTCTGTTTAATTTCCATTGCATTAAAACATCGTACGCTTCAACTGGGCAGTGATTCCCGACCAGGCGTCCCTGGCAGAAGGGAAAGCTCCTCTTCAGACGGGGAGGGGAGGTGATCTCTTGTGCTCCCAGGGTAAGAGAAAGGGGGTGGGATGGGGTGGGGTGGGATGGGGCATCTGCTGTTCATCTCAATGGAGGTCCCTTTCAGCCAGCTGGTTTATACCGGCAGGGGATTTGTTTCCCTGTGCTCTCAGCCCTCTCAGAAAGGGGACGAAGAAAAACAGCTAGACTTGGATTGCAGAAGAATTTCCTCCGGGCTGATCAAGGGATGGCAATGCGTCTTGGAGTCAGCCGGAGAAAGATCAGCTGACCTTTTGGCTGTAAATTATTGCCAGCTAATAAGTCCTGCTTGTGTGCTAACAGGAGACGGGAAGATGTGTCTTTGCAGCAGAAATTGTGTTGAATGTTAAAAAAAATACAATCAATTTCAGGAAGACTGGAGTAACTAAGCCTGTCGTTCATTCAGCTCTTAGACATAGAGTAGGTGCTTGTGTCTTCCTTTTCTATCTCTGCTTACAGAAGTGATATTACTGAATTAATTATGACATCTTTGCGAAGAGCTGAAGAATCACTCAAGTCCTCTATTCAGCAGCAGAGAAATGTCAGATTCATCTCACAGTAAATTTAAAATTACACCAACCTGAGCTATCGCTACTGGCAGCATAATAATAAGGCAGGTAATCAAAATCAATTAAATTCCAGTGCCTTCTCATTGTCCTAGAAAATTCAAATTTGAAGTCAGTTTGAGTTCATTTGACTTCTCAACAAAAGAAGCAGAGCTTCACAGATAATTTGAAGTAAGTATATGGCCGTGACTGATGTTTTCTCAAACTGCAAAGACGAGAAGGAGCTCTGTGTGTGCACGTGCATGTCAGTGCATGCCGAGTACCAAATACAACTCAAAAGCCAACGGAGTGACTGGTTTGAGGCTGCTGTGCTGACGTACATTAGCTAGGACTTGGGCCTGCCAAGACTCAGTTTGTTAAAATTTGGATGAGATATTGATCAGGTGAATGCCAAATGAAGTGTGCCTCCATTCACACTGTGTAAGAGGGAGGAGGACTGAGCCTGGTGCGTGCTGCTCTGCAGGACCTTCACGGAGACCCTGGAGCAACCAGAGGGAGGGGAGCTCCGTGTGTCCTTCCAGCAGTGACATGCTCAGATATGTGTGGGACACCCATCTTCCAGATCACAAGGGGATTGCCCAGGAACTCCAGATGCTGCCAAAATGAATTGTGTTCTCATAGCACCGTGCCTTGTTTTTGGCACTGGCTGAGCCTTTGAGTCACCTTCAGTAGTAGGATGGGACATGGGCTAGAGTGAATGACCACTCGGACAGGGGTGGCAATGGCACGAGCATGAGGCTCTCAGGAGCCGTGATGGCATCCATGGTAGTTGTGTTGTGTGGACGTAAGCACAGCTGGGAGACACAGAAGAAAATTTATTGTCTAAGGAGGTTTTTTCTCTTGGGGAAATGTGCTGAGCAAAGCCCAGGCTGTGTGCTGCTGGGGCTGATCTAAGGCGGTGTTGTGCTGGTAACTTCAGTGCAGCCATTGGCACCAATCTGGCTTTCCAGAGAAGCTCATCTGGTACAACCCCTTTTCCCAAATCTGGGAGTGGCACACTTCTTCCAGGGAAGACCCCTACACATATCTGGCTGGAGAAACTGGTTTTGTAAATTTTATTTTTATTTTTTAATACTTTTATACTCTCCTATCTGCCAGTATCTACCTATAGAGTTAAGATCTTCGGGAAAGAGACTTTCCCTCTTTGTGCACACTGCCTTTCACAGGTAAGATTTTACTTACTCCTTTTCAACTTTTTCTGAGCCTTGCTGGCTGGCCCCTTGCTTATGAGGGTAGGCTGAGTCTGATATCCCACCTATTGCCACAAGGAGGGTGTTCAGTAGTAAAATCCCCCTGTCTGGCTGAGATGGAGGAGTTGTTCCACCCCACAGTGACCTGCTGTTTTGTTTGGGAGAAGAAGAGGTTTTTGGGTTGTTACGCTGTGTGGTTTCTATTCCTGCAGCAATCCCAATTTCTGCCCATGGGATTTCAGAGTGCTGTGGTGCCTCTTTGGGGTCATGGGTGTATGTGCCAGGGTGAGGCCCAGGGCACTGTGGTGGAGCATCCCAAAGACTCGGGGAAAAAACAGTGCACCAAGATCTAGTGGTGGGCATGGAGGAAGGAGGGAGCAACATAAGTCGGGGGGGAGAGGAGAGTGACCCAGAGAGAGAGCAGAAGATCTTGGCTCTCAGCTCTTACTGCCAGCTGTCCCAAATTGGACTCACCGCTCCCTCCAGCCTTTCCAGGCACCGGGTTATGTTTCTCCCAGTCCTGCCCTGAAGCGAGCACAGCTCTCGCCCCCTCCCCGTGCTGCAGCGGGCACCCGGCACCCCTGCGGCTGCCCCTCCGCTCCCTACAGCAGTCAGCCTGCCCTGACGGGAGGTTTTCTAACCCCCTCTCCCCGAGGCTCGGAACAGTCCTCCCCTCTCCTAGCTCTGGCTTTTCACATCCCCATCCCCTGCCGCGACGCCCCGGGCAGCTCCTCACCGCCTTCCCAGCTCTGAGCCGCGGCACCTGCTCCATCCCGGGCTCACCCCGCACCCGGCGTCCCGCCCTCCCCGTCCCGTCCCGTCCCGTCCCGCCGCGGAGCATCCCGGTGGTGGGACCTCCCCCTCCTTCCTTCCTTCCCCTCCCTCCTCCCCTCCCTCCCCGCGGCCTCGAGTCGCGCCAGTGATGGAGAGAGCGTCACCGTCTCCTAGCAACTCTCCTAGCAACGCTCCTAGCAACCGGGCAACATCTGCTCCCGCTGGACCAATCCGCGCCGGGAACATCTGGGCACCCACCTCCGCGGGCTGCGGCCGGGAGGTGATGCGCTCCTCAGTGGCTGCAGGGACCCGCAGGAGCTGCCACCACCACCACCACCTCCACCACCACCACCTCCTCCAGGAGCAGCAAACGGCTCCGAACAGCGAGGGAAGGACGGGGAACAGCCCTCCCTCCGGAGCCGGGCCTCGCTGGGTGAGTGTCGTCGAGCTGGCGGTGGCTGGGGACAACGAGCCGTGGAGTTGCCCGTGGCAGCGAGCTGGCGTGGGGCTTTGCTGGTGGGATCTGCCTGAACGGCTTTAGCAGGTGGCTGTTGGCGTGGAGTAAGTTTTGTATTTGTTTGTGAGCTCTCGGCTTTGCTGCATGGTGGAAGAGGGCAAAGAGCTGAGAGGGAGGCTCGCCGCTCGCCCTGCAGTGCTACGGGCTGTGGGTAGAGGTGCCTGCTGCTCTGCCGGACTCTAGCACGCTCTATGAAAGGTCATTTTAACCAAAGTCATCTTTTTACGGTCAAAGCTGAACTCTGAAAAGTAACCACAGCTAGTCTTTCATTGCCTGTTAGCGAAGTATCATCCTCTGGGATGAGACAACTATCTAAATATAGATGTCTTACAGCTGCGAGACATGAATACACACACATACACACTCTCTGTTTCTTTCTCTCGTGCTGGATTTAGACCTGTTTATTTTCATTCATGTACATAAAAAGTGTGTCTCTGCACACATATGTGAAAGTGCATAGTTTGGGTATGCACATGCATATCTGTGATCATTTTTCCCCCAGGGTGGGACATGCTCTTACTACAGCGTGCTAAATACTCCCCGCAGAAGGCAAGGCATCAGCCGGATGCTGCTGCATCTGCTTGCAGCCTAGAAACTGTACCGTACGCAAGGCAAACACTGAAACATGTGTGCTGCAATAATTCTGTTAAATAAAAATGGTAATCTGACTTTCCCCAGACCTGTATTACTCTGCAGGCAGTGTGGGTGTGTATGTGCGTGTGTGATGGGAAATTAATGCTACTACTCAAAATAATGGTGTGTGGTTTTAATAGTACCCCTTTAGCTTCCCTCTGAGGCTGACAAGAATTAATGGAGAAAATAATGTGCCATTTTAAGAGGTGGTGTTCGGGCTGGTAATCATGTTCTAGCTCAGGAAACTTCCGGATATTTAGAGGAGCAAGCTGTATTTTTACAGCATTTGCTCCGAGAGGATTACATATACTGCTGAGAGTCTGAAATGATTTTTCTTAATGTTTTATTTTACTTTTCTGATGTTTGAAAGGGAGTCCAGGAAGCAAGGTCAAAATTAGAGTATTGGATGTGACACCAGAACTCTTATTGTTCCTGTTATCAAGCCCCAAGTGGCTGCTGAAATAGCACTTTCCTCTCTCGTGGTCCAGCTACTTGCCGTGTCTGTCCTGACTTTGCCACCTGAACCATGTGTGTTTCTCCTTGATCCACCACGGCAGGTAACCCTTCAGCAGTGCTGTGCTGCCAGAAATGCTCGCTGAGCCCGTGCGAGGAGGAATTCTTACCAGAACTGCTGAGATTATCCCAGAAAGACCCTTTGCAGATTGACTCCGCATCCTCAGGTAACTAACAAGTTTGCAGACTTCAGCTGGTCGGGTTTGCCTGCGGAGTGAGGGAAATTACTTGGATTAGTGTTGAAAGGAGGTGAAGCTGGAAATGTGATTTTATTCTATTGATAAAAGCAGTGGAACTGCAAGGAGCGAGACAGGAGCAGTTACTCAGTTGTTGAGTCTCGTGTCTTTATGCACTCGTGAGAGCTATTTAGGTGCTTATGCCTTGCACACACGCGTGCCCAGGGAGAATTTGCAATTAGGGAGATCAAAGCACTCAGCAAACTAAAAGAAAGGCAGTTTTAAAGTGCAAAGCCAGGAGCTCCAGCCAGCAGACAACAGCGTGGCTGTGGGTCCTCACCTTTCCGTGGGTCAATTAAAGGGGGCTCTCTGCCTGAGAGAGGAGTGAGACCCTGTGCTCTGGAAGGACTGCAATCGATCGGGAGTCCGTGTGAAATCCTGGGACTCGCATGTGTTTTCGATCCACATGTTCATCTGCCTGTGGTCTGGTAGCTTTGCATGATCAATTGGGAATCCTACAGTGGGACCAGCTGCTTTTCCTGCCCCTGGAAGAGGGGAAATGCAGCAGCAGAGCATGGGAAATCAGAGGACGGTTTCAGCTGAGCACTCCCTAATTGCAAGCGCTGCTAAGGTTAGAGACGGGGAAATTTATCGCTGCAGTTTGACAGCAGTCGCAAGGACACGATGATATTTCCTGCCATGTCAAAGTCACGTCTCCTGCTGATAATAAATGCCAATTTCTGTGTGCTCAGAAGCCTCAGGTTTTCTATTTGTGCATGCAAGAGATGCTCAGAAATGGTTTCCATCTCAGCCAGCTTTAGCTTGCATATTGATTATCCTCCCTTACACTGCGAGAGGAAACCCTGCAGGGCACCGGCACGTTTGACTCACCGCTTTCCACGCGCAGCGACGGCAGGTCTGGCTTGGCCAGCGAGCCTCTGTGCTTCCCCCCTGCAGATGTCTGCATCAACAAGCCGAGAGTACCTGCTCATACAACCCCTTTCACTGCAGCACCGAGCAGGCAGGGATTAATTTTCTTCCTGAGGAGAGGTAGGAGAGGTGGAGGCACAGGCAGGTGTGGGAAAGCTCCCAAGGTCTCACGTACGAGCTCTGGGGCAGAGCTGCTGTGCAGACCCAGGGCTTGCAGATCCCTCTCTGTTGCCTGAGATGGAAAAGCACAAGCTTTGGGGTTTTTTTAACTGGCTGTTCAACCGTTTGTTAAACCCCATCTCGCCTGCTGTCTGGGCTAGCTTGCAGCCCTGTGGAAATCACCCGGCATTAACTCGTGCCCAAGAGGGGCTCCTGTCGCTGGGGTGATGCGGGAGCGCAGGGGCCAGATGAGGAGAATTTCTTGCCATTTGCAGTTCAACTGTGAAGTTGCCGTGTTATAAATCTATTTCCAATCCAATTTAGATAAGATAACGTTCTGTCCAAACATGCCTAATAACTCTGTGGGTACCACACCATAGAGCACTGTAATTATTCCTGGAGAAATAAATAGGAACAGGCACATTTTGATCTTTTGAAAGTACAATTAAAGACCTCGCAAAGCTGCATTTGAGAGATCCGGGCTTGAGACAGAGGCGTCTATTCCCTCACTGCCGCGTGTGGGATTTATGCTTCAAACTTCCATTAGCGTTAATGGCAGCTACAGCTGCCGTGCTCCGATGTGCCATGCATTCAGAGCAGGCACGCACCGGCGGGGTGTAAACACTGGCCAGCGTGAGCAGACAGCCCCTGCCCTGTGGCTCCCGAGCCCTGGCACCGCTGCCCGCTGTTGCAAATTTTACCGAGTCCTTGGTGACTAGCAGAGGGCTTGCAGCTCAACGCTGGCGGGATGCTGAATGTGCTTTTCTGTGGTTCATCCAGGCTGGAAGGACAAACCTCACGCTCAGGACTCAGCGCTATACTGTTTAGTCCCCATGGGGGAATTTGGCCCCGTGCCTTGCCTTGTGGTGTAGCGCTGAAAAAATGTAATGTGATTAAGATGTATCTGTCTCTGAGCCTGACTGAGGCAGAGGCAGTGACTCATACCACCTTGCTGTAACTGTCAAAACACTTGGCTCGAGAGAATAGCCTTCTACACAAAAAGCACTGATTCAATATGTTTGTATTTAAACAAAACACTAAGGGTCTGATTCACTGCGGCTTTACTACAGCCTTGTATGCCCGTAACCCCGGCCAAGCAGCCCTTGGGCATGCACAGAGCCAGTCCGCTCTGAATGTCAAGGTAAGTATTAGAGAAAGGCTTGGTCCTTGCAAGCCTCCTGCAGGGAGAGGTGCCCCTCGTAGGTTTTAGCATCGGTGCTGGTGTTGAGGGTGCAGTGCAAGGGCACAGGTCATGCTCTCGTTCCGCTGCACCTGCAGACAGATGTGTGGACATCACCAGCAGCCACAAACAGTGACAACGAAGCAGGTGGTGGTGGGATGGCAGCTACACTGAGCACGAGAGCAGACCTTCAGCTTCTGCGGAGCAGCCCTCTGATGGGACTCGCTTGCCTTCAGTTCACTTTCTCATCCTGTTGCTTCAGGCTTGCAGGCAGCACCCCTTCCCTCCCAGAGTGAGGAGGTCACAGTTCTGCCTCCCATGACAACCCATGGGAGCTGCTGGGCTGGGGAGATGGGTGCCCCGGGCCCTGCAGATTTGGAATTGCTGGAATTTGCTAACAGCTAGCATGGGCTTGAGCAGCTTCTGGCTACTTTGATCTTAGAGTGCAGGTTTCCACTTACAAATGGGAACACATTTAAACCCAACCTTACAGCCCAGAGGTGCCGTTGGGGTTCATTTGCTGGTTGATTCCCTTCCTTGCTACTAAAGTGAGTTCTGGAGGTTGTTATAACTCTACCACTTTGATGTTGTGAGGTCTTTAGGAATTCAAATACAGCCAACCACTTTGCACCCAACAGGTATGTCCCAGGCTGGTGCTGAACCCCAGAAAGGGGGTGCCAGTTGGATGCTTGATGAACGCACTGCCAGAATGGTCATATGTGTTCCTCTGCAAAATACTATTTTTTCTGTCTACTTCTGCCAACTAGCACCAGCCCCCAGCCTGCGGCGTGTGCTAAACTGCATCCCTACCCCCGTCCCAGGGCCAGGGTGCCAGCGCTCCCGTGGCTCTTTGCCTTGTCCTGGCTCCCTGCCGTTTGCTGGTGTCTCCAGGGCCACCTGTGCTCAAGGGACACTGAATGTCCCACTGTCCTCCGTCTCCAGGGCAGGGAGAGGGATTCCTGGGGCCAGGAGCAGCAAAGGAAGGGTTTCCACGGAGCTGGCGGAGCTGAAGGAACGAGCTGCGCTGCCCTGCACGCTGTGGCTGTCTGTCTTGCCCCTGCGCTCGGGCTGATTTTCTGCTTGCTCTGCACACAGACAGTGCTAGGTCTGTGCTTCCAGTCTGTGTGCTGACAACCACTAGAGAGTGAGTTTTAGCATTTAGAGGCTTGGCTTGAAGGGGAAGGATGGGCCCAGGGTTGGCTCATCAACCTGTACGCTGGGTTTGGCTCCTTTCCCATCCCTGACAGCCTGGGTGGCTGTGGGAATGTCACTTCATCTTTCTGTACCTTTGTCTTCCTCAGAGTAGCGTCAGGAAAACTGTCATGTTATCCCATCCCACGGCCCTGGGAGAATAAATGCATTTGTGATTGTGCTCAGATAACACAGCAGTGTTGGTGTTTTGGGTTTTTTTATTAGGCGAATCTAATATCAGAGTAATTAAACGTCCAGGTTGTCCAGGATCTGGTGTAATTCAAATACTAGGATAAAACCTGCTAGCAATGAAGATCGCTACATACGAATGTAAATGAGTATTTGCAGCTACTCAGTGCTAACGGAGCTGTGAAGAGCGCAGCTGTACCCTTGGCCTCAAGAGCTGGGGCTGGGCCAGGGAGCATCTCCAGTGCGTGCAGCCACCCAGGTTGACTAAAACATAGCATTGTCCCACTGCCAGAGCCATGGTCCCTCTCTGAGCCCTCCTGGGGAAATGGTGCTGGTTTGTGCAGTCCTTGTTGGGCCAGGTCCCAGAGCAGAGCTGGGGTTCTTGGCTCCAAATGAGGTGTTAATCCACCAGTCAAGAGTGTTCTGCTCAGATTTGTAACATTCTGTATGGGAAACCTCCATCCTCACAGACTTGAAGTTCAGGGAGAAAGCACAGGAAGACTCTCTTATGAGGGGATTTCTTCTTCAGCCCCTTCTTGTGGGTTTTTGATGTGGAGGCAGGAAGGGAAAGCACATTACTCCTTCCTCCCACCAGTCCCCACAATAGCTGGGTGGGTATCTTTTCAACCACCTGCAGCTGAGGCTCAAGGAGCCCCCATGCCCCATGGCAAGATCCTTCCAATGATGACCTGAAATTTGTGTTTTAGCTGTGCAATACCTTTTGGCTTTTCTACTATGGCAGAGAAGCAGTCCAGAACCAAGTAATTTATTTACTCAGAAAACCCAAGTTTTAAATGCCCCCATAAGGAAATCTCAGTTTGGGGAAGAAAATGTATCCCATAGGACCTGAATTTGAGTTATTCTAAACAGTGGCTCCGGATATTTTCTTTCCCTGGACTGCCTTTAAATTTCAGCATAGTAAGATTTTTGAAAATAATGCATTTAAAAGCAAACAACAGGAATTTATTACAATAGAGAGGGTTTTGGAGGTGATGATGCCACCTGCAAATATACATACCTCCTAGTATTGTCTAGTGAAAAGAAAATCAAAACCCAGTCATGGCTCTCACAGGGACTCGGTGCTCACCAGATTGGATACCATCAAAGTTATGGATCTCATTAAGATGTTGAATTAGCACCATGTCACCTTTCCAAAGAGATGAGTGAGGTCAGAGCAGCCAGCCAGGCCTAGCTATGGGTGTGCAGAGAGCCCTGGTCCTCTGCAGGGCTCTGCTTTGGGGGGACAGACCTCCACTGGGCTCTTGTCACAGGACAAAAGCCCAACAGTCCCTTCTCTTAGCCCAAAGGCTGATCCTCTGTCCTGTGTGCCCTTAAAAAGTGAAGCAACCCAGAGACCAAACCAACGTCATACCACGGAGCTGAGGCTCTTCTGCTTCTCTGGGACTACACTACCATCTAGTGAATATGTTCTGTATTTTTTTTCCAGGGAAGGCACGGAGCTCTGTGTATGGTGTGTGGAAATTACAACCCATCCCTTGTCCCACACGCATCCCAGCATGGTGCAGGGACCTCTGTTCTGCAGATGGGTGGCCCCATCACGGTCCCTCCTGCACTGCATGGAGACCTTCCTGGCTCGGGCATTGTTCTTGCCCAGCTCTACAAGGCTGTGGCTGGCCAGGGGTACCCCACTTGGTCTCTAGGACCTGGAGACCCTGCTCAGCAGTGGCAGCCTGTGTCCCGTGCTGTGGTTGCCGCTCTGGAGCAGGGCTTGCTGTGCTGGCAAGCCTCAGGGTAGTGGCTCAGAAGTGTCTTCACATTTGCCAGCCTCTCAATTATTTTTCCAGTGGGTTGAGGGCTGCAGGTCAAGGCTGGGTGTCATCCTGGCTGCATCCCGGCTCTGGACCCCTCCTTCCCATACAGACCCCAGACCATGACGTTACAGCCAGCACGGTAACAAGCATTACCGAGCCTCTTTTTCTTCTTGTTTTGTGCAGAGCTGATCTGATCGGGGCCTACCAAAGACATTAACGACGTCGAAAGTAGCCTACTTTAAGAGAAAATATGCAGAAGAAGAACATTTACATCAAGATTACCATGAGTATTGTCCAAAAGTGAGTAGCTCGCTCATTCCAGACCCCATCCTCCCCCCACCTGTCCCAGTTTTGTTCCTCAATGCTAAAGACCCATTTACTTGCTCTTTACTCCACAGCACCTGATACTACCCGAGGACCGGACTTGTATTCTAAAACTTTCTCTCCAGAAACTCCGATTCCTGGATGACCCTGAAGCCTATCTCCGTAGGTCTGTATTAATTAACAATCTGTTGAGGAAGATTCACCTAGAGACAGAGAGGGAGAGCTATGAATACTTTAAGGAGGCTCCGTGTTATAGGACTGCTTACTCTGACGCACGAAAACGGCTGAAGTTTATGGTACAGGAGTGCTGTTCCCAGTCTCTCTATTATGAAGAGCTGCATTCGTATCGCATTGTGCCTTACTCTGCAGAGAACGCCGTTTACGGAATGGGCTACACAAGCAGCCACTTGGAGCAAAATTCTCAATTGCTTATTTATAAAATGAATTAAAGTAGCTGTTAGACCCACTGATGTTTGTTTCTGAATGCTTGAACTGCTTATTGGGAAGTTAGGATGAGGCACTAGTTGCAGATATACTTGTGATCAAAGGCGGATGCGTTCAGAGCTGAGTGGGAGATACTTTGAATAATGCTCTGCAGTCCCCGCTGTTAACCCCCTGGTTACGGAGTACCTTGACATACACACAGAGCTGGTGCGATACGGAGGGCTTTATCCGCAGAGACTGCGCGCAATGTGTTTTGTAGAAACAAAGCTGCATTTAAGTTATCTGTGTGTAGATACAGACATTCAAAATCACTTTGCAGTTAAATTATGCCATCCCCGGTGGAAGGGGAGCCCCCAAAGCGGTGGAGTAGTCCAACAGTGAGGAGTAAAATGCAAGTTATTTACTGTAAAGGTAAATAGATAGAAAGTTTCTTTGAGAAATGCTTTGACCATGAAGGAGTCAGTACCAAAGGAAACAGCCTTTTGCTTAGGATTTTCAGAGACTTAACTCACTTGCTACTTACAAGACACTCTGTACTGAGATTTGCGAGTTATTATTTTTTTTTTAAATAATTGCATTCACCTTTTACTTATATTATCTCTTAGCTGGTATCTACTTTGCTATTTTAATACAAACCAGAATGACTCACAGGAAAGACTGTTTCTTCAGCCCGCCATCAGTGTTTCCTTAACTTCATTTGATCCTTTCCCTAGCTGTTTCCCTGATACTTTTCTGCATGCTAGTTTGCTGTTTGGCCAGAGGTTCACACTGGTGCTAGGGAATAGACAGTAACTTTTTGTTTAATGCGGAATATAAAAGGCAGAAAAACAATGATAACTGTCATAGATAGAGAATGAATGTAACTGACAGATGCTAATAAAACCTCAGAGGTTCTCCTGATTAAACTACTCAGCATTAGTAATAGTGTTTCAGGTTAAGTGAAATGTCTAATTTCAATCTGGGAAGTAACCTTAGAATATGTAAATATATATTTCACAAGTTATGACATGAGAGGCGTTCAGCAAATTGATGACAAATGGAAAGTTTTATAGCTGCCAAAGCTATATCATGAAAATACCAAAGAGTAATACAAGGGAAAAGATGATGCTCCAAGCAATGGGGTCAAAAGCAAAGATTGCACTATAACCTGGGGAAATGTGATTAACGAGCCTGTAAACTATCCGTTATTGATACACCTGCAGTTCACCTGCGGGTGACTTGCATCCCAGAATTGCTGAACAAATATACGAGATGATCCAAAGCCTGTCAAAGTCCTGCAGGTCTGTTGGCTTACAGTGAAGAAACCGGCTTTGCCTCGCTGGCTGTCACCACTTTAAAGCTTTAAAGCAAAGTAAATAATAGCGCACACTCAGCTGGAGGCGGATACGTATCTAAGAATCTAATTTTTTATTTTGAAAGACTTTGCTCATGCAGATGTGGCTGATGCTATTTCCGAAGCCTAATACAGTACGAACAAATACCATTGCTTGCCAGGGACGTGCTTCATGTAGGATTCCTCTTGTAACCCTGTTCAGAGCATCCTAGTCGTGTGTGTTGCACGTATCATCGCAGCTCTCAGGCACGTGTTAATAGTTCTGGAGAAAAGACAGAAAGGCAAGAGCTGGAGGTGTGAAGAGCAAAGTTAACTCTGATATCAGTAGTTAGAAGCCAGTACAAGTTTAGGAGACAGAAGAAAACAGTGAAATCCAGATTTTATTTTTTTTTTAATGAAAAAAAAAAAAGGCAACAGTCTAATTCAAAACAAGGATAACCTGCGAACTGGAGAACATAAACAGTACAGATATTGTGGGAAGGCTGGAAAAACAGGGCAGTGCTGTTTGGGAGGTGCTATTAGTCATGATGAATGTTCAGGTTTTTGTTTTTATTTTGAGACAAGGGATATTTGCTTGTCTGTTACAAAAGGGTGTCTTTAAGCCCTCGGTCAGTGTAATTCAGTGTCAGAGCTGCTTGGCGATGTGCGATCATATTCCTGCTGCCCCTGGGCTTGCACCAGCCTAAAATGATGTGAATTAAGCCCTCATTTGGCGTAGTTTGAGAAATATCCAGCTAAAAGTGGCCGTGCCCATCTCGACAGGGGCCGGCTGAGAAAGGCCAGGCTAATTGTCAGGCGTGTGGAACAGCCCTAATAACGCCAGTAAAAGCTGGCAGCGAAACCCGTCCGCTGCGTGGGATGCGGGCTGATGCTGTGACGGCTGTTGTGAGAGGTGCCGTTATCCTCCAAAGCGCTCTCTGGCCTCTGCTGCCACCTCGCACGCCTCCTGCGAACCCAGCGGCTGGGGCAGGGGCATTAGAAGGCTGCTAGGTGGTAAAGGAAAATTACTTCTGTCTTCTGATTTTTCAAACTGTGTAATTTTCCGCTCTGAAGTGATCTGATTTACGCATTTTTTTTCTTCGTGTCTGTTTTCTCCTGAATTCATAATATTCTAGCAGCTATGCGAAATGCTAAAATGCTTTTTTTTCTCTCACTGACCTACTTTTTTATATTCAGAGGATGGTTTTGGCCTGAAAAAACAAAACTTTTTATGTAAAATTAATAATGTTTCAGTGGAATGAAAAAGCTCAGTAGGATTAAAGCCTTTAACCTCACCTGAAAAGACCCATCGCCCCTGTTGGATTCATCTTTGATGAGTAACTTGCTTGCTGGCTGGAAGGGGCAGATGTTTTCTTGCTCATTTAAAGCTTCTCTGAAAAGGTGTTAATGATAACTGAACAGATAGGCAAAAATCTGGATCAGATAACAAAACTCCTTGGGCTACCTGTGAAAGAGGATGATATTTTACTCATGTTTTTCTCATGTGTTGTTTTCTTGAACAAAAATCATTGTCTGATTTTTTATTTCTACTTGCTCTAGGAGCTGTTAAAATGGATTATTTCTTTCTAGAAAACAAATCGGTTTTTTATGCTTGACTTTTTGATGTGAAATTGAATCAAAAGTCCACAATTCTAAATATTTTAAGTCTGCTCAAGTTTTTACTGCCTTCCGCTTTGCACAGTGATTTGTGCAGTTGAAAAGTGGGTCTGAAATATTCCACTGTAGTGCTTGAAAAACATAGTTTATGGAGTGATAAAGAAGTACAAATGTGCAATAACGTTGCAAGTTACTCCCGAAACATTTAATTTGACACTTTTTAAATTATATACTGATTTTAACATTAAGTTACTGGGTACCAGCATTTTAGTACAGCTACATACAGTGATTTTTCTTTTTTAGGTTTGTAGCTACAATTCAGTTCTTCTGGCTTCTGATGTGTGAATTTGTCTGTAGGTGGTCAACTTTCAGTGATATATATATATTCTATTATGACTGCAGTAGGAACTCCCACATATGGGCTATGTTTGCACTGGATGTAAAGAAAGTCCTTCCTTCCCTTTGACTCAGTTGCCTTGGAGATAGTATATTCATCAGAGAGAATATAGACGAGCTGGGTGACACGGACAGACTTGGTAATGGTAGCCGATCATTTGGAAAATGACTGGCTTAGGACAATTCATTTTTGTCTTGGAATGGCAGCACACTTGACTGTAATTAGTGTTTAAATGAGTTAAGTTTTCTTTGTGCCGCTTTTCCCTAACTGTCTGTAAATGCCGGGCCTGATCCTGGATGCAGAAGGGGTGGTGGTGGCTCGGCGGGAGGCACGGCGTGGGGGTGTGCGTGGGGGTCAGCTTCTGGAGCTGCAGGACCTGCGGCTGACGGCGAGGGGGGTCACACGCCGGGACGCAGCTGGGCTCAGCGGGGCAGCACCTCTGCCTGCACGACCTGGTGCAGACACCCCAAAATATTAGGGCCCTGATCCTGTAAATGCTTCGGGTATCATGGAAGTTTCTTTGCACAGATCCTCTCGCCGAAGCCGGAGAGGCTCCTTGTGTACTTGCCGCTCAGCACGGGGATGAGCGTGTGCAGGGCCGGGGCTGCTGTGTGCTGCAGAAGTACTCCATTGCCTAATTATCAGTGAAAGTGATTATCGAGCTGCCGCTTGAGTTCTTGAATACATTTATATTGCACTGTAAATTGAACTTTTGTTTTCAATGAATGTGTTGAGTATATGGACTATCGTGCCTTAAAGTCCCATCCTCATATGAGCCTTTGTATATGTTCTGTAAATCTGCAGACCGTGTATAGCTGATAACTCTGTGCACTCTATACAGATCCAGTTTGGTACTCGGCAGGGCCTTGGGAAACACGACCCTGACCTCAGTTTGCAATGAAAACAGAGGGGATACAGCAATTCACTCTTCTCTTCTTTTTTAGATTGCTTTCCTCTTCGCCGTTCATGAAATTCTGTTTTTCTAGTTTCTGTCGTAACTGGGTTCTGGGTTACCTGCAACGCCAGACGCCCCTCACGGGAACTCAGAAAGTTGTAAAAAAAGTTGTCTCCAGCTTTTAAATGCCATCTGTACAGCGCGCTCTCAGCAGGGAATCACAATTGCATATAATAACTGTGGCAGGTGTTGTCAAGTATATCATCATATATTTGACATGATTAACAAAGCAGAAAAGGGAACACCTATTTCTATTGAAATGCATGAGCCTGCATTATGTTAAATACATGGTGATTATACACCACTTAATTGGAATAATACCTACTGGTTCTATAACAAAAAATGGCTTTTTAATGTTTAAAATTACTTGGGTCCTGATTAAAGGTTTTTATGAAATTGTTTTCTAAAGTGAATAGTAGAAAAATGTATATGTATTTTAAATATACATATGATGTGCATGTTACTAATAAAGATCTATTTCTATTGAACCAGCCGGACTCTCATTGAATATATGCTGTTTGGTTAACAAGTTAACACGTAGTTACTAAAGAAAGGTTTCGAACACCATCAATCCCCTGACAAATTTTAAACCCACAGATTCTTTGAGGGACCTGGATCACTGGGATGAACCTGGATTCGTCTGATATATCTGATGTGGAGAGCTGGGGCAACTCCTCTGGATGCTGTGGAAGCCCTGGGGCATTCACTCGTCCTGCCTGGATCCCATCATTTGAATCCCAACTTGCCTATGGGTTTGCAAGACCCTTCTCCTTTTCTTTGTTTATTTACTTTATTTAAAAATGTGCAAGGAGCCATTTTCCTAATGATGTTCTGCAGGGTGCCTTCCAGATGCTGCAGAACAGTGAAAGATAGAATAGGTAGTTACTGGAGTGGCTCAGAAAAATGGGAATTTTTACAAATAATACTGGTTATTACGGAAATATCTCCCTCATCCTCAGGGCTTTTCTTTGGCATTCTTTTTCCTGAAAAAAATGAAACAAAACCCTGAAAACATTTTAGGGTTATTGAAAAAAGAGAACTATTTACAAAAGGATGAACTTTCCCCGCTGCACAGGAGCCTCTCGAAGCAGCCACAGGGAAACACCTCCCAGGACGGGGTACTTCAGTGCCCACCTCCAGCCAGGGCTCAGGTACCGTCCGGGGGCTGCAGGCTCAGCTTTTTTAAGGACCTGAGCGTTGCCACCAGCTGCTGTAGGCACAGCAGTAAATCCGTCACCTCCTCTGATGGTGCTGCATTAGGAGAGCAGCTGCATGTTGTCAACCTGAGGACAACTCTGAAACCACCGATCCTGGATCTCCTACATACCTTGTTTGAATGTGATTTACCAGGATTAAGCAGCCACCACCCGAACCCTGAGATGTTCTTCATCAGACACAGCCATTGCCCCATCTCTGAACCTCTCCTCTTTTTAACCAAAAAGGATTACCTAAACCTTGGCATGGGTACATGCATGAATTACAGTCATGGGCTGCTTAAAAGAGATAGGCTGCATATCTGCAGGTCCTGTTTGCTCCGCATATTATGTGTGAGCGGCCAAGGGCCTCTGGGGCGGCATATCCCTGGCACAGAGAGATGTATTCAGATGGCCAAAATTCCTCCTAGATCCTGGGTGGGAGCTGCTGCCTCTGAGGATACACCACGCTGGTAGGAGATGCTGAGCCTTGGACTTCATCCAATCTCAGAGAAAACTTCTCTAGTGTGGAAATAAAAGGCAGTGTAGCAGCTTCCCACCTCCTAGCATAGCCACACTATGTTGCCCAACTCACACAAATACTTTCCCACCACGGATATTTTCAAAGCCGTGGGAATCATCCTGCCACAAGGCAAATTCTGCTGCAGACTGAAGGTGGGGTGATTCCTCTGCTGCTAAAGGTGGTGGTGAAAGCATCGTGGCCAGACCAGTGTGGGCTTGCTTTGCTCTCAGCTGTATCTTCTTTTTTGCTCTTTATGGCCTTTTGCAGCCAGTTTGAATCAAAGCAGCTGCTGGGCTATCCTACCTCGGCACTGCCAGCCCAGGCTCGTGGAGCAGCTGGCACAGGACCCAGGGAATCCAGCTGAAAGCTGTAATTCACCATTTCATCCCACACTCCATGCATTTCAGGGCTTAATTAATTCAGGCCCTAAGCTAAGCAGCACTGTTCACCAAACTAGGCGATGCTTCGAGCTCCTGGCTGAAGTGTGCTGTAGAGCATTGCAACCTCCTGGCTTTTTTAGCACAGCGGGACAGTCTACGCTGCCTTTCTGCCTGCAGGCTGATGTGCCACTGATGGTAAATTATCCCCAGCTGGGCTGAATGGTGCCAAATTGTAGCTCTTACCGGTGGAAGGCGGCTTTTCCTGAAACAAACTGCTTAGTGGAAATTGTTGTCAATTTGCAGCAAGGAAAATTGTGCGCAACATCTGCTGTCAGGGAAGAAGAAGGATGGCTGGGAAGGTAAAGGTCTTTTTCCCTGTAAGGTGCTAGAAGCTCCTGTTCATAGTGGGGACCTGATATTGCTATCCCATGTCATCCTTTGAGGCTCGGGATCATGCAGATATTTCAGCTGTGCCGAGACCATCCCCTATGGTGCCCTCCAGTGTGAATGCCCAGTGCTTGCAGCATGGTCTGGGCATTTGGCAAGCTCACGGCTCTTGCTGGGATGCCGGGGGGAGCCATGGGAGTTTTGCAGCACGTCCCCATCACAGCCAGGATCATCGGTCCCATAGCCAGAGAGCGTTCCCAAAGGCTGTTTGCACCGTGCCCCAGGCAGGCAGGGGCTCTCCCAAAGCTCTGCAGTGCAGGCAGGGTTTGCAGCTCAAGGTAGTGTCGTCCAGGGAAACCTCAGGATTTGGTAGGTGCATGGAGCCATGGGGTGGGACTGTGTGAATGCACCCACCGTGACAGTGCTGTAAGGACTTAAATATCCCACGTTGCGGTAGCATGTATTAATCGAAGTCCTGCATGGCCAGGTCTAGAGGGTGATATCCCCCGCATCTGCAGCCTTTGCATCATGGAATCAGAGCACTATTACTGCTGATGCCAATGAGATGGGCCCCTTGCTTACTGCATTAGTGTAAATAATAGCTATTTATCTGCAAAATTTTGGGTCTAAGGCCAATAGGCATCTCGGTACACTGTGGGGGCACAGGTCCATATGGAGATAGCTAAGGTCTATGAGACATGTCTGCTCTGGAGGAGAGCCAGAGCCCATCTCTGGTTGCTGCTCAGAAGACATGTGGGCTGCAGAATGGAAAGACTTTTGTGGGAGTACCTGAATTAGGACAAAAATCTGGGCTGGAAGAGGTGGAAGGGCTCAACTCACAGGAGCCTTCCACTTGCTACCAAGTACTTACTCTTCACATGTGATTGTTTTACCTGGTAGCTTGTGCCTTGGGACATGGGGCTGAGAGATGAACCACCTCGGCAGCATCTGCTCTGGTTCCACTTCAGATAGATAGAAAATAAATGCTGTGAGCGTTGGGAGGGAAACTTCTCATGAGGCCAAAAAAGCTCAAATGGATCTGGCATTTGCAGTTCTCAAGGCTGGAGGGGTCACCTGGAAAGTGAGAGCAAGCTGTGGCTATCATGGGAAATAGCGAGTTAAATGCTGATACCTTTGGGGACTTGCGTCTGCCCTGCAGCGCACCTTGTCCTCGGTCCCTAGCAGGTCCCTACCCCAGCAGAGGAGTGCAGGGTAGGCTTTTTGCCTGAAGATGGCACTGCTATATTGAAGGATTGCTGGAAAATTGCTGTACTAGAGCTGTGTGTAAAACTAGGCTGGGAGAGCTGTTGAGGTGAGCTCAGGTATGGGTGCGGTGATGGGTGCTGTCTGGGCTCTAAGGACCGTGTTTCCAACGGACAGGAAGCCCCAAACCAAGACTCCCTCCGTACCTGTTTTGCAACATCATTTTGAGCATTTTGTTAGCGTTTGGACCCAGACAGTGTCCAAATCTTGCTAGTTCGGTGTAAACTCTTTCTCCTCTGCTCTCTTAAGAAGCAGTACGGTGTGTGCTGGTTGCTGAGGTCTGCAGAGGTCTGACGTGAGGGTAGCAAAATGCGAGGAGCTGCTCAGACTTATTCATAAGAGACCCCCCTCTTGTCCTGGTGGGAAGAGGGTGGATGGGAGTGTGATCCAGGCTCTGCCCACGTGCTCACGTCAAGTAAAACAGTGGTGGCCAGAGCCACGAGGTGTGAATGAAGTTGTCTTTTCTGGACTTGTGTCCTGCTCCCACCTCACCTTTCTCTTCTTGAAGGACCTGAAGTAGCAGCAAATAATCCCAACATTGCAGATAAGAATTAGTCCATACAATGGGGGAAATGCCCCTGGATGACCAAGATCTCCCAGGTTTGTTGTCTGAGCATCAATATTAGCTGTTTCAAGGCAAAGGTGATGGGAGACCGACTGCAATTACGGTGAAACAGCAGAGATATCTTCTAGGGATCGGGACTGAGCATGAAAAGGCTCAAAGGCATTGTCCAACCTGAGCTTGGTGGTTTGGGCATTACCTGTATGCCAAGAGACTGAGCAGGCAGAATTGGGCCCGAATTAGGATGGGAGGGTGCCCTGATTGCCAGGCTATGGCACACCCCACATCTGGTTTGAAGGGCTCCTTGGCAGAAGGACATGGTGTCAGACATGGCTGCAAACGGAGAAGCCTTGCTCCTCTGAAAGCTTCGTGTGGCTCAGCTTTGTGTTTACTGCTGTCTGTCCTCAGCCCCTGAGCCGTGGTCCTCGTGGGATGGAGCCCGTGTGCCCACTCGGAGCCGGGGCTGGATTTAATGCCTTCTGTGCATTGGCAGCCCCAAATGCCATTGAGAGAGAGAAGAAGAGGCAATTGTTGCCCATGACGATAATTCTGTCTCCTATGCACACACAGAAAAAAAGCATAGCTGTGTGTCTTTATTTTCACCGCTGGAGGGCTACATCCACCTGCAGACTTTATTTAGGTTACACAGAACCCAGAGCACCTGTCACCTTGAGAAATGTGTTGTACCAACGTAACTGGGGAAGGCTGAAAAGCAGAAACTGTTTTCTTTGGGGAAAAGCCTGGCTGTAAACTTCATCTGTTTGCAGTGAAAGAGCTTTTTTTTCCCTGTTGGAAGCCTCGTGGTTAATTTTAATAAAGGCGGTGAGTTGGGAAGGGGGAACATTGCTTCAGGATAGCGGGGCTATGAGAATAGGAGCTTTAGTTTGTTTTGAGCTGTGTTCCCTCCTTCATGAATAATCTAAGTACTGGGGCCACATGCCATCGGAGGCAAAGCGGTCCTTGATCTCCTGAACATATTGCCAGCCACTTATTTACATGTCATGCCTGCGCTGGCTGGTGGGACCCTGTGGCTCAGCCTCTGGTCTCCAAACCTCAGGTCTCCTCGGCCCCCCGTGGGCTCGGCAGGTTCCCACAGAGCCCAGCCGATGGGCTGAGCTCCCTTTTTCTGGTTAACCCACTGGAGAGAAATGCGGCAGGCGAGCAGCTCGAGCTTGACAAAAGAAATGTCATGTCTGCAGATGTGTTAAAGTATGCTAAAGAGTTGTGCCTCTCTGGGGGTCTCTGCTCTGGATGTTGTGGGTTTTTTTTCAGCTTCACACAGACTTTGCAGATTTCTATTCCATCTTTGAATTCCTACAGCCTACAGACACAGCAGAGCGCTAGAAACATGAGCAGCAAGCCAGGCTTAGGGGTATTGCCCCAAGCCATGTTTTTCCCCTTTTTAACTGCAGGGTGGTTCCTGTGAAATTTGATGATTGACTCTCGAGGAGTGCTTCCTTGGCGGTGGGAAACCCTGGGGATGACTCCCCCAGTGACACACTCGGCAGGGTGACTTTGTTGCTTGCCCAGTTGGACCTGTCATCACTGCCTTTTTCTTGTGCCGTCTTGGGCCCACACTTTTACGGGTCAGTGGAAGGACTCAGCTAAAAGCAGTAATGTTCCTGCCATGGATTGAATAAAGCTCTGCTTGGACTACAGAGGGCAGCAAGTCATTCAGAATACAGTAGACTTCATCCCGTGCTAATTTTAGCAGTTGTAGTAGTTATGTTGAAGAAGTTCACGGCAGCTGAGAAGAGGAATGGGGCTCCAGTGCAAGGACCAAGCGCCAGCCAGCGTGGGCAGAGCAGGCAGGGCCGCCCTGCTCGCTGCCGGTGGCTGGTGTAGCATGTTGCTCTTCTCCACAAACTCCTGTGGAAATGCGTCTGCCAGCTCATGTGCCAGCTGGAAACTAACTGCAATGGAAAATTGTGCTTTGTCTTTTCCAGGCTACGGTGTGATATTTAAAGCATTTTTTCCCCCCAACATAGGTATGTGCTCTCTCCTGAAAAGACAGAGGAACAAGCAAAGAAGGGCTGCCAGGTAAAAACCACAGGCAAGCCCTCCACAGATAAAGTCTTCTGCATTGCTCACAGAAGGCTGCATGTACGCACAAACCCCTCTGCCCCTGTGTGTTTGGTGCTCCTGGCTAGACGTTAGGTAGGGAAGTGTGTAACTATTTCAATAAAAACTTTTTGGGACTTCTTTAAGAAATCTTTCATGGAACTTCAGCCTTTTGAAAAGGCCATTCTAGATGAGAGCGTTCTGTGCTGTACCTCTCTGTCTCTCTCCCCCTCCCCTCCCAGATGACCATGTTTTCCTTAAACTCCTTTGAAAATAGCAGCTTTGATAAATAAATCAAACAGCATTGTACTTCAGAATCACTAATGGGATCTGATGCTGGTCAGTGAGCAAACTGTTTTCCTTTGAAACCCTTGCAGAGAGGGAACCAGTTATATATCTTCTGTCCTCATGGCATTTATATTTTTGGAGCAAGACATTTCATTTTTCCAGGAACTCATGGTATTATTTTCTTTTCAGTATGCAGAAGCTGGGTACAAATGTGCCAGGACAAACAGCCGTGCAGCCTTGTTGGTTCCTGTTGCACCACTTGTGGATCACCTAGAGCTTTTATAGCCCTCTAACTGGTGGTAGCATCTCTCTCTATACTGAGTAATGATGGACACTGGTACGGGGAAGGCCAGTCGCGCTTGCTATTTAACACAGTAGGAATGAATGTGCATAAATGGTGGGAAATATAGATCTGTCCATTGTGTGCCCTTCCAGTCAACCCACTTTTGCTTTTCATGCCTATGGGATGGTGGATGCAGGAGAGTATTATGGAAGGCGGTACTATAGATGCCTGTAAATGTGTTGCTTTCCTATGCAAGGCAGCTTCTGTTCTGGTTCAAACATACACGTAAAAGAATGGCAGCAGACAAGACCCAGCTGGGATAAGGTATTAACTCAGTGAAACAGGCCTTGGACTGGCTGTTTAGGGTGGTCTCTTCATTTCAAGAATAGTTTTGATGGGGTGGTTCAAGGCATAAACTCTGCTAAAGCCCAGGTAGATTTGGACCAAAATAGCACTGGACTGTCACAGGAAGGGATAGTTCATCTTTTTAATGGAACTATTTTGTGGGCTTAGCTAAGCTCAGAAGGACCTGCTGGGTCAGATTTTGGTAAATTCCAGCTGGGTTTCGCTCTTGGGCTCTGCAAGGGGTGACTGCAGGACACCTCCCAGAAAGCATCCAGTCTTGGTGTGGAGAATCTGACCTTTCCAAGTAGACTGTCCCAGTGGTCACAACCAGTTAAATAGGTGGATTTTTTTTTTTTTTTTTTTTCCCAAATTCCTTTTTTTAAGTGTCTTGTTTCTAACTGGAACTGCTCTGGACTCAGCTTCTAGCCATGAGCGTTTTGTTAAGCCTCTCTCCTAGTTTAAGAATCCCTTTTAAGTGTCCGTTATCTTCCCCCTGTGAAGACAGTGTAATCAAGTTGCCTCCCACTCTCTCCCTTTTGAGACTAAACAGATTGATCTCCCTGTCTGTGGCTAAAAGGCCTTTTCTAAACCTTCCATCAGGGCTTCGCTTGGATATCTGGGGCTGAAATGGGACTGTAATCACTAAGTGAGTCTTAGGCTAAAGTGATTTTCTAAAGCATGACATGAAGCATTAAGGATTTCTTGGACAATACAGAGTGAAGTCTTTTTTATCCAGTTTCTTGACTCTTGCCTTTTTATGTTTGTTTCAGTGCTTTGGACACTAAGATGCAAAATTGATTCTGGATGTATCACTGTACAATACCAGGAGACAGATGTGTTGGCTGGGGGTGCAGATCCCTTCGTCAAGACCAGAATATTAACCGTTCTCATTAATTTCAGGTCACACTGGAGAAACAAGATGAAGACAGACACGGCTGCTGGCAGGGGCCAGGGAGACTGTGAGTTCAGCTTTGAACTCGGAAAGTCTAATGCTCAGCCTGTCTGCTGCAAGTGCCAGCATGATAGCTATAGGGCAGAAGGTATTAGACAGAAGGTTATATTGGTTCCCTACTGGGGATAGTAACGGTTTCTCATTGCCTTACCTGTGCTAGGAAACAGTAACCTGAACCCTGACATGAAATTCTCGACAGGTAAGATATCTGTTTTTACCCCCATCCCAAGGGTATAAAAATACTGCATATTAAAAGAGAAAGGGGGGAAAAAAAAAAAAAAAGAAAAGAAAAAAAGGTGGACAACTCAGGAAGGAAAACAGGCAGGAGAAATAGCCCGCATTTTCCCTTTGAGTGTCCATCAAGCTATTGTCTGAAATCTGCTCCCCTGCATCTTGAGAGTGCTGGAGCTCAGCAGATCATGCAAGTCCCGAATGCCTCGGTTCTCGCAGCCAGTCCCGGCCTTGCCGAGACAGCTGAGGTGTTAGGGATCAGTGCTAATCAGGAAATCCCAAGCCTGGAAAATCTTACCCTGTGCCTGTAATATGAACTTCAGGAACTCGAGTGTTTCTGTCGTCAATGCTGGAAGCTGCTACTGCAGAGCAAGAACAGGAGAAATAGCTGTTAAATCAACATTAGATTAATATTTATAGTGCTATGACTGATGAGGAGACAATCTGCCTTCACGCTGATACTTAAGATCTATCCTGATCCCCACTGCAGGAGCTGGATCTGTTCCCCCTGCAATGCCTTGTGTTACACTAACGCTGTCCAGACCATGCCCGCATTAGAAAATCCCCATGTTGTAAACCTCTTGTGTGTAAAACTCAGATGACTCCAAGCAGCCATTAAGGCAAGTTGGCTCCTTCTTTTGAAGTAAACTTCTACTGATGCAATGCAGACTTAAAAGTGCATGTGGTGGGATGGGGATTGGGAGTGGTGGTGGGGAATGCAGGAGCAAGTGCAGACCAGAAACCAGCTTAATGGTGACTTGTCACATGGGTGAGTTTGTGCAGACAGCTTTGCTACTGGCTGACTCATTCCTGGGGATGAAGGAGAAATGCAGGGAGGAGGCAAAACCAAAATATTGCCCTGTGCAGTAAGAATTATGGTGGTACATAACGTACATACACATATGATGTATGTCTAGTTATGCTCTTGACAGTATCTAAGAATGCAAGGAAGCATATCACGTGCCCTCTTATTACCAGTAGTTTCCTTTTCATCCCAGTTAGTTACTGGTTTGTATTCCTGTTTATCTTTTATCAAACGTAGTAAGAATAAAGCTCCAAGATTTTTAATAATTATATCCAGAACATAATGGGCAACCCCCTTTTTTTTCCTAGTAGCTCCCCTGCCTTCCACTGAAGAAAAGAAGATAAACTCTCAAACTTCATTGTGTGGGAGAGAAAAGCCATCAAACAATCTGCAGCTGCCAACTTATTTTTCAAGGTCCAAATTCAGGAGAGGTCAAGGACTGAATAACAAACTCCAGAAATATGAAGACTACAAATGAAGCCAAGGGTAGAGCTGTGGGTCTGGGCACTGGGATTGTTTTTTGAGGGGAAAGGAAGCATGTACATTTGCAGATTTAGTAGTAGGAAGTCAGGCATGCTTCAGCTCTCTGAAAGGATCAATGAAATAGAGCGTTTTCTTTCTGGAGACCATGGAAATAACATAAATCAAGAGATGAGGGAGAACACGTCAGAAATAAATGTATAAATATACTGTACACTACAACTCATTGTATGTTTTGGTGAGTTATATTAATGAGTGACAATCTTCTAATGAGGGTACCTTGCGTCTTCTTGGTGACCAACTGAAGTCAAACGTTCATAACAAGCAAAGGTGTTGGCTGTGACACCTCACGGTTAGCATCTGGCCATGAATGTTTTGCAAAACAATATGTCCCCTAACAACTCATTAAGTATTCTTTTTTTTTTTCCTGTCTCATACATTCTCATTAATTTGCCAGCTCAAGGATTTCTTTTTCTTTTAATTTTATATTCTTGCTCTCTGAGAGTCTTTTAACTCCCTGTCCAATGTCAGCCTGCAGAAAAAAAGCTTTGTCACAAAGTTGTGCCATGAAATCTTCCTGCAACAGCGAAAGGATGACTGGATGACCTGGTTGCTCATATCCCGGCTGAAATCATCACTGGAGGTAAATTTTCAGGTGTGAAAGTTTGTTTTATCCTGATGATGCTCTTGGTACTTTCTGCTCTGATCTCACACAGACATGACTGTGGCAGTGCCCATGCTGTGGAGCTGCTAAGTGGGACTGTCCAGGAGCCAACAATGTCCAGGACACAAAGTAAAAACTACTTGTCTGAATAGTGAAACCTTCATCCTCTTTGGAGAAGGCAGGAGAAAACACAGATGGACTACATTTGGGAAAGAATGGCTCCTGTCATTCATGGGAGTAAATTCTTCTCCAAGGTGACTTGTGTTTGGCAATGAACAGAGTGACCGTCATCTTCATAGGCAATATTAAAGTTTGAATTTTTTTTTTTAATTGCTTTAATACTTGCCTATTTTTTAAATACTTTATGGCTGTACACTTCTGTTTCTCAGTGCTGCCGTCAGACCCGAGGAACCACTGTGGTAATAAATTCCACAGATAACTTTGGCTTGGGGCCAAGTAAACTTTTTGGGAAAAAATGAAACAAAACAGAGAATTAAGTGGTAGAAACCTACAGGGTCTGTTTATTATATTTTTGGCAAAGGAATTAAGTGCATAAAAGTGCTCCTTCCTTTGGGATGTGTGTCTAGTGCTGTGTTATACACAGGAGCCCTAGACCTGCAATTTGTCATTTACTCCTGGTTTGTGCATGGTCCAGTTTTAATCTTCCTTGTCCTGCAGCCTGTAATGAATTCCAGTTGGGACCAGTTCCAGATACCAACAACCCTACAGTCTCCCAGTAAGCTGGTTGTGCAAATGAACTAGATGAACAAACTACATTTGGGTAGGAGAAATCACCCCTGTGGACTACACTGAAGGTTATTGATAAGGTTTGATTGTGGAATAAAGAGATTATATAGCAGTCTGTGTGCTTAAATGAGGGTCTCAGAAGCAAAATTCATTACCTCTCTTCTTCATTCCTCCTTTTGCTCCCCTCTCCCTCCCCAGGCAGCAATGTGCAGGTTGGTTTGTATTTTCAAGCCATGGTCTGGTTTGTGTGGTCTGGGTTCAGGGTGCTGTGCTGCCTCGCATCCCCGCACCAGCCTGGGTCAGTCCTGTCCCTCTGATGGACTCTTGGTCCTTCTGTATGATGGGGACCGACCCGTCCCCTGCCCTGTGGCAGGGCGTGGATGGTGGAAGGGACGGGATGGTCCTGCAAGCGGTGGCAGTGCAAGCCATCAATCTGAAACAACAGCCCACAGGCGCGCATGCAAAACGTGATGCTTTCTGCCACGGGAGAGAAACGACTTCCACAAAATGACTGTGGAACAGCATTAAACTCGAGTAAAGAGCTGAATTAATCACAGGCACTGGGGAGGGTGGCACAGATGAAGGAGAACGAACCACCGCTGAGAGCTGAGCCAGCACCCGGCTGATGAGGTGCTCTCCTCTCTTCTAAGAGACTTGCAAAAGGATTTTTCTCCCCCTTGGAAGCAAGGTGGCTTTTCAAATGTGGGGAGGAAGATGACAGTAAACATATGTTCTGCTTCCTGTTAGCTGCTGTCTGAGATTTTGCTCCTCCTGTGTACAACTGATTCTTGATTTGTTTCCACGCTTCTCTTGCTGTGCCCAAAAGCAGGAACAAAAGGGCAGAAGAACAGCAGAAATGTGAAGACCAAGAACAGCATTCACCAACCGCAGGGCTTACTTTTATTTTGCTGGTAATATTTTTCTGCTGGGCAAGGCTGCATGTGATGAGAGGATTTATTGATCTAATTCCTTGTTCCTACTCAGTCACCATATCCTTTGGTCTCCTGCTTCTCTGAAACATGCCTAACAAGCTCATTTCAGCCATCAGCTGGAACTTTTCAGTTCCCATGTTTGAAGTATTACTGCCCGTGCTCCCTGATAACTCCCATGTCTCTAACAGCATTTGTTTGAGAAAAGAGATGTTTCTGGACCAGGCGCTGCATTGCTTTCAGAGCTTTGGTGCAACACAGCTTGTTGGACCCTTTTCTTCCCCTGGGTACAAGTGACCCACAAAGGAGTTAGGTAGAAGTTTAGCAGTTTAGCTAATTCCTGTGCAATCCGAGAGGTGTTTAACCCTCCTGCAATACACCCTAGTGAAGAATAACCTCTTGAATGGCAAACGAGGTGCAGTGTAGTCCGCAGATAGGCTGATGCCCTACTGGTCTATTATAAAATGGTACCAACTCTAATAAAACCTTAGAGGTTTCCAAAGCCTCAGAAGTCATGAATTCTTCATGGCCAGACTTGGACTTAGGGCTCTGGTTTTAAATAGTGCCTCTGGGACACACAAGGGAAGAGAAAGCAGAGATCTTGTTTTATAGTCCTCTCTTTACAGGTCTTGGTCACAGTTTTCTTGAGGCCTTAGTACAGCTTAGAGCTAGGAGCAGTCCCAGTGGGATGTAAAAGCACTTATGCAGGATAGTAGACACTGCTGAAATGTGGCTCTGGGTTGTTGTGAAATACAGCTCTTGAAAGGGCTGTTTGGGACTCTACATATCTAATGTAATCCCTTATCTTGGGTTTGACACTATTTGACTCCTTGCTTATGGTGTTCTGCAGAAGATGGAGGCTCCACTGCCTTCTCCAGGTAGTGTATTCCAGTGTTTCATTCTACCTAGCATTTGAAAGGTGTCCCTAAGGGAGATCTGAAGTAGACTTTACTGCATTTTAAGCCTATTGGTCCATCACCTGTAGACAGACGAGTTTTACAACCTTTATTTGTGTATTATCTTATACATGTTGGCAGCATCTTCCCTCCCCATTTCTTCTTATCCTCTCTAGACTGCAGAAACTGCAGCTGTAAAAATCTGTTTCTCAGCAGGCTGGCCGCAGATCTTGGAAAGGCGTCCTTTGCTCTCTCTGGCTCATGTAGAGCCCCCGCTCTGGGGGAAACTCAGACTAACTGGCATTTACCTACTTTTAATTGCATTGAATTACCACTTGCACTGGAGAAGCTCCAGCAGTACTTTTCTGGCTTCTCAGCAGGGTGGTAAAGCCCTAACCATCTCTGCTCTGGTGGCACTGCCACTTGTAGGGACACTGGCAGAGCTTACAGGTGCTTGGACAGATTAGACTGGGCACATTGCCCACTTGTCTAGGGTCCAATGTTTTACCTCCTGGCTCTCTGACACCTGGAGAGGTTGATGCAGCCCAGAGCAGTCTCTTGTTGCCTACAGGTAGAGACCCAATTCCTTGAGCTTTCTCCTTGCAGCTTCTGTCATGATCTCCCATGGCTCCCTGCGGAGCCACGGTGCAGCTGTCCTGCAAAAAAATGTCAGAACACATTTTGATTTGTCTTTCTTCCTCCTTGATGTTAACAAACCATAAAGAAAACAAAAAATCCTGAACCTTGGGGCACCTAAAGTCTTCACCATACTTCAACTCAAGGTTGCGATACCAGCTGTGGAGGTCCCTCTCCTCAAGGAAAAGGAGAGGCAGACTCAGGTGGCGTTTGCTCATACTCTGACGACTCCTCCATCACATGTGCAGTCCAGAATCTCTTCCTCGGTGGATACCAGGGCTGTGCGTACCCCAACGTGCACCCACGCTACATGCTACGTAGCTCTTGTCTTCAGCTTTGTCCTGGCATAGGCAGTGTTGGATCAATGCTGACGTTGCTTCATGTGTCTCTTGGGTGTCTCTCTCCTGCAGACCCCTCCTGTAGCTTCTCCTTTCTGAGTCAAACACTGTCACCGTGTGTCAATTCTGCAAGCAGCTGCAGGACCCAAGTCCTCTTTGGCAGAAATGTCACCTACTTTCTCCTAGCTTATTCTTGCAAAACCATCTAGTTTGCCTCCTTGTCTAAAGCTTTAACTTTTTTGGACTGCTTCTCCAACTTGTCATGTGCTCCTCTGTGGTGTCTGTGTGTACCAGAGCTCCAGGGCTGCCATATATAGAAGTATTGGTGCGGTGGAGCAAGGCTAAACATGAGAGCAGTCAGTCAGATTTATTTATTTTCTCTGACTGTAACATTTGCCTTCTGGGCAAGCACTGGGGACCTGCCGTGTAAGCAGTTACCATTTGAGCTCAAGAGCCAAAGTTCTGCAGTTGGAGTTATAAACAGCTTCTTATCTCTGTGCTGGACACAGAGTGTGACCTGTTTAACACATTTACCACCCTGTTTTAGAATAGTTTTAAAAATTGCAAGTGCATGAAGAAAAAAGATGTACATAAACAGTTCAAACAAATTGTGCTTCTACGGCTTCTGCTAAAATCAGTGTCTCGTCCCTGCCCCCCCCCCCCCCCCCCAAAAAAAAAAATGTTGTCTTGGCTTGTTACTTGCCTGCAGGGTTAGTGCCAGATGGAGTTTAATAGCAGGTACATAATATCCTGCTGTTTAAGGGTTTTAAAAAATTTTTTTAAACCACCTCTTCTTCCTTTTCTTACTTTTTAGAAGGGTCACATCTATGAATAGGCAAAAGCCTGAGTTTTGCTATAGTCTGCTAATTTGTGGTGTTTAAAAATGGCCTTACCCTTTTCTGGGATGCTGTATTTTTGGGGGGGGGTTTCATTTTTCTTTGAAATAAAAGAAGTGAAAGTCCCAAATCTCCCTGAGAATTTTAGGTTTTTTCCTACCATTGCAGCTAAGTGAGCGGAGTTGTAAGCATAGACGATGACCAAAAATCATCCCAGTACTGAAGGACAAGAGCTACATTCACCCTGCCCAGCAGGAATACAACTGCAGTGTAGACTAGAAGTTAATTTGAGAGAAAAACACGAGTCATTGAAATCCTGACTCCCAACATAAATTGTCTAATTCTAACCATCTTTTCCATATGTAACTTTATGCTAATTCAGCATTTACAGAGTGTGTATGTTGAGGGGATTAGTGACAAGGAGGGATGGAAGAGGTTTTAGGATACAGAGGAAGAATGGCCTGATCTCCTGTCCCTGATGAAGTTAAAAGTTAGTCAGGGGCTGAGGCAGGCTGTAGGTCTTTGCATTATTTTTTCCTTAACTAAGGCTTCAGGAAAGCTTGTTTCTTCTACCTGTAGGACCACCTTATGGAAAAACAGAGCATGACTCTTTCCCTTAGGTGAGGAACTGCTCTTAGATGTGATAGGAGTGCACAAAACCTCAGCACCTTGCAGCTAAAGCCTGTTTGTGCTGAGGTTCCCCCCTGCTGCCACTCCAAATCAAGGGATAATCGTGTTGAGGACAGCTGAACCACCAACAGGCTTCATCTAAATGCCTTTGCCTGTAAAGCTTTCTTTGCAGAGACACGCAGGCCAGTTTATTTCAGAGATGCAATGATCAAAGAGGCACGATACAAAGATTCAGCGTTGCTGTGTGCTGCAGAGGAAGGCTGGAAGTGATTTGGGTCAACTAAAGTTAGAAACTGTCCCCCACCTCATGAGACAGATGTGAGCTTTGAAGTCAGGGAGATTATCAGCAAGACAATCCAGTAGAGAGAGTTCTTCCCCGATCCAATTTCTAATTTGCTGACTCGATGCCTGCGCAGGATCCTGTTGCTGGATGAGGAGGACAGTCTGCCCGGTGCTGTGACCTGCCCTTGACAGAGGTCAAAAACTGATGTCAGAAAATGTAAAACATTTGAGTGATACTGCAGCTTGTTTTTGGAAAACAATCTTTCCTGACCAAAGCAGTTTGTGATTAATTTAGGCTAAAGATCAAAGGAATTTGCCTGCTGTATCTGATGTGGACTGCAGGATTAACCACACTCTAACATCTTCTATTTATTCATTTCAGTGCTTTCACTTGTGCCTTCTGTGGCTGGTGGCAGAATGTAGACTCAATACAACCATCCTGGACAGCTGAAGGAATCTTGTTCACAGACTAAATGGCCTTCTATAGGAAGACCTTTGTCTCTGCTTGTCACTGTAGATGGATGATGACTTGTTTGGGAATAAGACACTGGTCTGTCTCCTGGATGTCCTTCTCCCACCTCCCTTAGCTCTTCAGAGGTGGCAGCTGTGATTAAAGAGCGCAGCAGAGGCACGATGAAGTCCAGATCCCCCAGAAACTGGGAAGAGCAGCTTTGATGAAGCCACAGTTTTGCACCTATGCATGCTCACTACCTCTTTGTCATTTTTTCTTTTTTCCTGCCTGAGAGAAGATAATCAGCTCAGTTCCTTTGTGCTGTTTTGATGAGTAACCCTATTATTGGGGAAATCCCTGACGTATATGTCTGGCTTTTCAGACTGCGCCCTACTGCAGACTCATAACTTCTAAGTGATAGATGACTGCAACACAGTCTGTAATCCACGTTATCAGTGAAACAGGCTCTGTTCTAGAGATGCTATCTTACCTTTCCAAATAGTCTGATGGCAACACTTGCTTACAAGTTTCAGCCTAATGGATCACTGTAACAGCTTGGACTCTTCCCCCTCTGCAAGTATTTTATTCACCAACTTGTGGACCTAAGCCAAGCGCAGACTGAAACAGAAACCACTGGACCATGGACCCATTCTGCCATGCTCAGATATCTGTTACAAACCAGCAAAAGCCTTGATCCTGCTCCTGGTGTATTGACCCAATTAAGGCTAGTTAAACTCCCTCAAAAAGTCTCTAATGAAGGCTCTTACAGTGTTTTATGCACCCAGATGCTAACTCGTGTAGACGAGGTTTATTGCTCCAGCTCATCTCTTTACGTTCATTCCTTCCATGTTTGTGTGACACCAGGTGGTATTGACCTGATGGGTTATCCTGGCCTTCATAGGCAACTTTGCTTCCTTTCCTGCTGCACCATGTGGGCAGGACAGTACTTACACGGGGCATGGATACAAGCATGAACCATCTGCTTGTCTGTCTTCTGTTGTCACTATTGTTCTGCAGGTGGAAGAGGACAGCAGCTGACAGAATAAGACTTTCTCTGAATAGAGAGATTAGAAGAAGGGTCTACAAGGCAAATATTGAAGCTAACTCTTTTTGCACATTCATATATAATAACAAACAGCAAAATGGTGGGAGATATTTGGATTTCTGGGTTCTTGCTTTAAAGATGCCAAGTATGAGTCCCCTCACATCCTCACCTGATGTCCCACCCCTCTCTCCAGTTCATTCCTCATCTTCTTTGCCTCCTGGCTTCAGTCCTCCTGCTTCCTAACCAGTTTATATCCCTGTCTGTAACTTGTCCCTTTGCATGTTAATCCCCTGCCTTTTCCCACCCACCTCTTGCTCCTTCTGCATTTGAAAGGGGACGAGTTTCTTCCTCTTCCTCCAGCATGCCCAGGCCCAGGAGGACATGCTACCAATGAGAGGTCCATTGCTCCCATCCAGACCTGGAACTGCCCACAGTGATGCCCAGTTGAAACAGCAGGGAAAGTCTCATCTTCCATGGGAGCTGAGAACAGAGTCCTTGAGTATTTTAGAAGTTGAAATGCCAAAAATCACAAACGTGGATCTTCATGCGGTGAAGGAAAGAACAGGCTGTTGGTGAATGCTAGCCCCTTTCTGCTTGCTGACATCCCACAACATAGGTGTGATAGAGATTTTCAAATAAAAGCTTAAAAATCCCTTCCTCTCTCCCAGATCTGGCAGCAAGGACCAAGACAATATCTTCCTGTTATTTTCTTTCTTTTTTTTCCCTCTGCCCCCACCTTGGAAGCCACTAACCTGTTTGGTTTTAAATGCTCTCCAAAAATGCTCCTTGAAGCAGCTATATGAGCACTTCAGCACAAACACTTAACGTTAAACTGAACAATGGAAGGAGTTGGGCAAGCTTAATACCAAACGGTGTTGTAAATCAGGCCTATAATCTGAGCAGGTCTGGCACATAATTAATCTTTGGGGAGTCTCTGGGTAGCAAGTTGCAGGTCGTTAGTCAGTAAACTCCCACAGGTCTCCATGGGTTTGGGATTAAGCTCTGTGTGTGAATAATCATCTAATTAATCACCTCAGGCAGGGTTTTTAGAGACCTTCAGTCCCTGCTCTTGGAACAGGTGTAAGGTTTAAACAAGCTATGCTGAAGTTTCATTGTATAGTTCACTGCCAGCTCCAGATTTGTCTGCTCAGACCACGTCTCACCTGCACCGAGAAATGCAAAACTGGTCACCACAAGCCAGGAGCGGAGCATTTCCCCTATGCTTTGTGTTGCTGTCCTGTGCAGAGAGGGTGGCAGTGCCTGGAGGGACAAATCCCAGTTTCCCATCGTCTGTGCGCAGTGCTGCCACAGTAAGATAACAGGAGTCATGGGAAGTTCAGAGAGAAGGTGGTTTTCATGTCAGGTGATGCAGGAGGGTCTGATGTTCTCATTTATTACGATGCAAACTCTTCTCAACCATGAAATGAACCCAGGCACGTTTGCCTTGAGATGGGTCTTGAAAATAATAAAACAGTAAAGCCTTTTTCTAGGTTAACTTGCACAAAACTTTATGACAAAGGCTATGGCAGGCCATGTGTGGTCTTACAGATATCTGTAACTCTTTCTGATTCAAATTACCCCTATTTGAGAACTCTTTTGCCAGTTTTAATGTTGCCTTCTCAGGAGCAAGTACAGCTGAACATGTGCTTCAGCCCCATTTTTGAGCACCTTTGCATTTAGCTAAGGAGCCGTAGCCTGCAGCTTAAGGGTGGTAAGACCATGAGTGATTTCTCCTCTGGGTTGTCAGCTGGACGTAGGCTGTGAAGTGTCACCCAGAGTTGTGACTCCAGCTCATCTTCTCAATGGATGTGCCTCCCTAACTGACCTGAACACAGAACTGTCCTGCTCATCCCACCCTGATGAGGACAATGCTCAGGAACTGCTGTCCACAGCAAGGCTAACATTTAATGTCATTGGAGAAAGTCAGTGTCTCCTCCTTCATTGCAGAAAGCTCTCCAATAGCAAAGTTCATCTAGAATATAGTTTAGACTCTAGATGTGGCTGCATGCTGCAAAGCACTCAGGGAAGCCCCTGTTTTCTTGGTAAACAACAAAGAGAGCTGAAGTTAGAGCTGTGGAGATGTATTCTGTCCTTTGTAATTTTGACTACTGTCTTAAGAAACTGGAAAAAAATTATGATGCAATTCTGTAAATACAAGTTTTCCAGGCAAGGGATTTAAAATATGTCTTTGAAACTCTTCAGTAGATAAACTTTAGAAAAAAAGTCTTCTAAAATTGTTCCCTGGAAGGAAACCATTGGCCAGTTTCTGCTCTTTCACTCTGCTGCAGCTTGCTAAAGGCATTTTTAATGCCCTTACAATGATTTAAGTAAGAAGAAGACTAGCATTAATATTCATAATAGAAGTAAAATCTGTTTTAAAGATACCATTCCCCACAACAAGGCCATGGATTTAACAGGCTTTTACTGTATTATCAATAGCACAATGCTGCAGCATTGATCCACAGCTATAGGGAACAATCCAACTACTGTTCAACTGAGTCAAAGCAATTAGTCAGCTTAGGCCAGGGGGTAATGCAACCAGCTAAAAATGTTCAACAATCTTATTTGCAGAGAGCTGAAACTCACATTTTCTTTCTTTCTTTCTTAGCTGACTCAGAGATCTCATCCTAACTAAGAACACAGGCAAAGCAACAATTCAAAATACAGCGGAAACACCAAAAGTCCCTTTGAAGTTGGTGGCCAAGGTAACGATGGCTTGTAAGCAGGCAGGTTATTTTTGAGATGCACAAACTCATTGGCCTCTCTGTACTTGATCCTCCTTTAGCATGTGCTTAACTGCTGAAATACATTCAGAGCAGTCTTCAGACTCCAATGTTTATTTTCTCTATTCAATTTCTTAAAAAAGGAAAAGCAATTATGAAAATGTATTGTTAGATCTGAGGTATAAGGACCTAAGTGGTTGTTTAGGTGGTGATGGATGTGGATGTAAACTTGGGATCTTTTGGGACTGGCTAAGCAAAAAACTCTTTAATCAAAGCTTTTCCTATAAAATGTTGTGTTGGTTTTGCGTGGCAAGGTTTTGGTAGCAGAGGGGCTACAGGGGTGGCTTCTGTGAGAAGATGCTAGAAGCTTCCCCTGTGTCTGATAGAGCCAATGCCAGCCGGCTCCAAGACAGACCCGCCGCTGGCCAAGGCCAAGCCAATCAGCGCCTCTGTGATAACATATTTAAGAAAGAGAAAAAACAGTTAGAGAGCGCTTTTGCAGCCAGAGAGAGGAGTGAGAAGATGTAAGAACATCTGCAGACACCAAGGTCAGTGAAGAAGGAGGGGGAGGAGGTGCTCCAGGCGCCGGAGCAAGATTCCCCTGCAGCCCGTGGTGAAGACCATGGTGAAGCAGGCTGTCCCCCCCGCAGCCCATGGAAGGAGGATGAGGAGGTGTAGAGATTCCACCTGCAGCCCGTGGAGGACCCCACGCCGGAGCAGGGGAAGACACCTGAAGGAGGCTGTGGCCCATGGGAAGCCCGCGCTGGAGCAAGCTCCTGGCAGGACCTGTGGATCCGTGGAGAGAGGAGCCCACGCCAGAGCAGGTTTGCTGTGACAGGACTTGTGACCCCGTGGGGGACCCACACTGGAGCAGTTTGCTCCTGAAGGTCTGCACCCCATGGAGGAGACTCACGTTGGAGAAGGTCGTGAAGGACTGTCTCCCGTGAGAGGGACCCCACGCTGGAGTGGGGGAACGATGAGTCCTCCCCCTGAGGATGAAGAAGCGGCAGAAACACCATGTGATGAACTGACCATAACCCCCACTCCCCATCCCCCTGTGCCGCTGGGGGGGGCGGAGGTTGAAGCCGGGAGTGAAGTTGAGCCCGGGAAGATGGGAGGGGTGCGGGGAGGTGCTTTAAGATTTGGTTTTATTTCTCATTCCTCTACTCTGTTTTGCTTAGTAATAAATAAGATGAATTCCCTCTCTAAGTTCGGTCTGTTTTGCTCGTGATGATAATTAGAGAATGATCTCTCCCTGTCCTTATCTTGACCCATAAGTTTTTTTTTTTTTTTTCATTGTACCTTTTCTCCCCTGTCTAATGAAAGAGGGGAGTGATAGAGCGGCTCTGGTGGGCACCTGGCCCTCAGCCAAGGTCAACCCACCACAAATGTATATGTTTGTGCTGGGGTAACAGTTTCTGGAAAGGTTTTTCTGTAAACGGTTGAGGGATTTTGTATGTGGGGTTTTTTTTTTGTTTTGTTTGTTTGTTTTCTTTTGACATGGCACTGCATTTTGGTGATTATGTTGCCTGTGTTAAGAGATGAAAAGATTCCCGCTACAACATTATGCCTGGGTATCCTGCGTTCTTCCTTGCATCTTAAGGATCTTTTGAAGGCAGGATTAATATAACCAAAGCATTAAAGACCCAAAAACTTTAGTCTCATGCTGAATGAGTAGTTGATACATTATAGGTCTGACTCTGTTTCACAAGGATTATATTCCCTTTCACTTCTTTTGGGATTGTTGCTACTCAGATTAATGGCATACAGCATCCAAATGATCTTGTTTCTAATTGAAAGAATTGAAAGGGGGTGCTTCATGACTCTACAGAGTTGCTTTTGCCAACAAAAACTGAACACAGTGCAACTGTTCCTATCTGAGGACAATCTGCTTACATATACTTTCTGTTAACCTCCTTTAGTATCCTGAAATAATTGAACTGTGCTTTTGTGTTTTGTGATGGAGAAGAGCTGACATGTTGCTACTATGTAAGAACTGACACAACTCGATTTGAATAGTTTAACTCTGGAGATCCTAATCCGACACAGGTGTTCTTCAGGCATGGTCTGATGAAAATCTCTGGGGTTTCATTCCATTACGTTGAGAAAAGTTAGAAGATAACTTGATTTTTCCTAAAGGCTGAATGTAATCTGGGTTTGAGCAGAACAGGCCCAGGAGAGTTTGTAATATAGACATGATTCCTTCTGCACTCAGCCAAAGGAAAGACTGCCCTAAAGCCAATGTCTTTTGAACTCAGTTCATCTCTTGATAGGGAGGTTATATCATAGTCCCTTCTGGGGTGAGGCTGTAACCTAAAAGTGCCCTGGCCTCTAAGCTTGGGTTCGAAAGGAAGTGTTGGATTTCTCCAAATTAAGTCAAAATGTAGAAATAATGCACACATTGGGATGTCCTGAAGGCTGAAGTAAAACTGGGTCATGGCAGCTTCTTTGGGATTCAGCTTTGTGCCCACATCTTTGTCCAAGACGTTGTCTGGAGCACGTACTGGGGACTGCTCTTCAGATAGGTAGGAAGCCTCACTTGGAACAGTCTTTTGTGCAGCTCTTTAAAGTTAGCTTAGGAATCTATCAAAGTGAGAGCTTGTCTCAGTAAAAGAGAATAGTTAGGGTTTTTCCTGTCTGATTAACAGATTGAAGGTACTGATGTGGAATGGAAGAGCTTGAGCTGACTTTCAAGCTAATATATTGCTGTATGTGAAAATGCTTCTGAATTAATAACGAAGCGATGGGATTTACAGACTCCCTCTTGCCTCTAGTGTTGGTAAAATAGCTTAATAAGCCCTTATCTTGCGTCTTCACACCAGAATGGATTTATGGGATAGGCAGGGATGAGTGGAAAAGAGACCTCGAGGTGTCTCCCCCAGAACACCCCACTGCAACATCAGCTGTTCTGGTTTATATCATCTCTGCAGCTGGATCTGGCCTTTGTGTTCTACTGAAGGGGAAAAAAATCATTATCCTTGGAAATTCTGAGTGAATACAAAGTCTTTAAGTGTGAAAAAGGCTTGTTCTTGCTTTTTAGGTTATCTTGAGGCTGTTTCTGATTTCTGCACATTTGCATTCATGCATTCCAAAGAATTTGGCTCTGCAGTTTTAAGAAACTGTTGCAATGCTAAGTTAGAAATATTTGGGGAAGACATTAAAATAGTATTCTAGAGGGTTTATGACATGCTGTGCCATTATGTACTGCTGTATAAAAGTTGAATAAGAAATCAACTGAATGAGCTGCACTATTCATGTAAGGCTTGCTAACCTATGAATAATGTGATCACCCCAGACACAGCATTGTAAAGGTTTTATAAGCATCATTAGAGTATTTTTATCTGTATTTGCATGTCTTATAAGGAAGAAAAAAGCTACTAAGGTTGTAGAGTCAAACTTTCAGTGCTAAAGAGCTTGGCTCTGTGTTCTGTATTTTTTATTTTTTTTTAATTTGGATGTTGCTTGCCTGTGGTACTAAACACTGAGTTTTCCTTTAAGAACAGAGGAAAGAGATTGGGTAATGTTACACTGACTCCATATCTCTTCTGTGCTTGAGTCTTCCTATGTTGCATGGAGCCAACAAACACTTGTAATTTATGAGCACCACGAAAGGAACTTGAATCTATTCAAGGCGGTTCCCACCTGCTCAGACACCTCTCTCCTTTGCAGATATTCCTTAAAGTCTGTCTCTTCACAAAGAGACAAAGAGGATGATTTCATGGCTTAACACAGCTGGAGGGTGCCTTGGTGGCACGGACTTCCCATCTGCCTGGTGAATTCCTATCTGATGCTGAGCAAACACAGCTCTTCCCAAGTAGCCACCAGCTGTCCTCAGCTTTCAGGACCGCTGAGAAAAGTGCAGTGTGGGAGGGTGTATGACAGCTTTCTCTTTTTAAGTGAGAAATCTCTACTACCTTCCCTGCTCACCCTGATTATGCTGTTCTGAAGTTCATGCTGCTGCTCAGCTCTTCAGTTACAGTAAGCGGTAGCAGGGGCATGTTGTCACTCACTGTGGGCAAAGGCTGGAGGGAGATGAGCCATATCTTCTCAGATGTCCCCTCATACTTTCTAATGCCTGTGGATGGGAGAGATGGGGGCCTCAGGACTATGCTCCAAGGGAAGGAAGAAGAAGCCCCAAGCCTTCCTGGGCATGCCCTGTAAGGCTGTCTCCTTTTGACATCCTCCCTGTAAGGTGTAGCCACCCTATTTCACCCATGCTTGCCCTCTCAGTAGATTTCCTGGCTCATATTCTCCCGCTATTGGATCCAAGCATCCCATTTGCTTTACCCTCTGTGCAAATCTGTTGTCTGCCATTTGCAATGAAAGCAAGGGAAAGGTCCTTGACCCTTGCTCGGACTCTGTGGGCAGGTATTAGGAGAGGCAGGCTGACTTATTGTGTCCATGTATGCACTACCGCAGGGCAAGTTCATCAGGCTGTTACATGTTAGAACCAACTTTACTGTAAAAAATTGCAGGACTTTTTCTGCACCTGAAAGAAGTTTCTGCCATCTTCAGGACTTGTCTCTGGGAGGTTGACTGGGTGCTGTGGGAGAGCAGACTGGTTCCTGAAGGACACGTGCGTGGGAGGGGAACACAGGACTGATGATGAAACAAACCTACTCTTGTGTCCTGCCTCTGCCTGCTGCTACTTGCCGGTGGGGATTGGGAGGGCTGGTGGGAGGCTGTCCGCAGAGTAGGTACCAGGGCAGCCAGGAGCATGGCTTGTGGGGATCCAAACAATGATTTCCTTTGCAGGGTGTTGACTTCTTGACTATGCTTCACTTGCTGTGCTTGCAAATGGCCACGATCATTAGATTTTGTAATTTCAATTATGACTGCATCTTTCCCATGGACTTTGAAACAGGTGAAAACAGAGTCCTTTCCCAGCAGAGAACATTAATTTTCTATGGCAGCAAAATTGACTTGGCTCTGCTGTCCGTCACATAGTTACCCTGCTCGCACAGCTGGGATGGGGATGGAAGGAAGCTGGGCTATAACTGGATCCCTCAACTGAAAAAGTCTGCACAGTGAACATTTCAACCACATTTCAGCACAACTGAGGGAATGATAAACTTCGGGATAGGGATAGGATTGAGCATCCAGGGGTAGGAGAAAGGACAGGCTTTATCTCTAGAAAAAATGGTATAAACTACTACCTTGGATTAAAATTAAATTTTGTTGGCTTTCCCAGTAGATCCAAGTCTCTGGGTAGAATTTGTACAATTCCTTTCCTGTGGTCTTCTGCAGAGTTTTCTGGAGTCAGACAACTGTTGGAATGGGGGTTTGGCAATAGTAAAGTTAGGTGGAGTGTCTGAAAACCTCTCCCTCTGATGCTCTTTGATCTTCACCCTTTAGATAAGACACCACATGATACCATTGGCTTAGGCTCGGTAGTGCTCATTTAACTAAGTGGAAAGAAGCAGGAGCAAGGATCATATGGATGTGTAGTTGCATATGTTACTCAGCCTCTGGACAAAACTGCTACTGCTTATTCACCTTTGTGATTGATCGCTACTGTATTATGTTCTTTCATGTTGTGAGTCACTTACCAGATAGGACAGCCCTTCTCTGTCTACTAAACATTGCACAAAGGTTGCTAATTGAGTGACTCACTGCAGTGTATAATTTTTAATGTCAACACTTTTTTTGCTCATTTAACCAGGTCTCACTTTGGATGGGGTTATTGATGCTGTGGGACGCTTAAGCATTTGATTACAGTGAAAGCCTCCTTAAAGGCATGACTCACCAAGCTGGTCTGGTAACCAAATCACAAGCATTTCTAACATGAGAAAGGACTCCTCTTCATCCTGAGAGCTGTATTGTTTTCTATCAGATTGCCTCCTGCTTTGTCACATCTAAGTACATTATGCCATAACCTGATGTGTGTTTGTGCTGTGCAGATTGCAAGATGGGTAGAGCTGTGGAGTCCTTGAAGACACTGGAGCCAGCCTGACTCTGCTGTCCAGCAGGTGACTTGCATATCTCATGTCCTGGGCCTTTTTGTGCATGGAGGTATGAGAAGGTGGCTTTGAGAAAAGGGGCAGCAAACATGTATTAAATGTACCTAGGTTGTTTGATGTAGTCCACCTGTTGTTTCCTGGGCCCAGAAAACTTTTTTCTTCCATGGCTGTGCTCCTGCTCTATGATCTTGTACTTCAAATTTACTTTATGACCGTTACTTGAGGTGTCTCAGCCTGTGGTGCAGCACAGTGTGCAGAGCCCAGGGGAATTCAGAGAGAGCTGGTATATCTATGTTGCAGAGCTTAGAGCTGGGCAAGGAAACAATTGAGGCCTGGAGGTAGCAAAAGTCTGCTAGGGCATTTATTTGCTGCTGCTAATAAAACTGTACTGGTGCATCTAAATGCCTATTTGGAGCTAGCTCTGTTCTTCTCACATCCCACACGTTAGGGATAGGCCTTTGGTGTCTCTGATCTCTCTGCAAAATTAGGAAATGCTCGTTATTCCTCTCTTCCTCATTCCTGTCTCAGAGAAGTGTGATTCATTAAAGATGCTCAAGTCCCGAACACTGTGGGGAGAATAGTCTAGAGCTATATGGAAATGGATTGTGAGGACACAGAAATAATATCTGCTTTGCAATACCTCTGCTGTCACTGCATCTCTTGGGGATTCCCTTTCCCATCCATGGTTCACTAAGTTTATGCCATCTGCTAGGCGATGTTCTTGGGAAGCTTTCAGTGCCCAAGGCTGTGCTGTGCTCCCACAACATGGTAGGAGTTGCTATCTTTAGTTGCATTGCTTGGTTGAGAAATTGCCAATGGGAAGAATCTGCACCAATTAGAAGTAATACATGCTGAAGATTGGGGATGATGTCAGAATGTTTAAATCTAGTCCAATACAGTTTTGTTGGACATGCATTTCTTGAGGTCTCTGGATTCCTGGTCAGCATCTCTGAGGTTATTGTCTGGCCTTTGCTACACCAGCTTTAGCGTGACATCAGGCAGTGAAATAGAGCTCTTCTAGGCCCTTCTCTATTGCCTGGCATTTTGACTCCAAGAGGAGTTCCGTGCTCAGAGACTGAGTCTGAGCAAAGAGACCACTCTGATCTCTCTCTGATGAAGAGACCTCTTACACATGCTTGAAGTGGGAAGCACGTAAAGCTCATGCGAGTGCCAGAATTGCTTTCAAAGGATTTTAATGTGTGTGTGATTAGGGACTTTTAGACCTGAACTATAAGGCATGAGGTCTTGACATGAGAAGGAAATACTTTCTTACTCTTCTTCCCAGGTAGGTTCAATTTGTGGTCATCTGTTATGATGAGTTTGGCAAAACAAGAGTCTGCTCCTGTTACTGCTGGTTCAGTTCCCACAAGAACTCCCACACAGACAAAGTTGTGAGAGTTTCTGGCAAACTTGGTCTAAGCAGTCAAAGCCCATAGCTCTGCAGATGATTTACGTGTACCATGGACAGGGGATATAGCTCTATGTATCCACAGCAATTTGTAGATGCTGCTTGTATCTTCTGGGTTTTTTTCATTATTAGCCAATAGCACTGCCTGATTTATTTAAAGTCTTCCTGATACATGATTAGAAGTTAGCAAAGTCAAGAGGTCCTCAACAAAGTTAAGATCCTCTAGAACACCGTCAGTAGCTGTCTGGAGGAATGAACAAATAAGCTGAAAACCAAAATATAATTTAGCCACAATGCAGGTGCCTCTATATCAGCCAGGATTTTTTCATTTTGTTCTATTATGTTTTGTTATGAGCTTTATTCATATTTGAGTCACATGCAGGAAAAGTTTTGGATCTTTCATGTCAGACTATAAAGAAATGTAAAAGCAATAACTTCTTCCAAATATTGTGTTCTAACCTTCATGTGAATTGCCTGCTATTATGCTGCTGATGAGAAAGAGTAATTCTCCCCAATGTATTTACATGATGCATCCTTTGAACTCACAGTGACCTGCAAGCATTTTAACTTCTCATAGAAAGAGTCGTCAATTTGCTGCCTTCTAAACAAATTGAAGAATTAATTGTAAAGTGAGAGAAAAGGGATGATTTTTTTTTTTCTTTTACAACCAATATTGTGTAAAAATTTTGGGTGGAGGACAGGATAAGACACTAAACAGAAATGTCTCCCCACCTCAATACTTGGCTCAGGGGTATGTCTCCATTTTTAATTAACCATGAGTGTTTTCAAGTCCAGATTTGCCAGTCTTCTATATTGCAAAACTTGTGTGAGTGCCAGAATTTGGCTCTGTGTGTGTGTTTTCAAGCACAGTGGCACTGGCCAAAACCCTTCTTTATGTGGTTTCTGACTATCAGGTTGGCTGGAGCCAACTGAGCTCCAGGCCAGCTCCAGCTGCATAAAGCCTGATTTTTCCTGAGCACAGGAAATCCAAAGATGGAACCAGACCTTCACACGGAAGTCCCCCAGCACACACAGGAATGAAGGGAGAAAGCTGTCTTCTAGCACAGTCCAGACACATTGCAAGTCTCAAAATAGTCCCATCTTCTGAAATTTCCAGCCTGATTTGGAGTCTGATGCTTCCCTGATGTAATGGTAGTGACAGTCACAAGCAGCTGTGTGCTTGGATGTCCACTCACATCAAATGCAACAACTAGATTGCATTCTGGCAGAAAGTCTTTAGGAACACTGAGATAGGCAACGATGACAACACAACCAGGCTTTCAGAACTGCTGCCTTTTTCACAATTGCCAGATATTCTTAGAGTAAGTCAAGAATTTCCTCTTTTGAGATATTGTTTTGCTAGTCCTATTATGGGAATCTCTGCAGACCTATGACCTGTGTACACCATGTTGCAGGACTGATTTTTATTTGAGGGGAGGAGGAGGTTTCAGCCAGCGATGTTCCATACCACAGGGCCTTCAAGGCATCTTCTTGATAAACGAGGTAATATTTTTGTAAAGCTGTAGCCACAGGACAGTACTTGGCATCTGTTGAGGTGTACATACCAAGGACATGTAGGGTTACACCTACACCAAGGGTATTTCATATCCTGTGCAGGCAGTATGTCTGCACTGTTCTCTACAGACTCAAGATGATGCAAGACAGTTGTGTCCATCTCAGATGGTTTCCAGAAGGCTAACTGTGCTTACCTGGATTTCTGATGTCAGAAAAGGAGAGAACAGAGTTAAGCCTTTAGACAGGAATAAAGTAAATTTATGATTCTTCTGAAAACCTGTAAGGAGGAGGAGATGAGGAACAGTGATTAAAGTAAATTTGCAGTCTCATTTAATAAGTTACGGCTAGGCTGGGAAAAAGCTGGCAGAAGAACATTTCTGAAGTCTTTAAAACCAAAACAATCCCAGCTTGATGGGAAAGTCTTTGAACCTTCCAGGAATAACTCATATGCTAACAAGGTTGCTATATTTTGTTTCCTTCCAGTAACATCTATGGGTGTAGTTATGGGCTGCTATAACAGCCTTACAGTACCTAAAAGGGGTCTACAGGAAAGCTGGACAGGGACTTATTACAAAGGCATGAAGTGATAGGACAAGGGGTAATGGCTTTAAGCTGAAGGAGCGTAGGTTTACATTAGATATTAGGAAGAAATTCTTCACTGTTAGGGTGGTGAGACACTGAAAGAGGTTGCCCAGAGAAGCTGTGGATGCCCCATCCCTGGAAGTGTTCAAGGCCAGGGTGGATGGGCTTATGGGCAACCTGATCTAGTGGAGGGTGTCCCTGCTCATGGCAGGGGGGTTGGAACTAGATGATCTTTAAGGTCCCTTCCAACCCAAACCATTCTGTGATTCTGTGATTCTATGATTCTGATTCTATGATTCAAGAACAAAGCTCACTGTGCCATATGCTGTATAGACATGTTAGGCTCTCAAGATGGTTCTAAAGAGCTCTCTGGGCAGGAGATGTGGGGTGGGAGGTGACAGGGCAAGAAAGGATGTAGGGGGCAAGGAGGAAAAAAGAGTAACATTGGTAACTTTAAAAATAAAGCTAAAGTCAATTGAAGTTAAGGGTGTTTCCTGCATTTCCACTGTCTACCTTGTCTATATATATCTCGCATTTAAAAATATTCTTGTTAAAAATGACCCATTTCAAATTATATAAATCCCTTTGTTTTCTGTAATTTGAAAGCTTTTAATGTTTCTCAGCTTCATTTTGTTGAAGATACTCAGACAAAGAGGATTCTAATCTTAGAATAATAATATGCTATTGATAAATACACATTTATCTAGCTTCTCATGCAGCTCTCTTCATCAGCATCCTCTTCTCAAAGAGTACTTACTCCTATCTAAGAGCAAACTGACACCCAGAGGAGTAAGGCAATTTGCAGAAAGGCAGTTTGCCTGTGGGATGAGTCAGGTTCTCTCCACTGCCTGATTCCTAAAGGGTACATATTTAGAGAAAAGATGATGGTGGGAAGGGTTGTGATTGCTACCAAGGAAATCCTTAGTAGCAATCCCTTTCCATTTGGTGGTAGAGAATGTATCCCAGTTTAGTACTGGTATTTCTTGCCAAAGGAACCTGTAACACAAAGCTAACTGTGAATATAAGAAATGGGAATACTCTCGTAATGTGGCCCTTCTGTTTCTAGGAACATTGCTGCAAATACGTAGAAAGGGTTTGCATGGCACAGAATTTAAACAGCTTTGTAAAAACCCACCTCAAGTTAAAGCTACAAGATAATCCAGTATTGAGTAGGCTTGAAAAAATTGGACAGATATGAATTTAGCATGGTGGTTCCCTTGCCAGGCTGTACTCTCTCTGGGAACCGGCCAGTAGGAAATATGCAGTAAAGAAGGGACTGTCATTCAGAAGATGATGGTGCAGGGGCAGATTCCTTTGCAGGGCCAGCTCCTGGCTCTACACCTTCCACTTGGCAGAGGTTTGCATAGCACAGCCTGGGTGGGACCTCTGCAGTAGAGTTAGTTGTTAGGTTTCTTCACTGGCGCTCTCTAGCCTGAAATGTTCCAGTGTCTGCATTTCGTACAAAAATGTGGGAGCACATATTGTTTTGGGGGAGATACTGGGTATAGTACACTTATGTGGCTCTCACCTGTCTTAAAATATGAATTGTTGTATGATTAATGAATTCTCTTAAATTCCTGTAAATAAAAGATGGGAACAGATTTACTTGTGGAAAGCATCCCAGCTCAGCAGCTTTTCTCAGCCCTAGACAACTGCCATTTCGTTGCATTACTTTCATTGATTTGTAAATATTTCAAAACATGATGAGTTTAAATTTTCATGCTTTAATGTGAAGCTGTGGCTGCACTGCAGGGGAGGATTAGGCTGGGAGCTTGAACATCAACCTTGGTAACTGATAAAAACATACAGGAGGGATAAGGGAGGTGGCTTCCTAGGGTGTAATTTGAGTTCATCAGCTGCATGGCTGGAAATGTCGTTTCCAGGTAAGAAGGTAGAAAGAGAAACTTCTTGGCTAAAACATGGGAGCGAAACTTTTCCTTTTTGAGCAGAGCAGTGAGAGACGGTGGTAATGATTTGAGCCCCTTTTCTTGCTCCATCCAAAAAAAGAGCTAATGGGTCATATTTGTTTTCCTTCCCCCTTTTATGTGATACCTTATTGATAGGAAACACTTTGGTTACAAATCTCAGACACAGCAGAGAAATAGCCTTTGTTTGTTCTGGCTAAGCCTGTGTCAGGAATGGAGTCCTAAGCGCCCAGATAATGCAGGTGGCCTCTTGCTGTATTAAATGCGTCTAAAGCTGCCAATTGCTAGTTGTGCTGGGCTGGCCAGCCCTAAGCCCATTCACGTTCATTCATTTAAGCAACTTAGACAAATTCCTTGACTTGTAGAGAATCCCTACATAGTCCATAGCTTTGCTGGGGTGGTGTAAACCCTTACAATTTGAAGTAAGGATGCTTGCTTGATGCAGAACATTTGTTCTGGTCAGATTATGTTAGTAGTTGTGAGTGCCTGGCTCTTTCAGTGTATGGTGTTTGATCATATGATTAGCCTTTTCTGAGCCAAGGAATAATTTCCACATTGATTGTCTTTTCGTGTAGTTTTTCTTTCCTAAATTGCTTGTATATTGTGTATAAATCACACAACCTAAACTGCAAATAAAGCAGACTTGCTTTATGGTTTGTGAATATATGAAATATGTAGCCTGTACTTTGCATTCATAGCCATCCAAAATAAGGAGTGTACGCTTTTGGAAAGCATCCTGAAGGTATTTTCAGCATCTTCATTTTTAGGTGTCTGGCTTGAGAGCTCTTTAAAGACTTTCTGCTTCGAAAAATTTATTTGAGTAAGCAACAGGATATGGGAAAATTCAGGCAACCACAGTCATTAGTGACTTCAGTAATTCTGAGGCCAGAGGCAAGGAGAGCTACAAGACCCAGCATATGGAGAATGATTGACACATTGCAAGCAGTAATAGGTGGACCTTGCTACATCAATTCCTCCACAATCATTTGTGATCTGAGAGGTGCAAGACCATCCTACTCTTTTTAAGATGGGTTTATCACCCTTAAGCCAGTCATCAGGATTTTTCTTACTCTATTTAACAATCATGGCTGTGTCAGATGTAGGCCTCCCTTGGTTGTAGGGGTTGCTTACTATCCTCAGGAGTGACTAGGCAGGGCACTTATATCTCCTGCATGGTCAAAAATAATGTTTTTCCCCCATGTATTCAGCAGTAGAAGGTGAACAGCATTTTATTTGCTTCAGTGATGACAGGCAGGACTCTTACACAGAAGAGGTGTCAGCTGAGAGCAAACCTACATCAAGGTACCCATCAGTGTAGGTACCACTCTTCCAGGCCTTTTAAAGAGATGTGCACAAGGGGATACAACTTCGTTTGTTGCAGTTGCACTCAATGATGTGTCAAAAACCTGTGGGATCAGTGCTGGCTCTCTGCGTCCATCTGTGAATATTTTGGCATGGCACTTGCGCAGGGAGTTCTCCAGGATTTGGCCTGTTATTAGCAGTTCTAAAACGATGATTGCTCACAAATCCTTTTAAATAGATACAGAGACTTATGTGTGTTTAATCTAAAGTCTGATTACTTGGGTTTTAGGCAGCAGGGATGAATTTCACCCAGAATGGTTTGGGATGCAAAAAAACCAGTGTTCTCTGATTGGTTCCTATTACTATTGCATTGGAAATACATGGAGTTTGGCTGGCTAAGAGGTGTGTGTAATACGTACTGGTGCAATGATCACAGCTCTTAGGGGCTAAGATTGCTTTGCTCTGACCATTATACCTCACTGCATACCTAAGTATGCAAAAAATCCCCTGGAAGAGTACTGCCTGTCATGTCTTATTGCTTAATGATGTAGCCAGAGGCAGACCTGACATTAAGGCCATTCTTTCCTCCCAGTTGGGAGTGAGTCTTTAATCCCCATCAGAGCAGATGCATTTAGAAACGGCAAGGGGAGCTTGCTCAAAGCTGTCACTTTGTTACTTTAATGAGCCCATTCTTCAATCAAGGTGGTTTATTCTCTAGAAGCTCAACGGTAGTGTTTGAATACTGGATCCTTATAGTGTTAGTCCCAGGTTCTTAACAGCATAATGGCTGAAGGCAGCATCTCTGCTTTCTTAAGCTGGGTCAGCTGGGCAAGGGCAGAGGTGGGTAGGACGGAGGGCATCGGCTAAGCTTTGCAATTTAGACTGCCTCAAAAAAGGACCCCTGAAAAACTGAAACCTCATTAATTCTCCTTCCTTCTGGGCAGGACACTACTTAACAAATCATGCCAGGTGAGGAGGGGGAAGGAAAATAAAGAGTGTAAAAATTAGTGCAAGCTTAGCGCTTGCTTGTGAAGCAAGGACTGCAGCACAGTATTGCGCTGACACTGCTGGGATTCACCTGCCTCTGTCAGCAGCGCTGCCAGCTCCATTTGCTTTGCTTAGCTTGGCTTTTCTTGTCTTGTTTTGCCTGGACTACTCCTTTAAAGTAATGGGACTTGGCTGTGGCAGAAGTACCAGACTGGTGGCACGTAGTGTTTGAGGAAAAAATCTGTACTTCTATAACAGTATCTTATTTTTTCCCCACTCTCCTTTTTACCTAAACTCCTCAATTTTCAGGAATTATTCAAGACTAGACAAGCTTCTGAGAGTGCGTGTGCTTATCCTGCATATTGAGCCCAAACTGGAGCCATTGTGTCAAGCCTTCATGCGTTTTCTATCAAGACTCTTAGGTTCTGAAACTGTATGATAGATCCCCAAATTCAGGCCCTACTAATTACAGATTGCTCTCAGGTCAACATGGAGAGCCAAGAGTTTTCTTTGCTTTACTGTTCCATAAGCCATGAAAATGCACTTGACCTGGCCATAGGGTTTCCATAGCCTGAGGTTGCTGAGGTTGTCACCACTTGCTAGGGAAGTAGAGGGCACTGACAGCCATCTCTCTGCAACACTTGGCACTCAGCCCATCTTGCACGCTCATCTGCTGTTTTGCAAGCTGTCAAATGCCTGCTTGCATGCTAAGAAAAGGTTGCTGTACAGCTTTTAGATAAAATATTAATGAGTGGTTGAAAATTATCAATAAAAACATTCAACCATGGCTATGCACAGAGAAGAGTTAGGGCTTTACCAACACCCAACCTTTCTCACCAAGGACAAGTTCTGCCTGTTGTCCTTCCTGCCACCACCAGCACTTTGAAATCAGAGAGCGTCTGTTAACACGTCCGTACGTTGGAGAGGAGGCAGCAAGGCTGGCAAAATACCAGCAGTGCTTATTAGTTGATCTTGTGGATATTACTAATCTCTTGTAGTCGTGGAGCAGACCTGTGTTTTTCTCCTTTGGGATGCCAACTGTGAATACAATGCTGGATACAAAATGCTTCGTGCTCAAACTTGTTTGTCACTTGACCTGGCTAAAGTTACTTTGTGTTATACTAAAAGGTAAAATTCTCCATCTTGGGCTTTACTGTTCGGAGAATAAGGGCAAACAATGATGTCCCAGGCATGTAGGCAGTGTTTCCTGCTACTTGTTTTGGAGAAAGGCTCAGTGCTCAGAAGTTTATTCCTCCTCCCCCCAGCTATGCCAGCTGATGATCTGCACAATGGGGTTTGAGTGTTCAGCCTTGCAGAACAGGTAGTTCTGAGACTGCCCTCATCATTACACTGTCAGAATGCAAATAACTTTGGGTGTTTTTGAAGGAAGGTCACTGGATCAATAACTGTTTCCCCCTAGAAGCTCTGACATCCTCATGAGTGCATGAGAGAGATGTCTGTGCATGTTTTATCTTTGTGCACTTATTCCTTCTGTCATGAAAGTGCTTGGATATTCTTTTTAAAAAATACATTTCCTTAGGCTTTGTTTTCTTAAAAAAAAGGGTAACGCTCCATAATTGTGTTCAACAAAGCATCACATCAAAATTGTCTCCAGTCCACAGCCTTGCGCTTTAGTTGTTCTCCTCTTCCTAAGAAAGCTTTGCTGTTGCTCATGCCCCAAATACATGACTCACAGGATAAAAACCATAAAACCAAATCAAAGCAATATTTTTTCATAAATGAAACAAGGCTGTGCGGAAACTTGGCATCACCATTGATATTGCAAACAAATCGTGTTTATAATAATCAAATAACCTGTTGATGTTTCTATGCCAATAAAGGAGGCACTCAGGAGGAGGGTGCACAGCAAGCACACCTGTGTCTGCCTCTACCTGAGATGGGCTATTTTGGAGTCTAAAACAGTGTCTTGCACACTGTGGCTGGAGCTCTGAATTTTGTTCCTCAAAGGGTTTATGCAAAGGTGTACTGCGTGTGATGTTCTTCATACTGTGGAGATCTGGATAGGGTTTGGCCTGGGGTTGTTCAGATCAGGCTCGTATGTTATTTATTTCAGGGCTGCCGTCCTCCTTTCAAGGAGGGATTCAAGCTGATGCTACCAAGGAAGGACTGGACAAGGCTGAGAACTCATTCCTCAGTGCATGTCCCTGTTGCTGCAACTCTGTATAGGAGAAAATGGCAATGACCCTCACTTCTGCCTGCCAGGGTTTTCTTTCTGGCTGATTCATGCTGAACCGTGCTCAGAGTTGGTGACACTGGAGCACTAGTGAGCACAAAACATGTCCCTTATGTGCTTGTGCTAGTTTACTGCTCTGCAGCACAAGAATGAAAGCAAGCTCTGCTGAGGCTTTATCCTCTCCAGCCATTGGGTTTATGCACAATACACAGCAATTTTGCTTCCCAGGAGAGGTGTGGGAGGAGGAAGGTGTGAACAAAAGCAAACATCTTGCTTCCTTCATCATCTTATTCCCAAAGAAAAGTTCCAGGACCTATATAGAAATATACTTTCTCTTCTTGAATATTTGGGCCAAAGCCATGACTTGGAATGCAGACAGCAAGAAACTAAGATCAGTGCTTTTGAGTCAGGTAAATAGGCATCTTCCCCCATACCTTTCTGACAGGGGTGAAAAAAGTGTGTAAGTGCTGGAGGAATTAAAATGAGGTTTTCTTTGCCAGAGACCTGAGCTGACTTTGCTTTCTGTATGACTGTGGTGGTTCTTGATAAATGCAACACAGAGTAGTACCTTCTCTCTGTCCCACAGGCAGACCACGCAGCTTACACCCTACACATGCACCATGTTTCCACCAGAGGCTCCAGGTAGGAGGTAACACACTGTCTCCAAGAGACTGAACTTTGTTTTTTCCATGAACTTGTGCAAGTGGCTGCCCAGAGATCTTTCATTTAGTTCCCACTATGGTATTAGAAAAGATGGGAAACAATTACTCACTGGTTGGCACAGGGGAGATAGTCCTGAAATTTCTGTACATCTAATATAAATTTTCCTTCCTCTTCCACTTCTCTCTCTGCCAGTTTTAAATCCGCTGGTCTTTTTATTTGCTCATCCCCCTGACTGGCCTTGTCATCCTTCCATGGACTTAGTCTCATCCTATGCTTTTTTTAGCCAGAATGATCTTAATCAATGTTGTGGCTTTGTATGCAGGTTGTTGATGGAGTTTGTGTTGTTTTAAATGAAGCCCAGGAACTGTGGACTGGTTTCATGAGTGGTCTGACCACAGTTCTCACTTAGCTGAACAAACCTGAAATGCCTTGAATTCATGCCCTTGCTTATGTCCCTCATGGTCCCTAAGCACTGGTGCTCCCCACTGCCTCTGTGTTTTGGGGTTTCTAGTGCTTGATGCACTAAGCAGAATGTCAGATGGGGTGACCAACCTAGTCCCTAATGCTTTATAGATCAGTGAGTATCAAGGCAGGCAAAAAGCTGAGCCCCCGAAACTTTAATGGTTGTGTCATGTAAAAGACCACATATTTCAAGGCCTGACATGTGAGTTGCCTCTTGCTAATTAGAGTCAAGGGAGGAAAAGACATTGCATCAAAAGTTTAAGGCCAAGTCTTTATGCATTTGTTTACTATTGTTTCGCTGGCTTTTAAACTATTTGCTAGTACTCATCCCAAATTCATGAAGTACTATAAATACTCACAGAGAAAAACTTCATTATTTTTTCATAAAGGACAAGAAATATAGTTTGGAAATTCAGTTTAGTAATCATGCTTCCAAAGAACTGAGGGCTTGCTGGGTTCCCATTAAAAGCTTGTCAGATGGTGCCTATGCTCTGAGCCCTGGGTGGGCTATTCTGACTGAAAGATGGAAAAGTTAAATGTTTCTAATTAGACATATTCCCATATGTGACAGAGACAATCACCCTCTGACAGTGTACTTCATAAATTCTCTAAAGACTGGGAAATGCTTTCTACCTATGACCACCTGCTGAGCTGCATGTTTGATTTTTATTCCCAGGTCCTCTTTTAGGTCCCTTCATGCTGCCAAATGACATGATTTTGGTATAAGTAGGAACTGAATTCTGCCCATATGCTAATCATAGGAAATGGCTGCTCAAGGTCCTTACCTCCCATGATTAGCAAATAGCTATCTAGGGCATCCTTCTCCCCCAGGACATAATCAATTCTACTTTTGCCATTCCTGACGTACCAATTCCTTGATATCAAGCTTAAACTCCTTCTGCCAGGGGACCCCAAAACCTCCTCCCCATCCCATCAGCTGCTTTTCTGAGTGTTAGAAATTTTAAAGCTATGCCAGCCTAAAATTTCATCTGCATTACTTTCAACTTACTGCTCCTTGTCCTCCTCAACCTGGATGTGGAGAAAAGTTTACTTCCACTGTCTTTTTAGCTGCCTTTATATATATATGAACATGACTCTGTGTCCTCTTAGGTTTCTCTTTTCTAGGCTAAACTTTCTCTGTGTTTCTTCAGAGGTCATATTTTCTAGATATCTGCAACTCGTGGTCTCCTCCATCCTCTCTTCAGCTAACCGACATCCTGACTGTATTGCAGTGCTGCACGTGGGAAAATCCCCGCTTGGCCTCATCACTGGTGAAGGGAGTGGAAGAAATATTTTGCATCCTACGGGCAGCGCTCCTATTTGTGCATCCCAGTACAGCGTTTGCTGCAGTGAGACACCACTGAGCCAAATTTCTTTTACAGTTGGAAGTGAAGGCTTCTAGCCTAAGAAATCATTTTTATTGACTCAAGCTCTCAAACTCCCTGCTTATCTGTCCTCAAGTTTTTTGCATTCTGGCAATCTCCCATTCAGATCATAACAAATTTGTGCTGATGGAAAACAGGTGCTTTTGTTTCTTGCTTGTAGTGAGTTGGTACAAGGCCTGTTGTGATGATGAGGGGCACTGCTTTTACCCTTAGTAGACAGGGTAAAACAGACATAATCTGGCTCAATTTTTCATAAACAGCCTTTTTAAAAATTATTATTACTGTACTCATTTTACCCCCTTAAATGATATTTTAAACTTTGGTCTGAGTCATCAAGTACGTTTTCTCCCCTCCTACCCATTTGTAATATTTTCTAGATATTCACTCAGGTTAACGCTCATTAATTTAGGTTCCAAAATTAATAATCCCCTGATAAAATACTCCAGTTTAAATTACTCCTTAGGCTTAAGGCAGATGTCATGTGTGAGTCATAATGTGTTCCCACCACTTTGAGAGGAATATTGTTCATAATGTCATATCCAGAAACATCAAATTATCTGCTGAATGTTTAGACATGAGTGTATATTTGGTAACTAGAAAGAATAGATATAAATTAATGTTCCAAAATGCTATTATTGTAGTGATACTTGTTAAGTGTTTTTACCTGTTGGCTGGAGTGTAGTAGTTTGAAAGTATCAGAATTACTTTCAAAAGTCAAATGGATAAGGCACTCTTAAAGGAATGCTTGTAAACATTTTCTGAACTAATTTTCTTGCAGGCTGAAAGAACATTGGTATATCCCTAGGTTTAATGCCTAGCCTGTGCAGTGCTGGATATCAGGTTTGTGTTATGGAGCAGACTCCTTATTTCACACATGTGGTTTTCACTCATTCCTGGTTTTAGCACTGAAGAGACCCTTACACCATTGTCTGATTGCTCCCAGTAAAGCACGAGCTGTGCACAGCACCTGATGTGGTCACTCATGATTTGAGCAGAGTAAAGCATTTGGTAAAGGCGGCATTAAGGCCAAATTTGTATGAAGTTAATTAAAAAAATACCCAAATACCCACAACCCCACTGAACTTGTTTTTATTAGCTAGTGTGTTGAAGCAACAGGCTGGAATGAGTCCATGAGTCTGGGACTAGGGTGTACTCTTGATATTGCCTACGGTACCAATAAATGTGTGCCAGTGAACACCCCTATGCTCTGAGCTTTCCTGAAGAGAGTCTGCTACGTTTCCTCTCTTGGAGAAGAGGGAACAAGGGATTGCTGGGGTGTGCCCAAACCCTCAAAAGAGGTATCTTTAGCTGCCTGTTCTCTCAACCCACCTCCCACAGGCACAGAGAGGGAGAGACTGTGCTGCTGGAGCCTGGCCAGCGGATCCTACAGTCAAGCTTCTGACATGTCAGCTTCTGCTTGTGGAAAACTCCATCTGCAGGTTTACGGGCTGTGATGTCTAAAGACAGATTGGCACGGAAAGCCAAGCGGTGGCCCTGCCAAAGCGCTGACAGTTGGAGAGCGTTAGCAGCATCCCCCAAGCGTGCCAATGTTTTGAAATTAAAACCAGTTTTACCTAAAGCAGCAACCCAGAGTCTGAGATGTTCACGTCTCCTTCTCTGGGGATGTCACCCATCCAAGTTGGCACTGGAATGGAAGGGGTCATGTAACTTCACTTGTCACTGGATTAATGTGGAATGGAGTCACAGCAGCACTGGGGGTGCCCGGGTGTGGGTCATTAAAGAAGACAACGAATCTGTCAGGACTAGCGAGGTGTGTTGGCATGGTGGGAAATGCAGGCGTTAAGAACATGGCGCCGATGCCCTGTGGGGTGCATCAGCGGAGCGGGCGCAGCGGGCTCCAAGTTAAAGGCTCAGATCAGGACCCTTCGGCTACATGAACGCAAGGGAGGGAAAGCAGGTAGAAAGCAGGGAAACCCTGCAAACCCGGGGGGCACTGCCATTCAAGAGGGATGTGATCAGCGAGGCATGGTCTAGGTGGGAATTCTGGTGCTGCTGATGGACCTAGAAAGTGGGCTTGTTACATGGGAAGGTGGAAATAATGGGGTCTCAGGAGAACAGAGAAAACCAAAGGAGAGGGAAAACAGTCCTCAATTGTGTTAAGTGTGTAAGTGGCTTCAGAGAGCGGGGGAATAATCTGTTCAAGTACATGGTGGGTAGAATCAGTAATAATGAATTTAAATTAAAACAAGGGAGGTTTAAATTAGCATAAGAATTTTGGTTCTAAGAATAGCAAAAAAACTGGAATAGGAGGTGGAGCCTCTGTTATTCAACCTGACCTTAAATTCTTCAAACAAAACCAGTCGAGGATGGCTCAAGCAGAGTTAGATTTTAAATTTTTTTTTTACCCCAGCCTTATTTTTTGCTGGGGGCTGGTAGGGGAGAAACAAGGTATTTATATCTGCTTTTCTTTTCTTTAAGCGTGGAATTCAGCTTTGCTACCTTGTATTTCCTCAAATAATCTCTGTTTAGGTGGGGTCATGCTCTGAAATAAGAACCGTCAACAAAGGAAAGGGCTTGTTTATTTATTTAGGATGAAACTGTCAATTAGGGAGTTTTCCTTTGATTTTTGGCAACAGTGTCTAAAACTTCCCTTATAAGAAATGAAGAAAACCCACAACCTTATATTTAATGGAGACTTGAATCTTGTTCTTTATTCTGCTGCAGGCTTCCTGTGTTAACCTTGGGTAACTCTCTAATGCGCATTAGTACATCATGGTGAGGACAGTAATCTTTATCCTCCAGAGAAAAGGGCAGAAGGGAGCTCATGAGATTGTACTTTCTTAGTGCAAGGACTATTTCTTCCCCGTACCACCCCTGATGTGTGGAGACACAGTCACACTTGAAACCTTTGTGCAGCTGCAGTAGGCAGTAATCTTCCGTGTCAAGATCTGGGATCACTGATGTCATACAAATACAGAAAGCTCACAGACAAAACTTCCTAGACAAAATCTGGTAACCATGTGTTTAAAGAGTTCAGAAAAAATAGAAGAGGGCTCACTCTGGAACTAATGCAGACGGATGCGCTCATGTGAGCCCAAGGCGTTGTGTCTGCAAGGCAGGTGTTTGCTGGTGAGACCTTGTCGGGCATTTCGTACCGCACTGTGCAGCCTGCTGCTCTTGCAGTGCAGCGGTTTTGAGTCATTAGGAGCTGTGCGGCTTCATTTTGGGAAGCAGTGTCCCCAGAGTGGGACACGACACCACTGCTGTAGCAGGTCTGCGCTTCTGCAAAAGAGGGGTTTTATAAAGCTTGGAGTTGTTGCAGGGGAGAAAGTAGTTCTTCAGGCTTGGAAAATGAGACTATCTTTCTCTTCATTGCTGTCCTAAAATTTTTGACTTCTCTCCCCTTGAGAAATTGTATCAATTTACCTGTCAGGATCTTGTAGTCCCTCCTGACTCATGTTTCCTTATCAGCATTGCTCCTGGGGACTCCAGAACTGTCACTGGTCATGTCCGTGCTGTGACATGGCACTGTTTACTCTTCAGGCAGGATACCCACGGCATGCTGGAGAGGTGTGCAGGCACCTGATGAGTCTCTGCTGGCCAGGCAATCTGACAGTCAGGTGGGGATGAACTTTTTTTGGAACAGCAGACCTGATCTTGCTCAGTTTCCATCTTCTGGTGAGGTCCATAGGGTTTTATACCTTCTCATGTAATTATTTTTTTTGTGTGTTTGAGTTACCGTTATCTCAGCAACCTCACTTCTGTGTCCCCCTCCTCTCTTTTCCGTGCATCGTATTAGCACACAGACTATTGCAGCTCCAGTTTTCCAGGAAAGCTGAGTCTTGGGCTGGAGCTACAGGGCTGTTATCTGATGTAGTATACGCATTGGCCAACACAGTCAGTCTTGTTAATCTGTGTTGAAGATGCTCGTGGTAATTTTTACTAGTGAAGTGCTGAATTGCATTTGAATTTCTGACATTACCTTCCTTTCCATCTGATAGTCAGTAGATTCCTTTGTCAGTGACTGGAAGCTCTAAAAGGGATGATTTTTTTTTTTTTTTTTTTTTTTTAAAGAAAAGTACTATTGCTGAGCAAAAACAATCCCAGGGACACACTGTGCCAGGGGCTTTCAGATACTGAAGTAGAAGGTGCCTTTTAAAACACACACTCATTAGCCTTGATTCAAAAGTCTCTGTGTCTTGGAAAGTAGCAATGGAAACAGCTTTTTAGCCTGGAGAAGTGTTGGTCTGATCCTGACTTTGTAGTGTCAGTCTGTGCGTGGCGTTAGCATCTGTTTTCCCTGGCACTGAAGCTTGAGCAATGATGAAGCTGAGGCGAGGAGAATGCAGAAAGTGGGATGAGCTGAGCCCCTACAGACAAGCGCTGAAGTATTTCTGTTCTTATTTAGCCTGTCGTTGTGCAAATCCATTAATTCCTGTGACATTTCTGTAAGCTTATGAACAACTTTTTTTCCTTTCAGAATTTGAAACCCTTTGACTCTTTTGTTCCAATCTCTTCCTCATCACCAAGCAAATCCCAGGACTTTTCTCTGGGCACTTTAGAAGGCGGCACTTCTGTCTTTACCTGTTTAAAGCAGAAAACTAGAAAGAAAACTCTCCTGCTGCAGGGAAATAAAAAAAACCCTGGCACTGACAGTAACAGAGAATCGAGATTGCGCATGGCGGGCGGGCACATTCAAGATGAGACCTCTTTGGGGAATGATCCCATTTCAGTGGGACTGTGCTGAGACAAGGATGTTTTCTGAGGCAGGATTCAAAGAGGAGCAGGAGAGCAAGGGGTGGAAGCACTCCTGGATTTGCCTGTGGAACCAGCTTCAAGACGAGAGCAGCCGAGGCAGTGATATAATAACCATGAGAGATGCTGCAAAACCTTTGATTTAAAGCCGTTCTGCTTGAATGCTACTGCTATCAAGCACCCTTTTTAGGCACTGAAAGCTTTGCCAGGGATAAAGGAAAAAGAGACAAGGGACCCGTACAAATCATACAGCAGTTTGACAGTCTAATTCTTAGTACATGGAAAACTTTTGGATGCCGTGGTTGTGGCAGCAGCAAGAAACATGAGGTTGGGTAACTCAGCGTCGTCTCCCTCTGATCCCTGTTTTTGTGTACTGAGCAAGAGTCTCAGAGCACTTGTTGTTTCCTGTGGTACCTGAAGATTTCACTCAACATCTGCCCTTGATCTGGCAGTCCCCTCTGGGGAGAGTTCATTTCATGTCCTGCTCTGCACGTGACAGAGGTGTCTGTCTGTCTGAAGGGAGAACATCCCATCTTGTAACACTTGCAAAAATGCTTATCAAGCTGTGGGACAAAGCACAAGGAACTGAACTGAGAAGTGACAATCTGCTTTATGCAGCAGGGAAGCACTTGGCAAGATGCAATTTATAAATTAAAGAGTTGCCAAGCTTTTTTTTATAATTTGTTCTGCTGACTTTTGCAGAAATGAAAACTGGGAGATTGTAGGGTGGCTCCTCTGTAAGAGATTTCTGTAGAAAATGTGGCGTGAAAGAACAAGATGCAAATTCCCAGCTTCTCAAAGGTCGCTTTACGTTTGTTGTCAAAGTAAAGAAGGTCTGAAGTGAACATAAGTGCAAATTATCGAGCTTCACTAATTAACAAATCATTTTAAATTTGTGATGTGGCAGAGGGAGCTTGGGGCAGGTCTGTATACAGTTACTCTTGTAAATGGGGCTTTAGAAATCCCAGATCAATATAAAAGATTATGTGGAAACTTTCAATTTAGCCCTCATTTATGTGAGCTCAGCTGGATTATAAGAAAGTTGGTCAGAAGATTTTCTCCAAGCTTTTTGTTCTTCAAAGGAAAACGAATTTGCCATCAAAAAGCACAAAAGTGCCTGTGAGGCTACAGGTTTGTTTCTGTTTCTTTTGGTGGGGAATAGAAACAAACCGCTCAGCTTCAGCTCAGGTTTGACCTCGACCAAAACACTTCAGGTTGTTTAAACTGACTTGCAGCTTAATGTCAAAATCATCAGGGCACATCGAGGGCTGGGGCATCCCCAGGACGGCAGGACCGGGCTTTGTGGCCAGGACCCATCCCACCACCCCAGCCGGGGCGTCGGGCACCTCAGTGGGACGGGAATACCGGGCCAAGGCTGGGACATCAGCCCATGGGGGGTGCAGGGTCAGCGGGGCCATGGCCAGGCACAGGCATGGTCGTGTGGGGTTGGAGCTCTGCTTTTCTAATGTATTAAGATCTGATTTTTCCATGTTCACTTGAATACCAGAGAAATCGTCTTGTACCACTGTATGCATTTCATTAACTCTGGGATGGGGTAATCACACAACAAGGGAAATGAAGGTTTTGCAGGTGGACTCGACTATGAGAAGTTCTCGCACCATCAGACAGTGTGAACACCATGAGGAAACAATTTTTCTAACAAACAGACATAAAAAAGAAAGTTCCTCATTTTGCACAGGGAACAACATTCAAATATACTTTTATTTTTATTTTAAATGTATATTTCAATTCACTTAAGAGTTTATCTCTTCAGTTAGTCTTTCTGTTCATGCTCATCTTCCTTCCAGGTTTATGGAATATTTGGGATTCCAGTCTGTTTCAAAAAAGGTTCCTAGTTGTTCCTGGATAGGCAGTTGTCTTTTTTGCAGGCTGGTTGAACTGTTTGATAATTAGTCCCATGCCAGATATATAAATGAAATAATCTTCTGACCCATTGGAAGTCCCTTGCAGTGGCAAAGTAGCTAATTAGAAAACATTCATTTTCCAGTGCTCTGTTCGATCTGCATACTTACTTAGTACACATTGCTTGGCTTTGCTGATTTGCTGTCTGACTGCAAATCTCATTAGGGCCAATGGTGCAGCAAATATCAGGTCACTTCTTTCTTAATTTCAGGCCTCAAGTTTAGGCAAGTCACTATTAACTGCAACCCTGAACTTTCGTGAAAGTCTGGATCCTTAGAGCCTGTGGCAGAGACACATGAATCTGCTCATTGTAAATAAGGGAGGAATGCAGGATTTGGGTATTAAGAGGGGTACAAAACAATGTTTGATACGTGTTTCTGCATTTAGAAAAAGAAAGAAAAATCCTTAAGGTACCTAATTTTCTGTGGGGCAGCATGCTTCTAGTAAAAGTCTCAAGCAGATTGTATACTGACAGATGCAAAGGAATAACAGCAAATGAGTTTCAGAGCAGAACTTGTTAAAGGAAAATAACAGGAGAAGCCCAATCCTTGATGAACAAATCCTTGGGAGTTGTTCTGAGTCAAGCATGCAATACTTGCTTTTAACTAGCTTTGCCAGTCAAACCTGGGAATCATCTGGGGCTCTGTCCAAAGCCACCACCATTCAGAACATCAGATGATGTGAAAAAAATACACATTTTAGCATTTAGCATTTCTTCTGGTGCTCACCTTAGCCGGAAAAATTGGCTGTGCTTAAGAAGGTGCTTAAGCATGAAAACAAGTTATCTGCACATCTATCTTCAAAAGGCAGTTTGGAGAGAAACAAATTCTATTCAAATCCATTGAAACTGCAAGTTGTCAGCTGGCTGGAAGGTGGGGCTATTTGCTGGTTTGTATTGATTGATTGGGGGATAAGCTGAGTGAAATGTCAGACCCCTTTCCCGTTCCCTTCTCTGAGGGATCCTAATGTGAGAGTGAAAAATAAATGCCACCGTGACTGTCAGGAACTCAGCAGCGATTGATACTTTTGTTTTTTTCATTTCCATTCCTAGAGTTCTGTTCAACAAACAGTGCGTGGAATTAATTCCTCCCAGCAGTTTCTTTTTTTAATGAAAGATAATTTTATATACTAGAGCATTAGCTGTCACTGCATCATTCTGAGCACACAGGCTGTGAAATTCCTACGGTGCTTGTCACAGGCTGTGCACTCGGAGTTGTCATACTCTGTTCTTAATGGTTCACAATTTTATGAAACAATCTCTTACTAAACTTGACCCATGTTGCTTTCTCCCCTTCTTATCTCTACTTCTTTATGCAGGGCAGATGTTCTGACAAAGGCATATTCTTTGTCATGTTTATCTACTTTACACGGCAGATTTAGGTGGTGTAGAAGTGTTAAAGGACTTTCTGTTCGGTTAGCGGCTCCTAAGGTAGGGCTCACTCTGGGTTACCTGAGAGTTGTCTTCACCCTTTTCCCATCCATGCCACAGATTCATCAAATCAGCTGAAGTGCTCCATGATGGCAGTGATCCATATCCTTATTTAAAATAAGACATAGGCATAATACTAAGAATGTGAAATCTGCTGATTTACACATAGAAATTATTTACCATGTCAAACACAGTACCAACAATGCCAGTGATATTAAATTATTATAGTTTTTCTTCATCTTACAATTACTCACTCTTCTTCCTCATTCATAATTGCCCCATCTCTGGAGACATTCAAGGTCAGGTTGGATGGGGCTCTGAGCAACCTGATGTAGTTGAAGACGTCCCTGCTCACTGCAGGGGGCTTGGACTTGATGACCTTTAAAGGTCCCTTCCAAGTGAAGTCATTCTGTGATTCAGTGGTTAATAAGACAAAGCACGTCAGGTGCCCAGGGTGCACTTTGCATTGTCAGAGAAGAACTGGTCTAGAGATGTCCCAGCCTTGACCACGTGTCTAGGCACAAGTCTTCAAGCTGGCTATGGACTCAAAACTCTTTATTTCTGCAAGGCCAGATCAAAATTGGATAAACAGGACTGCTTGTTTCTTATCATAGCTGAGAAATGGTAAGTAGCAAACACCAAAAACGTAGTCAAGTGACAGCAAGTTTGTACCCTTCATATTATTAACAAACAATGATAAATGAGTAAGCAAAGCACAAAAGTTTTCATCTGAACATACGTATTTATCACAGGTCAAATTTCTGTCTGTTAAGAGAAACCACTTGCTGATGTAAAGTTAGATAATTCATGCCAGTTAGTTAGTACGTGGCGAGAGGAAACCTCTTCTGGTGAGAAGAGCTTCTCTCTGCCTCAGAACGATCTATGTTTAGCCTGCATCTTTATCAAAAAGTAAGTGCAGTGTAACCATTGCTGCTCTTGTTAATTTAAACCGATCTACATCAGAATCCCAGGGAAAACAAGACAACAGCAGCATTTTAGTTCTCTCCCATGAAAATGAAACAAAATGAAATAAACCAAAACAAAGCCACTTTTTAGCAGGAAAGATAATGCTTAAGAAGTTTATGGAAAGAAAAGTTATATGCTTACAAATAAGAGCAGCCTACCTCAATTCCCTATCTTCATATGCATCTTCAGTACTGAATACTAAAAGGCAAAAAGCCCAAACATAAGAAGTGCAGGGAAAAGAATATAATTTCTGAGTGAGACAGGATGAATGAGACAAAAACCATCCTTTTTTAAACAACATCTCTAGTATACTCATTTGCTGTTTTATTCTTAATTTGATTTTTAAGTATACAGATTATGGCAAATTTGTTTGCCAATGTCTCAATTAAAGCCTGGTTTCCATTCAGTTTATATGATACATTAAAGCAAATGTGACTTGAGTTAGATGTCACTGTCATACTTTACACTGATATATGATGTCTCAGAAATGCTTTTGGAGACTGTTACTCACCAAATATGAATGCTAGAACAATTACCTGGTTTTATGTTTTTGCAGTTGTATCAAAACCAGACTAGATGGGTCGCTAAATTGAAGATGAAATAATAATAAAAAAATTGCATTTAAAAAAGCAAATATAATCTTCAGTCATATGATAGAGAAATTCTCTGTCCTGAATAACTCCTGCTGTCTACTTTCAAAAAAAAATCCTTTGCTCTGAAGTCAGCCCAGCAGCTATTACAAGTAGTCACTGACACAAACTCCATCTTGTTCATGCAAATGTTTTGAACAAAGCATTGATTGTCTGGTGTTTATAAAAAAAAAGATAATACCTGTAAAATGTTGTCATCAGTACTATTTGGAGCATGAAAATGACATACTTATAATTCATAGTTTATTGGCACAGTCTTTCATGCAGTGCAAGAAGACTTTGCTGAAAACTGACTTAATCAATATGTATTTCCTCTCTCTCACAGATTTGTTTTAATGTAATCTGAACTGGAACAAAATCCGAAGCAAATCTTAGGCCTAGGCTACAAGGGGAATCAAGGGACACAATGAGATGAGGTTAACTACTGTAAAGGGGATAATTAATATACATGTAGACAGAGTTTGGGGAAATCAGGATGGATGCAAGGGGCTGAGTGCAAAGCTTTCCATGCAATCTCCACCGCATCTGTATTAGTCATGGAGACAGAAGTCTGTCACTCCATGTTGTAGGAAAGAGTCCTATGGGCTTTCACAGAAGGACTCTTTCCCTCACTACCCACTGTGAGGTGGATGAAGAGGCCTTTTACGCTGACAGATTTGCCCCTCAACAGTGCAGAATGTATCTGGGAACATTTTGGCAAACCTCTATCCACAGCTCCTCTAACAAGTACAAGGAGAGCAATTGCCTGTCAGCTGTTGGCCAAACATCTGAAGACACCCTGGTGCTTCGTACACCACTGCTTTGCTTGATCGATGACTGGTGGAAAACTGGAAACTTCTCCCCTGATCCTAGCCCAGATAAGATGTCATCAGTCCTGGGTCTACCTATGTGCATCCATGCTGAAGAAGACTTGTCGGTGTCATTCGCTGTTTTGAAAGATCATGTCAATGGGAAGTAAGTCTCCAGGTCTCACTATGTGAAGTGGTGGAGTGACACCAGAGAAACTGGAGAAACAGCAGTGAACCCACCCAAGAATCCTCCTAGCTAATTCTTTCCTTTTTCTTTTCCAGTTGCAAAATTAGTGCCAGCCACCAGGGATCAGTGCTGTAATTAGCCTTGAAGTACTGCACTGAAAAGTAAATGCTTTAGAAATCCAAGCAGTGTTCTGAAACTTCAACAAAAGACTTGAAAGAAATTAAAAATGGCATTCCAATCCATGCAAAAAAGCACCCTGAAGTTGAAATAGGCATTAAAAAACAAAGACGAGGAATCAACATCAAAGTTTACTGCTCCAGAAGTGCCAGCTGTTACAACACAGATATCAAAGCCCAGTTTAGAAACACCTGATCTGAAAGAGAGCCCGGCTAAACAAACACCACAGGACTCATCAAATTCCTAAAAAAAGAAATAAAAATGAACAATAGACACAAAAGGAGGAGGTGGAAGTCACATAGATGTAATGGATCACACAGCACGAGGATTCATACAGGTAAAAGATCTGGAAAAAGGCACTGCTAAAGAATTGCACACAACACCTGACACACTGGAAATGAGAAAAACAAGCAGCAGATAACACACAAATGCTAATAATTCAGAAAACAAAATCTGGGATATTTGAGGCCAGGTGGGGACAATGTCTGTGGAACTGTGAAAACTTAGGAAGGCATCACTAAGGGAAGTTTCAGAAGATATGAAACCTGCTTACATATCACATGGTGCTTCTACTAAGAAAACTGAAAACACGGGACATTTCAGATTGCCCAAACATCATTTTTCATCTGAAGATTTTCAGACAGAATATCTTATGCAAAACCCGAGGAAACTCCTGCTACTCTTTCAAGGAGCGTTGGATCTAAAATTTTTTCTGTCTGCAAGGGAGATAGAACCCCTACAAATAATATATTTAGAATTTTTGGTTTGAGTTTGTCCAAAGTTGATATTGGTTCTTCTAAAATTGTACAACATTCTGCATTACCTAAAGGGGATGCAACTCCTATTAAATATCAAACGAACATTCCAGAATCTGAGTCAAAAATGTCATGTATTGCTAATATGAATCTTTCTGCAACAGATTTTGAAACTTTAAATGAAGACGGTTCTTCAGAGCCAAAATCTCTGAAGCCAGGAGGGAAAACACCAGCTCCTGAAATATCTGTCGGTGACACAGAACGTACAGTTAAAATACATAAAACCTGAAACCCAAAATTTAGAATTTCTAGCCATAAGGGAAAACTGTCAGAAAGTTACATTAGTTCTAAAGTGGATTCTGAAACTTCCTAGGGGAAAAAAAATCATATTCTGCTGATGAAGATGTCATTCAAAAAACCGGATATTAAATTCCCCAAAGGAAAAGTTTCAGCTGAACTGAGGAGCCCTGAAATAAGAACCAAAGGATCATCATTTGTGGATGAAAGAAAGATGAAATTGGAAGGTCTTCAAAGGAAAATTAAAATGCCCAAATTCCAGGAGCCAAAGTTTGGAATCTGCCTAAGACAAGGGAAAAGGCCAGAGCCTGAGATCAGCTCTCGAGAAACAGAAGCTGAGCTCCCCCAGCTAAAAATGGCCGCAGAAATTGCTGACATTTCTGTGCAAGTTCCAGCATCATAACTTAAATTTGATTTGTCAGATCCTGGAGGAGAGGGAGCTGTTGAGAGCCCTGATGAGAAGGGAATCAAACTAAAAGAAGAACATGAGATAAAAGCTGAAGAAGTTGAGACCAACAAACATCAGGGATGTTTTTAAATGCAAAAATACAGAATACTTGCATTGGGCTTGACATCTTTGAAAGGGAATGGAGGGGAACGGGCAGGAAGGTGAGGCTGATGTTGAAAGAAGTCCAGAAAAGCCTCAGGTAGGCATTCCCTCTACCAAAATAAAAATTGAAACAAATATTCCTGAAAATACCTTCCCTATTGCCCTATGCAGCCACTGAAATTACGACTGGAAAAAGAGAGATTCCAAAATTAGGAGACTGTGTGAAGAGTTCTGGTTTTAACCTGCCAGAGATGGGAGGAGATACTTCATTACCTGCAAAGAGAACAGGGATTAGAGTGACTATTCCAAAATCTGAAATTTGTGCAGATATAGTCAAGCACAGTGCTGGAGGACAAAAATGCAAACTTCAGAATTCACCGTGTCTTCAGCAGAATTGTCTAAAACAGAAATAAGCACTTCAAAAATTGACAACGCCAGCAGCTTACCAAAAGAGTTCCCTACATGTGCTCTGACTCTCCAAGAGCACAAAGCCAGATCACAAGATACAGAGGTCCTCAAAGTAGAAAGCTTTACTGGGTTAGATGCTTCAGGAGTAGAATTTAAACAATCATCAGCTGAAATTACTGTGGGAGGTAAACAGGAAAAAAACAGATGTTAGTCTTCCAAAGGAAGAGGTGGACACTTAAGGTCAAGAGGCAGCAATTAAAAGAGGAAAGATTATGGGTGAGAAGGAAATTATAGAAGAGAGGCAATGAAGTTGATTAAAAAGGCCTAGGTCTGAATGGTCTACAAAAGGGATCAGAAGATGCTGCTTATGTTGCACCTAAGCTGGAAGATATAATGGTAGAAATTTCAGGAGTGAAAATGAATGTGAAAAGTGCTAGAATAAATCCTGCAATGGAATTTCAAGTGGAAAGTGTTGAAAAGGATGTGTCTGCAGGAGTGGAAGAGCATGTAGCAGAGAGAGCGCACAAGAAAACTCATCACCTAAAAGACAACAGGCAGTGAAAAATTTGAAGTTGATGGGACCCCATTTAATGTTCCAGTTTCTCAAACTGTCATTACATCTTCAGCAACAACTGAACTGATCTTGTTGGAGGAAGAAAAGGGTTGTCAATCAAATATTCCTGGAGATATGACCAAATGAAGATTGTCTTTTATCAATCTCTGATGAAAATAAAACAATAATCTAGCCATTCAGAAAAAAACCTGTGTTCTTAATTTTCTAGGAAATGAAAATGAAGCAGAACCTAAACCTGACATTTATAAACACTTTGTTGTTACAGCATTTGCTACATATAAGTTCTCAAGTATCTGATTGTGCTATAATATGCACTAATAACTATATTATATTGACCTGTTCATACCTGTGCAAAAGGAAACAAATCACCACTATTATCTGCTGAAATGTCCACATAATGGCAGCACAGTTTCTGGATGCGCTGGGAATGGTTACAAACAGATTTGAGACTTTTCAGCCATTACGATCCTGAGTTTCACGGATGTACATGTGCAGACGTGCCTCTTTTCACATCCTCTATTGTCTTTCCCCATATTCTTCTACTTAATACAGGGAAAGCAGACACAGCAAAATGTTTAGAAATTGGCTTGTAAAGGAAGTGTATTTGGTTGTCAGACCATCTCTAACTTGATGAATTCTTCATTCCTATGTCTTTGAGGCAGGGACAAATATTTTAATGAGAATTGCTGGCAGTGTCTGTTTCTCATATTCTCTATGAAGAGGCTGTTTGCCTAAGTGTTAGGTGTGCGTCATTTTTTTGGGATCATGTAACATTTCTCTGAAGTTTTTCTCTCTTTACATGTCATTGTTCAATAGACCCAAAATGACCACGTCAGACAGCAATGGCATACACCAGAGCTGAGGAAAAGAATCACGATCCAACCTGCAAAATGGAGGCCAAGCAAATGAAAGGTGTGTCACAAGGGACATCCCATTCTAGCAGCAGTTCATGCCTGCTCACAGGACAGCCTCCACGTGAAGCTGGCCCAGAAACTCTGCCCCACCAAGCATCTTATTCAGCACTTGCAAATTTGAGAAGTTTTCTTCTTATCCTTATTCCTGCAAAATTTACCCCCTAATTTTTTGCTGATTGCAATGAAAATGTAGCTTCGAGTGCCATCTAGAGGAGCACAAACAAGGAAAATATTTCTGTTGGTTAAACACTTTTAGGGGTGGAGAAGGAAGAAGCAGGTGTTGCTTTGGCTTGCGAATTAATACTGTGGCTTAAATGCTGCATCCCCAGCCAGTTTCTGGCATTGTCAACCCTGGTGGGGACCGGAAAGGTTCGCAAAGCCTGCCCTGCTCCCCCAGGTCTCCTGCTTGCTAGGAAAGATATATCACATTGAAAGAAAAGAATGATTTCTATCCCTGGCTGCCTCGCATAGCTATGCAGCTTCTGCCATTATCTGCCTCTCTTTTAAAGTTCAGTTTTAAGAGATTAGTATTAGAATACTGAATGTCAACATGAGTAGGGACCTGTCTAGGTGGTGTTCTAATTTCCACTCCCCATTGCCCACAGCATAACTGAAAAAATGATGAAATGAAAATGATGGCAAGATCTGTGTTGGTCTTATCTCTGTGTGGGGAAGAAAAGCCCCAAGGCCCATGAACGTCAGTGGAAATTCTTAGAGGTCACAGTAGTCACTATCGCTGTAGTAAACATGAGTGTTGCTACTGCTCTTGCAGCAATAAATATTAATATTTGTAATGCCACAGGTTGTGTGGTTTGTGAATTTTAATGTGCCCAGCAGAGCTCCCTAAAGGTGAATTACTCTGCAGAATCCATAACAATCTAAAGCCTTTTCTTTCTGGTAATTTAGAAAAACAATCTTGCTCTGCTGCTGTAGCTGTTGGTTTTCAAGGCTTTCATTACCTACAGAGAAATCATGTTTGACACAATACTGTAGTTATTGAGAACACTGGTTATATTACACAGTGCACCTAATATATCAAACTCCACATATCCCTGGATGCAGACAAGATAATTTCTTAATCTTTTTCTGAGTCATGCTGGACAGCTACATCATTGCTAGAGACCACCAGAATTACAGTGGACAGGGCAAAAATATAATAGAATAGAACTTGTTTATATATCAAACTAATTTTTTATTTTTTTTTCTGTAGGTAGGTTATTCTATGACTTTAGCACCATAGTATCATCTGTTGAAACAGCTGGTACCTCCTGTTGGTAGTGACAGGATGCTGGAAAAAATTATCCTCTAGTTTTGATCCAATTTTCTCTCATTCCTAAAAGCACTCTCTATTTGGAAATAACAACGTGCTCCATTCTGGCCATTATTTTCACATGCGAACCTTCTGTACAGCAGCTCCGTTCTTTAGGGGAGAAGCACACTTCAAGTTACATAAAAATGTGTAAGAAGACAAACAAGGCAAGTGTTATTAATGGTGACTTAATTCATGCCAACATCTCCATACTTTTAATTGCTCTGACTCTCCTTCTCTGTCTCTTAGGAGTTAGAGGAAGGCTATGTAACATAGCAAAGTATCCTCATCCATGAGGAAATTGCTTTCATGGAAGTGGTAGTTTTTACTAAATAAGGCTGCTGCTGGAGTAGTGGAAATTCTGTTACCTGTGCCCCAGGCTATAATTCACATGTGAATTAGTTGGGATGAGGGTGGGCATGGGTAGGAGTGGTTCACAATCTGAATGAGGCTTAAAGGAGAGTAGGACCATTGCTTTTTCCTTGAGTGAGTGAGTTCCTCATCAAGAAGTGCGGTGTGTGTCAAATTACAGATTTATTAAGAATCCCCCTAAGAATGTTCAGAATGAGATGAAAATTAATTCATTATTCATTAGTGAAATTCATTAGATTTGGAAAGTGTTTGTGGTTTGGATTAATGTGCAAAGTTATCAAAATAGCACTCTCAGTTAAGCAATCTGCTAAACTGCTGCAGTAAGGAGATCGTCACCTGTCTGCGTGCAGTTTCCTGCAGTTATCTGGAGGTAATTGCATCCCAGCTGCTTTGAGTTCTTTGCTGATATCTTGTGTTTTAAATGGTCTGTAAGGTAGTTTTCTTCCAAGAACAAAGTCTCCTTTCTGCTTTACCAGTCATGTGCTCACGCAAAGCAAATGCATCTGACACTGGTTAATATTTAAGAGCTCAGGGCTTTGTTTTGTGCGGAGTTCGTAAGTGAGCAAGGCAACACCTTGCTGAGACTTTTATGCTGCTTAAGGCACCTCCCGTGGTGCTAGAAGCATCTGTTGTCTGGTTTAAATGATATTCTTTGTAACACCCCTGTATGCGTCCATATGCCTAGAGCCCTCCTCTCTCCCCGGTCCCCACTTTCACTGTGCCCTACCTCTTGCTAAAGTGGTGGTGCCTGGTTGTCAAAGCTACGCTGGCCTAAAGGTGCTGAGATGGGCTTTGCGGTTTTGAAGTCCCCTTACAGGAGCTTAGATGATCACCACTGGGCGATTTTTTTGCCCACTATAGGTTCAGGGTCTTCTTCCTTTCCTTTTTTGAGTGAAAAGTTTCTGATGTTTCACCATCTGTGTCAGTTTTCTTACTTTGCCACTGCTGGAGGTTTGCCATTTCTATAGCAAAGTCCCATTTTCCCCATCTAGCAAACCAGCTTATCTTTTTTTTTTTTTTTTTTTTTTTCAAAATAAAAGGAGAAAAATGTTTCAATTTTCAGGAAACCTTGGAAATTCTCCCCTTGCCCCTTGTTATTTGCCAGCGGAGAGAGATTATTAAATTATTTTAGCCCAACACTAGCTTTTTTGGATTTCCAGCCCCTGAGTTTCTAGGAATTTGTCATTGCATCTGTGCTGTTGTTCTGGTCTTTTCTGGTGCCTTGACTTTCCCTCAGGGTTTAATAAAACTTACAGCTTAATATTTTCTCAACTTCTTACATGCCCTTAACAATCACTTTTAAGGCATAAGGATATAACAATAATTTTCAATTCTATTTTGTTCCTTTTATGTCTTTCCAGCAGTAAATGGATATGGTCTTGTAAGAATGTTTATATGGAATCTGTAAGTTTGTTGAAACCTATTTTGACTCAAAAGTAGGATATCCTTTGCTGGATACGCTTCTCCCGGGCTATGTGAGCGCTTGCTGTCTCTTAGGCCTAAATACTGCAAGCATTTATGCATGTTTAATTTTACAAATTAATTTCACTGGGACTGTCCCTGCATAAGCTTTTGAGGAATCAAAGCCCTAACCAGCTTTCTGATGCTGTGTCCTTCCTTTCATGCAAATCCTCCCTACTACGAGGTGATCTAGTAATGTCATTAACGACAGACCCTGTTAAAGTGTGCTACAGGACAGACATCTGAAGAGATTCTGTCTTGTGTTCCCTGAGGAGCAGAGGTGGGCCTGTTTGCTCTCCAGGTGATCACCTAGGAACATGGGGCTTCATGTTGTGCTCCTACAGTCCAGAGTTACTGGTCAATAAATTGCAAGAGTAGGAGAAATGTCTGAGGAGTGTGCTGCAGGAAACTCCTGCTCAATGCATGATACTTGACAGACGTGGTGTGCAACAGAGACGCCCCCATTGCCTGAGAGAGCATGAGGTTGATCCTTGGCATGAAGATAGGAATTTGGACCTGCAGGAAGTGAAGTCTTCCTGGGGCAGAAGAAATCGTGCATGAGTAAGGCTAGGGCTCTCTGTCAAGACGTAGAAGAGCATCTTGCACAAGACTGGGAGGATTCCTGAGATAGAGAGGTGTCAGTTGCAAGGGATGAATCAGGAGAGGTGAAGGGGTTGTGATGAGGAAGGGCTTGTAACACCTGGACTTGAAAGTTGGCATAGGGTGACCCATAGAGCATGCACAAGGATTCATCTCCTTCCACTGAAACTCTGAATTAAAGAGGAGAGAGACCAGGGCAGGCCGTGAACAGATGGCCCCCTGTTATTTTTATCCCAAAGACAAACTGCGATGCAGTGGTCTTATTGGGAGAGCTGAAAGGTAATTATTCCCCTACTTTACACATGCGAGGAGATCCTAGTTGTTTTGTGGTTTACTATAGCAGTGACAACCAAGTTTCTTGATCACTTGGAGGGAGTTAGTTAAACCCTCCATCCTTCAGAGATGGAGCAATGAGTGATGAATCTGGCCTGTGTGTCTTTGTCATCTTCTGGCATTGGGATAACTAAATGTAGGTCTGCTTTTGCTTTCTTCTTTTTTTTTTTTTTTGTTTTTGTCTTTTTTTTCCTTTTATCCTTTTTTTCTTTTTGTCTTTTTTTTTGTCTTTTTTTTTTTTTTTTTTTTTTTTTTAAGAGAGGAGTGCATGATAAAGCAGAAGAGAAAGAAAATGTTAATGCTTCCCAAAAGCAGACCTCCAAACATGGGTTTGGAACAAGTCAAGTGCTGTCTTTACAGTAAGAGTAGTGTTTGGATTTCTCCCTCTCGTTCCTTTGCAAGCTGTGGCTGTGTACACATGTACAGCTGTTGCAACCTCAGTGTCACAGTGGATACTTTAAAGATGAAAATATTATTTTCCAAATTAAATCAATCATGAAAATCTGGCATCTTCTGGGGATGCTTTCAGCCATCCCTCAGTATTAAAATCCTGAATTCAGCAAGTTTTTTCAAGTGTGCAAGTAATTCCGTTTCTTCTTTGGACGCTGTTTAAAGTGGGTGCTTAACTTCTGCAGCTTGGGAGTAGTCTTGTCTCGTTAATTTTTAGCCCACTTCTACTTCACACGCACAGAAAAAAAGAGCCATAGAAAAGTGACGAATAGCTTGCTTTCTCAGAATACATCCCTCGAGCTTCTGAAGCTGTTCATTTCTGTATCAGTGATAGATCTTGAGCTCTTGCTTTCCATGTAAGAAGCAGGATTATTATTATGGGAAAATGACAGTAACTGATGAATAGGTAACTTTATCAAGATTGTTTTCATCATGCTGCTATGATGAAGAATAATCATTAATTAGAAAGCTGTGTTGAAGTTTTTAGTCTGGAATCATTCCACATCTTCTCTGACAGGCAGGCTTATTAATGTTTTCATTTCAGTTTTGTGATTGCCCCTTGCTTAATCCACGCCATGCTGTGCAGAAGTTAGTCTGATCATTTATTTTTTGTTCTTGTCAATTAGGAGATGACCAAAGATAAGAATATGAATTCAGCAAACTTTTGAACCCTGGCAAGGTTAAAATCCTTTCTCTCCATTTAGATATATTTTGGAACCCCTTTGGAACTTAACTAATAAGAGATTTAATTTTTTTTTTTTTAAATTTAGGAATTCCTGAAGATCCGATGAGTATTGTAAAAAAGTTGGCTAAAATTTATTGGCTATTGCAGGTTTCATGTCAGCAGCAGCAGTGAAAGATCTAGAAGTATTTTAATATCTGAACCATCACCATCAGTTATGCCCCTTAGAGACTTCAAATTTCCTTAGGTAAGTATTTGAGGCTGTTTGCAAGATTAGGAAAGCAATGCTTTTGCTTGGCTTACATGCAAGTTTGTTCTCTAAAATCATCCTTTTTTAAATGATGGCATCTAGAAACTTGTTTTTCCGATAGATACTGGAGTAGAGCTCTGGTGAAGGCCACAGCAGTGCTGGGAAGCAAAGTTTCTCTGTAAGTCGCACTTGCTCCTCCACCCTTTTGACACGGGCTCCTGGCAATGCTGCTGGGTGCCAGATTCCTCTCCTGCAGCTTGCTTCCTTGTGGGGGACGTGCTGCTCCCTTTCCGCTCTCCAACAGTAGATGGGGATGCTCTATTGGCAGAACAGATGCTCTCTACTACCTCAAAATGTGATGAAGAATTAATTGCACAGTTATTTAGACTTCAGACAAAAATGTAACCTCTCATCCCAAAGACTCACATATCATCCCAGCTCATCTGAGCTCTGCTGTGTGCATACTTTGAGGCAGAAACATGACAATTTAGAAAATAAAGCCTGGAGGAACCCTTGCATTTTCTTCTTTTTCTTTCTTTCTTCTTTTTTTTTTTTTTTTTTTTTTTTTGACTTCCATTATTCTGATTGAAGTAATTGTGAGATAGACAGTGGCTGCTGCAGCTGGCTAGAGGAGTCAGGAAGCTGCACTTCTCCCAGGGATTGTCACCATATATTTTTCAACCCCACCCTTCACATTTGTTGCAGTGATTGCTGCCTGTTGCTGGATATCCCGGAGGATGCAGTGACTGGTGTCACAGTCCTTTTCCCTCATTAGACATAATGAATTCATATTGGGAGTGACAGGCAGCGCTAGGATCGTGATTACAGGAAGGGACAGAGTTTAAATGGTCAAAAATGGTAGGGAATGAGGACATGCATGTGACTAGGGAAGGTAGTGACCTGCATAACTGGTATCTGCAGACTAAGCTAAAAGGCTTCTTGGAGATGTTCCTAGGGAAGTTGGTGCTGATGCTGACAGGAACATCTATGGTTCGAGACCATCTATGGCTCTGAGGAACAGATTAGGTTTGCAATAGCCAACCCGCTCATCAAGCAGGACTGGGATTTGATAGACCCAAGATTGTCTTCTGTGTTGGGCTCTGCCCCAGCCCCCCCAGCCCTGTGCTGCTCACTTGCTTTTCACGTCCACTGAAGCCTGAGCCTCGGCACCAGAACAGCCGGGTGTTTGGCCTTTGCTGATACAGAAAGTCACTTATCTTCTTGTGACTTGCTGTGCAGAGCAATAAGGGTTTCAAGCAGACAGGGCTTCTGGTTTCTGGAAAATAAGCTGACAAACTCCACTTTGTAAGATTACCATTTCCTCTTACTATTTTTGGAAGTGTTTGTTTTAGAACCCTGAAATTAATCTCAGGAATGCCAAGCAACACTTTAAAGAAGGAGGGGTGATGGGGCCTGGGAAGGAGGGAACTAGAGGAGAGCTTATGTCACTGAGTTTTCTTCATGTAATTGGGTTTATTCTTTAATCACAAAAAAACAGTCATCTGTTTCTGAAATAGCTGTCATTACAGTACACACTCCTCTCTTCTGATTTCTGCCATTTTTGGCAAATAGTGCATACAGTACAAAGGCCCTTGCAGAGTTATTAATCATGTTTGGCAGCCAGGCTGCACTAATCTACTGTCTGGAAGCACAGAAAAGTACTAACTTGTGTGTTTTGAGATGTAGTGATTAAAGCTCTTGATGCCTTTCTTGATGCAATGAGAACTGCAGGAAAAATGGATGACCATGGAAAAAGCAGAACTCCTCAGCCCTTCCCTCCTGCCCCCGGTCCTAGTCTGTACTGTGCTGGGACAACAGCTGGGGACAAATTTACACTGGTTTGGGGGATACAGTTGGTAGCAAAGCACTGGGGAAGTGGTAGCTGTGATGGTGTCATGCAGCTTTTGCATAGCAGATGGATGGGAAGGGCAAGGCTTCATATACCTTGCCTAAGGGACCTAGTGATTTAGGAATGGGGAAGGATTCAGAACTTCCCTTGCCTGATTCCCATCATGAATTTTGAAACAAGGTTCCCAATTGAAGAAGGATAACTTGATGGTAAAGGGATGAAAGCCTCTTTCTTTCTTCGTCTCTAGCCCAGTGGCAACACCCTTCATGCTTACATCTGTAATGCATCAAGCATGGAAAAGTGGTGTTAGTAATTCAGATCTTGCAGCAGAAAGTGACCGCATGTGTGTGCCTTACTCCACGAATCAGATCTTCACAAATGCTGCGCTAACAGTTCACCTACAAATAAAGTCATTGCTTTGGCTATGAACACCTTCAAGTCTCAGCTGTACTTGAAATTCAAGCACTGACATACATTAACTCTTCTGTATTTGACAAATGACTCCTATCCATATAGCAAGGAGCAGCTGCCTGCCAGCTCTGAAAAGACCTGCGGTGTCTCAAATCTGGTTGCAGATTTTTGGTCTAATTCTATCACCCAGTGTGCTGGGAATAGAAGACAGATCTGTGATTACAAAAGGTCAGATTGCTTGTGGCGGACAGAGCTGTAGTGATTTTTTACTTCATTGATGGCCAGCACATAAATGCTGTGTCGGTTACATGGAGCAGTACAGTGGTACAAGATGTTCCTGTGCAGGAATAGTATGATCCATCCTTCAGCTCTATTATTTTCAGTCAATCCTTTTTTATTCATATATAGTGCTGCAGTTCTGTTAGGAACTTCCTGATCAAGTGGATTTTAAAGGAAGGTTTCAGTTTGCCAAATAATTGAAAAGAAAGCTAATGGTGTGTATCACTTCATTTAGTGGAAAAAGTGGTCTAGGTAAAGGTACTTCTGACTGAGAGCATTTGGCTTCTTACCAACGGCAAAGAATTTCCTAAAGAGTGTTAGCAATTTGTTCAAGGTCTGCCTAATCCATTTCCAAAAGAGTTAATGCACTTCTCTTTTAAAAAAGTTCAGAAGTTACTATGAAAGTAATAAGTCAATATGTGAGCCTCTTATTTGACCTCACAAAGAGAAGCTGAGAGTTTTGGGAACAACCTGTAAGATATGAGCACAGTATGTCGCAGAAGAAATATTCTTCTTTCTCCTGGCTGAGAATTTATGGACGCTAAAGCTCATTTTCCTGCGGTTAAGGAAGGGCAGCACCAGTGATGCTCCCAGATCACATATTCCTCGTGTAGTATGTAGTGACAAGGGCACTTGCCGTTGCAGAGAGAGCTCGGTTCTGCTGCGCTCCTGGACATCAGGCTCAGAACAGAGCTTGTGCAAGCAAAGAGAAGTCCCATAGCAGGTTAGGAAGGATTTCAGTGATCAGCAATGAAACCTTGCATGGCTGAATGTGGAGATAGCAAGTGTTAGGAGTTCTGTGCTAAGATTTCTTACTATTGATTACTCTAGAACTGTTTTAATTGTGTTGGTTTAAGATGGGGGCAGGGACTTGCTGAGATGACAAAGAGTATCTGAACAGGGTAACCTGCTTGAGCTGGCCCTGCTTGCGCAAGGGAATTGGATGAGATGGTCTCCTGAGGTGCCTTCCAGCCTCATCCTTCTGTGGTCCTGTGGTTCTGTAATAGCAGAGGACCTGAGCTACACAATGCATTACACCACCCGCTTCCATCATAAACATGGAAAAGCCACTGAAAACTCAGAAGCAGGGCTAAGAAAACAACTTAAAGCTTCAAGAAATGTGGTCTGTTTTCTTTTTTTTCAGTCTGAGCTGATCTTCCACTCAGTTGCCTTTTGAGATTTTTCAGCAGAGTAAGAAATGACATAGGCAGCAGATATGTTTTCATGGACTTTATATACAATGGCTTTAAACTGTATTAATTTCCTGCACTGAAAGCATAATAAAACAGTAATGACTGAGTTATCTGCAGTGGAAATCAAAAGAGATTAAATTCCCTTTTGTTGCTGTAGAGGATGACACTGCTTGTTGCATCACACAACACAGAAATAGGTCTGAGGTACCTCTTGAATTTGGTGTTACGCACAGTGAACCTAGTGTGTGTGAGATACAGAGAGGTCTGGTCTTAATCTTGGTAGTTGAAAAACCTCCTCTGGAACAGCCAATTTTTATAATAACAAAGCCTTTTCAAGTAAGAAACAATATTGTGAAAATCAGACTCATTCATGAAATCACATTGATTTCATTTTCCTCCTCAAGATTCTTAAGAGTTTTGGCATCTATTTAGTTTGCATTTCAGATATTTTCCTGGTATTATTCTGGACTTACTATTTCTTTTAGTTTCCTGTAGTTTCTTGCCTTACGTTTTTGTTCTCCAAGTACTTCTTTTTCACCCTGTCCCATTAAATCTTGTGGAAAGTCTCTGTTTTGAACCAAAGTTGTATTTACTCTTTCTTTAGAAGTGGTCTGTGCCTCATGGATCAGGATGGAAAGAAATTTCCTAATTATGATTTTTTTTAGGTAGCATTTAATTTGTTTTTCATCTATGCCTGCCTGTTATACAGACTATCATGAGGTGTCACTGGGGACTTGTATGCCAGTCATTGGATTTAAATTTTCAATTGCTGAGCATTGACCTTGGGTTTATTGGTATTATTGACCAGACTTGATGTTAACCCTGATAAAATAACCTAGCCCACCACTGATGAGATGCTGAACACACCAGCAAAGTGCATCATTTCTTAGAGCACCAAGGAGGGCTGTACAATTGCTTTTCGTGTGGATGCTATCCCATTCTCCGTTCCCAAGCAGCCCTGGCCCAATTAGATGCAAATCCAGGTCTACGGCAATGCTGAACGCTTGATCCACTTCATGCAGGAACAGACACTGCGGAGTCCCAGGGTTCCCGGTTATCTGAGCAGTTAACGTTGGGTGGTGCTTTTCCTACGTTCCTGCAGTGATGCCTGGGGTGAGCTGTCTCCGAACAGCCTCACCAGCTTGCTCTGAGTTTTAAGATGAAATTGTGGGGTCATATCTAAATGTCAAAGAGTGTGTTTGTGTGCGTTTTGGTGAAGAAAATGTGTGTTTACCAATTCCAATATCATGTAATGCAGGGGAAAGTGAGAGGGACTAAAATGGCTTTCCTGTGCCTTATGCTTCTCCCTTTCTGGTAGTGATCTGCATGCCTTTCCATGAAGCTTAGTAATAAAAATGTGGTTTAGTTCCCCCCAAACTAGGTGTTTGCCCAGTGAGATAAATGTTTCTGTCTGAGGGTGGGGAAGTGGGGAAGCAAATTGTTCACAAAGTCCTCCACCAGCTGAACTTGTTAAAGTTCAAGAAGGTGTGAGCACCAGCTTGACAACAGCCCAAAGTTAGATTTTGTTTCTATTTCCTTAATAAAAAAAAAAAAAAACAAACAGAGGAATTCCAGTGGATGGACAGAGAGTACAGCTGATGCAGGAACCTCTCCCTTTAGTGGGAGGGTGAGTTTCATGCTAAATCCATTTTTTTGCTGTCCTGAAGTTGTGCTACTAATTTGATATTTTGCACTGCTCCTGCATTTTTATGACAATGTCTTAAACTGCAGTCACGAGCTGTTAAACTCTTTTAGGCAATATATTTTTTTCATTTTATAGAGTATTTTTATAACATGTTGAAGCAGCAGTAGCTTCACCTGTCTGAAACTTCTGAACTCAAAAAGATGAATCTCATAGTTGGGATTCCCTGATGAGGAGCCTGCTTTGAAGACGGGTGAAGTGAGAGTGCAAGGATTCTTCTCAGCCTGGATATATCTGAGCCAAGTATGAGATACTCAACAGTGATCTGTTCAGTAGGGAGTTCCACGTGGGCAAAGTTGTCTGGCTAAAATAATACCATGGGGACTGCTCTCCATCCAGCTCCTTCCACTGGAAAAGGAGACATATATTTAAGCAAGCAGTAACTAACTGTTGCAAAAGGTGCCTCTGCCAAACTTTTTTCCCTGAGCATCTTCTGAGCCATGGACACATGAGTTTTGGATGGAGAAAACAGGTTTGCAAACTGCTGACTGTGTAGACTAAATGTTTGTGGTGATTAATTACATCCCCATTGCTAGGAATTGCCTTCCTGCATGCATAAACTCACAGTGTGGTGTGGCTGGGATCAGGATGCTTTGGTACTGGGGTGCTTTTATTCATCAGGAGTGTATCTATTCATACAGAAAGCTGCCACTGTGGCCCCACTGTTGCTCCCCAGGTGCGAAGCAGAGGTACTGAAGCCAAGGCTCCTGGGGACAGGGGGACTGGGCTGCAGGGAGGGACAGCAGTGACTGCCACAGCTGCAGGATGCACAGCCAAGTATCAGAAGGTCACATCTGGAAATACGGCGGGATCTCAAAGCCAGTCTTCTCTGTTTTCCTGTGCCCAGCTGTGCAGAGAATAAAATACAGATGAGAGTACAACACAGAGTGCTGGCACTTCTGAGCCCAAAAGTGACAAATGCTATTAAGACCATTACGGTAAACTCAAAAACCTCAAATAAGAATTTATAGGTGTGTTTGCCCTGTGGTGGTTCACTGGAGAGAAGAGAGGCTGGTGCAGAAGATACATGGAGCAGCATCTCCTCTCTTGAGAAGATGTTAAAGGTTGTACTGCTGCAGCCCCGTGACAGCACAGCATCCCCTTCCCTCCAATATCCACCCTGCCATGGGACAGCTGGGATTGTTTTATTTAATCTCTAGTTGGAACAATTCCAATACCACTTTACAAAGAAAGGGTAGGGATCTGGGGGTGTTGTGTTCAGTTAGTGCTGAATTATGATTTCTATCTTAATGTCCCTCTCAACCAGCTTAGTTGTTGAAATAATAGAAATATTTACAATTCTTTCTCTTATTTGAAGTCTACAAATATCTTTGGTCCTCTGCCTTTATATACAAGCATTGGCTTTCACATGCAAATCAGATCATTGCCTGAGCAAATAATGACTAAGATTCCTAATTCTCTACTTCTTTTGTTTGCACAAATACCACTTGGCATGTGAAAAATGTAGAGTTGTATAATGTATACTGAGCCTTGTCTCCCCAGGCACTGGAGTGGCAGAAGTCAGTTTCTGCAAGGCACCATCATGTAGAAAGTGATTTTCAGTCACTGCTGTGACTCAGTCCAATATCTTCCATGACAATCTTTCTCGTCTGCTAAATTAGTGTATGGGTGATGTGCATTAAGTCATGGAATCTCAAATATTCTGCAGCTGATTTCCAAGGGAAACTCATTTTAGCTCAGACACTGGTGAACACTGGGAAGAGGCCTTCTGGGTCATCAGGTCTTTCTCACTGTCGTCCAGAAGGCAACAAAATCTGTCTTGGAAGAGGTTAGAATTTCCCTTTGCCTCTGTTCTTACTGGAAGATTGTCCAGAAGATCTCTGCTTTTTTTGCCCTTCTCCCCCCCCCCCCCCCCTTTATTTTAATATATCTTTATTTTAATGCAATCACAGAAAAGTGCTGGAAAGTACATTTTCAAGGTGTCATATCTAATTGTCAGTTTATTTTGCATGTAAATTCCAGTATTTCAAAGAGTGCAATTAAATATTCTGACTATCATTTAAAATATTTACAATTCTGTTAGTCAGATAAGACACAATATTTTTAGTTGAAGATATTCCCTAGACATCTGCTTTTTTGTAGCCCATATGGTAGAATGTGTGCCACATCTCCTCTGTAGGATATGCCATATAATTGCTGCCAAAAAGGATTCTAAGTTACTATTTAAAGCAAAGCAATTCAGTAATCTGGCAAAAAAACTTTCCACAAATCTCATGTTTTTTGCAATCTCTGAGCAATTGGACATCAGTATTGTATTCTGTCCTTTGTTTTGACATAGGTCCTATGGAAAACAAGGACAACAATGACACACTTTTTAATGCAGAATTTAGTTCCCTAAGTGTTGTTCAGCTGGTTGGAAGTATCTGTGTCTGATGTCACTGAAAGAGCTGTTGAGTGTGAGAATCCTCTGGCATGCTTTTTTTGAACAACGCAATTTTTTACACAATTATATCATGACACTGCTGTTGGATGACAGAACAAACATGTAGATACTACTGTTTAAAAAGAATTTGGACTAGTATCTCTCATGTGAAAATCATGTCAGCATGGTGCCCTGCACGTGAAATTTCTTGGGATGTTTATTATCAATCAGAATCTCTTAGTAAAGTGGCTGTTGAGCCATAGCTTCACCCAGATACGTACTAGATGTGACAAACCTCTATGCATAATGTCTGTAGCAATATTTAATGGGTATTTAGGCCTAACACAACAAAACTCTGAGCAGAAATCTTGGAAAATGAGGGAATCATCAGTGGTGTACTAGCTTAGTCCTTGAGTCTTTTGAACAAGTGCAAAGAAGTTATTCAGAATCCTCAAGCTGCCCTGTACCTGTCCTGCCGAGGCCCTGTCACCTGTGGATTTTTTTCTTTGTTCTTCCCATTAGTATAATCCAAAGGCTGCAGTGAAACTCTCTTGGTTACTAACCAGAGATTGACTAACAGCAGAAACATACACTGATGCCTTTTTGTTGCTAGAGCTAGCAATCTTCATTCTGGATTTAGACTTTCTCTGCAACATTTTTGGGAAATGAGGTTTGGTTTAGGCTATTCTCCAATTAAACCAAGATTTATAAACCATATTCTGGTATTTCAGCTAGATCAAAATGGAAGTGCTCTATTACTCCTTGTGTATAGATTTGGCACCAAGGATTAATGTAATTAAGATTCTGAAATTTTATTAGAACCATGTGACATCCCAGGTTCATATCCTAAGTGTTGGTTGCCTTTGCTCACACAGAGGTGGGAGTGTGTAAGAGTGGTTGTACATTTTAGTAAGAGCTTAAATCTCTCAAGGCATCATGCTTTAAAACTGCTGCAGTATATTGTCTGCTCTGCAACAACAGGAGTCCCTGAGACTCTCATATTGAGCTGTGCCACCTCTCCTTGCTCGGTGAAATGTTCTGAGAAGCTGTGCACTGTTGACATCAAGTGAGGGGGTTCTACTATTATACCAATGTATGTTATGAGTTAAACCCAATGTAGGCATTTGGTTGAGTTTAAAATTACTGCTGAAGTGTTTCTGTACCTGGTGCTCAAAGGATATCTTCTAATAAGCCTCTTCTTTCTCCTTTCTTAACGATGTCAGCTCCCTCACCATCCCTAAGGAGTCAGCTGCCGTTACTGGACAATTAATGTAGAAAGGCATGTGTAGGATATCAGCTTAATAAACCTATTCTTGCTGTGTTGCTTGTCAGCTAGTCTACTTAGTTTCATGCATTTATGCTGGAGGCAAAAGATTTTTGCATGCAATCCTCTTACTGTAAATGATATTCTCCTGTTCTGATGCCTAGCTCAAACATGATGTCTGCTGCAGAAATGTTACAGGGAAGAAGTATTGTGTTTTTAAACACGGTGGGGAATGCAGGGGATTCTCTCTATTTTCATGCCCTGATCTTGAAAGAGGTGAAATGCAAATGTCCCCAACCTGCTAAAATCCCATTCCACTTTTTGCTCACCTTAAGCTGTTCCAATTATTTTTCAAGAGTTGCCTGTTCATTTCCCACTGCTGAAGGAGAGAAGTGAAATGCCCCTTAACTTTGTCTGAGTCCTGCGTGTAAATCCTGTTGCTGCATCCTCTCAGTTCAGCTGCACCGTATTGAGACCTTACAGAGTGTTTCTCCGTTGTTGTCCCTATTACCCATCTGTGACATTTACTTTCTCTTGCTGTGATTCTTGTCCCTTCCCACACTCAGCAGAGGTGGGTGGTGGAGAATAATTGCACCGCTTTTTATTTAGGTTTTGGTGCCTTTCACCAGAATTTTTATAGGCCTCTTGATATTCTGAGGACCTGTCTTTGCCTTTCTCAAGTGTATAATTATTCTTGTTATCTTTAATTAATATGTGCATATAGGTATGCCAAATTACTTCCTTTTCTTTCCTTACCTTATTATAGCTCTTGAACAGGGGCAGTTCTCTTATCCTTTCTCTGGTGAAGTTCCTGGGAGTAGTCGTGTAGCTCTTACTGGGTGACTACCATCAGCATAAACCTAATACTAACTTTCCTGATCAGCGCATCAAAAAATGAGGTGCTTTAGGAACAGCAACGCATACATTTTACATTCATCCAACCTCCTGTTTTCCTGTTGGTACACGATGGAGTGGGGCCCTGATGTGTTTGGGGTCTCTCTATCCTTGCTTAAGAGAGACCTAATGATAACCTGGACATTAACCAAATATACAGTTTGTGCTGTGGTGTGGGATCGCTGCTTTTGGCAGGGTCGTCATCCCGTCATCTCATGTTGGAGAGCCCCAGGGCAGCATGGTCAAATGGCAGCTTGCTGAAAGCTGGCTTAGAGAATCAAAGTGAAATAATGTATTTTTAACTTCTTTCTCTTGTGTTGGAGAGTGACAATGTAAGTTACGTTCATTTACATGTATTCGTCATTCTGACCTGTAATCAGAGTGTGCTATGCCAAGACCCTCTCTGGTGTTGGAGAAAGCTTTTATATGACAAAACATATAAATAAATCTGTATGTATAAAAATATATTAGACCCACAATTTATGGAGGCACAGCCAGTGCTATGCCTTAAGGGGCAGCTTACGGGATGTGTTGAACTGGAGTGTTCTGTGTGGTCAAATGCGACAGTAAGTTGTAGAAGTCAGTGCCCATTAATAAACACAACAAAACGATGCAGATTTCAGGAGTGCATGTGTTCAGGTTTTTACATCTTCTTGGCAGACAAAGGAGCTGGACTGCAAAATTTTGCTGTTTTATACACTTTGTTCCCCTTTAAAGTTCTCCACAGAGTGTCAGGAAAGCCGCTGGTGACAGAGCTCCAAGTGCCGCTGTTGCTGGGAGGGGGGTCTGCTTTTCCTTTCCCTAGCACTACGGAGATGCAGATGCAGCCAGCAGTCACCTGTGGGCAAAGGGACTGACCGGAGAGGAGCATCCACAGCTTGGCTAATGAGCACCAATTAAAAACCTGAGCTGGTGTAACCTAGCATGGGGAGGAAGGGTAGAAATTACAGGTGAGGAGCAAAAGGAGGAAAGCTTTTGAAGTAGCCTCTTAGGCAAACAATGCAAAAGCCTTTTACTTGCCTATATTAATCTTGAGAAATTAGCATTTAATTTCTGTAATTAGCCTTTCAGGCACTCCAAGGAAGCGAGCGTACACTTACACACTCATTCTCGTTTCTTTTAAATCTTGAAGGCTTGCTGTTTGGTTGCTAAGGGGAAGAAAAGATTTTAGTTGGAGATGAACAAAAAGCAGAACTTGCTCCCAGGTGTTGGTGAATCATCAGGGAATGAAGCTTTTTTAATAATGTCTAGAGGAAGGGGGGGGGGGGAAGTGTGTGGGTGTAAATTTAGTTTTCCTGAAAGGTGCTGAGCCTGGCAGCCCAGGGACTGCAGCCCGGTGAGTGCAGAGTATACCGGCGGGGACACGCCTGGGTGCTGTGTGCCTGTCCTCTCCCCCACCACCTGAGTCATCACCTAGACAGGATGGACCTGGGCATCAGACCAGCACCCTGGGTGCTCATTTGGGAAGTGGTCAGCATGGCTTGTAACGTGGATGCTTATCCGCAGGCAGATGGACCAAGGCAGCTAATCTGCTGCCCATGAACGATGCTGTCCCCTTCTGAAGCACGGGTGGGCACAAAGGGTGAATTAAGGGAAATTAGGAGGGGTTCAGTGCAGGGCAACAGTGTATTTTACAGGCAAGGGAGCTTCTTGTGGGGGAGATGGCATGTTTAGGACAGAAAAGAGAGGGGTTTTAAGAAAAGAGAACAGGGCAAGGAGGCATGAAGCCCTAAGTCATGAGAAAATTGATCAAGATTTTCTATTTCTTTAATTTCAAAAATAGGGAGATGCTAGGTGGACCAGAAAGCTAATGAATAAAAAAATGAGAACTGGCATGAATTCTTCCACATAAGTTACTAATCCTAGATAACTGAGTCCGCAGAGTAAACCTAGGGACTTATATGCCACAATTTTCCAAAGTTATTACTGTTTCTTAAATGTGTACTATCAATGTTTGCACCATAAATCTGATCCTGAGAGTTGTATTTTTAGTCCTATGGCTGAAATTCCCCTGCCAGCAACTGATGCAGATCATATTTTGGACTTCAAATATGTGCAGCAATCCACAGATCAAAGATTATGCATAGAAATCTTAGCGAACACCCTTTGAGTAAAATAGAAAAAAAAATAATAAAAAAAAATCTGTACTCTGCTTGTGGGTAACTTGCAAACAAGAAGAGCAGGGGGGTGGAGAATGATTTGAGCAGTTTACTATGAAATGTCCACTGGGATGTAGTATGTTATCTGTGGTTGAACATTATAAAGGACTGCCACAGTTTTCCCAATAACGTACAGATAACTGAGTACGAATTGCTGCCCAGCTGGAGTTTTCTCAGAACACAGATATAATTATTTAGATTCTTTAGTCTTTGGACCTTGATCATGTCAACAAAGACATTCTGCAATTATGATGTGCCAAGTGATCTGTGTTACCTCTCTATAAGGGGTTCACACTTGTCTGCTGTTCTCTCAGCAGCTTCTACGATGAGACTGAGATGTGTTGCATCATTTTCTTCCAGATCAGAAGACTTGGTCCAACTTGAACACTTGCTGGGGAATGGACATAACTTCCAGGCAGTGTTCAACTAGCATTGCAGCCTCCTGTGCGATGCATTATGCCATGCATGCTCCTTTCCCCAGGAAGGAGTTTTTCTTCCACCTTATCGGTCCCTCTTGTGTGGATGCTGTGGCTTGACCTGGCTGCAGGCAGCACTGGTGGAGCATCCAGCACGTGTGCCCTCCTGACAGTCCTTCTCTGCACCCACCTCCCCACAGGAAAGGCTGAAGAAAGTTGGGAATGGTTGATTAGCAGAACTTGACCTCAGGTACTGCTGAAATTCAACTAGTCAAGCAAGATAAAGGACAACGGGCAAATGAGAAACTTTTAGGACTGTGCTCTTTCTCGACCCACTAAGGAAAAAATGCCAATATTCTGTACTTTCTGGTCGACTGTGCCAAGCTATCACTTGGAGATGGATGTGGTGTCCTTTCACCTAGTAGGAACTGTAAGAATTAGATACTTCGGTAGCCAAATGTCAGCTTGGTTAGTCAATAACATAGCTTCTGACTTTCTCCTGATGCTCAAATACTGCAAAACTTTGCCAAGGAGATTATTTTCTGCCCCTGTTTGTTTGGGGATTTTGGAGCCTTGTTCTTTCACTTGCACACAGTGAATGACCTTGTCTTTGTCCTTCTGCTCTGTAGCGGATAAACTTCACAGCTTTTAATACCTGTTAGGGCTTTAGTGTGGTGCGCAGGCTTTCCTCTTGCAGTATGACTGCTATAAAAAGTGTCTTCCATTTTGAAATATTCTATTAGATTGAGGTTTTAAAGCTAGAAATTCACTTTTTTTTTTTTTTTTAATGTTCTTTGGTATGATTTTCTCACACCACCACTCCTCTTGTGCCCACCTAGTCAAGACTCCGCTGAATCTGTTACTGGTATTTCATCTTGGTTCTGTGAACATCATTACTGGATGTGACGTACACTCCAGAAGGTTGTTGATTATTTTTATTGCTGTCCTGAAGCTCGTCAGTAAGCTGCCTAGCTCAGAGCTGGAACTGAAGCCATTACCAGGCTGATGAAAACTTTTTAGGAGGGGGATTGGAGCAAAGTCATTCCTCCACCTTCTAATATCAGAGATGAGAAGCAACTTGTCTTGCTTGCTCCCGCTTCTTGCATATTTAGGATAAGTAAGTAATTTAGGACTAGAAATGTTACCTGTTAATTCCATCGGGAATCAATGAGGTAGATTAGAACTGTATAGTTCAGAAATACTGAAAATATAAGGAAAGCACTGCAAAAGTACCGATGCGTGAAATTTTTTTTGTTATTCCCCGCAAAACAAACACAAAGCTTGATGATTCAATACATCTGCAGTTTCAGAGAAATGTATTGGAAATTAGAAAGGGAAAACAACATTACATTGCTATGCAAAGCCTGCAGAAGGCAGGAATATACTCTCACACCTTCTGTGGGACACAGAGAGTTATAATCTAAGAAAAACCTCATCCACATTAGTTAAATTTAATTTGTTCAAAACCAAAATGGGCAAATTCAACAACAGGAAAAGGCTACTTCAAGTTTTTTTATTACAAACTCCTCAAAAAAAAAAGGAGTTTATAACCATTTTATTCACTTCAGTATGTGACTTGTCCTATATAATCTCTGCCCAACAGAGGACGTGGCTGGTATTTTACTTGCTTCTTTCTTCCTTTGCCTTTTAAAAGCAGAGCATGTGGGAGTGTAGGAAGAATATTTTTCAGTTTCTGAAGCATTATTTCCCATAAGATTATTATGACAACACCCTGGCAGTATTTTTATGTATGTATATATGCACCTTGAAACAAAAATCCCAATAAAAACAAAAGCCAAGAACTAAAAGCAGAATCTAAAACTCCAGGTACTTGTTAAGTCTAAGCTAAATTCCCTGCAGGGCCAGTGCTGGGAAGAGCTTTAGTGAAGCAAAGCTTGGAGGGGAGTGTGGCAGTCACCTCCGCCCGCGCAGGGCTGAGAGGAAGAGACCAGAGTGCACCGAGTATCTACCACTGCACCGGTGTGCTTGGTGCTAGGGGAAGGAGTTACTGCTAGAAATAGTTCAGACATGCCTCGCACAGTATTCTGCGCTTTTGAAAGCTCTGCAAAAGTAGCAATAACATGTGTAGCACAAGCAAGTTTCTGTACGCTTGCTGGTTGTGTTCATGCTGTTCTGTCACAAGTACCCATCTGTGTCCTAAAAATTAAGATCTCAGACTGTGTCATGAATCCTTTGGCATACCCTCCTACATGCTTCCCCTGGGAAGGCTGGGGACAAGCTGGGGATACTTAGAGCATCTCAGAGGGGTTCTGCTTATGTTCTGCAGGACCTCCCATCCTGCAGTCTTGGTTTGTCAACAGGTATTGTAGCAAGCCACGTGGCATGGCCCTTGCCGCCACAAGGTACTACTCTATTATGTCTTTTAAAAAGCTCCTGGCCTTTGAATCACATTTACAGGCAAAATTATTGTTAGGTGATGCCACCACACGCTCAGGCCCCACGCTGGTAACCCACAGTGCAGTGCGGTCACAGGACGTGCTCTTGCACCTTCTGTGTCATTTGTAGGGACTGTGTGAGTCGGGGAAGAGGCTAGCAGTGACCACAGCAGCCCTGACAGCTCCTCATGGTGAATCTGCAGACCAGCTTTCAAGTCTGACAGTCACAAGAAGGCTAGGGCTGAGGGGCTGGAGGGACATAGTGCTGTTGCAGAGCTGTTTCAGGATAGAGGACATTTCTCAATTTTTGGCCCTCCAACCCGCCAGCTTTGGGGATTTAAGTTATTTGCTCTCTGGCAGGGGCTAACCACTGTCTGTGAACATGAAGAATCTTCTTTAAAGGTGTCCCCAGGCAGAAGAGCTGCATAAGGAGAACAAAGATCTCCCACTGCTGCCCGCAGCTGTGAGCTTTTGCTGTAGTCTGCAGCAGTCATGGAGTCAGATTGCATTAATATGGGTGAATTTATTGTCTTGGACTCCTTCGCAAGGGAACTGGCTGCCTTATTTAGTTCTGTATAAGTCAGAGCCCAGAAAAAAGGCTTCTTACAATGTTGCTCTAAGAAGGAAATAGGTAATAGAGAAATGAAAATATTGAGTAGGTGGCTATTGAGTCGATTGCTAAAAACCTTGTCTTTAGACTTGGATGCTCAGATATGCCAGCAAAAGTGCCATCTTGGATCTTTGCCTGCCCCAATGGTATACATGTGGAGACAATTTAGTTAGGATCTAAGCTTTTATCCATATAAGCGTTCGTATTTGGTGTTAGTGCACTGGTCCATGTAGAAGAAGAACTGATTCACATCTTGCTCTACAATTCAGATAAATCAAAAGGAAGCCCTTGCAGCATGCTTCTGTTTCATTTTTCTTTTTCATTAGCTCTATTGATGACTTACAGGATTAACTTCCTATATGGCTACTTTCTACCCAGGTGCAAATGAGCAAAACCACTGACCGCATATGTTGCTTTCTCTATCATTTGAAGCTGAAGCATCAGGATTGGAAATGTTTCTGGAAGCTGTGTGTTGGGTCAAGCAGAAGCCTTGTGGTTATCATGTGAATGATTGGGTGAACTTCTATGAAGTGTCACCCAGGTGGTTAGAAGTTAGACTAAGCTGAAGGGTCAATCTTTGCTTCATCTGGGGCTCTCTCCAAGTTCTAATGAGAACCAGATTTTTCATCCTCTCTCCCTGCTCTAATTCAGTGGTGGTTTTTAAATCTGCATGGTCGAAAAGGAGAATAACTGGCATTCTATTCTGATCTCCTCCATAATAAAGTCAATAATGCTTCCCAAACTACATATGTACGTGAACTAAAGGAAACCATTACTTTTTAAAAAAATAATTAAATAATCCAATCTTCAATTAAGAATTACTTAAAATGGTGAATCCACTGATTTAAGGTTTGGGAGATAAGTAGTCATTTCCAAATTTTAACATACTTGGGATTTAACCAGGTTTTTGAAGTTACCTTTTACAAGCCTACTTTTAAGGTTTGATAGAAAAACCTCGCACACTCCCACCATGAAGTTCTGCTAGACTTACTATCTACTTTCAGTCTTCAAAGCACGCGTGGGTGGTGATTGATGTAGATGTATTGCAGAGTGAATATAAATGCCAAAAATATTAAAGCTCTTGAAGTTTTCTATTTCTATAGAAAAATGTATCTACTCTTTTTCAATGCTGTAAAATGCTGAATTTGGTATTCAATTGTATTGTTTCTGGAGACTAAGAATCAACACATGCTATTTTGTTTGATTTGGGTCTGATTCCCATACTAAATTCATTGCTGTTCACCCAGAATTGGAATATAGTCTTCCTTGCTGAAAACAAATACATATTCACATCTTGTTCATATCTGTAAGAAGATGTGTAGGTGCATTTCTTACACTAAATTTTTTGTTTGTATTTTAAATGTAATAACTTTTCATTATTTTCCCTTATTGTGAGTGGTGGAAGTTTTTATACTCTGCAAAACAGTGGTACATGACACTTCATTTGAGATGTCATACCATTTTGTCACCTACTTTTATAGATACTAAGACTTAAAGCTTAGTTTGTGGTAGGTGCTGCACAGACATCTCCCAGGGATGTGGTCTATGCCCTGATTGCAAATGGAGAAGACGGAACCAGTGCAGAGTAAAGCAACTTGTCTCAAGTCACGGAGGAGATCAAGAAGAGAGCTAGGAACACAACACAGATATCCTGCCATTCCAAGCCAGGCTGTGTGACTTCTCGTGATGTATAAATCTGAGACTTCCCAAAGAATTGGAGAGTATTCTATTAAAGAGCACAGCTTTGCTGGTAAAGCGATAAATCAGGTGGTCTCTGAGGGTGGCAGCTAACTAACAATGTTATGATAATTAATTACTATTCAAAGTGCAACAAAGCACCTTTAAATAACATTGTTGTAACTGTTTAAATGCTGAACTTTCAGCAATGACTGTGGTAGTTCAGAGTCTGAAAGTATATAAAAGGTCCATTAACTGGAGCATTGCCTGGCTGACAACTGGTGATTATTTTTCATGCAAACTATTTTGTGTGTGTATATGAAAGTATTGTTTGAGAAAATTGGGAACAACACAATACCTATTTCTCTATGTATCACAGGAAATGTGGCAAAGCACATACAGAGGTACCACCAGCAAAGCATTGCACTTACCCCTACCTGTTTGTCTCAAGCTTGTGTGGGGAGTTATGTTACAATAACAGGCTCCACCTGTGGTTATCACTGCAGCTTGTTTATCGGAAGTGAGACCGATGAAATTGAAAGAGCAGCATCTTTTTGGTACTCTTTATCTTGACCTGAATGAGACTACACAACTAATTAGTGAATTACTATAGTTTCATGGAGAGGAGGAATTTCACTTATCCTGAAATATAACCTTTTTAAGCAAGGTACTTATATATATATGCTTTTCTTGAAGCAGTAAAGAAATTAAGAGAACTAGTATCTTGCTTTATCAGGTAATAATTGGATGGAAAATGGAGGTTTTCGATAAATTGTGGATACTAGAATTTGAGTGGAAGTGACAAAAGAAACAAATGGATATGAGGCAGTTCTGGAGATGGCAGGTACTGGGGAAAAGTAGTAAAATCCATAGACTTTTGGGAACAGAAATCACATAACTGTTAGATTTGACCTTGTATATTAAGCTGTGGAGGTGAAGGAAGGAGCTAGGCTTCTGAATTTAAAAGACCCAATTTCCCCAGAATGAGGGAATTGATGGGCATATATAATTGGATGTTGTTACTGTAGGGTCATGGTGGAGGCAGGGAGGTTAGTGTGAAGGTAAGACTACAACTAATAATGGCTTAGCAGAACCTATTCTTTCTGGAAATAAATATTTAGAGGAGTGGGAATGACTGTGCCTAATAAAGAAATTATGTATGCAAAAATTATGCATGAAGGAATGCAAGGCTTATAAAGGGACTGGGAGGGTTCTAAACATGGAGATTGACCACAGACACAAGAAGTGACTTAAAAGAGTGAGGAAAGAAGAAAATTTTACATATAGTCCATAAAATCACTCAAAAATTTCTCTCTGATAGCACTCTGAAATACTGGTGGAAAGGGATCTTATGTAAATTGGTTACTGCATATTTAAATGCAGGTCAAAATATGTTTGCTACAACAATATTTGCTAGAGGAGTCTTTGAAACAAAGGGATGGGGAGCTCATGAATTTTTTTCTCACTTGTTTGGAGTAGGTTACAAGGACCCTGGGAAAATGATTATATGTGCACATCACATCACCTAGGTTTGTGGAAAATGCTTTTATACTGTGCTGAAGATTTGCCAGCTTACAACAAGGGCCTTACATCACATTTTCAAGAACATTCGGTGTAAATGAGGTACAGTTATGGTTTGGGGTTTCTCTGAAGCATCTTATCTCTTTTTCTACTTTGTGATTTTTTTTTTTTTTTTGTTTGTTTGTTTATTTTGGTTTGGTTTTTTGTTACTTTTTCCTCTTTGATTTTGGCTTTTACCACAATGTGATTTCATAGGAGTGCTTCAGGTTTAGTTTTGGTCAACAAGCTTACAATAATGACTTCTCCAAAGGTGTCTGAAGGAGCATATGTTCCTCACTGAATGGGGTAGTCTGTTTAACTTCTTTCATTATCTTATTGTGCCAAATATTATTTGTGGGGTGGATTTTGAAAGAACCTTAGACCAGACTTTAATGATTGTTGGAACTTGTAGGTGCTTCATGAAATATATCACATGGTGATTTGTGATTTAGGCTGGAAATGACCTCTGGAAGTCCAACTCTCTCCTCTAATAAAGGACAGGTTATTTCAGGTTGCTCAATGCCCTGTCAAATCCAGTTCTGAGTATCTCCAATTATGGAGACTCCAGCTTGGGCAACTCATTTCAGAGTTTCACTAACCTCACAGAGAGTTTTGTGGGGTTTTTTTGGGGGGTGGTGGTTTATGTCCCCAATCTCTAACTGAAATCACCATTGTGTCCATTTTTTCTTGTCCTATCACTATGCACCTCCAAGCAAAATCTGTCTCTAAGTCTTACTAGTAACTGTACAAGATGTTTGCATTTCTGAACATTTTTACAGTGAGGAACATATCTCCTCCTAGAGGTCACCTGTAATTTTAAGTGTGGAAACACCTAGAAATCTGGTCATGACCAGACAATATTGGTAGTGGCAGCTTCTCCTTGGTTTATTTCTCTACCCCAGTAAATTCCTGAATATAGTATCAGAGTTAGATTGTGTTATTCCTTAAAGAACTTAAATGAGAGAAATTAATGTCCCATGAATGTCTATAAATACAGGTTTGTTCCATGCTGCTTTGCTAACAAAGATAAAAAGTGTGTGGAAAACCATCCTTTCAAATGCATTTTTACTTTCCCCAACAGCAGCTGCTGAGACATCAGGTTTTCATTCTATTTTAAAATAGGTCAGTCTTAGGTTTGTCAAGTAATCCAGTATTTTTCAGACTTAAAGCATTCCAATTTTAAATCAATAACTTCAAAAGTCCCTTTAAGTAAGATGGTGTCTATGTACAATATCCAGTATATATTGGTACATAATTTCTGTGTACTCTTAGTGTAAGTTGTTAATTAGGCTAACAAAATGTTCATAACTGCATAATTTAGACCTGCTAAGCTCTAAATGCAGATATAAACTTTTTCTTAAAATTACATTCTAACTTGTAATTAGTGTCTTGAAACAACTGAAGGATTTTCTGGTTTTTTTAATTACCCTAAAATGACTTTCTTCTCCCCTTCCACTACTTTGTAGGTGAAGCTTGATAAAAATGGGGCATTTGCAGCCAAATTTTGGGGAAGGTGTGGGACACGAGATATGTAGTTGGAAAAGAATCAAGAAAGATTACAGATGAGCAATCATCCACAGGGAGATGTCAGAGGGAGCTTAAGGAAGAGAAATGGCAGCTGTGTGGGAGATTGTGTATATTTAGGTGCATTCACAGTGGAATTGACTGCAAAGATAAGAAACAAGGAGGTCACTCTGGTAAGTGTTACTGATGACTGCTATCATCGTCAGTACCCTTCTTTCATGAGTACCCCCCTTCTTTCTCAAGCTGCTGAAGCAACAGTGCTGTTAGCAAAGCTCCCCCTGCCTTTATTTAATCTGTTCTGGGGTTTTTTGTAAGTAGAATCAAAGGAAATGGAATTTCAAAGATTCTATTGTGGTAGCTGAGGCATGAAGTTAAGATTAAGAAAATAAACCAGGCAAGTGAGTGTCAGGTTTCTCTAGCTGCTGGTAGATTTTCCTACTTCCTTTCTCTTCAAAAAGATGTATCTCTGTTGGTTGAAGCTGTACTAGTCGCAAGATGAGGGTATCCAGGAAGGTTCAACATTTTTTGAAGCTTTGGTGTCAACACTGCTTTTTAGCCCTTCTGCAGCCATCTCTAGTCACCTGGCTGGCAAGAAATTTTGTTCCAAAGTTTGCTGTGGGGAATGACCCTTTCACTAGTGCTTGTGAGAGGAATCTTCTGACTTATAAAACATTTCCTTTTGCCTTCAGAAGAAAGGAAGCTCCAGGTCAAAGAATACAAACATCTTTAGGCCTTGAATGTTGACACTCTTCCTTTTGCAAAGTCTTTCTTCAGGCTGTCCTGTGTGGGGGAGTGTGTTAGACCCTGAGGTTTTCACATGGTCATAAGCACTTAATGATGAGCAACATGACCAGCTGCAGCCTGGAGTGATCTTCTTCAGCATAGCTGCCGTGCGAAGCAACATTGACTTGCACCAGCTGAGGATGTAACCAAGTTGTTTCATATTTTAACCTCAAAGCCTCCTTGTTAATACAGCAGTAAATGTACTCATTGCAATTAAAATTACTTCTTCTCAGGTAAACATATGCTGAGGTTTGGGCTTTATCACTTTGAAATAGGATTTCCCCAACTTTGCTAATTAGCAGCGTTGCCCAAACAGAAAGAAACATATGGCTCATGCCATGCTGACTTGAAGTCTTTGGAGTCCCACTGGAGAATAATTAAAGTGATTTTGATTTACTGGTATGATGAAGTACCAGCCATTCTCATTTGGCCTTATGTCTAGAAGCTCTGAGACAGTAAGGTACCTTAGCAGGAGAGCTGTAATAATTAACATGAGCCAGATTGTTATTATTCAGATAGCTTTATTGCCGTTAACAATCATTTGTAATTATTAAGAGACTTTACATAATTCATGCAAGATCTCACGTTCACCCATCTCTGGAACTGCATGGTTAGCTGGGCTTAGTTTCGACCGAACGGTTGAGAGATTCCAGCGTTTCAGTTCTTCTTGAAATCAGGTAAGTTATTATAATGAAGAAATCTCTGCTGTCAAATAGAATCCTTTCCCCCTTTTTTTTACTGATAACACCAAGGAACTTGCTGTCCAGTGCAGTTTTTCAGAGGTATATGTTTATCTTTGTTTTTCCCTTTTGGAAAGAGTTGATGGAAACAGATGTGCATTGAAAGTGCAGATTTCTTCATCGAACAAGTGGAAAATTTTAAAATGAAAGTTTTGACTAAAATAATCAAAAACAGCTCAACATTTTCTGTGGAAAACAGACAATAAGAGATGTTCATATGAGTACAAACTCAGCTTCCTCCTAGGAAAAAGTTAGGCAGAATATTTACCCAGCATGGATAATTCACTCTGCTCTCCTGGTGCTCACCATGAACGGGAAATAAGAGAGCCTGTTTGCACATCACTGTAAATTTTACTCCACAAATGGCTGTTTAACAAAGGTATGTGTCGTCTCCTGCAGGTTACTGAATGTACACATGAATGTTGCTGAAAAAATGGAAATTAAACTGTGTAATGTAGGCAGTGGATGTCATAAATATGCACTGCTTAGAAAATGCAGAGTAAATAACCGATGTCAAAATCATTGTTCAGAGGCAAACGGTATGAAGACCATGAAATAGGAAGAGCGTGAGCTTCTTGACTGAGAGAGTCTTGGCAATTAATTTTCAAAATAGGTTTCTCTGGATTCGATTGAATGTAAGCTTTTAGTGATGCTCTAAGATATCAGTATGTGAATCTGCATAAGTTAGAACTAAGGCCCAACCATGGTTTGGTTTTGAGTCAAATTGAAAACTTAGGTGTTTGGGAGGCTCTGGCTGAAGCTTAAAAAGTGGAAGAATGTCTGGGATCAGGTGTACTCATGAACTCTTGGTCAGACACCGTCTGATGAGAATGGTTCCTCTTGAAGACTTTGTCCTGCCCTGGAACTGGAATACACTGTTTTGCAGTCTTGAAGTTGAAACTATTTGGTTTTTTTCTCTCAAGAGGTGCATCTGAATTGTATTGTCTGAGCTATAGAACTTGTTTTATTTTATAAACAGTATTTTTGTGAGGCTTTTGGTAGTTTTTTAAAACAATTGAGTTTTTAACCTTGATTTCTTTTAGTTAGTAGTGGAAGCTTTCTGGGCTTCAGATACCAAAACTTCCAGTGTGCAAATACTACCTCATAAATGGAAAATTGATGTTGGTTCTGTAAATTACTAAATATTTCATGTGCTCTTTTCTGAAAACAGTTGGAAATCTACACTTTGGGAATTTTCCTTTCTAATGCAGATAGGTGACTAAGTAATGTAGAACTGTCTTTGCTTTTTGGGGCAGGGTGGGCAGTATATCCTGCAACTCATATTTTGCTTGTTTTATCTTACCAGGGCCAAATTCTGTGTTGCAAAGAGCTCCTTATGTTTTTCTTGATCCAACCTACTACACACAGAAGTCAGCTTTCTGTTTTAGACCAGATCATAGACCTCAGGAAAGTAATTTCTTCCCCCTCCTTGCTGGCAACTTCAGGAGGCAGGTTTCTTGAGACTCAAATGTGAGACAAAAATGGAACAGGATTTTGCTGGTGTGTGATGCTGCATATTTGAGGAAGCCACAGAGGATCTGTGCACAAAGAATCAAGAAGCCTTGCATTTTGTATGGGAATTTGCCACGTAGCTCTCTGCACTGGCGGAGGGCACTATATAGGCTTTGGTGCCTAAGTAATTTACAATTAGTTGAAAATTGTTCTGTTTCATTACTAATATATGTTCTGCTCAAACAGAAACTGTAAAATTGATGAGGCCCCTCCTAAGTGTGAATCTTTGCCTCTCTCTCAAAGAGCATAGCTCTCTTTCAAAAATGTAATGCTGTGTGTGACGCAAGAGTTGCTATGGAAAAATACATTGAGCCAATCATTCATGATTTATTTATAGCAATTAGAATGCACGTCCCAAGATCCAATAGTAACTTTGATTTTTAAAAAAATTAAAAAATCAGACAAAGGATTGAAGCACGTAAATTGTTGGGAACATTTGTGAGTTTGTATGGCTAATATATTATTTTAAAATTTGACTATGTATGTTCCTGTACAGAGCCTTGAAGTATCAGTGCTGCTGATACTTGCTTCTGTATTTCTGCTGCTGATAATGTTATTACTGCTGTTGTATACTTACCATCTGTTCAGTGACTATCTAGTGGGTATAGTAAATATCAGTTCAAAGTGAGATTTTTCTTCTAATCATCTCTTTTTGCAAATGTTTGTGTAAAAGTGAATGCTTTGGAGAAACGTGTACACCTGTATCTTGCTGGGAGCATGGTGCCCAAGGTCCCTAGAGCTGCATATACTTGCCTGTGGTGATCAAACTACAACAGGCAGTGAATATCTTCCTCCTGATGGTTTTAAATTGCATTCAGGCAGAAACCTTTTATTTATTTATTTTGATGAACATTAACTGTATTTCAGTGTTGACTTTTTTTGGATAACTGCTGAACCATCAGAACTTCTGTTGATAGCCAGCCCCCTCCATGTGCTTTATCTTTGGGCAATGATGAAAATCAAACAAGCAAATGCACAAGTCTTCAGGTTAAAATATTTATATTTATTTGTTTAATGGGCGGGCACCCTTTAGGGTTTCCTTTCTTCTCCAGGGACGTGTCTTATGGAGACTATGACTCTGTTAGAGGCTAAGGAACTCCTCTGGAGTTTATTGCCCTTGTCCTTCTATCATTATGTGGCTTGCTGAGTTTCATTTCAATTTGGCAGTAAGTTGGGAGTGTCAGTTCTCTTTGATGTATAGGTCCCTCAGAGGTTAAATCAATAGTGTTTTAAGCACATCGCTTTCTTTCAATGAGGCCATTGCTGGGAGAATTCTTGCAATTTTTCAGCTTCATATTTTGCATTGAAAATGTGATGTTAAGGAACAAAATCTACATAACAAAAATCTGAAAGCAACTACTGCATAGCTGGTTTTAATTACCTGGAGTTAATATGTTGGGTAGAAAACTTGGGTATCACTGCCTTGGAGCTGGGTATGTAAGAGATTTTTCTGATTATAACTTGAGCCTCGTCTCGTTCTCTCCTTGTTCATGGGACTGATGGAAACTTTCTTTCCATGGACTGATTTTTGTATTCACCTTTTGAGACCTGTTGACCTTCTTAAGTCTGTGTGGGGTGGGAATGAAGATGGGCTTTAGCTAGTCATGTGCGTGCCTGTCAGTCACTCAGCAGGCCACGTGAGGGCTGCACGTGGACCCCCGATGGGAAAGGCTGCCACACAGCTGCTGGACCACATGGGCTCGTGCTTCTGGGCTTGGAATCGGTGGGGCTTCCTGAGAGTGGCTCCTTGCTAGGGAACATGCCTCCATCTGCTCCCACACAGCATGCTTCACTTGGTCTGCCTCCTCTTCTCAGAGGGCTGTGGGAAGTGCAAGTGCACACTGCAAGTGTGTAAGGGGTGAGGTATGGTGGGGAATGAGAGAGAAGAGTCAGAAGACCGAGGCTTGGGTAGGATGCCTGCGATTGTCAGGAAACCCTTCTGCAAAAAAGAGGGGCTTTCAGAATTATGCTGGTCATACAAGCATCATGAGACAGTGGCTTCAAGGCTTGTGCATTCTTCAGCATCCAGTCCAAGCACTGCTGGTTTTGGCCACACGATGCATTTAGCTGGGTGAAGATTTCATCTCTCAACTGTCTCTTGCATCCTTGCTAGACTTGGCAGCAGACTAATAATAGCTGACCCTTGATGGGTTTTACTGTGTCACTTATGCATGCCATAGACAGTACCTCACTTGTGTGGGGTTTTCTTTGGTGTGTACAATAATTTTGCCACCCTAGAGGACTTATAGAAATCATAGGGTTCTTCTGGAAGTAGCAGTAAAGAGCTGTGTCTCTTGAGAGAACAAAACATCAACAATGTTGAAGCTGAGTAAAAGTTCCCTTAGTCTACATCTTGTCTGCAAAACCACAACTCTTAAGCTTCACAAAGAAATAAGCTGCCAACCAAAAGATTACTTTTCCTACTTTGTTACTAGAAATTACAACTACCGTTGACTGGAATCTTCCTTTGTCTGCAGGCTGCAAGTGTAACAAATGCTCTCTCATCTTTATTAGTACAGTTTTCACCTCCACCTCTGTAGAGAAATACTTGGGGTTGGGATGACATTTTGAGCTGAGATTCATCAACTTCAACTAGTAGACTTCTGCACTGCAAGCAGCTGATCTGAATTGTTGTTGAGACTCCTTTAGAAGTTGATGGAAAGAAATGGATATTTTTAAGAGGTGATTTAGTTTATGCCATGACACCTATCCAAAATCAGTGAGATGTGTTGAGCCTTAGAAGCTTCTACTTCATTGGTCAGAAAAGAGTCTGAACAACTAACTTTTGTCTATTTAAATTTTGCCCTGTTGAATCCAGATCTTGAAATCTGTATTATTATTCCTCTAAGCAATAGTTTGTTCAAAGGAAGCTAACACCTAACATTGGATAAGCTGCTCTCCGCTTGTTATTTTGGGACAAAATTTGCTGGTCACAGATTCTCACTCTGAATTGAATTGCTCTTAACTTTTCTGGTGATACAGACACATGGGCTTGCCTGTGAATATTTGCATGGATCAGCTGAGCCCCTGAAAGTCCCTTGAGATTGCTGTGGGAATTAAGTGAGCAAATATTTTAAGAGACTTTGGAACATCTCAGCCTATGGCCAGCTTTAGTGTTTGGTAGGAAACAGAGTGTGCTTTTCATCCCCCCAAAAAAGTCAAGTTAAGAAAAGACAAAGTTCCAGCTAACTTCTCAAAACCTCTTGCTTCCTCCAGAAACAAATGGGTTTCAGAAACTCTGAGGTGTTTGGTTGCCTTGGGCCCCAGCAGTTTGCTTGGTGGGTGGGCTGCCTGATCTGGCTGTGCCTGCGGGATGGCTTCTGCGTAGCTGGAGCTCTTGAGGAAGCTGCCTGCTGTCCATCAAATCTTGTTGGCATCAACGTGTGCCTGTACACCACTCATTCTGTAGGAACCTTCTTCTGACAGAGATAACTTCCATCTGAAAATGTCCAGCCAATTTTGGCAGGTAGCATGGATTCACATGCTGAGCTATCTGGAGAATGTGCCACATGTTCATTGCATTAAATAGGGCAAATGTGCAGAGGGAAAATATTCTCCAAGCCTGCCTTGATGGATAATTGAGTTTTACATCCTTCAGTTGTAATTCCTCCTGTCTTTCTCCTCTATCTGTTGATCTCAGTTTAGCTCTTTCTTCAAACCCCTTGTGTTTTTGCACTTCTCCATCTCCAGTGCCTGAGGTACTATACAAAGTGGTATTGATAGACAACTGCAGACAAGAGATGTTGCCCAGTGACACCACCACACACAGTAGCTGAAATCTGCAGCTCTGTGAAATACTTAATGGGGTGGCAAGGGGGAAGTGTTGAAGTCTATTTAATAGAATGTGTCATTCTAACTGATTATTTAGCATCATTTGAGATAAAAATCAGAATGACCGTGAAAAATCAGTGACTTATACTGTGTTATAGCCCTGCTTTGGAATCCAAGGAAAGATTCCCCTACCTCTTTGGTAAGGTAGTCAGGCTTTTCCTCAATGTCTCAATATGAGCTCTGATATTTGAACACTATAGCATTGTCCATTGGTTTCTTGTTTCCACATAGTGCCAACATAATTACATTTCTTTTTAGAGGCTTTAGATTTATGTTTCAGCCAATTTTACAACACTGCTATGCTTGAGTAGGAAAGTAAGGAAGTTTGACTTTGTGCATGGATGGATCTTTTATACCTCCTGGACCTTTATCCAAAGCTATGATTCCTAGAAGTAGCTGTGAGATGCCAGAGGTATCATGTCACGCACTTCTTTCACCAGAAATTGATTATATGACTTGGTTACAGTCTTGAGAGGGATTATCTTAGTGCTTATGTACAGGCATCATATCTTCAGATTTTCAGCTTGCTGACATTAACTGTATCACAGCGAAGATGCCAATTGAATTAGCTGTCTGGTGAGACTGCTGAGAGCTGGGAAAGTTGCTCTGCTTCCTCCTGTTTGGCATGTGCGTGGAGGTAAAAATTGCCTGGTGGCTCAAAGAAATATTTAGAAGTGATCTTTAATATTAAATGGATTCAGATTTTTTTTTAAATGGTTGTAAACAGAAATATTGTTCTCCTGTCAAACACGAATATGGATGTGTGAGTTGATTTTCTTTCTAGTAGCTGGTATAGTGATGTGTTTTGGATTTAGTATGAGAATAGTGTTGATAACTCATTGATGATTTTAGTTGTTGCCAGGCAGTTGTAGTGCTTACATTAAGCCAAGGACTCTTCAGCTTCCCATGCCCTGCCAGGAGCACAAGAAGCTGAGTGAGCACAGCCAGGACAGCAGACCCAGACTGGTCACAGGGATATTCCCTGCCATATAATGTCATGCTCCGTATATAACTGAGGAAGGTAGCTGGGAGGTGGGATCACTGCTTGGAAATGGACTGGTCATCATTGGGGGTTTTTTCCCTTCTGCATGTGGTGAACAACTCCAATTTGCATCAATTTTTTAATATATATATGATTATCATTATTACTATTATTCTCTTCCTTTGTTATCCTATTAAATTGTCTTCATCTCAACACATGAGGCTTTTTTTTGGTGTGGTTTTTTTTGTTTGGTTGGGTTTTTTTTCTTCATTCTCCTCCCCTCCTCCTTGGAGAGAGGAGGGGTGAGCAAGCAGCTGTGTGGTGCTCAGTTAACAACTGGGGTTAAACCATGACAGGGTGGAGGATGCTTATGGAAGTTCGATGCTGCTATTTTTTTTTTTTTTCCCTACTCTGGTTATTCCTGGGAGGACTCAAGTTGCTACAAATAATCTATCTATCTCTGAAATTCAGGTGAAAATTCTCAATGGAGATTCTTTAGGTCTTGCCTGTGAAGATTGGAGCCAGCTTAAGACCTTCTTGTCTCTCTCCCGGGTTGTTTCTTCCTGCTCCCTCAGTTGTACCAATATGGTCTTTTTGGAGCTACACTGTGTTACAGAAACGATCCAGGTAAAAATATCTTTCTAGAAAAGGAAGGATAGGGAGTTATTTTTAATCTGACTTGACCTCTAGCATTAATTTTGTGCAGAATGTGGATGTAACTGTTAGAAATTCGCCACTGTGGAAATAAAAGCTACAGAATGCTTCACAAAAGTGGCCACTCTGCGTGGGAGGGGAGATTTTCCCTTAAGTCCTGGACTTCAAGGACAGGAAGCTGAAGATATGGTCTGTGTTGGAGCAAACACAGACAAAACACTACTCTAAATGCAAAGGTAGAAGGTTGCTGGCAAGAGATGCATTATGCTACTCTAAAGCCTGTTAAAATATTTCCATAAAAAATGGTTTTGGCAGAAAATTCATTTTTTATTAAACAAGGCTTTTTCTTGTAGAAAGCTGCCCTCCCTGGTCCCCTTTATTTTAATAAAAGAAAAAAAAATGCTTCAATTACTCATCCAGAGATTGTGATCTGGCACTTGTAGAAATACAAATGAGTCAAAAAATACTGGAGTCAGAAAAGGCTGTAGCTTGTATATTTTTAAGAGCGTAACTGAGGAGTCCAGTCCATGTCAAAATGTGAGTTAATGTTATGTATGGTTTGAAATGTACTTCCCACAAGGCACAGAGGGCAAGAGCTCAACTGTAGCTTCCTAGACAAAAGCTGTCAGGTTTAATTTCTCTGCCCTACAGTCAACATTTTCCAAGGTATAGCTGTCAGTTACCTGCTACAGCTGAAGCAGCAATAAATGTGTTGGCCCAACCATAGCATGGGCCTCACCTGCCTAAAGGCTCTGTCTCCACATCAGCTCTGAGGGTATCTGCAATTTCCACTTTTTTTTTTTAAAGTCTTTTTTCCTTCATGTGTCTTTCTAGTCATACGTTTTATGCTCAGATTTAAAACTTCTAAATACAAATGTAGACTAATAGCTGGGCTATTTGTGCCCTCATGTGAGAGAATGTTCTTGTGCTGTGAACAGCCGTAGCAAATGAACGTTGCAGTGTCACTTGCTTGTCCTGGACAGGGCAGAGTGCAGTGCTGCAGCCAACATCTTAGAGGTGGTTGTGCTTCTCTGCTGGTCATGGGCAAAAGAAGAAAAATGCAACCTCAAATTATGTGCTTGTGCTGTCAAAAGCAAGAGACCTCAGATGTTGACTCTGTTGTAATTGCCAACTTAAATTGCCCTGCAGCCATGTTCATCTGAGAGTTGTGTGATGGAGAGGGGCTGTTCATTTTCTGGATGGATTAGCAAGATGCTGGTCAGCACTAGGGATGTGCCTATCCCAAAGTATGTACTAGTGTCCATTGAGCAATGGCTGAAGAGACCTTCTTTCCCTAAGCAAAGCTCAGCTGACAGCAGTCGGACTTGCGCCCTCTGAATCTTCCCTTAACCCATCTGTTCCTTCTCTGCAAGACTAATTGTCCTTGAGAAGGTGATGCTGAAGCACTTCTGTCTGTCCCAAATGATGAGACTGATGGTACCTGGAATAGGAAAGGAGTTTCTGTAGCCCAAATGAAGCCAAGTGTATGCACAGTAGTGCCACTCTATTTTTCCTTGAATGTGTTGCTTTGACGGATACTGGGATATGAACGGTGAAGGCCTTTTACTTTCCATGGGAGGACTATGCATGCAATAAGCACGCAATTTAATGTTTCATGAAGGGTTCATCTCCTAATGACAAGAGGGTTTCCAAACCTGAGGCTATCACAGGGGTGCCAGTGTTGATAAGAACTAGCAGATTTATGGCACTCCTTTCCTCACTGCCAAATAGGCAATCATCAGAAATGAAGGTAGAAGTCTTACAAAAGCTGATGTGGGAGGCAGAAATAAAGCTGTTAAATAATTGAGCTCATGCACCTCTGTGTCTGCTGTGAGTTCTCTCTAGTGGGCTGTGGTTAAACTGTAATGGACCAATGCCAACCTCACATCCTCCATGGACTGTGCATATAACACAGTCTTGTTGGCATCCAGATCAACAGTTTATTTTTAACCAAATACACGATTCTGATGTTCCCATAGCAGTTAGGAGACAGTCATTATAGGACTCATTTGATATGTACTTGGAAGTATTACAGACCCCAGTATCCACCTCTCCCAGCATCAATGCAATCTCTGGCCACTACCACATTCTCAGGCAGCTGCCAGGAACTTTGGCAGAGTGCAGCCTGCCAACATGTGGGTTGCGTGATTCGTGCCCTTGTGTTGTGAAGTGCTACTGACTGTGTGCTGTGACGGTCTGATGTCTGTCCTGGCTATGCCAGTCTGCAGAAGTGGGGACATTTGCTTAGGTAGTAATTCTTTGGTCCTGGATTTATTTTTTTTCTTCTGTGCTGGGGTGAGTTGTGTTTTATTTATTGGTTTATAATCTTTGCCCAGTTACCAGTGTGCAAGATTTGGAAACATAGCATATTGGACAATTCCTTTCCGCTCTTACTTGCTTCTCACTGCCTGAGAAGCCCTCCCAGATTCTCCATAGTGGCTGTTCTTAAACACTTCTCCATCAGCCTGTGCTTGCTTGCTTCTTTCTGCATCTGGAGGCACCTGACTTCACTTCCTCCACTAGCTCTGTCTTTGCACATTGTGAGTGGGTTTGGGTTGAGTGCAAATTTGGAGAAAGGTTTAGCTGAGCCAGGCCCTAGGGTTGAATTAACTTTGGAACATGCAGTACTGTAGTCCCTAGAAGAGCAGTGATTGCTGCTTGCACTGTGACCAGAAGAATAAACTAAAAGCTCCAGCAAGAGAGCTGTTTGCTAGAACGTGTGTATTTTCCAAAATCATTGAGGGGAGAGCAGTGCCATGCTCAGTTTGATGGTTTCTCAAATGGACAATTTCTTACTATTTTCAAACAGCACAAGGATTTCAGGACGGCTGGAGCCAATGAGCTTGTTTGCAAAAAGTAAGATATCAAAGAGATTATCTATCTCTTCTGCACTCACCTGGATTCAGGAGATGTGAGAAAAAGCTGGAAACAAAACCCAGAGGTTTATTTTTGCCTTGGAACTTGGTTTGTGACTCAGATTTCTTTTCTATTCTAGATGAATTCTGAAGATTTTGCCTCTCTTCAGCTGCTTACCCTATAGGCTGTGTGTGATACTTCTGAGACAGAAGAGGCATTAGGAATAAATATTCCCATATGCTACTAAAAAACCTCTCAGTATGTATGAGGTCATCTCAAAGCCTATCCCAATCCTGCGTGTAAAAACTTGTGCAAGTTTTAGTCTTTTAAAACACAAAGTTTAAGAAGCTAGGTGCTAGGCTTGGGTAATGTACAGAGCAACCAAAGCAACCGCAGCCCCTGTGAGCCGCTTCTTATTTGGTGGGTGAGACAACACCTCTCCTTTAGGAACACAATATTAACTCATATGAATGTGAACGTACACCTGGAGACTCCCTGAAAGCCAGAACTTTGGCAAGTTCAGATCATAAATAGTATAAATTGTAAGCTCGTGCAGAGCTCTCTGCTAGAACATTAACTTCTGGTCTGAGATGTGTTTTGTGGAACTGTCAGGCTGAGTCATCATTTGATGTATGGAGAAGAAAGGTACAATGTATGTCTATACTTTCTTGCTGTGAATTAGAGAAGGAACTTTTGTCTGCAAGTATAAACTTCCTTTATGTTGCTCTACTGCATAGTAAGGGGAGGAAAAAGTCTCATTACTGGACTTGGATAGATACCAAAATTGACAACGTGGCTCACTTTTTGCTGTGACATGGAGCAAAAAGATCATTCCTGCCTCAAAGTCTCTGTGGACTAAGCTGAACTGCTGACTGGGTACAAAAAGACAGCCTGCGAGTGCTTGTGGCTGTTTTCTGTGACCCTCCCCAGGTGATGCAGCATGGAGAAAGAGGGAGGAGAGGCCTGAAGTGCTCCTCTGGAAGACTACAGGGAGCTTGTCTTAATAGTGTGGGAGGGAGCGTGGTGGAGGACGTAAGAGGTGCTGGGGTTTGAAATCATAACCGCTCTAGACTGGCTCCTGGGAAGTTCTGGGCTTTTGATTAATCTGAGAGATAATAAGGAGAACAACAGTGTGGGTGGCTTTGAAACTGAGGGCAGATTATTTGGATTTGGTGAGATGCAGAAGATGACCTGGGTCTAAACTTGTGTCAGGTTTTTGCTCATAAAACAGGTATAACGATCTTTTGTTGCTCTTGCTCATGTTTCACTTACCTTTACTTTAAATGTTTTATGTCAAAAAGACCTCATATATTAATTTCCACTTAGCATAATGGAGCACACATCAGACTTGCATTTCTCACTGGTACTGCAAATACCAGGAGTGTTTTGCTTCCAATTTTTTTTATTGTACGGTTCCATATCATTATAGAAAAAAATCAATGAACTCATAATTAAGACTTTAAAAGACATGTGGGCTAGTACCTTAATCCTAGATCAATTTGTTTTTATTTCATAATAGCATAAAAATTTATCTGTCAAGAGCATTATTAACTAGTTCAGGTTTTGGACATCCAGATATAACATTTTAAAAAAAGTACAATGAAATTATTTCACATTCAGCGTGTAATACCTTACATAATAATAAGCTTTATCAAGGAAGAGGACTTGAAGACACTGTGTTTATATTTAAGGAGGGGAAAAAAGGCCCTAGACACAGAAGACATTTCCTGCATCTGAAGTTCTCTTGTCACTGTGGAAATCTAAAGAACATATACTATTGGTATGTGGTTTTGCTCAGGAATGTTATAAATATTTGAGCAAGATCAAACAGAACAGCAAAGGAGTACTGTTTTAGTTGTGTAGCTTTTTAGAAAAATAAAACAGATCCATATACAGTGAATATGGACTGGCGTCAGACAAAGCTCAGCGCTGGTGGTATTTAGTCTGGGATATTCTGTTAAGCAGCATTACAAAAAACATGCTTCAGCATACAGAAACCCATGAGGTGATTTCTTCCCTCTAGATGCCTTCCCATATCCTGTCTTCTGGTTTGGGGAGAAATGGGCATCTGCAAGAGGTGGAAACCAGAGGATGGGACTTCTCTAAGCAACGTAGTCCTTATGCAAGGTCTGTTCAGTCCAGTGATCAGATATGGAAACTTTTGGCATGTAAAAGACCCGCCTAGATACAAAGTTTTTCCTTTGAGTTTTAAGTGCCATAATTTTAAGCCTGATAAAGTTATCTGCAGCTCTCCATTTGCCATTATTTTTACACTTTGCAGTAGCCTTTGTTTTCCACTGGTGCTTTTGAGAGCTGAACTTGGTTGTATGGAGAAGAGGCACTAATTTGTCCAGTGAATTCTAGTGTCTGGATCCAATTGACAGGTCATACCTGAAATCACAAGACATTTAATTGCTTGCCTTTATTCCTGGTTAGGCTTTGTTTTAGCAGATTAATTCCAGCTACTTCAGAGGGGGAGACTGCTTATTTGAAAAGACAGGAGGTTATCGTAGAGAAAGCAAGCCGGTGCTTCATGCTGAAACAGTAACAGTGAGAATCCCAGAGCCCTCTTGGCCCATGTTAACATAGTTGGCCCTACAAAATAAAAAAAGCATCATGCGTCAGGTCACAATTTGGATATGAGTTAACCTCTGGAGGGACTTGCTGCTATGCACATGTCTATACATGTTTTCCCCACTCTTGTCTGCCTGTTTTAGCTGTGAAAACTACGTGTTTCAGCTATGATGTTCTATTTCACTGACTTATGGCCAGAGTAGCAATTAATCTAGTGGGAGACAGGAACGATTTTAATTTTTACTCTGGGTGCTGATGGAATAGTGCAGAGCGACTTACAAGCCTAGATGGATCCAAAATACCTGTCTTTGGCAAAAGGGACCACCAGACTGCTTGCTTAAGTTAGAAGAGGTCACTGGGATTTGCAAACATTACTAGCAAGTAGCAAGGTCAGTGGTTGGGACCAGCGTGCGGAAAGGTGTTTGGGCATGTCATTTCTTCTGACTGCTTGCAGGGGGCTGCCTTTAAAATCCAGCCCTAAATTTCTCCCTCAAGGGTTTGAGGTCATCATTGTGGTGGCTAACTAAGGGTGTCCTGTTGCCTAGTCAGCAGCTGAGGCAGGTACCTGAGCACATATTCCCAAATCCTCTGTATCCAACTAGGAAAGGAGTCAGAAACTTAAAAATGAAAAGCCAAGGAAAGGAGAGGAGGGTTGATGTGCTTGGCCAAAGGCCTGTCTAGCTAACCATCCTGCCTCTGGCAGCAGGTGCTCAGGGCAAAGTGGTCCTGTGTCCTTACTGCCTCTTAGCTATGAGTGATGTCTTTATCTTTGATAGCCCAGGGTGGATTTTTCTTCCGTGAAATTATCTAGCAGCTTTCTGAACCCCGTGCATGTGTGCATCCATCCGTCTGTGGCTCCAGGGGCAGGGCTTGAGAACTGCTTCCGTTTGCTTCAGAGCCTGATGCCTGCAAGGTTCATCGGATGCCCTTTGGCTTCTGGATTGAGAGTGGTGGTGAGCAGTGCTTGCCTCGTCTGTGCTGCTTGTAGAGTCATGCAGTGTGGTCTAAAGAAAAGCACATCACCCTCCTTAGTGTTTCCTTCCAGCAAACACCTTGTTGCTCTCAGGAAGGTTGAAGTTTTAATCTGGGTTGCGAAGAGATGCCAGTGTCTGCTCAGGAGGCAGAAAGTTGGATGTGGTGTGGACATCAGTAGGAACAAAAGAATTGTATGTGTAGATGCACTGATAGCATCAGTCCCACCTTTTCAAATAGGTCTGTAATTAGAGCTAGTGTCCAGGAGGCGCTAACCTTTGCTTTCTTTACATCTCCTGCCAAAAAGAAATTTAGACCTGTTTCTTCAAAATGGCATGAAGGGGAAATACAGAGCTGAAAGGCTGTTTTGAGTTAGATTTGTTACTGACATATGGTGAAATTGTCACTGTTTGTGCAGAAGAATTAAATATCAATTGGCTAAGTCCTAAACTAGCCTGTGGGCTCAGAAGGAAGTCTGGGCATCAGTGGGGCAGAGGAAGATCTCAGACCCAAATCCAGTGCCCCAGTTAATGTCAGGTTTTATCTTACAGAGATTATTCTGCCTGCACACTTTGCTTTCTTCTGGGTGGCATCAGAACTGAGAAAACATCAGAGATCCACAGCAGGGAGAGAACCAGTTTCCTCTTCATTTAGGTTTGATCTAACAGTGGAGAAGCTCTGGACTTTAGGACAGACCTGTGGCAAGACTGAACCCAGCCGGGCACAGTCTGCTTAACATGCGAACAGTGATGATAATACTTCTGTCTTCCAGAAGCTGAATTTTCTTCCTGTGCTGATTTCCACATACAGTGATGATTCAAATGGATGCACAGTGATTTTATCAATTGTGCTCTCAGTGTGTTTCTGTTGTGGATAAAGTATCACAGGTAAAGAACCACTATAGTAATGAAAGGAAGAAATTGTCTTCTGATAGATGGCTAGAGAGATAAACAGACATCTTCCCCCTTGCTCCTTATAATTACACCTTAAAGCATGTTGTCCAGTGGAGAGCACTTTGGTGGCCAACAAGATAAAAACAGCAGGTGAAATATTTCCTAAAACATTAAAAACTTCCAATATTCCCCAAAATCAGAGTGTGTCTCTGTTTCCTGGTGTCTAATAAGAAGGGATGTCACGTTAAGGCAATACCGTTTTGGGATCTTTCTTCTCTGTTATTGAAACATGTTGTTATTGAACCTGTAGGAATCTTAATATGTTTTGAGATATCTTATTCCTGTGACAAATCGACTGAGGGGTTCAAAACTTTTGGGGAAGTTACGTATGTGCACACACTGCCAAGTGGCATCTGTTGTGTAAGTTTAATTCTGTTTGGAAATGAAGGCAAAAATGGGCAATGGTGACTGAGAAATGCTTGCTTCTAAAAGAGATTGAAAGAATGATGAGGTTTGAATTTGAAATGGGAAAATTAAATCACCGCTGGAGTAGAGAAGACATTGCTGTCAAAAGCATATGCTTTGGGACCATGTCTAGAGAAAAATTGGCAGTTTTTTTGAATCCCTGGTTTGTGTTAACAAAGCCAGTCTATTACAGATGGATTGCACTCCTTTACAGGATGTGCTTTGTGGATGATAAAAAACCCTCTGAGATCAGAGAAGGAACAGCACAGGATCCTGGTCTGCTTACAACCAGACAGTTTGGGTGGTGTTGTGTTCTTAAATTGATTTTCTGGGAAGTGAAGAGAAAAATGATATATTTTATTTGGAAACATATTGATTTATAAAAATAGTTGTGCCTTGCATTTAGAGATGTAATAAGTTTAAATTCCATAGGTGAGAGATTTCCTCCCCGCAAGTTATCTGACATGTTTGGTGATAACCTCTAGTGCTACGCTGTCTGTGTCATACTGTGTCATACAGGAAAGGTGCAGGACGATAAAATCAGATATTCAGTCACCTGGTTCTGCTCTTCCTTATCGTATCAGTTCTAATATAGAGTCTGTAAGTAACAGAAAGCTTCCCTTTGACTTCAAAAGGCAGAGGATCAGATTTAGTGATGAATACAATACTCTACAAACAGGTCCCTTGTAGGGATGGGGGTAAAAATTGATTCACCTACTATGTTGCCTGAGCATAGGAAGATCTGGCCTTAAATTCAGTTTTCAAAATCAAAAAGTAGTGTTTTACCAGGCAGCTGCTCAGGATCTGATCTGAGCTCACAATGGGCTCATCGGATCACTTGTTGCCTTAAGGTTGGAATTGTGTAATATGTAAGCCGCTTCTCTACATGGTTCACATAATAACAGCCACCATGTTAATCATAAAGGTTCCTCCTGGAATCTGCCAAACAAAAATGCTGTTTTTTGTAGCAACTTCCTGTGGTAGAAATGATGGCTTGTACATCTGAAAAGTAGTTTTAGAGGGTTGCTGTCTCCAGCTCAGCTTTGGGGTGCTGGGTTCAGAGGGTTTTTTTAAATTTATTGTCCACTCTGACTTGACTACACCTCTGGAATGGCCTTTCTGGCATCCCTCAGCATGGGAATGACAGAAATAAAAACATCCCCTTTTTTCACCCCACTGATTTAAAATGCTTCAGAACCGCTGCTTGCAGCACAGCCTGAACAGCAGGCATTTTTCCTGCATGTTGCTTTTGTGCAAGGTTTAGATTAAAAGCACAAAGAGCAGAGAGTAGCTCATGCAGGTACAATGACCCAAAGCTAACCCATCCTTGTCTGCTATGGTGGCAGGTGCTTTTTCTGTCTTATTTTAACTGGTTCCTGGTAGTGGTCCTGACAGAGCCAACTGGAAAATGCATATGTTTCAGTAAATGCAGTGAGCTTTGCTTTGCTGTCCACATTGTGGTCCTGCCCAGAGGATCTGAGGAAGTCAACGGTGGTGGTGCTAAGGGCATGTCAGGTGTTACTTGGGGGAGCAGCAGCTCCTGGAGCAAGTCAGAGGCCTGGCAGTAAGACCCAATGCATAGGTGGCTGCAGGGAAGGGGAAAGGAGAAATGAAATTGGGCACCACTTGGAGCACCCAAAGAGACCTGTCAGGCCACAAACCTAACTCCCAGGTCTTCTGCATCTTCTACTTTCCCCTGTGTCAGCTTTGTGTCTTGTGGATTCGTGGCCTGGTACTCCAGCTTCTCTTCTGCCTGTTGACAACTGCATGTGATTATCATTGGGTTGGTCTGCATGGTCTGAGGAGAGGGAAGAGTGATGCTACCAGCAGAGATAGACCATGGACAGGACCTTTGGATTAACAGAGCCTGACACTGAGAGCTTTCTCTTGTAAGATGGCTCAGTCCTGTCATCCACTCAGCATGCTGGAGTCCTACCTTGTCTCTGTGCGCATTACCTGCCCCAACTGGCAGAGGAGACCACAGCTTGTTTGGGAGTTTTCTTTGGCCACCTGAAAAGCCCTTCAGCAAACCTTGGAGATGTATGTGCTGCTATCTGAAGAACCCAGGCTGCCCTATTTCTGTAAGCCCCACATTGAAAGTGGGTTGCTGGAGGACACTTCTTGCTCTCAGTACTCTATGCGTGACTGATCCATAAAAGGATGGTTTTGTTGAGACTCGAGTATTTCTGAAGGGGTGCATATGCATGTGTGGGGAATAAAAAAAGCAACATTAGCGTGTTCTGACGGAGTCACATCCCCATTTAACTTAATGACAGACACCCACCGACTTCACAGGGGTCAAGATTTCAGTATCCTGCATGCGGGGGATCTGTCAGTAATGTTATCCTTGTTATAGCAATAGCTGAACTCCTGTTAGCATAGCAAGCTACGGGGAACTGCCAGTTAGCAGCTCTGTCACTTACGCTCCCTGATGTGAATGTTTGCATTCGATTGCTATCTTGGTTAGCCAAAAAGTCTTCATGTTCCTGGAAGGTCCCTGGAATTAGTGCTTAAAGACGATGAGGGAAGAGTTTTCTCAAGGTGGGCAGCTAAAGTCCCATGTCCTTGTCTTGGATCTCATCTCACATGAAGATGACCTCACCTCTGCCATCTCTGCTGCCTTACTTCTCCTCCTAGACCCTGTATGTGTGGAGCCACTTCTGACTGTCATGTTGCAGTCCAATCCTTCCCAGGCTTGGCTCTGTTTGAGAGAGAAGTCTTCTGGTCTCTAGTCTAGTAAAGGAAAATAAGCATGGGTGAGAAATTGGCAGCATGACCCATGGGAAAGAATGAACAAGATGGCAACAGCAGTTTAATACTGTCTTCATACTCATGAAGTATGGATAAACTGACTTAATATCCATACATGAATCAAAACTCTAGAGCTGTAGAGACCCTCTGGACAATTAACTCTGCTCAAACCATTTTCTGAAGACATCTGTTCAAACAAACGTGTGATGAGGATGGTTTGACCTGAGCACAGGTGCTCTTTTGACATCATATTCTTCACTGCTTAGTTGGGCTTAGTCCTTCAGGGATGCTCTTTGTGATTGGTGCCATACAGACAAAAAGTCTTTGCCTCAGATTTAGTTCCCACTGATAACTCTAATCCAAGAACAGCTCATCCTCCAAATTACTGCAAAATAAAGTCTGCTTGAAGCATTAATCCACTGTGGAAGTATTAATTCTTCTGCAGTGGCTCTCAGTCTAATTACTGTCTGCATCCAGGACATGTTTGACTGAAGGTTCATTCAGAGTTGTCATTGAAAACAACAAAATATCTCATGTTTCTGTTCTCAGATATCTGATTCTTGCACTTCCTTCACAATCTATTTAAGATATGACAGCTGGTTTCCTGAGACGATTTGCATCTGTCTTCTAACATTCTGGTCAACATCTTGATAAATTTCCAACTGATGCAATGCATTTTGGGACTGAAAGCTGTTTTCTGCTTACAGGGAATCTCTTAACTAAACTGTTGTGGCACTGCAAGCTTGAAGAGGACTGGATCTTTTTATTCTTCACATTAGTGCAACTTCTGATGTTGGTTAAATTCTCGCCATTTTACAACTTCAGAGTGTTGCCAGTAAAAAGGAAGTGATTTGAGTCTGAAACAGCATCACGGAAACTTGCATTTCTGCATTTGAAAATATTTTACTATTTCTTTTGCAAATGGTCTTCTGCTCTATAAATTTTCTTTTTTTAAACCTGGAAAAACTGAAAGCCTTTTAGGAGGTGCCTTTTGGGTTCTGTATAGGTTACATTTTGTCTCACATCTTATTTCTGCAGGTTTTGTGTACTTTTATTTGATTTTGTATGCATAGCAATACTCCATTACCATCTCCAGCTTTGACAAGCATGCTGTGCATGTGCTGCAAAGGTTTCTCACCTTCTATTGAAGTTTTAGATCTATGATCTAGAGATAGACTAATGCTACCCTTCCCAGGCTTATACAGGCCAATTTCAATTAGAGTCCCTTCCCCTTTATTTTAATTGGACACCTCTGGCACACCTTTGGCTCTACCACCCAAGACAAAACACAGGCACCTTGGTTCAGGAGAGCAATCCAGATTTCTCACATCCTGGAGATGCCTCTGTGGTATTTTTGTCTGTGTGTATTTTTGGGGTGTTTCTTTGTTCATCCTTTGTGTTGATTTCACAAATACATATTACAGAGAAAATCATACAGTGATGTTTTAACTTGGATAGTATTGAATCTTGGGAGCATGTAGCTTTTCTTATCAAGAAGAAATCAAAGGCTGAGCTTACATTTTTAGCTTCAGGCTGATGTGGGAAAATACGTGAAGAAGGAATTGTTTCTTAAAATTTCATAAGGCTAATCTTACTCACTGGAGGCTGGGATGTGTAATTGAAAACTGGCAAAACATTTGATGAACAAATTATAACTTTCTCTCAGGAGACAGGTGAATTTACAGGGGAGAAACAGGAAGTTAGTTGTAGGTTACTGATTTTAACCAAAAATCTTTACAAGGTAAAGAAAAGCAGAAGTTTAATATTAGTATGACATGGAATACATGGCAAAAGTAAGTCACCCTTGATATGGTTAATGTCTTATTAAATAATTAATGTCTGATTTGTTAATTAGGAAATAGAATAAGAGAGACTATGAAGTCACAGGACTGGAATGCAGATACCGTTTCCAAAGGACCAACTCATTTAAACTGGGGCCCTTTTTTGACTAGATGAAGGAACTTGGTAATATACAAGATACTGAGCAATATTTTATAATTATAGAATACTGCTGTAATTAAGTACACACAATTTACTATTAATGTGACAAACTAATGCACTTATAACCAATTAACTACTCCATGTTTGTCATATTATGTGCACAATATGTAGTTAATAAGTACACATGAAGATGAAGAGGGTTTTTGAAGCTGTTTCTAAAGACGATGTGGCATCTTGCCTGCTGCTAATTTTGTTTCTAACACACTGGGGTTTAGGCTGGAGTCAGTTTAAACTAATTCTTGTGATGATGACTAACTCTGTTTGGTTTATGTGAACACACTTCTCTGTAACAACTTTGGTTCTTCTAAACAGTCAAGGGGTTATCAGTTTGAGAAATAAACTAATAAACTGAAGAAATAATTAGATCTTACTAAGCAGACAGATGGCAGGGTCACGTCCTTTGATACCAAGAATGTCAAAAAGCTTGTCTATTTTTCCAATTAGATTGTTTCGTCTGATGATAAAAAAACCCCCAAACCAAAACTAAACAAGAAACAACAACAACAAAAAAACCCACCTCAAGTCAAACGAAAACAGTATAAGCCTTGTTTTTTCACCTATAGGCAATCCTTGCTGTAGCAACATTTTTACCATGATATAAAACCTGATAAAGTTTTCAAAAAAATCTTTTATCAAAAACCTCATAAAATTTTCAAAAAAATCTTTTATCAAAAGATTTCAGGGTTATGACAGCTCCCTTCAAAAGTTAAGCCATTTAAGCTCATCATTTTCAGGAACTAGATCTGGTCTTGGAAGGCAAGGAACAGAATATTGACTGATTGAGCAAACACACAAAGTGCTAGAATAGCAGCTGAAAGATATTCTATAGGTATGTTAGTGATAAAAGGAGGACAAGGGAAAATGTGGGTCCCCTCCAGAATGAAACGGGTGACCTGGTTACCCAGGATATGGAGAAGGCCGAGGTACTCAACGACTTCTTTGCCTCAGTCTTCACTGGCAAATCCTTGAGCCACACTGCCCAGGTCACAGAAGGCAGGGTCTGGGAGAATGCAGAACCGCCCACTGTAGGAGAAGATCTGGTTCAAGAGTATCTAAGGAACTTGAAGGCGCACAAGTCCATGGGACCTGATGAGTTGCATCCGCAGGTCTTGAGGGAACCGGCGGATGAAGTGGCCAGGCTACTCTCTATCGTATTTGAGAAGCCCTGGCAGTTCGGTGAAGTTCCCACTGACTGAAAGAGGGGGAACATAACCCCCATTTTTAAGAAGGGAAAAAAGGAAGACCCAGGGAACTACAGGCTGGTCAGTCTCACCTCTGTGCCTGGCAAGATCATGGAGCAGACCCTCCTGGAGACTATGCTCAGACACATGGAAAACAAGGAGGTGATTGGTGACAGCCAACACGGCTTCACTAAGGGCAAATCGTGCCTGACAAATTTGGTGGCCTTGGGTTACAGCATTGGTGGATAAGGGAAGGGCAACTGACATCATCTGCCTGGACTTGTGCAAAGCATTTAACACTGTCCTGCACGACATCCTTGTCTCTAAATTGGACAGACATGGATTCGATGGATGGACCACTTGGTGGATAAGGAATTGGCTGGATGGTCGCACTCAAAGAGTTGTGGTCAACGGCTCAGTGTCCAAGTGGAGAACGGTGATGAGTGGTGTTCCTCAGGGGTCAGTACTGGGACCGGCACTGTTCAACATCTTTGTTGGTGACATGGACAGTGGGATAGAGTGCACCCTCAGCAAGTTTGCTGACGACACCAAGCTGTGTGGTGTGGTTGACACGCTGGAGGGAAGAGATGCCATCCAGAGGGACCTTGACAAGCTGGAGAGGTGGGCCCATGCGAACTGCATAAAGTTCAACAAGGCCAAGTACAAGGTCCTGCACGTGGGTCGGTGCAATCCCAAGCACGACTGTAGGCTGGGCGAGGAATGGATTGAAAACAGCCCTGAGGAGAAGGACTTGGGGGTATTGATCGACGAGAAGCTCAACATGAGCTGGTAGTGTGCGTTTGCAGTCCAGAAAGCCAACCGTGTCCTGGGCTGCATCAAGACCAGTGTGACCAGCAGGTTGAGGGAGGGGATTCTGCCCCTCTACTCGGCTCTTGTGAGACCCCACCTGGAGTACTGCGTCCAGCTCTGGGGGCCCCAGTGCAGGAGAGACATGGAGGTGTTGGAGAGAGTCCAGAGGAGGGCCATGAAGCTGATCGGAGGGCTGGAGCACCTCTCCTATGAGGACAGGCTGAGAGAGTTGGGGTTGTTCAGCCTGGAGAAGAGAAGGCTCCGGGGAGATCTAATTGTGGCTTACCAGTATCTGAAGGAGGCCTACAGGAAAGATGGTGAGGGACTGTTTATCAGGGAGTGTAGTGACAGGACAAGGGGTAATGGGTTTAAGGTGAAGGAGGGTCGATTTAGATTAGATATTAGAAAGAAATTCTTTTCTGTTAGAGTGGTAAGGTACTGGAACAGATTGCCCAGAGAGATTGTGGATGCTCCATCCCTGGAAGTGTTCAAGGCCAGGTTGGATGGGGCTTTGGGCAATGTGGTCTAGTGGAGGGTGTCCCTGCCCACGGCAGGGGGGTTGGAACTAGGTGATCTTTGAGGTTCCTTCCAACCCAAAGCATTCTATGATTCTATATTTGCCTTTGTACTGGATTTGGGTATGCCAAGGTCATAAGAGGATGTCAGCTGGGAGGGTGCCATAGGAAAGTTTGGAGACAGCACCGCCAATGGAGGAGAGGATGGAAAGATTCCTGGTTCGAGTACAAACTGGGTGGGAAAGATCTAAATAATACCAAAGAAGTTATACCAATTTTTTCTTGCTAAATGGAGAAGGGCAATATATTGGCCTTTAAAATGGGATATTGGCCAGTTGCTGGCAAGTCCTTGCCAGCAATGCAATGGCCAGAAGGGCTGTGTGGAGGAAACATTCACCAGTGCAGCAATGAGGCTTTTTGGATGTGTCTGCTGAATGACAGGTGACATACATTGTACTGAGGCCTTTTGTTGTTGCTTTGGTAGAAGGCAGCAGACTGCAAGCCAGATCATGGCGGGGGGGGGGGGGATAAAAAAATCACAAAAAATGTGGATCAAGGGCCCAAAAATACTCCATCCCAAAATGGAGGATAAACCAGTGGTACCCAATCCTCAGAGTGCTCTTGGTGATTAGATGAGGTTCAGAAGGGAGTAAAAGGCTGCCATTGAGAAAGCAACATGGGAATATTTAATCCTTCATAGCTGCTATTTAACCATAAGAAACTATATTCTTTGTGAATTCAGGAGACTTGAAGCACTGATGGATGTACTATCATGTGATGAGCTTTATGTACCAAACTGCACCCATTTAAAATCTTTGTCATGCTTTTTTCTCTATATAGTAGTAAATGCCTCATTGTAGAACAGCTTATCAAACCTTTCAGTTGTTAATATAATTCCCTACTCACTTCTGAAATGTTCTATAATGGCTATAAAGAAGAGAAAAAAAAAAAATCTTTACCTTCTTAAAATAACTCAGAATGTAAGAGAAGGCTTTGAGTTAAGTATTGTGATTCCTGTTCTCTGCCTTACTTTTGCCAATTCTGTTATTGACTGGGTATAAAGGGCTCACTTTATGCTTTATCCAAATAGAGTCAAGAAACAATCTGGCTCAAGACTCAGTCTTTTGTTTTACCTTTATTGAACCTCACAAGGCTCACAGTTTTCTTATTAAAAATGTAATTTCCCATATGTCATTGCTTTGCTCACTACTGTTCTATGGAAAATGAATATATCAATGGATTTCGTTCAGTGCATCACAATACCTCTTTCCATACCAGGTTTTGAAATAAATATGTAATTAAATCCTAAAATATATAAGTAGCTATGGAGGGTTGTGGGCAACCACAAGGGTGATTCTCTTTCTGGGAAGATAGCCTCTTTACACTTCATTCAGAGTTGGTGGTGAGAGACATGGTCCTCTGAGGCTGACTCAGGAAATCTGAATTAGGTTCCTGGATTTACTCTTGCTCTCTACAGAAACCTGTTTCTTTTCACTGACCATGGAAGAAGCTTGGGGGCCTTGTCTCCTTATATTAACACAAGCTTTTGAATAACTGTTGGAGATTTTATAACCTTTTTCTCCTAATGAGGTCCATTAGTGTAATTTAAATCTCATTAAGCTAATTGTATTCTGTTAGATTACACATCTCTGAAAATATGTTTAAAAAGCACGAGGGATGTTTAACACAGTAATGTGCTATATGAAGTACTCAATATTTCAGTAAATTTTCCTTGCAGTTATGCTTGTATCTGGAGCAGTTAAGCTAACTGAAGGGTTATTCCCCATAAAACATCAGTAAATTATTGTGAAGTAATTGTCTTTTTCTATCAAATAGATCACTGTTCTTCCTAGAAAGCTAACACTTTAAAGTGATGGAAAGATGAAATTATGTTCTTAGAATATTTTCATCCAGGATATGGATATATGTATCCAAGTTTTGCTATCTGTAGGCATCAAGTGCCTGGGCTTCTGGGATTGCTCCCAGGGGCATTGAGATGAATGCTGTGGCTCCCTGTTAAGAACTGTTTATCACTTCCTTTCTTAAGACTGCCTTTCTTTAAGAAGAGATCTTCCAAAACAGAGGCATCCCAAACTCCTGCTCAGCCTTGGAAAAATCTTGGCTACTGTCTAAGGCTATAAGACAGAAATAGCAGCATCTGCTCTCCTGTGTTTGAAAGCTATTTGACACATTCATGTTACTGCAAAAACTTCTCAGATCTTTGTTTCCCCAAAGAAATGTCAGGCTCCAGCCTTGAGTGAACGCATGTTCGAAAAGGTTGGCTTTGCTTGCTGCAGGCAGTTAGACTTGGTGCAGGACCTGTTTCTGACACAAGGGAAGGAAGGCTCGCAAAGTTGTGGGGCCCTTCGGAGGCTCTAGCCAGCAATATGCTGCTTTTGGCAGGGCAAATCCAGCCAGCTCTGCTGTGCTTGGGAAACGAAGCAATCTCTCAAGTATGTATATCTTATTTCATGTAGGTTTTTGTAGGTCAGAGCTTACCTCTGGGCCCTCGCAACAGCTGTGGTTCTGACTGGGAGCGCACTGGGACTGTGTGTTCACAGGCTCCATCTGGTGAGTGAATAGGATTGCTCCTTCACTGCCTTTTTACTTCTGGGCCATATCTGTGGTCTGGCCCACTGGGTCCAATACATAGAAGTGATGCACTCTACACGTGGTAGTGTTTGGAGATTAGTCTAACAAGAGGTGTGAATAAGAATTAGTGCCTTTGTTTCTTGATTACAAATGGAAATTCTTCATTTTTTTGTGTGTTTAAGTTATCACTTCCATGTTCTAGTTCACCTGCATTGCTATTAAAACCTCTGTGAACATTCATGGTAATCTCAAACATTACAAAAGGAACATCTTCCTTCCTTTCTTTCCTCCATCTGCTGTAGTCACTTGACTTTCCAGATTTAAATCTTGGTCAACACTACGAATCTCTCTTGGGCCTGTAACCTACTGGGCTGGTAAAGTCTATAATGAATAGAAGTCATGAGTTATGGTGAAAGACTTTGATATCCAAGAGATAACTCTGAAAGAAGCCTTTACTAATTAGTAAAACTTGTGATTAAAGTAAGTATGGGGCAGGGAATGAGAGAAGAGGGGTTGCTGCAGCAACAAAAGCTGTGCAGGTGCTAAATATGCTGATTATAAGCTTGAACTCCTTGGAGAAAAGGGATGGTAATGGCTTATTGCTGAAAAAAATGTGTTTTAGAAGGAAAATTGAAATACGTTTGTGCATGCAGTAGTGTTACTTGTGTATTTCAGAATGAAAAAGCCACTCTCCATTCTGCTTTGCAGTGGGGGAATTCAATGTTAAATTTGGGGTTTGTAACAGGAGTAAGCATCAGAGAGCAAGGAGGATAATTCATCTTCCAAAATCAGGATGATAGACTAGAGGAGTGCTTGGTGTCAATTCTTGTAATGGTTGGTACATTTCCAGTGGAAAAGTATTTGTAAACCAGAGTTGTATGTTTTCTGAAATGACACAGGGAACATAAAGCTGCTTTCCAGGTTGTTGGAACATACTGAGGAATAGATGTGGGGGATCACCACCACCACTGATGTGGCTGGAGACCAAAGAGCAGCAACAGGAAGGTTGCTGTCAGCCAGCATGCTGCCATAGCTCTTTTCATGTTTAATTCTCTTTCTGTTCCAAGAGCAAGGATTTTGTTGTTGTTTATTTAAAGTAAGGTGTTCCTTGAATCATATATCTTTCCTGGAAGGAAGAGGTGAGAATAAACTATTGACAATGTTGGTCAGTTTACTGGTATAACACCAGAAAGCACCATGAATAAGCTCCAATAAAGGAAAAAGTAGTAAGGGGAAACGCCCTTTGACTGGAGGGCAAGATGGTCTGGGAAGAAACACCCTAAAAAGAGGGAGGATCAACAACAAAGCAGTTCTGAGCTCAGAAAACTGCAAGTTAACATGAAATTTTACACAGAACATTAAGAACTGGCAAGGAGACATGGCAAGTGTTAGTGGGCTTCTTTTGGTCTTGGTATTTTGTCAATGAGAAGATATTCCAACAGGAAAAAAATGGTACATGCCCAGCTGGTAACTGAGCACCATGCAACTGCTCGCTCACACCTCCCCCCCTCCCCCAGGGGGATGAGGAGGAGAATGGGGAAAAAAACTTGTGGGTTGAGATAAATATGGTTTAATAGGACAACAAAGGAAGAGGAGAATAATAATTTTATATACATATATATATACACACACACACACGTGATGCACAAATGCAACTGCTTGCCACATGGGGAAAAAACCCAATGATAGTCTGTTTCCAAGCAGTGATCCCACCTCCCAGCTAGCTTCCCCAGGTCTATGTGGAGCATGATGGTATATGGTATGGAATATCCCTTTGGCCAGTTTAGGTCAGTGTCCTGGCTTGCTCTCCCAGCTTCTTGTGCACCTGGCAAGGTGTAGGACTTAGTGTAAGCCCTTGACTTAGTGTAAGCAGTACAAGTACCTAGCCACAACTAAAATCATCAGTGTGTTATCAACATTATTCTCATCCTAAATCCAAATCACAGCACTATACCAGCTATTAGAAAGAAAATTAACTCTATCTCAGCCAAAACTGGGACAGTGTTTTTGTCAAATTATGAAAGACAAGTGACCAGTAAGTGACCTTTAGCTCAAGGTGTCAGGCACTCATCAGGTTTTCGTCTTTAAGCCACAATTCAGGGGAGCACTGAATACAAAAGAATATTCTTTGTGAAATCTGTTTGAGAAAACACTGAGAAAAACATTGAACTATGTTTGTTATGATTCAGTCTGGCATATCGTTGAAGTAATAACATTCCCCCAAGAAGGCAGAAATTGGCATGCAGATCTGCCTGTTGTCTGACTCCCTGGCACTGAACAAATGAGTCTTTGTCCTCTTTGCTCTTCTTCTGACCTTACAGCTCTTAGGTTCTTGGCTACAGAAGGACTTCAGTTTTTAATTCGTGTACTGCTGCAGAGAAGACAGAAATCAGGATGGGCATGTCAGCTGTGAAGTGCAGAAGGCTTCAACCTGAATTTTGATTTCCCTAATGTCCTTTTCCATAGTCCCAAGATACAGACCTATGTTCAAGAGTGTGGCAGTTTGATATATGTCCTCTTGACTTCAGCAACGGTTGACTTTTTTAAGTATCACTTATTCAGCATACTGAAGTGTGAATCCTTGTGCAATGTGTAACTAAGTAGTGTGAATTTTATTTTTTGAACAGTTTTGGGTTCTTTTTACTGCAGACCTTGACATCATGCCTGTGTCCTTTTGGGTTCTGGCCTCAAAATGCTAGAGCTCTGACTGATGCAGTGCTTTAGTTCAGCTAGGACATTTCTGAGGCTTTTCAAAAGGTGACTTGGGTTGTCTCTGAAATGTTCTTCCTCATTTTTCTGCTAGAACTCTAAAGAAAAAAAACATATATTTTGTTAAAGATACCTAATCTTGATTGAAAGACCTCAAATGAAAGTGGGTAATGCCTGGCATACTTTACCTTGGGCTGTACTTAAACTCACCTGACATTTTACTCTTTCTCTTTGCCTTTATATATTCTAGCTTCAGCTTGCAGTCCTTGAATCTTGTGATGCTTCTCTGTTCCAGTCATGCACTAAACTGTATCTGAAATATTGCCCCCAGTAATGTTACGATAGGTGCAAAGTGCCAGTCTTCTAAAGCAGATGCTATGTAATGTGGTAAAACACAACAAATATTTATTAAAAAGAAAAAGATGTACGTGTGTACCTCACTGTCTGATTCGAACATCCAGATGATAAAAGGAATCAGCACAATGAGGATGCTGTTTCGTTCCTCCATTCCTGTTCTTCAATAATCTGAGAATTTGAAAGCTATAAATATGCAATGAAATATTTTTCCCAGTTCTTTTTATATCACAATGCACAATAAGAAAAGAGACTTTAGATGAGGTATTTTAATATTAGACCTTTTTCAATTGTTGACAGCAACAATAAGCTACAAAACCTGAGCATGAGGCAGCTTCTAAATAATTACTAGGCACAACCTTGTCAATGCTATATTAAAGCATTATTAAAGTTAGGGGAATAAAATCAGCAACAGCTGTTTATCAGCTTGCTTATTTATCTGGAACAAGTTGGAGCAGACTGGTAAGAGGTTTTCAAAGCATATGAGAAAATGCTATAGTTCTTTCTTTGGGTAGATTGTCCTTAGCGCTATTGCTTCAGCAGAATTTAGCAAATCTTTCCCTTCTCTTCTATGTGTCTTTGTCCCACATACACAAGCAGAATGGGGCAAGCTTGCAAAACCTGCGGGAAAGATGCTTTCTGGTGGGACGTGATTCTGCAAGCTTTAAAATGCCAGCTTTCTGCAAGTGTTACTGCTCTTCAAAATAAATAAATTTGGCTAGTGATTTGACTGCAGGAATCCAGACCATAATGGATGTGGAAACAAAGAATGCTCACCCGGAGAGTCAGGCAATACGAGGGGAAAAGGTTCCGTGGTATTTTGAAGCATTTCCTATCCTGTGAAGAAAACTCTACTTATTTAGGTTTAGAAATCAAAGGCACATTTAATATACCTGAATATGTAAATCAAGCAATCCAAAGCTGAAGTACAGGGGACAGAATTACATGCAATGTGTGGTAGAAATTAAGTACTTCAGTATATCTTCTATACTTTTTTTTCCATTTTGCCCAAAAAAGTTGTGCTAAATAATCCTTTGAGTGACAGAAATGATACCTTTCAGTTCACATATGCATTTTAGTTAGTAAAAAGTCCTGCTAAATACAGCACAGAAACGTGCATCTGGTGTCACAAATCTACAGTGCTTAACAGGAAACTGAAAATGTGATGCAGTTAACTTCTCTGCAGAGCAAAAGAGTAGAGTAAGATGAACTGTGTAGTTGTGTTGAGGATGTCCCTCCTTCACGGGAGGATGATGGAGATAGCTGTGTCGAAGTATGGTTCCCCTTGAAATAGTGCTTCCTGCAGCTTGCTTGTTCGGTGTGTACGCATGGTTTCTCTGAACAAACAGGCTTTTTGCAAAAAGTCAAATGTAGTATGGCCAAACTCAGATGTTTCAGTGGTGTTTCTGGATATGGCATAGCTACAGCGTAGAGCAAAATCTGACCAAAGTGGCACAAGAAGTCCCCAAGAAGACTGACCCCATTTTTTTCTAAGCTTTTTTTGGCAATGTAGCATGGGCCACGACGGGCCATCCTTACTTGAATGTATTTTTAGACCCTGCATTATGGGCACAAATGGGCTGGAAACTCTGTTTAAATATATGAAAAAAATTTTACTTTGATTGTCAAGGAGAGAAACAGGTTGCCTACGGAGGTTGTGAAGTCTCCATCCTTGGAGCTATTCAAAACCTAACTGGACACAGACCTGAGCAATCTGGACTCCCCTGGCCATGCTTTGAGCAGGGGGCTTTGACTAGACCATCTCCAGAGGTCCCTTCCAGCCTCAGCCATTCTGTGATCAGAAACTTTCCCAGATGGGGAACGGCCAGTCTGCCCTGTGTGCTGTTACCAGCCTGATGCCCTGTGAGTGAGGAAAGGTGGAGTCAGATGAACACCATGTGCACAGATAACTTGCAAAATTATGTGTATTAAGCACTTTTTCTGCCAGAAACTTCAGTGTCTGTCCTTTAACTAGCACCGTTGAATCCTGTGTCCCACTTCCCAGTATGTTCTGTCCCTTACAAAAGCCTGATCCAAAACCAGCTGAAGTGCCTGCGTTGTTCCCCGCTGACTTTGGCAGACAGGGCTTCAGTTCCTAATCTAGCTTTGTTCTCTGCTGATGGCAACTCTGGATGGTGAAGAGGAGGCTTTTTCCTGATTAATGACTGAGTCCCATGCTGCTGCCTGGGCTATTCTAGGACAGGGTCTGATGTAAACTGCTGTTCTTGGTCTCTCTAAAGGAAGAACCTGAAACTCCCCAGTTTTGAGACAGCTGGTGGTACTGCTGGGGATACACACATTAATCAACCTCCAAAATTATTTGTCTGCAGAAACTACTGCTGTGCTGTCACTCCATGCAGCCCCCCACCGCATGTGCGCACACACACACGCACACTTCCCTGCCAGTCCATCCTCTCTGACTGGCAGCTATTTTTGCAAAGCTGCCTTCTGTTTTGTCTCCTGCTTTCCTGTCTTTGCTCACACGCGTCTCTCACTGATGCCATCTCTCCCTTTCACAAGCAGGGAGCTCTTCTCCCACTTCAAGCTGCTTTGCTGTTCAACCCACTCCACCATTTTCACCATCACGGGCAGTGCCCTGAGAGCTCTTTGCCCTTTCATTTCAAAGGACAGACTTCCAGTTTACGCTATCGCCAGACTATTTCTTTTAATACCTAACCATGTGCCATATGCCTTTCCTTTCCAAGAGAGACTTATTTTGCAGCAGCCTTTGTCTTACAGACACCTGCAAACTCTTTATTGATTTGCCTTGTCAGCTTTCCCTGCTCAGTCTCCGCACTGTCAGGGTCTCTGGCTCTGTTTACTTCCTGCAGCTTTTCTCTTCTCCTTGCATAAAGGTGCAGGCAGATATACCTGTGAGGCCTCTATTGTGAGCAAAAATGGACTTCCAATGTGGGCAGAAGCATAAATAACTTCCTTGTGGTCTTGTCCAAAAATTAAATTTAAACGAAGCCCTTTTATCTGTCTGCACCTACAGAAAGTGCAAAAGGTTCCATTACTGTGTCGTCTATAGCTTTATAAATAGACTGTTCCTTTCCTTTCCCTGCTATCTCATTGCAGCTGAATGAATGCTGTCCAGGGTTATTTAGTGCCCCTGCCCCCTTGGTAGACATGGCATTAAAAAGAAAACAAGAAAGAAAAAGGGTTTGATGTAAAATGACCATTTGCTTCAAAAGAGCATTGATTGAATAATAGATCAAGCTTCACTTTGGTGCAGTGTTTTTAATGAAAGATGTGCCTTTGCCCACATGCTTCTGCTCAGCATTAACTTGAGAGAGTGAGATGTATTGAGTATTCTCTCTAATTTAATAATCAGTGGTTAATTCTCCTCTGGCGTCTTCTGATCCTTTTGGTAGCAGTCATTGGCCAGTAAAAATACGAAGGTGAGACTTAAATTGATCTCAAGCCTCTAAAGCTTTGATCAGTAGACTAGGTTGGTTTTCTTTGGCATAAACTTACAGGTGTTGGTGTTCAGATTCTGAGCTAGAGTGAAATAGGAAGTGCTCCTGCAATCGCTGCAGCAACACCGGCTTTTTCTGGTGTCACAGCTGATCCCTGTTTAGGGATAGGGCTGATTCAGTCACACTGAAGTTTTAACACCTAGACTGTCTCATGCTTTCTCGTGGTTTAAAATAAAGAATTTGGAATTATGCGTCTTTGATCCCAGTCTCATGTCATCACAGGTGAGGTACTACTCTTCTCCAGTCCCCCTTGCATTTCAGAAGTGCTGCTCCTCTTGTCCACGCAGTGTGCCAGATTTAGCTTTTTCTTCTAGTTCCTGTTCCATGGAAAATTCCTCCTTTCATCCTCCACATGATACTTGCTGAAATTCTCATACCCCCATCACATCACGACATCCTCTTCTGCGTGGCACTGTGGGTTCTGCTGCTTCAGCTCATCTCCCAGCTGAACTGGGTCAAAGCCAGTTGACCTTCTCAGTCTGCAGACTGACACTGGTGATTGCTCTAAAGTGAAATTGCACTTCCACGGGCTAATTTCATGCTAAACTTCACACAGGCTTTTCTGAAAGTAAAAAATAAGATCATTTGTAACTTGTACGGTGTTGATTTGCTACGTGTTAGCCTTGACTTTATCAACATTCAACCCAAAGACATTGGGGACAATTGTTTTTACCTATGCAAGAAGGGAAAGGATAATTTCAGATTTTCATCTGGCTGAGTAAAACCAACCCCTGTTCTTCACAGAGAAAAAAACCCCAAACCCAACCTTTATGTTTTTGCAGTTTTCAGGTATTAATCTTCTGTACATGGTGAGACTCAAGGTTTTAGAACCTAAGGTCAGGTTTAGTTCTGCTCTCAGTTGCTCTTCATGGAAACTTTGCCATTTACACGAATGGCAATAAAATCAGGGCGTAACTACTAGCATAAACAGTAAGGCCACTATTGCTTTAGTCCAAATTCAAATTGCTTGCTGATAATTTAAGCAATAAACTGGCTTTGATAAATTCCTTTCCCAACATTATTTTATCATCGTAATTATTTGCTGTTCTACTTTGAATGTGCAAATTATCTCATACAGTTATATTTACATATGCAATAAAAACTGGGTACATGATCTATTGTCCTGCCAACAGTAAAATAAATAAAACAGTTCGTGAAAGATTATTCCTGACGTTTTGGCAGAGCTGTAACAAATAAATAAATAATTACTTAGATGATAGATTCTTAGAAGGGATAAGTATGAAACAAGTTTGAGATGCAACACTTAGCATATGCACTGCTGTAGAAGTTTTGTCTGAAGTCTAATTCTAAAGCCATATTCAGATTAGAAATGGAATTGCAATAGATTTCTCATTTTGAAACGTGCTGATGAAATATTCCTCTGTAAAAGGAATGTAGTCTTTGAGTTTGAGCATTTGTAGTTTAGACAATAAACATGTCTAAAAGACAGCGGATGAAGGTACATCAATCACGTTTTATGATTATGATAGCAACATGGCAAAGAAGTAATGTACCAAGTGAGTGCTGAAATTGATGGCTGTACCCTCTATAGATTATAAAGAATAAAGGCTGCTGAGATGTATATATTTTCAGTATTGTTGGCAAATTACTCAGATGTTTTTGATACAAATATTACAAAATCAGATGTAGAATTATTGACATGCATTTTTATTTCCAAGAATGTGTAAAAAATGCTGATTGAGAGGGACCACCAATCACATGCAGAATAGAAATCCACACAAAGACATATTTCAGCAAATAGGTCTGAGAGTGTGCTCTTGTGGTTTCTAAAATCTTCTAATTAATTTTCTGCATTTACTGATAAACCAAACCTTTTGGTTTAAAATATTTTTAATGAAAGTAGTAAAGTATCTGAGAGTCTCATGTAAACATATTTAGGTAAAAGTTAGCAAAAGAAATTTGACTTACTTTTCATTTTGTAGTTGACCTGTGAACCTCTACATCACCTTCTAGATTTGGTGACAAATCAGTACACTGTATGTACTGAAAAATAAATAATTCATGAGCAGCCTTCACCCTGACAGAAGTTGAGAAAGACTGTTGCAAAAATGTAACTGTAAAAAAAAGAGAAAAAATCATGGTGGAAGTGATTTGTGAAATGGAAATGGGTCAACAATGTCAAATTACTGATTTCTTCTGAATGACTCACCTAGCTGTAGCACTTACAGTGGTGTACAGTCAGCAACAAGGAATCAGGACAATAACTATGGATTTCCTTCCTCCTTCCTTCACATTGGGGTAAAATACAAACTATCCAAAGTACTGCTAGGACAGGGTATATCTTAATTTCTCTCCTAGGTTTGTCCATCCTCTCTCTAGTCCCCCAAAATCTAGTGGCAGCTTTTCATGTTAGCAATATCTTTTCTATCGCTTTATATTCTCAATTTTTCTTACCCAAGCAGAGTCAGGCTTGATCCCTGCAGTAGTGTAAGCCTTGTGTGAAAAATTGTGGTTACCCCGCAAAGCTCTATTGAAATAGGTCATGCATCTCCTCACTGAGTTAGTAGGTATTGCATGCCTGTGGTCAGCATGTTCCTGAAGACATCATAGACATTCAGGAGGTGGTAAAACCATGACCATAAAAAAATCTTTCTGCAAGACTCTAGATGTTGTCTCAAACAGGCTTTAGGTGACCCACTGGGTAGCCAGGAGCCTGTCAATACATCCAGGAGCAACCAAATCACACCTCACCTTCACAACTGGTGGGACCTTATTCTCAGCTCAGAAATCACGTACCTGAATTAGTGGGAGTCCTGCCTGGTCTGGGAAGTCCAGCTGAGACATGCGACTTGTTAGTGCCATTGTAGTAATTTCCTACAGTCTTTACATTGCTTCCATCCCAGAGCTGCCTTGTGGCCCAGTGGTTCGAAGGGTGAGGAGATCTTGCCAGTGACACACTGTGCTCTTCTGTCTCAATATGCCTTGAGACTTGCATCAGTATGTTCCCTCTGAGACTTCTGTTTGATGCAAACCTTCCCTCTCTCTGTTAAACTTGTGGTGTGTTTTGTGTGGGGAGCCTGTCATGTCCTGAAGGAGTCTGCATTTCAATGATGTGGGTGATTCTTGGGCACCTGAAATATTTGTTGGGTATGGGTTTTTTCAGTGCTTGTTCTTCTGTAAGTGTCTTTTGTTCTTTCAGGATAGGAAGCCTTACTCTATAATAAGTCAAGGTTTGTTTATTTTGCTGAAGAAATATTAAAGAAGGTAAAGACCCCTTGGGTTGAAGAGGAAAGGACTAGACATGACCCTAACCTAGTACATATGCAATAGCTGATCAGTTTGTCTGTAAGAAATCAACACAGACTGATTGCACTTCTTACATAGAGAAATGAGCAAAAGCAGGGCAGAATTATTGAAAGCAGCAAACCCCGAGTTGTTTATCAGGTGAATCAATTCAATAGGGAGCTGCAGCTAGAAATTCAACATGTTTTTTTAAGCCCATCTTTGCATGTAGATTGCTGCACTTTAATGTCTTCTTCCATCCTGCAATACTTAAAAAATTACTTTAAATTTCTTGTAAATCAGCACTAATAACAGCCATTGAAGTACTCTTTGCCAGCCTCCTTGTACAGTACTGAAAGTAATCAAGTCTGTGTAAAAGTAATATGCGTGGAATGCAACGTTCCCTTGGGGAATAATTTGCCTTCCCATATTGCCTTGCCCATACCCTTCAGGTATACTTTCCTTAGCTGTGATTGCTTTGCAAATAGGGATATTGGCTTTCACATTGCTACTTAAATGCTGCTGTGTAGTATATGCCTGGGGTGGCGGTTCTTCCAGATTTTGGTCTGCAAGACTACTACAGCACTGAGGCAAGCTATTGGAATAAGTCCTTCTGGCCTGTACCTGCGTTGGAAAATTGGGAAAAGGGTAGAGAATATGAACTGTTTGCATAGGTTGCTCTTTTACCTTGCACATGAGGTGTGCAGGGATGTCTGGTTTAGTTTAGAAATGCATTTGCTATTGGCAGAGCTATTTGCACCAGACTTGCTCTGGTTTGCTTCTGGAAGGTATCCTTGAGAGTCATACACCTTTCCATAAATATGCAGGCACCTTTCCAGACATAAGAATGGGCAGAACAGATAGAGGTGACCTGCACTGGGTGTACTTGTAAATGCTTTTGCTTTCTGTGTAAGGTGTTAAGAGGTCTGTCTGTCTAGAAGCTTCTGTGGTCCTCATTTGCCTGGTAGCACCTTGTAGTCTTCACTGGACTTCACTCTTGCTAAGTTCTGCAAGGAAGAGAAGTGGAGTGATTATATTCATTTACAACCAGGGAAGCCGAGTTCACTGTCAGATCCAAATAATTTATGTGAGGTTGTGCAGGCCATCCACAGCTGAACTGTGATTTGAACTAGTCTCCAACATTGTCTGGCTCTCTTGACACAAATGAAAGTCTTTCACAGTTCTTGTCAGGAGTCTTTTCTAATGCAGAGAACAGAGCTACTATGCTGAAGACTCTTCTGGACTACCCACATCTGTTTCCAGGTGTGCATGGTCTTTGGCTGTAGGAGTACAGAGCACAGCTTCTATCTGCCACCTCTGTTCTCCACTCTCCCTGCTTTTGAATGGGTGAGCCTTGAGCAGAGATAGGTGAATTCTTTGGCTGCTTTTTCTCAGTGTGGGAATCAGTGATGGTCTGTGCATGAACATGGGGAAAACCTGGAGTCAGGTGATGACTCCCAGAAACAATGTGTTTTCTGGCCCATTTCTGAAGGGATGGAACCTGAGGATGTTTCTCACACAGGGCTTGTGACCAAATCACAGGATATCCCAGAGTTACTCCTCTGCCTAACCTTTTATCAAGTGTCCTGGAGTCGGACTGTATAGAATAGCAGGATTAGTTCTTGATAGCTGTTTCACTTAGCAAAACTGAAGCATGTGTTACCCTGAGAATATGACTAATAATACTTGTTGTAAAGGCAGGAGAGGAAAGTCTCAGTCCCTGCACTGAAGCAATGATAGTAGGTCTGATTATTGGCAATTAATTATATTCTGGAGTCTTGCTGTACATCTTGTGTTTACCAGAACCCCTTTCAATTATTGTTCACCTACCTTTTACACTGTGGCACAATGGATGTATTGTGTTCTGAAAACACTAAAAGTGCATTGAATAAGTTCAGAGGACATTGATTTAAATGTCAAGGTAAAGAAATATGGGTTCTGCTCTTTAGAATAAATCCCAAGGGATCTGAAAATCTTCACAGAATCGTAGAATAGTTTGGGTTGGCAGGGACTTTCAAAGGTCATCTAGTCCAATCCCCCTTCAGTGAACCAGGACATCTTCAACTATATCAGATTGCTCAGAGCCCCATCCAACCTGACCTTGAATGTTTCCAGGGATGGGGCATCTACCACCTCTCTGGGCAACCTGTTCCAGTGTTTCACCACCCTCATTGTAAAACTTTTCTTCCTATATCTAGTCTAAACCTACCCTCTTTCTGTTTAAAACCATTACCCCTTGTCCTATTGCAACATGCCCCGCTAAAAAGTTTGTCCTCATGCTGTCCACAAGTTCTACTTTGCAAAAGAACAAATTAAATGTACCTGGAAATGTAAAATTTGAGCTGTGGAAATGGACAAAGGGAGCCAGTAACAGCTCATCTACAAAAAAGTTCTCACTCCCAAAAGCCATTTAAATGCTACCTGTCAGACACTGGAAAGGCAGCACCATGCTAATTTAGCAGGGATGGGATAACTGTCACCAAAATGCTAAATCAAAGGGCTTTATAAACTGGAAAAGTGTGTTCGCTAGTAAATAGCACAAACAAACTTCTAGGACCTCTCCTGCTTTGAACAGGGTTATAGGTTTTCAATTAAATGGCTTCTTTTCTCCACAACAGAGGAAATCCAGTTAGGATTTTACCCTAGAGCATGCGTGTGTACTAAAGCAGTGTTGTACATACACACCAAGGAGTCAGGGCATTACAGACAGGGGATTTCAGCATGTAAACTTATGGTCTTTGTCATCTGAATAGAAGCAGCTCTCCACTAAACAGAAATATCATAGCAGACTACTGTTACGACTTCCAGCCACTAGCAAACTGATTAAAGCAATGCATAGGTGTTCTGGTTGTGTGTACACGCTGTGTATTTGTTGTGGTTTTATTGTTTATCTCCTGAATTATATTAAAGATTGATTGAGCTGCACTAGCCTCTATTGGAAGTCATCTGATCAGTCACTCTAAAACCGATCTAAGTCTGTAAACCTATTTAACTGTCCCATTTGGGAATGCATTTCATTGAATATAGCAGCTTGATGTTCATTAAAATTAAAGACAGAAAATAATATTAGGTAATGCAGTGCTTTTCCCTTAGCAATGTAGGGCTGGCACCTCCTTGATGAAAGTTTGACCATCTGTGTTGTTTTGAGAGGCTTTAAATTATTTTCATGTAACTGGGATATGTTCTTTGATCGCTCCCCATACTTCTTGTACGTGGTCATCACCCAGTCTCTTTTTCCCCATTCAGATACTTTTGGGAGCATGGAATACCTACATAGATGGATTTTAAACCTATTGGTCTTCCATCTAGCATCCAACAACAGTCAGTTTAGGACACTGGACTCACTAATTTAAGTCCTCATTCTTAGCCAAAGAAAGGAGATGTAGCTGTCAAGGTACAAAAAAATGTACCCCTACCATTCTGTGATTCTGTTTCTTTCATGGTTGGCATCGCTGTGACTGTTTGAATCTAAAATTACAACAACAGTAATGCTCATTTAGTAGATACTATATATTGGTTACAGGTTTTTTTCAACCTAGCACAAGTCCGATCTACCTCAAGTTCTGAAATTGGGCAGATTTCTCTTGAAAAGGAAAAACTGGAAATCAGTAACAGTTTTAAAAATGTTGAATGTAGAAGATGGTGTTTATAAAGCTGTAGCCCCAGGACTAGAACAGTTACAGATCCAGAAAGGCAATACTTAAATATTAAGGTATATAGATTCTTTACAGAACACCAGGATTAACATAATGGACCAAATGCGTCCTGGGTGTTAAACAGGCTGAGGTCACTGTTGTACCAGAGATGCTGCTGATGTACAACATGAAAGAAAAAGTGCCCTGCTTTTTTTCTTTGTGGAGACTTGTTGCTAAGCAATTGGGAAAACAGTAAGGCAAGATATGAAAGCATAATTCACTTTGTAAACAATAAAAATCTTTACAATTTTGGAAGAAGCTGCAGCAATAATGCATAACATCAGAAAGGAGAAACTCCACAGAACATCAATAGAACATTATTCAGGCTTTTTTTAAGAGTGCCAGAAGATTGACGACTCTATGCTGATGTAGAATTGAGTTACCATCACTGATATCAATCATTTCCCCACCATGGTACGCAGTACCTAAAACCTCAATAAAGTTACAGAGGCACACACATGCACACAGTCACACTGCAGATTTATTTCTCCAATGTAACCATATCACATCAAAGCAGGTGACAAAGCTTTACAATTTGCAGGTGGGGAAATTTTCTTCACATTAGTACAACTTTGTACAGTTAGCTCTTTACAGATAGTTTTGTGTGTGTTTTTTAAGTTTTTTGGGGGTTTTTAAAGAGTGCCAATAAACATCTATGTTGCAGTGGCTTTTGCCTATGAATTACTACAGGAAGCACTGATTTCTCCAAGACAGCAAAAAATTAGCTACTGCTTGTCCCTACAGATGAACAGGTTTGGGAGAAGAAAGCAGTCACACCTATTCATTTTACATTGCCCGAGGAACTGTCTTAATGTAGAAATACTTCCTTTTCCATCAGCTCTACCAGTTTCAGTGGTGTTTTCATCTAGCTTGGAGGTGAGTTTGAAGACTGCAGTATACTTTTATCTTTTAAATCAGCTACTAGTATATTAAGAAAGGGTGGCACAATCTGTTCTCCTGTTATTTTTATAAAAGGGATCCAATCTTTTCTTTGAAACTCCCAAATCTAGTAGTCCACGTGCACCTAGTGCTCCTGGGTACTTTCTGAAAGGTTGCTCAAGCAAGATCATTCATGTGTTTTACACAGGGAGGTTTGGGAAGAACACATCTGGATATGTGAAACTGATTGCAAGGAAACTTATTTCTGCTCCTGTTTTTAGCTGTATTTCACCATGAACTATTCTCCATCAGTAAATTTAGGGGAGAAAATGTCAACATTCTTCTTTGTGTGGACTGTTGCATCCAGAAAGAGCTGTTTTGTTTTAAATCAAAACATTTCTCTTGTTTATTTTTTCACAGATAAATCATTTGGCTGATCTAAAAAAAAAAACCAAACCAAAACCCTTTTCAGGAAACTGTATGAAACTTTCTAGCAGCCAAGAGAGTGAAAAGTTTTTCAGTTAACATTTTACCCCCTTTGCCAGCCTCTCTCATTTGCATTTAGCTGAGGACCCCCCCCCCTTCCCCCCCCCCCCCCAAAAAAAATATCCCAAAGCCCCTCTGTGATCCTCCTCTGGATCGCTGCCAGCTGATGCTGGCAAGTGCAGCGTACTGCAGCTTCTCAGATCGGTGCTCCCTGTCACCCAACTAAACACAACCGCAGCAAGCACTCCGACCGCATGCGTCGCCTCACCTGAGCAAACCCACGTTGCTGATACCTTTTCTGTTGCTCCGTTCCTCCACTGGTTTGCTCCAGCCGTCTCGGTGGGATGGGATGCTGGACTTTGCCGAGCTGTCCTTTTGCCTTCGCTGCAGCAGAAAGGAGAACTGCCAACAAGATTGTAAATCCTTAGGGGAGTGATGGCCTTTAATGTCTGCCCTGAGCAATGAGACCTCTGGTACTAAGCCTTTAATTAAAGGTCTGAAATTAAATCCCAACAAGTTGCTCTGAAGCCTTATGATCCTTTGAAATCAATGGCCCAAATCCTGTTGATTGCAGCGGATCCGGGCTTTGTCCTGAGGTGTTTCTGCTTTATTCACATCCTCAGAAACACTAAGGATGCCGCAGTGTCTGTTTGTTTGATGAAAAGCCCTGCAAGTTCACAGACAGGCCTAAAAAAATACAGTGGGCTTTTGGCCTTCTACAGAAAATACAAATGTTTGGTTTTAAAGTTTTGCTTTGGGTTTTATATTCTCATTAAACAGCAGCAATTCAGGTTTTATTTTCCGTGCAAGTCTGGTAATATACAGAGTTTGTTTGGTATGTAGATGAACTCGTCCATGACAAATTACATGGAAACTATGGAAACACTCTGCTTAATGGAGTACAAGGTCAGGCTGTCTCATGCTTAAAAATTAATCATTCCTCTGCTTTTTTGCACAGGGTTTCTTGGGAGGCGGGGGGAAAGAGGTTAAGATTAGTAGGACACAGGAAGACTAAATAATGGAATTTTTTTAGAGTTAGTTGAATTAATCGTTAAGAACAAACTACCTGACAAATTTCATCTTTTCCTTTTTAATTGGTTCCCTTTATGCAAAAGGAAGTGTTCATTTCTGCAAGTGTTGGTCAGATGATTTACCTGAACACGTTTCCATTTCTGGAGCACTCATGTCACCCACAAATGTGCCCCTGTGTCCCCTGTGACTCATGTGGGAGCCTTCTGTACTGAACAATTAACGGCCCGAACGAGGAGACAGGGTGGCCCTGTGGGCGAGTAGGAGCCCCAGGCAGGGCTGGGATCCTCAGGCATCTCTTGCTCTTCAGTGGCTTTGCTGGTGGTGGTTCAAACAGGCCATTGTGCTATAGCATATCAAAATATTTTCAGGACATCAGACACCGATACTGTCACTTTCCACTCTGATTGACTGCAGGAGGGTTGATTGCGTTCTGGGTACTTGGATTCATTCCCATAATGAAATTTTGTATTTTTGCCTTCATGACTGCAATTAGCTTCTGTTTTCCACATAGACTTCCCATCCAACATGGGTTTATCCAGCAGGTGTCCTGGAATCATTGTGGGTGCTCAGCAAAGATAATTTTTTGTGGATTTTATCTTAGATTTATTTGGGGTTTTAAGGATTTGATAAGATATCCAGTTATTTCCCCCCTTCAGTATTTTCAGATTCTGATAAAAGTAGAACCAGGTTCATTCTTTTAACACTGAGATAACCCAAATATTTGTTATTCAATTTGAACTCCTATCATGTGAAAATTACAACTGTAAAGAAGAAGAGATGTCACACATCTGCCACCTGTATCGTTCTTGCTTGGTCTTTCTCTTGAGCTGAAAGTGATACAGTCAGATCTGTTTAAAAGAATGAATCCTCAGTTCCGAATGGGGAGGAGCTTTATGGATTTCAGAAATAGGAGAAATGAATTGCCCTATATGCAAGCTTGTTACCCTTAGTCTAACTTTATTTCATGCAAATATTTAAGATAATGCAACAGAGTAGGCTGTACCAAGCAGTTTGACCTCAACAGGATTTCAGCATATACTTGAATGTTATGCTGATCTCCAGTTCACAAATATAGTTAATTTTGAACATTTTGATGAAACAATGCATTCACAACTACAGTTTACCATAGAGGTGGGTTGTTTATAATGATATTTTCTTTAGAGAGGCAGAAAGAGGAGGAGGGACTGAGAGTCCACTACCAGTTGTTAGGACTCTGGCTGGGCTTGCAGGAGACAGGTCTCCAGGTCTGTATGCTGCCCATGTCAGACCTCTGTGCTGTTCATGGCTTGGCTGTGAACTAGGCAGACTCAGAGTGCTGAACCTCAACCTTTTCCATCCTCCCCATCCATTTGTCCTAAGGAGGATAAATAAGCAGATCTGTATTTCCGTGGCTACATTTCCATTCAGAAAATTTCACCAAAGATGTGTGCTTATCAGTGTTCTCTGTCCATGAAGATGAGTGCCACAACGTCCAGAACAAGTCCAGTCTTAGCCTCTTTGTGAAGTGCCTGGACAGTAGATGTGTCCATAAGTATTTTATGGCCCATGAACACATATTTCTGCCTGGAGGTTTGGGTATGGAAAGAGGGGACCCCCAAAATTACTAATTTATAGGCAGCTGCATTCCCAAGCATGACGGGACAGGTTTTGGTCTGTACTTTATGTCCCTCTGAATCATTTTCTTGAGTGGCAGCTCTGGAGGGAGGGCAATTGCTTCATGCCTGTGGGACAGTGGAGCCTGGTCAAGGAGGGACTTTTCCGGGGAGCAGGTGATAAAAGGAGAAAGAAAGCATAGGCATTAAAGCAAAGAGTCTGAGAAGAGTGCAGGCATGAAACAGACCTCACAGAGGATGGAGACAAAAAGCTTCCTTGGAATTAGGGGGGATTCACAGAGTTTTTGTGACTCAGGAAGTCCTTAAGCTGGCCAAAAGAGCCAGCTCTGCCAACATGTAGAGAGAAGGTAGCTGATAAGCCCCTTTTTATTTGTCTTCTACCTTTCTACCTTTTCTGGTGATATTCAATTATTTTTTCTGTAAGAATGTAAGTATTCTGCTTCAAGTTATTATAAAACTTGACATTTCCGAGTATTTTTTTTTTTTTTTTACTAGATAGGAAAGGCTTTCACAAACCAGCCTGAAAGTTCTGGTTCACGTGGGCTCATCTCATAACATTACTAAGCTCCTGACCAAGAATTGTCATTTTTTGATAGTGCTGGGTGTCCTAGAGCTCCATGGTGTTGTATTGTTTTGCCTGACACTGATTTCTCAGTTTCATATTAGAACACTAGTATTCAGTTGACTATTTTGAACAGTCATAGAAAATGCCACTTTCCTTATCAATTATTTCTGTGAATTTGGTTTCCTCTTCACCCTGCTCTTGTTCCTGCATGGTCTGTGTCTCTGCTTTCCTCAAGCTTGTGTTGTAGCTGGTATTCTCCGAGTGCTGCCTGGCTGGAGGACCTTGCTTAGTGTTTACCTAGGCTGATGTGAACTGGCAATGTATGCCTTTTTTCGTTAGCATACCCACTAATCTGGAAGGCCAGAAAACTTGCAAAGATCTGATTTCTACTAGCCTTCCCATTTAGGGTTATGAGCATAGACATACCCAATGCTTTTCTGTATGAAGCTGCTTATACTGGGATGAATGATGCATACAGGGGAAAGATAACTTAAACCTGGGAAGGAATCTTTGATTGTCGTTCAGATTCTTACAATTAGATCCTCTGGCATGTATACCTAGAAGGAGCATGAGTCATCCACTTTAAGCTTTTTTGTATCTGAAATTCACTTCCTTGCATGTTGATTCAATATTGCCATACCCTTATGAGGCAAGGGAAATGTTAGCTTCCTGCGTGTGAGTTCACCCACCTTTTGTTCAATGAAAATAAGCTTATATTGAATATCATTAATAACTTCCCTATGTGTGGATTACAAATGGGTCCACATTTACCCCACTCTCAAACTTATCCAAAAGTATTTCTGAAACGCAGAACAAACTTGTTCTCCTTCTGCCACCCCCTTTACCTCCATCTCAGCAACCTCCTTCTCCAGGCAGATGGTTCCCACCCCCTCTCAGCTCCCCTTGACACCCTGCCAACACCATGCCCAACCACCCTTGTCATCTGTCTCTTGTCTCTAACCCAGTTCCCTCAGATATGACAGACTACAGTCTCCTCTTTTTCCCTAAAAAGAAACACTGCACCAGCATGCCAGTACCCAGAAAACCTGGTCAAACAAGTGTGGTCGGGGATCAGAGAGGGGGTGGAAGGCTTCCCTATGGAAGACTTTTGACTTTTCAGCCAATATAACTAGAAACTGTCAATTTTTAGGCTATTTATCTCTCCCTATCCAAAAAAAGCAAACACACCCTCACTTCCTCCTCCTGGTCTGGTTAGAAATGCTGCTGAAGCACAACATGGGAGCTCTAGTCCAACACCTTGTGCATCCATTCTCTCCTGAGGCTTCCTGACCCATCCTCCTCCCAAAGCACCCTGCTGAGCCTCCTGAATCCTGTCTCCGTGCTTCCCATAGGAAACCTAGCCCAGAGAGATGGAGACAGCATGTGCCATTTCAACAGCATGACAGTCACATGTCATTTTTTTTTTGGCTGAAATCTGAGAACTTTTCAGAATCCAAGTGCTTTGGTTTTCCATTTTCTCTAGCAACTTGAAAGTTTTCAAGGAAAGCAGAACCCCTCTTTTTATGGAAAAAACCCCACAAAACCAGATCAAAACCACCAAGAAATCCTCGTTCCCTTGATTTCTGTTGAAAACGTTTTGATCAACTTCAGTAACAAGCAGTCTGCTGCAGTGTGTAAGGTAGCCATAAAATGTGACTTTTCTTGAGACATCTCTCTAAGATCTGCTGGCTCCAAGCTCAATAGGTTTTTCATCTTTGGTACTACTGAAGTCATCTGATCATAGTACTCTGGTCAAGTTTTCCTTGCATATTAAAGTATGTCATGTCCTCATCTCCCAGCACTAGGCTTGCACATAAACCTTTGTAAACTGGCCTCAGGAGAGCCTGTGGAGTTTATAATCAGGATCATAACATATCTTCAGTAAAGTGTCTTCATATAAGAGTTCAAGGTGGGCACATACTTTTCTAGTACAGGGAACAAAATGGGACTGCTTCTGCCCTTAATCTCAAATTTATAAACTACAGTTAATCCAGTGCCTCCCACTGGCACGTTGGGCTCTCAGGGATCTGTTAGGCAACACCTTGTTCTTTCTCTCCATCGATCCTTTGTCTAATAGGTTTTGCGTTCTTCAGTCCTACAGTGATGTGGTTTCCCAGTTGTGTTTTGCTTACCAATAGTGGAGAAAGCATATTTAAGAAACACTTCTGATTTTCCTTACCTTTTTAATGCTTTGATATGGAAACTCTGTCAATAGTGCTAGTACTGCACAGCATTGCTGAAGAAGCACTTTTAGAAACTCTTTGAGGTTTCTCTGTGCTTGGTGTTATATATGTAAGAAGACACAATCCCAGGTAAGGGAGCATAGGAAATCAAGGAAAAGTCTGCTACAATTTGTCACCATGTCATATGGATGATGTTACCACACGAATAGATATATATCTGTACCCTGAAAGCGTGACAGTGGATGCAGAGAGGTGCACTTATGCTGCATTCCTCAGTGTTATGGTGTCTGTGGGGATAGCTGTTCTCTGAGTTTTAATTCTGCTTTACTTTTATCTCATTCACATAGAGTTATCAATGAGAAATGTGAGCTTAACTTTTGGTGGTGAATCCGTGCTCACGTTTGAAAACCTCACTAATTCCATTTTTAAGCCTAACAGAGGCCTTAGAAGTTGTCACTGGCAAACTGAGCGAGCTGCTTTCTTCTGGGACATTGAGCTTTTATCAAAGAGTCTATAGGGCTGAAAATCCCATCATAAAAAACATAGGCATGCACTCTATGATTTTCAAAAGCAGCTTGATGTCTTGGGTGACAGTTGATAACACTGAAAATTAATGAGACTTTTGCACTTAAGCAATTTAAGTAAAAAAAATATCCCCTCCTGTATTTCATTTGATGCTAAAGCTGACAGGCAAAATCATGAAAGTGAGAGGTGAGCCAGGGAGACAGCACTGTTGCTTCCACAAAGCTGAAATGATGATTGACCAGGCTGGTTTCCACTTTCTCTAGAATTACTGAAGCTCTTGAGGAGAAGGTTGCCTGAAAAGTCTTGATATTTTTGCTTTTGTCTAATTCACCCAGGAAGGCTTTTTAAGATGTACTGACTTCCAGAGATTTTTACTACTAATTCTGCTTTTGCATTTGTTTGAGCCAGGACAATGGGAAATTTCATTGATCTATTTCTAGCCACAAAAGATTTTTTGTTATCATGTAGCGGCCTGGCAATAGCAGTGGGAATTGAGAAGAAGAAATTTTAATTTACAGGATTTGATAAACCTTACCAAACACAACAGTTTGCATTTTGTATTTAAATTGCCTGAAGGGGCACAAATCTGCCCTCCTTAGCTTTAGTACAAAAAATGTCACATTCTTAACGTAGATATAAAATACGGAATAAAATGAAGAATAATAGACTGGGACCTGTGATCAGGGTCTTTATCTTTCCTAAAACTCTTTTCTGAAGAGTTAAGTGCATAATGCTATTAAAACCAAGGTGAATAAGTAAACATTATCTTGCAGCAGCAGCTTCTTCTGGGATGCAATCTAACCAGTTTTGTTTAGAAAGCTTCAGGCTTCGTGATGTAATTTTAATGACATTTAAATTTAGCATTCATATTGCAGAACAAATAGAGTTGTCCCCATGCAGCAAGGCTTCCCATATCCATGCAGGGGTGAAGGCAATAAGGATTCTGCTCATGGTACTGTGGATAGTGTCCAGAAACAGTCATGACTGCAAGTGAAAACAAATCCCAGCTTGCCTCCTCATCGTTAAATAAATATTTGGTGAATTAATAAGTGCTTACTATTTTAAGCAGTTAGGTTAGCATAAAAAGGGAGAAAAATAATCAGTTTGTGGTGGCTGGGGCAGCAATCCTGCTGACTACCTGAGTGTGATAAACAGCAAGGGTGGAAGAGGGAGCAGACACTCACACTCATTCTCAGAGAGTGCAAATATCACTGAACACGTGCAGACAAAATATTCATTATTTTTCCATTGAGGAACAAGGAGGCCAGTCTGGCAATCAAGATTTGGATAGTCCATATAGCCCATGCTTCCTTTCAGCCCCATCCAAAGACCCACTCAGCAGCTCTCAGGGAAATTAGTCTACATCAATGATAGCCATCCTAGGTCCCTGGGGCCTTATTTCAGAGGAAGATCTGCCTGCTCTGTCTCCCAGCTAGCACATTCCCATTGCCTGAATGTTGCCCTCACCAGATTTAAGTGGCCTGCATAGCACTGAATACCTGTGGGTGTTTTGGTTCCGCCTCTGTTGAGAGAAGAGGCATAGGTTTGTGGTGAGGCATTGAAATGCTCTGAAAACATGATTTCCTAAGCTGATCAAAGCCTACATTGCTGCCAAAAGCTGAGGTCTTACCTTCCACAGTCTTTTTCCCCTCTTCTTGGTTTCTCAGCCCAGTTCACCACGCGCCTGCCCAGAGGGCTGGGCAGCCACCTTGGGGAGGTAGAAGAGGGACAGGGTGGCCTTAGGGCAGGAGCAGCCAGCTGGATGTGTGAGGACAGCCGCTTCAGAGAGGTGGCTGTGGAGACACAGGCGAGGCATGAGGGCAGGTGTGACCCTTGGGTATCACAGACCAGGTGCTGTTGGTTAAGAGGTGAGGAGAGGTGTCATTACCAAGGCCATCACTGGAATAACATGTTCAGTTCTGGTGGCCATCCTGAAAACTGAGATTGGAAAACTTGGAAAAGAGCTACAGAAATGGCTCCAGACCTGGGATTGTGCTCTGGAGAGGCTGAGCTTGAAGGTGGCTTTAGTGTATCAGGTCTGTAGATGGGTGACCTTTAAGATGGGGGGGGGTGGTCTTCAAATTCGCAAAGACAGAATGTGATCAAAGTGGAACAGGTAATTCAGACAAAGTCATGCCAGGAACAGAGTGTGGTTTTGACAATAATTCCCTACTGAAACTGCTTATGAGGAAATATATGGGATTGTCACCACCCTAGACTTGCCTGAACAGCCTTCTAAAACATGGGCAAGAGCTTTGAAGAAGCTGTGGTTTTGATGCTGGTTTTGGGGTGGGGGATCTTTGGTCCACAAGCTATAAGATGGTACAAGCCTCTGAACAATTCTGTATACTTCTTTAGTGGGAAGACTTTGTTGGCCATGGTATTTTTATTTACATACTTAGTGTATTTCTGTATGTCTTAAAATGAATAAAATGTTAATCTTAATGTTATGTTGTTTTTCATTTAAAATTGCAACATTTGAGAGGGATTTTTTCCTCTAAGAAATGTATTCTTTTTCTCTGTTTTTATGGCCTGGAGGTTTTCTCTCTCTTTTTTATTTATCATCTCATATTGCTACGGTTTGAAGATATACAGCAATGACGCAGGCTGCTGTTGAATTTTGGTTCTTTGACTGGTTTCTATTTTTAGTGTTCTTAGTTGCACTGAAAACAAGCAGTAGCAACTGTATTGGCCCCAATATATAGCACAATTTTTGTGAAAAGATACAATGTGAATAACATAGCTTGCTCTATATTTAGGGCTATGCAGAACATGATCTTTTTAAAGAACATACTCTACCTATATAAGTAATAATAGGTCTTGCTACGGCTGCTCAGATCTCCTCTGGACAACTGAAACCAGAACTGATGACCTTGGCTCAGCATCCTCACCAAGACACAGCACTGTGACCAGCTGTGTTCGCTCACCCTACAGAAAGTGGTGAACTAGAGCTCTTCTGCTGTCTAAGTGGCCACAAAATACTTCGCAGACACTGGAGCACGTACATACTGCTTTGCAGGTGGATGCCCTAACCAGCCCAGGGGATCAGCCTGCCGGTCTTCTGCCCAGCTTTTGATTAAAAAGCAGAACATCCTCTCCAAGAGGGGAAGAGTCTGGCATCTCAATCCTCAAAGCAATTAGAGATGACAGAAGACCCAGGATTAATTCTTCAGTCTGAGCTGGCAGAGTGGTGCCTCTCCCTCCGCTTGCCAGAGTCCACCTGAGCATCCTTCATGCAATTAGTCATGGTCTTTTTTCTTTGCTGAAGCAAAAAATATTGAGCCCTAATTTTCTCCCAAGGTATGATGGGAACACTTGGGAGCTCCCAAAATTTCCGTGGGTGAGAATAAATAAAATTTAAAAAATCGCTGCTCAGTACTTGGTATAGCTTTTTTTTTTTTTTTTAGTGTTTGTACTTTAGAGGGATCAGGAATTCCCAGTTCTACCCTTTCACGCAGCCACCTTCTGTCTAGCTCAAACTCCCCATAGGAGAAACCTCCACTTGGGATAAATAAAATGAAGTAATTTTGCTAACAGTTTCCTGTATAAGAAGCTTTGTCTGTGAAAGACTTCTTGAAATTTATTTTCTTGATGTGTGATTTCTTTTTTTTTTATCTTGAATTTCCTCTGAGATTTTGTCTCAGTATTTTTGCCTGGATTACCTGAAGTAAGAAAGTTTTAGCTGAGCTGCTTTTGAAGAAGGAACACCAGTATTAAGAAATAAAGATTCTGTTTGAGCTTGTAATTTCTACCATTTAAAAATATTCCTAAAGCTTGGATTGAAAAAAAAAGGAGCTAATAATGGTGAACAGGGCTAAATGAATGGAAATGCAGACTGAATTGTGGTGTGCTTTTTGAATAGATTTTGAAAAGATGCCTTTTCCTAGACAGTGAGAAAATATTACCCATGTCAGGCATTTAATGCTAAGACACAGCTCTGTTAGCTATATAAAACTGCCCTGGGTGGGGGAAGGCTCTCGTACAGGCTATGTTATTTCTCACATTTTCATTTGACTCCTCTTCCCAGTCGTGTTCCAAGGTCTTGCCCTGTTCCTGTGGGTATTTTGAGCAGTAAATGTCACTGAGCAGACCATGCTGCAAAGTGCAGGTCCAGGCCCTTTCCTGAGGTCAAGTTGGTGGCCCAGGAGCCCCTTGTAGGCATCAGGCACCATGAGATTTACCTGAGGGAAAAGCCTCAGTGCGCACTCAGACTCCTTCATGCCATGTGGAGATATCAGACACACTCCAGGCAGTGAACTCAAGTGTCTGACAGCTCTGTCCCCAGCAGATATCTTCATAAATGCCTGTTTTAAGTCAAACCCACCTAAATCTGCCAAGAGCCAACTATGTGCTCAACATCTGCATAGAGTGTGGCTCTTGATATGTTTTATTCCACTTGACATCATGGTTTTATCACCCTTTCTCCATCACAGATCAAGCCCATGGGATGAGAAGTACAAGAGAGAACCTCACTGTCTTATTTTCCATCTTGAATCAGACCTCATGGACATTTGCTCTGTGACTATTCTTGAGTAAATCTGTCTAGCATCTTATTTAAAAATATCTTAGACAAAGTCAAGCTTCATGCAATATCATCTGTTCAAGGCAACACCTAAACTGAACTGTAACTGTACACACAGTGCCCCTGCTTGTTTTGGAGGAGGAGTGGGTTTGATCCAGGAATGGAAGGATTTCTGCAGCTTCTGTATCCACTGCTCTAACTTTTTACCTCAGGCTGTTTTCTGGACTTTCAAAAGGCATAAGACCTCTTTGCTTTGTCTATTTGCATTTGTCCTTATTAATTGCTCCTTTTGCTTGCCCATCTTGAAATCAAAATGTCACATGGCAGTATATTTTGCCATTACTAAGGGTACATTAGAAAGTGCTTGAAAATAGTTTGGTTGTGATTTTGCAGCCCATAGCAATTGGAATTTCATTGAAGTATCCTTCTCTGTATCACCGTTACATCAGAGGCCCTTACGTTTTCCTATATCCAGTATTTTCCCTCCTTACATCAGTCAGCATTAGCCTGAATTGCTCTTTTCCCCTCATCTCATTCTTTTGTGTGCATCACTAGTGGCTGAGCATGATCCTAACGTCATTTCAAGGGCATGTTCCGTTCTCTTCTGCCTGGTACCCCCTTCGGTAATGAAATACATTGTGAAGCTCCAGAGGACACAGCCGTTACCTGTGGGTAATGAAAGAGGCAATATATGGGATTAGTTTGGGTTGGAAGGGACCTCCAGAGGTCTTCTAGTCCAAAACAGGCACAGCACTCCAGATGAAGTCTCACAGGCATGGAACTGAGGGGAAGGATGACTTCCCTTAACTTGTTGGCTCTACTCTGTCTTTTTTGCTGCAAGGACCCACTGCTGATAAACTATAGCCAAATGTGATAAGAGGTTTACAAATGGCCCAAGAGGGTGGGCACACTGATGCAGGTGGCAGTGAACTGAGAAGTAAGTATGTGCATTGTTCACGCCCCCGCTGCCCCTGTGGGACATCTGTGCATCTTGTGGTCTGCAGAGAGATGACTGCATCCTCTTAGGCAGAACTTGTTGGGATTTACCATGACATTACAGACACAGTCCAAAGCAGATGTTAGAGGCACAGATGAGAATGGGGAGCACTGGTGAGATCCAACCTGCCCCAAAGCTTGAACTCGTGTACTGGTGATGTACCAGGTTTACAGAGCACAGGTGCTCTTCCCAGGGGAAGCAAGAGGTGCCTCCTTAGCTTGTCCTCATATCAAACATACCTCCCTTCTCCCTTTTCTTGGTGTGAGATGCAAGTGTACCTTTCTTCTCTCCAAAGTAGCTTTTTGGTTTCACCTGTAGTTGCAGTTCACCATCTCAGCCAGCCCAAAGTCTGGCTGTATCATTCCTTTGTCTTAGACCTGGAATTCAGCACCCACCCTCTGTGTTTGCCCTGTTAGCTTCTGAGACATCAAGATTTGAGGCAGATGCCCTCGAGGGAGGTTGCACTGGAAAGAAACACTAACATTTCTTTTTTCTTTGGGGCTTTTGCTGTTGCACAGAACCACAAATGGGAGTGATAGCCAGGACGGCGTGTGAAAGCAGTACTGTTGAGGAAGTTTATCTAATGCTTCCCTGGCTGTGGGCTGGAGCTGTGGATCCGGCAGAAAACCAGAGAGCAGGGTAAAGGGTCAAATCCTGCGTGTCCTCCCCAGAGGCTGCATCCCTTGAGAGTCCTCACATGCTCAGGGAGATGAGGTTTGTACTTCCCTGCACCAGAAGGCAGTGGACCAGAAAGCCATAATTTAAATCCAGAAGAGGCTGTTTATAATACTCCATTCTCAGCTCCTGCCTAACACAGGCCAGAGAATTCCTCCCAGTAATTCCTGCCTTGCGCATTGCATCCCAGCCTCCGTTTGAGCTAGAACAGATCTCTCAGAAAAAGGGATTTAGTCATGTTTTAACAACACTATGAGGTGCAGGATTTGCTGCTTCCCTTGGTAATCTTTTTAATCTAACCAAGCCCCTGAGTGGGAGAATAGGCCTCAGACTATTCCTGACTTTAAACTCTTTTATGAAATATTTTTTTGAAATAGATTTGCTAACTATTAGAAGCTTAATCTTACAATTCTTCATCTGGAAAAAAGTGACTTGACATCAGAAGCAGACCTGGCAGGCACTGTAAGTCCATTTCATTTCACCTTTTCCTCTGGGTAGCTAAGAAATGCTATAACATATTGCTTCACTATCTTAAGGTTATTCCTATAGCCATTAGCTTTACTAGTAATGTACATATGTGACTGGTGCTGATGCTGTTAATTAATCATATTTATTATTATAATCACCTTTGGTAACATGCAGTCCAGCTGCTTATGCAGATACCAGTCAGGCAATAAAACCCCACAGCCCCAAAAGACAAAATCATGATGGATGGCTCTGTCTCACAGCATTCATTGCCTATGTATTTGTTGAAAAATCCAATGCTTTTACTGCATCATTGACCAGCAGCATGAGATTCCTGTTCGTTTTTGTCAGTAGCTTGTAAAATGCCATTTTGACATTCCTTTCTTCGTAAATGCAGCCTGAGATCTGGGTGAGGCTTTGGCTGTGCAGGCAAATGAGCTGATTGCCCTGGAATTTGGGGATAGCTAACAGAAGTGAGTTGAAGTGCTAATACTGTCCTCCCAGCTATGTCTGCCTGGCCATGGAGTATCCTTCAGGACCGTGACAGGTATGAACATGCTCAGCCCAGGCCACACCAACCAGCTCCCAGTTCAGATTTGGTAATTTCACTTCTCTGCTTCCCTGAGAGCAAGGTCTGGACAGCCTTTGGGATCTCCAGATGAGTAACTGTGGTTAGCAAGTGGCCTTGGTTATCAAGGTAACCTCGGTACACTCTGAACCTTGGGGATAACGTGCTGAAATCCCCCCTGCCTTCAAGGGAAGAGGTGCGGGGTTGAGAAGGCAATAATTCATCGGTGTCCCAAGAAGCAGTAAGAAAAAATAGCTGGGTGAAGGAGTTTCCTGAGAAGCTGTTTTGCTGAGGGGGCCTGTTGTTAGAAAAATTTTGTGAGGCCTTTAACATGCCAAGCATACTCACCATGAATGTGATGATGCTGTTTTGTGTGTGCAGTTCAGCTGTGTGGTGCATGAGGGCTGGACTTGTGGGACCGCTGAGATTTATCTGTGCATCCGTATCAGCCGTTGGGAGGCCAGGTGTCCAGCAAACAGTGGCTGCCTCAAAAATTTGGAAAAACCTGTTCCCTAGATACTTTTCTCAAAATACTGTATTGGTATACATAATAGGGATGTCCTGTATTCCTCAGGGTATTCAGCAGTCAAATCAATCTCAGATATATTTCTGTCAGAGGGCTGGAGGTCTGAGCTCCATGGGACTGTGTCACAAAGCGGGTGCAGAAACTCAGTGGTTTGAACTACGTAAGCAAACAGAAGACAAGGCTGAGAAGGAAATTTCTGCACAAATGTGGCATTCAGAGCCAGAGAAACAAGTGTGATTGTTCTTTTGGAGACATTATTAAGTCTTCTATAGTGAAGACATTGTTGTATTTCATTGCCGTGGTTGGAGCTTCATCATAAACTCTGCTGTGTGCTGATTCAAAGCTGTTTGCTGGGGGGTGAGGGCATGGCTGTGTCCCCCTGGCAGCAGAGGACTGGCTGCAGCACCGGCAGGATTGCACCCTGGAATATGACGTGGGTACCTGCAAGTATCTTTCCACTTGAGTTACCTTTATGGTTATAAACTTCTGACCTCACTTCTGGGAACTACTCACGCCAAATTAAGATGTGCCCTACAAGATTGCTAATGCAATCACAGCTGAAAAACTTCTGGGGATAAGATTTGGATCTGAGATTATACCAGAAACTCTGAAGCATCTGCTTACTAGTTTAAACTGTGATGGTGATGGCGGCTGCACCCCATGTCCCATTATTTTTTGTCTACTTTTTTAGAAAGCAAACTATTTAGCCACTTTTCCAGCACAGCCAGGTTACAGAGTACACCCCTGGAAACCTCTGTGTGGAAACACATTTCTTCTGCCAGTCTCGATGAGAGCACATGCTCCATTTCACCGTTAAGAGTCTCTAGTGACAGAGATACCAGGGCAAAAGGGGTTTTATTATGATAATCTAGAACTGGATTATAGTACCTGAAGTACTTACAAGCCATGCCATGAAGGTTTCCCAGAGCCTCTGTCTCTCCAGGTTTTTTAGAGTATAATAACCCTCACCAAAAATGCTCCTTAAAAACACATTGAAATTACTTCGGGGGGAAGCAGTTTGATCAAATAAGTCCTAGTTTAAACCTCCCCTTTGCAGTGCCCGCTGATCCAGGACAACACACACCCTGCGCATCTGTGCGGTGAGGAGAAGAGGTGCCGCTCTGGCTGAGAAACCACTTTTGCTGGATTTCTAAGCTGTTTTGCAGTAGTGGCATGCTGTACAAGTCTTAGAGCAACCTTTGAACTTTTTAGTGAGTCTGGTTCAAAGCAAACCTTCTAAAACCTTTTATACCCACTCATTTGTTAACCCAGAAGTGATATTCCACTCACAGTACCAAATTCACTTGCTTCTTTACCCAGATGAAAGTCTCATCCTCTCCAATATGTAAAAATGGTCCAGCAAAGGGCTGTTACTATTAAGAGGTTTCATATATATCCTGAAAACGTACATATCTTCCTATCACATTTCATTGAATTTCAGCCATTATAATTACCCAGTTTGGTCTCCTGCACAGAGAAGCTTATTCTTCTTGGAGCCAGATATTTTGTGATTGAAATGGAGTATACATTTTAATAAAACATCTGATCTTCACTTGCAAAGGTCAGATGATGGTACACTGTATTAACTCCCCTTCACACTATGCTCCATTGCTTAGTTATTTTCACCATTCAAAATATCTTATTCGATATTTAGATTTAAGCCTCCACAAACTGGAAACTGTTACGTTTGCTGGTTTAAAGTGTCTTTCGCATGGGGATTGTTCCCATTGTTCCTGTCTCTTGCCTTCATTTAAATCACATTTTAAGTTTCTCCCTGATAAAGAAAATAGCATAAATGGAAATCAGAAATTCTGTTCCACAAAAGATAATGGATTGTGATGTTTCCATTAATTGGCTCAGAGCACATCTTCAGTTAAACTTTATTGCAAAATGCAGGTAACCTGTTGGAGCAACATCAAACTGGAATGTTTTGATATGACTCAAATACTTTAGTATGTGTGTTTTTGAGATAAATTTAATTTAAAGAGACAATTTTGTGTTGAAAACTTTTCTTATGAAAAGCTAGTTTCGGATGTGAGATCATGCTGCTGGAAAATTACTGGTTAGCCTGAGTGCCTTCTCTTCTCTTTCAAGACACATCTTTATGTAATGCAGTTTCCCAACATCCTTTTAGAAGTGTGGATGTTCCCTCAGTGAGTTTATTATTTCATATGCAGAGGAGACATAAACAGTGTATGACACCCCTTTATAAATACATCCAAGGACCTTTTAGGAGTTCTCATCTTTATATTTTGTTCCTCTTATTTAATTTTCTTGTACCAGCTTCCTTTTCAATAGTTTTCCATAGTTTTTTGGCCAATTACACAAAAGAGTTGCTAAGACAGACATTTGCTGTCTCCTCTTGTCATTGCTGTGCATAGATGGACTTGATTAGCCCTGCCATGCTACCTTGCTTTGACTCTTTCTGCCACTTACTCTGCCAAATGTGATGTTAATCTATTTTTAATAAATGCATTTTGTGGTAATATAGTTGGAAATTTTATTAGCTTCACTACTTGTTGCCTTCAGCTTCCTAAGATGATCCACTTGGGAAACAAATTACTACTTCATAAACAATTCTCATTTCTTTTACAAATTGTAGACATCTGTGTTTTCTTTATCTTTGCATATTTTTACAAGTGCTTCTCACCCTTATCGTTTGGTATGCAGCTGATTGTCAGCAGTGGTATGAATCTGCAGAGGTCGATCTGTTCACTCAGCATGGAAATGCTGAGAACTTGATCCCAGATATCTCCTCTGAATTTTGTACACTTTCTTTTCTATTAGTCTGGTTTTAATGATGACTCCTTTCTAAAAATGTTCAGGAATGCTTTTATTTTATTGCTAACTCACTGATAAACCTCTGTGGATGGAAACCTGCGGGAAAAGTCTAATGGGAATGGACTGCCTTACCCTTTACAGGAGGGAAGATGGGGACTATGCACAGCAGGGAGTATTGAGGTGTTCTTCACCCACCAGTCATACATGTAGACTTTGGAAATCTGAGACCCATGCCACATCGCCGTGGTCGCCCCGTCAAATGTCCCTCTACTCTTCTGCAGATTCTGCTGCCATGCGGGGCTTCACAGCCACATTTGCCCTATCCACAGGTGTTACTGTGGCATCTTTGGTGGGAAAACTTTAAAATTTCTTTTGATCGTCGTAGGGGTTTTTATAATTGTATTTATAACCCAGGACCAGGGTCTGAAGGCTAGGGCTATGCTGCCCTACTTGGTCTGTGATCTTTGTTCCCTGCTGTTTTTCATCCCAGGCAGGACTGATGTGTACCTTGTGGGAAAACTCTGTTCTTTAGGAGATCAGAGCCTTTTGATCTGCAATTGCAGAGAGTAATTGTGAAGTGTCTGATCAAAGGGGAAAGGACTCAAGACATTCAGGATAAAGTTATGTCCATGAGATGAGATTCAGACCAAGTGTGTTTCCAGCTTCAGAATGTATTTCTCTCTCTGGTTTTATTCCTCAGAGGAATTTATCCAGTTTCTAAGTGATGAATGGCTACTTCAGTATGGTTGCTTGTTTCTTTTACACGTCTGCTGTTTTGCTGACATATAAACTTGACATATAAACTCTTCCGTATTCTTGGGGAGTGAGTGTCCTAAATCTGAGTCTGCAGAATTGCTGCTTTCCCCACTACTTTTTGTTTACAATACAGAAAGGAACAGCTCCAACAGGAGAAATGTAGAAAAGAGGCAGACCACCACAACTAGCCAAGTGCTTGGTTGTAAGGACATTTGCCTAGATTGCAGGAGATTTGGGTTCACATTCTTTACTGCTACCCTGTGCACCTGTAACTGGCACACTTATATTGAGGAAGAACAGTCTTGTTAACAACCCCTTTCCTGTTTGAGTTGGGTGAAACTTTGTGTCTCATTTGAATCGTTAATTCTGCACTGATATTAATAAACCTTGCCTGACTAAGGTTATCGTCAAAATCAGTGTATTTCCCTGAACGGGTTTGGTTTCAGTCAGTCAGCAGGATTTGATGAACAATAAAAGCAATTTTATTTCTCTCCTCCCAAAAATTCCTGACAGGTCTCCTACTTACACGTCTAGCAAATAATCACAAAGATGGTTAAAGACTCAATGGTAGTGGATGAGGTCTGAATCTTTGACAGATCCGCTGTTCATCCAGGTATCAGGATACTGTATAAGTATGTAGGCTATCGATGACAAAGAGAGCACAGGACTGTGCTTAAAATAGACAGAAAAAACCCAGAAAATGATATGTCAGCAAACTCATCTCCAAGCATGTTTCAGAATTTTCCATGAGGCATCAGGGATCTTTGACCTAAGCTCAAAAAAAATTATTCTGCCGTTCATTATGTATCTTAGTCACAGAGTGACACTTTAGGTTCACTTCAGCAGAGTCTGTGCCACCAGAATCTGGCATGAATTCTACTGTGACAGCATTAGATCAATCATGTTTTAAAGAATGCAAGCAATTGCATCTACCCCATCTTCTGAGATAGTCCAAAACTGACGCTTTGGGTTCACTGCAGCCTGAGTTGCTAACATGGATTGGAAGGTGAGAGAAAAGTATCACAAAGCTGTATTTTTAATATTCTTATCTAAAACAAGTTGGTTTCAAACTAAAAAAAAAAAAAAAAAAAAAAGAAGAAAAAAAGAATACGAACGAAATACCTAGAATTAGTTTTTTAAAAAGGCAATAAAACTCAGGGACTTCCTTGAACTCAAAGCACTTGTAGCCTTTATTGAACATACATTGAGGTTACAATTTTAATGGGTAGGTCAGGATATTTGAAGTTCAGATGTCTGCAATAACCTCTGTGAACCAGGTCTTTAAAGGGAATCTGTACTATAGTCACAGACCTAAATAGAGAGTAGAAAATGCCACCTGGGCGTAACATCTTGTTGAATTCACCATGAAGGGCTGGTACACGTGATCTTCAAGAAAAATAGGTTACAAGCCCAGTGAAAGAGCTTTTCCTCATGCTGCAGATGTTCATAAAGGCAATCATGATATGCGCATCTTTTTGCTAAACTTGCACTTCCTTTTCATAGTCTTGTATGCATGCACTGGAAATTCAAGCCAAGCCAAAACCAGACTAGAAACAGACTGTGTTTTTCATGGCGATGGCAAGTAATCACTGGAGCAAATGTGAAGCATTCTTGTCAGCTGTCTGTTGCTGGCATCTCTTAAAATGAGATTAGATATTTTTCAAAATGGAACTGTACTTGAAATGGGGAGAAGCCCCAGGAAGTGCTCAGTTCTACATTACACAGAAAGTCAGACTAGATAACAGCAGTATTTCCTCCTGACCTTGTAGTCTGAAGATATATTATATACCACATGGTAAGGCTGTACCACCAGGGAGGAAAGGCTGTGGGGCAGTGGGAATTAAGACATTTTAGCTGGTATGACTTTGCATTCAGAGGGCATTCCCTTTAGCTTTACTGCTGTTATCCTGCTAACAGAAATCCCCTACACGTTTGTCTTTCTCTACCCATGTCCCTCGAGGGGCGTCACTGAGTGAGAAGGTCGTCTAAGAGTGTCCTACGGCTGTACCTCCTGAAGGCTTAGCTGAGTGCTCTGGTAGGTGAAGGGGGATGAGAGACACTGGACCAGCTATTCGCTTCCCCTCCCTTGCCTCATGTCCAGATGAAGCTTGTCCTTGGCATTTTGTTCAGGTGGCAGGAGGGTGAGCATTGAAAGCAGTCAGGATTACATCTTCCCACTTCTTCGGGGTTTCCAGCAGGTAGCAAGTCAGGATGGACCAGGACAAGTCCTACCAGATAGCGATGGAGAAACAAAGGCCAAGGGAATGGTACAGACACTAAACTTTCTCCTTCCCACTTCAAAATGTTTTCATTAGTCCTTCCCAGGTTCCATCCCCAGGTAAAGATGGGTATTTGGTAGTCACTGGTTGTGACTAGACCATGAGTGTAAGATCTGTGATGGTGCTAGAGATAATGAGGACATATCACGATAGTTTTGTCTCTTCTCTGTGCCTTAAACCCTTCAGTTTTCTACAAAGAAATGAGAAATAAAAGGCTATATTGATAAACTTAATTGTCTGAATCTGTTTTTCATATGCCCTTGATACTGTACAATCAAAGCACCACACCCCTGCTAGGCATTAAAATGCCGGATCTGGAGGTCATTAAAAGCAGCAGCATGCTTAATCAGGAGCCCTTACAGAGAAGCACAAATCTACTCCTCCCTTTCTGTACATGATTTATTTTTTAATAAGGGTGACCAAGATGGCAGCCCGCGCAACGCCCTGTGCTGTGCAAGCTGCTCTGCAGTGGGACGTGGTGATTTGCAAACTCTATCTGCAGCGTTAATGTCAGTGTGAACAACTCGGAGGAAATGGAGCCTTCTTATTGCTTTAAATGCTTTACCCAGTCATATGGGCCTGTCTCATTCTGGGTAAAGAAAGCAGATGCAGGACTCATTATGCAGATATGAATTTTTAAATGGTGCATCTTTATTACCTTCTGGCTTCCTACACAGAGTCCAATATTGGGTAACCCAAGGTACAGAAGCTCACTCCCTGGGTCTTTTGTGAGCTATTTAGCCTTCATCAGAAGATGATAGCTGGCCATTATGGTAGGCCTGGCTTATTAGCTTCATTCTCAAATAGCAAGGAAGATGGATGTAAGACTACATGAACCTTCAGCTGAGTTTTTATGAGTGTAAAATGCAATAGAGGCAACTGACAGCTAAGCCATCATCCCAGTTTGTTGTAGCTCCAGGAATCCCCTTGGGTGGGATTCATCACTCAAGGTACACACAAGATCTCTTTGACAGGTGGCATGTACCTCACAGTGTCATCATCTTCAGAGTGGTTTGGAAGCCAGGCCACCTGCACCAGCTCTCCACATGTTTTGTATAGGAATAATATGATTTCATGTGTTCCCACCCTAAAAAAACCCCAATCAATCAACCTACCCTGCATGGTCTGCTACTGTTCCTTCATCCTTTCAGACGAGATCAACGGCCTCATCTTCAATTACCACAGCCACAGTTGCTTGGGAGCTGGGTGGCCCTTGCTGCCTCCTCTCCAGCTCTGCCAGCTCCACCTGGATCTCAAGCCATCAAGCCCAGCAGCGGGTTTTGGCTCAGGCTGCATCCAGCAGAGCCTCAATGGTGAGGGACCAGTGGTTTGCAGCACACAGCCCTGATACAGGTCTCCACCCAACTTGACTCTTTCTCCTGTTGCAGAAGTGTTCTAATGAGACCAAATACATCAGGACATGGACCTGTCACAGGTCAGACTGGGATATAGCTAGCACGTACCAGAGGACTGCACCTCCTCTGTCTTCCCACCTTTTCCCCTTTGGGGTATGTGACTATTATGCTAATCCTCATAGAAAGGTGGAGTTTTAAAGTGGGAGAGGACAGCCACAGGGAAAACAGGCGATGATGTGTGAACAATACACGAGTGAGATAGGCACCTGCTGTCCTAAAGCATTTTCAAATGTTAAAAAATATAATTGGGGGCATAAGTTGAAAGCGTGCACAGGGAGCTTTTAAAGTGGAGGGCTGGTGCTTACATGAGGGATTGCCCTTTCATCTCTCTGATCTTGGCAGCCTCCAGGAGAAGTCCTATTCAAATGGTTGAAGGATTAAGAAAAGAAGTTCCATGTGGTGGACAAAATAAGGATCACATTTGCCCTTTCCTTTCAAGTCTTCCTTTTTCATTCTGAGTCTTTGCTAAATAAACAAATCCTCACACTGCGAGCTACCATTTATTTGTCTGAATTTCTGACATAAACCTGCCTCTTTCATGCTCTGTTTTGTGAGCCAGGGAGACCATTCTGAAACCCCGGGGAAATGCAATTGTGCATCTAATTTCCTAGTGGTGAAGGCAAAGATTTTCAAACAGACTGTGGGCAATCACTTTGTAAGAAACATAAAGGGAACCTGCAACTCAGAAAATGCTGAGCCTTTTGAAAGCTGTCTGCTTAGACAGAATTTGATGGAGGGAGAAAAAAGTTTGCTTGTTTTTTCCTTTTTTAAGCTTGCAGATGGAGCTCAGCTCTTACGAGAGCAAGAGATGAGTAGCATGGATATGAGCCAGACATAGGACTGGTAGGCTGTGTTGCGACTGCCCCAGATAGATGTGTTGATCCCTTGGCGTGAAGCATCCTCTGCTGTTCCCATCCCAAACAGCTCCTGATCACAGACTAACAGCTGAGCTGTGGTGTTGATTATCATAACGCTCAGGGAAGGTTATAAAGGAGCCTGCTTTTTGTCAGAGACTGAACTGGGAGGGTTCATTTCCCTCTAATTGAGCCGAAGTTTTCAGACCAGTTGTGTATGTTTTGCTGACCTTGTTGCACAAACTCATCCCACTTGTGTGGCCCTGAGACTGAAGTATTTGAAGATTAACCCATGTTTGCTAAGTGTACATGAGCTGGATCAAAGAGCAATGAAGGCAGAAGGCTCAGATTCCTCTGTCTTTTGTGCTGAAGGATCCAGATACCCTACACCACTGAAGTGCCACCATTTTTAGGAGTGACATAGGCTGTTAAGCTGTGGGTACAAGGATAAGTAGCCAAAAGATGAGTGAAATCATGTCCTGAGGACAAGATGTTCTGTGAACTTCTGAATGACCATGTAGCACAAGCAGGATTTAGCTCTCATCTGAAGGACCGAGGCTGATTAAACACTTGGTATTCTTCTTCTGTATTTGGGAATACTGAAGTGCTGAATGGATTGTGCCAGAATTTGAACTTCTGCCTAAAAGACATTGATAAACTTCAAAGATGAAGTGTTTTAATGATACCAGGTGTTTTGCTGTGTGTATCCTGGTGTAACCAGAAGACAGATCTCATGTTTCCACCATCATGGTAGTTCTTTACCTGCCTCTTGCTTTTTTAAAAGAAACTATCCTGCCCTAAAATCACCCTTAGATCTCCAACAGGCAGCACTGCTCACAGCATATGAAAAGCCTCCAAGGGAAATATTTTGAAAATGTTGCAACTTGTTATTGATAAAAGAATATTCACTGTGTTTCTGCCAAGAGAGTTTGGCTTGGCTGTACTTCGCCTTGTACGCTGGTCCAGAGCCTGAAAAGGAAATTGGGACCAGGCAAACCCAAGTCAGCACTTCCCCGTGCTCCCAGTCACCACCTGCCCCACTGCAGGGACAGTCTGGGGACACCAGCCCCATAAGTCTGATGTAGGTAATACCTAGCAGTTTGCTTGTGAAGTGCTCTGAACTCAGATTTCATTATAATTGTGGAAAATGTTATTATTTCCCCTCCTGCCCTTCCCTGGTAGAGGTGAAGCTCAAGGTTGCAGTGAGATGACAAAGCGTGGTGTAGCAGGTACAGGCTCTGGCTCTGGCAGCCTCTCCTTGAGGAATGTGTGAAGAGGGCAGCCCTGTTCATCTGTCAAGAGAAAGTGGTTCTGGAAGGGTTGAAGCCCTTTGGAAGGTTTGAAGCCATTAATTTCTCGGAGGTTTTTTCCTACATTTTTATTGTCTGGCATTGTTAATATTCCAAATGTGTGGATTTTTTCTTGTAAAGCATGAGATAAAAGGGCAGATCGGTAATGTTGGATAAAATTCCAATAATTTCAGATGGATTTTTGATTGTGGCTCAGGTGGAAAATTTAAATTTTCTTTGGGATGATTTTTTCATCTTGTGAACTGGACCCCCTATCCCCCCTCAGAATAGGAACGCACACAAAAACCAGCAGAGCTGTGATATGACCACAGGAAAGATTTCCTTCAAATCAGCACCGTTGCATGGCCTGAAACAGCACTAGCTTTACGTGTGCTTGCATGCTTAAGAAATGTACGTAGAAGATACACATATCCCCTGGAAGATAATCTCCTAGCAGGGTCTGGATGTGTATAACATATTCTGGCCTTTCAGAAAACTATTCATTTCTCCCAGATACTTTGTCCCCTAAAAATAATGCTGCTTCTTAAAGAGCCTTCTGTCATGCTGCTGAGACCCTCCCAAACAGAAGCACATTAGCACTAGCTAGCCCACTTAATGAATATTCATAATTAATGAATATGCCATAATTTGTATTCACTCAGCTGTCATCCCCCCCCGCCCATATGGTGGTATCAAAGAAGATACAGGGGTTTTAAATGTGAAGAGCTGATTAGGAGGAGAGGGGAAGGCAAATTTCACACTTCAGTTAGTGCTTTTGAGTCAGTCCCTCTGGTTGCAGATTGCCTAATGCAATCGGCTGCTCCCCACAGCTGCTGCCAAGCTTGAGAAGCAATCCAACTTGCCCTGAAGTCTCTGGTTAACAGCAAAGGTCATGGGAAAGCAATATTGTGGTATTCGACAAGTTAACACTGCAATTAAAGAGAGGCTAGGAAATAAAATCCTGCTGATGGTTGGCTTACCAATGTCGTATCTCTGCATTCTGGCTGATATTCAGGACAGATGCCTATGAAAAGCAAATGAAATCTGTCCCTGTTGCACAGCCTGCAGAAGGAGTGTGTCTTTCACACCAGGAAAGGCACAGACAGGACTCAGAACCGCTCAGATGCATGCCCTGGTCACATCCTGGCAATGTGCCCCTCTGCTGCGTTCGGTGCAGTGCAGCCATCTCTGCAATTTCTCCAAAAAGGCATTTGGCCATTTGTTCTTTTCTGCCATCCCCAGGTTCACATTTGTGGCCTCTTTCAGACCCTTTAACTTTAGAGCCCAGCATTTCCTATCCGTTTTAAATCAGGTGTAACTCAGTGAGGAGACAGAAAGCACAGGAAACTTGTGATGCCTTAGACAACCCTGTAGATTTTGATCCCAGTGCAAGGATCTTCAGAGAGTCAGGCTGAAGGACCGTGCTCCTTGCTGCGTGGAAGGGGTGGTTTGATACGGAGGCAGAATAGGGGCCAGGAGGACACCATGTGTGCTGGTAAAGGGCACATTAGCAGCCTCTTGGCTGCTAATAACCTCTCTGGTCCCCCAAAAAGGTATCATTTGACTTCATGACATGCAGCATGTTGACAGCATGGCCAGGCAGCATGTTGGGGTCTCTCTGGAGGTGGCAGAAGTCATCAAATAGCACTTTTTGGCTTTTATACCATTGGTAGCAGAGAAAGTGGAGGGGCAGCCTAGACCTCCCTGTTGTACATGTGTCCCTGCACAGGGCTGTGCATGGCACTGAGAGGACCCATTTGGGTCCCAGCCCATTTGAATCCAAGCTGGTTTTCTCATGATGTCCAGTGGCTGGAGTGGAGCAACATGCGTTGGCGCTGTCCCAGTGCAGAGCTGTGCATTACGGCCTCTGTACGTGCTGTGTATGCTGCCTTCTCCCCTTTCTCTTGGGCAAATTTGCTCAAGATTTTTGCAATGTGCAATGCTCATCTCTGGAACCCTCCATGTTATCCCCCAGGTGATGAAGCACGAATTTGAGAGTGAAAGTTATCAGCAAGGGAAAAAAATATAACATTTAAATGCCCTCAGACTGTGCAAGCCCTTAGGCATGTTGGAGGGGAAGCAATTCCTGAAATAAACCCCTTGATTTGAATCCCCCAGGATGCTTCAGCTCCATCGCTCCCACTGCCCAGGTGGGGGTGGTGAGCTTGTGCAGGCCAGCAGGGACCACAGAAATACCTGTCTTGTCTGTTCTCTGCAGGAAAAAAACCTTTCCAAAGTGCTTTCCTATAAGGCACTCACCTTCCCAGAAAAGCAGGGTCTGCTTAGGAAGGAAGTGCACACCAAGTACGTGGGTAAAGGGGGTGCCTCTGCGCACAAATTAAAATTCATAGGGGTGTCTCTCTCCCCTCTTTCTGAGATACATACAAATAACTTGGGAAAAAAATAATGGAAGGTATGAAACTGAGTTATTTAAGTTTGCAAACACAAGGACAAAATATTTGTGATCCATTCTGCCTCTGCAAATTTTGTGAGAGACCCAGTGATGCCTGCAATGGGTAAATGGGTTCCCTTAGCTCTATTTCCTTACCTTTCCTTCCCTTCTAGTGCTCTCTGAAATAGGTTTCCTTTTCTTTGGTTTATTAGATTTGCCTGAACCTGGCTTTGTAACATTTTAAAGTGACCAAGACCTCTCCTGAGGTTCTGAGGCACGATGTGCTGTGTGCATCTCACTGCTGTTGCCCGTGAAATATTCCTTGGTGCTTGCCCTGCGAGGAGAGGAGATACAGGCTTTGGTAAGGTAACAGGCCAAGAGACAACTGGAGCGGTGCCCCAAAGCAGTGTGTGACAATAGGTCCATTGTATTCCTTTGAATTGCATTTGAAATGTTATTATTGAAGGTGGTTGGTCGGAAAATGGAATTTTCATTCTGCAGGAAACTTACAATTTTATTTTCAAACCAGCACTAGAAAGTCAAAATTAAATACCAGCTGAAGTTTGGGAAATTTTTTTGTTCCTGAAACATTGAAATGACTTTCTTGAAATGCTTCGTAATGATAATTTAGAACATTTTGCTCTTATTTCTGCTGTCATAATAGTAGCTAAAATTATTCTCTTGAAACAAAATTATTTTAATATATCACAGTGAAATGTAATTTCCCAGTGAAAGCCCTGATGGAATTTGATACCTTCCTGCAAAACTTCCCAATTTTGTCAAAAAAAGTGCTTGTTGTAAAACATGAACAAGCAACTTTTTTGGACTTGTTTTTATTCTACTATAATTTGTGATATTTTGTGTAAAAACAGAAAAAAAATCAAAGCCAAAGAACAGAAAGGCAGATTTGAATGCTATACATTTATATAAACAACACAGAGAAAGAAATTATAGGATTTTTGGTCTATGTTGCATCTGACTTTCTGTTTGGTTGACCTAATAATTTAGTCTCGCTGAGTTAATTTCCTCCCTTAGTGGTATCTGTCTAATTATAGAGATGTACGCCTACCAAGTGATGACAGGAAAATCCATTAAAGCTTTATAATAACCCTCTTCCTTCTCTTCTTCCCCCTAACATGGAAGATGCTGCGTTTCTGCAGTGCCAGGCTGTGGTACCAGACCTGAGAAGACATCCTCTCTCCATGTCTGCTGCACTCAGCAATTTTGGCAATGCCTTAGGATCTGCCTCTGCACAGGATGCCTCCAGTCCCACTCTACAATGTGCTCAGTCTCTGCTCAGCTTTCTCTGATAGAGGCTGTGACTGTATTTACTTCTTTTAAAGCTGAGCTCAAAGGGCTGTAACAGCTAGAACAGGGTTGTGTGTAGGGGTGGAGGAAATGATAGCTATTAGATGCTGTTTCACAAACTGCTTCTCTTTCTGCATAAACTCCTTCCCATCTGTGTTTTTTGAAGACCAGTCATCCTTTGAACCACTTGGGAACTATAAATGATAATCCTTTGCATCATATAGGCAGAGGGGCACCGTTAATGCTTACAGGGGCTCTTGGATAGGAAGATCCTACCCACGTGGAGTTATTCACCCGCCTTTGCAAGCATGGCAGCTTTCTAACACTAATACTCCTATTACTTCTAACGTATCAGCTTTGCTAGGCAGGGGCATAAAGCCCACATTATTAGCATCCACGATACATTTCTATTAATAGCTGTTCACCAGTTCTTAATTAGATTGGCATATATTGAAGACGTGTAGCTGAATTAAACTAGACTGAATGAAGAGCTACTATCAGAATTTCCAGATTTTTAACTGCATTTTCCATTGTCGTCTTATCTTTATAACTACAATGAAATTTTCCTTAGGATGCTGCCTTGACAAAATACAGGGCTCCTATAGAACGCTAATAAATAACCTGGCATACATTTCCCCTCACCCCACTCCCTTCTGCATGATTGAATTTTTCGGCACCTAATAACAGTTCTTGCCAGCACAGCAATATAATTTCTAAATCTCAACACACAGAAAAAAAGTAAGTTTAGACAATATTGAAGTGAAGCAACTAAAAGTTGGAATTGAAGTCTTGGCACTGAGTATGAAGTCTGCCATTTATTCAACTTCTAAAACATCCCAGGCTCCATTTCGGAATAGGCTATTGTGGATATTTTAATTCAATGTCTGAGGACTTTTTGTGACTTCATTCGGGGCTTTTAAAAAGTCTATTAAATGTTCCAATTGCTTTTGCAGAATTCACAATTGTCCTCTGTGACTGACTGCTTTTTTGTTATTGGGTGGGTTTTTTTACCTCCAACCTTATTAATTCAGACCTGTTAAGTGCTGACTGATTTTTTTCAATGTCTTGAAGAGCACTAAAATTTCAGCCAGGTTCTGTAGCTAACTTGTTCACGCTATGAAAATTCATAGGATTTCCAAAAGACCTGGCTTGTTCCCACTCATGATGCAACCGTGCCAACTGATTCTAACACTTTTGACAGACGTACAGTGATTGGTGAAGGCAGGCGAGGGAGAATAATATATCACCAGAGTATAGGATCAGGCAGCTATAGCAACAACAACGAAAACCAGCAAAGCTGTCCTCAAACTGAAATAGAAAGTAATGTTTTCAAAAGTAGACACTCACTCCTCCAGTGGGAGTCACTTGCTCAGGATGCCATGCACCCACGTTTCATGTGCCCTATAGGGATATAGTAACATAAGCTCCATAACCAACAAGTATTTGTGCTTTTATAACATTTAAAGTTAGGTAAACTATCTGCCGGACAATACCTCAGAAATGCCTGCATGGCCTGTAACTCTGCTTGTGTGAAGGGATTTTATTTGCTTTTGTTACACAGGCCAGCAGTTGAATTCACCTAAATGTGCCAAATCAGAAATGCTGGAGTGAGATTTCTGCAGGAACTTCTCGTCTCTTTGAGAGGTGCCACACCAAGTTGGGGGGGGGGGGGGGGGGGGGGGCGTAGCATGGAGGTTTGACGTGTCATCTACGTTAATGTGAAAGGAAGTGAATAATGAAATGACTCAATGACTTTATTGATGCAATTAAACACTATGACCAGAAATGGAAAGTGCTGGAAGTGAAAAGACAGTTCAGGAAATGGGCAAATACATAACAAGAAAACTTGTCATTTTCCCCTAGGTATTAATTTTGGAAGAGGCTGGCTAGGTGGAGGTATGGTAGCCATTCTAGTCATAGATCATTAGACACCTGAGGAGAAGTTCATCTTGTACCCTATCACTTTAGTCAAGTCTTCAGTTAAATGTATTTTTGTTCCTGTTGTATATCGTTAATAATACAGATATGTGGGTTCACAGTATCCAACAGAGGAGGGTTGGCTGTCTTTGTGCAGCAGGCAAATGTAAAAGAGAGGCATGACTTGTGTTATTCAGCAGGTCAGCAGCAGACCTGAAACTAGAGAGCAGATCTTCTGCTTGTGTCTTTAACCACTAGGAACTTTCTTTTACTACTTGTATCTTGGGAGATTACAAATCAAAACACTAAGAAATAATACCACAATAAATTTACATGTTGCTATTATGTGGAATTACACAATGAGTATTTTAAGACAACAAAGCTGATCATAATTAAACTAGCATTATAAAGACATTCCATGGCTCTTGGGCTCTCAGTTGATTTAGTGTCAATTTGGATTAATTGACCATGTGAGAGAATTTGCCTCAAATTTATACTGTTTTAATCAACTATCTAGTAATGCTGCATTCCTGCCAGATTCTGCAGTGTTCAAAATACAGAGTTTTACTCTGAAACGGACAGCTTCATGCTCCTGTTGGTGCAGATTTAGCAACTTAATTAAGAATCCACATATTTCCAATTGGTATGTGTTATCTTTTGAACAAGAAGATAGGAAACTAGGAGCTTTGGTCCTGAATGCCGGTTGTTAGGCATGCATTGGTTTGTATCCTGATGAAAAGAAAATAGCTGGGTTTGACTGCCCACTCAGGCTATCTCTGTGGACAGCTAACAAATGCTGTTTTCTTTCAGCATCTGTTCTTGAAAACCACAGACATGTGCAATGGTGGAAAACAGCTTTTGTAGGAAAGGAGCATCTATGCTTCTATTGTACGACAGTCCCAATTTCTTTTCTTCAGAAACTGCATGGCCCAGCAGAACACGCTTGTCTAACAAGACCCTTTCTGCTTGGCAGCATTTTGGTACCCTTTCAGAATAATCTGAATCTGAATATTAATCATAGACATCGTATCAAGGTCTTTGGTTTGCTTGGACCTAGACCACTTAATGTGATGGGACATTTATATTGAGGTAGCTTTCATATCCAGCAATGCACAAAACAATGATGTGGGTGTAGTGGGTGTTCAGACTATCAGCTTTGCAATTCAAATAAATATATGCTTATTTAAAGTGGGCTTAGTTCAAGAAAGCTTTAGTGCTAGTCTACACAGAGGCTTAAACCTCTGGATGCGTAGCATGACGTCTCAGTCAGTTTTAAGATCTTTAGATCCTAGGAATTCACGCACTGGGATACATGGTGGAAAACAAGAGGTTTGCTAGAGTGAACCACACAGTGCTGAGGCCATCACTGATTTTCTGCTTGTGGCAAAGTAAAAAGTTCTGCAGATGATATTTTGCTGGAGTGAGCAACAAGCTCACCCCAACAAGCAGCCTAGTCACAGGGTAGGAGCCTGCTGGTGAGGATTGCTGAAGTTTCTTAATTTCTTTTCTCCTGGCCTTTGATTAACAGACTGTCAAGGCTGTTCCTCGCTTACAGCCCTGCAGCACTGGCAGGTATAAGCAAGACAAATGTTGCTTTGAATGAACTTGACTGGGGCAGTGCAGTCAACAGTGACCCCAAGAACTGAATGGATGTATCATTGTCAATGTATTTGCTCAGAGCATGAGCACTTCAATCCATCAAGGTGGTAGCCCATATCTAATGGAAGCAGAAGGCCAAGTGATGCCTTGCTACAGGATATTTTCAAAGACTGGAGCTCAAATATTTGCATTTCTTGCTCACTCTAACTTCATGACTAGTAATCCTTGAAAACACATGTAAAATGTGTCACTTAATGCGAGGAAAACAAGCTCCTTGCTGACCACAGCGCCAGTTGGTTGCAATGATTTCTGGAGTGCTTCGCAGCCCTCCAGCTGGGCTTAAGTCAAAATCTCGAGTCTTTTTTGAAAGGAGCAATTAATGGACTCTGGTCAAACTGGACTGTCTGCTCACAGAGCAGCCCTGGCACAGCCAGCAGTCTGTAGAGGATGAGCAATAGCACACACTGTTGTGACTATTTGGTTTGTCCTTTCCGTAGAGCTCAGTACTGTAGGTCAGAAAGGCAGAGGCTGAGGAAAGCAAAGGCAGGGAGAGCCCAGTTAGACACAACTGCTGGTGAGAACAGCCCAAGCACAGCTTTTTCAGAGGCGGCGTTTTTAAGTGAGCTTGACCTCTCAATTGCACCAAGCAGAAGGAAGGTGTGAACAGGCCCCACTTTAGGACCCCACATGTAAAGGAGATGTAGTCAAGGGTATTTCCCAGCCAAAACCTCACATTCCCACTCTCAGGTGAAGGTTTCCTTGAACAAAGGGACCTACAAAGCTATAAGTCCCCTCCCATCTCCTCCTCGTGGTCATTGCCTTAACTTTGGGCTTACTGAAACCCGAGTGTGGGCCACAGGTTTCAGTTTCAAGTCTCAATCTTGGCTGCTGAAAAAGAATTTAAAATGTTCTATATAGTCTATGTTAGCTTGTAAAGAGCCATCAGTGCATGTCCACCAGCTTCCAGTGAGGTCTGAATGCTCAGACTCTTAACACAGTCTCCCTGTATTCCTTTCCCTTGACCTGCCTCTGTTATGAATTAAATACTTTTGACTGGAAAACTGAAAAAAAAAAAAATATATACACCTGACATATATCTGTATTTTGTGTCTGAAGGATGTCCACTTAACTTACATGCCTTATATTTAATGGACAACACAGGTATCCTGCCATTAATTTCAATACTGTGAAAACAAAGTATTTTACATTGATATCTGTGTTTCCAGAGCATTAGTGTTTTCTTTGCTACAGAGTATGGACATTGGAAAGATTCACATACTTTCTGGGTTGTGTATTATTCAGCACCCAAGAACTATTCCCAATGCCTGTTAACAAACAAATCCACTGTGTTGGTAAATAGCTTCAAAATCAATTACTGTAATACTTCAAGTAATCAAGAACTTTTTTCTAGAAACCTTTGCGCTAAAATATAGGAAGATAGTTCAGCAATTATTTAAAAGGAAATGTATTTGGGCCTTATTTCTGTGCATGTTAGAATATTTGTTCCACTATCCGTGATACCATTATATTATTAATTAGTACTTCTAGAAAGCTTCCCATTATGGATCCTGGATGATTCTCCTAGGCACTGGAGAAAGCATAGCAGAAAAGATGTTTAGAAGATGGTTATTACCATAAGGAACTACTCAATTTATGTGTACTGGAGTGTCACTAGACCCACACGCTGACCTTGTAGGTGCCATGTCATCCATACATGAAACAGAAACAGATGACAACGTATCAGACTAGAAAGCCAACACGCTCACTACAGTGTTTTTAAGTGAAAAATAAGTGAGATATTTTTCCATGCAATAGTTTTCAGAGGCTGAAACTGAATTGGCATTGTAACGTTAGCCGCTGCTCTAGACAATCTGCAAGATAGAAGGTGATAATCAGGATGAGTGGTAAATAAAGTCCTCATAAAAGACTGTGGCTCCTTTAACGACATGGTTAACATGCCACATGAAATTGCTCTTGTACTCAGGGAAAACTAATGTTCCTAGCATACACTGAAGCAACCAGTATCTGGGCATTTTTAGCAAAAGTTTGGCCCTCCTTCTCCTTTTTCAAACCTTTGAGAATTGGGTTCATGGCACTGTCAGAATAGAATGTCAGGAAAAGCTTAGATATTATGAAGCATTTTTGTAATGCATAGAACCCAGTTTTTAAGTAGGTTTGCTTGATATACTAGAATTGACAGGTTCATGTATAGCTGCGGTACAATCTCAGCAGCCTGGTAATGTTTTGCCTCATTGTTGTGAATTGTTGGGGTTTTGCATTTAATGAAGGGTAAATGAAATATAAAAATATTGGCTTGGAAGAGGGCACCCAGGGCACTGAAGGCTGTCCTTTGCAAGCACCAGAAAAGTCTCAAAATTTCCTGCTAATCTTATCTGGAGGGAAAATTCCCTTCTTGTCCCAAGCCTGATGGTTAAGTGCAAGCACTGCACACCAGAGAGAGCAGAATGTCATTAGGAGTCCCAGAGAAGCAGCCTCCCTCTCGTGTTCAAATTGGCTGCTCTTCAGTACCCAGAGAAAGCAGGAAAAAAAAAAAAAAAAAAGCAAACAGCCATAAATTAAAATCTGCAACAAGATAAGAAAGAAATGTGAAATTCTTACTGTCCATTGCATGCAAGCAGCAGCAGCCCTGAAGTCCGAGATTTGTATCATGTGGCTACAGACCTAAAAAAAGATGTTACCAGTCACCTTGTATCCTTACAAACCTGCTCGGATATATTAACAAACCAGACAAAATGCTTTCATCTTGGGGTCAATCCAGGCTGATGAAAATAGAGCATGAGGCAGTGTAAGGCAGAAACATTCTGGTTAGTATTTCAACAATGAACCTACAAGACATTCCTGGTTTCTCTTTCTGTGAAGACAATCAGGTAATTGTCTTAATTGCTTTTAATTTTGCCAAGATCATAACTCCCTCAGTGCATCTGTAATTATGTAGTTGCTCTGCTGCCTGACAAGGATTTTCTGTCTTTTTTAGGCTGTTTTGTGCTTTCTTCCTTTATCAGGAATTAGTATGGACTAAGCTTTGTTCTGCAAATTCAAGAAATTTTTCTGCTAGGCCTACTCTTTGTAAAAATAGTTTGTAGAATATTGGCGGTGGTCAGAAAGAGTTCCTGTAAAAAATTCCCTTAGATTGAGTGTGTGCTTTCAGATGTCTGCTTAGAGTTGTTTTTAATCCCAGCATAGGATTTTGAACCTGCATTGACAGCCTCAGACACCAAACACTGCAAAAGCCTAGTCAGACAGACTCCCTGGAGAGGAGGTCTCCCTTTAGCTGCACTGCAAAAAGCACTTCTTCACCGTCTCTTATAAAAAGAAGAGTAAGGTTGAATGTGAAAAACAGCATTGCAGTATACACCCCCTGGATATACAATTTTCCTTTCACACTTGAGAAATAAAACTGCAACAGGGCTTCTTTCCAAGACATCTTCCACCGCTCCTCCAGCAACCACTCCACAGAGAATGGCTCATTTTGTCACACCTGTCATCTTTTAACCTCTTTGGTAATAAGGTCTGCACAAAGCACCTGCTCCTGTAGCAGCTTCTGTCAGTAGGCTTCAGGCAGAGCCGGGGGGTGCATCTGCCTGGCTTCCAAATTTGCAGATAGATTGGCAGGTACTGTATCAGCTGGTCCTTGGATTTTGGGATAGATACCAATAATGTGCACTTTGTTCTAATCTTCCCATCTGTAACAAATCTGCTTGAAGCCACTTTTGATGGGCAGTTGTGGCTAACTGGTTTGTTTTGGGCATCTGAGATCACTAGTGCTTCCTTCAGATAAGGTATGTTTTGGAGGTTATGGGGCAAGAAGCAATCAAAGCATCTTCGGCTCTTTCTGTGATGAGCCTCTCAACAGCCTCATAGGTGATTTCTCAGGGGAGCTTCCTCAACACCCAGCCCCTCATTTCCCTGCCATAGCCCCTGCTGCCGAGACCTGTGAAGCATGGTATTGCTTCTGCCAGCTTTGCCTGTAAGAAAGGAGCTATAATGGGGAGACATCATCCCAGTGGGGGGGATAGATCATCCCATTGGTGTGGCCTTAGCTGTTCCCATGTCAGAGACTGCAGATGGCAGGCTGAGAACCACTCTTACTAGAGCAGCTATTGGACTCATTGGAGGCTTCAAACAGAAGTCAAAGGTGTTCAAGACCCTCTTTCCTGCCACCTCCTCACTGGGTGGGTTGTGCAGTTATTTACTTTACCTAGCAAGATAAAGCAGCTCCCTTCTAAATAGGCTTGTCCTCAGACCTCCAGCCCAGAAAAGCCTGGATTGGACTCTGGAGGAGTCTTCACTTGAGGAGACAGCCCATGTGTACCCTGCCTTTTGGGGCATGTGTTGGATAGACCCAAGGGATAAGACTTTGCTGTGTTTTAGTTTTAGCCACAGCACTGGACTATGACAAAAGTGTGGGAGAGTGAGCAATGCTTGAGGTGAAACAAGACTGAGTGGCTGAAGCAGTAGAGCATGGCACAAGGAGATGCAATGTATGGTGACCTTTACACATCTTGATTTAAAAAGCTGAATACTTTAATATCTAAAACTTAGTCTTAGGATTTTTTTCTTCCAGTCCAGGATTAATCCCTGTTAAAATAGCTTTCTTGTTTTAAAATGAAAAATACACCTGCTGGTGTCACCTTATAAAAATTGCTTTGGAAAAGGCATGAATTCAATTTAGAGGCCTCTGGCTGAATTCATCAGTATCCAGCCTGACTGCGTGCCCAACACAGGCAGGAAACCAAAGCAATAAAAAATGCCTGTCCTCCTCATTTGTGTATGAGGGCTTGAAAGGGCCCTGCAAGAAGGTGCTGCACCAGGGACCCTCAAAAACACCTTCACCTGAGGAAATATGGCCTTTTGGTGGTGCTCCTGCTCCACTTCCTTTCCTTCTTTCTCCCCCTCTCTCCCTATACCTTGCTGTGAAATCTCACCTCCTCCCACCGTCTCACTGGTGTTGTAATGTACAGTCGGGATTAGGCTGAGTATCCAAATGTGGCTGCAAGGCAGCAGGGTGGTTGCTAGGTCACACGTTTGCTTGCAAGGTGGATCCTTAGAAGGGAAGACAGGAACTGAGCGGTGCAGGAATTGTCCCCATCTCGCTCTCACTGAGAAGTAGATTTTCCTTAATGAAACTCCAACTCCTCTGTGCTAAGAATTTTAAATGCCTTTTCCATTTTACATAAGCAGTGGGATAAATCTTAAAAGTTAATGATTTTGCTGAAGGGGAGAAAAAGAATCATCAGCTAAAATTTGGAAATCTTACTATAATTACCAAACTGGTTGGTTACTGGGAGAGGGATGGCTGGTGAGTGGTTGGAAGAAAAATTAAAGATCAGGACTTGGAGATTCAATATCGAGTTCTGACTCACTTGGTAATGCATGAAAAGTTTCTTAACCTCTTTATGCCTTAGGTTACATTAGTGGTACACAGTAGTACTTAGTTATCTCCCAGGCATTTAGAAGATTTATGAATATGAGGCTTGAAAAGTACTTTGCCATCAGAGAATGAGGGATATTACTATCTACACATGCCAAGAAGCCTTTGTAACCTCAGCACTCCTGGTGAACACTGAACACAGAAAATGTTTAGAAATAGTGATAATAATAAAAAAAGTAACCTGAAAAAATATATGATGCAGTTGGTTTTGGAGACTTGGGCCAAAGTTTAGAACAGTTTAACCATTGCTAATCTAAAACTTCTCATCCTTGTAGAATATTTTTTCTACTGCTGGAGAAAAACAACCATATACTATTCATTATTTTTTAAATGACATTTACAATGGAGTCACTGTACACAAAAAGGCAGCACAGGGTGAGGTGTCATACAAATCCAACTGGAGCCACCAGAACAAGAAACAGGGGAGCAGCAAAACTTCCTTCATAAGATAAACTTGACCCTCAGCAAACTGAGCTAAAGAATTATGTGTTAAAGTCTAAAACTCTTCAAGTGGAAAAACATCCCTTTAAAGCCTAGAATTTTGGCTCTAATTTTAGGAATTTTAGGTTTAACTGACTGACTGTAGTCAGTACAATACTCCACTTTTAGGTACTGCAGGAATTGTAAGTCCGATCCCTTCTAATACCCTGTTGCTAGGAAAAGCTGCATTTGATCTCTTTTCAGGCTGTTCAGATACCAGTGAAAAAAGTCAAGCAGGAAGCAAACGCTTACAAAGCAGAACTTATCTGAGAAACATTTCCCAAGTTGAACTTGTGCTCTTTGTCCTTTTTTGACTCGCAGGAGTGGAGAACAAGCCTAGCTGGGGCTGTGATGGAGGAGTGAAGTAGCAAAGAATAATGTGTGGCTTTGATTACTGCTAGCCGAGCACTACAGATGTTCAGGTTCGACTGTCTGTATAGCGGCAGGCTGACAACTGTGATATGAACAGTTTCTCTGCCAAAGGGAGCAGCAGGATTTACTCGCAGGCTTGCAGGCAGGTAGTGGTATAAGAAGAAATTCCCTACTGTAATGACCCGGCAGCTGTGGGCTGCCAAACAAGTTTGGGAAGGCAGGACTGAATGTCCTGTTGGCATCAATGACCCAAGGTTTGTGGCAGTGAGGAAGTGCCATGGCATAGTCTGTATGTCTTCCTATACTTCGTGATTATTCTTCATTCCTGGAAGACTCTCTGAGTTAACAATTCCCTTAGTTTACCTTGAGTCCCTAGGGAAAATGCAATGGTCTTTCAGAAATGCCATAGACTGTGATGGAAAAGACATATAGGAGACATGAGACTTGGTAGTCCATCCTCAGGAAGAACTGAAGCAGCCAGACGTTTGTTTTCAGACACACTCACACTGCTGAGGATGAACCCCCTCGTGCTGACCAAGACCTTCCCAGTTCCTGCAGGGTTCCTCATGAGGAAGGCTCTCCTGTCTGGGTTCAGGCAGGCGGCACCGGCAGCCTGGCAGGCAGGATCCATGCTGTATGAGCTAAATAAGTGTGGTGGAGCTTCTGCTGATATTAATAATTTAATTCAGATTTGAAAATCAGAGTTAAGGGAGGCTTTTGGCATACTGCTCCTTGTAGGTAGACACCAGAGACATGGAAATAAAAACACACGTGGAAAAGTAAGAAATTGCTTGTTGCTTTAGGCTTATTTTAATTTGTTGCTCTGTAGGCAATGTATCAACCCTTCACTTTGCTCATGTAACTAAAATTATTAGTTCTTCAACTTTGGTGTGTTTTTTTTTTGTTGTTTTGGTTTTGTTGGTTTTTTTGTTTTGTTTTGTTTTGTTTTTGTGGTGGTGGCGGCTCTGGGGCTAAGAAACTCAAAATAATGAATGTCCCATCTGCCAGCAAGCTTAGCTAGTATTACTCAGTTTATAACATGAATGTATGTGACAAAAGGAACCAGTCTTCCTAAAAAGGAAGGGATGGAGAAATTGAATAGCTTAACAAAAGGAAATAGGACACAGAAGTTGAGGATCCTCTGAGCAAGGGGAGATGCTGGAGGTTTTAAACAAGCATAAGTATTTGCTTTCTTCCTTTACCATGGTGTAAGGCATTTGTGAAGGGCATTAGGCAACTTGTGAAGGGATTTGTTCCCATCACACAAACTAAAATGGAGTCCATATGTCCATCATTGAACATGTTGCTCATCATGCAACAGAAGACACTCTTCCTGTTTCCCTCCGCAGGGACGAGTCAGCTGGAGGCCCAGGAATCTGCTGCGTTACCCCATACTGAGAAAATAAGTGGTATGAGAGGGACCATCTTTTCTCCCAAATCCAGGGACAGAAATCATGTTCTAAAGAATGTGTTTGACAATAAGACTGACTGTCCTGTCCCCCAATCCCTACATTGGATGTCAGTTTTGCCACCCATTTCAACCTGCCAGCTCCACCATTCCTAGAGGCAGCCCTTCATTGTGCTGTATTATGCAAAGATCAAGCGGTCACCCAGCAGCTCTGGCTTTTGGTCTTCTGGAAATGCTAGACAAACAGCCATCGTATGCACACACCACAGAGCGTCTCCTGTGCTGGTGAGTATCTGTGACTCCTTGTATGGTGTAGCTCAATCAACGTTCTCCAATCAACGTCCTCCAATGCTTCTCTTTCCAGTTTGTATGGTGGAAATCACAGTCTATATTTCTTCTTTGTGTCATTGGAGTAGGAATTGCTTTGTGTGTTATAATTGCAGAGCACCTCTGGCTAAGTAGGAGAATATTGAGGGTGACTTGTTACAGAGCTGGGGCAGTCAGTTCAGGCTTTGCACCAAACTGTGTGGTCATTCAGACTATGAAGCCAAAGGTTGCTTGGTTGTCACGCAACCTATTTCCCTCTCCTGTGTCTCATCAAGTTCCGGACAAGTGAGACATAGTGACACTAACGGAAGGCTCAAAGTGACCTTATCATGTTGTTAGTGCTCAGGATCATTCTGAAGGAAAACATTTGGTGTGAAGCAGGGCAAGCAGGGATTTGATGGGCTGGTATCCAGATCACTGGAAGATAGTTTGGGACACCCTGCCTGTTGTTTTTTCAGCAGTCACATCAAAGAGTCTGAACAGATGTCTCAAAACATCTTTGCAATGGGAAAAAAGGTGATTTGACTTTGATGCAATTCCATTTCATTGATGACGTTTCATCTTCTGTAATCGTGGAGAGAGAAACATCTTGTCTGGCTGCTCTGCCCTGCTCTTAGACGTTTCCCTGAGAAGCCTCATTCCTGAGATCCAGGAATGTGGGTCTGGAATCAGAAGCAAAATAAACCCATGGGCTAGTTTTGGGCCTCCAGCTCACTGGAAACCAGGCCCAGGCTTGTCATCTCTGCTGTATATCTTCTTGATTTGTAGAAGGAAAGATCAGGGAAGTCTTAGGTGTGCACTTGCCTGTTTATTCCTTGACAAAGCCTTTCTCAAGCATCGTGCTTGATGTGTTTGTGCATTTCCAGCACACTCACCCTGGCTTCTCTTGTCTGGAACAGGCTTCTCAAATTCCTCTACTGCTGCAATGATCTTTTAGAATAAACATGGGGTTTGTGTTATTTTAGTGCACTAGGCAAATAGTGCACAATGTACACGCTCCCTTCCTGCCTCCAGTAGTGGACATCCTCTCTGTGTATATTATCTTTTTGTGCTTGCTTTATATGCTGCTGGGGGTTGCAAGCACCCAAACTGCTTCCCTAAAAGTTCGTACAGCTGGACATGGTTTAGTCACATCAGGATGGTGCTTCATAGACCAAGACCCATTGGCTGGGGATGCTGTGCCCATGCAGCTCCAAGCTGGCATCTCTGCGTGGTGCAGCCCTGTGTCCCATGAGTGTAGCAGTGCAAATTATCTGCATCCCTATACCTGGTGACTGGCTCTTCACGCAGGGGAGTCTGAACCTTGATAATGCACCCTAGTGCTCCTGACTCTCTCCAGGCCTGGGTGAGGAACTCCTTTTCAGAGCCACTTTGGCTGTGGGCTGTGTCTACTATCTACAGCTCTACTCAAGCCTCTGGGCTGGGTCTCCTCACTCTATACATCCCTGCATGCTGTCAGCTCTCACAGATTCCCTTATCTCCCCATCCTATCATGCCTCCCAGAACATCCCCGGTCCTGCACAGATCATGGAGCACATTAGCAATACTTGAGCCAAAGAAAAAAACCAACAGGATTCAAAAGGAGCATAAATTATCTTCACATTTGTATCTGTCTATTGATTTATGCTGCCACTTCAGCACACTGATTTTTTTTTTTTTTCACTCCACTGATCCACCGATTTTTGTAGTGCTGGGAATCCATAAAAGAAAATTAATTCAGTTTAATATATTTGATGTGTTTGTTAGAAAACCCTTTGTTGAGTTTGAATAATTAGAAATAGTTCATTTTATCACCACTCTCAGGTCCTGACTCTATAAATATGAGTTGGTTATAGAGATCTAAAGGTAAAGTTGAAGCCAGTAGCTTATTGGACTATATTCTTATTGGAGCCAAAGTGTGGTGATAAATTGTTCATAAACCACATCACAGAAGACTGCTTATTATGTCTTTGAGTTACATCACTGTCTGCCTAATTGGCTTTGATATTGCTGTGCTTATTTTAGGACACTTCTGATGAGTGAAGAATTTTCTTTCTTCCACTTTGATATAAATGTACTATCTGTAGATCCTTTTGCACTCTGTTCAAATTTTATTCTGATGCTGTGAAGGACATTAAACTAATTTCATTGCATTAATTTGTGCCTGTCTGATTGCTGCCCCATTTCTGTGGGCATGAAGCAAATCATTAGTCAGAACTAAACTGAAGAAATTTAACATAAATATTAAAATATTTTCTGAACAGTAAATGTCAAGTTCATACAGCTAGTTCAGTGGGCTCAGCTCTCCTGTATAGAGGTGAAGTTTGGCCTTGCACCAGCCACAGGTGTAGTTCAGCTGATAGCATCTGACATGAGGCCCTCATGGACCCAGTTAAATGCAGCCAGGAGAAGATCCAACTTGATGGGCTCCGGACCACACACAGGCACCTGAGTGTCCAGCCTGGGGAGTTACAGTTGCTTTGTCTCCAAGATGTCCTGTAATTCCTGTGCTCCTGGCTACTCAACGTCCCAGGAAAGACAGCAAGTGTCCCCCAACCCTCACCCACTCAACAACCCTATGCCATAGTAGCCAGGTGGCTCTGGTTCTCTTACACAGGCAGCTGAGATGGACTGAAACACCATGTAGCTGCAAAGACCTGCAGTTGACATTATTTCAGGCCAAGTTCTCTAACTGTTGGCTGTTATATGGAAGGTGGCAACTGCCCTACTGAGTGTGTCTTTCACTGAGCATGAAAGTCTGAAGTTTTGGAGGCCCAAACAAGATAGTTTAGCCAAGAACGTGTTGCCTTTTCTTGTGGATGCCCAAGGCACCTTCTGACCACCTCAGAGGATTGTAGAGATTCAAGGATTAAGCAGTGTTGAAGAGCAGACAGGCTGCATCAGCACGGGGACTCGAGCAGAAATTAGGCTGCCTGGATGTCACCTGCAGGATCTGATTGAGGAGACAAAAGAACTGTTCTCCCCATCCATCTCCATCCCTTTCAGGAGGACTCTGTTTGAGTCATGGAAAGAGTTTGTCTGGAAGTCTCACTCAGTATTTGGGGATGGCCATATCATGTGGCAAATAGATAAAATATTCAGAAATTACTGTACCAAGTCCTAGAAAACATAAAATAATAATACAACTACTGCAGCCAACAAGTCCTTAGAAAGTTATGGTAAAGTAAGAAAATCCCTTTTGTGTTTGGCTGAAAATGGGGATGCTGTGGACAGAACTCATCCTGCTGGGCTTTACCGCCCAACAGAGAGCAAAGAGGCAGGAAACCTGTGAGCGCCTTAGTTTATTAAGCATCTGTTGTGTCCCGTTGCTTTCATCCCCGTTTCCATGACTGCTGAAGGTCATGATGCCTGAATTTTTAGTTTGTAGTGCCCACTGCCCTCACCCTTCCCTCTTCTGATTCACTGCAAGGTTTTACATTTGCTTTATGTCTTTTAAAGCAATTTGAACTCCTAAATACAGGGAGCAACCATATTCTCCTGACCATGAGACTTACTTGGCTCAGGTGCTTTGTGAAAGGATAGGAATAGAATTCTACATAGTTTCTCTCTACCTTTCCCATCCTTGCACTGCAGATGTTGCAGCTCATGAAAGGGCTGCAGAGATGCTAAGTCAAATGGTCCCAAGGGACAAACACGTAGTCCGTATCTGGCCTTGTGTGCATTAAGTAAGGCCAATGAAATCTGAGCAATATTTAGAGTCCAAAAAGAGCTGGCACTGGGAAAAGTGAGGAGCAAAACAGGTGCAAAGGGAATTTTCCAGAGAGACAAGGAAGAATATGTATCCCTCTTAAAAGTAGTGGGTCTGTTATATTCATAGTGCTTTATTTTAGACTGGTATCCTGGCTTCCAAACGCCTGTTGTAAATTGGATCTGTGCTGATGTGTGCCCTAAGAAAGCTCTCAGAAAAATAAATAGGTGGTTTTCAGTGCTTTCTGCCCTGTAAATACAGACATTTTCCTTTTGAAAATGATACAGAGTTCAATAGTTCAAATGAATCATAGTGACACTCTCAAATTATTTCTTTCAGCAATGTAAGATGAGCTTGACACAAGATATTAATTACTGAGATCTATCTCTGTGTCAAACACATAATCAACAAAGAAACCTGATTCTGACAAGTGAAAAGGGAAACTACCATTTCCAAACTCCTCCTCCTGAAAGCTACCTCCTTCCAGGGATGTTTTCTGGAAGTCACTTCCAGCCTGTTTCTCACAGACTGCAGAGATTTCTGGTCCAAAATTCTTGATTATAAGGAGAGTTTAGTAAAGGAGTACCCCAGCCCACCACCCTTTGTGGGAAGTGGTGTCTCAGTAAGGATGGAAGGATACTTGTGGCACACAGAAGCGTGGTGAGAGCCATGGGCCATTTCAGAGAGGGTCAAGAGCCTCCCCACTGCACTGTGAGGTGTACAGAGCACCACAGCACTGTCTGTGTCATCCATTCTTTCACAAATCTAATATATGACTTCTTCGCATGCTCATTGCACATCTATGATGTACAATATGATGAATATTGTACAGGTCACCTCTTGACCTACAGAGATGGGAAGCAGAAAGAAGGAAACTGGTTTCATTATGCTCAGGATCCTAAACCTGATGGAGCACTTCAGTTAGCTATTTATTTTAGTTTTCCTTTTTGCACTCCCATGTCACTGGAGAGACAGCCAGGAAATCCTTAGACTAGCTCCTGGTGAAGCTCGTGTTACAGCTGTGAGCCATTAATTTGCAGCACGCTGGAGGTCTGCGCTGCGCCATCGCAGAGTGATTAACGTGGCTCTTGGGCACATCCAGTTCTGAAATTCTAACGGAGAGCGGGAATCATGCAGAGCGACACTCGGTTGTGTTTGATCAGTCCGGATGGCATTTCCTGCTCTCTGTCTCCACTAACTGACTATATGTATTGATCTGAAGTTTTGGCAAGAATTTGATATGAGAAGTTATAAGGTAAATGTGTGCAACAGTTGCCATATATCATGAACCCTAATGAACTACCTGCATGCCTTCCTGATGTCTCTGGGTAGAAAGCCAGAGTATATCTAGTAAATAAATTGCTTTCCACAACCGCCTTCAAGTCTGCCTCCTTTAAATGAGCATGGATGTGAAACACAGCTGTGAACCTATGCCACAATTTTTCATTTTAATTTGTGATTTTATCCAAAGCAATAGTCTTCCCGAAGCTGGCTTCATCACAGTTCAAAGGTGTTCAACAGAACATTAACTATTGCTAGTGCAACTCCTCAGGTTTTCAGCTTGCTGGGAGAACTGCTTGTTGCTGTTTTGCATTCAGGGCTGGCCGTGTGCTACTTGGGCTCATTCCACTTCCTCCCAGATTCATATTTAAGCGGGGTCATCTCTCAGGAGGAAGGCTAAGTTAACTTGCTGAAAAAGCAAAGAGCTTTCTTTTCATAGAATGAAATTGCAAGTCCCTTTCAATCTCATTTACATGGCTGTTACACCAGTGTGGACACCTGATTTACAGTGCTGCCTGATTTACAACTCTCCAAGATCAGATTTAGTCCCAAGAGTTTCTTGAGCCAATGCAAGTGGAAACGTAGCTGAAGAAAAGAAAATGAAAAGGAAAACACAGCGTAATGGTTGCTAATGAGAGGAGTAATTATGGTTAACTGCTGATTCAATACATAACATGACTGAGCTAAAACAGCGACATTCAGATTTATGTCTGGGTGCAGCAAAGGGTGGAGGGATGTACCCACCTTCAGATGTGAATGTGCCATGTGCTACACCTAAAGCTGAGTTTCTGCAGAATCACTCTGCTAAGCTGAGGTCCAGGAAACCAGTTTCTCCTTTTGTGCTTTCATTTTCTTGTAGGGTCATGAAAAACTTGGCGGGCAAGTGCAAACCCACTTCCTTTCAGGCTGCTAACCTGATGGAAGAAAAGAAAGCACTGGCATGCTCTGGTTCTGAAGATGTTGGCACCACTGATTCACTGCCTGGGTGATTTTTGCTTTTCATTGTTTATTAAGATTACAGTGAGTTGGCACCAAAACCATGAGGTCAGGAGTCCCAAATTAAGCAAATAAATACACTTTCACATCCACTTTAAAAAAATTTCTGCAAATATGCTTTTCAATGAGAACAGATGGTTCCATCATTTCTGCTTCTGCAGAATGTTTTGTTTTGGTAGGATACAGTCATTATCTCTGTCTCTGTTGTTTTTCTTAAGCTTTTGCTTTATTTCAGTTTTCACCATTATCACATCTCTGGGTGTATTAGAACCCAACTCTGTGACTGCAAGGAAGAGAAAGTGGCTTTACCAATTATTTTCATAATGACTTCAAATACTTATGGTTTTCATTCCGATTTGCAATGAAATAGCAAAGTTTCCTGGGCCTAGAAATTCTCATCAGATCTCATTTTAAAACTATGGACCAAGGGACACCATTTAAAGCACTAGATAAATAACTTGCATGCAATGCCTGCACTGAAAGAAGATGAATTACATGTGCTTCCTTCTCTCATCTTTGTCTTGTAGACCATCTTGTTTGATGGACAGTCAAGCAAGGGCTGAAATGTGCTTTAGAGAGATTTCAATAGTTTTTTTTTTTTTTTTCTCCTTCCTGACCAGTGGGATTTGACTTGCAATGTTTAGCACAGAACTGTACACTCCATTCGGTACAACTTCAAGAGCACAGTAATTACAGGAATAAATCACCAATATCTGCTCAGTGTTTGTGGAAATGAAGATTATAAAGCACTAGAGAGCTGCAAGCACTAGCAGCTAGAGAAGATGGTGCTGGAAAGTAGTTTGTCTCTAAACTTACCTCCCTAAGGAAGACAGTTAATTATGATAATAATATTCTTATTCTTTCATTTCCTGGGGGACCAGAACTTTGGAAATGGGTCTGAGCAGTGGTATAGGCAGACAAATCTAGAAATCCCCCAAATATAAAAACTGTAGTATTCAAGGCATCACCTTCCAGAGAGAAGAGCATGGAAGATAATTTTCCTACCCATCTCAGGCACATTTGGATCTTGACCTTTAAAAATATTCCAGCTTTTGGTTCCTGTGGAACGTAGGGGAAGTTAAAATGTCCAACAGATGTTTATGTCTGGTATGTAAAGCTGTTTTTATGCTCTCTGTCCTCTTGAAGGAGTCACACCTAGCCCAAATTTACAGCCACATTCACTATTCAACAAATTTAGTTTGGATTGCTTTATGTGGGATGCAGAAGCCTGCAAGCTTGACCCTCTTCCTGCCTCTCCTCCTCTCGTCCCAGACATAAGCATGGCAATACTCAGTATTGCAGCAATGTGTATTTGTGCATGCCACCTCCCAGTTGTGGCTCCAAGCAGTACATTACCAAAGAGGAGATCTGCAGAAAAAATTCTGTTGTGTACAGACACTCAACCTTTGGGGGCTTTTTTGGTTTGACACGCACTAAAGCTAGTAGGAGCTCAGCTACTCAGGAAAAGCAAATTTGTTACAGACAGTTGTTGAGATTAAATGCATCACTTCATCACCCTTGAAGGTTTTTGGAATTGTTCCACACCTCCCTCACATTTCTTGAAGAAGTCCTCACAGAAGGATCCACTGTGGCTCCTTCCAGCGCTCGCTGGAATTGAGAGTCAGGGCAGGAAGAGGGATAGCTGATAAGGCACAACAAATCATAAAGGAGATACCTGGAGGGTTTTTAGGCAGTCCTTGAACATAAGGATTGAGTTTCTGCAGTCTTCAGTTGACTTACACTGAATGAGGAGTGCAGCTGGCCTACTGGTATTGATTTAGACTACCTTGCCAAGGAAAAGCTTGTTACCCATGCAGGACTGTAGAGTCTCCAAGTCCCTCTCATTTCATAAATGAGAGCAAGTGCCTAACATTTGTATCATCAAGCTGGCTATTTTCTTTCTGTGATAATTGCGAATGTTAAGGCAAACAAGAAGCAGAATCTATTCTGTTTCTTCAAAATTTTGGATAATAGAGGTTCCAATCTGTTTAAATCTGGAACCACTCAAATGCTTAAAAGACATCAAAACTAATATAAAATATTTTATAAATATACTTCAATACAACTCATTCATTTTACTTTGATTAAAGTAAGAACAAATCTCTCGTGACATTTTCAAAACAAAATGGGACAACCTCAATAAGTCATTTACTCTTTCTCTATCTAATAATAGTTTGAAAACAGTATCCAGAGAAGCATTTCACTTTCAATGAAACTGCAAGGAAAATCTTTTCTGGCTAAAATATTTCAACCAGCTCTGGAATTGAAAACGTACTGGGTTAACATTTATTTTACAGACAGTCATATCTATTTCCTGGCAAGACCACCTGGCTGGTGAATACCAGGGGATAAAAACGACATATACAAGTCTCAGGATAAAGGTTTCTGTCACAAATAAATCAATGTCCCAGCAGTACATAAATGGAAAGTGGGAGAGGAGAGACTGTAAGACTGTGATCATGTGAATTTATTAGAATTCAGGTCATGCTGATGTATGAAAAATATTGTCGGGGAACAATAATTCACTTTACTTTGGACTGGATAGACTAGGAAATATGGCATCTTGCCTGAGTTTTCAGAGCTGGTATTTCATATGTATGGGAAATGTGAAATTCACTCTGTCAGTAAGGAATGAAGCTGCATGGCAGTGAAAATCTGAGGCTTACCCAAAACTTTCAATGTCTAGTGACACTGCATTTTTAATGGAATCTTATTTTTGGAAGGGTAATCAAGAAATATCTATGTCTCTTCAAAACTGGGCACCCAAAAAGTGTGGAACACATCTTAACTTAATAAGTCTTAGTCTTAGTGTTTAGTTCTAGACTCTGGAAGAGAAAGCAGGTACCAATACTTCTCTGGATAAGAAGAGATTCCATATTTGTAAGTAATGTGTATTTTTAAGTAATTTAGCAGTTGTCAACACTGGTTTACAAGAATAGTAGACAAAATCACAACAAATAAATATGATCTTTTTATAGGACTTTTTTTACCATCTTGGTTTCCCATTTTCAGACACCTTATTCTAAGAACTTTTGTTTATTGACCAGAAGTGGGCTTCATCAAGTTTATTAGCATGGTGTCAAGTGACATCAAGTGGTCATTTGAAGAAATCATTTGTGTCTTTCCTTCGAAGCAGTGGTCTTAGACTGCTCTGCAGACCCCCCAAAGGCTGAGATGCACAGAAACATAGTAAGAGCTCAGTATTGATCCTTGCTACTGTATTAAAATCAAACATTCATCAATGTGTCCACTCAGTGCATGTACTTTGTGCAGTATGTGAAAGAATATAGTCTTCCCATGATTCCACTGAGCCAATATTTGGGAACCAAATCCTTGAAATTGCCCAGGATTTCTCTGCTTCCTCTATCAGCTATATATGTTGGTATCAGCTAATACATTCATATATTGAAACAGAGCTTATTTCAATAAACTTCATATTCTGACCTTAACAAATCTATGGTCCTGACCATCAATGTTCATTTCACAAGCATCTGGGAACATTTGTAAAATGCAGGTGGGCCATGTTCTAGGGGAGTGGGTGAAACAACAGGCTTGACACCTGAGCAGCCCTGAGCAACCTCTCTAGGACACCCTGCCTGAGCATGTGGGTGGGACTAGACCATCTCCAGGGATCCCTTCCAGCCTCATCCATTCTGTGAGCCTGTGAATCTGTTTGGTTGCAACAATATTGAAATACTTGTTTTGAAAACACTTTCCTGTGTTGGTTTGTTGGTTTGTGTTTTTTCCTCAGAAGGTCTCTATCCTCGCAACATGGCTCCAATCTGCTAGAATGTCATTTTCTAGTGTAAAAACAGTCGTTCACAAGACTTTCAACTCCTGTAGTTCCCAGAGTATCTGTGTGAAAAACTTCCAAATCCATAATAATCTGCTCAGCTCTGGGGGCAGAGACACCAGTACTTGAAAACTTGCTGCCTAGACTGGTTCTTGATTTCTACCGGGTCTGATGTATTACTAACTAGATTCTGTGCATGGTTTTCAGGGTGGCTTAAGACAACAAAAGTGTTACAAATTCATCTCAGGTATTCTTTATGCAAGTTGTTGCTGTCTCAAAGTCTCAGAGTCCTGTTGACAATTAATTGCAGCAATTTTTATATTTTCATCTCTACTTTTAACAAGTACTTTAGGTTTAATAAGCCTGGTAACTAGATTAATGTCATCTCATATATTTCTCTGGCTTCCCTTGTGATGTTCTGATGGGATTACATGGCTTCAATCTTTTTTTCAGCTGTTAAGGTTGTAATGATAAATATGTAATAGCACAGAAGTGAACAGCCTACTAAAAGTGCTGTTAAGAAGTTGTGAATTGGGATTGCTTATAGCACCTGTTGTATTCCTGATCTGTTCAGAAGTGATTTGTTTTTCCTCAGCATTTCAATTAAGGTACGTTGAAATCATTTGAGGTATAACTGTTAGACATGACACATTTCTCTACCTTTAGAGGTTTGGTTGGTGTGGGGTTTTGGTTTTTTTGGTTTGTTTTGGTTTTTTTTTTTTTTTTTTTTAAAAAGAGCTATCTTGTCCAGGAAGTAGGAATATTGACACATTCAGGCAGTGTTTCTTACTCTGTAATGTTCATTTCTACCAAAGATTCCCTGTGTGTCTGATAATTTGAAAGAAAAGAGAATAGAACTTTCCTGCAACTTTGGAAAAAATAGTGACAGCGTTTAATGCTCTGTGGTGACGGGATGGCTCCAGGCACATCCAAGTAATGTGTTTCTGTGTTACTGGAGAAGATCTTCTACAGGACCTTGCTTCCAGCTCCTGTGAGAGGGACCCACAAGTGTGAGGGGCTAGAGAGAAGCTCTAATGCTTATACAGTGCGTTAGGACAGAATCTGTTCCCATCATATCAAGGTGCCTCCTGAATGGTACCATCATATATTGATGCTCAAGATCATCAAGAGATGAAGGGACCAGTTCCATCCTTTAAAGATATCCATAGAGAAAGCTATGACAGCTCTCCAGTTCCTGTCCTGTTCCAGACAAAATCCCTGAGAAACTGAGTTGCTATATTAAAAAAAAAAAAAAAAAAAAAGGCCAGAGAAGGTAGGCCTCATCCTGTAAGGGCCTTATCCTGTAAGTGTATCTTAGGTGTGGCTCTAAACAGAGCAGGCATTTCCACAGTCACTGCCCCACCTAATTTCTAACCAGTCTTTGGCAGAAGTGAGAAGTTCAGTATTGGAAAGAGTAGTTTTGACGTTGGGCAGAAACAATGTCCCGAGGTAGGTGGAAGAGGTTGGCAGCATGGAGTTTCTGTTGAGCAGATCTTTTCTGACTTGTAATTTTGAACTTTGGGTCAATTTTGGATTTGTCTCCTGCTCTGCTCACCCTCTCCTGTAGCAATGAAGCAACTTTAAACACTACTGGAGAAAAGGCACCAACTGACTTAAGAACAGGTCCTGTTTTATACCATGCAAATTCAGAGTGTGGGAAACTTTGGCTCAGTCCCTCAATGCAGGTTTTCAGATATCTGTACTTTTATTGCAGCTCATCCCACTTCAACCTGGATAACCAGCTACTGAATCAAAACTTTAAAGTTCCAGCTGTGCTTCCTGTCCCAGTGTACCATGTAAAATTATGTTTGTATCAGTCATTGATCAAACACTCAAAATGTCACTTAGCCATTTTACAATCACCGTCCTACGCATTTTACCTTCTCATCTTGAATTTCTTCCAGATGTTTCAAATTCTTTAAAATCTTTGTTTTTACAGGAGCAGTAGTGCTTTTCCCAACAGGTAAAACTATTTCCATTCCAGGTATTTGCTGAGCAGTTAATAACTATGTCGTATAAATCAAATGACCTACTGCTATCTGAAAAGCAATGGAAACTTTTCTATCAGTGGGAATGTGTCAGTATTTTAATTAAATGCAAAATAATTCTCATTACATCTAACAATGCAAGTAGAAGAGGTTTACGTTTTATCCAAATAAATGAGCAAACAGTCCAAATCCCGAGAGCAACAGAATGAAATGGAATTAAGCTGCCTGTGATGGTTCCCCCCTAAAATAATAATTCCTGGCCTCTGTATCACAGGTGCTTCTGTTTTTCAATTTATTTCTTAATTACATTTTCCTTTCAGAATTTTTTTCTGACTTCCCAGTGCCATAACTCATCTATCTCTTTTCCTTCCTTTCTAAAAGTTACCTTAGACTCAGTCAGAAATGTAAGTGGGGGAGCAAGCTGGAGCACTGATTGAAATGGAAAATGACATCACTGTGTTAAGGTCCAAAATAACAAATGGAAAAGTTTCCAAAAGGTAAAGAAAAAAAAAAAAAAAGAGTCATGTGTACAAAATGTCATCAAAGTACCCTTCGGTTGAGTCAATGTTATCCTGTACTTTAAACCACTTCCACAGAAGAGTCACCAAAAGCCTTGGCATGTGCATGAGCTTTAACAGGCTTGCAAAGCACAACAGGGCGTATGACGAAGCACTGCTGCATGGGAACGGTGAGGTGCCCGACAAGGGGGATCCAGGCTCTGAGATTTCAGTGCGTGGGCACCTACAGAGGGCTGCAGGTAGAGGATCCACAGCCAGGAATTCACACCTGCACGTGGAGTCTTATAGCAGCTCTACACTATGCCACCACCCTGGGTACAGGCTTTGCTCTCCAGCATCGCAGTGTTGCTCTGTGTTTTCAGAGCGGTCCAATCACACGGCAATGCCCTACCTTTTGTCAGGCTTTTAGGGAATATCGATGCTGTTAGATGCAAGACAAGGTCATTAAATGAAAGACAGCTTGAGCACTGGACCTCTATCATCCACACTGATAGCTGATAACTCACTCTCCAACTCTGCCTTGGACCTCTCCAACTCATTTCTAGAAAAATTTGGGACAGAAAGGGTAAAGTGTAAACAAAATAGATGTGAGCCAGCTGGTTCCACTTGCTTTAGGTGTCTGAGGCTGTTTCCTTTAGCAGCGCAGACATGGCCTAAACAGCTTTCTGGAGGAATTGCTTGTTTGGCATTGTATCTCAAAATAATGCTTGCAGTTCTTTAGGGCGGAAAGTTACTGGTGAGGCATTGAGTTTGGGATCTCTGTTCATTCAGAAGCTTCACAAAGAGACATGAGGTAGCTTCTAGTATCAAGATCCTGAACTCTTTGAAATGAGTGGTAGAATTTTTGAGCAGTCCGTCATAATATGTTAGTGCCTTTTCTGTCCTGTTCGTATCCCATAGGCGCTGTGCTCTATTGAGATGTATTTTTGCTAACAAAATCTGAAAGCCTATTAGGAGTGACTTTTGTGTCTTTATCAGCAAAAATGCAGATTTAATCTGATATGAAAACTACTAATCCACTAGGACTTGGACATTTCATTAGCACGGAGAGAAGCTTTTATTGCCTGCTCAAGCTCATAAGCTTGTCTCCAACTGGAAGGAAATGGCACGTAGTTTGAAATCCCAGAGTTGGGCAGTACATGTGCTCAGGTGCCACGTCAATCTCACTTGCCCCAGGGAATGCTTGTAGCACTGTACTAAGCCTATGCTTAAAGGTCACACGAGGAGAGGCTGCTACTCGTCATGCTGCTCTGCAGCCAGCAGCTTTGCCTCTGCAGTCATTGTGCTGGGAGCTGAAGTGTTGCTTGGGAAAGTGCTACTTGAGTAGGAATAGATACTAAGCTACTGGCCAGCTAAGCTGTCCCTATGAGCCTCTGACATCAAGGAAGCAGAGAAAGGAAAGGAAAAGTAATTTATTGAGAGTCACGGGTGAGGACTTGGCTGGATTTTCCACCTAACAGCACCAGTTCCTGCCTTAGAGGGATGAAATAGTGAGTGACTCACTGGAGGAAGTCTTGCATCCTTTCTTCCTACTGCTGCTTTGTGCTGTCCCACCCACGCTCTGCTCACAGTCCCTTTGGCTCTATATCACACTCACCAGTGCTCTGCCTCCCTTGTCTTCTCAGGGGGAGAAGACAGGATTGACAGTACTGCAGGATTGACAGTACTGGGATTGACAGTACTGCCATCCCACCCCTCTCTTTCCCCTTCTCCTCTCTCTGCCTCTACATCCACCTAACTGGGCTTTCCTATGCCACTACTCCTTCTCTTACATGGTTCAGCCAGGTTTATCCTCCTTCTCCCTTTTCCCAGTCTTAGGAAGGGCTTTTCTTTGTTATCTCTTCTTCATAAGCTGTGAACAGCATGGATTTGAGTCTTGAATGAGGGCATTTCTTCAAAGTGCTCCTGGAGTGGACAAGGACGTTTAGGGATGGCTCTACTTCTAGAAAGAAAAGTTCAGTCTACTGTTTTCTCCCCCTTAATCTTATAATTCATCCAAGGTTAGAAAAGATTATATATAGTCTATTACTGCCACAAACATGGTGTAGATCTGCTGCGGGAAGATTTATGTGTAGTATTGGTCGAAAATGGCACGAGCTGGTCCCTGCTGCATCTTCTGCCACTATTACTCGGGTGATGGAGCTGCACTTACAGGGTATTAGGGGAATTCTGATGAACAGTACTGCAATCCCACCCCATCAAAATCTAAATATTGATGCTTTATTCAACCTCAAGGCTGGAATAAGGTTATTCAGAGCACCTAGCATTAGACTCCTAAATCTGAAGGGCAGTCCCCTGTATTACCAATGCCCCTGTATTCCCAATGGAGGGACACTGCCTCCCCTAAAGAGCAATTCAGTGTGGTGATACTACCTCTTCAGACCTGCCTCCCCACTTACTAGCAGAATACAAAGTTCTGTTGTCCCTCAGCCTCTCAACTGCTTGCCTTTTGAGTTGTACCTTTAACTTGAGCAATCCGATAGCAGAAATATGTCACTGAAGTAAAACTCAGTAGCCTGATGCAACAAAATATGGTCCTGATCCACAAGTACAGGATTCATTAGCAAAAAACCAAAATCGTCAGTGTATTTATCTGACCATTTCAGCTGTTACACAATAACTATTTGCAAATCCAGGGTTATGTCTCACAGCTGGCGCAGCCTGGCTTAGATAAATATAAAACTTGCTGTAAGGGAATAGCTCGTAATTGGGTTATGCACAGTGTTTTAATTAGATTTACGTAAATGCATACAATGCATTGCAGAAATCAATAGCTTGAAGAGCTTCTTTGTTTTTTATTGTTTAATTCAGCAACATCAAGTCAGCTGAATTTAATAGCATGCTTACATTTACCTCAACCCTCCAAAAATGGCACTCTTAACATGACTGGTGGTATGTTTGAAATGTGCTGTGCTGCATAATGAACTCCACTGAGTGGGTCCATAGCACGATGCTCTCCTTTATCAGCCTGGCTGCTTGTAAATTTGGCACTTGCAGACAGTACCTGTCCAGTACAAAGGAAGGAGGTAGGAAGTATTTTAATTCTAGGAAGAATTTAAGGATTAAACCAAAGCTGTGCCATCCAAAACAGTACAGGTGAATAGTAATTAATCTGACTTGGTAGGCTGACATGAGCTTATCAGTTACTGGAGTTAAAGCATTTACCATCTCTGCAAATGGAAGCAATAGTAGAGAGTGAAGTGAGGTCTTTTTATTATGACTAGAAGTAAAAGCCTACACATATCATGTTTCATAGATACGGTGTGCTGATTTTCGGCAGAGATCTTAAGGAAAAAAATTGTTTCATTATTTATTTCAACTGAGAAATTGAAATAGTTAAAAATAATTGCTTTGTTATTTACTGATAAAGACTTTCTTGTATATATTCTTCAACTGAAAAGAAAAGGGCAGAAAGAAACCAGTATTATCAGCTATTTCTTAAAAGGTACTAGTTCAAGTGCAGTGTGAGATGGATTTAAAATACTCTGAGGGTCCCAAGTAGCTCTGTATTGCATTTTTTAGGGGAAAAAAAGTAGCAGAGGTTATTTTTTTTTTCTGTTTTGTTTCCTACCTCAATGTGGTCTGATTGGCACTACTGCTTTTCCACACTTGAATGTCATAGTATAGCCCCACTAGGCAGCTAAGCATCCCGGTGGCATGGGAGAGAGAGTTGGAAGAGTGAAAGTGAGAAACCTCGTAGGTTGAGATAAAGACAGCTTAACAGATAAAGCAAAAGCTGTGCACGCAAGCAAAGCAAAACCAGGAATTCATTCTCCACTTCCCATCGGCAGGCAAGTGTCCAGCCATCTCCAGGAAAGCAGGGCTCCATCACATGTAACAGCGACTTGGGAAGACAAACGCCATCGCTTCCAACTTCCCCCCTTCCTCCTTCTCCCCCAGCTTTATATGCTGAGCATGACATCATATGGTATGGAATATCCCTTTGGGCAGTTGGGGTCAGCTGTCCCGGCTGTGTCCCCTCCCAGCTCCTTGTGCACCCCCAGCCTACTCGCTGCTGGGGTGGGGTGAGAGGCAGAAAAGCCCTTGGCTCGGTGTAAGCACTGCTCAGCAGTAACTAAAACATCCCTGTGTTATCAACACTGTTTTCAGCACAGATCCAAACCACAGCCCCATACTAGCTACTATGAAGAAAATTAACTCTCTCCCAGCCAAAACCAGCACACTGAAGAAGCCTTTCTGCCTTTAGGAAAACTTTTACATAAAATAAGGGTGAGACTTTTAGAACAGCTTGGTATTGGGCTTACTTACAGTCAATGGAAAGCAACTGCCACCAAGTGTTTCAAAGCTCTTACCTTAAAAGATCACTTTTACAGAGAAAACTATGGCTTTCCAGGAACATCATCAAATGCAGAGTTATGCACTCAAAGGTTAACTGCCGGGTTTAAAGAGCTTGTGCAAGGTCCATTTTTGCAGACTTTTTATGAGACAGTCTTTAATCGACTGATCTAAACCTCCTGCCTTCTTCAGTACCTCAGTGGACACCGTTCATTTCTCCTTGCTGGACAAAGAGTAATTTCAAGCCTTTTTTGCTGCTATTTAGCCCCAGGATATTGTTCCTCACTAATCAGGTTTTATAACTGTAGTAACATGACCAGATTTCTGGATGTCTGAAGATGCTCAGAGAGTTGTAATGGAAGTTTCCAAAGCATCATTATTTTTCCCTGGAAATCCCAAACAGATCCTTCTGTTCTTCAATCTATAAGCCTGAGCTCTTCAGCCCTACCCCTCCAACTTGGTTTTTTTGGTCTCTTTTTCCTATTGTACTGTTCAATCCTGTCCTGTCCCCTTCTCCCCGGTTCAGACCCTGTCTTGTCTCTTCATTCTTTCTCCTCCATTCTGTTGCTTTGCTGGATTCTCCTCCCAAACTCGTCTCCCCCTTTTTTTCCCCCAACCCCTGCCCCATCAGTGCTTCATGGTTTGGGTGGGTTTTATCCCCTTCATCTCAGCTGCTTGTCAACCTAGCCATCCTCCTACAGCCTTTCTGTTTGCCCAGTCAAGTGCTACACAGCCCTTCAGCAGTAACTGAACAGAAAATCCAGCTCTACTTTCACCACTGCGGGCTGCAGCATGTGGCATCCCACGGGGCCACGGCCTGTGCTCCACACTAGTTGCATGTGAGAGGGATCACACATCTCAGAGGCTGTGCAATCTTCTGAGACTGAAGCTGCCACCTTCAAAAGTATCAGCAAAGTTAGAAAAATCCACTGAATTGAGCCTTATAATTTGGTGGGTTTTTACAGCAGCAGGAAAAGGCAGAGCTGTGACCCCAAAGATCACACCTGCACTAAATTTTAGTATGCTAATGGTTTCTAATGAAATTAAGCAAAGTAAAACAAAAAGGCTTGCCAATATTATTTTAAGACAGCAAAGAAAAATATGCTTCCTGTTCTCTTTTATTCTTGTTTGAAAGCTCCCAACTTTATTCTTAACTGGTTTTCAGAAAAAAAATGAGAAAAAGACAAACTCACAATAACCAAAACCAAAAGCCTAAGCAACCCTTGCCTTAGATGAATTCTCAGAGTGGAAAATTTTAGTGATAGTATGGCAAGGCTGTAAGAAACTGAAAACTGGTTTACCTAAAGGAAGTGTTGTATTTATCAGGCCTTGCATGCATGCACACCCCACCCTCCCCCCCACCCCCCGAAACAGCTCAGAGACCATCTTGCTTTCTGTAAGTGATATTTCCCTTCATTAAACAACAAAGTTGGTCTTGATGAATGCATACCATTGATTTAATTCAAAAACCAAAAGCCATATGTATCCTCAACAATGTTTGCTGTTAACACTGATTTATACCATCATAAAAGTTAAATTTAAATTTGATGAGAGGATGGGAATTGTCATTGTTGAGGGCTAAAGCTTTCATTCTCTCTAGAGTGCACAGCAGTAGCTCATTTATACTTACACAGGTTAAGAAACGGGAAATGTGAGGACTATGAAAACAAACAGTAGAAATAAAGTCTTTGGATGAGCTAATTTATGATTTTCCATGTTTGCCACCTAGTTCTGTTAATTTTCCTTCTCTTTACTTTTTTTTTTTCTCTTGTCCTTCATATTGTGCTGTCCACAGTGACACTGTAGTTCCAAAAAATCAGGTGGTCTGATGGGTCTGGTGAGACCTGTCTTCATGCAAAACTTCTGCCAGGTGGACTGATGCTGTAGTCAAAAGTATCCAAGTAAATATTGTTGGGTTTTTTTTTAAAACAAAACAAAACAAATAATGTAACAAAAAACAATGGTGAAGACAGCTAATAGTGTTCTGTGTTTGAACATCTTCATCAGACATATCCTGAAAATTATCCTGGTTGTCTCAATGGATTGAGAACCAGTTACCAAAAGGTAGTTTTCAAGAAGGAAGATTTCAGGTGCCATTTATATCAATTCACAACCTTGTGTTAAGCAAGAAAATTTACAGTCACTAGAGCTGTGCAGACCAGACTTAAAACATATAATCTTAATTAAAGAGATTTAAATCAGGGGTTAGATAAAATACAAGGAGACACTTTGGCTCTATAAGGAGAATTGTATCATGACCTGGCCATAGATACAGAATTTGCATGTGGCAATAAATACGCAAATGTGTCAATAAAGTATTTCAAATGAAAACAACAACTACTAGAATAATAATAATAAAAAATCTTTCAGTTCAGTCTTTGAAAGAGTATGAAATAAATTCCTTTGTAGAAATTTGAAAATATGCCCAGGCAAGGTATATATGAAAAGAAATCTGAATTTGAGGTGGGAACATGCACCTGTCCTATAAAAATGGTGGGGTTTTTTTTGCAGAATAAGACATTCTTCAAAGAATTTTATAAGACTCAGTTTATGCAGAGAAATGCTAATGTTATTGTGTAAAGGAAGCTGCTGGGCCAACTCAGATCAAGTTTGGACTGCATCCTATAAAGTCTGTCTGGTTAAAACAGGAGTAAGCATATGCATTTTTTGTTGCCTGGATTTCAACAGTAGTCTCCAAAATAGCTTGGTTCAATATCTGGCAGACAGGGAACAAGGAAGAAAAGCTGAATCTTCAATAAAATTGTCACTTGTATTCACAAGAGTAATATAGACCCAAGTAAGGTACTTTGAAACTGCACAAAAGAACAAACAGGAAGATGGAACAAGAGACAGTCAAAACCACAAGGAAAGATAAATAAGGGTCAGTGCCATGGTGGACTTGACAGATCCCCTGAATGAAAAAAGCAAATCAGTCCCACATGGCAGATAGGAGCCAATAACAAGTGAATGATAAGGACAGGAGATGGCAGAAGAAAGAAGATCCTGGGCTAAGAACTTGAAGAAATGGCACAAGGAAGTGGATACAGGAGAATATTGGTTACATGTAGTTTTCTTACTTGCAGTACATGGGGAACATATATAGTGTATTCTGTCATCCTTAAAATTAAAGTTGGGTGGCTGGTGACCTGGTTTAGTTGCTTGGTGAGAAGAGTAACTGCTTGTGGTGTTCGTGAGCATACGTTAACCCACCTCCTTTGAGCCCTAGCTGGTGCATAGACATGAAACATTCCTTCACCTGACCAGCCAGGTGGAGAGGGTGAGCTTTCCCTCCATCAGCTGGCCCAAAACTGTGGTGGTCCATAACAGAATGAGCACTCTGAAACTTTCAAACCTGCTATTATCCCTTTTATATTTCATTATTTAGTCCTGGCGTCTTCCAGCTGAAATTGTTCTGACTGTGTAGTAGGGCTAGATTTTTCCACTACATATCTCACAGAAATCCATAAAGCATAATTTTCAGAAGGAATGTTATTGGTTTTCAAATTGGGCTGTTGAGAATCTAAATTAATGTGATGGCAATACTTTCATTGTGAAAGGTTGCAGAGAAAGGAGCCCACCTTTCACTGATTTCTTTTTTGCTCATTTTTCTGTCTTAAGGAGGAGTCAGGCTTTCTGCAGTCATCTGGGTCTGATGATTATTCCTGACATTGGTCATGTTGCTCTGGAATGCTCTGAGGAGATGTCTTCACAGCGCCTTGGGAATAGCGAATGTTGGTAATGCTGTGGCTAGTGGCTCTTCCGAGGACATGGGTCTGGATTGCTCCTGGTCAATGGTTGCTAACAATAAAGAGATCCAAAAAGATGGTAGTTAGGTAGTACAATTAACAGATCCTTGGCCAGAAAGAATCACCCAGATCAGCCAGTCTCACCACTTGCATAATGAAAGCCAGATTCAGGCAGCAATTTATGTACGAAGCTCATAGCTCTTCCTGTAGTTGCTTTAAATTCTTTTAAATGAGGTTCTGTGTGTTCTTAGATACAACAAGGGATGGTGAACCCACCACTTGCCAGCCATAATTTTGGGAAGACAGTGACTGTCAGCACAACAGCAGTGCTCTCTCTTCTCCAATGTGAACTGGTACAGTGGCCTGCACGCTGGCTTTTGCAATGTCTTTCACAAGCAATGAAATTTTCACTGATTAACTGGGACATCTTCCCCACCATGATCTTGGCTATGATCTTCATCACTTTCTATTGGTTTAAGTGAACAGATGGCACTGAAGTCCCCTGACTATATTTGTACCGTGAAAATGTATGGGTTGCATACTGCCCAGGTGGGATACTCAGTGGGCTGAAGGGATAGCAAAAGGCTATAGTGTGGAGATATTAAAGGTTCTTTGTTTATGTCATCTGAACTCATCTGAGGATCCCCCTGGCCAACAGAAGCAAACCAGCTGTGAGTGGGTTCACCACATGTGCTGGCTCAAAAGCAGTTCTACTTCAGTAAGCTTTGGAAATTTGGCCTTGCACAGACTTCAAGGAACTTAAATCTTTTAAGTTGTCCACAGAGGAAAAATTAAGAACGTGTTTTGGAAGTAAAATGCTTTAGTTAATTTCTCCTTTATGTTCATATAACATGCAACTTCTTAAAGCAAGAATGAAATGTTTAACTTAAAAAAAACCCTTGAAATAGTACAGTGTGACATTGTCTGCTTTTTTCTTTACTTCTGTTTGTTTCCAAAGATAACATATTGGCAGAATCAATATGATTTTAGTATCGATTCATACTTCTGTTGAGCTGTAACAAGCTGCCCATGGTGTTTGCTGTAGTTAGTTACATTCAGGTAGTCTTTCAGACAAACTCAGACTTACCTGAATTCATTCATGGGAAAGGGTGACCACACACCTGGGGCTGGCAGCTCCACTTAGTAAGAGAAAGAATCTGCCACCCTTTCTTCCAAGGGTTGGTTTTGTATACTTTAATTAGCGCCAGTTATTTCAGTGAAACTGTCTGTGCAGTAAGGTACTTCTAAATGTTCAGAAAAGTGATAGAATCTAGCTCTACCTCATTAGCATGGCTGTAGTGAAATGGTAAAGGCAGAATAAATTGCCTGGTATAATTATGTATATGCCAGATGTTCTTAATCATTCCACTTCAAGCCTCCTTTGCTAACTGCAATTTTAAGCCTTTTCCGAATCTAAAGGAATTGGTAAACATGAGTAATTAAAAAGAAATTAAATGGATTTTAGAAGTGAATTACTGTAGTTCCTGCAACACTATATAATATAATTAGCACCTCTAAAATCAATCTGGGCTAGAAGATGTGCTTTATGTGGCACAAAGGATGTTTCATTTGTAGTTTGCACTAACAGCATAGTCGTTGTGTTAGTGTGGTTAAACATCTCAACAGAACCATACCAGGCAAGTAAGGAGAAATTTATTCTTACAGCTGATTTATTAAAATAGAAACAGAAAGCCATATCTCAGCTGGTGTAAATCACAATATTTGCACTGACTGTTACATGCTGAACTTGCACCAGCTGAGCCTGTGGCCCATCCTCCTTTTGGATTCATGCAAGGAAAGGTTTGTTGGTAGCCCTATTCATAATAAATTATTTTTGGCTCTGTAGCTAGAACTCCTCTTTCAAATGAGACAAAGTTCCTGTAGCTGAAAGCAGAATATACCCTACTTGTAGTTAATTTTTTTTTTTTTTATCCTGCAGATATTTGGAATCTTTCTTTTCTTGGCTTTCCAATACTCTGAGGATATGAAGAAAAAAACCCAAAGCTGTAACACAGGTTGTCCCAAAGAAAACAGATTTCTAACCAAAATTTTCCTCGGAGGCTCAAAGACACCTCTGTTTTGTCAGAACTCTGTGACATTCCATAAAAGCTCCATTTATCTAGGAGAATACAGGTATTACCAACAGATGAAGGTGAGTAAGCATGGGATATGCGTTACAGGAATCACAGACATGGCAGTGTTGATTGGAAAGGACCTCTGGAGGTCTATAGTCCAATTTACTGGTCAGCCATGATTTTTGTCCAGCTGCATCTTGAAAGGCTCCGAGGATGGATATTACAGCATCTCCCTGTGCAGCTTGTTCTAGCATCGCAGCACCCTCCTGATTAAAAAAATTTCCCCTGAACCCCCAAAATGGCAATTTGTGGGTGTTTTCCCTTGTTATATTGTCTGCCCCTACCGGGTCTGCCTTTGTACTCTCTGTAATTACCCTTCAAGTTGTTGAACTGCCCTTCAAGCCTTAGCCTCCCCTCTGTCGGATTAAACAAGCCCAGCTCCCTCACCATCTCATTGTAGGTCATGTGCACTCTTGATTTATATTGAACCTGGTGTTCACCGTAATCCCGGTCCTCTTCAGCAGGACTGCTGCTCATTAAGGCAGATCCCAGCCTGCACAAGGGAATGGGGTTAATTCCAGGTGCAGAACTTTGCACATCTCTTTGTCGAACTCCATGGGGTTTCTGCTGTTCCAGTCAAGTTTCTCAAGATCCCTCTGCATTGAAGAGAAGCATCAAAAGAGATAAGAATGCTTTTCTGTATATTTTGTGCTAAATACAAGGCATCTCCTTGACTTACTCCCAGTAAATTCTTTACTTGCACCTAATTATCTTCATCCTAAACTATAAAGGGATGGAAGCAATGGTATTTCTGTTCTTAAATACATGGGATATATCAGAAATTAGGGTACGCACCTAGTTTGCAGAAACACTTAGATACATATACTTAAATACATATACATATACATTGAGTAGCTATCATATCCGTTGCCTGCCTCAGGACTCTCACAGCCAACAAACGGGTGTTTGCCTCCTTTCACCAGGCTGCAAGCTGAAAAGTTGAAATTTGCTTCAGCCATGCGTATGCTAGAGGTATTTGGACAATGCAAAGGAAAGCCTCTTGCATCATACTGATGAGATGTTCATCTGCTTCCTTTTGAGGACAGTGGACCAGATCTTCTGCTGTTGTTAAATTGGCTTGCACTACATTGAAGATATGGAGTTACGCCAGCTCACAGCAGGGCTACAGCAACAGCACTTTAATGGTTTTTGCCATATTTATCTATTACCATTTGTTACAGGATCATTCATTAAATGCAGCAAAAAGTACAAGTATTTTTACAGGTTTTTCAGCTCTCCTTTCCTGTAAGAGGAAGGTTCCACTATCAAATGAATATTAGAAGAACATTAAAGTCTTAGCTATCCCTAATCTTTATGATTTCATTTGAGTTCATAATATATCTTTTGGTTTATCCTATGAGCTGGGAGCTATCTATTTGAGGGACTTAGTCCAAGGATACAGTATAAGCAGATAGTTTGGTTAAGCTGATTTTTGCAGTTTAAGTGGGTCTAAAGCACATCATGCCTGGGATTATCTTTATACTTGTGGTTAAATTTGACAGAATTTGAGCATTCTCTGTGTATTGCAGTGTACTGCTCGGAAAGTAAAAGGGAGCTAGGTTAGTGGTTTAGATGTAAAGGAGCATTTGAAGGACCACTTAGATGATTTACATTTTCATTCTTTTGTACATCACTTGGGGAGAAAGTAAATATTTTGGCAGCTTAGATCATGTGATAGTGAAACAAGAGACCTCATTAATTCAGATATTTCAGATTCAGCAACAGGAGAAAGGAGGGATTATGACTCCCCAGTTTGATCCAACTGGAAAAATCTAAATCTAGACCAAGGTCAGGTACATCACAAATGAAGGAATGATATAAATTGTATTTAATTTCCTGAGAGCTGTGATAAAATTAAGATAGCAGCCCTGGGAAGAGAGTCTAATATACCACTCAGCCCTATCAAGCCTCACATGTTTACTAGGGGTATCATAGCTGATTTGAAAGGATGATCCCTAAAAAAACCTGCAGAAATTTCTATTTTTATTCTTTTAAGAGTTCCTATGTTTCTGGCTAGGGGCATTCACAGAATCAAATTATATTCAGTTGTGCAATATTATTTAGCAAAACTATTTGTCCCCCTTGTCAGTAACTAGGGACAAGACAACAGTTTCATTTCTTCAGCCAGGGCATAACTCTGTGACAAGCTGTGCTTTCCTTCCCATGCCATTGCAAATCATAGCACTGCAATGGGCTTTGCCATCTTAGATTTAACATTTGCCCTTTACAGTTACTGTGGTTTAACCTGGCAGGCAGCTAAACAGCACACAGCTGATCGCTCACTTTCCCCCAGTGGGATGGGGGAGAGAATTGGGGAAAAAAAGTAAAACTCATTGGTTGACATAAAAACAGTTTAATAGGACAGAAAAGGAAGGGAAAATAATAATAATAATATTGATAAAATAATGTACAAAACAATTGATGCACAATGCAATTGCTCACCACCTGCTGACCGATGCCCAGCCAGTTCCTGAGCAGAGGCCTCAGACCCTCACCAGCCAAGTTCCCCCAGGTTTTTTTTGTTCAGAATGACATCATATGGTGTGGATGGCCAGTTTGAGTCAGCTGTCCTGGCCGTGTCCCCTCCCAGTTTCTTGTGCATCCCCAGTCTCCTCGATGGCAGGGCAGTATGAGAAGCTGAAAACTTCTTGACGTAGTATAAACACTGCTCAGCGACAACTAAAACATCAGTGTGTTATCAACATTATGCTCATCCTAAATCCAAACCACAGCACTATATCAGCTACTAGGAAGAAAACTAACTTATCCCAGCCAAAACCAGGACAACAGTATAGACTTGCTCATAGTAGACCCTTCCTCACAAACAAAGCAGTAGCAGGGCCTTGGAGGACTCCTGCACCACTCCTGCTGCAAAGCATTTCCTTAAGCTTAATTTATTTTGCCGAGGCCAGAAAGGAGAGAGCAGCACTAGCTAGGGGAGAAACAGGCAGTGGAAACACTACTGCTTTACAGTGCTTTACATTGCCATCTGCTTGGTGATTGTTCTAAGACCGGCTTTTGTTCCAGTAAGTGAAAACTTACTGTCTTTCTCTACTTTTTTTCTATCATCTCTTCAATAACTTTATTTGCATGCACAGGGGAATATGTCTGTGCATGTGTATACAGATAAATTTTTATATACAGGTGTGTGTACATTGTGATTTGAACTGAAAGTCTTACAGACTAAGGGCTCTGCTCTAAACAATAAATGTCATATGCTTTCACTCCTGCTTGAAAATAACACCCAGCATTTTCTTAGTTCTTATTAGATCATATCTAGGTAGCAGTGGAAAGGAATTCAAATTGCCTTCTAACCCAAGTTTACTTTTCTTTCCTGATTTCACAAAGGTTAGACACATCTGTGAAAGCTGCTCTTTGTGTTCTGCCCACTTTTTTGTTCTCTTAACCAGGTAACAAAAATCCTCTGTCCCTGTCCAAAGACCAGAGTGTAACAGCTGGCTCTTCAGCTCAAGTAGCAGCAAAGAGCAGAAGCATTTGTGATTGGAAGTAACCATTGATGAAAGGGGAGGATGGCAAAGTACCTGCAGGCCACCCAACATTCAGCTATGGCCAGCTGTGGGTGCTAATTAGAGACATTGCGTCATTGACCTGCTATTAAATGGGAAGGGAAACAGGTCTGTTTACCTTTGTTGCATTTAGTTCAGTTTATAAAAGGAACGACTGCCTCTCCTGGCTTTTGTGAAGTATGTTGTACGTCTGATGCTGCACCCAGAGCACAGCTCCGGCAGCGGGTGAGAGCATACAGCGGTGGTGGAGAGCAACGGGGTCTCAGCAGTGAACTGAAAATTCAGCTGGACTCTGAGAAAAAAGTCTATATCGCTATGAAATGTAATCACACAGAGTCTCTCTCACACGCACATATATATCAAAGTCATATTAAATTAATGTTTTAAAAGGAAAGAAAACCAAGGTGGTTTTAAAGCACTTCGTGTCACTCCTTGGCAGTCAGCACTGTGAGTGCTGCACAGTCGGAGACCATGAGCCTGTTTCCCCACAGGGTCCATACAGATGTAGACGCGGTGCATCCAGCATTTCGTTGTCATAAGTTCATGTGCCAGTTTGCACGTTATTGTCAAGGGTTGGTAAGCCAAGTATTTACATTAAAAACACGTAAGTGATATCTCTGGGGTGTTTGTCTGGCAGTAGGATCTAATGCTTTTACAGCTGCCAGGTGTCAAGAAATTTTACATAATAATACAAAATACTTAGTTCTGTAAGTCTCAGCCCAAGCAGGTCTTTGTGCTAGATTAAACATCACCTCTCCTCCATATACCTGTGTGTCACATGCTTGTTCCAAGGTATGAAATTTAAATTTAAAATCTTCAATTATTGTCTTTAATTCTGCAACAGCAAGTCCAGAAAGGGAGAAAGGTTTGTCACCGCAAAAGCCATCCCCTTCCTCTGCTCCTAGACATCAGAAAAAACGAGAGCAATAATTTCTCATCTCATCAACAGAGACACCTTGGAACGTTTCACCTTACCGTAATGCAAACCCTTCAAATGGATCTTCAGTGAGATGAGCACACTGCTGCTTTCAAAACTGTGGGATCAGCAAACAGAAATCAGGTGTGAGAAATGTATTTTCAGATTAAAAATTCCACTAACTCAAGGTGCTTTGGGAACTGAACTCCTGGTAATTTCATGTTAGCAATGTTGAATTACCTGCTTTTGAAGGATTTTGAGGTCACTCTCCATTGATTTCTGGTTTGCTGCTCTCCAGATGATTGGTTCTTGGTTGCAATTGTCTGCCACACTTGTTTTAAGCTAACATTTTGCTTCATTTATTTGGGATTTTATTGCTCAGCATGGAAAGATGTGATTAGCTAATGGAAACATGAACTAATTATTGTAGCCCTGTACCAGCAACTTGGTTTGGCTTGACACCAGGGTTCAAATTGAACATACAACTGTGAGCCAGAGGGATCAAGGCACAGGATCTGAATATCGGCAGGGGAGCACTGCACAGGGACCACTGAGGTGTTTCTGAAAAACAGGCTGTGTGCTGCCCAAGAGCTGTGTCCCGCTTGGGACGCAGCTTGAGTCGACAATCAATTGGCAGCACCAGCAACTGTGTGCGAATGCGCATGTGGAAGAAGCCCCTCCAGCAATGATGAACCTCAAATCAGAAACCTGGAGTGCATTGTAGGCTGCAATTGTCTTCTCATGAAGACCTCCATTGCAGGGGAGGAATGAACAGGTCATCTTACTCATCCCTAAGGAGAAATTACACAACTCTCAAGTCTTCAGTGGCTTCCTAATAAACAACCCAACAAGCTCATCTTCCTTTGCTGTATCGCCAGGTGGATCCACAGTCACAAGGGTGAAGAATTTGCTGTTTGTTACATGTGAGCACAGAACATCTTACACCTCTTGGAAATGCCAAAGTAATGCTGATTTTATGCAGAAAGGATCAACCGAATGTTGCATGTTGCCTGTTTTGCAAGCATATTTTCATATGTGCCACATGGCAAATGAACCCATGATTGTCTAGGACTTTGTAGGTGGGTTTTACCCTACACTGGGAGAAGAAGAGAAGAGAAGAGAAGAGAAGAGAAGAGAAGAGAAGAGAAGAGAAGAGAAGAGAAGAGAAGAGAAGAGAAGAGAAGAGAAGAGAAGAGAAGAGAAGAGAAGAGAAGAGAAGAGAAGAGAAGAGAAGAGAAGAGAAGAGAAGAGAAGAGAAGAGAAGAGAAGAGAAGAGAAGAGAAGAGGAGAAAAGAGCTGTATCACTCAGCCAGGCTGTCCTGGTGTTTGGGCAACATGGCAAAGAAAAGCAACTCCATAGAGACATTATGCAAACTGCTTCAAGATGGGTCAGAAATATGAGCTGGAAATGACAAATGAGTGGACTAATCACGTGAAATTTGTAAAGGGAGAGAGATACTCCCAAAGTACCAGTACTGAAAAAGCCCTGCTGAGCACTCCGTTTAAACACAAATTTAACATAAAGCAGGTGGGCCCACCAAAGGGTAAAATGAATAATCTGGGTAATAAAAATTCTTGTAGCCAAAACATGAAATTGAACCCAGAGAAGATGCAAACATGGTAGCCAGGCTGCTGTAACCAGAGCACCGCTGCAGTCTCTGCGGGCCCAGGGACAGGCAGCTCATAGTTACCTGCTGGTTGCAGGGGAATATTTTGCCAGATCAGGACCTCAAAGAACGGGTGAGATTTATTCACGCAAAGGCAGTGCATCTCAGTAAGGTTCTAGGTTCCTAATTTAAAACAAGAGAGGAAGAGATGCTCATAAAGCACTGTTCATCTGACCTACCTAGATGTTTAATTTTGAGAAAAAATTCTGCTAAGGCACACTGTTGCATGCATGCACACACATGAGCACATGTGCACACGCACAGACACACATACATATACATTTTCTGTCTTTTTCTGTTGCCTGCAAAAGAGGTCTGGATGATTAGCTGAGATGAAAACAACCATAGATCAGGCATCCAGATGAACAGAAGAACCCCAGGTGAATGTTATATTGCATGTGACAGCAGCACACACCCAGGAGGGAACAGCTTTTCTCTGCATGGCATTACTTAGTGCTGTGCTTGCACCCCAGCCCTCTATTTAGAGGTTCTAGAAGGAGTTATTCTGGTTTCTTTCATTGGACAAGAAGAAAGGTAATTCTGAGACAGGATTATCTTCCTCTGCCTTTGTATGGGTGGTGCACACTTTTTTCCTATTGCCCTAGGTAGCATGTTGGCCTTGGGTACTGGCCCCTCTGACACCAGTCTAGAGCTTGGCATTGATTTTTAAAGTATTTGAAATCACTGAAAGGTTCTCTGCACCCTGCTGCTAATGAGATTTCAATGTAAGATAAAAGGAACCGTATCTAACCCAGATTAAACTCGCTCCTGAGTTATTTTTAGCTTACCTAAACTCTTTCAACCCTTTTGGTAAAACTCATCAAAATTCATTTCTACTAAAAAGATGTAACTTCAAAGAAGTCATATGCATTAAATGTCAACACACTTTACTCATTAAAAATTACAGTATCATTAAATCTAACATGAGTTAAAATGAGGGAGATTTAATTTCACTATCTTTAAAATGAACGGTTTTTAGCAAGGGAATAAACTTTGCTTTTAAAATTATTTTTAAAGTAAAAGTTGGTATAGAAGCTTTATTTTACTTTGTATCATATTTATATATAATAATAAAGGCAAAAATGTAACACTCCATTGTTCTTAGGAAGATGTGGAAATAGTAGCTTACTTCTGCTCATTTTACAACCCTCTTTTTGGATACACTTCTAATTTAAACTATGGAAACTGAAAACGTTCCTTTAAAACTGGTTGTCATGGTTATAAAATCCCAAAAGAAACGATGTGCGTCTGCATCTGCTGAGGGATACATTTATGGCATGATTTAGCGGGGGGGGGGGGGCGGGGTGTGTGTGTGAGAGGGGGGACCAACCACCCACCACAACCCATTTTCAGACTTGCTTATTACATTACTTGATAATAATTCATCACCCTCCCCAAAAAGCCGCAGAAAGGATTCTCGCACATTTTTCACTGCAGGCAGTTCATTAGCAAATATCATATGGCGAGGGGTTAGTTCTGTCAAGTTCTAACAGGTTGGGGCTTTTTGTTTGTTTGTTTTCTTTAGTTGTCTTTGTTTCAAGCAAGCTTATATGGAAATGTAGAGCGTGCTAGACAGTACATTTACTGTCACGATTGATGTCTTGGATTCCCTCAGTTGGTTTTTTTTCTTTCCTTGCTACAGTTAGAAAGTCATCCGGCCAGAATAAAAAGCCAACCTCGAAACTGAAGGTCAAACACGCCAGAAGAATAGTCTGCATTTCTCGATGGAGCTCAAAAAAGATAAAGAAAAGGGGAAAAGAGGGGAGGGGAAAGGAAAATAAAAGGAAAGAAAAAAGGGTAAGGGAAAGAAAAAAATGGGAAAGGGAAAAGGAAGGAAAGCGAAAGGGAAAGAAGAGAAAGGAATAGGGAAGGGGAAGGGGAAGAAGAAAGGGAAGGGGAAGAAGAAAGAGAAAGGAAAGGGGAAGGCAGAGGGCAAGGGCAAGAACCATCACCCTGCTAAAGGAAAACTGAGTCTTTTGCAAACCCGTCACATTGTCATATGCTCCCAGGATGAAGTTTCCCAACCTTTTGAAGTTGTAGGTTTATTAGAAATGGGCCTATGTCGGGCCAGGCCTTATCTCTTACAGGGATGCAGAAGTCTGCACACGTGGTAGAAGCTGTTGTTCGGCACTTCTCGTTTTTCACTAAGAAAAGCTGATCATATACACAATTAAAAAATTACACTGCAAAAGACTGAGGTAGCATTTTTTGATCTTTAGAAGGAAGGAGAAAGACAAATGGTGAGTGATGTGTTGGCTGGAGGAAATCTCTGCAGCTCCTGGCCCTGCTTCACAAAGTAAATTGTAGATAAGGAGGATGGGGGCATTTTAGATAAATAATATGCTTTATGTTATCAGATTGTGAACCACAAATGGGATTCAAAGGGTCTGCTTATACCCATTGACCCCGGGGTTTTTCCTATACAAAAACTGCTGCTGGAGAAGGAAGTTTGGTGTCCTGAGCACGAAGCAGAACTCTTCTGAGAAAGTTTAGAAAATCACAACAGGCTGAGCTACTTCTGAAAAGGTGCGGATATTTCAGACCCTTTGACCTTCCCCCACCCACGAAACCCGGGATGTCATTTTCCACTGTGGTGTTTCAGTGGAAAATTATTTCTAATTAATATTTTCTACACTCCCAACAGAAGCCAGTAAATCATAACATCTGAATGGAAGACTGTAAGAAACTGAAGGAAAGTGGGAGCATCAGGGACAGAATTATGCTTCTCTAATCCTGTTTCCTCCCTTCTTTCCATCTCAAGAAATACAAAATCTTGCCACCATTTTTGAATCCCTGAACGAGACTTCTTGTTGTTCATGTCCTGCATGATCACAAATTTGCCTTTTCCCTTGCTGCCTCTCAAGTGAGAAACGTGCTTTCCCATGTCTGCATTACCTAGCCCTCGCCCAGGCTGTGCTCAGCCCTGATCGCTGGAATAAATATGATAAAGGTGGGCACGCAGCGCAGCTGTATCCATCCAGCTCCCCACAGCTGGTCCCACTGGTACCTTCTGCCTCTGCTGCAGGGTACTGCCAAGTTGTGGCATAGTGGAGATGGTGTCTTTAAATGTTACAACATATATGAAAAACAACTAAATACATGCAAATTCTCCTCCCATGTTGAATAGTGTCTTCTCTGCACTCTTAGATCTCACATACCAATGTGCTATTTTTTGAGTAGTGTCTATATGGCTGATTCATAATGTCATCCTAATACCTATGTATAAGTAGATGGCAAGACTAATTAATCCATCAAGTTTCTCCATCTGTCTATTTCTCATCTCCCTTCTTTTCTTGCCTGTGCTTTAGTTACCTATCAGGCAATAAATTGATTCAGTCTGTCTCCTTACCCAGCCTTTTATTATTCCACTGCTAATTATTAGTAAACAGACTTGTCAGCCTCTCGGAGGGTCACCCTCTGCCCCGTGCCATGGGGACAGTGCTCTCACCTGCTCTCAGCTGAGACAGACCATCGCACCGCTCTGCCTCTGCCAGTGAAGCCCTGCACTCTCCAGGGGCTGATGACAGTCTGCTTCACTGCAATCAGATTAATTTGGAAGTATGTTACTTTCCTGGAAAAAATGTCACAGAATTACAGACGAGAGAGATGGAAGAGGTTTATTATTAAATTGGTCGGTCCATCTTCCTGCCAATCAATGGCAGTTCCTGACAATGCACACTCCCGGCTCTGCTCCAGTGATGTTTTCAAAGTGCCTCGTGATGTGCTGCCAACCCCTGCCCTTGAGGGCTCTTCACAGCCTGCACCACCCCATGTCAGGAGCACTTAGCTGGCCGCACGTCCTGCACCTGCGCTCTGCGCTCCCAGCCCATTGCCGTTCCTCCTCATTTATTCCCATTTGTGAGCAGCACAAACATGCTTGGAAGATCTTCCTCCTGCTTGCTAAAGGAGGTGTTGAGTAGCACTAATCCTGGCAGCAGCACTTGTGATGCCAGAAAGCACCTCTGGGATGGCATACTTTGCAATTTATCAGGAAGGTCACCTCAATGCCTCAGTGGGCAGTTTCCAGCTGATGTAGCTGTGCTTTCCTTCATGCCCTGGAGTTTTTGTCTTCAAACCCTCTCAGTGAGAACCTATTTTAAAGTAATATTTTACATTACACTGGTCTAATGAGAAACAAACCCTTCACACGGTCTGTGTAAGCTGGGAATTCCCAAAAATGCCTATGACATTTGGGCATCTTTGAAAGTTAGTGGGCCAGCACAGCACTGGTCTGACGCGGCCAACTTTTGTTCTGACCTGAGGGCACGTATCATTTCGGTGTGGGGTTGGTGGTGGGTTTCCATGACCTGCTGCAGAAGTGGTTGGACTGTCCCAAATGGTGTCCTACTCAAGCTCTCAGGTTGATTTTCCATCCTGGGAGCCAGAGATGAGCCTTCCACAAACAGCAACCTGCCTCTTCTGATTTCAGGTACTCTCATCCTTGTTTCAGCATCTCTGAAAATCAGAAAGAGAGCAACCAGATTTGTAGAGAAAACCCAGGTTTGGGATCTTTTTAAATATGTGTCGCTGCTATGCGGAATCACAGGCTGGCTTTAAAATTTACTCCCTGAACAGGGAGTAAACGAGTGCTCAGCTCGCTGTCTATCTTGCTTAGCTGTCACCAGAGCGACAGGCACTGCTGGCGGTGGCTGGAGCTCTTGGGAGGCAGCAAAGTCTGCGAGAGCTGGGCAGGAGCAAGTGACTTGCAGGCACGGGGTGAAATGAAGAGACAAGAGGCAGCAGCGGGTGCAGTGCCCGGCAGACTTGAGCCGGGGAGCCCGTGGAGACAGGACCTGTCACACAGATTTGTGCTTTCTAGCTGCTTTAGGTATTGGGCACTTCCAAGCAGAGAAACCTGTCATCCGTAGGGGAAGACCAGCCCATTGGCTTTCCTCTGCAGATGAGTTTACTAAAAGCCTGGGCAGAAGCACACCTTTCTTCACAGCACAGCTCCATTTGTGGCTTCCTTTTCAGCAATAAAACCCCCATACATCCTTTCTTTTCGGATGCTTCCTTCACTTCTCCTGAACCACTTGTTCTCCACATGCAGGAGAATAATAGATACAACCAGTGAACCAAACTTTTCCCTTCATCATCTGCATTATAATAATCATTTAGCCAGCCCCTCATAACATGTTCGCAGAAAGCTTTTGGCAGCTCCTCTAAAAACAAATTTCTTTAAGTTTTTTGCAAATGGGCTCTTCAGCAAGAATGGTCGTGATGTACTGTATGTGTGGCTCTTGAAGACTTGTGTGATGACTCTAAACACTGCATTTCACCTGCAGGATATGTATTTGCAAAGATACAGGAGCCAGTTTTTCCATGCCTGTGTTTGTACAGCACAATGACAATTTATAACCAGCAGCCCAAGACACTAATGACATAAGGGTCTTGTCACGTTAGCCCCCCCGATCTGGATAATGGGGACAGATGAACACATCCACAGGGTTTCAGTGCCCTGTGTCTTGCTCGTCGTGAGGGATCTTTACCAGGATCAGGTTCCAGTTTAGCAACCTCAACTAGTTGCCTAACTTTTATGTGAGATGAACATAGCCCACAAGGAGTAGAATAGGAAAGTAATTGCTCAGTACTGTCTCTCTTGGTGAACATCGGCAGAGCTTGAAGCTCTGCATGTCCATTTTTTATTTTTGATGGCACAGAAATTAAGGTGAGTACTTTGCTAGTGTATCTATTTACCACTTCTTTATGCAGCATAATGCATTTATATGTAATTCTGTAAATACACCATACATTTGCATTTATGTGTTGGGCAGCAGTTGAAGAGAAGTTGTTATGAAAGGGAGAAGCCATTGACAAACACCTTGCAAGGCAAACCTCTACTTCCCACATCTGAGCTAAGGAATCAGGACATGTTTTTTCTATCTAGCTAAGGTCAGAAGAGCATCTCCAAAAAGTTGTGGCAGTGACTGCTGAGCAGCTGCTGGTGCTGGCAGACAAAAGCACTCAGCAGTGCTGCCACAAAGGTGTTTGCAGAGATGTACTGCTGCATCTGAGCTCAGCGTAGCTTTTCAAATATCTGCCCCATGCTGCCCAAACGCTTCAAACACTGTACCCACAGGCTTGCAGGACCAGCCTGTTCATGCCTGAAAGTAATTATTTATGAACTTTCTTAGGTGTAAGCACGTGAGCAAGAAACTATACTCAGGCAGACCTGGCTAGATGGAAATCATGGGCCAGGAGAGGGAGGTGGTCAAGGTGGTGCCCAAAATAGCTGACATCAGTGGCATATCTCTCTTTATCCATTTTCTGAGTTGTGCACTTAAAAAAATTCAGGTAGCTGAACCTGGCTCCATTTGTGCCCTGAAGTGAGCAGATGTTTTATTTCCATGCAGCAAAGTTAACCACCGAAGACTTTCCAGCAATGAGGAACTTGCTCACTCTGTCTTCATTACTTCACCCAGTCAGAGGTGTAAGATGATCATTTTAGCCTTGTTTTCTACCAAATAACATCGCTGTGGCCAATTAGAAAAAAAACTTCTGTAAGAAGTTGCCTGTAAAGGGTGCACTGTTGTGAGCAAGGAACTGGTCTGAACTATGTCTCTGTCTCTGCACTGTGCTCCTGGCCTGTGTTAGCTTATACGCTTTATTTATAGCTGGATCCTAAATCAGTGCGAGCATCAGCCTTAGAGAATAAATCTTCAGCCCAGTGTGTTTGATGGTGCTCTCGTAAAGGGAATGAGATGTGCATATATATTAACTTGTTTCCCTGGCTTTCAGGGCTCCTTTAGGCAGAGGTAATACGCACAGGTAAAGCAATCTGCAAAGCGAAATGGGCGCTTTGTCTCCCCCAGGGCCCCGGCAGTCTCGGGGACTGATCCTGCATCTCAGCCGGCATCCTTGCCGCCTGCAGAGGTACAAGCCAAACCCTGCCTGTGGGTGGGGTAGAAGGAGTTAGGGATGCTGTGAGGACCACTCCCATGGATAATGAGAGAAGTTGCCAGCGTGCTCAGGCACAGCTGCGCTACTACTGCACAAACCAGTGCTGACAGCCAGGGACAAATTAGCTCCTGCAAATAAATCCATTCTTGCCTCATCTTTCAGTCTCCCTCCACTGTGCCTGGCAGTTCCCTTTCCAGCGCAGCTCCCAGGGCTGGGACACGCAGCCTGGTCACGGTCCCAAACACCCACTTGGAAAGAGCTGCTGCAGTGACCCTGCTGGCTCCCTACCTGGTGAAAGCCGACCCTAATTACAAAAGATAAGCAGCAGGAGCGGTCTCTGCCACTGGCTTTTCAGTGATGGAAATTATGGCCTCTTCCACCAGTGCCTGCCATGAAGGCTTTAAGCTGTCCTCCCTCCTGTACTGAGCCTGGAGTATTCTCACCGCAGCTGAGGATGTGGAGAGTAAGTGCTCGGTGAGTCAAAAAAAAAGGTCAGCGATGGATATTTTTCACCATAAAGAGAAAACGTGTTCTTTCCAGTGACCCTGTCCCTACAGATGGAAACACCTCTCTGTGGACAGGTGGATGTGGATGTTTTACCCTCAAACTGAATTAGTTCCACTGTGTCTGTCACAGCTGTAATTACCCCTCCACACCCTGATACCATCACTGGCTGGACAAAACCTGTAGGACCTGGGTCAAAGCCACTTGCAAGGGAATAGAAAAGAACTCCACCAATTCCCACGTGTTTTGGTTTCTGAGCTGAAGGAGTGTCGGACCAACTGTGGTTTCAAGAATATGTCAGCAATGTTGTGTATGTATGTGTCAAAATAGTCACTGGCACCTTGGCACAAATGATTCTGCGGGGAATGCCACTTGCGACAAAGCTAGTGATGTAAGAAGCGCAGGGAGGAAATGTCTTAGAAATTATTGGAACTTGCTCTTTCCAAGTGAAACAGTTCTGCCTTTACCCCACCCTCCAATCTTAATTTTTCATTTGGAATGTAATTAACATACGGAAATTTTTTGAAGCAAAGTTATTCATTTGCACTAAATAAAATGGAATATTTTATTAACGAAAGGGTATAAGCAAATACTAACTATGCACTTAGATAAAGTATTCCCTTTTCATCCTGATTTGCTTGGGAGAGGGAATTAGATGCTTCAAAATTTTTATGGATGAGATACCTGTGACCAGCTCAGCTTGATTTATTTCCTATTGTCTTCACGCTAGTGAGGAGGAAGGCCAAGCATTGTTCCTATCGCTCTATACACAAGCTCTATTCTAACAATAGATTATGTGTCTCCCTCATCCCCAAGCCTCCTAAAAATAAGATTATGTTGTGCTCATTAATCTCAACAAATTGTGTTCTGCTTTGGCCAGAAAAACAAGAGCTATTGCTTTTATTGCGCCAGAACTCAAGGGAAGTAGTGACACAAGCACGCGAGGTCAATAAAATGCACTTTTTATTCTGTATCAATGAAAATATAGCCACATGTAAATAAAGACGTGTGGAAAAAAAAATCAACATTGATCCTCCCTGAAGAAGTACAGTTCATTGTGCTAAAACCCATAATCCTTTGGGTTAGAAACAGTTGTCTGCCAATGCTTTAAAGTGACCCACATTTTCCTTGTTGTTGAATTTTAGCAAACAGAAAAGTGCAACAAGAAACTTGCTACAGATGAGTAACCCATTTCAATGGAGACCACACATAGCAATGTCCAACGGTGACAGCATAGCTGCGTTTAACCAACGCGTTCCCACGCATTCCTCCTCAGCAGTCTTGTGAGTGGTCAAGGGAGCAGCCACTCGGTATGAACTGATGTGCGATTTTCAGTAGAAAGATGGTCCTTCCTTGATGTAATTCACGATCGCTTTGCAGATTTCAGATATGGTAGCAGAGGTGCATTCCTTTTATAGCTGTTCAGTTTCAAATGCTTTAATTTTTTTTTCTCTAGGTTTTCATAAGCTTCCTGCTGTCAAAATACAGTTCTCAATTGCTTTTGTAGAAATAATCTTGAAAGGCTGAGGCATTTAAAATCCCCCCAAATCCTCAGTATATTAACAACTGCAAAAAAGATAGCTGGGCTGTTCAAAAATATCATCAGTAACATGAATGCCATTTGCATTGGCTAGTGTACAAAGAGCAGCAAGTAGTAACAAAAGAAACATTATTCGAGCAATAACCCTTTCCCCCAATTTCTCCCTTGCAAAAAAGAGATTTCCCAAAATATTTTTCCTCCCCGCAGTCCAGTGTCTGTGTATCACATACATTCAAAAGCTGCAGTTATTCCTTAGATCAGTTTTTCCAATATGAGCTTTTAAAACCAGTTGTTTTGCTCAACTTCTCCGTGAGGGTTGCACAAACACAATTATACCAGCTGGTGCTTTTTCAGCTAATGGAACACCTTGAAATTTGAAATCAAAACTAAGGACCTCAGGGTAAAAAAGGACAGTTTAAAACCCACGATGCTTTGCTTGGGAAGAAAGTCCTGCTAATGTTAGTGGAACGATTCCCACAAACCAGGGATTAGTGTTGCAGGATCGTCACTGTTAGGTGCTCAAGGGTGCAGAGCGAGACATTGCAGCACAAGCGCGGGACAGCGAGCGCTGCGCTGGAGATGCAAGGCTGCCCGCTCCCAGGGAAAGAAAAAATGCATATTGGCCATGCGGCTGCATTTCAGCAGAGAAAAAGAAAGAGAAGGCAGGTTACACCTAGGATGGGTGCTCAGCACAGACCGCGTGGGTACCTCGCAGGACAGGCTGGGGTGGTTTTTTAGATTCAGCCTCTCGCCGTGCAGGCTTGTATAGCAGCTCCTGGCTTGGTTTAGGTTTTGGTTGTCATTTGGGGTGAGGGGGGGAAGCCTAGAAAAATAGGACAACGTTTTGACTGTAATGAGGTCCTCTGCGATGATGACTATTTCCTTAGAAAAATCTCCACCTGCCATCAATTGTCAGAATACTGTGAGCATGGTGTGACGAGGATACTTCACCAGACACCACTGGAGAGCTGGGGGTGCACAGAGACATAGGCAAGGTCATGCCCACCCCTCATCTCCCTTTCCTCCTATATTCCCCAGATTCTTCTTCCTTTAAGAGCCTCGGATGACTAGTTGCCTAAACGTAAGTGGGAACTCATAAGCATTTCAAAGGGATGGGGGAGGCAGGGGAGGAATCCTAAAACCCATGTCAAAACTCTCGTGGCCCCCATGGAGATGGGACTTCACCCTTTGAAGCCTGGTCTGGTGTGTGGGCTACACTTCATGAAGTCCTACTCAATCTGCTCCTTCCCTGCGTGATGCTGCGCTCCACTCCAGGCATGGACGGACATGAAACACAAACAGGAGACTCCAAAGTTGAGCACGTCAGCCCATGTCCGAATCAGCAGCGGTTGGATACAGGGATGGCAGGGCAGGATTCAGAGTCTCACAGTAGCTGGTGCAAAACCTCCTGTCTTTGTCATCATCTCTCTCTGTGGTAGCAATAATGACTTTATTTTTAACTGTGCTTCTCCCTAGAGAGAGTTTGCACAGCTTATGTACATATCTGGCTTGTACAAGGATATTCTAGACAGTCATGAATTTTGAGCAGTTACTTTGGATGGAAATTACTAACAGTTCAGACACTGAGCAGTCATTAGGATTCAAATACGTATTAATTAAAAAGTGCCCTTTCTCTCATCAGTTCATCTGATTTTTAATGGCAATTTACCTTGCTGTCCCACTCTTCAAACACACCCTCTACATTTCTGCCTGCATTCCACATGCAGCATTTGTAGGGCATGAAATCTTAGACCTGTTAGCATTAGACAAGGGCCTGAAATTAAAGTTCTTGGCTTTGAGAAAGCTCAGCCTGTGTTGGAACTCGCTGTCCTGGTCCCTCTGTGAAAACTGGGTTAGAGTACAGAAATTAACAGAGAGATTTCCACTGACCTTAATAAGAACATTTACAGAGGATGCTTGAAGTCTGAAAATATTTACCTTCAAAACAAAGAACACAATTTAGATCTGCTGAGCCACTTTACTGAACCACTCCGTCACTGGCTGGTATTTAAGCAGGACATTAACAAATCAGCCCTAACTACAATTCCTATTAGCATATTGTTTCTTCTGAACACAAATAGCAAAACAGATCATTATGCCATTAAATCTGCTGATGCAACATTACTTAATCAATCTTCCCATTTCTACAAGTTGCTAGCCTAATAATCTAGGCAAGGAAAAAAGTCAAGGAAGGAAGGAAGGAAAAGTAGAAGGAAAAGTGAAAAGGAAGGGAGGAAGGAAGGGAGGAAGGAAGGGAGAGAGAAAAGAGATAAACAGACAAGGAAGGGGAAACACTGCTTTTCATTGTAGAAAATATTCTGCTTCATATTACGTAGCTTTCAAAACATGCAGAAATTAACACAAGATATACAGCTACACCTGCATGTAAAAGCCAGGTGCTACACGCATATCAGCAGTAAATAGGTATGTAAAGTTTATGAAGCATATCATGTCCTAATTCGTGTGACAACAGTTTGTACTACTAATGGGATTTTGTTACACAAACTGTTGATAAGGCAATGCAGCTTTAGACAGTTAGCAAGTGTATTTTTACTACAAGGCTGTTTTCCTTAAAATATAGTGAACCTTTATCTGCCCTGCATCCCCACAAGCTTTAGGTTTATTGCGGGCTCCCACATCCCTTACAGGGCCACAGCTCTCTTAAAGGGCAAATAATCGACAGTCAGTGACAAGCAAGGAAGGGAACAAACCTGTCCTATGAGAAATACTGCAGTACCAGCTTTAGGAGCATCTTTCAATCTGGGAAACTGCTGCCAGGGGAAATACATCGAGGTTAGCTGTAAAATTTGTCCATGCTAGTAAAACAGTGCTAACAGTTACATTTGGGGAAGCATGTTTTGCGTGCAGGTTTTCTGGGAAAGCCAATTAGCCAGTTCTGCACTCCACAGACGCAAACCTTAGTTCCCTTTGTCTGAATACAGGGATTTTACTGGGGGGATTTTACTGGGACAGTTGAAAGGTTTTTTTACAAGTACATTTACATTTACATTTACATTTACAGAGTTGCTTTGCACTTTAACACTAATGAACTTTTTCACTGGTATCAATAAATTCTCCCACTTGCATGTTTAGCATTCCTTTGGCCTGCATTGCCAGATAAATCCTTTATTGTCTTTCTGGTAGCTTGCCCAATTCCCGCAAGGCAGATTTTAAAACCCAAATCCTGCTTTATTGCTAGCTACTGCCTCTCCCACTCGATAAATTGAATTTACCACTTGATAGACTTATGCAGTTGGTGGCACTCAGCCCTTCCTTTAAGTCAAAAAAATATGTGGCTGCGAATCTACAGAGCATCAATGGGCAGTAGGAAGAGTTGGGAGGAACCACTGCATCCTTGCACCCACAGTCTTTTTCTGAGAGCCACATTGTGGGAAGACCCTGAAGAACAAACACCCTTCTGTTACTGATTTCAGAAGGACTTTCACACTGATGTAGTGATGATCCTAAAGCGATGAGCTCTGAGCACCCAGTGAGTGCAATGCAATGGGGTTGTTGGTATTCAAAAGCTAGGTTTAAGTTACTGGTTTAGGTGACATTTCAGCTCTGCAATTTTTAAGTACCACCTGACTGAGCTTGTTTGTAATGCCAGGACTCCTAATTATACCTAACAAAAAAAAAAAAAAAAAACAACCCCCAGAAAAAGGCAGCTGTTGCCAAACAGCATTTGATGATACAAGTGAAGAAGGCAGTAATTAATCCTGCAGGGACAACAGAGGACTAATTAGAAGCAGAGCACAAATTTTGTTTTGCTTTAGGAAAAAAACCCCAACTTTTTCCATGAGAGCTCAGGTAAGACACCCGGTTTACAAACTGAACTGTGACCTCCGACTAATGGTCCTGGCAGCAGCCCCGAATGCATCTGGATCCTAATTGATCAGGCAGAAAGCACAGGGCACTGCACCGCTCCTCGCCTGCTCGTAATGAGCTGTGCATGTCCTCTCCTGCCCCACTAGTTGCAGGAGGTGGACACCAGCATAAAAGTTTTGTTGTTTTTTTTTTTTTTTTTCCTAGGAAAACAAAGTGGTGACAGAGAAAATAGGTACAACGACTCAGGAAATTCTTCTGAAACCAAGCCCAGGACAGGAAAGCGCCTGCGTGTCCTGGCATACCACACGTGGAAATGTTGAGCAGAGCCCCAGGGTCTGCCCGGGGGAATGAAGAGGACTTTTCCTAGCCCCACATGGCAGCAGTTCAAAGTGCTGCCGGTGGTGAAGTTCACCTAAGGTGTAACCAGAGGAGGAAAACAGAGGAAATGGTCACAGAGGGCAGATGCTGGACTGAGTATGAAGCTGGTGTCTCACTTGAGTTTCCCTTCTCAAACTGGCTCGTTAAAAAACACAAAACACTCCAAACCCTGCTATTCTATGGGACACTGTACTGTTTAAGATTTTCCAAAGATCCATAAATAAAATAAAAATTAAGGTTTGTTTAATAAATTAATGCACTGAGATGGCATAAGGTTTGCCCTGTTATTCCTGCTTTATTTGGAGACTTGCTGCTAAGCCACAGGTTGGAAAGCATTTTTTTAGTAACCCCGTGAGGGATATGGAGGAGGTTACAGAGTCTGGAAAAATAGCTTTTCAGTTGAACCTAATAGGGCCAGGTATAAACCCTGGAACGTGCCTAGAAAAGCAGGGAATAAGACTGGGAATGGCGCTGGGGCAGACTCTAGGGATGCGCATGGGCCCCGTGGACATACCCAGACCCTTTGGACAAGCCCGGGCCATTTTGGCAATGATGTCCACACACTGGTAGGGAGAGGAGCAGGGTGAATCCAGAGGGGTGAGAATGAGTAACCCCTCATTGATTAGTGTGAGAAAGTTACACTAATGAGTAACCTACTCGCCACTGCCCTTCATGCGTTTCCTATAGCCTTGGATGTGCATGTCTGCCAGTGCAACACTGAAAAATAGCTCAAATGCTTTTGATTTTTGGATGGCATTTTCAGATACTGTAATCACCTTTCACTGGGTTGGGGAAGAGGTTGGAAGAGGGAGTGGGTGTTGCTGATGCATCCGTACTAGCCCACCGCTTCCAGAAACTGCACGGGCACTGAGATGCTTTTCTCAGTGTTTGGCATCAAGTGTGGATGTTAGCTGATGCCCAGTGAAGGGCTTAATTTATTTATATGCTGTAGTTTTAGAATATGCCAAATTCCTCTGGTGTCTGCTTGATGAGTATCAGCTCTTAGAAATATTCATTATCTTGAAAATTGGCATTACATTCCTCAGTATGGTGTTTAAATTGAAAACCAGAAAATAATGGAACTTAACTAAGAACCTTCAAATTTTACCTCCCAGTTGTGCTATTAAAATCTACAGAATCCCCAACTGATGAAACAACATAGCTCAGAAGGGACCTTTTGGAAATCCACCCCATCCCCCCCACTCAAAGCAGGGCCAACTTCAAGTATAGAGTCCATAGACTGATGGCACACAGTTTGGGTATTATATGCCCCTCCTGACAGGTCTCAGGTAAGCTGTAAGAACTTTGGTTCTCCTGAAGCCCACATTTTCCCCTAAGGGCATCTACATTTGAGTATCCTCTGATGGCCCTTCCCTGTCCCACAGTTGTCACCCCAGAAGGAGCTGCCAGCCTCATCCTTAAATGCCACCTGAAGGGAAGAGGAGTCTGCCAACTTCCAAATATGTAAATTATGAAGACACAAACAGCCACTATGCAGAGACTAGCAAGTATCGAATTCAGTGGAATACTGTCACCATTTTTGGACCCCCTTCTTTATATCCTTTCTTCTCCCATCTCTCCTCCCATTGCACAGGCAGAGCCAGGGCTCTGCTGCGCTCTGGGCAATCGCCTGACCATCGGTCACTCTCTACCTTGGAAGCTCTTCACTACAATTTTCCCCTTTGTTGGACATTTCCAAGCCTTGGCCTCTTTCCACTGCATGACACAGCTCAGCAATGAGACTCCTAACATCCTCAATACCCTAGAGCAGCCAAAAATCTCACATAGGCATCAGTCTTTCACTGCTCAAAAAGTGACCGGTGATCCTGATCCCCCTGTGCCTTGGCATTGTGCGTCGAGATGAGAAGCATCTCAACTGCTATATACTTGTGAAAATAGAGGTCCCTGGGCTATTCTGTCATGGCATTGGGGTAAAAAGTTAAAAACCTGATCACCACAGGCCAAGAACTGAGCATCTGAGTGTCTTTACGGAGCTCTCATTAGCAGTTTAGGAGCCGAGCACTTTGTTTCTGGCTGCACGCTGAGACATTTCAATATTCCCTGTACTGTTAGTCACCTGTTTGAACAGGCTTCTGTGCTGGAAAGATGGTAAGTGGCCCCTTTTAGAAGCACCTTTTTATACAAACGAGATCAGACTGGCAGCTTGAGTTATGGGTTGGATTCACTTCATTTACCCTCTAGCAGTCTACAAATCAAGTGTCTAATCCAAAGTCGTTACTCTACAGTAAATGATGAGAGACTGGCACCTCCAGAGTACAATTTATCCCACCTGTCTGAAAGACCTGTCTTAAACGGGCCCGGGCTAGATCTGAGTCCCCATTCCAAATGGTATAATACATATGGTGTGTCTATACATCCTTTACAGGCAGGCAGAAACACACTCTGCCATTGCTCGGTTTGAACTGAATCTGCTCTGAACCAGGTAACATACAGTCATGTCACTGGGGGGGAGGGGGCTGAGCCCGAACTAATACAAAATCCTTTTAATAGGGCTTTTAATTAAGGCTAATTGATGTATTCGTGGCAGACAGCCAGATATAGAGTTGGTGCACACCAATAGTCTCAGACTGTGGGCCAAGCAAGCTTACATCTCCAAGCAGAAAATAATGAAGAAATGTACTTATTTGCTTTATAGACAATGGATTGAAAGGTTTCTGAGAATATTGCCCCAGATGCCTGGTTCCACTTGCCTTGCATCAGGAGGCTGATTAACATAATATAATAAATTACTATAATTTATTTATCATGGCCTGGTCAAGCCCTCTTTGAATGCTTCTATCATTTGAGTATTCAAAATCAATATGTGCCTTCTTGTCCCATTGTGCAATACAAGGTCAATTTTCTGTATGACTAAATGCACCCTCAGTAAGGATGATTTTATTTTGTTTGTCATTTGTTAGGTATAACAAAGCTGATCTTTGCACAATATTCTTTATGTCAGTAAGAAAATTTTCTGCTTTTCTGCCAGAAATAATGTGGACTGCTTGTCTATTTTAGCTCTATTCAGCACTTTGCTTTAAGAATGTATTTAATTTTGAAATGTGCTACAACATATTACAAAAAAGAATAATGCAGAGATCATGTTATCTGTTTGTACCAAAAAAAATAAGGAGAAAGTTAGAAAAACTATTCCCAGATGTGGAAATCTAGCTGGATCAGACTTTCCCTCCCTGTAGGCTCCATGGGAAAGCATTGCTCTGGTGGCACAGACACAGGTGAAGGACTGGGGCCATCCAGGAAAAATGACAGTGCCAACTTTTCGACTTCCTTCCTTAAATTCCCTGAAGGAAATCAGCGTGGATCCAGAAGTGCCAAGAAAAATGCAAACTACTGCTGTTTATTGCTCGCAGGTCTCACTGCAGCTCGGGACGGGAGAGTCACAGAGCCCAGGCTGCCACGGGGAGATGCCTTTCTCCAAAGGAATCCACTGCTCGAACCCTCTCTAACAAGTATGTTAGCGGCAAGACTATAAAGCAATATAGATCCTATAGACCTGAAGATGTGTGTTAACACAGGAACTTCTGGTACAAATAAGGAACTGAAAAAAGCCTTTACATACAGCCTGTTAAAAAACAACCATAACAAAAACCTCTTAAAACGCTCTTCTGTAGGAAAAAGGTATTTGAACACTTTAAAAAAAAAAACCAAACAGTTATCACTTCGATGCCACCTCACTTAGGAAAAAAAATATTTACTTTAACAAACAATCTGTCCAAATCTGACATCCAAAATGTGTTTTCTAAATGCTCAAAATCCAAGTAAAAAAATGTCAATTCACTATAATATAACCCTCTACCATCTCACTCCCAAATTCCATATTAAACCTTTGACTTTTTATTTTCCCTTCCAGTTCAGGACGTCTTTTTCCCCAAAAAGCCTTCAAGCTATTTCATGAGCACATCATCTGTTTTCTGACCCACGCAAATGATGACGTCTCTATCATGGTCTCAGTTACTTCCAGAGTGACTGCTCACGGCTTGCAAATAGTACAGTGTTATTTCTGCAGCTGCCACTTCTCTAAAATTTTCTGGGATCCAAAATACACTTTAAGGTCCAATATGATCATCAGATTCAACCTTCAGTTCACACCCGTGTAACAGGGTTGCTTTCCATGTGGTGGTAAATGAAGACTGAATTTGAGTCGAGCAATGAGCCCAAACTTCGGTGCCAGCAGCATCGAGTCCCTATAATTGTGCTACTTCTGCAGAACAGGGAAAAGAAAGATGGGCAAAGCTTAAGTTTGTCACTTCCAGAGTCAGCTCTGCTCTAACCCCTGTCCCCTGGCAAAGACAGAAAGATGGAAAAAAGGATTTACAAATACAAATTCAGAAGACCTGAATCTTCTCTACAACAATTAATTTTTTTCAGTTATTATCCTGAAGTGCTGTTCTATCTCATATATGTAATATTACACAAAAAGCCATTAAAGGTACTCTAGTTCATTTGCTTTGGAAAGTGTTTACTTTTCTGTACACATTTTATTTCTATTCCAAAGTCCAGAAAGATAAAATCCACTCGTGTGCAGGTAAAATGCTTTGAACACACAAAGCACAAGGTAAGTGCTAAGAATGCTGTTACCAGCATGTGGCAGGAACATCTGTACAGGTATACAGCTCTTAAAGGAAAGGAAAGCATGCAGCCGAGAGCTCCCTCCACGCAGCAGGCAGCTGCTTGAGCGCTGGCTTAGGTGGAAGAGACACATTTGTGTCCTTATTGCACTTATATGACTATCAGTGGTTGCTTTCAGTCAAGCCTGAACTACAAGACTATGACTCATGCTTCTTTAACAGAAAAGGAACGCCCCAGTCGGCAGCGCGCTCGATCGCATCATGCACAACCGCGAGGGGAGGGGAAAGCTGAACCAGCTGAACAACTCCATGAAACAACATGTAATGCTCCGATCATGAAATTTTGGACGCAAAGTGCTTCAGAATTGTACAAGCCAGATTTTCAGAGCAATAGCCACCAGAGTCAATCCCGCAAATTTGGCCTCCGTCCGGCTGCACCCCCAGTACACAGGGCCTGGGATAGCCCATCTGCAGGCTGCGTTCATCACGTCTGCGAGATACCCGTCGCACTGCTGCCTCGTACAAGGCACAAGCTGGTTCCACTGAACTTGCAACAGACAATAATGGAATATCAAAGTCAAAGCAGTACTTGGAGAAGTGGACCTGGAAATACCGTATTTGTTTCATGAACTTGGTATTTTACATTATTTATAGCTTTTAGCCACTACACATTTTAACCAGACAAGTTGCAGTTGAACTGTAATCAACATTCTGGGCTCAAATAATTTTCAAGGTCAGATTAATCTTGTTACACGTTCTCTCATTGTAAAGTGGCACAAAGTTACGCCTGACTTGCAAGATAAACCTAAATAGAGATCCCTTTGCATGCCATGCAGTTCTATCTAGAATTAATATCAGTTACAAAGAAAGAAAAGAAGTCCTTCACAAAGGCAGAAGAATGCCATTAAGGCTAAAGTTTCCTACAAAGTCACTCTCATTACCCTACTGGCTCTTTTGCAGATCACGGCAGATTCATGCATTCACAGAACTTTACCAAAATCTGGTCCCCCGACAGCCTGCGTGACCCGGCTGTTCACTGGGCAGCTCTGGGCAGCTGCTGTGTGTCTGTCTGAACCAGCAATCCAAGTCAGGCAGGAACGGTGCTATCTTCAAAGCTTGGCACTTTAGTGGTACCCACAAGGTCTGCACATCCTCCAGAAGCCTGCAGCAAGTCTGTAACTCCCTAACCCTATAACGCCCCGATTCCTTCAGAGTCCCAGGGTAGGATTTACAAGTGCAGCTTGTCCTTGCAGACCAAAGCATGGTTGCACAGTTACAGATTCGCACTTGTGTTAGAACAGCAGCTGCTAAATACAGCTGCCGCAAGTTTTGACAGTGGCAACTGCAGCTGCAGAAAACTACAATGAGCAGGCAGCCTAACCACCAGGTTCTTGGAAGACTTGTCCCTTTTGGTGGCTTTTTATTCTGTCTATGATTTCCTACAGAAAGGAACTGGAGAAAGCGCAGAAACAGGCCAGAGAGGAACAGTAATTGGAAAGACCATCATCTCCCAAAAAGCCTCCATGAATTGACACAACAGAAGCAATGACTTCTTTGGCTTTCTTATGAACTTTGGGGGCTTTATGGGTTTGGATTTCACAGTAGAAGATACGTTCACCCTAAGATGCAGGTTCCTGATTGCCACTACTGCAAATGATGGTTTGTTGGTTTGTTGGGTTTTTTTTAGTTTTTCAGGAAGCAATTTAGTTTAGTTTCTTAATGTTAAGTAATGGATCTGGTATTGGTGTCTAGTAAGGGTGCCCACTAATTATAAGCATGCCTTTTATTTACCTGATTGATAGTGATGCCTTGTGGTACATATATGTCTTTACTCCAGGCACTTTTGAAAACATGGAATCCTGATGCAAGAGGCCATTTAAGTGTGGAGGGGAAATAAATCCTTCTCTGAAGGAGCCATTGCACTCTGTTGTGCTGGCCTCAAGCTGTACCGGTTAACAGCTCTGAAGCTGCGATGGCCATTTCTGCTCTGCATCACATGTCTGGATTCTCAACCAGTGCAAACGTGGAGACATAAAACCCCCCCCACACTCAGGTGTAGACCCAGGCAGAGTCCGACATCTCAGCTCCAAACAGGAGAGCAAACGGGCTCCAGTGCAAGAGCCCGCCCTGCTGCAGCCCTGTGAAGCCAGCAGCGCTGCATGGAGGGCGACGCTCCAGCCTACGTGGTGGAGGTGGGGTCTGAGCATGGTTCAAGGCTGGGACATGCTGATGGGAGCCAGCTAAGAGGAGGGTCAGACCATCTGACACAGCCCTAAGGGCCTCATGCTCCCCCCATGCACTGAAACCTTCCACAAGTCCAAGGCAAGAGCAGTGGGCAGTGCCCTAGGGAGGACTTCATCTCCCCAAGGCACCCACCGCTCTCCCACCCAAACATTATCACCCAGGTGCCTTGGACTAAAGGGAATTTAATCCCGACCCGTTATTTTCTCTCTTTCTCAAAGGCAGCTGCAGACTGATAAACATCCTCAGAAAAGAGAGTGGAGGGGGATTAACTGCAGGCGTTTAACTTCAGGCTTTCAAACCTGCTCACATGGCTGCCGAGAACTACAACTGTTCTCTCCCCTGCTCAGACCTCGTGCAAAGTCTTTCTGCCACGGGCAATGAGGGGGACAGCGGGAGAGCAACCTCAACCCTGCGAAAATGGGACATCCTAATGAAGATACTGACAGAACCGGACACCATCGCTGAGTGCTGCAAAGAGAATCTACATAATGTTACTCTAACAGTTCAGTAAAAATGGCATCGGTAAAAGGAGGCTTTCAAGAAAGAAGTTACTCCCAAACACGCAGGGAGTGCAGCTGAGAGAGCTTCTGTTAGTTTCATTTTGTTACGTAGATCACCAATGTTATTCCTTACGATGTTAAAAGAGCAGGAGGATACTTGAAATAAAAGGCTGTGCATGCACAATACCCACACGAATAAATCCAGTGATCCACTCCAGCACCGGACACGGTGCCCTGCCCTGGCCACTGAGCTGAGCCCTCCCCTCAGGAGGAGCAGGGGAATTCATCACCAAATATACAGTATATTGCAATGGAATGATACCAGGAAACAATACTAAGTGGAGTCTGAATGTGTCCTCCAGGTCATGTTAATCTGCTGTTTAAATCGGCAGAAAAGACAGTGAGGAAATAAAAGCTCGATTCACCCAGCCTGAGATCAAAACTGTCATGGCAATATTGGCAGGTTAGACCCTGATTCTTTAAATAGTACATTGCCTTTGTTAAACAAAAGTCATTCTTTTATTACATAATAGAGATTATAAATAAATGTAAAGTGTGCATGCAGTCAACTGCATATTATACAAGCAATATCTATGTTAATAATTGTTTTCTTTGGCAGGCCAGAATCCAGCTGGACATGCAATATTTACATATCAAAATCCTTGGTGTGTTCAAGTCATATTGGATGCAAGTGAAAATATATATGTATATATATTTACCGTATACACACACACATATATATGTATAAAGGTATATATACACCTCTGCATATATACTGTATACATATATACACATAGGTATATGCTAAAAGTGGATTTCATCTTTTTCTGATTCAGGTGATGCAGGCCTTGAAACACTAAAAATATCCTGACAGGGAATCTGGGGGGGTCGCTGGGGCGATAAATGAGACTTGGGGGAAGAGATCTGGGGTACGTTCTTTTCGGACAATATTTTTAAAATTTCTGCCACCTGCTTCTCAAGGGCAGCCATCCTACTGCTTAGCAGCTGGATATCTTCTTTGAGTTCGTGCTTGACTTCCTGCAGCGTGGTTTGTAAGGCCTGCTCAGGAATAGGGTAGAAAGGATGCCTAGCATCAGCCTGAATGGGGCTGTGCTCCAGGGGGCTGCGAGTCTCACCAGCTTTATCCAAGCGAAGGTCACTTTTTGTTATTCCACTGTCACAAGAGTCTGTTTTCCTCAGTGGGTTTTTATTTACACCATTCTCCGAGTCATTGCACTTGGGGTCATCGGACAGCAACCCCATGGACTCAGCCTTCGTGACGTTGTTCCAGTCCTCCTTCTTCTCCTCGTGGGTCCCCATCGTGTTCTTCAGTCGAAGCCACCCTTTCCCATTCCCGTTTTTCATCCGCATGGGACTGTTTACTTTCAGACATTTTTGGTCTCCGTTTCCATTTGGCTTGAGCTCCATCGCATCCCTGTTGTTCTGCTTCACAGCCTCACTGGTTTTCATGTAAGCCAGGGATGTCTGGATGGGGGTGATCTGAGACACGGTGACCACGCTGGTGCCTGTGATGGAGGCCCCGTTCTGTACGCTCCGGCTTTCGACCTGAAGCTGGTTCCTTTCCGGGTCAATGTGGGTTGAGCCTTGATTACGCATCTCCTTTTGCTGTTTGAATTTCTGGAAGAGTTTCCGTACGGGGTGGTCCACAGGGATGCTCAGCGTCACCTCGTTCTTCTGACGCAGGCGCTCCTCTTCTTCCTTCTTGACATCACTGATCTTCCGGAAGATGATCTATAGGGGATAAATCCACAACAGAGTCAGTACCCAAAGGACATCACATCTGGCAAACTTTACCGTGAGATGGGGAAACAGTATTGAGAGAACAGCCATTTCTCCTTCCTTTCTATCTTAATTTCTTGCAGTGAATTCAAATGGAGCTGATCAAGGCACAGTAACATCAGATACATGCCACTGCAAAGATAGGGCACATACACACACACACACACACACAAACTTTCTTAGAAGTCTAGATTAAAAGTGGGTTTCACCTTTATTTTTGATGCAGAAGATAGAGCCTTGAAGAACTAAAAATATCCCAACACCAAGAGAAGGAAAGAAACTGAATAAAGAGAAGAAAGAAAGCGAGCAAGAACCCATATACCGTGATACCTACCTACCCATTACTCACACTCATACCTGCTCCATCACTATCTTTAGTAGAGATCAAAAGGAAACAGTAATTCAGTAGAGACTACACAGCTGTAAGTTTAATTCACTGTACATACCCTTCCATAGACTGTAAAATACAAATGTGCTCAATACTTTTTAGCTTTGCTTATTCCTAATTTTGTAGGAGTGGCTGGAGGGTGCAATTAGGTTCACACAGCAACACAAGTGTTTCCTGGAGAGTTTATATATCCAATATATGTGGGTGTACTGGGAGCACCATGGAGAAGCACTGTAAAAGGGGGGTGTGATCATAAAACCCAGCAATATCCACCGTTTCGTGATGCCATGCCATTTAATGCTGCAGTTATTTTACCCTGCAGCATCTCTCAGGCCTCTATAGAAAAAGGAATCTGAGCCTCAAGCTGTGGAAGGATTTTATGCGTGCTACTCATATGAAATCTGGGTTTTTTTAGGTTCATCCAGTTTTCTTGAATGTGGGACCGAGGCAGAGGAGGGAAAGTCTGGTTCTCTAGATGACGATACTAAAGTGAAAAGCAGCACATGATTAAATGCAAAGGGATACTGTTGGTAAGAAAAGTAAAAGAAAGCCCTTGCAATACACAAAAAAAATTGTGTGACAGTCAGATGTAGGTTTTGAAGTATCTGTTTGAGTATCCATATTTCAGTATCTATTTACTTTTTATAAAAAGGCTTCTCACGCCTGTCCGTATCTGCAAAGAAATACTTGCTTTCAAGTCTCACATCTTCAGAAGTTGGCAGACAAGTACCACGATGGCTAGAGCTCCTTCCCTGCATGAATCTGGGATGAGCTGGACTTCAAAGCTTCATTACAGAGCTTTCAAATGCAGTAAATATATCCTTGTGTGCAGCTGATTGATAGATGCAGCTGCTTATAATAATTTGGAAAGTTAACATGTTTATTAGAAGCCCAGTTTAAAAAAAAAAAAAAGACAAGAGAGAAACATGGAAGATACTTTCATCTGACTCATCTGACCTAGATGCAGCGACACATACACTCATTTGGAAGCTCCCCTTCATTAGCGCCTACCCCCATGGAGCAACTCTCTCTCGGACAAGACACTGGGGACAGCAAATAAATACAAGAGAAGTTGCCCTTGATTCAAAATTAAGTAATTACATTTAATCGAAGCCACGCTCTCTAAATGAAGATTTGGAAGGTGGGTTGTGCTGTTTTGTTTGTGCCTTTCTTTCCCTGAAGGGCAGCATGGCACTTCTGGCAGATGATGCAATGCTGAAAGCAACCAGCTCCAAGGCTGTGTCCCCCATCAGAGAACATCCTCTACCCAACGTTTCCCTGCTCTGTGGCCATGACCCTATTTCACAGCTTGAGGACCATCCTCTCCTCCAGCCAGGGTCTGCCTGGCAGGTGGTGGCTGGAGGCAGCCGGGGATGCTGCACGGCAGGCAGCTGCCTGCAGCCTGGCAGGGGCTCGCAGCGCTCCCGTGTGCCACGCAGCAGTGAATGCACGGTCGGGAGAGGCATGAGGTAGCTTTGATAACTTCTGTCCCACCAGTATAAAGACCAGAGTGATAACTACAAAGACCACAGCACCAGCTTTTTATTTCCTCTCCAAACACCTGTGCTTCACTGAAAACTACCCTCATCTCCCTTTTCTTCCACCAGCCTACTCTTGTTCTTTCATTTCTCCCTTTTCTCCTCTCAGTTCAAAACTTCTCCAGCCAGAGGTTATTTCCCTGCACAGAATATAATCACCCATGACTGCTGCCTTCTGCAGAAGAAAAGCCAAGACTTTGCTAATTTGACACCACCTGTACATCACACTCCTGAAGTGGGCCCTTCTGAAAGCCAGGAAATCACTATGGGTTTTTTTGTACCCCAGAACCAGTTGGCCAGACGCCACTCAGATGAGCCGAACACAGCAGCACGGGGGTCTGAGCCTGAGCGCTGCCATGCCCCTGCACGAGGCCATCGCTTTGGGGGAAGCTGAACGTGTCCCTGCTGCAGCGATGGGCAGCCAAGGTGACAAATGCCACCAGACCTGCAGTGCAAATCTGCTGCCGCCAAGTGAGACCAAGGACCCAGTAACCACCCATAGCCATGGGCTTTCTCCCCACTTTACGCCCATGCAGTGGAGAAGACACACTCCCAAAGCCCTGCTGTCACCTCCCCAGGAGGAGATGTTCCTTCAGCCTCTTGTAGGATGCAGGCAGGAGCCTGGCAGAGCTCTTCAATAAATTCTTTCTTCTTTCTCTGCTTGGGACAGAAAGTGCGATACCCTGGAAGGATTATGGGCGGCTCCTTTGAAGAAGCAAGCCTGCTGCACTATGAATTAGCACAGAAAATGCCCAGGGACTCGGAAATTCAAGGGTTAGCTGGGAGTCAAGAATTCAGGACTGATCTACCTTGATGGAGCTGTATTTCCAAGGGAGCAAAGGTGAACTGATGCACAGCCCTGCGCCCACCCTCCCCTTGGCTTTCTCATGAAACCTGGATGTGTTCACAGGTGTTTGCTATTTTCTTTTCACTCTGAAATGCATAACCATGCAGACCTTCATATCCCAGCTGACATTGTGAGATTACATCACTTTGGAGACCAGGGTCCTGGTCCTCATTCACCTACTGAACTACTCTGTCACCACAAGGAAACCATTTCACCCCTGCATCACCCCGTGGAGACTGTCCCCTCTTCAGGTCATCCACCCTCAACCAAGGGAGTACTACATCTGGTGCAGCCGGGATCCAGTCTTGGTCAGGTCTACTCGATATCGTTAGAATATGTGCAAGTAAAACAAAAGAAAGATCCTCTTATACAAAGAACTGGGGGGGGGGGGAGGGGGGAAGAGAGATGTGAATTCTAACAGTAATAGTTGTTTTTCATTACCAATTTTTTCCATATTAGGAATTTTTTCATGTGGTTGGATTTAATCCACTTCTACAGTGGTTTAACCTAAGCCAGAATAGGATTAAAAGTGTTTACATGGAGACTTAATTCTATTAATGTCTAATAACTATTACTGGCTATTTTTCTCTATAAATAAGAACAGAAAAACACCTCATAAAATCTGACATTCCTCAGCAAATTGGGAGAGGCTTATTTTGAAATCTTAAATTGGATGAGCTATTTCAGCTGTCCCTGACCCTTTTCGGAGAGGTTACACATAGGCCTGTCCAAACGTATGTCCCAGGAATAGACACAAAGCCCAAAGGAGTTAATGAGAAGAAACTGAATTAACTGTGTGTATAGCACATCTCAAGGAGTAAAGAGCCATATCCCTGTCTCACGGCAAGTGCTAAATTCATTAATGTGATGGAGATTCAGTGTAGGACTTCATTTCCTTTAGGGATGGGATTGTGAAAGACTGCCACATGTGACACAAATCCTGTCTCAGGAGACCAGGTTCCTGTTTTTCTTGCTTTTAATGTATTTGTTCTGGAAAGGAAGGGGAATGGCGGTGATGTTAATTATTGAGCTGGCAAAGGTTAAGCAGAAGTTAAGTGATGGCCAGCGCTGGGAACTGAAGTATTTGGGTTATCTACAAGACAGAGGAGACAGCGGCAACTTGAGATTCTCCATTTGATCTCAACCCTGACCTCCTTTCCCTCCCCTCGGTACCGAGAGGTAACTCGCCTTGACTGCGAACTCGGCCCATCGCCACTTCCAAAGAGGGACCTTACCAAAGGTACTGACAATGGGTACATTACTGCTGGAGCAGCTCCTGTGAGGTGCCAGCTTGTAAAACCGAACCCAAAGCCAAGTGCAAGCGAGGGCAGCAGCAATGAGAGGTCGGGGAGCCAGCTCGAGGCTGAGACACACACAAGTTCTGCCATCTACTGCTGGATTAATCTTAATTAAGCTGTGGCCTTTCCAGATGCTTTGAAATGCATCCCTTGCCTGCTGTCTTTTTTTGTACCAGTACTGTGAAAATCATCCCTCCACGACCTTGCTCCATTCACAAAGATCCCTTAATAAGTGACTCCAAGGAAGGTACGTGAATGGACTAAAGAACTGGTAAAGTCTTGAAGAATTACAGTAAATTCACACAAGTGGCAAATATTTGACCAGAGATCATCCAGTCTCGTTCCTAGAACTCCCCATGCTGTTGTTAGTGGTGTTCAATACATGCCTGCCCCTCACCATGGAAATTCACAGAAACATATAATGGTACAGCAAAAGGGCACGCAGTTGTCATGGTGATGAATACAGCGGGTGTGCACCGAGTGAGAGAGGGGGAAAGCCGCACAAGGCCATCAATGAAAAGATTTTCACAGTGACTAATAAACTCTGGGTGCCCAAGCTGAGGCATCCTACAAACGTGGCTGATGGGCGAGGGATGCTGGAGTCCCTGTCCTAGGAGAACTGGCTTGACTCAGCTCACCGTGTGTTTCTGTAGTGTCAAAAACTGGAAGAGAAAGCAAAAACAACATTTCAGTCCCCACAGCTACATACATCCATGTAGAGCGGAAGGAGGAGCCCTGCCATGAGGCTGGATTGGGACCACATTCATTAATGCACAGGCTAGGCTGACGTGGGTGGTGCTCACCTCTCAAAAATTTGTTCCAGAGGTAACTATCTTGTCTGTATTAATGTCGTGTAGAAGCCCTATCTCCCTTGCATCTGGTTACTTGCAATCCAATATATTTGTCAGATCCCTGTTCCCATTTAATACAGGAACATCCTAGAAGGCACCTTAATTCAATATTGTGGCCCTGAAGACAACTACTCACTGTTCCCCTTCCCAGCAGCACTGAAAATTAGATCAGTGAAATGATTCAGGTTAATAAATTTGAAGAAATAAATAGGTCTCTTGTTTTTAACCATGACCCATCTCAGAGCGCAGACCCACAGTTGTACTAGAAAACACTGCAGGGGAGCGAGTGGGATGGGTGGACGGAGCGAGTGGGAACCTTCCAAGCTGGCTGCAGCGATGGAGGCAGCGTGTTAGGGAAATGGACCCTCCCTTGGACCACACTGAACAGCTGGTGGCTCCCAGTTCGCTGGTGGCTGGCTGAGACCCCCAGAGCACCTCCTTCACCAGCTTTCAGATCCCACCAGAGGGATTCGATCTGGTCCAGGTCGTACAGGAATGTCTAATTCCCATAAAAAGGGTCTGTGTCCTCACAAGGTGTGCTGGTCTTGACACTCTTATCTATAGGTTCTTTTTTGGAAATAGGAGAGCTGTCGTCCATCGCCTCCTTGGTGTGAAATGGTTCAAGGTGAGTCCTTCACACAAGCTTAGCTGAAGCTGGCAAATAGATTTTAAAATTTTTGATGATACAACTGCAAATCACGTATACAAATACAACTGAAAATAATAAGGAAAGCTTAATTCATGCCTAGGCTGCACAACACAACACAATTTTTTGTAAAGATGTTTGCAAAAAATAGTATTAATTTTCACGTCTTGGAGTGCATTGTAGAAAATTAATTGCCATTTTTCTCATGCTAATGAGAAAGGTGAATTTGTGTCAGACCTGGGATTTAGACACAGGATAACCCATGCTGTGCTTAGACGAATGTGCTGTTTTCCTGCTTCTAAGAACAAACTACAAAATACACCGAATTTCCAGAGCACAGACACTCAGAACAGGGTTCGCCTACAAAGCCAGTGTCTGCGTCTGAACTCATCCTCCAGGAGCCCTGCACAGTCGAGGGAGACAAAAAGGCATTTGGAGGGTGTGAGTCATTTCACCTGCAGCTAGATGTTAAAACAGGTCAGACAAGCTGTACCCTGAAATGCCTGTTTGTCTCCTGTCTCCTTACAGGGAGCTCTGTGCATCGCTTGGATGCAGACATTCTCCACGTGATGGTGGGTAAGAAGTATGCAAACCCCTGCCTCTAGCAGTGCAAATGTCAGGGTTTGGTGCAGATGGTGTAAAAAGCCTTCCTGTAAAGCTTTTTTCTCTTTGTGTGTGTGTATTATACCCTTCATCTGATGCTATTTTTATTCCCTCCAGCACGCTGGGGTATTGCCAGTTCCCAGCTGGGGATGCATTCCCCACCCAGCCTCAGAGACCAGCCAGCCCTTCCAGATAAACACTATTATTTTAAAAGCTGCAGAGGGAGGACGAGCGACCACTACACAGAAGACTGTGCCAGACTGGCAGGTCCAAGTGTGAGCTTGTGAAAAAACCAGACATTTTGCCTGCACGAAGCAATCAGATGAACCACTAATAGGGAAGGCAAAGCCCCCCCCTGTTCTCACCATGCTCCCCGGGAAAACACTCCAGCGGTTGACAGGGAATGTCCCTGCAGCTCCCAGGAAATTGTGGCCCACCTGGGATGGCTGTGACTGCTCCTGCAGAACCACCCTTTTGCATTGCAAATCTCATCCCACTCCCAGATGTTGCAGGACAGATCCTGCTCAGATCTCTCCCACCGCTGGTGCTGTGTGCTGCTAAGGACTGTCACCACCAGCAAACCCTCCCCAAGCCATTGCTTTGATGTGCTCAGGTGAGTCTAGGATGCTTCATCCCTCAGTCCTTGAGGACTAGTCCTTTCTAGGAGTCTTCAGTTGTCAAAACAGGGCATATCTGGGACCTTCTTCTTTGATATTCTAAAGACTAGGCCAGCCAAGCCCAATTTCTCACGTGTAACCTTTGGTAAACAGACTTGCTCCACAACTAAAGTGGTTTTTTTTTAATCTAGGCAGATCATAGAGAACATGATACACTATTAATACTTGTTGTTAAAATGTTTTTAAATCTTACTTTTTTCAGATATTAAATATTTAAAAAAAATAACTTTTAAGATGTTAAATCTTCCTTCGTGCTTGAATTTAAGAAGTTAAACTATTGAAACAATGGACAGAAATGAATGAATAGGAAACTACCTCACACAAGCCCTTCTGTTTTCAATTAGGCAGAAACTGGAGCCCTGGGGCCTGGGCTAGCAGAGCTGTGAAATGCAGTTCAGTCTGATAGAAGAGCCACAGGCCATTTGTATTCCTCCTTCATCGGACAGTCCAGCCTGTGAGCCTCACAGCGAGCCAGAGAAGCCTGAACAGGCGGTGCTAACGCGAACCTTCCTTTGGGATGGATGTAAGAAGCTGCTGCCATGCACTGTGGATGGACTCACTGGGTCTGGACTGGTTCCCTGCCTTGAAAACCCGTTTCACTGCAGGTTTACTGCCCTTCCAAAACAGAGAGGGCGATGGCAGCATCATCCACAAGATGCAATTCCAGCTCTTAACTCCAAGGGAGCGTTTGGAGTAATACCTCCTCCCTAGGTCAGGGTATGGCAAGGAGGTAGGAGCAGACAGCTAGGATGAGAAGACCAAGCCAGCAAGACCAGTGAACACCAGCAAGGAGCACTGGCTCTGACCCAGCTTCCATTAAGAGCTCTTCAGTATGGCTCATGAATGACAGCAGCCTCTGACCGTGGTGTCCTGTGCTGGCAGGAGTCTCTGGAACCAAGAAGCACGGTCAGAAACCCTCTACCGAATATGACAGCGACAAGAAACCTGGCAGAAATGGAAGGGAGCTGAAGCCACAAAAAGCGAGAGCCAACAGAAACTTCAAGCCAGGGCACCTCTTTCCAAATGCAAACTGCATTTAGGCTGCTTCACCTAATTTACCCCAGTAAATCTCCATGTCCTCTTAGCTTTCTTTATTAATCTGCACTCTGAGGATGCGGAATAGATGGCCTGAAATGATGGCTTTATTGTTCCTCTGCTCTGTACACTCCTCAGATAGCTTTACTTTGATGTGAAACTCAGCCTCAAAAACAAATTGCTCTAACAACTGTTTTAATTGTTCTCCAGTAAATTCTCCTTAATCCTCCTGTCCCAGGAACTGTTTTGTGTTAAACCATTGCTCCATCTGCGTGTGGGAAAGGAATCGCCGTCCTTGGCTGTGCAGTGAAAATGACTGACTGCTGAGCAATTAGTTAATCTCTGGGATAGGAATGTTTCACTAAACAGTCTTTCATGCTGGATTTTGGAGGAAAAGAAGATTTTTGTAGGTTAGTCTGCTGGCTGCTTGAAAGAAACAGTAAATAATAGCCTTTCTGCAAATTTCCATTGATCCTGACTTCACAGGCATGGTAGCACGCAAAAGCAAAAGCTTGCTACCAAGCACATTTTAATTCTGCTTTGGAGAAACTGTATTCATGTAGTTTCTTCCTAAGTGATTATAGAATTGACTTGTAAGAGATGTGATGATTTCCAATCCAAGTAACAAAGTGATGTAACTTCAAGGAAAGGAGAATTATTTCCGTGATGTTGAAAAAGCCCTTTTAAGGGAAATTTAACAGCATTTTACGTGCAAGAAAGGGGTTAATCCTTTCATCATGACTTAATAAAGATCTGTGTCCCCCAAGTTGCTCATTTAAAGAAAAAGTGGGACATGTAGGGAGGGAGAGACCTTTCAGAAGAACCCAACAGCCGATAACCGATTTCCCAGAGCCCAGAACTTCCATCACCTCATTACTGCTTGCTCTGTGTTTTAGAAATTGGTTACTGCAGGTCAAATTTTAATCTGGTTCCATTTTGTGTTTGCAATCAATTTGCATGGCACCCGACTACTCTTGCAGAGAGACATCTGTGCATGCTGACAGTCAATTAGGCTCATCTGCATTTGTGAACAAGCACGCATATTAAGAAGAGAGTAGTTGAGAGTTCGCCCCATCTACTTCATACTTGGTATGGATCTGAAGCCATCCTGCTTTCCTTTAAAACATGTCAGATTGAAGAAGAAAGAGAAGAGAAGCAGGCAGAGATCCCAGTCACATTTGTCACATTCTGAGAGCATCATGGCCCAACACATACAGCAGCAGGCTGGGATTCAGGAGGATGGATTATTCTGCTGGCCTGACCCCTGGCCAAGTGGGAGGCCTTGTGCAAACCACACTGTCTGTTCACGTCTCCATGTTTCCCCGTGTAAGAGAGAATAACACTGCCCTCATTTCTTCAATTAATTGGAAACCCCTCTATCATTGCTAACTATTTACAACCGAGAGACTAGGCTGACTGCAGAGAGAGGCCACTTTTTTGACCTATTGCCAAAAACGAGACAGTTCACTAAAAAAAAAAAAAGTCATAAAACATACACACAGGTGTTCTCAGGATTTCAACTCAAGATTAAGGGCCCAAGGCACTGCTGCACTGAGACATCCAGGGCAGTGCACAACAGAGGTACAATGCTACGTGAAGTCCTTTCCTGATGCCCTGATACATCAGTCAAACCTTCATTAAGGGTAGCATTGACTCCTACTTTGCAAGGAAGGATCAGTCAAGTCGCTCAGCTTGAGTGATGGGCACTAATTCTTCATCATAGTGTGATTACACGTTTAACTAAGCATGTGCTGAGCTTTGAGGCTAAGGACTCAGATTGCCAAAAGAAATGCCAAATCCCCTTACTCTGTTTGCACAGTTGCAGTTACACCAACCACAAGAGCATTTTTTGAGAGCAGCTCAGTCTCCTGAATCAGCAGCTCTTCCATTCTTCCAGTCACACTGACCCGAGCGCCTCCCGCCCATACATTCGGCACTCAGAGAGGCCTCCTTCTCTTTGTAGCCCAGGGGAAAACAATGCATGGATTTTCTGCTGCTGCAGGCTTTGCTGTTATATCTGACACCTGCTGGGCTCTGTGTTTCTGCTTGGAAAGGGATACTGAAGAAGATGCTGTGCGCTTTTGGAAGTGGGCAGCTTTTAAACAAGTCTGATCACTTCTGCTGCTGCTTTGTCCTCGCTATTTTCTGTTTGCTTTGCTTTAACCAAACAGCAGATGCCTGAACAAGTTGCAGAACAGCCAGATTCAGACCTATTTCTCCAATACTATCAAAGACAGCAAAACACACATTCCACATACAAAATTATTTAAAACAATAAACCAGAAAGGCTACTTCATTTATGAATTTACGGTATTTTTCAACCAGAGTCTGTTGCTGGTTGGCCTAGTTTAGGATCAGTCCATTGCAGAGAGCAGTACTGATCTGTACGGCCTCAGAAGAGATTGAACTGTGACCATGATCCAAAGGGACACAGTCCCTCCTATAGGGCTCCTGTCAAAACCGAGGGCAATGAAACCCAGCTTTAGACTCCTAATCCCTCTTCAGGATCCTAAATCCTACACTGAACGCAATACAAAGACTAAATTGGACTGGAGAGCTGAAATAGTTTGTTGAATCAGGGCCTAATTTGTTTTCTGTATTCAACAGAGAGATGGTTAAACATGGGGTAATTGAGCAGAGAGCAATTTTGGGATAACTGTTGCAGTGTAACTATTACTGAATAGTGTCTCATGGGGACCCTTGTTCCCTCTCACTGGTTAGGTTTATCCACTTAGGGATTTAAACTCCTGCCTGCCTTTACTCCATAACAACTCTCCCATGTAAACCAGTCTAGCCTGGGTTGGTCATTTGGTGGGTGAGCAAACTAAATGGTTCCTCTTGCTCTCTGCCTCCAACCAATCTCTCCTTCTTGCAGATGTGTTCTTGATGGAGAGTATCACATACTTGTCTCTCCTTCCACTTCCGCTTCCCCTTCTCTTTCTTACTTAAGCAGCTATTAGAGGGAGCAAAGTGCAGGGGAGATATTTCTCATACTACTTTGCCGGGCACTAGTTCAGAGAGAGAAGCAGATTTCTAACACTTGCTGGACTTTCTTTCCTTCCATCTTACAGATGTTTCATGTTCTGTATAGCACAGAGCTCCTGCAAGAAGGACAGCTGAGGTACTTACAGGGACCGTGATGGATTTCCAGTCCCTGGGAAAGAGGAGCCCTGCAGAAAGCTAAAAACCCAAGCTCAGTTGACCCAAGATCTTTCACTGGATGTGGAGGAGAATCCCAGCAAACACAACCTCCATCCACCACAACAAAACCATCCTCTGACTTTTAGGACTCCACATGGATGTAAATAGCTGGTGACTCATACCACCAAGTGGTGCACTAAGACCATGTGGCCACCACCAATCCTGCCAGCCCATCACCATTAGGAACCCTAGGGCTCAGGAGTTGAAGGGAGCTTCCCATTGCCTCCTAGCCCAGCTGCAGGTGGTGTGCTCACTTCCAGACAGTGCCCCTTCAACAGGACAGTTTCCAACTAGATCAGGCAGGTCTGGTCCTTGCAAATGGCCATTGGATCAATAGCTGCTATTGGCACTGGTCTAATGAAATGTCAGTAAGCAGCACTGTCAATTGATTCAGGCTTTGCCGTGGTGCAGATGAGTTACAGTCTGCATTTTATTACAGATGATTAACAGAAGAAACTCCTTAAAGAAAGCAGCCTTTGCTTTGCCCAGTGCAGTATCTCCTAAGACTGATATGCTTCTGAGCATAAATAAGGAAAGATAGTTCAAAGCCTCCAGATGACAGCGGGGTGGTTCGAGCTTGGGGCAGACTGCAGAAATGGTGCTCTCTGGGATGGGGAAAAGCACCAAAAGACTTTTCAAGCTGCCTTTCAGCCTGATTTAAGTTGGAACAGAAAATCAATCATCAGGAATAATATGCAGTACTGATCTATCACTCTTCTTGCCCTGGAGAAAGCAGGATTCATGTTGCTGCCTCTTTTGCCAGATGTCCAAAAACCAGGGCACGGAGAGGTCATGTATCACTTGCCCAGGGTCACTGCGCTGCTAAGTGGATGAGTGAGGGATGGAACCAAGGTTTCCAGCCCGGAGACCCCACAGTAGGAAAAGCCACAGAGCAAAAAGATTAAACTTATAAATATACATATATTTATTGAAGTAAAATAAAATTATTAGTACAATAATTCACTTTCTTTTCACTACTGTCTAGTCTGGGAAATATAGTTCTGGATTTGAAACAGTTGGAAGGGCTCAACTGTAATTGCAGTTAATTGCTGAAATTAAATCCAGTCCAGGACAAATTTACCGCTGTTCAGGTTTGTGTTGGAAGAGGGGTAGGGAGGTGGGCAGCACTATCACTGTTTCTTTAGTAAATATTTTCAGAAGGTCTTCCTTTTATCCCAATGAAAAATGTCAAAAACTTAACGTTTGGCTTCTGGCCAGCCCTACTTGTGACAGACCCAGTATTCCTGCATATCCCTAGCACAAAGCCACACACAACATGGGCCCAGAGGATTTGCAGAATTTCTGTTTTGTTCTCTGGTTTTGCCTCTTATGGGTTTCTGCCTGAAGACCAAATGGTCTCAATAAATGCCTAAGAGAGACTCTCCGTTTACAAAGTAATACATCAGCAAAAGAATTACAAATTGTTCCCAAAATGAACTATTCTTTCCTCTCCACTTTAAGTGGAAATTTAAATTAATTGGAATCATTATGTTGGGTTGTTTTTTTTTCTTAAATATTACTGTACCAGACTATAAAGTGCCTGAAATTTAATCTGAAGTCTTCAGACCTGAAAAAGTGTTTTGCAACTGAAAGCTTGTTGATTTTTTTCCAGCTGTATCAACTGCTCTAACAAAAGATAACACTCCTTGCTATCAGCCTTGCTTCTGACATTGAGGACATTCTACCTGGCTTTCAGAAACTTTGGTTTTATATGGAATGTGCTACCAGCTACTCTCTTTGTTCACTTCATCATTTTCAAGGTTTTGTTAATTTGCTGAAAAGCTTTTATAACAGGACCTTCAATTAAAACAATGCACTTCCAGTGCCATGTGATGTAGAACACCATCAGTTGTGTTTGTGGAGAGTCAGAAATGAAGAAATAATTTTAAAGGGCAGAACATATGAACAACAGACCCAAATGAAAGGGACAATCTGTAGCCTCTGGATCTCTGTACCTTGAAGAGCCAAGGCATCAAACCCTGTTGTAGCTTTCCATATTACAGAACAGAGAGGTAAAACATGCTGCTCTCTCGCTGTCAGACATTCCTCACCTGAACCAGGTCTCATAGTGGAGACTAGTTTGGTGGGGAAAGCCACTGACTCCAGATTCAAGCTGATTGAAAAACATGGTATATTCCTGAATGCAGCAGATTTAGGCTGGTGGCTGGGCAGTCATTTGCTCATTTCCCATTTGCTTCTAGACCCCAGTCGAGGACCTGACCTTTCAAGTGCTCGTGGGGCTGAAAGTGAGGGCATGTCTATGCCACACCACAAAGACGGGCACAAAGACCCCTGTTTTAGCAAAGTAGCATCCCCCAGCAGAAAGGCAGGATTAATTAGGCTCAGTTCAGATCTGCTTTAATCTGGCCCTGCCGATTTCAAGCCTAAAGCTCACACTTCACCACGGTTCTGCTTTCAGCCAGCCATGCCAAAGTTACCTTGGAGTTACTTCTTTTCCTTCTTGACCCATAAATACAGCCTACTGCCATATGAGAGAAGGCCAAACCTGCCTTGATGAAATTCAGGTAAGTGCTGCCAGTGCTCACTCTCTTTTTACAGAACTTTTGGATGAAATCCAAGCTCAAATGACCGCCAGACGTATGCCCGTGCCTACCTTTCCCATGGGATGCCCTGCAAACGAAGCCACAGGGATGCTGCAAGGCAGAATGAGCTGGGGCAATTCAGCAACTCACATCTCTGCTTCTCAGCTCAGAGATGCCAGAACAAAATCCACTGGCAGTGTGACCTGGCAATTCTTTTAAATTGAAATCGAGACTTGGAAAAGATGAACATCTCTGGCAGGTCATTCACTGACTGAAAGACAGGGACAGCCCACTGCGTAATAGACATGAAATAATTCAGTTAAGCCATTGGGAAATCCCAATTTAACAGGAAAAAAGATCAAAAGATTATTTAAACTTTTAATATCTTCTTCATTTAACTATAGAAAGCTCTGTGAAATAACCTTAACAAGTATCCCTGGGATTCTTCAAGTGAAACATCTCACCCAGCAAGAGCTAAAATTTTCCCAGTTGAGAGCTCTCAGTTGGCAGTGTGTGAGTAAGGACTGCTGGCTGTTGAAACATACTGTAATTGCCTTTAATATGATCACAGCCAGTGCTTCAGTGGGGAGGAACCCCTTGAGGAGAAAAAAAGACCCAAGACATAAGCATGCAAACATTGAAGAGTATCCAGTCAGGAAGAAATATACTATGAAGAGAATGTGTTGCTTTCACCTCAGTACCACCCTTTAGCCAAAAGTGGCTGTCATAGAGCTGCCATTGAGGGTGCTTTAGCTCAAGAAAATGAAGGCAGAACAGTTTGTCAGAGGCCTCTGTAATTGCCAGCAGAGCAAGGGCCTTCTATTTGTGGCATAATGAAATGAAAAATTTTGAGAGAGCAAAGTCCCTAACTCAGTGATGTTGCTAATGTTTCCTTGCACCTGAACCCACACCAGTGAAGAGCTCTTCCCTTCTGAGGCAGAAAGTCAAGGAAAATCACACACAGCCAGGAGGAGAGTTATCCACCAACTAGTGAGCTTCCTACAACAGCATGGAAATACTGCATCAGCCATATGAAACTTCACCACAAAGAGGAGCGTGCTGTTCCCTGAAGGTTACTTGTGCAGAAATGAAGTTGCTAATGACAGTCGTATCAGAGCCTCTGCGGGCAAAACCAGTGGGTTGCCTACGTGACAAACACCCAGGGAGGACGAAGTGCTCTGTCTGTCCCCAAAGGGACCATTGGATGTTTTTTCTAACCTCAGAAGATGTGACTGAGGAACTCGGGCAAGCGGTGACTCTGCAGAAGCTTTGTATTTATTTCTGAAGGGGATCAGCAAGAGGAAGAGGCAGCACAAAAGAGTTAACTAGTGGGGTTATGGGGATGGGATAAACAGATGGTGTGGTGAAGAGCCATTTCCTTCCCATTTACATGCTGACTGCATTAAATCAATCCCTGGGCTTTCATGGCAATAAGCTAGGGCTCTGCTGGGGAGGATTTTAATGATCTGGCTATATCCTAGTTGTGGGTGTCGTTCTATTGTGTCCTGGCATTTAGTCTATTCTCGGGGAAAAGGTCCTTCGATTTTTTTTCATGCGATTCTCTTGGTGATCTTCCCTAATACCTATATCACAGCCATCACCTCTTTTCTAGATGTGGATCTCTGTAAAGCTCATCAGCACTGGTTTATGTTCCTATCCATGTATTTAGGCACTGACACAGGATGCTCCTTAGGGGCTGAGCCTGCTGTTTTTGCAGCCTTAGCTTATCTCATTGCTCCAGAGCCAAACAAATTAGTTTGTAATCCTCAGTATTGTATACTTTGGCAAATCTGGCTTTAAAAGTGATCAGAAATTACCTCCTCATGTAAAATTGGAGTCAGTCTAGTTGATTTGTCCCCTCTTCCTGTCTGGGGCTAGTAAGAAAACCCTGTACCTGCACAAATAACAGGTCTTTGCAATCGATAACATTGATGATGCTGTATTTCCCCATTTGTGACTATGCTGCACCCTGTTTACACACTGTTTGTATCCTTTCTACCACTCCCTGTGCACACACAATTAACAAAACACCAGCTGGTATAGGATCAATGCTTCTGCAAGGATGCAGAGAGACACCAGACAGAAGTAGTACAGATCTCTACCTCTGGCTCTGTTACTTTTCATCTCAGATGCTGCATTCACTTCCCAGAGGTCCTTTTGACCTCTGAGACTTTGCCTAAAGCATCCTCTTGGGTTTTTTTCCCTGGTTTGATTTTTTTCCTGGTGTCTGAAAAATCCAGCTAACCCTAAGCCTCCCACGAGACAGCAGTTCTTCAGTGACTTTCTCCCAGAAAGACCTTGTCCAGGCACTTTTAGGAGGCTGACTCTTCTCAGTGGGGTCTGGCACCCACCTTAGATGCCTACAGATATGCAACTGTGTCAGATGTTCCACTCACGGAGCAGGGGTGATCCATGGAGCAAGAGCATCTGCCCACAAGTAGGCTAGCAAGGTTAAAAGCGGCTGTTGGGGATTTTGCAAGGTCAATCTCTGTCCCAGCAGAGTCCTTATCATCTACTCTGTTAGCAGCTGTCTGACGTGTTGGACTGAATTTGAGCACAACTGGTCTGGGAGGAAACTCTTCATGGGACACGTTACTGACGGACAAGAGGGCAAACAGTGCCTTGGTTCAAACTTTCTGACAAATGCTTTAAGTTATGGCTGACGGTTCGTGCGGATCAGTCAGGCATCTGTTTGGTATATTAATGCATGGCTGTGCTGAGCTTGTAAATTATTATTCATGTACTTTTATAGAACATCTTGAGGTTATTGGCTGTCCTTTAATAAATGGAAACAAGGACAATTAATAACACATGAAAAACATGCATGATTCAGTTCATCCATTTACATTTCTACTGTAGCCTTCTTCGTCAGGAGGGCTAATACAGCCTGGGAAAAAGATGGGGTTCATTCATAATTGAGCTGCCCTAACTACCAACAACTGTTCCATTTAAAAATGGATTTTCCTTAGACACATGATGGAGATGGAAATTCATTACAATGGCAGGCAGTCAAGGAAGGCAGAATCAGTGAAAATAATGAGGCTAGACACAGAAATTAAGTGCCGAGATGCCAGGATGCTCTGATAAGGTCAGGGACACGGAGAAGGAAAACTGGATGTCTGTGTACTGAGGGGCAAGCAATGGGCACCAATGGAAAAGCAAAGCTAATCTTAATAAAAATGCTACATTTCAGCTGACCGGTAGAAATATCCTGCTTAGAAATGGCTGTTCTTTGCTGCTGTCATCTGCTGGTTGCTTAGGTCTCTATTTTCACATTTTTAAGGGAGTGTAACGTGTTTTGGGCTCTCAGAAAAAGCCAAAGTCTGTTCCTGTGGTAACAGGAGTGCTGTTCGTAATAAAAAACAGAGGACAAAGGACTGTTTCCAAAAGGATTACTTACAGAGCACGGAGAGGTAAGTCCCCCTGCTCTGGAGGTACAGTGACTGATGGAAATATTTAGATAGGAAACAGTGACTGATGGAAATATTTAGATAGGAAGCACTATACAAAATCTTTCTGGCAGCTGGGACAGCTTTGTGGAGTACTAATAAAATAATCTAAAATTCACCTAGAAGTCCATGGGGAGGTCCCGAAGTTCAAAAGACCACTGACAGTTTAATTAATGAAGTTAAGAGGATCAGAGGCTTTTATAACTGCTTACACTATGCTCCTTTTTTTTAACAGTAACTTTTACATCTGAAAACTATATTACATTTTTGTTATCTTTAGGAAGGGAAACAAATTAAGACTAAGGGCTGTGAAAACTAAGAAGTGAAAATATGAGGAAAAAACCCATGGATTAATATTATATATTCCTCCCTAAACACACAGAAGATTTTTGCCTTTCAGCAAGTTGCTCACAAGTGTAATTAACAGGGGACTCAGCTTATTTCAGGTGCTTCCCAGAATTCCCCTGTCCCTCCCAACAGCTATGCCCACCTCTGGCATATATGTAAATCAGCTACTCTCAAAACTGCTCCTCCAGACTTCCTTTGCATGAGCTAATCACGGCGACTGGCTGACAATTAAAAAAGACACAGTCAATCAGCCATCATTAAGTTGGAAGCGACAGCCTCGGTTTTATTTTTAACTAAAACTAGTGGGATTCGTGCAAACTTCTCTTGCACTTTGTGTAAAATTTAATATTTTCCTACATGCACGGTTTCTTTGCTGTAGAAGGCAGCCCAAAAATAGCATTCAAAGTAAGGTAAATCTAGGATTTGCACGGCTGCAATGATTATCACATGCTGAACCAGCATGTTTGGGTATTCTTGCATCTGTGAAGTGTGTGCTGCAAAACAATAGAGGGATGGATTTATACTTGCACAGAAAAAAACCCCTTATGCATTGAGTTTTATTTAGCATTTTACAGGCTTATAGTATTTAACTGGTGAGGAGCGTGTGTTGGGTTTGCACTTTTCTGTGCAAAGTCAAGGCAAAAACCTGTTCGAGAGGGGGAGGCAAGAATAAAATCAGTGCTCTCTCCAGTGCAAAACAGCTGTGAAACTATTACTGATCATTTCTAGATTGGACAAAACAGATGCCATTTTGGGCAGAGCCAGAAAACTCCCACTTGGGTGAACGCTAAAGCTCTGTCTGCTCTTTGTGAAGCCTGTGGGAATCAATTTATATAATTCCAAACGAACAGACATTCTTCAGCCATGGTTTTGGGTGCATTGCAACTGGCATTCCCAGTCTTGCAGAAGTAAGGTTTGGGGAGTAAGAAGTCTGGTGTAGAAACTCATTTTTATACCTGCAAGTCATGCTGTGCTGCGTTACTAAAATGTCTGGCTGCTCCAAGAAGCAATGATAGAAGCAACCAAAGCACTTGGAATTAATCATCTCAGTTTTGTAACATCTCCCCCTTTTTTTGCGGTTGGAAAAGTAGATCTACATGGTAATTAGGCTCAGCAGCCCATGCAAAAAGCAATCCATTGCTCTGGGGTAATTGTTTGGAGGGGTGTGAGATAACACAACAGACCTCTTTCCCCAATTTCTGTGCAAACCCCACCTGCTAGGATGCCTTAGTGTGAGGCACAGTTGTATGTAGTGGAGGTGGCCCACAAGCAGGGAACCACCTGCAGCAGTGGCCGCTCCTGGGCACATTGAGGGCATCACAAAATAAATCGGCTACCCTCAGCGGTAACACAAATGCGTTTGTAATGCTCCCATGGCTTATTAGGCACCAGAGGAGTCACACAAAGCTATAGGGAGCTTGGCTTTGTTAAGACACCTGCCCAAAAATGAGCCTGGCAAAGTAACAACCCATGAGGGAAGCTCAGGGACAGGGACGGTGATCGATTCGGGTCTGCTGCTGGCTGAGCTGCCGGTGCCCGTGCTCATCACAACATCAAAACACAGAGGGGGCTGATGATAAAAAGCTTCTTAACTGGCAGTCAAAAATGAAATGGCAATGTTGCTTCCCATGCACATTCCCTCCCCTTCTCTAGCAGCTGGAAGAGATTAAAAGCATCAGTTTTAATTGATGAGGGGAGGTGAACACAAAATATTTATTTTTTAATATTTACAAGATTAAAAATAGTAAACCTTTGATTTATTTTTTTATCATCATTCATGTCCTGTGCGAGCAACACTGCCCTGAATCGATATTAGCCGACAGCCCACAGAAGGCTTCCTGAGTCAACTAAGGAGAGTCTCTTAATTATGACAGCTTTCTAAACAAGAAAATGGTATTAATTCACAAAAAGCACAATAGCAAATCCTCATCAATCTTGATCTTCACTCTAACATAGCCGGTTTACACTTTTGTTTTCCTATGGATGCTGCCCATCCCTGACATTCCCAGTTTAATGATCTTTCCACACACAAATAAACAACTCAGTTCACATTGCCTGCCTGAAGAAGAGATGCTCATACCTTTCGCTGGGTAAATCAGCAGAGAGCCTTTTATAACAGCTGCCGAGTCCCTACGTGCAGAAAGCAGCACATCAGCACACATGATGCTTTTCTGCAGCCATACAATACTGTTCAAAGATCCTTGAATGAAAAGTGTGCTAAATTGCCTTGCATTTCTCACAAAAAAACAACAGCAAATAATAGCCTGACAAACAAGATCATATGTCCTTTTGATTTAGATTTAGACAGAGAAGCTACATGTCCAGGAAAAAATAAGTCTACCTCTATAATGCCAAAGGATTATCAGAATTGGGCTCAGTCCTACTTTTAACAGAGTTGGTGGTGCTTTGCCTCTTGCTCCTACAGAAGCACGGTCAGGACGTCTGAGGAAGGTATTTTAGAGATTATATTCAGCATAGAATAGGGGTCTGCTGGTACCCTGTGGGATTAATGTGGCTCTGGAACACTATTAGAGATGATAGTGCCTTGGCTAATCTCTGCATCTGCCTGCTGTCTAAAGGCAAAATGTATTAATCCAGGCTGTGCCCTGAATCCATACCACCCCAGGCCTCCCAAACACCCCGGGGGATACACAGCGCCCTGATTTCCAGGTAAGTATTTAAACGCTCACTTAGATACCCGAGTCCTTGAGGTAGCATGGAGAGTTGAGATTGCAGGTTTATCACCCACTTCTGCACCCGTCCACGAACAGTCACAGCCAAAGGAGCACGCCGTGCTTGTCGAAGGAGAGAAAACCACTGTGCTCCCTCTGTGCCTCCAGGGAGGGGTTCGGAGGTGCAATTGTTCCCGTCCCCTCGATTTCCCACGGTCCGTATGACCCAAAGGGTGCCCGGAAGAGACCGCTGTAAGGGAGATGATGAAGTGGCAAAAAGGAGAGGGAAGGGAGTGAGGCAGGCAGAAAAGAGGCAGGTTCACAGCTACCAAAACCAAAGTGAGAAAGCAAACCCACCGACAGCTTTTACAGCAATCGCTCTGCTCACACAGATGTCCCATGCCATCTGGGAGAGAGGCACAGAGGGGTGGCGTTAATGCTGCCGCAGCTTTCTGTTCAAATTTCTATGCTGCTCTACCTAGCAAAGTCATGCATGGTCCTCCAAGGACTAACTGCCTTGCTTTGACTGCCTCAAACTCAAAAATCCCCATGCCCCCAAAGAGGAGCAAAGACTCAAGGAACTGCTCAGGGGAGCAGGAGATGGGAGGGAAGAGCTGCAGAAAAAACCCTCTAGCCTGAGATCTGTAATCCTCACTCAGAAGGAATTGCATGGGTCTCTCGATGGCAGAAGGTGTAGCACGGACTGTGCTGGGCTGTCTGTAACCACACAGCTGCAAATACACAAAGAATTACTCCATTCTGTGTACCAATAAACTCCTCTCACGGGTCTGGCCCAGATCCATTAGTTTCTCAAGAAATTCCCAGGCACGGACCAGCCAGGGACCACTGTCAGTTGGCAGTTTGGATGAGGCCACATTGTTTGAATGTTTGAAGTGGGCTCTTCTGTCCCATGCACGTTCAATATACAAGTCTAGACACCATCAGAGGTGGTACTAGATCTGAATCAGTGAAACAGTCCTCTAGGAAATATTGCAATGGAATATTAACATATCTGGAGATAGCTGTGAATACAATAGACTCAAACAATAACAACAAAAATAAAAAATTTTCATAAGTGAAAGCTTCTTTAAGCGTAACAGAGGCTGCAGTCTGCTAAGATGTGAACAAAATAAAATCATATTGATTTTTGAGGCCATAACTTACTCGCTCTGTAATCATGCTGAAGTGTTGCTACAGCTAAACTATAGCTATAGGACTTCATTTTCTGGGACAACATGTTCATATACAAGAAAAAACCCCAGATAACTAAAGACCAGAGAGGGACGGGAAAGAGCAGAAGCATCCTGAGACAAGGTAAAACAATCTTTCCGTTCTCACATGGAGATGGAGAAAAGAATCTGGTGAAATTAAAGGCAAGGCTAGTCTGCAAGCTCTACAGTGGGAGCATGAGGAGGCAAATTCCCCCTTTTATGCCCCCCCTCCCCAAAAAAAAAAAAAAAAGGAATGAGGTGGGTTCCTTTTGCTGGAGTCACAGGCGAGGAGGAAAAGTAAGAGGTGAGTCCTTTGGTTTAGAAAGCTGAGAAAGGCTTCCTTTGCCGTGGTCACAAGAGAGTTGCTTGTTACTGCAGTAACGAAGCAAGAGCTGTAAACACCCAAACACAACGTCATGGGCAGCAGAGGGAGGAGCTGTGACTGAGGTCACTCTGTGTTTTGCCCTGGAGAAGTGAACAGGGGTGTCACCACGCCTGGCTGGGGAACCCCTCTGTGTCCCCTTGCCCCGGCTAGGGGCAGCAAGCAGCAGGATGTATTAGCCTGCAGATGCTTTGAGTCCCTGGAAAGATACGGACAGGGAAAGAAAACATGCCATACATGTTGCCATCAAGAAGTTGATCACATTAATTTTCAATAGGCTTGAGCAAGCCATTGAGTTACAAACAAACTCAATGAGTTATGTCATGCCAAAAGCCTGCTGGCTATATAAGCCATAATAGAAATTGATCTGTTGGATCTGCCTTTCCAGAGCCTTGATCCTGCACTCCCAGACCCTTGCCACTGGCTCAAACCAGCAGAGGAAGAAGAAAAGTACCAGGAGTGAGACATGCATGAGGACTGAGTACCAGCCTGGGGGTGGGCACATTCCATATCGCAGGACGGGAGTCCAGGACCCCACTGAAGCCCCCACCAGCTGACCTACATTAGTCACAGCAGCTCCCTAAGCAGCACGTGTTTTTCCCCTGCTTCTCTTCATTAATAATGATGAAAAAACTTCTTTTTTCCCAGATAGGTTTTGCCATCGTCGCTGTCCCATGTGGAGAAAGCTCTCATTAACAGACTCAGAAAAGGTGAAAAACCTGCCAGTGCAGATGGACCATCGGGCAGAGGAGGTGCTCAGCATGTTACCCCACACCTTTCTGTTTGCCAGAGTTACCCAAGGGCGATGCTCTGATCCCTTCCCATGTGAGCAAGTCACTCCCCACAACTGATGAGGACTGAGCGTGAGCACCAGCTGGCAAAGTGCAAACAGCTCTGAATTAAGCTGCTGTAATTGTGAATGGCTTTCAGAGCTCAAAACCTGTGAAAGTCCTCAGGTTCACCAGAACATGTGCAACCTTCAGGAGCAAGGGCCAATACGCAGAGCAATGCTTTCTGCCTCTGACATTGCTTCTGCATCAGGACACTCGCTAATATAGCACGCCATCTGGAGAGTCTTAAAAATGAAAAAAGAAGGGGGATCCTGAATGAACCTTGGTACAACCTTCACTGTTAGGAGACACAAACGCAGAATTCAAATTAAAATAAGGCTTTTCTAAAACCTATGTGACATAGAAATGACGAGTGATTCAGTCAAGAAACAACATGCAATTCATTGAAACCTGAAGCAGAAACAGAAAGCCAATTTAAAAAGAAATTATTCTGATCTGTAATACAAAGAAAAACAGGACATGTGTGGTAAGACAGTCTGATAGCCTCACCCGCTAAAAAGCCTCAGAGATTCACACTGTGCTGGAGGAATTAGATAACATCAGTCACTCACAGTGTTGTCCCTGGTTTTAAGAGCATCATAGGGAAAAGAACCAAACCTGTCTGGATGGCATTTCACTGCCTTAGACGCAGTCCTTTCTCCTCGCATCTCCTTGGCTCACTCTCCAGCACACCTTCCAGGAGCAAATGTGGCAGAGGTCCTCTACAGAAAACCGTCCTCTTCCCTGGCTGCTCCTGCCTCAGTTCTTTAAAACAGCTCATTTTGCTCATGGTAGAAAACAGCAGTATGTGACCATATACCTTAAAAGCTGTGGGGGAAATCTTTGCTATTGCTGAAGCACAGGAGAATTTTAGCTTTGATTTCAGAAGGGCCAAAATTTCAGTTTGATTGTTTCTTGCAGTTGCGTAGGCAATGTTGGTCTAGCAGTTAGCTGGAGATGGTGCATTAGCTGGTGCAAATGGAAGCAATGATGAGAAAAGGAAAACAAAACCTTTACAGATTTCTGCTGAACAGGTGTTTTCTGTGGGAACACATTTGGTAGCTTGATGTAGACCTTCCTTCCTGAATTTTGATCATCAATAAAATGTATATTTATTTATATGGGTTTGAGCCTCCTAGAAATCTGTCTTGGTTCCCCTCCTCAGGCCAAGCTCCATGGCTCAAGCTTGCAGAGAGGCCCTCCTCCAGCTGTGTGAAATCTTGAAAAGCACTTAATGAATTCGACATTATTAATATTCTCTTCCAACATCAGAAGGCAGTAATTAACTCTTTGAAGACTCATCCTAAACATTGCTTTATAACTTTCAATCCTCAGAGGCGGCTATGTAATCTCATTGTGATTTTAAAGAATATCTTTCCAGATTAATTATTTTTCCCTGTTTGGAAAAAAAAGGTTCAAAGTCCTGAGTCTGCCTTGGAGTGTGCATTAGTGACGTTAGATAAGCCATAAAGATTTCAGAGCACGAAACATGATATGCTGCAATACTTTGCAATTACCAATTAAAAGTCATCTCAACACCCTAGGCAGGAGAGATGACTGCAGGTTGAAAAGCTAGCAGACACGCTCACTTTAAGGTCTCAGAAATGCAGCGTGATGGCTGAGCTACCTAACACACAAAAAAAGAAAACAAAAATCCAGAGTTGATAATGGCATGCTGAGCAGATGCCTTAAGTAGGTCATTCAACATGCCAGGCCTCTAAATGTTATTTGGGAGTGAGAAAACATTATTTTCCCACTTCAGCATGACTTTCTCTTCCCTGTCATGTGGAACTAACCTTTTGTGCTCAGTCCTATTATTAGTTTATTAGCCTTTTGAATGTCTAAATTGTTTTGCAGTCTATGGACTACATCTAAGTGCTTGTTGAGGGACAATGCAGCACCACATACATATATGCGTATTTTGAAGAGCAGACCTGATGAAAGAACGATTCTGTCTATATATTTTTGACAGTGAGAACATCCATTTTCTTGAGCACAGAACCGCAAGGAGAGTATTTTTGTTATAATTAAATGTCAAACCTTACAAGTGATGACTACATAGAAAAAGGGCTAAGTATATTTCTATTGAAATCAATTAAAGGAGACAATGATTTTCTTTCCATTTAGATTAAACGACTCCAGCACAAACTGCTGCAGTACAGTGCAGCTCTGTCAGCCCAGTCTCACTGCCTGAACAGCTACTTTCTGTTCGCCTGATGAAACTGTCCTGGATGGCAGTGCTTTTCTTAAGAGATGAACTCGCCATCAAACACTTCTGTGCCCAACAGGGAATCACGTATACTTTTGGTAGATAGGAGGTTTGAAACAATCCCCTGAATAACTTTATGTAACAGGACTTCAATTGTGTCCCTGGTGTCGAAAGCAGCATGATCTATTTTGTGCCTAGGAACAACACACAGAATTTCTGCAAACCAGACTCTGGCTCAGCACAACTTACTGCAATACTAGAAGTAAGACTTTTCCCAAAACTGTTCTTGAGTAAAACTGTAGGAGACATCATAGGTGGAGTTCATCTGATGTACCCTAGGTATTTAAAAGTTAGTGATCAAGGACTCTCTCAAAAGTCAACAGAAAAGGGATGATTTTCCCATCCCAGACTGGGCACTGACGAAGGGCCAGAACTGCCTTCTGGAAGAACCATTCCTTATGGGCTATAAAGCTAACTGGTGACTAGCTTGGACATCATCACCCAGCTATTAGTGAACTGCTCCTTGCCTGTATCACAGTGACATGACCTTTCTTCGACCCCATCAACATCTCCCTTCCTTCTGCAAAATCCAACATTTCTTTAGAAGTGCTGTTCCTTCTTGCTTTGAGTCACTGCCCCCATGGCAAAGTCCATGCACCTACAACTACACAGCAGATATCTGTACTGGGGACCTGAGCTCCACAAGTGTTTCCACCTGGGTGACTCCCTCTGGTAGGGCCCTGCAGGGCAACCAATTTTCCTTAAAAAAGGTCTGTGGAAAAGAAGAAAATCCATGAAAATCCAGGCAGGAGGCTATTCTCCATACGCATCCCTGAACTACAGAGGTGAACTCCAGCACATTGCCCTGTCAGGAAAAGATCTGTACATGTTGTCACTGTACACAACCTTGTCATGGCTACTGGGGGAAGGGGAGTCCCAGGAAGCTAGCTGAAATGACAAGTTCACAGTTTTAAGAAGGAAAGAATACATTTTGGCATAATGCATGTGGCATTACCTTGTCCCATGAAATCTCCATCAGCAATGCCTGAGCAGAATTATCATCGTGGGACTGTAGCTGACGGCATGCCGCAGGTAGGTGAGGTGGCAAGGGGGAGACGCTGAAGTCAAGGCTTCGAGGATGTCTTATCAACAGAGAAGTGTAGAAACCCCAAACCAGCTTTCAAGTTCCAAAGCCCTCCTTCAGGTCTGAAGCTGAGTTAACAAGCTCCAAGTCAGAGGTAAGCTGACATGCTGGAACCAAACCTGATTATAATTCAGCTCTTTCAGGCTCCAGCAGAGAGGGGGACTGTAATCCCATCGCATCTGCTTTTTGCCATGGGTATTCTGTGCCGTACTCGGTATATTAATGAGCACAAGGAATGCACTAAAAATTAACTTCTTTGAAAGAAGCATTTGTAAGATGCTCCAGTAGCTAGAAAGAAACAAGACTCAGAAAAGTAAAATTCTAGTTGTGTTGAACTCCTGTTACTGTAGAGGCTGAAATTGTGTTGTGAAATACTGAGGTAGCCTTGGTGCGTTGTCAGGTGAGATGCCCTAGGTACAGCTGCAGAAAAATGCGTTTCAGCAGCTAGAGGATCACAGTTAATGCTCAATAATCTATAAATCATTGTTATGAGATTTCTCTATGCAAATGAAATTTATATAACCCTCATCAATCTTAAAAAAAACATCATAAAGATTAAATTTTGCAGCCGCAATGCGAATTAAAGAATCCCTTAACCTGTTTTCAAGATATGTCCTTACAGCTAATTAATTTTTAGATGGAGTGTTCTTTGAAAGGACTAATGGATAGTGAGCATTGCTGATTGATTATAAAATGAGCAGGAGGGTTTAAGAAGTGAGCTGTGAATGTAAAAATGCTACCAAGCTTTATTAACCTTGCCATATTAAAATTCTAAACTATGCAAGTGAGAGATGCAGGTATTAACATACTTTTGCTGAGTACATTGTATTTATTTAGCATCAATAAATTACGCCCAGTTGGTCTATGCCATGCAGATCCATCAGACCGTCCTCCGACCTGTATCTTAGCATGTGAGAGACGAAACCTCACCTCTGAGGAAACCAGAATCTGGATTCTATCAGACTATAAAACATAACTTTATAGATTATGCAATGGGGAAAAAAAGCCAAAACGCAGCAACTGTGAAGAAGAGGAAAAGAAATGTAATTCATATGTCACCCTGCTAGGACTGCTTCTCAGAGCTGCAAATCTACGGGAAACTTTTATTGAGCCATCATTAGCAAACAGCGACAACATTTATTGAAAAGCCAGCTAATCTGCAATGACCTGAAAACATCAAGAGTAAATTGGGGGTTGCTAAACACTGCAAACAGTCTGCAAGAGCGTGCAATCTGTTGGTGAGAGAAAGGGGAAAACAAGAGCTGTCGCCTTACCCGTTTCCTCAAATTGCAGGTGAGCGTGAGATTCCTTGAGAAGGAGTTTGCAAAAGCAGTATAAAAGTCCAACACTTTAAGCAAGGCTTCTCGTTTAATAATATGTAAATCGCAGTATGTCAGAGCCCGTACATTGGCACATGCGTGGGCCAGACTGGTTTCCTTCCAGAAGATATCACCAAACACATCACCTTTACCTGAAAAACAGCAGAACAAATTCGTTAAAAGGTAATGCTTCTGCAGTGTTCTTCAGCACACAAATGATTTCTTCCTAAATCGTCTTAGGCTTCTAATTATTCTAACATAAGCTCCCAACCGTGAAAACTAATAAGGGTAAAAGTTTTAAAGGTATCTCAGGTACTTGAGTATCCTTAGCAGTAGCCTCAGGTTTTTAAGATATTTGTAGATTACTCTGTGAAGTGCCACAAAGCATAAAAGCCAGATTGTAAAGGTCTCCTTGTAGCTGAACATGCAGGTAATGGATTTTTCAAAGGTTCCTGAATATAATAAACACTTAACTAATGTTCAGGTGATTGAATATTTCTGGGGGGCTGTTCCTAAGTGACTTAGGAGCCCCACTCTTATCAAAAGCCTATGACATCGAGGTTCCTACATCACCATGGCTTTGCAGTGTGGTGCAAGAGCCAACTTCCAGGGCCCAAGGACCACGTTTTAAAGGATGTTTAAACATCAGTGTGAGTGGCAACACTCCTGAAAATACCACCAAAAGCCTCCCTGAGACTTTTTAACCTCTAAATAACCAGCTCTAAATCTTAAACACATTCAGAAGTCTAGTTCTAAACCCAGATTTGCTTAAGCAGAGGCTTATGCTTAAATCTGTATTTAAATGTTTGCTGAGTAAGAAAGGATTTGACACCTTAGACACCTGTACGTATAAATAACTTCAACCAGACATGAAAATTACACCTGAAAGCTATTTCTACATTGGTAGGCAGTGGAGCACAACAGCTGATGCTGAGGACCTGCACATTTTGAGGACTTAGGACTGTAGTCCAGTCCCACGGACAGAAGAGTTTCAAGGGATGGCAGTGCATGAGATGTGCTCCTCCACATCCCCCAGTTTCCCTTCCTCTACAAGGAATCCACACCCCCAGAGAGCTGCACTAGACACCGAAGCAGGACAAGTCGGGAAGACCAGGACATCAGAGTCAAAATCAGACTCCTGACCCAACCAAAACACCAGCATGGATGCAGACTGAAGAGATGCTTTCAGGTTTGGACCCTGTGGTTGCTCTGAGAAGAAACAGCAGCAGCAGCAAGCACCCTGAAGCATCCAAAAGCTGCCTCTCACCACAGCTGGGCATGGGCCACGGCATGTGGTTTGTGGCTGACACCTCAAATCCTGAAGCAGAAACCATGGTACAAAGGGCATTTTTTGTTTCAGACCCCAATGATACCCGAGCTCTTTATTTTAGCAGCTATTAAAAGGCAACTAAAATCAATCAGTCAGTGCAGGTATTGATTTCAGGTACCTCAAGCAGCCCCTTGGTGAAGGTTAGTGATTTTATAGTTTTGGGACAGAAAAGGAAATACATTTTAATATTTCCTCTTTTAAGAACTTCTAACATTTCACTCAACTCTATTTTTGGAACACAGACCAGAGTAATAATTTACCCAAACTTAATACTTTTTAGGATCAGAGACTCTATTTCCATTTCTACTTGAGGCATTGTATCCAGTACAACATATCTGACATTTCTCATGTAGAGTAAAATAAAATGTGCAAGTCCTTATCTGCATTTCCTTGTTTTTCTTTTCTAACAAAAGCCTATATAGCAGAATCATCCCTTAGAAAGGTTATAATTGCATTCTGATTGAACTGGTTTTAATTCTACATATTTTGATGTAATTAAAATTAACTACAATACGTAATACAGCTGGTATAATTTATAGAACAAGTTGTTTTAAAATGCTCTCCTTATCACAGAGCATTTCCTAGTAACATATCATTTATCTAATGTACTGTTTTGAAATTACCCTTTGCAGTTAATTGTCCTTGTCTATACCACAGTTCAAAACCTGGTTTACAGACATACTCAGCACAGTTACATAATTTATAGAAAATAGACCAGTTCATAAATGCACAAAATTGCTTAATGGATTTGCTCTCTGAGGTGGACACAGGACAGAACTGAGTCCTGCTTTCAGCGGCTGCAGGGTGCAGTTATAAAGACAGAATTCAATAACAAGGACTACTACAATTTTCCCACTGAAATGTGAGCAAAACACTAGTTTTGTTTTCAAATTCAAGGTAATATATAGTTAATATAAGAAAAGAGGTTGAAAGCAGTGGATGCTCACTCCAAAACTCTGCACGATGGTGTGTTACAGAATGTGTACCCAAACCACGGATAAATGAAATCACCATTCATAAACTTGAGAAGATCTTCTCATTATCTGCAGTTCAGTGAGGCAGGGAACTGCACTGGGTCCCTCAGGAAGGCTGAGACATGATGGACTGAACCCATTCACTCCTCCAGGAGCCATCAGTCACTGCCTTCGAATGGTGAGGCTGTAAGTTCCTCTTACATTGTGGTTTATTCTCTTCAGAAAGTATAAAATCTTGGACGCGTTTAGGGGTTCTTGAACTTGACATTTTCCCCCCACACTTCTGAGTCTCATTTGCCTGTTATAAATGTGCTAAGGAACATACTGAATGAAAACAAAACCAGCCAGAATCTCCAAAACAATGTGTCTTTTCTCATAAATACAGAGATTAATGTACTATACTCCGTCCCTATTAACTGTAGTTCACCGAGTAGAGAGCGGTAATTATTCATTCAAGTTTAATTTTACACGGCGCAACTAAGTGAAAAAGAACCTTTGAGAGTTGCAACAGAGAATTTACCTGGTAGGTCCGAAACACCAGCTACTTGCAGGCACGTATATGCTGTATACTTGCACGACGCATGCACACCTCCAGGGAAAGCCCGGGGCTGGCAAGTCAGAGGCGCTCAGGGCTGCTGCGGCCTGCAGACTTTTCAAAGCATCTCCCTAGAGATTTCTCGAGGCCCCAGCACGTTACCTCCCAAATCTGCACTGCCCTGAGCCCTGAGCAATCTTAACACCTCTCCTGAAAGGAGGCAAAGATCTGGGAAGTCCTCCTGCCCCTGCTGTCGCAGTGCCCGAAGCTTTGCTGAAAAAAAGGAACGCTGTAAAATTAGAGTGGGAACTGCTTGCATACATTTTGCACTTGGTATGAGGAGAGGGAAGAGGAGCGTCAGGATTTGGATACTGCTGGATTAAAGCTGGCAGGAACATGAGCGTAAGGATTTGGGGACTGAAAGAACCACGGAAACCAGGACATGTGCAGGGTGTTGGTGACAGGCATAATTTTTGCTGGAATAGCTACACTGGTATCATCCTAAATAGGGACAAAAATTTGCTGGATGCATGCCTGTACAGAAGATATACATAGATATTCATGCGTGTTTGTATATATGTTTAGAGACATCATGTAACTATATAATAGATAATGATATTTCTAGACCCTATTCTATCTTTTATATTATGTTAACCCTCCCATAGAGAAGGGGGTGCAGGTGTTCTTCATGGCCTTGTGCCACGGACTAACTTGCCAATTCGTGAGACAGCAGCTCATGTCTGGACCTTTCAAGCAGAAAAAATCTTAAGGGTCTTATGAAACTCCCCAGGAGATTGCAAAGGGAATGAAAAAGTCCTTGGACTCAGAGAGGAAAGATAGTGTCTCAGAATCCATATATATATCTATATAAAGGCAAAATTTATCCTTCTCCAGATGGGGACAGAAATTGAGCTAAGAAATATCCTAGTAGACATGAGAACTTGATGGGGCCTTTGGGAGAAAGTTTGGGCAGGCACTGAAAGAATAAATTGTTGGTGAAAAACAGCACTGAGGAAAAACACATAAAAGGAACCAAGGCTTCTTCTTAAGGTGATAAGGTGTTTTTCTGTGCTGTGCAGTCTTAGTTAAAGGCCAGCTACCCTTCCCCTCATTTTAAAACACCTCCAAATTCCCACGTCACTCTAGCAAAAGTCAGATGTGATGAATAATGTAGGCTTTCCACTATTATATACTCAAATCTTCGTTGCTTATGAAAAGCAGAGACTGATTTTGTTGCAGAATCAGTAAAACTGTATCATGTAGAGAAAACAGTCATATAATTAGCTCAGGTACCAATAGCCATGACGTGATGGCAGCATGCACAGAGGTGGAGGTCAGCAACCAAATATCAAGTCCCTGCAGCCATAATTACACATACTAGTATGTATATTCATACAAATACATCTGCCTGTGTCTATACATCTGCAGTGAAACCTCTGTCTGCAGGACAGGCTTGTCTCAAACTGATGTAGAAATCCAATGAGCAAGGAGGGAATTGGATCCTGTTACCCAGAGCAGCACACAGGTCTGTGATGGATCTGCGAGTAAGTAAGCTCTGCAGCTCCTTGCCATGGGACACGGGGGATGGTTGCACACATTTACAAAATGATGGGATGTATTCATGGAATAAAATCCATCTGCAGCTACTAAACACAAAAGATTTCCGTCTAGATGAGGAAGACCTTGAAACACAGTTTAATGGAGGGTTGGAGAATATTCATAGACTCATAGAATGGTTTGGGTTGGAAGAGACCTCAAAGATCATCCAGTTCCAACACCCCAGCCACGGGCAGGGACACCCTCCACTAGACCAGGTTGCCTCCCTCTGGGGAGGTATCACCGTTTGACTACTTCATCTTCCTACTTTTTCCTGCACATCCTCTATTGGCCATTTTCGGAGACAGGCTACTGGGCTGGCTGGACTTCTGGACTTAGCTGATAGAGCTGTTTGTGTCTGAAGAGGGGATCTGGAGAAGATGGGGGTGATGTAGTGATGCAAATTCATCAGTTGTCTCCTGCCAGCTGGGACATCATTGCTCCCTGTACACACAGTCTATGACGTATAGAGATGACTACTAGAGTGTGAGAGAGGGCTCCTTGCCCCTGCGAATGTGTTAGCCAAAACCTCAGTCTTTCCCAGGGTATCCAGAAGGGCCAGAACTCCCTTGAAAATCAGACCAGAGCTGAGCACTGACCAGTCAGATATCCAGCTCTACAGGACTGCACATTAACATGTGAAAGGGCAGAATGATGAGAAAAAAACAGCATTTCTAGCGTTTGAAAGATTGTCAAAATAGCCAGCAAAGAAACAATAAGAAGAGACTGTGCCAAAGATCCAAGTCCATGCTGGCAAAGGTACTTTGTGTTATTTAACACAATGCAACCTTCCCCATCTGCACCTAAAAACACAAAAGAAATTTACCTTTCTTCTGGCACTCAGGACTGCTGCAAGAGGAGCAAAAAGTCTATATAGATATTCTCCTGTTAGTGAAGGGCTTATGGGGCCCATCTCTCTCACTTTCAGTGCAAGTCTCCTAGTATTTCATATTTTTTCTAGAAGCCCCAGCTCCTGGAGACAGGGTATCTCCATTTTGATTTTATACAGAAATAAGTTTCAATCCTTCCTGACTGAGGAAATAAACTTGAAAGCATGACCGTTCCCACCATCTTCAAAACTCATAAGGCAAATCAGATTGCCTCAAACTGTTAGTTTGATTTAAAAGAAATACATCGCATGATTTTTAAATAATTTCCTTTTCTTGCACTGCCAAGACTTTTGAGTTCCTGGGTTTGGCGGTGAAGCGTGCAGGTCTAATTCAAAACCATTTCAATTCAGTGAAAGGAATCTTTCTGACATTGGAGGTTGCAGATCACATCTATAACACACCAGCTGGCACTAAATTAAGATTGATGCTTCTTATTATAGTTAACTATCACGCAGATAGAGAAAAAAAATATTTTAAATTTACAAAATAATGTGAAAAATTGAATGTTCCCTTCAACTCTGTCAGTAAGAGCTAATAACACTTTTGAACAAGCATCAGTAGGACTAAATTTTTCATGGTATTACATATGCCAACCCAGACCTGCAAGATATGACTTATTCCAAGGCACATGCTTAAGAAGAACTGCGTGGTGCAGAGCTGCACATCACATTGGTTCTCAGATCAGTAATCCTTCAAGTATTTTGCAAAATACTTTGAGATTCAGCACTTAAAAAACAACCTGCATCACCTTAATTACTGCAGTCCTGCTTGCTGAAAAAACACCACCCTTTCCTTTATGAATCATCTTCCTCTGAGTTAATTTAGAGCTGTAACTCATTGGAACAAAAGGGACTGTTCCTATAGATAAAACAGGACACAGGTAAATTGCTACTAGGTGCACGTTACTAACATGGGGAAACTCTCACAATGAGTCTTCCTTGGTTTACTTCACATGAAAAACAAAAAAAAAAGTTCAGTATAAAATATCAAGAGCTGATTTGACATAGGGGCAAATTCTGCCACCCTCAATCCACTTGAAAAGTAACTGAAGCTGCAGCTGAACTAATTAAAATCACAGAATTAGCTACTAATACTATGAGATGTAATTGGACTGATGGTTTTTCATGTCATACATTGCATCATACACAGTCAGTCTTGGACCGCACAAAGCATGTGCCTGGCTGTATAACATCAAAGAAATTCAAAGCGTTGATGCATGGATCCCAAATACCAAATTACTAATGCCCATGGATGAGAGCTATGGAGCACCTCGGCCTCCTGCTCACTGAAATGGGATCTACTACTTGCTCAGCCTCCAAAGAACTTTCCCCTGTGTGATTTGGTAGGAGACTTAATCTTTTGACCTCTGAACACATGTAAGAAAGCCTCATCCCTATTTTCAGCTGCCACACCAAATTCAAGAAGACATGCCAGTTGTGTTCTTGCTTTCCTTAAGTCCGCTGACACTGCATAAATTTCCCTTCCCAAACCAAACATTCAGAAATAAATCATGAAGCAGACCTTTAATAAGTGAAACTCCGGCTTGCCTAAAAACAATAAATCCAATAAACAACAGTTTGCACTGGGACTACGAGCAGAACATGCTGAGAATTAACATGCAACACATAAAGGCAAATAACAACTTAACTGAATACATATGGGATCAAGACCCAAAGTGTGGCTGAAACATGAGCAATTAAATCTATATTCATCCTGGCTTGACTATCAGAATTGAATTCGTTCAGCAGCAGCCCCCACTAGGATTTCACTGCTCAATATATTTTTATCACTATGCAGTTTAAGCAATATTTTTGATCAATTCGTACAATCAACATTTGAACGCGGTAGGACATTATTCCTCTGTTGGCAAAATGACTTCTTTAAACCTTGTTAATCAATCTGCCCAGTTTAAGTTACTGTACAACTTATGCAGGCAGCTCTGCAAATAGCGGCAGCTGGAAAGCGGCTTCCAGAGACACTTGGTTGGCATCGCCACTTACGTGAAACTCCTCGCCAGGAGCAAATTCAGGTTAATTGCGGCAGGGTGAATTGTTAGGGGCCTTCTGCCAGCAGATGCCTGGTTTCTTTAGCCTGGGGGACTTCAAACCCCCGGTCCTTCCTGAGACTTCTCCACTGATAACACCTCCCCATGCAGAGCAGTGGCAGTTAAATTGTTTACTCCTGCTTGAGAGGGTGGAAAATTACTGATGTGCCTTCTCAGGGTCACCTTGTTTGCTAGGAAAGTTTTGATAATTAGAGACAAGACTGCTTGCCCTTCTCCATTATCCTGGAAACTACGGATGAGTTATGCTAAAATGACCGGATCTTGTTTTCTCCAGCGAAGCAGCACCCCATCCCACCAGCTCTGCGTGTGGTGTGCTCTCTGAAGAACCTGCAAAAGGTGGGAGACTGTCCTCGAGAAATGGAGATAACTAATGAGGGGAATGTAATGGGGCATCTGGGTATCTTCATTAATGAGTCCTATAAACTGCAGATCTACAGTTGGATTCATTCTCTTACTGTACCGATTTCTGTAATGCTGATTACTGCAGCAGCTGGGCATTTAATTACGCACAAATGAGAACAAAACCAAACCAGAGGAGAACAAAATGTCACAGCGCCGCAAGTTGCCCTGGCAGTCACTGGGTTTTACCGGCTTTTGAGCATGAGACAGGATATTCCACTTTTAAGAATACACCAAAACTTCCATCTGCGGGTGAGCGTGGTAAAAAAAGGACATACCTTCCCTCTCTCTCTTTCTCTTTAAGCAAGGCAAATAACACTACCATATTAAATAACACTACACTATTAAAACAGTAACTGCAAAGTAGCAGTTCCAAAGCAAACTTAGGAAATGGATGGCTCTGCAAGGAGCAGAGGCTGGCAGACAGCATGTCCTGCCACGCTCTTGCTCCCATAAAGGTAATTAATGGGGACAAGTTTCCAAAGGATGCTTACCCCATTTCCACTCCAGGGTACTGCTGGGGGATGGGGAAGATGGACAGACTGGTAGCACAACCCCATAAATTTACTCTCCCTAGGAAACTCAGTGTGAAGGCAGATGCTTGGAGTATTCAAAGCAGGCTACAGAGGTTTTCACGTTAGGCAGCAGCTTTTAAACCTGGTCTCCCCCTTAGGCAGATTCACTTTCCTTGTGCTTGAACTTCTCAAGGCAGACCAGATCCATAAAAATTATATTCTTCACCATCTAATCTGCAGTCACTATTTCAGGTGCCACAGCTGCCACTATAAATGTCTTTGCAGCCACATCTGGGAGAAATTTTCTTCCACAAGTGAATTTTTAGGATACGACACCTCATAAGTACTCAGTTCACTATTCTGTTAAATAATCTGTCAGAGCATGAAAAAACTCTTCAGTGTGCTCTATGACTAGGGGAAGCAGTTTATCTTGCTTTAAGTTAAATTTACATATTCTGCCAGTCCCTGTAGTACACAAGAACATAGCTCTGAGTCACTGGATCGCCTGTCAGCAGCCATGGCAGAATCGAAGACACTTTCAGTAATTGAAGGTAATTTGCTGTAACTAGATATGGTTAAAGGTCTCTCCAGCCAAATGGAGAATAACATAGATACTGGACTTACCATATCTACAATGTAGAAACAAGAAGTTCTTACTGTCATTGCAAATACACAATCTTCATTAGTAAATGCAATAAAGTTTTGCATGTAATCCATTTAGTGATGGCTTCTAGTTCAGTAAATTACATATTTATTGTTTGTTTTCATTATAATACCCAGAAAACCATTTATTTGTTTAAATGCTGCTACTTACTCTTTAAAGTTTTTCTTTTTTAAATAGCTGTTAGCAAATATAAGATATAGACACTGAGATTAATAATAAAAATTAAATGGTCCAGTGAGCCGAAGTACAAGGAATATTTTACTATGGAAACTGCAGATTTAGGAACTTTCACCACAATGACTTCACATCTGAATATAGAAACAGATTCATTCTTACATTAAATTTCACTTTTTAAAAATCTTAGTATATACTAGAATACAGAAAGCTGCAGCAGGCATTCAGAAAGACCATGGATGTGCGTTTTCCTGAGTTCATACTCTCCAGCTGGGAGGACCTGGGTTATGCCCTTGGGGAGCCATCCCCGTGCCATCCCATCCACACACCTGCAACGTGCCCAGTCCCACACCAGTGCAGGACACACATACATGGCAACACATCAGGAGTCTCCTTTGGCTGCACGCTTGTTGTCATTCCTCCTCTCCTTCCCCTTGCTGCCAGCTGAAGCCTTGATTCACGACCAGTATTGACTGCCCATCTCTGCCCTTTTCCCACATGTCAGCACAACTCCCAAGTGTAACCCTCATCTCCCAGCGATCGTCCCCATGAGATACAAGAGGGACTCGTGGAGCCCTCTGGAGCCACCCTTACAGGGAAGAAGCAGTACAGAGCTTCAGTGGGCTGTGATAGGTCCCCTAGGACAACGCCACTGGATTTGCCCTCAGGAACCCACAGCTCCAGTTTAAGACAAATAGCTTTTATTCAACAGGAGACGAGGTCTGCAATAAATGGGTCTATTTTAAACAGACAAGACAGACACTGGATGGTTTTCACGAAGAGCCACCAGTTCTTCCCCTACACTGTTCTGCCTCTGAGGACGATTCCTGCCTCAACACTAGTGCTGACCACTCAGTCCCACCATCTGCTACACCTTTCCCAATCCCATACAAGCTAGTGAGGAGTCTGCATTAGGCTCTTTCCCACCCACTGCTGGCAAACCAGACACCACAGCGGGGTGACAGGGTGATTAACGTGGAGCTCCCCCATTACTCACACTTTTCACGAGTGGCTGGATAGATGGTGCATCCCTATCTCTTTGCATAGTCAGATTAGACTATTTATTTTCTGTAAAGCCAGTGCACTACAAGCAACAATTTTGCTTCCTTGTAGAGACTGTTTGCAGGTGTTATCCTGGGCTAGAATACAGACAAATGAAAATCCCAGTCTGAAGGTTAACATGCAAATCCTCCTGAGAGACCAATATAAAACAATGTGCATTTCCTCTGCCAGGCTATTTAAAAGATGTCAGGCACACAGATGCCATTCTCTTGTGCTCAGAGACACTGTAACTGTGACCATTGAGCCATACTGGGCAGAAAGAGCATTCCCAATGGCACAGAAGAGGAAGGGTTTTCTTCCAGAGTAGTATCTCTAGAGGAACAACATCTCCATCTTATGCCAACCACTGGCCTCCTGTAGTCCCAACTGATGTTAGGCAAGACTAGTTAATATTTGAAACTAAGCAGAAGGCAAACATACCCAAACCACTAGCATTTCAATAGAGATCACAGTACCTAAAATAGCCACCACCTCGTCGTCCTGGATGACTTCTAGGGATCCTGAGACCACAAAGCAAAGAGCATCAACGCTTTCCCCAGCATGATAGATGAGGTCCCCCGGGGCGCAATGGATCGTCTGAAACTCCACAGCCAGGGCTCGCAGGCAGCCGTCGCTAGCCAGCCGGAAGGCAGGGTGCTCGTTAAAAACTTTCCGGTTTAGGTGCACGCAAATATCTGCTCTCATGTCCTTTGGGCAAATCGAGAGGACCTGAATAAAAGAAAGATGAAAAATAATCAGCTGGGAACGTGACACCAGGCCAGCGCACACTTTATGAAATAACTGAAAGGACGGATCTTAAGATCCGCCTGGGTGGATCCATTCAGTTATTTCATAAAGCTTCCAGTGGGAGTTTTATCTTCAATTGGGGTAGTCTTTTTCTACCCATCTACTGCTTTCACTGCAGGTGAAAGGGCGAGATGGAAGAAAGGACTATTCTGTTACACTGTTCTCACTCCTAAGATTTTTCACACTTGTTTTCCAGAATTGCAGGTGGCACTATTATGTCCTGTTTGTGGATATCCCTCCAGACTCGGTGCCCAGACTATCCACCCGCTGCTACACTCAATCCCTGCAGGAGCACAGAACGGACACTCAGAGCTGAAGGAGCTTGAAGACATGCAAAGACGGACCATTCACAATAGCAAACATCACATGTTGCTCACATCCAGAAAACCTAGTCTTCAGAAGTCTTGATGTAGATGAGCACTTACCGACGCGTATCCAAACACACCTAGGGTTTCGTTTTAGTGCCATACAGACATATAACAAGTAACCTGCCCTGCAGGGCTTACAGACTAGAAAATCCAAAGAGCTTGAGATTAGAGCAAAAAGAAAGTATTATGAAACCTTATGAAACGTAAAGTAAAGGTGAGTGAAAAACTGTCCTGTGAATATGAAGATGTCTTCATAGCGGATCAATTAAATAAGACCTTCGATTAATTTCTTACCTTAAGTATCTTTCCCTATTGAAATAGTAACACAAATACACCTGAAGAAAGAAAGTGAAAACCTGTGGGTCTTGTTAGGTTTGTAAACTCTGTGTTTAACATTTGCACATCCTCCTAAACACACTAACGTCCTTATAACTCTAAAATGCATGGTAGCTAATTGCACTGAGAAACATAAAAAACCTTTTAAAGTTTTCCTAGGATAAATAATAGAAAAGAGCATGAGATCAAGAGCACTCTGGAAATCTCATATAAAGAAGACTGCAGATCAATAGTACTGATTAATTTCTCATTGTGTTGAATTAATCTGGCAGCTTGCTCTGCAGAGAGTGTGAGAGACAGGGACATTGGGTCAATGTGTTGACTACCATTGAGTATCAGCAAACAGAGGGAGACTCAGGTAACCCTGACTAAGCTTTGAGGTAAACGGTCATGTTAAGATTGAAGTAAAGCCATGATTTTCATTTCTGTTTAATGCAGAAGAGGTACAAAACATAAAGGAAGTACTAAAGGTCCTAAAGCATAGCATGGGCAAATAGTAAACAATTTCCAGTTTAATTAATAACATTTAGTCCATTTCTTATTTTAATGGATCAAAATTCCTTTGTGGTCAAAGATATAATTAACGTGAAAAAGAAGAAGTAGAAGTTATTCTCCTATCCTCTGCACAGTCTGAGGCTAGAAGGGGCTACAGCAACCATCTGCATTAACTGCTTGCACTATGGGTAGCTCACAATTTTCATATCAATGCCAGAATACCTGGTAAAATTAGAGACTAGGAGGCCTTGATCTAATGTTTTCAAACGATTTAGGGTAGTTGTTCCAACAGACAGCAACTCTCTCTTTTAAAACATGTGCTGTTTCTGAACCGATTTTTTAAATTATTTTCAGCCAACAGTCAGTGGATCTCATCATGTTGCTTACATAAAAGACTTGAAATCATCGGAAATCTCTTCCACATGTAGGTGTTTACAGAATGTGACCAAGTCATCTCTTGAGCTCATCTTGAATAAACAAGAGAGAGGTGATGCTTCTTGTGCCTAACACTATGAAGCACAGTATCTCCCTCGAAATTTCCCCATAGCATGAGGTTTCCTCACTCACAACCACATTCCCAGATCTACCGGCTAATTATTTTTAATTTGATTTGATACAGACTCAGTCGATTTTGCTTAATGCTATTTTTCTGTAACAAAATGTTGTACAGAACAGATTAAAATACCGTGCATAAGTCTGTTTTATCATAAAAATTAATAAGGAACACATTTGACAAGACATATTCTCCATAAACCATCATTTGCATTACTAACAATGTCTTGTCTGAATCACTGTTGACCATATACCCTATCACACTTCCATAATTTCATTAGGGGCAAATGTCAATTTTACAAACTTATACTTACCTGAGTCATTCCATACACCATTAGAAATATGGACACACCTTAATTTTTCCATTAAAAAACAAAAATTACTTTTGGAGTGATTTTTTCACCACAGCCCTACTTCTGGATCAAACAGAAAGCTCGTCTTTATTATAACAAAATAGAAACATGCCATCTTTCTTCTCAACAGCAATTTAATGAAAAATTCTGCTTTCTTTTATATCACGATTGATGATTTTTAACATTTTTATCTACTCTGGGGCCTAAATCAAGGTCAGAAGTTTTTTACGTCCCTTTAATACTTTCAGTAATGTAAGTGCTTTTCACTTAACAAGGCCATGAGCTATGAATTCTCAAATACTGCTCTTAGGAAAAATGTGTGTATTCATATATGACTTATTTCCAAATTTTATCTTTTAAGTTTCCAAACTGCAGGAAAAATAGTTGAAGAATTTCTTAAATGTATCCAAAAATTAGTTAAACTATTGCAGAGGTTGTTACTGTAAGATCTGGAGATGTTCCAGGACCCTTTGGTTTTTTGGAGTGTAAATGAATTGTGTCCTTCAAGAATAAAAGCCACTTGGATGCAAAGTAGCATACTGTTTCCTCACAAATACAGAATTAAATACAGAGTATTAAAAGTGAGCACTCAAAGCATTACTCTTTTTATAGACACAACAAACATATCTATCATCACACACTGTAATGCGAAGAGATAGAAAAAATTCCATTGCACAGAAAAAGCCAGTCTTAGCATAATTCAGGAATTTACTGATGTCATGATAAAGTGATTCTCCTAATGACATATTACTGTATGGAGATATATGGAGATATCCCATATCAACTAGTACAGCAGTAAATGAGTAATGATCCAAGAGTTAGCCAGGAACAAACATTCTTTATTTCAGTTTTCTTGTCTGTTATGCTGCAAGTACTTAGAGAATGAAACAGATGACACCTAAAGGAAAGACTTAATATTAAAAGATTTGGCAAAGGAGCTTTGACTGATAAAGATAAATGTAGATATATGTAGGGGAAGAAAAGAGCAAAGATAGACAATCTCAATATTCAGCTCTGTGTTTACTGTATGCTCCAAGCACAGGGCTTCATGAACTCCAATCTGACTTCGCAGCACTTCTTTTTGTGTTTACAGATACCAACGTCATGAATTCAGAAGGAGTCTCACAGATGCCACCAGCTTCTCTATTAGTTGTACTGTAGAAAGGGGTTGTTGGTGACACAGATTACAGTAAGTAGTAATTTTCCTGCTTCCAGAGAAGACACATAATATGATATAGGACTACACAGAAGCATTTGGAAGCTAATGATAAACAGTCCAAAGAACCTAAGAGCAGCAAATGATAAATGAGCACTTCAAATTCAGATAAATATTCTTCTGAAAATGACCTCTTATTGGCAATACAAGATTTAGACATTCTTATTGTAAAATGCTCTTACTGAGATCTCAACATTTTTAAGGCAGCATGCAAACTGGTACAAGCCAGTAGCAACATGGTTGTGTATGAGTCCATACACACATGGGTGTAAAAGAGAAATTCAATTTAAGGGAGAGGATATCCTGCAATGATCAATCTATTGTTTCACTGTTAGGGAAATGCCTCCAGCACTTCATGTTAGCAGAATGAAAGTTCAGCTGGGACATTTATTCTAGCCTGTGTATTCTTTCAGCAGCGTATGAAAACCCACGAAGATAAATTTCTGAAGAGGAGATTTCCTTAGAGATTTCAAGACCTTTCTCAGTGAAACCTGTAGTTTATAAGCGAGGCAGGATGTTAAGTTTGCTGACTGCAATGCTTTACTAACTGATGGTTTTGGAGCACATGACTCGGAGCAGGCAGTCTGCAGGGACCAGATGCTTGTGCTGCTACAGAAGTTGCTCCGTAATAAATCTGTAGCCACAGACTTTGCAGTCAGCTATCCCTTATGCATCCAAGCAGCATAAAATAAAAGAACCTGCTACATTTCAATGCAAAATCAGAGGAGAAAGTCGAATTCTACCCAGAGGAATATCTTCGCTGGTTGTATAAGCTGTGTCTCTACCAGAAAAGGAGCAAGGCTCCATGCCACGCATGAACAGTACACATGTATCCACAAAGACCTGAACCGCTACAAAGCTGAGAGAGGAGAAAGTAAAACACAGGATAACATTTATCACTTCCCTTCTCTGCACAGAAAATTCAACCTCCTCAAAGTCAGTATAAGACAATTGCTGAGCTCCGTTATCACCCTCTGCTGACTGGCACCCAGCTGATACGAACCCCAACACAATGACACCCAATGCACAGATTCAACACTGCTGCCATCTCTAGAGCACCCTGCGGCACACGTAAAATGATGGAGGTGACCAAAAAGCTTGTGGTTGCTGGTAGAGATGTGGAAAGGCAGTAACCAGCTCTGGAAAACTCCCGGAGAATCGGCACAAAACGTCTCACTATCTTTTCTGCTCGAGATCTGTACGGGGGGAATAAAATTCCCAAGGAGGTTCCATCTGATTTTTTTTCCTCTCCCATCCGTTCCCTCAGCATGCTCAGACAGTTTAAGATAAGCCCCTTGAACAGCTCAAAGAACTCTACAGGGAGCAGAGATTATAAAGAACTCAAAGAAAAGCCAATGAATCGAAACAAAAACCATACGGATGAAGAGTGTGTCCAAACAATATCTTTTAGGAAGGGTTTAAGTATTTTTAAAAAATCATCCCCAGCTGGAAAACACTACAGGACGGCTTAGCAAATACTACAGAATCTGTTAAGACTTGTTAACAAAAAGGGCAGAGGCCAGTGAATCATGAACACTATCTATTTGCAATCTTCTTTCAGCACACAGGTTTCTCACTTTCTCAGGGTTATAGCAATGGGATATATTGACTGATATTTGAGTGAAGAGCTTAGTCAGTCTTAGTGGTGGAATAACAAGGACTGTGTGCTAAATGAATAAATATAACAGTATCAGAGCTACTAAAAAATGTCAGCTTTGACAATAAATAAAATAAACTCCTCCAAATTCTAACCAGTTATTTGCCACAGATAGCTCTTTTTATTTTGCGGATAAAGGCCAATCTGGGTTTTCAGACATAGTCATCAGTCATAAACAAGGTGAGTTCTTTCCAAAAAACCACAATAGCCTCTAGGCACCTGACCAAATTATTCAGATTTTTAGAAGGATTTGGCTCATTTGAGTGCTGAATTATTTTGCAGACCTGGCTAAAAGTGTTACATTTGGCGCTGGATGGGGGCCAAAGAAACAAAGGTAAGAAAACAGCTGATTGGCAAATCACAGAGCATTTTCCTGTAATAATCAGGTAATTTCGTAAGTAACTCAAAGGTGATGAATGGAACTGAGCAGTTATTAACCCTGCATGCATTAGGGTAATCTTTAATACATCACTGATTATCTTGGCGCAAAGAATTGAATTTCAGCAGCAATAGTGTGTTCTGCTTTAATTGCACTAAAATCTAAGGTAACTTGGACTTAAATGCTCAGAAATCGAGATCTGAAAATCACATCTAGTAAGTGGAGTTTGACTTGTTTTCTTATTAACCATACATCAGCTGAACCAGCGATCAACATGGTTAGATTTAGTGGTATAGTAACAAAATTAACTGCTTTTTAACTGAGCAACAAGTGTTGCTCAGTGTGAGACATTAAAAAATCCCTAGAAACTGGCTCTAGATTGCATCAAATTCAGTATTGTCACCACAGACAGAATCTGGCTAAGGGTCTGAAAAACAGGGGAAGATGAGGGTCTTCACCATGTGTTTAAGGAGTCAGGCAGTTCACTGGCTCAGGCTCTGCTGGTTTGTCTAATGCACTGGAAATTGTGGCACATTAGTAGCATTCACTGATGACCCAGATTGCCTAAGGGTTGTAGAAGTCTCAGAACAGTTAAAGGTTTTATTGTTTTCAGTTTTGCTATAATATCTATGCCAAGCACAACCATTACATGACCTACTGATGGGGTAAAGGATAGCAGACTCCGGGGAATTCTATCATGGAAAATCAACTTTTTAGATAAAAGAAAGAAAAATAAACATCAGAAAGAATATGTCATACATCAAAGAATCTCTCAGACACAACGTTTTTTTGGAGTGACAACTTGTGGCACAAAGGTCACCCTTGGAAGAATGAAGTCAATCAATGGATTATTTTATTTTGTACTTCTTCTGGAGGTGGCTTTATTTTCTAACATGCAGCATTATGTAAAGACATTAAAGGGTGAAAGCATTAAGAAAACAGATCTGGAGAAGACTTTCCCCTAGATGTGGTCTCTGGAACTGAATAGCTCCTCTGTCAGCTCATCCCCTTGGTGGCAGTGCTCAGGAAAATGCCCGACCCATCCACTCAGATACTTCTTCCCCAGCAAATAAACTCATGACCTACTCCAAAGCCACAGTGTGTAGCCCTGGCATTTCCTCAAGCACGACAGGTTCACAGTTTAATCTGTATCAATCCCAAGATGAACACATCCATGAGGCAGAGGTAATTGTGGATAATCTTTCCTGGCTCTGCACAGTGCATACAGGAGGTAAATAATCCATACCATCCACAAAGGTGAAACAGAAAGCCCCACTGGTACACAGGCCCCACTCTTGGACCCGTGTGAAGGACAGTGAGAGCCTGACCGTCTCTCCTGCATCCCGCTCTCCAAAGAACCGTGGATTGTAACTGTACCTGGTCCTAGCTCAGCTCTGTGAGGTGAGGGAAGACTTCTTGTTCACCTCGTCCCGATCTGCAAGGAACGACCAACAACCCCGCCTCTACAACGAAACAAAAATACTTGTCCAAACGATTTTTACCTTCCCTGTTCAGCAGGGAATTGTATGTAGCTGTCACACCTAATTTTGTAGAAGTTCTCTTTGGCCACGAAGCTTGGAAGCCTTCTACCCCGGTCATCCACGAGGAAATCCAGCCAGCACTTACAGACACCTCTATGTGATGGGACACCGTAGGAATGGCAGCCTGAATCCCCTATTTGTCTCAGGGTATCACTAATTATTACTACAGCTCTTGAAGATCTTATTAACAGCAAACACGACTAAACTGCACTGTCCTACTGTAGATTCGTGTTTACTAAAGTTACAACCTGTGTCTATTTTCCATAAACCCATCTGTCCTGTATGAAAGCTTAGTGGGCCAGCAGTGAATAGTTTTAATACTGGGTTATTTTCCCATGATTTCCATTTCAGTCATTGCAATGTGGAATTGGCTCTCATTATTCAAATTGCCATTGACGCTTAGGCTGAGACTAAATAGATGCGTTTTTTCTCTTTCAGCCTATGGCTTTTCTGAGGGAATCAACTGTTAAAACATGAGACACATTTATTTAATTGCTTTCTGAGCAAATCCTAAGCCATACAACAGCATAGAGGTCAAGAAGAGAAAAATCTTTGGGTTTTACTGACATTTCAGAATGCTATCATTAGATGAGACCTTGAGACATCTGCACGTTAGTTAATGGTTGTTCTGCTTTCATGCATAATGACCTATTTCTTATAGAAGAGCTAATATCTATAAATTTTTCATTTGCTGCCCAGAGATTTCAATAAAACCTAAGAGATTTGAATTCAGTGTGTGTTTCATATATCAAGTTATTACTGTAAAAAAATTTTCAGCTGCTTAAAAATGGTCATATACAGAGAATGTACTGCTGCTTTTTTATCTCTCTCAAAAAAACAGGTTCTGCTGGATGAGAGATACTGTTTAGTATATAAGGGCTTCTTAGTTTTGTCAGGGTTTTAATCTGTAACGTTAAACATAAAAAAAAAAAATATCCATCTCGTTTGAGCCACTGTTACATCAGGAGAGCTGTCGGAGGAGGGCTCTCATGTTTAAGTGATTTTAAGACTCTGGATCAGAGGCCACTTGCTTCCCCTTAAGTAATAATAATAAATACGCTAATGCTTTTAGTGTCATTGTTAATTCCTTATATTTGTGAACGCTCAGAGACAGGCTGAAGCGCTGTGGTCTGAAGACCGGATTTGAAGATGAGCTAGTCCCAAGGAGAACAGGGAAGCCGAAATGGTGTGCTTAAGGCACCGTCAGTTCAGTGTGGGAGAACAAGTCCTCCTCCACATACAAGGACAACAGACTGGGGCTTTAAAACAAAGTTCTGTTCGGGACAGCTTGCTCTCACAAGCAGCGAGGACTAGATCTTCATTAAACTTCCGCCATGCTAACTTCCACTTTGCCTTCAGTTCCCATCTCATCCTTACCAGTTTTAGCCAAGATCTTTGGGACTACACACTGAATATGCCATTCAAGAATAGATATTTGAACTATAATGCAACAAATCAACACATATTAAGTAGTAATAAAATGTGTAGTGGTAGTAATTCCAATCAAGTTATTAACTTATAATTTAATTTCAAGCATATGAATTTAAAATCTTTAGTTATGAAAGAAACACATGCACATGTGTTTATTTTTACTCCATCAAATTGCTAGGATTGTTCATCACCATAGGAACCTACCGTAACACTCATATAAGGAATTTCATTCTTTGTTAGTATATTAACCTTCTTGTTCTTTGAATGTGGATTTCAAAACAAAGCCATTTCAACATGCTGAGTGACTGAATGAAATGTATTATAAATTTGTGGCAAATGATGTTGCAAAACACATTCCAGTGTGACAATGCAGATATATTTGGAACAGTTTAGGATGTAATACTGTACGTTAGGTTGAAAAACATCCTTGGATGATGGAAACTGTCTGAGCTGTCTGATGGAAACTGAAAAGTTGAGAAATTCCTCACTAATTATCATGTGTCATGAGCACACGTGTTTTGCAAGATAATAAGAAGCTAATTGAAAAGTTCATAAAAATTAAGGAGAATGGGAAATCATGTGATGCAAAGATATCCAGACAACAGACTGGTCAGAATCTCATTATTGGAGCTTTGAAAACTAGACTGGAAGAAACCCCTAAGGTCATGTCCAGGCTGTCAGACAAAGCAGCGCAGAGAAACAATTCAAGACCTGGGGCAGTAATCCCCTATTCCAACCTACGCTGGAGCACTATCTGATTTAGCAGGTCAGCTGCAGGTGCAATGCAGTCCCATTAGCCCCGCTGTGTCTACAATAATAAATCTGCCTTGACTCTGTGTACCTTGGAGGTCCCTACGGTGCGCTCCCATCCACTTGCTGCTCTAGGGTTAGTACAGATGGATTCTATTTAAATGCAGAGGGTCTTACGACAAGGCCTGAAGGGGTCATGAAGGAACTAATGCAAGAGAAACCATCCACTCTCCATAACTACTCTCTGGGATTGTACCACTGTTTCTATCATTTCTCCGCTGGGATTTACAACATTCTCTCATTTGTTTTGGTGAAGCATATCATAACACCTTCCTGAGTGGAGATAAAAGGCAGGAAGGCAGCCTGGCTACGACACAGCTTTCCACCCTTTTGCTAAAACAAATCCTAACTTTGTCTAAGGTCCTGCAGCTGAGAGCAAACTGCCTGATCCAGGGATGCTCAGTGCGGGCACTATAGGCTGCTGGTGCTGTTGCTTTTGCAGACTTGCAGGCTGTAAGGGATACAAAACACCAAAATATTCAAACCGGTGCTCAAGTTCTTACGTTTATCTTGTCTCTGTTCTTCTGTAACATGGGCTTTTCTGGCAAGTTCGATTAGATGCAACTACTGATGTCCAGATGCAGAAGTTCCTGAAATCCTTCCACTGTTTTAAATAGGTTTTGGATCCAGGCCTAAGTTTAGGCAAGTCTTAACCAAGGGAAAATTGTTAAAAACCTAAGTCACAGATTTTACAGCCATATTAATTATCTAGCTAAGCAGCCACTACTGTCTTACAGACCAGAGAACACTGCTTACCATGAGTTGAAGATTATGGCTCTAACTGCATTTTTATAATCTATAAAACCGGACATGCGGAAACTATGGAAGGAAATTTCAGTAATTAAAGCATAGGTTCTCCTAATTAACTGCAAAGCATCATTAAAATCTAATGAAACTGTAGTGGAATAATACAGGATTCTGGCTTAACTGCAAGGAGATAAATGCAAACGAAAGTTGAATTTTCACATGGGTTTGAGTTTACACAATAGGACTGAATGCATTTACAATAGTTTACAACATTAAAGCTCACTTTTAACACTGTATGAATCAGTGTTGGGAAGTTAGGGTATTAGTGTATAAGAAGTTAACATATTAAAGAATGTGACATACTGAAGCACGAGAATCAAAGAAATCAAAATCTTTGTTACTTAAAATAGTTGTATTTGTGATGGTAAACCGAATTTCACAGCAGATGATTAATAAGATAACTGCTGTTGCATCAGGATGATGTAAGACTAAATTTTTCAGTGTAGCGACTTCATCTTGGCATATCTGAATAAGCTGCAGCATCATTCCGTATTACACAATAGATTCAACTGAAACAAGAACTTCAAAGCTCTGCAAGCACTAGACATTTTAAGATACTGATCTGCCATGACACTTCCTTACCCTCCCTCGGACACTTGCCTTTGAAGTTCTTAGGAAGGAAATCTTCATGGAAACTGGAGCTTCAATGCCTAATTTCAGCTTATGTGTATCAGGTCCACAGGAGCATCACTGATCTCCACTGATCAAAAATCTAGACCTAAAACTGTTATATCTTGCCTATGTTCAAGGTATTGCAGGTGGAAACCCTTCCATCTGACTTCAGCTCTCTATCCAAGGCTAGACAGACTCACTGCACATATCATGGAGAAAGAGGCCCTGAGGAAAACTCACTTGGTCTGTCCTGGCACACAATGAATCACTCTCCGAAGACAATCTTCTCCTTTAATCAGCTTTTGAAGAAACCCAAATGACCAGTCCTTTCTGAGGGCTAAAGTCCTGTAGGACTTCTGCCCCACATGGTGGCCAGCAGTGCCACATTTTCCGTATCTCCCTACCAAAGGCCTTAAGTTCTAGCTGAGAGATTTTAGCTCAAGGAGATCAATCTCTACTGCCATTAAATCCTACACTAATTATGCTGATGGATATGTCAATGTCCTGGGTATCAGCAAAAGGTCCAAGCCAATCAAACCCATTTCATTGCAACTCACAGATGCCAATACTTTTCAAAAAAACACTGATGTAGGTTAGACACCAAATTATGTTCTTGGACTAATTTGAAGACCAATTTCCCATTGATTTCAATAGTTAAGTACATTGAAATTACTTAGTATTTAGGCAAAGTAAGACTGGAAAGCAGAAAACATTTACCATAATAAAAAATAGAGGCATAATTCCAAAGCAGCAAAACAGTCCTTTTCCAAAACATCTAGTTTTTGATCCAAACACAAACATAATAATGGAGTAGCATGCAGTTAAGAATTTGTTAGTAAGTTATATGCTGTTACATAGTCCTGTTTCTAATAAAGTATACAATGGACAGAAACTCTTGCCATTTAAATTGTTACCTCATGTACTCATACCTTCTCTGTGTCAATTCCTTTAGACATGGACCAGGTTGAGACAATATAATCCATGACTCTTTCACTAAGGCCTTTTGGGACTTGATATAATTTTAGGAAATCCCTCACATTGTTCAGCATCTCATGGTATCGGTTGGTGTTGGCATACATTTGCTGGAAAATGGTGGTGACGTTTCCAAAAATAGTTGCATAAAGAAGAGCTGAAAAAAACCCAAAGGTAATTAAAAATAAATATGTATACTCCAGTAAATGCTACTCATAATTCAAGGATAACTTCAAAGAATTTTATGTATGATTACAAATTACTGCAAATGCATAGGTGTCAACTGAAAATCTCTATTTATGCACACACTCTCACACACACATATGTACAGAGTTATTATTGAATTTACCCATACAGTTCATACAGCCACTCAGTCTGCATTAATTTACAAAATCAGTCATACAGATAATGTCCACACATGGAGTTATTTAAAAACAGCTGGTGCATTTTAACTCTATACCCTACACTAATCCAAACTAATTTTCAACTGTAGCTTCAGCCTGACAGTAAACCTTGAAGGCGCTATCCAAAGAATCATGTGGATCTCCTGTAAGATCGGCTCAGCCTGCACATGCTGTTGTGGTGGGTTGACCCTGGCTGAGGGCCAGGTGCCCACCAGAGCCGCTCTATCACTCCCCTCTTTCATTAGACAGGGGAGAAAAGGTACAATGAAAAAAAAACTTACGGGTCGAGATAAGGACAGGGAGAGATCATTCTCTAATTATCATCACGAGCAAAACAGACCGAACTTAGAGAGGGAATTCATCTTATTTATTACTAAGCAAAACAGAGTAGAGGAATGAGAAATAAAACCAAATCTTAAAAACACCTCCCCCCACCCCTCCCATCTTCCCGGGCTCAACTTCACTCCCGGCTTCAACCTCCGCCCCCCCCAGCGGCACAGGGGGACGGGGAGTGGGGGTTACGGTCAGTTCCTCACGCGGTGTTTCTGCCACTTCTTCATCCTCAGGGGGAGGACTCATTGTTCCCCCGCTCCAGCGTGGGGTCCCTCTCACGGGAGACAGTCCTTCACGGCCTTCTCCAACGTGAGTCTCCTCCACGGGGTGCAGACCTTCAGGAACAGACTGCTCCAGCGTGGGTCCCCCACGGGGTCACAAGTCCTGTCAGCAAACCTGCTCTGGCGTGGGCTCCTCTCTCCATGGATCCACAGGTCCTGCCAGGAGCTTGCTCCAGCGCGGGCTTCCCACGGGGCCACAGCCTCCTTCAGGTGTCTCCACCTGCTCCGGCGTGGGGTCCTCCACGGGCTGCAGGTGGAATCGCTACACCCCCTCATCCTCCCTCCATGGGCTGCAGGGGGACAGCCTGCTTCACCATGGTCTTCACCACGGGCTGCAGGGGAATCTTGCTCCGGCGCCTGGAGCACCTCCTCCCCCTCCTTCTTCACTGACCTTGGTGTCTGCAGATGTTCTTACATCTTCTCACTCCTCTCTCTGGGTGCAAAAGCGCTCTCTAACTGTTTTTTTCTCTTTCTTAAATATGTTATCACAGAGGCGCTGATTGGCTTGGCCTTGGCCAGCGGCGGGTCCGTCTTGGAGCCGGCTGGCATTGGCTCTGTCAGACACAGGGGAAGCTTCTAGCAGCTTCTCACAGAAGCCACCCCTGTAGCCCCCCCGCTACCAAAACCTTGCCATGCAAAACCAACACATTCCACCCCTCGCCTCTGTGAATCACATATTTAAGAATTATCATTAAAATATACATTCAACACAAAACTTCACAAATACTAATCACATCAACAAAGAAAAAGAAAAAGAATTCCCCACACCAAAATCAAAACAACACTATCACAACACCAAACAAGAGTGGACAATCTACACACAAAATCTACCTCTAGTCCCTTCACCACTATATCACTCTCAAGTTACGTTCAGTCAATGTTTTGCCCGTTACCTCTTCCAATTACTATCCTTATCTCGATTTTCTCGTGCCCCACGTTGGGCGCCAAAAAAGACTGTGGTGGGTTGACCCTGGCTGAGGGCCAGGTGCCCACCAGAGCCGCTCTATCACTCCCCTCTTTCATTAGACAGGGGAGAAAAGGTACAATGAAAAAAAAACTTACGGGTCGAGATAAGGACAGGGAGAGATCATTCTCTAATTATCATCACGAGCAAAACAGACCGAACTTAGAGAGGGAATTCATCTTATTTATTACTAAGCAAAACAGAGTAGAGGAATGAGAAATAAAACCAAATCTTAAAAACACCTCCCCCCACCCCTCCCATCTTCCCGGGCTCAACTTCACTCCCGGCTTCAACCTCCGCCCCCCCCAGCGGCACAGGGGGACGGGGAGTGGGGGTTACGGTCAGTTCCTCACGCGGTGTTTCTGCCACTTCTTCATCCTCAGGGGGAGGACTCATTGTTCCCCCGCTCCAGCGTGGGGTCCCTCTCACGGGAGACAGTCCTTCACGGCCTTCTCCAACGTGAGTCTCCTCCACGGGGTGCAGACCTTCAGGAACAGACTGCTCCAGCGTGGGTCCCCCACGGGGTCACAAGTCCTGTCAGCAAACCTGCTCTGGCGTGGGCTCCTCTCTCCATGGATCCACAGGTCCTGCCAGGAGCTTGCTCCAGCGCGGGCTTCCCACGGGGCCACAGCCTCCTTCAGGTGTCTCCACCTGCTCCGGCGTGGGGTCCTCCACGGGCTGCAGGTGGAATCGCTACACCCCCTCATCCTCCCTCCATGGGCTGCAGGGGGACAGCCTGCTTCACCATGGTCTTCACCACGGGCTGCAGGGGAATCTTGCTCCGGTGCCTGGAGCACCTCCTCCCCCTCCTTCTTCACTGACCTTGGTGTCTGCAGATGTTCTTACATCTTCTCACTCCTCTCTCTGGGTGCAAAAGCGCTCTCTAACTGTTTTTTTCTCTTTCTTAAATATGTTATCACAGAGGCGCTGATTGGCTTGGCCTTGGCCAGCGGCGGGTCCGTCTTGGAGCCGGCTGGCATTGGCTCTGTCAGACACAGGGGAAGCTTCTAGCAGCTTCTCACAGAAGCCACCCCTGTAGCCCCCCCGCTACCAAAACCTTGCCATGCAAAACCAACACAGCTGTGAACCTCAGCCCCAAAGAAACAAAATGGAGAAAAAAGGAACCTGAGAAGCCTGGCAAGGAGATATCTATACAAATTGGGTCCCATGTCAATGGCCAAGGTATGCACAAGAAAGATTCAGAGTGGCATTTCACAGTCCAATTTCACTGCCAACCCGAGCAGATGACTTGGACATGTCATGTCAACTCTAGGTGCTAGTCACTAATGATTGCAAAGAGAGAAATATTGGATTAGCGAATAACAGTTAATTAACTATCTCAGCTGAAACCAGGACAAATAGAAAGTCCCAAGTTCACCTCATTGTCGAGAACATATCACTAGGGCAGGAGGAGGACACGGTAGAGCAGAAAGCACTACCTCAAACCCATTCCTGGAGTTACCTCCTCTTCTGGTTTAATCCTCCCCTTTCCAAACATGCCACTGTTACTGTCAAGCTCAGCCAGTTGAGCTGTGCAATATCGAAGAATGACATGCCATATTTGAGAAAATCACATGTTTTAAGTAAGCCTTTCCAACTGAAAAGGCATCAACCTCAGTATACTATTACAAGTGTGATGCAGTGAACAGTATTTGATGGAGAACGGTTAATTTCTGAAGTCTAAATTCAGCAAAGCATTTAAGCAAAAACTTAAATGCACACTTTGCTAGGGCTGTCTTGAATAGTGGTGGATTAAGAGACGCTCTTCAAGTCAAGCAAGTTGAAGGTGCCTTATTGAGTCACAATGTAATTACCCTTGCAAGCCAGCCCAAAATGACATTCTTCCATTAGGCATAACAGATTTTGCAGAAAAGAGAATTATTCTGATATCTCATAACACCAATGTGCAGCACTTCTGCTCTTGACATTATCGAGTACACAGAAATGTGCCTGTCATTTTTAATAATCTTTGCTCGGAGGTACTTTATAGCAGAATGCAGCTATGCATTTCCATATTGCTTTTTTTTGAAAAACAACTGCAGCCTACAAATTGCAAGAAATAACTCACTGTGAAAGGAAGAATGCTTTCCATCTCTCCCTACATAGCGTCTTCCTTCTACACAACACATTTCTACCTCATTCCAGAAACATACTTTGTTTCATACTCATTTACTGTTATTTATCACCCCTATTTGAGAGGTGGCATTTTTAAAGAAATATGGTGCTTTCCTGAAACCTGTTTAATGGAAAATTTTCTCACAGTGCTTTTTACTATGTCCGCGTAAAAATTAGATGCTGATGCTTATCAGAAATACCATGTTCATTGTTTCATCAAAATCTTGGGATTTTTCATCTCAACACACAAGATCATATCAAACAAATTCACACAATGTGTAGCAAAGATGTACATGAGGTTTCAATTTTAGAAAACACAGCACCTTAATACTCTATGTGATATCCAGAAATAAAGTTGTTTGCAGGGGTACATTTTTTTCCTTGCTTTACTGATTGTTGTATCATATCTGCTAGCTACTGAAAGGTCTTCTCTACCTCTGTACCCATTCAGATACATATTTCTTCATCGAAAGGGTTGTCAAGCCTTGGAACAGGCTGCCCAGGGAAGCACTTGAGTCACCATCCCTGGGGGTATGTAAAAGATGTGTAGATGTGGCACTTAGGGACACGGTTTGGTGGTGGACTTGGCAGTGTTGGGTTTACAACGGGACTTGATCTTAAAGGTTTTTTCCAACCTAAAGGATTCTATGATTCTATATCAATACTCACTCAGAGTATGTGGATAACAAAGACTAGATGGATGAATGTCACCTAACTTTTTTATTTATTTTTTTTTTCAGCTTTCAGCACTGTTTTGGACATCTGTAGTAGGACAAACGTGATGAACTGTCATTTCTTCTAAGTGCAACATCCCTCATCCTTCTGAAGAACAGTTGCTGATTTATCATTAACTCAGCTCATCAGATATGTGAGTGCAGAATACCTCTTGTCCTGCCCTCTGATGTCAGATGCATCTAAAAATGACTGTGACTATAAATGTAAAGAGAAGTCAAAACTGTCCCCGCAACCCTGCCTTTCTGCATGAGTAAAATTTATGCAAGCCTGTAACTACGGCTAGAGTGCATATGCAATTACAATGCATACAACCCAACTGGCCATGCAAACCTGCACAGAAGACGCAGGCTGATGGAAATGTGACAGAGTGCCTTGGAAGGCTGGGAAAAAAGAGACTCGACTCTGACACCTGCCAGGTTGGAAACAGCTAAGAATGCCATGGTGAAAACAGCTTGTCTGAAGCAACTGGCACATATTACCTCCTCTGCAAAAAAAAATGACTCTTTGGCAGAGACAATTTGTAGAAAATATACAGCCAGAAGAGAAATTCTAGTTCTGTGTCTCTTAATATAGGGTCCTGGAAAGTTGTACTTAAAAAGACTATGTTTGCTCAAGAAATTAAGGATAGAATAAATCATTGGATCAAGCCTGCAAAATTGCTGGAAGCATTACCCAGCAGTACCTCACTAAGCCAGAATTCACGAGCCTACATGCTGCAGAGTCTGCACAGACGCATTACCCCTCTGTTGGAAATCAAAGTCTTCCTTTGCCTCCTGTTGGAAATGGTAAAGACACATGGTTGAGTTCATCTAAATATTCCACTTCTCTTACAGGTTACTGCATAGGGGTCCTTTGTCAAACATTTAAAAGGAACCTACTTTAGATCTCCACAGCTTTGAAGCTGTGCCTCAAAGACTCTCCTCACTCATGGTGCTTCCCTGTGCCAACACTGGTAGCTGCTGGGACTGGACTGCTGTCTTTTGGGGGAGACCACTTTTTTCATAATCTGGCATGGAAAATCCACCTCTCTGTAAATCAGTTCCCCATCCCTGTTCTCTGTATGATAACTAGCAAAGGGGGCCATTTAAAAAAAGCTAATATTTATTGGTTTGCAGGTCTTGGTATGCAACAGAACAAGTTTGTGCTGATAAGGAAATAACAAATATATAACTAAAATAATTTGCATTGCATTTGTTACACCTGTTGTGACACTCCTCTACAGGGAAAGGGTTCTCTGCTTGGGAGGGTCTCATGAGAAGAGGTTAGTCTGCCTTAAAAATACAAGTTACCACCTTTGCTCTTCCCCATTCGACTTTAAGTTGGGGTAATTGCATTAGCAAATACGATAGAGATGGGACAGAACAGAGAGGTGAGCTGGATCAGCTCTTTAGTTGGCAGAGATGTCTCAGCTCAGGGAGCCGACCACCTCCGGTGCACGTTGGATCTCCTATGCACAGATGCACACGTGCAGGCACGTGTACATACGTGGACACACTGGCAAGCATCTAATGCTGCTCTTGCCGTTCTCAGCCTTTAAAGGTTTGAGTCTCCATCAATGACCCTTAGTGCCTGTAATTAGCAAGTAAATATTTCTCAGTGCATCCTTATTTAATGAGCAAATGTTGAAGTCCCAAGTGTGAACCTTACCCCTCACCTTTAAAAAAACAGAGGGAGAGGAACCCTACAGAGGGCATTTCACTTTCGCTGTATTTTAATTGTTGTTGGCAAGGGGAACTGGCAGTAAAGATCATTTGCAAAAGGTTCTGAAAGAAATAAAATACTGTGCCTCTCTTGATAGTAAGAGGATTTAAACAATCTGTAAAGAAAACTCTAAAGGTATACATACACTTCAATAGTGATAATTTAGACTCTCCTTCACGAGAAATGAGAGAGATGATGCTACAGAGGTTGAAGGTGAAATTACCTAATTTCTTGAAACAACTAGTTAGGCCAAATTGCATTTATTCACCTTCTCTTTAATGACTCGCATTTCTGCAGACATTTCCTGTTATATTTCTACAGTCATGCAATGCACATTTACTTAATTGTCCTCTGTGTGTAAATCTGGAACAGTCTTTACTAGATTTCATAGAGATCAATTTGATATAATGATGCAGAAATAGTCTTTCTCAGTCCTAAAGGTGAGGTAGGTGGTTCAACTGTTATTTTAATTTCTATTTTTACTCTTCAGTGTTGAAAAATCTCCCCTAAATTATACACAAGGATCTAAGTGCTATATATTTTTATATAGAAAATGTATGTTACTATATTTGTACATACATAAAACAGTTTTGAATTATTTAGCAATAGTATTACATAAATCTTTATGTCTGTTTAAAAAACAAAAAGAAACTTAAAAAAACCCCCGAAACTCAGTTACCTAAATTATCCCAAAGCATTTCAGATCTCTTAGTATCCTGACCGTATGCTAAATATGTCCAGATAGGAACATCTGCCTTTAAGAACTGAAGGCTTGTTTGACAGATCTAATTTTCCCTATGGTCCGCTCTATGCTAAAGTATTATTAATCCAAGCATATACAATATACCTTTAAAATCTAATTGTAAAGAAGAAGATGATGCCTTGATCCTGGAAGAACATATTCATTTTTGCATGCTGAGGCTACTTGCAACTTATTCCATGAATTTTTGGAATTAGCTATTCCTGCAAGATTATTAGGTTAATATTACTAAAGCTATATCATTCAGGAGAGATTCGACAGAACCCCCAATATATAGATACCAGATATAGTTAGATATAAGCCCAGTACCCAAATACCTGATCTATTATTTTAAAAGCAGACCAGTTTTCTGTTATTCCCTTCCACCTCACTTTAATACATCTGATTATATTGCAAAACGTTTGCAGACGCTCTGCGGCGTGACACCTGGCAGCACAGCGCAGCGTCCATCTCCTAAGTCCAACAGCCTCCCTGAGATGCAGCAGCAGCAATAGGCTACTGTGGCCACAGTAAACAGCTTTCTGCAAATCCATCAACATTATTCAACCAAGTGCATTACTTGGCGGAAAATAACTCCTCTAGCCCCCTCCCTTATCGTTGTCTTACAGCACCTTTTTGATGCCTGCCCTGTCCTGCCCCACAGCCTCAGCCTCCCACCTCCACCCCGCAGCGGACCTCCTGCCTGCCAGCTGTGCTACTGGAACCACCAATGCAACCCCACAGCTTTACAGGTCTTCAAAAGGCCAATTTTAATTTTGAATTCTTGGTCCCACTGAATATTGTGCTGTTAAAATATACCCCCCCCGCCCCGTTCCAGTTTCACAGCAGTGTTCAACCAGTGTCCTAAACATAATTACTCCCTATTAACAGGGAGGAGATACCAACACCAGAGCACGCTGGCTTTCAAATTTTATTTCCAAAAGTACCCAAAGTAAAAAAAAAAACCAACTCTTTCCTCCAATTACCCCTGCAGTCATATCAATGTACTATCCCGTGCCACATAATCCAATATATTTATCCTCCCATAAGCCCCAACAATGCATTGTTACACCCACTGTGCAAAGGAGAAGCTAATGGGCAAAGGTCTGGATTCAGCAGTGAACTTCAGCTCTGAACTTCTCACCAAAATCACCTGACTGCTGAAATCAGGGGGGAGTTGGATGCAATTGTGTCTAGACGAATGCACACCACGGCCAGTCTGATTCCATCATCCCCATGGCCTATACACTCTACGTACAGTGCCTGCATCCAGATGTATGTCCCATATTGCCAGCGCAGGGAGGTGGTGGCCCTCCATGCATTCCTATATCACTTACTGCAGTCACATAAGATGCACAGCTCCTCCGTGGGTCCAGGTGATATTCACCCACTTTCCTGACCCAACACCTTCCTGATACTATAGTAATGCAAACTCTAAATTAAGAGGATAATGATAATAAAGACAGGTCTGTAAAATCCCAGTTAACATTGATGTGATATTTGCTTGACGAGAACTAAATAATTATGTAATTAAGAGGATCATCAGTAGTAAACGGTACGAACTCACACTCGCTGTTCTTCCCTTTGTAGGGGACACTTTGCACAGCAGAGTGGAACAGCTGCTTTGGATGCAGCTAGGCATTTTGCATACTTTATGCAAAAATCCTTATAAAAATAAGGGCTTTCAACTGCACTTGTACAGTCACTAATTTTTAAATGGTGAAACTGGGAGCTTTTTTTTCATGAGAGCACTTAGCTAACAGAAAATATTTACTTTAAAGCTTCAATGCCTCTCCACCATGCAAATGTGATGAGCTGACTAGCTATATTTTTGCACAGAGTTGCCATCCAAGACTGGCTGAATCGGTATTTCAAAACACAGTCTTAAATTAAGGCTACCATTGTCCACAGCTATCAGTGCGTTTGGCTTCTAGCCCTGAGGAAGCGATGGGCATGAGCTGAGGTTGGCCAAGGTTACTCAGCAGCATAGACAACAAAATTAGACATTGTCCCCCTGAGGATGAGGGGCCAAGGGCTGCCTGGGTCTGGTGATGCAGATGCTAAGCAGCTTGAAATCACAGTTCACACGCAACTTCTTCCCAGCTCAACGTCCCCTACAACAGCCTTAATTCTGGAAACCTTTTTCCCTAAGGGCTCTGAGTAAGAGGCTGAGAGTTAGGGATTTTTCTACATATTACATACACAGTGGAAGTTGGGTCTAACGGTTCACAGCTTTTGGTGGTGACAACTGGGGGAGGAATATTTAAGTTTCCTTTTATAAGAATGGTATGATATAAACACAGAGAATAATTAACTAGTGAAATGAGCTAAACCATTTCTTGTACTAATACTTCATCGTTCTTGCTTCTTCCAAAATCCATCACTTCCTTACCAAATGGCACATCTAACACACGCTGCATAAAGTCCTGTGCAATGGTAAATGTTAATTACAAGGCAATCACTTCCCTAAAGGAATTACAGCGGGTGCAGAAGGAAAGTAGAGAGGCAAAAGATGACCAAAATTAATGAGAATTATGTTCACCATGAATGCCAGCAACCCCATGCCTCTAGCACTTTGTTCCATCCCTTATTTATCATTTTCTCCATTTTGAATATTATCTTTAATATTGCCTCATTTCCATGCAAATCTCTCCAGCATATCGAAAAAAGCTGAATTGTGTCTGTCAAACAATCATCTACCCATCACATAAATCTTGCTCTTTCCTTTCTCCATCAAAGACATAAAGAAGCTGCTTTCCCCGAGCGCTGTCTTTACTATTATTACTGGCCGGTGTTGACGTGTGGATCAAAACCATCCCTTGTGCCTTCCTCACCGTGCCACATCGTGTCAAAACTGACACCAGTAACAAGCACAGGACGCAAAGGGTCTCCAGCGCTATTGAATGGAAGCACAGGAACCAAAGGGATCATCTCCAGAAAAAAGTCCTCTGAGCAAAGTTGGCAGCTGTCAGTATTACCGTGTGAAACAACTTGACGGCTTCTCGCTGGATTTGAGCTGCGAGGTTTTTTTCTGTTGTTGATTTTTTTTTTCTTTAATATTTTTAAGGGAATTTTTTAGTGGGACACCAAGTTCTTGTCACATTAAGATAAGCCCTGGATAGCAACGTTGCTGGAGGCAGGATGCCAGAACATCACTTGCACACTGAGGAACACCGTCTAAATTGCCTGTCTTGTTAAAATGTAATAGGAAATTTGTAAACACACCTTCAAAATACTGGACTGTACTAGAAGATGTTTCTAGCTTTCTACTCCTAGGTTCTTTTTTTCTGCGTATGCCAATGTAAAAGTTTGTACTGTATAAATCTGCATGTTGGTGTGGTTTAGATACTCAAAAATACAGATATTTACACATGTACATGCACAAAGATACAGCTGTATGTAAGTGTAAAGTGAACATACAATATGAATGGGCTCAGACTTTCCGCAGTTGCTAATTTTCCATTCAGTCTTGTAATTCGCCTCATTCTTTCTACTTCTTTCAAATCTAACTTTGCTTATTCATTTAATTAAATATTCAATTTTATCTCAGCACACTTAATAAGAATGGATTTGGGACAAATAGACAAATGATTCCAGCTATAAAACGCAAGCCATGCATAGCCTTGAGAGGTTGTGGTAAATACACCTGCTAGGAAAACAGTGCATGCTTATACAATAACTGCCTGAAAATGTTAATGAGACAGAGCGCAGGTAAAGTAATGCTGCTTCTATTTGGTGGTTCCTTCTTTCTCTATTTCAATTCATCAGCCTGAACCCTGGGAGGATAGATTTTTCTATCTAATTATAGGGTATTTTTAGGAACAAAAGGAACAAAATTAAGTACTTAACTGTTAATATTAAAAGCCTCAAATTTGGGGATGATGTTTGCATCCTATTATTTTCAGAATAATTCTCCTTTGTAAAATGACCACAAAAATGGCTTCATTGAACTGAACAATAATGTTTCTTACTCATCTAAGTCATCTGCAGAAGCACATTCCCTTTAATTCTCAGTCCTGCAATTTAAGCATCTCTGGACAGAGCTGAGCAAAATTTTGTATTCAAAACTTTCGATGTGATGCTGACAGTCTATCTCAAATTGGATTTGCCTTCCCTGAAGTGTTTGCACTAAAATCAAGAGGGGAAAAAAAAAAAAAAAAAGAGTTCCACAAAAAGTTAAAACAATTCATCTCCAAGTTTTATAAAGCTAAAATAATTCATAGCTAAACATTTTTCCTCCAGTCCTTTGACTTTAAACCGTTGAAACCTGAACAATGGAAGAAAATCCCATTTTGATGCCAAAAAAAAAGTCTTAACAGCCTAAGAAAAAATGGAACGTTCATTATCTTCACACACACACACAAATTTATATTATAATGGAGTATTTTCCACAAAACCAAACCATGAGACTCTAGCGCACCGTTACCTATCAGGGCCAACGCGAACCCCTTTTTGCATGATTCAGCACCGGGTTTCCATTTCACGAAGCCTGCTCCCCACTCCCGCTGAAGGCAATGCTTGGGCAGGCTCCTGCTCAGGGCTGGACCTCAGCAACTCGCACGTTTTGCTGGAATGATGCTGGGTTTGTCTAAAAAATTTCACACTAATATTTTTAGGCTTTCAAGGTGAATTAACTTTACTCTGCTTTGATTATCCACTTTGGGAACCTGTCCTTCATTGCAGTATCGATTTAGCTGTGGCAGATGCTGAGCTGTCACCGAGCCTGACAGCTTCTTCAGAGCTTCCTCGGTGGTTGTCTTGTAAAACGGTCAATAGCCAAGTGAAATCTAACGGCAAAAATGAGCCCGTTTCCCACTTTTATACTCTATGAAATCATGTGTGTTACTCTGTACTGCATCCTTCCGGGAGGAGGGGGGAGGAAAAAAGTTGGCCTCTTAATTTAGCATTCATCATTATCAACTAACTCTTTATGAATTCCAAGTACATCCACACCCCCCAGCACGGACACATCGGTGGGACCATGTTTCAGTCACAGGTCTGTCACCCACAGTCACTACGAAGCCATTTCTCACCAGTGGAGAAAGGTCTTTGGGGAAGATAGTGTGAATGGGCTTAGCGAGAGGGTTTCATCTCCTACACAATGTCGATTTGAATCCCATTATATTTGGGTAGTTTTTATGGCACTTGAGAGAACATCTATGGTCCTAGGAAGACACTCTCTCTCCACATTCACCTTTGCAAGTGCCACAAACTGTTCTGCTGAAGAGCGATGGCATGGCAAAATGGCAGGCAACACCTTAAACATATTTTTGCATTGTCTATCAGAGGATCACAAAGCCAGACAGCAATATATATGTAGAACTGGACATCAGCACTCCAGAGGTTACAAACAGACCTGTTTTCAGATGAAAAAAGAGCTGTCTAAATACTGTATCAATCACATTACCTCCACTTCTTTCCACCAGTCCACAGCTCTCCATCACTCGCTCCTCCATAATACAAAAATAAAAACATTGCTGGAAATATTACTAGCCATTGATGCTGTCCTGGTAGAAGGGGTTTGAGAATATTCAACACAACAACAAAAGAATGCATACATTGGAAAACTAAAACAAACAAAAAAAGTCTGGCTTTTCATTTCAGCTTCTGTACCCGTATTGCTGAACTCTCCCTGACTATGTGAGACTGGAAAAGTGTCTTTATTTCCTGGCAGCAGCTTGCGGAGCTCTCCTCCTCCCTGTCCAACTCCTTCTGATCAGCACTTGTTTCTATCTGATTACCTTTTTGTTTTCTTGCTCACTATTCCAGGAAGGAGATGCTGGAATTAGATTTGCTGTATTTCCATTCCTACATTAACACTAATTTCACTGAAGTCAATGAAATTACACTGATGTCTGGAGAGTATCTGAGGAGAATAATTGAGTGTATTTTATCACTTTCCTTTGACTTTTTTGTGGTTGTTCCGTAACATTTTTAAATGTCTTGTTTCACTAAAATCCACTTACTCTGCTCTGAGATGCTGCAATGAAGTTACGGTCTTTGGGACGAAGGCATTCTTGCTGTAAAGCTCCAGACGCTGCCTGGAAGATGCCTGGGATGTGTATGGTCCACAGAGATGTGTACAGCGACAGAAGTGACACGCGGCATCACACCAATTGCCCATCTAAGCCAAAACCCTTCCTCTGACTGCAGCCCCTTCCAGGTACTTATGATAGAGTACAGGAAAGCGGGTGCACAGGGCATCTCTGCCCTGGGCTACTCCTTCCAGATCTCCATGAATGCAGAGCCCAGGCACTTCCTGAACTGCCCACTGCATCCAGACCATGGTACGTATTCTCACTGGCCAGACATGTCCACCAAGAATATCTAATTCCTTTCCACAAACCCACGTCTGCTTTTTCTCACCAAAACATTGCGTGACAAAGTATTTTGCCGTGCTATTCTGCAAGTCTGGCTGCCCCAGCCTTTACCTTGGCCACCCCCAGCTCCCCTTCCGAGAAAGTGAGTAACTGCTCCTGCCTGGGCACCACCCTGGATTTTTGTAAGCCATCCTCCACTGTGTTTTCTCAGTCGTGAAGAGCCGTTGTCTATTTGACCTCTCCCGAGAAAGTCACTCCATGCTTCATTCTTTTCACCTTTCAGACACCCTTTTTAATCTTAGAAAGCCTTGTTGCAGAACGGTGCAGTGCAGCGCAATGACGTTAATTGCATTGACTTGCCTAGAAATCCTATTCGCCTTTTTTTTGACTGCTACTGAATATTGCCCTGATATTTTCAAGGAACTATCAGCAGTAACAGTCAGATGTCTTTCCTGAGTGCTACCTGCTAATTTAGAAACCATTATTGTATAGGTATAGCTAGCTATTTTTTGCCTACGTGTATTAATTTGCATGCACTGACACTGAATTTCATCTGCCCTTCTCACAATCCCTTCGGTGGTGGGATTGCTGTATCAAACCAGAAACCCTTATTTCAGGATTACGCAGAAAAAAGACCTGCAGCACAAAGGAGAAAAGCTGCACTTAGATACAACTATGAGGTAAAAAATAAAAAAAAAGGCTGGGCAAAATGCAATTGTTTCTTAAATTTTTTAGTTTTATGTTAGTATCATGGCTTAAGTCCCAATAATTGGGAAGATTTTATCATCTTTCTACTACAAGCAGGACTATTTCCCAGAGCAAGGCAAATGCAGGCAAAGCTGTTCTTTCTTGGATTTTATCCAAGAGTGACTAAGCCAACCCTAAAAATCCAGTGAAAATAAATGAGAGATTTGAGGGAATAAAAATGTCAAGATGCGACCCAGCACTTACAACAATTATGAGATGTCTCTTGAACGTTAACTCTTTAGCAGCAAGACCAAGCATTAATTTCTAAAATTAAGGTTTAACCCTCCAGTTTGGCAATCCCAGTGGCACGACATCGCATGTGCCGTTAACGATGCTGAACAGCCTTTATTCAAGTAACAGTGAGATCAGCTAGGTTAATTTAAATGATCTTGATGCCTTCAATGTTTTTGTTCATATGCTGATAGCTGAAGGAAATATTTATTACTTCAGGGTCTTTCCCGCCCACCGGGTTATTTTGCCAATATGTGAAGCATCCTCAGTTATTTCTCAGCTGTTACGAGGCACTAATAGCTGGGCATGAATGCCATTAATTCCCTTGGTTAGAGGCGATGACATGCAAAATCATTACATGTAATAAGGACTGTACCTAAAATGAGGAGTTTGATGGTATTTTCAGGTTTTTTGGTCCCTCTGCATTAATGACCTAAATCAGCCTGTGCTACTAATACCTGCAGGTATCATTCACATTCAGTTGTTCCTACCACTGATTACTACTGTGAGTAAGAAACTGTTGTAACCCTTGCAGGATAAAGTCTTCAAACCCAATGAAAATGAAATTCAACAACCCATTTATTAGCATGTCTTTTCAGGTCTTCCAGCCTGCTTGTTCCCAAACCTCTGCAGTATGGTACATTAATTTTATACTGAACTATTAATTGTAGTTGACTTTGCAAAGCTGTTTTCTTTACATCTTTTATTCAGTTTTGCAAAACCAATCCCAATGGAGTTCATTTTATTCCCCATAGTTTGTTTGATCAAATTGCAAATATTTCCTTTAATCTTTTAAGGCATTCAGTTTTATTATCTATGGAGCAGAGCCTCTTCATCTCCTCTACTGATGGTTTGGGAAAAACGATCTTTCACGTATTTCTTGTTTTATGCAAATGTCTATTCCTGCAAGTCCGTATTAGTAAGCATAACACTAAAACACATTTACCTAACCTAAATAAAAACACTTGGAACCAAATTTGCAAAGTAACCTACCTTGGTTCTTCATGATATTAATCTGAACTCATTTTCCCCAGAGGTTGTGATCCATAATTTACTGAGGTCAATGGAAAGTAGCTGCTGATGTTAGTGCATTTTAGGGTTGGCAATAAACAGGTATGTTCACCTTTTACTATGAGAATCTGTATGGGAAGTTTCCCAAAGGGAGGGCAAAAGGACTTCGGGAAACTATTTTAATATACTGATACTAATAATATCATCACAGCCACTCTATATTTGACATTTATACATACATTTTACAAAGAAAGATAAATTACTCAATTTTGTTCCACACCATTTTGTTCCATGTCACTTATTTCAATTGTCCCTTTTCTATTTTTCACTGGAAAATTTCAGAATGAAATATTTTATAAAATTAAGACATTTACTGTTTTTAAAAATTATTATTCCCCATTTTATTATTTAGTCACTTTTTTCCTAGTGAAATAGGGTAAACTTTGGCAAAAAAAAAAAAAAGGAGAAGTAACACCTCTGGGTTGTCTTAATCTGAATTTGTATTTGTAGAAGATCTTTTAAAGTGCAAGTAGAAATCTAATGTCTTACTTCTTTACTATGTTCTACTTTTTTCTGCCATCAAAGTGCAAAGTGTTTTTTTAAATAAAATAACATTTCCTCTAATTTTAACCTTTCCAGCAGAAAACAAGGGGAAAGATTTTTCTCCAGTTTCTTTCTAGTGTAAAAAAAAATCTGAAAAGCATAGAACGAGAATAAGCAAGTGAGAACTTTACTGTTATCTTGAAGGCAAAGACATATTAGTTGGAAAGTAAAAAAAATCTTGTGTATATTAATTCTTTTCTTCAAAACATGTCATTTTCTATAAAAATGCATCTGCAACAAAACTAAGGGTTTGCCTAAATACTTTCAATGTTATCTGAGTAAGTTTCTACCACAAGTTTTTTTCACTACCTCATTATTTCCCTCCATTTCTTCCTCCCCTCCACATCTCCTTCCAGCCTCTGCTGAAGTCTTCCAGAAGTCATATAGCATATTTTCAGTTTTGTTTAGAAGCTTAGCTGCCTCCCACCTGACATCACTCTAAGCTGTTTTTCTTCATTTTACTCAATGTTATTCCTAATTATTTAACCTAATTGATAAGATGCCTCCTCTGGGTAGAGCTGGTTGCCATGACACTGTAAGAAATTACTCCATATTTCTCCATCCCTGGATCTTGCTAAAGAATTTATACAGAACATCTCTCTCTCACCAGCTCCCCAGCTTCGCATACATCCATAAAAAATAATTAACAATCTAACCCTCGAAGCCAGGTTTTATCAGAATAATAGGGCTAAAAATGTTTCTTTTAATAAACAAAGTTTTCTCCTTCTGCTAATACTGGCCAAGATCCCAGAGCTTTAGCGCTCTGCCGTAGCACTGCACACCTTTGTCATGCAAAGCACCATTCGTCCAGCTGCCAAATGGCAAGCCCTCATCATGGGGGATTTGTTTTACTGAAGTAACCATAACTAACAGCCTCGACAGCTTCTGCCCTATGACTCCTTCTGGAGTTACTAGGGATACTGAAGACTCAGGGCTGCTTGAAGATGGAGCTCTGACTGGTTTCTCTAACCCGCCCACTGCATGGAGCTCCACAACTTTGCTTTGGTCTAAGAGATGGGGGACATGTCATCAGCCACAGAGTGCCCAGGACAACTCGCACACTCCCCTGACCTGCATGTTTCTCCTCAAATTCAGATAAAAGAGGCAGAGAACGCACCTTTCTGCATCTGCCATCACCTTTCATGTGCTGCCACCATCACACATCCAGTGGAGCACGATGGGCTGCTCCCATGTCACAACAGTTACAACTGCCCAAATGCTGGCCCCAACTCATGCCCTATCCACATCTACACCTGCACTAGAACATAGGAGTCTGGGCACTGCAAGGCAGAGGCCCTCTTCCTCCACGAGTTTCCAGACAGCAAAGCACAAGGAATCAACACAACAGCAATGATTAACCTAATAGACAATTTCCTCCCTAACGATATATTTTGAAGGCACTCATGAAGAATGGAAGTTTCCAGGTGTCTTTCTTGTATCTTTGTGACCATGTGTAAACCTCCTCGTTCAAAACATAAGGGACAATGTGGAAGGTGGTACTTACTTGAAAATTTAACAAGTGGCTGCTAAAGGTGGAGGTACAACGGCCTGCTCAGAGGTAAGACCACCCTGACAGTAAAGGACTTGCGATACAAGCCAAAGGCTCTTAGAAGTAAAGGCAAATAGGCTGTCCTTGATGTGACAAATCAAATGCACTCAGTGGAAAGCAACAAGCAGTGAGGTGGCACAGGCACAATATCATCAGCGTAATGCAGCTCATTATGGTGGGAGCCAAGCTGGGTTATAGTGGAGCGCTTTTGCAGAGCACCCTCAACCATTCACATCAAGAAAAAGCAGTGTGCTCTCAAAAACATGGAGGAAAGAAGACACAGTTTACAGTAAGTTGGTGTTTAAGAAGTTGGAACCTAACCCTGATGTTTCAGGCAAACTTCCAATTACAATTTCAATCTGATTTGAGACAGTGAATTTCAGAACAGATGTTAATGGCTTGAGATGTTTTAAGGGCCCTTCAACTCTCCAAGAGCTTTACAGCTGCAGAAAAAGAAGTGGATTAAGGGAACCTCGTGGAAAGAGCAGGGACACAGTAAGGAGCTCCAGAGGAAGCTGAGATCCCCCTCAGGAGAGCGGTCCCTGCTACAAGTCCCCACTCACCTTTGGCAACCTCAACCCCTCTCTGCCTGGCCCCTAAATCACCCCAAATCCCAATCCCAATCTCCTCACAACCTCCCCTGCCTCATGGCACAGACCTTTCCGATCAGGACATTCGTTTGGAAACATGAGATGAAGCCAAAGCATGTTAAGGATACACCAAGCAGCATTAACGGCTCAATCTCTACAGTCCGTTTCGGACTGGCTTTAGACAGTGATCACACTGCTTATATTGCAGTACCCTGGTCACTTCTGCACAATTTAGAGGACCACAGTTCGTATCTAAGGCAGTCTGGAATACGCAGCATGGACAGTCCTCACAGTGTATTTGTCCTTGTGAAAGTTGCTAGCGAAACACAGTATTAGCTATATCCATTATTGTTATTTACACACACCTCTAGAGCTCTGGTTCTGCTTTTCAAAACTATGTACTTAATATTGCAGAACTGATACAGATTGGCCATAGCCAAGCTTTTTATGGTAAGAAAATATTCATTTATTTTCATTTTTACATTATTAACAAACTTGCTGAGTAAAACCTCCTTTTATTGTTGTTGATGATGATTCATCCACAAGGCTAGGATAAGAAATGTGGCAGAAGCTAATGAAATCTTAACTAACAAGTCAGATATAATAGCAAAATTGCCTCTGAAGTCCTTGATTTTATCTCCATTTCACACTTCAGAGACATAAGTTTATTATTAAATTTAATTTTTTTAATTATTATTTTGGGCAGATTCATGTCAGATTCAAGGACTAATTTATTTACCTAATGTATTTATTTTCATTTATGAAAGCCATTTCCAAGTACTCTAAGCAAAATAACAACAAATTAAAATTCTCAAAAGCTACCATTTACTGATTATAATTAGTAAGAGCTTACCCGTCTCCCATCTCATTTACACAAAATGAATGTACAGTCCATTTCCAGGTTCATCCTCTACAAGCAATCAGCAAACAGTAAGTACTTTAAAGAACATATACTGAGAGGGACTGAGTAGAGGATGAGAAATGATCCTTTCGACCCTGCATGGAACCCACAGACAATTTAAGCAAGCCTGTGCCCACCCCACAAATCTCCTCGTGCAGACACCGAGTCATTAATTGCTCCATAATTAGACAAGACCAAAGAAATGAATGCCACTGAGCAGAGTCAGTGTGCAGCACACACAGCAGAGCACGTCCCATTATGCCCCCTCTAATTAACAAGGACCAGGGGCATGTACGTTGAAGACAACAGGGTGCAGAAAACCACGCAGCACGGCCACGAAGGGATGAAGGGTCACCTCGGTGGACAGGGAAGTTGCCGAAGACATGCAAAACCGCACATTAGTCAGCACAGCATACACTCACTGGAAAAATGAGCCAACAAATGCAGAAGTTTTCTTTACCTACAGCTCTTTTTGATGATCTCTGACTGCTAAAGCTGTAGGTTTGGTCCCATTCCTAAGATGGTGGCCAGGCTGTTTTACTCTACCGCTTCCAGCTATTACTGGAATGAGACATTTTGCCACTGTTTTTTCCAGGGACAATTAGAAATTCAGAATTTGACACACACACCCTTTTTTTTTTTCCCTCAAAGCTTGATATTTACCCCTTTTGCCCTCAAAAAACATGTAGAGATTGGTATGTCTCAGATTTTCTCAGGAAACTCTAATTTTGAGACCAATGTGGAAAGAAAGACTAATTTTTAGATTTAAACATTGGGGGTGGGTGGGTGTGGATTACTGTCATGGTTTTGCCAGGACAATTATGTTGATAGGAACTAAAATTAAATCATTTTGCGCTATTTTATATTCCACTAGGTAATGCTAAAGAATAAAAAATTCAAAGCAAAGGATGCTTAATGACAAAATTGGTAGGTCAGTTTGTCCCATATTGAATTTATCAGGACATAATGGAAGGAAGAGGACACAGTGCTAACAAGTTTTTGAAAGATGTTTTGGCAAGATCATGCTTCCTCTTTGACAAATTAGCTGCTTCTATTGAAATAATAGTCTCCCTCCAAATTTTTAACTAGCTTTAATAATCTGTCAATTTACTTACTAGTAAGGGATTGCTGCAATACTCCAATAGTATTTGCATTCAGGGCATTCAGACTTATAAGGGCCACATTGAATATCTTTGTATTTAAACTCATGAGGACGGTCAGACAAGTTGCCATTGTGGCACAATCTAATACCTAATTACTACGAGCAGTTTGAAAGTAACTGCTCATCTAGTATCTTGATTTTTCTTAATTACTGGAAGAAGAAAACTCGTTTTTTTTTTTTGATCTTATGATCCTCACGCATGCTAAGATGACATCTGGGAATGGCTATTGAACACATTTACCATGACCGATCTTCTACATGATACCTTTCCTTTCCCTTCAGAGAAAACTAAAAAAGTAGTATTTCTCAGTATCAACTACTAAAAATACACATCACAGTCCTTCAGAAGCAAGTCTATTTCTCACTATGTTTCACCTATTTTATTTCAAATAGAAACTGAATCATTCAAATTCCTTTTTGTTAAAATCATAATAACGGCAGTACGGCCTGTCCATGAAGAAACAATGACTTTGTCCTCTGCATGGATCTAAAATATGACTCAATACTATACTGTCGCTGATGAACTAGTGGCTCTATAGGCTGTTCACCAGGTCTTTGTAACCAGCAGTTGGTCAGGTCACTGCTTTGGACAGACAGGGGTTTTTTTCAGGATAGAACAGGCTGTGGGAAACCTGGAAGGGAGGTTCAGGATGTGCCAGATCTTTTTTGCAGTTTCTGCTAGCCAGGGAAGGTGGGGATCATCAGTAGTTAGGAAATAACGATCTGTTCTGCAAGAATATGAAATGTTTTCCATGAAAATATCCCAACTGTATTTGAGCACAACTGTACACAACTGTATATCCCAACTTAATTTTGCATTATTTAATAAGGCAATGAGGCTTTTATGATTAACTCTCCTGTAAGCCTACAGGACAGCCACAAACTAAGTAACAGCAAAGGTAGTCCTAAGAATTTTAATTAGTCTCATAACATGCACTTCAAATAATTTGCAACTGAAAAGCCTTTAAAAAAAGTTACTTGAGAAAATGTTATCTTCATAAAGACAGAAAGGGGAGGAGAGAAAAAGAACATTACCCAGCACTTTATTTTCCTAACTAAAAATAATTTTAACAGGTTCTAAATTTATGGATAGTATATTTAAATGACAAAAAGATAAAAAGAATCTATATTAGGTGCAACGTCTTCTATTTAGAGAAAAGTGACAACAGAAGTTCTGGAGACATAAGTTACATAAATCTGGCATCAGAAGAATCAAGCTCCAACAATTGCAATAGTCCTTCCCTACAAGCTGACAGAACTTCTTTTCAACCAGGGAAGAAGGGAAGGGAAGGGAAGGGAAGGGTAGGGTAGGGTAGGGTAGGGTAGGGTAGGGTAGGGTAGGGAAGGGAAGGGAAGGGAAGGGAAGGGAAGGGAAGGGAAGGGAAGGGAAGGGAAGGGAAGGGAAGGGAAGGGAAGGGAAGGGAAGGGAAGGGGGATAAAGGATGAGGAATAAGGACTGATGTTTTATTGGCAATATGCAATAATTTTTCCAGTTGTTGGTAAAAAAGGTTTTAGAATCCTTTTACCTTCATTACATGAACATTTCATGATCCATTTGAAATCAATACAGGAAAGCTGCCATCTATTTTGAGAAACCAAAAACTGTCTAAATCCAGACTGTTTCACATTAGCCGCATTATTGGAGGTGCTGAATTAACACTGTTCTGACAGCAAACCTGCAGACTGACTCCTTTGCCTCAAGCAACTTCAGAGACATATTTGGGAGATGTGTATTGATTTTAGCGCCGGCAGAACTAAAGAGGGAATTAGAGGGAAAAGTGAACGAATTTAAGCACTGCTTTGCTTTGTTACCCCAGCACTATTTTTGGCTGAGAAAAGAAATGAAAAATTGGATGATCTAAGATTTTAAGAAGTCACCTGCACCGGGATGGTACACAAAGGTGGAACCTCCTCTGCTCTGTCCATACCCCAATAACCACCTGGTTGCAGTTGTGTTCTGCTGCCTGTTTTCAGCTTCTCTTCTCAAGAAAGATACTACAGCTGCTGCTTTTCCCACAAACAGCAGTAAGCACATAGTGAAAGCTGTTTGAGGAATAAAAGCCTATTACTTATGCTAAAAAGTATACCTGTTCTAAGTACAAAACATTTTCATCATTTTCTCTCTTCCTTATAAGGAGTATAAAATAGCTGTAGCATTTTGAGATGCTTTACAATTACACGTTAATATATTCAACAGTTTTTGCAAAAGTTGAAAAAAACCTCCTCAAAAGTAGCAAGCATTTGCACAAAAATACAATCTTGATAATTAGATTTTTCAAGAAATAAGACATCTTTTAAAATGCCAATTTTGGAAGAAGTATTCCATTTAAAAAGTTACTTTTTCTCCTAATGTGATTACGTAATTCTATTAAATGGTCTTAGTCATTGAAATTTTTGAAAAGAGAATGCAGGACAGAGTCCTGCAGATGAAACTGGTCTGTACACACAGCTTTACCTCGATGCCAGAGCACAAACATTCAGAACAGAGAATTTCACTTGGATGAGTGCCTTGCAAAGTGAAAAATGGATCATTGTTAAGGTCTTTGGACATCATGGAATAGGTCCAAAGAAGCAGCACAACCAGAAAACAAAGGTTAGAGCAAATTCAGATGCTGCATCATCGTGTTGCAATGAGAACTAACCCTGGAATTACTCACAATCATTATATGCTTCTCTTTTTAACCTTCAATGCTGCGTTTCTGCAGAGACCAACAGACTTGGCAAGGATATGGGAGGGACCAGGCAGAGACACCTGCAAACAATGGAGGTTGCTGAACCTAGGAGGCTGTGGGAAAGGGTTAAGAAGAATGGCCAGGCTTGGTCACAGGAGATGAATGAGTTAATCTGGGAGACAAACAGGCAGGAACCCAGAGCAGTGTGAAATGAGAGATAAGTGAGAAAGGTGACCTGGGACCTCTAGAAGGTAAAAGATGCAGGATTGAAATCCCTCAGACCAAGGATGGTTGCCCGGGTCCTAGGAAAATATTCTGATGATCAGCTTCTCCTCAAATATGGAGGTGAGGGCAGCCACCCTGCCATGGCAAACCCCCGTTGACTCCTTTCAAAGAATAACTACTGGCTCCAAATACATTTCTGGTGGTGTGTCTCAAATGGGCAGAGGATCCTGGTAGCCACTCTGCCTTACAAGCTTCTGTTCGTGGAATTTCCAACATTTGGATATCCACTGTGCTCAACAAGCAACCCGCTAGACAATGGCCAACCCATATGGCCATATCCATATCTTTCCTGTCCCGCGCTCCCACCCAGGAAGCAGGTAAAAGGCACCTAGAATTTGTACGGAGGTTTATAGCTTCAGCCACGGCTTTGAAGATTTGTTACCAGTGGGGGAGCATTTTTGTAACCTCTGGTGTTCACCATTTGAAGCAAACACTGGGAAATGATCCTGTGGATCCAATTCAGCTGTGCATGTTTACTCACACTGGTAACAGAAAAGTGGGTATTTTTCTGTCTTCAGATAACACTCCAATTCCTTTCACTAATACATCTCTTAAATTTCTCTGCTAATTAAAGAAGCTAAGGACATAGCTAAGGAATTGGAAAGTGCTCTAATGGAATTACTACTCTGAGGTGGCTTGAATGTCATCATTTCCTTCTCCAACATAGCAAAATCTTGACAATCACATTAAAGATAAAGAGCTAGAATAAATGCTGCTGGCTTTTTTGAAAGGAAACATCATTCTGGATATTAACACCTTCTGTGTTAACAGTAATACATGCATTAAATATAGCAGCTTGAGTGACTGAAATGCCTATAAAGCATCTGCCACAAGATAAAGCGTAAAGAAATCTCTGGGCTGAGAAACACCCCGGAAAGGAAAACTGGAGTTAAAACAAGATCTCAAGCATACCTAAGCTATGACTTCCATCAGGCTACAAATACAGTCCATTTCAATTAATCTTCATATTTAAGAAATTACCTGAGCTATTTTGACATAAGGTTATGCAGCATTTACGGCTTTGCCACCATATCAGAGGGCTGTCTTCCTTTCACTGCAATATTCCTATGCTCCAGAGACACAGTCTTTCCATTTTCTATCACATCATTTTATGGGAGAGGTTAAATGGTCCTTCAGCTTTTCACAGTGGACAGGGAACATGGTTAAAGAGCCAGACTGCTTGTGCATGCGTGGAGAAGGTCTGCGTATGTACGATGTATAGTGTCGTAAGTATATGCCTTATACATGTCTTATGAAAGACATATGTATATAGTGTCATAAGTATATGCATTATACATGTCTTATGAAAGACATATGTATATGTATTTCCCTACCAGGTAATACAGCTCAGCCCTCCTCCCACAAGCCTGGCCACACAGTTTTCTTTAACCCAGGATAGCCAGAGTCTCAGCACTGGGACATGCCAACAGCACAAGTGTCCCACGAACCTCAACCATCCGCTAAACACTGTTTTCCTTGTTTCAGCTTTTGCATACACACAAAACCTCCCCTGACCTCAGTTTCTTCATGCCCACTCTTCCAACATACACAACGCTATTTTCCTGCTCTAGCCTTCTCCACCTGGCAATTTCAGAACCGCTGAAACAAATCAAGCATCCACATGCAACTTTGCCAGGCCTTGGTTATGACCCAGCTGAGCCCTCGGTGTTTGCTGAGCATGGATGAGCATGGGGATTCATCCTGGAGGTCACCGCACTTACAGTAACGTCAGAAACACATGCACAGTTTTACCAGACCTCTGACATCAGGACTGGGCTTCTGTTACCTCTGACACCACCACTGCTTTTGCATTTAACAAATGAAACACAACTAAGACTGATACTAAATTGTAGGGAGCACTGACATCCCTGGTTTTGCCTATATTTTCCAAGGTTTTTTGCATTACAGCTGTTCCAATGCATCATCTTTGAAAGTCAATGTACTGTCAGGCATTTAATATTGCTGAGACAGTTGAGTGGATCCAGAGTTGACATTTAATTTTTAAAAAAGAAGTGGGGGGGGGGGGGGAAAGGAGAGGCGGAGGCATAGCAGACAGAATCTTCTTTTTAATTAAATGGTGTTATTTAAATAATAATAATAATTTGCACTGATGAGTTTTACCCCAGGTCAGGTGAGTTAGCTCCTAGGGAACTGAGTCATTGGGATGGAAAGGAAGGAGAAAGAGTTCAGGAATAATTTTGACTCTGTACTTTCTCATCTTTTTTTGTCCGATACTCCTGATAAACTTTTTGTCACTCTTGTTACCATGTAGCTCTATAGCTGATCAAAAGCTGGAATAAACAAACAGAAAAGCTGTAAAGCAGTAATGTATGGTTTTTCCAGCAAAGTGAGAGTAAAAAATAAATCAGCATTTGAAAAATGCCTTCCTGCTGTCTGCAGGAATAATTTCTCAGCAGTAGTTGAGCATCAAATCCCACATTTACTCAGAGCAGCCTTTTCCCTCTACACCTTATCCAAAAGGTGGAACACAAACCGGATTGTTACAGGGCCCAGAAAACAAGTTACTGCGATGCCCTCAGCTCAAGGCTATCCTGAAAACCATCCCCAAGCCACAGCTGCACAGCGGCACATCCCTGCAAATTGCTAACGTGGATGTTGGGAGTCCATACCATTCCCAGCTGCCTGCACTCCACTCTACCCTTGGTAAATCAACTCCTAATGTCAAGTACACAAGGACATAATAGTACCTACACGGCTTACTGTGGCTGCCAGCAAAAGGACTCGCCACAGACAAAAATGAGCAACTTTCAAACGAACTTTCCAAATAACATGATTATTTCCGTAGAGTGACAGACAGAAGGGAACAAGAATAAAGAAAGGGAGTGAGCACTCAAAGTGACAAAACGTAAACAGCAGATGGTTTTACATAACTGGCAAAAAAGGGAAAAGTAAAGAAAAAAAATCCCTTCATGGAAGGGGCTAAAATGTTGTAGATTAAAGTCTCAGTTTAAAAACTGATGCACTGTGGGAAACGGAATAGCTGAAAAGAAGAAAAATGACAGGATGCAACGTCTTTCATCTCTCCATCCTCGGCCTCTGCTATGTGCTGGTCAGTAAATCTGTATTCCTCGCTGGGTTGAAATACAGGCAAAGTACACTCAAACCCAAACCTTCCTCTCACTCTCTGAGCCTGAACATCCAACTCATTTGCAAATCTTCCTAAATCAAATCCCCCCAGAGGATGTAATTGCAATAATATGATAACCAAGTTCACAAGACTCATCTTAAGAGTAGTTTAACGTTCATCTAAGCAAATGATACCCCTGTTAAGGTAACTTGCAACTGCTTGCCTACATTTCCCGCCCTGAATGTCTCACAATAACTTCTGGGCCCAGAAATATTTGGGTCTCCTTTGGAATATATTTGGGGATGTGCATAAAAGCGTCTTCTAATTCTCATCCCATCATTTCAGCCTTTAACCAGAAACAAGCTAAGAAGGTGCAGTAATAGAGGTCCACTGCTGACTGTGAAGTACCAGATTCAAAGATGTGCTTACACAAAACCCCACTCAACCCGGAGCTCAGGAGTGGAATTAGCAAAGGGATTAAAACCACGAGGTCAAGGAATAAAATTTGTGACGGGATTAGAACCATGAGGTCAAGGAATAAACTTTTTGAGAAGATTAAAAGTACGAGGTCAAAGAACCAAAGAATTACTGGAGGGATTAAGATTGTGCCCTGGCTATTGCTATAGATGCTTCTTCCCCAAAGCACTTTCCATTGTGCAGTTTAAAATAAGACTGCTACAAAGAAAGTAGGATGCATGAAAATCTGAGCAGTGGCAGTAGCAACCTGAAGGCAACATATTTCTCCCTTTCCCCCAGCTGGTTTCTTCACCTCACAAGATGCTGAGAACATGCTTAGAAATACAAATTTTCTTTACTGATTGGGAAATATAAATAATTTTTGTCAGTGAACGTGAGGACACACCCAGTATCTGGGTGCAATTAGTGAAATCTTGAGAATGCTTGAAATGATTAAACTGACCTCCAGGTGACCACAGGCACCGCACCTTTGCCTGGCCCCCAGACAAAATGAAAAGGTCAGTCGCAGTCTGGCTCCTCACTTCTGTTCCTCCAGAAAGACCTTTAGCTCCAAATGTTTAGAACAAATTTAATTAGAGTGAAAAAGCAGGGTTCATGTACTGTGCTGAAATCATTGCATTTTCTGTATATTTCAAATTTCAAGAGATGATAAAACTACCTTGCAGGTTATGATTTTCCTAATGACCTTGTTTCTCTTCTTAGTCCTGCTGAACAAATGAACTTATCAACATGCTGCAGCCTCTGTGCATCATGGGAAAAATCAAACTTTAGAACAAAGGGACTTAGCAACTGCCCTTTCTGTAACCACAAACATATTTTAAAAAAAATCATTCCATTCTTCAAGGTCCGCATGTGATCATTTAACTTTGCACTATGGAGCTCTCCCCTGACATGCTCAGCGGATTCAAGCATTAGACATTTGAAACGTCATTACTTTGAAACGAAATAGTGCATTGCTTTAATGAACTGCTCTTCCCATGGACTCAGACAGGAATGATGTCCCACATGGGCAGCTGCCACCAAGACGGTGCTGTAGTAGCACCGTATGCCGTGGTGAGGAGTCCCTCTTCCAAACGGTACCTTCAGGCAGCAGCAAGTCTCAAGTAACACAACACTTTCCAAAAGTTATTTTTATTTATTCCCATGAAGATTCAGCTGATTGTCATTTTCCATATTGCATCGCAGCACATGAGGGGAAAAAAAGAAAAGGTAGAACTAACTCCTCAGTGGGTGGATAATTCTGTATCCATCTGTCAAAGGCTGACTCTTGCCTTATCTGCAATAATCATGCACCATTACAATCTGATTACACCTCTCAGGTATTCTTTCTTGACCATTTTAGATCTAGAATTTCCTGCACTGTACGTCATAATGATAATCCTTCGTTTTCATGAGTGGAATTTATCAGAAAAATCTTGACATTACAGAAAGCTAGTTACTTAAAGAAAGTGAAACAACACAAGCCTAAGTCTACTGAATCAGTTTTGGGGGTTTGATTTCTTTTTTCACTCTTTGTCAAGCACATTTGGTCTTGGCAGGTTGAAAAATGAGTTGGTGGTATGGCAGTACTCATGTACTCAGTCTATTATACGCTGGTTATAAAAAAAAGAAATCATGTTTTCTATTTGTAAATTTTGTTGCTATTCAAAATACACAATCATTTGCAGGGAACTAGCTGTAATATTTGTACAAATAACTGGTGGTTTATGTTTATGGCTGCAATGCAATTCAACGTGTAGGATAATATGCAATGTGAATAATGACATTCAAATAAGAAAAACTTAATTGTATTTCTTACAAGTGAACAAAGCATATAGAACACTAGGAAAGTCATCTACATTAAGTTTGGTATTTCACAGCTCAATTCATATTGAAAAAAGAATGGTTTTAATTTTATTTGAAAACAAGTAGGTTTTGTTGGATTATGATTGCATTGATTGTGTCTTCTGAAGGTGCACCCCAGAGGACAAACCATGGGTATTCCCTCTGAAAGAGGCAAACCACACATCTACATAAAGGTACTTGTTGCACGTTTCATGCCTCCACTCTTCACCCTTTGAAATGTATTCATATAACAATATAATCAAAGGCTTCCATACTTCTATAATTTTAAACTGGTCTCCAGCTTAAAAACCACTCACCTCCCATGATCAAACATAGCTGGTGCCAAGTCTGCACATGAGACTGACTGTGGCTGTTACAGGATCTATTATACCAGCACAGTTAATAAACCCTAACAGAGTGATGCTCCTAGTGCAGTTACACACTGTCATCAAGAGCCGAATATATACAAATTACCCTGCAATCCAGAGAACTAAATACTTTTTGCACAGAGATCAATCTCCTAGCCAGCGCACGAAGCAGTTACAAGTGACTGTGCGCAGCATCCGTGCGGAGCCATGGAAGGCAAGAGTCGTCAGAACTGATTAAGTTAATGGGGATTGGGAGCAGCATTCTCTGAGTTGCTCTGCTGAATCGAAATGATATTATCAATTTTGCATTCCCTCTCAAGGTACTTTTTTGGCTCACTCATAATCTGTTCTTCTCCCAAGCACACGGCAGCGTCGACTGCCCCATTTCCCTGCAGGAATTAGGTTAGTGGATATTGTGTAAAGCAGCACACTCAGCTCGGTCGTATTTACCATTTCTTAGGAGATTACCAAGTAACAAAGGAATACATAGGCAAGGGAGGAATTTATCACTGCTCCGCATATCTGCTGAGAGAGCCCAACAGCAGCTCTTAATTTCTGCGCACGACTTGTGTGATACGGTTAAAATGAAGCTATTGATTAAGAAGGTGCTATCAGCAGATTGCACCGTGCAACTCAGCGCGTCTTTCCAATAGAGGATAAAATAAAGCAAGTTTTCAGCATCATCAAACTTCTTACATTTTAAAGTTTTTCAATGCTCAGATTAAGCTCTCTGGATCACGTATTTATATCAGATGAACCCGATCCAACTCAAACTGTTGCAACCGCGGGCTGCATGGGTGCGCAGGGAGTAAACGCTTCAGGTGTGGCCAAGTTGGACTCGCTTTTGCTGGTAGTTTACATAATCCTAGGCAAAGTGCTTTCACCAGGGAAAGCACAATTACGCCAATTAATAGGGCCCACTGGTGGTGATGGGCTGCACATTAATCTACAGAATGGGAAAAGATTCGCCTACGATTGAAAGAATGATAAAAGTAGAGCAATTACAAAAACCAAGCATTCAGATACACACAGCAAGTTTATATATAAATTCACACCTACCCACATGCACTCAATATACATACAAAGAGAAACAGTCCTTCTTGCTTTCTCCTCCTTCCTTTTCCTTACAAATATGCTATTTCAGTTCCACAAACTTTTATGACAAAATATTTACTGGCAATGTAAAAACTCCCATGCTTCATGAAGTGATTTTATCTAAGTACGGCTGCATTGTTCTTACAAACCTCTACCTGCGTTTCTAAGGAAATGTGGGATACAGATATCTACATTTAAGTTAGTTTTATAATCAGACTCTAAGAACATGGTTTCATCTGATTTTAAAGTACAGACACCTGCAGTGGGTCAGATGAATTGTGCCTTGAAAGTGCCCATTTCTTCCGAATGAGTCTAAAAGTAACCTAAAGGAGGTTAGCAAAGACAGTAATTTTTTTTCTATCATACATGTCTTAAGTTAGGCAAGATGACTTCTAGCCAAGGGGACCATTTTAAAACATTCTGGACCATGCACTAATATTAATACTCATTTATGAGAAACAATGTGCTTTTTTAAGATGACAGAGAATGCAAGATTATGTGTCCCCCCATGATACTGCTTTTGCTAGGAAAGGACATTGCATCATGGCTGTTAAAATAGCAGAAGTCCCACAGCATGCTGAAAAACTACAGCCTGAAGTCAAAAAAGAAAATCACATAGCTTTAATTAAAATTATTCCTCTTGTTGCTGAATTATTAATGTACTTTGAGCCTCTTCAGGGATAGACTCACTTTCTACCTCTACCTAACCCCATCCTTATAAGACATCCATATGTTAAGCACCAGAACCTTGAATTGGCCTACAAAACACCACTGGGACAGTAGAGAAGCATTAATAAGATATTTTTCCAGGTCACAGACCAAAATGAAGGTCAAGTTTTGTGCTGACAGTAGAAATTATAATCTACAATTATTACCATAATACATCAGAAACACTTTTCTTTTTTTTTAACTTGTTCAGTTTAGTACCACTCAGAAAAAGAGGTCTCTTATTAAGGGTATCTTAGAAACAGCAGCATGGCTTTCACCACATGGTTTAATCAGTTCTCTGAATCCCTGGGAAAATAATCACGTTGAACAAAATTCCACATTGCTATGGTAAAGTTGGTTCTAAACTGGGAAAAAAAAGAGGTAAAAAACAGCAGCTAGATGAAGGTCCAAAATAATTGTCTTCTGGTTAATTCAGCAAGGACCTACTGACCATAGATGCCTCAAAATTCCCCTCCTGCATGGTACAAGCAGATGATTCTCATTCCTCTCTTTCTCTTTTCCCCGCCCTTTATTTTTTCAGACCAATAAAGGAACTGACAGAATAAAAGCTCCAGATATAACACTTCAATTCTGACTACACCGGCCCAGAAATTTTCCAAGACCTAAAATAAAAACGTGTACTGTCCTTTCCATGAAGACATTTCCACTGCAAACAAGCCCCTTCCACAGAACATCCATTCCAGTTTCACCAAGTTTTAACATGAAACCTGGGTTACTACTGACATCCCAAAATTTGTGCTCTTCTTCCTCCATAAGGTCTGGATGCGGAAAGCCACACCTGTCGGCCATTTTTCCCTTGGACCATCTCTGCTTTTGGTTTTGCTCACACAGCCTTTTCAAGGCAGTCTGGAGACCCTTTTGCAGAGATGAAATCTCCACGATCCACACAAAGCACACAGAAATGAGCTCTGCTGATGCAACCACTGTAAGGAAAAGGGAAGCTGAATCCTCCTCCTCGGAGAATTTAGCACAGCTATTTGGTATTTGTTATAGTTCTTTAATCCTGAGAGATTTGTCAAGTGGGACACCTTGCTTTTTGAAATAAGTTTGCTGCACTCTGCACCAAGTGCCTGATTAATGGACAGCTGTGTATGTGCTGATTCGGAAAGTGTGGGAGTCTGTCCTCTTTGTGGGAAAAGCCTGCATCAAATTTTCAAGTGAAAAATGGGCAAGATTAAAGCAGAAGCAAACAGAATGACTGCTATGAAATGGGCCCAAAGTGCTTTTTGAATATATATTTAAATGTCTCCAATATTCTGTACTTAAAATCTTTGACAACATAATTCTGCAAAAAAAGCTTATTTATCCTGCGTAAAGAACACAGAGCACTAACCTCCCAAAGGAAAGAAAATACTTATGCCTGTTGCTGTGACAAATGTTTCAGGCAACAGCAGAAAATCTCTCCTCTAGTAGCATGAAGAAACACAGGGAACAAACCTCACTGCCAGCCCTCATCTCAGCCCATTTATATACTCAGGGTTGGAAAAGAGGAAGAAAAATTCCTGACCATAATTAATTTCAACCTTTTCTAATTTCACCATGATCCATGCTTATAAATATTTTCATTAACTACCCCATACAACACTCAGCTACATACCTACCCTAATTAGATTATGGAAATGGTTTTAAATCAGGAAGGCTTAATTAGCAGCAATTATTTCACACGCTATTTCCAGTATGTTATGGGATGGCATGGATAATTTCATAATGAAACAACGAAAAAAAGATTTTTCTTACAATTCAATATTCTTCTGCAATGCACAACACAGGCTTCACTTTCTGCCTATACAAATAGATGCTACTAAGCCACAAAAAACTCTGAGTTGATAGGTACTCCCTTTCACTTCTCAACATCGTAAGTACACCGTGACTCAAGCCAGCTTGGTTTCATTTAAAAAAGAAAAAAGAAAAGAAAAAGGAGACAGGGGCTGAAGCTTCCCCATGTTATAATGAGAAGATGCCACGTAAATCAGCCTCCAAGATACCGTGCTCCATGTTCTACCTTGTCACAAAAAGCGAGCTGAAATTAGTATCAGCAAGACATATTCTTGCATAGTTCAGCCTATGGATCCTGTAGGTCTCCCTTCATTGTCAAAACAACAGGGGTAACATTCTGGTTGCATGGAAATAAGGAGAAAAACTATGTCAGGATTTTACTGTGCGACAAAATAGATGTCTTTATTCCAAGTGCATCTGTACATAACTACCTAGCTGCACGCCAGGTCAACAGATGTGCCATGTTAGCAATTTTGGTGGGAAAGATTAGGAAAAAAAAAATTATCATCTTCATGGAAACCTTTTAAGAAAAACAGCTGTGGTGGGTTGACCTTGGCTGGACGTCAGGTGCTCACCCAGCTACTCTATCACTCTCCTCCTCAGCAGGACAGGGAGAGGAGAAAAATCAGATGGAAAAAACCTCATGGGTCAAGATAAAGGCAGTTTAATAAAGCAAAAGCAAAAGGCTGAGCGCAGAGGCAAAGGAAAACCGAAAGATGTATTCTTAACTTCCCATCAGCAGGTCATGTCCGGCCATTTCCCGGGAAGCAGGGCTTCAGTACGCGTAGCCGTTGCTCCAGAAGAGAAATGAAAATAACAAATGTCCCCCTTCCTCCTCCCTTCCCTTAGCTTTTATTGCTGAGCAGAAGCCATATGGTATGGTATATCCCTTTGGTAGGTTCGGGTCAGCTGTCCTGGCTGTGTCCCCTCCCAAGATCTTGCCCACCCCCAACCTACTGGTGATGGGGGGATGTTGGAGAGACAGCCCTGATGCTGTGCTCAGCATGGCCAGAACACTGTGTGCTACCAGCACCTTGATGGCTACCGATACACAGAACAGCACTGTGGGGAAAATTAACTCCATCTCAGCCAGACCCAATACAACAACTTTCAAGGACTGAGTCCCTGAAGATAACAATGTAATAATTGTCAATAAATCTTAATCCAATATAGCAGATGATACCCAAATTACCTAAACAGAATTTAGTAGAGTCTGTCGTTTTATACTGGCTTCTAAAATGAAGTAATAGGATCAAAATGGATTTGTCCTCATTTTGTGACACTCTTCCAATCAAATCTGCCTACAATATTAACTTTTTTGATATTTTTAGTTAGGTGTCTTGAATGTGAAGGGAGCAAAAAACAATGGAAGAGAATAATACAAATATGAAGCTGATTGCAAAATTTTATTTGGGGCAGGAAATGGAAGTAAGGTAATATTATGTCTCATAAATCTATAATTTTTTTTTTTTTTTTTTTTACCAAAATAAGGATATTTAGTTTGGAGTAAGAAAGGGACATAAAATGTTATTTGCAGTGAACAGTACATTCCCAAGCTGAGACACAGTTTCACCTCCCACTCTAAACTTCCTTCCTTTCGTCAGACTAATTTGCTTTGACTTGATATTTTCCAATGTCAAGGTGAATGTTTTTAGGAAATTTGAGGGAAAATGAGTTTGGCTGTTTTTCATTTGTTGTAGGTCTACAAGGAAATATGGTCATTGTCATTCATTTTTGGAAGTACATGTAAGACTAACAACACTTACAGGCAGAAGTGTCAAATTCAGTGCAATTATTGGTCACATTAGGATAAAAGATATATACAAACTTTGAAAATATCCTTTCAATATTAAAAGCATTCAAATAATAACATTTTTATTCATCTACAGTAAATTGAATTTACTATGCTTTTTTCTTAAGTGTTGAGGTTTAACCTAGCAGGCAGCTTAAACAACCACTCAGCCGTTCACTCACACATACCCCCGCTGTGGGATGGGGGAGAGAATCAGAAAAAAAGGTAAAACTGGTGGGTTGAGATAAAGACAGTATAATATGACAGAAAAGGATGATGATGATGACAACTTTCAGCTGTCATGAAATATGCCGACTGCAGGCCATCAGATTGGCCAGTGCAATGGACAGTATCCCCCATTGACCTCTGCCTTCACCTGAGCTTTTCATCTGTAGATTGGTAAAAATTAAATGCGTCCTGCACTCTTTGAATTTAATCTGAGGTCCGAACCAGTTATGTGGAGTCAAATACAGAAATTCAGACTAATTCAGTGCAGTCAGACTCCTTTTTTTTATGATTCCTGGAACATTTTCATTTGTTTTTGTTGGCTCCCTGTACCTTGGAACGTGATTTGGTAGGTACCGTACAAAAACATGTGGAGTTCCTGCCCCCAACCATTTAACATCTAAACCAATAAATCAGGGGTAGGTTTGGAGAGGAAAAAAGAACCACGAAATTTATCAAATGCCAAAGTTCACAATTCTACCAAATGTCAGATCTGGAAATGAAACTAAAGGTTTCATATTCCTAGATGAGAGCCTTAACCTTTAGACCTCTCTGCCCAAAAGCTCTTGTTCATCTGGTAAACGCTACCTATTAAAACAGACCACAACTGACTCCTTCCCCTTTCCATGTACACATGACAACGCATTTGTTAACAACCTCCATGTGCTGCCATTATACGTGAAGACGCTTAGTTGCTACAATTATAACCCGAAAGACAATAAATTATGAGAAAGTCTGATTCATTCTGACATTCTTATTGTAGTAACATAAAAACCGCTAAAAATGTCATGCCACTGCAGAGATGTCTATGTCATATTGACACAACGATGCACATTTGTCCACGGTATAAATTTGGTTAGAAGTATTTGTGCAGCACGCAAAGGAAGAAAGGAATAAATATCTGGCACTGAGATAAAGAACACAGGACTCTTGTCTGTTCCCTTTGAATTTATAATCGCAAAGTGATGTATTTCAGCAAACATCCTCTTTGTTGCTTTCTCAGCTGGCTGAAAATGGATTATAAGGTGAGGATGCATAACTTCTCTACGGTCCATTATTTCTTATTATCATCCAGATGGAGCGTGGCTATTAGAGCACCACTAAAAACTCTAATGAACTGCAATGTTTTAGATTACTAATTCTTCAGCAGTGCGTTTGTATATCAATAATAGACTGTAAAAACAACAACAACAATCTGACTAATTAGGCTAGATCAAATCTGCTCAGCTTGGCTTCCTGTCCCTCCTATTCTGTGTGCTTGTGTGGGTGTTCAATACTGATGCAGTTTCCATTAAACTCGTTCCAAAGCCTCTAATCACCCCTTACAATATTGCAAACATTTAGAAGTCTTTAATGGCTTTTCTTTCTTATAAGAAGCATTTAAACAAAAACACGCCCATGTTTAAACCATACGAATAATTTTCCCGCTATTCTGTCTGTAATGAAGGGAGTTTAAATCCCACTCTTTGCTAAGATAGCTAGAAAGTATTTTACTTGGGAGATCCCCAATATTTATCATTGCCCTCCATTTAGCAAAGCACTTTAGGATTTAATTCATTAATACTCTCTGATATTCCTGGGTTTATTTGTTGTGTTTTTTAACAGGTTACACAGAAACTTGATTTAAGCTTGTGCTTCCCCAGATCGCTCCTTTAGTAATGGCAGGATATGTAACACAGCTGCAGGGCTGGGGCCTGCTCTGAAGCTTGGGAATTGTTTTATTATTATTATTATTATTTTTATTTTTTTCAAAAATGCCCAAAGTAGGCTGTGGGATCTATGAGGTCTTTAGCTTCCTAAATCCTAAATCCTGCTCCAAATCCCATCCACACAACACAAATAATGTGCATTTGTTATGATCCCTGAAAAATATTCAGGAAGTTCAGCTAATGAAGATTTATTATTTTGAAATGAAGACTAATGCTTCAGATAAATCTCTTTAATTCTGTCATTTTAAAATCTCATCTAACAGCCTCAACTTCCCAGAAGAGACAGCAGAGCAACCTCAACATGGGTGCAACCATGAGCACCCACCTGCTCCTACCCGAGGAACAGAAAGGAGACAAGGAGCTCGTGGCACCGACCACATCAGCTCCCGCAAGGTCCCACGAGGCACCAGCAAGCTCACCTGTGTTTCGCTTCTCAGCAGGACCAGCGTTCAGCCCCTGCTGCAACCGAAACACACGTGGTAGGGCTCAACGCAATGCCATTCACGCGCAAGCGCACACGCAGAGTCTGGCACGTCACTAAACAGACCCCTCTGCTAAAATGACCTCATGTGCGGGGAAAGGGAAGGTTGGCCAAGGACCTCCAAGGGCTGTGACCGTGCCACGGGTGTGGTAGGCATCTCACACACTTGTTTTCCCCTTCTCTCCTCCTTCACTTATCTGCGGACAAGGAGATTTGATTACAAGCTCCTTCTTGCATGGCCAGTCTTCACCCACATTTAATCTTTTCATAGTTACACGCTCCAGCCCTTTCGATATTTTCTGATACAGCACTGATGCCAACAGCTTTTTTCTGAACTTCTTTCTTACCTCATTGACTTTTTTTTTTTTCTTTCAAGTGCTAGAAAGATTGTGTTTGATTAAGTAGAAAGTTACATTTCCTTTAGGTAAGATGGACTATCCATTTGGGCAGGAAATGTCTGCCTTAATGAGGCACAGTAGTAACCTTCTTTATGCCTCAATTTCCTATTCAAAAATAATGGAGTGGAAGCATCCATCAGATTTTGTGCTTTAAAATGTTTCTAGTCAAGGAAGAAGAAGAAGAAGAGCAAATGAAGCTAGTCCTTTCACCATATAAAGCAATGACAGTTTGTTCCTGTGTTTTAGCAAACAGGTGATCATTCAAACATAACATGGAAAAAATAATTTCCATACACAGGACCTCGCTGAAATGGATGGTGTGGTTTTACAATATACCTACATGAATTTTAGGTATGAGTCCTAGCGACCTTCGAACGGGTCTTACCCTCCTAATTCCCTCTTGACTATATGTGGAAGTTCCACCCATAAACCTTAAACATCAGAAATGTTCCTTCCATTATGGCTTGTGGCCAGAAAAACACTTAAAGGTAAGCTCGCGTTAAGCAACAATGAGGTCAGTGGGACTATTCGAGTGCTTGAAACACACTGTGTGTTTAAGGTCCCACTTCTGGAAGGATTGAAGGACCTGATTAAATGCTTTTAAATAATAGGTGAGGATTCATCACACCTCGCTCTGCCTTCCTCGCCTTTAACCTAAGACCATTTGATCACACAGGAGGCAAGAGAGATGAGACTTAAAGGATGCAACACCCCACCCTAAGGCAGACGATGTTTGTCTGTGTGACAAATGATGGTGCTTTCAGGCTGTTCAACCTTGCCAATACATTGTGAGAATCACAATTTTTCCCTTGCTGCTTTAATGGGTTTTTACCTGAAAAGTGACCATCTTCCACTGAGGAAAAACTGACACAGAACTCGTCATGATATCATTTCTATAGACCTGGGCTTTTTCCCCACAAAGGAATTCAGCCTCCAAGCTATCTCTAATTGTCACATTGCCATGTAGAAATCAATGGCAGATATTTATAACCCCTTTTCCATCAACTTCATCCTATTTAAATTCTGATTACGCTTCACAATAGAGCTTTGAAATACGCTTTAATCTTCATGACATACTTTAGAAGAAATTATATACTATGCTCTATTAGAAAATCCTTCATGTTGTTATGCAACAAAAATGTAGACAAAATAAGATAAAAGCTTATTAATATTTCAACTTTTTAAAAATATCCTGTTCTATCTGCTAGCCTTCTTCCTTTCACCTGCTTACTTAGATTCCCCTGGAAAAAGAGAGAAATTGTTGAAAGTGAAAAATATTGCCCCAAAATCTCTCTTTTCACTTTTTTCTCAATCTTTAAGGAAGATTCTACTTCCATCCTTCTACTATTCTTCCAGTAGATAATACCAAAAGATGTGGCATTTTTAAAAAAATATCTTTTAAAGGAATAAGAACAGGAAAAACGAGGGGGAAAATAAAAATTTCCAAGATAAAATTAGTATTTTCGCTTTCTTTAGTGCAAGTATTTTTGTAATGAAAAAGTCCTGATGAAAACACTGAGGTACGAACATTTAGCTGAGAACTATATTTCAGTAACAAAAAAACTTTTAAAGCCAAAAAAAGTCAAACTCCTCTACGGAAATTAATTTCCCTCTGTTTCCTGCAGATGGGCTTGATTCAGACCCACACTGAGAACAGGTTCTTCTTCCATAGATAATTGAATCAAGATTTGTCTGCTCCAAACAATGCCTTCCAAATATGTTAGAGAATACGAACGCTACCATGCAGCTCTTGTATTTGAGAAAAAATTCCACTAAAGCTTTGTTTTAGTGTTGGACACCCCCATTCACCTCTCAACGCCTCACAGGATTTGGATGACAACAGCATTTCCACAGGGAGCTGAACTTCCCCAGGATAAGTGTACCCCAACACGTGCATGTACATTTTACAGTTCAAAGATGGAAGTGATATAGCCTGAATATGCAGTGCAAACGCTTGGCCACTGCATCACGGACCACAAAACATCACTAAATGTTAAAGGATGATCAACCGTCTAGAGAGAGCGAGCTTTGCTAGCTTTGCCTTGCTCAACATGTAACAGAGATTTTCAGCTGTACCTTATTTTCCCTGCAATGTCAGAGAGATGTAGGGTTGGGAGAGACCTCAAGGGATAGTCTAGTCCAATTGCCACACTGAGGCAGGAGCAAGGATACCTGGAAAAGCCTGACAGATACTCATCGATGAAGCAGAGTCTATGAAATCTGGCGGTGGCTTTGCCCATGGTCTGAATCCACCCACGTTGGAAAAGTTTTGGTGGACTGATGTTGGAAATCCGTCTTTCATTCCCTCCTAACTGACCTGATTGCCCTTCAGAAAACGCAGAGGACCAAATTTTTTTTTTTTTCTTTCAAGCACCCTCTTTCCATGGTAGAAGTCAATCCTCATGTTCCCCTCAGCTTAAACCAATCCTCCAACTGTCCCCCTGAGATCCTGTCTTCTAACAGATTTTTATTGATCTCCTCTCTCTCCAGCTGGTTCACAGCTTTCTTAAAGCCCCATATCAAAAAAAAGAAAAAAAAAGATGTCTCACCAGCCCTAATCCCAGCAGCATAAATGCCTTCTTCAGCTTGCCTATGACATTGCTCCTGATACTTTCCAGAACGAGATTTACAGGTTTTAGCCCACCGTTGTGTTACATTCAGTCCGAGGTTGCCTATCACTTTCCCCCTCCCTCTTCCTCCAAGCTCCTCTCCAGCCCCACAGCACCAGAGCCAGTTATTCCCTAGACTGCGCTTAGGCATTCGATTTGCCCTCTTTACACGTGGTGCACTGCGCTTGCCTTTATTGACATTCACCTTGCTGATTTCAGGCCACCTTTCCAATTTATCGGGATCATTATGGATTCTGATGCTGTCATCTAAACCACTTCCAATAACTCTCCCGATGTACTCTCTCTGTTCTGTCACTCAACTCTGCTAATGAAAGTGTTGAATAAAATCACACACGGGACAAAGACTTCCCTGGCAATTCCCTCCAGGTTTGACAGTTAAGTCCTTGATTACTTTTTGAGAGAGATTTTTCAATCATTTATTGCCAACTTTGTTATGACTGTGTTGAGATCATCTTTCACTCGTTTGCTATGAGACCACTACGTAGAAAAGTGTCAGGAGCCTTTCAAAAAGTTCAGATATATCGTATCTACTAAATTCCCCTTATTCACTAGGCAGTTACCTTGTCAAAGAAAGAAATTAGATTAATTTGCCACGAACTCATCTTGACAAACCCACGCTGGCTGCTGGCCAATGGAAGAAAACTAGTTTTAATCATTCATGACCAAATATATTTCTACTGAAGCACAACAGGATTATTTTTTTTTGACTCAGCACTGACAGGGATGCACAGCAGGTACCCAGGGGAGAGATGCCATTTTGGATGCTATCCTGTCCTTCCTCCAAATTGAAGAGAAAGAGGTAAAGCTCTTTCAGGAGGAACCTGCAGTCATACTCTCACACAGGGTATGTTGCCACCAGCGGAAATTTTTTCCTGATTCTACCAAAGTTCTTGCAGAAAAAGCTGCAGTAAAGATGAATGAAGACGAGAGACCTGCAGGCTCAGTCCTCAGTGCTCTCAGTATTTTCAAGAGGAACATGACATCGCACTACTTCAGATCTACAGAAATGAAGCAATAAGAAACCGAGAACTAGTATCTGTCATTTTTTATCCAATTAGCTGGTATCTCTTAGTACCACCAAACACGTTACAGTACCACAGGCAGTAGTGCAATAATGAAACCTCCCAGAGATTTGGGCTTTTTATTCTTTTACAAAAACAACAAAAATAAAACCAACTCTGTCAACCTCTCTGGATGTGTAACAATGTCACACAGTTTCTTCCGTTCTGAAATTCAGCCTAACAAAATTTAGGCAAGGAAATCTCTTGATTGCCCTGAAAAAATAATATTTTAAGGCCTGATTCTCTGGTATGATTCAATTTTTCTACAACAGGACACTTCCTAAAACAACCTGTCTCCTCACTGCACTGCCCATCCTAACAACTTCCCATACTCTGGTTGATAAACCATAGTGCGTGTCTGCAAGTAAAGCTAGGCCAATATTAAGGAGATTTAACAGAAAATACCTGGTTTACTCACTAAAAGCAGTGCCCACTGAGGAGCACAGCTCCACTGAAATCGGTCAGGATCTACCTGGGTAGCTGGCCTGACTTACTTGGGTAACTCTCCCTTTTGAATGCCAACCACGCAGAGGTATTATCTCAGGAGCATACCGATTTAAGTTCAGCAGATTTCCAAGGTCTCTGTGCAGACACAGGACTAGATCACTCGGCTTTCCAAAACTTCAGAACACAAAACCACGCACAATCTCCCTAGCCCCTTCATCCAAGTGGTGTAATACCTTGGGGGTTATCTTTTGTCTAAGATTTGTTTATCCCTCTAGCGCAATATGCTGTAAAGCTGTGCTGTGTTGTGAGCTAGTTTGATATATTTGCTGATCTAGTTGGATTAATTAAAACTTTTGGTTTCCTGAAAGATACAGATATTATGAGTAAGCCAGGACAACCTGATAATCCCTCTGGGACCATCTCAGGTGGTTTCTTGCACTGTGTGTGAGCAAGAGCACTGTGTAAAGGTTGATTTTCCTCATTTATGTATCATTTATTTAATAGTAATTTTCAGTTCTTTTAAATAACATAGCTTAATAGCACGAAATAACATTTATTTCTTCATTCTTACCTCTCTCACTCACTACCCCATCTCTCTTGATACCATAAATTCATTTAAACATAGCAAGCAAATGATAATAAAAGTAAAGCTTATATCAACACACACTAGCTATAACCTTGCAAAAATAAAAATCCCATGAAGCTTCCCAAGGAGGTTGTTTTACAGTTTTAAAGCTCTTTATATAAAGACACATGTTTTTCCTATAAACTAGAACTTGAATATCTAAAAATCTACTGCGTGTCAGAGTTAAAGCAAAATAAGGCGCATATACCCCCCATGGTGCCAATTCTGCCAATTACCCTTGTCGTATCCACCCCAATCTCACTCTTAGATTGAAGTTTCCTAAAAAAGTGAATGATGCTAGATCTTTTACTCCCTAAGAGTAACTTGTTTTTTACTGTAGGCTACTGATACATTTATACTCTAAGCCTTTTCCATGCAGCCGTTCAGAGAATATTAAGGTTGCAAAGTTCGGCTGCTTCACTGAGACCAATACCCTGCCTGGAAACACTTCATGTGCTCCAGCTGTGAGACATAACTGAGATTGCTAATAATTAAAAGATATCACAGAAAAATCTTTATACCCTTGCTTTGTGGATCTGATAGCACTTGGACCATGCTCCAGCAGTCCAAAAGTGTCAAAATGCTTTTTCAATGGCACTCAAAAGGAGAAATTTCCACTGAAAGGCAACTTTCTGTGTCACTTCCTTCCCTGTGCACTGATGGGTCAACGTGAATAAACAGTTTTACTCTCTCCTGATTTGGATGTTAAAGAATTTATCACCTTTCTCATTGCCTCATCTGAAATACCAAACTAGTAAATTTATCTCCAGTTCTACTTACAACTGGTATCGCTGACTGAGTCGCACAGAAATCTTTACTCCTAGTCTTCTAGGTGCCTTTTAGCCTTTTGAAAACCTTTCTTCAAGCTCTGAAATATCAAGATTTGCTCACTTCAAAGACAAGGGGTAGGGGTGATGCACGGCTTTACTTCTGGTCTTTCACCCGGTGGGATACTGGTGACGAGGTCAAATGCCAACCTGCCCAGAACAAGACAGCTAGAAATACACCCTAAATCAGCCCTTCTGGGAAAATCTTTGGCACTCTGTCTCAATGTTTAAAAACACTCTGGGTCAAGCAGTTCTTTACAATGCAGTCCCCACATCAACCCCTCCTCCGTTGTTAGCCCAACATCTCTTAGAAGTCCAATTAGAAACTAATGATGTCCTCCGGACAATCTCCACCTCCTCTAAACAAAATGCTCTGTCTTTGAGATTTAGTTATTAATGCACAGCCTTTCTGGGCAGCCACATGCTTCTGCAGAGGAGCAGGAAGGAAGAAGTTGTGCACAGAAGAGCTCCTTCAGAAGCATCCTTGTGCTCTCCTATCAGTAGCCTCCATTGGGGCAGTTTTGCCAAACCATGTAGCAGATTCACATCGTATAGAAGACCATGAAGAAGTGAGAAGCTGCTTCATCCCTCTTTCCTTGGGCCAAGTTCTGCAGGACATTGAAAACTGCGCCAAGTCCAACCTAGTAATAACCTGCATGGGATCCTTCCGGGGGGTGCAGGCTGTCACCCAGCTCTCCAGCCACTTCACACCGACTGCCGTGGAAGCATCCTGCACCCCACCTGCCAAACACAGTTTCAGGGTTACATCTGTATGTAGCTGAAGCAATTAGGAGCTCACTACTGGGGTCATGCTCTTGTTCAAACAGATTTGAACAAGGCCCACATTTTAAGAAACTGTAAGGAACAGCTCAAAATTTGGCACAAGTCCTCTACTGCTGAAGGGGTCAAACCCTTCTGCAGCTCCTGGACGGGTGGTGCAGAGTCGTGTCTCTCCCATATCCCAAATCCCTGCAAGAAAAGAAAATGCCCTTAGATAGGACTGACTCTTGTGGGACACCCTTAGAGCAGGGTTCGATTTCAATCATAGCTAATCACTCAAGCCTATAAATTCCTACAAATGTAAAGCCTTCTCACGTTACTATCTGTTGCTGTAAAACACAGGATTTAATCTACGTTACTGGTAGTGATTTTTGCTAGAAGGTGCTTTCTTACACATACACTTTCCTCGGGATCAAAAATTAAATCCTATGGACTCTTGGGATTGCTTGTCTGGGAGTCTGCCAGCCAAGCGCTTTCCTACAATTACACACTGTTGTGTCAGTGCGTGGGCTTAGCCATTGCTTAACAAATTTACTAGATAAACCTCCGTGATTCATACAAACAGCACTCAAGTGGCTAACTACCATATATTGGCAGGGAACTGACGAATGTTACTTGGACAATGAAAGAACCCACTTGAATAATTAATTAGGTTTTGGCAGATCAATGGAGAGATGACTGACAGCCCATGTCACAACTCCAAAAACAAGAGCAGAGCAGCAGCAAGGGGAGGGGTGCCGCGAGCAAACAGCAGCTTTTCGGCATCTTTCGTTCAATACGGGAGGTTTTAGAACCAGAGGTGGCTCAAGGAAAGAGCATGTCCTATTCTCTCTGTTTAGTAAAATTAAAAGCAGAGCAGGGTATCAAGAGGAACCCACCCACGCTCTCCTTCATCAGCTCTCCCCTGAAGAATAACAACTTGGGGTCAAAGTGACAGCAATCACATCTGTTTTCTTTTCCAACCTGCAAATCATCATCCTGGGTATTTTTAAGATGAAAACAAGAAGTCAGCATTTCAAGCCATGAAATTAGAAACTGAGTTTTGGAAAGAGCTGTCTAGAAATTGCTCCAATAGCTGGCAGAAATAACCAATTTTCCAGAGAAGGTATCCTGTACAATCAACACAACAAATTCTTCCGCTCATACACAAAACCAATTTGAATTAACAAGCCTGTCTTCACCATAATTTAAAACCAGTAATTGAAAATAATATCTCCCCCACAACCACCTCCCCATAAATCTGGAAGTAAACAGAAGCCAAAGCAAGCTATGTATATGACATATAAGTACCTCCCTAAAGCAAGAACAATAAAGCACCCCTTCACAGCTCTTCTGGGGACTGATGGATGACTAAGAGATTCTTCTGGGACTTTCACATCGTGAGAAACAGTGAAGCATTCAACGTTCATTGACATTCCTGCCTTTGATATCTTGTTCTGACCTTCCCCTTGCAGCAAGGATCATCAGAGCATTCCAGTGACCAGTGGAATATACTGGATTTCTGTTATTGCTTAGATGAAGTATGCGCTGGGTTGGGGCCACTCAGCTGGACAAAGAAGCTCATGTAAATGCCCTATTTATGGAGCTAGCCTGTCCCTGCAGTCTGCTCTATGCCTTTCACAGCAATTTCATTGTTGCACATGGACGGGGCAAATTGGTTGGTCTAGGTTACGCAAGAAGCATGCAGAAGTGTATCAGAGATATTCTGTGCTGCAAGTTGGGAAGCTGGCCACTTTTCTCCCAGTGGAAGCACAGGAGGGAAGAAGGCATATGGCACTACACAAACTCTTGTCATTTAAACATTCACACTTGTTTCTTCAAAAAACTTCACCTCTCCTGAATTCTGCAAGCTGTTTCATCCTGCCATATTGCCACCTTCCCCAAAATGCTTTTCCCCTTTTACAGACTTTCTGCTCACTGAAATCCTGGCTGTGCTGTTGCAAAATAGTAATGGTGTACAAACCAAAAGCATCTTTCTGGCTTCTTTCTTCATACATTCCTTTTTGTGAAAGGCACAAACCCAGTTAGTTTTATATCTCCATCTATGGCTCTGCTGCAGAAGCCTAAAACCTGCCTGTGGACTGAGCTAGAGCAACATGCAGCAGCGGAGACCAAGTTCCTTGCTAGAGGCTGTGAGCCGACAGAAGATAATGGGAGGTTTACAAGAAAGGTCCTGAGTGATAAACGATTCCTGGTCCATTCAAAGAATCTGATGCACCAAACTATTTGTTCTGTTCTGTGCAGAGAGGGGAAAAAACGACCTACATCAACACAAAAGGAGCTACAAAAATCAGATTTTCAATGCATATTCAGCAACTCTAGGCAGCAAATGCAGAATAGGTATTTAAACAATAACCCTTGTAAAAACCTTGCTCCCTTGTCATAGGATGCTTTATGTTTGCTATTTTTAGCTTTTCAAGTGTCAAGAGGCAACAGAAAAAATATTGCTGAACAGCACTGGACACCAAGAAAAAGCAAGCGAGGCAAAAAGAAATCTGAAGTAAGCTCCACAAGATGAGGTTAAGTTATTCAAAGCTCTCTTTCCTGCAAGACAGGTGATGTATTTCAGTCTAAATATCCCACCTGATTCGGTCCTCAGTGAACAACCAAGTGACAAACTGCCAATCAAGCTGAAAAGCATCCCCATTCATCTAGGTTCCCCCCGCCACCGCCCCGCACCGAGCAATGCTTTATCAGCAGCTACAGAATCTTAATTTGGCTATTTTTAACAAGTACACCATTTTGCATTCCTGCCCACCAGAAGGATTTGCAAAATCTCTCCAAATACTCCTCCCAGGTCCCGATAACTTTGCCGGCGTGAATAGGAAACTTCTGGCTTGCAGAACAAGCCGCAGCTAGCTGACAACGCAGTGAAGACTTTCTTTCATATCTGAAGTTTGCATGAGTGGGCAGCTGGGACTGGGATTAATTACTATCTCCGATTCCAGTGCTAAGTTTAAGACATTTATTTGGCACAGTCTGTTACAAAAGATCCTGCCAATATCAGCTATTGGTATGAGCAAACTTCTTTGGGAAAACTACCAAAGGTGTTTCATGGTCTCTCTCTGGGTCAGTTCAGGGACCGGAGTTTTTTATTGATTAAGCTGTAACTGAATGTGCTGAATTTTTATCTCAAAACACTGGTTCAAAAGAAAAACGGAAACATCTTGTTTTGAAAATAACTCAAACGAATAATTTTCAGTTCTTACACCTTTTCTTGGGGCCAAAACCTTTTCCCAAGCTCACTGGCCACTTTGCCCGAGAAATTGCATTTTCCATAAACTATTTGTTGTGCCTTCCTGCCCCATTTTGGTGTTGAGACGGTGATGTTTTCAGCAGCTGGCACCGCAAAGTGTGTTTATACAGTCCTGCAGGTCTGATCTCTTTGCAGAAATCCTGCAAGTATAAAGCCCATGACCAGCATCTCTTTGGAAGCCGGCAGATTTTTCTAAACAGTATTCAATCAACCAAGCAAGAGCTTTAGACGTCAGGAGCAGTCATCATATTGATATGCATGAATTGAAAATCTTCAAATCGTCATTGATATGTTTGCAACAGATTCAATCATTTGATCATAACTGAGCATTTTTACACTTGCAAATAATCTAAAAAGAAGGTTTCTTCTGCCTGTAGCCTTCCTGTATGCCACAATGCTCTTCACCCCACTCACAAGAGAAGCCACATTTATTTTGATGGCATTACTTTTTTATGCAATAAGCAACTTAATCCTTTTGCTATGCTTCTTGAATTTTAGACCCTACTTTTGAATTTGCCCAAAAGCCTACAAACTTACTCATGGTTTTCCAACTACTAAGCTTACAGGTACCACTTATAAATTTGACATGTATGTTTAATAATATTGCAAGTAACACTTACGAAAACTATTAAAATCAGCCAGTGGCACATACATAGATTGTTGTAAATGTCAACTTTGATACTGCTATGTGTATTCCCCATCTTTAACATGTGTTTCAGAGGTGAAAAAGCAAGAGTACAATCCACCTAGAACAAATACAAAGCAGGTTCCAAGTGCCACTTCCTTTTCACTTACTTAAGCCATGTATCTATTTTGTTGTTATTATTATTATTCGTTATGTTTTAATGGCTCTCACCCTACCCTAAATCATTTACCACTACTGCATAGTTCCTTCTGCGGGACCCTCCTCTGCAGGGCAACAGAAGTCCCCACCAAAGACAAGGGAAATAAATAACACATTATTTAAAATGTTCTATATCCACTTTATTCTCCAAATCCTCAGTCTTCTCTAAATACCAGAAAGCAGTTTCAACAAATGGCTCATCAGCACCTATAGGTTTTCTATGGCCTAGCTGCAATAGCTCATTAATGCTCTAGCTTGGGGATTTACTTTTTATGGACTTTGAAATGTTTTGAAACACATCAACCCATCACGTAAAGATGCTGTTCAGCAGAAATTTCATTGCACCATGCTGCAAGCAGAGTCCTAAAACTGCAACCTCTCTTTTTAAAAAGCATTTAAAAATCTCCAAACAAATGGCTTTAATCTTCTAAAGATCTGGAAAGACTGTTGCAAGAAAACTTCCTTTTTATAGTTCAGTATTTCTCTGAGATGAGCTCAAAGTGTTAGCTGAGATAATTATCAGAGAGATTATGCAGATCTTATTTTCAAAAGGTATTGTTTGCTCTCTTGTTTCATAATTGCTTAGTGTTTGTATGGAGCTCAGAAAATAGAAAGCATCAGAGAAATACCAAGAATTATTTATTTAACAGAAAAATAATTCTCCAAAATGATAGTAACATTTTCAGCAGTCTCTACTATATTTTTAAGATTTCTGTTAACCTGGAGAGCTGCTCAGTAATCTAACTTTGGCAACGCATGAAATGAGACATGTGCCTTGCCACTATTGTTTTTAGACTATTTCAGCAGAGCTGCGAAACAGAAGGAAGAGCGAAAAGGTGCAATGTAGTGTCTTATGATTTCCTTCACTTCTAGCTTTGCTGGTGACAAAGGTCACCACATTCAGGAGATAAAAATCAGGACTTGGTGTAAATCAAACCAGTGCCAAAAAGTACACAATCATTTTATGGAATCACTGAGTGTTTCAAGAATTGGCTAAAACCACTTCCAACGTTTCCAAGCCTGTGCAAGTTTATATGCAAACTCAGTCAGGCTACCTGAATTTGAATATACATTGTATAACTTCTAACGAAATTGCAGTCAAGACCTTTCAAACTCTATCAAAGCCATCGTTAAGGCACAAAGAAGAGGCCTTGAACTCAATACAAAATTGTCATTGGGCATACTTATGTACGTACTACACTTAGTTTCCCAAACAATTTAAAAGCTACAGCAACTACACAATTTCAATCCTTGTTTTCAATAATTCCAAGTTCATTTCAGGTTTATTTATAGGTATTTCAGAGTTTTTAAGTGTGCTATGCAACCATCATACTAGCTATACAACTACCTTTGACTTAAACACAATAAAATTCAATTCTACTTACAGCCAACCATCATCATGGCCACTGAAAAAATCTTCTCTCCATCAGTGGTTGGTGCTATGTTTCCAAATCCTATTGTTGTAAGGCTTGTCATGGTAAAGTAGAGAGAGGATATGTACAAGGAGTCTTTACTGGGTCCTCCTTCCCACTGCCCTGAGCCAGTGGTGTTGTAGCGATATGGTGTCCCGATACTCAGTGCCAATTGGTAGAGCCAGCTATCTGTTTTGATTGTGTTAGTGACTTCATCTATAACTTCGTAGTCCCCGATGCTGTACCATATGCAGGCTAGCCAGTGGGCCACCAGTCCAAATACACACACCAACAGTACCAGTACAGCAGCACCATATTCCAGATAATGGTCCAACTTCCTGGCAACTCGACCGAGTCGTAGAAGACGCACCACTTTTAAGGAACTGAAGAGGCTACTGATCCCCTAGAAAAGAATAAAAATCATTATTTCATCTGAAATATCCCGCTGGTTAACACAGAAGGCTGTACAGCAATTCCTGCATCTGCTTTAAAACTTTCTACACAATGTTTGCATACCCCAGATGACAGAATAAAAGATCAAATCCTCCTCCCCTTCAACACTTTTGTCCTCATCAGGGTAAATCAAGTTTGGCATTCATTAGGTGGACAAATTACTTTGTTCAAGCTCAGTCCTTCCCAGTAACAGAAGAGTTCTGTAGAAGCCAAAGTAGGAAATGGTGTGTTTATTACAAAAAGGAGTGATTTGATACTTTCCCAGTTGGAAGTAAATGGGAGACTCTGCTTTGGCCTCAGGGAGGTCAGACATGGTGGAAGAGCAGTTACAGCTGGAACTACACCATCCAACTGGAGTCTTCTCAAAGCTTCTTAGAGAACAGTATTCTATTAAATCCAAGCAGAGGATTGCTATTCTGGCCAAAATGGGTGTCCACCTACTTCAGCAACCCTCACCATTGACAGATGCTCAAGAGAAATGTCAGAAAATAATTGTAATGGGTAACTACAGAGAAATCTGCCTATTGCTCCTCTCATCCACCAGAGAGTGGCTGGGTAACTTGCTCTAGTCCAACAGTCTCCGCCTCATATTATCCTTCACCGCAGCTAATATACCTCTGGATATGTTGTTATTTATAAGGAGTATCACTGACTGAACATGGAAAAAAACCACTGCCACAAGGCACTGGCAAGAAAACGATGTGCATTTTCATATAGGGTTAATCTGCTTTCTGATCAACAGACATTGCGGATATTTTCCTAAAGCAAGTATTTATGCAGTGTTGTTTTTTTTTTTCATGCAAGATAAATGAAGTACAAATAAGTGGAAGTACAAATATTTAGGGAATAGAAGCACAGGGACTATCAAAAAGTTAATAGAAACATCTGAGAGGGAACAAGAAATGTGTTGTGTCCTCCTCAATGCACAAATGGTTTGCAATGTATTTTAATAGAGTTTATAGATGCAAAAAAAGAAAAATATGTTCGTGACCTATTGCAATCCTATGATATACCTAACTTGTGCATTAAATTAATTAGTGGCTAAAAACAGAAGGTTTGTAAAGGAAGGTTTCTAACATAAAACATTCGGAAGCTGAAGACATTTAATTTAAAGTAGAAATTAAGACATAGAAAGCAATGAGGCAAACATTCCTAGTTAGTGTGCCAAGATTAAATTGCCCTTTTCTATGCATCATTATCAAATCAGTCTAGTCAAAACACTGGCTAATTATATTATCAAACAGTAGAAGACTGGAGTTTCTGGAGTTTTCCATATCAGAAAAACATTAATCTCTTTTGCACCTCTGCTTCTTTTCACAACTAACGTTTGAAGGGTAACATACATCGGATATTTCTAGATGTAATCTGTTCAACAAAGTTCTTGTATGCTTTTCAAATCCTGTTGGAATTTATTTCAGATCCCCAAATCCTTAATAAATTGAAGTTCTATATTTGCATTCAAGCTCTCATGATGACTAATACCATGGAGGGAAGTGGAATTTTCCCATTTTGATTTCTGTATTTTGCATTTACACAAGACACGGATCTAGTTTATCATTCTTATTTCCACCTAAACATATATTTACTTATTTGCTTTGGGATAGATGTCTGTGAGGCACTCTGACCAGCCAACTTGTCCAATAAACTGGGAAGTCTCTGACAATTACACAATGGACTGGGGCCCATGGACTACTGAATGAGGGTCACACCCCACAGAAACAATACCTACATTAAAATAGGAAACTAGAGAGTAGTTTAATAGTGTATGTCACAAAATTAATCTGCAGCATGTTTCAGTGAATTAACCCTGATTTGGAACGTTTACAACTTGTTGCTAAATCAGAGGGAGAAAACAGCAGGGTGGTTTTTTTGTAGGATCAGGTACTATTGTGCTGGTCGTTATTTCCATTTAACTTAAAGAGTCACTGCTCATACCAAGATTAAGGCTAGGGAAGGAGTTAGAGACCTGGAATCTAAACTTGGGAGTCCCCTCTTTGCACCCAGTAGTTTAAGTTCATCCCAGTGGGAAGGTTTACACTGCACTTTCTACTGCACAAGCCCAAACCAAGAGTCAAGCCTTGATCAGGAGAGTTTACAGTCTGACACTCCATCCTCCATCCATATTACATTTTCTCTCTCTAAGTTACGTGGACAAATTAGCAGTTGTACAACTAATATAAAAATACAGCATTTATTCAAAGGCTGGTAGAAATTGTGTGCTGTGATTTTTTTTTCCTAAGCACAGATAACAACCACATCTTTCATGTATAAAACAAAGAGAAATGTTTCATTTTAGCTGACATTGAAATGTATTCTTTCCAAGGAGTAATTAATTTAATCAGGTTTCACTCTAAGTCTTATACCCGTTCAGTCTGATCCACTACTTTAAGGCCAAAAAATCAGAGATATATTTATTGAGCATTCGCATTTCATGTCTAATCCCGCAAAATATAAAGACAATATTGGAACCTTTAAAAGCCTATTCCATAAACACTGCCTAGGAAAGAGCAATTAAGCACATACTAAATGAACATATGATGCATTGCACTGTTTAAGTACTGGGTTGGGTCAAGCTGGTACCTTTATACTTTAAAAAATCACCCAACAATAAATGCACAATTATTAATAGAGAAAGCTCTGAGTAAGATTCAGCAACAATCTCTTTGGTGGAAATTACGTAAAAGACTAACTGCCTTGAATTAAGTCTGGGCTATTCAGTGTTCTAAACTCAACTGAATCCTGGTTGTCTTTAATTTCATTTTTCTTTTAACTGTATTTATGCTCCATAATGAATATTTTGGAAACGCTTCTACTAAAGGATGAGCATCTGCTCTAACTGAAGTAACTGCAGCACTCAAAGAACAGAGAGGTGATCAGAAACCTTGAATGAAGCATGTAATCCCATTTGGTGCTAGCATCATGTAAATAACACGTTCTTGATACTGAAGAGCCAACCTTCTGGGAGGAGTATTTGTCACTCTATTGCCGTATTTAGTCAATTGGGCCAATTGTCTATAATATCAGCTGGTCTCTGTTCTCTGACTGGGAGCATCTTGTTATGTTACGAACCATCCAGTCCTGCCCCTTGAGGTCTTGACTAACGTATTTGATCATGGCTTAATCAGATGAGGACATTCAGCTTGCTCATCTTCAATCGTCTCAGCTGTAGAAATATTTTAACTGAAACCCCACCTATTGCAGAATTGCATTGTGTGCGTCAAGTTTGGAACCAAACTCCTATCTGATACAGACCATCAACTTAATGGTACAAGTGTGAGTCACAAGAGACTTTCCCTGTGACTTCTAAGGCCACTGGATCAGGAGAGGACACAAGCAGTAGCTCTGAACCAGCCCTTTTTACACCATCTTTTCTATTTAGCAGACAGCTAAAGCCATCACAAAGGATGTGGACAACATCAGATTTATCCAGAAAGACATTTTTCAGGCATGGATGTTCAAATTTGGAATTAAATTAGCCATTCATAATTAAACAAAGCCCAAGTTTATTGACATGAGCGCCCTGCAAAGTCTGTATTCTCAAATTCTCTGGATAGACTAAGAAAGGAAATTCACTCTGATAGTGGAGGCACAAGTGATGACAGCACTCAGTCTGAAATGCAGAGGGACTATTACAAACTACCCGAATCTTGCCATTTCAGATCCTAGATGTTACCACATTGTCAAACTTCAGTTTTCCAGGATGAAAGAAGTGTCTAAGCTGTATGTCTGCATCTGGCTAAACTTTTCTGACCACAAAGCTGAGAAAGATGTTTCCTGCAATTGCGATACATGTTGTGGGAACAGCCCTCTGCACCTCGAGCAAGAACAGGGAGCTAAGTTCTCTTGCGCTTAATGAATCCCTGATAAGCCGGGCAATAGGAAGGATGAAGCTGTCAAAGTCAAGCTATACAGGGGTCGAGAGCCAAACGTGCAAGAGGATAAAGGGAACACTGTCACCAAAGGAAAGTGAAGGTTAGCAAGTACAGGAAATCATTCAAGTGCCAGAGATGTCCTCCTAAACCAGGAGAGTGGAGTGTGTTCTACACTAAAGGAGCAACAGAATAGCAGAGCTGCGTCTTTTTAAAATTGTAAAAGATTTAATCAGCTGGTTACTTGCTAATCTAATAAGTCTTTTCTGCAGTAGGAAATTATTGCATAAATGTTTAAAAAAGTAAAATAAAACCAAAACCAGCCATTAGTTTCTACCATCTAAATATACTAAAATCTGCTTAAACCTCAAAATTAAATCCCAGTATGCTGAAATGGTAAACTCGTGCATAAATTTTTTTTCTATTAGGGAACAATGTGTTTTTAACTCTAGGCACTTTTTCAATTAGATTTCACTCCATGATTTTTTATTTATTTGTTGTTAGCTGTGGGCACATATGCAATAGCACCAAAAAAACGAAACATGCATTTTAAATGTGTTCTAAAACTGAAATCCTCCCGGCTCTGAAAATGGGGATCGGTACTGCATCATTTAACAGAAAACACTGTCTCAGAAAAGGTCAGAGGAAAAAAAAAAAGCTTTTCACTGTACTTTGATGTTCAGCACACTGCGGTTTTGAAGAATTTATGGAGTGGCCAAGAACCAGAGCTGGGAACCTTTCTATGAAATGCTGTAGGGCATGTTGCCACTGCAGTCAAAGGTGCGACTGCAGTACATACAAACCTTCCTAAGCTAAATTAAAGCTAATATGCTCAGAGTTGCTAGACGCAAGCAATTACAGCAACCTGCATTTAGCAAAACTAGCCCTTAAAGTGATCAAATCCTCCGAGGAGTTAGCAGCCCAGGCTGAGCTCTTCATCTCCGTGCAAGAGCGGAACGGTTTTATGCAAGTTGAGGTTGAGAACACCTGCACAAGCCACAGCCACACCATGACTGAGCTCTAACCACCCACCTGGGGTGGGATTCATCTCCTAATGCTGCAACCTGACGGCCAACCATCCAGTCTGTGTGAGTTGTCCAGCTTTCCTCCCTAGTGAATGAAGGGAGTGGCATGTCAGAAGAGTGAATCACCCAATCCATCTCAGACAGCCGGGGACAGAATGAATCACCTCCTGGAGCTGTCTCTCTTCCCTCCCACTGAATACAAAGAAGCTGAAGCCTATCACTTACACAGCTTACGGGAGGGGAAATTAAACCCATCCTTAGAAATCTGGATAGCCTGGATCTGGGCAGCATCCAAACTGTATTATGTTACTACAGAGATAGATATTAGGGAGCACTGCCTCACAATGTGAGGCTTATCTTTCTCGGTATGAGTTTGGAGAATAAATGCTATTAATAATAGTAGGCTGAGATTTTCTGCAGATGCGATAGCATACTTATTTCTTCATTGACCAGCAAATTACTCCACAGAAAGTGATGCTACACTACATTTGGTTCTGACAGGATTTTGCAGAAGTCCCCATTGGCTTGAAGAAGGAATTGAATCAGTTCATAAAAAAAAAAAAAAGAATAATCACAAAGTAAACTGGACTGGGGTTCTTGGTCTTAAAAGGGCAAGAGCTAGTAAATTATAAATGATAATGTATTGAACTATAGACAGTAATAAGTGAAGACAATTGAACTATAGAGATAGGAGAGTCAGACACCTGGCAGCAGAGGACACCTGGAATGTCCTTACATCAAAAGGTACAAAATATTCAGAGGTTGTATCTCAAAGAAGGGGGGGAAACTTGTAAATCTGGGCATCAGTTACAAATGTGTAAATATTCACCCAAAGGAAGAAAACAGAAAGAGAGAACTGACAATATATAAGAAATAAAACATGGATTAACAGAAAGCTACACCTTACACGGTAAAAATAAGAGAGATAAAGCGAGAATTTCCAAATGTCAGGTCGAACTTTTCCTTGTAAAGAACATTAAAACAAATCCCCAAAGAGTCTTCACATTCATAAATGAAAAAAGAACAACAGTGATCAAGCTGCAATGAAGTAAAAATAATCCAGGCTTGGGCTAAAAAAAAAAAATTAATTCTTAGCTTTAGTTTTCAAAGATGATGTTGATGTCTTCCAGAAAAGCTAATGCATCAAGAAGGAAATAAACAGATACATTACCTGAACAAATGTTAAGGGAAAGAGTAATTAGAAACATTGAGATAAATCAAAATGCAATCAGTGCAGCAATAGGTTTGCTAAGCTTAGGTTAGCTGGGATCTAGCCAAGTTTTCCTGATAGCTTTCTCTAATAGCACACCCCATTTTTTAAATAAAAGCAATGCAGTATTTCAGCAATGCAAGGGGTGAAATTAGTAGGAAACACAGAGAAAACAGGGACCACAGCTGGGATTGTAAAGTGACTGAGGAACTTGTGAAAAGGATGGCAAAATGGAAACCTTGAGGAGCCATACCCCGAACGTGCCCGTATCTCCTTGCAGACTACACCTGGCCCTGTGTTTCATCAGATGAAGCCCAAGCTTAGTACATTTTGAAATACAATCCAAATACTTTATTTAAAGATGCATGGGCAAAACTTTCATTACCTTTCCCTCGCCAGAAGTAATTATACACAAAAAAATTTCACCCAAATGAATCACTCAGCTGATTCTGTAAAGTCAAAGTATAGCTCAGCATTTGGTACTGAAGCAGTGAAAAAGGCACATTTTTGTAAACCTTGGGCAACCCTCACCGAGCAGTTGTTACATGACAGCACACAATGTTAAAGAAAACAAAGTGCCTACAGATTGGGGAACAACTGAAACAGCGAGTCTTGCCAAGAGGAGCGGGTGAGCCTGCAGAACGTACCCAGAAGGTACCGCTGCGTGCAGTGCGGGAGGACCTAGCGGCTGTTTGAAACGTAACCAGCAAAGCATTCCCAAAAGAAATTTTTGAGCTTAGCTACTTAAATAGAGCTTAGCCCTAAAATCCCTGGTTAGCTCCTTAATACTTCTTTACCAGACTTAATGGTAAAATAAATCTTCCAACATATATCAGAAATTCTTCTTTTTAGGTAAACAATTAACGTAATAAAGTTGCATAGCTACAAATCAACATGCTGGAATGAGAAAAATAAAAAAAACCAACAGGTCTGATTTATCACCACTTTAAGAACTGAATTTAATGTTGCATTGAATTATGTAAATCCACACAGGAGTAAAGGACATTCTGCACAAGGTATCTAGACCCTGGGTCCAGATACAAGCAGAGCCCACCGAATACTTGACCCCGCACTGCTAGTAACAATGGGAGTAGTGACTGCAGTGAGCACAAAACTGAGTCCTTTCACAGCAAAATGAAAGCATGTAGGTTTTCTCATGCAGTCTCTGAAAGCACCTCTAAATTTATTGCTTGAGATTTATCTTCTTTTTTTTTTCCAGGACGATGGGGGAGATTTTGGGGTTTTCTTCCCCCTAACACAAATGTCAATAAGCTATGACACTATAAATAAATTTCTAGTGAATTGTTTTTGGCACAACTAGACAATGCAATACATTTCAAACCGTGAATAACTGAGGTTACAAAAAAGAGGGGCGATTTCAAAATACTTCTTCTAGATTAAAGTTAAGGGGGATGTGGCATCTTGCACTATTTGTTAGTGCATCAGTGTGCCCAGCTGGGGAAAAAAGAGGATGATATCATAAAATCTGATAATGTTCACTTACTTAGGGAAGGTGGATGGAGGATGAAATGGAAGGGAGAGGAAGGTGTCTCATATGGGTTGGGACAGCTTCTGAGCAGGATACTGAACTTAGCACATCGTCTAATGCCAGCAACAAACTACACATTTCCTACACCAATATAGGAATAAGAAGAAAAGAAAATCTGGAGAGTAACCTGAGATGCAATGTTTCTGCAAGTACATCTGGAACTACATATATCCCTGACGCCAGGGAGTAGATGTAACACCCACCCAGTCTTGAACAAAATAAAGACTCACACCAGGACTCGAAGCTTCCCTTGAAAGTACTCCACACACAATTTGCCCCAACTGGACTCTGCATCACTTAATACAGCTCTGACTAAAGATTTGATTTAAATGGCTTGTACCAAACATCTGCTTCCCAGTAACATATACAACACATTAAGGAAGAAAAAAAAAAAAAAAGAAAAAAAAAGGGAAAAAAGATCACTGAGCCACATAATTGAAGTTCAGCATGCCATAATCCACACCAGAGCCGTGCAGCACGAGGCTACCAGGTCACATCCATCTCGTGGGACAACCCTGCCTGCCCCCCCACCACCCCCTGCACCGACTCCAGTTCGGGTCCTTCCTTTCACAAGTTGCCCCTCACATCAAGATGACATTCACGTGTGTCCACAGGGGAACCTGCAGAAATATCCCAGAGCTTATGTAGCATTAAAAAAGCTGACAATTAAATAGTGGCAGAACTCGAATAAAACCTTAGCTTGAATAAAAGCTAAAGAAATGTGGTGCAATTCTGCAACTAAGTGCAATAGGGCTAATAGGGGTGAATATAGTTGACCATCTATAATATATATATATTCCCAAGGTGGATACATTTATATTTGGACACTGTAACCAAGCCATTGGATTATTATATTGCCATTTTCTGCACACTACAGCAGGATGATAGTATTCTTCATATTTAATTGCCTTCCAACTGCACAACGAAGGGGAAGATGCCAGGTCCCAGGCCTAGTGCACCTGTCCTTATGCTGCTAGGAGTTTTCATCATTGTTTAACGTTTGTCTGCAGCAGAGATTTAGTTCTGGGAATTATTTTCTCCGTGTCAGCCACCTAGATTTAAGAAAGGTAGCTAGCCACAGGCTGTACTTCAGAGCCAAAGCCACATTCTTGGAACACACCGATTTATCTTCACCTTGCATATGCCACTCAGACTGGGGTCCATAAACCCTTCTTCAGTTATCTCCCAAAAAGGGAATGTTTGCAGTAAAGCACTGCAGATGTGAATATGGCTAAACTAGTTGTATCAGCTTTTATTTGCTTTCGATTTACAGACATTGCTATTTTAGTTGCTATTAATCGCAGTGATGCAAAGAAGTTTCTGCCACTGCTGAAATGGATCGATAATAGTAATTAAAAGAAGATTACAATTACAAGGATTCCATGCCTTAATATGTCCTGCACAGATCACTAAATTTTAAAGGCCGTTGGGTCATGTAGTCTTACATTATTAAACAACAGGCATAGATCTTCAGAGTTTTAGGTCATTTAAATTTGTCTGCTTTCACTTCCAGCCATTGGCTCATGAAAACTAATTTTGGCAGAAAGGATGATCTCTAATACAACTCATTTGAAAACCATCTATACGGCTATCTGCATCTACCATCCTGACATCTGGTCCCATTCTTCGCAGTATGTGCCATGTCATTTTAGGGTCATGTTTCTGGCAGAGTTGAGATCAAGTTTCTAGGATTTGTTTCATTACAAACTCAGAAATTAATGAATCTCAGTGAAAATTCACAGAAAAGGGAAAAAAAAAAAAGACACCAATATTTTTCCAAATCGCAAAGGGTTTTTTTTTCAGCTGTATTTAACACATAATTTGTGGAAGCGTTTTCCAAGTGGCCAAAAGCTTGTCCATCCACCTAGATGGGAATATTTACTCTACATACTAATTTACAGAGGCTCAAATGCATCCCTCAGCAGCACTGTCTCAATGTGCCTATACCTGAGTGTGGGTACCCGAGGTCCTTCCAGCTCCGGGTACTCTCCCAGTCGCATGGCTCCATGAGGGGACAAGAGCCAAGCACCTGCACAACATCCTGGGTTCCCTGGGATGTAAATCCATGCATTTGGTCCCAAAGGGAGTTGTAGCATGGTTTGACCCTATCTGAAGAAGCAATGGGATCAGCGTCCTCAGGCACACTGTAAACCCATCTGCTGACAATTTCAGGGCAGCGTGACTCTGATAATTGTGATTTCTATGGAATCGATGGTTACCCATGCTATAAACAACCTTTCGGTATCCCAGACAGAGGTTGGATATTTATCTCTCTCTAGGAGGCAGAACACATATAAAGGCTAAGTCTGAAGGCAACATAATTCTCTAGCTACAAAAGTAGGGAGTCATGATTTTAGAAATGTAAGTGACAGCGCATACACCAATGCAAAGAGTTGTTAAATACAGCTAAGTACTCAGGAAAAAAAATTAGAACTGCTGCAAGCGACATGTAACTCCAAGACAAAAATCAAACTTCCAGTCGCTGCATACTTCACAGCCTAATAACAACAGGAACTTCACGTGACCAAAATCTTTGGATCGAAACACCATATCCCTTATTGCTCCAAATTTTTTTCCTTTATTTTTTTAATTAAAAAAAAACAGACAAGCAGACAGACAGACATGCACTGTTGGACTAAATCTGAAGTTTTGAGAATTTTTGTACTTTTAAAAAAAAAAAAAATCAGCCTAGTTTCAGAGACTCTGAGCACACACCCTCCATTCTGGTTCATACCTTGAAAACTGGCTGGATTCCACAGTATGTTTTACAGTGTCCCTTCTCACAGTTCTATATATGAAAGGTTTTCTGTATGGCTTTGGTTTAGACAGAATGTGTTTCAGTGCAAGTAATGTTTCTCAATTAGAAAAGATGCCATGCATTTTTCTGATTTCCAGGACTATCATCCTACCAATTTTCTTAAATAAAGTACGTATCCCACTAAGGATTCCACTTTCCTCTCTCAGCTCATTTTTCTCCAGCCTATTTTACCTTGTTTTTCTACCCTTTCAATACCACTTAGCCACTTAATTCCTCATCCATCACATCAATTTAGATCACTCTATGCTGTGCAAGGTATGTCTCTCTCATTACCTTACCTTTCCCCCTCCTTGTCAAACATCCAAATCCCCCTGAGCAGACTGTAACAGCCTGGCTCTCTAACTCCAGGCATGGAAACCTACACCTCTAATTCTGCCTCAAATCATCTTAATCCCTCCCAGTTCTCAATTTGTGTGTCATAATCCTTTTCATCATATCCTTCTACTGAGGCACTACATCCACTCAACAACAAAATAACTTTGATTTGTGGTCATGTTTGCCTCAGGTGGGAATTTCACAAGACTCCAGCCTTGGCCTAATGTTGTCCATGATGGAAATGACACTGTTCCTACTCCAGCCAAGACAGACTGCATTCAAAGAAGTCCAACCCTCAATAAGAAAACTCACATTTCCTTTTTTCAAACTCCTTTTTTTAATCTTTCGATTTATCTCCTTAATTCTGACACTCTGAAATAGCACTCAAGTGCATAAGGCATCTCATACAATGACTCAGCAGCCTCTGCACAAGAACCTTCAAGCACCTCTATCACACAGAATAGTCTACGTCTACAATGGAGAGACACAAACCTAAACTTCCTTGGCTGTATCCTATGTAGCCTACCTCTCATACGTATGAGACACTTGCCCATAGGGAGGAAAAGAAACTGCCTGGAATGGTGTGTGTTCCCTATTCATCCAGTCCCTTAACAACTACCAAAAGTGCATTTGATGCTTTATGTGGAAAAAGGAGGGATGGAGGTGGGACACACAAGGGAAATTTGGGAAGTCATCTTTCACTCAGCTGGCTTTTAGGGCTATTCACTCTGATTTGGGTCCACCCTTTGCCACCATACCAAGAACTCAAAGACCACCAGGACCTGCCCTTAAGGTCTTCACCACTAAGCTCTGATTTTCTGTTATGCCACAATCGCCAACTTTAATGCTAAAAACAAATGCCATTATCCAACACCCAGTGCCAAGAGAAAGAGTTAAAACCTACCAGAATCAAGAGCTAAAAGAACTCTTCTCTCTCCTGCTTGCCTTAAAGAGGAAACACCAACCTTCTAATGAGAAACACTCTCCTTTTAATCAACCAGAATATTTCTTCCAAATTAATCTTACTGTTTTACTTATTCTTTACCTATGAACAGTGTTTGACCACACTGCTGCTAGTGGGCCAAAAAGTTAAATCTCAGCAAAAAAATACCAGTCAAAATAAATGTTAAAAGCCAAATGAAGATAAAGAGCATTAATTACCACAACCACCCAGAGCACACTGACCAGCTCAAAAGACTTAAATGTCACAAATGAAGACATATCACACACACACACACAAAAACAAACCACACAACCCTCCTCTGGAAGACAGAGAAAATGGAAAATGTAGACCCAAGGAGGAAAGACTGACTGTTTACATACCTGTTTTCAAAATCACTTCAATTCTTTTCAGGCACTAGGGAAAAGTGGAATTGGAGGGGTTTGAAATCAAGTACATAAGCAGTTATACTCCAAGGTCTGCTGGAGGCTCCAGGGCCGTAACATACCATTTCATGAGAAAGAAATGTTACTATTGGTTCTCTTATTAAAAAGGAATTGATATGTCATTTGTTTGAATGTAAATGATAGCAGTTCTAGGATCACTGGAGCTCAGATAAGATACCTCATTATTACATTTTAGTTAAAGTTTGCCACTTTAAGTGTGCCTCGTGTATAATGCACTATGCCAATGATTCTCTTCACTGTCAGAAATATTGCAGATGGTTTATTTCCTATCTATATGTTAGAGAAAGAGGTTAAGTTCAGCATTTAAATCTGTACTGCTTGGGCACAGAAATTTTCTGTTTGTTTTACATATTAAAGCACGAAAATCTGGAGGTAACGCTGCATTTTTATAAAAATCAGGTTCCTCTTAGTCTGAAATTGGTTATCTTAAAAAGCTGTATTATATTTACAACCTTGATAATACCACCTCCTTACACAGCCTGACTGTACAACCTGCTTCCAGACGGGCAGCCCTCATATGATCTTGAATTTAAGCTGCAAGTATTATCACTTCTGTCATATTTGCTATAAATAAAATGGAACAATGTCAAAAGATGGTACTCAGCACAGAGACAGGGATGGAATTTTAAAGGAGCTCTACAAAATCTACACCAAAGTCTGCATTAAAAAGTAAGAATGTAGATTTTTATATAGTGAGGATGTATAACTGCAGAATTTGAGAATAAAAAAAAAAAAAACAACCAACCTTCAAACGTATTCTAAGGAAAAACCGTTAAAATGTTAAAAAATCAACAGAGGCTTCTTCAGCTGTTTATGGCCCTAAAGATAAAAGGCTCTGGAGAAAAATTAAAACAAGTCCTAATGCCTTTATAGTTGCATTTTAATAATGAATTTTCTCTACACTGACTTGTGCATGCATTATTTGTCGTAGTTATTGCTTGTTTTCTCTATTATCTTAGGCTGCAAGCTCGATTTTGTAAATGTTAATGCATTTAGGAGTTAAAAAGCTTTAATTCAGCATCCGTTTAAGATATTTATGTTTTCTCTCCTCAAACAGTTTCTAAAATTCCAGCAGTAGCTCAAGAACTGTTTAAAAAATGGAGATAAATCTCCCTCTCAATCAGACGTTTACAAAGACATCACAAAAAGAAAGAAAATTTCATGGTTCAAAAAGTAATCCTAGGGCAGGATTTTAAAAATGCTCATTCAGAGGCATTCTCTACTTTCATATAAGTCCGCAGCAAATTTGCCACCAGCTTCAGCCAGAGCAGATACAGAGATTTGATTATTTACATCAAGCCATATTAGTCTGCCCTGCTTAAAGGCAATCACTGGGTCTGAGCTGAGAAGGGATGCTGTGGCAGGGGGACATCCCAACTGCTCCAGCCCATTTTGATATGGACGTGCAACGATGCTTTTGGATGACAAGCAAGTGATTCTAAAAGCCGCATCCATTAACGTGCACATCCACACATGGCACTGAAATCATAAGACACCTCTTCTCCAACACAGAAATGCCACGTAGGTAAAGCCCAGCAGCTTAAGACCATCCCTGTATATTTGCACAGAGCTTCAGTTGCCTCTTATTGCTGCCAGATGCCTGGGAGCATGCTCCTAAATTAATCCCTAATTGAAACAATCCTTTTGAGGCGGACTACAATCACTTACCTCATCCACATTCTCAAAGGCATTGATGATGTCATACGGTAAACAGGACAGAAGATCAATCACAAACCATGTTTTCAGGTAGTTCATCCTTATGAGTTTGGGATCAGATATAACCTCTCCACCAGGGCCAACGAAGGTCGTGTGAAAGTTCAAAACAATGTCAACCAGAAAAATAACATCCACGACACTGTCCAGCACGAGCCAGGCAATGTTGTTCTGTTTTGTCTTGAAAGAGACATTATACGGAACCATAATTGCTGTGTAGAAGGTTAGAATTAAGATGACCCAGTCCCAAGTGGTCTTAAAAGCACAATAGTGTAGTATAATGTGTGGTGGAGTCTTGGGAGCTTCTTGCTTGTACTGAGGAAGAATATCGGATCCCAGCTGGAGAACCTGTAAAAGACAGAAAATCAAATGTTACAGTTTTCAATTAATATGATCCAATAGGGGGTCTTACGGATTTCTGGAAGAAGCAGCACAAAGACAGGACTGTGGTCATTGGACATTGCAAGTCAACCCACAGTTTCTAAATTATCTGATTTATTAAGAATGTGTGGAGGCAGCTATCACTCGATGAATGGGAGCAGCATAGCATCTAAGGATATTCTTGCAAAAAGGGATGTCTTGGCAGATGGACTGAGGGAAAACCATGCCAATAGCAAGGGCAGAGAGGCTCCATAAACAGGTTGTGGGTACTGCCACACCAGCTTATGCTCTGCAGTTATGAACATGAGTATTCATTCATATTCGGAAGAGTTACAAGACTAATCCTTCATTCCTGACCTCTTTTTTAAACCACTGTTGAGCCAGAACAATACCCTATGAAAGGTAAACCAGACTTCAGCCTTGCTGGCTGGCCTCCTTCTAAATGAAGCACTGCGTGCACAATTTCTGCCCTAACACCCTGGCAATATCATGCTTCCTTCTCATTTTCTTCAAAAAGTTGGTGCTCTTACAAGCTCAATATCACTAGTGGGTTCTTTTCTATTTCTTGTAATTACTTTTCTTTTCTTGTTTGCATATGACTATAATCTCCTGTGCACACACTTTTGTAAAACATGGAACTGGAAACATTGCAAAGGAACCAAGCAAAATTCACTTAAGACATTCGTACCAGCTAATCTAATTACCTCTTATCTCAGTCCAACATAAGAAAAAAAAGCACAAAGGAATGCACAATGTGGCAATATACTGCACTGACAACTGAAAGATTCATGTGTATTTTGGAACTAGTATTACTTTTTTCATTTGGGGATCTCAAGTCTGTATGCGATAAAATAAATTCCAGCAACTTTGAAACTCAGTTCAGCCCTACACCTGTCCCATACTGGAGCTGATGCACCATATTTCCAGGGACAGTTGGATTGCAAATACAGTCCCGTATGTGTAAAAATGATCAAACACAGGATGCTTCCTTGATGAAGAGGAGTAAATGGCTCTGAATAAACAGCTCAACAACTAAGAATATGAAATCAAGTACCACAGATACAGATTTTCCATTAGTTCTTTGCAGTCTTATTTTTAAGATGAGAAAGCTGTCACCGAGATCAGACAGCAAAAGTCTGGCTCTACTGAAAATCTGTTCTTCAGAAATCACCAAGGGACGACAGCAGCAGCCTCTCTCACTCTGTGTTGGAGGATGTGGCTGTCCAACGTGTCTATCTGGCCCGATGTCAGGCTGTCACCTGATGGGATGCAAACCTGCTCCTGCCTACCTGTTACCATCCTCCCTAAGGTGTCAGATTTAGCAATCACGACCTGTAAGGAAAGTCCATTAAACTGATATGATGAAAAACTAACTTATTGTTACATTAGTTAGCCATTGGTTTTCTAGAGAGTCAGTTGAGTTGCACAAATTTATCCTGTTGCCAGAAAACCACCAGATCCACTACACAGGCAGCAGTGAGAGCGCAGCAGAGACCTCCAGGAGACCATGGCTGCTCCCTTTGCCAACAGCCTCATACCACACCGGCTTCGGTCTAACGCAAAGCCATGTGTTGAGCTCCAGCTGAACAGCAACGCACACCGAGCAGCGTCGTCCCAATGGCACTTGTCAAAGACCCTCACAAATGCCAAACCCCTGGTGAGACCCATGAAAACATCAACCTCCAGGTGTCCCTTCCCCAGTGACCAGGACAAGACTCACTACAGCACTCCCACAACCACCCCATGGGCATGGTTCAGCAGGCCACTGCGGCACACTGAACCCACTGGTGGATCCATGGGTCCTTCCCTGCAATAAAAGCAACGATCGATACAGTCATTTTTTCACAGTAGCCTTTGTGCAACTCCATGAAACTTCTTTCAATGCCAAAATTGTCCCCTGTGTTTAACACATCATTTTGGCTTTGACTTATAATCTGGTCATTATCTCCAGTTATCTCTTCGGACTCATCTGTGGTCACAACTTTATTGTCATGATAAATCAGGACTGAGACTTCTTTCCTTGGTTTCTCCAGACCTATTCATTCCCTGCCTTGTTCACTGGGGCAGGAGCTGGGACCAGCCTCACTGTAGCGGGAATAATAAGCTACTTAGGGCTCAAGCTGAATGCGATGAACATATGCTTGATAGTTCTCTATGCCTCTGGTGGTGGAATGCTTAGGAGCTCCCATGATACTGTAAAAACATAATTATTATTCTTAACATAATATCATGCTGAGTTTGACATGGTGAGTGGGTTGCAAGTGGCTGTGGAGACCACTGAACTATAATGATTATTTCTTTCATGCTGCATGAATTTTTAATTTTAAACCACTAAAGAATACACAATATCTTGTTAGTCAGCTGCATTCATCACAGACTCTCTGAATTATTCTTGTATACGACTAATGCAAATGGCTGATACTGTTTAGCCTGATAAAGGTGGGCAGTACGTTCTGCAAGGGATGAGCTGTGATGATAACGCCCCTCCTCAGACACAGAAGTATGGAAAATGCGGCCTGTACAGCGATGGTGTACCTCCATTCAGACTGCATTCCTCACAGCATTTTGGCTACAAAGCACTTTGCAGCTCTAAACGACTTGTAAGAGAGGAGATCGCACACTCTCCAAGCAACCTATTCCTGAGTACAGCCTTCTCCCTTACACGAGCTTTTCCTACTGCCTGATCTAAATCTTCCTTGCTCTGACCTAATGCCATTATTTTTCTCTAGCTATATCTGTCCTGGTGAACAATTTCCTCCCTCATTCTATGCAACTGCTTTAGTCGTATTTGAATATTGTTACCGTATCTTTTGCAGTCTTCCCTTCTCTCGACTAAACCAATAATGGATATAACTGGATTTAAAGAACACTGAAATGTCATGAATTAGAAAAGCAAGATGTGAGAGTAACTCAGCAGTCATCCAAGCTATTGGTATGGGATAATTCAAGGGAAAACATCACACTGCCAACACCTGAAAACTGTGGGTTTCCATTTTGATTTTAATTTCAGTAGAGTTTTTATTAGCAAAGTCCACTAAAACCAGAAAGGGAACAAAAAAACCAAAAAAAAAACCCCAAAACACTAACCACATTTAAAGCTGCTACCAGTTCTTAGCATCGAGCCCAGCACAAGGTGGCTAGGGCTGTTATTTTCATCAGGCCATATATTTTGACCATACATTTTTGACCCGTATTTTTTTCATTACCAATGGACATGAAGATGAAAGCAGTACCTCTGTTTCATCAGTTAACCTGAAGGTATTCACTTGTTGCACCATCTGCACTGTTAAGGAGATGTTTGCAACCTGCCAAAGAGTTCATTTCATCAGTTCTGAAGTAAAAAAAAAAATGATGAGCAAAATAGTGCAGGAATGACTTTGCAAGAAAGTCGAGATTAAGGTATATATGTAGTCAGTGTGCCTGTACAACCCCAGGAATCCAGACAGGGATACTTCCAAAGAGGTTTCTCAAACAATCCCACTTCCCTGGGAGAGTAAGTGACCATCCACAGGGCTCAAAGACATCAAGTCTGGTTCCATGTTGCTGTGAGGCAGCACGTAGAGGAGCACACTGTGCACCCCAAGTTAAGCAACAACCAGCAAACTGAGAACTGCATGCACAGAAACAGGACCATGTCAGTAAAAGTGACCTATGGAGACCGTTTTCATGACTGAACCAGCATGACCTGTCCCAGAAACGTGGGCCTGGCACCTAGCGCTGCTTTAGGATGAGCAGAGGTTGAAAAAAAATCAGTTGGGAAATATTTTCCTCTAAAAATATTATTTATTAATGGAAATTAAGGTTTTCCCCCCGCCCCCATCTCTTCCTGCCTTATGAAGGGAGCAGGCTGGTGTCTGTCCCACTTACTTCGGCTAACCGAGAGTGTTTGTGCACCACCTCAGCCTTGTTCATCGGCGTTAGCTGCTGCAGTACGCTCCGGCTGTTCGTCAGGGCCCGCGTCAACCGAGCAAACTTTGTCCAACCTGCGGGAAAGAAGGAAATCATGTCAGAAGTATTTAGACCTCATTCATCGCTAGTGAATCTCCTTCGCATTCGCCGATATGAAGTCTCAGACTTGAATAGTTTCTCTAAATTGCTGCACAGAACAGCTTCAGGCTCCTGGCTTAAAGACCTCGCATAAGAGGAAAAATACCACTCCTTTAAGCCAACCACGAGTAAATCTGAATAAAATCAAAATGCTCCGGCTCGTTCTTTCTTCTGCCTTTTGCAGACATTGTGTTAGAGGGATCACATTGTGCTTTCAGCCTTCTGGGGAGTTACTCTGCTGCTGAAATCTAATTCTAAGCCACTGAAGTTAATGCAAAGGCTTCCCAAGTCTGCAAATCCTGCTGAAGTAAAATCCTCCTCAGTTACAGAAAGGCTCCTGCTGATTCAGGGCCGCTGTAGCAGCCCCAAAAGTCTGATCCTTAAGTCTTTACTGTTTCTCGCCCCAACTAGACTCCAGAGACAAAACCAAAACTTCTAAAAAAAAAATAAATCAGCAAAATTCAAGGCTGCATCAACAGCAATGCTTCACACTTTAAAAAAAAAAAAATTCATTACAGCTTTAAAGATAGATTAAGCACTCGATTTTAAATGGCATTAAGAAATACATTTAGCTGTTAAACTAATGATAAACAGCTGCCTTAACGGTAGCTTGAGACCCACACACTGGGCCACTCCTGGGGAATTTTCTCTGCAGTGCTCAGAAAGGAGTAATCAGAGTTTGTTACTGACAGCAGCGCCGACCCGGGAACGTGTCATCAAGTCATTCCTGCCAGAAAAACACCCAAACGTGACAGCTGGCATGGATGCGGCACTGGATGAGGTAGATCGGTGGTAGCAAAGAAAACACCAGGGGTTTAAGAAATGTAGTACCTCGGTGTTAAGCAGGAAAATTGAAAATCCAAATATCTGCAGGAAGGAACTGCCTCCCAAAAAGCACTGAAGGAGATGCTCAACATCCAGTTTAGCCAGGTATAACCTGATATTTTACTGCACAGGTGCGTATAAAATATCAAACAAGTTATGGACAGGAAACGGTTACTTTTATTTAACTTGAATGCTGAGTGGATGAAAATTGGGGGAAATGTCAAATCTGAGAAAGGAAACACAACATTTCTATGTTAGCTAGGTTTATTTTTAAACGCCTGTCGTCTGATAGGAGCCAGGGACTTGGAAAATTAGGGGAAGCCCTGGGGTAGATAAAATGAAGAGCAGAGAACAGACAAGACAATAAAACTCCAAGAAAAAAAATAATTTACAGTTTGGCTTTGCAATTTACCACATATAGATCACATTCACGCAAATATAAATCTATTATTCATCATTTATCCACCAGAACAGATCTAAATATCGTGATACACCACCAGCATAGCACAGACCATTTGTGTCTGGCTATTTATATATGACCTAAAAAATGCACATTAAAAATGCACTGGGAAGAGGTAAAAAATAGAAGTATTTTATCAACTTTTCAAATCTAAACCTTAAATGTGAACTTCAGACATGCCTCACGCCTCTGAAGCTTACAGAGATATTCAATTGGGAACACGCACTTTCTGTATTAAGAGACACTATAGCGATCTGAGAATGAACTAGTAATTTCTAGGAAAAAAAAAAATCTTTTGGCTTTCTTTTTCCTAATTGTCTATAAAACTGTGGCAGGGAGACAGCTTGAAGACAAGAGTCAGAACTGTTCTTTATCTTTCTTAGGCAGTGATTTCAAAGAGCAAGTGAGCATGGCAACAGCGTCCTGACAGCTCTGCCCCGACATTTCTCCTAACTGCTGGAGGCCATGGTGCGTCCAGCCGATTGCTTTTGGCATGCTGCAACCACGCTGCCAGAACCAAAGAAAAAGAGCAGTTTTCTTCTGGGAATTGGTCACCCACCTCCAGACCCTGTGCGGGTACCTACACGCACATGCATGCACACAATGTCCTCTTCCCTGTGGTCCATGGGGATGGGTTTGGGCCAGTTCCCAAGCTTTAATTTGTCACCCTGCCCCACAGAGCTGATAAGAGAGTGACAGAAAGGTGCTCAGCAAAGCCAAAACCACCACAGCCAAACTGCTGGACTCAGTCCCAAATGCCCTCATTTGTCTTAGCTTTCTCAGCTACTCCAACTCTGACAGGGATCTCATGAAGTTCAACAAGGAGAAGTGTAAAGTCCTGTACCTAAGGAGGTACAACCCCATGCACCAATACGTGCTGGGGACCAACCAGCTGGCAGAAAAGGACCTGGGGGTCCTGGTGGACCAGGTTGAACATGAGACAGCAATGTGTCTGTGCTGCAAAGAAGGTGAACGGTATGCTTGACTGCATTAGACAAAGTATTGCCAGTAGGTTAAGGGAGGTGATCCTTCCCCACTACCGAGCGCTGGTGAGGCCACACCTGGAGTGCTGTGTCCAGTTCTGGGCTACCTGGTACAAGAGAGACATGGACACACTGAAGAGTCCAACAAAGGGCCATGAAGATGATTAAGGGACCAGAGCATTTCTCCTCCGAGGAAGGGCTGAGAGAGTTGGGATTGTTTAGCTTGGAGAAGAGAAGGCTTGGCGGGGGGGAGAGGGGGTGGATCTTATTAATGTATATAAATACAATACATGAAGGGAGGATATAAAAAGGATGGAGCCAGGTTCTTTCCAGTGGTGCCAGTGACAGGACCAGAGGTGATGGGCACAAAATGAAAAACAGAAGGTTCCATCTGAACATCAGGAAACACCTTTTTACTGTGATGGTGACCGAGCACTGGCACAAGTTGCCCAGAGACGTTGTTGAGTCTTCATCCTTGGAGATACTCAAATGCCACATGGACATGGTCCCAGGCAACCTGCTGTAGGGGGCCCCGCTTGAGCAGAGGTGTTGGACAAGATGACCTCCAGAGGTCCCTTCCAACCTCAACCATTCTGTAACCTTTCTGAGGGTTGATAGCTGATGATTCAAGCTTTACTTTATTTTCTGAGGTTTAGAGCATTGACCTGTACAGTGGTTATATGAGGGTTTGGAGAAGAGTCAGGGGCTGACAACAATTGGAGATGGCTTCATGTACTCTAGCAATTCTTTCCCAAGGTGCTTCACAGGCTGAGATATCCCACTCACAAAAATATGGGTTTTAAAAATGGGTCTCTGATAAAAGCAAAACTGGTAAGAAATCCCTTGTCATCGGCTTAGGTAAGAAAAGCATCTGTTCTGCATTAAGCACAAATACAGAAAGTCTGGGGAAGTTGGGGAAGATGTACCACAAGGAGCTGGAGGAGTAAGACACATACCAAACAACAGCAATCCTTTTGTTGTAAAAATAAAAAGAAAGGAAGAACTATGGCTTTTTCAAATACTCCTTTTCCACTTTGGTGAGATCATCAATGTCATGTGAAAGAAAGAAGCCAAACATTTTAGCATCCAGTTACCACTCTGCTCATCTGGTCTGACCTTGTCTTTTCACAGGCCAAACCATTTCATCGTGTCCTTTCTCCACCAAGGCGAAAGCTTTGCTTTGTGCTAGAGCAGACCTTTTGCAAAAACTCTTCCAGCCTCATTTAGACACTTCACATTTTCACATTTCTTTCAGCCCTGTGAAGCCCATGATTCTCGATGTTGGAAGTGCAGAATACGCTAACACGATTTTTTTTTCTAATTCAGCACAAAGTCCAGCATTATTCTACCTGCTCCAATCTATCCATCTGCAATAGTGTGAAAAAGTACCAACTTCTTTTGTTTCCTATTTACAACCCAAGAGAATTAAAAACATAGCAACAGCAAATGCTGGGGTATGAGTGGGAAGGTGAAAATGTATACAGGCTGCCTCGTGTCTGAAATAATCTGTACAGGGTACATTTCTCTGTTTCTTGACCTTGTAGACTAGATAAGCTCAGAAATATATTTAAAACCAATGTGTATGTTTAAATAGACCAGGCAAAATTTGCATAGCTGCCTACTGCTGTCAATGTTTCTTCAAACGATTCTCTCCTTTCTCTTCCTCTATAGACACAAGACTTGAAAAGAATGATAATTTTATCCCAAGTATTAGTGACCGCCTGTCCTCACAGATATTTTCAGTCTGGAAAGAGTAAAGGGGTGACACAAATAGCAGGTGCAAGAGGGAAAAAAAGCTACTCGTGAGAAAAAGCAACACTTGTGATGCTCTCTTCAGCTCAGCTGGATTGTGTCTTTCTTCCACAGCACCACTTGAAAAATAATACCCTGAACTTCACCATTGCACTCAAATTCTTAGGAACAAAGGCAGCAGCATCAGATCACACCAGATCAGGCCAGCAGTTGCTTCTCCTTATAAGAAGTTAAACTGGGTATTTCAGAGGAAGATGTTAACTACCTCAAATAGAAAATACTGGAATAACATACACATAAAATGATTGTTTTCCCTGGTTCTCTCTAATTAATTTCCGATTCACAGACAAAACCAGAAGAATTTGTACCCCTGCTTTAAAAAAAAATCTTCATGATGTGGATTCATTCTCATGACCCAAAACAAGGGTCTGTTCTTAAACAGAAGCCTAGTAAAATATTGCCCTGTTCCTATCCATTACTCAAACTAAAATTTTTGCGTTCTGAAGAAATTGAAAATGCAGGTTTAACAATTCCATACAATTACGAAAACGGGACATGAAGGCGGCAAGCATGCTGACAGACGTGAACTAAACTAGTCTCTGCATTGGCCCAGCTGTAATGCTATCCTTCCAAGCATGCAACTTTCTTCTTCCTCCATGTGTTTTAGTCACAATTAAATACTTCACATCCACAAAATACTCTCCATGTCTCTTGCTCTAATTAGGACTGCCAATTTGACGGCCCTCTGACTGTGGGGCTAACTGAGCCAGGGGTGACTTGGTGGCATACTTCACACAACATCTGAGCCAAAGGTTTTTCTGAAGAGAAAGGAGTACTAAATTAATTAAATAAATACATAAATTGGTATTTCTTTCAAACCTTAGCTGCTACAACACGAGTTGAAGCTGTTAACATTGTGCCAGGAAGCCTGAGGGAGTGCAGGAGCATGGAAGGGAGATAGGCAACAGTCAAGTGAAGCAGACGGAGCACCCAAACATCTCCTTAGAGAGGGAAAAGCTTTCCAGATGGGTCTAAGATGCTTGCTCAGCCACTCTCTAGATTCATACACCACCACAGAAATGCTGTGGTGTCTACGGGGGAAACAGAATTTGCAGCTTAGAACTTGATCCTATCATCCCTCCACTATCAGAAAGTGCAAACTGTCCTACCTGAAACCTCTGAAACCTCGCTATAGCACGTGCCTTTCCATCAGCTACCACTCCAACAAGAGTAGCAATTATGCCCACACATCTTTCTTCCTGAGATCCTGAATCAATCGCTGTGTTTTATACCGGACAGCTGGGATGGGAACAACTCTGCGGCAGCTGCTCCGCTAACAGCTCCACTCCACCGCCGCGCTCACTGCTGTGTTCAGGGACCTTCTGTGAACTGCACTCTTGCATTGCCGTAGGGACATGTCTCCCTGCCCTTCTGGTCACCAATCTGCTTCCCTTTAATACAGCCTGCAGATTGATCCAGTACACAAACACTCTCATCGATCTCCAACACCCGCTCCTCCTCTCTGCTGCCTTCTCTAAGGACAAACGTCATCCAGGTCGAAGGTGCTGTCACAGTGTACGGCAGAGCATAAAAAGGATGAGGGTAAAAGCTGTCCAAAGAAAGCGCAGCAAAGGAGACCTCCCCAAGCAGAAGTGATGGGACAGAATCACTGTCTCCTAACGGCGATATGGAGACAAAACATTTAAATCCCTCTGATTCCTCTCTCCTGACGGTGCTCCCATGTGCCCCGAGGAGCAATTCCTGGTGCCCATCACACACGGACAGTCCTGCCAAGGGTCACACCTGGGCAGCTCCCTCCGTGGGGGAGAAGTCTCTGCGCAGGCACAGGCTAACGAGCAAAAAAGACTTGGGCTCTTTTGCTCCACTGGTGATTAAGTCACCTTCCCTGTGCAAACCTCAGCAGTCAATAGGCCTACCCATTGCCTTCAAAGAGAACAGCAAATATTTTCAAATATAAGTATCTGAAAGTGAGAAAACCCTTCAAATTCTCCACATACTTTAATTAGGAGCTGAAAATTTGCAATCTGTTTGGATTTGTGTACAGGTCCAAATACAGATTTAGCCATCTAGCTAGCAGCCGCACTGAAAAAAAAAAACCCTCTAGTTCACACGCTATATTATGTTATTTTAAAGCTAAATTCATACATCAGAGTTTATGAAGAGTTTAAAAATCTCAAGGTGAGATGTTAATGTTCTTTATAGTGCGTTTGCTCTGAAAAATCTAGACACGACCAGTTCCCCCTAATAAAACATTAGTGTAGCTCTACTGGGTTGCAATTAACCTTTTTGTCAAGGTTTGTCTGGTCTTTAAAAGGATCAGAAATAATGAAGGCTTTTAAATCAGTGTAACAGGGAACTATCCAATATCTTGGACTGCAGTGAAAACACTTGGGTTAAGAATGATAGTCTGTGTAAAATACAACCACAAAGGGTAATTACAGCAATGCTCATGTTGATTCCTGCCTGCAGAAGTGTAAGGAACACCTCCAGACCATGGAAGGGTGGTTGTTCTTTTCTCACTGTGGAGCAGAAACATCTAACATACAGAATGTTTAAATAATATATACTCTATGACTTACCCACAAAAGCAAAGAGCTAGCGCTGCTCAGAAATAGGCAGTCTGGAATTCAATTGATAACGTGGATCATCCTTTTGCATCAATAGTTAGCATCTACAAATCTCAACTATTTCTAAACATTCAGACAGTAAAATCATTGCAATGGCTGGCTGTTTGCTCTTTATTGCAGGTAAAGTATGGCAGAAAGAGCTCATTGTCTCTTCGAAAAACTTAATCATCCTGGTTTTCCTTTGGTAGGGAGAGAGAGATAAATGGGATTCCTGAATAAATAGAATAATAGACAAACAAAGCTCAATCACTCCCATGATGCAGTAAAACTATTTACGAACTGAAGAATCACAAAGTCTATTCAAATGTAATTCAAAATATTAGGATAAATTTACCAATTTGAAATTCTGTGTGTTCCACTCTCTGATAATGCACTGCACTCTTGGGATAATTTTTACATCTGACCTGTGTTCTTGCTCAGTGTTGTATTCCCAGTTACCATCCACCCACTGCAAGTACTGGGGAGCTCAAAATGGATGAAGAATCACTGGGTTATCTTGGGCATATCACTTTACTTCTCAGAGCTTCAGTTTCTTCTCCTTAAAATGAAGATAATGCTAATGGCCTACTTTGCAAGCCATTATGAGATTTACTGATGAGAAGTGCTAAGATTTATACACCACTAGACTAGATTTGGTATACAATGTATTTTTAAATTTAATTCTGACATAGCCATAAATTTACAGTGCACAACTTACATTTCTTGTTTCTGCAAATAAAGTTGAACTTTATACACACACATACAGGCCACCAAGGACTTGTTTCCCATAAGTATATAAAAATAAGTGCAAATTTTGGGAAGAAAGAAAAAAAAAAGACTAAATACCAGCCAACTGGCTTTTAGGAGTTTGTCAGATAGCAAAATGGTGCCATTCAATGGTCAAGGAAAAAGGACTACACCAGCCAAAGGCTCAGGGTCAAAAGGAAGGCAGCTGCTAGAAATGAAAAAGCAGTATGCAATAAAGCACACGGGGATGGGAAGAAAGAGGGAGCAAGTATGTGAATGAGTAATTAGGGTGTATGAGAATGGACATGGAAAGCTAAAGACATATGGGAATAATCCTTCTCTGGCTGGATTTATTAAAGTAACAACGAAGTTTTTAAAGAATTCTTAGGGTATGACCAAAAGGCTTTCTGCACCCATAGGCAGAAGGGGCAAACAGGCTGACCCGAGTAACTACAGGTTGCTCAGCTTGATCTCAGTGCCAGGTAAAAGAGAGGAAAGATGAGATGAGTTTCAATATGTGTAATAAAAAAGTAAAGAACATAATGAATGGCTGTCAATATAGAATGATGTAAAATGCCCCACAATGATAATTTCATTATTTGATAAGAGTATAAACTGGGTTCAGGAAGATGGCCAAACACCTTGACAGAACAAGCTGCAAGCCAAATGCAAGGGCCAGCCGGAGGCACAGCATATATATGATGTACTGCGGAGAGGCATGAGCCAGAACAGGTCCCTGTACCAGTGCTCCCTTGCTGGGGCTGGGCTGGGCAGCAACATGGACCATTGACGTGATGACAACCCCAGCAACTGCCCCTGGTTTGCTCCTACCCAACAGCTCCCAAATCAGCAGAGCCACAGTGCTCATCACGTAACATCACCTCATCCTGGCATTGCATCTGAATTGCCCGAGCGCCACAGGTTGGCCAGATCCTCTTGCGCAGTAATCTTCACTGAACTGACACTGTGTGACACTCTCGACAAAATATTGAGACTACGCCAATCAGTAAATTACAGGTTAAATGGACGAAGAACTTGCTACCAGGCAGATATCAAACAAGGAGTAGTGGAAAATAGTTAAAAATTATTACTGAGAGCCTTCTGGACCTCAGTGGACAGGTCCTCTTCAATCCAGTGCTTTTCTCTGTGGTTTGAAAGTCATTGTAAAATGACTGATTCAATGCCCAGATGACAGGAAGATTAGAGGAACGTTAAACAGTAGTGAGGGCAGTCATGCAGGATGATGTACTTGATAACTGGGCATGTGCCATTAAAATGTGTTTTCAATGGAAATCAGGTATCTAGGCAAAAGCAATGCAAATTGTATCATCTCCAGCACGGGAGGGGGAAATGTCCCTAGCAAATAGCTCTGAAAAGGATCTAGAGGTCTTAGTAGATGAGCAATTCAGCATGTGGTTTGCTTTGGCAAAAAGTCACCTACTCCTTGGATATACAACAGTAAGAACTAGGCTTGGAGAGGCTGAGCAATGGGCAATACCGAGGAATTAGCTGTGAACCCACCTTGCTACAATAACAACTGCAGAAACTTATTTGGGACCTGGAAGGCTGAAATCCATGCCACCAACACCACTTCATCCCTACTGCTGCCAATGAGCTGGATTAAAGTGCAGCTAAAATGTCTGTATCTGCCATCACCAGACCTCCAAATTCAGGCTAGACAGAGGTTTAAGGAGCTCAATTCATTTACTTTATCAAAAGAAGGTGAAGCGATGACTTGATATATGTGTAAGTGCCTTAATGGGACTTTTTTAGTACAGTGGAAAAAATGCATAAGAAGATAGCACTGCAAGAAGCTGAAGCCAAGTTAATTTAAATATGACACTTTTTCAAAGCCAAAAGTGTAATGAAAAAGCAAGAAAAACTGAAGGAATGTGGTGGATCCTCAGTCTCTTCAGACTTCTAAGCCAATACTGGACATTTGTCTGGGGTGGTTTAGTTACACACAATTTCATGGGTTCAGCAGATGAGTAACTTAGTGTAATGCAGTGCCCAGTGATATACAGATTAGACTCTTAAACTCTCTATCTCTACTATATTTATACTTATTATTTTATATATGGCTTATGAGTGTTCAGTTTTCTACATAGAAAGTGTATCCATCTACAAACAGTTACTGCTTTAAAGGTCAACTTCCAGTTTAATTCAGTCTCTCACAGGGTTACAACCCATTTCAATGGGATTTCATTTTCATTGTACATTAAACTTCTAGAAATTTACAGACAGTTAATGTGCATTGTGGGTTGCTGATGGAGCACACAAAGGTCTCAAAAGGCAATATCAGATTCAGAAAAGTACTTGATTTGGAAACTAAACAGCCCTGGATATGGAAATTCTCTTTTTCTCTCTTCTTCATCATGGTGAGTCTCTGACAGCAGCAAAGCAAGAAGGGGGGGGGGGGGGGGGGGGCGCGCAGAAATAAGGCCTTGGAGTGTCACCCCTAGGAGCAAGGAAACAACTACCTCATCGTGACTGTTCAGCCTTTGCAGCATATGCTAAAAGTGCCACCAGCATGTCACTGAAGACAATAACAGGGATGCTTGTCCTGCAGGAACAGGAGCAAAGTGACCTTGGAAGGTCCTCCTGGTTACTAGCAAGCTGTACCCATCCAAAATGTATGGTTTAAAATACCAAGAGACTGTATCTTAGCATCATTCCTCTGAGTTGTCTACTCTTGACACTGGAAGCCCACCTGGTGTCCTGGCAAATGACCACTTCTTTTGTCATCTCCCACAAAGCCCCTTCTCAAGGCCCAGGTGTCCCTGCATGCTGCACTCTGGACCCGGGCGAGAATGGAGAGATGGAGGTGATCTCCTTGGTGCCTCAAGGCACTGGGGGCTGAAACTCTGCAGATCAGAGCAAAAGGACACAGCACCAGAACAAGTGGGTGTCTACAGCACCAAGACCCTTGTTATTACAGCCATGGAAAAGTGCAATAAAAACATGGTAAGGATATCCAAATTGTGACCTACTAAATTACTGTTATGGATTACTGTCAAGGTGATGTATTCAACAGGATACACTGTGCTTCAGCTAAAGGTAGAAACCTCATTTTCATGCTCTAATCCCTCCACCCACTTCTATTATCACCAGGATTGATACCCCCTCAAGGAAAAAAGTTCCCACGTGCAACTAGTTATATATGCTTAATAACTTGCACTTATTAAAGATAAAAAAGGATCAGAATTATAGGCTTAGCAAGGATTAGCAAGCATAAGTGCGTATTTCTGCAACTACTATACTTTTTATAGCCCTGTCACACTCCGAGATAGAGTTGTATCATTATATAGAGTTATATAACCATAAAGAGTTATGTCACTGGGAGCATTACAGCATCATCCCAGACAGTCTTGATTATCAAAGTCTGGCTCTATCAAGTGGAAAAAAAAAAAAAAAACCAAAACCAAAAACAACTTCAGGATACTGCTGTGCCATCTCCTGATCCCATCTGTTAACAGCACACGGTCCTGAGTTGTAGGGGCCTCATTAACACAGCTTTGCATCCTAATTCAGCATCCCATCAGTATTCACCAGAACTTCCCAATCACTTCCAGCAGGTGACAAGCCTGGTATTTCACTCAAAAGAAACTTAAGAGAACCAGTGAGAATGCTAGCTGAAAAAAACTTCCAAGTTTACCTAGAGGCCACATATTTTCTTCACTAACAAAGGAAATAAAGTCATTGCACAACTTGGTGAAACTCCACTATTAGCCAAAAAAATGCTGGTCTTTTCAATACAGTTCAATATAATCTACAGCACTCCTGGCTTCAAATGTTAACATTTTAAGTGGCCCCATTTGCCTTTCGAATAGTTAGGGCCCAGAAAAATGGCTTCATTTTCTTCTGACAAATAAACATAAGATTATTACCACTGTGTGTCTTTGGAGGGATTGAAAGTCTTCAGATGTTTTTAAAAGGCCATTGGATAAAGACAGAATAAAAGCACAGCAAGCTGATAAAAGCATCCAACTGTGACCCTACAATGGTACAAACATAAAAAAGAAGATTCTTTGGGTTTTATTCTCTGCAAGAAATTACATAATGCAATCTTTCCTATGCTTGTAATGGCCTTCCACCTCTGCTGTGTAAGGCATTCAGCCCGGACACCTGGGGATCCGGCCCCCACCCCACCACAGGTAGGACCTATTGCTTGGTACTGAATCCAGACTAGACAAACGTTCATATTCCCAAAGAGGAGCAGGAGGAGGAAAGAAAGAGAGAAGACAAAACACAGCACAGCTCCTTCCCTGGAAAATAAGGCATTGTCCCAGTGACCACCAAGCGCAGCCAACATCTCCTGCCCCACCATTAATTCTCACCCCTCTTCTTCCACACTGCCACCATCCACAGCTCATCCAGCCACCGACCGAGGAGCTGGGGCACTACAAACCATAAACCAAGTCAGGGGAGGGTGTTCCCCCTGCCCTCCAGACCTGCACAGCTGCTGGTGGCTTCTTCACCCAGGACTGAACATGTCAAGCACGTGACTGGTGTTTCTTTCCGTTATCATCATCGTTATCAACTGCTTCTACTTGAGATGCTAGTTTTTTTCCCACACTTTTGCAAGGTTAGACATTTGTAAAGTCATTTTCCATGTACGAGTATACAACAATACTTTTTGGTCGCTATTACATTGCTATACATCACAGGTCTCCTGCACATCCCCCAGTGATAATAGATACCAGCATGGGTAACAAGAAAACAAGTCAGTCAAATCTTTAGCATCAAACTACCTCCACCTTCTCAGAAAACAAGGGGTTTGATCTCTACCACTATATTTTATTAGAGGAAGGTAGCTTTTAAATATCCATTTTCTCCAATCCTGCTTTCAGTCCAGTAAGTTTCAACAGCTTTCTGGACTGTAACAAATTCACAGTCTCCCAGGTGACCTGGGAAAATTTTTCATTACTTTTACTTCCTCCTGCAAGCAAAACCCCCTCCCTCTCCTCCTCCTCCTTTCTGACAGCATTAACACACAGCAAACGGTGAGCACACAGGCAAGCAGAGAGAGACACCGTCTGTCACAGTGCCCCAGACCTCTCTAATTCCCCTCGCTCGCACGGGGCTACTCCCCGTGACATCAACTATATGTTTTTGTACTGAGCCTGTAAATGAGCACGTTTTTCAGCCCATGTGGGTAAGAAAATTCCACCTCTCTCTTGGAATGTGCTTTGCAGTAAGACAACTATTTTCTTTTATTTGTAGGTCCTGTTTTCACAAACACGATAAGCTCCTCAAGACTTTGGAGCAGTTCTGCATCCTCAGCCCTGGGGCACCACTCCCTGTCCCCCGAAACCGCTGTTCCCTTGCGAGGTCTACATGAGATACTGACTGCGTCGCAGCCACCACAAGCAGGTCTGGCAAACCCAACCATTTATTTCCAGGAGCCAGGACACACAGACACCCTGCAGTATAGATGCACCCATTGTCATGATTTAAATACCAAATCTCCGTACCTTGTAGGAGCGTGATATACTGAAGCTTCACAACAAAGCAACACACCTTCGAACAGTGCAGAATATATTGGTACAGGGAGATTATTGCATAATGGCATCAATATTTTATTTCTGTTGAATTTTTTATCTCAAATTTACTGCTCCCATAAGTAATAGACAGTAACTCATCTGCACCATAGTTACTTATGTATTATGTATTGCATGGTCCTGGCAGAATTTCTGAAGAAAAATCCTTCTTCAAACAAGAAAAAAAAAATAGCCCTTTCAATGACAAATCCCAGCACTCAACAGCAGTATTTTACTGAAATGCTTTTCACAAAAATTTAAAAATTCTCCGCTAAATTGTAATGTATATGTTTACCAATCTCTTAATTCAAAAAGAAAGTGGCCTGACAGCTTCTCAGCACACTGTAATGTTATCTGCAAGGACAATGAATTATGCAGCTCTCATAGCACCACGTCTGACAAAACAACACTGTGATCCTGGTGCCGCGGGATCCTGCAGATCCACCCAGTTGAGACACAGCGGGTAACACAACAACGCTGTTTTTCCATCCTTGTAGTAAAACGGTGCGAATATTTGAATGTGATGTTTTTATATGAAGAATATAAAAACCAAGCTCTAATTTATGCAAAAGCAGAAGAAAAAGCGGGTCAATGGTTTGTAATTATAGAGCTTGTTGGACATATTGATCAATGTTAATCAGTGCTCTCATCAAAGCACCCAGAGCAAATTTTTAAGACTCCAATCATATGTCTTAACGGCACTGGAGAGATGTGGCTGTACTGCCTCTGCAGTGTTTTGTTTTGTTGGTTTTTTTAAAGTATGACTTTGACAGAAGTAAGTGCTCTTTAAACATGCAGTCAAACCTCTCCAGCTGGTGACGACAATATTTTGCAATGTTCATAGTTAATACCTGGCATTTTAACTAATGGTACCCTTCACCAGAGAACAGCAGTACGCAAGTTACGCACTCCACAGCTATTGCTCTTTCCCATAGGAACATATATTGTTCCTATAATGGATGCCAAATGTATTCTGCTCCTCCTCAGCCACAAGATGGGGAGGGGGAGAGCTCAGCCCCCCCAGCACATCCCTGCCTCCCCGGGGAAGGCAGCAGAGTACTCATCTCCCAGGCTGAGAATCCAAAGGAGGCAACACTCATCATTTCTGCACTTGGGAGCCACCTTCAATATGTTTTCCCTGCCCTGCTGCAGCCACACACTCCCCAGTGCAATCACGTACTGTGAAAAGCACGGCAGAGCTGGTGAAAGGGGGGGTTCAGGGGCTGGTTCCATGTGAGATACATCTCGGTTCCCCCCAAAAAGCATCAAATAGGAAATCCTACAAGAGGATCCTTGCAGAGACTGGCTTTTTCCTTGAGGAGCTCCTACTACATATTAGACTGCAACAAGAAGCCAGTCTTCAGACCTCTACAATTAAAGTCCTTTCAATTAACTGGCATTTATCCTAAAAATTTCAGATTATTTCCAGGCAGAAGAATTCCATGTCATTGAGCTGAAAGTGAAATAAAGGAACATTTGCAGGTGGCTAACTAAATTATAGAGGCAGTAAAGCTTATGATGGCTGAGAAGGTGTTCCTACATCAGAATCTTCTAACTTTACAGATAATACACTCTAGACAAAAAAAATCTCATATTTGGTGTTAGCCCAAAGACAGGCCTTTCATTTTATTTCAAGTCTGCCTTTATAAATCTACTTTTCAGTTATCCAAACACATATAATAAGTGTTATCTAGATCATAAAAAATCAGTTTAAATCCTGCTTGCATTCAAATGACACCAAGTTTATTCTAAAGAAGATGGCTTAGAGCACATACAGCTCTCAGTGAGAAATCAAGCCTTCTCCAAACATGAAGAGAAAAAATATAGCAAGGAATTCATCATCAGAGAGCAACGTCCAAGAGAATATGGGATGTGGATGCTGTAGCATAAATGCCCTTCTTTATGTAAGTGTGCATTATTTTAGCCAAAGCAATACGCACATGAACCTGACACAAGACGCACGTCTTACGACCAAAGCAGAGGATGCTGCCAGATCCTCTGCACCTTTCCCCACCAGTTCTCTCATATGCAAGGCTGCAGGTCTGGCCAAGGGTTGTTAGGTGATGAGAGCATGACACATCTCAACAAACACCATCACCAGCAGCTGTTAAATAACAAGTACAATGTCCAGTGCCATGCAGTCAACATGGCCAGTAATAAAGGACCCAAATGGGCTGTTTCTTTTGCATTTCATCTCCAAGAGTGAGAATGGGAGGAAATATCAACATCTCAGCACAAAGGAGCTGATTATTATTTTTTTTTTCTGAAAAAAAGATACCAGTTCCTTAGGAGAAAGGTCTCCCAAAACAACACAGTATTAAAGTGACTCAAAATTATGTCATTTTTAGCAAATGCCAGCTGTAGTGAAGAAGTAGTGAAATTACAAAGAGAAAGGAAACCTTGTGACTCCAGCAAAATGTTGTTAGGGAATTTCTACTCATGGTGATTTACATTTTATTTTTAAAGCAATAATTTAGGAGAGTGGCACTGAAACTCTGACAGGTCACAAAATATTTCCTGAATTCAAGACACAGATCACAGGCATGACATGTCCCTGTCACAGGACTGAGCTCAAGCATGTACTTTATCGTTTACCAAAGAAAAATACAGTATTTCATATTTACCTTTTGTTGAATCATCTTCAATCGGTTGTTTGAACAAAGTGATATCCTTAAAAGTACACAGGAACAAAACCACTTTTTCATGTTCATTTCTTATGGGTGCAATTTGCATGTAGAACCAAACTGGGGTTCCTAAAGCAAAGAAAAAGGTGCCATTGGACTGTGGTGTAGCACGAAGTTTCCCCAGCCTGTACACAGAATATTTCATCATTTATATGTTATTATAACACACATGTAGTTTAGGACCATATCTAGACATTTTACATCTTCCAGATCTTTTAGTTTTACCTCTGCAAAGGAAAACAACATATTCCTATTTTTACAGATTCATTGAAATGGGGAAATGTTACCAATTTAATTAGCCGATAAGCAGAGACAGGAGGCTTTATAAATCTCCATTCTGAAATGAAATATATGATTCTTCCTCTCTTGCAGGTTTTTTCCCAGCATGTCTCACAAATCTAGTGTCTGCAGGGTAGGCAGGTAAGAAAAAAAATGGATGGGTGGTATATTTGATTCTCTCTTCACATAATATGGAGCTATCAAATCCAAAACTGTTGGAGTATACTGTCAAATGCCTCAACTTTGATGCTACTCCATTATTTAAGAGGACTTGAGCTAGTCCTGACATAGATTGCAAATGTCCTATCAGGACAAATCAGGAGATTCAACTTCCTTTCTCTGTTTCAGGTCATACCCTCTACCTCCTCATTGTCCAGCCTAGTGGAGCACTCTCCCAATGCAGTTCTCTCTATTTAGCTTTTGAAATAAATATAAAATAATTTTCCAATCCTACCACTCATCAAATAAACAGTGAAGAAAATACGGAGTGGTGAGCACGGCTGTTGGTAAGCCCTCACACAGGGCTCCCGTGAGCGCTCAGGAGCTGAAACTGTCTTGTTTCCTCCTAGGCTGAAATGCACGTGGCAGCTCCCTCTGTACGTGCAGGTCTGCTCTGTAAGGGGTGAAATCCTAAAAGACTTAAAGCAATTTGCTTAGAAATACCCTGTTCACCTGCGGGGACGTGAATGTCAGAGATGCTTTCCATCCAGCAAAGCTCCATGCCCACGGCTGTGTCCCCTCCCTCCCAAACCTGCAACACCTACTCTCTGCACTATAAATGCCTTCACAGCCAGCTAATTACCGTTGGGATCTGACGTGCTTTCAGCCAGTTGACATAATGGCTTTTCTCCTGAGCTGCCTGAATGCCAGCCTGAGAGCTGACACATTGAGACAAGTCGCTTGCCCACTGTTATCCCATGGGCACCACTGCCCGCCCCACCACCCCCCCCCAAAAAAAAAAATCTCCTCTAATGCACCAGGTCTGGGAGCTGCGCCAGGAACCGCAGGATAGATGCCCAGAGGGCAACGAAACCCATTTGGACTAGGACTGCTGTAGGGAAGGTTAAAATCCACAAGGGTTCATGACAAAATTCAGCATTGCTGAACTGGGATTAAACCAGTAACTCACTAACAGTAAACTGGAGAAGTGGGAGAGCTGGAGGACTGCTTTTTGTGGTAATTCCAAAGCCATTATGCTGATTACTTGATTATCTCAATTCCCGGTTGCTAACCCAAGATAAAAGACTCTTTTCATAACTTATAAAAGAGAGCGCTGCAGCTCTCTGGAATAATACTGCACTTGCACTTATACCTGGCAACTCAGCGGCACCCTTTGAAAAGCTCTGAAAGTAAATAGGCAAAATAACCTGTACAACAGCACGGATAAAAATCAAAGACGGAGGCAAGGTGGTTACTGCTGTAGAAGCAGCAAACTGGGCAAAAGCAGGCAAAGAGGTTTCCCGAGTACTACCTATATATATATATGTATATGCACGCCTACATGGGTGCTGAATAGCTGGGTGGGTAGCCCTGAGGACTATATAAAAGAAAATGCAGTAAAGCAGAAGAAATTTGTAGCCAACTTTCAGGTCTGAACCTGAAACCTCCTAGCTGGGTTAAAATGCCAAGGAGGCGTGTGAAATCAGCAGTTGCGTGGATGCTGCTGGTGAACATCAGCTCTTAAAGATCATCTCTGTGCTGAAGGAAAGAAGGATGGGAAAGCAACCTGAAAAATCTCAAAATCTCCCTCTGCCAAAAGCATAAAGGAATGGGTGAGAACGAAACAGTTGTGACACATAATCAAAAGTACACGGCACTTCTAGACCTACAGTTTGAAAATGGGTGGGAGGGTGCTCTGAGAGCACTGTAAGCTCCATGCAGGCTGCAGGTGATAATCACAAGCCCTTCCACAGAGTAACTGTCTACGTTTTGCGGCAGTATATTCATGCCAACTGATACTATTCTTTATTTCTTTGTCTGCTCCAGTATTTAGCCTGGAGGATAAGCAGGCGGTTTCTTGAAGAACCTTCTTCCACAAGGCTCAGAATATGACAAATGGAAGCAAATGAGCTGCTGAACTGGAGCCAAAAGGTATGCCTGTTAGCTTTAGAAAGAGGTTGATGTTCTGGGCTTCAGGTGATGGAGAACCAAGCTGGCAATAGATGATATGCATCAGAACTGACTTAAGTCTGAAAAGAAAAATGAGTAGTTTTCCATAAAGTCTGACTGTAATCCTGCATAACTTATGGAAAGTATAGGCTTGGAGATCTGGGCGAAGGTGAAGATTTTATTAAGACAACTGCAGCTCAATAAATCTCTGAAGTGTCATCAAGTTCCAGCAGGCAATCCACAACCCAAAGCAAAAACTGACTGGCTAGTTACAGAAAAGTCATCAAGAGAAGGCTTTCTTCTTTTTATACTTAAATAAAATAGAGAAGAATTTAGTTCAGGACTGGCTCATGCTAGAGCAGGAGCTGCCAGCCCAGTCAACAAGAGAAGTCAGGGATGGGGAGAGAACTGGGTCTCCGGGATCCTCTTCAGAAATCACATGGACACAGGGCTTGGTGGTGCTGGGCACCACCACCTGCAAAGATACCCAGCACGAGTCTGTTCTGGGAAATTCCCCCAATATGAGGGGGTGTCCAGGTGACCTGCACAGGAAGCGGGCAGAGAAGCAGATCTAGAGAACAGACACATCCATATGCTGAGGAACTGAAAAGAGGTCATTTGGAGGGCTCTCCTGGGCACCTGCAGAAACAACTGGACTTTAGAGCTGCTCTTGCTTGTCTTTTTAATTAAAGTGTTGGCTAAAATGCTTCGAAGCAGGCAGAATTGGACATTTTCTACTGTTTAAGTGCACACACAGGAAGATTCAGTCTAAAAAGGGAAAGCAGAAGTAAAGCATAATGCATGCAAGTTTGTTTCGAGAAGACGAGGTATCCAGGATGCTCTCTTCAATGTCATGAAAGATTCATGTGAGTCTGTAGTGAAATGGGGCAGTCAGGCACAGTTAGCTCTTTCCTGAGGCACACCATTACCTCCCCTCAGCCACAGCATGCTGGGGAAACCTCCAGCCTCACCCCAGCGAGGTGCTCCATGCCAGCACCAAAGTCCACCCAGGGGGTAGCATGGCCTCAGCTGCTGGGCTCCAGGGAGTTGAGCCACAGGGAAGGCTCCCCAGCCCCACAGGACCTGCAACCTCTACTGAGCAATGAAAGCCAAACTGAAGAAAACATCTCCATTGGGATTGCTCTTGGCTTGTGTTTGACATGGCCACTGACCCAGTCAACTAGACTCATTCTGTTCAGGGTAGAGGAACCAGCTTTTCTGGAGCCTATTTCATCTGATAGTTTTTGCTTTCTATCTTGGGAAGATTGCCTATGCCAGTGGAGGAGGCTGCTCATCTCCACTGACAACAGCAGGAATTTGAACCACCAGCCCAGGAGAGATGTGCAGACTGCACAAGACCAGCGTGAGACCACACAACAGTGCAGGTTTTGCTTAGTATGTGCTATAACGTTGATAAGCAAGTACTACCCACACAGGGTAGGACAGAAAATGTGACTGGAGTCACTCATGGTTAAAACAAACTGAAGAAAATCTTCCCTGGTTCTGGCAATCTGTAAACCCAATGCCACCAAGAGGAAGGGACTTGTAGGAACTACATCTCATTAAGTTACAAAATGCCCTCGTTTTCTACCCTGGGTTATGCGCCAACTTTAGTACTCTCACCAGAGCTCGTACGTGTTGGTTTACACACCACAGAGACATCTCGACACTGCCGGGAACATCCACTCACGGCAATCAGGGTCTGGGTTCTCACTTGTGGAGGCATGGGGGTGTTTCCTGAGGAACGTGGGGGAACCTCATTCAGGATTTCTTTTCACTTAACCCAGTCAGTTTCCCTTCAGGGAAACAATCCTCAAAACTAAATATATTTTGGAAAGAAGGAGTCAGACTAGAGACAGCAGGGAACAACTACTATTCTTGGCAATCTGAACACTTGTCCTGAAAAAAGAGCTCTTTTCTTGAGTTGTCGCAACCAAAATACCCATTTCTTCTCCAAATCTTGCCCCAAATTTATCCGTATGTCAAAATGAAAATTTATTTTGGTCTATTATATACTTTAAATATGTATTATCACTCCCAACACTGTACACAAATATATACATACTGTTTTTCTTGTAGAGGAGAATTTCAAAGCAGTTTGACTCATAGTTGTCGAAAGTCTGTCTGACTTTTTCAATGGTCTTCTTGTCTGTCAGTTCACCATACATAAAACTGAAAAAGAAAAAAGGGTTCTGTTTTTTCTAGACACGCAACAACTTTGCTACAGTCAACTTAAACAGCATAAGCATTGGAGATGCTATTTCATAATAGTGTAAATTATGATTTACACTTCATTTAAATACTTAGTGTGTCACAAGGAAATCTACAGTAGTGAATAAACATGACCACCTTTTTACTGTAAGTGACAGCAAGTAAATCTACTTTAATGTTTCATTAAGTACTTTTTTGAGCATATCTTTAAGGATATATGGCTAGAAAAAGAGCTGATAGCCTATAAAACCATTATTGCCACAGCTGCGGGCTACGAGAATGTTGCTGTCAAAACAGAGAAAACTGAACAAAACTCTAAAACCTCCCAAATTTTGTTCAATCCTCTTGAAAAGGCTTCTGGAGAAAGAATGGAAGCTATTACAGGTAAAAGCTGTTGGCTGAATCGATGGCTACAAATCTAATCTTGTCAAGATGCATCTGGGACAATAAGATAATTGGAATCCTTTTACTAAATACCGATTACAAATAGAGGTAGGATTCAACCAATGAGAAGTGATGACTGTAATTCTCTGAAAATTCAGCACAGAAGGCAAGTATATGAGTTGTTCCAGCGTAGCTACATCTGCACTCTACCAAACATAACCAAATTCACCTTCATTTTTCTTATTGTGTACTGTATTTCTTTAATATTTCAGTGAAAATATGGAGAACATTTAAATGCTTTTGAGAGTCATCCCTCTCCAGACTATAAAAATGAGAATATAAAAATGAAATTTTAACTCTGCTATTTCTTGTCACTTGACCATCTCATCTTTGCATTCTTTTCCAGGTCAGACTTTCAGCTGGTGTAAGCAAACCCAACCCCCTGACCTTACTTGTGAAAGCCTTTGTAAGGAAACAGCCAGGCTTTTATTGTCATTCTTCCCTGAATTAAAAATAAGCGAAGACCACTCTGTGCAAACTCCCAATTACAGAACTGAAGGAAAATGGAACATGGGATAAAAGCTTTCAGACACTTCGATGAATATACTTTTAATTGATCAGACTTTTTTTTTTTTCTTCCATTCCTTTGTTCACAACCGGTTTGAGCTTCAGCTGAAAGCTACAACAGACAACCCTGAGAATATGAAAGAGAAAAGCTATCAGCGCCTCTGTGGTTTCAATGCAGCTTCTCTTTTATTGATCAACAGACCTCCAAAGGTTCAATAAACATTTATTTTATGTCTACTGTTCTGAAAGAAACGATAAAACAGCATAGTGGTTAGTGACTCGGCAAGCATTAAAATACTCAATGAAGGCCAGACCATGAATCTTTTCTTTATACAGCCAGCCAAGGGAGGTAAAGGGGCAGCTCCCAGAATAAGGTGCTGCCCAGCATGGGCGATGGAGGCAGATGTGGGGCATCACAGTCACCACATCCGTGTGTCGCTACAGGCGCTTCTTCACTGGTAACGCAGGGAGAGCTACTGATAAATGACACGAGTGTTACCTTTGGGATAGCAACGTAACGGAGACGCCACTACGGCGACTGACGTCGGGAAATGGTTTTACCAGGGCACGAGGCTTCATTAAGGTACTGCTTATCATTAATGTACACAGCCCTCTTTAGGAAATGCAAAACACAGCCTACTGCTCATTTTCAAATGACCTGCCTTTCCTTCCCAAGTTCAGCTGATAACCTTTTATACATTTACATGTGAGATGACAACAAAAAGAGTTTGATTTTGTTTTTTATCTATGCCTTTTTTAATGCACTGATGAGGTAAAGCAGATTGCTCTCCTGTCTGCAAGACAAAATAACAGTTTTCACGTAGCCTGTTGTGCAAGTTAATTATCTTCTTTTTATTGTTTTCTTGAGATTTAAAACAGTATTTCTCTTAGTCCTGAAGGAAAAAATAACAAGAATTTGTTGAAGTGCTTGACTTTCCATGGCTTATAATACAGAAAGTCATCATTAATTAGAGTTAAAATGACAAATTGTACTTGGCGTTCTGAGTGGTGGACGATACCAGTTAGCACTGCCGAATACAATCAGTCACCTTTATGTTTTAAATTAAGAGCAGCTTATTATTGCAGTAAACCTGTAATACTCAAATCTTACATTATTTTCACATATAAAGAGATGTTTTAAAGGTTTGTGGAATAATAAAAACATTTTTCAGAAGGTGATTTTTAACAGCACTGAAGAAACCTGAAAGCCACTCACTGTATAAGTTATATAATATCTTTGCTTATCACAGGTTTAATTTAATTTAGTCTGTCCTATTTTGTACACATGGCGGGACTCCTACTTCTTCAGTCAATCACTCTGTCTTTTTCTGCCTCATGCTTTTTGTTATTTAGTGCTTGTCGAGTGCCTTCAGTGCAAACTGTACAAGACATAAATATCAAAACCACCCTGCTACTGGGAATCTTACTACCTAGAAAATAGACTTATCAAAGAGAAACAAGACTTACTGAAACACTCAGAGAAAGGCACAATCTTAGATATTCCCCATCTCGGAAACCGACCATTTGTCGTTACAGATGCCTGGGCTGCCGCCTCCCTTTGAAAGCATCCCTTGGCACAGAAAAGCCCCATCTGAAGTTTTGTATCTGCTCTTCTGTCCTTTGTCAGGAGCCGGAGCAGTGGCATCAGAAGAGCTCCAGGTCTGCAGTGCATGGCAGGGTGGTATTTAACCGCTGTTTGTGAGGAATTACCCAGGATAGAGGACAGGGGAAGCACAGATATGATCCTTCATCCAATTTGCAGCTCTGTTCATCCAAAAGCGTTGGATGAAAGGGCATCAATTACAAAGGACAAACATCCACCCAGGAAGAACAGCAAACACAGATACACATCAATAGCTTCAAAACTTTGCAAGTTAAAGAGCAGGCACCATTTCCAAGGAGAAACGGTGCAGCTCCCTGGGTCCCACCGATGTCTCTGCAAGGTTTCCTTGCACAGCTCTGGCAGTGAAAGGAGGTCTCCTCACACACGCAAAAACCAGGTCACAGAGGTGACACCCCAGTACCAAATCTAACTTTCTTGCAGTCCAGCACACTGTACCCATCAAGGAAAAATCCCATTTCTTTGAACACGGTGGGAATGCTGCCATTAGCTTCACTGGAGCCAGGATTTCACTCGCAGGCTTTTTTTAATCCCACTTGTAATGGCAGTAAATCAAAACAAGGGAGAGCAGAGATGCTGACTGGAGCTCTGCGACTGCCTCGGTGGAAACGCTACCTGTAAACAACCGGTTCAGCACGGAGATCCAATTCCATCCCCCTGTAGAGCTGGAAGGCAGCACACAAACAGGGCCCAGCAGCAGGTTTCCTCTTGGAAAACAAAACCAGCAAACCGCTACTCCCAGCCCGGCACGAGCCTCTCGGGCACCAGGAAGGGTAAGCAAAGCAAAGCCTGGAGCAAATGCCAGGTGTAAAATGCCAGGGTAGGCCCAGTAACCAGCCACTCAAAGGGTGCCTGCTCTTCCAAAGGCTTGATGAGAACACAGAGCTGAACTGAGAAGCAACAATATTAGAAACACTGATATGACTTGCAGCATTAAACTGGGGTTTAATGTTTTACAACTGTTAGTTAACACATTCATGAAGACATACATTGTCACGACTGCAGGCAACTGGGCACGAAACAAGTGGTTTTCCGGCATGCTGGTTGATCTACTGGTGCACCTCCAGGCAGGGGTTTGTGCGCGGTTAACTGAAGGTGAGACGTGTTGCAATTGCTGATGCCCTGTTCCTCCTGGACTGTCAACTCGTCTTCATTTGGCACAGCAACGCTTCACCAACACACAAGTTCTTCCACTGAAAAATCCTGTGCATTTTCACACTCACTTATACCACTTATTCTGTATATCAGCCCCAGCTACACATGCACCTTTGGGTGCCACGTGCACCCAGAAAGAACACACATTGATTCCCATCACGTGATATTCACACAGCCCGACCCCCGTGTACACTGTGCCTTTATATAGTGCCCATGAAACTAGGGAGACTGGTCCTTCTACTGAGGTATTTCTAGGTGATTTTCTTGCCAATGGGCACATTGTTGCTGATTAAAAAGACAAAAAAAGTACAAAATCAAAGGGATTACCAGCTTGTCAGAGGACTAACTCATTGCCTGAGCTGGAACAAAAATGACTTGCACGTCCAATCCCTTCAGTTGATCCATCCCTCCCTGCGATCAGTATCAGCCAAGACCACCTCAGACTGAATATAACGCTGACATATGAGCAGCCCCAATGTGGGGCATGGCGTGGGACAGACAGAAAGACAATATGGCGAATACTCGCTGGAGTAACCAGGAGAAAAGCATGGGTGAAAGCTGATTTGATGGCACCATACCTTGTAGGCAGTGGCAAACGGATCAAATATTGCAAAATTTATAAACTGCCCTTTATCACCCTCATGATCAGTAACAACAATAAATTGAATCACAGCCTAGATTTACATTGTTTGTATCTGTGTATTTCTCTTTGGTTGGATTTTTGGCACTAAAAAGCTGTAAAAACAGACCCTTCCAAAACCTGCAATAAACGTGTGGCACTCTTATCCCAGAGCACTTGCCTTAGAACAGTAAAGCAAATATTATATATAAAAGTAATTTTTATGTATAATGTAACATAATCTGGGCATAACATAGCAAATCTGGACTGAGAACCTGATTCAGAAAATAATGTAAATAATAGCCCCAGATATCAAAAAGCTCCAATGACATTCCTCTGAGTAAGCCCAAGCAGACAGCATTGGCCTTCAAGACTACCTTCTGTTCCACAGAGCTGCACAGCTCTTCATTAGAGAGCAGCTCCAAAGACATTGCTCTGGAAGGCTACCCATTGCATGTCAGACCATGCTGGAACCTCTTCAGCTCTCCTTTAATCTGCAAAGACTGGGATGTCTCCTAAGAAGCAGGAAACATCGCACTGCATATATAACTCCGCCAGCTAAGACTGAGACACAAAAGAAGTACTAGCCATGCTTTGAGTGTAGAGAGGCCTCTCCAAAATCCACAGATGGATGTATAGAATGAAGATTAATGGGGGGGGAATAAATCTTTGCTCCCAATTCCATTTTCCACAATAATTCCTCCATGAATTTGCAACTGTATGATTCACCTGTATGATCTACTTGAACATGGTCAAAACAGGATCCTTACGAATGGTAACTAGAGCCCATCACATTCACAAAAAGCACTCACGTGCAATAAATGTTTTGGTCCCTTCAGTATTTGAGGCACAGGAGAATCATTATCATTGCTAAACCTTCACTTCCTGAACATCTCCCTACAATCCCATTCTATATTTGTAATTAATTTAATGTGCACAGACTATAAAAGGGCTGGCAGACTTACGCAGTTCAATATACAGGGTAGCAGAGAGCAAAGGGGAAAGCACGTATGTGTATCTGGGACAGCTGTGACGAGGCTATTTCCTTCAGCCCCACTGAGTATATCGACTCTGTTGCTACTGTGTGAATGAATATCTCATTTCAGCAGCACGTGCCCATCCCTTCTCCACTGACCAGTAGAGGACACCTGGCTGCACAGAACAACCCTGCACCCCCAAAGCTTCCTCCCCTTCCCGGCAGACGAGAGCAGCGACCACACATCAGCACGTGCTGCTTTTTGGAGTAGGTGATGAGTGACATCCAAGGACAGGCTCGCTGCCCGCCCCGCTCCTGCCAGCTGAAGCATCAGCTGATGATCAGTGTCTGGCAGCACCCGTCTCCCAAAAATCATCACTGTAAATACGCAGCCCCCTCCTCCCAGTACCCTGGAGGTGGTCGCGCCCTGAACGCATGAAGGCAAAACCTACACAAACTTATATCTCAGCCATTCCTTCTTGCCTCTGTCCCTCGTTTACTTTGCTCATCCGCACACGCACATGCACACGCATTAGGGATTTAGTCTTTCCCCAAAGCATCTCCTTTTAAAGGAGGCAGCAGACAAGGTGCAGACGCACGTCTAATCATAAATCACAGCCGCCCGCTCCTGAAAGACCACCAACAAAAGGAAAAAGCCATAAAGCTGCAATGCTTAGAGTAAATATATCATCAGCTTAATCACTCTCCTGGGAATAAAGATGCATTTTGCACATTACTGTGCTCTGTGTCTCTGTGTAATAACAGGGACCAACATGGGCTACAGAATAGCCCACTGCCTCCTGGCATGATAACAGGCGAATTAACAAAAATCTAGTAAAAAAAGTCTTTGAAATATATTACCCAAAACCCCACTTTCTTTATTGAATCATTAGCTAGAGAACATTCATACTTATATGAGCCAGGATAAATTTCAAAGTGCTTTACCATGTCCTGGATAAATTGCTGGTTTCATTAATTTAAAGCCTGTTTCAATACTTTAATTCCTGCAAAAACAATGCTTTTCTTACATCAGTCCTTTTCCAAAACCTCACTGTTTTTCCCAGCAGATTATATTTTTTCAAGTGCATCGAGTGGCAACAGACAGTTAGCATACCTGCAAGTGCTGCTCTTCTGCATGACGTCAGCTCGATGATATCCAGAGAGTTTACAAAAACCGTCATTACTATAAACTACGGGCCAGTCCACAATCTGGGCATTTCCCAACAAAAAACTGGATTCTGAAAAGAGAAAGAGAAAAAGAGAGAAAGGGCTGTTGTCAGTGGTAAAGTACATTTAAATCCTCTGTGTGTTACACAGCAGATACAGAGTTATTTATGATGGTAACTTCTATTGTGACGTTTCAGAGGGAACTGAAATCAAAATGGGCATCAGAAAAGAAATTGTGATGAAACAGGGTAACTCCTAATAACGTAAGTTGCTTCTTGCCTCCCAAAACACTGATATAACCATCAGTGCTTTAGCAATTCAGAAAGGATTCATTTATTCACAACATCTGGGCAAGGTATCAAGTTTGATTTTCATTTTATATGTATCTTGAAATCAACCTTAAATTAACTTGCAAACTGAGTTTCAAATACTGAACAGTATGTGTACCTGAGGCTGATGACGACTCTCTTGCTTAAGACAAGTAAATGTCTCCTCCTGGCAGGTCCCAGTCCGTTTTGCAGGACACAGCCAGCATCCCTGGGATGAGGGACAGAGAGTGCCGGGAGCCGCTGGAGAGGGACCAGACGTGCCCATCGCATCTCGTGGTATGCCACGAGCCACGCCACGGGCCACATCACGCCTCGGAGCGTGGATATTAAGTGACCCGCGTGGAAATTCAGCACGATCGGGGAACTGATGAGTGCCAAAGGGACTTACACATTGAATTAACACAAAACGGATATTGAATTTCAGTGGCAGTCTATCAAAAATGCAAATAGGTGGGTTTGGTTCATCCTAGTAACATGCATCCATTGCTGCAAATACAAAATATGGGCAGGGAGTATTTCTAGGAGGCTGAACTCAGCTTTAAATGTTGCTTCAGTCATCTGTTCTTTCAGTCAGTGCCTACAGTTTAAACACACGGACTGGCACCAACACGTCATGAGTTAGTCCTAAAATAGTTTTATTCACTAGTTTGGAAAGATTCTACCATCCCTGCTTTTAGCAAGGCGTTTCCAAAGAAGGAAATACCCATTTTGCTTAAACACAATGGTGTGGGATTTTAGGTTCATCAACACTGTAAACATTCCTAATTTTGTTTCAGAAATAATATTCTCACTTAGTAGAGGTTCTCAAATTGTAGTCTGTGATGATCTTTGGAGTTTTCTTTATTTTTACTGTTAGTTTTCAATTTCACTTTGACTGCAGCTACGGAACTAACTGCTCCCATTCACTGATGCTAAAAAGCTATTAAAATATAGCTATTAACAATCACTGCTGTATAGAAATTATAGGAAACGTTCCTTTCAGCAGTTCTTGTGCGGGAAAAAAAAATTAAGGAGATTTTTACAATTTTTCCTCGTAATAGTCAAAGAATGGTTACGCCAGTTACTTACAGACATATATTCAGGTGCGCACATTCATTTTCACATAAAAGTGACACTGGGTTTGCATAAGCTACACATGCCCTTCTCAGGGAATTTGGAACTGTGACTGGATTGTACATTATGCAAACATTATTCTGTTGAACAAGGAAAGTGTACTGAAAAAAATAGTATTTCTTTCTTTTTTTATTTATAAGCATGAATTTGGAAAAAAAAATAATCTGGAGGTTATTGGATTTTCTATGGAAAAGCAGATTAAAAAATATTTAAAAGACAACCAATGTGAGAAATAGAAGTTTAGATTTTGTGAAATCTAACACTTTTAAGCTCAAAAAATTTACCTGAATCCATCACAAATATTCTTTAGCCTAAACGCCAGCTTTAAAAGTTTGCTTTCCTACCCAAAGGGAGATGCCCTCGCTACGAGCAGCGGGAGACACGGAGCAAAGCCTGAGCATTACATAAAATGTCCCTGGCTTTCCGCAGCCCTTTCCGCACCGGGGACTCAGCCCAGCTTTCCTCAGCACAGCGCAGACACTAACACAGGCGACATCCTAACCCCTGGGAACCAAAGGGTTTGCAGGAGCACATCCCGCTGCACTGATGTCCCCCCAACACCTTGCACCTTCTCCAATTTGGAAAAGGGGAGACACCACCAGCACCCTAAACCCGCCGGGCTCCCCCCATGGTGGCCACCCTCCCACCACCACACCCCAACAGCTGGAGAGGATGGGAGCGTAAGCGATACTTAATTTCCCATCCCGCAGGGAAAAAAACCAATATTACAAGTCCTCTGGTTAGATTTGGAAAGAGATTTCTTTCTAGGATTATCTTTCACCAAAGTTTTGCTCACATAGCAAACCTGCCCGATGAGAGACTGCAATACCAAACTCACTCATGGGTGCTGTGCACATCTGGGTGCTCCCCAGAGGCCCACAGGCCAAAAGCAGATAACCCTGTTTCAAAGCCTGCCCCCCCACCCCCACCCCCACCCCATCCAACAATTTTGATTGTGTATTCCCACCACGTAACTGTTTCAGGACACAGAGTACCCAGCAGAAGACACGTGTTGCAGCCAGCAGCCAATGTATAGCATTTAATGGTTGTCTTCTATGGATTTTATACTTCTTTACACCTGAGAGTCTCAAAATACTTGATAAGGCATTCACTGAACTGATCAAATTCACCAGAAACTTGGGAGGGAACAAGACATAAAGCCAAACTATTGATAGTTCAAAAAAAGTTAAAAAAAAAAAAAAAATCCCATAAAATTAGAAAAAAATAGAAGTGTCTTTGTAGATACTAGTATTTGTAAGGTTAGATCAGATATACAGCATATGTACTAGAAATTTGACCAGAGGTTAGAATACGTTTTGGTTTGTCCCCATGAATTTTCCTTTACTTAATTGACTTCTTTTTTACCCTTGTCTCCTCAGCAAATATGGCTTATTCATCCATGCTCAGCACGTGAATATGTATGTGTGCGTCCTATTCCAACTGGGGAAAAATCTTAACTGCGGGCACAAAGCCATAGGAATCCATGTTTCATTAATACTGCTGCTCGGTGAGCAGCTTGATAAGATTTAAGGAAGAATGGGTCAGCACCTGACCCTGGGGTTTTATTGTATACCCAAGTCTCAGTATCCACACGACTCCATGGCTACCGTAGATTTTATCAGGACTCATTTTATTTTCTCCAAGACACATATTAATTCTTGCCTATTTCTACAATTTCTCCAGATCAAAACTGCAGGTAGATTTAATTTTACATTAGCTAGTCCATACCCAGCTGTAAAGACACAAACTACGTATTGGATGACGGGACGCTTTGAGAGAACCTCCTTTTTTTGGCCATAATTTCCTAAAATTGCAGAGTGAAAAGCAACACAGAGGAGTTTTTGCATCGAATTCTCTGCTGTGATTCCTTGTATATTCTCCAACATGTCTCCATTTTGGATCCTAACCTTTGTCAACTGAGACTCCTTGGTAGAGCCAGCCTTCAGGTTTCTAGGAGTTTTGTGTAGTTGAAGAAGAGACTGCTTTATATGACATCATCACCACTAACCACTTGTGAAAATCCATTTCTGCAGTTACCTCCCCTGAGGATGGGTCCTAACAGCCAGTACTGGACTAAATCCATCTGCATGCCTGACTTCCATATTTCTACCACTCAGTTACATGGTTTCCTTGCTAAGAACAGTCAATCACAGTTGCGTCTTGGGTTAAGATTTCCATCAGTCTGACGATGGCAAATTCCACTCTGTTCAACTCCTAGTTGTCTGCTTGAACCAGGTGTAAGAGACAAGGGTTGGAAAAACCTCTCCCTCTCCAGTTGCCATAGAGCAGCCTAACACCAAAGACAAGTCTGTTCCTTTCCAAACACCTGGCTGGGCATTCGTCCGGGCCTCCTTTGCCAGCAGCTCCAAAACAAGGACCCTCAGCCAAGGGTATCTTGATGTCCCCCTGTGCCCTGCTGCAGTGTGGTGAAGTCCCACAGCAGCCTCTTGGCACAAGTCAAGTCTTCATTCAAGCAGATCAGGTATAGTGAAAGACAAGTGTGCTACAGACCTGCCTGCAGGCTGCCAACTGACTTGCTCCTTCTTGAGATACGTCCATACTCATTGCACACAACAGGGAGGAAACCCACCCAGACCATAGCTGTTCACTCAGCAGCACAGGGACGTGCCCCACCGGCGTCGCTGCAGGCAAGCACTGGGTACACCTCAGTCATCAAATCCCAGGCTCACCCCTGGTTCTCCTCTTCCCCTGATGGCCCACAGTCCACATTGTAAAAGTCCTTTGGCTCACTCCAAAAAAGATCTTTGATACGAACTAACCACAGTCAGTCTTTTCTGAAGCATGGGCATGAGCCCTGCAATGCCACACATCAAGGACTGCCCCCACCCCAGGGCAGATGCCTTCTGCAAGACAGACTCAGACTCCTTTCATGGGAAAGGCAAGCTCTCCTTGCCTGCTGTCTTCAACAGATAAGACTGGTGTTTTGCACCTTCTTCAGAAGAAAAGGAGCCAGCAAAAGGTCTGCAAATTGCAGGGTGATGAGCATAGCACGGACACCAGCACTGGGATCTCCACAGCTGCCTTCCTGTTGGATTCAGTACACAAGAGCTATACTCTGCAAGCTAGTTTTTTTAAAGAATATATTATGTTGGAGGTATTCTCAAGGATAAGTATTTCTTAACAGAATTTAGCTACTAATAACTGGAAAACACCTAATTCAGCCACTATGCCTACACCAGAACATCTGAATTTACTCAGTTTTTAAGTATACCACGAATTCACTGAAAGAATTCTATCACAACTGAGATTGCCAAGGATAGCCAAAGTTATGGATGGCAACACATAAATACAGCTCGCATTCCGCAGTAAGACACCGGTAACTAAAACTTATGCAATATCTGTGCTGTGGCCCAGAAAGGAAAGTCTTCTCTCTCCATGTACAGCAGCACCCAATCTCACAAGTATTTTACTATGGAAGCTGGGAACTTGTACCCTGGTCTGCTGGACATTGGCCATTGCTGAAAGCAGGACAGTAAATCTGACAGACCAATGGTCTGATCCAGTACATGAAACTCTATGCAACTCTGTGGTGATAAAATTAACATCCAGCTAACTTCAAAACTTGTGTGATGATTATCCTGAAATGTCTGGTAATGCATTCATCCTTGCTCGGATTTCTCCAATGTACTGAAAATGCATTTCCACTTCCCATTTCCCTAGAGATAAAAGTCAATTTTTATTATTTCTAAGCTTGCGTTGATGTCATTGCTTCTACCATTCATCTTCTCCACCCATCCCCCTTTCTGATATATTGTGGAGAGCCTAAATCACAAATCTGTAGGTTGTATAAGTTCTGTGACTAGACATGTCTAAACACCAGTGTCTGTCTGTAAAAGAGCAGGGAAGCAGAGCTCAGCCAGGAGACTCGCCTGTCTCAGAGTTGCCAGATTCCTCTTAGAAAGTCAGCAGGCTTTTTATTAGCTAATATATCTCCCCTGTTTGCAAGGTTTAATACTGATGGCAAGGAATTGGGGTATTAGAGACATACAGTTAGCAAAATTTCAGGTTGGAAAACACAACCGAGGAAAACAATTGTTAAAGGCACTGTATTTGCTGTTGCTGCGCTTCTATTTTGTAAAAAGGCTCTTTTGTATAAAGGCAGCCTATGCTGTAGAGCAGCAAGCCTTTAATCTTACTCTATCTTGCAGTAGCTAATATTCAACACAGCACTGAGCCTTGTTTTGTTTAAAAAAAAAGAAAAAAACCCAGAAAGACCACAGTGTGCAAGCAATTTTTTTTAACCAACGAAATGCCCAAAGCAGTGTAAAATTCATGTTATGTAATCACAGGAGAGCAAGAACAGCTAATCATTCCAGGAGATATGCTTAGCCAAGTGAGAAATGTTGTCTCTAATCATCTTTTCTCAAGAATGCTTGGGTACCACTTGTAACCAAAATTGTTTGAATCGCCATTTCAGAATTCTGTATCATCCCAAGAAAACAGGCAACTAATCTTTTCAGAAAAGTCACCACTGAAAAGATGATTTTAAAAAATGAAGCAGTGGCAGAATACAAGTAATAATAATTATTATAATAATAAAAAGAAGCAGTGTTTCCATCTAGGAATAAACTCCTAACTCAAGCAACTTTACACCAAGCTGTCATTCCAAATTACCTCCCTCACAGCAGGGCAAGTGCAGCACAGACCTGACAGGCTCTGGGAAATGCCTGGAATTTGCCTTTTTTGCTAATGCTGTCTTCTAACAGCCCCAAACCACCTAAACTGCTGTCAGCTGACTCTCCTTATAACTACACAGGGTCAGCTTATTGCTGCAGTCTTGTCTAGACCATCTTGGAAAACTCATGGGGCTCCTCTGTGTGTGTGTGTGTGTGTGTTGGCGAGGGAGGTCCTAAAAATGTTCTCATTTTTTATTTTCTTTTAGCTCTCCTGAGCAAGCCTTGGCCCTAATAATACATATTTCCACTGGTGTTGTACACAGTGACTCCAACCGCACGCTCACGATGTTCTGCATCCCCACGGAATACATCAGGAAATCCAAAACCCTGTTAGAGGGCACTGCCCTCCGAAATCAGCCTCCGCGGGCGACAACATCCCTCCAGCTCTGGAGTCGGCTGCAGACAAACCACTGTGCTCGAAGCAGCAACCTCCACCGGCACTTTGTACGCCTTACTATAAAACCACACTGCTGTTTTCTAACAAAGCTCTTATTTCCCCGGTGTCTTTAAAGCATGCAAAACATCAGTGTCATCCAATTTATCTGGCACATTAAGCGTTGCTTGCCTGAAAAAAAAAAAAAAAAAACCTCTCAAAGGACTAACTCTTTACGTCACCTTTCCGTACCACTGTTGTTTTTATTTAATACTCATATTATGAAAATGCAAAGAGGGCTAAACCCAGAGAAAGATGCCACCATACTGATACGTGAAAATTATCTATTTCCTGCCCAAAATAAGTACTCCTCAAATAAAACAAAACATAAATAATCCAGCGTTGGCTGAAATATTAAATCCACGTGTAAGTCACTTAGCTGGGAACACAGCAGCTTTCAGCAATTTAGCAAGTGAGCTCAAGAAGAAAGATTAGAGTCCGCCTGGAACTTACCTCCTGAAAACTTAAAATAACTTTAATCATTCTGAATGTGAAAGCCCGCAAACAGTGTGGTCCCCTGCCTTTATTGTGGCACAATTTCATTGACCCCAGGAAGAGTTCTGAGTCGATAAGGACAAGAGAGCATCCCTATGAGCTGCCTGGGAAATGACATTTCATACAATTCTGATCACAGGTTCTCCCCCCCACGTTCATTTATCCTAGAGTTAAACTAATTCTCGCCTATCATGGTTATCTTCTAAATGCCACCGCTGAATGTGTTTTCTGTTAAAATTATGGAGAACACAACAAAGATGCAGTGAGACTAAATTTAAGCTGGAGCACACGGTAGCTCTCACTGAAGGCACACGGGCACCCTTGGGGAGCAACCAAAAATCAGATTTCTAGCTTTATACAAACAAGAGTGCATCCTTCACATTCCCAGATGAGAAAATCACGGTAAAAGTAGTTGTCCAGACACGAGGGGCTCCTCTTGCAAACACTCAGCCCTAAGCTAGTCCTGGCTGCGGTTTCACAGAGCCCGGCCGTATCTCAAAGCCCGTTTTGGCAGAGAATTGTCTGCCTCTCCCGTGCTCCCCTCTTCGTGCAAGCGGCTGAAGCAAAACTATCGGCAGGACGGATCCCAGCCCAGGACCGAGGTGCTGCTGTCATCAGACCCCCTCCCGCTGCCACACGTGGGTGCAGGATCAGGCCCTGGCTATCCGGGTTACCCAGGGCTTGGTGTTTAAAATAGCCAGTGACTAATTGTGCTGATTAAACAAGTATCAGAGTTTTGTGGGATTTTTTTTCCTGAAAAACAGGTCATTAGAGTGCTACCTCCAAAATCTTCTTCTATTACTTAATTTTAATCAAACCAGAAAATACTATTCCCTTAGCTGTCCAGGAGAATAACCTAAAATCCCGCTTAACCACTGAACAGTACCCTGTTAAACAGGCTAATTAAATGTATTTCCACAGCTCACTTAACTTCCTGGCATTATTCTTTGGCTGCATACTCCTTCCAACAGCAATAAAAAAAAACAAACAAAAAAACCCACTGGATGTTTACTCTAAAAAAAAAAAAAAAATCAATAATTTCATTTTTCTCTTCTCTCTCGGATTTAAACACTAACCTGGGAACGCAACAACTCTTGCAGTGACCTCTTGTGGCAAACGCTCAGCAGCGCTCAAGCCTCCCCCAGCAGAGAACAAGGTCTCCCCATCCCACCGCCCCATCCCACCGCCAGCGACACACACAGAAAGAAATGTTAGAAAGGTAGGATCCCTGATTTACAAAGCAGCTGATCAAACCTCAAGGAAATCCAGCTATTCCTTGAGCTGACGATATGGCATAATTTGGGCTCCTGAATTAACACAATGGTATAGAGGCGTAATAATATTTTTCTTTTTTTTTTTTAATAAACACATATAAAATAATTTAAAAAATTAGACCACGTAAAACTCTCCCAATATCAGCAGCAATCAGATATGCTTAATCTTTCAGCATTCAGCAAACCAACTTGAAGAGTAAGGAAAGCGGGGCGCTTGCAATTGAAATCTACTCACAAATGTCATCTCATAATGCTTCTTAGTGTAAAAATCCGCTTTGCATTGATGTGCGTATCAGCAGGCCGCCTGCAGTCAAAGAAATTGCACAAGGAACCCTCTGCCTTCGAATGCCGAAGCCCTAACGACATAAGCTCTTTGGTCATCCCTTCAGTAACTTCTTCACATTCAACTGAACTGGAGGATGGAAACTTTTGTCCCACAGTTTATAGTGTCTTTATGTAGAGATATAGGGAACTGCTGAGGTCCAGATTTTTTTTTTGGAGGATTTCCAATGACAGACATACCGTAAACTTGAAGTAACTTGCTTTAAAGAACTTTCTGCAGCATATGTAACTTAACTTGGATCAGATGAAAATGCAGCTTGTTTTAATTTAGGGGAGCAGAGCCTACGTGTATCACGCCCTGTGAGAACAATGTTTTGTCACCCTGCCTGCAAGACATCAGGTACGCTACATGGGCTAGTAAGGAGAACAGGAGAGACAATAGACGCTTTTATCTATAACACCAGTGTAATGAAAATGAAAAAGGTGTCTTAGCGCTGCAGATGTGACATTCATTTCCTCCCCCTTCCTGGGTAACCTGCCTTGACAACAGAGTCACCTGTGAAGAGGGCTGATGCCTTCACCCATCAAAGTCACGGGACCCAGCAGGGATAAAGCTCTGTCTAAAGGAGCTGATTTGCAGGAACGTGGCACAAAGCTGAAAAAGGCCAGGAATCAAATGCTAGCTTCATTACAGCTCACGGCAAAATCCCCATGTAAGCCTTATGGAGCCAAGATTTCAGCCCAATGCCAAAATACATTTGTGAACGACCTGAAAGATCCGTTTTTCTGAGGAAGCTTCTAAGAGTTATTGCACCAGAAACGATAACCAATAATGATGATTCTTATGATATAGATAAGACTATATATAGTCTTTCCCCAAATGAAGCCCCTCTTCCAGACTGTTAGCACTCCTTATTGCGTATTGCCGCAAAGTCCCAGAGTTAACCTTTTCCCAAACTCATCCTCTAGCACAAAAGGAAATTATGCCATTAACACAAGCTTAATGCTTTCGCTGCTAGAATATGTGAAGACGAACAGGTAAGACAGACAAATTTCTCTGCCCCTGTGCACGTGACTCAACTTGCCGGATGGCTCTGCACGCCGGCCAGGTCCGCTAAGCCAAGCCCTGCTCTAGAGACTTGCCCAATTCTGTACCCATCGCACCTCTGCCATGCTGAGCCAATGTCAGTACCAGCAGGAGCTCTGAATGCACTGAAGAAGACACCAATATTATTAGTAGTAACAGGCACAGAGTGCTGAGAACATCTTAGGAGAGAACATTGCCCTAAGGAAGACCCTTATTAAAAGTCCAAAATACTAATGGCAGTAAAAGGCAGTCACCTTAATGTGATTTAACCCAGTGCTCTCACAAAACACTTCTGCTTTCAGCTCAGCAAAACACCTGGTGTCCTTAAGATCTGGGGCACAGTCAAGGCTGTAGCAAGATCGTATCAATCTTTATGAGCCTCAGATAAGACCTTTACTTGCTGTGCTTTAAAAGAAAGAAAAAAAAAAAAAAATGATTGCAGAGAGTGCACTGAGATTACCCTGAAGATAGGCCTGTGTGTCCTGAGGGCTTGTCCCTTTTTACCAACCGCAGCAGTTGGTCTAAGGACAGAGCCCGCTTCTCCCCGCACACTTTGTCTCTCCTTGAGCGGAGCTCGGCTGTGGTGCGGGCAAAGAACCTGCAAAGCAGCTTAGAGGTTACCGTCCACCACCAAATGCTTTGGGAAGCACCTACAACGTGCTGCTGTCCAAAAAGCCAAGTACCTTGCTGCTCTAAAACACTTCACAAGCTCCAAGGTGTAAGGTCACCTCCAAAAGAGAGGTTCCTTGGGCAAAGGGACAACGTGGAGCCCTCCACGTCTCTTTGGCAGTCGTTCCCCTCCTTCCCATAAGCCAGAAGGGGAATGTCCAGCACAGCAGCCCAGACATCCCACCCCTCCATACAGAGGACGGAAGAGCCACGGCCACCCTGTCCCTTTCTGCACGGCTCTTCAACGTTTGCTCATGACTGACATCATGAGTGCTTTTCTCATAATTTTAACCTGATTTGTAGCCAAAGCTGGGGTGAAAAGGAAAGGTTCACAACATTCCTAAACAGAAAATGACTAAATAATGCTGAAAATTGAATATATGATTGCTTTTTAACACCAGGCTGGCCATCAGTCTAAGTCTGCACGCTGTGTTCCCACTATGTCAGTTCTGACTTTTCACATTTTAAAATTACTGCAATTTTGTCTATAAATTTTGTTATTCAGATCCATCTCTGGGAACTTTGAGTAATTTGTCTCCACCTACATTTCATTTTGAAATCATTGCTTCCATTTCACCTGAAGAAGAACCTATCTGCCAAAATACCTGTCTAATTTTTCCAGCTGTACCTGTTGCCCAAGATATTACCTCTATCAACAAAGCCCCTGGTTGTTAAGAAAAGATTTATGATGAAGAAGTGCAACAGGATTGCATAAGTGTCAGAAATCTCACAAGAAAGTGTTCTTTAACCAGGGAAGGCAATAGAAGGGCACTTTTTTTTGTGGATGCTGGAGATGTATTTTAAAAAAAACAATCATCAGTCTTTCCTTCATCCTGTTCCTCAACTTGCCAACGAAAAAATCTGTTGAAAACTGGTGAATCCAAGTATGAAAACAAATCCCAGCACACAGTCAGCAGACCAAATCCTTGCCTTGTACGAAGCACTGGCAGGAGATACTTGAACCAGATTTGCTCTATTGGATACCATTAAGTTCAGATTAAACAGTGCTGAATTGAGTGAAAACTACTATTTCTGTAAAGGACAAATAAAGTTATGTCCTGGATGACAAAAATAAGAACTAAATCACATTTCAGGGCACAGCACAGACCACTAACATGAGTTAAAACCAAATTCCCAATCCACTTTTCACTTTGTTGTCCAACGGGGCAGATTTGCCTCTGTAGCATCACGCTTAGCTATCATCGGTGCCAGAGAAAAAACACAATGAATGACCAGATCAGCATAATTTACGTTCCCAAATTAGACCAGGTTAAAAACTGGAGAGGGATACCTGCTTTTAAAGTATAATGTTCAAAAGCCTTCTGAGCTTTTCCAGTTTGTGACATCTCAAAGCTTTACTGAGCTTTCACCAGGGAGGACATGTGATTTAATTAGAGCATGATACAAAAGCATGGCAATCCCAAACCGTGTTCCCAGCTCTGTCACCAACTTGCCATATGACCTTGGGAAAACAACTGTGATGCCCTGAGCCCCCATTTACGCCACAGTTCGAAGAACAGGTTGGGAATGCCTCTGTGTGTCCTCTTCCACAAGGAGCTGTGAAGTGTAATTAAATTCCACCCAGCGCTTTGAAATTGTCAGAGGGAAAGTGCTATATAAACCCATATTAATTAAGGTTGCATTTAATATTCTGGTAAATAAATACACTACTGCGGGGAAACTAGCTCTTAGTGATCGTGCAGTTACAGAGCTTGACAGGGAGTCAGCTGCTGACCACAGAACTGACACAGGCAACACGAGAAGGAGGAAGACCCCCCCCAAAAAATGGCTGATGGCTTAACACAAGGCTGGCATTTTAACATAGAACATTTTAAAACAAGTTCTAGGTCCTCATCCCACTCCTCCTCCTGGGGAAGACAATGAATCACTAATTCACTACCTGCCACCAAAATCAGCTTCCAGCCAGCACACCAGACCACCTTAGTATGAATGTGAGGTAAATCCAGAATCGTGCAATAGAAAGGTGGAAGGGAACACTTTTCAGCACCATTTCACATCACATTAGTGTCTTGATTAATAATAGATGTGGCAACTTTTCTCAGTGCTCTGCTTTGCCCACCTTTCCCATTCACGTCCCCAGATGCACGCTGGCACAGCAGCGCTTTGGTATGCCAGGGTCGCCCTAAACTTTGGGCTGCCCAAGGAGGTATCTTCTAGCAGATGAAAAGTCGAGGTCTCTCACTAGACTTTGTGCAAACACTCGTATGTGTCAGTAGTTACGTGCCAGTGCAAAGACTACGTAAAAAAGAAAGTAACTAGCACAAGACTTGCCTAAAGCAGCATCCACATTAATACACCTAGAGAGACCGTCTGCAAGTACATTGTAACTTTAACAGAGCCACATACAGTGCTCTTGACCAGTGCTTTGCATTGGATGAAAGGGTAAAATTAACTCCAGCAGCAAGGAATAATTCGATGGCCACGGGTCCCAAACCAGTCCTGTAAATATCCACCTAACAGAGAAGCTGTAGATGAGCAACCGCAGACAGTTCTTACATATTTGCTCAGCCACAGGATTACCATTGTCCAAATCACAGTCACTCCCTCATCCTCCTGCCCCGCACCTTTGCCACAGACTTAGACGTGCCACAGAATTGCAGACTTTGAACCACTGAATGACAATACTTGCAAGCCCAATTATTAGAGAACTAAAGAACAAGGAAAAAAATGACCCAACAAGCGGAGAGGATACTAGAAATGTAAATAATGACTACTTATTTTCAGAAATGGCTCACAAAAACAAAAAAAACTACGAATTCATAGTACCGATAACGATGTAAGAAGTGAGGGGGCCAGGGAAAGGACCGCGGAGGGCAAGGCTCCAGCGGAGCCCGGCGGGGCACGGCAGACCCCGTTCCTTGAAGGCACCGCTTTGGCACCGACCCACCAGCGTGGCAGCGGGCGCGGCGGCTCCGCGCTCCGAGGGATGGATGGACGGAGGGATGGACGGACGGAGGGATGGACGGACGGAGGGATGGACGGACGGGATCTCTCACCGCTTGAGCGCCGGACAATGTTCTCCAGGAAGGTGTTCTGCGGTGCCACCAGCCCTCTCTTGCCCCCCGGCATCCTGCAGCGCCGGGCTCCGGGGCCGGGGGTGCGCGGCAGCGGCGACAGCGGCGGCGGCGGCGGCGGCGGGGCGGGGGGGGGGGCCGGCGGCGGCTGGTGCGCCCGGTGCCCGTGAGTCGCGCAGGGGCGGCCGCGGCCGCTCATGGTAGTGGCGCCCCCGCGGCGGCTGCAGCGCGGACTGGGGCCGCGCCGCGCACGGCGCCGCCGAGCGCCGCCGCCCGCACCCCCTGCGCCTGCGCGCCCGCCCCGCCGCGGAGCCGGGCCGCCCCGGGACGCGGGGGGGGGGGGGGGGGAGGTGGAGGAGGGCGGAGCGGCGCGGAACGGTGCGGAACGGCGCGGAAGGGAGCGGAGTCCGGCGGGGGTGCGCGGCCCTTGCCGTGCCCCGCCGAGCATCGTCCCCTGGCTGTTCCCGAGTCGGGCCCTCGGGGAAACCCCTTCGAAGTTTTGCTCTGTCCCCCGGAGCGAAACAAACCAAAAAACGCCCTAAGCCCCTGCCTTTTCATCTCCGCAGTGGTTTGTAAGACAGCATTCCCGTGTTCTCCGCGGCTGGGGTTTGGGGAAAACAGACTATGAAATGCTCGACGAAGGTGGCTGCATTTTGCCCGCAAATGATAACCATAAAGTGCAAGGTAACATGTAAAACACCAGCCTTTCGTGAAGCCATCAACCATTTTTTTTTTTTTTTTTTTTGAGGATTCCTCCCTCTCCCAGTGAGAGCAGCTGTGAGGGGGAGGCAACAGGAGGCAGACTTGGGGCTGGAGCCCTCTTTTCCATCATTTTGTTCAGGGACCCAGCTCTGCCGTGCTGCTCCGGTGCCGGAGCCCCAAAGGAGCAGATGAGTCAGTGCAGTGAGACACCACACGCCGATTTCTGTGTTAAGCTCTTCCCTACTCTTGACCCAGCCGCCTCTCTCCCTCCAGCCTTTTCATCACTCGGGCAGTGTCTTTTAAAGGTACGGACAATAAAATCCTGGAAGGAATTTCTCCACCTATTGCTTCTGCCTCCGTTAATTTTGCATGCAGCTGCAGACTTAGGATCGTAGAAGGAAACAAGAGATGGAAAATAGCTGATTGTGGAGGCAGTCCCTGCCAGGGCAGGAGCGTTCCCTGCAGAGCGCATCCCGGTGTGCTGCACACTCCTGCCGTAGCTGGCACAAGCAGCAGTGCTTCTCCCAGAGGACACTATTCCGCTGTGGAAAAAATCTTCCCCCCCCCCCAGCCTGTTTTCAGCACCTCCTCCTTCCCGTGTTTTGGGTCTCAGTCCAACAAGTCACGCTGAGGTCTTCTGCTTAAAGTTTAAAATGCATGTTTAAAAGGTCTACCACCCCGGGAGCTGCTGCAGGAGCAGCTCTTCCAACCTGGTGCCAGGAGTGCTCGGGCAGCCGCTGAAAGGAAAAGGTCCGGATCTGCTTTCATTTAAACAAGTACAAATCAGGAGCAGCTCCATTACAATCCTCTTGTGAACGGCGTTAGAAAACTAGCTTGAGAGGTGAACCAGACCCTATTTGTCAAATACTTAGCCCTCGCAGCTCTGAAATCTTCAGGGCTTTCCTTGGAGTGGGGTGGTTTAAAAGATGCTCCTGCAGAGCCCTGCCCCAGGGAAACTTGACTCCTGGTAATTGGGGAGTGGACTGCAACACCTTCATTTCTTTCAAGTGAGCAGAAGCCATATAAAAACATCTGTGCACAGGCAAATACAATTTGAGTGATCTATCTGTACAGTGTTGCCAGGACCTCTGCTCCCCAATTCCATCTGTTCCACCTAATTTGAATTTTTCTACTCATTTCCCATCCTTGTTTTGAAACCTCAATTTGCCTACTTACCACGCACACACATACACACATTTTTGTAATAACACATCAAATCCCCTCCTGTTTTACCCTTTCTACTAAATTCCATTGTGGTGTGGCAGTCATGTCCAAGAATCACGTCATTCTCCCAACTTCCTCTCCTCAAGTTCAGATCTCACTATTAAGGTTGGCTGCCATATTTCCAGTGGCACTAATTAAACAACAGGTTATGGAGAGGGACAAGCTCCAAAACCGTATCTCTAAATGCCACAGCTCTCTGGTGTGTTAGAAAGGGCAGGACATGTGATGGGATGCTTGCCTCCCGTCGAGCACTTACATCGATGTAGCAAAAAACTCTGGAGGACACCTCTTTTTTTCCTGAAATGCTGGGTGAGGCTAAAGATAGCCTTGAAAAGAAGAGTCTGGTAAAGAAAGCAAACTGGGAACCGCAATGAGACTCTTGTCTTCTTTTGGGGATCTTCAAATTGTGCTTGGAAACAGCGTCAAGGCACCATGCAGGAAGCTGTCAGAAAGGTTTGAGGTCAGTGTAAGTAAGAAAAAGGCAGCTAAGTCATTTCTTTCCAAATCAAAAATATCCCAGTCTCAACCAGCTGTTCTAAAATGTGGCAGAAAATCCACTGTGGTTTAAAATGTGCTTTTTTTTAATCCCAGAATAGGTAAATCAATACAGTTTGAATTTTAGGGAATTAAGTAGTTGTTAAAACATTTTAAAAACATGTCTAAGCTAAATGTAATGACATTCCTGATTGGAGATCAGAGGATTCCTAGTCCTTCTTTCTTCCCAGCTTTTAAACTTTTTTTCTTTAAGCAAAGAAATTAGTTTACCTTTGCTAAATGGAAAAAGGCTAAAAGAGAATGAGCACATTGCTGTACCAGGGTAAAAGAGTATTCACAACTCCTTCCTCTCTGCTTCACCATTTCTTTTCTTCTAAAATTTGAAACACCTTCTCAGGGTGGTTTACCTCTTTACTGGTATTTCTACCAAAGGCACAATACCCCATGTCCACCAAGCAATGGGCAAACATCGACTCCCACAGCAAGTGGAGGCAGCGCACGCCATGAAGTTCAGCTCCATCTGGTGAAGAGCTGACCCTTTGAATCTAAGCCTACAGGAGAGGGTTATTTTACTTCAGGGACTATTAAACATTTCAGAACTGGTTCTTATCCACAGCACGGAGCTTTATATGTATCCTTCATGAATTTATGAATGGAAGAATCATCACCTGGGACTCAGGGGGCTCCTAGAAAACAAGTCAGGCACTGATGCACCCCAATGGCCTGAGTCATTAAAACATGAGCTGATGAACCAATTCACAACATTGCCTTTGCTTTCAGTGTTTGTATGTAATAAGGTGAGTCAGGTTCCCTGGGACTGCTATGGGCACCCGGTGAGACCCACCCACATAGGTCTAAATGCATTGTGTGCAGAATTGAGTGAGAGGACACCCTTGGCAAGGCTCAGAGCTGTTTTCTAACCCAGGCATACACAGAAGACTTCCCATTCTAAAAAATCATAACCAAGATGACCACAAGCTTTGGTTCTAAACAACACAATTTGTACAAGGCAGCCTATGAACTCCAAAACTAGCAATGTTTGATTTCCAGTGTTGTGGCTCATGACTTACAGGTGTACTGCTGGAACAAGAGCTCAGGTGGAACACATGCCAGAGGGAGACGATGTTTGAAGCATGCTAACTGCAGGAAAAGCAGGTAGAGTTTCCTCCTTGAAGCCCAGAGAATCTACAAAGAAGAATGTGACAAAAGAGACTTTTCTGGTATCTAATGAGGCATGAGGTCCTTAAATCTTTCTGCATGGTTAAAGTACGCCTGTTGTCAGAAACTGGAGCGTGACAACAGGTGAACTCACACTGCAACTTTCTTCTCCTCAGCAGGGAGGACTTTAAGGTCAATTTTCTTTTATTGGCTCCAAAACACTACCCAAGAAGTGTGCATGGGACTCGTCAGAAATCTGCTGGAAGCAAGTGTCTCTGAGCCCACTGTCCCTTCACCAAGTTTGAAAGTTACTGAGGGGGTGCCAGCAGATCTGCTCATACATCTGACAGCATTTCTTCATTTCATTCGGACAGTAGCCTTCAAAAAGGAGGAAATACCTCTGCTCATATAAACAGCTGATAATACCAAGAAAGAATACTTACGAGAAAAAAAAAAAAGAATAGGTGGGAGGAGGGAATAAATTAGTTTCTTTCCTATTATTTTTTCTTTTGCTTCTTCCCCCATTAGAAATTTGAAAAAGCACTTTGACGGACAGGAAATCAATAAAAACTTGACAAAAGTTGTTGCTTTTGGTATAAAAATTGATGGAAAATATCGATGAAACCTCAGAGCCAAAGTGCTTGCTGGTGTCTGATTTGTCACTGATGAGAATTGTTCATTCTCTGTTGTATTGCACAAGTAAGTCTGGACAGCTAGACCTGGAGGTTGTGGATCTCCCATCCCGTAGCCCCTTTGGCAGTCCAAAGCAAAGGGATGCGGAACTTGCATGAGACAACAACATTCAGAGAGGGCTGGACAGCTGAGTCGAGCACACAGGAATCAGGAAGAATTAAGGCTTCCTGTGTATCGTGCACCTAGGATGCACTCAGGATGGTGCTCAGGGAATGGGCAACAGCTAAGTCTTTCCCCTTTTTACTTCTCATTCAGCATGGCCCTGTGCCGTATTCCTGGGACACCAGCCAACCTCTACTCAAGTATGGCACAATTAATTTCTTCGTGGCGCTCATCACTAATCTGCTGGTGCTTTGTAGGCATCAACGAACATCTTCTGCATTTTACCTTGTCATATGGGGATCAGACAGGAAACTGGGGCACAGTGTGATTAAGGTCAAAATAATCTGGTAATTCGTAGTGTCCAACTTGAGACATCCAGGATCCTATAGCAGAGGAGTTCCACTTCAGCAGAAGACTACATATTCAGTGTCCGGTGACTTCAATTACAATTGCGAGAGCAAAACCTTTCTCCAGATTGCAACCTGTGTATTTCCCATGAGCTTATGAAAAAAACAGGAAGCACAGGCACTGGGAGACATTAGGTTCAAGTGACTTGCACAGTTTCATGGAAGAGCCCAAATTTAACGATTCCAGGTCTTGTTTGTTTTTCACATAAGATTTTTTTATAGACCTTGCCTTATTGCTTCACACCTTTCACTTTCTCTAATGAGCACACCAAAGGTATTACAGGAAGAAGTTGCACAGAAGTTGGAAGCCAGTGGGGGAGATGTATATACACACACATATGTGAAATATTGTGGGGAATGTAACTGAGGACTGTGTTGCAATGAATAGACATAAGGGCAGAAGCAACCCAACCATCATATAGGCATTGCCTCACTTTGGAGGGCTTAGAACCCCCAATTTTACTTTTCCACAGGCTTTTCTTTAGCCAGAGTCTGACACTTGGGGGGAAAAAAAAATCCCTTAAAATATTATCATTTTATTAATGTTGTTTTTCATATTCCTTCACCTGCAAAGTCTGTGCTTCAGTTGTTACCAGTCCAGCTGTGCAGTCACAGGGAGCCATTAAAGCTTCTGGAATGACCTAAAATAACACCTCAAATTTAACAACATCAGAACTTTCAAAGTCCATTATCACAGCACCAGGCATGTGCTGCAAGGTCCAAACCAAGACCCCTGTGGACTTTCTCCCTGGAAAGAAGAGAAGTTCCTTCTTTTAAAGGTTACAGAGATCGTATTTCTAACCCTGCAAAGAAACCATTACAGAAGCTGCAGCACATTTATGGGCAGAGAAACATACAGTGATAGGAGTGAAAGTTTTCATGTCTTTCAGACTTTCAGGAGAGAAGAGGTGAGGATCTCAAACTCCTGCTTGGAAAGGAGAGGAGGAAAGGGTCCTCTGAGGTAACCTAAAAACCCAGTAAGACCAGTACCACAGGATGGCAGCTGCAAACAGAAGCAATGTTTGGGACTGGGGTAGATGGGACACAGTCACAGAAGTCAGTGGTGTAAATGGTTGGTGTTCAGTAGGTCAAAAGGGTATGTGGAATATGGGGAGGAAGCATTATTCCAGTATAAAGACAGCAAACGTCAGCACTGAGCTTAATCACTAGGGGTTCTAATGAGCCTGTGGCAACTTTCCCTTCCAGGGTTTCTTCCTGAGAAATAAGGTGGTAGGAACCAGTAATTTATTGTCAGGCTACAGAGATAAATCACCAGATTAATTACAGAAAGCCAAGGAAAATAGACTGATGTCCTTCTTTGCTTACTTTTTTTTTTTTTAAAGGGGAAAATATTTCTACCCACAAACAGGTAATGCCTGAAATAACAATCCTGTGAAGATGGGATTACAGAGTATTCCCGTGCTTCAAAATCATATTCTTCGGGTTATTTCTGCCAATAGCTGAATCACCACAGAAAAGATTCAGAACAGGAAACAATCCACAGTTTATCTTAGAAGTGTTTTGCATTTAAAGTAGCGTCCAGCTAAAAACACCTCACGGAAGCTTCTTCTGTTTCTCTTGGCCTTTTTGCCTAATCCTAAAGTTTTTATAGCCCCCAAAAATTCTTGCAGATGTGGTTTGAGGAAATCCATAACATGGGCAAGGACTGCTGGGCTTACAGGTCCTTCCTGGGCCCGGTTTACAATACACACAAACCTGCTGTTGACTCCAGGGTGCAGTGCTGGCGGGGGTCTTTGGACTGCCTGAACCAGCGATAAATCCTGGACACTGCAGCAGGGGCAGGGAACTCAGAAATAAATGGTATCCTAACAGCAGAAAAGGATATTTTTTCAGGCAGCAGTGGATATTAGTCTGGATTAAGTCCCAAACAGCATGATATTGCCCCTCGCACCCCCACAGGTCCCAGTCCCACCAGTGGGGAGCTGGGGTGGTATGAAACGAATAGCTGCAAATACCCCCACTCTTCTTCTCCAGCCACGGTCATGCGTGGGGGACAGGAGGAAAGCAAGAACTGCACTGGAGGATGGAGCCATTTTATGCATCGGAACTGTCTTTCAGGCTTCCTGCAGACTCAAAGACGTGGATTGCTTCACAGGCTATGGTCTGACCATGTTTCCAGGCTTTTGAGGGGACTCCCAAGGGAAGAACCTTTTCTTTGTTAAAGAAGTGAAAGCTGAGAGTCTCTAATCCTATGCTTCCAGGAGCTGGGGCTCTAGGTCTGATCTTGGCTCCTTTTTTTTGTTGTTGAACATGGTAGCATGCACATGTGGAAAGCATTCAGGAAAGCTGCAGTGGTGGGAGGGAGGGCAGACCAACCAGCCATCAGTGGTGCTCGTGGCAAAGGCTGTGGCAGGCAGGACAATCTGAGACAGACCATCACCTCATTTTCCTTCCCAGAGATGTTACGAGTTATTCCCATGTCTGACATGTCTTCTGGATCCTTTTCTATCTGAGAACTATGTTGGGTTCTGGAGTTTCTTCTGAAATGAGCAGGAGCTACAGAAAAAAATCTTCTCCAGAACTAGAAGTCCACTGTGTTCACCACATTTTACTGTTACAGGAATGCCTCTGAGAGCCTGTGGATTGTGCATCAAGTACACTAGAAAAATCTCAAGACTTTTTGGCAGCTGAAGCATCAACACAAGTGGGTGACATTAAATTGTCCTGAAAATTATGTACTTAAAAAAAAAAAACCCAAGAAAAAGGCTTTAAACGCAGTGTTTGCTTCTAATGTAGGCAATCTAAGTTAAGCATTTTGTGTGTTTTGGGTAAAAAGTTGTAATAACAGTGATGCATTTAAGAACAAGGTGGTTTTCAATTTTAAACCTATTTATAAGTGCTTGTTTATAAAAAATGTCTTTGAGAAGGAAATTACTTACACCAGGGCTTAGTTCAACTGAGGGATTTTTTTTTTAAGAAATTGTCATTAGAACTCAGCAGGGGGCCAAATTTTGAGTTTAAACTTATTTGTTAAAGCTCGTGTACTGGAAAGCCAGAAAGTTTCAGCAACACACTGTACCTACGTGTACATGTACTGGCATGGTTCAGTTTGAGCTAAAGACAGGCAAAAAAATATTGTTCTATAGATAGCAAACTAAGAACAGTTGGGCTAGCAAAAAAATCAGGGTGGAGCCCACAATCAGACCCAGATCCTCTTATTGCCAGCCTGATGCTTCATGCACCTGCCCAAGACTCCTTTTCAGATGGAGAGAAGGATGACACCAGAGGCAGGTCTCCACTACCCCTTGCTCTCATGGTCTTTCTCCTCACAGAGATCTGTTGGACATGGAAACCTTAATTTCAATGTATGGTACTGCAAAAACAATTACCTGTGGATGCATCAGATGACAGAGGAACTGATCATTCATGTCATTCTGAAAGGCAGCTGATTGTTGTCCCTTCCGTACATGTTATCCTTCAAGCTATGTCTAACTGGAATAGGGGAAAAAGATTGATTAATGAGTCCCTTTTCCTAACTCCTAAGGCAAAAGATCTGCAGGATAACAGCATAGATTCCCCAGTAAACATCTCATTCACCTAAAGTTTTTCACTGAGCCCAATTCTAGTGTGGTCTATGCACAGTTTACTTGTCCAGGCTTAGGATGGGTGCTAGATGGCTGTCCACTTTTTCTTCTTTAGATTAATTCTGTGCAAGTTTTCATATTGCTTTTCACAGAAGCGGAAAGAAGTCCTTAGATTGGTATGTTTATAATAGTGATTCTTCAGAGAAGTTAAGAAACTTAGCATGGAATTGCCTCTTTTTAGTGCAATTAATCTCAACCTATCACCTATCACCTCACTGGCACTTTTTTCTGTTTTCTCACATTAAATTTTATTAGGATTTGCTGCTGGCTCTGCAGAAAACGTAACATAGAAGCAGAATCTGCTGACACGCAAACCTTTCATAGCAAGTAACACGGCTGCTACTCCAGCACTTCTTTGGAAAGCGGTAACATCTTACATGACTAATTGATTAGCATGGAAGAGGTGTCCCTAATTTGCTGTTCTATTGGATACACAGAATAACACAACTCTTCACTAACACAAGCAGGTCCAACAGATGAGATGCTGTTTAAAATGCAGTTCAGACTGATTTAAGTATTGAAGGACACTAAACTCCACTTTATGAGAAGGAAGGATGTGCCAGGGCATTGACCAAGCAACTTTCAAAAAAAAAATTATCTTTCTAGATAATCTGGTTGCTTCCCTTAAGACTACAAACATGCCAGGTAAGCAACATAAGATAAAACACACTTTGGTTTTTATAGTGGGTGGCCAGACTGAAGCCTGCAGATCTTATACTGCCTGCAGCGCCTTTGGACTATGGAAGAAGTCTTAAGGTGTGCTGTCCCTCAGAGGCAAGTCGCTGCAGCTGAAGCAGCTACAGGGCCCCCCCTGGACCAGGACACACATCCCAGCGCTCAGGAGACCAGAGCTGTCACCAGTCAGGGGCTGAAACTGCAGCTGCAAATATTATCATGCTCTAACCATTCCTCAAGACCTTCTTACTACTCTAGAAAGGTGCACAAGAGTGACAAAAGACCTGCACCACAGATATCACAACTGCTTCTGAGTCTGGCACAAAATGAGACATCAAGACCAACACATACATATAAGCACAGGGAGCTGCTCCCAAGCTTGGGCCAGAGTAACCCAAGGCCATCTTTGGAAGAGGTCTGCAAGCATCAAAGTGGGATTTAATTTTGTTACTTGGCACCTGGGCTCAAGTCAGACTGATATATTAGTTCTCCACAATCCCTGATTTGGAAATCCTGACCAAGAACTTTAAAATGCACTAGCGTACAGCCACAGCAAGCTTTCAGGCTTAGAAATTTTGCAGACAAGTTGCAGCCTAGCACCATCCACTCACTGATATAAGTACCAGGCTGCAGGAGATGAGCAATGCAAACTACAGGAAAGGTATCCTGGAAGGACAAAAAGACAACTTACTCCATGGCTGATAAGTTGTTCAGTACACAGATCCAAAAAACAGATGGTGGGGAGGGGGAAGAGATATGAGTAAAGAAGTGAATACATGAGTGTTCTTTTTATTGATGAATCTGTTCCAATCGTCTCCCTAGCTAATGACTCTCCTTTTTCAAATTACAGGCTGCTCCTGTGTTGAAGACTTGAATGGGAAATTCACCTCTGAGCATTTGGACTTTAGTTGGAAAAAATCAGTGTTAACATTAAGAAGACAGTCAGATATATGCAGAAATAGGAGAAGATTTCAAGAGGAAGCTATTGTAGCAATTACCTTTTAGTAACTTAAACTTTGACATCTTTAAGAGTTTCATTTACTTATGCAAGCAAACCTACAATCTGATAGAAGCAATTAAAACCAAGCCGCTTCTTAGAGTGCATTGAAGGGAGTCTGGGCTGTCCTTCTCATGTGGATATGGCACTTAAAGGAACTGTCTGTGAGCCCGTGCTCTGGGATGTCTCCCACAACTTGTTCAATAATGCAGAGCGGTCTATTAAGATCCAACACACAAACTGGTCAACAGGCGGAGGTCAGAAACAGCAGGCAGCAGCAAATCAGACACACAAGCGTTTGTACCCTCCTTGTGCTTTCCTCCAGCCAACAAGGCTGAGAAATGCTCCGTAACCCCCTCTGACCTGTACTCACATGCAGAAAACCCAAATGGAGCCAAGTCCTGCCACAAAGGAGAGCGGTGGGAGAGCAGTACAGCCCCTGCTCTGAAGATCAGTGCAGCCAGTACATCAGAGCAACCCAGGAATTTGAGACATGCCTCCACTAGGCACTTCCCACTGCCAACAGAGCAGTTTGGGGTTAGGCGCCCTGGCGAAGACACCGATTGAATGCACATACCATTAGGACAAATGCTTGGGAAATGTCCAACCCTCCTTGCTTCAGGCACCTAAAGAGACTTGCTGAAAACTATACCTTACCTTATCACCTGCAGGCTTGCACAGTTATATCCAGTTTTCTCAGGCAAATGTTGTGTTTTACTTTATAAACTCCCATACCTCTGCAGCACCCTGCTACAGGACTGGCTGTTTGCAGTTGTACCCCTTGTCCTGGTTTTAGCTGGGATAGAGTTAATTTTCTCCCTAGCAGCTGGCATAATGCTGTGGTTTGTATTTAGGATGAGAACAATGTTGATAACACACTGATGTTTTAGTTGTTGCCAAGCAGTCAAGGACTTTGCAGCTTCTCATACTGCCCTGCCAACGAGAAGGTGGGGGGTGACCGAGAAGCTGGGAGGGGGCACGGCCAGGAGAGCTGACCCAAACTGGCCAAAGGGATATTCCATACCATATGACATCATGCTCCGTATAAAACTGGGGGAGTTGGCCAGGAGGCAAGGCGGCTCAGGAACTAGCTGAGCATTGGCTTTGGACGGTGAGAAATTGCGCTGTGCATCACTTGTTTTGTATATTCTTTATTATTGTTGTTATTATTATTATTAATTTCCTTTTCTGTCCTATTAAACTGTCTTTATCTCAACCCATGAGTTTTCTTTTTGATTCTCTCCCCATCCCACTGGGAGGGGGGGAATTGAGCAAATGGCTGTGTGGTTGTTTTAGCTGCTGGCCAGGTTAAAACACAACACCCCCCTTCAGCTTCGTTCTTGCTAGATAAAAATGAACCAGAGTTCTCTTGCCTACAGGAGTACAAAGGGGCTCAAGGGAAGGGAGACACTGTGTGCCACTGATCCAATTAGAATTTCTCTTAGCTGACCATGGGGGACTAGAATTACTCACAGCATCCCAGATCCGCTGGCAGGCAGAAGCTCTGCTACTCCTGGAGGTTGCTTATTTGTTTACTTTACTTCAGAATTATAACATTACTTCACTTTGGAAGCAATTAAAGTTATTAGGTTATGTAAAACCCATTTTAACATAAGGCAGGTAATTAAATCAACTTCTTGAAACTTAGAGCATCTGTACATTTTTAGCTAACAATTTGTTTTGACATTGCTTTATGAAAGCACTTCTTCTCAGCTGTATTGCCTAATTATTTAGCATCTACTTCCTTAACCTATTTCTGTATTTCCAAACGCAGCTCAGGTTAACCACAGATTGTAGAAAGCATTTCACCTAAACAGTCATCCAGCTGCTTGGGTGTGACAGGAGCACAGAGCAGGCTACAGTTTTCTGACTTCACATGGGAAGAGAAAAAAGTTGCTTCTATAATCAATGCTATAAATATAAAAAAACCACATCTCCCTCAGAATGTGTATATTCATACTCCTGCATAGGAGTATGAATGGTTGTAGCCGTAATAATTACCTCTGTAATAAATATTACTTTCATTTTCAAAGACCATAATTTGTGCTGTAGTCCCTCACTAAAGTCCTTTGCATTCAGTAATCAAATAGGTTTTCTCCATAACGAAGAGCAGCAGTTGACTGTGTACCGCTGAATCTAATTTCTATCAGAAAGATATAATTGCAGCCTTACTTTAATTTCTGGTTAGAAAACTGAAAATTGTCAATACAAACCAATTTGCACCAGAAACACTCATATTTTTCAAGTGCTTTTTGAGCTGCAGATCATACAAAAATCATCTGGTTCTTAATTACATCAATCTCACTTGTCTTCATCTCCAAACAGACACAAGCTAGACCTAAAGAAAACAGAATGAACTTATATAGTTACTAAATCTTCTGGAAAAACAGAATCCTGTATCTTTTGTAGGATACCAAATTCCCATCCTGCTGTTTTCAATCAAACAACTTAGAGACTTTTCTCTGCTAGGAGCAGAAATACACATTTAATAAGCATAAACCTAATGCCCCCTGTTGGTTATGTATAGCTGGGAACACAGCCAATGCATGTAGGGATTCCTCCATCTCCTACTGCTAACAAAAGCATTGTACAGAACATTTAAGATTTTACGTGGTCACAGAGATTATACTCCCGATTCACCTGGATGGATTTCTCACACAGGCAAGGAGCCACATCCTGGTACACGTGATGCTTCTGTGCCTACAAAGCTAGCCCTAACCACAGGACTGCTCTGTAATAACCTGTCCCGCAGGCTCAAACGCTGCACGTGGCAGTCAGCAGTCATATAGTCTCCAGCCTCTGTGTTACCTGTTAGAATAAGCCAGAATACTAATTGGAGGTCAAGTGTTTAAAACAAAAACTACTTGGGGTTTTTAACTTTTCTATAACATGTTTCGGTAGGTTCTGAGGAGACACCCAAACTGAAAACTAACAGCATCTTCAGCTGGGTAAGTTTTCTGCAGTCATTTCATCCCAAATTTGGAATTGCCCTTTATTTAAAAAAAGCCACAACAACAAGTAAACAGAAATACCCAAAATGAAGTAAAGCTTTTTGACCAAAAAATTCTTTTGCCAACAGCACTTTTTCTGTTGACTGATGTGCTTTGCCCAGCTCTGGACAGCAGAAGACGCTAAAAGACTCCTACTACCTGTGCTCTTAGAAGCAGTAACGGAGCCAATAACACTTCAGAGGTGAGAATCACTTCTGCAAGTGACAGGAGGTTGCTTGTACCCATCTCTGTACCTTCGCCTTTCAGCAAGGATTACTGCCGGCTGCCCGCAGCTGAGCACTACCTGTCCCTCCTAGCTGGCAGCCACGTACCCAGGAGGAGGGTGTCAGACTAATCCTCCATAGCTGGCTGAGCACCTGTCCCCCAGAAAGACACCGCTCAGTTTGGAAGTAATAAATAGCTCAGACCTATGCAGCAGAGCAAAACGCAAGACTATTCCCTTGTCCTGACCTGGAAACAGCATCAGAATTGGTGACACGCAGCAGGAATTAACCTACTCTCACGTTTTGCTGCAAATACTGCCATTAAAATATTTACATTTGTGAGGAGTGCTGTGCTGTCTCCTGTTCCTTGAGCCTATGATGCTACAGGCTCTGGGTCCATTAGAAAGGAAGTCCAGAGCTGGGTATCAGCAAATGCCAGCCTCCTCCTGCAGACATGTCTGGTCTCCACCGTACAGATGGCTAAACTGCCCAGAGCCTAAGTGACCTCCAGTGTTACACTGTAAAACCACAGCAGAGCCAGGAGCAGGAGGCATCAATCCCATTTCATTCCCTTACCTTAGCTCCTGGAGCAGCTGGGGATAGCCTTGCCTCCATCTTCAGGTTAAAAGCATGCTGGTGATAGCAGGATTAGGACCGAGAGGGAAAAAATAGATTGTTTATGAGATGACAGAACATTGAAATGCAGGGGAACACCAGGAACCATTTTGTGACTGCTGGTAGCCCAGCAGGTTCCTATTGCTGGTGTGGTGGGGCCTTGGGTGCTCCCTTCACCCTTTCTGAAGGAATGGAAAAGAATCACATGCTTAAATGAACCTCATCTCCCTCAGCCACACCACACGCAGCCAAAACCAGTACCTTTGGCTTGTCCTGCTAAAAGGACAGCGGAGCTATTTCTTGCTGCTTGCCTTGACCCTCCGCCCCTGGCTGGCAGAGCTGCTCCTCACCTGTGCTGGGTACAGCTTTTCTCAAGCCACCCGGTTCACCTCCTGCCAGGCTGTAAGTGGCACCCATCCACAGCAGGTTCCTGTGGTGCTGAGACCCCTGGGCACCCAGGATGAGAGCCCATGAGCCCCCCAAGTGCCACCCAGCCCTGCAGAGTACCAAGTGTCACCTAAGACCAGGCACCAAAACTCTTCCTGACTGTGAAAGGTCCCTGGAGCTGTGCCTCTGTGTGTGTCCACAGCAGCCATCACCACAGTGACATGGGGACACTGTCCCTGGGCATAAATCCCCTCGGGAGCTCTGTGGGCTCTAGCACCAGCCATGCTGCAATGGGATTTGCAGCTGCTGCAGCACTGCCAAAAACAGGCCCTGTTTGTCCAATTTTTATTATTTACACAACTGGCCCAGTAGGAGGGTGGGCTGGTGCTCATTCAATCACCTGGATCTCATCCTGCCCAGATCAGAGGGGCAGCTGGTGCGGGTTTCTGAGCAAAGCCTTGGAGTGCCCACCCTCCAGTCCCCTCGGTCCTCTGCTGGCTTTGGCCAAAGCCAAGTTTCATACCCAAAGTCTCCCAGTTCCCCACCTCTAGCATGGATGAGCCGTGCCAGAACTGCAAGTGATAAACATACAGGGTCCTTAATTGCAACAGCGTGTGGAGAAGGATGCCATGACTGAAATGATGGTGTAAAACATGGGCTACATAGAACCAAGCGTACAGCATTTCTTTGAATCAAAGCCTCACCACTGAAACAATTTTGCAATATCCAGTTGTGCCCTCACAAAAGCAAATGTAGTTTCCTCTTTGCCCTTAGTTTGAAAGCATCCTACATTAGGTGATTTTTTTGGACATTCGTTAACGAAATATAAACCCTATCATTAATTAGCCAATGATACTCCTCTGCTGGTTTTGACATAAAAATATCTTTACTGAGCCACTCTTGAACAAGCATTAATTTATAGGATTAAAATATTATTTCAGCTTCTTTGATAAAGTTTTGGGGTTCTTTTTGCTCTTTCTGGCACTCTCGCCTCCTGTCATTTTAAAATAAATTCAAGACATCTCATCAGTGATAGGACAAAGGGGAGGCACTGAGAAGAGTATCTGGATTTATCTGTTGAAGTGTTTTGTGTAATCCAGTCTGACTTTATTCCATGCTGGGGAACCTGATGTTTATCCTCATATGTAGTCCTTCGTGACCCCTAAGACCATGAAGAGAAGAGCAAACTTTTAAAATAATGTGGTGTCATAGCTCTAAAAGATTCCTGTAAATCTGCCTTTGAGGCTGGAGGGAGGGAAGGAGAATCCAACTGGACAAAAGCTTTAAAACACACATTATAGGCTACAAATCTATGTAACTGCTCAATGAAACTGGAAGAAAAAGAGCAAAGAAGCACCTGTAAAGCAGCACTGCAAATGGCATGGGATGCAAGCAAACAATAAAGAAACTCTTGCAGCCTTTAAGGACATGAAGTGAAATGCAGAACGCTCAAAGTTGGCTTGGCTCACTCTCCGCTTGATTTGAATTTCAAGCTCTGATGTACAAAAAGCTGTGTCTCAATGCAAGGTTTTGAAGTCCTGCAGCACTGACTGCCTGGATGCTTTTGCTTTGAAGCTGTCTAAAGCCTGCCCTGTCATCACTGTTTCACATTAAAATATGTATTCTCCATTGCAGGACTTAGCAAATAGATTTTCAGCTGTTATAATTCCCCTCCTGCCCACTCAGATTGTTTTCTTCAGGCTCCAAGTATATGCAGATTTAATGGAGAGATCTTTAAAAAATAATGCTTTCCTTAGAGAAAATAAGTTAAAAGCCATTTGTGGCCTCCCGCTGACAGATTTTTGCCAACAAAACTGGAAAACATAATATAATCAGAATGATGTGTGCTGTAAAGCAAAACTCTGCCTCTTCTAAACCACTCTTTTGTTCTGGTTACATCAATTCCTAACATTTAAACGTTTCCATGATTTCAGCTGCCTTCCAATTGATGCCCAAGCCTAGTTCCATGAACTGAGCAGAAGACAGTGAATGCACGTGGTGGTTAACATCACAGGCTCTGCTGCTTCCCTGAGCTCTGCATTTCAGGCTCAGTGCTGGGGTCTGGCCCTCACCCAAGACTGGTGCTCCGTCTGCCAAACACCAACAGCTCCCGCATCCTCCCAGTTCACACAGAGTAAGTTTGCCTTTCGTTCCTTTTGCAGCCTTTTCTTTCTTCCTCAACCTTGCATTCCTACTCATATCACTCTCCTTCTGCTTTCCTCCTTTTCATGACCTCAACTGCTGATTTCTTGCCTCTTAGACTTTTCTTCTTGGACTTAAACTCTCCACCTGCCTCTTCCAGTTGTGGAAGAATAAATACAGTGGATTCAGAAAACAGTAGTGCAATTGAATAAACCACCAAAGTTACCCAAGGGTATGATGTTTTTCCAAAGGAAGAAACACATTCCAATCTTTCATGTTGTATATAATGAGCAATAGCAATCAGGATCTGAAGATGATCTTTATCACCAATTGTAAGATTTTAGGCACAGCATTATGTGTTTTAGAGATGTAAATACACCGTGATGATTCGTGAGCTGGCATAATCAGATCAACAAGGAACCGTGTCAGCGAGGAACACACTTAAAAGAGATTAGAGCAACTTTACCACAGCACAAGCAAGTGTGTCTCCAGTTACTCCATTGCCTTTGCTTCGAAGGCTGAATTCCACCTACTAATTGAAAAGCGAATATATGCTTTTAATGAATAAAAAGCATACTGTGCAGTACAAATAGAGACTCAATTTAGAAAGTATCAGCTCCAATTCTTTTTGTTCAAATCTTCTTCTATGTTTTCAGTTACTCCATCTACTTAATTTATTTCTCAAATCCTGCAGTTCCAAGTCACCTTTATGTTCTGAAGCCCTGTTTATGGTAATAACCGCAGAAACCCAGACCCTGGATAATCTCCCTTGGAGATAACAGCAAATAACTGCACTGCAACACCCCAGATCTGAGGGGGTTCCCAGTTCTCAGGGTGCTTGTCACACTAGCTTCATGATCTGGTTCTCTGCCACCCACTTTGCATGCTCACCTGCCATTCCTCCTCTCTTCCCCACCTATAATCCTGAAAATGCTTCTTTGTGGCTGTCAGGCTGTGCTAGGGTTTTGAATGTGATGCTCCCTTATTCTGTTTCCCCAGCTGCCAAGATGGCAGCAAGGTCTACTAGTGTTATTTGCCATTGAAGAAGGACCAGCTGTGAAATGTATTCTCTGCTTCCTCAATCTCCAAATCCAACTGTAGGCCTCCTCCTCCACTAGCCTATCTTCACATCTGCCTCCATTTGCTCCTTCCATGCCTCCAGAAACCTCTCCATTTCTCTTACCTCCTCTCTAAGAGGACATCCCTATACCTCCCCTTCATTTTCCCAAATCCCATTTCAGCTCCATAAACCTCCCCACATCATCTAATCCCTCCCCATCCCCTTCCCTTCCCTGCATACAGAAGCTCCTCGTCATACACAGGACCAGAGCAGCACCCCTTGTCTCCTTCTGGTGCTGCAAATCAACTTCTACTCCCTCTCCCAGCACTCGCATATAACCCGCCATCCCCTTTGGAGGTGAAATGACCCAACTGCTTGTAGTAGTTACATCTATCCAGCAGCTCTCAGTAGAAATCATTTGAGGAGCTCTGGTTTATATCCTTCTGAGGAGTCTTAAACTGCTGCCCAGCTTTGATTAACTTGTCAAGCCCCCAGACTTTCTGTATTACTCCCTATTCCCTTGTTAACACAGTTTACTTAGTGTTGTTAGCTTTTCACAGCTGCTTTGTGTTGTGCAGACATTTTCACTAGGTTCACGGGGATATCTGAAGCTTTTCTCTACAGCTAAGAGGCCCCAAATAACTCAGACCCTGTGTGCAAGGGTGACACTGGTCTATGCTGATTTTCAATTTCCTCCAGTTTTCTTAGCTCAGAGCCTCTCAAATGGCAGGTTTTGAGGAATTAATACGAATCTGGAGCATAAGTAAATTTTGCCGGAAATTCAGCGAGCTCCAAGACGCATGATGTCTTCCACATTCCTGCAGGACATCTCATATTTCTTACTGCTTTCCCAGGCTCTGAGGGACCAGCGTGTCGAAGACAGCATACAATTCTGCCTGGGCCGTTGGAGGCAGAGGCTGAGTACTGCTTCCTGCTGACTGGATATCTGTAAAATAACACAGAAAACCTTAATAAATAATAGAAAAAATGGTAAACTTGCTTGGAAGGTGCTTGTGAAAAATAGACGTAGCCTTATTTTACATCCTTCCAGGATTCCTCAAACCACTGCCCAGTTCAAATTAACTTGAGACATTTGTTAAGACAACATGTCTTTTTAAGTTGTAGTTTCCTTTTTTGAAAGGTGATTTGATTAAATGGTTTTTCACTTATCAAACTTGAAACTTTGACTATAAAATTTAGGAAGAAAAATGAAGCAAAACAGAATGATGTATAGGTTCATTTAGACAGCTGGGATATTTTCCAGGCAGGCATGCAAAATACACCACTCCAGTTCCATCAGTGTGAACAGGGCTAACCCAAATAGCATCCGGTAATAGTAAGAGCCTCTCAGTACCCCTAAACAGGATTTTTTAGCCATCTGCAGAGACTAACAAACAGCTGGGTACTTCTTTAGCCAAACCGACCCCCTATTGAAGCACTACCAGTGGAGCAGATGTTTGTCCTGCCAGTGACGGTACCAAGGAGCTGGAGAAGCATTGACATATCTCCTCAGATGGGGGTCATAACCTCTTGGGGGTCCACTGAGTATTTCTAATATGAAGTTTTCCAATACTTATATAGTCAGATGGCCCCATGTAAGTGCTGTAGTGGTCTGAATCATTTAATTAAACTTTGCATTGGACTGCTGCTGCCACACTCTTCTTCACGCTCACACTGCATGCCAGAATGACACCTGAGACTGAGGAGAAGGATACAGGGATGTTTCTGATTTCTTGGCAGCAGTGAAAAATGATAATTTGGCCAATCTGATTAAATCAGATATATGAAATGAACCCATTGTTTTTTCTGTCTTTGAGAGCAGCTCTCACAAGGAATTTCATCAAGGGAAAGTCAAGCCACAAATGAGCTCATATGACCAGAACCAACCACAAATGTTTTACTGCTCTGGTTGTTATTTAATGAAATATGGGAACCAGTATTAAGCTTTTAAAGGGATTTTCATGAGGTTTTATGACATGTCTTTTTAATTTTTAATGGTTACTTTCAAAATGTGACAGTTTCCAGAGTTACATGGGGGGTGTACCTAACTGCACTAGTCTTCCCCTTTCAGTACACCCTATTCTTTTTGTGTTTCACATCCCACCTTTGACATGCAGATTACTGTATCAACAAGCTGGGCAAACAGTTTTATTTTCTGTCATGATGTGGACCCAAAGTAGCTCCAAAAATCAGGTGTGTTGCTGCTGAGAAATGAGTTAGAAGCAGCAAAGGTGTTGTGGTTTTATGACATGGAATAAAAATATGAGGACAAAAAACTGAAATACTACCTCAGATGAAAGACCCAGTGTACTGTTTCCAATACTGGCCAAGAGCAGGTGGATGAGAGGGAATACAAAACCATAGCAGGCATATGAAGATGTAGTCCCAGATTACTCTCCAAAGCTGTGATATTTTGCAGTTCAGGAGCTTCCTAAGCCAGAGGTGTTTTCTCTGCATTTAATATCTACAGGCAGGTTCTTCTTCCATGAGTTTGTCTAGCTGCTTTTTTGAATATTGAGCCAAATAACTGATCCAAAAGTTTTGTTTGTTTGTAATAGTTAATCTGAAGGCAGCAGCTGCCATCAAAAGTGACTCTAAGGAAAAAAAAAAAAAAAAAGTATAATAAATCTCATTATTGATGCACTTGGTTTCCAGGAAAGCAAACAAAAAATGAACCATGCCAAACAATAAGCATTTCTCAAAGAGATAACTCTTACATATATAAATAACAAGGTGTAAATAGCTCCTACTGCCAATTTCCAGTAATAGTCTTTGAGCTTAATGGGCAAAAAGATAAAAAACCCCTCAACTGAAAATTCTGATTGCAGACAGCTTATTCTTTTTTTAGTTCAACAAATAAAAGCATCACATTTCAATCAGCACTACCAAGCTCTATCTCAGAGTATGAAAATATCCCATAGAATTGAAGGTTGTCAGAGATATAATGTCACTTCATGTTTTCTGATCTGTCTTCACTGTTTGCAAAGCACTTTTTCCCAAAATGAACAAATTTTGTGTGGATTCCCAAAACCCAGGTAACCCACAACTGCTGAGTGCTCCCAGGATAGCCACTGTACCACTGAAATGGTCAAAGACAGCTGAGCATGGCTGGGATCTATATTTCTTACCTCACAAATGCTGCTCAGTCCAAACAAAGTTAATTTATGCCTGAAAATCATAGACTCATAGAATGGTTTGGGTTGGAAGGGACCTTCAAGATCATCTAGTTCCAACCCCCCTGCCATGGGCAGGGACACCCTCCACCAGACCACGTTGTCCAAAGCCCCATCCAACCTGGCCTTGAACACTTCCAGGGATAGGGCCTCCACAACTTCTCTGGGCAACCTTTTTCAGTGTCTCACCACCCCCACAGTGAAGAATTTCTTCCTGATATCTAATGTAAATCTCCCCTCCTTCAGCTTAAAGCCATTACCCCTTGTCCTATCACTCCATGACCTTGTAACCGGTCCCTCTCCAGCTTTCCTGTAGGCCCCTTTAGGTACTGGAAGGTGCTCTAAGGTCTCCCCGGAGCCTTCTCTTCTCCAGGCTGGACAACCCCAACTGTCTCAGCCTGTCTTCACAGGAGAGGTGCTCCTCCTCTAAAAGTACCTCCTTCTAATTGTGTTCCCCTGCCAGAAACCGTCTGATCAGGAAATCTGTATGGAGTATATTTTCTCTTGGTCTGTATTTAACCACAGTAGCATACTTCTACAGGAACATCACTGTGTTTTATAGATGTGTTGGTGCTGCCACAAGTTTTTCTCATTATTGCTTCCAAAAGCTTATGGTCAGAGCCAACCGCAGCTTTTCCTGTACGAGCGCTCATAGCTAGATGTAGACAGCCATTGCTGTATGGTATGGGATACATCCTTTCAATCTGTGCATTGTTTACTTTTGCAAATGGAATACTTCTGAAGGGATAAACAACTGGTTTCCCCCTTTTGCAGCTGTATAACTCCAAGCCTTTGCACAGATGCATCCTTTACGTCTTGTTTCAAATGAATTGGCAAGCCTTGAAGGGAAATGATACTTTTGGCATCTCTGAATCATAATGAAATACTTCTTTTATAGACATACAGCTTTCCAATGACTTTAAAGATCATCACTGCAGTTCATTCTTTGATCACACACAGAGTGCAGATATAAACTTGAGGTAAGAGTTTTCGTATCAATTCCACGTAAGGAAAGAGGCCACCCAGAAGGGCCAGCTGAGCCTTGGATCCTGGTTTTGGGGAACAGAAGTAAGCTTTTTCATATTATATTATATTATATTATATTATATTATATTATATTATATTATATCTTAATGCAAGAAAAGCTATAGACTCAACTTTGACCCTCAGCTCCCTGGAACCTCTGTTTGTTAAAGGATCAAGCGTACCATTTTAATAAGACTATTTTTTTTCATACTGTAATAATGTTACATTCTTATTCAATGCTTTCTTTAAACTCTATTGTGTTAGTCGAGCTGTCATTGTTTGGAAGACATTAGGTTATTGGTTCTGCTTTTGAAGTCAGACACTTTGAGGAATTAGTTTCTTTTATTATGCTATAAGCTGTCTGTTCCCAACTAACTGCTACTGCCTTTGCTGCACAACCCCTCCTGCAGGACCTGTACCACATGATTTCGGCAAACAGGAATTGCCATTGGGCTTCCATGGCCTTAAAATTCACTTCCTTCTTGATTTTCATCTCTGTTCTCTTTTGTCTTGCTTTCGATGCCTTTTTTTAGCTTCTGAACAACCCCTGTGGAGTGAGATGCAAGCAGATGGAGAGCACCCTCCAAAATATTCATCAGGCCATTTCTGCAAATGACTGCTTGAAGCAGGACTGAAGCAAGTTAATTGCCGAATGGGTTAAACACTCATTTTTTTATAAAAGTCCCAGCCACTACTTCTGATCGTGATCCGGAGCCCCATAAAGGCCAGCTGTGACAAGGCAGAAAGCTGATTGCTCGGCTCCCTTCAGTGAAGATCTCGCTGGTGGAAACATTTCAGCCTCTCTACCTGGCAGCAGCAGTTAGCATACAACATGGAGACACAACAAGCTCTGCTCTTGCTGACGGCAGCATGGCTCATCCTTCCCACCAGCTCCCTTTATTTGTTCAGCAGTAAAACCTTTAAATCCTTTAGGAAGTAAGTCTTGACTAGCTGAAAGGACCGTCAACACAGCCCAGGGTGGGAACAGCTTCTCAAACTGTAATATGGTTCATCCATACAGCCTCCTTGGAAACATTTCTATCACATGTGGGGGTCTTGTTTCACACAGAAGTCCTTCTCTTTCCATGTCCAGGGCAGGCAACCTTCCTAAATGTCCCTCTACAGCCATTGATCCACCCTGTAGGGGTGAGGAGTCAGCAGGACAACACCTGGTACTTTGCAGGTTCAGTGGATAATACCTGACCTCAGTCTCCCCCAGGGCTCACAGCTGAGGAAGACCTTGGGTAACATGGCCAACGCCCCGTTAGAGCATTTTCTGAAGTCAGGGAGGCCAGAAATAGTGACTGCCACTTGCTATAGCGTGGAAACCTGCTCCAGACTTCATCAGGAGGGTAAACAAGATACCCAGAAATGGTGGAATTTGGGGAATTTTCAGCCAGTTTAGTGCTGTTCTCCAAAATGATCTTGTGATTTTTGTCTATAAAATGTTTCTATCAGAGACCGTCACCTGAATTAGGGAATAAGTTATACTGCTTGCCTAATCAATATATGTAATCCAACCACGAGACAGACCGTACTCACCACTACAACTGAAGAGATTAATTTTGAAAATTTTACCCATACAGACATAATTCTATTTCAGCATATTTGAAAACAGCCATGGGAAAAAGATAAGCAAGCATATATCACAGGATGTGAAAAAAAAAAACCCCACATTTCATCCAAACTGCCTGTTGAGCACAGAGTATTGCACCTCATCATCTTCCTAAGGTAATTTTTTTTAAGTTTTCCCACACAACCACAACAGAGCTGTCTGTGCGGTTTTTACATAGATCCTCAGTTGGTGTAAGACAGTGTGATCTCCAATAAGTCTGTTTATGTTAATGGAAGATTTGGCCCAAGGTGTTAAAATATTTACTGCAGAGAGACTCACAGATCTGTTATAATTACGTTTTATCTACTGATCAAACCTCTTACTGTTCCCAGTGCCTTAATTACTAAACTTGGATTTCTTCCAGGAAGAGATAAACACCAGTAGACAGATGGGCAAAAAAAAAGAATAATTTAACATTTCCCTGGAGAAATGACAGAGAAGAAATAATTTAACAATAACCAGAATTAAGCAAAGATTAAGATGTTCAGTAGTCATTGTTCACAAACAAAATCAGACGCACTAGAAAGAAGCATGAGCCATGTCTCATCCCCAGGTATCCGGCTGGTCCCTGGTGCCTGCTCACTGAGGTTCCTCTTGCCCAGGACCAAATAACCCTTTTTACTGAACTTTTGACACTTCTTACATGGATTGGTCAAAGGCCTGGTACAACACACCATTGGGAAATTTTTCTTGTTATTCCACCAGATATTTTACCTTCTGATCATCACAACTTTGGCTTTAAAAGTTCTGTGACCTGCGGATTGCAGTTCTTCTACACTATAGGAGTTTACCAGATTCCTTGCTATAATTTGTTCCATTTTTCTGCTGGGGATGGAAATTAAACTGAAAGTAACACACAGGTAACTCATATTAATTAATCAACACAACTTCCTAATACTACAAAGGGCCATGCTGAAATTTCCTGTAAACTAACATCAGGAAGGCAAAAAGGCATCCAGGAATTTTGCAAAGCAGAGTTCCCACTGAACCCTTCTTTCAGTGGCTAGGGTGTTTGGGGTCCATGAACAAAAGCACCAGGAAATCTGTTGCAAATCCTTTCCTGGATGTGTATCACACGCATGTGCTGTTGGCTGCCACAGAAGACTTTTCCATAAAGACCTCACATCACATATGAAACATCCTGGTTTCAGCTGGGATAGAGTTAATTTTCTCCCTAGCAGCTGGTATAGTGCTGTGGTTTGGATTTAGGATGAGATTAATGTTGATAACGCACTGGTGTTTTTCGTTGTGGCCGATCAGTCAAGGACTTTCCAGCTTCTCACGCTGCCCTGCCAACGAGAAGGTGGGGGGTGACCAAGAAGCTGGGAGGGGGCACAACCAGGACAGCTGACCCAAACTGGCCAAAGGGATATTCCATATTGTATGGTGTCATGCTCCATATATAACTGAGGGGTGGGCTGGGAGGCAGGGCAGCTCAGGAACTGTCTGTGCATTGGATTTGGGTGGTGAGAAATTGTGCTATGCATCACTTGTTTTGTATATTCTATTATTATTATCATCATCATCATCATCATCTTATTTTCTGTTTTATTAAACTGTCTTTATCTCAACCCATGAGTTTTACTTTTCCTTCCCGATCCTCTCCCCTATCCCACTGGGGGGGTGGGGAGTGAGCTATCAGCTGTCTGGTTGTTTTAGCTGCCAGCTGGGTTAAAACACGACACATGCATATGCTCCAAAAACCCCAACCTAAACAAAACACTGCTCTGCCCACACTTTTCCTGCCCAATGAGTGGCCAAGAGCACAATCTATACATAGGCGATAGTTGGTTTATTTGCTGTACTGCTGCAAGGTGCTCAGAGATGGGAAGGGCATGCCAAGCTTGCAGACACTATGATGGCTCCTTCAAGCAATGTTTTATGGGATACACTCTGGCTGGTGGCTTTCAGTTTGCTGCCCAGGGCCTACAGATTAATTTTTGAGAACAAGGATATTGTCAGTGCATGCACTTTCACAGAAAAACTACAGGAATCTGTGTGTGAGAAGTGCTGAAAAAACACTGTTCTTGAAAGGCAACGTGGGAGTGTTCCCTATCCTGATACCAAATTCCCATTAGAAGCCTGAAGGAAGGAAGATGAGGGTGTGTTGTTCTGCAGACTCATCTTTTCTACTTGCCTGCCTCCCTCTTCCCAGGGGAACTATCTGTCTAAACTAAGTAAGCTGAAGGGAAGTTCAGCCTGAATCTTACCAAGATCCCAAGCACCAGCCAAGAACACGATGTACATGTAGAAAGCAGGGACTGAGATGGAAAAATCCCACTGTACTGTCATCATTGGACAGGCGGTGTCAAGAGTTCAGTTCATTTGCATGAACTTATTGTTAGGAGACTTGCCAAGTAGCATGCAAGGCAATGATTTCACTGCTAAAGTGGTCATTCCCTTCAGTGTAAAGTAATTAACCGAATCTGGACCCTGTCTCTGCACAGCACCCAAGCTTGCCTCTTCCTGGCTTAATTCGGTCTCTCATTTTGCTATTCCTGGTGCACAGTCTCAAACTGTAAATCACATTTCCTGGAGGAGTAGAGGAAAGTACATACCTTGCTCATCATAAGTGACAAGGCACACACAATTTAAATACAGATGTTTTGAAGATACTGCATCGGAGGCGTTTTTTCAGAAAATCAGAGTTAACTCTAAAACTATCTGGAACTTTAAAATGAGCACAGATTTCCCAGTTACATCATTACAGTTTTAAATATAGTCCCCTACATCAGATGCAAAACAATTTACCTGCATTATTAGTCTTCATTAGCTGTATTACCAAACCACCCAGGAGCCTTAGCTGAGAACAGCAACCACCATGAGCAAGGCTCTGTACAAATAACATAATTATCTTTTGACCTGTTTTTGACATTTATAGAATTTGAGCCAAATTCATCCCAGGAGCAACACAAAAAAAGCCAATGAAATGACACCCTGGGTCAGTTTAATCCTCCCCCTCAAATTTTCAGTCAATACTCATTTATTTTCTTAGATACATTTTCCCTTTCCCCTTTTAAAACGCATTCTGGCTCAGACACCACCCTTCAGCATTTGAATATATCCTAGAATACCCTTTTAATTTTTTTCCTATCCAGCACTCCCTCTTGTTCTTCGCAGTGATACCATCTCTTTCAAAGGGAGCAAAAATGAAGCAAAGCTTTAGTCCCAGCAAAGAGCTTGCTGCCTACCTTCAGAATGTATCTAATGGATTTCTATCCCCTGGCAAAGGAGAAGGCTTCAGCTTTCACGTCCTTTGTAGGTTATTGTGGGTCTGTGCATTTCTATGCCTCCACAAAGCCAAAGAGAAACGTCCCTTCAGTTTCCTCTGTAGATTGCCAGTTCTGTACCATGGGTACCTTCCTGAGCCAGCTTCAGAGGGACAGCAAGCTGCCGGTGTGGATTATACATGGCCTCACTGCTCAACTATCAACAACCCTTAACTAGGCTTTATTTTAAAAAATAACTCTATGGGGTAGGGCAAACCAACCAATTAACCAAGAGAAGCAAATAAAAGTACCTTTTCCTCCCATCTCTTTCATTGACTTAGGATCTGGGCAGAGATTCTCTCCCATGTTTTTCAACACCCTCTTTCATAAAACACAACTTGCTCAGTCTCTGCTCTCTCTGGGTGGTCATTGTCAATTCTTCAAGTAAAATTCCATGGCTGATTTCTGTTATTTATTTGATGTTTCATGTTATCAGGGACAGATGCTTTCCTGAGTCCTTTGAGAAGTGTTGCACCACTAAAATAGTGAGGTCAGGTACCAAAACAGAGGAGTCTCTGCACCAAAAGCTGTTCACCACCTCCTGGCTATTCCTAGGATCCCAGTCGTGCCAGTGCCACCATGGCAACATTGCTGTTATTGCTCACTTTTACCTCACTTTTATTTATATACACTCTTGGGGTGCAAGACTTTGTTTCCTCAGTCAGGGCTATTTTGTCAGCCACAAAAGAAAGAAAAAAAATGTGACTGTGTATGTCTTGCAAGATATCTTCACAGCTATGGTTTGTTAAAAGCTGAAATAGATCTTGCTATGATCGCAGTCATTCCTCACCACAGGGACCTACGCTGCTTCTCCGTTACCAGGGAACAACAGGACATAAGAGAACTGAGGCCAGTGACCCTGCTCCCACCTAAAGCAGAGGGTTGTTTTTTCTGGGTTTACCCTTAGATTGCTTCCCCAACAACCAAGGTGTGTATATTTTGCAGCTGACCTCCAACCATTTATTGCACATCAGTGTACTGATAGGTTTTTCCAAAGGACTCTCCTTTCTCAATAGTTCCAGTGACCCTACAATCAAATCTTCCATTTTTAATTATGTTTTAAGGGAGAAAAGGGGTATACCTACACAACTGAGCTGCAGGCTTTCCTGTGAGCCTCTCTTATATTGTCTCTGATACGCCATGAACTTGGCTGCAGTTCCTGTTCATTACGTCTGCAGACACTTGACAGAGAGCTCTCAGTAATGGAAATATTTGGAAACTGGGCTTTGTGACTATCACATTTTTCTGCTGACTTAATTTCTGCTGACAAAATACTGAAGGAACGAAGAAGGGATCTGTTTTAAATAATCAGGATATTTGACTTGGGAACATGATGCAGCTGCTTTAGTATTAAGAAAAAATAATTATTTTAAAATGCTATTGTCTGTAGAGTGAAAAAGCACTTCAGTGGGAAATTAAGCTAAATACCACCAGCGAAGGTTACTTAAAACTAATGGTGCAAAAGGAAAAAAAGGTGATGGCAGAATTAAAGGAGGTATTTGATTAGGTAACCTTGATCATCCCTCAGCATAGGTTTACACTCTTTATTGTCAGTTCAACACCTCCAACGATCTATGCATGCGAGCTGGCCCAACAAGCTCTGAAATCCTCTTGCTGGCCGCTCTCAGGAGAGGAGCTCTGCTGGGAGCAGGTGATGTCTGCTCATACCTTATTAAGTGGAAAGCAGAGACAGCCCAAAGTGGACTGGTGGGGTGCAGGTAGTGCAGGTAGAGCAAGAGGTGCCAGAGGCTGGGGAGGAGACTGACACAGGGAGGGTGGCCGAGAGGAGATGGCACGGCAGTTAGCCATGGCGGTGGAAGGGCTCAGCGCTTGGGAGTAGGTGGGTGAGGAGAGAGACAGGTCTTCAACTCACGTAAACCACCTCACATCCACCAACTTCAGCACAACCTCAGCTCACCAAACCACTTCAAACCAGGTGGGGGCCTGGCCCCAAATACCCTTCCATGCATGACATAGGAGGGCAGATTTACAAGAACATGACAGACACAAACCATGTGCAGCCTTTCCAGGGGCTATGCCAAAAACTCGGTCTGTCATGCAAAATTGTGCAGCAAACCAACATGGAATAACAAATAATAATGTTGTATTCTTCAGTCCTCTCTGTTTGCTACAGTAAGAAAAAGGGAATCCAGGTTCTACTATGAGAAAGACGATTTCTTCTGTGATTGTTTTCTCTACGCAGATAAAACTGATAATTAGAAATAGCAATGTCTTTTCAATGGCTTTCTTCACTATGTAGGGTGTAGTTCAGCACACTGCAATGTGTACTGTAGTTAACAATGCTGGTGTTAGCTTTTTACTCTAAAAGGACAATGCCAAATTAAGGGATTGATCCTAAAAACACTTAAATATGCCCCTGCCTTCAGGAATTCAGTCATCCCTTTTTTTTCTTTAGTGTATGGACTTGTACACCCATGCGCAGGACCTACATTTCATAGCAAGGGGATAAGGTTGAGCCACAATCCTACACTGTAAAGAGAGAAACCTTCTTAAGAACAACCTCAATACCATCACAGCGCCTGCTCAGTGTTAAATGAACAACTATTTCATGTGATGTTACACATCAAGGGTGTTAGATACTGAAATTCATTATCACCAGAATGATGGGATTTGCCCAAACTTTCATTTTCTAAGCTGCAAGAAAGAGACACTATAAACACAGATCCAGACTAGCACTGGTACATTTGGATTTAAACATTTTCTTTCTTAAAAGCAAAGGCAATCAAAGGGAAAATTATAAAGTTATTAATGATACAGGTGTCTTCTGGATTCTCTGTTCTTTTGCCTTGTGTTATGTTCTGAATAATAAAAATGATATAGTTAGTTACCAGCAGCAAGAACAGAATAGTTTTCTTAAGGGATGTTTGTGCCTAACCTAGCTTATTGAGAAAGTTTATACAAGCATTATGTCCTGGTACCTAATCCACCAAAATAGGTCAATAAAGCAATGCCAGAGAAAAAGATTTTTTTTAAAAAAAAATAAGCTGTTTGGGAAGTTAATTCATTTTTTATTAAACTACAGGGTTCTTTCCTTTTTTTGAACACTGGGGATTAAAGTGGATGTGATCGAAGCTACATGTTGTACATTGGCCTTTGGTGCATGCTGGAAAAGGAAAGTTTGCTTTTTCCACACTGGGAGATGGACAGCTGTGCACCAAGTCAACATTGCATTTCCAAAACATCAAAATACCAGGAGCCAAATACCCAGATATTTGGATACCAGTGATACTCTAGTGTCAGTTCTTGTCTGACAGCTGATTTTATCTCTTCAGCCCCTCCTGACCGAGCCACCGCTGCTTCCATTGACCCTCTGCAAAGGTGGGACAACGCTACCTGCATGGCCTTTCCCTGCTGCTTTGTTATCGCTCTGAACCTTCAGGTCCCGTTGCTGCCGTTGTTCCTGATTAATTCTCAGGATGACTTAGAATAGTTGTTGTAATGCAATATCATTTTGCTGCTTCCTCGCATGAAATCACTTGCGTTGCATACCAGGAGGGTAAACAGAGTACCTATCCCTTTTAAAGGTGGAAAATGAGAATCTGGGGAACGATAAAACTGTCAGTCTGGAAAGACACTAGCGCAAATTATTAAACAATCCATTTATAAACACCAGGAGAACAATAAAGTGATTAAAAAAAGCTAGAGTGGATGCGTCAAGAACACATTGTACCAAACCCAAACTAATTTTCCTCTTCGACAGGATAACTGGGAAAGGGGGAGGTGGTAGATGTTAGATGTCTTGATTTCAGGCATGAGAAACTAGGAAAGCATTATTTCTAGGAGCACCTGGCTTCAAAAGCATGTCCCAACAAGTTGTCCCCAGATTGAGAGCACATGTTGCCATTGGGCTCCTGAAGTGGTCTGTCTTGCTCAATTGTTCTCAATATTTCCATTAATTGTGTTAATGATGGGAAGTAAAACTTCAGGAACATGCAGGTGGCCTCAATTAAGAAGGTTGTACCCACCAAGGAGGGCAGGAGGTGAGTGTGATGCCTGGTCAAGCAGAGGCTACAAACAAACCAGAACCTGCTGTGACCAGGCAGGGGCAGGAAACGTGATGCTGATGGGGAAGGGGATGTGCTCCCCTACCATGCTTATAGAGCTATGCCAGACCAATGATGCACCGTCAACTGCATATGCCTATAAACCCACCTTCTATACGTCAAGGTGTAAATTAGGGTTAGCTGTCAACCAAATCTAATCTGAGATTAATTAGTGACCTAGTATGCCTTTGACTAGCTTCTCTGGTGCCCTCTGAAAAGGAAAAAACTACTGAAAATAAAATTAAAAAACCACAAGATATCTAACATTGGCTGTCACTAAGATCTTATTTAAGTAAGACAATGTGTCCACAGCCCTGTCCCATGCTGTTATTTATTTCGGAAAACTCAGCAATAAATATATGACTGTATGTTTAAGGAAAGCAGCAGCAGCTGGTAACATTGACAAGTGAACTACATTTTTCTGTTATTTACTGTTGTACAGAGGTATTGATAAGAGAGCTAGAGGGAAGACGCACATTTTTCTCCATCTGCTTTATTATACCACTGTAAGGCACAGCATGAAAGGTCTCTGTAGAGTCGAGTGGAGAAAATAATAACTAGGTTTGTGATAAGGAAGAAAACTAACTTGCACTTCTTCCATCCCAAACTCATCCCACCATACCTTTCAGAAAGGTGGCGTCACGTGTGGAAACCCTCTGCCAGACATATTTCTCTTCCTCATCTGAGCCACAGGACAATTTCAGGGCTTTCAGATTCCCCTCCTATTTTAGGGATTTACTACAAACAAATTCGGTCAGATAGACGAGGCAGCCCATGGGAAGTCCACAGCAATGGGGACCTCTTTTCTAAGAGGGGAAATGTCTGTCTCCTCTCCAGGAAACCTTGTCCTGATCTGCTAGAGCTCAGAGCAGTTCAAATCTGAGTTAAAAAGCTTTATTAGCACACTGGAGAAGGCTCATCAGCAAGGGCTGAAACAGGTATCTCAGGTGAGATGGTGGAGCAGCACCATGAGTGAACAGCCTCTGAGTCCCTTCTCCACCCAGTGTCCCCATGGGTCACCTGGTTCTGGATTCAGAGGTAAGGGACAAAAAGCTCAGTGCAGCCTTAAGCTCCAGGGATTTTTTATAAGGGTCCTCTGGAAAGTTTGTCTGTTGGGGGAAACAGCAGCAGCATGAGCTGGACCCCTGCCTCAGCCCTGCCTCCACGTGCAGGACAGGAGGACTCAGCCTCTGGGTCTTCCCTATGCATGTCTAGCTGGAGGGAAGGACACCGGAGATGTCCTGCAAATACTAAGCCTCAGCCAGCACATCTGATGCAGTTGCAGTCTTTAATTATACTTCTCAGCTTTCATTTTCCAAGTTTTATTAACAGAAAGAAAAATATCATTATCCTCATTTCACAGTTACAGAATAATAAAACTACAGTGAAGTGCTGGAAAACACAATGAGAGATCATCTAGCGCTGAGGCAGGGAGCCATCCGTGGGTAACCCAGAGTCAGCCCAAGGTACTGCTGAGTTTTTTTCTTTGCTGTGTTTCATGACCCACTCTAAAAAGGGAGCAGGAAAAAAAGCACTGCTTTCCCAAAAAGGACCTCTCCCCGTTTAACAGTCCTGCAAGCTGTGTTTGTATCAGTAGTCTCAGGGAAGGTAGTGGAATGTCTTGTGTTAGTACTGCGACCACATTTTTGCTTCATATATATTTTTCCCATGTTACTGAGAACACCTTAGGGCACCGGAATGGGAAGAATTCAAACAACTCCATTTGCTTTCACTACTTACTCTCCTAGCTCCCTTATTCAAATTTAGACAAGTCGGTACCAGCTTTGCTTAACATTCATATTCATTTTGATTTCACGTTCTTCTTCCCTCGCCCAATATGACATTGTTTGCAGAAGGAATTAACCAGAGCCAGGTCAAACAAGCTGTCGAGCAATGAAGATGTTTCTGTTCCTGTCACATTTCAAACTTGCTCTCACTCACCACAAAACCCACAGGAGGAGGATTACAAAGGAAAGAAAAATTAGCGGCCACTGCCCAATCATTTGTTACAATTATTCCCTTTCCATCAGTTCAGCTTCTTACACTCATCGTATTTTGATTAAGAATGTATTGGGAAAAAAGCGAATCCTCCAGAAATACTCGTCTCTGCTTTCATCTCAGCTAGATAATCTACAACAAAGGGAGCAACCATCTCCTCCCTTTGCTAGCATGGAAAAAACACAAAATGCATCTCTCACAGAGGGCTGTTAAACCCTCCTGGGTTTAGGCTACTGCTCTATTAAAAGTCTCTTAATGACCACTAGATGGGGAGAGAAACTTATTGTCCCTAAGTCCCCAGAAAACGTGTAAGCAGCGTGTGCATTCTTACTCCAAACCCACAGTTTTTAATCTAAACTTTTCCCTCCCTCAGCTGCAGATGAGTGGTGGGGGCCATGAACTAGATGTGACCAGAGACAAAGAAACCTTTCAATGTGATCTCCAAGTTTAATTTATGATCTGTAGCTTTTCTGAGCCCTGTTGCAATCCCTGAGATATCGGATCTTAAATTTGTTGATGGTGCAGGAGTGAGTTTAATATTATGCATAGGAAATGTTGGGCCAAAGTCATTTTTAGGGGTAAGTTCCTTGCAGAGAAATGTATTTGGCAGAGGGATTTGGGCTGTTGTTAGTTTCTCCGGTTATTAAATAGAAGGTACTTAAAGAAAGAATTGGGTTTGCAACTTGAGAGTCTCGGGAGAGAAGGATCAAATTCACAAAGTTTAAGAAAGATGAATGAAGAGACATAAGACATGAATTATCTCTCCAGTTATCTCAGAGATGCTAATGTTACCTATTTCCAAAGATTCATTCATGTCAGCTCTCACTAGATAAGTACTTACAGGGGTGTCTGGGGTCTTTGGAGGTGTGGATCTCCCTAAGGAGGTATCAGTCATTCTCCATGGGCAACACCACAGCCAGACCCCCAAGTCAGGTAATTTTATGAATTGCATCCCACTAGTTGTCGTGAATCTGGGCCTATGTGTCTACATGCTGCCATTGCAGAGTACTGTGGACCCTAGCAATGTTAGTTCCAGACAGCAATACAGGCAACATCAGGCTTCAAAATTTTCCAGTGAAGATAGGTAACACAAGCAGTGAGTTGATGGAGGTGCTCTGCACTGCGGTGGCTAGTCTTTACTCACATCCAGCTGGCTAGTTTAAAGCACGATTGGGTCTGTCTCTACCACTCTGCGTTGTGGACATGGCTGCAGCATAAACATGTCCTCAAAAACCTGAACTCCTGGTATTTACTTTAGAGACAGAACCAGAAGTTCTCCTTCTCACTTGCAGTCTTAGCTGAGAACTACAACAGCACCCACAAACAAGTGTGATTACTATAAAAACTGTATCAGCTTCTTAGTCACTTTTCAGTAACAAATACCTTGAAAGCACTTGGCTTCAGTTACTGCAAGTTTCTCACTTTGTGCCTGGTAGTAAACAACATCATCCTTCAAACAAGATGTGAAGGTTGCCATGGAGCTTCCAAATCTTTTTTTGTCCAGAAGTTAATGTTTCATCTATAACATTTTGATGAAGATATTCTGTGTGGTCTTTTTCCTCTACATTCCCTGATAGAGGGATCATTACCTATGACCAAATAAGAGATGCATTTGGCAGCTACTGCACTCATCTGCCAAGTTCAGTGTAATATATTTCCAAGAGGAACATCTGGCTCTGTAATTTTGTTCCGTGGCGATGCAGCTGTTGTCTACATGGCTGGCTACCCCTCTCTACTGGCAGCTGTGAAACTGCATCGGGGTATGCTTTGGACACAGATTGCTGCTTTATGATGTCTGGATGTTCTTTGTCCTTTCCTTCTTCCCAAACTTGCTTACATCTACAAATGATTTTGCTTTGCAAATGAGTGCAAGGTGCAGTCCCTCAAATTACACCTCACTGCAAATGGAAGCAACCAGGGAAGAATAGCAGCACGGGCCTATTTACCTGCTCACCAGAATCAGCAGCAGGCGTTAGTGAGCTGACAACCACCGTAAGACCACTTGCAGTCAACAGGCACACACAACATATATGCTGTCCCCATAGGGTGTGAGAGAGAAAGGAACTCCTGTCTCAACTGCAAGCCATTTTATGGAAGCTTCACTGAGATCTTAAGTGGATCTGAGACAGAAACTAATGAGTTTTCAAGAGAATTTAAATAGAAGATTTATCAGTTCAACACTAATAAAAATACAGGATGTGCAGATTTGGGGGCACCACCATTAAATCTGAGTAGGGGAAATGCAACACTAACAACTACACTGCTTCTTAAACATGCTGACCACTGGCGTGGTGTGTCACCTAACTGTCCAGTGCATCCAAAGCTTTTCAGAAACCATCAAGGTTTTATTCAAGACTCAGAAGATAAACAATGGCCTGCGACTAAAAGAATTAGAGGTTTTCATTTATGCTGGAGGAAATTCCTAGGCAGAAGAAACAAGGTGTGAGCCAAGAACAGGTGAAAATATGGGAAGTACGAAGGATACCTTAAAGCCACCTTCAGCAGGTGGGTGGGAGAAATGAGCCTTGCAAGGGATGCATGAAACAAATTGCTTAATGTTATACAATATCCACTGTTGGATGGAGGCTCGTACTGTAACAATGCTGAGCCACTAGACAGCACTGAATAATGCTTTCATGTTGAATAATGCCCCCTTCCACAACGAAGGGGAAATAGATGAGGGAGGTGTTTGCAAACTGGCCAACAACAAGAGAAAAGACAGAAGAGGCAGTAGATTACTGAAGAGTGAAGAATCAATATGGGGAGGATGGAGTCCTTGGTTATAGCAACCAGATCATGACCAGAATTTGGGGTAAAGTCAAGAGACTCCTTTTGAATGAAGAAGTATCTTCTGACAGAGCATTTCAAGTTTGTCAAGGAAAGGATGAAAGGATATCCCCTTGTCCAGATGGAGCATGGGTGAACACTGCCACCAAATTGCATTAGGATAAAGGACCCTGGGGCAAAAGACCACATGAAACCAAAAGTATAAGTCCACCAAAAAGAACAATACCCAAACTTGCATATACTGTGGTCATCATCACAGTGTCTGGCCAAAAGAACAGATAATTTGAGGTGTCCAAGCATTATTATGCACCAGTGTGCTCACAGCAGAAGTGGGCAGAGCAGGAGTAAAGGCATCATAGGAGTACTGAGAACAGTTTTTTGTGGAAACAGTGGAAAAACTCACTTCAGAAGATGAAAAAATTCTCCATCAGCTAACGAATGAAACATCCCTTCAGTTTAAGTTAGTTTACAGGTGACAAGGCAGTGTCCCCTCAGGAGCAGTGACATTAGGGGAGTTAAAAGTGTCCTATCTGCCTGCTCCTCAGAGGGTAGGAGGTTTGATAGACAACGATAACAGAGCTCAGTAGCTGAAGGTGACACAAATCCTGCTTTTAAATTGTAATGTTGCCACTTTAATTCTCCATGTTTTTTCCATCAAACAGTTGGAGCGTTCCCCAGGATTCAAACCGCAGTTGGCCTCTGACGCTCAGCATAACCTTTTGAGCAGATAAACCCACCATTTTCTGTCAGGTACAGCTGAATGTTTGTTACAGCTCCCTGGTGAGTTGCTATGAAAACTAGTGTCAAATTAATAAAAGCCTTAGCAAAAAATGTCAAAGGGTCAGACATTGCTCCATGTTTGGGGCTGCTAATTACAGAGCGGCAGGAGAGGCTGGGATATCACCTGCTGGCACTCTGCTCAATGGTACTCAAACCAAAAAATGCCTTCGCGGCTGGACACAGAGGTCAGCTGCCTGAAGAGGCAGAGAAGGCGAAGCAAATAGCTTGTTAGGGTTTGAAAGCCCAAGTTTTCCCCCTGCATCGTAAAAACAAAGCTGTTTGTATCCACAGTGGGAAACAACAGCTGTGAGCAGCTGCCTATTGCAAGAGGTAACTTTATGGTTATGTGAAGTTGCTTGTGCGATCAGATCCGTCTTGCTCAGATGTAAATGTAGTTTCTATGCTCTGGAAGACAGGAGAAGAGGTGGGATGTGGTTGTGCGCCTGAGCAATTCTCATAGCTATATTGTCATATCCTCTTGGGTTTCAAGCCTATGAATCTACTCTTCTCAAAACCCAAAATTTGCCAACCTGTTAGTTCCCAAACTGATTTATGTCGGCTAGGAGCCAAGGGACTTGCCAGCCAAGGAAATTCAGTCGCAGGGAAGTATCCAGACTTGGACTTTGCCCCACGGGGCAGAATGGCTGCAGCTGGCGTGAGCTGTGTGTTGCAGCAACTTCAAATCCAAATTCAAGCCCAGCCAACAGGGATGGTGTCAACGGGGACAGGCAACAACAGGAGGAAAGAGCTGAACTAAGGAAAGGCCCCTTTGTCATCCGATTTTCATTGCTTTTGTCTATACAGGTTTTGATACAGATGCATTCAGAGAAGGAATATACTTTTGCAAGTGACATTTCCAAGTAAACAACTCTGCTGTTATGGAGAGGCTCGGAGGAGTCCCAGCCTGACCCCACGGGTTGTCTGCCCTGCAGCTAAGCAGCACCTGGAGGACAGCTTTAGCACCTTACGCTCAGTCCTCCACAAATACTGCAGTGTGACGGACCCCACAGCAGGAAAATCCTCTAACAACTTGTCTGGCCCTGGTCTTGCATTCAGAGCAACCTGCTGTAGGCACAGCACATGAGTGGAAGGCATTTAACTTAGCAGGAGATAACCACTGATTTATGAGTCAAGGGCACGGGGTGCTATTTTTAGCAACACCACTACCTCATACATCAGCTGGACAACCCTTTCCCTTCTGGTTCTCCTACTGTCATTTGCACCTTTAGACTGCAAATGCCGTGAGGCTGGGGCTGCTGAGTTTCCCTGTATCTTTGTACAATGCTTAATGTAACAGGAGCATGTTTCCACTGCTGTCTTCAAAGTACTGCTGAATGTAAATCCTATGTGCCAGGACAAAGCAATTGGAGCAGGGGCCACAATAACAGGAGGGCAATTAAATTAAGATATTATGCAAACATTGAAAGAGAACACAAACCAGACCTTTTGCTGAGATAAAAAATGTTAGTTAACTTTTTCCTTGTTTCCACAAGCACGCACTCACCCCAGTTCCATCAAAAGCAGGGCGGGCAGTGACATGGTTGAGTGCTGAAAGGCTGTTGCTCTGCTATTCACGGCATGACAAGTTGCAGAAAGATCTGTCACATGAACCCACTCTTGTATGATTTCCCAGTGGACTGTTTTCCAATCCCCCTTACCTCAGTGCAAATTTGGAAAAGGAACGATAACTGAACCTCATCAAAAAAGCTGGGAAATCTCATGGGGACAGATTTTCTGAGGAGTTTGACAGCTCCTTCTCTGGGAAAAACCTATAAACTAAGTTTCTTTTTTTGTTGTTTCTTCTTCTTTTTTTTTTTTTTTCCCCCACCAATAATCAAAATATGGCCCAACATGGTCTAGATGAAATTGAAAGAGGTATTGAAATGTGTGGTGGCAATCATCTGAGCTGTACTTCCAATCTGGTAAAAAAATCAACAGTGCTCAGGCACCTAAGAAAGAGGAGAAATGTATATAAGCACCACGCCATTATTCAGATGTTTAGTGAATTACTTTAACTGGCAAATATTGTTTATATTATTTATCCAGTAACTAACACAGGAAAATTTATCTCAATGGCCATTTTGAAAGCGGATGGAGCTCTGAAGATAATCTACAGGAAGTATTAAAAATCACTGGAGCATTTCAAACAGTGTAATGGTAACAGGCTGAAATGAAGCATTTTATTCTTGATGTTCATATATCACCAAAGGAGAGAGCTTTCACCTGTGACAGAGGGAAAGGTGTGACATCTTCCAGGAGGACTCCAGTGCTTTCCCTTCTCAGATAGGGCTGAGACATGGCTGACAGACTGCAGAGAGGACAGGAAGGATCGAAATGCTTTTGGAAGCCATCAGATTTCTTTGCTGTTGTGTACCTAAAGAACACCTGCCACCTCGGGCTCTCAGCTCTGCTGATGATGGTGAAGAAGGCTGGTGGGCTCAGGACTGAACGTCGGAGCCTGGCTGTGCTTCACCATCATCATAAGCTCTGTGGCCAAGGCATTAAAGATGAATTGCTCTGGAGGGTATGATTACCAAGTGGTTCCTGCAGCAGTGTGCTCTCAGGCTGAGTGGAAAACGAAGTCAGTCTGTGACAAAAGGAAGGCTTCACAGCTGGGTCCCCTGACAAAAGCCAGTGCAACATATGGTCACAGGGCTCAGATGAGCACAGCGGGCCCAGGGCTTTGGGAAAAGCTTTTCCAAGAAAAAGTCCTACTGGGTGATGCCTACTGAGATCAGGCTGTTTCCAGATCGCCTGCATTAGTTACAGCACGTAAATTGGGGCTGTTCTGCTCCTGTCACTGATGAGCAAAGTCCATCAAAGAAGTCTGAAGTTTAAATTACAGATGCTTATCAGCTGCTTGCTGTTTTCAAGTTAGCTCCTTGAATGTTTTGCTTCATATGCTAAATAAACCCACTTGGTTTGAGATGTCTGTTCATCTCCATACTTTTTCGATCCCCTCTGGAGTGAGGACACAGAGGCCTCTGCCCAAAAGTCACTTCCACAGGCGAGGAGAAGAAGTTACGTGCTTGTCTGCATACCAGAAAATGTAGAGTTCATCCCAATGCAAGCCAAATAATCAGGTCTGATGCCTGCATGGTGCAAATCAGAGAGACAAGAAGGAGAACAGATACCCCTGATTGCCTCCTAGACATTTGCTGTAACAAAGAGCAACCTGTGTCTGACTATTACCAAATACGTCCTGAAGACAGCAAAGAAATTGTGTTGGAGTCAAGCTCAGACAATAATAGTTCACTGGGAACTGATCCCCATATTATTCACCGTAGTTGTAGTCTACGTCATATTTGTTTTGACAGAAACAATGATATTAATGAGATCCTAACGATAGAAAAGTCATGATTTCCTCTGTGACTAGAGGGTTCTGTACAAATCCTCGAAATACGCTGCAGTGCTGGTCCTCAGAGGTACATATGGGAAGAGGCATACAAAATACATATGCATGGCACTTCATTGTACATTGGGACAGAGGAAGAGGTCAAGCCGCACGGTGCATCTGACCACAGAATCAGAGTAGCTGAGGTTGGCAGGGACCTCTGGAGGTCATATTGTCCAACCCTCCTGCTCAAGCAGGGCCCCCTAGAGCTGGTTGTCCAGGACTATGTCCAGGACTTTTGAATACATCCACGGATGGACACTCCACAACCTCTCTGATGCATTACAGGACCTTTGACTCTGATGAAGTCGAACAAAACTGGAAATTCTTAGGAGTCAGCTTTGCCAGCTAAATCTCTTGAGATATCACTACTGCAAAGTACACTTTCACAAAGACACCACCATGGTCTCAAGTGCTTCTGAACTGAGGAAAACAGCACACAGGGAGTCTTGCCTTTTAATGGCAGACACTGAAAGTAAACCCAGACAGCTCTGAGATGGTGGCAAATGTGCAGCCAGGCTCATTTTACATAAATATGCCACTGTGGAAGAAGAGGGAGCAGGGAAATGGAGCCCTGACTCTTAAAAGCTTCATGGGGCTGCATCACTTGATTGCAGCACAGTGCAGAGCAGAGCACCATACTGCAGTATTTAACAGTCACAGTTTCCCATTTATACACTATGCCTAAGTCTCACAAATGACCACTGCTAAATAAGCAGATATTCCTACTGAGAGACGTCAGTGCCCTCTCAGAGGAAGAATGAGCCAGGCAGTGATGAGAAAGAGAAGGCAGAGACAGGTGAAAGACTTTCTGGATCAGCCTGAGACAGGAATGCCTACTATAGCAGGTCTGCAAAGCTGTGACTGCAGATTATGCCACACGCAAACCAAATACATTAGCACAGGTACATCAGCAGCTGTGTTACCTGCAGCAAAAGCTCTACTGAGCACTGCAAAGCCTGCATTGACCTCTTGGAAAGCACTGGGGTAAATGCTTCAAAGAGCACAGGAACAGATTTCCATGGCATGAGCTCAGAGAGTCTAGGCTGTGGCCCTGGAGCTAGGTGCAATTTGTAAACCCTTCACAGGGAGCTGAGGAGGGATGCAGGGCTGTGCTAGTGCTGTTGGGTCAGTAACATCAGCCTCCACGGTGGAGAGGGACTGAGCCACCAGGACCTGCTGAAGATGATGGCTTCTGTTTGTCCCCTCTGCAGGGAGTTCTGGAAAATCACTGCAGCCACTCCCTGGAGCTCTCATGTACCCTTCTCCCACAGCCCAAAGTACTTGATATGTCTGATGGCTTTTGGCCACAAGAAAATCATAGAATCATAGAATGGTTTGGGTTGGAAGGGACCTCAAAGATCATCTAGTTCCAACCCCCCCCTGCCATGGGCAGGGACACCCTCCACTAGACCAGGTTGCCCAAAGCCCCATCCAACCTGGCCTTGAACACTTCCAGGGATGGGGCACCCACAGATTCTCTAGGCAACCTGTTCCAGTGCCTCAGCACCCTCACAGTAAAGAATGTCTTCCTAACATCTAATCTAAACCTAGGCAAAATTTTGGCAAGCAGTTCATTGAGCAGAAAGATTACCAGCCACTGAGCTGAGTTATCAGCCCATCCACACACATGCTCTGACCCCTCTTTCCCCCACTGATGAGCTGGCAAGAAGTCCTTTGCATTTGTTGTGGCTGCAAAAATTACCTGTGAGTAGCAAATTAAGAGTCTGACTATTTTTCCACCTCTCCCCCATCTTCTTCCATTGCATGTTCAGGTACTTGGAGGTCCTAAGGCATTGACTTAATGCTCTAACCTTAGGCCTCATGCAATTTTGGGCATGCATTTCAGCAGCCTAGGTAGGGTGTCCACATTCCTCACTTGTTTGACCACCACACCCAGACACCTTTAAAGCAAGAGGATGATTTGGCAATGAAAAGAAAACCTCAAATTGCTACAAAAGGAGCAAAGTAACCTGCTGCTGCCAGCACTCTTCCCATAACTCTGTCACTGGTGGAAAGCCAAGCTGTCCCTATAGCAAGTTGAGGGAGTTCAGCCAGTAGAAAACCAACATGAAGGGGAAAAAAAAAGAGTTTCCTACGCATTTTCTCCTTTAACAAGCTCACTATGAGGTTAGACCGAACATTTCACACCACACCCTTCAAACAATGCAGGAGCTGGTCCCTGCCCTGAAGGTTAGCAGAATAAATAGACAGAAAAAAAGAAACATTCCTCATGCCTGTTTTACACATGAGATAAGGGCATTACGTAAAGATCTAGTCCACTTGTAGAAGTCTGAGCAGCAGGTTTGGAAAGAGGGTGCTCCTGGTTCTCATTGCAGTGCCTTTGCCTCAAGGCTTTGCTGAGAACAGTCTCAGTAAGGAGACACAGCAGAAAATCCACCCATCGTAATCTTGACATCCCTTTGCTTTCCACCTTGGTCCTCCTCCCATCTGCCTGCTCCTGGAATGTGGACACAGTGCCAGCCTTCTGCTTATTTTTGAGCAGAGGCAGAAAGATCACATGAAGCACAAAAACACATTCGCTCTCTGGAAGTAGCCTGCTCCCTTCTTTCCAAGAGAGTAAAACCTCTGCATAAATGTTTTATGAATCAGCTGCGTGTTCATTTCAACGATAAAGCCAGCTTGGCAATTTGGCCTGAAAAGGGGGAAGCTGAAAACCTACAGATTCCAACTGGCATGTTTTTAGACATGCACTTTTTTCCCCCTGTTGGAGACATTACATTTGGTCACATCTAACTCAGGGAATTTTCTCTGCTTTTAAAGAAATTGCAGATTATGTCCCAAGCATTACTCAGAGGTGAACAAAACAGATTTGTCCCTTTAATGACTTCACTGAGTGGATGCACGCACAGTGCTAATTGGTCACAATTTTGGTGCCTTCAGTGCAGCTTGATTTCCTGATTGCAGCCCTTTTACATTCCCAGCAGTCCACCATCTGCAGAGGCAAATGCCATTTCAAGATGCAGAGGAGGCATAGATGAGGTTCCCCCTTGGTTAACCTCCTGCTGTAGTGCTCATCCTAAAATAAATGTAATTTAGAAAAAAATTCTCTATGGAAAACATCATAGGTAGGGAGGAAGAAATTGCCTAAAGTGATATTTTTCCTGCTATGCTAATCCTGGGCTGAACACTCTCCTAAGTCCACTTCTCTCCACTGTCACAGGGAGAGGGGTAAACAGCTTTTGTCAGACAGCAGCTCTGGGGGAAAGAGGAGAGGAGAGGGGAGGGGAGGGGAGGGGAGGGGAGGAAAAAATTATAATGAGACAGCCACGCAAGAACAAAACCAGAAAGGAGAGAAGACAGAGGCAACGGCCAGCAATTTTCTGGAAGGAAACAAGAGAACCCTGATGCAAAGAGAGGGACACACCAGACTATGTGCCAGATGCACATATTCCACCATTCAGAGGCAACTTTCACACCTCCAGAGAAAACTCATCCTTAAAGTCCAAATACAAATACATATGAACAGAACAGCTGGAAATACAGACCCTGGACAAGTACCACCAGCTGTATGGACAGGTAAGTGACACAGCATTATCTACAGTCGGTGATGCAGAATGAACTGTAAGGTAGCAAGCTGATCACCATCTCTCCTAGTGGGAAATAGTCCTCCCCATTTACAAACACAAATACACCATATGCAGTTCTCATTATATAGCAGCTGTCTCAGGGAACAAGTGGGTGCAGGGACATGAATCATGCTTTGCTTGACCTCATCTCCCAAAAGTAATTTGTTTTATAAGCTCATCTTTCCAAAGGGAAACCCAATGACACTAATTATATTCATGGCAGCAGCACCAAACAGGGAACCCCCTGCCTCTGGCATGGACCACCATGGTGGTGGTGATGGTGGCAGTGTGATTGATGGTGTGTGATGGCTGTAGAGAGACTTGCTCTCACTCAACAAGCCTCAAAGCTGAACCTCAGTACCTGCCCTTCAGTAAGCCACCTCTAAAAAGGCTTCACACAGAGTACTTCCATCCCTCCTGTGGTCACAGTTAAGCTGTTATTTTTCCTCCTTCAGTTGCTGCTTCTGCTTTTCAATATATCAAATTCACTTGAGGTCTCAATGACCACTTCACTGGGGTGGGAGGCTGATGAATGGGGCTGCCAGCAAGGAAGGGGAAGAGAGCATGGAGGGAATAAGGATAAAGTGCCCTCATTTCAATTGTTCTTAGCACAATGTGGAGGCTCATACAGGCAACCCAAGAAGAAAGAAGAGTAACCCCAAGGCTCCTCTATCTAGGATGAGGGGTCCAGGAGGCTCCCCTGAGAATATGGTGACTGTAGGGATGTCTTCAAGCCTCAAATTCATTTTACTGCAAGGGTCTGTCTCTTACCATATCAGCCCAGGAAAGGTCCTGAATCTGATGGCCAGGGAAACCTGGTTTTGAACAGCACAGTGATAGGCTTATTATTGTTCTGCTATACTCATTCCAATATAGATACAACCCCTACCCTAAAAAACTCTGACAATCTAAACAGAGTAGACAAAGGATAAGAAAAAATGTGAGAAAATTTGCCTGAAGTCAATTTACAGTTCAGTAGCAGTGCCAGAAACCTCATTCCCACATCAATGCTGGTAGATGGAAGGAGGGAGGCTGGACAAGGCTGTTTCTAGCAGTGAGAGGTAGGGAGAAATGTTTCACAGTAGTGCACTCACCTTGAAAATCTCCCACCCCCTGGAGCTGCCTCTTATGGGTGACAATGTAGAGACAGATCTGCTCGGTTTAGGTCAATGGATGATGAAGGAGAGGGTTTAGGAGGAAAAAGCCTAAGGAAAGGTGAGGTCCCTATTAAATCCAGGCAGTCAGGTCTGGTGAGGAAAACAGTTAATGAGGAATATTCCTCTGACTTTCAAGTTTTAAGTTCATATGGTTGCACAAAGGAGGACCACTGCATTTCAGGACACACTGGGGAAAAACATGGGAGTGGCAGGGTTGGCCAGGGGAAGAAGAACAAGTTGCCCAGAGAGGTGGTAGATGGCCCATCCCTGGAAACATTCAAGGTCAGGTTGGACAGGACTCTGAGCAACTTCATCTAATTCAAGATGTCCCTGCTCATTGCAGGGAGGTTGGACTAGGTGACCTTTAAAGGTCCCTTCTAACCCAAACCATTCTATTATTCTTCGAAGAGAGCAGGGAGAGCACAATGCAGCCTCATAGCCTTTTTTCCCCTCTGCAAGCCTGCAGAGAAATATAGAATAGAGTTAATTGGCAAACTCATTGCTTATTGCAGAGCTAATTAACAAATTTGCAAGTCCTTCATCTCCTACAGATCTTCTCACCAAAATTTCTTGCACTCGCCTTGAACTTGTTAATCCCCAAGGAAGCAGCTCTAGGGACTGCCCTGTCAGACCTGTGCTGATGAAGAGGAAGCTGATGCTTCCACACAGATGTGTGGGAGTTGGACATACTCTGCAGTCCCAGGCATAGATCTGCTACCAGTTAATTTGTTAATTAACAAAAGGTCAGAGGCACTTCATCTGGAGCAGAGCTCTTTGTTTGAGAAATTTTGCTAGTACGTGCCTCAGGTGACATCTTCACAGTGCTAATAACACCTGCCCTTATCTATTATCGTCTCTTTTAGCCTCCCTTCTTGCCATGGTGGTCTTGACTAGAAGCTTGAGAAAAAGTATGAAACAAACTGGGTTGGATACCAGAGAACTACATCCATGTAAACAAACTTTCCAAGCATTCAGACTAGTTGGGTTCACTTTTTTTACTTCAGCTACATCTTTCCAAACTTCATGGCTTGGAACCAGCCTGCTCTTATTGGATTTGTGAGATGGAAAATGCTGAGATCTTGTGATCAAATCTGACCATTTCTAACCTGATCATTGAAAGATCAGAAAAGCCTTGAATCCAGATTAAATCACCAGACCTTGCGAGTTTTGCTAATCATTACCAATAACCCTGTGATTGCCACGCTGGGGCTCGTAGGCAGCTCCGTTGTGCAGAAGCAGTTTAAGGGGACCTGAAACTTGTACAGCAACTGCAGAAGGGTCAGCTTAACCTCAAGCATTGCCACTTGCAATTTGCAGGTTAAGAAATCTTCTGTAAAACATAACAAGATTGTCTCAAACTTTGCTAGACGACAGGACTGGCTGTTAATTCACACAGCAGATTCAGGGCCAGCTTTGCAAGTAAAAGGTACAACCTCAGAGTAGCAGAAGAATTGATGTTGTCTCAGTCTCCTGAGAGAAAAGTGTAAACCAATGTGATTATACTTTATTGCAATTAAACCAGCTCTTAAGATGTTTTGGTCCAGCTAATCTGAATGATGCCAAACCAAGTTAAAATAATAAGATTAAAGAAAACATGGGTTTAGTCCAGATATAGGTCTTATTTTATAGGTCTTTATCTTAAAGCCTTTAGAGAAACAGCAAGGGAATTTCATTGTTCAACCTCTTGCAAAAAAAAAAAAATTGAGGTGGACACAGGCCTGCTGAGTCTTGCCCAGCTTTATGATCAAAGCAACATGGCTCTGCTAAACATGGAGGAATGACCCATGGGGATTTTGTTGTAAGCCTAAATCTGGCCTAACTATCATTAAGGCTTGCCTTAAATATGGTACGTCTGATGTTAAAAAGCTTGCAGATAGATTATGCCTGTGTAAAATGGAAAGTGGGATAGCTGTTGCTTTTGTCTGACAGATGCAATGGGGAACTGAGCAATGAATTATTGGACTTTTTCGCTTCCTCAGGCTCTGCAGTTACCTTGCAACAGCATGCACTTACTCATGTATTTGGCAACAAGTTCACTAGGTTGGTAAGGAAAGGCATAGGGGGTATCAGTGCACCTGCTCACCTTTGTAATAACCAAACAGAAGCACAAGCTTGGAGTTCACCCCAAATGCAACAAGAAAAGAGCTTAAAGAACAAAACCCTGTAACACTTGATGCCTCCCAGGATGACCCAGCTGTGCTGCTGATGGTCAAGATGATCAGCAGAGTAAATGCTTGGAGAATGGTGGTTTAAGTGCCTGGAGTTTGCAAGTTTTGTTGGATAAACCTCAGCTTTGGGCTATAGTTTAGAATCTAAGAGGATGCCACCTGAACTCCTAACTGGGGAAACCCTTCAGTGATGCCCTGCGACAGCAGGTGTGATGCTGGGCCTAACACTGCCTACTACTGTTGTCAACGGGGAGGAGGACATGAAGAAGATGAAGAACATGGGGCATGGTGCACAAATTACTGAATAACCGAGACTTGTGATAAGAGATAGCAAACGGGGGCTCTCCAGGTAAACAGAAAAACCTTGTTCAACCTTGTTCACATGTTTTATCCATTTACCACTGCTTGGGGAAGGTGTTGAGAGCTGATCCAGATCACTAAAGACTCTGACAGACATGGGGCTTAGCCTGTGGAGAGACAGGGGAGACTGTGAATGGGTCTTCTGAGCCCCTTCACTGCAAACATCAAAGGATATGCAGTTTGGAGCTAGGGAGGTTCATTACTAAGGTTGGTCTTGTCTTTACTCATGCAGCTTGGGGCTAAGACAGTTCCTTTTTAAGGTTGTGTTGGTCTTTACACTGCCAGGCATGCATCGCTCCATGCTTGTGTCCGCTTTTGGGCATTTCTTTCTAGCCAGGCATGAGCAAGGTGGGGGAAGCATTTAGCACCAGTGTGCTTCCCCAGTTGTTTCCCCCTTTCAAAGCCTTAGAGTCTTGTGGAAGGGAAACACAGCCAGCAGGATGTGCTGAGCTGCTGTACTGGGGTTTATGGTAATGTCTGGCCCATTTCTGCTGGAAATTGCAAAATCTTTCCTGTGGAAGGAGCAGGGAGTTTGGCCCTTCACGTGCATATAGACTGTTACATATTTAAATGGAGAGAAGACTTAGGAGGCATGTGAAACATCGGAACAAAAAAGACAAGGGGGCAGGAATCATACAGTTCAAAACTGTTTTTCCACAGACTGCTATGCAGTGTTTTGGTTTGGTTTTTAATTTTTTAATTCTTGTAACTCTTAATTCCACTTTTTTTCTCTCTGTCTGTGTTTACATATTTACACTAGGAGGGAAATATCCCTCTTTTTCTTTTTTTTTTGGATGGATGAGGGGAAACACAAGAGAAACTTTCAGAGTGCCTGAATTGAAAAATTATTTATTCTTTCTAACAAAGTTCTTTAAAGTGCTATAGACACAGAAAGTTGACATTAAACTCTACCAACCCATTACAGCTCCCATCTGCCTTTCCACCTCCCCCCCCCCTTGCCCTCCCAAATGGAAGAAAATACCTATCCCGAGATCAGAGAGCTCGCGCCTGTGAACACCAGACAACCCTGAGACACGGGCACAGCTCGCAGCCTCCCCGTATCCCACCCGGCCGTGTAGGTCCAACACCCGCATCTTTCACAGCCTCTCCGAAATCCTCTTCGCCGGTCTCGGTGCCGGCAGCCCGGAGAGCAGCTCGAGCGCGGGATGGAGCAGGAAGCCTAAAAACTTCGGTCTGCAGAGAGACCTCTAGTGTTTTTCTTTCTCCATGTCCTGGCAGAGTTCCTCCAAAGTACAAATACACACAGAGCTCCCATTGTTTGCAGCCCTTCACAAGCCCACTGATCCTAATATGGAATTCAGCAGGAAACCCATGATTTCCTGACACACAGCAAGCTGGAGAAAGAAAGGAAAAACTCCATTAAAAACCTCCAGGCTCTCCTCCATGTTAGAAATGAAATGGAAAATGGAGTGGATTTAACAGGAATCCCTGATTCCTGCAGCCAAGCTGGAGGAAGGGAGACGCGAATCAAAGCCACAGGCTGCTGATATTTTTTAAGTCGCAATAAATACTGAGAACTCCGGGGCAGGATGAGGAATTCCTGACTCGGACGAACAAGAAAGGACAGATTGCTTTTTTATGATATTCCTCTCTGTATATTTAATTTATTCACCTCGATGATTCCCTTGACTGATCTGGTAATTGTTAGAAGCGGCTGTGACAGCCTGGAAACATTAATATGATTTCCTGAGTTTGAGATTTGCTCCCCCCCCCCCCCAAACTCAGGAAAAGTCAATACAATCGCACTTCATTTTTCCTTCATGTGCACTTGGAAGTCCTGGGAGCAGCAAGAGCAGCGGCAGCGGCGGCAGCAGCAAGAATGAACTGCAAGGAAGAAGATGACAACTGCACTGATGGGAGCAGCAATAACACGAAGAAGATGTTAAAATGCGTGGTGGTTGGGGACGGTGCAGTTGGGAAAACCTGTTTGCTGATGAGTTATGCCAACGATGCCTTCCCAGAGGAGTATGTGCCCACTGTGTTTGACCACTATGCAGGTAAGAAAGTGCTTTAAAAGAAATTTAATTGAGAGCTGCAGGAGGGCCAGGTGGGAGGTAGAGGAAGATCAAGGAGAGGAGAAGACGGTTCAAAGGGGATGCATGGGTTACTTTTGTCCGGGAATGTTATTCGGGCCTGGATGATAGCCAGGCAGCTTAGATGGCAGCTCATACAATTGGGACAGTGCAGGATTTATTCAGAGAATTTATTTGTTTGCTTCCAATTTTTATTTTGTTCTTGGCAAATAAGCAGCATTAGGGATGCAATTAAATCCCCTGGATTTTTGGGACAGCAAATATAATTCAGCCTCCATTGATTTATATTCTTGCTTTGTTTTTGAAATTCTGAAGTTCTGAACTTTGCAGGCTGCAGTTAAGATGAAGGCTATATATATGTATATATACACACATAAAAATATATGCTATCAGTGATCTTGTGCCTCATGGCAAATGATGCATAAATTATAATATTTATATCCTATTTAAGGAGTAATCTTTGAGAAAACCAGCATAGTCTCTTTCAGTGCTGTCAGAATAGAACTTTCCTTTCAGAGACATTTGTTACTCCATCTATAAATACATTTTATTACTATAAGTTGATGGTAGGGAAAGCAGAAGTGGTGATTGGTTTGAGTACTTTATAGTGAGGGAACCTGTAGTTTAAGAAAAAAATATGAACATAATCAAGGTCATCAATGATGTTCACTGCATCGCTGTGCAAAACAGACCCACAGCTTAAGTACAATATTTGCAGGCCTCTTTCTGCAGCAACTACTTACTTTACCCAGCTGGGTCCAAAGTTATCATGCAGATGGTGTGATAGGCTAAAACTGTTGCTCAAACTTCTGCTTAAATTTTCCTATCTCAAATTCTGCTGTTTTTCTTCTCTCACTGCTCCTTTGGCTTATGGTTGTTGTTGTTTATGAGATCCCTGAAAAACAGATTCTAGAAGCACTGCAAAACTCATTGCTTATCTTCCAGCAGCAGTTGGAGTTTCCCTCATTCTCTCCCCACCTCCTTAAAAACTGAATTTTCATGGTGTGGCTTATCATAGATTTGGTATTCTGTAATGGGAAAATCTCTGTTTTCATTCTGGCTTCGTGTCAGGTTTAGCAGATGAACTGGCCAAACAAGAAAGCTGTGTAATTGCAGAATCTGATCCATGGAAATGTGAAGACCTTTTCCTCCACAAGAGAGGGCAGCATCACTTCTAATGCAAGCAACACTCTCTTTCCTCCACCCTTCCCACCAGATAGATTAAATGACCATTTTAGAAAAAAACCTTTACCCAGAAAAGATATAAGAATATAGCATGGTGGAAATAAGTACTTCCATGAGCCAAAACCCCTAAGGAAGCCTGGCTGCATGAATTGATGTCTTAGATTGCAACAGCACCCACTTTCCCATGATAAGCTGAGATCTACTTGTCCCTTACAGCCTCGGTCCCTGTCATTACGCCGGTCCCAGCACCCACTGCCCTTCTCTCTCTCCCATGCCCTGCGAATACCTCTGCGTATGGAAAAACCCGTACAATAGCCGGTACCAGATCATGTGTGGATCGTCCTGTGGGCTGCATGGTTTTGGTGTGAGCGTGGGGGCACACGTGTGTGCATGGGGGCTGTGCACACACATAGGTGCCGATGCCAGCCAGGCAGGCTGGCACTTGGTGGGGGCACTATGCCCAGTTTCTCTTCCCTACCCAGCCGCAGGTGGCTCGCAGGGACTTGCTTTGATTTCCTTTCCTCTCTGTCAGAAGTGGTAGAAATTGCCAGTGGGCTCAAAAGTTACTGAGGGAGAGGAGGGCTGAGAGAAGGATGGGAAGATGAAGAGTGGTCTTGTGTAATCCTTATTTCCTTAGGGTGCCAGGTAGAAGCAGTATGCATTCACTTTCAAATCAAGCTACATTTTCAGAGTTTGAAGATTTAGACCTCTGAAACACCTCCAGCTATTCTTATTTGTCTTCTTAACTATCATAGCACATAAATATAAACTAAGAATGTTTTCAATGAGAAAGTCCAGAAAGATAAGGGAAAAAATAGCTCTGTATATTAACGTGCTATTCTGAGACAAGCCCTGTCCAGCGGCAATGGTCAAAACTAGCACTGATCAAAAATGGAATTCCAGTTTTTTGAGAAATCTCACCATTTATAAAACCTATTTCACTACAAAACTGCAAGCAGGAATGAGCAGTGAAAATGACTTCTGGAGCAGACTGCTGGAAAAAACCCAGTCATATAACATAAAAATATTACATGGCATAAAGTATAACATAAACCTATTTAAAACACTGTAGGGATTGTGAGAGAAAAGAGCTCACTTGGGACAACCTTGCCCCTGGGTTCAGAGCCTTTATCACATTCTGTGACAACAGCCCCTTCCACATCTGTGTGGCAGCCCATGGCCAAGAGGAGAGGTGACACGGTGGTACCACGGGCACGGTGGTACCACAGGCATGGTGGTACCACAGGCACCATGGCACACAGGGAGGCTTTGCACGCAGACAGATCCTGCAGGATGGTTGAGGCTCTGGAAAATCGCATTTGATTTTACCCCAGGGAAATAATTTATCTGCCCCTGCCCTTGCTCTGCCAAAACCAACTGTTTCAACTTTCCCAAACAAGCTGAAACCATTTGATTCAGTTCTCCTGTGCTCAAAATTAATGCTTAAAAAATTAATGCTCAAAAGCAATTAATTGCTGCAGATTTTTGCAAAGCTGCACTTTCCATCGAAAGTTTTTCACCCAGGCATTATGACCAGCAGTGATGTGTTAGCAAGAGCTTCCTCTTGCCTCACCAGGTCACAACCTGGTTGTGAGTCCCAGGGTATTTACCAATTTCCTTCTTTCTAATGGAAGAAGTAGGGAGCAGGGGAAGCATTAAAAATCGAGAATTCCAGAGGTGATCTCAGAGCAGTTTCTCACTGTCATGGCTCCAGCAACTCGGGGGAGGCAGTGATACTATCCAGCCCAGCATTGGGAAAAGCTCCAGATGCACCACTGCTGTGGCCAATGTGTTAACCATTCACGGCCCCACGCCACCAGCTATGTTTCCTTGCCCTGCTGCATTGCGACTAAAAGTTCCTTCCCTGGGCAGGTTTTCATGGCACAGGTGAAGCAGGTGAACTTACCAACAAGGGTGGCCCAGAGGAAGAAACCAGCATTTCAAAGGCCTGAGCTCCAACAGTATTAATTCTGTACAGTACTTATTCAGCGCCTTTCACATGAAAGGGCTTGAAACCACTTTGTAATATTTGGGTTCAACCTGCCTCTAAGAAAATCAAAGGCAGGACATGGACTTCACCCTGGGAAGGAACAGGCTTTCTGCAGATATCTCACACAGCATTTACAACTGAGGTACGGCAAAGCCCTGAACAAAAGGTTATTGGTGTTTCATCATGTGTACAGCTGCACTGTACAGGAGTCCAAACCAGTTATTAGCTCCACACTAGTAATATTCTGCCACAGATTTCACCCACAGTCCACAAAAATGAATTTGTTCAGGGCCTGTTGCCGGAGTTGGGATGTGAAGGATGTAGAGTAGGGTCAGTGGCAACGCCAGACAGATGGGGAAGGCAAATTTGGTATTTGGATATGAAATTTGGGTTCTTTTGTTGGATGTGTGGAAGTTTATGAGTAGTTATTTCTCAAGGCATTTTGAAGAGGTTTTGCTGGAGGTCAGAGCCCTGAGTAGGTTTCCATACCTTTGGTGAAATTCCAAGCCCCACACTGAAAGGGTTTAGCCACGAGGTAAATGGCTATTTCTAGGGCAGGCGAACCAAAGTGCTATCCCAGTGACAAACAGGATATTACTGGCAATAACTGTAACAATAGGGACTGTTTGGATAGTGAGTAGATGTTTTAACATGCTGGTTCCATTCCGTCTTTTGAACATCAAATGCTGATTTTCCGTGAGCAAAGGTCTCTCAGCCTGGGTGACTTGTATTGTGTCTAACTATGTGAGGTTATAAATGTTTAATTACGGCTGAGGTTGCACCAACAAAAAAAATTCCATTCAGCTACTAGTGGAGTTGGTTTAATAGTACCAAAATTAACTGGTTTGCTTTGTGAAAGCATGTTGTTTGCTACTTAGGCAATCACTGAGCATCCCGTTTGATACTCATGAGCCCTAAAATATCAGCAATTTTTAGCATGAAATTTATTCACCCTAAAATTTATATTCAGGCTTCCTAGAGAGGTGGTCGATGCCCCAAGCCTGTCAGTGTTTGAGAGATATTCAGACAACGCCCTTAATAACAGGCTTTAACTTTTGGTCAGCCCTGAAGTGGTCAAGCAGTTGGACTAGGTGATCACTGTAGGTCCCTTCCAATTGGAACTATTCTATTCTGTTCTGTTCTGTTCTGTCCTATTCTCTTCTAAAAGTGTATTTGGTTTTCTATGTAAAAAAACCTCAGTGACTGAGGAGTAGTACCAATGCCATGCAACTAACTTAGCCCACTGTGCAGACAAAAGTGAATGGACTCATTAGATGGTTGAAGTCTAAGGAGAAGAGGATGATAAGTCTTAAATTGTCTAGTTTAGGCATGACACATAGGTGAATGTCATACCAATAGCTTTAGGAGTCAAAGTTGCATCTTCTTTGGTAAACAAGAGAGAGGTCAGCCCCTCCAAAAGAGAACTGCAAAGCATCTGCACTAAAGACATGAAGTAGATGGTGTAAATATGTCCCTCCCTCCCCTCATGTGTCTGCACAAACTGGTGAACATTTATAAATAGTGAATCCATTTGAAAAAAATTAGCAGTGGCATGTGATCAGCTAATGAATAGCATACAGAATAGTTCAGCCATGACTGAAGCTCTGTAAATTAAAAGCAATATAGAAGACAACTGCCATTAATTACTGTTAGGAGACACATTTTTTGTTCTTTAGTGATGATTCAATCTAATCTGTCTGACTTTGCACTGAAGTGGGCTGGAGCGCTAACTGGTCTCGCAGAGCAGTGATCCCAACCTTGCTGGCCAGGCAAGCCATGCGGGAAGGGAGCCATGCTCTGGCATTTTTATTAGCATAGGAGCAGTAGTACTGCTCTTGCCCGGAGCAGTCAGCTTGTACCTGTGAAAATCCATAAATCTATTATATCCTGCCCTGTACTGATTCAAATCCCTGTTCCTCACGTCCTCCCATGAAAGAGAGCGGTTGGAAGTGGGCTGTCACGGATCATGGGACTACCCATGGCTGGTCACTCTCAGTCCTGGGGCAGTCAGGAGCACCCAGGGAGACTGGGACCACCCTGACACCATCGACGGGCCATGCATCAAGCAGCTTCGCCTTGCAGCCTCTCCCCATGGGGAAGGAACCACCAGCCAAGATATGGCAGAAACCAGATGGGAGCCATAACATCCCAAATTTCTCCAGCTACAGGCATAAGAGACCATCTGTACACATTTTTGATGTGCTAGTTATTTTTAATTGATTGCTAACGCACACTGGTTTCAACCCGTCTCTGCTTGCTACGGTGTATGAGCAATGAGTTAAACCCCGTGCCATCACTTTTTTTCCCTGTTGAAACTTTATTAGACAGGAAGAGGCTGCCCAAGGAGATATGCAATTTCTGCATGGGTGCTGCCGTGGGAGTCTTCACATTACCACATTCTTGAGACAGTTGTCTCCTATAAGCAGTCTTGGTAGCACATTAGAGAAACCCTTCATGCGATGTTTGGGGTCATTAAACTGAAAGAGCTATAAATAGCACTGAAAGAGAACTGTGATGTTTATTTGCATGGATGTTTGCAGTGGGGTTTTTTTTCCTTTTAATGTTCATCCAATTTTGATCATACAGATTTGAACTTTATACTTAAGACAAGAAAGCACTGACTCTTTTAAGATCTGGCTCTTTAGACCAGCAGCCACAGAACAGATATGTTTATTTTGCTCTCAGGAGCTGAAAGGACTTCTCTGCCAATCTTCCCTGATATCACCCAGAATAAACCAGGGATCTCAATGAAATGTTCAATGCACAACACAACTGGTTTCTGTTGTGCAGTTCACCAGGTTTTCCTGTCTGGCACCAGCAGTGCAATTCAAAGGATTTCATGGCTGGCTTTTTTGAAGGTAAATTTTACAGAACCACTAATTCTTAGGCTCCCCACAGAAGGTTTAATTCGGTGTCCTGTGTCACATAAGCCAGAGGAGATCTAGTGATCCTCAAGATTTTTCACATCCAGGAAGCCTAGACAGTCTTTATACCGAAAAGATGCTTTTTGCCTGAATCACCATGGTTGTTCCACATTCATATGAAACAGGCACCATATACACCCCCAAGTATCTTAAGACCTTCTCCTTCTGAAGGTGTTTTACGGTATGCAAAGACTTGAGATAACTATCGCTCATATCTCTCTTCCTCACACACATCCCTGTATTGTCCTGCAGGTGCACAGTCCACTTGAAGTCCATGGAGGGGTGTGTGCATGCTTTGTAATCCTATTTACTCAGGGCAGATGGTTTCTGCAGCAGTGCTCTGAGCGCTGTGGTGACAAAGTCCCTGTTGTCCCCTGGCACTACTGAAATGCAGCTGTGGCTGGGGAGGAGCCTGCAGCACCTAAGCTGCTTCCTACCTTTGCTTCTGGCTCTGTTATACAGCTTCTCTTTGTACTGTTGCCATTCCTGGTTTGATTTTACACCGACAAAAGCTTTATGCTATAAAGAGACACAAAAGACCTCTGCCCCAATCCCTCCCATACCCACCAGCATCTTGCTGATCACCCAGGACTCAACTGACAGCCCAGAAGCTGTTGCAGCCCGATGCAGAGAACTGTTTTCTTCATCCAATATCAGCAGTCAATGGATGTCCTTGTGCGTCAAGCACAGCAGGGGACAACACTGCACCATGAATAACATTTACAGTCTAAAAACTAGTTTAGAGAATAAGCAAACTACAGCACACATCAGGAAGGATAGTGCCAGGAATTACAGGAGTAGATGAAGCAGCCATGCTACTTTATCCAGACTTATCCACCATAAATTCCACCTAAGCCCCTCTGTCTACTATTTTGTATTAGCTGTGTGGTGTTTGAAGGGCAATAGGAAACACAAAGAATACTAAGCAAGGAGTTAGACCATTTGAATGTGTGTTGGTGGTTTGGATGTAGAATGATGGGGTTTTTTTAAGGTCAACCACAGTCCTGAGGGAAGGGGTTGGAAAGATGAGAAAGTCAAATGGCTTAAAAGAACTATTTCTTTGCATGGTATGTGATTAACCCAAGGAACTTATCACTGTACAGAAGTTACTGAGGACAAAATTTTAACAAGGATTGCAAAAAGAGAGGTTGGACTAGATATCAGGAAGACTGAACGCTAGCATGAGCTAATGAAAAAGACTCCTGCAAGAGATAATATAATGTGAGCTAACACCACCTTCTGTTAGAGGCTAGGATAAGACTTAAATTTGGGCTGATGAATGGTAAATTATCTTAAATAATGTAACTCACTGCTACATCAGAGATGAAGACTTGACTCCCAGGGCTGTGAGTTTGGCCCAGTCCATCACTCTTGTACTCAGTGCTGTAGAAAGGGACTTCTTGGAATTATTCCTCTGATATATGGATGGGCAAACAGATTTTGAAATGTTGCTTATGCAGCAATGGACTGCTGCAAAGACACATGGAGGGATTTGTCTGGAGCATGAAAAGGGTTAACAGTGGAAGCGATGAGAAAATTACTCTTCTCCACTACTCCAAGACAGTCAGTCTTAGCCTTTCCTTCCCCTTCTAATTAGTGTAACATTGCAGGAGGCGACATCAGCTGAGGAAACCAAAACTGCAATTGTGGCCTCTGGCCCTTGAAGGACAATCTCTACAGCTTGAACTAACAATCACATCCACTATCTTAAAATCAATAATTGACTCAGTACATGTGGCCAGACATTCATACCAGGGAGCAAAGCCACTCACAGGTGGTGCCAGACCAGGTGCATGTTGGCAGCCAGGCAGATACTTTTCAACAGCAGATGCTCCACATATAGGAAACAAACCCAAAAACTTAACACAGATGTCTAAGCAACCAAAATTCCTAGACATGTACAAACTTCTTCATTTCTGCAGGATATGGCAGTGTTTCTACTAAGTCATCATTACAATGGCTTAGTTACTGATTAAGGCAATGCAAAATACCTCCACTAAAACTTCCTTCTCATTTTCTGTTCTCTTGATAAACCTTAATACCTTGGTGTCTGTACTAGTGATACACATCATTGCTACTATGCATCACTGTGTGTATTTTGCCCTGCAGGCAGTGCCTTTCCTATGTTCTAACTTTCCAGTTGTTATGGCCAGACCTAATGATATCATGGAAATGGCAAGGGATGAGGAAGAGCAAACATATTTCCTTCAATTGTTCTGTTCAGACAAAGTCATTAAACATTAATGACATCTCCTGTCAAATTATTATTTATCTTTGCAATGAAAAAAATCCAAGTTATTATATTTCTAGTCTGCTTTTAAGAGTGATCACTCACCAGTCTCCTGTCAGATATATTGTTCTTGTATCCCAAGCTATGGGTCTTCCAGCTAAGTCAGGGAATAAGTTACTGAAGAATGAAAGCTTTCTGAATTGTCACCCCAAGTTTTATCCCAAGAGGCACTGAATGAATGAATTCTAGACTGGATTTATGAACTGATATTCACCTCTTTTTTTTTTTCCCCAAATAAGATCAGGGAAAATGGGTTTTTAAATTATGTCTAATAAATAAAAGCTAAAAAAAAAAAAAAAAAAAAAAAAAAAGCAAGGTTTATTTACCTTATTTATTATCAAGCATTCAAACTCAGAAGTCTCTCACCCAAGACAAGTCGTGCTACCAGCAGCCTTGGCTGAATGCAGGGACTAGACTTTACATGCAATTTCTACATGTGCTAAAATGCTCAAGCGCCATTCATCAGCGAATGACTTTCCCATGTACCCAGGTGGACAGGAAAGCTCTCCCAGATCTGAGAATGAATCATTACACCTCACTGCAATCCCAAACACCATCCATCATGTCTCAGCAGTGAGGACACAGCCAGGTGAGTGTAGCATGAGGGAGGACCCAATGATAAAAATCCTGTGGTTGCAACTGTGTGGTTGCTACCACCTTTGAAATGATTGCAGATCTCATTATGCAGTGATGGCTTCTCCTTAGTATTTGTTCTGTAGCATACATATTCATAGATTTATGACCAAGAGCAAAACCCTCTTCTTAAACAGGTATCACTGTGGGCATGGAAAGTCATCATATGAGAGTAGGCAAGCTGGCTCGGAAGGGTCCTGGGGGGACACAGTGCCATCTGCACCCTGCGGCACTTGCTGGGAAGTGGTGTCCCCAGCTAGTCCTCATAGCCAAAGTGGTGAATTTGGGATCACAGGGAAGAGGAAGGCCTGAAAGACCATGAGAGCTTGGTATTTCAGCTAGCACAGCTCCCCAGACTTAGTGTGGGTCGAGGGCACCAGCAAATCCAGCAGTGGGCTTGTCCCAGGGTTGCCTTTCTGCCTCAGGGACTGGCACAGCAATGAATCCATAAATACGAAACACGCCAACCAGCCTCAAGGGAAAAGAAGACTGGAAAAACCATTCACTGACAGGAGAAGCACTGGGAAAAAAAGGAAAAAAAGAAAACTCTCAAAGGAGGGAGGTGGACAGCTGTAAAAATATTCCCAAGCACAGTGGCACAGGAGGCAGTCAGGAGGGTGATGGCTTGGGAGCAGGAGGGGAAGAGCAGCACAGCGCTGTACCAGGATCCTCACTCCTGGTTCAGGACAGTAGGCAAGTGTACCATGGAAATAGCAGTCCCAGTGATGAGCACAGGGGCCAGCACTTAGGTATCTGAAAGAGTTAAAAAGGACTGTGCAGAGGGGCTGGACAGAAAGGTCCTGCCACAGTGCAAGAGGATGCCTGAGATGACTCACTAAAACTACTTTCCAACCCCTGCAATTCTGGGGGGACGGAGGCCACGTCTCTTATTAAAGACTCTCTGGCACAGACATCCAGCTATAACTTTGAAGTAATGATATTAACAGTATCTGCTAGTGCTCGGCTTTCTGTAGACTTTAAGAAAAAGAACAGCTTCAGCAGTGAGTGGGAAAACATACATGTTCAAACAACATTAATTTTTATCCCCTGGGAGATGTGACAAAAAGAGCATCTATTTACAATACTAATGCTGCTTTGCTGAGAACAGACCATAAGGAAAATCCCATAAAGTTGAAAAATGTGTTTTAAGTTCACAAACTGTCTCATGCTCCAGCTCCAGAGTGGGCAGGCATCCAGATGCTGTGAGCAGCTCTGTCCTCAAAGGCCAGCTCAGACACTCGGGTTCTGAGCAATCTCCCCAGCTCCACTTCAGAAATGGTTAGCTTACCTCAGCATGTTTTCCTCCAATAACTAGGTGTAGAGTCAACGTCCTTTTCTAATTTGGGGGGGCCAGTTGCTTGAGACCCTGTCCACGCACAGCAGAAATGCAGAGACCTGATTTTTCACTTAAAAGGTGAGGTGTTTCCACCAGGGAATCTCAGCTCTGGAGCAAACTCACACCGAAAATGTCTCCTGAGACAATCTATTTTATGCTATATATATATCAAGCAATGGCTTACGGAAGTAATGCCCAAGACTTGTGTTGTCCATTCAGGCTTGGATGAGAGCGCTGCTATTGACAGGTTGGCTTCTATGATCCCGCTTCCCAAATGGTTCCATATGGGCACACAAACTTCACTGAGGGCTCAGGGTCTATCTACATATAGATTACAAAATACCTCTAGAGATGCATTGTAATTGTGTCTTTATTTTTGGTTAGTGTTAACTACACATAGGCCTTTCCAGTTACATCAAAACACAAAGGATACTATAGAATTGCGTGTAATTTCTTTCTTATTTAATCCCATTTTTGCTCTCCGAAAACTTGCCATTAAAATTTTCGGCAAAAGCATTAACAAATTCTAGGAGGACATTTGTATGCTCTTATTTAAGCTCTTAGAAAGACCCTTTACCTTCACAGTGCTGCTTTGCTTTGTTCTGTGTATACAACCAGTAAACCTTGAAAATCAAGTGCAATTCATCTCACTGCCTTCTAGTTACTGCTCGGAATATTTTAAGCCTGTTCCAGGAATACAAGGGAGTAACACCTCTCATTAAAATATATATGTGAAATACAGCTTTAAGAAAGTAATTTTCCAGGAATACCATCCATGAAAACAGGATCAAACTCAACATTAAAAGGGGAGTTCATATTCCAAAAAATATTCAGCTAATCTGCCAGAAACCAGGCCTTACAGAAGAACTCCAAATTAGCTGAGCCAGTTCATGATATCATTAATATGGAGAATTTCCCTCGCCATGCATAGAAATATTCTGTGATGGAGTGTGCCACTTGGAGATCTGCTGGAAATTTACCTAAATCATTCAGTTTGGTTCAGGTCCAGAGGTGTGAGGCTGCTGTGGTTCTTGTTATTTTAATATTTTAGAGTGTTAAGTGCATTTTCTCTCTCTACTCTCCCTCCTGGGAAACTGCTAAAATGGTGAAATAATTCATTCTTCCATTATTTGAAGCATATTGCCCAATTTATTTCTTTTCCGGTAAAGGGCTGCTTGTAGCAATGCCCTAAGCCCCTCCTGATGCTTCCAAGCAAGGAAGAAGCAACGGGGAGTGTGAATGCAGAATGAGGTCCCCAATCTGAGGTAATGTTTGACAGAGGAAATATATGCCAAGAAAATGGTGGAACACGAATAACTTGTGTTGTCTCCATATGGTGCTCCCAGCTGTGTTTCTCTCCCCTTTCCCTCTATTTAAATGCATGAATGTGAGAGATAAAAAAAAATAAAAATCAAAAAATGAAAAACAAAACCCCTCAAAACCCCCAACCAAACAATTCCTGTGACAATTTTGCAAGGAAAACAGTATTTTGAGACTGTGCCCAACAGGGTGGAAACTCCTGAGGGCACAGGGGACCTTGTCCCTGGCTGCTTGCATTCACAGTGTGTCATGGTGAGGTGCATGAGACAATTCATACAGTGACCACATGACTAGAGAGCACCTTCTACCTTCCACCACATCAAGTCCTTCCAGCTCTTGATCCCCTTTGTGCAGTTCCCTCCATCTTTCAGAATGAACAGCTGCATCTCCTTTTCTTGGAATTTATTTTCAGCATTGCTTTTTTCTCAAATAATAGGGTCTTCCCACCTGAAATGTCAGAGAAAGAGAAAGGTGGTTTGTCTTTCCAAAGCATGCCTGGGTGCAGCATGGGACATGGAGCTGGCCAGAACTAGATATGGGTCCTGCAGAGTCATCTCTGAGCCAGCTGGGTCCAAAACCAAACCACAGACATTGCACACATAGCGGCTGCCCCACAAGCACTGAGTGATAATTATTACCGTGTGGCTCTTCTGATTTCCTCAAGCGCTGCCGAGCTGGCAAGGGCTGCAGCCGGCTACGGCATGAGAGCAGATGTTCTTGCCTTCGGACAGATGTCAGCTCTGCCTGATGGAAAATGCCATCCCAGATGAGTGAAAACCAACAAGTAGCCAGACAGGGCTTTGCAGAACAGTAGCGGGACCACCCCACAGTGACCACTATCCACTGCAGAGACCATCCAGCAGCCACCTCTTTCCTGGCAAACCCCTGCCACAGCATACCATAGAACCATTATCTCAGCATCGCTTCTTGTGCATAAGCTAAGGAAGGTCAAAAGAGCCAAGGAGCTGCACGAGAAACAAAAAAAAGCCCAAGTAAGTAGCAGAGAAGAAGTGGAGGAGGGTGGGAAACAAATGTACATCCTTAGAGGATGGAGGGGAAAGGTACGTTAAGAGAAGACAGTCCAGAAACAATCCATAAACCATAAAACAAGTGATTTGTAGCAACTATGTTTTGGGGGATATGACTCATGATTTTGAACTTTTGGGGTTAGCAAAAGTTCTGGCCAGAGCATTTTTGATGAACTATCCCACCAGAAGAAAATGCTGATTCATGAAAGTTGAAGCATTTTTTAAATACTTGGAAGGACAAATTCTTGTGGTCCAGGACCCTCTGCTTATTTCTTACAGTACAGCAAGAAAGACCTAAATTGAAAACATAATATCTGAAGGTCTTGTTTTCATTCCATTGTAAAATGAAAACAAATTGTAAAACCTCAGAAGTTGTCACAAAGCTGAATTATCATTCCCCTGGCCAGTTCTACTTGGTTACTGTTATTATCCATTTTACAGTTATTGTATTGTAATCATTATTACTTAAAGGCAGACTTACTCCCACTTCCTCTAAAAGAAATGTTTGTGCAACAAAGACAAAGGTTTCCAAGGAAAATGCCTCAAATAGCGTGAGCTCAGGTGTGGTTTTACAGTCTGTCAGTGTAAAGAGATGCAACAGTTGCAGGGAGAGGTTGGCAATCTCTGCAAGCCTTGGCAAACCTAATGGCAGCACCAGGCAAGCCCTTAGGAGAAGACAAAACAGTCTTTGAAGCAAGTGCCACTCATTGTGTTTTTAATCTCTCTGGTACGGGCTACCTGCAGGGTGTTTTTTTCTCCTCTTCTCCTTTGATGACTTTTGTCATCACATTATTGTGTAATAAATCCACATTTTTAATTAATAAGACCACATAGGTTTGATTATCAGAAGAAGGAAGTGAGCCCAAGCACTCTCAAAGATCTCCAAAGGACAAGGACTTCGGCTGTGATGGTCAGTGGACGTGGAGGGAGGTGTCTGTGGCCGCATTCTGGTGATGCTGCTTGTAGATTATGGGGGAAATATACAGTAAAGGACCTGATTGGGAACTCATGCCATATTACGAAGGACGCCATCGTGGTTAGAGAAATTAGGTTGTATGCAATTAGTTTGAGCTTGAAATTCAACCTATATTCCAGCTTCTGAGATCATGTACTGTCAGCTCACTTTCAGGATCCCCCCCATACAGCTGCATTTCAATTACCTGTCACCTTAACAAACCAAGCCACTGCTATTTGGCAGAAAAGATTCATTCCATTGGCCAGAAAATAAAAGCATCTGTCCTTCCCCGGATCTTCTCAACAGAGGGTTCAAAATCTTGTCTTAGTATGAATTACGTCTGACCTATGGAAGTTCATTTGGGGTGTCTGAGGACCACTGAATTTCAGATTTCCTGTATGGGCAACCCTTTTTAATGTGAGCTGTCAGGCAAGAATAAAACCAGTGCCATCGGAGGTAATGAGAAGGCACTGCCGATGGTGCCTAATGGATTTTCTTCCTTAGAAGAGCTGGAAGCGTAACCTGAACGAGACTGGTTTCATTTCCCAGTGAGCATGGTGGGTGTGGATACCTAAAATTAGATATAGTCTCTATTAGCTGTAAATATTTATGCCTATTGTCACAATACATAGCTTTTAGTCTGATGATCTTCAGTACGAGGAAATCATGGTAAATACATTTTGATTTTGAAAATGGAGGAAATAATAGATTTTTAAGCAATCCTTTTCAAAGCTGCACTCACACAAACTGCTGGGTTCATCTGGTTTTGGAAGACTCACAGAGCTGAGGCCAAGCAAATCTAAGTCAGGAAACCCTTGAAGTGAAGGAATGTGTGGCATACAATAAAAGACCAACAAGTAGATGAATAAAATACGTGAAAGAAGCAGGTAATTTCCTTAATGCATTTCTGTGCAAACTGCTAAGCTCCCAGGAAATCAAAACAGAGATATTTATGACACACAACAGATAATTTCTCAAGAAGTATCAATTTCCCCTTATATTTTTGCAGAAGATGCAAGGAAATGTTCATATATTCATAATCACATGATTTATTTTTGTCAAAGAAAGATCTATTAGATTACAAAGAAGCCGTATTTTTGGCAAATTTTTTCCCCATTTTTTTCTTTGCTATATTAATTTATATAAGTGGTTAGAGAAGTGCCTATAGTTTCCACTTCAAGGAATTTTCCTCCAAATCATTTACACAGACGCCTGTTGCTAAGCAAAGACAACAGTCCTAATGACACTCACCATTTCACAGATGCAACCCCTGTTAATTACAGGGGCTAGTAAATGAGCTTTATTTCTCTCCATGTTTTTTAATAGTATATACAGAAGAAAGAAAGGTTTATCAGCAGGGGAATGAATATAAATGCCATCTCAGCATGGGGCTGAGGAACTCCAGTATTGGAAAATCTCCCATATCTCTGCTCAGAGAAAGGCAACTCCACCATATTCCCGGTAAGGGCCAGAGTTCACCAGCAACAATAAGGGAAAACAGTAACAGGAACCAGAAAGTCAGGGCAGATCAGGCAAGATAAACACCAACTTGAGAAAACATGCAAAGCCCAGAAGGAATCTGGACCTTGGCATTCACACTGTACAATAGAGTTGTTCCTGGGGTGGGAAAAATGTGGTTGGCTGGAAGATTCTTCTCTCTTGTCTGGGCACCTCAGGCTGTGGCCAGACGTGAGGGGATGGAAAACCTCTCTCTCACTTATGAAAACATAGGTTGGAGTTTTTGTAGCCACTGTGTAGAGCTGGGGACCCCATTCAAATTCAATTTGAAAATAAGCATTTTGGAAAATCCTCTCTCCTCATTTTTTCCAAGAGGTTCATTCCCAAGAGGTTCATTCCCAAGAGGTTCAAATGCCCTTGTCCGTCTTCCTGAGCTGCTGAAGGTTCCCAGCTCCTCCATTGCCCACGGTCTTGTCGCAGACATCAGGGTCTTCTTGGCAGGACGGCAGCAACCCCATCCCTGATCACCCACCCAATTAGTTTATAAAAAAGCTTGTACAGACGCTCATTAAACCTTTGGCTATGGAAACACAAGCGCTAAGTAGGACTCTTGGTATCAGAGACTCGTAGTAGCTGTAGAAGAGAATGTTAGACATATTGTGATTTTTGCAATCACCCATTTGGAGGGAAGACCACAAATTCCTTTAGCTCAGAAAAAATATATGGTAACTGGGTGATGATCACTGACACTGGGAGTGCAATGGATACACTCCAGATATCTCTCCAACATCTGCTGGGATTTATATCTACACATTGACAGATGGGAAACCTCAGTTCTGGAGGGAAAAAAAAAAAAAAGAAAAAAAAAAGAGAGAGGTCTATGTGCTGAGTTTAGAGTAAGGTAGCCAAGACTAGAATTTCTCTTTATTTGTTTGTCATCTTGCTATTTCTAGAAATTCCTCACTCTGCCCTCTTGGAACACCAGAGTGTATATTTCCCAGACATGTAGCTGGCTTAAAAGAAAACAGATCTTAAACTAGGAAGAAGTAAGCCTATGGAGATCAATATATCTGAAGGAACAAGGGTGGGAAAAACTCTAGAGAAAAATGTTTATGAAGGAAAGCAAATTTACTAGAAAAAACTCTGCACTTTGCCATCATCCACACACCCTCGGGTAAGGAAAGAGCTTTTCAAAGTGAGTGAATGTAGGCATACATGGCAACACAGGCTGAAGGACTGTTGAAAAGGATACGGCCCTGGGACTATTCTTGAAAGTATTGTTTCACCTTGTTAAGGAAATACAAAGAAAATATTAAGATTATTATGATGAAATTATACATAGGATCAAATTAACTTGTCCCCAGTGTTTTCCTGTGATTGCAAGAAGACATCTCTTTTTTCCATAACCAGCCCCCAGATTACTTTACCACTGGCTTTCTGGATAGAATCCCATCACTGACCAGGTATATCCCACAAAGTGTGACTCTTATCAATCTCTTTGTTAAACAACAGGAGTCTGCTCAGACACCCCAAGCTGCCTTATGAACATAGCAGTAACAATTTAGCATTTTAACAAAAGGAAAGGAATTTGAAGAGATATATAGGCATACATTTCCTGATGGTTTTCTCATCTTAATTTCTCCAGAAAGTCTCAGCAGTGGTCAATCCATCTGTTTTCCAGAATCTGCTCCCAAACTCAAAGTCCAAAGATCCTGCGTGTACAGCGGAACATTGCTGCTCAGAAAGGGCAGAGATTTTGAGAAACCCCTTTGTTCTGAAATCCTCTTAAAACCAATCCAAACCAGTTTCTTAGTGGTCCTCAGTGGTGTGGTATAAACAAGATTTAAGTCTCATATCTTTGCCATTTGCTCACTGCTTTTCCAGTTGAAATGACACCAGCGAGCCATTATTATTTCACGCTCTGGAGGGTTCAAATGTTCATCAGCTCTCTGATTCAGTGAGCTATCATTACCAAGAGCAAGAGATATTTCTGGGCTGTTTGGTTAAAAACCACACTTTGTATATGAGCACAGCATAATAATGCTTACACTGCCTAATGGTAAACAACTCATCGTGCACTATTGTATACTTAAAAATAAAATGAACCACTGCTATTTTAGATGATCTTGATCATTAAAGCCCTGTGGGCAGCAGGCGTCACAGCAGTTAATAGTAACAGTATTTAATATCAAGGAGTAGGGTATATTAAGTAAATATCAAATTCAACCTATAAAAAGCCTCTCATACAAGCACAGTAATACATGAGAGCTCAGAGGTTTTATATAAAAGCAGGTTTGTGTCAATACTCACATTTTCTTTGGAGGGAAACTGGCATTGGGAGTGTCACACGGCTGCAGGGCAGGAATCCAAGCCAAATCATCTGTGTGATGGACCAAAGCTTTACCACAAGCCACCCTGCCTGCCATCCCGTGTGCACACAAGTTGCTCCTGCCTTTAGTTTTCACCTGGAAGAGTTCAAGGTTTAAGCCCTGTTTCCTTTGCCAAAACACTTCCCAGCCGGCCATATGCATCATGATTGCTTCTCTCTTTGTTTCGGCGTCTGTTCATACACACGGATTGAAATCTGGTCTGCTGAAAGCAACATGCCTGTTGTCATGGCCAGGATGGGGATTTCATCCTCTGCCCCAAAGCCTTTCCAGCTGGGCAGCCAGGCTCTCTGTTTACTCCTCTTCAGGCTGTTTCTCACAGCCTGCTTGAGTCCATGCCCACACAAGTGATGTCAGAGACCACTGAAATCTGTCCTGAGGGAAACAGCAGAAGTATAGGATGAAGGACCACAGACCACTGCAAGCTCACGTGCTTTCTGCCACCGACACCCACCCTCCACATCTACCTGCAAGACTTCATTCAGCCCCTGTGCAGGTGTAAGTATATGTTTGCTTCCATGCATGTCAGGAAGCCCAACCCTTAGGAAAGTCCTTCCCATAAGTATGTTAACAGACATCTGGGCTTAAACACTGTTTAAAGATAAGTACACACTTGCGTGTTTTGCTGAAACAACCCCAGAATGAGGAAAGTCTGAATTACGCAATATGAAAATAATACTCTCCATTTATTAAGCATGTCTTGACAGTACATTAAAAAATTCTGGAGTTTTCGTCTTGGCCAAATATTTCTCCCACTTCATACCATAGGTATGTTCCAATTGTGCTGGGAGCAGAATGGCAATATTATGACTCACTTCATATTGTAGGCTGGAAGTACCATATTTTGTTCCAGAAAGAAATAGATTGTAGGCATAAGATTTAAAAGGCAGCTTTTTGTAAACTACACTCCAGTATATTCTGGAGCACATTTTGATCCGTTACACCATCCAGTCCCTCTTCAGCTCCAGCCCTGGTTGTGCTTATTTTTAAATTTGTAACTGTGCTGGGAATATAGCATGTCCAAATTAACTTACAGTGGTGAGTGAGGGAGTTAAATGAGTTTTTTGTGTTTCCTTCCAGAGCAACTCTCATGGCAGTAATTGCTGCCACACACTTTTGCCATCAATTCAATGTTGTGTCTGTGCTGAAGCACTCAGGCACAGATGAAATGATGCTGTTCTTGTGTTTCATGAGGGCCCATTAAAGTGATCCAAACCTTTTTGTTTGTCAGCCTACAGGGAGTGGAAATGATCGTCCTCCCCCTTTGGTTTTGCATGAATTATACAGGGTTTGCCCACCAAGACTACCACAGGCTGAAGGTTTAGCTATAAGTTTCATTGTTGGTGATGTGGAAGTGAAAAGCAAATTAATTCCTGGTATCTAACAGATAATGCAAAATCCCTATGCTCTTTGGTACCAGCAAATTTCATTGGTGACAATCCAGCGTTGTACCCTCTGTGTAGGCTCAGACACCAGCTAGCACCACTGGCCCCACCAGACCTAACCTGGAAACTTCAGGAGGGGACATGACAATTCCTAAAAAACATCCACAGGGTTAGAAACAAACCCTGGGAAGCAGTACCTTGACCCACAGCCTCTCTCATGAGGATGGAAGCATTTTTAAATACAACTGCCATGTCTCAAAATCAAAGGTGCATGGACTGCTGATGTTTACTCTCGAAGTGTCCTAAGCACCAACCGTGTTTTCACCTGTGACGAGCAAAGACTATGTGGCAGGGCTTGTGAGTCACACCAGCCAGCTCTGCTGTCTAGAGTTTGCCTTTTAAAGGATAGCATCCGTATACTTGTCTGGAGCAGACAGAAATAATGTAAGATGGAGGTTCCCATATATCCAAGCCCAGCAGCTGAAAAGTATGTTTCCCTTTTGCAATTCAGATTTTATACCTGCGGTTTGTGTTTAACCAGCAAAGCCCCTGACCACCCTCTGCACACCTCGGCGACCATTACACATCAAAGAAATCAGTGCAGACAGGACAGTGCTGTAAGCCTCCAGCCTGCCTTGGCTTGGCTTCTAGCCAGACATCCTTCCACCCTCCTCGACCGACTCTGCCCCTCGTAAGCCCTGAGCTTTACTGGGATCAGCTGCACCTGACGCTTTTGGCTCAGGGCCGCATTCCTCGAGGGAACTTTGAATCCCCCAAAGGATCTGCTCCAAGCAGATTTTTTTCCTCTTAGGAAACCAATGGTGCAGGATACAGGAGACTTCCTTTGTAGGATATACATGCAGATAAAGTCTTAAAACTGTTGTTTATGTAGAACCAGTTGCATGGCAGACAGAGGCAGTTTGCTTTCGGTGGCGGCATCCTCACTAGTCCAGAAACAGCACTCCCCATCTGACTCTGCAACCTGCGGACCTCTGAGAAAGCACCGCGCTCACCTGGGTGCAACCCGGGGCTGCACACAGCACCCACCTGAGCGTGGGGAAGCACACTGCAGGATTAAAAAGGCAGTGTATCACGGTGTAAACACGTCTTGTAAGACCAGGTTGGAATTATTTCACTCTATCAAATCAGCTTTCTAAAGAATACTCCTGAAGTGGTGAATGTCCCAGAAGGTCACAAAAGTAATAGAAAGTTTAGAAAATAAGGTCTGTAGGGAAAAGGTTCCAGTATTGCAAACATCAAGACTGAGGATTGCGTGGAAAAGATAATAATAATACCGAGCAGCAAGATAACACAATCCAGAGGGAGCAATGAGGAACAGAGAATAGGAAGCTTAGAGCAGAAGAGGAGAACCCTTTTTTTCAGGAGTCCATACATACAGAATAGCCTAAAAGACCTCCAATGGCCCAAAATTTAGACTACAGTTTTTTAGTAAAACACATAGTGTAATCTGCAGGCCAGTTGTAAAACTGAATAAACTACCCAGTGAAATTCATGTGGCACGGTCTCTGCAGATACACTGCTCAGAGCAAGGCTGGGCAGGGGCTGAATGCTCATTCACATGACCCAACAGCACTTCTTCAGCTCCAAAAGTCTTACTATCTGCTTTTGTTCTGTTTATAGGGTCAAATAAGAATCTACAATAAAATCCCGAAAAAGCCATCATACCCTCAACATACCGTGATGTTTGGAGAGTGCACAGGCACTGTGAAACAACCTTCACAGCATCCCTCCAGCCTAAACTCAGTGAAAGGCTCAAGTAGAAGGGCATGTCTTTGATATCCCATTTGCTGTTATTATAGACTCTGGTTTTAAGTTTTAAACCTTCTAATAGTGTAATAATGAGCTTTCCATTTCTTTGCTGACGTGGTTGATGCCTGCAGGCTATTGAGTTTAAAAGCCAAAACACACAGAGAAAATTTGCTACAGGGTTGAAAAAATATATATCCTATTGGAAGGGTGGGATTTAATTAGCCTTTGTTCTCCCAAATCTCACATAAACAAGCACACTCATATATCTCCCAGTACAAGGCAAGCAAAATCAAGAGTGCCTGTTCTAACTGGAATCTTACTAGTCCCTGGTGGGTGGCAGGAATATATGTGCAAGTTACAAGGCTTGAAATTTAGGACTTTGCTTCACAAAATGTCCACATGGACCAGATGAGAGATTGCCACTCACTGAAAGAAATGTTGTGTGCCGGGCCAGATCCTGACAGCTTTAGTTACGGGGGCCAGCATTCACCTGTCTTGCGACTGCAGTTGTGTTCGTGGTCAGTTCGTGCATCAGGATCTGGCATGGAACTATTTTGGTCTTCAGCTGTATTATTTGCCAGTGAGTTGTTCTCCACAAATATACAGCAACAACCTGTAGAGATTGATGCAAAATTAAAAAAAGAATTTAAAAAAAAAAAAAAAAAACACAAAGCAAAAGAAAACAAGTGATTTCCAAATCTTGTAGTGGATAATACTTTATGATGCATGAAATAGCTGTAATACAAAAAAAGAGAGAGAGGATTAAAGGGGTTTTCAAAATGGTGATAATTATCCATATCACTACATTGTAACCATATAATTATACATTGAAGCACATATTCTGCCTTTGTAAAACTTCTGGTGTCATTTCCCAGCCATTCAAAGCAGCCGTTAAATGATGCTAGGAAACAGTCCACACTGTCTGCTGTATTGCCTACCTCCTCCCCCTCTGCTTTTGTGTTTTCTTCCTCTCTCCTCCTCCTCCTCCTCCTCCTCCCAATCAATTTCAGAACTACAAAACATAACTGCCTGCCTCAAGCCGTGGAAACCGGGAGCAATTCCACCAAAGTCAAACCTGGGGGAGGTGGATCTTCCGTCGACGAGGGAGTCTCACAGTCAGAGAAGGGGTCAAAGCCACCTCACGGCAACAGTCTTGGTGACAAAGGCAGTAACTAACGGCAGCGAGCACAGAAAGTGTTGTTAACAGTGCTGGTGAACACGAGAAGAGAGTGCTGTAAGTCTGCAAAGTCTGTCTGAAAGTCTTTCTATATGCATATGGCAGTGTGTGTGAGCCTAGTAGAAAAACAGGAATTTTAGAATACTAAGTATTGGTGCAAATGAGTCCCCAGAAGGACACCAACAAAACAAGAGGACATCCAGATCCATGGCAGATCCTGTTTTGCCATATTTAGGAGGAAATACAACAGGCATTCGTATCTTCGTGAGACGTTGCATGTGCGCAAAATGTTTAGACACTGAATTACTTGTCAACACATCTGGGAGATAAAAACGCCCTTTCCCAGACTCTCTGCCTTTTTCCTGTTTCCAATGGCTTGCCGTGAATTGGCATGTACAGATGTGGTCAGGAGGCTTCCTGGGACCCTGTTTCTACTCTACCCCTTCTCATGGACACGCCTGAAGTTATCTTCCAGCCTCACATCGTTCTCTTTAGAGAACCGCGTTGTGCGAGCTGAGAGCTTTCTCAGTGCAGCACCAAAGGCATTTGCTTTCTTTTAAAGGTTATTAGTCAAAGAAACAAGGACAAAAGATAATAATTAAATCTAAAGAGGCAGGGAGGAGAGAGAGAGGAGGACAAGTAAACTACAACAGCTTCCACCCCTTCTTGTAAAATTATGTGCAAATCTTATCCACTGTGAAAAACAATTTATATCTAAATATATATGGCCAGATGGATATGGTAACCCATTGCTGCTTGAGTCGCAGAATCATAGAAAAAAAAATATTATTAAAACAGGCCCTTCCCAAGCACTAGAAGAACTGGTTTCTGATTTTGGTAGTTGTTTTAAATGATGTTATGTTTTGCTTGATAACAGAGAATCAAAAGCACAACTGAGTTTCCAGAACAGCACTGACCTCTTAGCCAAAATAATGGAAAATTTTCAAAAAACACCAGGGGGGCATAAAAAAGCTCATCACAATGCTTTTGCTGTCATCACTTGTTCTGTTTTCCTGGGGACAGCTGATGGAGGGCTGTTCTACTGGAGGTGGAATTTCAATGAAGGACTTAACATTTTAGTAAGTAGGGACTGTAAGAAAAAACTTGTGGAAGCAAGACAGCCATATTAACCATATTTCTGAATTTGCATTCAGTCTGTGCATGGAAAGGACAATGCAGTCTTTTTTTTTATTAAATATGGAAAGTTGGGTACAACAGAGCCATTTTCCTAAGTATGTTGTATACAGCAGAGGCACTGGCTGGTTTTCATGTCGTGCAAAGTTCAGCCTTGCTACTCTCAGCAGACGGACTCCGCGTTATATTCCAGATGCGGTACGCACACATCTGTGTACAGCATACGGTCCAGATTCGTCTCTTTTCTGAAGTGAAAATGAGTCTTCACTTTCTCCAACACTTAGTACTTCTGAAAGCTTCTTCCCAAAGCATTTTTTTTTCCTTTCCTACTTTCTTCAGCCATATATATATATATATCAGATGAGCAACCTTTCTTGTGCCTGGGCTGAAGCCAGGAGAGTATCGCAGCCAGAAAGATTAGCAGCAGTCGTCTTTATTCATCATTACATGCAGCCCGTGAGCTCGCCTTCAGAGCAAGGGCAAACTCTGCCCTGGTGAGCCGAGAGTCCAAAGCGGTTCCCTAAACTTCGGCTGTCATTTGGTGTTGGAGCACACTAGCCATGTGCTACTTGAGAGGTGATTTCTATATAGCCACAGAAGGACTATCAGCCCATATCAGGCTAGTACCTAATGAGTGTAAATTTACCATGATTTATTAACAGGGCTGAACTCCAAATGAGCATTTTCTTCTGGTTTCTTGTGGTTGACCTCAAACACCAGTTTAAAACACCCAACAAGGCTCACTATTTCTTTTCATATTCAAAGTAGCATCTCTTAAACCTTCTGTACAAAGTATCATTACTATCTTCAAGAAGGATCTGTGAAACCAGAGCGTAATGGAGTACAGAGGGGGTGTACAAGCACACCCACTTTGCACACTTATTTCACTTTTAAGGGTGACGGTTAACCCTCATTACTAGACTGTTATTACCCTTCTAGTTGCATATGTTGTGAATTACAGTCAGTGTCAAGTTCAGACTAGGAAGAGAGTCTTAAAAGCCGGTTCCTGATTCCAATACAGTCAGCAGGACTTTTCCATTGACTCACTGGAGAGACACTTCAGAAATGCTGAAACACCAAAGAACAGAAAACATAACCTGAGTGATAGGCTGGGTGCTCCGGGCATACACGTAAAAGTCACTACAACAGGAGAAGAGTGGGCTGGATAACACTAAATTTGGTAGCAAAGTTGATGGAATTTCTCTACATTTTTAAGCTTACACATTGATGGGGAAAAAAAAAGACAATTTACTTAGACTCTGAGTGTGTTTAACAGATTGTCCCACTGTTTGCTGACATTTAAGATTTTCAAATCGCACATTGAAGCATGACCTTGGAAAGTCTGGAAGGGAAGAGATCTTTTAGGAACAGACACCTCTTGAAAGCACAGCTCCTAGATGTATCACTGACAGAAAGACAAACAGCCTTTTTGTCAGGACAAACTTCTATGGCATTTTCTAGTATCAGCGTCTTTAAGAAAGACAGAAGTGCTGTGTTCTCACTTAAAATTCACTGTCACAAACCTTGTAGGAACTGTGTTCCCTCAGTTCTCATTACTGCCAAGAAAACAACTTGGGTGCACACACCACAGGTCCTAATATCTGAAATTAAGTGTTCAACTATTATTTTAATGCCTTGTTGGCGATTAAAAAGATTTGAGTGAAATTCAAGATTTAGATAAACACAATTTTATTTTTAGATAATTTATTTGATTTTCCATCCTCCAAGATTCATTGCATATGCAATACACCTATGCAAATCCCATGGATACATGCATGTTTCCATGCAAGGCTAATCCTTCATCTGTTTGTGTCTAGCTGGTTGAAGGTGAGAGGTTTACATGAATAGCTGAGGGCAAAATTCAGGCTTCAATGATTGGTAACAAGGTGGGATTTAGTGGGATGAAGAACGTGAATGTTTTGGGGAAAAAAATGGAAAATTAGAAGTATTTAGCCAATACTTTTTAAATAATAAAGTGATGACAAAGTTTTAAAACAGCCCAAGCCACTTACAAAGTACAGTTCTCAGTGAGAACCAGTGGACTTGTGGTCTTCAATCATTTGGCTGCCTTTCGAAACCTCTCACTAAGACCTTGTGCAGAAAAAAAATCAAGGCAAATAGCTGTCTTAAAAACACATGTCTCCTCTCGCGGCAGCCAGACTCTGCAAGAACACACGCATCTGCCCACACACATCCAACCACAAGATTGTGGCCAAAGTGTTTATCAGTGGAACCTTACCAGAATTTTTTTTAGATCTGTTTGCATTAATGTCAACACTGGCTTCTAAGCTTTTCTGCCATTTGACAGTAAGAGACATTTAAAGGGACAAAAGATCTTTTTACAGACAGTGCCACACGGCCAGTCACGCAACTGTGGAGACCATAGCATAACCACGTGAATCCAGAGACGCAAGCACCATATCCCCATGGATAAATGCTATCATCTCTTCAGTCTTGTGCAAGGAAAGCACGTGCCTGTCTTTTAACTCCCCTGTCAGCACAAGTGTCAGCTGTTTGCAAGTCCCCATGTGTAATAATCTTCTTGTGAATAGTTTTAAAGTTTCTGCTCATAGAAGCAGTTTGCCGATGAACTGGATTTGGACTGCACCCACAGCCTGTGTCACAGGAGGCAGAAAATGTTGTACATCTTCCATCCAGGACCAGAAGATGTTCCTCCTTCCTTCTGAGGCCTGGATTAAAGAAATTGCGCTAGTCACAACTCTCAACAGAACTGATTAAAACCAGGCTTCTTTCCCCCCCCCTATAATTCTATTCAATTCAGTATTTTTCAAAGAAACACCTAAAACTTCTCCTTTGTCTATCTTTAGAGAAAAGCAACCAGTTTCACCTTTCAAATACAACACTGTCTTTTCTAGACTTTCAGGTAAAAGGAAATTTCTTAGGGAATGGCCATTCTTTTAAAAGAACATGTTATAAAAAGCCAGCATAAGACACAGGGAAAGGTTTTTTTCAGCATTTATTTGCTGAGTTAGTTTTGGCACTCCGGGCACCGCATTACTTGAAGTGGACCGCATTGGACCGAGCCATAAGCACATTAACCACCTCCCTGGTTTCCTCTCCCCGTCATACACAACGCAGCCGAGGAAGCCGCGGAGTTATTCAGAGCACTTCAACCGCGAGCTGCAATGACAAACAGCAAATCTGACTCATTGTTGATGTACCTCCATTACCGAGTGTGTCTAATGAGCTGATATTTTATGGGTATTTCCTAAGCGCTGTAATATGAGTCCTACAGATCCCCGTGCTGGAAGTTAGCCTGCCGTTCCCTAAACACCAGCCTGGGTGCTGCAAGCCAGCACCAAGCAGCGGTGTTTGAAAAAGGCTGGGCTGCTGTGGCATGAGTGTGCAGCACGTAGGTCAACGTGGCGTGGCAGAGCAGGGCAGAGCTTTGCTCCATGTCTGTGCGTGCTGGGAGGATGCGATGCGTGAGCAGAGCCCGTTTCTGTTTCCATCTTCTCCCTCCGGTCCCGCTGCCGGACTGAGTCAGACGCAGGAAGTCTCTCCCCACCCGGGAGGTGTGCTGGCCAGGGCAGCATGAACCTCCAGAGCAAGATTAATGCCGATGATGATCCCATGGGGAATTTGCTGGGGGGAAATGCGACACCAGCATTTGAGGAGAAACCTCAGAAGGGATTTATCTGGCCTTTCCGGGTAATGTTTTGAACTGGGAATAAACCCACTGGAAGTGTCCTCCCCCTCCCCCTCCGTATCCACATCATGAGATCAGTCCCTTTAAGCAAGGACCCCGAGCAGTGGTGGGATCAGGGTCAGCCTCTTTCCCTGGCCAAGAGAAAGATGACCTTTAAGTCACGATGCAGTGAAATTCCTGGAAGAAAAAAATGCCACCGACTCAGAGAAACAATTGGCCTCTGGCCCTCGGCTGCCTTTCGCGCAGACACATCGCAGCTCCTCTCCGAGCAGCTGCTTTGGATTCCCTGCAAGCACCAGCCACAGCCAGAGGCCAGCAGCAAAGTTCGAATATTAAATTATGCTTTTGACTCTTCCTTGACCTGTGGAGCTGGATGATCTTCTAATAACCAGATTAGAGGTGTGTTACCTTTTTATATTAGGCAGGGAGAAAGACGCTGCAGTGGGAGTTTCCTATGAGTAGAGTGTGTAGAAACCAGGACCAGAATACCTTACCAGCCTGTCCAGACACACGGAGAAGCACCAGGGTCCTGCTCTCCAGGCTGAACTGCTGCATAACTCTTTAAGATGCAGGAGGTGTACTGATATTTCAATATCTAGGGTGAGGTGTTCTTCCATCCTTCCCAGTGGTACAGGCAGCACTGCCCTGCAGACATCTCACTGCATGTGAACTAGAGACAGGATTAAAAACAGCTAGAAAAGACAGGAGTATGGCAAGTTAAGAGGGAAATTATTCAAGAATATATGCCAAGCTGCAGTGTTTGCCATATGAGCCTCAGCAGTGAAGCGTGCCAGTTTGTATCAGACCAGACTCATCCCTGACCGTGCAGTTAAATTGTCAAAAATAGTATTGTGAATCTCAGCTAGCGAGACAGCTCCATCCATCCTGTTCGCATGCCAGGCTGCTGTGCCACATACCTCTGCCACACAGCTGCTGCCTCCATTGGGTTCAGGTAGAGGGATTTCCACCGCTGCTTGTGATTCACGCTCCTCGTGCTGTTTTTATAGGGATGCCACGTGGTGCAGTTACACCAACTAGCAGGAGGAAATTCTGCAATGTGAGAATATTACCTGTGCTCTCTGTTTTTCATCCCCCTCCAAATCCTGGTTCTTGATTTACAAAGGATCCCTAATCCTCACATATTTCAACAGCCACTTAACTACTTTACACGGCTGCCAACTCCAACCTATTTAGATTGACCCCAAGAATGAAACAGCCCAGGAAGTCACTCCCAGACTTCTGTCTCTAAACGGTCATTCTCCAAGAAGACCAGGAAGAGTTTCAACCTTGCCTTATTTATATTCACTGAAAGAGTTGCCCTTTTGTTCTAACATCCTTCTAAGAACCATAGCAAAAAGAAATTCAACCCTGTCACTTTGGTATGAAAGTATATGTGTCAAGCCAGAGAAAGTCCTGCTCTCCATGAGTATTCTCAGTGTTATTTAATAATGTTAGGTATAGCTCCCAGATAATTCAGCTTACTTTTTGTATATGATGATAAATGCTTTGAAAACAAACAACAGACAAAGTGTCTGTACGCCAGAGGAGAAAGAGATGAACAGTAAGTTCGGTTTGTACGGTAGGAGAGGACAGTAATTGCAGTGCATCTATTGCAGCACAGATTCAGTATATGCAGGTGATCAAATTATTAGAAATGGGAGCTTTAAGTATATGGGGAAAAAAAAATGAAAAAGAGCTTAGGGCTGAAACCACAGTTGTTCAAACAAACCGGCTAATTGCAGCCTCAGTCACACACACATGTGCAGGTGCAGACTGATCTCAGCCAGCATCTGTGGAAAATGTCACTTGGCAAAGGAGCATGTCAGACAAAAGCAAAAGCTGCGTGCGCACGCGCAGAGCTTGCTGCTGGCAAGCTACACTAGGAGAGGGTCCTCTCTGCTCTGCACTGCATGGTGGCCTCTTGAAAGGGCTACATAAAGTGTTTGTTGTCGGGCAGCGCTGGGTCAGTTCAGGTATGGGCAGAGCTTGTTTGCCTGACCCACAGAGGGGCTCTGGCTGATGGCTGGGCTGCTGTGAGAGCTGGACCAGAGAGTTGAGCCTGGAATAAATGCACGGAGCAGCACCTTCCTCGCCCTCCTGTTGCCCGTTCCCATGCGGTTGAGATTGCACAACCCTTTCCTTGCATCTGCTCCCTGTCTGGTTGCGTAAAATCTACAGCCAAAATGTAGACACTATTTTATATACTCATTTTGTCCTGCTTCTGCTATGATAGCAGGAACTCTGGGTAACTCTGAGATCAGAGAAAAAGACAGAACGACAAAGTACACTAGGTGAAAGCAAGTGATTTTATTCTACTTTTGGCATTTTGTAGAGCGAAACTCTTTAACCCAGCCACCCTGTGACAAATGTTGGGTTGGAACAAGAACAGAAAAACATAGACAGAAGGAAAAGAGAAAAGGTGCTTTGCTCAAAGAACTAAAAATATCAGCAATTAAAACAAAAATTATATGTATTTTTTTACTTTTAGCAGTGTCTTCAGGTTTTTGGACAAAGCTCTGTGGTCCACACTTGCTTCCTCTTTCCTTCCCCTTTGTTTTGCCATAAGCCATAATTAAGCACATGATGTGGTCACTAATTGCGGAGCAGAGCACTCCATTGCATCAGAGTGTTAGCAGGCAGCTGGGCAGACAGATTTACACATCCCAGAGGTACAGGGTGCTTCCTCCACCTCGTGCAGGCAACGTCAGAGAGGGTTTAAAACTGGTCTCAACCTCCCCCTTGCATTGCTCTCCTGCTGCAGCTCGGTGGCAGCTTGCCTTATATGGGTGGGTTTGAAAGCAGCCAAAGAGATATCCTTAATAATGCCAGTCTGTGGCAGCAGTAAAGACCTCAGAAATCAAGCCTGGGGTTGGTACAGGAGAGCCCTGGCCCCACTATGACCCATGCAACTATGATGTCCCTCCCTTACAGCTTTGCTAAACCAGCGCTTGCTCACACTGCTGGCATGAGTGAGAGGTGCAGCACAAAATGGCTAAACCCACCCAAGAATCACACAGCTTGCTTTTCCCTGCCTTTTTTTTTTTTTTTTAACCTGCTTTTACCACGAGGACATTTAGGGTCAGAGGTAATACGGACCTATCTGCTGCTGTAGGGAAATGACCACATGGATTTGCATGTGCTCAGCCACAAGCCAGCCTGGTTTGCTGCTGCACTTCAGCCACTGGTTCTTTGCTGGACTTGGTTTGAAATGCTGCATGCTATTTTGCTCATTCCATTTTTGTGGCACCAAAGCAGACACTTGAGGGTTTCTCAATGTTTTCTAAATTTGTCCCTATGAGAATGCACAAGGATGCTCAAAACTCCTTTCACCTGCCAAAAATGTCCAAGTGGAGATCAGTGATGAGTGGTGTTCCTCAGGGTTGGTATTAAGACCAGCACTGTTTAACATCTTTGTTAGTGACATGGACAGTGGGATCGAGTGCACCCTCAGCAAGTTTGACAACGACACCAAGCTGTTTTGGAGAGGGAAGGGATGCCATCCAGAGAGACCCTGACAGGCTTGAGACGTGGGCCCATGCAAACATCATGAAGTTCAACAAGGCCAAGTGCAAGGTCCTGCACATGGGTCGGGACAATCCCAAGCACAGCTACAGGCTGGTTGAAGAATGGATGGAGAGCAGCCCTGAGGAGAAGGACTTGGGGGTGTTGGTGGATGAGAAGCCCAACATGAGCCAGCAGTGTGCGCTTGCAGCCCAGAAAGCCAACCGTGTCCTGGGCTGCATCAAGAGCAGTGTGACCAGCAGGTCGAGGGAGGGGATTCTGCCCCTCTACTCCGCTCTTGTGAGACCCCACCTGGAGTACTGCATCCAGCTCTGGGGGCCCCTATACAAGAGACACATAGACCTGTTGGAGTGAGTCCAGAGGAGGGCCATGAAGATGATCCGAGGACTGGAGCACCTCTCCTATGAAGACAGGCTGAGAGAGTTGGGGTTGTTCAGCCTGGAGAAAAGAAGGCTCTGGGGAGACCTTAGAGCACCTTCCAGTACCTAAAGGGGCTACAGGAAAGCTGGAGGGGGACTGGTTACAAGGGCACGGAGTGATATGACAAGGGGTGATGGCCTTAATATGAAGGAGATTTAAATTAGGTATTAGAAGGAACTTCTTTACTGTGAGGGTGGTGAGGCACTGGAACAGGTTGCCCAGAGAAGCTGTGGGTGCCCCATCCCTGGAAGTGTTCAAGGCCAGGCTGGATGGGGCTTTGCAACACCTGGTCTAGTGGAGGGTGTCCCTGCCCATGGCAGGGGGGTTGGAACTAGGTGGGCTTTAAGATCCCTTCCAACCCAAACCATTCTGTGATTCTATGGTTCTATGATTCAATGATTCTATGAAATGTACCAGAAAAATATTTCTTCCATGACTCAGCTTGCCACTATGTGGAAGAGTCCACTTCAGCTGAGCTTAGAGGTGTCTGAGTTAATATCTGTTTTACTTAATCTGGCAGCTTGATTCTTTGTGGATTCTGAATGAGTTTCGGGGTGTCTGTCAGACACATTACTCTGACAGGACAGGAACCAGGAAAAAACATTATCTGATGAGTTCAGCTCTGAACAAAGTCATCACAAGACCCCGAGGTGCCTTTTTTATACAAGCATCAGCACTGTTTCTTTAAAAATCAATGGAAAATTACAGCATGCCTGAAAACTCAGCAACATCCCATCCACTAAAGAGAAACAATCCCTGCCAGGCATCTGCCGCCGAGGTGAGCTCTTGTCTTGCTGATGTTCAAAATCAATTTCCAGTGGCAGCGATGTTTAGCCACTCTAATCTTGTAGTCAGGGAAATCAGCTCAAATAAAATATTGCAGGTGCTCTTGCTTTCTGAAAGCGCGAGTGGGCAACATGCCCTCTTCTCCACTGCTCCATGCACCTGCAACAGCAAAGGACCCGGGACTATCCCACAGGGATGAGCAGGACACGAGAGCCAGGCTCTGAGCATCACCCAGGGGATGTGCTGCCTGCAACAATGGCCAAACTCAAAAACTTCTCTTAGTCACAGACTAAGGCTTGGGGTTTTGTACCCCAGCTGCCCCCAGCTGCTCGATGTGGCCCCAAAGAGCCACGTCCCCTTTGTGCACCTTGTTTCCCTTGCTTCAAGACAGGAAATTTTCCTTCTCCACCTTCATTGTTGGCGTGTTTGCTCTGCAGAGCCGGGCTGGCCTCTGCCCGCCTGTTTGCACCGGCCTAATACAATGGAGTCATAATCCGAGGTGTTGCCATCGTAAAAATAGAAACAGAGAACAATGTCTTCCTTAAAAACAAGGCTTTTCATGTATCTGATTGTGTAAAATATGCTGCTTAAAATCCGTTCACTGTGCTAACCAGTAACTCAAATCAAAGATGCACTTCACATCATACTTGGTAATCATTTGCAGGGAGTACCTGTGGAATTTCTACTTCAATTCATTTCCCCTTTATTTGCAAGGTTCTGTGATTTTTCTTCAAAGTACCTTTGCTCTGAAGTCAGATGTGATCCCCATTAGTGGCACATTCACGCAGCTGAAGAAGAGTGTCAACATTTTCTAATACACATTAAAGCTCCAGAAAACAAGGGGGAATGAACTGCTCGGCTCTCGGGAGAGCAGTATGAAATAGAAAAAATTACCAGGCATGATGTTTAAAACCATCTCTTGGAATGCCTCTTTTAAAAGCTGCGTATTTCATTTAATCATTAAGCAAATCCAATCTTAAATAAAGCTAGGTGAAAAATAAATAATATTTCTTCCAGATGAAAGAATAATTCTCAGAGATGCCCAATTTCATATTGCCTAATATTTTGATTTTTTTTAATTGAGGTATATGCTGCTATCCCATATTTTGCTGACTAGGTTCCTTTCTCACTTAACGGAAGAAAGGAAATGTTATAAAATAATAATTTAATCATAAATTTCTGCTCTTTTGCAACTAGTGACCATTGCTTTTTAAGATCAAAACATTTTAAGAGCAATTTACATAAAAATATACACTGCTCATTTCAAAACTAGTTCACTTTTTTTTACAGCTACAAGACATTATGATTGATGTTTCTCCCAACCAAAAGTAATTCCTCTGAGCTCAGCAGGGTTGCCTCTGATGTTCACAAGGTGGAAGAAAAGGTGAATGAAACCTAATAAATCTTTTCAAGAGTAAATACAGTCTAAACGGAGTTATAGCTAACAAGGAGTGCAAGACATTCCCAGAAATTCAGATGAATTAGAACATTTGATTTGATTTAAAAATTGTAGTGAAGCATAGAATGATTAACAGAAAAGTTTAATTAATTAATCCTAACCTAAGAGTGAGAAGTTTAAAGAGCTTTGGTTAGAGCATGAAACCATTACAAATTCCTGTCACTTGGAAAAGCTACACATTTCAAAATTCATTTTCATTGTACATGAGGATGAAAGTTTAAAAATTATAAAATTTTCATAAGACCAAACTTTCTGTAAATAAAACAGTAAATAAATGGATCTACTGGACATAACTATTTAACTTCAAAACATTTAAATGGAAGTGGTGGTCACATCCATCTGTGCCAGCCCTAGTTTTAATGCGTTTGCAACAATCTACAAATTTTAGACTCTGTATTAAATGCCACTTTCACCATCACAAAAAGCATTCCGTAGCAGCTGACAGGCGGATCCAGGTACTCATGGTTTGCCACACGCCCCATCCAGGCTGCGTTGCCCATCGCCCAGCAAGCCACCAGCTGCCACGATGCCCACGGAGCCTCCCTGGCGTCCTGGGTGTGCATGCCTGGGTTCTCCGGGGGGTTACTCCTCCCGGTGCAGGAGTCACCGCTCACAGCGCGCGTTACCGTTATGGCAGGGAAACAGCTTTACATAAACTGGTTCAGGTCTTTTCGACAAAGGGAACAGTTCAGATCAGAGTCGGTTATTTCACATCATTTCACTTCATTTCTCCCAGTGGAAACACCTGAACTCTTCTGTTGAAAGTGACAGCTTCCCATGGAAACTTCTGATTCTGTAGAAATCACATTTTCTAGCTGAAAATACCTGTCCAGCTCTATACAGGAATTTGGATTTATTTTTTCTCTCCAAAGGTAAAATCCTCTAGCCTCAGCTCAACCAGGCACTTCAGCACCTCTTCTGTACATCCAGGTGTGGGCTGCAGCCAAGGTGCAACCTCTTGCTCTCCTGCAAGACCCAGCCTGTGCTGAAAAGGCCACCAAATCATCCCTGGTGGTAGGCAGAACCCTTCTTGGATCATGGAGGTTGGATCACGCTCTGCTGCATGAGTGCAATCACTCTTGAATGAAGGAGAAGGGCACCCCATGCCCAGGTTTGCACTCACCGTCTCTCCCTTTCACATGCGCGCACACAAACCCGCAGAGGGTTAAGACCAGGCATTTCATCCAGCTGCATCTGTTGCTTTTTCAACATTACAATCACTTCATTGTCTGCAGCGGCTGCCACACTGGAGGGGAAAGTGGAAGGCTTCTCAGCAGGACATAGATAAAGCATTAACATTGTTTAAAACCTTCATGGTAGCCAAGAAAAAAAAAATTCTAACTTCAGATTTTAAAGTTTAAAAAATTTCCAAGATTTTTGTTTACAGCGTCTAACATTTCTGCTTCGTAAGTCATATAGGTTTAGAGCTTCTGCACAAATGTTTGGCTAATGTCTGCAAGCTGCAGGGTAAATAGCAGCTGAAGTTCTGGTCCTGGTGCTAAGTACAATGGGCCTGATTCTGTTTCTGGGAAATGCAAAGCCGAGTTTCTGTCCCGGTCCTCCTTAGGGGCAGGAACAGGTACTTTGTTTTAAAGCCCTTTCAAGCAACGGGGAAACGTGCATGGGAAAAGCCAGAATTAAGTTCAAACTTAAACAAGATGCAGACAAAGCATCAGAGAGCCTGGTGTTGTAAGGGGCCTCAAAATGTCATTTAATCTTTCCCCCGCCCAAATGGGATTGACGGTATGCAAATGTCAGCTACAGAAGCGCTGGAGTTTGGGCAAACCTAATGCTCCTGAACTCTCACGCTTACCTTATCATGTCATGCAATGCATTACACTGGAGACAGCTAGGTTCAGTTCAATGTGCCAAATGTGCCCCCACCCCAACGGTTCACAGCTCAGAGGATCAGATGTTATTTTAAGCTACGCTACCATAACTCTGGAATGATGCCTGAGGCACCACTCTGCTTGCTGAGCCGGAGAGCAGGTCCGACTGCAGGTGTCTTGCTCAAATGCGCATGGCAGTCCCTGGGGGACACAGACACGTACCCCACATGACTGTGCCCAAATGCAGCACCCAAAACACCTCGGCCAGTCACTAGCCACATCTTTGCATTAGGCAGAGCAGCTAGCTCAGGGTAGATTTGGTCAGCCTGCCTGGCACCTGAGTGTAAGGAATAGGAAACCCAGGCTCCTTGCACAGATGGTAGCCAAGCTAGTGACTGCTTCCTGGTTTATATTCCTGCACATCAATCATATTTCCCCTAATATCAGGCTGTTATGGAAAACAAACTCCTGTCCCCTTCTGTGTACATCATAGGTAATTTTTTCTTCCTTTCTAGCTTTGGCATCTGTAACTTTTTGCTGAACATGCTAGTAAACAGAGAAGCCATTTTCCCCTGAATCACGTCCAGAAGCAGTAGGATGTGCCATCATATAGCACTGCAAGCTCTAGCACTAATGACACTGCTGGGGTAACATCTCTCCCCTACCCTGACCCAGCAACAGGTCCATCTTAGTTCCATGCCCCTCATTCCTTGGCTGTTCTACCACAATTACCAACACTGATTAATGTGGGGCAATACTGAGAACCAGCATCACCAGAACAGACCATCTGCTCAAGAGGCCCCTTGGCTGCTCTCAGCCAGGAATTCTTCAGGAACATGAGAAACAAAAGCTCCCCAATTTGTCAGCCTCAAAGTCCTCAAAGAATTAAATCCACCAGTCATAGCTGCTGAAGATTACAATGTTTTTCTGAAGTGTCTTTCTCACCAAGCACCTGGGACCTCTGTCAACTTCAGAGCATAGGGTCTTCTGCCAGTGTAAGTCACTGTGATATATCTACTCCATCATCTGAATATCCAGCCTGCAGTGAGGACAACCTGTCCACTGTGGAGCAGAAATTTTGTGCCCTTCCATCAGCATTATCTGTTCCCACTGCCATCGAACCCAGACCAAGGCAGATCACCACAGTTTTTAGGGAGACACTGTTACAGCAAAGATCCAGTGCTTTAGCCAGCACTGCCTCTCCAGACAGCTTTCCTCTCCCTTCTAGGCAAAACCCCCCCCCCTAGCTCTGATCCTCAAGCAGTGCAAGAAGAGAAGTAGCGGAGAGCTGCCTTAATTCCCCATAACTGTGCAGAGAGCCTCCCATGCCCTGGAGTTATTTTGTGAAACACTCTGTGGATTGCCTGGACACATTTCAGTGAGATTTGTTTCATTTTGCCACTAATCTTCCATTTATTCTGATGCTATTTACCAAGTCTCGTGTTCCCTTGATAACCAGATGCTTGACATAAGTTTGGACATAGTCTTTTCCCCAGCACTCAGTCACAGTTAGAGGAATGACTTGTTGCCTTTCACAGACAGAAGAGAGGAGTTAGGCAAATGGTCAAAGGCTCCCTTTATTCCCACTTTTTGTCCCTGGAGTAAAATTCACACTCCTTGATCTGCTTACCATGACCTTAGCATCACTGTTCAGAGATTCCAAATACATCCTTCACAGAATTGGGTTTCAATAAACAGTTGATTTAAAGAGCCTTGACTGACTTTATATGTGTTATACTCAAAATGCCATAGCATCTGGTCAGGTTAGCATAGATAGTTAAAATACTCATAACATTACTCCAATTCTCAGTTACTCTTTAATAATCTCTAGCACCTTTGCTATTGACTTGAGCCTAGCTCTAGATAAACATATATTCCTAGATACTGTGCTACAATCATGGAAGCTTTAAAAATATTTAGAAGAGCTAAAATATAGATATAGATAGAGATAATAGTCTACATTCTGCCTTTCATTTTTTGGATAGGCTTACATTGCAGTCACAGCCAAATTTTTGTTCTTTCATTCATCTCAATGCTACAAACAATCACATGGTCTCAGGAATGGCACTTTCTCTCCATCACGGTTAAGAAGATATCTAGTATTCTTCATTTTTTAGGAACAATCATAGTATTTTTAATAATACGTTCAGGTTCTATCTATTTATATTACTTAATGCTACATTTATTCCTCTGTCTAGCATTTGCCTGGATTTATTGCTATTACTTTCAGTAAAGAGTAAAAAGACCCTCAATTAGAGCATCGTTGAAATGCACACATCAGAGTCTATTTGCCTGCAAATTTAGTGCATTTACCTAGGCCATGGTTATTAGTTTCTAACTCAGGAGCAGAACTGTCTTCCATGGGGACAGCTGATGGTGCACAGTGAGCTGAAATATTCAGGAAGCACCTCCCAGTCTGCTGCAGTGCACAGCCCTCTATTTAAGACAGAATGAAATCCAACAAACACTCTCTTAGACACAATGTCAATTGTTCTTCAATTCCCCAAGCACTATAATCATGTTAGCCTTTTCCATCTAGCACAGCTTTGCACAACATTGAGGTCCCAAGAGCTCTCTCAGGACTGTATTACTGGAGAAACTGGTCATAGCTTTTCTGGCAAACAGAGACCCCAAGGTTCCTTGGATTCTGCTATCGGTGAAGCTGAATTTGTTCAAGGATTGATTAGCACAGCAATAACTCACTGAGTTGTAGGGGAAATCCTCCCGTGCTGATTTACAAACAATGAGGTCAATGCTTCCAATAAATCAACTTCATTCATGCTGTCTATAAATAAGTAATGTCCCAGACTGGGAAGAAGCTGGCTCATGTTTTAGTGTTGTGCTTGTTCTGAAAGCATTGGGAATTTCCATTCTCTTTCATCCATTTCTGGACCAGATTCATTCTGCTTGATCTTCCTAATCTACCTCCACCGCTTTTGTGTTCTTTGTCATGTAAGCTCGCCAATGCCGAAGTCTGACTTCTCAATGCTTTTTGAAAGATTTACAGCATTTCATATCAGCTGCTTGAATAAAAATGATTGGTGGACTGGTACATCTCTTCTATGCTTGCTATCTCTGCATAACAAATACCCGGCTGTGAAGTGCTGCAGCCTTTTTCCTCTCAAGATGCTAAAAAACCACATAGTACAAGTCATGAATCTTCCTATAGGGTGACACTGTCTAGATTAATCTATTCCTGTTGCAGAATGGGACAATAGAGCTGTCATTTTGTGTCAGCCTGCTTCCCCAACACGGCTGGAAAACGAGTTGGGGGTGGGCATTTTCTCACCAATTCCACTGGAATCCTCAAACCTGTACTGACGAGGCAGAGGAGAGGGAGTGCCCCTTGCTGCATGCAAGAAATAGGAGTCCAAGGTGAAGGGCAATCCCTAGAGGCAGCAGAGAGACATCTGGAAAGAAAACGTTGAAATGTGTTTAGATATCGCTTCTCTGATGCTTCCAGAAGTACCTGAATCCTGCTGAAAAAGCTTGTCTCTGCATAGTCAATCCCAGACTTCCAAAAGTCTTCAACATTGACTGCCATACCATGAGAGCATTGCAGGAGCGTGACTGTTTGCTTCCCCTTTTGTGAGATGCCTTCAGCAGGCATTTGAGCTACAGTCTCCATGTTTTCCATGCAACTGTAGAGTTAAAAAGAATATAATAAAAAGGCTTACAAATACAAAAGCCAAGAATGACTTGACTTTGCCCTTAAGAAAAGCATAAAGAACTGCAAGACTCATTAAATAACAAGAATAATCAACCAATGCAAGCTTTATATCAGCCGTTGAGGGTTGACAGGTAGAAATAGGAAAGTCATGTTACCTCTGGCTAGATCGTTAGTGAAACCATTGCTAGACCACACTGTCTAGTCCTAGTGACTGCTTGAAAAAGAATTTGGAAAAGAGCTACAAGAAAATATGCCTTGTAGGAAGACACTAGATAAGCTATTTAGAGCAGAATAAATGATACTATGAATCCTATCTGGCTTTAAAATCACTAGATGTCTGTGGCCTAAAGACAAAGCAGCGAATTCCTTACCACCTCATTAGACCAAGAGCTACACTGAGTGAAATCAGCTGAATCCTGGCCCCGGAGGCCTCTCTGTGCTCCCACCACGGGGAGCAGACTGGAAATGTTTTTCAGATATTGTAAATATCAGATGGGCAAACATAGTTGCTCAGCAGAACATAGATCTCATCCATTGATGAGGTGACGGAAAACGGTGAGGTTTACTCAGAGCCCTTTCTTTGAAAAATGCTGGCTATCAGGCCTGTACGAGCTAGTGGTAGATGATTACAGGAGCAATTAAAGAAAGGCATTTAGTACAATTTACATCTAAAGTGAGGTATTTAGGCCAATTACAGGGAAAAATAGCACACTTTTGATTTTTCTTTCAGAAAGAATATAGTTAAGCTGCAGGATAAGTCTGAGGTAGCAAATCAATTTTGCTGTAATCAAATCTTGTTTGTCATGAAGGAGGAAATGGGGGAACATGCCATGAGCAATGTGTGACTCAATTTCCTGGAGATCACCCTCATGTGTGGAAGTGAAGAATGGCCCAGCCTTGAGTCACGGGGCACTGGCAGACCCTGGGTGAGCCAAGGGTCCTGTGACACCAGCTCTTAACTGCCCTGGGTGTGTTGGCCGTGCAATGTCGTAGCATTGCATTCAGTCAAAGCAAAGGGAGTATTTCCAAGGAGGAATGCTACAAGGGTAGCCTTCTAGCTAAAGCGGCAAACAGTCATTAGAGCTCAGCTAATTGTCATTTCTGACTGGAATGATGGGAACATATTGTTAAGGTCTTACTTACTTACTTTTTTGACTGGCTTCCTTTGGTGGGTGCCAGATTGTAGCATCCCTAGGGCTTTCATTTGCAGATTTCGTGAGTGATCCCAGCTTCAGCTGCAGCTGTGTAACATCTCCTGAAGACAGGTCCACAGCAGCATGTGAGAGGTTAATCCTTGGCAGCCCTATCCCAATTTTCTTCACCTGGATCAGCCAAAGAAAGATATTTCTGAACACAAATATGACCCCAAATAGGATTCATGAATGCACCTGCAGCACTTAGAAGGTGCTACAAAAATGCATTGCTCACATTTACTTTGTTTTCCTGTTGAATATTCAAAGTTGCTATTTCTTAAAGCCTGGGATATGTAGTTTCAGTTCTATTACTTAGATGCCTGACAGTTATGGGAACCAAAGGGAACTAAAGACCTAAATGTCTCAGAGACATGTTTGAGTTTCAGTCCCTAGTTGGAACATAACAGGGATCCTCACATTTCAGCCACAGAGAATCTTATTTAGGAGCTATGTGGTACGAAAAGAAGACAATTTATAAACAAGATTTTTTAAATCACTCTTCTTCAAAAAAAATCCTACAAAAAGAGTCCTGTCCTGCCTAGGGTAAGCCCCAGAGAGCCACAGACATCTGTGAGGAGGAAGGGGATTCCCAGTTCATTATGAAAGCTTTCACAAATCTACATTCAGGAAGGAAAATGTTACGCAGCAAGCAAAGATATTGTCAGTATCCCCAGAGATATCAGTTGCTAGAGAACACACCATATTCAGTATATTGATAACTTCACTTCACAGAAATCACTCTGAAAAGGTCCTAGAGGAAGGAATCTGAGGTCCCTGAGATACCCTGGCATTTGCTGCAGTCCACAATGTACGTGCTCTTGAAGATATGGTCTGGACTTGAGTCATGCCTTGTAAAGATGATTATCAGAGAGGGAGTAAAATCCCCTGGGGAGATCATTGACTGGTGCCCCCTTCTGAGGAGTTCAACCTAAAGCTCAAATTTAAGCCAAGGAAAGCACACAAAAACCCCACAAAATGAAGTCTTAATTGCAGGTGGACACTATTCTTTGTACGAATGACTTGACAGTTATTCTGGTAAAGAGCACAGAGGAAAATGGGAATTAATGGTTCTGGCATTGCTGAAAATGTTCTGATTTTATAAGCTGGTGTTGCAGCAGACTTAGGGCTTATTCACAAGGGAGAAGGGATATCAGCTTCTTCGTATACTGAGAGACCAGAGAAGAGGATTCTCTGGGACCTGCTCTAGTCCTCCAAGGTGACACTGTGGTTCCAGTCTATCTGAGTATGGGACGGTTCACTCATTATTTTGCCAATAAGGTCTATGTTTCTTTGTGAATTTGAATCCTTCCCCTTTCCAAATGTCCTGAGCATGATTAGGCTGCCCAAAGTCAAGGCAAAATATTTCACTCTACAACTGAAAGTTTTGTTCAACTAGAAACTGGAAGAATACATATATATATATATGTGTATTTTACATGTTTGGGTGTGCATGTGTATTTTAAAGACAAAAATATTGCCTAGTTTATTTCTCATTGCTATCCTCCCTCCTTAGTATCTGATCTGTATTTAACACTGTTCAGAACCAGTTATAGTTTCATGTAAAGCTTCACCTGACAAATACATGCAGGAGCAAAGAAGTTTGGTTTGAATTAGCATTGTGAAACTGGGCACAAGCTGAAGCCAAGAGTTTAAAACAGTATTGATCCCTCTTGAGTGAGGCACGTATGAAAAAGCACTTTTGGAAGTGAAAGGAAAGCTATAAGGCACACATATAAAGAGCTTTCTATCTAGAAATGAAAAATTTGGTCAAGTGTCTACCTCCCTTAGAGCAGTAAGAACCCAAAACTTCCATCTAAACTCCACTGTACATGAACAAAACCAGCTGTTTTGTCCATCGTCCTGATTTTACCCTCTTTCCCAGCTGGAAAAGAGAGAGACCTGGGCATTTCTGCTGCCAGTAGGTCAAACAGAATTGCAATTATTCTTATACTGGTGGACATTATTCTATGTTAAGTAAAGTGCATCTGGTACATATAGTGAACAGACAAGTGCACAAACTTAATAGTTTAATAACTTAATAACTTGATGACAAGGGCACAAGATGGCCCCTGTGAAAGTTTGAGGCTTGATGCAGACTAACTTGCCCCCAAAAAATGAGAAAGCCTTTCCATCCAAGCAGGTGCTACCATCTCTGGTTGCTGTCATGCTCCTGGCATCTCTCTCCAAAGCAGCTGGACCTTAATTTGTTGGCAGGAAGGCACTGGAATAAATAGATGACTTCTCCCATGTGGTATCACATTAGACATTGCCTAAGCTATTGTGTATATTCTGGCTAGTGGTTTCACAGTCATTTGGTTCTTCACAGGCACGGAAAAATTCCCCGTGATGTGCACATCCACTCTCCTGTACCACAGCTAAGCGAGTTTGAGCTATTGCATCCAAGTTTGGTGTCATACCAGAGACTTACGTGTTGCTTTGAGCTATTAATCAAGGATAAGAGATTCTGGGAAGGCAGCAGACAATTTACGTCCCCTTTCTGTCAGTGCAGACCATGAATGTTGCTGTTGTGTGGCTGACGGGCTCTTCTAAGGGAAAATTCACTCCTACAAAGTCACTAGGGCTTTGCTGTGAGCAAATGAAATACAACGGGGGAAGCGTTTGGCAAAGACTGATCATTGACAGGTGGGTCTGGGGCAACCTGGGCAACAAGAATATCAACAAAAATTGTCATATTTTCCCCAGGAACATAAACTAATCACTTATTTAAAAACGTATCTCCCAGTTCAGACCAGTTCATGGTCCACGCACCAGATCCAGCCCACACAAGAAATCCATCTAACATGTTGGCTTTCTGTTGTGGCCTTCAAGCAGGACAGCATGTTTCAGAGCTGTGTTGAAGCCCATTAGCAAAACCCCCAGGCAGACAGACCTGCGACAAAGGGCTGGTGACCCAAAATAGTTACTCAAACTCTAACAAGCAGTACCCAGCTAATTTATGACCTAACTAACATTTTAAAAGCAGTGTTTTACACATCCTGCACTTAGTTAAAACCACCCAGTGAAAGGAGGAAAATGTCTTCCCTGTCGCACAGCCTGATGCAACCCAGACTGGAGCCAAATGAGAACCAGGGCTGTGCAAGGATTCAGCCACATTTTATTGCAGTCCCCGCTGCACTTGGTGTTAAAGGCCATGCCATTTCAGTGCTTAATCAATATATCAATAGGGCGAGTAAATGGCAAGGAGATTCGTATTTATCTTGTTACTCCAGGTCTGCTCATAAAGCCGAGTTCACAAGCCCGTAAAGGAGCCTGCATTACCCCCAGTAAGGGGAAGGAATTCTGCATTGGCTTCCCATAGGCTTGGCCACTGAGAGAACAGGAAAAGATAGTAACACGATAAGTAAAAGTAAACTCAGATAAAGCCAAAAGTAAGGCCTACAAATCTAGCAAAGCAATCTCAGCTCATAAATATGACCTACCAAGTGGACACGCTGAACAGCCTTTCACCTGACAGAGGCGGACTGATAAACTCTTAGTATAAAAATACCGTGATGTTTTCACAGGCAAAAGCCATTTATTTTGACATCTGTTTTGCCTGCATGAAAGTGTGGTGGAAATTTCAGCACCAATACATTAATCTAGACATGGCTGTTTCAAGACCCAGTGATTATTTGAATTGTCAGTGTGAGCCATTTGGTCCCCATGCATTCAGAGCCAGGAATCCACAGATAACAGTTTGCCTGTTGCTGAAGTTTAGCCAACAAGACAGTTTTGCTGGGGTGGTAGCTGTAAACTTCTTAGAGAAGTGGACAGGAAGGATATCTTCTGATGATGAGACAGATTAGAACAATCAACAAGAAGAAAGAAAATATAAAGGTTGATAGGAAAAAAAATAGAAAAAGAAATTACTAATGCCATGCAGAAATTCACAGTAGGACCCAAAGAAGGCAGGATGCTATAAGAAGGATTAAAATGTGATGTGTAAGCTGGGTAGTCTTGAGGGTGTATTTTTCCTAAAGCCCTTGGATTTCTCAGCCCTTGTGTATGTGAAGAGTAATGGTAGGACACCACCAGCCTCTTTATTCTCCCTTGGCATTTCCAAGAGGTCACCGAGAGCCAAACTGAACTGTACAAACTATCAATACCCAGTCAGTGTGTGACTCTGCAGACCTGTTGCAATATATTCACCTTGACTTCATGGACCACAAAGCACAGATAATGGTTTAGGAGCTGTTGCAGCATATCCTTTTGGCAAAGCATATTGTGCTGGAGACAGACTGGACCTCTAACCAAACAGCTTATCTCCAAAACTTACTAACTACTGGAACAAGACAGCAATTTGTATCTGCACCAGGGCTTTTTGCCAGTGTAGTTCTGTCAGTCAGATGTCACCAAGAGATGGGCCAACAAAGCTTCACAGCAGCCTGAGCCTGGACAGAGTAAATTTCAGTGTGAGTTTTAAGTTTTTAAAACACTGAATACCTGAGCTGATCTTTTGCAAGCAGGGCCCAGCTCAGTTTGCCTGTGATCAGGGTTGGCTAGCAGGAGAGGCAAAGCTGGATAACTATGTCAGTACTGACATATGGCAGATGTCTCTTCATCATACACATTACATCACTTGTACGTTCACGCACCCCATGGCCACACAGATGCCATATGAGCATCCTGCTTTGGAGGTGCTCTGCAGACTCCATACAACTTCAACCAAGGACTGACGGTGGAACTAATGCTCATGTGCAGTCCCAAACACCACTTTGGCCAGCTGAGCACTGGATGGCTCACGCACTGCAGCTGGAAAATTGCCTTCAGCTGAAGGGTACATCTTCCCACAGTCATCCCTTGAGCAGAGTAAAATCAGCAGAACAGGGGGCAGGTTGAAGGCTGACCAAGGTTGCAACTGGGCAAAAATTCTCACCTCCCAGCTGCCTCCAGTAAGCTGTGCAGGACACCTGTGGCCCCCACTGCTTCTGTGAAGGGAGCTAAGAAAAGCAAGCGTATTGTCAGTAGACTTATACAGTTCATACCTCTACTGGGACATTTTGAGAGTCCCTACACCACAAAAAGTTGAAAACCTGGGATCTGGGGAGGTTTCGTTCAAATTAGTTTATTCAAGTCAGGTTGAAGGAAGTGGATCGGGCATCTGGGCAGTCTCCTGTCTGCATTGGTACCAATCTCCCCACCCTGGTACCTCTTCCATGGGCTCTTCTACCCATGGACATCCATGCTCAACAGCTAGCCCCATTTTGAGTTCCCCTGGGAGCTGCACTCTGTACGAGCTACCTCCTGAACTGAGGAGCAGGAGGAGGGCTCTCAGCCCCTTTCCCATCTCTTCTTTCCCCCCTGCACATTACAAGGCAGCCCCAGCAGCGGGTCAGTGCAGCCCGTCCTGCTCTCATCAGCAAGTCTGGTCCTCGCTGAGCCTTTGTACTTTCAGGATGTCAGTTTTGTTCTGTTTATATGCTAGCAAAATTACTGTGTTGCTTTGCAAGCAAGTAAAGCTGCTGAATAATCAATCTGTCCAGCCACACTGACAGAGACTTCAAGTCTAAGAGATTTCAAACAGGACATTGTTTCCCAGTGCAGGAGCTATTAATGTCTATGAACTGGTTGGTGCTTTTCTCCTACAAATGTCTTACCACTTTAAAAAAAAATCAGCAAGAACCTGTGTGATGGTTTCAAGCCTCCTCTTTGCCAAGTAACTATTAATCTTTCCCAGCCCTCATCAATGGCAGTTGTGATCAGCCGATGGGCACCTGTCTTCGCCCCCCTCCACCCTAGCCGTAGCTCTGTGTTCATTCCAGCCATTTGCTCCTCTCTAAACCAAGCAACTTTCCTGATGAATGTTTAGAATCTTCTTGCTGGCTAACAAATGGAACTGGATTCCCTCCTTTTCTTTCTAGTTGAGTAGTAATGATTTAAGCAGATTAACTGGTTAACAAAATGTCATTAACACAGATCATACCCTTTATACAAAACAATGTGGATTACAGAGATCAGCTAATAACGGAGTTCATCCAAAGGCAATAAGAAAACATTTTCATCAATGTCAATGGGCTCAAAATGAAGTTCAAAGTAAACTCTACTAAAGGAGTAAACATGCTGAGTGTGATCAATAAACTAAGCCATGTTTTCCTTCATTTGCAACAGAATCTGTTTAACATGCCTTCAAATATTAGTGCTTCTCTTCCTCCCCATCTTGTGGAGCATCCACCACAGAGTCCTACATATTAAGCACTGCCACTTGACCTGCGATTGCATGACACAGGACAGGATGGGTTGCCCAAGAGGCAGCGCACCTCCACTGACACCCACCAAATATCAACCACTCTGAATGCTTCATCATTTCACAGCCTGGAAGAAATAAAATAATAAATACACCCTCTCAATGATCCATGACAAACCTACCCCAGCGCTCATGGTGGGGAGGCAGGAATCTTGTGCTTTCAAGTCCTATCACCTCATGGGGTCAGCTGGTGGCTGCAGACACAGAAGCGAATGTCCACCAGTCTCTGGGTCCCTGATAGCAGCAATGTGTGCAGCTCATCTGTCGGTGAAGAAGAGCTTGGCATAAAGCATTTGCGTCTGTTGTGACTTTAGGTTGCCTTCAATTTGGGTTGAATTTATGTGCTTGGTTTAGGATGCATATTGTGAGGTACATGCTAATGTGTCTAGCACAGGGGTGTATTGGCATTTCAGGATTAAAACACATACAAATGAGGCCACTGGATTGTGCATGAATAACATATCTTGTTTCTTTCTTCCAGTAACTGTGACTGTGGGAGGACAACAACACTTGCTGGGACTTTATGACACTGCAGGGCAGGTAAATTACTGCAAAACATTTATAAGTTTCCTTCCCCATGGTTTGTTTGTTACTATCATATATTGGAGATTGTTGTTCATGATATTTGTGGGGGTTTTTTTACAAATACTAATAACAAAACAAAAAGTTTTCTACACAGAGATTTCATCCTGGGTCAGCAATATATACAAATACACTCATCCCTAAGACTGCATTTTGTTTAAGCAAAAAACTAAAGCCTGATGAGGCTGCTCAGCCTCCCGTATATCCATCTCCTACTGCAAATATGATGTTTCATATAAAGTCAGTGGTTTTGTACCATTACCACATGGTGGCATTGAAGATACAGAAAATAATTCCTGTTTCCAAGATCAGAAAAATAATATCATACAGCACCAGCCTATCTGTCACCAACTATTGACTTTTTAAATAGTAACCCAGCCAGATTGGCACCCATCCCTGCATTCTTCTCCCGGGACAAGGATGTCCATTACAGGAGAGTCTGTATCCCATGCTTACTTACATATATAATGCTTTTACTCTTTCCACTGTCCACAGTCCAATACAGTATGCTTGCACTAAAAGTTTGCCGAAGAGCTCTGCTCTGTGGGCTGATTTCACCCCCTGGAGATGAAGAGAGAGTATTTCTCACTGCCTTGCTCTGCCAGTAAAAGGGCAGAAAAAGGTACAGGGAGCAAGACATTTTCACGGTGAAATTTCCCTCTCCTACCTCCAAATGCCAGCAACCGAAAATAAAGAAATTACCACCATCCACACAGAAACTTTGCAGAAAATCACCTGCCAAGAGGGGAAGGAGCAGGTCCCAGGTCCGTCCCAGCCTGGCAGGGCTGGAACCCACATCCACCAGCTCCTCCGGTCAGAGCTGGCACTGGGCAGCCGAGGATGTGCAGGAGGCAGCAGGAGATGAAAGCAGATTTGGGAGCCTGCTTCACTCTCTGGGACCCAGCAGCCCTGGATGCAGGGCTTTGCTTTCAAAAGCACTTCTTGGCTGTGGGTTTTTTTGGCTATGACTGACTGCTATGAAATGTATAAACAATGCAGAAGGAGACCCTCCTGTCTGCAGAGGCCACTTATTGCAGAGTATACTCTTCAGTAGCATGCAGAGAGGTCAAAAACCACATCAGGACAGACTGTCACTTCCAGAAAAACCTGCACTCAACAGGACTGGAGCTTTTATGCTTTGGGTTTCGTTTTTTGTCTTATCATATTTTATTCCTATCACATGTCTGTAGGAAGCAACGGTCACTTCATAGCTAGCTTGATGTCACTTACAGTCCACCCATCCTTTTTATTTACATGGTGTAAACAGATGATCCAAAAGCCAGTCCCAAAATATGACCCAAGTCCTTGTCCCATGTTCAACGCATGTTCAATTTTCTATTCTGTGCTCACAAACACAGAGCTCAGAGCATGTCTGTCATGATCCAGCAGCACTGCAAGCCTTTGCAAATGAAACTGGAGTTATATTCCATTCTCAGTCAGATTTTACCCACTGCCTTAATATTTCTACTTGTTTTGTAGGGCTGACAGTTCCACCTGTCAGCCATTTCCTCAGCAACACATCCTTTTATTTGTCCTCCTGAGCCAGAACAAACACAAATCTGCCCATCTGACAAACTTCCCCCCTCCATCCGCTCCTCCACAATCATTTTGCCATCCTCTGCTTCAAACTGGCCAGGGCACCACCTGCCTCCAAGCACCATTTCTAACTCATCAGGCTCATTTCCCTTTCAGACCTTGGTCCAGAGGACGTGGCCATCTAGTCAAAACTCAGAGCATGAATCACTTCTTGATGACTAGATTGTATCTCCATGGAGGCTGAGAGGATTATGCTTCCCACACGCTCAAGCTATAACGACAGATCATCTGGGTTGTTTCCTCCCTCCTTCTCCTTGTGTTGTGTGGCTTTCTAAAGGCATCGGCGTGAAGTCATAGCCAAAAATAGCACTTGACATTACGATGCTATAAAACATATGCTAATGAAATAACAATTGGAAAATGTACTCCTGCAGCAGGACCCTCTGTCAGCCTGAAGGGAGAGCTGGCAGAGACCCCAGATCTGGGGTATCTGGTTTTCTGCATCCTTGGCACAAACAGTCCTAGGAGGAAAAAAGCAGTGGTCTTTTTTACCCTGGCTGGACTCAGGTGCGAAGTGCTTTAATGGGCTGACATGGCAGGGAGCATACGTGAGATCAGCACGGCAGCAACATAAAAAAACCAAGTTTTGCTGTACTTTCTGGGCCCGAGCGCTGCAAGGCTGCTGATGGCAAGAGAGCAGGAAGGGAGCAACAGCGGTTGATGCCTCTTGGCTCCAGCAAGTCATAAGCACATAACTCAGCAAGGCCAGGTCTGGTGCTGGCATTTCCATGCCAAACCAGTGACCAGGCAGTGTAACTGGGAAGCTTTGTGCTCCCTAACTAACAGACATCAAAACGCAAGCACAAGCCAACAAAACAAATTAATGATCAGCTGCAGCCCAACCCCATGAGGACTCACATCCCTTCCCAAACACCACTGTCACTAGCTGTAGCACCTCTGGATATGCCCCATACCCATGCAAAAGTCCAGTTCCTCTTTTACATTATTTATTTGCTTGATTTCAACCATCTCTGAAAGAGAAATGATCCTGAAGGTTTTCATAACAGTCCATTGCAGGTTTTTATAGCCTTCTCGTGGAGAGCAGGTACGAACGGAGGCAGGGTCCTTGTCTGATGTGGTTTGGAGGCTCCTGCCAGCCCGCAGACACAGGCATGTACAGGAGCCCGGATCAACTCTTATCCACGACATTTGTGCTTTAACACATCCGTGCAAGCTTCCGTGTGCCCTGACAGGAGACAAGACCTCTGCTACGTGATGCGTGGTTGTCCCTCCTTATGGCTTATATAATGCTCTGTGCCGCTAACACAAATCGGGAATGCTCCTCCTGTAAAAGGATTTTCTAGGGGCTACAAAGCAACAAGCAAAATAAAAAGAAATGCACACTCCGGTAGCTGTCACCATGAGGCAGTGCACTCATGCCTTTTAGTTTGTAATTTTAATGGTACAATAAGTTCCAGCCCCTCTAAATAAGCAAGTCTGGAATATTGAAACTGGTTATATTTAGCCAGTTTCTCGGCAAAAATTCCTAAATCACGATTCCTCAAGGGCTTGCTGCCACCGCGTGGCTGTTTTAGGAGGGTGATTTGCAGCAGTTAAACCAAAAACACAGAAAATGTCTTTGCCGAGCACTTAGTATCAGCCCATGTTGACCGTGACATAATTTCAGAGAAGTCATCAGGTTTGATGTTCCAGGTTAAAATAATGTCCCATAATCAGGCCAGGGCACACAGCATCCCCATAAAACTCGACTGTCTCTGTAATGCAATTGCTCCTTCGCTCCTGTCATGCTGGCATCCACTTTGCCTCTATTAACTCATCAATAGGAGCTGGGTGTCATATCCAGAGTCTCATATAAATCTCCTCACGATGACTTTGCTTCTTCATGGCCTGTTTCGCTGATCTTCTCACAAACGCCTCTGAGTTTTCCTTCCTGACATTCCTTGAATGTGGAGAATCTAGTCTTTCTTGGATTGATATATGCAAACACTTCCTCTTGTCATGTAAATCTTTCTTCAGATCGATACTTTCTGTGATACTGAAAAGATATAGGTCAGTTGACAAATACTCTGGGTTTACCCCAAATACTGTGGGTGTGGGGCTGGAGGTGGTAACTGGGAAATTACTCTTCCTGCTCAAGTGGGTTTGGTACAATGAACATTCAGTTAGACACAACAAAACTTTTTGTTTGTGGTTTAGGATGTTTCTTTAAACTTCTTTTTAATGAGACGGAGCTAAATTTGGCCTCGTACTTCCTTTCAGAATAAATAATTAAGGTTTTTTGTTTAGAAAAGGTTGGCGCAGACTTTTTACATACTCCATTAATATTTTTCGGAAACTAGTGTCGATTCAGAAGTAGTCTGGGTCAGCTTATCTCTGCATAGTCAGTGAACAAAGGACTTCAGAAAGAAGATTTACCAGTCTGAACTCATAATTAAGCCCTCTCATTTGCTGACCCAATGAGAGCAAGACAGTAGCAAGACTGAATGAAGACACCATCTAAGCTGGACACACAGTGATATATAGTCCTGCATCAGCTTCTCCTGCAGGACAGACAGCAGTTGCATTGCTCCTGCCCCTAACGTGGGTTTTCCCTACCTCAGATAAATGTTCTCAAGTCTGAGCAGCAGTGCCTGGATATCTTTTTTTTTTTTTTTTTTCCTTTTCACTGAGTTATTAACTACTTCAGTATCTGCAAAGCAGAACTGCAGCAGCTGCAGTTTCAGACAATTATAACCAAAAAAGACCATACTGCAGAGATTTGAGGCCTGCCCAGAAGGAGGAAACTGTAAACTAAAGACCTAGGCCTCAGCCGGGCTTCATAGCAACATATATTATCATTTCTTCCACCCCAACTTTGTGTTCCCTTCCCTTTTTTTTAAATTCTGGACCCACCAAAAAAGTCTTCCGAATAGGTGTGTCCCCTCTAAAAGTATCTGTTTCATTACCCTGAAATTTTCTAACAGGTTTCATATTGAACAGTACCAACCAGACACAGCTACATATGCTCTCACCATCAGAAAGAGCCAGTACATCCCTTTCACACGGCTTGCAAACCCTCTGCTCGCTCTCAACATCTCAAGCCTGAAAACAGACCTAAATTCTTCCTTGAAACTCAGCTATGGAAGCCAGCTCACGACAGAACACAGCTGCACTTTGAGCTGTTTGAAAATTCACCCTCTACACAACTAGCACAAAGAGAAGACGTCTCTCCTTCCCCAGTCCAGGGCCTGTGGAAACACTAAACCACCCCCCCAGTGATGTCCCAGCCACTGCAGGCTGGATTTGATCTGCTCTGTGCTTTCAAAATGAGTGTCTTCTGCTGACTGACACATTGCTGCATACCATACATGACTGTGATGGCACTAAATAGACCAGAGACCCTATTTGTTGTATGTGATCGTGTCTATAATGCCTACCGGGGAATAGAAAGCCCATAATAGTAATAGAAAAGCCACTAAAGAAGTGTGTCGTCAGCAAATATTAGCCAGCAGTGACAGTCAAATAATAATTCCCAGGATGGCATCACATTGCCAGAGGGCTGAGGCCAGCACACGCAGCCTCAAGATCAAATTTTATCATACCACCAGTGACGGCTGCTGTTTAGCATTACCCTCTACACCAGCATCACCACGGATAATACACACAAACAAAATGTGCTAGCTCTTTTGAGTAAAGATGCTGATAAAACAGCAACCCTGGCCCAAGAGGTGTCATTTCCCCCTTGGCAGCTCCCCGGATCTGTGCATGAACATGGAGAGACAGTGTTGAACAGTTCAAGAGCCAACATGATGCCCCCATCTGTAGTTATCCCCCACCCCATAACACACTTGCTGTTTTCCCCCTGGCAGGAGGACTACAACCAGCTGAGACCCCTGTCCTACCCCAACACGGATGTGTTCTTGATCTGCTTCTCAGTGGTGAACCCTGCTTCATACCACAATGTCCAGGAGGAGTGGGTGCCCGAGCTGAAAGTCTGCATGCCCAACGTGCCTTATGTCCTCATAGGAACACAGGTAACACTCCTCTGGGGCACTGCCGACCATTGCAGGGGTCTTCAGAGTGAGGGGGGTCCTATCTACCCCAGGGGTGGCTGGAGGCTGAGCTCTCTGGAAAGGTTTCCTATTTAACTTCTTATGTGAAATGCAGCCAGATTTTCCCATTAGAAGAAAACTCAGGAACTGAGAATGGAAACCAACATGCAGATGTCCCATCATGCTAGTCACAACTGGCAAAACTCATTCCATGTTTTTATTCAAATGTATATTAATGTGGTATCAAAGCATAAATGCCTATAGGGAGAAAAGATTTCTGACAGGCCTCTGCTGGGGAAAGAAAAAAGAATCAAACCCTGTGGTTAAAAGCAGAAGCTAAACTTCAAACTGTATTTTAAGAATGGGAATAATTAACCAAATGACTTAGAGACATGGAAAGGAAACAGCCTCCCTTATGCTTTAACATCAACATTGCAATTAGTGACTCACCGTCCTGCTTCTGTTATAGTGGATGTTAGACTAAACGATCAAACCACTTTATTTTGGCCTTAAAATCTATGAATCTATCAATCAAATAAAAATGCCTTAAATACAAATTTGCTTCCAAGACACAGAGTGGCTAGAAACAGTGAGAAGCAGGGATACGACCGTCTGGAAAATGTCCGAACACTGGACAGTAACCTAAGCCAAGTTAGAGAAACAGATCAAATTCTGGTCAAAACCAAAATCTTCATGCCATAGGAAAGTCCAATCATTCAAGTACTGGCTTTGTTTTCCACACTGGAATAATCTAAACCACCCATTTTAAAACAAAAGTATTACCCTTTGGATCACACACTCTGAAAATGGATGGGTTTGAAATGCCAGAATGCTTCACTTTGATGTTTTCCATGGAAATAAAGGATTTTGTTTCAAGTCAGTCAGACTGCGCTGCTCCTGTCTGGCCTGTCAGGGTGTTTTTCGGGTGATGCAGTGCAGGGTCGCAGCAGCCTCCCCTTCCAATGGGGCTCAGGCTTCCACCAACACTTTCCAAGATACATTGTGAGAGCCATGGAGAACTTCATTCTACTTATTGCAGCTACCTGAGCTGTGGAGCAATAACCCACCAGTAAGAATGAATTCACACTAAACAGAAAGAAAAAAAAAAAAAGAAAAACATATAAGGAAAGGAAAATACATGTGCAATTCATTTCTGAAGTATCATCTGAGGCTGGGAGGACAGATGCTTTTATGCGAGGACATGACTGTGGGTTCGTAAAGTTATGAATATCTGTCTCAAGAATTACAGCAAGGTGGTACTGAGCATTGTGTTTGTGCATTTTCTATTAGATTGATCTCCGGGATGATCCCAAAACTTTGGCTCGGCTGCTTTACATGAAGGAGAAACCACTCACCTACGAGCATGGAGTGAAGCTAGCGAAGGAGGTAATAGCTTTTTCGGAGGTCCCATGAGATTGATTGATCACGGCTTTCCATTGGGTTTGTTTCATCCGAGGTGAACTCCTCCGGGCCACGTTGGTTGGTCCCGGCCAGAGATTAAAGTCTCTGTTCAGACAGGCTGGACCCAGACACAGGTTGTGGCTCCTGAGCCTGCTGTTGCGCTGTGACACCCAATTGAGCTCTAAGCAAAGCAGCAAGGTACGCAGGGCAGCAGATGGCAGATGGACAGCAAAACAGATTGTACTGCCTACTTCACCTAAGTCAAGTGTTTCTCTTTCAGGCTTCTGGCAGGAGGTGCATGTGGCAAACCCCTCTCTGCGGTTACCTCCTTCCAAACTCGTCCCTATCCCTTACAAAAGCACAGACAACTTGATTCTCACTTACCCATTGCACTTCAAGCAGGAGGGAAGGAGCTCCCCACGTTTCTATGCTATTGCACCTTTCTCCTGGGAAGGCAGAGGGATAAAAGCCCTCCCCAAGCCCTGAAATGCAGGCATCTGGACCCTAGCCATTTCCACCTTAGATGCTGCAGGTGCTGTTACAGGCTCTGGCCCTCAAAGGTCATCGAGAACATCCATTAGCGTGCCTGCTCCCTCACTCAGGATGACCACCTGAGCTTGTCCCTTAATACCATAGGCAGCCAGATAGAAAACAGAGTAATGACCTGACCCCTTTTCTAAAGGTCTGGGCTTCCCTCTGCGGCAGTACACATACGCACGTAGAAAGATGCTGGAACAGGATCGCTCTGTATCTCCCAACAGTGCGTACTCACAGTTTCTCTCTCCTCTTTCAGATTGGAGCACAGTGCTACCTGGAGTGCTCTGCCCTCACACAGAAAGGCCTTAAGACTGTCTTTGATGAAGCAATCCTGACCATTTTCCACCCCAAGAAGAAGAAGAAGCGTTGTGCAAAGTGCCACAGGTGCTGCACCCTTGTGTGAGGTCACTTGGAAAGAAAAGCAAGATGAGTTCAATGAAACCAAGCAGGTTAGAAAGGCAATCAAGGTCACATGCAACTGAAATGGGGAACATGACCAGAAAGGGGTCCTTCTTACTCAAATATAGGAGCCCTTCATTCTGTGAAACCTCCAAGCTGTATCACACTAGGCCAACTCATGTCTATGTGCTTTCCTAACCCTCTAGAGTTGTATGCAGTCTGTTCCCACTACTGCAGACTGCACTGAGCCAACAGAAACCAAGATGCCTGCTCCTGCTTGACTCTTCACCTTAGGAATAAGGTGAAGGTGACATGTGGAAAAAGAAAGAACTAAAGGTGGTAAAAGAAACAAGAGAAACTGCATTTGTGGTCTTAAGCAAGAATTGATCAGAATTAGGAATTTGCAGTACTTGGGAATTGAATCTGAATTGACTGAAAGCACATGGAGATCTGTAGAAATCTAATATGTAAGATATAGACTATAGGTAGGATGTACTTTTAAATTACTTTTCTTTTATAAGACTCGCTAGTTCAGGATATACTTTAGTTTGTTCAAACTACATGGAATCAAAGGTGGAGTGATTCCAGTTTGGTTTCATTTAATGGTGAAACTTCACAGCGTCAGTATGTTTCTGCACCCAAGCTATCAAAATGGATCAACATTTACCTCCAGACTTAAGGAATGTTCTTACAACAAAAAAATGCAAATAACTGTATTTTTACAGGGGAATATTCAGGCTGAGCCATGTTTCCATAAGCTGGGAAAGGAAGAACAAAGTTGTAGCATTAATGTACTGAAACAAAGAAATTCTGCCACCAAAGAATATTGCCCTAGACATGAAACAGCAGCGTGGAACAATCTCCCTTCCAAACTGAGAACACGAACAAGACACATTGCCATGGCAACTGAAAATTTACCTTATTAGATCTGTTGGATTTCTACATCTCACCCAGCAGACAAAAATAGCAAAACCCAAAGAGCCAAAGGTCATACTGACTTCACGTGCTTTAAGGTGACCCAATTGCCTTAAGATTACTTTTTTTATGGAGTATCTCATGTAAAAAATCTCATCAAAATGGAGTTGTAAACATGTTGATTTATTGTAGTCTCCCTCCTCCCATTCATTACTTCTTTCTTTGCTCCCATTTTTCCATCTTCATTACTGTGAGCGCCGTTTAAGTTGCATCGTGGCTGCAGTCCTTAGGAGTGAACTTTCACACGAGTTGCAGATGATGGGCTGCAGCCGATAGCAGGGACATGGGAAGTCCACACCTCAAGGGAAGGGAAGCTGCCTGTTAGCTCTCTTTGCTGTTGAAAAAAGTGTGCCTTTTCACCAAAACCTCTCCAGGGAGCCTACACTTTTGCACATCACAGCAACGCAGACGCTCAGAGGTGAACACGAAGGGCGTCTTGTTACTTACATCTGCCTTTCGGTACCCTGGCAATGCCATGAGACTGTCCTGTTAGGGATTTCACTCCTCAAGCAGAAAATCACAGTGCCAGCAAACATAGATTTGAAGACCTCTGATGTAACTCCTTGCAAAAGCAGTGTCTGTAGTCAGCGTTTCCAGAAGTGCTAGGAGTAAGCAAGTTACAGCTGTGCACCCTCCCAGCCCAGGGACACGTGCCCTGCGCCCGCCCTCGCCCCACTCCAGGGGATTGCCAGCCCGCTCCCCTACAGAAGCACTGTAGCATGACTGAGGACACACACGCAACCAGAAAAACTCCCATGATTAGTGGTGAATTACAGACCCGGTGTTACTCGGAGCAATTAGCAACTTCAGCAGGACTATAGGAGCTGCACCCTTGGCGCAGAGAAGGGAACAAGCATGATGCAGTGCCCAGTCCTGCAGTCACTGAAGCTGATGGATCCAAGCTCCTCCTTTAGCTCAAATTTTATTTACCATGGACACGTACAGAAACTAGATCCAACACCCCAAAATGTTTCCAGGTAGAAATCAACAGTTCTCTCTGACAAAAGCGATCAAATTCGAGGCAGACGCCTTGTTGCTGTTACCCAGCAGGCTTTCACTCACCATCTCTTTCCCGCTGCACACAACCACGGATGAAAACAAAGTTGTGCTAAATCAAAGACAGATAAAAGCAAGATTTCCTCACTGCTGGCATTCTTTATGCACATTTTATATTTGGTTTTATTATGTCCCAGCCATTTGCTTCAAATGGACTGGCTGATAAAGCACAGCTCAGAGCAAGGACAGTGCTGAAGCCTGGTGAAGGAGTTCCCGTCGTGCCGCAGAGGCTGTGTTGCCATCCCCAGGCAGAGCAGTGAGTATTCACACAGCTGGGACATTGGCAATCAGCTGAACTATAACATGTAAAGAGATATAAGGGGAATATGAGGAAAACTAGGAGCAGAGTAAATAAAGAAATATTTGGGGAATGTTTGTTGGCTTACAATGTGACTAGAAGTCCACTGAAACCAAAAAAATAAAAAAGCTTTCAGCAGATTTCAGAGAAAATTGAGCTTCACTGTGATGCCATTTACTTCAGTGGAAATAAACTAGGATGATTACTTTGGTTTAGCTTATGTAGGTTGCTGTAGGGCACTAGCCTATATACAAGTCTCTGGTTAAAGTAAGTGACATCTGTTTTAGCTGAAGCGCAATGCAAACACTCAGGTTGGAGCTGCCAGATATTCTTAGAGCTTCACAAAATACGAAGGAAATAGCAATCCAGACTGACAGCTGAGCTTATCATAAAATAATGAGCACACTGGAAAAGTGCAATATAGCATTCCCGGCATGCATCAGAGAAAGCCACAAATAATCAAATATTTTGTGTGCCACCAAGTATCAGGTATGTCTATTAATACTAATGGGGTGGCATAGGATAGGAATATAAAATCAAAAATCAAATAAAAGTTGTAGCATTCAGGTAACTGCAGTGGTTTGAGGAAAATTCACTAAAAAACATATGGTGATGTAAAAGCTAAAATGCTACTGTCCTAATGTAACAAACTGCAGCACCCTGCACAAATCATTGCATAGCAGCAAAAGCAGATAGAAAAGTATTAATGTGCATTAAAAAAAAAAAAAAAAAAACCCACCGAAAAACCTGTTGAGGCTAACGAGTGTTTTATTTGCATTTACAAAAACAAGCACACCAAGTTTGTAAGGCAATAAAATGTCAAGTTTTTCAAGATGATTGTGACCAAAATTTGACATCTGGGAGCTGCAAGAGAGGGAGGGTGATCACAATCCACTGAGAAATGGCCTCTGCACTCCATTTGCTTTTAATTTCTCTTCCAACAAAAATAAATGGTTTTAAAATAACCATGGTTAATGCAGGTCCCATAAACATTATTCCTGTGTTAGGTTATGTGGCACTTACTCAAGGATCTGCCCTGTTACATTATTATTTTGGGGAGGCAGGAGTAGCACAGGACAATAGGCTTTAGAAAGGGATTGTAGGCAGATGTAAGGAGACTCATTGACTATCTGGCAAGTCATACCTAATACCTTTTCTAAAAGCCAACAGATGGTGTGTGAACAGGCAGCAAAGCTTATTTTCAGAAGTATCAAAACACCAGACACAGTGCAAGCACAGTCATAAGGCAACAGATATAAACTTTGAGTTATTTTCGAGCACCATTAGTAACAAGAAAAGAAAAATCAATAAAGGATTGCCAGGTGAAAGGAGATGGGTTTTCTCACTGTAAGATGAGCTAGGAATCAGACCTCGATTTCACCTTCAAAGGAACATGGTTGGGAGAGTTGTGAAGGCTATAAACCACTCAGGAACCTATTTGACAATGTCCTCTTAATGTAACTGATGTCAAAACCTTTCCTGACAGAGCTGCCTTTGCTAATAGTCTGCTATCATTTCAAAAACGCTCACAACTTGCAAGAAATCTGCTAGATCCTGTAAAACCCATCTTCTTTGGCCTCTTCTGAAACCTTAATGTTCTACCAGGAGTTGTTAACCTGAAATTGTAGTCCCAAACACAGTCCCCAGAAGGTTTTCATGCAAACTTCTGCAAGGAGATATTAGAGATATTAGGTATCAGAGATATAACATCCCAAGACATTAGAGAGTTCTTATCACATTAAAACAACCTACAGATGCCTCTGCCCTTGAGAGCGCTGCTGAAGCACCAGGCCAGTGGAACTGGGGCAATCCTGTGCTACATCACCACTTCCAGCATGACCTGAAGGAGGTCCCACAAAGACTGCCATAGTTTGTCCTGTGCCTCCCAGAGCTCAGAAAAGTTGAGGACAATGCAAGAGCAAGGCTCTAACCCCATGCAGGTCCATCCAGGAGCATTTCTTCAACTGGGTATAAGTCCCATGTACTTATATCCTCCAGGAGTGGTAGGGAGCAGTTCTCAAGATGAGCTGTCCCTGGTTGTCCTATGTACCAAACACTCCCAGACCTTCTCTGTCAGCCCTGTAACTATCTAGTTACAGTAGTATGCAGCTTATGAAGAACAACCAAGTACAAGCTCTTGCCTCGCATTGCTTTGAATTAGGCATGATGTGAATCTTTCCCTCGACTTCCACGTGCACTGGTCCTGATGCAAATCTTCTTCTTGCTGGTGGGAACTGCAGAATTCATTCCAAGTCCAGCATGACAATCAAAACAATCATTTCAGCAGCTGTCATTGATATTTCTCACCTTTTTTCTCTTTCAAAGCACTGCTTCAGTTCAAAATAAACACAGAATTAAATACAGCACTGCATCTTAATATGCAAGTTATTCCAAACACTTTTATTAAGAGGCTGGATTTTGGCAGTCTTCCTCATATTGAAGAGCATCTTACTTTACAAGGGGTTGTCTCCAACTTCCTCATGTCTCATTCAATCCCAATGATAGTGCTCATGTAAATGAGGGAGACTCAATATGACCATTGGTGACCTGCCCTTGTAGGTAACATATAACAAAAATCTCTTCTAGCTGCTCCAGTCTTGGTGGCCTGTGTCCCCCAAAAAGCAGTGATTTCCATTCCCTGAGACTGTACAAACCACCTGGTATTCTGTCAAGTTCAGCACCACAATTTGTCTGGTATCTGCAGTCTCTAAGAAGTGTGGTAGAGAAGAACCAAGAAATGAGCTGGGAAAGGAGACAAGCCTTGGGCATGCTGCTACACAGACCAAGCAGGACTCCCCCAGAAACTGCAACCCAGTTCTAGGCAAGTGGCTTAAAAACCACCCCATGGGTGGGAAAATGACCACAGCAAATAGAGAGCGAGAGGGAAGAAATATTTCACTACCAGTGACTGTCTGTTGACAATGATTCATGGGCTTCACTTCCAATCGACAGCAAACTGTCAAGATCCCACCCAAGATATTGTCCCAAGACTCCAGAGACTGAATTTGAGAACCCTTTACAGGAGCTTGGAAAAGGTTGCAGAAGTTCTTGTAAACTATTTCCATCGCTGCTTCCCTTCATCACACCCAACCTCGTACACAGCAAGTGATACACTGGCCGATTACACCAATGATCTAGCAGATGTATTTTCACCATGCAAGCTTCCACGTCCTTACCTTACCTCTAATTCAGACATGAAAGATCCCCCTTTGCTTACATAGCTTCCTTATCCGTGACCTTTCCTGCAGGTTTTTTTTCCCAAGTGGCACAGCAAATACCTCTTGATTCACCATACTGAAACTTCATCTGAATTAAAAATAAATTGCAATGGCATCAATCTGTCTCAATCCAGGCTTGTTTAAAAGCACATTTTTCTTCTCCAGCAAAGCAATCAACATATGCTCATGTTGGCCCAGGGACCATTTGTTCAATAAACAGGTAGAATGCAGGAATCTGGCTGCACGTGCCTTTCTCCCTGTATTTTTCTTTTCCCTGAGGAGGATTTGTAATCTGTTTTATCCTACATTTAAAAAAAAAAGAAAAAAAATCTGGAAATAACAGAACATTTTCTTAGTTCTGGAGGAGCATCTGCTGTGACAGGAGGTGAGCATGGAGTGACCTACATCAGATAACTTCTAGACACATTTGAGCTCTACGTAAAAATGAAGACAAATCTCTACTATAAATGTTTATTTTCCTCTTAGTGAATAAAGACCCTCTGAAAGCAGGAAAAAGCCTCCCACTGATTTCAGTAGCGGCTTGTGATCTCAGCTGTCTTCACCTATCAAAACAAAACATGAATAGAAATATTTTTGCATCAAAAAATTGGGACAAAAACACTGATTAGAAGTAATGAATGCAATAGATTAGCATCTACACTTCTGCTTTGGGGGGGAAGAGTTGCAAAATCAGGGTCCAGAGCCACAATTAGTCAGTTTGATCCTAAAAAAAAATAAATTTTATTTTAAGATGTTAAAGGGACACCCATAACTAGGATGAAAAAAACCTTCAAATTCTCTTTTCTTTGTCTCAGTTAAAGCTTTCAGAAACATGTGAACAAGTATCTATTTTTTTTCTGGGCAGTTGCAGGAACCCCACCAGAAGATAAAAAAGAGCCATAACCTCATTGTAAGAGGAAAACGAGCTCACAAACCCATATATCACAGAGCAACAAGCAAAAATCATATGAATTGCTGTCAATGGTGAAAAAGCTCTTTAACTTTGAAAATACGCTAAAACTTTGAGCATGATCCCCAGCCCCTTCTAGAATGTGTGGACTGTAATGTATGTTTGGCTGCTTCTTCTAACTATTATTTTAGGGTGGGATTTTCAAAGATGCTCTATGTTGGCTTCATTTCAATTCTCATGAAGACAATGGAACATTTCAATGGGGTCCATACATGACTAATGCGGAAAGCATTTGAGAGTCTTTACGTTTCCTCCTTTTCTGCCCTTTATTGTGGCTGACCAAGCTTTGAGCACACAGATACACTGAGCCAGGTCCAAGAATATTTTATACCTTTTGGCTGCTGGTTGTGGTCTCCCAAAAGAAGTTAGGCATCTGGAGACTTTGCTGATCTGATCTTTAGCTTGAGCTTTGGAACTGGATTTACAACTCCTCATTTCAACCACTACTGAGACTGAAGATGAAAATGATTACGTTAACAGTGTAATATTCAAGACAAATGGGAATCTTTGCTGAGTTTGACACTGCACTCACTGCTGTCACTTAATTTCATCTCATCCCATTCGGGATGCCAGATTTAATTTAGCATTTAGTTTTGCCAAAGATCAGTTTGAGTTCTCGCTGATATCAACACTGGTGAATTTTGACTTTGATCGGAGGTTAATGAATTCAGAGTAAGCAGTTGTCACCAGTCTACAGTTTCCAGATCTTCTAACACAACAGTTATTTGTACTAATAACAAGTAGAGATTTTAGTCTGATGTCTGTCAAAGTAGTTTGGGTGTAGGCCATATCCATAGTATGACTGTCATATCGTCTCTCCCAACACTTTTCCCCAAAACAGGCAGCTGCTCTAACTGCATTACAGAACTGGCAGGCACTGAACTGCCTTGTCAGTATGGTGTAAATGAGCCCAAACTTTTCCCAAACTTGTAAATATTAATTCATTAATAAGCAATAACATAAAGCTATGTGAGAGGGGAAAGACACCAGCAAAGTCTTCTTCACTCGTGAGCAGAAGTGATCTAAGGTGGTGAGCCCAGGTTGCCAGGTGGGAGATGCTCCAGAGGAAGGCATAGCATGGTGTCCATGCTGCCCCAGGAAGCATGGCATGAGCCTGGCCAAAGGGCTCGGAGGTGCCTCCGTGGAGTCGTGCTGGGATACCTGGGGCTCAGCAGCACCTTGAGACTGGGAGGGCTTCAAAGAAGGCTTCAGAGAGGAGCAGGGACTTGGACCTGAATTGTCCTCGAGTGCAAGGGTAACTGAATCCAGTTCAACCTGTTATGATGTTGATGCACTTGTCAAATAGAAGCATTCCGCTGCAAAGAGATTCTCTGCTCCCCTGAGAACACAAAGACACAAAAAAGTTTCCTTTCTTTTTGTGTAGTACTTCAGCAATACTGAAAATAACTGCAACAAGTTGTTCTAATTGAGTTTGTGAAGCAGATTTAAGGACCTCAGCACAAATCAGGACCTAACACATCATCAGTCAGTTCTTAACAATTTAAGAAAAACAGTGATTTACTTTACTTTTGATGTGAGCAACTGAATTTTTCTCTCTTCAAAGTTGCTGTGTGCAATATCACTGGAGTATGGGGCTGGTAAAACCAAAGGATGAGTACTAAAACATTATGCCTGACTTTTGAGTAATATATCTTTTTTCAAAGATTAACCAAATCTACAGAATTCATGTCAAAGCAATAAAATTTCAAACCAAGGAAATTCAGTTTTCCAGCAATTATGTTTTGCTTAGTTTTAAAATCATGTAAACAGTATTAGTTTCCTATTTACAGCACATGATTCTGTACTCTTTTGCTTATCCTCTTTTAAACATGTAATTATTGTATATTGTAACTGCACATTAATATCGTCTATTGTACATAGTTTATTTTAACAAAATAAATGTATTACTAAGTATTTTGACAGCATCATTTTGTGAAGGTGTGGGGCTGTGTTTATTTTCCCAGACGCTAATCATGTATACCTTGCAGGACATTTCAGGTAGGAAAAACACATATAGCAGTACAGGGCTGCTTTTGGGTGGTCCTGGAACGCGTCGCCTGCGGGAAGTCAAACAGGAGGTGACACCGCAGAGGTTTGCTCCTCTCAGGCGTTTCCTCTTGGGAAACTGCTGCTTAACCAAATCCTCTGCAGCCTGGAAACTTGGGAAGGTGGAGATGCGGGACTGGCTCCCTGCTGGCACTCAGCCTGCAGCTCACTCCCGTCCCAGGGTACCCCGCAGTGACTGGCCTGGAGATGTTTAGTCTCCCATCTTCCACCAATATTAAGGTGGTTGGTTGGGTGGTTGCTCTTTCAGATAGAACTTCCCTTATTTTAATAAGGTGTTCTTGGCATTACTGTCTGTGGTCTCCACTGTGATATCACAGCGTCGTAAGAGGATATTTTTCTTCCCTTGAGTAAATATTTAAAGAGTTTTGGAGAGAAGACGGTGTGCGGCAGCCTAACAGGCACTGGAGCTCTCTTGGTAAAGCAGCTAAGAAATGCGTTAGCCCAAGCTCTAGGAGTTTTGAGGGGAGTTTGTTACTCGCTGACAAACCTAACACACAGATAACAAAACCCTCCAACAAACCCTTGCTGATGGTGAGGAAGATGATGAGCTGTGTAACCGTCAATCCAGCAGACAGGGCAGGGAGAGTCAGGAGAGAAAGTAAAATGCTTAAAGGGCTGAAGAAGTTACATGAGGAAAGACAGCTCTTAAATGCTGGACTGGAATCAAGAATATGACTGGCTCTAGTCTTCCAGGGATTCAATGTGGAGATGTGGATCTTATTTAAATTTATTAAAAAAAAATAAATTAAATTAAAAAAAATATATAGTGCCTTTGTTACCCAGCTTTTTATTACTACTGGTTTCAAGACCAGAAACAATCCCACTGAACAGCTAGTCTGGTCTTCAAATTAAGACTATAAACACCACCATTCGTGAACAACATCCCCAATACTGATTGATCTAAAGCAAGTTTTGCCCGAGAAAGGCTCTTTTTGTGTTCCTGCAGCTTGTGAATCTCAGCAGGCTTAACCAGCTCCTGCCTCAGCCACTCACTCACAGAGCAAAGACAGAGGGTGGCAAGGTCTATCCCTAATAAAAAGGCACTGCAGCCCAAATCCCTGGCTGCTATAGATGGATACGTCCCCAGGGGACCCAGGACAATTCAAGAGGGCACAGCACGGGCCCTGAATACACTTGTTTTACCTGTCCCTGGAGGAAGCTGGTTTTGGTCACCAGACTTTCTACACCCAGACTTTGCCTGGGAAGCAGCAGCGTGGAGGACCTGCACATCTGGGGTTAACAACAAGGTGCTGAATGCATCCTCCAGAGCAGAAACTTCCTAAACTGCTGCCTGCTAAAGCTGGGTGGATATAGCTGGGGAAGGATACCTCGATACAGCCCAGATGCTTTCACATTTCCCTGAGCATCCGCTGCTGGCTACTGTCAGTGGCAGGATATTGGGCGAGACAGCCCTTTGCTCCAACCCAGGGCGGCAGTTCCTATGTTTTCGTGTGAGTACAATGAGAGCAGGAGGGAGCTGCCTGTCCCGTCCCCCCGAAAGAAACCCAGTCAATGCAGGAAATGCCTCCAGACAGGCTTCCTGCCCTCCCTCTCACTGTAACTCAGGTTTGAAGATGGGGTAAAATATATTGATTTCTGACACGATCGATTCAATTAAATATATTGATTTCAGGCTGGCTGGGCACACCAACTACAGCACAGGAGCACAGGAGCAAGGGAAGCTGAACTTCAAGACCCAGTGGACTTTTCCAGCCATCATATAATAGCCATCATTGTCAAAAAAATCACAGCACTGCAGGACTGTGACTATTGCTGTTCAGGTTAAAAGAGCAACAACCAACCTGAGAGATTGAGTGCTGTGCAGGATACAGGTAGGACTCATCACAAGGGACCTAGCAGCTTATACGCTCCAAAATGCACTGAGGAGAAAAAAAGTCATCTGTATCATCACTCCCAGTTTCCAGAAGGGAAACTGAGGCACAACAAAATCCACTGATTTGCCTCTCCTCACCTGGCATGTTTATGACAGAGCCAAGTACAATCCCCAAGTTATGCAGTCATGCCTTCTCCTTATCTGCACCTTCTCCTTTCTGAGCAGGTAGATGCAGCCATCTCCCTTCTTACAGAAAGCCTTTCACTGCAGCAGGTATTTCAAGCTGGGGCTGCAGGACTGTGAATGGTTCAACATCGAGGCTTTGCAAAGAGCATCTCTCTGGTCATGTTTTCTCCCTGCTTTGCAAGTACACTTCTCCCAGGGAAGACAAGTTCCCCTTATACAAGTAGAGAAAAAAATCTTTGCCTTGCTTTTAGGTGGTGAAAGTCATGCCAGATTAAATGTGCAGTGGCAAATGACACTTTTAAGATGTCCACGCTGCAGCCTGTGAGGATTTTTGTCTGATTCTGGTGATCAGTGTCCAGGTGAAGGAGACAACCAATGTGCTACGAAAAAACAGTAATGGTTTCCATGGGAGAGATAATATGTGAGATGTGACAGCCTCCATGACAAACACTCCTTACAACGTTCTGCACCAAAGACAGAAGGGCTGTTTAGTTTCTTTGGGTGGGTGGGAAGGTGAGATTTAAATGTGTGGCTTTAAGGACCCTTAAAATGTCCCCAGGGAGATGAAGATGGCTTAGGAAGGGGCTTCTCATGCTCTGAACTGTGTGGGCTATTTTGTCTGCCTGCAAATTCTGAGCAGGACATAATATTCCAGCTGCAGCATAAAGGATGTGAAAGCCAAAAGACCTGGTCACAAGTATCAAAATTGGTGGGAATTCAACCAAATGAAGACCGAATAGTGTAAGAACTGCTGGAAAAAAAGTCCCAGAATTGCAATTACCAGCAGCAGGAATGAAGTTGGCTTCTTGAAACTCACTATGGTGTGCCCACTTGTGGGAACCCAACAGAGCTGGATGAAGAGGGAGGTACACTGGTCAAATGGGTTGGTGGGCTCTGGTGCTGGTTGTACTTTTGTCACCCACAGCAAATCCACAACATCTCCATTCATTTTTGCTCTCCTCCTTAAAAGACCATCTAGAAGTGTTAGCTTGGTTTCAGCCAATACATCCTTCCCACTCTTCCTCTTCCACCTCCCAGTCTGGCTGCTACTGCATCAGTCAAAACTCTCCTTCCCAGCAAGCAGTGTTTCCTTCTGAACATTTGCTGAGGTTTCTACTGTCTCACCGTATCTGGGTACAGCCCATATTTCCTGTTGGCTGCAAAGGAAGGAAGTTTGCCACTTTCTAACCCTACTTCTAATCCTGAGATGACAGCACAGCCAGATTCCGTGAGAGAAATCCAGAGAAGGAAATGACTTCACATCAGCATCAAGGAGATGTTTTGCAGGTGTTCACAGGTCTGGCAAAGAGTTTGTAGGAGCTCATACATATTCTACATAAGAAACCTCTACACATAAATAAAGAGGGACACATTGCTTTCAACTGCTTTCATACTACAATTTCGAGGTTTATTGAGGACACAAAATAATTTGCAGGTTTCCCATAATAGTTGTGATGCCAGTTAGAACAATAACAAGATTAGACGGATTCTGAGATACAATTTGAAACAAAACACAAGGACATTTTAAAGGCAGTAAACCTCAGCAGCAAACTGCTCCTGATGCTGTTTGACGCAGCAGTGTCTATTCAGAATTACAGAAGGCAGAGTGAAAAAATCGCCTCCTTCTTACTCAACCACAGCGCAGCTTCTACAATCCCACACACAAAAAAAAAAAAAAAAAAAAAAAAAGTTGACAGCAACTAATACACTGCAGTTTAAATTAAATCTGTCTCAGTGAAGACAGGACAGCTGGGGAAGTTTCAAGCACACATCCCTGGAAATGAAGGCAACTGCATCCAGAAGACAAGGCACGTAATTGGGGGGAAGGCAGGTGCAGCTATTACTCTCAGCAGCAATTCTCTCCTAATGGCTATCTGAGAAGGTGTCTTTGTTTTGTAAGCTCCTGCGAGCCCCTCTCGCTTGGCAAATTTTCCTGCTTTCACATAATTTCCCATTTTGTTCAGGGGAGAAATGAGGGGTGAACATGGATCTGTCCTCCTCCAGGTGGGAACCAGAGAACAAAGGCACTTAGGTGGCTGTGGTCACCAGGAGGCTTTTGCAGCAGCTCCCAGGTGTGTCCTAGTTTGTAAATAGTGGGTCTGAGGAGGCGTGAACCATCCTTTGGCGTGTCTGCTCTCTTTCCTGTCCTGGGCTTGTCTCACCCACGTTGGCCACGTTGCTGGCCACTCCACAGCTTCCCTGTGAGCGTGGCTGGCTGTCCCCCAGCTCTGTGTGCACCTTCTGAGGAGCAGGTCTCCACGGAGCTGAGCAGCAGAGAAAAGTGTGGGAACACCCTTTGTAGCCCACTCTTTCCCACCACCTCTGCCAGGGACTTGCTGAAACCAAATCACAATCGTCGTGTTTTGGCTTGGGCCCTCTAACTCTGGAAATTGTCAGGAGAGACTCTTTGGGCTCTGCAGAGTCTCACTGATTTTAGGTGAAGTCAGTTCCCCTCCTATCCCTGGACAAAAGCAGATGGGAAGGTATGTACTTTTGGGTTTACAGATTTAATGTGTTTCTTTCTTCAAGGAATTCTCTCTTGTGAGGAAATTTTCTTTTTCAACAGAATAGCTCCAATTAAGCAAATCATTGAAATATGTGCTTAACTGTAAAAGTCCACTGATATTAAACAATTAATTAATTAATCATGAGCTTAAGTACTTTGCTGAGTCAGAGCTGAGTATGCATTCTCCCTAATTTCAAGGTAGCAATTTGGATACCCGTTTCCATTTCATTGGCCTTAAGGACTTTCCTTTGACCCTTACTCCTGATAGACCTCAGGGTAAGAAGCACTAATGGCAGGGGCAAGGTGGCAATGTTGGTAATTGCATTTACATTACTGGGAAGGAGATAAAACCTGAATAAAGAGGCTGTGGCACAGGCTGCAATGCGTCTGTGGCCTGTTTCCACCCCCCCAGTGACTGTTTAGTCCATGTGCACTTTGTGCATGAAGAAAGGTCACACAGTGTGAAAAGCCTGTAAGGAAGGGAAACTGCATCAATTTATTTTTTTTTTCTCACAGGATTTGCTATTGTAAGGCTGTGTACTACATTTCTACAGCAATAATGCTTTGAACAGCATGGGAAGTGGGGATTAAAGCTCATCTGCCCAGAAAAGTCAATGATTAGGAGCATTACAGGGTGAGATGAAATTCTGGACTGACTTACACCCTCTGTAATGCTGGAGGTACCAGGGCAATGAAGCCAGGGAAGAATTCGACCCCTCCTCGCCTGACCTGGGAGAGGAGAGCTCAGGCAGTCTCGCATTCGGTCGTCGTAGTGGAGCAGATGTCGCAGTCGCAGCGGATGGCCACCGGGTAGGTGTAGAAAGGATCCACATCTGGGGCACACTTGGGCAGCTTCACTGTCACCATCTTGGTCTCATTGTAGGTGCAAACACGATGGTAAGACTCAATATAAGGCGGTTCCAGCACCGGCTTCTGTGGGGGAGAAGTACTGGCCTCAGGCAAGAAGCAAGACAAACATCTGGAGTCCCAATTTCCTCAGGGGGATTTAGTGTAAACAGGGGAGCCACTGGATCAGGTGGAAGGGGCTATGGAAATAATTTTTAGGTTACATCCTTCAACACCTGCCTCTTGGAGCCCTGCCATGGAACGGAGTGGGTGTATGTGCATATTTCTGTTTGTTTAAAGCATAAAGCTCCAACTAAAGCTGCTTGGAGGAAGACAAAAGCCTATCCAAAAAGCTGGTTTTCAGCAGAATACTAGTGTTTTGACCAAATGTGCAAGTTTGCCAAAAGCAACTGCTTTCTTCCAAAAGGATTGATTTTCCATCAAAGAAAACACATTCTGCTGGAAACCCTTCCATGTACACGAGCTGCCTAAGAGTAGGGGTGCATACAGGTGCCAGATGGATGTTTTTTTCTCATCCAGACCAGTCTTCCCAGTCAGGCTGCACGTCCCACAAAGCCCAACGGATGCACTCCGTTGGGGACACACTTGGCACAGCAGCCAGCACAGAAGTCTGCAGTTCCTGATGAGAAAAACAGCTTGGCCAGAGACCTCAGCCATCAAGAGACAATGGGAGCCTGAAGGTCCTGAAACCCACACTCCTATGTTGTATCATGATGGCATTGCTTATGCTGAAAAAGGAGTTTTTCCTTGACAGGAGCACCCATTTTCCAAAGACTCCAATAAGTCTTTGGAACAGCAGCACAAACAAGAATGGGACCCCACTGGAATCCCCTCCCTTGCACAGATGGGAAACAGCATAAGGTAACACAGCCAGGAGACATTTTAAATTTCTCTTTCTTTCCCCTTGTGCTGTGTAAAGAGCCTGCCCTGGGAACTGAGAACGATGGCATGGAAAAGAACAGATGCAACGTTTCAGCAAGAAGATATCCAGACACCCTCCCTCTTACCAACCCCCCCTCCCCTCATCAAAGTACATCACGGTGCTTTCTAGAAGCTGTTGAGCCTACAACCAGATGCATTCAGCTTAACTACATCCCAGTGGTATTGCAGAATGGTAAGAGAGTCTGCAAGGTCAGTGCTGCCAGAGGAGCTTGGGAGTAGGGGGGAAACCAGGTAACAAGAGGTCCCTCAAAGGAACCTTATCCCACCGGGGAAATCTGGCCACTGGTGGTCTTTCCCCTCGTCCCACCAAGCAGTGAAAGAGAGCAATCAGAGCTGACACAGAGACCCTGGCTCATCCTCTGCTCCTTTATACAGAGCCCTTGTCTTCACGTGCACAAAATCCCTCTGGAGTCACTTGAAACTTCCCTGAATAAATTAAACTGGATCTGGCCCCTTGAGCCTTTCAGTGACAGAAAGGCGAAGAGAGTCAGGAACTTGTTCTCTGAAGTGTGTGTAGATGTACTTATGCTCTTTCTTTCTCCTCCTGTACCTCCCCAAATTATAACTACTTCATATTTGTACAGAGCTGTGACTTAAAAACAGGACCAAATTAGAAACAGACGTTATCTTGGGGATTTGCTTTTTGGAACAAAATATATTACCTATCAATTGGGAGCTCCATCTTAATCTCAAAGGATTTTTTTCCAGTAAAGTAATAAAGGCCTCCTCTCCTTAAGTGGTTAAGCTATAAGAGGCTTTCAAATTGCATAATAACAGTATTGCATAAGTGCTTCATTAATATCATCACATGATGTGCATCCCCCCTTGAGGCAGTGGAAGGAGGGAGGAAACAACTTACAGCAAAGTGCTCTGCTGCGGACGAGGTCGTGGAGCAGGACACAGCCCTTGCCTGTTTCATAGATAGCCACCAGCTATTTAGTTTAACATTTGGGTTTGTTTTTTTTTTGTCTGAGAGCTTTTCTTAGCGGAGGAAAGCACCACCCAGGGATGTCGGTGCAGCCTCACCTCCCAGGTCTCGCAGCGTCCCCAGCACGCGTCCGTCGTCACCCGCAGCCCCCTGCAGCCAGGTTTCTTGGCCAGGAAGGTGAACTCGCGTACAGCGCAGCCGACGAAGGTGCGCAGGTCAATGGCGGAGGTCTCGAGCGTGCTGCCGCAGCCAGCCAGCAGCAGGAGAAGCAGAGTGCCCTGGCTCACGCAGTGGGGCTTCATGCTGAGGCAGAAGGGAAAGAGAAGTGGAGGGCTGGGAGAGCACCAAGAAGTGCAAGTGCACAGGCTCATCTCCAGAGCTGGGATGCCTCTTCCTCCCCTCAGGCAGGCCATTCCCCATCCTCATTCAGCCCAAGAGAAGATGGGCAGATGTACAAATGAGGGTTCACCTACTCCCAGAAGGGGAAAGTCTTAGTGAAAAAGTCTAACAGACAGTAGTGACATGCAGACCTTCCCTGCAGAGCAGTGGGGTTTGCCTGGAAGAGATAAAGCCACCCGCCAGTGCCTCAGACCCACTGAAATCTCCATATTGCAAGTCTACTTTGCAGGAAACACTTTCCTACCTCTCCAGCTGGGTGGCCCTGAGCTTGCACCAGGCCAATGGTTGGGTAGGCCTTTTGTTTCTCTGTCAGTGCACACACATGGTGTTGGTTGAAGACCCTGGCAGTACTGGCCCTGGCAGGGTCAGTCTGGATGGGCTCTGTCTGTCTGTCATCCACACCTACGGGAGGTGGCAGGTTCCCTACTTTGCTGCACAGGGAGGAGGCAGAATGGCTCCAGCTCCACGCCTTCAGCAGGGCTAGGTCTGCAGGTAACACCAGCATTTTGACGAGAGCATTTAATCCTGGTTTTATCCCACTTACCTTTTAGGATCCAAGCATCCCTGAATTTGTACTATAATCTCTGGAGAGAGATCAGCACCTCCCAAAAGTGTTACTGGAGTTGCCATTACCAATATCCTGAGCACTGGACTTGCGGTAGTCCCCTCCCAGGGCTGCAGCCAGAGACGCAAATGTAACTGCTGGTTGTCCCTCCTGCACACAATGCCCCACCAGCCAGCTCAGACCCAACCAAGGCTGATAAGCTGGAGAATGGAGCTGATTAGATGGACGGGGACATGGCCAAGGTGACCAGAGGAGGCTTGAACTCCTCCTACCTTCCAAGCAGCCCAGCATTGGCCAAATGCTCTGATGCTTGCTGCCTTTCTATCTCAAACCATCATTGAAGAAAGCAACCAGCCTCTCTGGAAAACTTTCTCCGTCAAAACCAGAAAGCTGGAAAGTAGGTCTAAGCCACAAGATCCATTTTATACCTCACATGCTTGCACTGCATTTAAAAATATCCACCTAGAAACCCCAGATTTGACATTTCACTTTGAGAAAAGTCACTACAGCATAGGGCACACTGACCCGGGTGCATTGAGCTGTGTCCTCAGCTGGATAAACTTCAGTTAAATGAGCTTGGTCTGCCTTTTGCCTGACTGATGTTTGAGTCTCTAGGCTCCTGTTAAACCAAATGTTTTAAATTTGCTAAATCAGAGTTTTAGATCAGTGATGTTTGCTACAGTGAACCCTTTGTATATGTGGTCACACATACGCTAGTCTTACATGTGATTAAATGACTGCATGCTTATATATAAGCTTCAACAGAGTTAAAAAAAAAAAAAAAGAGCTAAAATTCCTTATTTTTACAAACAGATATCTGAGAGCAAAAGAAACAAACTTCAGAACAAATTGAACATTTATTCTTTGCAAAAGAAAACTTGCTGCTTTATTCATGAGCCAGAGACATCCCATGGAGCAAACACAGGAGCACACTCACCTAACTTGTTGGAGTCAGATCTCCTTTTGCAGCTTGAAATTGCAGATGGTGTTTCGGGACGTCAGAGTGAGCGGCAGGAGACCTGCACGGCAATCTTTGTCAGCTCTGTGCTCAGTAGATCTCCCTAGCAGCTGCTACTAGGTTGCTTAATTGCACACATTTATAGAAAGGGTCTTGTCAATCAAGGCAAGACAGAGGCAGATCCTTACTTGAACTACCCAGGGCATCAAAGTCATTGACTGTAAAGCAAGCTGCTTCTTTCCAACAGCATTAGCTTAAAAGGTATTGTTTCATAACATCAGCCCCGAAACAAAAGGGATATCTTGGTGAGTGAAATAATGAGTCTGCACTTGGGCAAAATGGATCTTCTTTTCCATAGTGGAATTGCAACACCTTTGTGAGGAGATTGGCTCTGAAATAATCATTATCCCCTACTTAACAAGCCCTGAGTAAACACCCTGAAGGGAGACGCAAATATTTGTGCGAACAAACCCCCTGAATTTTCATCAACTCCGTAAGACCTTTTTTACTTGATTTCTCTGTGCAAGCAAGGGCAAGGGATGAGGGGAGGAGGTGTGAGTTTGCAAGAGAAGCAAAAGTTCTCTTGACGAGCCAGGCAGCTGTCACACAGGTAAGCACCACTGTGCAAAGGAAATTTGGAAATCATGTCCATTGCCTTCACCACACAAACACGAGTTTCAGCTATGCATAGGACAGAAAGAAGCTGAGGAACCTTGGTACTATGAAAAACTTGCTGGTCAGTGAGTTCATAGGAGACGAGCAGCTGAGAGAAGTGCAGCCATGAGATCACACGGTGACCTCAGAGAAGTCACCTCCCTTCCCCGCCACTGGCTCACGGCTGGACAGTGATTTCCCAGTGCTGCCTGCTCCAACACCCAGGCACATCCAGAACAGGCACGGTGTCAGTGATTACGAACCCCTCGGGGTGCTGCTGTTAAAGGCAGCCGCAGCAATACAACCCAATTCTGAGAATGGAAAACACAGAGAAAACCTTGATTTAAATAAACCCCATCCTACGATATTTTAGAGAAAAACAAAAAAAAAACCAAAACAAAACAGCATCTGTTGGTGTCCAGAAAATGCATCTCTTACCACATACAAAACAGTAATTACTGCAACTTTATAATTTACTTTACAAGTATCAGATGTATACTTCTGGTGGGTTGTATTCAGGCCTTCTGTAGCATGACGTACGGAAACTAGCAAATATACAGAAAATCTGACATTGCAGCATTCAGGACCAAACGAGGTATATTACGTAGGTGCTCTCCCTTTTTCAGGGTGAATAACCCATGGCTCAAGGTCCTTGTTTCACTTCCAAGGTCAATCATCTACATTTGGCGCAGCAGCAGGACTCGTATTCATGCCAACACCTCCTGGGAACCCACAGAGCACTTGCTGTACTTTCCTTTTTAGCTTGGAGCAGCCACTGCTCGGCTTTTTTCTTGCTACTACGCAGCCCTGCTCTTTCCCTGGTCAGTAAATTACACTGGTTACATGCACACAGGCTGGCACGTAAAAGGCTGGTTATTCACCTTCCTGATTTGCTTTTCTGTTTAAATTAGGAATCGGTGATTGGAAGAAGTGAAAGAGGGAAGCAATCCTGTTGTCCACCATCAGGTAAGACTTGCACTGACTCCTCGGGACATTTTGCATAACCAAGGGCTGCTGTCCCCTCTTCAGAGATGACACATGGCAGCAGAGCTTTACCTAAGCTTATGGGAAGTGCTGCTGTCTGCACCAACACAACCGAATCAGACCATGATCCTAACTTTTCTCCTCCTTTCACCTTTTCCCTCCCCAAAGTTACTCCTCTTAACCACATACTGCTAATGCAGCAGCCAGGAGGTCCCTGTCAGGACTCGGGTTTTATCAGCCGTACAAATGCTCTGTCCTAGAGCCTGCAGCGAGTGGGCGAAGCTTTGCATGGCGAGATAGTCACCAGAGTGCAGGGCATTCTCGAGCCGTGAGTCTCCAGGCGTGACATGAGTCCCTCCTTCCAACCTCAGCCTCCAGGCCTTTGCAAACACCTCCTGAAACACAGAAAAGCAGCAGGCATTAGGTGCGATCGCCAGACTGACATCATGACATGGGAAACAACTCCTTCAGAAAATTAATTCACTTAACAGAAAACCACAGCAAACCAAAAAACTCAAAGCAAAAGTTAAAAAAAAGATATTTTTTTTTTTTTTCAAGAGGAAGGGAAGAATAAAGGAGAAAGGAACAGAATTTTTACTAAAAATTTGAAAACTGTCCTGATGTTCGGAGGGAGGGGATGTTTAAGATCATTCCCAATATTCTTGCTCATTGTTATTCACAGTCTTGCTAGCAGTAAAGCAGACTCCAGCTTCAAGTGAAGACCCATCAGGCGGGACACTGGAGGAGGAATACTGAATGGCGGTAGTGTGATGGTCTCCATAGATGTGATCCAGACATGTCCTGGGCACCTTTTTATCCAATAGGGAAAAGCAGGAGATTCAAAGCCAAATCAGATCACAGGGAGGTCAAGAGAAACAGCCAAACTCTTGCCACTGATCTAGAAATATCAGCAACTTTCCCCAAAAAAACCCCTAAAACTTTCGCTGTAATTTTTGCTAACTGAAAAAACTAGAAAAGAAGCCTTTAAAGGCTTTTTAAAAATATACTGTTTAAAAGTTCCTGACTTGCAGAGAGAGCAGGTAAAAGTCAAAATATTGGTCGTAAGTTCCCTTTATTTGATTTTGGAAATGTGCCAGCAAAAATCAGCCCAAGAATAGAGACAGGTTCAGGAAATACATGCCAGATGGCAGACCAACCATCTTTGACAGATCCCTTTTCTTCTATGGATTAGAAAAACAGGTGCTGGACTTTCAGTTTGTGTAATTCAGTTTGGATTCACTGACTTAAACTATCCAAGATTCTGTTCTCTTGTCTCCATTTGTGTAAAATGAAAGAGAAATTGCAAACTGACCCCTCTCACTTATTTTCTCTTTTGAAAATCCTCTCTATTCATGGGACAGACACCAATTTCCAAAGGATTTGCATCATGTCTCATGAAAAGCATGAGTGTTGGCTTTTTCCCAGGCAGAGTTTTTTATTGTTTTGTGGGTTTTTTTAATTTAAGTTAATTAATAAATATACCACCTACACGTACACCTGGCCTTCAGCGTACATCAGAAATTTAAAAGCTGCGTATTTTTTTCTTTCCTTGGATCTTTTAAATTTATTTGAAATAAAAGGTGACACATAGATAAAACTTGTAAAGGTGACTATGTCCACCATTTACCTGCCTGTTCCCCTTTTGAGATACACAGAATGAGACAGAAAGAGGTTGACCAGGGGAGCATATCTCATGAGGACTGTACCTCCACTCATCCATTCAGGCTGGTGTGGCTTTTCCTTTCAGTTCTGGACAGGCTGAATGCAGACATCAAGTATGGTGTTTGAGGTGTCAGGGTTATGAGCACTGGTATCTTATGGCCTTGTGTGCTCCTCAGCCAAGCTCAAGTGAATCTCATAGGCTTTGCACTGGGGGGCCTGCTGCATCCCTCCACCGTGTGTCACATCAGTGGTTATAAAGTACTCGTGGGCTTAATCCAACCACTTCCCAGCAAATCCTGAGAGGGCTTTGGACTTCTCAGCAAATCATGAGAGCCCACGTTGGACTCCCAGTGACTCCAGTTGCTCTTGGCAGAACAGCACCATTCCTGGGCGCATTCCTGGGAGGTTTTGCCAGCAAGGAGGATGCTTTGCTCCTGAACGGGCCCCTGACTGACCTGTCCTTGGCAGAGGCCCCAATATACAGCCCATGCACTCAAAGAGGCTTTCCAAAAAACAACCTCTCTTGTTCAAAAGACCTCTGAGATCTCAGCCTAATCCATAGCTGCAAGAAACCTTGGACAAACATAGGCTCTTCGTGCCTTCTGGATGCAGCTTCATGCTCTCCTTCCCTATCTCCTCTCCCATGCAGAGAAACCAGAGCAACACCAGGTGCTATTCACTTCAACACTACATAAAATGCCAAAATTAAAATTACCCAAACAGCTTAACTAACATGAACACCCAAAGTCTCAGCCATGCAGGAAATTTTTAATTCTATTCTTGTCCTTCAATGATGAGCCCCACAACTTCAAACATGCCCTAATATATTTTTTTCTAGTATTAACCATCTAGGAGGACTATGTATATTTCAGTAGGACTCAAGATATTCTAGGTACCGTGAGCAATCCATCTGTATCCTGATTAATTCACAAGTCACAGAAACAAATAGTGGGAGAGAAAGGTGAGAGCTCATACACAAGTGAAGCAGTACTGACAGTGATTATGTTCACATTTTGTGTAGCATTTAGAGTAGGTTAAAAAAAATTATCAGCACTATTTTAAAATATATAAAAAAACCAATCACTGTGTTTTCCAATGAAAAATTATTGCTTTTCATATTTCATGCCAAACTTCTGGTTTCAGATCGAAAACATGGTATTGTTTATTTTCAACCTAGCATTACAAAAACCTCTAGGTTTTGCCCCAGATTTCTAGGTTTTTCTAGCAGAAGTAAAAATTTTCAAAAAATGTTGAGGAGGGATGAATAAAATGTAAAAAAAAAAAAATATTTCATGTCAGCTCAGTTCACCTGCTTCTTGTGGACACCAATGACAGCACCAAGTTTGAGAAAGAACTGAAAAACAGTTTGTGGAGGTCTTACAAATGCTCTTCTTGAGATGTCCCGCAAGTAAACCAATGGAAGAGAGTATGGAGGAGAGAGGACCTCGGGTAGCTGAGATAATATTGTGCAAAAACTAGTTGGAGGAAGACTGCAGAAGTAAGCGAGGAGGTACATTTAGGAACAGGCAGTTAATGGACTAGAAGTTTGACTTGGAGAAAGGAGCTGAGATGTGCTATCTAATGGGACAGACCAAAGAAAACAACAGTGTTGAGTAGTTGCACATAAGTATGGCAGAGAACCATGTAGGCAGCTGGCAGGCCAAGAAGAAACTGGTAGCCATTACAGAATCATAGAATCGTGGAATCTTTAAGGTTGGAAAAGACCTCTAAGATCATCAAGTCCAACTGTCAACCCATCACCACCATGTCTACTAAACCATGTCCCGAAGTGCCACATCTACATGTTTTTTTAACACCTCCAGGAATGGTGACTCCACCACCTCTCTGGGCAGCCTGTTCCAATGCCTGGCCACTCTTTCGGTGAAGAAATTCTTCCTAATATCCAATCTAAACCTCCCCTGACACAACTTGAGACCTATCCATTCAGGGAAGCCAAGTGAGTGACTGGACAGGAGATATTTAATGCACTGGACACAATAGAGATCACACTGTGAAAGAGGTAGGAAAATCTGTGGTCAAAGTGTTTGAAATAACCAAGAGTTAGAGATGGCTCTTACCAATGCTGGGAAGCATGGATGTAGGTTCAAAAGTAACAGAAAAAGGAGGAGGAAACAAGGTGACATGGGTTTGCTGGCCAGGTTCACAGGAGTAGGCATCCAAGAGAGGTGGGGATTCAGGTTAGTACATGGTGAGTTATAAAACCGTCAGGTAGCAGATGAGGCTACGTATGCTAGATGTAATTTGATGAACCCACTGGAAAAAATAGCGCCAGAATCACCTTTCCCTATACAAGCTAACATTAGACCGTGTCTCAATAGGTCGTTTACTCTTTGCTGGTAGTTCTGAGAGAAAGATAACTTTTACATCCTGAAAACAGCATTACAAACAAGTACTTTAAGATTCTTTAATGTGTCCCTGCAGCTGCTGCATATTTGTTTTGGAATAGGACTTTCTGTCATTTGCTAAATTTCTAAAGAATGCGAAGAATTGATTTGCAAAGGGACAGACAAAGTAGGTTTAACCTTGAGAGGTCGTGGCTGATCTGTAAATTAAAATTGAAGGAAGTGAGTGAGGCTCATAGAAATGCTCTGACAGTAATACTGCCAACTGTAAGTACAGAAAGCACAATGCCACAATCAGGAGATGTATTCTCGGATGGTAGTTAGATAAACATGGACTCTCCTTACTAACAATTGGACACCACTCCTGGCTGAAAGTCTCAGGCATGCAAAGCCACTTGTCCTGCTTTAAAACACTTTCATTTTGCTTCCTGAGCTTAACACAACACAAACTGGCACCGGCTGAATGAGCACTGGGGTGAGAAGAATGAAGTCAGGAAAAAGGATTTATTGAGGCTGCTGTGGAAGTATTCACACCACATTTAGTACTTAGGGGAATGACCCATCTTACAAAAAAGATGGCACCTGCATTTCGAGTGGCACAACAGCCCAATGAGCAGACCTGCAAAATCTAGCCCAGGAGATGTGAATTGCTGTGAAATGGCACTGCACCGACTGCAGCAACATCACAGCTGCTCCAGCACAGGCACTGCCTCCCTAGCGTTGCTGTTGCAAGGAAACTGTCAAACACTGTTCATCTCCTCCTTTTCCACCCAGACCTGGAAAATGAAGTCCAAGGGTGAGGCTTACCAGTAAGAAAAAACACTAATCCGGTTTGCTTGAGGCACGTCTAACCTGGTGCGGTAACGCTATTCTGCTGAAAAAGGCCTATAGCTATAATGGATTCAATCCGTGAGAGATGTACTGAAGGCCCTACAGCCACTAGAAGAGCTGGAGCTTCTGAAATTGGTAGTGAGCATCTCTAACATACAAGTATTGCAGCCAAACCAAGGTAATTCCAATAAAGATAAATCCATAGCAGAACTGAAGGTTCAGTTCAGCTTCTTGATAATAACCTGCTTTTATACAATATGGGCAAACAGTCTGTATTATAGTTTGGATGCATTTACTAAAATTCCTGGTTTATGTGTTTATTATATATGTGGTACCTCAGAAAAATGAATTTATCAACCCTTAAATTCTGAACAAAACGTTTTGGAAGAAAAACTCAGAAAGAAAAGGGAAAGGGAAAACAGGATATTAAGAATGCCCATGGTCAAGAAAAGGACAGCTTTCAACAGAATACACCCTGACCCAATGGTGCAAGGACAGCCACAATTTAAAAAAAAAAAAAAAGTGATAGAGCAGACCAGTTTGCCTGTCCCAGTCTAAGTAGTGAAATATTGATTCAGGAGTCAGACTCTACAGTGTCAGAAAGTTGCATGTTGCAAATATTAAGACCTGCTTAAGACACATTTCTCAAAAACTGACTGCCAGGAAGAATTTACCTACAACAGGGACATTCTTGGGGAGTTCCCTGAATATTTAGGAGTTGTTATATGTACAGTAATATAGAAAAAGAAAAACACATATTTAGAATGGATGAGGAGGAGGAGAGTAAAGGCGCAACCCCAAGCCCAGGCTGTGGAACTCTTTAGTCATGAGCGTTAGGAGTGTCAGGAGACTCCTTCCTTAAGGCTAGCATATCTTTGCTCTAGAAAGGTGTGTTTGTCAAGCATAGCTCCTAGTAATAAAGGATAAACCACCAACAATTAGGGGCAAAGTGGATTGGTTTGCTTGGTTTGCCAATGCCAAATACATTATATGATCAGACCTTGGGAAAAAGTATTTGGGGAAAATATGTCGATTTAAGACAAACACACAAAAAAGGGCAAAACCAGGGTCTGACAACAACAGCCACCACATAAACTTACAATTGATCATGGTTGACTGGCACGCCCTGAAATAATATAAAAGTGAGTCTAATTAATGCAAAATTCACCCTCAGTACAGAGATGCACAAACTTTCCAAGAGAACACAGACTTTTGCTTGGCATGAAGTCCTTGAGCAACTCCTTGGTTCCTGCCAAATTTTGAGCCCTTCTGACATTGACGAGGCAAGGCAATACATGGTTGAGTGTGCAAATAAATGGCAGCCTCTCTATGACAGCTTCCAAGATTAGCATTTCTCTCTGTTTAACACTTCCCCCCTGTCTCAGGAGAAACTCAACCAAGAAAGCTGCCTGAGCAACACCTGCAGAACTAATACCAAGGGAAGCTACCCAAACGGGCAAAGCAACCATTGATACAAACAACCATTGATATGTCGTTACAGTGCAGGGGCAGAAAAACATTAACTGATCTTAAACCATTTTTTCCCAAAAAGGAATTATTCTATGGTCACCAAGACGTGACATCTACACTCCTGTGGACATGTGTATCAAGACTGATACATGGGTTCCCTGATGTCTGGTAGGGGTTGCAAGAGTACTGCAGCTCAGGGGGCAGTAACATGGACCTGTATCCACAATACTCATAATACCTGAAAAAGTACTAAGCACTATCATTCTGTCAAATTTGCTATAAACAGCCAAAGGGGTTAACAGAAATAAAAAAGAATTAAGGTGAATAGACTGACAGACTGATATGCAATATATATTTTTTTTTTAGACAACCTGGACAGAAATGCTATAAGCAGCAGAACAGTAGACAATTACTCTGAGATGATAGCACTGTGTTTCACTTTTTATTTTTAAGGATCTGGAATGCAAGCTTTAAACACTGCAGCACTTTACCCTTGCACTTTGTTTTTGCCTTTATCAAACCTGTACTAAATAGCTGGCTGTGTATGTTCCACACTACTGGTAATGTGCTTCTCAGTTTTCACAGCCGCTTTTGAAAGCACGTATACCTTAACACCGTCCTCTACTGTGAGCCACATTTTCTTGCCTGTTAAACTGTTCATTTATGGTGATGATACTGATCACATTCAGCCCAGTGTAATTCAAGAATTCAAATCCAATGGAGTTGGCTAAACATTTATGTGGGTTAGAAATGGGCTCTCTAATTGCACATCAGGTAATTGCCTGGAGATCTGGTCTGAGTTCATTGCAATGTGAAAAAAGATTCTCCAATAAATATAGATGCTATGTAAACTATATGTGACTGACAATAACTAATTTAACTGAAATCATTTCTGCATTCCACAGCTTTCCTCTAGCGGTCTTTTGAAAGGACAGTTTAGGCTTTTATGACAGACTAGCGGGCAATGACATAGTTCCATTAATCCTCTCCTCTGGGCTCAGACGTTGAAAATGAAGCTTCTTAATCAAAACTACAGAAGTTTAAAGATACATTATCTTAATTCATTAATTTCCCTATTGTTCATGTCCAGTGCACTGGAAAAAAGACACCTCGTTTCGACATGCATCACCACCAGTGCTAATGTTCCATTTCCAAGATTGCCTTGGTGATGAGTGAAGTTTACAAATTAGACAAAGCTGGAAATTAAATTTCCTGAAACAAAGCTACTGCCTCTTCCTGTGAATCCTGTTAGCATAAACTCATAGAACTACTGAACTAATCAACATCCAGCCAGGGAAGCAAATATGACAAGAGACCGAAACCCCGGAGAGGCATTTGGCCAAACGAAACCTGTGCACAGCATAGACCCAGACAGTAACAGGCAAGAAGTTTCAGCAGCGGACAGAACCAAATCTTCCAGCCTGAACTCTTTTTACCCTCTGTGGAAATGTGGATCTCAGTCAACACTTGGAATCCTCAGACTATTTCCAGTTTAAGTTCATCACCCTGTTCCCACTGATTTTAACAAGCTCCTCATGGGTGCAGAGTCATCCCATGTCACCAGGGCTCAGAGACGCACGGTCATAAAGAAAAATAGGTTCCAGCAGGCCTCTGAGAAACAAACCCTAGAACCACACAGAGACAGCTTAGGTGACCGTAGGGTTGCCATTTTGCTGTTGTCTATCTTGGGCCACCAATCTGTCAGCCACTGAAGAATTACCAGGGGAGGAAGACAAGAAGAGCGAGAGATGACAAAGCTCCTCCTTTCACCTATGAACATCACTGCCATGGCCACATCACTCTGTAACCATCTCATTGCAATCATGACCGTGTCCTTTCTGCAGGGTTCTCCCTTTTTAACTCTGCTGTAACACAGATGGAGAGAGCCAAGCATGTCCTTTGTGAAAGGAGAGCATGGAGGCCATGCTGAGAGTACATATAGCACGTCCTTTTTTACAACTATCATAAAACTATCCTGAATATCATCTCTTAGTCACAATCCATCTCAAAACTAGCATTATAAACCAAGCAAGCAGCAGGCACCCTATTGCCTAGCAAATCGTTCGTGCTGTCACACGTGCCATGACCTGTGAAATGCCAACTCCAGCCCTGACCATGGAAGTATGTGGATACATATGGGGCTTTCTGAAACACAGCTCTGCCCCAGAGCAGAACTGCTCTCTATCATTGGGAACACATCACTCATTATCTTTTATAACTTATTTACAAATTCCGATATCACAGTAGTAACAGATTACAATTTTCTACTTGAGCTGAAAGTTCAGGTCAGAGCCTGTAGTCTTCTGCATATGGATTATTCGATACAGATTAACTGAAAGAATACCACAAATTCAATTTCATGGTGCTATTGCTACACACCTCTGCTTTTCTTCAAGCATGCTCTATCTTCAGCAGTCTTTGTAAGCTATGTCTACTTTAATTAGATTAGACAGATAAATCCGGATAAAAACAAAAAGCTTTTATCATTTAAAGACACTTTCAAACCAGAGATTAATTTATAAAAATCCAACAGCCTAACAGGACAAGTTTCATACTTCACAGGGCTTCATACTGTATTTGATTCTGACAATGTCTGCTATATCCTCTCATGCTCAAAGGTCAAATATGTAAATCATGGCCTAGTACAATAATTTCTTGCTTTGCCGGCAGCTGGCATGTGGCAAACAGACGCTGAAATCCAGCTGTTTAAATCCTCGATCAGCCATTTAAGTTGAAACCCAGCAGTGAAACGACTAAAAGGTATGTTTTCAGAGCAGTGTGCCAAACTGTACCCCAGGGATTCCCACTCAACTTGAAACACTAAAAGACTCTGAACCCCTTCGATATGTAAAGAACACAACATACAGATGTTGGTTTGTAAGGAAAATACATTACAAATGACTCACAGATTTAGCTGAAAAGATAATAAAATGTTGGGTTTGACCCTAAACATAATGCTAGAAAATTAAAGGTGTGCCTCTTTAATTAGTGTCAGTGATGGCTGTATGAAGGGATCAGACATCCTGCAGGCTCCAGTTGTATGGAACTGAATTTATGAACCGCTGGCCTTGTAGCATCACTCAAGAGTCATACACACTATAGGTTAAGATTTCGAGTGTTCAGCAACGGCCAAACCTGCACTGACACTGAAAGTGGAAACCTACGCTGGCCTATATTCCTTTTGGAAAACCCACCCCACAGATACTGGCCCCAGGGTGCTGAAAAGGCACAGGTACTACTGCAAACCCAAGGGCCACAGTCCAAGTTATCTGTTATCAGAATATCGCCTGCTTTGGGCGATTTTCTCTGCACACCACGGAGAACTGTCACGGAACTAGCAATGTGTCTAAAGAGATCAGTGACAATGACAACAATGACAGCTTCTGTACATCACAGTTTCACGGTCTTTTTCAACTGAGAAAACATCTCTTTTTTCCTTTTTTCTTTATTTTTTTTTATTTAATCCAAGGAGCCACAGTGTTGACAGAATGATTAAAGTTGGCTAATCTGTTCTTTTCCCTCATTTTGGCTGTTTGATTACATGTGCAGGACTGTGTCCCTGCAGGGTTTTGGTTTGAGGCAAAGGCTTCACAGACCTCCTAATACATAGAAACAGGCAGTGACTCTGGGCTGCAGTGAGGATTCTTCATGTCACAGAAATGCAGCAACTTCAAGCCATGGTCCAAGGAACCTTGCTTTGGGGTTTGGTCTTGTTATCACCATTGTCAAGGGGTTTTTATCACTGAAGCCATCGGGTACTGATTCAGGATCTTCATATGTGCCTGAAGAAGGCTCGTGGCGTTTCATCCAGAGATGGTTTTACTCAGAATCTCTCCTTTGCCAAACCTGTTGTGCACATGGAAGTAGGAAATGACTGGAGGCACTAAATACAGCTCCCTGCTCCTTCTGTTACCTTGTCTTCAACACCAAAGAGAACTCTAACTTATCTAACCTCCCCACAGAGGCCAGCTTAAAGGAGTTGCATACAAGGACAGGTAATTTTCAGGGTGCCCTTCCTTCCAAATGCCTATCATATGGCATGACATTTCATTGGGGCTGCTGCATCTGACCTGGCATCAGCGCTCATCCATACCCAAGATATTGCTAGCCTGTGACACAAACCTGTAGTGTCCAACCACCAGAATAGCACAGGCAGTCAGAGCAAGAGATCCAAATTCAGCCTTTCACATGATTATGACAACACTAAAGCATTTTCCTGGATGTAGACAGATTTGACATGTACAAAAATGACTTGTTTCCCTAATTTCTTAAACATCTGATCATCCCTGATGGAAGATAAATGTTGGAACGGATTTTGCCTGGTCTTCGTTTTCACCTCATTGTAGCATTCCCAATTACAAAACTTCATTCCAAACCCACATTTTTCCCCAGCGTCCCTTCTCCTCTGCAGGTGGGGTCAGAGCAGCGCACTTCGTGCAAGCTGCTGCTTCTCTGCCTACAAAGTGTCACTCTGCTTCCATTACAGGGTGCCAAAACAGACAGTATGCACCTTGCTTCTCAGCACCATATTGATTTTTACTGCAGCCTGTACAAAATACCTCTCCTGCATGCTTTTGGTATTCTCCAGATGAAGAAAATGGAGATACACTGCTTAATTTCCATTTTTTCTCACATCAGAGACTGGGTAAGCAGTTTTTTCTCAAGACAGCGTGTTTTAGGTAAGTAATAATTATGGAGAGTCTCAGAGGAGGAAAAACAGTATCTTAGTAACATTGGTCATGAAATGACAACTGCACCAGGAAAGGGTAGCTCCCTGCCCTTGAAAGCGAAAAAATTCCTTTCAATTTCCCCAGCAGCAGAATATCATCTTGTGAACAATGGTGCCCTGTTCGTTACCAAATTCTTTTGTACGCAGACATTGTGTCTAGACAGCCGTAGAAAAACTGTCTCAACATCAAGGGGTTGGGTTTTATTGTATGTTCTTAAGTGTTTAACTGCACGCTCACGTACTGTTCACAAATAACGCAGCATAAATTTATTCAATTTTTCTCTAGAGCCGATGGGTGCATCATTGTGAGACACACAGGAAGCAAATCAGGATCGCACATTCTCTCTGAAGCTTATATACATAAAAGCTTTCTAGATGTCATCCAGCCAATATATGGAAAATAGTAGATGATATTAATAGGATAAATTTACTGCAGGAAGAGGAAATGAGTCCACATCACTCCTGCCAGTACTTACCAGTTTCCCATACAGACACAGCAGATTTGTCCCATCTCTTCACAGATCTTTATTTTACTTTTGGTGACAGCAACAGGACTTCCATCATTGACTCTGGCAGGAAGAGAATTAAGTCCTGCAGTTTACAGAAGAGCTGCACTTCATCTGTCTCCTCATGTTTCTGTACTTAGAAGAGGAAAGATCTCCATCATTCAAACGAGTACACCCACAGTAAAAATAATAAAATATTCTTCTTTTTTAAAATTTAGCCATGGATAGAAAAACATTGGGTTTAGTTTTGAGATTAAAACAGAATCCTCTCCTGCAAAGGGCCAAATTCTACCCTGGACTAACACACACCTTTTTTCTACACATTCTCCCCTCTAAGCATCTGATTGATTTTGGGTCGTTACTGACTTGCTGTATCCAGGTCTTTCACATCCTTGTGTTGGCAGAGGAGAGGATGTCCTTCTTCTAGAAGGGCCAGGTGAGAGGCACGACTTGACCAGCCAGGGGATCCCACGGAAGGGTGGCTAGGGAGGGTGTGAGCTCTGGAGGGCAGGAGGAGCGGGCTCAAACAAGGCAACTGGCACCTACATGAGCTCCAGGTCAGAGGTGTGTAGTTTGGGGCTGCGGTGGATTGGGCAGTAAGGAGTATGGGTTACCTCTTGAGGGAGCAGGAAGAGTTTAGGATAGGACAGGATTCATGAAAGATGGCTCTGATAAGAGGAAGAAAAGGAAAACTGTGAATGAGAGAGGGCACATGCCAGGTTGGGGCAAGGAGGGATCAGGAGGTGTCCGGTCACCGAGACGCTCAGGGAAGTGTGTTTTGGGATGGGAAACCTATGGACTGGGGAGCCCAGGGGAGTGGGTGAGGGTTACACCCCACGGCCCTCTCTCCCCAGAACCCGGGGCAGGGAGGAACCGTACCCGTACAGGGCATGTATGTCCTCCCCGCACCGCTCCTACTCTCATCCCACCGGCACGGGGATGCCAGAAACCTTCTCCTCGCCACCTGCCCAGTCCTTGTTTTGCAGGCAAAAAGATAACCACCCCATCTCTGCAAAGAGACATTTCAGACAGTAAGGCTTTGCTTGGAAAATGTATTAGCATGAACAAACTGATGAGGATAATGCATGGGAATGACAGAATGCGAACACACGGAAAACAATTCAAGGCTACAGTAAAGGAAAATACATTTCAAAGCTGTGTTTTGGGGACTTCAACCACTGCCAGGTCAGGCAGTGGAGACGGAGAAAAGCCAGTATGGAAGTAAGGTCACACAATTTTAACTGACTGCTAGTATTTCCATAGCAAGTTTGAAATCACTGCTCCTAAGCCTTGCCTGTGTCTTGCACATCCTGGGTACTGAAAGAGATTCTTTCGTCTGATTTTTCTGGTGCTGTAGTTCTGTTCAATAAAGGCCTGAGATATAACACTTTTCCCAGTTCTGCCTTGCAACTATCCTTCCATAATGAATGAAGGCCGGCCAAACAGTCATCCCATGAAATCAAGTTTATGCAGAAATGACAACTTAAGCATTGGAAATTGAGCTGTTATTTATTATTGCAGGATCTGGATTTCATGCTCATGCTCCCTGCTGCAATAATGATACAACCAAACCAGGATATTCTACGTCAGTGACTAATTGAACCCCAGTCAAAAGAAAATACCAGTATGACATTAAATGGCTTATTTATAGGTTCTGTTTTCCTAGACAATGAATCCAAGCATTTACATTTAATTATTAGATTTCAAATCCCAATAATAGGTTGGATGTCATTCCATTAAGTTATATACTGCATACGTTTCATTGCCAACGATTTGAAACTGGTTTGATAATTTAGAATAGGAAAAGAGAAAGCAGTTCAGATGGTGGATATAACAGGGATATAAATTATACTTCATTAAAAAGGAAGGAAAAAAAAAAAGGGGGAGGGGTGTCTTAATAGTCTAATGTAGTTAATTTCTTTTCCTAGGCACTGAATTTATAAACTACAGAGTATATACTCTACACACCTATCTGATACCTTCTGCAAGATAGTGTGCTCCTGCACGTGAATGCTAGGGCCCCTTCTCGGTTTGGTCAAGCAAGTTGAAGCACTTGATATAAACCAGAGGCTGCTGTTGGAATAACACTTCTTATAATCCACTCCAGGAGCCTACTATCCCTTTACAGTAAAGTTTCCTAAGGAAAGAAGTTCTGTGTTATCGTGCCATGCACACCTGACTGCTGGCAGCTCTCCTCTCCTCTCCGCAGCTTGTGTCCCTGTTAAGTTCAAGCGTGTGTCAGAGGAGTCAGCGCCTCAGACTTGGCCCCTGCAAGCCGTACCTACAGAGCCGTACGGGCGAGACATGGGAAGCCAAGCGTCGGTAGTTGTGCTGCTCCTGGAACTGCTTGATCTTTCTTACGAAAGTGTGTTTGGGCTGCATAGAAAGTTATTAGCGCACGCTCTTTGCAACAAAAAAACAGATGAAAATCCAGAGAAAAAAAGAAGTCAAAAAAAGTTGAAAGTCAATGGACTAAAATGCTATGGGACAAGCAGCCACCTCTGCTCTCCCAAATTCTGACAAGAACCTGCAAAGCAGAAAGAATTCTTGCACGCGCTTGGCCTGTGTAAATTGTATTAGCAGAAGAATCAAAAAGGCTGACGCAGCCTGTGAGACTCTGATCTTTGCAAATATCGATCGCAGATACCCTTAAATTAAGGCATTACACCTCTAGGAGCTTGGGGGGAAAACTGGACATTGATTTCCATGTAAGAGCAGGGCATGAGGGAGGAGAGCTGAAGGGTGGGCTGTCAGGGGGACTCACACGGATCTTCTCTGGAAGCGGCTCCTTTTTTCTCTCCTTTGGTTTCTGTGTTGCACATATTTGAATTTACCATCAGCAGAATTGGTTCTAGAGCAAGAGAAAAGAGAAATAGGTTAAGTTTGGGAAGAAAAAAGGGAGGGGAAGAAAATAAATTCTTTGTGTGATCTTACATTAGGGTGTCAAATCAAAGCCCTTGTCTCCTGTATCTTTAGCTGTTCTGTTGCATTTACTGCAGAAGCATTTCTAAGTATTGGAACAAATGTATAGATTTCAACATTTTCAAAGTACTTTACAAACAAACTGAATAATCAAATAGATAGCAATAGGATGTGAAGCAGGGGAGGGGTCTTAATTATTCACACTGGAAATTTTAGGGGAATTTAATAGATTGAAGGTCATTGTAGAAATAGAATTTCATCTGAAAAAAAGCTTCAACGCAGTTTCTGCTAAAGCAGAATTACATTGCGAGGTGCGGTGAGAACAAGGCTCCACAGGACCTCTCAAAAAACCACATGGAAATCCGTTTGCTTGGACAAGGCTAAAGTACCCACTAGTCCATCATAAGGGGGGGGCGGGATTGACGATGACAATTTTGAATAGGACAACAAATTTTGCTTAAATTCAGTCCATTGCTTGCGTTTGCGGAGCCTTGTTGCAGGAGGCTGGCACCAGTCAGCAGCACGAGGAGAAAGGGGGGCGGCGCGGGGCACGGCGCTGCAGTAGGAAATATTCTCTCCTTTGTATCCCCGAGAGTAATCTTTTGTCTGGCCAGAGCTGACGTTTGAGATCTAGCGCATAATCACTAACTGTGTGAACAATTACTGTCTGATGAGTGTCATGGACAGCAAATAGCGATAGTATGCCTGTGTGTTTGTGAAATAGTCTGTGGACCAATAAACTAATTACCACTAAATGCCACATTTCCTTGCTCCAGAAATCAAGAGCGTGTTTTACCAAGTTTCAGTTTACTCTGAGATCTGTCAGCTGCAGACTTCAGCCTGCTGCCTCGAAGGTGCCTGAAATGCAGCCTGTAAACCAAGATGGGCATCTGCATCATAAAATGGATAAGTATACAGCTATTTTCCACTTACGCACATTATCCGCATAGCCAAAGTAATCTCTAGAAAATGCACGGGAGTCATCGCATAGTCATAGGGATGACAGACGAGCATAAGCTGCTGTCCTACTCAGTACATTTTGCAGAATTAATATTAAAAGATGCCCAAAATTTAGCTGCGCTGACCGGTTTCCTTACTCAGCTGGACCACGACGTCTACTTCACCAGAAGGCGAAGATTCAAAATCGACCCGAGCCTGCTCAATTCCAAAAAGGTGTCCAGGTGAGCTCTGCCTTCTGCTGCCGGAGGTCTGCACGCACCCTTGAACAAACGCAACCTCTCTCCTTCTTGCTGTCAGGGCAGTTATGCTCGAGCTTCATTCTGCTTTGGCTGCAGGTTGGCATACGTATCCTCGGCACACCACCGTGCTAGCCAGGTGCTCTATAAATACTATAAATACTATAAATACTGCCTCACTGCCTCTCAGCTTCCTGCTTTCTCTGTCCAGGAAGTGCAGAGGCTTTGTACTCAATTAAAAACTAGTCCCAGATGGTGACAAAGTAAGAATTTTGAAAACAAGATTCAGAAGCCTTATGGAATATCCCTTTCTAGAATGACACCAAAAAAAAAAAAAAAAAAAGGAGAATGACTCTTTTCGGAAGACCTTCCCAAATTCAGTGAAATGCAAGACAAGCTCCCAGACATTCTCAAGTGTGCATCAAAGGTCTGAGCCACTGGCCAGCAACACAAAATATGTATTTTTTTAAATGTATCACAAGCTTTCCAACCTTCCTGAGTGATCCCTAACTTCTCACACCTTCACTGATCTCAAGGCGGAAAAAGTACTGAACAGACAAAATGAATGGGAAAAAAATAAATCAGAAAATCCAAACCAAACAGAAAAATACAAAAGATAGCTTCAGCGTAACAATTTTCATGTGATGGAGACTTCCAGAAAAGCCTGCAGTCACTACTCACAGTGGGTCAGTACACTTTAAGGTATTTACTAACAAGTTTGGGATATTCGCTTTGGCTTCAGCATTTAATCTTTAAAATCTCTGAACTCATAATGCAAGCCCTTGTATCAGTTTCTAGTTTAATACCCAAGCTATTGCTTTACTGTACGTTAAAGCAATATTTGAATATGGACTTGGGAACAGCCTTCACCAGCACACAAAACTGCTTTTGTAGGCCACAGACTCGTGATCCGGGAACCAAACTTAATGTAAGATAAACTCTGCTATTACATGAGAAACAAAAATATTCCTGAGAAGGAAAGACAAAGATGGAAGATTAGCACAGCAATTATCATTACGAAAAGTAGGAAACTAATTTGAGTTTTTAATTCCAACCCTTTTAAGGTTGTTTAAGTGCTGAAGACAAATCCGCCCTGAAGGCCAGCCTACTACCTGTTCTCATTTAACTTGTTTGGAAAATACTTGCCTTGCAATAAGAGAGTAAAGAGACACGGGGTTGTTAAGTGCTCTGAGTATTGTCTTACAAGTATTTAAAGAGATTTGTGATAATGAGCTCTTCTAACAAAGGCAGGCAAGATTCAACTGCTGAAAAATTAATTTAAAAAAAAAAATCAAAATGGAAAGATTTTTTTTTAAGAATTAGCCTAACTAATTCACGTAGGAAATGGTCATTGTAAAATCAGCAGTAGATGTTTAACACATCTTGTCTCCAGTTTCACTGCAGCATCCGTACGGACTGCGCTTCTGCTACAGCCGTTCTCCGCACTAGCCCTTACCAGGCTCTGCCCGTGGGTCTCGCCAGAGGGTGTTTCCCACGTGCGTAACCACCTTTAGCCTCTGTCCTCACTTCCAAACTGCGAGGCAGAGCAGCACGAGGACCGAAACAGTAGAATGATGCTACGAAGGAGCATTCCTCCACCAGCTGCAAAGGGTTTGTAAAGAACGTTGTGTGGATCTAATGCCTCTTGCTCTGTCCGCTGCTCTTGACCTCCCTCACAGGCGTGGTTGTGCGCAGCACGAGGATGCTCACCAGCATTAGAGGACCTTTAAAACACATAAACTTAATGGAAACGGAGCATTTACTACAGTAATTCTAGCAGAAACTTAAAATTACCACCTCACTGTTTGGGTGTTTTTTCCTTAGCCAAGTATCCTTACGTGCAATACATGCGAAGGGGTATGTGATCGCTGGAAGTTCACTGTTGAAAAGGTATGTGAAGTTCAGAGGGGAGGAGGTGAAAAAAAAGCCAAGCACCTGGAAAACACTTCATTGCTTCTTTATTTAGATGCACCCACAGTACAGAGCCTCTTGAGCATGTGCAAAAGAGGAGGATTACACATTTATAGCTGGGAGCACCATTGAGTTCGAGTGTCTTTGATACCGTTTTTAAGAAAGTAAACTATTTCCAAAGAATGACATTTGAATCCAAGAGCTTAAGACCTGCTTGTACTTTATCCAGAGGTGGAAGGTATTTTTCTGTTATTATTACTTCGATGTAGAGTAGAAGACATTTTCACAGTCTGGTTGGACCAGTCTATATATTTTCATATGCACCTTTTAATATATATAAAAAATGTTTCATTTTTCCCCCTTACCCATAGATAGTTAAATGCATCTAAGTTTAAAAACAGTAATGGACCAGAGCATTCCTATGGGGAAAAATGAACTTTTGCTGCCCTCTCCTGCTTAAACAATGAAATGCTAAAATATTAAGATCTATGAATCTAATGCTAACCTTGAAACAAAAAGCATGACAGGTCATTCGCTATACTACAATCAAAAATAGGACAACAACAAGAAATGTATCGGTACTATTTATATTTGAAAACTCCTCATCTTTACATGAGGTTATGAATACAACATATTTACAGTAAGTGATCCAAATAACAAAAACTTGTATTTAGAGAGGTCATGATAAAAAGTGTGCGCTTCTGTGGATAGGAAGCAACACTCGGATAAAAGTTTTCAATCAAAATTAGTTCCATTCTGTTTCAAGATACTGTTTCATAGACTTCAAAACAACAACAAAAAAATCCTGGGCTGTACAAAATCTGCTGCACGTAACAACTAGAAAAACTAATTCGTGGCTCACTACAGAGCTGCTAAGGGAAGCAGGTGAGCCAAAATAAAAAAGCCACATGTAAATAAAAACATTCTTCAATCTTGCACATTGTCATCTTTGTCGTCTTTTAGGGCAACTGCTTTGGGATGACACCGTTACAGAGTTAAGAGAAAAGGCCATCTTTGTTTTCCAAGACAGAACTAAAAGCAAATTATTTCGGTATTACTTGGGGGGAGAAGAATCTAGTCTTTCCCCCTCCTCACAAAACAATAAAGAGTTTTTTAAAGCTCCTAATATATTTTCCTTTCTGCAGAGTGAGCGAGCCTAAGGCTGTACTTAGGCACGTATAATGTAAGTACAGCTGCTGCATTTCTTACTCGAGCAATTCTTGGCTCTAACACCCTCGATTTTTCCATATATAGGAGGAAACAAAAAAAAAATTAAATACTTTTATTTATGCTAACAAAACCAAGATTAAATTTACTGTAACCCTGCTAGCGAACGTTCCAATGGCATTAGAATACTTTTATTTAAAGCACTCCAACCTTTGGAAGAGAGACAAAAACCACTCAAAAGCAATGAAAGGAAAACAATAAGGGAGACTTGCAAGATGAAGAAAGCAATGTGTGCTCAATTTAAAGTATACGAGAGGAACTTTACTTTTACAGTTGTTATATCCCCATGACCTGATGCAATGCCCTAGTATTGAAAATGCAGCTCTTTCCTTTTACCAGAGAGCATTCAATCCTTTCTCCTGAAACCAATATGGTACAGGACACGAGCGACCACCCAACAACTGCCGTACGAGCAGTTAATAAAAACATTTACACAAATAAAGGTAGTTTCTGGAACTCAAGAAGCAAACGAAAGCATAATTAAATAGACGCACTGATCACACTTGGGCCCATACGCTGCCTTCTTCGTTGCCTACAACTCCAATCGATAGCAATGGGAGCTCTGCAGAGTGGCAGGACATCGCATATGGATTGCGGCAAACAGTGGATCCCGGGGGTACGGTCGTATCATTGTGGCAAGTGCTTCTTCACGTGCATCGCACAGTGCAACCTAGTGTCGTATCAGCCTTTTAGAGTCAAGTGACTAATATCACATCGTCTCATTCACTTTAAAGAAACATTCCTTCTCGGAAGTGATAAATCATCTATAAACTTTAGATACTCCCCACTATCCCCACATCAGAGGTAACATCAGAGGTAACAAAATATTGCAACCCATCAGGTTCTCATCAGTTTTGTATGATCAATACCAGAATGTCATGTCAAAACCAAAAATAGTCATGAACAAACAACACTCACCTAAACTCTAAGTACAGGACAAGGTGCTTTTCCTAATTTCACATTGTTGAGTTTTACTCCACCAGGTGGAAATCATTAATCTTTTTTCCTCCGTTCTATCTCAGTTTTTCACAACTGAACATAGTCTTTAAGCATGAGTGTAAGTCCACCCTCTCGTAAAGCATGATCATTTCACACAGAAATCACACTAGCAAATATTTTTTTTGATAACAGAAATAAAAGACTGTCAAAATCAATGGGCTAAGGGACATGATTTGTTATAAATTTATTTAATCTTCAGTATTTCAGCTTGCACCTTTGCTTCAGCACTTTAAAATAAAATGTTTCAACTAAGACAGTAACTGCCTAATTTACATTGCGTCCCAGTCAGTGTTCTTAAAAGAAGCTCCTATTAATCCCATTAAACCACATTGTGTTTGGTGTTGCATACGACTAGTTCCACCTTTTGTTTTCCAGAATTAACAGTGTCAAGTTTTTACAAAATCGTTGCGTTTACAACATTTGTGTGCGCAGACTCAGGAGTACAAACTGTGACCTGATAATCCTGAAACAGTCAGTAGTCTAGGAGGGAATTCCTTTTTACTTCTTTTCCGTGCCTGAAAACAAGAAAACTTCAAATCCTACTGTATATTTAAATGGTAGGAAGAAAAATATACAAGCTTGTATTTATACTGTATTTCTATCAATGGCAACAGGTCATAAATTCATGTTTGCAACTATCACAAAGACTCATGAACACCAATTCAGTTTTATACTGTAAATACTGCTGGATTGATGGTTTAGGATTATCAATTCACTGTTGTCATATGTCTATAACAGTTCAAAAGCATCCTGGAGAAAAATCCTGAAACACATACCTTTCGGTATATAATAATGCAACTGCATTAGCTAAATATATACTGTACATAAGTCTTATCAGCATTTTACCTACCAAAGATGTAAGATTCCACTTTCAAATACAAAGCAGATAGCCAATAATGTATATTTATAATACAGCCCTCTTCTTTGTTTTTGTAGGGTTTTTTTTTTTTCTTTTGTTTTAAACAATTTGGTCACAATGCACCTTTGATATAAAAGCATTTTAAACTTTATTATTAATACTCAGAACATTAGGATTTCCAGAATTTTTTTTCAGTAGCATTTGTAGAACCACTTTTGGTAACAAATACAGTAGTTAGGAATGAGCATCCAGATGAGAATGCAGAAGTATATTATCCAGAATCCTTTCCAGCTAAGACCATAGGGCTGGTACTGTGATGAGTAATAGTACTAGAACCACAAAAACACTATAGTATGTTTCTTAGAGGCTACATCCTCTTTTGCTGGAACACTTTATAAATACATATTAAAAAGTAAGGCAACAACTCCAAACAGTCCAAACTGCTATCTCAACTCAACTTCCAATTAGATCCAGGACCCCTGGAGATCAATTTCATGCTTGCACTGTTTAGCGTTTGTCTTTATTCTTTCAAAATGGTCCAATAAAAACATACTGTAATAATTTAGCAATTAGTATTTCTAAAACAACTCTGGTATGTGTGTCCAATGCCATTATCACTAATACTGGTTAGGTACTGAAGTCCAGGGTGTTACCACTGCACATTTTTAAAGGATTGTGGACACTAATTTGGATTTGCAATAAATAGGTGCGTGAATCCAAAGCTCCCTTTCCTACTATGTTTATCACCTACTTGTTTTTTAACTCCTAATGTTCAAATTAAGGAAGCACCAGGGACAGCCTGGTACTAAAAAAATGCTCACACCAGTAAACAAAACTTTTATTCAGGACCTATGTTCTTCATGGCCCTGATGTGAATGGACATTCAACTTATGAAGATGTGCAAAAGGAAAAAAAGTCAAATTACAGTAAAGTTATCCAGAGAAGGAGGATGTTACACAAACTCATAAGGAAATGACAGTCTTTTTTCTCTTTTACTATAAATACACTTAACAGTTTAGCAGAAAGACAAGCTAAATTTTAAGATTGTTCACATTTGAAAGTTGTATTATACTCTCTGCTAACGATAAATAAGGAACAGGTCCTGACAATGGAATTTGACATTGCAATTTTCATCAACAGATCTTTGAAGACTGGTTTTAAAGAAGGGTTAAAACAATGATTATGTTTGCAAAGTTCTGAGAAGTCCATCTGCTGTCCAAACTTTGGATTAAAGTCCTTATTTTTTTCCTTTACTTAGAGACAGGTATATACAGTGCTGTTGTAATAATGAAACAAATGTGAAATCTACTGTAAAGTTGCACAATACAGAAAACTGTTGCTCCATCTTCTACTACATAAATGTGTGACTCCACAGGTTAATAATGCTGTTTTGTTTTTTTGTTAAGTTGGAATTATTCCATCACGTCTAAGACCTCTCTTTAATTCCAAATCCTCCAGTTTTTTCCACAGTTCTTCACGCTCTTTCTCTTTCTTCTTCTCACTGACAGATGAAATAAAAAAAGAGTTAGTTAGGAGAGAAGACTGAGGAATATTTATGTTAAAAAAAATTACGGCTGACATTAATTAGCAGGGCTAATTTTGTTGAACACAACTGCAATTTTACTAACATATATTTCATTTTTGTAATTTTTTTTCTTTTTTCTTTTTGTTACCTACATGATATCGCTAGACAAAGTGGTAGGAAAAGAACATAAAACGCAAGCTGAACAAAGTGACAATGTTCATGGATGCCGATTTGTAACACAAAAGAAAAAATGCAGTGGACTTTTATTATGGAACAAACATACCATGATTATAAAAATTAACATTTCAGGACTACCTTGCATGTAATTATTTTCAAGTTTGTTTATTTAAGCAAAGTATTTTTTAGTCTTATAAATAACAGTCACTTACTGGCACGAGCATTCCCTTATTCTTTTAGAATCACTGTTCTTACTTACATTGACTGGCGGCTGTCCTATAGCTTAGGCACCAGCCAAGGGAAAGTTCAAGTTACAAGACGTGTCTTTTGTACAGTGATTTACTTTCTTTTCTTACCAAATTCCTCCAAGAAGATCTATGTACCAGTTGCTTTAACAACAGACTTTAATGGTTGATTTGATAAAATTAAACAGCTAACCTAACATTTACTTTACTTGCATTATTTGCTTTCTAAATTTCCTGTCTCTGCATAGCTTGCTTTGAATAAACCTCCTTGATATTGCAAGGTACAAAATGCTTTCAACATCTATTAAATCACCTTGTACGTTCACATTAAATGCAAATCTAACAATTATAGAGCTACAAATTCTCTGCCAGTCACATAAGAGAATTCTTGAAAAATATTTCAGTGGATTAGAAACATTCCTACACATCTTGATTCAGTCAAAGTGCCAACATCTGGCTCATTTATTTGTAATTTTAATTTCCCAAAAATATTTTAAACATATTAAAAAAATACAAACAACTGTCAGATAAATCCCTGAAGAACAGTTTAAAAAAAAAAAAAACCAAACCAACCAACCAAAAAAAAAAAGACCCCACTGCAACTAGAAAGTATTAAAGTATTTAAAATTAAATATAAGAATAAGTGAAATAGCCTGACATTTTCAGGCTACTTACCAGATATTTATCTTCTAATCATTATGAAATATATGCCTGCTTACCTAAAAGACTGTTAGAGGATGATCACCTCATCCAACTTACTTATCTGACCTATCATAGTCATTAATATTGAATATATTTCTCCTCAAGCTTTAAGTGGTATCAAAGGTACCCTTTTGAAATGTGGTTTTATTAAGATGCTACAGATTTTTTGTAAACTTTAAGGTAAATATCCCAGTTCATACATTTAGGTATTTACATGTTTTAAAATTGTAAGTAGTAAATGAAAATGGTGAAATGGTTAGCACCAGCCTTGCTAGAAGATAGAAAGTCATTAGAAAAATTCTTAGTGCAGTCCAGTCACTAAACCTCACCCGTTATCCAGACACGGGACATACTACTACAGTGTCAGGTCCTGTTAAGAACAGAGTTCCTCACCTTGAGGGGCAAAGTAGAATCGCAAATGGATTTAAGTCACTGAGGTCCCTCAGTAAAAGGCCGGATTAGATGACCAGCCCTAAGCTTCTCTGCCTTTCCTGCTAGAAAACCAGGCAGTTTTGTCTCAGCTGCCCTAGCAGATTGAGCCCTATTCATCAACACCTACCTAGAATTCATCTGGCATTTTAGTTCAAGTATGGATCTAAGTCTCTAAAAGTAAAATGCTGTATAATGAGCTAACCTGTTAATTGTAGATTTTTTTAATGTATAAAACTTTGTATTTTACAACAATAAAGTGACCAAAAGGACAATGTGACTCCAGTCACACAATTAAAAAAATATGGCCTTTAGAGACTATACTACCCTAACAAGGTCTGATGACATACAGTACCCTTTGCTTTGCATGGGGGAACCCTGAGTTGCGGAAAAGGTATGAGTTAAATGAAGTTGCAAACTGCTCAGAGTTCCTGAAGCTTCCTCATTTTTTTTTCACCTGACGCTTTGAATATGCCAAAACTTTTGAGAAAAGATGTTGCACTATAAATGGAAAATGAAGATTAAGGAAAATAGGAGAAAAGACAAAAAGAATTTTACTAGGGTGAGCTAATGATTGTATGAGTGGTGTATCTAACGGATCTTGCATGCTAAAAGAGTCAGATACAGCAAGACCTCTGAATAAGAAATGAAAGGGTTGAGAGACGTCTCTTTGCTTTAAGACAACATCTAGCCTACAAATAGTAGTTTGGAAAATCAAATCTTAGTGTTTTCCCCTCACGTCTCTTTCCAAACCTCAGTGAGACTTTTTTTTTTAATTCTTTAAGCAAAGTGTTATCTCTAAACCTTTGTTTTTCTTTTATCATTGAAGATCTTGACACATTTAAGTCTTTTGGAATGTGGAGTCAAAAGGAATTCCATGAGGAATGCAGATTCCCGAGTAACGCAACGGGTACTGTATTTCATAAGGGGTAAAGAACAACCTGTATATGATATTACCTTACTTCTTGCAAAGAGAAGGCTAAAGAGCATGCAGGGGAAAAAATGAGGCATTGTGTCTATTATGTGTGAGATAATGCAATTGCATCGGAGTGTACGGGGAAAAATAAACAGCAGGCCTTATGCACAGCTGACAAAAAAAAGCTTTAAAAAGTTACCGCTGACGATCTGACTTGTAAGTGGCTGTCAGCTCGTCAAACATGGTGCTGTTCATTTCCATAAATGCCTTCAACACATTGTAGACTAAAGCCACAATAGCCCTGTGAAACATTAAAAAAGAAAAAAAGGAGTCTATTAGTTTAAGGTGAAATCAAACGTGAAATAAAAATGTCTTCTCTTACCGGCATTTCTGCGATCAATTCTGCTCTCGCAAGTATGATAATGTAAGTTCTTTGATTTCAGTGAAACTACTTTTGATTAACATATTTAAAGGTGAGAATCAGCTTTCATGTCTCTACTGACTACTTAAATGGAGCAAACCAAAACTCTAGGGTAAAAGGTAACAACAGAAAGCTATTACATACAACTACAGACTCTTCCCTCATGCTGTGGAGCAATTCTGAACGCAACTCCAGGGAATCAAATCATCAATGCGGGCAGGAGGAACAGAATTTAAACACAAAGTGGAAATGATTCAGATTTCCTTATGATTTTTCTATGAAGCTGAATATTCAGTGCTTCTATGCAAAATACAAGGCTGTATTTCAAGAGTGATTTCCTTGTACCCATACATTTCATACTCATTTTCACTTTGGTACAGCAAAAAACTCTTAAAAAAAACCCCAAAGTCCTTCAGATGAGTGCTGCAGTATCTGTGCAAAACTGTGTGTGTGTGTGTATACATATATGTAGTATCTATATACTTATATACATAGATATATGTCTCTATGTATACATTTCTGCCTACTTTGCTTATTGCTGTTCCTGACCTTACCCAAGAACCAATACACCACTGCTTATTTGAATTTGAGTTGCTTAATTGCATAAAACATGACAGGCTGTTCATAGAGGAAGAAGTTATATATAATAATAATTTCAAAAAGGCTTCAAAGGCATTTTGTCCCACAAAGGTTCAAAAAAGGTAGAATCAGTTTACTCTTTTATATCATCTGACTGGATATCTAGCCTAAAATATGCTAGAATTCCCGAAGTAAGATGGATCTGCCAGCAGTCTGATTATCTAGAGGTCAAAATTCCTTACTGGCAGAGTTGAACATAAAGAAACAACAAAACAAGTGAAAAGGGGGAAGGGAAAGAAACAAATCTAAAAAAACTTTCAAAGAATTTGGAACAGATTATCAATCAAGAGACCCACTACCATGGTTGTCATATTCAGACGTGGGGCTGCTTAAGAAAAACCTTTTCATCCAGGAGGCCTTGAATGACCATTACGGGGGCTGCCAGAACCTTTGGAGCTAAACTACACAGCAGACAAACTACGTGCCATTTCCCAAGCACCCCTTGAATGATAGACCTCTGTCTATCATTCACCTCTTTCAATAAACTTCCATTTTTGTTGCCTGCATTTAAAAATGTTCTCATAAAAAAAAAAAAAAAATCTCTAAATACCTTCTTTATTTTACATGTGTCTTAACCCGGCTTGTGTGTCACAGGTATAACATTCCTGTGGGTATAAAAACGCTGAGAACTGGGATACTGGAATACTCTCATTACCAGAAGCATCCCAGTGCATAGGATAAAAGGTTGGGCAGGAGCACAGGCAGGTGGGAGACTGGTAACGCATCAGCATGCCACGGAAAGTGTCTTTTTGTGATGAACATTAGTTACAGAAGCTTTCCAGTAGCATTAGATTCATCATGAAAGCACACAAACTTGCGGTTTGGCTAGATACAGAACAAAGAGACTGATGCTTTAGAAGATGAAATATTTTACAAATACTTTACAGTAAGGTCTTAAAGCAACTGGGACCTGAACATAGCACAGATCATTAAAAATACGGGGCTTACTAAATGGTAACCTTCTTGACTTAGAAAAACTTTTCAACTGAAGTGTAGAACACATGGCATCTAACTGTAATATTATTTTCCATTAAAACACTATCTACTAGGTCATTCAGTTTAAAAATAAAAATTCCAAATTAACAGGATATCAATATGAAACAATGACTCTGATACTGTGTGTAATAGAGAATGGTTGTATTTAAATAGATGTAGAAAAAACAACCCAACCTAAGAATATACTGATGTTGAGAAAAACACTAGTACCAGAGGTATCAGTATCATTTACGATACAGCCACAAAGCTTTCCAAATGCCAAGTGGTATTCTTCTAGACAATTTACGATCAAGCTTAAGACATTAACTAGATTATAAAAAACTGTGTAGGAGAAATGCTTGATGAGCAATACTTTCTTCAATAACAATGTAACATCTAATTTCTCTTTTTTCCAACTTGTGAGAAGATCTATTTATATCCCATAAGGTACTGATTTTTGTACACATACCAGATAATTAAAAACATTCTGAGACAAGCTCAAGTATAGACTAATTTATATTGGCATTAACAGTTGCACCTGTTAATGCCAGCTTTGAATCTGGATCTCTGCCGTCCAGACATTCTTCAGCAGACATTCCCTAAGTTTATCAGTAGTTATGTCCAACAATAAGATAAAGAGTAATGGCAAAAACTTACGGATTCCAGTGTTCTTTAGAAATCCTGTAAAGGCTGGAAAACATGATGGGAAGTATAACATTTGAATTCTCCTCTATCAAACTCATGATGTATTCGTTATTCCAATAATACAGCGCTCTTTCGGCCACCTTTGAGTCAAAGGAATAAAACATTAACAGGAATTCAGATACCTATAATTTTGTAATTTTCTGAAGGAAAAACAAATCACAGACAAGTTTCACAAAGATGAATTAACAGGAATCATTAAGTTTGGAATTAAAATTCTACTTTAATCAGCAGCATAACATGCATTAATGGAATTAAGTTTTTATCCTATAATTCAGATCCCACAGCATCCACTCTCTCTTTCCCCTGCTGGTATGTTGTTACTCACTGAAGACCAGGTGCAGACACTGCATTAATGCTGCAGCTGTGGAGGGGAAGGGAAGGGAGAGCAGACAGACTTCCCATCGCCCCTTTCCCTCACTCCTGTGACTGTTGTTGGAAGGAAGAGAGCGGTGCTGGGATACCGGATGAAGGAGAAAGGGAAAGGCCCAGTAGCTGGGCTGAGTAAGTGGGGAGAGATCGTAAGTGTGGAGACCAATAATAATAATCACCTTGGGGAGCTAAACTTCCACTGCAACATACTTTCTTCCAAAGAAATTCAGAAGACAAGTATTTCAAACCACGTAACATAAAATATTATTTACATTTGGGGGGGTGTTATATTTGAAATTGAGACTATACTTTTCTAGACAAACAATAACTTCGACCACTGACCTGAAAATGAGGGCTAGAGACACACTTGGCAATTTGTTTAAACAAGGGTTCCTGGATTTTGACAAATTGTGACGGTTCGATTACATCCAAGATTTCCTCCAGCTCTCCTAGGAACATGACCTAAAAACAAGGAAGCAAGCATTGAATATAAAATCTCTGAACCATCTTGATCAGCAAAATGCTGTTAACCCTCAAATTCCACCACTTCAGGAAGAAATGGAAGCCTCACAGGCTCAAGCAAGACCCTCTCTCAAAAAATGTGAACAGTTTACCTTTAGCAGCTTCTGGATTCAGGCTCTTAAAAGGAGGAGGAGGAGGAGGAGTGTGTGCGAATGTTGTTTTTAAAGTAGCCTTTTACCACAAAGTTCAGAATTGCACCAGTATATCTATGCTGAAAATCTAGCCTCATACAGACAAAGCATTTGGCCAAGGCTTAAACTTTGTTAATTAAAGAAAATCTCTGAATTTTACCTCATTTTTGGAAGCAATATTCAAAATAACAGTTTTGCTGTCTCACAAAATCTCATTAGGGAAGCTCAGATTTGCATCAAGAATTTGAAATAAAAATGCAGAGGTCTAAGTGCATCTTTTACATGTTTAGTAGGTAAATGCCAGACAATAAAATATCTTTCATCCTCCCTGGATAAACACTATCCTCACACATAAATAATTCCAAATCTAACAGAGTTTTCCAATCTATCCTCAACTATGTTTATTTTCTCCTTTCTAAACTAAAAAGAAATTCTCTGCAGAAGAACCAGTGCTTATTTTGTGAATAGAAACCATGGTTAATAAACTTCTCACAGTCAAAACTGTCCAGAAAAACAGAATTCAAGTATGGAACATCACCTACAAGAATTAATACCAAGATCCACCACAGCACGTGCTACCTACCTGGAAATATCTAAAGATTCCCTGCCCATTATACTGTAGAGCAAAATAACTCTTACATTTTGTTAATACTAGCATATCACTTACCTCTTTCTGACTGCAGGTTTTTGGCCAGAATTTCATTAAACCTCTAATGACCTAAATTAGAAGGGGAAAAAAGTTAGATTTTTTTTACTTTTCTCACAAGTCATTTATGATGAAGAAAAAAAAAAGTATGAAAGAAATATTTACTGGTTCTGTGAGTGAGGGGTCTTTCTCCAGAAACTGTACTATGCAATACGCCAGCTGTGAAGAGGTAAAGATTTAAGAAAATGAAGTTAGAACATTTCTATAAAGAAAACACAAAAAACAACACAACAAACAAACAGAGAGATTCAAGGCAAGATGCTATATGGCTTTCTCAAAATGCATCCATTTTTAAACTGAGATGCACAGTTTGCACTGTGCAAATCCACTCAAAGTTCAGTTCATAAGAAACAACAGAACATACTACCAAAAAAATTTAGGGTGACAAAGCAGCATATACAATAATAATCAGAGCAAGTTGGAATTCTAAATACAGTCATACAACCAATGTTTTGAAGCTTCTGTTACTCTCTGAAACTGCCTTTTTACACATTTTATACAATCGGCAAAATCATGAAAACTCTCGCAAGATGAGCCGACAGCTAAAACCTGGAATAACATATTTAGAAAGCACAGCTTTATCAGCATAAGACAGACTGCACTATCTGAACATCAGAGAGAAAGGCAATAAGGTATCACTTATCAAAGGAAAAATTACGTCATGAAAGCTGAATGTATAAATGATAAATGACAGCATAAATGCAGTCTTAAGAAATCTATGAGGGAGAATGTAAATGATGATGGAAAAATGTGGGTATTAGTATTCAGAAAGTTGCCAGGGTGAAGAAGAGCCTTGACAGCACAAGACTAAGGAAACCCAAACATCCTCTTGGGAGCAGGAATGCGCAAAGCAAAATTGAGAGAATGAGAAAACAGCAGAAAGGAAAACCTAAAGAGAGAGTTTAACTACTAAACAAAATCCCAAAAGTATCACTGATGTATGTTACTCTTAATTATCTAATCAGAACAGAAGCAAGACATTTATCGTACAAAGCACACTAAATTAATCTATTTCATTTTTTCCACACTTCAAAACTTTCCCCCCACCTTTTATGTGCTACACAATTAAATTTCCAAAGCACTCATAAAAAAAAAAATTCTGAGCAGAAAATATTTGTGTAATTTCTACCTGTGCATGGAAGAGTGATAAACTCCTGACAGTATGTAAAGGAATCAGCACCTTCACCAGAAACTGTTTATGCTCTGCCTTAAGAGGTAAAGCAAAACCATTGATAATACTAGAAATTAGAAGAGAAATATTTGTTAGTGTTATCGCAGAAAACATTCTTGAGGTCTGAACAAGCACTTTCTAGATTAAAATAATATAGCAGTCAGCACCCATTTACAAATAGCAGGCTCATGCCATTTGTAAACACGTGCTGACTTTTGTCCTGCTTTGTATTAGCAGTGCAGTATATATCTAGGTTGCAATTCAGCTCCGACTTTGGAATAATCATATAAACAGCTGCACAAACCTGTTGCCAAACAGATAAGAGCTTGTGTATGTGGTCTGTAAACTCATGTAAACCAGGTGTTCTTAAGTAATTAACGTATTAGAATTAGATTTACTCAAAATATTCACACTGATAGTGTGCTGAAAAAACAACTTCTGCAGCGTGTAAGGATGAAGTGCATTTAACACACAAGTACACACAAAATCAATCCAATTATTTTGGCTGTATCATGCATCCAGTTAAACACTCTTGGCAAATACGTGACGGAGATTTGCACGTGGGCTTAAAGATGAGCATGTGCGCACATCTGTTTTCAGAATCAGGGTTTATAGTAATGGTTTTTCTGAATCCAAGACTATTCTGATGTGTCCACAAGGGAAGTTTCAGATAATAAATAAAGACTCGTTTACCTTCCTAAAATTTCCAACAGTTCAGCTACGCCATTGAAGTGTTCAGTTTCATAAACAAATCTAAAAAAAGAAAAGTTAAATATAAGTAATATATCAGTTTCCCAAAACGTTCATAAGCAAAAAGTACCTTCTCCCACAACTTACCGTAGAAAAATATTATTAATCTGTTTTCGGATAAATGCTCTAAGACCCAGAAACTTGCCATAAATTCTGTGCAAGACTGTTTTTAGGTAGTCCCGTTCTCGAGGGTCTTCGCTGTCAAACAGCTCCAACAGCTGTGTTTAAAGGAAAAAGAGAACTGAAGCAGTAGACATTTGACAAGCATGACACATAGACTTCTCTATAAAAGTTAAATTCACAAAAGCACATGTAACCCCAGTACAACATCGCAAAACTCAGTTTATTAATTTCCACTTGTGACATAACAAAACTTTGAAAAATCTTCAAACAACTAAGAAACTTTTGATTAACTGGCTCCAAAATGCTGCCTTCCTTCTCCCCCAAAATAAATAAAATAAATTCTTAGATGCTGTCATATCTATGAAATAAGACAGTTTGCCTCTTACCATCTACCATTCCTTCACTCTGCAGAACTAAAAGATCCTCATTTGCTCTAATATTTTGTTCCCACAACATTATGTCAAGGTGACATTTTTCTAATTGCTTGTAATTTATATCATGAGCTCTGAAGCATTCCTAGTGATTGCATGGCCTTCAAGCTGTGGCAAGACTCAACAGTGAGGTCTATGCCGGCACTGGATCTGCTATTACACGGGATCTCCACCAATCGACACAAATCAAAGCATCAGGGGGAATTAATCCTCCAGGCTGAACAAATTGGTAACTTCAGTTCAAAAAAACACACACACACACACCCCCAAAACCTAAACAAACTCAAAAAACCCCAAAACCCAAAACTTCTAACAAACAAACAAAAAACCCCCCACCAACACCAAAACAAACCACAATAGAAAACCTACCTTTACAAGGTAACTCTTAAATAAGATTTTAAAAGAGCAAAATGATTATGTGGTACACAGTCAAAAGAGAACGCCACCCAGTGTCTTGTCTTGTACAAAATATATCCCTAAACACTGACACCTGAAGTTGGCTCTAAGAGTTAAGGCATGAAATGAGCAGCAGGAATATCACCTGCAGAACTCTGTTGGATTCCCCTTGCATCCTCAACCACAAAACCATGAGCTTCTCCCTACTCCTCTCTCCATCTTTTTGGGTGTCACAACATTAGGTTTTCTAACTTATTTGGAATAAGTTAGAACGTAAACTTTATTACAAACAAAACAAAACAAAACCCCAAAAAACCAAAATCCCAAACCCAAAACCAACCCACCCCAAAACCAAACAACCCATCCCCTCTCCCCCACCAAAACCCAACCCCCCAAAAATGCACAGAAAATAAGGAAGCTGGAGGCAGTAATCGTAAATAACCAGTGTCTCTCTTGCATGGTGGAGAAAGTAACCGTCAAAAAGTACCATTCTTGCAAGAGAAATGAAGACAGTTTGCCAAAGAGGTCTTACAAACGTGTAAGACGTTGGCAGAAAATTATTACAGGAATGGCAGGAAACAAAACAACTTCTAATACCTATTATAAGCAGGTACTTCAATGTAGGTATACTACCTGATCTCTGTTAAACTGCTACATAATTTTGTGGAGGTGAAAAAGAAAAAAAGACAGAAAAAGATTAATTGTTAAGCTCTCTGAGATTCTGCTTTCTAACATCCAGGTTTAGGACTGATGTACATATTATTCTTCATTGTTTTGGATGTTTCTGTAGCTTGTAATGAGATCCCACTACCTTTTCCTTGCTGTAAGAATCTGTGGTGAGAGGTTTGTCAGCTACCCTCCAGAGGTTATAAACACATTGCTTTGTTCAATTAGTTCAACACTTAAACAAATAAATAGTCACCCCATCCTGCCCCAAATAGCAAATTTCACCCAAATACAGCAAACAGCTGGAAACAATTATGGTTTTAATTTTCTTATTGGATTGCTTTTAGGAGCAAAATATTTATATTTCCAGTTCTGTTAAACAGATCCTCTGTGGAAATATTGCTGAACTAAGAATCAGTCTCTCGCTTAAAAAGAATAAAATAAGACAATTATTTTTATATGTCCAATTTGTTATCAGGTTTCAACACTGAAGTCTTATTTTTATGAGTAAGCTGCAAGACTTTCATAATTTATGTGACTATTCTGACACTAAACATACATAGAAATGGGAAATAAATTTACCAAAATAGCAACCTACATAACACAGATACTTGTGGATATATTTGAATAGTAGGTCTCTTAGCAACCATTGCCAACCATTTCAGACTGTATATAAGCAGCCTTTAGAAATGAACGGTTACACTGTTAAGTACAGCATTTTATCAAAATGTACAGCTGAAAGCCAGAAACACATCTATATTCAAAAAAAAAAAGCAAAAAGCAGGCAATCAAGAAGAAGATTGAAAAATGCCCATTAAAAAAAACTGTATCATTTTTTCATACAGGCATTCTTACTGCCAAGAAACACTTCATTAAAGTTCCTCTATTTTTTTTTTAAATTAATTTAGAAAAAGCTGAGTTCAAAGACTGTCACACTTGTCATGAAACACCAAAAATTGCTTAATGTTCTCAAGTCTCAATTTCCTGTTTAAGTGATCTCTAGTCACAGATTCTTAGCAGTTACTCTAGACACACATCAAATACAATCAGAAATGGAAGGACACACCAATTCCTACAGGCTCAACACAAACACTTGTACACATGGAAATATATCTACTTGCGTGTATCTATAAGAGTCAACAGAACTTTTAATAGAAAAATGTGAATTTTAAATTGACACACCGTGTACAGCAATATGTAAAAACGCATCACCTAACCATGAGGCGAGAATTTCTGAATTCTTGGAATTCTTTTGAACTCTTAATTGTCATATCACATGATATGACATGACATCACATGATTTTCAGATACATATGTTTCAAAATCTCAAGTTTCCCTCTTTCAGCAGATACTACTCTTCGTTTAGTAGAATTATTAAAGATTAACAGGATTAAAAAAATAAATAAATCCTTGTTTTAGACCAATTCTCCTGTGCCAAATAGTAAGAGGTCTGAATGCCTTGAAAAGGTGTGAGTGAGTGGGATGCCACCAGTCATGACCAAGTTCAGCAGCACATAATAGGAGCATTTAGGAATTATTTTCTCTAGATTTTGAAGAACACCACAAGCATTCCTTCTAATGCAATCTTGCTACATCTAAAGAAAATAAAATCAGCCTAAAAAAACCTGCCAAGAGTGATAACCCCCCATGCATATTCTTACATCTCCACTGGGTACTAGATTATCAGATTGGTGCACCCCCTTGTTCAAATCAATATTTAGATGAACAAGAAGATGAACAAACAGAGAGGTTTGATCCAGATGAAAAACGCTCTTGTATTCAGAAGATGGATGAAATAAAAACATAAGTATATCTCATTGCTTTTGTAGAGTGAAGAAGGTCTTGTGATATCAAGAAGGAAATTGAAGTCCCTTCTCTGAATCTTTGAATTTAAGCATAGAAATCGCTTTCTTAGCTACATTTTTCAGATATTCTTCATATGAATAACATACAAGGACAGTAAAAGCACTACTTTTATTGCCTGAGCACTACAGGGAAAAATAAAAGCTCCATGACAAAGAGGTGAGAGGAAGGTCTTCAGAAATGCTGAGGATCTTCCTGCCACTTCTAGTTTCAAGTCTCAGCCCACAAGGAAACTCCCTTTTCTAACTAAGTAGGAATCTTTCTAAATTTCCCTGATTTCAAAAGCAAGCTATCGACAGCATTAAACACGAAGTTCTTTATGACTTTGCGGTTATACAAAAATTCACGATGGGAACAAAAGACAAGACACGCCTGTTCCCAAAAACCGAAGACAGAAGTCCTATCTGTGGAGTTTCCTGGCTTATCCCAGAAAACAATATTCCTTCAGCCATCTCCATTCTGGCATCTGTCAAGGCCTGGACTAAAATTCCTCAGTAGAGAAGACCAACTACTGTATTTTCAAGTGAAATAAAAAAGCACACAAGAAGCCTAGCTTGTACACAAGGAGGAGAAAGATGAAATATGTGTAAAATACCTGGCTACCAGCTGACCAACTGACAGAAACCATCTCTTCCATTTAGCCATAACGATGGCAAGCAAACTACAAAAAAAAAAAAAAAGCTACTCGTTCTTTGCCAATGTTGTTTATTACTGGTGCTACTTCTGCCATGCTTTTAATAGAGCTTGAACTTCTCGTGGCCTTTTGATTTACTTCCTCCTTGACCACTATAGCATCGCTGTTTCCAGTGCTACGCTGGGAATAGGTTTGTTAATGAACTTCTGCCCCTGTGGCCATACTCTCCCCTTCCAACAGAAATATTTTAACAATATGAAGACACAATAAAACTGCCGTTGAAGTAGTCTCTCTAGATAGCAGTGGTTTTAGGCTACTTGATAGTAAACCTTTCATTTTTCAACAGTTACTGTTTCAGCTCCCTCTCATAGCCAGTAAGTCAAATATTTTGATTAAGGTATCAAAACTGGAGTCAAACCAACTATTATATGTATCTATAGAAACAGAGACTGACATATAAAAACACACACATTTCCTTTACCTCTGTAGATTGAAAACTTTCATTGTATATGCTTGTTTAGCCTTTTTCTGTGGCAAATAAAGTTACACTTCCAAATTCTAATCTTTTAAAAGAAATTTTTTTTCAAAAGCAAAACGAAGCCTTAAAGAAAACAGATCAGCTTACCTGCAATACAAATTTCTGATCTATGTACTTTTTGGCAATGCTGGGCTGAAATTCTTGGCTTTCCAAAAATCGTATGAAAAACTCATATACAAGCTGCAAAAGAAAACAGAAAAAAATACCACAACCATGGTTTAGTTTATGACTTGATTCTACTTTATAGTTTTAAGTGTTTCCCTAAATTCTTTTCCTAGAAAATACTTATTTTTCCACAGAGCAAAAAGATGAAAAAGATTTCTCTCCTTTATCAAATTGCTACTTTAAAGTTAGAATTAATTACATGGGCTTTTAAAGTTAGTTTTGCTTATTTAACTTCAGTCAAAGACATTTCATCACCAAGAACAGGCACTGACATCTTGTAATGCTTGTTATCATCTTGTAAAGCTTTTTAGAGTAATTGGAAAGCACATTTAAACTGCCCTCCGAACTGCTGAAGTCACATCAAATACAGACATTACAATTCTGAAAGCGTTGGTGAAACAGTTGGAAATATTTAAATTAAAGTAGAAACTGCTTAGAGTAGCATTCTACTACAACCTGAAACACAGAAGAAGAATACAGACCAGAATTTATTCAGAAATTTCTAATTTACTATAAAGATTAGCCTCAGGGCTGGAGAAAACCTGCTTACTTTCCTGCGATTCCATCTCTGCCTAAACTATTCAGTGGGACAGCAACAGACTTTTTTCATTTAGTGGAAAAAAGGAAGAGTATAAAAACCAGGCAAAAGGGAAGTGAAGTGAAACAGGGACGGACTGTTCTGGCCTCGTAAGACAGCAACTCTGACCTGTCACTGATCAGATCAGCTACCAGCCAGCAATTCTCTTTGCTGAACCCTTCCAAGAAGGGCAACCACTGAAAACCTTTTCCTTTCTGCCTTCAGTGAGTATGAATATTGATACTGAAAGGAGAAAGCAAGCTAAAAATTCTATTTTAAAATAATTTTAAACTTTTCCATGCAAACACCAATATGCTGCAATACCGCGGCTGCTGCTTTATGTCAGTGTTCTCTGACTTCTAAAAGGAAGCAATAGGAAATCAAAAAGGGTGAGAAAGGTTTAGAAATATGACATGGGAAAAGTGACAGCTTACATAACTAATATTAAATCATCAGGAAATCAATTCCATCAACTCCTGACAAATACTTTGGTGCATTTCTTCCTAACAATGGTAAATCATCCGCTGGCTAAGTCCGTCATTTCCATGAAAGTAATGACTTTTAAAACTACAGCACAAGTGTCAACGAACATAAGATAACAGACGTGTATGCCCGTGCTGTTTGCAGGCAGGCAGAGCTGTTCAGAGCTGTCTTGAAGCTTTTAAGACTAAATTTTTGTGAAATTTAAATATAAATGAGGGATGAAACCTACATTTCAACAGACGCTAAATCTGAGAGCACAAAAGAGTGAAACAGACTGCTCACAGGCAAGGACTGTGCATGCAACTGTCAAAGAAAATCCTCATTTCAAGCTGAGATCAATTGTGTGCTCCTTTGCTCACCAAAACTCCAAGACTCCACAAACTGTTACTCAGGCAAACTTCTAAATTTACTAGTGGTGTAAGTCACTGTCCTAACACGGACAGGATCCACATCTGTATTTTCTATAAAGGAATTTACTGCATTAGCATCAATGATGCTTTCTCCAAAATTAGTTTATGTTCTTTGTTCAAAACACCTTGTGTTGACACTTGAGGTACAGAGGAAGGGATGACATGCAGCAGTAAGCAAAGAGCATGCATCCTGCCACAAACACCTGAAAGCAAACCTCGACCTGGGGAGAAGAAGGAAGACTTAGATAGAGAATTAGCTTCTTGTTCATTTTGCTGATCAGGTGCCAAAACCTGTGCAGTCTTGTATGAAAATTAACAACCCTTGGTAAAGCAAAACTGCTAGCAGTATCATCGCCACAATGCTCTTGCTGAAGGTGCTGAAAAATACTTGTGTAATACAACAGTTTGGAAAGCAAAATAATTTTTAAATCGATGAAGGAAAATAGGAAATATGAGGGCGACCATCAATAAAATTTTGAAAGAAAGCTTTCACATTTTGCAAATTTCACAAAGTCCTCTCACGTCTTTGTAGGTGCTATATTATAGCCATGAACCATCTTAATAAATTGTAGTGTCTCACAGACTAGTTCTGATTCACAGGTTAAAAAAAAAAAAAAAAAAGGTAAAATTATTAGATACATTAAGCAATGATAAGCATTTCTCTGAGATCAGTGATTAAAAACCTGTAAATGTGGCCATGATGCCTCCAAGGTGGGCTCATCTTCTTCTGGATCAAATTCATTGCTGTCACTAGGTGGGAGAGTTCTGAAGATATTGCAAGATACCTGAAAAGTGAAAGAAACAATGATGAGATCTGTTTTGCAAATAGGTACTAGGTTTCAGGACTCTGTATGTCTATACCTACTCAGTCCTCCACCACAGAAGCAGCATTTCTTTTACCTGCTGTCTGACAAAAAGTTCTTTAGCAACAGCGCAGGTCTAAGGGACCTGTCACTTTTACAAACCTACAACCAGCCTTGGCTTTCCTTTCTCCAGTTCTTTTTGTTTCGTCCTTCCATTAATATCCCAGCATTACCCAGTCTGCCACCATTTCTGTCCACCACGTTCCAGATGAGCCCACCAACATGCAATTCCCAATCCTGCTGGGCATCAATGGGTTGAGAGCCATGACTGTTTAGGAGTTGCAGAAAATGCCATCAACATGCGTTTACAAGTGTTTTCATACAACACTTGGTTATTTTCCTTTGCACAGGGAAAACATTAATGATATCTGCTTAAGGTCTCATCTGTCAGCACTTGTTAAGAGTTGCCAGTGCTATTCACACATTATATGCCTGGACACCTCATGCCAAGTACAGAACTCAGTACTAAATGCAAGCAACAAATAGTATTTGCTCGACACTTAGCCTACATTTTATTTCATGGTTGGTTTGCTTTGCTTAATCTTATTTAGAGGTATTTTGCTGAGACTGCTTGGCTTTGTGAGGTTCATGCTATCAGCAAAGACTGAACCAGAGTGCTTTCCTGGGTTAATTATAGTGCTGAATGGAGTGTACAGCTTATTATGCAGCAAATCTGATAAACTGCAAACATGCTGTAGGGACTTTTCTGCACTTTGAAGGTGATGTTGTGTCGCTTTTGCACTCTGCTACTGCATTTGACCCATCTCTAAGCTGGTTAATCAAACAGCTGGGAAAAGCAGCATGTTATCTCCTAATCTCGTCTATACGTGACCCCTTCATAGCAGTTCAAACTAAGCTATTTAAGAAACAAAACTAGTATGTTCTTCAACATCCTTATTTATTTTTCCAGCCTTTTACTCCTATAAATGTTTTTAAGTTAGTCTGTAAGGCATATTGTCAATATGTTGGCAACTTATTAAGAAAGGGCACTTTAAACCCAAGAGTTTAAATACAACCCAAATACTGCTAAATCCAGATTGAAATAGAGTGAAGTTTTAGAATTTGCAAGACAAACAGAACGGATTCAGGTACTGCATAAACAGAAAGATGAAACAACAGAAAACTGTAGGAGAGCACATGTGGTGCACTCCAGTGAGGAATACTTAACACAAGAAAAAGACAAAAGAAGCAAGGCAAACCAGTGAGCAAAGAAAAAAAAAAAAAAAAAAAAAAAAAAGAGGTCACACGGGTTTCTGCTTGCATTTTTTCCTTCTTGCCACAAGAGGGTGTACTTCCCTGCAGTTACAGGAAAACATACTTTTACAGAAGCCTTCACTGTGTATGTATGTCTCATGTTTTCAAGTCGCATGGCTTTCAACTTTAACAGATACAGCACTTACTGTAGCCTGTGCTGACAGATACTGCACTCTGCTTCCCCTGTATGCATACTGCCAAGTGATCACTAGCCTTTATTAGGAGATAATGCTTTTTCTCCCTTCTCCATCCTCTTTCCCTGACTCATTCACTTCCCTCAAGAGCCCCTCCAGGAAAAGACTTTTCTAGTCTCATGAGGAGAAGTCAAATAACTATTCCAGGAATACACACGTGTTATACTTTTTCTTTCCTGAAGGAATCCTGGAGGTCCTCCTTCTACTATCCCTGATATGAAAAAGCAGGGAGAGGAGTGAAGCAGTCCGAATTAGTAGGACAAGGTTGTTTCTGTGTTAGAGCACAGGGCAAAAGAGGGCAGACAGCCCAAAGGATTCCGAACTATAAAGAGGGAAATGTACCTATTGGTGCCTTGGATCCAAACATCTGGGATTCTGCAATACTTACTGAAGCATTTTTGGTTAATGCTTCACATTCAAAACTCCCAGCTTGCTTAGGATTTGGACCAAAATAGGGAACTAGCAAAACCAAAGGCATTCCGCAGCTTTTTTTTTTTTTCTGCTTTAAACTTCATTTGAAACAAGAAAGAAATTTTTCTGCAAATTTAACCATACATAAATTAATGAAACTTGTACCAACAGATCAGAAAAAACGTAAGCGTTCATCAGCTGTTGTGTTTAGAAACTGGAAGAAATATTGAATTATGGCACAAGAAAAACCTGCAAGGAAAAGTACATACTTTCAGAATGAAAAGCTAAACTAAGGCAAATTCCTCTAAGATTTAAATTAAGTCAAACCAAGCCTCAAGCAGTTAGTGCCAGGGCCTTAACAGCATGACAGAGGTATGAAGGCTTCAGCAACAATTAGTTAAGTGTCAGCACTGACACCTGAATCCTGAGCTTGTAACAAAACCATATGATTTCTGGAGAGTGCCTATTAAAAAAAAGGCCAGTCTCAAGGCAACTCAAAAGCAGGTTTTTTTGCATAAGAAAATTAACAGGCAGGAGTAAATGCAATGCAAGTTAGAATATGGTCCTAGTATACAGTTTTCTCTCTTTAATTTTCTTTTTTGCATTAGGAGTAAAGATAAGCTATATGGAGCCAAAAAGCAGATACTCTCCTGAGAAGAACAGACAGAACAGGTTATCTTTAAGTGATTTCCCCAGGTTATCATAATTTTAAAAGATAATATGTGCCATTACAGTTACATTAATCACCACAACACAGCATGATAGCTCATTTACATGCAGTGTCAATTTATAGCATGCTTATCTAAATCAGTAGCCTCTGGGTGGCTAATGTTTATAAGCCTCTAAGGGAGAACTGAAGGCAACAAGTTCTTCCATGCATGAACTGCCCAGCTGTATGTTGGAGACTTTGACAGCCACCACACAAAGATGGGAATACGCTACATCAAATCTGGAAAGAGTAATTTTTCTCAGATAGGCATAAGGTAGCTATTTAGTATTTATCCCTGGGCCCAAGCAGCATGCCAAAACTCCTTCAGCTGGATAGCTGAATCATTTCTCTTCTGACCTCAGTTGGATCATCAAGCCAAAGGATATCCCTGCCAGCCTGCGCATACAGCCCCTGATGATTCCTCTCCCATAGCCAACGCAAATGACTATTGATCAATACTGACTTCCGTCTTCCACCGATTAGGAATGTCTCCAAGCCCAGATGATATTTTTGTAAAGCAAACCAGAACTCTAATATTCTAGAAAGTTGTACCATGACAGATCTCCCTTATTACGTTCTCAAAGACATCTGCCCGCTGTCCTCCATGACCGTCCCTTTCAGGAGCACACACCAAACTGAGTGTAGAAAAGTGCATCACTGCTCCCGTGCTATGCAGAATTTGGACACCCAAGTGCCAGAAACCAATTTATCAAATTAGTGAAATCTATCCATTGGCATTGAATCTAAAATTTCCAAGATCAAGTTGGAAATGCCAAAATGACAGATTTTTAAATTGGAGATGCCCAGAAACCTCTAAGCTCCACATCAGTGTGTCAGTCAGGCACAACTCTGACCAGAAGCAAGACAAAAATTTTTCCAGGCAATTACAAGTCAATGTCAGTTCATTAAGAACAAATGAGAAGATAGGGAAGGCTGCTCTGATACCCCCCCTCAAAGAATGAGCTGCGAGTTATGAACAGATCCGATGACTGGTACCCGGCAATGCAGAGCTACAACACTATGAACATACAGTTAAAAGTAAACTTTGAGAAAGCTCTGATTTTATCACCACATTTATATTTGAAGGAACTTTTAGAAAAGAGAGAACTAAGAGGCTTAAATCTGAAGTGAAGAATAAACGTTTTTAGAAGTCCTCTCTTTGTCCCTCACCAGAGCACTATAAAAACGACGATGCTGTAACAGAAACACTTCACAAGTTCAATTTCAGCTCAGCGCTCCTACTCTGTGCTGTTTGAAACAAAGATTTTTATCAGTAACAGTTTTCTTGAATGGAGCCTGAAATGAAAACAAACACACGGAGGGAAGCTTAATATATTAGCTATATAAAACCAGGGTAAATGACTACCCAATTAGCTCCCAGGGAACAACTGTTCTTCTCTTCCCAGTATGCGGAACCATCCAAATAAACCCCATGTATATATGAAATTGAAACCAAGTATCAATGCTTACACAATGCTTAAACTACCATGCATACTAACAACATACAGTAACAATAAAATGTAATTAAGCCATAACATGAAGCCATGCTAATTGGGAGACAATAACAGCCCCTGGAACAGACACTGCACTTGTCCTTTTGAAATGTACCTGCATATGTGGGTTTTTTTAATATTGTTTATGGATTTATGTATTTTAGAGCCTGAAGTGACTACTGCAATCACTCAGCTATAATCTCTATATATAACCCATTGAATTGTTCCCAGGAGTTTGACTAAAGTACATCTTACAAAAAATAATATCTAATTTTATCTTACAAGATTATAAATGATTCCACCAGCTCTCTTCTCCTAAAGTTTTACTAATTTAACTACAGCACTGCTTCTGATTTCAAGGTTGAATCTGCCTGATTCTTCACTGGTTCTCATTAAACCACCAGATCTCTTCTACATCTGTATATATATTTGCATATGCAGTATGTAGCTATTTATATATAGATATTTTTATATAGACATGACACCTCTCAACCTCTGTGCTGCTAAACGGAAAGACAGAGCTTCTGAACCCAGGCAGTTGTTGGTTTCTTTGTTTGTTTTTAATCCTATGATTATTTTCAGTTCCTTCCTTTGAGCTCCCACCTGTGCACAAGTGTACTGGAGCACATTTAAAAAGCCTGACCATCTCCCTCTTTTTCTGCATGTTGCCATTTGAATTTATCAACATTCACGTCTTTGAACAGGGCACTGTATCAGAAACTCATATTAAGAGAGTCAAAATACAATGCTCAAGTCCATTTCTGCACCACTGCTCGCGTATTCAGTCTTTCAGGGCTTAATATTATATGCCTTCTTTTTCCCCAGCTGCATTACTTTTGACTTGGCTGCATTAAAATGAACTACGTTGGACTGTGAACACAGTCAACAATCCAGATCACAGGGTGATGGAAAACAGTCTTTCTCATCTTTTCTTGACCTTTAAGTCTTCTAAAAATTCAATCAATAACCTGCAAGAATTTAGCTCTTGATCAGGGCTCCTAAATTTGTTAGTTTACCATCACCCACTTCAGTGGTGGTAGCAGCTTCCATCCATACAGATAAGCAAGCAGCAAAATTGAGATCCTTAGGCTATGCTTCTGTTGGCAGAGAAGTGCAATAGGAGCAAGTGTGCAGAACAGAGGAGCTGGTGCTCAGCTGCAACATCCACACTATGTACGTTTGGAGGGAGGAGTTTCTTTTAGCGAACTCTTGCACTGAAACCCATCAGCAAGTTGGAAAGCATTAGGTACACTCCTAGAGTAGACATTTTATCCAAAAGGAATCAAATTCACAAACCCTAAGACTTCTCTACCACAAGCATCAAAGTGCTTCAAGAGCACACCAAAATCTGAGTTGCAAGTGCCAGCACAGGTCCATCCCCAGCAGCACCCCTGGGTACAGATTCTTGCTGCTGGCAACTGGAGACCTGAAATTTCACTCTAGGTCACCTAGACCTGAACCATAACGCGGTACCCTACTACTAATCGCTATCTCCATGGCACTACATTTTGAGATGATCCAGTAGAACAGTTATTTAATGGGTGCCCAGCTAATTCTACATGATACAATCTAAAAAATCATAGCAGTAACTCAAATATCTTGGACAAATTAAAGCATGCAGTACCAGCAGAAAGAGTTCCTCATCTCTAGAGTAGGCATCAGATCAAGTGAAAGCCTGCCAATACATAAACTTGAACTCTAGACAGCATTGCAAAACTCATACTGCTTCGGACTCCAACAAAACAAAAAATTCAAAACCCAAGAAAACAATCTCCCAGAAGATTCACATTGCGCTTATCTACAGACACAATGCTTGAAAGGTATTTAAGAAGATGACACAGCCAAAATGGGGGATGGGGGTGTACACTCCTTTAAAAAATAAAAAATAGCTGCATTCGACACAAGTAGTTCTTGGAACAAAAATGTTTTTCCAGTTTATTTCTTTGCTTTAGACCTAGTCACTGTACTATTGTACTATTATGCAGATAAAGTCTGACAAATGAAAGGCCTATGTAACCAACAGGAGGAATAATGGATACGGGTAAAAGTAATTACATACTGTCGGGAAAAATTATTAGGGACAACTACTGCAAGAGGAGCTGCCTCCAACTGATTTTTTGAGAGGAGTACAGAACATCAGAGTCTCTTCTTTTAATAAGCATTGCGGGTTTTGTACAAACTAAGTGTATAAAGAATGTGAATAATAAAAAGCATCTAACAGAGGAATTTGGAAATAACGCATAAAAAAAACCCCAAAGTTAGATTCTTTTCTTGCTTTCACAGGATTGATAACCCTCACAAGAACAGCATTTAAAATATGATGCGATTTTTATCTATTTTTTTTTTAAACTTCGATAGCGTGCCTGCTCCATCATGGCTGCACCTACATGACAATTTTTAATCAAAGTCCAGTTTGGGGGTTTAAGGACACTGCACCTTCCGTTTAGCATTTCAGATGGTTTCAAAATAATCTGTTCTACTTCTATTGATTCAAGTTGAGTTTAAGATTAATTCCTAATTCCTTAAGTTATATAAAATTCATATTAGAAAAGAGACATTATTTGTCAATTCTTGTAAAAGTACATGATTTCAATTATTTCCCTTAAACTGAAAATGACATTCAGTATTATATTTTTAAATCTAATACAAGAACTAACAGGGACATATGCACAAGGGTTTTGCTAAATCAAAAAGATAAGAGTGAATATAGGTAGACTTGCATAAAAATCTCTATCCAAGAACATTTTAACACTGAAAACCCTGAACAGGATGAACATTTAGTAAGCAGGCTGTCATACTTAGTCATACGCTATAGCTAAAGCTACAGAAAATAAAGAAATTCATAATGCCTATGAAGTCTAACAGCTAGAACGCTTCCTAAAAATAGGTTCCTTAACATGCTAAAAAAAATTATGGCTTAACAAGACATTCTTTATGTTTAACAGGTCTGTCACAAACAAACTCCTGATCAGACTCTGCCCTCACATCTGTTGAGGCAAACCTGCAGTAAAAGGAATGCAATCCCTCTAGATTTATGTCAGTAGAAAGAAGAAAAAAAAAAGGGGGGGGGGAGCAGAATCTGACCTTTAAAATGCAATTTTTGGTATTTATTTGGGTATTCATTTAACCAAGTTTCTTCCTCTGTGTTGCTCAACACGGCTTCTGAGCCACAAGACATCTAATATGATGTTTCACTTTGGCTACAGAGATTATTTTACTTGATTTGTCATTACAGAAAAAATAAAGACGACAACAGGAAGCCAAAGGCATTCCTGCACTTAAAAGAGAGGAGAACAAAGTAATACTATTCCATTCTAAAAGGGGTGTCTCAAAAAAATTTCATTAGCCATCTCTTATGGGCTGGCTGTTGTCCAACAGATGTTGCGTAAACATCACGGTAAACATCAGGGTTGTGTTTATAATTTTTGAAGAAGCAAACAGGAGAGCTGAAATGTTGCTCACCAACAAAGAGATTCATCCAGATTTCTCAGTTTAAGAGCTTGTCAATTTTTCCCATTCGATTTTTTAAATGAAAGAAATCAGTTTCCTCAATCTATGTCTTAATATCCAGAAAACACAAAAAGCTCTACTACATACACCCTTTAGGATACTACAAATAACAACAAACATTTATTTCATTCAACTACCATTGCTTAATCTACCAGCAAAATCAGAATCATTAGTTTAAGCCTCCACATTCTGCTCAGACAGGAATAAATTTTAGATTAAGTGTCCAGTTATTGGCTCATAAAGTCATATTACTGGCATTTCCTTCTTCACAGAGTGTGGTTTAATTGGCAGGGGCCTTTTTTCCTAAAACTAGCCTAATTCTAAAGAATGTCATATGCCCTTCTGAACAACACATCAAACTGCAGGGAAAGCACACTGAGCAATACCCTCCTGAATAAATCTGTCCAGCTTATGGCCATTAACACAAATCCCAACCACTCTTCCCATCAACTGATATTGATGACAGTGACGAGGCCACTGCAAGCTTGCTTTGGTGGCCATTAGTAAATTCAATTTCATTCTATTTTTTTAATGACCAGTAACATGCCAAACACTTCTGTATATATCAAGCTAAAGTGGTTTAAAGAAGCGGACATGTAGACAGGCTGACAAATAGCCAAGTGGTTTCACATTTAGCTATATACAACATCATATCATACGCTCGAGAGAATAAGACGAAAATATGCAATATTATGATTTGGGATTAAGGTTTTAATGGCATGAATTTAGGATGACTGGCAGTAAAAACATCCAGGAGCCGTTATGCTGGCTACCACAAATGACTGTTTTTCAAACTCCTATATCATAACACCACCACGTTTTAGAAAGAATTAAAATTCTCACAGTTTCTGAAGAATTTTACAGGCAACCTTTTTCTGCCCTAATATCTGTAAAGCCAAACTCCTTTTGGGTCATGAACAGAGAACACTAATATACACGTACATTATAAAACTTTAAAACAAAGAAAGGCTCTTCCACGGATACTACTTTTTTTGGACAGTTTAGATAATTAAGATAAGAAAACACTTTAGTCATTAATTCTTCTTTATAAGTATTAGTAACTTTTAAAATAACAGCTTCAGTCTGGTGTGCCTTGTTTTCTGCTCTTAAATGATGCCAAAACTCACAAACCAGCTTCTTTCTTTTTCCCCTGTTTACAATACTTCACCTCCAAATTACAGTAGCCCAAAGGACCAAGCAGGAAATATTAATTCCTGGATTCATAAACGCTAAAAATAACAAAGACCTTCCAAAGGGACAAAGAACACTTGTGCTCCATTTTGATCAGTTTTAAGATAGTGGTCTTTCAATCAAAACACTCCCGTGACAATTGTGGCAGCAGGAAGTCAATGGGGATGCTAATTTGGTCAAGACATAGATACTGCTGTTTTCTTCACTGTCATGACAGGTCAGAGATTGTCAATGTGACAGCTCCTTTGTGAACACAGTTGGAGACTCAGATGAAAATCCTCAGAAGTAGATCAAGGTGGCAGTTGCACTCATGAAGCCAACTGTGTACAGTTAAGTCTGTCTCGGTATATCATTATGAGCACAATTCCGTGTGAAACAAGAACCACACTCTTATTGCAAACAAGTTACACCAAACATGATGCTTCAGCACAAAGTGACTAATGCCGTCTATTCAGCAAGCAATATGTGCTGAAAACTTATTGTATATAATATTAGGAGTCCTACCTTTCCCTCTAGGGCTGTATAACTGCACTCAAAGTGATGGAGATGTCTTGCTTTTATAGACAAAAGACCAGGAGGAAAAATAGCACCTTTACCAGATAGCCTATCTGTAAAATACAAAATACGTGCAACGCACAAAAGCCCTGATGATGTTGTTTAGCAGAAACACTGCATTAGCATTTGTTGGGATGATCGACAGAAATCATTCATGCATTTGCCATGGATTGACTCACATAAATTCAATAGCAGAGCACAGCATCCTGCTCACACGGAATACAACCATCAAAGTGTTTTTCCAAGAGCACACACATCAAGAACACTGCCGGTTGCCATAGGCACAATTTGGGTATGACAACTTTCCAAATTTGAAACTTTCTTTCCAATATCTTACATCTTCATCAAAGCACAGGTGTCTGTTGGAGGATCCAGTTTCTTACAAAATTGAAATATTGCAACTTTCTCAGGAAATTCTTTAGCCAAAAAAAAACATTTCCACTTCCCTAATTACTTGGGCATCTTTTTATTTGTAAAAAATCCGGGTTTGGGCAGTCAGAAGCCACTGAGTGGCCAGATGCAGGACTTGAGATTATTCTCAGTCATCCCCTGCATAAATTCCCTGGCACTGAAGAGAAAACTTGAGTTCAGCACTGGAGCCCAAATGTAAGGCAGAAGAAAGTAAGATATAATGAAAGGATCAGGGGAATACTGAAGAAAAGAATATAGAACAGTTTTCCATCAAAAATGAGCTAAGCTGAAACTGGAATTCCTGAAGCTCCATTAGCATATCTGTGAAATCCACTGGAAAAATTCATGCTGTATCATTACTTCCAGTGACTCCTCCATATCATAGTTACAGACTATATTTAAGAAAATTATTTAAAACCATGCTTTTCAAACTATTCAGGCAATGCATCATTTCCTTAAGATAAAAACTGTTTTGTGAATCAACATAAGTGACTGCAGGGGCAGCAGGACATGCTAGCAACAGGGTTTTGCATCTCTTCTACAGTTCAAGTTCAGATTGCTTCATAGGTTATGATTTATGATTGAAATTGAACTTTATGAGCAGTTACAGATCAAATTCTTCTTGTTTCTTGGGGCCAAACCTAAGATAACACTAACTTGCAGAGTCTTTATTCCACAAATGTTGCTGCAGTAAACAACTATCACCAAAGTCTATGCGAGAATACAACCTCAATCACAGAAATGCTAAAAAAAAACCCACCAACCAAATTCTCCCAGGAGGTGAGTTTGGAGGCACCTTCTACACACAGAAAAAGTACCAATTTTATTGAAGTTTCTTGTGCATCAGTATCCTGTCTACACAAAGGGTATGATATAATTTCTTCATCACAAGGGGTACAAGTAAGATTAAACTAACATTTGCAAACCATTTAGATACTACAGTGCAGCAGCAGCAGCAGAATTCAGCAAAGACCTAGTAATTCTGTATTCAGACCAGTATTTGAATGATGCATTAGGCCACATGCTGAACAAATAACACAACAGACTGAAAAGCAGTTCATTCAGAAGATTGGTCCAGTACAGAAGGGAGAAAAGAAGGGTGAGGGAGAAGGGGAAGAATCTGATCAAATAATTACAGGCTTTCTGACAATGCATACACACAAAGAAGCCATGTTAAGATTTTTCCATACACCCTTAATTCTCATTTGTTGGTTTTTTCTTCGCTATTAACTGGTTGATGATTCTGTCAGAATTTACAGCTATTTTTAAATATTACAGACAAGCGACACAGCATGTAACTGTGTGTCAGAAAAGAAATAAGGAGGATATATAATGCAATGTAAAGTCTATTCATGTTTTTCTTCTTACAGCACATAGCCAGTGGATTCCATGATCAGACAGTACCATTACGAAACCAACATCACCAAATCTGTATTTAACTAATTGCCTTCTCATTTAGATAACAGGTTATAAGTGTTCCATATGGTAGTACAGAATAAACATTTTAAAGCAGTGATTGATTTTGCCAATCACAATGAACGTTCTTCACCATATAGCTAGCATCTGGTATTGTTTCCATTTTTACACTGAAAACACTACTATCTGAGATTTTACATATACAAGGTATGGCTTTAATGTTGACTAATCTTGCTCACTCTAACAGCAGCTGCTATGAATCCACATAACAGAACCAGGAAATTTTCACACTGATCCTATACAACATTTTTAGCATTTATTATTTAAAAATCATTATCTGTGCATAGTTTAAGCTATCTCTGCTTAAAGTACACACTCAAGAGCTTGGACAAAGTTCAAAGAAAGATAAGAAACTTGCAAAAATTAATCCATTATTTATACTAGGTGGGGAGAGGGAAGGTAGGTGGGGGGAAATGTGAGGGACACTGATTTTATGGCTGCTGGCTTTCTCCATCAGGAAACAATCCAGGTTTCCTTTCTTACATTTGTGACACTATAATAACCATCATCTACTTGACTTTAATTAAGTATATATAAAAATTAATATTTTTGTCTTTGGAGAATTATCCCCAAGTGATGTCTAGTAGAAAATACAAACCAAAGGCCTCATTTAATCCACCTACTCCAGGGTTCAATTTCGCCCACAATGCGTAACTGGAATTGCAAGTGGATTTAAAGAGACCATGAGAAAGAAGGAACTCACCATTCTAACTACTTCAGGGTAAGTCTGCTCTGTCAAACAGCCTCTGCTTATTGTAATGTAGTCCACCAGTTCATTAAGAGTGGAGCGCTTGTATTCTTTCATTTTAAGGTCTGAAAGCGTGTCCATGAAGTCAAAAATAACACAGCACTGTTGAAGTTTCTTTAGGAACAGTTCAGGCTGCTCTGAAGATGGAACGTCTATGAAACAAGAAAGGAAATCTTGGTGAGTCTGGCATCTTATTATACAAAACAGGATTTCTTTCTGGAGATCAATTTCAAAGGAAAGCAGTATTCATACAATTTTTGTAAAACAGAGCTCAGATTAACAAACAAACCCCTTATAGGAACTGTATTACTATTGTGTGTTTGAGATCTTGAACAACATGTTGTAGAAGTAATTTAACCATCACCTGCTATTAAGAAGATAAAGTTCACCAAAAAAGCCCAGGCTGAATTGGAGAATGCAAACTCAACAGCATTCAAGAGTTAATTCTACGACATACCACTATTTTCACTGGAGGCTGACATTCATCATCATTAACTTACACTGCAAAGAAGGATGAAAGAACTGTCAAACAGATCAAGCTTGATTAATTTATATTTCTAAAACCACTGCGTCATTTATAACTCTATATGAATATACATGAATATGTATATGAATACACAGCAAGACTGTAATTCTGCAAACAAGTTTTCAGATTCAATCATTACCCCCTGTTGACACTTTCCATAGCAAAATCAATTTTACAGAAACACAGTGAGGATTTTTTGCTGTACTATGAACACATAACATACATCAATATGAACATTTTCACACAAAATAATAGTATGTGCTTGACCAGTAAAGTAAGCAGAATGTACTACTTACTACTTTTGCTCTGCTTTCTTCATTCTTCAACTAGATAAATTTTAATGGTAAAGAATTGATGTCTATTTCTTAAAACTTGGACACACTAGTAAAAAGCCAACCTAAAATGGAATTTCTTATTGTTGACCCAAGAGTATGTCAAGTTAAGGAATAACTGGTAAACACTGGAAGCTGTTAGTAATTGTATAGTAGTTTTAAGGACAAAGTACCATGAATCTGTTTTAATTAAAACCACATACAGAACAGTTACTAGTTTCAAGTTCAAAAGACCTATGAAATATTAGAAGCTCATACTATATAGCTGCATAGCTTTAAAAAGTACTGATAAAGATGCAAGAACCCCAAGGCACTTCACATCAACTCTCTGCATTGCTTAAACAATAAAAAGAATACATACAGACTGCAGTACAAATAAAGATGCTTTCTGACCTGGCACGGTAAAGTACAACAGTTTATTAATCCTTTTTCTGCTTACGGCACTGCGGTAGTGACAGGATTCAATAGGTTAGCAAACTGCATCCTCCAAAGATACCAAGATCTTGGTAAAGTTTAATTGATGGTATCAGGCAGGACACACCAATCTCATATTCATTAGGCTTGGGTAAGCTCTACAACAGCTATGTCCAAAGGAAATTAAGGGGGGGAAGTGGTACAGTTATGACACCACACTTCGTATCGTCGGAATTGTTCCCCCATGTTCCCAAAGGCTATATTCATCCACGGCACAGAAGATGCAAGAAACGTGGTCCTGCAGAACCCCAGCAAGAAGAGCTATGTGGGAGAGGAATCCCCCCTCCCCCAACACCTCTGGAAAGCTGAAGGTCCAAAACCAGGTCACCCTAAAGCAGTTCCACTGGCTGGGTGTCTCACAGTTCAGATGCCTCAGAGCAGGCAGTGCTGAAACCTAAGATAAGCCAAGGAGTCAGAGAAAGTCATTAGCCTTCACCCTTTACAAAAAAGACGAGTTCTATTACCATCCTTTCTAAGGTTACAGCCTTACAGGAGGTAAAGGGCCTGGGGAAGCAAAGTACTTGTGACTGCTTTCTTGGCTACCTGTCTTCAAATAATACAAAATAGGAGAATGGACTTTCAGAATTCACTGTTACTAGCAAGCAGGCAACAATTCATTGATTAACAATTTCTTCCAAAAGACAGACTGTAAATACAAGCTGGGGTGGGGGGGTGGAAGAAAAAGATAAAAGTGTAATCAGTTACTTTTCAAGAGTATTATTTTTAATTCTAACTTCCACTCTTTCTTATGCTACCTATAATCCACCACAGAACATGAAAACACGTAAATGGTATCAACAAAATCTATGATATTACATGAACATAATGGGGTTTTGGTTGCATTGTTACATGGGCTTGCACACATTGACCAACAAGGATATCGCAGTCAAAGAAAAACACAGACTGAAATCAAATGGGAATCCATTACGATACAATGCAGTCCACGTTATAACCAGACTCATATGACTCAAGATTACACTCATTTCAAAGTAGGGTCGAATAAAAATTAAAAAAATTACTAAAGCATTAAAATAACTAATAAAAGTTCATTTTCTTTTTTCCTTCAGTTAAGTATCTGGAGGTGTGGGAACAAAATGAAAAATATAATTAAGTTCTTCTCAAGAAAAACCACTCCAGAACACTACACAAAATTCATGCCAGCCTTACTATGTCAACAAGCCATGTGAACTATAGGGGCAAACTAAAAACCAAAACAACAACAACAACAAAAATACCCACAACAAAACCCAACCAAAAAAAACCACAAACAAGCAAACACCACAAAAAACTCAAGTCCCACAAAATAAAACCCCACAAACCAATTGTTCTAGTCATATCTGCTTTTCTTTATTAAGCAAGTTGCCATTCACACTACAAAATAAAATTGTAAGAAGTTTCACACTATAACATTTCTCCTTGTTCTTGGGAATTCAGAGTGCTTTGGGAACAGGATAACACCTAATGCCAAGGCTTTTTCTACTTGGAAACAGGAGAAGTATATGAGAGTAAATTTTAGGGGGTCCCAATATGCACAGCACAAGAAAAGGGCAGCAGAATTCAATAAAAATCAGTATTCCATGTTCCCAACCTTCCCACAGAGACCATGCCTTTAGTTAGTTTGGGGGTTTTTTGGGTTGAGTTTGTTGGGGGTTTTTTTGGCGTTTTCCTTAATCCTCTAATGCCTCTTTCACAGCTGTACAAACCTTTCCGAAAGATCACTATGAACAGACTTGCCCAGCCATCCTCATGCCACTATTCGGAGCAGGGAGCGTGCTGGTACTTGAGGTACAGACCTATTGAGCTCCACAGCAGAGCTGAACTCTTTAATGCAACGACTTGAATGAAACATGCAGTTCCTTACAGATGTTCACAGTTAGTTGATAAAAACCAGCAAATCTTTTTTTTTTTTTTTTTTTTTTCTTCCCTCAGCTGACGGATACTCACAGCTTTCAACGAATTCTGCAACACTTTACTCTTGTGGTAATGTGCAGCCAAATATTTAGGCCCCAAAATTGAATAACCCGCAATATTACCATTGTATCTTCTTTCAGCTGAAAGAACTGAAAATTGAGCAGCTGCTCTAATAAATCTGTATAAATACCTATAATACTTTATAATAATCTATAAAATGAAATCAAAATGGCACTACTAAGTGGCATGTGTGATTTATGTCCAATGCACATGAGAGTATACATTTATTAAAATCAAAATCTAAAGAAACTTCTGTCAGGATGACTGTAAGAACTCTCCTCATTTTCAGGTCTTTGCTACAAGTTAATTTTCAGGCTTGTCAGTCTTCTATTAGCCATTTAAAACTGTACAGAGCTTCTGAAATGCACTGAGGATTCACAGATTCAAAGGAAATTGGCTTAGTGAAAGCAAGTACTAGTACATCTGAACAATGATAATCAAGATAGAATCAGAGCTTTGAACAAAATCAAGTGTTTTATAAAGTTATCAGAAAAATTGACAGAAAGTACTGTAATTTTTTTGAGAGATGGACCAACAATTGTTACTACAAGGGCTGAAATACTAAATGTAAAATGGTCAAAGCAATTCTGTTTCTCTCTTAACGGCCTTTTTCCAAAATATCCTAATCCAACCAGCCCATCCCTTCTCATCCGTTATCTCTGCAGTCTCTGCCTTCTGCATTCTTTTGTCAAATGAAGACATAAAAATCTGTCAGCATACTTTTACTGCAAGTCTCTACCATATACCAAAAATATTCACGTTTATATTACATTTGTATTTTAATGAAAGTAATTTACAAGTAACCAATTTTGGATCATAGAAAACTAAAACTATGCATCAGATCAGCAAAACTGCATCCAGAGAACTGAGCTATGGTTCTTCTCTCAGTGGTAGTAAAAAGCCAAGATGGGGGAGATACTGAACACCGGGATCAGTCCCCTGATCCACTTCGCCTTTAGTTTTGCAATGGAGGGTACAATGTCGGGAAGTGAAGAAGTGAAAATGGGGGGAAGGATTGAGCTGCTTAAAGCAGCACAGAAACTGTAAGGAAAAATCACCAGACTGCAGACACAAGACAGTATAAGGCCTAGAATTAGAATAAAATGAAGACAAATGATGCAGATTACATATAAAATATTAAGCAAAACTAGGATATGCTCACACATACTACTCTGCACCCACTTATGTACTATCAGAACATTTATTATTAAAATCAAAATGCCCTCAAATAACTATTGCTTTCAGTATATACATTACTGTTATTAATTTGCTTGAAGATGACGTTTGCATAAAGAACTAGCATCATCTTCTTGTACGATAGCAAAAGGAAACACCACATTAAGCATGAAAAAGAAAGACATGTACTAAACCCGAACTACGTCTAGAATAGGGGACAGAGATTAATAGTAACTTTTTTTACTCACATTAGTTTTAAGAACTTCCTTATAATTTCCCAACATCTGAGAACTCTGTATTCACTCACCTCCACCCACTGAGACTGTTTCCTACATTTTTTCCCTATCAACTTAATGGCAAAATAATTCCCCAATTTTTCTTCAGTTTTCATATCTTCTAGTTATTATTAAACAAACCTAGGACTATCTTTTTTTCTAGTAAAGTAAAATTTCTTTGTGACAAAAAAAACCTCTGAAAAACCAAACAAACTGCTCCCTCTTTGCTGCCACTCACCAAGCACCAAGTTAAACACAACCAACTCCTGAAGCAAGGACCTACTTGCACAAATTGGGCAGTCGTGCATAAATCTCTTCATGTCTACATCTATCCCCCACAAGTCACTATGAAGATTCTATTTTGTAAGAAGCTAACTTTCTAGTTTTTATTCAAATAAAACTTACAAATTTGAATTTGAAAGCCTTTCGGTCTTCTTTGAGAAGTTCACTTCAAGAGAAGGTCTAGCGATACCCAGCTCAAAGCCTTCACTAACTCAAGGTCCTCTCATACATATGCCCTAATACGTAACGAGCCACATTTCTATAAACCACTTCTCAGTCGAATATTTGACTTAAGATTCCAAGAAGTACAAATGTTTGCCCTCTCTTTCTTACACACACCTCTTGAGAAAAGTAATCACTGTCCTGATTGCATTCATTTAATTTCCTGACTGGCTGTCAATATTATGTATGCTTTGTGAAGTCAATAATCATTCATTTACAACAGGTGCTTTTTTCAAAGCTGTTTTCCCAACCCATTCTCTATACTTAATAATTATACAGGCAGGGCAGCAGTTAAGCATTGTATTCCAAATATATGAAGTCTAACCAGTACCAACATTATTCACACAGCAATAAATACAGTGGGGCAAACTCAAGCTGACTTTCATGAGTGAACATGCACAAAAAGAAAAGCACAACACACTATTTCCAGCACATTCAAAATGCATGATTAGAAGTGCAATACAGGATATACTCTGCCACTTTTCCTGATAATCAGTAACTCTTCAGATCATCAATCCCAAAACAGAGAATTATTTCTCTGACTATAAATTTCTCCCTAATCAAACTGAACAAGTTCTCACCAAGCGGGAGTCTCCTGGGTAGTTTCGCAGGGATCCAGGATACTGCGAATCCCTCTACTGCTTCCTAATACTCCCCAATCATTTCACAGAGATTTTCAACAAACATCGTTTACTGGGCCAAGTAGTCTGAAAGCAGTGTAAATCTAGCATTCAGTTTGAGTGTCCTGAGTCCATATGGTGTAGCACTACAAGCAACAGGGGATACTCTTTAATAGACATACTCTTAGTCATATACACTGCCAAAATTTTACAGCCTAGATATACTTTTAAATATATTAATCAAAATTCTGCCTTTACTCACATATGTAAAATCTTATGAGCTTCAGCCCCTTAATAGAACACATGGATGAAGGGCTGCTGTTTCCTTCATCATGAGACCAAGAATTAAAAAGATGGACAATAAAAAGAATTTTAGTAAAGTGTATTTTTAAAAAGCATACTGTTAAGTTTATGAAAACTTCAATTAAACTTATCGCCTACTTCCACAGCAGGCACCATGCAGGCAACAATTTAAGCCTCCTCACTTTCACCCATACGGCTCAATCCAGAGCCATGGCAGTCAAGGTTTCAATGAAAAGATTCCCTTTGGCTATGCTTTGTCTATCTGTGACCAACACGTGTTCATCCCACCACTGACTTCACTAATAGTGTCTGTGCTGTGGACATCTTTCAACTTGAAAGTGGACCAAGACCACAAGCTTGGTTGTCAAAGCTACTGATGAGCCATAGCAAAATACTATTACATCCATATTTGTTGCAAAAAGACTGTATTAATGCAAATTAACATCGATGGTGTGCCACCCTCAAGTGGGCAGAGAGCTGTCAGGGTGTCCTACGTTTTACAAGTTTGGGTACTCTTACACATCACTAACCTAACGGATCTGTTATGAAACGGAGTTATATCAAACATCTCAGATAATAATAAGCAATCAAGGAAATATATAGTGCATAGTCAGAATTCATGAGCAACTAACAGAAGACAAGATTACCAGGGTATCTGGGTACACCAGTCACTGCTGAAGGTCCCACAGAGACAAAGACTCACAAGATATTTAGCAGTATATACAGTGTCCCTCATGCTAGTACTAATAATCGCCACTTAGTAGTAACTATGTCTTTTCATAATCAAGCAGTGATGCCTTCTTCCTTAGCTAAGTTGACAACACTTTTCAACCCCTCCTCATTAGTTCTTCGAGGAATGGCAACAACTTAGACAACTGGAGTAACCCAAGTCAGTGAAAGTTTACATATTCTACCTACAAGTATATTCGATCAAAAAATAACCCAGGTCAAAGCAAATAGCAGAGAAGGTACAGAGAAGGATTCAAATGACACAAGTTTTAGAGAAAAACTGACTAGAGAAAAGCAAATGGAGAATACAAAAATATTTCAGAAGAGATGGAAGAACAGCAAAGTAGTTAGGAATATTATGAGAAGGAGACACAGTGGAAAGCCAAAGATGGCAGAGCAACAACATTCAAAAGTATTAAAAGACCAAAAGAGAAAGAGAATGAGGTAGAGCATGAGACTTGGAAAAGACAGAGAGGAAAAAATTGTTTGGGGAATAGGTAACACAGTGAAAGTAGCACAATATTTTAAAAGGAAAAAATAGTAGCTCAAACTGTTTAAGCAAAACAAGAATGAGTTAGTGGTTAGGGGCTAGATTTGATGAAGCAGCTCCGTATCTGGAGGTTCCTGACCCTCTGTGACATCTTTAATATATCCCAGTACATTACTTACGGTTAGTTTGCTTAGACATCAAATTAACACTTATTTTTTAGCCCCAAGTTGATCAAAGGTTTTGTAGGTTGCTTTCTCCCCCTCCCCCCCAAATTTTTACTAATATTTCAGAAACAATGATTAGCAATTTTTACTTTTTTTAAGGGAAGCAAAAAGGCTGGCAAAAATACACATAAATGTTATTTCAATTTCCTAAATTGAGTACGTGGCATAAAATCCCAAAAGACAACAAAAATACTTTGCTGAAACACTAAGAGGTATTGTGGCCAATTTTCCTGGACTGACTCAAGTTTCTTTTATACTGGCTCAGAAAGTTTATGCTAGTTAAGTAGGTTTTTACTGAATTGCATTTTCAAAGTACAAGCTAATCTTCACTCAGAAGAGTCAAAGTCACTAGGTTTGCTGAATGAGAGCTGCTGTCCGTGTTTGTCCTGCCACTTGAGAATACTAACCTGAGGTAGTGAAGAACATGAAAAATTATTGCAGTTGGGTTTTTTGAGACTCCAGGATTAGTAAATATTACTCCTAACACCTTTGCTCAATTCTAGCTGGTAATACCTCCAGCGCTGAACCTTCCACTGGTTCCTTTCAGCTGTTACCAGGAGGAGCTCTACACCAGAATTAAAGTCAGGTTTCTCTGTAGACATTTGAATAGCAGAAGTTACAGGTAGAGCAAATACAAATTCAAAATAAGCTGAACTTACTTACTTGCTTAGCTCCTCTACCCTAAAAACGCATCACGAAGACCAGAGACAGGAACACCGTGTAAACAAAGACATCTAATTTTCCAAGTGATTTCTCAAATTACAGATGCAGAGCAAAGCTAAACAATAGTAACCTAGTGCTCCACTGAGTCACCCTACTGCTGTCTTCCTTTCCTTTAAAATCAGTAACAGTAGTCCTTCAGGCTGATTTTCAGTGTATTTTTAATTGCCTAGCTAGTCTCTAGGACCCTGCCATCCTCCATCCATTCCTAAGTACTTAGTAGAGCACTGGAATTCTAGATGTCAATAGAGACACAAGTCTCGGCTCATTATTTCAACTTTGTCATGCTATGCTCATATCACTTTTATCCTGTACTTTGTTTCTGTTAATTTGAGAGAGAAGGATAGCTTTCACTACAGCTTCAACTTTATCTTGCTACATTGTGTGCAATTTTTTTTGTTGTTGTTGTAATCGCATGTATCAGAAAATGGCAAGACTAGCAATTTGTAATGAAAATTTCATGGTTTCCAGATTCCTTGGGTGGCAAAAAAATCTAAAAACTGGAAAACTGTTTACAAGTTCCAGACTACTAAACACCTTTGCAAAACACCCATGATGGCCTGCTGACCTAAGACAGAAGAATCCTTAAGAGGATTATTGTCTTCCTTTTGATAAGATTCTTACCAGATCACAATTTTTTTCTACATGACACAAGAAGCTTTTGCCCTGTAATGATCATTAAATATAACAACACAAACACATCACAGCAATCTTACAGTTACCTTCCACTCTAACTGCAGTTACAAGGTAGTTCAGGATTTGCATTGGGATTTATTTGATGCATTAAGTACATAATGAAATAATGATAAAATTACACAGCTATATATGCTTCCTCTACACGTGCAAAAAATTATACCTTGCTCAGTAAGTGCTCTGAAACTGCCATGGGTCCAAATAAAATATGCAATATTCATATTGCTCAAACTACAGAGTTGCTCTATGAAATTTATTCAGAAACACTTAGATGCTTGCATAGGAAACCCAAAACATAACTCTCATCCACATGGGCTCAGAACAAGTGCCAGGATTGCTGCACTGCTTGATACTGACCCACTAATTTATCCCAGAAGTCAAAGGAGTACTTCATTCTCCAGAGAAAGAAGTAATTACATGAGAGCTACTCTACATGTGCAATCCCCTAAAAGCTCAGGCTTATATTTAAAAATATTTACATTTATTAACGTAAATAATATACATACATATAAAATACAGATTTCTATAACCCTATTTATACGTTTAGAAGAGTTTAATTGAACCCTGAAAACATAACTTCCATTCCCTTCTCATTTGGTAGTATAAATTTAGTCAAGAACATATTCTACTGTATGCTAATTTACCACAATAGCCTCCCAACATTTTCCAGTAACACACCAGGCAATCCGACCGTCCATCAGGTTTTTGCTCTCTCACTCTCTCTATAGAGGGAGCAATGTGTGCAATGGAGGAAGAATTTTATGGAACCACACACGTGTAAGATGCTATGTTTGTGTAAGAAAAAGACAAGATTTAATAAACGTATCCCAAACTTATGATGGAAGGTGTGGAAACAAACTGGGAGTTCATTTTACATTCCCCAAACAGAACCCTCTGAAGCTCAACTTCTTACATGTTTCCTCTTCACTGCACAAGCTCCAACATGACAGAAGAATAAAATTATTGGGTTTGGCCTTCATTATTCATTTAGTTTTCTAAAGACTAGTTTCAGCCCACCGAGATCCTCTGAGATCAGAATCAACACCTCAAGCTGGATTCAGTGTTATGCCTAAAAGAAGCTGGGGTTGCAGGGGGAGATGCATCTGCAGCGGCACGTCCCTCAGGAACACCAGCCACGGCACTCGGTGCTCATCTGTTTCCTGAGCACAAGAACGTAACCCCCCGACATCCCGGCTGAGCCACGAGAAAGCACAGGAAGATCTGAAGGTACATCCTCATCTACGCACTGGGATAACATCTGCTTGCCAACTTAGAAACCAGAAAGCATTACTCAAAAGTTGCTACGTGAGGACTCTGCATCCACCAGCTATCCACATGGTTTATTTGTCAAGAAAGGAGGTTACCACATCATTCCCTCTGTCAAGGTATTTTCCTTGCATAAGGCCTTCAAGTGCTTAGGCTCTACCAGCTGCCCTGAGATACAGTCATCTCTAAGGCTCAGACTATGTTATTCAATACCTTATGACAGTAACTCAATTTAGTCAAGCGGTTGGTTAGTTAAGGGAACGCCCGTTCTCATATCACCAAGCCTAGCAGATCTGTCTAAATGACAGAAAATAAACAAACAAATCTACTTTATTTTATTTTGCTTTTGCAATTACTGTGGAGCTCTCCCACCTTCCCTGGTGCGCAGAAATATCTCCCCTTTCTAGACCATTTCTCCAGCAACCTTTTGATCTTCAGATTATTCAGGATCTGGAACAATTCACCAATAGAGAGGAAAAGCATGACATTTATATAATATTCCCCTATAACCTGTCAAGTTAGTCTGTGTTATGCTGGACATTTTATGTTACCTCATAGAATCCTAGAATTATCATTACATATATCTATGTAAAAATACCAGCTATTCCTTTAAAAATAGGATCTTCTCCATCACAGAATGGCACAGCTCAGTTTTAAAACAATCATTCACCTTGAAAGTCCACTGCTCCGTTATACCCAAATCAAGTATTTTTGCTAAAACTTGGAAATCTGACTGACACAGAGTATTAGGCCACTTTTCTATCTTTTGAACCGCAACATTTTTTTGTTGCTGGAATCATAAACGTGGTAGACGTTATCTCTCCAACACAAGGTTCTAGAGAGCAAAGACCTCCTTTCTGAATATTTGTAACTGTCTAACGAACAACCCTTATCACAGCCTTGCATTACCATAATGTGCATGGATGTTTTTTCCTATCATCTTTACCTCTGACCTCTTCCAAAAACACTAAATAAAAAAAATAGTTTTCTTTTGGCAGAATATATTTACCTGCATGCATGCATATCAATCATAGGGGAATTTGTCCCTCAGAAATGCCATCTGCTACTGGACAGACAAATTCATCTGATGATCACTGAGCCTTGGCATCTGAAGTGAATTTCTCTAGAGATTACTTAGTCCCTCTGCAATACAACTATCAGTCTACAACAGTATATTGCCTTTAAAAATAAACATTTGACCCATTACAAATAAAGAGTTTTGTATTACATTCTTAAGATTCATAAACAAGTTTGAGAAAACTGAAAACTACAGACAAGGTTATGTCATGCAACTAATGTAACCAAAGGTACCACTCTGCTGCACACCAAGTCACTTGGCAAAATTTTGTTAGTTTAGACTGTTACAAATATTAACCAGACATAACAGTTTAGGCATTAAATTTAATTAAAACCTTTCCTCTGTGGTTACCAAACAATAATCTTCACCATCAACTGCTACTCTCTCTACTTCTTCCAAACTACTCATTAGTTAAGGTGCTTCTCTATTCAAGATGATAAGCTGAAATTAGATTACCAACAATATTTATCTTCAGCTGTACTGTGGTTGCAAACTTCATCTTCAGTTGGCATCCTGGCCACCTGAAGTCAATGGGAGCGTTATGCTGGTTCATTAGAATTGCAATTACACCTTTGCTCTAATTGGCAGAAAGCTCATTGCTTACTAATCAAGAAAAGGAAGAGCAATCTCATCAGTTATGTATTCCACAGAAGAATAATGGAGAAAAACTCAGCAGGAAAGGTGTGTATCTGCAGGTTTATACATACAGAGGTAAGTCTGACACCTCCTCTTCAAAAGCGAGGTGATCCAAACACACTACTGGTGAATTAGCATAACTTTTAAAAGCCATTTTTATAGAGTCTTTGCAGGTGCAGGTCACTGATCAAGAAAGCACGTATAGTACAGCAAACATGCTTTGTATCTGACCATATGAATGCACAGATCGTACATCCTCTAGCTTGCCTGCACTTGTTAGGAAGTAACAGGCTCACTACTAGACCACTAGTAAGAGCTCTTAACTTACACACATCCTTTGTGTATTTAAAGATAGGACTTCAGGTGCATCCTTTCTTGCCTTCTTTATTTTTCGTGATATATCAAATTCACTAATACATTATTAAATGACAAGTAGAGCATGCTATAGTATAATCAGTATATTAAGTAATTACCTCCATTGGACTGAAGTTTATCATTAAGAGAAGGCAGACAGCATTCTACATTCTCTTTACATTCAGGCTATATCAGCGGGCACATATACAGATGGCCCTTTCCCAATCCAATAGTGCTGTCAAAGTAGGTCAATGAAGAACAAAAGAGTTTTAAACTATACTAATCCAGTGGCTTCAGCATCCTACAGAAATGACGGAGAAGGACTGTCAAAACTGTTGTGGTCACAGGACAAAGTTATAACTGTAAAGGTTAGAAAGCAAAATACAATGCCATGCCATCAAGTTCTCCTCCCCGCACCTTGCATATTACTCAATTATTTGGTCTCAGGGACTCTGGCCATAGTCAATTAATCGCCTTCAAGCAAATCTACTGAAGCAGCACTCCTGTGCGCCTTACTCCTTCCTCTGACAGAGACATTAAAGTATCAATCCTCAACATGAGACCTAACAATCTAGCGAGCTTTACACCCACTCCTGGTTCCTGTCATTTTCAGAGGATGTTACAGCTCGTTTCATTTTAGTATCAATGCTACCATTATCTCTCTTGTCAGAAGAGAGCGAAGGACCCAGCTCAGGCATTCCTTCAGCAGCAGAGGCCCTTCAGTTTGAGAGTGCAATTTGGTATTACTTCTTGACGTTTCTCTGCACTGCTCCTACCTTTGCCTGTTCATGGAGTTTCTCGCTATCATGTCTGTAATACTCCTTTCTGAAGCATGCCTCTTGCTTCTCTCAGTCTGCAGCTGAAGACCTTCTCCAGAACAGCCCCCAGCTTCTCCAAATGCCATCTATTTTTACCTAGGCGCTGCCGTCTCATTCCGGATGCTGCTAATTGGCCCCCTTAGTCACAACTGGAAAAGTAACCTAGTTGAGTAACTCTTTCTGAGCTGCTGCATTGAGGAATCTCTATGCCTCACGCTTGCATTAATTCAAATGAGGAAGCTTCCAGTAAATTTGTTCCCCTGTAAGATGAAGCCCAGAGTTTTATATCAATTAACCAGACTTTAGCCTCTAAGACTCTATAACAACTTCATTCACACACTTTTTTTAAAGTAAAACGCACATGCATTTTTAATACATGAGAGTTTTATGCATTTAAAGTTCTAAATCCTGTAAGGAAGCACGATGTAAAATAGGAGATAACTGTAGTACTAGAGATCAACTGTACTCTACCTATTCCTCAGTCTTTTTTTTTTTTTTTTCCACATATGACCTAGACCAAACTGTAAACTTGCAAGGATCTACTAAAAAAACAAAAAAAGACAGAAACACCATGTAAAGTTAGATTTTTAAAGAGTGAAACAAGTGATGACAATACACACATATAATTGACCCATTCTGAAACAGGTGTTTCTCCACAGACTTTTTTATATACATGACATAAAACAGCTGGCTTCACAGCTACAAAATGATGTTTCAGACAACTCAAGGAGACCTGATTGCCTTCTAATTACTTTGCTAGTGAAAAGTTCAATTGAAGCATCTTGGAATTTCCACCCAACTACTCTGCTTCTGCACAGTTACCAAACAAATTGGCATGAACAGGGAAAACAGATCACGAGGCAGACTAGTTAGGCAGCTTTTTCTAGGAAAACACTGGGAAAAGTAAATAACTAAATAATCTAAATTCATTCTAAATTACTTTTCAACCATTGTAATATTTTCTTATTCTACTAGAAAGGCAGATTTAAACGCTGAGTATTTAAAAGCCATCACTTCAGAAATATAGAACATAAATGAGAAAATTACCATTTTATTAAGCGAACTTGACTCATTTTTACTAATGAAGACCGCAATTATTTAATACTAATATAATGAATCCCTTCTAGAAATTCTGAGGTTACCACAGACAAACATAGCATGCTTTTTTGACAACATGATTGCAACTATCAGATGTCCTGAACATCATCTGTAAAAACTAAAAGCAGAGCTTTTCGACAGATTAGTAATCCTGGATTCAGTTAAATACTGGCAGGATTAATACTATTTCCTAGGACGAAAGAAAGATCCTGTTCCACCCCATAAAGACTGCATAGGCTGCCAAGAGTAAAGGGAAGGGCCTTCAGCTGTGGATAATTAAGAAACAGCCATTTAAAAAAATGGGATGTTTTGGAGAACACAGTATCCGGTAAAACAGTGGGGTACTTTTTCCATGTGGACCCAAGAGAACTTGAAATCATTTATTCTGCAAACGAGAAACTGAATGCATCTATGATGGTTTGTTTTGCTTAGAAAGAAACTTCTCTTCACTTGAAATGAAGGCAAAAAAGATCTGCTTCAAATGTGATTCTGCCAAAGAGAATGAACACGTACAGCAGACTGCAAAATCCTCGCCCTGCAAACCATCACAACCATTAGCCCTGCACATCCCTACTTCCCACTCTCACATTAGTTTTGTCTGGTTTGGCTGAGGTTAATTTTGTTTTTAAAGAAAGAGTTCTGGATGGCTGTGTACAACTTTGGTCCAGACCGAGGACACAAGTAATACAGCAAGATCTCAAGTTAATTATATTATAGAAAAGGTATGCACGTCTATTTGGGTTCAAATGTATGATACCTCAAAACCAATGAGGAATCCTTGCTTCCTATGACAGCTTGTGAGGGACAGTCAGTGCCTTGAGGGAGCAGTGAGCAGAGGGAGAACAGGCCTCCAGAGGACAAGCTGAGCCCATCACAGCAGCACCAAGCGATACCAGTCCTAGAACCCAGCTCCAGAGCATCCCTCGAGCATCCCTCAAGCATCCCTCTCACTCTTTCTCCAACTCCCAAACCTCACGTGGAAAAATGTAGGTGTGTTTCTAGCTGTGGACATAACTATGTTGGGACAGGACATGGTTATTCCCAGTTCCATACTCACATTCTCCCTGGGATGTTCATGCATAGCCACAGTAGTTTTTGCACAGACCAAGGCCTGACGGCTATTGATCATTTTACAGAAGGCTCCTCTCCTCCGATCTCTGAGGTAGATGTGGCAGGCAGGTGAGTCAGCCACAGAGCTACAATGATCTGTTACAAGCCTAGAGACTCACGGGATCTCTGGTGGTACTGAGCTCCAGTCAGCCCAAGTGCCCTGGGCTGGGCTCAGCCGCAGGAGACGACACCACTGACCTTCCATGGCATGCACGATTTCCATACCCAGCACGATTCCCTCCTGGCTTGGACTTGGAAGTCCCTACTGCCCACGGGGCTTTTCTGCCATTTCAGTGTCATCTCCTGCACTCAACCAGGCCTACCAGAGATGGATGAGCTCTCCTAGGTTGTTTGTCCTCACTGCAGAGCAGCCCAGTTTGTCTTCTCTCACTGCACACCTGGACACACAAGTTTCCTTGGCCTAATGTGAGGTTTTGATCAGGACACAGCAAGGCAAAGGAAACAAAAAAAAGGCTGCTTGCGCAATGAAAAGGAAAATGGCAGGTTCTTCTGCTTTGGGCACTACTCTTCCCACTACAAGATAATCCTTCCTTGAGGCATTGGCATCACCTTAGGGCACTCACGGTGCAAATATTTACCCCCAGTCCTCCCTTCAATAGCTCACATCACCTAAAAAAATATCAAATTATTCCAAAATTCAACCAGCTTGTAGACAGATGCAAATTTATGCATCAGTATTTTTGATTAAACAACTTGTAAGGCAAACAAAATTGTATCATTGTACAATAGCATGCTTCACCTGTTCAGGAATAAAATTTTATTACCATTTCTCCACATCCTCACTATCTCCAAGTAACAGCATACTACGTAATCCTTGAACTTTCTTCTTCCAAAGTTACGAAGTGCTCAGAGATTAGAAAGTTGGGGGCAAGTGGTTTAGATACTAGAGTAAGCTCAGATACCACAAACAGCTTGCCTGCAGTAGCACTTCCCTCCTCTCACTTGCAGAGGAAATCAGCTCAAGCAGAGCCCTCTCCGTTGCTCTGTACCTGGCTGGGTTTTAGGGAGCTCTAATTCCCCCCCCAACCACACTGCACCTGATACAGCCCAGCTCCTCTGATACAGATATAACAGGTCTGTCCGGTTCCTCTCTGCTTCCTCATTCTGTCACTGAGCAACAACTTCCCTCGGTTTTCCCCCTTCCTTGATCATCCTGCCTTTTCTTGTCACTACTTAGCAAGCTGCCGTTAACCCTTCACTTTTGGGTAGGTCTAAGATAACAATCATAGGTTATTTTCTTAATCTAAGTAATGAACTCATTGAAATCTGTAGGAAGAATTTTAGAACTATTTGAAAATGTTCAGGTAAAAAAAATAAAACAAAATCTGATTACTAGAATGTCTGAATTATTATAATTGAAACTCCTAACATTTTCTGAATGTCCAAGGAGTGGAATGCACAGGCTAACAGGAGGTGTACAAAATTCCCACTGGACTGGTACTTTGAAATCAAGCTTCTTTTTTCTTATGCCTAATAAGCAATGCTGGGGTCCTTTCTTAAACCAAACAGAAACACAGTATTTTTTTCCTATGGAAATATTTAAGAATAGATGACTGGTACAAAAGCTTCTGGATTTGTAACTTTCACATAAAAACTTGGAAACCTGGAATTCTAACTTGTTTTAAAAAAGTCAATTTTACCTTTATTCTGCACATAATTCTCTACCTCCCAGCTGGAGGAGAACCAGCTCAGGCCCTGGCATGTTCAATGACAAATTCAAAACTTGTCTTAACTTCAACAAAAAGATGTGCAAAAAATAAAATACACTGCAATCTCTCTTTTGAACTAAAATACAAATACAGTCCCTCTTAACATCCTTCAACACAGATCAGCCCTTATCTTACTGTTACCACATTAACACAAGCCAGAGTAACACAGACATTAACACACGCCTCCCTTTACGTGCCTACGGTTCAAATACTGAACCTGATTCAGCAATCCTGAAATCCTTAATCAAGCAAAGTGTTAATATAATCAAATTAGACTTGTTTCTGAGTAACACAATAACTGGTCTTAACTCTGAAATGCAGGAAAAACCAACAGCGTGGAGATTGATCCTACACCTCTTCAGATTTTAGGGCTCTCAAAGTTAAAAGAATTCTGAATATAGGATCAAGTTATAAGTTGATCTAATTTCTACCAACTGTCTCATAAAGCTCATCATACATCTGTAAATACAAGTCAAATAAAAGTATCATTTTAAAAAAATAATGATCAGTTTTCCTCTGAGTCCACTGCTTTGCTACAGCATGCATAGACAGAATATTTTTAAATTATACCTGTCAATGAAAGTTTACAGCTGCTAAAGAAAGCCGTCTCAAGTTACAAACCAAAAAGCATCCTACTCAAAACTTAGAACATAAACCATAAACAACTAGAAAAAGCAAACAAATAACAAAAAATCCACCGAAAAAGCCCCAATACCGTATCCTTTGATTATATATGAAAATTTCACAAGTAGTCACTCAAAATAGTATCTCGTGAAATCCATCTTTTAAGTATATAAGAAACTATATAAAAAATAAAAATTCTTATTTTTTTCAGACCTCTCCAACTTGAGGAACCTTACCTTCATTACATCCACAAGATGAGTATAGCTTCTTTCCATCAATGTAGCACTCTAAAGAACATCCCTCCTTTTAACCCGAGAGCTTACTGAAGGCATGCTTAAAAGTCCAACGCTAGCCTATAGTCTAATTCACTTGTCTAACGAGTGAATTATATTCATAACTGGATGGTGATTAACACTAAACAACCCAACACTCACACAAACAGCACAGCAAATCATTCTTTTCAGCCTGCCAATCGCTGAGGTCAAAACATTCATGCTTTTAAGTCAAATTACAATCAACTTCCTCCCCACCCATTCTATTATTTGTTATTCATGCATTGACAAGAGCATGGAAACCACTTCACAAAAAATCATGGGTATCTTGGAAGAACCTACACTACTTAAAGATGAAACACCATTTAAAAACCAAGAGAAGGAAAAGGCTTCTTGAATTTTAAAAGACAAGCACAAACAAAAAAAACCCCAATCAAACAAAACCCAACCAAACTTATTTTCCCCTTTCATTTGTTTTAGATACTTGCTTTTATCATCTCATCATTTTATCCGTTACAGTGCCCCCCCAACTACAACCACCTTCAAAAGTTATCCAAAGATAGCAACACTTTGAATTAGCGATCCACAAGATTCAGTGATAGTCTGTGAGAAAATGTTAGGTTTAGATTTTAAAATTGTAGTTGTTAACAAAAAAAAAAGGCAAAACAAAGAAAAATACTATTTTATTTCCATTCAAATTCATGCTATAGCCTCTCTTTATCTTTCTAATCTATGTTAATGTCCAGGAAATTGTTTGCTTATAAATGAAGTATTTTCTAATAAAATGTTAGCAACCTCCTTGAAATACTACTTTTGACAGCAGCAACGGCATACAAGACAATGTTCCTAAAGACTCGTAAGAGCTTAAGTTTTTCATGGCGGAAACTCCAAGTAATACTGCTGACACACATTTCTGAACCCAGGAGCGCCCTCGGTTTCTGCTTACCCACCCTGGATCTTTAAAGCAGCCGTGACGTAGGTGCAACAGCCATCGTCCGGTGCGGAAGGCAGCTCCCAGGCTGTTTACTGTCTCAACTTCACTCCAGTTGTCGTGGATAAACACACGCTGTCCAGTCCTTTCATTATCTGCATAATGCCAGCCTCTTTGATTACTGGACTGTAATACCAGTGCCCGAGTGAGCTTTCATTCCTGAATTATGGCCACACAAAACAGGACCGGGGGAGTGCCAAACAAGATGATTAAGCAGTAAAATATGACAAGGCATGAATTATACTATTAATATTCCTATCTATCATTAGCCACAGAAACAAGGGTTTTGTGCAGCCAATAGCAACCACGTGTAAAGAAAGTTCTTCCACTTTGACACGCTTTCAAAATAAAAGCAACTATTTATTTTGAGTAATTTTATTCTTCGATTGCTTTGACACTGAACTGTATTTCAGTATTTTACAAATTACTTCCTTTTTCAAACTCTACCTTGAAACAACGTTGGGGGAACTCTTTTAAAAAGGCAGGCTCAAATTACAACCCTTTATTTGCAGAGAATGAAAGCATAATCATTTTTCAACAAGATATGCTGAAGAGCTTTCATTTCAGCAATTCACTGCCTGTATTGAAATATGTATCAAATCTCCACAAATTTTGGATTCATCAGCATATTGTTTTTCATTTCCCCAAATTCATTTAAAAAAATAAATCAAAAAGTGAGTTTTAAGGAGTTTGTATAAAATAGCCATGAAACCTCCTCTTTTTTTTTTTTTTTTGTTAAATCACATCATCAGCATCTCTGAGGTTTCACTCCTTTTTGTACAGGCAGCCATTCCCTTCTACCTTCAATGATCTGCTTGACTATTTTGAAGACATTTGTTTGGAAATGGGAAGGGAAACTACTAAGAAAAGTTAGTGTAAGGACATGCAACACATCACAGTAAACTACTGTATGTTGCACTACAAAATTAGTGGAAAAAAGGTAACAGAAGTCCACACAGAGTAACTTTTTGGCTCTGTAAAATACCACTTCACAGTATTGGGAGAAGTTGTTCAGCATTTTGACCCAAGGAAGGGAATACCAAGCAAACATACAAAGCATTTGCCACTGAACTGTTTTCAGTTGACAATGAAGATCACAAATGTGCGTAGTACCAGCACTCTTCCCAGCAGTAAAGAAAGAGAGGAGAAAGGCCATGTAGCAATAGCTGCGCTACGGGCAGGCAGAAGGAAGTGAGAAAATAGAAGAGCTTAAGGAGGATCGCAGTTTAAAATTGTTTTAAATCTACAGCCCTACTTGAAGCTGGTGAGGCTTGCTAAAAAGTGCTAATGAGAAGAAACAGATCTGGTGAAGCAAAAAAAAAAAAAAAGAACTTTGGATTTCTGTTAAAAAAACCCAAAAACTAAAAACACAGCACACTACTCTTAGGAAGAAAAAAATAATTGTGCATAATGGAAATGATAAATTATTATAATGAATTTAAAAACAGAATAATTAATGTTAAAGTTTTATCACTTTTAAAAAAAATATCTGATTGAGAAGGAAAGGACTTCACGCTCAAGATGAACCAATGAAGCGACAGTGCTCCAGTCTGGATCATACCTGAACTTCACGAGGCTGCATCATTACCTTTAATTGAGACTTTTAAAAATGTTTGTGACAGTCTGTGATTTTCGAAAAGAAAAACAAAATGAATTCAATCAGATTTGTTTCTGTTAAAATAAGATTAGAGCAATCTTTCAGTTACTTAGCTGTAATAAAAGCAGTGAATCTTAAAGAGTTTGTATAGTGTTGTATTTAATTTTTATCTCGTTTTTCTCAAACCAAACAAGAATAACATTTTCAAAGACTGTCATTTTTATGCTGTATTACTCACAAGACATCAATTTAAAAGAACACTGAGAAATAAAAAGATTCAGATTAAAATCATCCATTAATTTTCAATGCCCAATTTGAGATATCCTGATTTTTCTGAATGTTTACATAGCGCTGTGTAGTATTCAGGACTAGTTCCCACCAAGTTCACTTGCATTTTGAGTCATCATCCATTCTGTAAATCATGACCGGTGTCTCAGGCTGAGCAGCAAAAAGAGCAAGCAGTTCTGAGCAACTAGCAGAGCATCACCCAAGATACACAGAGCAGAAAACAACAGTGTCTAATTTCTCCAAGGAAATATCCAACTCATCTAACTCAAGAAAGCCTCACTTTTCTTTCCAAATCCCTTACTGCCTTTCCTTCAAAGCTTCTGAAATGGCTGGGGTCTTACAGCTGCAGATTTAGAAAAATACAAGCTGGAAGGGGCTACCACAGCAGATGATCTAACAGGCCCTAAGATTTCCTAATGGAGCAACCCTCCATGAATTAAGTCTGGTAACTTGTTTTCAACTAAAATATAACTTTTCTAACAGTCGTGACTCTTCATTTGGAAGCGCACAAACAGAGGATCTAACATCACTTCAAATAGTTCCTGCCAGCACATATTTTTCCTCATCATTAGAAACGCGTGCCTAACTTCTGGCTTTATAGCCAACAATGCTAATTCTTCTTGTATTTGACCAGTATTTTCTCCCCATAAAAAAACTATGGCCATATCTGCTCTCAAGCTTTTTGATAAACTATTCAAACAGATTTTTTGTTTGTTTTAAATTGCATTGCATAAGACATTTTCTCTGCATCTTCGATCATTTAATGGGTTTACATCTCTCTTTCTCCTATAGCTTCTTCAAGCTCTCTAGAACTACCTCAAAGGAGGTTGTAGTGAGGTGGGTGTTGGTCTCTTCTCCCAAGTAACCAGTGAAAGGACAAGAGGAAATGGTCTCAAGTTGCATCAGGGGAAGTTTAGATTAGATATCAGGAAAAATTTCTTCATCAAAAGAGTGGTCAGGCATCGGAATAGGCTGTCCAGAGAGGTGGTGGAGTCACCATTCCCGGAGGTGTTCAAAAAACGTGTAGATGTGGCACTTCGGGACATGGTTTAGTAGACATGGTGGTGTGGGTCGACAGTTGGACTTGATGATCTTAGAGGTCTTTTCCAACCTTAAGATTCTACGATTCAAGTATGCCAAGGCCCAGACCCCGTGATGCATCTTACCAGTGCCACCAACAGAAGTAACACCGATCCCTCTGTCACACCTAAGAGGAAACAAATCATCCTCATTTGCTCTGTGAGGATGACACATGCACACTCTGGTTAATAACAGAGGCTAAAATGCCTGATCATTCTTAATTATGATAACCTTATCTAGCTGTTACACACAAAATAATCTTTCACTGTCTCAGAACTCTGCCAAATTTGGGCTGGTATTCATGGCCAAAGCAAAAGGCTGATCCGGGGCACAAAAACCAGTAGAGAAGTTCTAAAGCAACCATTTCACATAGGCAAAAGTGCACTCTTTCAGAACGAGTTTTTTAGAAATTCTACAAGAAAAATTGGAAATTTATGAAACTGTGTGTACAGAAATTTTAGCCATGTTACTGTATAGTGTAGTAACAAACAAAATAGTAAGCAAACAAGAACATATTTAAGAAAACTGAAAAGCCCTTTCTATCAGAAGCAGAACTAGTAGCTGAGATAGATCAACACAGACTCTGTGAAAAAAGCCTTGCTATATTTTTGCCTCACTTTTAAAGAGAAAAGTATGTTTTTCTTTCAAATATTTTGCAGAAATCTCTTAGGTTTTAGTTAAATTTGGCTACAATTAAACGATCATTTCTGAAATAATTACGCCATAGAAAACTGCATTTACCATTTAGATTCAATCAAGAGATTCTTGTTCACTTGAATATTATTTTGTGGCTCTGTGTGAAGAGGTATGGGTGGGACATGCTGAAAAGGTTGGGGTTTTCCCCCCAGTTTCTACAGCAACTGCTAGAAGCTTTAGGCACACAAAATTAAAACTATTCCAAAAGTACAGAACATTTATCACCTCTTTTGACTTTTTTCCAGGTTAAGTATCAAATGTGTTCTACTGGAAACGCTTATACCCACACGTGTGCAAATCTCAGCTTCTGAAGCATAAATATCTCCATTGATTTTAACTATTTAATGACCCAGCACAGAGATCCTGTAATCAACTCTCCCCATGGAACAGGTCATAAAGGGAACCGCACTCAGAAATTAATTACAAGTTCATACTCCCTGCTGAAGTTAACTACCCCCGTCCTGAGCAATGGCTTCCTTAAGCCTTTTCTCTACCTTTAGGCATGCAGCGCAACAGCTTCGCACAACTTTTTTATCTACCCTCTCCACCCGCCAAAAGAAAAAACAAACCAGAAATACTGGGGTAGCTCATTTCGTACATCCCACACAACATCTCAGGTCAGATATGATATGGCTAAAGAGGGTTTAAACTCTGCTTGGCAACAAGGTGAGAAACCAGGCAGGACAGGTCCCAGGACTACCCAAGCTGCAGAGGAGGCCAGTGCAAGGATGAAGAAGGTGCAGATGAAGGAAGCTTCTTCTCTCAAGCCATACACACAGCTCTGCATGCACCCAGTAGAAATTCAGGCCCAGTCCCACCACCTCGCTTCTGGCCTCCTTATGGCGCTCTCAACAGTTTGTAGCGCAAAACAAATCCTTTAGGTAATTTTTCACAGTGTTACAGCTTAGAAAAACCTTAATAGCAGCAGATACACTGAGCTTTCTGAAAACTTCAGAAGACAACACTCCACAGCTTTCAGCTTAACTTACATAATCAGAAACAGTATTACTCCCTTTAAAAAGGAAAGCCAAAATGTTGCATAAACTGACATAATTAACCAAAAAATTGTAAGACAGGTGGGAAGAGAAAGAAGGGCTTGGGTTGGATTTTTTTCCCCTCACATCAACACTAGCAAAATATTTGTGGCTGAATTAATTTATTTTTTTTTTTACATTCAACACAAACAGCAAATTACATCCAGACAATAAGTACATTTTTAAACCAAAACTCCTCTGTCATATTTTTCCCAGCAATTCTTCCAGTCATTAAATGTTTTTTAGGCAAACGTACTAAGCAGCTGCTTAATATTTTCAAGTAGTTTTGGTCCAGGTAGCATCTGCCAACCTCTTAGCTACATTTAGTATCCTCCCACAGTTGAAGCCTAACAGACTCCTCTATTGAGACTTAAATCAGCAGCCTCTTTGTCTCCATGCAACTGCTCTTTTACTGAAAATGGTGTGGCAGCACAGAAAGCACAATATGAATTTAAACACTGAAGCTGGTAGAAAACTTCTTGTTGCCTAAAAGGAAAAAAATGCAAATTCCCACTTATTTCCTCACTGGAAAACATAAAATGCAGGCCCTCCCTCCAGCCACGTAGGTGCTATCACCGTAGCACGTGCAGGTGTAAAACAGATATTTCAGTGTTCAGATTCACTTGCTGCCCTGATAGCCAGTTCCCATCCCTTCCAAGGAATGGATTAGATTCAGTCATTTTTAAGGGCAAGTAGCAAACAAGCACCATGCTCCTTTACACTGTATCTTTTTGTTCTATAAAGGAAATCCCTATTCATGTAAACAAGCTTCCCTGCAATTTACATCTCCTTGCAGGATTCACAGAAGTTATACAAATGTAGAATGCTGAAACTCCACATTAATTCTGTTTAGCATTATAAGAATGTGGGTTTTTCAGTGTTATGCACATTCCTAATCATTTGTAAGAACAACAAACATTAGGACTGATGCACCAGGTTTACTTAACATTGCTGATATTCATCTTCTTCTAAAATATGGAAACAGGAATGTTTATATTTAACACCAACTACTTTAAAATATATTAGTATTGGTGGTGTTTGAACCCAAGTTTGCTATGTAGCATGGCTTCATTAACAAAAATTCATGCTGTGCAAGATTGCCATTTAACATGTTCACTATCCCCACCCCCCAAACCCAAAGCCTGGTAAAATCAGATTATTTGTCACTAAGTGAAATGAGAAATCCATCCTCCCCTGACAAATGGTACCTAATACCTTGGTAATAGACAAACACAGAAATCTGACCTTTGACAACTTGTTTTATTTACCTTTCTTCAATTGCTATCAGTTACCAAAACATATGAAAGCAACAGTAACTCTTGGGGGAAAAAAATTCAACTGTATTTGCATCTAACATTTCAATACTCACCTAATAAAATACTCTACCTGAAATGTACACACAAAAATAGTAGTTTTAAATAAAGTCTGTTTGGGGTTAATTAAAAAAAAAAAATCTTTGAAATTTTGATAGCTGATTGTTGATGACTGCTCTTCCTTTATTCTCCTACTTGAAAATGTATAGTTTATCAAATCCATCAAAATAGACACCCCCAACAGCACCAATAATTTTGTTGAAAGGTCACATTTTGCCTATTAATAATACATGTAGGCTACAGGCAATTTTTTCTAAAGTTTTTCTCCTCCATTATTCTAACGAAGCAATCACAACAGAAGCTCTCTGTGCAACCCTTAACAAAACCAGCACAGTACATTGTCAAAGGCACTACTAACCAATACCAGGACACACTCATTCTTCCAAGAACAGACTTACAAACACAAGTGTGCAGGCACACACATCCCCCTCCTTGAACCCACAGCTAAATTTGTTCCAGGTTAATGCAGCCATTCAATCTCGAGTGGTTAACACTAAGAAATGTGCACTCTGGCTTCTACCTTAGTCATGCATAGAAAGGTAAGCATTTTTAAGTTCAATTCGACTTCACACAATAGCCATAAACAATCAAAAAAAAATAAATCTATTCCTTTCCCTTAACATCGTAGGAGATGTTTAAGATTAACCAGGTGGTAAATTCCTTCGTAATTTTATCATGCTTACAGATATGAAATACTGTAAAACTTCTTTGTTACTTATTATTTGTTCATTCTGCAGGAATGAAAATATGAGTAAGTACTATTTAATTTTCTTAATGAGTTATTTCTTCTATCCGGTATTTGTCAAAATCTATCAATACTGACCTCAGAAATGGAGTTAATCTTCCCAAACTTTATACCCTTAAATTCTATCTATCACCCTATATTCTCCCCTATTCCAAAGATGTAGTTCTGTAAGAGATAAAGTGATTAAAGACATATTGAGGATTATAGATTATGCAGTTAGAACAAACACAGGCAAGTATTTCAAATAGCTGACCCTACAGAAAGGAATCACATTCTGTTCTCAAGATGATATACAAAAATAGAAAGCACATTCCACTAGGAAAATATTTACTTAATAATTTATCATTTAAGAACTACTACTGTAGAAAGTAAAGTATAAAGACAGCATATTGAAACCAATGTGAAGATATATAAGCAATTATTATAATACAGCTTCAATTTCGATTGTGATTGGATTTACCAAGTTTATTCTATGCCAGCATGAATCACACTTTGTTTTCCCTGAAAGTCCTATGTTTAAAACTGATTCAAATTTTTTTTTTTGATAGGAGAGGCTGAGACACACAGTACTGCCGAAAAGTCTAGAAATAAAAGGATAAAAATCTCAAAGTATCCAACTGGAAAGAAATGCCAGTGAGATACAAGAATCAATTTAGTCCAGACATTAATAACTTCCTTAATGATCTATATGATTAAAATAGCATACAGATAACATCTTCTGAGGATATTAAATAGGGAACTTTGAGTAGCAGCAAAGTCAGAAATAATACAAAGGAACCTAAGCAAATTCCTTACATGGCCAGAAAATAAAGTGAAATTCATTTTGGAAAAAACACCAACCAATACATCTGGGAAAAACAATCCCAAATATAGATACTCAATATGGACAAGAAACCTGGGAAACAACAATGCAGAAAAACTGCATTAACCACAAATGCAGCATGAGCTCAAAAGAGGGGGAGGCACTGTCTACCTAGCCACTGAGTCTAGGAATGGGGGTAAGGCTGAATTACTTCCCTTTCACCCATTTGACTCCTCTCCCGAAATGAAGCACATGCAGATGGGCACTCTATTCAACTATCTTTGCTGCAGCTCTGCACACAAGATAGGTCCTGTTGCTCAAAACATTTAAAAGTACATGGACAAAAATATTACCAAGTACTGAATGCTTTATGTAAAAAGACCAACTGTAATGAAAAATTTCTGCTTTATTATTGTATATGATATACTGTTGTAGAGCTTTCCCTTATATCTGAAATATCAGAAGTTTTTAATCCAGAAGTATAATACTTATACAAAACCAAATAAACATGAAAATATGTTCATTTGCAAACCATTTGCTTTTTATTGACCATGAAGTTTTGGCACATTTCACCACAACTGAAATAACTTTGAAGATGTTGGCTCTCAAATGAATTTTTGCTGCGATGCAACGCCTGTTCATGCTAGGATCAACTCTGCAAAACAAGGGGAGACCAACGATGCACTCATGTCAAATGAGGTCACCTCAGAATCTATTCTGAAGGTCAATCCTCCTCTCTGCAAAATCCTTGATTAAGAAAGTTTCTGCAACAGGAATGACTGTTCCTTGCCAAGCAGGAAATAAAAGAAACTTGCTTAGAGATAATTCAAAACTTGCTTCTAGCCATTTCTGTTTCTAGATATTATGGCATTCTTTCATTAGGAGAATATCCTGAAAAATTCAAGAAAAATACTTTTACATTGCTAGTATCAATTAGAATCTCTCCAATTCCCTTACACTCTCTCAGAACCAGCCCAGAAGCATATGCAGAAATGCTAAGAATGACTTGTGTTTTGTGGGGGTTATTTTTGCTTTTGTGGAAGGGCTGCTTTGGGGTGGGGATGTTCCCCTCAAGTGTGTTAGCTGGAAGAATCTGTCCCACTTGAGATTTAGAGATACCTGAACAAAACCTTAAACTTGGCCCTTCTTGCCCAAGCAGCAAGGTGCTCCAAATGCTGTTTGTTGATCGTGTGCATTAGTTTAGGGACAACAGGACACTGAAAGAACAGGAAGAGGAACAGACATCCTGGGAAATTCAACACATTTCTGCTGCCTTTGGAATTTCCTACTATTAGGAGGAGACAAAATATTGAGATCACTGAGTCTGTAGTTGTCTTTTTCTTAAAAGACTGCATCTTTTTTATTTATTATTTGGGGCATTTATTTGTTTTTACTGAAATTAAGGAAGAGTGAGAAATTTCACTCCGTGACCTGAAATTTCACAGTTAATGGAAGGATGGGGTAAACGTAACCTCAAGCATTTTGTTCCTTTCTCCTCTCTTGCCAGTACTCCTTTTGACTCATCACAATAAAGTGTCTAGAATTTTTCCAGGAGCCTTTTCACTGCTTAGCTCATGCCTAACCCACAGTATAGATCCCATTTGCTCCTTTCTTAACACTAAGGTATTCACTGCAGTTCTTTTTATTTGTGGCTAGCGAGATTTAATCTGGCAGCTCAGGTGATATTCTAAAGTAGTTTACAGCAACGAACGCTTTTTTTTTTTTTTTTTGCTTTGAGTTTATGGCATCCAAAATATAGGCTAACAACCACCTTGATATGCTGTCTCTTCCTCTACATCTACATTTCTGCTCCCCCACCTTTACCACCCAACATACCCCAAGACAATTGCACTGCTTTTCCAAGAGCCAAACCCAGGTGCCAGAACATTAGCCACAATCTCAATCACTTAAAACAGACAATTCTGGAGCTACCTAATCTTCTCAGAAGGATTAATAACCACTTCTCTCCACCATCCTTTCTAGTCCTAAAAAGAGAAACTAGAGTGGCTTTTAATCTTGAAAAAAATACCTGTTAAGTCTAGGTTTTGCCAAAAGCAGATACAGATTTCTACTAAAATCCTCTATTAGAGGCAAATCACAGCCGGGGCTGGTTTTTTCTCTCTCTTTGCCTTGCCTTTTCACCCTTTTTGCACTTTTTAAAGATGAGTAGAAATTTCAACCACCGCACTTTCTTAGCATTGGTGGGGAAGGAGGTTTCATTTCTTCTAATAATAAGCAAGAGGAGGAAAAAAGAAAATAAAAATAAAAATCAAGAGAATGCATAGAGAAAGGACAAGGAAAATTATTGCATGAATAACAGAAAGGGAAGACTGCCTTGCAGTGAGGTCTGATTACTGCAACAGAGGCAGGATGGGGCTGGCATGCTCTTCACAGGGTGGATCTCCATCCTGACAGGTCTAGTCTTGTCTCCAGAAGTGCAGACAAATCACCGCTGTAACACACTGATGGAGCTTAAGAAGATGAACAATTTTTTTTCTTTATAAATATAGATAATTTTATTATATTGAGATTTTCAATAACCTCTGCAACCCACTGCACCTGGAGTGCTTGTTTTTACATGTATGAGTGAGTTTTATCACCCTCTTGTGGAAAAGTAAGTGAATTGTATCCGTCAGAGGCTATAGGAAGTAGAAAGTAGGAGTAAGAAAGGCAGTGATAAAGAACAAGCAAAGAAGAAGAAAGGAGAAGTATAGGCTGGGTGGAATAAAGGGACAGTGAAGGAGGACCAAGATGACTAGTAACACAGTACCACCTCAACTTCTTCAAAAAGCTATCCCAAAAATGTTATTTAAGAACACCAAAGACAACAAGCTGCCAAATTTATTCTCCCTTAGTAACACCGGCGATATGCAACAAATAACTTCTGTTCTCTACAGTGATTCAAGTACTGTCTCAGCTGTAATCACCATCTTTTGCACCTTTGTTTCCACATACAGGGGAAAATACATTCTCTATAAAGACACAAGGTTAACTGTTCAAAACTTGTCAGAAAACACTCACACATAAATTTTCTTATTTAAAACCAGTCTGTATATAACATCTGTGCCCTGCTGTTGGAATGTGAAAACGGAGAGCACATGAGCTGAACTTGCAAAGAAAATTAATGGAAGTTTATCATTCACATTACATCCTACTGGGTAACATAAAAGAAAAATCAGAATATTTAATTCCTCTCAAATCTGGAATCATCCTTTCCTCAGTTTCTGACTTGCAGTAGTCTTCCTTTACAACATAATCCATATGTTGACAATGACAATATATTCAAAACCTTGAAAGCAACAAATCCACTGCCACCTGTGTTTTAAAATTAGACAATCCAAATTTGGTACAAGCATACACAAAAAAGCCAAGAAGTCACGATAATACCTAATTAAACTCATGATACTGCAAAGAGGCACAGAAATCCCCAACAACAAAAGGCCAGCTCAGATCAGGTAGATATCACAAGCATGGTGAAAAAGTAAGAGATTTCACACAATGTACCCCTAAAATTTCCTGAAAATCTTCCAGGAATCCCATAGAAAGCTATAGACCATATCCAACACAAACCACATTTCTTCTTAATGACACTTTTTTCTGATGCTCCTCAAAGAGAGTTAGAAACCCATTAAAAATAACAACTCTAATGACAGATCTTCTTAACCTTATGATAAAAGAATACCTAAAGAAACGCTTCCCTCCTGTTACACAAACTGCATTTATACCTAGCCACTATTCACTATGAAAAGCACAAAATGGATAACTATGCAAGTTACATTTACTTCATTGTTTTAATCAAAATCTGACAGTAAATTACTTCTCCAGAAAACATACAATTTCAGTTTAACCTGATTCTTCATGAAGGTATCTGATTTTTCTGAATAAAAATTACTGTATCTCAGTACTTAACCACTATCTCCAACTGAGGGGTCAAGTCCTAAAATTAATACTTTTACCAGTAGGTACACAGTTATCTGCATTTATTCATCATCCCTGAGATACCACTGATGATTTACTTTCGCTTCTGCAAAATACCCATCAAGTAAGGAAGACTAAGTCTGGAACTGAAGTTTTGCAACAGATACATCTTTTTAAATTCATAAAAATCTTCGAAAAAGAAAGTCATTATGCACAAACTTTTATAATCAGAATAACAAACTGTTTGCCTCCACCTCTCTCATAACTTGGTCAGTTCTGAAGTCCAACATTAAGTTACTAGTACAAGCTCTTCGGATCAGGGACCACAAGAAGCTACTGTTACACAAGAGCTAGCAATGATGTTCAACAGACTTTAAAGCAATCTGCTATTCTATTTTTTCTTTTAGGAAGCTACCCAGAAAGGGTCCCTTTCACCTTCTCGCCTTCTGCCAATTTAACCAGGTACATCGACTCTGTTATATTTTGTTCCTTCTCTGCCCCAGACTCTTGAAGGTGCTAGCGGAAGGACTGTGCACTTTACATGCAATGAAAATACCACAGTTAAGAACCTGTCATACAGATTGGAAGGGAAAAAATAGTGGTAAAAATTAATAAAGGGCATAAATGCAAAATAATTATCTTTTTAGTTAAAATGTATTAATAAAAACATCATAAAATGTTAAAAGTGTTTTAAAATAAAATTATATTACATACTTTGTTTTCAAGCAATCCAGCTTAATATAAGAGAGTTAATATCAGATATACTGTGACTTGAAAAAGCAACAATCTACACGAGACTGAAAAAATACACTGTTATATTAAACAAATCTAAGTATACATACATTTTTAAAATTATATGCATGTCACTATCGATTGGAAAAACCTACTGGTGAAAAACCTTCCATTACTATAAATCATTATTACTCCTGATCAAAACTGATTCCCCTACAGCTTGAGTTCACGACTTTGTTCAAAAGAGACAATTTTTTCAATCAAGTGCAACAACTAAGGGCACAAAAGTATTTTACTCTGGTTCTTTGGACAGCTCCCTTATCTTTTGAAAATGCTTGATGAAGAACCTCAGACTGTAACTGCAGCAATTTTTCTGACTTTTTTTTTTTTTTTAAGCAGAAAACCACACGTACAGAAGCTACCAACACTATGTAAAAGTTCACCACAATTTCATTTCTGCTGAATTAACTGTTTGAGAGGACACAGGATCAAGCACATCACTAAAAATATGAAGGTTTAAAAAAAATCAAAAGGGGAAGGTGAAATGTTTTTAACAATCTGGTTTACACTGTGGCCCTACAGACACTTGCCTCAGCACAGATGAGAGGCAGTACACTGTGGTGTATGCTTGGGAATTTCTCGAAGAAGCTTGGCCACCAGAAAAAAACCTCATGTAACTGCACCCGCCACAAAGACTGACACTTAGAACCAGCTAGGTTTCAAACTAAGATAAAGGCCTGCAATATCCTTCTGAAAGATGACTCTGGTATTTTTTCTAACATTTTCCTTAACCTTTTAGGAAGTAACATGTGCTCATTTGCTGATATTTCTGAATTAGACAGTTACCAAGATTACATGGCCCCACCACTAATTCATAAATGCCCAATCCTACCAAAACTCACTGAACTCAGCGAGTCCTCTCGTCTGTTACTTCTAAAGATTTTTGCCTGATTGAGCCAAAGAAACAGTAATAACTTGAATGAAAAAAATGTAGGTGAAAGGAAGTTACCCTGAATCTAAAAATAGTTTTCTGTCCTCCTCCCACTCCCCAGAAAGCATAAATGAAAGTGCTCTTTTCTCAGGAAGGCAGTAGCTTACAACGGCTGAATGCGGAGGGACTGCTGCCTTACCGTAAAGCTTTACCAATGAAAGACGTAGTATCCCATTCTAAGTACTGAATTTTAAAAACAGAACAGAAAATTAAATAAGCTCAAAACCTAAACTTTATATATGACATTAAATACATATATAATTTATCTTTTATACACAGATGTATATTATACGCATTTAATATGTGCAAACACAGATTTTATAAATACACACATAATTCCAGAGATACGGAAAATGTACCTTTCACAACAATAAAGCTCCATATCATAACCAATTATAAAGGCAGCACTATATTTCAACAATCATGTATACTATATAGAAATAATTGCATGGCTAAACCAGAACTTGTATTTGTCAAAGGTACTTTGGGAAAGGAATATAAAGGAGGTACTTATTACAGAAACAGGAGTTTCTATTACAGAGCTGTAGGGTCACACTTGGACACAGAAAATTGTAATATTATTACAGAAATAAATAATACTGGGAAACATATTATAGAGACATACTGTACAAATACAGACTGAAACCAGAAGTTTCTGATGATGGTAAAGTCTAAACGTTCCTGCAGAAAATTATCAAGATTTTGTATTTCTGTACTCTTCACAAGATTGAATCTATTTTACACAGTGATTGAAAGTTACTTCACTTTAAAAATAAATAAAATAAAAATAATTTTAAAAAATTTAAAAGGAATAGAAAAGGTGGAAATGATCAACACTTAACGTTTCCAGAAGGTAGACTGAGAAATTGCAGAAGTAAACCTGAAAGCTTCAGGTTAAAAAGTAAAGCAAAACAAACCACTCCCAACAAACAAAAAACACCACCACAGCTACAGGAAAATTAACAGTCCTAAAGACTTAGAAATAAATAAAGAGAACTGAATGGAAACATTAGAAGATCAGGGCTAAGCTGACAGAACTTCTCACCAACTGCATTTCAGTAATACACCGTTAAGATAAGGAGATATTCTTTTACTGTGATCTTAACTTCAAGTTAGCATTTCTACACATGCCCATTCCCTAGAAATGTACCTCTACAAAACTACATTCCAAATGTGGGAGACAGTAACAAGCAGAGAAAAATTCAAGAAGACAATGTAATTAGTATATTGCCCTTTCTAAACACTATCAAACAAATATTTTTTAGAAACATCCAGAAACCTTTAAGATTATTGGAAAAAATTATTATATGACCACCAGATGTTGCAAAAATTAAAAAGAAAGTCTATATTCAAAAAACAACTGCCAAGAGAACAAGTGAAGACATTAGTTACATATGACAAGAACCCCATACATCTTAAGAAAAAATAAAAAATAGGCTAAGTCCTTCTCCCTTTTGGGATTGTAGTCCTATTCCGAAATCTTACACAGAGATTGCCCTTTATGTCCAGATTTATCTCAACCAGAATGGGCACAAAATTCCTAGAAGTAGTTCCAGGATTGATGCTTGATTCACCATTGATCATGCACAGCACAAACCAAGTTCCAGGGTTTCTTCCACACAATGAATTAGGAGTCCTGGGATCTACTTCCAATTAAGGAAACAAAGCAAATTTGTATTTTGAAAAGTCATAATCACTATGATCCTAAATTCCTGTTTACAAATTAGAAGAAAGTATTTAGCTTAGGTATATTATTAACAGTCTATTGATAACTGTAAAGCATTCCAAATTTCACAAATGGACAATAGCGCAGAAAAGACAAGCAGCAAACCCCCAAGGAAGTCAAAAGAAAAATAGAAGGTCTATCTTTCGTCTTCTACAACTCAAATCATAACTATTTCTCATATGTACAATTCTGAAGGTGGTATCTGCAAGTCTGAAAAACCCAGACTTTTTTAAGAAGATCTTAAAAAATCCAAAAGTAACTGTATTTGAAAAAGAAGGTGCACGTACATCTTGCAGTTCTCAGTCAAAAGTCTTTTAGAGTTGGTAGGATTTTTTACTATTTAGGAACTTCAGCATTTGACCTATAGATATGATTCATAAGAAAAGCTTATAATAAAATCTCAACTATAGGGAAATAATATAATGATCAAAAGCAAACAGCAGGTAAAAAGATTTTCCCTTTCCAACCATGCAATGCTCTTTTGTTGCCACTACAGCAATTCTTTAATGCCATGGAAACTATCTGATAAATGTATTAGAAGCTCAATAAATTTCATAATATTGAGGTAGCAAAGCAATTGGTATTGTTGACAGAGAACTTCTGTTCTGACTGCCTATTTTAAGGAAGAAAAGTTATCTAAAAATAAGAATCATACTTTGAGCTGTTTTCAATAAAAATATACAACAGCTTTGGAAAACCTGAAAGCAAACTACACTATATTAGATCATTGAAAAATATGGGCAAATGATAGGAAAAAAAACAGTCACCCCTTGAAATTACAAAAATGGGATACATGGATTTAACAGTCTTACTTTTGGATGTTTTGCTTTACCTAACATGTATTTTTAATGTGGGCAAGGGGGATGGGAAGAATACTGTGGTTTACATGGAAGTTCTCTTCCTATTTCTCAAGATGTTAAACACATATTCATAGAGCATATGACCTTTTTAGTCATCTATATGTATGTCTTCATCTTCTGGACACTCACCTATGATTACAGATACTAACAGAAAGACAAATGAACTCCTCCTTCCCCTTTTACAGGTCGTATCAAAACTGATGTGTTTTCACGTGTCCAGTACTACAATTTACTTTTTTCCAACCCATTGCTTTCTAACGTCGCACTCCTATCAATCGACCTCTAGAGACCTCTAAGTAAAAAGAGTATCTATACAAAATGGAAGTAAAATAACCCTCCGATAAATAATACACCTACCCAGTGCGCACACAATACTATCTTCCTGTACAGAACAAGCATGATTTGAGGCATGCCCACAAACTTGGATAACAAACTCGGGCTGGGTTTGACTTTGAGTGGAAGTACTCATTCCCAGAAAAGGGCCCTTCACCAAGACTGCTCCACCACAAACCAGTTATATAGGGGACCTGCCAGCCTTGCTGATACCAATAGCCTCTTGAAAAGTAAAGCCAAAATCAAAAGCCATAATGCACTGCAAGATACACCAGGCGAGAGCATGCCAACATTTAAAAATGCATGTGAGACTGAAAGAGTACACATATTGAAAATGCAGGACAATTGTATCACAATTCCCACATGCAAGTCTTGTCCCATTCCTCTACACTTGAAACAAAGGAGAAAAGGCTGGTTTAAAAGTGTTATATTGGACATTAGTCATATTCAAAAAGATAACTCCAAATTAGATTTAGCCACAATGTAAGATATAAAAATATAATTAAATTATCAGAAAAGTTAAGTCTTTACTGTAAGTAAACAGCACCTTTTTGGCTTGTGGCTTTTGAAAGCCTAAACTCAGCCCAACAGAGCCTCAGAAGGCACATCTTTTTTTCTAAATACATTAAATATTTGTTTACAAAAAGATACAATACACACACTTCTGTTAATTAAAAAACAACAACAACAACAAAACCCAAACCCTAACAGTAACAACTTCATTTGTCTATACTTTTTTTCCCTAGAATAAGCAATACTGAAAATTCCAGTTCTTACTACACTTCCTAAATAGCAGGTTATCTTTCAGACTTGTACATAGCATCAAAACATACTGTCTCTTTTATTTTTCTTTCCCGAAACATTTTTATTACCAAATGAACAACAACAACACTGACTTATCTATCTGTTTTTGCAATACAGGCATGTATGTTCACAGAAAGCAACAGACTGCATTAAAACACTACCAAAACAAGCCATTTCACTATATATGACTCTGCCCCTAGGGAAAGGAATGAGAGAAGATAAGATGTGACAGATGTGTAGTCACGTCACTTAATACACTACTGGAAGGTGCTCAAATCATTATGGTGACAGGCATAGTACAAAAACTTACAAAGAATGGACTAAGCATTTATCTAGTTTTCTGCATACATGATTTTTGTAATCAAAGAAGATACTGAAGTCCATAAAAGTGCTGTTTCAGAGCAGGCAGCCTGCAAATGTCAAGATGCAATATAGGTGTAACAACAACAACAACAAAGAGCATAGCACATATGTTTTTGTCAGCAAAGCCCCTCCATCACAAATATGAAATGTTTAAGGTTGAATTCAAGGTTTGTCCTCTAAAAATTTCCTGTACTGAAATATTTCTGAAGAGGTTTAATTAAACTTGAAATTTACCCAAAACAAGAAGTTTATTTAAAATTAGCAACTATAGATCTCCAAACTGATTTCATTATTCTGAGACTTAAAAAGCTATTTTGCTGAAATCTCTTCTGTTTTGGTTTGAAAGACCCAAACTATAAGGATAAAATTAGAAGTCATGGTTACAGAACTGAAGTAATAGGACTAGTCACTCGTTTGAAGATAAGTGTAAACCTAAGAGCTTAAAAAATCAGGACTTTCAAGCAATTGGCCAAGAAAAGTATGGAAAAAACCAAGAGAAAAGAGTTTCCTCACATGTTTCAGCTTTAACAATCCGTAATGTTATAAATATTAACATAGATCAAGAACATTTCTGAACAGTGGCATGATTTTTAACTGCTAGTGTCCCTTCAGCAGGGACCAATACCACTGCTGTTTCGGGTAGATAGTTGGGCCCAAATCCCGCCAATTAATCTGCACAGGTAGATCCCTGTGCCTCTGGGAATCCACATTAAGTCAAAGAGGGAAAACTACCTCACAGGATCAGATTCTTAATTTGAAGCTGGACCACTGTAACTCATTATGACACTAATCATAAATGTCTCACCAACACTCTCTGCTCCCCATCTGTTTGTTTTATCTTATTATAGTTTTATATCTCAATCCATGGGACTAGCTGCAGTAGTCAAATTAAGCACCTGCATATGCCTATGTTTCTGCAAGGCCAGGTCCTCAGACAAAGGCAACGTTTTTCTTATGCTTGTGCACATGCCTAGTTTATTCCCTGAATAGGACTACACAATAGAATGAAGTAATTGTAACATCAAATTTCTTCATTTATACAAATGCAAATCTCAATGTTTTGCAATAATCTAGCCATTTAAGCCAAAGGATAAACTCCATTCACCTTCTGAAGTGTAGCAACTAGTATTTTCAAAGGAAATGCACTGCATATCAAAAATGACCTGCAGAAGTATAAAACTGAGCTTTAACATTATTTTAAAGGAGCATTTGGCTCTTTATCATAGTCACAAAACCAGGAAAAATTAATAAAATAATACTCATTGCAGACTACAAAGTCAAATCCACTGGCACTAAGAGACCCTAAATTGAGAAATGCTGAAGGGGTGGAGCATTCTGGTACAGCATCACTCCAGGCCTCCCGCTCTTCTACTCTCCTCGATGCTTCCAAGCCAGTCACTGTCAGGCACAATTCAGTGGGGCGAGATGGACCTCTCTTTTGACCCACTATGGCCATTGGTATCCCACAGAAAGAAGCCCCAAGTTTTTTTAACAACAACTAGAATTAATCCCACAATCCTAATTTTAATTCAATTCAAAGACACACATTAAGGTGTAGGCTTTTTCTGGGGGGTTGGTTTGGAGGGGTTTTTGCAAGTTCTCTCTTCTTATGAAGAAGTGGGGTTAAGAACTAAGACAAAGTGCAATTACACATTTATTACATATTTCAATACTCTGATTAACAACTTTGTCAAACAGGTAGAGGAGGGAAATATACTTGCCCACAAAGCAAAAGTGAGACAGATATAATATTAAACCTATTAATCCTGCTATTTTCCAGAATCATCAGCACCAACCATGCTTAGTTTCACTACTTATAACAGAAAAAAAAAAAGAATGGCAATGAAAAAAAAAATCACAGAACTAAATAAACCATTTGAGAATTCAGTGTAAAAGAAACACTTATGGAAGGCGATTCCGTCTTCCTCACCAGACGGACATAATTCTGAGAGGTGCTGTTGGCCCCTGGATTTGTACTGAAATTCACTGACAATTGGGATTTAGGGGAAGCATTCAAGATATTACAGAGATATTGGCATCCTTTCAAAAGTAGTATGCTGGATCACAATTTTTTTTTTTTTTTTCCCAAATTAGAGGTTAAATCTGCCAGCAGAAACTCAACCGGAGCTGGGATACGCAGGCTCTCAGAACAGTAGTGTCTTGCCTAAGACCTGATTGGCAGCATCTTTCCACTGGAGAGGCTGCAGCTCATGGGACCTTTTGATTTCAAAACCCAGCAGAAGCCAAGGGCTGGGAGCTACCCATTCACAAATGCTATGAGAAGGGGTCCCATCTCCCCACTAATGCCTTGCTGTAGGGCATTCAAAATATGCCTGCGGGCTGTATTTGGCACCAGTGTCACAGGTTGCACACTCGTGCACAACAAGGAAAGATCCTAAAAACCAGTTTCCCTCTGCTCACAAGTCAATTTACCCTTACGAAAATTATCGTTCATTTAGGTCGACTGTTGAGGATTCACAAACTAAAATACTCACACATAGCCTGAGTGCCTTGAAAATTCAAGTCATGGTACAGGTTAACATTAGCATTTAAAACTTTCAGAAGTATTGCAAACAATTACCACACCCTCAAGTCATAGATAAAATATTTTGTAGAGTTTAAATACATACATTACTGGCATGAAACATTTCTCATTGCTGGCAAAATTTCCCTGCAATTTCTGGCAATAGAATACTTTGAGTTTAGAAGTTGGCTGTAGAGTAAAACTGTTCTATTTATTAAAAATCATTCTTGATCTTACCTTTTAGCAGAGGCAGGGGTGTTAACTCAATAGGCTTGCCCTGAGACCTAAACTGGGAGGAGCTTTGTGACCTCTTCTGTCTGGCTTTTCTGACGGACTTCCGAGAAAATCCGTCTACTTTATCCACTGATGGAGGAGTAGTTGGTGCTGAGGACATATCCCTACTGAAGGAAAACACATGTTACAAACATATTCCAAGTGGATGAAATGGGTAAAGATTAACCTAAATTTTCCAAAAATCTTCCTCTTTCTGCATCACTCTCTTGCTGACAACTCACCCAGACAGACTGTTAAGAGAGCTAACCCACCAACATACATACAAATTGTATGGAATAAACTTCATGGAATAATGCAATAATTCTTCTCACTCACTTTTTTACCTGTCTCCCTCATTTGCCAAAAATCCTGCAACAGGAAAAATTCAGACCTAATGCTGACATCATTACATCAATAGAACTTCATACACCTGTAGACTTGACACAGGATTGCAGCTTTAAACTACGTATTCTTTGGGACGAAGTAATTTCAACTCATTCTGCTACAGAATGGGTACACAAAAAGGTACAAATAGGTTTTTTGCATTAAAGTCATCAATATGCATAGGATAAAATAAATAGGACAGAAGAAAAATTTAGTTTATTTGCCACATCTACATACAAAATTTTATAGAAATATAAGAAAGTAAAGAAAAAAGCATTGCTATGCTTCACAGTTTCACTGACACTGACAAATTTTACATATTACTTCTTTATTCTCCATTTTAGAAACACTCAGCTTTTTTTCTTGTGAGTGTCTGTATACAAAGTTATTCCACTTTCTGGCATTTTGGTACAAATAGCAGTGTGGTAGCCATAACTGTTCTAAGGGCATAAGCCAGACAAGGTTTGCAGGGAGAGGCAGAGAGCCAAAAAAGGTTTCTGCAAGCAAAACTTTGTTTGTTTCCCAACTCTATCAGCTGGTCTAAGAAATAAGCATTGCATCTTCCTACAAAACTTGCCTTAGTAGTACTGCTATAGCTGATTCCATACTGCTAAGAAATACCAAAAGGAAAACATTTAAACAGTGAATTAATCCATCCAGCAACTGTATTTACCAGTCTTGTCCTGTCCGTTAAAAAGGCTCATCACATCTTGGTGAAATAAATGAGTAATACTTAAGGGAAATGAGATAGGAGGAATTTAGGCCTACATATTTCAAGCAGCTCTGTGTACAGTTAACTTCACCAGCCTGTGCACCGCCACCGAAATCAACAGAACTATTTGCATTAATAACACGATCATTAACAAGAGCAGCTCTGTTGATTTCAGTAAGGCTACACACTCGTGCAAAGTTAAGCATCGGCATAAGCGTTTGCAGGATCAGGGTCTTAGAACGTGTCCTTGGAAAGCATTACTCATCCTCAATGTCTGTTGACTTCAATTACCAAAGTGACTCGTATGCTAAAAGAAGTTGATTCCACAATATAGAGAACACTTTCGAGTACTTATTTTATTAAAATATTTGGTTACTCATATGCTTCATAAATTATTAAATCCATCAAAACAGACATTATTTGGGTTTGTCTTTTGTAAGAAAAGCTTTAGAAAGTATGATTTATTGCAACAGCGTAAACAAGTTCCGAAAAATAAGAACTATGTAATGCAAAATTACATATACATGTGCTAAATCTATCAAAAAAATGGAAGTATAAACTCCATAGCTTCTTTGAGGAAGCATGTGCAACACTCAGAAGCTGAACTGTGCAGCTGGCATTACAATAATGGAAAAAACCTTATTCCATCTTTTTGATCTCTCCTGAGGTAATCTTTCACTACCAACTTATGCTTTCTAAATATAAGGTACTATCAGCAGCATGAATCTGTACCTTAAACTGGTCTTGTTTATCATCTGGGGGGGGAAAAAAATGCCACCATCACCAAGGCATTCAGGCCCCAGCCGATATTAATAAATAAAAAAGTCAGATAAACTGAAATAGAATGGCCTGCACTTTAGCAAGCCACTTCTAGGATTTCAACAGTCCAGCAAAAAACATACAAAGTTACCTGTTACATAAACCAAATTCTGGAAATATCAGCAAAAATACATTCTTAAAACCTGAACTGGTTGGCCCTATTTCATCTCATCAAAAAGATTCACCTCCTCATCACGTGCATCATTAAAGTGTAACCATTTCTGCAGAAATGTTTGCACACTCTCTCAAAATTAAATTACCAAAAAAAAAAAAAAATAATGGACAGGGACTAAAGTAGATCACTTAAACTGCAGGATCATTGTGTCAGCAAGAAGCTTTACTAACACTTCTCTGCTGTAAATTTAGTAACAGTTTCCCTAACCTGCTTTATAAATTATTAAAATCTAATTCTAATTCAACAAGACTACATCCAGCCTAACAACCTTACAGTAAACACTGATCTTTTTTTCATCTCTCCAAATGAACATTCGCTCCCCTGAATACACTATCACAGTGAAACACACTGTTTCAACGAGCAGGGTGGAAGAAGGGGGGAAAAAAAAAAAAAAAAAAAAGCCCGTGATTATTTATTGTGTGCGAGTGGGAAAGCTGCAAACCCAGCCACTGCTTCTCGTTTCTTTCAGCAGGGGATCTTATTTTATTCCCGGAGTATTTTGGTAAATACGAAGCCACGCACATCAGATCTGCTGGTCCCCGGGGGGGAGGGGGGTGTAATGCACGGAGAGCCGAGTGGCCGTGAAAATACCGACGGATATCACCGGGGAAGGGAGCCAGAGGCTCGCTCCGCGCCCGGGGAAGCAGAGGTGTAATTAGCTGCCTCCCGCCTGCTGCTATCGGCTGTCATTTCCAGAAGGGAGCCGCGGAGCACCGCAGCTGGAACATGTCCTCCCCGCAGCCCCCCGCGCCTCCTCACCGCCGCCCGGCCCCCCCCGCTCCCCACCTCGGCCCGCCCGCGCCTCCTCCCCGCAACCGCCGCCGCCTCGCCGCTTCCCCCGCGGGCCGGCGCGGAGGGACGGAGGGATGGAGTTACCTTGACCCTCCTGGTTGAGAAGCCGGAGACGGGAGGGAGGCGGCGGCGGCGTGAGCCGGGCTTGGCGGAGCGCGGCCGATGGCTGGCGGCGGCGGCCCGAGTATGGTACGCGCCGGGCTCGGTCCCTGCCGCGGCGGCGGCGGCGGCGGCAGCGCAAGAGCCTGTAGGCCTCGGCGGCGTTGGCGGCCTCCCCAGCGCAGGGCGGCGTTGGCGGCGGGTTCAGGAGCGGGCGGCTGCTCGGGCTCCGCTCAGTCCCATGCACTCGGCGCGGCCCCCTGCCTGCGATGGCTGCTGCCTCACTCACATTCCCGGCGGAGCCCTGCGGAGGGGCCCTGAGGAGGCGGGGGGGGGGGGGGGGCGCGGGGGGAGCCGAGTGCGGGCCGAGCCGAGGGGGAGCGGCGGGCGCGGTGCGGGCGGCTAGGGGGGGTGGGGGGGCAGGCCGGGCGGGCGGCGCGGCGGTGCTGCGAGGGGAGGGAAGGCCTCTTCCGCCGGCGGCTGGTTCAGGTGAGAGGGGGGGTCCCGGTGGGCGTCGGGGTCGCGCTCCGGCTCGCTCCTATTGTCACTCTCAGCGGGCTCCGGCCATGGCACTCAGTCACACACACTCACTCACTCACTCACAACCGAGCCTGCTGCCACCGCCCCCCGGCCCGCGGCCCGCCCCCCGCGCCCGCCCACTGGAGCCTGCCGCCGGGACGCGCCGCCTCATTGGCGCCCGCCGCCGCCGCCGGGACAGTCGGGAAAGGGGAGTGCTGCCGGGGGAGGAGGCGGTGCCGGCCGGGGCGGTGTGGCGGCGGCGGCGGCGGCGGCGGCGGCGAGCGGCTCGTCATCGCCAGCGCTCTTCTTGTCCCTCTGTGGGTCGCAGGGGGAGAGGCGGACGAGCGCCGGCCGCCGCCAGAGCGAGGCCCGTCGGTTGAGGTAAAAAACCCGGCAGTGCTGAGGTAAAACCCTGCTGATGCTGAGGTAAAGTCCCCGTCCCGCCGTACCGGGCCCTCCGAGGGGGCCTAGAGCACCCTTCCCGGGGAGGGGCCTCCCGCCGTGGGGCCCTGGGGCCGGCCTGGCTGTGCGAGAGGCCGCGGGGCTGCCGGAGGGACCGAACCGCTTCAGGCACGGCCCGCGGTTTCCCTGTTTTGCTCCGTAACGAGAGGCGGGAAGCGTTGCATTGGCTTCTCGGCGACAGGGTTTCTGCCCCCCTTTCCTTGGGTTTCTTTAGCCAGTCTATGATTGCTGTCTGAATCATACTGCTTTTTTAAAATTATTATTATTTTAAATGTGTTTGCATGTATAGCAGCCAGCACAATATGTGCTTGTAGATACTATTGTTAAATAACATCAATTTTGTTTTAATTTATTTACCTGATGTCTTGGTGTTTGGTAGTGTTTGGGTTTTTTTCCCCAAAAATACAGCTAATGGTGTTAATATGACTATTATGTTTGAAAATACTATCCATTGTTTCCCCTGTATTTCTGGCAGGAAAAAAATTGGATTTATATGAGCAGCAGCCCTCCTGTGTTGGTATGACCAAAACCCTCTGAGGTACAGTAATTTTTTTAAGGAAATGAGCTCAAGGGCAATTTGAGAGCTGGTTGCTTTGATGGGTCAGTCATGTCCCCACCATTTGTGCAGGTAGTGTCTGAACCCTCTGAACATTACTAATTCTATAAAGGATGCCTAGTTTTTGTCGTGCTCAGGTTCTTGACTCAGTGTGAGTACCAATGTTGGCATAACAGAGGAGGTGGGACTGTGGCAGACTCAATTTACAGTGATTTAAGCTGTTGTGAAACTACTTTCAACACTGCTAATTTTCAGCCAGGTAAGTTCCCTGGTCTAGCTCACACTGAGGAACCTGGAACAGTAGTTAAAATAAAAGCTTATAGCTACTCAAATGTAACTGTAGTGGACACGAACAATTTTGTCTCTTGTCTTTCAACATGTGTCTTGCATATCTTAAGAAATATATCTCCTTTTTTTTTTTTTTTACCTATAGACTAGGCAATTCCACTTCATTTCAATCCTTCCTTGTGTGTCACAGTCTTAAACTTCTCAAGATGCTTATTTCTTCTCCCTGTGTTGTCTCAAAATTATTCACATCTTTTTTGAACTGCAGCATCCAAGACTCAACACAGTACTACAATTAAGGCCTCAACAACACCAGCATCTACTGTTGTGCCTGTGACAGACTACGTTCCTCTTTACACGTGCCAATGCAAATACTTTTGAGTCAGTATGATCTATTCACAATTTTGCTGACCTGTTTTACCCCTGCATCCATTTCTGCTGACCTATCAAGCCAGTTATTTCTCCCTCAAGTAGACAGTAATGCCACTTGAGAAATTCTTTACTGCAACAGCCCTAATGCTATCCCTTTGTTTCTATTGATGGACAGATGGACAGTCAAGCAGTCAAGACATCTTTTAAAATAGAATTCCACATGATTTTAAGTCAGAAAACTGTAGAATTTGTCATCCTTTGTAAATTGATTGCATTTCTCAGAAGAATTGTATTTAAAAATAAAACTTAACTAAGATTGAACTGTGCCACGGTTACAGAATGGTTGTGTAACTCTAAATTTAGAAGATTTGTACATATTTGTAAATACTTTAAACTTTTAAATTCACTTAAGCCAACTTAAACCAAATCAGCTAAAATAATCTAAATGCAAGCAAGGGTTGATAACAAAGAATGCAGGTCAGGGGTTTTTTAATACCAGTATAAGGTAAAATTTGGCAAAACCAGTGTAACTTACTGTTGCCTCCATCAATGAGGGACAGAACCTGCAGATGCATGTTTTGTTTTATGTGCTTAGTGCTGTTAATCGTGTTTGTCAGTGACGTACTTTAATTCTCAGATTTATTCACTGTCCTGTGTGCTGCTTTTGATGTGGACTGAACAGTGCAATGAGCAACTCATGAAATTATTGAAAGCATACACTGCAAAAGGGAAGTTCTAGCAGTCGGATGGCTAGACTGGCTTTTTAGGTGAAGTTGATTATCTCATTTTACATGGTTGTACTTTGGTCTTCCCAGTATGAAATTAAATCCATCTTTGTAAAACACTAAAAGTCTAAAACTGAAGCATCTGATGTGGGTATTTGTTAAAATAACTGCCTCGGGAGGAATAAAAATCAAGACTGCTGTCCAAGTCCACTATCCTGTACACACAGAGTTTTTTTACTTTTCATTCTGCCTCTCTATAATAGCTATAGAATTAGTTCTTCAGTATAGTGGAACAAGCTGGTAAATAATGCATTCAGCTAGTTTATTTCTTATGTGAAAAATGCATCATGTGGTTCTGTGTGGTCCATTTTGATTGTGTAAAGCATTTTTTTGATGTGTTTTACATTAGGTGGTGTGTGTGTAGTAACAATTCCAGAAAAATACAGGGTTTATCAGTGATTAAACAGAAATCTTACCTTTTCTTTATCACTTGGCCAGCAGAGTTTACAAAGTTGGCTTCCCTTTTATTTCCAGGTTGCTTTCTTTTTTCTACTTTGGTCTGTGAAGCCTCCATCTGTAAGGAGATTTAAGACCACAACATAAGATACAAATGTAAAACTACTAATATTTCAAAGAGGCACTGTTAGTTGTCCTTCTCTTATTCTCTGTTTAGTCTATATTTTGTAAAAAATACTACTTTAAAAATGATTATGTGAATCCCAAGCAGAGATGGAGAAGTAAGTACTACAGATGTTTTACATAGATGTGTATCTGTATATATTTATATATGTGTTTGTACAAGTATATATATTATCGGTTTGCAAGAATAAAAATTAACTGTCATCAGATAAAGTTCACGGGACCAACAGCTCACATACAAGTGTGTAGGCATATATATAAAAACATGCATGCATTCAATACCTGCAGCCCTTCCTGAAGATCTACAAGCAGTAAGTTCTTTTGATCAGTGTTTCTCCACTGCTATCAAAGGCAGAAGACAAGCCTATCCTTTTTAAAAGTTGTACTGCCTTACTGTCCTACAAAAGGGATTTTTAAAAATAGCTTAAAAAGGAATTTTCAGGGTAGCTCTTCACCAGTTAGGCACTGTCCTTTTTAGCACCCGAAGAGTCAGAACAGCAGTCAAGAGTCCTCCAAAACAGACTTTTCGTACCAGTGACTCAGATTTGTGCTGCTTGACGTTCTTTTTTTTTTGTGTGTGTGTGTGTGTGTGACTGAAGTTCCACTATAGACCATCTGTTATGGCCACCCAGGCAGGAATACAGAGCTCGCATCCACATTGACATTCTGCTCTTTACATAGCAGCTTATCAAACAGGATTGCTACATAGATACCACTGTGGAAGTCCTGCTCCATTGAGTGATAAACATAAATGGATATAGCAGGAGCTTGTAAATGTTTCACGTAGTGCATCTGACGTGAATTTGTCTACAGTAAGGGTCACATAATGCTCCATAAAGGATCTCCCGTATGTCAAAAGGAGCATTATGGGGGGGTACCATGGGATTAGTTCAGATATTCCCCGTTCTAATACTAGTAAGCAAGAAAAGACTTGGTCTCCCCAGAGAACTAATTATTCAGACCAGCAGGAAAAAGACCAGAAAGAGAAAGTGTTATGGAGGAAGCAGCCGTGCTGTTTGAAGAGGCAAATCAGCATGTGAACAAGGCTTTTCTGATACATCTTTTAACAAAAATGAACACAGTGGAATACTGCATCAAAGTAACTGTCCTGCTCCATCAATTTGATTGAAACAGCACAATCAGATTTTTTGTTTAGTTTTGAATCAAATTCACATATAACCTGGAAACATTCTATTTAGTCTGTTTACCCTGCAGTTGACTTCTGATTCATATGTTTCACATTTTGGGAAGGAACGGTATGTCCATCTTTTGGGCAACATTTATAATTGCAGTACCAAGTTTCTGTAATAATAAGCAAGTGCTTATTATGTGGACTTTCTGCCTGCTGCTCCTCCTTGTATCAGCTATGCGATAACGCTGTCAGTGCCCTCAGGAGCTGAATTCCTGAGGCGTGTGTGGGGTAAGGATTTTAGGGTCATAGACACAACTACCCAAATGGGAACTAACTCTTCCTCTCTGTTTACAGACACTGCATCATTTGACGTCTGTTTCTGTAGTCAACATGGCAAGATAAGTAGGAGCTTGCTCGCCTCTGCAGCTGGCTAGCTGTTGTCTCCTAGTACAACGCTGCTTTCACTCATTCCCCAATTCATTTTGTTCTTATTTTATTCCCTTCCCCCAGCATTTTAACTTGCCTTCAGGCCCTGGGCGCTCCGTTAAGCCTAGTTTTCTGAATTTTTTGCTAACTTTCCTTTGCTGCCTGTTTACCTCTGCCTTCTTTGGGCTTTGCGGTGTGTTTCTCAGCCAACGTCCTCTCTCCAACTGTCACTCCCCAACTGACTCCGAAGGTTCCAGTGCTCCCCCCTGGGTCTCTCCTGGGGTGGTGCCCACAGGGCCGCCTCTGGCACCTGAAACTAGGCTGGGAAACAGCACACCTGCCCGTGTGTTACGTGGTTCCCTGTGCACAGGGGTACGTCTGAATCCCAAGGTCTGCTTCCATTTCTTCGCTTTGTGATCAAGTCTCCTCGTTCAGTTCTCTGTGCATTTAACGTGTTACGAGCCAGTCTATACGCTGTTATGATCTCCCGGTATAAAGCCATACTCTTCAGATGAGCCCCCTCTACTGTGGCCCAGCTTCCTACATCATCACACCCCAAAACAAACAAATAAAATGGGTAAAATACTAGGGGGTGGTTAAGGTGTCCAGCAGTGCTTTAAGTGTATGAACTGCTGCTCTCATGGCACTTCCCACATCTCCAGTGAAGTACTTACCAGCTCCCCCCAAGCTTCGTGGCTCTCTCGTGGTTATAGCAGCAGTTGATAAACACTTGAGATTTTCCCCAAGTACAGAGACCCTGAGGATGGAGTAGGCTGAGAAAAAGACATCTTGTGTTCTTTGTTATAAAAGAGAAGCAGCAAGTATTCATGTTGTATTGTTTCCACCTTGCTTTATCTTCATTTCATGGTACAGCTTTAACCTATGAGATAGATACTTTTTAAAGTTTTCAAATTATGGCAAAAAGGAATGCATTCTATAGTCTGTAGCCCAGCTCAGCATTGTAGGGAATGCTTAACATCAGAAGCAGTCTTACAGCACTTAAATAAGTTTAAAATATAAGTCCTAGTGGACTCCAAAGCTTGCAGCATGAAGCTGGGCAGAGGAAGGGCTGTACAGGTGCCGAGGGCACTTCCGCAGAGCTTTTGAAAACTTGTTAAGAGATGTCAGGAGCAAAGCTACTTGGAAAGAAGTGGCTGAGTGTTAGTCACAGGTCCAAACACAAATCCTCCTGGGAGTCTGCTGCATGAGCAGGAGTGCCCTCACACTGAGTAAAACAAAGTAGTCCCCTCTGCATCCACCCTAAGCTGGGCTTAGCCGTAAGCAGTACGGCGCAAGGCAGGCAGCGCTGCTGTCTGTTCCCTGGCTGGCGGGCACAGCAGTGGAGATGTTACTGTAGGGAAGCACTGGAAAGGAATCTGTATGAATACTGCTGAAATAGGAAGGACGGGAAAAGAAAGGTTCTAAGAGCATTTTCTAAAATCTTCCCAGACCCACTGTCAGGGTTAAACAAGTAGGATAATTTTGCCACTGAGAAAATTGTGAATAAGGAGGCTTCTAGTTTTTTCATGAACCTGTACAGGAATTACAGATACCCTATGAAAGACTAGTAAAGGACCTCACATGAGACAGGAACTGGAGTTGAAATCCAAAAGATATGGATCCTAGAAAAAGGCAGAAATTTATTAGATTTAGACAAAAAGTAGCACCTAAACAATCTCCTGACTAAGCAGACCACATAAAAATAAATAACTGGAACAAGAACAAAAGTGGAGTTCTACTGTGCAAGTGCTGGAAGTTTAAAACCTTAGTTGAAGAGATGAGAATGTCTCACTTTAAAGGAGCACATTGATAGAACTGATTTTTAGGAAACACTGAGAAGGAATGGCATTAAAGCCTCTCCAGTACTTGATGACAAAAAGAAACAGAAGTGCTATGGTTAGGAAAGGAATAATGAATAAAGCAAGAAACATCATTATACCATTGTACAAATCCATCATGCATCCTTCCTTATCTTTAACACTGTAATTTGGTATAGACTGTATTTTGAAAAGAGAATATAGAGAAAGCCAAGAAATAAGATGGCTTGGTACCATTCCGGCACAAGGAGAGGATTAATACACTGGGGATCTTGAGCTCATATGAAAAAAACCTCCAGGCTGAATTTGATAGAGGTCTGTCAAGATCTTTGATGGAATGGAGATGGGTGAATGAGTGATTTACTTTTCAAAACTGCTTCATATTATTTGTTTTTGTGTTATCTGGCAAGGTGGAATATTACAAGCTTTCATGTCCTGTTATAGAACAGGAAAGGTATGAACAGGTTCAAATAAAACAAAATTTTAAAACCCAGATTCCCAAGGGCACCAAGGAGATTAAATTGTCCTTGTACTTTTACAGGCTACCGTAATTGCAACATACATTACGTATACAACACAATAATGAGTTTAGAACCTTATTTGCCACTAAATAAAAATGCACCACTATCAACTTTAAAAATCTGTTCTATAGAGAAGTCTAGACACCAGATTTAGGTTAAGATAACTCAGTAAATACAGAAGCATTTGAGCCAATATAAAATCTGTGATTTGTTACGATAAAATTTGGCATATTGTCATTATCGAGTGGCTGCTTTGACGTGCTATCCAGTCCCCAAACTTAGAGAATATTCAACATTATCCAGTGTCAGGTGGGTCCCGGAAGAATTTATAGCAAGAATCAATAGCTGAGACCTGAATGAGAGAAGATCAAAAATAGAGTTGAGATTTTCCTTCTTAAGAAGATGCAAGGAGGAGTTAAAACCATGATTTGCTAAGGCATCAAGCAGCACCAGCAGACACCTCTGGAAAATTCATCTTCCACTATATTTAGTATATTCAAAGAAATTGTGGCTCCCACTTGAGCCATTTCAGCTCAAGTACAGATAAAAAATAATCAGATCACATAGACTGTTCGCTCATCTTGAATAAATAAATATTTAACGGAATTGTGCACTTCTGAGTCATGTTTAGTTCTAGTATGTGTCTATCTAGGTGAGTTCCTGCCTCTAAGCAGATTCATCTCTAACTGTAATTCTATACGTGTGCATTTGTACTTCATGTATTAAAGAAGTCCATCAAAAATGCACTAGACAATGAAATTCTAATATTGAATAGCTTTTAGTACACAAATGGCTAACCAGAGCCCTTAAACAAGCTTTTCCCAGCAAGTTTCTTTTGGAATAATTCTCATGTCATGCAGTTACTGGGTTTTAATGATGGGCTGTTGGGACAATTGGTTTAGTCCTGTAATCTTTGTAGAGCTTAGTTCTTGAAATTTTATCACCATCTTGTAGTTTGAGTGTGAGACACTCCTGGGCAATACTGTTCAGTGCCTGCTTGAGTACAATTTTAAAATGTGATTTTTAATTTTTTTTCTTTTTACAGATTTATACCTAGGACAAATTCATACTATGATCTTAGGTTCCTTTCTTGAAAACTCACTGCAGCTTCATGTAGAATCTTAAAATATTATGTAAGCCACATCCTGGAAAACATGAAAATTAATTTTCTCCATCTTCTACATAAAACATCCTTTCTGAATTACCAAACTTTCTTCCAAAGTACACTGGTTTTGGTCCAAAATTTCATTCCTTGACATTCAAACTGTTCTGATCCCATCAAATGTAATCCCACACCCACTGAAACCCACCTCAGGCCTTTTCCCAATGTGAGCCAGCTTTTTTCTTTGGGGTGGTATAGGACATTACACACTACCATCTAATACACAGCAGTGAATATGCTTTAGAGATTTTTTTCATAATTCCTGGTAGCATTGCACTTAGCAAACTGTTTTGATCCATATATGTGAGCAATTTAACTTGCCTCCTGTTCTCCGCTACAATTCACTGCTTTGCGTTTAACAAAATGACAGAATTATAACAAATGCACATGCCAAAGCTTTCATACGGTACCGTTGCCTATCATCCCATTCAGATCGTTTCTTCAAGAAAATCACCATCTCGTGTTGGTCCTGCTGGTGATCATCTACAGGATATTTCAACCAGAATGCCATCTATGCAGAATTCTTTATTTTAGTTGCAAAAATATTTGCCATCTGAAATGTTATCTGCTTATTCAAGCCATTAGAATGAAATACAAGTAAGGTAGTCTGCTTTCAACTGAGATTTACAAAAATACTCATTACCTCCTGGGAAAAAAAAAGGTAAAAGACATTTGCAGAAAAAAGTAGGGCATCTATTGCTGCTACATGTTTAATTTTATTTGATTTACTATACTTAACTTTTTCCTTTGTTGGCAAAAACAACCTTAGCTGTTGCTAATGCTGTTTGCCAGCGTCTCCATCTGCATCTTTGGTTACTTCTTGGATTCGTTCTCGTAGCATTTGCAGAATTCTGCTTGCTACCTCTGAACTAACTCTCATGGGAATTTTTCCCCTTTGGTGGTTAACATTCGCAGCAGCATGAAGTTGTTCACGTTGTGGATGACATTTTCCTGTAGTCAAAGACACCTGAGCCCTGTTCCCTCTCAAGTGTCTTACGTGGTCCTGGAGATCACAGTCAATGATAAGGGAATGCCTCTGTCTCATCTTCAGAGGTCTTGGAGTCACGCTATACACATCCCTGTTTCAGTTTAGTCAGTAATGCCAAATCCCCTTTTGGAGCGTTTAACTAAATTAATCTCAGCTGATAATTTTGCCATGTAGGTTTATTTTGAAACTGGACCCTTTCTTATCTTACCTTATGTAGATTATTTCCTTTGGGAGTGGTTTCCATAAAGCACCTCAGAACACAATCAATTTAGTCTCAAAGTTAGCGCTGTAGTTGTTCCGAATTTCTGTCTGGCCTGTTTTCTGCTGATCTTTACTTAAATGATTATGTATATGTGTGTGTGCATATGTATCTGTAATGCGTTCTACCATGCTCAAGTTCAATTTTACTACATAAAACAAGCTTTTCCCTTGAGCTTAATGTCCCAGTTGTTTTATTAGTATTGTAACAAATCTGCTCATACAAGGCATATCCCCTGCACATCTGAATAAAAGTAAACATCCTGTGTTTCGCAGCCTTCTATAAACCCCAACAGATGGCTGCTACTTTTACAAACTCTGCTGAATAAGATGGCTCACATTTCCCATGCAACAGACTTATTTCTGGAATCCAAACCCAATATACTTCTTGCAGGTGGGAACATTGATCTAGCCACAAAGCATTTTAGCCCAAATCAGTCCTACATGGTGACTCTTGATAGCGCAGACCCTCTTGCTTTTTGGACTGGATGTGCAGTGGGGCATACCTTGTATTGCTGATCATCTGAAGTTGCAGAAGGACTTGTAACATCTTCCATGTGTAGGTCCTTAAAGGTCCTTTGTGCAATACTTCTGTTTGTTAGAACCGTTGTGTGTTAATTTTTTTCCCCGAGAATAAGTATTTTTTGGAGATAAATGGTATTTCTTAGAATGACTGGATTTCACCTTAATGTTCAGAGCCAGTCCCTGCTCAGGGTACTGTCAGAATCTGCAGGAAATGGTGTATGTTTTCTCTACCTCAGCTAACATTCAGGAGACACATGCCATAGCCGTATGTCTTAGCCCAATTTCCCTGCAGCAGCACAACACTGCTGTTGTCTGTCCTTAACCCCGTCTCTGGAATCAAGGGCACTTCGATGCCGGGGTGAATTAGCAGCGATGCCAGCTTGAGACTTGACCCTGCTCATGCGTGTATTCAGGGACCCATTCCCATCTCAGCTTTTTCCTAAAAAGAAGCAACAAGGGAGCTGCTTTGGCTGCAAGTCCTGACAAGCAGTGCCTATGAAGTCTTAAAAACAATGTTGAGTCTGTTTTGTCCTGGCGGGAAGGCAGTTTGGGAGTGGGCTTCATCTTTTTTTGTTTAAAACTCTTCTCCACTGAATAAAAGGCTCATTCTCAGCTACTTGTGCCCACTTTCCATTGCATGTTAGAGTATTAAGCATCAAAGGAAAAAGCTTTAGAAAGACCACCTTGTGTTCTTCTAGAACTTAGGTACTAACTTTTTTGCATGGGTGATCTTCAATGGGCTACACATCTGTTGAATTTGCAGGCCCTAAAAATTATGCCATTTGTTTAGGAAGTAATTCTGAAGAATTACAAAACGTCTGATGTTTCTCCTCCAAATATACTATTTACCAAAATAGCTGAGTGCAAGCTAATCTAACATTAGCTATCCTTGTGTACCTTCATCAGCCAGAACCTCTCTGATTCATGAAAACCTAATACACAATAGACATTTATCATGGGATATTCTCTTCTGTCACAGAAAGCTCCCAGTGGCTCTCGAATGCACATTTTCCTTAAGTAGACTGGTCACACTCCAATACCCATCTTTATTATTTCTCAATCAAAGTTATTTACATTCTAATTTCCTTTACAATTTATTGGTCGTTTGTGGTTTTTTAACAAACTAACTATTGCTAAGCCCATTTTCATCATATTTTAAGATATTTTGTACCATGTCCATTGCACTCTATCACTTTATCATTAGCCATCGTGCCCTTCAATTCACTATTTAGTTATTTCAGAGTGACCCAGGAGGCAAGAACTGTGAAACCAGAGATTTTGCAGATCTCTCACCAGCATTCTGGTCACAACGAGGATACTTTTTGTGTAACTCCCCATAATGGGAACATTCTTTTGGAGTAGTTTTTCTGTGGTTAAACAGAATACACTGTTGGTCAAAATCTCTAATTAGTTTGAGCAGGACATGAGACTCTGTTCAGCCTGTCTTCCAACAACTGCTTCTGTTTCCTTGAAGAGAGACTCCCTAGGTGGTTATGTCCGTTTTCCCCACTAATGGGACTAAGTGTCATTGACTGGTGTACGGAGCCAAAGAGTTTCTTGAGATGATGGGGTTTTTACAAAAGGTTGTGCTCAGAAAAATCAGTATTACAGAAAAAAACCAACCTATCAACATTTTCCATTATGTAGAGAGGAGTTTCCATTTGCTTTATCTTATTATGTATCCTGGCCACAGAAAGATGGGCATTGAAACTGGTGGACTACCTGCATTCATTGAACTCTGCCAATAATTTAATATATATTGCTAATTGCAATATTCCAGTTCTTGTTTGGTTCTTTCTTTAATCCAGAAGGATTTTAGGGCTGCTCCTACTGACCCCCAACAGGTTTTTTTTAAATAAACTATGAACCACACCATTGTAACTACTTCTTGCCTTTTTTTTTTTTTTTTCCCCGCCCAATGTTTTACCACCACCTCACCTCTTTGGCTTTTCCACTGAGTTTTTCAAACCTGCTTTTTCAACAAAAGCATCCCCGAACCATTTCCCCTACTACAGTAAAAGGCACATGTTTATCCATGGAGACTTCCTTTCTCGTCTGGGAAGCTGGACAATACCAGAAACCTATGTACTACAAAACCAGATTATTTTTTCCACCTGTATAAAAAAATTATGGTTCTGGCACAAGGGTGCTTGAGTAAAAACGTCATGAATTATATGAGTGGTCACATGAGGCATCAAAATCAGTTATTCCTCACCCAGAAAGCTGGATTCAAGTGTAAGCCAAGCCATGAGAGCACATATAATTTCTGCTGATGTTTGCTATATTAAGAAGCGATGGGCCATGTGTACAGCCTTGCAAATTTTAAGTGGGAGAGAAGCTTCATATGAAAATACTGATCATAATCACAGCCTTAAACATGTGCTGCCAGAAGCCTTTAGTAAACAAACTCAACCTCTCACCTTGCTCCACACGCATACATAGATCCTGCGTTATTTGTATATCCTACACCTAGGTCATATTTTCCCCTATTAACTTGTAACGACTGCATGCCTTGCAGCTGGCCAAAATCTATTCTACCCAGTCAGGGGCTGCGTCGCTGCTAGAAAGGATGAAAGCAAGGTCAGGCTCATCAAACCCTTGAAGTGGGCAGCAACCTGTGTGGCTATTAAAGGTTACAGTAGGCTCAAACTGTTCGGGGGAGAAATACAAATAACTCCTTATGAGCACAAATAAGGGACATTCGGATGTGTGTAATTGTGCGTGCCTGTCTGAAAATCTGGCTCATCATTCTTCTTTCCATTTCTTACTCAGAGGGTCACTAGTGCCTGAAAACACTGATATGCCAAGGAAGCCAATTCCCTGTGGGAGCACGACTCTGCTCCACACAGACATTTTCCCTTCTGTCACTTGGCATAATTCAGTATGTGACTTGAAAATTCAAAATATAAACAAGAGAAAGGAACCGGGGCCAATAGTGTTGCGAGCAGAATTCTCAAGCCTTCCCAGAAACTGAAAAATACCTCTCCTCTAGAAATACCACCCGCTCCTCCATTCTTTTTTAGCTTAGCCAGAACTATTTCTTTGCAGCTCTTAATTTATGAGGAATTGGGGTCAAAAACACTATAGTCAAACATACGTGTAAAAACACACCGCTCGAGGCCTGCTCTGCACGATACATGATTTAGCAGGCAAGTTCCTCTCATCTCCTAGTTCTCCTCTTCCTGTGACCTGCTTATTTCTTTTCTCTTTCTTTCTCAGGATCATTTTCTCCCATAACTTTGTTGTTCTTTAACACCTTTTAAATATTGTTACAAAATATATTTAAGTATGTATTTAAATATATCTTTGTTCCTGCTGCTCTCCTCTGTGTAACAAGTTAAAACCCTTCAGTGTATTTATGCATCATTCTAAGGAGGAAAGAACTGTCCCCTACACTGTCCTTTACTAGCTTCTGTTCCTCCCCATGTCCCAGGATGCACAAAGTTACTGCAGCTTTGGAAGCTTTTCCTGAAAATTGATAAGAAAATGATACAGCTGAGCTAAACAAATGGAAAAAATACACCACGAGCACAGACGGGTATCTTCTGAAAGCCAAACCTGATGGGTTACCTTTCCTTCAGTTCCTTACCGAGCCCAGCAAGTGCTGTCCCTCTCCCAGCATGGCAATGAACAGCAGAAGGCAGTAATGTTAAGATGTCTCTGGAGCAGTTGCTGAAATAATGTTTCTTCTTTCTGCAGGTGGAGCACCTGGTTCTGCTCTGGAAGGTGAAACCGGGGGTTTTCTTGCTTAGGGTGACACTGTCCTACATGGGGAGATTCTTCACTAGCAGTTATGGCATCTTCCTCAGCAATGGTTTTGGTAGTTGCTCCACTACCTCTTTACACAGGTTACTCTTTTGGTACTCACCAAATCCCTCCAGCATCCGCTCAAAGCTGCTAATGCTTTCACGACATGCTGCTATCAAGGCAACCGAGTGACCGGGGAACTGGCTGCAAAAGCTACTCGCTCCGTTGGCTCCTTCCTTTGTGCAGAGGAGTTCTGGTCGGTAGTTTTATGATGAAAAGTACTCAGAAACTAAAAGACAAAGGTGCTAAACAATCATGACTCTTCGCTTGCAGAGCTGCACCTGCAGCATGGACCATATCCACGCAGTCCTGAAACAATCCAGTGTTGCTGATGGCTCAAGTGTCTCTTCAGAGCCAGGTTTAGAAAGGTGATTTAAGGAGATGGTTTTGTCTTTTTAAGTGTTGGAATTTGAAGTTCAAACATTTAATCTTTGAAATTAAGGAAAGCTGAGAATTTATGGAAGTGCTGAGGGCATGACGCCTTTAAGAGAATTATTAAACTGAATTAACAAGAGTGACAATTCCGTAACTGGGGGGAAGAGAAGGGAGAAGAATTCAATGAAAGTTAATACTCCTGGCTAAAGAGTTAAAAGATCTGTTCTCCTGCATTTTGTCAGTGAAATGAATTTGAGGAGAAAAACAGAAAATACTTCTCAGTGTTCAAACAGATGCTGTATTAAATGAGTAGCCGTCATTTCTTGTAAAGAAAATCCAATCATAATTTTAGTATTTCCAGTGCCATGGTCTTGCACGGGTGTAGGTAAGTTGCTGGAATGGTTAATTTTGACCTCCGCCATTATAATGCACCTTATTTTTAATGTACTTTATTTTTAATTTGAATGATGTCCAGTTTCAGCTCCCAGGCATTCATCCTGTCATGCGTTGATTACTGTAATAAAAGCTTGTTATTACCAAACTTTATTCCGATACGCAGTCATTAACGGAAGAGCAGAGTCTGCAGTGCTCGCGGGCTCTTCAGGGAGGGATGGCCTACCCTCACACGCGCTGCAGAGAGACTGTAGGCTTCCTATCATTTCAATGTTATATGGGAAATAATTCTGCAAAGGCTGAATTCTATAATATACACGTGTAAACCGCAACATGCTGCAGGGGAGGGGAGGTCGCTTGGTTTTTTTTCTCTACGTTATGACTTCTGCAAGGGAAATATTGATGAGTTTAGGACTTCCACTCAGTGCAGTCATCCCACCAGCCCTGAATTCAGCAGTTCTCACAAACGTGCTGTAGGATTAGATACTTATATTTTTGCTGTTAATTAATTTTACCATTAATTCTAATGTATTGACAGAAGCCTCTGTTCCAAAAGAAATCTGAAACATCCCTGAAATCTGAGGGTTATGCATTTAACGCTGAGCATTTTTCATATGTAAGTAGATTTCAGTGGTACCCAAGCTGTATTTTATACAGTACATGTCAGGGAAATGACAATTATTTGTAGAGTTCAGTCTGTCATCTATGTTACTAATGCAGGCTGTGTTGCTATGTGCACATTTCAAGCCAACTAAGGATTTACAGCTTGCAGGTATGTAATGATATTGGCACTTACTCTTTGTTTCCTTATGGAGAAAGCAACAAATGCAAAAACTTCAATAGGAATGAAACAAGGGTGAGACAACCATCATGGAAAACATTGAAATACAAATTTTTACTCTAAACATTTAGACAATGTTGAAATTCATGAAGAACTTGTCTTAGGGAGCTAAGTTGAGATCTGGGTCAGGCGAAGTTAACTAAGGACAGGAGAAATTGGGAAATTCTTGGTCCCAGATGAAAAACACATTAGGAGAGTTTCTTTTACATCGTCTGGAAGTGTAAAATCCAGCCACTGGTACCCCTACTCCACTTGCAGAACACCAAAAGCACCCTCAAAATGAGAGTATAATTTTCACAGTGAGCTGGTGTTGGGGGGGGGGGTTGTTGAGTCAAAAGCATTTGTGCCTCACTGTGAGAGCTGCCAGCTTGACCAACCTCACTTTATTTCTGGAAAAACTCATTATTTCATTTCCAGCAGCCCAGGACTAAGGGGATCCATTTCAGTAAGCGCAGTCTGAAGCAGGTTCATGGTGCAGGTGGTGCAGTAACCATCACCTGCCAGTCGCCTCGGCAAGGGGCCCCGTGCAATCCTTGTACGGATGATGGTGACTGAAGCCCTTGGAATTGCGCTGGCAGCCAACTTGTCTGCTGGTACACCCCAAACACCCCAGACTATAATTTTATGACAAAGCATTATAATAAATAACTGTAGTATAAATATGACAAAGTGTTCAGAGGCAGCGTTACACCAGGGGATTTGTAGAATTTTCTGAAAGGGCAAGAGCTGCCCTTGCTCCACCTGAGAGCATCTCCAGAGGTGAGGTCTGCGGTGGTGTGAGGAGCTTTCCTCCCACACGTTATTCAAGATGTGATATGCAATTTTGCTTCCAAGTTAAATTTTTTTCGGAAGGTTTTAGGTTTTGTTTCTTATGTTTCAAAGCATTTTCCAGTTCTTGGGGAAAGCCTAAATGTGTGCTAAAAATCATCTTCAACCTTCCTGTGATGGAGGCCATGAATGATCACAGCTACTTAAGATGTGCCCCGGTTTCTAAGAAAGATTTTAAAGGGATTGCCAGCACCTTTAGTGCATTAAATGTGATACTAAACTGTTAGCAACCAAACAGACCCATAGAGAGCTCCATGGATTTGTCAAAATTAAGTGAAAGGAAACAAATTTGGTTTATCATCTCTTCTTACCCAACCTACAATGGCAGCCGAGCAGCGCCCTGGCTCCTGCCCACCCCTCACGCTGTTATCCCAAGCATGTGTGGTATGAAGAGCCACCGCTATTGATAAGATCCACGGAGGAACGCAGCAGGCACAGCAAAGTCACTACAGCGGAGCTCAGAAGGCAACAGCCTCCGTGTGCCCCGTGGTCTCAGTTCACGCCATCTCCTTCGTATCCATGCCTCGGCCTCGCTGCGAGGGCTCTCCGTCTGGCTCTTCAAGGACAAAAGCGCAGAAATAAACCCCCAACAAGACGGCTGCAGCTTCAACCATGGTAAGGAGCCTCCATTCAACTTTATCTCAGGGCTACTTAGGATCACAGCCTGGACTTTTCTCTCTACCGACACTCAGACTTGAACAGGTTTCTGCCTCTCGCGCTCAACCCGAACCACTTGCTGTTGAGCCACGCTCTGCAGTTGGCAATTCTTAGCCGGCTAACGAAGCTGTGCGGCAGTCACGCGGGCACTGCCGTGTCTGCCGACCTGCCTTGAGTTTCCATCAAGCAGATCCCGCTTTGGGGTTCCCCAAATGTAAGGCACTGAACCGTGCAAAACGGGCGACTCGTGACATTTGCGACGTGGCCCGGGAGGTGGGCGGCCGGGCAGCGGGAGGGAAAGCAGGACGAGCTCTGCGACGCTTTACTGGGACAGTTTGTGCTCCGGTAACGTGACACGTGCGTGCAGGTGCAAAGCGTGAGGAGGTCTGAGGGCAGAGCTTGGCAGCAAGCCTCGCCCAGGGAGAGCAGCTGAGCTAAGCCCAAACTTCAGCCCCGCTTCCCCCGTGCCGCGGCACAGCTGCCTATCCGACTGGCACCAGCAGTTGCTTGTCCGTGCTTGCCTTCCGCTAGTGCTCGTTAGCAAGGAAAACAAAGTTGGTTGAACAAGAGCTGGCAGGAATCCTGCCACTCCGTTTGCTAAATGGTTCTATTAAAATGTAAACAGAGATCACATTGCAGGGCATCATCATAACATACCGTGGGTGACATCTTAGCCGATTCCCCAGCAGCATCGCTTCCTCCTCCTCACTCCTGCTGCCTTCAACACTGGCTGCCACCCACCACGCTGCTGCTCCTCTTGCACATCTTGTTCACGATTATCTTGACTTTGAACCGAGCAGTTCCCCACTGGGTCCTTTGAAGGTGCATCGTTATCCGTCAGTCACTTGCAGCACCGCAGTCTCACCCAACAGAGGCACGGCTACCTCTCCAGCACGTTTTGGAGCCGTGCAATCTCCCTGAGCCTTTCTGCTTTAGGAAAATAGGACTCGGGTGTCGCCATGCCATCCCCGCAGAAGCCCCCGGCTTTGCAGTTTAGCCTTGATGGAGCACACGACAGGCCGCACAGGTTACACCAGTCTTCCTTCTGCCTCACTGATACACATCTAGTGGGAGTCACCTCTTCGTCCGACTTTCAAATGAACATTTTCCTGCTCTCCCTGCCACTGCCACCCCTTGCTCTCCCCAGGAGCTCTCGGGAAGCAACCACAAACCCATGGCTTTGTTCTCTTTGAAGAATCCTTTAAAGCCACATGCACATTCCCCTCCCTGCCACCAAAGTCCGCAAAAGCTTGGCAAAAATTGGTACAAAGCTGGGGAAAGGCTGGGGGGGTTCTGGGTTTACGACTGTGACTTGGCTCATCTCCTCTCTTTACCCTTCCGTTTCTCTTCACGTGTGGTTTATTCCCTCCGGTATGTCGGCTGCGTGCTCCTTGTCTCTCTGTCCTCTGGGGTTCTAGACTTCAACAGCGGCTCCAAGGCATTAAATTAACAAAATAAATTACCTCTGCTGGTAACTTTATAAACTCCAGAAGAGGCCAAAGCAGCGGCAGCCTCGTGTGGGGCAGGAGCCCTCGGCTCCGATCCCATTCTGGCACAGATTTCTTACGTGCAAGGGGGGACCTTTTTGCCTCAATTTCCCTGTCTGTAAAATGAAAAATACAACATCCACTCCCCGTTTGACACACACAGGCGATAAGCTTTCTGGCAGGACAAGTCAGTGTTTGTCCGTAGAGCACCACGTACGGAGCTGCGTATCTGCACAGGGCACCTCGGCCGCGCTGGTGCCTCCAGCCACAGCCAAGGAAGAGCAGGCAGGAACGCAGAAAGCAGCCAGTGGCACTCAGCGAAGAGTTTCTTAGGGGAGCTAAAGATAAATGCTATTCTGTATCATGCTCTAAAAGCTGATTCAATATAGATAACAGTTTTCAAGACCATTCTGCTCATGAGATGTATAATAATGAAACCATCTTGACGGAACAGAATGTACGTTGCATATATAAAAAAGCTGCAGTGTTAGAAATCTTAATTCTGCTTGGGCTCTGAAGTTTAGAAGTTTTAATTTCACTCCATGAGAATAACTATGTAACATACCTTTAAAATGACCTGGTTTCTTTTAGTTATACTGGAGATAATGGGGGGGGGAAAGCTTAAATCCTGTCTAATATCTATCTGGGAAAAATCATCTTTGAATGACAGACCACCATTTTCTTTCAGAAGATTAGCAATAGTTTATTATTCCAAGTATATATTTAGACTATTCCACAGTTGCTTTAATATCAACCATATTAAAACCTTTCTGATAGCTGAACACATTCACAAGCGATCCCAAGCTCCTCCGCGTGCCTGTGCGTGCACACGCGAGATCCCTTTGCCAGGTAAGGAGGCACGCGGGTGCCACGCACAGGAACACCCGTGCTGCGCTCAGTCACATTCCTGCACCTCGGGGATTAAAAACATTTCTTTAAAATCAGTGTGTTTCCTGTTCCTTTGGTGCTGTCCCTGTGCCAGTGTGCCAGACAGTTGGAAATCATCCTGGTAAGTGTCAAGTTTGCCTTCGCCTAAAGAACAGAACTAGTTTGAGATCAAGAGGAGCAAGGCAGGGAATAAATACACGGGGTTCTTAGACAGAACTTTGGTAACTCTTTCTCTTTTGTAGTAGGATGACCCTGGATTCCATAGTAAGTTAAACCAACTTTAAAAAAAATTAAAAAGGAAAGACTGGACCAGTCAGGGATCTGTGTTAGAGGAGAGGCCAGGTTGTGGGATGCTGGTCTGAAGCGCCTTGAGTTTGATCCCCACCATCAGCTTTGGGGGGCTACAAGGGTGCTGAGGGGACTGGAGCATCTCTTGTATGAGGACAGGCTGAGAGAGCTGGGTCTGTTTAGCCTGGAGAAGAGAAGACTGAGAGGGGATCTTATCTACGCTTATAAATATCTAAAGGGTGGATGTCTAGAGGAAGGGGCCAGACTCTTCTCAATGGTGCCCAGCGACAGGACAAGGGGCAATGGGCACAAACTGGAACACAGGAATTTCCATCTGAACATGAGAAAAAATCTTCGCTCTGAGGGTGACCGAGCACTGGAACAGGCTGCCCAGAGAGGTTGTGGAGTCTCCTGCTCTGGAGATATTCAAAACCCGCCTGGACATGATCCTGTGCAACCTGCTCTAGGTGATCCTGCTTTAACGGGGGGGTGGACTGGATGATCTCCAGAGGTCCCTTCCAACCCCGACCGTTCTGCAATGACACAAGCACATCAGGAACTGTTCGTATTTTCTGCTAGAGGCCAGCTACATGAATACACTTTATTCTCCTGCACCTTGTATTTTGACCCAGCAGAACGCTCTGCTTTGCATCCGCATAAACTGTCTAGAGCTAACTGTGGCCTTTCTTCGAGGCTTTGTAGGAGGGTTCACAAACACGGTACACATGGAAACCTGTGATTGACAAGAAAAAGTTGTGTAGTAGCTTAACTCGCCCAGCAGTGTGGAAAAAACGTTAAGAACTTGAGGGTTTTTATATTTTGCAAACAAAAGGAAGTTCATTTCCTCTGTTAACTCACCATAGCATTATGTGCAAAAACACGCCTGGAGCTCTTGAAATACCTTTACTTATTTCTGTATCTACCAAATTTATTTATAGAGCCATCTGGAAAACACTGGCTTTTCATTTAAAAGATACAGTGGAGCTTTTCAGAATTGTTTCATAAACCAAACTCTTGAAGAACACCCACACCTACAGAAATTGTCAACCGTAATCAAGTATCTGGATTTTTTTTGGATGTATTTAAGGAGTATTGACAGGACAGTTAAAATTGCCATATTAATGCATAAATAGGTAATTCTCCATGTGCTAACTTTACTGTGTTAATAAATCTAGCAATTGGCAAATATGTCTAATACATCTCTGTAAGAAACCACAAATACTTCAGTTATGTCTCATTTGAATGCAGTCTTGGGGCATTCTAACAGTTTAGAAAATAAATGGGAGCAAATTTTAAAATGAAATACAGTAAACATACAGGCTTAGAACATCTGGAACAAAAGTAAGGTGAGAAGTGGGAAACACGAGTGTCCTGGATGGCAGGCGAACGCAACAGGGGAAGAGAAGCTACAGATGCCACCGAGCTAGTTTGTAACAACCCAGAGCTGCAGTTCACTCACTGTCTAGGCATCCTGGCAATAAACCACAACAGAAATGTTAAAATAATAACACTATTAAAAATAAATAAGGATTTGGGCTTATTTTAGCCAAGATGTTCTAACAAAATGCCACCATTCGTTCCTTGGCCTGTGGTGGGATGCCTGCGTGCTCCGATTCCATTCCTTAATTGCTTTCATACTTTCTACTACTTGCAACAGTTAGGACTCAATAAATTCAACCCAACTATAAGAGTTAATTCCAACACTCATTTAATCTTCTTGTTGCTCTATACCATACATGTATAGAAGATGACCCAAGATCTTTATTAGTACCTCGTCAATGGTTTGCTATCTAGAGGTATTCCCTCTGACCCATACGTCACTATATGTTCTCATTTAGCAAAACAAGATTGTTTTATAAAATGCTCATTTCCTTCTACTAAACATTAGGTTGTCTAGTCCTGGCCTCAGCTAGACTTTGATTTTGGGGTGCAAAGCACAAACACCCCCCTAGTTGATCCAAGACACTGTTGTCCTTAGGGCTGCTGTCTCTGCCGGGCTGGTGTAATGACAAGAATTGTTCCCCACTTAGTTTTGTCAAAAAGATCTAATGTAGAAACATACAGCTGCTTGGCATCCAAGTGCTCATTTGGTAGCATAATTGTTAAATTTACACATTCAATACCAAGTACACATTTTTTAAAGTGTAGCATAGCAAATGCAAGTCTATTTCTAGGTGTTCCTACTGCAAATCTACAGCTACACAAACTTTTGAAAAATCACTGTACCTCTGCAAGCAACATCGCCCTGTTTCTCCTGATCCCTCATTTATCAGTCCTAAATTGAGCCAATTCACCAAGGTCATTGTTATAGTGAAGTCTTGAATCTTCCTTCTTCAAACGATCCCCAATTACTGTTAGAAAATGTTGCACTGTGCATTCTCTAGATGTCCGAGTAAAAGAATTTTAGAGCAACATCTGAGAGTTCCCACCAGCAGTGTCTCAGCCTCCATTTCTCTCAAGACACGGCGATCAGCTCACAGATCAGCTCGTATCCTCTGCAGCACTCTGGGGAGTGTTGCAGACTCTGCAGTGCTGAGAGGTGCCCAAGAAACATGTTAAACCGTTACCAGATTCAAACACAGGAACGGGCAGCTGGGCAGTTGCTGGCAGAGCATCGACAGAACCAGAATTTCCAGCCCAGGGTCCATACTCCTTCGCCCTCTGCTTATGATGTGATAAGCAGAAAAAAAAGCACATAAAGAAACAATTTTTCTGTAGGACAAGAGATGACACTCTGAATGCAAACTTTACATCCACCAGCACGGAATAATCTTTGGCAGGTGTACGTACAGTTTAAGGCAGTATTACAAACACTTCCCTGGTGTACCTTTCTGCCTTCGTCCTTCATACACCTGCAGCGCTGAAAGCAAAGACAGAAGTCAGATCCACGGTCCCTGATTTACAGGCATTGCTCCCCAGCACCCTCCTGAAATCCCAGTGAGAGCTCAGTTGGGCGCTTCCAGCTCTTCGACCTGCTGTGTATTCGCTGCTTTTCAGTCTGGACCTGCAGGAGCGAGTGTTGGCATACACCGTACTCACAGGTACCCAACTCCCTTAGTAATTAAGAATTCCTGTATTAAAAACATCCAGAAAAGCGAATTGTGGGTCTGTACTTGTGCTTCAACTTTAGTCCAATATACTTGCCCAAATTAAGCAATACCAAGGGTGCTACCCGGGGTGCAACAGGTCTTTGGTGATCTACTGTGTGCCGTGAGTTCCCTGGACCTTCCTTTGCTAGCTCTCCCTAAAAGATCATTTTAAATTAGCACTGCGAACTCTCTTGAACTCCTCCCAGCATTTCTCATTGCCAGTTCTGAGCTCCTGTGGCAACGGGCTGCTCAAGTACCACCTTTACGGGTTTTTGGCAGAATCAAATCTTTATTCAGAGCATGAAAGGATAAGACTCAAATTGACATTGAATTGAAAATGTAATATATTCCCATAAAAATATTGGTGCCAAGATTGCAGCAGGAGTATATGGAATAGTATTTTCTGTCATTTGGTTTACAGAAAACTAGATACACTTTCAAAATACAGATTTCAAAGTATCTAAAGGCACAGGACGCAAGGCTTGAAGAAATGTATGTGCTGAAATCTGAGTAGGACAGACGACCATGACAGCAAGCTGAGGCCAAGCAGGCAGCGGCGGTACCTGCAGTTAACCCCACTCCGCTCCCAACAGCCAACACACCTGTGCCAGTTTACAAACTGGTATGGAAAAAGGAAACAGAAAACAAGAAGTTACAATGATCCTGACAATTGGCTGTTAGGTTATCCGCAAATCATTCTGATGAGAAACCGAGGAACGGAGCACTAACAGATAGCTCCAAGTTCACAGACGGAGTTGCTACCTTCAGCTGTCACCTCCACGCTTAGCTTGGCCTTCCGTTTTTGCACGGCACGTGAAATCCCCAAATCCCCTGGCTCCTGCAGGGCAGAGGTGGCCGTACTGGCCTGACCAGCGGCTCTCCTCAAGGCTAGCAGAAGTTACGAATACCCAGCCCCTCTGAGCAAACACCTTTTGCCTCTCTTGCACGCTTCGCTGCCAAATTGTTCACCTCACAGACAAACAGGAACTGGCTTTTATGCTTGAAGGGTGTTTATGTCTTGCATAATTGATTTAAGGTCCCATCCTGCCTCCATCAGATGTAAGAATAAGCCATTACAGGAATTTCCAAGGTAGAGGGTCTGACTGTGGTCAAGGAGCTTCCCTGGACAGACCTTGCTGTCAGAGGGTTGGCAGGGGCCAACCTCCCTTTCCTCCTCCCTCTCTCTGCTTCCCACCCGCCTGGTGTAGTAAGAAGGGCTGAGTCCAGCAGCAAGAGGAGAGGAGAGGACTCATCCCCCTCCAGAAAAGCAGACACCAAGACACAACTCATCATTGCCCCCAAAAGAGAGATGAAGGCAACAAAAACCAGAAGTAATTTCAAAGGGATGGAGAGCAGTAATTCCAAATTAACCACGGCAAATGCAGACGAGCTTTATGAGGTGGACCAGAAGCGTCAATTCTTTCAGGAGTACAAAAGCTTTGCTGAAAAACTGACACCGCCATTGATTCCATCCGTAGGGAACCCCCATAGCCCATGGCTGGGCTTCATCCCGACGGACAGTGCCTCATCACGCAGCGCCAGGGGCATCTGCGTAAGCGTGTAGGTGCCCAGTTTCTGATGCCTTTAAAAGCCCATTTTCGAGTCAGCACTTCACATGACAAAATATATCTCTTCATGTAATAGTATGACCTACGGGGCTACATAAGATCACTGGCCGAGAGAAAGCAGTCATTCAAAAACACAGTATAAAGCTGGCACTTTATGTCTTTAAAATGTTTTACTGCATCAGCATCTTTGCTAATTAAGATATTACTGCAGATACGCAGTTATGGCCATCTGAATACACAGGATACGTGCCATATATACAATTTGGCCACAAAATCATAGAATGGTTTGGGTTGCTTACGACTGACATCTGATTAACTAAGTTCCGCCCAGAAATTAATTCACATCTTTATTTAGATTTGTCAAATAATTTCCACCACAATCCCAAAGTAAATAGGGTAAAATCCTACACTCTGCTGAAATAACTGTTGAAATTTCGCACCGACTATGGGATGTCATCATGATACGTCTCTTAACTCGGACAAGATGAAATAGTAGAACAGTACAAGAGGCAGGAAGCTTGGATGCCATGGGAGCACACCTTAAACAGAACAATGGTGAGCGTGCAAGCGTTGGGTTTTACTTAGAAAAGAAAAAGAAACAGAGGAAAATTAGAAATGTGCCAAATGCAAGTAAGTTTATATTCACATGTTCACAGCAGGATATTCTCCTGCTGCTCAGACAGACTGTACAACGGGTTTACTATCATCTCTGAATTAAGATGGACACTGTTTTCTGCACTTAGGTAGTCTCGATCTGGATTTTTACTTGGCGTTTACTGGAAAAAATCTGCTACTGCTTCCAGAATTAAAGCTTCCCCTGGGGTTAAACAATTCACATGGCGATGATTTCTGAATGCCTGCTACTTGCACAGAGTTTCAATTACATAAGTTTTATAAAGGTCAAATATGTTTCTTAACAATGTTGAAGACAACTTACAGACATCAAAACTACCCTAAGAGATTAAATACAGACAAGTTAACCTGCCTCATCTCAAGTCTATGACTATTTACATGATTACATTCCTATTTTGCATGTGCTCTGTGGTCTATGAAATAGTATTTGCAGTTTCCAAAAGTAAGCAATGCTAATTATTCGTTAACATGTGGTTTCCATCTATGTTTATTTTATGGATATTAACCTGAAATTAAGTCAACACAAAAGAAAAAATAAAAAAGAAAAAAATCGAGTATTTTCAGAGACAACAGAAGCCTGAGTCTCCTGACAGCTGCTGCGCTTTTGCAGAATTTTAAGACACACACATACATTTTTCCCCTCCCATTGTTGTTTAAATTATGTACGTAAAAGAAAGAAACCAACTTTTCAGGGAAAAGCATGGCTTTAACTGTGGTGGATATTGATTTGTTATGTATCAGTCAAATTCAGAAACAAGATAAGAGATGCAGGTTGAATACTTCAAACCCTTCAGTACCAAAACTCCCACCTCTGCTGCTTTAATCCAGAGAGCGTTGGCAGAGCACATCAGAATCTTGCTCAGCAGACACGCGAAAGCAAGCGGCGGGAAGCAAAAGCTCCCTCACCACCGTTTCTGTACGCAGCAAACGCAACTGTCTTTAAGAAATCCGATTTCAGACAGGCCTTACTCCACCAAGAGTGTCAGGATACCAGGAACAGAGCGGATGAACACCTAAAAAGCAAGTTACACGTCATAGTTGCAATGAAATAGGTCTCAGAATAATCCTTTAGTTTGCCACCTGCAACTACTGGTACTTAACCAAGTCAGGCCTGCGAGGATATTACGGGGAATTCAGAGCTTTTGGTCAACTCAGTTACAAAACTGTGAATTCCACAGAAACAGGCAATAACTAATGACTTCTTAGAGAATAAATCTGGAAAGGGCCCGTGATCCAGGTGCATCATAGCCATGACACTTGCTGCCCAAGTTGTCTCAAAATAGCACAAAGTCATCTGAAAAGCAACAGATGTTGGGCCTAACTTGAATTTAACACAAGTAATAAGAAAAAATTTAGAGTAATGTGATTTTTAAATTGAAGCTGAACTTTAAATTGAACTGTTAAATAATCAACAGTAACAAAAACAAGTGAATCATCTTAATTTTCACCAACAGGCAGACCCAAAACAACTACGGATGCACAGCTGTAGCTGAAGGACATTGACAGTTTGTAAACATATCATGCGGAAATCTGAGACTTCTGGTTGAATAGCATTTGTTTCAGAGAGGAGCGAGACACCTTCAGCATAGCTGTAACCAGATACTACAGGTATCCTCCGTGCTTTGGAAACCGTTTCTGAACCCCAGGTTAATCCTCTAAACTTGACGTTCAAAACTTGTTTTGAAGGAATTACCTATCCACCCTCACACAATAAAATAAACCCAACCCCTCACAATTCCTTTGCCGACTCTTCTGTCACAAAGCAATTCTTAAATACTCTTGTGCTGTTTTCAGTCGTAGTCCGCATACGTTAACTACGGCATAATTACCGACCACCATTTGACTGCAACGGTCCTCAGAAGGCTGAAGGTAATTGTGTGTGCAGAGCCAGATGCGCAGATAGTAGTCTGCCAGCGGAGCAGAATAAGCGTAAAGACTCAACCATTTCAGTACAGGGCAATTTTTGCACCACTTAATAGGTATTTGATGGAATACTGAAACAAAGCTGCCCTAGAGAGATGGCTAAGCAGAAAACCTTCCCTGCAGAGAGAGACATTTCTTAAAGGACATGCATGAACCTCCAAAAAGTTTTGTTTAAGTCTCCTCATATTGGTCTGTTATTCCATAGCTGCAGTCTCAGAAGGCAGCGTTCATTTTTGGTTTTTAACGTTCCCACTCGGAATGTGATACTAGCTTATTTCAAAAGCAGGATTTGGGATTTTCAGCACCACTGGTGTAGTTATATTTATCAATTTCCTTGACCTACTGAAGATCCCCCCAGTCTTCCAGGTGCACCCCCTGAGGTGCACTTACCAGGAGAGAATGAAGCTGCTTGCAAGATTCTTGGGTATTTTCATGCAGGAAATATGACCTAAATAACACCAGTTTAACAATTCCTGTACACTTAAAAATGAGCTGCTTGGGATTACGTGTTCCTGTTTGGTTGAATACATTCATATCTTTGCTATGAAAAATACGGCTCTATCAACTGCTTCTTTATGAGCTTGTTATAATCAGTGATAGGACAGTGCGAAAAGGACTGATTTTCTGTTTCATCAAGAAGTAATTCCCTCAGGCATTAAGATGTGACATTAAATCTTTTAATATATTGAGCAATTTCATTAAGTTCTCTGAAAAGAAAGCAAAATACAGCATGCAATACAAGAGCTTTTAAAACATGCCATGGAATTTCAGTGGGAAGGTAACAAATTAGGCAAGCCACAGGCCTATTACACATTAAAAATGTTGGTTGAGACATTAAACAACCACAGAAACATTTTTATGTAATATGATTTAAGATCTGTTGTTCAAGAACTCAAGAGCAAACATTTACTCTTTCCTGATTAATATTAACAACTTAAAAAAAAAAAAAAGGCATTCTTCTGATGACTGAAATACATTCTTAGGTAGAATTCGAGCACTGCAGGCAGTTCTTTACCGCCAAATAAAGCAGAGCCAAGTATTGCCTGAGAGATTACACAGGAAAACTCTACACAGCAGAGATTCCCACTTTCAGAATTTTACTTTTTCCTGCTTTTGAGGGAGCTGTTGTGAACTCTTACTCTCTTCTGCACAGAAGAAGCGATCTTCATAGATGCTTTCTTTGCGATGGACCTTTCCACAGCTCCGGGTTTCCATAGCAACAGCTGAGCATCCTCGCCACCCGTCAGCAGAGACTCATCTGTCAGGTTCCAGCAGAAGGAGCGCACAGTGGCAGCGTGTCCTCCGCAGAGCGTACCCACCAGGCTCAGTCCGTCCCTGCCGCAGCTGATTAGGTGAATGTTTCCTGTCGCCGCTCCCCCAATAAGAAAGAGTTTGTCCGCCTTTTCGTGGTACAAGCCACCTACCAGGTAACGCAAGCTGTCGTTTTCAACGCAGACTGCGTCTCTGACATCCAGAACATGCAATAGTGTTATTGGGTCTTCGGTATCTAACTGAGCCATGTCCCACCAACAAAATCCCTCATCGTGGGTCATGCAGTAGACCTGTTTATAGTCTTTCCCAGACCAGCCAATAAAACTTACTGATGAATCTGAATTGCAAGTTGATATTAAAGCATCGTCTTCATTATCCTTGTTAATGTCAAACACGTTAACCAACCCATCAGTTGACCCAGAAACTACCAAACTGGGTTCAATGGGATGAAAACAAATTTTAGTGATATCATCATTGTGACTTTCAGAATAGACTCCCAAGGGTTCCTTAGCTGCGCTGGCACAGTTTGTAATGCCTCTTGCATCCCAAAACACCAGAAATGTGTCGTTTTCAACTTTTTCTGTTCCAGCACAAATGATGAGATCACTGCAGCTGACATCAAAACTGATGAAAACGTTCGAAGGATAGCCACTAAATATCTGCACAGCTTTCTGAGTTGCTAAACGAATATCCCAACATTTTACTGTACCGTCACTGCATGCTGAAAACACTATGCTGTCACATGTGTGTGAAAATCTGACTCCATTAAGTATCCCAGGATGGCTACTGTACTCCCGCAGGAAGTTTAATGTTTCCCTGTTATAAACCCTAATTGACTTATTGGAACACGAAACTGCCACAAAGCGACTGCTTTCAGATTGAGCAGGTTTGGAGACGTCTATATCCAGTAAGTAAGCAGGTTCCTCACTTAGCGTAGAACGTTTTGCTATGCGCAGACTAGCAAGCTGCTCCTCAATCTTCTCCACTGCAGTCATCTCAAATGCTGCTCCTAACGTTGTCAGAAACCTGTAATAAATAAAATCCAAGGTGAGTTTTAATTGTAGCATTCTGAAATAATATTAGCTCTAAAAATATATATGAAAAAGCACCTTGCACAGAGGTACTGCATGAAGCCAAAATTCAATTATGCTGCTGCCCTACCCACTACAACTTCTTTTACAGAAACAGAGAACCGGAAAAGGCTTCCCGAGTTAAGGAGTTCAGTCCCTTGTGACTGTCAGCACTACATCATATAATCCCCTTAAAAGATTAAATAGTCTGTCTGTGAATCCTGTGAAAGTCACTTAGCTAAATATGCTTTATTATTTTTATAAAGTAAATAGTAAAGTGACGTTCTCCACAAGTGGGAGGAAAATGAAGTCATCACCACTACCTAAGGAGGAATAATTTTTGTTCGAACGAGCTGCTAGGAGGCACAGCCCACAAACGGTTGCATCAGTAAAACTGCAGGAGACTTCTTAGGTGAACTTTACTGCTGGGGGACGTGCAAAGGGTAGGCAGAGGACAAGACCAGAATTATGTAGAACTACAGCCTGAAACAGCCAGATGAGATAAATTTTACAAGTATTTAGGTGCCCAATGATGCACATAAACACCTGTCTGCATACCACAGACCACCTAAACAGGCTACATGACATCATTGGAATTCAGCACCTTTGGCTTTTTCATCAATTCTCCTAAGAACCTAAATGGTTTTTGAGCCTCCTATAAAAACCACATAATGCTGGCTCTTAGTGCAACTGATAAAAATCTTCCCTTCAGAGGCAATTCTTCTCTGGCACTACTGAACCCTCCTAGAAACACATACTATTTCAGTGAGGTACACAAATACAAATTTTACCAAGCAAAACAAAAATTAAACAATATTCACTCAATTCTCTCATGTATAGATTCACTTCTATAAAAAAAAAAAAAAAGGACTTGAGTTCTCCTTTCACAAAGGAAAATTCAATTCTGTAATTGCAGTGAAGGCTTTCATTGATTTAGAGTCAGAAAAAATACTGAAGCATTTAAATGATATATGAAATATAAGAGAGGTATTTGCCATCACAAACAATTCGTGGTTTTAGTGAGTTCACAAACTGCAACCACTTTTTAAAGAAAGATGTTGGTGGCGTATGCTAAGTAAGTATTACCGTCCCCATGAATGACTTATGTTAAAATTACAGGTTCAATTGGACTACTCTTCCGTGTTAAAAAAACAAACATTGAGGGAATCCCAGCAGGTTCTAGGGGTGCAACACTCCAGTGACTTCTCACTGGTAGAGATATTGCAGGTAATGCAAATCAAGGTAAAGCGCAGTACTCAAACTTCTCCTCCTTTCCTTAAGGACTAAGCCAGCACCCAATCCTAGTTACCACATGCAGGGAGGACCCTTTTTGAAAAAAATCCAAACAGAAATGGAGTAAAAATCAGGCAGACCCAGAATGCAAGAAAATATTCTCATGCCTTCCCAGCTGTCCCACCATAAATTTTTCTGCAAATTCTTCAGGCTGGATTTTTAGGGATGGAATTAGCAGGCTTCCATGTATTACTTGTTTTAGGGTAATTATTTTAACGGACCATAAGAGACCAGCGACAAAGAAAAAGTTGCTATGACAAAACTTCATTCTGCTTTTCTCTCTTCTTGGTGGTGTTTGTAGTTTCAGGGTTTTGCTTTTCCCCCTCCTATTTGGCATATACAAATATTCATGATGCCATGTGACAAACGAGCAAATTCTTAAAAACCAGCTTAAGTAGGCACACTCATAAAAGCTTAATTCCCAAGTCACAAATAATCTCACTAAGCTATTTGCCTCAGTAATATCCTGACAATGAGGTCCCCAGGTTAATCTTCTACATCAAAGCAACCTTTCAGAGCACATCTACAAGTAACTTTTGCCATAAAACGCAGACATCCTGTGGAAACTCCTTTCCCCTCTGAAGAGAAGTAGTTCAACATGTTTTCTGGCATTAGCTGGCGTACAACTCTACCCACAGAGCTTGCTCCTTACTTACTTTTCTGGGTATGTCCTCAAATGGAACAAGGCTTTACTAGAACTATTACATAAAGCAAACTGTTCTCAAACACTGCTCGTTACACTGTTCAAACACAAAAGTATTAAACTTCCATGCAAATGAATAATTTAGATTTAAGAAATAAAATACTTTAATATTATTAGTAAGGACAACTTTTACTTAATCCAAATTACTGAAGACTTACAATAGAAGCTTCTACTTAAATGCCATTTCAAAACTACATGATTGCAGGTGGAGAAAGGAGTTTTCATAAACCCGCTATCCTGTAGTGCTATGGTTACTAAAAAAATTGGGTTCTCTGTGTAAACTTTTTGTAAGAAAAAATGTAGTTTTCCAGACTGACCTCAATTTCAAGCTCTAAATAGTCAGACTTTTTATACTCCAAAGGCCAAGTAAACTCAAACAGACATGTTCCTGACAAATGTCATCCATTTGGAAAGCAAGCTGCAGTTGTTTAAATATTACTGATTTTGATAGAGAATAATATTCAACGAGCAGTTTCTACAACACTCATGTCAGAGCTTTCACTGCTGGGGAGGGGAATGCGAGGGAACTCTACAAGTACCCAGATGTTGTAAAAAGCCAGAGTCTGCAAAAGCCTGTTCATTCAGATTTAATAATATTTTCTGGGAAATAAAATTAGCCCAACACAGCTTTTAAGCTTTTACCTCCAAATGACATAGGTACAGCTATTCTGTAATACCAGAAAATGCCGTTCGTGTTTCTAGACAGATGTGCAATTTGTATCATCAGGAAGCTGGAGGGTACAGTTTTCAATTCTATTTCCACTGCAACAACTAAGAAGCCTTAAAATTGCATTTGATGGCAGCCAGGTTTTTGCTAAAAACCTCAGTAAAATGTCTGCCCTAGTAAGAAAGTCTTGCAACTATTATGAAATTGTGATTGAAGGTTATATAAACAATTCATGCTCAAACTTCAGGGTGTAGCGGCCAGCCCTTCCTTTTCTGAAGGGGAAGTCACTGTTGTATTTTGATGGGAAAGTTTAAATGGCAGGAATAGGATCTGTGTTAAATTTATGAGACAAATAGGAAACAATGGTCTTCCAAACACAATAGAAGATAACTAAGCATTGGACTGCAGCCACCTACAAAGCACATGGTGCTCTGCACCACAGAAGTGACGCACTTTCAGTTTAGCACTCCTTAACTTCAACAACACAGGTATCTGTTTTGTTTCTGCCACAAAGAACCCACTGGCAAAGTTGGCATCTTTGAAACCTGACACAATTCAGATATAGCACGACAGCCAGTTGAGACGATCAAGGAGTAAAACAGCTCATGCTAATGTGACCAACTGTCTGACACACAGACTTGGTAGGGCCTTGCTCTTGAACTGCTCCAGTCTCAGAAGAAATCAGAGAGCACTGGCCAAAACCTCTTCTTTCCCCAAGGTACCTCACGTTCTGAGCAAAGGAGGTAGCTAATTAAATTCAGGCTCTTCACTTATTCCAACTCACAGTGGCCCATGGTCTGGATCTACAGTCTCAACACAGACAAAATCCAGGTGATGCGAAGGTGCCAGGAAGACACCACTGCTTGGATGACACACGAGTATCTGGCTGAAGGTGTCTGGCTACGGCTGGCCACTTGGGTTTGAAAGAGAAGGCCAGTCCCATCGTCAGCAACCACCATTCCTCGCGTGTAACAGCTGCATTCACATCTGCACCCCCTGAACAAGGTAAAGCCATCTTTTACAAATTAATCCTGAAACCTCTGTGTTATTGTATCTAGTCCTCTGGAACTACATCCATGTGATCTCTTCTATGAATTAACTTCACAGTTATATGCTACCCCTGCACATCTGGATATCACAACTACCAGAAACAAGCAGGTTCCTGAAGGACACTCAAAACTCATTGTATCCTGGGAACTCAGAATAAATACAGTCCTCTGAAATAACCTAAAACATTTTGACCTCCAAGGCATCCTACAAGGCTCCTTTAAAAAAGAAATAAGCTTGATTTTTAGAACAGAAGGCACGAAGCGGAAGGGATGCCAAAGAGGAAGGACAGGATTTTCAGAGGCCTTTGTTACGTGCTGCTCACTAGTGGAGTGTGGAAGCAACCATACAGCACAACCAGAAGCAAACAGCCAGGGGTGCCGAAAGCAGGCCTTTCCACTGACAGAGAAATGAAAGGTAAGCACCTATCCACACAAACTAAACATTTCATATTGTCTCAGCATACACTGCTGTGCTCTTTATGCACTATTCTAAACATTGCAGTCTCAACTCCAGCCACCAGGCTTATGAGTCCTCTTTAATCCAGAAAGTTTTTCAAAAAATAAACCAGCAATTTGTAAGCTATTTTCCTTCTCCTTTTAGTGGTGTAAACAAGACGCTGCCAAATTGCATAGTTCTCATTTCCAAATGGGAATGTTAGCTCAACAACATATAGAAACATAAAATTACCTCTCTGAAAAATACCGCGGAAAATGTGGGAGAAATGGAACTTTACCTCAAAGATTTAATCAGTAACGTAAGAGTAACTTAAGAGTAGGAGGGTAGAAACGCGTAATAAAAATGAAAACAACCTGTAGTTTTGGCAATCTTCTCTGCAGAGGTCAAATACCAAAAATAGCAAGGGATTTGAACAGCAGTAGATGAAATCTTGTACTGTTCTTTCCTACTATAAACAATGCAAATAGACCCTCCCTTTATTTTCACTATTATTAAAAGTTCAAGAACAAACTAAGAACAAACCTGGAGCTCTGGGCAGCGGAAAGCAATTCATGCATGCAACATTACATGTGGTTTGCATTTTAAAACAAAAATGCAAAGCGCAAGGTTGGCTGAGGAAAATGCATTAGTACGCTGCACTTCACTAATGCAAAACGCCTTTAGAGACCTCTCCTCACTGGCACCACTTCACAACAGAAGATGGATCAGCCAAATGATCTAAGCGCTGAGGGGAAGCACAAAACACTCATCAGGCATGCATAATTTCTGCAGGATACAAACTCCTATAGTTGATTTTGTTATTTTACCAAAGCAGAGAGATAAGGTGTTTTTCCAGCATTCCCACAAAGCCATTTTAAGGCAAACAGAATAGCATTTAGTCTATCAAGCAGGAAGGGAATAAGATGTGCAGGAGGCTATGCTAAAGTGCAGAGACAAGATGTAAACTGCCAAGAGAATTACTTCATCCTTTCAAATCAGCTACATCTAGTTTCCAAATGTAAAGCACAGCAAGAAAAAAACTCCATGTAATTTTGAATTTGCTGTACAGAGAAAAGTATTATATCAAGAGAGCAGAACGGAAGAAAAAGATAAAACACTGCCACAACAAAATCTATGGGAAGAGCAAAAAAATTAGGTCTACCAAACTATTTGCCTTCCATGAAATCAATTCCTACCCTCCCACCAGTACAGACCTTGGGGGTACAATCCTGCTCAGCGATGGAGAGAAGAGCTGTAGGTGGGACAGAGAACCAAGGAAATGGCCTTAAACAACAGTATTGGTTAGAGGAAAAAATAAGAGTCAGAGCTAGGAGAGAACAAAGGGAAAAAGTCACAGGTGCTCAGTGCTTTGGGGTTCAATAATTAAAAAAAAAGGAAACAACAACTTTCGTGTATTCATCTTTTGAGGGCATAAGCAGGTGTTCATGTCGATTCAGAAAGAAAACGTCTTTTTGAATATTATACCAGATAACTGAGAGAGAAAGAACACAAAAAGAACTTTTAGATTTGACTCGGCATAATTTTAAATGCATAAATCATAAAGCCCACTATTTTCAGCACAAATCCTAAACATAGCCTCATACTAGCTACTATGAAGAAAATTAACTCTACCCTAGCCAAAATCAGCACATTCTCCACCCCTTCCTCCACATCATTTACATCATGCTCAGGTCCCACTGTCCAATACTTTCTCATTAACTACCCTACCCCTTTTCATCCTTTGATACAATACACAGATAGCATTCCTCTAGTCTATGGACCATCCCCGTAAAATGTCTGTAAAATGTCCACAAACATCCACAAAATGTCCACTGAGCTCATTCAGCCCATGACTTTGGGCTCCCTATGTTATGGTGGTCACTCACAACAGGAGAGATGGTGCGCTGTGTGGAGTTACTGGGCACCAAAGCCAGCTCAGGTCGGGTCACTGCTGCACTCACACTGCTTCTTGAAAGGCTTATCCTCCCTTGGTTCAGGTGGCTCCTGCTATAGTAATTCCTGTAATGTGCAACTCAAATCCCAGGTTACAACAATTTAAAGGTATTTCCATTACAATTTCTACGCCGGTCCATTTGGGCATTGCAATGAACTCCTCTCCTTGCCCCTGCTCCAGCTTGGACTTATCCACAGACTGCTGTCCCTTAGGGGTGTACCTGCTCTCAGTGGAGCCTTATCTATGAGTCACAGTCTCTCCAGGGGTATACCTGCTGCAGCATAGACTTACCCACAGCCACAGTTACTTTGAGGTGCACCTGCTCCTGCGTGGACTCATCCACAGGTCACAGTCCCTTCAATATGAGCTCACATGGGAGTTCCAGCCTGTCCAGTACAGCAGCACAAAACCAGCAGCAATGCCCTGGCCATCTGCCAGCCCAGACGCATCGCCATTGCTGTTATCAAAATGTTCCCAGGCACAGCGCAGTAAGATGATAAGCAGTACAGTGAGCAACAAAAGCAAAAAGCAGCCACTAACGAGCACCAGAATCTACTATACAGCAAGGCAGGCAAGTCCCACGGCAAGCACAGGTGCCTGCCAATTAATAGCTAAACAACAATAACAGCTATAGATTCGATCTAGCACATTCTGATGAAACCTGATGTTATCTCGAACCCTTTGAGCCCCATGTTGGGTACCAAAAAGGACTGTTGTGGTTTTGCCCCAGCTGGCAGCTAAGCCCCACACAGCCGCTTGCTCACTCCCCCACAGTGGGATGGGGGAGAGAATCAGAAGAGTAAAAAAAGTGAGAAAACTCATGGGTTGAGATAAAGACAGTTTAATAAGTAAAGGAAAACCCACGCACGCAAGCAAAGCAAAACCAGGAATTCATTCTCCACTTCCCATCGGCAGGCAAGTGTCCAGCCATCTCCAGGAAAGCAGGGCTTCATCATGTGGAACGGTGACTTGGGAAAACAAATGCCATCACTCCCAACTCCCCCCCTTCCTCCTTCTCCCCCAGCTTTATATGCTGAGCATGACATCATATGGTATGGAATATCCCTTTGGGCAGTTGGGGTCAGCTGTTCCGGCTGTGTCCCCTCCCAGCTCCTTGTGCACCCCCAGCCTACTCGCTGCTGGGGTGGGGTGAGAGGCAGAAAAGGCCTTGGCTCGGTGTAAGCACTGCTCAGCAGTAACTAAAACACCCCTGTGTTATCAACACTGTTTTCAGCACAGATCCAAACCACAGCCCCATACCAGCTACTATGAAGAAAATTAACTCTATCCCAGCCAAAACCAGCACAATCGAATATTTTCATCAAAAGAAAACTTTGAAGATTAGTTTGTTGGTGTAAGATTTTGCATTCCAACTAGAAAGACCCATTCTGATTTTGCATCCAACACTGGAAAAATATGGTAGGAGCAGGCGAGATTAGAAAATCTAGGCATGCCTTCAGGTCCAAATTGCAATGAATTAACATTCAAACTTGAGTAACTGAAAGCTTATTGATACAAACTCATGAACCAAAAGACATGATAAAGAGTTGCAAAGGACCCAGATGACAAGCCATCGTAAGAAAAATCCATGTGCAGAACAATCCAATGTACAATTAAAAAAATTCAAATGAGCCAGAAGACACCATACAAAACTATACAAATGCTCAAATTAGTAATTTTCACTTCAAATTTAAGTCAAAATTAAAATCTGATGCTCAGATTGCTAAACTACCTTCTCTAGAACAATACAGGAGACCCTAACCTAAAAGATGGGAAACAGTTTCTATATATTCTTAAGAAGCTGTGTCAAACATTATTTCAAACATGTTTGAGAATTTTCCTTTTTCAATCTTCTCTGTTCATCCAATTCCATGCTAGTGACACAGACCTACTAACAAAGGAGCAGCAAAGTAAGCTCTCTGTCACCAAAATCACACTCTGACAGGAGCAACTGGATCCAATTGAGAACTTCATGTGAGGGGGAGGTTTCCTAGTAGTGACCTCACCAGGTAGAGGATGTTATTGCATCCAGGTGGTCATCCAATAAAGGAGACTGCAAAGTAATAAGAGGATAAGAGATGCTCTATTTTACTCTCATGGCTATTCTCAGATCAAGCTGACAGAAGCTGCAGCAGAACCAATCCTATTTTATAAAGACAGATCCAAAAGATTCCCAGACAAAGGTTAAATTACAGAAAGAGATACTGTAATTGGGACATTTATCTTTCAAATTCTATATATTCTTTATTTTTGTAAAAAATACTCTATTTAAAAACCCTCTGAGAAAGCTGATCTATGCCTAAAAGGCACGCTTACAGCCTCTGACCAGGTAAATGACAAACTCTGCATCCTCAGGTGGGTTCTACGGAATGGGCAAGAGCTGCGAGGAAAACTGTCCTAGCACTGGGCCTTGGCTTTTGTACTGGAGCAAGTCTCTGAGATGGGGGTTAAATATAAAGTTTGTGCCTACTGCTCCTCCCTTCTCCCCCCCCTCCTCCTAGGCACAGACAGCACCTAACCTGTACTCCAGCCCAGGAGTACTAACAACATATGGGGTGAGGCATCCAGATCGCCTTCTAAAAGAAGGGTAGCATCTACCAGGGAAGTCATGGCCAGTCCTGCGACACTCACGCTTCCTCTAACAAACACCTCCTCCTAGGATGGGACCCAGGATGTTGGTTAACAGCCCCACAAGGAGTGGAAGGGAATGTGTGCACCCAACAGCTCCAGAAGACTTCACTGTCCAAGTGCTATGCAAACATAAATGCTCCCAGAACTCCAGCAGATGCTAGCTAACTCACAGCTTCAGAACACAGTACCTTTGTGTCCTGGTGTCTGTCTGTAACATAACCACGGCTATTCAGTCAATCCGCTGCAAAACTTGAAGAGAATCCAAGTCTCAGCATTCTGCATTTGTGCTTATCTCATCAGACCACAGTGACCACAGAAAAGTCATTTCCTTTCTCTTGTGAGCACCTCCCACCGTAGACACCATATTGACATTACTTTTTGTAACCACAAACATAGGAAAGAAGATACAGAACTAATCAGTCTCTCATTTATATACAGCCAGCAACTGTTGGAAAGCAAACATGTAGGGTACAACGTTCTCCTGCATGCAGTATTAAGTTTTTCTCCGTTCACGTTTCCACAATATAACCATGAGCAGCTAAGAGAAGGTTCATACCTTTCTCTGAACTATTCCTCAAATGCCTTTTCACTAACAGCATTTTCTTTTGTTAAAAGGTCAAAGAGCTTGCTGTTTAACCTGGCACTAGAGCAGTGCACCAAGATGATCATCTCTCAGATAAGGAAGACAGAAACAAAGCTATTCGTCTGAGTGGACTTGAACAAGACCCTGGCCTACAAATACTTACTAGTCCTGGTTCTAGCAGAACAGCTTACGAAGTAATTCTGAGCAAGCTGCAACATTCACTCTTTATTAATCAGTGAAACAAAGACAGTATTTGCCTAACTAATACTTGCGTACACAAACATTAGTAAATACAGTCAACAGCAACCTTTCAAAAGAAAAAGCCTTGGTCTGAACATCTACACTACAAGATAAAATGCAAAATTCACAGTAACGCTGCAATGCGCCTGCAAATTCCTCAATCAAAAAGTGCTTTGATGTCCTTTCAAGTTTGGGATCACAAGAAAAGACTCCAAGAGTGATGATTTTCAGGGCCATTTTAAGCTGAACAAAACCACCACATGAATGGGCAACCCCAATGATCCACCCTACTGAGAATGGTGAAAGGAAAAAATTACTTATGCAGGTGCATGAATAATTTAGTGACTCTGAAACAATACCATTTATTTCCTTCAATTTAGACATTGCCACTTGGTACCAACATCATCATATTAAAAAAAATTAAGTAAGAAAGAAGATTCTTTCCAAATATTAGTAATTGTTGCTGAAATTCTTCCAAAGAATTTGTTTCTACACCACAGGAAGCCTGCAAAATTTCAACCTAAATTTAGCAGCAACCGGAATAAAAGGATATAAAGAAACTTAGCTACAGCAGGAAAAATAGCTCCTACTACCACACAGTGGTGCCAAAAGACCTATAATGAGATAAAATGTTTTATTTATCAGAATATTTTAGAAATTCTTTCACAACAGTAATTTAGCTTAAGTACACTTCGTTACCAGAACTCATTCTTCAAAAGACAAGACTATTATATTTTCAAGATTCTTTTGTTAAAAACCCAAGTTCTTGTCTTCAGTAGGGATGTTGCTGGTGAACTGATAAGAAGATACTCCCCTACATGTGCAGATGAGGCACTGGTATTTTCCAAACACAACATTCACGTGCTTGGCAATTTTTAACACTACACTAACATCACTGCCTAAGCAATTCTCTGCAGTTCCAGATGTATTGCACAAGCACAGATATCTGTCAAGCCTAAGCAGAGGAAATGACTTCTCATTCTCATTTGCTTCCCCAGGAACATGCTGATCACTGAGATATCTTCACCAGTTGCATCCTACAATATTCGTTTTTGATATTTAGCTAATCCAGAACATCACCATGTCAAGGTAATTTGTCAGAACCTCTCCAGTATCAAAGCAACAGGAGAAACTGGAGATCCTTGCATGCTCGTGACAGTTCACAGACTATCAATTTCCAAAACATGCTCTTTGTGCACAGCCTGACAGCTGGAGGCTCTGCTGAATCCTTATCATGCCCTAAGCTCAATTTTCAATGCTTTGTAGCAGACAAAAGGAAAAGATGTCATCTAAGTGACAACACTAGGATGGAAAAGACTGAAATAAAGGGGTTTAGAGCTATGTTGATTCTATCCTGTTCAAGAGAATTTACCTTTCAGTCTCTATAAAAGATGCTAAGGCATCAAGTATGTGCACATTGTACCCTTGCAAGGCATACTCTTCAGCTCTTTGTTTTCAAGAGCCTTTAGACAGTGTTTACACTTGAACCATACACAGCACTTCAGTACTAGCTTCGCCAATGCCATACACAGATAAAAAAATCATTTTTCCCTTTTTGTAACATCCAAACGCACTGTGATCCAGCATACTGCACTGTAAGTTCACGTTCAACTTCTTTTTTCACTACAAGAGTGATTTAGGACTCAGAAGTAAAAAAAGGAATAGCAAAAGGGAAGGACAAAAGAGCAAGTATGTATTGATAGTCTACCACTTTCTGATCAAGACAACTACTGTATGCAGCAACACAGACAATCCCTGCTGGCGAAGCACAACAAAAACTATATGCTTTTGTTAGCACCTCTAAGACCTGGGTGGGGAATTTATTTTTCTGAGACCCACAAAGACCTTTCTAACATCTTCGGCAGACAGTGCATTGCCACAAAACAAGACAAGGATAAAAAGCAAAGTCAAGAGCTTTATGCATTTTAATAACCCTGCTCTCAAGCCAAGTTTGTTCTCCATGCTTTAGTCAATCCATATTTTGCAAGGTCATAGCAGGTTGACAGCAGGGCTCTTTGCTGAAGCCAGTCTCTTGATAACTAAACCATAATCAAGTACAAAGGAGGACGGGTTAGATGATCCAGGGAATGGACTGTTTATTTTACAAGAAGTAGCTGGGATGCTTTGCCTTGTATAGCTTGGCAAAGACAGAGACTGAGAGAGGATACGATTACTATCTACAAATACATCAAAGGAATAAATGCTGAGGATGGAGGGGAGCTACTCAAGAACAATACTGGCACAACAGTTTAAGAGTATGAAGTGACCATAAATAAAATTTGGAGCAGAAATTATAAAGTTTATCTTTCAAAATAGCTTCCAATTAGAACAGCAGGGACAAAAACTTCTGATGACTGTCTTAATGTACTTTTATAGCCTCATCAGCCGAGCACCCACAACAGCCCTTGCACAGCAAAGAACACAAATAGGAAGGCAAAATGAAAAACAAGCAATTACAAGATAAGCTGGCTCACTATTTCTTTCTGGAAGATACCACGTTGCCAGACAGACAATAGCAAGAAACAATATTTGCTTACTGCATAGTTTCAGAAGCAGTATTAAGACCGTACTAAGAGGGTATGTAAGTGCACCGAAAGAATGCAACTTCCAGCTTAAGGTGGCTTCCTCTCCCCATGCCTCTGAAATTGTTGGGATAAAAGCCTATGGATTTAAGTGTGCCCTACAAACAGCGTGGGAAATGCAATGCCTCCCTCTCAAGTTTGAATGTTTATCCGTCTCTGCAACCTAGAGCTGACGACTTTCTCTCCTGCGGTGACTGCATCTCTCAGTGCAACACAAACATGACATCAGCACGGCTGAGCACACGTGCACTATGGCAATTTCTCAGCGAGCTGGAAGTGACAAGGCTATCCCACGGACAGAAGTTGTTATTTCGCACTCAGCCCACTTGATGTCACTAATGACCACCACTCGCAAGCAGCTCAATCACTTCGAGGAGCTGGAGTCACAAGTTTAGACTACGCAATTCAAAAGGAGAGCACTTACTCTTTTTACTACAGCTATATATTCCTCTGCTAATTTTAATCCATTATGATAAGCTCTCTCCTTAACGGAGTGGCATTCAAGGAAACAAAGACTTAATTAAGAGTGCAAGGCATAGGAGATCTGCCTCAAGTACTGCAAAGAATGTTATTAAGGTACCAGCATTTTTTTTCTTCCTTTTATAAGCCTCAGATCCTCAAATCAGACTATTAATCAAAAATCACAGCATTCACTTAGAACTGTCTACCAACAAAAACTGGAGAAGAAAAAAAAAATAATTCAACTACACTGCAAGTTTTTCTTTTTGATCTGCCAAAGAGATTAAAAATAAGTTACACGTTCTCTTTTAAAGTCTCATTTTTGTGAATTCAATTTAGAGCTTTTGATCTTTCAGACTTCATGACAACGCAAGATGCAACTCTCGTATTTCCATGCAACACACAAGGAACAACTGACTTGTGTGCGTTTCTATTTGCTCTCTAAACATCCAGCAAGTCTCAAGTCCAGAAACACCCATCACCAATTTTCCCTGGGGAAGGTGAGGAACAAACCAAATCCAACAACTAAAAAACTCTTCCTCTCTCAATCTGTTACACTCACATTTGGCTCTTATGAACATTCAATACACATACACAGTAATAGTTACCTGAGAATTAAATCACTAGAACTAATTTTTCCTTAAAATCTATTTTTCCCCCTTTCAAAACTGAGTCATGTACTTCCTTAGATATACTGACAGATATCAAGTAAACTAAAATGAGCTTCAGTTACCTCAAAACTCAAGTCAGGTTTGCTGGTAAAAGATCTGTATGTTTCTAAACAAGAATTTTTGCTCTCACAGCCATCTGCTTGTCCCTTCCGATTCCACAAAGGACTAATAACACTTAATTCCAGCTCACTCAGTCATTCGCATAGCAACAAACATACACACATGCTTATTACTAAAAGATCCTCAAATTATTGAAAAAGAATCAGCTTCTGAAGTTTCCTATTCCAAGTACTGCCAGCATGTAACTCCATCTAGCAAGCAATTTGCCAATTTTACTTAAATGCTGGGTTGTCATTTCAACAATTTAACTGCTTACCAATTGTACAGCACTTTTACATCTTATTTCTAGGCAAAACTATTACTCAGCTTCACATTAAAAATAACAGGCGGGGGAAAAAAGAAAGATCACAGTAGTTATGGCTAGCTGCAGAAAAGGTGCAAGTGAAAAGATGCTAATCAAAAAAAAAAAAAGAAAAAAGAAAAAAGTTGAAGATTCTGATGAAGGAAAAAACCCTACATCCACAGTGGCTACAGGTATTAACAATGTTCATTCATCCATCTAAAAGCAAAGTGAAATTGCAAGGAAGACGCTCAACATTTTCAAATTGAATTGGTGCTATATACAAGCACAATATAGCGCAATATAGCAAAAGAGTAATTTTACTTTAAGGATTTCTTTGAATCAGTTATTTTAAATCCAGCATAAGAACTATAAGGGTTTTAATGCACCTGTTTTTTTCAGAGATAAGATTCAGTTGCTATATTAAAAGAATTATTTCTGGAACCCTTTAGTTTTGATTTTTCGTTAAGTTTTCATTAGCTGGAAAACTAGACAATTAAAGAAAAATAGCAAGTGCCCTTATAAGGCCACAGTGAAGTCATCAAACAAGTCTCAAAGAGCAAAACAACAGCGACTAAGAGGTTTTAAAATATTTTCATTCCTCTGTTGCAGCTTTTAGTCTGAAGCTAATCATTAAGGTCACCTCAAAACATTTTCAACAATATAAATAGCATAATAAAAATAACAACAAAAATCTGAGAATATTAACAGTCTGAAAGAAGTGCCTTCAGATAATGTGAAAAGGGAGATAAATTTATGTATGTCTGTAAAGGGTATAAACAACAGTACAGATGGTTTGGTTTGTCTTGCAAAGGAGATCAGACTAGATAATGCAATAGTCCTTCTGGACTTAAACACTTGACATAAAGAGAATAAAAATGTATCAGGTTGAAGAGTTTTTAAGAGAATATTAATGTGCACTTGTTAAAATGGACAGCTGTGCAATATTTGCTTCCTGCCACTACTAAGAAAATATTCTGATTGTTGAAAAAGTTCAAATATCCTGTAGGGCCTGGAAACAGGATAGAAAACACATTCTATGCTGGGACCTTCAGAACAGCCTAATGAAATTACTCAGTATTTGTCTTGCAATTTGAGCATGAATTTTTCAGTTCTATAAATTGGCTTACTTTCTTTTTCCAGCGAGCTGTCCATCCCCATCTCCTGCTTCATTCTCACTGAAAGATTTTGTTGAAACTTGGATCAAAGTGTCAGCTAAGACAAAAAAGTACATCATAGAAACAATTCATGCAAGCTACTGAAATTTAATCTGAAGGCAACATTTCAGCATCAGACATCCTTCACTCCCAGTCTAAAGTTTTACCTGCTAAAGTAACAATCTTCTATACACGATTTCACAATCCCCCTGGCTCCCATTTATTTTAGAAGCTAAAACAACACACTCTGGTTGGTCACGTCCACGCACCAAGTTACCTCCACATCTGTTTAACTAACCAACCCTAAATCAAGTGCTCTAAGCTTCTTTACAGACTGCACTGAACGTGTCCCATCTCTACTCGCTGACTGCACCAGCCCCCCAAATTAACAAAACACGTTTCAGCAGGGCTGAACCAGCAAAGCGGTTTGTGGGTGCATAATGCTGCAGTAGAGCTGTCCTTTCCCAGGGCTTCAACAGCTGCAAGTGGGAAGGAGGGAACAGTCTGAGGGCAGCTTAGCAGGGAAGAAAGGGGAAGGAAAAGGAGGTGCAGGAGGAAGTAAGAGAGGACAATGCACCAGCAAGAATTTATTTAACACTTCTGTTAAAGGAAGAGTACAGGAACATGAGAAGGGGAAGAGCTAAGGGATAAGTGGACAGTGGATCAGGCTAAAGTCTGAAGAGAGCAAAGGCGTGTGTGAAGTTGAACTTCCCAACCCCACGTAGCTATAGGCAACACATTGTTTTCTTGCCTTTCTTATGTCCTCCATTGCACCCAAACTACTTCCAAGTCACAAACCACACTCACCTCCAAAACTTGGCCTTACCAAGTCTCCGACTCACAAGTCTCAACACTCTTTTTTTTTTTTTTACATCTGGTGTGAAACCCACTAACAGACTTGTCATCGCACAGGAGAAGCTGACCTGCACATAAGATGTCTTTTCACTCACCAATTAAAACCAAACCCTAGAAGTCTACATGGGCAACTTTACATCAACACGGCTCATCAGCACAGTAGTGCAGATTTCCTTCCCTTTGATTTTTTTTCAGACAAGCTCAGAAATCACATTATTTGTACAGCTACAGTAAAAGGATGTCAAAGCTGCAGAACCCAGCTGGGAAGTGCTGCCAGCACATAACGACAGCAGTCTGACTTGACATGAGGTACAGACCAGACCCTAGGGCCGCCCAGCAAAGGATCCTTGTCCTCAAGACCCATGCAGTGAGAGAAAAAAAAAAATAAATAAATTAAAAAAAACCCTCAACCTGACCAGGCCTCACATCACTGCCTACGTACGCAGAGGCTGCCGAGGAGTCCTATGCCCACCTTCCCTACAGGGCTGTTCCTTGCCCCAGTAAAAAGACATTTGGAAGAAAACGCTAATAGCTACCCTAGTCTTTAACCCTAAACAAACAGAAACCAACATGTAAACTTTAGACAAGTATTGCGTAAATTTAGCACCTAGAAAGCAATCCTTGGGATACACGTGAACATAAACCTTTCCAGTTGCTCTGTCCACAACTCAAGTCATCTTATAGGAGCTGCTCTGCACACACACATCACTGAATCGGATGATTGCTCTCAAACAGGAAACCCATTTAAAATATTAGGAAATAAAAGGCATTAACACAGCCTAGTTGTGAGAACAAAGTTTTTACAGACCCAAAAAAGAACATAGCAAGAAGAGACCTCATGTTTCTATGTTCTTCCAAATATATAATACATTTCTAGGGAAAATTAATTTGGAATTATATAATTATAAGCAACATGAGTCCTTAATATAACACAGCATTAACAACTCTACTCTCCATATCCCATGGGAAAAAGTTAGTTCTCAAACCCAGCACATTTTGAAATACATGTTGGTTACATAAAGCATCATTTAAGGACATAAGTATCACAGCTTTGGCAGTAGTTTCTCCAAGTATTTTTCTGTTTTTCAAAAACATTTTAGAAGTTTCTTTTCACTTTTTTCCCAAAGGAAAAAAAAATCAAACTAAAAACACCAAATAAAAGCATTTACTTATTCTTCTTCCTCTAACTTCTCTAGATTTTTTTGTTTCAGACTGTTACTATTATTAAAAAAGATCCTCATCTTCACCAAACCTAGGTGAGGTCAGCTGGTACTTGCCAGGGTAACTTCTTAATAAACACATTTTGTCTGCCAATACAGGTCCTAACTTTAAACCTGAGAGCCTATAAGTGGCCAGCCACAACTCTAATCGGATGCGCCTGCCCAAATCAGCAATACACTGACCCGATCCCTCATGCCAGGCTCAATGCTAGCCCGCTCCCTCCCAGACACAGCATCAAAGCTAGAGAGGGTGACCAGGCCAGCGCCAACCCTCCACCAGCCCTTTACCCCCTGCTCAGGGTGCTCTAAGAGCAGAGTTAGTCTTTCTAAGCTGCCAGGCTACGCTGAGTAACAGGATAAACTCACAGTGTAAGTCGAGGGGTTTTATTCACGCTCTACCAGCAACACAGGCAGCATCACTATCGGCAAGGCAAGGGATGCTTCAGTTTGGCCTAATGAAAGAAGAAAAGCCAGCGGTGAGGGAACGAAACTTGAGGAGCCGTGTCCACCGCCCCCCCCCTTTCCCCTCCCTACCCCACAGGGCACTACACACACCAAGAGATGTCCAACCCCCACGCACAAGGGCATCTCTGGGCGGTTGCTCTCCCAGCCCAAACCACCCCCCCCGATCGTCCCCCACCACAAACCCCACAGGAGCCCCCACCAGAGACGAACCCCCTCAGAGGCACCCCCCGCCCCGCCCTCTCCGCAGCTACGCCCATCCGGCAGACACTGCCCTGCCCACGGCTCCCCCTCGCCCCGGAGAACCCCCCCACCCCTCCGGCGGTCCCTACCCCGGCCGCGCAGAGCCGCCCCCTCCCGTCCCGCCGCGCACCACCGCCGGCCGCCACCGCGTGCGCCCCGCCCCGCCCCCTGTAGGCCCCGCCCCCGTAGCCCTCCCCAGCCACCCCATTGGCTGCTCCGGCCGCTTCGCCGGCAGCCATCTTCCCTCCTTTGGCGGCAGGGAAAGGAAGCGACGCAGATTAAGGGGATTGGTGCAGACGGCGGAGGAGGCGTGGCCCCAACTCTTCAATCGCCACTTTATTGGCTCTCGACGGCGACGCGCGGCACACGGAGAGCTCCGCCCTGTTGCCATGGCATCGGGGGCGCGGCCTTCCCCCTGAGCGGCACCGACCGGCCGCGCTGCGGGACCCGTGAACGGTTCTTAAAGGGGCAGGAGCCGCTGGCGCTGCCTGATGAAATCACGCCGCTGTGCCGCGGGCCCCGGGGCGGGCGCCAGGCCACGGCCTGCATCTTCCGACAGAGCCTGGGCTGCCGGCGGCAAGCAGGGCCTCACGGCTGGCGCCGTGCCGGCTCGCAGCCATGGCTCGGCTTCGCTGGCACCGTCCCCGAGAACCTCGAAAAGAAAATGATGTCATGTCCGACAGTTGTATAGAGTCACCCAAAAGGCGAGCGTGCAACCGGAGAATTTGCTCCATGGCCCACGAGATCAGATTTAGTCAACTGGATTAGGGACTGACCTGTGTATCTTTTCAGCAGTGACAGTGCCTGAAAGGAACAGCCGTGCGGAGCGCGGAGCGGTGCCGTCCCGGAGGAGAGGCCCAGGTCCCCCAGCCCCGGGCAGCGCTCCGGAGCCGTGCCGCCGTGCCGCCGTGCTCCGGGACAGCAGGAGCAGCGACGGATTATGTGCTGGGAGGGACCCAAACAAGAGGGGGGACAGGAGGGTTAACGACATTTCCTTTCCCTTCAGCTTGCTGCTACATTTTTTCCAGACTCTTACTTTTTCCAATTAAAGTCCCCAATGGTAGTTTTTCCTCCCCTTTTTTACATGCAATTTAACAGGCTAGCACATATAGGTTATTAGAAGAAGGACAGCATCTTTAACATTTGCTTCATTTAACTTTTTATTTAATAATGCCCAAAATGTTAGAATTCAGAATTCCTTGTTCCGTTCTTAATGTACTGTTCAGCACTGAAGTTTGTTTGGCCGCAGTTGCAGAGCACTGCCTTAGTGCACAGTCTCAGAGGGATGTTACTCAGTGAGAAAAGCAATTTGCACCTTTATCGTTGTACCAGTTAATATCAGATTTGTGGTCTTTTCTGGCAAATACTGTAAATGGTGGTAAATAATATTACCAATATAATAAATTATTTCAAGAAATGTTTTAAAACATGGAAATATTTTTGTCAGCTTAGTTTCCACTGCCATTTTTTAAATTAAAATCTAAACACTTGAGCTGACTATGTATTTTTCTACCAAGATAAAAGAGAGCTTTATTTAAACCCAATGATGTGATCAAGTCACATGGATAACAACCACAGAACATTATGAAAACATCACTCGTACCTCAGTTTAACGGCCGCCTTAACTCTGACATGTAACGAAAGCAGAAAGTCAATCAAAAGAGACTTCAAAGTACTGACAATTTCAGTTGCCTGCCACTAGTTGTGCGCAAAATTTTAATTAATTCTACATGCTCCAGTATAACTACTGTTGGTTTTATTACTGCAGCTATTTACGTACCTACCAGCACGATAATCTTTCAATGAGTAGAGAATACCCATCTCTGTGATCACGATACTATGAGACAATCAGCTTGATTTGTGTTTCACAGATGCATTGATGATTCAGCTTGATTTCAGCTTAAAGACTTCTCTCTAAATAGTTTATTAGGACCAGATATAAAATACAACTGTTTGTATTTGTGAGGAGTCACAGAAGCCTGTTAGCCAAGCAGGTATCAAAGAGGACAGACCAACTGCCATGAAAAAGTGCCCTTTTTTGTTTATTTTTGCTTCTTAACAATTATTTTGGGGGCTATTTTTTTTTCCTGTATGGTGCACTGAAGATAGAAAAATATCTAAGCACGTGACATCGAAGCACAGAGACTCAAATTAGGCACTTAGTGTTTTCATAGTAAATACCTTCCATCATTGTTGTGAAGCCTGGACCTGCTGAAGTCTATCGCCCAGGACTAATCACTGCTCACATTGATGAGAGTTGTTCTGGAAATTTCAAAACAGGAGGTATATGATTTCATTGAAGACTACTGAATTAAACACAATATACATGATGATACTTAAAGCTGTATTGTAAATGTCAATATTACAATGAGAAATACTTCTAGTTAGTAGTTTTTTTCATCTGAGTTTCCTGGGGTGGTTGGTATTGCCACAAATTCAACAAATACCTTCTGTTCATTGTTCACGTAGTAAAAACAGCTGCAAGATCAACTGGAATGATGTAATTCTACAACCACGGATTTGATATTCAGTACTCCCAAATGAATCCAGCTATATTAACAGAAAGTACAATTTTCTTGAGAGCACACCAACGCTGCTGAGTCACAGTCTGTATTAGGTAGAAATGCTTCTGTAAAGTTCACCACAGTAATTGCATGGCAGTTGCTCCAGAGATCACTTCTAACTCGACAGTTCCTTTACAGACAGAACTTAAAAGACATTTTTAGAAAGGAATCTTTATGATCCCCACCTTAAAAGAAAGTGAAGTAGTCTAAACAAGTCTGAGTTTCAATGTTACGTAATCTCTAGGACTAAGGTCAAGTACTCAAACAGCAAGTTCTCTAGAACAAGACTTCTTTGCTGTGTGTTTGTATAATGCCACAACATAAGTTGTGACACAACTGTCCCCGAGCAGAGCCAGCAACTTCTGGGCACAACCATAATGCGTCACAAATATTTTTTTGCACCTTGCTTTCTTTTTGTTTTTTTTGCTTAGGTTGCATTGTGTCAAATGTAGGTCAGCGAGAAGTGTTTCTTCCCCCCCAGCAAAGTTAAGTTAAAAACAGGGAGGGGGAATGAAAGCGCCATTATTTTTAGAGTCATTTTATACACAGCATTCAAAGCAGAGAAAGAATTGAGAGTATCTTGATATAGTTGAAATTACTTTGTCTAAGATACCCTTTCATAAATAATTTTTGTAGGGCTTGATGATTCTGAATGTTGCTTGTTGCAGTTTTAACTGGAACTATTCAGGTAAGGCCTATCAAATCAAGCAGTTGTACCCTGACTACTTGGCTATCTATCTAGTACGTCAAGGTTATTTGTGTAGCAGTATATTTTGGCCACCTATATCTAACTTTTACAGTAAAGTGATTTGTAATTCACTTGTACATGCAGGTAGATGAAGTGTTACATACTACGGATCAATGAACATCATTCTATCAGCAGATTGCTGCAGCTGAAGTAGTAGAAGGTAATGTGATTTGCTGGAGAAAGAGGAATTTATTTTTAACATCTTTAAGAGTTACAGCTCATTGGATTGTTTCCCTTTTCAATTCTCATCTGTTTGTTGGGGAGGGAGAGTTGGCAAACTTCTCTCCATCACTTTTTGCAATTCTACCTGCAGAACTTGACACAAAACGTAGAAATGAGGCAAATTTATTATGACTGATGATTATCAAGTTCCTGGATTTATTGCAGGTACTTTAATGCTTAATTGCCACTCAGTGCTGAATAAGCACTTAATAAACCAAAATCAAAGGTTGATTAAATTATGTACTCTGATTACATAGTGCAATAAAAGCATGTTTAGATTGCAAAGTCAAGTTGTTGGATAAGGACACCATTTTTTAGAGGTCAGTTCAGAGTTAACAGCTTCTGACTTTAGAGAACCTAACCTAACTTTCCGCATCCTACAGTGAAAGAGCTGTGTCCGTCATCTCTTCACTGCAGGAATTTTTAATTTTAATAATGCTACTATTGGTAACAATGCTTGCAATTTTTCATGACCTGCACAGGGTATCAGGTTAAGATTTTATATTTGATTCTGTTGAAAGCAGAAAATTGGGCCATGTGCTGTGGGCTCCACCTCAGCCTCCCCAGCTGTTCTCTGTAACTATCCCTAAAAGGCTGAGTGGGCCTTCCAGGCATAGTTCAGGTAGGGAAAATACACTGCACACCGAGTATTTCTGTTTTCCTTGTTGTCCTCTCTTTCTGAACACCCATGCTAGGGGTATACATGTTGAGATTTGGTTTTTATTGGCAGTTTTGTTAGTGGCAAGAATTCCTTGTTTCTCCCTGAAGCAGAAAGATCAAACTGGATGCAACAGCAGGAGCCTTCTGTCTGAGTGGTAGTGAGGGGCACCCAAAGTGCACCAGGGAGGGTTCATCTAATAGCGTTCTCAGTTCTTTCTTTATTTGTACAGGATCGCCCAGCTTGAGCCATTGCCCTTCTTCCTGGCTTTTCCCAAGAACCTCCGTAATAAGCCAACACATCCACATGTGAGGTTCCCGAATACAGCACAGACATGCATTATGAGGCAGATCAAATCTGCTACCTATTGACTTTGGAGAGGGGGAAATTTTGTAAGAGCATGATTTGTCAGATTCCATATGCTATACACTTTTTTGTTGGGGAGTGCCATCTTTATCTTTGCTTCAAGGTCTGGTTTTCTAACTCCCATTGAAATTGGTTGACACTGAGGTCAATTACAGAAAACTAGCCTCTCCAAAAGTCCAAGTTCAAGAGAGAGGGAAGCACCACTGGACCAGATCCATACTTCCGAACTGCTGTATCAGCGATACAGTGTTTGCATAACTACTGAAGTGTCTGGTATATAAATTTTGAAATAGACTTATTTGCACTTACAAGAAAGAAATCTCAACAACCAGATGTTTAAAAAAAAGATGCCTGGACACGCCTCTAAGTGAAAAGAGCCAGACCTGACCATAAGAATTTTTTATTTTTCTTTCAACTATATATTAGCAAGGTTAGTCAGCCTGAAGTCTAGACAAAATACCGATACTGTCACAAGGCCAATGCATCAGGAAAGAACAGAACTGCTGCTGCAAGGCAAGCACAACGCAGTGCTAATTAGCATTGGTATGAAATCAGCCGGAATGCTAAACTGGTTGACTTTGTACATTTACCACTGTCTTCAAGATGTTGGCAACTTTTACTCCTTCAAACCTTATTAAAAAGTAACAGAGACAGCATTATGTCCTATAACCATCAGCCCAGAGAAAATACTGTATCTCTTAAAGCAGCAAGTGTCAATTTCAGTAATAGCTTTATTTAATTTATAGTACCAGCATCTGCAGCTGATCCACTGTAGTCCACAGCAATAACCACTAAGCAATTAGCAGCCATTACAGCATGAATAATGCTGTAAACAGTGAATCACCAAAAATGAATTATTAAAGTACATGCTGTATACAGTGGAAGCATAGGTAACAGCCTCTCTAAAATTTCAGTTTAAAAATCTTTGCAGGTTAGTAGAAATCTGGGTCATCATGTTCCAAAATGTAATCATTCTGTACGCAGCAAACATGATTACATCCCTTTGCTTAACAGCATGAGATTAGCAATCGCAAAGTAACTCTTCACAACAGGCATTTTTTTGGCAATCTTCCCAAGGCAGTTGTGGACTTGATTAGGCATAAGGACTGAATTCTCTATAGCAGGAATTATCTAAGCATGGATAGTGACATACCAGGAGAGATGATCAAACATGTGATGGATTAAGTAATTCAGGGGAATTTTCTGTCTTTGACATGGAAGCAGAACGTACTTTCTGCTTATGCTTGCTAAATTATCATGGCAAATAAGTCTTATACGTTTAAGGGGAAAAGAACTTTTAGAAAACACACTTTGTTTTTCTTTGGGGTTTTTGGTTGGTGGGTTGGTTTTGAAGATTCTGAGAAGATTAACTGTTGAATCCATCTACAAACTCAAATCTGAGACTACCTGGAATCAATCTGCATTAAAATTAGTAATTTGGTGTCCTTCTATGACAGCGTTACTGCGTTGGTGGATAAGGGAAGAGCAGCTGACATCATCTACCTGGACTTGTGCAAAGCATTTAACACTGTCCTGCATGACATCCTTGTCTCTAAATTGGAGAGACGTGGATTTGACGGATGGACCGCTCAGTGGATAAGGAATTGGCTGGATGGTCGCACTCAAAGAGTTGCAGTCAATGGCTCGATGTCCAGGTGGAGACCAGTAACAAATGTAATAAATATCTGACAATTAAAGGAGTGATTAGAATATCCTTCAGAAAAGAAAACAGGCAGGTCTACATCCAACTGTTCTTCACAGACTAAGGTCAAAGCACAGGGAAGGTGCTATTACAAAATAGGAAATGGAGGAAGGGACAATTCCCAGTGCACTGCAGGTTTAAGCTTTTGGGCAGGAACTTGCTTTTACTTTTTGCAAAGTAATTAGCAAGTAAAAAGTCGAATCAAATTAGACGATCTATATGCAAATCATGGTTAAACTGATGTCAAATGTCTATTAAAGATTATTTGTACCTGTAAAGGTTTATGCAGTTCTCGTGTACCAGATCCACTCTTGTGATGTAAAAGTCTCACAGAAAGAGCAACAAACACAACATACCATTGAGAAAGATCCAAATCTCAGGTCTATGGAGATTTAGTTATCAGTTCAGTAATATTTGGCCAGGATGGCGTGATCACAAGAGTTCCAATTACACCTTTCTGGTTTCCGTTCATGGCATAAACTAGAACTGCCATGAGTCTATCAATTAAGCTCCATCAGCTGTTTAAGCAGAGAAGGAATGCTTACTCCTAATCCCTTCAAAATTATTTTATTTAGAATAAAGAATTAGAAAGACCAATCACTTATGAGTCATTTTATGAAGCAAGGGACCAGAGCTTTACTTTGGTAATAAGTCCTTATAATAAACCTTTGTTTCCCCAAAGACCATGAACAGTTACAAACATCAGTAGAATGAAAAATCAAAATCTTGCTGTCAAAGAAGTGTGAATTAGTTATATTTGTTGAAGTTTTCATCAGGTATTTTTGAGTTTATCCCTTTTGAGGTTCAAGTGCTTTTTTGGTTTTTGGGGTTTTTTTTTTTGGTCTCAGCATCTTCAAAATTGACTCGAAACTTATAGAACAAACTAATAACCAACAGATCACACATTTCTGTGGTCCTTGGAATTAACATCCTAGCTATTTACATTTTTGACAGCTCTAACAGGACAAAAAGGCCTTGGTAGGACAAAAAAAAAAAATATCACAGCAATCTCTGCAAGTTGTAGATTTGCTTAGCATAAACGTACGAGTTCTTACCTTATGTAAAAAGTAGGATCTTGTGCACTAGCTCCACATAAATCCTTCCAGTTTGCAAGACGACGAGGAACACTGTACAGTGTCCAATAAATGGATTTGAAATAGCATAACAGCTTCCTTTAAAGTGGCAGTTCCCACTTCTTCTAGTGTGTTCTGCAATACTGTTCAGATACGTTACTTAACTGCTCAAACTTCCTCACTGGGCATTGTACAACTGCAGGAAGAGAGGAAGCAAGAGTTATGCTGACTTATATTTTTTTGCTACACTTCTCCAAGTAACTTAAGTCTCCTTAAAGTTAATACAAATATACAAATGAACTAATACTTTGTCATGCTTGTATATTACATAGCAGTTAAAGCATCTTGGGACCAGGGTAAAACAAAATTGACAACGTTTGAAGTTAATAGTATTCTGCAATTAGTCTGGTTTACTAAGGAAGCATAGCTTGTGCAACTACACTGCCCACATGCATTCCATGAAAATCTGTAGATATTCAATAGTCTGGGAAAAAAAAATAAATACTCACAGTTCGCCAATTTTCAGAGCAGATCTGGGAGATGAGCAGAAGTTCCTGGAAGGTGACCCAACAGGGTACAAACTCATGTGGTTGTTTTCTATGAGGATTCTGGTTTCAAATAAGGACTGAGCTATCTCAATAAACCAAACCTGCAGCATAAGTCAAAGCAGCCATCAGATACCCACTGGAAACCCAAACTTCAATAGTTCCAGAACTTGTGAAACTATTTCTTCTTCCCCACGAGAGGCACTTTACTGGAAAGCAAGTTTCTTGTCAGTTAGAATAAAAGCATGCTTCCGTATTCATTTATCAGCGTGCAACAAGTGACAAAAGCTAGAGAAAGATGTAACTGAAATCCTTGTATACAGTTTGATCAATAGCTTGTTTTATTTAGTATATGAAACTAAACTGTCCAGATTTTAAGACAGTGGAAAAAGAAAAACCTGGTTTCAGTATTTCCTCATTCTTTTTCCTAAACCCCACACCTTAAAAGACAGTATTATTTTAACAATTATTGCTATATGATAATAGAAATGTAAGTTTTCCTGTGATCAGTGTTTTACGCTTGTGGTATGTGTCCAACCAGGTATCCCTCAGCACTGGAAGGAATAAAGACAACAGAACACACTGGAATCCAACAGTAGTTTATTACCCACTCATTGCAGATGAAGTTAGACACTTCAGTTACCAGTCAATATGAGTTTAAATATTAGTTGACAACTGCAGAAAGTGTACAATGAGTACAAAATCATTAACGATAATATAACAAAAAATTCTGATGTATTAATTTTTAAAACATCAGTTGCACACTATTATACAGCAACCATTATATGATCCTCAGCTAATTCAGGGCTTGAAAGTACTTTTGTTTTTTTTATAAATAAAGTTCTCCGACAGGTTGAGAGACTGGGGGTTACAACTGCATTATTTCCTGAAATACTACTAACATACAGCCTTACCTTCTACAGACAAAGCTGGTTTATATTTTATGAACATTTGCTTTTATCAGGGAATGCAGTAACAAGAAAAAATCTATACATAAAAAAATTAAACTCCAATACTCAATATATTATGTATCTCTATATTGTACTACAGATTTCATATAAATCAAGTATAGGCCAAATTTTGGCATCATTTTTAAGTGCATTAAGGTTAATACATTATCCCCCTCAGACTGTGCTTGCTCTTTTCAGGTTGCTAGCTCCTGAACTGATCTTTTCCAGACATCTAGGATTATCTTAAGATCTAATTTCCATTTCAGGAATGTCACCCTTGTCTTTCATTACACATTCTAACAAAAATAAAGTTGTGGGAAAAATTTAGTGACTAATTTAGTCAAAGTTTAGTGACTAATAATATTCTCCAACTTGACAGGACTTTTTATTTACATTTACTGGTCAATATCTTCAAGGTGGTATTCTCCTATGTGCCCTCTATTCTTCTCTGATCCTACAGGAACAGTTACTAATTATACACTGCAAGCAGATATTGCTTTGCTTCATTTTGTTAAATGGACTCTTACCAACATGCAAATTATTTCTGGTGCGGAATGGGGCGCAAAGAAATTTTTTCTAATGCATAGTTAATTCACTTCAACTCTAGCATGAGATACTCGCTTTTTAGAGAACACCTAAAGAGCTATATCCTCTCTAACACACATCACATTTTGTTTCCAAATGAAGCTTTGTTAGCCTTTGTTTCAAGAAGTATTATAGGAGGAAAAAAAAAACATTAGTGACCCAACTAATCTTATCAATTTGACAAATATGGTATTTACAGTAAATTTTAAAATAGGCTTATATATTTTAGCTGAAACAAAAAGGCCACTTCAGCTTTCCACTGGAATAAAGTTCTGGCATGAAGTCATTCAATGAGACTTCTTCCCACAAAAATAAGTCAAAGTTTCCTCAAAGTAATTTGTAGAATATAGGAATAAATTGTATAACTTAGAAACGTTCTACATTAGACCAAAAAAACCGTCCAAGAATCAATTACAGTAAATTGAGTCACAATACCCCAAGAAATCAATTCTCCTATCATTATTCTGGGATCTCATCATTCAGCACAATTTATGGCACAGAGGGGAAAGCATCAAGTGTTGCAAATGTACAGCCAGTTCCAGCTACTAAGAAACAGCTTCCAAGTTAAGCCCTTTAAAAGTCCTGTAAAAACTGGGCTTATGATGTATGATTTTTAAAAAGAACAATCTCTCAGACTTCAAAAGCAAGGATATTACATTTACACCTTCGAAGGTAAATCCCTTCACACACACGGATGCCTGTTCGCTTGTCACAGCATGGGCATGACCTTCAGGTTCGTTCTCAATGTCATGCAGAAGGAACTACGTGAAGAACTCCTAGTAAAGTTAACAGGAGTTAGACAGCAGTGCCCCTTCATACCATTGAATTATTAAATATTTTGTGTATTGTGTGTGAAAAAAAAAAAATCTCAATTTTGTATTGAGAAAGCAAACACTGAAATAGAAACAACTTTTAGCACAACAGATGTATTTACTTACAGCATGCAAGGTTTGTTTTTATGTATTTGAGCAGCTAACAGCCACTAACAGCCCTTAAGTATTTACAAGTTCAAAATTACAATCTTCACATAAGTAGCAATTGCTTACAAAAAGTTCAGGACATTCCCTGGGAAATAAGCAAGAAATGGAGTGAAAAACCACCGAATGCAGTAATAAAAACTAGTAGCAAAGGAAAACATAATAGCTTTTAAAATCCAGACAATTTAACACTGTTCTGGTAATAAAAAAAAATATTAAAAAGCCACATACCACATTTAGAGTTGCTATTTTAAAAGAAATGCATTTTTCTTTTTTCCAGGAGAAAAGCTGTACATAAGCTTAAAATTTTTTCTAAGTAAATAAACAAAATACAACTCCCTTTGGTTTGCCAATTTACTTTAAAATAGCTTCTCCACCTCCCCCTTTCCCTCCCCCCCCCAATTTGCAAGATAAGTGGTAAGGCTAATGTGATCAGAGAGCTTCAGCTCCAATTCATGGTATGGGAAGCTAGAGGAACAGCTTTTTTTTTATAAGTATGAAACTTTTTTTCAAAGTAACAGATTCTAAAACTTACCCAAGATGCAATGCACATGGTAGTTCTAATTGAGGGCCAGGTCAGAAAAACTCCTGCTCCTATGGTTAAAGCAGTTTAAGACTAATTTGAGTCTCTTCAGCCTTTTGGAAAACAGAATTTTGTGCCAAATTACACTCTACACGACTGTTAGTTTCAGGTTTTATTTTAAACTAATCAAATAAGAAAATTTAACTCATAGCTTTTAAATAAATGTGTATTTATATCTGCTTCTATGAAGAAGTAGTATTTCTCTCCTCAGGACTATACAACCTGGAACTGAGGAAGTTCACTAGCAGTGACAATATGAATATGTTTTTGCACCACTTCATGAAAGGTTTCAAGCGTATTGTCCTTCTGAAAAGATATTTAACTACCTTTTTAAAGCTATGTTAAATTTATTTATAAATAATTTGGTACCAGCTGATGCTCATACTAGAAACATTTTTCATGTTCAACTCTAGGAAGAACTTAGGGCAAAGAAAGTGCTCCAGTTTTACCTGCTGTTTTGTGATGCCTGATTTGAAGGAATCTTAGCTTATTATTAAAGAAAAATACTGTAATACAAATAAATTTGATTTTTAAATCTTTGCATTTCTGTGATTCTTTATTCTGTAACAGTATTGCATGATATTTTGTGCTAAACTGCCCTCTTGAGCCTAGCCCCTTACAAAACATGAAAATAGAAAACTTTTTTAATGTAAACTTCAGTAAAGTAGTTGCAGTCTTAGAGATAGGGTTGTAAAGGTGCTATAGAAACATTCTGATATACGTTTCCGGTGTACTAGACTATATGGTACATGGAACATGACATTTTGAAGTTATCCAATGTAATGTATAAAAATATAAAATAGAATATTTATGAGTAACAGTAGAATAAGCTACAGTGCCATTTTCCTTAGCATGAAAGCCCTATCTGTGTGATTTTTTTTTAACCCATTCTATATCTTCCATAGTAGATTTTATTCTCCATTAATAGTACAACAGAGATAGCACAGCTAGAAAAGACAGCTTTAAGAACAGCCCTATGCTGTAAACCTGAAGTTCCTAGAAGTCAAATATGTGCCTTAAAAATCCGTTTTGCTTACTTGTCTCTTCTGTGCTAGAATTTAAACATTTCTCACTATAAACTGTAAAGCTAGGATATCTAAGGACAATACACCCTAAATTTCAGAGAAAGTTATCCTATTATTTTTACCAGTCCTCAGACTGATTTAATATAATTGGAACTATACCACTTGCTCAGGGCTTTAAGCATAAGGCATTTTGTGTACATTCCCCTCAGTTAGTTATTTAATGACTATCAGTGTGCAAAGCCAAACCAGTGGAAATCCCTCCCTCAAAACCTTGGAAACCAATTTACCTTTTACTGCACATTCAGCATTAAACTGCAAAAGAGGAACAGATAGAAAAATCAAATCCAGAAATATGCACTGAAACAAGCTAACCATTTTCTACTAGGTAAAGTCTTTTCTACTACAGAAGTTCTGAATACATCAGTTTGAATACATTCATAGTGGTGCATTCTGAATGCACTGAAAAAATGCATCAGAAAAGTTAGCTCTTCACATCATCTAATGCCAGTGTACCATAACTTGACTGCTTTGAGGAGATACAAAATTAATTTTGTTAATTTACATATTAACAGTTCGAAGATATGAGCTCAAATACAAAAACCCCTTCCAATTTTAACTGTTGTTTACAAAAAATGGAAGCTTCGTATTCTATCCAATCACTATACTTCCCAACTAAATTATGTTTTCCCTGGCCAGACAGTAAGACAGCTCTTGCCCCAGTATGACAGTTCCTGACATGGAAAGCACAGATTAGGCAACAAATTAAAACATAGACAAAATGAAACACAAAGGAGGCACATGAAGTTACAGTTGAAGGGTCATACTCTACTCATCGCTGGAAAAAGGATCATGAAAAGTGTGTAATAATTCAGTAAAATTTAGATATGCACAAACCGTTTATGCACTGGCTATACTGTCTTGACTGGTCACAATCTGCCTATCAGAATGATTAAAAATTTAATTGGATCATTATATTGTCTTACAGCTATCTAAATTGGGTAAAAGTGATTATCACCTTTAATTAGAGTATGTTAATGCATAAAAATACATATTTTTTTTCTAGAATAAGGATTATATTTTCTAAGCAAATATGTAAAAACAATGGTCCTTCTAAATTAGTTTGGAATCGTGAGGCCCATTTCTTTGCAGAATGGGGTGTTTTTATTGTTTATATGTTTAGATAATTAATTTTGAATATCTGTCCACTGTATAAACAATCTCCAGAAAAATATATCCTCTTCCAGTAACTTACAATACACATTAAAAATACTTACAAAAGGGATTATTGTTGTCCATTTACAACATCTTAAGGACATGATTCTTGGGTCATTTCATTTATGCAATTTTATTTGGCTAAACTTAATATTCTGGTTAACTTGAACCACGCCAGCAATGTGGACAACTTAACATTTAAAAATATCTGCCTAATTATGTATGATTTTAAATAAAATTAGGCATTTTTACATCACAGTATATATGGCATTTCTTCATTTAGCAACAGAAAGGCACAGTTATTAAACCATAAAATACAGTACCTGAATCACATATACGCTAGTGATATCTACCAGTGCCAATCCAGACATTTTACTCTGTAGAGGGGCTAAAGCAAAAGGTTTCTGTTTGTTTTTTTCAGAAAAATTCAACCTCATTACAAGTTTGGTCCATTAGAAATGCCTACTAGCTGAAACATCTTGAATCAGGACTTCAGGAAAGAATAGAGGAAAGCAAATTTAGCAGTCTATGGTCCAACAACTTGAATAAATTACTATGTAATGGCAAACAGATCATGAATGGAGCTTTCTGATTAGCTGTCAGACATACCTGTTAAAATGTCACCATATACAGGTACAGTATGACAGACATTCCAGATACATTCATTGCATCACACACACATACGGACTTTGTTACAGCAATAAGTCTAGACAAAGCATTTATAGAGTTCAGCACTTCTCATGGACTGATAGTTGACTTCAGCCCCATACCATACCCAAAGATGTGCAAAGTTCTTTAAATGCTTTGCATGCTACGTACTGCTGTTAAAGTGAAGATCCAGCTAAAGCCAAGCTCGCTGGCCCTCCCTTAGCAAACTAGTGCACCTCTTCAAAAAGCAACTAGCTCTTCTCTCCCTATCTGAAGTGATAAAACTGCATCAAGACAGACCAATAAAATGGAAGAGGCAAGGAACAATGAACATGAGGGAGAACCCAACCATTCCATATGTAATATAGCGATAGGGAAGCTCAACTTCCATGCGTTGTCTTGCTTTCCGGACATCGTCATGTGGTATGCGAAATATTTTACATGCCAGTGGAATAGTGGCTTTTTTCATCGCTACTTTTGTTAACAACAGAACAATTACTCCAATCAACAACCGCAATATGGCTTTTCCAAACACAGTCACAGTGAGAGAGGAAAGAGATAAAGGTAAAGTATTGGGAGGAGGATCTAGCTTTAGACCCATTATGTAGTTAACATGAGAGCCACAGGCTACTCCAGCACCACAGCCCAGTATCTGAGCCGTGTCTCCTCGAGATGTGCTCCACGTGTCTAGGGTAAAAGAGAAGATGCCCAGGGCTAAATGGAGACTGATGATAATTAAGGGGGCATATTTGTAAGTTAAGTTGAAGTTATCAATCAGGTCCACAACTGGATGGAAGACAATCAAGATGAGAATAGCATACAGAAATCCAGCAATAACATCCTGTTGAAGAAAGAAAGATACGGTTTCAGTGTAGTAACTACTTAAAAAATAGGTTACATTAGCACGGAGACAAGTCTAGTTGCTCTGTTGCTAAAATTGACATGTGGATTCCCATCTTTTCTCATTTACTGTACAAGATGAAATCTTTTTTATGTCAGATACAGAATTGCATTTGATCACCTATTAACAGGACATCTGTATCATGACCAGATCGTGAATGATCATAATCATGAATGAAGCTATGATCAAACGATCCATGATCAAAGTTGTAGATCTACCTGTCTGCTGGCTGCAATGGTGCCAGGACTGGGGCATTCCAGCCTACAGTCAGCACAAAGCTAGCCCAGCTAAGTAAGTTCTGCCAACTCAGTTTGCTGGAGCAGCTCAACACTGGATCTAACACCAGGGTGCCAGCACACAGGCACGCTGGCAGCAACAGCTGGTAAGGCAGTTGAGGACCAGCAGCTTAGACTTTCCACTCCAGTTTCAGAATTAATAATACTGCAAGAGGAGAACTGTTTCCAAATACTAAAGGAAAGGAAGAGGTAACTTCTGTGGCTTCATACTTGATTTTCAGTTTTATTATTAAGTATGTCTTTTCTTAATTAAAAGTTTACTTAATTTTTGTATTTATCATTACATTTCGGTTACCATTGATTATTCACTCAGTTGCACAGAATTATCTGCAACTTTAGTCACCTTTAGTTGTTAAGGAATTTGTTGAAAGCTTTTTAGAAATCCAAGCCCTAGAAACCAGATCACCTTCATTCATAAGCTTATCAACTTTTCCATATGAGCCAGGAGGTGGGACTTTTGTCAGCAGTATTTATATTGCTCCATCTTCAATGAATCATTTTTATTCACTTCCACTAATTGAATGCTTGATAAAAGCTCTAATACAATTGACTGACAAGAAAGTCAGACTTGCTTATTTCAGAAGCAACCTCAACAACCTTCTGCCATATTTGCCATCCTACCTGCCCCCGTCTTAGGCACCAGGGTTGATTTATATTACAGGTAACGCATGGTTAATTGTACTCATTCGAACACTACATAGAATTCAGATATGAAACTAGGGAATAACCTAGGGTACATGAAGCATCACTATTTGTTGCGTGACTGTTCTGAGAGATTAGCTGTCAGCTGAAATATCAGTTCATCCCATCATCCTCCACACAACTGGTTCCAACTTGGGAAGCCTCCTGATCACTAATGCAAATATGTCACATAGTTTTTCTGAGCTGCCTTATTTTCACATGCTTCTTTTACACTGTTCATCTATGAGCTTTACTACTCACTACCAGCCTTAATGTTTTCCGTCTGTTAGCTTTCCTTCTTCTAGCAAGTGATGCTCAAAAATCTCTTTAGATATCCTTATTAGTGGTCTTACATTCTGATTACCATTTTGTACTGTTCTTGTTTTCCTATTTTTACTTTGCATGCATTTGTGTTTCAGTTTGATTTTTTTTTAAATTCTTTTTAATAAATAAGTCTGTTTTTCAAAGATGACCACTTTGCTATTTGGTTCTTTAGAAACTTTGGTAAGTGAAACCCTAGCATTTAGCATGGCACTCAGAAATGGACATGCTTTGAGTAGCTGACGTGGAACTTGAGTGGACTATAACAGTCACACTCTCATCCTGCAACATTATTTCTACTCTACAGAGGGAAAAGTTAGTCTACGCTTTACTGCAGTCATCAATTTCCACACTAAAGCTGCTATTAAACATCAGCTAAGTCTCAATTGTGGACTGGGTTTATGAAAGAAGAATATAAATTAATAGAAGCCTGACATCCACTTGTAGCTATTGTATCAAATTCTCTGCTGAAGAAATCTAAGTATTCTGTTCCTATATGGTAGGACATTCTAAAAAAAAAAAAATCTATATACAGTAACTACACTGTAAAAACTTCAGTGTGATGGAAGTTTATGAAATCAGAACAACATTAAAATAAAAGTTTAGTAGGATTATTTTCTTACCAAAATTGAATGCATTCCCATATAAATTCGGCTACAGCAAACCAAAGAACACCAGCAGAATGCAAGGATCAGTCCAAACATAAGGGGATACTGGTAGGGAAAAAATGGAAAGATTGAATTAGAATTTGGAGAAAACATAATTAAAAAAAATCACTCTGTAAGAATTCTATAATTCATTCCAATTAATGCAGCTTATGCTTACCCTTTTCCTTGCCCTACCCTACCCAACCCTATTAGACCACCTCAAATAAATCCACTTTTCATAAAGTCCAAACATTAAGTCAAACTTTTTCAACTTTTTCCCTGTCTCCTTTCTTTGCATTCAGGATATATGAATTTCAGGGCGTTGGTCATATCTTTTCAGACAAAGCAGTAAGAAGCTAATAGATCTCTGTAGCAGTTAGTCTTGGCATGTTATGATATTCAAAATTGGCAACATGGACAGAGACAAGCCTTGTGTTATAAACTGTGGAACAGTGTTACACTGGGTAAAGCAGCTACATAATGGACTAGTATTGTTAACAATTATCCAGGCAGAATCTAGTAGCTTCACCTTTCTCCTTAAAGGAAGGACGCATAATAATTTACAAATATTTACAAATTTATAATTCCCTACACAGTGTTTTAGAGTTTCTGCAATCCTTGACTCAGTCGCTGAGCATCGGTATCAAACTCCTGGAACAGTAATCTTTCTTGTTCTCTATAAACCCGTATAAATTTCCTACTACAATCCACATTTATTAAACAAAAAACATCAAATAATTATTTCCAATTATTTCCATCTTCTGGTGGAATATTGTTTATTAATAAGGACTGTTTAGCAGGAACAAAGAAAATACTTGGTTTTAGTAAGCACATATCAGCATGTGTAGAAACTTCGTATTTTAACTTTTTTTAGGTTTTGGATAAAAGTATGCTAATTCAAATCTTACAGCTCAGTAAGAAATACTTTCCCCACTACTATACTGCAAAGTATTGTACAAGACAGAATACAGCTTCCTTATATAATTATTAGTTCTATAAAAGATGCAGTCACAAGACAAAATGGCATGTTTCCAAAATTGCCTCACTTCTTATATGAAAGCAATGATAAACATTTTCAAGACAAACAGGCAGTCTAGATGTACTCAAAACTCAGAATAAAAACTAAGAATTACAGGCAGTTTTCTTGCCCTTTCCCTTGCTGCTTTTATGGGTAAGCTGGAGGGTAGAATATCCAAGAAATCAGAGAAAGCATCTTTAATCTTATTAGAGAAAGTTTTCATGTTCTCTGCGAAGGCCACTTAACAGATTGACAAGCTTCTAAATCAGTCTTTCAATGAAAGGTTTGAGAAAAGATTATCAGTGTTCTGCATTATTCCAACATTCTTTGAATTTTCAGCTCCAGGACCAAGTTAACATGAGAAACCTAAAAAAATTTTCTGAAACTAACAGAAAAATCAGGAAGGTTACATTTCACATAAACAGATTTCACATTAAAATCAATTCTAAATGACCAGCTCACAGTTATGTTATGTCTAGTTAATTCCTGTAGCAACATTTGTCTTTGTTTCTACTACATTCATCTACAAATTGTACTTAAACAAAATTATGTACTTAATGATTCATTCTAACAACTTTAGCAGGAAGGCCAATGAAGTGCCAGGCTCAGCAGGCTATAGCAGCTAATGATACTGTCGGTAAGAAGTCAGGATTGTGGGGGGACAAGAGGTTAGAGCAACTAAAGAGCGAGACTCTAAGAACAAGGAGTATGAAGGAAAAGGTATATGTGGGGAGTCATATTTTTAAGAGTCCTGGGCAGGTCATTGTAAACAGCAGGGAGGGTAGGATAAATTCTGAAAATGAAGATAAGTGCTTGCTTTCAGTTAGGAACTGTCAAGGGAGAGGTGTTTGAGGAAGAAGAAAACTGTCAGAAACTTCAGACTTGAAGAAAATTTTGTAAATAATATTTGGCTCTGTCATGTCTCACTTTAATTCTGTTTTATAACAGTATTGAGAATAAACACCCATTAAAACATCTGAAAACACTGGCTAGTTTAGTTCCTCTGTAGCAAAGCATCTGTATCCAAGAGCTCAAACACTTCACTATTGTGTCCCAAATGAAAAGCCAATTATACATTTAACCCTGATTCATATATTATTAAAGTAATGAAGAATTTTTAACTTAAACCCAGACAAACTATTCTTAGTGAAATAGCTTTAACATGACCTGTCCACAAATGTGTCTGCAGTATTAGGCACATGCTGATTTATGGTATTTTTAATGCATGATAATAATAATCACAGAAGTCCTATACCCAGTTTCTTTCTACCCAAGAGATCTTATTCACTACAGTATACCTAGCTGTACTATATCCAGTCCACTACAAAAAAGCAGAAATTTGAAACAATTATTCTAATTTCCTCTGAAATAATATTCCACAATACAACAGTTAAGTCAATTTTTGTGATTAGTTCACACACACAGCATTCTCCTCTGTGCTCCTACTACGCAACCAGCACTCTTGGACAACTATCCACATTTACATTTGAAGGTGACTCATCAGCCATTAAAATAACTATCAGTTTAGATAAAGACATCTTTATACATAAAGTACAGGAATAAAATTTGATCTAAGGAAGGTTTTAACATTGGAAGAAACCAGGACAGATGAAGGTTATATCCATACCTCCCTGCATTGCCCACATAACTGATCTGATTTTCTTCCCACAACCCCAGCAGCCACCTGTGGAGCATCATAAAGCTGTATGCGCCCTTTGCGGCTCCACAGTTCACTGGCTTCCTTAGACACTAGCAGAAATCAAGCAGAACCACCTCCCTGCTTCACAAGTAAAGCACAACACCCTGCCTCCTCCTTGGCCTGTTTTCACTCGTACCTCTTAAAAGCAGCCACTGGGCTCAAGAATTCCTAGAACACTAAACCGGTAGCACCTGCTTAAGATCTGCCTCGAGGTGGTAAGGCAGCCGCATATTTTGTCCTCACATGTAGGGATAAGTGTACAAGGTAACTAAAGGAGAATATTAACACTCCCACACACCTTGTAGCTCAGCAAGACGACTGCTCAGCAGCATTCCAAGTCGTAACACCAACAGGGGACACAACCTTGATCCTTATAAAAAAAAAGCTGATGCCATAAATTTAATTCCAAATTATTGTCTGAAAATAATGCAATATTGAAGTACTAGCAAGCATTTTCTAAATGTTGTTTCATCTAGCAAATGACTGCCTGTATGTAATTTTGCATATATACATTGCTTATACCATGGTTGTAAGCATCTGTGACCTCCCACTGCCTAGGCATACAAAGTTCCCTCAAATACCAAAACATCTTCTATTGGTATAATGCCCTAAGAGTATTAAGGGTTGTTATCAGCTCTGCTTTACAATAGTGGATTTCACAAAGCTTTTCCATTAAGAAAAATGTCTCAGTCTTTATGTGTATAGATTCATAAACTGGTTTGGCTTGGAAGGGACCTCAAAGACCATCTAGCTCTAACCCCCCTGCCATGGGCAGGGACACCCTCCACTAGACCAGGTTGCCCAAAGCCCCATCCAACCTGGCCTTGAACACTTCCAGGGATGGGGCATCCACAGATTCTCTGGGCAACCTGTTCCAGTGCCTCACCACCCTCACAGTGAAGAATTTCCTCCTAACATCTAATCTAAATCTACCCTCCTCCAGGGTAATGGTATATGACCAAGGGACAGATTACTAAGCATGTTACTTTACAAAAAAAAAAAGAAAAAAATTAAAAAGGTTAATTAATTTCTTAAATTCCAATATTAAGTTAAAGAAAAAGCTATTAATAAAGCTGATTTAATAGACTACTCATCTTCTCTCAGGCTTCAATTTTGTTCCCATATCCAGAATCTTGGTTTAGTCAATTAAACTGAATTAAATTGGTTGTATTTGGGAAATAACAGTAAAACTGCCCCCAGTAAGTCTTTGAGATTTTTATATCCTGTATTTTTAATGGGGAATTCCCATTTTATTTTAGTACATCCTCCAAAATGGGCTTGCAAGCTTCTGACTAGATCACATAGAAAACACTTCCTTCAAGTGCCTATCCTCCTCCCTCCCCTTAATCTGACTTTTTGCCAAGAGTCTTAATAACATAACCATTGTTTAAAAATGCTCATAAGGAAACAATCTGTCCCAAAAGCTTTGACCTAGGTCATAAAATTCCTTCTTTCATAATGGAACATTCTTAAAACACACTCTAGATGTTCATTTCTTTACTTTTTTAATGCACATTCTACATTGGAGAAATTTCCAGCATCCACAAAGGGCTCCAAACTAATTTTCTAATATTTTCAGTGTTCTACAGCATAACTCAATGGTTTTTTTATTTTTTGTTTTTAATCATCTGATAACTCAGAAGTTCAGCTTTAGTTTGAGACAATTATTTTGGGTCACAGTTCACTGAAAGAATCCAAGCAGCACTTGCAGCATCATGCTTTTAATAAGATATTTGGGCTATGTATTGGCAATAGTCATATGAAAAGCTATAATCAACGTCTATGGCAATGACTGAGATGCTGGTTGGCCAGATGAATACAAAAAGCACAGCGTAAAAATGATTTTTCTGGAGGGAGCAGAAGAAAAGGGAGAAGAGGATGGTTAAAAAGGAAAGACCACTTATGAGTCATTTTAGGAAAAATAAACAGACAAAAAATTGTCTTTTCAAAAGAGGCCAAGTGGTAAATAACACTGGTTAAGCTACATTTATCAATTCCTTCCTTCTTTCTTCCACTGAGCAACCTTAACATCAAAAAGCATAAAAATTTGAGTGTGCTACACATCATTACAAGAGTGCCTTTTCTTTAAATTCCAAGATAAAGATTTCAATGCCAGCCCTGCAGGGAGTTGTAAGATTTCATTTTCTGCTACACATCATATAAAAAGAAATTAAAGAGTTACAATAGGAATTAGAGCCTGTTACTTCTTTTCCTTGCAGTCACTACAAAAAAAATAAACCCTTACTGAACACACCCAGCAAGAATCACCTACAGCTTGCTCTGCTTAAACCCACACCATCTAAAAACAATTTTTCTGCAAACTGAGGTTTTCTCAGGTTTCATCAACACACCCTATTTGAAAGTATGAGGAGTGCTTTACATGTGTACAGTCCACTAAGAAAAGAAAAAGTGCTTGAGAATATTTCCTTTGAATCCTTCACCAAAAGCTCTATCTAACCTTATGGCATTTGTTTTTACATATTCCCCCCAAGATCCTTTACATTAATTAAAGATTTGCTTACACAAAACTGAAAAATATATTTAATGCCAATCAACACAGTTTAATAGGACAGGCTGCTGCATACCTCTAGTAGAGATTCCCCAATGGGATTTGTAAGAACTGGCTATGTTCTTTTCAAACTTTTAAAAACACCTGAATCAAACAGGCCACACAACTTTTTCCAGCTTCCTTTACAAAGAAACTACAGGCATTGGTATGACCCAGAAAAGAAGATCTTACACCTTAAATACACCCGACAAGGCCAGTGCTGCTGAGTCTCCAAATTCCCATTGCTCTCTCTCAAGAGCTCTTCATTGTGTGGGCAATTTTGGGCTCTCAGATCACTCCTTCAGCTACACTTCTCATTTCAGAAGAGTTTTTGTTTGATTGTTTATTTTAAGAAATATATATAAGAAAACAAGCAGGCAAGCATGCATCTCTTTGCCTAAGTTGCTTCCCAGCATTTTAGTATTTCAGCCGAAATCCATCTGGGCTTCTCAAATGAGGCATCTCTTTCTGAAAGGAGTCCGTTCTTGCTCTTACACACAGACTTCATATCCAAGAGATGGCCTCCGGTATGTAGCTTCCAATTTTATCATTACATCAATCTTACTGATAATGCAAGCCTTTCAATAAGGACAGACACTTAAAACTAGGATTTGCCCACTTTTTCTAAAATTCTCACTATAGCAGTGTAGTGATTAGACTATTCATCCAACCCCGATAACCAATCATTCCTCATTCCCAGTGGGGAACTGAAAGTTAGCCTTTTGAAATGAAAGGGCAGGCAGACAATTCTAGAGCTAATATTTACTAGTGGTCAGTCAAAATCACAGAACAATGCAGATCTCTCTGAAATCCCAATACAGATCCTGTCAAACCAGTCTCATTTGATTAGATTCATTAGCTTTAGTTGATAAAAGTAATGGTACGGACGAAAGATTTCTGGAAGGGCGTTTGACACAGTACCACGTGACATTCTTACACAATTGGTACTATGGAGACTACTAAGTAAATGAAAACTGAAAAATTACTTTTAGGTGTGTCAGCCAAAGAAACCACTACAGAACAGGTGCACTCTACTGCAGGTTTAGCAGTAGTGCTTATTAAGGTCGCCATTCTCATCAGTGGGGTGGAAATACAGTCACCGATGACAGGATTTGCTTATGAAACATCGGCAGACAAGTACATAGGGAGGACAATGCTGTCATATTTAGTGATCTAAACTGCTTCAGAAGATAAGCCCATTCAAACAACATTGGTTAATGTAGTTACAGAGGCCAGCTACTCATCAGTCAAGGCTCTGGGCTCCTGCTGAATATCAAGTTAATGAAGTTCATTCAATGGTCTACAGTGAGAGTCAGCAGTTCCTGACTCAGCTCATTAATGCAGAGCTCAGGAAGGAGTGTGAACCCATCACTTCCTAATCAGGACAACTACTGCTAGAGCCAGGCTCCATCCTGGAGGAGCTCTGGGGAAAAAAGCATATTTTCTGTCTCCCTAACTGATTCCTCCCCCCACCCCAATAAAACAGCAGGTTATGACACATTCAGGTACCATCTTAAGTCAAGCATCATTTCTAATAAAATGTGTTGACATCTATTTGAAATCAGCAGTTCAAAGTAATCAAATAAAATATATAAAAAAAGAATTTTTCCAGTAGTCTCAGCCTCTGGCTTTTGGGGATTTTGTAGATAATTAGCAGTATACAGTCTCTCTTCCTCCCTGTTCAGGACACTATATAAGCCAGGCCGGCTCAAACTGTCAATATTTCAAAGAAAGTAGGTTTTTCCCCAATGTGATAAAAGTATACTTTTTTCCTACATCATATTAAGATCTATAACCTCACTATCATTTAAGTGTTTGTCCTCCTCTTTCAGGATATGGGAGCTTCAGAGATGAAAAATATCAACATTTATAACACTTCTAAATTCTCATGAGTCTTTGCCATGAGCTTTATATTTCAAGGTTACAGAAGTGTCTTTGAAATAAGTGGTTTACCCAGATGAGATTTACGAATAATAAATAAATATATAAAGATTATGCAAGTGGAATAAAAAGTTTCAGGCAAGCTCTCATAATATAAGGAGAAATTGAAAAATTATATTCCACAATGGACAGAACAGTTAGCTATTATGAAAATTATCTTAACATATACTGTTTCTGTCTCAAAGTTCATTGCATTGAATATTCCCTATTTCCAAAGCCTCTAACACTGAAAATTTGCCACAACCATCTTTAAAATACATAATCTCTGAAAATAATTTACTTGAACAATTTTGCTTATAAGCAAATATTTTAGTTTTACTATGTATAGTCAAAAATCCTTTTCAGTGCTACAGGAAAGGAAACCAATTGTAATAGGATTACTGATAGGCATTGAAAACTAGGAACGCACAAACTTAATTCAACAGGTTAAAAGAAAGCCTACTGGAATTCAAAATTTTTATTTTTAAATGGACAATTTAGGCCATACCTAGAAAAATAAGTGCAGATTTGCTATGTTCTCTATGTTGTTCGAGGGAGAGACTCACAGATTGTCTTTTTTTTTTTTTTGATAGAAAAGAACCATTACACAATAGTAGGAAGTCATAGCCCAATGAAAGCAAACTCCAAATAAACTATACAGGAAAGTGATTCCCTTCTCACAGGAGCAGCCTTTTAGAGGAAGAGTGGCTTTCTTTGGTTTAGTATAAACTTCCAAGTGACAAACTCAAAAGTTACCTATAGTCCAGAATAAAAGTTCCTGCAGAGAGTTATAGCTGTATCTATTTAAATTCACACTCAGTCTTGCCTCCACTATGATTTTTTTGAACAAACAATGCTAAGATGTGGTCTCATTACGATCAGGGTCTGTGGAATGCTTGCTTACACTGAATATACAGAATGACTGTACCCCAACATTTGCCAACAAGTTTAAATCTAACAATCTGTATCTACTGATAAATATGTATAATGTAATAAAAAGCAGAGTTATTACAAGCTCCCTTATCATAAATAGCTTTCCAAGAAGTTCAGAGGTCAGTCTTTTTTAACATCCTCTATTTCCAGAATAGCATAACAAAAAATTGTCATATAGATTCTACTCCCTTTCAACACTGCTAAAATATGGAGAACATAAGAAGTGTTAGATGAAAGCTTAACCCTCTTTAGAGGTGAATCAAAAGATACTCAACATGCCACAATTTAACCTTTGATTAGGATTTGGAAATAATTTAAAAAATCAAAAGTTTTGGGTTTTTTACGTGAACGTTTTGAAATGGTAGAAATTTATTTCAGAGAGGTCTGTTATTCAAACCCATTTCATAGGAAAAGGGAATTAAAATCAGTACTCAAACACTTTGCTTCTCCATTGCTTAAGCATGGTTCTAAATGAATTACAAGACTGAATGTTTGTGATTTCTTAATATGCATTCATTATAAATATGTTTAGTCAATTAGAATAGTACTTCACAGACTGCAGTTGCAGGGCTGGCAAACCAAAGATCAAACTTGGTTCACTAGCAAAAACACCATTTCACACATTGTCAGTTTTCTGGTTCTCTAAAAGCAATCAAGACAGGTTCTCCTTTGTACACGTGACATCAGACCGTGCAAAGCTAATTGACTGATACTACTAAATGAGGTTTCCCACATGCAAAGAAATAGAAATCCTGTTCGTTCTTCAACTGACATCAGCCCTACACATCTAACAAGTAATAATCAAATATTCAGATTGCAGTCATTTAAAAAACCCCTAAAAAATAAGAGTAAGCATCTCAGTGACAGAACCCCAAATATTTATTTCATAAACACCCACAAAACATGACATTAGCTGATGCCTGCACAATTCTAGCAGAGCAATACTTCACATTTTCCTAGCAAAGAATATGAATCCTTGATAGCTTTCTTTTGGGCATGCTGTATCACCTTGCAGAAGTAGGTACCATAAACTTTGGTTAAAGAGAGGCCAAATACAATCTCTAACCTTCAACTGTCTCTTTCCTTTCAGACACCCATTCTATATGCTGAGATGAAGCCACAAAGTGTCACACTGTGACAGCAGACAACGGGTCATTGTTAACAGTAACTGAGAAGACAAGAGTTTAGCTCCTGCATAAAGCTTAAATAGGGAGTTCTCTCTACCAAGATGACATACATCTGACTTAAAATAGGCAGGTATTATAGTAAGAATTTGTAAACATTAACAACTTAAGAGTAGACTTATTACGTAACTTCTTGAACATTACACACAGACCCCTCAAAACCCTATACTGAAGATCTGTTGCCTGGGAGAGCCTTCTCCCTCATTTACTACTGAAGTAGGTGCAGTGATTTAGAGAGCTGAATGCACGTTCTGCTTTCTTACTGTTCTTACAGTTCTTACCGTCATCCGTACTGCTAACAGCAACTGCTGAAGCACACGCCATAGCTTGCATAAACCAGATCTCAAGCTATTAACCCAAATTATTAACTTATTAACCAGAACTTAATCTATTGACCCAAAGTGCAATAGACAAATCTTAAGATTTTGCTGAATGAAGGTGCTGAAAAGATCAGAGGTTATTGGATCCTGCGAATTCTTAGCACATCAATAGTTGTGGAAACATCTGAAAAGATACATACTCCTCAAACCAGAAATAATCATTTCCAGTTTATGGGTGATGAAGCTACAAGACAGCATTAAAGAAAAGGCAAAAGCAACAAACTGACTGAAGCTGCAAAGTGACTCAAAGCAAAGAAGGATCAGCAAAAAGCCCTTTAGTTCCTGGCTCTCTACCAAATTCTCAATCAGTAAAACTAAACGCCTGTTAAAACATCAGATGCCTATCCAAACTTTGTGCAAAGCATTCACCCTACAAAAGAGAAGTTGGAAAAAACCTCACAAGAACAAAATACAGATTGTTAAAGCAGACTTTTAATGCGTTCCGAGCTAATCGTTCATAAAGTCAACAGAACTTCCATTACGACGATGGAATTATTAGAACAACTCTTGTTACCTGAGCATTCGCTTGGATCATAGGGGGGAAAAAAGGGGGTGGGGGACGGGACAAAAAAAGGCACGAATTTCACATTTTACCCAAACTCAGCCCCTCTCTCCCCCCAAAAGAAATCAAGTCTGTCACAGCCTTGCACCCTGGGGCTAAAAAACACCGGGCGGACAAGGAGGTGAGCATTACCTGCCAGCGGCCGTAGCTGAGCAGAAGGAGCGCCAGGGGGATGGCGGTGCCCGACATGGCGTGGGTGGAGGGCATGCTGTACTCGGAGTTGTAGAAGACCTCCAGCTTCACCACGGGCGGGGAGGCAGGCCGCGGCCAGCGGATGACATCCTTGGTGCACTGCCCCAGGTACATCACCCACACCCAGATGATGATCAGCCTCCGGCCCAGCCAGGCGTCCAAGTTCCAGATGCAGAAGGGGAAGAAGAGAATGTAGAACAGCTCGTTGCCCAGCTCCGTGCCCAGGCTGAAGAGATAGTAGAGGAAGCGGCTGCGGGTGGAGAACTCCTGGCTGCCGTCCTCCTCCGTGAGGGAGTTGCGGCGTGGCCTCCTCCTCCACCGCTGCGGGGGTGCCGCCCCGCCAGGCACGGTCCCGTTCCCGGTGGGATGCCCCGGCTCTCCTGCCCGCTCTGCGGCCGGGGGGCCGCCGTTAACTACCGGCCCCCGGCCCCTGTCTCGCTGCTCCGCGTCGGCCCAGCCCGAAGGCCCCTCCACCCCGCAGAGCCGCTGAAAGGCGGCCACTTTCCGCGGGTCCTGCAGGTGGGCGGCCAGCCGGGCCAGGCGCCGGCAGAGAGCCATGGCGGGAGGACGAGGCCGCCCGCGGGAATCGGGCTGAGGGCGGCGAGGCGCTACACGGGCCGGCGGGCAGGGAGCTGAGAGGGCTTCGCCCGAGGGGCGGCGGAAGGGATGGAGGCTGCGTGCGCGTCGCGGGATCCGTTCCCTGAGGGGGAACCCCCTCGGAGAGCGAGGCGCTGCGGGGCGACGGACACCGCCCGGCTCCCCCCGGCTCGGGCCGCCGCCCTCGGCTCGGCTCGGCTCGGCTCCCGGCGCCGCTCCGGCCCCGCGCGCTCGCTCCACCCGGCGCTCGCTCGCCCCCTCACACGCGCGCGCGCGCCCGCCCGCCTGCCCGCCACCGCCCCTCGCCGTCACCGCCGCGCCTGCGCACAACCCCCACTCGCACTGGCGGGGACTTCATCGCGGCGCGGATTGGCCACGGCTCTGTCTTGGTCCCGCCCCCCACTGGCAGAGGGAGCCAATTAGGGCTTGATCTTGTGTAAGGCAGCGGGCGGTGTGCCTCGACCTCGAGCGTGCAGTGCGGCGGCGGCTGTGGGCAATAGGTGCGGCGGCCCTCGGCCTTCCCAGGGCACCGGCACCGGCACCGGCGGCGCGGCGGTTCCTTCTCGTTGGCTGCAGCCTCGTCATCGGCTCCCGGCGAGCGAGTTGCCCTTCCTTCTGACTGAGGATGAGCAGCGGCCACCCTCTCCCCAGCTGCCGTGTCTGGCATCAGCACCCCCGAGGCCTTCCGAGGCCTCATCCTCTGCCCGCTGCCCAGATCGACCCCAGAAGCCTAAATCTGGTCTTAGCCCCAGCGGCCTGGCTAGTTAAGCGGTGGGTTACCCGCAGGGGTATGAGCAGACAGCTGCTCAGGGAGGTTTCTGCTGGGTGTGAGGAAAGGGAATCTCTCTCTAGTCCAGAGGAGGCTCCATGCCTCCTTGCTGGGTGTGTGTGGCTTAAAGTTCAGCACAACCAGAAAATTTGCAATCAGGTACTTTGAAAGGCCACAGTTGCTGGGGTTTCCATCCTGGAAATGCCATGAGAAATGCCACCTTTGGTCACCAGTGCTGCCTGATTCTTCTGCCTATCCCACTGATACTGATCTATGGCTTGCTAATACTCCAGTGTGTTTGTATCTTGCCTTAAAATTAGGAGGTTAAACAAGTGATAAATGTGCTGCCTTATGTCGTTTTTGAGAGGGGTGCGCAATATGACCTGAATGACAAGTTAGCTTAATAGCTATTCCAACCAAAATAAAAAATCTGATGTGTAATGCAAATAATAAAAAGTTGAAGTGAAGGAATATAACACAAGTCCACACAGTGTGTTAGTAAAAGTAGCTATTAATACTGTTTTGAGGAGGTACTTGACTCAGCGCTGCATTATATTCCCATTAACATTGGGTGCATGCAGTGCCAGTAAACCATGCAAATGGAATTTGCTGCCAGATCTCAAGGAGAACTTCATTGAAAGACATGGTGTCTAAAGAGGTTCCAGTAGTAGCTTCTGTGTTGTACTACATTTTTAGCAATGATCTAGAAACAGATCTAAACCTGCTGCTGTAACAGTTCAGCTCCAGGATTAATGGTGTCATAAATAACGATGAGGACGGGGCACTGATCAGAATGGTTGGTAGAAGCAGCCCATTCAAACTTAGTGAATTTTAATCCAGCCAGTTATAAAGTTGTCTATCTTAAGAACCAAGTGTGGAGGGTGTACCTGGAGAATAGAAGACTACAGCCTGGGAAGGTAATGACTTTGAGGAGGATTTAAGGGTCAGAATAAGTAAGCAGTCAGGTAAGGGATCTGTTGTATGCTGCTGTAGCAGGAAAGGATTAATCAATGTATAAACAAAGGAATAAAAAAAAATTTACCTCTCATGTTTGGCCTCAACAATGCCATCCACAAGATAGTGTATACAATTCTGGTTTTCAGTTTTTAAGCAGCATGTTGGAAAATAAAAGCAAAATGTTCTGATGGTTGGAGAAAATGCATTACACTGGGGGCTTTGAAGAGCTCAGGCTGCTAAAGATACCTAAAAGAGGATTGGGAGGTGACTTGATTGTAGTGTACAGGAACATTCCTGGGGGAAAATACAGGTTATTAAAGGGCTCTTTAATCTATTGAAGAAAGGCATAATAAGAAGTAATGGCCAGAGGCAAAAGCCAGACAAATTCAAACAGGAAATAAGACACACATTTTTACGTGGTTAACCACGAGAATGCGTTCCCAAGAGAAGCTGAGGATTTTCCATCAGTTTATGTCTTCTGTTGAAGATTAGATGTATTTGTGAAAATTATTTTTAGCTGAGCAGAAGTTATGCTTTATTTTATTGGATGATTACAGGTTGAAATCTGATGGTCCTTGATATGCATAGTGTCAGGTTAATCTAGTGGGACTATCATGGTTTAAATTTTAAATGCCAGAAGCAGACATTTCATTAATAACCATCAGCATTAGAATCAATTTTTTTTGCCTTGAAATACTTACGCTCCATAAAAAAGCTGATCTGAATTAAGCTTTTGGCTGCAGAATATACTTACTAAGACAATATCTAAAAGTTTTGGCCTTTTGCTTCCTAAATTTACACTCTTGGGGTTACGGTGAAAAAATGCATTTCCATTTAAATTTCTGAAGGAATAGATCCTTAGAAGAAAATTTCTTATGAAGTCTGGATAACAATCCTCCAAGAAATATTTCTCAACATGAACATCAATTATGTAAAATTGCCTCAAGGCCAAGAGAATCAGAATGCACCAAATGAATCCTGATAGATTTCCTATATTGTACATTATATATATTTGTATGTTGCACATGTTTGCATCATACAGTCTTAACCTCACTTGAGGCATTATCGTAATATAAGCAATTATATTACCAGTGGAGGAGCTGCTATTACTGAAAGAGGGATGAATAAAATGTAAGTAAGAACAGATCAGCAGCTTGGCAGAGAAACACGAAAAAAAACCCCACCCCTGAAATGGTACATGATCAATTTTTCTATCTTGAGAATGGAAGGTGTGCTGTCATTTCTCTGCCTTCTAAGAAATGCGTGATGCTAATCCTGCATGATACATGTGCTTCCTAATTTACATGCTTCCCTTTTTCCTGGCTCCTGAGCAGAAAATGGAAAGACAGGAGCTGAAAAACAAGGTGCCGCCGCCTTTTGTGCATTTTCCCAGAGTCAAGCCACAAACAATCTCCCCTTAAACACAGAACAAACTGAAATCTGTTAATTAACTTGATGATGAATTCTGGAATGAGATCTGAATAACTGTACAGGGGAAGGAAAAACCACAGCGATTACACAGGATAAAGTGAGACTTGTCTTTATGGTATGCACTTGGTAACTTAAAAAAGCAGAAAGTGCTTGTGTGTGTGTGGTTGAAACTTCCTTATTTTAAATTATTAGAGTGAAAATTACATGACATTAATACTGAAGTAGCTTTTAAATTACCTTTGTGCATTTAAAGTGAATAACCGTTGCAGCGGGCACTCCAAGAGGAGTGTGGAGTGCACCCTATAACTGAACTTTTCCAGAAAATGTGTTTCTTTGTACTATCTGCAATAGATGGCCCCAAAGCTGTTTGCAGTACCTTTCAGCTTACCACACAAGTGCCCTCTGAGTGTGACACCCATAACACGTGCATTTTCAAGGATGTCTGGCAAACCAGCATACTCGTAGCCACGTTCCCACAGGCTGTAAGTATTTGACAAGACAGCTGTGAGAATTGATGGCAAATGAGGCGCAGAATACATCATGCCTACAGCTGTGAGAATTGATGGGAAATGAGGCGCAGAATACATCATGCCTACAGCTGCTGCTGTGACCACCCTGCCCAAGTGCTAGGAGCAGAACCAGGAGTTCCTTTATGATGCAGAACATCTTGCTTGGTATCCATTTGGACGACCGCTGGTTTCTGAGTGTATTCAAGGTACTGGTTCTGCCTTGTAAAGCTTTAAACAATGGGAGACCAATTTATCTGAGTTATCGAAAGCCAGCTGTTTTTCTCCCCTAATAAAAATGAATGCTCTATCAGACACAGGGGAAGCTTCTAGCAGCTTCTCACAGAAGCCATCCCTGTAGCCCCCCGCTACCAAAACCTTGCCATGCAAACCCAACGCAAGGAGTACGCAGCAGGACATCCTCCAGACTTGTGGGACTTGTTTTCTGTCGTCATGTGAAATAGCTTAAATCTGGTCGTCTTTTTGTGCAAAAGACATCTATTTGATAGCATTTTGTGAAGAGAATTAAAATGGATGGAAAGGAGTATCTGTAGAGGTCTGAATGGCTAGTTTCCTGTTGAAATAATTATTCTAATACTGCTAGGGTTTTGTTATATTATTAAGGATGTTAAAGTGCCTAGAGTCAGAGGAAAGCTTAATTTTAGACAATTTTGAATGTAAATTGATAAAATGGGCTAATTGTGCCAGGTTCATTGTTACTTTTTAAAGAAATTGGTGAGCTGAATACCCAGATTTGAGAAGGCAAGAGTGTATTTATCCTAAGATTTAGTCTTGAAAAATAGATGGGAGTACAAGGAAATGTATATTCTTTCCAATTAATACATATTGCTGTAAGCAGAAAACCCCAGCGAGTGTTTTAATTGGTTCTTGAGTACAAGCTATTGCAATAGCTCAATGAAGCTACTGGGGCAAGTGCTAATGTTCCATTACAGCAGTGGGAGAAAGAACATACCAAAGGGTTTTCAGCTTATTTATGCTGTGCTTTGTCATTACAGAGTTCTGCACAGTGCTTTCTTAGTAAGTAATTTAAGGTATTAAAATATAGCTTATCTCTGTACAAGTTACCACTCATGAATTCCAGCAATAGCTTTTTCAATAGAACTTAAAAGAACTTAGCTATCTGTAGTAAAGATGTATTTAATGGATGAGTGTAGCACTTCTCTTAGAGAAAGTCTAACAACTATGTAATTCTCCATGGGTAAAAAAAAGTTAAGTAGTTCAGAAAGAATAAGGCTTAGTTCTTGTCTCTTTCTTGTTGGCATTCTGATAGCTATGCTAAAAACTTTACCAACTGCAATAAAATGAGTGCAATGACTTGCTACAATCCCCTGAATTCAATTTAGCCTAGTTATGTATTTGTTTCTTCAAGATAGTGCTCAAAGTTCCATATGTAAGAGTGCCTTTTTATTCGATGTTTGGTTTTATAACATTCTCCCTGTATTGTTTGCTTTTGTAAATCTGTTAAAATCTTCAGGCAAGTATCCTTGTTCACACATTATTAAATTGCTGCGGCATTTGGGTATGATAGGGAAAGGTCACCGGGTACTTCAGAAATCTGATCCATTGGCAGACCAGATAAACTGAAAGACGAAAGCCCAAATAGCATTAACTTAGCAATAGCACCATCAGCAATAAAAGCAGAAAGTACAGGCTTTGTTTAAACGGTGGATGTTTTGCTTCAGAGTTCTAAGCCTGGATTTTCCAGGGAATAGAATCAAGTGGTTTTGGTGTGTCCCTGTTTTAGCCCAGGGTGGCACAGCAGCATGTGTTCTCATGTCACAAGACATACTTCTTACACTGCTGCCTCATTTAGATGAGGGCTGAGAACGCCCATCATTCCTGAATCTGCCCAGCTGCTTGGTTTGGTTTTTCTTTTTTCCTACACGTCTATATTGGCATATAATCTTGTAAAGGCACAGAATTTTAGTGACTAGGTAATTGTACGCAGATGCAAGGTGTCCAATGTTGTGATTTGTTATAACAAACAAGAATAAAAAAATTGAAAATAAGTAATAAAAGATACTGCAGTGATAGGGTCTCCTCTCTAAAATCATTCTAGAAATGTGGGGTTTATAGCCTTTTAAATCTTCTGTGAACTTGTATCCATGTGTTTAACCATGTCACATGCCATTCCAAACATAATTCAGATAAGGTAACATTATTTAATGAGTGTTTCTATCATGTTAAAAATTTGATTATTCCATTTTTTACCTTATCTTGAATTATTATATGTCGTCAATTATAGCATGAGAGTATCTTACAATCATTAATTGGCAACTCCTCAGAACAATTCTACGAGGGAGCAGAATGCATAATTCCCACCCCCTTCATTTTTCAACTGGGAAAGAGATAAAGGTTTGGTAACACTTTCATTATGCTTTCATTTCTTTCGTTTTCCCAAGTTCCTGTAATTTTAATTTTGTGATCTGCTGTCTGTATGGTGAGAAAATGGAGATTTTTTTTTTCCCCCTGTGGTGTCTCAAGGAGACTAGCAAATCCTAAAGCAACAACAGACCCTTGGGGTTTTTTGCCTCTTCATTGCAGGATTTGGAATGGAAAACAATTAAATTTGGGAAGGCGGAGGAGAGGTTGGTTGCTTTGTGGCTGGGTGGGGTTTGTTTGCTCTTTTTTCAGAAACAAGAAAAAAAAGAGGTGGAGGTATAGATTCCTGCTTTTTCAAAAGTTTGGTTAATAATACCTAGTTGTGGGGGTGAAACTCTCATTTCTGGAAGGCGTTTCTTTGCTCTGGCTACTCAGAATAGCTGACACTGCCTTCATTCCCACGCTCCCCTTTACTATCCACACCATTTGCCTGTGGAAGAGACAAGTTACTAACTCAGAGCATGCACCCGTTTGGGTACCATCACTGCATTATTTTATAGCTATATTTTATTTCTAGCAAGACAGCAGAGGAGGGATAGAATAAAAAAAAACAAACCACCAAACTTACGCACAGCTCTTCAACAACCTAGACCCCAGAATTAGAGGGTTCCTTCTTCCACACATCATCTGAACCTTTGTGGTTATACAATACTTGCAGCCTTTTTATCACTGTAATTTCTGCAGATCCCTTAAAGATATTTGTCCTTTAAGAAAGGAATAAGTTCTTTCATGCTGACTTGCATCAACTGCAATTATTGCATATTGGATCAAATTTTGTGTGCAAGAGTAGGAGTTACATCGATATCTGCAAGCCAGCTGTGCTGCAGAGGCAAACAACTGCTGAAAACTCTTGGCAGGAGGAGGCTTCTTGTTGGAGCATGCCAAGAGCAGCAGGGATCCCAGCTCCCAGTTCCCCAGTGGCAGAACCTGCTGGCTGATGGACCAGTTCAAAGAGTATATTCCCGGTCCGAGGATGAAAGCAAGCCTCCCCATAGGGGACTGCAGATTGATCACATCCTAGGAGTTACAGCTTCACGGGGGGAGAAAAAAAAGAAAAAAGTGCCTTTTCAAGAGGCTAGATCAATTCTGGTTACTGAGACTCGTTAAAGGAATGCACACCACGCTATGCTAATGGGAAGGAAATCATGGGAGTCATCCTGAGTTGCATATCGCATCCTAGGACATGAAACGGAGGAGAAAGGTAGCGTGTTCAAATCCTACCATCAGGCTTAAAAGTTGATGTGGGGGAAACTAGGCAAGGCATGTACACACCGAATAAATCACTAAGGAAGAGAGATTTGATGTGATAAGAGAATCAGGATGTGAAGTAGAAGATATATGGCAGATGGGAATTTGCCTTAGCACCTACGTGTCCATGTTTTAATCAGTTCTGGACTTTTTTCTGGGAAAATCCCAAATTGCCAAGGTTATGAAATGGAGTCGAATCATGTTCAAGGGTGTGTCAAGTTACTCATCATTAAGAGTAGGAGGAGTGAAAGCTTCCCTAGGGTTCTTTCTGACAACAGTTGTCCATTTTCCATTCAGAGGTGGAAAAGAAACCACAATTTGGGGGAATATGTTCCTAATTCATACTAATTATGAATTCTCTTGGCTTTCAGGAGTGCTGTTTGTAACCATAGCTGTTATTACAAATGAGGTCATCCATATTAGAACAAAGATCTGATCTGCAGCCAATAAAAAACATGTGTGTGAGCATGCTAAGCACTGTAGTATTTTCTTTTTAATTTCTAACCTTCCAACTACAATCTAGAGGCCAAAATTAAGCCCTTCTGCTTCCTCTGCAATTGAATGGAAAAGGCAGATGCCTTGACAGACAGACCAGGAAGTCTACGGGCTGATGAGAGAGCTGTTTGGAGTTAGCTGATAGCAAACCAAATGCGAGGATGGCTCTGAAACTCCATCCCACATCTCAGGCAGGACTAAAAGTGAGATACCTTGAATCATGTGTGATATAGGATCTACTGATGGTAGTCAGTAATGAGTATTTTTATAAATAATTGGGTAGATTACAGGATAGGATGCTCACTTTTGATGTAAATGCCTAGTGGTCAGAGCTCTTGCCTGGGAAGGACCTTTCTAAGCCCTCTTTAAAATGTGATAGTCAATTCACTCTCACTATGGTCCTGTTTGTTGCAGGTCAATTGAGAACATCCACAACATCACCAAGAGCCTTCTCCTTTCAATCTACTGAAAATGCCAGTGAGCCACCTCCCTCAGTCATCCATCTTCGGGATGTTATATGCTCCCAGTCCTGGGGAGGGTCTCAGAGAAAGGCCAGTTGTACTCAACACACGTGGTGATACTTGGAACAACTTGCTTGCCTTACCACTGCACCCTTTTCCAGGTAATGCAACCCATGCATCCCAGGGCGATTCAGAACCTGTATGACAAGTATTTTAAATGTAACCGGTAGTTCTGTGAGCTCTCACTCTCAGGGTAGCATGAACATTGCTGCTTTTCTTAATTACGCAGAAAGTGCTCAGAATTATGTGGGTGTCTGTGATGTTTCCTCAAATGTAAATTAACCCTTAAAATATCATCATGAGGTAAATAATTAAAATTTTAGGGGTGGGTGAGTTAAAATACGTAGTGCTATGTGACTTGCCCTCAGACATCCAAGTCCTTAAATAAGTGCATTGTCACGATGGATAGGTTCTACAATATTTACTTTGGGCACCAGAAATGGAGCTCAGGTGGATTCATTTGGCCAAGTTCAAGAGAATGACCTATAAATCTCCTGCTGCGGCAGCTGTCTGACCCTAGAGGTATGTGAAAATTCCTACCGCCTACTCATTTGTCCTGGCAGTTCCCCAGGTCACTAAACTAGAGTGCCCGTGACTGCACAGGTGGCAGTGACAGGTAGGGCTGGGCTCTTGGCTGAGTCCTGCCATGGGTCAGGAACACAGCAAAGACGTGTCCATATTCCACCTGAATCCCCAGAGAAGCCCACTCTGCTGTGCACACTCGGAGCCTCGTAGCAGTGAATACAGCACTGTTCACAGAGAAATCACAGGCTTCTGTGAAAAGGATGAGGGAAGAGAAGCACCAGAGTGTATCCTTCCCATAACAGCCTAATAAACGTAGTCAACTGGGGAGTGGGAAATGTAAATTCAGTTTCACCTTGGCTTGATGGGATGCAACCTGCTTGTGACTCAGAAGGCTGCTGTAGATACTAGGTTATGGCAAAATCCAGGACATTGCATCTTCCATCCCTCCTCCTGAATGTAGGCTGTTGGCTGTGAAATGCAGAGGGCTAGAAAGCAATCTAGCAAGGCAGCGCATGACTGGACTGGGATGTAGGAGATCCAGATTTGATGGAGCTTAACTGCTTTGACTGAAAAGGGAGCAGAGGCACTTGATTAGGTGATCTGAATCAACAGGTATTGGGAGCTGAAATACTTGTAGTGGAGGCCCCCTAAGTCCTGCCCTTGGAGTTTCATGAGATTAGTCAGTGCTACAAAAGTTAAGCAGCTGTAGATTTGGAGTCAGGATATGTAAATGGTAGAAGTCCGACAAGAACGCAAGACTGCTGATTCACAGAGCTGTGGTGCAACCGTGGTTAAATCATAACTTCAGGATGTAGGAGTTCTGTGTTAGTTTGCCTGTACATCTTCTAATACCACCCTCGTGATCTGCTGTGGCTGCTGAAAAGCAGGCAGTAAAATATGATGTGCAATAAAAGAAGCAAGTTACTAATTTTGGAGGTGGTGGGAGACTGCATATCTTTTTGATCACTGTATTTTAGAAAAAAAATTTGTTTAGAACCAAACATGACTGGAGGAACTTGCAATATAGGTTCATCAGTTAAGAGCCTGAGTGTTCTAAGGATTGTTTAGTTTTGCACCTTTATTGTGCTAGAAACTACATACTGCTGATGAAGGGGCTTTCAGAACCAGCTTAGCCAGACAACAAAGGAAGACAAAACACTATTCATGAAGGGGTTGGAGTTGTCACATTCACCTCATCTTAAATTTTGCAGTTTTTCTGGCTAATCAGATGGTTTTCTTCCTATTTCTTGTAGGCTGAAAATGCTCACTTTCTGTAATGTGGTTTTGCCTTATGACTGCCCATCTCTGTATATCTAGATATAGATGTATACATATGCACATACACCTTTTTCAGTATGCCTTGTTATCATTAGCTCGGTCTGCTTTCTCCCCTGCATTTGTTTGGTGGATACTTAACGATGTGTGCAGTTAGGAGAGCTCTTACTTAAAACTCTCTTTGACTTTGTGTACGTAGTGTGTTTGGCAGAGCTTCTGCAGCTGCGAACTGTACAACCACTTCTGTCCTGCCCTTTAATCCTACCAGCACTGGTGAAGTGCTCACACTTCTGGTCATATGGTAGTACCAGGGCCATATTAATATATTTCACCATATTTTTCTCACCTTTTAAGTGCCAGCTGAAGAAAAGCACTGACAGAATGCTGACAATGACAGTAACAAGGGCAAAATTTGATTTGTTCTGGAAAAAAAAAAATCCAGGCAGAATCACTCCCTTAGTAGAGGCATTTCTTTGTGGGATATTGCTTGTAGGACCTACCTAGGACAGGACTCTTCCTCATTTTTCCTGGTGAGCTTGGACTTCACTAAGAAACCAGAGACACAAAGTGAGAGTGATTCAGTTGCTTGAGAACATATCGTATGTCCTTGGATGAGTATGAAAATAATTAGCCAATATCATTTGTACAACGCCTAACTAAAACATTAAACCTTCATAGATAGAATCGCAGGTTTCTGTGTATTATCCAGTATGTAAATAGAGCTTACCCTTCTCAAATTTCCCTAGACAAATTTCTGAAATACCCTAGAGAAATTTCCAGCCTCTGAATCCACAAGATTTGGCTTTCATGCTAGTAGCAGCTTGCTCTGCGTTGTGTCCAAAGAATAATGGAGAGAACAAGACACAGTACAGCAATGACTAACAGCAGCCCAATTTCAGGTGCAGATTTAATAAGAACACCTTCTTAGCTCAACAAAATCACTGCCCTCCAACAAAACCCTCACTAAAATGGGACCGGGACTTCTGTACCCAGAAAGGAATGGCATCTAGATGGTGCCAGAGACTGTTCATCATGCTGCTATTGCATATCACGTTCAGTGAAATCCTGGCAAATAGTATTTCACCCAAGTGGCAGATCCTATCGTTTAATTAAATGACAACTGCCTGCAAGATTTTTAATGAAGATGCGGTATTTTTTTCTGTAACTTAACAAGCTGGTTTGATTTTTGAAATGAGTGCTCTCAATACGAGCTCAGTGTCTGTCGGCCAGTCTCACAGCAAGCTCACCTCCAACAAGCTGAGCAGAGCAGCCCTGGTGACAGTAGCAGGGATCAGCTGCAGCCCAACGATGGCTGGGCAAAGCCCCAGCAAGGAGGTAGGGCCACGTTCAAGCCAGAAGGGCAAGTCAAGGAGGCAAGGGCAGGATCAGGCACAAGGCCAGGCATAGCTCAGCCTGGAGGAGACTTCTCACAGCTGTTTTCCCCGTGGTCTTGTCCCAGGTTACAGAGCTGGTCCTGAACACGGGCACCCAACCCCTCGGAGCAGGGGAAAGAGGTTGCAGAGTGTGTTGGTGCACAGAGGACCCTGACACTGTGAAAACTAAAATGCAGTTGTATTTGTTAGGGCATGCAAAATACTTGCAAGAAAACCTGAAACCAGCATACATCACAAATCTGAAACTGAGATCAGATTCTGTGTAAGCCTGGCTAAGTTTTATGATCTGTATCACTGAACCTGAGCCATGTGTTCAACAAATCTGGCTTGATTTATATATTTTGGCTTAAATGGTTTGAAAACTGAAGTTTAAAAACTTTGGATAAATAATAATTTAGAGCCTTCTGGTTTCAGCTGCTTTTTTGGCCACATAGAGTTACTAATATAAGTACTCTTTTCATGCAGAGATGGAGGGAGCCTGCATGCATGAACCTGGGTGGCACTTAAAAAAAACCTTAGAAAGTGTCACCTTTTACTTTAAGGGTTATTTTTTTACAAGGCAGTCTGTGTAGGTTCTCAGTATGAAGCGATCTCCGAATTAAAGCAGCCACACTATGCTCCCAAATGCGTAATTATAAAAAAATCCCTCTTCGTAATACCTCACCGTGAAATGTTTAATTTCCAGTGAAGATACTGCCCAGTGCTGTGGGTCTGCAAGACCTTAGCTTTATACATCATGCTCACCGATCCCTTTGGAGTCACAGGGGTTGCGCTCAGTGCTGGAAGTTGAACATGTCTGAATCTTGGCAAGGTCATAAAATGTTTGAAATGAGTTTTGAGAAGCCTGTGGGACTAATGCTAATAGAATTACGATGCAACTTCCTTTCTTAGTGTTGAAATACTCCCTGTAAAGACAATAAATAGATTGAAATGTAAAGAAATTATTTAGGTCAAGGTTGATAGTTGCTTAATGGGCCTCCAGGGCTCTCTTAATTCCAAGTAAAGTCAAGAGGAGCCAGAAGTCTTTAACACCTCTGCAAGCCATTATGTTATTAGCAGGCATAAACCTTATCAAGTCCTTTTTCCTCTCTGTGCTTCTGTACCAATAACAGGGAAATAAGGACACTGATTTCCTTTGTAGATCAACTCATGAAAAGTGCCAGAAAAGCTATTATCAGTGAATACTTGCATTTGTGAATAATTTCCATGTAGTCTTTCAAATGCAGGAACCTTGGCACCCATGTACAAAAATATTATTACATTGAATCCACTGATGATTCCTTACCGTGAACAATTAAAATTTGAGGTGTAAACTGCCAGCACAGTCCTTGATAAAACAAAATTGATACTTTGTAAAAGCTGTTTTCAGACTCTTCTCCATGTGGTCTAACTGCACTCAAAAGAAAAGCATAGCGAATACACTTTTATAACAACATTTGTTAGTTGTGCTGGAAAATTGTTGTGAAATTCTAAACGTGTTCTCTAATGATACCAAAACAGTGAAAAACATCACACCACAGCATGCATGCTTGTGTCCTGAAGATGGCAAGAGAGAACCTCTCAAAAGGAATATCTGCTAACAGAAATACCAACCCAACGGAAAGCATCTCAAATCTTCCCATGGCCAAGAGCCACAGCCTCCATAGTGGGTATCTCCAAGGCCTGGTTGAAGGGCAGGGCCCTCATGGGCAGGAGGTGGCCCTGGGCAAGGCTGGGAGAGGGTCAAACTGCCTCCTGCAGCGGCCCCAGGCTGTTGCCTTGCTCTCCTCAGCTGGGTGAAGCCTCCTCTGCCAGGGCCATCGTACCGAAATCCCTTAGCGCGCCCAGGCCTGCAGCAGGTCGGGGAGCAGCCTGGACATGGAGACCCACCTTTCGTTCCTCATGCGCTGCAGCTCTCTGCTCTGCTTTGAGGGCACAGCGAGATAAGAAGAGATGATAGAAATTCCTGGAGGGAAGTGTTTAAAACCAATGCAGGGCTGGATCAGAGTTTGCTTCCACAAAGACTCTTCAGGCATGTGAATAAAGCTCCACAAGGTGGAGAGGGGAAAAGACAGCATTTCACCTGGAAAAAAGTTCTGTGTAAAGAACAGACCTGACTGAGGAGTACAAAGTTTGATTTTAAAAAAAGTCACAGGACAAAATTTACAGACTGCGGGCACAAGGGGGGAGGCTGCAAAATGTTTAGCGAAAAGACGTGGAATTGTTTTTTAATTACTCTGTCTGGGAAAAGATTATATAGAGATTAAGGGAAGCGCATGTTTGCAGAGATAATACAGCTTGAGGGACAGCCAAGAGATCAGAGGTTGTCCTGAGCTTTACCGGTTGTCCAGTGCCTTTCAACTGGTGAAGCCAGATACTGGAGCATGCGGTGGGAGTGAAATACTGCCGGCACTGACTGGCAGGGCTTTACTTCATGCTCTGCAGGTGCTTTGAACTGTGCCAGGCCAAAGCAAAGGCACAGATGATGCTGAAAGGACTTGAGCGTGACAAATCAAAACTGCTGATTTTTTTCTGCTAGGATTAGTGTAACTTAAAGATCAGCCTAGGCGTGCACCTGCATAGTGTCTTGCAGGTAGGTCTTGGCATGGCATGCACCGAGATACTGCAGACAGCTCTTGCCTGTGCTCCACGCCCACCAAAAGCTGTGTGCCTGTGTGTACGCAGAGCCAAGCCCCAGCAGAAAAGCCCGCTGGGAGCAGAGTATATTGACTTTGAATCAGCACCAGGCTAATGTGATAACATGGCTTTTAGTTGGCTGCTCAGGCAGAACTCACTTGGGTCTGAGGGGATTATACCATGGATGGTTACGCTATAAAGGCTGCTTGAAAGGTACTTGTATAATGAAAAAAACCATCGCGTATTCCTGATTGCTTTATTTATTCAGCTATATTACTACCTGTTTTACTGAGCGCCACTTTGCTTCAATAAATTTAACTAATATCCTCCTCTTCCCTCAGAAATCTGCTGTTAGTCCAGGGCCTCTGGAATCACATCGAAAACCATTGTGTTGGTGTAAAAAGCTGGCTGCAGCAATCAGGGCAGAGACTTGGATCGAAATGGTGCAAATTGGCACATGGCAACCAAGAACGAGTAGTGCTGCATCAACGCAGAGCTGCTCCGAGTGTGTTTTCCAGCCTCTTGCCAGCCTGAGTCCATTTTTGCTGATTATCTGGAGGTGGGAACCAGCTTTTTCACAGGTAATCAAGTCCAAATGGCTCTCTGCTGTTTTCTAAAGCAGGAGCTTTCTCTAGCCTTTTCATCAGCAGCTGGCTTTCCTCTTTGAAATCTTACCTGATATGTGTAAAATCAGTTGCAGGATTAGCCCCTTTAAAATTTGCGTGCAAATCCCACATGTGTCACTATGTTCTGCCTGAAAGAGCTGTTGATGCACCTTTTCATACCACTGAAGGGTACTTGTCAGGAGAGTTCCATGGTTTCTCTCCAGTGAATATATGGCCATTTTTGTCATAGAAAACAAGAGTTACATACGTGAAAGGAGAAAATGTCTGAAGTGAATGAAAAATGCAAATCCTGAGTTTGTCTGCCAAACTTTTAATATCTCTCAGGTCTGTCTCTACTGACTCAGCTGTATCGTGCTTCCAATAAAATACTTGCTACTCAACATGGCCAAACTTAAGGAAAAACTAGGCGGGGAGCGGATGGTATTTATTTTTTTTTAATACAGCTGTGGATTTGTGACCCTCCTGCCCCCCTTACTGTTCTGTAGTCCAGTCAATGAGCCCCTCAGGGCTTTTCTTTTTCGGAGAGAACTTGAGACATTGAGTGCTGCTTGACAAAGATACTATCAGTAGCCAGATATTTGCAGTGTTTAGGTGTGAGTAAAGATCTGTAGTTAAAAAGTTTAAGTTAAGCTAAAAACCGGAGTAACATATCTGAAAAGGCAAACCTGGAATTACTCTTCCTGAGAACATGGTGAGACAATGCATTTCATTAAATCATACACATCCTGTTTCTGTGTTACTAACTGGTTTATTCTGATGAGCTACAAAAATGTATGTCATAAAATTAGACATGTGCAGTATTTTACAAAGTTTCATAGCTGTACAGGAATATATCTGAGCACATAGTCAAAATCTAGAAGTAAGCTAGCTAGCTGTAATTGCCTTGAAACAAAACAGTAGAAGGACAGACAAGGGAGCAGTAAAGATTTCACTGTAAACGTATGGGTAATTTAAGGGTTCTGAATGATGTCTTAGATTCCTTCTCTCTTTTCCACCAGTCTGATGGTTGCATTTACAAGCAGGTTTATTGTACTTGTAGTAACTTTGGAGAAAGAGATACAAACTACTGGGTGGAAAAGCCACCTAGTGGTACAGAGAAATGGTGCCAAGCAGGAGCAGGTACCTCTGAATTCCAAGGAAAGATTTGTTCTCATACTGAGCCACTGTGCCGTGGCCTGCTCTAAAGGCTATTTGTTATTACTCATGGGAGTGTGGAATGTCTATTACACACAGGCAGGAAATCCACAAACGTATTAAAGACATTTTCTGAAAGATAGCACCACGAAACTTTATGTTGGATTGCCTATTTTATGTATGCTTTGTAAACAATAAAAACTCATTTAGAGCTGTTTCAGAGAATTAAAAGAGCATGAATGAGTTTGCCCCATTTTTCTTTCCACCTGTCCAAATAAATGCAAGAGTTGCTGTAAGTCCAGCTGTCCAGAGCCCAGAAAGAGAAGAAATCCCATAAAGCATCTGTGCTATTTATTTTAAATAATCTTCGTTATGTCGTGGCTTTAGAGCACAACAACTTAATGCCTTTATGGAGCTAAGGAAGAGCACTGGTTCAAAGCTATATCTCCGTTCTGGATCCCACTGGTTACTTTTTTTGAGGATAATTTCTACATCTGTTGAAAAGCATTGGGAAAGCCATCCAGTTTGGGAAAACAAAAATTCACCCCCTTAGCAAAAGGCTGCTGGGTGACGTGGATCAGGACAACGCGTGATCGCCGTGTGAAAGTCTGCCTCTTAAGAAAGGCTGAGAGGAGCTGGCAAATGATTACAACAGCTCCATTCCTTCGGGACCCTTCACCTCAGCACAAGCAGTGGAGAGTTATTGCAAGAATGACGGCGTATCGCCTTTGAGCATATCAATTATTAAACCTGATCTTTTGTAAAGAGTAATGGGTGACGTGTTCTTATCTAAATAGTCGAAATGCAAAAGTTGATATGCAAAAACCCATATGCTGGAGACTTGGTTTTTATAACGTCAAGGTCTTTGGAGCTTTGTGCTCAAATCATAGTGTTTTCTTGTTTGCAGATTCATTGTGGACACACAGATCAGGGAGTTTTGCAAACACAGAGGGATTAGCTCGTACATGTATGCAGATAGCCACATTGCTTAGCCAGACCTCACAGGGTTCTTCAGCCTGTGCTGGTTGTTGAGTGGGGACAGAGGGAGGGAGAAGGGGACACCAGGCCCAGCTACAGCCGGGTTATATTATCTCCTAGAAATCGTGGGATGGTGCAAGGAAACACACCTTACTGCAGACTGCCTGTGACACGTGCATCCGGCTCTGAGGATTAAGCAGCCCAAGTCACTGCCTACCTCTAACGTGTGGTGTCACGGTGCGGGAAAGGGGGTACAGCAAAGCCCTCAGCTGTAGGGGGGACAGATAGGAATGAGATTGAGCCTCTTTAGGTAAATTAATTTCATCTTCAGAATGAGAGGCTTAACAAGTTAAGCTAGGCAATTAGAGTAATTAGCCCTAAATGTTTAATTACATAAATGCATCTGTACATACACACCAGGCCTGAGGTTTACTATGTGTAGTAAGCGCATGAATGTGCCAATCTGTGCATCAAATAAATCACCGTTTTTATGAATTTGGACTGACAGAATTGCATCAGCTGAGCTACAGGAGGAGCGAAAATGCGTAAGAAAGTATTGAGAAGTATTGGCATTGCCCCGGCCAGCACAGAGCTTGGTAGCCAGGGAGGTCAGGATGCAGGAGCAAGGACAACTGACCCAACAACTGGCTTGTGCATGCTGAGACCTGCTCCAGGTCAGGGGGTGTTGCTCTGAAGACACTAACTGCTTTCTTCTTTCTGTAGCACTTGGCCACCATAAGCCTTTTGGGCATCCTTGAGGCAGGTACGGTGTGGACGAAGAGAAACCTAAACCTGGGGGATGGTAATCGGTGGCAAAAAATAAAAGGGACCTGGGAAGGAAATTCTGGAAATTTGCCCCATTTGTAGGGTTGTGAGGAGCAGTGTTTCCAGCTTGTGTGCACAAATATTACACATAGCTTGGAGTTAATTAGTCAGCTTTCCGGATGAAGGTAAAGAGAAACTTGTAAGAGTGTGGGAAAAGGCACGTATAAACCCCCCAGGACACTCACCCTTGGCTCTCTGTGCTCATTAAAATTAATCAGAAAATTTGGGGGATAGATGTGGGGAGTGTGTCAGAGTGCCTGAGAGCACAAGCATTTATAGATGGACTCAAGGTTCCCAAACATCTGCTGCTCTTCTCTGGTTAAGTCCTTTCTGTTTACTAAAGATTTCCAGAGGTGCGGTAGCTGTCTCCATGAGCATTTCCCATCGGTCAAGACACCCTGCACGAGCGTAGGACCTGCATGCTGTGCTGCACGTTCATGTGCAGTGGGTCCTCTGCTCTCCAAAAAACCTCAGCCCCTGGGGACACGTTCAGTCCAACTGCTCGATGCGCTTCCCAAAAACGTGGGATTTATGAGCAAGTCTCACCCATGTGGGCACCACGGTCACACAGAAATCTCACACCACGTGAGAATCCCTAAGTAAGGTTGTTTACAGGCAGGGCAGCAGCATCTGTCACCCGTTTCCAGCCTTTAATAAAGACCTTTGAAAGACATGGAGAAGTCACTCCAGTTTGCACTCCATTCGCTTTGGTCCTGTAAAGAGAAACACGGAAACCTCAGGAGCAAACGCTGATGAAATATCTGTAGTGGCTTTTCCTGGTATGCCCAGATTCCCAAATTTCTCCTGGTGCAGATCCCTCCTTTAAATGCCTTTCCTGCATCTATCAGCAAAAAATGTAATCGGCAGAAATCGAACAGCCTCCTGTTTACTTCAAGGTGGGGGGGAATAAATCAAAACCTCTTACACCAAGCTGTTACCATTCTGCCATCTGGTTTTTCAGTGAAGTTTCTTTGCTGCCCTTCCCCAGGGCAAGTTCCCCAACCATTTGCACCAAGTTCTCACGCACAAATCCCCTCGCTGACATGAGGACTCGACAGCTTCTGAACCCTTTTCTGGTTATCTGCTCTGCCAACCTGTGCAACACAGGCCAGCAAATTTCCCACGGTACTTCTGCATTGCGTCCCTCACGTTTTGCAGGGGGTTTTAACCGATCACGGATGAGCCTGTTGAAATCAATTGGGCTAATCCTGGAGTAAAGTGCTGCTTGACAAGGATAGCAAGAATACAGGCATAACGCAAAAGAGGTTACTGATCCATAATAAACTAGTGTGAGCCTTGAGTAACAATAGATTAAAGAGGGCAGTGTTGCTGCTCCTGTGTCTGCTCTCGACCCTAAGCCCTAAGGTGGGTACTGGTGTGCCTTGTCTGGGCGTTTGAAAAAGAAAAATACGTAAGTATATATGGTGAGTCTGAAATACTGATACTGTTCTGGCCGAAGAGGCCATGCTGGGAATTAGTTTTCAGTCTCTGGATCCGGCATTATGAGACTAGAAGAGAATACTACAAGGCACTCAAACGCAGATGGGATTGCCCATTTGATATGCATCGCTATTGCCGTGCAGTCTGCTCGGAGCAAACCCAGCTCGGTGCTGGCAGGGATTACTTTTTGTCCTCTTCCAGCAGCTGCACCTTTGCTTTGTGCACAGCTTTGCCAAGTTTCAGGTTAGGGTCCCAATAAAGCTTTTACAAAGCACCAAACTGCAAAGGCAAACAAAAGAAAAGGAGATGTAAATGTAACGAGTAAAACTGTCGTATGACTGCAAGAACACAGGATGTTGGGAACTGCTCGTGAAGACAACTTGCTTTAAAAGAAGCTATCGCAGTGGGAATTACTTCAGAAAAGCCCTCCTGCTTTCTGGTGTTCGTGTGGGCATCCGCGGTGCGTGGGTGAGAAGGATTCAGCATCCCTCCGCATCCAAGTCCTGCCATTCTCGCCGAGTCAGGCAGGGACCCTTGCAGGGTCCAGAGCTTTCTGCAGCGGCTGAAAGGGACATCGTGAGACATGAGACCTTTTATTTGGGGAGAAGCTTTATTGCCTGTTTAATCACTCCTGGAGCAGAAAACATGAGTCAAGTATTTACCTTCAGATTTAGGCTGAACACCACGGTAATCCTGAACAATTCCAGAGTTGTCTATTAGTGTTAGGTTTTTATGAACAAGCCTCAGCTGAGGAATGCTTTATCTCTCTGTGTAACTGAACTCATTATTTAAGGTCTTGATTAAATTTTTTCTTTATGAAAAAACAGGGCATGTTTTGTAAGTTTTCTTTGCAGCCATAGGAATCCCTTTTTAAAAAATTTCCTTACGTCAGTGAAAACTAGACATTCTCTTCTACATGTTGCCTGAGAATATTCCCTATTTGATTACAGGTCTGTTACAATTCAAGACTGTAAAAGCAGAGTTTTCTCAGGTTCCCTGTGCTCTTTTTGCAGAGTTTGTGGGATCGGGCAGCCCTGCCAGTACTGTCTTGCTGCCACCTCTCCTGGGGAAGCCCCTGGAAACTACTTCTGCCTCCATGTTTCCTGTAGGAAAGCTGGATCTTGGAGGAACTTTAACCTGTACAGTCTAAAGGCTTTGCCCTGACACGCAACAGCATTTTCCAAACAGGATGTTTACGGGTTGACCTCACACACTTCGAGTTGCAAAAGTAAAAGCAGCTCTCTCCTGGTTTTTCAGCCGCTCCTCGCTGGCTCTGGTGGTAGCAGGTTTTCCTCGTACCCCACCGTGGGCTCTCCCACCTCAGTCTCACACCTCACCTCGTTTCTAAGCCGTGGGAAGCTTATCATTCCCTTCGATATCTTATCATCAGGCCTGTAAAACTGGCTATTGCCTTTTCAGGTTTCTAGGGAAACTCCTTCTCCTTTAACTTCTCTTCTGATCCAACTTGTTGACAAACCATCCTTTAAAAGTATGCACAGAGGGACGGACTCCAGGCATAAAAATTCTGATTTCTCAGGTTTTCACAGCTAACGTCAGAGATGATGGCAGGGGAGCAATATATAGCGCGTGCCACTACTCGGTGTTGCCCTAAGCATGCAACATTACTCCCTGTAGTACAAAATGGGCAAACACAGAGTTAAGCTCAACAGCAATATCCCTTCCGTCTGCTGCCTTAACCCATCAGTTTTAAGGCTGGAACAAGAAAGTTTGATTCTGTGGTGCTTACAGGAGTGAAAACCAACAGGGCTGCTCTCAGCGCTGGGTACCAGCTCTCCCCCAGAGACTTGGGGTCACGTAGCGTTTACAAAACATTGGGACAGCCTTTCAAAACGTTTGTTGTTGGTGCCTTTCCAACCAGTAGCAACAAATGGTGGTAATTCCTCCTTGGAAAAATCCCTCCCAAATACTCATTGCCTGCTGGCGCGCAGCGTTAATTGCGATTTCCCCGTTAGCGGGAATAATGCGCTTCCCCGCTAGATGTCATCGTTGCTTCTGCAACCCACGTGGGTTTTGATTAAAAGCTTTTAATGAAGGTCCTTCATTTAGACAGACTCTCACCCATCCCAGCCAGGACCTGGACGAAACACTTTCTGTAGCAGATTTGCACCAAAGCGCTTTTGACTTCATTAGGAGGATTTGCCAGGCCGATACGTCTCGCCAGGAGCCCGCCTACTACCCCAGCTCTTGGCACCGCTCTCCGAAACCCCCCCTGAGATGGCTGGAGTAGTTTGATTGTATTTACTCTTTTGGCAATAAGACGACTCTTTACATTTAACTGTGCCCCCCAGGAGCCACAGTTCATCGCAGCCGTACCATCACTGAGGGCTGCGGTGCCCGTCTCCTGGCAGCGTGCTCCAGCGCTGGCGCAAGGTGGGATCCTGGCTTCAGCAGGAGCAGAAAGAGTATTTCTTATTTCAATTTATTCAGTTACCTGGTTAAGGATAGCTCAAGAAACTAATTGACAACTGAAATAGCAGGAAAACTTGTTTTCTTCCTCTTACCTAAGGATGAGAGCTAGCATTTCTGAAATCTTGAAATCCAGAAAAAAGTCCAAATCCAATTACAGAAAATGCTCCTTTATTTAATAAATCAATTAGTTTTAATTTTTTTTAAAGTGTAAGTAAGGTCTGTGTCTTTTTCTGTGTGTATTCAGGACAGTTAAGATATTTTGTACAGTAAAAATAAATTTTAAAGCACGTGTTTACTCATTTTTAATCGCAACCCAACCCCCATTGAGTCTGACCTGAGTGAAAAATTGCCTTGTTACAAAAATTCACCATTTCTAATAGTTTTATGTAAAAGATACTTAGGAATCTGAATAAATGAATATAAGATACAGACTCACTTGAATAAGTAAAAGCTACAGGTACCCTCCTGGTTAGTCACATCTGATTAATTCTAGCAGTCGCTGAAATCAATCTTTCTTTAAAAATGGAAATAACTATGGAGACCCAATGTAAAAAGAAAATAAAAATACCAGATGATAGATATTTTTTTTTAAACTACGATTTCTTGATTGTTGAACCCTGTCATTGTTAAAATTCACCTTTTCAATCCATCCCTGGAATATACAGTTAATTGCCTCTTCTAAATACAATGCACAGTAGGCAATTACCCTTTTGCAGCTACATCTCTGGATTCAGCTTTTTCATTAAATTACAATGGATCTTCGAAGTTGTCATGAAAATGAAGGATTAGTAGGACTGAAAATGAAGGTTTAAAGGCATGAACTAAACATCAGCAACGAGAAACTTCTCTTTGCATTTCAGGTCTGGCCTCTTAACCCCTTCCCATTTCACTTTTGGACTTGCCTGAAGTGAATAAGGAGCACGGAGCCAAATTACAAAGTAAACTTTGTTATTAAAACAGCACGGGGTAATACTTTGAAGTTGAGAGAGATTTACATTTTGGTTTAGTCCGTGGTGGCAGTGGAATAACAGCATCTGTGTCTTGCACGAGGCTTTCTCAAGGGCCCATCTGGAACTTGCAGATGAGTCATTTCATCGTTCCAACAAGCACATGCTCTCCCACATCCAGCTTACCTTCGCTTGCACTAGCAAGAGATGAGTTTTGTCCTAAAAGATGTGTTCTTTTATAGAAATACAGACTGCTCATGCATGTCTGCCTGCAGCTTGGTTCGTATTGCTTGGAGAGACCTTGACCTGGCTTTTTGTTCCAGGTCGGTGAAACATCTGGATCCCAGCGCTGCATCTTGCTACAGAAGCGTAAGCTGCCACACGGCAGGACAGTTGACTGTGCATCTGCTTGTGAGCACCAGTTTCTGCCCGCTGGCTGGCACCGCAGGTCTCGCCACGGTCCAGCTCTGCTGCAAGGTCATGCTGGAGGGGCGGCTTTAGGGTACGGCTCGGCTCATCAAACCACTGGCAAATCCAGTTCCCCTCATCCCTCGCTTCGATGCTCGCTGGCACGGTGAGTCAGGGTGCCCAACCAGCCCAGCCAGAAGCTATTTTTGTTTTTTGCAATGAGCTGTTGGTTGCTTCGGCTCCCTGAAGGGCGATATCGCCGCGTGGTCAGTGAGTACCAGCGCCAGCGCTGCAGTCCTGCCCGGCCACAAGTGCGATGGGGAGGGGAACGGGGACCCGACTGTGCCCCTCGGGTGCTGTGGCAGGCAATTGAGCTCAGCCACATCGCAAAACCACACGCTTAAGATTACTCCCTTTGCATTGCATCTAGTGATGACATGACCGTGGGATGGATGTGTTCAGTAAGCTGATCAGATTGATCAGAAGCATCCCAGAACGTACCTAGAAGTTTTCAGTTGGATCTGCTAGTTGACCTCACGCAACCTGGCAGCCTCTCGTCACTAAATCTGGTGTAGGATGGAAGGAGAGGGCACAGCTGGGGCGGCTTGGGATGGGATCACCCTACTGTGACCACCCTGTTTAGATCAGCTTAAACAAAATGCTGCACCCATGGGGCAGAGCTGCCAGAAGGTGCAGCCCGCACCCTGCCTGCTCCCCCCTTCTCCAATCTGTCAACCATGGACGCCTGCCCTGGCCCCAACAAGCCAACTAAAAAGCAACTACTAAAAAGCAACTACATGCCTTTTTCCGGACCGTTTGGCAGCTGCATCGGCTCATTTCAGCTGGGATTTATGGCTCCCACAAGGGCCAGTCCCAATGCGGAGGAGATGTGAAGACCATCCCATCCGGCTGGAGGTGGTGGGGAAGGACTGAAATGCCACTTGGAGCAGCGGCAAGGTCTTGCGTCAGCCACCCTCCACCCAAGCCCTGGCTCTGCGAGGACTGCCATCGCTCTTCGTACCCACGTTTCCCCTGTCTTTGGCCTGCTCCTTCTTATCTGCGTGACCTTCTGCTCTGCTGGGGACTTCTCCTCTGCTCCCATCTTCCTCCAGTCACTCACTGGGGCCATCCTGCTCCCTGCCCACCAAACCCTGAGGAGGTCAGGCATCAGTTTGACCCGCTCAGGCTTGAACTGGTCCAGCAGGAACGAGCTCCTGCATGGGGACCCATAACGACTCCATTACGGCTGACACTTCCACAGCTCCTTGTGTCCTTTTTCTGCCGGTGGCAGTGATACGCCCCTTTGCCACAGGAGAGTCCTGGATTTTACACGCTACAAACCCTAATAACTCCTGGAAGAACTGCAATCATTCCAAAATTTCTGCCGTGCCTGCAAGGTGTACTTCCTTGACCTTGCTTTTTCCAAGGCAAGCAGTATATGATACATGATAATGTATTGCACTGGCCTACATATCAGTAGATATTCTCCAGAAATTGAAATTTGGAGAAAGCATTTACTTTGTTTCTACAGAATAAGGGCCAGGGATTCACTGTGTGGCAGCTGGGAGATGTCCAGCAGCTTCCTCTGGTGCCCAAAGCTGGAGGGCGCAGCTCGGATCCCCGCTGCGCGCCAGGACCCTTGGTCTTGGTAGTCTGTGTCTGAGTAAGAGATCTGGGATTTATGCAAGACAAGCCCATGTCGGGAGCATGAGAGGAGTAACCCCGAGTGATCATGAGAGGAGTAACCCTGATCGGCAGAGGGGACAAGGGGTTACCGCTGCCCTCCGAGGCTGAGGAAGCCCAAAGCTGGCTGTAGGAGGTGTGACCGGCTGCCTCCCAGCCAGGCTTCTCTCCGGGGCTGGCAGCCAGCGCGGTGGGTGAGCTCACCCTGACGGGTCAGCCGTGGGGTGCAGCATCCCCTGGGTGGGACGGCAGGTTGCAAGGCCGTGGAGAGGTGTGGGGAGAACGGGGGTCGTGGGTCCTGCCTGGGGGGCTCTGCAGGGGCTGGGGCGGGATGGCAGCAGCACCGCACCGACCCCACTGATTTAACCCCAGCTGTGTGCCAGTACGGGCTCTTTTTGTTGTTTTCCGTCCCTTTGAGACGTGAGGGTGACTGCTGATTGCTGACAGCTTGATGTTTGGGCTAAACACAAAATAACGTTTGGTTTTTTCCCCTCTGTAAACTGCAAGCAAGGTGTTGCTCTGTGGTCATCCCCAGGCAGCGGATGAGCGAGCAAACCCGTGACCGGTACTAACACGTGGCTGGTGGCTGCCCGTACACAACGGGATGGTGGTACACATGCTCCTGTGGAGCAGAAGGCACTGGGGCCTCCACGGCCAAAAATAGCCATCATGGCTGTCGCAGGAGGGTGATACTGCCGGGGGGGTGGGGGCTGGTGCCAGGCTTCAAGGGACAGTCTGTCACACCATCAGAAAACACAAAAGAGTCTTATTTAGCATGCATTTCCCTTGGTTTCAGGAAAACTATTTGCAAATAAATACCAAATCGTTTGCTCAGGAGAAGAGGACTTGGCTAAAAAACCTGCCGTGCTGCTGCACAAGTGTTTGGCAGCTCGGCATCCTTACGGTGGGTTTAAGGGAGAAGACGTGGCCGCTAACGCTGCTTTTAAAATAGAGCAGTGTGTAAATGAAAGAGCAATTTAAGGACTCCGGGCGATGCAGGACGGCAAACGTTTCTCAAAACATGGGAGCTGTCCCCACACAAATAATAACGGATGACAGTTTACTAAATATATCCGCAATGCCAAAACCAAACAGCACTAAATCCCAAAACAAGAGGTCACTGCAGTCTGTCTTCCATGCGCCACTTTTCTTTCTGATCGGCAAGAGATTTTCACCGGGAGGACTGAAAGATGAAGCAGAGAGGCAGACTATGCGAGCGTCTGCCGGGGAGATGGAGTTCCAGTTTGGCAAATGCTATCAGTCGTGCCTTCGAGGGTCAGTGCAATATCTCATTACAGTCTCGACCTGTCCCCTGTGACGAAAAAAAGTCCCAGTTGCACAGAAAATCGTACACTAAAGATGACGACAACTTGACACAGGTAAGGACTGAATGAGACTTTCGAGCTAGAGACCAGGATAAATTGGAAAATAATAAAGGTAATGAGAAAGTTAATTGTATCTCTGGCCCCAAAGTATATTTTAAATATTGTCTGCTTTTCAGGCCTGTGCGTAAATATGGATAATTCTGCATCTTTAATTGAAATATGTATTCATCTTGGCTGTTTTTCTGCTGACAGCTCAGTGGAGTTACACTGTTAATAGTCATAACAATTATTTAGTGGTATTTACATTGCAATCCTGCTAAGAGATCTGAGCCATGCTCTAAGATTATAGAAACCTGGAACCAAACTGTATTCCCAGCCCACGAGCTGAAATACAATCATAAATTTTATAGCAAAAACTCCTTTCTAGCCTTTTGTATGAAAATACCAGTCTAAGGGAGTCAGGAACTCACACCTGACTGAAATATTTTAGAAACCATAAATCTAATTCCCTCGGTCTTTCTTGCAAATCCCAGCCAACCGAGCCATCAGTGAAGAAATAATCATTGTAGTGGGATTCCTAAATAGCCCCTTGCACAGGTCTTATCCCAAGTGAGAGCAGTACACGGAGTAGGGCAGTATCCAGGCAGGCTGACGTTTGCCTGAGCTTTAATCCCCTTGCAGACAAAATCCTGAACTTGAATGCATGGAAAATTGCTGTTGCTAATCTTATTTTGCAGGAAAAAAATTAATGTACTTCAACTAGCATCTGGCAAGGTACAAGCCTTTAGCTTCTGACTTAGAAGAAACCTTGTATGCATCTACACTTCACTGGCTGGTAAAGTTTCTGGAATTACTTTTTTTTCTTTAAAATTTTGAAGATGCAATGGCAGCCTTAATTCCCTTTTCTGTGCTATGTATCACCGCACGGTGGCAGCAGGGCAGCAGACATTTCATAGGCCATAAAACCAGAATGGGCTTAATCCTCTTCTCACACTAGATTTACATTTGTGTGACTGTTAGTAAAGTTGGCAGTAAAGATGTTGACAGAGCTGAGGGCTGGCTGGGGCCCAAGGGCACTGATTTTTAAAGGTGGTGACTGGGATTACTAAATCCTGCTTCCAAAGAAGCCTTAGCCCCACTTCCTGCTCTCGAGAGCTTTTTTTTGTTCTCCATTGAATCATGGTTGCAAATGGGCTGCAGCCACCCAAGACATGGAGGCATTGCAGGGGAAGCGGAGGGAAATCAAACCGCTGCCGCCCGAGAGCTGCTCAAGGGTGCCGTTCCCCGAAAACGGAGGTGCGAGAAGGGTGCCCAGTATAGTATGAGCGGGAGGCAAGTGCTGACGTTGTTTCTGCTGTCCTCAGCACAGGTGTGTCCTAGAACTATCAAGACCTGCAGCTACGGAGAAAGGGCCTTTTCCTGGAGATGGCAAGGAAGGGAAAGGCTGTCAAGAGATGAAACCAGTCACTGCTCAAAGTGAAACTACTGCAGGTCTTGTCTGAGCCTCAGAAAGGGCCGCAGAGGTGAGAGGAAGCCATCGAACAAAAAACGCGTGAGCCCTTGGGTGCCTTCTGCTGCCCAGTTTTTCTTTACAAGCACCTGGAGCTTGCAGATAGGCTGTTGGAGCTATTTTGCAAAGAAGCTGCTTGCCCAGCCGCTGTTCTTTTCTCCTATGTCCTGCAGGTTTCTGAATCCAGACCTGGTGTTTGACCACTACGCTGCGTTTCCCCAGCTTCTGCTGCGGTCAGCTGACTACAGTGTTCCTTGGCAGGTTTCTCTCACCCAACTTCTCAAAAATAGAGCCAAAACTGAGGTGCCAAACTGCTGGTGGGACACAGTATGCTTGGGAGGCACCAGCCAGCCTTGGAGCATGAGGGTAAAGCTGATAGGAGTGACGTGGTCTTGATTGCAGGCTCGTTAGTGCTCTTGCAAATACACTGCAGTGTGAGTGCTGCAGCAGCGACGGTCTAAGGATAGAAGAGATAATATATTTATTAGATTGACTAATGTAAGTGAAAAAAGTGGATAAACTTTTGGCTTTAAGATAAGGGGATTCTGAGCCCAAAACCTTGTCTGTGATTACTGATAAGATCGGGTCAAGGTCTTACGGACTCCTTTAGGAGTCTGTAAGGAGTCGTACTAGTCCTTTAGGAGTCTTACTCCTAAAGGTCCGTAAGACCTTGACCCAATCTTATCAGGAGTCTAATAGATTCCTAAACCCCAGTCTGTTAAGCCCACTGAGCCCATCAGGAATGCAAGGCGTCAGGTGGGATCCAAGAAGGCGTACCTGAAGCAAGACTTGAACAGGTCAGAGGTACCTCAATAAAAACCTGTGATCCCAGAGACTCCGCTCAGCTGGCATTGAGGGCTGGGGGTACTCAGCTTTGACTTCTAATCTGAAGTTACGTCTCTTTGGGTAACAAACCCACCTCGCCTGTAACTAAGCAGCTGGCACATGTGGGAAAACGTAGACTGGAAACCTTTATTTATGCACAGTGCCTGCATTGTAAGTGGAGGAAAATGAGCCCTGCTCAGTTCAGATCGCAGGTGCCTGTCTACAGGAGATTAACCAGGGCTGTGCCTCTGTACGAGCAGAGTCTGGTGCCTCTGCTCTGAAAAATTTGGGAGTTCAGACCAAACTGTGTGTTCAGCATTGGTTACCTTAAGACAGCTACCCCCTTGAAACACCTCACTCACGCCATGCTGTATAGGAAGTATAGGTGCACAGTGCAGGCTCCTGGATGCTGCTATAAGGTTCAGGCACTAATTTGTTAAGTGCAAAAGGCTTCAGTTTGTCCTGGCTTTAGCCAGGAACCATAGTCCACAGGCAAAATCAGGGGAAAAAGGGAACTAAAGAAAAGGTGAGGCTATTTACTTTGAGTAGATGTACCAATTATGAACCTATTCCAGGAGATTTCCTACAGATTTGCTGCAACTTCAGTGTTATTAACCTATTTTTCTCTTTTGGAGCAGTGCTTCTCTGTCCTTAAATTAGCTCATGACCTAACAAAGCATTTAAGCATGTGCAACTTTAACTATGTAAGTGTTTCCACTGACTTCAGCAGGAACAGTCAGGTGTTGAAGGCAGCATCCATGCCTAAGTGGTCTGCTGGATTGCCGTCTTACACGCTGGGGACAGTGTCATACATAAATGTTTAGATTAAATGGGAGGGGAAAAGGGAGCATTTCTAACATGATTACAGTCAGACTTCCTTTTATGTTTTGCAGAGGAAAACAGTATGCAAATGCTGCACGTGCCTACACAGATTCAACCTTTCTTTCCTCTTTTTTGATCTCTCTAATTCTGACAAACAAGTTGCCCGTAATTGCTGAAGAGAAACTCTCCCAGAGGCACTGGGCCATGGGCATTTTTTGAGGGGCGCTGTGGATTTAGGCAGAACCCTGTTCACCTGCTTCTGACTACACTTTCCCAGTCCAACGCTCTTCCTCCAGTTGTACCCCGGTGGAGACAAGGTGAATTGAGCCTGGGAACTGAGCCAGGGTAAAAATAACTGAGGTGGGGAGGATGCTGCTTTTTTTTAAGCAGTCTCCTGGTCTGTTTCACAACACAAAGAGCTGCACCCGCACAACGGAGGGAGTGTAACCCAACCGCTCCATCAGAGCGCTGCCACCAAAAACAATGTCTGCAAAACCGCAGCCTTATTTCCTCGGCGTTGCTGTGCCAGCAGGGTGGAAGGTAGGAAAGTCCAAAGGTGAGTTTCTACTCTCACTCCTCCTTCCCCTTTCCCAATCCTTCTCTCCCCTGCAAGGGATGGGGTGAACAGAGAGCAGCGGGGCACGGAGGCTGAGGTTTCTGGCACGGTGCTGGTGCCTTGTTCTCTTGCTGTATCGCCCTGTTCCCAGCTCCAGCTTGTGCAGTGCGTTCCCGTCGCTCTGCTGGATCCTGCTGCCCCCTCAGTCGTGCTAACATACCTCTTTGTGTGTCCATACCGCAATCAAATCCTGGGAGCAATCCAGCTGAAAACAAAGTATTCTTCTTGTGGGCTGATTTTCATCTGGCTCCCAGCTCCCGCTCCAGTGCACGCACCGTGCCAGCGCGGCACAGGGGGTTGCACACCAGGGAAAGAGGAGGGTCACCACGCCAAAGGTTTATTCTGGCAGACTACAGAGCAAACATGACTTGGAGTATCCAAACTTAGTTGACATGGCCATCACTTCCTTCAGAGTTAACACTTTATCCGGCAGACTTGGGGAATTTGGTTTCCCTCCAGTGCTGCAATCTTGTTGTGCAAATTCTGCATGATAGAAGGGATGTCCTACTATGAAGCTCATGCCATTCACCCGCGTGGGACCTGCAAATGTGAGATACTTGGATGCCTTGTATGAGAGTCATCCTGCAGCATCCAGCTCCGTGAGTTTGCTATTCAGAGCGGTGTGGGAAGGCTGGGGCAAGACACACTGCTGAACTGACCATACACTTGTTCAGAAGGCACACGAGATTTGAAAGGGCTTCTGATCCCCACCACAGTTACCTTCACCATTGCTGGTTGTAGCCTGCAGTGCTGTTCTGATGGTCTTTTCCCCAGTGCCCCGTGCTTCCGTCCGGGTGGCTCATTTTGGGTGCCCGTGGGCAGGAGGTGAGAGCCCTGCTCTCACAGCTTCCAGCCGTTCACCTTCCACAAAGGCTGGCCCACAGCAGTCACTTGGTAGCCTTGCTGGCAGCACCCTGTGAAAGCATCGGTCTGAGCACAGGGCTTTAGCAGCTCCTAGCTGGAAGACTGTGTATAAAAAGAGAGAAGACAGCTTATTTTCAGAGCATCAGGCTGTACTGAGTAATCAACAGCCGGAAGATTTGGATATAAAGTAGGCATATATGACTTAATTCTACCTTTGTGTCCTGCACCTTTTTTTAATGGTATTACTACTTAATTGCTCGCATTATGCCTGTCCAATAATTCCATTTAATGTTAATAATACTTAGTGTCATATCTTCAAAGTGCTTTACAAGCTAGTTATGAAATGCATAATTTAAGTGAAAACAAGCACCTTGGGCTGGGACCTGTGCTTGTGTTTGACAAAGCCTGGCAGGTGCCTGCAGTGCTGCGTTTGCTGGAATGAGGAATGAGCTCACGGCAGGGTTAAGCCAGCGAGAAGAGCACGGAGCAATAATGCAAGGTGGTGTTCTCCAAGGCTCAAAAGGTCAAGACTCCATGAGACTTTTTCTGATTAATTTGATGGCATGTAGAGAAGCCTCAAAGTGACCGAGGAGGGGTTTTGAAATAATTCTTCAAGTAATAGAGCTTGGCTTGGATATTGCTGCTTCTTCTCTCCTTAAACACAAGACTGAAATCTGACAGTCAAAAGCAGTCAGTCAGAAATTGCGTTTCCCTTTGAGGATATGCATTACGGTAGCCATCAGACAGAAGTTAGGAAACTACAGCACAGCCTGAATGCAGCCCTTTGCCTTCAGCTATGTCCTGGAGTATCAAAGACAACTGTGTCCCTATACAAACACTAATTAATCCTTAATAAAACAAGTAAAACAGTACACAACTCACGGGTTGATTTGTTGCAAGGACAGTGTGAATTGGAGCAGGCATGTGCCAAGGAAGGGCAGTCAAGTTGCAACCAGCTTTGATGCTTCTGCAAGTCATCGTGGTTTCGGGCCCCAGCTGAAATAGCGCTCAAAAAGGTGCAGGGCTCACTTTTGCCTGGAAAAGAAAAAAATCCTTGCAGAAAATCAAGGCTCCAAATCTGGCAGAACTTCTTTTGATGCATCTGTTGGGTGTAAAGAGAAGCTTGAGTTAAGTGGGTACATTTGGCTTTGCGGCCTTCAAATACAGGACCTCGCTTGCTTCTACTTTTTTAAGTTGGTTGATGTTTTATCAGCACAGATTGAGGAGAAACCCGATGTATCGGCACTGGCAGGAAGTGGCTTTTGGAAAGCTCCATTTATCTTTGGATAGCCGGCTGACCTCTGGGTGTGTAAAACAAATCTCAATCTCAGTATTTATATTCTCTCACTCTGTGAAGTCTACAGCCAAAAGCTATCCAGTATCAAATAGAATAAGTCTAAGGAATTCCTTCCTCTTTCCCCATCCAAAAACTCTCCTCTGAAGCTCTAAAAAACCCCCTGTTTTCCTCCACATTCCCATAACTGGCCCCCATTTACCCTTTCAGAGATCTGGCCAGGAGGGCCAGGTGCTGCTGTCCCTGGAGCTGAGGAAAGAGCCTGGATCTGAAAGGGAGGGGAAGGCAGCTGGTGCCTGGGATCTGTGTGAGGGGCCAAGGGACCTGAGCTTGGGGAGGGCTATGGAGGCTGTGTAGGAACCGGAGAGGTCTCCAGTTTTTGCCCGCTTATATTCCTGATCTTCTAAATTTGATTTGGGGGGTGCTGCAGATTTGTGACAACACAATATTTTATTTCTTTATATCACCTGTGACCTCAAATCTTCCCAGACCAGAAAACGGCTCTCAGCAATACGCGGGTTTTCTTCCTTCTTGCAGCACAACCCTTTACCCGAAGCGCAGGGACACACCGCGCTGTGGCCTTGCCCGGCTGCCTCCCAGGGGTGGGATGAGCAGCACCGTCCCGGTCAGCGCTGGGAGGGAAAACACCGGGAAACCCCGAGCACAAAACCGAAGCCTGGTGAGGACAGGAGTGGGTGTGGAGCGGGGGACCGTCCCCTTGCTCTCGCTGGGGCACGCCGTGACACACGCACAGCCGGGGAGAGCCTGGGGTGTTGCGGCAGGGAACTGCCGTCCCTGGGTGGGAGGGTGCAGGGCAGCTGCCTGCCCCGGGCACACACCACACGCCTGGGCAGACCCGGCCGCCGGGGACGGAGGCCGCCCCGGAGAGGCCCCCGCACCCCCGACACGCCGGGCCCTCCCGCCGCGGCGGGGGGAGGTGGAGCGCCGGCCGGGCCGGGCTGCGGGGGCCGCGCCGCCTTCCCGCCCCGGGCAGGGAGCGCGCTGGCTCGCTGGCAGCGGCCAGGGCGGGGAGCGGCCGGTCCCTCCTCCTCCTCCTCCTCCCTCCCGCCCGCCCTCGCCGCCGCCACCCGCGCCCACCGCCGCCGATGCCGGGACTGCGCCCGCGGTGAGTCTGCCCCGCCGGGAGCCGCCCGCGGGAAGTTGCGGCGCGGCCCGGCCGCGCCTTTGTGCGGGGAGCGGCGGCTCTGCCCCGCCCGGCCCCGGCCCCGCCGTCCCCCGGTGCCGCCGCCGCCCCGCCCGGCCCCGCTCCCCTCCGCTGCTCCGCCGCGGCGGTACCTGCCGCTCTTTGTTCCCCGCCGCCGCCGCCTTTGTTCCCTCGGTGCCGGCTTCACCTTCAGCACCGCCCGCGTCCCCCGCGGGACGCCGCTACACGGGGGGCGCGCAGAGACCCCGCTCCCGGAGCGGGTTTCCCCCCCTCTCCCTGCCCTTTTGCCGGGGAAAACACAACCGCGGGGCAGCGGCGGGAGTTCGCTGGGCGGAGCGGGGGGAGCGCGGCGGGGCACGGCGTAAGCCGGGTTTTGTGTGAACTCCCGCCTCGGCCGGGCCCTGTCCTCCCCGCAGCGGTGTCCGTCCGGCTGCTCTGCCGGCTGTTTCCCCGGCTGGAAGCCGGAGTCGGCTTGTTTGGAGGCGGTGAGGAGGGAGCCCAGGGAGAGGGAGCGCTCAGCGGGGTGCGTGCAGGTACGCGGCCCTTCCCTGCAACTCCGTTATCGCTTAGAAAGTCGTTATCTCTCGGGTTGCGGATTTGGAAACCGATGGTCGATACTTATTCGGACAAAGTTGTCACCAGAGGGAAAAGGAGTAACTACTTTCCTGCCAGAGCAGGTACGGGCATTTCTTCAGTCGCTGTATTACCGGTGCCGGGTCGCTGCTGCCCTGGATAAAACGTTGCCTGCTGAGGGCTCCCGCTTTCTCTTCTTCCCGCTGCACATGGGCTCCTTTCTCTTTCCCCCTTGCGTTCCATCCTCCCTCCCGCCTTCCCTCTTTCCCTCCCATCTTTCAAGGACTCCTGGGAGCCTCCTGTTTCCTCTCGGAGCAGTTATTACAGATCTGTGTTACTGGGGCCCATGGGATGCAGCATGTGGTGCGGCTGTAACTTGGTGCTGACTTTGTGTCAGGTGTGTGTGTGGATTTAAGGTAAAGCTCTCTGTCCTCCTTTCACCTCAGTCCTCTCCCTGTCCCCCGAAAATGGGGTCATTTTTCTTTCTTCTCTTTTTGCCTGAGAGCAGCTGGAGAAATTGGGAGGTAGAGCAGGTGCACACACCTCGGGTTATTCAGAATGTATGGAGAAAAAAACTTTGAGCAAGTTTATTTGAGGGTTTCTCACAACCTTTGTCAGGGCAGTGACTACGTGTGCCTCACATCTCTGCTTCCGTCTTTCGGAGTGCCATGTGTCCCATCCATCCCCTCCTCCTCTTTCCATCATTCCCTCTTTTTCCTCCCTCTCAGCTTTCAGGGTGATCTCCCGTCACAGGACAGACGGACAAAGACGTAAGTGGCGCGTGTAGGATCTTGGCTAGTTATTGCAACTGTTGGCCAAGCTAACAAAACCGTAGCTTGGCGGGCACGTCTGCTTTATACCTCTCGAAATGCAATACCTGCAGAAGGGACGCACGTGGCCGCTGGCGCCTGGTTAGCTGAGTCACGGGCTTCGGCCACTTCTGGGTGGTTTTGTAGCTCCGAGAAGGAGCGTGGCGGCAGCCGTTAACGCTGCCCACAATAACAGTATCCGCCACCCCACAGGCACACGCACAGCCACCTCGTGTTGAAATCAGGGCAGCCTAAATAATTGATTTCCGAGGCAGAAGAAGGCACGTCGTAGCGGGAAGGGAAGGGGTGGTGTGGAGTGAGCGTGCGGTGGCAGGGGAGCGGAAGGAAGCCCTGGCACCTGCCAGCGAGGGCGGTGGGGATGAGCTGAAGCTGAGAGGGATGGGCAGTGACACACGGGAGTTCGGAGGGGTGATGAAAAACCGGCGGTGACCGCAGTAACCGTACGGATGTGTACCGTGGCAGTGTTTGGGCCCCCCTGCACGAGATGCTATACAAACACATATTCAGAAGTTTATAAATGATGTTTGTGCTTCCCTTCTTCGCAATGAAGGGTAATGAGTGATAATTGCCTTTTTATTCTAGTTAGCTATAAAAACATATATCAAAGTTCCTTTATTTAAATATTTTTTTACAAATAACCTCAGGAAACTGTATTTTAAGTGCCATTAGTATGCCTTATTAAGAATTGAGCATGATGGTTTCAGAGGGGCAAAGGAACTTTTTTTTTTTCTCCAATAAAATGCAATCAAAAGTTCATCAAAACAGATGAGAACTTTGTTGGTGTTCGTAGCACTCAGCCAGTCCCATAGTGTGCTAGCTATTTTTTATTTATTTGTCAGGCAAAGATTTTAAGCATAGACACAGTGAAGTAATTCAAGAAGCAGCATGCATTGCTGGCTAATGATCTAATAGGTCGAATATGCTTTATCTCCCTAGCCATTAATTTTAAGTTTTATGGTATAAGGGAAAGTAACAAAAGAAAAAATTACTATTCGTTCCTTTTCAGTTTTTAACTGTGGGGTTTATGTTATTTCTTCTGATAGGTTTTTAAGGGCAAAGTTGCTTCTTGTTTCAGGATAAAAATGCTTTGTTTCGGGGGGAAAATGGGCCACAGTTTAGCCCTTTTACTGAGTTCATTGTAAGTGTTGTAAAACCCCTTTACCAGTAATTAATTCCATAAACAGTGAATTTAGCTCCGCTTGGTTTCCTCGCTGTCTGAATATAGAAATGAATTAAAGAAAAAATCCCAAAGGGGGCATGAAGAAGCACAGCTTGGAAGATCAGGTATAAAGAGCCTCATTCATTTTGGTTTATCTGTAGTACAGGGATATGCCCTTACTCCGTGAATCATCTCCTGACATCTGTTTGCAGCGCTGTTTTCTTAGCAACTGCGGCTCTGTTTTAGATCTGGACTTTCAATGGCCGGGTTTGTATGGAGAGATGTGAAGAGACGATCCAAACTCTTCCTAGCAAAGCTGCGCCTTTCAGCTGCTTTACCCAATTTCTTTTCTTCCCTGGGGCACAATGAATACTGGGTTTAAAACTCTGCCAGCTGAGATGCTTGTTCTGTGTATGTGCAGAGAGGTGCTTATCTGGTGCTTACCGCAACTGAAGTGTTTCCCCAACGTGATCTGGCAGCGTGGGAGAACGCCTATCAGATTGCGATGGGCTGTGTCCTTTCTCGTGTTGAAGGAATGAGCCGTGGGTGCCACCACGCTTGCTCTAGCTTTCCCGTGGTTTATTTTGAACTGTTACGGGACTTTCAGTTGGAGGAGGGGACATTGTCTCAGAGGAACACTGGAAATGTAATGGGAAGGACCCACTCCTAGCAACGTGCCTGTTTGAACAAGTAGTCAGATTAGGTGGTGGGATTATACGTGTGGAGCTCTGTATGAGTAACGCTTCGGGGCTGGATCCGTAAGCTGCGATTAACGAGAAGGTGACATTTCATACATCTCTCACCTAATCTTCCTTTGCCTGAATTTCGTCCCTGGCTGGTGTGGGTGGAAGACTCCTGTAGCTGAGACAGAGGTGGCCACGTAGCTGCAGGGAGATCAAGTTGATCTGATTTTTGCCGGCTGTGCTCTGTGGAGGGGATCAAGACCCGGCTTGGGTCTGGGAGAGTTTTTTTACTTCAGCTGATGTGGCTGAATTGGTTTGGAGCATAAATACATGTCTGGGAGTACACATGGTACTCTGCCCATCTAAGGGACAGGCTGTGTTCACCCCACTCTCTCCTGTGCAGACGTGCAGCTTCCCCAGGAGGAGCGGGAGATTATACCTACAGGACTTCAGAGAGGTTGTGGATGCCCCATCCCTGGAAGTGTTCAAGGCCAGGTTGGATGGGGCTTTGGGCAACCTGGTCTAGTGGAGGGTGTCCCTGCCCATGGCAGGGGAGTTGGAACTAGATGGGCTTTGAGGTCCCTCCCAACCCAAACCATTCTATGAGTCTATGACTATGAATCCAAAAAATGCAGCGTATGTTACCCCGTAGGACATGGATTTGACTACCTACCCTCCCTGGACTGACTTGCGTCCTGTGTAGCATGAAGGGTGTCAGCAGCAAGTAGTGACTGTGAAGGATGAACGTATTTTGGCTTGGGATAATGTCGAGAGGGGAAAGACCCCCAGTGTCTGGAGCATTTTGTCTGCAAAGGGATTGCAGAGTGGAGCTGGGAAGGCTAAACAGTGTCTCTGAATACTGGCCAGCTTCCTGCGACCTTCATGGTTTGCACACAAGTCCAGCGTTAGTGAGGATATGAAGAAGATGGCCTCTATAGATCACCTCAATCACAGTGTTCACAGCAGGAGAGGAAGCAAGCTGCTTCTGTGGAGATGTGAAAGGGCCAGGACAGAGACAGGAGAGGAGTGGGGAGAAAACTTCTGCTTAGCTCAGCTGCACACACGGGAAGGGAGCAGAAAGCTGTGCTGGGGAACAGGGCTGGTGTGGAACAGGCTGTTACCTCCTCACGCGAGGGGAAATGGGGCAGAGCTTTGACTCTGGGCTTAACTTCGGTCTCTGGACTCTCGTAGGGAGGCATGTTTGCTTTCTAACCTTCTTGCAGCCTGCTGATAACTCCCAACACAATGCAGCCGTGCGGATTGGCTCGAGAAGTTTTTAAGGAATTGCTGACGCTGATACAAGCAATGCTGTTTGTGGCCAGGGATGGGGCAGAAGAGAAAAGAATGGTATTGGTTATTTGAGCTTTAAGACTCAGGCTGCAAGTTCTATCAAAGGAAATGACAATTAAGATGGAAAACAAAGCACTTGTAATTACTTTTGTAGAAGTTTAGGGAGGAGGGAGAACTGTGGGTTTTACAGGAAAAGGTTTTGCTTTCTGAATCTTTTGGCCTGTTGGTTGAGGGAGGAGGAGAAGGACAAGAAGTTGGTGAATGATGGAGTGAAAGGGCGAGGCAGAGAGGGGAATGAACATGCTGCTTAACGTGCCTTGGTCTGCGGCAAACGGCCCGCAGACCAACAACTGGTCTTTACAACTGGCCATGCTGCAGTTGTAAAGATGCTTCAGAAATGGGTTCAGCTCACTTTGCAGTAGTGAGACCTCTGCTTCGTGTTGGATTTTTTTTTTTTTTTTGTTAATAACCACCTAAATGATACTGGGAGAGAAATGAAAGCTGCCCTGCAAGCAGCATGTCCTGCTTCTTGGAGGCTCTTGTTTAGTGAGCAACATGGAGCTTTGGTTGTAGGAGTATTTGATGCAAGCTTCAAGTTCAATGACTAAAGAAGCCCTTGTAGCAAAGCCAAGCCCTCTCCGTGAAGGTGGTTGCGTATTGTGTAATTGCAAGATGTTTATGAGGGAGGGAAGCACCGAGCGCTTGTACCATGTGTCTCTGGTGGAGACACTCTTCCTCAAGTGTAAACTGAGGGGGCTGCTGCTTTGCTCGCTTCCTTTCCCCCAGCTTAAAAGGGTGAGATCCATCTTGCCAAACTACAGCAGAACTATCTGCATGAGAGACAGTTCTCCAGACTCCTTTCATAGTCACTAGAGAGGAGCAAATGCTTTCGGGCCATGATTCATCCACACTGCATTTGATGTCTAAAAATACATTGGATGAACGGCCCTAAAAGTGCCTGTTTCTCCCCCTTGTTTCTGCCGTGTTTAAACAATGAACGCGCATGGAGGCATCTCTCTTGTAGCTGTTTAGTGTCAGGAGACCTGAATCTCGGCCAAAGTGTCTCATATCCCAGCAGAGATTCTAGGAGGGCTCCTAGCTGTCCTCATTTCTACCAGACTTGGCGTCCGCGTTGGTTCACAGCGTAAGGTGGTGTGCCTGGAGGGCTTTACCTGAGACCAGAGAGCAGACAGCAATGCCCAGTTCAGAGCCTTCCTCCTCCCCTGGTCGATCATTGGATTCAGAAGAGCTTCGGGCTGGACCCACAGCACCAGGCAATCTTCTGCTATAAATAGGAGGCCGGAGGGGATTTGCAGAGTGGCTTGTTCAAGGTTGCACATCAGGTTAGTGGCAGAGGTGGATGCAATGAGGACGACTGCAGGCTCCCAGAGGTGTGTACCTTCCCCGGCCCCTGCTCCTCGCAGCTGCCTTGCAATCTGCTGCTCCCCCGGGGGCGAGACCGGCTGCCTGGCGCTTGGTGGTGGACGGCACCCGGTAGGTACTCATTTCCTTTTTGTGAAAACTTTTTGCAAAATTATATATCCTCTTTTCCCTGTCCTTTCTCTTCCAAAAATCTATAGTTCAGGCACGTAGTTGAATTATTGTGTATGCACTGGACTGGTGGGTAAGACAGCACGTGTGATTATTCAGTGATGTTCAGATGATGTGCAGAAACACTGTAAACTAACATATCTAAAACCTGCAATGCATATCTAAATGCACAGCTCAGGGAGCTTTGGAGCTGCACAAGGAGCTGTGACCCGGTCTACCCTGAAGTGTTGCTGCCACCGCTATGTTATTTAGTGGCATGGAAAAAAAAAATCACTACCTCTTCTGGAAAAAAGCCTAACTTATCTGCACAGGTAAACCAGGTACGACAGGGATGCAATTTCTTCTGTGTGGACAACTAGTTTACAGCAGAAAGACTTCCTTTGCTAAATGAGCTGAGCATCTCGAGGGAGAATTTGTTGAAGGCATTTGCTTGTATAGCAGAGATGCGAAGCACAGGCAAGTACCGAGTGTTAGATCCTGTGCACTTCTCATTTCAGACAAATACCAGAGCATTCTCCTCTCTTTTTTTGATACAAGAGGAAGAATATGGTAGCAGTGAAATAGAAAGAACGTGCTTTCTGAGCCAGGATTTGATTCCTGAACTTCTGCTTAGCGGGTCTGTGGGTGAACTCCTAGAGGTGAGACAAATTGCAGTTTATTCCCAGAGAGAGCAACAGGGGAGAGGAGGGAAAGAGCAAACTATTAAATTGGAGCTGGGAGAAAAGCCAGTCTCCAAAAATAAACATTGGAGATTAATTCCAGGTATTTCCTGGTATTGTCATCCTGCTTCATCAACCACTTGGACTGTAACGAGCAGTTTCACAGTTAGCATACTGACAGGTTTAGGGTTGTTTGGTTTTTTTTTAAAGAAAAAAAAAGTGTCTGATAGATTGTTCGCAGTGTTGTTTCTTACGCAGAACTGGGTGGGATGTTGGTGACGAAATACCCCTGGGATGGAGAAAGCAGAGCTTGTTATTGTAAGAGGGAAGTAACAGCAGCAGAGCTGGCTTTGTTTTGGGGGAGTGAAAAATCTGAATTTTCTGCCCAGTTATGTGCCCAGGGCGCCTCAGCCATTCCTAAAGGGGAGGAAGCAGATACTTGTGCAATGTAAGCGTGAGCAAGCACTGTTCCTGTGGAGCAGTTGTGCCTTACCAGATCTGTAGGTAGACTTGGAGTAGTTTTACAGATAACATTTGTGAGTGAAAGCTTCGCCTTTGAAAAGCTTGGAGGTGACTCTGAACGTGTTTCTTCTTGCAAAGATATTCCAAAAAGCCAGTCCAGGAGTTTACTGTACCGAAAGCCAGTGTGTGGATTGTGAGGAAATTGAAGCATATCCTGTTCCAAGGACTTGCCTTGGCGGTCACATGCCGGCTCCTTGCCGGAGTTTCGCCCTGGAAGGTGACTCCATCTCTGCAAACCATACAGAAACATGCCTTGATGCGCTGGAGGTGGCTGGGGTGGCCAGACGTGGCTCGTGACTTACCTCACCTGCTTGGCCGCGGCCTTGCCGCATCTGCCTGGCCCAGGAGAGAACGGTACAGCAGCTCTGCTTGCACAACAGGCGGCTTCTGTTGCTTGACTGGACTTGTCTATAAGTAACTTTGTGTTAGTAATATTGCTGCCTTTCAGCGAGGGAGATGCACGGGGCTCACGGGCGTTCGTCCTGTTTTGTCTCCATTGTCGGAAATCCTGATCGTCAAAGCAAGCAGCCTGGACAGCTCTGTGGTTCAGACACTGATGAGGAGACTGTCATCCTGCATGCGCAGAAGGGACATGCATGAAATCCTTTAGTCTGGGCTGTTTCTAGTTTGGATTCCTTGGCTTTGCAATTGCAACTACTTTTTTTTTTTAAATTATTTTATTTAGTGAGAACAATTTATTGTAGCAGGTTACTGCGTAGCACCAAGTTCTTTCTCCTGGGTTGTCTATGTGCAGTTTGGCTGTTTGGTCCTCTCTGGAACAATACTGGTAAAAATAACAGCATTTGGCCTGGTTTTCACTGCACACAAAAAGTTTTTCTACAGGCTTGAAACCATGCTATAAATCAGAGATTTAGGTTTGTCTGTGGTTTTGTGTTTTTTTTTTTTGTTTTTTTTTCTAAAGCAACTAATTCTTTGAAAGCAAAGAGAAAGACATTTTATTTGTCTGAAGCAGTAAACAAAAGTGCTTTACTTTGCGGAGCAGTGCGGAGGATCTGCTGAGCTGCCCAAGCGAAGGACTGGATTTCTGCTGCAGCGAAGGGTCCTGCATAGTCAGCGTGGGAGACCCCACCATGGAAAGGCCCTTTTCACGTGTGCAAACCCAGCACAGACATGCGAACGTGCAGGCTGCACTCGTGGAAAGGCTGCTTTGCCCGCAAACCTTGAAGTGCGTGGGACAGAAGTTGGAAAAAAAAAAACCCCAACAAGACCCTGACTAGCATTTTGGGGTAATTTTGAGCTGAAAGAATTGTATGGACGTAAAAAACTTGCTCTTTGGAGGGGCAGCCCCTCCAGGTTGGAGCGGAGGTGTGCTGGTGAAGAGTGGCAGTTTGCATTGCGTTGCTGTAGCCTCGGTTGGACATGCTTGAGAGAGAACCTGATGAATTCACAGCTGCCAGGCTAGGACCCATCATTTAAATTGTAATTTGCCCTTCAAATTTTGGCAAGCTTCGCTTGCCGTTTGCTTGACAAATCTCTCTTTTGTGTCTTCCTTCTGCCTGCGTAAAACAGCAAACGCTGCCGGGGAGAGCTACTTGCAGCAGATTCCTTTTCTCTGCTATATTTAGTGATCAAAACAAGTTCATGATCTTTACAGGAATACTGCCAAAGCAGATAGGTTTAGCATGAGACGTGCCCTTTCTCTTTTGGCTCCCAAATACACATTGCATTTCATTTTCCTCCCCTTTCCTGACACCATCAATGGCTCTGTCTGCTTAGGTCTGTTGTGCAAACATTGCACTGCCACTTCCAGTGATTTTGCCCAGCAAGAACAAGTCCCCGCTTTAGTGAAAACTCCTGTGTTTAAATTGCCGCTGTCCCTACCTTTCCCTTTTCTTAATTTCCTGAAAGAGCAGATTACTGCTCTTCAGGAAGATCTTTCTGAACAAGAACAGCCTTATGATTTAATTGAGAAAGTCCAGGCCTTTTATTGCTTAGGCGAGCTTCACTCAACAGAGTGATCTGTTTGTTAACCAGCTGACTGTTTCCTTTATTTGGGGAAAAAGGGAATTAGGAAGGCAGTGGAAAGGAAACATTTGTATTCCTTCAAAGGCAGAATATTGCTAGGAGCCTGATTCTCATTAATATCATGTCATTAATACGGAGCGGGTGTAGTTATTATACACTGCTATTTTAAATACCTTTTACATGATGTCAAGTGGCTCCAGCGTTAATGGGGAGCTGGCTGTCTCTATTAAAAGACTAACCAGAGATCTTCAGTTGCAATCCAGGGCAAAGAAAGAAACATTTGTAAATAAAAAAAAAAAAAAAAAAAGAAAAGAACTTCTTGCAATACTTCTTGCTTGGTTAAAGCAGGCAGTGTTGTCCAGTTTGCTCTGAGCGGGCGTGAGGGTTAAGCTGACTCTGATTGCAGGCGATTCCCTCCCCCTTCCCTTCCCGAGCCTGGGCCAGGAAGCGGCAAGGAAGGGCTACGATGGGCTGCGCACAGCCCTTCGCTTTCCTGATGGGACCTGCACGCCTAAAGGTCAGAGCTCTGCCTGCGGCCGCAGTGCCACGACTGCTACAGCTACACTGCACCTTTTCCCCTTGCTGAAAGGAGGCCAGGCGGAGTGTGGCTACTCAAAGCTGTGCCTGGCTACTGGTGTCGCCTGAGCCCGACTAGCTGAGGCAAGGGGTGGCTTTCATGTGAAAATGGAGAAGGACTTATGGGAATGAAACGATGGCTATTGTCATGTTGTTGCATGCTTTCCTAGTTAACCGAGTGGGTAGGAAGAGGTCCACACACTGGATGTGCTTCCCAGGTACAGCACAGATCTTCAGCCAGCTTGTGTTTCTCGTGTTGTTTTTATGATAACCCTTCCCCACAGCGCCCTTATCTGCGGGAAGCGGCCTTGGGTCTGCGGCACAGCCGGCGCTCTGGATGGCAGGGATGCGTGCGAACAACCCCTGCCTTGGAAAAGCTTTTCCATTCTGTCCTCGCAGCAGCAACGGCAACACATTGTATAAACGATATGGCTTTTTGCACATAATTGGACGCTTCTGGGCATCGCACAGGCAGATTTGGGCTGGGATGTGGTCATGGGCTGTGTGTTTGGCAGACGGAATTGTCGTCCAAACCCTTGACTTCGATGGACCTATGAAGTCACCATCGTATTTTTGGCTTCCTGCATAGCAGCGTACCCTGGGGTGATTGAGGACCATAGCACCAGCCTTGTGAGCCTCCAGGCTTTCATCGCTCTCCCTTTTCACAGTAATAACTGTGATTTTGAGTTCCGAGCAGTTCTTGTTTTTATTAAGGATGTGGGAAAACTTGGAAACCAGTTGAAAACTGAATGTTTTCTCCAGCTTCAGTAAGTATGCTTCGGCGCTGCATTTCCAGTTGGGAGTAGATAAATGTGAGATAGGCTCTTAATCTGAGGGCAAACAAATGCATCGTGTACCTCCCCGGGTCAGCTTTTGTGCATGTGCGAACAAGGCGTAGCTCTGTTAATAAAAGCATTTGTGTGTGTGTTAACAACAGCATGGAGTTAGCACAGTTTTCAAGCTGTGTAATTGTACCAGGATGACTGATATATTACCACCCCCCAAAAAATAGAAAAGGTCAAGAAAGACACTTTCCTAACCACATTTTTAAATTGATGAATGCAATGAGAAGATCCATTGTGCTTCTGTAACAGGAAGTATTACTGACGTGTAAATCAAAGACAAACCAGCAGCATTTGCTGGCCTTAAAAAGTGGTGTGGCTTTTGTATACTCATATGCTTGTCCTGGCATGTTTTCAAAAATTATAAATAGATCACTGGGAAGTCCCTGGATAACAAAAATGTACTGCTGCTGGTTGTCATAAATAAACTAATAAGAGATGTCTTGGTCTTGCAGCTCTTATTCTATGGAGAATCCTTACTTCTACATATAGTTTCAGTGTGTCAGTTCACACGAGGCAAGACTACTCCTCTGGCAGTGGGGTATAGCTTTGTGTCCATCTCTATGTCTCTTGCAGATCTAATGCTCTCTGGGCTTGGTTCTTTCTGAGCAGAGTCGTTCAGCCTTTTCCAAGCTTTTCCCTTTTCATTCCTTCATCTCCTGCTACCGATAGCTTAGGCAGACCCAAGGCCAGACTTGTTTCAGCATTATCCCAGGCAGTGCAGAGTCTCTCTAATGCCACATGCTCTAATACCACTTCTTAAAGGACTGGCTGATGCCCTGGTAGGGTATTATGTAGGATCAGAAAGCTATAGCCTCTTTTCCCTATCACCTTCAAAGCGAGGGAAACCTAATGGAAGCTCTTTTCTTCCTCCATGAAAGCGCAGAGAATGTGCCATTATTGCTTACTGGATGATGACAAATATTTTTTTCTGCCAGACAGGGAGAAATCATCGGCTCCTCAAGTCGGGGAAGTCAAGGTAGATCTGTCAGTGGTGCTGTCCTGATTTTCACTCCTTAAGGGTCTGGCTTTGAAGTGAAAGGGGTCAGTATGTTTGCTGTGTGTGATCCCATTCCAGCTGTGGACCTGTATACAATCTGAGATCACCCACAAGAGCAATGTTGGCAAGCATTTTATATGTGGGAGGGATGTGCTGCAGTCTGGAGTAGGACCTTAAGAAAAGAGTGTAAAGATCTTGGAAAATGCATGCTTTAAACAGATCTTCCTCCCCACCCCTGTCACTGGGTGGAAAAATGGTGAAACTGTTGTAAATGAAGTGTTGAGGAGAAAGCATGACCATCAAGCTTAAGTGCTGTGTGAACTTCTCTGACTTAAGACGTGTGAGCACGTTGGAAGTGAGGGGAAAAGAAAATGTAAAAAACCAAAAACTCAAACTAACTTGATGTAAGGGATTTTCTGTGATGGTTCTTGAGGTCATAGTATCATGATTTGGATCCCAGCAATTTGCCTTTAGGGAGGCTGTGACAGACTTACAGAAAAATAGTTAACCAGAAGAACGTGGCTCAGCAGCACTTTGCAGGGCTCAAGACTCGCACTTCTGAATGTTACTGCTTCTCTCTGAATGTAAAATAAACCGAGATCTTTGTTAATAACCAAAATGGAAAAGGGTCTTCAGTCAGTCTGCATTGTGGAGCTCTGCGTCCTTTGGACTAGTTCACCAAAGATAAAAATCTGCCGTTTCTGTTCATGACGTTGGCTCGACTGAATACATGAGTAATAATCTGTTGCTAGGAACAGACTTCAGTTTACATGTAGAGGCCTCTATGGAGGGAAAGTCTTTTGAGTCCCTGATTGGGTCATAAATAGTAAGTGGCACTTCAAAGGAGGAAAAGTGAAAACAAGCAGTTGGAGATGCCGTGCAAAGATGTCTGTAATTCCTGTTGCAACACCAGTGGAAAGCATGTAGCCAAGAGAATTGGGAAAATAGGGGGCATGCGTCTACAGAGGCAAAGCCAACGAAGCAGGGATTTACTAACAGTGGGTTATAATAATCAGCTACCTCTAGCTGGGCTTGTTTGCAAGGTATCTGCTGCTTTCAGCTTTAAGGAGCGCACACCCGAGCTAATTTTATGCCATATGATTTTTAAGATTGGCTCATGGGAAGGGGTCTGGGGGTACCTCTGTGCAGCAGGCTGCGGCACGCTGTAGGGGCGTGCAGGACTTAGCTGTAAGCTCAGAAGACTGCAAATGGCCTTACCTGGGACAGTATGGAAATTGTCTTGCTTCCTAATTAGTGTGCACAGATGTTTTGTAGAAGTAACCTTAAATAATGAATGAAATATGCGTTTTATATTTTACCTGTAGTTACATATGTTGTTTTGAAAATGGCAGAGTTTCACTGTAGAGGAGCATACTGTATAACTGCAAGTTTTTTGTACTTGGAGCAGCCGAAAGAAAAGGTTTGCAAACCACCTTCATCCCAACTGTGTTAAGGCTGCAAAATCTCTACTAATGAATCCTCCAAATCTATCTGAAACTTTTTGTTCCCCTTTCTTCTGAGAGAACAATGTCCTTATAAAGACCCTGCTTAAGAGCAGCATCTTTTAGGTCTCACTGGGACTTGAGCCTCACTGGAGACATGGTATTTAAATCAGTGTTGTCTATTCTCATGATAAAATCTCTGGAATTACTATTTTCACAGTAGTTCCTTCAGATTTCTAGTCCGCTACCAGCTCTTAGGTTTCTCTCTGTCATTGTGCCTATCTCTGTGTGTTAGTACCCAGTACGTTTTTTTAACCTGCTGGCTAATTTCAGCTGAATTTGGGAAGAGAGATTCCAAGGAATTTAAATTGAAATCATGTGATATGACTGGGCTGATCTAATTTCCACCTATATTTTCAGGTGCCCACTGCGAGAACAGCCAGAGAGAGAAGGGACAAAGTACTCTACCGATAACCACTAGAGGAAAACCTGGATTTGAGTCTTATGAGTAGTGCCCTTGTCACAGGAAAAGCTTTTGTTGAACCATTTGAGCTGCAGATTGAGCCCAGGTGGTCAAGAATTTACTGCTTTGGAGAACACCAGTGGAAAGCTTTTCTCTTGAGGATATTTGTAATGCATCTTTCTTGTGTGACTTCTCCGCTGGAGAGAAGATGAGCTCACACAGCAGCTCTGGTCCAATTCACCTAAGTACATAGAATCATATCATAGAATTATAGAATGGTTTGGGTTGGAAGGGGCCTCAAAGATCATCCAGTTCCAACCCCCCTGCCATGGGCAGGGACACCTTCCACTAGACCAGGTTGCCCAAAGCCCCATCCAACCTGGCCTTGAACACTTCCAGGGATGGGGCATCCACAGCCTCTCTGGGCAACCTGTTCCAGTGCCTCACCACCCTTCCAGTAAAGAATTTCTAATATCTAATCTAAATCTGCTCTCTTTTAGCTTAAACCCATTACCCCTTGTCCTGTCACTACACTCCCTGGTAAACTGTCCCTCTCCAGCTTTCCTGAGGCCCCTTCAGGTACTGGAAGGTGCTCTAAGGTCTCCCCGGAGCCTCCTTTTCTCCAGGCTGAACAACCCCAACTCTCTCAGCCTGTCTTCATAGGAGAGGTGCTCCAGCCCTCATCATCTTCGTGGCCTCCTCTGGACTCGCTCCAACAGCTCCATGTCCTTCTTGTCCTGAGGCCTCCAGAGCTGGACGCAGTACTCCCGGTGGGGTCTCACGAGAGCAGAGGGGCAGGATCACCTCCCTCGACCTGCTGGTCACACTCCTTTAGATGCAGCCCAGGACACGGTTGGCTTTCTGGGCTGCAAGCGCACAGTTAATCAGCAGGAAACAAATCCATTGGAAACAAAGTCCCAGCATACCTGGAACTCCCTCTTTGGCTCTGTGATACTTCACAGGTTATTTCACAGGGTATCCCAAGGTGTAAGCAGTTAAATGCTTTCCTGTATTAATGCCAGACTCTCCAGAAAGAGGGAAAGACAAGGTCATTTTCTCCCCCTTCGGTTTTATCCCCAGTGGAAAGGCATGGTGTTGTTTGAAAGCATTGGATAGATTTTCAACACTATGGGTATATATTTCATAGTTGTCCAGCATTTCATGGAAATTAAGGATTCGGTTTAGCACTGCAGGTTCGTTGTTATGATACAAAATAATCAACTTAAATATGAATTAGAAAAGTTGATCGTTCCTAACACCTGTATAAAGCATTGCTAAGCAATCGTACTGATACCTTGACGGTTTTAGACTCTTCAGAGGTTGATATGCTATAATTACACTTAATATGCTTTATTTGAATAAAATTCAGGGCGGGGGAGGGGGAGGGCAAAGAGACTAGCATGTTGTCCCTGTATAATCCCTTCTCAGACAATCTTTTAAAGAATACTAATCCTTGCAGGTATGTCCTCCAAGACCGTGTGTGTGTGTCTCCCTTCCAAAGCAGCTGTGGAGTCTTTTGTTGGGGTAGGGCAGGGCAAAATGTATGTGCTGTGTTGGATGGTGAACAGAGGAACATGAAAGCTTTAGCATTCACTTACCTTGTATTAGCTGCACGTTTTTATAACCTGTGCTGTGGATTTGTTGAGTGGATTTCTGTGGTTTTTTAAAAAAAAAATTTTAAAAAAATCTCACCCTTTTGGGAAGGAGACCTTAATTTGACCTTAAAAGAAAACAGGAGCATATGTTTTCTTTCATTTGTACGTGTTTTATGATGATGTGCCATAATTCAAGTTAATTAATTAATCACATAACAAAGTTAATTAATGCTTTAAAGCTTAACATACTTTCCGCTTTAAAATCCTGAAAGTTTTATTGACTTCAGCTAGTTTCATGCTTAGAGGTCTGAATGGAGGTTGGGGTCCCATCACCTGAAGTGCAGTACAAGCACATAAAGGGAGACACCACGTACTGTGTGGTTGCTGTAGCTGGCAAGGAAGGGAGACAGAGGAGGAACAGTCACAGAAAGGTTTAAAATGCATTTTGTTTTGTTTATGAAGCTTCCGCTAATGCTGTTCATGGCTCTTGCATGTTTTCCTGTTATTACAGAGGAATTTTAATGCCAAATCCAGTTCCATTTCTCTGGACTATGCTCCCAGTGACTTTAGCGTCTTCCAGGTTAGGTGAACATGACTTCGCTCCATCAATGTCACCATCTCAAATCTGGATGCATTAAAGTTGAACAGATGTTTTCACTGTTTGGGGATTTTGTGCTGCATTTGTGCCTTTAAAAGAAAATCCTTTAATAGTGTTTAGTTTAAAATAAAATGAAAAAAAAAGAATAAACTTGTTAAAGAGAAAAGAGCATGCATTGCCACTGATATTGAGTGCATGCCCCAGAACCACAGGAACATGCATACGTACATAGTTTTGGGGATGCCTTGCCTGTAGGTTATGCTGATGCGGCAATGGTGGGTGTCTACGTGTGTACTTCTAGTCCCATCCCTCTTCCTTTACATGGACACCCAGTTTGAGTTATAACCTTAGATCCAAATTCAGGCAGGCTCAGTGATTTCTCCTGTTAATTTGCCATTGCCTGTATTTACTGTTTCTTCAATATCTCTGAAGGCAGTTGGCCCCTGGAAAATTCAAGGTGGAGGGAATGCAGCTAACTCTCCCTCTGTCCTGAGTGCAAAAAGCAACAGATCGGATGATGTGGTTTGGATTTTGCTTACATACTCGCCATTTGGATCTCATTGCTAACTTAGTAGCCTTCAAGGTGGCAATCACAAAATCAAATTCAAGACATACAGTGATACCCAAAAGATATTAAGGCCACCTGACATTTTGCATTTTTAGACTTTGGTTTTGTATTGCTTGATCTTGAGAGAAAAAGGAAGGAGTTTTCCAGGAAAGATTGCATCGCCTTGGGCGTAGGCAGTGCTGCTGGGAGAACTGGATTCTTGCTCAGCCTCTGCCCTCGCTCGGTTCCTGCAAGATGCTAGCCCTGGCTCTTAAACCCCAGGGTTTATCAGTGGCAGCTAACAATGCGGTTATTTTTTGGTTGCCTGACTTGAGACTCATGCTTCTAGCTCAGCAACAGAGGATCTCTGAGAGCTCTCCAGGGTTGGAAGTCCGAGTGTCCTTTAATAAAGGCAACAGCTTTATGTTGTATATTTCTGACCAATTCCAATCTTAAAATCACATAAAGCCTTTGTGCCAGCTGCCTGTATTGGGAGGCTTTGTTAGAACCCAGTATTTAGAAATCTTCTGATTTCCATCCTAACCTCAAGGCAGGGTTTATTTATATCATCTTGTTCTTGTGCCTGCCAATGATCAAATACTCCTTTTCCTCCTCTTTTTGCTAGGCTAAGCAAACCAAACTTTCGTAAAATATTTTTCCCTTTTCTCTGATTATCTAGATAGGCGTCATCTTTACCTGCCCCAGCTGGGACTCCCCTTTCTTGAATCTGGTGCCTTGAGTTTTAGTCGTAACTTGTTGGTGACTTGCAGAAACGCTGCGTGCTCACTGCAGTGGTTGGAATCAGTGCTTTGGCCATATGAACTAACATCTATTTCTCTGGAAAACCGGAGTCAGATTAGCAACTTTTTTCCCTTGCGTATTCTCTCTGTGCCTTTGCTCGTTGTCGGGAAAACAATGTCCAACGGCAGGGGAGTTGGACTAGACGATCTTTAAATGTCCCTTCCAACCCAAACCGGTCTGTGATTCTAAATGTGGTCAATAACCCCTGATCTCACATGGAATTGATTGATGTTTTTGAAGCATTCAGATGCTGGGGTGATGAGTGCCATAGAAAATCTTGTGAGGACTTAATAATCCTGTCATCAGAGCAGCTCTTGGATAAAGCACAAGGACATGCATTGTTCAGGGTGAGGAAAACCAAAGACTGAATAGCTCCTCATTAAACGCATGTTGTCCTTTCTGTGCAGTGAGTGAGCAAAAACAGTATATAGTGGAGTAAACATAGGCTGCCTCATGATTCATATGCACAAGGGACTGAATGTAAAAATTTCTCTGGTGTTCTTTAATGTTGTATTTCCTTACTCATCTATTCACGCCCTTTATTTTGACATATACTTGGTAGATGAGTTATTAATATGTGGTGTGTAAATCCTAGTACTTCTGATGAAAAGGTTACAGTTATTTAGGCAACAAAGCTTGCTTAAGGTGAGCCCTTATTTAATTTTCAGCTTTATTTCTTTTTGAATTTGTTTAACTTCTAAGTTCTTGATAAAAATGAGCCTGTATCTAAGTATCCAATTTTTTTCTACAGTGGCAAATTGAACAATATAGCTACTGCAGTACCAGAAACAACGTTAGACTTTTAAGAAAGATACAGCATGTCATTCACTGAAGTTGCATTAGAGCTAGAGGAGGTATCCAGGGAGAGGAAAATGGAGAAGTTGGAAAAAGAAAGTCCTTCATGGGGGATGAGGTGTAACAAAGGTACCAGACAGAGACAGCAGTTGTGGTTATTCTCGTATGATAACCACTGCTTTTTCATTTCATCTTAGTCTTGGCAGATTCTGCCTAAATTGTTTCCATTCCGTAACAATTACCTGGATGGGAAGGGGTATCTGAAAAGCACGAAGATTTAAAGAAAACCTTTGAGTTTTGGCAGCAACAAATCTACAGAAGGCACTGTGAGCCTTTGTCAACCTGGCTTTCTCAAAGAAAGCAACTGTCTTTGAATTTTCCTAATCCTTTTGTTTTCATGGCACAGCAGACTGAGATCTGTGGTTTGTGTTGCAGAGTGCTGCCGGCCACGTTAGAAAAGAGACAAGGGACCAAAACTTGGATTCACGCAGTAGGAACTTTGCTTTATTCTCATGAGCTAAGGAAACAGCTTATCATGGGAAGAAAACCCAAACCAAAACACGTCTCTGCACGCATTTAGGTGTCTTTGATATCATCAGTTTTAATGTAAAACCATGCTGATTTTCTTCTTCTTTTTTTTATAATTTCAGTTTGGAAATTGATTAAAGAATCTCCATAGGATTTAATATGGCATCAACGCAGTCATCTCCCTCAACAGAGGAGCAGGCTTCCTCCGAAATAGATGATCTCTATCTATCGCTGCAAGGTAAGTTACTGTAGGTTTCTGCACCTTTATAATGTAAATTTTTGGCAAAAATCTGTGACTGTGCACAAGTTGAAGGGTATTCTGAGAAGCCTGTTAAAACTAGCATTATGGTCAGTGTCGTTAGTTCATGCCTGTGCTTCTTTGCAGATGTTTCTCTGTTTCATGAGAGACGCTTCAGCAGTACAACGAAAGATAACAGCTCTCGTAGTGCTTTCTCGTGGTATTTTCAGAGCTGTTGCCTTTTTTGGTACAGATGTGCTCACTGGTTCTTACGCTGTGTTACTCAGAATACATGTTACTGTAAACTGTTTTCAAGGGAACCGCCTGCATGAAAACAGTTATGCCATTTCATTAGTTTCCTTGTTTTCAATTTGCTGACAATTAGGTGGTTGCATAAAGCTGTCTTAATGAGGCTATTAACTACAGCATTACTTTATGTTATTTTGTTTTGTTTTTCTGTTCTTACTGCTATATCCCCTGCACGTGTAGAAAGATAGCTTGTGGCCAAAACAGCTAGAAAATTTTTGTGGCTTCTAAACAAATTTCTTACAGGTCAGAGTCTTTCATCCTTACTTGCAATGAGTTATAACTTGTTAAGGAAGCACTCACTGGCTGATTTTTAATTGTTCCATTTTAATGGCAGCTACCTGGACAGTTAAGTGATAATTAGTGCATCGGAGCTGGCCTCTCAGATAGGCTTTCTGGGTTTTTCTTAATCACGTGTTGAATTTTCTTCTATAAGAATTTCCTGTGAAGGCTGATTTTCCTCTAAACACGTCATGAAAACATTCCAGGCAGCAGGACTAGCACTGCTGGAAAGCCCGTTTCTGATGTGTTTAGAGCCTGGTTATTCTAGGACGGATGGACTAAGTCGTGTTTCCACAGAGCGATTTCCTTTTAGCTCACTTGCAAAGAAATTACTATGGTGCTCTGTTGAGAGAAAATATGTTTAAAACAGATGGTGCAAAAGAATATTCTGCCAAGTCACTTTTACAATCCATATTTGCACTAATGTTGTCATTGAAGCCATGTGTTTTGATGAGTGAGTGTTAACAGTGGCCTAAAGCCAAACCTCTTTAATGGTGAATTTTCTTCCCTTTTGCTTCAGTATTACATTTTCAGGAAAGGAAGGCAAAACTCCTAGCAGACAGGACCTAGTCTGACTATTGCACCAAGCACAGCTTGTCAGACACACATTTGTTGTGCCAGTCAAACAGCCTTCGGAAGAAAGAGTGAGGTGGCCGTTGTCATGAAATGGGTTTGGAAAACACTAGCTAGCTTTGAGGCAGAGGGTACTGAAATAAAGTTACATGCGATTTTAGAATAGGAGTTTATTTTGAAATAATACTCATGCTGTTTTCTGAGAAGTGTGTTTATGTGTTGAATAACAGTTGGGTTTTTTGGTCAATATCTCAGTGGAAGAGCACTGCTTATTAAAATGATTATATTTCTTTGCTGTAATAATTTGAGCTCCTAGATTATGCTGAAATGAACACACTGCAAACCTGGGGCCAAGCTGTATGCGCCTGACTGTTGTAAAACATCCAGAGGCATCCCTTAAAAGTGACATTGGCAATTTTGGTAATGATTAAAGGTGCAACAAATGGTACAAACGCGTCCTATGTATGGAGCTGTGAAGCTGGAGCATCTGCTCTGGGTCAAACAAGCAAATGGCGACACAGCTGTGATGAAGCACTGAAGACACTTTTCCTGACATGACATATAGAAACCATTAGTAACTCTACCTGCAGATCTGTGGTAGCAAAGGTGAAATAAGAATAATAGGATCACTCAAGGAAAAGGTTTTTTTCAATAGTAGGAATCTTGGGATGAGATTTGCAAAGCAGCCAGAGACATTGATTACTTGAAATCTTCTGGTTCACCTGACGAAGTTTTAGAGAAGTCTCAGATTCAAGGAATGGCTGCTTATAACTATTAGAAAAGCATCTTACATTTTGGGTGAGCAAAGACGGATGTAAAACTGCTTATGATCTGCTTTTCAAATTGTTAAGGTATAGCTTCAAAGAGTATGTCCAGCATTGTATAACACACGGCGTAACAGGAGATAATGCATAAATAGTTGGCACAGAAGAAAAAGTAGGAGTCAGATCTGGTCTGGATTGCTCATATTTTATTCTACATTTAAATTCTTTGTGATCCAATCTTGTGTTTTTCCTGAAAGGCATCTGGTGGTGATAAAGCCCTTGTCTAGTCTGGTTTATTAGGGCAAGATCAACTTCTTGAGCCAATTGGTTTGATCATGTAACGTTGTGAAGTTATATGCCTAAGAAATGTAACAAAATGGGTAGCTGTTTTTTTCTTCCTGACCATGTATAAACCCAAACATTTTAGGTATGTTTGACTGTGATTTAAGTCACAATCTTCTGTGAGGAGGACAGCAATCTTCTTTTGGGAAGAAAGAGGGGAAGAAGAACCTCCTTAAAATAATTAGTAGAGAGGTTACTATTTAGTAGCTCTAATTATTGTACAAATCCTATTAAATTAATGCCAGTGGCTTAATATTGTAAAAACCTGCTTTAGTGGAATTTCTGTTAGTGGGGTTTTAGGTAGAAGAGTGTTGAAGAATGAACATTTACTTTGCTTCATAGTGTCTGGCCTAGAAGAGGCAGTCAAGAAAGTCACTGGAAAATTGGTTAAAATGTAACTTTGTTCTCAGGGAGTCTTTCTTTTCAGCTAAATATTTTAAGGAGATTTAATGAAGTTTGAAAAACATGAAGAAAATAGTTAAAGAAATGAAGCAATATGGTTTCTAATGTTCCCATCTCCAGACATTTTCAAATGATGAAGCTAGCCACAAAACCATGAGGCTGAAGTAAAAAGCTGCAAGAATATAAACCCTTAAATATGTATCTTCTCAGATTTATATATTGTTCTTTAACCTTTTCCAGTTTTCAAGCTGATTTCCACAACCAAGAGCGTAATAGTCATCCTCCTTCCTCCTTGCCAAAAAAATTGTAATTGCTGTGAAATTGCATGACGTCGGGACTTGGGATCCTTTTTTTTTCCTGTTATTTTTTCTTTCCCTCTGTCCCAGATGTTATAATAAAATTAGATCACAATAAGATCAACATTTTCTGTGCCCTATCCTCCAGCACCTCTCTTTCTCGCAGTTTTCTCATGCAGCATACGAAACCTTACAGCAACTGCAAAGCTCTTTTGTGTCCTTGTAGAGCCACCTAAAAGTGCAGGTGAAAAGCCTGGAGCTGGACCTATTATGGATATATCCTATGAGGAAATATTTAAGGGAAGGGTTTCTCCTGCCAGGCAGGCCGCAAACATTGTGGTGAACAGAAGATGCTTGCCAGGGAGATGCTCCATTTCAGCATGGACTATCTTTGAAACCTGAAGTCAGTTTTGCTGCAGCTATGGAGGGAGCAGGCAGGAGCTCGGGGCTGGGCTGGCAATGAGCATGGGAGGAACAACGCAGGAGCCCTGTCCTCTGTCTCCTCACCCCACAGCTTGCCTCCCAGCACTGCATCCCCCCATGGAGGGGGCCACCCTGGTGCTCGCCCTTCTGTAAATGGAAGAGGCACAGTCAGGGTCCAAAATTGTTTTCAGCTCCCTGAAATGAGGAGGCACGTCCCCTCCTTTGATAAGAGAAGGGCCTCGTGGCAATGTTTTGGGAACTGTTGGAGACAGGACTACACTTTGCTGATGAGCCTGAGCACAGGATTGCAGCGAGGGGAATGTGCAGCCACTTGTGGATGGGTGGCTACAGCAGAAACTGAGCAGGGTTTGTGGTGCTCTGGAGCAGGAATATTTTTTGCTTTCGGGGTGTAAATCTGTTTACCTGTGGGTGGATCCAACCTCCCCTTTCCCTCCCATGCACAAGTCCTTCCCCTTTCTTCCCTAGGACAGCAAACACACTCTATGTGTGGCATTTCCCACCAAGCCTATGCAGAACTCTGATTTCCCTTTTCTTTCCATGCTTGCTAGGCTAATTCAGACACAAGAGAGTGTGTTTTAGCTCTCGGAGTTTGGGGCATGTACTTACTCTTTCACTGTTTAATTAACTGCACGGGTCTTAATTTTTGTCTCTGCTTATTAATGTGTATGTTACTGTTTATTACTGTAACCCAAAGGATGATCATATAAGAATGTGGCTGCTAAAACTGAATGAATTACACTATTTTCATGCAGTTATGTCTAATACTTTATGAATGATTTCTCTTCAAGTGAAATTGAAAATACGGTCACATGTATGGATAGATTTTGTTGTGCAGCTTGCAGCAGCTTGCACTCATCTCTGAGTAAAGGGGGATATCTCTCCAAGACCCACTTAATTCATCCAGGGGTCAGGTAGACTACTAATTCTTACCCAGCATTGTTTTTTGTTCTACCTTTATGCCTCATCTGTTGGGGTCAGTATGTTATTACGGTTACACTTTCTTTTCTTTAACCAGAATGATCAAAAAGGTCCATTACATGTTTATTATGATTTTTTCATGGGTGACTTTTACAAATTGAAAAGCTCCCATAGGAGCTGCACTGAAATTTATGCCGGTTTTGCTGCCTGGGTGAGGAGCTGGTCTGCAGTTCCCCTAACTGTGTGGCTTTGTGGCATGTGATGGGGCTGATGGCACTGGAGAGGCAACCGACACATGAGACTGCCTAAAAAAAAATCGGTCATGAGTATTTTTGTCTGTTTTGCATGCCTAATGAAATAGATTGTATAGTTGTATAAATATGTTCCTTGCTAGATAAATTTCCATTTCTAAAGGCATTATCGGGTGCATAACTGGTTAAAAACTGGCATTAAAATGCCTAAGGAGTGGATGGCCCTATATAGGGCACTGAAGGCCATTTATGTTTTTCTTTAAAATGTTAGGAAAGCCACTTAAGCCCTTATCTTTAAAAGTATGCTGCGATCTAAATGATGGGACTTAGTACCTTTAAGAATTTAACCTGCAACCTCTCTCTATGCCCCCAAGTATTGCAGTGCCTCCCTTCATGGGCTGCTGTGGCAGTAAAGCCAGTGGTGTTTCAGAGCAGAGCTGCTCCGGGATCTTGGCAATGAGAAGAGCAAAAGTGTTTCAGAGAGCTGGGAGAGCAAAGCTCAGTGTGAACAGGCTTCCTGAGTTAGCACCACTTTTGGTAAATTGGATAATTTGCTTTCCAAAGGAATAGGAGGTTGAAAGGAATAGTGTAGAAAGGAAAGTTCCCGCTTGCCGCACAGACATGCTAGTAGTTAATTAGTTAATATTTATTTGATACTTGAATTTGAAAAGACCCATTCCTGTAGAAATATTTTCATCACCATCACTGGGCTTTGGATAAGCCACTCTTAATCTTAACAAAAAATGCTATGTTTGTTTTTAATTGATTAGCACCATGTTGCTGAACATAAATGCTGGAAATAACTCTTTTCACTGCTTTCCTGTCTACAGAAAATGAAACTCTGTTACTGGGTGGAAAGGAAGGGACTGTATAAAGGGCTCACGGGTAAATTGCTCGCTCTCTCCCTGGGTTGGCAAGTACTTGGCACTTCTTCTGCTACATTCTCTCATTTACAGCATGTACCTGCTTGGTGGTTTAGTTCATATCGTGGTGCTGTCTCGAAGGAGCTCTCCCAGTTGTCCCTGCTGACCATGCTTTGGCTCATTTTGCTGAGCTTTCAGGGAGTGTGGAAATGGTTATTTTGGATGAAACTGAAATAAATGCTTCACAAAGGTACCGTGGCTGGCTGTGGGCATTCAGGCCAGAAGTATCCCAACACAACATTTCATCCCTACGCACGTGGTGGATATTCTGTGTCCTGAACACCAGCTCTTTTGATCTGCTGATCTGTTCCTGTTGAGCTGCACTGCTTGCTAATGTAGATGTAGCCTCAGCTGACCTGAATGGTGAAAGGAAGCTATAAAAATATCATACATGAGACAATTCCTTCTGGTGAAACAGAGATGGGAAGATGACAGACAAGCTTGCAGTCATTAATTTCAAATAATTGTTTAAAAAAAAGAAAAAGCCACACAGTTGTAAATGGTTTGCTGGCAGCGATGCACCAGTCCTTGCGATAGAAGAAAACCTTTTTGCTGTTTGGTGACGTTGTTTGATGAGCGTGGACAGGCAGGCTACATCTGTTCTGCCAGGGTTTGCTTCCCCCAACTCCCTGCTGAGGGAGGAGACGGTGCTTTCCTGTGAGCTGCCGTCTCCGACCTTGGGAAGGGAGGTAACAGAGGAGAGGAGATTAATTTTAAGTCTGGCTTTTCTGTATCGCCATTAAAGGAAGGCTGAGAGTAAAACCATGGCTGGCAGAGCTCCAGCCCTCCTCTTCCTCCTGGGAGAGTTCAGCACCACTGTGGTCCCTGCTGTGCTCCCGTGCTCCAGCCCTTAATGATTAGTCTGGTTTGTAGCACTTGTTGATAGCTCATTACTGGATGAAACAGTCATTGTCCAGCAACGTGTATTGATTTTTGGCTAGCCTACGTGACACGCTGCTTCTGTGTGTTATTCCTCTCTAAAGAGTTGTTCTGAAGATTGGTTTTAAAACACAGGGTGAAATGTGATAGATACTGGGTGTTTTCAGATTAGGAGGTTCTTAGTTTGTTCTGGTTTTGGATTGGTGAGTTTTGTCTCAACGTAAAGGAAATGATCAGGTTTTTCTGATAGGTTTTTTATTCTGGGTCAGTGACATTTTGAAAACTAGGGCAAGAGAAAACCAAGGTCACTTAGAGCCCTATAAAAAGGCCTAACAAAGCATCCATTCATCCTCATAAAAATAAAAATCCGTATTAATTAACCACGTGGTAGAGATAAGAATTTGAGAGCTTGATTAAATCATTAGCGCCTCTGAGCAGTAGAGTCGGGGGGGAGCTGGGAGAGAAAAAATACTCGACCTGAAAATTGCAATACAGCTGCCTGCCGCAGTGCCAGAAGCACAGCTGTACTGAGCTGTATGTTGTGTGGCCTGCGTGAAACAGAGCGACTGCTGCACCACAGTCTGGGGAAATATTGGCAGGCATGGAGTTCTGTTACTGATTCACAGTGAGATTTTTTTTTTTTAAATTATTATTTATTTGGGTAGGAAAATAAGCCACATTGCAGCTGAGGCTTTGGCTGCTTGGAAGACAGCCCCGTGGGTCGCACTAGCGACAGCCGCACTGGCAGTGGCTGTAGCTAGAGGAGGGTGTAAGGTGTGTTTAAGTGTGTGCAGTGAAATAACCACCTTGTACTTTCGCCAGGGGAGGCATTTGCCCGAGAGCTGCCCACATGAATCAACGCTTGCAATATCTAGTCCATATTGCATAATGCTTGTGCACATTGATGTGGACAGATTCAACCAAAACAAGACCAAATCTCCTCTCCTAACCATTTTTCTGTAACCAAACCCAAAAGCAAGTTCTCAAGATCAGTAGCAGTAGTGTGTGTTTGGCAAGAGCTACAGCTGGAAGAGTCACTGGCGTCAGGCAGAGTAGTTACTGTTTGTTTTCCGTCCCTTTTCAAGTGCCAGCAATACCAGCCTTGCCTGCCTGATAAAATTGAGTGCAGCTACTCAATAATCACTCATTAGGTAATTGGAATGGTTCCCACACGGGTATTCAACCAAGGGGTGTGGTTGGGTCCTGTGCTAACATGAAGCCAGTATCTCTGTGCTATTTATGTCCTCCTTGTGAGCATTGCGATGTTGATTGGTCTCTGTGGCATGTTTGCACTTATTTTCTGTTTCTGAAACCAAACAGAATTTTGAGATTGCATTTTTGTCCGTGCCTTTAAGACTGCCCTTATCTTATTGCTCATCACAATCTCTGTGATATTTAAAAAGAAGCATAAAACAATCCAGCAAGCAGGAGAAATTGACTGTTTCATGCTCTGACAGGATCACAGTATTACAGATTAGAGGAGGACTGTTGAAAGACGTTAGCTACAGGATGCAAAACAGCCCTCCGACGCATGTAATGCGTGAAAGTTTTTCTTGCCGTTCACCAGCCCAGTGACGCAGAAGGAGGTCTGTGGGTCGGACGGTGGGGTTAGGAGTAGGAGGTTGCATTATCCTTAAGCGGCTTGCTCTGCTCCGGGAGCTGATGAAGCTCTGTGCAGCAAGCCCTTCAGGCTGTCTTGGATGATGAAAAGCCATCCAGGACTCGGGTTTGTGTTTGCCAAATTCCCAGAGCATAATAAACTGTGGGACATTTTCCTCTGAGTGCCATTTTCATTTTCATGGACAGAACAGTCAGGATTTTTCCCCCTCCTCCCCAAGGGCTTGATATTTTTGGTATCTTTCATCTTGCCCAGCCTACAAATACGTACATATGTATTGCTGAGTAGTGTTGCACTTGCCTTATGATGTCAAACTTACCTTCACATTAATCTTTTGTGGAAGAGCATGCTTTCAGAGGCAGAAGAGGTCATTCACTCCCACCCCATCTCCCATATTTGTTTCTTCTTGCAAGCCGATGGCCTGCTCAGAGTCTCCCACTACCTCTCCCAGGGTGGGAGGATTTACTCCAGCTGGGAAGTGGGCAGCAAGTGCCCCCACAGCCTCCTTGCCCACCATCTCACTCCAGGCCTGGGCCACGCACACTGCCCTACCACCCACCGCTCCTCAGGGAGCTGCACTGGGGCCGTGGTGCAGGACACACGCCATCCTCCCCTTTCTTCCTGGCAGGGTGGTGGGCCAGCGTCCCATCCCATCTGCATCCCTGCATGCAGGAGCTCTGAGCCTCTGTGTCGCCATGACCCCAGCGCCCAAAGCCCCATCGTCAGCTTATGGCTGCTCGAAGCAGCCCCTCCTGCCACTTGGTGCAGCAGGAGAGGGCCTCGTGCTTTCTCTCTGCTTCACACCTCTCCCACCTCTCAGGCTTTGCTTCTCTACTGTCTGCAATGGGAGGCAGGAGCATTGCTGGCAGAACCCTGGGGCAGCTGCCCTTACCCGTGCATGGTGTCCGCCTCAGCACCAGAGGGAAGGGCTGGGACAGCCCTGCAGCTGGCACAGGCCAAAGATGGTGATTTGGGTGATGAAAACATCAACTCTTCTGACCATATAATCTTGTCCTCCCTCAGTTATTAGTCTATTTGACATGCTTTTTAATGTCTGGGCTGTTAAAAACCAGTGCAGCCTTTTGGATTTTCATTCAAATGGGGAAGAGGGAGGGGACAACTGCCTTCCGCAGCTCCCGGCAGGCCCTTTGCGGGGGTGTACTCATTTTGACCTGGTTTTTTTGGGAAGCCAACCCAAATGCTTGCAGTCAAAGCCAATGTGGAAAGGGAGAGAAAAAGGAGTTTGTGTTCACGCCTGCTCCCACAAGCCACTGGGATGGCAGCTGGCAGCTGCACCTGCGCAGCGGTGAGGCCTGAAAGGCTGTAATGTTGGGGGCCATTACCTCCTGCTGTTATCTCAGACCTGCATACAGGCATCCAGCAGGGATGTGTGGTTTTGGTGATGGTGTGTCTTGGGGACGGGGTGGTTTTTGGGAGGGAGCATGGGCTGGTGAGTCATCTGATCCATTGGCCATGGCCAGGGCTGGGGCTGGGGAGCTGGTCTGTCTGCCTCTGGTGCTTACAATCAGCTTCACCATTTGGGGGACTATTCTTCATTTCTGCTACCCACAAGCTGTGGAGAAAGGCTTTCCCTTCTCTTGATCTCTACTCTGATGTGAGACGCGGTTTAAATGTTCTGATTTTTGAAACATGGGCTTAAACGATTTCCTGTCTCCTTTCACTGATAGTTTATCCCCACATACCAGCCTGCAGGATCTGGATGAAGAGCTGGATCTCAGCGTAACTGCGTCACGCTTTGAATCCCATTTCACCATTTTTTACTGGAGCACAAGTTGAAGCCCTTCCTGCTTCCTCCCTCCTTTTTAAGACCCCGTGTGCTCCTGTTTGGCCACATTAATGGTCTGCATTCCGCAGGGAGGGGCCCAGCACTGAAAAAGGTGCTGTTAGAGGGTATATTCCCTGATGGCAGCCTAATAACTCTCCCCAGCCTTCAGTTAGTCAAGACATCCCCTTGTGTGGCTTCACCTACAGATTTGCATTTATCACCTAACCCCAGCCTCCATCTTGGTCTCACCACCCAACTCCATGCATGGCTTTTCCTGAATCTCAAGATGGATCTTGCACTGATGACTGTTCTGAGTCTTTCAAGGAACATTTATGAATGGATGAAGTTATCCTTAGACATATTGCTCTGTAGGATGGTGTGTTCACACTGCTGTTTGCATTTGCTGAGCTTTTGAGAAAACCTTCATTGGTTGCTCTTAGCTGCATCCATGGTTGTGAAGGTCCTTGCAGTATCATCTCTGCAAGCAAGAAAATGTCAGCACTGACATAAGAGTTGAGATAAACTAATATTAAATTCTATCTTAATATCTGGAAGAACAGACCTTAGGTTAGAGATGGATGCCATGTATCTTTTTGAGAAAGAGAAATAAAACCAGATAATTTTTTCCACTAACCATTTTTTCCTTTTCTTTTTTCCAGAGCAACGAGAGTTTACACAGAAGAAAACCTTCACTAGCTGGATAAATTCAATATTAGCAAAGGTAAGAAGGGGATTCTTTAGGAAAGACATGCCTTTTGCCTTTTTGCTGTATGGAGATTACAAATTTTAGAAATAACCAAAATTAATATAAGATTTTTAGGCACTGGCTGGAAAAAGTAGCCCCTAGAAAGCATTTGTTTAATAGATGTAACAGCATTGTATTGGTGATCATCCAAGGACATTTGTAAGAGCCAGTTTGTAAGTAGATGACAGTATCTTTCTTGCTGATGTGGTAAAACATACTTGTGCTGGATTGTGGCACACGTCTCAGGGTTTTATGAGGTTCTGTATTTATGATTTTTTTTTACTGTGTTAAGTATTATTCTATTATGCAATCCAAGAACATGAGTTGAATGGGATGACCTGAGTGACTGGTAAGTATTAAGACAAACCACACAGTAGTGTAGGTGGTCTTTAAGCTTTCACAAAGCTGCTCATGCAGCATGTGCTGGGGCTCTGACTTGCTCGGTTAAAAAAAAAAATCCTGTTTTGGTCTCTCCTTGAGCAGAAGCTGCTGAGCTCAGGGTAGGTTTGTGTTGTTTACAAGTGAGTGAAAAGAATGAGGGTTTAGTTACTCAGCTATATAGTAAAATTAGTACTTGCGGTACATTGATTAAGAAGTCAAAATATTAATTAACTACTTTTCTTAACTTTCCCTTTTTCAAAGTTTTGGGGTCTTTTGCCGCATACCTCCTTGGAAAGTATAAATACTTGAAAACGAGGCCTAAAATAACTCTTAAAAAACACAGAGGCAGGGCAAGGGGGAATAATAGACAAACATAATAATGGGTTAGAAGAAGCAGGATATGGCTGATTAGATGCAGGATTTATATTTCAGCTTATAGAAAAAATAAAGGATGCTAAATATTTTTTTTAACAACAGAGTAATCTGTGATGTTCTCTAGTGTGTTGAATTCAAAATTACAAAAGATGGCGTGACAGGCATTGAAATTTATTTTGCAGCACACCCCTCCTTCTGTTATCTCAGACCTGTATACAGACATACAGCAAGGACATTTGCTTTTGGATCTGTTGGAAGTGCTTTCAGGTCAACATCTGGTAAGACAGAGTAACAAAAATATTACCTCAATCCTTCATCAAATTCAGGAAAGATTTCTGGATGTTAATTGTAACCATATGAATGATCCCTCTGGAGTCACAGAGCTATTTGCAAGTAACTTAATCTTACAGCACTGACACTGAAAAACACTGAAATAAGTTGATCCAAAGTAATTTGTGAATCTTTGCAGGACTTCCCTTATCAAAATATAAAAGAAAATTAATTTTTACAACTGAAGATGTAACCTGTTCTTTTTGCTTCACAGCCACGGGAAAAAGGATTTAATACATTCCAGTGCAGAAGTAACATAGAAAATGCTTTGACATTTTTAAAGAGCAGATCAGTGAGTATTAACTTCAAAATTCACAACTAAAGCCAGTTTAGCTGGTGGAACATTTTCTTTGTTAACAATGATCCTTTTTTTTTTTTCCCCTAGCTCAAGCTCATAAATATTCATGTTGCTGACATTATTGAAGGAAACCCTTCCATTGTGCTTGGCTTAATTTGGACAATTATATTTCATTTTCATGTAAGTATTTCAGTGATGTAAGAGAGTTTTAGTAGAGGGGAAAAAGCACAAAAATATGTTGACTTATGTGGCTGCCAAACGAGATGAATTAGTACAAAGCAGAAGATTATTTTCTGACATCTTGAAGTGACGTTTCAGGCAGCAGTGCGTCCTGCCTCTGTGTCTGAGCTGCTTCACTAATGCAATGATGGCATTACAGCCTGATGAACAGTACCTAGCTGCAAGTGGTAGGAAGGAAAGATAGTGAGGTTTTTTTTAAGTAACCATTTAAAAAATAGGCTAAACTTTGCCTTTCTGTCTAAGGCCTGTAATGATTAAGTTCCAAATAGAGCATATAGTGCAATGTGACTCACATCCATCTCCTTCAGAGGCAGCCCCCCTCTTCACTGTTGGCCGTGCTCACCATGGTTAGTTCTTGCTTATTATTTTTTTCAGTACCAGGTGCCTGAAATAACATGAAGACTATCATAGTAATGTTTCTTGTACAAGATACTGAGCGTGCATCTTGCGTGGCATGAGGTTATGAGGAGGTTTGAAAGCACAGGGCTTTGCTTTAATCATGTTGTAGGACTATAGAGGATGATGGACCCAAACTGTGTTCTAGCAAGAGCCCAGCAGTGAATTAACATAGGTGCACTGGGAGTGAACTGGTGACTGGAGCTTAGGAGAGCACTAAGAAGCAAAATGGTTTGACAGCATTGTAGCCCACATTTTTCTTGGTAAGGGTACTTTGGTGCTGAAGATTCTTGTGCTGCACATAGCCTGTGCATTATTTTTTTACCTAAACCAAGCTTCTCAAACCAAATGTAGATCTCTGAGGTCTGTTAAGTAGGTTTTCCTGCACCCTGAGTGAGCAGGCCAACTCTGAGCATGCCTAATACTGTTGACAGCAGAAAACACAGCTGCCACAGACTGCTTTCACTGGTAGGAGGAGTACAAAAGCACATTGAGGGAGAAGGTCCCTCCATGCCATTGCTGGTACCCCGCAATATAGGATGGAAATCTTCGGGTGAGTATTTCCTGGCAACAAATCACTTAGAGATGGGAATTCAGCATGAAATAATTCAGGTTGAAGAGATAAAAAAAGATCTTTGGGACAGGGAACTGCTATTGCAGCTGTGATTGAGTCCGTTCTAATTTTCTGTGGTTTTCTGCCATTGGTGTCTTGGTAATTTTTCACTGTAGCCTGATTGAACTCTCCCATCATCTCTGATAGATTGAAGAACTTGCCAGGACACTTGCTTGTACTTACAACCAACCTTCGCTTGGTTGTTCAAGTGCTGTTGACTCCTCTCCAAAGGCAAGCCGATCAGCTAAAAAAAGTGCTAAAATTAAGGAACGGTGGAAGATCTCTGCTACAAAGGCTCTTTTGTTGTGGGCAAAAGAACAGTGTTCACTGTAAGTTCCATCCAAGATTTATAAATAGTATCTTACATGTTGTATTTACTGCTTTCCTCTAAATGTGGTGATATTTTCCCTTGTTTTTTTTTAACTTTTCTTAGTGACAGCTTAGCAGAAAATCCTTTAGATTTCAAATGATGTTACCAGTACTTTTAGCATCAATCAGGCCCTAAATGTTTTAACACGAGCGAGCCCTTTAAATATAACAAAGTGAGGCTAATCCTACTAATAAAATTCCACAACGTAAATTGTTTGGCTTTTCTCATTTAGGTGCTTCTGTGTGACACGCCCAGTGGAATGTTTACATGATTTGTTAGTTTTAATCCTTGTGGTTGGCACTGGTTAGCAAATTCTCAGTAATTAATTTTTATTTTTTTTTTAAATGGAAAATGTAGGATTTCTAGGATTCCCACATGTCATGTCTTTCGGTCAAAACACTGCATGATCCCCAAGAAGGCCCCTAGTCCCCAGTTCTAACAAGATGTTTCCTTATGCTTGATGTACAGATCGCTCTGTTGATTTCAGTGGGAGTATTCACAGCACACAATCTGGAGCAGATACAGATATTTCTTGCAAATAAGAAAGGGGCAGGCTTTACATTTTCTTCAAGGGCTGCTGCTTCACTCCAAGACATTTCAAATATGTTTGACAATAATGTCAGCCCTTTCTCTCCAGTTCTTTGGTTGCTTTATGTTCTACTAGCATCTTACTAATATTCCATGTTGTTAGTAGAGATAAAGGCCTTCATCAGCACATCAGACATTTTTTGCTGGGAGAATGTTTTCAGGCACTGAAGTTTCCTGTGTTTTATCAGGACAAGATTGATTGGCGTGTAAAAAACAGATCTCTAACCATTTAATCTTCCTTTTTATTTTGCTTGTTTTTTCTTTTTCAGCAATATTGCTATCTGTTTTGTAGCATCCTTTCTGAACTGTGATTACATTGAATGATTCTGTTATCAGTGAATCGTATAGTTTTTGGTAAAAGAACAAATCTTGTGAGTCCTGGCTCATTGTTTTGTAACTAAATTTGATCACCTGAAACTCCACACCTTTTCCGTGCTGTAAGATACTCATAATGTACAGGCCATTTCTGGAAAGTTGTCCCAGAATTCACTGTGGCTTGCAGAGCTGGGCATCTCACAGCACTGTCCAGGCATTGCTTAATAAAAGATGTTTTAAAGACACTAAGCTAAATAAGCGAAAAAGAAATAATTTTTTCCTGCAGTAATAGATCGCTTTTAAGGTCTGGATTTTCTAAAATGCCAGAGGTGGTTCCAATACTTGGTACCCTTACAGACAAATACCTACATGTTCTTCAGTGCTTTGCTTGCTGTTTTTCCATCCCGTAGAATGCATAGATATTGAGCACAAAGGTGATGTTCAGAAAGGATATTTGATCAGCAAGGTTTTATCTTCAGAATGCAACATAAGATAAAAACATTGAGATGTTTTGCAAAAATAGTATAAAAATATATAATTGTAGCGATTGGTAGTACTGGCTGTATTGTTGTCTGACCCAGCTTCTGCAGAAGTTCAGTGGCAAGGTTCTCAATAGCTCCTTGGATTTGGTTCATACTCAATTTTACTGAATTTATATTCTACTTCTAAATTTGTACTTAGGACATCTGAGGAAACAAACTATAACATTTTGTTTCTAATTATTTTTGGGATAGGCATGGCTCTATCAATGTGACTGATTTCAAGTCAAGCTGGCGAAGCGGACTGCCTTTTTTAGCCATCATCCAAACCTTACGACCAGGTCTTGTTGATTTGGAGAAGGCAAAAACTAGAAGCAATAAAGAAAACCTGAAAGAGGCTTTCAGAATTGCAGAACTAGAGCTGAATATTCCACGCCTTCTTGAACCTGAAGGTAAATTATCTGCTTTTTTTAGAAATCTTTGTTATCAGGAGTGAGATTAATATAATCCTATATGTGTTGACTTGTAATACAGGAAATAGAAGACTGTTCTTAAGTTTGTAATGGAACATTGATCTTTACCATAATGCTCAAACCTGAGGTTCTTTCTTTTATAACACCAACTGTACTTAGGATTTGTAGGATTTTTGAACTGGCAGCAAATGCAGGAACAATATACAGAAGAAAGGATGTGAAACTTTCCCATTCATGGGAGAAACATTTTCATTAGTTCATCATGTTATATTAAAATCTTCCCAAAGAAAAAAAGTGTTCACTACATATTAATTTCTGTCAATGGCATGTTAACTGAGCTGCTGCAAAATAAACATGTTTATGGTAATGTGTTTTAATAACTGCAGTATAGCATGTAATTATGTGATCAGGCCTAGAAGGCTGCATAGTTATGTAAATGGTATATTGACTCTTGTAGATGTTGACATTATGAATCCAGATGAAAAATCAATCATGACTTATGTGGCTCAGTTTTTGCAATACTCCAGGAATTTACGTGAGTCTGAAGAAGACATGCAGGTATGTCATGTGGTTTATCACTGAGGCATTTTTAAATGAATGTGCATCATGCATGCCCATGCCAAGAATATCAGTGCTTTCTTTGCACACTTTATAACCTGACTCAGTAACAGTTAGATAGGAGGTCCTCTGATTCAGCTACTGACAGGGCTGAATTGGCTTGTGATAGATTTTTGATGATACAGGCGGAATTGCTGTGCAAGTTGTCTTTTTTTTTTTCATGTATCTATTACAAAGGACATTTTCAATCTGGTTGTCTTCATGTGTGCTCTGAAGTCTGTATGTAAATATTGGGGTTGAGGCAGACAGATTTGCAAATGTGCAGAACAACCCAGCTTTAAATCTAATAGCTCACATGTAAAATGGATAGAATTTGTCACTCACAGATCATACTGGTTTTAAACCCAAGTTTTCTATTCTCTATATTCTCCAGTGAGAATTTATGTATTAATTGGTTAGTCATATACCTCCATACTGATACTCTCCTTTCAACAGGACTGCAATCAGGCTGTTCTATTAAGATGCCTTCCTATATACAGGTGCCTGGTTTAAAACTTTGGCCTTGCTCTATAATAGTTCCTGAACCAAAACTCATTAGAGTCCCAAGGAATTATTATTTGTTTTTCAATAGCTTTGAATGGGGTTTATCATATGCTCAATGTGTGTTGTTTTATGGCACAATGTAAATTAAAAACAAGGTTTGCAAAATGGAAAAATGGAATTTTCTGCTCTAATTACCAGGAAAAAGTAAGAGAGGCCGTGAGCTGGTTGGCTGCACAGGAGAAGAAGTTAATAAAGTTGCTGATGGACACAGAGAATGAAACATATTACCAGAAGTGCAAAGTAAGTTGCATTTCATATTTAACTGCTTTTGCAAAAAGAAATATTAAAAATATTCCCAGAAACATAGCTTTTCATCTTCATTGCCTAAACTGAAGTATTAAATAAACTTTTAAACAGGAGTTGGAAATCTGACAATGAGTTTGGTAAATGGTTGAGGGAAGGATAGGATGAAATTCATTCTGTTCAGAAACACATATATGCTGCTTGGTTTCTGAGCAGAGCAAGGTTTCTTGGAGAGAGTAAAGTATTGTCTTTTAATTAATTGACATAGTTGAAGACTTGGACGAGATTCAAACTCATACGCTCTTTACAGGGTCACCTTTGCCATTTCTGTGATAATAGTAACAGTAGGTTTTACCCAACTGAGGTTGTAGAGGAGTAGTTGAAATGTTGGCTATAGATTGTGCCTGAAGTAAAATTTCCTTTGGTTTATATTGTAGCCTGAGTTATAATAAAATGTCCCATGGGGGACTGTGAGGGGAGGAATTTTCCCTTTCTCTTGGTGGGAGGGGAGAACTATGACTGCACTGACATTATATTAAATACAGATTTTGCTAGTGAATGGCACCTATAATTTCAGACCGAAATACTGCCTGGAGACAAGTACGCCTCTTTCCTGCTGTCTTGCCTTTCCGTGCATCACACCCTTTGAAGTTAATGGAAGTCATACCAATGTGTTCAAAGGCAGTACTTGGCTCCATGAGCTTCCATCTGAAGTCTTCTTCAATGAATTACTCTTCTTTTTTATCCCTAGGAAATGATGTCATTTATGGAAGCATTTAACCAAGAAAAAAAACCTTTTCTGCATGTGTTATCATCAAAAAGAAGTGAAGCTGAGCTGAGCGAAGGTCAGCAGAAGATGAGAGAAGAGTGGGATAAACTGATCTCTCAGGTCAGAGGCATTTCTAGCTCACTTATTACCAGCGTGAGTGTGTTTGATGAAGAAGCCTAAGTCTACCCCAGGAGCTCACACAGGGAAAAGTGGGGAGGTGATACTTTATTTGGATTGGTAAAAGAGGTATTGACCCAGAACCTGAAGTCCAGACAAACTGAGCCTCAGGACTGTGAGACATCTGCAAAAAATGACCTGCATCTGATTATCTTTGAGCACTCTTCTAGTCAAAATTTTTGGCCTATTTGTGCTTAAAAGGGTTTTTTTGGGACATAATTATGACTCAGATAATGATGCAGCTGGGAAAAGCATGTTAATATGTTCTTTCCCGTGGATATAGTGAGGTCTAGTTGGTCAGTGCTTTGCAATGAGGCTGGCTGTGTTGTCTCCCTCTGCCGCAAGTGGGATGTGTTGGGCCTTGCTGGTAATTGCTCTTTATGGTAAAGGTGTTCCCCTGTCAGCCTCATGATGGAAAGCTGTCCAGAGCATCCCTGTTTCCCCTCTATTTTGCAACTAATTTACTATAAATTTCCCTATTGCTGGGCCTTGAGATGGTCACCAGCCAAGGATAGTAACTGCCAAATTCTCTGTAGTGTTACAGAGACCACAGGCTGGGGAGCAAATCTGGGTCTCAGGTAAACATAGCTGATTGCAGCTGACTTCACTGGAAGCTCCTTGTCTGAATAGTGACAGGTGGGTTTTTTCCTGGGATGTCTAGAGCATCAGCTGACGGAGCATATGTTAGTATCTTGGGAACGGGGAAGAAAATAATAGTGAGAAATTTTATCGCTTGTTTTCCTTTTTAAGATTAACGAATGGAAAGTGAAGCTGGACCAGATGTTGCCCTCCCCTCTGGATAGCACTGAGGCCTGGCTTCAGGAGGTAGAACATTTGCAGGCAGAAGATTTGCCTGATTTGCAGGACCCGTTTAAAGCAATGTTTGTCTTCAGAGAAATAATTGTAATGTTTAAGGTATGCTGATCACAAAGGAACATTCTGCTTCAGTCTGACCTAGCGAAGCACTTGTTATGGAATTGCTGTTTGACATTTTGGGAAATGATGTGAATATGTTTATCTTCTGAAGATGAAAAGCTCTTCTGAACATACCTTTGAACAATGATGAGTTTAATCAAATAACTTCATGGAAGGTTTCTGACTTCACTGGAGTGAGATTAAATTTGAGTACTATCTGAATGAGTAAATTATGGTATTCTTTTTTATGTGGTTCCTGCAAGTTGTTTGTTTGTTAAGTGATAACACCAGGTAATTGCATCCTTATCTTTAAATCTATGCTTAATGCATATCTATTCAGAGAAGCACTTGGGCTAGGGTTACATTCCAGTGAGTTCATGCAATTTGTGTGTTTAAAGTTAAGTATTTACTGAATCATTCTATAATTCCATTCAAAGCAATGGGAAGTATTTTGGTACCTCGGTACCTTGCAAGTTATTTATTCTGATCTTGAACTCTTTACACTGATAATAGTTTAAACATTCTTTTGAGTTTGAAAACTTTAAAAAAAGTAGATGTGTTGATGCCTGGTTGATCATCAAAATGCTGTACTTGATTTTTTTTCTATGAACAAGGGGGAAGTTGGATGGTTTTTGTGCCATGTCCTTAGAGAGGATTTGAAAGAATGGGAAATAGAGGTTCTTGTAAGTGGCTTGGTAACACCACTTTTTGGTACTGTTGTTAGTCAGTTCCTGATATGAGAGGTGGCTTTTTAACTGGTAACAGCTTTGCCAGAATTTAACCATTTGATCTATGATTTTTGTTGTTCAGCCTAAGTAGCTAAAGCATTTCTAAGAGACAGAGAGAGATGTCATTGGTTTAGGGGTTTCTTTTTTTTCCCATTGAACATGTAGATAAAATTATTAAGTTCCTTAAGAAGAAGAAACCCAAGATACTTAATTTCTGTCAAATCCACTTTCTGATGGGGCGACATTCTGCTGAGAATTTTTTTTCCCCTCCTTCCTCTAGTGAGTCCTTTTAGTAAATCTCATGTAGGGATATTGTTGCCAAGGTGGTGCCTTATAATGGAAATTTTACTTTCTCTTAAGATCTAGGAAATTACCCACCAATGCTCATAACTGTCAGACTGGAATGGTATTGCAAAATCCTTAAAATCTGTGGACTGTTTTTGTGGACTGTTGAGGGCTTCCTCAGGATGTAGCCATTTCCATTAAATGCTTTGTGGCACATTTTATTACATAGAAATGAACTTTTAGCATATTTCTTTATGTACCATTTATGAATACGGTTATCTTTTGTGCAATGTATTTTACGTTTTATTTTTACGTTGAGAATTAGGTCCTGAGACACACGGCCATAAAATATTCCACAATTATGTGATACCAGCCATCAGAGGGTTTGTGCGATAGGCATCTAATGGTATTAGATGGAAATTTATTGAGCATTCAATTAAAATATTAAGCAAATGTGACATAATAGGGTTACTCAACAGGTTTTGCTGTCAGTCTTTGCTAACACATAGCAAAGAAGAACTTAATATCCTGAAACTTTACAATGCCACTATTTTGTCCTAAAGATGATAGTGAAAGTGTGGAAAAAACTGATAGCATGGGTAGTGTAGATTCATGTTCCTTTTATTTAACTAGATGCACAGTGGTAACAGAAATCATGTAGTACTGCACTAAATATACATTTTAGAAGGGGATGAGATAAATACTTTCATTGCACTTTAATGAGTAAAGACACTGGAAGATTGTTTCATGCCAAGTAGTTCTTAATAGCTCTCAACCTAATGGCAGGTGACTTGCAGCTTCCCAACTGAAATACTCCAGAATTAAAATGAATGGCTTACTATGTCTTTTTCTCCACAGGGCTTGATGGATTGTTTTGATTCTCACTTGGACACCCTTCAATCATTTAAGAATGAAGATGAGAAGAGTATGCCACTAGTCTTGCCTGAAAAGTTAGAGGAAATGAAAAGAAGGTTGTGATCCTCAAATTCCCTCTACTTTGACTATGTTGTATACTAGCTCTGCTGTCGACTTTCTCTGCTATTCTGAAAAAAACACATAATTTATCCATGCCTTGCAGAAAAAAGAGTGTTTTCCACCATAGATTGACTGTCATGCGGAGCAGGCAGCTCACTCATTGGTCCAATGAATGTCTAATTATGTGTAGAAAGTGGAGCTTATTATCAGGAACCACCCACTAGGGGTAGGAAACATGAATATTTTGAATGTAAACTTTCTCTGGGGGCATGGATTCTCTAATTTTTAATTTCCACCTTTTAAAATCACTGAGATACCTGTTGGAGGATGTTTTAAAAAATGACCAGTGAGTTGTGTCTGTAACCTGAGACCCTTTGACAGACGGATGGCAGATGCCCCTTTTCTGGGAATTTAAGTTTTTTCATAAATTGAGCAGTCAGTATTGACTCAAAATTCTTGCTAGTTAAAAAAAATAATCTGTTGTTATCTTAAAATTTTACTCCTGTCATAGAAAAATAATGTTTACATATATATAATTCTGAGGTTTTAGGCTAAAAACTTTACGCATGAATGCCTTCTGTGACTTTGAGTCAACTTTTGGAACATTTCACTGTTTGCAGATTCAGCAATATTTCAACAAACTCCAACACCTTTCTTGAATACCATTATGGACTGTGCTCAGCTATTGCCAATGAGGTGAACTTAAAGCTAAATATCTGGGACATGAAATATGGAACAAAGGAGTCTGTGGAATCACTGCTGGAAAATTGGAATGTAAGTTTAAAATGTGTATCCCAACTTCTCTTTGATTCAAGCTTGTGTCTGTCCTCACCTGAAGATACTACGATAGTTGGTAGAAGTGTGGTAGACTTTTGAGATCTGGGATATATGCAAAGAAGGACAGGTAGACTTCCATAGAAACTTTCTCCATGTTTTCACATTTTCCTCTGAATGAGAGTTCTTTCTTCAGTGTGAAGAAATAGGGCGAGCTGTGACTGTTTATAATTTTCTCTTCCATTTTTATTCTTTATTGGGAAGACTTCTTTCTTTCTAGACTATTTATAGGGCCAACAGTATCAGCCCTTCCCTAACTCAAACCTCTCTGGGGTAGTTCAGTAGTTGCTATCTTCAAAAACAACCATTACCCACAGTGCTGGCTAATACTGCCTTTTGCTCTTGCTTCTTGCTTTTCCAGCTTCCTTGCCTCCTTACGCTTCCTGGTGAATAGGGATTGTCTTGTTTTGTTATATTTTGTGCTTGACTCAAGTTATTAAAATGATGCCATGTATAGGCCTATGGGAGGGGATGGATTACTCTACCCCAAATACTACCAAAGATGCATCAAGAATAGAGGCAGAGAGATCAAAATGCTGATGCCATCAATTTTGCCCCATCTCCAGGTAATGGGCTTCTCCCTGAATTCCATCGTAGTGTAGTTTCTGAAGTTTCTCAGAAGCCTTCCAGACTGGAAATCCCTAGTTAAATTAGTGGGAATTTCACCAGCATCAGAACTGTGGAAGGAGGCAACAAGAGATTATATAAAATCTCAGTTTTCCTGAGCAGTGTTAACCTTACCCTGTGGTGAGATGGAAGTATAGAGTTAATCTGGGCTGAGTTTCTTGATTCAGTTGGTTTCAGAAATACTATTATGTCATTGCTACAGTGGTGGTTCATGCTCTTTCTCAAGCTGATAGAATATAGAGCTTTCCCTAGGAGTTAAAGGCTTGTTGCTGGCTCTCCTTCTGGTCCTATGATGTGCAGTCCTGGCTGAGTGGTGACGTGGTGGCCCAGGTTTGTCATGGCCGCAGGAGAGGTGGTTTTGTAGCCGCTGGACAGAACGTTTGTAGGAGTGGGGAGCTCTGGGGTGAGATACAGCTCAGACAGAAGAGGGCTGAGGATCAACCCTCTCATTACCTCTGTGACTGTTCAAAGCACAAGTCTCCTTCTCTGCTCCCATTTTTCTCTCTCTCCCCCTTTCTATCCCCAGTTTGGATGTTCCTTGATCTGTGGCAGGAACTAGGCATGTCAATATTTCTGTGCATGCAGGGAAACCCACCTTTCACTTTCATCACTTTTTTGACGTATGTGACACAATTCTGCCTGATGTGTTCTAGATGCCTTTTCTCAATATTGCCCTAGGACTTTTTGAAATAACTAGTCCTGACTCATGCAGGGCTGTGACTCAGGCAATGGCATTCGGGAGTTAATATTCCCATTTAAGTTACTCTCTGCACGAGCAGAGAAAAAAACAGGTCTATTTCAGACTAAAGGGTGCTGATGAGTTGCTGGATGGGCTTTGCTGAGTTTATGTTTAACCTGCAGGTTATAGGCTCATATTGAAAAAACATTTATCCCAAGCTGCATTTCCTACCTAGTTTTATGTGGGTTACGGTTACCCGTGCCAATTACTTTTCACTTTGGGCAGAATTTCATTGAAGAAAAGAGACTTGAAACGCAACTAGAAACTGCTACTCACATCTGTGAAGATTTGAAAAACAAAAACATAAGCAATCCTGACTTAGGTAAGTTTGTGCACATAAACTGATATGAAGACCTCTATTTTGAACTGATGTGTTGTCACTAGTTTTAATTTCCACTTATGTTTTGTGTAAAATACTGCTTCTATGTAATTAACCTCTCTGTTTCCAAATGTATAATGATATTCCCTATTTGATGTCCTAGCTGGAGATCCTCAAGAAATTAGCAAACTTTTTAAGACAGTGGAGTCAAAGATTTCTATGTGCAGAGACTATATTTCCAATGTAAATACCACCCTACGGAAAGTCCTGTCTTCCTGGAGTAATTATACAGAAAACATCCACTTACTAAAGACGTGGCTGGAAGAAAAACGGCATGAGCATCCGAAAGAGGTACGTGGTTGGATTTCTCTTTGTAATGACAGACAGAGACACTTGGAAGCCTCCTGGAAGGAAAGCATTTTACATGACAGTGGTGGTTGTGGTTGCTTTTCTGTTCCTCATTTTGGAAATAAACTTCTGGTGGGGTTCTGCTTTAAATGATTTCAATGCCTCTGTCTAGATCCCTGCTGAGATCCTGGCAAAGTGGAATTCAGTCCATGGTTCCTTAAACGAAGCTGGAAACTATCTCATCGAAGTCAGCAAAGAGCAAATTGGATCAAATATTGCCAAAGAGCTGAAGAAACTTAACAGGAGATGGGCTAAGTTCATCAAGAGGACACACTTTGTAAGTTACTACTTTCATATGACTTTTGCCATGCAGCCTTCAAAGTCATATTGTCCAGACTTATCAGCATGCTAATCAGAGGTAACAAATCTTTCAGTCAACTCAATATTGCCAGTTTTAAAACAGGAGGAACAGAGACTCCACAGAGGCATCCCATTCTTAAGTCTTTGTTACTCAGTTAAATGCTTTTTATGACATGACAGAAAAAGTTCAATTTCTGAGATGGAAATTTAAAAACCACTTATAAAAGGAAATCTTATTACAGAATAAAGATCTGTATTCAGTTCTAGAGATGGAAGTAATCAATTTGTTAAGACCTTGTGAGCCTTTGCTAAATCGTATAATCTCTGCCTCAGCTAGTAGAAAGTAATTATTGCTGCATAGATATTTCTAGGGTTGTGCAACTTTACACCAGCTCGCTTGACAGGTTTTTAGGCTGCTGTAAGTTCCTATACAACCTGCTTAATGTTACATGTATTACATTTCCTAGAACGCTTTCACAAGAATGACGTTTTCACTCTGCCTGGGAATATTAGAACTTTTAATTTTCTAAGTTGGGCCTTTCATTGACATTTATTAAAGGTACTGTTCTGACAATAAATGGTGGCAAAAAATTACATCATTTTTGTAGGAGATGAGCTTAGTGAGAATGCAAGAAGATCAAAGGAAACATGTTCCCAAGCATGGTACCAGTGGTTCCTAGGAAAACCCTTAGTAAGAGATGCTTTTAGGAAATACATTCAGAAAGCAGAGGTAAAGAGGCCTCCTGCACCCTTACAAGGACTTAAGGACTTCAGGAGTTATTTTTCTGACATTGCTTTGGACGTTATGGCTAAAATACATATTATATTTATTTTTATATTTAAAAAGGCAAGGGCAAATGCTTGAGCTCTGACCTGTGACTGCCAGTACCATTAAGCTGTTAGCACGCTCCCTGATCTGGATTTGACCGACACCAGCTATCATTCTCTTGAACAATTCCATGGCATAGCCTGGGGGATGCTGCAGCCCAGGAGTTATTCTCCATAGCAGTGTGACTGTGGCTGCTTGCCTATAGGGGAGGGGGTAGGCCATGTGTGCACAGGTTGTGCTGTCCCACCTGCTCTCAGAGTTGGAGAACTGAGCCTCACATCGTTTATTTACCAGTATGTTTGGCATTTATTTCTTCTTTGATCCCTTTTGGGTGCAAAAGCTGGAATGTAACCGAAGTGGTGACTGTGTGTTGCAGGAGGGTAGCGGAGAGACCCATGAACCGATGACAGGAATGAACATCTTACCCTGCTCTTTGTTTGTAGCTTGGTGAAGAGAGCACAGATGCTGCTGAGAAGACCAGGGAGCTTCCGGGGAGCCTGGAGAAAGTTGAGGAGCTCCTTGGAGGAGTAGACAGCTGGGCAGCAGAGACTGGATGCCTGCTTAGCGAGACTGGTCATGAGGAGCCTGTGGAACCTGAGATGGAGGAACGTTTGCAGGTGAAAATGGAAATACACTACCTAAAATACTTGTTCATCAGATTCTCATCTTTCAGCACAGATTTGTGGCTGCGGTAAAATGAGCTGTCATCAGTGAAGCAGAAATGAATGTGGATTTTGTGCTGTAACAATAGTAAAAAGTCAGGGCAATGCTAGTGTTTTGATGTTATTTTCCAGGACCGCTCCCAGATGAGCTATAAGTGAATCTTCCACATCAGTGTGTCCAGGTGACAAGTAGGTTCCAATGAAGTGCTGTTGGTGCCACTGATCAGCAGCTTGCTCTTGAGTGATATTAATCACTCCCTGTCCAGCACAGCATTTGCAGCAGACTAAAACTTTGCAAGGTGCCGAGTTGAGAGTTTACCCTTGAGGGGTTGAGGTCACACAGTGCTTTCTATCATCTACCCTCCAGTGCAGGGAAGAGGTTTGGGACAATGTGGCTTTATTCAAGGCTTACCCATCAAAAACTGGAAGACTTGAAATTTTTTCAGCAGCATGCTGGGTAATTTGTGCATCTCAGCTTATAGGCAATTGCTCTAAACATCCACAATGAGCACTGATGAATTTTGTGTTCTACTAGTCTCTATTGCTTCCCATGTCTCACTGCCAGGGATTACTGTTTCCCCTCCCCGCCTATATATATGTGTGTGTGTGTGTGTGTGTGTATATATATATGTATATATAACTCAGCATCTTCAGCACAAAGTCTGATTTATTTTCTTCACCTGCCATTGAAGGTGAGACTGAGCAAAGATGACAAGCTTTGCACTGGAGAAGCTGGAGCACTGTATTATGTTGCCTTTTGCTATTTCTGCAACAGGGCCAGTATAATCTAACGGTAGGAAGGTGGCCACCAGAAGGAGGTTTCATTGGAGCTCCTCTGTCGAAGCGCCAAAATTAAACAGAGATCTTCTTTGGTACATTAAATCCACCTACAATAACTGCTAACCAGAATTAGTGTTAGTTTACTTTTGGTTTCTGCCTTCTTACACTGTGTTTAGTTGACAGAATTAGGAGTGTGAGCCTATGAAAAGAATATTCATCTTTTTGTAATTGTGGGCATAAGTTTATAAAATAAGCCTTATTTTGCAGCATGACACTAGTTTGTTAAAAACAACAAAATAACAAAAGACACCCTGAAATACATCCTCCAAAAATGTGACTGGTATTGTATCTCCATGTCTGTGAGCAGAAGAGATCAGGTCGCTTATTACCTGTGGTACAATAGGTCAAGATCCAGAATAAAGCACTGATTATCATTAGAAGAAAGCTAATTGACAACTTGAAACAGGAAAACGTGTTAAATATTCATAGATCAAAACAGCTCTAATAACGACATTTCATGATAAATATTCAAATTTGGCACACTACTTTTGCATGCAAAATAGCCAGCTGCTTCCTGCCTTTTATTGCTGAATACCGCAAGAAAATCTGAGCCTTGATATGTGCTTACTTTTGGATGACTTCATGATCAGACGATGCATATCCAAATGTGTGGTTTGTACATTCATTTGGAAAGCTATTTGGATGGGAGAGCTTGCTTAAAAAATACTTCTAACTGGCTCTGAGGCAAAGACATGGGAGGTATCTCATTGACAAAAAGACTGTTTCAGCAAACAGAATCCCCTGTGGGTGGCAGCAAATTTCTTTCTCTCTACACAGATTTTGCAGGGCGATACACTGACCATAATTGGCATGTAAGATTTTTCTTTGACCAAATATTGACCATCCATGATCAATGCTGGCTTTTTCATTCAGTTCCTTAAACAAAAAGAAATAAATACTGTATAGACTTCTAATGCTTTTCATTCAACCAGAGCTTGGCTGCAAGGGGAACCTCGTGCCAAGAACAACTTGTGGCAGCAGAAGAGATATTGCAGTCCCTGACGCAAAATGTTTCAAGTCAAGTGTCCCAACAGCATTCTCACACCACTGGGCTGCAGGCACGAATTAAAGAAGCCAGGGACAAAATAGAGGTACTTCTTTTTTATTGTTGTTGTACTTTATACACACAGACATCTCTAATTTTAGCATTATGTGTTAGGAAGACTCCTTGTCATTCACATAAAATAGAAAACATTTTATACTGTTGGAATCAGTCTCCAAGACTCTTGCTGGGGCAAAAACTAGAACATTTCAAAGATCAGTATCTCAACTCAAAAAACTTGAGTGATGTTATGAAGCAATAGCTTTATGTAATTACCAACACTCGGGCATGTTCTGAAAAGAGTCTCTTTCTTCCAAGGCTGTCACGGGTGACATAAGCAACGTTTTGTCCAAATCTGAGAAGAAACCCTCAGAGAAGGAGGCTTTGCTCAATTTTGAAGAATCTCAGAAAGAACTTGAGGCCTCCATTTCAAAGGCTGTGCAACTTGTCAGTCAAAAATTAAGTCCTGAAGAATGTATTTCAAGATATGAGGTGGGTTTGTTTTCTGAGCCAGCTGAATTTGAGTATTTATTAGTATCTAAAAGGCTGAGGTACCACAATGAGAAAAATTATCAGATTTTTTTTTTTGGTAGCTATTAATGCTTTTCTCAGCCTTTCGATTTAGCACTATTAGCATATATTAACTTGGCAGACAGCTTGAATGGAGAGATGTAAATCTGTATGGCAGTTTATTCAGCGTCCTGTCTTAAATTATTCCATCATCCCATCAGAACTCATCATGTTCTGAACTACAGCCATTTTTTTGTGCTGATTAATAATTAAGATTTACATCAAGAATCACATGCCTGAATTCTTGGACAAGTTGTTAAAAGTGCGATTATAAATACTGAATCACCTCTTTTTCCCAGTGGCTAACTGGTAAAGAAAGTGTTCAGTCTCAAAATCTGGATCTCTTAAAGGGGTCCTGATTGAGGTATCAAAAATGAAAGTCCCCCAAATCCGCGTTGCCTCATCTTGCACAGCAAGTCCTGGGTGGCCATGTGCCGGGAGCAGCACAGAGCATCACTCCAGGCCATCTCACAGGGTCCCATCGCACTGGTGCAGACCTTTTACCCGCTCTCGGACAGGCATGGAGTATGGCCATGTATATTCCCTAGAAATGAGGCAGGGTTCAGGGACCCTAATCTTTCTTCTTTGGTGCTAAATTTGCTGCTAAAAGAGGAGATACAAGAAAAACATCTGCTTTTCTCCAAAACATATACACTGATATTGCCTGCAGCCTTTTTGCAGATCCACAAGGGTGGAGAATGCCCTCATACTCATCCATGCAAGGGCCATCACAGCCCATACATGCAATGTATAAATGCTTTGTGCGTGATTTTGGTATGCTACTTTTGTCATTTTATTAGGTAAATAAGCTACATTCAGTTCTGTTTATTTTTCGTTATGATGCTTTTCTTGCAGGAAGCTTTTAATGCTCTGGACAATAAAGTTCTTGACAGATTTTTGAAAGCAGCTGAAAAACTGAAAAATATTTCATCTGATCACGAAAAGCTGGTAGTGGAAGAAAAGAGTAAAGATGTTCGTAAAAGATGGGAGGTGAGGTAATATAGGAAGGAGAATCCACTGTCTGATCTCATTAGGCCAGGCATCTTTGAAACACAATTTTTTTGGCACAATATGTTCTGAGGTTTTTATTTGCTTTGTAATACTGTCTCATCACCTCACAGAGATAATGTGTTTGGAATTTTGCAGGCAGTTCATCATGAAATTATGTCCTATGTCCAGCTCATAGTAGAAAGGGAAAAAAAGAAATTTAACGCAACTTTTAAAAAAATCAATAAGCAATTAGGGAAAGAGAAGAAACTCCTGAGTATGGATAAAACCAAAGGGCTCATCAAGGAACATAAGGTACCTGCCACACTCCTTTCCTGCTCACCTACCTCTCTTTGTGAATGCATTGTCTGTCCTTCTTGCTCCTTTTTAGGCACATTATCAGAGCCTGTGTTTGTGGAACAGGGCCCTTGTGCTTTATGTTATGTAAACACAGAAGAAAGAGGCCACCCAAATTATTTCTTTACCGTTTTTGACAGCAGTTATTAGCCTCCTTGCAGACTGTTAGAACTGCTTCTTTCTTACATGGATGGTATCTTTTTTCCTTTTTTTTTTTTAAAGAAAGCCTTGAAGTATTAAAACAGATTTAGCCATGCAAAGTGTAAAAATAAGAAATGATTATGTGTTCTGTGACTGCCTTGATTTGTTACGGTTGCATAGATGGTGTTAGGTGCCTTCAGGTGAGAGTACCTTCTCACAGAGCAATAGCTGCACTTTACCTCTGTGTTTGTGCTGTAAATAAATTAACCACAGAGTTAGGCATAAGACTTTCATGTTTCACTTGCCAGGGTGAGCCATGTTGAATATTACAGTTTCCATAAGCAATGGGGTTTACACTTGCTTCTGGTATTTTCCTTCCTCCTCCTCTTTGAGATGCATTGGTGTGGCCAATTTAACACTTATAAGGGTAAGAAATTGCTCTCCTGATGAAATTCTGGTCTTCATTGAATTCATGCTTCTCATGGGTTCATGTTCAGCAAATATTGCATATGCAAGAGTAAAGAGATAATAATAATAATTCCATATCCTTATAACTTAACATGAGTTTATTATATTGTTTTTCTTTGCTTAGGCCTTTTTTTCACATGAAGACAGCCTGAAGGAACTTAGCAAGTCATTAGAAGACCTTAAAATATTGGGAAGACTATTGGAAGAAACTGTCCCAGGCATACAGGCACTGACTGCAGACTGTGAACAAAAGCTAGAAAAGCTTCAACAAATTGTGGCAGATACTTACGCAGCTCTGCTGTCTCGTGCTGGAAAAGAACAGTCATCTGTGAAAGAGTGAGTGACTGAGTGCATGATGTGTTGTAGCTTCATAGAAATGAGATATATGGATAATTTTTGTGACATTGTAAATGTACTACCAAGTATTTTACTAGGTACATTACTATGGGCAACTGTACATTTAAACATTTAGTATTAAGTTTCATAAACTACCAAGTACAATGTTTGACTACCCTTCACCACAGCTGCACTGGTTTTAATCATTAGCCAGCATTTCTTTTTTTCCCTTTGTTTTTCATTGCAAACTGTAGGAGCTGCATTGTTGCTTCTGAGAATGGAGAAAAGCCTGGTTCTTCTCAACAAATTGATATTCTTTCGGTACAGGAGGTAAGAAGTCCATGCTTACTGTTAAAAAACAGTGCTCTCTCTAAGGGAGATCATTGGCAAAAGGAAAAACTGGTTATTTCTGTTAATATTCTTATTGTAGTAGGACCTTAGGCCTCTGGTCAGACATCAAAAACCCATTGCGCTTGGGAATGTAGACTAAGTAAATGTTAAAAAGTAACACACAAGGAACAGCACTGGGCATCCCGAGGAGATGTGAGTCTCCAACCTTGCATTATATTTTGCTAGAGTGGGTTTCCACTGGAAGAGTCGTGTGTGAAGCTGTGTTCAAGTGCAAATCCTCCATAGTGTTCCAGTAATTTGAACAAGTTTCAGAGGACACAGAGAGGAAAAATAGTGAAGAGTTGGAGGCATTTGCTTTAGAAAACTACAGGGAAAATCAGAACACTTGTAACTTCTTAGAAATAATTTCAGAGAGACAAGGTACTGTAGTTTGTCATTTGGATGCCACAGAAGATGTCTCATGTAGGATAAACACTGAAGTAAGGCTGCAAACAGCTCATCAGATAGCCTCCAGACTGGTGATTTATAGGAGGCGACCCATTGCATTTACATTAAGTTTGAAGATATGTAGGAATTGGCTATTATCTCTTGTAAGGCTACTGATATTGTCCCTAATACAATGATGGTATCTGTTCTCTCATGCATAATCCAAGTATAACTAACATCAGGCAGCCTGAAACTGAGGAGTAGAGTATATCCTGGAATCAAGGGCAAGACACATGCCAAGGCATCTGGTATAAACAGCGTGACAGAAGACAGTGCCTTTGGGTTGCCCAAGGATGTCCACAGAGCTGCAGCAAAAATTTGCATAAGTGGCTTGTGCTTGCCAAAGACCCAGCGTCTGTGGAAGGAGTGAATGACCTGGCTGCAAGTGTTCAAAAATTTGCTCTTTTGGTTCTTGACTGAGTTTAAACACATCTTGTATCCATGAATGGTATCTCTCATCTCCTTTGGGACACGTGAAGCAATTGCTTCTTTCAGGAGTTCACAGATGTCTGCTAGTCTTCACTATGTCTTGGCACAGCATGATGCAGACGTAACTGGTACTTTTTATTATTTTTACTTAGACCTCAAGACCTGCTGCAGATATTGTTTTGGAACCAGATGTGAAACGTCACAATGGAGAAAGCTGTGCAAAGAAATTTGAGGAAGACGGTGATTTGCCCATACCAGCTTTATTAGAGAGGTAATTTTCAAAGGGTGTAATGCACATATATTAAGAGATGATACTACGCTAGACATTCATAAATTGATTGAATGTATCGAAAATAGGATGCACTTTTGTTATGCAGAACAGTGTTCTTGTTCTACTACAATTTACTTAATATTGCTCTGTAATTGATAAGGAAGCCCTATAGTAGCTAAACGCTTCAAACATTAGGATTTTGTAGCAAAAACACTTAGAACTAGAAAACTTTTTCTTCTGTTCTTTTTTTGGGCCAGAAAAATCTGTATCTGCCTTACTAATAACTTCAAATATTGCAAAATTAAAAATAAAATGTGTCAGGTTTTTAAAGAACTGACGTTTTAATGTTCATAAAACTGAATTTAGAGAATGCAGGAAGGCATTCATATTTGAAAATTAGCCAGATGAGCAATTTCTCAGCTCTTTTAGATGTTGCTCATTTATGCCCATTCATTTGAGACTTAGGTAAAAATATGCATTCGCAATAGACTGTGCTTATTTTATACGGTAATCTACTGGTCAGCAAGTCCCAGCCCCTGCCATGTTCCACTAAATTAGAAGTAATATTCTCTCTGAAAGTGATTGCATCTTTCTTTAGCTATAACACACAAAGAAGTAACCTGGAGGAACTTTTGCAAGTCAGCAGAGATAAAGGAGCATCTGGCTTTACTGGTGAGATAAAAGGCACTTCATGCCTTCAGAATAAGCTGCTTGAACTACAGGTGAGTATTCATCTTTTAAAAACATATTTGATGCCTAAGTTGTTATTTTCTCATGTAGAGTCCTCTCCTCTCTGTGTTGTGTGTAATTGCCAAGAGAAAAGGAGCATCCTTACAGCCAGGTTTATTACAAGTAGAAGGGAAATCAAGGGTCTAGCGTTCAGCAGGACTGCATTTCTACTAAGCAGTGGAGTTTTGCGAGTGTTACTGAAAGAAGAAATTGATGGCTCTCAGTTTGTGATCTGTAGGCTGAAATAGGTTTAATGGGAAAAATAACTACGGAAAGTAGCTTTTTTGTCAGCAGGAATGTTAAGTGATGGATTGTGGTCAGAGCTGGAGGAGTTGTCAAAGTTCAGCCATCAAATGGCAGTGGTGCCAGAATGAAACTGTTCCAGGACTTAGAGCTTGATTAGGTTTGTGAGAGCCTTAAGGGGATGATAAAAGGCACATAATTGATGTTGGAGAATTTATTACTGCAATTTTTGAAGTTCTTGCTTTAAAGGAATATAAAGGTTATCTAGCATATCAGAATGTGGTTCAGTTCCACGTTTGTTTTTTGTTCTTTTGAACATAAATAAGTTGTCATATTTTCTACTCATTCTTGTAGTAAAAATGGCTAAACCATGTTTACTGAACCTTCTATAAAACGTAGCCAAGGCATATATCTGACATGGAAATTTTCATCATAAAAATTTGGTAGAGATTTGCATGCAGCTAAAAATGGAGTCTTAAAGAAGAAGGTGATGTTTTCACTTTTTTTGCAGAGACTCTTGTGGCTGTAATTTTATTAACTGTCTGGTCGATTGAGAAATACAGTATCACAATAATGCAATTAACACTGCATATCTTTTAGGTGATAGAGAGTGAAACCAATTCTGACTGGACACAATTGGAAAACATCTCGTCTACCTTAGAAAATCTCGTGGATGAAGTACAGCAGGCTGCTATCTCTGATACAAGAAGCAAACTAAAAGGAGAATGGAAAGAGCTTCAGGATATTATAAGTACCAGGTATAAAATAATATTTCATTACATTAGTTAAGTAATAGTTCTTTGTGATTAATGTGTGTATTGTGAAGTGAATAGTGTGCATAACAGAAAATATCTGCACATTTTTAACATTTTGTTTTAAAAATTAAGCTTTTCTTATTTATACTTGGTTCATATATACATTGCAAATAGTGGGAATCTCTCTAAGAAGCACAGAGCCAGATCTTTGTAAAATCACAGTGCAGTATTCCCAAGTTTACTGTTATTTCCTTCAACCTTTTGGTTAAATTCACTGGGACTCACACTGCTTTTCTTATTAATCAACGGGAAAACTCCTTTGACTTCAGAAGGAGGATTAGATCTGTTAGGCAATTACATTATCTCTGTGGCGTTTTGTGCTGTAAGACATGTCTTTCCTTGCTTGCTTTCCCAGTTCACATTTTGTTACCTTTCTTGTAGAACAAACTCTTTAAGGACTGCTTTGGAAATTGTTTTGCCAATAGAAAATGAATCCATTCTTCTATGTGAATTAGATCAGCAGCTGAAGAAAAAGGACATCCAGCAGTTTAATCTGATGAATAGTGACCTTGCTTATAGGGAACTAAAGGTAAGGAAAAATGCAGAGACCACACCCTAGCTAGAACAGTTTTTAATATGTCTAGGAACTAGAGAACTTAATGGATTTTTGCTCACAAGACTTCTCAAACCTTCTAACGTGTAGCAGTATTTTACTCCCTTTGCTTTAAATGTTGTTCCTGTAGGGCCAGGCAGGGACCCTCCATAGGCTCTTCTGGGAATAGCATAGTCATGAACATTTTTTCTTAGGTTAGGACTTTCCAGATTTACACTGTTCCCACCTGGCTTTATATCACTTTGTAGAGTCATATACATAATGTGATGTTCATTTGTGAGCCAAGTGTTAATTTTGGGTCATCGAGGGGAGCTGCTCTGGAGCGCGTCTGGCCTGCAGCAGAGCAGCAGACCTTGGCACACAGGAGATTTTCCTGAGGCAGGGAAACGCCAGGGGAGCGGAGAGACCTGCCAGGAGCTGGCCGCTCTCATGGGAGATGCTGAGGTGGCCCAAGCATTGCCAGAGCAGTGGCGGCCATCCCCATGCCTACACGAGGCAGCACAGGGAGCCCAAGCGACCAGAGTGGGCAAACAGGGCGTGGGGCGTCAGTACTTAAAGGGGCGTAACAAGAAATTTGGAGAGGGACTGTTTACAACGGCATGGAGTGATAGGACAAGGAGTAATGGCTTTAAACTGAGGGAGGGGAGATTTAGATTGGATACTAGGAAGAAATTCTTTACTGTGAGGGTGATGAGGCACTGGAACATGTTGTGCAGAGAAGTTGTGGATGCCCCATCCCTGGAAGTGTTCAAGGCCAGGTTGGATGGGGCTTTGGGCAGCCTGGTCTAGTGGGGGTTGGAACTAGATAATCTTGAAGGTCACTTCCAACCCAAACCATTCTGTGATTGCATGATCTAAGCTAAGCTGCCTTGTGTCACATCTGCTGAGGTACCTGAGCACACCCCAGGATGGTTTTAGAAGCTCTGCACATATGCAATAACTTGTTCACCTGCTATCAGTATCTTCCTCCTAGGCTCTGGTCTGTCTATTAGGCAGGGTGAATATTGTTTTGTTCACTCCGAGCTGAACACACTGACCGCTATGCAGGACTGAAAGTTTACATTTGTCTGCCCTTGGCTCTCAAGCTAAGTAGGGTTTGGGTTTCTCAAGCTGTAGGGCAAAGAGCACGTGGACTCTCTGTCTGAGATGACTTTTTGGCTGGAAGAGCCCTGCATTTTTTCCCTAGCTCTCTGCACATTTGGAGTTTCACAACAGTGACACAATGCTGTTTGTCTGAGGGCTGTAACCAGATAGCATTCAGACTTGAGCAAGACATTTTTAAATGTGTGTAAATCTCCTCTGAAAGTGTAGCATAAAGAACTTAAAAGATGGCAGAGCAACAAACATCTATGTGCCCGCCTGTGCTCTGAGTGATTTTCCACTGTGAGAGCTTGCTGGTTTCAGTCCCAGGACTCTCATCATCTTTCTCTCCTTTTTGTCCAATTGCTGGGAAGAGGCTTGGGCTTTCTATAATGCTGACCAAATTCCCTCTGTGTGGAATACCATTTTATTTGATTTTTCTTCTTTTTCCTTCCCTTCACCAAAGTCCACTGTAGGAAAAAAAGAGGTTTTCTTTCTTAACTGCCCTGTTCAGCATACTTACTTTATTGTGAGTATAATTTGTTTTTCAGTCATGGGTTCAGCTGTAGTGCAGGATACAGGTTTTCTTTCACTGGCTAACACTGTTGGTCATTCTCTCAATTTCAGGAACTACAGAGATCCATATTAAATCAGATTGAAGTGTGCAAACAATTGGAACACCTCGATAGTTCAGCAAGAGATGAGTTTAATCCAATAGATCTGCAAGCTACAAGTAAAATTATGATTTACTACCAAAACCAACTTGAAGAAATGAACCATAAAATGCAGATCCGTGAGACAGTTCTTAAAGATCTGGAAGCTTTTATGGCCTCATTGAGGAAGATTCGGTCTTCCATCAAATGTCTCACAGATCACTCAGGTCAACCCGAAATACAGGGAAAAGCATTGAAAGAGGCTGCACAAGAAGTTTCTCGTATGGCAGAAGAGGCAAAATGTTTGGATGAACGCTTAAAAACAGTTGATATCTGTTTGGAAGATGCTGAATGTGGGAGAAAGACTTGCTGTGAAAACCTTGTTCTGACTTTATCTGAAGAGCTAAGTGCGAGTTATGATCCCTTGAGGGAACAGATGCTTACCGAGGAAAATGACTTACACAAGACTTTTGCTACAAAAAATGGTGAACTCCTTAAAAACGTTCAGGATCTACGTGACAGAATTAACAAAATAGGCTTGAAGGATCCAACAATTCCAGCTATTCAACAAAGGTGAATTCTTTTTTAAAGCTTGTAAGTTCATCATTTCAGTCAACTCAGAGGGCTTGTGGCCCCTTTGCAGTGGAGCACTGAAACTTGAACGTGGCTTGAAGTATCTGTGGAGCGCTGAAAGAAGTTGTGCACCTATGGTTTATTCTCTGCCTCACAGCCTAAATAACTTCTTTTAAACTTCTGTGTATGGGTTTATTTGAAGCAGAACTGATGAAGAAAAAAATAGGAGGTTGATTGTTATGGTCACAGTTTTCCGTAAGAAAACTGTCAGAGGGACGGGTCTTCTTGCTGAGCACTGACACATATGATGTGAAACTCTGCTGTAGAGGCCTTGCATTATCTTACTACACCCCTGGAAAGCCACTAACATGGTTTGTATGTCTCCGATACTGTTTCAGAGGAGCTCTCTGCAGCCTTGCAAAGGATGAATAAACAATTCACAACTGTTTATGCGGAGGGAAAAAGGGGGGGAGAGGAGCTTAGAATCTGTGACCATTTTTTAAGTTGTGAAATCCCATACTATGGCATAGCTTCCTTTCTTAGACCATATTTTAAGATAGCCAGAATGCACTTACCTTTTAATACAAAATAATTCACTATGTTCATACAGACTCTATTAGTCTTTACGATTTTGTATTACTTTCTCAAAGGGCTTAGGTCAGCATAACTCATCTGAAGGACTGTGTCAAATTACATGAACTGAAGATCAAATTAGACTTTTTATGATGTCATTTAATATAGTCAGTATGTGCAGCTCAGGATGAATTTCTAGAGAACTTAATAATTACATTGGGGAAAAAAATCAAAGACATATTAAAGTCTGTATTTATTTTTTTTTTTTCTAATAAAGGGTAAAATCATTAATGGAATTGGAAAAGGAATTGGATTGTGCTGCTGTTGAAATGAAACATATGCAAGAAATTGCTAATAAGCTCCCACAGATCAAAGAGGAAGAAGCAGATGAAGCAAATGAACAGTGTAGAGTTACAGAGAGGTTATGGGAGGATACAAAACTCTTGCTTGCGGAATGGTAAGGAGAAAAGCTACATTTTAAAGTAGTATTGTACAACTAAGAAGTTTGCTTGTAGAAGGGAACAGCAAAAAAAGCCTTAGACCATACTTCAAAGTAGATGAAATACTGATGCAGTAGCAAATGTTACTATGATGGTGCTATAAACTATCATGAAGCCAAGAATTGCACATAGAAGTTTGCAGCCAGAGCTCATTAATTTTATATATTTTTAAGACATCACAGTCCCATCATTTAGCAGGTATGCAGTGATGTGTTGCACTTAATTGGTATCCAAAAGAAAAGCCTGTCTGCTACTGGGACTGATGTGTCTTCTGTATTTGCTGTGAATTTCATGCCAGCACATTCAAAAAGAAAAGTCAAACTGAAACAAATGGAAGAGGACAGCTGGGAAAGCAGAGAGTCTCTTACTCAGGAAAAGACTACAGGAACTTGGTTTGATAAGCCTGAGAGAGTGAGGACTGGGAAAGGCTGTGATTGATGACCAAGGGCATCTGTCCTTCTCTTAGGGTTTTTAAAGGTGCCTTTATGATTTGCATGGAGTGGCATAGATCTGGTTAATCCTCCTGGCCTGCACAGGTGTCGGAGAGAGTAATCTATTTTCAGATCCCACTGCAGGCTGGGCTGAGGTGCTGTTTCCCACTGTCCACTACCCGAGCTGTTGTGATACCTGCTGCACATTGTGTTTCAGTTTACTGGTGGCTGTGCTCACCTTTCAAGTGGAGAGTATCATATAAACCGGAACTGCTCAGGTCACATCATGGTTAAATGCGAACCAGAGGCATAGGATGGTGAAGGGCATTTCTGATTCCAAAAGCTCTCCAAATATCATAGCAGGTATCACACAGTATTGCAGGGTTTCTGACTGATACAGTTTATCCCGTTTTCTCTCTTCCAAGCAGTAATCAAACTCCCCACGTCTTTGAATATAGGAGAAGGAAGCAGACAAGAGGTTGAGGCTGCTGTTTTATGCTTAGGCCATAAATAATACATCTCTTTTTGATAGCCAGGAGCAGTGTGCAAGGGCTCTGGAGCTCCTGAAGCAATATCAAAGCTGCAAAACTAGTCTGACCAGCATCATCCAGAAACAGGAGATTGTGCTTTCACAGCAAACTTCTTACATGGGGAAGGAGAATTTGAACAGACTAATAACAAAGGTGAGTAACAACAACTTACTGAAAAGGAAAGAAAAATCTTTCCTGGGAGCGTTTGGGTGCAGCGTTGCCCTTACACACTCAGCTTTCAGGGCACATGTTAAGAACTTACTTTCACTTTGGCTTCCAAAATACATTTAGGGACCATACCTGGGTTTTGTTTTAAGTTGATGTCTAGATTTGCTTAGTGAATCAAGGTCTTGTTAAAGGGGAGGGATTAAAAAACCCAAAACCATAGAAAAACTGTGATCTAGTATCAAAATAAGATGAAATCCTGTCCTATCAAAACCACATATTGAAGTCAGCCATATTCACTCATTTTGTTTAGAACCTTACAGTGCGCAGTTTGTAAACGTACAAAAATAGCAAATTAATTTGTTACTAAGGCAAAAATAATAGTTAATACAGCTCCTTGGGGCCACTTGTTTCTCTGCTGTCACTGTAGTATATAACCAAGAATTTAGATCTGTATCCTCTCCTTGCTGGGAGGGCAGAAGTCACTGGGTCCCAGGTGGGGTTTGTCTGCCCCATGCAGTGCTGGGCAGAGATCTGCAGCTAGCCCCAAGCAAGCAGGGTGAGGAACAGGAGCTGTAAGGCTGTGTGAGCATTGCACATCTGCTCAGAGACTGGATCACGACAGATCTATCCTGCTTCCCAGGCTGGAGTTTGTGTACCTTGCTGTATTTCATTGCCACTGCACTCAGAGACGGCTTGGGGATTGCAGGCATGGTGCTGCCACGGGGTGTACTTCAGGAGGCCAAAAAGGTTTTGACTGGGCTGATGATACAGTATTTCCTTGAGCTGGTTGCATTTGCAGCATGAGTATCTGCCCTAAGGCTGACTTTGTTGACCAAACTATGTTGCAGTTAGAAGCCTTAACAACATAGTTTGGTATTTTTCTCTCACTTCTCTGTGTTACAGACCTACTTAGAGGACAGACCTTCTATGTAAGAGCCTTGCCCTCTGTAACCAACATTTGCTCCATGCTGTCTTTGATCGTCGTTAAACATTTGCAGTAGCTTTTACATTAGCTGATGAGACTGAATGAGCAGGTATTGCTGGAAAAGCCCTCATTTAAAGTTTATCACTTTTTCAGACAAAAATTTGACAGCCAGCTACATTCATCTTGGCTCAATGAATACAACCACTGGACATCGTTGTCCATGGCCAATGGATTAGTGAACAGCAGCATGTCCATCATGACTGGACAGGTTAATTGTAAAGGTTTCACATTTCCTGTCTGGGTTATGTAACTGGTTGTTCAGATCCCATTTAGGCTTTCTGATGAAGCATCACCCATATCATTCAGGAACATTTGCTCTCAGGCAGTGCCTGGGATGGTTAAATTTAAGAAGGAATGTAAGCGGTTTCTTCGCTCGGGCAATGGCGTGGTGCCCATGTGTGCCACTCCCCTTCAGCTGAGGCAGGGTCTTGTCTTTTCTTGGTTTTTCACGTGAGACCTCTGGCACCTCATATCACTCGGGCTCCTGCTGCAAGGGAGGTCACCTGCATACCCTGGCCTGTACTGGTATGGAGACCTCTCACTCTGTTAACAACTCTGCCTCCTCACCTTGTGTTTTGTAATTCTACTCTCAGAACTGTGGTCTGCAGTAGCTGCGGCACAGTGCAAGGCATGTTCTTGAGTGCTGATGATTTGTTATTCATAATTATATAAAATAATAACAGAGATTCTCTGCCTTGTTCTGGTTTGTGAGTGCTGTCCCTCATCTCAGTGGTTGGCAGTACCTATATAAGAGGATGTTTGTTTCTGGGAAATAAGGAGAGCTTTTAATATCAAATTGCCTAACACTAGAGGTCAGTGTTTCTTTGTCAGCGAGCTTCCATGTTGTTTGTAAACACTGACATTACAATTAAACACAAAGAAGCAGTCTAGTGTTTAAACAGAAAGTAGGAAAAAAAGGACCTTTCAGTTTCTGGCAATGGCATATTTGGTAACGGCTGTGTTTTAGTAGGATTTAAACTTTTTTTTTTTTAAAAGTAGTTCAAAACCTGGAGATCAAAATGCCAGGTTACATTTTTTTAGAGTTGTAATAGTATCTCAGATGAGTATTACGTTGTACATTTTTTTATTTCTGTAAACGAGGTCCTCAAATCCCCTTGGATCTTGCGATTACGACTTTTAAAGCAAACTGTAGTTTTGGCGCTCTCAGTCAGAAATATATTATCCATAGTTCCCACTCAGCTGTTTTGCAGCCAATAACAGAATGATATGGATTTCTAACAGGGAAAAATGTTCCTATCAGCATGACAAGGATACAGTGACACAGGATACATTCCTAGTCTCATCATATTATATAGAATAGATTATTTTGTGTAATGCAGTTGTTTTTCTAAACAAAAAAGAACAACACATCAGTTAAAAATGTTTTGCTGAACAGTCATAAGTGAACATGCTCGTAAATATCTATTTGGTCTTTTTCACAGATTGAAGAGGCAAAAGAGGAATTTAATGATCACTCTGAAGATGTAGACAAAATAAATCAGATCTGCAAAAACCTTCAATTCCAGCTCAATAAAATGAGAAGCTTTGAGGAGCCTCCGTTCGAGAATGAGGCTAACATTATTGTGGACAGATGGCTGGATGTATGTAAAAAGTAAATTATCAGGGTGGTCTTATCTGTTATGCATTATAGTAATTGATTCTGACGCGTGTGTAATATTTGGAATAAATTAAGTGCAATATGGCAAAGATTCTTAAGAGATAAATCCAAGTGTTTATCAGAGCAAAGCTTGCAGAGTGTCTATTGGTGTCATGTTTCTGATCTCTCATGTAGTTTATATCATGGATACTCCTTGACAGTAAATAATTCTAGGAAATGCAGAAATGCAATATTAGTGCTCTCTGCATGAATCTGTAAGCTTCCATAACAACTTCTGTGGATTTAGACTTTGGAGACAATCTGGAGAATTACAATGCTGGTGCTTTTGGTGAGAAATATTTGCCGCTGTCGATCTAAGCAGTGCATCAATACTGAGATTAGATGGTATTTACTGAGAGTAGATAAACATTAATGAGCAAGGCTCCTTCCTAAACCTGCCTTAAAACTGGCAAGCTGCTGTTGTGATTGGTATGTTTGGCGACATGTGTGGCAGGGATTTAAATATCTTCCCCCTGACCAGTTCACTGTGAAGACACACGAGATTTTTTTTCCCTTGTCGCACTTGTTGTTTTTGTGAGTGGTTTAATCTCGCACAGATTTTATTATGCTGCATTTGCTTTTAGAATATAACTCAAAATTTTTGAAACCTGTGTGTGTTTTCTATGTATAAATCTCATGGTAGATCAATGAAAAGACTGAAAACTACTGTGATAATTTGGGAAGAGCTCAGGCTTTGTGGGACAAACTTCTTAATTTATCTGGCACAATCGATGCTTGGGCAAATGCAGAACTTAAGAATGCGGAAGACCATTGTCTGACCGAAGAGGACCTTACGCAGTTGAAGGTAATTTGAATGGAAATTTTTTACCCTTAACTTACACTGTAGTGATATGGACTTTGGACTATAAACATGCACATCGCATAGAAATATCAATACTGCAAATGCAGAGGAAGTTGTAACATTTGTAATTGTACCTGCATGGATAGTTTCACTGAAGATATTGCATATTGTATTTCGGATACAGGTCTTGGAAACTAATAAATAGATAGTGTATGTGTATACTACATTCTTTTAAATTAATGCAACACTGCAAATGCTGCTTTAGACTACCAAAGCCCCCTCATTCCTTTGTGTTGTACAAGCGTACAGCAAAGAGAAGGCCTGGAAAGCTTGTAGTCAGAGTACAGTGGTGCACATATTTCCTTGTGCCTAGAGAAGAAAGGGAAGAGAGTGTGTATAGGCTAATGATTAGTTTTCTAGTTAGAAAACTGCCTGTCAGTGAAGATATTGGAGCCTCAGAAATGTCAGGGCAGTGCATAGTTCAAGAAGAGGTTGCAGAGGTGGCTTACTTGCTCCTGTGATCCTTGTCCCGGTGTGCTCCTCCATGTAACTTAATGCAGCTTTAATAGTGGCTGGCTGCTGAGGGTCTCCAGGGGCTGCAGGCGGGCAGACAGCAGCAGAGCCTGGGCTGCCCTTGCCTCTTTCACACAGATTACAGCATTAACTCTTGGTATCGGGGTGCAGTTGGGTGTAAAAACACATGCACTAGCTCTATGCCATTGAAGACCCTTCACATATGGGGGTAAATATTTTAATTTCTGACTTAAAGACCATAATCAACCAGCTGCTCTGCTGTGTTGTGGTTATAGCCAGTATCTACTAAACAAAAATAATTTCCTGCTTGAGTGGGGTTGAGACATAAATATATCCCATATCTGCTTGTTTGAAAATATGCAGGCAGTTTTTTCCCAGTGTTTTCATGCTACCAACACCCTGTTTTTAATACACTTATTTGCAGCATTACAACTACTGTTAGCGCTGCTCATTTGTTTTAATTTGCAGAGCAGTAAAAATTCAAGGTGTTGTTTGTATAGAGATCTTCCCAGTGAAACAGTAGTATACACGCTGTGCAGAGGTGGTTATTTTGTCACATTATTATTATCTTTACCATTGTATTGTTAGAATTTACCTGGGGTAGTTCAGGTCCCTGAAGGCTCCAGTAAAAATGCACCAGCTGGCAACTGCATTGTAAGAGCCATTTTGTTACCTGGAAACTGCTCAAGCCCAGCATGATGTGGCCATGCCCCCGACCTGCTTCTGCAAGGGCTGTGCTGGAGCTGGCTGCGCTAAGGTTACTCCACTGCTCCCATGTGAGAGGATAATTCTCAAAAGAGAGGGGAGGAGAGGGCAAGGGAGAGAGAAATTGTGCTGCTATAAAAGCAGAATAGAAGAAGAGAAAACTGAACTCAGTACATTGGTATTCTTGTAAAATTATTTGAAGTGCAGATGGTATCAGGTTCATTTATCAATTTATTATTATTTCTTTTGTTGTTGATCCTGAAACATCTCTACATTAGTGTTAATTACAAACAAAACCGCCAAACAACTATTGCAATGTATATTATGTTACATAGGGTTGAAATCCAGGGTCCTTTATGACCACCCAGCAGAGCACCCGTACATGTTCTTTTGAGAAGCCTGTCACAAAAGAAGAGAGTGATTAATTATTTAACTCTATATTTAAAGATAATTTCAGTATAAATAATGTGAGAGAAGTTCTGCTTTCCCCTGTAGCCAGTATGCAAATAGGAACTCTTTTAAAGGCTGCAGCACATGAATGGGTTTTGATGATTGCTTGTACAGAGACTGCAAAGGAATACTTTGTCCTGAGGGAGCTCGGAATATCAATTTGGGAATATGAGACAATGTGACTATTTTAGATATATCCTGTTTCATAAGTTGAAGCTGGTATTTTATTTTCACATTGCTGGCTTTTTCCAAAATCCATTCAAATGACTAGAGATCTTTTCATATAAAAAGGATTTACATTAAAAAAGTGCTCACAGCATGTGTTGTGTTTTATCACATCCCTAACAAAGTGTATCATCAGGATGCCAGTTCTTGACTTTACATCTATAACATCTGAGAATATCACTTTTTAATAGAAATTGCAAGAAATAAGTACAAAATTAAGATTATTTTCCTGGAAATTTACTCGGGTTAATATAGAAGTAAAATAATTAAGATTGTTAAATTTATGCTAGATTTGCATTAACAACTGGTTTGCCTGAGAAACATGGAGTGTTTCTGAGTGTAATACAAAAAATGTCTAAATTGCTAAAATGAAAATCAGGAAATGGACCAGTTATGGGAGCTCTATATGCCAAAATGCAAGAATATTATTAATATAATTTTCTAACAGAAACATGGAAATTTAATTTGGGAGGAAACACAGTTACTGGTGTTTTTTCCACCTTCAGGCATGCCTACGAGTTCAAGAGCAGAAACTCCAGAAATTTGACAACACAGTGGCTGAGATAGAAGAACTTCTGAATAGTAATGAACCTCCACTGGAGCTACAGGTAGGAAGAAGCTTTTACAGCTAATGCGCCCGTACTCATTACTATAGCCCTGCTTCTAGTATCATCTTTGCAATAGTCATTTCTTGGTTTGACTTAAATCTACCCAAAGAGAATTGGAGGCATTTTGTTGGCTATTAGCAGTGACATTTCAGTTGTTGTCTTTCTCAAGCTGTTAGAAGCAAACCTGTCATTTTAAACACAAAGGCCTCTCTTGGTCCTGTGCCTTTTAGGAACTTAGACCTGACCCAACTGTTTTGCAGGCCTGCTGAAAGAGGCCAATATCGGTGATAGCTGGTGTTTAGCTACGCAAGGCAAGGCTACCAAGGACAAGGCAAAATGGATCTCATCCCTTTGGGGATCCCAGCCACTCAGCATGCTGTCTATTTTAAACTGTTCCTTTACCTGGATATGACTTAATGTAGCTTGGTAGTATGTAGCTATTTGCACAGAAGGGTGTTTACTCTGATGTTTTCCTTTGGCATATCACAACGAAATCTTCATCTTTTTGTGTTGACTTCACACAGCAAAGAATAAATCCTTCTCCACTATATGAGACCACGTTAGCCTACCTTGATCCTGTACCAGTTCCCTAAGCATCCACTCGCAGTCTCTGTCAGATGCACCTTGAGCTTGACCCAGTTTGGCTGTTTGTGTGTTTATCCTCAGCAGACAGTGAACTCAGAGGAGTTTCACTGGGTAAAGTGATCTAAGGAGCTTAGGAAAGGACTCTGCAAGCTTGTACTGTGCACACTGTGCTCCTTGGGGGCACCAGACGCCCTGAGCTCCCTGGGGTGGTGTTTCAGCATGTGGCCATGATCCCATTGAGTTGCTGTCTCATGCAAATCTGTGGAAGCCTTAAGGATAAGGTCATGGACCTGTTGCTCCTTAGTTACTAGTCTCGAGCCAGACCTCCCCACCTCTCTGTTGGTTTTGCCTGGGTTTTTCTATTGCTGTGGGGAATTTGCCCTGGTGGGATCACTGCAGGGAGGTGTGCTACAGAGAGAGCTGGCATCCTCTTTTTCTTGGTAGCCAAAGCGCATGTAAAGCCTTTATGTAGCTGAGAGAAGACGCTGAAGTAGACTGACAAATAAATTTATTAGATGAACTGAGATCATTCCTTCTCAGAAAAGCAGGGCTTAAATGCTTTTTCAATTTGTGGAGTGGGAGGGAAAGAAACTGGAACAAGCTGTGATTGAAACGTCTGGACATCAGATCTTTTAATTACTTTTTATGTGTATCATGGAGTTCTGTAATATTCTAGGAAATCAAACCTGTGTAATTTCTTATGTATATTTATTTCCAATTTCAAGGTCATCAGATCATCTGTTGTGCAAAAAATGGAGCTAATCAAAGAGCTCTTGTCAACGAAGCAGGGGACCAGTGAACTCAGTGTGAATACAGCAGAACTAAAAGGAGACCTTGACCTGGCCAAGACACAGATTGGAATGACTGAATCACTTTTAAAAGCTTTATCACCTTCTGACACCTTAGAGATCTTTACTAAATTAGAGGTAGTGTGCCACTAATTATGCATCTTTCATAATTTTGTTGATTATTTCTCTCCTGGGTGTCGTTCATAAGTCTTCGTAAGTGTTTCTCCTATATTTGTTGTAAACTGCTGGAATAACTCAAGTTAAGAGCCTGGCTTGAATATTTCCTTAAGCTACTGGAAGATGAAATGCCTGTTTTCACTGGACATTCTCAGATGTAGTTAGTTAACCCTTGCAGCTATTGGATATGGTTAGTGATAGGCATGACAACACCATACCATGCAAGATATGTTGAAGCAGTAGGGGAGATATGGGGTTGTATCTTTTCTAAGACTGGGTAATATACAGAGGTTGTCTTTGTGCTACCTGAGCCTGCCTGAAAGGGGAGCTCCCAGTAGGGAATTTAAGCCAACTTTCCATCCTCTTTGCACCAGAGAGAGAGGTGAAGAGCAAGCTGCTTCCTGCTTCGAGGTTCAAGGCTGGCAGGATTTAAACCTCCTGTTGAGCAGTGAGTGGATTAGGCACAAATAAGTCATGGGTGTCAGGCCACTAGTGTTTGGGGCAGTGAAATCACAGGCGTTGGAAGAAAAATACAGCTTTTAATTAATTCTTCCAGCTCCCTCGAAGTTATCTTGCAATCCACTTGAAAGGGACTTGACGTGCAGAGTAAGGCATTTAGGGGTGGAATAGTGCCTGTAGCAGCTAAGGCATTATAGCTTCTAGGTATTATGTGGTCTGGAACATACTATATTACTGTGCACTTCATGTATCTATTCTGTATGATGCCAAAATGCACATGAGTGAATGTATGTGTGATTATGTATGCATACAGATGTATACACAGTGCTCAAGGAGAGTTCAGTGCTTATATCTACCTATTGATTGCCTTGTTAATGTCAATATACTTTAAGAAATTATTTTGACACATAGGCAGGACTAAACCCTTTTGCAAAACTCTAGTTTGTACTAAAGCAGCTCTGTAGAGTGAACTTCTGCTTGCACTTCAAATTATTCTTTTCAACAGTTGTCCTTTTTTTTAACTTTAGGAGATACACCAGAAAATTCTACAACAAAAACACCATGTGACATTACTCCAAGAAGAGACGGATTGTCCTGATGTGGATGAATTAAATAAGCAGCTTAAATGTGTCACTGATTTATTTAATAAGAAGAAACATGTGTTTCAAGATCACTTTATCGGTGTTTTGAACCGTAAGCAAACACATTTCACATTTATATAGCTTTATAGATTTGTATTGATCATCATAATCACTTTAAGCTTATGCAATTAATTCATTTTTGGTTCAGTGTCTGGAACTGCTTTGATATCTCAAACTGCTTCAGAGTTCTGAACAAGATAAGGATTTGGATAAAAATAGGTTTTGATTCCAACAAAACACTCTGTCTGAATCAAAGTATTTTGTTTCTTATTTTTACATTTAAAAAAAAAAGATAAAAGAAGTATAAAGCATAATTAAGGAACAAATGTAGAACATTTCATTTAAAAATGCAGAAATCAAACTTTTTTCATTTTTTCCATTTTTTATTTCATCTTAGATATGAGAATGAATAGCATTATCAGTTACTTTTTGGTTTATGCAGACATAGAATTATGCAGGTGTAGAATTAGACCCAAAGGTAGTCTCATCTTCAAATAGTTTTGGAGTAATATTTATTTGTGTGGAAATGAGAAAAGTTGCCAGTAGGCTCATCCAGATCTTGTTTACCAAAGTGCTATGTATAGCAGACTGCCCCTCCCAAGTGAACAGCTATGTTCATTGTAAATTAATGTCGGGTTAAAAAAAGTATGAAATGCAACATTTTCTGTCACATGGTCTGTAGCAAAAAGCAACCTTTGACAGTAGCACTGATAAATGTAATTACAAATTGTCCAAAATCTTCATGTTAAGTAGGATTTTCTTTTACAGAATATAATTAATCAAGAAAATTGGAATGTATCTTTTTTTTCAGGTCAGTGCAAGAATTTTAATGACTGGTTCAGCAGCACTCAGCTGTCTTTGAAGGACTGCTTTGACCCCTCAGAAACAAAATGGGTACTGGAAGAAAGACTGCAGAAGCTAAAGGTAAAGTATTAAAATGTTCTAATTTCTGAAGCTGCTTGTACTTGAAGTTTTACTTTTTTTACACAGGAGTCTATTCTTGGGAGTGAATTCACCTACAGTGGTTTTGTAACTTGAAGCTGAATGAACATTTTGTGTAACTCAAAGCTTTGGGAGAATAAGTGGAATGAAAATAAAACCGTGTTAAAGTAGAGTATCACTGTCCAAGTTCATACATAGTTGGGCAAGTGAGAGACAGGAGAGTAGTTAGTGAAAGTCAATGGACCTTGACCAACTACTTCAGTGTGCAAAGCCAGAGAAAGTCAAATATGTAGAGGGTAAAATGAAATTCTTACCCCATTGGACTCAAATGTGAAATTTATGTTCATTTTGTTGTATCCATATTTTCATTGTCAGAATCAAGAGCGCTAGATTTGAATACTGCGTTTCTTCCATGTGTATTTGTGCTGTAGAGAAAAAAAATCCTAGTTCTCCACTTCACTTTCTGTTTATTCTATGAACAGCAAGTTTTCCATTTGCAAGTAGAATAGTCAACAAAATGTGAATTACATATATTCCTTTTTAGGAACTGGAATTGCTACAGAAAATGTTTGTGGAGATAACAGGAGTTGAAAAACTCTTATAACATAATTATCTGTTATACAACAGCAAATTTGACAAATGCATCTTGTGTTTGTGCTTTTATTCAGCATTTTCTAACATCTGAAGGCAAAGACCAAGACATCCAAGAGGTTAAAACTTTATTGAATAAAGTGAAGCATTATTTGCCTAAAGCAAGCGTTAACCACCTGAACAGCCGTGTGAGAGATCAAGAAGCAGAACTACAAAGATTGATCTCCAAATGTCAGAAACGGGAAAAAGAACTTGGTGCTTCTCTCCAGCAGCTCAGTAGGTAGGGAGCTAGTGTAGTTTCTAACATTTTAATCACAAGTGATGTAAAATGACTCATATTAACAGCCAGAGTGAATGGCAAACAACACTGCTTTTTATTAAAGATGATATTTTAATAAATGGTAGTGAATCAAACAACACTGCTTTTTATTAAAGATGGTATTTTAATAAATGGTAGTGAATCTTTTGTTGTGTACTTCATGTGGTTTTTTGCTATCTAGCAGACTCAGTGTTATATGGGAGTATGTGCTTATGGGTAGTTTTCAGTGACATGTACCAAGATACTTAAAATTAAGCTTGTGCTTAAAACTTTGGTTGATAAGGTGCATATATGGATGTTACTTTTTCAGCACAACACTGCGGTCAGCAGGTTTTAGTCATGTAATGCCTCTCATTTTGACCTGTGGTCTGTATTTATACTCCCTTTAGTCTTGAAGAAAGCCGCACTGTCTTGAAGGAATGGCTCACTGCTCAGGAAGAAAAACTAGAAGAAATCAAAAAAGATGAGACAAAACTTGAAAACTTCTATAAAACAGTATTAATGCAGAGGTATCGTTTTCTTTGGTCTCTAAGAACTGTCTTCTAAAGAAGATTACTCCATGTTGTTACAACAAATAGATGTTTATTAATTTTTTGTATTTTTCAGAAAATCATTTGACTCCATGGTTCAGCTAGCAAATTCCTTGAGGGAGGCTGGGCTCACAGAAGATAAAACCATTTCAGAAGCCAGTGATCTTATTAATAGGTACCAGGCACTGATAACACATGTAAGTGAAATGGCAGGGAGTACTGAGAGACTTCCAGTGGAAGGACAAAATTTTGAAGAAGTCGCCCAGGATGTTTCTTGCTGGATCAAAAAGCTTGAGGAGGCTGTTAATAACCTGAGTTCACAGGAAAATGAGTTGTCACCAGATGAAAGGATTAATCAGATAAAGGTATTGTGTTAAATGTATTTCTTTTCCACTTCACAGCTCATGCTAATATCAGGGGAATGCTTGATGAGTCACTACCTCCTAAAAGATACTGTCACTGCTGATTGCCTCTGGTTTTGTGGCTTATTTGGGAGAGAGGAGTGTTGGGTTTCTTTTTTGTTTGTTTTTGCATAGTTTATTACTCAGGTAAGGTGAGATTCTCTGCTGCACGTCTGGGTGGAGCAGCACCAAACTCCTAAGGTCCTGGGGGCTGTGCCACCTTCTCATCGTAGCCCACTCCAGAGGTGGCCAGGGAGGTCAGTAACCCTGGGCTGCTCCACTGCCTGCGTTGGGTCTCTCAGACCTCAGTGTCCTCTTTGGTGTCTCCTCTCTGACTACTTAGGAGGCCTTCTAACAGAGTGGCCAGAAATGGGTATGCTGGGATTTACATGTTTCATTCTGCGGAAGGAGTAGTACTGTGACAAGTATCTCTCCCTAAGATTTGGGGCATTTTTTTTTATTTTGTCAGCACGATATTGGTTTTGTTGTGTAGAGAATAATTAATAAATCTCAGCCTCATTATCCCAGACTTTCTAAAACTAGACTATCTGTTTAAGTCTCAGTTATGTGATATATTGCAAGGAGAATTCTTTTGTCTTGAAAACTGTACAAAATATGAAAAAAATAATTGGTAGTACCTTTTATTCTGTAACCAAAAATAGTTGTATATGTACTGCTTCTGCTTCTTAATACAGGAAATCAGAGCTCTCAAAGATGCAGGAGAGGCCAAAATACAGAACATGGTAGCTCTAGGAGAAACGTTATTGAGAAATGAGAAAAATAAGAAGCCAGTGGTTCAGCAGACTATTTCTGAGCTCCAGAACCAGTGGGAAAGCACCTGTCGGTTAGCCACTGAATATAGAAGGTAATGTGGACTTTGCTAAGAGGCAGTACAGATCACTTACTGCTATATCAACTTTCTTCTCTTCTTTCTGCATCACTTCCACTGAATTTGTGTTCTCTGGGGTCAGAACAAGATACCTACAAAAATACTTGTATTTCTGCAGTTTTGTGAAGGGGCAGGTCACAGTTTGGATTGAACGGTCAAGTGTGGTGTAGCCAGGAGGTGTAAGACGGATGGCAGGACAGCTGATGGGGTCTGCCCAGCTTGCTTCAGATTCCCATTTGATTCTGAAGTAGCTCATCTGCGCTTATAAAAAATAAATAAAAATATGTGTACCCATTGCTCCTTGTTTCATTAGACTATGCAGTGAGGGTGCACTGATTTAACCACTGTGGTGGCCCTTCCTTGCAATGTGATCTGGGCTCTGTGCCCCAGGCATGATCCCCCAGCAGAGGTGGGATCTGCCTTTGCACAGATTCGTACTACTTAGAAAAGAGTTTGGGGGAAATCCAGGAGGCTGGGATTTTTAAAGTAGAGTTTTTAAAGTCTGGTTTATTCTGGCTTTATGGGAGGCTTTCTTTAAGTCAGCAAAGGCACTTTAGTGTCGCTGGCACTGTGGCAACTGTGTCTGAGAGCCAAATCAATCCTTTCAAACATGTCAGATGATTCCAGGTGTGTTGTGTAAAAATAAACTGAAGTTCTGATTTTGCACATGCAGACACTTTCAAGATATTTGTCTGCTGTATAAAGTCCGTGAACTGACTTTCAGTAAAATCAACGGGAACTTTGCTGTTGAGATCAATGGAAGCTAGTGTAGGCCTACTGTATACTTTTTAAAAAATGACCAGGAATTTAATTATTAAAAATAAGTATTTTTGAGAATATTCAGTTGCCTTCTCTTATTACTGAGCACCCAGTACAAGTGATACAAGTGGCGTTCAGAATGATAGAGCATTGGCTGTATTGTATCCAACACAGCAGAAAGCAGAGCACACTCTTCACAGTATGTTGAAGACAGATGAGTTGGTCAGCACGTCTGAAGAGATGCTCAGGACCTTGTAGGATCAGGCCTGTGAATAACAGATGCAACATGGTAACGGCAGCAGTGTGAAGCTGGAGTAGGGAACTTGAAGCAAGAGTACTTAACGTATGTGAGGCTATGCTTTATTTGTCATTGCCAAAAAATATGAATCTTGAGGGGCAAAAACCAAACACTTAAGCTTTGCTTTTGTCCTCATTTATCCTGCTATAAACCAAACTTTATTTATTTGGATTTGTTTGTGTGGGATCATATTTTCAAATGTTGGCATTTAAGTTCTGTCTGGAAAATATCTGAGCTTCATCACTAAATGTGAACATACAAATGTTACTTTTATCTCACTGATCATAGGGATTGTGCTAACATGACCCACATTGCATATGCTGGTTTTGTTGTCTGTATCTCCAAAACACTCCCCCACCCCCATCTCAACCAATGCAATGTCTGTTTTCTACAGAACGTTGCCTTTCAGGAGACTGTCATAAGAAGTTGTCTAAGAAAATAGATTTATAGCCATATTGTAGCTTTTAAACAGAACTTCTGCTGTAATGAAAAGCAGAAGAATGCAGAGCTTGAGCATCACATCTCAGATGCTAGGAACTATGTGTTTGTAATTATAAGTTAACGTTTAAGAGGGCTAGTCACTTGTCAAGTCCAGTTCAGCAGCAATAATGTCAGTATTTTTCATTTTCGTCACCTTGAAAATTCCAGTGTAAAGCTGATCAGTAATTTAGAACCTGAAGAAAAATATTCAGTCTGCTCGAATTCATTCTAATGGTTGACTTGTTCACAATTTGACATTTTCTAGGTAATGAATAATTGTGGGGTTTTAATACTATTAAACACAGTATTTGTTCTTAGCCCTCAAGAACAACTTCAGTTCAACAGGAAGCAATATGAGCAAAGCAAAGAAGATCTGAGATTGGCTCTAACTGAACTGGAGAAACAGCAACAGGAGATAGGGTTTGCCCTTCAGCCTGGTTTGCAGGAGAAGCAAGCTCAACTGACAAACTATGCTGACCTCCTGCAGAAAGCAGAAGACTTAACTTCTCGATTTAATGAATTGAAAAGCCAGGAAGATCATCTACAGGGTCACACTGGGGATCCCTGCTTCACAGAGGTGGAATGGTTGGAATTAAAGCACCAACATGAAAATCTACTCAGCCAGCTACAGGTTGGAACCTCACTCTCTTTCCTTACGAGATGATTGGTATGCCTGTTGATTGTAGTTCTCCCTGTTTGCCTGTAGTGTCATTCAGCTGGCAAGTTTACGGGTAAAACTGGGAGTGGTGAAAGTTCCTCTGTAGAAGGGCAGGGAATTCCTCTCTCTCTTACTGTGGGAAAAAGAGCACCAGAAGCTCATATTTTTCACAGCCTTGTGCTTTGCAGAGGGATGAATCTTTAAACAAATGAGACCAAGGTAATTGTGAAGAGTAACATTTTATACCTGTATAAACAAATTCAGATAGCTATAATATGAAGGATTTGTTCCTATAACCTTCAAGCTATGGTAGGGTTTTTTTTTTCCTTTTGGAAGGAGGAACAGCTTTTCCTGCATCTTGTTTGTTATTGGATCTACCTAGTTTAGTGCAAATTGCATTTGCATCCAATGTGGCATTCTGCACCTAATCTTTCATGCATTTTGAATAGAAAATGTCCGTTTTAGAAGTATATTCTTATGAAATGCAAACTCTTCTGCTTCCTGCTACTAAGGAAGATTTTGTTCATGGTGGAGTCCAGGATGTACTGGGAAGAGGGCAAGGTATTTTCTGTGCACCTGTGGATAGCTGGATATTTTATGGGAAACAAGCGAGTTTTTTGCCCGGCTGAGGTCCTGGAAAAGCTGTGACAGTGTGTGGATGAGTTATAGTTGTTTGAGCTAATGGTGAACTAATCCTGGAAATTCCTTGGTTTCTAGGCCATAGTGCAGACCTTGGAAAGTCATGTTCAAGAGCACCAGCAGTTTCAGGATATGGTAGCAGGCCTGAGCACTGAGCTGAAAACTATCTCTGAGAAGCTTGCTGATTGTGAAGGTCCAGCAACGGAACAGCCATCAGCTGAGCAAACCCAGTTGAAATCACAGGTATGTTGCAGGTTTTGCATCATGGAGAAAGTCCATGCCCTAGAGGCTTGTAGAGACCATCATGTTTATAAAAGAGAACTGCTAGTGGCGTCAAACTGAAAAACTAAGAAACCTTTCTAAAATATACAGTATATGCGGCGTTCATTTTGCCAAGATAATTGTAGGCCTAAAATGACTCTTAATGAACTGAGTGGACCTTTACTATCAGCTGAACTGAAGGTAGAATTGTCCTAGCTCAAGCACACAGGCTTCTTCAATTTGGTTGGCTGGGTTTTTTTTTTTTCCTCTCTGGGCATAATGAGGAAAGAGATCATTAAATCTGGTGTTAGTAGGTGTCTTTATCCAGAGTGGAAAGCTTAGGAAAATGTCAGTGAGCCAAGTTCAGTTTTAAGAAATGTCCTTCATGCATAAGTAGATATTCTTTGGCAGAATGGATAACAGTCTTGTAGCTGTGAGCGTAGGGAGCTACTGAAAGCTGAAACCAGAGCTCAGATATGGATCACTGCAATTTCCCTTCCTCCAGAATTTATGATACCTTTAACAAGTAAAAAGGAATAGGAGAGGGAGGGGATTATCTGTTCAGAACTCAGCAAGACCACCATGCTCCTTACAGCATACTGATTATTTTATCATTATCGTAATGCTTATAGCTTCAGGTGTTCTCTGTTCATAAAAATGGCTGACTAAAATTAGTGGTTTAATATTTCACTTTCTGCAGCAAATAGGTCTGCATGTACTTTTCGGCACAGTTTGTTGTTCACAACAAATATTTATGATTTTGGCGATTGACTTTAGATCTTAGCATTAAGTATATTGAGTGAAGATACTTTTCAATAAAATGTTTTCTTCATGTTTAAAGGAACAACAAGCACCTCTTAGTCGATGTGAAGACACGTTAAAGGAGATTTTGGTTTTAGCAGAAACTGTTAAACAAAACACCTCTTCACCAGGACTGAAGTTGATTAAGGATGAGATTGAAACACTTCAGAGTGAACACAGGAGTCTGGAAGAAAGACTTGAAAATGTCAAGCAAAAGGAGGAAAACAGTTTCAGTGAAGCCCTTGAGTTAAAAGATGAGTTTGGTAATGAAACACAAATGGAAGATAAGGCAGATACAATGCTGAAGAGAGAGATACGGATCACTTCTGATACTCCTGTGGCTGCAGAAGAGAGCCCCACAGCAGTGGAGTTAAAGGAGCCTTTGGAAATGCGTGATGTGAGTATATTTGTTGACAATAATGACAGTGGAAGACTGGTTAAAGAGGCATCTGTCTCGCAAATGCCTTTTGTATATTGCATCCTATATTGCATCCTTAATTTCATTGAAATTAAGCCTTCTGTAAATATATATGTATAAATAAAAGATGTGGAGAACTCCCTTAACTTGTTATAACAAGTCTGTAACAAGCCAATAATGTCTATGCAAAACTGCAGTTTTCCATTTAAACACCACCTGCATTTAGCTTTCTCCTGCACGTAATTAGAGCAGGTATCTTGGTCAGGACACAAAGGGAGAAGGTGTATAGATGAGAAAATTGCAGATACGCCTCTGCCAAAGAACTTTGAGAGCTTCTCTTAAACCAGTAAGACTTGTTTAGAGCTGCAGCACGATATTTGTCCTATTTGTTTGCATAGATAATAATTTTTGCCATTCACAGACTTAATGTTAAAAACCAATTTTTACAGTCACACAAGCAGATTTTCTTTTATATTGTTTCTCTTAGGGTCAAGATGTAAATGTAAATATGTCAGAGAAAGAGAAGCAAAATGATCACCTTTTGGAGGAAAGCAGTGTATTGTCAGACAGCCCATTACAGGGTATCCATCAAAGCAAGGACAGATTGGGGCAGTCTCTTCAGGTACCTGACAAATATATTCTAATACATGTCAGTGTATGTATGTGTGTGTGTGTCTATCTGTTCACTAGAAATGCATACATAATTCCTTAAAATTTGTAGTCTTACAGACATATTTTCCTTATCTGATGAAAGGAATGATAAATTATGTTCTCCAAATCATCCCCTCAGCCTTGCACATGTGAAGTATGCAAGAGATCAATGTGATGGTCTCTACAAGCCCCTACGGCATGGACTTTCTCCATGATGCAAAACCTGCAACATACCTGTGATTTCTACCACGTGCACAAGGTAGATAATGAGAGGTCACTAATGTGGGACCACTGATCTTTAGGGTATCTCAGGACATTCACACTGTAAAAGAGTTCACGTGTGCAAAGCTGAGGCAGTGGTTTGGAGAAATCTCCCATTGACCTGACCATTGAGTGTAACAGTAGCTGGGAGAGATGACCATCAAAATATCAGAGTGGAAGCCATCCATACTAGAATTTCTGGAGAAGGAGCAAGATCAATAGTTAGAGTTGCCAAATGCATCTAAGTAGAAACTTCTATGACAGTATTAAAAATCATGTGAGCACTTACTCCTGCTTGGTTTGTCCTGAAACTGTGTCATAGTGATTAAGGTCCCAATACAGCAAACTGATCTGAGCAAGGGTTTCCAAGAGTCTCTGGAATTGGGTTACCTCAGTCTTTTCCTTCATTCATTAAGCTAAACTGTAGATAGAGTAGACATCTTGTGGAGTGTGATGTTCCTTAGTAAACTTAGGTTTTGGACTGTGACTTCTCCTGGTTTTTGTAATGGTTTACAAAATGGTAAACATTTTGTGTTTTTCAAATCAGAGGAAGGCTGATAAAGAGAGCCCAGGTATGGACAAACATGACAGAGTCCAAGAGGATGTTCTGGACAACGTGGTTCAGGGTGGTGAAGCAGAACTGGAAAGGCATCAGGATGGTGTTGGTATTGAAGGTGATGAAACAAGAAAGGAAGCCCATCCAGCAGAGGTAACTGGACATGAGATTACACAAGTGTGATTGAATTTGAGGGTATATGTATACAGTTTAGTTGCACTGGGGATGATACTACTCATAAATAAATAATGAAACCCTCAAGTTACACTGAGCTATTTTTGTCTGATGTGCTATATACTTAGTATGCGTTGACTCTCTGAGTCCTTTGCTATATGTTTAAAAGTAGTATGGAGGGAATTTTTTTTTTTTTTTTTATTACTATGGGCTGCCACAAAGTGTTTTGCTGAGAATATTGCATTCCAAGTCACCTGGACGTATTGTGAAATCTTCCCGTTTTGCTTGGATACTGTTATTTTGCTTGAGTATCATTTATTTAGATTTCTTATTTACTTATTTATTTTGCATGTGTGAGGCTGCATTTGAAATGCTGTCTCCTGTTTGGTGCATCCTGGTACAACGAGGGATTTTGAAAAACTAGAGCAATGTTTAGGAGCTGGAGCCATAATGAGTGGGAAGAGGCTAAGTTCTTGTTGGAGATGAAAAGGTTGACAGGGGTCTCGTTGCTGTTGTCCCCTCCCTGAAGGAGTGTTACAGAGAAGACAGAGCCAGACTCTTCTCAGACTTCAGTTTTAGCAGACTGTGTGAGATGCTGAAAGCAGTGTAGCTGTGACAAGATGGAGCACAGTGTGCACTGATGAGCTTGCTGAGAACTGGGGTAAATTTGTTCATTCTGGGTTCTGGGTGGGCTACTTGCAGTGAATATCCTGTCTGATTTGCAGCCACTAGCTGAGATATCTGTGCAGCGCAGATAGGTCCCTGATGCTGTGCTCTCCACCACGGTCATGCTGTAAGGATTTGCCATTCTTTATTTTGTGTAGGTGGCTGTTTTATTTCATCTGTCCCCAGATGATAAACAAACTCAGGCAGAACTTACAGTCAGCAAATACCTCAGCATGTGCATACAGCAAATCCCCAGGCCCATGGGTATATCCTGCCTGGTGATCAACTGGGTGTCTAATCACAGACTCTCTGTCTACAGTACAAGTACAAGATTGGAGCCTCGGAAAAAAACTAAACCTTTTAAAAAAAATGTATTTAAGACTGCATCCAGGGATACATAGTTCAAGGTCCATGCTTAGAATAATGAAACAACAGCGTAGGTCAGAGGAAGAACACTTGCACACTGCAATTTTTCTAAAAATTTATAAAAAAAATTACAGCACTGCTGCTTCTAAGTAGTTTCCTTTGCCATAACTTTGCCCACGATAAATTGTAGTAATTGTGTAATTGTGGTTTTCCTCATCTACCTCTAATTATGGGCTTTGTAACTTTGTCATCTCAAGCACTGTAATTACTACTCAGCAGGATTGATTAGGGCTTTTTGGTTACTTGTTTCTTTTATTTTTTTTATACCAAAAGAAGAAACCTAGTGATGTCAAGAATCAGTCGTATAGAGAAGATGTGGAGCAGGTTCAACAAAGGGTGTGCCAGAAGAGTCGAGTCCTGAAATCTGCAGCAGCTGAGAAAGATGGTCTGGAATCTAATCCCCCTGTTTCTGCACATGAGGTAACCCACATTCTGTTATTTCAAGCTGCATTTGTCAGAGTCATTGAATTTTTGTTTCTACATGGGCTTCAGCTGAAGTTCTGTTATAAAAGAAGAGGCAATTACTGTCACATCAAAATCAAGACTGTTGTATATAGTTCTGCTTTATGTCCGTTGTAGTTTTGAACTTCATCCAAAGTGCTAGCCACATCATATTTTTCAGTGGGTCTGTTCAAAAGAGCAATGTTTGGTTTCAGAGCCATCATAATCAGTCTCTGTTTTATGATATTTAGAGTTTCTCTTTAAATTGTTAATCAATACAACTTCTTTCCACATTATTATAGTTAGCTGTGATAGTGTTTGCCATCATAAGGAAGGCAGATCAGAAAACTGAAATCCAGGAGTGATCCAGCATAAGAAAATAAATGAAATAAAATAGAGAAAGGAGAATGAATTCAAGCTGAGTGAATAACAAAGTACCTTACCAAATGACATTACTAAGTCTATTTTTCTTTAAGATTAAGGGTGTGACATCACAAGTGTCCCATGACTGCTGGTCCTTGTTCACTGCATTCTTATGTTGAAGGTAGGACCAGATCAAATCTATAGACAGGTCCACAGCTGGCTTGTCCGTTGGCAGGTCTTACCTGGGACTTACACATCTGTTCTAACTGGAAGCCCCAAGAAAATCTCCCAAAGGTCTTGGGAATGTGGGGAGGTCCCTGCTGACTGTAAGCTAGCCAGTGTTACTCCAATTTACAAGAAAGAGAAGGGAGAAGACTGAGGAAATTACAGACCTGTTAGTCTAACCTCAGTTCCTGGAAAAATTATGGAGAACCTCCAACTGTCCAATGGACTGAAAAACTATGGGAAACATTAAACCTATTGTGTGGGGAGATTGACGCTAGTGATGTATCTGGGGAGGCAGTGCGATGGTGCGCATTGAGAACGTCATACAAACAAGCAAAACATGTACACAGCAATCCTGAGGTTTTTCTTAGTGTCAGGACACTTACTTTTCTGTGTGTTTTGATGCGTTTATATTTCAGTCTGGTAAAGTGGATTTCTTCCTTGCTCTGTGATAGCTTAGCTGAGTTTTTCTGCTTACTTCAGTTCTATGGCACTCCAAAGTCTCTTAAGGTGAAATCTTATGTCTGAATTGATACAATAGTTACGGATGTGTACACAGAGAAATGGAAAAGTTCTCTGATTGACTCTTTCATGAGTGGTCCCCTGTAGTTTTGAGTGAAAATAACCAAAAGAGTTCCAATAAACAGAATTATTCTTTTCTGATAATGTCTGCAATGTGCTACATGTTTCCCACACTTAGAAGCAGGTATATTTTGGATAGCTCATGACCCACAGACAGAAAGCAGTGTCAGCTTACAAGTGCTGTGGTTACAGGGATAGCTGGCCTCTTCCTAGTAAAATAGTATCAAAAGCAGCAATTACAGTAAGTTTATCAAACAATAAATTTTTAACGTTGCTCATATAACATGTTGGTACCATGGAGAAGCTCGCACTGTAGTCATACCTGTATATTTGTATGCATTCACTCACATGAAGTCTATACATGGAACAGATCACTGTTTACACCAGGTACAGACAGGTACTGGGGGAAGGGAAATGCAGAAAGATGTTTAAGGTATCACCATGTGACCCAATAAGCCTGTGACATTTCATTTATGTTATCTGCAATAGCTGAATGTGATTTAGAGGATTATGTTTTACATCTGAACTGGGGCTGGCTAAGAGCATCCGCTTGGGCAATGACCTCAGCTCAGCTGATGGGCTGTAAAACCTGGCCGCATACCAAGTGACTTGTCCTTCTGTCATAGTGGGAATCGACAGCAGTGTGAGGGACTGGCTGTGGAGCCCCCCGTTTCCTTCCTCCCCACCCCGATTGAGACATGGCTCCCTAATGCTCTTGTCTTACCCCTGATTTCGGATAGCACTTGTGGCAGTAGCAGCTGTGGCTTTGTGTCACAGCAAAGCTGCTTCATGCATGAGTCACCCTGTGAAGAACATTTGAAGAGATGGTCCTGGTGAAGGACGCAGCAGTATATCAAGGCGTGATATATCAAGGTGCTGAGCAGAAGGAATGTGGGTGTGAGGAGAGGTTAAAGGTCCATGAATGTGTAAGGAGGAGGAGGAGAAGACAGGGCAGACCTGTGAATTTATCAGTAGCAGAGATGGGTGCAGGGAGGATGTTATCTGAAGGTGCTGGCAAGCCAGGGTGACTGCAGAGGTGGAGGGTAGTGGTGGAGGTTCCAGCCTCTGGGTCCTGGTTGACCCACAGAGGCTGCAGGGGAAGCCGCAGCAGGATTTAGGCATGGCTTAAACATGTGAAGCAAAGTGTTGCAGTCAGAAAACTTGTTGGTTTAGGACTTTCAGAAATAAGAACCCTGTTTTGTGTTGTAGGACACAGGTGCAGAAGTGATTGTCCAGAAGGAACTATTTCCTAGAGTGCAACTAAACACTGAATATTTTGGAGAGAAACAAAAGGTCAATGAGCTGAAAAATGAAGTGGCTGAACTGGATATGGTGCTCATAAATGAACAACTAAAAGAGCTGGAGGTATGAAAATTGCAAAGCCAATCCTCATTCTTAATGTAGTGATACAATTACAGAATTATGGTTCACTTGGGCAAAACAAAATTATTGCATATAGTCTTATCTAAGGTTTGGCTGCATGATTAGTCAGTTTGTCTACCAGGTAATCTACAAACACTGTCCCTTAATGCATGTATGTCCATGTGAATACCGTATTTGTACTGCTCTTCTAGAGTGCAGTGGTAGACACACTTACAATAGCATGTGTGCTTCCATGATGTGCACAGGCATGCGTGTTCATTTGCATGTGACTGCACACGCATATGTTTGTAGGTGTCTCAGTATTCAACAGTATTTTGTGCTGAAAGCTGAAAGTGTTTAAGATCCTCTTTTAATTCTCTCTCTGTGATGGGCTTGATTGTAGAATTTACAAACTGAACTGGAAACGCGGAAAGCAAAATCTTTGTGTCACAGTCAAGAAGCATTTCCCAGTGCAACAGGATCAAACAGAGCCGAGCTTGAAACCACAGAGCCTGCGGTGCCCTGCTGGGACAGGCTGCTTCAAGAACTAGATGCTGTTAAGGCAGTGAAGGAACAACAGTACTCTTTAATTAATGACTACCAGAAAAATCTTTCTGCTGCTCAGTCCTCAATGAAAAATTTGTCAACAGAAAAAGATAACATAAAAATGTAAGTATAGCTGAGGGTTTCTAATAATAGGTTGCAGAACAAATATGGTCCTAGACTGAATTTCGTGCCATACTTCAATAATGCTCAGACAAGAATATAGTGTTTTATCCATCTCATGAACATTAGGTAGCAAGAGAAGTCTCATAGGTTTGTAAGTTTAAACAGCCTTAAACAGAAGCGTTTCTGGTGGTTCTCTACTATGCTTTAGCAACATCTACTCTTTTTATTTTTTAGGCAAAATAAGGAATCAGCTGCTGTGCTAAAAACCTATATAAAATCCATATTAAAATATTTTTGCAAAAATATGGCAGATATGAAATATTACCTTTTCTTTAAGGACTCATCAGTTCTAATTTTTTTCTGAGTGAAATATCTCATTACTCTGAAAATTAACCTTATTTGATAGGAAGAATTCTTTGGCAATAAGTAAGTCTACGGTACCAATTCAGAGGTAACCAATGCACACAAAATATTTACTACCTTTTATGAATTTGCTTTCAAAACATGGAACTTGCGCATTGGTCACAATAATGTATCACAAAAATTCATAAATCTTTAAAATAATATATAAAATTTTTAATTTACAGCAAAGAGATTGAAAAAAATTGAATAAAAGTATAGCTGTTAAATGTATTTTAGGTGGGAATTTCAAAATACTCCTGGAAACAAAACATGAGCAGATAAACTCCTCCAAATTAATCTTGAATGAATGGGAATTTTTGAAGTTTTTCTTATAACTTTTATCTTCATGGTAAATCAGAAATGACTATAAAAGGTTGTCAGTTCACTTAGAGATGACACTATTGTTGATTTTTAAAATTTTATTTATTGTAACTTTCAAGGGAGGCTACATTCCTGTAGGAAATGACACATTCTCTATTAGTATGTACTGCCATTTTAGAGAATGTACCTTAGAATATGCCTTTCCTGCAGAAGTATCTAGAAATAACTAATGCTGCATGGATAAGCAGGAAATAATGATACTGCAGTGATGGTTAGGAAATTTGTGAGAACATTGAGAGATACATATAATTAAGTAACTAAAGTGAGTGAATAATTTTCTAAACAGTGAAATTCTCTTTCTAAAATGTGTCTAGTCCATGTTTTAGGAGAATTTTTTTTTTAAAGGCTACTCATATTTTTGGCAGGGGTCCTATGAACAACACAGTTCTTCTGGAGAAAATTAAGGCATGCATAGAGTCCTTACGAAAAGAAAGAGATGGCTTAAATCAGTTGAAAACTCAACAAGAAAGTTTATCTCGGCATTTAACATGCATGGATAAAGTGTTAACCGAAAGCCAAATGAGGCAACTGGAGCAATGGTGGCAACACATGGAACAAACAGTGCAAAAGAAACATGATCAAGTTGTGGCAGAAATCGATGAATTTAACCTGCTTATGAATAAAGTGCAGGATATTCAGAAACTGATAGAAGAACAGTATTTACAGGCAGAGTCATATTCCTCATCTGAAGGAAAAGCCAAATACCCTGTACTTTGGACCACAAAGCTACAGGACATTAAACACAGTCTTTCTCTCTTAAAAAGAAGGATTGAACTGCAGATGAAAAGAATTTGGAGCGATCAAGAGAAGGTAGCTTTGGAGAACTCTATACATGATTTGCAGAGCAAATTGGAAGCATTATCAGTGCAACAAGCTCCTCGAGAGGATGTTCAGATCACTGGTCCTGCTCTCATGAAACATGAAATGATGAAGAGGCTGAAAGAAAGTATTTCATGGGTCAAAGATTCACTGTCCTCTCTTGATCAGAAAGCAGCACTTTTCCCTAGTGATGTTAAATCACAGATCAGAAATTGCCAGCTTATGAGCACAGAAGTTCTAAACAGAGAGCCTGTGATTGTATCACTGGATTATGGGCTCCAGCACATCGTTCCTAGCTTGAACCCAGAGGAAATCTCCGATATGACCTTCCTTTTACAAACATTGCAGAATTCATACAAGGCTCTTGTTTTAAAATCAGCTCAAAGGTTACAGCACCTAGAGCACCAGCTGGAGGAGAGGCAAAGACTTATTGCAGAAGTACAAAAAGTTCACTGTCAGCTTCGAAATGCTGAGATGCTTGCCAGGCATGACATGAACCAAACCAGCACATGGTCGGAATTAATCAATCAACAAGACATTTTAAAGGAGATTTTGAAAGATGTAGGGGAAATAGAAGGGCTGATCTCATCCCACTGTAAAGAGAGTCAGGTCACAGCTGGGGAACTGAGCCTGTCTGAAAAACTATTTTTGATTGATCAATTAAGAAGTCTGAAGAATAGAGCAAGGAAGACACAGAGGCAAATTCAAAGTAAACTTAATGAAGTAGAAAAAAAGATAGCTGTCTACAGAGAGTTTGCTGAAGGAATAACTTCATTGCAGCAAGATCTTAATGATCTACAGTATAGTGAAATACACCTTGAGGAAGATGAATTACTATGTGCCGAGCAGGAAGGGAAGGATAAATGCAAAGCACTTCATCAAAAAGTATTAGCTTTTCAGTCCAAATTGTCACAAATAATGAAGTACAAAGAAATCTTTGACTGTGTAGGTCTACAGTGGGACTCACGGCAGCTGGATGAATTGCAAACTAAATTTTTTAAAATTAAAAATAAAATTAAAGCGAAGATAATACACTTTGATAATGTTGTTAGAGAATGTGATAAGATTCAAGCATTGCTAAATGAAATCCAGACTGTGACATCCACTGTAAGAAAAGAAGCTAACATCCTAAATGATAGCTCTAGCTCTTCTCCTGCTAAGAATCTTATATCTGCACAGATTCTATTTCAGACAGTTCAACAAATCATGTACTTAACCCAGGAGGTAGCAAATCAAATAAACAAAAATGAGGTCTTTGATGCACCATTCAAAGAATGTAAGAGGGAAGAAATAAAGAGCCTGGAGAAAGATGTTGAGGAATTGAATCAGTTTCTTCACAACCTGATCTCTGGTCTCCAGTGTGTAAACAAGGAAGATATCCAGAATGAAGTAGAACATATGTTCCACATCATAAAATATATTCAATTAGAGGTCCAGCAGCCACTTTTGATAGACATAAAAATGATGCAGTATGAAAAGATGCGATGGGAAGCAATTCAGAACATGATGCAAGCAAAGTTTGCTGCTATTAAATGTATAATGGAAAAAGAGAAGGAAAACCAAGACGACAAATCTCTTGCTGCTGGTATAGAAACAAAATTAGAAACACTGCAAGATCATGAAATACAACTGAAGACAGACATTGCTGCCCGTGTTGTAAGTATATTTAGTAGAAGGTATGGCCATATGTCTTTTCCCAATAGTTAGATTAGGTGTCTGTGACTGTAGCATTTATATTTTCATGACTTAACATCCTCCTTTTATTCTAGTAACTGAATTGGGTCATCATGGTCTCTGCATTGGTGGATATGATGGGAAACACGATAACAAACTAAGGATACAAAGAAATTAGTTGTATTCAGTTTGATTATAATCAAGCAGTGGGGATTAGTGCAAGAAAAGAAAAGTAAAGGGGAAGAAGGAAAAGGTTGTGTTGAAATACTGAGCTGAAGAGAGGCTGGGTGCAATTGTCCTGGGATTATTCTTGGGACTGATTTTATGTAACATTTTCAATAGTGACAACAATGAAAATACTCTTAAAAAAAAAAGCTTACCAGTTGGGAGTGATCAAGGAGAGTAAAACACAGTCCAAATCAATGTGGTCAGGCCTCAGGAAGGGCGAGCAAAGGAAAGGCAGCTGGGATCTGAGGCTTTAACACAGGTATATAAGGCACTGCTGGAGGATCAGCCTGATTCTTGATCTCTTTGTCAGAAAAGGTCCACTTAAACTGGAACAGATCCTGTTAGAGGGATGAGGAATGTTGAGGGCAGTTAATAAAACTGAGTTTGCTCAACCTGGTAAGCTGAGGGCAAGGGGAAATGTAGCTGAAAAATGCGATTAGACTGGAGGTAGATTTAATGGGTGGACTGCTTAAGTTAAAGCAGTGTTAATACAGGGAGAAAGCATTAGTGAATAAATTCGTGTTGGAAACCAAAAGAGTGGTAACCTGGAACTGTGTCCTGGTCAAGAAGACCTGTGTCCTGACTGCCCAAGAGATCAATGGCTACAAATGAGGAAATACGAGGTAGTAGCTAATAACAGGGGGAGGGAGTCAGCATCCTTGATAAACTTATGGTCCTGCTGCCAGATTTCCTGGTTTGCTGTGCTTCATTTTCACTGCTTGGGTATTCCCATTGTGTGGAAAACACAATGTCAAAGTTTCCCTGCCCTGTGGGAATCCAAGACCTGGCAAAGTCACTCATCATTCTGTATATAAATGCATAAAAGAAGAGGGGTTAGTAAGAAGCATTTGGCTAGTCATAGTGGAGATATCCCGTGGAGCAGAATAAAGCATCAATGTGTGGGCTTTCCTTGTCTGAACAGGATGTATACTGCCATGTCCATAAGGGATCTTATGGCTTTTGTGTCCTGTCATCCTTCTTGCTGGACTTTTCCAGTACTGACAGTTCCTTCATAACCCTTGTTCCTATGGTTGAGGGCAGTCAATCCATAGGTTACAGTACTGCTCTGTGGCTACCTAGGTAGCAGACTGCATTTGCCATGTGTCCTCCCTCACCTCCTCAAGCCAATTCTGGGAGCATTGGTCTCAAAGACAACCAGGTGTGAAATTCTGAGAAGACCATCTGGTGATCGAGAGGAGCACAGCAGTCTTTCTTGATTGTTCCTTTGTCTTTTTAACACTTTCAGAGTGCTCTGGAGGAGGCGTGTAAGACTGATGAGCTTTATACCAAGGCTGTTCAGAGGGCTGCCAGCTTCCTCGGGGACTATGAAGCTCAAGTCCAATCTGCTGCAAGAGAGCTTGGTAGCTCAGAGGAGGTCTGTCAAACCCCACAATGGAAACAAGAAGAGTTCGACTCTGCAAAGGCTGACATAGAAAACCTTTACTCCAAGCTGAAAAACCTAGTGAAACCAGAAGACAAAATACGTCTGGAAAATACTTTAACAGAACTAGTCAATAGGAGTTTGGCATTAAGGGAAAAGGCTCAAAGAAAGGAAGCTGATGAACAGAGGTAGGTTTAAGAGATCTTCCTAGATCATAGAATCCTAGAATGGTTTGGGTTGGAAGGGGCCTTCCACTAGACCAGGTTGCCCAAAGCCCCATCCGACCTGGCCTTGAACACTTCCAGGGATGGGGCATCCACAACTGCTCTGGGCAACCTGTTCCAGTGCCTCACCACCCTCACAGTAAAGAATTTCCTCCTAATATCTAATCTAAATCTCCCCTCCCTCAGTTTAAAGCCATTACCCCCTGTCCTATCACTCCATGCCCTTGTAAACAGTCCCTATAGCCCATGTAAACAGGCTGTTAAAACGTCTCCCCAGAGCCTTCTCCAGGCTGAACAAACCCAACTCTCTCAGCCTGTCTTCATAGGAGAGGTGCTCCAGCCCTCTCATCATCTTTGTCACCCTCCTCTGGACTCGCTCCAACAGTTCCATGTCCTTCTTATTTTGGGGACCCCAGAGCTGGATGCAGTACTGCAGGTGGGGTCTCACCAGAGCAGACTGGAGGAGCAAAATCCCCTCCCTCGACCTGCTGGTCACACTTCTTTTTGTGCAGCCCAGGACATGGCTGGCTTTCTGGGCTGCAGGTGCACATTGCTGGCTCATGTTGAGCTTCTCGTCCACCAACACCCACAAGTCCTTCTCCTCAGGGCTGCTCTCAATCCCTTCATCCCTCAGCCTCTATTAATACTAGAGAGTTGCCCTGACCCACATGCAGGACTTTGCACTTGGCCTTGTTGAACTTCGTGAGATTCGCATGGGCCCATCTCTCCAGCCTGTCCAGGTCCCTCTGGAAGGCATCCCTTCCCTCCAGCGTGTTGACCGTACCACACAGCTTGGTGTCGTCATCAAACTGCTGAGGGTGCACTCGATCCCACCATCCATGTCACCAACAAAGGTGTTAAACAGCGCTGGTCTTCATCCTCCTCAGACATTCCCCAAAATTAGTTCCTTATTATGAGAAATTTGACTGATAATAAATGCAGTGTTGTTTCTGCTCTGTTAGACCAAGGTAGTTCAGCAGAAAGAACTGTAAGCATTTCTGTTGTTCCCAGGTGTGACTGTAATGGAAGGAAAATTACCAGACAATAAGCTTATTGCTACTACTTTACAATGCAATCATTTTTGATATGTTCCAAAAAGTATGGATGTGGCTTGACTGAGGGTCATTGGGTGCCAGAATCAGAAGAAAGCCCATTTCCACAGTTCAGTGCTGGTGCAGGTTAGAACAGTTTTCAGGGGAGCCTTAATGCATGTCATCTATAGGCTATTCTGATGGCTTGAGAAAGTAAAGAGCAAAGATGACGCAAGCCATAGTTATCTTCCTTCAAATATAGGTACAGAAGAGATCTGAAGAGCCTTCAGATACATGTACAGAAAAAGTTTGTGAGATAAAGGATTTTTAAATTGCTTGCTCATGATCCAGTGCTTCTGGTTCTATTGAGCATAACCTTAAAATATGCTCTTATAATCAAAAGAATTCGATGGCTTTAAAGACTTTGCTAATAGAAAAGAGATGACAAGATATAAAAATAAGAAACTGGAATTGTACAGACCACACATGATAGGGACAAATAGAATGTGTGTTACAAACCGGGAACTAATTTTTGGGAATGACTGAGGAAGATGGAGACTTAGATTGAGACATAGAATTCTTCTGAGCAGCTCCATGGCTGATATATGGATATAGGTACCTGTATTTCTTTACCTCTGGGGCATTTATATCTGCATCTCTAAAGTATCTCAGATATCATACCTGAAGTGTATTAGAAATGCTAATTGAAAATAAGTTGCAAAATAGTAAGGACTACTAGTTCAGGAGATTTTTTTTTTTTTTATTCTAGCGGGCATTATGGTTGGAGAGAGGAGCAACCGCAACAAATTTTAATTAGTCTATTCATTATTTCCTACAGGTATTTTGAAAAATACAAAAGCTACACAAAAACCAAAGATAAGGTGTGTGATAGTCTTAACAAACTGGAAAAGGTGCTTAGACAATCTTTGTCTCAAATACCAATGTCTTATAAAGAAGCTTTGGAGCACTTAGAAGAAAGCAAGGTAAGAGAGGCAGTGAAGAACTTTTGAAAAGCTCATGCAAAACTGTGATGCAGCTATGCACACCATATGATATCATAGTAGAAGCTGTTAAATTCTTTATCCTGTATTTATGTATATATAAAAACACAGAATATATTTATATACCTACAAAAAGACCAGATTATAATAGGCCATGTACAATGAGTCCATCTTATTGCTGTAGAAATCAAATATTATCTGTGCTTAAGATAGCACAGTTACATTTCTGTTACATCCCTCCTTGCTTCTTTGCAGGACCAGGCCTGATCAGATTTCTAACATTGCTGTTGTTTTCCCTCAGAAGTGAAAATCAGAGAATTTCCAGTTTCCCCACCCAGGATCCTCTTGCTGCCTCCCCACCAGACCTCTGCTAGAATCAACCACTTTGCTCTTTTAGTACTCATCATATTACAGGGTTGTCTTTTTATATACCTGTAACTTCTGCTCATTTCTCTTCCCTTCTAAATAACCAGAAAGAAGTGAGAACAACCTAATTGCCTGGGCACACTGTTCTTCTGTTTGTTTTGTTTGTTCTATTTACCTCATCTTTCTCTGCAGTCTTAGCCAACAGAACTCTCTCATTACAACCGTATTTAACCACCTCAGTGGAGTGATTGCCATTTTATTACAGGATCCTAATCATGTTACTGAATGCTTCATTAACTTTACTGACTGTATTGTTTTATTTATTTACTTGTTTATTTTTCCTACAAGATTCTAGTCTCCAACATTGACTCGGCTGAAGATGATCTTGTGAAGCTGAGGCAGGTCTCTGGAGAGCTGATGAGATTATGCCGAAGTGACAGGGCGCTGGGCAGGATTGTAACAGTGCTGTGGGAAAATTGGCTGGGTTTGCTTGAGGTGGCCAAAGGGCTGGAAATTAACTGTGAGGAACTAAAGCAGGAATGGAAATTCATCAATGAAGAGGTGAGTTGCTCAAAAAAATGTAAGTTTTGGGGAATGTGGTAGGGAGGGGGCCCTCAGTAAAGTGGCATGTAAAGGGCTGAGATCAGTGCAGAACATCATTTCCCACCCACTGATCAGCCAGTTATCCCCAGCCTTTCTTGAACCTGGAATCAAAAATGATGGGGATATTTATAGTACAAATTCTCTGAACCCAGAACAACTCTGTGTGTGGTTATGTGCTTTGTTAGAGCAAGCTCAAATATTTTGGCATACTTCAGAGGTTCAAGCTCTCTGGCTGTGTAATTCCCAGTACTTAGTCATGCGTATGAGTACATGAATAATGTAACTTAAGGTGATGGAATAAAAAAGCACTTTATCTCATGCTTTGACATGTTGTTTACGTAGCTGGAACGAGAAACAATAATTCTTGATAAGCTCCAGGAAGAACAGCCAGAAAGTCTTAAAGAGAAAGAAAAGGCCACCAGAGAGGAACTGGTAGAACTACTAGATTTTGTGAACTCATTTGAGGAAAATGTCAACCAGCAACAGCTCCTCTTACTCTTACTTCTTCACCGAATAAGAAACATCCTGAATACATCTGAAAATTCTGAGGCAGAAGCTGCCCTTCCTGCCTTGTGTGAGATAAAGGCAATGCAGGATCGCTGTAAAAAGTAAGTGGTGTGAAATTTCTGTTGAAGATATGACATAGGACTACATACAAGCACAGCGTTTTATTGGGTATTAAAGAATATATGAAAGCTGAAATGCACTTAAAAAGGTAGTGAATGCTCTATTGGATCAGACCCATCCTCCATCTAACCCATCTGCTGGCTCCAGCATGGGCACTGGGAGACAGTAGTTAGGGAGAAGACCTGAGCCTGGCCATATCGTGTGTGGGCTGCAATTCATGTTCAAATGAAGAAGGAATCAGAAGGGATGGTGGTGGATTTTGGAGGCTCCCAAGCTCTTGTGAGCTTGAATTAAATGTGTCTGTCTTCCACTCTTACAAAATCAGACCTTATGCTTTTTGCAATGATGCAACTTTTGCCTTACTAAGTGAGGCACTGTTAAAAATTTGCCTCAAATAATTTTTGCAAATCTGTGATTGTACTTTCCCTTCTCCATACTGGCTTTTTGACATGGAATTCTTTGTGAATGTCTTCTGCTCTGCCAGCATCTTTGGTCTCTGAGAACCTGAACTCTGTTTGCTCTTTAAATATGCATGCTATCTGATTTGGTCAACCAAACATACTTTGTTTAGCAATACCTGAAGACTCTTTTTTGAAGAAATTGAGACAATAAAGGACAGAAGCTCAGAGATTTAGTTACAGAAAATAATACTAAAATACAGACAAATGCAGTTCTGGATATATAGTTAAAAATATCTGTATTAAGCATGCTCTTTGATTACTCCTACTTAGTGTAGAGTCTAACGCTTGATGTATTCGTGCTGGAAACCTTTCATAGGTTGTATGAAAAGACCAGAGACCATAAGGATTCTGTACAAGCTGAGATTCAAGAGAGGAACAAGATCACTGAAGAAATAAGTGCTGTAACAAATGCATTACAGAACGCTGCATCGGCATTGTCAGAAGATGCTGCTGGAAAGGCAGGACAACTGGAGGTTGGTAATGGCTCTGTTGTTGTGTGGGGACACTGGGAATATGTTCTCTTTTATGATGGGGCTTGAACTTGCTCCAAATAAAATTAGTGGCATGGTATATGCATATGCACATTGACTTAAAGAGAATGAATCTGGCTCAGCAGAATATGACTGGCCCTGCCATGTCCTTGGTTTGCATTCGTCTCCCTCTCCGTGGTCCAGTTAGCAGCCGTAGAAATCTTCCCTGGTTGCAGAGAGATTCACAAGCAGTTGCATGCCTTTTAGGAAGGACTGCTTAGTGTACATCCTGCACCTCTTCCCCCTCTACATACCTAGCCAGGGCAGCTTCAGGTGCTCTGGATTTGATGTTCCCACATCAGGGAGTTAACCTGGTAAATGCTTTTTAGAAATCAAGTTGTGATCAAGACCACAGTCTCCACCAGCAGCAACCAGCACTCTGCAGACATCTGGTCTATATATTTCTATCATTTCAGTATATTTTTGTTATCCTTCTTTGAAATCTAGACTTTATGAAATGTTATTATTCCTAACACTTCCTGAATGTGGGTTTATTTATTTATCATTTTAATTATATTTGTTTCAATTTAGTCTTATAATATTTATATTACTATCTTAATTTTTAAATCTTAATCAAAAATATTTTTAATTATTATTATCCTTTACCTATAGAACTTTGTAATTTATTTATTCTAGCCTACTAGGGTCCATTACAAATTTGGGCTCTCTTTCCTAAGTCTTGTACAAAAACTAGTTGGGGGACCCCTCCATGTATTTTCTTTAGAAGTTGGATGCTTTAAGCTGGCAAAGGGCTAGGAAAAGTACAGAAGCCAAAGACTGTGGTGGCAGATATGAGCATCTTCCGAGGGATTAGCACAAGAGAAATGTTATCTACATCTTTAGGAAGTTCTTAAAACCCATGAGCTAGCATTACTGCAGTGAAACCTTGTGGATTTGTCTGAAAGGGCTGGTTTTCTATTTAAAAATATTTAGAATTAGAATTTAGAGTTGACTCTACTCTTTTACTGAGTTTTTTCTGTCCAGGAGGAAATGTTACCACTGCAGGTGCGTGATGCCTGTACTTTCCCCTCACATAGAAACTGTGCGAGTCTGAGCACCTAAAACTCACCCAAAAGTGAGTTTAGACCTTGTTTCTGTTCCTGACAGCCATCGGCTCAAGCAAATGTTAGCAGCAATCCTGTCAAACGATTTCTTTGTAGCTGTATGTCACAGCTTGCCTGTTCCTTTTGAGACGATTCAGCTGAAAGGATTGAAAAATTCTTTAATTTTACCTTATGCAAACACCAGTAAGCTAAAATCTGCAGGGCAATTTCGTCCTTGCTTCCAAAGAAAACCTAGTTTCTATAAAATCTATAGCATTATTTGGGGCTCCATTGCATTTATTGAATGGGAATGCCTATTTCACTTACAGATGACAAATCTAGGTTAGTCGGGTGGCAAAGTTTTAACTCACCAACTTAGATGAATATGCAAATAGGAAGTTATATCATCTAGTCCCCTAGGAGAAAAAAAAAAGGGGCAGTTTTGAAAAGGAATCTACTTTCCAGCTAAATAATCTGGGAAATGTGAACATGCATTCATATACAGAAACCAGTTCGCAGAGACATGCTTTGTTTTGGAGACTGATGTTGTAACTGATTCTTTCAAATTCAAGTCCGGGAATCTATAAACTCCCATAAATGTTGGCATAATCTTAAATGGGCCATTTGACAACAACAGCCTTCTCTATGGTAGAATTAGGCACACAGCTGTTTCATGGGTTTGAGGTTTTTAATATGAGACCCAGTTGTCGTGGGATGACAGGAAATAAATCAATCTCAGACTCTTACATATTTCTTCTGTGCATTGTATTTGTGTGAGGGAAAAGATTCCCAAGTGAAAACTAGGATTTAATGGCTTACCATTACCCCCGATTGAAAAAGAAAAGGATGTTAATTTTAATGTCTTTCATTGCCTGGTAGGAGTGTTAGATCATTTTCCCCAATAACTTGAGTTAACATTTGAGTTTCTCAAACAGCTGAGCATTGGGAAAAGGAACTATAAAGCAAACAAACAGAACTTTCCAACTTGAAATTCTAGAAAACCTTCAAAACAAATGAGTTTCTTCATTCTTTCTGCAACAGGACTTAGATCAGATTTTATTTCTAGGCCACAGGCTGCAGACAGTTGTTCAAGTTTCTTTTATCTCATAAAACCTACATTCTTCATGCAGAACTGGAAACTACTGTTTTGAAAGGAGCCTGCTCTGCTGCTCTGCGCAATTGCCTGAAAGCAGACACTTCAGCTTGAAACCTGTTGCTTTTTGTGGCCTTTGTGTTGTTTATAATAATGAAGGAATGAACATTGGCTATTAAACGTCTTTCAAAGGGAAAATGCACTTTTGGCAAAAGAGAGAGTACAAAGGTTAACATTCACTCATAGGGGCACTTCAAATGATTACATTGCTATGGCCGTCAATAAACATCAGTGCGTCAGTTGCCTGACATGGAGTAGTATCAAGTTTAATTAATTCTTACAGATTGAAAAGCATCATTTGATTAAATGAGTGAGTATTTCTCAAAGTTAATTCACTTGCAGAGGTAGTCAGATTAGGTTTGATATCACAAAAACAACTTTTCCCAACCATAATCATGGTAGGAAATATAAACCATAGTATGTATGTATGTATAGATATAAACATATCTATGTATACACACATGCACTCAGTATGAACTAGGTAAAACTGTTGAAATTACTCTTAATTTTGTAGGAGGTTCAGAGTGTGATTGGTAAAGAAAGTCAAACTCTAAAGGATATCATGGAGAAACTCCGGATCAAGTATTCCGAAATGTACAAAATAGTACCTGCAGAGATCGAAACACAGTTGGAGGACTGCAAGAAGGTATTGCAAGACCTAGAAGACAAGGTAACCGTTGATGTAATTTTCATATTTACCTTTTTGTAATGTATAAGTAAGTACAGCAATATCTGATGATGTTCTAACTATAAATTTCAACTTGAAAAATTGATTATTTTCATTTTCCTCTCAGTGAAAATGTATGCATGAGGAAAGATTCCTCATGTTAACTGTCTCCTTTTAGAACAACCTTACAGTAAGCACTTTTTCTTTTCTGTTAAAAGACGACGTGGCAGAACCACTAGCAGTGAAGTCTTAGATATGATATGGATGCTGTCTTCTATCCAGTCTGATTCTTAAACTGAACGAGTGGTCAAAGTTGATTGGGAAGTTTGTAGAGCTTAACTGAGAAGATATTTTCAAAACTGAGTTAAAAGAGGACTTTGAAACTGGATTTTTTTTTTGTCTAATTTGCACAGATGGTAGGTTATCACAGTGTGGTTCTTTAGAGCATCCCTTGGGACATGGTTGCATTCCTTTAAAAGCAGGCAGGGAATTTAAATAACTAAAAAACATAGCCTTGGCTTTTTGCAGTGTTTTCTATCTATAGGGTCTGTAAACAGTAAACTAAAAGCACAATTAAAGGAAAATGGAGTAATGCTGCAAATTTGGGGTCAAATTTTAGCCTGGTATAATTATTATCATTGTTATATATTCATTTGTGTTATATTAAAAAGAAAAAAATCTTCCAGTTCTCTTATTTCAGAAATAATAATGTTTAATGCTAATTGTAAAGGCTAAATCTCAGTTAATTTGATAAAACTTCAAATTTTAATAAAATAATTTTGAAATCCAGTTACTTACTAGTTTCTTTCAGATTATTCATTCATTTTTATATGCCATTAAATATTTAGAGACATATTCATTACAGCTTATTAGTTTTAATTTGGTTAACATTGTAATTTCTGTTTCAAAATGGAACCAGTCTTTTCAGAACCAACAGCTGGATAGGAGAGGGAAGGAGAAGGGAAGTTAAACTGGATTTGTTCTTGGTTTTTTTTTTCTGTTGTTCACTGTTTCATTTACTGAGATAAAAGATTGTCCCAAATCCCAGCATTACATGTTGGAGTGAAAGAACTGGTCCTGGAAACTAGCTAACATTTGCTTTTCACATTTAGGTAGTGGGAAACAATATAAACTGTCTTGGAATTTTTTCAAATGCATTTGGGAAACAAAATAAATCCTCATGGAACTGGAGATCAATTTAGTTACATACTAGGAGATACCAGTATGTGTTAAATTGAATTAGCTTGTCATATTTTAATGGCATTCTGCTTTCTTCTAAATCTACTAACCTAAAAGTGAAAATAAATTGTACTTTTGATGCCATGCATTTTATGTGAAAAAGGTAATAAATTTATCTCAGTAAGAAGTCTTGTTATTAAAATCCTGCCCTACCGGTGACCAGAACATTGACAGATGCAGTGTTTTTTCTGAGGAAAGATATGAAGTCAGTGCTTGATCTGCTTTCTCATTTCCAACTGTGTTGCATCGCTCATACATATTTCTCTTCTATTTTGGAAATTGGTACTACAAACATCAATGATTTTGTCATGTTTGGTGTATTCCAGGTAGTAGTAATGGTCAAGTGTTTAGTGATTTCAGTCTTGAGTTTCTTTTTCCAAGGAGTCTTAGGCACTAAGTACAGACTGAACTTCACAGCTTTTTTGCATAAGCATGAGTATTTAAGAGGCGCACTGTAGTTCTTTTTGCTCTATGTTTATTTTTATTAATGCAATTTTATCAATACAATACCTTACTATGGGTATTATTATATTGGTCTGACATTACCTGTTGGAATCTATAAATAATAAATAATGTTAATAAAATTAAGAAATAAAGATGTATAAATAATTGATTAATGAAATAATTATCTTAATTCCTCTTCCCACAAAAAGGATAAAGTATTTCACTATGAGGAGCTTCAAACCAGAATAACTACTAAACTAGAAATCTTTTGCATCAATGCATAATAAAACTGTGCAAGGTGCATATGCCTCATAAATCCTAGGGCTGCAGCACGCAAAGAATTTACCATGATTTAATGATTTCCTGGTGCTTGGCTGACCCTAACAGCCAGCAGGGCTTAGTGAGAAAAGATGTCACTTTGGGCTAAGAGCAAGGACTTTCTCATTCCTTGCACTTCATCTAGTCCATAGTAACCTGGTACCTGACTGTGTCGCTCAGTTTTGTGCTCAGACAATTACTCAGCTTCAGCTTACTTGAGAGTTTTTCTCATTACATAGAAAATCAGGCCCTCCAGTGTACCGATTTTTCATTTCTGTGAAGTTCTGCAGACTAAAATTAAGTTCCACATACTTTATGGGGCTCAGAGCCTTTTATTTTAGTAATAAATCTCTACATTTATATTTAGAAATTCACTATACATTGATGCACTTCCATATTGCCTTATTTCTTACATGGAAGTACCAGCTGTCAGCTGAGACATAAAGGTGTCATTCCAGGTTTCTTACTGCATAAATCTACATGTGACCCTTTCCACCATGCAGTGTGATTAGCCTCTGGTACAGATTAGAACGGGGCAGCTGAAGCGAAGTACCCAGGGAGTTGTAGTGTTTTATTGTTTCTTCAGGGATTGCCTTTCTTGACCAGTCATTTTTAAATGAGAGGAAATTATTGAACAACATGTAAATGTTGACCCTGCTCACATTAATGCTTCTCCCTGCAAATGTAATTCCATTCCTGTGTTTATAAGTGACTCATCAAGAGAAACATAAAAAGAATTTGAATATTTTTGGTGAGATGGTGCACAGAAACAAGCAGATCTTTGTAATCTCCCCTATCGTTTTCTCTTTACTGTGACAGGTTAGCTTTGAAATCTTGCAGAGCTCTCCTCAGTATGTTCTGAAAAGAAAAGCAGAAACTATTAACAAGGGCCTTCAAGCTATTGAAAAGATGTTACAACAGAAGAGTGAAAACATTGCAAAAGCCAAAGAAGTTCAGAAGGTAATTTGCCAAAAAAATTTTGTGGGTGTTAAAAGATTTTTGGTTGCTTCTACAGAGCCTGCTTCAGCAGGCTGAAATGGCCCTGAAATGGCCCTCCATTCATTTTATGTCTGTGAAAGAAGTACAAGCAAGCATTTAGCTGGTGAATATTTACCAATTCTTTCTCACAGGAAAATGCACGGTTTTTTCAACTGTGAATCTCTCCAGTACATGCAGAGTGTTCTATTCTTGTCGTATCAGCTCCGACATCTTTGCAATTCCACATGCCCCACATGAAGAATAAATAACTCAGCTGTTATCTTTGAGCCCGACTTTATATTTCATTTCCCCTCTCTCCACATGCAGCAAATCTGGGATATGCTGGACCTTTGGCATTACAAACTCAATGAACTGGATGCAGAAGTGCATGATATAGTAGAGCAGGATTCCTGCCACGCACAGGAGTTGATGGATATCTTAGTGACCCCTCTTCAGCAGTACCAACAGGTCTCGCAACTTGCCGAGCGCAGAACTGCCATTTTAAACAAGGTAGATACAAATGTAAAAGTTTTTAAAAAAATCACATCTTATAAAAAGCAAAATAAAGGCTTTGCATCATTAAAGGCTTTCAAATGAATAAAGAGGCAAAAGCCTGCTGCATTAGCTTATTGTAGCTAAGAGTGGAGTAGCAAACATCGCCTCCAGCTGTTACCCCAAAGGACTGGCCCTGCACTGTGGTTGATGGGGGTTAGCATGGGGGAATTCAGGCCCCTGGATGGCGAATCAGATGGTTCTCTCTGACTCTGCTAATGGGCTATTTAGTCAAGTAACATTGCCAGATAAATCGCAACAATGCCCCCATGAAATGTAAGTACGTAAGCACCAAAATTACCTTTGATTAGAGGAGATTGCCTGAAATCATGAAACTGTTCCAGTAAAATTATGATCTTTGTTTCACCATACTAATTTAGGATAAGATAGGATAAGGATAGGATGAAATGGGATGGAATATTTTCAGTTGGAAGGGACCTACAATGATCACCTAGTCCAACTCCTTGACCACTTCAGGGCTGACCAAAAGTTAAAGCCTGTTATTAAGGGCGTTGTCCAAATGCCTCTTAAGCACTGACAGGTTTGGGGCATTGACCAGCTCTCTAGGAAGCCTGATCCAGTGTTTGACCACCCTCTCGGTAAACAAATACTTCCTAACGTCCAGTCTAAACCTCCCCTTGCGCAGCTTTGAACTGTTCCCACGCATCCTATCACTGGATACCAGGGAGAAGAGATCAGCAATTTAACTGACCTTGATGAAAATGCATACTGTTTTCTTTTAATCTTGTCCATAGATGTGTTTATCGTATACAGTGAATAGAAATGCATTTGCGCCTTTTAGTAAAATCCTGTCATTTCCTAGGCTGCCAACAGGATGGAAGAATATAATGAACTCTTGAAAAATTTGAAAGTTTGGATAGAAAACACCAGCTGCTTGTTAAGAGCAGATGTGCAAAATGACTTTGCAAAAAGCTTACACAAACATACTAATGACCTTCAGGTAAGTGTTAATGCAGATATATGGTCTTGTTAGAACTGGTTGCTCTGTACAGACACAATTTTGCATTCTTAAGTCTTCCTGACATACATAATTTACCATTTTCAGTAAATCTTTTAAGTGAGAAATAGTTATAGTTGACACTCATGAAATATAGATAGATACTTTTCGGTGTTGGACATATCTATCTTGTGAAAGTGCTGAACTGTAGGATATATATCTTCCAAAAATGTGTGATTGTCTTCTGTTACCCTACTGTGTGGCTATAATAATTTTTACTGCGTGAATATGTATGGTTCTTTCTGTATTGTGTGTACGTGATCCAAAAGGGATAAAGTAGTATTTTGATGTTGGTGTGTTACATGGAAACTTTGAAGTGAATTGTGATTTGGAAGGCAGTTCTCACTGTATCTTGAAGGTAATTCTGATTGGTAATTTCAAGAATCAAATATTTGTAGTATTACAGGGAAGATCAGGGTCAGGCAAGTGCCAAGAGCATTTCTGGCAATTTTGTGTTTGAAATTTGAGTTTTCTATATGTCTAGTCGTTGCCTTAGGCCAAGAGAGAAAGTTGGTGCTCTGAACATAGATTTGTGTATTAAAACTAATAAGAATTCCTTACAAGAAGTAGCTGACTGTTCTGGTTTGATATGTTACAAAGCAGATAGCCATAATGGGCAGATGTGATTTCCAAAATCTGTGAACATTTTTGTTTCAAAAGCTTATTGTCTCCTGTGTTTGTGGTTTGGAGTGTTTTTATGTCTTCTGGGCTGGGAAACTAGTGGACTTGGAAATGCACCCAAGGCTTGCATTAGAGTTGAGACATGCGTTCAGTCCTTTCCTTCAGTGGATCACATGCATTTCTTGCAACCCTCACTGTTCTTCATAAAGACATTTGCTGCAATTAATCCAAAAGCTCATACAGTTAGCTGCAGGAGATAAGAAGAATCTTCCCATCATGCACAACTGGCCAGATATTTTCTGGAGCATTTTGTTACATCTGTTGTCTGAGATCTCTGTGAAACTTTCATCTTCACCATTGGTGGACCAAACTAAGCTCTTATTTTGTCTCCAGATGGCTTTGGAAGACTCAGAGCAAAAGCAAAATCTTCTACACAGTGTTTACTTGGAGCTGGAGGAGCTAACACCAGTCTTTGAAACAGACAATGTAATGCAGCAGCTCAGTGAAATAGATGATCAAGTAGCAACTTTACAGCATGAGATAGCAGAGATTCTTCCACAGATCCAGCATGTGGCTGATGTAAGTTTGGGTGATCTATAAGTGCCTTTTATCAGAGCTTCATCATATGGTATGAAATATAGCTTAAGTTGCCTGCATAGAAAAAAGGTGTGCTGGTTTTAGTAGGTGTGCCAAGTGAGGAAATTAATTCTTTGGAAACAAACCATCAGAAGGTGTTTGGTATCTAATCAAGTTGTAAAGTTCAGGAGTATTGATGAAACTCCTTGTTTAGGAGGAGAAATACAGGGCTTGCAGACTGGCAAATTAGAAGGGCTTATCTTGCTGGAGGGCAGGATTCCTATTCGGAGGCACCTGGACAGGCTAGAGAAATGGGCTGACGGAAACCTCATGAAGTTCAACAGAGGCAAATGCAAAGTCCTGCACCCAGGAGGGAACATGTCCAAATACCAACACAGGCTGGGGGCCAACCAGCTGGAAGGCAGCTTTGCTGAAAGGGCTGGTGGTCCTGGTGGACGAGTTGATCATGACACAGCAGCACGGCCTCGCAACAAGAAGACTAACAGCATCCTGGGCTGCCTGAGCAGAAGTGTAGCCAGGAGGTCCATGGGAGCTGTGCCCAGTTTTAGGTTTCCCAGTGTAAAAAAGACATAGACATACCTGCAGCGAGTCCAGGAAGGACACCAAGGTGGTCAGGGGGCTGTAGCACAAGATGGAGGAGGAAAGGCTGACAAACTTGGGTCAGCCTGGAGAAGAGACAGCTCGGGGGTGGGAGAGGTGGGAATTATTACTGTCTACTGCCACATCATGGGATACTATAGACAAGATAGAGCCAGGCTCTTCTTGAGGTGTGCAAAGAAAAGATGAGCAGCAACAGACCCAAATTATAACAAAGGAAATTCCATCTACATATCAGGAAGGATTTTTTTTTTTTCTGTGAGATTGGTCAAACACTAGATCGGGGCCAAAAGTGGGGGGTAAAATCCCCATCACAGGAGATACCCAAATCTCAACAGGATCAGGCCCCAAACAACCTGCTCTGACAGGCACCAAAGATCTCCCAAGGTCCCTTCCAACCTAATTTATTCTGTGACTCTGTCTTCATGAGAGTTCACAAACAGCTGTACTGTATGTGGATCCATTTTTCGTCTGACATAAGACTCTTCATATAAGAAGCTGCAACAGTCTAATTAGAGCAGTTTCCTATGCAGATAACTGTCACCACTGGAAAAGTGTGTTGTCTCTACTGGTAATTTATAATGTGACTTTTCAAGGATATTTCAATTCTGTATTCAGGGTTTAAAACAGACCAGGAGACCTTAGATACTTAATTCCTCCAGAAGTTATGATGATATGTAATTTATAATAACTAGCCTTTTGATTGGTAGCATCCATTAACATATCCTGCATATGCTGCACTTGTTTTTCAGTATTTGTTTTTTAAATTTAAATGAAAGGCAGAAATGCAAGCTGGCTTTCCTATTTGTACTATCTACAAATACTCTTTTTATTCCCAAAATCTAGGAATTGGATGCCATTGAATCTCATGTGAAAGTGTTTGAGAAGGACATTGCCAAAATGAAGACAATCCTGTCATCAGAAGATCTGTTAGAATTTTCCCTTAAAGACCAACTTAAACATGGACAGGTCTGTGAAAACTCCTATACAGGCTTTTTTCCCTATATATTTATGTGTAATTTGGCATAAATATACTTTCACAAGCATAAGGCTGTTTTGTGACTGCAAACTGCCATAAACAAGTTTTTAGTATATGACTTTGAAACGTTAGTATCACACAAATTCTGACTCTTGGATAGAAGATTGAAAGTGTTATTTCAGTCATGATTTTGGCTACACGTTTCTACAGTAGCAAGCAGTGCAATCCAAGAGGACCACATTGCCAGGGCAAAACAGTTGGTGCAGAGGACCTGATATCTGTGTTGTATCCGTCTTGGGGGCTTACCTTGGACTGATCCTGTAGAACGAACATCTGTTAGTGGCTGGGTGTCTTCAGAGGCTCTCTGGAGAGTATTTTCTACTTTAGTTTCATTTGAAAGGAATCCAGTTTGCATGGTCCAAGACAGCTGCTCAGTGGAAACGCTAAGGTGAGGCTGCTGTGAGATGTCTTCAGGAAGCACAGTCATGGTTTGAACAAAAACATTTGAAATTAAAGCACTATTGAGAACATGCCCATAGAGTATGTAACTTAAGCACATGTTGTCAGACATACCTGCCATATTTGAGTGTCTCCATTTTTGGAAAGTTTATGGCCTGACTTTCAGAGACACTTGCTGCATATCACTCTTCTTAGCATCAAACAGTAAGTAAACTGAAAGTCTGAAAATCAGGCCCTATTTTTCCAAAAATGGAGGCAAAATTTAGCAGATGTTTCTGGAAACGTAGGCTGGAATGACTTACCATAAAACCGTTTCATCGTGCAGGGACTTCATTGCAAAGATACCTTGGCCAGATGATTTTCCTTTCTCTACTTGAGTGAAGTAAAGCAAAGCATTATGGTATCTTTTCTTTTATACCAAATGCAGTCCACATTGTTAGCTGACTGAAATGCAGAACACACGGGTTCAGTTTCAGGGGAGGGATAAAAATGTCATCGTACCTCTTATAGCTGTGTTACCCAGAGAACAATTTTGTAATGGCTACTTTATATGGAAAAACTAAAGTAATATTTCTTCTGGAAAAGAATATTCACTTACTTCCTTATTTTAAACTGAAGCCTGGATAGTACGCTAATTACAAAAAATTCCTGATACAGGCTGCTTATGAATGAGAGACTAAGCCTTTCTATTTCAACTAGGGCCTTTAAAAATGAAAACTTGAGAAGGAATCTAACAAAAATATTAGTAATTAAAAGACCCAGAGGTGGTTTGTATTATTTTTTTCTGATGTTCCCAGCTGAATGAAATCTCAGTAGGATTTCATATTTCTTTAGGAGAGCCAAGAAATTGTGAGTTGGTATTGCCATTCTGTCTTTCCTAAGCTGATCACTGAGCCTTCCATAAAACGTGTATTGTGGTATGACACTGCACATTTTTGTTCATGCAAAAGCGATAAAAGTGATTGTAAACTGTGCATCTGCTCGGGGTGTTGTGAGTTGAAATGCTGTTTTTGACAGGAAAGCCACCTTCAGAGGTTTGTCCTGGCTTCCATCCCAGTTCATTATCTCAGCTGTGTTGATAAGACTGTTTATAGGACCATCATAAAATGGCTAGCTTTAACATAGGACATTGCATGGCTGGTTTGCAGCACAAAAAAAGAAAAACCAGAGTTGGCTAGAGTGACATCAAAGAGTTTGCACCAGTTTTTTAACTGTCTTCACTGACAAAGATGCACTACTTTGAAATGACACACTTAGAAATAGTAATTAATCTGAATGTGACCCTTTTTTTTTGTCACTGTGCAAACTTTATGTACAGAAAAAGCAGAATTGCAAATGTAAGTTGTATCTTCCTTTTGCTGTAGATAACCTCACCGTTGATTTCCACTTATTTGTTCCAAGATTAAAATATTCTTCTTCTTAAATGGGAAACTCACCAAAGAGAACTTTTGGACATCGTGACAGTAGTATAAATTTTCAGTGTTGATTTTTCCAACTCAGTATCACGTCCATCATCTATCTTGTATCCTCATAGGTTATACTTGACCATGTTGGTCCTATGCAGAAGACCATTGCTCATATACTGTCCTACGAAGAAGCACTTCAGCTACCAGGGGTGAAAATGCAACCTTTCTCAGTCTTCCAAAGAGCAAGACAACTCTTGAGAGAATTGAAGAAATTAGAAAAAATTACTAAGGAACAAAATGACCTATTGGAGGTAATTGATGATTTATTTTTTTTTTACTGTCACCTAAACCACCTTTATTTTACAATAATTTTGATCACTGGACAATATTGGATTTACAGACATATAGTACATCTATATGTCTTCTCTGTAATGGTTTGAGGATTTTTTTTTTTTATTCTGGTTTTTTTCCCTGTGTACTTTGTTACTACAACAAGGCACACTGGATAGTCTTAAAATTCCTTTCAGTTTTCCAATTCAGTCACAACTGACACCATATGTTTTAGCATATTGTAGAAGAAATGAGGGCCCTAGTGTCTTATGACTCAGGTTTGCACAACTGATGATTGAAGTCCAGTGTTAGATGCAGGTGCTCACATCTGCAACGTTCAAGTCCTTAAGCTTATTTTCAATGTGAAAATTCTTTGTTGACAGCCATTAGATAGAAATTGCTAACAATTAATAGCAGAAAGTCTTTTACTAACTATGATCTTCCCAAATCAGTGAGCCAGGAAAGTGACCACTTTCTACCACTGTCACTTGGTCAATTCATTGTTTTGAGGCAGGCCATCTCCTGCCCTCAGAAGGTCTCATGCAAGGACATGTCTAAGTGAAGATGCGACAGGGATCTTGGAGATGCTGTTGGCCAGAGCAGGTTTGGTAGCAGAAATGATGTAACAGCATCAGTGTGACACACAGCTGTTAGGAGAAGGCATTGCTGGGGGGGACAGCAGGCACTAACTCATGGGCAGTAAGGGTTATGAAAGAGCTATGCTGGCTCCAAACCTGAAGCAGTACTCTGCAGCACTTCACTGAGTGATGTGGTTGTACCAGCTCTGGGAGGTTTTAATCCAGGGATATTTGCATCATGCTCCATTGCCCAGGGTAGGTATACTTGGAGGCAATCTGGAGTTTGGTTATGCATGTTCCCATGTCAGCAGAGGTGTGAAAATTCTCATGTGATCCATCCATTTCTCAGCAGGATGATAGCAGCACCTAGAAAAATCATAGAGTATTTTTGCTGATTTGGTTTTCCAAACCTCTTACAGTAAAGCAGAATGCTTTAGAACATCTGACTTCTTACTGGGCATTTTGGAGGCCAGGCAGACAAAAGTGGCAGCTAAAACATGAATGTCCATCTTTGATTTTCAGTTTGTGAAATTAAGAGAACCACACCAAGAGAAAAACTCAAACATGGTACATGATTAATGCATGCTTGGAGTTCAGAAAAAAGCAATGACTATGTGAGATCTGTATGATCTCCATGATGGTTTTTTTCAGTGCATACAATTTCTTATGCGTGAAAAATGGATGTGGTAAAATATACCTTTTTCAGAGAGTTATCAGATGAAATACTCGAGAATGTTCAAAACACTTAGAAACCATCAGAAACAGAGTGCTTTGCAATTATAAAGTGTTATCATGAGACTTCTAACTGGTTTATGTGGAGCATTAGGTCAAGGTTTAGACTTTTCTCCTTTTTGAAACAGCTGTAACCTGGTTTTGCTCCGCATTTGCCTTTGTCTTATAGGCATCCAACAATCTGTAGCTGAGTGAAATTTCTTTGTGAGAAAACAGATTGGAAAAATTGCAATTCTTGGCAGCTAGGATATCAAACTGTGCAAAAAAAAAAAAAATATTTTCCAGTCCTTTTGAATGGGTTGAAAGCAGCAGTACTACAATACAAGTCTAGCACCAGCTAAGACATAACAAAGGATAAAGCTATGAAAGGATGGCATTTTGAGTGCTGCATTAGAAAGGCAGTAAGTATCCTGATAGATAGGAAAGCAAATGAGAGGCAAGCTTCCTGTACAAATACATATAAAGTTATTTTTTTTCCTGAGAATCAGTTCTGAAATTTTAGTGTTTGGATGCATTTGGCCATATTTTGCTATCAGTGATGCAATAGGATATTGCACTAATAACTTCTGTAATATTAAGTTGCAGTGTAACACCTGAAAAAGTATAACAGAAACAAAACCTGTAATAGTGTAAATACTTTGGGGCAAGATTTTAGGTGACTCAGATCTGTGTTGAATGTTGCCCGCTGTTTTTTTATTATGGCCTGTCAAGCACTACACCTATCACTACCTAAGTAACATCATCAGGAAGAGGAGCTGGAAGCTACAGCTGCTTCTACTGGTTTTCTGTGCAAGAGAGCAGCAGTATTTGCATATTTGATGATTTACTGTGCTTATGTTTAGTAAGCTCGTCCATTACAAATACAATGCCTGCCTGCACTTACACTACAGCAGGTGGGCCTTTTCCATGGGTAAGTCTTCTAGCATTGCCACAATATGAAAAGTAAAGAGCAAACGTTAAGCAGGAAATAACTTGGAAGAGAAGCAACACTTCTAGGGAGAGACTCAGTCCCACAGATAGGGCATGATTTAGCTTACACTAGGAAAAGGATAAAATAAGATTTTTTTTGCCCCTCAGTGGAAGGCAGGGAACAGCTGAGTTATCTTCAGGCAAGGGCCTATAGTCACATATTGGCCTATGACAGAAGACACTGAAGTCTGTATACAAAATATTCATATTCTTTAGTTAGTCAAGGAAATTTACCTGTTACTAAACAGTCCTATTCATGTGGAAGTGAAGGTATGGGTAAGAGAATCTCCCTTTTAGGGGGACTTCTAGCTTTTCATTAAAACTGAGCAGGAGAAGACCTACTCTTTTTTTTCCCCTCCTCTGATTGTTTAGCTATGACATTAAGATTATAGGCCACAATTAAATATCTTCCTCTCAATTTGGCTTCTTTTTTTTTTTTTTTTTTCATGGGGAAAATATCATGAAATCATGACAGGTTGTGGCTGACAAACATAAACAATGCGTGTAGGGAGACTGCAGATTTCTACCCAAACAGCAAAGCATGGGGTTTGATGAGATTTTGCTATCACTGTCTAATAAGTAAAAGTGAGTTTGGCTGTTTATAACATCTAATACGTTTTCCTATAAGGAAAGAGGAAGCTCACACAAAGTGGAAATACTTATCATTTTTATAGGAAGCATTCAAATTGTCTTAGAGGCTTATCCTCTGAGCTGCAGCGTCTGCCTGGTGTACAGTACAGTTCATTTTTGGTCAGTGCAGAACTAGCTGGCAGTAAAGACCTGAGCACCAGTAAAAACTAGGTAGGCTTTCTGACTTGATACGAAACACTGTAATTTCTCTTTTTTTTTTCCCTTCAACCTGTTCTAAATTGTAGTGAATGTGATTAAATATGCTCCATTTTCATCTTATAGCCAAACTCATAGCTCTACTCTGGAGTAAGCAAAGATGTGCTCCTAGACAGAATACCCCACCACACTTTGACTTATGGATAGAGCAGTTAGTTTGTCTTTAGCAAGTGAATAATTAACTTAGAATAGGATTGTGCAAAGTTGTCAGAACAAACACAGTTTCTTTTACATTTAGCTACAGATGGATGCAAAGGAGGCTTCAGTACGTTTGTTGCATTACTGATTAGTTTCTTTCTGTACTACTTCATTCAAAATTATTTATGAGGATTACTATTTCACAGGAAGCTCTAAAGGAAACAGAAGAATGCGAACAAGAAATTGAAAAGTTGAAACAATTCTTAAAGAACCACTTGGTTGAAATATCACATGAAGGTCAACCACTGGCTCAGAAGACTCATTGTCCAGAGGTGGGTTTCACTGTTTTCTCTCTCATGTCTGTTACTTGTCCTGACTAACACTAATCATGACTCTGCAGAGCACGGAGAAATAGCGCTGTGCTTCCCCTCGTCGCCACAGGCAAGCAGGCAATTGAATGCCATAGCGTGACTATGCATACGTAAGTTGACACATGCAAAGAGATATTACAATTAATATTAGTTTGCAAGTTGGGTATATCTTTCATAGTATACTCCTTACTGACTTTGATGTGTCATTTGTACCTTTATCAACTGCTAAGGAAAATTTAGAGTGCTGTTTTCATGACAGCTGACAGCTGTTCTGGTGAAACAATGTGCCGCGCTGATAGCTTGCCTGTGCCCAGCAGCCTGCTAATGTTGCTGAGGCAGCAGCTTGGGATAGTGCATCAGGAGAGAACTGAGTCCATTTCTGATTTACTGACCACATAATGGTACTTTGGGTGATTCTGGTTAGGATTAGATTCTTTAGACTCCTTTCCTCGTCCTCACTGCCACACTGTGTTTTCATCAACTGATAAACATGCATTGCTTTTCTCCCTGCAGCTGACTGCTTTCTGTAATGGATTAATTGACTATTTAATGCAAAAATAAGATGTGTTCTAAGGACAGCACTGCAGAAGTCAGGAAATGACTAAGTGTAATAACTGTTTGTAAAGTGCCTCTGAAATGCTCAGCATTTTGCAGTCAGTTGCAATGAAGTTAATACACATACATTGTACTTGCCTAATAACTTGGTAGGCTCCGAAGTACAGAGCTGCTCTGTTTTCAGGTGGTTGGATGTTGGAGGCTTGATGCTAGTACTAAGCATGACTCATTTCCTGATTCTTACTTGTTTTTGTCTTTGAGTGTAGGACTTTCTGTTTTAGAAGAAAACCTGCTTCATAATTGTAGCATTTGGTGAATAGAAGTGGGCAATGGAATTGCCTGTCTTATGGAGGGGCTTCAGATGAAGAAGCAATGTTGAAGATTTGGTTTCTGAGGAGGTTTTTGGCTAGTTAAGTTTGCAAAGCAGTAGCTGATAAATGTATGCTGTAAAGTCTCCTCCTGCAATGAAACAAATAGAAATCCTGTTCTTAGTGGACATTTATAAAAATATGCCAAATTATCACGGATGGCTGTTTCTTCATTCCAATGACTTTTTCTTTCCTCTACTTTTGGAAGATTTTACCTTTTGGTTTTGAGTGTACAAAAGGAAAAAACATCCTTTTCTGAGTGGAGTTCCTATGTCCTTTGAAAATTTGCTGGGGTTCCTGCCTCCACCTTCGCCATCATGCAGCCACACTGGTGTTAGAAGAAGCTGTAGTCGAGACAGAACCAGCAGTCTTATTGCTTTCATCTGTCACAGATTTTTACTTGCATAGCATTATTCACACCATTAGAGAGCACGGTGTGGAATCAGTGCTGTTATTATTTCAAGCCTAGCATCAAAGCTTGCTCTGATGGACTGAGCCCAGCGTGCAATGGGATATATAACCACGTTTCAATTTTCCGAACAAGCAACAATGCTTCAAAGAGCTTTAGCACTTTCAGTAATGAAGTCAGTGGGACATTTTATTTGTTGCCCTGTCTTACTCTGCTATTTGTTGCACTTTTTTTGCTCACCTGGAAACTAGGTGGTAAGGAAAGGCACTAGCAGTAAGCTCTCAGGGCAAAACATCAGTGAGAGCAATAGTCGTGGCCAGGGAGGAGACCAAGACAGATTTCTTTCCCCTCTTTATTATTGCAGAGTTACTTGGGTTATTGTTTAATCCCTGCAGAACATTAAATATTTTCCTTGCATTTTGTTGGGGGCCATTGCTCCCAATATGACATTCAAAGACATGGGATAGTTTTGTCCCTAGCCATGTCACTAAAACCCACCAAATGGTTTTGTGTTTCCTTCTTTTAGGCCAGCTTAAGCAAAGACGACTCAGCCCAGAGCCACCCTTATTGCTGTCTTTGCCCTAACCAAGGCTATCCCAAGTGTTTTGTGTCAGGTTTCCAGAGACGGTAGTTGGAAGTAACATCACCTGCTCTGACACACAGAGTAATGTCACCCAGCTGCATTCCCTCTGTCCTGAAGGAAACTCGTATTGCCATGGCTATGCAGGACCTAGTTACAATTAGTTGTCCAGCCTTTCACATTTCCTTCCAGACTACCAACTTCTGCATTACAGGCAGGAAGTGCTGTCCTGAGCTGAATCTGTTGCTGCTGTTTTGCATGTGTCTGGACATCTCCTGCAGTGGCAATGGGCAACTGTCCCAATGCCCTGAAAAAGGAAAAAGGGCAAATAGCCCCAGTCTCAGTAAGATGCATCAATGGTATTATCTGTTACATTACTGTTTGGTTAAGTAAGAAAAATGGATGCTTACAGATGTTGTTACTCCTTAGGGAGAAATGGAAGCTGTAAAAGAAGAAATCATAAAGCTGTGCCAAAGAAAGGAAGATACCCTTACCGGGATGAAAAATTCAATGTCTGAGCTTCGCCAGCGCTTACAGCAAGAGGTGCCTGAATCAGGAGATGAACCCACAGCCTCTGTATTAACACAGAGTGATTTGATTGGGACTGATGTTTCTGGTCAGCAGGTAAGCGGAGCAGCACGTTGTGATCACTTACCCAAGAGCCGAAGAGGGAAGGTAAATCACTCTCCTTCCTCCAGGAGGAGTGGCATGTGAGAGAGGAGCACCCCTGCAGCTGTGAATCAATACTACTTCTCCTCCCCTTTGTGCTTCCGAATGGTCCCAGGAGGACTGAGTATGATGCGTGTCTAGGAGAAGGCAGGAGAGGTGTGCCTCTGGTTATTTTTTAGCATAAGCAGATTCAACATGAAGTTTGCATCAAGCAATCAACAGCAAAATGCTCAACGTGTAGTTTTGTGATAATCAGTTGTTCTGGGATTTTCGATAAATTGTTTTCATGGAACAAAATGAAATTTGTCCCAATTTTAGCTGTGATGTTGAAACATTACAGCGTAGGGAAAAGTCCCAATTTATAGTACCTATAGCTTTCAATTACTTTAATGTAAGGTGGCAGATGTTCAGTGCTTCTCTAAAAGTGGACCCCAGGTGGTAACTTCCCTTTGGTTTACAGGCAGAAGAGGCTTTACTGTTTTTGTGATGAATAATTGGACTGTCTCTTTCTGTGCGTTTTTGTAGTTGAAAAAAAGAGGAATGATGTTTCTTCTACCTTCCTTAGATGAAGAGTCAGAAGACAGTTCTTTCCACAGCAAGGTGAGTTCAGTATGTATCTTCTATATACAGCTGTGTATGTAAGATACAGGATTTGGGTACAGGACAAATTATGAAGAATGTGTAAATCCAAAACACTTCAGAACGAATTGAAATATCTCTTATCACTCCAGGATGCTAAGAAACTGTACTTGAGCCAGCCTACCAATATTACAATACCAGTATTACACAGCACCTCATTCTATGATGTGTGATCCTGCTTTTGGTGGGATTGTTTATACAGTAATAACCCCTTTATGGAAGAGTTAGTGGCAAAATAAGGGCCTAAATGCCAGGGTTTATATGTGGGGGTGGGGTTCAGACAGAATTAGACAACCTCTGAAGTGCTAAAACTTAGAAGAAACAACCAAAATTATTTGTAAGTTTGAACTTAAGAAAAAAAGGCCATGATCAGACTATTGGGAATGAAGTGAAGATAGGAGAGATTTCTGGGAGAATGGGAGAAACTGGGAGACATTGCTCAACAGCTTGCTCTGAGTCTGGGGAGTCTGAATGCCCAGGTGAACTGCAGAGGAGCAAAACTGGGAGTAAAGTTTCATGATAAAGTTAATAGTTTTTGGAAAAAGAAAAAAAATAAAAATCCACTCTCCTGCAGCCTAAGGACTAAACGAGATGTATTCAAATGAAATTAGGAATGTGCAGAAGGTGCAGTTTTCTTTACATACAGGACTTTTTAGGGGACAGGACAGGAGAAAGATTGTTTCTTGGTTTTGGTTTTGTTTTTTTTTTAATTAGTGTGAAAAAATGAGGATACTCTGAGGTCTCTAGAGAAAACCCTCAGTGTCATCCAGCTGCCATTCATCTTGGAGCCAAGCTATAGAGCAAGGGAAGAGATGGGATTTGGGAAACATGATAAAGATAGATAAACAAGGCAGAAATAAAGCAAAGTGTTACTAAAGGTTTGCAGTAATTTACATTGCCTCAGGGAGTATCTGAGCTTCCTGTTCACAAGCTAATGCTGAGCTGTACTGCTTTCAAAGGGAAGTACGGCCACAGAGAAAGATGCAAGCTTTTGGCCTTCAGAAGGAGACGATGAAAGGCACAAGGAAGACAGTGCAACCTCCTGGTCTTCTGGTACCTTGTCGGACGGCATCATTCAGGTAACGCGCTCAGATTTATCTCCATGGGGATGGGAAATCATCTTTGTGGAAAAGATCTGCACAAGTCCTAGGTATTGCTGAAGTCTGCAAAGCAAGAGAACTGTAGAAATGCAGGACATGATGGCCTTATTCACATCCTCCATATCACCCTAAATCTTGCCATTTAAAATCTCTTTTCCTGTTGCACATATTGGTTGGACTCAGCGACCTTAAGAATTTTTTCCAACCTAAATGAATCTATGATTCTATATTAATTTCTTCTAGCCTGACAAAAACTCCAAAGATAGAAAAGCACATTTGGTAGTAGCAATTTGTTTCACTAATTCCTGGAAAGGCTGTAAAATGTGCATTTTTTTGGAGGATGATTTGTGGAAGAGGTTCTCCTTGTACATGAGAAGATGAGCATCTAAGACACCCAATCGGCTACCATTTTGGTGGCATTCTGCTCTGTTTTTCATGGATGTCTCAAGAATGTTGTGATAGCTGCAGTTGTTAGTTTCTGTTGTATATCAATGTTACAGGCAAGAGAACTTCTGTCTGTGAATACTCTTGGAACAGGACCACTATGGGTTGAGTGGCTGCTGCCCTTTGAGGCTTCTCTAGCACAAGGCAATGATGATAGAAATATTTCCAGTGTTGCCTCTCTGTCTACAGGATGCTGATGAGATAATGCAATCACACAGTAAACGTGGTGAGGAAACATCTATGCAAATGTTGCAGAGCACTGAAGGCCCAGGAACAGGTGACGGCAGCCAGGCTATGGTGAGTTTGAAGGCCTGAAGTAGGCTGAACAAGGTGAACTTCTGAGCTCATTTTGTAACCTACCTAGTGGGCAGTAGCCCTATTTCATTATGGTTATGCTACTGGAGTTTGTTTCAGTATTTATGATATGGTAGGATATCTATGTTGGTAGGATACCTACCCCTATGTTGTGGGCCTCTTCACATTGCTTTAATAAATATGTTTTGATTTGCTCGTTGAAAATGCAATTTGCTAGGGAACAAAAGGGGGTATTTTCAGGAAGTAAGATGCTGGCATTCTTACAGGAATGAATGGAGGGGTTCAAGTGATGTAAACATACATCAACTATGAGATTTTTAAGTGGCAGTTAAAGGAGAAATTAAGGAGATTGATACTCCTATATGACGCTGCTTTGTGGAAAGTATGCACAGGCGAAGGGAGGAATGGGTGGCAGCCTATAGGTTATATACAAAAGAGCGTATAGAGACAGACATGAGTGCTCCAGGAAGGCCAGGAGCAGCAAACTGGCAGCAGAGCAGCCCCAGCTTTTCCTGGGTTTAGAGCATGAAAACAGACAGAATCCATCATTGCCTGGGGCAGGAGCAGGCCTCCAGGTCACTTTGTCTCCCATTCCCCCGACTCCTTCCATCATGCTTAACCTTTAATTTATAGTTAAAAAACCATAGCAAACTATTAAAACCCAGCCAGCAGCACAATACGGTCTCAAGTTGTGTCATGTTCTCAAGTTACGTCAGGGGAGGTTTAGATTAGATATTAGGAAAAATTTCTTCACCAAAAGAGTGGTCAGGCATTGGAACAGGCTGCCCAGAGAGGTCGTAGAATCACCATCCCTAGAGGTGTTCAGAAAACATGTAGACGCGGAACTTTGGGACATGGTTTAGTAGACGTGGTGATGTTGGGTCAATGATTGAACTTGATGATCTTAGAGGTCTTTTCCTACCTTAAGATTCTATGATGATTCTATATATTCTCCATTGGTATTACAGAAATAGCCTCATGTGAGTGTATTATGTCTAACGTAATTGTACGTTTGATCTCTCTGTGATTTTTCTCTCTGCTACACTGTCATGCTGTCGATCTCTGCCTGTGCAGGACATACCTAAGCTCCCTTTTGAGCTGCAGGAGATGCAGTCACTGCAGCACCCAAGCACAGCGAGCAGTTCAGCTGAGTTCACACTACGTGTCTGTGTTAGGCTGAGCTGAACCCCTGGCTGCACTGAGCAAGCCTCCGTTGAGGATAATGGGAATTTAGACACCTGTATCCAAGAGAATTAACATCTGGCTGAACCTTTTGGGTTTCCAGGAGCCTTAGAAGACAACATACGCCCTCCTGGCACCTCTGTGTGCCATCGCTGTGTTTTGTCAGCATCATGCCTTCATGGGCACCCACAGCTTGTTGCACCCAGTGATAGAAAAGTTCAGTGGAGTGGTTTCTTGAGCCAGACACAGCGACTCTGTGGTCAGACTGTGAGCCAGGGTCCTTCTCTGCTCAAGCAGACAGGTGTTTTAGAGAAAGCCTCCTTTCTCAAACCATACCAGACAGCTTTTTTGCTTGCAACATCTTTTCCACTTCACTGTTTTGCTACTCTGTGACATTTCCATATGCTACACAACTCCCTGTAGGGAGTGATTTTTTTTTTTTTATTTTATTTTGTTAAATGATTTGTTTACAAGATCAATTACTATTTGGAGACAGGAAGACATTTATGTTTATAAATGGTGAATTTATTTGTTTTCCCTAGAGATGTGTGTATGTGTAGAGATTTATGAAGTTGATTATATTTATGTTCTCCATTTAGAGCTTAACTGCATGCTAAAATTAAATAATTCCTACTATCTTAGTGATTGTTAAATGATACCATTTCTTCCCTCTGGCATGTTGTCCCTCCCATGCAACCACACCTGCTTCCAAATTCAGTTATAGCAGCATAAAACACAATTTAGGATTCAGAAAAAACATTAGAATTAGTGAATAAGGAAGAAAAGACACGGTATAGTTGTAGATGACTCCCTTCTGAGGAGAACAGAGGGTCCAATATGCTGGACAGACTCTCGTCTTAGGGAAGTCTGCTGCCTCCCTGGAGGCCAGGTTAAGGACATCACGTGGAAACTTCCGAGCCTGATATGGGCCTTGGACTATTACCCATTATTGCTCTTCCATGTGGGTGGCGATGAAGCCGCAACATGTAGTTGAAGGGCAATCAAAAGAGACTTCAGGGCCTTGGGACGGTAGGTGAGGGAATGTGGAGCACACGTTATTTTTTCCTCTGTCCTTCCAGTTGTGAGCAGCAATATTGGAAGAAACAGATGGAACCAGTCTATAAATACATGGCTCCATGGCTCGTGTACTGCCACAATTTGGGGGTTTTTGATAATGGCCTATATGGCACCAGGGCTGCTGGCATCAGGTGAGATCCACCTTTCTCAAAGAGGGAAGAGGGTCTTGCAATGAGCCTTGCCTGCTCATGAGCACAGAGCTTTAATCTAGACTTGAAGGGGGAGGGGGATAACATCAGGCTTGCCTGTGACAAACTGTGGGATGACATGCCAAGGTTAGAGGGATGGGGTGCTAGCGAGGGCCCTCAGCCTGTTGCTGTGAGGTGTGCTGGGTACACTGGAGCACACTTGGAGTCAGAGGCTCCAGAGGTAACAGGAGCCAACAGGGAAACATCAGTGAAATGTCTCAAAGGAACGAATGGGTGTTCCTCTAAGAAGGAGACACAGCCAACAGCCCAGCTGGAGTGCCTCTACACCAATGCATGCAGCATGGGCAAACAGGAGGAGTTGGAAGCCACCGTGCTGCCAGAAAGCTATGATGTAGTTGCCATTATTGAAACTCGATGGGACAGATCCCATGACTAAAGTGAGGCTATCAACACAGGCTGTTCGGAAGGGACAAGTGAGGAAGGAGGGGCAGAGGGGTTGCCCTCTACATCAAGAAATGGATAGAGTGTGAAGAGCAGTTTCTGGAGAATAGCCACAAGCAGGTTGAAAGCTTTTGGGTAAGAACTAGAGACCAAGGCAGCAAAGGGAACCTTGTGGTTGGTGTCTACTACAGGTCACTCAATCAAGGAGAGCCTATTGATGAAGCCTTCTTACTCCAGCTACAGTAGGCATCGCGCTCGCAGGCTGTCATCCTGCTGGGGAACTTCAGCCACCCCAACATCTGCTGGAAAAGTAGCACAGAGAGCTGTAGCCAATCCAGGAGACTCCTGGAATGCATTGAGGATAACTTCTTAAGACAGGTAATAGACAACCCTACCCAGAGGGGATGCAATACTGGACCAGATGGTCACTAACACAAGTGAGCTAATCGGTGATGTCAAGATTGGAGGCAGCCCATACTGCAGTGATCATACACTGGTGGAGTTTGCTGTCCTGAGCGATAGGAGTCAGGCAAAGAGTGAAGTCAGGACTCTGAATTTTAGGAAAGCAAACTTCAGGTGTTCAATAGAACCCCCTGGGAAGCTGCTTTCAGGGCCAAGGGAGCAGAACAGAGCTGGCAGATCTTTCAGGACTCTTTCCGCAGAGCACAGGAGCTCTCGATCCCCATGTGTAAGAAATCAGGCAAGGAAGGCAAGAGACCGGCATGGCTGAGTCAAGACCAGCTGGTCAAACTAAAGGGCAAGAAGGAAATGTACAGGCAGTGGAAGCAGGGACGGGTGTCCTGGGGAGAGTATAGGGACGCTGCCTGGCTGTGTAGGGATGGGGTCAGGAAGGCCAAGGCAAGGCTGGAACTGAACTTGACAAGGGATGCAAAGAATAATAAGGGCTTCAATAGCTATGTCAGCCAGAAAAGGAAGGTCAAAGAAAGTGTACCCTCCCTGATGAGCAAGACTGGCAAACTGGTAACAACAGCTGAGAAGGCTGAGGTACTCAGCAGCTTTTTTGCCTCAGTCTTTGCTGGCAGCCTGTCTTCCCACACCTCTTGAGTGGATGGGCTGAAAGACAGGGTCTGGGAAAGCAAAGTTCCTCCCATTGTAAGAGAAGATCAGGTTCGTGACCGCCTGAGGAACCTGAACGTACATAAGTTTATGGGACCTGACGAGATGCATCTGAGTCCTGACGGAACTGGCTGGTGTAGTGCCAAGCCACTCTCCATGATATGTGAAAAATCATGGCAGTAAGGTGAATTCCCCAGTGACTGGAAAAAGGGAAACATTGCACCCATTTTTAAAAAGGGTAGAAAGGTGGACCCTGGGAACTACCAACCTGTCAACATCACCTCTGTGCCTGGGAATATCATGGAACAGATTCTCCTAGAAGCTATGTTAAGTCACATGAAGGACAGGGAGGTGATTCGAGACAGCCAGCATGGCTTCACCAAGGGCAAGTCCTGCCTCATCAACCTAGTGGCCTTCTATGATGGAGTGACTACATCAGTGGACAAGGGAAGAGCTACGGATGTTGCTTATGGAGCAGATCTCCTGGAAACTGTGCTCAGGCAGATGGAAAATAAGGAGGTGGTTGGTGACAGCCAACATGGCTTCACTAAGGGCAAATCATGCCTGACAAATTTGGTGGCCTTCTACGATGGGGTTACAGCATTGGTGGATAGGGGAAGAGCAACTGATGTCATCTACCTGGACTTGTGCAAAGCATTTGACACTGTCCCGCATGACATCCTTGTCTCTAAATTGGAGAGACATGGATTTGATGGATGGAGCACTCGGTGGATGAGGAACTGGCTGGATGGTCGCTCAAAGAGTTGCAGTCAACGGCTCGATGTCCAAGTGGTGACCAGTGACAAGTGGCATTCCTCAGGGGTCAATACTGGGACCAGTGCTGTTTAGCATCTTTGTCAGCAACATGGATGGTGGGATCGAGTGCACTCTCAGCAAGTTTGCCAATGACACCAAGCTGTGTGGTGCAGTTGACACACTGGAGGGAAGGGATGCCATCCAGAGGGATCTGGACAGGCTTCAGAGATGGGCCCATGTGAACCTCATGAAGTTCAACAAGGCCAAGTGCAAGGTCCTGCATGTGGGTCGGGGCAATCCCAAGCGCAACTACAGGCTGGGCGGAGAATGGATGGAGAGCAGCCCTGAGGAGGACTTGGGGGTGTTGGTGGACGAGAAGCTCAACATGACCCAGCATTGTGCGCTTGCAGTCCAGAAAGCCAGCCGTATCCTGGGCCGCACCAAAAGAAGTGTGACCAGCAGGTCAAGGGACGGGATCCTGCTCCTCTACTCCACTCTTGCGAGACCCCACCTACAGTACTGTGTCCAGCTCTAGGGCCCCAGTACAGGAAAGACATGGAGCTGTTGGAGTGAGTCCAGAGGAGGGCGACAAAGATGATGAGAGGACTGGAGCACCTCTCCTATGAAGACAGGCTGAGAGAGTTGGGGTTGTTCAGCCTGGAGAACAGAAGGCTCTGGGGAGACCTGATAGCAACTTTCCTAAGGGTACCTAGTACCTAAAGGGGCCTACAAGAAAGATGAGGACAAATGGTTTAGTAGGTCCTGTTGTGATAGGATATGGCGTAGTGGTTCTAAGGTAAAAGAGCATAGATTTAGACTAGACATAAATAGGAAATTTTTTACAATGAGGGTGGTGAAACACTTGGAACAGGTCCCGGAGGGGTGGTAGATGCCCCATCCCTGGAAACATTCAAGGTCAGGTTGGACAGAGCTCTGAGTAAACTAGGTGACCTTTAAAGAACCCAACCCAAACCATTCTATGATGTCACTGTTTGTCAATTGATCCATGGTTGCCGTTGACTACATGACATCTCTGTGGTTCCAGTCTTGGCACAGAGCGCATGGCATGTGCATGAACATCTGCACGGATGATACCAGTTGGTTTTATTCAGCTAATTTGACTATATATCTGAGTTTCGATTTCCATAGAGGGCGGAGATAAAGTTTACTGCAGTAACATTGTCTAGCTGGGGAGGGACAGAGCATGTGGTAAGTGTAAACTAAATCCTTATGTACACATACATGTGTAACGAAAGGGTGTCATGCACAGGATTATACACGTGTAACTTTTTTATTTAAGGGAATGAACTAAAACGAACAGGCTTAGAACTAGAGCTGAAAATTTCAGGTGGAGGTTGAAGTAAACTGGTACTTTTTTAATTTCTTCAATCACGTATACCTCAAGAGACATATTTAGACTGTCCTGGGATCTGTATACTCTGATTTACTTTCTGTGTCTAATGGCACTGTTCCATACTATCTTAGAGGCAAAGAGGAACAGTAATGATTAAAGTAAGACATTGATAGCTGAAGCAATGCATTTTTGCTCTCTGATTTTCTGCCAAATCTCATTTTAACACGGAGCTTGTGCACTACCGCTGACCCTCTTGGTTGCTCTAGAGTTGTGGGAGTGTACAGGTAGTTTTGTTCTTCTGGTGCTGTGCTTCATTTACTTACTAAATACCAGTATTTGCATGTGTGGAGGTATATACATACCTGTACCACCTTCCAAGCAACTGCTGATAGCTCCAAGCACTTCAAACTTCTCCTTAATACGGAAGCGTGCAATATTGTTTCTTAAAGGAGGGCAAATAAGAAGAAAGAATTACACAAGACATACTTGAAAACACACCATTTTTTTTTCTGTGTGACCTAGAGCCTGGATAAAGCATATTTGACTGTTGGAACTGAACATGCAAGTAGCTTATAAGTGTTGCCCAACAGCTTGCTTTGCAGCTTTAAACTGCATTGCTTTTACAGCTAACTCCCACAGAAAAACATCTCTCCTCAGGGGAGAACTGGTTAATGGTGAGTCATCCCACTTCCTGCGCACTCAGGTATACCTGTGCAAATGCAAATCGCTGCCTGGAAACCTGTTACACCAGATCCCGGATCTGAGTTTCCCTTTCTTTTTCTTTTTTTCCTTCTTCTTTTTTAATCTGGGAACATGGTGGCAGAGTGGTTTCGGAACTCTGTGAGTGTGAAAGTTAAAACATTTCCCACTGGTAAATGAAAGGGAAAGAAAGAAAAAAACATATAGATAACCATGTTTCTTTCATGTGCTTTGCTTCAGAGTGACAAGCTGCCTCCTGTCACCAACGCTACCTGGTGCTCTCGAGGGAAAGCAGAAGATTCAGAGGAATGGGTGGATGGTGGTAGGCCTGAGCCAGAAACGATCCTTCAGATGTGCCAGGCCCGGGTTGCGGAACTGGAACAGTGGCTAGACAAAACTAAAGTGTCCCTGGGGTCAGACCCCCAGACCCCCAAAATGCAGCAGATGGTGGAACTGCAGCTTGCTGAGTACCAGGTAAGACGGAGTGGTCAGTTTGCTGCTGCCATCCAAACAAGTCGTCCTTCCCTGGGGTGTGTGTCTGCAGCAAAGCTCTGCTTACTGCTTCTCCTTTCCCCGCTTTATCAGCTTCACTACACTGGGCAGAAAACAAGTAACTGCTTGGCTTCAGTTTCAGGTGCAGCTTTCCAAGGACTTAGTTAAAATATCTATGTTTAGGGTTGGGATCTTTATCTAGGGGATTTAGGTAGAACTCTGAGTATTTTTAAAGCTTTGTTTTTCTTTGGATTATTTTCAGACACATGGCTCAGTATAGTTTGGTTCCTCTGTTAAAAGGCAATTTTTCATTGGTCTCAATCATGATAAATCAGCTAGGAAAAAAGGAATTTTTTTTTCTTTTGACATTTTCACTTTCTATTGTTGCCAGAGTGATTTAAAGGACTGGTATAAGATAGTTTTGAAGCTAGTAAATTATTCTTCTGCAGTTTTTGCAAAAGGCTGCCAGCACAAGTAGAAAGATAGGGGCTTTTCCCCTGCCCTCTGTGAGCAGTGACGACATTTGGACCTACTGCCGTATTTCTAGGGCAGCCTCTTGCCCTGGATGGCAGCGGAAGGAAAGGAGTCAGTGGGCGGTACTGGAGGGAAACAGGACTGGCATGAGAGGCTGGGGTGGGTGGGAGTCCTGACATGCAGCTTTTCTCTCTGGTATGCAGATTAAAAGAAAATGTGCAGGCATGCCGCTTTGAAGTTCCCTGCAGTGCCAGTCTGGTGTACCAGCTTGCTTCAAGCACTGAGTCTACCTAAAGCAACAAACTTCACTCACCATGAAGGAACCAATACCAAAATGTCCCTGTTTTAAATTACTAGGAGATGTCTCCAGCTGTTTTATTGTTGTTGTTGGGTGGGGGCTTGTTAATAGGAACTGAGTCCATGCCAAGAAGTGCCTCTGGGTCTAGGCTGTGATTCAGCCAAGTGCTGAGGTGCTGAACCCTGTGGGAATTAAGATCCTGAATGCACCTAAGTAGCTGGCGGTGTCTGGATCCCATTCAGGGTTCGTGTCAGCATAGGCTTCAAGAGGGCAGTTCCAAGTGGTAAAAACAAGCAGGGTTCAGGCAGCTGTAACCACTGCTGAATTCCTGTTGGCTTTTAACAGTTTGGCTCAATGTTAAGACATGAACATGAGGGGGGAGAGGTTTTTCCAACCTAGTCAAGATCTACACAGCAAAATACACACAAAGCAGAAGCAGTCTCTAGATATGGACGTATGATGTAAAGCAGTTAATTTGTTACAGTTGATTACTTTGCAGTTGAGCCATGGTACCTGTCTCCACACTCACCTTAAAAATGTGAATTTGAAGCAATGCAGAGATATAGTTTGATTCACAGCAGCTTGAATCAAAAACCAGATCCCAACAGTTTACAATGGCCTGGCTGATGTATGGCAATGTTACTATTGTTTCGGTAATTCAGCATCATTCCTCCCAAAGGGTGATGTGATCAGTCTGTGCACTGCCTCCTTCTCCCCCATTGGGGTGTGTCGTCGTCTTGGTTGCATCCAAATGGAGTCTATCATTGCTGCTCTCCTCTTTTATTACTCCATATCTGAGTTTATGTAACTTCCTGCAGAGGCTGTTAGTTTTAAGACTAACTCTGTACAAAATTTGTTTAATTGTTCAGAATAAAAAGAGACTATATTGGAGAACATCTAGGGGGTTTGCAGCTATTTCTCTTTTTGCTTGTATTTTTCTGTTCTTGTCAGACAGGGGAAGCGTGAGCATTGACTTCAGAACGTTTTAAGGAGTGTTGTACTTCTAAGAATTAATAATTGACTGCTGTCCCTTCTAGGTGATGTTATCAGAGATTGAACAAAAGGTTCTTTCTTTACTGGAAGATTGTGGAGATAGTGCAGACTACCAACAAGAGACAGAGGCTCTTTCCTTGAAGCTGAAGGAAGTGAAGTGCAATTTGGAAAAAGTTCAGATGATGCTTCAAGACACATACAATGAAGAGCAGGTAAAGCACATGAGTGCTATGCAGAGCAAGAGTGAGAGTGTCATGGTGCTTTAATGTGCTGTAGTTGCAGAAGAACAGTTAGATCTCACCATGTGAAGCAAGGAAGGGAGAAAAGTCAATCAGAAATGTCAGACATTATTATTCTACTTTTTAGTGCTGTATAATTATTTGTAGTTTGCAGGAAGTAGTGGATTTTTAATGAGTCTTTGAACAACATCTTTTTTGCTTTAAGTGCTCAGTGACAGAGGTCGAGATTTTGTGAGGAGTACAAGAAAAGGACAAAAAGTTTTTTTGGTTTGGTTTGGTTTTTTTAAATGCCTTTCAAATACCATGATGTTTGTTTGTGACAGTACCACAGCAGAGAGGCCTTTAAGCAGTAACTTTCTCTTTGAAGAATGCATAAATGGCAAGGGCAGTGGCTCTGCCAGCTCTCCTGCACCACAGCTTCACGCTCTTTGCTGAGTTTCCCAATGGATGAGACGATAACTCCCAGCTTCAGAGCTAATTCCCACTTTGTTGTGCAAGGAGGCAGAGAAGCCCATCTGATGTGTTTGTGTAAAAGCAGCCACAGTCTCTCTGGTGCTGGAGGAGCACAGTCTAAGAGGGAGCTTGCATGGCCCAGGAGAGAATTAGTGCTGCTAAAGGCTCTTATTGAAATAGCTCTTTGAACACAGACAGATAGAAAATCCATGTGCATGAGCAAATTTATAAGCACAAATTGCACGTGTCTATAATTTGGTCAAACAATAAGAATGGGGAGCTAGTATCAATTAATCTGCTAACAGGAAAGGCAAAACAAGCCTTGTAGCTGTCAGGGAGAGAAATGCGAGGACTTTAGCAGCAGGTTAGAATGGGTCAAACTTTCAGTAAATGGAACTGCACAGAAATCTTTGCAAGAGTAGCAACTGCGTTTCGTGCACTGATGATTCTGTGTATGGTGAGTCTGAGACAGCTCTGCTTTTGCAGTTTCTCCAAACCGCACCTGCGGGTTCTACTGTCTTAAGTCTGGAAGCCTTCCCACAACAGATCTCTCTCTACAGATTCACAACAGTGAGGGGATTGACCCAGAGCCTCTTGAGATCCTACACTCAAACGGCTTCAGCGCGCCCCAGCTTGCCCTTGCTGAACAGCCGCTCAGTCAGCACAATGATTTCCAGCACGCACAGGTAATTCTCCGCTGCCCCACATCCCCTGCGAGGGACAGCTGCATTTATTACCTGCTGCAGTTTTTCACTGTGGGATCAAGTCTGTCAAGGGTAGGTTTCAGCCACCCCTCTCCTCCAGGATTAGGGGAGTTTATCAGGATGGAGAAAGGCTTCACCCCTAAAATCCCATGTCCAAAAGGTTCAGTAATACTACAAAGCTGGATGATGCTCTGACACGTGCCTTGTATTGTAGTGATTCAGATGACATCACGCATCCCTCCAATCTCCTGTCACTGAAGCATTGTTGTATTATGAAATCTGAATCTATATATTGACACTGCTTTTGAAGATGAATTTGAAGCTAAAGCTTTGTGAACATTTTCCCATCGGCTAACTCACAATGACTTTAAGGTTGTTAACACAATAAAAAAACCCTGTGGCATTCTGTGCTCTGTAAACTACTTTGTTTTGCTAACTAAAAATTAGCTTTCGCCCTTTTCATGCTATTAGAAAAGAGTTGGAGAAAACGATCCAGCCTGAGCTGCTGAAATTGCTCACTTTTCACTCAACACTCTCTTTTTAACTGATGGAACTTAACCTCATATTTGAGCAAATCTCCATTTTCTCTTTTTCTCTGTATATGAATGGCAGTCAATGGCCTTTAAATTTCTGTATGTGCATAATTTGTTTCTGACTGCTGGTTTTTAAAACTTTAGCTCAGGCAGAAATCTATTCCATAAAAATACACATTTTCAGAAAATGGTTTGTTTGGTAAACTCATGTTTACACATAAACTGCATTTTATGCTGTTACGTGTATTCTTATTTTCTTTGCTAAATGAATTCACGTAAAATGTGATTGGAAAAGCACAATCATAATTTCAGATTAATGCAGTGCACATAACTGATTTTACTGTTCATGCTATTCTTTGTGCACAGGATCTGAAAGTAAAAGCAGCTGAGCAGAAAAGCCTCATTGACTTCATTGAGTCGTGCGTGGAAAAAATGCAGCCGCAGTTTGAGGACAGCGTGATTCAGAAGTTAGAATCAAGGTACAAAATAACAAAATCAGTTACCAGATTCAAGTGATGTAAAACTACCTAAACCTGCTGAAACTGCAGTGGCACCATTGGTTCTGTGCGGGTATGTGCACCTTTAGAAGAAAAATTGCAGAAGCTGGGAGATTTCTGCCATCAACAGTCTAAAGAAATTGAGTCTCATTTATGTGACAGCCTCTTTGATATTGGGCTGACTCAGTGTTTAGAGTCAGTCTTGATATCAGGCAGCACTGATACCTGGCATAAACTGAAGCAGGCCCATCCGGAGCCAAGTTTGGTCTCTCTCTTCACAGCCTTTGCTGTACAAATGCATGGAGATAGCCAGCCAGGTTTAAAGGCAGCATCTTTGAAAAGGGGGCATTGGGATTGTGCACCTTCTGGCATGGAACCGAGACATGCCACAGGACTATGCTCCCCATATTGTCATTTCAGAGGTGCAGGCTGCCAGCAACCCTTAGGGTGTTTCACAGGAAGGGAAAAGCCCAAAGAAATTTATCAAAGCTTGGATTAAAGATCATCCATGCACTTGATTTCACTCTGGTTTTGGGGCAGGAGGAATAGAAACTAATCTTATACAAGAAGTCTTACATATCTAATTCTGCTTATTCTGCTTCACTATTTGCCATTCTAACAATGTTTTGTCAATACAGCAATGGAGAATCTGATCCAAAGAGCAAGCAGGCTGATCCCACCTTAGCTCCAAAGGACCAAACGGGTAATAAATGGCAATATTTGCAACAAGAGCTGTCATCAAAGATGAAATCTCCTCTCTGCCAGCTTGTGGAACCTCAGGTCTGTTCAACTTCAGTAAAACACTCCTTCTGCAGGCAGTTGATTGTGGTACAGATAGCAATTAGTGTATATTCCTGCATCATCATATCATGTCTCTTTATCAGATAACTGAAATCTGTGCAAGTATTCTCCAGAGGAAATTGTTACTGCACTCTGTTTTCATGATTGTCTTTTAATTTTACTTTCAGTTAAAGAACATCTCTGAAGTAGTGACTACTAAGCATACTGTGGAATCACATAGGTGAATCCTTGTAGTTAACATTCAGATCAGATATTATCTGCTTAATTCTTTCAAGAGACCTAAAAGAGTTAGCCAGCAAGTTCCCAGCTGATTTTCATGGGTGTGGGTTAAGTCTCAGTTCTTGCAAGTGAGAACATTTTGGTCAAAACAAATCTCTGGCTTAAACTTTGTTCTGCCATTCACCATTGTATTCTCTCTTTCTCACATATCAAAAGCAGAGTTTGGACTGCAACAAGAGCATGCTGTGTATTTATTCTGAAGAGACTGCAGAATCTCATTGCTTGGACAAAACTATAATTTCTGTTACTTACAGTTTTGTTCACTTTAAATTAGAATGACTAGATTCCTTGTTCTCTGAAATTACTGCATTACGTGGAAGAATATCAGTCATGTAAAAGGATGACTGTCAGCTCTTTCTCAGGCAAGCCTCACAGTGCAGTGGGCAGCAGGGCTGCCTTAACACAAACTGCAACTTGTAGCTCTTAAAGCTGGGAATCAGAGGCTCCTTTTTCAGTCAATCTCCATCAGGGCATAGCCTACCCAACTAATTTTTGCCAGTAAAAAGGGAACCCTGATATCCAGGTGCTTTTATTAATGCCTTAAAACTTTCATTTTAATGCTTTTTGAGAGGAGTGTTATCTAGTTGCTCGTAGCACTGTCTTCATTTGAGCTCTTCACCTAATTGCAATGTTCTTTTTCCAAATGTTAGATTACAACAAAGATGAACGTGCTGCCCCGAGGCACATTCACTAGTGCAGGCACCCCAACTGTGGAAGAACTGAAAAATTACACTGTCCAGCTGGGAGACCTAAGCCAAGAAGCAAATGTGGTGCATGCACAGGTAAAAAGGGCATGTCCTAGCATTGCAAAAAATACCAGGGATTCTAGGCACAAGGCACTGTTTGGGCACCAGGAAACATAGCTGATAATCATATTATTGGAAATGGTGTTCACTGTAGTATAGCTATTCCATTAGCTATGAACTATAACATAGTGATTAGGATTTTGAGAGGAAAGATTTCAAGTTTCAGCCATGGTACTTCTGCTACCTGAATCCAAAGATTAGCTAGTGTGGGTAAAACTCCTCAAACTGTATAAAGCGAGGAGCCTATGAATGATTTCAGTAAATCTGCAGTATTGGAGCTGACAAGACAAATGGTGGTGTGCCCATTCCTGAGATTAGAGACCTGTAAGACCACAGCCACTCCCAATACATAAATGGTCATTGTCTCAGCTTTGGCCTTGACAGCTCTGAATATTACATGCATATAACTGTCTCATCCAAGTCTGTCTCTCAGTATTTCATTAATTCCATTTTATTATTAGCTGAATGAGCCTCTAACCTTGTACGAGTGAATAAATCTTAGCCTTGGGTGAAAGTACTGAAAACTTCTGACTTGCCTTTCCCCAGGATAATGTGGCGGAGGAAGTCTCTTCCAATTTGGACAGAAAATTGTTTGAGCTGCTTCTGGCAATCAGCCGATGTTTGAATAACATGGAGGAGATGTTAAACACCTCAGTCCTCTCCACAGAAGAGGCAGCCGTGCAGCAGGCTCTTTATGAGGTAACTGTCCTAAAGCACCCAGGGAAGGAGAACCCCAATGGATTTCTGTTGCAGCAGAATATATATGGCCTGATATTTCCTCTCTGTTTTGCTGGTATTATTCAGGAATAACACCACCAAACTATTTGGTGTTGCACAGATTTGGGCCTGTTGCTTTTAAGAACAATTATCAACTTGAGTCCTGCTGCCTTTTACAGGCAAGAGTCCTTGGAGAGAGACCATTTTCACTCATGTTATCTTTCTTTCAACCCTTTAGACTCTTTCTGTCGAGCTGCAAAAACTTCACGCTGATCTGAGTAATAAAAAGGATGATCTTCTAAAGTCTATTAGCTGCGCTGGTGGGAGCACAGATGTGTTCAGCGAGTGCTTTAACAACTTGCAGGCGCGGCTAGAACAAACTCAAGCTGCCACTGCTTCAAGGAGCAGCTCAATGAAAGCTGGGCTGGATCATAATAGCAATTATCAGGTACTCCAGTGCCAAATGCACATCGTGTTTCACAGCATCTGTTAGACTTGTCAGTGTTAATGCATTTGGATTACAGATGAGCAATCTATAATGGGCTTTCTTTTCTTTTTTTTTTTTTTTGGTACTAAACAAACTTGTCTTGGCCTCTCAAGAAGCAAATCAATTTTGTTGTTTGCAAGGCTGACTACTTTAGAGGTCTTGATCACAGTAGAAAAACTGTATGCAGAAAGGATGGAAGTAACCGGGGATCCCATGCACGCTGAGCTACAGGCTAAAGCAAGTTTCTGTGTGTAGGCATTAGGCCAAGGAGGGTTTCATGTATTCTTTCTGCTGCTGGGTGGACTCAGGAGAGGCAGGCTTCTTCCTTTTTGGTGCCATGTCTGGCTACTTTTAGCTATGTATTGGGGGTTGATTTCACCATTTGTATTTACTGTTCCTTTAGATTTTGTGCCACAGTAGCAGGAGCCTTAGTTTTTGCAAATTTGCGGTTTTTTGTTCTTTTTTGGAAAAGCAGATAGATAGTGAGAAAATTTTCTATAGATTCTCATGATGGGGTAAATCTACTAGCTATTGCTTGAAAATACTCAGATCAGGTACATAGGCTGAAGTAAGGAAAGAAAAGCCTGGTCTTTGAAATACAGTTTCCACTGTCCAGCAGAGCTCCAGTGTGTTCATCATCTGCAAGTCAGCCTAGCTCTTTACTGCTGAGTAATAAAACAGGTCCTTTGAAGAACACTGGGATGTTGTCTCCAAACAGTAGCAAGACTAGTCTTGCAATGTTTACTTATGCAGAAGCCACAGAGCTCCATCAGTCGCTGGTAATGGGCTCATTTTCTCATTTTCAGAAGAGAAGAATTTGTTTCTCTGTAAGTTTCACAGATTTTTACAATCATAGAGGATCATTGTGACAGGGTAATCTGCTTTCTTACACTACACAGACTACAGAATTTCCATCTCTCAATCACTGCTTAAAGCCCATAATGCACATGCTTTATTTTGTTTTATTAAAGAGGAAAAAAGAGCTTTTGCCATAAGAGGTAACCGTTTTGTTTGCTGTGTAATTTTGTCTGGTCATTACTATATTCCTGATATGTGATATACTTCTGAGGTTTGTTTCTTTTGCAGAATGAAACCAGGCTGCTCTATGATAAGCTAACTGAGAAGAAAGCTTCTCTGCAACAATGCTTGAATGCACTACATGGACGTAGTGCTTCTGAACAGCTTCAGGTAACTTCGTTTGAAGGAAAGGAGAGAAAAAAATAAACACTCTCACCATTAGCTATTCTTTCCAGTTTTCTGCAATCTATTAAGTTTCATATTTTCTAAAGTTTGAGTGTCACTTAGATTTTAAGAATGGAGGAAGGAGAGAATTCAGTATTTGCCACTCTTTTTTTTTTTTTTTTTTTTTACTACACCTCAATCTGTAGCTGTAGTCAGACTTAATTCCAGTCCTTTTAGTAGTTGGAGTGGAGGAACCAGTCTCTCCACAACCTCTCAGAGCAAATACACCCCACACTATGGCAGGGAAGAAAAAGAGCTACACAAAGTACAGCACTTGACACATTATGCCTTTTTATATGCACAACTAGCTTTTCTTTGTTGTTCAGCATTTATGAGCACCTTATCATATGGCATTTGACCAGTTAAGCTATTTTCTTTGGCCTTCATAAGAATTAGCAGAGAATGAAAAATGAATAGACTGCATACTCTCACCAGAATGGTCATCGGCCATCTATCTGTTTGTTGGTGAAGCAAAGAGAGTGTCCTGACACTTTTTTGTTACAGGCTCATAACCTTGTTTACAGGCATAACTTTCTGCCAGGCTGCAAGCTATGTTCAGAACTGCTGAATCCCCTAGCAGGGACTGCTGCCTTAGACATATTCTGTCAAGTAACCACTCTTGGAAAAGGAATGCCAGAAGTACATAACTTCCCTTCCTTCAGAAGGAACCTGTCTCAATCCATCCCTGACTGAGTCTTTCTAATTCGTAAGAAAAAATGTTATTTTCTGAGTGCATGATTCCTTTGGCTACTTTTGAATTAGTAAACTGAAATGCATATTGAATGTTGGACAGAGACACAAGACCTGAATTCTCTTCATGGCTGTGCCATGTCAACCCAGTAAGCTGTGTCATGAACAGGCTCGTCTATTTAGTTTATAAGCTCGTTGGATCTCGGGGTCTCATTGTGAATGTACGCAGCAGTAGCACAGCAGAGATCCAGCCCCTGGATTGGCTGCGCTACTAGTGATAATGGAAAGTTTAATGAAACAGAACTCTTCCTAATAACTTATTTTGTCCTTAATTCAGCAAACTGATGCCTGTGCTTTGGAGCTGCAAAGCTTTGAAAATCAAGTAGCAAAACTGAGAGGCCATGGGGAAAGATTTCAGTTACCTATCACCTTAATCCAGGAAGCTTATAAATTAGAGGTAAGAACACAGTACAGTTTCCACTTACTCAGCAAGTTTTGATTCTTCTAAGCAAGATATTTTCAGTATCAAAAGGCTGATGGTTATTTTGCATTCTGGGAATGTGTGTGTGGGTTTGTAGGATTCATTTCTGTCTTTCATGAATCACTAAACTGTGTTTACATTGTAGGATGTTTTGGATGACATGTGGGAGATTCTGAAAGCAAAGTATGTGGAGCTGAACTCTCCTTCCATCAGTGAGAGCCAGTACGAGGACTTACTTCATGGATTTGCAGAGCTGGTAGCTATTGGACGAGAGAAGATTGCACAAGATCCAAAGCAGCTAGCGAAAAGCAAAGCAGCTCTACAGTCTCACCTGGAAAATCACAAGGTATAAGATGCTTATCACAGCACTGCTCAGATCAGCATAGCAGGGGCCCTGTTTTCAGTGACTGGTTTCTCTCCAGTGTTATGGAGGAGAATAACTAGCTCATAGCATAGGGGAGGGACTGCAGTACATGAAGAAAACAAAACAAAGTTTTTCAGTAGACCAAAATAGGACCCACTAAAATATGAAAGAGAGATTGTTATTACAACTGCAGTTTTGGTGATAAATTAAGATCAAGATTTCAGTTTTGTCAGACTAATACTGCTTTGGCTTACCTCAGAACATACTGATAGGCAAGGAAATGTCCTTCTAATTACTGGTAAAAAGTCAGTAGTAAGGTTCCTGAAGTTACTGTCTAGCAGTTGGGAATTGAGCCTTGGCTTTCAGTATTGGAACTAGATTATCTTTGAGGTCCCTTCCAACCCAAACCATTCTATGATTCTGTGCCGTCATGATCTGATGGAGGAAACTTACCCATAACAGCTCCTCTTCCGAAGGGAGAATAGTTTATGTCCTCCCCTTGGCAGCCCAGTGTCCCCTGTACCCAGCTGCTACATGTTTGATGGGAGATGGCTGAGAATGCACCTGCGTCCTCACTGTCCTGCTGCTTGGCAAGAAGCCCTGGCCAGTGCTAGTCACTCAAAGATGTCTCTGTCATGGCAATGCCTTGATTTAACCGCCTCACATAGAGCAGTTGAATAACTCCCTTAAGAATTGCTTCAGGATGCCAAGCTCTGCAAACCACTACTCCTACTCCAAAGTCATAGGAATGGTGTTTGTCACTTGCAAATTGCCCTTATCAAAGCAGTATGTTAGGAATTTATTTACAAAGGAAAATAAAGTGTCTGCAGTGCAAGTATACATTGCATGTAATGCATGTATGATCTCTCTTAAAGAGCAAGCTTTAACTTGTTTTTTTCAGGACTTTTTCCACAACCTCATGACCCACATGGCTTTCATGCAAGTATTTTCCAAGAAAGTGACTCCCTCCATCCTACAAAAGAGAGAGGAATTCTGGAGAGAGCTGGTGAATGAAGTCAAGTTGCTGGAGCAGAAGGCCTGCCAGTATGGTATACACTTAGAGAGCCTGTTAAAGGTAATGAGTCAAAAGAAATACAGAGTAAAAGCTGGAGGGAAGAAGAATTTCATCTAGGGAAACCCTTTCCACACCAATGATTCTTTGGCTAGTAGTTGTCCTTTCCTGTCTCCATTGGACAGCAACAGTCTATTACTTGTTCTGTGTGTGTCAGTAAACTGGCTTTTTTCCTTGAAAACCTTGGAAAGTGTACATTTCAACCCATTACTCTGACATGGGTGAGACTTTATGATTTCTTGCAGTAATTTTTGAGTGCCTGGACTGACAGGAGAGCCCTTTAAGGCACAAAAATACCAGTACCACTGTAAAATAAAACCTAAAAATTGATCTTAAAACACCCCTAGAGAACATAAAAATTAAGTATACCACTTTAAAGTAAGAAACTTTGAAGATATTAGAGAATTAATTCATCTGTGGTGGAATCATGTCTTTAATATATGTAATATTTCCATATTATTCACCTATTTTTGTGTTTTGTTTCATTAAAGCAAGAACTGCTGATGCTAGAATAAGCATTAAGGCTTCAGTCTGATGTGTGCTATGTTAATGACACAATGTGTTTTTTAGGAATGGATGGAATTTGATGATGAATGCCTAGTTATCAATAAGGAGTTAGAGGCACTTTCCTCTACGCTGCCTTCTGTGAATTTGGTTGAAGAAACAGAAGAAAGATTAATGGAAAGGATTGCACTTCTACAGGTATTTATGTGTCTGTGTCTCTGACTGGTGTTCTTTGTAGATCTGTAAGGTTGGCAAAAAGATTAGTTAGAATATGAGAAGATGGTTTGCAGGGCACTGTTTCCTTTGTGTCCTTGTCTCTGTGTGGATGCAAACTGATAACTTACTTTTAAAAGTAGCAGATAGGGCTGCTAATTTCAGGGGCTGTAAGTTCCTTTATGACTGTAGGACTTTGTCTTTGAATGCCAATATTTGGCAGAAGATCGTGTGCAGGCTACATGGATCCCAAGGACAGCAGGGAGCTTTGGGATGAACGCAGAGCCACTTCTCTGTAATTCAGGAACGATTTTCATACCATGATGTAAAACCCGTGGAAGAGGAGAGTCAATCCAGTGCCTTCAAATATCTGAACCCCAGCTTGCAATAGAAGGTTGACAGATTTACCAGCTCCTTTTAAAATCCTGAGAATCCAAAATGAGGTGTCTTGATTCCTGTCTGACTAAAGAGACTAAAATTCCTTTTGTATAGAATGGCAGATAGGCTCCTGGTTTGTTCCCAGCTGCATCTCTGATGTCAGAGCTACACCTTTATTTAGAACATCAAGTCCAGTTGGAAACATTTTATCTGTTTTAAACACATTTGAATATAAGGATATGAAAGCAGCCTTTATGGTTGTTTAATAACATTAAGAAGAAATAGTGTTCGATAAACTTAATGATGTATCATCAGAGAGTGCTCTGCATTCCTCACAGGTTTGGCCTTTCTTGGTCTTCAGAGGACCCACTCTATTAGAAGTTTTTGAATTAATGAGTCTGTGGTATACACTGAGTCCAGTTTGATGTTTAGATCCATAGACTATAAAGGCAAAAAGGACTACTGTGATTTTATCTAGTTGGCTGCATGAAAGAGATCATTGGACATTCCCAGAAAATTCTGAGCTACAGTAAAGCTTTTGAAATAAATTAACAGTAGATCTTTACAATCGCAGTGGCCCTCTGGTGCTCTTGATGCCTGTCACACTGAGACAGGAGACATGCAATATTTGCATAGCCATTGATTGTGAAGTTGCCTGATTTCCTTTGGTTTTTTAAGTTCTTAACTAGTTCTTCGCTCTTAAGTCTTTATTTGTCTTTAAAGACACCAGAAACAAAGTAGTAAGGCTTTAGAGGATGCTTTTGGGGTGAGTCCCTGCACTGGAGCTTCACAGTTTCAAGGACAGAGCAGAGTAAAATTCTCTGGGTCTTAATTCCTGTCAGAGAAATATCCCTATTAATAATAAATATTGTACAAGTCCCTTCGGCCTAGAGAGGAGTAAGACACTTGCACATCACAAAATCCATTCTGCCTTCTCCCTGGGACTGATCTACTTCCTGGGGTTTTTTTTTTCTTTTTTTCCCTTTTGTTATTTTGACCTTCCAATGAAGTGTAGCAATGATAAAATGATGCTTTGTTTTTATTCAGCTGTCTAAGCAAACCAGACCTCTTTTACATAATCTCTTCACTGTTCACTCTTCATTCCTCCCTGCCACCATTATTCAACAATTATCCCAACAGCTTCCTTCAAAACACCGGTAACATTTTTTTTTAAATACGATAGAGCCAGAAGGCCCTCTCAGAACAGGAGGTCAATAACTTTCTGCTGAGGACAGTCATATGTTTGGACAATGCAGCCAGACCTGAAAGTGTTTGTCCATTGCTTGAGGTTTACATGTGTCAAAAAAGCCCATCAAATCATAACACATTCTGATAATGTATGAAATGATATTGAGATCTGTCTTGATCTATCCAGAGGAGACAAAAAAAATACAAAACCTGTGTCCCTTTTGCATGTAACAGAAATATAGATTCCTTCCATTTGGAAAATAAAATATATGACAGAGGAAATGTGAGATTAAGAAGTTAGAACAAATGATGTGTTTTTCTAGCTGTGTTTTCAGTTTTTAAAATATTATTGTTTTGCAAACTTCCCATATTCTGATAGCAAATCAAAACCAGTGTTGATGAAAAGCATGCCAGGCTGTACCAGATGGTGAAAGAAGGGAAGAAATTACTGACTGCTGTGAACTGCCTAGAAATAAGAAGTCAGATTGGGAAGCTGGAAGAGCAGTGGTTGTCTTTAACCAAAAAAGTTGGACATGAACTACACCGACTTCAGACATTACTCAAACTCTTGGTCAGGTGGGTATAACTCTGAAAGCAATTAGAGATATCAGCTAGAAATTGTCTGACCTTCTATAGATGTATTTTCTGAAATATGACAGTGAATTAATAAATAACATAGCTCCTTTAAATTAAAAATGAGAAAAAAGGAAAAAAAAAGAGCAGTGGTGATCAGAAAAGTGGCCCTTTATTACACAGCTGATCTCTCACTGTGTAGACAAGTGCTTCACTTCCTGCTTATTTTTGTAGGAGCAATATTTTGATTGCTGCTATTGCAAAGTCAGTGCATCTAGGTGAGAGTTAGCTGCATCGTGCTGCAGTTTGTACATTGGAAGTGTTAACAGAAGCTCTGATTATGCTGCCCTAAGCATTTTGGCCTGCTACGAATGCAAGCTAGCCTTGATTCCCATGCAGAGGCATAATGCGCCTGTCTGCATGTACACTGCCCACCTTACACACATTCAAGACCTGGCTGGCATGCTGCCTCAACTCGTGTTTTGAAGCTCTCCAAAGGAGGAAGACTTAAGCATGCTCAGTGCTTTCACATGGCCCAAGCCAACTGTCAGTGCAGTCCTGGCACTCAGGTGGAGACAGTTTGGGGCGCTACAGCCCAGTCTATCAGCCGACGTACCAAGCTCAGCTTTCCCTGCCCCTGGTCTGTGTGCTCTGAGCTCAGGCTGGCTGGACCCATAGTATGGACAGAGCTTGCCAGCTGTGTATTCTGCACTATATCTTGGAGCCTGCACAATCTCCTCTGGTGGTTTTGACCTCCAGCAAAGCTCTTTTCACCTGTACGAGCTTGTCTTGGCAACTGCTGGGTGGATACAGAAATAGGATGTTTTCAGGGAGAGCAGACCAGCTGAAAAGAGCTGATAGGAACAGTCTCGTGTGTACCTCCAGCTGTGTTGCACATTGATCCATGCTGTGCATGGTTCTGCAGGGTTGCGTAGCAGGATAGATGCCAGAATAGGATGTGCCTCCTCACAGAGAGGAAGACAACTTGGAGGATGAGAAATGTATCTGAGACTCAGCTAGGAGATGTAAGTTTGTGTGTTGTGTTTTCTCCTTATAGCTACAACAGAGACTCGGAGGAATTAATGAAATGGCTGGATTCTGCTCAGCAGAGAATGAATTTTTGGAAGGAGCAGTCTCTCAACGTGTCACAAGATCTTCCCACCATCAGGGATAACATCAACAGCTTGTTTGTAAGTCAGTTGTCCTGCCAGGTTTAGATAAGACCTCATGACTTCCAGGGAAAATGACCCTTTATAGTGGTTTTTGTATTTGCCATGACCCAGAAGCTGCCCACCTACTATAGCACTGAATGGCTTTGTGCCTCAAAGCCACCTCATTGCCTGTGTGGGGAGCCTTGAGGATGGGAGACTACCAAAGACCTTCCTTCAGATTGCGAGGCCAGCCAGAATGCGTAAATCAGAACGGAAACCTCTTGTAATGAGCTCCCAACTGCAACACATCACAGCCCAGCCAGGATCTCTTGTGCACCTACAGCACAATAGCATGGTTTCTGTCTTGCTTCTGATGCCGAATACCAGATACAGCAGTTCAGCCAAGCTGATGGGCCACTTACCAACTGAATCTGGAGTGTGGGCTCAGGGAGCAGGAGTGAAGACAGCGGGGCTGTGAAGATGGTGAAGCAAAGTCAGAAACATGCTGAATTGCATTTCATGTCTTTGCCTGCCCCCCTGTGCTGTACTCCCCTTGTATGACTAGCCAGGAGGTTCAGCCCCAGTGTGAAGCCTGATGGAGGGAGTCTTGCACAGTGGGAAGGCAAAGCATCATGAAGGTTGGACCAGTAGGTGTGAGCTGGCCAGAGACTCAAGGACTGGGGTTGCTCCCTGGAGCGCTGTGTGAAGTGGGGATGGGGATATTCCCAGTCCCTGTGAAGCAAAAGATGGTATTCAGCACTGTATCAAGCTGGGCAGAAAAATGCCTTACCTGCTGCCAGAACATGTTGAGGTTAGGTTTTCTGAACTTTACAAACTTACTAAAATCTGTTTGTTGAGGCAGTTCATCCTGTGACTGAAAACCTAGTTTATAGTCTTTATTTAAATAGATATATATTTACCCTCTCTTAAATTTCTCCCATGCACCTCAGACATTCTCTAAGGAAGTTGATGAAAAATCTTCCCTGAAGTCATCTGTGGTGAGCACTGCCAACCAGCTCTTTCATGTGAAACAAGCTGATACTGCAGCACTTAGGTCATCTTTGGCAAAGTTTGAGCAAAAATGGGGAGAACTGATGATACAGCTCCCAGCCATCCAAGAAAAGCTTCACCAGGTGAGGAGAAACTCTGCTACCATCTCTCACTTTGAGCTAAATAATTACTTTAAAATGTTGCTGCTGGGATTCAGTTGGCTGCTCCATAAGGCTCCCAAAGCACCTCTTTCCTAATTAGCTGTCTGTCTTGCTTTCAGTACATCCCCAATATTGTACTGCAGTTTAATTATTGCAGTGTTCTTCCTGGGCTGTTTTCCACATGTCTATCATCTTTACAATTTCATATGAAAGTCTGTTACAATTAGAAAGAATTTTATTTCAAATTTCTGAATTCTCAAACTTTTCTTAATTTAAGTCATATACCCCTCTTGGAGCTCAGGGCTTACTTTCAAGTTCGTACCCTGATAATTGCAATTACAGTGCCTGAGCCTTTCTAAAAATACAGATGTCATCTTCCTTGATATTTCTAACAAGCAGACTGTAGAGGATTCATTATATGTTTTACTCTCAGCTTCAGATGGAAAAACTTTCATCGCGGGAAGCTATTGCTGAACTAATGACCTGGCTGGACTATGTGGAACAACAGCAAGGACATGAGGAGCCAATAAATTCACAATGTAGTGCTGCCCAAGTCAGAAGCCTCCTTCAGAAGTACAAGGTAAATGGGAAGCTGTAAGTCCAGGCCTTCTGCAAGGTGTTTGGCTGCTGGAAAAAGCCTACAGGCACTGTCATATCCTTTCCCTTGCTCTTGGGAGGGTTCCTCAAACAGTCTCAAAGGTGCCGTAACATCTTCCTTTATAAAAACCTTTTGCTTCCATACCACACAACACACTGCTTGCCTGCAATACAGCTACTGCCTGCTGTGCTTTAATCTCCTTTTCGTCATGCTGTCCCATCTGTCTCACTTGTTCTCTCTCTCTTACATTTAGGTTATAAAATGTGTTGAGCAGGAAAGCTTTGCTTCCTTAGGAAGATTGACTTTGTGTTTGTGCTATGTTTTAGTCTGCCTTTTCAACTAGGAATACCTCATAATGGAGTTCCATAGCCAGGATCCATTTAACTAGAGAACAGGGGTTTTGAATATTATGTTCATCAGAAGAGATAACCTGCTAGGAAAGAGGGACAAGATGAACATCCCCGCTGAGAGAGGCTGCAACAGACTTTTGGCTCTGTTCAGATGCTAAAGCACCAATGGCAGAGGCTGTGGCCCTGGCCACAGGAAGGATTGAAGCCATGCTTGTACGTCCATAGATGCCAGGGAGCCCAACCTTAGGGCACGAATCTCTACAGGGCCATATTTTGCTCTTAGTGCCTTAGTATAGCAAATATATAACACTTTGGTCTATATCAGTTGGATTTGGAAGTTGGAAGGTGAGGTGCTGTTTTTAACCCTTTGGATATTTAGAGATCAGTTTGTACACGTGCCTTCTCCACTTGTCAGCAATGTGGGGATGTGTATGCTGAGAGGAAAGCTGGGGTATGAGCGTCATGATTTCCTACAGGGAAGCAGCTATGGCTTCAGTACCTCTACTGTGGTATTCCCTGGTGGCTTTTTTCTGGGTACTGCTAGATACAATGAGGAGCCCTTTCCTCTCCTCTTCTCCTAAGATCTTCTGAAATAAAAAGACATTCATAGACTGGTTTGGGTTGGAAAGGACCACAGAGATCATCTAGTTCCAACCCCCGCTGCCGTGGGCAGGAACACCTTCCACTAGACCACATTGCCCAAAGCCCTATCCAACCTGGCCTTGAACACTTCCAGGGATGGGGCAGCCACAGCTTCTCTGGATAAGCTGTTCTAGTGCCTCACCACCCTCACAGTAAAGCATTTCTTCCTAATATCTAATCTAAATCTCCCCTCCTTCAGCTTAAAGCCATTCGCCCTTGTCCTATCACTCCATGCCCTTGTAAACAGTCCCTCTCCAGCTTTCTTGTAGGCCCCTTTAGGTACTGGAAGGCTGCTCTTAGGTCTCCCCAGAGCCTTGTATTCTCCAGGCTGAACAAGCCCAACTCTCTCAGCCTGTCTTCATAGGAGAGGTGCTCCAGCCCTCTCATCATCTTTGTGGCCTCCTCTGGACTCACTCCAACAGGTCTATGTCCTTCTTATGTTGGGGGCCCCAGAGCTGGATGCAGTACTGCAGGTGGGGTCTCAAGAGAGCAGAGTAGAGGGGCAGAATCCCCTCCCTCGACCTGCTGGTCACACTTCTTTTGATGCAGCCCAGGATGTGGTTGGCTTTCTGGACTGCAAGCACACATTTCTGGCTCATGTTGAGCTTCTCGTCCACCAACACCCACAAGTCCTTCTCCTTAGGGCTGCTCTCCATCCATTCTCCGCCCAGCCTGTAGTTGCGCTTGGGATTGCCCCGACCCACGTGCAGGACCTTGTGGCCTTGTTAAACCACATAGCTTGGTGTTGTCAGCAAACTGAGGATGCACTTGATCCCACTGTCCATGTTGCCAACAAAGATGTTAAACTGCGCTGGTCCCAATACCGACCCCTGAGGAGCGCCACTCGTCACTGGTCTCCACTTGGACATTGAGACATTGACTGCTGTCATTGACAGCTCTTTGAGTGCGACCATCCAGCCAATTCCTTATCCACTGAGTGGTCCATCCATGAAATCCATGTCTCTCCAACTTACAGACAGGATGTTGTGTGGGACATTCCCTCATGTTGTTCTTTTGTTGAGTGTAGCTTCTCAGTCGTCTCTGTGGGCAAGGATGCTGGTGCTGGAGGACACTTTTTCCTCCCAGATATTCTGGTATTCTGTTCTGATAGCAGATATTTTGATAAAGGAGCACAAGCTCTTTTCTGCACTTGTCTGTGAGTCGCGGGAGTGCGCGAAGGCCTCGGTTTTAGCCTAATCTGAGCCCATGGGACTGTGATGGCATTGTTGAATGGATAAAGTACTGGGTCTGGTACCCCTAGGTTTTATTCCAGCACTAGTCTGTTCTTACCTTGAGCTACCCATGTAATGATATTCTGCGAAAGTTTCAGCAGATGGATATAGCTACACAAATATAGAATGGTAAAAATTGAGAAGTATTCCTACAGCCAGGTCTCTTTCAGAAAAATAGTTTAGGCCATGGTTAGGAATAAGCCATGAATGTCCCATAACTATGCCTTGAAGCATCATTGGAACTGATCAGACTAAAACTGCCAAACTAATTGTTTTACTTTGTTTTGTTTTGTTTTCCCCTCCAGGAATATATGATGGAAATGAACTTTAAACAGTGGATGGTGGATTTTGTTAACCAGTCACTCTTGCAGATGAGCACTTGCGATGTGGAAAGCAAGCGCTATGAAAGGACAGAATTTGCTGAGTGTCTTGGAGAGATGAACCTCCGGTGGCACAGGCTGCAGGCATCTCTGAACAGAAAGGTTTGATTGAGTTCTCATTTCTTTCTCTCACTGACCTTGCTTGTGCCAGTGCTCTGTATTTTGCAATGGCCTTTCTCCCTGACTCTGAAAACACTATTGAACACAGTGAGACTCCCTGTGCTCTCAGCTGTCTGTCCATGCTGCTGTCTCATGGGCAGCCTGTGGAGTGGTCTCATAGCACATCAGCTACCAGGTGATGGGCAGGCATCCAAACCTCAGCAAGGTCTGGGAGGGTAAACTCTCCTGTAGCTTGCAGGGAGGGAAAATAGACAAAATCTGTTCTTTGTGACAGCCTGGGATTTACCCTATTTGACTGTATTAGGTGGAAAAAATAAGATTCCTTATATGAAGAAAATGTAGTCGGTGACATGTCAACAAAGACGACCTATATTGAGAAAACTATGAAGGAGGAAGAATTCAGGGTAGAGTCTGCAGGGGAACCTGTTAGTGAAATCTGTTGAAGCTTTGGGGTGTTGTGAAAGTTGAGGCGTGTAAAACTTAATGGGAGAAAACAGTGGATGGTTTGTGGGAAGGAGAGGTGCTACACTGCTTGGTACAAACAGCCAGGCCCTGCTCAAGAAACACACCACCAAAAATACAAGCAACCTCTCCATATGCCATATGATGGGAATGAGAAATGGGGATATATTAAACTACCACCCGTTTTCCTGTTGTAGCAGTTTCATTTGCCAAAAACGTAATTATTAAGTAAGTAGTGTTGACAGCCCTGTTCAGATGGGGACATACAACCCTGCTGGAAAAGGAACTGCAGGGATCTGTGGTACCAGCACATCTTCTGTGTTGCTCTGTACAAAATCTGTTTCAGGCATTTCCTCAGAGTTACTTTAGTGAGGCTAGAAATAATCTGTGCATCCAGACTTAGACGCTGGTGCTTGTGTGCTCCAGTGCCCAGAAAAGCTAGTGTGACTCATGCGACACGGAAAAGACCAGGGGAGGGTTAGCATCCCAAAATGCAAACTTGAGGCTTCTCTTTTTCTCTCCCAAACTTACAGGGCTTTGGGAGAAGCTGTCCTCCTTGAATGCACATACAAAGACTGCTGACCAAACAGAAAATTCCCAAATTTTTCTGATTCAGGCTTCCAGAAACATTTTCAAGTGGAAAATTCAGTTCCTGCACAACTGAAAATTTCCATGATGAAATTTCAATTTTGGGGAGGAAAATAATTCTCTTCTTTTCTCTAACCATTTTCAAGAAACTACATTCTGGGATTTAATGGATCCTCGGGGCCAAGACTGAAGATAGGAGACTTGAGGTCCCTTGCTTATTAGTAACTTTGTTGGTGGGTTTTAGGGAGAATGAGGTTTTCAGACTCCATATGAATGTGTCCATGTAGCCCGGGGTCCTCCAACTTGTCAGGTCCGCAGGCTGCCAGCTCTAGAATCCATACTGCCTTGTTTCCTTCCCAGGGAAAAGGTCAGATCCTAAAGAGCCAGTAAAACTTTTTATCTTTTCCTTTCAAAATATTTTCTCTAAATAGTATTTTCAATGTAAATATTGTAATCTCAAGTTTTCTTGTGGAAGGGGGAGCCCTGTTTCTGCCCACTTCTAGGTTTAAGTAAGTTAAAATAGTTCTGTAACTTTCAGATACAAGACCTGGAACACATTTTGGAGGATATAACTGAAAATGAGAATAAAGCACAGACTCTACACAATTGGCTGGAAGCTCAGAGTGACCGACTGAGATCTTTACAAACCCCAGCAAGTCTGATCTCTGCACAGAACACATTAGATGATTGCAAGGTAAAGCATTATATGTGTGATATTATTGTAGAAAACATATTTAGCACTTTGCTGAATCCAGACTAAAGAACTTCACAGATTTTAACAGAAAAAATGTAAAGGAATTTGCCATTTCCTAGAAGAATACTACAAAGTAATTTTAATTAAAGCATAGGCGATAAAAAGCCAGATCCACTTTTAATGTGAATTGCTATTTTATGGGGTTTTTCCTCCAATTGAAGATGCATCTGCTGTTGTTCCATGGTATTTGGAGCATTGTGCAGCAGTATTGTAGATCTTGTTCTGAGATGCCTCCAAAAGAAGCAGTTCTCAGTTCAACACAGGCATGGCAAAAGCTATCAATTCCTTTAGTTTGAAGAGCTCTGCGGTGGAAGTGTCATGACAACTACACGGTCCCATTTGGAAAAATAGCAGCTGTCTCTGCTCCTGCCCTAGAATGTAGTCTGTCTGCACCAGCCTCAAGAATCTGGGTGTCCTTTGGTTTTGTTGTGGTTTTTTAGACATCAGCTTCCTCAAAATTAGTACAGGTGCAGCCAGCTAATAATTGGCTCCTACTACAGTGGCAAGTCTGCTGGTTTCATTCAGTACAGTGTTCCCTCTCTAATTTTTAACGTGGAATATTTGTTCTTTCATTGCCATGGTTACGTGTCTCTCTCATGTAGTAGGGTGCTTTTATGGCCTAGAGTGCTCTGTTACACACCGAGTTACTTGTCTCTCTGAAGCACTCTGAAACGTTTTGAGGGGACAGAATGGAAGACACAGGGTATCTTTGACTAGAACATTAACCTGCTCATAGCAAAGTATGGTGCTAGGATGCAGGTGGCTAAAATGTTTCATTAAAATTAATTTGCTCAATAAAATTGAGGTCCAAATTTGAAAATGTTTTGGGGACAGTAATGGGGGGCAGAAGGAGGTTGTGGCTTTAAGTGTAGTATTATAGGGAAATGTTATAGCCCATTGTGTGTATGGATATTTACTCATGTTGTGAGCTTTGCCCAGCATGTCAAGACTAGCTTATAATCTTGATGATTGTGTTGTGGGGAGAAGTTATTCTCTGACGCATCTCCATTGATTTCAGTGGGGTTTGCCCTCTATCTAAAAGGACAAGCTGAAAATAACTTTCTAGAAGTTGTTAGGATGTCAGGGACCCTCATATTGCAAAATCAGTTCCTATTCAGTCTAAATCCTAAATCAGTCAGCTGGAGCAGAGGAGGACCCGAATGCTAACCTGCCCAAGGAAAAGTTCAGCTGCATTAGTAGAAAAACTTTTTGCACCTGGAGAGGTACAGAGAGGCTTGCGTGGTGGCTGAGGAATCAGATCCTGATAATTTCCTTCCCAAGCATGGTGTCCAGTGCTTATGCTGACCTAAATGGACTGATTCTAGCTCTACCTGCAGGAGACTGTCTAAAGCAGCCGCTGTCATTTTGAATTCCTTTAAAGCAGTTGTTGTTTATCAGAGTTGAAATATGGTGGTGTTGCTTGGCTGAAGAACTACACAGAATTGGTTTTAAAGAAGGAATGTTTATTTAAGCTGTTCCTGCAGAAGGTTTTTTCTGTAATCTCATTAAAAGATCTTTATCTTCCTTTTTTTTCCTTTTTCTTCTTTTTACATTTAGGAGCTAGAAAATCAACTCACAACTAAATGCAAAACTCTCGATGAGATCAAACAGAGTTTGGCTTTGAATGGTAGTGCAGAACAAACCCCAGAAGCTCTGTCTCTCAGGATAGCTGAGCTCTGTGAAATGGTGGACAGCATTGTAAGCCAGGTAAAAGCTTTGTTTGCATTCAGATTTCCTCTGGTATGTATTCTTACCACCAGTGTTATTAATCTTCATGGGATGGCAGGAGCTGGTACAAGAAAGATGCAAAGTATTCCTTACTCTTAATCTTAACCTTCCTAGGAACTTCCTTTTAAGTCTGTACCATAACGTAAATTAATGTATTTCCAAGGTTGAGAGAGAAAAAAAAGTCTGATCTCAAAGTAGTTTGAATACAGGAGGAGAAGTGACAGACCCCCATCTGCAGTTTAAGAAAATAAAGAAATAGCACTGCTATTGTTCTGTCAAGTTGAAAATGGAAACCTTAAACTTTATTACTCAATCTGCTTCTCTTTCATACCCTGGTCTTTCTCCCCTGTAGTACACTGGTGGAAGCTGCCTGCTCCTGCCCCATTCTCACTACAGCTTTTTCATCTCCCAGTTACTCTGGATGGCTTTTGCTATCTTCAAATCCTGTGTAGTTTCCAATCACTTCAAGGAGAGTCTGGCAGATTGGTTTCCCATGCAAATTGACTCCCCGACAGTTTGCATTTATAGTTATGCTATCTTTATACTTCGAACTGATCATTTTTATCTAGATGTAACTGATAGGCACAGAAGATATAATAATGAGTACATTTATGGATTTAAATTTGTGATAATGAATAACCATCTAATGTACAGGATTATAGATGATGCAGTGATTGTATTTATAGTTAAGATTGCCTTACACTTTCTATTATAAATGCCTTGCTTTTGTTCCTCAAAACTCTGTGAAACCTGAACCCTTTTGCTTGAACTCTTCCACATGAGGTGGCGGTCCAGGATGGGTCTGCTGGTTCTTGTTTTAGGTTTCAACAGAAACGATGTGGCTGTTTCTTACCCAGAAAGCGGAGAAATTTTTGTGTGTGTACATGATGAAAGTTTTTCCTTCTCCTGTAGAGCTGGGGATTGAAATTGGCAGGATTGACAGCCTCATGCTTTTTTCTTCTTACAGTCACCATGGGTCACGTTAATTTTAGTATTTTTATGACTTAAGTATCAAACTTACAAACTGCAGAATGTTCTTACAGCCTAGTTGTCTGCATGTGCAAGGAAACACCGAGTGCAGCTTTCTTCCCATGGGTGACTGCTCTCAGCAGAGCCAGGCTGTGATTTGAAATATAGATCTAAGGAGATGTGACACCTCGATTGTATTGTCGGTAGGTTGATCTCAAGACTGTGAGTCTGTGGCCCAGAGACATTTCACGAGCACAGTGTCTGTCCATCTTCCTTGTGTGGGCAGTAATTAGCTGCAGGCTATGAAAAGCAATTAGAGATTCCTCCCACCTATACCATGATTCAAATGAAAATGGGGATGATTAATCCATCTACTCCTGCGTGCCTGGAACTAGGATACTAGGATACAGTGAACCATGCAGCCTATTTAGCGTGCACTGTGGTGTAAAAAAGTCTTCGTCTTCCATTGTGTGGATGCATAGTCAGAACTGAAATCTGGTCCCATGGAGACATGCTTGTTTGCTTGCCTGGATTTCATGCTCTTCTCAAAGCATCTGATACCGGCGTGACTAAAAATAGATATTGAACTAGATGAATGTTTTGTCTAAGCCAGGACATGCCTTATGTACTTACCTGATATAGAAAGATAAAAATGACAAATCACACTGAAGGAGGACTGCAGTGTCTAGGAGTACGCGGCACTTGGAAACCATGCTTGCCCCGATATAGATGAATCGACTGTAATAATGAAAGTGACATAGAAAACAAAGAGGATATCTGTCATTTAATTTTATATGAGAATCCTGAAGTTCCTCGACAGCGGTTCAGGTGGACCTGTATTATTAGAGCACAATGGCATAAGAGGGATGATAGCTCTCCAGAGTATTGTAGTAGCATCTTCTTCCATACAAAACAATTTCTGTTCAAATTTTCATCAAAAGGAAAATTCATCTCTGGATCAAACTATCTGCTACCTAAGGAGATTAAGGCTCTCAACTTACTCCCACTTCAGGTTGATTTTGGCAGGAAGGAATAAGCAGTTCATTATTTCAGAATTTTTACTTTTTTGGGGAGTTCTGGAGTTGCGGCTGACAGAATAGCGCTACCTTGAACTCTGGTTAAATTTTTATTTCCAGCAAATTCTTATACTTCACTCTAAATACTGTTTACTGTTTGGTTTGAAGCCTGCACGGTTCCTTACCGAGTAGGAAAATACTCCAACTTGTGAAATTCTTGTGGATTGTCATGGACTGAGCCCTGAGCTTAGATTTTTAAGTCACTTTAAAGGTGATTTATATGTCAGGACTACCCAAGAAATAGTAACAAAATTGGTTCATTTGCAGGTTGCACAGTTAAAGACCTCAATGCAGTCAATACTGGAGCAATGGAGAGTATATGATGAAGTTTATGCAGATGTCAGCCTGATGACAACAAGATATTTTTACTGCATAGACCAGTGCAAACCTTCTGTGATGTCACTGGAAGCTTTGAAAAACCAGGTCAAAACTCTCCAGGTAAATCTACTGAAGTTGTCTTATTTCTGTACTTCCTTCTGTGCCTTTAAACAAATGAACAAACAAACTCCACTGAAAAAAAAAGACAGATAAATTTATTTGAGCAACTTCCTCTTTGCTATAGTGCCATTGAAGTCAGTAGATTTTTTTTAATTTTTTTTTTACCTCCAGAGACACTGAGGACTATTTTTAAACTTCTTACTCTATTTAGCACTTAAGTTCAGCTTTGGTGCCATTTAGGTACCAAGGTTCAAGAGAGAATTACAGGTCAGCTGCTACCATGTCTGCCTTACTGTGGGCTAGCAGAGCCTCCATTTTGCATTGCAAAGATCCCTTGACGTTTTAGTCTTCCGTACATGCTGGAAGGCATCCCCATACGAAGCACCAGCTCCTCATGCTCCCTTGCACTGCAGAATGCAGAGGGGCATGTGCGCTCCACCACCATGCCTCATGCTAATGTCTACACAGTCCATGTCTAAGACACGTGGACCACAGGAAGTTTGGCTGAAAATAAGGCTGGCAAAGGAAAACCTAATGCCATCACGGTATGTGTTTGCCTAAAGGTTACTCACCATTCAGGTGAGAGACGTTGGTTCTCAGCTCATTGGTCAAAAGGAAGTTTGCCCCTTTGCTTCTGCTTCCCAGGGAAATGCTCTGCCATAAGGCTGTAGCATAACCTGGAAGGAGATGCCTGTGCATCGCTGCTGGGACTCGGTGCAGAAATGAAGGAGAGTTTGGGGAAAATTGGCGAAGGGACCATGTCTCTAGATCTGTGATTTGAACACTTCACTTGGGGTAATGTGTCCCAGCTGCTGTGCCAGTGACCACTGACACACGTTGCATTAAAGTGTTATTTGCATTAAAGCATCTTTCCATGTATAAACAGCACTGGAGTCAAGGTCCAGAACCCAGGATTCCCCTTCCCAAAAGCTGTGGCTTGGGTTGGGTGGGGGCAGCAGCCCTGAGGCAGAGCAGGGGCATCCCGAGCCTGGCGTTTCTCATTGCTTCAATGCAAAGTCAACTGTTCAGTCGCCCTCCAGAGAGCTGGAGTAACCTGCGCAGCCTCTGAATGAGGCTGGGCATAAATGCTCTGAATCATCCTGCTGCTCTGCTTGGCTACGACAGAGTCTAAGTGGGACATCTAGCGTAGGCAGTCAGGCTGGCCCTGGGTCTGAACGTTTTACAGATATGGCTAAAATCTCCTTACCTGGCTTTAAACGAGTGTTGAAAGGTCGTGTAAACACTCTCTGTTTGTAAATAAGGCCTGGTTTGGTTTATTTTTAAATTATATCAGAAGTGGTGCAGGCCAGGCTGAAGCTCTGAAGCCCAGGTACGTGTCTCAGCAGTAAAGCCTGCATAAGCACTTTCCATCCTCACCTGGGGACACGTAATAACTGGAAGGAACTGGGCACCTTCTTACCTCCTTCCTTCCATCACCCTCTTTATTTTTAATCTCAATAAGTTCACAGATACGATCCATGGGAGGGTTCTGCAATTGCCTGTATCAGGAGGGGGAACACACAGCCAAGGACAGGAGCTGTCAAGCCAACTTTACTGCCAGTAGAAATTTCCCTGAAACAGTGGCTTAAAACAAAAACATTTTTGGTTTCTAGTGAATTAATTTAATCTGTTCAAGGCTATGTGTTTGTTAAATGAGCTTTCTTTAAATGCAAATAAATGACCTCAGTTTAAAATAGGCTTCCTGAATGATTTTTTAGTTGTACCATTTCACCTCTCTTTTGGCTTCCTAATTTTTAGATTCTGATGGGGTTTTTTCACAAATATTTCAGTCCGTGCTGCAAACGTGTGGCATTATTGCTACACTATCCCTACCAATCTATAGGGGAAGCCATACTTAGGTCGTTCATCTGCACAACTAATTGCCGTAATCGATTTTGCAGTCTCTTCAAGATGAATCGGAGAACAGTGAAGAAATTTGGGCCAAGCTCCAGGCTGCTGCCAGTAACCTGAAGAGGAACTGCTCCCCCTCTTTTGCAGAGATTATTGAACGGAAGTGCACAGAGGCACACGCTAGGTAAGCTTGCAAAAAAAGACCCCCAGTTATAAGTATTTAGAGAAAAAAAAAAAAGTTGCTGAAGCAGGACTTGAAAGTCTGTCAGATTTTTAAATCTATATTAATATGACTTTTGTGTCTAAGGCTACCTCTGTGAAGAGTAGCTGATACTATCTTTTTTGACAGACCACAAAATGGTGTTGTGTCAGTCGGCTTTCAGTAACATGGGTGTGAATGCAAAGAAACTCCCACAGGAATCCTACACCAAATCATGTTTGGAGGAGCATCTACTAGGAAAATTCTCTTTTCCTTTAATATGTTGGCAGGTGGAACTCAGTAAATGAAGACATCACAGATCAACTGCAGGCAGCACAAGCAACCCTGCTGCTTTGGGAGCCCTTCGATACTTTATGCACTGAGGCAGCAGCCAAGTTAGAACAGCACAAAGAACAGTGTACTCAGCTCTTGGATGCTTACATGCCCGAGGATAACATGATAGAAACTCTGAAGCAGAGGATACAGGATATAAAGGTACATGAATATGTTTCTGCTGCCTGGTACAAACCAGGATTTATTTTTGAGAAATGAATCAAAAGAACACCTTCTTCCCCTCTCCTCCCCCAAATCCAGTCAGCAGAAAACAAAATCTATGGGTTTTTTTCCATTAACAGACACCTTTGTATTTCCTTTAAATACTTTGACCATATTGTGAGACCAAACCAAACTAGAGTTAGCACAGGATGAGAAGAGAGCAGAGGGAGGAATCATATTCCATCTCTGCCCCTTTATACAAAAAGTCAGGCCCATGTTGGAAGGAATCATTAAACTGAGAATTATTTACTTTATGGGACACTGCTTGGGAGGAGAGATAATATCTACTAGAACAATAGCTGGGTAAAAGATACCAGTTTTCCGGAACATAGGACCATCTTGAGGTCTTCTGCAGTCTTCAACTTGGTTTTATTTGGTTTTGGTACTTTTTTTGGCCTGGTCTGATAAGTTCACAGATTTCTGAGCTCGTTAGATTATTCTAAATGCTTCTGACTTTAGGCAAATGAGATCTCATGCTGAGACCACAGGATACATTGGATTCTCTCATGCAGCAAAGCTGTCATTAGGTTCTGACATTTTTGGTTTCTTTAGACTGCAATGAAGAAATATAATAATCCTTATTTCAGGACAGAGCAATGATTCATCATGCTTTATGAACCTCTAGCCACATATTGGAAGAAGTCCAAAGTACTCTGTTTTACATGTGTCCAATTAAGAAACTTTACATTATGGAAAGAGAACTCATATACTTCTTCCCATGTCTGAAAAAACTGACAGCAGCAAAGCTTAGACCAAAACATTTTCACTTTCTTCTGATCTATTAATGGCTTTGACATAAATTCATCAGTATGTCAGCCAAAAGACACCACATTTTCTGGAAATTTTTGAAAGAATTTTGCACCTACTAAGGCAGGCATGACCACTAGAGTGCTATTAGCTCTGTAAATGCTGTCCTGATATGTGTGGGTAGGACACATGAAATTCATTGTGGGTTTGGAAAGTGGTGAGTTAGAAGAATGGGATCAGTGATATGGCATATCAGTTACGTGTATTTGAAAATACAGGTTCATTACAAAACAGTATTTTAACCTCTTTAATCTTTTTTTCCTTTAGTATACATTAGGAAAGATTATGGTTTTATGGAACTCTGTCACCAGAATAAATAAAAGTGAAGTCCTACGTAGAGAGTAAGAAATCAAATGGGTTCTTTACTAAATGGCTGAAGTGGCAGTTTACAATATAATCCATTCCAAAGACAGCGGTCAGGAAGTAAGAGCCCATTTGCTTTTTAGGGAAACATGGCTGCTCTTTGCTATCATTGAGAAGTCTGTGTTCGTTACTCACAGAAAAGACAATATACAGTGGCAAATTCCAGGGGGTTTCATGGCTAAAAGTAAATGACAGTTCTAGAAATAGGTACGTTTCAAGATGACATCTTGCCATTCCTTGTCCGGGTCAAAAAAACCAATCAAGTACATTGAACAAGTATAAAATGACTGCCTTTGTTCTTGTACTACCTTCAGAGTTTAATTTTATAGCATCATTTCTGTAGTAAAGGGGAACAAATAAAAGCAAAACCATAGTCCTTGGTCACTAAGGGATCCAAAGTACTGTTACGTTTGTAACGTAATAGCATTTCTCATCTGCAGCATGGGCCAGTTTCTCCATCTGCTAGTGTAAATCCATTTTGTAGAGAGGGACATCCTGATTTCTCTCCTTAATCTCCTCTGTAGCAGTAGTATCCCACTGCCTGAAGTCACTGGTGTTCCATTGAACTTTGAACTGTGCCTTTCCCAGCACTAGAGTTAATGGATGCAACTCCCTTTATCCACTGAGTAAAAGACTGAAGCTTTCACCATAGCTGAATTTGGCTCCCGAAGGAGATCAACAAAAAGAGCTTAGTTACAGCAACAAAAGATAGTAAATGAAAGTGGCATATGAATGACGATCCAGTTCATTTGCTGACTTTTTTTATTTCCCCTTCTCTCATCAGAATTTACAGCATGGCCTTCAAAACATAGCAGGATGCCATACCCAGATTTCTTTGCTGGCTGATCGGATAAAACAGCAGGCTGGGACAGCTGCACAAGCCATTCTGTTGGAGAAGCAGCAGCCGCTCCAGAGGGCATCCTATTTCGAAAAGATGTTGCAGAGGAAGTTAGAGGAATTGGAGGTATTTTTTTGAATATTAAATTAGCTGTCAGTGTGAGGTAACTTCTTCACTAGACCTCTGTAGTTCTTGAATTGAAATGAAATTTCAATAAAATAAAGCTTGACAGTATGATCAACTATGTAAAGAAATAATACATCAAGCCAGAGGGGCAGATGAAGGAAGAGTTTCACCATTCTTACCTGCTTGTGTTGCTCTAACAAGCCTTTTTAAGAGGACCTATTACAGTCAAGCAGTACGGACCCTCAGATGATTACAGGTTAGGAAACGTATTTTTATTCTATGAAATTCTAAGTAAGCTATAAACTTCTCAGCTCTTTCTTGAAAAAACCTTAAGGGCTTGGGTTTGCTTTGATAAGAGTGCACACAATGTATCTAAAACCAAGCAGAAAACTGTGATCATTTGATGTCATTCTGAAGACCAGATTCACATCCCTGTTCAAGCAGCGTAGGGAGGGACCTGGATCCAGGTTTCCTTATACGATGCTCAGCTCACAGGAGTGCTGTGGGGTTGACTTCCCCTCTGTGCAGGTATTCCTGAGAAAACTTCCAAGCAAATGTACTGCTGTACATTTACTGATGTAAAACTAGTCTGTTCCTGTGAAAAAGTCTAGTTTCAATGAATTGTTCTGTTCTAAAGTAAACCTAAATTCATCAAGAAATTTTCAGCCAGCTCTATTTATAACTCCATCTACCAGCACAGTTCAATGGCTGGAAGCCAGATATCTTTGTGAAGATAACAGATTTCTCATATTCCCTGTGAACTTCTCGCTGCATGAAAAACTTCATTTCTGGGTAGTCATTTTCTCTGGTGTAACCCTGTAGCATTCCCACAGAACAGTCTCTCTCCCCATGCCAATTTTTGCCATTCATTCCTTATAAAAAAGTTGGTGTTTCAGTGTACTTAGCGATGTGGAGCTTAATTCTTGCCAGAAGGAAAAAGCTTCCCTGGTGCTCTTCTCCCTGACCCAAAGAAACCAATCTAGTGAATAAAAAAGTTGAATTCAAGCCCTAGTTATTTCTCTCCACAGAGCTCAGGTAAGCTGCACAGCCTTGGCTGTAGGCACACGTGTAGCTCAAAGGAAGCTTATTTTCACAAGTTTCTTCCCTCTGATAAACCTAAGTTTTGGTTTTCCAATTTCACAATAAATCAAACAGCCCAAAGCTACAAAAAGGTATTGCAGATACCCCTATTCCTTCCAGATAGAGATGAATCTCTCAGGATTTAGAGATTCAGTTTCTTGCTCTCTGCTTTGGCTTAAATTTTCCCCTTATACAGTGCAAAAACAGAAAAAATTCAGTTAGTGAGTTAGAAATACATTGGAATTTGGATTTAACATCTGTTTGGTTTCCTGATGATACTACCTATTGCTTCTTTTTGTATACTGAATATGTATATTAAATCATAATTAATGTAAATATGCAATATTTACTCTAGTTCAATCTTTTACAACTGGAGGAATTCAAGAACTGCCTTGAAACGCTGGAGGGTCAGGTCAAGAGTTGCACAGATGCCTTCGATAGTCTTTGTCTAGAGGAAGAAACAGACAACTCAGAATTGCTCATGGTATGTTTGGATTCCCAAGTACAAAAAGATACATACTCAGGATTTAGGTGTCCTAGGTATTGTAGTTATAGCATTTCCATCAGAGTAACTATAATCTCATCCAAAACACAAAAAGCAATGATTTATGTTCATAAAAACTCTAGATGTGCATTGCAGGCCAAACGCCTGCATGGAGGGGAGGAAAATCGCATCGATTTGGGGTTGATGGGAGACCTTTTTCCCCAGCTTTGCTCTGGAGCTAGCCTTTTGCCCTCAATGTAGGGTACAAAGTAGATCTGCAAGTACTAGCTCTTGAGTATCTGTTCAGTACTGTTGGAAGAAGGGGCTTTGTGTTAAGGGAATTGTGATTTTTGTTTCCTATATTCTTTGAAGTTAACGCAGAAGTGTTGGGGGGTTTTGGGTTAGCATTTTCGATGCATAACATTCAGATGCTTCCTACAGAAGAGGCTTCTATATTTCTTTGAAATGAAAGAAAGGCAGTGGTTTTTGCAATTAAGTTTTTTGGGTTTTTTTTACTTCCAGAATCACACATTGGAACTTGCTGCGCTTTCTCCAAGCATAGAGAGTTTGAATGAAGCAAGCCTTAAACTGCCACTCAGTGACTTCACCCTGAAGAAAGTGCAGAGCCTGACTCGGCAGTGGAGTCAGAAAACAGCGACTGCTCTGGAACGCTGCAGGTCTGAAATGCAAATTAAAAATCACTACTAACCATTTCCTTTTCTGTGAGGAAAGTCAAAACCAAATTAAAGCACGGGAATTCTTGCAATCTGTTTTCAGCTTTCTCAGGGGCTTTCCAAGTTGGATTCCTGTCCTTTCAACCTACATCCAGATTATTCAGTGGTTATTTGTATTCCAAGTCACTTGAAGCAAAAATCTGGATGTTCATGGGTGAAGAAGGTAGCAAAGCGCCAAGGAAAATCCTAGTATATTAGTATTGCTAACCACTACGTTAGACCGTATGCAAACATATCCAGAAAAACCACTATCCACACAATAGTTTCTGATGATTTCTTTTGTTTTACAGTGTGCTTGAGGGAACTCAAAATGATGAAAAGAAATTCTTTCAGAAATGTGAAAACTGGATGAAATTCCTAGAAAAAATGAGAGAGGCCTTAAAATCAAATATTCCAGGACGGTTTGAAGAACTGCAGGAGCAACAGAGAGTATATGAGGTAAAGCTAACTCTAAAAATGGAAGTATCATTTTGAATGGTGAAGGTGGGGGGAAATTGCTAGAAAATACTATGCCTTTTGAAAGTAGATTTGGGCAGAGTTTTACAGAGCATTTCGGTCTTGAAATGTGGCCTTGTACTTATTCAGAGAAAAACTTTGAAATGTGAAAATCCTTCTCCAAAATGGATGGATTGCTTTTTAGCAGGGATCAGACCTTTAGGAGTGCGTCCTCAAGTGTTGCATCATGGAAGTCCTAGATTTCTCCAACCCTGAGGCTACTTGCCTGTCTGTCTGTCCTACATCGCCTAGGCAGTTGGCTGGCGATCTGGCAGGAACCTTACCAGTTTCTGGAAGAACTGCATTTAAAACAAAATGTTTTCACAGAATATTTCTGTTTTGACCAGTTGTTAGATTTTGGTGGAAATCTGTTTCAAGGGCATTTTTCCAAACGCTTGCTATTTGTTACAGAGAGTGAGCGCTTCACACGTGTATGACAGTATCCGTTCAGAGAAGGTACATTGCATGCTAGCAGTAGCATGTGGATACAATTCTAAGCAAAGTGTCTATCTATAGACTTTGTACTAGTGGCAGGAGGATGGAAAAACAACCAAAATACAGAAAAAAAAATCAAGTGCTAAATGCTAAAGATCTGTTAGGGTGAGCTTTGTGCTGCCACAGCGGACCAGAGCTTCACACTGCCCAACATACTGCTGCTAATTCCACGGGGTGTTAAGTCTCTGCATGTTAGTGACACTCATTAGGGTCCACAGAAATTTATTTTCTCTCTTTTACTTAGAACTCTCCAGTTCATTCATTGCAATGAAATTATTGATAGAATGAACTTTTGCTTGTTGTGATAAAGAGTAAATTCACCCTTATGTAGCTTTTTTTATACCTTTTCTATGGGATTCTGTCCAGATTACATTTCTCATGAATGAGGCCAGCAAACTTTAGGCTTCAGATTACCTGTAACATACAGCTACTGGTGGGGTTTGATATTACATATGTGCAAATTCCTCCTGGTATCCAAAAAGTGTGGTATCTTTTAAGATGCATTTGACACTAGCACTTGAGAATAATAGAGCTTTCAGCATTTAAAGTTAAATAAACGCTATCATTCTAGAATCAGCTTTCATAGCACAGGTTGTTCAGTGAATAGTTAAAACTGTTTTTCTCATGGTATTTTCAGATGCTGCAAACTGAGATTTCCATAAATCAGCAGACATTTAATTCTATCATAGCAAAAGTTCTACTCTCCTTGGAATCTGGAGAAGCAGAGAAAAGGTAATCTATGTGTTTTTCTCCCTAAGTCTCCTCCTTGGAGTTGGTATTGAATCTTTGCTCTCCTAAGGACAGAAATCCAAATTCTTGACTGGGTTCACCCTTTAAATACCCCCCTGGCACATTTTGCAAAAGTATGAGGAGGTGCAGTGAGAAACAAACACGGATGCATTGGCCAGACTGCATTTTGGATAGTAACTGGATGTTCTGCCTAACAAAAATAATTGCTCCTGAACAGGAGGCTTCCTTGTCTACTGCTACCCTGCAGTCATTGAAACTGTAACTCTGGTTGAGAAGCTACCTTCTTACAGAGGGTGAGGAGGATGCTGCATGTGATGGATCCTTTCTCTCTTCCTAGACCTCTCTGCTTTTTAAAATGCAGAGGTGTGAGGCTATCCATGTTGCCCCTGGCACACATGACAGAGCATTGAGTCATCGGCCACACAGCCCAAAACATATGGTAGCTAAACCTGTTTTTTATCAGTATGATCTTATACTTTTAATCAATGTAGAGTGAGAAGCAGCAAGTAATATTTGTAAGCAGAGGTTCAACTGCCTCAGGCGTTTCTGCTGTGAACACATTAGCCCTCTCTGCCAGAACTTGCTGCTTCCAGAGAGTTGGCAGGACAGTGTGCGCATTCCCCTCAGCCGCTTCAATATAAAGTCCATAGCTTGGCTTAAAGCTGCCAGGGAAGGTTGGGCTAAGCTAAGCAAAGCTACTGGATTTTTGTGTTGAAGCTAGCCCTACAAAGGTGTTTGTATACGAGCTAATCTGGGGGCCATGGCCTCCTGCAGAGGAGCGGAACTGATAGATGGAGGTTGTCTTAGCCACTCCGGCTAGAGCTGCTGGATCATCTAACTATGTTGTAGGAGTGGCCAAAAAACTGCTTGAATGGGTTCAATAACAGAACAGAACCTTTTCACTTTGCAGTTAGGTCCCAGTGCTGTGGAATACAAGGATGGTTGAACTCCTGCTTACAGCCTGGTAAAACCACAGATCAATGTTGCCACATAATCAGAGATCTTGTCTCACTTGCATCGACCACCTTCTTCTTCAGAGAAGTGTTTAGTGCGTACTGTTTCTGTGATTGCTGTACTATATATGTTCTATAACACAACAGCAAGAATGACTTGGATTATCCATTCTTGTATCATGTCAAAGGGGTTTTTTTGATTGCTTAGAAGATGGAATACAGAGAGCAGGGCTGAGCTTAGGGCTGCATAGAGCTTTTTGCATAGTTGGGTATTATAATTGGAATACAATATTGCAAATGGAAATCCATCACAATTATTGTAAAATGCAGCCTTGAGGTCAAAATATATTAACACTCAACACTTGTCATCTTCAGAACAGAGTTTATTTCCAAGCTCACATTGCTGAAAGAGCAGTGGCAGAACGTTATCCGGATGATTCAGCAGAGGAAGAAAGATATCGATGGACTCGTGAGCCAGTGGCAGCTCTTCAAGAGTTCCATGCAGAGTCTCAGCAGATTTCTTGCTGATACAAACAGCTTCCTCTTAGCAGTGAAGAGCCAGGACTGCTATAGCCTTTACCAGCTTCGCAATCTAATTCACTGTTTCAAGGTACTGTATTTATTTCTCATAAATCTAAAATCTGTGGTTTTTCTCAGACTGAAACAACTACTGTCCAGTAAGGTAAAAAGCTTTGAAATCATGTGCTTTTCTGGGAAAAACAATTGCTGACGCTTTTTCTGAGAGCTGAGCACAGATGAGAAAACAGTGCCATTGTGAAAGGCTCATTAAAACTTCCTGGTCAACATTGTCATTTAGTACCCTTGTACACTTTAAAAATATTACTGATACGAACATGGAAACACAGGGTACCCTCTAGGTCTGTATGCACCTTATGGATGTGGTTCCTGAATGCAGACCTTGCAGTTTGCCTGAAGGAAGCAGGCACCTATGCGGCAAGACGGGCCGTGTGGGTCCTGTGTGTGCAGGGACGGGCAGGAGGTGCCGGGAGCAGAGGATAAAGCACTCGCAAGGAGGTCTGTCCTTTGAGCCACCGCTCCAGGATGCACAGAACTGGGCAGCAGTTCTTCAGGGCAGCGAGTTCTGCATTTTACGTGCAGGGGGAAAAAAATATTTCCCTTTGTTAATCTTGGGTATCTTGGTTTTCCATTTAATTATGCACCTCTTTGTTTTATAAGAAAGTAAAAAACAAGCAGTGAACTTGATGGTTGCTTAAGGCAATCTAAAACCTTTCAAAAATACGTTATTGAATGCTATTTGCACGGTCCAAGATTTATTGTGTTCCCACACACCTAATGTTGATGGATTAACACATTACCAGTATTCCATTTGGCGCTTGCCCTATTTACTTCTTTACTTTTACCTGCTGTGTAAAGATGATTTTCAGTAGATTTTATAAGTTAGTGCTCATGTTTTTCCTTAGTGAGAAAAGCCAGAAAGTCTTCTCCCTCCTACTCCAAATTGCCTTTCCCTCCTGTTGCTGTTTTACAGAAAGAAACAATGATCATATCTGCTTGTGTTATAGCCCAGTTTGTGTTGTAGGCAAATTATTATTGACAGCTTACTTCACTTGGAGTGTGTCACGATTAACAGAGCTGTTATCTCTGAAAAAGTTGTCTTAGTTATTGATGCTAGAGGTGCTAACAGAACTTAAACTGTTTTTTATTCAGAATAACTCAGACAACTGAATTTCCATCTTTTTGTAACTGCTGCACTTTCACTCTATAGATTCAATCTGTGAAAAGCTATTGTAGAGTTTTATAGATCAGAAGATCAGAAAGAATCTGATTTTTCTGAAATTAAAAAAGTGGATAGGAGAAGATCTATTCATTACTCTTTCATGAATGTGGACAAACTAATGCCTTGTAACTCCCTTTGTGAGTCTTCACTTCTTCCCAAGTGAAATGCCAAGAGTGTGCTTCTAAAGCTTCCCAAGAACAGCTTAGAAACTTACTTTATTTTTTTTTTCTTTTAAAGAGTCAGGCAGTGATTCTTCAGAGGTGGCAAGCCATGTACTCTTTAATTATTGATGTTGGGGAGAAGTTACGCACTGTCTCCGATCCTGAGACCAATGCTGTTCTCCAAGAGGAGCTCAGCCAGTTACAGCAGAGTTGGGGGGATACCCAAGTCCAGCTGGAGAAGAAGAAGATGCAGCTCAGCAGCACTTTACAGGTAGATGATGCCCTTCCCAGGGAGCAGCAGCACCAGCTTCCCTGGTGTTGGGTCTTGAGAGCTTCCCTGCCCCGCCATCTCCAGGGCTGAGCTCTGTAGCAATAAGGCAAATGCTGAGCTGCTGCTCGCTGCAGAGGGGTCTCAGGGAAGTCCCTGTCATGCACCATCAGGGCTTGTGGGAAGCTAAAACTGTGGTCCCTCAATTCTCCAAATGAAAATGGAGTTGGCATCCATTTGTTGCTACAATGGATGTTTTCCCGCTCTGATTTTTCTCATTTCCCCATGGCCTGGAGCTCTCTCCTGCTTTGGGCTGCAAAGCCTGAGCTAAAATTTAGCTTAAGAGGGAGTTAGCATGACTTGTTGCTCATCCTGTTGTTGTCCCTCTAAACACAAGGGTTAGGTCATATTTAATTCCTTAGAACAAGGAATTTGCTTTCATGGGTAGGTAGCACATAGGTATGTCTTAAAATTGAATACTGTCATCGATACAATCCCCAGCCCAAAAACTATGCTCAAAACCTCTCAGGTTGGACAAAACCAAATGAGCAGAAATGCTCTGTAAGGCAAACATAAAATATAAGAGAGGGTTCCAGTTTTGTAAATCCATGCATCAAATTCTTGTGGGTGGCACTATGTATCAAAAAGAAAATCCAAATAACCAGAGCACATGATTGTTTACTTCAGTGGGTTGAAGGGGCTATTTTGTAGCATATCCACATGGTTCAATATGTCATGATAAAGTATCTCAACCTTCTATCACTTCCCTGTCTCCCTGAGCAGAGTTGGGACTGCTGTGAAAAGCAAATCAAGGAACTGGAAAGCAGGCTGCGAGAGCTGAAGGAGAAAGTAAAAGATCCACTTCCAGTTGAACATGAAGAGCTCTACAAAGCCAAGGAACACACTAAGGTATTGAACAGCCATATTGTACTTAAATAGATGTAGTCTTTGCACAACACCTGATCTCTGTAAAATCAGTTTTCCCCCTTACCCGCTCTTCACTGACACTGGATTTCTCTCCTTGCTACCATCTTGATTGCTGCCAATCTGCAAAGTCATAGAATCACAGAATGGTTTGAGTTGGAATGGACCTTACAGATCATCTAGTTCCACCCCCCCCGCCATGGGCAGGGACACCCTCCACTAGACCAGGTTGCCCAAAGCCCCATCCAGCCTGGCCTTGAACACTTCCAGGGATGGGGCACCCACAGCTTCTCTGGGCAACCTGTTCCAATGTCTCATCATCCTCATAGAGAAGAATTTCCTCCTACTTTCTAATCTAAATCTACCCTCCTTCAGCCCATGAAAGTCCAGCTGACCAAGAAGATTACGAGAAGAGTAGCAGTGTTTGGATTTTTTTTTCCTGCTTCTGTTCCCTTTCAACAGTCTGAATTTATAAAATAAGCAGTTCTTCAAACAAAAGGGAAAAAACTCCCTGGTCTCAGCTCAGTTGGCTGCTATCCTAATGGCTGAATCTCACTTTTTGTTTTCCAATCCATTTTGGACAGGGAGCTCCTCAGGCAAGACACCTTGTAAGTCTGCAAAGCACCCTGCACACCTGTGGGATCCGAGCATAATTAAAGAGAAAGAAAATTAAGAGTAAGGGAGTGGCAAAAGCCCTGCAGCCCATAGTGCACCATGAAAATTAAATGGCAAGGAAAACATTTCCAAGGGATAGGAGACATTTTGTCTGGACTGGTCAGTCTTTCATCATCCCTTTATGAAGTGAATTGTTGACCTATGTAGTGGGAACAAATAAGCTCATTAACAAGCCAAGGCTTTGAACTCATTATCAGCTGTCTGAAATCTTCTTTGTGAGTGCTGGCTGCCTTTCCCACGACAGCAGTCTTGCTGTAGCCCTGAATTATTTGTGAGATGGCAGCACACAGCTCCTGCCTCTTATTCCAGTGAGAGAAATTCAGCCGCAGAGGTGTCAGGGTCACAGTGCCAGTGCAGTGACTGCTCTTGAGTGTCACAGTATCATAAAATAAAGGACCAAAATGGCATGAGGGAGAAGGGATTTCACTCTTCTATGGAATAAAGCTGGTATTTTTTCTCAGGCATGGGCTTAATAGAGACTAGCAAAGTTCTGTGAAATTCCGTCATTAGCTCCATTAATGCAGGGATTTGACCCTTGTTAAGATATATAAATGCATGTGTGCACATCTGTAGGGAGGAATTTGTTGTGAGCTCAGGTAAATTTTAGTCTCAGGTTCGTTTGGCTTTTTTCCTCCAGTGTTGAAGCAGATCAGATTTTATTTTATTTTTTTTTAATGATGTAGATAAGTGACAGGACCAAAGACCTGTGAAAATGCTCACAGGGCTTGGAACCAGCCCTTCTCCTGATACAAACACAAGGTTTTTTTCCTTTTAAAATAAGACAGATTGGATCGTCTGTAATAATTTTTTTTTTTGTTAGAGGAGCCCAGTGACACTTCCCAGCAACCGCCTTGCAAAATGGGACCTAGTACCTGGTGTGCAGGGTATCACGTTTCCCAGCTGCATGCAGTGGTGTCTCTGCTTTTTAGGTGACAAGTTTAACGCTGATAAGGAAAATGCGTAACTTTGTTATAAAGGGAAGGGGGAGCCAGGGGAACAAAGCAGAAACGAGAGCATGTTTCTGGGAACGAGCAGTTGAAAAGCTCCACATTTCTGAACAAATCTGCTGAAGTACCAGTGAAATCATTCATTAGAGAAGGGAACCAATTCTATTCTTTTAGCATTTAAATAAATAACCTGAAATCGGAACAAATGCAGGTGGAAAGTAATTTGGCCAAAATAATAATAATTAAAAAAAAAGCAAAGCCAAAGAAGTGGGCACATTCCTTCCTGGATGTGAAACCCCAGGAGCTGCCCTGGAGCACGGGGAGCTGCAGGGGGTCAGGGCAGCGTTTTGGCACTTGTGGGTGCACCAGTTAATCGGCAGCAGCTCGGCCCTGGGCTCCGAGTGGGGTCCGGAGCCAAATCCCCAGGGACCCTGTCCGGTCCCGCCGGAGAGCGCTGCACAAGTGGCTGCACATTCCCCTCCTCTCCTCCCCCACAGGGCAGGCAGGGGATTAACGAGCAGGTTTGGAAACCAGAGGAGCTTAGTGCCAAGGCTTGTTCTGGGTGCGTTTCCATGCAGGAGCTGGAGCAGTCGCTGGCAGACTGGGCCCACAACATGAAGGAGCTGCGGGCCATGAAGGTGGAGCTGGCTCATTGCATCCTCACCGAGGACATGATGGTGCTCAAGGAGCAAGTGGAACATTTGCACAGGCAGTGGGAAGAGCTATGCTTGCGAGTAAGTGTTCCTCCTTCTCTGGGATTTTATAACGGGATATTGATAGAGCCTGGCAGAAAAGGGGGAGCGGGGTAGCAGACAGGATTTCTCATGGGGTTGCCTCGCTTTTGCAGTTTTGGGTGGAGATGGGGCTTCTGGTGCAGCTGACCAGGGCTGAAGTTTGCCCTTTGTTTCCTGGACACAGACTGCTGATTTTTTTTTGTTTGTTTGTTTTGTTTTTGGGTGTTGGTTTTTGTTTTTTTTTTTGCAAACCCTTTGTAACTAGTGAGTGCCTGAGTTGCAGAGAGCTGAAATGCAGCTGTTTACTGAAATAGGTGCCTTTGTTCTGGGCTGCCAAAGGTCCGGGGCGGGGAGAGAGGAATAAACACGGGAATTGCCTGAGGGCATGAAGGAGGGAAAGGGAGGGGGAGGTCTTTGCAATCCGATGTTAAAAAAATGCCAGGAGAGTTGATAAAACTTAAATGTGTTTAAATGCCAGCTTCTTGGGTTTAAACACACGAGGAACTGACTTGACTTTTCTGTAGCAGTAAAATACTGTGAACCATTTGCATTCTTTGTGGCTTGTTGCTGCGTTACACTTCATTTAGTGCTGCATGTAAAATTGCTGGGGAACATTTACCAGCAAAGTCACATGAACTTGATTCATGAGGTTATTATGCAGTTCGAATGTGTGTTTACTTTGCCCCGTTAACAGGATTGGAAGAAGTAAAATACTTTGGGGTCTTAAGTTACTCTGGATGGCTTTACATGCCAGCAAGCCAGACTCCTGCATCTCTTTACTCACAAGTCAATAGCTTTTATGTTACAGTTTGTGAAGAAGTATTGAAGCAAGTTAATATTTTTTGTCTAACCCTTACTCAGGCAAAGGTAAAGATATCTTGGTGGGAATATTGCCAGAGTAATGAACAGCTATGCTTATTTCACAAACTTTGGTGTGATGAAATAGTTATTTGAGTTTATTTTTTGTGTTGCAATGAAAAAGAATTTAGTATCTTTGCCTTAAACTGGACAGTTAATCTACAACCAGTGTTTTCTCTGTTATTGTTTCTGAACTCTGAAAATAATTGCAGAGACACCCCACTCCTACCCCCCCCAAGAAATATAGGCCATTATTTTTAAATCAAAAAGCCTGAACCATTTTCCTAATGGAAATCTGTAGTTAAGCCTATAAATGAGGGAATTTGTTGGTTTTCCTTTTTGGTGAATTGCTGATGCCTGCTATTTAAACTGTGGTGAAGAGCCCTGAAAATTAAGCTATCTTTTGTATCTACCCCACTACAGCCTATCCAAGTAGTAATATCCAGTAGTAATTTAAGTTCAAATTTTATTCAAAATTTCTATTTTAATTTCCTGAGGGAACAACGTTTAATTCAGTCTATGTTGGAGAGAAGAAAAGGGTGACATTAATGTGGCTCTGTTAGGTACACAAAAATCTGTAGTGGGAGGAATCTATTCAGTGGTGCAGCGGAGGGCCATACAGAAATGTTTACGCAGCACTAATGAGGCTGCACTGATGCTCAGTGCTGGACAGGAGGGTAGGAAGGCAGATGTCATCGGTACTGCTGCTAGCACGACTGCTTTGTTTTGGCTAACAAATTAGAGGAGTCAAGATGTATTGTGTGAAAAAAAATACAAAATAATCTGCGGTATCAGTGCAGAGAGGTGAAAGCCTTTAAGAGCGAGACGCGGCTGCAGCTGTCATGGCGATGGGAGTGGGGCAGCCAGATGCCTGTGCCGGACTGGGCAGGGACACAAACACATTTAGTGAGCAGATGCACTCAGGGGATTAGCATTTACATAGCAGCCTTTCAAGGTACATGTAGGTCAAAGATTTAACTGTTCATATCAGCGAGTATCCTGTCCTGATGAATGCTAGTGTATGGCTTGGATGCCTGGGCCTTCATATTCTTTTCGCCTCCCTTGGGAATGCCCACATTGCTCCTGCAGCACGCTGTGGATGCAAAACTGGTGCTTGTATCCTGGGGCAGCTGGTCCGATGCGAAAGTGCTCAAAGCCAGGCCTGGCTTGAAGGCCTCGTGTTCCTAGAACTTTGTCTGGGATTTTTTGGCTCATTCCTGTTTTACCCCCAAGCTGTATTGCTTAGCCTGCTAAAAGGTACTTCCTGCTCTTAAAATCCTGCCTTGCCACGCACTTAGCAGGCAAAAACGGAGTCAGGATCATTTTGGGATTTAACAATGGTTTTGCTGACATGCATAGTCTCTTCTTCCATGGACCAAGTTAACTTGCTTCCGCACATGGGAAATGCTGCAAGTGGTAGAGGAGGGATGAGACATTTACCCGTCATACTTCAGAGGCTGAGGATACAAGGGAGCATCCCAGAGCAGAGACCCTCTTAGGGAGACTTTCTGAGGTCTCCAGGAGACTTCTTCCCAGTGAGAACTTTGGAGATTGTTTCCCTCTGTCCTAAAACAGGCTTTTGGCCTCCTCTTTGCTTAGATCAGCATGAAAGATTTAGAAATCACTTTCACCTCCCTATTCCCTCCTTAAAAAAAGTCAGAATTTAAAGGACAAAAGCAATATAGTGGGAGATCACTTGGTGCCTCCTGTTGATCCCGGTGTTACGTGGAGCTTGTCTTGCTTCTGCACGACACACTTAAACTTCACTCTGAGGTACAAAGTAGTGTTAGAGATTAGTATGTAGTAATTATATATTTTATATTCCTTCTTTCTTTGGCATTTTCAAGTTTTCACTGAGTAATATTTAAATTGTTATATAAGCTCATTATTTATAAAGCTGTCACTCAGTTTAATTCTTCTGAGGGAGAGAATCTGGTGTTTGCTAGTCAACTTTTGGCCCTGCTGTCCAAAATAAGATGTAATAACAATCTGCTTGCTGGCTTTGAAAAGAAAGCTAGAGATATTTGATAACTGCTCCTGCAAAATGGAATATGATCAAACGCAGACTAGAAATTAGAAGGCTCATAATTGCTGGTTTCCTTCCTGAGAAAGACATTGCCAGCAGTTAATGTGTGTGCTTATCCATAGGTGTCTCTGCGAAAGCAGGAGATCGAGGACAGACTGAATGCCTGGATTGTGTTCAATGAAAAGAATAAGGAACTGTGCTCCTGGCTGGTACAAATGGAAAGCAAAGTGTTGCAGACTGCAGATGTTAGCATTGAAGACATGATAGACAAATTGCAAAAGGTAAGTAGTAACTCCACTTTTCTTGAATTGCAGTCTGATAGCTCGTTGTAAAGACACCGTTCTCTATTTCTTCCTTGCCTCTCGGAAGCGATACGTGATATAAAACCAGCACGTACAGGCTTTTGAGGGAAGATGAGCTTTTCTAGCCTCAGCTCTTTCCTTCTTCATGTTCGGACTTGGAGCATAGTGCAAAACAGAAATGCCACCTGGCTGCATTTGGGTATGGAGTGTGATGTATGTGAGCTGGGGTGGGGGGTCTGGGTTGTTGGGCGCACGTGCACACACTGCCCTGCTCAGAGCCTGCCCTGCTGGGGATCAGTGGTGTCCTGGGAGCATCTCACCACCTCCACCTGTCTCAGCAGTTACGAAACTGGTAGTCAGAGGGTGAAGAAAAGATTGAAGGATGGGGTAGGTCTTACACCAGGCGAACAAGAACTTACCACAACCAAAAATAAAACCTGATTCTGCCTCTTCTCCTTGGTAGTCAATGCAGTTAGTGCTTTCTAATACTGTCTTCTTAGCTTGATTTTAAACAGGACCATTATTTTGCTGCAGTGTTCCTCACCATGGCTTAAAGGTCTCAATATCTAATCCCAGATCTCCTCTGGTTAAGAATACCAGCAAAATAAAGCCATCCTAGACTTGAATTTGGGTTCTTTTGAGGTAGCTTAATTGAAAAATTACATTAAATCAGGAAAGCGGAGGCAAAATTAGAACATTAAACTGCTATTTTTAGGAGTACTTACTCCGGGCACTTGCAAATCTTTAAGCTGCTTATTTTTTCATAGTGGCTTCATTGTGAGAGTGCTTTTCCAATGAGGGTTGGGTTTTTTTTAATTTAAATGAAAGAGTTCTACATGCTAATGTAGAAACCTCAGCCATTCCAAGCCAAACCTGACTTGACATCACATGGGAAAAGAAACAGATAGTTTTGGTTTGGTTTTGTTGGTTTGTTTTGCCCAGAAATTAAGCAATGTTTGTGTATATTTATCAGGATTGCATGGAAGAAATAAACCTGTTCAGTGAAAATAAGCTTCACTTGAAACAAATGGGCGATCAGCTAATCAAAGCTAGCAACAAGAGCCGAGTTGCAGAAATAGATGATAAACTCAACAAAATCAATGATCGCTGGCAGCATCTCTTTGATGTCATTGGAGCACGGTAAGAAAATGATTTTCAATATTTTATGTAAGAGTCAGAGTCAGATGGTCCTTGACCATCAGAAACAAACTGACACCACTTTTCAGTTCTGTTGAAATTTATTATTGAGAGTCAAATTAAACTGAAGTTAATGTTTTTTCGTTCTGACTTGTTGCTGTATTACAACACCAAATGTCTTAATTTATCTAATGGCAGAGGGCAGGATGTAAGAATTAATATAAAATATAATTTTAATCATGGGAGCTATGTAAAAGGAAGGGTCAAAGTGATTTCTCTGTTGTACGTGTTGAATTGCAACTTAATTTTAAGGCAGTATGGTAGGAGTTCATTTGGGCTCTTTAGGAGAACATCCTGTTTTACAACAAGCCTCTCTTTCACCCTGTACCTGAATGCACAGAGTTTGGGAATAGATTCCTGGCCTATCTCTGTAGACAGTCAGTTTTATATAAAGATAATGTTCTTTTTTTACATTCAAAAGTGTATGAAATTTCATTTAATATTAGTGCTATTTCTTTACTCAGTCCATTTCCTAAAAACAACTGTAAGACCAAACCACAGGTCTATTTTTTAAATTCAGGATCTTCTGCATGATGGTGAAATGGAAAATACTATCAGTTGAAATTAAAACAAAACCCTGCGTTGCCCAGGCAATGACCTCTTCTTAAAGGATTAAACATCTTTATTATACTTGACAGAATTAAGAACATTATAATCATTTTAGTATTAGCCTTACTGAGACGATCCCATTTCACTATTATCTCTGAGTTTCTACCACAGCTTGGGAGGAAGATGCTGGGCTGGTCTTACCACCTGCCTGAGTTTCTTAGTAATCCAGAAATAGTTAAGGCTAACACCAAATTAGTATTGGCCTAAACTTGTCTCCCATGGTTGTGTTTCACCTGTAACCCTTCTCTGTGGGTCTGCAGAAGCTCTCTTGCTCAGTTATCATTTGGAACAGGTAAGGCAGGTAGTTGTGCTGTGGCAATGTAGTGCTAAGTGTGTTGGATCGTAATCAGGAATGAGATCTGAATTAATGGTGACACATGAGCCATGAATGATTAAGCAGAAGCTGCCTTCTTAAGATCTAACACTTTGCAGATAGTCTTGCAATGGTTTGTTTCAAGGTGTCTTTTTATTTGATCTGCTGTAGGAAAGAAAGCTTCACTTTTATAACAGCACATTTTCTGTTCTCATCGTATGGTAATATGACACTTGAAAAACACTTTTATGATTGTGTTTTGCTGTGGGTTAGTTTTGAATTGTAGCAATTTTAAAATGCAGATTAAAATGTACTATTTTAAAACTGAGGTAAACGTGGCACACTTCTAGTAATATTTATGCTAAAGAACTGATGGGATATTTAGAGAGAGATCTGGCAGTCTTATTCAAGTAGTCTGTGACAACAGAGCACTTGTTTGTCTACCTGAGATGTCTTAAATCTTTACATTCAGACAAGTGTATGGTGATGCTTTGAGGTACGTTAATGCAGATTTGCCTGGAGCATCAGCGCAGCTCCCAGTATTGGATATCCAAGTGGATATTGCGGCTGTTGGGGAGTTGGTGTGATGCTTTATCATTGTTCTTAATCCCAAAATGTCTGGAACACGCTGGCTTCTACTTGTGATTTCCACTAACTTTGTGCTCAGGACCAGGGTAATGAACTGAAAGGACCTGCCAAAATGTGGTTTTAAGCAGCTCCCTCAGTGGTCCAAGATTATCAGGCAGCCCTGTAGGCTCTGCTGGTCCTCTCGGACTTAATACTAACAGAGGTTCAGTGTATTGCAGCATTCAGCAGCATGGATATAGCATATCTCCTCCCTCATCTACTTGACGTCTTTTAAGCTTGGCTCACAGCTCGGCTGTTCTCAGCTGCTCAGCAATAAATAATACCAGGCTAGACACTCACAACAGAGTCTGAGTGTGGTCGTAGGGGTTTATTTTGCCCTGTTTACAACCTTGTGACTTTCTGTTTTGAGATCGCTGCTATGGTGGTGGCTTGCTGCTGAGATTTGAATTCTGAAGGAATTAAATTAGACTTCAGTTGACTGAAACTTCTACCTCACCCACAGGTATGCTTTAGGGCTCTAAAGAGGAGGCTCCTCCTGTGCTTTTGGGTAGCCTCTCTTAAGCTCGGGCAATGGAGAGGAGGCAGCAGTTCTACCGATCACAGATGTGACGCAGGTTGGGCCTCTTCATGGGGGAGCGGAGCAGAGCAAGGAACCTTGGGCTAGAGGCAACCTGTGAGCATGGGTTGCCATGCCCCATGATGATAGACTGTCTCCTTCCTTTTTTTTTGCCTTTGCAAAAACTTTAAAAAAATATATCGTATTTAAGCTGTGCTGAAAGAGCACATGAAAATAGAGTGGTGGCAAAATTCGTGTTGACCCTTGTCGTGGTTTAGCCCCATCCGGCAGCTGAGCATCAGGCGGCCGCTTGCTCACCCCTCCCACCCTTTCAGATGGGGAGGAGAATTGGAAGAAAAAGGTAAAACTCGTGGGCTGGGATAGGGACAGTTTACTGGGACAGCAAAGGAAGAGGAAAATAACACCAACAGTACTTAGAATATACAAAGCAGGTGATAGGCAGTGCTCCTCCCTGGCCAGCCCCCTTTATATACTGAGTGTGTGTCCTGTGGTATGGAATACCCCTCTGACTACTTTGGGTCAGCTGTCCTGGCTGTGTCCCTCCCCAGCTTCTTGTGAAAATTAACTCTATCCCAGCCGAAAACCAGGACAGCCCTGTTGGATGAAGCCATCGCAGTTTGGACATCTTCACAGGATCTCAAACATCCGCCATCACCAGTTTCATTCACTGGATAGGATGGGTCAGAGCCTGTAAGGTGTGGTATGGGGGCTGTGCCCCCACTGCTGCCCGGCGGAAAAGAGACCGCAGTGCTGCACAACTGCTGCCGCAGCAGCATACCCGGATGAAGCCTGTTGTATTGGGCACTGCTTCATTTCTTGGGGAAGATAAAAAGGATAGAGGAAATGCTTCAGGGCAGAACTGCTGGAGGGCCTTAGAGGGTTTGGTGAAGGAGGTAGGAGAATAATGCTTGGAGGGAAATGACGAATTTTGGCTGTGGCAGGGAGGGAGGCAATCTTCTCTTGCTCCTGAAAAAGCTACTTGCAGGAACAGCACCTCTGTGAAATGAGGTGGGTTTTGCTCCTGGCTTTTCAGACGAGTGGCAGTGGCAAGTAAATTGAAGTGAAAATTTTCTGAGGTTTTGGGTGCCAAATCTATGACTACTTGAAACTTTTTTTGACAAGTATTATGACTGCAGCACTTTCTGTTAAACACATAACCACCTGCTGCCTTTATCCGTGCTTGCGGGTGCACCACAGCCCACTGCACCGCTTCCCTTGCCCCCAGTGGCTGTCCGTCACCGGGGCAGGGACCAAATCTCACGCGCCGTCTTCATGGCCAGCCAAGACTTGGGCAGTAAGTAAACTACAGAGCTATGCACTGAGTAGGAGGAGAAAATGTAAGTTGAATAGCTGTGTGTTCAAAGCCAATCCTCCATCTGGGTGCTGAATCTTTCTAGTAGACAAGCACTTTATGATCCTGTGGTTAAAGACTGTAAAATAACCCATATCCACAAGGGAGTCTAATCGAGATTTATAGGCAATTTCAGTTCTGTGGTTTCTAGTGTCTCCAAGGTTGACCCTGCAACCTGAGTAACATTTTATCTTTTCTGTAGTGCAGTGTATGTCTGTGTGATACCAACGTGAAACCAAACCAGTCTCAAGCCAAAGTATCAATACAGAGCATTCCTCCTGATAGCTTATTTTACCTTTTTAAACCAATAAACGTCCTGGGACAGATGGGCAAATTAGGTGAGCTCTCCATTTAGTCCTTGAAGTGATTCTCTTACTTCATGGTGACAAGCTCAGATTTGCCATATGGCTGCACTTGCAGGACTTAACACTTTCGTTGTATGCCTGTGCCCGGCTTGTGTGGTGACAAAAGCTTTGCTGCATGTGTTGCAGCTGGAGGGTGGCTTGGTGCAAACTCAAAAAGTCTCAGAATGCTAATTCTCATGGCATAAAGTAACCATCAAGACATTAGCATGCCTGGAAAGGAGAACAAGTGAATTTTTGTTCAGCTCAGAAGATACTCTTACCAGGGGAGGTTCTCGTGCTGAAGTCTCTGTTGATAGAGGGGGAATACAAACATACTGACAGACAAAAAGGGAGCATTGTGCTGACTGTAAAAACAGACACAGAAAATCTCTTGCTTTTGTTCTCTCATCACCAGCCTTGTAACAGCACTCTGCCAGAAGAAACTGCTGCGTGCTTGCACATACACCCAAGCGAAGGCCTGAAACAGTAGGAGAGGGAGCGCACAGGCTGCACGCGGGTGGTAGACAGCCAAAAACCCGTGGAGTGGGATTTACATCCCTGGCATGCTCTGGAGCAGCTCTCCCCGGCCATGCATTAACTGGCAAGAATTGCCAAGGAACTATGTTGTGCACAGCCATGTCCCTCAGGGGAAGCGATTGCCTTCTGCCCTGCTGCTCGCATGGTGCCTGCTGGCAGACTGGAGGAGTGCCCACGTGTCACGGGAGGGTGTCTGTGCCGCCTGGGGTTGTGCAAAGCATTTGGATGGTGCTTGAGCCTTCATTAAAGCCACCAGCTTCATCAGGGGCTGCCTGCGGCAGTTCTGGGTCTGGTCCCTACACTAACAAATGTTGCATTTCTGTACCTGTGGGCATCCTGCAGCTCTTGCCGCTGCTGCTAAGCTGTGGAAAGGGGATGGCCATCTCTCAGCTACTCTGGCTGTGGGCACGCTGCAGTGTGGTTTTTTACTTGGTGGGTCTGGTCCGTGTTTTCAGCCTTGTGGAGAAAGGCGCATTTTTTGTGTATGTAGCAGGAAGGGGTTCAAATGACTGTGACCTTTAATGTGAGCATGAAAATACAGGGAAGCTAGCAAGGCCAAATGTGCCTTCTCATTCTTTTAAATGTGAACCCTTGTCAACTAGGTCTTTTCCCTGTGTTGGCAAGCTGACAGCCCTCCTTGCAGGATCCAGGAATCTTAAACTGGCGCAACCAAAGTCAGCTCCTTCCTTCCCACGTTGAACGTGGGACATTCAAGGTGCTTTCAGCTGGTTCCCTGCATACCCCAGCTGAAGTTCCCAAACAGCCTGAAACCGCTCAGGTTGCATTAAAGGGGAAGGAGTCAGAGCTCTCCAGTGACACCACCTTGTGCTGTTTTATTGGGGAGCTCCAGTGAGCCACTGCTATGTGTTTCCCCTTCCTCCCTGCACCCGCACCGGGGCTGGGCTGCCCCCGTGGCCGCTCCAGTGGCAGCGGGCCCAGCTTGGTAGGTTTGGGGAGCGAGCAAGTTCATACTGCCTCTCAGCTGGTCTCTCTATTTATTTTCTGCAACATTGCTCACCCCGTGGCAGGGCCGATGGTCAGGCAACATGTGTCAGGTGTCCTGTCCTACCTACCCTGTCGCAGCTGCGGCCAGGCAGCCCCCAGTCAGTCTGGGTATGCTCCGAGTTCAAAGGTCTTAAATTTCTGCAGGTCAGCATTGCATGGCAAGGGAAGCAAAGTATGCCGCATTGAGGGCCCTGGGCAAATGATGCAGCTGTGTTCAGCAGAATTACGCTGGTCTGTGGCAGCACCATTGTAAAATCTCATTCTCTTCATTATTTTGGTGCAAAAAAAAATCTGAACAGTTGAAATCTCACTCGCAAAGTGCTTGCTTGCTTTCCCTGTTCTCTGGGCTCCCTGTCCTTTAGGGATTACGCTTCTCTTCGGAGCAAAAGCTGTGACAGAGTTCATTATCGTATCAGGCAGGATGGTTGGGCTTATTTTGGTTATGCAATGCGTGCCGAGGTGCGCCGGGAGCGGGGGGGAGCTGGTGGTGCAAGGGGAGTCCTTGTCTTCTGCACGCTGTCCCTGTTCCCAGTGTCTGCCTGCCAGGCTGGGAGGGTTATTTCCCTGTTTTCTCAGACCTGCCACTTCAAATGGATTTCTGAACCTCCCTGGACCGTGCTCAGGTTACACCGTCGAGGTGACTGGGCATGATTTACCTGTGCCAACGTCTGAAGCCCTCTCACGGTGTGCGGTGTCTTCCCAGGCACTTTTTATCCTGCCATATATTGAATGTGAGCGATTGGCAAGCCAATACAGGTCTGTGGAAGATTACCTGAACACTGAAAGACCTTCAATTTCAAAAACCATTCCGTGCATTTTTTATGGGATTATCATAGCTTCTTTATTATTTTCCTGATACTGCCTGGGTAGGGAGTGACTTTTAATCCAAGGTTCTCCGACTTCCTCTTTTTTTTCCCACCCCATGATCTTCAGCAGTCATAACACACAGAAATCATGACAGCATGTTTTTCCACAAACAAGTGATATCATAAATGAAGATTAGGGGTTATTTTGTCCTCCGACATAACAGGCCACTTGCACTGGAGGCCTTGCGCCTGCACTGGAAGGTTAAAGAGAGGACAGGTTAGTGTGTGGGAGATTTAATTCGTACTTAAATACCTGGGATATAATGGTAAAGACAAGAAAGAAGAATGCAGTGGAAGTAAGGATACATCTGTGTGCGTGGTGCCTGTGCGTGGATATGTTTTCTCGGGTTTTTGGGTTCGCTTCAAATTGACTCTGCTGCAAATCGTCCGGGTCTGAGGCTCCAATCTCTCTTTCGCACGAGAAATGAGCACCGCATCTACCTTTTTCAGTGCCGAAGCCTCCAGCCTGCAACCTTTCTGCCGCCAGCCGCGGGCAGCCACTCGGCGTGCGCTTCTTCGCGTGCTAATTCTCTTGTGTCAGAATAAAGCTCTCGTGGTTTTGTTCTGAGGAGGGATGCGGCCGTTTGCCAGGTAAAATACCAACCCAAAACGTAGGGGTTAAAACTGGGGAGAGCTATAGTGGCTCCCCAGCTCCGGGGGTCGGGAGGAGGATGGGCAAGCCTCCCCCCCCACGCGGGATGCTAAAGCGGAGAATAAATAGGGCATCTGTGGAGGAGGGGTTTCCTCTTCCATGCCTGCCGTGGTTGCACAGACGATCCCCCTTGCAGCTTGGGATTTGCAAGCTGAGGAATGGTTTTTTCTTGTGAACCGTAAGTGCCATGGTGGTAAGCAGCTCCGGGTTTGGTCGTGGTGGGTTTTGTTCGAGCAGACATCGGCAGCGCAGCGGGACCGGCCGGGCTTGGGCGGCGGGGGGGGAAGGGCACCGCAGTGCTGATGCGCCAGTGGCTCCCTGCAATTCCCCTTGGACAAGTGGATAAGTGGGAGACGCGGCGTGGGAGCAGGAGGAATAGTGCTCAGGGGCCTCTCGCTTAAAATCAGCTGTGTTTGGGGGTTTTGCACCAAAGAGGGTGGAAATCTGCGACAACAACCTTCTGGACTCGCCGGCAGGGTAACGCGAGAAAAGCCTCCTCCGGCGCACCCGCTGTTGCTCTGCTGGCTGTGCTAACACAACCCACGAACACGGGGGCTTCCCGTCATTGTACCAGGGCCGGGCGCTGTACGGAGAAATGTCCTTGCATTTTATATGAAGGCCTAAAATCTGCCTTTGACATCGCCCTTCCAAATCGGGTCTTTTGTCCCTCACACGGTTAAGCTCGCCCTGCAACTTACTGAACAAAGGTTTCCTGGGTTGTGCATCTCATTTGCCTTACCGGGCTGTAAACAATCCTATCAGCTGGCAGAGCAATTTCAGCTCCTCTTCAGTTAAAAAGAAATGTATGTAGTATCTTTTTCTGATGGCATTTGTGCTTTTGAAGGAGAGTTTGGAATGTACGTCAGGATGTTTTTTGTTCCTTCAGATGCTAAAATTTGAATGTTGCTTTTTACCTTATTTGAGCTCCCTTGTGCCTTTTCCTGCAGCATTTTGACAGCTAATGCAATGCAATTGGAAAGCATTTTGCAATCCTTTATGTTTGTGTGAATACATTTCAGTTAACATGGAAGTGCCTTCTACTGCTAGATTCTTCCTGAGTAGTTACTACAAAATAGTCTGTGTATTTGTGGGGCTATGCAATGATTCAGCCTGAAACAGCTTAATGCATTTCTTTTGTAATGCAATGCTGGCAACTTCGTTGAGGGTATTAAGACCCAAATCCAATCTTGAGTCAGGTCAGTTAGTCCATCTTGTGCATGTGTCTAAGCGCTGTTCTGAATCAGGATATCTTTTAAACTGGGCCCATTGCAAAGTACAAGAGGTGTTGGAGTCTTTTGACTTTTTTAGATTAGTGGTGATATTTCTTGGATTCTTTTAATTATTACTAATTTTTTGCTTCTGGGGGCATGTTGAATGGTGGCAGGTGAGTTCTTATTGGGAGGTGAAATATGGGTAGGTAGGCCTTTATTCACTAAACAGTAAGTTTTGCCTGTTTGACCAAATAACTTGAGAATTACACTTTAGAGAGGAAGAATTCCATCAACACCAGTGGCAGCCTTTTTCACCCTCTGGGTAATTGGGAGGAGCTCGTTTCCCCTGCTGCACTTGGACTTTTATTGCTGTTAATTCACTGTGTGTTGGATGATAGATCACCTGGATGTGGGGGGAGCTTTTGCCCCCAGGCTTGGTGGTTTGCAGTGCGCACCCCCACCCAGCTCCCAGGAGGCCTGTCTGTTCAGACAAATAGTCCCTTCAGATGCATCTTAAAAGAATTAATGAGGTTTTTTTCATGCAAAGAGCAGATAATTTGCAGGAATACTTGCAGAGTGCAGAAATGCACCTGATGCAGAAATGCACCTGAGAGTGCTTGTTGCAAATGTAAGACTTTTATGGATGTAATTAGTCTATTTTACGTTTTCCTTTGAGCTGTAACCAGAGAAATGGCAGTTTCCTGTGACTTCTGTGCAAGCTGAGGGTGCCCAATGAGGATGCTCAAATTTTTCATCATTTCACCTGTTGCTTCAGTGTAGAACCCTACCCTGCGCCGTGGGCTCTGTGTCTGCTGACTGCAACAAGAGCAGCTCAGCCGATGTGAACATCTGGACAAGGCTGCCTTCCTATTTACACACTGCACTAGTGTGAACTTCTGTTAGGTTTTTTATTCTTCTCTGACTGCTTAGCTCAAGTTCGAGATTAATGACTTAGAGCATTAAGGATGGTTAAATGACTGATAACTACCGTGTTCTATCCAGAATATGTAACGAATTGAATTACTTAATTACAATGGTGTGTCTGTAATGGCAATTGCTAGAAAGTAAATACAAGCTCACAGTACCACAGTGATGGTGTCTTTGAGACTGTTGCTTCTAGTAACGCTAGTAGATAAAGACCCACATATTTATGGTAATATCCATAACTTGAATTTTAGAGTCTAAGCCAAAATAATATTCTTGGGGGGTTTTTTTGGTGCAAAACACTCCACCTGGGTTCCAGAAGTGTTGCTTTTTAAATTTATTGAATGTGCTGTCAGACATAGACATTTATCTATAATTTAATATCTGTTGGATTTGCTTTGGATTTACTTGGCTATGTTCGCCTACCTGTTATCCAGTATGCAGACTGAAGAAAGGTGTCTTGCAACCCATGAATTTTTCTGTAATAGAACTTGGGGATGGGAAACAGGTGAATACAGACAGAAAAGAGAGTACAATGAGGCAGGGATGATCCTGAGCAGCACAGTAAGCTGTGGTCTGAGCAGGTCAGCTGTAGCATCAGATGGTCCCAACATGTATACCTTTTGCAAGTCACCAGAGAGACATTTCCAAAGCACTAGTGGGGAATGTCATAGAATATTCAGAGAATAAATTGCCACTGGATACAGTCAGGGACAGTGCAGCGTTTGAACCTTGCTTTCTTCCCAACTGCCCTGAAGTCATGCAGAATTAGCAATGCGACAGTGTAGATGTTTGACTCAGACTTTTCCTCAGGCCTGGCTCTTCTAGTGGTTCTTCCCTTTGGTGCTCAACACAGAGCCTATATCGTCCCATCTTTCCAGGGAGAAGGGTTCCCAAGTTACCTGTCTTTGGTGAGCCACGTGCCCTGGGGAGTCACAGGCTGTGCTGAGCTTCATAAGCAACTGGACCCAAATTGGTGGGACAGAAGCAAGGGATAGGGTGGAGGAAGAATTAAGCCTCCTGGGAATTAGGTCTCCTTAGAATTATTGCCAGCCCACGATAACACAAGAAAATGCCGTACAGCTACCAGAATATATGTTCATTGTGTACCACTTCATAAAAGCAAACTAGGAAGATTTTATATAGCAGCTGTTTGCTTGGGAACCAGATGCCTTCTGCATAGAGGGTTGAACTTGGGAGCAGACCTCTGAAAAGATCTTGTTAAGGAAAGTGAGAGCAGCTAAATGCTTTTGTCGTCTGCTGGCTTTGTGGGTGCATGGCAGCAACAAGGTGGACCATGGACTTGGGCCAAATCCTTCAGGCTGGTTGCATCAACCAGACAAAACTAGTTTTAGGTTTTGGAGAGTGCAGAGCTGCGAAATACCTGCCAGGAGTCCTCGTGTAGGATTGTGCTCTTTTCGCCCTCCTTGTAAAACAACTAAAAGTACTGCCTGATCCTTTCAGGACAAGAGGTAGGGGAAGCTGCTTCCCATGCTGCTAATCTATATGAGACCCCAAATTTGCTGGCCTTACTCTGTACCTTCACAGTAACCAAAAGGGCTGAACAAATCCAGCAGGATCATTCCCACATCTCCTCCATAAGGGCTTTACCTTAAATCAAGTGTCTAACTGATGTACGTATCCTCTTTGATTACCTTACAGTTGCTAATAAGATCAGTTGTTGCTGACAGAGTGGCATACTCATTATGGATTAGCTGTCCTGCATATCTTCTGTCATTGTATCATATGCTGCAACAGGCAACTGCAAAAGCCACTCCGTTACAGACATCCCTCTCCTCTCAAACTTGCTAGGATAGTTTGGCAGCAGGCAGGATGGTGGGCCAGGAACCTCCTCGTTTTTCTTGCAAGGAGGGGCAGGTCCTTTGCATGAAGCCAGCACCCAGGTACCCTGTCAGGGCACTTCTGTCTTGGTGTAATCTGTCCCTACCTGCACTAGATGATTTTACATTCCCCTCTGCCCCAGTCTTAGCTTGCACACGGCTGGTGTTGCCAGATACGTTAGGGTTCATCTCAGACTCCTCAACAGTCCCCGGCATTTTGGGACAAGCAGTGACCCCTTCATACAAGCTGCCCTTCCAGTCCCAGCTGCTGGTTTTGTTTAGTTGGTGACAGTCCCCAGTCATGGTGGGTAATGAATGGGAAATGTTTTGGCCTTTTCACAATCCATGCTTTAACTTTTTGCACTGCACTTGGCTTAGATAATGAGGCTCATATGGGTAGTTGATAGAACAGGCAGTAACTTAGGATTTAATTCAGAAATTTGCATTTTAAAAATCACATGCAAGGCCCAAAAATCCACCCCAAGGCACACCGACAGAACTAGACGTCAACAGAATGCAAGCAGCCAGGAGGACAGCACGGGGAAGCGATGCTGGCCAAGAAGTATGTTCTCCCTAGGACAGGGGTGGAATGATTTCACCTGACTTTAGCATCTGCAGTGTTGATGTTTATAGAACTGCAGGGTAGACCATTGCAGTTCATGGAGAGAAATACATGCTTTTTGGTACGGTTCATCTCATCTTGTGATCTGGATGTTTAAGACAGGTCTGATGCGTATCATGATCTAGATTGTATTTTTTCCCATCCATTAACTACCACTGTCTAGATGGCAAGCTTTGGTATCAGTCTGAAGTCAAAAGAGATGTCACCCTAGTGTTGGACTTTTTAGTAATTTTTGTTGCGAATTGCAATAAACGAGAACTTCAAGGAAAGATTTGAGAGCAGTGAGGTAGTTTAACAGATATTCTTCCAACGCGTGGGGACAAATTTGCTAAAACATACAAACATGCTACTTGGATAATTTGAGGGGCTGATAACGGGTTTTGACATGGGAATATGCTGTAAAGGCTGGAAGTAAAAAAAAGTTTGCAGTTTGAGGGCTGTGCTACAAACAGCTGTAAGAAAAGTAAATGGTCTCTATGGTTCATTTGCTTGTCTGCTACACAACTCACTCTAACCATTGGCTATTCTCCCTCTCTGAGATTATTTTTTTCATTTTCACCCACCAGGAGAGTGGCATATTTCTGCACATTTCAGTGTGTTATTTAGAAGAGCTTTTAATGTCATCTTAGCACTGTAAGTTCTACAGTGGCAGTTGTTCAGGCCTTCTCCTCTCCTGTCAGCATCCATTTGCCCACGGTGCTGGATCTGTGGTTTGGGCAAATTCTACCGCCGTTGGTGGAGCGGTACCTTGCTGATTAGGGTGGGCTTGTTGATTCCTGAAGAAGACACTGAACGTAATTCACAGCAGAAAAATCAGACTATAGATACCCATTTTACTTTAACTGCGGTGTGTTATGGTACAAACTCCTGTTTAGACAAATGTCCAAGAACTGACTGAAGAGCTCACTTACAGATGAACATGGCTACAAAAATTCCCTCTGCTCATATAGTTTCATTAAAGAATTCACACAAGACCTTCCTGCAACTGTAGAGTAGAGGCCCACTGAGCCAATTTAGGTAGGTTTTGACTAAAACATGGCTCTGATTTACAGGCAACAGCTTGATGCACCAGTAAGTGCTTCATTAAAGCCATGCCTGTCATCACCTTCTGCTGACATCATTTCCACTGATTGCAGATCTTTGTAACAAAATGTTCTTCCTGGTTTGCTTAGGGTGAAGAAACTGAAGGAAACATTTGCTTTTATACAATTATTGGACAAAAACATGAGTAACCTTCGCACCTGGTTGGCCCGGATTGAGTCTGAGCTTTCCAAGCCTGTTGTTTATGACATCTGTGATGACCAAGAAATCCAGAAGAGACTGGCAGAACAGCAGGTGGGAAATAGCAGCAGCCAGAGTCAATGAGCTAAAATGCTGCTGATTACAATTGGTCTTGGTTTAAAATCACCTGTTTCTTTTCTTTAGCAAGTCCTTCTAACTGTTTGCTTTTCACGGCATGTTGCTGCCAAGATGGGTTACATGGAAAATTTTTATTTGTTTGCTGTAATTTCAGTATTGTGTTGACTTACCTAACTTCTCCTTTCTCCTCTGCCCAAGGGAAACATGCAAAATACAAACAAAAGCATTTTTACATTTAATAGTTTACTCAGTTAAGTACAGCAGACTTCACGTGGGCTAAGCAGGGCACAGACAGTGGGCAAAATCCATGAGGATGACTTAGGCTGACGAGGCATGAATACTGGGTCTCCTGCAAATTGGCTGTGACAGATTTAAGTGCTGTGATTTGATGTATTGCCCTCATTAGCTCGGTCCTCTTCCCCTCCTTGCAGACAGTAGAGCAAGCTTGGCAGAGAACGTTTGAGCTTTGGAGGGTGGACTTATGCAAACACACCTTTGACTGAGGCCTGATCCAGTAGGCAGGTTCTGAAGATCCCCTCAGGGCTGGGGGAGATGGTGCGTGAATCCTGCTGAGGCATAAATGTGAACCAACCTAGCATCGTTGGGTGTTGGTTAAGTGCATGTAGGCATTTGATGAGAAGCTCAACATGAGCCAGCAATGTGCACTTGCAGCCCAGAAAGCCAGCCATGTCCTGGGCTGCATCAAAAGAAGTGTGACCAGCAGGTCGAGGGAGGGGATTTTGCCCCTCCAGTCTGCTCTGGTGAGACCCCACCTGGAGTACTGCGTCCAGCTCTGGGGTCCCCAACATAAGGACATGGAGCTGTTGGAGAGAGTCCAGAGGAGGCCACAAAGATGATGAGGTCTGGAGCACCTCTCCTATGAAGACAGGCTGAGAGAGTTGGGATTGTTGAGCCTGGAGAAGAGAAGGCTCCGGGGAGACCTTAGAGCAGCCTTCCAGTACCTAAAGGGGCCTACAAGAAAGCTGGAGAGGGACTGTTTACAAGGTCATGGAGTGATAGGACAAGGGGTAATGGCTTTAAGCTGAAGGAGGGGAGATTTAGATTAGATATAATCTGTGAGGGTGGTGAGGCACTGGAACAGGTTGCTCAGAGAAGTTGTGGCTGCCCCATCCCTGGAAGTGTTCAAGGCCAGGTTGGATGGGGCTTTGGGCAGCATGGTCTAGTGGAAGGTGTCCCTGGCCATGGCAGTGGGGGGGTTGGAACTAGATGGTCTTGAAGGTCCCTTCCAACCCAAACCATTATTCTATGATTTATCTGAGACAGTGGTTTACCAGGAGGATCTTTAGGATCTATGCTAGTTTTAGGTGCTGGAGATGGCAAGGATTGGGCACAGCTGAACATGCCAGCTATCCCAGCCAAGTGGAAGCATGAGATGAGCTGGATAATCTGGGAGTAAATTTCTCTTTCCAGCAACCAGGGAAGGAAAAGGAACTTCTCCAAAGCACAGACTTGCTGGTAGTCAGCCTTTGCTCAGGGCTGTGCTAGAAATCTGTCCAAGTTCAAAGTGCCTCCCTGGGAAGGCTGAGAATGACCACAGCTGTCATCTGGCCTTTGTGTTAAAAAAGAAGTATTTGCCCTAAAACTGAGGATGAAGAATAAAGCTGTCAAGTATGGAAGCTCTAAGTCATCTGTCTTTAAGAACACCTATGGGTGTTCTTCCCATCCTTCCCATCTTCTCTTTCTCTGGCTGCTGCTTTGATGTCTAAGGAAAGATCCTTGAGTGACCCAGACCTGAGGGCTGTGTTCCATCCAGTCATGTCCCAGACATCGCGGGAAGGGCCAGCTTCCCTGCAACAGGAGTAGAGATGGCTCCCACCGACTCCACTGCAGGAGTTGGTCGAACACCAGAAGCCTTGGCCCAGTGCTTCTAATGGTTTTATCTGCATTGTGAATCACAGAATCACCAAATAGTCCTAGTTGGAAGGGACCTCAGAGATCATCTAATCCAACCCCTTGCTAAAGCAGGTTTACCCAGAGCAGGTTGCACAGGATGATGTCCAGGTGGGTTTTGAATGTTGCCGGAGCAGGAGACTCCACAACCTCTCTGGGCAGCCTGTTCCAGTGCTCGGTCACCCTCAGAGCAAAGAAGTTTTTCCTCATGTTCAGATGGAAATTCCTGTGTTCCGCTTTGTGCCCATTGCCCATTGTCCTGTCGCTGGGCACCATTGAGAAGAGTCTGGCCCCTTCCTCTAGACACCCACCCTTTGGATATTTATAAGCATTGATAAGATCCTCTCTCAAGTCTTCGCTTCTCCAGGCTAAACAGACCCAGCTCTCTCAGCCTGTCCTCATACAAGAGATGCTCCAGTCCCCTCATCATCCTTGTAGCCTTCCGCTGGACTCTCTCCAGTAGTTCCCTGTCTTTCTTGACCCGGGGAGCCCAGAACTGGACACAATGTTCCAGATGTGGCCTCACCAGGGCAGAGTAAAGGGGGAGGATAACCTCCCTCGACCTGCTGACCATGCTTTTCTTAATGCACACCAGGATACCATTGGCCTTCTTGGCCACAAGGGCACATTGCTGGTTCATGGAAAGCTTGTTATCCACCAGGACTCCCAGGTCCTTCTCCGCAGAGCTGCTTCCCAGCAGGCCAACCCTGTACTGGTACTTGGGGTTATTGCTCCCTAGGTGCAGGTGCCTTTGTTGAACTTCATTAGGTTCCTCTCCGCCCAACTCTCTAGCCTGTCCAGGTCTCACTGAATGGCAGCGCAGCCTTCTGGTGTATCGGCCACTTCTCCCAATTTAGTATCATCAGCAAACATGCTGAGAGTATACTCTTTCCCTTCATCCAGGTCACTGATGAATATGTTGAATAAGACTGGACCCAGTACTGACCCCGGGGGCACACCACTAGCTAAAGGCCTCCAAACAGACTCTGCAGCTCTTATGACAACCCTCTGAGCTCTGCCATTCAGCCAGTTCTCAATCCACCTCACTGTCCACTCATCTAACCCACTCTTCCAAAGCTGACCTATGAGGATGTTATGGGAGACAGTGTCAGAAGCCTTGCTGAAGTCGAGATAGACAACATCCACTGCTTTGTCCTCATCTATCCAGCCAGTCATGCCATTATAGAAGGCTATCACATTGGTTAAGCATGATTTCCCTTTGGTGAATCCATGTTGACTGCTCCTGATAACCATCTTTTCTTCCACAAGCTTATTGATAACCCCCAGAATAACCTGTTCCATCACCTTTCCAGGGATGGAGGTGAGGCTGACTGGCCTATAGTTTCCTGGGTCCTCCTCCTTGCCCTTTTTGAAGACCAGAGTGACATTGGCTTTCCTCCAGTCCTTAGGCACCTCCTGTTCTCCATGACCTTTCAAAGATGATGGAGAGTGGCTTAGCAATAACATCTGCCTCAGCACTTGTAGGTACATCCCATTGGATCCCGTGGATTTGTGGATGTTGAGTTTGCCTAAATGATCTCTAACCTGATCCTCCCCAATCAAGGGAAAGACTTACTTTCTCCAGACTCTCTTTCTTACCTCAAGGTCTGGGATTCCTGAGGGCCAGCCTTAGCAGTAAAGACCAATGCAAAGATGGCATTCGGTAACTCCGCCTTCTCTGTATCCTCCGTCACCAGGCACCCACCTCATTCAGCAGTGGGTCATGTAAACGGTCATGTAAACAGCAAGGAAGTATTTTCTTCCTGTCCAAACCTTTTACATTCTCAAAGGCTGTGATAAATTGCCAGGCAGAGAAGAACATGGGGCACAAAGGAATTGTGTCCAAACTAATTTCTTTTTCTTACAAGTATTCAAGCTTCAGCTCACTGTAAGAGCCATCATTTGCTGCTCAGAGCTACTTACTGCCTTCGTTGTTTTGATTCTGCTTCAAACACAGACCTCTGGGCACTTCTAGACTCCTTCTACTGTAACCTTTTAGCAGGCTGAGTGTGAGAAGACTCTGCTGACTAAAAAGACCACGGTAAAAAAAAAAGCCTCTTTCGGTCCGCATTGACAAGTAAAAAGATCTTTCCTGGTTTTATCCGAACAATTATTTCAGCAAGAGCAGAGTGATGGTGAGAAATATGCCCTACAGGCTTCTTTTATTTGACACCCATGACTGGAGAAACTTTACCTGTTCAGTCTTGAATAATGACATTTAAAAGCATTGTGCATCCACAGAGATGTTTTATGGCATGCTTGTTCAATTAAAGGATGACGAGTAAAACATGAATAATATTAATTTTAATATTTCAAAGCTCTTTCACTAATGCAGAAATCTAGCAGCGTGTAGTCTGTTTAAGCTCTGTGGGCAATGCTGTGCAGAGTTGAAGGAGAAGTACTTCTTTGGGGCTCAATGTACGTTCCTGGCCCCGTGACTTAGTTTGTTGTGTTTGTCTCACTGTAATAAAGTCAGGTCATTTGGAATAACAGCTTGGAAAACAGCAAGGATTCTGCCTAGGGTTATTGCATGAACCCAGGCATGACCAGAAATAATGAGATCGTGTCAGCAGCATTACCATAGTGCACATAGAGTGGATTTGTAATCTGTGCTCCAAATTCTCATTTTCACTAATACAGCTGTAAATCCTGTGTAATTTAATGAATTCAGAAGAGTCTCTCCAGGTACCAGTAGTGGGGTAGAGCCTGCTCTCAGATGTAGAGCCTGTGTTGAAAAGATACTGCTGCCTCTTGCTCAGAAAACAGCTGTGAATCCTTAATAAGCTGACAAAAGTCATGTTGGGTCTGCTTCTAGTAGTCTATGTAAAGATTTTGGCTTCTACATTCCTTAAGCTGTACATTACCACAGATCCCACAAGCCAAGTTTTGATGATTTATGGCTCAGCCCTTTCAGATACCCACGTAACACCACTGAAGACTGCCAGTGGGTGATACTCAACTCCTTGCTGCTTGTTGACTTCTGGGAAGATCTTCCTTCAAGTCCTTTTGTATTTACTAGAAGCTGTGTTTGTTTTGGGGGTTTTTGGTTTGATTGTCTTAGTCTAGAGCAAACCAATTCTGCTTCATCCGTTCACTGAAATCAGTAATATCATTTAGTGGGAGTTCCTGTTCACTGTTGTCAGTAAAATATTCATTTGTGTCTGTGGTTCTAGTGTTATTCAAGCAAAAGTCTCCATATTCTTCATTAGCAAAGCCAGAAATGGGCTGAAAAAGTGCAAATGTAGTGGATATTGTCATTTCATTAATATTTACAGTTGGTAGCATTGTACAGAGCTGCCTTTTCAATAAGAAATATTTAGATAAGGCCTTCTTTTTCTGTTATTCAATTACATTGACTTTAGGAGTAGTTATAGGTACAGAATGAGAGGCCAGACTGTGATGGGGATGCAGGCTTTGGAGAAGAAACCTGTAGTGTAGATTAAACAAAAGGTCCTTGCCAGACCCTTTAAAATAGTCTGTCAAAACAGGAGCTCTGCAAGAGGGAATAAGAAAAGTAGTGTAACACAGCTACTTGTGTGCTGTGTTTCTGTGTTTCCTGATAGCAGCCTGTATAGTCAGTATAAGTACATGAACTGTACTACGAGTTCTTTGTCAAGTCTTACAGTGTAGTAAGCTGATCTGAGACACTCATCTTGTACTGTCAAAATTAGTAAGTATGTGTTTACAGTATGTGTAAGGTTTGTATTTTAATTCCACATTAAAATTGTCCAGACTGTTAATGAGAAGATTGAGCTTTCACTAAGAAACCAAAGCTGGACAATCCCTTTTTGCATCACAGTTCTGTCCTGAGCTGTCAGCCTGTCATCTGCACAGCTCATCCTGCAAGTCTGTTTTCTAAAGCTAAATAAGCTTTTCCTGACACACAAATTGCTCTTTCCCCATCCTCTGCAGCATTTTGAAAGGGTATATCTGAAGTCTAGCCGCGCGTGTTTCCTTCTACTCAAGCTACTCTTTTGCCAATGGCAGGATCTGCAACGAGACATAGAGCAACACACCGCAGGGGTGGAATCCGTGTTTAATATTTGTGAAGTCCTGCTACACGATTCAGATGCATGTGCTAATGAGACGGAGTGTGACTCCATCCAGCAGACTACCAGGAGTTTGGACAGACGGTGGAGAAACATTTGCGCCATGTCTATGGAAAGGCGAATGAAGTAAGTCTCTTTTTCTTACCCCTCCTAAAGAACCACGTGGCATCATTTAGAAGAAATGCTGTAGCTTTTGCCATGACCTGAATTTTGAAAAAGGAAAAAAAATCCAAAATTAATAGTTACCTTGTGATAAAACCTTTCCATTTTTGCATCTCCCTCTCAGAATCGAGGAAACCTGGCGCCTATGGCAGAGGTTTTTGGATGACTATTCTCGCTTTGAAGATTGGCTGAACTCATCTGAAAGGACAGCAGCTAAGCCTAATTCTTCAGAGGTTTTGTACACACATGCAAAGGAGGAGCTGAAGAAATTTGAGGTGAATTTTTTAACTTCATTTTTTTATGCTCAGCAGCATGCTGAATGGTCAGACTGCTAAGTACTTACTGCCTGTGTGAAATGCCTGGATCACTGAAAAACACCAGTTTGGCAGTGGAGGTATAGAGAACATAAATAATTTGGCCAGCGTGTGGCTGCTAGGTATCTGACTCTTTTATTTGTGTCCAGAATTTTTTTTAATGTGGAGAATCCAATGCTCTGAACTGACAAGATCCTGCTTATAAGCTAAATATTTGTTTTTTAAAGGCAGGAGACCTTTGTGGATTGAGCTTGGTGGGTTTTTTTTCCTTCCTTTTCCTAATGAGCTAAGTCTGAGCAGATGATTTAAAATATAGGTCCTTCTCTGGGTTTAATTCCGCAGTTGGAAGTTTTTAAACTGCAGTTTCCAGTTTTTAAAGGGAGGGCATCATTGTCTCTCTTGACGGATAGTATCATCCGGATCCTTTCTCTTATTAGCAAGGGAATTGAATTCCTTGATTTGCCTTGCAGGCATTCCAACGGCAAATTCATGAACGACTCACTCAGTTGGAGCTGATCAATAAGCAATACAGGCGCCTTGCCCGCGAGAACCGCACAGACTCAGCCAGCAAGTTGAAGCAGATGGTACACGAAGGCAACCAGCGCTGGGATAACCTCCAGAAACGAGTCGCTGCCATTCTGAGGAGACTCAAGGTAATTGCACAGTGGGGTGAGAGAGTGAGGAGCACTTGCAAGTTTCTGTAGGAATTACCCAAGGGCAAAACACATACTGGAGCAACTATCTTGTGTTGGTTTGTGTCTTGAGTTACCAGCATTGGAGAGCAGCTCTGGAAAGGTCACCAAATACGTGGCTTAAACATGTCTTTGGTAGATGGGTTCTTGGTAGTTGAAGAAACGTCAAGGAAGAGCGGGTGCAAATTTTGGAAGGGGTGTTGCAGGCCTTACTGCTCCTATCTCACTCTTACCTAGTCTTGTCATGAGTGGGTGCATCCATGCAGTTGCACCTTTCCATAAATACAAGACAGAGAGAGAAGAGGGCCCCAGTGCAGGTATGGTTTGGAGTTTACAACGCAGCTCTGCTTTATGCCAAGTTATGATTCACCTACAAGGCTTTAAACAGGGAGATGTGATGGAGAGGCATGCTACTGTCATCAGCTCCTGCTGTGCTCTCTGCCTAACAGAGGAACATTCTCGAAGAGTGTCTTTGTTAACGCTTCAAAGAAGTGTCCTGCTTTTCGAGTTAAAGTGATCTCTGGGCAGATATTCTGTGCTGTGCCCTGGGGGAAACTTGTCGCTGTCTGATTTTTAAATACAGCAGTGCTGCGAGCAATTGACAGGGAAAACTGTTAGATCCCAAAAGTCAGTGGATGAGGCTGTGAGAGCACTGATGGGGTTTGATCTGTGCAGTTGGGAGGTGTTGTGTTTGGGATGTTATATAATCCCCTTCCTGAACAGTAAATCCACCGAGGAGAACTGGGGCACGGCAGCCGCGTGTCTGTTAGCAACTTCTGTGGGAGATGGCAGCAGAGAGAGTTCCTCCTGGCTTCCAGGCCAAAGGATGCATTAATTACACTGGCATGGTCATCCATGATCCAGCTTCTCCATTGTTTCACTGATTTCAATGTCATAGTTTTAGTTACTTTAGAGATTATAATTTTAATTACTTCCTTTGTCTGCCTGGCTTCTAAATTTAGAATAAATTAGATGTTAAATCTGAGTGCATATAACTGTTACACTGGTATAATGATGTGGAAGAAGGTATACAGTGTGGAAGCAAGAATATAATTTTATAGAAGCATCCTGCACTGCTGAAGTTTTATTCCCTCTCACATATGAATAGTGTACTAACATAGGACACTTTGTTCCAGCATTACTACAGGAAGGGGATAGTTTTTATATGTGGCATGCTGGCATTTGTGCCCTGAAGGCCTTTAAGGTGAACAGCAGTTTTGAAACAAAACACTGTTTTCCGAGGACTCCTGTGACCATCTTTTTTTAGTAGCTGAAGTCTTGTAACACTGGCTCCCTTCTTCCTACTCAGCACTTCACCAATCGGAGGGATGAGTTTGAGGGGACGAGGGAAAGCATCCTTGTTTGGCTCACGGAAATGGACCTCCAGCTGACAAATGTGGAGCACTTCTCAAAAAGTAACTTTGATGACAAAATGCGCCAGTTAAATGTACGTATCCTTATAAAGCAGTTGTTTAATACAGCCCAGCTGATCCTATTGGGCTGCCCTTTCTTGACAGAATCATCTACTTTTCTGGAACTTTACAATAGCCAACAGATCTCTGTAGGGCTATATTTGTTTTAAGACACCAGTAAATTGTTAAGCCTTATCCCCCGAATGAAGATTAAACTGTACAGTATTTAAATTCAGATTCAGTGTTCAAGCTCAGTTCTATTCTGCCGTTTTCTCCTAACGCAAGTGTCAGTGACAGTGATATCAGGCCTGGAAAGGAGCACATGCATGTTAACAGTAAAAGCTACATTCCTAAATTCAGGCATTCTTTTCTGGGGAGAATTCTTTTGAATTGGCATTAAGGTAGGATCTCTCCTCTGAGTGCATTGTTTGTAGCTGGGACTTTCAAACAGAAATAAGACAGCAGGCATGTGCAACAATTATAAAGAAAATACTAGTTCTTTGTTACCTGCTCCTGTGCTTGTTTCTCCTTTACCTCTGCACTGTTAATTGTTTTGAGATGCAGATTTACTATTGTGTAGGCTGGAGGCCCAACCAGCTAAACTTCTTTGTTACTGAGAAAAAGATTGTGTGTACCCAACAGAAAAATAAATTCTGATTAGCTAAACTCTCATATTGTGATCCCCTGCAGGCTCAGGACACTGCAATGATATTGATGTACACATGGGTGGAAAATGCCACTTAATTGGATCTGTAATACTAATAAAACAAACCTCTGGACCGCTTGAGTAAAAAGATATTTGCCAAATGAAATTAAACAACAATGTCATTTGCTGCTTTTCTGTCACTGCAGTGAGCGAGAAAAGGACAAACCTTAGGCTAGAAAGGGACGTTGCAGAAGTAATTGTTTTTCTTGTATGTTCCAAATAGGGTTTCCAGCAGGAAATAACACTAAACACGAATAAGATTGATCAGCTAATCGTTTTTGGGGAGCAGTTGATTCAGAAGAGTGAGCCTTTGGATGCTACCCTGATTGAAGACGAATTGGAAGAACTTCATAGATACTGTCAGGAAGTGTTTGGGCGAGTTGCCCGGTTCCATCAAAGACTGACTTCAAGGCATCCTGTAAGAAGCAAAAGTTGTTTAGATGCTTTGCAAGATTTTGGTGTTTGAACTGCAATGTTCATTGCTTATCCCTAGCAGCTTCACTTGGTTGGTTTGAGCTCAAAAGGGTCAGGAGCTCCGTAGTAGTTGTGCCAGCTTTGCTAAATCTTTGTCGCCAGTCTTGTCTCCTCATGCCTCTCATGTTGGGTCTCCATCTGCAGAATCTGGATAATAGCATGGAAGTAATTCACAGGGTTACTATTTAGATAGTAGTGGCTTGAGGGCTTCAGAAGCTTTTTTGGTGTTTTTAGTATCACTTTGTTTTGTTTCATTTCAGTAACGTGCTTAGAATATCTCATTATGGTTTTGTTTGTGAGGCTCCATCTGTCCACTTTCTTGTGGGAACCCCGAATGGGGAACAGCATGCTCTTTGCTTTTCACTGGGAATGTTTAGCTGATTCTCAGTTTGCTTTGGCTCAAAAAGAAAGAACATCTTTTTAAAAGCCAGGTAGAGAAAGTAATGTGTCCATCTACAAGCAGCTGTTCACCCCTGCCTGAGCTTCATTTCATTGCTGACCTGTGCAGTCTGTTTGGAACTGGGTACCCCTGCGTGCAAACTGGAAAGAGGTGTTATAGTGGTGGTTGAGTGTCATGAAAGAGGGGAGGTAGCTGAGGGTGTCCCTGCCTGCAGCAGGGGGGTTGGAACTAGATGATCTTTGAGGTCCCTTCCAACCCAAACCATTCTATGATTCTGTGATTGTTTTGGCAAACGAGGAAGGAGGCAGAAATGACGCTTCCCTTTAATTTTAGGCATGTGGTCTTCGATTACTGCAGCTAACTGCAAAACAGTCCCCAGTAGTAGTGTGTGGCTCAATCATTAGCTCATTAAGCAGTGTAGATCTATTGTAAATCCTATTGGTATGCAATAATTGTTATTTCTTTTTAGGGATTGGATGATGACAAAGAGACCTCTGAAAATGAGACAGATCCAGAAGACTCCAGAGAAATCCAGAACGATCCCTGGCATAAGAAGGCCATCAGTGAGGGGCCCTCTTCACCACAGTCCCTTTGCCACCTTATGCCCCCTTCTCAAGGTCATGAACGATCGGGCTGTGAAACCCCTGTCAGTGTTGACTCCATCCCACTCGAATGGGATCATACAGGTGATGTGGGAGGTTCTTCCTCTCACGAAGACGAAGAAGAAGCAACATACTACAGTGCTCTGTCAGGTGAGAACCAATTGCCAGCTGTTTGTTTTGACATGGACAACTGCAGGATGTCCCTGTGTGGGAAGGGAGGGGGATTGAGTTCTTAATCCCACGTTGTTGGTTGGTTTTCAAGTACTATTAATAGATATGAGCAGTCTCATCTCTTGATGTCTTGATGAAGGAACGGAATGGTATTGTCTAAACCAAGCTTATATTTTCAGAAACATAAGGTTTTTAGAAACTTTACTTTTTAAGAATGTTTGATGAAAATAGCACCAACAACTTATATTGTTCTTTGTCTTTGCTGTCCCTCATTGTTTCAGTTGTTTTTAATAGTTGGAAAATATTGAATAGTGAGGAAAATGACATTATTCTTTTTTCAGATGTAGAAATCACTGAAAATCCTGAGGCATATCTTAAAATGACCACAAAAACTTTGAAAGCATCTTCTGGTAGGCACCTGCTAATGCATGTGTCTGAACATGGCAATCTCCCTGTGCTGCACGCTATATTCCTCAACCTCTCTCATATGTAATGTCTGACTTCCTGCCTTGTGTGGACACCATGTCTCATCCTGTCATGGTGTTCTTATGCTGCAGTATTCACATGTACATTACAAAGCAGTCAAGAACACATCATTTAGATTTTGCCTGGTAAATGCCAAGGTGGTTAATGTGCATTTCATTGTATTGATCCAAAGTCTTTTGGTACCTTCTTGGTGGTTTGCTCTGGGTAGTAGCACTTTTTTTGGTTGTTCTAATTTTGATTGCGTAATTACTGAAGGAAATAGCTCCAACTCTGCAAGTATTTTGGGGGGGTTTGTGCATGACAGAACCGTGTGTGTCCTGTCTTTAACTCCAGAACGAACGTTCTCCAAATCAGGACATGTCTATACTTGTTGCTACTGAAATGCGTTGCAGATATGTCATAGTATTGTTGGGATGCAAACTTTCCAAAACCACAGTGCAGCCTTTTTCTTTTATTTTTTGAATACTCATACCTGTATTCAAGCATTTTCCAGAAGAAAACAGAATGTCCCATAACTGCATGGCTCTCATCTCATTACCTTTGAAACACCGTTGATGTTTTGCAAATGTGCATGCTTTGCAAGGAAAGCTGCAATACTGTCATTTTTATGCCATAACTTGATGCCATTTTATTCAGAGCGCTTTCTAACTTAATACAAAGCAACAGCTTCCTTGTGGAGATGGGATTTTGCACTCGTGGCATATGGTTTTGGTTTTATTTCTTTCAGGAAAGTCTGCTTCAGAAGCTCATCCTTGGCATTCTCCAGATAGCCCAGTGTGCAGAAAACACCGATACAACCAGGCAGAGATGGTTGGAAATGTGTTGTCTGGTCCAGAGACAAGTACTCCCTATAAGCCAGACTATGTGAGTTGGAGGCTCTGTGGGCACTGAACCTGTACTACACAGTCTGTTTGTTGTTCCTGTGTAACTCCATCCTCCTACCTCCTCCAGCATTGAGGAAAAGATTAGTTGTGGGGGGAATGTTCACTCTATGCAAAGTTAGACATTATTTATGGTGGCTCAGGTAACCAGTAAGAGTCTCTATCCACTCACTAGAAAAGCTTCTTTAAAGCAATTCAGAACAATCATGTTAGGCTCCTGATCAGAGTCAGTGTCTGGAGGAATTGACTTCCTCTACTGTTGTAGGACAAGTCTAGGAGAATTTACCTTGCCCAATGAGAGGGTGTCAATATCTTCCCTTGATATTACTGACATATCTCCCTTTCCTAAGCAGACTGGTTTGAAGGGTCCTTTTCTAGCATGCAACCCACCATTTAATCTGCCTCTGGGCACTGAAAAATGTGCCGAAATGGCTATTGGTGGTTGGTACCTCAGTCTTCGCCAGCAGCTGCCAGGCTCAGTGCATCTGGACCAGTTGTCAGCACTCTTCCAGGCACAAGATGGTACTGGTTTCTGGCTGATTTTGTCATTATTAATCCAGGCTTAGAGCCTTCGAGCCAATATTGCCAAGACCCAGAATCCAATAAAAAGCATCTGCAAATGTACATTGTCTAGTACGTGTAGTGCAAAAGCAATTAGTCTGCCGTGTCCAGTCTTGTAATAATTAGCATCCCTATGATGTGTGTTTGTTTATTGAGAAGGCTCAGACAGCTGGTATAAACTGTTAGCAAAGATTCGGAAGCCCAGTGCTAAATCTGACATGCAAGAGCTCAGCGGCATCCCAACCACCCCAAAGTAATACAAGTTAAGTTTGACCTTTGATGACTTGTTAACCTGCAGGGCTCACCCACCGAAATGTCATTCCAGGTGAAGCAGCTCAGCTCTGCCAGCAGCAGCAGCATCAACAAGGAGAAAATTATGTCTGCTAACATGAACGATGAAGAACCCCAAGATGACCAAGAGCTTGTGAATATAGCAGCTGCAGAGAAGCAGTCAGGTACAGGGCGTTAGGAGTGCCTTTGGTGCTGGGGTGTGTGTCCTGGGGCTCTGGGGGAGACAAAGGAGAGATGGCACAAAGGCAGCGTGTTTGCTTTGGGAATAAATAGAAGTAAACTGCTATCCTCTAAATTAATGTATTTTGCTAAGATTTGCTGAGCTGTATTCTCACCTGATACTGTCCAACTCACATTTGCTGTTCTAAGCTTTTACATTTCCTGCCAGAATTGAGCTTTTTGTCACTCATAATACACTTCTGTCTCTTTGCTGGTGGGAATGAATGGGAGCAATTTCACTTCTGTGTGATACTGAATACTTCAGAGACTTTTAATCAGATTTCAAACCAAAGAAGTGTGTCTCTGTCTAAAATAAGATTGCTGTAGTTCATTTTCTCAGTTATTGGTACTCCATATAACAAGATGCTACAGCTCCCATTTATGGAAATGTTTTGTCAAAGCTGGTAACATATTCTGTTCTTCACTGTCTTCACTGTGCTCCTTTCTTCCAAATAGGCCAACAAGCTGGTTCTCTTAACCTTTAAGGACCTCATTCCTGGTTTCAGGTGCTTGAGATTGTAATAACACATCTGTACTGCAATCGCAAAAGCGAATCAAGTGATAAAAAGAAGACTGCAGCTATATGCACCAGCTTACTTAGTCTGTGGTCTCACAAATAGACCAGGATTGAGTCCCATACATGGGATGAATAGAAAAAACCTCTGAGGGCTTAGATGTGCTTCCAGAAATAGTGTTAGTGATCACACAGGTGGCATCTCCATCTCCTTTAGCGCTGAATTGATGAAACGTAAACCCAAATTCTAACTGCTGGATCATACTTTGTCACATGATGAATTTTGGTGTCTAACAAATCACAACTGGAATTTCATCTCTTAGATTTACTCTGTTCTTCCAGGTGAATTAGAACATCCTCAATTAATGTGATTAAAATCCTGTGTAGCATTACTACGTGGATAACTTGGCCAGTAATAACGAAACTTACAGACTGCAGAATCTCATGAAAAAATGTATCTGGATAACAGTAGTACATGGTAGCAATTATTTGGCCTTGGGTAGATTGGAGAATAATTTACTTGTAAAACTCTTTGCATCTGTTTTACACACTCTTCACCTTGCAGAAGATTTAAACGTTTGTTGTTCTGTCATTTGTAGGCATTATTGATAGGTGGGAGCTCATCCAAGCTCAAGACCTCAGGAATAAACTTAGGATGAAACAGAAATTGCAGCAGTGGCAGCAGCTGAACTCAGATCTCAGCGATATCTCTGCTTGGCTTGATAAAACTGAGGAAGAGCTGAAAGAGCTACAAAAAGTGAAACCTCCAACCAGCATGCAGGAGTTGGAACAAAGGATCAAGAAATTGAAAGTAAGTTATGGCATGCTGAGAAGTGGGATTTCAAGATGCTGATGCTCTTTATCATTGTCTTTGTGCTCCTAGAATCTATGGGCAGCATGAATACTGATAACAATGGGCGTGTGCCACGGAGGAGCTAAGCTGTTTTCAGCTGAGAGGACTAAAGAGTAGTTAAGCAAGGTCCTTCTGTCTTCATATGCAGAGATTTGCAGGCAATATGCCTGGGTACAACAGGCAGCCAGGCTGAAATAAAAACCTCTTCCTTTCTGTTTTCTTGCAGAGATGCTTTATTCTCTCTCAGACAAAACATTCAGCCCCAAACTTTTCTTTTTAGGCTTTTGGTTTTAGAAAATAAACATAGAAGAAAGCTAAATAATGAAGGCTTAGACTCCCTACATGCCTAGGTCAAGCCTTGTCTTGCAGGTTGGGTATTCTGAGCTGTGATATTGGCATTTTTTCCTTGTTCTGTGCCATTCCCCTTTATGCAAACCAGAAACAGATTGAAAATTACCACGTCTATAGGCTGCAAAGTCCAGGCAGATTTTTTTTTTAATTGAAATAAGGGGGGGTGGGGTGGTAGCTCCAACAGGGAGACTGAGAAAGAACTGCTCTGAAGCTGTGGTTTTTACCAATATGGTGTTTGCAATAAATCTTAGCTCTATAGAGCACCTTTGTCCAATAGTTGAAGGACACATCCTTTCAAAACGTGCAGTTGCATTTTTTTGCTTAGCAAATGCAGATTTCTCATTGAATAGAATGTATTAGTTAAAAACAAGAAACAAGATAAATTCAGTCTGCTAATCTTCAGCCAAGTAATAGAACAGTTAGAGAGACAATAACGTGAACATTTGTCAGCGTGTGTGATCATATTATGTTACCTGCTATGACTTTCAGCTTCCGTAATTAGAACTAAGTCAGGTATTCAAGTTGAACCAGCAGGTTCCCAGGGTACATGTAAGTGCTAGGTCCCTAGGACTTAGGTCTCAGGTGGAACTCTGAGAGAGCAAGTGTTCCTAACACTCGTGGGAGTGCAAAAGGGTGTGCTCACCCTTCTGCCAGCAGCCTCATATGGAGTCACCCATATGGCTGCTGGTCAGTTTGGCGTCACACTTGGGGTGATGCTCACAAACAAGACACTACAGGACAGAGGAGGGATCTCTTAGGCATGTTGAGAGTATGCTTAAGCCTACACGTCCTTAAGTAGTCAACCTGGCTTTGGCACCAAGCGCCAGGAAAGGCTCGGTGATGCCTCACAAGTGGAGGGAGGTGCTTCCATTGAGGTTGGAGTTAGCTGTCAGACCTCTTCAAGGAGCAGAGCTTCACTTTTGCTTCTCTCTTCTGCATTTTCTTAAGAGGAGTCCAGCTGGCTGTAAATCCCCTTTTCAGACAGCTTGGCTTTCTATGGATGTCTAAAAGAGCCAGCACGCTCTAAGACATGAATTTCATGAGATGTCAGGATATCGCAGTTGCCCTGGATAAAGATAAAGCCAGTCTGGCTGCAGACTGGCTTACCAGTATTTAGGAGTTTGAGATGGACTGTTTGTATTATCTGATATTGAAAGAAACTTTGTTGTTCGAAGGAGGGAGACAGGGCTCTTTGTTGGGCGAAATGTAATTTAGACCAGCAGTTTTCAACAAGTGGGACACAGATCTTGGGAATTATACAGATTGACACTCCTAGTTATGAAGGCTGCTAAGAAAAGCAATCTGAGCTGTGTTGATTGCAGGACTCATCCTGCAGCTCGCTCTTTTCTACTGCAAGAGCCTGTAACTTGAAAAAGACTGAGTACCCTTGATTGAAACTGTAAACTTCTTGAGGGTATGAGGTATTGTTTGGCATTCATTTTTTAAAAAAACAACTTCAAAAATACGGGTTCTACCTTCACATAAGGGTGGTTAGGTGATACAGCCACGTCTTAGCAAATTCCATATTTCCCCCTTCAGTTTTAAGGGAGAGGAGGGAGGCCATTCAGGAGGACCTTGATAAGTCAGAGAAATGGGCTGACAAACTCTGACTAAAGAGAAGCAAAAGAATTTCTCACACTAGGGTGGCTTGATGTGGGACCAGAGGCGCAGAGGGGATGGGAAATCTGCATCCTGTGAGATATTCAAAATTTGACTGGATGGGGCCCTGAGCAGCCGGCTCAGAGTTTGAAGTTGGCCCCACTTGGAGCAGGCAGATGGAGTATAGACGTCCAGATGTCCCTTTCAGCATTATTCTAGGATTCTGAGGTGGCAAAACCTTTATAAATCAAGAGAAAATACCATGTGATAACCTATGGGAATATTTCTCCAAATGTCAGGGAAAGAGGCAGCTCAGAGGAATGAAGAGCAGATGTGGATTAAGCCATAATGCCTGTGACTTAGGGAGAAGCACAGACCCAACCAGATTTGTTTTCTTCAAAATGAAGGGGTTTGCTTTAAAAAAAAATAAAAATAAAAAAGGCCACCTACCTCCATATGTTCCTTAGCAGTATCTGAAAAGCCACTAGATTCTAACAGCTTTCTCCAATACCTGTGATTCTTTTGAGGGTGTAGTTTTATTGTAAATAAACAACATGTTTTTCATCATTCATAGAAGCTCCTAATCCTCTTTTTCTACCAGGACATGCTTAAAGCATTTGATAACTACAAGGCAGTGGTGCTTTCTGTTAACATGAGCAGCAAAGAATTCCAGAAAGCGGATAGCACAGAGTTCAAAGAGCTTCAGAACAGGCTTCGGAAGGTGAACTTGCATTGGGAAAAAGCAACTCGTGCATTGGACAACTGGAGGAAGAGTTTACAACAAGCCCTACTGCATTGCCAGGTGCATACCACGTGCCAGCTTATAAGGGAAAACTCCTCTTTGGGGTGCTACTGCAGGGTAGATAAGGGGAGAGGGCTGAGGGGTAATTCCTGCACATTGGTGGAATGGTTGCTCAGAATCCAAGACAATTTTCTTATAAACTTGACTCCGTTGGGTTTAAAGGATTTGGTAAAAATATCTTTGAACTGGGTAATATCCTTTTGTTACATAGGTGGAATAGTTTAACTAGGTTGCTGTAGCCTCACTAATCGTGAATTTGTTGTTGGCTCTGTCTAATCTGGGCTGGTCATTTTGTTTGTAGGCAAAGCCAGGTGAAAGCACTGCAAAAGTGTGTTTTCTCTTATGTGTAAATCTTTTGTTTCTCTAGGACTTCCATGATCAGAGCCAAAAACTAATCCTGTGGTTGGCAAGTGCTGATAGCCGAAGGAATGAAGCACAAATCACAGATCCAAATGCTGACCTCAATACAATACTGGAATGCCAAAAGGAGCTAATGGTAAGTCTAGTCTTAACTACAGCACCTCAGCTCTTCCAGTGAGTCAGTAGCTCTCACCACAAAATGAAGACCAGTATGTTTATTTCTCAAGATGTCTATGGCCTGTCCTCAAACCTGCTGTATTCAGGCACCTGCCTGGTTTCTGAAATGGACTAAGAGATTGCCTGTGTGAGGCATTTTTTCCAAAATTATACATCATAATTAAGTTCCATATGAACAGCGTTTATGCTGGAGTAAGACTTCCAGTTTCCAAGATTTAATGTCTTTTCCCTATGGATTAATTACTGCTAGAACTATTTCTAAATGTTAGTTCAAGCAGGTACAACCAGTCTCTTCAAGAGAACTTCGTATGTGGCTGTAATAGCCATTCCTACGTAGTGCAGATTCCCAGGCAGGTTGAGTTGTTCTTTAAAGCCTTCCAGAGTTCCTCCTTTTGTGAGAACATCCCTAAAATTGAGACTAACAGACTGTTGCACTGGTTTTTGTTTGTTTGTTCTAAGCAACTGGAGAAGGAGCTGCTGGAACAACAGCTTAAAGTAAATTCACTTCAAGAACTCACTGCTTATCTGCTGCTTAAATCCGATGGTGATTACATTGAAGCTGATGAGAAGGTCCATGTAATTGGAAGGAAACTGAAACAGCTTATTGAACAAGTTTCACATGACTTAAAAACAATACAAGGAAATCTGGTGAGTCAGACTTTAAATAGTTACTGATGGATCTGTCTTACTGAAAAATAATAACATACCAAAAGTAAAGGTATTTAGAAAAGACTGGCTTAAAATTTAAGTATTTCTTCCTTCATAAGTTGAAAAAAGAATAATTAATTCTGGCTATAGGAAAAACTTCAGCACCACAAGGCTAGTATGGTATTGAAACGGAATGTCCAGAGGATTTGTGCAGTCTCTGTCCTTGAGGGGTTTGAGGAGCAGACAGAATAAAGCTTTGAACAAGGCTTTTGGTCTGGTCTCATAGCTGACCTTGCTTTGGGCAGGAGGTTGGACTAGATGAACTTCCTGAGGTCCATTCCAACCTGAATAATCCTATGAGCCATACCAAGTATCAGGCTAGGAGTGTGTAAGGAGCACATAGGAGTTGTAGTTCATGGCAATACAGTGCTTATCCTGAGAGCTGTCAGAGAGAGATTTTCAAGTGAATACCTGTACGCACCACTTCCATCATACTTCCTTCAGGTTGTGCATAGTTGTCATAGTTTAACCCCAGCTGGCAGCTAAGCCCCACACAGCCGCTTGCTCACTCCCCCGCAGTGGGATGGGGGAGAGAATCAGAAGAGTAAAAAAAGTGAGAAAACTCATGGGTTGAGATAAAGACAGTTTAATAGGTAAAGCAAAAGCCACGCACGCAAGCAAAGCAAAACCAGGAATTCATTCCCTGCTTCCCATCGGCAGGCAGGTGCTCAGCCATCTGCAGGAAAGCAGGACATGTAACGGTGACTCGGGAAGACAAACGCATTACTCCCAGTGTGCCCCCTTCATCCTTCTTCCCCCAGTTTTATATACTGAGCATGACATCATATGGTATGGAATATCCCTTTGGGCAGTTGGGGTCAGCTGTCCTGGCTGTGTCCCCTCCCAGCTCCTTGTGCACCCCCAGCCTACTCGCTGCTGGGGTGGGGTGAGAGGCAGAAAAGCCCTTGGCTCGGTGTAAGCTCTGCTCAGCAGTAACTAAAACATCCCTGTGTCATCAACACTGCTTTCAGCACAGATCCAAACCACAGCCCCATACCAGCTACTATGAAGAAAATTAACTCTATCCCAACCAAAACTAGCACAATAGTAAATCATTTCTTTATGCTGGTGGACTGCAGCATTTGTTTACCACTGGTTCTGCACAGCTGAAGAGGCTGTGGGCTGTGTACCTGCAGAGAGGCAATGAAAGATGGCTCTTTGCACTTCATCTGTTGTGAGTTTTGAATATGCATTTTAAGGAGGAAGGTGTGGTTACCTTTTAGGATACCAGAGCATTCCTGCTAGTTCCAGATGACTTGGACTCGGGAGTCTATAAGCCAGTCACAGCCAAATCCAGCCCTGCTGTGAAGAAGGCAAGTATTTTTTTCTAATATCTTGCTATCAGTATACAGCATATTTTGACATATTTAACGTGAAAGTTCCTTAAATGTAATCATTTTACCCTTTAGATGCTTGTACCTTATTACAGAATTTACAACAGCAGTTGAAAGTCTACACCTGTCTTTTTCAAGAAATAGAAATTCCTTGTAGTTTCTGAAACTCAGATAGTAAAAGCTATTTCTCTCAACAGATCCCTGCAAGGAGAACTGCAGATGGCAGAAACAGCAGCAGCACAAGGTATTACTTTATATTTGCCTGGTCTCTTGAAGGATAGTGAAAACGGCAGAGGTGAGCCGAGTGCCAGCAGAAGCCTGGGCAGCTGTTCCTCACAGGTTGACATGCAGGTGGAGGTGATTTCTGCCCACCCGTAGTGTCTCCTCCACCTACCAGCTCTGGGCTGCACCTTGGTGAATGGTTTCCTTTCGCACTCCTACTCCTAGACCTCTGCACCTTGTGCAACCTTGGCTTGTCTTTACTCTTGAAAAAATACTTTTGTGCCAAATGAGGGAACGTTTTAGTTTTAAGTCTTTAATTCCACCAGCATACCTGGAAAAAGAAACTTGCAGCTTAGAGCCACTTACTACAAGCAGACCAGGAAGGGCAAAGGGAGAACTTCCCCCACAGTGGGTTAGGGCTTGGTCAGAGGGTAGACCTCGGTAATGCCAAGGCAGAGAAGAGCCTCATCAGTCTGAATGGTGGCTTTCCTTTTTACTTCAACGTGCATTTAGAGTGGTTTGTTTGCCTCCTGAGACAAGTTAAGCTTGTATCTGAAAATGAAGTAAAAACACACTGATCTAAGCTATTACAACTAAATGTTTGGACAGTAAACTCAAAGCAGCAGCTGGCTTCCCACTGAGCAGTCTTGTATGCTGTGAAGTTAAGGTTAAAGTGTTTAATGTGCAATGCATTTTCCTGTAGACACGCAGCCCTGCATCTTGGAAGGGTGGTGTGAACCCTAGAACAGGGGGTTAAAACAACTTGTTTAGTTCAAACTCTAAAGTGCCTTTTTTTTTCTTTTTTCTTTTTTTCCTCATTTTCAGAGATGAAAGCCATCCACAACCTATTCAAGCAACTCCTCGGTCTCCTTCCTTTTTTTACCGTGTATTACGAGCAGCTTTACCTCTTCAGTTGTTCTTTCTACTGCTTTTACTTCTGGCTTGCATGATTCCATCCTCCGAGGAAGACTACAGCTGCATCCGGGCAAACAACTTTGCCCGTTCTTTCTATCCCATGCTGCGATACACCAATGGGCCTCCACCAACTTAGAAAGCAGCCCGTGAATCTTCAGTCATACCAAAACACGCTCTCAGCTAAATAAAGCCTCACGTTCATAGCCTCTTTTCACTGTCGCAGGGAATCTGTTAAATTTCACATCTCAAAATGTATATCTTGACAAAATTTCAGCATTTTTGTACTGAAAACAAACTTTTTCTATAGATTTTTAAACTGTAAGCAACACACTTTATACTTTGATGCAATAGATACACTATTTTATAGGTGCAGTGCTCTTAACTTCCCAAGGTGATTGAACACTGAGTTATTAGATGCAGAAACTACATCACAGTGATCTGAAACACAGCAGTCTGGCTCGGGTTAGCACAACGAACAAGCAGTTGAAGAAGCACTTGGCCTAAAATGATTACCACACACAGTTCACGTTACCTGTATCTTTTGGTACTATGGTCACTTGGTGGAAACAAATGAAAAAAAAAAATCTCCATCTTTTTGAATCTTTGTTATTGTATTTTATTCATCTAACACATTCAGTAAAAGGATGCACATTTGTTTTGTTTTACATATAGTGTTCTAGTGGTTAGGGCTGCTGTGTTGTGTTTTTATACCACCTTTGAATAAGAAATTGTTGCATTGCATGGAAGTGGTTTATAATGCACATATTTTCTAGATGAACACGATTATGTAGACTATTCCCGATGTATACAAATAATGTAATGACTTTTTTAATGAAAGATTTTTTTCAGTTTTTAACTTGCTGAATAGTGTACAGTATCTTGGGAGAGAATTGCACATTTTTATAAGCTTCATCTTTAAAATGGAACTGACTTGGGCAATGGCTGGAGGATCACTGTGTACGGTCAGCGTTGCCATTGCATCTCTGTTGTACAGTTCGAGTGCTGTCATTAAAATTTTGCTAATGGCTGCAGGGACTTTTGGTGTGTCTAGTGGGGGGGGGGGGGGGCGACCAGCTGTGTGTTCCAACAGTGCTGACCCTTCCACCCCTGTAAAAGTCAACTTATTTGCATGCTAACGCAACAGCATCCAAACATAACCGCTCTCTTGCTTGGCAGAGCAATAGATGAAAAATTCAGTGGAGCCTGTGTTTGGTGGCACAGATCCTTTCCTTGGCAACTGACTGTAATTTCCTGGAGGAAGAATACAAAGTTGAACCAATTAGTGCTTATTATGCTGAGCTATTTCCCCACCCTGGAACTGATTTTCTAAACAAGGAGTTATGGCTGGAGAGGGGGAAGTGCACGTCAAGGAGAGCTCAGTGCGACAGTAAGGGGTTCGGTTGAACACGAAGAGATTTTGTGTTTGGTTTTTGTGAAAAATCACCCAGCAGTTAGCCAATTTCTGTAATGCTTACCTATAGAAAATGGGATTTGTGATCAGCCTGTGAGAATTCTCCTACCTTTTCTATGTTTGTCGACACTAGTGGTTGCATGTTCTCATCTTCTGGCAGAGGGATTTATGAAGCAAGTGGCTTTGCATTCTTATGTTCAGAGACGGACAGTCCTGCGTAGCAAACCAACAGCTTCTTCCCAACCATGGTGGCAAAAAAAGCCTGGTTTATTTCCAGGGTGTTAAACTAAACTGATTTGTTAACTGTGATACTGTTAAGCCTGCAAAGTTGGCAACGTGGTTTAGGAAAGTCAAAGATTACAATTTGGCACTTTATAGTAGCGGCACCGTACAGTGGTTTAGAGCCACACTGCGCGCTCAGATACGGGTCAAGATGGGCTGGCCCCGTACTGGCGTGTCTCGGCCTCGGTAGCAGTGCCCAGGCTCCAGCCTGCTGAAGGCGCACGGGTCCGGCAGCGCTGCCCAAGCCGGCAGCTTGCACCGCCTGGGAGCCGGCACACTGCTCTGCCTCTGAACCAAACTTGTGCTACAGCTGCCGCTGTTACAGCTCCAGCTCTCGCAGTAGCGCCGTATCATGAGATAAGGGATGGATCCTCCCCGCCCCTCGCCGCACAAGGGGACATGCTCTCCTCTCTCCCTCTGCCATCATTATTTTGTATTTTGAAAGCAATTATTTTCAGATGGAGCTCATTTAAGTTTCTTTCTCTGTAGAAGTCAGCCAACTCTTAACCATTATTCCATTGCCAGGTTGTCACAAATGCCCATGCAAACCTTTCTGCCAAGAACTAATAGTCAGTTCCTGACATGATATTCAGTTCTTCTGCCATTAAAGAACCTGTGCAAGGGGAAAAAAATTTGAACAATGTTAAAAGGTCTAAAGAAAATTTCATAGCCTGCAATTTCCTTTCATTATGTACAGTTATATGAAATTGTTGAGCTGATGTAATATATAAAATGAGGAGCTTTCATGAAATTATCTCAAAATGTCACCAAAAAAAATAAGTCTGGGAAAATAACTTAAATGTTTTTTCCCTCAAACCTATTTAAAATAGTTTTACTTCCAGCTGATTATAACCACTGCACTGTAGGCTGACACTGAAGTCTGCTTCAAACAAGTCATTATGTATACCCCCCAATTTCTTGGTGTCGCCCTTTTGCTCGGGACTGGGTTGTTAGCATTCAGTGAAGGGGGAAAAAAAAAAAAGGATTTAAAAAGGTAAAAGGAGGGAAGAGCAATAGTGAGAGCAAGCGTGCCTGCGTGCGCTTTTGCACGTGTTGTATGTGGGAATGAAACCAGGCCAAAACTGGTTTTGAACTGGAGTCTTAATCCTTCCACAGGGAGATGTGGCCTCAATCTATTTGCAACTGTACCTGCCCCCCCCAAATAGTCACCCCCAGTTCTGCCCGGATGGGGAGCGGAGCACTGTGTGTTTATTATGGCTTGCCCCGCCACCCCCCATGGTTACACTTGTGGGTCCCTGGAACATGAGGGCACAACCTGCATCTTCTGTGGTCACTTGGTGCTGGGAAACCTCCTCAGAGCTTGAGGAGTACCTGACATGGTAAAATCGACCCGCAGCTTGTGGAGTGACTGCGGAGCTAAGGACGAGACGCTTCTCACAGACACTGTCATCAGGCGCTTTAAATGCTCGTGAAACCGGGCTGAGGTCAGCTACAGGAAAGAAATGAACAAAAAGCCACGTAGTTAAGTTTCATGATACCTGTTTATTCAACCACAACAATTACACTGGAATGAAATGCAACTCACTAGGCAGATGCTGTAAGTTCACAGCACTAAAGAGCAGCCAAGAGAAAGGGAGGGAGTTTCACCGTTACTATAACCTACATAAGGTGCTTCAAAAGGCGCCAACTTCAGTCCTAAACCCATCTCCATTATGAACTTGCAGTGAGACTGAAACATTGAAACTAGAACGTATAAAAAGTTGAACAGAAAACTCTGGGGAAGACAGACATAGGAAATGAGCAGTAACCGCCGTTAATGGCTGTGCCAGCTCCTTAGCACGCAACGTTGTGATGAGTGAAGAAGGGTTGTGTCGGTTCAGGCAGCAGCAGTCAGCGGCGTTTTTATGGCATAGCAACCTTGTTCATGCATTTCAGTTGAACCAACTCAACAATGCACGAGGACTGTAGGTGACTCCTGTGTAAAAAGATGGAAAGAGTTAAAAAATATCCAGATCATAAATAAAATGAAGCCTTAGCTATGAAACAGGTTCCATTTAACTCACCACACTTTGGTTCAGTAGTAAAACACTGAAGAATGAATGTAAATAATAGTTATTTTCCATATTTTAGCAATCCACTTGCTTTTCATGGTCCCATTTACAGTGCTGTCTTTAGTGTCGGTTTAGGCACGGGGTCAGCACAACAGATGACCACATCCTTAGCTGCTTTGCTGAATCATCATATCTTGCAGGACATAAATGACATCAAATGATTTCTTCTGAGACAAATGGTGATGACAGCAAAGGCATTTCCACGAGTGCCAGCTCTGAGCGTATGGAAGGATCACAGGACCGTGCACCACTGGAAGGATTGGTGCAGCCTGCAGCTGGGCTGAGACTAAAGCAGCAGCCATGGTGGTGACCATCCTTGGCTGAGCTTACAGCCAGGAACGGGGGGGTTATCACCTACTCTGTGTCGTGGTTACAATTTAATCAATTCAAAATGTATTGCTAGTATGAGGTAAATCAAAGGTTGAATTTTAGCAGCCCTCAATGATTGATTTAAAGATTTACAAGTAATTCACTAAAATATATTATGATTAAAACAGTGACTTAATTACAGATTTGAAGATGACAACACTGACACTAACTTACTATAAGGTATCTTAAAGTGTATAGCTATAGCCATGTATATATAAAAACATGAAACATTAGACATGCAGGTACACACAGAAGTATTTGGGCCCAGTGCTATATACCACCCACACGCGTCAAGGCAAACGTGTATTTAAACACGAAGGTAAGGAGGGAGGTGGATGAAGGAAGCTAGCTTATAGTGAAAATTTCCCTCTGAGTTTGGAGTCAATACTGTCAATTCCTCGACGGGCAGTGGTTGTAGCTCGAGGTGGCTGACTTGCCCTGGCTATCCATCAGCAGACCGTCCTTGAGAGGTTTGTGCCCAAGAGGGGTCCCAGCTCAGGGGGATGCTGGTCACAGCCCGCTGCAATCCAGGAGAGCTCAAAGGGTCTCGCTTAGAATCGCTACTTACAGGATCTGAGCTGATGGACTTTTATCAGGTACTTTTCCACTTCAGCCCAGTGCGGATGGTGAAATATTGTGGTACTTTGCATTAGTGGTGCAGGCTCAGAACTTCTCTGGCATCTCCCCCTTTGGGCCACAGCCCAGGTAGGGGTGTACCAGCCTGACCGGAGGTGAGCGATTGTCGTTAGTGTTCCCAAGCAATAAGGGAGCAAGACCGTCACAGTCCAAGCACAGACGTACCCGGCCGTTACCGACGCCAAGCGAAGCAAGAGCCAGGCATGTTGAGGGGACACCTTAACGCCCCAGTCTGCTGCCTGGGTTGGTGGCCCTGAGAAGGGGGAATTGCACCAAGTACCAAGATGCTCAAGAAGGGGGGGGAAATTGCACCACCACACTCTGCCATCCAGGGAACTGGGCAGAATATATTGATGTATATATATTGAATATATCGATGATCAGTATTCAGCCCTATAAAACAGTAATTCCTGTGATGGGCCCTTAGGCTGGACTCACTTTAAGGCGCCTCAGACAAAGCCGTGCAAATCCGTACTCTGTTTTTAGCGTCAGCTTTCAAGGTAAGAGCAACCTGTGTCCCATGGGCACTTACCTTGGTGGGGAAGGGCAGGGAAGGGAGAGTGCCATCTACCTTTGCCATGTGCTCGCTGTGCTGAGATCAAAATAGACCCATAATCACAACTACATTTTTAATATATGTGGGTTAAAGCACATCCTAGGGAATAGCAGCTATTTCATCAGTGCACAACTATTTTCTATTATTCAGACAAAGAAACAACCTTGGATGCACAAAAGCAGGCTTTGTGGGACAGATTTTAAAAAATCATTCGGATCCAGCTTAATGGGAAAAGCCTAGGCTTGCTTTCCGTATAGTGAGGCTCCAAAGCCATCAGCACCCCTGGCAGCAGCAGCGTCGTGCCTTTCCAGACCCCAATTGTGGCCATGGCTGTTAGCGATATTCGGCATGTTCAGGCTGAGGTTCCACGTGAAACTTCTGTGCCAGTTTAGACTTAGTATTTTGAATCTTCTGCAAGCAATTCTAAATGACAGTTGTAGGCCCTGATTCTGATCGGGGAACTTCAACCACCTGGACATCTGCTGGAAAAGCAGCACAGTAAACTGCAAGCAGTCCTAGTGCAGGTGATGGAGAGCCCGACCAGAGGAGAGGATCACTAAAGCAGAACAACTTATCAGAAAGGTCAAGATTGGAGGTACCCTGGGCTGCAACGATCACACCCTGGTGGAATTCTTAATCTTGAGGGATACAAGATGGGTGTAAAGTAGAGTCAGGACTCTAAACCTCAGAAAGGCAAACTTTTGGCTGTTTAGGGCACTAGTGTGGGGGATCTCTTGGGAAACTGCGCTCAGAGGCAAAGGAGCAAATGAGAGCTGGGGGATATTTGAAGACCTTTTTCTCAGGGCATAAATGTTTTCTATCCCAATGTGCAAGAAGGCAGACAGGGGAGGCAGGAGGCCAGCTTGGCTAAGTCAAGAAAGCCAAGACCTGGTCAGTGTCACCTCTGTGCCCAGCAAGATCATGGAGCAGATCCTCCTGGAAACTACACTCAGGCAGATGGAAAATAAGGAGGTGATTGGTGACACCCAACATGGCTTCACTAAGGGCAAATCATGCCCAAAAAATTTGGTGGCCTTCTACAATGGAGTTAGTTACAGTGTTGGTGGATAAGGGAAGAACAGCTGATGTCATCTGCATGGATTTGTGCAAAGCATTTGACACCATGCTGGATGATATCCTTGTCTCTGAATTGGAGAGACATGGATTTGATGGATGGACCACTTGATGGATAAGGAATTGCCTGGATGGTTGCACTGAAAGAGTTGTGGTCAACAGCTTGATGTCCAAGTGGAGATCAGCGATGAGTGGCATTCCTCAGGGACAACCTTTCTATGAATCTATGATTTTATGATAAAGTCCAAAGAAGACAAAAATTCTTACCTCAAAGAGGCTGATCACTGGTGACAGCTCAAATATGCCCAGGAGGCAACTTCCTCAGGGCCCAATTCACTGCTAGGCTCTGTTAAACGACTCTAATGATGCAAACGCAGAAAAAGCCTTCCATACTCCACAGGCCATCAGGAGGAAAAGTTCCAACACTTATAAGGAAATGTTCCAGCACTTTCCATACTATTATTATGTAAATATGCCTATTTATTGAAAAAAAAATATTTAAGTGCTACCTGTCTTAGTTTGCTACACATTTTCTAGGATGTGCCTGTCAGGCACTACCTCAAGGGAGAATATTCCAACCCATCTTTTCCCCATGTTCTCCTCTCTGACGGGCAATGTTACAGCACTACAAATGGTAATTTGCAAAAGATGGAGTTGTGGAAAAGGTCTTGCATTCCTGGAGACAAAGCATTTCACCTGTCTGAAATGCTTCAAGACTTACCACATTTCTTTAAAAAAATTTAAAAATAAAAAAAAAAATCAATGTTGTTTTATTATTTGATTCCAGACTTGAAAGGAACCTCTGCATGTTTTCAACAGCATGCATAAGGAAAACTTTGGGCTTTTTACTTCCTCCCTTCCTTCCCTTTTTAAATCCATGGCAACCGGCACTCCTGCATGAACCAAGTTTGCTCACCTCTGCAGACATCCCAGACCTGCAGCATCATTTTCCCAAGTAGAAACAGCCACCCCTGGCCAGGTCCCAGCTCAGGAGCAGAAGCTGATGTGCAGCAGAGCAGCGGAGCAAAGCCGTAAACCAGCCCCGCTCTCCTCCCAGCCCCTCAGCACTCAATCTGTTCATGCTGAGCCTGGAAAAGCCTCCCAGTATCTAAACCGAAACGCGGCGCGGCAGCTCCGCTCAGGCCTGGCAGGGACGGGGACACGTTCCGCACCAGGAATGCAGCATCTGAGAGCGTCACTGGGATACAGACCCGTGATAAAGCCAGCATCACTCTCAGGAGATGAAGGCACCCTTGTTCCTCGTCATTTCGTCCCACAGCTGCCTGTTTATGTAACTGTGCGATGAACACGCACCTTCTCCTTATCCAAATCTGAACACAGCTACGTTAATCCAGCGAGTCGACAGCTGTTGGCTTTTGCCCAGTTTAAAACACTAGTCGTAACTTTTAATAAAATTATGTTCAACAAGACAAAAAATATCTGTTAAAATCACATCATTTCCCTATTTGCACTGTGCTAGTAACGGCATATATGAGTCACAACACTTGGCACAAATCTGCAGCATCGCCCTTTTACAGAGTCAATCCAGAGCAATTTTCCATTTAGAAGTTAATTTTACAGTTTATACCCACTCTTTCCTGTTTTCTTTTTAAGAGGTTTGTTTCAAGATTGCACAGAAATTCAGCGCTTCTAAAGCAAAACAAATAAAAAAAATCACTTAAACATTTCTGTGAAAAACTGTATTAAACAAAAAGTTTACACAGGATAAGGAAAATCGGAGAAAGAACGATACAGCAGGCGCTGAGGCCAGAAGGTGATCAAGGCCCAAAGCACTGAAACACGTCTGCTTCACAGCAAAACTTCCCTCGGAATGAAAGTACCAATGAATTCCAGACTGTACTCACATTTTTTCTCTCTTTTGCAGTAAATATTACACTTAGGTAGAAGGGCACTGCTATATTACAGTTTCTTAAAAACAATAAAAAGGTAGCTAGTAAAAATTTAGACCATCAGCAGTATCTGGTATAGTACAAGATCGAAACAAGACAATAGATTTGTGTAACTCACTGAAAACTCTTTATGCTCCTTCTATAAAAAATATTGTCCTTGGCTTTAAAAAAAACCACCAAGGTCAAAGGTTGACTAATATTCAAAGTATGCAAATAGCATACGAATCAAAGTCCCTAATTCAAAAGATTTATTGGCTCAAAATAGACTTTTGGTGTGATCCCAATTTAATTTCACCATACCTGAAATGCCCAGAACATATATGTATTATATTTAAACATATCCATTTAGAGTGACTGCAATTCTAGCTCACATCAAAATGTGATATTGGCAGTTGCCGGAACAAATGATGCCATCCTGCTCATCGCTGAGGTCATCGGCCAGCCTATTTCCTCCGGGTTTTTTTGCACAGTGCAGCTTAAAGACATGGAGAAATCAGCACAACAGGAGGGTTTAAACCCGCGTCTTCAGTGACATTCAAAGAAGTCATCACACTTGTGAAGCAAAGGAAGTGCCAGAACCATCATCCCCCCCAGCTCTTTGAGGGATCCATACAAGCTATGAAAACCACAGCATAAGGCGCCATGCGCTTTGAAAACAAGCAAGCGGCAAACCTGAGGGCAGCAGGCAAAAGCAGGTCCCTGTTAGATCCCGTCCACTGCCTCGCCCCCCGCAAGACGGCTGCGGGACGTTTCGGGTGGGCAGGAGACGTAATTCCACAGGGGAGTCAAAAGGGGAGGGAAGATGGTTTGTTTCTAGCTGATTTCACAAGCCCTGATTAGCAGATCGTATGCAAATGCAAGCAGTTAATATTCACAAAGCAACCTCTTGTACCTAAATATTATAACAGATTTAACATCATTAATAAATATATAAAACAACATGTTAATCTCACAGACAAAACACATTTCAAAGGTCAGCATTGACTGAAATATCCAGGCAGTTTGGTCATTGTTTAAAGCACTGAAGAATGATACACAGATAATAATGTGAGTGTTAAGAACAGGCTCACAAAATACAAACTTAAGCTTGGTTTAACGTTTCTGAAGAGGCTCTCAACTGGCCCTAGACGCTATTCTGAATGGCCTTCAAATGAAGGCCCTTGCAGCCATTGCATATTTAAGAACAGAAGAAACTCCCTTACACGGTACATATCTCGGCACTTTATTTAGAGCAGCTGCAAAGCTGGTATTCTCCAGGGACCAGCACACACAGGTAAGCGGGTCTGTCCCAAGCAATGCTGCTCTACATTTCATACAATCTCACGCTGAAAGAGGAGAGCATCTAGTCAGCGCTTAAAAGCCTTGTTCTGGGAGACAGAGACCGAGGTGCTCGCTCCTAGCCCTGACACAGACTTCTGTCATCTCAAACCAGGCCCGTATCTCTCTGTCTCAGTTCACCTGCCTCTGAAAAGGAGAGGCAGTAATTCCCTGTCTTGCAGTAACTGTTCTGAGGCTTAATTTCATAAGGTGCTTTTGAAGAGTCTCAGAAAAGGCACTATAAAAGTGCAGCTGTTATAACGTCAGAAACACGGACAGAGGGGTGCATCCCACCAGCCTTTCCCGAGATACCGATGTGCAAATCTAGAAGAGATGAGGACTTGCACTTAGTCACACTTCAGCAGTCCCATCGCAGCAGCTTTGTTTTCTCCCATAGCTTTGAACAAGCTTCACATTTCCAGGTCTCGACAGAATTACTGGGCTGCCCCATTTCGCAGAGCGTCTCCAGTCTCCATTTGTTCTAGTGGGCCAAATTCGGGATGTGTGACCGGGGACTTCCTTTGGCCTCGGAGAGTGTGTGCATTCAGCATCTCCAGCAGCAAGTCATACACGGGGACCACGTTTTTACACTTCATGCTCAGGAGATGTTCCATTCCTTTGTTACTGTGAAGAAGAACAGAAAATAAGTCAGTGATTTGGGTCCGACAACGCAGAGAAGGAAAACACGCTCATGGCTTCCAGAGAGTCCTTTTTTCATTAGGAGTTAAGAGGAGTTAGCTGCTGCAGTCCCTGAAATCACTTACCACTAGCAACAGTAGCAACATCCCAATACTTTAAAGCTGAGTGTTTTACTCTTTAGAGAACTAAGATTTGTTTTACATTGCACAAACTGACTTCAGAAAATAATTCCGATGTACCGACCCTATTGAAATCAAAGCGAAAAACCTCTTTGATGCTGTAAACGTGGGAGGCCCACACGCGGCAGCTTTATGCAAAAGGAGAATTTACAATGTATAGCTCTAGTGACTACCTGCCTCTGCTGTCTGCCTGAAGAGGAAGACCAAATTACCCTGGCTAGCTTCAAGCAGTTTGTTTTCTCTCTGCATGACCAATTTCAGATCTTGCTACAGGCTCTAAAACTAATTTTTTGTTATGCAGTAAGATGCAATGACACCTCGTTAGCATGAACGCTCTGTGGCTGTACCATGATTTGGACTAGCAGGAGATGGCCGTTGCCATTGCAGTTGCACATACATACACCTCAGATGCACTCAAGGCTTTGGGGTTGAAATCTAAGTGTACTTGCTCAACGACAAATTTATCACAGTGGAAATAGCAGCAGCCAGCCAGCACATAGCTGACCTGGTGGATTGGATTGGGAGGCGGGCAATGCTTTCAGAAAAATGAGGTTCTGCTACAATTCAAGAGTTATAAATATGTTAATGGCAAAGAATAAATTGTGGCCCACATACACACACACACACACACACAGAGCTCTTGAGAACCCTGCATCATTTGGTAATCAAGGCTGAAAGCATCAGTAATTTCCAGAACAAAGTGTAATTGACTGACCAGTGCTAAGCCATGTAAAGAAGACGTGTCACAACAAGTAGCCTCCAGGCTTCGGCCGAGGGCCAGCTCTCAAACTCACCCCCGTTCACGACCTGGCTGTTAAAAGTTGCCCTTTCGTACAGTCAGGTCCCTGCTGCTGCCACCCGCTCTGCCAGGAAGCTTGTTGCAAGGGTGGCCGTCCCTCCTCCAGTGTCCCTACACAAAGTCAGACATGCCCGTCTCTCCTTGCATGCTCCAGCCTGGTCCCAGGACCGTCTTTCCTGGACACACACCCCACAGCCAAGGCATAAGACTGCTTTATGAATAGCTGGTCTCTGAGGAATAATTTAAAATTACAAACAGCCTGAAAATTAAAGCATCTGTTTGAGTCTGCTGTACTGCCAGCAAAGATGAGCAGCTCAAGGAGGTCCAGGAACTGCAGGGAGCAGAGGAGTTGCTTCCCATAGGGAAAGCAGAAGCGTGGCCATCGCTGTAGCACAAGTCACTGGGCAAAAATGCTGTGGTTCTGAGTAAAAGACCTAATAGTTGCTCCCAGGACACACAACAAATTTGGCCTGAGACAAACATGGCACCCAAAGTACACTTTGCTCCACCAAAGCCCACACTGCAGAGCAGTTTTGAAAGACACCTTTATTTCAGACAGAAGCATTTTGGTGGCTGGGTGGGATTTTTTTTTTTTTTTTTTTTTTTTTTAAAGGCTGAATTTGTGTTATTATAGTTAAACTTTTCAGGCAGATACATAACGAACAATTTAATGTAGTACAGTTAAGACAGCTTTTTAATATCAACACAATATTTCTGAGTGCCAGCAAGCACTTGAGTATGTTGTCTATTTAGTTGTGCTGGGAAGGAAAGCCTTACAATGACCAGAGATGAAGAGCAGTACCAGGATTCCCTCAGGAGTGCTCCAGAGTTCAAGCCTTGCTTTGCAGCCGTAATCAATGCGAACACCTTATGCGTTACACACGTTCCGTAAAACTTACCTTGCGTGTCTGACGTGAGAAAGGAGCATCAACAAATTGGCCAGACGAGTTGTCTGCTGCTGCGAGGGGATGCCACTCTTCGCAATAACCCACACCAAAGCGTCTGTGACTACATTAAGCAGATGATGCAGTTTCCTGTTGCTTTCAGGTTCTTCCGCTGACAAGGGAAACATGCCTAACAGGAGAGAGAAAGAAATACTCCCTGCTCATGAGGAAGAAAAAAAGCTATGACAGGAATTTTTTCTGATGTAATATTTCAACAGGCTCAGAGATGATACATTTCCTGGGCCCCCTCAAGACTGTACAAACGATGCTCTATGTGCCACACTAAGCTCCAACTTACATTCCTTTGCCAAAATTTGCCAACTGCGTAATTCTCTCAAATCCTCCCAAGACAACTTGTTGGATTTGGGGGCCTACAAGAAAGCTGGGGAGGGACGGTTTATCAGGGAGTGTAGTGATAGGACAAGGGGTAATGGCTTTAAGCTAAAAGATTTAGATTAGATGTTAGGAAGAAATTCTTCACTCAGAGGGTGGTGAGGCACTGGAACAGGTTGCCCTGGAAGTGTTCAAGGCCAGGTTGGATGAGGCTTTGGGCAACCTGGTCTAGTGGAGGGTGTCCCTGCACAATGCAGGGGGGTTGGAACTAGGTGGTCTTTGAGGTCCCTTCCAACCCAAACCATTCCGTGAGTCTATGACTTAGACCCTACAGTCCAGAGAATGGACATGCTCTCCATTCTCCAGGATTTTTTTCCTTTGAATCACTCTGTACCTTGTAGTTTAGTAACTATTATGAACTATAGCATTATGCTTGCTCTAATCCCTTCTTGCTGAAAAAGAACTTTTTCTCTGAGTATATCCCGGGGAGGGAGGAGAACATGGTGAGAAACATTGCTCATAGACCCAGCCTGCCATGGTCTCCCTACAACTCACTAAGGGGGACATAATACAGAACTTGCCTACAGTGAGAAACCTTAAGAGTCAGCAAAAGCAAAAAAAAAAGGGGTTGGGGATATGGAGAGGGAAGAGAAGAAATCACCACAAGGAAGGTCTGGAAACACAGACCACCAACAACATTATTGATAGAGCAAAAGAGACCTGAGGAAAAAAAAAAATCCTCCCAAAGATATTTATGGAAGGACAGAACTCCAGAACGCCTTGAAATTAGGAGGAAAAGATTAACTTTTACAAGAAAGGAGAGCAGGGAGAGGTGTAAGGAGAGATTTTTTTGAGAGGTGAGGCTTTGAGGAAAATATGGCTGGTGAACATGGTTTTTGTTGGGTTGTGTGTTGTGTGGTTTTTTAAGAAAAAAACAAACAGCTTTTGTTGTCTGTTGAAATAATGGTATGCCTGTATAAACAAGTGGGATAACAGCTGGACTATTCCCCTTCAGAACTGGGCTGAGAAGCATGCAGCAGCAACTTGCTGAAAACAGTAGATGTAAATAGGTAGGTGTTATTTTGTTGCTGAGCTTTTTTGACAACACTAATTACAAAATGTTCTGGGGAATAAAATTGTTTTACTGCAGACTACCCTAAACTAGCAAACACACGCTCCTGTTTGCCTTGTGTAAAAGGCTGCAAAGCAAAGCTGCTATCCTGAAATTCATCTTGCAGAACTGTTGAGTACTTTCAATCATTTCTACCAATTAATCACTGTTAAATAGGAACATTTAAGCCAAATTAATCATCACTCAGTCGAGTAACTAGTTTTAGTAGAATTAAGAATTAAGGACAGGTTTGTAGAGCTGTACAATAACTTTACACACAACCAGGATCCGCAGAGATACGAGGAAAAGTTCTCATTGGAAAGGCTATACCCGCAGCCTGGGCCATGAACCCCACCTTGCGAGAAGCGGTCAGACTTTGGGTCTTTCACGCAGTTCTTACAACAGGACATAAACCCTAAAGCCAGCAAATGATACAGCTCAGAAGTTTCTTGAGCAAAAATCCTCACAATCTGACAGTTAGAAGTCCTTTCCTGTTGTTCTCTTTCAATGGCTTTATCTCATTTGATATTTCTGCCATTTTTAGAGGCTGATTTCCCAGCCACCCTCAAAATAAAAAGTACAATTTGGTGAGCGTCAGAGTCAACCATGTACTCACTGGAATTGAGGAGGATCATTGCCTTGACACACAGATACTCCTTGTGCTGCAGTTTCAGCTCTCGGAACCTCGAGGTCATGGCCAGGAGCATATCAAAGATCTCCAAAATTCCCTCTACGCATTTCCCCTCATCCCTGTGGAAACACATTTAAAATGTTACCGAAAAAGTAGAATTAAGGAACTCTGACTCCGTCAGATAAAAGTCAAAGCACAAAGGAGGCTGCAAAAGGCCTCTCCATTTCATCTTTGGAGGAATTCAAAAAGTTCTATCGTGAACTCTAAATTGAAAATTACACTGGTGTAGCAGGTCTCTAGAGAAACTGATTTCCTCTTTAAAGTGCACGCAGGCTTGAGCGCAGCTAAGTACGACCATATTTCTGTAAGAGGCTTTAACCTCACAGCCAGTGTAATTCTGGATAATCAGTTGGAATCTCTGTAGCATTGAATCACTTTCCAGATTTGTTTCACAAGGAGTTAATACCGCAACCGGTGACATCGCTATTTGTACCTGAGGGAGCTCTCAGGACTTGGTGAGTAAGAAAGACCCCTTAAATAAGTTCCTTGGAACAACAAAATATTTTTAAAGAATAAAACAACCTCTATCCCCATCCTTTTTCTTTCAAGGTGTTTAAATGTAAACCGATTTTTGGGGGTTTTTGGAGGGTTTGTGGTTTGGTTATTTTTATGTTTGCAAGTGTTTAATGAATGCAGCTTTCTCCATTTTGAGTATTAGAAATGGTCCCATTTTCTGATCTGAAAAAAAAACCCCAACAAACAACCCGAAGCCATTCCAATGGGTTTAAAATTAAGCAGCAGCAAATTTCAAACCACTGAAGTTACTATTTCTATTTTTTGCTTAGATTTGTGGTTGTTTTTTTTTACATGTGCTGGACTAAAAAAGCAATTAAGCTCTATGACACAGTATTCTCATACTATCTGGAATATGAGAATTTTTATTTTTCCTCTGTAATGTTTTTAAGACGAGAGAGACTTAAGCACGGCAGCGCAGGAGAATTAAAAGAACTTTACTTCTCTACTGGATCCCAAGAGGAAGGTGCTGAGCCTTCAGGCTGCAGGGCAGGCTCAGGCAGATAACACTAACCAGGTGCAGCACGTACTGCCTGCAGAAAGGCAGCTGCCTGCACATTGCCAGTTTCCTGTCTTCCTCATAGCAAGGAGAATTTTAAACTTTGGAGAAGGACAGGCAGCTGCCGGTTTCAAACCAAAGACACAAGGAAGCATCAGAGAAGTCCTTGTCTACAAAGATTATGTAGGAAATGTAGCTGAAGTTCAGGTAGGATAAAAACAATCAAGTTACAGACCAGTTTTATATATGCGTGTCTTAAAAAAAAAATAAAAAATTCCAGCATGCCCAGATGCTTGCTAGCTCCCACTCTGCTGTGTCGTGTGGAGATGAAGGAATGCATCAAGTAAGCTCACTCTATTGAGCACATATTAGCTCCCAAGGAACTAAATGTATCGTACGTTTGCAGGAATTTCTTATCATTGCATTGAACAATGCAGCGTGTCCTTGCATTGAATTTTATATGAGCAAATAATAATTTATTTCATATCTTTTATAAATAAAATTTATTTCCTGTACTAAGCCATTTTGCTTTCTGTATCTACAACGATGATTATTATTCAGCTCAAGCCACAGAACTGGTACAGATGTGCGTTTCCCCAGGCTGAAAAGGTTAAGAGGCATTTTAAACCTACCCAAGAGAGTGGATTGTTTCCCTGACTTTTTATCAATGTGAAGCCTAGGTCAAATCCTTCTAAGGTCCATAGAAAAACACTCTTACTAATCCCTGTTTTTCCCTGCTGGTGCATGATGTTATGGAGAAATAATTTTTAATCTCACAAACGCCCTGCTTTAGCTTAAAAAAACCCACATTCAGTATATTAAAAAGCAAACTAGGGGTTTTTAAATCCCTTTTAACTAGTGCTGCAATGGTCATTATTATAGATATTTATGAAGTCTGCGCTTGGGGCACAAAGAAAAATGGGTAGAAAAGCTACTTAAAATAATAACATATGGCCTGACACTATGTCTGCTTTTTCTGAGGGATGGGAGGAGAAAATCTATCAGCTGGAAGAAATTGATTGACAATGATGTTGTACATTGTGTTTGTGTGTCTACAGACTCAGCATCTAGAGGCTTGGAACAAAAGGAACAAAACCAACAAAAGGTGTGAAAAATACAGATAAACTTCCCACCGTCATGTGCTACAGGAATTAAGGAACTGGCAAGATTAACAATACTATTTATGGTTAGCATTCCTTAGGCCCCTGTAAGGATGTAGATGTTATTCTTATAAATACCAGTAAAGGATATTGTTAGATAAACTATTAATAGCATCTCCCATACTTAATCCTCTTCCTCCTACCATTCACCCCACCTCCAAACATGCTAATATGAAGTGTTCTCAAGAAGTTTATTTCTCTTACCTGTCTAATACAAGGTCTGGTGCAAAAATTAGTTTCCCAGGATGGTCGATTGATCTCCACATCAAACCAATCATTAAAACTTCCATCCAGCAGCTTTCCAAGAGTCTTACTTGATCATAAAGGCTGAGATCAATGAAGCCTAAAATGATGAAAATAGAATAAAATAAATCAATCTGTTTATTTCTCTGTTTTGATAAAAAAGACTGAGTAGATAAGGAACAAAAAGAAATATGGGTTGTGAAGAAAGCCAGAAAAAGGAACACTGACATCAGAAGGACCATGCTGCCTTCCTGAATAGGAACATAAATATTTCTTCTTATCATTGTCAAATCTTCCACAAAACATTTGAAATAAAGCAGAGTGATGGTCACATGCAATTAGTCCCATACAGCTGGTGAAACTCAAGTGACTGCAGAGGACCTGCCTTCTGCTTGGCCACCTCTTTAGGTGATGGTCCCGCAGCCTCCCAAGGGGCACCAGGGAAGCACTTGGGAAACTCGCATTTGTCGGAGATCATTGCATTGCACTGCAGAGGACTACTAAGAAAATAGTCTGTTCTTCCCCAGAACACATACGGTTGTGACTTGCAGGGATCTTTTTATCTCATAAGACAGGCATGTTTCTGGGTTTGTTGGGTAACTCTGAAAGAATTCACATCTTGGTGCCTCTGTGTTATCATCCCCTTTGTAAATGACACGTGTTGACCTCAGCTCATCCTTTTCCTGCCAAAATTCCCCAAAACTGTGATAAACCAGGAAAAAAAAAAAAAGATGAGGGTAGTTGGTGAATGTATTAGTGACCCCATTGCCTCCATTCACAGCACTCTAGAAGCAAGAACAGAATTAGTGCACTGTGCAGAAGCCTGTTCCAGAATTTAGTTGTCTCCAGAAGTTACAACCAGGCGGCAGATAGCACTGCAACACAGCCAGACGGGAGAGACGGTCGTCATCCTCCCTCTCCCTTCCCCTGCAAAAAAGATGCATAGAAGCCAAATAAAGAGAAATAAAATCAACACACATGCAACCCCCCAAAAAAACCCCCAAAACACAGAAAGAAGTGTGAATTATCAAAATGCAAGTGGGAAAGCAGACTGCTCGGTCAAGGAAATAAAGCACAGATACGATGACAACCAGTTCAGTGGTCAAACCATAGCTGTGTTCAAAACCAAGATCAGGCCACAGTTTTCGAAGCAGAGCTGCATTAGATAGGTCTCTTCACAAAGGTGCTTCGTTTTTAGATGAGCTGGTACCTACGACTCCACATAGTGAAAAATCCTTACACAGCCTGGCCACGGGGACAGGTTTCCCGCAGTTCTTGCCAGTTGTCTGAGGTCTTAAAATATACCCAGTACGTTTGCGCTGTCAAAAAAATCTGCTGTCAGTAATTTATACAAATGCTCCCTGCATTTTAATCTTACTAAACTACTAGGCTGGAAGACAGTCAGTGTTAGTCCTGGGTTGACACGAACTGGGTAATGTGCACTCTCTCTTATCATTGCTAAAAGCGCTGCCTTTCAAAATCAACAGCCTTGCTCCTTATTTAATAAGCAGAGTAAACAGGAGCCTCTGAGTGGGACCTTCCCTCCTGGATTTTGCTGTCACAGAATTTACTACAGAATCCACAGCCAACAACAGATTACCTGTCAGACACACACTGATAATTTTAAAAGCGCTTTTAGAAAAATAATCATGGAGGTGTGAATAGTATAAACTGACAGTGGCAGTTTCCTGGGAAACAACAGCCCAAAGACATTTCAGGAGTTTATTTAAATAAACATTTACACCGGCGTGTGCTGATTTCTCTGCATAAACAACCAGTTACTGGGTTTAAAAACTGTCTCAGCTGAGCGAGATGTCAGACCAAGTCCCAGCGTTCAATCTGCAGATACTTAAAGATCCAGATTTATCCCGGATGTCATCCGCTAAACTCACATTGTCAGCACCAGCAGTATGATTTATGACCACTGAGCGCAGCCATTAGAAGGACTATACCTTTGCTAACAATCTCACGCTTTAAAGACCGAGGACGGCAGATAACCACCGCAGCTTCCATTGCAGAAGTCCCCTTTCATTTGCTGCAGAGTACATTAAACAACTTATTTTTCTCTGGCTGTAGTGCACATCCTTTAAATTGCCTGCTCTATACCTGATCATTTAATTAGATATTACTAATTTAATTTAATTAGGTAATTACTAAGACAGACAAGAAGAAATATGTGCTGGATGTTTAATAACTAGCATTGCTCTGGCCGGCAACACACTAAGTTGCATAATGAATCCAAATTTCAATATTATGACAACATCCTATCGATTAGCAATACAGGTTCAGCTATGAACCACGTTCAGCTCTCATAGTCTAGGTCAACAAAGTAAAAGGCAATTATAGAAGTTATTTTCTGCCATCTGACAATTTCGAATTAAAATACTAGGAATTCAGAAGGAAAAAAATCCAGGTGTCAGCTTCTGTTTTACTGAGCAACAACAAAAATACAATCCATTAAGCTGAAAGTACCTACAAAAATAGTCACAGAGTAAAAGACACAACAAAAGAATGTCATTAAATATAAAATAGGAAAAAAATAAAATATAAACATTTATCTTTCCTATTTAGGAAAAAAGTTAGTGTTAAGATCAACATCTATGAGGAAATATAAAAAGATTTTCTTTCACTTTCAGTGAGTGTCAAAATAACATCCAATAATAATTTAGAGGTGAAAATGGGCTTCTTACCCAACTGCACCAAAGCAAAGATTCAGCTTTACAGAAAGTAAAATTACTGTTCACTGGGCCATTAGTCAAGAACTCCGTATTTTTTTTCAAAGACCTTACCTCCAGGAACCAGAGCATGGATCTAAATGATTAACTTCAGGCAAGAATTTTTGAAGACTGAAATTCCTGAGCTTTAGTCATCACAGTTACTTTAATGGAAAAAAATAATAAATCCACATTAAAGCAAATGCTCTAACTACTACGTAATATCACAATATTATTTATAGTTAAGTACATATTAAACATCACCGCTATATTTGGTGTTTATTTCTGTTCTGCATAACAGGAGTGATCAGAAAAAACAAACATACGCAATAAAGCATCGACATTCCCAGGAACTGTTTTGAAGGGGTTTGATTGCTTCAATGGTTTTTCTTCATACAGTTCTCTTATCACCAAGAAACAGTTTTTATTTCTGACATATGTTGAAAATCAACTAAAAGTGATCAATGTCAGAACTGGGGCTGGTTTGGAAACTGATCTTTTAAAAAAATTCAAAACATTAATCTCAACTGGCTGAGGTTTTGGGTTTGTGGTGTGGGTTTGGGTGTTTTTTTTTAAAAAAAAAGCTGACATATAGTTAAAAAATAAATTAAGATCAATCAGGAAATGGAAAAGGTTGCTTTGGAGTTTTTTCCCATTCAAATATTGCTTAAAATGAGGTCATTTTCTAAGACTTTCCCTGATTTTTCTTCAAAATTCACTTTCTGCTGGAGTAACATAACTATTTGGAGTCCTCTAAAATGGTAACTTTTAATCAAGTTTTTCTGATTAAACAAGAAATTATAGCAATAGACACCATTTAACCCCTCATGGTTACTTAGCTTGCAGTTATTTTCAGAGTTTCTTAAATCAGGAAAAATAAGGATCAAAGGTTCAGGCTCTCAGTTTAAAACATTCCACATTAATGGCAAAACCACTATGACTTCGCAAATGGCCAGGATGGAGGATGCTTGTGCTGTGCAAGCGTCTCCTCCCCAGTAGCTGACCTGGAATTTGCGCACCCCAAAACCATCACACCTGAACCCTCCAGCACAGAGGCTGAGCCGTGGAGACTGTAATCTGCATCTAGGAGATGTGGTCCAGCAGCTGGAGCTGGAAGCACCTTCAGCCCCTCCACCTACATCTGAAATAGGATGTGCTCCCCTTATTCTAAATTCTTAGTTTGAGGATTATACAAAATACTTTCCACCAAGCTTGCTTCCCGTACTATGGACACACTCAGTTTATTTCTAGACGTGAGGACTACTGTCACGTCTTCCTGTGTGCGTATTCAAGCAGCAGCAAGTGCTGTTCTTCGTACACGAGTGTGACAAGACCAGGGCACGCACCAGCACGCTCTGGTTGCCTTCAGCATACAATCCAAGAGAGGAGCCGTGGTGTGGTGGCTCCTCAGTCCTGATGGCCCTGGGGTTAGGGCTACCAGACACACTGCAGAATAGATCACCATGTGGGGTAAAGCACAGCCGTAGGCATCACTTCTAACAGAGCTCTATATCTGAAGGTAAGGATTAAGCCCCACGCTGCTATATCTCTGTCAATTATTCCGTGCTCCTTCCAGCTCGCTATTATTAGTTGGTCACTTGAGATCTCACTGGACAGCCAGTCTGCAGTTTAGTCTATGCCAGCCAGCAAGTTTTTCTGCACAACTTTGCCAGCTGTCTTCTCTGTGTGCTGGCTGCTTTTATTCTTTATTCTGACTGTTTTAACCGTGGGCACTTCATGAAGAAGGAATTGCAAATGCTCACCACTTCTGATTTGTAAGAAGTGCAAAGGTACATTGCCACGATACTGCGGTCTCATTTGAGACGTTCAAGGCAATAATGCATGGAGCTGTACTTCAGTGGATGTTGTTTGTGTTGCCAACAACCAAAAGCATCCTTATTGATTTTTGTTTTGAAGGAGAGCACATGATAATTCTGAGATGAATACTATGCTTCACTTTGCATGTGATGCTCTTGTGTAGCAACTATGTCAGCTGTAGTAATCGTAGATGCGTAGTGCTTGGACACACTTCAGTTTTCATCAACTGCATTAGAAACCCTCTATCAGGATTCAAGGAAAGAATTTGGTCTTAAAGTCTTTTTAATAGCAATTTAGTTAATAGACCTTTTAATGAACCTTCTAAATCAGATTAATCAGGTATTTATAGTTGATGAGGTAGAAATTACATGCAACATCAACTATGCTTTTTAGCAAAATGAACAAGTATTTAACTAGCAGCAGATAGCAATTTATAGGCTAGGTCATTGTCTAAATCAAAATATACCCAGGTGAATTATTGAGAGCAATAACTTGTCCATTACTTTATAGGATAGAAAACTTAGATTTTCAAACCACACATTTACTGTGCTGTACTATGATTTCAGGGTAGAGAATGATACATTGATGGCAAAAGTATTGAATAAAATCAACAAAAACAAGATTGAAATTCTTACCAGGAATTTTTTTGGCCCAACCAATCATGTGAACCAGCTCTTTGTCTGCCAGTTTTGTCAGGGACATCATCATGGAGGCCTCCGTGAATGGTTTGCTGGGACGACTCACCAACACGTTGGGAGGCTCTGCTTCAAGTAACGTTAAAACAAACTGCTCTGGACTGACTGTGCTGAGCAGGATCTCTTTCACGCGGGTTGCCGTCTCATCGTATTTCTTAGCTTTGCCAATGCAATGCACCTGATCTTCTGAATTACGATGGCGACGCAGGATTCGATATCCACAGCGTTCTCTTCTTGAGCCTGACACGAGAGGCACATGATTGCATTGAAGTGGGTTTTTTTTTTTCTCTCAGTGTTGCATTATGTAAATCCAAATGTTTGGGGAGAAGGGGAAAAACCCTCTAATATTGGATGTTCTAATATTGCACATCAAATTTTGGAGTTTCTAGAGCATTCAGCATTGACTTAACTTTCTTTCTGCTGACTTCAGCAGAGGCTTTTTTTTATTCTACTAAACAAAAAACAATGGTAAAAAATGTTTATTTTTGAACTTCAGTTAACTCACTTTAAAGTCCATGGGAAAATTCCCATTGACATCAAAAAGAGATAAATCAGGTCTTTCAATGCAAATAAAGACAACTGTTTGTAAATTCTGGTTTTAAATTCTGTTTTAGATGTAAACTGGGGGAAGGAAAGACTTCTGAAAGTCTGGGCCGTGATACAGAGTAAATACCTCAGCCAGAAGCACAGCTGGACCCCACTGCTGGCTGGGTGTTCAGCTAGGGACTTCCTGAGATGCAACCCCCTTTCTCCCCACATCCCACTAAGGCAGCAGGAGTTTCCCCAAAGCAAATTCAGGTATCTACAACTAGAAGGAGCAAGCCCCCTGTTTGGAGTTCTGCATGCAGAACGCTGTATTTGTTGCAAAGAGCAGCCCTTTAGATTCCTGGACTTTTAATTTATTGTTCATTCTGACAACATGAAACATTCTCCAAGTCTCTGTCAGTGTTATGGGTGGGAACGCTGTTAGCTGTTCTTGCAGAGCTGCCATGGAAAGAATCTAAAAGCACCTCCGAAAACATGGTATGGGGATTTGCTGAAACATTCAGCCATGGTTTCTACTTCCCTCACCCCTTCAACGCATTCTGTAACAAGGACTATGTTTACTGATATACAAATAATCTTTGGCAGTAACTAATGTGCAAGATTGTACCATATTAAAAATCAGGATATCTAAAAATGTGAAATTACTGAAGAGATCCTTAGACTGGAATCTTCCAGCACTAAACATTTCTAATAGCACAGCTCAATTGTCCTCTAAATCTTTTAGAAGTTAATTTTTTGAGCTAGTCATCAACACTTTTACTGACATATGATACTCAAAGGTTGAATTTTCATAGATATGAAAATGTCTGTGCTAACATAACTCTACATCAGACCAAGATTTATTATTGCATACAGAGAGACCATGGAGTCTTAAAGCATAATAAGTTGTCTCATTTGGTTTCAATCCCACAACAAATTTGACAAAAGCATCCTTTCTGCTACTGCTACTATCTTGACATTATTACATTTATGAAGTCTTTTTGGTGTGTTGCCTAAAGACTTATTGCCCTGGTCACAGACTGGTTCTTCATTAGGGTAGGTGATTAAAGGCTTCATAAAGTGCATGAAGACAAAGAAACAAAGGAACGATGAAGATGGAAGAATCCCAAGAACCTAATCAGTGACAACAAGCACACTGAGTGCCTTCTCTCAGGGCTATCAAAGGGGAATGATCAGCCTGTGGTCTGGCCATGACACCCAGCAGATAAGTCCACAGGAGAGGCTTTTCAGTTCACCTGGAGGGACCAGGCATTCCAAGCCATCCACTAGAAAGACCAGAGGATCTGGGTGTCAACTACCAGTAGGGCAATAGGTTTGGACCAGCTGCCAGAGACCTGTTTGTGTGTGTGCGTGCGCACGCAAGAGAGTTTCTGCACAAGGTACCTGGAAGAACAGAGGATCCAGGGGCCAGCTAAGGGAGAACACTGACTTTCTAAAGCCAGTTACTGGAGGGATCCATAGAACATGTGTGTTTCCCTGACCACTGGTGTGGGAGAAGGGCTGAGTACCAGCAACTGGGATGAAGCTGCAGATGCAGAGGCCATCAGCTGGGGAGGTATGGGGATCCTCAGACTAGCTACTTGACAGACTGTCTAAACCCAGCTACCGGAGGGATCCATCTTGTATAAATGCATGTATTTTCTGCTGCTTGTGTTCGCGTGAGTGCTGTATTTGCTGTCTGTACTGATCTGTGTGGTTGCCTGTGGATACAGGTATTGTGTGTGTATATGCCTAATAGCAATACACGTTCAGACTTGCTACTGGATCTGGGGACATGGCAATGTGTTGGTTTCCCTTGTCAAGCTACTGGATTCAGCAATTCATACAATTCTTCATCCATATCCATCAGAGTTATGTAGACCATGAGTTGTCTAAATTCCAATCAGGCAATGCAATTCTGGCCCTGGGTTTCAGGTAGGAAAGAGGTCCAAATGTAAGCCAAATTAAAAATAAAGGGAGTGGGGGCACAAAAAATTAATTTCAGATGCTGTTGATAAGGTTTTGTCTTGCTAAATAAGATGTTGGGTGAATGCAGACTCTCAGTGGTAGAAGTTCCTCAGATGAGGTGGCTTTTCAGGTCACAGTGTTGTCTTGTCTTCAGCAGCTGTCATACACCATTTGAGTCAACCCGTGAGAAGAGTGAGATGCAAAGGACAGTTGGGTACAACCAAGGCATTGAAAAGACTCGATAAGGACTAACAAAGTCTGCCAGGTCTCTAAGGATGTGGAACTTTGAACTGCACATTGCTACCATCCTCACTTGTTACCTGTTCAGTAAACCACCTCAAGATGTAAAGAGAACAGGATGATCATCAAAGAAGTTCTCAATGTTGGACAACACCCTCTGGAAACCCAAGAGACTGGAGAAGACAAATAGGCAAAGCTAGTTCAACGAACTGCCCTCAGGCACGGAGGAATCTGAGTGGAACAAGGCATTTGGAACTGAAAGCATTATCAGCTGGAAGTCCAGCTTAAAGTCTGCACTATTTTGGGCAAGGATGGGTTTGCATCTTTAAAAGGAACATGGGTAGGATGAAATGTGTTGAGTACTGACAGGGCATTTGCACAAATAATGGATTGAAGGAAAACAATCCATGATTTGCAGATCCAAATGCTTAGCCAAATGACATCTATCTGGAAGTTGCCAGAGCAGCTGAAAAGATAACAGCAGCAGAGACAATCTGAGCTGGACACGTTATCTTATGGTAGATTCATGAAATCAGACTCGATGATGATAAACCAAAAAAAGATTACCTGCAGAACTACACAAATCACAGAGAAATTTCTTCAACCATCTGTCTGGGCAAATCCTTTTCTTCTTGAGAGAGTCAAAGGACAGTGAGGCAGAGACTAATTTCTACAAATACACTTGGATGATGTCGTGAAATCTGTGCTAAGCCTTATTTTGGACTAATGCACAGAGGTCAAGAGGAAAATCTTAAAGTGCTTTGTCAGCTTCAGAAAAACATTAGAATGGCACAGTGGGCTGCAGACTATTCTGAAGTCATGTCATGCACAGAAAGTATGTAAATATTTTCCATCAGGGAAGACAAAGAGGAAAGGTCGACAGTGAGCTAAGCAACTGGAACAAAAGTACAGCTGGAGACAGATGAGGAAATGCCTAGGTATCAGGGTGCTCTATCTACAGAGAGATCCATGGCTCTGATTTCCATATGAATGTGCATGGTAGAGACAGTAACCACTAGGAGAGAACTGAACTAAAGCAAGAAGTAACACCTCACATTGTTTCCACTATTTGGAAAGCTGAAGCACATTGAACATGGGCATCTTGAAGAACAGAACAAGAAAACTAGCACAAAGGGACTAAAAGACATAGGGAGATGCAGGGCAGGGGAGGAATTTTCTCGGGCTATCAAAACATAGCAACTGCTCTACAACATGCTTAGTTTTTATTCTCCAGCACCTGGTGGAGCTGTGAAGCCCTGAAAAAGATGACAAACGAATAGCAGTCTTTTAATTAAAACCCATGGAAAAGTTGTTCAGTTAGGGACCATAACTAAAATGATAACATCAGAAAACTACTGGTTTAAGAGGGAGCTGTGGAGAGGAGGAGATGCCTGATGACACAATGAGGAAGAAATTCCAGCAGTTTGGACGCACCTGCCAGAAGCAACGTGTGGTCAAGCAAGCACTTGCAACCAGCTCATTGACCCTAGCTCAGTTCCTGGCACTGAAGTGAACCAAGTGCATTCTTGTAGGACTCAACACCCTCTGATCAGCTGTCCTCAGCTCCGTTATACTATCACCCAGGCTTCTCTGTGGTACAGAAAACATCAGGCCGTTGGTGCCAAGATCTGAGTTATCCTTTCCTATTCACTGCTGTAAAGATTTTTAAATAACACTTTGTAGCCTATCCGAAATACACACACACAGGTAAGTGACCAGGTATTTCAACAAAGATCAAAGAAATCCGTAAAATTTAAAAAATATTAAAAAATAGTAGTCCAGCATCCTGTTCTAATTGATACAATCTTGTACAATTTTCATCTGCACAGCTGAACCCCATGCTCCATTGTAAAATAATTCAGTCAGCTTGGGATACTTATTAACGGTATTAAAGGTCTCAGTACTTGTGGAGGGTTCTGACTGGGAAGTAGCATGTCTCTTTAAGTTACTTTAGGTTATCTAACTAAATCAAGTTTCATATATAACCAGTACTTATTTTTTTTTTAAAAAAAAGCTCACTTTAAAACATAAAAACAGTTTCTAGGAGTGTTATCACATTTCTGCATAAAAAACTTGTTACAAAAAAAGGGGAAAAAAATCCAAAACCCAAACAAACCAGACCCTGAATTATTGTTTGTAATTTTTAATCACCATATATTGCCAAAGCAGGTGAAGGCTGATACACTGAGCAGTGTGCATAAAACACAGCTCGTCAGTAATTAAAAGAGATACCATTTATTTCCATATTAAAAGCTACTCTGCTTGTATTTAAAAAAAAAAAAAAGGGAGGGGAAGAGGGTATTGTGAGATTACACAACAAAGAAAACAGCATTTAAGCTTGCTAGTTGACTGACACATCAGAAAGCCTTTCTAATTAAAACAACGTTTCAACAATCTAAAGGAACTTCTGTGCTTTTTATTCAAATCCCAAGTTTAGGCAGGACTGAGAAATTTTATCTGTGCAGCTATTAGCATCCAACAGGCATGTATAAGTGCTTATAGAACTATATATTATAAATAACTATAGACCAGCTTAATGTTTGACTTAACTAGATACAGAGACGTGGCTCAATCTGGGTAAAGGCACAGCAATAAACCACTTGCAGCTTCCCAAATTAGGGACTATTTCCGACTTTACCACAAACTCCCTAACTATACTTAACCGCTAATATTCATTCATTTATTTAACGGTGATTCAGGCACTTGGAATAATGTACAAGATGATCAAATCCCTCATTCGCCCTCCAGCACTCTCCTTATTTAGAGCTATTCTATGCACAAGATATGAGCTGTATTCAGCTGAGATTGCTGGACCCAGGGCAAGACCTTGAGCTACAGCACTATTGACCACACGGGTAAGTGATCACAAGAAATAAGACTCATTGGAAAAAAAAGTTGTTAAAATGAGCCTGTTGTTCACTCACTCATGAACAAGCCACAACAGGTATTATTGGCAGTGAAACACTATTTTTAAAGCAACTCCTGCTTTATAAATTCTTCAAAAATTGCAAATGTCTCTGCTGTCTGATAGGGTGGGCAGTTATACGGCATGTTGCCCTTGATATTGATTTTGGTCCCTGGGAACTGCTTATGTAACTAACCGGCTCAGCAGCAACTGCAGATTCTACCATTGAATATATTATAACAAGTTTTTGTTAAGTGTTTGAGCTTAAAACTCACCCAAGTATACATTAGTAAATCATTATCACTCCAGTCACCTTTGAAAGCAAATGCAAATGTTCTGTATTCACAGAGCAGACCTACCGACAAAGAAGCTGCCATACACACATGAGAACACGAGCTGAAATTACAGTAATTTCTATAATAGCTAAAATGCAATTAATACATCTGATGTCCAGAGAATGCCATGAAACATTTTTTTACCCACTTACCTTCTGTGTGAAAAGTAATTTGCAGTATTTTAAAGTGCTATCTAGAAACTGCGTGCAGCAGCCAAGCACGGGAGAAAAGGGGAACCAAATCCTGAACCGTATCAGCCCACAGAAAAGTCTGGTTTACTTTTCTGCAAATATTCAAGGGCAGTATCTATCCACCGTTTTTTAGAATGGCCCCTCAGCCTCCTCATGTGGGGTGGGGAGGGGGCAGAGAGGAGTTCTATCTTTGGAACTTTTTCAACACATTGAGAACTGGCACATGGGGAAAAAGATACAGGAGGCAGGGAGGGTGGAAAGAAATAAGTCTAGTGCAAGAGGGAAACTGAAAAATCCTTAAGGAAGAAGGTCTATTTGAGCCTCAGGAAGAAAAAAAACAGGAAAGTATGAGCATAGCTGCTCCCAGAGTGGCTACAACCAAATGGTGAAGCAATTCCCCTTTTCTTTACTGCCTTTGGCAAACAGCTCAGTCCTTTTCAGGCTCCCCTAGTAAACACCAAAAAGCTCTGAGAGAAGATCCTTTTTATCCTGATCTATCTTATTCGAGTTTGTTGGGCAGAGTTTACTTTTAATTTATTTGCAGTAATTCTGTTTTCCTTTTTTCCTGCTGACAGTGCTTTGCAATTATTTTTCTACCATTGCTAATAGTCCTAGTGCCAAAATTTAGCAGTACCTTTCTTCATTGGAACAGGAGGCAACACAGACTTTCTACAGAGAAATTTGCAGATGCAGCGTCTAAGAAGACCTTCATTGTGCTTTTGGCAATGACAGTATATTTTGTAAGAAAAATCCATTATCACCTTAACACAAAGCCGCCCCCAAGCTAGCCTCCACTGAAATACTTGTGGCTTGTTGGGTTGACTTCTCAGCATTTACGAATGCAATGACAGCCAAGAGAATTTCAGACCAGGAAACTCCAAAGCAACGCTTTCCTACTGCCTCCTACTGCCTTAAAGACAGCGTGTACTGCCCAATCACATTTACACACAGAAACGTATGCAATATACACACACATATATGTATTTTTTTTTTCTCAAGGTGACTATTGATAATATACAAAACAAGGACTTAAAGATTTGATGCAAACAGTGCAAAGTTTTTATGAGGAGCTTTCATAAGCTACAAAGTGGTAATTGAGGATCTTTTATCACTTCTGCTGGACAACAAGTCTCCACTGAGCAAAAATGCACTTACAAACCATTCTATCCTATCAAGTGTTTTAGCAGATGTGAACCAGTGCATTCACTAAGTGACCTGGGAAAGGAGCGGAGATGGGGAAGAGCCTTCATTAAAAAGAAAACGTGCTCTTTTACGGCTTTCTACGGTAAAAAACTGGTATGAAAGCATGGCTCTAACAAGAAAAAATTTGAAAGATAATCACTCCAGTCTGCAGGAAAGGGCATTTACGTTTCATGCAAGAAATACAGTCTTAAAATCTGTCTGGTTTAAATGTCTGTCACTATGTCTCCATGCATCAGTTTTACTCACAGGTGCCTCAACTCATCAGGCAACTCAGACAATTCTGAGTAATTTTTATATTATTTTTTCTCAAATTAAATTGTTGAGATTCTCAAATTTCAGTGCTACTATTCAAAAAAACCCTAATTTTTAAAGACCTCAGTTTCTGTTATGTTACTGTTATAAGTAACAAAGTGCAATTTTTGGCCTGACACAGTCATTAATGTCCTATAAATTCATTATTGTACGAAAATTCTGTTTATGAACATATGACAAGATTAAAAGGAACACAGTACATATTATAATAGAATCATAGAATCATGGAATCATAGACTGGTTTGGGTTGGAAGGGACTTCAAAGACCATCTAATCCCAACCCCCCTGCCATGGGCAGGGACACCCTCCACTAGACCAGGTTGCCCAAAGCCCCATTCAACCTGGTCTTGAACACTTCCAGGGATGGGGCATCCACAACCTCTCTGGGCAACCTGTTCCAGTGCCTCACCACCCTCATAGAGAAGAATTTCTTCCTTATATCTAAATCTCCCCTCCTTCAGTTTAAAGCCATTACCCCATGTCCTATCCCTATCATTATTTATTACTTGTAATACCATTGTGCCTATGAGGTCTAATCACAAACCAGGACGTCCTGGACAATTAGAATAAAAGATTCGTTTAAGGAAAGCATTGTGGAGGACCATCTTATAATATCATAGTGGAATCAATCTTTACAAAATCTCTCCAACTCCAGAACTGGGGCTGGATAGAAACCCTGGTTGAAAAAACTTACACATTGAGTAAAATTCTCAGGCATAAAGATGAACAAAGCACAGTGACACCATTCAGAAAGTAACATTTCAAAAGGAGTCTTACTGGCAAGCATAAGACTTTCCTTTCTGGAGGCCAGACAGCAAAGGTAGCTAAGACCATATTAATGAAAAACACCAATAAAGTTGAGATGCGTCATCAGCGCGGAAGAAGATAGGAGCTTCATATAAAATGAACTATCCGACTTCAGCAACAGAAACTAAATGTACTTCAGGAGTACAAAAATAATAAAAGGAACAATTGAAATTGTAGCTCTAAGCTGGGAGTTATCAGCTAGAAATGAACAGGCAGGCTGCAATCATAACAGCTCATAGAATGATTATGGACTGCCAGCGTGATGCAACCATGAAAAAAGCAAATAGGATCCTGGGTTGCATGCAGAGAAAAGCTCCCGCAGAAAGAGGATGCTACTACGTAATGCTACTATGGTGAGGAGAGTTCACAGGAATACTGTCCATGATTCTGGTCATCTGTGTGCAAACCAGATTATTTCAGCCTGAAGCAGATTGAGGGACAAGCTACCCTGACAACTTCCAGATTCTGTCTACTTTCATTTTTTTGCAAGAAGAGGACATTTCTTGTTTATTAGCCTAATAAAACAAAGGTTGTGAGGGGATATGATGTAGGCTGCAAATCCAACCAGAGCTTTAACAATAAAGAGGAGTCTCTAAGCTACAAGACAATGTTGCCACAAGAACAAACGGGCATTAATTGTCCAGCAATAAATGTAGGCTGGAATTCTGAAGAATGTTCCTAATGAGAGAAATATTATTCTGCAAACAGCCTTCAGATCAAAGCAGTGGGAGGATGAAAACACTGCCTAGCCTTGATACAGAAATAGGTATCTACATTAAATGGGATGAAATGAGATGCACGCCTGCAAATCATAGAGGAGCAAGCACAGTGACCTTTTCCTTTCCACTGCAGTGTTCCTATATGATATTTTCCCAGCCTATTTCTATCATGTGCATTGGGGAATCTATAAGAAACAACAACAAACCTTGACTGTGAAAGTACATTAGATATTGAAATATCTTCTAAGTTATTTTCTTCTTAAAAGTATCTTTTAAAATATCACCTGTAAATGTACATCTACAGTGAAGTCACATCACTGTAAGTACAAGATGGAAATAAGAGAACAGGCTGGATAATTCTGAGTGGTGCAGCAACAAGCTGTGGTTGTTCACTACTTTTAATGGGAGAGCTGGAGGACACCATCTAAAAAAGCCTTTTCAGAAAAACCCCAACCCCCCTCTGCCTTCCCCCTGCTGCCCCACCAGAGCCCCACAACAAAGCCTGGCAACTAGAGAGCTAGTTCTTCACACATTGTGGTCAAGTTGCAGAACTCCTTGCTATGGGATGTTGTAGATGCCAAGACTTCATAGGATTAAAAAGAGGGACACCAGACAAGTTGTCATTCCATTAATATATTGCGACCTATTAAATACAAGAAACCTCTTCTAGACCAGAAGTCCCCAAGTGCTAATTTTTGGAAGCTGAGAGTTGTCAGCAGTAGTTTCACTTAGGTGCCGGCGTCATTCTTACGCTCCTCCCAAGGCATTCGCTCTTGCCACTGCTGGAGGCAGGATACTAGGTTAATTAACTACTGCTCTGATGTGGCACTGCCGTTCTTGCATTACATTCAACCAGCAGAGCTCAGTTCAGGCTCATTTACCCCATATTAGATGGGATTGCAGTTTGGTTTGAGGCTCAGGCAGTCACAGGTCTTGGGTTCCCATTCCACAGAATGTAGCATGCAAGTAAACTGCCTTCAGAGAGCTCTGCAGAGGTTTTCCTGTGCTGACCCTACCCCTTACTCCTTCCCACAGTTTTTTTTCTGAAAATGAAAAGTCTTTTTCTACTTCAGCAATCAATGCATTCCTTCCTATAAAGTGAGCTTTAACCTTGCTCTAATTGCCTGTTATGCCTTTTTAGAATTCCAAGGGGGAAAAAAAGAAGCAAGCTGTACAGAATTGACTGAAGGGGAAAAAAAAAAAAAAAAAGCCAGCAAAACCCAAGCAAACAACACAGACACAAAACTCACCACATTTCATCATTCCCACTTCATAGCATTTCCGTAGCCGGCATGCCTGGCAGCTTTTGCGCCTGTTTTTGTCTATCGTGCATTGATTGGTAGCTGGGCAGATGTAATCATTATGTCCTGCAGCGGAGTATAAAACAGAAAATTTAACACCTCCAGCAGCTTCTCTTGGTCATTTCCCTAATCAAGACCTTCATGATTTTAAGCATCTCAATTTTTTCTTACACATCTATCTAAGGTCCATTAATTTAACTGATGCAAAAATGCACATTTAGCCTATACTGAAAACATCAATCTGTGACCTCAAAAAGTAACCAGACAACACAGACCAGCTTTTAGTGATGACTTAGATTACCAAGCACCTTCTAATACCAACTCATTTTTGAAAATAGGACATATGGTCTTGTAGAAATTTGCTTCCAATCTCCAACATCTTCCTGTATATTGGGATTCTACAGATGGCAGACAGCAGATTTTTTTCCTCAGCAAAGCTGAAAACAGAAGTGCACGCAGCTTCAGTCCTGCAAAGATTTAAGTAAACTACAGCTTTATTTTCTGAACTCTCTCTGACGTGGTGAGTTCCAGGAATGAAGAAGCCTTTGGAGGATTGACCCTGGACCAAAGTTAATAAAAAAAAGGCAGCCCAAGAGAGAAAAAAAGACTAAAGTAATGCATACTATGTAGGACGAAGAAAGGCATAAGCACATGGGCTAACTTTTAGATATTCTGGACAAATGTTTCTCTTATTTCCATTAGTTTCCACTACAGCCTCTTCTCTTGTCTTCTCTCCCACCTCACCTTGTCCCCACCCAAACCCCTTTACATTACTGTATTTCATTAATCAATAATCTGGTCCAAAGGTTTATTACTGTAAACTGGACTTGAGTATGCTTTTGGTGTAAACACAGTCGAATCATGTCCTGCAAACTACTCTCTTGCAGTAGTTACCAAAGGATGCAAAGAATATTTACTCATTTACATTCCTTAATCTCTTTTCTCTCAGGTTGTTTTTTAAGTTATTTTTTTCAAACTTTAAGAATAGATCAGGCAAAGATATAGCTACCAGAGGGTTTTTTTATTTGATGCAAGTCCAAGAGTTCATGTCCCCAAGAGTAATTATTTAACGGAACCATTGTGACTATTTCCTTGCAAAATTAAAATAATTTTAACCTTGAATTTTTGAACCGACAATTTTTAAAAGAAGAGATCAGGTTACCATTTGTCCTGTTTCCTACTGGCAGATATGGCTGAAAAACAAATTACTGTTTATCACTCTTCACACAACATGGAGGGAAGGAGGAGGAAGCTCTCTGTTGCACTGTAACCCAAGCACACAGGAGTATAAAAAGTGGTTGAAAACTCCTGTGGCCTTGGGATAATTTAGCTTGCAGGCAGATGTTCAGAGATGTGGGACGAATACACTGCACTACAAACTTGGACAAGCAGAGGGGACCACACACAGTTGCTCAGTCATACCATCTAATTTTAATTAGTCATTTGCCCAACATTTTGGTCTATGGTAGGCCCAGAAGTTTGTTTATTTTTATAAGCAGTATCCTTCACAACGACAGTTGTAACTAAGTGCTTGATAGTGTTTTATGTCAAAAAACTTACTTTCATTTATTTGAATTACAAACAAACGTTACCTGACAGGGCACATTAAGGTGTACAAAAGGCCACAATGGGTAACTTGTTCATGGGCAAAGCACATCTGAGCAACGCAGAGCAGGCAAATTATTCTCCTGACAGAAAACACTTTGAGATCAAATTCACTCTCCATTTGTAACAAACTGGAGACAAAGTTCTCTTCAATTATTTCAGAAATCAAAAGACCTTGCACCAGTTTGTGCAAGTTCTGCATGGGTGAATAACAATGACTACAATAAATTGAAAAGGCAAAGAAGTTTTGAATTAAATTTGATTCTAATGGTGACAGCAACTCTGCCATATTGAGCCAAAAGAAAATATCTCAAGATTGCTAAAGGCTTTGTGTGCAGAAGAGGAAGGGAACGTTACAGACTGAAAAATGACAGGAGTTTCTCTATTAGTATCTGTAAGTGGTATCCAATGTCAATCTAATTAAGTTTCTACCAAGAGGCCCCAGACAAAGCCAAAGAACGTGATAAGTAGAGCCAAGGTTAAAGAAATTAAATGGTTCAAAGTTGCAATATGGTGTTTATGTCACTGTCCATAGGCTGTGATAACGAACATGGAGACCAACCTTTATTTCATACAGCAGCCACTCAGCAAATTTGAACTAAATACTAAATATTTAAGAATTTAAACACTGAAGTGGAAAACTTAAACAGAGCGAGCTGGCAGAGTAAGAAATACTGCAATGTAGGCTCTGGGAGTGGAGGGCTGAGAAATAACAATAATCAGATTTGTACCTAATACTTACTAGATGTATTTTTATATCCTACATACTGTGTAGATATTACATGCTATGACTCAACAGCTCCAGGCAATATATTCTTGTCAAGAATAGTTCCTGGCAAGCAAAGTCTCCAGACACTTACCTACTCTACGTGTGTCTGTTATCACAAATTCACAATTACTATGTCTACTCTGGGACACAAACTGCAGATTCACAGGTCTACAGTGCCATCCCACCCCGGCCTTTGCTGCAGGGCCTTCCTGTGCTAGGTATTCCACCTCTTCTCCAAAGCAATCAATTGCTTACTTTGTAATGTTTCCAGATCTTGATAACAGAAGAGCCAAAAGATAAAGTAGTCAAATCATGTGTCGCTCTGTTTTCAGCATGCAGCACCATACACAGGGTTACTAGATCAATCGCTGCAGCCCCTGATCAAATGGAACAACTTATTTGAGCAAAGTTATCAAAAGCTGATTCTCCTACCTTGAATACTTCTTTTAAAGAATGCTTTGCAGCCTTCACATGACCAGACCCCATAGTGGTATCCTGAAGCATAGTCACTGCAGACCGCACAGAAGTGGGCATCCCTTTTTGAGCCAGGATTATTTGCAATTGGGCTTGTACAGTCATTGACATTAGTTTTTCTTTTTAATGTCTCTCTGAGAGAAAAGAAAAACATCTGTTATAAAGAGGAAAAAAATTAATCCACATTGCAAAGAGTTTCATTATTTTTCATTGTCTTCAATTCTCTCTCTCTAGAGTCTTCTTATTACTGAACACAGGGTATTGTGAAACGCTGTTAAGCCTTTTTCTGATAAGGTTATTTAAAGCATATTCTCTGACCCCAGAGCTTTCAATGATGACAGACTATAAAGTTTTAATATAGTCAAAGGCATGAAACTTGCTTGCTGATGTGTCATTCAGATGAACTCTGGAAAAAATCATATGGAATGCTGATGGATCTTGAAGAATTCCTGGAAACGTAAAGTCCAGGAATTTGTGAACGGAGTGGACTTTGCCTTTGGGAAGCTTAGTGTGGAAAATGCGAACTCAGACAGCTTGGACTGACGTGATAAACTACCACAAACATAGCTGCAGTTGCTTTGTACTATTGGCAAGGGTAAGTTCTAGCGGGAGCAATACACATCTAGTCTCAAGTATTTCATCCTTTAAATGAGGCTTTATTCATTTAATGAGATGTTGGAGACAAATATTTTGAGAGGTGAATCTCAGCCTACAAAAATCAACTCACAATGTTAGACAAAGTTTTCTGTTCAAGGTGATGACCCACATTGATTACCCTAATGCTACCTCAAAGTAATTCTGAATACAAGAAGAATGGAGAAACACAATTAATGAAAAGCTTTCATACAAACAAAAAAAATATTACTCCATATAAATTAGTAAGATACATTCATTCCAAAAGCACTGCAAATAGTTCCAACTTACTGGAACTATTATTTCAACTGGATTAAAATTAGAACAGGATAAAAACATGAAATAACAGCCAATTCCTGACACAAACATGCTGTAAACAAACAAGGAAGAGGAAAGAAACTTAGATTATCAGTAAAGTGGGGTTTAGGTATAGGAAGCACATCCACTGTTTACCTTTTCTCTGGACCTCATTTTCTTGGTGGTTTTAGCATGTTTTACTTTCATGGTTAATATAATTTCTAGATAGAGAGAATATAGTGTCATGTGCAAACTTGCAGCAGCACTTTGACGAAAGGAAAGCTGTAAAGTCAACTTATAGGTATAAACTTAAGCACAGAGGCAGAAGTTAGAAACTGCAGAATTTTCCTCATCCCACCTTCCAGCAGGTTTAGGGAAGAGAAGAAACATCAGTTGGGGTAAGACAACAGGTAGCAGGGTTTATGACTTCTGAAGAACAAGGGTACATTGCCAGGGCAGAAGAAACCTGTTCACTAACAAAAGCAAGTTTAAACAGAACAGTAGAAACGTGCTGAAAGTGCTGTCAAAGATGGTTTAACTAACATATTAAAAGTAGACTTTGTGCTGGTTTCATTACAGGAGGTAAGAACAAACACACCCACATGCCAACTAAAAATCAAGTTTATAAATATTTGAGGAGAACGTGCTCCAATTTCCTAGCAGAAAATTTGGAAAGAAAAAAAGGTGGTCCTCTGAGAAACAAAAATTTCTTTTTGGAATTTAAATTCCAAATTTAAGGTACCTGTTGTAAAATAAAGTTACTGCAATCTTTTAAAAAATGTTAATTCATTCAGAAATTGCAAGGAATAAAGGTGTTTAGATGTTTAACCAGCCCAGTTTTTGATTACAGACACCCCCACCCACACGCACCCCCTACCCCCGTCCCCCCCATTCATAGACTGCTGAATCACTGAGTTATTTCCCCTTCTGCCATGCGGGGAAGACCAGTGTGGGTGAAACTCTCCCTCAGAATAAAGGGACTGCATCACACATGTCTAACGTGCTGCTGACACACGGAGGAAAAAGCATTGTTATTCCTTCCCGTTTCCCCGTATTTGGAAAAATAAAAAGTAATTTGACATTTCACATTAGTAGAAGAGGTATATATTTAAGCTCTACTTGAGAATCAAGATCTAGTTGTGAGAGTCAGAAGTGAAAATCAGCTGGAGAGGATCTCAGTGACTGATTGATACGCTACAGAGTGATGTTTATTGCCCTCATTAAAGCACCAAGATGTTATGGATGAAAATACAGGAAAAGCACACGCCGTAACATCTCACTGAGGAGTGTCGCTTTTAACCTCCCAGTCATGGCAAGTGTTTTAAAAAACACTTTTCCTTTCCCTGCTTAAAAGTTTAATGACAGTCACCCTGCACACACGCAAGCTGCGTGACTTCCGCAGACTGTAGCAAAGAGCTTGCACGCAGAGCGACAATCTGGAACGAATTCCTCCTGAAGGCGAGCAGGCATCAAATCTGCTCGTCTGCGATAGCTCCAGCAGCGCAGCAGGAGGTGCAAACCCAATCATTTTGTTACTGTTGTCTTTAAGGACAACAGAAGTAGGAAATAATGGAGAGCTGTAAGGTACACATTCCTTACCCTGAGGACCTGGTGACCAGACAGCGTATCCACGCAAACAGCAAACCGGGGTGGACAGCCCCACACGTGGTCAGAGACCACCTCCCAGTGCTCTTGGGACTGGTGCACTCCAGCATGTTCAGCAGATGAATCTGCTGCCAGGTCCTTCAGGAGAACTGGCCGTATCTGGCTGGATGCCCGCAAAGCTCCTGCACCAAAGGATATAGGAAAATGGGGGACATACCCTGGCTGCTAACGAGGAACCACATGGACAAAGATTTATCGCTTTACACCTCCTAATACTCCTCTCTATTTTATGATCACGGTTTCTATATAGAGATATTATGTTTCCATAAAAAGAATTAAGATCTTTTTCAAAATAACAAGTCAGTGATTTCCTACTAGTCATCAACAGTGACGAGATGATTACCCTAAAGGAGAGGAATCAGCAAGATTATCTAAGTTATTCAGTATCTATCATGTCTCCTAATTACCTCTAGCTTTGCCACAGCAAGTGTTTGATGCATATGCCACAGCTGGAAAACTTGAATCTAAATTCAACTTTTTATTAAAAATGAAGAAGGATAGCACAGATTTGACTTAGAAAGCAGCACAATTTGCTCATGGCATTTGTCGTCTGTCAGGTTTTTTTAAAACCTAACTATTGTATGTTATAAAAAGAAAGAGAAAAAAACCACTGAGAAAATAAAAAGAAACCCCAACATTAAGTCAAAAATTAACAGTCCAGATATTATAATTACTTATAACTTTTCCCTACCTCCCTCCGACAGGCCACTGGCTCACTCGGCGCCTGGAGGTAATTCAGTCCCATACAAGCCTAAGCTGTAGGGTGAAGAAGGCTGTATCGGAAGGTCCCACACTTTCTGTGCTCACATTCTTGCCCTGTTTAGTGTGCTGGAAGTCAAAAGAGTGTCTCATAGTTCCTAAGGTTTGTAATTTGAATCTCTTCCTTTCTCTCCCAGAATGTGTGCAAGATGATGGGCAAAAATCAGCTGAAGAATACTTTTCAATCTTTATCTTCCTCACTTTCTAGAGCCTCCCTCCGCCATAACTTCTGGAAGTGTTAATACCACACAATTGTCAAAGAGCACAGGTTCTGCTACGCTCCAAACATTGATTAATACGCTGCAAATTGTATCGTAGGTATCTCAAAATGAAGGGACATATTTTTGCCTAATCTCTGTAACTCCTCCATCATAAAATGGAGATGCCAATCCATCACCTCAAAGAGACTTCACGATATGCGTAAGTGCTCTGCGGAACAAGCACAATAAAAAGCATAGGAGGATAATGCAAATAATTATGGCTTCAGAGCAGAGTTTAAACAATATGTATAAATATAGTAGCACTCAGTGAACAAGACAAATGAAGTTATTAAACAATTTCCAATTAAGCAAGCATTGCTAGCCTGTGCACCCAAAAACCTTTTCTTATACGCTCTACCTACAATTAGTCAGAAGCACAAGGAAAATAATAGAAGGGAAGAACAAGTTAAGTTCCAGAAGCATCGCTCCATTAAAGTTTCCTGATACTTTTCAGAAAGTAATACATCTGTTCATTTTCAAAAGAAACCTTTTGTTTCTTTAATTAAAACCCTGTTATTTAGGGGATGAAGACAGAAAACAAATTCAGGCTACTTTTAAATATAATATAATTACACTGTCATATTCCTTTTCTCTTCCTGTCATTTTGATATAAACAGAGTGATCCTGCACCAACAAAATTTATGAGATAATTCTATTGTCTTCACAAGGTACAGGACCTACAATGCAAATAAATATAGCAGTCTTTATCAGCAAATTACTACCATTTTGTACAAAAAAATATAAAACTTTAAAAATTTGCCTATTTTTACATGGAATACGATTCGTTTTTGTTGAACTACTGGTGCAAAGTAACACCACGCTGCAGAACATCTGCATTAACAAAGTTAAATACATTTCTTCTGTATTCATATAATGACTCTATTTGTGAGGAAAGAGAATGCTGAAAATTCAGGTTCCTTATTTTAAGCTTATCTACAAGGAGATCCAAATTCCACAGCAGTCAGCGTTAGCGAAGTGGATCACATTAGTTTAGCTAATGTTAACAGACATTTACACCCAGGGAAAATAAACTCCTCTCACAGTGAGATGCTTGCTTTATTTTGAAAGGTAAAATAAACTGTGTAACAGGCCTAGATATGTAGTAATGTTTTCTTACTCATCTTTCAAACAAAACCCCTTTTCTCAAATCGCAATGCTGTTTAAATTTACTTACACTTTACAGGATTAGTCTCTCCCTTCCCCCAGAGCTATTCCTTTAAGTTTCAATCCCAAGAACTCTTCCTTCAAGGTATAATCTACAAATCTGTAGTGTCACAGTCATTGTTCCCATGGCAATAAATATAATGTTCGTGACATTAATTTAAGACCTCACCAAAGGATAAAGCAAAAGGAAACCAGGGATTTTTTTCTTTACAGCCTTATTTCAGGACAGATATCCACCATAAGGGAATTACAGCTCTTGCTTTTTGTTTTTCCATGTCAATTTTTTTTTTCTTTTTTACACCTATACACAAAGCGGGGGTTACGATGCCTCATACTGAGACAAATGAACCACTGAGAGGTCCAGCTACGAAGCAACACAGTAGTTACTTGCTGCTGAATGATAAAGATCATCCATCAGTTTAGACTCCAGATTTCATTGATTTCTCCCCTTTAAGTTACATCATCAGCTACAAGAGCAATAGTCTGTATGAAGTTATACAAACGGCAGAAGACTTATTTACTTGAACTCCAGGGTGGTGGATGTGGCTTCCCTCCTGCCTGTGTAGAGAGCACGCTGCAGAGCATCAGATGGGGTGCTCTTGCTCCTGGGTTATCCCAGCTGCTGTCCCATCATCTGGACAGCTTCAAACACTAACATGCAGCAGCTTTCCCAGGGCTGTCAAAATTTTGAAACATTAACCAAAAGTGGGAAGAGTTTGGATGTCAGCCCTATTCACGTTAGACCTGTTTGGGGAATCCTTGGGCGTCTCAGTGCTATCCAAGCAGCCTCTTCCAATCCACATGCCTACACTTCAAGTGGATTTGCACTCTGGAACTGCCTGCTACTCTCTGCTGACTCCAACCAGAGACCAGTCTGGTGGCCAGGCTGAAGATTTGTGCACCTACAAGGCTGAAGCGGACGCAGATCTCATGCCTCAGCCCTGTGCAGACAACATAAGGCACACCCATTGCAGAAGGAACGTGGGTAGTTTCAAAAAGAGCACAAATCCTTTATTAACAATTGCATTAAAACTGTTGCCAGGACACACTATTTTTCATACTGACACTGACTGCCGAAGTTAAATAAGGAGCCCTATGAATAAACATACAGCTGCTAAAACAGGAACAGCACCTGTAACAGCCTGTGCTTTTATCCATCCAGCAGCTGTTGTGCCCATGAATGGAGTCATTTCATCAGCTGATGATCTACACACTACTTACGGTTTGCAATATGAGTAAATGTGAACATTTAAACGGGAACATGGTTTTGCAAATACAGTTTCTTTACAGCTAAAAATTTAGCCCGTGAATCTACTGTTCACAATGCCGTCATAAAGTCAGTTGAGAACAGCAACAAGAAACAATATGTCAGACATTTTCAGTAGCAGCACCCTTTTGGACATGATGCGTGCTGCTGTGGGACTGTTAATACTAAAACCAAAAAACCAAAGAAAACATTTCCTTTGACTTCTAAGTTCATGAAAAGCCTTCACAACTATTAGATGCTGTAAAAACCCAAAATAAACACAAAGCCAACCAACCAACCAATTAAACATGATAAAATGGAATTCAAACGTTGTATGAAAAGGAAAAAAAGAAGGAACCTTTACCTCTTTCACTCAAAGGACTTAATTTGCCAGAGTAAAATTCATTTTTATTACACAAAGTAATACCCAGCAGTCTTGAGCTTTCGTTCATACACAGTAAACTGTTCCCACCACAGTGCTTTGTGTTCATGTATAGTTCTCTAAGGAGCTATTGAAAAAGAAATCCTATTTCAGAAGTTACATTTAAAAAAAAACCAAACCAAAACCCGAACACAAAACACAGGACTGATTTCGTGTTTGGTGGAGGCTTTTTGGTTTGGTTTTGTTTTTCAGAGAGACCAACACGTAGAAATCAAATGTTAAAAGAAAAGACTTAAAAGAACTAAAGAATCTGGGAATAATTTTCAGCAAAGTTTTAAAGACATGAGTAGTACTGACCTGCTCACAGGTAGCACTGGCTCCAGCGGTCTCGCTTCGCACCACGGGCTCTTTGGCTGCTCTGCATACAGCAGCGATGACTGGCAGTGCAATGCCAGAGGGGAGAGATGGTCAGGAGCAGACCATAACACATTGGGGCTTGATGTTTGCCTCACAGACGCGCTCTCTGAATCCCCAAAATTGCTGGCAATGTTGTAATTCATCATAGCAGGACCGCAGAACGCCATTGCAGAATATTCATGTCTGCTTTCCATGTAAGATGAGGGAATATAGACTGGACTGTGTTCTACTGTCAACACGGACTGATTACAGCTGTAGGGAACTGGAGAGGCGATACCAGCGGGTGAGTTTTTAATTTCTGTTTTATTGCATCCAATATCCTGAAGGGGCAGCAACTGAGAAAAGTCCTTGTGAGAAGATGCACACAGGGACATTTTGAAGCAAGACTGAAGTCTGTCGTTTAAATATTCATCCTAAGATGTTAAGGTATAAAAAAAGTTGAATTAAAAAGTAAGAAAGTTCTGTGTTAAGTCTTTTCTGTAAAAGAAAAAAGGAATCAGTAAAACAGAAAATATAAAAATATCCAGTTAAAACAGATTACATGCCAAAGGTACTTAAACTGTCAATGTAGAAATTTACTACCTTTAAGAAAAAGAAAGCAGTCTAGAACTTCCTTAAAAATAAAGGCTAAGACACATGTTGAGTTTAGACTCCCTTAAAAAATAATAATGAAAAAAAATCACCTGAAGTCTGAAACAAAGATGCCAGTGACGACTTGGATCCTAACAAAAGTAACTCATTGCAATCAGGGTAAAGCTGCTCTATGTCAGACGGAAAATTACCCTATGGTCCACAGCCATTTCAATTCTCCTTATAAAAACTCACCACCTCCCTGTAAGTGTGCTGCTTCAGCCTTCCCTTCACCAACACAAACACGTAACAGCAGCAGTTTTGAAAACACACACACGCATACACATATCCTTTACCTTCTGAGCCCAGAACTCCGCCACACATCCCTCTGCACAGAGGAGGAAGACATGTAAGGGATGTCAGTAAGGAACTTCATCACTGAGAGGTCCCTGGATATGGCATCTCTGAAGAGAGCCGTTATGGAAGTAGAAGTCACAAAATCCAGATGTTTCTGAAGCTGAGAGCATAGAACCCAAGTGATTTCATAAGGTCCGGAAGTTTTATAGTTTCCTGTCGTTCTCCATCCCCATCTCAACTACTCCCCATCCTTCCTTCCATCTAAATCAACAAGCAAAACAGAGACCTTAATTTGCCCACAGTATACACTTTTTTTCCAGATTTAGGTATACCTGAATTTTTTAAGGGAGGAAAAAAAAACCCCAAAAAAGCCATCCAAACCCAAAAAACCAACCAACCATTAAAACCATCCTCCTAAGACATAACCCCTGCCCTGTAAGCATTACTTTTAAAATGCATTTTTAAATATTTCTTTTTCATTCTTCACTACAGCTTCATCTGTAATTCACTCCAGCTTTGAAGACAGACCTGCAGCCCTCTTATAGCTTGCACTCCAAAACATTCCCATTTCCAAAATAGAAAGTTCCAGCCCTCAAAACTGATATTGTAGCATGCTTTTACAGACAGTAATAAGATCTTAACAAGAAAAATCACAGCATAATTTAAAAAGTAACCCACAGCTTTGCTATTCCAGAAGTGGCCGAAGTATTGATGCTAAATATTATTCTTTCACCACACGCGACCAGAAAGCAAGATGAGGAAGGTTCAAACACAGGTTTGCTGAAGTACCAGCAACCTCCCTGTCCCCAAATATTCCCAGATGCCAGATGGCATTTCTAGCATCCCATCTTGGGGCATTGACATTTTTTTTTCTCTCTAGGACCAGGACTGAGGGTAGAAATATTAACAAAAAATGTAAGAAATAGTCATTTTGAATAAAACGGCTAGTTTAGGGTCCTTCCTTCTCACTTTGCACTCTGTTGATGAATCTGTAGAAATAACCAGGAACTCCTTTAAATCATCTCAGGCACTTCAGACCCAGCTGCTGTTTTTTCCTTTGTGGGAAACAGGAAAATGAATAATCTCAGCAGCTGTTTATGTCCAGCAGTTGTTGCACTGGACCTCTGATGCAGCCAGAGCAGGAGAATCTGACCTCACTCCTCACGCAATCTACACGCTTTATTTGCCCCAGCCAGATGCTTCACAGTCTCCTCTGAGAGATATGAAGCATCATTCCATTTTCACTGCAAAAAGCACTGAAAATCTCAAAGGTGCTTTCATTCCCAGATTATGGGGTGAATACCCCAAATAATTTTTAAGCAGCAAATAAGGGAACTAAGAAATTATCTTAAGACTACTCTCAGTAGTTGCTATGAATGGGCCCAGTGAGCACTCTGAGCTCAAAATGCATTTAAAGCTTCTGTACAGGTAGAGCTGTATAGTATTTGCACTCTCAGAGGCTGCACGTATTCGAGGTGTGCGTGGACACTCTGCAGGAGCATCTGGAATGTTCAGCAAGAGCTGACTGTGCTAACTGCATCCCTCTGCTTCCCTGCAAAGGGCACGCGGTGCAGGGTTACCCGAAGCCCTTCTGAGAGGAGGACCTGAGAGCATTACAGCAACATCTCTGTTCCATCAGCCAGAGACATTCTGGTATGATATTCTGATAGTTTTTGCAGCACGCAACTGGTTCTGTAGTTTCCCTCCGAGATTTGGAAAACACATGCAAGTATGCTGTAGAAGTAGAGAGAATGCAATTTCATGAGCTGAAATCATGACTTTAAGTCATGTTTTTGTGGAGAGGTAAGCCAGTAGAGTGGTACGCAGGATAACTGCCTGTTTAGCAGAATGACGTATTCTCTCCAAAGGGCAACACACAGTATTTAGAAACATACACAGAAATTATGAGAAGTAAGAGTGAAATTTGGTTTAGAGGGAGGAGTCCGTGCAAGCATGAGGAGTCAGTACAGCCTTCCTCAAAACCAGACTGCTCATGACTTATTTACAGGAGAAGGGACTCTGGGTTCCAGGAGGTTAAAGAAAACTGTACTCATGGTCTTCAGCAGACTGCAATATAGTGAAAAAATAACAGCATTGGCTTAAGATAATTAACTTGGGTCATAAAAATAGTTTAGCTGCAGTAGACTATGGATCTACATGAGACCATGTTGTTCACATTTCCTTATACCTAGAGAATTTAGAATGGGAAGCCCAGAGCCTCATAAATAAGGACAAGCTGCTGAAATTATCCAGTATTGCTCAGAAGGTCCTAAAAACTGACTGCCGGACTGTGAAGTTCTAAGGACTGTGAAGTTAAGGAAGGACTACAGCTTCAGGGAACCAGATCTGAAGATTTAAGGCTAGAGGAAACAAATTCCACTAACACCAATACCTCGGAAGCACAACCAAATTAAATCAAGGATTAGAGCAAGTAGTGCAACGGGCTAATAAATTTCTTCCATCCTGGTATAATGTCCTCATATCTTAAGCACCATTCACTAAACAGAAATGAACTCCTACATGAAGTGAACTCCCATTTCAACATCTCCTCCTTCTCTGAAGAAAGATTTTAAAAGCAAGATTCAATGTTACAGCACATTATTTAGGTCTAATCTATCAGCACCACACTAAATCTGCATCAGGCACAGAAACAAAACAGGTAACCGTACTTTTTATACTGGTCTTCTGTGAGACTGCAAACGTTTCAGACAACTTAAGTCAGTGCAGCTTAGCAAGATACTCAACAACCAAAATGTCATTATTAAGTAAATAACCATTTTGTCCGATTCCTTGAGTAACACTTACCATTCACAAATCTAAGTCACTAAGGGCAGGGTTCACATCTGGCATAAGAGAAAATAGTTCCATTGGCTCCAGTACACAGAGGATGACACCACTCTCCATGAGGATGTAGGAACAAACATGGGATGTTATCAATGTTCTCCACACAGACAAAAAAATCAGCTTTCTGGTCTTTAAACAGCTCTACATATTGAACGGGATGTATCTTGAGAGTCACCACGCAAGACACACCAGATCAGGCACAAGAACTGGTTTAGATGTCATAGTCAAACAGATACATGGGTAAATAATTAAGCCATCTGACCTATTTAAACAAACTCAAAAGGCAGTTATTGCACATTACCTATATCAAGTATCTTCTTAAAAGCCTTGTATGAAATAAATAATTTTTGGTTTGTTTTGGAAAAGGGGTAAAACAGGTAGAGAGGGCAGGCTGCTATGTTTTAGAGCCTGCTTAGAAACATAATACAATAATCTTCCCTAGAAAAATGCAACAGTGTGCAAAAAGCAATAGAGTGATGGATGTTCTCGGGCACCATTCCATCAACATACACTTTAACATGCTTAGAATTTTATAGGCATGTCATATATTTTGAGCAAAGACTTTTTTGCAATAGAGAATTACGATGACCTTTTTCTCTGCTAGGCTTAAATTAAAGTGCAATCTTTCTTCCTTCTGTTTTAATAGAGGTGATTCAGCAAGCATGGATTCCACTACCTCACAGCCTAAGCCCCGCCGTTATCTCGCAAAGCGTTCTATTAATATTCTGCTAAGTTAAGCTTTACACAATTCACCGCAACAATGAACGGAATCATTTTCTCAAAAACTGATCATTAAAGGAATGTCATTCCTGATGCATAAAATGGAACTTGTGCTTCAAGTTTTGTGAAAAACTTATTACTCATTAAACACAGCAGCGCCAGATACTGCCAACAGAAGGCATATAAGTAAACAAGTTTATTATTACCTGAGAAGGACTAGGTGCAACAAGTAGGGGACAGATAGGGGAGCAAAATGAAAATAAAGCTTTCTGTTCAGACCTCACATGTTGCGCTCATGCCCGCAAAACTAATAGCCTGTTCTCAATGAGATCAAGACCTCCTCTGAAGAAACTATTGCAGATTAAAAGCACATGGGCAAGAATATTTCGAAACACTTAAGCAAAATGAGCACTCTCTTTGGGCTATCTTAGCCTTTGTGTTACTAAGGACACCGACAACTTATAGGTTATTCTAAACATTCATAAATATATTTCAGGGCTCAATGCATATGACATACATGGAAGCACCAAGGGAACTGGGTTTGTTCCACCAGAGGAACACAAGACTGCAGTCTTCTACTCCCTAAAGTGGTGTTACAAAGAGAACAAAGCCAGACTTTTCAGAAGAAGTGCACAAGCTAGGAGTAGACGTTACAGTCACAAGTCAGTGCAAGGGAAATTCCACTTGGACGTATGAAAACATTATCTACAGTGGGAGTTAAGAGCAGGAACAGGATACCTAGAACGGTTGTGAAATCTCCATCTTTGGAGATAATAAAAAATGCTTGACTGAGAAAGGCCCTGAGCAACCTGATCTCACTTTCATCAGGATGCTGGATTAGTTGCTCTCCAGATGTCCTTTCCCACCAGAATTCTTTTATGATCATGTTTATGCACTAGTGGAGGCATTCATAGCAGAAGGAATTCCATTTTACAGGTGTTGGAAAGGTGAAGCATATCAAAGGATCATTAATTATCCTGGCCACCAGCCACTTTATCAACTTTGTTCAAGAAGATAAGAGCTGTAGGTCTTGTCCAAAGACAACCAGCATTTAACACTTCATGGCACATGAAAACAACTGTCTTGCATCTACTGCAAATGGGTTTATTTCACTAGAAGATACGCAGACAATTGGAAAAGATTTTTCAGATCTCAATTCCAACTACAGTAGTTTTAAGCCTTTCAATTTGTAGACCCTTAAAATGTTATCAGACCTCAGAATGGATTTACGCTTTCTGTGACTTGCTTTTCTTACATACATTTCATAGACTTAAGGATCCAGAGGCCAGAAATGGAAAGCCACTATCCTGCTCAAGAATAGAAATGCGAACTGAGACACATCAGCTCCTTTACTCTTCACATCATCACTTCCAAGTACAGCATGGACACTCAATACATATTCCATCAAAAAGAATATTTGAATTTCAGCGTGAAAATTTTAGCATGTTCCACCAGAAAAGAAACAGCTATTAAAAGTATTACACAAGTAGCAATTATAAGTATCTGTCAGAAGATTTTGTACTCACACTTCAATCCACAGCAGTATCGTTGCAGAAGCCTGTAGTACACAGAATATCACCCTTGTCTAATAAGAACTTTATTGTTAGAAGAAAGCATCTGCCTCTGATGCAAGGAAGGGCAGGAAAGAGCAGTACAGGCTGGCCTACGTCTGGGACTCAGATCTTCATGGAGCTAGGATGTGCATTTATATCCAGCGTCTCTGAAGTACACTTGAGTCTCTCAGCACACGCTAATTAATTAAGCTAATTCTTAAGAAGTTAATTCTGAGAAGTTAATTCTTGGTTTGATGATCAGAACATAGCTCTGTGCCAACAGCAGGGAATACTCTAGTTCCTCATGTCCAGAAGGAATTAATTCCTTCAACCGTCATTTCTCCCTTAATGACTGTGAACAACAAGCCTATAGGAGCCTTCCTCCACCTCATTACTTTCTACTCATTACAAAAGCCTGTATTTAGGGACATCTTTAATTTGTATGGATTTGCTGAGAAACAGAGCACCACGCTCAATCATCTGCCTTCCTAAAGGGCAACTATATATGGAGAAAGAGCTCGGTAGGACTTGTACACATCTTGGTGGGTTACTGAATACTGTCTCTCAGATTTTGGCATGCTGTAGACATGAGCTAGCAGAGGGGCTGAGATTCGTTGACTCGAGTCAAGTTTTTTCTGTTGATTCTTATAACAATTCAGCATCTCCCATATTATAAATAAATAATAAATTGGTGACTGAAAATACCACTGCATTTATTCCCTGTTCCCACAGCGGTTCTCCCACACAAATCTGTGAGGATACACAGCAGGCACAGACAGAGCAGTGCCAGCAGCAATGCGCTCATGCCAGACAGAAATTTAGGAGAGAAAAGGGAGGGGGAAAAAAGTCAATATGTGAAGAAAACCAAGTAAATCAGGCAATAGGAATAGAGCAGGAATTGAAACTTCCTCTTCTCTCAGAGACTGTCTGTCTTGCTTTCTGAGGAAAGCATAGATGAAAGATTTTCCCTGGCAGCAGCTGTCCATCACTAGGCATAAAAACCTGTGATGAGATTAAGAGCCCTTTGGCCAATGGACGATAGAGTAAGGTCATAACTGCCCCTAAAACCTAGACAACCTGGCAATCTATAGGCAACAAGATTAGATCGGTGGGTACACAAACAGGACATAGCCCCAGATGCCATGAACTAATTTATTTCTGCAGCGCATGCTACACCACCTGAGGATCTGACCTGCCATCGCTCCAAAACATGGGGCGGGAGTTTCTGTTTGGCATGTATGTCAGTGAACATGGGATTTAGTTTCTCCTGGCTAAGCAGACATGATGCATTGGCGGTTCCCTTGAGCGTGCCATGCCTCAGGCTCCTCAAATGACCTCTTACTTTATGAGGCTGAGAGGGAACGGTGATAACCAGAGTTGTCTTTGGCGTAAGAAAACCTTCCTTGCAAACTTGCTGTCAGGGAATCATTTTTCAGATCTAAATGACTGGAAGAGTGGACGAAAAGCAGCAGACTTTTTCCTATCAGATCGATGTGCAGTACCCCTTATTCCACTCTTTCCTCCTCCGGATAAAACAGTCTTATTTACTGTGGTTTTCCCACACAGCCTCTTTACTATGCAAATTATTTATTCTGTAGGATTAATTTACATAATGAAAGGGTCTGTTTCACTAGTGGTCTTAGTAAGCAACAAGCCCAAAGCCTCTTCAGCTAACAGCACTAGGCAGCATTGTTTGCGAGGCAGCCCATTGTGTCTGCCCAAGACAAACATGCCACGTGCGAGATGCCTTTTCCATCACTGCCACTCAGGCAGCAGCTAACGCTGTGGCGTTGAGCTGTGCTTTGGGAGACACTGAGACTCTTGCTTCATTTGTGTGACTGTGACAGCAAGGAGCATCCAGTTTGCATCTTGCTCTACTCAGTATCCAAACAACACACTTCATAAATACATGGCTGCCTTACCTAATACGTGGCTGCCTTACCTTTTACTGCACAAAGCAAACTTTTGTCTTTTTAGTGACAGAACTTGAATGAAAAACCTTTTCTATAAGTGGACAGAAATTAAATCTATGTATGAATATGTATTAAATGCAGTACAATTTTACCTGCTTTTCTGGTTTTAGATACAATTCAATTTTTTCCCTTGTTGGATTTTATATAGAATACTATTCCATTTGTATTCATTTTGCTCTACATCTTCACATTAACAGAAAATTTTATACTAAATATTTTTGCCCCTGCAATTTTATTCTACTTTCTTTAAAAAAAAGATTTTTGCAAGACAGTTATTTGATACCCAATTTCGATGACTTAAAAGACTTACAACTGCCTGACAAATTAGTAATTATGCTGTAACTTTTCCCTCATCATCACTAAATCACTGAAATAACACAGAAACCAAGGTATTGCTGCTTCTTGCCTTTCAAGCTATGAAATATTCTTACAATACTGCATGAACTCCCAGATCAGATGTGTTTAACATCATCCACAGGTAACAGAAGTTTGTGTGTATGTTTTAATCCCTTAAACAAAAAAAGCTGTTCTAGACTTGTCTCATCGTTAACCTGGACATGAAAAACTGCCTTTACTGTGGGTAAAATCCTGTCTCAACTGAGTTAGTCAGAATTTAGTGGTGGATTCACATGAGTGGACATTCGTCTAATATATTAATCAAGACAAAACCTGAATGTCCTCCTAGTCTTATTAAAATGAAATCAGAGAAATCTGGGATTTCTGTTCCCTGAGCTTCATATTTCCTGTCTCTGGAGGAACGGACCAGCAAACTCTTCTATGTGAATATTTCTTGCTGCTAGCAAAAGCATGTTGCAGATAACTGAAGAAGAGCACAATAACATAGTGGATATAAAATCTATTCGGCTCCCTGGATCACCATCCCTTTTCACTGTAAGTTCTTTTCTACTTTACCTTCAAGTCAATATTCAAGAACCAGAATTAAAACTAAGTGTATTTAAAGAGATTGTATACTAACATGGCTTTATAGTGGTTTTAATTAATACATTTTCACCCATTCTTTATCAGAATATCATCACAGACAGTCACAGTGGCTGACTCTTATTGAAGGTAATTCTGCAAGTGCAACATTTTAAGACCATCTCTAAAACTATGGGTATTTTCTTCCCACGATATTTTAAATTTATCAGCTTACCAACAAACAAATTCACTGGGATATAAAATCATTTTTGTGATTCCACTTTCTCCAGCAATACTTGAAGCTCAGTTAACCGGTTCTCATAATTTACAGCACTTAAGAGATCAACTGTAAAGAAGATTTAGTCCATCCCTCCAGGTCTGATTTTTATTGTTATTTCTCCTTTGAAAAATCCGAGGAAGCTGAACTGTTCACTCAGACACACAGAGTTACCAGTCTGAGAATGGAGACACTACAGCTGTCTTCCTCTAACACTGTTACGGCCACGCTGTCTGCGAAACGTAAGTTACATCTTATTTAAAAAGATACAGGAAAGTTAAGAAAGGCAAGCAAAAAGGGGGACAGTGACAGAGGGGTGATTCTATGTTTAAACTTTGTTCACAAACATAAAAAGGAATTTTGATAAAGTTCTGAAATAGCATATAAAAGTACTAAAGCTTTAGATTAGAAATACAAAATGGTTTTGTTACTTCAGTTAAGGCATCATACTTCGGTCTGAGATTTCTCCCCCTCTTGGGGGGACAACAGATGAGCAAGGAATTTCAAGGATACAGATGAGGAAACAGATTGCTGGTAACACTCAGCACATCAGAATCAAAAGCTAAATGACTTTATGTTCAAAAGCAGTTTCTCATGTAACTCTTAAACATATCAAAACTTTCTCTGCACAGAAGTGGTAATTGTGCATCATTCTCCATATGACAAAGCGGAACCCTTTCCCAAAAAGAAATAGCATATTTACCAGCCATTCCAAGGTTTAAATTGCCATTTATCCCTTCCTCTCTCCAGACTGAAATTTATTTTCTCTAATAAAACCTCATTTATAAAACCTCTGAAATAAAAAGAGCAGATCATTCTTGTCATTGCCAGCCAAAAGTCTTTACTAGCGTTCAGGCAGAGGTTCTGATAGGTTTGATGAAGATTTACACATGTGCTGTCCAATCTTTAGTAATTGTTCAATATAACTTTTAGCATTCCCAAAAGCCAATGTAAGAAACAGGCTGGTATCTTCTTGTCTAATTAGGAAGACCCTTTTCAAAAGTGAGGTTCTCATTAAAAGAATGTAAGCCTCTATCACTGACTTTAATATGGGAAAACTACTTAGCTAGACACAGCAGCTGCAAGAACAAAACCTGAGACATTTATCAGTATGAGACCTGGAATTTGAAAAGCCTGATCCACAGTCCAGTCAAGTCAACGAGGAAACTTCCAATAACTCCAATTTACTTTAGATCAGGTCCTAAAAAATACTATGATGCTAAGAAGTGGCTTTTACCTTTTATTAGCATATTCATTTGTGCAGTTTTCCAAAAACCTTAAAAAAATTCAACCCCTTAGGTTATGTTCAAAAATACTCCTTCTGCTTTTAGTGCAGCAATCCTATTTTAATTAGATTTTTAAGTCAAAATCCTAAAATATAGCAAACTTCCACAATCTTCTCTGAATCCTCAAAGAATTTTTAAAACAAACCTGTGGAAAGATCATTTTCTCTGCACAAACTGCTAGACTTCAAGAACAAATGTGCACTGGAGCTGAAACAAAAACTCTCGATAATTTAACTATCCCATTTCACTTATAGAGGTTATTGTTCACAAATCCAGTGGCTATCAATTGCAGAGCTTTGGCAACATTTAAAATAATAAATATTTCATTCAATATAGCACGTACCTGATTGACACTGAATAGGGTTTCTGCTCTTTATAAATGTTCTGACAGCATTACATGTCAGCAAGGTTTTCACATAGCAATTCTGGATTTGTTTTCCTTCTTTCCTTTATCTCTTGATTCTAAAGCAGCTGTGCCCACCACCACTTAGTCATCAGATTTCAAATATGAATCTTTTCAAAGCAATGTGATGCCAGCTCATCAGTGCAAGATTACACAGATACTATCAGTGTTTCCTTTCCCTGTGAAGGCAAGACCTAAACAGAAGTTCCTCCTCCTCCTTTCTGACATAACAAGCTTCTGAATTTGTCGTTCACTGCAGTTAAAGCTCTTACATGACTGAATCATTTTATAAGCCCAATATTCTCATATTTAGCACAGAAATATGAATGATTAACTAACCAGCAATTCTGGAAACAAATACTGGGATTTAAAAAAAGCTAAATCAAACTTTTTGTATCTTTGTCACAGGAAAACATGAAACATAATTAACAGTTGCTCTGAACCAATAATGTACTCATCTTAGATATTTTGGGCAACATAATTAATAAACTACTTTGGCATTGTTTTTAAACACCAGATGCATAAACACAGACGAGGAGGATTTGCTTTTTAAAATGTAACTACATTCTTTTTCAAACAAAGCAAATTAACTAGAAGCCATTTAACATGACATCTTTATTTTCCCACGTTAACATTTATTTAAAAAAAAAAAGACGACGATGACGACATGCAGCAAAGTCCAATTCTCAATTATACATTGGGATTGTTTTCAAAATGCTTGATTAGTTGCACAGCATTACCCTCATTTACTCTAGGGAAGCTGACATGCTTGTAGATTTGCTTGGATAAAGCCCGATGTTATTCATTCTTGCATTTCAGACCCCAAAATACCTCAAAGTCTACACAACCTTCTGAATCTCTTGACTGAATTAGGAGATTTGACTGTTGTCAACCCATGCAGCTGAAACAGTCTTGCCCCCTTTGCTACCAACAGCTTCTCTGCAAGCACAGCCAGGACCAAACCAAGGTAGTATTACTATCCACTTAGTCAGCCATTCCCATAATTATTTCATGCTAATGCAATTTTTCTCAGAGTCATATTTGCCTTTCTATCTTGTTTCTATGTTCTTTTCCTCGAGCCTCCCCATCTCCTCTCATTACTATTTTGCAGGTCCAAAGACAGCTGCTTTTAATCTGAAATTCCTTTTGTTATGGCAGATAGAGCCTTTTGCAAGCTAGAGTGGATTCCAATCCCTACTGCCAGCACTTTTTGATTACTCATTCCTATATAGAGTCAGACCTGTGTCTATCCAATCCCACCTGTGCCTGTAGTAACCCTTAAATACTGTTTAAGGGCAAGGTCATGTTCTCTATCATCCTCAATACTAATGGGATATAAACATTAAGGTTTACTGCTAAATACCACAGAAATGCACCTTATTGTTCACACATACAAGAGCTGCTTTCTCCTCACGTCCCGACGTAGCCCCTAAACCATCTGCACTAGGCCCTGGTCCTGAGACTCGTTTTACTCCAAATACCTGACCTTTGCCAGAGCTCCCCTCTATTTATAGCAACTGTCCTCCTGCCCCTTTCACAAGACAGCAACAGAGACTCTACTGCTAAAGGGCCTCTTATTTTCCACAAATGGGTGGCAAAAGCTTTCAAAACCTGGAGGGACAGAGGGGACGCTGCCCATGGCCGTCAGGAGAAGTTAGACTTGTGAGGACGTCAGTGGGGTCAAAAGATCCTTATGGCTGTCTTCTCCCCATGAAATCCAAGGGAAGTCAACTAGTAAAACAGACACCTGTCTTTTTTTGGATAAATCTACCAGAAACTACAGCAGTCCCTGTCAGAGAATCATAGAATGGTTTTGGTTAGAAGGCACCTTCAAGACCATCTAGTTCCAACCCCCCTGCCATGGGCAGGGACACCCTCCACTAGACCAGATTGCCCAAAGCCCCATCCAACCTGGCCTTGAACACTTCCAGGGACAGAGCATCCCCAACCTCTCTGGGCAACCTGTTCCAGTGCCTCACCACCCTCACAGTGAAGAATTTCCTCTTAATATCTAATCTAAATCTCCCCTCCTTCAGCTTAAAGCCATTCCCCCTTGTCCTATCACTCCAAGCCCTTGTAACCAGTCCCTCTCCAGCTTTCTCATAGGCCCCTTTAGGTACTGGAAGGCTGCTCTAAGGTCTCCCCAGAACCTCCCTTTTCTTCATTAGTCACATCACAGTACACCAGTTTTCTGCAGAAGAAAACTGTTCTGTATTTGACTGCCTTCAATAACTTCAAGATGTGTTGACACAGGCATATCTAAAAACTAATGTAGATGTTCTGCCTGGCAGACAGCCCTGACTAATATTAGAATAATACATGTGCACCTCTGCAGAAGTGTCCACAAAATGCAGATCTAACAGGGGAAAGGGGAACAAGGACTATGGATACCAAATAAGCATTAGGAGCAGCATTAAATAGTTACCTGTGAATTGTGTCTTTCCTCTCCATTCAGATCTTCTCTCAATTAAAAGTCACAGCTCATTTGGGTAATATAAGCAAACACCTTCAATCAAGGCAAATTAAGATTTTATTAAGGATTTTACGTATTACATAAGCAGATGGAATAAAGAGTAACTAGATAAACAATCATGAACAGGTAGGCAGTTGACAAAGAAAATTAAGTCAAGTTCTCTTCTCTCTCTTTTATATATATAATGTATATTAATGTTTCCTAAAACAATATAAAATGAGAAGGCCTTTAATTAATGTATTTTCCTCACAGCTGTTTTTGAGGGGGTGAGTGTCAAGACAGGAGTTTCCACGCATAGAAAGGGATGATTAGACTCTGAACCACAGCACTTTGTAACTGGAGCAGCACCTGTCTAGCAGACGTGGAGCAGCTACGAGGAGCCTTGAGACAACACACAAGACAAAAATAATCCAAATAAGATGTAGCTCAGGATGGTACACTCCCCTGTGTGTATGAGTGTATGAAGAGAATACATTGATGCCAATAGATTCAAAAAGCAGTTCCCTTAGACAAAGTTGTTGTAGTGAATAGAATGGGCAAACTTATCTATTTGACAACCCAGACCCATCATTGATGAATGGATAAATTCTGTATTGTCCCAGATACAGAGTCACTTATATCATTATCACCTAAAATTATTTAGGGTTGAGCAGCTCCTGGGACCACAGGATTCACCATGCCAACTGTATGGTGTATACCATCTCTATACTCCCCAAATAAAGCACTGAGTTTTCTTCTCAGCATTCCCACTATATTTAGCATCCCAGGTCTCACAGTCATGACTTGGATTTCTAGCAAATTCATGCTATATAAGCAATTTGAACAGTGGTTTGACTTGAGGATTCACCTAACAAAGAACCTTTTAACCACCTTCCACAAGTTTTAAAGGTGTTACAGTAAAAGGATCACTCTGAAGGAAGAGCAAAGAAAAAGAGCCAGAACAGAACTGCAGAGGGAATCTTTCTGAGCAGTATTCAGCAGTGGTTACATGCTCTTGCATGACTATTATTAAATTGCTGTGGCAATTTCCTTAAGGACACCCACTGATAGCTGTAAAAAAAAGCGACACAATTTCATTGCAGTATCTCACACATCCATAAAAAAAAAGTAAAGTTTAAGGAAAAGAAGGATGCAATAGTAAATTTGCAGAAATAAATACCATAATTATGCCGAAAAGAATCTGAAGGAAACTATCCATCCCTGTATTATCTGGGCAAAGGTATATTCTCCTCATCACCTGTGAGTATCTAGTGAGTGAATACCTTGCTTTGCTACCACAATTTCTACCCCAGCACCCTACACTTCATTCCCTAACTATTGTCAAAAGAAAGGAAAAATCACTGTCACAAGGGAAGGCTTATTTCCACTCCATACAGAAAGGCTTCTGTGAAAAATTACCAGCTTTAAATACACCTACCTGGTTCACAGCACCTCCAAATCTGATAAAGCTTTTAGCCACAATACTAGACCCTCTCCTTGATGCTCCTAGCTTCAAGCTGAGCAAGGATGTGTGACATTTCTGGATGCTGCAATACATTCAGATTGCATTCAATGCTAGCTGCAGGTTCTGAAGGTCCACTCTTTCGAAGCTCGGCTGTAGTGATAAGCAGCTCTGCTACTGCACTAGGGAGAGACCAATAAACATATGGATTCCACACTGCTAAGGATTCATTCTTGCTCGCATTCCAAGGAATTTCTTCATCCAGGTCTCTTCTCTGGTAGGCTAGAATTAAAGAAAAACATTTCTAATAGGTTCATCCTTTAGAGAGGAAAAAAAAGTTTTAAATGTTAAATATTAAATTATTGCAACATACATTAGGATTCAGGATTGCTGTAGTATTTTATTCTCTTTTCAGTTAATTGTAGTCTTGAGGTCAAAGGCTGAAAATCACTGGCTGAGCATGTGGAACTTGTGATTCTTGATTCCATGAAAGAGAGAATTCTCTCTTTCTCCAATTTGCCTCATCCGATAAAGATTCAACAATTCAATTTTGAATTTAACTTCATTTTTAAAAGTAGGAAACCTGGGTTTCCAGATACTCAACATGGATCCAAAACTTTTATATAAATCATACATGAAAATAACAAGCAGTCTTCATATCACATTAGGATATTACTAAATAGGAGATTTGGTCTGCTGGATCCAAAGGGTTTCTCCTACTGCCACAGCTCAAACTCCCTTCTGCCCTCACTGAGGTCTTTCCAGATATAGCTCCCAGCCATGATTCATGGTCTTGCAGCATATTCCTGTATCTTCCCTGGGATGCCTGGGCTTTGAATACACTGCTATAGTAGAACATGTCTGTTAGGACTTGTATGTCTTGCAGTAGCAATTAAGTTATTATAAATAAATATTAATTTTCTTCTGACATCTTAGCTTACTTGCTGATGCTATGAAGGGGGCAACCCTGCTCCCCCCAAACCAAAAATAGACCTTGTTTCTCCAGCCTTCCTGCTTCCAGAGACCTTGGCCTCTAGAGATGGCAGAAACAAAGTCCTTTCCATAGCATGAGCCCTTTCTTACCCATACACAGCCACGGTCAGGTCACAGGGCAGGATTTTGCTTCTTGTTGTGAAGGAAATAAATGTCCATTTCTCTCTTCTCCTTTTCACGTACTTCCTATTTTCTCTAGGGCCCCACCCTGCTACTTTTTCCCCAAAGGAATTCCTTCCTATGCACTGCAGGGCTAAAGGCAACAGAGTCATTTCCCATCCACCTTACAGTTACACTGGCCAAAACTCTCTTTTGAGGAGGGACTTAGCAATTCCTCTTCATTTAATCTTGTTACATTTAGTCTACTAGACAAGTTCAGGAAAAAAAAAAAATATATATATATATAATCCTTATAGTGTAGGAGCCTTTGGAAAAGGCTGGTAGCCACAAAGAATCAGCAGAGAAAATTAGCTACCTCACATATATAGACTGAACAGTGATATAAAATGTGAACCATACAATTACAGAAGATAACAACTACTTTGAAGTATGTGACTGATGTCATACACCTGTTCATTAGATAAACTCAACCTAAGCTTACAAATGATTGCTCCCTCTTTTTTTTTGCTATGATTTTACAATAACATAGACAATGGGAGGGGGAAGAATAGTTTGGCAAGATAGAGAAGGCCTGCTAGTTCAAAGCAATCACTAACGAAGTGGCTTTGATACAGGGATGAAATGTAATTGGTCACACCCACTGCTCTTCAATAGTTTTTCAACAGACATCAAGAACAGCTGTCCTTAATTCAGAGTCTCTCTTACAATAGAACTAATACACTCAAGCAAACTGAAATATATTTTCTTTCCCCATCAGACAATCTGAATCATTTAACTAGCATAGCAAAGTTCAAGAAGCAGAAGATTCTGCCAGTGGAAGAACAAGAGAAGAGAGAGAGTTAGAAAGCCACCTGAAGTGGATGAAAGATTCCCAAAGTATTTACAATTGAAGCAACTCAGCTTTATTCTTTGATGCAGATGCTTAAAAACAACTTGCCCTTTAAGGTGTCTGTTTAAAAAGAAATCAAACCATCACTAACATCACAGTGGTGAAAACTCCTTTTTCTTTCTTCAATGTCACCACAAAGAAGCAGATACAAAAAAACATTGACTCTTTCCACATATCGTTTTAATTCACAGTTTTCAGAATCAGACCTCATTTTGCAGCAAGTTGTAGTTCAACTTCCCCTTCAAAAATAATCAGTCTTCAATGGCAGCAGATACTGGCTGAGGTCAGATTGGGTCATCTCCTCTTGTCTGACAGCTCGCTGCCATCACCAGCAGCAGTGTCTCTCCCTTGCCTTCTCAGGAGCACGTGGTCCCTCCAAGTCTTTTGTGCTGGCTCTGGAGCTCCCCTGACCCAGGAGAAGTCACTTCAGCTTGGGAACTTCACAGAAAGCTATCCCAGCAAAAGGAGAGGGAGGGAGAGAGGGAGTTTCTTTTTTTCTTTTTTTTTTTTTTTTAATCTTTCTTTCTTCATCTCACTGCCAGGCTAGTAAGATGAATCTACTCCTCAAGAGGTCTGACAAATGGCAAGCCAGGAGAAAGGCAGGGCTGCAAAAGCAGGAGTGGGGGAGGAAAGACTGCTCCTTTGTCTGACCGCAAACTGTTAGATCAGATCAGTTGCTTTCTTCCTGCAAGGAGGACTTCTAGCTATGGCCGAGGCACTGACTGGGTAAAATTAGAGGATAAAATTAGATACAAGGCAGACCACATGTCCTGCGTGCATCCCTCTTCCCCCATCATCCCAAACTGTGGAGGAGTCAGTCCCCTGCCCAAACTCATGAAGAACCATCGGGTATCCCTCTTCCCCTTGCTCCCCAAGCAAACCTTCCCTTGCCACTTGGGGAAGTACAGCTACAAATAAAATCCAGCAAGAGAGCAGGAGCCATCACAAAGTGTCGCAAAACCAGCATTAGGATATTCTCTGGAGCTTGGAAGGCCCTGTTGCCACACCATGACAGTGGGTTGATCTCCCACAGAACACTCCTGCACTCACTCCGCTTCAGCTTCACTCTACACCAGCCTTCTCCCACTTCTCAAACCACATCCCTTTCCTACCTTTCTAGACAGCTGATCCATGACCTACATCCACCCTCCCAAAAGAATTGCCTTCCTCCTTCTATTCCCATTGCCCCACTGCACAGAGATCCAGATTAAAATTTACATGGTGGGAAAAAATCAAACCAAATAAACAAAAAAAGACATCACTTTCTGAAGGAAACCAACAAATAGAAGAATTCTAACCTAAAAAAGTTCTCCATAGCAAACGCAATAATCAAATCTAAATATCCTCTTCAGAGGAGTCATGAAACAACAGCATCTTAAGTACATTGCTGTTTTACTGAGAAGCTTTAGAGCCGAGGTGCTCTGATACAGAGACAGAACGTTTTGGAAGGGGTTAAACTCCTACAGTGGGGACATGACTTCTGCATTCTCACAGGAAAGCATCTCCATATTTTCAACCAGGATAACTCTTGAGGGACGGAGGACCTAGTATATTCCAAGACTAATCAGGTTTGCTCTTCAACCAGAATCACTAGGAATTTAGACGACATCTTAAATGCAAATAGGCTTTAACTGTTACAGAGTTTAGAGAAAATCTGCTGCCAATGTATTAGCATTCCACCTTTCTTTCCACCTATTACCCTGCTAAAGCAAACGTAATAGGGGAAGGGGAAGTAGCAGACTCTGATTTGCTTGAACTGTTGAAAAAATAAACATTCAAGAAAAAGAAAATCTACAATCTCAAAGAAGTCTGGCTATCCAGTTGAGGGGCTCAACAAGGATAATCAGCTGGGTGACTGGCTGCGGTTTCACACTTGCTCTGTTGAACTCTGCCCTGTCTGTTGCCTGGTTTCTCAAGGTCTGGACTTAGATTCCCTACAAGACCAGGGATAGCAATGGGGAAAGAGAGTAGCAGCAGATAAGCAACTGGACCGCTCAATTTTTAAAAATCGCCTAGCACTATGTAATACATTGGCAGAATAAAATCCAATCTTCAGAGTCATTTGTCTTAACTGCTTTGTCCTTTTTTTCCAGAAAAGGCCTGTTTCTTATGCTTTAGCATGTTAACTCAATAAGGCACGAGGCCAGACAGTCAAGGGAACTGTGTCTTTCAGCACTCCCGAATTCATTCCTGGAGCGCAGTTCCGGGAGAGGACTGTGTTGCTTGGTACAGCATTAGGAAGTTAAATACAGAAGACACACAGCACCTAAGCAAAGACTGTCCTGGTGAGCTCAGTTGCAAGACTTCCAAACTACCATGCACCTACTGTTTTTAATCTAAGTGCTCATTAAACAATTTTGTTGTATTTAAGGTCAATCTCTGTTCTAAGCCCATGTTTTTATACTATGTGGTATCTGCAGTCATTTCTCTTTGACTGTTTATTTGCAGAATGCATATAAAACATCATTTCTCCCATCAGGGCAGCAATCAATAAGAAGTTCTTTTTACTCCTCCTGAAATACTCTGCAAAAAAGGTCCAAGCAATTTTTGTTTTTCTTTCAAGCCCATACTAGAAGCACTTCTCTTTTTAGTTGCCTTTTTCCTTGCTTACTTTTAAACACACCCACCCACAAGCAGATCAAAACCTCCCAGCTTGTACTTGCATTCAGAGTGGTCTCAGAAGCAGCTTCCCATGTTCCAGTTATTGTTAAACAAAGGGGCATATCATTGTTCCCATTTTAAGCCAGAATGGAAAGCAACTAGCACACCCATCGGTTTCAAGGACTTTTTTACCCAGCCTTGAAGGCTGTGAAAAGCAAGAAGCAACAATGGTTTGTTTTCAAAGGGCGGCTTCCATCTAAAAGTCCAATAATGCAGAGTGCACTTGTAAGGATCAGGGCCTGGACACATAAAATCAGCACCCAAAATTGAGAGAAACTTGACATTTTAACCTTAATCTCTTTCTGTCAGTTGCGTCATCTACAAGATGAAGGGCAGAGCTCTGAGAGATCCTCATGTGAAACCAGGAGGCAGGAAGAAAGATAGGAAAGGACATTCACAAAATCCACAGGATTGCGAAAACTGAAAACAGCAGAGACAACAGTCATTTATTTCTGCTGCACTAGTTCTGAATGTAATAAAGACGGTGTTAGACACTGGCAACAGTGGCTCTAGTTGCGTGCAAACCGTATTCTTACTCATCTCTTAAAGCTATTTTATCTTGAATAGCCAAAAAATTCATGAACATTAGAGACATTTCGCCAACTAATTTCCTATTTTGTCAATCTCTGCCTGGGCAGCATTATGCAGAGATGTAGTAATAGTGATGGTAGGAATTAGGAAGGAATAGAACAGGCCTCTCAATAGATGCCCACGCCTGAACAAACATAAAATTTTAACACATAAAATAATTACTCTATTCAGTTATTCCATGCAGATGAAACCTTTGTAACATGCAAACTAAAGACATCTAGTTCATCTCTTTTGAGAGATTTAGAGAAAAAAGTCAGAAGTGTGTATATATGAAGACACAGTCAAAAGAAACAAGATAGAAAGATGCATCCAGTCTAGGGCTAACAGGGAAATTGCCAAGAGGACAATACCAGAGTCCATTGCCTGAAGAAGAAAGAAAAACATCAGAAATGGGATTAGAGGGAGAAATATTGGAGAAATATAGGGATACAAGACACAGATATTCACCAGGTTGCATTGGTTTTTGTGATTCTGTGCATGAACTAAAAAACAAAATTGTCTTTACTTCTCCTGTCTCCCCCCTCCCTACCTGCAGTATCCTCAAATTTATTCCAAAGTTTCTAGTTATATATATGGATTTTAAATTGTTTCTGGCAACATTTCAATCTAGTGGGCACTGAACACACTTAAAAGATCCGCACAACCATTAATTGTCCAAATGTATTTAGAATTTAGCATATAGTTCCGGCTTGTTTTATTATAGAAAAGACTTTTGGGCTTCTGCACAGCCCACCCCACTTCCTTCCTTCACTGACAAAGAATGATACCATGCAATGGCAGTCCCACTGGAGAAGAGCACGCCACCACGTAGATGAAAGTTTCAAGCAGTTCTCACAAGGGTGGTCCATGTGAGATGAGAGCAAAGGAAAAATTTATCTTCCCGGCAAGAGGCAAAAGGCACACAAGGATCTGCATTTCATTATCTTTCCCCTCAGTTTCTCATCACATCTCCCATAGGATGACACTTAGAGGGACACCATCTAGCAAAGCTGAACTATGATCAATATTTACAAGCGCTCATTACTTTTTTTGAGAAGTTAAACTTGAACACATTAGGTCCTTTAACCCTCAGAAGGGCATATGCTCCAAATGGCCAAACAGAGCTCCTAGGAGCTGTAAAGTTTTAAGAGCAACAGGATTTAGGACAACTGAAGCAGATTTATAGAGAAGAAAGAGGATGGAGGGAAACTATTCTCTGTTATACTCTGCAGCACATGTTTTATGTTATAGAACTGAAGAGCAGCTGCAGCTACCTGTATATCTGTAAGTGACAGTCACCGATCTCCTGGGACCACAAATAAAATCTAGAAATAACAGTAGTCTGTGTCCTGTTGCATCTTTACCATACTGATTTCTATTTTAAGCAGTGTCGGAAGGTCATGGCATTTAGCCAGTTGCTAAGATGCAAATACGAGACCACTATATTCCATCTCTGTTTTGCCTCTGTGCTCACTACTGAAACTTCAGCAGGTGCAAGAACCAGGAGATCTTTGAAGGCTGATGACTACAGTAGAAGTACCAGGAGGAACTGACTGCGTACTGCTGGTTAATCTGCTCTCCTCCAAATGTTAAACTAGATTTTTTTTTTTTTAAAGTGTGTTCAGCACTGGAAGTAGATCCTGTAATTCTGAAGCAGACAGATTTCTATACAATGTATTTGCAAAATTCAAATTATTTCTGCCAATGCCTTCTGCAGTCTTGGAAGAAAGAGAAAGCCAGCACAATGAAGGATGCTTTTGTGTAATTTACATAGTTAGTTTCTGGTTGATATTTAAACTATTTCTTGCATATGCATTGTATATTCTGCATCGCTGATCAGTAAATTGCATTCAGCATCTAATTTGTTAAATGGTTTCCTCTGTCAGGAGAATGTTCCCACTGTAATAGTGATATTTTATCCTGTCAAAAAAATGATTAGGCTAAAACATCTTAGTAAATACCATAAACTACCCAATAACATCAAAAATTGAAGATGTACAAAGGCTATTCAATTACTCAGGAAACTTCTAAATTTTCAGGTAACAGAACTCATTTTCTGCTTGAATGAGTAATCAAGGAAATATCATTTTCTTTTATATTGATCATGGTATAAGGCACAGCCTAAGGACAGGAGCATAAAATGGTCTATTACATTTTCTTTATTAGTGTTAGAAAATCATTTTCAAAACTATTTCGCTGATTTTTTTCTGGGAAAGGATCCTCCTTTCTAGATATTTTTATGCCCTGTCTCCAGATTCTTAGCTGTGTGAAACTGTCCCTGGTGGAATGGCATGGTCTCTCTGAGAAGTTCTGTCCTTGCTGAAGTCAGCGGAAGTCTTGCTGTTAAATTCACTAGGGCCAGGATCTCTACTTCCACATGTGATTAAACTGCAGGAAAATTACCATTCAAAATCCAGAATAATCCCATGATTTCACTGACTAGGCTTTACATGCATTCTTTGCCAAAAACAACCAAAGAAGAGCAAGCACAAAGAGCATATTCAGGTTCCCAGCATCTAAATGTCCTGAAGCCAGTTAGCTGAGCTCACCGAAACAAGTGAGGTTTTACACCACCACAAGAGGTTCTGATCTGAAGGCTGCCTGTAGACTACTTCCGTGCCTCAGGGAAACTAAAACCACCCTTGGGATGCCAGAGGGCTGCTAAGAGCAGCCCCAGCACTGCCAACCATCTTCTCTGCCTTGATTGCACCCACTTGCCAAGATCCACTTGTGTCACAGGGCGAGTACTTCAAGTGTGGAGAGCTGTTATGCCAAACTCCACTCTCATTAGTGAAACAGCCTTGATTAAACATGTCTTCCAGAGCAGGGATACACTACTAATATATAATCAGAAACATACTAGCTTGGAGGTGATCCAAAGGTAGCAAAAATAATTTTCCCCAGAAGACACAATTCATAGCTTTGGGGAAACAGACTGTTTTACCATGACGTAGCATGCAGTAAGACTGGACTTGCCAGCTATTTCTGGAATTGCATTTTTGGGAAGGAAAAATACATGTATTAGACCTATATGTAATAGACCTAATTATGTCCTGACTCCAACTTGCACTCATTTTGATTTTGACTTCATTTTAGTTCCTTCCAATTTCCCATACTGTGAAAAGTGGATTAGGCTACTAGGACAATTTATACAATCTTAATTGGAAAAGCACACTGTAAATACTTTCCATGTCCTGGAATATGAGATGTTTAATCTAGATACAAGTTTGTTTAAATGACTTTCTAATTGGTGAGTGTTCGCTTGCCACCTAAAAGTGATCCTAAAATAAACCTTATGTTTCTCTCATGAAAAGCCTAAAGCATGTTCCTTAATACAAATGCATTTCCAGTGGATAAGAAGATAATAGCTGTCAATAATAACTGAGAACCTGCTCATAGTCTAATACTTCCTGGGTTTTCTTTCTTGTCCTAGTAATAAATTTGAAGTTCTTTGGTATATTTGCAATTACAGTAACTGGATGTTTTTCATCCAACAGGTCATGTTCCCAGAAGTATCATGAAGAGCAGTCAGGCAGAGATAGGAAAGATACTGAATATTTTATTTCTTACAATGAGAAAGAAAATACTGCTCCTGAACACTTGCAACAACCTTACATCTCTTACAGTCATCATCATCCAGCTGCACCTGAAGATGCACCTAACTTAACAATAAGTTATGCTTGAAGTATAAAATTAAACATACCTGTGTATACACTTATATATACACACATATATATGCATTTTTTACTTCTTTCTACATATAGTTCAATATACAGCTCCAAGTATAGTTCTGTAAGAACAAAAGACATCTACCCAGATGTTTCTCAGAGTTTTTGGATCGGCACCTGGTCACTTGTAATAATTTCTTCTTCTTCTACCTCCTGACCAGACACAATGGCATGGGAGCCATGAAAATATGCAGATAAATACGGAAGAGGAGGAGGGTTTCTTTCTGAATAGTGCTTGGTTTTTTTAACATCCAGCCTCCCAAAGGAAGGATGGCAGTGTAAGAACTCAATTAGGGACCAAATTCAATAAGCAAGTAAATAAAAGGAGTGTACTTCAAAATAAATCTCTGAATCTACATCTAGATGAGATTAGCATTGCAATTCTAGAAGTGCTATCAAGCAAACAACCATCCCTCTCACATTTTGTACTTTAAATGGCTTAAGGAAAATTAATATTCTAATTTTGTAATATGCTTTGAATTAGATATTTTTTAATTTATCACACATGGAAATAATGCAAATATTAATGAATGCATTACATTAAGCTGGGCTACTGGACTAAAGTCTACCAGAAATTGGTAGAAGTCCAAAGGCTATCCATTCATTAAATTCAAAGCATGAGAAAAATACATGTAGTTATATGACAGAAAGCTTATCAAGCATATGTTATCTCATGAAATTTGACATTCACTTGCTTGTACTACCCTGCACCCACAAAAATGCACAAGAACAACTAACAAATAGTTCCTATACTATGATTCATGTTAATCACCATTGCAGATATTAAAGGCATATATTCCTGAGACCTCAGAAATGCCTAATTTGGTCCAAATATTTGAGCCAGAGACCACAGAATTGAAAGTAGCATGAAGTGTGCCTAAAATACGTCTCTAAGATAGGCATGCAGCAGAATTGTAGGATTTCTGCATGACAACTGAAGTCAGTGAAGGATAGTGTCAGGAAGTGTATTGGAACATAATTAGAAATCGGAGTTCCGGATATTAATACCTCTCTTTAGGGCTTACACATATTCTTCATCAGCTTTAAAGAATGAGAACATATGGGATGAAATTAACCACTTTAAGAGATTTTAAGACATTTCTTTCCAGCCTGGGAGCTGTTCTTCTGGAATATATTCTTTTTCTTCAGATTCAACAGCAATAGGAATGAACGTCGCTGACTCCCTGGCAATTTTAAAGAAAGCTGGTAGACATTAAGAAGGCATTGATGTGGAACACATATCCTTGCTGGTGGTACCTGTAGTTTGAGGTCTCTCTCAAAAATTAGACCTGGGCAGTCAGACAGAAGGAGAAGTTTAGCAAAAAAAGGTGGCACAATTACTTTATTTCCTGGGTTTTGAGTTCCCTTCTCTGTGTTTTATCCCCTAGAACATTTCCTCTGACCAGATCCACATGCACACCTATTTATTTTATTATATCTTTTCTGTAGGTTTACTTTCTTGACCATGCTCACAAGATATTTTTAACTCCCCTATATGTTGTGAGAAGGATGAATGTTTAGAAAGGTGTCATAGCAATGCGTGTTGGTATAGAAAAATTGTTAAGACTGAACTGGGGCAGAACAGTGAGAATAAGAGATTTGTTTAAGACAAACACATGGAATTCATAGAGATATTCCAATAATCTTGCTCATAAGGTGTACCTATTTCTTGAAGCTTTGGTCAGTCTTCATCTCTTTACATTCCGTAAGAAAAGAACCTGTTTTCAGCTTAAAACATCCGTGATATTTTGAACATCTGCAGTCTCAATATAAATAGAAAGGCAATGGGAAAGAGACCTACTCTGTGTATTGCAAATAAGAGCAAAGCCAGACATATAATCCAGTCTCATATTTTGATCACTTGAAAGTAGTCCACCTATCATCCCAATTCTGATTTTACTGAATCTATTTCTTGACATCGAGGTTGCTCTGATGCTAAAAATAACCCAACAGTTTGAAAGTTCTAATTCATTCTTTAAGTAACTTCAACAGTTACTCTGCTTATCTAATGTTTAAATTTGATACAACCAATGCATTTATATTAAAGCGCATTATCTTCATAACATATTCTGTGAAGCCAGCAAGCTGTAGCGAACCAGTGACTGTGGTTACTTTCACAGGCTAATAATCGTAGTGGTATGAAACCAATGAGACTGTTACAAGAATGATTTTTAGGCTAAAAGATCAAGATTGTTTTTAATTAAACCTCTAAAATTGTTCTTCGTTCATTTTTTAAAACTCTAGATAAACCAACTCCTGATTGCCTTTTACAGGAACAATAGAGTTCTTGTGACTCCTCTCGTACAAACAGTACTTTTCTTCTGCAATGTATTGTATCTCTCTCCTTGTGACAAAAATCATTCTTTCAGGTTGCTGAAGAAGTCTCTTAAAAACTCCTTAAACTACCATCATATGAACAGAGAGTCAACTTGTACTAGCTAAACCACCCAAAACCTGTTTAATAAGCTTTTAAAGAGTCTCTTAAGAGACCTTAATGATTTGCTTTAATAGCAATACCTGGCTCTTTTTTTTTTTCCTTCGGCTTGCTATTTCTTCAAGTGCTCTTTTGGCTGAGTGCAGCTCATTAGTGTCTGCTTCCAGCATATGCTGTCTTCATCTTTCTCTATTTCATAGCCCGTGGAGACTTGTTCTGTTTTCAAACTGACCACCTTTCCAGATACTTGTTTTTCTTTTGTCTTCTAAAATCCTTCCAAAATATTTAGGGTTCTGCTGTGATTTTTATCTGCAAAATATATTTCATAAAGACAGGAAATAAATCAGAACTTGCATTCAAACATTCAGTTGTCAATAAGGAACTAAATTAATCCAATAGGCAGTTTAAAGTGGAAAGAATAAGATGGGGCAAATCTTCAAATTATTATCTAAATTTTGAGAAATATGTAGGTGCTAAAAGAAACAGACATGTACCTACTGATTTGCCTGAAGCACCTGGTCAAATGGAGACATGTTCTTCCAGCTGATGCAGATTTGGGTTAAAATGTTAAAACCGCATCGGCTGATCACTTTTGCTCACTGCTCTAACTTAGGTTACGTTGTGCTCAGTCATCTGACTTGAAATGAGCTGCCTAAAATCGTCTACCTTCGTGCTACTGTGTTAGCAATCTGCAGCAATGTCCTCTACCTGGTCAGTAAAATAGGATTGCTGTACTTAATGTTCAGATTGTAAATTGAGCCTGCAGCTGTTGATTTGGCATCTTCCTTTCACTGAGCTATTTCTGAAGTTTCTCAGCACCATTGTGAGTTCTGAGGTTCTGAGAAACTTTCAGCATTCAAACAAACTTGATGCCCTTCATCTTTCTCAGGCTGCTTAAATCTCCTCTTGTATTTGCTTATCTGGTGATCTGCACATTTATTTCCCCATCTTTGAAAACCTTACTCATATTACAAGAATTAATTTTATACAGCATGTGCTATGAAAAACTTGAATTCCTCCTTTTAACATCATCTCTTCCCTAAAACAAAGACAAGCGGATGAACAGACATGCTGAGAGTGTTGGGGTTGTTCAGCCTGGAGAAGAGAAGGCTCCAGGGAGACCTTAGAGCAGCCTTCCAGTACGTAAAGGAGGCCTACAGGAAAGCTGGAGAGGGACTGGTTACAAGGGCATGGAGTGACAGGACAAGGGGGAATGGTTTTAAGCTGAAGGAGGGGAGATTTAGATTAGATATTAGGAGGAAATTCTTCACTATGAGGATGGTGAGGCACTGGAAGAGGTTGCCCAAAGAAGCTGTGGATGCCCCCTCCCTGGAAGTGTTCAAGGCCAGGCTGGATGGGGCTTTGGGCAACCTGATCTAGTGGAGGGTGTCCCTGCCCATGGCAGGGGGGTTGGAACTAGATGGTCTTGAAGGTCCCTTCTAACCCAAACCATTCTATGATTCTATGATTCTATGAACAGGTTTGAATGAAAGGGCAGCATGACACAGTTGCTACTCAACATACATATATTACTATTCCAAAGTGCTTTCATGCATTTATGAATTTACTGGTTTAGTAACAGTTAATGGCTTATATGATGTTTGGGAACTAAACTAGAACTTTTTCTAAGCACTGAAAGTGTCCTAGTGCTCTAGCAATCTCTGAGGGAGAAAAGCAGTCTGTTCCTCTTGTAAAACAGTAGGAAGACCCAACTTTCCTCCATGATGATGCTCACCAGGAAAAATATTGCCAAAAAAACCTGTGTGAGATTCATGTGTGATGTGCTCCCCCTCTACTCTCAGATAAGATTACCAAAGACAGATTCTTTTTTCAACTCTACTAATCAGATTTTTCATCTGAAGTTTGCTACAAGAAAACTTGCCTTAATATATGGAACACATTGTTGCCTTTTTAGTAGTACTTTGCGACCCAATATTGTATCTGAAGTACTTGCAGATTAAAGTTACAGATTTCTGTACTCTGTAGGAAGGGTTTGTAGTTGAAAGGGGAATATATTTTTGTATTTTTAATTTTAACTAATGAGTATTCATTCGATTCATTATCTAGTTCTTAATGTATTGTGTTTCTGCTCATCCAGTTCCTACATGGTTTCCTGTGGAATCACAGAAACCGACACAAGACTACTGCAGCCTGGTATGATTGATTTGCTGCCCTAAGACAGAAAGAATCAATGAGACTGGATTTTGCATGTGAAATGGAAAATTTACACTGACTTTCCCTGTAGGTTAGATGTGCAATTTGCCCTGACAGAGAGAGTCTGGTCAAGTTCATCGAGCTGCTCCACTTTTTCCAAGAGCACAGTAAGAATCCAGATCTCTGTTAAACTTAAGTCTCTTATCTTCAGCATCCACCACCTTTCTTCCATGTGTGTTGTACAGAAAACACAACAAAGTAAAGAGCATTAATTTTACCATTGTTCTAGCCAAGATTACTAAGAAATCAACTAATAGTCTCTTAGAAATCTGCTTAGCATTTTCTTTCCTTTTTGACTCTCCTTATCTTTAAGGCTTATTATCTCAAATAGATTTTATGCAAAGACACTGACGGTGTCTACTGTATCTATAAGAAGTGTCATCAAAGCTTTAATCCCAAAGCACCACACTAGAAATGGAAATACTTTGATTCTATTTCATTATTTGGCTAAATTAAGAGATGTACGTAGGCACAAAGAACATAATCAGATGTTCCTTTATACTCTGCACAGCAGCAAAGGGAACACAGAAGATGGATGCAGGCAGAAGGACCCTGAAACAGAAGTACCATGTGTATTTACTCCTTATCTTCTCATAGACCCATGAGTAACACCTTAGAAGAAATGGATGTATGTAACTGGATGAAGCATCAGAGAAAGTAATAGACAAGAGAAATGAGAAGAGTCATGAACAAAAATGAAAAAAAGTACTAAGGCAAAAATGTAGTGAAAGGGAAGTGTAACAGTTCCCAGTTCATTCGCTCACTGGGCTCTCCTTTTGCCTTGTCAAAATCTGCCACTTCTCCCTGGAAATCTGAGAGTTGTCAGTGCCTAAGGAGCTGGTTCTCTCCTGCTTTATACCTAGTGTTGCTGTCTCATCAAGGTTAAATACAGTGCAAATTGGTCAGCGGGATGTCAGAGCTGCTATTGCCAGAATTAGACAGTGGCTTTAACAAGGTCCACTATCCTTTCTTTTGAATCTTGTTCTCCCTGTGTGCAAACATTCCTCCTCAAGCTTTCTTTTCCGAGTGTCTCAAATTTTTGAAGTACATCTCTGGCTTTCCAAGTTGTCCTCAGAGCTTTGTGGTGGGAACTCACTGCTATTCTAGACAACAGGTTAGTGATGGAATTTTTTTAGAATAACTGAATAATTTAGGTCATCTGGTCCAACTCCACTGCCCAAAGCAGGGTCCTCTGTAATTACATTAGGTTGCTCAAGGCAGTAAAATTCTGAGTATCTCTAAGGACTGAGGTTCCAGAAGCCTTCTGGGCTGCTTGCACCAGTGCTGATTCAGTCTTGTGGTAAAGAGATTTTCTCCTTGTATCTGACTGGAATTTTTCTTGCTGCAATTTCTTTCTCTTGTTTCTTGTCCTTTTGTTGTTCACATGAATGGAGAATCTGGCTGTGTTTTCTAGTGGGTGTTTTCAGGAGTATTTGAATTGGATTAATTAGATCATCCCTTTCTCTTCTTCAGGCTGAAAAAACCCCTGCTCAGTTGGCTTCTCCTTGTGCATCATTTGCTCCATCCCTCTGATCATCTTGGTGGCCATTTGCTGGGCTCAACATAGGGTGGCTAGAGGGCGGCTGCAATTCATCAGTTCTCTCTGGTACTGGACACACTGGTTCCTTCATGGCATCTCTCTTTCAGGCTGTTCACCTCTAAGAGCATTTACAGACTATCTTCCCTGTAAACAAATCCAAGCAGGTAGAGTGACGGCAGCAAGAGCTATCGTGGAAGCCTTTTGCAACCACAGATAATGTTTCAACAGGGTAGTGCAGAGGATGCTCTGCAGAAGGGTATGCCCATATGTGCCTGCATCCAGTTTTTCTTACAAAACCAGACAGCTCAATGACCAAGGGATTGCAACACTTGCCAGTTAACTAATCATTCCCTACTCGAGACGATACTTCATCAGGCAATTCAGTAGCCATTTGCTTCCAGACTCTCAGTTAACAGCAAAATGAGAATGCTGCCCTGCAAATACACTTGATAGAAGAGCTGTGCTCTGCCTTTATTAATCTGCATTTGCATTGTGGGGAAGTCAATATTCAGAGTATTCTATATTACTCCAGAAGTCAAGGAGTTCAGGACTAGTGGACTGCAGTGGTCAGGGAAATCCATTACCTATTTTGTTACTTATTCTGCCTCCTGTCAAAACAGTCATCGCTATATCAAAGAGTATGCCTGTACTCTAGAGATATTCAAGATAGCTTTACTAAGTGCAAGTTCCAGGAGTATCTAACTGTGACAACTTGGTGTTTCACACGGCCTTCATTTCTCTACCAAGTTCTTACCTCTGATGCCAGGGCTAGTTGGCTTTCAGTAGGTATATATGAAGCTGTCATCTGCAATGCAGACAAACACTGAGGAAAATAAAACCATTCATAATGTTTCAGCCTAGGTGTCCAATATTAAACAGTTTTGCCAGTATCCTCCTGGTTGCCAGCAAGTTCCATTGTGAATTCTGAAGACTGCATAATTATTTTTAATTAAGTGACAGCAGATGCTATGTTAATTTGTGTAGGAGTGCATTTTATTTAAAAATTTCACAGAAAACTGGGCATGAGTTTGTTTTTAACTTGAAAATTTTGAGAGCAAGAGTAAATGCAATAGATTAAATGGCAAAAATATTGCTAAATGCCTTATTAGCTCTACTACAGTTTCTTCAAAATTATATTACATAATTACTCATCTGCTTCTTTTATAATGCAATGGGGAAGATGAGGAAAAAAACTTCCAAAAAATCATTGAGAAAAATGTTATTTAAGTACTTTCAGGAACAATATAATTAGTGAAGGGATCTTTGCACAACCTGATAGAACTAAAATAAAATAAAATCAATGACATTTTACCAACTGTCAACTTCATTATTCTAGTAACAAAGTAAATTTTTTTTTAAAAAAAGACATTTGTGATTTAAAGCAAAGTGATTCCATTACATGCTTATGTGTATCCCTTCCCTTATGTAAGAGAGCAAACATAGTATCTGTACTGATCCTATGATCACATCCCACAAACTGGTTTTAGTTCAAAAACCATAAGGAAAGGGAATAAGGTTTTTTTTGAGGACACTACAGGAAAGCAACAAAAGAGGAAAGACTGATGGTGGGAAGGGAGAGAAAGGAAATTTCCTGACTTCTAGGAAGAAGCGAGAAGACAGAATGGTTTCCCGTGAAAGAGCAAAATGAGGAAATTCAGAAGATCCTGTGTGGGACCACAAAGAAACATGTATTATTACTTGAGTTTGTGGTGTAACTTGTTACTACACTGGCCATAGTGATTACCATTCTTTCTCAGGAGCCAGGGCCATTGCATGTGTCGTATAAGGCTGGGAAAAGGAGTAAGCATCCTTCCAGCCGGAAAACCTGTAGCGCCCTGGAAACTTGGCTAGACTAAGGGCTAAGGAGATTTTCAGCCCTCCACTTCCTCACCCCCCAGGAACGAGTGCCTCTGAGATGGGTCTTTGCCATCAGGACAAAGCAGCTTGCTTGTGCAGCTAATATAGGGAAGAGTTATGAGGCTTGCAAGGACTACCCATGGAAATGCTGTGCATGGCAGGATGGCCTGCCAAGAAGCGGTGGTGTAGCTGTGTGGGACAGCAGGCTTGTGTGCCATGCTCCTATCAAAACACAGTGTGGATTTCAGAGGCAAAGAACAGAATGGACACAGTTGGCTTCAGCTATTTGGCTCTGTGAACCCATAGCCAGGTTTGGGATCAATTTTGTAAGAGAGTAGAAAGGGATTCTATAGTTTTCTAGTTTGAGCTCCTTCCAGTGCAGATCCAAAAAATACTTGTGCTCAGAAAAACTCCCTCTCTTCTCTGTCTGCTGGAAGTATGTACCAATGAAAAAAGAACATCTTTAAAACAAGATCTCTTCCCATAATAAAGCTAACTTACAGAGAAATATTTGGTAGAGGCTATAAATGTCTGGAAATTTTGTATTAACACTCTGCTATAAATTGCATTGGTTTGGTTTTCTGTGCTATTTCTAAAATAAAGATAGTGGAAATATATGCCCAAATAACACCGATTTATTGTAATAATTTTAGCAAGAGTTTTCAGGGAAAATTCATCCACGTTATCTTTTCTTCATCATCTGTGAAGTTTCACTATAGATGAATTTAGCCCATTGTCACTCTGGGGCAGACATTTGGAGACTAAGCATTTTTCAACACAATCATATATCATGCAGGATATATTGCATTCAGATTTATCAGAAAAGCTGAAAAGCAGAAGGGATGTCTGCCACATCTATGTAAAGTCATTATGTTCAATCTGAATCTCACACGTGGAGAAAAAGCGAATAACAGAACTGCTGCAGGAGGTATAAGGGAAGCCTGAAAAGGAAGAAAGCTTCACCAAACCTCACATATTCTTATTGACATTACAGAGATGTGGTGGGATGGCTCCTATGACTGGAGTGCTGGAATGGAAGGATACAGGCTCTTTAGGAAGGAAAGGCAGGGGACACAAGGAGAGGGTGTCACCCTCTATGTCAATGACCAGCTGGAGTGCATGGAGCTCTGCCTGGGGATGGGTGAGGAGCCGACCGAGAGCTTATGAGTCAGGATTAAAGAAGGGCAGGGACAGGTGACACTATAGTGGGGGTCTGCTACAGGCCACCTGACCAGGGAGACGAAGTGGATGAGGCCCTCTATAGACAGATAGGAGCAGCCTCATGTACGCAAGCTATGGTTCTCATGGGGGACTTCAACCACTTGCTATCTGTTGGAGGGACAACACAGCAGGTTATAAGCAAGCCAGGAGGTTCCTAGAAAGCATTAATAATAACTTCCTTCTCCAAGTGATAGTGATAGAGAAGCCAACGAGAAGAGGTGCCATGCTGGACCTTGTTCTCACCAACAAGGAAGGGCTGGTGGGGAATGTGAAGGTCAAGGGCAGCCTTGGCAGCAGTGACCATGAAATGGCGGAGTTCAAGATCTTTAGGGCAGCGAGGAGGGCGCACAGCAAGCTCACTACCTTGGACTTCAGGAGAGCAGACTCTGGCCTCTTGAGGGACCTGCTTGGTAAAGTACCATGGGACAAAGCCCTGGAAGGAAGAGGGGCCCAAGAAAGCTGGTTAGTATTCAAGGATCACCACCTCCAAGCTCAGGAGCGATACATCCCGACAAAGAGGAAGTCAGGCAAAAACACCAGGAGGCCTGCATGGATGAACAAGGAGCTCCTGGCCAAACTAAACACAAAAAGGAAGCCTACACGGGGTGGAAACAAGGGCAGGTAGCCTGGGAGGTATACAGAGAAACTCTCTGAGCAGCCAGGGATCAGGTTAGGAAAACTAAAACCCTGATAGAATTAAATCTGGCCACGGACATCAAAGGCAACAAGAAAAGTTTCTATAGGTATGACAGTGATAAAAGGAAGACTAGGGAAAATATGGGCCCTCTCCAGAAGGAAATGGGAGACCTAGTTACCCAGGATATGCAGAAGGCTGAGGTACTCAATGATTTTTTTTGCCTCAGTCTTCACCACCAAGTGCTCTAGCCACACCGCCCAAGTCACAGAAGGCAAAGGCATGGACTGGGAGAATGAAGAACCACTCACTGTAGGAGAAGATCAGATTTGAGACCATCTAAGGAACCTGAAGGTGCACAAGTCCATGGGACCTGGCATTTGACATTGTCCCGCACCACATTCTTTTCTCTAAATTGGAGAGACATGGATTTGATGGATGGACCACTCGGTGGATAGGAATTGGCTAGATGGTCGCACTCAAAGAGTTGTGGTCAACGGCTCATTGTCAAAGTGGAGAACAGTGACGAGTGGTGTTCCTTAGGGGTCGGTACTGAGACTGGCACTGTTCAACGTCTTTGTCAGCGACATGGACAGTAGGATTGAGTGCACCCTCAGCAAGTTTGCCGATGACACCAAGCTGTGTGGTACAGTCGACATGCTGGAGGGAAGGGATGCCATCCAGAGGGACCTTGACAGGCTAGAGGGTAGATTTAGATTAGATATTAGGAAGAAATTCTTTACTGTGAGGGTGGTGAGGCACTGGAACAGGTTGCCCAGAGCAGTTGTGGATGTCCCCTCCCTGCAAACGTTCAAGGCCGGGTTGGATGGGGCTTTGGGCAACGTGGTCTAGTGGAGGGTGTCCCTGCCCATGGCAGGGGGGTTGGGACTAGATGGTCTTTAAGGTCCCTTCCAACCCAAATCATTCCATGATTCTGTAGTCAAAACCTCCCTTTGGTTTTTCTCAAAAGCACAGGGCTAAAAAGCAGTCTAGATCTGCCCAAATGCTTGTGGATTTTCATGATGCTGAAATGAAGCAGAAAACAGAAACAAAGACTTTTTTAGAAAAATGCCTGTAGTTCTGTATGCCATATTTTGCCAGCTGATGTAACTGCAGCACTTCAAATCCTTCTATTGGAAATAATTTATACTGCAGAATTGCAGAAAAGTGAGGTACTCGGTGTTAAAATGAAAGATACAAAGTTCTACATTCCAGGACTTAGTATAAATCCTAGAGGAAATGGCAATTTAAATTAGACAGATCCATCTTGCACATTTCTGGAATCTTCATTGCCACAGATTTGTTATATCATTTTTTGGCTGTTTTTATCTCAACTGGTCATGCAGCTGTTACTCAGGAGTGCAGCCAATCGAGGTAGGCTCTGGGTAGTTTTTGTCTTGTCCTTGGAGGCAATCAGAGTTTTAACTTTGTGCTTTTTTTTTCCTCTTTATGTGGAAGTTTGTGGAATTAGACCTTGGCAAATATTTTGCCTGTCTGTAGGAAAATATTATTGCTCCTTTTAGTATTTTGCATGGTCAGTACAGCCTCATCTCTTCAACAGTACCAAATTACATCAACACATTGATTCTCAGGCTCTGAAGATGGTCACAATCAACCAACTTCACTCAGAAAAACGATAATCATTTTCTCCTGCCTATTAAGTAGTGCATATTACTGCTGTTTTCTGAGAGAAAGATTGTAACTGTTGTATTTTTTTGCTAAATCTTTTTATGACTTCTAAATACACCAGTATTCTCATAATGCAATTTTCATAGGAAGGTACTCCCTTTCCTTGCAAGATGTGCATCTCCAAAAAGGATAAAAAACCTTTTATATTTCAGTAGCTTTTGATTTTTTTGTTTTGTAGGACAAAACCAGAATGTTTTGCTCACGCCTGGGGCAAGGATGGAACCTGTACTTTGTGCTCTTTACTGCAGGACGCTCCTCCATCATCCAGTACTCCCATAACTTTTTAACCAGGAAGTATCTAGGCACTACAGCCCAGCAACAGGGGAAAGTGACCTACCATTGAACTTGAAAACAGCAAGTACTATGTCCTAGATAAGTACTTCCTTTAGCATCAACAGGTAGCAGTTCAAGATGCCATAAATTAATGCTATTTTTCTTACAGGGTAAAAAAGGCATCTTGCTTTTCTTTTTTGCTAAATAACATAGCTCTTCACAATGATGCTAGCCAACTGGTAGTTATCAGGAGAGGTAAATAAGAAGAATTTCCTACCTTTTCTTGGTATCACTTGCTCAATGAAGCCAGCTGCTGCTGCTTGTTCCCTTTACTGTATTTCTCAAATTTCTCGAAAATTTCTTATTACTTTGAGAATAAATAGTAGCTTCCCTACTTATTTTAAATTTAATTTCCTGAGTAGTCAATGCCTTTTCAAGAGTGCTGTCCTACTTATGGCTCAAGTCCGAGAATGAAAGTAATATTGAACAGTATATAATGCAATATGGGAACACCAGTGTCATTCAACAGCAAACACCTTTCATTATTTACACAAACCTTTAATGTACTTGTGGACATACCAAGTGAATGGCAAGTAAACAAAGGAGTTATTTTACACCTCTGAGATGCCATTGATTACTCTGACCTGGAGCAGCTGGCAAGGATGTTTCTTCTGGGGACATTTCATGAGTTGGAAATTACTGCACAGGAACATGCTGGTTACAGTGAGGAATCCAAGTACACAATGCTTTGAAGAGAGCACTGGGTCTCTCTAGAACCGTTTCCTTCAGTACAAAAATATGTGCCATGGATTTTCTGCCAGCACTGCTCTTCCACTATCTTTTTTACCCAAAGTTCACCTCAGGCAGGAATGGAGAGAGACAAATTGCTCCAAATTTAAAGAGATACTACTGGTTTCTCTTAGAGGAACTGTTGACTCTCATCACACTCACTGAGGTCTTGGTCCCAGGCACAGCATGTCTGCTGATATACTGCATGTACAAAAAGATTTTCTATGTTAGCTGACAGCTAAACCCACTTGTGCACTTTTAGTAAGTACTGGTCTAAGGTGGGACTTGGTATTAATAGTTGAGAGATGATTAGGACCGCCTTTTTACATCTCCATTCAGCTGTTACTGACTATGGATATGTTTACTGTGCTTCAGTACAAAGCTGGAGCACAAGACTTTAAATTCATCTGTGACTTTACCTGAACATCACTCACATTTGGGTATCACAACTCATCTCCTTAATAGCTAAGCCACTAGACTTCATAATCACACAGCAGGGAGTGTATGCTCAGTATTTACCACCCTGAAAGACTATTATTTCAGCTGAAAGTCAATTGCATCCAATGACACAGAAATTTGCTCCACACGTGCCAGTTTCTGAGCTGGGCACAAAAGCTCCCTCACCATCTCCTATTAAATCAGTGCTGGTGGGTCTGACCAGAGATAACAACAAAAGCAAGTGTCCCCTCTGGAAAGAGTTTTATAACAGACAAAGGATTCTTTCTTTTGGCAGCGTGAAGGAGCCTAGCCATGAAAACTGTATCATAGCAAGTCATTGTGATGATTCCCCTCTGCAAATAAAGAGGGAGTTGAATAGCCTCACCTTTATCAGTAGAAATCTCAGCAGATCCTCTTGCCATTAACGTTATATAAGAGGATAAACTGTCTCTGGCCTCTCAGCTTCTTCTCTAGGCTGCTTCTGCTCCTCTTTCTCTCTCTCTCTATGGAGACATCTAGAAAAAAATATTAATGAGCACTCCTCAGAACAAAATTGGCTAAAAATGGTATCTAGGGATAACCAAATATCAAGAAAGTTAGGACTATGCATATCTTTTGGATATTTCTTGGCTTCTCAGGAGTAGGAAGCTAGTTTAAGTTAGGATAACTTTTCAAGGAATAGTTAGTTACTTTTGTTTATAAGAAGCTGCAGCATAGCCTATGTGTGAGGGCTGGACTATCCAACTAGATTTTCACAAAGACAATGAATGCTCTTATATATTGGACACAGGACTATATATGTCAGTCTATAATAGTTATTATGGATTAAAATATTTGAAAATGCTTGTAAAGACATAGCTCCAGTACAGTGTCAAGATTTTAACATTGTTGTTCAAATTGTGTCTCCTCAGAGGAAGCAGTAAACTACATTGTTCACATACAGTTCCCATAGTCGTTACCTCTAGTGAAAGGCAACCCATTGATATTTTGGTAGCATCATACTTCTTAAATGCACATGACAGCAATCAATACAAAAAACTATAATGTGTTAATACTCTGATGGTATTTGAAAGAGTATTCTGGACATGACCCAGCAATGTGCACTTGCAGCCCAGAAAGCCAAACATATCCTGGGCTGCACCAAAAGAGGTGTGACCAGCAGGTCGAGGGAGGGGATTCTGCCCATCTACTACGCTCTCGTGAGACCCCACCTGGAGTACTGCGTCCAGCTCTGAGGTCTCCAACCTAAGAAGGACATGGAGCTGTTGGAGCAGGTCCAGAGGAGGGCCACAAAAAAGATCAGAGGGATGGAATGCCTCTCCTATGAGGAAACGCTGAGAGAGTTGGCGTTGTTCAGACTGGAGAAGAGAATACTCTGGGTAGACCTTATTGCAGCCTTTCAATACTTAAAGGGGGCTTATAAGAAAGATGGGGACAAACTTTTTAGTAGGGCCTATTGTGATAGGACAAGGAGTAATGGTTTTAAACTAAAAGAGGGTACATTTAGACTAGATATAGGGAAGAAATTTTTATAATGACGGTGGTGAAATACTGAAAGAGGTTGCCCAGAGAGGTGGTAGATGCCCCATCCCAGGAAACATTCAAGGTCAGGTTGGATGGGGCTCTGAGCAACCTGATCTAGCTGAAGATGTCTCTGCCCATGGCAGGGGGGTTGGTCTAGATGACCTTTAAAGTTCCCTTCCAACCCAAACCATTCTACGATTCTTATATACCAGCTGTGCTGCCTTCCATGGCTTAGCCTGACTCTATTCAGTACCTCATCATACTGTGTCCTGCTGTTCAGAGAATGTCAGCATTACTTGTGGTGACCCACCCCTCCAGGATTAGGGAAGGGGGCAAGAGAGATTGTGATGAGGTAAAGAATTCTGTACCACAAAGAGAATGGGAGACTCCCAGTGCCCCTAGTCCTACCTCACGGTGCAACCTCCAACGGAGACGTCCACTGGAAGAGTCCCACATTCCTACTGAAAGAGACTCTTCAACCTACCATCATCTACTCTGAAACCACCCTGAAACCTGCCTAGTGGCACTGTGACACTATCATGAAAGAATAAAAATTTCACTCATTCTAATTACCACTCATGGCACTTAAGCCAGCAATCACAGGAAAAGCCTGGATGATGTCTTATAACTCCAGGGGTAACAATACTCCAAACCCCATCACCCTGCGCATCCCTTAGCCACTCTACGCAGTCCCATAACATATGCACTGTGGCTAACTGATGCCTGAACTCTCTCTTAACTCCTGGTAGAGATCAGTGTTTAAGACATTTGGACAATGTCCTTAATAACATGCTTTAATTTTTGGTCAGCCCTGAACTGGTCAGGCAGTTGGACTAGATGATAATTGAAGGTTGCTCCCAACTGAAATATCCTATCCTATCCTATCCTATCCTATCCTATCCTATCCTATCCTATCCTACCCTATCCTATCCTATTCCACTCTACTCTACTCTACTCTACTCTACTCTACTCATCATGGGTGTGCAGAATCCAGACAGGCTATCATGGTTCCCTTTCATTTAGAGCATCACGTGTCATACTGTTACAGTCAAATTGTTAACAACTGTAATAGCTGTAAAACTTACACTTTTGAAAAGGATTTGGAATTCTACTTCAGACACTTTGTCAATTCTCAAACTCTTTCACTTAGTTCTCCCTACCGAGTGTATAAATACTGATATTTAACTGTGACTCTACAGTGGTTACAGAGGCAGATATTTCTTTCAGCTACTGACATGATCTCTCAAAGACTGAATGTAAGATGACTGTCAAGAATGATCTTTTTTTGTAGATTCGTAATTCTGACTTCATTCCTTGCAAAAGTAACTCTTTGGTTACCAGCTGGCTTTGGAGAAGCCACACCACAGAAACAAAATGATAGAAAAGTGAAGTACCTGTACTTGCAAGAGGCAGAATTACAGAATGGTTGAGGCTGGAAGGAACTTCTGGAGATCATCTAATCGAGCCTCCCTGCTCAAAGTAAGGCCGGCTAGAGCAGGTTGCTCAGAGCCATGTCCAGTTGAGTTTTGAGTATCTCCAGGAATGGTGACTCCACAACCTCTCTGAGCAACCTTTTCCAGTGTTTGACCACCTTCACAGTTGTCATGGTTCTGGCAAGGATAGAGTTAATTTCAGGACAGGTGAGCTCCTTGTGAAATTAACTCTATCCTTGCCAGAACCAGGACAACAGTGAAAAAGGTTTTTCTTATGTTTAAGCAGAATTTTGTTTATTTCAGTTTGTGCCCATTGCCTCTTGTCTTTTCACTGGGCACCACTGAGAAGAGTCTGGCTCTGTCTTTACACCCTCCCATCAGGTATTTATATACATTGATAAAATCCCCCCAAGCCTCTTCTAGACAATGCTAAACAATCCCAGCTCTCTCAGCCTTTCCTCATATGGCAGATGCTCCAGTCCCTTCAGTGCACTCACTCCAATATGTCCAGGTATCTCCTGTGCAAGGGTGCCCAGCACTGGCCCAGCACTACAGATGTTGCCTCACCAGTGCTGAGGAGAGGGCAAGGATCACCTTCCTCAACCTGCTGGTGGTAGTCCTCCTTAGGCAGCCTAGACTGCCGTTGGCCTTCACTTTGCAGGAGCATGTTTCTGGCTCATGTCCAGGTTGCTGTCCACCATGACCCCTGGGGCTTTTCCTGCAAAGCTGCTTTCCAGCCAGTTGGCCCCCAGATTGTACTAGTGCATGGGGTTTTTCCTCACCAGGTGCAGGACTGCATTTTCCTTTGTAGAATTTCATGAGGTTGCTCATTTCTCCAGTTTGTTGAGGTCCCTCTGAATGGTGGCACAACCACCTCCCAATTTTTAACATCTGCAAATTTGCTGAGGGTGCACTCTGTCCCATCATCCAGGTCATTAATGAAGATGTTACACAGTACTGGGTCTAGTATTGACCCTTGGAATATACCAGTAGCCACTGTTCCAGCTGGACTTTGTGTGATTGTTCACAACTTTTGAGACCAGAAGTTCAGTCCTCAATCCACTTTGCAGTCTATTTATTTAACCTGTATTTCATCAGTTTGTCTATGAGGATGTTATGGGAGACAGTACTGAAAGCCTTGCTAAAGTCCAGATAAACAACATGACCCTTATTCACTGAGCTTGTCATTTCATCATAGAAAGCAATCGGGTTGGTCAGCCCTTTGCTGTTGATACACCTGTAGAAGTGCTTCTTGTTGCCTTTGACTTCACCAACCAGATTCAATTCCAAGTGGGCTTTGGCTTTCCTAACCCCATTTCTGTACACTTGACAGCGTCTCTATATTCATCCCAGGTAACTTGTCCCTGCTTCCAACTCTTTATGCTTCCTTTTCATGTCTGAGTTTACTCAATAGCTCCTTGTTCATCCATGATGGCCTCCTGCCATGTTTGCTTGATTCCATGCACATGTGGATGGACTATTTTTGGCAATCTTTGAAAATCAGTCAGCTGTCCTGGGCCCTTCTTCTTTCCAGCACTATATGCTATGGGAGTCTTCCAAGCAAATCCCCTCAATAGGCCAAAATCTGTTTTCCTGAAGTCCAGGGCTATGATCCTGCTATTTGTCTTGTTTCCTTCTCACAGAAAGCTGAGCTCCACCATCTTACAGTCAACTTTGCACAACATCTGTAATCTGGAAAGAAAAGGCAGCTCAGAAATGAAAAACTTCTGGTGAATATTGCTATGCTTTGTGTGATGCTAACTGAAAGAACAGTAGCAAAATAACACCCCAATTATATGTGACAGCTGCAGAACTCAGTACTTCTACAGTGGATACAGTAAAGTGGTCTGAAAGAACTTGCAGACCAAACTGAGATGCTCAGTGTCACTCCAATATTACAGCATTATTACAGTGCAGTACCTCCCAAATCTCTAAACGTAAGTAGAAACTGCAAATATAACTTAATCAATTGTTTAGTTCTGTACATAATCATTGCCCAGGTTCTGGCTCAAGCTTATGAATTTATGTTTGGAATGAAGTTTGTTTAGCTTGCTTACAGCTGTCTTCTCCTTTTGGTGTGAGGAGTCCACGCGAGACATATCACAGTCAAAGCAGAAAAGCAGGATCCTCTGATAAAACTTTTCATCATGTTAATCTCAAAGTTGGAAAGGGAGCACAGAGTAGGAATGACCTCCATGGTGAGGTACTGTATCCTTCTTGCTCCTCTCTCCTCTGACCTCTGCCCCTTGCCAAGCTGTCTTCTACTGAAACTGAGGACTTTGTCCCTCGGTTTATATCTTGCAAAGCTGTGATTTGCCTAACTAGAATCCCCAGGTGCCAATAAGCAGAATAAAGTACTTTTAATTCTTGCAGTGGCAGTATCAATTCTTGATGGGGCCGTTAGTGTGGGATCTGCCTGGCAGTTAAATAAGGAATTGGCTGTGAAACATTTCCTATGTCCTTATTTTGCAAAAATCTCCCTGCATTAAAATGTTATATTCTTCAATGTCACCCTGACAGCTCCCTCGCTCTCACACACATACATACCTGTTCTAATTGCTTGTATATATGAAAAATACTGAAATAGGAAAATTGAGATAGCTATTTGGTGGCCATTAAGGTCTTCAACTATAACATTCTGTTCTAATCTACTTAGTTCCAATTTCTTATTAAGCGGCCTAGTATCTAACACCATCCTTGAGAACTAGCAGGAGAGGAATAGGAGCGATATTTGATTTTACTTGACATACTAAAAGTACATTTGCTTTGTGATCAACAAAAGGTCAGGAACATTTTGTTATTGCAAGAAATTGCATCAATTACAAGCTGTCCAATCTCTCCCTGCAAAAGTAACACGCACATGAGTTACCTGCAGCCTCCAGGCTTTGTTCCTTGTTTCCTTCTGGGTTTTTCCTCTGGGAAAAAAAAAGTTGCCTTTAGATAGGCTCAGCACAATTAACTAAATAGTGTTGAACATGGCATGCCACACCTTATTGAAGAAAGAGCTTAAAAAAACAGGTTGCACAATTAAGTCCATGTATCCAGATACAAGAAAAAAGAGTTTATACCATCACACAAAAGCTAAACTTAGATTACTGATTGCTGGGAGTAGTCATATCAAGGAAGGATCACTCCATGCATGAGCTTTCCTTACACTTTTCCCTGGATATTAATTATTGACCAGTATTAGAAATGAGACATTGTTCTAAGCAGAACTTTGTTCTAAACCATGTATTAATTCATAAGTGTAATGAATCATAAATTATGGGTTTTAATACACTTTCTGGATGAAAAAATGGTCTGCATTTGTTAGCAGAAAGAGTCAATTTGTGGAAGAAGTAGGAAGCTGTCATACTCAGTCCAGGGCTGCTCAGATCTGCAATGTTGCAAATATTCAGAGATTTTGCAGTTCATAATCAAAGTTGAAATCAGGTGAGTTTTGATGGTTTGATGCAGTACCTCTATCTGTGGTTGCAGTCACTGAGGTTCTGCCTGCCCCTTAGGGTCATGTTTTTCTCTGCCCATGGCTGAAATAATAAATTTTTTTAAATGATTGTACAAATGGCCACACCTCCATTTTTCATTAAAGCCATCTGAATGACAACTTCCCCAAAAATATACTACTCCATAGTGCTGGTCATGTTCCTTTCCAGATTTTACAGTATTGCCCAACTAAGAAGGAATTCATGCCTGAATTTTCCATTGCAAGACCCTTCTGGTCCAAGAAAATATTCAGGCAAATCACATACATAGAAAACTAAGACTGTTCTTTGTAACTCACTCCAAGTAAATACATGATTCAGCAACACATAAAAAAGATGTTTTGCTAGCACATATTAAAATCAGATGCAATGGAATACCATTAAGGAGGAGATGTGATATGAAGCAAATAAGTGCTTATCAGGCAGTTTTGCAGGCGCAGAATAATACATTAATGTGGTTACACTTAGTTTCTCTTTTTCAAGCCTCATGTTATTTACTGCTTGAGAAGTGCAGTTTTCCAAAGCAAAATTTACTTCTTACTAGTCATTTTAGCTTTAAATGGAATTACCTTTAAAAATCCTACATTATATCTTAATATTAGCTGTAAGGAGTTCCTATAAGTATATTAAGGAATTTTAAACCACCATAAAACCTTCCTCTCCTCCTGACGACACTATGCTGACTGGTCCTAATGCTTGCATATGCGATATCTGCAGTTTCCAGCATCTGTGCAAACAACAAGAACTCCAATGACGTGATTTCTAGCTTCTGCTCCTGTTCTCATGGAAACAGGTGTCAGAAGTAGGTACTTTAAACTAATCACAGTTTCATTTTGTCGTGGTTTAACCCCAGCCGGATACTAAGTCCCATGCAGCCACTCGCTCACTATCCCCCAGTGGGATGAGGGAGAGAATTGGAAGAGTAAAAGTGAGAAGAAGAGTAAAAGTGAGAAAACTCATGGGTTGAGATAAAGACAGTTTAATAGGTAAAGGAAAACCCCCGCACACAAGCAAAGCAAAACCAGGAATTCATTCTCCACTTCCCATCGGCAGGCAAGTGTCCAGCCATCTCCAGGAAAGCAGGGCTTCATCATGTGGAACGGCGACTTGGGAAAACAAATGCCATCACTCCCAACGTCCCTCCTTCCTCCTTCTTCCCCCAGCTTTATATGCTGAGCATGACATCATATGGTACGGAATATCCCTTTGGGCAGTTGGGGTCAGCTGTCCTGGCTGTGTCCCCTCCCAGCTCCTTGTGCACCCCCAGCCTACTCGCTGCTGGGGTGGGGTGAGAGGCAGAAAAGGCCTTGGCTCGGTGTAAGCACTGCTCAGCAGTAACTAAAACATCCCTGTGTTATCAACACTGTTTTCAGCACAGATCCAAAACACAGCCCCATACCAGCTACTATGAAGAAAATTACCTCTGGCACAACCATAACCAGCATACATTTAAAAAAAAAGTCTTTTGAGAAACCATGATTAAGTACAGGCATGGGTGTCCCTCCTCTTCTTTTTTTAAATATGATCTTTGATAGATGTTTTCGCTGCCATCAATTATTTGCTATTCTCTTGGTGCAATTGTTGGAGTGAAAGCTAACGAGTTCCAATCTGTGCATGTTTGCGGTGCTTGGTACAGTCTCCAGGTAACAAAGTACCAGTTCTTATCATATCTATTTTATAACTGATGTATAATGAATCTGCTACCACTACTGCAATTATTTTGAAATTTTAATCTATTTTAGCACATTGCTGAAGCCAAAATCCAATCAGTCACTCCCAGTTATTTCCTGGCTAGTTTTTTTGGATAAAGCTGACCAGTGTCATACCATAACAGAGTGGCTTTCATCATTTACTAAGTATCCTAAAGTCATTACTATTTTTGTATCAGGTCTGGCTGAGTCGCATTAGCCTTAGACAGTCTGATAACATCTTTCAGGAAGCACTTGCCAGAGGAAAGGCAAGCAGCTGCAAAAGATCCGTGATCTTTTTGGCCCGAAAAGCAATATTGGTCTCTCAGCTTAGAAAAGCTCTCAGTTTCAAAAACAAATCTATTGCTCTGTGGGATCTTCTAAAATAAGCTGATTCATAAGAGGAGCCAACCAGCTAGCCAGAAAGCAAGCCAGTGAAATTCTGACATAAGCGATGACACTCAAATTTAATCTGGGAGACTGGGGGTTTGAAATTGCCCATCTGATCTTAATGTAGCTATGTACCTATCAAGAGCATGACTAGATTGCAGAAGAGCCAAAATCATAAAGTGAAATGAAGCATCTGACTGTCTAAGTAGGAATGTGCAATACATGTAACAGGAGCAAGCAATCATGGCTTAGTGTCAGATACAAGAGGTGTGTTACTGGAAATGCAGGAGATCTAAAACAGGGAGGGCACAAGCAACTTTATTCAAAAGTAGAATTCTTTTTTGACAGAAGAACTAACCAGATTTTCATGCAGACACCATTATCTCCCTGCCTGCTGCCACAATTCTTGTCAGATCACACAGTTCCATCTGGCAAAATGCGAGGATTGTTAAGACCCACAGGAAAATGTCAGAGACCTAGATGTGATGAAGACAATGCTAACTAAACAAGAAACCAGAGCATCTTCCTGATTAGAGGCTCTAGACTTGTCTTTCACAGATAAAAATCTTTGGTGACACCAAAGATGGTGATACTCTTGCTCATATTGAGCAGCATCTTCCTAAACAACCTGGACAGTGAGAGGAAGGAAGTCCTACTTGGCTAACTGGGGTACCATAATACAAAAGACAACAGAGACTGTGCAAGTTTGCAGCCAAAATTCAAACCATGCTGAGAATCTAGGCTGTCTGTCAGTTTTGGACAGAAAATGCAGCCATAACAAGAAAAGTGTTTTGGGTTTTTTTCTCAGGCTTGAGCCAGTTCATCATGCAAATGTATAGCAAGTGAGCAACCAACAAATGATCTGTCATACCAAGAGGTAAACTAGTTAACATCTTGCTCAGACAAACTTCTCCAGATGCTGGAGGAACGGTACAATTAAAATAAACTGCCTTCTGTAAAAGAACTAAGTGCTCTTCTTTCAAAAAGCATACAAGTTTATTTCTCATAAATTGTGCTGTTCAGGTTAAAAGCAAATGGGAAGTATTAAGCAAGTTATCTTTTGGGTGTAAATGAAGAAACAATTCCTGCCATTCATGCTGCAGTCACAGAAAGGCTGCGATGCAGGTTGTAGTGCTTTAAAAGCCCTTGTTATGCCATGACAAAAATCCAGATGTGCCATGATTAATAATGTTTTCACTACCATGAGTAGAATTAAACTTACACAAGTCCCAATTGATGATACTTTTTTCCCTACTTCACCATGTCTCTGAAGGATCTGTAATCCATGATGTAGTGTATCAATATTTATGTTATATATCTCCATGTGAAGGCAGTATGTTTTCACCTGCAGGGCTGACTATTCTTTCCATGCAGTATCGGTGGCTGTTCTACAGTGAATGCAGGACCTTGCCCCCACAGCTCCTCTGAGGGAAGGGGAGGCTGCTGTCAGTGCACTGAGCCTTAGTGGTCCTGACCATACCCATTTGGGACTTCAGTCCCTGCCCAAGCTAGGTTATATGCAAATCTGCCTCCAGCCCTGCCTCCTGGATGGGCCTCAGAGATATGCCGTAGGATGCGGGTCTCCTAGATGGACCCCGTGGATGTACGTTGTAGCTTGTCTCCAGCCTACCTTTGGCCCTGTCTCCTGGATGGACTTTGGACCCATGTAGTAACCCTGTCTATAGTCCCATCTCCATTTGCTCCTGACTCCCTATTTGTACCCTGATCTGGTTCATCCCTTGCCTGGTCTGGGACTGCTGATGAACCCTGTTACCACCATCCAGCTCTGCCCACCATGTTCAGGGAGGACATGGTCATCCATTGGTGAAGGCACTGCCCAGGCTGGAGTCACCCTCTGCTCCTGGCTTGCCTTCCCTTAGGAGGCAACCAGCCCTTGCTGCTCCCTGACAATTATTTTGCAACCCAAAGAAAAATTGAAGCTGGTCTTAACTTTCCTTCTGCCTTTGTCCTGCCCATAAGAAAACAGAAAATGATTAATTAACTGATAGTATTTTGTTTCCTTTGTTAATAATAACATGGGCAATACATACGAGATCATCTTACAACAGAAGATCTTGCCTTCAGACAAAGAATGTACCCTGTATTTTTGGACTAGGCACAAACCAAGGGGTCATAGGGACTGAACTAATTTGAGATCAGTAGAACTGTGGCTGGAACCTGGAAGATTAGAAAGACAAAAAGAAAGCTTTTGTCTTCAGCCAGACAAGCAGGAGCTCAGTAGCACACAGGCATGTGTGATTATTTCACGAGCTGTATGAGCTTTAGCTGCCTGCATAAAAAGAGCTTTTTTAACAAATGAGATAAATACACTTAGCTTTTGCAAAATAAAGCCGTAACACTAGCCTAACGCTACAAGCAGCCTTACATCACCTTTTCCTGTTCAGCGTCCATAAAAGATGTGTGGCGTGTTTCTCTTCTCTGTTCCAAGAGCTCCCCTTAGTGTCAAATGGGTGGATAACACTTGAGCTAAACAATTTGCCGTCTACGTTGGGTCCAGTCTTCCAGATTCTGGCACACAAGAGCCATATGGTCACCAAACTCAGTGTGGAGCGTATTTACTACATGCCGGAGTGAAAATGAAGTACTGAAATACTCAGCTGGAAATGTGTGTAAACTGTTCCAGTTTTACAATTGTAGGAGTTCTGAGGAGAAAACCAAAGGCAAGTCACTTAGCAAGAAAAACCACTCTGGTATCTGTTCTCAGCCTTCTGATCTCACACCAGGTCCTGGGAAACTGCTTCGTCTTTTAACATTTTTGATTTTATCAGAGATATTCCAGGAATGGTTTTGCTACTAGGACAAATGGCAGAATACACAGTTAATCCGTGAAGTTCTGGTTCAAGTTAATGAAAACTGTAAATATTCATCAGCCAGGCTTGAGTGGTGGGTCTGTGCTTAATTCATAGGCCCTTGAATTCAACCTAATATGTTTCCCATGTTTTTTGAATGGTGCAGATGACTCTCCAACAAAGCTGCAGGATATCTAGACTCTGCCAAGAGAGACTTCTGACAATATTACCACTTGCAGGACATGGCATTGCCAAAAAGTTTCTTGAAAAGCCCAATGGTTTGCAGGGAAGAGAATGATATAGGATGAACGCACATTGCTTTTCTATAAATAGCTGGCTCCCTCTGACTAGACTTGGGAACATGGAAAGGCTCGCGCTGCTGCAAAGGCCTTGGGCAAAACATTGCCTGGCCTAGCCAGCTCCGCTCCTGAAGCTCAGGGGAACGTGTGCTTCATGGGGAACATATTGCCACTGTCTGAATGGGTTCAGCACGTGCTGTCACTGCTGCTTGTCACGAGAGGGTGGGGGAAAAGCTTCAGTTCATATCCATCACTGCCTCAGAACTAGAAGCGACAGCACTGCTTTTTACCAAGAGAGTCCTTCAGGATTATTTAAATACAGCTGTTGGGGTTTTGCAGAAAAGCACGGACTGAGAAAGTGAGCATTACATGCAGTTTAAAATGTCCCTTCTGCCCAGTGCAGATTTTCATCTTGTGCTCACCTCCCATTGCCGGATGCAGTATCTGCCATACCTGGTGCAGAGTCAGGGCCATATGCAGTCAGGGCCATAAAACCACATCTGCAGTGATTGCTTCTGGCTGGCCCCTTGGCTTTCAGAGGGCTCAGCATGCCTGCAGACATAGCTGACAGGTAACCCAATCTACAGTAATATTAAAGAAGTTCTTTGTGAAATTCATATTTCTACAGCACTGAGGAAAGAAGGACTGATTTCTACTCTTGCTGTGTGAGGCGCATTTACTTTGAATTTCTGCTATAGCCAACATGTTTCTCACTACTTAAGAAATGTTGACTAATTCTTCTCCAGAGCTAATTAACAACAAGAACAGAAATTCTGTGTGTATCTAGAACGCTTTGTGAAAGTTAAAAAAAAAAAAATCCTGAGCAACTTATCTTCCTCCAATTCTCTATTTGCCTTGGCTGGCTGCTACTGTTACCGTTTGCTTGCTTTTTTGCCACAGGGTCAAGCACCTACATTGTGACGTTTGTATCATTGTACCACAGGTATTGCATCACCTGTGATAACAGAAATCACTGACATAGTCATAGAACAAATGGCAAGATTCCCACTGACTCTGGGGGGGCTGAGATTTCACATGGTGTGTACCACCACAATACCACAGCAGGAACAGCATTACACCAGGACTCTAAGTGGGGTGCCATGGCACCCTGGTACCCCAAACCAAACTAGGGATGTTTTAGCCTGTTATCTTGGGCAGACCCAGTTTGAATGGGTCTGCCCAAGGAGGGATTTTGGTATGGGTGCTCTTCATATCATGCAACTCTCTATTTGTTCACTTTTTATTTGAGATCTATTAATTCTAGGGTATGGGACATAATTTTGTGACTTCTGCACTTTAATGAGTAATATTTTATGCCTCAAGAAAATGCCTCTTCCTCCCATCAGAAATGGTAGCTCTCACTTGGCACTTAACGTGAGTGTACAAAGTCTTCAGTAAATTCTAGATTAAAAAGTTACCAGGCTGGGTTGATTTTAGCCTCTTTCCTTGCTGATAGCAAACATGCTGTATCAAAGCCCACAAAAGAAAACAAAAGAATGCTCTGGACTTCTCAAAATACAGTGCTGAAAAGTATGAAGTTTTACAAGAAGCAACTGATAGAAACTTTTCCACAAGTTGTTTTCCTCCTTATGCACTAATAAACTGCTCATTCATCTCTGTTAGGCTGACTCAGAAAGGCTTTCCTCTGTTTAATGATTTGCAAGCTTCGGGTGTCTTTTTGCCTTGATGACATTCAGGACACCTATTGAATTTAAGTCTTTGAGAAGATTGCCTGTGGCTGAAAAAGCACAGAAGTTACTCTCAGTTGATGGGCAAAGCTCTTTTAGTTTATAAAACAAGTTATGGTTTCTTGACTGGTCCAAGCATACATTCAAGTAGTGCCAAGAAGAAAAGCTTTCTAGGAATACTGTTCTGTGGTGGTATTACCAACTGTTCTGTATGGCTCACCGCTTCCTAAATATGAGGTGGACCTCAGGAGGGAGACGTTAAAGATGGCTAGAGCACAGAGTGCACAGTCCAGCATAAGGAAGTGGTTCAAAGAGGAAATAGCTGAGACAAGGGGGGAAAAGCAAGAATATTAAAGGAGATGTGAGGGTGGCTGAACACTGGAATAGGCTGCCCGTGGAGGTTATGGACTCTGTATCCCTGGAGATCTTCAAAACCCAACTGCACATGGTCCTGGGCAAACTGATTTCACTGACTGTGTTTGAGTAGAGTGGTTTGACCAGATGTTCTCAAGAGGTCCCTTCCAGCCTTAACTATTGGCACAACAGCAGAGAGAACAATTGGACCAAGAGGCCAGGGCTGAGAAGAAGGCATTAGTAAAACCTGCTAAAATAAGGTCAGGAACCACCCTTACAAAGAGATTATGACAGAAATGTCTTGGATGTTCTCAGTCGATCCTTCTGGGAATAGAAGGATCTTCTGAAGGGACCACCAGTACAATCAAATTCCTAATGTGTAACAGCCAACTCTGCATAAGAAGTGCTAAGAGCTCCAGAGTTCACCCTGTCTTCCTTAGAAAGTATCAGGGAGGCATGGACACTTGAACTATGCCCCCATTTTCTCACTTCTTCACACATGAAGGCATTCCCCTTCAGACTTTACCAATTGCATAGCTATAGGGAGCACTGTAGAAACAGGATACTGGTTCATGTTCGTACATTTGTCCTTCCACCCTGGAGTGTTCTGACATTAATGAAGGGGCATGCAGCAGGTAGCTGGGAGATCTGTTCCCATGAAAACCTGGAAAGTACTCCAGCTAACAAGGCTTTGAACACCTTAAATTTTAGATTAAAGAAAATCCAGTACCAAAGGTGGCAGTTATTAGAGCAAATTGTCCTCACATCTTCCATTAACCCAGAGAACACTCATCACTGAGTGTTCTGAGGAAGAGCACGTCCTCCTCATTAGTGTCACCTTTTGCAAGAACTAGCATAATGCAACTCAAAAGCTGAGGAAAAATACCTTTTTTTTCCTTGGTTCCATTTTAAGGTGTTACTGCAGAAAGTGCTTTCCCTAAATCTCTCCCACCTTGTATGAATTTTCTTCTTTCTTCCCCCACCACAACTTCCTTGGCTCCAAAGATGTAACAAAGCTTGGACATCAAGAGTGGCTGTTTGCATCCAGCCTTTTTGTTCTTCTGATTCAAAAATTATTATAAAGAAATTTTAAATGTATTTCTTACATCAGTTTTACACAATTACCTGGAGCTCAAGCTGTGGAGGGTTGAAATAAGCTAGACAGAAGTGCAAACAATTATGTACATGGATAGGAAGGAGGGGCCCCCATCCTAATGCCTTGAACCTGTGGGTCTAACACAGGCTCTGCCCATTGAGAATACTGATTCACCCATGAGGATGTCAGCAGTTGGAGATTGCATAAATATCTTTGCACCCCATTGCCTAAACATAGAAAATTGGTGTCTCTTTGCAGGAAATCTTGCTGCCATGAGTACAATAACTGACAAAGTAACACAAGGTACCTTTTCTCTGAGTAGCTGTGCTATGTCTGCAGTGATTGGCACAAGAGACAAGGAGCTGAGAGGTTTGGTATGGACCTGTGTACTGCTGTTGATTCACTCAAAGTCAGCCCGTTCAATTTTATGCCCAAATTCATCTTGCAGTCAAGCTGCCTGGTTATGAGTCCAGGCTCAGAAGTACATGTTTATGTCATGGTGAGATTTGGGACAGTTGGAGGGAAAGTCTGAGCTCTTCCAGATGCTCAGCCTCCTCCACCCCGCAGTGCGGTTTGGCAGGACACCGGCCACCCACCAGACTCCTCCATCACCTACTTCGCAGGGCCTCCAAGGGATGTCGTATGGCCAATGGCAAGCAGACAAATTGGCCAGGCTCCTTCATAGAAGTCCTTTGTTATAACACGATATAAATCTTCCTAGTCTAATCCTGCATAATATGTAAGAAGGGTACTGGTGCGGAATACCCATGACAAAAGCCAAGCTCCATATCCCAACTGCTTTTCCTGCTCACTGAGCAGCACTGGAGCAATTGAAAATGGTAAATCACAAGGACTAAAGGGAAGTGGGAGTGTATGTTTGTGTTTGTAAGCAATTTTAGCTAATAACAGGCTTAACTCTGTTATTCTTGCAAATAAAAAGTTCTCTATATAAAATAAATTAAGATATTTCTGTTAATAAGTCCATTGACAGCACCATTTTTTACAAAATCTAAGGTCTTGGCCCAGATGAGGATGATGGTTTCTCTTTATAGAACAACAAATTCTTACCTTTTTCACTCTTAAAAATGCCATTAATGTTGCTTATGTCAGTAATGGTGACAACGTCAGACCTGAAGAGAAATCCTCTGGAAAAGGGATGTTGACATGCCCGACACACAAACAGTTCTGAACCAAGAGACATAGAAAAAACCTCACTGATTTCAACAGCATTTGGATCCAGCAGAGTAAGAATTTCTTGAAAGGAATTTGGGCCAAAAAATATTAAAAAGCCTTTCCCAAACCAGAGAAATATTCCTACACAAACAACAAACCCACAACCACCCCTGTCCCATCTGACACATTCTGGGCTACTCCTCTTCCCTGCAGAGCTGTGTACCTCCATGGAACACAGGACATGGGACAGTGCTGCAGCCACACCTGGGCACAAACCACCCCACGGCAGGGTCACAGGCAACAGACAGGTGGAGCAGCAAAGGCTTCTTCCTTTCTCTCCATCCTCAAGACCACATCCTCTGAATTCAAAGCCATTTGTGGGCACTCAGCATCACTGTGGATGCAGGCTGTGTGCAGGTCTCTGGTGTGTTAACTTTTTCCAAGACTGAACCAAAGAAAAAGAAATTTTCTTCACAGCGTCTCACCACACTTTGTCCACCCCCTCTGTACAGAAACACTACCTAGTAAGTACATTTCAAACTAAACTGCCATAAACTTGCTATTAATCTGAATATTTCAACCAGGAAATGTCCCCTCATAAGAAAGTGTTAATGAGCAAATTTGGGAACAGGCTCATTTTTATATGTCATCAAGCACTTGGTTTTACATCTGCTTTAAAATGCACAGTGTCACCTGAAAGTATAGCAAGAATTGACACTTCCTGATTTTCCACAGACTATTTCCTTCATAACTCAGGGTTCTCCTAGTTCCAGGAGCAAGCCTCTGTGTATGCACGCTGTCATTGATACATACATGTGTGGTACATGGAGTTCAGACCCTTTTGATCACAAACACCAGGTAACAGAGTGAAAGCTTAAGTGGGAACCCAAGCAAACCAATCCATTGTTCCTCTTCTCTGTGTGTAAGCTGGTGATATCTGAACTTCTCTTCTCCCTGGGACAGGTGAAGACAGTTGAATACTAATCAATATAAATGCTACAGAACTCTTACACTCTTCTCTTTGAAAAAGAAATTCATTTATTTACTTGCCTATGTGTCACTCTATTTCTGAATCAGTGAATGCAATTTAAGACAACTCTTCAGGCTTTAGAAATCACCCTTCATGTGAAGTCGTAATGCTTCTCTATCATGAGCACTCATGCTTGCTGTGCCTGAGTGAAGGGCACCTTCCTGAGTGAAGGATGCCATGTGTGCTGTCTCAAAATCAGCCTTTTTTAAAGAAAATCGAAATTGCCAGGGAGTCCTGTGTGAAAATGTTACTGTGTGACAATGTTGCTGCTTAAAATGTCAAGGCACCCCTCTTTAGATGCCAGGACAGCCAAGAAAGCAGGTTCTCAGCATTCCTCTGAAAGCCACATGGGCTGCCTGTAGTACAAAAGCTCCATCATCCTGTAACTTGTAAAAATGATAGGAAGTAAGAGGGACTGGGAATAAAAAACTGTCCACAAAGGGGAAAAATGCTTTGCCCCATTTACCAGATCCTTTCAGAAAGCTCCAGGAATGCTACTGAATCCTTAAAGGAAAAGGGAAGGAAGACTCAAGCCACAAATGTGTTCCTGTGGCCACAGCTCAGACCAGATTGTTTATCTCGTCCTATACTGACATCTCACAACGTATGTCCACAGGGTCAATGCTTATGCTAGTGTCAATGTTATATGGCAGGAATGGCCGTAGGGCCAAATCTGTTGTCTGTCTCATTAGCTCGTTGCTACAAACCTTCTTTGCTGGTCCTGTATGACTAGTATGGAGACTCAGTCTCCTTCAGAGTCTGCCTGCCAGTCCTATGCTGCTATGGCAGGCACAGGAGACACAAATAACATCACAGCTCGGCACAGCTCTTCTTGGAAGGATTACTCATTTTCTTCTCCAGGCTTCTAAGCCATAAAGAGCAATCACAGGCCAAGCAGCCTTCCCACTGCTGAGCTCACCATATTCCTGTTCCACACCAGGCCCATGCTGTGGCCTGGGCAAGCGTCACTCCCTGTCTCTGCCCTAGGCCCAGTTTCTACGCTTGTGGTTTGCTCTGCAAAGCAGCAGGGCTCCAAAGCAAAACTACTCCATGTGTAACCACAGCAACTGCACCAGGGTGCGCAGGCTAGAGATGTCAAAATGCTTTGCTTCAGAACAATGGCTGTAGGGGACCAGAAGGGCCCTTAGTGTGCTTTTTGCCAGCTATAGCTGACACAGGCCATAGGACAAAACATTACACTGCCCTGCTGGATCAAAGCTCTCAGAGACAGCAGCCAAGGACATTTCATAGCACAGACTTTCTAATCAGATCTCAAGCGGGTTTATCAATTGGAAAGCTCAGAGTTTACAGTAGTCGACATGAGCAAGACTTGCTGTTCTTTTGAGAAGTCTCTCTGCCAGAGATGCGCAGGACAGACACCAGAGCTCTGCAGACTCGCAAGGTTAACGTACTGCTGCCCTGCTGCAGCTGCGGGAAAGGACACACTCCACAGCTTCAGGGCAAACATTCACAATGTGTCTCTGAATCTGTGCCTCCATCAGGCTCTGCCTCATTTATAAATGGAGCCGTCCTTGTTTTAAATGCCAGACAAATCACACAGCTCTTAGGCAAAAGGAAAGGGTGATTGCTCCAACGAGAAGCTGACAAACTTTTGGGATACAAAGGTTTGTAATATAATGCATATAAACTGGAAAACACATGCACACATATATATGCACATATAAAAATGAGTGTGGAACAAGCTTACAGTGAGCTTGCTTATGTTCATACCGTTCAGAGTGAAAAAGAATCAAATACTTGAATAGTCTGCGCATCAACACTTTTTAACTCCTTTGAAGCTGTGCTTACAAGAAGCTGAAACTCAGCTCCAAATACTTAGATTAGGAGACCTTCAAGGAAAGGAAAATCTTTTTGTTTGATATATATGTGTGCATGTGCTCACTCGTATGAACAGCACATCGCACAAAGGTCTGCTTTCCCCAGAGCAGTTAAGTTAGGCCTCTTCCTCCTTCAATTTATGTTCCTTTCTAATTACAGTCAGTCATCAAATATGGGCAATGCAGGATAAATACGGATTTTTATTTTTAATGCTGAGAAATTAAAGTCTAATTATGAACAACCCCAATAGGAAGATAATGAAGCACAGTGGGCAAATAAATCCGTATATCAGAGAAAGAAAAAAATTATGCATATATCAAATAAGGATATAAATCATTTGCTACAGCATGCAAAGGTACCTTATCAATACTGTTTCCATTAAAACTAAGCAACAGCTCACACGGTCAAGAGGTGTTATGCAAAAAGGAAAGCACACAAAGCTCCTGTGTGTTAAGAAAAATGGAGACATTCTATATATTGTATATCATAAGGAAACAATCTGTGCCTCTCACGAACCTCTCAGAACAGAAGGCATAGGGCTTCAAATCATTGTTTGTCCCTAACTTTACCCTATTTCTCCCCCACTTCCATTATCCTATTGGTCTTTGAAATTCTTTCAGCTGTAAATGGTTGGAGACTAGGAATATCATCTGTTTGCCCTATTCCTATAGTCTTCCTCACATATCTGCAGCTGGCCATCATCTGGGCTGGGACAAGCTTTTGTCTGATCTGGAGGCAATTACATAGAAAGACAGACATGTATTGGAATCAGGAATGCTCTAAGTAAAAGTACATTAAGGTACAACTTCTGAAGCCTGCTTCATATTATGAACTGTGTGCACACATCATCATCAAACACCACTCAGTGTTTCAATTTGGCTATTAAGACACGCATAAAGACTGTGTCATCCAAGTCTGAAGTGCAAAACTCCGTTTACCTGATTGTGTCTCCAAATATCCCACTTGCTGGAATTATGGTCTTTGGGAAAGCTGGTTTCATGCCAGCCTTGGACTTCGCCTACCATAAACCTCACAGGATCTCTGCAGGACACTACAAGAGCAGGATTTGCTTGGTTGAGAAGGAACCCCAGGAAGGTTCTTGCAGAGATGGCATATACCTAGTTACGCAATCTTGCTCTGCCAGGGATGTCCTCACTGGGCTGGGGGAATTATCTGAGAGGCGGTGTGGATTAAATTGCAATGGAAAGATTGTCTTCTGGACATCCTCCTACCTGCAACCCTGAAACTCACCCTTCTCCCTGCCCACCTCTGCCTGTGTCAGTGTGTGCTATCTCTCTGAGCAGTTAGAAAGGTGGAATTGGTATAATAAGTATTTCTATAGAAAATATTGGAAATATATTTTTCATAGTCTTCTAGTGAAATTAAGCAGTTGGAAAAAAAGGAGGAAAGTCCTATGTAGCCACAAGCCATTAATTAAAAACTATTAGCCAAAGAGAATTAGAAGGACGTGGAAATGAAAAGCTAGTTAATCACAGCTCCATTGCTTGTGTTTATATTTTGCTTTAGGCAACGAATTAATCCTTCTTGCTGAAGTTACCTTATCTGGAAAACGTGGTAATACACCACTCACAAGCAGGCTGGGATGGTAAATTAGGCTGTTGTTTATTGCAGGGAGTGCCACAACATGCTGTAGAAGTATTAGGAATGGTTATGCAAGAGAGACGACTACTTAGAAAATGGTTTCTTTGCTCTGAATTCTCTCTTAACATCAAAGAGTCAGGACAACCTAGGGCCCATATTTATCAAGCACTCTGGCACTATTCTCAGTGGAATAAAGTGTGACACAAAATTTTTCAAACTGTTAACAAGACATCTTCTGCAGGATCCCCAAGAGGTCAATGAGAAGTGTTGAAAGATTTCTGTGCAAAGGTAAGGTGATGTAGCTGAAGGAAGTTAGCTAAAAGAGCAACAAGAAAAGCAGCCAATGGAAAATGCACTCAAGTATATACAAATTTGTGTCACTGGCATAGTAACGCAAGTGGAAGTTCGGAGATAGTCTGAGCTGGTTGTTGCTGTCTTTAGAGTGACAGATAAACTATGGTCAATACAAAACCCCTGCATGGTAAGCAAGTGAATGGCAAGCTTGCAACAGGGGTCAGAAAAGCACTTTGGAGGCCTGTCTGTTACTGCCAGGCTGTGGGACACAACTAGCTTTACCTCCCTGCCAGAAAAACCTACGATGAAAGTACCCTTTGCTGCTTTATAGAAAATCAGCTCATTATAGTTAAAACTGCTCTTGGAAGTCATTTGATTAATCTGTCTGCCTTTGCACTGAAGTGGATCTGCAGCACTCCCGAGTCCCTGTTCTCCTGGTTCGGACATCGGACCAGGAACCCTGAGGAGAAGGCCAGAGAGCAAATATCATCTTAACCCAGGACAGCTGCTTTTGCAGTGACTGTCCAACAGCTGGCCACATCACCAACTTGTTATTTCCCTGATGTGACTAAAATGGACGGGGCACATGAGACAGCTAAAGAGATTTGGGGATAACTACGCTCAGGAAACACTTTGTGATGGAACAAATGCTAGCTCGTGCTATCTAGTATAACATTAACACAGCTTAGCTATAAGGGCTATTTCAAAGCATGCACACTGAGGTCAATCTCAAGCCTTAAGTCAAAGTTCAGTCATCTTCTGATCAAAGGGAGAGTTGACCAATAGCATGTATCTAGATGTGTCACTGTTAGCCCATTATAGAGTTGTGTTCTCCATCATGGTAGATAAAGAACATTCTAGAGTAATGTCGTTCATTTAATAATCCTGCTTTGCTCAGTGGGTCATCTCTAAGCAGGAGAGGTTCCCCATAAGTGTCCGAAAAACCAAAGTTTAATACTGTTTTTCTGGTGCACTCCTGCAAACAGCTTTTCTCAAAATCTCTCTTCTGATCAAGGTTTATGAAGCTAATCTAAATTTTCTGCTTCTCTTCCCTTACTGGAGACAATGTCCTATCCTAACTGTCCCACTTAATGGGTGAAGCAAAACCTAATGTTCTTCCTCGATTTGCTGATTCGGGGTCAGTTTCTCATAACAAACGGCAGCATCTGGGGCCCTGTGCCATCAGACGCATAGCTGTGAGCTCATCAGTAACATTGAAAGTCTTTCTGGCATGCACTCTGCAGCCTTCATGGCTCTTTAAAAGAACAAGCTCCCTGACTTTTGACATGTTGGGTAAGAGGGGGTGGATGCAAAGGTAAACAATCAAACTATGGGGGCTGCCAAATCAAATCCTGGGGTGCCTGGCAGGGAGGTAAGTGGGGCAGAATGACTGTTCTGGGGCAACACTCAGAGCAGAAAGATCTCTTACTTCAAGGCTTCAGCCTATCCTGAAGTAACTGGTTTTATCCTTCTTCATCCTAACAACCACTAGGAAGAAAGCCTGCTTTGGTACCAAAGAGACGATGCTCAGAGCTGTCTTATCATGACATTTGTTTTTCTCTCCTTCTTTTGTATTAATATGGTCAAAAGAATTCTACTGAAAGCATAAAATATTGATCATTGCTGTCAACTTTGTAAACATTTTCGCTGTGTTTGTCTCCTTTGCCACTGTGTTTCTCTGAGATTTCCTATATGTGAATAGTGTTAACTTTTTTACTGCATTTTGGGGCTGGATTTAGCTCTTAAATGAACCAGCAGAAGGGTCTGTTCAGCCATTTCTCATCACATAATCCTTTTTCTGTTCCTTTCCAACCCCATTTCCAGTATTTTGACCTCAGGATGACAATTAAGAATAAGCATTAAAGAACACGTTCTTACATAAAGGCATGACACACACAGCTTCTGAGTAACAATCTCAGCTTTAGTACTTGACTGCCATGAGAGAAGTTAGAATTACAAAACAACTTCCTGCTATGACAAAAGGAGGTTAGCTAGTCTGATTTTCTGGCATAATTTAAGATTCATGAGTCTGTCCTTTCCCAAAAATGAGAATCTGGCTCAAAAATAATTAAACAATAAAAGAAGTTGTTTAGGGTTATTTTTATTTCATTTCCTAACTTTCAGACTCTACAATAAATTCAGGACATTTTCAAAGTTTTACTTGTCATCATGAGACATCCTTTTTCAGGAGCTGGGGCATTATGAAAAGCAGCAAGTGACGTTAACGCACACACACACACATGCAAATCACACAAGTTCGCAACTCTGGGTAGGAATCTGCAGCTCCTGATGGCAACAGGTTCTTCTGCTCACTCTGCAAATAAGGTCATCTGAATATTTTAAATAAGGTGGGTTTCTTCTTTTTCTTTTCCTGCCTGGTATTTTTACACTACCATCCTGAGGGTCAAATTTTATTTTGGCAAAAGTTGCTTTTTGTGAGCTTATCCTGTCCTTAACTGAAGGAGATTGTCCGTAAAAAAAAAAAATGCAAAACACAGGGTTTTTCCCCCCCCCAAGAGTTCATTCAGGCCTCAGATAAAGGCAACAGAACAAATAAGGCACAGAATTTTAAGCAGCCTAGAAAAATCCCTTCTCTCAGTTAATTGTGTAATCTCAGTTTTGATTGTATAATACTGCGAGTGCCTGTTGGAGCATTCCAGGAAATACAGCGAATACATAATGAAAGAAGAGAAAAAGAATTGTCTAGTTTGTTCTATTTAGCATATAAAAGCCCTAAAATGCAAAGTTTTCTGTCTTTTCCAAGTCACTTTTACAGAGAAATTTCTGACCTTTAATCCTACAACACGTTGTTAACTTAAGGTAGTTTAATCACTCACAGTAACAAGCTCTACCCTCAACAGAAAAGAAAGCAGAAAAAAGCAGAAAAGATGTCACTTGTTAGGCTATGAAAGGAACCACAAAGAAAAGCCTTATCCTCAGAGAAGTTTTGAACTGTGCATGGTTTATATTCCCCTCATAGAATACCAGAGAAGCAACTCTAAAGCTTCTGAGCTTCTGAAAGAGAAGGGCCCATATATTTCCATCCTCATAGTTTCATGCCCTAGGTGGAAGCTAGGAGGCCTGCACTTCTACCTTCTCAAAATCTGACAGTTCCCCAAATCCTTTTGTGAAAGGATCACATTATGGAGTAGCAGGACTGAACGCTTCCTCAGCAAACTCTTTGGAACAGGCACTTTATTTTTCCAAACCTATGCATTCTATGTAAGGCAAAAATCCATATGAAAGCATTTCACACAGGCCTCTTAAGTCTCAAATTCTCAGCAGGAACACTGCTGTTTTAGCATCCAACCCCTATTCTCCGTAGCTTGTTACTTTGCAGTGAGCTTATCCCATTTCTTTGCTGTTCTGCCACCACATGTGACAGATGTGGCTAGGTCTCAAAACAGTACTGCCTGCCTTACTGCAGGCAGAGACATGCTACTACTCCCCGACAGTGACCTAACACTGTGGGTCCATACCATCATCGATCCCAATTTGTCAGTTCTCTGTCCCTGACCTTTTTATCACTGTTTTCTTGAATCATGGACCTGTTCTCTAACCATGTGTAGATATTCACAGGAAAAACTGATGAGCTCCTTAACTTTTCTGGGTTGCAGCATTATCTTGCCTGAGCAAGTCTGTCTCAGCGACATTTAACTGCTTTTCCCACCTCCAACTCTGCCTGGACCCTGATCACTTATTTGCCATGTGTGTGAGAAAACCACTGAAACAGCGCTGACTCTCTAAGCAAGGTCCTAAAATGTCTGCACTGGCCTGCACAGCAAGGAAAATCCTTGTAAATAATAATACACATGGAGGACTGCATGGATCTGATATGAAGCTACACCTTTGTCAGCCCTAACGGGATTACCTACTCCAAGTTCATCCCTTGGAGGCGACCATTAGGAACCTGTTTCTGTCACTCCTATGAACTTCAGGCCACAATCTCCACCTTTTCTTCATTATCCTCTTTCCGCACTGGCTAGCCAGCAATCTGGTGACATTATGTTGAACAAATGTGTTGAAATCCTGAAGAATTACTCTTAGCATAACCTCTGAAGAGTAGCATGGTACTACCCCAGGACGTGAAACACAGAGATTCTTCTTATACTGATTTACAATGTTCCTGAAGATAGGGCCAGGAATTCGCTGTGCAGAGCCCACCACCAGCAGACCGGCACTGTCAGCCCCTCAGGACCGGCGGGCAGCATCCCACCACCGCGCACTCCTCAGCCCCCAGCTCCAGAGGCAGCTTTCGCCCTGCTCTCCCCTCCCAGCGGCTGCAGCCGACCCTGCCCGCCCAGGCCTATCTTCTCCGCAGAGCAGGGCGCCAGTAAACGCCGGCAGCGCCTCCTCTGAAGTGTTTTGGCGGCCATTTTTGCCCCTACTCCGTTCAGCCCCGCTACCGGCAGCAGGCCGGTGCCGGGCGCCTCAGGGCAGCGGGAGGTACAGGAGAGAATACACGCACTACAGGACGGCCGCCCCTCGGTGCCCCCTCCTCCGGGGCGGGGGCAGCGCTTGCGCGGTGGGGCTGACGGCCGCCGAAAGTTTGGGGGCACGTGGAGCGCGGAGTAGGACAGCGGTGGGGACAGCGTGTCTCGCAGTCGTTCCGGGAGTCCCGCCGTGCTCGGCCGCTGCCTCCTCGCCCTCGCCATGGCCCCCGCCGAGATCCTCAGCGGAAAGACAGTCTCCGCGTACGTACCCCGGGGCCGCCCGCCCTTCCCGCCATGCGCCCGGTGCTGCGCAGGGCGGGAGTTTCCGCGGGCGGGGAAACTCTGTGGGGAGCCGCGGCGGATTTTTAGCCTTCGGGATGGCCGCGATCCAGAAGGAAACTGGTGCGGCTGGGGGGCGTCCTGGCGGGCTCAGCCTTGCGGGTCAGGGGAGTGGGGTTGTGCTGGCCTTTGCTCTGGCTTAGCCGCCGGGATGAAGCGGTTTGAAGACACCCTAAAGCTTTTTCGCTATGTTGCATTCAAAGCTCATTTCTTTCTGGCTGGACACAGTGGGAGTTATTTAACGAAGGAAGTGTTAAAGGTCTTCAGAAGAACATGAAGTGCTGCTGTGGCTGCGTTACCCCCCCGAGACCCAGCCAGTGTGTCTGCTTGGGCCAGCATCAGCCCTGCAGAGCGGCTTGTGACCGCTCAGCATCTCTGGGCCGAGATGAGTGCCCAGGCAGGTGTGAAGCGGTTGGCTGAAGTACTACGGGTTTTGTGTGTTTATGCGGTGGTCTTGGGGTGCTTTACGAGCAGGAGTTGGGAAACACTGCTTTGGGTATGGTCTCTGTGTCCATATTGTGCAGGCATTGGTCACCCCTTTTTAAAGCAAGATAAATTATTCCGTGTATTGGATAATGTCAAGATGAATGTTCACAGGTGTCCTGACAAAGGTGTTTGAAAGATTTGGCAGACCCTGAAGGAAAAGGCTTTCTTCTGCTTTTCAGCTTTTACTTAGCTGGCAAACTCTTGAGTATAGGTGACCCTGCATTGTGTCTTTTAGTTTGCTTATTTCTTCTGCTGCTGCTTTATTTTTTCCTACTGCTGCTATACATACATACCCAGTAAGAAAGCTAAATGAATTCCCCTAACCCTAGGAAAATACAGTGTTTAGCAAAGGGTAACACTTCTCTTATATTCTGTGCAAACAGAGTTTGGTTAGGTAGGTTAGTTGGGTGCCTCCTCTCTATAACCAGGGAATTTGGACAGAGGGTAAATTTGAAATGTTCTAAAGTAATCTCGGAAAACTTATTAGACCCGATCTTAGGTATTGCTATGTACAACACATCTACATCTAACTGACAGTGGAGCATCTCTGAAAAGTAAGCCTAATGGGTCTTGAATCTGAATATTCATGAGGAAAGGCTGCTTGCATATTTTTTGCCCGGAAATTTTTGGGCCAGTACTACTTGGGGGTTGCAGTCTCTCAGTCTTGTGCGCTTCATTACACCTTACGCGTTTGGCCAGCACGCTCTGCAATGCCTGTGTGTGGTGCTGGTAGTACTTAATGACTTCCCTGTTGCAGGTTTCCTTTTTCTGGCATAGAAAGTGCGCCTGATGTGTAATGTGTCCTTTCAAGCTACATATTATTGCAATTTTAAAGTGACTAGAAATCTGGAAAGACATGGGCTTAGGTACAATGAGTGTGTTTTGGAGGTATTCTGAGCACTCACCTTAAAACAAGTTTCCTTGACAGTTCATATTCCATTACTTACTTTCTTTAAATTTATAGATACAGTGGTGATCTCTTTCATTTCTGTTTTCTGTATTACAGTAGTAGCTGTTTGCAGAGATGAGGACCTTCGTGATTTGCAAATAGCTGGGAAGAGGCGTAAGCTTTTAATAGGCACATACAGGAGAAAGGATTGCTTAGTGTCCAGGACGTCTCTAAGATGTTTAGCTGAAGCCTGTTTTCCAAAGGCATCAAATCTTGACCTGAAGAGAACATAAAAAAAATAATTGTAGCTGTACAGCTGTCCTTCTTCAATTCCTTTATTTCTGCTGTATTTATGTCCAGTATAGCAAAACCATTGTGTACTCCACAGGAATGGGCCTTATCGTATTCCTGCTTTTTCCTAGAGGAGTACTTGAAGTTGGCATGAGGAAATGGGCTATCTGCCCTGCAGATACCTGTCCCTCTCTTCCAGGCCCTCTAGAGAAGTGCTGGTCCAGAGGATTCTCATTGTCCAGAGTTCACCTTCAGGCCAAGTCTGGCAACAGCAGCAGAAGCGATAGGCATGCGTTTTTTCTTGGAATTTTCAACTGAATTGCCTGTTGTAGAGGGGCAGTGTTTCTGACTTTACATCTACTGCAAAATCTTGCCAGCTGCTGTCTTGTAGGGAGTGGATTTTTTTACTTTATTCTTTAATAAAGAAAAGTGTGTGTAAGTCAATCAGATATTAACAAATTAGGTGAATCAATCAAGTAGTTTCTAGCTACTTATATCTGCATTTCTGTGTGTGTTTTAAATCCAAACTCCTAAGTATTGTGAACTAACTTCTGCCACCAAGCACCCCTTCCCCAAAGAGGTGAAAAAAAAAAACCTAATTCAGAGTTGTGCCAGTTATTTAAACACAAATCAGGTAGATACTGGCATTCTTATTTTTGTGATATATGTAGAAAGAATAAACACTTTGAGAGAGAGAGCAAGCATCCTTGTCTCCCTAAATAAGGAAATCTTGATAGGGAGATGAAGCTAGTTCACACCTAAAAAGTCTTGGAAGAGTTGGAAGAGGTACAAAGGAAAATGGGCATTTTCAGTGGCGTTGAGTATTACCTGTGAGGATAGTAAATGTGGTTATATTGTGCATGTGAAGGAGAACATACAGGGCAGCGGATGTTGTGTGTGTAGGATTTGTTTAAGTTAATGTTTCTCTTGCTAACCTTGCTTCTTTCAGTAGAAGCTGTTCTTTTATTACTAATATTCCCTTAAAATAAAAATACTGTTTCTGTGTCTGAAATAGATACTCAGAGCAAAATGTTGTAGTGGCTCTTCTTTACAGTTTATGTCTGCTGCAGTGTGCGGTGTGTTCAGTCGTTATCTGAATGCCCAGGTTCGGAACCCCCTGGCTTCGCCCGAATTGGTTGATAGCACCAGGAATGGGCCAACGTTCCTGGTCTGGACAAGTGGCTAAGGGGTTGTGATGGCAAGGAAGACTTAACACCCCTCCCAGTCCCAAGGGATGGGCCAGGTGGTGCTTTGAGTTTAAAGTACCATTAAGGTACTGGATATAGCGATGATCAGGCTCAGCTTATACCTGCAGGTAGCAGTGCAGTAAAGGCAACTCCTCAGCTTTTTCAGGCCAGGTCTCAAAAGGGTATTTTTTGGAGTTCCTATTGAAACTCCAGCTAAATCTAGTCTGAATGGAAAAAAAATCCCCAATCTGTGAGATGTCATTTGCCAGATCCTAGCCAGAATGTTTCAGGCAGGCACTGAAAGGTACCACACTGTGGATGTACTAAGTTAAAGTGAACTGCGTGGTTCAGTACTGCTCAGTGCCACCGAGTAGCCCCAAATATGAGCAAGAACCCCCTTGTGTTAGGTGCTATACAGACACAGAATTAAATAAATGGGACCCTGCTCCAAAGAGGTTACAGGCTAGGAGAAAATATTGTCTGGTGAACAACAAGGCCACAGTGCTGGGATCTGTGCACATCAGCACCAGGTTACATGGAAAAGGGGAGTCCTAAGGGAAAGAACATGTAGGGGACTGCCATGTCCCCTTTGTGGAAAGAAGGAAACTTGGTATCACTCTTCGTAAAGACAGACTATTGTAGATATGGCCTAGAGTATTGTCTGGAGTGCTTGCAGCCCCACAAAGGTGGATTGAGTCCTTATCTATTTCTCTTATGTTTTCCTCTGATTAAGTCACCTGATAGTTGGGTGTTGTATGTGGGTTTGGGGTGCAGGTCTGATTGGTGTGATTGATGTTGCAGCATGGGAAGCTGGTCATGACACAGTTCATGGTATTGTAACTCATGTTTGGGGCAAACTCTTCTGTCTTAAGTTTTAAAGACTCAGCTTTATGTGAAACTTAAACTCTGTTGTTCTGTTGGCAGCCAGCCACATTTGAGAAGTTCCTCAAATGCTGCCTATCCCATCCCCTATGGATAATTGCTTCTTCAGCTCAGCTGTTGTGTAGCCCTCCTTGGATTAGTGTTCTGGACATGATGAAAAAGCATCTAAAAAAGCAAAAGCATCTTCATGTATTTATCTGGCCTGAAAAGTGCTCATGCAAGTATTTGAGCTGACACAACCAAGGGAGTGGTTAAAAACCTTGGGAGTGTGGAAGTGGTAGAAAGTAGCAGGCAGTTCCCCTGGGAGATAATGACAGTGTGCCAGGATCGTGCAGCAGACTTGTGAACTGGTTCCAGCTCTGTTGTCTAAATGGTGTCTTCCCTCAACTGGAGCCATCTGTTGAATTACCTACCAGCAGTGTTCAGACAGACTTTCCCAAGGCATTTCCCATCCCAGTGCCACTCCACTGGGACAGCCAACCTGTGACTTGCCCCAGGAGAGTCTCCTCTCTGTCTCTTCTTTGGGGTATCAATAGGATGTTTTGTGGCATGCTCGCTTGCAGCTTCTTCACAGTATTTGAAGATAATGCAGTTTTCCTGCTAGCTGGGACATGGCACCATGGTGGTTTGGAGAAGGGGGAAGCTTGTCTGTTCACACTGTAGTTGTTTTTGTCATGGTGGCAGCAGAAAGTGACAGTGGCAGTGCTGCAAGCTGTAAGGAGGAATGGCTGTAGGGACAACAACTCTGACCTGGATGGTGCAGGAGCTGGGGAGGACCATCAGCCTCATATGGCCGTTTCTGGAGGGCTGCAGCTAGAGCATTTCTGATGCACGTTGCTGTAACCTTTGGGGAATCTGTGATCCAGGCAGTGAGGCCAAACTCTCCTCTTCGGGGGCAGGCCTCTTCTGGCAAGTACCTCCTCAGAGACAACAATGTTCTATTGTCTATTGCTCTATTTGGCCCTATTCACATAGACTCTGGACTTTATTACTCACAGAAGGGACAGAAACACCCTGGCATCATCTTCAGTCTGGTGAGGGGTATGCTCACCACCCGAGCTGTTGCACGTACATAATCCCATTGGTGTGGTGGGGTCTGCCTGAGGAGGCACTGACATGGGAGCTGTGCTGCTTTCTCCATTTACAGCAGAGCTGGAGGAGTGTGGTTTGTCATTTGCTGTTCTGGGAAATTCACTTAATGAATTCAAATTTAGCTTACTGTTGCAGTCTAGAGAAAGAAAAGCTGACAAGTTCTTTAATCTTTGGAGCTGGCTTTTGCACTGTATGCTTAGAGCCATGTGCGTCCTTAACCTTGTGTGGACCCTGGACCCTTGTTTGCAGTGTTGAGCTTGTTTGTGGAAGAGCGTGGGGGCACAGGAGAGGTCTTAGTGACAGAGGGAAGGCTTTTGGAGAAACAGCCACATACAATTGCAAATTTATGTTTGAAGACTTAAAAGTGGTTTTATACAGCTAGTAAAAAAAAATGTTGCTTTATCAATATGAACTTTTATCTTTTTGAAGACCACAATAGGATTTTGCAAACTGTATCACAAAATAGCAGCTGGCTTGCAAAGATTATTTTGTAATGTATTTGTAAATCTGCAGAGTTAAAACAGGGATTATTTTTTTTCCTTAGTTTTCTCTCAAACCTTTGCAGCTGTGGCTTTTGTGGTAACTAGAGAGCAGTGGTACTTAACGCTAGGTGGCTGTCTAACAAGTGATTTCTTGATTCAGGGCTCCTAGAGAAAATCAGCGCTGGCAGCACCACTTGGTGTGTTTGTGCATGTTACCTCTTTCTCTTTTTTTTTCTTTCTTTTTTTTTTTTTTTTTTTGTAGCTGAAGGGGAAGTGAGCTAGTGCTTAATGACAGAAGATGACAGCAATATAATATGTGAGCAGTCATGGCTGCTGGGAGTGAAAGCACACCACAGCCCTGCCTCAAAGAGGACAGAGGAAAACTAAACCCTCAGGTGGGCTTGTTTCTCCTCCACTGAGAAGACTGGATTAAAAGTAAAACCCAGACCTGAGACCTTTTCCAGTTGACTGTCCCTTATGAGGCCTTTACTGGGTCATAAATTGTGATGCATTTCACATTTATTTACATCTGTTTTTGTTTGCAGGCCACAAACCAGTGCTGTGCCTTCCTTACTGGAACACCGGAGGCTGTTCTCAGAAATAGCTCCCTCAGAGCTGGCCACGTGCAGTGGGTTTCTGATGCTCCTTGAGATCGCTGTGGTGTTGTTATGTGCTGCTCATGAGCTCAGTCCCTGTTGCATCTGCAGCTGTATGCTTGGTGCCTTCTCTAGGGGCTTACAGCTGGAGTGTAAGGAGAGGCAGTTGATTTTGCCACCCAGCAGATGAACTTTTGTTACTTCAGCACAAAGAACTGCTAGGACAAGGCTGATGAATTCAAAAAACAGTGTCATAGCAAGCCAGTCTTTGTGTCAAGTCTTTTACAGAGGTGATAGCTAAAGGAAGTTTAGAAACTATTTCTTAAGTAAAATTGAAAACAACCTCTTTTACCAAAGCTTAAGAGAATTTGAACAGCTTGGCCAAACACAAACACCTATAATTACTCTGACCCTACTCCTCAGGTGCAGCAGAGCTCTGACTGTGTGATTCAGAATGCAGCAGGAGAGACGCATGATACGGGATAGAGCAGGAGGCTGTGTGATTCCCCAGAGACTGGACTTAGAACAGCCTCAGGGCTGCTTCTGGCTGGGCCAGCTGCAGCCATCCTCTGGGATCAGTGCTGCTGGGTTGCAGCGGAGTCATGTGCTGCTGCCATTTCCCTTTCTTCTTGCTTCTGGCATTTCTGATTTGGAGCTCATAGTTGCAGGGTAGAGTTGGCTTCACTGGCTGTCATCCTGGAATTTCCCTATATGGCAGGAATTGCAGCCTCCCAGCTGGGCATCAGCTACTTACTCTGTCCCTGTACCCTCACTGTTCACATTTTTAATGAACTGGCACCAACAGCATCTCCTCCAGTCTGCAAAGTCTGGTTCCACTTGGGAAGTAGCGGACCTTGTGGTATTGATTTGAGGGTAGGTGAGCACAAGGACACCATCTGTGTTTTAAACAATACGGTGTTTGGAGCAGGGTGGATTTGCTAAGCGTGATGGTAGTGACTTCTCATCTCTTTGAGAAGAGTGGGTGGGACATGGGCTGGAAATCATGTGGAAGAGGACAGACTTGTCAAGTCTCTAGTGTCCTGTGAGGTTTGCTTACCTGGCTTTTGCCTCTGAGTATCTCTACATTTGCAGTGAAGTGCCACAGCCTCCTTTCAGTGCCATGAGCCCATCAGATGGGCACGACTGGTCAGTTCTCTCTGAGCCCCAACTGCTTCTGGTGAGGAGACAAAGCAGTGGTGCTGGGCCTGTGCCCAGGCTTTTGGCAGAATTTCAAATTTGAAAGAGCATGTTGGGCCTGGCACCAGGATCTTCCCCACCACCTTCCCTGGTAAAGTATCATGCACATGGGGCCAGACTGACTGAGAAATTAGAGAGGAGTGAAAGGCTGGGGAGGGTGACAGTGGCTTTTGAGCTGTCTGTGACTAATGTATCAGTGATGGATACTTGTTATCTCAAAAACATTCCATTGTAAACTGAGTATGAGTTGACATCTGAGCTGGATTAACTAATCAGTGAATCCTCTCGTGCTTCCACTTCCAAGTTTTGTTTTAATAATTGTATCCTTAAACTTGTCTTCACTGAAGAGTTGACCTAAGCTGTGTACCAGGGCTTAGGTAATTTTCCTTACTGCTTTTTTTTCTGTCTACCTCCCATTCTCCTTCCTGCTCCCATGGAAAAGTCTTTGCCCTGTTTGGAAGCTCTCGGGCTGGGGGCATTTTCTCACAGAAGTGTTGGCAAGCTCGGAAGCAGACTGGAGGCAGGAGGGTGGGTGTAGGACTGCAGCCTACCCAGCCTGGGTTAGGCCAAGCAGGCAGGAAATAGAAACACATAGTATTGACCAACTGTAGAAGACTTGTATCTTTGGGTACCTCCTGTTTATTTAGCCATTTTCCAGAGTTTTACCATTGTAGATTCATGATCCTTTACCAGGACAGCATGTGTGACAGTGTTGACTGGTGCCTGTGGAAGACAAGTAGATTTGGTACAGCACATGTGGAAAGAGGATTTGCATTTGAGTAGGGAGTTCCCAGGAATTTCCATGCCAAATTTCGTACTTTTTCTTCTACCCTTGTATCCTATGAAACCGTGAAAAGGAGGGTGAAGCAGCACAATGTGAACTTATTCAATTTTTTTTTTTTTTTAAGTTTGAATGAAAATTCCAAAGTGTCTTAGTGATTTATGGACATTAATCTTACTTGGAGATTGCTGGGACTTGTGTACTCATGGCATAAGTATGTGTTTGTCAGTTTGCCCATTTGTCATCTTTTCAACTCCTGACTTATCACTGTATGATAATTCAGCCCCTTGGTTAACTACTACCTTGTGGTTTTTTTTTCCCCTCTTCAGACAAGTGAGAGAGAGACTAAAGCAGCAAGTTCTTGAGATGAAAGAGAAATTTCCAGGCTTCAGACCAGGACTCGCAATTTTGCAGGTATTGTTATCTTTAATGACAACTACAGAAAATCTGTGTTGCTTTGCTGTGGTAAGTGCACAGCTGATGAGCTTCATCAAAGCTGCCTTGTAATGGCAACATTTTGTAAGGAATAGAAGAGCAGAGTTCCCTGTGGGATGATAACGCAGTCCTGTGATGTCTTTTCCCCAAGTACTGGAGCCCAGAAACATTTGGGGCTTTTGGGGTTCGTTTTGTATTTTTTTTCTTTCATCAGACCCTTGCAGTTCTCTGAGTGTTATGTTTGTAAAATGGTGAAAGTGGGCTTCTTGCCTATTAAGATGAAGCAGTGCTTGTAGACTTTATTCCCAGTCTCTGCATTTGTGTGATCCTCAAAGCCTGTCAGCTTTCAGAGATGTGTTTGTACCAGAAATCTTTGAAATGGGGTGTTTATTAAGGGATTTGGCCTGCTGTTACATTGCAATGTGGAGAGTGAAGGGAGGGAGAGTGGGGAAAAAACCCAACTGAAATCACCTTTGGCCAAGAAGACGTTGAGTGCAGGGGATGGAACAAAATCCTATTGCTGAATGTGTCTGTCAGAAGTGTGAGTAGGTGCTAGGGTCTACACAGAAATGCTTGCGGAGGGAAAAAAACACTCATCAGTATAGGGTTTTGGCCTGTGTTTGGCAGAATTAAGGTGATTTTTTTTTTTCCCTTGCAGCTATAAAAATTGGGGGGGTTCTGTTTTTCTTTTCCATTAGCTTCAAGAAGACCATCTCTACAGAAGACTTATCTACAGAAGTTTAGAAGGAAAGAGGAAGGTCTTTTATTTAAAATTTAGTAAGGAATGCTTTGATGGAAGTTGCCAATCCACTGACCTTCTAAACTGTCTTCAAAAACTGTTGTCTTGTAGTGTTACTGGATTATTTTTTTTTTTTCTTGGTTGACCCGTGTTCTCTTCAGTCCTGGGTTATCTCAGAGTCTTGTACAACCTGTTTGCTCTTTGGCTCTCTGACACTTTTGTAAGCTACCAAACAGTCTGGGCTTGGAGTTCATCTCCTAATACTGTCTATTTTTCAGTTAAGTCAGGACAATTAGCCATTTCTGATATGTAGCACCCCACACAAATATGTGCTCTTTTCTTGGGAGGTGTCTGGTGTCCTCTGAGCTCGAAGAATAAGTCAGTTAATCTTTATTTTTCATCCTGTGGTCAGGAATGTCCTCTTTTGCACGATACATGTGGTCAGTTTGCTGACGTCTCCTGGTGCCCACTCTCGTCCTTCTTTTCTGCCCTGCATGAGGCAGACCTTTTCCTAAACCCAGCAGACTTTAAAGAGGAGACAGCCCCTTTGTTTAACCCTAGGGAAGAAGAACCAGTGTATGCTGGATGATCGGGTAACAGTCACCCCTGCAGTTTATAATCTGTGTGAGAACCAGGGATAGCTACCAAATTATCAGGGAACGGTATTCCAAGAGTTTGCTAATCAGCTTTTCCTTATTTGCCCTCTGTTTTCTTACGGTTACAAGGAGTATGGCCTTTAGCAAAGCACACTGGATGTTGCAAGCAGTCTTCTGAAATGCAGTTGTGCTGTAATCACCCAATACAGCCAAAAACTACAGGCATTTGTTCCATTTGCTGCTTTCTCTTTGTGCATCACTTTGTTCTTGTTTTATTGGTTTTTCTTTGGCAGGAAAATTCTCAAGGTACAGAACAGCAGTGGAAGAAATCTCTCCATCAAAGCACATGTATGTGCATAAAATTAAGATTCCTGGGTATCAGAGGCCCAACTTTTCTGAAAGCCTTAATCAGATAATTGGATGTTATCAGCACCTGCTGATCATGTTAATTAGCTAGAGATTTAACTTTCTCAGATGAGATGGCAGGCAGTATTTTCTGCTGTGGAGAACACTGTGTTTCTAAGGTTTTTCAACAGGTGTAAATAGTGTTTATGCAGGAGATCAGACAACTTGTCTTTAACGGCTTCTTACTTGAAAGAACACTTTCTTGTTAGCTCCAGCTACTCATAGCCTCTAAGAGTGTGTTTTACAGTTATTCAGGAATACCTCTGTCTCCTTAGTATAGCTCAAAGGAAGCTAAGGGTTAAGCCCATCTCAGCCTGTGACTGGGTCTCTCTTCTGCAGTGTGACTCAACTGTCTTTTCATCCTTAGGTTGGAAATCGGGATGACTCGAATCTCTACATTAACATGAAGCTGAAGGCTGCTGCTGAGGTAACGGCCAAACTCTTTAATATTACTTTTTACCCTCCTACAGTAGGTCAAATCTGAATGTGAAAAAAAAGATGTAAATTGAATAGTTCTGTGTAAGCTTTTCCCATGTTGGAGAAACCAGCGTTGGCCTGAACCCTTCGTTATAAGGAAGTAGTATAGGTGTGTTACCTGACACTTAGCCAAGTGAGGTAACAACAGTGTGGGCTGGTGCCACTTCTTGTGTGATCATCTCCTAGATTACATGTGTCTGAAGTCCTCATGCTCAGTCTTTCCTGACCTGTGGCCATGTGCTTATCTTCTCTGAATGACTTGTAACTGCACTTGCCTTGCGTCTCTCGCCAAGTGATGCAATACATGCTACAGCAGGGCTGGGAGCGTAGATGAGTCCCTGTTTCCCTACGTGATAACTGGCATCGTTTCAGGGCAAGTATGCTGTCAAGCCAAGATGATGATGTTCATGTCAAAAGATGAACAGGACAGTTGAGTATGGACCACTCTAAGTGGGCAAAGCACTGATCTTTTTTTATTCTCTTTCATTGATGATATTTCTAAATAATAGGACTGTAGCCACGGGAACAGGAGATAGACCTGGGAAATGTGACAGAATGTAGCTGTGACTGGGCTGGACTGAGAGAATAACCAGATTGATCTCTGATGTCAATTCAGAAATCAGATAATGTGTTGGTATTGTCTTTTGCAGATTGGGATCAATGCCAATCACATAAAACTGCCAAACACAGCAACAGAAGCTGACGTAAGTGATGTAGTCAATACTGAAAAAACACATGATTTTGGTCTTGAGCTCAAGAGATGAACTTATATTTGCCTTTTTTTAATATAAAAAGACTGCTTGCCCATAGATACTAACTTATTAAAAAAAAAAAAAAACAGGAACCTGCTGAGATTTTTTTATTTTTAAAAGAAAACTAAAACACTACAATGTAAAATGCAGAAACTTTAACAGGTATTTTTCTAAAAATAAAAAATGTGAGTCATTTGTGCTCTTCGGTTGAAAAACTAAACATATTGTGCGTGTCTCTTAATCCAGATAGGATTGTGCTTTTTCCTTTGCATCAGTCGTATTTCAGTTTATCAGCCATTAGGTTTTTCGTCTCTGCTTCCTTGTAGGTCCTCAAGTGCATTGCCTCTTTGAATGGAGACCCCGCTGTTCATGGCTTTATAGTGCAGCTGCCACTTGACTCTGATAAACCCATAAATACAGAAAAAATAACCAATGCTGTTGCACCTGAGAAGGATGTAGATGGGTAAACTGACTTCACCCCTGGAGAGCATGACAGCTACTCCAGAAAGAAACTTCTTTCTTTTTTTTTTTTTTTTATTTTTTAATGGTGATCATGAGGCTGGGAATCTTACTTGGCCTTTATTCTTTCAAAATGCAGCTTAAGTAGCATCAATGCTGGGAAACTTTCTAGAGGGGACCTTGGAGACTGCTTTATTCCCTGTACGCCAAAAGGATGCATGGAACTTATCAGGCAGACAGGTAAGGAGGTTTCCATCCATTATTCATGAGTGCAGTAGTCTTCAATAAGAGGAAAAATTATGCACCTCGTGAGGCTATGCTTCACATTGAAACTTTTGTTGAGTTGCCACATTTCATCTCTGCCTTTTCAGACAGGAAAAGAGCTAGTTTTAAAGCAGGCCTTCCTCCTTCCCTCCCAGCTCCAATTCCCTATCACACACAACCCAGAAGAAAAATAATATCCTGAAGTACCAGAGCCAGGCTTAAACTGACAAGAGACTCCAGAGCCATTTGGGTGAGTTTGTACTAGAATGCACAGTGACCTGTTTTTACTTTCACCTAACTTTCTGTGGTGCAGGCATCCAGGTTGCAGGGAAAAGAGCTGTAGTGATTGGTCGCAGTAAGATTGTTGGTGCTCCCATGCATGACCTGCTGCTCTGGAATCACGCAACAGTAACCACGTGCCATTCGAAGACCTCAACGCTGGCTGAGGAGGTAATGACAGGATGGATGCATAAAGCTGTAGTTATCTGCTGCAAGCCAGTGCTGCCTGCTACATTGCTTCTTGGTGTATTGCTGCTCTGAGTCATTGGATCTGGGTCATCTTTCATCTGAAACAGTTTCCCAGTCCTGTTCATTAGATGGTTGTATAAATACTTCTGCTGGAATAGGATCTTGATTATTTTTGGCCCTTAATTAGAGGCTTTTAATCATAACAATAAAATTATTATTTTCATTTTCTTTGGGCAAGTGCTGAGAAAATTCTCAGCATTAAAGAATCATTCCTTCCTAATCTCCAAGTAGTGGCCTGCAAGACAGCATATGTTGGGTTTTTTTCCCAAAAAGGCCAGGTGGTCTTTTGCTTTAATGACTGGGAAATGCTAAACCAAATGTTTTCTCCAGGGTTTTTTTTTTTCCTCAGTCTATTTTCTATGACTGGGAGTTGGTACCATTTTCCTCTTTAGAAGTGAGAGTGACAGAAATAGTGTGTTGCTGTGCTGCCACCTACTTGGATTTCATAGAGCAATCAACACTGCCAGGCTCTGTAGGCAAGTATTAAAGCTGAAAAGAGGGTAGGTGTATTTGAATATAACTCACAAGGAAGATCAGAAACACTGCAGTGCTTCGTGCTGTTAAGTTGCTGTTCAATAAGGCCGTCATTAAGTTGATTAACAATTAATGTGCTGATTCTTAATGAAACCTTAAAAATAGTTAATCTCTCTTGAAGATTAAAAGAAAAATTTCCAAGAGGTGGCAGCTTCCTAAGCAAACATGAATGAAGCAGTGCAAGAACTGACAAAAAGCTTCAGTCAGAGTCTCTAGCACCAGCTTTGTGACCAGATCTGTGAAATTTACTGAGTACTGTCTGAACGAATATTAGTGCTGAATTACAATCAGCTTTCCCTGGAGTTGCATGTTATGCAGTCCTGGACTTAAAAACCACAAGGCAGTGCTGCCCCAAGTGAAGTGCCACTAGGAGTTCTGTGCAGGGGTTGTTCTTTGCTGCTGTCTGGTGGGTGCACTGAAAAGAGCAGCTGAATATGCAGGGATGTTTGAAAGGAGGAGGATAAGAATATGCAGAAGGCTTTAATTTTTATCTAAAAGTAGTCTGTGTGATCCACTTAGGAGTCGTGGAGTAGTTCAAAGGAGGTTCAGAAGTGTTGACTAGCAGTAGTTCAGGGTAGGAGTGTGAAAATAGGCCATAATTTCTGGCTGCAGGAGTTTGTGCTTGCTGAGGAACTGCCAGCTACCTTTAATTGCTGACAATACCCTTCCATCCCTCCAATGGCAATGGGTGAGCACACAGTTTCACTGCAATTGAAGCTGACCAAAGTTGTTGCTGAAGCAGCTCTGTGTTTTTCCACTGCCAGTGTGATACAGAATTGTGTATTTGGCTTTTTTTATAGGTTGGTAAAGCTGATATCCTGGTGGTTGCAGCTGGTAAAGCTGAAATGGTAAAAGGTGAATGGATCAAGCCTGGTGCAATTGTAATAGACTGTGGAATTAACCATGTGCCAGGTGCGTGGGTAATGTATAAAGAGTGGGGATGTGTTTATTTGTATATAAATGCAGTTGCTAAGTAAGTACATGGATACTGTTTCCTTGGTGTTTCTAGTCAGTGCAGACTTCTTTGTCTTCTAAGTCTGTCTTAAGTAATGATGGCAACCTCTGAAGATGCCAGAATAAAAAAAAAAAAGTTGGTCTGAAGTGCTGTCCTAAAGCAGAGCAGTGACAGTTTTGTTTCTGCCTTCAGTGAGGCTGATGATCAGTAGAGGAAAGAGGCCTAGGAAATATTACAGCAGAATATCCACGTAATTTGCCGCAACTACATAGTGAAGTCTTGCTGCTGTTGTCACTTGTGAGCATGCAGCTTTGCTATCATTACTTTGCAGTTAGATCTGATTAAGCTGTTCTGTTTGAAATACATAAATGCCAAGCAGTCTCTTAAAGTAGCTGTGGATTTGTTGAACCACAACATTAACTTCTTAGACTTGAATGGCTGTTGTCTTGAAACAAAGTGGCTTCTGCAAGAGGGTGACAGTGGCTCTGGCATAGAATAAAGTCCTTGAACATAATGGATTTTAGGGTAGGGTTTCACTTAGCTATTCCTTCCTTATAAAGGAGGAACAGACAGTCTGGCAATTCTGTTTTCATCTAATTTTAAATCCAAATTACAGATATTGAATGATACGGAAAATTAGTCACCATCCAACTATCTCTGTGCTACGCCCACAAGGCTTTTAAAAGGTAGTTTTCATAATTAATCAGTCGTTTTGTTGCCATTATTTAATGGGATGTAAAGAAATTTCTGTTCAGCAGTCTTGTTCCTCAAAGATGACACTGAGTTGCATTTAAAAACATTAGTCCTCTGTCTAATTAAAATTAAAAAGTCATCTGCTGTTGCTGTTTGTTGCTCGATGTATTTGTGCCAAGCTACCCAAACTTAGGCAATTTGCCAAAACCCACAGGGTCACTGCTGATTTGCACGAAGCAGAGTGGCTTGGAGCCTCTCCCACTAACATGTTGCAAATAAAACTACCATTGTGTTTCTGACATATGATGGTATGACCTTTTTTTCAGGCTTGATGTGAACTGCATCTCCGAGGGTGCATCCCTGTTCCTTTGCAATTAGTCTACCTTGGGCAGTGCACTGAGATCTGAGCTTCTTGTACGCTCAGCCCAGTCAGTGTTACATGGCATGCTTAATGGTGGTGTGAGACTGGGTAATCAGGGCTTGATAGAGTAACGTGGAAATTGCCACATTTCAAAATGATGGATGCCACAGACTTTTTTGGTTTTTTTCTGTGGTTTTCTGAAGCTGCTGAGTTTTCTGCCTCTTCCTTCCCTCATAGGTTGCAAAAAAGTTTTCAGATTAATCTTTTGAGCAATCAGTGCCAGAATTGTGGTACTTGCAATGCTACAGAAAGAACGGCAGCTCGTTTGCCAGCTTCTCCAGCTACATCACTGTACAGATAGAATATTGCTGCTAGCTGTGATGGTGCTGGAATGTGGCAGGGGGAGAAATAGTACTTTTTTGATTTTTTTACATTATTTGTCTTTCTCGCTGCAGTTGGAGAGCTAGTCCAGCAAATATTCTGCATGCCTTATTCCAGGTCTGTACAAATTGCTCTGCTACAGGAAGGGAAGGCAGTGCAGGCAGAGGATATTCCCAGAGATGGCATAGTCCCTGGAGTGTCCCTCTGTGAGTCCTCATGGAGGAAGCAACCCTGTTCAGAATCCTCTGCTATGGGATTTTGCAGGCCTAGCCAACAGAGAACCTTGAACAGTGCTATATGAGAGCAGCAAAGGAGGATCAGCCTCTGTGGATCTTGGCTCTTCAAACGCCAGAGGAGCTAGAAAGATACAGAAAGCCTCGACTTGATGCTCTGTTGATATCTTCATGTACTGGGAATCAAGCTGGTGTCACAGGCCTGTAAGATCTGATTGTGTTGGATCCCTCATGAAACACCTTTCCCAGTGGTGTCAAGTAAAAGAAGCAGACTGCAAGCAGGTAGTCTTATGTTTTACAGATGAGGGTCATGTATGGTCTTGTGTGCTTGCAGTCCAATATCCGCCAGAAACATGTTACAGTTGGATGTACACTGGCACAAGTTTGCTTGGAAGCCATATGGATAATCCCAGCCCTTGTCTGTGAATTAGCTCTGGTCTAGAAGCTGCAGTCAGGCTATCATGCAAGCTGTCTCTGGAAATAGATGGAGATCATCATACCTGTTCATTCCATATGTGTAGGCATTTCCTTCACTTCTTTGATCTCAAAGTCCTTGGATACTCTCTGTCATGTTTTCCAGCTGGCTAGAGAACCTACTGTACCAAAGAAGACACAGGCACTAGGAATGGTTATAGTGTCACTGATACTCTGTGTAACTAGTTTGTTGGGTTTTGGTTGTGGTTTGTTTTGTTTTTTTTTAGAGAGTAGCATGATGAATATTGAGAAGGTGAAATTTCTGAGGAGAGACAGAAAGCGTATGTGCGCTTTCCTTCAAAAGAATGTTTTAAAGGTAATTGAATATCTCCTAGGTTGTGCTCTGCAGTGCTTGGCACGAGGCAGATGCAGAGGCAGGGACTGGGGGTTTGTTTGGCTTGTGCTCATCACTGTGTCTGTGTAACAGATTTGGCTGTTTGTGTTTGGAGTGCCTAATTCATCGCTTATTTTCGTCATTCTTGGGCCTGGAGTCTTCCTGGCCAGGGTGGCTGGTAAGCCTTCTTGTCATCCTTGCAAGAAAATATGATTATGTTATTTGCCTTTTGCAGTGTTAGTTAAACTGGTCTCTAGGCTGCAAGGCCAGATTGGTCTGCAGTTAAGGCAGCAAAGCTGACAGAGGCTGTAGAAACACTGTTCAACAGCTGTGATGTTCAAGCTTTGAACTTTAGGGAAAAGAAGTGTTGCTTAAAACACAAACACAGCAAAATATCCAAGCTGCTAATTGTCAGTAACAATGCAGCTAGAAGTTAGTGTTGGTAGGAGCTGCTTCTGCTCCCTCTTTGTTTTTACTATAATCAGCTGTTCAGGAGTTTGGTTTCTCTTCCACTCCTCCCCCTTGCCAAACGTATGTTAAAGTTATTGATTGTGTTCTGTTCATACATACATTTACTGTATCAAATATAATATTTCAAATGTAACAGCATTAAAATCTATGTTCGGGTTTTTCATGCTGCTTAAAAAGTTCCTTAGGGTCCTTGTATCTGAAATGAGGATCTGCCACTCCAGGAGAAACTTAAATTCGTTTTGGCTTTTTTTTTTTAATGTTCTGTCTATAATCAGTGAGTTCCTTAGATGACTGTGCTAGTTTACTAATGTATTTTGTCTTTTTCTCTCTCTTTATGGTGAGCTTAAAGGTCACCACTGGAAGAAAGTGCTATATCTGCTTCTGAATTGTCAGGTCATGTAGTGCAGCAGGATATAGCAATTTTATTTTTTTTTTTTTGCCAGAGGGAAAGGAGATTATTCTACTGGAGCTCTCTTAAGCCACCTGTGAGGCTTCTTTTGACAAGACTCTGATTTCTGTGAACTGCAGTATTTACCAGTCCGTCATTAGAATGGCAATGAATAATTGAAAAGCTTAGCACTTTCTATCTTCAGTTTCTGTAAAGGCAGGTGATTTTATTCAGTAGTAAGGCCTACATTTCCTTCAAAATGGAACAGACCAAATGTAAACATGGATTTTTGGAACAAGTCAACCATGTTTCTTTTCTCACTTCTAGACCATTGGTTTGTATCTCCTTCAAATTGGAAACTGTACTATTCAGAGCAATACAGCACGAGCTATGAGAGGATGTTCAGGTGACATCTCTATTGTATGTCCCATTTGTGTTTTATTATTGCACAGATGTCATACTTGGTCTGTGCTTTGGTCCCCCCCATTTGTTTTAGAGTCATCTTCAGACTGCCCTGTGGGCCACAGGCCACTGAGAAAATACTTGCATCCTCAAGGAAAAGGAGCTCTATCTAGCTGAGGACAAATGGTGCTTAGTGGGAAGATATGTTGCATGAGCTGTTGATGTTCTCTGAGTGAAGTATGATGATAACAGCTTCATCTTGTGATGTTGTTTTAACTTTTTATCTTTCTTTACAGCTTTCTGGGTACACAGCTTCTGTTTTGTTTACTCCAACAGAGGAAAAGACTTCAGCTTCAGTCAGTGCTGACTCCTCTGTTGTTTTAGTGAAATGTGGTGTGTAACTGGATTTTTCCTTAACTCCCCAGACAGCACAAAGGCCAGTGGAAAAAGGGTTGTAGGAGATGTGGCGTACAGTACAGCAAAGGAAAAAGCTTCCTACATCACCCCAGTTCCTGGTGGCGTTGGGCCTATGACTGTGGCCATGTTAATGCAGGTACGTGGGCAGACTGTGAGACTGCTGGTTATCACCTCTACGTTTGCTTTTGGGATATGTTGCTGCTGACCATCAGCACACTACTGAAGCAACTGATGCTTCCTTCTTGCTCTTACAGAGGTCTAGTTAGGATTTCCAACTTCTAGTCCAAACAATTTGGATTCAGTTAACTGAGGAAGAATATGGACATTAAGGAAATGCTAGGACAGAGGGGTTTTTATTTGGTGGGGGGCAGGGAAGGCAGGGCTAGAGTGGGGGTGTTGAGTGTTGTCTCTCAAAACAGTGAGAAACAGGCTTGTCTTACAATGCTGTGGCTGTAATTCTAAAACTATCTGTAGGGTGATTGGATAAAAAGGAGGAGAGTAACATATAAGCCAGCTCACGCTGTTTCCTGCTTTGCTTAAGGAACTGTGCTGGCACAGAATACCCCAAAAAACTGGAAGATAGATAGGTAGATGGATAGATAGATATGGTGGGGTTTTTTTCTTTTTAAGAAAACTACAAGCAGAATCTCATTCTAGATTGTTAGCAAATGCTTTAATCAAAGCACTTTGTGTTAATCCCAGACTGAGATAGACGGAGGGCAAAAGCTTTCTGAGTCTCTTGTTAACCAGCATGGTTCATGCAGTGGTTGTTGCTATAATGCATTTTCATGCTCATTTTAGAGCACAGTGGAGAGTGCACAGCGTTTTCTGGAGAAGTTCCAGCCTGGAAAATGGAACATCCAATATAACCAGCTTACCCTAAAGGTGCCTGTTCCAAGGTAATGCTTTCAAATGAAGCCACTGGCAGTGTTCATGCATTATAATACTCATTTCTGTTCCCAAGCTTTGTGTAATACAGGGCATACATGTATGTAGCTGTAGCTGGCATTGAAGTTTGCGGAGGAGTAGAAAGCAAGCACTGTGAGGCCTTCCAAAGGGAGCAGAGCTAACCGGTGACGTATGTTGGAGTGTAGGCTTGGGTCATCCTGATAAAGTTAAGGTGTAAACATGGACTTCCACAGCCTCTTTAGGCCAGCTAGATAGTTGCTGATTCAGCAAATAGCAAGACATTTGTATTTTGAAAAATTTTCAATCTGACATGGCAAAAACTTAGCACCTTGATGCAGGAGTTGTTGGTGTCAAGTCCCCAAGGAGCGATTGAAGAATATGCAAAATGCCTGCAAAAACGCATTCTTGGGTTGGAGGCAGGGGGTGGTGGTTGGTGGTTTTTTTGTGTTTTTGTTTTCTTTGGTTGTTTTGTTTTGTGTTTTTTCTTAATGTAAACTCTGAGGATGTGTCTATTCTATTGTAGCCAGTATTGGTGGGATTGATTTATCTAAAATGGGTTAAAGCTTCCCTTTTAAAATATAGATTGGGTGTTTGTAGCTTATGCCATCCAGAAGCAGGGAATTTGTGAGAAGTCTTTGACTTATAAATTGATCTTGCTCTCTTTCTTTAAGTGATATCGAAATATCTCAGTCTTATATGCCCAAGCCCATTGATCAAGTTGCAAAAGAAGTTGGCCTGCTCCCTGATGAGGTGGAGCTCTACGGCCAAACTAAAGCCAAGGTTCATCTGTCAGCTCTGAAACGGCTGAAGAATCAGCCAGATGGCAAATACATTGTTGTTACTGGGTAGGTACTTCCTTAACTGAGGCATCACTTACATGGTGTCAAGGTGAAAAGAAATGTTATTAGCATGGCTTGTCATTATATTGTCTTTTGGTAAGGTGACTGTATGGGGTGGTCTGGGTTTTAGTAAATCACACCGTGAAAATCTAGTGGTTTGGGAAGTAGATTTATTTTTTTGTGGCAAATAGTGGGAATGTAGTTTAACATTTCTCTCCTGGAGATGAATTGTTTTGCTCTGCAGTTCAGGGTTATGAAGGACAGGCTGGGTCATAGTCAAAGTTCTAGTCTAGTCGCCTGCCTTCAACAGTAACTAGCAAATTGTTTCAGACAAAAGTCTTTGGCAGTTATGTGATAATTTGCCAATCTTGTTCCAGCTTCAAACTAATGAAGGCTAGCTGAAGTCTGAGCCAATCCAGAATTTGAGTTGGCATTAACTGCAATCACTGGGTGATTGTTCTATCCCTGTGTTTTGAGTTTCCCTCACTACAAGGGTTTCATTGTGCCTGTTCTGCTTTTTCACTGCAGGATAACTCCTACTCCCTTGGGAGAGGGGAAGAGCACCACTACTGTTGGTCTTGTTCAAGCCTTAGGAGCACACCTTCATCAGAATGTCTTTGCCTGTGTTCGGCAGCCTTCTCAGGGGCCAACCTTTGGTATAAAAGGTATGAACTCTTCTGTTGCTTACAGTTGGACTAATGGGGAAAGATGGCGTTCAGAGACTTTATTCTGCTGCATTGTAGTTTTACAGTTACAATTGCATTTCTTATAAGAACAACAAACCTTGGGTAAGTTCTTCACTGTTGTTTTCAAGTGCTGTGCTGGGATTTAAACTAAGCTGCTCAACAGTAGCTGCTGCCTTAAAGCCATTAAGCAAACACATGCAATACCACTCTGGGCTAGAGACCTTTATTTGCATGATTTGACTATTGTCTCTCTGTAGGTGGAGCTGCAGGTGGTGGCTATTGTCAAGTTATCCCCATGGAAGAGGTAATTCTTTATACAAAGCACATGCAGCTTGCAGACCTTGAAGAGATATGGCAGTCAGACAACTTAGGAAATCTTTTTTTTGTTTTTTGCCTGGTGAGGCACTCCCAAGAACTGGGTGCTTGATTTCAGCAAAGCTGTGGGGTTTTTTTAAAAAACATAACAAAACAAAAAAAACCCACCTTTGATTGTTTCAGAAAGGGTACGTGCATGGTCACGAAACTTCATAGAACTTGGAATTCCCAGTCCTTCTGTTCCCGCCCCTTCTCTACCTTTGAATTGCTGCATACCCTTGAGCAAAGTACATCCTGTGCCTCTTTTTCCCAGCACTGAAATGAAGATGATAATGACTTAATAAATTTTGGAAGCATATTAAGTAGTTCTGTCAGCAGCAGTGGTCACCAACTGTGAGCTATTTTGGTGCACTCGTGTTTTAGATTACTAACATGAAATGGGAAAAGGGAAGTTGGGAATCAGCAATGCCAGGACCTCAGCCTGTGGGGGACTGGCACTGCAGCGTATTTCTGACGTGACTTGGCAGCAAGTAAAATCCTGTGTCTGGGGGCAGGGAACCAAAAGGCACGTGTAGCACGTGCTCTCGTGTTTCTCTCAGCTCTCAAAGTAATTGCCTGTATAATTCTACCTTTGTCTTGTGCACTACGGATTGACACAGGGCAATTCTAGGAAGAAAAGCAGAAATGATCAAAAGGGCTGTTCATTCCAATTGATGCAGCAAGTCCATAACAGATAAAAATGTTAAGGAGGCAGAATATTGATTTAGTCAGGTGCCAAGAACACGTGTGAATGATAGATGTGACAGGAAAAATAATCTCCTCCTGTTTGGGAGAGTTAATAAGACGAGCCAAAATACTTGACTGTGTGCAGCAGTGAGAAACAGCCCCACTCTTGGAACCAAACTGCCTGAAAGGACTTTCTTTCAGTGTGACCCACATGGTATAAATACACATAGTTTTGTGGGGGTGTTTTAATCGATGCGTGTCTCATAAAATCGAAGTATCTGGAGTCACTAGTTACAGTAATGACCTTGAGATATCATTGGATATTTCTGCATGCAGCTTTCATCCTTGGAAAAGGTTAACAAGTGAAAAACTTTGGAGTTTGTACTGCAGAACCAAGGTAGTAATAATTGCTTCTTGTTGCATGTATGTAGAATGAGGCAACAATTAGCATTTCCTAATTAGGATTTATAATCAGTGTGTGACTAGCTCCATTCTGCTTTTAGCTATCTGGGTTTTAAGACCACAGTAGCAAGTGGTACTATAAGGTCTTCTGTCATATCACCTTTTCTAATGTCCCCTTTTCATCTTCCTCTTTTGCTGCTCTGCCACAGAGGAAAAGGATTACTTTAACCACACCTTTTACTCCCCTGTCGTAATGCAAGTTTGTCACATAAGCTATATATCCCAAGTCTTCTGTCAGCATAGCTACAGTACAGCCAGAGAACTCATGTAGACAAACCCACTCAAACTATCTTTTAATGAGATAGAACCAAGAAAACTACTAGCAGTGTCACGGTGTAGTACGTGGTCTACAAGTTCTGCCTACGATACCGTGTGTTTGAGTGGTTAGCTTATGCAGAGCTCTGTGCAACCACAGCTCTACTGCTAGCGCTACACAAGGTTGCTAGTTTCAGTTTAGCTCAGATATTTTTGTGGGAGCAGCGGCAGCTTCAGCTAATGTGTGTGTGAAACCTGTTGTGCAAATAATGAGAGTGGGTCAGAAGGAAGGTGAAGGAGGAGCAATGCAGATGTGTCATACCGTGGACTTCTTGGGTGTCAAAGCCTGTGAGAAATGTTCTCATGGGAAAAAAAAAAAAAACCAAACAACTTTTTATTTGGAAGCTTCATTCTAGAAGTTTGTAAAATGACATAAATGTGGGGGAGGCATTTTTCTGTTTTAGAGAAATTCTTTCCTCTCTTCACCATACTGCACTGAGCAATCTCTCCCCCTCCACCCTCACCCACTTTAACATTGCTATTAATACTTCTTTCCATCTGTCTACGATGAATTGAAATAAATGAAAATTGCAGCAGAATGAGGTAACTGATATGTTTTATGTCCTCTAGTTTAACCTTCACCTCACTGGTGACATCCATGCTATCACTGCAGCCAACAACCTGGTCGCTGCTGCTGTTGATGCACGTATGTTCCACGAGCTAACTCAGACTGACCAGGTATGATCCCTTCTTATGATGTATTTGGGCCCAGCCCACTTTGGCCAAGGTGTTTTGGGTGTGCCAGCGGTGCTAACTACCTACCTGTTTCATTCTGCAAGGCTCTCTACAACCGTTTGGTGCCTTCTGTCAATGGTGTTAGGAAGTTCTCAGACATTCAGATCCGAAGACTACAGGTAAGTTCACTGGTTTCACATTGGTTTCTGGTTCTGTTCCACTTATTCATCCTTTATTTAGGCAAAGTTAGGGTACAGAAACCATCCTGTTGTTCTGGAGGTCATTCTGCTGGCGTTTATTTTTTACATAAAATCTGCAGAAGTGTGGTAGCCCTTTGCACAGCACAGGCAAAAAACAGTGAGATGCAGCCTCAAGGGGAAGAATCATTGATGTAACACTCTTTATTGTAACACTCTTTATTGTATGCTGTATGAGTAACACAGTGGAAAGAGGTAAAGCGATTAGTGCCCTTTATTAGTAGTGTCAATTTGGTGTCCTTAATGCAGTTTAAGAAAGGACCAGGATCAGTCTGTGCCTTACATCCAGTTACAGTTAGAGATGAATAGTTTCCATGTGACAACTACGTAAATAATGCTACGCAAAAAAGGCAATTTATAAAATTCAGCAAAAAGAGAACATAGAGAATTTTTTGTCTTATCCAGATTGAGCAAGCAGGGAAAAATGGGGAAAAAAAAAACCTGTCCACTACATTGCCCACTATTCCTCTCCCCAAAAAAGAATTTCCAGTTAAATGAGTAGCACTGTCATTGAGTGGCAGTCCCTGAGCAGACCACAGCTCCTCTGATCCTCAAAAATTAGTATGAATTAGCATGTGTCCCTGACTTCTGCAGAAATAAGGATTAATAGAGGAATAGTTTTGCACTGGGCTTGGACATTCTGGCTAGGACAGCCTGGGGCCTGCTAATGTCATTCCAAGAACAAACCTGTTCGTACAATATTCAGGCTAGATCATTTGCCCATTTGGTGGTCAGGAGCAATAGTCAGACCACTTAGGAAGCTAAAACTCTGATTTATTAATTGGCTATAATGTCTCAACCATTAGAAAAAGTGTTTGCTTCCAGTGCTGAGCAAAAAAGCTATGTCATATTGCTTGGTGTTCGTGACAGACTGCTGAGGGAACTCTACCCTGACCACTCTTCTGGTTATTAAATGTCAAGATGTGAATGGGGTGCTAATATTCCAGAAAGAGGATTTTTTTTTATTTTTATTTATTTATTTTTCTAAATTACGTGCTTGAAGAGGAAGAGAACAGGCTTTCTTCTTCCTGCTGTTCTTCAGGACAAAAATACAACTTAGCTGTCTAGTTAATTAAAAAAAAGCTTGCTCGTTCATAAATCAACTCAATCGTTTTCCTCATTTCTAAGCTTGCACTTGTATTGCGCTTCTTGAGATAATTCTTCTCTCAATTAAGCAACTTGGCAAACTGCCCATCCTCTGAGTATGTTCAAGATCAGCTTTCTGGGATGCTGACAGCCTTGTGACTGAATTGTTTAATTCCTCCTTTGTGCTGCTTAACCAGCGTGCTGAAAGCAGTGTCTTTAAATACGTATGGCTGCGTGCAGTGACCCTAGGCAAACTAATGAGAAATGGATGTAAGCATGTGAGACTAATGATTAGAACAAGGCATGTACGGAGCTGCAGAGCTTTCTCTCTCCTACTCTTTCTGTAGATGTCTTGCACAAAGCTTGGTGACAGCCTGCCCTAATGAGCTCTGTTGTCTGCCTTGCTTTTTACTAGCTGGCCAGCAGCAAGCTCTGCTTCCAGGTACACACTAATATGGATCATCCTACGCTGTTGTGGGGTCTAGGAGAAGGGGCACCAAAAAAGGTAGCCCCTCCTTATTTCTGGATCTGCAGATGCTGCTGCCAAAGGCTTATTGCTGTAGTGAAAGGTTCATTTCTGTGAATCTCTTCATTGAACCTTTTTTTCTTTTGTTTGTCCTTCCCTCCCATAGAAATTGGGCATTAACAAAACTGATCCTACGGCTTTGACAAAGGAAGAAGTAAACTTATTTGTGAGACTGGACATTGACCCAGGCACCATAACATGGCAAAGAGGTACAAGAGCTATTAAATGAAAGAATTATTACGAAACAAAACGTGTCAAAAGAGAGGTTTGCAAGTGCAGCAGGAACTGTATTTCCTGGAAAAGAGGGCAGGGCTGGCCTCTACTTCCGAGTGTTTGGTGGGATAGATGCCTGCAACTGGGATCCCATTTCTAAAGGATCTGACGCAGGGCCTTGAATCTGCTCTGAATTCACAAAGATTAAGAATTCAATAATTGGTACAAGTTTGCGTTTCTGGATTTGTCACTCACCAAGAGAGTTGAGTTTGGCAACTGTAGCCAACAGCCTTTTTACCTGACTGAGAAAGTTCTGTGAGCAAGGAGAGGGTTCTGATCTGGGATTAAACTCAGTTTTAATTTGCCCACTTGTTCTGTTGGGGACTGACAGCAAATAAAGGCCAGATTTATAAAATGTTTTTAAAGATACTTGAATGTAAGATCAATCTCTGGTCTGACAGATGTAATATTTCACTAGCAAAAGAATTTTCAAATACGGATTTTTTTTTTTTTTCAGATTTAGACCCCAAGAGTATTGCTTTTTCTTCTTTTTATTAAAACATAATATAAAATACATTCTCCAAAATTTGCTTCATAACCTGTAATGGGGCTAAAATAATCGGTCTCATGGGAAATATTTTATAAAATATGTAGAATTTTTAAGCATATAGTAAGAAACAGCAAATTTAAGCCAGTATTTGATAGTTTGTACTTCCAAGGTAATTCAAGTTAATGGGACTGTGTGAAACTATTCTCACTAAATGGTAAATCTGACCGTTTTTATCACTTAACTTCTAAAGTGATAATTTTATTTCTTTTTGGCTGTAATAATTTCCTGATTTCATCTTGACTAATGATGGTGAAAAAGCAATTGGAATAATACTAGCAGCTCTGCTTTTTGGAGAGGCTTTGGACTTGTGGTTAATGCACACAGAGGGAGGTAGACTCCCTCTGGATGCAGTGCAGGGTCTGCATGTGACTGTGGATATCTTTGTTGCAGTTCAGTTTTTGGGGAAGAATCATGTTGAGTAGCACTTGCCATTCCTTAGGAGAGGATGGTGTCTCAAACTACCATCCTCTCTTCATAGGTGATCTAGCTGAGTGTTTGTAATAGGGCGTAGATGTGACTTATGACTTACAACATGACTTCTCATCTTTCTCTCTGCATTCCTCACAGTACTGGATACAAATGACAGGTTCCTCAGGAAAATCACTATTGGGCAATCTCCAACAGAAAAAGGCTTCACACGAACGGTACTTGTTCCCTTTTCTTGCATGTTTTAAAAAGTACTTTGAAAAATGTGGTCCTAAAGCAAGTTTCTGTAACTCCAGATATTTCCTTCTTTTACCAGTACTTTGTTAAAGAGAAAGCAGAAAGTCCCTTCAACCAAGCAGTTAAATTTGCTACCGGTGCCGTGTTCAGTTTTATTTGCTCCCTCCTTCCCTGTTCTTTCCTGAATGTTGGCTTCCCAAACTGGCATGACTCTGGCATTGTAACAGTGGTACACAAGTGCCCTCTATAAATGTGATGCATAGCCGTGGCTAATCTTCACCTCTGAAGATGCTTTGGGTGGGATATGTCTGGCCAAAACTAGACACAGTATCTGAGCTTGTTGTTTAAATTCATTATATAATCAATGGAGTAAAATAGGCAATCTGGGCTTTGAGTCCTCTCATCCTTTAAGTAACTGTCAAATTAATAGTTCAAATTAAATGTGCTCAGAAAAGCCTTTCTATTGACTTGAAATGTCCCTAGGGTGCTTAGCTTCAATGGAGGTGACTTGAAATGTCCCTAGGGTGCTTAGCTTCAATGGAGGTGTCTGTGTTGTGTCAGGTGAATTCTACCTTTCATTTCCTATAGAATTTGATATTAGGGGTTTTTGTCATTTACTGTACAGTTTAGTGATAGTCAGATGAGTTACTAAGCTCAGTATTCAAAAATACAATTTGTTAGTGTTAAGCGTTCTGACATGAATCACTAATGTATGTGCCAGGAGAGAGTCATGTAATACTGATGGAATAAGTAGATTTTACTTAATTTTGGAGAAGAAAATCCAGTTTAAAATGGCCAAATTAAATGAAATATGTTCTGAGATTGATGCTTTGGATTTCTTTTATATTTACACGTCAGTATGTTGTTGTTGTTATGATGGTGATGATTGGTCTTGTTTCAAGAATTTAATGGAGATAAGGATTGCTGCTAGAGAATCTTGATGAGTTCATGTTCTTTATTCATCTCTTGCAGGCTCAGTTTGACATCACGGTGAGCAGTGAAATCATGGCAGTTCTAGCGCTCTCTGATGGGTTGGATGATATGAAAAAGCGACTGGGCAGAATGGTAGTAGCTTCCAACAAGAGAGGAGAACCAGTTACAACAGATGACCTTGTAAGAGAGTCATTCAGTTCTTAAATGGCTTTTCCTATTCTGAAATTCCTTGGATTGAAAAGCATAGAGACAGTTCTGTACATAAAAGTCCTTAGCATATAGAAGATCAAAGATGAAGTCTTAGCCCCTGGAGTTAAATGAAGGTTTTTTTACTTTAGTGTTGCCAGCACCTTACCCAGAGAGTGTGTGTGTATGCAGGTGACCTGGATAGGGACAAAGGGTCCTGTGCGACGTGCTGTGTGTCAAGTTGAAGCCAGCACCATAGGAATCAATGGGAAATACACGGTGGCTTCTAGATAAAAAGCATATTTACAAATCAGAAGAACTCAAAATGCATCCTGCTGGCCATCCTGTTTCTCAGGCTCCCTAGAGTGAGGAAAACATTGAGCAGAAACAAAGCCTCGTGCAAATTTAATTACAGATGACGAAATATCTTATTCAGGGAGACTGCAAATGCTATAAAAGCTAAACCCTTTGCAAAAAGTGGAAGGTCTCCATAAGGCAGCCTTTGAGACACAAATTCCTTATTTCCACTGCATGAAATGCTGAATATAGTAGCACTGGTGATGTCTGTTACCGGTATGCAAAGCAGTCTTAAGCAGCAGTTGCAAGCTGCAGCACTGTCTTGCAGCTGTCCACACAGTAATTATTAGTACAGTTCTTGGCATGCTTCTGGAGCATGTCAGCTAGCATTCTCCCAAATGATTCTTCAGCGTAGTTTCAGGGAAATAGCCTGTGCCCCAAACACTTCTTCCAATAAATGCTTTGAAGATAGCAACCCTGTTTGGAGAAGGAAAGGGGAATTGAGCCCTGTATGTGAACTGTGCCCTGCCACTTGGCCTCAAGAGAGAGAACAGGCTCAGGACTGTTGGACTAGTCAGTAGAGGTACGATATTGGTGCTTACTGCTGTCCTGTATAGTAGCTTTTTCACAGCCTGCTTTGCAAAAGACAAGAGTATTACAAATTCATATGGTATGGTGTTAATGAGGTTTGTCTTGCATTTTCTGAATAAGCCTTTACAGTGAGACAGAAGAATCCACAGGGTGGGTATCCTGACCTGTGTTTTGTGCAAGGTCGGACACAGCATTAAGGCTTACCCAGCTCATGCTATCTTGCTGTGGGGTTTTGTTTCTGTTGTTTTTTCTTGTGTTTGGGTTGGTTGGGGTTTTTTTGTTTGTTTGTTTTACTTCCTCCCAGGATAAGCCTAAGAAACAGTAGATAAGCAATGTGGCCTGACTCTGGCCTTGCAGGAAAAGGGCTAGGCTGGGAACCATTTATCTGTAAGTGTCCTTATGTGAGGCGTTTGTTGGGAATGAGGGAGGGCATGTGCTGAAGTTCTGTAGGCAGCTTTGAGATTTTTCATTCCTACTGCTAGCGTGCTGACAGTTTAACCTTAGGTACCTAAGTTAAACCCTGTTCTGGAAAACAGGAGTCTCTCCTGCTGCTCATGAGCAACGGAGGCAGATGGTGCTTGGGTAGGGAGTTGCTTTGAGTTTTATGTAGAGTCCAAATGATAGAAGTCTTTCATCTCAAGAATTTTTTACTATTTTTAAAACATCTCATTAATTTGTCCATTGCAACTGCGGAATGGAGGATGGTATCATACCTTTCCAACAGGTTCTCTTGAATGTTACATGTTTGCACTGATGGCAGCCATTGGATTGCATCATTAGAACGGTGTTACATACTCCTCATGCAAGCAGAAACGTGATTGCAGAGACCAGACTGGCACAATAAGATCTCTGGGTCCTTCTGCTGGTGATATAACCAGTGATATAACCAATGTCATGGCTGTGTTACCAGGAAGCCCAAAGAAACTCGGAAGAAAGGTGGAATCAAAAACTGACTACAGGTTTTTAGAGATGGGATGTATTGAAGTGCCACTGAGTGACACAGGCCTGAAATGTTGTCATGGAAATCTTGCTCTGTAGTTTTCATTATTCTGGAGATGACTGAAGTTTAAAGCTTATCCATTAAATGTTAATAAGCCTTCATGTGGCAAGAATGAAACTAATGAAACAAAGCAGTGAATGTCTTTTTAAAAAAATCTTTCATATAATTGAGTGCTGCAATCCAATTGAAATTAAAAGGGAAGAAAAAGAAATCGTGGTTCAAGGTTCTCATAACGGTTGTGAACATTTGGCTCAGTATCCATGATAGCAATTCCAGTTTCTTTTGCAAGTGCTAAGTAATAGCCAGTTTGGTTTCTACTGGACTGTGTCAGTCACAAGGATGCCCAGACCCTCATTTTCTCTTCCTGAAGCAGATGTGGATGAAATCACAAGCTTTCACTTTAAAGCAAGCAGAATTGCAGCAGGGTAGATTGCTGCACCTCAGAGGAAACATGGGCTCCAGTGTTTGCCTTTCATGATGTCAGCCTGGTCTTGCTCATGAGCACAGAGTTTTACTTTAAAAGTTATTTCTGCATAAGGGACTTGGCCAGGATGTAGCAGCTTGTTACGACATTTTAAGGCTGGTATGTAGAGCCTAGCTGCTGAAATGAGGAAGGAAAAAAGTCCAAGACAAATCTACCTGTAAAATCCAAGAACACTGATGTATATGTAACTTCTTAGTGTGTTTACATACTGCAAAAGAAAGATAGTAGTGTTACAGTTGAGATATCAGGGTGATGAGCCTGGTCCAGTATTTCAACATATATAACTGACCTGAAAAAATCCCTGCTTTGTACCACTGAATGGGCTACAATAAACCATACGTACCTAAGGGTTGCTCTCTCGCTGCTATTGTTTATTAACCTTGCTGTAGCATTGAAACAGTGGTTGTTCTTTATACCTTCACTACAAAGTGTTGGCCAAACAAGGTCCCAACCAAGAGGCTGCACCCCGCAGAAATTACAGATCCTCTTACAAGGATGTAAAGGTCATTATTCTGCCTTGCCCTGACTGGAGTTAATTATATCTAGAGCAACTGCTGGCGCTGGTCCTGAAAGCTCACCAGGACAAAAGCAGAGCTTGACACTGCGTGGGAACTCTGTCAAGGTCTCTACATCTGGAAACTGATTGCCCTTTTTTCCTTTTAGGGAGTGACTGGTGCTCTAGCTGTCTTGATGAAAGATGCTGTCAAACCAAACCTCATGCAGACACTAGAGGTGAGCACAGATGATTTGCTGTATATGTGTGTGTTCTCAGAGCCAAGAAGCAACCGGTTTAGTCATTCATCACAATCAGCGTGGGCTTACTTAGCTTAGAGTTGGAGGTTTACTGTGGTAAACCTAAGGTTCAGGGGTAGGGAAGAAGTGTAGCTTCTTTCCAGGTCTGCCATTGGCATGTGGGATGACCCTGAGGAGATGCACTAAACTTTGCTGTGTTTATGTTTTGTGGTCTTTAATGCCAGGAAGTGTTTTGGGAATCTAAATGGTGTGGATGCAGGAGAATGGCAGAGTTGCTGGGATTCAGCCATCCTTTCCCTAAGCAGATTAATACCTCCACTTATACAGATTATTATAATCCTGTTTGCCCTGTAGTCCTTATTACTGATAAAAAATGTTTGATCAGAAGGCTTTAAGATCTGTCTTCTAAAAGTGTATTTCTTTATCTTCAGGTACTGTAGTACTTAGCTCCTGAAATGCTGCAGATTTGCTAAATTTTACCCTCTGATTTCTCTTTCTCTCTCTCTCCCCCCCCCCCCCCCCCCCCCCTTTTTAGGGAACACCAGTGTTTGTTCATGCTGGACCTTTTGCCAATATTGCACATGGGAATTCTTCAGTGTTGGCAGACAAAATAGCACTAAAGCTTGTGGGTAAAGAGGGTTTTGTTGGTAAGTGTATGGGGTGTCATCTTGTTTCCTTTTTGTTTTGCAGGGAGGGATCTGCCTTTTTTTTATCATGACTATCTTTGGTTTTTTTGTCTTGGAAGAAGCTTCTGATTTATGTGAACAGAGCATGATTTCTCCACCCAGCAACCTCTCACAAGCTTCTTTTCTTTTAATTCCTACTCTAGTTACAGAAGCAGGATTTGGTGCAGATATAGGCATGGAGAAGTTCTTTAATATTAAGTGCCGCTATTCTGGTCTCCGGCCTCATGTGGTGGTGTTGGTTGCTACTGTCCGAGCTCTGAAAATGCATGGAGGAGGGCCTGCAGTAAGTACTAGGCAAGGTTTTCTTAGGCCTGAGGGGCTGTTACTGTTGTTCTGATCCAGTCACTTAAAGCCCTCTAGGGTTTGATCTACTTGTAAGAGTCTTGAGATTTGCAGTTGTAAAAGGAATCCACATGTCCTGGTTGCTTGTAAGCTGCTTCATTGTAGTATGTTACAGGTCCATACCTGCTTGTTTTATTGTCCTAATGAAGTGCTTGTGTGCTGGGGCATTTGTGATATTACCACAGTCAGTCGTTTGTTGTATTGTGAGCACATCTTGCAGTATTTTTTTTCTTCTAAGAAAAAAAATGAAAAAGGATCAGCCTGGAGTAGAATGTTATATCTTGACACCATTTAATAAGAATCAAGCACGAATTGCTGTCATGGATAAAAATCTTACAGGGTTCCATATTTTTTTCTTGTTTTCCTTTTTTTCCCCAGGTCACTGCTGGGGTACCTTTACCGAAGGAGTACATGGAAGAGGTAACCTTCTTTAGCTGTTGTGACAGTTGACCGACTAACTGCGGTCACGACACGATACTGTCATGCAGTGCACGCCTGGATAGCTAGTGTGTGTCATTTCTTTAGCCGCCAGGGAAATGCTTCCTCATACAAGCTGTAATGTTCTTTTTTTTTTCTTTTATTTTTTCTTTTCTGATGTTACTTTGGCTCTGCCTTTTCAAGCATTTATTGTACTTGACCTAGCCAATATTCTCAGAGCCTTTTCGTTTCTCCTGAGCTCATGCAATTGTCTGTGTGCTCAATTTTTTATAGTAATATCTACTCTGTGTCCCCTGACCCTCTCAGTATGGAGTAATTACTTGGCTGAAATATTGTCTCTGAAAATATTCAGAGTGCCTTTCTAATTACTCTCTTCTTAGCAGCATCAGTTTCTGTTTTTATATCCCCCCCCCCCCCCAGCCCCCATTGCAAGCAGAGAGGAAAGTGAACTAAAGTCTCAGCTTCTGTCCTTGTGCCTTGAATGGCTTTGTACAGTTGGATAATTGGTCTGGCTCTCTTTACATTGCTGCAGCTTTTTCACTTGTGGAGCTTCTGTATGGATTATCCTTTGCATAGGAAGGGATGAAATGTCTGGATTTCCATGAATAGTCTCTGATGCTGCAAAATGTAAATATGTGTAAACCAAAAGCTGTTGCCACAGACTTCAAACAAGTGTCATGAAATTCACTGCTAATGATATGTAATACATAAAGAGGAGTGTATCAGAGAGGAAAATGAGGCTTTACTGTGGGGAGTTAATGAGCACGGGTATTAACTTACTAAGAATAACAAAAAAAGATAAAAAGTGATTTCTCTTACCTTGGCTTGGCAGCTGAAACCAGTGATCATTAGAAGTAGTCATTCCTTTTTGTGTCTTCCATCCAAGAGCACGCACTGGTGTGGACTGCTCAGAAGGCAGCATGGGGGATTTGCCTTTGTGGTTTCATTCCCATTTTGACATTTTTGTCGTTAGCTGTGGACTTAGTGGATTTGGAACAGAAGTTTCACTGCCTCTCATAAAATGTGCTTCCTGCTTGCTGTCTTCTTTACAGAATCTTCAACTGTTGGCAAAAGGCTGTAGTAACCTGAACAAGCAAATCCAAAATGCACGGCTGTTTGGTGTCCCAGTAGTCGTGGCTGTCAATGCTTTCAAGTAAGTGAGCTGGGACATGGAAGTGATGCATGGGAATAAAATTGTGGCACTTTATATGCTATGTTGAACACAAACTCTTGTTTTCAGTACTGTTGATGTGTTGATGGCAGCATTTTGCATTGTCAGAAGATGCAGAATAAATAGGGGAGCTCTGCTTAGTCATTTCCAATGCATTGCTTAGTTTAAATTAGCTTAGGATCAGTGACTATTATCTGCCATCATTTACACCCTGACTGGCCAAATTACTGTGGACAAAAGGTGCCTGTGACGATGTGGAATCTGAGCTCATAATAGATGGTGAGGTGCCTGTGCTGTCAACCACGCTGTGTTCAGCGGTCTGCTGTATGGAATAATTATGGCCTGCTAAGAAGCATTTTGGGCTCTGCACGTTGTACTGCACAGGAAAGAGAATCTGTGTGTGGCCTTTTTATGCAAGCAGAAGGGCTTTGAACTGGTGTGTTAAAGCTGATGCTAATTGAAGCGGAGTAGCCAGCTAAGGATTATTCATCTGAAGTAAATGCATATTAGCTGATTTAGAGAAATAATGGGGTTTAGCTTGTTGTGTGCGCATGATATAGCACAGCTTAGCATCTCTAAATCAGCAATACTAATGCCTTTTTGAGTTTGCTCCTGAAAACAGGAGTTGCATTGCCGATACAGGACAGAAATGGCAGAAAGTCTGGAATGCAGCTCTGTCAGTGCTCATGGGTTTCTGCATGTAGTTCCAGACCTACCCGTTGCTGTGTGTTCCTCTGTTGAGTAGCCTCCTTCACCATGGCAGATAGCCCTTCAGCTGTGATTTCTTTGGACAGCTTTTGGATCTTGTCAACAAGAGTGAAAAATAGTTAGAACAAACGCTTAACTGCGTGCGCATTCTGGTACAAACGCACGGACTTTTCTCCTGACAGAACAGATACAAAGGCTGAACTGGCCCTTGTAGTACAACTGGCAAGGGAAGCGGGAGCGTTCGATGCTGTGGAGTGCACTCACTGGGCGGAGGGAGGTAAAGGAGCGGTTGCACTGGCCCAAGCTGTTCAGAGAGCATCGCAGACACCCAGCAACTTCAGGTTCCTCTATAATGTGGAGGTGAGAACTTGCAGTATTACAGAGGTGCTTTGTTCCTAAGGTGGAGATCTGTTGGTTTCACTAGCTTAAGTTGATGAAGGCTGTCTGAAAGGCTGCTCTGAAAAACTGAGAAATTTGGTTTTGGAACATAACATTTATTCCACCAGTCTCAAAGACCTAGTTAGTCAGTTCTTGTTGTTTTGACTGCCCAGTGAAATATTGTTTACTTTTGATACCGAAAGATGCTGCTGTGACTCTGCTAGAGGTGACAAACAGGTTTCTGCTATGGCAGCCATGTTCCAGGATAGGGCTGAGTTTAGTTCAAGAACTAAACATTCCTGTCAGAGCATGGACTGGAACAAGCCTGACCAAACCTGTTTGTTATCTTATCACAGAGCTTCTGGGTGCACTTGTTGCTCAGGATGGGAATCTGTACAACAGGCTATGGAACAGAATTTGTCCATTTTTAACTTTTTTTTTCCTCTACAAGTAAGGCTTATGGAGTCACACTACTGTTTGGGGTGGAAGAGAGAGTGTGTGTGTGTGTGTGTGTTTTTAATGAGTTAAGCAAATTTGAGAGATGACTTGGAGGTAATGAAGTCACTGTTAGTTCCCAGGTTATGGCCTGAATCCTCCTTTAGTAGCCAGCACTTATTCAAGAACCTAATTGAGGTACAGAGCTATGTCATTATATCTGTTTTAGCTCCTTAACAGATGCTTTCAATTTTTCTTTAACCTGTTTTATTTGTGCTTTTATTTAACCATTAACTTGTATTCCTTCAAATCAGTTTTGTCTGCTTTTTGACTTAGGCTTGAGAGAGAATAAAGATGCTGGTCTTGCAGTGGGGGTAATTACAAAAAATACTGTTGTGTATCTTTTTGTTTCTGACTGTAGTAAACTAGTTTTGCCCTCTTACCAAGAGAAACAACTGTAACAAGATAAATGAAATGTGTATTGAAAACCCTCAAATTACTGTATAGCTTTGTCCTACAGCAAATGGGAATAGCTCTTTTATCTGCAGATGGGCGCAGCACAACACGTATGGAGGATTGTGAAGCTGCTGTGATGTTATGGCTCGTTGTAGTTTGGTCACACTGACTTGCCTGTCCTTTTTTTTTTTTTCTTCCCCCCCCAGCTCCCTGTAATAGATAAGATCAGACTTATTGCACAGCAGATCTATGGGGCAAGTGACATTGAGCTACTTCCAGAAGCACAGGAGAAAGTCGCCTTGTACACTAAGCAAGTGAGTTTTCCTGACATCAGAGGTGCTTTTCACTTAAAATGTTCATATTGAACAGTGGTGTTGAAACTGTATGTGAAGGGAATCATCACTCAAATCACGTTCTTGTCCAGGACCCATTGGATGCTGCTATGGCAGAGGAGGTCGTATGGGGAGGGAGAAACTGGCCCTGGCTTCTTGTAGAGAAGACGGAATTCATCTGGCCCAGTAGCACATCTATGATAGTGTATGGGGAGAAAAGAGCAGGAGGATTCAGTGATCTTTCAGTTTTTGAGCCCATACGGATTTTTGGCAGTTGCGATTATGTTGGGCAAAGAGTTCCACAGGTGATACAGTATTGTGGAAAAATACGTCTACTCTTACAAGTTTTGAACCTGGCATCTGGTTGTTGAATTAGATGCTTTATGATTGTTGTGTTGCTTTTACTCTTCTCTAGCGTGATGTTCTTGTGAATTTACCTCCTTCTGCATTAATGAAGGTCTGTTACAGAGCTTTGAAGACAAATGTGAGAACTAGCCATTCTTGTTTACAGTGTGCTCAAATAATTTTGCTTTTGCAGTCCATTTACTACTGACATACATAGTTTCTCGCTTTCATCTTTCTTGTATATTCCTTTACAAGCCTATCAAAATACCATAGCCATGTAATTGCTACTTCCTCACAACCTGCAATTATAGTGATCAAACATTTCTAATTAACTGACCTCGCCAGAACAAGAACTTTAGTTCTGAGCTGTTTAAATTAACATTTTGGGAAGAGAGTAGAAAGTAAGTTAGCTATCACAGTTGTATATCTAACACTTCCATACCATTAATTTTTTCCTCAGCTGGATGTGCTGGGGGTCATGGTCGTTCTTTCTTAATACATAGCAGGGGGCAGGGACAGACTTTGAAAAAGAAGGAACAGAGATGCAGAATAGTCAACAGATCTGACAGGCTGTGGATGAAGCAGTTGGTGAGGAGTAAAATGTCCTGATAAAGTGTCCGATGTCTGCAGAGAATGGTAGAATAGAGCAACTGCATTTTGTGTATGGGAAAAGTGACTGGTTTTTCACTTATCTCCTCTTTCTCTCTCTCTTTTATTGCCTTTCCCAGGGATTTGGAAACCTGCCAATCTGCATGGCTAAAACTCACTTATCATTGTCTCATGACCCTGAACAAAAAGGAGCACCTACAGGTTTCATTCTGCCAATCCGAGACATTCGGGCCAGTGTTGGTGCTGGATTCCTGTATCCACTAGTAGGAACGGTACGTGATTGAGTGAAGCCATCAACTGTGGGGCGAGGAAAAAACTTTGTGTGCATTCCAGTAAGCAGTTACAAAAGGTATCTTAAATTAGGAGAATCCTTGTCACTTACAGTTGGTGTTTTAACAGTCCACTGTATTAGATGCCCTTAATAGTTAATGTTTCAGCGATTGGAAGGAAGCTAAAATAGACCATCTGAATACTTAGCAAGCCTCCCAGGTCCCACCTCCCTGTCCTCCTGGATTTTGAGGAAAGGGTGACCTCTGTAGCTAATGAATTCTGGGAACTGCGGTCTGGTAGAGGGGATGGGAGAAATCCTCAGCCCATCTAATTGCTGTTGTGACTTTGCATTCCTGATGAAAGCACTCTGCGGTATTGCAAGTGAAGTCTATGTACGCCTGCAGATCAGGGTAGAACAGGACAACTCCTCCAAAGCTTACAAAGCAAACTTTTGATGAGACACCTCCAAAGTGAAGCTGACCTGTACTGTTAATACTTGTCAATCCCCTCTCCCATTTGGTTCTCATGGTTTTACTGACCATCTGTTCGCTGTTCGGCCTGCATCAGTTCCAACAATTCATTTCACTATGCCCTTGAGTTTTTTGTTTCTGTTCTTTGACATGATTGGCATAGTGTCAGCTGAGAGGACAGAGAATAGCTACGATGGAAACAGGATCCTGGAGTAGCTTTGATATGAATTGCCTGGCAGAAAGAGGAGCTACCTGCAAAATGAACTAACAGGGTTGCATCCAAAGAAAGAATGTTGGGATGAAAGGATCCACTGGAAATCTTATCTGGGGAGTCTCTTCTGGGTGAATGTTAAGTGACTTGTTAGATTATTTTAGCGAATGGAGCAGTTGGAACAAGCAGCTCTGTCTCTTTCTTATTTTTTTGGGCCTGAACCTTTTTCTGAAGTCTTCATGACAATGTGTTTGTGTTAGCAAGTTTTCAAAAGCATTAGGGGTGCATGGCTCAGGTGAGGAAATACACTGATTTAAGAGTTGGATCCTTTCTTCCTTCAAATGCTAGCTACAGCCAAATATTGGATATCTTTTCATTCTTTAAAACAAAAACAAAAAAACCCCAGAAATAGGTAAGGGTTTCCAGATTACCCAACATAAATAAAATAACCACATCCTGGTTAAAGTCTGGCTCATCCATCTTTTTAAAGAGTAATGTGTGTTTTGGCATAAAATGAAAAGATAGCACGCTTGTTCCTTTTATTAATGGCCTTTTTTGCAAGCCAAGATTTAATCCAAACAATGCTTATTTTAAAAAAATAAATCACTGGAGAAGGAAAGGGTGCACAGTATTAATAAGCTACACAAGAGAAAGATGTTTTCATACATGTAAACTAATATTTTGGCTCTTTCTGCTGTCTTCAGTTTCTGTGAAGCTGGACTCTTCCCTTTCTGCTCCCTTCCCATATTCCTAATGTTTTCTTGAACATACAGTAAATCATGATGTTAATTCTGTCCGGATTACCAGTAAGTCTTCTGGGTAGGGATGTGAAGATCACTCTTCTGTGGTGTCTGCAAAGCCAGGGAAGGGATGTCCTTTTGAGAAGCAATTCAGGACATTTTGAATCAGATCACTATTTTAAACCCATTCAGCAGGAGGTGTGTTAGCCTCAGAATAAACTTTTGGCAGCAGTCACTGAACTGTGAGCTGAAAATGGCGAAAATATGTAGCTCTGTGCAGAAGCTTCTATGAGAAATTTGAGGTGAAATTAATCACCAGTGCATGTGTATTCTTGTTATCTGAAGCTAATCACAAAGGTATGTCACATTTACTTTTTCCTCAGCTTCTGAGTTTTGGGGTTTTCCCTTTCTGCCTCAAAGTTGAAGCTGTTATACTTTAATGAAATACTTTGAGGTTTTACAGGAAACATAATTTCAAAGATTATCTAGATTTAACTTTGAGCATGAAAGATAATGAAAGTGAAATAAACCGTTGGACTCAAATTGGTTGGGTTTCTTTTCTGGTGCTGCTGATGAATTGAAAACAAATTATTCAGCTCTGGGGTTTTTTTAGTTCCTAAACAGCGTTTTTTCAGAAGTTCCACAAGTGCAATAAATAATACATTCCTAGTTGGTATTGGTTTTATTTAATATCTTGTAAGGGGATTGATGATATCCATGTGGTCTAAGTTTTTAATGTAAGTAAATAGTGTGAATTGCCCTGTGTTCCTTTTTCAGCACATGTGGTATTGAAGGAGAGAGGAGGATAATGGAGGAAAAGTTCATTTGTTCAGCTCTGAAAATAACTGAGTGCATTAAGCCACTGTAGACACTTGTGCAGAAAATTACTAGCCTGGATGGAAATTATTCTGTACTGCATAGAAAGTCAGGGTTGAAGCAGACTGCCTTTGAGTAGTAGAAGGCAGAGTAGCCACTGTGAGCTGCCCTGTGGGTAGGAAGGAGGAAAATTGACCGTTTCTTTCAAAATAGAAATAGGGTCGCTGCTGTGGCCCTCTGAATCTGTAGAGATCTGCAAAGCTGCATGATTCTTCAGTGATGTGTAAATCAATAGGAAGTTCCTTGCTCTGCGTGACCAGAGACTGGCAGTGACTCTGGTGAGAACAGGAAAACCCTTCCAAGCACTTCGGATCTCTTAATAGCTGGGCTCCTGAGACCAAATACTCTTAAACACAAAGACAAGGAATGAGGATCTTCTCTGTAGCCTCTGTATTCTCTGGGAAAGCAGCAGCTCTGACAAAAAGCTAGCGCGGTCGTAGAATTCATTACAAAGACTAGACTTGAAGTGATTTTTACCTCCGCATAAGCCATGCAAGACCTGCAGTGGTACGTACGTGTGGGACTGGTGTTCGTACTCGTGAACAGCTTAGGGAAATGGAGTGGGACTCCAAAAACTCCCCGAACAGTTTTGGGAACTGCAGAAAATGCCTAACTGATAGAACTTTGCCTCCTTGCTGCTTAGCTTATTATCAAAAGGAGGATTGGGAGGTAATTTGATTAGTGTGCAAAATGCTTGCTCAGGGAGAAAATACGAGGTTGCCAAAGAGATCTTTAATCTAATGGAGACAGGCATAACAATACTGATTGTGAAAGCTGAGGCCAGATGATGCAGATAGGAAATGAGACCTTGAATTTTTATTTATGGGGTGAAGGACCACTGGCACAAACTACCAAGCATGGTCATGAGTTGCCCACCTTTGTAGAGCATCCATGTTAGCCTGCATGTGCTGCTGGGCTAAACGCCATCAGCTGCGTTAGTAAATCCGGCCAAGTGTAGTGCCTGCTGGCCTTGTGTTCTGCAGCTCTGGAAGTGGGTGCTCAGCAGTAGGACAACTGGAGAGGACTGGCCTGAGGCAGGCATAGTGCTGGCAGCTGTTTTGCTTCAGTTCTGCCACTGCACAGCCCTCCCGACTTGCATGCCTCAGAAATGCTCCAGTCAGGAGAACTGACCTCTATTTAAGCTTTATCCCATTTAAAAACACAACAAAAAAACCCAAACCACCAAACTATTTGAGCTTTCTTCTCAACAATAATTATTCCTAATTATTTAACACTTCTAGTTCTAGACTCTTAAAGAAAATTGCAATCAACTGAAGCTTTACAGTCGGCAAAGTTGTATTAAAACATGTATCCTCATTTTAATAACCAGGAAACTGCCACAAGTAATTACTGTCTCACCACAGCAAAGTCCATGAACACTCACCTAACAGTTAACAGGTCAGCTGGATATTTAAGCACTTTGCCAAATCTTGGGCTCAGTCACTGGTGGAGGCAGAAGCCAAGCTAAATCCTCATCATAAAAAAAACCCAAAAACCAAAAAAAACCCCACCCAAACCAAAAAAACCCCAAACCCCAGATCTGTCTACAGAGCCAGGAGTTCCTCATTTTCACGATACGTGACCATCATCCAACTAGTACGTAGGTGTGCAAGGAGCTGCATCGGCTGTTGCCATCGTAGTCTTCAGCAGTGATTTAGTATTCTATCTTCTGCGCAAAAATATGCTGCTTCCATTTCAACATTTTATGTTTTGTTGTCCAGATGAGCACAATGCCAGGACTTCCTACAAGACCCTGTTTCTATGATATAGACTTGGACACAGTGTCAGGAGAAGTAAATGGGCTTTTTTGAAAGGAACTATTAACCAAAGGTAGGTGCTTTCTTTTGATGACTTTCAATATTTTGGCTTTATTTCTCATCTTGAGATAATGGAGTTAAGCCAATCTCATATTATGCCATATGTTTCCAAATGACATTTGATTATAATTCAGCCTGAAAGTTGCCTGCAGTACTATATAATAGTAATTAAATTTATTTTTCTTTTTAGCTCCCAGAAGAACACCTGATGAGTCATGTAAACGGAATTATGGCCTTATTTTTTTTTTTAAGTCAAAACAAGATATGACTGAGAAGATAGTGCAAGTGACTGGGAGGAGTGCTAAAGAATCAACCACTTACTTTTAATCTGTAATAATTTTTAAACTGCTGTGTTCCAAGCTAGTTGAAACTAAGTATATAAAGCATACTTCCTGTACAATCATCGTGCTTCATAATTGTAGCTGAAGCAGAATACAGAAGCTTGGGTTTAGTGACCTCTTTTGATTCATTGACATGATTTAATAATTAAAAATCTTAAAGCTGGAGCTATTTGAAACAGTCTTGAGACTTAATTGTTTTAACCATAGGGGCTTTGTAACATATATTATCTCTGAAAGTCGTGTACACTGCATATTTCTAATTGCCATAGTGAATTCCATATTCCATTTCTTGCACTATGGGAGAAACTGCTGTGCCCTGACACTGCACCGACATCATTTAGAAGAGGAAACAAGGAGGAATACCCTTTGCCTCTCATCTCTCCAGAAGTGCTTACCCTGGCTTCTGCTGTGAATTATTCCTGCAGACACCTGAGCCACATCAAATTTCCCTTTTAGAAAGCCCAGCTGTGACTTCTGTTAATGGAAATTGAACCTCTGACTATCAGATCTGTAGGGACTGGATCTCTGGCCCAGTATCTGTGGCTTCTACAAAATGGGTCTTTGGAACTGTTTTATGCTCAACTCTAATATAAGTACAGTTACACTGTTGACGAGCCTTATTTCCTAAGGTACCTGTTTGGTGAACAGAGACAACGTGAGTAGTGTTCAAGCCAACAGGCCAAAAATCATTTTATAACATAAAAATATCATTGCTGCCCATTTTTTAACTAATACAAATAAACTGGTAAATACTTCAAGTGCTTTTTGGATTTTAATATATGCGCTGAGATTACTGAAGTAGGACTTATTTCTGTGATTAACTGTACACAGCAGCACTCCTTGTATTGACAAGTAGGAGTGATTATTGCAGTAATAAGTTGCCTGCAATGCACCACTGTGTGTGGTTTAATCTCGTTTCCTTTCCTAGATGATGTGTGTCATCTATAGGAAATAAACTACCTGAATTATTCCATGAATTTGAGATACTTGTAGTTGACTGCAAAAGATCTGAATTAAGACTTGCAAGGCCCATCTGCTTGCATCAGAACTGAATCTAAAAACATTCCGACTTTGGTGAGATCTGGGAGAAACAGGATGTAGGTGTGCACCAATGTAAGGGTGCAGCTGTAGTACACAGATACTGTGTGTGTGTATATATATATATGGAGAGATCTATATTTCTCAAGTTATTCAGGAGGGGAGAATAATTATATAAAAACTACCTGGTTGGCACAGAAGCAGACAGAATAGATTAAATCATCATAAGAGCATTTGAGATGCATTCACAGCCTCCTAAAATTTTGCTTTCGATGGTGTTTGCCGAGGAGTTACTGGCAGCCAGGTTTGCCAGCGTGCCCACAGGCCCCGGGCAGGGGCAGAAGGGCTGTTTCCAGTTGCTGCCCCAGACCCCGCGCCGGGCTGAAAGCGCCTCTTCACCTGCGGCACCTCGGCCGAGCCTGCCCTGGAAGCGGGTTGCCAGAGCTGACGCTGCCAAGTCTGCTGTCAGCTCCTACATTTAATCTTCCCTGCTACACTGCTTTCCTGCGAGTGCTCTGTGTTCCACCTTCATTTTATGCTTATGAAAGATGGGATAAGTGCAAATTTATGCTAAGATTAGCCTCCTTTTAGTTTAGCATGAGATCATAGACATGTGCTTGAGAGAGGTGGTTCAAGAGGTTGCTAGTCCACCTCCTGCAGTAAGGCAAAGCAGTGGCTCAGGCTTGCAACTGCTGAAGGGTTTGCTACGCACTGGGAGACTGGTGACAGCAAAGCGTAAGGGCCAAAAAATACCCACAAACACCTCTAGAGGTGACTGGGGAATGCTTTTCTACCCGGCACTTTAAATCTAGTGGGATGTGAGCTTTCCAGTGTCCCTACTCTAGGTCTTGCAGGCCCAGTGTGTAACTAGATTGTTTTTTTCTTGACTCTCTCCTTTGCAACTGAGTATGCTGGCTAGTTCTTGCCCTATCAAATAGGGCACAAAGCACACTTAATCTCTTCTAACTAAATATTGGAAGGTTGTCTTCTCTTCCTGTTGCCTAGAGAAAAAACTAATTACGTACAAATTTGTTCTCTGTGGGCTATTTGTGGGCCCAGAGCCCTTAGCTGGTGTTATGGGCATCCGTTCCCCCAGCTGTGCTGTAATGAGAGTCCTGCATCATGTCATGTAAGAAATAAAACAGATTTGTTTGTTTGTTTGTTTTGCCTAGCAATAGGGACAAAAGAAAAAGGAGAAAGCGTTGCTTGGCTGGCTTGCTGCACATCACCAGCACTTCAGCGGGGGCCCAGCCACGAGTGGGGCCAGGATCTTTTTTTCAAGTTATCAATCTCCTGACCAGATCCTCTGCTTACCACAGACCCTGTTAGTTATTTCCCTTGCGCCACAGCCCTTGGCGCTACGGGGAGCGGCAGGAATAATTGAATTCCATGCGAGGTGTTTCTGAATGGGATTGATGAGAACCTGCCTCCTCCACGCCACCCCCGAGGCAGCGCAGGCACGTCGGCCATCCTCCCTACCGCTGCCGGCGTTCCTGCCTCCCACCGCAACGCGGGAAAACCTCCTCGTGCCCAGGGTCCTTGCTTGGCTTCAATGCAGAAGTGGATCATAATTAGAACCCACCGCGCAGCCCGGGGAGAGAAGCTGTTTCCAAATGAAGATTATTATCCTGAGTGAACTTGGGCAAACGTTTTTAAAAAGGCAATTCCTTGTGGTTGCTTGATCCACGTTTCTGCCTTACTGGCTGAAATTTCAGCCAAAAAACCCTATTTTGTACCTTCTTTTCCATGAAGAAGGGAGGGAGGGGAAGGCCATGTGTTTTTTTCTAAGGCTGGCCTACACTGGAAGCCACTTGCAGGTTCAAAGTGTGCCGCTTCGCCTGGTTTCTTATGTGCAAACATGCTGTGAAGTAGTTCACGTCCTTAAAACATTTGTGGGCGTCAGTCAGCTCCCCGTGGAGCTGAATGGGGAGATTAAGGCATCTCGAACTGTAGTTTCGTGTAGTTCATCAGCTGCACTTGGTAGTTCTCTTTCTGGAGGCCCTACCAGCAATCATAACAGCTGGAGACACAATTTTTTTTTTAAATCAGATCTCAGCTGCTTTGGAGAAAAAAGGCTCATATGAAAGAGGCAGTTCCTCTGGTATTTTGGGCAAAGATTAGTTTAAACCCAAGAACTGGCTGTCCTTACCACCGCCACAGTGCGTGCTTAAAGCTGCAAAGGTTTCAGGTGCAAGAGAAAAGCAGTTGCCGACAGCGAGACCCTCTTCCTTCCCACGTAGCCAAACGCTGGATCCGCCAGCAGTCCCTGCCTCCCGGGAATGCTGCCGCCGGGATCCACGTTGAAAGCTACAGCTCAGTCCCTAGGAAAACCTTTGCCTTGTGTGCGGTTTGCGTGTCTGCCGTGCACAACCCGGGAGGGGCAGGAAGGCTGCTCTGCGTGAGGGAGAGGGATGGTGCCCCACAAAAAGGGGGGTGCTATCCCATAAGAGGCGCGCTACCTGGCAAAAAGAAAGGGCTGCTGATCTGCACCCGGGGAGAGATGCTTTCCTGTAGGAGCAGGGATGCCGGCCCGGCGTCCCGGAGCCCCCTCCCCACCCCACACTATCCGGAGGCTTCGAGCCGGTGCCCGCAGAGCCGCCCCGGGGGCGGGCCGGGGGCTGGCGGCGGGCCGGCTCGGCGGGGGGCGGGGGGCTGCCGGTAGCGCCCTCCCCGCCGGCCCGGGGGGGGGCGCGGCTGCGGCGGGAGGCGGTGGCAGCGCAGCCGCGCGGAGCGGCGCGGAGCGGCGCGGGCCGGGCCGCAGGTGAGGGCGCGGGGCAGGGCGGCGGGGACGGGCAGCGCCTCGGAGGGGTCCGCGGGGGAGGCGACACGCGTGGGGGTCCGGGGTCGGCCTCTGCAGCAGCGGTCGCTGCCCGAGGAGCTCCCCCCGCCCTGCATCCTCCGGCAGAGGTTCGGCTTTCGCGGGGGGGGGGGTCCCTTCGCCCGGGGCGGCGGTGCCGGGCGGCTCCTGCTCCCGCTGGCGGCACCCGCGAACGCCCCCAAAACTTCCCGGGCTGCGGAGGCAGCGGCGGGCGGCGGGGCCGGGCTCCGGGCGCCGCTCGGGGCACCGGCAGCTCCGGCTTCTCCCTCTCACACACGTCTCTGTCAGCTTAGCTCATTTTCCGCTTAAAAAAAATTAAAATTTAAAAAATAAATAAATCAATTAAAACCCCAAATCTGCTCCGCGGGGGAACGCACCCCTCCAGAGCCCCCGTTTTAATCATCTTACTACTTAAAAGCAGAGCACGGAATACTGTGGGAAGGATTGCCGGGAGTCCCTGAGCCGGTCCCAGAGAAGTTGGTCTCTTTGCACTGACGTGCTTTTGCCTCTCTATATCAAAAAATGTTCTGATGGCGCTTTGAGGCAGTGCTTTTTTTTTTTTTTTTTTTTTTAAATGGTGACATGTATCTTACAATATCATATATTTGATGAACACACGCAGTGTTAATTGAGGTTGCTATGGAAGGCATGCACGTAGTATAAATAAGCTCCCTTCTTGCCATGTGATTTCGCTTTTGTATTCCAAAGCCTCCTTTTTGTATTCTGTGTTTTTGCATATTGTCATATGGTGCATTAAAGATAAAAATATCTGCTGTCTCAGGGTGTAATTTCCCTAGCTGGAGCTATGAGTGCATATGGAGCAGTGGGGGAAAGATTTAGCTAACCGTAGGAGAAGGAAATGTATGCGTGTGTGTGCGTAATATGTATTTGCCATAATACGGGCAATTAAAAAATTTTCTCATACAAAATAGTATTTTCTGTGGTGGAATATCACTGGGTTGACATCTCAGTGGCCTTATTTTGCCTTCAGATATTGATGCTAATTAGCGGAAAACACTGCTGTGGTGCATCCAGAGGTAGAACTGCTTTTCCAGCCCTGCTCTGCCTCCCAGAATGAAATATTCTTTTAAAAAAATACACTTTTTAAATACTTTTTTAAAAAAAAAAAAAAAAAAATCGCTCTACGGGTCTTATCATTTGTTTGTTGTGTTACAGATAAAAGATGGAATTGTTGACCCTGCTTCGCAGCAAACCTCACATAACCTGCGAGGGGAACTGAAGCAGAAAGCAAAGCCGAGACAAAGCAGCATCTGACCTTGTCACTGGGGGGCAGAAAACAGCCACTGGCTGCCACTGGTTGTACTGGTGCTTCAATCAAGCTCCCTGTGCAACGTGGAATTGCAGACGGCTCAGGAAGTTCAAGTTCTTTCCAGGTCCATGAGGTGAATAAAAATTGTTAACTCTTGGCTTGATTTGTCATCCTTTGGGGGAAAAAAAAACAAAAAAAAAAAGGTAATGTCAGACTGGCAATTAAATAGTCGTGCTGTTAGACCGAGCACAACTGGAAGTGGGTTGTCCTGGAGGTGAGAGTGACTCTGGCCAGCAAAGCCACGGCGAAGCCTGTTCAGCTTCACGTCTACCCGGGATTCCTTGGAGAGGTGATAAAGTGAGTAACAAGACAAAGTGGGAGTTACAAAGCAGACGCCGTAGCTTCAGCAGAACTCTTTGCTGCCACATCCGCTCGTTAAAAAGCAACTAACGTTATTTTGAAAACAATTTTGGGGAAAAAAAATGCACTTCCAGCATCTCTGCAGTTCTTGTGTCTGATGCATTAATCAAGAAAATCGATAATATAATACAAACGAAGGAGAGGAGCGAATATGGCGAAGGCAGCTAAGGAAATTCAGATGGAGAACCCAGGAGAGGTAGAGACTCACAGCACGGGGGCAACGTGCTCCCCGTCGGAGGACCAGGCAGAAAAACCCTCCATGCTCTGTTTTAAGAAGCGTAAGAAGTCCTGTAAGAAGGGGCTGACCATGAAGGATGCGTGCGAAGGAGCCTCGGAGGAAAAAAGCCAATGTGTCAGCGCTGACCAAGGGGAGGCGAAAGTTTCTAATCCATCGCGATCCTCCAAAGGAGCCTGGGCAGCCATCAAAAATCTCGCAAGACCTCGGAGAAGGCAAAAATCCTCCTCGCGGAAGAAAGTGCCCTCTGATTCCCAAGTGCAGCTGGAGACGGATGCTGAGGAGGGCTGCGCGCAAGGCTTCCCGAAGAAACGGGCGAGCTCTGGGGTGAAGATGCCCTGCGTGCGGTTCTCCAGAGGCAAGAAAAAACCCAGCCCCTCCGAAGCAGCGGAGGAGTCAGAGGGCAGTGTTCAAGCAAATGAAGTGATGGGCATTTCAAATAAAGCTAGTGAAGAGCCGGAGGATTTGGCCCCGATAGACACGTCTGAATCCTTCAGCCCGGTCCCTGCGGAGGAGGACCAGGATACGGCGAAGGAAAGTGCCGACGCCGTTGGGAAGAGTGAGCCCTTGACAGAGCCCACGCCTGATGCAGATGACCATACGGAGTGCACCACTCAGTCGGAGATAACCGATTCGGAGACAGTTAATGAAACAGCCCAGGAGGAAAAACTGCAGGAGGGCAACCCACCCCAAAGCCCAGTCCACACGGAAGGCAGGGAAGTTGCTCCCGAAGTGCCCGTTTCCAAGGATCAACCCGACAGTGTCCCTGAACCCACCGAGCTGCAGGAAATCCCTAATACCTGCACAGAGCTGCCTGAAGGGGGTGAATCAGAAAAGAGCGTGAATCTTCCTGAGGAGCGCAAAGGCGAAGAGACTGTAATGGATTTCAGTCAGTCGGCGTTTAAAGATGACGCGGTGAGCGTGCAGGGCTGCTCCAGCCATCAGGTGACATTAGAAGCAAACGCAGGCACCAGCGTTGGCATCGTCATCACCGTCACCGAAGCCGAGGACTCGGACAACACCGACTCTGACCAGGCCTACGAGCCATCCCCGGTTTTGCAGCGAAATAAGCAAAAAGGGAATAAAAAGTCAAGCGGGAGCTTTGATTTTGGTCAAAAAGAGAGCCCCGAGGCTGGTGGCAGTCCCCAGGCAGAGGAGAAAGGGCCAGGCGACCAGGGGCACAGAACTGGGGAGCAGTACGAATTGCTCCTCGTAGAAACCGCGTCTTCCCTCGTGAAGGCGGCCATTCAGTCGTCCATAGAGCAGCTGGTCAACGAAATGGCTCTGGAACAGAATAAACACAACAGTTTTCTTTGATGACAGCGACGCCCCCAAAATCAAGAGTATAGGGAGTGATTTAAAGCTCCATTTGGCCTGGGGGGGGAAGCTCGAAGGGCTCCCAGGGCCGAGGCGTAGTTAATTCTGCATGCCCATTCAGTTGTGTGTCTGTGTGAAACGGATCCTGGGACGTGGGGCAGACCCTGCTACGTGCAGCGTGTCCCCTGGGGCTGGGGCCTCAGACAGTGCCATCCACCACAGCGGCAGAAAAATGAAGGTGTTGCAGCGACTGTATTTTCATTTATTGGCATCTTTGTGTCGAGGCCATCTTTTTGCCATCACCCGTGCCAGGTTTCCCCGCTGTTCGTGCTGTAGATCTGTACGTACCGTGCGTTTAGGGAAAGGTCCCGAGAGACGGCGAGCGCCCAACCCGTTGCTGGGCTGGATTCGCGGCACGTCGGACATGGCTGGATGTTTGCCCCGGGGTTCGGCAGAGATGAGGGAGGATGAAGTGACTGCAATGTTAACACGGAGACGTCAATGCCAGACAGGCTCAGGCCGGTGTTTAGTATTGCAGACAGGTACTCGCAACGTACAGATGCCAGAAACCACGGTCACCCCTGCTGTCACGTCGCATGAAGCCGGATGGTTGCAGCGAGCGGCGTTTTTTCATTCGGCCTCTCCCCCTGTCAGAAGCAGCCTGTGCATTTCCAGACACGTTAAGGCACAGCATCAGCCGCTCGCCTTGCTGTCCCCGGGCTGTGCGAACGCCAAGAAAACGACAGCGCTTCGTTTGCCGGGGGCTCATTCTCGCACCATTAAGCTCAACGGGCAAAATTCCCATCGGAATGGGCGGCACGGGCTGGGCGGGAGCGTGCCTGCTGCGGGCAGCCCCTCTCCTTCCTTCGCCTTCCTCCGTCCAAATCACGATGTCATGGTGAAGCTGTCCTCGGATGTAGCGTATTTTTGATATATGGCATGTGATATAAATAGCAGTGAGCTGCATGAGTGTTCGCAGTCAACTATTGCCTTGGTGTCGACATAGTTTGGGTAGCCGCGGCGTGCTGCCGGCGCTGGGATTGCTTTGACCGGGGAGGAGGTTTGGTCCGAGCGCTGCCGGCGTCCCTGGGTGCTGGCGGCAGCCTGTCCCGCACAGCTCCCCCCTCGCTGCAAAGCCTCCCTGACTTCAGCAAGCCCGGGCATCCCCTGGGAAATGCGCGTTACGCCCGGCTCGCTGCTGCCGGGCTCTGGCTGACTCCGGCACGCCACGTAGCTTGCTCTGAAACATGCAGGGAGATGCCGGAGTGATCTTACTGAAGTCCTCAGGGCAAAAATCTAGACATGAGGGCCTGGGGACATGGCCGTAAAATGCCCGGACAGGCCAATCGCCGTCAAAACCCACGAACTGCCCTGCTCCGAGGGGGTTTGCACCAGCGTAGCGTCTGTGTGCGAGCATCGCCTCCAACTACCAGCTCTCCAAGAGAAAGGGGCCTTTTACTGATTTGGGATTGCATCCGCGCAGCTGGGATTTACGTACGGCTGCGGGCAAGTCAGCCTGTTCTTCTGAGAAAAGTCTCCTGTGTATTTCTCAGCCGATACAGAAATAGCAGCTTCGCTTGGCAATTGCTCACTGACCATAGGCGTACGCTGAGATTTCCTTTCCCAGCGTAGGATCTGGATTCCTGTTAAAATACAAGGGCTGTAAACTTTCCTAGTACCTGGTGTGCAACCACATTTTAAACTTCGATAAAGCATCTCTGTTGTTACGAGAGGACTGTGAGCAGTGAGTGCCACAGCTTGTTTCTGTGCAAGTAAAACTTAGGAAAAATCAGAAGATGTTAAAAAAAAAAGTGTCGTTTTTTTCTGTGCATTTAATAAGTTATCAGATATTGATAATTCAGTGTGTACAATTTTAATGGATTTGTACTTCATACTCGTCCTTCCAGGTATTTTGCCATAGTTTTGAAAGGGACTTTTTAAGGACTTTTATATGTACCTTCGGAGCTGCTGCAGCGCCCCAAGAAGAGCCATACTGGTGCCTGAGGTTGCTTACAGGATTGCACGGGGTTGGTGGGCACCGTGGCAGGTCAGTGCCAAGCAAAGGGCAGTGGCATCTCTGTGGGGCCCTGCTGGTCTCGGCTGCGGAGGAGGACGTCCGGGCTGTAGTAAAGAAACACAAAATGACCCCGTGGGGCCAGGCTGTCATCTCCTCTCAGCCCGCTAAGCAGTTTCGGGAGGATGTCATGTATTCCAGTATTGCCTTTTAGACAAAACACATCTTCAAAAGAGGAGGAGAATGGCAGAAATGCTTTGGTCCAGCCTGGCCCCTGTGATTGTTGCTCCGCGTCCAGGGTTGTGTTTGCATCCTTTCTGTAGCTGGTTTTTCCCTCGGTTATAGCTGTACATAGAACTGGCGATTATTTCATTAAAGTTGAATGTGCCTGTTGTTTGCTTGCCTTGTGATTGAGTGGGCAGCCACGGAGAGATTTTATACATGAAAGGTTAAACTCACAGCGATGTTCCGTTGTGTCCAGCTTTTTCAGGCGGCCGTACGGTCAGAAAGAAATCTTAAAGTTGGTAGCAGACCTGAAATCTTTGGAGGCTTGCTCCTCCTGTGCTCTTTTTTTATAAGGTTTCCTTTCGGTTGCTGGCCGGTCATTTCCACCGCAGAGTCCTGGCTGCCCAGGGACTGCTCTGAGGTATTTGTGAAGGATCACAAATCTCTAGTGGCTAAGAAAAGCCGACCTGCTCCCCAACAGTTAAATTCCCTATCGGATGTTCCGTACTGCCAGAGGAAAATATTTGACAGACAGACCGGGGTCAAACCCCACTGCGTGTGTTGTGGCACGGCGCTTGCCGATCCCATGGAGGAGGTTTGCTTTCCTCTGCGAGCTGCTGGTTCGTGCTTTCTGCTCCCGAGGCTCCGGGTTGCTCTTTCCAGAGGTGGTTTGGTGCTGCCGGGGTCCGCGGCGCGGCCGACACCTCGGGACGGGGAGCTGTAAGTTCGGTGGCACTTACTGCTCAAATGGACCCCCCCACCCTAATATTTTTTACACATCTTTCATTAAATTTCTCGAGGTATTTTACAGAAAATATGGGGGGGAAAAAGTTATACATTTTTAATAGTATTAATATTATTATTCTTTCAGGTTTACAGAACAAAATATAGACTCGTAACAGCCACTAATGACTTAATTAAGACTTTATACTCCTTCATGATGATTAGAGAGTTGAACATTAATAACACATTTATTCTTTTGGAGAAGGAATGATAAATTTACTCTTGTGAAGGAGTACCGGGCCAGGAAACCTGTGAGGACGTGAGTGCCTGGTTGTGCCATCACCAAGGGTGGCCTGGTCTTACGACCACGTTCCTCACCGACAGCTGAAATAAATAAACTGGAATAATACATACCCTTGGTTTCTTACAGCCGCGTTCAGATTGCTTTTGGGCCATCCGGCTCCGCGTCCAGGAGCCCGTTGCTTGCTGCCCCGCTGACTTACAGAAGTGGTTTCTTTGCAGCAGCATCCTAATGAATTATTTGGTTCTTCTGCTCACCCCGCAGCCTGTGCGGCTGCTTTTCTCCCAGATGTTTCCAGCACTCCTCTCAGCAGGGACAATTTGTCTTTATATTCAACAAGTTCCCGATCCCTGCTTTGCCATGCCATTTTGAATATTTCCTTTTTCCTCAGCTTTTTTATATTAGCAGCAAAGAAAAGAGTGTTTAAATGGTATAACTCATGCCCAGGAACACTTCCAGGGGGATAAAAAGCGTTTCTGTTATGTCAACACTGAGCCCAGCAGAAAACAAGTGTATCTGCTGAAAAGTTCTTTGTGGAAATTGCTGGTAGACAATGATGGCATGAACAAATATTGCATTTTCTTTCCTGCCTTGGGACACCAAAAGTGCATTAGAAATGCGCAGGCTGCTTAGGGCTGGATCTCCAGCTGCTGAAGGCCACTGCAGCTCCGTACGCTTCAAAGGACCAAATCTACAGCAGCCAGGAATCTGGTGTTTGAATTTAGGATCCTGTCCCTGCATACATGATGGGCGTTTTCATATGTGTGCTTATGTATAAAAATTAAAATCCAAGAGTCTTTTCACAAATGCATATAAGAAATTGAGTAACTCATGAAATACACGTGAATCCTGTTCTGTGCTTGGGATGGATGGATGGATGGATGGATGGATGGATGGATGGATGGATAGATGGATGGAAGCCAGACCCTGCTGACGGACCTGTGCTTTAGGTGCAGTGAAGCCCTAATACTCCCTTTCTTATAGATAGAGGGTTTCAACACGAGTAGCTCAAGACAATTAAATGCTCCAAGAGAACAGATTCATTGAAATAATTTGCTTTAATATTATTTTACATTTGCAGGTTCATTTCCCAGAGAAATTGTTCTTGTTAGCTCTTGTTGGGTGGTATTTTAATAATAAAATACTTTCATTTGCAACCAGATAAAATCTTTACATGAAATGTGATTTTTTTTTAAAAAAGAAACTAATCAGAGAATGTTATTTCTTATACAGTTATTTAAGCAACAATATAGGTTAACATTTTTAGGAAGCACAACTTTCACATTTCTCTCTTTTTGTAGAGAATTGTGAAGGGCACAGTTCTTCTGTGCTAAATAATGAGATTTTCATGCAATGGGGTGAAAGTCCATTTAGCTGGAAAGTGGATTTCAGCAAAAATACCCAAACCCAGCATTTTAAAATAGGTTTTGTTACATAAAAACTGACAAACTTGCTGGATACAAAAAGGGGAGAGACGTTAAGAAAACACATTTTGCAATTCAAATTGCTAAGATGAAAGTATCATCTGCAGCTAGAGCTGACTGGCAGTCACCCCATCCGTCCGTACGTTAGACTGTGCAGAGATCATCCTTTCCAACCTCGTTATTCTGGAAGAGGAGACACCCCCTGCCAAGGTGGGTGCCCCAGCAAGGTCCCTTCTGCAGGTACCGGTGTCCTTTCAGGTGGTGCCTTTCCAGCGCCAAGTCCACACCGAGCATCATGTTGCCATTGTCCCAGAGAGCAAAACTCAATCTTGAGAGCGATGTCATGTCAGCTCTGTGATCTAATGACAGTCATTTGTGTCACGTTTGCTCTCGCTGTTTGCCATGTTAATGAAGACACGAGGCTGAGGGTGCCGATGCGTCAAGGCTTGGTGCCGTGACAGCTCCGTGTGATGTGAGACTGGTGAGATGGCAGCTGGGTGGGAAGCGCAAGTACTCTGACTCCTACGGTGCTTCTGAGCATCCTCACCGGGTAGGAGGAGCGATGCATCCCCTCGCTCCCGCCAGCAGCCTCAGCCGCTCGCTTTCTGCCTGCCAAAAGCTCCCCCAGACTTTGTGCCGCTGCACAAAGGCGTCGGGCTTTGTCGTTGCAGCGCGGGCGGACGCTGCGCGGCGCTTCGTCGCAGCCCAGACAGCCTGCGATTGAATTTGCATTTAGTTTGCTAGCCCGAGCGGGGCAGGGAAGGCCGAAGCGTGGCAAGCCTCTCGTCCCGAGTCTCCCTGAAGTTTGTAGAGCAGCTGCGAGCCCACGGGCACGACGCAGCGGGCTGTGGGACCGGCTGGCTCGCCAGCATGGGGCCGGCAGGCGTGTGCAACAGGCACAACAGGAATGCACACCTGCACCCCGCTCATTAAAGCGATGAGTAAGCGGCTCACAACCGCACCGCCGGGATAAACAGAGGCTGGTAGGGGATGCTCAGCCCCTAATGACAGGCTTCGGCGCCTGCTCTGCTGAGTCCGGCATCGCTGCGGGCTGGCGGAGGCGACCGCTGCCGGAGCGGGTCCCTCCCGGGATGGCTGCGGGGAAAGGGGGGTGATGCTGAGCATCAGCCTCCACGCCGCTTTCGGCCGGAGTTTGGCGGGGCTGCGCGCCCAGCGCTGGCACCGGCCCCACTGAGGCCTGGCTCCACGGGTGACACCGCGCTTCTGCTGACCGGGAGGTTTCTTCCCCGACGGCTCGCGGCCCTGGTTTCCCTGCCCCGGTGCCTATAGCTGGCTTTACATCCTGCCACCGGTGGGTTGCAAATCCAGCGCCAGGAGGGACAGAAAGCTTTACACAACATTTTCTTACGCCATTTTTCCCGGTAACAGGAAGATTAACATGGACTAAAATTTGCTGGCAGCCTTTAGCAGCGTTGCCCTCTGCATCCCGGGAGGGTAGAGCCAGGCGTGGGCTGCCATGCTGCCTGCAGCCCTGCAAAGCTTCCCAGGGGCATCCCAGCTCGGGTGAAAACCAGCCTGATTCAGCAGACAAGGTTTGGAGCTTTGCTGCACCTTTGTGCTGAGGGTGCAGCGTCTCGTTTAGAATAGTTAGTGGAAACATTTCCTCTCTTAGGCTGCTTTTGAAGTTGTGTCATTAGTTTTTCTTAATGAAACATGCAAATCCTGTAAATGCTGCGATTGCATTTCGGGGAATTCAGTCCTGACAGAGCTCCGGTTGTAAATATCTAACTGGCATGTAATTTAGGGCAGACCCACTCTCATTACCTTTTTCCTCCTGATTTCTTACTGCTCAGCATGTATTTTCCTAGTACTGGACTGCTGGGAAGCCCGCTCAGGCGCAGTTCTTTTTGGCATACCATGGCAAGAGGGGGAAAGAAAAGGCTGGGGTGTATTAAACTGAAGCTGAAGCTGATCGCAGCGGCATGGCATGACCTGCTGTGGGCAGATTGCCGTGGGAGGGCTTTGACAAGCCAAGAAGAAACCTCCCACCTCGGCCACTGATAGCTCACGGTGCCATTCAATGATGCTGAATTGCATATGCTGAGCTCACTTTTCACGGCACTTCTGAAGGCTTCGCTTACATGGGATTTATACCTTCTGCCTCCAAAATAGTAGAAAACTATTCAGTATCAGCATTATACTCTTTCTAGAAAGCTCGTGATAGCGGTATTTCATGGTTTCAACTGCAGTGCTCACTGCTTCAGGGTTACATCCTGACAGCAAATTTCTTTTCCCTTTTTAACCTTCTCGGTGTGCACAAATGTCCCAAACCCCCCTAGTGAGGGGCACTGCACCCACGGACGGGCCGTCAGCCCTGCCGCACCCCCTGCACGCTGCTGCCGCCCGATTGTGCAGTGATTTGACAGACGACGTGGAAGGGAAGAACCTGCCCGAGTGGCTGGTGTAGGCAGATGGCTGAAGACACGTGTTGCAACCGCAGTCTGTGCAGAAGGTAAAATGAGCTGAAGGGTTGGTTTTGGGTTTTTTTTCAGCCTGCGTAGAGATGGGGCGAGCACAGCCCGGCCATCAGCGTCACCTCCTGGGCAGCCAGCAGGCAAGTGCCAGCATCGCTCTTCCCCAGCCACCCAAAAATTCAAGGTGGAAGAGGTAAAAATCCGAACATTTGCAGGTGAACGTTGAGGGGGGATGAGTTTTAAGAATGTTTTAAGAACGACTTGTGCAAGTAACAGCCATCGACGTTTCGCTCCTCTGGCACTGGTAATGCAGAAGTTCAGCCTAACACTTTCATTGCGCAAGTGCTACCAAATGGCATCTCCAGCCAGCACTGCAGGTGGGGAAAAGCAAGTTTCTCAGTAAAATAAGCAGACCCCATGCTGCAAGCAGGAGGGATAAATACCCTTTATTCCACAGCCTTTACTGCACCCTAAGCTGCCCAGGAACCATGGCCTCAATTGGCCCCAGCCTGTTCAGCATCAGAGCACTAAAAATATTTCAAAATCCCTCTCTTGAAATCGCTTAGCGTGCTTTGGTCATCGAGCCAGCTAACCTAGAGGTGGCATGTTCAGGCCACCACCCAGCTACATGTGACAGTGATAGCAGCCACTGCAGCACTTCCCGGCATTTCAGAGGTTAACGTGAGCCGGCCGAGGAGTCTGCTCACACTACAGGGCCTTTGGCAGGGATCTGAGCCCCAATCTTCCCGTGTTTTCATAAAACGTGAGCTGCAGAGCCCACAGACCAGGCACTGTGGGGCCTGTGGTTGGCAGCTCCGCGCCCTTGGCCCTGGGACCCCGTCGCAGCACAGGGCCAAGCTCCGGGGGAGCCCCTGGAGCTTTTGGACTTCCAGCCTTCAAGTATCATCACCCCGGGGCATTCTCTGCCTAAGCCCACGTGCATCTCTCAACCAGTCGCAGGTATCTGGAGGGAATCACCGGTATCATGCTGCACACTGTGACAAAGTCTCTTATGTTTTCATGAAAAAAAACCCAGAAGAAAGGAATATTTGCCAAGCACAGCTGTGCAAGTCAGGCAGATTTTCCAGCATGCACCGGCATAAAGGTTAAGCACTCAGTAATTCAAGTGTCTTCTACATACAGTAATAAAACTTCTTATGATGTATCCAGGAGCAGCTGCTGCCCTTGCTTAGCAAATGTAACTGTCTTCTAAAATTATTTTCTCTTCATAAGACAGAGAGAATGATGTTTTCAAGTTAACGTAACTTGGAGCTGACGACTTCTGTCTCTCAAGCTTTTTCTACTGCTTTAATTACAACAGCACTTTAATGCTTGCAGTAGAAAACTGCTGAAAATGCATTTCTGGTATTGCAAATGATGCAAAAAAATGCCTTTTGCAGATGTTTGATGTCACAGATGTTCAGTACCACAAAGCTTAACCAAAGTACACCCTAAAAAGGGGTGTGACGATAAAAAAAAAAAAATCGCTTACAGTTGTAACTTTTCAAAGACATACTGAACACGGTGCTGATTTCAGTAGGATTGCAGCTCTGCTGCTGGATTTGCAGTCGGTACGATGGAGTCACTCCTACAGCACATATAGCCCATGGACATTTGGATCTTCTACCCGTGTTCATAGCTTCTATTGAACGCCCTTTTGCTGGCCAAGAAGCGAACAAAACAATCCTGCCCACAAACCTGAAGATGAGCAGTATGTCCCAGAGACACCTTTGGGCGGTGGTGCTTGGTGTCGTGTCCCCCGCCCCGCTGTCCCCAATACCGAGCGCCATTACCACTGCCCAGTTTTCTTTGCAGAGACATCGAGGGCCGTTTGACTTCCAAAATCAATGAGTTCAGGCAAGTTAGGCACCTCGTCCAAGTTCCAAGGTGCTCATGTACTGACTGAATAGTCTGAAAAGTCACTGTTAGCTCTTCTCTACAACTATACCCAACCCAGCAGACACTCCTCTCTCTTCTTAAATTAAATGTAGGAACCCGAGTGAAGCAAGCAGCACCCGGAGAAGCCAGCCCACTCGGTAAAGTGTCACACACAAATAGGGAATGACTGTCAAATACCATTTTTTTATTCCTTTTTTTTTAACCATCATGTAGAAATAGAGGTCAGTGGAAGCTGGAGGGCATTTGCCCCAGTTATAAGCAGTCTGTGCTGGATGTGATTTAGCTGATGCCATTAGCCCAGGAGAGACCCAGAAGTCCATCTTCTAGGAAATGCTCCATGTGAATCGCTCCGTGCGCAGATGCAGCACTTGCAGGCCTGGGTGTCGGCAGGGCTTTGTTTGTTTGTTTGTTTTACAGAAAGGCTTTTTAAGCAGAGCTAAAATGCATTCACACCAGAGCAGCTTTAATGGGGACACGCAGCGAGAGGAGCACTCAGTCTCGCGGGCGAGCACGCACCAAACCGCAGCGTGCATTTTGTAACATCATCCGGGCAGGCTCAGAGGCTGTTTGTTTTTCCCCTTTGTCTTAAAACACAATTTGGCAGCCCTCAGTGGCCAAGCCATCCCCTGGAGTGTGCAGCTCCCTGCCCAGGAGAAGCAGCAGCCACCCTTACAAAGACCTCAGATGGTCTTTTAATTCGGCAGCAATTTAATTGCAGCTCTTGCTCCAGGACAGTTTCAAAGGAGACAGCTCAAGGGTCTTGACTACAAAGAGCTTTGGAGCGGGCGTTTTGACAGTAAACTGTTCTCACCATTGTTCAGGCTCCCCCTTTCCGAAGGCAATGACTCAACTCCACCAGGACTGGCAGGGAGCCTCCGGCTTCTCAAAAACTGGGTAATGAGATTATGGGAGCAGCTCACACGCTTTTGCTCTTCACGGCAAAAGAAACCTCTGTGCTGTGAGAACTTTGTGTGCCGCTTTGGGGCCTTCTGATTAAGAGCATCCCTTGAGGGATGGGTTGGAGACCATCAGGTAGGAAGCCCTGAGTATCTCAGGTGAAAAACTACTGAGGGACAAAACACAAATCCAAGAGGTGCATACACAATTTTAAACCCTTCTTGGCTAAGTTATTATTCTTCAGATATAATGATAAATGAAAGGCAAAAAGCTTATGTTTGACCATTTTATGGTAACTCCATAAGCAGAAGTAACACATTATATATTTGCTCTTAGCAAATATATAGACTGTAATATTTAAGAATGTGTTTGCTCCAAGCTGTTTATAGAGTCAGAAATTCTTTTCACTGGGAAAAACCTGTGTGTGCTATTTAATCCTGTAAAGACTTAGGTTAGGATGTGCCTCCTCTCTGAGAGGAGAGGACACTTCTTTGCAGCTTTCATTCCTCCTTGCAGAGAAGATGGTCCAATAATGGCATGTGGTCCTAGAGGGGCATCAAAATTTGTCTCTGCTCATGGAGCAACAGTTGATGAGGGAGGAGTAGGAATGAGAAAAAATGCATGCAAACCCCTTCAGTCTAAAAGTAAACTTAAAAGACTCTACTGATGAGGACTCCAGGGCTTGTCAAAGCGAAGGTTGCCACCCCTACATCAACACTGCCAGTCCCCTCGAGAAGATCAGCCTTATGGCTCCCGCGTGTAGTTATGCAGAGATTTATTAACTGCAGTTATACAACACGAACTTCAGGATTCATCTCCTTGAGATATTTAATTAAAAACAAACTGCTTGGGAAACACAATACGTGTTCCTTCTACATTTCTCTCCATCTAGTTTCAGAAGAGCAATTCTACAGGATACGAACAGTCCTAGGCACCGCGCAGTGCATCAGACGATGTTTAAACCTCACACCCAGCAATACAATCTTAACTCTAGTAAAGCCGAGCAGGAGTAAGTTTACATTTACGAAAAATGTAACTGAGTTACACGGAGGCTTCCAAGAAGGACTTAGATGGGAATTAGCTAGAGTTTAAAAGTTAGAGAAGTAAAAAAGCAAGTACACAAATCAAAGTACGCAGTTTTTCACAATTATCTCAGAGGCAATGGGAATGGTGTTTGAAGAAAATCAGCTCCAGAGAGCAGCTGCTCACTAGGTGGGAAATGCCAAAATATCCAGTTTCAGCACCTAAAGGCTACATGGGGGGGAGAACTACTCTACCAGGATCGTATCAATGCTTTCTTGGATGAGATCCGACTCCAGTATACATTCATCTAAGTGGTCTTGGGACATACTGGAGCTTTTCCCCATGCTCTCACTGTCACAGTAGGGACGAAACCTGGGGGTCGCGGGGCTCTCCAGCCGCTGGCAGCGGCTGTATTTGTGCTGCTTCCCTCTGTGCGTGTACATGTGTTCGAGCAACTGGCTCTTCCGGAAAAAGGTGCGGCCACAGATGGTGCAACTGATTTTTCTCTTTCTTGAGAAAGAAAAGTTACAGTTCAACTCCACTGGTTCGTGGTCCTTGGAGATGAGGGAGAGCTGGCTGATCTGCAGAGGCTCCAGGTCGCTGCAGCTCGGACGCTCCAGCTGATGCTCATCCTCCTTGAGGAGGAAGGCCCTGAGCCGATGGTCATCCCCAGCCTCTCTGTCCTCAGCCAGAGGCTGTACCTCCCCCAGGTCGCTGCTCTCCAGGATGGAGGCCGGCACGCCGAACGGCAGCGAGCCCGAGACGTGGGTGTGCAAGTGCTGCCGTAGCCCCCCCCGGGAGTCGAAACGCTCCCCACAGTAGTGACACAAGTGCACTTTGAGGCTGGCCTTAGCAAAGATGGGGCTAGCTACCTCCGGAGATGGAGGGGTGCAGGTCCGGGACACCACGGGCTCCGAGTCGCACTTCTCTTGCTTTATGGAGACTGAGAGCTTCGGACGCTCTTCTGCTGGCTTGGTGAGAGCAGCAGGCTGAGCGGAGGGGCGAGCGACCTGCTGGTCCGGGGAACTGTCGTCCAGGCCAATGGCCAGAGAGAGCTGCAGCTGCGGGTGATCGCCCTGGGCAGCAGACCTGCTGCCCGCCCTGGGCACACTCTCCTTCGCTCCCAGGCGTTCCTTCGCTGGTTTGTGTGCGGTGGAGATCTGGATGCCGTACAAGTTTGAAGACTGGACCGGCTCTGGGGAGAACACTTGGTTCATCTCGATGGCGATATGGGAGAGGTGGTCTGCGTGGAGAAAGCGGATGCCCTCCTCCAGTCGGCTCTGGCTGACGGTCTGCTTTGGCCCTTTCCCAGTGTACATGATATGCAACAAGTAACTAAATATGTCAGGCTGGATGTCTGCAGGCTGAATCTTTATGCATTCGCTGAAACAAGACAGATTACTAAATGCATACAGGGCTCCAAATTACAGTCCTGATCCGTTACCCGCCCGTTCATTTGCTCTGCCGTTCACTGTTAGAGCGTGTGCGCTGCTGCCTGCCTCCCGATTCACAACGAGCAGCGCTCCCCACCACGACCTGCAGAAGCACGTGCCCTGTTCGCACGGCAAAGTGCCTCAGCGCGTATTTATCCCTGTGATTATAAAGACAACTGCAGCCAGGGATGGTGAGAGTCCCTGGTCACCCTGCCCCTGGTCACCCCATCACTCCTACGTACAGCCAATTGCCGCCGCACAGCACCACGGCGATGCCAGGCAAGCTACACGGCGCCGGTGTCTGCCACTCTAGTAGTACGAGGCAAAGAATATTTGTGTGTTTAAGTAATAAATTCAGCTGCCACTACTGCGTAATCTTTATGAGCTTTGCACTTAAGTGTCATTAAACAACGTCTGTCGGAAAGGAAGCTAACTGATCTTTTCATTCCAGCCGAAAGGCTCCGCGGCTCATGGCTAACGATTATCCTGCAAAGGTGCTGGGGGCCATGACACTCAAAAAGGAAGGAGAATGGAGAAGGGTTTAATCGATTGCAAGCAGCAAGCTCCATCTCAGAGGCGAGATTAGACCTTGGCGCCGCCGTCGTTAACACCTGCAGAACCACTCCTGACCTGGCCGGGTGAAGCATCTGAACAGCAGCTTGAAATAAATTGATGATCTCAGTCTCGGCCCTTATCTGCAAGAGTCTGAAGCGCAGAACTGCGATAAAGCTATGGCTACTTGATTGCTTCAAGCCCGTGGGTCCTGCCAGAAGGGACAGTCCCACCCAGCAAGCTTGCCTACAAGCTAATGCAAAGTAATGGACACGCTGCGTACGAGCAGGAGGTACCTGGAAATCCCTAGATTGCAAATCTGTGAGGTTCTCACTGCTGGAGGACTGGGGATGTTTATTTTTCTCTGGTCACGCAAATGTCTCATCTTCAAAATGTGGGGCCTGATGTTGGTGTATGCTGACTAAGAGGGTGGTTTTAAAGGACAGCCCATTCTGGACTGGGAATGTTTAGAGAGCCAAGGCGTGTGCTGGGTTAGGAAAATAATCTCAGGCCATCTAATATCTCCACTTGTGCTCTTTTAGACTATAATACCTTTAGAAAGGGGAAAAAAGCAGAAAGTTGAACAGAGCGGTTAAAAGGCAGGAGAAGAGCTGTGTGTCCTTACCTCGTCTGATGAATAAATATCATCTTAAAATAGTTTGAAAAAGCAGCGAGCACCGCTCTGTGGGCTTTGAAGTAAACATCTCCAATGGCAACTGTGCAGTCACACAGAAAGCCAAACTCCCGCTGCATGTTCAGCTGCTGGAGGAGGAGGACGCTGTGGCCGGTCGTATCCATGGCGTGCCTGAGAGCAAGAGAACAAGATGTTCATCTCACGAAGAAATCACAGACCTCCCAAAGGCTTAAACGTGGGTTTCTCACCACTGAAACGAGACGGGTGCCTGGCAGGGAGCATGGCCTCGCCGAGCCTCTTCCCTCCTCCAGACGGTCCCTGCACCCCGATTTAATAATTTCTGCTACTGAAACCACCGCCGGTGCCCAAACCCATGTTCAACGAGCTTAAAACCTATCCGGGACATTTCCACGTGCCAGCTACAAGCAGAGCTGTTTCTCCTACAAATTAACTACTCTCCGTGCTGTTACCGGTACTAACTTTAAACCTCGCTCGCCTTTTTGCTCTGACCTCGGATCGTGCTTTCTACCGCATCACTGCCTGCGCTGGCCGCCTCTCCCTGCTCCCTCCGTCCCCGGAGCCGCCGCAGCGGAGGAGCAGCGGGGCTGGCGGCGGCGACGACGAGCCAGGCGGCTGCCGCTGACAGAGGGAGCCCTGTGCCGCCCAACAAAGCCCCTATTGTGCCGGGCTGAGCCGCCCTCACCCCGCCTCGCCAGCGGCCCCTTTGCAAATAAATGCTGATATTTGCTATTGTTTCGGTTGAAAATTATTGCGCGGGATTGGGGAGGGGGGGAAGGGGGGGGGAGGGAGCAGCCTCCCCGGGGAGCGTCACCAGCACCCTCCCGGCCCGGCCCCCCCCCCCCGCGCCCGCGCAGCCGCTTACCCGCGCGGAAGCGCCGCGCTGAGCCCGGCTCGGCACCGCCCGCCCCCGCTGCCAGCCCGGCGGATGGGGTGGGCGCTACCCCCCCCCCCCCGCTTCCTGCCACTGCCGGGGCGGGCCGGGCCAGGCCGGGCCGGGCCGGGTTGGGTTGGGCTAGCCGCGCCACCCCCGCCGCCCCCCGCCGCGTCGCTTCGCCTGGAAAAAGTGAGCGCGGCCCCTTGCGCGGTTGCTGTGCGGCTGCTGCGCGGCCCGGCGTCGGGATGGGCGCGGTGCTGCGCGTCCACAGCCCCCACGGGAGGGACCGTGGTCACCCCCCGCGAGGGGTTGGGGTGGGGGGGGGTTTGCCTGGGGCTGCCAAGGCGCCTTCCGAGACCTCACCCTGGGCGGGGGAAGCTTTGCTGTTAAATCGCGCTGGGACAGACCGCCACCGGCTGAGCGCCGCAGCTCCTGGCCTGAGTGGGGGTTTGCTGGGTTGGCTTCGTTGGGTTTAACAGACAAAAAAAACTCTGTAACAGGCGCCTCCCCAGCCTGCCTGCTCAGGAAAATGGACGTGAAGATACAATCTCGCTTTTTCACCCATGTCTGCGGCCCGAGTGCTTTCTTTAACCACTGGTGACTCCTGTGGACGCGCTCTTTCTCTCTCAGGCCTCCTCCAATCTCTTATTAATTTTTAAACCAGGGGTTATTTTGGGCGAGAGCAGCTGTGCTGGGTCGGGGTGCAGCGGGGCCTGGCGGGGGGGGGCAGTGCCACCCCCACCCTGAGCTCCCAGCCTCCGGCAGCTCCTCCCGGAGCATCGTCCTGAGCTGCAGCCTGCGCTTTGGGGTTCAATGCAACGTTTGGGGTGCCTTTCTCATGAATTTTATCAAATTGCTTTCTGAACATGTTTAAACTTCCAGCCGCTGCAGCCTCCTGCTGCCACTAGCTTAATTTGGTGTCCACAAGATGTTTTTTGGCTGGAAAAGGCAGTGAAAATTGCTGTTTGTGTGCTTTCGCCGTGTTTTTGGTGCAGTCTCACAGATCTATTGTGCCCCCCTCCTCGGTGGCATCTCTCCCGGCTCAGGGCCTCTGCAGAAGACATTCGGTGCCTTGGATCATCCTTCTTGGTTTTCTGTCATCCTTCACTACTTTGCAGTTCATTTTACTATTGCATTCTTGTAACTGTGATTTTTTTTTTTTTATTGGGCTGTTGCTGAATCTTTAGGGTGAATAGTGCCACCAGCTCCCCAGAATCCAGCAGTTTACGGGGCTGTTTCCAGCGGTACCTCGAGGCAGCCTGAGCCCGGGTGGAAGAGGGAGACGGGCTGAGTGAAGATGAAGCGTGGGCTCGGAAGTGTTTTGCTCCATGCAGTGTTTGCTGCTTATCCCACTGACCAGTGCAGCTTTCTTTTTTCCATCAATGCTTTATTTCTTCTATTTTAAGTAAAAAGCTCATTGTGCTCAGGGACCACCTTTCCCTCCTGTGCTTGTGCAGCAGCAGGATTGGGAGTTGATGGAGCAATAATCCTGCTGCTCTTATAAATATCAATAGCTGCTTTTCTTCCCCAAAAATGTTGGCAGTAGGTGGCTCAAGGTTTTGTATTCCATTCTGGGTTATTTAACATATTTATTAACCCGTGTACAGAGTGAGTTGCTATTTGCAGATGGCATGTTATTTATTTAAATGATTAATTATTTACATGTTATTTAGGTTGACTCTGGTCCAAAGAGGACTTTGAAGAGCTTCAGAGTAACTGGAGCCAGAATGATGGAAGGGACGATGAGAAATGACATTTGGTTTTTCACTGTAAAACACAGGTGATGATATCATATGCTTCAGCAGATAGAAACTGATACAGCCTACGCTGATGGGTCAAATAAGAGACCAGGACATAATCACAGCTATATCTTGATGAGTGCTTCTGTTGCTCCTCCTCTGTGGCCGAAAATAATAATAAAAAAAAAAAAATTAGAAAGGCAAGTGTGGTGGGAGGGTGGCGAGAATGTGGGGACAGTGTGAAAAAAGGGGACTGCCCTGTGCCCCATCTTACCGGAGGTGGCAGAAGCTCCTTGCGTGACACACGTGGGAGGGCTGGGATGGAGCAAGAGGCTGCACGTGGGTGCTCTTTGCTTGTGGGTGCTCTTTGCTTACGCTGCCCTGAGCTGTGTAAGGAGCTGGAGAGAGAAAGACCCTTAAACTATGAGGAAAAAAAAAACAACCCACTTTTCAGTGTGATTTGAAAGCCATGACCATGTCAGCCGATGGAGGCCATTTATTTGATTTCCTATTAAACAGGAAAACCTACAAAGAAGAAGTTGTACTGTGGGGGTCCCTCCACCTTTCACGGGGGCTGGTGCCTTACAGCCACGGAGGTTTTTTTCCCCTGAGCCCTGCTACAGGCATCAGAGCCCTGAGCTGCAGCGCAGTGAGGGGGCGAAACGAGGGGATTTTTTGGAGACCCATTTTGAAAACTCCATTTTTATTCCATAGCGGTTAGAAAATCCCCCCCTCAGACCCAGGAGGAAGGGGTGATGTCCCATTTGGAAATTAGGATTCTGTTAATTGGGTTTGTCCCGTTCACTTTCACAGTGGTGGGAGGCCTAGGAAAACCTTGGGGGTCACTGAAGCAGGGATTGATGCTGGTACATTTTAACATCGTGGCATTTTATTTTGCTTCTTTTTTTTGTCACTGTTTTCATTTTCAAATTTGTAATCAAATATTTTAACTTTGCTACAATTAGATTTTCCCCTTTGGCTTGTCTGGAGCTAAGAGGGATCTTGGATAGTTGCGGCAAACATAAAAATGATGATATCTAGAAACTGTCCAAATGAAGGAGCTGTGCAGATTAAACACTTCTGATGCTTGCGCTGAATGACAAACGTCACTTTGGGGGTGGAAAAGTCAAGTGGCGAGACCGGGAGGAACGCCTGACCTGGCAGATGTTTTCTCCCAGCCCTGTGGCAAGGAGCAGAGGGGCTGCCCACAGCTTCAGGAAATCCCATTTGCTCACAGGGGCCAGTTCAAGAGGAGCTGGATGTCGTTAGACAGGAGAGGTCCAGAGAGCGATGGGAAGAGGGCCTGGGAAAGCTCCTAGAAAGATGGGGGGGGGGGGGGGGGAAGTGCTGTTCTCAGGATCTGTGATACATGCAGCCCCTGTGCTCCCTGCATCATCGTAAAACTCCAGGAGGGAAGGCGGTGATGTTCACGTGTGAAATTGCAGTAAAAAGGAAATACTTTCTCATGCAACTTGCAGTTGTTTTTCTTGCGACTTGCCGTTAAACTGTCACACGCAGGAGGTCATAAGGCTGCGGGTACAAAACTCAAACGCTGCACGTCCACATGGGTAACCGAGACTCTCCCGTTACCACCAGCCTCGGCTGGTTTGACGGAAAAGGAGAAGACGCCCCGTTCCGTGGGGCGAGACCTGCTGCGTGGGGAAGGGGCGGATTTCCACGCGTCTCTCCGGCTCGGTCTGCGCGGGGGCCGGGAGAGGAGCGGGACGGGACAGCCCAGCAGCGAGGGTCCCGGGTGGGCGCCCACCGGCGGAGGATGCCCCGCTCCAGGTTCCCCTCTGCGTGCCGGGGGGGCTTCGCCGGGGGTGGGTGGGCAGCGGAGGGGCCGGGCTTGCGGCACATGGGGAGGGGGCGCCGGCAGCAGCAGCCCGGGTCGCGCCGCGGCGGCCCCGCCGCCTCCTCGGCGGCATGGGAGGAGAGGGGAGCGCGGCAGGGAGCCGCCCGCCGGGCCCCGGCATTGGCGGCGGCGCAGCAGCGCTGGCAGCGGCGGGGCCGGGAGCCGCCGGCCGCCGAGGGGAGGGGTCCGGCTCCGTGCGGTCGCGGCGGAGCCGGCGCTGCGGCAGCAGCAGGCGCGGCGGGGCGGAAGTCCTTTGTTGCAGCCGCGGCGGCAGCAGCAGCAGCAGCAGCGGCGGCGGGAGCGGCGCGGGGCAGCTCTCCCTCGGCGGCCGCCGCCTCTACCCGAGCCGCGGGTAAGCGGGGCCGTGCGCCCCTCCGCGCTGTCCCCGGGGGCCGCCGCCGGGCGCTGGGGAGGGGGGGAGGCGGGAGGAGGTGCGCGGCGGGGCGGCCGCAGCTCCGCCGGCGGCGGGAGGTGGGAAGTGCCGAGCGGCGCCGGCCGCGGCATGGCCCGGCCCGGCGCGGCGCGGCATGGCCCGCCATAGTGGCGCGGGGCGGGGGGGGGGGGGGGGAAGCGGCGCTGCCAGGTAGGGGCTTTCCAGCCGCGGCCGGTCCCTGGCGAGCGGCCGCCGCGGTGACCTTGCGCCCGGCGGCCTGGCACGGCACGGCACGGCGCCGCCCGGGCTACGCGGGGGCCGAGCGTTGGCGCCGCGGCGGCGGCGGGTCCGTGGCGGTTCTCCCGGGGCGCTGCGCGGGGGCCGCGGCGGGCGCGCTCCACCTGCGGGGCGGGCAGGGGAGGCGGGCGCGGCGCCCGGCGGCGGGGCGCGGGCTGGCGGCGGGGCCCTGCGGAAGCGGGCGGGGGGCGGGCGGGGGGATGCTGCGCCGCTCGGCGGGGCGCCGGCGCTGAAAAACGAGAAGCGGCCTAGGGAGGTGCAGAGGCGTGAGGCGAGGAAGGGCACCGCGCTGCCCTATTTACTCCGGGGCTTGAAGTCACGTTAAACATCCCGAGTGCCGTTCTCGCCGCCTAGCCTCGTCCCCCTCCCGGCCAGCAGGCCAGCGGATCCGAGCGCCGCGTTCTCCTTCTTTTTTTTTCTTTTTTTCTTTTTTTTTTCTTTTTTTCTTTTTCTTTTTCTCTTCACAAAAAACCCTCAAAACTTCGAGTGAGTTGCAGCACTTTAGCGAAAAACTGAGCGGAGCAGCAGCCTGGAGGGAATGCTCCACCCTGCCAGGCAGGAGACTTGGGTTTCACTCGGGGCTGGCAGTGCACAGGATCGCCTTGGAGGCGGCTGGAAAGGAAGGGGAATAGTTTTGTCACATAAAAACAAGCCCTGTGTTGCTCTGGGAGCTGTGTCGAAAGTCTTGTTCTTCAAAGGACTCCTCTTTTCTTCTCGGATAGAAAGGTAGTAGAAAGAGCAGAGGAAAAGGGTTTGAAAACGCTGTGGGTTTGGGGCTGGGGTTTTATTCCTTTGTGTTTTTCAGGATTTTTTGTAACTCAGATTCTCAAGTTTGGCCTATTTGTCGGCTGATAGATGAGTGCTGGTTCCCCTTGACACGTAGGCATTGGTAAATGGATAGCATGGGTTGGATGCTGTTTAATATTTGGGTATTTACTGCCAGATTATGTCATTTGCTTGCATTATTTCCCGTGCACTAGAGTATCGCAAGTTACAGCACATACTGCAGAACTATCCGGGGCTGTAATGCTGTGGTGTTCCTTAGGCATTTAATTACATTAAACAAACATTCCTTTAATTAAAGGTGTTTGTTTAACATTCCTCATTACAGCTCTTGGAAAAACCCACACAGCAGCCATGAACAGGGGGGATGCGGGCTTCTCATTTTTACCAAATTACAACTTAAGCTTTCATGGCGAGCGGGGGAGAGGCGTTGAGACCATATGGCCGTGAGGAAAACCGGCCAAACGCGAATGGTTGCAGTGCTGGCAGAGATTTTCCTAGGCAGCAGCATAACGAGTTGACAAGATTGTGACGAGATTTTTGGATGACTGGCCAGAAAACCTGAGGAGTAACGAGTTGTATTAGTTGTACTCCGTTGCTGTTTGAGGTAGCAGGGAGCCAGCAGGCACCGGAGGGGGGGTTTTGAATGGATGAGGGGTGGCTGCAGGAGGATGTAGGTAATGAAGACATGGGTTGGTGCTGCGTGGGAAGCTCGGAGAAGTAATAGAAGCCCCTTCTTCCTGGTAGCCGGAACGTTTTGTGTGGAATAGGATCACAGACTTCAGCTCTGCTTGCACAAGTTTTCTTCATGTCGTGTTGTCACTGGCACAGGAATTTGCAGCAATTATGTTGAGAGTGCTCATATCAACCAGTGACTTGGGTTTTTAGATGCTTTCTTACTTGAAGGTGTGAGGTTAATTGTGAGGTTAATCTTCTTTCACAGATTTCCATTGTTGCTGACAGTGGAGAGCCCTGGAAGGTGGGAATGGACAAAGCCTCGGGAGTTACTTATCTGCTGTATGGAAACAAAATAGCTGCTCAGAACTGAGATAATGAAAGTTTCCTGATAAAAATCCCGGTGTCCTTTCTCTTAGTTGTTACAGCTGGACCTCTCACTAGAGCCCTTCCGGACCTCACACGCACGTAGCGTGAGAAGCCCCGCGCGCATTTTTCAGTTTGACCAGTGGTTCCCCAGCGGTTGGGTTATCCTGCCCTGCCTCTGCTTGGTAAACACCGTCACCCAAAGAGTTCCGCTGCAGACACAGCGTGTGGGCACAGCAGCTGACAATTTGCATGAACACCATTTATATCCTCAAATTTGTCTGGTAATTTTTTCTTTGTGCATGTTGTGCCATTGCAAAACTTTCTAGAATTAGCTAGCTGATGCCTTTTTTCCCCATATTAAACCTGTGTCATTGGCTGGAGACCTTAGCAGCTTTATTTTTTATGTGCTGCAAGTAAAACGTGAAGCATTTAAGACCAGAAAGAGTCAACAAAATCTGTAGTCTGATCTGTGTGTCACCAGTTAACTGTGATTTGTTCATGTGCATCCAATGAGTTGTTACGTCGAAGTACAACTTGTATTTAGCCAAGGATGCTTTTCTGGAAGGCACATCTATCTTCATTTGAGGGTCTTGAGAGATGGCTAAACCACCAAGATGCCTCTTGAAGTTGAAAGTTAAGGTAGCTCAGAGAGCCTAGATAAAAAGGTGGCTCATCTTTCTGCTAGAAGGCATAAATGGGGTGTCATAATTTTTTTCCCCACTAATTGTTTCTTTTAAACATATCATTACCGTGTTGCCTGACAACTTTTTACAACTGTAAAGGTGTCAGAAGATAACTGTGACTTTCTAGAGTAATGCTTTGTGGCTAGCAAGTTACTTTAAAGGACTGCATAAGCTCTCTCTAGTACTTCTACTCCATAAATCTGATCTAAAGTTGTTTGAAGTTTAGATGGGGCTTTAGTGTAAACTCTGTTTTCTTAATTTATTCGCTCATGCTTTTCTGACACCTTATTCCTTGTCATTTTGAGGAGTGTTCTTACCTAAGAACACGTAATACATCACAACTAATTCTTGGTTAGCAGCTAAGAATCATAACTTGCTAAATTTTGACGGTTGTTTCTCCTGATGAGGAATCAGTGTAGAACTGCCTGCTGAGGAGGGATCAAATGGCTCCGGCAGCTTGTGGCTGGGGGCTTTGGAGCTTCTTACCTTTCCCTGGTTCAGATCTAGCCCAAGTGTCAGCTGAAACTTGTTTCTATACATTGGCCATGAGTCTTGTAAAATGTTGATTCAGCCATCAGGATGCGTTTGAAGATCAGTATCTACATTATTGGAAACAGCTTCACAGCTAGCACACCTGAAGGCAGCTGATTGGAGGGGCTATGGGAGGTGGATAAATTAAACCTTCAGTCCGTTGTAGCCTGAATAATGGAGCTTAATTAGAATTTCCCTGGCAGTACATGGAATTCCCATAATTGTTTTAATTTATGATCAAGGCTACGCTTGCAATGCAAACTGCGTCTTAGCCATACCTGCTGTTGAGGTGGATGGTGGTCAGCTGGCCGCTTGATGGTGGTCAGGTTCTTTGCCATTTTTGCAATGTTTGTGTAAACTGAAGCACCTTTTTGGACTCTGCAGTACCAGAACGATCTTGGTGGCTTCCTCTTGAGCATGTCTAGATAAAAGTTGTAGCCTGTCAACAGGTCTGTGGTCAGTGCGCTAGCCAAATGGCTAAGCTTCTCAGGCGGAGAATTTAGATGAGTCGTGTAGGATTTTCTCCTGAGCATCTAGATGCTGTCATTTAGGAATCCAGATTCTTCGGTGGATCTGACCCACGGAGGCAAAGTAACTTTTTAGGGAGGAGAGTTCTTGGGAACCCGTGCCAGGGTGGGATACAGTGTCAGACTGTGATGGGGAATTTGCTTTCTGCTGCCCACGCGCTTGTTTCTTCGGATAACTGGGCGTTGTTTTCTTGAGGTTTTCCAGTCTCGTTTTCTATTAGCACCAAATTCTCCACTCATTTATTATACTTTTGTCCGGCCTGCTCTTGGTTTCCAAAGAAAAGCAGCCAGTAAGCTGCTCCGTTTTTGCCTGCTCAGCAGTGGAAATGCTGGGCTTTGAAAACCACCTACTAATTTTAGGAGCCAGAAGGCTCCTAAATTCTGAACCTTGTGGTACGTCTTTTTTAAAGACAGAGAAGTTAGCAAAAGAACTTCACTGTCTTCTTTGGTTGAGAACTTTTTGTACTTTAGTTTTAAAACATCTCAGAAAATTTTAAATGTGAGGAAATGACAGAAAGCATGGAGCTATAGGAAATACCTCTTCTCTCTTGTGAGCAGATTTATAAACAATGTATTTTGTTAGTGTAGTTGCGCGACTTACCTTGTTCGTAGTAACATCAGACTAGTAATAATATCTGAGTGGTGAGTGAAAGGAAAAGAAAAAATCTGGTGGCAGACAAGCAGCTTGAATCAAAGCGTGGCAGTGTAAAAACATTTACTAGGAAAATAAAATGCATGTGGAGACTTTGAGTTTGCAAATTGGAGTGAAATTACCTGACTCAAGTATCTTTTTGTTTTCTTATCAGATGCTTTTCTAGCATATTTTTTCAGAACACCTCTGCATCGTTCAGTATTGCTTACAGCGTGGCCTGTTGCTGTGTTTACTGCACAGATCAGTTATTGCTGAAGATGTAGTTACTTGCGTTCCTCGTGGACTTCCCTGTGATGTTTGCGAATACAATATTTGGGTGCTTCACAAGGGCAGTGTGCTAGTCCGTTGGGCAAGTGGCTGGCATTTCTTCCCTTTTTGAAATAGCAAAGAGTCAGGGAGGATCAGAAATAATTCAAAATTTTGGATTGACAAGCTTGTCTGCGTAAAGCTTTAATTTTCCAAGATACTCGCTGACTAATACATACAGGGAATAGCTCCCATTGACCTCAGTGCTGCCGATGGTGTTTCCCTTTGTGAAGACATTGGACATCAAAAAAATGCAAGCCAGACTTAAAAAAAAAAAAAAAAAAAAAAAAAAGGTTGAAATGACCTGTCCTGGCACTGATGGTGATGGGATGCTGTTCTCCAAGGCAGTGTTCGTTGCTGTGAGATTCTCTGTTTTGTCCTCAGGTCTTATTCACTTCATGTCCTCCCAGTGCTGTGCTGAATGAGCAGGGACCTTGGGTTGTTGCTGCTCAGATCCATCCCTGGACAGATCCAGAGGATGTGCTGAGTAAGGGAGGGAGCCGTTGGTAAGAGGAGGACTGGAAGACACTACTACAATATATACATAAACGGCAGCTGAATTAATCCTGCTTTAATTATGGCATTTCTTGTGTATGCACTAAACTTTGAAACCTTGGGTTTTCTGTAAAAAGGACCTGGTTTTATTCTAATGCCTGCTTTTTTTCCAAAGCAAACTTCAAAAACAGTTGGCAGCATTGAACCACCCACAAGGGTGATAAATGCAGATCTCTGCCATTTTGCAATTAAAGTAACAAAATAATGGTAAATGATCATTGTCTGAGAGCTTGCTTTTGATGGGAAGGAGTTTGTCAGTAAGCCCATGGTATTTGTTCATGGCAGAGGGATGGCTGAATTGGGAATTTGAGGTTCAATTCCAGCTCTGAAGGGGTGAATGCTATAATTATTTTCTACCCACGCCCCAGCAAAAGCATGTCTATTTTTTTTACCTCTTCTGCACTAGCCCCTGCAACTTGGCTCTTCCCACCCCCTTGCCAAAGCACCTTTCCTCCACCATTTAGACCCTCGTGGCACCCGTTTTTAATTCCCACAGCTGCTTCCTAATCCCAGTCCCCTTCTCTCGGCTCAGCACTCCACTCCCAGCCTGCCTCTCCCTGCCTCTAGATTTCCAGAGGTTTTCCCTCACATCCTTTACAGTTCTCAATCTCCCTGCATTTTCACTAAGTCCCCTCCTGGGTCTGGCTCTTGTAAGACAGAACTGGGCATCTTCTCCATCTGGCAGCCAGGAGGGATGCTAAAACCCAGCAGTGAGTCACAGTGCGGGGCAGTCTCTGGTGAGCCCTGCTGTCAGGTTGTGACTTTGTAGAGATGGCACATAGAATCACACAATGGTTTGGGTTGGAAGAGACCTTTTTCTAGTTCCAAGCCCCTTGCCATGGACAGGGACATCTTCAACTAGACCAGGTTGCTCAGAGCCCCATCCAACCTGACCTTGAATGTTTCCAGGGATGGGGCATCTACCCCCTCTCTGAGCAACTTGTTCCAGTGTTTCACCACCCTCATCGTAAAAAATTTCTTCCTTATATCTTGTCTAAATCTACCCTCTTGTAGCTTAAAACCATGGCAGAGCTCTGCATGAAATGGGGGTTTCACCCTGGGTGTGATGGCACAGGCTGGCCAAGGAGAATGAAATGTTCTCAGCAGGGCTGTAACCTGAGATTTTAGTAACTAACAGAAGTCTTAAGTGTGAACAAACAGATAATTTTTATCTTCTTCTCCCCCTCAAGCTTATAGCTTGGCCAAATTCAGGCAGACTTTTATATTGTGACAACATATCCAAGACTTTCTCCTGTATAAAGTCTCTCCAAAGATTTTGGAAGAGAAACTTTTTTTAGTTTTAAAAGAAAAAAAAAATAATCTACATATATGAAAGTTTTTTGCTTAGCCTCATTTTTAGAACCATTTTGGCTGAAATTTTCTGTGGCAAGAGAAAAAAAAAATATCAGTCCAAAGCAGACAATTCAGAAGGAAAGTTTTGCCTTTGCTGGTTGAAATGTGTCAAGGTTTTAAATAGCCCAACACAGGCTCTCATAGTGGGAAGTGTTGGCAGCTGTAAATACATAGTTACATACAGCAGGTTAATACAGCATCCAGAGGGAGGATGCCAGTACTTTCATTAACATAAATAACTTCAAACACTCTCTATTTTAATACCTATGTGTAGTACTATCATGGTAGAGGCTGGGTACGTATCTGAGCACCTTGCCATCCTGCTTAAGTGACCTCATGCTCGGGCTGGTTTTTTCCAGAGTGGAGGTGGGAGGTAGGAGGTAGGCATTGCCAGTGTGTCAGGACAGTGCTGAAAGCTCTGCAAGAGTTCCCGTGGCAAAAGGGGAAATATATTTCACCTTTTTTGAAGAAGAAGGAAACTTAGAAACAATGAGTTTGTGTGCTGTCATTGCAGTGGCTGCCAGGTCGTTCCCACCATGTGGAAATGCCCTGGCCTGCAGGTGTGTGCAGATAGTTTGTGACCTTTTTTTGGTACAGGCTTGCTGCTAGTATGGCTCTTCTGCTGTTGGATGATAACGATGGAGTAACCTTAGTGTAAAAAAAAAAAAAAAAAACCCAACCAAAAACAAACCCCCAAACAACAAAAACCCCCAAACATTTAAATGCAAAAATTGAAACTTGCCACTTCATGAGGATGAATTTAAAACCAGCTGTCCTCAGCCTTTTCTTGTCTTGATGGCAGGTCACACCAAGAGGCTGGTGGTGCCTTAGACTGCATCTTCTTGCTTTCGTGTTGGTTTTTGTTCTTATAATGTGGAAGTTGAAGTCAATTCTTTGTCATTATGCAGCTGCTGTTCTTAATCCTTGATACAGTACACTGAATTATATTTAAGTATCTAATGAATTACTTCAAATCCAAAACACGTTAGCACTTGGAAGAATATGAAGTGGCCTTTTATTAGCTGATGTTGAGAGCTTTGCTAGTTTTCACAGAAACATCTGAACTCACCCAGTGACTTAGACAATAATCAGTCTTCTGTAGAAAAGACATGAAGTTGTTTCAGAGATTCTCCTACTCTCAAAGCCGCCCTTTTGTGAGCTAGTAAAAAAACCATTAAATTAATTTCATGCAACGAGTTGTATTTCTGCAGTGGACATCACTGGACCAAACTGGTCAGAGAGTTGTTATGGCAGGGTGCTCACCTTGAGTTTTGGGTTGGGAGGATTAGGTTGAGAGGGGAGAAGGAGTTGCCGTTCAGATCATCATCAGTGTAGTTCAACCCAAATCTCAAGGTTTCTGTTTCCAGACAAGGTCTCGTGCTGTTGGTAGTCCGTAAGTACTGCTATAGGGAATATCGCTGGGCACGGTGAGCATGTTCTCGTCTTGAGAGCTTGAACACATTTCTTCCATGGCAGTCCTTCATGGAACGAAGAAGAATGGTGATTTAACATTAGGTTTGCTACTTAACAAGCTGGGCAACGCCTACAACTTGCGAACTCAGCACTAATTCTGGAATTTAATTTCTCCATCCGTTTCCCAGCCTCTAGGAGATGTAAGCTGTCAGGAGAATAAGAAGAAATAGGGAGCATATTTGTGTGTGTTATATTTAAATTTTGGACAGTTGAAAGAATGCCATTTAATATATGTTGTTTGCTAGCATGTACTTTATTTGTACAAATCTCTTATTGCAAACAATGCAAATAACTATAACTTTTTAAAATGTTAAGACTGCTTGTTATTTCTTTAGGTTTTTCATTTCAATGAGGATGTTCTTTATACTTTTTTTTGGTTTCTCACCCTCTTCCCTGTGCAGTTAGTACAGATTATGTATATCAGTAAAGGTTTTCCAAAATGAGTAGTGACTAGTTGTTGGATCTGGTTGGTTATCTTCTGTAAATCAAATGCACGCCTCCTGTGTACAATACATTTTTCTGGATGTTTTTGTTAACATAAACCATTATGTTTTCTGCCTCTCTTCTCTTGAGGACAAATTAGTCCTTTCACCTACAGCAACTTTCAGCCCTCACAGCCCTTTCCCTCTAGTCTTTGTCAAGGTTTCATTTCACTGTGTCTCCACCTCTGGCTTGCTGGCTTTCGCAGTTCTCCATTGCTGAGCTTTTCTTTGTCCGGTCTCCCACCTACATGTTTTGGTTATATTACAGTGCTCTGAACGAGTGGTTTTGAGAGCAGTTGGAGGCACGGCGTGCACCACTTCCTGCCTCTCTGCAGTCCGCACGGCTGTCGCGCAGCTAGCCTGGTCACCAGCTGCAGCGGGCTTGTACGTGGGACGTGCCATCGCACCGGACTGCCCCGTGCTTCTGAGAACACACTTGAGTTTGCAGTTCCTGGTTTGCAAGATGCCTTGCAGATAAGGTTGAGGCTGTCCCTGAGCTGTCCTGAAGAGCAAAAAGTGTGTGGATATAGCTTGTGTGGATGCTCCACTGATGTATCTTCTTATTTTCCTTTAATGGAGAGGGGAAGACCAGTTTGAGCCTGGCCTGGATGCCAGTATGTGTTGCATCATCTGTCTGTTGGACTGACAGGGGAAAAAGGCAAGTCGAGACTGAAGAGTGGTTTCTTACAGTCGGCTTACCTGGTATAGGTGTTGTCCTGGGGCCATCTTACAGAAGTCTACCCTGTGAAGTTTTTGAAGTTCTGCATTTAGAATTCCTATCTGAAAATCTTGGCTGTAGGACTTTGAGATATATTTGCTAATTTATATTCTAGCAGCATTGCTCTGATTGACGTGTGGTGGTTATGTTTATTAGTTTACTAGTCTTGTAAGTCTAGCGGTGAGAACATGGAAGTATGGATGTTTTCATTGGCATCAATATTCATTGTAGTTACCAGCAAAGATCTCCAGACAGGAAGCTGTACCACAAACAGTGTGAGAATAGGAAGATCTAGAGAAGAAAAAAATGGCAGTTCCTCCCTACGTTTAAATACGTTTTGCTTTTTGTGCTCATGATTTAACAGATGTCTTCTTCTTTATGCAGGCCTGTAATTGAAGTACAAGATGGCAAGAACCAGCCACAGCAACTATGTCCTTCAGCAGCTAAACAACCAAAGAGAGTGGGGCTTTCTATGCGACTGCTGTATTGCTATCGATGATATTTATTTTCAAGCACACAAAGCAGTTCTTGCTGCATGCAGCTCCTATTTTAGGATGTTTTTTATGAACCATCAACACACTACAGCCCAGCTGAATCTAAGCAACATGAAGATTAGCGCTGAATGCTTTGATCTTATTTTACAGTTCATGTATTTAGGAAAAATTTTGACAGCCCCTGCCAATTTTGAGCAATTTAAAGTGGCCATGAACTATTTACAGCTATATAATGTACCTGAATGTCTAGAAGATATACAGGATACAGACTCATCTAGTTTAAAATGTTCATCTTCTGCTTCTAGCACCCAGAATAGCAAAATGATATTTGGTGTGAGAATGTATGAAGACACGCTTGCTAGAAATGGCAGCGAAGCAAACAGGTGGGGCATGGAGCCGCCAAGTTCAACAGTAAATACATCCCATAACAAAGAGCCTGATGAAGAAGCTTTGCAGCTAAGCAGCTTCCCTGAACAATTGTTTGATGTCTGCAAAAAAAGCACCACATCAAAATTCTCTCACACAAAAGAGCGTGTGTCCCACTCACGCCGTTTTGGAAGAAGCTTCACCTGTGACAGCTGCGGGTTTAGTTTTAGCTGTGAAAAGCTACTGGATGAGCACGTGTTAACGTGCACTAACAGGCATTCTTACCAAAGTGCCAGGTACTACAGTGCTGAAAAAACAGACTTTAACGAAAAGGACTCTACTTCTAAAATCATCTCCACACAAACAGAAAAATACAAGGGGGACTCAAGCCAAGCTGCGGATGATTCTTCGTCTCCCGTGTCAAACATCACAAGCAGAAAAAGCAGCACAGTTGCCTCTGAGACATCAGGTGAAGAAGGGAGCAGAGCCTCTGAGAGGAAGAGGATTATCATCAAGGTGGAACCAGAGGACAATCCCACAGATGAGCTGAAGGATTTTAATATTATTAAGGTGACAGATAAAGACTGCAATGAGTCTTCCGACAATGACGACCTGGACGATGAACAGGAAGAGCCGCTTTACAGGTACTATGTTGAGGAAGAGATCAGAGAGAAGAGAAATGCTCGGAAGACTTTAAAACCCCGTTTATCCATGGACGAGGATGAAAGAAAGTGTTTGAAAAGTCCACGGCACCTTAACAGGAAGGCTCCCTCAGTGCAGGAAGATGTGGAGAACGCTCCCTGTGAACTTTGTGGGTTAACAATCACCGAGGAAGATTTGTCCTCTCATTATTTATCCAAACACATAGAAAATATATGTGCTTGTGGCAAGTGTGGTCAAATACTGGTCAAAGGCAAGCAGTTACAGGACCATGCACAAACCTGTGGAGAACCCCAGGATCTGACCATGAACGGTATCAGAAATTCTGAGGAGAAAATGGACTTGGAAGAAAACCCTGAGGAGCAGTCAGAAATAAGGGACATGATGTTTGCAGAGATGCTAGAGGACTTCAGGGACAGTCATTTCCAAATGAACAGCCTTCAAAAAAAACAGTTATACAAGCATTCTGCCTGTCCTTTCCGATGCCCTAATTGCGGTCAGCGTTTTGAAACTGAAAACCTAGTGGTTGAACATATGTCAAACTGCCTGGAGCAAGATCTGTTCAAGAACTCCATGATGGAAGAGAACGAGAGGGATCACAGACGTAAGCATTTCTGCGATCTTTGTGGGAAAGGATTTTATCAGCGTTGCCACTTGCGGGAACACTATACCGTTCATACCAAGGAAAAACAGTTTGTTTGTCAGACATGTGGGAAGCAGTTCTTAAGAGAGCGCCAGTTGCGGCTCCACAATGATATGCACAAAGGCATGGCCAGGTATGTCTGTTCCATTTGTGATCAAGGAAACTTCCGAAAACATGACCATGTACGGCATATGATATCTCACTTATCAGCTGGAGAGACTATATGCCAGGTCTGCTTTCAGATATTCCCAAATAATGAGCAACTGGAGCAGCACATGGATGTTCATCTGTATACATGTGGAGTATGTGGAGCAAAATTTAATTTGAGGAAAGATATGAGATCTCACTATAATGCCAAGCATTTGAAAAGAACATAAGCGTAAACATACTGTTAAAGCATTAAGTTGGCAGCAGAGAACACCAAAGCAAGGCATACAGTATAGTAGACAAAAATTAAAAAAAAAAAAAAAATTGAAAATAAGTCTCTTTTTTATTATTTTTTTTTTAAGACCCTCCTAACCATAGGTGTCTATTTAGGCTTATTAAGTATATAGCTCTGAAAAGCATCATGTGTTTAATTATTACATTTTCACTGTTTCCTAATATCAGTTTCTGTTCTTAATTTTATTGTTTTACTAAGTAGATATACAAATCATTATTTTTAAACTGTAGATTAAAAGCACAATGTTACCCCTTCACTGACTGCTATTAAACAGTTCTCGGATCCATGTCCGTAAGATGAGTGCTTTAATATTTCCATGTGTTGTTTCTTCATGTGAAAATTTTAGATCACAGTGATTAACGTGTAAGAGCATAATTGTTCATAATCCCCAAATTAATTTTCAAAATGAAAAAAAAAAAAAAAAACAAAAAACAAAAAACCAAAACAAATGCCAAGAAATAATCCTTTGTTCTCTGACTCTGCTGTAAGGGCAGAGCTGTGGCTGTCCTGGTCCTCTGCTTCTTGGCTTTGTTGGAACGTGCATCCCAGGGGTGAGAGCACGTAGGCTCAGTTAAACCTTGCAGACTTGGACTGGTGTGCGCAAAGGGAAAGGGAGTTAATGACTGTCGGGATAACCAAGGAGTTCCCAGCAGAGTGGTCATTTTCCAGACTTGAAATCCTAGCAGAACCGTACAACTGACGTTGGCCTTTCATTTTCTGGCTGTACCTGCGTGCGTGTATATAACCTGCTTACCCTAACGTATGGGGGAAGAGTGGCTGTGGTGAATTGCTAGGAACGCAGAATGGCGATGTGCGTGGAAGACTGCATTTCTCAGCCTAGCTGTAAATGGTGCCTTGCAGCTTGTGTTGGAAAGTTGAAAGTGGGATGGGTGTGAAGATAGTCCCATTGCTTGGGTGGGGAGGGGAAGGGGGATGGGGAACGTGGCTCATGGGAACCTTAGGGGTTTTGTTTCTTGTTTTCATGATACTTTCTGAATGTTCTGTTTTTCAACAAGAATATAACAAGAAAAGACTGCACAGTTTGCTTAATAAATGTAAAGATATTTTATGCCTTTTAAGATTCCTTTCTGATTCTAGTATAGCCCTAATCTGCGTAGCTTGTCTCTTAATTTAATTGAATTTTAAAATCCTACTAAGTACCAGCTGACATCAATTCAGTGAGGCAGTTTGGCCTTTGAGAGAACAACTGGCTTTGACTCCTAGGCACCAGCTGTCTAAATGTTTGTTAAGTGCATGATTTTTAATGAGGGGAGGGGGAAGGATCCTAATATGTAATGGTGGAGAAAACTATTAAAAAATAAAACCTAGCAGTACTTTCTCCCACTGAGCCCTGGAAGGAGGAAAGCAATTTAGATTAGCCATTAAGGCAGTGGGACTAGATGATCGTTGTAGGTCCCTTCCAGCTGAACTACTCTATTCTGTCACCTCGCGCGCCAGTGGTGGGTTGAAAATAGGAGCTGGGAGCTGAAGGTCTAGTCCAGGACTTTCACACACCTGTTGCTGTTGGAGTTGAGTTTTGATCCCTTGTTGTTTCTTGGGGATCATGAGGGGTATTGGGCTTTAACGTTAAGACTATTTTGAGAAATTAATACAGTTCAGAATCTCCGCTATAAGTATTTAAATTGGTATGAGTTGCCTTGCGTTTATTCAGTTTAAAATGTGCATTAGAATTTCTCTTGGTTGGTAGACGTGTGTTTCTGCAGTGATGGAGAAGGACCCCGCCACCAGACCTCAGTCCTGAGCCAGGAGCTGGCTCCCCAGGCGCTGACTGCTTTGCGTGCAGTTCAGGCCTTCAGCGTTTTCCCGTGACTGCTCAGTCCTATGTTTTCTTGTATGATGCTGAAGCCAACCAAGTCCTGAGTAACATCGGGGCCAAAAAAGACCACAGACATGAAAACACTCCAGCATTTCAGTTAATTCAGAGCTTCTCCCTTCTTAGGATTTATTCCACATTCCCCATCCCAACCCAGACTGACGCTCAGTGTGTAAGAGTTCAAAGAATAAGTGGGATAGGTATTTTCACGCTTTTTAGCACTGGAATCAGTGCTAAGGTGATTAGAAGACTCTTCAAAAGGCAAAATATTTAACTATAATGATTGTCTTAGAGATGAAGTAGTCAGGTGCTGTAGTGGAAAAGTTGAGGGGGTTAACACACTGCTCACGGCAGTTCTCTGACATTCGGGTTATCCCTTGTGGTATCAGCTATGGCTGGACTGGGAAAAGCAGCCCAGGGAAGTAAGGGAGAACTGGAAGTCCTGGGGACTTGGCAGAAGAGTCTTGTGGCGCTGGGGGAATGGAAAGACTGGGAGAGGAGGGATGGGTGAAGGCTGGGAGGGCAGGGTTAGAGCTGAGCGGTATGAAGCAAATCCCAGAGGTGGCACGCAGGGGGCAGCTGGAGGAGAGGATGAAATGTCCTGTAGACACCTGTGAGACCGGAGTGGGAATGACTCAGCTTGGCTGGGAGAGCCGTCGGCCTGGGTGATTAGCTCACAATGGCACAAACTCGGAGTGCGGATTGCGTACGAAGTACAGCCAGCCACTGTGCTGGAAGTCCTGCAGTGGCACAGCAAAGCCTAGATTAAAGACCTTGTTGAAAAGGAGGAGGTGACCTCCGCGAACTAAGAGATCATTCCTGAATACAGTGGAGGGCTCAGGGTGATTTATGGAGACTCCTGCTCGGGGCCAGAAGCTTTTGTTTACAATGTATTGGTCTGAACTTGACCCAAAAATGTTTCACAAAAAAAGTTACTTCCTAGTGTAAGTAGACCTGCCAACTACAGAAGTTAAATGGAGGAACTGGGAATTATGGTATTTATGTGTACTATGTAACTTTATAAACACTCTGGAATACCTTTGTTTTTCAATTATAAGCTGTGTTGTAGTAGCCTTTCAAAGGAAAGCTTGTTAAACCTTTCCAACTGAACTTGCATTAATGTTTTTTCCTGTTTTTGTGAAACAAACCTCAGTGCCTTGGAGTTCATGTGTGCAAATGTCCAGAGTAAGGCTGAGAAAGAGTGTGAATTGCACTGCAGGGGAGCTTAAGAGTGGATCCATTTGTATGTAGGCAGAGAAAACCAGAAGGACTGAAGTAGCCTGAAAAGTGATCAAGGGGAGTGTAGCAGAACAAATCGAAGGTAGTAAGGCATAAACAAGACAGTCTGGCTTGCAAGTAGATGGGGGGGAGTGTATGGTGACATGGGACTATTGAAAAAAATACCTGGAGTGTCAGGAGGAATTTCGCTGCTGTGACTGGGGAGAAGGGGTGGGTGCTGAGGCAGCCTGGGGCTGGTCACTCCTGAGGACAGGGGTGTTCTCCCCTGAGTGGGGCAACATCTGCAGGAGAGTGAAATGATGGTGTTTCAGCGCTCCTACCATGATAAAAATTACTGTGGAGACACAATGAAAGCAGACCTGGAAAAAAAAACCCAACCCCAAACAGTTGCAGTTATATCCTAGAAGTCTTGCTGTTACTTGAAAGATAGTGAAGGGGAAGCAAAAATACTTCATTTGGAGTTCTGTTTCCTCTAACAAATTTGTACTTCTCAGTCTTCATAACATAGTTCCTTTGCATCTCCTTACTGTACTGCATGGATTATTAGAGTGTAAAAGCACTTAAGGATCTTTGAGAGTGGACATGTAAGCGTATCACAGTGCACAAGGCATAGCCAGAAAGAAAAAGACTTGCTGGATGCTCTGACTTATATTTTTAAGTGATTTGCTATTCTTACTTCTGGAGGACCTCTCTCTATTCTGTTGCTTTCCTCATTTTGACGGTGGTGTGGGCTGCAACCCTGAAAATAATTTGTAAGTAGCTAGGCTAGGTCTTAGCTTTCAGGATTTACTGAAAGTTAAAAAGAGGGAATGAGTTTTAAATTGTCATAAAAGCTGTCAAACTTCTTTTTCAGTTTCAGAGGAGTGATTTCAAATGTTAAAAAAAAAAAAAAGTGTATATATATATATATACTTGAAAATCCTTATTGGCAACTTTTTAATTCAGGAGTATTTACATCTATGTTGTTGTGGTTTAACCCCAGCCAGTAACTAAGCACCACGCAGCTGCCAAGGGGATGGGGAGGAGAATGGAAAAAACCTCGTGGGTTGAGATAAAGACAGTTTACTATGATAATAAAGGAAGAGAATAATAATAATAATAGTAACAACAACAATAATAAATATAAAACAAGTGATGCACAAATGCAGTTACTCACCACATGCAGAAGAAAAGAACCCAATGCCCAGTCTGTTTTCGAGCAGCGATCCTGCCTCCCAGCTAGCTTCCCAGTTATATCCAGAGCATGTTGGTGTATGGTAGGGAACATCCCTTTGGCCAGTCTGGGTCAGCTGTCCCAGCTGTGCTCTCCCAGCTTCTTGTGCATCAGGACATTGTGTAATGATATTTGGAGCCAGCAGGTCTGTGAAGAAATCTTGATTTGAGTAGATTAGAATATCACAGAATTCTAAGAATTTATGTTTTTGTTAGGGGACTTCTCTATCTAATATTTTCAGTTAATGGAGAAAATAGAATTCAGCATATTTTTTATTCAGAGCTGAAGACAGAAAATGTACTGCCCTGGAGAATATATTAAAAATACACTGTTATAAAAGTGAATACTTTGACTACGCTATTGTATTTGAATACACTAAGAGTATCTCAGCTATTGCTGAGGACATAAGTTTGTTCCTGAAGGCAGTGCCACCTTGAGCCCCTTCCTCCTCCCCACCTAGTTTCAGCTCTCACATCCCATGTGTGCTACCCTCTCCATTGTCAAAAAGTACATATTTGTGTAGCTTCACAATGAACTGAATCAAACAACGGGCTTTTTTTTTTATTATTCCCTGTGGGGCTGTATTTTGGCTGGATCAGTTCCCTGCTGTGCTTCCCTCTTCGGCTCGATGTCAGATCTTGTGCTAGCACAATAGAAGGGGTGGCACAGGAGGGAGAAATGAGTGGCTGGGAGGGGGCTCATTTGCTTAAACGAGCTATGCCAGAACTCAAAGCACGTCCAAGCTTAACTCGGTCTCTGTCTCCCCCAAGCATCCTCGTGGAAGCTGAACTCTTATATTCATCTCCTATTTCCTGATAAGGAAAAAAGGCAGCCCAGCTTCTTACATACAAATGAGACACATCTAATGCTATCTGCCTTCTTTATGAGAACTGGAAACCTTCCTGCATTCATCTCATCCCTCAAATATGCTCCAGAACTTTCTTAGTCTTTCTTGAAACAGACTATGTAGCGTTTCACGCCACAGGGTTCGTGTGGTTGGCCTGGCCTGAGGCCAGGACTGAGCTGGGCCCCTTGTCGGGCCAAACACCAGCACTGGCTTCAACCTTCCTCTGGTCTTCCTGCCCTCCAGCTGTGGGCCCAGATGCAGCTGTGCTACTCACGCGTTCAGCAGCTGGGCCCCCACTCTCCTGCTGCCCGGTGCCCCTCGCCGCTCATGACATGCACTTTTCTGGGTGTCGCAATAAGGGGAGATGGTCATCTCATTTTTGGTTTAATATTGAAAGCTCAGGAAAATTCCTTGCATAAGTTAAGGAGGTGTTGGCAGTATCTGTTACTGTCCCCGTGTGCCTGCTTCTGACTTTTAAGTGCTTCCTAATCTGAAAGGGTTAAACATCAAATATTCTGACTTCCCTAATTCTCAGTTGGTTTGATACTTGTCACAGACTTCAAGACCTACAAGATGAAGCATGACTAATTTGACTTTTATAAAGTCTGCTGAAGGCTAGAAATTAGGAACGTTTTAAAAAGTTGACATTTCTGTAGTTCTCAGCTATAAACCAGTTTTCTGTGTTTTCTTCCAACTTCCAAGAAACTCCTAAAATATTGCTGTGCAGTGTATTCTTGAGATGTGTTAGTAGGCTAAGATTTTGAATGGGGAAGATGCCAAAAAGCAGGACACATTTTATAAATTAAGTGTCTTCTGCCACTTTTACAGTCACTTCTACAATTCTGGAATTAATTGTGATTTTATTTTTTTGTGCAGAAAGACAAATCTTAATTTGTTACAGGGCAACAGAGCTCATGACTCAGGAGTCAGTTCATCATCACTATAAATGTTCAGCCCTGAAACAGCCCATGTTCCTTTTCATGTCCGTGAATGACAAGTGCCAACTTTACTAGAGAAAGCTTTCGGATCTTTCTTTGGGTCAGTTTTGCCCTCAAATGTCTTGTAGGTTTTCTTTTTTTATTAAGTCGTAGGAAAACGGTCTTGTGCATCATGCTTTTAGAGAAACCGTTTTCAGTAATTTGTGCACATTCCCTATATAAAAGTAGTTGAAAATACATTTTTAAAGTTTCATATTAATGTATTCAAGGGAACATAACTAAATTATGAGATGTGAAATCAGCAGATAGTCCAAGGCCAGATTTTGACTGTTTGTTTTGCGTTGCTAGCGTGGCACACCCCACCCCAAGAACCTAGAATTTCAGAAGTGGTCAGTATCTTTGATTCTCTTGCAAGAAAACCAAAAGGTTTAATCCTTCTCTGTGCCTTCTGGCATACTAAAACTATAGTAAATCTTCCTACAGCTACAAAAAGCAATGCTGCATCTAGCATTTCCAATGGGAGAAAAAAAACCCAAGCCCTTTCAGAGCTGTTCAAGAACTTCCCTCTCTGACAGAGTCCTGATGCTGCTATTGTTTTCACTCAAACTCAATTGTGATTTGCGTCAATGAGACTTTGAGGTGTACTTTTTTTTTGGTTGCAAATAAGAGGTGATCTCAGATAAGTAGGTCTTTTGGTTCTGTAGACATCTCAAGACTCCTGACAGGGAATGAGAAGACAGCATTCCTTAAAGGCCTCCAAATCCTGGAAGCTGTGTGGATTGTGGGAAATCCACTAGAAATCAGGACTGTCTGCAAATCTTTGGTTTCTCAACCTTCCGTCAGGCAAAGTTCCACCGGTGTCAGCAGTTACCAAGGTCTCTGCAGCAGCAGCAGCGTTGCCAACGTGAAAGATGTAAAAATCAGTCTTTCCCCATCTCTTCTCTACCATTTGCCCTGATGACAAGGTTGCTATTTTAAAAATTTATCCTTTTGGCTCTTCTATTTGCCTTCTGGTTTGTTTTTTTTTTTTAAATGGGAAGATGGACTTTCTTCCTGTTCTAAAGCAGTGACTAGGGCTAAGAACTTGCCTTTTTTAATAGTTCTCACATGTTCAATTGAACCTACACAACTCAGTAATACCTATTCTCTCCTTTTTTAGGTAACCATCCCACTACATTGGGGATGGTCACCAGAGGGACTTCTGCTTCTGACTCCCCAGAAAATGAATGGGAGAAATAATACAATGTCCTTCTCTCCATGGCAAAAGGCCCAAGACCATCAAACTTTGTGGAAATGCAGATACCCTGGCTAAAAATAGTTTGCTGAATACCATAGATTACTTTTGGTTTTGGCAATAGAAACACCAGACTTCTGGTATCGGTTACCCTCCTTCCTTTTACACAAGTCAGCGTTAGAGCATTTATTCAGGATGCTCTATTTCCTCCCTGCCTATGGGGTTCCTACTGATACCTACTGGTAGAGAGTCCCAGCTACCAAACTACTGAGGTTCTGGTTTCTAGCCATTTGTTATTTAATTATTTATACAAAGTGAAAACATTTTAAGAGATGAAATCTGTAATAGCCCTCCTTCAGGAAAAGGATAGATACAGTAGTATTGTAGAAGAAGGAAATACAGGGTGGGATCCCTTGGAACTGATGAAGAAATTGTCTTAGTACATCCCACAGCCCAGGAGAGAGCTCGGATCTCTGAGCTGCATTGCTATCAGGTAGATTAAATATAATTTGTGTACACTTACATATGCTGTAAAACATGACACTGGCACAGTCTGCAAGCCTGGAAGTATGAGGATTAGCTCCACCTAGTCTGCTTTCAGACAGGGTTGTGTTTCACTTAGATTTTACTGGCTGGTGCTAACACAGGCAGTTCTGCCAGAAAAGACAGATGTCCTGATGTAGAGTAACTTAAAAACTGGAAAATAAGTCAATTAAGACACAAGAAATCTTACAGTAATTGATACAGTTCTTTCAACTTTAGTTTGCTGTGCAAACAAAGAGTTAAACAGTTCAAAGGCAGTTTCCTTTGGAGAATGTTTATTTGATCAAGTTCAGTGTGGCTTAGACCCCGAACAGAAATACTAGCTTCAAACAGAGCACTACTATGAAAGTAGGAATGGTCTGTGGCCTTCCAGACCTCACAAGCTATGTTGGTTTGTTACACAGAGTCAAAACAAAGATGTCCCTTAAAACACATATACATTAACTCTGTGTATTTCACACACCACAATCTTTTATCTCAGAACTGCTTTTCTCCCCAGTCATTGGGGCTGTGCCAGAGTCACTGAGATCCTGGATGAACTATAGACTTCTCAGTAAAAAGCATATATGGTATGATTGGACCATCTGAGCTAATTAGATCATTAGAGAACAGGCTTTAAGTGCTACTGCTCCTATTTGCTAAGCTTGAAGAACTACTTTTGGATTTTGGAACAGTACTGTACTTTGCTTCTTGAGTCCCTTTACATTGCAGAAAGCAGGGTGAGGAAGAACTCGGTGCTTCTCTTTTAAATGGAGCCTGGAAGATCTTGTTAGCTGGAGGGTGTTGGTTTTTTGGTTTGTTTTTTCAGGTCCTTAGCTGGCTGAATCTTCAGACTTCTAATAAATACGCTAAGCATTAAAAAAGCATCATTAATACATGATGAGATATGCCACTTAATGTAAGTCAAACCCATGCAGATGCTATTAGGACAGGAACCTGATATCATGCCAAATCCGGACAGTTATCTTTGATCTATCTCCAGATCCTACTTTTATTTGTAAACATCCAGTTAATCACAGACTTCCTCTGACTTTTATGAAGTGGACGAAACTGCATCCTTTGTAACATCTCTGAAGTGCTTTAACTTTGCAGATGTTCCTGAATTTGTGTGACGGGGAGGTATGAGCTCCATCTGGTGGCTAACTAGAAACACGCATATTTCTATTTATTGAGCGGCGTTAACTGTGCAGAGTGAAGCAGATCCTCTTGCAGCTGTACATTCCTAAAGCAACTTCTGTTTTTAGGGTAGCTGCAGGATTTTAGAGTCTGGGAGGAGGTCATAACATTTTATCTGTAATCTAGCTTACTGTGGGCTAAAATTACCAATGCCAGCAGTTCTCTGGTGTTCAGTTCCGTATGTACACCACCACAATTGGCACTGATTAGCAGTATTTTTTCAGAATCATTGGAAAAATTTAATTTCATATTCACAGGCAACCCACCTTCCCACACTCAGAGGTGGTCCCACACAGCATAGTCAGTGTATTTGAGGGCGGTGGTGTAAAGAAGCTCAGTCATGCCACATGAGCTGTGGATGATCTGCAAATAACAGAGATCTTTGACTGTAAAATGCAGGCAGGCATGTAAATAAATGGTGATGTTAAACACTGTTGTTCCCTGGGGAAAAATAATGTTCATATGCATACTGTAGTTAGAATACCTTTTTTTCCTCCTCTGTTAGTTTACAAACAAACAAAAAAGGCATTTCCTGACTAGCTAGTCAAGTAAGAACTACTTTGAGATAACAGCATCAGTCCAATGAATTCCCCTCCAAGATTCAAAGAATGTATTAGGTAGATACACGGACTTGCTGCCAGAACCAGCAGTACTTTGAAGCTAGCGGTTTGCCCAAGACCTGCTCCCCCATGTTCACATCGCCCTCCTGGCATGAAACAAAAGCCATTTGTCCCAGATGATTGCTTTTTTGCCTGCCATGAAGTATGTGACATGGCACAGAAGGCAGACACAATATACAAACAATTCTGGGCCTGGTGTATGCTGTCAGGGCCTGGCCACATGTCACACAGGGCATTCTGTAATGTGCGTTGAAGTGTGGAGTACCACTCTGAAGGCTTTCCTCTCAAAGGTGTGCCAGGAAATTCAGCCCTGAGCTGGCCTTGACTTTTGAGCAGGTAAGTAATGCAGACAGCTGATAAACCTGGCTTCACATGCAGCCTTGAAGCCTTGCCTGCTCTGCAGCGTAGGCAAAACCACTTGGTCCAGGGCTGCCACAGTGCGCATAGAAACATCAAGTGTAAATTAGCCAGAAGCGGGGCAATCATATACTTTGTACAATGTGATTTGCGTATCCAGAGAAAGAAATCAGTCTTTGAAAGTTACATCCACATGTTTCCAGTTTCTTGACTGTTCATATCAGATACAAAGCTGCTCCTATTTGTTGTAAATTAGTTTGCTTGAAAGAGACTTACAGGAATTGTAAATATTTATATAATTTATTTGCATTTAACATAAAATAAGAATTTGAGGAGGGAGGTTAAGTAAATATGTAACAGTTACCTCTGAGTTAGGCAAGGAAAAAAAATCAGCACAATCAACAGAAGCAAATATGAAGCAGTTAAGAAGTATTCCAGGGTGAGGGTGTTCCAAGCTGTAAGTCCAGGCTGAGGAGAAATAATACTCGTGCAATTTTTTGAGCATCCACTAAGCCAAGCCATAAACCACTGCTGGAAAGTAGCACATACAGTATCAAAAATAACTTCTGGGAGGCTTGGGAAGTGAAGTTTTTATTCAGCAAATCTTTAGCTGTTTTGAAAATGGAAGGCAAAGGAGAAAGAAACAAAAGTTTCTCAAACAAGATCAAAACATTGTTTAAGGTTAAGTTGTGTTTCGGTGGGGTAGGGGTTGAAGGAAATGAACTGTATGGTTTTTAAACAGAGTTCCTGGCTGTGGCGGGTGCTCTGAATATAACTGAAGGATGGGTATTTAAAGCAAAACCACACCATAGTGAGGTGGGAGGGACCGCATCATGCTAGCAAATATACTGGAGTGTGGGCTTCTGACGTTTAATATTTTTCTTGCATTTCTTTTCTGCATGGCAGTAGTGAAATAGGGACTTCTAAGCTTCTGAACAACTGAGAGAACCAGGTTTGAAGAAGACATGAGGAAGAACTGGTCGGCAAAAGATTTCATAAAAACTCAGAACCGCGTGTGCCAGATCAGAATTGGCACCACCTTTGCTTTTTTGACATACTGCAGCAGTCGCAAAAGGCACCAAACCACTCAAATTAGAACATGCAGTAAAAGTTGGTTTTGGACTCTTCTCTGTATTATAAAACATTCTTCCTTGTGACTATTATTTACACCTGTTACAAACAATATTTGAAGTCTCCTTTCATGGAGCAAACAGCTGAAAGAGGCAGATGCCAGGTGTTAAGGGCTTCACTGAAATGAGTTTGCAGAATTTGCTATTCATGTGTTGGATTGCTCCTTTTCTGAAATGAGGCTTATTAGAGTTTCTGTCAAAAAACTGTTTAGATCTTTTAGTTCAAATATTAAAGTGTATACTCATGAACTAGAACTTAATGTATTTTCAGACAGTTGCAATGCTAAACTATCAAGTGTTAAAAAAGAGAAAAAAAAAATTACCTGGAGTACAAGGTGAAAGAAAAATCGTAAAAACTGAGGACAGTGGGTCCCTGAGGAAGGACAGGATGGTGAGAAAGATCCAGCTGACCCGATTCCCCCGCTGCCATGATCATCATTTGCAAGCTGAAGAGGACCTTCCATGGAGCACAGTGCTTGTATGTGGAGAGTAAAGACATGGTGCTCTGGTCTTATTGCAAGAATGGTGAAAAAAAATTGCCAACAAGGAGATGAGTAAATGTGAAATAATCTTCACAGGGAACAGGGTGCACTTTGTTCTGGATCTAAGCCTTGCAAAAGCTGGCTTGAAGAGGAGAATCAGGCATTCATGTTCAGATTTGAGCATTTTAGGAATCCTAATGTTTCCAGCTAAATTAATGGGGAAAAAAAACCCTAACCAAAAAAACCAACAAGGCACTAAATGTTTCAAATTAGGGCCAGCATGGATTAAAAATATACTAATTTCTTTTGCTTCCCCCAAACAACAGTGGCTCAGATTGAGACATGTAAGCAGACTAAACATGCTGATCTATATTCTGCTGTAGTTACGCATCTTACTAATTCTACTCATGACTATAAAAGGATGTTTCATTGTTCAGTATAACTGTTATCTCAAGAAGAGTCTGTCTATAATTTTACAATTGGCATAATTTTCATTACTGTTGTTATGAAGTGTGTAAAATATTGTCTGTATTGCAGCTTGTATAGGGCATGTGCCTGTGCTTGCTTTACTCTTTTTGAGTTTATAAAGTTGCTATGCAAATGCAAGAAAAGATTTTCAGGTATCTTTGAATGTGGTTGCTTAATCTAATTACATAGTCCCAAACATTTCAGCATATAGATGTTGAAGGTATCGGCTCTATTAACACATAACACCTTAAACATTAATATAGGCATTTTAAAATCCTTCAGTGCATTGGAATGCTGACACTTCTGTCCCAGCAGCTGTGTTGGAGCAAAGGGGAAGACGGTGAATATCTGGGCAAAGCCAGATACCACTGGGGACTCCGCAGGGAGAAGGCACAATATAGCTGGGAAGTCTAATAGAAAATGGGATGTCCTTTCCATAGAGAACAGGAAGGACCTTCACGGTAGGACCACCACTGAGCAGAGGAAAGAAGGGAAATATGTTTACAGCATCACCTAAAGACAGGCCTTCAACAGTATACTGAGCATAGGACATCTAGAACAGGCTGTGACTGTTCTGTAACTTAGCATTATTTGTAGTCTGTGTAGAGTATCAATGAAGACATTCCAGGTTAGTTTTCATCATCTTTAAAGCTTATTCTGTGCTTTGATACAGTATCTTTAATAAAATATTCTTACAAATCTGCTTATTATTCTCATTTAATTCCATCTTATACCTGAGTTAATAACAGTCCCGGCAACAGTGTGAAGTTCCAGTTACCACCTGCTTCATCTGCTCCTGTGTTTTTGCCATTCACCTGCTAAGAGTGACAAGAGGGAAAACTGAGATAGGTAAAAATCAAATGATAGAAATGAGAAAATAGGATAAATTTATAGCACCACTACAGTTCAATAATTATAAAAATTCTTCACACTAACTATTTAAGTGAATCCAAGAGATTAATCAAATTATATTGATCTCTGAGTACGAAGTATTGGTCTTTGCCTGTGTTTACAGTACACCATTTCCCTTGTTTAAGGCTTATCATAATTTTCCAGCATTACAGTTACTGCCAATATGTTGTTTAACCCTATTCACAGCAGTTCTAGACAAAATTCTCTTAATTTATTCACCACCTGGACCATATGGAGTATCCTTTTAATACCTTCAACAAGACAAAGCAGAGTTTAAGTATACTAGAAGATAAGATGAGAATTCAAAATAACCGTGGCAAGGTGCAGACACGATCTGAAAACATAAGATGCTATTTAATAGGAACAAGTGCAAGCTGGAATCTTTAGCTGTACAAGTAAAAGAACAGCTGCTTAATTTCCATTTAAAAGATTCAGTGTGTTATTTTGGATCAAATTCTGAAAATGAGTCTGCAACATCATGCTATTGCACATAAAGGTAAAACCTGAAATGTCTAAACTGGAGTATAATCTGCTCCTTCAGAACTGCTAAGGCGTGAGCTAGCAACGTCTCCAGTTTTGATCATGGCACTTGAAAAATAAGATACAAGTTGTGTGCAGACAATTCAAGAGAAAGCAATGAGAATGCCTAGAAGCCGAGAAAACTTTGCCTTTGAGCACAGACTGAATGATTTTAGGTCATCTTACAGAATAGACAGTAGAGGGGAAACACGATGATTTTCATATATATAGAAGTTAGTTGCAAAGAAAAATGGAATCATGTTTTCTTATATCCCCGATTGATAAGAATAGAAATAATTGCCTTCAACTACAAGAAAGGAGATTTTGGTTAGACACAAAATGAGACTAAATGACCTATTGAGGTCCTTTTCTGATCTGATTCTATGATTACTTGCAAACGCTGCTTTAAAGTCTCTTATTTATTAGTGTCAGAAGAGCTGACACTGGGTGCAAGAAAGGAGGCGGCAGTTATAGCAAAGTAAAGAACTGACTGCCTAAAAAGCACAGTACACCAGTTTACCTAGTTAGCACTAGTGATACTAACCTCAGCTTTTAATCACGCCTTAGCAAACAGTCAGAAGTCTATGTAAATAAATGTGCTTTAAAACCACTTAATTATAAAATAATCATTCCTTGAAACATCAAGCATTAGTTTAATCAGTGTTGACAACTTCCATGATTTTATTAGTCTAAGCAATCTGAGGCAACCTGGGTTTAGTTGTGTGATGGTGTAATCAGCTATTTTATTTATTTAAAAAAATTAGCTCTGCAAATTACATGGAAAATCCTAAAAGTGTAATTTGAACATAGCTAAAGATCAAAAAGCCAGAAGGTGAATAAAGCCACGTGTGTTTTTTAAGCTCATAATTTTAAACTAGGTTTATAATTTTAGGAGATCTGACTCATGATTTTTGAACTTCTGGTTTGGCAATACCAAATTACTGTGCCCTATATTCTGCTGTTCTGAATATTTCCATATTACTGATCATGCATTTGCATAATTTGCTGAAAACATGTTATACTGATTTGCAGAACTTTATTTTGTTATTCACAAAAACAAAAGAACACTTATTTAAGAAAGATCATGTATTGTGGCTGCCTTTCAAATTAACAAGGACTATCTGTGTGCAAAAAGTGGAGGCATATAAAACCAAAATAACACAAAAAAGTTACCTAGTTCCCCCCACATAGACCGCAGGTTTTCACACAACAGCACCTTGTCAGAACAATCTCTTGTCATTTGATACACCGGTAATTCTTGTCTTAATTCCAATTGTGAGACATGTATTCACAAATATAAACGAGATGAAGAGCTGTTGCTTAGACTTTTCTGAACTGATTGCTGTATTATAATTCATTTATCTGCCCCAATACAATCTGATTTATGCAATTTTCTGGATAGTTTTACTAGGGAAATGGATACTAGGAAAATGGATATGAGGGAAATGGATACCAGAATTTAATGTCTCAGATCTTCTGATCATCAAACCTGAACAGACCATTGCATTTCAATGTTATCATTTTAATGATCCAAGTGGCTGATATCTGAACTGCAACTTGCGTTCACTCTTATTTTTATACTACATTGCCTTATGAAATATGGGGGGGGGGGGGGGAATCTTCCTTTTATTGAGATAAAGATAAGGGTTGAGTTTTCAGTTCTGCTCCAGATACTGAGCTCTTGCGTCACTGAAGAAATCTAATACCATCTTCATTTCTGGGTGGGTGGTGTAATGCAGAATAGCCTACAGCATATTACATAATGCTGCCAAACAAGAGACATGGGTGCATTATCGATCCTAAACACAAATAGATGGATCAGGAAGAGGCCTGCTAATTCCAGAAGCACCAACTTGCTCCTCTGGAAGTTACTATGAAAATAAGACTTACAGATTCAGGATAGGGGAATAACAGTGAATGTTTTGTTAAAGGGAAAATCAAATTTGTGCTGAAGTCCTCACCATAAAGCTCACTCTTTAATTTCTGAGCCAGTCTCTTTGGCTCACCTGTAACATGACTGCATATGGAGCAACATAAAAGAAAATCATGTGGCTCTTCCCATATGAGAGGATGACTGCATAGATGAGTTGTTTCACAAATTGTGCTGCAAGTCTTAGAGAACTGCTGACAAAAAGCAGGCTTGTCATAGTTCTGCTGAGAAGAGAGAATAAGTCTAATGAGGTTTTAGAGGTTACTCCCTCTAGTCAGACTGGACTTTCTCTAAGGACATCAGATGATGGCAAGAACATCACGTGAACGTCTGATTAGGAACAAAAGCTTAAAAACCAACTCAGACCTATACATATCGTTGTACAAGAAGAAAACAGCACCTGCATGCTCAACTGGAAAGGAAATACTTCTGCAGCAGGCTAAATGAAATATTCAGTAGCCTGAGTTTACACAACTTTTGATTTTTTCCTGAGAATGGCCACGAGTATGTCATTTACAACATTAGTATTAAAATGGTATGCTCCTACATTCCTCCATGATCTTTTCCCCAAATTTACTATAGCAAAACAATTCAAATGATGAAATAAATAGGACTGAGGGAGTGCTATCAGGCTAAGCAGTAATGCAAACTCCTCTTTAGCAGGTTATCAGCACGTCCGGATATCAGCACAACCATACCAGGACTGTACTAGTTATCTGGCTAAGGAAACCCCAAACAAGTTTTGTCTGGAGATGTTGTACATATTTTGTGCCTGATACAACATACAGCTAAAAGCTTTGGGCCAAATTAATGAAATGTCACTTCTAAATCTGATAAAACCTGTTTGATTACAGGTACATTCAAGTGACATATCAAGTTAATTTTGCCGCAAAGACTGCTTATTGTGCTAATCAATACTGTGTTACTTCTTAGTCCATTTGTTCTATTTCTTGTTTCTGTACATACGGTTTTGAGGCAGAAATCCTCTTTTTACTCTGAAATAACAGGGTCTGAATTTGTACTGCAGCTATTAAAAACACAGTTCTCGTGAATTACCAGTGGTCCTAAGGGACAATCCTCACAAGGATACAAATTAACATAAATAACATCAACTTTTCAGCTTAAACTGAATTTATCATCAACCAACTCTCTTAGTATTGTTCTGGCATTTCTCCCTGCTCCATATGATACAATCAACTGAATGAAGTAGCAGTGAATTACAGGAAGAGATAGTTCAGTGATGAATCAGTCCCTGGTCTAACTACAGGAGAAACCGACACCCTTCCCATCAAAGAAATATGCATATGGTATATACAGAGCAGCTCCTGTTGTAGGTAGGGAGAGCTGACGGTTTCCATTTTCCATTGACTTCATTAGGATTTCTCCAAGGTCAGAACCCATGTGAAAAAGGACCAGGATCTGTGGAAGATTAATAGTTATTTAAACATACACAATAGTTACTGTCAGAAATCGAAGCTCTTCCATCTAAAATTACATACGCACGTACTATACAAAAAAGATGGAATCCGCATGTCTTGCAAAAAGTCTTTGAAAAATACACTAATTGAAACAAGTATGTTTTTGAATGGGAGTTAGAGTATCTCTAATTGCATGAACTCAAATCATTCTGGGAAAAGCTGTAACGTATTTTCTATGAGGGCTGCTATAGCATAATGGTGAAGGCTGGGAACAAAATTAGTGAAAGATTATTTTAGCATACAGCGTATTTAATCCATCTCTCCTGTAACACGTGAAGTCTATGGGTAGCAGACTTTTAGCCACATTGGAAAGGAGCTACTCACTAAGCCTCCGAGGAAAAAAGATCTCAGCATGGTAATTTCCTCTCCTTACTAGAACTGGAATATTTTGAAGTGCTTGTCTCAAAGTAAGGAGAAATAATTTGGAGGAACCACAGCAGATTTTAATGTTTAATATATTTTCATCAAGCACTTTCCTAGCTCCGAGTTAATAGCTTCATAGCTTTTGCTAAATGTAGGCGTGACGACATTTTACATTAGCACAACAGACAAAAATTTGGAGGTGTTTCAAGAATGGTCACCACGCAGAAACACGCAGCAACACGCAGCAACAAGGCTCCCCAAACCCCTAACTACTGCTGCTTTCAGAGGGGAAAGCCAGATGTCATACCCTGCCTTCCGACACCGAGGCAGGCTAGCTACCGCCTCAGCGGCGGTGACTACAGGCTCCCGCGGTTCAGGGAGGCCGGTGAAGGGGGGGGGGAACGGCCCGCGCTGCCCCCGAGAAGGGGTGTGCGCAAGGAGAGCTGTCAGCCTGCCAAGTTCGGCCAAAATAAGGCTAAAAACTGCCTCAGGCTCTGCTCGCTGCGGGACTTTCCCTCTGCCGCAGAGGAAGGGCGCGAAGCGGCTCGCGCTGTGGAGAATTTTCCTCAGGCTGGCGGCACCTCAGCCCCGGCCGGGGGTGGCTGCGGCGGGAGGGGGCGGCTCGGCGGCCGTTTCTCCCTGGCAGGACGGGGCGGGAAGGCTGGCAGGAGGGGTGTCCGTGTGTGTGCGTGAAGGTTGAATTTCTGCCGCCTTGCGACCAAGTAAGGGTAAATTCCCCACCAGCCGGCGGCTGGCTGGGAGATGACACGCAGCGTTGGACGGAACTTTCCGGAATTACAAACACTGGGAGGCGAGCTCCCCCCTCACCCCCCCCGCGCCCCCGAAAGCCGCCACTCGCGGGCTACGTGCTGCTACGGCCGGGGCGGGACGGGAGGGGGGGGGGAAGGCGGGGGGAGAAGAGGGGTGTGCGCAGAGCGAGGCACGCAGCGACCGCCCAGCCCAGCCCTCCCCGCCGCCGTGGCCCTCGCCCCGCCCCTCACCCGTGTGCCAGATCCCCATTGGATAACGCTGATATCAATCCCAACTTTGCGTCTAACGTCCACTGGAACTTTCTAGCAGAGTTTGGGGCGGGGGCGGGGCGAGTGCGAAGAGCGAGTGGTGATTGGCCGAGGGAGGTGGCGCACAGTGCTAGCCGAGACGGATCGAGAAAAACCAGGAAGAAGTTACGGTCTGGCTGCTGTACAGCGGGGAGGGCGGGGCTGACGAGTGGGCGCCACGGTTCTGATTAGCCAGGAGGAAGGGGGCGGGTGCTCTTCGGCGAATCACGGAGCCGATTGGCCAGTAGTGGCGGGCGGGCGTCTAGATTGGCCAGCAGGGTTCTGGCAGGTTCCAGAAGACGGCTGAGCCGGCTATAAAGCCGGTGTCAACAGCGCTGTGACGGCACATCGCGCCGCGGACGGAAGCGAGAGCGGGCGGCGAGAGACGCGACCGCGAGTGAGTAGCTGATCAGAGCAAAACCTATCATCATGTCTGCCAAAGGGCCGGCAATCGGCATCGACTTGGGCACCACGTACTCCTGCGTGGGTGTCTTCCAGCATGGCAAAGTGGAGATCATCGCCAATGACCAGGGCAACCGCACCACGCCCAGCTATGTGGCCTTCACCGATACAGAGCGCCTCATCGGTGATGCTGCCAAGAACCAGGTGGCAATGAACCCTACCAACACCATCTTTGATGCCAAGCGCCTCATCGGCCGCAAGTATGATGACCCTACGGTGCAGTCTGACATGAAGCACTGGCCCTTCCGTGTGGTGAATGAGGGTGGCAAGCCCAAGGTGCAAGTGGAGTACAAGGGTGAGATGAAAACCTTCTTCCCAGAGGAGATCAGCTCCATGGTCCTTACCAAGATGAAGGAGATTGCTGAGGCCTATCTGGGGCGCAAGGTGCAGAATGCTGTCATCACTGTGCCTGCTTACTTCAATGACTCTCAGCGCCAGGCCACCAAAGATGCCGGCACCATCACTGGCCTTAATGTGATGCGTATTATCAACGAGCCCACAGCAGCTGCTATAGCCTATGGCTTGGACAAGAAAGGTACCCGGGCTGGAGAGAAGAATGTGCTGATCTTTGACTTGGGAGGGGGCACTTTCGATGTGTCCATCCTTACCATTGAGGATGGCATCTTTGAGGTGAAGTCCACAGCTGGTGACACCCATCTGGGTGGGGAGGACTTTGACAACCGCATGGTGAACCATTTTGTGGAAGAATTCAAGCGTAAGCACAAGCGAGACATTGCTGGTAACAAGCGAGCGGTGAGGCGACTGCGTACAGCTTGTGAGAGGGCAAAGCGCACTCTCAGCTCTTCCACACAAGCTAGCATTGAGATTGACTCCCTTTTTGAGGGTATTGACTTCTACACTTCCATTACTCGTGCCCGCTTCGAGGAGCTCAATGCTGATCTCTTCCGTGGCACCCTGGAGCCAGTGGAGAAGGCCCTGCGTGATGCCAAGCTAGACAAGGGACAGATCCAGGAGATCGTGCTGGTGGGTGGCTCCACCCGTATCCCCAAGATCCAAAAGTTGCTACAGGACTTCTTCAATGGCAAAGAGCTCAACAAGAGCATCAACCCTGATGAGGCTGTTGCTTATGGCGCTGCTGTGCAAGCAGCTATCCTCATGGGCGATAAGTCTGAGAATGTGCAGGATCTGCTGCTGTTGGATGTCACCCCTCTGTCCCTGGGCATCGAGACGGCTGGTGGAGTGATGACCGCTCTCATCAAGCGTAACACTACCATTCCCACCAAACAAACGCAGACCTTCACCACTTACTCAGACAACCAGAGCAGTGTCCTGGTCCAGGTGTACGAGGGTGAGAGGGCTATGACGAAGGACAACAACTTGCTGGGCAAGTTTGACCTAACAGGCATCCCCCCGGCACCCCGTGGAGTCCCCCAGATCGAGGTCACTTTTGACATCGATGCCAATGGTATCCTGAATGTCAGCGCTGTGGACAAGAGCACGGGTAAGGAGAACAAGATCACTATCACCAATGACAAGGGTCGCCTTAGCAAGGATGACATTGACCGTATGGTGCAAGAAGCAGAGAAATACAAAGCGGAGGATGAAGCTAACCGAGATCGGGTGGCAGCCAAGAACTCCCTCGAGTCTTACACGTACAACATGAAGCAGACAGTGGAGGATGATAAACTGAAGGGAAAGATCAGTGACCAGGACAAGCAGAAAGTGCTCGACAAGTGTCGGGAAGTGGTCTCTTGGCTCGATCGCAACCAGATGGCTGAGAAGGAAGAGTATGAGCACAAGCAGAAAGAGCTGGAGAAACTCTGCAACCCGATCGTCACAAAATTGTACCAGGGAGCTGGAGGGGCTGGGGCAGGTGGCTCTGGTGGTCCGACCATCGAAGAAGTAGATTAAAGAGGACTGAAGTATAGACTGGTTTATGGACAGTCACTCCATTCTTTGCTTTGTATTTTTTTTTTCTAACGTTTAAGGAAAACGTCCTTGCCGATAACAGAGTTTATTCTGTTGGGTGTGTATAAAGGCAGATCTGTCAGCTTGGTTTTGATAAAAGGGAAGGCACGTCCTGCTTTATAAGGTTAGTAATAGACAAGTTTTGTTAATTCAGATACAGCTGTTTGGATGTTTGTCTCTGTTCAAGTGTCTCTTCTAAAGTAACCACTCGACTGTTGCAGTTGACAAGTTTCAAGTTATGCATGAAAATCTTTACAGAAGATTAAAAAATATATATATACACCAAATTCGGCTTCTGGAAATTTTGGTAATAAATAAAACATATTGAAAGCATAAACCTATCCTTCTCCTCTCTGTGAAGGGGCAGTAGCGGGGGGTGGGGGTGGGTGAAGAAGCCCTTCCCGGCAGTGCCCCGCCGCGGGGTGGGTGCTGGCAGCCCGCTGGGCCGGGGCGGAGGGGGGTGACGGGGGGGCGGCTTGAGCAGGGAACGGGCACGGCGGCCGCTACGGGCTCGGTGTTGGCTCGGGGCGGCGGCTCGGCCGAGCGGGGCCCAGCCCAGCAGGGAGCCGACTTCCCCCGCAGGGCGCCGGGGAGTGTGTGGGGGGGTGTGGGCTGCGGTGGTGTCGCAGACCCCCGGGGCCGGTGGGAGCGGGACCCCCGGGGCCGGGGAACGTTTCCCCGAGCTGGGGGTGTTGTTTTTCGGGTAGGACCTGCTCTTCCCCCCGTAACTTGGGGCTTGGGCTGCTCCGGCAGTAGAAACGCGGCGCAGCTGCTTGTGTTCGTGTCACTGAAATAAAACAGCAGAGAAATAAGTACAACAAAAATAGTCCTGCTTGGCAGGCGGCTGGGCTCGGTAAAATAGAGACCAGTTTGTGGCCGGCTATAGAAAGTGCTGAGTTATTCTTGGGTTGCTAGTGTGCAAGCCGAACTTTCCATATTTTACTGAATGTGGGCGGTTTTTCCTAAGACGATCAAAAGTCCAGCTGCCGAGGGGACCCCGAGAGCCGGCAGTGCTGCGTAAGGAGCCAGGACACTGAACTTGTTAGAATAGGCAAAACTTCTAACAGTTAAACTCATCTGGCTTTACTACAAACCGTCTCCAGAGCTCTTCATTTGTTTCAGAAAGCAAAAAACCCACCCTCGCATGTTTAGAGTCCGAGGAGCTGCGAATTAATTAGCTGTAATGGAGGAGCCTGATGACATGCACATTTTGGACTGGCTTGTCCTTTAAGGGAAAAAACTGCAGAGCAGTGGGCAGTTGAAGGGAATCATCCGCTGTGTTTTTGTTTGGTTGCTCGTTAGTAAGTGGGAGTGTTGGTGTGCTGGGAAATAAGGCAGGCACTGTCCTGCTGGCTCTCCAGGCTGCAAAGAACTTTTAGGACTCCGATTCCTTAAGTTTATAGGTGATGTATAAAAAAAATCTATAAAAAATATTTTTTTCTCGGCTGCTGCCAGGCCACTGACTGTGCGTTTCTCTTCACTGGCTATAGACAGGCGTTACAGTCGCCACGGGGGAATGCGAGGCTTGTAAAGAGCTCGTTTGATCGGCTGTTGTCGCAAATGATTCAAAACCAGTTCGAGTTTATTGAATGGTTCATAGGTAAATGGCAGTCCCACCACAGGGAGACCTGAGAAGTCAAGTACAGCAACTTCGGCACCTGCTGAGTGCTTCAGTGAAGTCTGGAAAGGCTGTAACTGGGCTGGGTGCTTTTCGTGTTTATGTACACAGCATTTTCCTGGCAATCAGCCTCTTGATTTCCAGGCTGTAACATATATAGGACCCCTGTGAATGAGAAGATACTTTGACTAATTTTTTTTTTTTTTTCCTAAGAACTAATAGTTAAATATGTTTACGAATAGCAGTAGATTATCTGTAAGTGAAAAGTTGTTGCTGCAAACTGTAATACTTTTTCAGATACAGTCTTCCTAACCGAAATCCCACTACTATGGGACGACACCAAGGGTTAGGTAGCACCCTTGTTCATTGTAAATGCAGATTAACTATTTTTTTCTATTAACTGACTGGTAATTGCCCTTGCCACATAGTTTCCTTTACTTTTCAGCCTTTGGTGTGCATTCCTCAGCGTCGCTTCCCAGTTATTAAACACATTTTTTTTGTTGTTTTTCCCAAACGTCTGTTTAAGTGTATTGCAGAGCTAATGTAGCCAAACGTGCACAGCAGATGATAGTTTGTCACACGCCTGCACTGTCATCTGTCCTTTCCCTCACCTCGGCCACTGCTGCTCTCTGCCCGTTTCAGCAGTGGGGCAGGCAGGGAGTAACAGAGACCACAGAAGTGAAGCATCCATCCAGATGGTTGAAATACCCCAGGATCTGAGGACACAAGCAGGTTAACACTGGAGTAACTGGATTTTTTTCTTTTCCTAGGAAAGGGATATTTTTTAGTATGGACACACCTAGACTGTATGTGGGACATGTAAAGGACAAGAAACTTCTGCTGACTTTCATGATTGGAAAAAGCTTTGAAGTCTTGAGGCACAAAGTAGCCTTTCAAATATGTGAACAACCCCCAAAATGCAAGAAGCAGAAAACTTGATGGGCTCGGAGCTAGATTCCTTGCATGCATTCGCTTAGTTTATAAAACAAAGAATAACTTTGAGTTGATTTTCTGTATATTGTACTTACTGCAGAGTGAACTCTGATCCTGTTGAAGTTAGTGGTGACTTCCCACTGACTCCAGTGGGTTTACTTTTTTCCCCCAGTTTCTTAAAGAAATAAAGCAAATGTCGGAGGGGAAAACGCGGCTCCTCAGTTGCAAATAGGTGTGTTTGGTGTGTACATGTAGTTCTGGGGAGCAGTTGCACATTTCAAATGAATTTGGCAAAGCCAGGAAAATAATCTTGTCTAAAATCTGCAGTTTCATTGCTTCCACACTCAGCATCTCTCATCCTTTGTGCTGTCCTGACTCACAGGGAAAGCCACCTCCTTCTGTAAAGTCATGGGCCTGGGTTTCTGAACTTTGCTTGTTCTTAAACAGGGGCTATGCGAAAGACCAAGCCCATAGGAAGGATATAAAGTGGTTATAACTTCGTAGCACTTGTGTAACTACAGCGTTAACTTTTGATGGCTCCTTATATTTGCTGATGGAGGTTATATGGATGGTATTATTTTATATAGAGGAACACCCGTAGCCTTAATACTGGAGAATTTAATCACCCAAATTAAAACCCTTAAGTACCTTAGCACCTCACTCACGGTGCAGCCAGGTGCGTAGCAATGCAAAGCAATCGCTCCTATGTGCGATGCAGGTCGCCCTGCAATTCCCCACCGTCGCTTTGCAAGGAATAGCCTAAAAAAGACAAAGCCGAAAGCATTACTAAAATAACGTGCCATGTGAGAGCCCTTGGAGGGAGCTGAGGACAAGAGAGCTGTCTGAGGGCAACCCACTCAGGAGCTGGAAAGCTGAGACGTGCTTGGACAGGCTGCGTCCACCCAGCCGGCCGGGTGAGTCAGCCCTGTGCCCTGCCGCCTCCAGAGCGTCTGTTTGAAGTTCTGCACAGAGGACTTAGGAGACAGGCTGCAGTCCTGCTCATCCCTTGTGATACCATCTTAAAGACAGGAATGAACCCGGCAGCCTTCCTTTTATCTCTCCGGAGACACTGCGTAGAGCCCTGCAGGTTGGGCAGCCTTTCTTTTGGGAGTTGCCTGTCATTTATTTGAAAGGTTCTCCTTGAAGGTTTGGGGCACTGTGGGGCACAGCCACGGGGAGACAGCTCCGGAGGAGATGTGGCATCTCAGGACTGCACCATAAATTTTGTCTTCCCCATCATGAGCCACTCCCACAGATACATACGACGAACAGCAAGAAAAGGGAAAATTGTTCAGGGAATTCACATTTCCAGTCTTGGCACTTAGTTAAATGCAAGGCATCGCATTAAAAAGCACGCAGTTATACCCAGCATGCATACTTAATTTTAGAGTTCCTTTTCTCAGTCTTGTCAGTGCCTTGCAATGTAATAGCATTTCAAGCTCTACTTACTTAAAAGGCATTCCACATTTCTCCTCCTTTGGCCTGTGCCTGGCATGAGTTTCCCTTACTGTGTCCCTTTAGAAAGCGCACGGTGGTCTAATCTCTGCCTACGTCAGGGACACTGTACCTTGGCACATGGGAATCCTGTGATATTAAACCAGCAAAGCATGTGGATGCTCTTACAGCAGCAAAATTACATCTGTAGTTGTTCATCACAGGAAAGTTATCACCCCTCCCTACCCCACAGCGAAACAAGTTATGCTAGTAAAACTTCTTTAGCACGCCTATGTGGGTCAGGTATCACACATCTTTCTGCCACTCTCATCCTCATATTTATGCAGGCAGAAGCCTATAGCATAGACCTGCCTTTAGAGTAGATTTTGCTTGCAGCAGCGTGGTGATTATATAGTTTGGGCAGGCCAGCATTTCCAGATGCAACAACATATTTCACTTCCACAGATGAAACAGCAGTATTAAAAACCCCTGATCCACCCTTGCATGACCCATTTGCCTTTACTCTCTCCTGCATCAGTAGGGTGGAGACAAAGACAAGCTGGTTCCTCTTGTCATCCCAATAACAGCACCAGCCAGGAATTTTAGAGAGGGGATAAATTTCCCTCTAAGAGCCAACACATTTTTGGTAGTCTTTCTTTTAAAGAAAATCCAGAGCCGTATAGGAAATTTTTGTTCCTTTTCCATTGCCAAAGCTTCTCTCTCCCACCATTCAGGAACTGGTATTTGTGTGTTGGCCTGTACGCAAGTTGACAGACCACTGTTGCATCCTGGACCAAGAAGCGTGAGGTCCTTCTTGCTCGTGCTTAGGTAGCAGTTAGTACCACCTGTACCCTATCTGTTGGAGCAGCTCAAAAATGTCACTGCTCCAAATGGTTGCAGTTAAAAATTTATTTTGAATTGAATTAAGGAGACAAAAGATACTTCCAGAAGTGCTAATGCTATGTATTTCAGCAAGACTCTTGAAAACCCCATGGGAGTAGAGGTCTTGGTTGCCTTGACAAGCATCATGAAATATTTTCTAACTATCAATCCCCCCCTAAGAGCTGTTGCACAGTTGAACTGACAGTCTAGCAATCACATCTCAGAGCTGAAAGCAGCATTTCTTTTTGCCAGGCTGTATCTAAAAACATCAACATATTTCTTTCACAACCACATTTATTTCTCATTTGGCAGACTCCGTATTTGCCTGCAGACCTCCTTCACAACATGTTTGCAAATGTACTGGCACAGCCTGGTGAAAGACAACTGGTGCTACTGAGTCCTTAGTCCTATACCCAGCACTACAGGAAGAAGATAACTAATCTAAAAAAATCTAATAAGCTAAAAAGTCTCTGTAATAAACTAAAAAATAAAGTTCTCTGCAATTACCTTCAAAGCTCACAGAATTGAATAGAGAAGATCTTGTCTGTAGTACATCTATATTAAATTTTCACTTCTCCCCCCAATTCTATAGCAGGGAGATGGTTATTATATCCTACAGAAGAACTAGAAACTAGGCTATGACATTTTTATTAAGCTCCACAAATTTCTGAGCGCCTCAGAATATAGACTCAAAATCGAAATTTTGAAAATGCCTATTGAGTGTGAGGTACATTTAAATATGTCTTCCTTTCTGTTAGAGGCATGTTAATAACAAAAGGTTGATTGTTAGGAGCACAAGGCAAATGCCTAGCTGCATGAAAATAGCTGACAACCACGAATGTTCAATAATCTCATCTGATAAAACCACGCAGAGGGAGTAATTGCATGAGGATTTCAGTAAAAGAATGCGCAGCTGGTTTTTCTGGCTTTCCAAATGCAGCCGGGGTTCCTGTAAGCAGTGCTAGGCAATCACCACCTCCCGATTTCCCTTAGACCTTCGGTCTGGACTTGGTAGCTAACTCTGCCTTTGCCTATCAAACAAACACCTTGAGCCAGTTTGCCTCTGTGGATGTAGTTGCCACCGAACGCGGCAGGTAGCCAGGCCACAGGGCTCTGATTCTGGGGCAAGGCTGGTGCTGGTGTCCCAGGAAGAGGGGGACATGGGGTGGACACAGTACTTCTCCAGAAGTTACAGTGCAGCTATCTAACTACCCTTTGCTCTGGCTGATCCAAGGAATGAGACTAAAATGCATCAGTGTTAATATGTGAAAACTGCAGGTTGCCGAAAAGAAAGAATTGGGAGCTTCAATTTTGCACAAATCTGAAGTGAAAAACCACACCAGTGCTCACAGCATTTATTATTCCATTCATACAGCATGATCCTGGTTTTAACGAGCAGGCAGAAGTACTTGGCAGGTAAATGACGTAGCCATGGACTAAGTATTAGCTACCGTGCAATTGCATTCTGTACTGGTGTGCCTAGTACAAACAGGAGTGTGCACACAGAGTCTAATATTCCTACAGAAACCAGGGCTGACATTTAACTGCCCTGGGAAGAGAGGAGGAAATTAATACGGTGGGTATGGAAGACAGAGACTTGACACAGCAAGAAGAAACAAGAGGCAGAAAAGAGGTGAATGACTGGATGGTGAGTCAGTGATATTTTTGTTGAGTTTATGCATGTGTTTATTTTCTGGGTGTGATATCCGAATTAAACATTAGATATACCTAAACAATGGATACATATACATACCGTTGAGTATTCTCAACTGCTGGGACGCACATGGACACACAACCACCACAAGAAACAACATTAAAAGAAGCCTATTAAGGCTGCAAGCTCACTTGTTCAGAATTATGACCATCAGAGCAAGCCTATTTCTTCTTTCTTTGTGCTTATGCATCATAACTCAGGTTTTAGTTACACAGTAACAGTTTTTTTAATTTTTTTTTTTCTTCTGTAGGGCACCTGCCTTGGTCAGTGCACACAGTGGATGGTGTATACTCTAAGAAAGTAATACTTCCCAGTTCAATGTACACCTAATTTACTGTGTGCTGTCCAGCCCCAGCTCTGGAGAAGAATATCCCTCAGGATTTTGCCTGTGGAACTCATCACCATCACATCTTGAGTGCTTCAAAACATTAAACATTTAGTTTTCACCCCTGAGATGTGTATAATTCCCACAGAAAGGTGATAAAACAAATCGGCAGAAGCCAAATACCATCTGTCCATTATGGGGTCTTCCACTGGAAAAGCCAAGGAGCTGTTTTTTTCAGACACCTTAGTGTTACGCCCTTCTTGGAGTGTTCAAAGTTCAGTTCCCGTTGGCTTCGGTCACAGCTGTGAATATCGAGTCCTGCATTTCAGAATTCCATGCAGCCAGGCCGTTTGCTCAGAAAGCAAAGAGCATGCAAATAGTGGTCATTAGGGTTGAATGCAGGTTGGAGTGATTTGCCTGGCATTCTGTGACTGAAGCCCATGTGGAAATCAGTTTCCCACATAGCCTTCAACTGCTTCAACCATTACGCCTTAATTTCACTCCTTGTGATCTTCTGCCGCACTCATTTCAGTTTCCAACTCTTGCAACAGCTGAAGTAGGGATCCAACAGATGCTAATCTCCTTTGCTACTCAATGCCAGGCTTTTAATTTTTTTTTTTCAGACTGATATCCATTTGGGCCGTCAACATGGGTGGGATGTTTGGTGTTCACCTCTGCACCCTTAGCTCATGAAATACCTGGGCTGAACTGATCTCCTCCAGCAAGCACTTGGCTAAGGGTAGTAGAGTGTTGCATCTGAGCACCCCTGCTCTAGTAACTCAATCAGCCTCGGGGTTCCCCCTAACACTGTTGTCTGTCCTGGCTCCTGTGCTTGGCCAGAGCCAATTCGGTCCCACTCTGCACAAATCCCTTCCAAATTTTCCTTCCTTTTCCCCTAGTCACCTCTCTGCTGCACTGATTCCCAGACCTTCCCTGCCTGCCTAGCCACCTCTGTCTTTAGCTCTCAGTCCCAGTCTTCAAACTCAGTTGTTCTCCCTGTAGATAGTTCTCAGTTTCTCCCCATCTTTCATCTGGGCTTTTTGTGCTAATTTTCTCCCAACTCTAGTACAGCTGAAGGCTTGTCTCCCCTGTCTCCTGCACCAGGAACACTAACACAGGTAGCCCTGAGTATCTGCAACACATCCTTTATTTTGCCAGTTCTTTTGGCACAACTTTTTCCTGAGCCACGATGGGCTGAGGGTCTTCTGAGGCTGACAGCCCTGCTCTATAAAAGCGAGTCGATGAGCCATCGGTTCCATACCTCCCACTTTCCCCTGATGGGAAGCCTGTTTCTATAGTGCTGCCTGGCTGCCATGGATGAGATCTGAGGTCGTTCCCAAACCTGCTTCTCTCATCCTCTTAAATATGTAACTTGGCTGCCAAGTCATGGATATGTACTTGGCAACCTGCAATAGCAACTGGAAACACAACATACACAACACGATTGTCAAAAAAAAAAAAAAAAAAAAAAAGAGATGACTGTAGAGAACAGAGCCAGAGTTGAATTTTCAGGGTGACTGGAGATTCTTGCTTAGCTGTCCATGGACTGATTGTGTTTGCATGGATAAACCTTTACAGAATAGCTACAGGAGAAAAACTGCAGTGTTTGGAAGGCTATGGAAATGGGGGAAGTTAGGGACAGGTTGTTTTATAGAAATTTTCTTTCCCCACATTTTATTGTCCTTGTGTTCTTCCATGTGGTTGTGAACATCTCAGGGCTGCTTTCAGGAGTATTTTCCCTAGTTAGAAACTACTGCAAAAATGAATGAAGCCATCTTTAAGAGCTGAAAGCATAGGAAATGTTCCTTCTGTCTTACTGAACTGACCTGTCTGTAAGTCTTGGGTCAGGTATTTTCATCTCTTCAAAGTACATACTGGCCGAGTGCATCTGTACGAGCAAAATTTTCCAAGATTGTGCCTGGTTTTCACCTTATAGCTGACCTGATCTATTGAGAGGTGTGGTCCTGCCCCATTTATCTGTCTCTGTTGGTCCTTCTCTGACTCCACCATGAACTGATGTAAAATGCTAACTCAACAGAAAGCTGCTCATTTATTTTTGCTGGACTATTATTTTTGGCAGTTTAGGGAACCACCTTGCTGTGGGGACAGAAAAGATAAAGAATCAACACAAAGATAAATGATGGGAAAACTCTGATGGGAGCAAGAATGCCTCTTCCATCAACAACTAGCTATTAGTCTGACTTAGCTGTAATGTGAAACCTCACCCTTCATGGGGACTTGACTTCTGTTGGCAAAAGGTGCTTTTGTCAATGTAACTTGTACCAATTTGGGGTGCAATCTAAAGGAGTACCAGTTATACATGACACTGATCCACTGTGAATGATGAGTATGGGAGATTTTCTGCTTGCAAAAACAATGTTTCACAATATCTCAAAGGTGAAAATCCCTCCCTCAAAATCATGCCCTTAAGTGACATGCCGTAACGTACAGGAATTATTTCCAGGGGCAACTTGCAGATCTTGAGCTGGCTGCTCGCATAGAGACCTAGGTCACGTCACAGGAGACTTGTGACCTGGTAGATATACTTTTAAATCTTGTGAAGTCCCAAGCTACAGTAGGTTTAACATTCAGAGTGCGGTAGAGACATGGATGCCTGTGACGGAGGGACCAGGAGCAGCTCCCTTCACTGCTGCCAGTCCTGGCCCAGTAACCAGTAAAACCTGCGCAGCTCCCGACCATCAAAGAACACAGAAAGCCCAAATGAGTGGCTGCGGAGATGTTATTGCATGGAAAGCACTTAATTTCCCTGTTTGGACTAAAATGTTACCCAGGGAAGCTGTTTAGCAGAGCTGGCAAGGAGCAGAGCACATGGACATGAGTCCCAGTCCATAGCGCTGGGAGGGGGACCTACGTGCCAGGACCCGCGGTTCCTAGGGGACAGCAGGCAGTCACCAGGATACGGCCGTAAACAGTGCCTGCCTTTCCCTGCTCTCCGGGCAGTGTCCCAGGCAAGCACCATGCTGTCTGTGAGTCTCCCCACCTTTCCCAGCTCCATCTTGTTGCTGCTGTTCATGTTTGCCTCTGCAGCAGATCCTGGGGGCCACAGGAAGGCCCCTGGGGTGGGCAGGGCAGGGACCTGAACCACTGCCCCAGCCAGGGAGCGGGGTGGCTGGGCAGTCATTCGGCCATTAGTATTAGTGAGAAGCGGCTGAGATGTATTTTGAAGACACAGGAGTGGTATTTTCTGCTTCTTGTGATGTGTTGGTAGGCCTTGCTCTGCCGTACTGCTGCCTTTTCTATTTTTCTTTCATGGTTCATAATCCCTAGTGTGTAACATAAAGGTACAGCATTTGCATGGCCCTTTTCTTCTGAGAGTTGCAAACCAGTATTAGAAAGCTGTGACCGCAGACTAGAACAGACAAGTTGAAATAACCACTTTTTGTCAAAGGATTAGAGCCATGGTTTCCTAATACTCATCTCTGTGGTCTAACCATTGTATGGGCTGCTGGCTGCTGACATGAAATTATTCTGGTGTCCCGTATCCAGTGCTCTACTACCAAATTAGATTGAGCAAGAATTTGTGAGAGCCTTGTGGCTGGCTGGCTGAATGGTACCTGGCAAAAAGCCACAGAAAGCCTTAATGTTTCACTCAGTTTAAATTTGTAGGCAGATGGATTTCAGCAATAAAGAGTCATTTTGCTTTAAAGGTTACCTGCAAATTATAGTTAAGGGTTTGTAAGTCTCTTGTTAATTAAGAAAGGGACTAATAGATCTTATTTATTTCCAGGGGATTATTTTTTTTTTTTTTTGTAATGTATGGATATTGTAAAATGCTGTTACTAGTAGTTTTGTCCAGTGTCCCTGAAGGGTCTATCTGGTATTTATTTAAAGTTCTCAGAATATCAGGAAGTGCATAACATATTCCCTTTTTAAACAAAGTTTTCCTTTCTCCTGATACTTAGTCTCTGCAGTTACAGAAATATTATTTAAAAAAGCCCAAACAAACAAACCCCCAACCAAATAGGAGCAATGTGTTGTTTAATGCATGGCTCCATTCGATTCCTCAGTCTTTATTGATTCACTGGCAATCAAAGAACTGATGTTCCTTAGCAAACTTTCAGTTATTTATTCGTAACCTGGAAGACATAAGAAAGGACAGATACCCATTTTTTTCTTTCTTCTGCTATCAGCCTTTAATCTCAGAGAACTTCTGTTCAACTAACACACGAACAAACAATATCTGAGTGAAAAATGAACACAAGAAAGATAGGAAACAGCCCATCTGCACAGTGCCTGTGCTATAAGTATTTTGCTGAGCTGGGCTGAGAACTTGAGCATAGATTTATGACATGTACTCTGTATGCTGTTTTCTTGCAGACAATAAAACTAACTCCAGGCGTGTGGTACTGGAAAGATGATACTAACACACTTGAATTCGCAAGGTAAAAGAATTGTGTTTAGTTTCAAATTATGCAAGCTTAGGCCTTGATACAGCGATTCCAAGTAAGGTAAAATCAGAGTTTAAGAATGTTTTTCCTGAACTGCAGGACAAATTATTACCTTTTCTTTTTTTTCCCAATTGAGATTAGAGCTCCTTAACTGTTGGCTCTGCAGCATTTATCCTATTATATTAATAGAGACAATCAGGAATATGCATTCACTCTGTAATGCTCTCAAGCTGAACCCACTGCAGAGGGACAGCTAAAAGCGTGTGGTGAGTCCTGCCATGTGTCAGAAAGCCACACACTGGAGCAGCAGTGCTGGATGCCAGGGCCAAATGCCACCCCAGGTGTCTATAGGTGGAGGTCCACAGACCGATGTTCCCAGTTGCCAGTGTTACGTATGACCCTGTGCAATGGGGAGCACTGGAGGACTGCAAACCTTTAGGGAAACCACAGGTCTGCAGGGGACAAAGTGCACGTAACTGTGCTTTGAATTTCTATGACGGTGGTGCATTAAGACTTTTTCTTATATCCCCTTATATTTTCCCAAAAACTATTGGGGAAAAAAACCACCCAAAACTATATCCCCCTTGCTCTCTTCTCAAGTGCAGTGCAGGTGGAACGTGGCAGTGGTGGGTCAGGCACGTGTTCCCTGCTGCTGCCTCCTTGCCCTGCTGGGCATTTTCCAAGCCCTGTCACGGTGGAGCTGCCTGCTCACCTCTCCCCTGGCCACATGGCTACTGCAGGTGCCTTTCATGGTCTGTGTCTCAGCAGCTCCGGCCAAATTTTCCGCTGGGCTTGGGAACGCTGCTGACTCTGCCTAGTAGCTCTCCAGGGAGAGGTGTGAGCTCCCTGGTGACCTCTGCCTGTCTCTGCCCTCAGCGATCCCAAAGAAAAGCTCTGGAATGGAGCATTTCACATTTTAAAACTTCCTAAAGCCACTTGAGACACTGATTGCTTGAAGGGTTTACATGGCACAGTGTGTACGGTGGCAGGAGACAGAGCAGGAGCCCCTTTACGCTTTGCTTCTGTGTTCGTGAAAGTGATGTCTCACGTTGACCTCACCACTACCCAGATGTTTTCTTAGTGTCAGTTAGAGGTCAAAATAGATATACCTTTGTATCATGGGATGTTGACCTCTTTGCACTGCTGCTAGTAATTTAAACTTACTACTGTGTGCTCATACTCTGTATTTCAGCTCCAATCCAGCAGCTGAGGAAAACCTGAAGGAAGGAAAAAATAATACTCACTTTCAGGAAATGCGTGTCAAGACATTAAAAAGGTATTTCAATTTGATTAGCCTAGCTCAAAAAGAAGGAAGATCATTTGAGTGGGAATATTTTCATCCATTGTCTGAGGATCATGTCTGAACAAAACACGTGAAACAGGAAGCCAGCTGTCATTTCAACAGGGCGGATGAGTGGTCTGAACATAAAAACAGAGCCAGGCATGCCTGCCATTGAATGCTAGCTCAGGCACTAGCCTGGTGTGACTTTGGTAAAGTCATTCAGCATCTTTGTTGCTCTTTCCAGATCGCTCAGAATGAGGTAATAATTCTCATCTACCCTAAAGAGTATTGTGAGGTAATGAATTCATCTGTGTAAGGCACTTCAAAGATTATTATTATTATTATTAATTTTATAAATTCAGAACATAGTATAGCTGACTTTCATCCATTACTTAAAACCTCTTTGATCTAAATAATATAGTCACAATTTATTATATTAGCAACTAAAAGCGCAACTTCAGACGCAACTTTAGAGGTGAATTGTCCTATTTCTCTCAATGTTCCCAGCTGGTTTTGTGGTTATAATAGTTGAAAGCTACTTCAGGATACCTGCTAAACACATTTCACTGCCTGTCACTTTGAAACTGAGTGCCATGAAGAGAGTACATGCCTGGTAGATAATCTCAATATTCTCAGACTGGCATTAACACTGTGTCCTTAAATCGTATGTATTGGTCAACCACTAGCATCTTCCAAGATGATTGCAGTGCAGCGCTCCCTGAAAGAAGGCTGGCTGACAAAGAGGGAAAATTGCATAGGCTGTCCGAGTGGGTACAACATGAATATGTGACGTTGGATGATGTCAAATGTGAGTAACTGCTGGTATTTCCTATCAGCAAGACGTCACCTATACAAATTAGAAAGCTATTTCTGCTAATACTGACAGGTTTTTTTGAGGAAATATTGTTTTTCTCCTCTGTATGTTTTCAGATGCTGCTTTGCTTTTGAAAGAAGCAAATGAGTCACATCACATGCTATCGTTTGCAGAGGTTATGAGGTATGTAATTCAGAGTTTGTTTCAAGAATTATATGTGTGTGGCTGGTAGTGGAGGGACTAGGGTGTATGAGAAGTAGAATATGAAATATCAGAGGTTTAAAATCTCTCATCTGTGGGGTTCAGTAGGAAGCAATACTAAATGCATGTTGTCCTCCTCCTATCTCCTATCACCTGTTTGAAAGCCTTCCACTCTGTTACCTAAAGGAAGGCAAGAACTTGGGCCTTAATACCTGGAGGTTGTTATCCATCTTACCCTAAGTTAAATTCCATCTTAGCCAGCACACCCGCAACACTGCGTGCACCAGGAGTGCTACCATGACCGGGACTCTGGGCTGCCTTCCTGTCCTGCTGCTGCTGTTGCCATCAGAGCTACAGGGCTCATTATTTGCTGTTGTCACTTTTCAGCATTGCATCTCTATAGGCTAAAAGTGAGGAGGCAACAGGCAGAGCATTATATCTCAGAGGCATGTCCCTGAGATCACCAAGGCCATAGAGTGGCTGCATTGCCTTTGCTTTAGGAATGTATCTGTAGACCTTGTTGAGCCTTAGTCATACTGTCCTTTCAGAAGAGGAGAGGTGTCCAAGTTATCCCCCTTTTCCTTTGAATGTGAATGCCACTCTTCCAGCACGTTCAGTGCAGAAAACATGCTTCTTTGCAGTATGTCTGGTAATATCCAATTCAATCCGCTCTTCAGCATGTTTATTGGACTCTGTTAGCAATTCTCTAAAAGCCTTCGAAGTCTTAGTGTGGGGCAGAGTGCTTGCTACGAATAGATCTCAGCCATATAGCTAATATTAGGTATAATGCAGGCCCCTGAGCAGAGACTTTGTTCTTTTTCCTAATGTTCTGGTGCCTGTATCTGCAAATCTGCAGACGTCACGTTGACCTTTCCACCTTTCATTTAGGAATAAGAAACTGGATGAGTTCCTCATGGCCCTGCTCTTCTACCTATCTTTTTACCTGGAAAAAATTGCCCTGGAAAAGAAATGCAGATCCTTGATTTTGTGAGTACAAGACTTTAGGGCTGTAAGAACCCAGAGCTTGCCCCAGTAAATCTGGAATCACAGAGCAGTCTTTTGTGTCAGAATCAGTGGGATTCTGCATATGAGCAAGGACTGCTTGCTATATTGGCCCAGTCTATATGGAATACTAAGAAGAAAACCCCCTTGGTCTCACTGTTTATGTCCCCATCCCCTTGTCCTCTGTGCTCTCCAGGACATATGCTCCTCTGACTATGTAGAGAGACAGATTTTCTGGGAGGGTTTGAACCCCGCTTTCCCCCAGCCTTGCCCTGAGCAGCAGGCACTGCTGTTCTCGTGGCATGGTGTCACCGTAGTCTCCCTTTCAAGATGGTGGCTGGATCCAGTCCTGCCGCAATGGGGTCACCAAATAATTTGGCTCCTCAAGGTAATGCTGCAATTTGAATAAATCATTACTACTACTACCGATGTTAAATCTGTGTGAGTGCCCTGGATCAAATTACCATCCCTTAATGCCATTTCCCAGTAATAACATTAGCATCCAGTCATTTCTGCTTGCAATACAGAGCAGCAAATAGTCGCAACTGAGTCTGCTGGGTGTTAATTTGTGCTGTGGGTCACATCGCTTTAAGACTTAATTTCTAAATACTTTGCAAAGCAGGTTCAGATGACTCTTAGGTGCTAGAAACATGTTACAACACGAGGAATATATGCTAGGAAAGCAGTTCCCAAGTAAGGGTGTGTGACCACACTTGCTACCTTGCAGAGTGGAAGTGGGGATGCCAGGGGAAGAGTTTAGGAGCTGCTGTGTTAGAGGGTTATATGCCTTGGGAGAAAGCATTGCAGAGTTAAAAAACATGATGGTAAGAAACTTCAATGATTTTCTGGAGTCTATAATAGTTTCTGAGAATTGATTGACTATTTTCTTAAAGCACTTCATGATTACTTACTTCACAATTCATGAAGCCTTGATATAAAGAGGGGTTGATTTATCTGGATTGAAGAAAAGACTGTTGGAGGATTGCTGGCCTTAAGGAATTGATTTGTTCTACACCCATAGTTTGCCAGGTGTTTGTCTCATTGTCCAAGGGATAATTCATAAATAAAGAAAACCACCAGCATAGTTTCATATGCAAAGCTCATAGATTCAGTTGAGATGCTCTGGGCTGCAATTTACAAAATGATCCCCTTGCTCTTGGCCGGTAAAGGACAAGGAAGACACTTTATGGGTCATGACATATCAATATGGTTCATATCATCTACTGGTGTGGCAAATTCAGAAATAGACTGAAACAAAGGGGAGTTCGGACCTCTTGCAATATAGGGTTATGTTTCCTGCATCGAGGTTAGTAGGTATCAGCCATAAGCACTGGATAAATGCTGCCAGGAGAGACTTTTCAGTGTGTTCTGGTATGAAGTGCTCCCAAAGTGACTCCGGCCTTTTGGTGGGAAACATATACTGACTCTCCACTTCTACAATACTGTTTTATTTAGATTCATTACCTCCCCTAAAGGGAAGTGGCTTGCTTGTCAGGATTACCTGCATGCAGTGTAACATCAGAGAAACTTAAAGAAGAGACACTCATCATGCAGAAGCAGGAATTCAGGATATTGATCTACGAAAGCAGAAATATAAGGAAGGAAAGTAAAATGACAAAAGGCCATTTTAGGTCCTATTTAATGTTGAAGTTCATTCTTAATTGTTTTAGCATCTTAGCTGACTTGGAGGAGCAGGGAGTTACTAATCACGGTGTGAAGAGCTTTCTGATATTGCATCTTCTTTCCCTGTTCAAGATCTCCCATTTCCTCTGTGACCCACCTGGTCTAATTCCAAACTTGGTATGTGCTATATTTCAAATCACAGGTAGCAAGGACTGTCTTTTCCCTTCTGTGGAGTAAAGTTCTGGAATGGTCTTCCACTAGGAGGTAGTGGGGGCAAGGAAGAAAACTCCTTTTTTTCTGAAGGAGGAGCTCCGTGAGCTTGTGAAAGGGATTTTATAACTACATAATAGAATCATAATGCCATAAAATTACACTTGTGATAAGAATCCTTGGCTTTGTGACATGCTGATGTATTTGAAAGGATGTGAAGGAAGATTGCATAGCCATTTCTTTTCCTTTATCTATCCCATATAAATCCCATGCTCAGGGCTGTTGCTAGTGGCCTGCTCAGGAAGAAAACTCCCTCCACCTTCCTCCAAGATATAATTTAGTTTCAGAGGGTTTTTTGCTTTCCTATGTAGTACTGGCTATGTGCCACAAGTAGAGACAGACTGGAGGCAAGACATGCCAGTGCCATTTCATGTTTCTCGTTAGTGACACCTATAATTTGCTCCCAGTTAAACTGACAGACAGATTACTTGGAGCCAGGGCTTGGTGACCCGCCTAGTCCTTTATCAGCCTGGTGTTCCTATATGACAGACACATCCAACAGCTGTGCAGTCCTTGAGCTGCTCTTCTTGTAGACCCTGTGTGATAACCTAGTAACACAGAAAACAATGCTGGTTATTCCTGCTCCTAGTTGGTGTGTTTTGGGGTTCCTGCCATTTGGGCTGCCTGTGAGAGATGCCTAACTCATCTGTTGGGACTACTCTTGTCCACAGGGAGCCAGGCCTGATATAGTCTGCATAGCTCCTCAGCTGTCTTGAACCTAGATGATGTAGAAGTATCGGTGTCCACAGTGCCTCAAGAGAACCTCTAAGACCATCCTGGCTTCAGAAGTCATTGCTTCTGTGCATTAAACCTTCTTTGGAAAAAAAAAAGTATCAGGAGGGGTTGCTATCAGAGAAAGTCAGGATGAATATGGGCATCTTTGACTTCTTATGACTTTATCTTTTGTTGGTGCTGTGCTGATTCTTTGTAAATCCAAGCCTGAGGCTTTCCTGGCTTCTTCTAGGTTGTGGAAGATCTTCTAACTAACTTCAAAAATAATTAACCGGTTTTCCAAAGCAGTGGGCATGAGACATTCCCCCACCGGAGACAGCTTGGGAATATTCACCTCTGAAATATGTGACTAAGAACAAAAACTCAGCAGTGGTGGATGAGACATGAATGGAACAAGGGCTATTATTTCTGTCCTGCATTTTCTTTCCCCTTTAGTTTCTGTCTGTTTCTGCTTCCAAGCCTTTCATGTCTTTTGAGGAGAATCTGCTGAATTTTATTAGCGATTATCCTTGAGAAGCCCAGAGTAATTGTCCTAATTTATTAAAGGTGGGTTATGTAGAAAGCTTTAGAGCTGGAGGCCATCAGGGGTAGGACAGATGAAAAAACCCAGCTCTCCTGAGTGTGAAAGGAAGCTGGTAACTTTTAGGCCGGCAGTGCTCCCAGGCACTGGGAGACAGTCGGGTGGATTACAGGGGAAGCAGAGGAAATAATAGAAAGCTCTTTGGTTTGGCATTTCCTTAGTGTTTGATCTGAATTGGTTTAAAATACAGGCTTGTGGTGTCAGCCGTTCCTGTTTAGAGGCGGTCCCAAAAGCGCTTCATGTGCCTGTTTGAAGAGGATTAAGTGCTGTCTCTGAATGAGCCAGACCCACCGCTCCAGGCTGCCCAGTGACAGACTCTGCGCCTGGAGATATCGAAATGCAGCTCCAGGGCTTTTATGCAGGCTGCAGAAAGGGTTCATAAGCTGTGCAGGATCAAAGACGGCAACCTGACGGGCTGTGGGCATGCAGCTTATAAGTTGTGTGGGGCAAGAGAGACTGTCGGGGCCCAAGCCCCAGGCCTTGTGGCCCCACCGGCATTGCCAAGCCGTGCTGGGAGTGCCTGAACCCAGCCTTGCCGCAGAGGGGTCCCCCAGTTGTGTCACGCAGCGCATTGGTTTATGTGCCTGAAAACCATGCCTACTTCTCAGGAACAGCCACGCTTTCTAGCACCCCTGCTGTTCAGAGCACCTTCCCTGAAAACCTTTTTTCCTTTTTTGTTTGAAACAGGACTATGATCTTTTTAGAGAAGGAAGAAATGAACGATGTGTTGGCGAAGTTAGCGGTGGCCAGGATTCACCTTGCCAAGGTGTACAGTCACCTCATCCTCGAACGAGGCATGGCACAGCAGCACCGCATGCCTAGTGGAACGTAAGCCAACCCCTTCTGGGGACAACAGCCCAGGGCCAAGGCTTCTGTTGAGTGACACAAGTGAATGCCCAGGGTAATAAATGTCTTGTGGGCCAAGGAGTCACGGAGGACTAAGGGACCATGAGACAGAGAAATGTCCTGACCTCCCTGCAGCTCTATCTCATCTCATAACCAACTCTAAAAGTGTTTCTGGTGAGCTGCTGCCAACTGATTTGGCCACGATGAGTTGCAGCAGAGCTCTGGAGACCAGACTGGAAAGCTCTAGTGCTGGTATGCGGAAGCCTTGCTAGAAATACAGAGCAGGAAACTTTACTGGGTTCAACATGAAAGTCAGTTGGGCAAAAATTAGTGCCAGCCCTGGATCTTACCCCTGCCACTTCCACTTCACTAAATCTTGAAAGCAAATGGTTATGTATGGGCTGGTTGCCACTGATCCCTGCATAAATTTCCTCTTATGGCAAGTCTGAGATAGCATAAAACTAGTCTAGCAAGTGAAGGAGACCATGTTGCAGCAAGTGAAGAGCAGAGACAAGAAGAGGTTGTGCTTGGGCATTGGAAGCGTAGGAGTCCTACCCCTGAGTGGGGAAGATAGTACATGAGTTTTTCAGGGTGGTGAAGATCAAGTGCTCCTTAGATGTGATGGCCCCAGCAATGAACTGAAAGGGGAGAGAAACCCATGGTGGGAATTAAAAAAGAAACTGACGAAGGCAGGAGAAGATGTGTGGGTGTTTGAAAAGGCAGAGAAACCAAGGGAATGATGAGGACAAGAAAAGGGGAGTTTTAACAGGAGATGAAGGTGGTTTAACCTTGGCTGGCAACTAAGCATCAGAAAATATGGTTAGTGGAAGAAGAATGTCATGACAGAGAGATTGTACACTGTGCTACTGTTAGGATTTCTTTCCTCAGCCATGTATGTTCCTGCACAATGTTTCCTTTCCCTGGCAGTAGAAAGGAGCTGGCAGTCCCTACCCAGCACCCACGAGATCTTCTCAGAGCAGTTTCAGGCAATTTTTTTCAGTTAGTTGGTGTGAAACTGCTGCCAGTCCCCCAGAGGAGTCGCAAACATCCACCTGCCTTCCTGCAACACAGCTCCGGGCAGCCCTGCTCCTGGCTGGGGTGGGGGAACCTGGACTTCCTTCTAATCAAGAGGAGAAAGTAACCTGTGAAATGATGGAGTCAAAGGGGAGCTGAAATTGCTGTCCCAACAGGGCTTTCATTTTAGTGTGCCCCATCCTACAAGGTGCTGGACCCTGAGAATTAAGAATGTGTTCCCTCTGCATCGTGGCACATTGGCGTTTCACCAGGGACTCCTGGGAACAGCCTTCTCTGCCAAATCCCTGCTGCCAGATTCCTGCTGAGCAGAGGCATCCTCTTAACATTCTCACTGGTTGGACAGGGAAGATCATGACAGCATTTCATTATTTCTGTTGGGTGGCCCTAATGTCTCCACTTATGAGACTCAGTTGGAGGAACTTATTGCAGAAAGTAACTTGGACACAAGAACTGGATGCAGCTGGATAAAACATCCTATCGTATACCCAGCTAGTTAGCTCTGCTGCCTCTTCAGTCACCTCTGAAGTGCCTCTTCTGCCACCTCTTCATGTTGTCTGGTGGATGGGAATGTGCAGGACTGAGTGGCAAAAAACCACCAGCATGAGAGTGAGAGCAGAGAGCTGAAGCAAGAAACTGTGTTCTTTAATGTTTCTGTCCCAGTGGGGGATAGAGGCTGGCAGTGGGTTGGGATGTTGGTGTCCAGGCTGTGAAAACACAAAGGCTACAAAAGAGCTGTGTCTTAAAGCCTTCATGATGTAAGGTGCTGCATGAAGAGAGACCTCACCGAGTTACTCATAGCAGGGTGGCGGTAGCTGACTACAGCTGACTTCAGAATTAGGCTCATGCTGAGCGTATTATAATACATGGCACTTCCCATACCATACTGGAATTATATAAATATAATCTTTTCCAGGATGACTCAGTTTAGCCTTAAATGTTATCTGGATCCTCCCAGACCATTATATGAACTGCCAAAACCAAGAGCTAAGGGACAGAACTGATTAACACTCTTAATTATAAAAGATGGTTAGGATTTTTTTGAGCACACATGTTTTTGGATGAGAAAGGTCCTTTGTCAAAACAGAAACTGTGGGGAAGGTTACTTCTGATGAATATTTTTTTAACTTGAAAAATGTTTAGATTAAAATCTGAGAAACTATTGATAATGTACCACCCCCAGTTTTACTATATTTTCTTATAAGCCAACTATGGGTTCATGATGGTGTTGAAGCTTTTGCTTTTCACTCTAATTCACCATAGCAACATTTTAAAGAAATCTTGTACTATGTTGGTAAACTGCTTTCCCTTCCAGATCTGCCAAATGTTTACGTGTTCTTACGAAATTATTGATTCTTCATGTAAAGGTTTCCTCTGAAAGTTTAAAAAGGGAGGCTTAGGTGGAGAACATCTTCATCTTAACAATTTACATGATTTGTAAAATGCAGCATTAAAATCCAATCTTGATACTATCCCAGACTGGAATTTGAGAGAGTTCCTCCAGACCTGTTATTTGTGTGTGTTAGCATTAGTCCTTTTGTGCCTCCAACGCCAAGGAAGGAATAGGTGTGTCTGGCTTTCTGCTTTTAAGTTGATGGGGGTTGTGCAACCTCTTTATGGTGCCAGTTTCCTTATGCGCATTTGTCATAATGGGAAAAATACAGAGTGTTCCCAACGCTGCATGCATCAATGGCGCAAACACAGTCCAGCCAGCCCTTACTGATCCTTGAAGCTGGCTTGATCCATGGGCAATTAGCGTCACAGCTGCGGTGGAAGGAGCTGCTAAATGGCACAGGAAGCATTTTTTCCCCATGTGCCCCTATGCAGAACAGTAGCTCTTGTAGATGTCTGAAGCCAACATCATCTTGCATCCAGACCCCACACTTACAGCACTGTCTGCCCTTGGCTGTGCTGTCCTCTTTTATGCGTGAACTCATCCCGTCTCCCTGACAGCTATGAGAAAGCAGTATTACTGTATTTCTAGAAGGCGTGATGCTCTTTGCTCACTCATTCACATCTCTTACAAGTCCCATCCTGAATCTTGTTGCAAGTTTGATGTTTTCCTGGCCCTTTCTGTATTTTCCTAGGTAATTAGCAACATGGGAGGTGCCTCTTAGTTCAACACTCATTTTAGGAAACTTTACTTCAAGCAGGTCTCTTAGCTTAATACCTCACCTGAGGGAAGAAAGCACTAGGGGAAAGAAGGGTGGAGACCCCTGGCCTTGTGTGACTCTAATTATTAGCATTATTTGCTGTTGCTGGCCTCCATATAGGGACTAGGGATTAGTTCTAAGACACTGCAAGAGCTGTATATTGCTAAAAGGTGAAGCTGGGTTTCACATTTAGGTTTAAGAAACTGGGGTCACTTTAGGTTTCTCCACTCTGGTGGAGAAGACAGAACACTGTACTTTACCAGCATTCATAATGAATCAAAAGCATCAGAGTTGTTCTGGGAGTTCTGCTTTGGCAAGTGTCCACACCATGCTTGCGGAGTCAAGCTTGTTTTCCCTTGCACAATATGTGAAGTGTCAGCAGGATTATGGCTGGTGGGAGCAGGGTAGGGGGATACATGGTCATCTTGATCAAAAAATCAATAAATAAAAGTCAGAAGATGGTAAATAGAACTATAGGGCTGAAAGGTATGATCTTCATGGTCTGCTCTGCATTGATGTTTCTGGGGTGATGGCAGTTGGTGAATGGCAGGTGTATGGAACGCTTGATGTTATCAGGAAGATAAGGGACATGTCAGGAGTTGGTGAGTTGATGTGGAGACAGGCTTTCCTGTGCATCTGGCAGGACCAAGCCTGATCTGTGGGGATGTGTAGGCTAGCAGGGAAATTTTGCTTTCATTTCCATGAGGATGAGTTGTGCCATCTCCAGGAGAACTGAGTGGCTGCTGGGATGTGTGCATCACGTGATGGACAGTCATTTGACTTTGTGTGAGAATCCCTGGGCTCAAGTGGGTGGCAAGAGCATCTCTCAGGCTTCCACTGGGCAAATTGCTGCTTCTTTAACAAAGGCCCTCTGTCATTCTTGGGCATGTTTTACATTTCTTCTTGGACATTCATCAGACATCTCCTTCCTGGTTTTTGAGTTTATTGTCTCAGCATTGGCCTGGCTTTGTGCCCTTGGTAACTCTGCTCATTGCTCTTCCAGTGATGTCAGGAAGAGGTTTTTTATTTACTTCAGTGGGAACTGGGTTAGATCAGCGCTGACCACTTTTGAGAGGCCCACGCAGAGAGCTCAGTCTAGATAGCATAGCAGGGGAGCCTCGCCTGCTCATCACATCCAGCTTTGTTCTCTGTCTCATTTAATTAACTGAGCCATACAATATTTTGCATTTTCTCCTTCTGAGTCCTGCCTTTCTCTTGGACAGTGGGTCTCTGCATGCTAGTAATGAGGATCTACCAGCAACAACTTTATTGCCTGGTGAAATGCCAGCTTGGCATAGCCTCATGAGTCATATTCAATGATCTGTTCAGAGAGCTGAAAGGACGACTGCTGCTATTAATTTTGTGCTCTTGTTCACTGCCTTAGGAGAAAAACATCGTTGCAGAAAGATTGGAGCTTCTTTGAGGTAAGAAAGACACAAAGATAAATGGAGAGCGTGGCTGAGTGTCAGCCCAGAGCATGTCCCTCCCTTCCACATCCAAATGCTCTTTCCCTTTTTGGTTGTCCCGGTAGTTTACTTGTAGGCCAAAATACCTAGAATAAAATTTTACCTCTAGGGCCTAGATGTCCCTGCAAAATACCATCTCTTTGCCCTTCAGCCCAAGCCTTTTGCCCTTGGAGCCCTCAGCCAGGGAATTTCAGTCCCTCTGTGGCTCTCAGCCCTCAGGCAGTTCCAACCACAGCCTGAGGTACCTCTGGGAAGTTTGGTGTATAGGTTTCTTCTCACCATGGGCCTCACAGTTTCATCTCTGTAGGAAAGACATTTCATAGCCTTCTTTCATTTCCATTACCCTTGGCGACATTTCTAGATGCCAGTGACCTGGCCTGCAACATACATCTCCATCAGCCATTTATGAGACTCACTGTGTAGCAGAGCTTCAGCAAGTTAATACAAACCAGCTGGGCCCAAATTATACTTTGTAATTCATAAATTGGGAAGCCTTTCCTTGAAAGAAGGGAACTGTGGTTTCAATTCCAAGGACACACAGCCATCCCACCAATGCCATCTTTTCAAGAACAGACTGGATTTACTGGGGGTTGATTCCGCTTATGCCAGGGATCACAAATGTTAAATAGGAGTGAAAAGCTAGATTATTTTTTTTTAATCAGCAAGCAAACATGCGGAGGTGAGATGTGATGAGTTCATATTTAGTAGTAATATTTTATGTGACCATAATACTATCATTCAGGGTGGGGATCATCTTGTCTACCTGCAGCTGCCCAAACAATAACTTTCCAGTCAGACCATGCCCTTCGGCTGCCTTGACAGTCAATGTAGAAAAGAGCTCAGCCAGAGGATGAATTGTTGCCTCTTGAGATACATGGATGTGATAGGAATCCCCATAGAATGATTCATCCCATCAGTCTCTTTCCGTTGATTATTGAGGGAAACTAGGTGGTGATCTCAGGTTAACTCCTTAGTTTCTAGCAGCAAGACTAAGCCAAATTGGTCAGAGTTGAGCAAGATGAACTCCATCTGAGTTTCTAGCCTCATCTGTCTGCATACCTTTAAAAAAACAGTCCTTTCAAATCTTCACTGATATATGGTAAAGTTTGATGCCACATGGTTGCTGGCATTTTAGTGGAGTCACGCCAGCATCCCCTCTGGGATGCAATGGGACTCTGGGCCTTTTCCCAGTGAAAAGGGGATCTGTGTTTTCAATTTAGGGCTTTTACAACTTCTGCAGCCATGTGGCTTGGCTTGTGTTCAGACGGAAGCACTTCCAAGTGATTCGGGAAGAAATCGGCAGGCTGCTTTGCTCCAACGTGTTCAATCCTGCTTTAAGAGACAGGAGCAATGTTGACTTGCAGAAAGCAGGAGACAGGACTGCTGATGCAAATACTATTCACTTGCCGTATCTGAGGTACACGTTTGACACACTGGTGAGTCCTTAGGGAACCTGCCCTGTCCGAATACACTGAGGTAACACCTGCATTTGTGTTCTTTCAAGAAAAGTCCGTGCCAAGCATACTTCCATAAACAGCATGGTTCACCAGTGTTCGCCAGTGCTCAGCACGCTGCTGCCCTTACCAAAGGACCATGCCCAATACCTCTCCCAGAACCACTACTGCCAGGGCAGAGACTCTCAACCTTGCACATGTGACGGCCTGCCAGACTTCTCAAAATGGTTTACTACCAAGTAAGAAGCTATTTCTCTACATAAATAGATTTGGTAGTGCTATGAGGAAGGATGTCGGACGTGTAGCTCTTCCTCATTGGGAGAGGGGCCATTGGACTGAGGATTTGGTCTACATGGGAGTTAGAGAAGAACAGGAGTGTAGGCAAGACAGGCATGAGTGAGCCTGAAACTTGCAGAAGTAGTACTCCTGGTTAACTGATGGCAAAGCAGCTACTGTCCATCGTAATGCTTTGTTAAAACTAAAAAAATTCTGGGGAAAGGAAATATGCTTTAATATAAATTTGAGCAGAAATTAATCAAAACCTCTCAAAATAATTTTTTTTCCTCTCTCATGATTCATCCAATTTCTTATTTCTTCTTGACTGTTAGTTTTTAATATTCTGAGCAGACATTACTGCTGCACTTTATTCTGACAAAGTCATTTTTTTACTACATTGTACTTTTAAAAATATAATTTAGATTGTAATAGAAATAGAACCTTTTCTTCTGATTAATGATAAAACCAAAATTTTTCAAACCTGAGTACACCATATGAGAGAAATTCCATTTTCCATCCAGCCATGGTTAACAGAAATATTACTGCAGTGCTTTTTTATGTAATAACTCATGTAAACAGGACCACTGTAAATCAGTTTTGCTCTGTTGAAGTGTATCTAAGGCTCCCTGTAAGACTTTCCACATAAGTCGTCTTTTCCGGCCTGGAAACTAGAATTTGAGAATTGCCTTAATTTGTCTGGATCTTCCAGAGATCTGGCAATCTAATGAATGCTACAGCACTGTGCATGCAAAATCTTTGGACATACCTACAACACACAACCAGCAAGTCCGGTATTTCTTGAGAGTGTGAAATTTGCTACAAATGCACATGTAATTGTTTCATGCATGCTTTGGAAGCTGGGTGCATCCTGAGCACCTTGGCTTTATAACTTATGCACAGAATCAGGTAATTTGTATGTAATAGGGCCAAATTTTCCAGGGAGTGCTGAGCTTCACATGGACATATGCAACTCGTGTGCATGCATGCTCCAGACAGAAACATTGACGCGGTGTGCGAGGTGCTGAGGGTATAAGCATGGTTATTTGTTTTTCCCTGGGGGAGAGCAGATATTCTCTGCATAATGGGTTATGCACAGCCCAGCTAAAGGAGGCAAGGTTCCTTGCTGGTTTACCCAGGAAACATTACAGATCTGTCCCCCCTTTCTCCCGTTTTCCTTTGCTTCATTGTGTCAAGCAGATTAACACGATGTTTTCTAACAGGGTGGGCATCATTGGAGCTCATTGTAGTGAGTTAAAGGCTTTGATGAACATGCCTGATGGGATGATGGAGGAGGAAGAAGAGAAAGAACAAGAGCAAGGAAGAATAAGGAGTGGTTTCTCCATCCTGCCAAATTACCTCAGTTCGCCAGCTTCAAGAAGCCCCCAAAACAGGCTTAGCAGTCAGAGCACTCTCCTCTCAAGAAGAGAGGTGGAAGGTGACTGTCATCAGAGCAACTAGCAGAAGTGGTATCTTCTCATGTTGAGTGGCATGGTTTCACGCAGCTAAGTAAATCACTTTAAAATTGCAGCTTAAGTAGCCTAACTCATTTGTCAGGGGCTGGGTGACTGGAGACCTGGACTGTAATTCCTGATTCTATCACTAACTATTTTTCCTTGATCTTATTGCCTTCATTGCACTATTTCTGAGGAGATTATTTTACTGAATTAATTTGGGAAGTGCTTTGACACCTGAAGATGAATATGATTCTTGATTTTAATGTCAACCTCTTTTTCTAAAGGGTTAGCAAAGCAACCAGGAGACATGACTTACTAGAGTATAAAAGTTGCTAAAATGTTGCTTTTAGAGAGAGTTACTCTAGAATCTTTAATATATTGTGTTTACTTCTTTCTCTCATTTTGTTCTCAGATATAGCTAGCCGAATTTATGACTCATTATGAAATAAGTATAGCAAAGAGAAATGCTGTTATTTAAAATATCTACCAAGACTTAATTTCATTTTATCTTTGTAATGATATATATATATGTTTATAATTGATTTTACATGATTGAGAAAGCAGATCTTAGATGTTCAAACTATAATATGCAGTTGGGATGTCAATATCTTGAAACAAAATGAATTAATGGTAGGAAATGGTATCATTTTACCTATAAGACTATCTGTACGTGCTAATCAGGAGGAAAATTTACAATGAAATCCTGACTTTGTCAGAATCAGTAAGAATCAATGAAAAATAATGGATGATTAAACAGTGGAAGAAAACCAGAGACAATTTCCATCATTGTTAAAAGGAGAAATTTCACATGTTAGTGCTGGTTTGGAAGTTTTTCAGCAAAACTTATTTATGCTGGATAAAAATAATACAATTTTCCCTTGCAATGTGTAGTTCAGTTTTTAAAAGGACAAAATTTTGCAGCACAATTATGATGAGAAATTTACTTCTTCTGGAGTAACCTATAGTCCAGGGACCAGATCACTTCTGTGGGATGGCCCTGCACTGCCTTACTGAGACAGACGCTTGAACTGCAGATTCACAGCTATTATTTAGTCTCTTCACTTAGCCTGGCATATGTTATATTAACACATAAGTAGCATTGTGGCCTCGGCTTGTTTTCCCTATGTCAGCTGAGTCCTTTTACCTTTGAATGAGTCTGTTGTGGCCTGCAGTTTCTCTCTCAAGCTTTTCATTAGACATCTGTTCTGTTACAGAGTAAAAATATTTAAAAATAACCTCTTAGAAATTCTGTGTGGGATGGAAAACACATATTCTGTCCCAAAGGAGACAAAATGTAAAATATATAGAACTGTGTGTAAGACTGCTATATCTTCCTCATATACATGATGTGGAGTGATACACTCTTTATTCAAAATTAACATTTCTAGGTTATGCATCTGCATTCATTTTGGGCAGGCAGGTTAGAGCTCATATGATCTGAAAAATGGTGACGAGACCTTGAGATGGTGCTTTAGTTGCAGCTTTCCTGAGAGCTTGGCTGAGCCAAAGCATGTGCAGCTGTCTTTCCCAGCTGCATGGGTGACTCCTGGATGGTGCATGCCTGGCCAAACACGCAAGAGGCAGTCATGGTATCATTGCCCTGCAGCAGCATAGTTTTCCTACCGAATGATGCAGCAAGATGTTGGCTAATACCTGGAGCTGATGGAGGCTACAGCGCAGCTTCCTTCTCTTGGTCTTGGGAGAAACCTTTCAGTTCCTGCCTGAGGAGACCTCTGTGTGCTAAAGGATGGGTACAGCTTTGTCTCTCTAGCTGTGACATTGACCTCTCTCTGATCTGTGGACTGACATCCCAGTACGCTTGCAAAAGCACCTTGCTTGGTCATGGCAAGCAAACAGGCATTGTACTTGGAGTATGAGGGAAAGGTGTCCTTCATCACATCAGTCCTGCAGGGCAATGTAGTCTGTGGTATTTGCTAATAACTGGGATTTGTGAACAGTCCTTGCAGTGCCTGGGGCAGAGATTTCACGGAGTTACACACTTGGCCTGTGGTGGGCCCAGGACGACAGGAGAAGACTGAAGGGTGGAGCATGCAGAGCTCCTGGATGCAAACAAGCTTTTTGTGCACTGTCACCTACCTGCAAGGTCTGTGTCACTGCAGAGAGGAGGAAGCGCTGAGCAGCTACCAATGTTGCTCAAAAGCAGTCGATGAGCTACTCAGACCGAGAGATGACGTTCAACATCCTATGTTTGCCCCTCTCCAGGTTCGAGGCAGGTTCCTCACAGTCTCCTTAAGTGGAGCAGCCCCATGGGGGTACTTTCTCACTATAAAATAGTAAGCAACGAGTGACTGCTTTTGGGATGCCATTTTCCTAGGACAAAAGGCAGCTCCAGACCAGGCATAATCTCAGTTACTTCTGTCTGTGCCTAGAACATGCTGTCTGGCTCACTCTGCAGGAATTACCTGGGTAAAATATGATGATCCTAGTGAGTCCTTGTTTTAAAACACTGTGATTGTCAGCCAAGCCCTCAGCCATGGCTTTCGGACTAAGTTTTCTGTGGTAATATAGCAACAACCTTGAACTTTCCAGAAAGGATTGAGAAATACCTTGAAGTTCAGATCCTTTAGTCAGCAGAGTCTCTTCCAGGGCTGCCTTCTCAGCGTTAAGTGTCTGCTTCTTCTGAGGTAATGTATGTCTAAGAAAGACAGACAACCCATGCTTGTTTAAGCATGTAAGCAAGACCTGGCAGCCTTTCACACATGACAGTGAGTCATCCTTCCGGCAGGAGAGAGTGAGTCAGAAAGGGCAGTTGACAAGCTTTATTTATCAGTCTCCTGTTATTTGGCCCAGGAGAATTTTACCCTGAAAAACCCACCCTTGTTAATGACAGGCAGAGCTCAGACTTGTATCATACCACTACTGGCTTTTTTCCCCATAGGCTTTGCATGCAGTTTCATATCAGGAAATCACAGCAGGTTGGCCATTTTTATTTTTAAAGGGGTTCTGAACGTGCCGGCTATATCGGAATAACTCGCCCGAGCTACGGTTACGGTGAAGAGTACAAACTGAAATGCCTCTCAGTGATGAAAAGAGCCTGGGGAGTTCTGTGCAACAGCGTTTATACAGTTCCCATTTACTTTCTTCTCTTCGGGCTGCTTTGCTTACAGTCTTAATTGAACGCTGCTAACATGGCCTAGTGTCTTGACTGGCTTTTGATTATGGTTCTGCCACTCATAGGCTCCATATAGGGTGTGTCAGGCTTTCCAGTGTAAGTGTCTATTTTCAGAAGTTATATTGCTCTGTTGTAGAAATTCACGCCAAGCAGAAAGTTGGCAGGAAACGTCGCAACTCAGAAATGGAAAAAGACACAGAGAAAAGAAATCTGCCTGATGATTAATTAAGGAAACTCTGCCTTTGGGGGTTTCAGGCGGTGCAGCTGGGAGGGAGATGGCAGTATAGCAAGGGGAGCCATCGAGATGTGGGGTGATCTTAATGTGTAGTTAGGTGTCTTGATGTAGGGAAAGAAGCAAAGTAAGCTCAAGTCCATTCTATTCATGTTGCAGGTGGGTTTGGAGCAGTAACCTACAAAGGCAGCAACCACATAGTAGCAGGGCTACAGGGCTCAGCAAGTTCTCTGTGAGCTGGCATGGCAGGACCTGGAGGTCTTGCAGGTTCCTTGTCTCTGGTCCTTCTGGTTCAGTCCTGTTCTTCTTGTCCTGTTAGGGGCCAGTGTCTGATATACAGGGAAAAGCGAGGCAGTCTGAGCCTGCTCATTTTTCTGTGCAAGAGAGAAAGACCAAAAGCAGCATTTAATCAGCAAATAACAGGGGTTTTTTCCATTTTTACTTGGACTCATACAGGTATTTTAGTAGTGTTAAGCCCCAGTGGGATCAGGGGACTAACACTCCTATATGCGTTCAGGAGCGTGGCTCTTCGTTAGTACCAGCCAAGTGGGGACTCACTGGGTGCTGCAGTGGTGAAAGATGCCATCACGTTTCCCGATCCTGCCAGTGTCCCTGCTCTGCCTGGGGCAGGGGGGAGTAATTGTTAGTCCATCTTCTTTCCTCTTTCAGATAAACAAAACACTCCATGAATCCTTGACAGAGCTCTGAAGATGCTTCTTATTGATCCTGCCTGTTCTGTTGCTCGTTTCCCTTGCCCTTTCAAAGCCAAACCTGGACCTACCAAACAATCAACCATCCTTCCAGCCAAGGAGGACCAATAGCAGATCCTTTGTACAGACAGCTGGCACCATCACTGCAGTTGCTCCTCGTCTGGGGACGGCGTGTTGCTTGTGATGCCTTTTTACCTGCAGGTGTGCTGGGGGAAAGAGAGCAGCAGTCAGACTGGAAATTGGGCCAGGCAGTGATTTGCAGTAGGAAGAGAGGTTGTCAGTCTGGATTTCCTTAAGTGAGGCTTCCAAATGTTGGTGGTATGTGTTCCTGCTCTGGCTGGGACTAAGGCCTTCATCTTGTAAACAAACTGCATTGGAAGCACCACGTACCAGTTACAGGTCCTGTGGCTCACACTAAATTGTAAATGTTTGCAGTGAGATTTTTACAGCTTGCAGCAAAGAAACCAAACTGCAGTTCGTGGAATGTGAAGATGTTCTTACCCCAGTTCTTCCTCTGTGTGAGAAACAGTATTGAAAGGTTCAAAGAACAGACTGTAAGTATACTGTCACCTGTTGCAGCCTTTCTATTTGGAAGAGACATTAGTAATATAAATGTAGTGTATTTATGGAAGAATAAACAGAGCTTTTTTTTTGCTTTCCTTGAATACAGTAGGAACAAACAAGTAGTTTCTGGACACACATTCCCAAGTCTGCTAGTCCTAACAAGATCTGACCTCAAGAGGGTCCTCCTCTATGTGGCTCCTTGCTTTTGTCTCCCCTGTACCAGCCAACACAAGCTAGTTGCTTGTGAGAGAGGGCTTCTATTGTTCATCTGCCTTCACTACATTAGAGAAGGATAGTTATTCTTTCTACTGAACCTGGAAGAGTATGTAGGACATGTTTCTGACTATAATGGGATGTGTGGGGACTATGGATTAAAGACTTGCCCCAAGGCTGTTATTAGCATTTTTCAGCGTAATAATAAAGAGACAAAGGTGTACCAGGTGTTCGTAGCAAGTCATCTCAAGACAGGGCCCAGTTCTCTATATTGATTAGATTGGGAGACACAGTATTGCAGACCTGGATAGGCAGGGGATTGACCCACCCATTGCTCCTTTGTACTTAGAAGCTATAAGAGCTCCAATAGCTGAAGTGTAGTCATGGATGGATATGTGCTTTTTAGAAGGAGGACGGTGAGATGTTGTAGTGGGTTGACCCTGGCTGAGGGACAGGTGCCCACCAGAGCCACTCTATCACTCCCCTCTTTCATTAGACAGGGGAGAAAAGGTACAACGAAAAAAAACCTTACAGGTCGAGATAAGGACAGGGAGAGATCATTCTCTAATTATCATCACGAGCAAAACAGACCGAACTTAGAGAGGGAATTCATCTTATTTATTACTAAGCAAAACAGAGTAGAGCAATGAGAAATAAAACCAAATCTTAAGAACACCTCCCCCCACCCCTCCCATCTTCCCGGGCTCAACTTCACTCCCGGCTTCAACCTCCTCCCCCCTCAGCGGCACAGGGGGATGGGGAGTGGGGGTTACGGTCAGTTCATCACACGGTGTTTCTGCCGCTTCTTCATCTTCAGGGGGAGGACTCCTCTCATCGTTCCCCTGCTCCAGCGTGGGGTCCCTCTCACGGGAGACAGTCCTTCACGTGAGTTTCTCCCATGGGGTGCAGACCTTCAGGAGCGGACTGTTCCAGCGTGGGTCCCCCACGGGGTCACAAGTCCTGTCAGCAAACCTGCTGTGGCATGGGCTCCTCTCTCCACGGATCCACAGGTCCTGCCAGGAGCTTGCTCCAGCATGGGCTTCCCACGGGGTCACAGCCTCCTTCAGGTGTCTCCACCTGCTCCGGCCTGGGGTCCTCCACGGGCTGCAGGTGGAATCGCTACACCCCCTCATCCTCCCTCCATGGGCTGCAGGGGGACAGCCTGCTTCACCATGGTCTTCACCATGGGCTGCAGGGGAATCTCTGCTTTGGCGCCTGGAGCACCTCCTGCCCCTCCTTCTGCACTGACCTTGGTGTCTGCAGATGTTCTTACATCTTCCCACTCCTCTCTCTGGCTGCAAAAGCGCTCTCTAACTGTTATTTCTCTTTCTTAAATATGTTATCACAGAGGCGCTGATTGGCTTGGCCTTGGCCAGCGGCGGGTCCGTCTTGGAGCCGGCTGGCATTGGCTCTATCAGACACAGGGGAAGCTTCTAGCAGCTTCTTACAGAAGCCACCCATGTAGCCCCCCCGCTACCAAAACCTTGCCATGCAAAACCAACACAGATGTGTGAGAGGGTTATGCTCTTCACAGAGAGGAGCAGCTCAGGTGCATGGAGTTCTGCTATGGACTGTGTGATGGGCTGGTCAGGAGCTTATGGGCCAGGATCAGAGGGAAGGCCAACACAGGTAACATTGTGGTAGGCATCTGCTACAGATCACATGGTCAAGAAGACAAAATAGATGAAGCCTTCTCTAGACAAGTAGAAGAAGTGTCACTGTTTCAAGCCTTGGCTTTTATAGGAAATACTGACCAACCTGAAATCTGCTGGGGAGGAAACACAGTAGGGCACAAGCAATCCAGATTTCTGGAGTGGGTCAGGGACAATTTCTTGACACAGGTACTGGACAGGGTGAGTAGGGAGGTGCTCTGATTGATTTCCTACTCACAAACAAGAAAGAAGTAGTTTTCTTTGCTTTTTAGTTTTCTTTTTCTTAGTTTTTCTTTGTTTCTTTTTCATCTCAGCATTTTCTTTGCCTCAGTCTTTACTGGCAGAATCTGCTCCCAGGCATCCCTGTCTAATGGCAGAGTTTGGAAGGGGGAGTTACTACCCACAGTTGAAGAGGGTGATGCTGGGATCACTTCAGTAAACTGAACATATACAAATCCATGGGATCAGATGGGATGCAGTCCAGCTAGTGTAAGGAAGAAAATTCTTCATAGTGAGGGTTGTCAGGCACTAGGACAAGTTGCCCAGAAAGTGTGTGCAATCTCTGTTCTTGGAGGCACTCAAAACCCAGCTAGATGAGGCCTTGAGAAACCATCTGTTTCATTAAGCAGAAGATTGCATGAGAGTGCTGCAGAAGTTCTTTCCAATCTAATTTTTTCTATGATTCTTCTTGGACATCTGAATATAAACTAAAGAACTCCTGGAAATGTGCCTTAAATTGTGCAACATTGAATGTAGCATGGCCTAAGCGCCACACAGGCCCTGAATGGGCCATGAGACATGGAAATCTAGAGGAGAAGGTAAGTGGTGGCACAGGGACTGCAGCTGCCAGGAAGGTCTCTAACTTCTGGCCGTGGGGATTAGCAGGGTTTAAAGAGTGCACTCTGCTGCTCCACTCTAATCTGTCACCCTTTGGGTGTGCTGTAGGTACTCCAGGGCTTCCTGTCCTGAACCTCCTCATGCTCAAAGTGTTGGTGTCACACTTTCCAAGGACTTCATGAGTCTGAGACCTCTCTGAGACTGTGTTAACATGAATATGAGCAACTGTGGCAGCTGATAGTGGATCTGTTCTTGTTTTACCAAGCTGGCAGAAGTTATAATAGCAGTAGAGTGCAGTGATGGTTAGTCACCAGGGGTTAGTCACCAGCAGACAAGCTCTCTGAGCTCCCTGGGCACATATTGAGGTTGTTAGGATGGGCTGGAGCCTATGCTACTGTATCTTCACAGATCTTGGTACCTATCCTAGGAGCTTGCACTGTGCACACCTCCAGTGCACAGTGCAAACATACCCCAAGAAGACCTCGGTTTTCTTGTTATTCTTTTACCTTGTCCCTGAATGGCTGCTGCTGCAGATGTTGCACAGTTGCTGGTTCAGCAGATTCACACCCACAGAAAGGCTACCATAAGTACTTCAGGTTTAATTTAGGTTTAATCAGTGTTTTGGACATGGTAACATTCTTTATTTCAACACTATTTCAGAAGGGCTGCCTTAGAGGCTACTTAATCCTCTGGAGACTTCTGGTTGGAAGCATGAGCAGATTTTCCAAGCCCGTAGCAGCAGACTCTGTATCTCTACAAACGAGATGCTCTGGCCCCTGCTGACTGACTAGATGGAGCCATGAACGTCCTGGAGCAAAACTCAGAGAGTTTCTGAAGTGTCTCTGTGGATGACAAAAATCTTGGGGGGCAAAACCCTAAAAGAACTGAGCTTAACTTTGCAGTAAGGATGTAACTATAAACAGGACAAAGTTGCACGTGCCTATTCGCAATTAAGAAGACATTTTATACCATCTTTTGGAATAGTACTTCTTGATGCTGAGTCTGAACTATTGTCTGATGAAAGTCCAAATGTCAGTCCCATCTATAATCTTTCAACATAATTTCTGCAACTATGGAAATGTGAGAAACCTTGCCGAGAGCATATCTGCATTAAAATAGTAGGTTTCTGTGCAATTCTAAGTGTTCATTTCCAAACAAGGCTCGATTGTTGTGTTACTGTCCACTTGGCATGAGTAGAACTATATTCCTTTTTTGTTTTAGACCTTTTCTCCACAGTCAGAAACACTCGACTGTTGTGACTAGAATACCGCTTGAGAGGGGACGTTCTCTTCAAAGAAGGGAAAACTGACGTACAACATTGAGCAGACGTTTGGTAGCAAAGCAGGGAAGTTAGGTGAAAATCCAGGAATCTAGCTTTAATATCAAGAGTCATTTACTGCTTAGATGGGCTTACTTGTAATACAATAAGCACTGCAGGATAAGAATTGTCTCTGGATTTTATTTTTTTTTTAGCAAAGATCACTGAAAGATTCCTTTCAAAATAAACATCGCTGTACGCAGGCAAGCAAAAGAGTTATTGAGTGAGAGCAAACAGACAAATTGGCTCTGAGTTTTGGATTTCTCCATAATGTTCTAATTTAAAACAGAATAAGCAAAGAAAAAAGAAGGCAGTGAAAAGTAACTTTGTAGTGTAAAAGAACAGAATTCAACTGTTAAGAGGACATTTACAAACACCGTTATTAATGCCAAAACATTGTTTTACCTTTCCAGTGAAGATTAGAAACTTGTCTGTATATTGTATTTTGACAGAATACTTTTCTGTGGTTTCATGTTCTCATCTGAGGTATCATCCGAACCAAGCTTGTCCCTGATGAATTGATATCAATGGAGTCACACACCAGGAGTGTGGCTCTTTCAGTACCCATTAGTCTAGGATCAAATTGGTATTTAATTGGTCTGCTCTGCAGAATTGACCCCTGGCTCTCACTCAAGCCACCCACTGCAACAAAACATGGGCATTTTGGGCCAGCTGCATCCTTCTCTTCCCTCACTTTCCAAAGCACCATGGACTTTCTCACCCAAATTGGTGCCACTTGGCTTAGCCCAAATCTTTCTGCCGTGCTTCTGCTTCTCAATGAGATCACCCAGTTGTATGTTTTTGTTCATTTGCACCATCGCTAAACCTCCTCTGGGGGTACAGAGCACAGCTTCTGCCATGGCTGAAACTCCCGAAAGGGCACCTGCGAGTTGCTAAAGAGACCCCATGGCTGCAAGGGAGGGCTAGAGAAAGAGAAGGGCTAGAAGAAGCACCATACGGGTGCTCATATTTTGCCTGAGATCTTCATAGCTCTGAGAGGGTCAGCAGAATTTAGACACCAAGCGTTGCTACTCACAGTGTACTTACAAGTAGGTCCCAGCTTCCTAGAGTCACTGTTTTGGAGGCACACAGAGGAACTCCATGACTTTTGCAGTCACACATGATTTTTGCCTTTCGGGGAAGACAAGAACCCTGGCTGGTAACAGCAAGTACACAGCAGCCAGCGGAAGGTACTTTCAGTGCACAGCACGGAGTTATTTTGGTCTCACAAAATGCAGTACCTTTGCTATTTATCCTTGAGTGTCTTTTACTAGCACTGTGTTTATTTATATTCACACTATGGCACCCTCCGTAACACCACCAGTATTTCTCAATGCAATGGCATTTGTAGTGGTGAGCAAAATGCAGGAGCCGGCCCCTGTCAATGGCAGACTGTCCAGTGACGATGGCGGTATATCACAGAGAACTTGGTAATTCTTGGCTTGCTCTCACCTGGAAAAGGAACAGAAAGAGGGAGATGGAGCTCAAAAAGGCAAGTCTCAAAGGCATCGCCGTAAAGGCTTAGTGATTTCGCTATGACAATTAAAAATGTTTTACAAGGAATCCAGTAGGTTTATAGGAAACTTGGAGATCTATGAATGTCCAGAGCATCTCATCCTTACAAGGCCAAGCTGTTAGCACTGCGCTTCTTATAGTTACTTCCTGAGGTATCCCATGCTTAGCAAATTCCTCAGCTCATTCAATTCATGCTCCAGTGATGGCATTCTAGTTTGGCAAAAGGGAAATTAATTGTGTCCAACAATATGCCATCTTACTCTCTTCAGGAAAGAGGTGATACAAGGAGAGAGCAGATTCAACATACTCATTAGTTAATATTTACATCAAAGAAATGAGCTGGTCTTTTGGCTGATGTCTGAAAAAGGAAGCTCCATTTGTTTGAGCAGGGCATTTTAAGGGTTTTTAAAAATCCTATTTGATAATATTATGCAATAATCAAGGCACACATAGCATCTGGACCTGCATGCTCTGTTGGTAAGTGTGCCTGCCTGTTCAGAGGGACACGAATTTCCTGGCACTGTCAAGAGTGATACCTCAGGGCTTTGTGAGGATTAAGCCTTGGTTCTCTGTGCTGACATTCTCCGTAAAGGTCAGTTAGCCTTTCCTGTGTACCCTGTCAAACTCACTGACACTGAGCCCCTTTCCTTTGCTAAAGATGATTCAAGCCTTGGAATATGCCCTTGACTAATGAGCTATTTTGGTTTCTGAGCCAGCTGTTTCGTGCAAATTGGTGTAGCTCTGATTTGAAGTAAAAGGAGACAACTTTGGCTCTGACAGCCTTAGCTGCATTGCCAGTATATCTGTTTTGGCAAACCCTCCTAGCAGAAACACAGCTTTTATCCACAAAAGAGTGCTTTGAGCGGTAGGTCTGATTCCAGCTCCCTGCATGAAGGGACATAGGGTGGCAAAGGCTGCTTGGCTGAAGTAACGATATCAGTACGAGGCTTTAGCTCTCATCGCTATGAGCATGATTCTTTTGCAATCGTGATGGAAAAGGCTAGTCTGACAAATCTCCTGAGTGTGGGCCAGGCCTGAGGACCTGGCTGTATATTTAGATGCCCCCTGCTGTCATTTTCAGACTCGTTACTGAAAGATCTGTGGGCTTCTCTGTTCATCAGTATCTCCTTGACATGAGGTCTCTTAAAAACTTCCCCCTTCTCTCCCTGCCCTCTGTGCCTTCCCAGTGTGCCAGCCACAGTACCACGCTGTCACCTGTGGCTTTGCCTGGTAAAACCTGTGCCTTCCTCCCAGGCAGGTCTTTCCTCCCCACAGTGGTAATGCTCCTGACAGCTCAACACTGACCCTTGTCCCACCAGCTCACCACCATCTGCATGGATGAAGCCTCTCCTTCGGCCCCCAAGCTTGTTAAACCTGTGCTTTGCTTGTTTCTTGGATCAGGTCACATTCATCTTTGAGCGGATTCTTCCACCTCATCCTTCCCTTCCTTTGTGGTCCAAGAAATCTCTCTCTTAGTCTACACCTCTAGGTAACAATCTAGGAGAGCAAAACAAAGAATAAGGGGTTTTAAGTATCCATATCTCCATTTTAAAGCTAGATAACTTGGAGCCAGCAATATCTGATGGGTAGCCTAAGGTTTGAAAGAAAGTCTGTGTCGGAGCCTGCAATTGTATCTAGTTTTCCTGAATCCGAGACCATTATCTTAGTCATTAGAGCACCCATAACAGCTCTTTTCTACACTTCTCCTTGCCTGTACTAACAAATGGTTTTCCTTCCATATTTAACAATTTCTGTCATGAACTCTTTATTGTATACTCCGATGCAGTCTGACCAAACCATACTTTTCCTTACTAAAGTGATGGAAGCATATACTGCTGATGAGATTTGGCTTCTTCAGCTAATGGGCTAGCAAACCTTTTTCTGTTGCTGAATTTTCTTTAATTCTTGAAATCAGCGTTGAGACAAGCCCATTTGCATGACATTTATCTACTGATGAATTGGGATCATGAATATGAAATCCAGACTTCTTACGTCAGTCCGAACATACCAGACATTCTCTAGGTCAGTATTTGGAAAAAGCTATCATGGGCAGCTTATGGGGCACCAGTGGATTTTATACATATGACTTATACTCTAGTTTTAGCATAGGAATATCTGAAGCATGTATCAGTGACTCATTTGTTAAAATATTGAATCTTGAAGCAAGGAAATCATCTTGCTGATTGTGTTTCTGTGCTTTCTAGTATGTGTCATGGAAAAAATTGGCTGTCATGCCTTCTAAGGAAGGTCATATTCCTTCAGCACCTGTTGATTAACACAATACCTGAAACTCCTTTCCCTACTTTTAATTATTAAGCATGATTGAAACCTCTGTGGGTATTTCTAATAGTTGCTGGAATGCTGAGATAGTAGATATTTACCTGTTCTGGCCTGCTTGGCTGGAAGAACCCAGAAGTAGTCATTTGTTTACATTAAGATTCCTGTTCTGATGAAGTTTGCCCCAGAAGACTCCGCGGCTGGAGGGTGCTCTATCTGCTAACATCCTGACGAATGCTGCGCTGCTCTTCCAGACCCCCTTCAGAGCTAGCTGGATTTTGTCACTTGGGTCTCTCAGGCACCTTTTCTAGTACAGAGATGATGCAAAGCCTCTCACACCCTGGAGGAAATTTTGGCTAGGTGGCATCAGGTGACTGTGAGGGGCCAAAGTGGCAGAGTTGTGGACAGCAGGAGCTGTGGATGGATCATGGTCCTGTGGCAAATGACAGGCTGACAACAATGTATGAGCTTCTCAGTGGAATTGCATAGAGATAGATGGCACCTCCCTGGTCTTGCATTCTCTCTGAGACCCCAGAGGGCAGAGGTAGCCACCCCATGAATCAGGGAGCAGGAGGGCAGTCATGCAGTACCATGGGTATGCGCGCTATCAGCTCATCTGCAGAGGAGTTTGGTTGAGAAGGTCTCACCTTCATGTCATGGGATTTGATGGATTGGATTGGGCTCATGAGGACATGACAGGGTCCTTGGGTAAGCTGGACTATGATATCCCAGCCATGCCCTTTTACTCACCTTGTGGATGCTGCATATCAGCATCCCCCCATGTCAGTAATGGAAAGCAAGAGCTCTGTTGATGCAGATAATATATATCTGAAGTCAGTTACATCAGCTCTGTCCCAACTGCCAGGCATGTTGGAGCAGAAACGCAGGATTTCAGCAATGCTGTTCAAGGTTCATAGGCTTTTCAAGAGAATTGTCAATGCAGGCCAGTGCTGGTTGCATTCCATCTGAGTGAAAAATGGTGTGGAGGGAACCTAAATCAGCAGGTTAGGATTTTATTTCTGTACTGGAAAAAGAACATTTGCCTTGTGATTTCCCAGCTCAAACTCTCTATGTGGACATCACTCTTTTTTTTTTTTTTTCTTCATTATTCCTATCATTTAATTGTGGGATTTACTCTTTGGAAAAACCAAACCAAAAAAAAAAACCCCAAAACCTCAAACCCACACAAAAACAAAACACCACAATAACCTTTCAGTTCTGTTATTCAAAAGAAGATTTGTTAGCAGGATACGTGCACTTATTAAATTAGAATGTTTATTAGTTGCTCATTTATTCCTTAAACTATGAGAGGAAGTTTTCTCTTTCTCATCTTTTCCAACCTGGTTCTGTCTGGGAAAGCTGATAAAAATCTCACTTTTTAACTGCAATTTCTCATCCTGTATTTAACAGACATGATGGTTGCAAATGAAAGGTGACCACAGAGGGAGTGGCTAAATTGTCATTGTTGTACATTGTTGTACGGGCTGATGATTATTAGTCACAGTACATATTGGGAAAGGCCCTTCGTAATTTTATATGCCACAAAAATTGTTTTTGCTCTGAGCCCGCTAAATTGCTGTTTCAGCTAGATATTTGTTGTAGCTTGTTTGACTACGAAATCTTTGGTCATCTGGATAGTATTTCTGTAGCATGGGTGAGAAGTCATAGTAGTAGCTCTAAAGCTACTTTAGGAAGAAAGTTCTACTCTTACTGTTTAACATGGGATGGACTACGAAGGGAAGATAGGATATTTGTTGGAAGTGCCAACACTATAATTTTATTCTTTTTTTGGACATCCTTTCTACTCACGTCATATATAAAGTACCTTTCAGTAGGGGCTCTCTATATGCAAAATATCATAGGCAAAAAATGTATAGGAACATCCTCTTCTAGCTTTCCCTTCCAAAGGAAATCATACAGTAGTAAAGCTTAACATTTTGTGAACTGCATATGGGTGTGGAATTGGACATGCTTAGAGCTCTCTGAAATGCTTCTCATGCTGCTACTAATACATACGCTTTACTAACAACATGCATTATTGACAACGCTGTTGTCTACCGTACTCATTTCAAAAATAATGCTTTTGTGTAATTCTAAGCAATATGATACAAACATAATTCATGTCATGAAAAGTGGTTCAAAAAGGGACTGAAGACCTCATTGTTCAGTGGAATACATAATCTGCTGACTGCTCTGTTCAATTTGGGCTTCAGACTGTAAACTCCTGGGTCAGGTTTTTTATAATCTTGGTGTGAGCTGACTGATTGAGGCAGAGACAATGGAAGGGCAAGCCAAAGGCTCCGGATCTTACTGGCATATTGTTATATCAGATTACCAATTTTAATTTACTGAAAAAAAATACGTGTTTAACCCATGAGGTGGGGAAGGAGAACTAAAAAATGGCAACAGGTGGTAGTCCGAATCAGCAGCACCTTGAAACAGAGAGTGAAGAGATGTGAATGATGGGTAATGCTACTTTCCAGACCTGTCCCTCAGTCAGACCATCAGCGCTGCAGCTCCCAGTTCCCATCTAAGAGGGTGCACTCTAAAATGTGTGTGAGAGAGATGATCCCAGCCCTTTCTGAGTAAAGCAGAGATTGTCAGGGCCATGGTTACAGCATTCTCCCTTTGCACTACTGCTGTGGCCTTTTTTCTGAAGAAATGGCAAGATTTACTGCTTTGGGGAGAGATTCTGTTTTGCTTCTGGAGGTTTTAAGAGATTTCCTACTTCTGGGGGCAAGCGGGGAAAGAAAGATGGGGGTTACACTGCACTAGAATTTTTCTCTTAAACTATTTTTTAATAAAAAAAAATTGATGCACTGAGACCTAAACTGATTATAAATGTCTCATTTTGAAAATTCTGGCAGATTTTACCCTTTTGATAATTTCACATTTAAAGAAAATATTTAAATGATTCAAGAGATTTTCTTTTTTTTCTCAAATTATTGGTATGAAATAGTTTGATTTACTCCAAGCATATTTTATGGCTGCCCTCTGAAAAATGTTAGTCATCTAGTTTATTCAACTAATTCAAACTAGGAAATCTGCCAAATTCTTGAAAATTCTCCAGTGCCAGGAAAGGATTATACTGTGGCTTCTTTAAAATCTAGTGTTATTTTTATTTAGCCTGCTCATAGCTTTAGATAGTGGACAACAACTTGTAGTATTGACTGATGGTTTCTTTAGCACTGGGTTAACTTTGGCATATTCGAGGTGCTGGGACTCTCTCTGCAGAAAAGCAGGCAATGACACACAGGTCATTGAAAGGATAATTCTTTGATGTCTTTTACGACCCAAACAGGAGAGAACTGGCCTCACCCACAGGCCAACCAGTACTTACCCAAGCTGCTTGCTCCATCGTACCTTTTCCTGGTGCTAACGGGCTGTGTGAAGGAGGACACTGTGTTCCTTACCCTGTTTCCAGCCTTTCTTCCGCGCTGGCAAAGGCAGAGGCTGCAGCAATGTTCTCCCTTATCTCTGCAGGTTTCAGTCTGAAGGGGATCCCTGATGGCAAGAGGAGTTGTGACATTATCATACATAAATACATACTTTTGACTCTACGTTGACACACAAACATTTCATGGTCTTAAATAACACTTGAATGGCATATTCTTCTTTGATGCTGGCACAGTCATTCTGATTATGGCAGACTTCTGCCTGTGAAATGCCAATAAAGAGAGTTTGAACTATTAATACCGCTTGGTGACAGCAGAATTTTTAATATCCTGCTTTAATGTAGCTAGCAAACGCCTGTTTAAGAGGCTATCTTTTCTCCTAATCCTATTTATGACTTGTTAGGTATAATCTGTAAATGGCCAACACTATCTTAGGCACTTTACAGTCATAGTTTATAGCATTAATTTTTAACTGCATTGAATTTGCCTTGAGGCTAAGCAGATAATCCACTAATCGTGCAACTACTTTTACAAACTTATTCTTCAAAACTAAAGGAGATTCACTTTTGATTTACTTCCTGATGTGCTTCTACAGCTTACCACTTCTGGTCTGAACTTCTGGCTTGTCATTCTGAATTGGAGAAAACATGGAAACTACCAGTAAGATGCGCAGTTTGCTTCTGCGTTTGAGTGTGCAGATCCATCCAGTGTAATATCCCTGGGGTTGTTTGCCTTACGCGTGAATATTAACATTTCGTGAAAGCCTCATTTTCAATCTATATGGCAAATGTATTTGCACCAAAGTATCCACTCATCAAATGTGTACCCAAAGATGGCACTTAAAACCAGGCATTTCTCATTTCAGTTAAATTTCTGGGTACACAGTCAGTCACTTAAGTAGGCAATTAGCTGACTGCAATGGTTCTCTGATGGTGAGTGATGAATTCATTAATATTTGAACTAACAAGTCTCAGAATATAAGAGCTGCAGACAAGCAGAGTTGTGTTTTCGCAGGAATATTTGCCCAACGCTTACATCCCCAAGTGACGGAGGCCTTTCGTTATTCAGTGCAGTATATAACCAGTGCTTCATTAAAAAGGGTTTCCTCCTAAATGACGGTCCTGAACTGATTATTTTGTGTTCAGACTGTGGCTGATTAGCATTGCAGTATTTATCTGGAGGAAGAATTGCTCTTGTGAAGTGATCCTGATTGAGAGAAGGTGTAAAACAGGCGTAAAAAAATCCTCCACTGACATGAAAGAGGTGCGATGGGAGCACTATTCACCACTCATTATAGCACAGGAACTCAAGATTACCAACTGAAATGTTTAGGCCATTTTTAAACTTTTTCACTTGCTACCCAACTAAATTGTGATACACCCCAAACTACCGGATGTTGTGGATCTTGAAAGTATACACAGATCAAAAACTGATTAAACAGATAAAAAGTCTGCTAGTATGTATTCGCTTTCAGCTGATGAAATCCTTAAGCTGCAGATTGCTAGAAACTAGGAGGGCATATCTATTTTTACCTTGCTTACATCCTTCCTAAAAGCACTCACTGATCAGCCACGTATCTTCAAGTAGTGTGCTGGCAGGGGGAGATGTTCGGAACAGAATAGCCGGGCAGCAATATTGCTCACAGCTTCCAGCGATTTGCTGATGAGAGACTTCCACAACTGGTGGTGGCTTCTGGATCTTTGTACTCAATACCCTTGGACTTTCCCTCCGCTGATTTATCGGTGGATTTTCTAAGCTACAGTATTTGTGCTTTCTGCTGTTCTCACATTCTAAGAACCATACCAGGCATGGATCTTGGGAAGGTAACTGGGAAAGCCATGGGATCTCTGCCCCTTACTCAGGGATGAAGGCTCAGCTGCAAAGTGCTGTCTCTGCACAGCAGGGATGTGATCGCACAGAGAAGTTCAAGTGTTTGCTGAGCAATTTTACTACGTGATTTGGCAGATGCCAAAAGCTTTTCTTCTCAGAATGTTTTTCCCAAAGGTTTTTTAATTGCCATTTATTGTTGAACGTCATGAAAACAATGTCAGGAAATAATTAGAAATACACCAACCAAAAAAAAAAAAATATATATATATATAGGAAAGCAGATGGAAAATCAGCCTAACCTGTGGGAGCATTGCAGATTTCATTTTCCTTGGGTGCCCCCTCGTGTTCATCACTAGTGTAGCCAAATGCATTTGGACTGGCACAGACAAAAAAAGAAGTATCCATTTGCGATCACCTTATAAGGTTAATCCATTTCCAAATCCTTTGTTCCCCCCTCTATCTAGTATCCCTATGACTTCACCTCTAAAGAATCCATGTGCAAATTTTCAGGTTGAATGAATAGTTTGTGCCTTCTCTTGGACAGTCCAAAACCAAAGAAGGCTTCCTCTGCTCGGGTTTTGTCTCAAGTTATGTGCATATTCAAACTTCTTGAGAGACTTCAGCAGTACTCGTAGGCCTGATTTTAAGAGGAGCAATTCCAGCTGAAATGCCAGAGAGCTGAGGATGCTCACAGCAGCTGATCAAATCAAGGGATTAAACTTTGTACCTCTAACCAAAAATATTTCCCACATAGGCTGGTGCATTGGGAGGCTCGGTACCCAGAAGGACGAGCTATGACCAAAAAGCCAGAGAGTCTCTGGGTTTTCTGTCATATGACACTTAAACATCTGCTTCAAATCATTACATTTATAGAAGAGAATCCATCTCTTGTGGAAGTATGGTAATCTGTCATCAGCTTGCTCTAGTATATTCCCTGCTGTGCTGTTCATTTGCAGGAGCAGAGTGGGATTCCCTTGCACTCCAGTCTGGATTTGTACAGCCTATTTGCATTCTTCCTACTGTTGTATGAGCAGTAGGGAAAAAAAATATTCTAATTTTCAAGCAAATGAGAACAGTTCCTCTCTTTGAAACCTCAACAACTGAATGTCAAACATGCACACCCACGGGTGGGTTATATTCGGGGTTCCTGGAGACACAGCAGGAAGGAAATCGGTTGGTCTGGGCTAACAGACATCCTGATCACCACTTTTTGTCACACTTAGGAGTGAAAATAGGAGGTATGAAATATGAGGGTAGGTGAAATGGAAAACAGATCCTTTCCTCCTCTTAACTGAAAGGGCAAAATATTGCAGGGAATGGGGTTTTGTACACACAACAATCCTACAGAAATGTTTGAAATATTTAAGGGGTATTATATAAGAAAGCTTTCATGAATGGGAGGCAAAGAACTTCAGTCTTCAGGACTGGGAACCCATTTTCTTTCATCAGCACTAACCTCACCTTACAAGAAGATAAAAATTAAACCCCATTTAATTCCTCAGTATGACAGTAAACGAGCCTTTTTTGCACAGCAGCTGTATATTACACTCTCACTAGGGCCCTCTGCTGCTCGCATTCAAAGAGAAAAACCCCAAACTTGTTCGGGACTCCCAGAAAAGGCTCATAATGCTTAAAACATTATCAAAACACCAATGATTTTGGAAGATGTGTAAAACTTAAGTCCTCATGGATCAGGACTACATTACCCTCTACCTAAGTGTGTTAGGAAGAACATTTTCAATGGAAAGGTATTTCAAAACTGCTTGCTGCAGGATTTCTTGTGTTCATGCTGGCCTCTGTCAGAGGCACAATATATGACAACAATATATACAACTGTCCTGGTTTCAGCTGGGATAGAGTTAATTTTCTCCCTAGCAGCTGATATGGTGCTGTGTATTTGATTTAGGATGCGAATAATGTTGATAACACACTGATGTTTTAGTTGTTGCCAAGCAGTCAGGGACTGTTCAGCTTCTCATACTGCCCTGCCAACATGAAGGTGGAGGGCGACCGAGAAGCTGGGAGGGGACACAGCCAGGACAGCTGACCCAGACTGACCAAAGGGATATTCCATACCATATGACATCATGCTCCATATATAACTGGGGGCTGGCCGGGAGGCAGGGCAGCTCAGGAACTAGCTGAGCATTGGCTTCGAGTGGTGAGAAATTGTGCTGTTCATCACTTGTATATTATTATTATTATCATTATTACTACTACTACTACTTTTCTGTCTTATTAAACTGTCTCTATCTCAATCCACGAGTCTTATTTTTTTTTCCCTTTCAATCCTCTCCCCCATCCCACTTGAGGGGGGAGTGAGCAAATGGCTGTGTGGTTGTTTTAGCTGCCAGCCACATTAAACCATGACAATGACACTGGAGCTGATCTGTGGTGTCTTACTTAAAATAATCTGATATTCAAGGGACTTTGCTGAAAGAGGAAAATTATTTATTTCATGGGTTTTTCTCTTCCTATTATTGCTAAAAGTGTTTGTCTATCATTCTCCCCTAACATTATCTACACAGTGCATAATTTTGTGAGATCACCCTTGGCTGCTGCGGCACTCATTACCTCACAAGCAGCAGGAGGAACTTCAGGAAGGAAATAAACTCCAGAAGCAGAAGGAATCTGAAGAAACCCAAACTTCTTATTTTCACAAATACATCTCTGAGAACAGAATAAAAAGGAGAATAAGAAAGAAGCCAAACTGTGTATATAGTGGCACAATCTCCATCACGATATCGCTATTTTCCTTTTGCAGAAAACCAGAACGTGCAAATGACAGAATCTCATGCCTATGAGATGCTCAGCTTTTTGGATGGAATAATAAAGCTTTAGTATGTGCCCCAATGTGCTTCTAAATGTGCCACAGCAAATCATTTTGTACCATCTATCCATCAGTTCATAGAGATCTGTATGTGATACTTGGCTGCATCCGAGTTATTTGGTGGAAGACAGATACTGACAGCAGAAAGTTTGTAAGAAGGTGAAGGTTTCTGCTTCTGCATTAACTGACTTGCGTATTTCGAAAGCTGACAGATGAAAGTCTATACAAACCTCCAGCTACAGTACCTACTCTGCTCACTTTCCTTCCCATCAGTGGCATGCCACGCTAATTTACTACATGTGGGTTGAATGCTAGTGAGCAATAACTTTCTTGGATGAAAACTGAGTTGATTCAGGAACTAATAAATGAAAGTTACAAAGTTTTAATATTATAGCACCTTTGTTATGCAGAGCTCAAAGTGCTTTAATGAAACTGTTGCATTATGCCTCACAAAACTTTTATCTATGTATTACAGAATGATTCATTACATTTGATGAATTAATCAATTTTGAAGCATAACAAATATTATACATTTGAAATGCAAATATGAGTGTTGTAGGCCTGATTTTATTTTTAGGGAACACAGGAGTTGCCATATGGAAGATGACAATACGAGGCCCACGTTTTTCACTATATGCCATGTGTGTTTACACAACTTACAATTATTCTAGGCTTTACAAGGTGTCAAAAATAACGTACCACTCAGCCACAGTACAAATTTTGTTTGTTAGCGACACTCTTTTCCCCACAAATCAAGCCATCTAAATCAGGAGGAAGGACAAAGATTGGCAGAAAGTGTTACCACCCTTGTTTTATCATACAGAAACCATGGCATGAATTTACTTCATAAGGTTAGGTAAGAAGTCTGTGGTGAAACGAATCAATTCTGGGGAAAAAATTTAGAGAATCCTCATGTTCTGCCTTAAGCACAAGGCACATGACTTAACCTGAAACACCCTGGGCCCAGTTCTGCAGAACGGCGAATACCTGCGTGCGTTGCCCGGTGCTGGCAGACGTTCACGGAGGGCAGCACCGCACTGAACACGGAGGAATGCCAGGAGAACGCTCCTTTCGAGATCGGGGCCCGCAGCTGCTCCCCCAGCAGCACCTCCAGAGCCGTCCCGGGTTCCCCCAGATCTGACTCGCAAGGCGCGTTCCCCCCACCTCAGGGAGCCCTCAGGAGCTCAGCCCTGCACTGACAGACGCCGGCGCCTTCCCGCCGCTGCCCGGGCCGCAGAAAGCGGTTCAGTAACGGCCGTCCCCGCCCCAAGTGGCCTTCGGTCGCTCCAAGCCTTTGGGCCCCGCCTGGTTAACCGGACTCCCCTCCGCCGTCGCCGTCACGCTCTAGAGGCCAGGCGTGGTTCACGGCCGTTTACTTGGGGACGGAGAAGGGAAGCCCCGAAGATGCAGCCGGGGGCTGTGGTGGCGGAGGACAGCGCAGCTCCCTAACAGACCCCTGGGCCGCCGCGGGGGGACGGAGCGCTCTGCCCCAGGCGGGCGGTGAGGGAAGAGCCGCACCGGAGGGACGGGGAGCGGCAGAGGAAGTCTCGCGAGAGCGGACGGGGCCGGCTGCCGCCGCGCTCCTCCCCCTGCCGGTCCCGGCGAGCGAGGCCTGTGCCGAGGCCGGGCTGTGCCGTGCCGGGCGGCGGGTAGCGTCGGGGAGGAGGCGGCGGGCCGGCCGGGACCCGGCCCGGCCCGGGGCGCTGGGCAAGATGCCGGGCGGACGGGTGTGCGCCGCCTGCGGCTGCTCGGAGATCGAGGTGGACGCGGCGCGCGGGGACGCGGTGTGCACGGGTTGCGGCTCGGTGCTGGAGGACAACATCATCGTCTCCGAGGTGCAGTTCGTGGAGAACAGCGGCGGCGGCTCCTCCGCCGTGGGGCAGTTCGTGTCGCTGGACGGTGAGCGCCGCCGGGGAGGGGCGCACGTGCGCCGGGCCGGGCGCTGTGGTGGTGTGTGGGGCCGGGGGAGCGGGGCTGGGGGGGGGGGGCCCGGGGCAGTGCGTGGGGGGGGAGTGAGACGAATAAGGGGCAACGTATGGAGAGAGGATGTTGGAGGGACAGGGGAGGGGGTGTTGGAGGACAAGGGACAGTGCATGAGGGAAAAGGTGCTGTAAGGGCCATGGAGGACAGGGACAGTGCTCGGGGTGAGGGCGCTGTGCTGGAGGGTAGGGTTCTGGGGGTGGTAAGGACAATGTGTAGCGAAAACGGTGCTGTGCAAAGAGGGTACAGGGTTAGCGCATGGGGGGCAGGGTGCTGTGCAAAGGGATGTGGGGGACAAAGCGCGTGGAAAAGTGTGTTGTGCAGAGGAGGGACAGGGATGGTGGGTGTGGGAGCTAGCGCTGCCCGAAGTGGGAATGGGAGATGGTGCATGGGGAGGGAGGACAGCGTGCTGTGCAAGGTGAAACAGGAGTGGGGTGGGGGGAGGCTGGGATGAATGGGGGGAAAGAGCTGTAGAGGATGGGGGAGATGCTTTGTGTTTGGTAGGAGTAAGTGCATGAGGGACTGCTGTGTAGTGTGGGGAGGGTGCATGAGAGAAGGTTTGGGGCTCTGTGTGGAAGGACTGGGTACACGGGGAATGGGGAGGTATATGAAATTATTTGGTGCAGAGGACAGGAGAGTTGGGGTTTTGATGGGTGGAGGGAGTACCTGGAGGCACGGGGGGCAGTGTGATGGAGGAGAAAGGCTGGAAGTGAAGGGTCAAGAGTCTCCTTCAGTAAATAGATGGGTTGAGGTGTTTGTGTGAATGCCCTGGAGCATAAGGTCTGCGTGCCTGGAAAGGGCCACGAGAAGAGGACATGGTGTTTGGAAGGGGAGAGAAGGAAAATGCATGTGAGGAATGTGCATAAGGAGAGAGAAACGTAAGCAAGAAGTGTGGGAAGGAGCTTAGTGGTGAAACGAGGGGCAGCTGATGGATTGTATGGCTGTAGGGGAAGAAAGAGAAGTTGTGGTGGAGAAGACAGCGCTGCATATTGGAGTTTGGGAGTTTACTGTAGACTAGGATTTGTCTGATGCCATTCTTGTCTTCCAACTCAGGGTGCTGGCATTACTTTTTTATAGCTTATGAGCAGTTCTTCTATCCTTCACTCTTCCCTGTAGTGATGTGGAGACTACATTTTTAAGGGCTTGTACTGCTTTTTCCCTCCCACCCAAATTATGCAGGACAGATGGCATGCAAACAAGAGCTCATTTCGGGATGCCTTTATCCTACAGGGGAAAAAAAATCACAAGGAAAAGAGAGAAAGTGCACCGTACTGAGTCTTTTTCTTCTGAATGAATGAATTGCGTGGTAGTTTCCGAAGTTTCTTTAAGGGACTTTTTCCCTGTTGTGCAAGTCCTGAGATGCTGCTGTTGGCTGATCTTTTTTGATGGGTAGTGCATTAATTCCTTGATCTTTTAAAGCTAGTTACCTGTCATACGTTACTCTGAAAAATAATTCTAGCACCCATGAAGACAGATAAGCACTGGGCTGATAGGTGGGTGTGTAAACTGAAAATGTAACTGGATCACATTCTAGCGTGCTTATGGTGGCTTTATCTGGCTGGCACAAGGTGTGGTTGCAGGGGCTTCCCTGTGTGTTCATACTGTGATCTTCTAGCAAGTCCCCATGTGTGTTAATGTATGTATTTCGGTGAAGTGTTGTTTGTGGAAACAATACAGCAGGACTTTCAAAACAATGCTGTCTGTAGATTTGCGAAGTTACCGCAAGGATGAGTGCAGCCCCTGTTTCACACAGTAAATATTTTAAGGAAATTTGGATATGGGTGGTTTAGGCTGGTATAATTCTTTATGTTCCAAACCAGATGCTTCTGTTGTGAATAACTTTTTTTGCTTGACGTACAGAGTGATGCAAGCTAATCTGAAAAGATGTATTTGTGCTGTACTAACAGTGTCTTCATGATGTGTGCTTATCTATTATACTTGTATGACACTGATGAAAGTCCGTGGGAATGGGTGAGAAAGTCCCTTCCTGTGTAAGCAAGACAGAATTTGTATCTCTGAGTGTTGTGCTGGCTGGAGGATTTCCAATGGAACTTGTATTTCTTTTAAGTCAGAAAACATGTACTTGCTGAAGCAACATTTTCTGATAAGCTATAGCTTTCAGTGACTTCTGATTACATAAGCAGGTTTCCATCAAGTTACCTGTTTTTAATACCTTTACCTGTCATCTTTGTTGGCTTTTTAGGTCTGTGGCTCTGAGGGATCCCCTGGGTGTGAAATGCCTCGGGCTGAGGCTCCGTGGACTGCAGTCTGGTGTTCGCATGCAGCCCTAATGCGTGGAGCGTTTGCATTGTCAGGGGTGTGCCTGGGCTACTGTTTTGGAGACCCTGGCTCTTGGTTGTAGGGGCTAGGCACTCGGAGACCATTGTCTAGGTTTGGCAGAGTATGAGGGCCGTCAGGTTCTCTGGTGCAGAGCTGGGAGTTGAATGGGGCTGTTGGTGTCTGTGGAGTTCAGAGTTCCTGGTTGTGCAACAAGATTCCCCAGACCCTTCCAAGATCCATGAGGGCTTCTATGTGTGTGATAATATATGTCAAATAGTTACAAATGCCTTTATTCATAATTTATTTTCATCTTCATTATAAAGAAGCAAAAGGGAGTGGAAAGCACTGAGATGGTGTTACTGACTTCCCTTTGGTACATCTAGCAAAACCTTTTATTTTGCCAAGCTGTGTGTTAAGGATTCAGAATCTTGGATTTGTTTGCTGAAGGAGGAAGAGTCCTGCACTTCTCTATATTAATACAAAGTGGCCTGTCTAGATCACGCCAAGACCTTGCTATTAAGCCTAGCAGTCTCCCTATAAAACATGGGAAATCCTTTCTTTTGTTTTCTCAGAGTTGGAAGAAGGTGTAAGATCACAGTTAAGTTTTCCCAGGCAGTATTTACATTCAGCTATCAATGTGCCTAGTGTAGGAAGCCACAACCTCAATGCTGATGCCTTTCACAGAGAAGTTTGGTACAGCTGATGTTTTCCAGTGCAGGTGTGTGAGCTTGTTTCTTTCTATTGTTTTGACAGTTTTAACATCTGAGTATTGGTGTGCTGAGAAAGTGTGGGCTTGTGCTTGGATGTGAGTGAGAGGTTTTGCTTTGCTACTGCATGAAGGTTGGGGAAATGTAGGCTAGTAAGTCTGTTGGGCAAAAGGGTAGAAGCAGTGAAGGACAAAATAGGTGGCTGTACAGGTAAATATGGGGGAAGGATGTTTTTTGGCCAAGTGGCATGCCTTGCGGATCCTTTGGAGCTTTCTAAAGAAGTCAGTAAGCGGACAAAGCAGATTGTTGGATTTGCAGAGGGAGGTCAGTGAGATCCTTCACCGGAAGCTTTTGAAGAATCTGAGCTGTTGTGGGTAAAGGAAAGTACTTACAGAGCAGAGTAACTACTCAAATTATAAGAAACATAGACTAGAAATAAAAAGTCTCCTGAAAGAGTTGACAGTGAAGTTCCATACATTCTGGGCTGATGATCTGGAAAACAGGTGAATGGTGAGTTAATGAGGTTTGCTGGTAACACTAAATTATTTGGGGTAGTAAAGACTGTAGAAGGACCTGTTGCTCTTAGTAGCTGGGTAGTAGGATAGCAGACAGGATCAAGAGTTGCAGTGAGAGTTAGGATTGTTCCTTTCTTCCACGTGTGGGATGGTAGCATCTGGACTGGCTATATAACTTGGGAAGGAGATCCCTATGTCATAATGGATAGCTCTGTAAAAACATTTAGCTCAATGTTCATTCACGGTACAAAAAAACCTCAGCAACCAAAACAGTAGGAAGGGGAATGTTAGAAGTTACCAGGAAAAGAATATGGCAACGTATACATACACTGTTACATATTCACAGCACTATCTGCAACTTAAATACTGTGTGCAGTTGGGGTGTGTTTCTCTGTTTTCTTCGCCCTCCTCAAGAAAACCTCTAATGGAACTAGAAAAGATTCAGAGAGAAAGATGGGGTGATGAAGAGGAGGGCTTCTTGAAGAGCTTCTCCATTAGAGTGACTGAATAGACTCAGCCTCTTCAGACTGGAAAACAGATGATTGAATGGGGGCATAGTGGAGGTCCGTAAATACGGTAGAGTAACATGGCAAGGAGGAGCAATTGTTCAGTATCACATGATGCAAAAACTAGGGAGCGCTAAGAAATCTAGCAGCTAGCTTATTTTAAAGGTAGCAAGTAGGAGGTTCAGAAGCATTAAGATTTTTTTTTTTGTTTGGTTGATTTTGTTTTTTTTTCCCAGAAAAAAACATTTGATTAAATTGTGAATCTTAAGTTGTAGATATTAAAAGTTTTCATGAGGTAAAAAATGATTGGGCAAACAGAATAAAAAAAGTGTCATGGCCATTAAAAAAACCCGAACTATTTCTGGCTCAGGAAATCCTTGAGCACTAGACTCTGGGAGATTACATGAGAGAAGTATCATGACAAGCTTTCCTCCTCTGTTTTGTGTAGGCATGTATATTAATGGACTTTACCATTCAGAGGCAGGGTACTGGACTAGATAGTCCTTTGATCTGACTTGGCACATCTGTTCTTTTGAGTCCTCAGAGGATGGTTGTGTTCTTTGAGCTCTATAAAGATACTTTTGAGGATTTTGACCATTCTTTTAAAACTGGTACAAGAATTGGAGGGCTATGGTTTTGCAGCATAAAGTGTAGGAGTCCTAGGTATTAATACTGGGTTTTTTTCAGCTTGTGTTTTGGAAGGTGGTGAACATAAAACTCCTCTGATTTTGACAGATACAGAGATATGTTCTATCTTGAAAATGCTTAGCTAATTTTTCTGATCTCCTTGTGATAAGTAGGTGGTAGAGATACTTACAATTGTGAGAGTCTGTGAAAAGAAGTCCAGAAATGCAGACTGCAAGGCAACGATTTATTTAGAGTAAGGTTTATGAAGTTGCATATGCAGTACTTTGTAAAAAGGACCTTGAAATCTTACCTGATGGTAGTCGGGGCATATAAAAGGAGATTGCATGCTTATATAAATATACAAAGAGAGAGCTGGGCTGCCCCAGTCCTGTTGAGATGCCCTTTGGAAATGGTTATGACCTATCTAGCTCAGCGTAATAACACCAGTGGTCTTCATTGCTATGGCCTTGATGGAAATGGAGGGTATGATTGCAGGTTAGCTGAATTCTGCAATTCTTATTAATGGTGTTTGTCTTGAGGAGTGCCAAGTTGTCTCTTCTTGTGAGGTACCTGTCAATTGCTGGGTCACAAGCTGGTCAGTTCTTTGACTAGCAAGGGAATGCTCTAGATGGGGGCTACTGTGTATCTTTCTATTGATCTTCTGAAAGTCCTCACAAAGCACGAGCTAGTGAAAGCTTTGATAGGCTCTGTGCTGGTCCCTGGTCCAGTTAGTTCTAATTCTTACTTCTGTTGCAGGTGTACATAGTTGGGTAAGAGTCCAGCCTCAACACTTAATCCTTGCCATGTTACTTGCAGCTTGTGAAGGCCATGCGTTGAAACTGAGTTTCTGAGCTTGACTGATTTGACCCTGGATAAGTCAGATACTAGTGGAAAAGGGTTGTCATGCGCATTTGAGCTCCAAGGAGCTCTGTCAATTGCACAGAAAATCTTTGAGGCATATGCTTTTCCTTTCTGAGACCAGTTTTGAAGAATAACTATCCAACTTATAATTGATAGCCAGTTCAGGCTGTCTCAAAAGAGCCAAAAGAGGTCGTTCTCTGTGGCTTCTTCTCCAATTTGGGGAGCATTTAAATTAAAAATTCCTCGTTCTGCTAATTGGAGTGAATGCATCTTGGTTTGTTGTGTTTTGTTTTTTCTCCTTCATACCTATCAGTCATAACATTTGAATGCATCCCAGCATGAAGTACAGCAATACAGGGTCTAAGAGTGAGCTATGCTTCTCCCTTTCCTTTATAATGTAATTACATCCTGGAAAATGGAGGTCCACCGAGCCCTTCGCCAGTCTGCATCAGTTTTATGGCAGCTGCTTTTGCAGAAAGGCAAGTTAGGAGTTGTGCACTGTGTTTGAGGGCAGCAAATTCTCTGATCGCTTTTTCACTCTGTCTGGGTGGGAGTCCCCTGTCTTGTGGTAGTTGTTGGGAGAAACTGTTTTCATAAACATTTTCCATGAGGCTAACAGGAAAAAAACCAAGTACAAAGCTGAAGAGAGTGAGAGGAGAAAAGCTGAGCACGGAGCAAACATTGATAGTTCAGATCTTTCTTCAGGTTTTTGTTTAAAGCAGCTGAGAAAGTGGAAGTCTGGGGCTTCTGACGCTAATCAAAGGATGAGAAAGCAGTCCAACCTGAGAAAGCTGATGTGCAGCAAGCTGGAAGACACAACTGAGAAAATACAGCACGAAAAAAGGGCACCGTAAGATGTGCTGAGCTTGTGATCCTGAAATGTATTATATCTGGGAAGCTCAGCTGCTTTTGTTCCAGAAATCGCCTATAAAAGCTTGATAGTGTGTTGAGAAAAATAGCATCTGATAAGCTTCTTGGGGACAAACCATAAGGCAGTCTGGAAACCTGCCCTTCAGAAGCATCGGGGATCTCTGTGTGCATATGGTCCAGTGGCAGTGAGCTTCCCACTTCGCCAGGCACTGCTGGCCCTTGCTTTTCCCTCTTACCTAGCGCATCTTCCTCAACCAGCTGCCTTTTTTTTACAAAACCAACAAAAACCTTGCTGTTTTGAGACCTCTGTCCCCCTCTCAGGTTTGTCTGAAACTGGGCAGAGAGAGGACAGGGCTGGGCAGCGCTGCTGTGTGTGCCATTTCCCTCGGGGGAAAACAGGATAAAAAAATAGAGATTAGCATAATGAAATGTAGCTTCCATAGACTGAGGCAACAGAACTGTGGGATGGAGAAGACAAGTTGGTGGAGCTAGGGGCATTTATCAACTCCAGATGAGACCTATAGGATGCTTCACCCTCAAATGCACATTGTGGTAAGCCTCAGTAGGAGGGCTGTGGAGTAGGCTGGCCACCAAGGTGGGATTCTTGTCCCACAGGACTTATCCTGCCTTGGGATCTGAGGTAAATGAACGTCACTGGTGTGTCTGCGCAAGACTAAACAGTGTGACTGTCTTGAAACAGGTTTACTGTTTTATGGTTGATTGCTTGGAATTTCTGTTTGTTTTGGTGGCTTTTGATTAAAAAATATGTAATAAACTAAATTAAAAACGCATATTCTTTTCTTTAAATGCTAAGCTGGCATTTGTTATTTGAGATTTACAATAACAGGTGTGAGTTAAAGTCTTTTAATGATTAAGCCAGGAGGTTTTAGGATGATGACAACTATACAGACGTAGTCATAGAAATGGGAGGCTACAAGGGGCATTGACAGCAGTAGTCCAACTTCAGCTCACATGGAGCTCATGGCTCTTGGACAGCATACGTACATTAAGACTCTCCATCTCCAAATGTACGTGAGTTTGCAAGATGCTAATTTGAGGCTGGTGGGAAGAATGTTGCTTGTGGAAGGTACCTGCTTGCTTTTGCTCATAGGGAGAAAGGAAACTTGTGAGCTAGTAGCCCTTAACACACCAACAAGCATTTGTTAAAACTTCCTAGTGTAGGAGGCTCCACAGCATTTGTAAGTGGGCTGTTTCAAATATTAGAATATCAAGTAAAGGTTTCTTTCTGCTAATACTTTTTTTTAATTGCAAGTAGGTTATAAGCAACTTGATACAGTGACCTGTTTGCACTGCCATAAATGTGTAATGTGTACTCTTACTCTGCAGTGTCCCTTGACAAATTTAATATAGCTTACCCTTTAGTAAAGCTGTGGTATGCTGAATTTTTCAGGTATGCCTATGGAAGCTTACTGAAATATTTTGTATATACTACTTTATCCTTAAAAACTTCTTTGTTTTTACATTGAGGAGTGTGAGCTACGTTAACCTCAAGTGTAGAACTTGATTGGGGTTTGCCTTGATCTAACTATTTCAGTCTTTTGGGGTTTGTGGAAATGTAAAGTTTTGGTCGGCAAACTGGAAAGAAGAGAGGGTCTAGGTACAGGGAGGAAAAAGCTTTCATAAAATTTAAGCTGAGCTTACTAGCCATTCATCTTCTATGCTTCCCCCCCCCCCCCCCCCCCCCCCCCCCCCCCCCCCCCCCCCCCCCCCCCCCCCCCCCCCCCCCCCCCCCCCCCCCCCCCCGGAACTTTGTAAGATGGACAATTACGGTCACAGTAAGTGCTACTGAGGCAGTTGGTAAACAAGATGAACTCTCTATCAGATTCTGTGGTTTTGTCTGGTCAGTTGTTACACACAATAAAGGATTCTTCTGTATTTTTCAATATTACAGAAGTGGAAGGAGCAGGGGGGTTGTTTTTAATTGGTAGTTGTTAACTGGTTTCCATGTAGGATTATTGATAGGCCAAATCCTGACAGAAGATATTTCTTGTAGTGCAGTCTCGAGCAGTCCTGAAGTGGGTTCTGCTAATAATACACACACTAAACTTGAAATGAAAACCAGATACTGAAAAGTGAAAATAAGGTTAATATCAGCAAAATTCTTCTTACTTGTGGTCCAGATTTCTACAGATGACACTAATTCACAGTTAACTTTAAATTATGTAGAGGGGTCATGGTGTAACTTGCAACACAGAAGAAAGTATGGATGTTGGCTTTTGCAGATCTTTTTGGGAAATCCTGAAGAGTAGTTAGCTGGTTTACTTTGTGCTGTGTTTTCTCATTACAAAACTAATTTGTAATCATGTTGTGTTGGGAAGGAAGAGGGGAAACTTGCATCTGCTTCATGCAAAAAAATAATTATCCGTTCGATGTTTAGTGAGATGAACTGAATCGATTTTGCTTCTCTTCTGAAATCCTCCAGGTGGCAATCTTGCATCAGAGTTAAGTGTATAGTGTTTTTTTCTGGCACTGAGTTTTTTATGTGCTGTCCTTGTGATGGCAACAAATGCTTGCTTGAAGTGCTGCAGAGTATACTGTTGTCAGTTGTGAAAATGCTGAATCTTGCACGTAACTTGGACACAGAGTGGTTTTATAGACTTGTGCAGCTCTAAACTCAGACCTGGTGGATGCAAGAGTATATTTATCTCTTTGGTAGTTCTGAAAATAAGCCCATACATAGCTAGCTATGGTGGAGTAGATTAAAAGTTTGTCTATGTAAGTTATTCAGCAGTACCATTTCAGCAGGCTGTGGTGCGTGCAGATCTGTTAACTTCCCTGTAAAAATGGCTGAGAAAAGAATTGTTTCTGTTACAGACTTTAGTAGTTTTGTGCGTTCAGATAACACATCATATTGCTATTGTAGGCATGAATTGTAATGGGATATTGACTTACTCTCCTTTTGACTTTTATGGTCTAACTTAAGTAGGAAGCTCATTAATTTTTTAATACTAGATTATCTAGTCTACCCTGATTATGAAACTGTTGGTAAGATGCAGTCTACGTTCTTTACCAGACACAGATTTTATGCTGGGTCTGTAAATACCTGGGTTTTAAATTGCAAGTTTTTTTCCTACCTTGTCCTGGTAGAAGAAAGGGCTGGTATTATTTGGTTTTAATTTCACAGGGAAGGATTTTGGTAGGACTGGTCCTATCAAATAGCAGATAGACTTCAGTTGAAGTTGCAAGCTGCTTCATTGCTGTCTTTCCTTGCTCTTTTATGTAGAGGAAAGAAAATCCATAATGCTGGGAGTGAATCTGTTTCTTCTCCAGGTGTTGAATCTGAAACTCAGCATGTCACTAGCTCTCAGAAAACTGTCCTTTAAGCTGCAGATGCCCGAGTGCCTGCTCTTTGCCTCCTGTATGGAGGGATGTGATAAGTGGTGTTCCTGATATCTGTCATCTTCTTGTTGCTGTTCAAGGATAGCACAGACTTCAAGCTTTGCTTGCTCCTTTTGCTGCTTGAGACATGTTTTTGTAGAGAAGCAGAGTGATGTGACTTCCTTCGTTAGTGAGTCGGTGGAGCAAGCCAGAAGCAGCCAGGGTGCCTGGGTCTGAACCCTGTTCATGGCAGCTATGCCCTGGGCTGTGCTGCAAGGAGCAGGTGTGGGGACGGCTGCTCTGGGCTGCTGGACAGTCACTGTAGTTCAGCGCTTGAGTCGTGGGGTTATGGGCTGGGTCTGCACCTGCATAAGCTTTGACCGAGTATCCTCAAGTTTCCAGGTATGTGATCTCCTGCATCTTCAATTCTCTTCTTTTGCTATCTCAAGGTGCTGTAGCCCACTGGGAGGACCACAAAAAAATTGAGTAGCTGTACTTTTGAGCTGCCTAACACATCTCTCCACACCTTCTGTTATCCAAGACTTCATGTAAATGTCCAAAGCTAACTTGGAGAGGAGGCTTCAGTTTTGCAAAGCTGAGAATCTGCGTTAGTTTCTAAAAATAATCAGTAGATGACAATGTACCTTGGAAGGCGCCACCTCACGAAGGAGGGTATTTGAGTTGGCTTAGGGAAATGTTAGTGTTAACATTGAAGATTTGGCAAGCAGTACTTGAAGACACCAAATACTTCTCGGATGTATTTTTGTATATCTTGAAAGCTGAATGTGAAAAACCAAAAGCCTGTTTGATTCACTTTTGAAGTTGCAGAGGGAAAAATGGAAAAGGTCAAGAAATGTAAAAATTTCTGTTAAGTTGGGATGTTAATTTGGTTGTGCCTAGCGATTGCTATTCCTTTCCTTTGTACTTTTGAAATGACTAGCTTGTAGGGATTTTTGTCTTTAAATGAATTTGATGATTTCACAGGTTTCTTTTTTAAGAGTTTATCTTTTTATTACCCAGCTGAACAGTTACGTTAATGAGTTTGGTTTGCATTCTGCTTGTAAAGATTAAAGTTGATGGTGAGACTTCATAGTCAATGGCAACATTGGTTTGCAGTTCTGAGAGTGTAAGTGCTCAGCAGACTAGTTTTCTGTTGGCTTTCAAAGCCAGATGCTAATTAGAGATGTACAGGCTTTCCAGTTAACGCACTGAGAAATGGGCATATAAATTCTGATAGCAGAATTTGTCTTTCAGATAGGTCTGCTAGTATCTGCTGCAGACTCTACAGCTTGGAAAGAAATGACTTTTATGTACAACGTTACATCTTGATGTCTAATGAAAAAACATCTTAACAAAATAACTGACAGCTCAGCTTAATTTTATTTTGTTTGTATTCTTTCTGGATTTTAGCTTCTGAGTAAGTTAAGTTATTTTTGTTAATAGTCTTGTTTATCACCACTGTAAGATTGTTTTTGCACCAGCTTTTTAGTGGTAAGAGGGAATCCTGTAAAAGAGTTTGTTTTGACAATGATAGTCCAGTCGAGTTCTGTATTTTGGTATATTCAAAGACAGAGGGGACTGAAAAGTGGAGCCTTTGTGCACAGGAAGGGGCAATGGTACCTTTGACCAGCAAGTGCTGGATGAACCTGCTCCTCCAGCCTGCCCATGCTCTTGTCTCCAGTTTATGGCTGCCTCCTCCTCTACTGATGCTTGAGCCTGTGCTCTCCTGCTGCAAATCAGCCAAGGGAGGTAGCCTGTGGTAAAGCAAACCTTAGAACAACAAAAAAAAGAGTAGGAGGCAGAATTTCTGAAGTTAGATTTGCTACTGAAGGAAACGAACACAAACCTCTTGCTGCTGTTGATATTTTTATTTTTTTTTTGCCAGGTAAACCATTCTCATTAAATATATGCCAAAAATGTTAAGTGTGCTAGGGTAGTTTGGTAACCTTTCTCTGTTTTGCCTCATTGGTTTGTTTTGGAGCATTTGTGCAAATATGAGACTGTGGCTGTAAGAATGGCAAGGAGACATTGCTGTCTGTAGTAGTCAGAAGCAAATTCAGAGTTGTGAGGGTTACCTCTATACCCAGTGAGGAGGTCACTATTGAATTTCTTTCATTTCTAATTAGGATGTTGAACTGAAGTACTTAAGCTGTGGGGCATTGACGTGAGAGCTTCTGATTATTGTTTGTTGAAAGGATCTGTTAATGAAGGGAAGGCACAGTCAGTTTCTGTGGTGGATAGCCCTGGAAACCTAATTTAAAGGTTGTATGGAAAATTAAGCTTCGAAGGCTTATAGACAGTAATTCTGCAGGAATAATTTTCTGGATTTTTTTCTCAACATAGATGTACATTAATGCAGCTGAGAGCAGACTAGCTAAGAAAGTCTAGCAAGAGTGAAACAATTTAGGTCACAGTTTCTCATCACTTGTACTGCTATGGAAATAACTTACTCAGCTGTGTGGGAGAAATGTCTGAACTGCTTTCAAGTGACACTTTGCTCCTCTGTATGTTTCTATCCCAAAGCCATTCTAGTTTTTCTAGAGGACTGGTATAAGATGAGAAAACATGGCTACAAGAAGTTGAGAAAAACTGTAGGCATCATAGGCAACAGATGACTTTTTTCCCTGTTCCGAAAGCAGAATACTTGAATTGAGTAGAAGTCAAATTACTAACAAATTACTTGTTTTCAGTCCTGTGCAATTTAGCTTTTTGGTCTCACTTGCTGTTAAGCTGATAGATTCGAATATCCTGCTTGAGTAGCGTGATTGTTTTTTAAAAACTTCCTGCTTTAGTGGGAGACTATTTCTGTCCTTGATAGTTTAATTCTTGTTCTGCGAGATTGGTTTGCTTGAGTAGTTCCATTGACTCCCAGAGGACTCTGCATTCAGGCTCCTCAGCATTGGCACGGGTGCCTAAACCAGCTCTAGTTATGCTAATTTACAACTCCAACTTATTTTAGTCTCCAACCTTTCAGGTGTAAAAGTAGCAGTTCCAGACTTGCAGTTTTTGTAGCCGTAGTTAAACTGAAGTTATTTAAAAGTAAGTGTTACGTCTGTAGTAGCCAACACAGTTGTTATTGAATGCTAAACATATTTTATGTTCTGTACTGCCAGTAATTAGCTATTAAAATTCTGTATTGAGTAATCTTCAGATAAAATATTAACTAAGCAATTGTTTCATCATTTACTTTGAGAAATATTTTATGGTATTGATTTTCACGTTCTGCTAAAATAGGGTTGTGACATTGGAGCTGAGATTGGGAGGGCTTATGGAGCCATGTAATTCTTATGGTAACCCAAGGAAGAAATAAATTGCACAGGATTTGTACTCACTGTCTTAAGCCTTTCAGCACTTCTGTTGCCCTTCTTAATGTAATTTGGCATGTTGTAAATTATACAGATACTGAATGTAGTGGTACAATAAATTCTCTTTTAATACTTTAATTCAGTTATTGCATTTGACATGTCTGTCTATTTTTTGTTTGTTTTTTTGTTCCCCTAATAGGTGCGGGCAAAACACCGACTTTAGGAGGAGGATTCCATGCCAATCTGGAAAGGAGTCACGAGCACAAACGCTACAGAACGGTACTTGCAACTTTAGTCTTGTTGATATGACTTTTTTGTTATTAATATGGTTGATTACATTAACTTTTAGTTTTGACTGTGATCTCAAAACCTTGGGGCCACTCGTCAGTCAGTAGACAAGTCTGCCTAGTGCTGATTTTACATTGTGCTCTCATTTGGTGGTTATACCTGATCTATGAGGTCGGTAGCTGGCTGACAAAGGGTAATGGCACCTGGCAATGCTATCGTAGTTTAAAAGGGCTTTTTAAGGTTGTCATGCCCTTGCACCTTGTGACTTTTTTTTATCAGTTTTCAGGGTTCTTGAAATGCTTTATGCATGTTTATTTTTAAGTGTAGTTGTTCAAATGCTTTTGTTTTTTATGCAGTATAAGTGTGGGATAATGCATATATTTATGCACATTTAATAGTAATCATGTGCTTAACATGTGACTGTTGAACAAAGAGGGTAAAAAAGGAAGAAATATTTTAGTGTCCAGAGGATATTTAAAGAAATATACATTTTAATTGAGATCTACAAAATCTACACTCTTTAAAGAGAGTGAATGAACCCAGCTTTTATTCCAGAAACAGAGTGGTGTTCCAGTTTCAATTGCTGTTACTCATATCAATGGACAGGAGTTGTCATTTTCTGGCTAATTAATACTCTTGTCTCCTGACTCTTGGAGATGACAGCTGATGGAGTGTCATATCAAAGACTCAGAAGCTGATATGTAATTAACCAAGGGATGTAGATGGGTTTAACTGATACGGTGCTCATTTTGGGGGGATATGTTAGATAAAGGGTATTTTCCAAATTAAAGTCTTATACTTGCAACAGAAAATCTTACTTTGATATTATGCCTGCATAGGCAATAGGATAAGATTGATCTGATACTATATCTCCATAGCTATAGAAGGTTAAGATTGATCTGTGTTATTGAAACGAGAGCCAGATTGCTTTACTCAGCATTATTCAGATGATTTATATACATATTGTTTTATACAGAGAATGTTTTATTCATCTGTTTGTGCTGAACAGTATTGAGCCCTGCTTGTTTGGCAGAGTAAAGCTCGCACTTTGTGAGCTAGTTTCAGTGTCAGTTCAAAGTTCCTATTTTACAAGTTTTAAAAAATCCTGTATGAAGTATAACCTATCTAAGCAGTGGAATAAAACCACTACAATACCTTTTACAGTTAGTGAAGTTTGTCTTTGGATGAAGGCAGTTTAATCAAAACTGTAATTTTGCACAGGCATTTTAAAAATAAATTGGCTTGTTGTGCTTAAGGACTGCCCAGTTCCTTATCTTTAATTGTAGAAAAGCAAAATGCTGAGGGGAAAAAATGCTGTCCTATTGCTTCTTGGAGTGTTTGAATCCTTCAAAAGCCCTTTTGGTTATGCTGAAAGGTAACCGCAATTAAAGACAGTGTAGGCGTTTTTCTGAATCTAAACACAGCTTGTTTCTCAGATGAGTGTTTGCTGGGGAATCTGTCTGAGCATCTTCCTTCCCCACAGCTTTTGTGTGTGGGGCCCCCCTAATCACACACAATTATTCTGTCTTGGCTAAAGTCTATCAGCATCATATACAAGAAATTATAGTTGCTTTAAATGAAATTATCTTCCAAACAGTTTTGAAACGGGAAAATAATTTGTCTTTTTACCTATACCTCTCTGAGACTTTCACAGGTTTTCTTCTCTTTTCTTGTGGCTATCCTTTATATGAGAAAAAAGTATTTTGTCTTTGATTTTTGTAGCCGACCTGCATTTGTCATGCTGCCAGTCTGTCTCTGGGAAAGTTCTTTTCAAGGAGCTGAGTGATGTTCTTGCTCAGTCCCAGGCATGACAACAGCAGCTGATATTTCAGGTAGAGCAATTGGTGTTTCAAAGGCTTTTCTTTCTCTGCTGTATAATGAGCTAGTTGTCTGCTGCATTTAATCACACTTTTAGCTTTACATAGTTTTTAATTGCAAATTGAGCTATGGCAGTGAACTTACAAAATCTCACCCTGTCACTGTGTGCCCATGATCATGGCTTTTTTTTTTTTTTTTTGGTGAAATCATGTTAATATCCATTGTGTTTAGACTTGAAAGGGTAGCAAGGTAAATGAACTTACTGTATATATATTAAAGAAAAAGTATGGGGTTGTTGATTGACTGAAACTGAAGTACACTGATAGTTGACTGTATTAAAAATGAACAGTTATCCTTGGAGTGCTATGCTGTCTGATCAGAAAAAAAAAATAAATGCTGAGCTACTTATTTATTTATTTGCTGGTACTACTACGTTTGCATTTCTAAACTTAACTGAGTTGCAAATGAACTGCTGAAATTAGCTCCTGCCGGGATGCTGTGCAGCACAGCTTGTGAGCACGCTTCGGGAAGCCTGTTCCCGCAGCTCGCTCGTGGCTCTTACGTCAAGCCTGCCTGCTACCTTCAGTACTGTAAGCAGACAATATTCTCCTATATGGTGCTCTATACAGGCTATTGCCGAAAGGAAGAACCAGACTCTGCAAGCAGGGATGGGCAGTGGAGCCCAGATTGCTCTGGAGGTTGTCCCCAGTGGATTCAAGAGCAGCTGAGAATGTGTGTGTGTGGTCTGAGCGTGCTGGCAGGTCTCACACTGTGCCTGCTCTGCTTGCCAGCAACCTGCAGGCTTGACATGATGCGGGAAAAGTCCAGCAACTTGCTGTTTTTTAAAAAACAACCACCTCCCCCTGCTTTCCCTTCCCTCCCCATGTAGTTTGGGCCAATTCTTCCTTGCTGTAACGTCTGCCTTTCAGGGGAGGTGGAAGGGAGGTGGTCTTGCCTCACTGTCTTAATCACTACCAAAGCAGCTGGGGTTGGCTGAATGTATGGTGCTGCTATTTTTTGAGGCTCTTAATGAAAGGATGTTTAGAATTAGATGAAAAACAGTTTTTCATGAGAATACCTAAAGCAATAATTTTCCAATTTTTTTTCTTTTCCTCCATTCTAAAGTGAAGAAATGCAGAAGTAAAATATCCCAACAACTGCTCAACAGTTCTGGACTCTTCTGCAAAATCATTTTATGCATTGATGTTTTCATTTATATATACACACACACATATATATGGGTTTGCCCATGGCTTATATATATATATATATATGCTCTAAACAAAGCCATGGGCAAAGCCCAAAGGTTTTATAGTTTCCAGGTTTGTGTAAGGATGTGTAATACACAGAACTAGTCTCGCTTAGCACACATGCCTTTCCTCACTATTTATAATGTGGTGGTGCATGGCAGCTCGTAGTCTCTACCTTTCTTTGCTGAACCAGCTGATGTTTGTGGGTGTTCATTTGGGAATTGACTGCTTATAAAACCTGGAGTCTTGTTTACACTTGCTAAAATAGTTATGCAGAAAAGACCTAATACTGTTGTATTTGTTGATAATCAGTATGATTTTCAGTGCGCAGTAGTGTGCTAAGCTCCACAAGTTCTCAGATCCACAGAATGCTTTGTATCTGTTCATATAGAGCCCATTTTTGTAGTAAAAACCTGCACATCTATGAGATGTTGTGAAGAGGTGTTTCAACTTTGTTTTAAAGGATTTGATGAAACAGCCAAACAGTACTGTTCTTGTGAGAGAGAAGAATTATGAATAAAATACTAGTTCAGAGAGGGGACCATTTGACAAGACTTCTTCCTCTGTTGTCTGAGCCTCTTCAAAATGCTACAGTATCGCCCAACTTTTATAGTTACTTACAGGGCTGAAATGCAGAGTTCTGTCTCTTTAAATCTCATTTTACAGCGCTGCACTGCATTACATAATCTCTCTAAATAGCCGGTTTTTCTTGTTTCCTGCAGGCAATCTGCTCTCACTATATCCATGTCAGAGTCATAGTTACAAGGGAGTTGTTCTTGACTTGGAGCTCTGATACTTTCAATAGTCTTCAGTGGCCAAAAAGAAAAGGGAGAGGGGAAGGAAGGTCAATGGCGTGATTATAACTTGAAAGCTTCAGTTGCAGATATTCAAATTCGGTTTAAACTAAGTTTGAAGATTGCAGCTGCATCTAGCTTAATCCAATTTCTGAACTGTTGTGCTGTGTTTCTAATCATTTCTTTAAATGATATGTGTTTTCCCCAGTCCTCTTTAAATACCAAACATAGCTAACGGTATTTTAATGCTAAATGGGAAGGCATTTCTGAAGATGTTCTCTAAAGCATTTTCAACTGTTTAAACTATTTGCTTAATTCTTTAACCTTCATTGTCATCACTAATTTCATAGCTGGTTTATTACAAGTGATTATGGAGGGCTCTACTTCCTGCCAGAACTCTACAGTGTGAATTAGACCAGAACAATATATTATACGTGTGAAGAATAGAAGTATCCAAAGAATAGGAACAGAGAATGCTATTTAACAAAACTAAAACAACAAAAGAGGAAAGGATAGTAGAATCCTAGAATAATTTCGATTGGAAGGAATCTCCGGAGGTCTTCAAGGTGGTGGCTTTGAAGTTGCATTAAGCTGCTCAGGGCCTAGTGCAGCTGAGCTTTGGGTGTCCCCAAGGAAGGATATGATACAGTCTCCCTGGACAACCTGTTCTCTAATGCGTGACCACCCTCACAGTGAAGAACTTTTTCCTTGTATCTAGTCAGAAATTATTTTGATGAAATGTGACTCTTTGCCTCCTCTTGTACTTTTGCTGTGCATCTCTGACGATCCTGGCTCCATCTTTATAACCTCCCACTGAGTAGCTGAAGACACCCATGAGGCCTCCTGCTTAGCTTTCTCGCCTTAAGACTGAGCAAATGCAGCTCTCAGTCTCACGCCATGTGCTCCAGCCTCCTAATCATCTTAGTGGCTTTCTGCTGGACTTGCTCCAATATGTCAGTGCCTTGTCTTGTAGAGAGGAGTCCTGAACTGGACAAATTTCTCTAAATATAATCTCACAAGTGCTGAACAGGGCATAATAATCACTACCCTTGACCTGCTGGCTACAGTCTTAATAATGCAGCTCCAGGATGCAGTTAGCCTTTGTCACTGCCACTGGGTGCTGATCAGTCATGCTCATGTTTTTGTCCATGAGGAATCTAGATCCTTTTCTGCAAAGCTACTCCCTAGCCAAACAGCCCCCAGCCTGTATTATTGCCCTTCTTCTGTCCCAGGTGGGGAAAAAAAAAAAAAGGCATTTGCTTTGTTGAACTTCATGAGGTTTCTGTCAGCTCATTTCTGCAGCATCCAAAGTTTCCTCTGAATAGCAGCTCTGCCCATCAGTGTATTGACCACTGTCCCAATGTTGTCTGCAGGCTGGGAAAGGGAGCCTCCTGTCCCATTGTCCATGCTGTTAGTGAAGGCATTAAACAGTGTTGACCTCAGTATCAATCTTACTTGTAGGTCTGATGGTTAAGGTGCTGACTGCTGCCCTTTGAACCTGGCCAGTTTTTCACCTAACTTGCAGTTTGCCTGTCTAGTCTGCATCTCCTCAATTTGTGTGCCAGATTACTAAGGGAGAATGATGAAATGGGATGCGGGAAGATCAGTGATTACTGTTTACCTTGACTGCAGTCTGGCTTTTATTGCAGTCAGGCACAATCTGCCCTCATTAAACCTGTGCTGGCATTTCCCGGTAACCTTCTTACCTTTGTGTGTCTGGAAGTGGTTTCCAGGTAGATTTGTTCCATAGCCTTCCAGTAGTCTGAAGGGATGCTTACTCACCTCTAGTGTCCTACTTCCCCCTCTGGAAGAAAAGCCTGATGGTTGCTGCCTTCTAGTCGTAGAGAACCTCCCCTGATTCCTACAACTTTCTAAAGCTGGCGAAGATGCCTCTTTTTTTCGCCGTTCCCTTAGCATCCTCAGATGCATCCAGTCCACTTGACTTGTAAATGTAGATTTTGCTTAATTGAGCCCTTGTTCAGTCTTTCTCTACCATACATACTGCTTCCTTTCCTCCAAAGTCGCATAGAGAGACCTGTGAGACCTGAAGACAGACATTGCAACAGAGACCAACGAGGCTCGTGAGCTGCTATAAAGCCAAGTAGCCATGTGCCCTGTCTGCTCAACTTCCTGCATGTCAATATGGAGCCTTCTTGTGCTTTGGGGAGATTGTACTTGAGGACTGACTGGTCCTCCTGGCCCCTTTGGCCTTCATGGCAGTACCTGAAAGGGTCCTGCTTACCACTTCTCTGAACAAATTGAAGCTTGCTCTCTGAAATCCAGGGTTGTCATTATGCGACCCATCTTCTTTATGCCCCTCAAGATCTTAAACTGTATCATCTTGGGGTTGCTGTAACCAAGCTTGCCATCAAACCTTACATTCTCTACCACTTCCTTTCTATGAAGAAAATTAACCCTCTCAGCTGAAACCAGGACATAGGTGTATCATGATGCTTCACCTACTTCACCTGTTCCTGACACATTCTAGAAGTCCACTGTTTTGCTTGTGCCCAACTGTGATTCCCTTCCAGCAGATGCTGGGGTGGTGACACTTCACTATGAGAAGAACCAGGACGTCTTCCTGTAGTCTAAAGAAGGCTTTATCTTCAGGACCAGGTGGTCTACAACAGGTGCTCATGACAGTGTTTCCTTTGGCCTTACCTCTTGTCCACACCCATTAACTCTATTGGTCTGCCACTTGTTTTTCAGCAGAGCAGGTTCAAACTGTTCTTTGTGTAAAATGAGTGCCCTGTCACCTTCCCTGTCTGTCCTCCTTCTGGAGCCTGTAACCATCCATCTCATGAGCTGTTCCACCATGTATCACCCCTCAGTGAATTAATAGTTTTGCAGCTGTGCATAGGCTTTGAATTCTTCCCGATTGTTTCCTTTTCTGGATGCAATCTCTTCTTTGACTTTTCCTCCTGTATCAACTCCTGTTTCTGGCTTGAATTTCAATAATGAAACTTCTAGTCTAGTCTCTCTACCATTTTCTCATCCTTCTTGCCTTCATTTCTGTTGGGTTAGAAGCTAATCCTTACCCTCCCATCTCCACTTTCAGTTAGTACCTTATTGGGTTTTCTCTTGTTGTCTTTTAAACATTGCTTACAGTTCTCCTTTTCTGAATTTGTCTTGTATCTTCCTAAATTTCTTTACTCGCTGAGGCTTTGAAAGACTTCTAGCCAGACCATTGCTTCAGTTTTACCCTCTTTGATCTACCTACTGCCTTGTCCCCTATGAATCCTTTGTTATCATTGACAACTTCTGTCTCATTTTCTTTATCTTTCCATTTGATGTGTTAACTTTCTCCATCTCTCTTTGAAGGAGGATAAGGGGCATCTTCCCTTCTTCATTTGGGATGATCTTACTTTTTTTGTGTTTGTATGTGAATGTGTGGTGTTGGTTTTTGTTTTGTTTTTTGTTTTTTTTTAAAGTGCAACCTTTACCTTTGGTAAACTACTTCATTCTCAGCATACCTCTTCCATCTAGTCCTATGTCATGGCTTGAGGTAGGGTGGGATTCAGCTGACAAAGTTCAGATGTCTGGGTGAGCTGGGTATCCTGAAATCCTTTCAAGGTCTCTGCATAGAGGCACGCAGATTTAGGGTATGATTAATTTAATCCCAAAGGAAGTCAAATGACACATTCTCTTAAGTGTCTATTTCTCTTCACTCACTGAAAGGAGGTCTAGATTGACTAAAATCAGATGCTGATCTCTGAAGATAAGGGTGATGAATGCTACGCTTTGGTGTCTGCATTTGTGTATCTCCTTGTTGACACAGACTTAACATGGCCAAAACTGAACTACTGAATTGCATCCTACTGCTCTGTCCTCTTGCATGTTGACAAGTTCAAGCTTCCTCCCTTTGAGGCCACTCACGGCTTTCCCTTGTCCTGTCTTGTAGATGCATTCTCTCCAGCGTCTGCTGAAACATGGAGGTGTCCTAGCCATAACAGTCATGTATTTATTTCTTGCACAAGTGTCTCTTGACTTTCATTGCTCTTCCACTCTGATCAGAACAAGCTCCAGAGCCAGGAAAGCAGAAAAGTTGTGACCTGAGATGTTAAATCTTTGGGACCTTAACATCTTCATCAAAGAATTTTAAGAGGAATGTTATTTTCCCAACCTGTTTGCCCATTCATGTTTGTGATCACTTAAAACAGTTCAACAGGGAACTTTTGTGGTGTTACTGGGCTGTTGTGTTTGTGTTCCAGCTTGCTGGACCTCTGTGCTTCTGAGGCTTGCTTGAGTCTTAGTAGGTGTGGACTTTCCTGGTCCTCTGCTTTGACACAGGCTCTCTTAAGTCACAGAAGCATAAGCCACAGCTCAGAGGCTGGAGTCCCTGATGGCTCACCTTCAGGGTATCTCAATAGCTTACACACCTTTCTCAGAACTTCAGCTTTCAAGGTTTGCAGGCAACTTCACTAATCATCAAAGACTTGAAGAGACAGACAAACCACTGTTTTAAGAAACAGAAACAAAAAACCCCTCAGAGGCAGAACCCCCACTCTTTAGCCAGTGTAAGTTATTCCAAGAATTTGGATAAAAGCAGTAGAATAATGTACTTCTCTACCTGTTTCCCTGGTACTCTTGGGGATCCATGAAGTTTGATTCAGAGGCATCTGAGGAGGCCAGGATCCTTGGGCTACTGTGGCCTCTCTTCCAGAACACAGAGAATCTCATCTTTCTCAGATGGCTGATGAGACCCTGTGCTTGATGGATCTCCACTTATCTGTTGTTAAAAGACCAGTCAAGTTCATCAGCTGATCTGGGATAACCTTTTGGTCATGCATTGATTAATTAGTTCCTATTTGAGTTCAGAATTGAAAATTTTTATTGTCTTAAGCCTTGGCCATCTTTGTGTTTTGATAGGGAACGATGAATAAAGTACCTGTCTCAGAGATGCTTTTGATGTGCTGCTTGTCCTTACAGTGACAGTATCGCAGGAGAAGAATCCATGTCTCCTTTACTTAAAGGATCTCAGCCCCTCTTCATTAGAAATGTAACAGATCTCATTAAAGAGCAGAAGATCTGCTGGAGGTACTGTAATGGTAGGATTTTGCTAAGAGACTGATGGACAACCTAAAACTTTGAGCACAGCATTCCACCTGGTTGAAATACGTGAGTCAAGCTGTGCTGGTCTTCCTTATTTTGTTCCTGTGTTTGTGTCACCAGAGGAGGGAAAAATCAGAAAAGGTACTTCTAAAATTTCTTGGAGCTGTTGGTTCAGTCTGTGTGTAGACTCAGAACAATCTCTATTGTTACTTCTTTTAATTTTGAAGATTGTCCTTGAAGTTGAAAAAATAATGAGGAATAAAATTGAATTAATCAAATGAGTTAACACATGACTTCTGTTGTCTTAACTAATAACAAAATATTTATGTGTTCTGGAGTTAAAGACATCTTTCATGATTCCTTTGCTCTGTCTCCTCTCCTGTCTCTGCTCTGTCTCTTAGTTTATTAGTTGTCTGTGGGCAAGTAAACTGTTTTAACAGGGAAGCACAAATCTCTACTTCATTTTGACAAACAAAAGAAGAAATACCTTCTAAAATTCTGCATGCTTGTGAAATTTCTTGCTTGGATATTGAAGTTTTGGCCTCTCGTATCTTAAACTTTCTTCCTGTTAACTTTGACGATTTCTACATGACAGAGTAGGACAATATATATCACGTTTGTGAAATTCACTGATGGAGATTTATCGCCCTACAGCCTTGTATAGGTAATTGGAACCTGTCATTTCTCTTGAGAACAATCCTTTATTTAAAGGCAGTTTACCTAGTGGGCTAATGTTTTTTAAAACATTTGCTTTTTATAGTACCATTCACAAGGAAATGAACTTGGATATTAATAAGTCTATCTTCCTTGTACAGTGTGGCAGAAAATAGGCAACTGCCTCTCCTCCTTCCTCCCCCTCTAGTAATGTCTATAAAATTCTGTGCTAGTAATCTGCCTCTTCTAACAAGCTTCTGAATTAAACCGTTTTAGCTTTGGAAGGTTGTTAGGCAAGCTTAAAATATACTTCAGGTAAGGTAGCTTTGGTTTAAGTTCATGTAGCTGCTGCTGTCTTTTTTGATAGTGGAAAATGCGTGCTGCTTACGTGGCATAGGACTGTCTTCTAAATGTTCAAATGTGAGTTTTGAAGTGTTTGTGTCATTTTACAGGCACTGTGGTTCAAAACCTGAGGGGGAGAACATCGTTGTTTAATGCTGTGTTCTCTAATAGCACCTAGTTTCTTTTTCATGTGTAGAAAGCGCTGTCTTGCTTTGCCCTATGAAATAAATTGGAGAGCTGGTGATGTGACAGTGCAGGGAAGCATCCCCTAAGCCTGAGGGTCTGCAAGTGTGATTTGCTGGTGGAGCTATTGCAGTTTTCTTGGAAGATGGCTTTTCTTAAATAATGGCCACAGCATTAAACTTCTGTACCCTCTATAGAGTGAACAAATAACAGAAAAAATTCAGTGCCTGTATACACTGTTTTTATAAGGAGGACTATGATTTATTTGCTTGCATTCTTGCAGACACGTTTGTACTAATTTCACCTGCGCTTTGCAGCTGGACACGAGTTAGCTGTGATCCCAAGCTGCTTTCATCTCGTCATGGATGATGGTCTTGGAGGAACCAGCACACATCAGCTGGTGGCATCAGCTCAAGTGTGTCTGTGAAAGGATGTGCAGGCACGTTGTACTCCTGTTGTAGGGCTGTAATAACACCTGTCCAGGCACATCTGGCACAGTATCTCACAGGCATCCAGCGGTGGCTGAGGGAGCAGTATCAGAGCAGCACATGCGGTGATGCTTCTCCACAGCATTATCACCTCATTCCTTGTGCAGAAGTGCACGTGTAGCTTTGTGCTCGTTGCCTTCCTGGTTGTGTGATGTGCCCTCCCAGATGGCTGAGCGCTGCCATTGCATACAGGACACAAAAGTGATTCAGGCAAAGGCTCTGCCTCCTGCTCAATCCCATTGCTACAGCAGCCTTTCTCAGACAAATACAGTACACTGGTGGAAGACCCAAATGTAAATGTAGATATTAGATACAAATGAAGAGAACCTACAGGGTTGTGTACCAGGTACGAAATATGTGTTCGGAGGGAGGGTCCTATGTCCAATACAGCCACACTGGCACATGCATCAGCAAACTGACCTACGTCAACCTCCTGCTCAAAAAAAGAAACCACAAAAAATTTCAAAACCAAACCTTGGTCTCAGCCTGAACCAGAACAACTCTGCACACACATGCAAGTTATTTTTAACCTGGATGATCGCTGTGCGGGGATTTGCTGCGCTCCCAGTTGGTAGTTGTGTCAGCCTGTAGAGCTGACGTGCCGCAGTGCGCGGGTGGGAACAAGGTGTTGTGTAAAGGGTCAGGAATGCCTTCAAGTGGTATCGCCATCAGGGGCCTTTGTCTTGTAGAGCTGCAGCTCTGGAGTCCAGTTCCACAATAAGCATCTCTAACAGCAAAGCCAGTTTGATCCCTGCCTTTCCCATCCATCCTGACCTGCCCTTTCCCATCCAGATATGCTGGGCTTTACCTCTGGCAATGCATCTGTTTACTGCGGCACTGGAAAGATCTGGGTTTCACAAGCAAAAATAAAAAGAATCAACCCTTTTTTCTTATTTCCCTTTTATCATTTCACTCCTTCACATGTCACCACAGAGTGGAGGAGGGAATGGATGATGTGGAGATGAGCAGGAGCCTCTTAAACCAGCTTTGCAGCAGGAGGGGCTGAATACAGGACCACGTTATAAGCATCTTTCATTTATTTTTTTAAATATATTTATAACCCCCTGTCCTGTTACATTCAGTCCTGCACAGTCAGAGTGAAGGAAGGTGTTTTGTGTTCTTTTGGCTTGACTTAATACGAGTGGGAGGCTTTTTAGAAATGTTCTGTTCATTGACTGCTGCTAGCAGATGGATGTTCTCTGCTTGAAGTGCCTCAGGCCTTTATATCTTCCGTTTTCTCCCCCTCCCTCCTCCCAGCACACACCCTGGAGTGCGCAGGCTGTGCTAATTTAGTCGCAACTTAAAAAGGAGTGATGAAGAAGAAATGCTCAACTCTATTAGAGTTCTTGTCGCTCGTGAGGTCTTTAGGGAGCACTTTTTCCTTTTGGGATCTCTAAGGATTTTTCCAGCAATGTATACTAGCTGTTCTGCAATACTTCACTGGAACAGCAGTAAAATTCTTAATTTGTTAGGACCGAAATGCTAATTCTGTTTATATATTAATCAATTCAGAATATACAGCATACATGATATCCAGTTTGATATTTCAAGTGATTTCAATGACCTGGGGTTAACTGTTTCTAATCCTGAGGTGGCCTTTCCCTCTATATAAACTATAAACCAAGCCTTTAATCAAACAGTTCATTAACGTAGTGTATTAAACCATTTGAACAAATTCCTGAATTTTACTAAACTGGCTGTTGCTATGTCAAGAGCTTTCTCCACTTACAGGTAGAAGTCAGCTGATGTTAGCTCTGAGGAGTTTGGTTTGTTTGCTTAACAGAATCACAAAATGTTACTATTTGCTGTTACAAATTGCATGTATTTTTAACTGAAAAAAATTCCAAACTATACACAACTACATTTAAAGTCTGTTCTATGCTGATTGCTATGCCTTAACTTAGTGGGTGTCTTAAAAATATTGTACAGCTAAGACACCAGGTGGTGCTGTTACACACCGCTTAAAACACTTTTTCAAAATAAGTTTAAATTCTGCCATTGTCATAGTTATTCAACTGTAATTTCATGGGAGGAGCGGTGAGAAAGAGAATTTCTTTCTTTTAATCATATCTTTAAAGTAGAGCTTTTCCCGAAAATTTTGGGTTTGCTATTCTGCTAACTGCTCGGAGTTTCCCACACATAGTTTAGGATCATCTCCAGTGTAAAAATGGTATAAGGGATAATTTCGGAGGCTGAAAGCTGGGTGTGTGGGACCATACCTAGGCTGTAGCCTATGTGATTCCCACTTGGGCAATGACTTCATGAAGACTCTCATTAAGTCATGAGGAAGGATAACATGCAGGTACTGCTTGTTTTATTACAGGTGGAACAATGAAGAGTGATGTCTACTCATAAGCTGAGTATAATTGTTTCCTGAGTGACATTTAATTTAACCTTGTAAGTTTTCAAGGGCAAGAACCCCAGCTTGCTCTGGAGGGAGATTCCTTAAAAAAAAAAAAAAAAAAAAGAAAAAAAGAAAAATCCAGGCTCCTAATACATAGCTTCGTTTTAATGTCTTCAATAAATATAGTGATCTTCCTCTTATTTAGAAAAAAGTTTAGATTGTACATATAAAGTCATTTTTTTTCCCTCTACAGTTGTGCGGTAATTAGAGTTGTAAAGAAAGTTGCTTTTTTCCTAAGGCTTTGCAGAACTGGCTGTTTGTGGATAAACTGTGGAATGGGAAATCGTGAGTTTAAAGTTGCACACTATTCCTTCATCTTCCTGGATGAAGATTATTTCCCTCCCCCCTCTTTGTACTCAAATAATTGAATCATTTTGGACAATAAAGATAACATAAGTACTAGCCTGCATAGACTAAACATAAGTACCATCAGCCATGTAGGTAGAAATGAAGGAAGTTTAAGAAGGAAGGAGGAAGAGTTGTCAAATGCATACCTGTCCTGAAGGCATTATTATTGCTATCATTTTAGATGTAATTTCCTACATTGAGAATGTAACACTTGAAAAATGAATTATATTGTTTCCTACATAGGGATTTTTTTAAACTTTGTTTTCTAATAGAAATTATAAGCAAATGACACTTACAAAGTAGAGACAGAAGTACAGGATGGTCTCCTCGAACCCAGGCTCCAGCGTGGGTAAGGACTGCCAGCGGTGTGGTGAGGAGTTGGGTTCAGCATGCTTAAACCTGGTTTTGAGCTATGCTGTTTAGACCTACTCTGGATGCCAGCGGGAGCTGTGTTTGCTTGGCATTATTGTTTGGGATCCCAAATATGTACCTAGAAGTCTGGCTTTAATCACCTAGATTTAAAGCCTTCATGCTGTTATAACAAAGCTATCCCAAACAAACACAGCATAAATTGAGAAGGTAATTGATAGCTTAGCTGTTTAAAGTCAGTTCAGAGGATTCCTGCGTTTTCAACCCAAAGAGGCTTCTCTTAAGTTTGAACAATAGAAATCAAACATGGATCTTTCTTCGAAGAAAGGTCATTAGCACTGAATGCAACAAAACAAGTGGCTAATTGTATTCAAATATGTGATTCCCTAAGAAATTATGCTAATGAGCATGTAAGTGATTATTTTTTTTTTAAAATAAAATCAATTAGGAATGGGATTTTTAGAAGCAAGCAGTATATTCTTCCTTTATGTGCTCTAAAACCACAGTCGTTTAGTAGTACATTTGGGCAGTATATTATGAAATACATAATATTAAGAAAGCAGTTTAGGATCATAGTCCCAGTTTCTGGGGGTATACACAGAGCTAGGTTCATGTGTAGGAATTAGACACACATGTTCTGTATGACTGTCATACATTAGAGAGAATGTATATGAATGGTATTTACACTGTACCTTAATTGCTTTTATAAATCAATATTCAGGGAAAGCATTCCATGCATTTTTATGGTAGGAATCAGGAACTTAGTATTGCTACAAAGAGAGCTGTATAAGGTTCAGTAATTTGCACTTTGTTTTATAGTCTATTTAGGATGAATTTCTGAGAATGGGTTGCTCTCCAGACACTGGCTGTTAGGTCTGGTCTGAGGTGGGGTTTTTTTGATAGCAGTATAGAACATACTGAACCTGAAGGTCACTTGTTTCCTGTTCTTGCAAAATTGATGTGTAAGACACCGCTGCCTTTGATGTTCTTCCTTTTTAGAAGGCATATGTTATTGTGTCTAAAAGGGAGATGTAAACACTGCAGAATCTGTAGCCACACTCTCATGGGGTAGCACGGGTGCTAAAGCATGGGTGTTCATCCATAGCAGTCACCCTGGTACTTATTTTCAGGGTTTTGCAGAGCCACTTGATGCAGAAAGGCATTTCTAGTTCCTTTGGGCATGTGTGCATGTACGTATAAGCTTATACAGATGCATAGAAATCCTTTTACATGAGAAAACACACTTTGTAAATCAGGTTAGGAGATTGATGTCTTTGCTCATGGAATATGCATACTGCGTCTTTTGAGGGAGTACATGGACAGCTGTAAACTTCTGCTTCCAAACTCTTTGTAGCATCTCAGACAAATCAGATGAGTTGCCTGTTACTGATGAACAGCTCTCGAGGCTTGCTGCTGTACTTCTTGCCAGTGCTTGTCTCACTTCCCTTCCTTGCTCTGGCTGATGCCTGTAGAAAACTGTCTGCTTTTTCTTTTTCCCTTGATTTGTGGTTCAGCACAAAATCTGAAGAGCACTGGGAGCTGGTGCAAGGGATAGTGGTGGGAATGGATGGGGGATGCTGGATTTCTCCTTTCAACTGTCTCTGGTAACTTCATTCTCTGATATTTTACCTGATTTGGTATAAAAGAATAAAGTAGATTTCTTCTAATCATTTAAAGATTAGGAAAATGCTCTTACAAAATAAAATTGATGAGTACAACCCCAGCTGCTCCAGTAGTACCTAGTTTTTAGGCTGATGCTTTTGTATGTTCTGTCCTGTTTCTTACCCTAGGTTTGCTGTGGAGTGAAGAGAGGAAAGCAGACTATATGAAAAAGCAGTAAATCAGTAATAGCTCTTAGTTTATCATTCACTCCTCTCTAACTACCAGCCTCCATTTTAAATGTGAGATGAATCCTCAGTACTTGCTAATCCAAATTTATCCTCATTTCTGAAGGTGAGCACAGCTATCTTCCTATCGTCAGCAAATCGGCATCTGTAAATAAGGGAGATTTTAGAAGGGTTGCCTTGTTATTCTGAGCCCTATGCAGCTTGCCAAATCTAAGCAGGTGTTATGTTTGCTTACTTCCCTGGCCATGAAAGCTCTGTGAGCTCAGGGAAATAGCTAGAAATAAAATTATTGAATGTCAGCTGAAATCTTGTAAGTGATTTCATAGCGGTACTATTGTGGGTGAGTAGCTTTGCAAATACAGTCCCTTTCCATCTTAACAAAATATATTTCTATATCTAAAGGCTTCTTTCTTTTGGGGGGGTGGGAGGTGGGGAATAATCTGACATTTTTAACTGCATGAAATCTTTGTTTCTAAGCTTAAATACAAGGAAAATAATTTATAAGCTTGCTTAGTGATACTGTGGGAAAATATGTATCTTGAGACTATTTGAAATCATCTCAAAGTAGATTTAGAAGCTATGGTTCCTAACATGCGCTAGGAAAAAAAATACTGCTGCTGGTGCAAGCTGAATCAGTCCTTGAGCGTGTCAAGAAAGAATACCACTTTTCAAGTGATTTTTGGAACAAATCCAGGGTGCTTGTGAGGTGACGTTTGTTGTCTGAGTGGTCTGTGTTATTCCAGCTGGCCTTATACTAAAAGTTAACTCTTGCTTGCTGCCAGCTTCTTTCTTGAGAGCAAATGGGTATCTGTACCTTTGGTCAAAATAAAGTTGTTAGACATCCTGTAGGTCATAAACATACTTCTGTCGCTTTCCATTCTTGGTCCATGGTGAGTCTACCATGCATTGATGGCAGATGGTCTCCTCAGGGATAGTTTGCACCCCATTTCAGATCCTGGAGAACTGGGAGCAGAAATAATGTTCTTTCTGAAGGATTACAGTCATGCTCACATGCTCTTTTTGCCATTGACCAAACAGTTTTCCTACTGTACGTGTGGGTAGTTTTGTTTTTTCTCCCCAATTCTGCTCTTTTTGATCTGACATGTACAACAAATTTCAATCCAAGATCATTGCAGTGTTTGATACTAGCTTTAAGAAGAAAAGGTAACTTGACGTTGATTGAGGTCTTTGACACAGAGAAATACAGCTTTGAGGTTGTTTGGGTTTCTGAAAAACATTGATTTGCCAGGGAAGTCAAGTTGTGGGATTACAGTGACATTGAATATTAAATACCAAATACAATCCTAAGAAAACTTCAGCAGAAGATAAGGATGAACATAAGGGAGTACAAGTGGTGACATGGAAACAAAAATCAAGTTCTTTGAAGAGTACATTTGGAGTGGTTTAGTCTTCTGTGCCTCTCGCAGCAGATGTGAAGAACTGCCACCTGCCTCCGTGGTTCAACGGGGAGAATCGTATGTGTTTTTTCATCTCCTCCAGACATACTCACTATTAAGCTAAGAAGAAGGATCCTTATTTCAGATATCCATTCCTGATTTAGCCTGTGGAAAGCATAAAAGGGAGACAATAACAGCCACTTGGAACAAAATGTTGTTGAAGTTTGAGTGCTTTGATTTCAGAACGATAAGAGGCACAGTTACCAGAAGCTAAAACCGCAATTGATTTGGGGCCCTCAGAAATGTTTGGCTGTACCAAGTTCGGCTTCACATCTGTAGGAGCGTGGCTTTCAATAGAGTTGAATACTTACCGTAATTAAAGCTGGATTTAACGAAGCGGCACCCATACTTCTTGTTATGTGATAATGTAGTAGGATGATGTTTGACCATACAGAAATGTTAACTTCAGTGTGTCCTGTCACTGTTGTAGCTGCTAGAGCCGTGGATATGTGGACGTAAGGTCATCTTGCACAACGCTAGGCAGAATTTCATCTGCCTGTCTGGTTTTCTTAATGCTCTGGAGTGAAACACAAAAGGTAGGAAGGAGGACGGGCCAGACTGTAATTGTTTTGTGGAGGAAAAACGTGATCCTTGAGGTTGATTAATGTAGCAGTAGAACTTCTGAGGCCTTCAGTGAGGAGCTGCTTGTAGCATAAACAGGTCTGAGGCAGGCAGTTGACTGAAGTGTTTGTTTAGTCATGTGGATCTTAAGAGATCAGTAAATAGAATTTATTCTATGGACTCCACCAAAGCAATATGTTAGTTAGATTCAAGATGAAGCTGATGTTAAGCGATTCCTTAGGGCACCTTCCTTGATTGCAGCTCCACAAGGTCAGAGAGGACAACAGTAAAAACTCATTTTGGTGTTTACAGCACTTGCCTAATTGAAACTCTGAGGCAGGTAGTGGTTTATAGCCAATTTACTTAAAACCAAGAGATTTTTCCAAATGCTGTCACTAATCAGAAAAATGCTGTAAAATTGAGACTTGTCTCTAGTCAGACAATATTAAATTCAGATAGATCATTCTCACAACTGGCATAAGAACTATTTCTTGGGTAGATTGCAATCAATATTCTACCTTGTGCCTTGTGTCGAACATCAGCGTCTACTCACTAGGAGCAGTGACAGTATCAGGGGAGAAGGATCCATGTCTCCTTTAATGAGATCCGTCAGGTTGCTGCGTAGCAATCATCACATAAATCCACTGATTTCTGTTTAAGTCTTTAGCCGGTATGTTCTCTGGTAGCTATTTTTCACCATGCCATATTACCTAGGGGAAAATGAATTAATAATGCATCTAGTCTTGGCTATGTATGTTTAATGGATGATCTCACATCCTATTTTGGAGCCGTACTGCACAGAAAAAACCCTGTTGTAATTGATTTTTGAGGTTTACCATATAAAGAACAGAAAAATGTAACTGTGCTTACCCAAAATTTTCTTTAAGTACTAAGGACTGGCACACTGGAGCCAAGTGGATTGTCTAGAAGAGAAAAAGAAGTTGGTATCTAAAGATTTGGTTATGGACTAAATTTCTCAGACTTTGTTACATGAACAAGTTTTTGGTAGGGTGTTTTGTTGGGTTTTTTTGGGGTTGGTGTTTTGGTTTTTTTCCCTTCTTCCTCAAATGTGGTTGATACAATATTTATTTTCGGAAAACTAGAATGGAGTGGTGACTATGGGGAAAAAAAATGAAGTGGCGGGAACTTGAGTAGGTGGATCTTTGCTGTACAGGTCAGTTTGGTTGGTCTGATTGGCACTGGATCTGTATTGTTCTGCTGCCAAACTGCAAGCGGGCTGGAAGGCTGTTGTACCCGGTCAGCAGAGATGGCTACGTGGGGAGGAAAGGGGGGTGGATTTTTTTTCCCCTGTTCTGTACATCCAGAATACAGAATGATTCTGTCATGCAATCTCTCTCTCAAGCTTTACAGTTTTGCAAAAGCATAAGAACTTACTTTAACCTAGTAAATCATCTTCGCCCATTTTTCTTATATGGGTTCATTCCATATCATGCATTTTATTCTTGTGTTTTTCCTTTCCTGGATTCATGTGTTCCAAGCACTGGGGGTTTCCACCAGTTCCCTTGGGAAACTATTATGAGGTCCAATGAGTTTTGTTGTAAGTTCCCGTTAACGTGGTGCTCACATTTTCCTTTAATTTCATGTTATTAGTCCTTAGGCATGAACTCATGCTTATATCTATTTATGGCTTAAACTTCCATTGTCTTCCAGAAATCTAATGATCTGCTCTTCTCTTAAGAAATGATGTTTGGTAATTTGGTGCAGGCTGTATGTCCAGTCTCTGGGTCTTTGAACGCCCCTGCCGTGCTGTCCATCTTTAATTCTAGGGTGATTAGGGTTCCTGAGGAGGAGAGCAAAGTCTAGCAAGAATTCCCTCCTCCCAGAAAAGTTGCTGATGCTATCCTGCATGTAAAGGATAGCTTTGTATAGATGGAAGAGATCACACATGTACAGATAGATGTTATTCAAATATGCTAAATATTTTCTAAGAGGGCCACATTGACTCTGAAGAAATACATAGGTGGCATAGTAATTTTAATTTTTTACTGGAATGGTCTGTACATCTGACTTATAGAAATGTTATTGTTTAAAGAAATATAAGGCTGTTCCTGAAATACGTGCATTCTCTCTTTAAACATAAATATCCTTTCAACTCCAAGCTGAAGTAGATAGCACAAGAGACTGGCTTGATAAATAGCATCACTGATTCACTACATTGTTTAGCTGAGATTTGTGGCAACCTTCACTTATTTTTAGTTTTAAAAGGAAGGAAATGCAAAGTTGAGGCTGAAGCACTGTTTGTAATTTCTTCCATCATCTATGGGCAGTACACAGATAAAATTATCGGGGGCAGTTGTAGCTCTGATCTAAATAGGCCTTTTGTAGTGGTAAAAGAGAGCAGCCCCTCAGATTCATACTCCTTGCTTGTTATCTGTAGCTGGCGGACTCAGCTGCCAGGGACAAACTAAGGGCAGAATTTCATTCTTTAGCTGCAGCATGAATAAAGATTGATGCTCTCTTACCTAACTGCCAGGTTTCTTATCCCTCCTGTATAAAGGAAGAAGTATTTGACCGCTCTTGTCAGCTTCATATAAAAATACTTTAAATAAGTATTAACCTAATACAATCTTTCTTGCTTTTGTAACAGCTCTGTGCCTTTCCCAGCTTGATTTCGCTGCTTCTCTCTTTCTGCTTCCATTTTTAGATCATGTTTTATCTCTTATGCCTTTGATAACTTTAATAACTGCCTCTTTTTCTTCACCCCCCCTCACCTACTTCTCTCTGCATCCCTTTTCCCTTGGTCCCTTCTTGCCATATTTCCATTTTTTGAGATTATTTGAGAAATTTGCCAATTAGTTGATATTTATGAAATTTTTACTTTTGGAATTACTGTCTCATACATCTTCGTCAGTCGGGTAAAGGCTGGATGATGACAGAGTGCCTTTTGTTAGTTTTGCAAGTAGAATTAGAGGGGGAAGGAAAGAAAAGAAGAAGGGGGAAAAAAAAGAAAATGACCCAAAACCAGAACCCAAAAGTAGCTTTGGGTTTACAGACCTTTTTTCAGTCCTGAAGAAGAAGCAGCAACCTTAAGTCAAGTACAGGTTGAGAGCAGAGTGAGTATTAGTCTCTGTCAGTAAGGTCTTTCCTGCCTGCACAGCCAGATGATGGAGAGTGGAAATAACTTACACTAACAGTTGTATTTTGACAGAACTACTGGCGTGTAGAGGAGCAGGCTGAACTCTATGGGAAGAAAATTGTTGGGCACGCGTCTGAGGACAAGTAATTTATCAGACATGTTTTATAAAAGGTTAATATTAAAGGTGGAGAAGGAAAATAGGGAACGTTTGCTCAGATGTGCAGGAGCCTCTTGGCAGGAAAAGGGAAAGGCTGGGCTGGCTTTTATAGAGGGGAAGGTGGATTAAACAGGAAGATTTCTTTTTTTATTTTTTTAAACAATCTTAGTATGCATGACCTTAGCTAATAGTTGCTGCAGTGCAGCGCAGAAGTGGTAATTGTTCAGCTGTGGTAACTCAATTACTTCTGCTCTTGTCCCTGTCCCTTTGGTCTTGGTGGTACTTCTGGCTAGGGGATACCTTCAGCTCCTGCGTTCTCCTCGTCCGTGTGAAGGACCTCAACTCCCGGGGCACCTCTCCTCCTGCCTGCTTCCGTGGTGTCCGCAAGACTCTGAAAAATGGCTCCTGTCAGTTTTCACTCTTCTTTGCCTTGCAAAAGCCCTGATCTGCAGGGAAAGCACTAGAACTTGCTGTCAGCTAGCAGATAACATTGCACTGATTTATATGCTGCTCGCATCTGTAAAGTTTTCCATTGCAGCAATGGATCCTTTTGTGTTCAGTCTTCATTTTTGTTTTGTTTTAAAGATGCTGATAACTTTTACCAATAGGCAACGGATTTTTTCTTTCTATATTGTGCTCTGTTCTTGATTTTTTCTAGCAGTGTAGATTGATTACGGTTGCCTGTTAGTGAAATGCTTTTTGCTTTGTAGGTATGAAACAAGTACTGATCTCTCTAATAATGCTAGAATTACGGGTTTTTAAAACTTTTTAAAAGTAAGCTTTTCAAAACTGTCAGATTATGTCACGAGCAAATCTTTTTCTTTTTTTCTTACAGTGATGTAGAAATGATTTTGGATGGTTGAAGGTAGTGCTTGGATCAGCAGTAATGCTGTGTGACAGCAGAAATGTTTCATTTCTTGTTATGACAAGAGTAACAATTGGTAATTGATAAATGTGGGGGAAAAGCTTTACATGTATATAGATATAGAAAAATCTCTAAGAATAACTGTCATTTAAATGTAATTTAAAAAAAATAATAAATCAGTGTCCAAACAAAACCAAAGAAGATTAAAGCAAAGCCTGGCTGATGGTGCTTTCAGAAGGAAATCTTGCATGCTCAAAAGCTACCACTGCCTAAAAGTTCTTCGTATCTTAAATTTTTCTTTCTAATTCCCTTAATGTCAGATAGGTAAGGACTATGCTACATTAATCATACATGTGCTCACAGTTCTTGCCAGTAGTGCAGCCTTCCAGCTGTTTCAACTTTGAAACAGCTGCAAATCTTACGTGAGTAAAAAAAATGCAGTTTACAAAACTTTTGGAATTAAAAAAAGTCCATATTTGCTTGCTTCCAAAATTAATCTCAAACGACCTGAAGCGTTCTGATGTACAAACAGCGAATGAACATGTTAGCGTTTGTTTAAACTGTGACAAGTCAGACTTTTTGTGTAAGCACACTTGTATGAGAAGAGTGGCGAAGGCTGGGAGCAGTAGCAGGGGAGCAGGAGGAAGCGTGGGGATGGTGTATACTTGTCTCTTTGACCCATTTAGGCTGCAGTCTCACATCTGCTTTAAGTTGACCCATGTGTACGCTGCTGCTGACAGCATTTCTCCTCGCCCCAGCCACATTCTGCCACCGTTAGGGCTTGGGAGGCTGCTTGTTGAACTGTATAAGGGAATTGGTCCAAATGAAAATGGAACTTTTTGTTGTTTGGGCTGATTTTCAGCAGAGCAAGTTCCCTCATCTGTGTTAGCGTGTGGCCACGTAAATGTCATGCCGGAGGTGGGAAACACTGTCTGCCCAACAGCTTGGGCTTTAGCTTGACTTAAAACATTCATGATCCCATACCTTCAGATGCTAGTGAATCACAGACTGGCTTTTTTGTTGCTTTTTTTTTTTTTAATGTCAGCATTGGCTGTGGTTTTCCAACTCTTGACAACAGAAGTGAATTTCAATAAGGACTTCACTAGCTGGTTCTTTAGCTGTATTAAAAAATAATTAAGGATAAGAAGCAAGCAAGCTGCTGTCTAAGGATGATGGGACTAGAGTAGCAATACGTTAGGTGCAGCCCATGAATAAACCATATGGCTTCTAGTCTGTTGTTTTAGATGGATAATGGGAATGAAATGGCAGCAGTAGAAGTACCACCTGCAAGGGAAGCAGAATTCAAGAACTGAATGCAAAAAGTCAGAGGAACCACTTAGGATGCCAAATTTTTCAGAGTGAGTAAAGCAAATTAATCCAAATGGCCCATTGCGGTCTATGCAAAGAGGCTGCCCATGTGGGAGTGGTATCATATAATCGGGGAATGGAAAAAGTGCTTGAGGAGGGGGGTGGGAGAAGTTACGTGGGTGCTTTGCAGGCTTGCTTTGACATTAAGGGAATACAAGAGCCAATTCTGAGGGAATGAATACTTCAAGAAGTCTAGAGAAGTGCTGGGAAGAGACGTTAACAGCAGATTTTCTAGGTGAAAGAAAAGTAGCTTAATATCACATATTTAAGTGGTTGGAGTAGTAACCACTAGCTGGATTTTTAAGACATTAATCTTAAAGATGCATATTAGTTCTCTTTAGCTGAATGAATGACTGAACATTTGACATGCAATGGAAGGGCTTTACCAGGAGAGACGGGGAGCTGCACCTGGTAGTTGTGGTGCTCTTGTGGGAGGCAAAATGGATGGGCTGGACTGTTGTCAGCAGGCAGAGAAATTGAATACAGGTCTCTGTGCTGAGATAGTCTGGTTCTGGCCCTAAGAAGATAAGTGGAGGCATCAATCCTTCAGCAAACAGGTCTGGATTAAGGCTTTTTTTAATTTCACAAGGTTATTTTTAACAAGGATCAGTATACTGGTTTGGTTTTCTGTACATCCCCACAAACAGTTGTGCTGGCGCAGCTGGTGGAATATCACAGGGAAAGGGCCAGGAACTGTTTTACTCTGCTGAGATAAGAGGAACAGAACTCTTGGGCAGTCCCCGAAACAGGTCTGCCAGGTGGCACAGGCACCGGGATGCATCAGTTGGAGGGGGACCGAGCGTGCACAGACCTCAGGTTGCTCAGCCCTGGGGGTGACACATCCCATGGAGGAACTGGGAATTCTCATGTGGAAGAACACGGGTCTGTGGACGTGGGGTGCGCCCACGATTAGATGGTGGCGAAGTGAGGGTTTGGGGCTAGGCTGAAGTTAGGCAGAGCGTGGGAATGAGGCCAGCATGTTCATCACTTTGCTCGTAGGCAGTTAGGTGTTACTGGGAATAACTTGTAGCTATCCTTAATAAAATTAAAGTTGGTCTTGTGCTGGGTCAGCACTGCTGTAGTGTCCTGCTGTTCATTGGCCTTAGTCATTACCGGCTCACGGAGATAAAGCTGCTTCTCACTCTCGGAGCTGTGCGTGTTGCTGGAACTGCTCGGTGTGATCGTTGCAGCCATTGCCTACTCGGTTTCCTCCCTGCCTGCCCCCATTGTTTGGGTTTTAAATGTTTTCTTGTCTTTGATCATGGGACTCTACCCTTGATTAGGTTTCTGGGACCAGCCTTCATAAGAGTAGCCCTACTGATATTCCTGGACTTTCCCTGTTGTGGCTTTGTTTGTTTTACTTATTTGTAATACAAATAACATAGAAGCCTGGCATGGAGCAAAGAGCAGGAAATTCATTCAGGCTTTGAGCTGGGACTTGCTGAAATTGAAAGATATGACAAAGCATGCAGGCATGCCCACGCAGAAAAACTAGTCTTTTTTCTCCCTTTTTCAGGAGTTCTTTTGCGGAGCCTTTTCAAAGAAAGAAAAGGAGTAAAAACCCAAATGCAGAATAAAATCTGCACAGAAAATTCAGTCGGTAAAGTAATTCAAATTCTGGAAATGAATACCCGAGCAAAAGCCATCCAAAACGTTTCCTTTAATAGAATCTAGTGTTTGTTACCATAACAATCCTTTTTGCAAAAAAAAGGATTAGTGCTGTTAACGTGACTCCATTGCCCGATTCAGGTAGTGGTAGTTTCCAGGGCCCTTCGAGGAAATTGCAGAAAGGGGGGAAAATCTGTATGCCTGGATTGTGATGATGTCGTTTAGTATCGTCATAACAATTCATTTAAGCTCTGGCTGTGTACTGCCTGTTATTTCCCTGGAAACTTATGCTTTGTATTGAAAAGTGCTACTTTAAAATAGCAGTGTCAGTTTGAGGGGAGGGTTGCAGATGAGCAGGGAGAAGCCAGATGAGAGTAATATATAGCTGTAGCTGCTTGACATTACTGACTTTTAAGGGATCCAAAAAAAGGTATGATTCCTTTTGAATAGGGGAAGAGAACAAGATGTTTCTGTAGTAACGAGATCATAAAAGAAAGAAAATTGCTTGTAAAGAATGGGTCTGATTTTCCCCCTTTTTCTATTTTGTTCCTATTATAACTTAAGCTGCAGTTTTGCTATCAACTGCCTCTTGTGTAAGCATTTAATATTACCAAGATTTTCTGCAAATCTATTTTTGTGACAGTGATTTCTAGCCTAACATTTTGTTTTGTAATAACCACTGTTTTCTCCATCAAATGAATAGAAATTTTCTGAAATAAAAAGATAGTAGCATTCAGCGGTCCTATCTGAACTTGTCAGTTCAGGTCTTATGTGCCAGTTCAAAGCATTGAGGTTGGCATCGGTTGAGAACATGATGGCATTTCTTTCAGCATGCTGGGAGTAGATGGGTAGAAATACTTTTTTTAGTAGGCTTGGAACTAAAAACTGAAAAGGGCCTTTTGTTTTTAGATGCAGATTCAGGAGCGTGATAAACTTTACTTGTTGGTAGCCTGGGAACTTGATTTTGTGTGTTGCTTACAGAAGTAAAAGCTTTTCTCTCTCTCTCTCTTCTCCACCTGCCTCCCCCTCCACCCCGATGGTATGATGAGCTTTTGAGAAATAAATGGGAACTGCCTGGTGTGTGTCCTCTGTTGCAAAATTTCTGTAGTTACTAGACTTTTGTTCTTTTGCTCTTTAAAGGAGAATAATTTTACTGTTCTACTAGTGAGGGGAGGGCGAGGATTTTTGTAACCTTGCTGATGAACTTGTCCTGCCTTTTTAAAAAGACACTGTTCGTTGTCCTTTTCCCAGAGATACTTAGACACCACTTTAATGCCATCACTAAATTGCAAGGGCAGCACGAAGTCTAAGCTTTGACCTTAAAGGCTCTGTTGCTTTTGGTTTAAAAAAAGAATCCCAGGATCTGTCAAAAACCTGTAAGGCCCCAAAGAGGCAACTCTTATTGCAAGTTTTATTAATAAAAGATGCACCAACTAAGAGACTTGTTTTACCCCTGTATATTTAGCCTTATATGTTGTACTCTAGCCTAGCAATTTAGAAAAAAATGCAATACTTATTTCTGACCGTTTCACATGATGATATTCCTCTATAATGCTGAGGTAGTAGTTGCAAGTTTTTAGAGTAGTATCCCACTCAAACTTTAAAAAAAACAACCAACCAAAACCAAACAAAACAGTTCAACTGGATAAAATGGATAAGAAAGTCAGGAAGCTGTTGTCTTGAGTTTTGTTTTATAACCCAGAGCATGGCAGGGTTTAAAGGTGTGGCAGTTCTTTTCTATCCAGTAGAGCAGTTCAATTAATTTGAATTTGTAACACTGCGATGTAATCTGGTGAATAGTGAGCTGAGCAGATTGCTAATAAATTGCATTGTAATGTTGGATACTCCCACTGTTTTGGCTGGGATCATAATGCTTCTTGCATTCTTGCAGATAGCTGGACCAGCTCACTGCACACTGGGACCATATGGTCAGACTGGCGGAAAGGGCATTAGTCAGCCATTAGGGCTGATGGAAGCCACGCTGGTAGTCTAGAGCAAACAATAGAGACAGTCAGGAGATAACCAACAGACAGAGGGGTATAAAATGCCACCCAGCTAGTGAGGAGCAGTGGGAGTGGGAGTGCATTCAAGGGCTGATAGACATAACGCAGTATTGTAGGTTGGCTGGGGGGAATTGCTCCTCTTCCAGCCCTGTAGCTTGCAGTTGCTGTGCAGCTCCCTCCTGCGCTGCCCATCTTGCTGGGGGAGCAGTCGCTTGCGTGAGAAGGTATCCGAATGCTGAGCAAGGTTTGTGGCTACCATTGTACAGTTATGAGGACTTGTCATGTTGAGGACTGGCAGTATGAATGCGTATTTGGCCTCTGTTCATGTTTGTCTTTGTCAACAGTAACTGGGGCATTGGATAGAGAATTTATTTTGATCAGTTATTTTCTTATGCCCAATTTCTTTAAGTATGAACGTGCTCTTCAGATACCAACAGATTAAATTGCTGTATTTAAAGTTAAATAAAGTCTTATGGAGACGCATTTTTCAGCTCTGGAAATGTCAGATTGATGAGATTGGCAGAAAGGGTGGGAAGTCACAAAATTACATACTTTTTGGTTGTCATCTGGCTGGGACGAGGGCACTGTACAACAGTTTGGTACTCTACTGCAGTAGTGGGGCAATAGTTATTTAGCTGATGCCTGCCTTTTCTTGAAGTTACCTTTTGAGTGGAGATGCTTCTTGAATCTGTGAAGGAACCAGGAGGAGTACAAGGTATCTTTTGTTCCCTGTGGAAAAATCTAGAAGCACGATTACTAATGCTAACTTTTCCAGCTTTTTTTTTTTTTTTTTTTGTTAGTGTTACATAAGATACCAAAAAAATAGAATTTTGTTGTCATGTTAAATTCAAGAGGCGGGGATGATAGTGAGGGAACAACAAAGCTTTTGATCTTTCTTTAGTAAATAGGAGACTGGTTACAGAATGTAAATATTTATCTTGGATGATGCTATAAGCAGGACATTTCTTTCTCGCAACAGATAAGGACAAAACCAAGTTAGTCATCAAGATGCACATAATTTCTAAGATGCTTCTTGTCCTGTGTGGTTCATTTTGGGGATCAACGGCAGTCTTAAAAGTTGTCTTATTTTTCCAGAAACTGTATGACTGACACAATACTCCAAAGCAGCTTGAGGGAGTACTAGCACACAGAATTAAAGCCTTCATTGGTCTACTGAAGGTTGAGTAAAACATTCAATGAAATAGCATTTCGTAAGTGGATGCGTACTTTCTGTGCTCTTAGATCTCTTTGGTATTTGTCAGTAGACAATGACTGGTCACCCCTAACGTAACTGCATTTTAAAATATTGATGCTGGAGGAAGAGCTCAGCTAAAAAAGCATATATTACTCAAACAAGCATACTGTTTACCTAGGATGGATTATGATGAATTATATTTCAATATTTGAAATTAAGAAAAGGTTAAATACTCAGAGAATATTAACGGTAGCTTGGGGATGGGACCAGCTCAGTGGGGAAAAATAGCTTATGAAAGAAATGAATTTCAAATATCTTCCTCAATGTTATTTTTTTTCTCTTCTGGTATCTTCTTTGTTTCTAAAATGCCCTCCGAGTTGTGGAGCCCTGGATGAGAGTGCTGTTCTTGGGAGAAGGATTACCTCGTAACGGGGATGGGCCAGGGGATGGCTGGGGCAGAAGTCTCATTGTCTGTTGCTTGTCTTGCTCTTACTCTGCATCTCCAGCTCATTTGGGCTGTTCTCTGGTGTGTGCCCAGGACCACATCAGCTGCTGCTGTGTTGGTGGCATGGGAAGCTTCCTCATCACCTCTTTTTGCTTGATGGCCTGCGCCATCCTGGTCCTTGTGTCCCTGCATACCGGTTCCACCATTCGCCCAAGAAGCATTCAGGAGTGCATGTGGCTCTTCCTTGGCATGGGAGCCACTGTTCTCTTTATGTTTTTACAAAAGTTTTACTTAAAAGCAAAATTCAGACAACACTTAAAACTGCTGAAATTGTTTCTTGTTTTCAGCTGCCTTTGTGACTTCGAGGATATTGAGTTGGAGGACATTCCCGTCTTACTTAAAGGGAATGCTGTGCACTTGCTGCTGCAGTCATTCCAGTCTGGATCTCCTTGCAGCCGAGGGAGAGGTACATGGGCATGGGCATATCTATCTATTTATTTTTAAATGGTTGTACATGCCTACAATCTCTTCAAGTGACAGTTCTTTGTGTCTTCATCTCAGCAGCCATGCATGGCAAAGTACAACCGGATAAAAGAGGAAGCTTGGGTGACAGGAAGAGGTGGCTCTCCATAGCCTCGTTGATCCATGCTGGCCTCCATGGTTGACTTGCTCAGGGAGGGGAGCAGCTGGGGAAGCTGCTTTGCTGCCACTGCAAAAATGAGTTTGTTGGAGGTTTTTTTCCTCCCACAGATAAGAACAAACTGATGGATTCTTAGGGTTATTAAAAGCCTTGAGCCTGCTTCAGCGTACAGATTGTGGAGTCTGAAATAAAATTCAGGGGAGAAAGAGCGCTTGTTACTATTTTAATTGAGGGAAGATGCAGTATTTGTATTTGAGAGGCCGAGGCCGATGAGCACCAGTCCCGGGCCTGCTGATGGCAGTGGAAAAACATTTCACTTAATGGGCTTTGGATTATTCTTCAGTAGCTTATTGTACCCACACCTCCTGCAGAAGGTGACGTATCCTTCCTCTGTCGGTACTTCTTCATCCAAATGTCTTACACCTGGTTGACCAACGTGCCTTAAAGGAGATCTCGTTGGTGATTGCACTAATTGTCACTCGTGCAGGAAGGAGAAGCTCTGGCTTTGTGGCAGCTCCTCTTTGGCCGGAGTCTTCCTGACCCTGGCTGCGTGTCTGGAGTCACTTTTTATTAAACCTGAATTGAAGCAGCGTCTTTGGCAGAAGGTTGTTCAGAGGTTAGGCTTTTTTACCATGTTATTAGCGATGATGGAGTAGGGATTTGCATAAAATTAAGATGCACGGTCTGTGCAGGTGCTGGAGCATCGCGTGGTCACCATCACTTTCTGTGGGCAATGGTGGCTGAGGCACATGGCAGGCATTGTGCCCCCCTTCAGCAAAGCTGCTCATGATGTCTCTGAAGGGAACAGACGAGGGTTTCCTGTAAATACACGTACTGGAAACATCTGCCCGGCACATTGAATTGAAGGATTTTTCTTGATGTGCTGTCTGACCCTGTATGCAGAGGAACTTCAGTGCTCTGTTTTCCTCATGACTTCCCCCATCTTTTTCTTAAGCTGTCTTTTCGGCACACTCTTCTGAAGCTGGAGCTGTGAAGACGGACCGGACCCCGCTTCCCGCATCTGTCCCAGCAGCTGTACCGCTTCCTGCCATGAATCATCCGAAGCATGCTTTTTTCTTAAATTATTTTATTTAAAGGTGAAGGCACATTTGTTTTACTAAAGCCACAGACTAATCTCGGCAGTCTGGCAGCCGAGCCTTAAATGAAGACTCTGGTGCGAAAGCGTTTGGAGGAGGGAAGTACCTCCCGTCGGTGGCAATCATGGGCAGGGCTGGAGCAGAGCTCCTTTCCTTGTGGGCTTTGGTTGTGGTCAGAGGAACTGCAAACTTCATCGCTTCTTGGAGAGCTTCAGCAAAGCGTCTTCTCTGCTTGCACTTAGTGTCCCACAATCTCTGGTGTTCAGAAGTTCGTTGCTACAGCTAACCAAGTGCTAATTGTCAAATGGTGTTAAGGGAGGGGGGCATAATATTTTGTCTGAGAAGTCTCAGCTATGTTTCGGCTCCTCTCTGGGGCTGATGTTTGCGGCTTCGTTTTCCAGGGCTCATTGGTTCCATGTATTTCAATTCCAGCAGTCCAAACTGAGGCATTTGTTGTCACGAGGAGCTGAGGATATAAGTTCCTGAAACTTGAGAGGTTATTTTATTTCACACAGAGATGAAATCCAAAATCCACCCCCTCAGTTTTGTCTTTAATAAAAACCACCAAAAAACCCCAACCCAAAAGCACATTAACTACAAAATTGTTAATAATTTTTTTTTTTTCCCCCCTTGTTAATTTTTCTAGGGAAACGTCAGATTCACCACTTGGGAAACCAGCTTCAACTCAATCAACATTGTCTGGATACTGCCTTTAATTTTTTCAAGATGGCTGTGAGCAAACACCTAACGCGGGGGAGAAAGATGACCCACGTAATTGCTGCATGTCTCTACCTGGTGTGTAGGACAGAAGGAACTCCTCGTATCCTTTTCACATTTAAAATAAAGAAATAAATAAAAGACATACTTTTAGCAAGTCAACTATCCCAGTTAGACCTTGTATCCAAATTTGAAAAGGTAAGTGTTTAGGAGCTAACTTTGTCACTGTTGGCTTTATGTAATGAAGTGAACGGGAGTTTTTCCTGTGGTTCAAGTAAAATTTTTCCCTTTCTAAATGTATACTACTTAATATTTACAAGGAGCTATAAATGTCACTCTGCCTTCCATCAATAACTCTAAATTTCTTCATTCTCAAAATTTTCTTCTACTATAAAATAGCACTTTTCCTGTGCTTTGCGAGGAATTACTTGTTTGTGATGTATTGTTTTGTTTTTCTTTTTTAAAACAAATGAAAATTAACCCCAAGCCTCCTGCAGTGTCAGCATTAAAGAACAGATTAGAATTCCAGTGAGTTTTCCATCAAGATACTTGGATTTCCTTCTTTTAATACTTGCGAGAAGGACAGTGTCACTCCTGTTTTAGTTTTGGGAAAAAGGCATTTGATAAATTCTGAAATTTGCTCAAAGATCATACAGGAACTCAGTGGCTGGAGGTGGGACTGCACACAAGCCAGATTTTGTGAGTGGTACTCCTTGCTCTGCACCATCCCTGGTTTTGTATTGGAGAACTTAATTAAAATCCATGTAAGCTTTAAATACTGATGACCATCCAAATGTATTTGTTGTATATATTTCTATTTCTTTTGTGTTGTGTTTCAGTTGCTGGAACTTGGAGTTTAGAATCAAACAATTACTTCTGTGTTATTTTGGTTCTTTTCTACTTTAAAGCAGTATGTGCATATCATCAGTATTCTATTTGATTTGATGCTTTTTCTAGATTGCTGTTCTCATTCTGTATTTTAGCAGTTGAACAGCTTAGCTTCCCTTTTAAAAGATTGAGTTTTTTTTTTAGTTTCAGAAACTACATTCAGTATTCTAAAATTAGTCCTTTCTGATAGTGTTGTGGTCATTGCATTTGCATGTTTTAAAAAAATGTGGTTTTGCAGGAATAATGGAATTAAAAGGAAGGCTTGCCTATTAGACTGGTCGTCTCTACTGTAAAATCTCTGTGTGAACTTTGAACAGTATAACTCTTATCATTACCATAAAGATGGTGTTGACTTAAAAGCATTGCTGATTTTTTTTTTTATGCCCATGTCACATTTTTAAAGTAATATATTTGCAGTTGTTATTTGATACTACTGAATGATAGCCTGGCCATAATACGCAAGTCTGTTTTTCCCCGCTGATAGTGATAAAAAAGCATTGGAAGCGGGATAAGCTGTAAGAGGCAAATAGGTACATTGTAGCATAGCAGCCATCTGGGCAGCAAGTGTGGCTAACTGTGCTAGCAAACAAAAAAAAAATTCCTTTGTTTGTTTTATATCTTTCTTTAAAGTATTTCAGCATGTATCTCAGTTATGTGCAAGATGCACTGGTCTGGTTGACACTTCATAAATACCTAAATTCATTTCCCAACTTTTTTCATTAAATGGAGATAATATCCTTTGTGATACTTTGCATAAAATACTAGGAATAAAGTATGCAGAAGACTGCAAAGATGAGCTCTGTCTTTCTATATCAATACCACAAAGTACTCCATCTTCATTTGCATGGTTACTGTGCCTCCTGGGAATCAAGAAGTGGTAGTGTATGACTGTATGGCTCAATTTTGTTAGTGTTGATTTTTTTTTTAAAACTCCATTAGATAAACTTAATTTTGTAGTTGATATTAAGAACTTAACTGTGTTACTTTGGGAGAGTGAGTTCCGCTTCTGCCTGTGTCCTGCTGTTTGGGTTTTTGGTTTGTTGTTCTGTGGGGGTTTTTTTTAGTGTTTAAAGTCCAGTGTAGTTTGAAAAACAACCCCGAAATAAATTATGGATTCTGAACATTGAAATCTAAGTTCCTTTTCTGTTATCTTATCCTTTCATTAGAAGCTTGAAAACCTGAGAGTTTACTGACCTTTGAAATTAAAATAGGTTCAAGCCTCCATAGATTAATTATGATGATCATTATCAGTGTGTTATATTTGTTTCCAGGCTAGATCTGGCAGTATCGAAATGTGCTAGAGGAGGCAGGCGTGTTCCCAGGGCCGTTGGTCCAGAGGGTCCAAGAGCACGTGTAGAGGATGGCCACGTGATAAGATGCTTTAGCGAGAACGAAGATGCACGTTCAGGGAAATAAGCTTGCACTTGGTTTTGGTTGTCAGGAGAAGCCAGCAGAGGATGGCATGCAAAGAGGAGAAGTATGCTGTATAATATACTGTACAAAGGACATACAGTATTTGTAGCACTTCAAGATTTATACACACTGCTAAATAGATTTACGGAGATTAAAGTGTTCATTGTCCTTGTGTTGGTTATAGAAGTCTTATGAAGAAATTTGGGAGAAATTTAGACAAGGAAGTTAAAGACTGAAGATTGGTGAAGGTGCATTAGAGGAAAGGGAAAACGTGGAAGAAATGAAGGGCAGGAGCATCCTCAGAATGCAGAGACAGCACCTTAGTTTTGGGTGGCCCAGATGAATTAGTGGAGTTACTTGGGAGTCGTAGAGGAAAGAAACATTACCTGGCAACAGATTAGTCTCTGGAGTAGAAGACAACACGCTGCTTTGTACCATATTGTGGTACAAAGAGCAAAGTGTATGTGTGTGGCCTGGGGAGGTACAGTGGGGTGTAGTTGGGCTGAAGTGGCAAGAAACGTTGTGTTCTCTCCAGTGGCAGAACCAAAGGAGTGGGAAGCGTTTGGAGAGGGAAAACAGGATTTAATTGTGTCTGCATTGAGTTCAGTTTGAGGGAGAGGAATGTATTTATCTGACATGGATATCTGCTTATTCTTCTATTTTCATAATGTACATGTCGCCAGCCAGCCTCTGTGAAAATGTGAGGAAAACTGAAGCCAAGTCTACTGGTGCAGTCTGAATTATGCCTGAATAAACCTCAGCCTGAAATAGGAAAACATTAAGTTCTCCTTCGTTCTTATGCGTTAATTAATGCAAAATGCAAAATATTCCAGTAACACAAATGGTTTTAATCTGAAAAAATAGTTCTAGAACTTAAAGAGAACATAAAAGTTTATTTATCTGAAGTGCAGCTTTTATTTATAGTTATTTAGAAAAGTTAATATATTATTTGAGATCTGAATTGATTTTACATCAGTTTATGGTTTTTATTAGCTTATTTGACACAAAGCCCCACAATGCAGCAACTTTGACATAGCTTTTCATTTGCCTTGCTTATATTACTTGTCAGCATTACTGTTTTAAAGGGAAGATGGCTTACTAGCTATTAGCTGAATTTGGGAGGTGTTTCATCCTTTTGATGAGCTACTTGTGAAGACAGGCTGAGAGAGTTGGGCTTGTTCAGCCTGGAGAAGAGAAGGCTCCAGGGAGACCTTAGAGCCCCTTCCAGTATGTAAAGGGGCCTACAAGGAAGCTGGAGGGGGGAGTATTTACAAGGGCTTGGAGTGATAGGACAAGGGGTAATGGCTTTAAGCCGAAGGAGGGGAGATTTAGATTAAATATTAGGAGGAAATTCTTTACTGTGAGGGTGGTGAGGCACTGGAACAGGTTGCCCTGAGCAGTTGTGGATGCCCCCTCCCTGGAAGTGTTCAAGGCCAGGTTGGATGGGGCTTTGGGCAACCTGGTCTAGTGAAGGGTGTCCCTGCCCCTGGCAGGGGGGTTGGAACTGGATGGTCTTTGAGGTCCCTTCCAACCCAAACCATTCTATGATTGTTCTCTTTATAAAATGTGTCTATATTATCAGTGTCAGAAGTAAAGGTATAATGCAAAATATACATCTGAAGGAGACAGTGATTCTTAAATCCTAAGTTTGATGGAACCGGTTGTCCTGCTCCCAAGGGCTGAGCAATGCTGAGTGTTTCCAGGGACATCTGACTTGAGCTGGCACTGCCAGTGCTCGGGGCATTTCAGACTCTGGTTCTTAATTTGTTTCTTGGAATAGTAACAGTCCTCAGTTGTTTCTCTTTAATGTTTCGAACAGCTTTTCCACCCCTACATATGTTTGAATGGAAACAAAGGGCTCTTTAGCTGGTCCTGCCGTTCGAGAGAGGGGACTTGGGAGGAGCGGGGCAGGGTGTTCGAGTGACTTATGGGCTCGGCTGTAACCCTGGGCTGCCCCGGGGTCACTCGGGAACAATGAGAGCCTGGCCAGGATTTTCCAGGTGGGATATCAGTTTGTTTTAATCATGGAACATTTCATGCTATTTGTAATCCTTTTTAGTGTACACAACTGTTAGAAAAACTGTACAACTGTCCACTATTTTTTGGTAATATTTTCTAATGCTACCACCTGGGGTTTTTTTACAGCAACATTTTACATGGTAAATGTCTTTTATCCCCGCCCTCCCACCTTTTTATTTATTTATTCTTTTCCTTTGAAGCTCTCTGGAAAATGCTCCCTTAGTTGTAAACCAAATCCTGTCTTGTTAGAACTTAGTAAATAAAACCTTTTCCACATGAGAAGAGTCCTCGCAGAGTTCCCTCACCAGCTATCTTGTGTAAACATCCCTCTGTTTGCCTCTGGAGGTAAATTCAGGGCAGGTTTTTCTCCCCCACTAGTAAAGCTGATCAGTCTCAATGCCGGGGCAGGGGGGACTCGCCGAGCCCTTCCCACCACCCAGGGCTGGGGCAGCCTCCTGAGCTCGGGCTTGCCCGTGTTATTCGGGTGGGCTTCAGCAGCTTTGTGTGTAGTCAGAGGAAAGAGCCTGGGGTAGGCCCAAGGCGGCCAAGTGAGGCCCCTCTTCTGAGTTGTTTGCAGAAGAACCTTTCTGCAAAATGTCTAAGAAAAATAACCTCTTAAATTTCAGTGTTGGGAGCAGAAGGCTGACAGGAGAAGGTTTGGTGCCTTAGTGTCTTTGATGTGTAAACTAGCACTGGGTGGGAAAGCTAAGGCGCTTTTCTCCTCCCCTGCTTCCTCTGCCCCGTGAACCTCCCTTTTGTTTGAAGGAAGATCACGAAGGCATTGCAGGATCGCAGCAGGCGAGAAGGATTTGGGGGAAAAAAAAAAAAAGGGCATCTCCTTGCTGAATGGGGCAGCACTTTGTTATTTCCTATTTGTCTGCAGTACTTGCACTTCATTGCCAAGCTATTTGAATGCCTCCTGGTTTAATGTGTTTATTTTCATGTCACAGAAAGGGAAGTTGTGAGTATTTATCTTCATTTCCAGGTGCAGAACTGAGGCTAAGTGACACGTTCAAAGTTACCCAGAAAATCTGTGATGGAGTAAGGAACTGGTCTCTTTAATCCTAGATCAGGCATCAGCTACTGAGCCTTTCTGCCTTGTTGGGCTTTGCAAGAGAAGTTCAGCTAATTTCCTTTCGAGCATTAGCAGCCTCTGTCGGCTTCCATACTGTCTTGGGAAGCTTTGTATAACCTCGCCATGAGCGCCTTTGATGGATACGTTCTTTGTTTCCCTACTAACACTTCGAGGTCTATCTTTGCAAGCAAAAGGGCAAGACTTCCTTTTTTATTAGAAATGAAAAATTAGATCTCTAGCAATCTTTTGACCTCTACTAAAACTTCCTGGAGCCAGCAGGCCCTGGTGTTCCCAATTAAAAAGTTAACTTTTGAAATTAGGCTTTAATCAACAAAACTTTAGAGCTTTGGTTAGGGAAGTTAATAAAACCACTTTCTATTTCGCTTTGGTTAAGGACTTTCTTTTTAGTTACTGACCTTTTACTTCTGATTAAATACAATTGCATTCAAAATGTGTTTTGTTCAAGTGTTGAGCATGATAAGGACATAACAGATTAAAAATGGATTTTAAATTGCACAGTTAAAAATACATATAATATTTACAAAAGCAAATTATTTCATTTCACTAGATTTTTTTATTTTTTTGTGTCTGTGTGGTCAAGGACACCAAGATCTTTGTAGAAAGTTGAATAGAATATTTTCAGTTGGAAGGGACCTACAGTGATCACCTAGTCCAACTGCCTCACCACTTCAGGGCTGACCCAAAGTTAAAGCCTGTTATTAAGGGCGTTGTCCAAATGCCTCCTGAGGCATCGACCACCTCTCAAGGAAGGAAGCCTGTTCCCGTGTTTGACCACCCTCTCGGTAAAGAAATGCTTCTTAATAAAGCATTTGCTTGAACTTGAAGTCTTAGAAAAGCCTTGTCCGCTTCATTTCAAAATGAAGTTTTAAAATTGGCAGGCTTTCAGTGGATGGATTTTAGCCGGGAGAGTTTCAATCTCTTAATGAAAAATTGCCACCTTAAATAGGGTGCGGCTCATGTTGCCCCATGTTATTTGCATCTATTTCCAAATAGTTTATGTGTTTGGTAATGCTGGGCTTGTGTGATCATTCCTATTTGGTACCACAGGAGAAAATGCTGGAGATGTAGGGAAGAGGGCAGCCAGGGGCAGCAACAGAAATTTAATTTCTGCACCTTAATTTCTTCCCAGCCAGCGTTGGGGCTGCTGAATTTCAACAGCAGGGCTCGTGACCTGAAGCCAGCATATCCAGTCTCCTTTTCCATGGAGTGAAGGAGAATCATATGCTTTTTCACTTGCAGTACTGTCTCGCACTTTGTTGCCGTATAGAGAGAGATGTATAAAGGAAGTACGTTGCAGAAAAAATGAGGTGTTTCATGTTTCCCATTGGTGGGAATGTAAACTTTTCCTCTCCGTGTGCTCGTTGCCGTTGCGTGGCTCCGTTCTCTTCCCCGCTGCATCCCTTCGCTGCTAGGGCTACTCCTGGCTGCTGCCTGGTGCTCGTGGACGGGCAGGAGGAGTTGGGGCTGTGTCACTTGCTGGTATCTTGCCTGGCCTCCAGCTGTACTGCAGAAGAGCCCGTGTTTCCCTAGGTCCTGTGTCGTGTCTGTCAGTCCCTTATGGATGTCTTTGTAGTATCTGAAGTGACGCTGGGTATTTGAATTGTTCCACTTGTATCTGGGGGATTTGCAGTGAGAATTCCCTCTTGAAGAAAATAACCTGAAGGCTTTCAGACTGGTTGTACGGCCCTGCACCTGGGGGATAGGGCTGGGGAGATGGTTAGTGGCCCTCAAGTTCTCCTCTTGTCCCTTGGCAGGGGGTAAGCCATGAACTTACTTGTGCATGACTCAGATGTGGCAGGAAACCGGTGAGTGTGATTGCTGACGAGCATTATCCTTCAGGGTGCCCTGCTGCTGAAAGTCATCGAAGCTTTCCACAGGGAGACCATAATTTTAATGTGGAGATTCTGTACTTGGGTGATTTTTTTTATTTTTTATTTTTTGTTCCTTTAAGATTCTGAAAATATAAAAGGGGAAGGGAACTTTACATTGTGGTGTATGTCAACTCAACATCTTACTGTTTAAATCCTTGTGCTAAATGCCTATTATGGATGCTGCAGGGAGGGAGGGGAAAAGCTGCTGTAAGTGCAGCAGTGATAATTGACCCACTTAAGAGAGCTGCTCTAATTTTGCATGTTACAGCATCCTGGAAATTCAGATAAGAATGTTGATCTCTCTAGCTAATAGGATTTCTAAATATATCATCCAAAAGAAGCAGGAGGACTGTAATTTTGTGTGTGTGTGTGTGCTCAGGCTGATGTTTTGTTTAAGAATTGCACACTCTGAAAATCTGCTTTTCTGTTAATTTGTTACTAACTCAGGATAAAATAATATATGACCTCTGGTGCTGGCAAGGGGAGACCTGATCCTGCCCCATTGAATTCGCTGGCGAAATTCTCACCAGCTTTTGTGTAGAGAAGTGAGCAAGTTTTTTCCTCTCAGGATGTTGGTACCCAGCAGGTGGCTCAAATTGTCAACTTTTCCATAATGCAGCATTAAACAAAGTATCTGCAGAGATGGAGAGGGGGAGAGGGTCACAAGATGGCCTATCAAGATTACAGATTTTGGCTGGTTTTGATAGCTTTGTTGTTTGTTTTCCTCATTTAAGGGAAATTTTGAACAGTAAAGGTCAAAATAATCCTCATCTGAAATTTGACTGCAGAGATACTTTATTGCTTTACAGAGCAGAGTGTTTCAAATCTCTCTCCGGGCAGTTATTTCTCAGATCGTATCGGTGGGTATGACTGCTGAAAACTATGGTGTTTGTGCTCAGTAGAGCTGTTGCACCTAGATTGTTTTAATTGTGGAGGTCCTTCACCCTTGCCGATCATACCTCTCTGTGTTTGGACAAAACCAGTCACCACGGCCCCCCTTTGAAAGGAAGGGGCAGGCTTTACTCTGTAGGCTTCTGTATTAGGTCCACTGGAGCCCTCGTCACTGTGGGCTTGAATCCCTTTATGGCAGGTAGAAGAAGCATTTATTGTTTGGCAGTCCTGTGCTCTGACAGCATTTCGGCCTTGTGTAACGCAGAAATACTTACAGCAGAAGCGTCTGAGCCAGATTGTTAATGCACATAATAGTGGTCTGTTACTTGCATGCATAAAAATAATAATTAATAAAATTAATTGCGTGGTTTGTCCTCTTAGTAATTAGGTTCCAGTTTGGGGTTTCTGAACTGGTGAGACGTTCTCGTGGTAAAGGTGAAACAAGGAAAGAAACAGAAGCCAGGAACAGCAAAGCTACAAAGGCATCGGTAATACCAGGATAAAAACACGAGGGGCAGCCCTCGCTTTCCAGCAGCCCTGAGAGGGTGTGATGCTTTGAAACATGGTGGCAGAGACACGGGAACTAATGAGGGGAGTGAAGGCAGGACGAGTTCTGGGTGATGGATGAGGGCAAGGAAATGTGATGGCAGAGAGACCTCCTTCCAGTGAAATAAATACAAAGGAGGGACGATAAGGAAGGGGATCACACCTCTGATGTCTTTGACCTTCAGCGATCCTTACATGCTTTTGAAAATAAATATTTAACAATCTTCTTAAAGCTTGTTTAAAAGAGGAAATGATTAGGTTGGCTGGCTGCTTAATTCAGAAGTTTATCTCGGCATCTGAATTTTGGTGCTTATGTCAGCAAAACCAGCATTATAACTGGGTGGTGTTTTAACATGATGGGAGCTAATGTGTTGCAAGCACCGGCTAAATAAAACCCAGTGTGGTACAGCCGGTCATTGTGTAGCACATTCTTGCTTTTGTCAGAGGATATGCTGGATGTGGTGTGGGATGTGGAGGAGACGCTTCCCCTTCCTTCCCTGCATGCCCACCCCCCTTAAGAAAGAAAAAAAAAAAAAGCGCATTACCTGATGCTTTGTTTAAATAAATCCTGGTAGCAAACATGATCAAGTACGGTCGATGTTTTTGATCCGATCACTAAAAAATATTCCTGGTTGTAGCCATCACTAATGTTTTCTGAATTTTAATACTTTAGAAGCCAATTAGAAAATTAAATGCTTTCCTTCATTAAAATAATTTTGAAGATTGTGTATTTGCATTTTAATGCAGTAAGAATGATGTCTTAGAAGAGAAATTCACATTATTAAATAGTTTAATTAAGATCAATAATGCAAAATAGGGTGAATAAAAGCCAGTGCATTGAGACCTATAAGCACTTCTGTGCATGCTATCTGCAAATATTATTTTAGCTTGAGGTCTTCTAAAACTGTGTTTACTTTCATCATATTCTTAAGCCTTACACAGCTTTTTTTGTCTTCACTTTTTGATGTTTTAAGAACAAAGTGAAGGTATATGAGAGAAACAATATTACCTTTCAAATTTGTTTTGGAAAAACAGGATTCACTCTCATACCTGGCCTGTCCTCATATCTGAAAGTGGTCTTGATAATGATTTCTTACATCCTAATAAAGTATAAGTCTTTTAAAAATTGGTAAAAGTACTTGTCAAGAGCTGTCTTCTTTCTTCGGATGTTTGTCACTAGGATTTTGTTTGCATGACATAGTCTTCATATACAAACTTCATACTGGAAATGCTTCTCAATGAAAGATTTTCAGGATTTTGTAATCTCATGCCAAGTAAAATCGTGAGCTGAGCCTTTCCTAACCTTTTCACTGTTAGCCTGCCTTTACGGCAAGTCTGTGTCCGTCCTTGAAGGCAAAAGAAAATGTCTTTTAAGTTTAACTGCCACACTGGCTCAGAATTGTTGTAAGTATGAATGATGTAATACTCGATCACGTGGTGGTATGTCTGCTATTTTCCCCCCTTTGAGAGAGAGAATAATCTTTCCATCTTATCCCATTTCAGCAGTTTGGGAAAATAGCCTTAAATGAGACCCCAACCAACCAAAATCTTGATTTCTTCCAGAGCTCTGCTTTTGAAGCCAAATGTTCCCTATGCCTTCTTTATTTTGACTTGCTAATTGGAAATAAGATGTTGAAGATAACATGTGCTTTGAAGCCTGTGTATTTTGTATTTTATTTAGATTTAATCCTTTAAACATTTGACAATAAAATATAAATTGTGGAGCTCTCATCTTTAGACCAGCTGTAAGTGAATCATTTAAGTTTTCAACATCCTTCCAGTTTGGGAGAAACACAGTAGTCTCAGTGATGTTTTGACTGCATGTGTTGGTAAAGTGCTATGAAATTTGCTAATCAGTATTTTTAAATGGAGATATATAACTGTTTGTTCGATGAAGGAGCAGCTTGTCTGCCAAAAGTAAAGTCTTAGCTTATGCCTCGACAGGGAGTAGAAATCAAAGTCCTCTTCAGATTCCTTTTGTATTGGTAAGCAGGGAGGAAGGGTGAATAGTATATTTTATGTTATGTTATATGAACTACTCATGATGGAACGCAAATTTTGAAAGAGGGGAAATATATAGCCTGAAAAAAAAAATCCTTTGTGTGGACAAAAAAATTGTGTCTAACTTAATATGCTATAATCTTTTTAATGTAAAGAGAAAATTGTGCAGTAAAAATATGTATTCAGCAACATGACAGGTACTACTGAAATGTGAAAGTCTTTTATTACTTAAAAACCAGAACTCCAAACATTGCCTCTGTCTTATTGTCAGGAGAACTTCTCACCTTATCTGTTTAACAGTATCTTTCCTTCTATAATTGGTCCTTTTAACTTTTATTGTGCTTGTAGAGAGCCTTTTGGCCTTGCAGTTTCCAAGGGGAAACAAAACTGTTACTGTTGTTTCAGGTACTGGAATGTGTGGCACAGTTCTAGGACAATCAAAGGGCTGGTGTTTCCAGTTGGACTGCAGAAAATTGAGAGTTACCTGAACTTGCTAGTTTCTGAGAAAGTAGCACAGTGTCCTTGCTATGCAAGGATTTTGTCCCCCTTCTAGCTAACTCACATTAAAAATACACTTACCCCCGCCCCAATGAAACTGTGGCTTCAGAGTAATGAAGTTCTGCCTATTTGGCGCCGCAGGCTGTGAGATTATAGGTGCTTTTCTGTGACTTTTCCTGTTGGGCGAGAGAGCTGGGCTGTCTGAATTGAGAATATTTCTTTTGAAATTTGCTGTTGAAATCATCAGTGGACCATCCCTGACCTCCAGGGAAATGAGGAAAGAAATGTACAATAATTGTAAGTCATTACTGAAGAAGTCTTCTTTTAAAGAAACATCTGGAGGCTTCAGCTGCTGCGTCTCAGTTGGTACCTGAAATCAGAGAACGCTCTATTCTGTACTTCTCTGCAGTTGAAAGTTTGGTTTTCCCACATGAGTGCTGTTACCTTCTGCAGAACTTAAGTTTAATTTTCTTTTCTATATGAAAATTTCTGGTCCTTAAAGGATCAGTCTTCTAGAGAATGCAACAGATGGACTGCATCTGTGCTGCTGTCTCTGAGGGACTCCCAAATCACTGCATTCTTGTCACATCTGGAGGACCCAGTTCATTGCCAATAATTATTTCCAGCATATATTCAGATTATAGTTTTTCAGTTAAAAAATATTTTTGTAAGTGTTTAGTTTAATATCTATTATCTTCTACCTAGATTCTACTAAGCTCTTGCTGTGGCACGGGAAAGCAACTTAAGTATTGGTTGCTACTGTACTCATTCCTCAGTCTTTGGACTGGTGGCTTCAGTGTCTCAGCTGTTTCTCACAGTCATTCAGTGAAACAAGAGCATGCTCCAGTCCTTGGTTTTTGCTGATAAGCTTGGGAGCCCTCCCAGCAGAGCTGTAAACTGGTCACTTTCCTCCTGTTGAAACTGGAGAAGTTAGGAGTACAACTGTGAGCCAAGAACATTGGCTGAGAGGTAGTATCCAGAACATGAGGACAGCATCAAAAAGAGAAGCTAAAAAAAAAAAAAAAAAAAAAAAAAAAAAGAGTAGCTTGACATAAGTGTTTCATCAGAACAGTCCTTCCTTCCTACTGCCAGGTTCTAGGATGGGAAGAAAGAGAATACAGAGCATTTTCCACCAGCTCTCCAGCAGTCAGAGAAGGTGTGGTACATACACTGTCCACACAAACATTTCCATGTATCTGAAGGTGATGAAATACGGAGGAGACAATCCAGAAAGACTGTGTTATGTGGGATTGTAGGATAATTTAGATTGGAAGGGGCCTCTGGAAGTCATCTCTCCAATTTCCCACTCACGCCCTCAGTAGATTGCTGAAGCGCTGCTCTGGTTGAGCATTAGTTGTCTCTAGCAGTGGCCATGTCATATTCTCTCTGGGCACCCTATTGCAGTGTTTTACTACCTTTGTGGCAAAGATTTTTTTTTTTTTCCTAGTATCTAATCAGATTTTCTCTTGCTGCAACTTGCATCTGTTGTCTTTAATTCTATGTGTGTCTGAGAAGAATTCGGCTCCATATTCTGTAATACCCCCCTCACTAGGTAGTTAAGACAGCATTAGATCTCCCCTAAAACCTTCTCTTCCCTGGGCTGAGCAAGCCCAGCTCTCTCAGCTTTTCCCCGTATATCACATGCCCCTCAGCCATCTCAGTGGCCCTCCACTGTAGTCGCTCGAGTACTGGAGTTGTACTTGAGAACCTAGACCTGACCGTGGCTCTCCAGATACAGCCTCATAAGTACTGAAGAGAGGGGAATAACCACTTCCCTCAACTGCTGGCTGCACTTTTGGTAATACAACTCAGTATGTGTTTGACCTTTCTTGATGCAAGAGCATGCTGCTGACTCCAGCTGAACTTGTCCATGGTGACCTCCAGCTCCTTTTGTGCAAGCTGTTCCTTAGCTGGTCAGTCCCAGCCCGTACTGTAGCAAGGGGTTATTCTGTCTCGGGCGCCAGACTTTTCAAGAAGTTCAAAGACAGATGCAGCTCCTGTCAGCCCGGTTCTCCAACTTGCCAAGATCCCTCTGAATGGCTGCCCCACCTTCTGATGTACTGACTGCTCCCCCAGCTTGGTGTCACCTGCATACTTGCCTAGGGTGCCTTCTGCCTTGCTCTCTCATTGTTAATGGAGACAGCGTTGCCTCCGGGGATCCCTGTAGTACCCGTCTGCTAGTTGGACTTTGTACTATTAATCACAGCCCTTCAAACTTGGCAGTCTGGCCAATTTTATGCTTACCTTCTAGGCCAGCTAGCCAAACCATGATGTCCCAACAATTTGGCTTTAAGAACACCATGGCAGGCCATGTCTTCAGCTATGCTGAAGTCAAGGTAAGCAGCACCCACCGCAGGGCCAGTTTCTCCTGGGCCTGTGGTGGTTAGGGTGCCATGTCAAACGGATGGGTAGGTGACACTTCACTCAGGGGTGCAGCTGAACTGTCTTCCCCCTCAGCAGTTTAAGTGTTTGGCTAGTGCTCTGTATGGAGAATTTCTCTTTGCTGAGAGTCCAGAGCGATCTGTCTTCTGATGGGCAACACAATGACAGGTGCTCATTGATTTTTATTTTTTATAATTATTATTTTTTTAGGCCTGGCGACCAAAGCCTGTTCCTGACTTGCAGAGACCCCCAATTTGCTTCTGTAAGAGGAGTTAAAAGCCGAGAAGGTAGTCAGGCCAAACCTTGCCTGTTCTCCTTTTGAAGTTGTTGTTGCTGTGCAATCTGAAACACGAGAATTGTGGGGCCAGGAGAAGAGCAAACAAGTGGAAGCTTTTGTAGGGGAATGGCCAGGCTTTGAGAGGGTGTATACCTAGTTCAGCTTCTTTCTCTCAGGTTATTTCTGTGTGTTTATTTTTTTACTAATATATTTATTATATATGAATATAATGACCTAATATGTAAGCAGTTCTGGCAGCAGGACTGTAACTCCAGTTTGCTCCCTCCTAGCTGAGTGTCCTGGTGATGGAGGTGTAGAATTTATAGCATTTTATGGAGAAGGTCAGTATTGCAATCCCCATCTTCTGGTTGGAGAAACTGAGGCGTGGAAGGGAAACAAAATGACTTGCTCATTGGGGCAGTACTAGGGTGTAGATATGTTTGTGTCCCATGTGCATCTATACTTCATACAGTAGTATGCTGCTTCCCACAATGTAGGGGTCCTGATCTGCATATTATTCTCCTATTAGATTTTGCTAAGGCCCCGGAATATGCTTTTCCAAGTATATTGGCTAAAACACTTGGAATTTTATAGCTAAAATTGTGAAGAGGAGCAAGTTCTGCAGGCTCACTGGCTCTGCTGTAGTATTGAACTTGTTATCAGAATCCTAGGCTGAATTTGTAAGTCTCAGCAGTGGGGAAAAAAAGTTATCATTTTTCTTGAAAGCTTTGCAAATATGACACAATCAGTGAGCAGCTGTAAACACGAGACTCACAATAGCATTCTCGGTTGTTGTTTGGAGCAGAGCTGTATGTTAGGAGCTTGCCATCAGCACGCTGTAGAATGTTATTTGAAATTACACTGCTTGGTTACAATAAAACTACTGCAAGACGGTGTGAAAGGAGTCTAAGGAGATCTTTCCCAGCATATCACTGGCAGTTTTTATTTTCCCAGAGGCAGATGATATGTACATCATTACTGATTTATTTTTTTCTCTCTTGTGAAGGATTCCAGCAGCAGAGATAAGTTTACAGTTTCTTTAAAAACTGATAATGAAAGAGCAGTCTCTGTGCTGTGAGAGAGAGAAGAGATAAGTGCTTGCCATTGCTACGGCATTCAAAAGAAGATAATACAGGGATAAAAGTTTAAAATGACACTTCAGGAAAATATTCCTCATTTTCCATCTTGATTAAAACCATTTAATGAAGGTTGTTAAGTTCTAAGAACGTGATAAATGCCATTTGCAAGTAAATTAACTTTAGTGTGTTCACTAACTGATGCTGTGCAACGTTGTCTTGCGATGCTTTGGGAGTTCCTACTTAAGTGAAGTAAATATTGACAGTAATGCCAACAGAATTGCAGTATCTGTGACAAGTAGAGAATTGCAGCAGATTGCTTACTGAAGACCTGAGTTTTCAGCAGGATATGGGTATGTGTATTCTGGGCCCCTTCCTACCCTCCTCTCCCCCCACACGCCTCACCCCAGTCAAGGATTTTCCCTATGCTGATTAAGCATCCCTTCATGAAGATGAATAACCAGCAAACAAGGAACTGACACTCACTTTATTTGTTTCAACACTGAGAATTGATATGTGTAGTTACAAATTGATTTTAGAGCAAATTGGTGCAAAATCGAATTAAATATTAAACTGAACAAAGGATTTTGAAGTTGTTATAGGAGCTTCTTAGCTAGGTGTTTTGGATAATAGAGGCATGAAAATTAGGACTGAATCTGTGATATGGAGGGACTGAATCTGTGATATGCATCGCATCCCTTTATTATAAGGAGCTCAGGATGTCACGTAGCTCATGAGCCCTTTTTGCATGTTTTGGACCGGAGGACAATTCTATGTTGATTTGCATATCATAAACCCACTAGTTAGATCAGGATGTTGCTTTAAGACAGAATGTAGCTTGGGTCATTCAAAGGCAGGGAGAGGGTCTGAAAAATAATTGTTGACCATAAAGTTAGTTACCTACTGGAAGATTATAGCTAAAATACATTTGAAAGCCTGTTTCTCTGACTCTTTGGAGAGACTTGGGATCCCCAGCGTCAAAATGTGTATTATAATAGTAAGATAATCAGATTTCAGAGCATTTTACCAAGGAAGGGGAAACTGTTGTCTTCATTATAAAAACCTGATAAAGAAGGATGAAATGTTTGGGTTTTTTTTTGCGGGGCAGTGGCAAAAATGGAAACTGAAACCCAGTGTCCTGAGGCACAGCCTGGAGTCCCGCTGGGTTCTCACTTTCTTGGGAAAAACTGATTCCCAAAGGGAAGCATTTACTTCCCACCCTTTTGTGTAGATAAAGTAAAAAGTATATTAAATGCCTGTGACTGTATTTTCCCTGCTCAATAAATCATCTCAAACATTTACTGTCATAATTGAACTATCTGAAAAGTTAGTTGCCTTAAAATCTCAGATATATTGCCTGTCTTCCATGCCATGTAAACTCCTCCCTCCACCTGCTGTAATTGTTCAAGGACCAAATTTAATCTTTTTCTAGGGGCAACTTTCAAGATATAATTTGTTTTAAATTTAAAATCCAGTATATTATGTCATTGAAGGGGAATGTGTCATGTTGACAATTGTATCCATTTCACTTGTCTCTAGCCCTGAAAGGTATTTAAAATTGATACTGGCTATTTTTAAAGTTAGAAAAGCTATTGCAGTTCTTGTTCTTTTTTTCAGTTCTCTTGAGCCCCGTTCAGTTGGGCTCTCAGGAAGTGAAGGTATCTTCTCAGCCTGCTGGTGGCAGCTTAAGGTAATCTCTCCTTTGTGCATCGCTTTGCGGTAGGAGTGAAGCCATGGTTACGTATTGTGTCTTGTCCACAGGTTGGTACATTCAAACGTGCTAACTCAGTTGCTTCTGTCTGTTACCGTATCCCAAGATACCTGGATAACTGTCCAAGGAGGTAATGTGAGTTTTCTACTCCCATACTGCTAAATAAACCTCCCTTGAACACTCAAAGCATAGCCTGTGCAAGAGGCATTATTCTATATTTGGTACAATGCTTTATTAAAACTCATTTGGGATAAGCTGCTATTTATGAACCATAAGGCAAGCCCAGTCTAGAAAATGTAACTCTCTAATAAAAATCAACTTCTGTATACTTCTGTGCTGTTATGACTTATGTAGGCTTCTGCTATGGTGAATATGTAGAAATCTTTTTTATATTTAGTGTAGGCATTTCTTAAAGCAAAGGCACGGGTTGAGGATTTTTCAGCCCACCGATGCGACGCATCAGTTTAGCTCCATGTTTTCCTATTTATTTTATTGAAAATGACTAAACCAGACTGCTTTGAGGAGTTTAGCCAGCGTAAAAGCAGCGCGTTGCCCTGACTTCCAAGCACTGCTTCCTGCCCGCTTTCTGAATACCAGGACTGCCTTTGGTGCGTGGCAGTAAGAATCCAGTTCAAGTAACAAAAGAGGTTTCTACAGGTATGTGCCTACCAGAATCTGATATGGAAGGGTTTATTCCATCATTGTGTTACATGACATATGCTGATGGGATTCTCTTAAAGGCCTCTGAGAATGGGAAATTTAACACATCCGATTGTTGTGCTTCCCACCAAAGGCCATTAAGGAGTCAGCAGCCTCAGGATGGCAGGGGGACAATTCAATTTTTTTAAGCTATACTTTTTCTTAAAACAAAAACCCTAGCATCAGAAATTTTCTGCTAAATGAGTGGCGCTGTTTTGACGTGTAAGATACTATTTAATGCCTCTGCATGGATAAATCAAGGTAAATGGTAGTGGCAGGAAAGTAGTGTCTGAGGTTCTGTGCAAACTCTGCTACATCCCAGTGCTGGGTACAGCAGCTGCTGCACTCCCATCTCAGCAAAGGTCTGCGGAGATAATTCTCTGAGGGGCACTTAATACCAGTGCATCAGACTCCGTATGAGCATGAAAGCAAAGATGTAATGCTTGGCTTCTAGCATGGAAAATGTAAAACATTCTGTGTCTACAGAATTTGGTTTTGTTCTGGTTTAATTGAGCACTGTAATGCTACTTTTTGAAAAGTATAGCTGGGTGTTTACTGTGGGCAAACCAGAGCAGTACTACGATGAACCTTCACACAGGAACTGTGTATGTACTTAAAACAAGGAAGGTCTTACCAGTTTTATAAGATTTTGCTTTGCTATAAAGCAGTTATTCTGCAGGCTTTTGCTCCTTATTTGTTTTAAGGTTTCTCTTTCAGATAAGGTAGGCCTTTGTATTTTGGAGCAGGCTGGGGAGAACTCTGCAAACACTGTTATTTTAAAGAGAAATTTGAGAAGGTGGGATGGGTGACTGAGAGATTGTCTCAGGCTCTGGTTCTGATGAATGCTTTAAGCCAGCGTGAGCTGGCGTGGCTTCAGAAAGAAGTCCTCTAGCTTTGCCCTTGCCTGCTCCGTCCTCCCCCAGTCTGTCCCCTGCCTTCTATCAGCCCAGGTGTTTGTCCAGTTGCTGTGAACTGGGGAGTTAATCCAGTTTTGTTGTTTGTTTGTTTGTTTGTTTGTTTTTAAAGGGGGAGGAGGGGAGAGAAAAGAAAAAAGTATTTATTTCAGACAGTTGCCTAGGCTGGTGTTTGCTGCATTGCTGCACAAATAGCAGCCCAGGGGAGGGGGTGGTGATGGGCCAGAATGCCCCACTTTGGGGCAGGCTGAGATTATTCTGTTCATTCACGTTGGTGTAAAGTGCCAGGCAAACCATAGCTCTAATAGATTGGGCTTTTTTTTTTCCTTTCTTCTTTTTTTGTATCTTGCCAAATGCTTCCATTTGGAGTCTTCCGAACAGCAGAGTGTCAGGCTTATGACCGTGCTGGTTTTCCTTTGCTGCCTCTGAGCGGGCAGGGATTTTTCTCTGCTTCTAGTTTCTGGCACTCCTCTGTCTCTGCCAGCTGCTTCACACTTCCAAACGTGTGTTGCTGCTGTGCTGAATATCTGATTGTCATCTCAGAATAGTAGTTCTTCCAAATCTTCACCTCTGAATTTTGTGAAACTTTTCTTTCACTGTTGGTACAAGAGTCATAACCTTTACAGACTTTGTGTACAGGGAAAAGAGAGAGAACTGAACTCCTTTACTAAATCTTTACTATTGGTGTCCTCCTTCCCAGCTGCTTTTTCTTATGCCCACTTTTTATCAAATGGACATTCTGTGCAGTTTTTTTGACTGTGCAATTTCATACCTGCTTATGTGTTTGAACTCTTTTCAGACAGAGGATGTTTTCTGCAGTGATTTTACTGTTTACTCATGTTTCTTTTTCCCTTGCAGCTTGAGCTTTGCTCCTTTCCTGGTGCCTCTCTCCCATTCTTGTGTGCCAGCTCCGCTCTTCTAAGTTCTTCCTTAAACCTTGCTTCTCCTAGCAACCTCTCTTGTTTTCCCTCACCAGCCCTTGTTCAATTTACTGTTCAGGGGACGGGGTCTCTCTTTCTTGTTTGGAGACTTTTTTTTTTTTGTTTGAATATAGCCAACTGTTATTTATACATGGTCACATCATCCAGGTTGAAGATTAACCTCATGTCTCTCAAAACTTTAAAATTAATATTTACATTTTCATTCTATGCCTAAATTTTCTTTTCCCAAAGTAAATATACTAACTAGATTATCTTTCAGTAGCTTAGTACAGATATTCTTTGCATATTTTATCTATCTGATATCCTGAATAATTGCAAGTTGACAGTACAAGCATTTTGGGACAAGAAATTTTTTTTACTTTTTTTTTTGGTTATGTTGCGCTGTCTTATAAATTTGCATGTGACTATGTAAACACTTTGCAGTATCCCACAAAGCAGGTTATTTGCTTGAAGTCAGTAATATGAGGAATACAGCCTAGCCCCAATCCTTTGAAGACCATATTCTCTAAGGGCAGCGTTTTCAAAAGTGCTGAATGCTCGCTGCATATTCAGCTAGCCTGGCGTGCTTTTGAAAATGTTCCTCTAAATCGGAATGGCTCTGAAGACAATTATTAAGAGAAGCTACACCATTAATTTAGTAAAACTGAACTGTACGTGCATGGGGGAGTCTGAAGGTCAACGTAGCTTGCAGGCATTGGATCCATCCAGTCTAACTGGCTGTGGCGCCAGTCAGCAGCCCAGTTGCCTGAGATTTTGTCTAGTCATTGGAGATGGAAGAGGGGAGAATTGGTGTCAAAAGCTAATTCAGATCGCAGGTGACATCTAGCCCTTCTAACCCCTTCCGTTAACGCTGTGAAATGAGGCAGGCTGCATGCAGCCTGAAATACCTGCAGTCTTTTTTTTAATCATCTGCCTAGGTGGTCGTATGATGCTGAATTGCTGCTGTTAACTTTGTCTTAACTATGAAGATAGTGGCGGTGCATGTGCTGAAAGGGAGCTGCTAGAGGAACATCCTGATTTACCTGGGGAAGGAGTGCAGCACTGCTTTTTGTCTTTAAGTTGGGGATTTTAGAATACAGAATATGGAAAAATACGGTTTTATGAAATACAGATGTGCAGCTGTGTGCAAAGAAGGAAAAAAACCCCACAGATGAAGATGCAATTCTGATTTTGCTCATGCATTAATCTACACATAAATAAAGATAGCTTCTTATGAAAATGGCATTTGTACTTACCTGTTTGATTTGTTAAATGCTGTTTTCATTTGTATACTCGAGTGCAAGCTGTGCTACGTGGACTTCTTTCTGCAAAATTGCAAACTTAAGAAACTTTGGAAATTGGCTTTGTAGAATTTCAGCCTCAAAGCAAAGCTTTTATTAGAGTTATCAGAAATGGGTTTTCTACAAAAGAATTGGGTTTAGTTATTATTTGCTAATTGTTTTAGTTCACTGTCATTGGGAAAAGAAATGTTTACTTTAAACAATTAGTGCCGTCAGTCAGTTTTAATTAATTGCTAATTACAATGGTGAAAGCTTGTAAAGCAGCAGAGATATAATCATGGTAAGTCATAATCAGAAATCACTTGGTGTATGAAAATATGGAAGGGGAAGTTTGTGAATTGGCTGTTGAACTGAAAGATGGAAAACTGGATCCAGGGCCAGCCAAATGCTGCCACTAGTTTTTCACCCTGGTATCGCTCCACTTCTATGTTCACCCTCCCTTTTGTCTTATCTCCATGTGTTTGTTATTGTAAGTGCTTCTGGGAAGTTCCCATCTTTTGTGTAGCTTATACAGAGCCCTAACGTTGAAATTGCAAATACTTCATTTCATTTAGAACTTGAGAAAAATTTTTTTAATATTCAGAAATTGTTTTTGCTTTTCAGTCAGATTTTCTCTTAAGCTTTGCTTTTTTGTTTGCAGCCAGCTGAATTGCTCTTGTTGAGTACAGAGAGTGCTTTATGTTTAAATATTTTATATACTTAATGGATCTGGTTTTAGTTTTTGTTAGAAACAGGAAGCGTTTTACCTTCAACTGAAAAAAGGTAACGCTTCATTAGTGGACAGCACAGCTCTTACAGATGTCAAATTTCTGCTGAGTGGCTAGCAGTCATGATTCCTTGGCGTTAGTCCTCTTCCCGTGGTACGGCTGATTTTGTAGTAAGCTTGTAAAAATAAGTAAAAAAGTTCTGAGGGTAACTTAAGAAAACTAAAATAAATACAAATCATCTGTTTGAAGGTTTCCTGATTATTGTGGATTGCCAGACACTAAAATGAAGTTGGATTTTTAAAATTTTTTTTTTAGGAGGGGGAACAACTCTATTGTAAATGTTAGTTGTTAATTTTAAAAGCATCTTCCACAATTTATGCCTGGATCTCTACATATAAACTTTGGCAAATAGCAGTTTTGCCTCCTGCTAAATGTCAATATTGAAAACCAAGGGGATTTCGCTGCATATAAGTACTTTAGGATTGCTGGGATATGTAAAATGTAGGTCTGTCTGAAGGACAAATGCATGCTTGTTTTGGTATTTTGGGTTTTAGGTTTCCGGTACTATTCATTTCATCATGAACTTTTGTTTCCTCTGGTGCTGAGAATGAGATCATTATTGCTGTGATTCATGGAGCTTTCCATTATCCACAGATTACTAGATTATAAAGGCAGAAAGAGAGCGTTCTGGCTACTTGGTCTGACCTCTTGCATCACGTTGGTCAAAGGATTCCCTTGAATTAAATCTTTTGAAGTAAATTAGCCTTCAGACTCATCTCATTTTGATTTCAAAGTTTCTGGTGATGGACAGTCAGTTGCATACCTTGGTGAAATTAGCTTAAAGAATGAACAGCAAAGGAAAAGCAGTTGAAACTGTTAACGCTTTTTTCTTTTTTCTTTTTTTTTTTTTAAGTTGGGTGCATTTATAACCTCGTGTTTATGTCCTGTTATTTTGTATGTGTATATCTATAATATCAGTAGCCTTCTATCCCCTTGAGAACTTTTCCATGTGCTAGCAGTCTCTGTATATAAAATTATTGTTTTCTTTCAGCCTCAAAGAAAACATTTATCTTACGATTGTATAATTTTTGAATACATATTAAGTATTATCTGCTGTTTTCAGCTGTTGTCGTATGTTCTCCTGAACTGTTCCAACTCTGAAAAGGAGTTTGAAAACAACTGCCTGTTTTTACAACTACTTCCTGCTGATAATTGTGCTCACAATATTCACAGTAAAGGCCAACCCGTTGCTACTGCATGACTCAAATTTCCCCTTTGCTTTTTCTTTGCTGTAGCAGCTACACGTCTAATCAGGGAGAGAGATTGCTGGAGGCTACCTTAAATGAAATCCAGAAATGCCACATTTTTACTGTGACCTTTGCTTACAATTTCACTGGACACTTGAACTAACTTCTCCAAGGAACAAAGCAACTGTATGTTAAAGCATCTATAGTTTAGCTCTAAATTGCTTCAGAGCTGCCTGAATCCTGCAAGTGAATTTCCCAACTTCTTAGCTCTGATCTCGTGTTGTTACAAATGCATGCAATGCTCTCTGTTTATTCTTACTTGGACAAAAAGGTGGTTTGTTTTTTTTCTCACAGTAATAAAGCCTGAGGACTTGTAATGTGTTACTAAGTTCAGGTCTTCCACCAAAGTGTTTTTAACAGTCTGAGGGGGATGAAGAACACTTTGGTACACAGAGTTCATGACTGTAACTGAAATGCCTAGGTTAGAGAAGCGGCTCTCTGGCTCGCTGAAGATGTGCGTTAGCGCCCGGCACTGACGCTGTCCTGACTCCTGTCTCCAGCGCCAGCACACAGACGCTGAGATCCAGGGCCACTCAGGTGCTCGCTTTGGTGCCTCAGTAACCTACGAGCTGCTTTTCTTTTGGTGATGGGGTTTTTTAATATTTTATAGAGGTTTTTTTCTTAAATTGTGATGAAATCTATCCGGTATGAGTGATAATTTTACTTTACCTCACTGGTGAAGGTATCTCAAGGTGAGCATAAAGTATCCAGACGTTTCAAGTCAGTAACGAGCTACAAATATTTTCAGACCTAGGATATTTCCCAAGCATAAAATTGGTGTAGTGATTTCTTCCTAGATCTGTTTGATGAGCTGACAGTTATGCCCTGGCAATAGCGTTGTTAAAGTCTTTCCATTTTCTCCTTTCTCACTACTTGGACCAAAAAGTTGCACTGAATTCAGCATTGCTCTGTGTAGATTTCTAAGCTGTATTTTTTACAAATTGTTTTTGTTAGCAATTTCCTTACTGTGTTGAAATTTAAGATTACTTTAATATCTTGCATAATACTGTCTATAATGGATTTTTTTATTTTTTTCAGAGACATGCTGTTTTCAGCTAATTAAATAGCCAGCTATGCTGTGTTTTTTAATGCTAAAATTAACTTTCACCAAATAATATTAACATAATGTATTGAATTTTGTAACAACTTTGGAGTACTAAATTCATACAATTTTAAATGCAAAGTAAGGATAGAAATGCTTACGGATAAAAATTTGTAGTGGGGCAAATGTTTATGTATAAACTGATTACGTATCTGAATTACTCTCCTTCCATGGCTGATAATACTTAGGAGAAACGTGCACTATATTGCTCTGGCATACGTTAAGAGGAACGTACGCTAATACTTGCGTTACCACAACGTACCAAACTCTACTGGTGTCCCTGTATTTTGTTTTAATACGGGATTTCTTAATACATTGCTACATACACAAATGCGCATATGCGCCCACGTACATGTTTTCTTTGCCTGCCTCTCTTTCTCTCCTTCTCTCACACTTTACTTTGACACTCCTTTTAATGGTAAAACCAGAACCCTTTTACAAGGTGTATGCCACACCTGAGCAGCTGATAGGAGATCCAGCATGTGTTCGTTAGATAGCAGTGAGAAGGCTACCTTTGCACCTTAAGCTTAATGGTGCTTGGTGGTTGGTTGTTTGTTTTTTTTCCTTTTTAGATACTGCTAAGATACAATGCATTTATAAGTGTGCTTACTTTCAGTAAAATCTAATGGAAACTTTAGTGGTTCTTTTTAGCCAGTATGTGTTCCAAGTGTGCTCGTAATGAGTAGTAGACAGTGATCTAATATTTTTGCAGCGGCATAGGATATGATGGAGGGGGTGAAAACTCAAAGGTAACAGCTGATGTTCTTGGTCAGAGAAGAGAGTAGCCAAAGTGGCTTTCTCTTCCCAGCTCTTTGACTGGTCCTTGTAGAAGAGGACAAAAGAAACTTACTGCGGTTTTCTTAGTTTGCTCTTCCATCTGTTTTTCTGGGATCCTGGGCTCCAAAGCTGGCATAGGAGACTGATGATGTTTATATTCTTAATGATGTTTATATTCTTAAATGAAGTGTAATAAGAGTGAGTATTCTATCTTGCTGCTGCTGTTCTTTGTTTGTTGTCATTGAGTCTCTCTTAGGCTGCAGTAAATGGTGAGTATTGTAAGTCACACAAGGTGTTGGCTTGTTCATGGAATCACAGAATGGTTTGGGTTGGAAGGGACCTCAAAGATCACCTAGTTCCAACCCCCCCTGCCATGGGCAGGGACACCTTCCACTAGACCAGGTTGCCCAAAGCCCCATCCAACCTGGCCTTGAACACTTCCAGGGAGGGGGCATCCACAACTGCTCAGGGCAACCTGTTCCAGTGCCTCACCACCCTCATAGAGAAGAATTTCTTCCTAACATCTAATCTAAATCTCCCCTCCTTCAGCTTAAAGCCATTACCCCTTGTCCTATCACTCCACACCCTTGTAAACAGTCCCTCTCCAGCTTTTCTGTAGCCCCTTTACATACTGGAAGGCTGCTGTAAGGTCTCCCCGGAGCCTTCTCTTCTCCAGGCTGAACAAGCTCAACTCTCTCAGCCCCCTTATTCTGGGAGACCATCGCTCCACATAGACAACTTGTGCAGTAAATGCAGTGGGTGCTGGCAGGATTTTGGGGGGAGTTGAAGGGTTAGCTGGATGCTGGCTGTTAGCGGAAGTGGTACCCAAGTACCTAGTCCGTATTTGGTTTCTTTGACATTTAAACCTGGGTTTATTTCTCCCTTTTTTGAGTTGCTAATGAAATTAAGAAACACTGCCACATTCAACAAGCCTGTATATTCCTTGACGTCTTCACAGATATGTTACTTGACCTCAGTGACCTTCTTCAGGTATTGTATCTTTTTTTTCATTTGAAACTTTTGTTGTATTGTTAAAGTTTAATTGCAAGCAAAGAGCTGTCAGCATGGGCTGTTTGGGATGTTTTAATTTCTCTCTAAAAATTCTGAATTGGAAAAATCACTGGGTTTGTAAATCTGAGTCATTGTTCAGTAAAATTAAATGTCAAACAAATATTTTTTTGCTTTTAATGCTGCAAATAACGTATCAAGAGTTAGCATGATTCTTTCATCAGGATGCAGAGTGACTGCAATGGCACTGGGTCAGATGTTACACATTTTTAAAAGAACAGTTGTTGAAGACAGAAATAACTTTTTTAGTAGGTAGTACTATGTAAATGGATTAGTGCACTCCAGAGATGTGTTTTATAAAATGTATTTTGAGAGAAATATGTACTTTCTCTGTATGTGGAAATAGCAAGCTCTATTGACATATGCTGTCTTACCCTCATTCACCATGTTACAACTGTTTTACATACAATGTGAGTAGGTTAGTTGCATCTATTTTTGTCCTCCCAGCTGTCTTGTTAAATGGCATCCCTCTGAAGACTATTTATTGCTTGAAGCTATCTGCTGGAATTGCAATAATTAAGTGAATCTTTAGTGCTTAAAATGAGTAACTTTTTTCTCTTTTCTAAACTCTTATTGAATTATTTTGATTACTTATAACCAAATACTGCGTGTGTAGAATTGGAAGTTTATTTACTTCTAAACACAAGTGATTTTTCATGGTGACTGTTATGATATAGAATCATCATAATAATATGAAGAATAGTCACATAGTGTAAAGAAGGAAGAAGAAGAGGTATTGTATATATAAAAGAAAAAAAAAAAAGTAATGTCGGCAGGAGCAGACAAGAAGGACTGAATGATTTGTCTTTTCTCCTCTGTACGTTCCAGCCAGAAAAGATGTCAAGATGGGGCATATGAGGACCAAAACCTTAAAGAGGGGTAACTGAAGAGATGGGAGAGACAGAAACAGATTAGTAGTAGGGAAACAATCAACCCTGGAAAGAGGAAAAAATACAAAGTTTCAATATCACGATCTGTATTTATGTATATAACTGTGTGAAGACTTCTGATGTGCTCTATAGCTACTTTAAGGTGAATCTGAGCAAAGAGAAGTCTTAAATGTTACTGGTAACTGTAGCTAGCCAGAAAGTCCTGTTTAAGAAGGTATAAATGAGCTTTTCAGGTCATAGCTTGGTATCTCCCCCACCCTGAGTTTGTTTTTAAAAACATAACAAAAATTAAAAAACTTCACACAAAACAACCCAAAACTTGGTGGCAGAACATTTATGGTGCAGGCAGAAAACTTCAGTACCTTGTGCTATAGATCAGCCTTTGCCCACAGATTGTGTGCCTAAAAAAGAAAATCAATTAGTTCATGAGATTGTACATGAGATTGTACTGTATTACTTTGAAGTGCCTCGTTTTTTTCAAGGACAGCTCTCCCATGCTGAAGTTGGGATGTGACTGTCATTAAAGAAAAAGGCTGTTACCAGCAGTAGTAGTGGCAGTATATATTTCCAAAATATTTAACTTGTTCAGACTCATCTGTATAAAATACGTCATACTGGTCCAGGTAATTGTTTTTCTTGGTAAAAATGAGTAAGGTGTCAATTTTATATCAGAAAAAAAAAAAAATCACATCTGAAAGTCTAAAAAATGAGCTACTGCTGACCTTCAGCAACTCTTACTAAGATGCTAATAGCAAATTGTGAGATTTTTCTTCAGAATTTTCTACTTGAGGCAGCTCAGTTGCTGCGGGAGGTGAAGTGACCCGCAGGGCTGCTAATCATCTGGCCGCAGGAATTTTTTGAAGAAAGTTACCAAATGAAACATCCTTCTAGACTGTCTATGGAGGCTACTGACTGAATTACAGAACACCTTGAAACAGGTTGCAGTGCATTTGAGGGTAAAAAAAAAAAAAAAAAAAGCATAACAACCTTTCATGTATTGCTTCATCTAAAAGCACAACAAAAAGTAAGCTTTGTAATTCCAGCTACCAGCAAAAAAAAGCAGTTAAAGCCTGTGAAAAAGGCCATCCATTGCTTCCTTTTGCCATCTCGCAGCTGGAAACAGCATTAGCTGTGCCATTCCGCATCCCACTTATGGCACCCTCCGCATCAGTAACTTTCAACCAGTGTCTCGCGCTGGGAGAGCCAACACCCTCTGTGGTTCACAACGTAAGAAAGGTGGTAGCTAAGAGTAATACGAAGGAGATTTGAATCTGCTGTTACCTGCAACTCAGTATTTGTTTAATGCCCTATCGCATTTGTGTTCTTCCTCTCTTGTCGGTCTGTTTAGCCTCATAGGCTCTGGTCTGTACTTCTTGTACAACTGCTTTTCCTGTCATAATTGAGTTGGTTTGGGATTTGGTCCCCGATTCTTTATAAAAAAATAAAAAAGCTGTCCCCTATAGTGTAATGTGCTTTTAGAATAGTATTACGTAGCTAGAACTTAGCAATAGAGGAGACTAATTTTCACTGTTAATGGCACTTTGTTTAAGATGTCGTACCAGTTTTCCTTTTATGCTGATGACAGAGATGTGGGAGTTTGTCTTGTTCCACTGGAGAACTGCTACATTTCATAATAGTTTTTGGAGTTTCAAAATTGCTGCCATCTTGGAAAAAGCCAAAATGTCTTTTCTTTTTTTTTTTTTCTTGTTTAATTGAAAAGGCAATTTCTTTGGTATTTTTTCTCCCATTTTATCTTCAAGTGAAATATGTCCTATGTCTTGGAAACCTCCTGTTGAAAGTGTTCTCAGATTCAGTATGCCTCTGGTACATTTAGACTTCAAAGCATTATCTGAAATTTACTGAAAATGTCCAGACGACTGCTACGAGTCAGGCTCCTTCCTTGTGCAAAGCAGAGCCATGCTGCGCGTTGATGGAGTTGGAAGGATGATCGGTCTCTGACAGGGAAAGTACTTGCTTGTATTTCCAGATACTGAATTTTACTTGCAAATATAATCTTTAGAGAGGTCTGTAATCAGGCCTTTTGTTTGCTTTTTTAATTAGTCCAATCTAAGTAACAGGCCTTGCTTGTTTAGGAGAGTTGCGAAGCTTGTCTAGCCTTGGCCCAACTTTTGCACAGTTTAGGTTTGCTCATCTGTTCCAGAGCACCTCATTCCTTCCACCTGGAGAACTAGTTGTCTAAAGTTTTGATCTCAGTGTGGTGAAATGCTGCCTTTCCATCCTGGGAAATGGCAGTTTCTTTTTTAGCCTCTTGTGATCTCCAGTGTCATGGTCTTTGCAATGTGATTGTAAAAGACTTTGAGAAGAGGTGTTGGCAGTGCTTTGATCTCCAATTTCATCCAATAAATTCATTAATTTCATTCATTTAATTTCATTTTCATTCAATAAATTCATTAATTTATAATAATTTCAAAATTATATTAGTAGAATATAATTTTGAGTGTGCCTTGTGATGTGTCCCGCTTTAAATAAGGCTAGTGCTTACTGAAAAGATGTTAGAGCCAGGCTCTTTAGAGGAGTGCGCAGCAGAAGGATTAGCAGCAATGGACGTCATTAATTAAAATGAGATGTTTTGACGTGATATCAAGAAAAGGTTTTTCACCATGAGTAAGCCAAGTGTTGAAACAGGTTGCTCAGAGCAGTTTTGAAGTTTCTGTCCATCAGGGTTTTCAAGATCCTGAGCGATGTGGCCTGTTCCTATAGCTGACCCTGCTTTGAGCAGGAGGTTGGGCTGGAGACCTGCTGAGATCCATTCCAACCTCAACTACACTATAGTTCTAGGTAAGGGAAAAGGGTGCACAAGGAGTGAAAATCAGTAGTACTTGCTTGGTCTAGTCCTCCTTCGGTCTCTCTTCCACTTCAAAAAACAACTCTCACCTCCTATTTCTTTAGCTTCAATTTGTCAAGTCAACTAACAGTGCTTGTCCAGAAGGATTTCTATTGCCAGTTATTTTTGGACAGTTGTTGTTTTTATTTCTTTCTTCTAAAGGCAGCATTGGCCTCCCTGATTCCTCTGTGCTTGTTGCAAATTATTCTTTGATTTGCTTGCCTAGATGGTATGATGAGGGTTTATTGTACTGCTGTGGTGTTGGAGGAAGAATGCTAGGACCACTGCATATGGGATTAGCAAAAGTAGACTTTCCCTTCGGAGTAAGGCAGTGCTTTAAAGCATAGCGTGGAGGAAGCTGCTTAATTTTGATTTGTGTCTCTCTTTAAACTGTGCTCTGACAAGCTGGGTTTGGTATGTATTTGTAGTTTTGTGTATTGTCTTTTGAGTTTAAATGTAATGTTCTGGTTGCAATATGGATTCAAAAACCAAGAAGTTTCAGTTTATTGTATGGAGAAGGGTAAAATGGAGTATTTTTTAAAGACTATACTCGCTTCAGTTTTTAATAACCTTTGTTCATTTAAAGTTATTAACATGTTGACTGCATTTGTCTTTATTGCCCCTATGCAAATTGCTATGTTGATTGAGTTAATTTAAACAACCTGGTTGGGACCTTCAGGCATTACTATACAAGAAATGTTAATAATGAATCAAATAACCACAGGTGCCTCTTTCCCCAGCAACAGACACTCTCCTTAAAAACTCATTTGCTTTTCATGCTTGCTTAATTATTTAGGCAAGCAGCCATGGATGTTTCACAGTGCAAATTCTCATTGTGTTCCAACGGCCTGGTCTTTGTCTTTCTAAAAGACAGAAGACCTTAACCACCATCTCCATTTGTAATATTTTTCCAGAACGCCACACCATGGGCTGGAGACCTGCTGAGATCCATTCCAAAAAATGGAAAAGCCTTTTTGGAAATTGCTCATAGTGAAAGAGTATTGACTTATACATTTATGGAACTTATGGTCAAGCAAAAACTTTCAGTCAATGATTGCAGCTTTATTTTTTGCTGCTGTCCAGAAGGTAAAGTGACGTGGTAACTGTGTGAATGGGAGATTCCCTGTTTCCTAAAGAGAGTTTTAAATTCTGGAAGGTGTTAAACTGATGAACAGCTGAATTCCTGTGTTACTGGAAGCAAGGTATTTGTCGTTATTTCTAAAAGTGGAAGTATACTGGTATTTGTGAACACATCAGGCATGATGTGAAAGAAAGAGGAAATTATGAAAGGATAAGAGTCCCTGTGGAAGTGTCCCTTTGAAATCAGCGTCTGATGACTGACAGATGTGAAATGAAGAAACCGTGTCACCAAAAAATACTGTGAAGGGCGAAGAGTATAACAAGTAGAAGGATCTTCCTGTAAAGATGTAACTGAAAAATAGGAAGCCATTCCTTCTCCAAATGCCCCTTTTAGCTAATATAAAGTGTTCTGTAACAAAAGCAGAAATTAACTATAGATAAAGGACAACATCTAGACAATCTGAAGTTCTCCTGGAAAAACTTTGCAAAAAACCCCTGGTTTTACTCTGATGCCTTGGTGAGCACGTACGTTTTGTCTAAAAGATGTCTTCCTGCTGAAGAATCTAGTTGCTGGGGTTTTTTTCTAAAAACAACTCAGTGGCAGGCCCATATGTTTGTAAATTTACTCAAATGTGAACTGAATGTAAAATAATACGGTAGAAACTATCAGGGTATGCAGATATTTTTCAATATTCCCGCTGATAGAGGCTGATGCCGCTCTGTTGTATTAGGTGTTGATGCTCAAACCTAGTGATTGCATCAAGTTTAGGAAATGCTCATATCTGAAAATACACAAACAAAGAGTGCAACTGTTATGAAAGTCTATTAAACAACTGTTATACAATTTTGATGGGGAAGAGTTTGGGGAAATACTGTTTTTCAGTATGATCCTTTTAAATTAAGAAGGGGGAAAAGAGGCCAAAGTTGATGTGGTAAGCTTTAAAACTGCACCAATTCAAGTCCAAGCCAGAGACATCCTTTAGAAGGGCATTTTTGTTTATTCACCATTCTAAGGACTCATATAGAATCAGGTTTTATGAATGCAAATGTCATATGGTTCTAAATTTGGAGTGTTAAGCTTTTGATGGATTGGAGTATATGAATTTTTATAAGAAGTTCTTAATGAAGAAAGAACTAGAAATTAAAGTAGGCCTCTAAATTAATTCTCTTAATTTTCTAAGCTTAATGGAGTGCAAAAAAAACCATACAAATGATGAGACTAAAGAAAGACTATCTATATGTCTATTATATATCATATCTCATCTGTCACAAGATGTATGTGAGTAATAGTTGAAATTAGTGACAGTGGCATAAAATTTTAGTGAAAGGGTTGTCTTCCACTAAACCCAGAAGTTCTTAAATATCATGTTTCAACAGTTCAATGTTGTTACAGATTTCTGGGTGAGCTTTATGCCACCTTTAATTTCCCATTTATGAGAAATGCCCCAGAATATCTGGTAACTTTTAAAGATGAGAAGCATGTTGAGAGGGCCTGAAGTCTCTTTTCCTACTGATTAGCCAGGAAAACTGGAAGCAATTAAATATTCCTGATTCTTTTTGTGACTTTACCCTGGCATTAAAAACGTGTGAGCTTCATGAGGAATACAAAATAGAGCATGTAATCCACTATATATTATGCTTTCTTTCTAAATTGGTAGTAACGAGAAACTGCAAAGAAATGCACTTGTGATCAAAAGAAAGAAATTCCCTGATGTACCATTTCTATTTGAATTTGTTATTTTCTGTAAATACACTGCCTACACCTTGAAGTTGGTCATAAAACACTGATGATGTGGGTGAAGTGGAAAAGCAGGTTAGATCTAAGTATGTTACTTCTCAAATAGACCACGGATCCGGAGACTTTGAGTTAGGCTGGAAGGAAGCCTAGAGAAACTTCGAGAGGAAGATAAACAGTCATCAAGCAATATTATTATGCGTTTGTCTTTGCTTTAGATTTAATTTGGCACCCACTTTGATCATTAGAACTTCCCTAAAAAAAATATGCTTCTTTCTGCATCTTCATATTTATTTGTGCTTTGATGATGGCATTTATGGAAAGTTTGGTTGGGAGGAGTTTCTTAGAGAGTGACGTGGATTGATGCAGACAAGCATCAAGTATTTGGATGTCATGACAAAAAAAGCCAGAAGGAAAAATACTTGCCTGAATTTGAGTTGTGTTTTTTTTTTTTTCCTAGGCTAAAATGAAAGAACTAGATGGGTTTGTGAAGCCTCTGATGGAAACATCATATGTACTTGGCTCCACTGAAGTAACTTTCTTGATTTGTGCAGTGAAATTGGCCTTGCAGAACAAGATTTAAGTGATGAAGTTTAAGATTTATAGTAACGTGGTCGGCCAATTTAGAAGGCTGAAACGACAGCCAAACCCCCACTCTTTATGTTAATATTTTTTACACAAAAGGTCAAACCAAGCCATTCCAAGCTTGCAGTAGTGACTCTAGAGCATCTAAAGCCAACTGAAACACCGCAGATACTTTGCTGTAGTAGTGTCTGTTCTGTGTGACTCGTGGAAAGTCATTTGCTCTCAAACTCCTGTATGAATTGCCAGATTCAGTAGGTGCTTATTTTTCTTTATAAAATTTGGTGACATTTCCTAAGAAATATACTTCTTATTCAAAGGGTATATATTGGTCACTTCCTTCCCATAGAACAGTATTTCTATGTCATCTGGTATTTCAGGAAAAAAAAGTCAGTAAAATTGAAGACTATACTTTTGTATCTACTAGGCCAGTCCAACCATTGGTCAGACATAGCATGGAAGCTACTCAACACTTTCCACTAAATATGGAATGAATTACCATCACATCATGTACGCTTGATTGAGCAGTCACTTGCAGGGTAAATGATCATTCTGAGGATTTCTTTCAAGTTCTCATTTTTAATTTTTTAATTTGAGAAGAATTCACATTAAGAACATTTTCACATAAAGAAAAATTTTGAAATGCTAGGTGAAAACGTGTCGGTATTTTTTTGTTTGTTTAAATATATATATTTATTTTTGCTAGCTTGTTAGAAGCATGTATACACTTGGGAGGAAAGCCTGCTTTTAAACTAATGTTGGTAAAGCTCTGTTGTGAAACTGAAAGAGAATTAACTTAGTAACAGGATTTTTTATGTCCATAGGCTTGTACCATAATCCACAACTCAGTTGTGTAATCGACTGCTTAGTAAACACCTTCGCTATCCTGGCACAGGAAAGAGAGGGGCAGTTGTGTTACATAGAAGCAGTACAGTATATACTATCCTTAAAAATAATAATAATAATAATAAAGTATCTATTTGTTTGGAGTGTAGGAGGATGGAGTGTTTTATACTAACTTTGACCTTTACATATGCCTTGGGGGAGCAAGGTGTTCGTGGAGCTTCGTGGGAACGTTTGGGGCTGATTGGGAACTGAAGTATATCCTGCCTTTCTTGCTGACCACAAAAACACATCTTAAGATAGTGAAAGAAAACTTCCTCAGATTTTTAAAATACAAATGTAGTTGCCTAGGCTATAAATTGCAAATCAGAGTATGAAGAGAAACTCCTCCTCGCAGTTTACACCTGAGTGCAGCAGTGAAGGAGGGGAGGGGAGCAGGGCTCTGTCCCTGGCTCCTTAGCAGGTTTGGTGTGGTTTAAGATTTTTCTGAATTTTTTTTTTTTTTTTTAATGGAGGGTGATCTGTGGCAATGTCCAAACAGTAAGAAATGACAAATAACCCTTGGGGCATGTAGCACCACTCCTTGCTTTGCTGGAAGAGTTTGGTGTGTGCTTGTGCAATACTTAATTATCCCACTTCACGTGATCATGCAGTTGAAATTTGCAGTAACTTGTGAGTATTTGCTCAGGTTTTGTTACAAGATAAATGACACTTTATATATATACTGATATTATACTAAAGTCTACTTAATGCTTTAAGATGTCAAGTAACAACTGAAAAATTGTCCATGTACCACGAGCAACACCGAGCCCACTGAAGAGTATGATGAACAACTTTTTTAAATTTTTTCAGCATAAACTTATGCTTTGATTTACAATGCTAATTTGTGCAGCTTTTGACAAGCACCAAGTATTATCCTATACCTATGAATACTGCTTGTAATACTTCAATTGAATTTTTTCAAAGCAGGTTGTTTTCAAAGTTGGGAGTTTTTTCCCTTTCCATATAAATGTTCTATTAAAAACATTTGTGGCTTAAGATTTAAATAATGTCTTTTTTGTCTTTTAATAGGTGAATGTCTATGTGCTGGGAAAAACTTTCCTTCTGTTGGCCAGAGAACTCTGCATAAATGCTCCAGCCATAGGTATTTTTTTTAATGAGTTCACTTTTGAGTATTTGAGGGATTTTATGCATGGTGACTTGACAATAATATGTATGTATGTGTATTTATGTACATAGTATTGTGTGCTAACTACCAAAGTGGTAATTTAAAAATGAAGCTGGAATCAGTCCAGGCAGAAGAGCATTGCTGACCACGAGAGCCTGTTCTCCTTTATGTAAGAGGTTTTTTTTGGGAGCTAGATGCTGTTTTCTTCAACAAATAATTTTGTTGCTTTTTCCGAGAGTAGTTTAGGCTATACTAAGACAGTGAACTGACGTATAACAAATTTGTGTGCATCTACAAGCTCGCACAGGCCTGTCACACTTTAGTTCCACAGAGATGCAACATTTGATAAATATTTGCCAAATTTGCTATCTGTTCATCACCTGTAGCTGAGGTGTTGAGTGCTTGAAATACAAGTAGCTTGATGGAAAATGAGGAGCAACTTTTTCCAAGTATGTGAATATAACTTTTTAATTAGTAAGTCATCACTGAAATCGTAACACAGTGATAGGAAGGTGGGTTTTAACATGTCAAAAGGGCAAAAAAAGCTGTTGTCTAGATTGTAGCTTTTAAGCCAAGGGAATTCATGCCAATTCATTAAAAGAGTGTGTTTATAGAGAAGTCTTGTGACTGTTACCCACCTCTGTGCAGGAATTTTCTTCCTATATCTTTACCCACTCTCCCTCCCACTCTCCTTAATCTGCACTGAGAATCAGATGCCTTTTGTGTTCAACACACACCGCTTTAGCTGTACTCAGCTGGGCACAGAACTGCCTGCCTTTGCAGCAAGAGAACCAGGAGCTCATGTATTGAGCATCGTCATAACGGCATCCAGATAGTATGTGACCGTGCACAGCTATCAGGCAGCGTGGTGTGCTGGCTTTGTTAGCATAGCTGGATGTCTGGTAAAAAGTTCTTGTTTTCAGTAATTCATACACCTCCTTATTTTTCATTACATTTTCTTTTTTAAGAGAGAACAGGCAGAATTTATATTGCAGCTTAGTTTCAAGGTGAAAATTAATGCAGCTTAGGAAAAGACAAACAGAAACCCCGTCTAAATTAAATGTAGAGAGGTACTTGTCATACATGGAAGAAACCATTGGTTTACACTGGTGTTTGAGTATTCTTTCCAAAGTCATTATGAGATGAGAGATTTATAAAAAACACTAGTATTTCTAATTGGCTCATCCGTAATGATTGTCAGACACTTGAGAAAAACACCTACTTTTATCACTCTGAGAAAAGTTAAGGGTACTAGCTGTAAAATGACTGCTGATAGTGGATGGGGCTGTGTTTTTTAGAAAAAAAAAAATGAGGGGGAGGAAAGATCCAGCAGCTGTTGTTTAAGGTGGCTTATTTCTAATGAGTGATGTGGAGTGAACTTAAAAACCATATTGCAACTATTTCCCTACTGTCTGCTCCTGACTGTGAGGATGGGATGTATATTTAGATAGTGGCTGCCAGTATTACAGCTCTGGGCTAAATCTGTGTGATAAAGCCTGTCACTGCATTAAGCTTCATCCGTAGGTCTTGACTTTGGCCAGTCAAGTGGGGTGCAGCTTGGCAGGTGCCAGTGTTTGCTGGGCAGGCTGGAGGTTAACACAGATGATGTCTGTGAATGGGTGGCAGAAGCTTTCAGATACAACCCCAGGATGATTTTGATCAACTTAGATTACACTCATGGTTTGTCTGTCTTCAGCTTAGGCAACACACAAAACCCCTGAGCTTCCACAGATGTCAGCTCCCTTTTTTTTTGTGAAAGGAAAATAAAGGCCACTGCTGGATGGTCTCAGGTAGCAGGCAAGGGAACCTTCGTATTTGCAGTGATTGCTAATGCCTCATGTAGATGCGCATAGGGGACAGCCTATGGTACTGTCACCCCTGTTAACTGCACTGTAGATGAATTAACAGACACAAGCCATAAGATCAGCAATGATCAAGTACACAGGACTTAGGGCAAGTAAAAATGTTTTATATTTCACAGATTTGTAAACTGCTCTAGTTTAGAACATTCTGTTTAAGTCAGCTGCAGTCTGCAAGTTAGTTATCTATATACAAAATAAATGCACAGTACGTGCAACTTTTAACATTTTTCTGCTTGTTGCAGTCTTAATAATTAAGTCAAATAGCTTATGAATAAATAAAATAAGATTAAATTCAAGAGCATTCCTTCACTTATTTGTATAGCCTGATGTAGCAGATAGCTAAGTAGCATAACATTCCATACTGCTGCAGAGTTCGTAGTAAAACTGAAAAATCCCTTAATGTGCATCATTGCAGTATTGGAATACAATCAAGGTGAAACGCATCATGCATAGAAAATGAGCTCAGGTATTTGTCCTCCTTGTACTCCAGTTCCATTAGTACTGTCCGAGGAACACTGGAACTGGAACGTCACTTTCCCACACTGCACTTCAGTCATTCCCTCTTGCCCAAAGTAACTGAGTTCGTTACCGTCAAGAATAGCACTTACATTGTAAAACGTGTCTTGCTCAACCTGCACAGGGTGTTCAAACCATACAGAGAAAGTGTTACTGGAGCCGTCGGAGGTAAACTTTGTCAGATTTTGAGCAAGGACAACTCCTAAGCGCTTCAGTTCGATTTTGACACTGTATTCAGCTTTGCCACAGCTGGACCCATACAATCCCAGTCCTGCTATAAATATCCGTTTGTCTACAGCAAACTGAATACTGTCACACCGCCCTCGGTACCTCCACTGATTGCTGCGATATGCAGACGACTGGAACCGATGGCATCGCTGAGGTACGAGTCCTTTTCTTTTTGTCAGCGGAAACTCTAGTTTGGGTTTATTGGCGGCCGTGTACCATAGGAATATGTTGTGAGTTTCCTCAAGGGTGAGGATGTCAGACTGGGCAGCTCCGTTGGCAAACTCTTCCAAAGTCATGGTTGGAATCCGCACCAAGTACAAAGCTTTTCCTAGTACATTCCTCTTGTTGCGCGGCGTAACCGGCAGCCCTTGCCTTTTGCATTCAGCCTCTGCCCAGTTGAGAACAGCCTCGAAAACTACCACTTCCTTGGTGTTGAGTGCCTCCCGGGTTACAATGATCTCTAGTGTTTGTTGATCTATCTCACAGAAGCCCTCTGACTTCAGTGCCATTTCTGCTTGAGCATCAATCACTTCCCAGCAGCGCTGCGTCAGCTCTGGCTCCTCAAAGAGCCTGCTCTGAGACAGCAGGACACAAGCGTTCTTCGCCTCTAAACTGGTCTCCAGAAAATTGACACAAGCCTTTGCTAGGGCCGGCACGATGTACTTCTTGGCAGCATACAGCGTAGCCAGAACTGTGTCAGCTTCCAGGTCTATTTCATCACTATACATGTATCTAGATGGGGAAAAAAATAGTTTCTTAGGGAAAAAAAAAAATGTATCGGCCATGAAAAATTGATTTATAGTCATCTTTACTGGCAGTGACCCTGATATTCAGTATTTGTCAGCACATTAAGTAAACAGTAATAAGTGCGTATTGCACAATGCCAATTAGGAGATGTATATTTTATAAGCTACTTTGATTCTGTCCACGTAATTAGTAGACTTGTAGTGGCCACTTACTTTAATAGGATTAGAAAGGCTGCAGGTTCCACATCTGGTATATGGATTTCAGATTTGACCTCTGCGAGATCGCCATAAAACATAGCATAGAAGACAGAGCTACCAACTGCCAAAACATACTGGAAAATAAAGAGAGAGAAGCCTCAGTAATACGTACTGGTAATAGCTGAGCGTGCTGGCTTTTGATAAGAGCTACACTTAGGGAAAGTTAAAAGCTACAGTGGAGGCAGAAGACTGCCTTACACTGCAATTAAAGGGAACAGTGTATGTGAATTACTTGTGGGATTAGATGAGAGCCATAATTAGAAAAAAAAAAAATGGAACCTAGTCGTAAGCAGGGGGGAGAAGGCAATGCGCGCAGCAGTATTAAAAAGCCAAAAATTATCTGCACAAACCTTATGGGCAGGAACTTTCTTGGATGCCCCCGGCGGGCCCACGATGAAGTGAACATCAGCCATGAGTTCGTTATTGAACATCAGCGCGTTCCTGCAAGTGAGGGGAGGGGGGAGAAGCCCCGTTAGCCACGGGCAGCCCCTCACCTGGTGCCCCAGCCCCGCTGGCACGGAGCCGCCCGAGCCTCCCGCCGGCGTCCCCCGTGGGTCCATCCCGTCCCGGGCCGCCCTCGCCAGGGCGACCCAGCCCTCACGCCTGGCCTTGGCGCAGGTGCACGGGGCCGGGCACCTCTCCCGCCCGTCCGGGGAGGGTCCGGCAGCGCCTGGCCCTTACCTCTCCCGCAGCGTGGGATGGAAGGACTGCCAGTTGGCGCTCTCCAAGTTGTTGTTGTTGAGGTTTTGGAGCTGGGGCGGCGGGGGCGGCTGGGCGCTCTGCTGGAGCTGCAGGGCGTTCTTCTTGCTGTTGGCAGCGGTGGCGGCGGCAGCGGCGGCGTTACTGTTTGCAATATTGGTGTTGGTGCTGGCAGGGTAAAGTTCTGCAGCCATCTTCTTCTTCAGGGACAGGGGCACTATCTCATAGCATCCTGGCACCTTGCCGTTTGACCTCACGCTCTTTTTGGACTTCTTTAAGGTCTCTGGAAGCAGAAGAAAAAAAGTCAAACACTTCATGATCCTGCCATTGAGGCAACCATGGGGCAGTGGCATGAGCGAGACAACTACCAAATCCCAAATGCGAGTCCCACTATCTGGATATTTTGTACGCTTCTAAATGCGGGGTGGCTTTTTGGTGTGTGTGTGCGCGACGCACCTTTCCGGGGGAAAAGGGATGCTGCTGTGTCGGATCAGTGCCAGCGCTCACCTCGGCTTGAAGCGGGGGGTCCCAGCCTCCACGGCACTGCCACGATTGCAGTGGGCAACCCGAGCGGGGCTGGCAAGCAGTTCTTTCCCCCGAGGAAAGAGGAGAAAAAACAGAAAAAAAAAAAAATCCAAAATCCAACAACAAAACCCCACAAATCCAGCCGAGGCGGTGGGTCAGGAGCGAGAGTCAATCCACAAATCCTCCGAGTGCAGTAGCCCGGCGAGGGTGAAGCGCAGCCAACCGCCCGATCCCCGCTGCCAGCGACCGCGCTCTGCTCCGTCCTTCCCCGCCCGGCGGGGGCACATCCGCGGCGGCCGGGCCGAGGCGAGGCGGCGGCTCTCCGCAGTCCCGCTCCCCGGGCGGCCCCCGCCGCTCGCACCAACTTTCGTCCTCTCCCCGCGGCGGCCGCCGCCACACGGCGCTGCTCTTCCGCGCTGCTCCCGCCCGCGTCGGGGGCGTTGCTGGCCGCGGGGCGCCCCGGCTCCTCCGCAGCAGGCGGGCGGGCGGCGCTGCCCTGGGCGCTCCCCTCACGGCGGCGGGATGCGGCGCTGCGCTGTTGGGCTCGGCGCGGCTCTGCCGGGCCCTGCCTCCGCCTCCCGCCCTAATAGGCAGCCGCCGCGCCGCGCGTCACGGCAGCTCGCACCAATGGCAAACGCTGGGGCGCGGCGGGGGGAGCCGCCCCCCGCCCTGCCGTGTGTCAGTCTTCCCTGCGACCCGTTGTGGCCCCCCCCGCGCGCCCGCCCGGGGGCGCCGCGGCACCGGGCACCGGCACGGGGGCGCGTGTACGTGCGCAGCGCCGAGCACCGCGCCGAGCAGCGCCCTGCCGCGCCCAGCCGGCACCGGGAGGACACCCCGCGGTTCCTCCGCCGTCCGGTGCTTCCTCCCCGCCCCCCCCCCCCCCCCCCCCCGCCGAATTTACCATGGGAGGGACACGGGGGACCGGCCCCGCCGTGCGGCCCGGGGGCTCCCGTGGCGGAGCAGAGCGGGGCGGGGGGACCCAGGCGCGCACCGCCCTTCCCAGCCGGCCCGGGCGGGGGCGCCGCCGCTCCGCGCACCGCCCCGCTCTGCTCCGCCGCCGCCGCGCAGCTCCGCGGGGGGAGCCGGGCCGCCGCGCTGCCCCGCCGGGGCCGGCGCCGGCGCCGGGGGCGGCTGCGGGAGCTGGGGCACGGCCCGGGCGGAATTATTAAAGTCAAGGGAAGTTGCGGGTTTTTTTTTTTCCTTCTCCTTTTTTTCGCAGCCCCGAAGCCGCCGTACCCCGGTTGTGCGGGCCCTGCCGGCGTGGGTCCCCGCCCGCTTTCCGCGGGTGTTTCAGCCGTGATGGACCCCCCTCGGCCGCGCTCTCCGTGCCCGTTCCCGTGGGGGTGGGCGGGCAGCGGGGCACGGCCCCGGCGTCTCTCCCCGGCCCTGCCATCCCGGTTCCCCGTTCTGGTGGGGCAGTCGCTCTTTTAAGCAGTTTCCTACGAGTTTTTCTGTATTAATGGCTATGTGGCATCCAGGTGCTTCCAAAAGTCTGAGTCCCAAGTTGCCACCGGGGCAGGGGGAGAAGGGCAAGAAAAATAGCTGCTTCTGCCTTAAAAAATAAAATAATGTTTTTCTTGCTGTTTCATGGCCCCTGCAGTTCCAGAAAGCCAACGGGTTTTGCCCCACTGGAGCTCGCTGGCTGGGTGCGGGGGTTTCAGTCCCAGGGGTCTCCCTGAAGGCAAAGGGGACTCGCCCGGGACCAGGACGCCCTTGGTGCATCCGTGCTTGTTTACTACACGCGGAGGGAATCAAGATGTTTGGGTTTTACAACTTCAAAAAAAATTTTTTTTAATTTTTTTTTAAATGTTTGTATCCATGTGGGACATGTTTATGTTAACCTTGGCCCTGCACTTAATTTATATATCAGTAGTATTGTATTCTAGCCATTTATGGCCTCTTTAAGGCTTTTCACTTAAAAGCGACCTGCATATTCATTTTCTGGCTGTTTGGTGGCTTCAGAATTTAAATTAACGATGTGCAATGCTTTGTCAAATGACCTGTGGGCATGAATGCCAGCAGAAATGTCTGAAGAGCTACAATGGAAATGTGTAAATGCTCCCGAAACTGGGCTCGGAAGAGAAAGCTGTGGATCAGAAAGCTGTGGATCCCCTTCCTCTGCTCCGCTCGGGAGGCTGGAGGAGCTGAGTTGGGCCCTCTCGGGATAGTGAGAGATGGGGAAGCAAACCGGGCGTTGCTTTGTAACATCGCACGCGTTTCTGTAGTGAGAAGAGCGGAGTGTAAATGGCTGTTGAAGCCCAGGCGATCGCTTCTGAAAGGTTTGGGGTGTTTTTTGATTGTCGTATTTTGCAATTGGTCACTTCTGTTGAGCACGGTTTTACAAAATCATACTTGGAAATACAGAACAACTGCCGTTAAGAATCACGGGAATCAGTTAATCTTTCCTAAACCCTTGATTTTTAGCGTTCTGTTTGGGAAGTGATTGCACTCTGGCATTTCTTCGGTTTTGAGGGAGATGTGTTTGGAAGTTTTTGCTTGATAAATGCTTTCATTTAAATGCTTCTGCAAGGCTGACAGGCGTAATCACCTGCGGTGTGATCTTGGTAATTATGGATAGCAACAGGGCATCATTGTTAGAACTTGGTGCTAAATGAAACTGCTTTGATTAATTGTAAATCCGTCAGATTGTTCCAGTGTTTCGAGCTGAATTTTCATCTTTATCAGTTTAAGTGCCCACATAGGGGATCAGCTAAGGAAATTGAGTTGAGACTAATAGTTAACAATTTACCGTACGTCATGGATTTTCGGTCAAGTGATAAAAGACTGGCAGGAAATGAGAAATTGATACCTCAAATAAGAGTAAACGTGTTAAGTGTAGCTTTTACAAGATTGTTTGATAAATTATAAATTGGTTTAGGCAAAGCACAAGCCGTACTGACATATTTTGGTTAGTCTGAAGCTGATAACACCAACACTTGAAATAAGTTTACACATCTGGAGGTAGATCTGTGGCCGATGTAAATTGTCATAGCGCTGTTGATGTTAATTGGGTTCCAGCAATTTACGCCGATGAAGAGTATGCCTCAGTATCTGTAATAAACAGCATTTTGTATTGGTGGAATATGAGTCTGAGAAGGAGCTGGAATTAACTTTGAAGGTACAAGTAGACTTTTGTTTGGGACATGGGATTTTAAGCAAATGAATTTTTTTTGAAGCTTAGTTTGTAGGTCGGTATGAGGCAAGACATGCAAGTTACCTTACTTGTTACTTTGCAGGAGATGTTAGAAGTTTTAGGCCTAAGTTACACACTCATTCTGCAAAAGTTTAGCTTTGTGCATAATACCAGTAACACTGCTTACGTTTTGGAGTCAGCATAGGCAGCCTTGGACCCTGAAAAGCATGTAAGAAAAACTTTGTGCAGTGCTTTAAAGCTCTCCTGTCTATAAAACAAGAAAGGATTTTGTTTTAACTTAACTGAAAAGGTGCTTCTGAAGCTTAGCGATCAGAGGATCTGGCCCAGCAGCACAGTCCCTGTTGTTTGGCGAGACACGAAGTAAGCCAACCACGACAGCCTCGCAGTACTGCTGCTCAACTACTGTGTTTCCTAAATCAAAGATTAGGATTAGAAATAATTGTATTGTTTTCTGTTACAGATCCGTGTTTATATATTCCTCGTTTTGCGCACATGCTTGAGTTTGGGGATAAGAACCATGAGGTGTCCATGACGGCGCTCAGGCTGTTGCAGAGAATGAAGCGGGACTGGATGCACACCGGCCGCCGGCCTTCCGGGCTCTGCGGAGCAGGTATGTCAGATGCTGGGTGTATCGCTTCCCCTGCAGCGGCTTGGACAGGAGAGCCTGGCAGTTGGGAACAGATGAGGGAGTTTCTCATTTCCTTGGTGATACCATATTCTCTGGGCTTTGTGCTGTCAGGCACGTACAGGTTATACAGGTCTTCATCGAAACAGTTTCTGAAACTCAAACTTCATTTTTGCCCTTGCTCCTGCATTACTTGCTCAGATCCTTTGTATCTTACGTTTTGGATTTTTTAACCTCCTTTCTGGTGCTTCTCTTGCCCCCGCTCTCTGCAAGCTCTAGCTACTAAAAGGTTTTTTTGTCGGCTAAAATGACACCATTAGTGCCAGCACTTTGATTTGTGCTTTTCCACAGAGTCTTATGCAAGAAATGCCCTCTTTGACCTGTTCTGTGAAATTATTTTCCTCTCCTTCTTCATCTTTTTCCAAGATCCATTGCTGTCATGATGCTTACAAAAAACCTACCGGTTTGGGAGGGCTAGGTTAAAAGATAGTCAGTACCAGCCAGGGAGGTCAGAGTAATGAAGACTGTAGATAAGTCACAGAGTTCACGTATGCGCTTTATTTTATATGGAAGATCTTACATGTGCATGCTGGAATGAGAAATCGTGCTTGAACCTTAGGGAACCCAGGACTATGCAATCTTTTTGAAATTTCTAGCCTCTTTTTCTTAATAGTGCTTGCTTATTGCACATTGCTAAAAATTTGAGTGTAGACTCTGTGGGAGACCACCCTGATCTTTGATTCACTACATAGACTATATCCACATGAGCAAGTAATTTGATTCAACAGATATGGAGCAATAGACTGAAGCAGGTGGTGCTGAGTCCCATCCATCCATCCATCCATCCCAGTGGGTTTAGTTTGGTTCCCTGGCCTCAATGTCTGTGCCACACATTGTTTGGAGCTGCGTAAAGGACCAGTTTTTAGTTCAGCTCTCTTGTTCCCATTAGGAACTGGAGCACTTCAAACACATACCTGAAGCGTAGCTCTGGTTTAGTTTCCTCTGAAAGGAGTGACTTTTGCCTGCTTGAAGCTGTTCTGTGCACTGAGCCACTGCACGATGAGTGGGGGTGATGCTTCAAGACGGAGCTAGTGCTCTGAATCAACACGCTAACGTAAATGCAGCCAGTACTAGTTATCTAGGTGTATAGAGGGTTTGCACGAGAGTGCTTGGGCACTTGGGACAGTGATAGTGGTGACAGCAATGAGGGTAACAGCTTAAGCAGGTTCAGTGTTTCTGTTCTGGCTTCTGGAAGAGTTAACTTGGAGATCTTCTTATTCAGGGCTAGTAAATTCTGCTAAAAAGATGGTAACTTTGAAGCTACGTGAACAATGAGATGTTCTTGTGCTGTATTTAAGTAGCCATGGTTTTCCAAATGTTAAAGCACAGAATTTTTCAAGGTGCGATTTGCAATCAGCTTAATTTTATTGGATAGGAAGCAAAGTTTGTAAAGTCAAGTCAATCACCTGTGTTCAGGGATGCATTTACAGCTCTTTAGCTGAAGGCAGGCACAAAGGGAAGGTATAGTTATCTGACTGTTTTCTGCCTTTATTCAGGAAATTTTCCTCTTTTTGACATTGACTTTCCCTGCTTATTCTCCAGCTCTGCTAGTGGCAGCAAGAATGCATGATTTCCGACGTACTGTTAAAGAGGTCATCAGGGTGGTCAAGGTTTGTGAGTCTACATTAAGGAAAAGGTCAGTGCAGTTTTATTGCTTTTATCTTTCATTTACAATACTGAAAAGTGGTGTAGTCTAAAATTAATGTATATCAGAGAAAACCAAGTTCTTTTCCTTTTCAGAAGTGCCAGGAATAAAATAAGTACAACATGTTTTAGCTGGTCATTTTTAAGTACTAACACCTGCCTCTTATGTAAGGCCTCAAATGCTTAGCAAAGATGGTAAGGAGCGCTGTGCCCATTTAACAGGTGAAGAGTTTAAGGCAAAAAACTTTGGGTCAGAAATGTTAACAGTGTTGTCATGTCCTGAGAAGAAATAATTGATTGATTCTCAAAGCTGAAGTTGTACACTGGGATTTATTTTTTCATGAATCCAGCATATAGTGCTGAAAAGTCCTGTTCTTTAGCTGTTACTGAGCAGAACTTTTCAAAATACCTTGCTAAAATGTTCATTTGCAATAGTTTTGCACTGCTAATAAATAGAAGACAACGCAGTGAGTCTAATGGTAAATACACTGAAGGGGTCAGAAGTGGAATTATCAGCAGAATGTGACCCTGAAAATGGGAATTTCCCAAGTAACTTTGACATGTTTTTCTTTAAAATATGTAGTAGCATTTTCCATATTTTGATGAAGTAAGCAGTCGCCCAGTTTCCCTCATTTTAGTTTTGAAAAGTTGTAACATTTTCTTTGCCCGTAGGTTCAGTAAGAAATCACCTGACTGGGAAATACCATGCTTTCTGTTGGCCCCAGTTGGAAATTTTTGTCCCACCAATAAATTCTGAAGTTTGTCCTACCAAGGTTTGTCTTCAGGAAGCTCCCCTGGTGTCTGTCTTTCCTCTACCTCACTGAGACCAGCCTAAGCACATCCAGCTGAGTCTAATACTTGTTAATAATATTCACTTCTTAATTGTGAAAAATGTTTTTGCCCCAGATCTTCGTTTGTGGAACAGGAGTGATAGTATTTCCCTACCATGCATGGGTGGTACAAGTATAAATATAAAGTGTTTGAAGTGCTTTAAGGTACTACAACAGTAAGGATGGAGCAGTACAAATGCTACTTTTTTCCTCTGGTCAACAGCTCCTGTGTTTTAATGTGCATTTTGTATGATTAATGATGTATGCACCCACAATCTACTTCAAGATGCCTTCATTAAATAGTTAAAGAGTTCGTTCTTCCTAAGAAAATAAGCATAATAAATTAGAGTTGGAAGGAAAATTAATTTGAGCAATTGTTTCAAGCGAAGAAATCTTGCTTCAAAATTCATGCTTTGAAATGTTTACTCAAGTCACACATATCAACTAAAATGACAGCGTTATTTACTTTGACAGGGTAAACGTGACAGCTGAATTATTTTCAGGCAGCTATAATTACAACTGTATTTATCACGAATCTATAAATTTGATTGATGTTTTTCAAATAAGAGCATGTTATATAGTATTTAACGAAGGCAAATAAAAAAATACCTTAGAATAACTCCTTCTGCACTCCAATTTTTTCTTCTTCTACACTCCATTTTTTTCCTCTTTCAAGAATTTCTTTCAAAATGCCATCAGGTAGAAGTTGTCTAAATTAATAAGCACTTGTTTCATGTTCTTAAAAATTTCTTTGCTTCTCAGTTTGATGTACAGTTTTATTTCCTTTTAATTATTGCTATAGTTACTCTGGTTTGTAAAGAGCTACTGCTGCCTTGTGCATTGTGAAGGTGTTGAGCGTAGTTGAGTGAAGGCTCAGTAATGGACGGCGTTGGATGCTACGCTTGCTGCTGATGGCTTTACCCTGACAGCTCTTGAAGTGAAACCAAACAGGAGTCCGGATAACGCTGAAACTTCCAGCCTGCAGGTTCTGCTGTATGGTTTGATTTACTCCCAGTTGGCTACGTGGCTCCTGGGGAAGCACAGACCATTGGAAGCTGAAGTTGCTTTCAGTGATGACGGATTTCCATGGCAGAAATCTGCAAGGGAAGGGGCAGCACCGACACAAGGTGCCTTGTCTCCCCCCAGCAGTCTGGGTTGGACAAGGCTGCATTCATCAGTGGCTTGGCTGAGGATGCGGGAGCGATGCTTTTTAGGAAAGCCCTGCTTGTCTTCCTGTTTCATAGAATCATAGAATCATTTAGGTTGGAAAAGACCTTTAGGATCATTGAGTCCAACCATAAACCTAAGACTGCCAAGTCCACCGCTACACCATGTCCCTGAGCACCACATCTACACATCTTTTAAATACCTCCAAGGATGGTGACTCAACCACTTCCCTGGGCAGCCTGTTCCAGTGCTTGACAACCCTTTTGGTGAAGAAATTTTTCCTAATACCCAATGTAAACCTCCCCTGGCACAGCTTCAGGAAGACCCTCAGCAAGGTGGTGGCAGCCCTTCCTTAGGAAGGGCACTACTTCTGATCCTGTGCAATGCAGCCGATGCACCTATGTAAAAGGGGATTAGATCACCCAGTTGTCCATCAGCTGGAGAGATCAAGCCCTACGTGCCCGTAGTCTGTCACCTCTTTCACCGCCATGTACAGGAGGAGTAGCTCATAGGAGGAGGTTCACGAAAATGTGACGTACATACGGGTCATAAAAATGAATGACCTGATCATAAAGGGAATCTGTTTGGGAAGGAAAAAGCGACAAAGCATGGCCCATGGACCCTGTCACTCATCTTCGAATCAAGAATTCTTAATTTAACCATCTGTTTGGTTAAAAAACAGTGTGTGTTTATTTTTAATATGTGTGGGGTTTTGGTAGGATCTTGGTAAGAAGACTTTGTAGTTACTTCACAGGGCCTTCTAGCTTTATGTTTTGAAGCATACAATTAAAATGTAAAGCTTGTTGCTGTTGTTGAAAGTGGATGTATTAAATATTAATAAATGCACTGATAATTCTATCTCATTTCCAGTCTAATTGAAATGATATTAACTTATGTATCACTTTATATATTCAAAGTACTGTACAAATATTAACTAATTAGTCAAATTGTTATATTCTGCGTAATCATCTGTGGAGATAGCAGAAATTAACTTTTAATAAACCCAGCCCTTTTATTTAGTTTAATCCTCACGTTTGTGCCTGTGTTGAATGCACCTGTCTTGGCTGCCGCCTTTTTAACCTTTACATACTCTGCCCCTTCATCTGTTTATTCACCTGTTGCATACTTGCTCTGCATACTAAATTCTGTCTTATCTGCAGTGAGAATAATTTTGGTGATATTTGTCCATTGTGCATTATTTGATACTGTGTGGCCCTTACGCATGTTTGAAGATCTTAGGCACTTCTTCAATAGAAATTAAAAAAAAAATTAATCAGCTTATCTTTGTTAACACTTGCATTTTACTTCTTTGCCTTACTCTCTTTATCTTCAAAATGAGCTGTGTTTTACATAAAAAATACTTCTTCTCAGTTCCATAAAGTACTATCTGTTAAAAAACCTATTTGTGATGAACTTCGGAAGAGGTAAAGCTTCATTTAGAAGAAATCAGAACGAAAGGCCAGAATGGGTTTAAAGGGCTCATTTTTGAGGTGAATGTTTTTTCTCACAACAAAATAGCATTTTTTGGGAAACAAGCCTTGTTACGAAGGAACTCCCATTTACCAGGCTGGGTGGAGATGCTGCAGGGACTTTCATAAAGGGGGTCCTTTGCTCATATCCTGGGGACCCAGCTACAGCTCTTTCAATGATTGCGTTGGTAATTTTCTAGAAAAAAAATTAAAGGTTCGTGCATAGAGAGAAATGTATTGCCTGCAGCTTTTCTTATTTTCATTTCTGTAATATATAGCTCCCATAAACTTCATGTCCAAGCTCCCAGTGCAATCTCAAGCCGAGTAGGCTTCTGCGAGCGTAGGCAAGGTGAGGACCAGGTTGATGTGTGAGTCCAGAGTCAGGATGGGACGAGAAGGTAACAGGAAGGCTTCTGGCCGCGAGGTTAAGTTTTCCAAAACACCAAAGCCGAATCAAGGTCAGGACTGAAGGGAAGGGCAGGAAGAAGTCTGTGTTCGGCTGTGATCCGAGGAAAGCCATGCTAAAATCCAGTGAAAGGTAACTGATGAATGGAATGAGAGCTGTTTACCTAAGGTGTTTGAGCATGGAGGAGGGTAGAGGATGCTCAGTACGTCAGGGTTGTGTAAGTGCTCTTGGTTGAGGTGAGGAATGGAGTGAAGCTTTCAGAAAACCAGGCAAGTTACTTCGTGTAAAGGATCTTGTGGTGGTGCCCGCTCTGATCTCGCCTCAGCAGCCGTGGAGCTCCTTCGCTGGCCGCTGTTGCGATAAGCTAAGAAAATAAATTGAGAAATATTTTATGTCTCTGGTTAAATAATTTCAAGTGGCTTATAGGTGATTTCTAGAAATCTTTCTAGGATGGCGAGTAAAATACAGCTTGATCCACATGGGTTGGTATTGCATACCTTGCTAAGTTGGATTGTCTATTTTAATGAAAAAAGGTTTTATTTTTGAGGAATCTAATTTCACAGGCAATGATGTTCCTTTTTATAAATCCAGCTTCTATACAGCTAGTGAGCTAATACGTTAATTAGTTTCCTAATATATTTTAGTACTTCATATTTATTTCAAAAATGTCATTTCAAAATTATTTGGTGTCTGTTACTTTTGATACAATAATTAACTTATGAGCACTAACTCAGGCTTAGATCTTGTAAACAGTTTTCTCTGTGTTTGACTTTCTTCATCTGAGCGGCTGTTAAGAAATTAAGCAGCGCGCTATTTTTCTTTTCCAGGAGATCATAGAGGGTTTTTGACATACCACAGCGGAGGAACCATGCTAATGAAACAAAACTTTAAGGAACGCTAAAGTATTTTGTTTCATTAGCGTGGCGTGAACACTTGAATCGGGGGGGGAAAAAAAACCAAACCAAGAACAAAAAATTCCAGGTGGTTTAGACTGGCAGAGTTCGGGGAGGGGCAGGGAGATTTGTCGGTGGGATTTTTGGTGGGCTAACCGTGTGCACAAGTGTTAACCCGAGTTAACCGCGTGTGTATGTGTTTGCAGAATCAGGGCTTTAAAATGTAGGTTAGTGAAATTGTGATAATTTTAAATCTCTGTTTTGGTGTGAACAAGTAAAAGCAATTCCTTCTAAAGGGTGCTTTTATTTAGTACAATAAATCTTTCAAGGTACCCATTCTTTAATACTTCGAAAAACGACAGAGAGTTGCCAGCAAATGAGCACCATAAATTAACAGTCACCAATTAATCTGCAGTAAATGAGTGTGTGTCTACGCTCTTAGTCCATTGCAAAAAGAAGTGAAATGTATTCATGTAGCACACCATGGAAGTTGTTTAAGTGACAATATTTTTCTTTACAGTTGCATTGGGCCGGGAACACAGACAGACTAATTTAGCACAGCTCAGGTGATAAGTTGTAAGTTGTAAAACCACAGTAACTGGATCACCTCTGATTTTTTCCTTACCTTTACTAATGAGATACTCATTCATATGGGCTTTAAAAATACCTTTTTACATTGCTGCAAGTACGTGTAAAATTATGTATATGTACAGTGGTTACATATAAGGAGATTACACTTCTGTTTATTTACATACTGATGGATACTGGAAAACTTTTTTTTATGTCACATAGGAAGCATTTAGTAGCTATTTCGATACATGTTCTGTATTAAGTATCACTTTTAGGGTATGTGTTTACATACCGCCATAAATAGTTCATGCATAAACATTATATGGCTTGGAAAAAAATGGGCAGAGAAGGATGATGCAATAGATTGTTAAATTCGTAGTATAAAAACTAGTGATGAACTCACCACATCAGTGCAATTTCTGAACTTCTCTGCTCTGAGTGAGTGCCCAGATTTAGAGTGGTAGGCAGCGCTGATGAACGTTAAATTAAACCAGTGGGGATGTATTCAAATATTTTGGTACTTCACTAAGGTACAAAAGTAAATCCCTTATTTTTCCAAAATGTGCAAATGTTGCAGTTGTCAAATCAGCTGCTGTATTGCTAGAATATTTGTAATTGATATGACAATTAAGATTATGTAGATATCGTCTAAATTATTACTTAGGAGTTTAATTGTATTGTTAATTTGGGAAAAATCAGGGGAATTTAATTACCACCACCAGCTTATCTTGCAGTAAAGTTTTTTCATGTATTTCTGTTAACAACATGTCAATATTCAGTTTAGGGTTTTTTTTAAATCCGTTTAGAAACTATTTTAAGTGTTTTAAAAAGACCTCTCACAACAGGTCACTTAAAGGCTGACTGCTCAGGCTAAATTTCACGTTCACACTTTAAAAAACCCGGTTGTCTCTGAAATTACGCCTTTCTGTCCAGTGGTCCAGCACAAGGTGATTCTGTTTTACGCTGCTTGCTTTCTAGAGCTAGGTGCCGATTGCATACACGTAGGAGGACTGTAGGGTGATGTATGGCTCGCTAGACATCTCTGTTCCTCCCCGAGCTTTGCCAGCAGTTTCAGCTGCTTTCCCTGTCTCCTCTGAAGAGGGAGTGGAGGCCACTGGGGCTTTTCCTAAATGGTCCGTGCTCAGAAGTCCCTCTTGGACTTTGAACTTGGACTCCTGAAGCATTTGTGAGTTGGACTCCAGAAGACCTTGTTCTTCCACGTGCTTTGTCACACCCCACTGCCGCAGAATTTCAATTAAACATTAAAACCGAGCGGCTAGCTGCACACGGGAGTCTTTTTTTTTTTTTTTTTTCCTTGGCTGCAGACTGGATTTGTAAGTCTCCACGGGACAGTATCCCTGAAACAAAACAAAATAATGAAAAAAACCCCATCGCTCATAACTTCAAAATGACTGACCCATTTTCCCTTATTGGGAGCTAAATTAAGTGTGAACAGAATTAGTTCACTGTTTTGTGCACAGAAGTGCTTTATCAGAAGGCGAGGTGTGGTTTTGTCTGTAAAGGGATGAAACAAAAGCCATGGAAATTTTTCTTTAAAAAAAAAAAAAAAGGATTGGGATTAGGGGCAGATGACACCAAGCTCTGGAAAAACTTTTCTCCCAAGGGGATTTGCTTGAAAGAGTTTGCTGTGAGAAACTGCAAGGGGAGGATTTATACTGCAAGTTGAATCTTAGCCTGAGCTGTAGTGGTTGCCTCTGCTTCGACTATAAATAGAAAATACTTGTCTGCCAATTTTCAATTTTTAGAGCCCTTTTGAATTTGTGCCAATGAAATAATATCTTAATTTTTATATCTGTTTATTTTCCTCCTTCTGTGCATAACTTGAAATGGCAACTCTTATTAGATTTTTTATTTAGATTAACAAAAGTGCAAAATGAACTTGGATATCATTTTTATGAGGGACTTAATAATAGCCCGTAGCTATTTTTATTTTTTTTTTTCATGAGGGCACTCCCTCGCCCCTGAAATTATTGTGCTTGTAATTAAGGTTGCGTCATTTTTCTTAGCTGCCAAACGAATGTTACCTTGTTTCATGCGGTGTAGACTGCTGCGTGCATCAGTTTGTTGCCTTGGTGGCATGTGTCCAAACACTGGATAAAATTAAAGAAATGTTTAAAAATATGTAGACAGGATATCAGCCAATGTAAAATGTTGAGGCAGGCAAGTGGTTGGCAAACACAGGTATTTATTTATATCAAGTTAAAGGAGAAAATGTTGAGTGAACAGCTTGCTGTCCCGCAGAGATGGCGCTCAAGCTGTGATCCTGACCATCGGGGATGGTTCTTCATTTCAGGAGGAAGGCTAGAGCCTTCTGGTTAAGACCGGTGAGATGTGAAGAAATAATGTGCCGCTCTAAATTTGTGCTTTGCCAGCGGGCTGTGCCTACACCTCCCCGCCAGGTGGTCAGCCCTGGCCTCGTTTGGCTCGGATCGGGACTGAGGAAGAGGAGGGCACGGGCATGGGACTGGGCGCTGGTGGCTGGGTCGGATGGTTGAACCATGCTGTGCTGTGGGTTTGAGCTCCTTGGTAGCACCACCAGCAAACAGGACGTAGCTCTGCCCTGTCCTAGAGCAGATGCACTGAAGGTCTTAAGAGAGACCCGTGCTGCCGTTGTAACTCAGGGCTGCAGCTGGTGCTTGAGCCGAAGCTCGTGCCGGCTGCCGGCACGTTGGCTCACCCACGGCACGTTGGCTCACCCACGGGCTAACGTCTGATGGATGCAGGGTACGTGACGTGAGTCACACGACACGGTGGACAAGGAGAGGGATAGAGGGAGCCTCAGGTGTCCGCAAGGAGACGTGCATGGGGTTAAGTGCTGAAACCCAAGCTTGGTCATCTCATCCCCAACCGTGCTTCACGGACTAGTTTTGCAACGGGTGCTTTCTGTGTTGCTCTGCATGCCTGGAGGTGTTGCTGTTTTGGCTGGGCTCTGGGTCTAGCTGCTCATCTCAAACTCGGAGCAAGTGTGGGGTAAATAAACTGGGTGTCTTTGCCAAAGTGTGTGTTGGCTTTTTACAGTGGGAAGAAAATAATATTTTAACGAGGTGAGGCTGGTTGGGAGGAAAACCTTCTAGTGGAGGGTGTCCCTGCCCACAGCAGGGGCGTTGGAACTAGATGATCTTTAAGGTCCCTTCCAACCCAACCCATTCTGTGATTCTGTGATTCTATGAAAAGTCTTGCTGAAGTGGGACTACCTGTGAGCGCATGATTCATACACGAAGAGATGGATGACTGTAGCTTAATGATGGTAGCTGGGAAGATCCTAAAGTGATGTATGGATTTGGCATTAGATGAATCCTGAATTAAAATAATAATAACAATACCCTAGCCAGGTTTTTCCTCTAGCCTGATAGATGAGGCTCCCTCCTGGAAGGTGGGTAATGCACACTGGAAGCCCGTTTACGCTGAGAAAGTTCTAGTCTGTTAATTAAAAGCTGGGTGCTGCTGCTGCCAACAACATCCTCCTCTCCTTTCCAATTTGATCTGAAAGGGAGGAGGGAGCTGGTCCCTGGTACTCTGAGGGAAAGTTTTGGGCTGTCAGTCACTCCAAATACATGGCTAATTTGGGGCTTTGTGGAGATGCCTGAACTCCAAAAGTGAGACTAGGTTTCAGAGGCTTTCTTCTCCTCGGCAGCACTGATTCTGGCCGGCACAGCCGTGCGTGGGCTCAGCGTGCTGCTTGCTGTTGGTTTTTTGCGGAGCTGCCTGGCTCTCCCTGCACATTTCACGGCATGAGATGCCACGTGTGGCGTGAACAGTGCTCCGCGAGCTGGGTGCCTCCAGGCAGAGCGTCCTGAACTTACGGCATGCCTACGTCCCTTGGTATGGGCTGTATGATCTCTCAAAAAAGAAATACAGGGACTGATAAGGATATCGGGAGAGAGTGTGGCATTATGCTCTTGGCTTTGGCCCTGGAGTTGGTTGGAAACTGAATTTCTGTCCTAGAGAAAATTCCTCCTTCGGAAGGAGTTTTGTTGCAATTGGAGGCAAAAGAGAAAAACCACAATTGCATTTTGGGGAGGAGAGATGCTGAAAGGTCCTGTGCTGGGAGTACTGAATCACCAGTTTTAGTTTCCTAGCTTTGCAGATGGAAGCTGTTGTCAGCTTTGCTTCCTCTGTAAGATGGGAATATTCCAGTGAAGCAGCTGCAGATCCATCATTGCCGTTTTCCCATGGAAAATGTTGATATTATTAAAAGGGCACTTTCTGTCAGAAAAGCGTTCTGCCAGACATTTCCTGACCTGGCTTTGTACTTAACCTTTTGTCTCGCTTTCTCCATCTGTAAAATGGATGTGCTCATTCTCAACCACCTGTATGAAATGCTGAAATTTGTGGATGAAGTTATGACAATGTGGTCTCATTTAAGATTCAGTTCCTTTGAAAGGTTCAGCTGCTTTTGTGGCAGTTCCCCATGGAGCTAGTCCTGTCTCTTGCGCAGGTAGGAACTTTTAAAATGCGAACATTAAACAAAAACAAAGTATACTATTGTAAAATTACATGCATTCATCTATTCCGCCTGTGCAATGTGCAGATGATGCCTTTATTTTACAACTGCTTCTGTGTGTCCGGGGAAGATTACTTCTTGTCCCTCTTCCAGTCTGCTGAAGATATGTGTCTTTAACATTTGATTTGCATAAATTAATCACGGTAACATATCAGGAATATTTTTGAGCTTACTCCTAAACTGTGATGGCAGATATTTTAGTTTGGGAACCTGTTTAATTGGTGGTGTTGATAACAAAAGCGACGAGACAGGAGGAATCAGCTGCGTTTCCTGGCTTCGTTTGGTCAGTCTATACTTAGTTGACCTTAGTGGCTGCCGTATTTCTGTTCAGTCTTTGTTCATCAAAAAAAGCGTGTGTTACATACTCTAATAAATCAAAAGCTAATTTGTGATATGAAAAGATACTTTCTTTGCAACAGATGAAACAATTAGTGCCACTTCAGTTTTAATGTATTCTGTATTTGAGCCAGAGTTTCTGAGGATGACATGTTTATTCTGTAACTTAGCAGTTTGCTGAATTTTGTTACTTTTAAAGAAGTTCTTAAAGATGTTATGGTAATGTACTGTATGCTTTGGTAGGCTGACAGAGTTTGAAGATACACCAACAAGTCAGCTAACTATAGATGAGTTTATGAAGATTGACTTGGAAGAAGAATGTGATCCTCCTTCGTTTACAGCTGGTCAAAAAAAATTGAAGATACAGCAGGTGAATTCTGAACCAGATGCTCTTTATATTTCTCTCCTCTCTCCTCCCTCTGTATGTTCCTTTTTGAATCAGTTAATACTAAATCCTAACTGACCAGCCTTTGATAAGGGTTAGTTACATTTATTTTGAGGTTCTTAAGTGAAGGTGAGCATTAGTGCATATGATACCCATTAATTAAAGGATATGTTTTTGTTTCGCTGGCAAAGGGATAGCTTCCCAGGTAAAAAAAAAAAAAAAAAAGTTTTTCTCCTATATCATTTTTGCTAACTCCTCCAGAGAGACGTGCTCTTTCAGATATGTAGCTTCAAATACAGCTTTAGACATCCCCTGATGAGGGATTGAAGTGTGCCTACCGCCTTAGCCAGCCGCTGCGGGAGGTGCAGAGTCACTGCTATAGTGCACATCGGGACGTCTGGGTGGCCGAGTAAAAGCACCAGCTGAGCTTCGTGTTTTGCAGGCTACCAATGTTTGGTGCTCAGCCCACGATTGCTGCATTGTAGGTGAGGGCTCAGCACACTCTGCCCACGCGTTCCCCCATTTGCAAGCTGGTGCAGTGATCCTAAGCACTGTTCTCTCCTTCAGGCTTACTTTCCCGATGCATGTGTGTTTCCCTTCTTGTGCTTAGACCTTCTATCGAAGCATCAAGTCTTTTTGTCCTTAAAAAACTGGAGGCTCTCATGTGACAAGTTAAGCTGAGCTTGTGGCATGGAGGTCTTGAGCAGCTGTCCTAATGTCTGCGCTTCTCTTTTATATGCTGCAAGCACCCTTCCACCCTGGTTAGCAAGGATCAGGGTTGCAAAGGTGTAAGCTTTGTAACGGGATCAGGAACCACGCGGTGTTTTTGAGGTGATACTCATGGTCAGGAGAAGTGCCATTACATAGAACTTGTTTTTAAACGTATATGAAAACAATAACCCAGGTGCTTTAATGAGACTGCTGGGTTTTTTGCGTGGTACAACACCTGCTTCCACAGAGCTTAGTTCTCAGGTGGCTTAATTTCTTTGCAAAGCATGAACTAAAGCTGGCACCAGAGGAGATTTTACTACCGTCATAGCCAATTCTTTCATTATTAGTTTTTCTGGGTTTTTGTTTTTACTGCTCTAAATATGCTATCATTTAAAGGTCTGTAGGCGTGTTTATAATGTTCTCAAGAGCCTGCAGGCTGCTCTAGGTCAGTACTTGAATCCGCCATCACCTGTGTGCTATGTCTGGCCCAGGCACTGCGATTGCAGCGCTGTCCTTGCGCTTGTTCGCATCTACAGGCGCAGTCATAGGGGCTGGCTGCGGAATGGGGCCTTTTATTTACGGCTTGCCAGAGTGAAGGTTCCTTTTGAAGTATAGAGATGGGTGAGAGAACATTTGAAATCGGTCGGTATTTTGAAACCTGTCTGTCTTACCTGCCTGACACTACAAAGTAATTTGAGTTGGGATTTGAAACCTGCTTATTGCTTTTAAAATACCCTATGATTCTATGTCTCTACAGTTCACAAAGAGTACGAAGTTGAGTTCTTTTAGTAATTTCACATTTATTTTGTTTATTTTCATTTCAGCTTGAGAAGGCGTTATCAAAAAAGCTGGAAGATTTTGAAGGTATAAGTTGTGTTTAGTGTAACATATCACTCATTTGTTCAAAATTACATCAATGATTGCTGAGTTTTATTTTTATTTCATCACCACAGGTGAAATATCGAGCTATCAAGATGAAATAGAGATTGAATTAGAAAACAGTAGACCAAAAGCAAAAGGCGTATTTGCAAATTTCACTAAAGATGGTAAGTCTGTAAAGTCTTACAGCTACTTAAATGATAATGGGTTGAGATCCTGCAGGCGGTCTTAAGTGTATGAACTTTATTGTGATAAATGGGATCAGATTAACGGTTGGACTCGATGATCTTAAAGGTCTTTTCCAACCTAAATGATTCTATGATTCTATATGTATGCTTCCATAGTACAAGATCTCTATTGAGTTGGGATTCTCTCTGTCCTTTAGTTGGTTCAAGTATCAGTCTTCCAAACACCTACATTGTTCATTACAGTGACAGTTCATTAATGACTTCAGTTGTTTTTCTTTCCTGGTGCAGTATAAGCTTGGCAGTGGCACCTGAGCATGTTCCTTTTCATCACAGAAAGTGCAGTGGACCAGACCCTTCTCTCACCGAATCCCCCAGTTGACTAATCGATACAGAAGGGCTTTGTGCAGGTTAAATTGGCTATTTTTTATTTGTAATTATGCCAGTAAGTAGCCGCTTTCTCTCAAAGCCCTTTTATCTGCCTTAATTTGGCAACACAATATTTCTATTTTAAATGATGACTGTATTCACAAAAATACATTTTAATAGCTAAGGTAATGAATTTGAAGAGCATCTGGAAATTCCATGTATTCATACATTGTACTAAAATATTGTGTATTACTTCTACAGATTTTCTGTAAAGATTTTTATTCTTCAAGTGAGCGCCTGTCTATTTATTTAGTTTCTGTAACAGATGGTATGCAATGATCTGTTGGGGTTTTTTTCTCTTACAGATCCTATAGATGATAGTACCTCTAGCATACTGGGAGAGGAGGAGGCAGAAGATGAGGAACTGGAAGCAGCTGCTAATCACTTAAACAAGGACTTTTATAATGAACTTCATGAGAAGGATAGAGCAAAAACAGATGAAGATGGGAAATGCAAAAATGGAAATGAAGCTCTTGTAAGACCACCCGCACTAGAGTCCTTGCTCGGCCCGCTGCCCACTGCAGCTAGTCTTGGCATAACAGAGTCCATAAAAGAATGCATATCCGCTAAGGACCGAGAGCCTGGTGAGTAGGAGATCCGTTCAGCTCAGAGTGGAACCTGGACACATGCAGCCAGTTGTGGGTTTATTGTGCAATTTCCGTGTACCTTGATGGTTACTGTGGTAGCTATTCTGTGAATCACTGTAAGATGGAGGTACGGGAGCTGTGAGGCTGGATGGGACCAGTGGTCGTGGTTGTTGATGTTGGTCGTTGGCATCTGCTCCTGCGGAACCTGCAGGAAAATCTGGAGTGCTGTTATTTTCTGAAGCCTGAGAATGTGTATCTCCTAGTCGAGTAGATTTGCAGTTATATGATAGCTGATGGGCATATTTCAAGCCATGCAGTCTCAATTAGGAAATCGGAGGAAGCAAATTCCTGTAAATATGACTGGGAATTAAAACCCAAGTATGAGAATTTTAGATCAAGGCAGACTTTCTCAGGAGACATTTTACTGGAGTCAAACACGATACAGTCTGTCTCTCTGATTGTGAATCTTTGCAAATGGCAAATATTTAATATGTTTGTAAGAGGAAATAACTGGTTGTATGCTTTTTTTCTTTGATACCAGCTTTGGGGGGTGTTTTGGTGGTTTTGTTCCATTTTTCTTAAAACTCCAGATCTATTTGTAACATATAGCCCTGTATAGTACAGTGGGAGCAGGACTGATCAACTCAGGAAGCCAATTTTTCCAGAGTCGTTAAGTCAGACAATAGGGGGTGTTTTGGTGGTTTTGTTCCATTTTTCTTAAAACTCCAGATCTATTTGTAACATATAGCCCTGTATAGTACAGTGGGAGCAGGACTGATCAACTCAGGAAGCCAATTTTTCCAGAGTCGTTAAGTCAGACAATACTGCAAACAGCCAGTCATCCAGGCAGGTTTGTTTGCTTTTTCTTATGTGTGCTTGAGCTTTATGGAGATGGCGGGTTTTGTAATTCCTTTTGCATCTTAATGACTCCGAGAACGGAACATATCTAAAGGGCATTTTATTCTTTTCTTTATCACAGTTAATTTTTCCATCATAAGACACACCTGTCCGAATCTGTTTTGTCAGCTTACTTGGGGGTTGATGCAGAAGAACATTTTGTTATCCAAACTGTTCTGATGCTAATTTCTGTTCAACAGCACCTATTTATAATGAGATCCTCCCTGCCTGAATAGATGAACTGAATGCATTCAGATTCTTACTATGTTAGTGTTCATATTCCAGAAACATAGCAGGACGATTGCACGTTTATATTTTGTACAAATGAAATCATATAGAAACAGTGGAGTGGTTTTGGTTTTAATTATGATTAAAAAAATGGATGGCTCGTGGCTTCTCTTTCTCCTGGAAATCAGCGATTCATGTTAGAGGGCGGTCAGTAATGGCTAGAAGCTGTTGTTGTCTGGCTAGCCAATGACCTGTAAAAATGAGTTCCCAGTGATGGACGTTTCTCAGCTGGCATCGCTATTGACCATTTTAATGGACAGGCTGAGGACTGAGCTTAGAGATGAAACTGAGCTGGTCTGGCCAGGTATGAGTCGGGCTTCAGGCAGGTGGGCAGGAGAGCGCATGGCTGCTCATGCTATGGCATGTCTGCATTTGCTGTTTGTTTTTTTTCAAAGGTGGAGGATGTGCCAAGTGAACTGAATTTCAAAACCAAGTAGGTTTCAGTAGGTTCATTCTCTTTTAATGCATCTGAGAAATCATTGCGGGTGTTTGAACAAGTACTTATTTTCTTAATAAGTTATGAAGCTCATATGCTGAATCACTGTCTTTGGGTTTATTTTGATTGTAGATAGTGCCTCAAACTTCTTTTTTTTTTTCTTCCCCCAGTGATTCTGCTAATTTTTTTTCATCATTTAAAGGTTTCATGTTAAGTCAGATTCACTTTGGTTATGACTGTACTGTGGGGTAGTCATGCTGGGGTGCAGTTTCCAATCTCTGAGCCCTTGCCACGTGGTGCCTGTGTGGTGTGGATGCATCTCGGTGTGTGTGTGCGTCATCCCCTGAGGACCTGGTTTCCTTCGAGAAGTCATCTGAGTATAGGAGCCGTAACAGAGCCTCGATGTGTTTTGGATGATTGGGAACCAGGTCGAGCAGACAGGCTGGGAAGTACACCCGGCTTGCAGTTTCATGTTATTATGCAGAGTGAAGAAAACCTCTTGTTAAGATGCCTCCCATTGGTCACTTGTGCATCTTAGCTCTGAACCCCAATGAAAACTAGCGTAGATGTTTCTGGCACCTCAGGCAATAAAGTCTTGACTTCTGCGTCATAGCTCTGGGAAATCTGGGAAAGGTTTGTACCTGGAGGTAGTATCTTCTTCTATCAGGCCAAGTGGTATAGTTGTTAAAAATTAGACAATTTCCAGGTTTCTGAGCCCTTCTTCAAGTCTGAAAAAGAAGCGGCAGTTTTCAAAAGTAAATATAAGATGAGAGTAGTTGCTTAGAGTTTAATTTCAGACAGTACAATTATAGATCACCTTGAAACAAAAGTAGTTAGTACCTGTGGAGGGAAGAGAGAAAGATCATAAAATTTCCTGAATTTATCCTGTGTACTTGTTTTCAGTTTAGTGCAATTTATATTGTAAATCTCGGCTGTCCATAGGTTTGCTATGGTATTTCATGTTCCAACACCTAAATCCATTGGAGAAGGGAGAGAGTCATCATAACATTGCACCCTTAAGGTGATGTTTTGGTCCTTCTCCACAGCTGTGTAAGTCATAAACCAGGAACCTTTCCCTTCCCTCAGCCCTCTCCAACCCTGAGTCATCTTCCGCTGCATGGACCATCTGGGTCAGATTGGGCTGGAGACCTTAGTCGAGATGATTTTCGATCTCCTCTGGTCTCCACGTGTTGTTGGATGGGTGTATTATGTGCAATCAGTGCAGCGGTTGCAAACCAGGTGCTTGGTGCTACGTGCTGAGGATTCCCAGCAAACCCTCGTGGTGATACACTGCGTGGTTGGGCAGGTGGCTATTAAATAGGAGCTTGGCAAGCAGGTACAGTATGTGCAATGTTCGTCCTCCTTAAATGCAAGGTATCTCCTCTCCCCTCCTCTCTGTAATGATCTCTCTTCCTCAGAAAAATCTCTGCTGTAGGTACCTTCTACAAAGTCTTTTCATTTGGCTTGTGCAGGTGGTAATTCAGTTATAATTGCCTACATCAGCTGCTTTGGGAAATCTTCCACCTTTGTGCTACGGTGGCTGCAGCAGCAGAAGGTTTCTCACAAACTGCTTATGCAGATAAGACTTAGGTGCAGAGCTCAAGTATTAAGAAAAATTTAGTGTATTTTTGCTCCATTAAATACCATTAAAATTGGTATTTGAGCAGTGTGAGCTTGTCTATATGTAAGTTTTATGGAAAGCATAGTATTTTAGCAAATTTGCATTACAAAGAGAGCATGTAAGGTACCGGGTTAATGAGTAAAGTGCTTAGAATAAACAGCACGTTTGACTGTTTTTTCCCTACAAAGTGTATTAATTTGCAGAGACATTTAGGCTGAAAGCTGTTCGAGACTTTGCAAACGGCTTCTTTCTTATTCTTCATGATTAAAGTACTCTATGGTGAGTTCTCAGTTTCAGAGCTGGAGATCGGGTAGAGCAGTCTGGATGTTTTCCTGGCTGTGCAGCATCCCGGCGTCCTCTCCATGCTCTACATGGTTTTTTTGATTCTTCAGTTCCTCAAAACAGAGCACCATTTCCTTTAGGAGTCTTCCACAGTCAAATACCATGGACTCCAATCTCAAGAAATACATTCTTTGGTGCAAAATTTCCCGTTGCAATTTATTTTTCTGTCCCTTTTGTACCACTTCAGATAACTTATTGCCTTTCCTGGTGTTTCTGTTTGCTGGCTGTCACCCTGTCCTTCCCATGCCATGCTGCTAGGCTGTACACCACCAGTTCATCTCTTCTTGCCACATAAATCGAAAGTCATAAACTTAATTTTGGCCAGAGCTAAAAGTGAGGAAGGTCTGATAATAATAGAGATAAGGGTAAAATACGAGCTATAAGTTACTGACTGATTTTATATACCTTCTCCTTCGTAATCTAGGTAGTGTTTGAGGCGTGTTTTAGTTTTTCTTTTGAACCGAAATTCACATGCAGTCATTTAGGGCAGAAGTTTCCAATAATGTATGTAAAGTGGGTGGTAACACGCTCCTGCACGTCCTCATGAAAGTAAACGGCTTTTGCAGTGAGGAATCACCGTGCATGTACCGTCTTGTGCTTGGTTAGGCACCCAGCTAACTGCATTCACTGCTAATTTCACAAAGAATACATGAGAAAGATTTTGTGCTTGTTCATAATTAATAGTTTGCCCATTTATTGCTCCTTGTATTTATGCCTCCATTACTGCTGCAGGCATAGTCTGACAGAGGCTGAGGTCAAAAGATGTTGCCATTGATTTCTGTGGGTGTTAAAGACCCCATGCAGGCAGTGGTCACTGATCGAATAGTTACCGTCCCTGTGTACCAGTGCTTTTCAACTTCTTACCCAAGGAGGATGTGGAAAGTGGCTGAAGATGAAGTTATACAAGATAGGGATGGGCTCATCCTCCAGGATCTTACTCTTTTCCTCCAGATTTCACCCCCCTCACCCTACCAGCTCCCACTTCATACTTTGTCCTGGCCTTGGGGTTTGACCAATCCCTCCGTGAGCAGACTCAGTTCCCTCACCCAGCAAGGAAAAATACATGCAGGCAGGGGAATTTGTAGAAACGTGACATTTCTAGTAGGGTCTGAGCCTCCCTGGAAGGATGCGTAGGGGCCCGCAGGCTGAAAACGGCTGGAGAATGGCTGTTGGTGGCCACGTGTGCCAAGGAGGGTTGTTCGCCCCATCTGGGAGCCCCATCCCGGATTGCTGCGTGGCGGGGGGCAGGCTCACTGCTCTCACAATCGCTGCTCCATCAACAGGTGGGCATTGACCCCCTCTGTGGGTTGGTTTCTTCTTCTAGCATCCTCCTTTCTTCCTCAGATTTTGTCTGAGTACATCAGTGACAACTGTTTGAAAATATATAAATGTATACATGCATATAAAAGTATACAAAAAGATATAATCAGTAATTAGAGAGAACATTATGAAGCCCTATTAAATCATAATTACCGCATACATGAGAAATAAAGCTGCTGAGTGTAGCGCTAATTGTGTTGCATATGCAAAGTACACTTGGTCATCAGTGCAAGCGTGTGTGTCCCCATCCTGATCGCTCTTCTTCTGGCTCTGGCTTCAGCGGTACGGTTGCTTTTGTGGTTTTAAGCCCCAGCTGTGGCAATGAGCCATGTGCATGACCTGCTTGGTGCCACCTTCCTTGCGTGATGCCTTCCGAGCACTCTGAGGGTTTGATCGTCATCTCCGTGTGCCATTTGCTCACTGGAAGATATTTTCTGTGGCAGGACTAGCTCTTTCCCAGTTTTGAGATCTAAGCCATAAAAACCCTGATACAAGCTAATCTTTCTAATCTAGCCTCTATATGCCTATGCTTGGCAGTCCTGATATAGACTGTATCCCTGATTGAGCCTTCATTAGGCTGTTAATGAGATGTGAAGAGCTTGCTGCAGCAAGCATGGTAATAGGAGACCACCAGCTGCTTTGAAAGCAGTTTTTTGATACCTGAAGTCTTGGGTATGAATTACAGATGACATGATTTTCTTACTTGACTATGTATGTCACTCACACACAAGTATCGCCTGTGCATGTGTTATTCCAAAATCTGTGTATGCATTTTTTCATGCAGGATCTTTGCATTAAAGGATAGGAATGCTATAAATTTGTTCCATATTCATGCCGTGAGTAACTAGGAAGGTTAAGGGATGAAAACTAATCATATAGTTTGGCTGAAAGATTTCCAAACAAATCTAGAGAGGAGTTTTGGAGAGAAACCTGCAGTTTGTTAGAGTCATCAGGGAGATAAATCTGAGTGAAAGCATAAGCTGAATCATGTGAATACATTTTTAGAACATTTGTGGATGTTTTAGGAATTTTCCAAAGGATTGGTTTATCAATACAGACACTCGTTATAGGAAAATGTGTGTCATTTTTGTCAGAAGTCTTGGTCAAGAAGAACTGTCCCAGAGTAATGGGTGCTGTGAGTGGGAGAAGGTACCAGAGAGTGGGCTTTGGGCTCCTGAGCTGAACGGAGCAGACCCATCTCTTAAATGTTACTTGGCCACGTCCCATGTGAATGAGTGCCCTTAGCCCCTGGCTGACCAGCCTGGCTGTCGTGGTACCCGAACTGTTTCGTGGTGGAGGGAGTCTCTTTATGCTCTTCTCCTCCCTTCTCCTTTCTCTCTCCTCTCTCCTCTCTCCTCTCTCCTCTCTCCTCTCTCCTCTCTCCTCTCTCCTCTCTCCTCTCTCCTCTCTCCTCTCTCCTCTCTCCTCTCTCCTCTCTCCTCTCTCCTCTCCTCTCCTCTCCTCTCCTCTCCTCTCCTCTCCTCTCCTCTCCTCTCCTCTCCTCTCCTCTCCTCTCCTCTCCTCTCCTCTCCTCTCCTCTCCTCTCTTCCTCATAAAATTCTGGTGTGGAATGGGAAATGTTTTAAAACCTTTAAAAGCTTTTCCATGCTTGGAATTTTTTTTTTTTCCTGACTTCTGCCTCATCCCGACTACTGAGTGGGCAGTGGGCAACGTGTCTTTTCTGTCTTTAATTCTTCCAATAAAAGAATGATGGAAGGTTTTATTTTCAATTTGAGTAGCATAAAAGCCTTACATTGCTCTTTGGTGAGAAAGCTAACATGCTGCTTAAGGCCTCATCCTCCCTTGCTTGAGGAAAAAAAGGCAAAAAGCTGCTTTCTCCTCTCTTGCTGCTTCAGCCAGCTGCTGGCCGCAGGCTCTTTGGAGAAGGAGGTAGCAGCAGGGCTGTTTCTCTGGTTTGGAGACACGTGGCTGGGAGAAGAGGGTGAATGTGCCGAATGGGGGCCCTGGTGCATCATTCTGCATGTTGATGTTTGACATGTGTGTGCTGCTGCATCAATATTACTTTTTAACGGAGCGAGGAGAAACAATCAGCCTGAGCAGGTTTTTGTGCATTGTTTTGCCTTGCGTTGAGGGCACGTCCAGGTCTGCCATCATCTGCTTAACCTAGGCTTGGGCTTAAGGAGGTGGAAATGTCCAGGAGCACAGAGCTGGGCAAGCAGGGAAAAGAGGAGAAGCTCAGCTGGGGCTTTAGAAATGGTCCTTTTCCCATGCCTAAGTAGCAGAATTATGAAAACAGTTGTTCCTCAAATACTAAGGGAGGGTTGTGTTTCATAGTTGACTTAGATGCCTCAGTATTTGTAGGTGCCAATCTAAGATTTTCTTTCTGTTGGGGCTTCTTTTCAAGGTTTTCTCCTGTCTGCACTCCCTAGCATCTGAAAAGATGAGGGTTCTTAGCATGGGAGATACTTTCCGGGGCATTTATAATTGCTTCTGTCTTTCCAGGGGCCGATTCTCGGGGAACCTGTGGAAACGTAATCATCTCAGGGATCACTGCCCCCCTCCTAAATCGTGGTTGAAATAGGCTGTGGATTAAAACAAGACGGGGGGAGGTGGTGTTGGGGGGGTGACGACACAGAGTCCTACAGGCACGCAGGAAACCTGGCTAAAAAACCTGAATAACTCTCTGCTAGTATGAGAATTATATATTTCCTTTTCTGGACCTGCCAGAATTTGAGCCCGTTAATACTCACAGTTATTTGGTTAGGTGGCCAGTTTGCAGAAGAAACGGACATTCCTGTCCTGCCCTTCTGCCAAAAAAGGAAGAAAAGTCTTTCACCAAAAAAGTCACTGAAAACTGAAATTGTTCATTAGAGAGTTGCGGAAAGTGAAACGCGTGGAGGCTACAGAGAGGACGTTAAATTCGCATGGAAAGCTACCCGCTCAGGAGGATGTTATTTGAGCAATTCATCACGGTATCTGAAATGTCAGGAGTGGAGGTTTGGGTTCAGTTCAGGCAGGCTTCATGGTCTCAGTTGTTATTGAGAGTAAAGACTTATTAACCCAGGTCAAGGAGCCACAAAACGTGCCCTTGGAAGAAGGAAATGCAGTGCAGAGAGATTTGCAAGGCTTAGCTAGTTTGGGTTTAATGTAATGGGTAATAAATCCATGCGCAGTGGTGTGGTGGATCCTGACCACTTCGCGTTTGTCTTGCCTCTTCTGAAAAAGCTGAAATAATCCTCCATTTAGTACTTTATTTTCTTGTGGTACAGGTTCAGCTGGTAAAGGCAATATCTGCACACTGAAAATCCACCGAAGCAAACCCTTTAAATGAAGTACTGTTTCTGCAAGGTTTCAATATTTTGGTGTAGCAGTTTGTTGTTTTGCTTTTGTTTGGTAGCTTTGAATTTAGTTTGTAAAATTCAGTCCTATATCCTCTTAAGGATTAACTTCATCACACCACTACACACTTCATTTGGTTGATTTGTTGGTCTGAAATCCGTAGGACTGTCTTAGTAGTCAAGATAAACGTGTGTGCACGGGTTGGACTGTGACTTGCGTGGATGACCCTTGTAATTAGGGATTTCAAATACGGCAGTACGGACTGTTGATGAAAACAGTCATGAGTTTAGCCTGGTATAATTGCAGTTTGACATTTTTGGTTTGCTAAATGCTTTCATAACTAAAAAGGATGTATTATCCAATAGAGGAATAATATTAATGTTGACACTGTTGGCAATTAAAAACAATTTTGGAAACTGAATTTTACTGCTCCTGATTGCTTTTCAAATAATTCGTTTTTCAATGTTACTTTAGGATTGGTTCATTTATTAGGTCTTTTTTCTTGTGTGACAATGAGATAATTGCTATTTATTTTTTATCCTGTAAGCAATTATAATCAAAGCAGCCACATATAGAGTCTCTTTTGACCTGGAATCAGAGTGACCTGTCAACATGAGGCTACTGTATTCTTCAGCTTTTCAATTTAATTTTTTTTTTTCATATGCACTCACCAGAATGCATTCAGTAGGGCTGAAAAATTGCGGTTAGAGTTTTCGGTGTTCTTTAATAATTACAGTGGTGCAAAGCCATAGAAACTGGCAGGTAAGACCAGCTTTGGGTTGGTTATTAATAACAAAAATTGTGGTCTTTTATCTAGGGTTGTGTGGACTGTGTTGGGTCAGTGTCCAAAGCGGTCGGAGGAGGATGTGCCAGCAGGCTGTGTGGGGATGGGGAATTGAAAATTAGGGAATTGCAAAGAGTTGACTGTGGGGATTTTTTGCAGCCAAGTTTTTCTGAAAGGAAACAGAGAATTTTTAAAGTCAGCAGTGTAAGGTACAGCTCAGCTTTCATGTTGAAACGTATGTGTACAGCTAAGGTTGGGGAAGTTGTTTTCTGAGACAAAAGACATGGACATTTACAACTGTGTAGTAGGAATAAGGGAATGAATGTGGAATGAGAGGGAATAAATAACGCTGTTAAGTAGTACCTGGAAAGAAATTCAGAGCAACAAACAAGGCTCATGAGATAGGTATAAACGCAGAAGCCAGAAGTAAACAGCTGTACCATGGGTGAAAGGATACCGTTTTTCAGCAAATTCGCTACTTAAATAATGTGTTTGATTTAGTTATGGTGGGGAAGCCACTATGTGCTCACAGATGGGAAGGAAGTAAAACATTGCTCTGTAACCAAATCATTAACACTTATATAGGAACAAGGCAAATGATCGATTTTGGAAGTTATGCTTAATGGTCCTTATTAATTTCCTGCTAATGGTAAAAAATGCAAATCCACGTGACCATAGAAGTCATGTATTGAAACGCAGCAGCATCCATATCAACATGCAATTGTGTCACCACTGGTGGTACTGTATTCTGACAGTGCTTTTCATTAAATAAAACATACTTCAGTGAGAAGTTGCTTTTCTATAAAGTCTCTCTTTGCACTTCAAGCCAGAGTTTGTTGCACTTAGTGGGAACACTGCTTTCCATGCTGCCACCGTGTCTCACGGCACTGTAGCTGCTGCAGAACTAACACGCAGCTCCTGCACTAGGTTCTTCCCCAAGAGCAAAGATAAAATCCCTGGTTTATACTGCGCTGTTCGAATTCGGCCTCCAGTTTTAACACAGAGCAGGTGTGGCGGGATGTGATGTTGTGGGTGCTGTTGGTTGAGGTTAAGAATCATAGAACCGTAGAATCATAGAATGGTTTGGGTTGGAAGGGACCTCAAAGATCATCTGGTTCCAACCCCCTGCCATGGGCAGGGACACCCTCCACTAGACCAGGTTGCCCAAAGCCCCATTCAACCTGGCCTTGAACACTTCCAGGGATGGGGCATCCACAACTGCTCAGGGCAACCTGTTCCAGTGCCTCACCACCCTCACAGGAAAGAATTTCTTCCTAATATGTGATCTAAATCTGCCTTCTTTTAGCTTAAACCCATTACCCCTTGTCCTGTCACTACACTCCCTGATAAACTGTCCCTCTCCATCTTTCCTGTAGGCCCCTTCAGGTACTGGAAGGCCGCAATTAGATCTCCTAAGACGTGTCCTGCCTTACAGGCTCATCCCCCTCGTGTCTGCTGGCATTAGTGCACGTGTAGTTGTCTCCATCACCCGGGTCTGTCAAAAATGTCACAGGCTCGTGCAGCCATTTTTAATAACAGGGTCTCTTTGACAGATGCGTGTTAGGGAGCGATGCCTTGGCCGGTGCAGCAGCAGGCGGAGGGAAGGGGCACGGGTTTGGGATGCTGGGGGCAGAAACCAGCTCCCCCAGGTCAGCTGGGGCTGGAGGAACGCTTTGGACCACATCTTTGCTGCAGCAAAGAATGTGTGTTTGGAGGCTGATAGTGGCATTCCTGCTTGCACTGATTGTACGATCGAACGGGCAATTTCAGATACGCTGTTGCCCAAGATCATTTTACCTGCAGGGTCTTTGTGGAGAGAGTAAGGTTGATGCTTGAAGTTCAGCTCCAGAAATGCAACACTTAGAAATCTGCGAGCAATGAAGAGGTTTAGTTTAACAAGGTGGGGAGGGAATTCAAAAAGGTATGCTGAATTCTCTCCTGAAAAAGCCTTCTTTTAAATTTGAAAGTTTATTGCTTTATCTCAACTTTCAGAAGGCTCGCATGAAACTTTCTTGCCTTTGAAAGCCCGATAAGAACTCCTTGAAGTACTTTGAACTGAAACAGAAAATTTAATAGTGAGGCATTTTGAACATGGAATGATGTTTGTGGGCGAGTAATTTAAACAGGTACTAATACGAAACTTGAAAGGCTACAATCGGTGTACACACACAAACTGGGTAGAATATCACTGGGAGCAATAAAATGTAGGAATTCTTCATACTGCTTTCATTGCAAACAATTTTTATGGTATGGCCTGCGAAGCAATTGAAATGCAGAGAGCTGGCACATCACTAGATTGATAATTCCTCCTGCTATTTACAACTTATTCTCGGTACAGATGTCCCCAATTCTTTCTTTCTATCACATTAAAGTTTCTTGTCTGCTTCAATTTCATGCCTGCCTCAAACGTAGCATTTTTTTGAAATTGTCCCTCCAATTTTTTTTTTCCTCTTTAAAAGTTTATATCAAATGAAATCTAACTGCTGTTTTTTATCCTAAGGTTTACGCTTAAACTTTTAACAAGCTCGTTTTTAAGAACAGTCTTTCCTTGAGAGAGCACTTGGCTGATCCATCAATAATTATGTAGTAATAAAGCGACTGCGTAAAAATGGCACCTACGTGCCGAACAGATTGGTTTTCAGAGCCGCTGACAGAGATGAATGTTTATTACATTTTACTACTTTTGATTCTGCAGATGCAATACAGCTATTTTCTGTTTGGTGTAAGCATCACAAAAAGTAATTTCTAATTGTGGAATGTTTATGATAATAAGGATGTATAACTAGGGACGGCCTAGACTGACTTTCAAATACCAGCATGAGTCTGCAATGCTGGTAATTTAGAGAAAAATAAACAAAGAACATTTTTTATTTTATGTCTTTGCTTAACAACTTTTTTAAACAATCCCTGGGACAGAACAGACAGGGAACCCTACAGTGTCATGTAGTTACTCTTCTGAATTAATTGCTACTATATTAATTGTTGATTCTCCTAAATTTGGCAAGCTTCTTCATTCTCCTTGCTGCGTCCAAAGATTTCTACTTTTAATTTTACTACAATATGGAGAAAAATGTACCGTCTAAAAATAACATGAAAACCTCAAATTGTTGTTCTTGTTTCCTTTCTTTTTTTTAAATGCCAGTATAATTAAGGCTGTGATTTAGATGACTTTATATTGTTCAAATTTGCCCTCTACTTTTGGGCAAAATGTGGAATAATGTAGTCTGTAAGTTTTTCTAGCTGGTAGATACGTAGTCAGTCAGCTGATTGACTGCAATGTCACCACAGTGATGAAATCGTCTCTCGGTAGCAGCTGCGAAACACCTCGAGAATTAAACTTTCTGTGGATGCAGAGGTCGGGATCCCTGCCTCCGCAGCCTCCGTCGCTGGCTTTCCCCGGGGTGATACCGGTGGGTCTGGATGCCTTGGCACAGCCGTGCTGGCTGCCTGTCAGCGATGTCCTAGCTATAAGGCGCTTCCATCGACTTGCAAACCTCTTCTGAGCAAGGGCCAAAAGTCACAGGTTCTCTGCTGTCCCTGCCAGAAATAGTGATTTGGCCTTATTTTGTGTCTGTTCCGCCCAGTTTAGAGTGAGGGGTGCCGTTGGTCCTGCTCCCAAAAGTCTCTCCAGTGGCATAGTTCCAGCTTCATCCCCTTGTTCCCTGGGGCGATGGCAGAGTTGAGGTCCACATCCCTGGTTGGTCTCAGCAGGAGGTGAGGAGCTATTCTGCAGATGTGTTTGCTGCCACAGCCCTGAAGTCTTTGTGGCAACTTGTAGCTACGTCAGCAAACGCTTTCAGCCCAGATCGTTCATTTCAGTTGGCAGTCGCTGACAGTAATGTTCCTTTGCTTGGCTTTATTTTAGCATTTAAAGATTTTTGTGTTGATTTTGATGACGTGAAGGGAATTGCATGGGAGTGTTTTGTCTGGACTTCAGTATTCTCTGCTTTATTTTGCTGGTAAGATTCAAAATCTTACTCTTTTGGGAGACAGGGCTTTTGTCTGTGCACCTTGCTAGCTCTTTCCTCATCCATCCCTTCTGTCAGCCCGTTATCCTGGGCTTATTTCACTGCACAGTTAATGATGCTTAAGTCTGCTGTGGAAAGAGTTTACCTAGTTAAAACTAACATAAAGAACAATCCATCCTAGTATTATCTAAAGAAGCAAAAGAAATAAAGAAGTAAAATATAAATAAATATCTATTCCATAGGAAAGGGTAGTAGGTCTGAATTTGAAATGATGATCTGGTGGGTTGGGTTTCATTTTGTAATGAAACAGTAAAAAGTTACCCAAAGCTTATTTTCAGGAGATGATAACTTTGTTTTAGCTAATTCAAAATAAACTTTACTGATTTCAAAAAAATATTGCATTTAATGCTGAACGTGTTGAAATAAATCAGTACGTGAAATGCACATCCCTCCCTCTGAATGGGCTGCCGACGCGTAGTCGTGTTTCTGAGAACTGGTGCCATAATACAGTATGTTATGGTGAACTTAGATTAAGCCTCATGGGACAGCATCGTTATTCAGTTAATTAAAGAAGAACAACTTTGATACTATGCCATATGCTGTAAAATAAAATGAGTGCATGGCAGAATGAGCCATGAATCCTTTTAGTCTGTGTGAGACTGAGCCATGATTTGTGACTTTCTTCTTGCCTCTGCAGTACCATGTTAAGTAGATGCCTAATATATTTAAATAAAGAATTCATTACGTGTAATAGCATGCGCGACCTTATCTTTTCCAGTGCTCTCTTTGCAACGTGTTACCAGTCTACCTGGTTTTTGAGACGTACTAAAGTCTTTCCAAACTCATCACTTTGCTGTGTGTCTAATCAGCATTTAAACAGGGTCTTTTGTGTGCCTGTACCCCGGAGAAGGGCAGATTGGTGAGAAACTGTAAAATCAGCAATATGTAACCTAGTGAAAATGACATTAAATATAGTCCTGTTACTATATAAACTTTATATACAACAGTCAGATGTTGAGATTAATCAGAATGACAGGTTGTACAAGCATATGGCTGGCCTTTTTGATAGCCATTAACTTGAAAGGCCAGCTTTGAAACTGGCTCCATTATTTATAGGTGAATCATGCTGCTGGGCTTTGTCGGGAAAAGGTTATTTCTCCAGCTCCATCGAAACCTCCTGTGCGCTGAAGTGCCTTTTTCCACCGTTCCTGGAGAATAAGACAAATTATTCTCCAGGAACTTCTCCACAACTTTCTTCTTTTGGAAAGTTGTGGTGTCGCAGGGCATTCCAGCGCTGTAATGATGGATCTCAAGCATATGGAGTACACATGCTAATTATGCTGTGCTTACAGTTCGGTCTATCCAAATGCCAAGGCATTGGGGCCTCAGAGCTGCTGCAGGCAAAATGTTAAAATCCTTCACCACTGTCTACCGTGCATCTGGGAAAATGTTCGCTGCAGTCCCTAAAACATGAGGGGAGAGGAGGAGGAACAAATGCATGTCCTCTCGAGGAGTTTGCTGCAGTACATGTGCTGTCTGCAGCAGGACTGGGCTGCAGTTTGGCTGGATGACCAGCTGAGCTTGCCCTGCTCCGCTCTCACCTGGAGCCACCCAAGCAATGCCCATACTTTTCAGAGGTCCTTATATGCTTCATATAGTTGCCTGAATGGACACAAAAATGCCCTGGTCCCTGGAGCAGGGCTCATAAGTGAGCTCTGTTTGGGTTCAGAGCAAGATAGAGAAGTACTGTACCACCTACCTGTTTCTCAGCCGTTAGGCGTGGTCAGAGACAATAAGATAGCTCTTCATCTAAAATGAAACGACGCAACCTCCGTGATTTTCATTTAAAAGCATGGTCTGTGCTGGCTGCAGCCATCTCTTGCACGAGGGACTGATGCTCTTAGCACAGAGCTGCATTTCTGTAGCTGCAACCTTTTAAGAATTCAAACCCATGTCTCCTACCTCCAGGTTTGTAAACCCCAACTGGTGGTCCTGATCGCTGAACCAGAGTCAGGATCTTCTGTGTGTGATCTCTCTGCTCCATGTCTCCGACAGTCCTGGTGGCATAAAACACTGCCCGGTAGCTGCTCTGAACCATCCATCACAGAGGCTGTCTCCTTTGGGCCAGGTTCCCACCTAACTGCTCCATTTATGAAGCTTTTGCTCTTTGCAGGGGAACTTCTGCTCTTGCCTGTTATTCTGCTATAGTAATAATAACTAATAATAATAAGAAGAAACTTTTACCTTCTCTTTTCTCTCCTCATCTCTGTAATTCCCTGCTTGCTATTTCTCATTAGCAAGGAAGGAAGGAAGAAGCTGGGTAACAAAATGAGAAATTTCTTACCTGATAGTTTTCTTTCAGTTAACAGCTTCTCACCATTCAGCCCGCCCGGACAGTGCAGTAAATGGCCAGCATACAAATTGATTTTTTTTTTCCCCTCTAAATAAAGACTCAGGTATATAATTTAATACACTCTATTGTGGTGTTCCTCTTAATGCTCATAATTGCCTGCTGAAGCATTTCTGTAGTCTGGGTGGCTTCTGGTGGCTGGTGCTGAGCTTGTCGCCAGATCTACTGTAGACCAGGTCTGAACCTCAAAGGAGGGGGTAGAAGTTAGCCCGCCTTTGCTGAGGGAAGGTAAGGATAACTAGAAGAAAATTGCAAGTGGAAAGTTCAACTGGTTCCTCTTTCTCATTCGGCTGGGTGAGTTTTTGCTACGTTAATTTTAACCTGGAGCAGCCATTTGGTCCAGATTGTGGTGCTGGGAGCAAGAGGAAGACTGCTTCTTTAACGGGAGAGCTGACACAGGCCAGGTTCACGAGGACGTGAGTCTGTGGCCGATGGATGCCCAGCGCTGGCCTGTGTGTCTGTGCCGGAGGTGGGGAGCTGTGGGGTGGGAGTGCAAGGCTAAGCGTGGTCACTCTGACGGGGCAAGTGATGTGTCGGAGTTAGGCTGGGCTCTGGTTTGCACTCCTTCGTGACAGTTCAACCATTTGTACTTCTGCTAAAGGAAGTGCGCTCTAATTTTTGGGCCATCACCTGAGCCAGTGATGTCCTGGGAAAATAAGTTAGCTTTGCTTTGGAGTTCCGATCAGTCAAAGTAGCCTTAAAATGCTGTATTGCAAGTCTCCTTAAATTATCCCTGTGTCTTTGTAGCTTAAAAACTGTGTATGCGCATATATGGCTGTATATATTTACAATTTTTCCTGGTGGAATAGAAATTGATTCATAATTTAAAAAAATATCTAGATAAAAATAATACAAGCAAAATTCTAGGATTCGTTTTGAAGTTCTCAGTAGTGCAGAGCTCCGTGTCTCGTTTTATTTGGTGCAGGGAGGGTGGCACATTACAGGAGTAGATTTACTCCTCAATAAAACAGATGTCCTTCTGCTGGGGTGGCTGAGCGCCGGCCAGGCAAGGATCCTGGGCTTGCAGGGACCGACAGCGGAGCATTTAGCGCCCACAGCAAGACCTGGCTACTTAACCGTCTAGCTGCAGTTGCAGAAATGATGCTTCAGCACTTAAACGTGAAACCAGCTGTTCCCTTTACGTCTGGCTTGGGCGTGAAGTGCTCTTGCTGTTTTACGCAGTGGTCTGGCAGCACGGGGAAAGCGAGCGGGAGGCTGATCCGAGCCCGGTTGCCTTTGCTGTCGGCTCTCCAGGGCGTCGTACGGCCCTCGCCCTCTGCAAGAGATACGGCAACGCTTTGCACTTGCGGGGTTTGGAGAGGGGAACTGATTAAGATGCTGGTCAGTTCTTCTCCCTGGCCTCTCCCTTTATATAAACTGTTACTGTTGGATACCCCTGCAGAGATTTAAAAAAATGTAGAAAATACCGGCCAGAAGGCGCCAACAAGAAGGAAGGGTGGGGGAAGGGGAAGGAGAGAAAAGATGCCAAGAACAGCATAAAAGGCAAAGGAGGAAAATACAGCGAGGAATTGGTGATCGGATGGAAAAGGGCAATAAGTAGGGGAAATCTGTCTTTATAGTCTCCATTTTTAAAACTTTTAAGTCCATAACTGCTCAGGCAGGAGAGGGTGAACATGTGGGCAAACGTTGAGACGTGAGTGTGTCGCACCTGCGGCCGGAGCGCTGTGATCCGTCTTGGCATTGCTAGACACAGAAATCATGAGTTGGAGAAGACTTGTGTTTGTGCATGGGAGCTCATACCATTTCGGAGCTTTGGAGCTGACAAATGTCATTTGTGGTAGCTAATTAATAAAAGTTTCCAGGTGAATATTTGTCAAGTTGATCGTTGATGGTTATTGGTTTCATCAGCAAAAAATGGCTTTTGCCATATTGTTGAGCTCAGTCGGCCTCTGAGCTCTTGGTCATGGCAGCAGGGTTGTGAGCTTAAAAAAGAACGACGTGTTGCATCAAGTAGGTTGCATAAAGGATGCTCTTTTTCACTGTTTTCAAAAGGTGTTGGGGGACACACGGGCATTATCCCAGAAGAGGAACATCTGCTGATGATTTTGAGGACAGTGTCGAGATGTTCTTTGGTTCAAAAGCTTACCTTTCAGCTGTATTTATTTTGGGAGGTTGAAAGGATTTTTTCTTAAGGGCTTTTTATATTGCTATGTAGTTCAATAAGCATGAGCTTACCTTTTCAAAGAAAAATCTTCAGAATCCGAATGGCATTGTTTATTGCTGGACTATTTTTGTACTACCTGCTTTAAAAAACATATGTATTGCAGGGGGGAATTTCTGGGAAGAATGGAGTAATTAACTGTTTTTCTCATGAATTAGTGTTTAAGTTAACAAATCTCCCTGTCAGTTAGACTGGTGGCATAACCTTTAACTGGATATAAAATGCATGGATGTGGATTGGTTAGATCCTCCGTGACTGCGAGGTGAAACAATAGCATTTGTTTCAGTGTGGATATGCTGCCATAAAAGCAGCAGGGTTGGAGGGTTGTTTTGGGGTTGGTTTGTTTTTTTTTAAATTGAAAATTTATTAAAAATGTGTTCAGTATCTAATAAAAGTTCTGTGAGAATGACTGGCTGTAGGAAAAGCTTTTCTCATAATTCATTCCCATCAATCATTAAGTACACAAATTAGAAATTCTGTTCCTGCGATGGGATAATTGTTCTGCAACCGGCGGCTAATGCGGGAAGGCCATCGGATGTCAGTCAGCTGCTGCAGGACAGACGTAACACCTGGAGCTTGAATCTCGGTGTGAGGAAATAGAGATGCGGGCACTTAATAAAGATGGGTTTGTAGTTCTGCGCAGTTAAGGACGAATCTTGTAGGAAAACCTCCTTCTGCCTGCAGTGCCTCTTGATGCAGTGACTGCAAACCAGCCAGGGCTGGTCCCAGCTCTTGTTCCTCTTTGCTCTGTGAGTAGGTCCAATTTTCAGCAGATAGCAACGAGGAAAGAGCTAACGAGCTTGTACATTCCTGCTTTTGGACAGGCTTGCCTTGCACAGCTGCTCTCTCATGCTCGCAATAGTAGCGTATGTAGCAGATAAGTGGAATTTCTTTGGGTTTATTAGGTCATCTCTTTTCCCTCTTTGCTCTCCATTTGCACCCTTTTGGGCTTTGCCTCTACGCTTCTTACAGTCCAAGCGTGAGGAGCCGGCCGGCGATGCCTCCCGCTGTCCCTTGTCAGCAGGAGCGAACATTTTTGGGAGGAAGGGGCCTCGCTCTGCGTGGCACGACGTGTTTGCTTTCTCGAAGCAGCTAGCAGGCTGGAAACTTGGCTTCGGCTGGGGAGGACCCCTTAACCTTGCCTTGGCAGAGGGAAATAATAAAGTGACAGACTTCATTTATCTTTATGCTGTATGCGTGGCCTCGTGTGCTCCATACGCCATCAGACCTAAATCCTGGTGTCAAATTGGCACTGTGAAGGAGTAGGCTGTAATTTTCAAGGTGGCTTCAGGTACAACAAAATAAAAACCATTTTCGCTTAAATATGAGCATACACGTCATGTGTTTTGTGACCTTATTTTGTCAGTAAGCACAATTAATTTTGCTCTGTCCTTACGTTTTGTTTTTGTGGCATACTTCTGTTGTGACGGCACACGATGACATCGCCAAAGGTGAGTGGGGGACCCTGAGCCCTCGGCAGCCGCGGGGTGCGTGCTGTGGGATGGGGACACAGCGGGGCCGGCTGGGACTGCACAAAGAGGCACCTTATCCCGAGCAATGGGATTGGCATAGGACTGCCCGGATAGCCTCCCAGCCCGCTCCGGAGGCTCCTAGCCCCGTAGTAATAAAACTCGCAGCGTACCCCGCTCGTATGGCCCCGCGGACTCTGCTCACACCTTGATGTGCGGCAGGTTCATTTGCACACCCATCGATCCTCGTACGCCGCACGTCATGCCGCGCTGCTGCTACCGCAGCATTTTCACATCCATTTCTCTTCCCTACCTGATCGCTACGGCACTTTGTCTGCCCTGCGCCGCCGCCGCTCCCCTCCCAGTTACCCACACTTAATGACTGTTCTCTTCCTGCCCTTCGGTAAATCAGTTATCTTCCCCTCCAGATGGGTTCTTGTCCCCTCTGATCAGCTAATCAATTATATTCTGGTGTGGTTGTGCAGTGCCTTTTTTGATGCTAAGCTACTGCCTTCGCTTCGCTGTCCTTGCAGCTCCCAAAGCAGCACCGGCACTGCTCGTCAGATTGAGCTGCAAAAGCGTTTCTGCCCCATCGGGTTCCTCCGACAATCTGCGGGAGCTTTCAGTGGCTCCTGTTGGTTTTAATCCCTCCCTGGAGAGCAACAATCAATCCCACTATTTCTGATGCCCCAGGCTCTGGTCGTTTGGTTTCTGCTTAAGGATTTTTGTTAGTGAAAACTCCTCTCCCAGCTATTTTCAGATTTAGCTGTGCTCCAGCCCCACAGTATTTTGTAAATGCTGGGGGTGGTTGGCGTCTGGCATTGTGCTGAATAGGTGGAAGGGTGCTTTGTTTAAACTCTTTCGGCTCTTTGACTGCTACGAACCAGTGTGACGGAGGATGTATTTGCTGCGTGGGACCAGAGCACCAAGTGCCTTCTATTATATCTGCTCTGGAGGATTTCCTGGGAAGCATTCAGCCTCCATTTCTGTCTGTAAGGAAATCCTCTTATCTGGGCAGAGCAATAAATAGTGCTGCCTCCTGTAATAGAAACAGAAAAACACATTCTTCACGTGGCCGTTTTTAAAAATGTGGGGTTTAAAATATATCGGCTGGAATGATTCTTCTGTAATAAATCCCCATAATAGCGTGCTATGTATACATTTAACTAGCTGCACAGAGGTGAGGGGGGGAGACGGTGTGTTAAAAGAGGGTTTAGCGTGCATTTTCTAATGACAAGAACAGTAAATAATCCTACAGGTTTACAAACCTAATCCCCACTGTCTGATTGCAGACCTCGTGTCTACTAGAGTCGGTTGGAAAGACGTTAAAAGGCTGTAAAGAAAAGGCTTTTGGGGGTTTTTATTTTTAAATATTGGGGGAGCTGGCTGAGCGACTGATGGTTTTAAGTGGCGTGAATGTAGTTGATTTGGGACCTTGATGAAAAGCTCTAGAAGAGCCCGTCCTCCTCTGCTTGCCACAGAGACGTTAAGTGAGGATGCTTCTTGCCCCCTCGCTCTACGCTCTTCCCGATGGTACTTTCATTTAAGAACTGGATTTGGGGGAGTTCTGTTGGTTTTAACGCCCAGCATATTTTTTGCCTGTTCCCTGCAGTAAAGTGGTTGTTTTTCTTAACAGAAGAAATCCGTGATGTCTAAGACCCGTGCCACGTGATGCCATTGCTTTTAAATAAGCTTTTAAGAGGTTGGACCAGATGTTGGCCACATCTGTGTTTTTATTTCGTCAAACATTTCATTTCGACCCTTTTATTAAAGGAGAAAATCATCATTTAGGAATAGTTTTGAAAAGTTTAGCAGCTGGGAAGATCTTTCTGGTATATAAAAGAGCAAGGGATTTACTTTCCGTGCCCTGGAGTGAGCCGTGTAACATTGAGCGGACAGATATTTGTGGCTGGTAGGGTCTAGCCATGTCGGAAGTGATTGCCGGAGACATTTTCAGATCAAAACAGATGTATTCTGTTTTGAATTGGCATTCTGTAACAAAACACGTATTTTTTTTCCGTAGTGAAAGCATTAAACTGGGGATTTGAAGGCACCCTCTCTTCTGAAAAGCCCCTCGCATTTAATGAATGCCTATCGCCTTGGCAGGAAAAAGGACGACTTGTAGGCAGAGGGATATCCTGCAATTACTCCCTCTACTGCCGTTATGGGGTCTAAGAAATGCTTATTATGTATAACTTGCTTCTGGATTCTTCTCTGCAATTTACCAGTTGGAGAATGAGTTTTCCATCCCTGTTGCTAATTGATCCAATGAGAAAAACTGGCACCTAATTCAGTAACAAGTTATATTTAAAATGACATGTGAAATTGTTCATGGTGCCTGAAATTACATCATTTTCAGTCTGGCATATTAGGGCTGTATAAGGGAACAGACACCTACTGTACTGTGACATATTAAATTTTAAACCTCTGATCCAAAAATACAGTAGAGTATAGGAGAAGTGAGGTGCTTAATGATGAATAAAAGCAGTGGTAGCTTGAATTTAGTGGGATAATTTTATTGTTCTTAAGATGCTGTGGCAGTTTTTGCAACAAATAATTTTGGGATGTGCAGAATTTTATGTGAAGTTGAGCAGAGACTTGAGTCCAGGGTCGTTCTGTCACCACTTCCAAATTTTGATTGTCTAGCCTGCGATTTTCAGAACTTATTAGTGATTTTTGAGGTTGGCTCCCTTTTTCTTTGTCCCTAATTCCAAGCCTGTGTAAATAGTGGATATATTAGTTTATCTGGTGCAAAGAATATGAAAAAAACCCTCAAAACCAAAACAAAATGAATCCTCTCTTTGCTCAGATAAAACAAATTGAAAGTTGAGGTTTTTCCTTCAAAACCTTGAGGAAATGAAAGGTAGATAACACAAAGAGAGGGAAGACCCTGCTCCCTTCTGTCCTACAGCTTAGTGGTTAAAGTACTTACCCAGAATATGGGAGACCCTGTTCAAGTCCCATTTCTGTATGAACTCCTTCTGACCCAGGAGACAGGTTGTTCTGGCCTGGGCACACTCTTACACTCTGCTCTCGAGCTATTTTATTTTGTGTAATGAAACATTTCTTGGACTGAGGTGCACAGTCTCCTGGGAAGGCGTCTCAGACACTAGACTACAGTATTTACTCCTTTCCTCGGTGAATATTTAAGCATTTTGCTCACTGGAAATTTCTATCTCGGTTCCAGCAGCAGAACCATGTCGTGCTGTTTTGCAGAATACCCTGGACTCCCGTGGGCGATGTGACATATGATGCTTCCTCTCTGCGCTGATTACAGTTTGCTAACAAAAAAAAAAAAAATCCAGTGGATTATATTAAAGAGGCAGCAAACCACCAGGATATATTTTGCCACCTTGCTTTTTCTCTCCAGCCTCAAGCCAAGGCGTGCTTTGCCGTGTCCTCGGGTCACATCCCTGCCTGCATGAGGAGCCGATGGCCCTGGTGCAGAAAGTTCTGCTCTTACTGCACTCTATAGAGATCAGACCAGAAGCATATGTACTGAACAATTATATAGTCATTATAAAAGCTTTTACGCTTTTAAAGTGTTTCTGAGGAAAAAGTAAAGTAAATCTGGTGCCTGGGACTAAAGTACAGTTAATTTCTAAATGTAGCGGCAATGAGAAAGTGTTCCTTAAGGCCTTTTCAGTCATATTTGCATCAGACTATCTGAATTGGTAAAGTTGATATTACGTTTATGAGACAATCTCAGAAGAAAATCAAAGCGCAGTGTTATGCAGTTCCTTAGGAAAGGACATTTTCTTTGGGATGAAACCCGTTTCATGTATGACTTTGTATGGAAAGAGTTTAAAACTTTCTGTTGGTTGTTTAAGGTGGAGTTTGAGAAAACATTTGTAAGCGGTCAGTGTCTGATTCCAATAAATGTCTGTTGGGTTGAGCAGCCAGATCCTTTGCACCACCGCAAGAAGCACAGCCTTTATTCCTAAACAGGTGTTGTGGTGGGATTCCTGACCCTGTGGTTTCATGTACTTGAGGCAGCTGGTTTAAACACCTGAGTTTTGCCAAGCAGAGCATCGTTCGTATCTTCTGGGAATGCTCATAATTCCTACCTTTGCTTGTCTTCACCCTTTGGTGCTCCTCAGGCCTCGAGGCTCCACGTTGCCATAACCTGCCATTGGGTCAAAGAGCTGCGGCTGCCTTCCCCCTCCGCCAGAAAGCACCAGACTGGGGAATCAAACAATTCAAAGGTCTTGGTGTGTGGGAAGGCACGTCCCCAGGACTGGGAAGCAGGAACCGTGAAGATGCCAAGCTGTTCTGCACCGTTTCAGTTTGAATTTGTTATTGCAGATTGTTGAAATTTAATTTGTTTAATTTTTTTCTGCAAGTAAACCGGTTAGGTCATCTTTTGTCTAGTCTTGATTAGATTTAATGGACATGACCAAGAAGATGATTGCTTCATTCCCCAGCATAAGTCTTGGTTGAATAATTTATTTTCTTCTCTACCTAGACTACATTAATAGTGTATTACTACTGTACATTAATGTGATGTGGAAAATCAGATTTTGCTGTTGTACATTGTGCCAGTTCCAAATTAGGCCTCAGTTCTGTCCTGTTACGCTTTTTAATGGAGAGAAGATTAAAAAAAGTGTTCTCAGAAGAAGTCTTAATAAATACAAAACTAGAAAAATTACAGTGAAATTATAACTACAGGAAGTCATTATTGTTTAATCTTTATCTAGACCCTTCCACAGCTTTTAAAAATTATTTTTAAATTTGGAAATATTTTAATAATTCCCATTTTACAGATAGAAAAACTAATACACATGTTTTTTACAGAACTGGTATGAGGTAAGCGGTTCAAATGAGAGTAGACTAGAACCAAGAAGAAAGCCATGGTATGACTGTCAGCATGATGTGTTATTCACTGTTCCACACTGCTTCCCTGAAAACAGAAAACATTTTCTAAGTCGTAATTTACTGATGAATCGTTGACCTATAGGCTTTGACAGAGAAATTCATGTTATGATGAAAGAAAAATGCTCATCTTTTTAAAATGGTTTCCTCAGCTTCCCGCTGAACATTTGTGGCTGTAAATTAAAGTGGGGAAAAAAAGCAACTGGAAGTGTCCAACAGATTTTTAGTACTGAAGAAGACCATGCTGATTCCTGAATTTTAAATTAATTCAGCATAGTGAATTTGTGCGTGCGTGTACCCCCATATTGAAAATACTCAGCAACACATTAAACCTCCTGGCTGAATGTGGAAGGATGCAAATCTCTGAAGGACGATCATTAAGTGTTACTCTACTGTAGACCTTGAATTGCGATTGATTTTGAACAAACAGCTACTTAATTAAAGTGTTCTTTTTTTGTAGGTGAGAATACAGGAGACGGTGAATTAGACCTGAGTGGGATCGACGACAGTGAAATAGATCGGGTAAGGTGTCCTCTTATCCTGCGTGTCTCTGCTCTTGGATAGCCGAGAAAGACAAAATAGTTCTTACCTGGTTTATCCTCTCCCCTCACTGCCTCTTCGCTCTGGTCTATAGAGAGGTTTGAGTGATTTCAGTGATCTGAGATCAAAACTAATGTTCACACAAGCCTGTGAATTTGGTGTTCCTTGCCCAGGTTATATATATATATATATGAGACTGCTGCTGCTGCTCGCTCTTACCGTGCTGGAATAATTGTGTTTTAGAATGTCTTTTATTCTGAAGGACTTTTAAAAGTTTGGTGGAGCTCTAAATTCATTATTTAATTAAGATATATTCAACATAGGAGGCTGCCATGGAAACCAAACTGTAAAACCAGCATGTGCAACTTCTGTGTTCTTTCAAAGATTTCTATAACATTTTCTGGATTTATTATTATTTGTGTGGCAGCAAAATATACTCTTTACCATATAGCCTGAATAGGACAGACAGCTGGAGAAAAGAAGGCCACACAGCAGGTCAATGCTTGAACATATGACAGAGTCCTGCTCTCCTGACTCCGAGCATGATGTCCCCTCCAGCCACCACGCTGGTTTAAAGTGTCATTTGAACAGATAACGCCAATGCTAAAACTCGTTTTTGGGGTACAGAATCATTGAGAGCGATGAGGTCGCGCAGGGGTTACTGATCTGCAGAACGTTGTTGGTGATAGATGAAGGAGCAGGAAAATGCTCAGCTCCACTCCACCCGTGAAGTGGGTTTTGCTAGGCTGGGCGTTAGGAGGGGTCTTGTGAATCGAGCGGATGTGGTATGGAGGGAGCGGGGAGGCTGAAGGTTTTCAATATAGCAGGTCCATAATTTAAACAATCGTGAGGGAAGAACAAGCACATTTTCTCCTCCTCCTAGGCTCTGTAATGAGGTCATAACTCTGCTTTTATGACCTCATGTTCATTTCCACGGCAATAGACTGTAATATTGTAAGCCCAAGATTATGAACTCCCTAAAAGCATAAGAAGGATGAATAACTGAGCTAGGAGGAAGTGAGTTTTACTATTACAGCTCACCTTTAATGGAAGTAGATGAAAGAGTGAAAATATTAGTCTGATAAACCAGGAGTTGCACAGCTTTTAGCTCGCCTCGTTTGCCCTCAGAGGAATGACTCCTCCCTACATTAGTTTCATTTGACTGGAGTTATTTTTCTTGTAAAACCCTGTATGTACATTTTCCTTCAGAGAAAACCTCGAATGCTCAAACCCACAAGGTGGAGAAATCTCAAATTGTTTTTCTTGCACTTAAGCATCGTTTTACAAGTCTTGGGTCTGCTGCTTAAAAATAAAGTGTCTTGTTCATGAGGGATGACCCAATTTGTCTTGTCCATTCTGCAGAAGTTCTTCACTTCCAAAAAGCATCAGCTGTAGAGAACTTCTGTTTCGTGGACGGTTGTGCTAAATACTGGGTTTATTTTTACATTTAAGTAATTGAAGAGGACATCTATCTGTCTACCGGCTTACCAGCCCTACCTACCTGTTTATTTATTTCTGTAATTTATCTGAATAGTTCTAGGTATGTTTTACAGCTCCACACCTACTAGTGCTGCTACCGAAACTAAGGGGAGTTAACTGAAAAAAGTCTAGATGTGGTCAATGGACCCAACTCTCTGAAATCTAGAGGACTACAACTCCAGCAATCTAAGCTGGGTTTGTTCACACAGAGGTGGCCATTGAACAAATAATCTCAGTAACTATGCCTAAACCTTCACAGAAACCTACCCAGAAGACACATGTTTCTGTTTTGGTAGCGCAGGGCAATGGTTCCCATACTGTTTTGAATTACAGACCACCATCAACATGCAGAATTACTTGCAGATGACCGTGTTGTCGTGGTATTCTCTCTTATCATCTGAAAAAGATCATAAAACCGGGATCGTTTTAGGTTAATTACAGACCACGTACAATGGGTCCTGGATGGTTGTTGGTCACCCCATCGTAGTTCAGAAACCAACCGCTGTTTTTTAGAAACATGCCATTGTTTTTTGCTAGCTTTAGAACTTACTAGAAATGCTCTCTGATTATCATGTCTCAGTCATATTCTCTTTTATTAATGTATTTTTAAAAACAGAATGTGACTTGACCTTGCCAGTGGTTTTTCAATTCAGTTTCACTCTGTGGTTTTCAAGTTGATTTCTGAAAGTAGATAAACTTGTTTTGTCTTTTAGTATATACTTAACGAAACAGAAGCTCAGATAAAAGCAGAGCTGTGGATGAAAGAAAATGCAGATTATTTGAAGGAACAGAAAGGTAAGCATATAGGACAGAAATTCTCCTTTTGGGCAGTGTTGCTGAAATATGCAGTCTGTGTAATCTTCATGCTGGTTACCCTTTTGTCATCTTTCAGAAAAGGAAGCAAGAATAGCAAAAGAGAAAGAACTTGGGATTTATAAGGAACACAAGGTATTAAACTGTGCGCTAATTGTGTCTGTTTGAAAATGTCCTGGAAATTCATTTTACATTTGCTGATCAACTCCATGTAGGATGTATGGGCATAATGATACAGGTCACCACTAAACAAGCAAAGGCTATTGTATCTCTACATGTTTTTGAAATACAAGGCTATAATTTTTCGGGTGGTGAGTAAAACACTTTCTTGCCCAAACTTTTATTTGAAATTACTGTTACAAGAAAATTCTGTGCATGGCAAAGTTAGAGCTGGCTCTTTGCATTTATGATTGCTGTCCTAATTGCTTGCTTATTTAAATCCAGGTCTTATGACATGCCTATTTTTTTTTTTTTAATGTGTGCATGGGGAATTTGTTTGTACTTGCCATAATTTCAGTAGCTTTCTTTGCTCTTACAATAATGATTTCTTTATGAAGAACTGAACAGATCCTTGTTACAGTCACTTGAAGGAATATTTTGTTCTACCTTTCATAAAGAACGCGACAGTTATGTTAACAAATGGCATGTCCTGTCTCCATGTTTAGCAGTTTAAAGCAGCCTAATTGGCCGTATATTCACGATTTACAGCGTTAGTATTTTGTTCAATTGAGCAAGTGACAAGTCAAATCTTCCACATGCAACTAAAACCCATGTTAGTTTTTAGTGCGTATATCCTCTATCTTTTTTTTCTGACTAATGCAAAAGACAGAGTTTCCCACTTCCCCTAGGTATTTCAACAATAAAAACAAAACCAGACAATGAAACACTGTTTTATGCTTCAGAGTTTCTCATTCATCCTGTGCTTAAAGCGGCGTGGCAGTCTACCAGCAATTTTCAAAATTGTATAACTTGTTGGCACCGCCAAGCAGCCCGAACACCCACCTTTTTGTTCGGACAACACAGGAGTTTTTCTCTAACTCCGTATTGTTTCTGACAGCTTGAGTAGAACTTGATTAATATAGTGCTTTTCAATTTCAAGGTAGCACTTGACCCATGTAGGTAAACAGAGGGGCTATTATCCATTAAAAAATAAATCTCCTGCAGAGCTTGGTGTTAAAACCTTCCTTTGAAAAGGAAAATGCCGAATGAGAAACAGAGGTTCTTTTTTTTTTTTTCGTACCTACCCAGGCATGGGACATGGATAGAAATGTTCTCCGATGTCATTTCTCTTCGGCTCTGCGCAGCATCAGCCTCCGCAGCGCAACGCTGGGCTTGGGCCTGCAGCGTTTGCCTGGGAAGGGCAGTCGCAGGTGACGTTGCCGCTGCGCTCGTGTCTGCAGCCTCCTGCTTCCCATCCATCGGCATTAATGCCCGGCCACGCTTAGAAAGCTGCCGCTGCCGCTCTTGGCCTTTGTCAGTGTGGAGAAGGAGTTGGGTCGATGCTCTCCCACGCCGCATTCGAACTTGATGTAAAATACCGTTGCGGTTTTGATACGGAGTTGTCAGTGCTGAGGGGAGTGATGATCCAGCTTGACTCTAAGAGCAATTTTAGCAGGGGAATTTCTTTATTTACGTGCTGGGTGATGCTCTCCGAGTGCTTGTTCCTGTAACAGGAGTTCACTCCTTTTTTTTTCATGCGTGAGAAATGGCCCACGTCTCTTCTCTGGGCAGCATTACCAACACTAAGTAAAGAACTTGTAATAAACTGTGTGGGCATTTGGCAAAAAATAAACGCTTACCTCTTGGAGAAAAGAGACCTCTTGGTCCCATTGAGTGGCAGGAGAGGGAGCACTGGCTTAGCCCGGCCGCGCCGCCTGCATCCCCGCATCAGCAGCACCTGAGCCAGGACTGCTGAACTGCAGCTCGCCCTTCTGCTTCACAGAAACTTTGTTTGTATCTACATCACTAATTTTATATTTTAATTAAGCCAAAGAAATCTGCAAAGAAGCGGGAGCCAATTCAAGCCAGCACAGCAGGAGAGGCAATTGAAAAGATGTTAGAACAGAAGAAAATCTCAAGTAAAATTAATTATAATGTGCTAAGGGACCTGAACAGCAAAGGAAGTAACACACCAAAGAAAGAGGATGACAGCACTGATGACAGCACCAACACCAAGAAGCTGTCAAGAAGAAAATCTATTGCCAGTAGGAATATAGCCAACCCTGTAAACAGTGTGGGAAAAAGGTACTGCAATTGTTCATTTATCTCTCTGTCTGTGAGACTGTCCATGTATCTTTCTGAGCCAGACAATGTAGGGACTGAAACATTTGTTTGAGGCTAAAATAATGTCGGGGCTCTGTTTTTATTTATTTTGCCTGCAGTGTTGTGGCGGCATCTTATTTATAGTTCACGTATCAGAGGTCTACTTTGGTGCAAGTTAATCATCCTGAAGCAAAAAAAAAAAAAAAAAAAAATCAATGGAAATTTATAAACGTGAATCTTTCAACCAGGGACACGTTTTCTCCATATACTCCTGACATTTGCTGTCCTTCCTTTCTAAGTTGTCTGTATCAGCTGACACAACACTAAATGTTCGAAAGCTTTGGCTTTTTTGCTTGATTTGAAAAATATAGTTCCCATCTGTTTTGACAGCTAGCTGTTTTGATTAGCTTTTATTTTAGTTTTATTCCAAACTTTTGTTGTTAATCTATGAAACAAATATAAAGCTTTACAGTAAATACGCTTGTCGGTTTTCTGGTCTGCATTTGCAAATGTTTTATAGTGTGATGAAAGCTACTATTTTAATGAGTAAAATATTTGACTCTCTGGGCAGATTTGTAGTGTGCTGTAAAGTGTATAAGGAGATTGATGTGTCCTATCTGCAATATTCAACTATTTTATTCGTCTTTAGTTTATGAAATCATGTCGGATGATCATTTGAATCGTGTCTACGTATAGTAATTTCTTACTTAGATGTTATATATTTACTTACTGCCTTAAATACATAGTCTTTTGCTTCCAGATGTATAAGCATGACGCCACAAGGAAATTTAGGGATTTAATTATGAAACGTAAGATGGTGTCTTTGCACTGTAGTTCAGATTCAGGCATGTGTTGTAACTGAGAGCTGGTAAAGGACCAGGGAGAGTGGGAAGGCAGCGAGAAATCATCTGTTCGTACGAGAACAGGAGACATAGGATACCTGAAAATGTAAAGCTTGGAGAGTTAGTAAGCGCACATCCCTCAGAAACTAAGCAAAATAAGGATGACTAGACCCAAACCCCTCATTTTGACTTCATTTGACAGTGACGCCAGTGGCGCGGTCTTCAATTTTGGCTGAGATGCCAAATACCAAAGCCAAAGCTAAGCTAACCGGGATACAGGTTTTTGAAATGTGCCAAACAGCTTTTCTTTCTTTGCTGTACCTTCTTTATTCTGTATTTTACCAAGATAGCTTAATTCTCTTTCAACTTCTCACCCTTAGTATCAACAGCTTTGCTTTCCAGTTCTTGACTCACTGCGGCTTTTAGTCTTCTGTGTAAGTTGCTACTTGAGGTGATGTCTAATGACCCAAGAGCAGAAGTTTTCCACTAGTGAAGGAAAGGATTAACTAACGGCATTTAGTCCATGCTTTATTTGGATTTGACAGGTATTAATGAGTCATATTTCTGGTATCTCTAGTAAAAATATGGCCGATTCAGTTGTCTGAAATGAAGCGCTGTGGTGGGAAGTAGGGGCTGGCCAGGATCCTGGTTGCATTTCAGAGCTCAGCAGTAACATCCACGCTCGAGCTGCTTCACCGTTGCCGATCCTTGTCCTTTCTGAGGTTTGCAGAAATGTTGGGCACTCAGAGCTCCTGCCGAAGTCAGCATGTTAAACTCTTAACAGGTGTTAAACTCTTTGGAAAATCATGCCATAAATATTTAATTTGACAGTGGTGCAACTTGTAAAGGTTTCTAAATAAATACAAATCAGTATTTTCCAAAAGCAGCTAATAAAACATGTTTATTTTTTCCTCTTGAGAGCCTAAAGTACGTCCTTAAGATGCATAACAGAGTTTCCTGATGATGATTAGCAGATCTTGGATACAATGAATTTTGCAGCAGAACACTTCAGAGGAGGTTGGGGATACATGCAGATATGTAAGTTAAGGAGATTTTGCACTCCAGAAGCAGGCAATGTTCTTGCTTAAATAATATCAAGGACTTGGCAAACCATTAATTGGACTTTTTTTTCTTACAATTAAAGATTTATTACATGCTTTTGCTTTTTTTTGCTAGTAGTCAAAATGCCATGCCTTTTAAATGGCATGCATAAATTTCTGTGTTCTGCATTGTTCTTGTATGCCGTGCATTCATTGCCTTCGTTCAGCATTGTTCCTCTGAGAGGTGAATGGCTAAATACTTTCCCAGTGATATAAAAATCATGGTAATTTATATGCAATTAATAATAATAAAACCCCAGAACATTGCTCATTAGAAAATGAATGAAGCGCATAATGTATCTTTATCCAGGAGGCATTTGCAGAGATCTTGCTAACCGTTTTGGTTTGTAGTGATTTACAGACCTGCGTGTTTATCTTTATATGTCTTAAATATTTAGTAAGCTGTGTTTGACTACAGCAGCACCTTGCATAACCATGCTTTGATCCGGTCCTTTTGTTCATTTGAGTTATAGTCAGATTGTAAAGAGCTACTGATTTAGTCCTGATCTCAATTAGAAGGTAGGAAAGGAGATTTTTTTATGAAGAAATACCTTTATTGCTTTCCTTTTGCAAGCCAAGATCTTACATACCTCAGCAGGCTGGGACAGATGATGGAGCTGAGATTGTCATGAGTCTCAGGAATCATCTTCATATACAGTATGTAGCACCCTGGAAATAGGAAGCTGATCTTCATCTCCATCTTTCTAATTGTCCCTTCCTATAAAATACTGCACTGTTATTTCCAGATAGAGGACTTCAGATTATCTCCAAAAAAATGGTTACCCCAGTCAGACATTATGCAATCTCTGGGTGTTTTTGGTTTTGGGTTTTTTTTTAATATGACATAAACTAGCAGTTACAGTGTTAATCAGTTAAAATATTGGAAAAGCATTTGTTTACTGATGTGATAACGATAAGCAATTTTTACAGTCTTGTAAAAAGTTGCTGATTTGCAGGAAATTTATAAAGAGCTGGAATGCTAAGTATGGTCCCAGAAGCATGCTTAAATTGGATATTCTTTCTGTTGGTGGCCCTTTTAATATAGCTTTTTTGCTACTGTAATCACTTAATGGTTACTTGGATTCCAAAGACAATATAGTTTATCTACATATTATTTCATAAAAAATTCTAATTTTGAAATCTCAGAAATGTTTGATATTTTCTGAAATTTTGTTAGGAAGCTACTTTCAAAGAATTCTTCCAAAGATCGTGCAGATTTCTCCTTTTTAGATGAGTAGACATTATATACATCAATATTTTCAGCTGCAAACTGGATATTTGAACAGGTTTCTTTACTGTGAATGCTGTGCAACTTTTTGAGTTTTAGAAAAAGATGTGCTTTTCTCAGGCACATCTCCCAGAATTACACTGGGCTTTTACTTATTGTATCTGTCAAGATGGTAGAAGAATGGTAATGGCAATGTAAATAATTTTAGGAACTTTTATGTTGCGTAAATGTATTTCATTACATTTCTTAATGCAATTTTGTTCCAGTGGGTATCACGATTGGTGCTTCATACGCAAAAGCCATTTCATTCTCTGTGTGTTAGAAATGTGGCACAGTGGATGTTGCCGTAATAGATGTTGCAACTTTAATTTCAATTACCAGTGGCACAGTTTATCTTCACTAATGTCTTCTGTGCATATGAAGCGTAAGAATAATATGTTGAACTCCTAGAAAAGAACAATTGCCACTTTGAGCTACTTAAAACTTGAACTCCAGTTAGACCTGTATCGTGCGCTGGAGCTCTTCAAGTCCAACAGGGAGGGGGTTTAGGTCTGGAAGCTTTTGGTTAGAAGCTTAATAATTTATTTTATATTTACTTGAGCTGAATCTTACAACACTGCTTGTGAAGTGAAATGTGATGTACCAAGAAAATGTGGGAACAAGAAAGCTTTCACGTCACTACTCCTTAAAAATTTTAAGCCTATTTATTGCTATGTGCTTGAAATTGGTAACGATATCAGAAAAGACAGGATATATTATTGGGGGAATAAATGTGTCAGGTTAATCTCCTGAAGAATTTGCCTTGGAAGAAATGAAGCAGGACTGTGAAGCACAGCTGAACCCACTGTAATGAAACAAGGTTGTTCTGAATGGAAGCATATGAATATATAATAGAAAACCAAATCATGCTTGTTACAAGTATGACAAAACCCCTTGGTAGAGATCTCAGATTTGATTAGATTTGGAAATTCACCTCCAGATTCTCTCCATGGTCTCACTTGTATTTATCAACCATCCATTTTGCTCGTACGCGTTGGCACGTGGCTCCCCCTGTGCTTCAGAGCCACGGGTTCTGGGTATTGCGAACCATGCGGTTGCAGTGCCGGGGACTTGTTCTGCTGCTCAGGTTCCTGCCCTGGGATGCACACGTTGAATTAGCACCTGCTCCAGCTACATTTCTCTTGGCTTATCAATGGGTGTCACGATCCCAGAAAAATCTCCTTTATTATTAGGGAGAACATATATAATACTTTTCTGCAGCCTAGTGTTCAGCATCTCATTTAACCTGATCAGTTAGTTGGTACTTTCTTGGCTCTGATTGGAATCACATTCCCATAGGGGGGTAAAATATGGGCAGAAGCCTAATTTAGGTGCTTTGGAGGAGACTGACGATCCCACGATCCCCGCTGCACAGGGAGCCCCGGGAGACAGTCACCGGTGGGAGCACTGCCCCCGCCTCCGACCCTCTTTTACAGTTGGCCCTTTCTGCTGCCCAGGGTGTGCATAGTCCTCCGTCAGGCAGAAGTCTGATTCGATCTCATTGGCTTTGCAAGATTGTTTTCGGTAAAGTTGTGGGCAGGAGGGAGCATGGCATGCTATTTATCACACCCAGCCTCAGAACTTTCTTTTCACTGGTTGATATTGTGGATGTCCAGCAGAATCTGTATTTATTTCTCCTGGGGAATAAGGAGGGAAGAAGCCCCAAGCCACCTGATTTCCTCACATCCAGGATTACTGATAATGATAATCCCTTTATTTGTAATTTTACTGTTTCGGCGGGTGCTGAGTGCCCTGCCGCATCCTGGCTGGGTGCTCCCAACTCAGCTACAAATCTGATGATTGTCCTGAATGCTTATTCTACATTGGCAACGGCTTACGGTTTATTTTTATAAACCCAAAGCAAATGGGTTTTTTAATGTACAATATTTTTAGTTTATTTTACATTATGAGACTGTTATTTGCGGAGGAGAGGAGCGTGAGCTCATGTTTTCCAGATTACTTAGATCAATCCAAACCGGCATGAAACAAAGCTCAGCTTGAATAATCCAAGGGATGCCTGGGTGTCTGAATTCCCCGTGTTTGGCAGATACGAAGCTTTTGAGAGGGAGTCTTTTCCATGCTAACTCTGGTGGTATGCATTCTCTGTACAAATTGGCCCTTTGAGATGGGAGCTTAGGAGTGCTTTTACGTGCTTTAATTTTTCCACCATATATTTTTATTTTTCAGAATTGCCTTCAGCTCTTTGTCTAATCTCTGCTTTGAAGTCTGTTACGTGGCTTGGAATTCACGTATATTTACTCAAAGTGAGATATTAAATTTTATTTCTTGTCTTGTGCTGCTTCAGACCTTCTTTTTATATGTGACTAACACGCTAGCATCAATTTCCCACCTGGAATAAAATTCCTTACAGAAGATACCGATAGTACTTGTTGAGATGCTAGTTAGGAGTTTCTTCTATAGCTTAATTATTATTTGGTTGATGTTTTTTGGTGTTTCCTCTAGAAGCAGTCTCGTGTTAGCCGCGGGATTAACTAGACTGTGATTTCTGGGTATGAATGTACATGTGGGAGCCTTCCCGTTGAGCCTGTGGAGTCAGCTTTTGGTTTGAATATTATGTATGTGGTAAATAAATTCTCTAACCACTTTGACATAACTGTTTTCTTATGTGATCTGCACTTTGAGAATTTCTTTGGAGTGTAATTTTATGTATGTTTGTGCTTTGCTGTGGTATATAATCATTTAAATCAAAGGTTAATCAAAATGATTAGTCATTTTGAACAGGAAAACGGTGACATTTGATAAGTACCTCCACTTAAAATAAATCTTACCCGTATTTTCCAGTCTTGTAACTTCTAGAGGGACAAGCTTATACAAATTGTGTTTAGTATTTTATTTACAAAAAGCAAAGCCAAGAAAAAATGAATTCAAGACTTCCAAGGTTCTGCTTTTCAAGTCGTACATCTGCTTTATTAAAGTTAGCTGTACAGGGGAGAGCTTTATGAATGACCTTGAAAGGAGCTGACACATGCATTTACTTGTTCACAGTTGATTTGAGGAGTTGATCTAGTAAAGCCTGTAGTAATGTTGTAACCTGGCTAATGCTGCAGGTTGCTGCTGTTCCTGCAAGCGAAGAAGCCTTTTGTAAAGAGATAAATCAGAGGCAAGAACTGGAAAGAAATGTATCTGACCCAACATGTTTTCAAATGACTGTGTGTTTTTAACTTCTGAACGCTAAAATGTGATGACCAGCAGGCTTTCCCTCTTTATTAAGTGAGGACACAGCAGGAAGAATGCATTTCTTCTGCGCGTAGCACCGTGCTCCCGAGCGGATGCAGTTAGGCAAATGCCACCGGGAGAGCGGGGAGGCAGGAACCAGCACACTGTCCGGGAAACGGAGCGGCAGGTTGTCCCTTTGACACTGAGACAGGACAGAAGGATGGGGAAAGATTCCCTTCCCCCCCGCAAAAAAAAAAAAAAAAAGGAAAAAAGAAAAACCAGGTCCCCAAGCCCATCCTTCCAGAAGCTGGCAGGTGTTTGTCAGGATTTGACATTTATTCTGATTACTCAGGTTATTTTGAAGATCAATTCCCCGTGATACCAACGATAGCGTTTTTCTTTCACAACTGACAGGCTTGATACCCCTGAAAATACAGCTTGCATTAAACTCTGCAACACGTTAGGATAGTGTTTCGCATGGCCGTGCTCCGTACTGTCGAGAAGGGAGCTGCTCTCCAGCCATCGCCCGGCACAGCTTGCACCCACAGCCCGCCGGGTCCGGGTGCGCTCGTGCTGCTGCTGCAGGAGCTGCTTCTGCCACTGGCTCCCTAGTCATCTCAGCCGTTACTCCAGCAGCTCTGCACCTTTCTGTCACACAGCATCGGTTCGTTAGGGTGAGATTACCAAAAAGCTCATTCCTTCATCCCGTGTCCCTCAATCCTTTCCTTCCTCCCGCAGGAGATGAGTTACAGAATCGTTTTTGCCCTTTGCACGCCTGTTCTGCCAGTGAGTTAACAGAAATGAAGTTACAGGTTTTCTAGCTTGTTATGTTATTAAAATGGAGTACTTTTCCTAGGAATCCCAGTTTTGGAGTCATTAGTTTTTGAGTACTGGAATTAGTTTTTGAGTAGTGGGATAAATTGCTAAAATTTCAGTATGGCAACTAACCCACCTGTATTTTCACTCTGTAAAATATAATTGGAGAAAAATGCCCCTGGAATAGCTTAATGATAGGAGAAATCATGTAAAGAAGCCTTCTCGATGTGAACTGTACCAATTTATGTAACTTCAGTGATGCTGCAAATCATCTCTAGTTGTACATCATTCATTAAGAGCATTCAGATTTTATAGTACAGACATTTAATGTTGTCAAAATTTGGTTTAGTGTAAGGATAAGGGAACGTGGTCTGCTGGGACTGCAGAGGAGTGCTCCTGAGCTGTCATTTATTTTGACTTAGGAGAACGTTTGAGAAATGTGTATAAATAAACCCTTCAAGATTGGGTGAGGACACATCTAGGCTTGTGGGAGCGTTTCAGCAATAACAAGCGTCTGCCAGATCCAGTGCTCAGTTCCATTTACCCAAAATGATTAGAATGGCTTCAATTTAAAACTAAAAAGGCATTGATCTGGCTCGACCTCATGGCCCAGACCCAGGTCAAGTCTTCTTATTTTTACAGCAGCCGCCTTGTTTGTTTAATATAAATTGGATATTGCTTTTCCGCCTCCCACTCAAGAAAATCATCTCCTTGCTGGAATCCAGGGGAGGTCGGCTGGGCAGCGCAAAAATGCAGAGAGGATTCTTTGGTGACTGTCTGAAATAATTTCGTCTTACGCTTTAAGACCAAATAGGAACAATTTTAGCCCAGAAGATAATTTTGTGTGACAGTTGGATTGCGAGCGCCTTGTTTATCTATGGTCTCATTTCCAGGTTGGTTATAAGAAAATGCTCTGCGAGCTTTTTTCTTCCAAATTACACTCAGTGGGTCTAATGGGAGATTTAATATACATATGTATGTGCAGTCTCTTGAACTTTAATAGCGTGTTAGCAAAAATAGTTATATGTGATGTGGGGGGTGAGGTGAGTGGGAAGAAGCAAAGCAATCGGAAGTTATCAAACCCTGGAGGTGCATGTCCTGCTGTCACGGCTGAGAGTGCTTCAGCGCCGTGAAATGCTCGTTCTCAGTCTGTAGATTTTTCCGATTTATTTCTTCGTGTTTTCATGGGTGGAAAATGGTTCGTTTCTGAATTGATTTTCCTTTGACTCTAGTCCAGCAGGGTCTGCTTGTTGATCTTTACAGTATGTATCTGCTCTTTTTTTTTTAGTATAAACCAGAGGAAGTGTATGTCTGATGTGTGTCAGATTTGCAAATGAAGTTGAGTCTTCAGCACGTATTTGTTAAATGTTGAAGGAGATGGAACAAAACAAACAAAAATTAACTTTTTCTCACTACAGTATGGCTTATGTTATTTTACCAAGACTAATACCCAAAATAGGAGAGCAGTCACACGAAGCTTTTTGGTTTTTTGATGTTTGCATGTATTGCCAGACTGGATAGCTGGCAATCATTATGTGGTTATGACTGCAGTTCTTTCACCATGGCTGGATAAAGTATTGGAAAGTTATAGCAGTTTGTTACAAAACTTGAAGTACTGTTTGTTCACATAATATTTAACAGCATCCACATAATTAGTTTTAAATTGGCCGGTCTGCTGTAGCTTAGTCATTTATGTAAGTGCTATACCATTACCCAGTGATGCTTTTGGTGTGCTGACTGATTCAGTTTTACCTTGCTGCAGTTATTACTAAATATAGGATGAAACATTCTGAGATAACTTCTAAATGTGGTCTTGGAAGATACATGCAGCAAATTTAACTTTTTCTTCTGTTGTTGAATTTCCAATTTATTATGAGTCAGAAATTCCTGCGCAGCATTTTTCCCTTCCTCCAATGCAGCACAATGAGAGATTGAACAAACCCATGGCCCTCTTTAAGATATGCAGGAACCAAGGTAACTTCCCCACCCGCTCTAGAGCAGCCCATCTCCTTCTCTTCTCTCAGACAGACCCCTTCCTTGTGACCCAGAAAGAAGTAAGGGAGTAAACCACCGGCTTTTACATACGTTTTCCTCTCCCTTCATATTTGACACTTGAAAAGAAACCTGCGCTGCTACAAAGGGTGGATGGGAAGGTACAGAGTAGAATACAGAGTGTATGGACCTCAAGACCTACAGTCCATCTCCTAAGTGCACGTGCAAGTGGAGAACCTCTCACCCCAAGTGTTCTTTCAAGGCATTTTCTGGCTCAGCAGCTGTCAAAAACTGTAGACAATGTGAAATCTTTCCATTCGAGCAGGACTGCGATAGCTGGCAGGGAAAGGATGCAATGAGGCTTTTACAGCGTGCAGCGTGACATGGTGCGACAGATTTGAAATCTGTATTGATATTCAGAGTTGAGTGCAACTTTGCTGAATTGGAGCACCGGGAGATGCTTGGACGTTGAGAGCACTCTCAGGTCCCATGCAGAATAGGAGCGTTGAGCATTTTTTTAATAGTCTGTTGTCTCTTTATTCAGAAACAGGTTTAGATGTGGTATTTATATGAAAGAAATATATGCTACTTTACAGCATAGTGTTCCTTTAAGAAGTTATCAACATATTTAATCTGAGTGTTTTGAGACCTGTAGTATAAAGGACACGCATACAAATTTGGAAGCGGAATGAAGTGGCTGGCATATTTATTTTAAGTTATCTTTGCCTGTCTAGAGTGGTGACATGGTAGTTTTAGTAGAAAAATGGCTTTGTACACTTCTGCGCGGATTTTATCATGCAGCAATAAAGAAACAAAATCACTTGGAGTCCTAACTAAAACTATTGTTGCTGAAGTTGAGTGAGACAATCATCAGATTAAAGCTGTAGTTGAATCAATCAGTCATCTGATGAATTAATAATGGAGATTAAAGTCAACAGTGAATCAAATTAATAGATGAAGAGAAGCAAGACAGAAATCGGAGTGGTTTAAAACATACGACTGGTTATTACAAGGCAGTAAGCCCGGATACCCAGCGAGCATCGCCTGCTGCCTGGCTCCTGGAGGCAGGGACGGGCCCTTCCAGTTTTTGCTTTAGAAATTCACTTTAAGGGTTAATTCTGTGCCTAAATGTGCTACTTAGATGAAGGCGGTTTAGACAATTGTTCTTTTTCCGTTTCCTGCCAAATAAACTGTATGCAAGCAATATTGGTTTAAAAAAATTGATGTGCGAATATAGTATGTCTTAAACATGTTTGCAGTTTATTCACACCTTTTGAAATATTTCAGAAAAAAATTGAGAACAGAGTAGAAGAAAGGTGAACTCCTTTGTGTAGGTTGTTTGTGGAATAAGGTGGGTAGGAGAGCAGTTGGGGTTGCTCGTTTCACTGATGGATGCCTCCTGCAAGCTTTCTCTGAGTATTCCTTCATCAGGCTGTACCTTCTGGGGTCTCTGCTCCTCCTCCTCCTCCTCCTCCTCCTCCTCCTCCTCCTCCTCCTCTGGACAGTGTCCAGGAGATTAGGATCATTAATGACTCTCAGTGATGTGGCAGTGAGAAAAAACTACCTTTTGCTGATGTGTTCATTTGTGATAACGCCTCTGCCACACCTCTTCAAATCTTCTGAACACTTTGGTTCTAAAATCAGAACTTATATACTGTAGAAGTGTAAGAGAAAAGCTTGCTGAAAAAACTTCAGTCTCATCATGGGAAAGGTTCTGAGTACCTATACCTTAAATTTCCTTTAATCCCGGTAGGAATAGAACTAGTTTTTATCCGTGCATCCATATTTTCATTTTCCTATTATGTCTTAAAATATTCTTGTTCCTTTCCACCAGCAAAGCATTGGGGTAACGAAATAACTTGATTTAACTGGATTACATACGTGGATCTTGTATGACTCGGATAGACTCTGTCGTGCATTTAGTGAAAATAAACCTAAATACTGATTCATCAACTCTAAAAGCATGAAATAGCAATACTTAATTCTGTTCTATTAAAAAACAAAAAACCAAAAAACAACAGAGGGAGGGGAAGCACGAAGGGAAAAAAAGACAAAGAAAGGGCTAATTAAGGATTTAAAGCCACTGGGGTTTGGGGTTTTTTTTGCAACTAGTCCAATGTAAAGTGTGGTATACGTAAGCCATAAAAAATCATGAATTCAGTAGAATGCAAAAAGTAACTTACTAGCAAGTGACTGACTAGCTAGAGGGGTCTTGGTTGGAAGGGAAAGGTTTCTGTAAAAATTAACCTCATCTCACTGACCTTTGCTGACCCCGGCTGCCTCTCTCTTAATCTAACCTGAAGCGATTAGAAAAACCCTTAACATCAAAAGGAACTGTAGACACTATTGTCTCCCAGAGTCCCATTGTGTTTAGGAGTGATTTATCAGGAGGCAGCAGCCTGCTCCTTGCTCCGGAGCCTTCACCCGCTGGCACCAACAATGCAGCCGTGGCTGTAGGTCAGGCTTACCATCTCAAACCCAGCCTTGGAAAAACAATGCACGGCTCCCAACGTGATGGATGGGAAACCTGACTCCAGGATTCATTTGCCCAAACTTGTTTGGAAGATTTGCTGGTTTTACTGAATCAACATTTTTCAGGTGTTTCCTGTATTTGATCCAGGAGTGGATAAATAACTCCTATTTTGTTCATCCTCAGAAAACAGGAATGTAATTAAATCACATCGAAAGTTTGTCTTTCAGCACATGGTAATCTTCAGGCTCTTGATTCTTTGTGTGTATATATATATATTTTATATATGTGTATGCGTATCTATATATAAACACAAGTTTTACAGAAAAAGTTGTTTATATAGCTGTCGGAGGAAAATGCAGGTTTTATGCATTTATTTCTATCTCATCAGAAGAATTGACAGAGAGCATTTCTAAGATGTGATGATTACTAGGCTGTAGTTTTCTGTTAGCTTTGGGTTGCGATTTAAAACTACTCCTTAAAACATAAGGAGGTCTTAAATTATGAAGCAGTAGGAAATCCAGTCCTGAGACCCAAGGCATTGAGTGGGCTTGCAGTATAGTTTATATTTATTATTTTGTTGCTACTTCAGTAGCACACAGGTATTAAGTATAGTGTTATATTAACTTTTTGGTGAAGACCAGACACTAGAAAACTCAAGTTTATGGTTCAGCATTTGCCAATAGGATTTGTAACTCGGGGAAGTTCACGTTTAAGATGGTTTTTGCAGAGTACTTGCGAGAGGCCAGCCGTGGTAACAGATACATTTTTGTCTAAATTACTTTCCCTCTCTTGTCAATTTCAATATCTGCTGATTTCATTTTAAAACCCATTTTAAAGCAAATGAAATAGCTAAGACTTTTTCTAGCACAGTAATCAAGAGCTTTAATACTGTACCTCTCTACAAACCACAGTTTTAAGAGATGATGTTTGTGGTGCTGTTGCCTGTGCTGGGCGTACGCTGTGGGAGACAGTGGAACTTGAGGGTACCCGTATTAGGCTCTAATTTCAAGTAATTAGAAAGGCTAATCAGGATTTTCAGGCTTTTACTGGAAGACTTACCTTTTACTAAAGCGCTCTCAACAGCGGAGCTCCTCTCGCCTGTACACCGTGCTCCACATCACACCTCCAGAGGCATCTGGCCAGCTTCCAGTTTATATTTAAATAGGGTAAATCTGAAATGATTTAAACGCTCTCAATTTACCACCATAACCAAAGGGTCAAAGCCAGGAGCTGTAGAACCACTAATATTCAAGAGAGTTGTTAAAGAGGAATTGAAACGTAGCTGCTTTAAAAATGTCATTAAGATGAGGTAGGGAATGCTTTAGGTAAGTGATTTCAGTCAATCACCCAAGTCTTCTGTTACTGTCTCACCTGAGGATTTTCCGTACTGTAACATACCTAGGGCTGTATTTTGTCCCACTGACCTCGGTGATCTTTGGTTCAATGCTGTCAGACGGTGGAGCGGTGTGTATTTTGGTATGTATGGAGGCACCGCAAAGAATTGTGAGACTCGGTCCCTAACGAGGCAGGTCATTGACCAAATGGATGTTCTCAGGCTTTGGAAAGAAATGGTAAAACAATCTACTTAAGAACATCTGAATTTTTGCCAGTTCGTGCTACAGCTTTCCCTGATGAGTTACTAAACACGCTGTCTATCGCTATTGCTGCAAGTATTTTCCTTTCTTTTCTTTTGTGAGATATTTTTTAGGATGGGCATCGCCCTTGTGTTTAATGATCTTGCTTTTCTTTAGCTCTTATCAAGTGTATCTCAGTGTTATAATTTATTATCTTTCTGTCTAACTTAGGCTCTTAGGTGCTGTTTTGACTACAGTCTTTCTCAAAATCTAAAACGAGAACCTTACATTTTGCACCAAAAGGAAAAAAGAGATGTGTTTTTCTTTTCCTTAGAACTTCAAAAGCACAAAAAAAGATTAAATAGGAAAATAGAGAAAAAATATTTCAGAAACATTGAAAGGTGCTCACTGATTAAACTGTAGGGAACATTCACATATCTGCCATTTGGTCTCCTGAAGATCAATACTATGAGACTAATCTATGATGCTGCAGCAGCCTATAATAACTCTAACGTATTATCTTTCAGACTATTATTACTGGAATAAAAATTGCTGGTTTTAAATTTTGAAGATATTGGGATACTCATCCTGGCGTTCATTATTTCATAAAATGGATCAACAGTGCTCTCTGTGTGCACACACAGTTCAATATTCTTTCAAACTGATATTGAAGGGTGATCATGCTGTTGCAGTGATCCTGTCCAGCACAATTACACTTGGATGGATGCCAAAAAACCAAGCAAATAAACCAAGCAAAATGTGACTGCTTCATATCTGATGCTCAGCATTACAAAGGTGTCATCTCTCTCGGTTGGGTGATGAAGGGAAGGCAAAGGAGTGTCTGCTTCAGCATGATTTTGCCCAGTGAGAGTCGCAAAACCAGCTTGAAAGTTTTTTGACTTCTGGCCTTTGTAAGTTAGAAACTGGGAGTTTGTACTTATTTCTGTACTGATGGACAAGTTATGAAGTTTAGGCTAATCCCAAACTTCAAAACGCCCCTCCTTTCTAAAAAAAAAGGCGCTGTTTAACATCTTTGTCGGCAACACGGACAGTGGGATCGAGCACACCCTCAACAAGTTTGCCGACGACACCAAGCTGTGTGGTGTGGTCAACACACTGGAGGGAAGGCATGCCATCCAGAGGGACCTGGACAGGCTGGAGAGGTGGGCCCATGCGAACCGCATGAAGTTCAACAAGGCCAAGTGCAAGGTCCTGCACGTGGGTCGGGGCAATCCCAAGCACAACTACAGACTGGGCGGAGAATGGATGGAGAGCAGCCCTGAGGAGAAGGACTTGGGGGTGTTGGTGGACGAGAAGCTTAACATGAGCTGGCAGTGTGCGCTCACAGCCCAGAAAGCCAACCATGTCCTGGGCTGCATCAAAAGAAGTGTGACCAGCAGGTCGAGGGAGGGGATTCTGCCTCTCTACTCCACTCTTGTGAGACCCCAGCTGGAGTACTGCGTCCAGCTCTGGGGGCCCCAGTACGGGAGAGACATGGAGCTGTTGGACTGAGTCCAGAGGAGGGCAACGAAGTTGATGAGAGGGCTGGAGCACCTCTCCTGTGAGGACAGGCTGAGAGAGTTGGGGTTGTTCAGCCTGGAGAAGAGAAGGCTCTGGGGAGACCTTACAGCAGCCTTCCAGTACCTGAAGGGGCCTACAAGAAAGCTGGAGAGGGACTGGTTACAAGGGCATGTAGTGATAGAACAAGGGGGAATGGCTTAAACTGAGGGAGGGTAGATTTAGATTAAATATTAGGAGGAACTGCTTTACTGGAAGGGTGGTGAGGCACTGGAACAGGTTGCCCTGAGCAGTTGTGGATGCCCCCTCCCTGGAAGTGTTCAAGGCCAGGTTGGATGGGGCTTTGGGCAACCTGGTCTAGTGAAGGGTGTCCCTGCGCATGGCAGGGGGGTTGAAACTAGGTGATCTTTGAGGTCCCTTCCAACCAAACCATTCTATGCTTCTGTGATTCTATGATTCTAATTATAATTTCCTGTGCTTCCATAAGTGAATTCGAAATTACTTGTTTGCTCTTGTGCTGTAGTAACTTTTGGCATTTATTCTTTTTTCTTTCAAGCAACTGAATGCCATATTGCCTCTTAATTGGGAAAATATTAGATTTCCTTAGCCTAATCATAGAGTCTTGTTTTTGCAATTATATTTTGAAACAGTGATGGACAATAGTCAGTGAAAGCAAAAAGACACAATTCTTACCGAGGCCAGATTTGGAAGCCTCTGTCGAAAATGGCTCTAAAGCAACCTATGCCATGATTAGTGGAACTGGCAGTTTGGTTTTTTACTAGAAAATCTTTTTTCCTTGGTCCTTCCCTTCCTCCTCTGGAACAAGAGCCCCAACTCTCCTCTGTGAGCCTTTCCTGCAAGTAGAGATGGGTGTTCTGGTGCAAGACACATCGCTGTTGGCCAGCTCATACCTGTGTGGGACACAGTCAACTCTTTCCTCTTTGGTGGTGGAACTCTTTTGGGTCTCTTCTTCCTACTTCTGATTTTCACAGAGCATAGGAACTTGGTTATTTTTTTTGATTTCTACCTCTGTTTGATTTTTTGGTCCCCAGACGTTTGGAGGGGCTGGAGTGGAGTGAGAGATGGATGGTCTGTCAGCCTGTCACATAGTTGTCCTATTATAATTATCTTTCCATACAGTGGAGAGTGCACCTGTGTATGTAGGCAAAGACTTGAAAATAAGGAGTGAATTTCTATTACGCAGTAGCTGATTTAAGAGGATTTGGGGAGTTTTGGGGGGTTTTTTTGGTGGCTTTTTTTCTCCCCAACTGAGCTACTATCTAAATAGCTGCAAACATTTAGAAACTGTTGTTCTTTTCAGCAATTTTTCAGAGTGTATCCAAAAATCACAGCATTGCTAGGGAATGAATAATCTTTAACCCTCAAAAAACCCCTCAAAGTTGCCCAATATCAGCAATGAATACATAGGTGTGATGGATTTTATCAACTTTGCTTGTAGTGAACCAAAAGGAGTTTGTCATAACACGAGTTGCTTATTGATGACACATTTGTCTGTGATTGATTAAAAGTGGCAGATTTATTTCAGCCTCAACTCTTTCCATTAGCATTCCTATCGACCATCTGGCAGTGGAAAACCTCACTTGTGAGATAGACTGGGATCTTGTTAAAAAAATTACAAGATTTCTTGGGGCCTTTTTTTTGCCAGTGTCCTGATGAGCCAGAAAGTTGTCACTTTTAGTGACAGTTCTCCTTGCCTGAAAGGGTTGAGACTGATGCTGGGTCAGCCTGTGACTTGTTTTTAATGGTTTTTAATTATAGCCTTGATCGCAGTAAACAGTTAATGGTTATGCAAGTATCATTTTGTGGGCTTTGTAGCTTTTCCATAGCATTCAGTTGTTGGTTAGAATGAGAAGGAACATGTTGCTGTTTAAGTCGGAGGAACAGGGCAAACAACTTTTTTCGAAATGGTACCTGCAGAAAACTAGAACTTTCCTTGAATTACTCGATTATGAAAATGTCATATTGTGATCAAAATCATTTAACCATGCTTAAGATACCCTAACCAAAATCATTAAAGATCACGTGCCAAGGAGGGATGCTTAAAGGACAAAAAAAAATGAATTCTAAATTAATTGTGATTTTCCAAAATGTGGAGTTGCCTATATGTCCATTAAATGGTAGATATATGCACTGGTATGAGAGAAATATGGAGCTGGTGTACAATGGGTGATGAAATCTCAGGACATTTAGTGCAGCTCCTGCAACAGAACTATGAATTACATCACGATCTGAAGCGCAGCAGCTGCTCTGGCCCTGCCATCCCCTGATGAGTAATGGTGTATCAGGGCTATCTTTGGTAAACAGCTTTATGAGGCTTTTCCGTTGCAATGTTTGGCACTTGGAATTGTAATGCCGGTTCTGGCATCCCACCTGCAGCATCCTCTGCTCCCCACAAATACAGTAATTCAAAATAAAGGCATGAAATCTTTTGGTTAGGACCCCTTACGTTTAGATTTTATAGGGGACATTGTAAAGATTAATGTTATCTGTGTGTTGCAGAGAGGTGAGTTATGGACAGAGAAAACATATTCTATATGAGTTTCCCTGTATCCGCTAGGTTTGCTTAAAACAATGTTTTTAAGTCTTTGTCAAACATACTTTTACGAGGGGGGGGAGGTTTGAAAGAAATATTTCTGTTTCTCAGAGCATGATAGATTTCTGTCCAGGATCTCCAGGGGTTGACCTTGGTGGCTGTCAGTATTTTAAATGGGTCCATGGATATTTCAAGCTTGTGGCTTGTTGAGGCGTAATGCACAAGGGACTTCTTAAACGGGCTCCTCACTGCACTTAGACTCACACAAACACTGCAGCAAGTGAAGGTGCTACAAAAATATGCGTGAAGGTCTAAGTGACAGGTCTTATTAGGAGATTACTGGCAATAGTTCTCCTGAAGAGTAATCTTCTAACAATTTATTCTCAATTTTGTATTCGATTTTGGAAATTGTGTTGAGGCAGCATTAAGATTACATAGATGGTAGTTACTTGTGCAATATTTAGCATCAGAAAGGAGATGAATCCCGTCTGGTTTTATTTTGCATCATTAGTAATGTTTATGCTGGGAGAGTATGCAGTTTCTGAAAATGAAATGTTTTTGGACAGTTAGCAGGGATTATCTGAAACACATACATAATGTATAGTGTAATTCATTTGAAGGTCTCCTATGTTATCCTTTTTTTGGTCTGAAGTAGGATAACATTGGAGTAAAAATTGGGAGGAAATTTATTGAGCCACTTGAACGCATTTTGTGGATGATTAAAATTTGTTTGGTTTTAAGTGTTTCTCAAAAAGTGTTTCTCTTGTCCTCTATTTTAATTGTGCCATCATATCTGTGAAAGATCATTATCATATTTTTCTATATGGGCACGCGTCAAAGCATTACTCACTTCCAACCATCCGTAGACTATTTGATACAAATGCTTCAAAAATGGAGACAAGGCACCATCTTTGTATCAGAAAGTTTCTTAAATTTCCTCACCTACAGGTTTATTTGCCCTACTTACTGTGTTTTCTTTCAGAAACAATGCCTTTTGGCAGCTCCTGTTGTATTCATACCGGTATTTGGATAACTGGCCAGACTTACACACACCACCATCTCAGTGCACTCTTCTAGATCCCTTGCCAGTTGTCTGCTTGAACACCATCTGTTCCTGGCAGGAGTTACCTTCAAATACCTAACAAAACAGGTCATGGGAAAAACCAAAATCTTCCAGGAGCTAATGGTGTTAACATACCCTGCTTCTCTAACGCCATTAGCATTTTCCTTGTAGCACTTCAGGAAACGTGGACTATTTAGGCAGATTCTCTTACCCCAGGACCTTTCCTTTTGAGGAGTACCATGTCTGCCCAAGCAAACAGTGAAGACAGTGCTAACTTGCAAGAAGATATTTTGTGGAAAGCTCGAACAATGTGTGAAATCAAGTCCTACTTCATAATGAGATGGAGAACTGTGCTAATGAAATCTGCAGGAGACAATAAAGTGAGTCATACAGCAAAGACGACTGAAAATGGCCGTGCAAAGCACTGCCACTAAGAAAAAAAATATAATTGAGAGCAGGAAATAAAAAAGAGCATCTTGGAAAAAATCCAGGCTAATGCATCCAAAGAAATATAATCTGAAATGCAGACATACACGGGAGCAGAAGCTGTAAAAGCCATAAGGCTGAAAGAGATAGAGAGATAGTGGACTGCAAATTAGATATGAGGCTCTACAAAAGGACCAATTTGGGCAACGCGTTGGAGAAGCAGCACGTGACAGATTAGGGAGGCATTAGACCTGTCTTGGAGAACCATTCCCTTCTGCAGATGAGAGAATTGGAGTGATTAGGATGATTTCAGCAGGACACAAAATGGTGATGATCTGGAGGAAATGCTGAAACGCTATCCGTAGTGTGATGAAAGAGGCATACGCATACGTAGCGTGTGAGCCTTGAGAGCGTGGATGAGGAAACAGCAGCATATGGCATGGCAGAACCGGGCTGAAACTGAGGAAAAGGCTAATTTCAGTGGGATGGCAGAAGGAAAGTCTCGGTGGCAGTAAGGTTGAGTGCCATGTTTGAAGACAGCGTAGTCAAAATACAGGTTGAGGGCCAAATACTGAAGTGACATAAGAAGATCCTTGTCTCTTTTTGGAGATATTTGATTAGATTAAGTCTGAATTTGTTCCTTAAGGCACTCATAGACTTGAAGAAAGAAAGAACTGGTGATGGTGAAGCATTTACATGCTCCTGTGGGTCCTCGGTAGCTGGAGGTGAACGTACGCCATGTCCAAGCAGAGGGTGCTGCACGTCTCGGTCACTAATGGACGAGAGAGCAGGATGCCGGGCTGGACCAGTTTCATCTCTGTGCATGGGAGTCAGCACTCTCAGACTTTTTTTCAACTAATAACATAAATAGAAGTGCAGTAGGGTTTGAAAACATCTTAGAAGAAGTTTGTTTCTCCTGCGGGAGTTTAGCTGTTGCAGGCTCCTTGGGGTGAGGGGCAGCCGAAAGCTCCTGCCTGCGATGGAGGGGAAATGCCTGTGAACTGCAGCAGCCACCCCGCTGCGAAGGGGACTTGTCTTGATCTCTCTCCACCGTAGCTTCTGTTGACCCTGTTAAAGTGGATTTAGTCTTAGAGAAACAAATCTTCAGCAAATTATTTCCCCACTCTGGTTGCCGTTCTCATAGATGTTTGACCATTTTAAGTAGGAACAGTTACTTTGACCATTTTTTTTTTTTCTTAATGCAGCAAGCAGAAGGGGAAACTAAAATCTGATTTACTGTGGTCCTGGATGCAGGTCAGCTGTTCATGTCAAAAAGGTTATATGGAAACAGGTTACTTGGTAATTCTGAAAGTGGTCCAGCTTGCTGCTTAGTGGGACTGCATTTTGCAGAGCCCGATTATTCGAACTCCTTTTTCTAATATTAGTATTAATTCCCTTATAGCAGTATTACAAAGTTGCTTATTTCTCAGGCCTTTTAAATGTGGGAGCTTGTCTGTAAGCACAGTAGACAGCTTATCAGCTCAGCAGCCGCCGCTGCTTGCCAGTATTGCATGTTTGGTAAATGCTCGCAGTCAACCTTGAGAGTTTACGGACATTGGCTTGTGTTTCTTTCTCTCTATATTTCCCTGCACCGTTTAAATCAGCAATATTAAAAATCCTGCTATATTTAGAGAAAGAGGGAGTCTGTGAATACACAAGCCCTGCCTCCTCCCACAGAAAATGCATCTCCTGGCCAGCGAGAGCTGGTGCCGGCCGAGGTGTGAGGGGGCTCGGGATTTTGGGGGGCTCTGCAGACCTAAGACCGGTTTTGTGGGTGCGAAGTGAGTCCAAAGGTAATTTATGATTTTGTCAGAGAAATGGAGACAGAGTAAAAGAGCCTCCAAAATAGCACTTTTAATAGCTCAGGGTGGGTTTTTTTCTCCTTTCAAATGTTTTTTGTTTTATTATATCTGACACCAGTCAAGGAGAGAGGAAACTCTTTAACCTTAATGCAAATAAAACAGTAGTGCTTTAGAAAAGCACTTTATACCTCTAGGGCAATGGTTCCGACAAACTAGAGAATTTAAAAATAAAATTACTCATTAGTTGTGTTTTTTCCTTAATTTGTTTAGCTGTGTCAATCCATTTGAATCCATTTGAAGCCTGATTTTTGCTTAGGAGTGAAAAATTACCTATAGCAATAAATCCATGTGTCTGTCATGCTGTTTATCTGTCTATCTACCCATCCCCTGAAGACTTTAAAATGTTGTTTTTTATTTCTATACCATTGCTGAAAATCAATTGTGACATTTTCTGTTTAGGCTACTAAAGGTTTTGGCAGATAGAACATGGATTTTGTCTTTTGATGGTGAATTCAATTCAGCATTTATTGCAAAGTCCTCAAGTGTTTAAACGTGTGGTGATAGACAACTAAATCTCCCGCTGTGCTAAACTCCACCAGGTCTCTTCAGTAGTTCTGCTATTCAAAAAGAACTGGGACTTGTTTCATCTGTTTTTAATAAATGTGAGGCTTGCTCACTATTTATGTCAGAACTGAAGCCAACTTTGTGTTGCAGTTTGACATGTAGAGTCTGACTTTTTAGCTCTTGCTCCTAAAGACACCTACTCAACTTATGATTTTTTAAAAATGGGAGGGGCTCATCCATCATCTTATCTGAACTGTGATGTTGAAACTTGTACATGAAAGGAAAGCAAAAGTTGGTCTGCAAAAATGCTGGTCGTGCGAGAGAGTACACACCTGGACTTGCTTACTGGCCAGGGTGAGTACCACCAGCGTTTGGGAGCAGTTGGCTTTGGTGGTGTCCGTCATGCTGTTGCTAAAGCTGGGGGGAGTCTGACAGAGTCCTCCTTTGAATATCAGAAGATGAGAGGAGGATGGAGCCGGGTTTGCCTGGTCAGGTGTCAGCATCAGCCTGGCATCTCCTGCATCATCTTGGAGAAATGGTTTAGGTGATATCTGCAGGAAAGGGTTTGGTGGTCCCAGGCTCCTGAGCTTCCTGGGAGCTATAACACCCTGTAGGTATGTTTTTGTGTCTGAGCTAATGATGTGCATTAAATGCTGTCAGCTGTTAGCGGGAGCCGTGGAGGTATTGCAGGGATCGGTGTATGGCAGATGAGGGAGGGCTCTTCCAACGTGGTTTTGCCAAACGCTGCTTGTGCCACCAGAAGGACTGATGGGCCAGGAGCCCAGGGTGCCACCGCTGGGACAGCTCTCGCTCAGTGACTTTCCCGTATTTGTTTTGTCCAGAGATAAGAGAAGTCTGCTCCAGGGCGCTCTGCGTGGTGCTGCCATTTGGTAAAAACACCACATCACTCGAATGCCGTCTCTGAAGTGTATTTTGTCGCTTTTGTCCTGTGAGGTAGATGGGGAATTTGAAGGTTCGGACTGCTTTTGTGGACATCATAATTCAGTGGGAAGATGCAGAGGCAATAAATAAGTTCAGTATTGGGTGGATCAGCTTTTGCCATTATTGGTAATTGTTTTTAGCACCTTTGTGTAAAGCGGGTTCATGGTAGAAGCATATATTTTGTTAATGAAGAAACCAGAGGTTTATGCTGCTTTCTTGTTCGTCTTTTAAGATTTTCAAATAAGATATTGATACTCAAAAGCCTAGAGGTAACAAGAACATTAGAGGACCTTCAGCCGAAATTTCCCCATCGAGGCCAGGCAAAACATAACGCTTCTGAACTAACACATTTTTGCTCTAAGAACAAGTGTGAAACTTCACGTCAAAGGGTCATAAATTGCCGCCAAACTAATTTCCAAATGTGAGTCTGTTCTGTATGTGTTTAAATTTGATTCAGTGCCTTTAAACCAGTTTACTCTGAAAAGCTTTTTCCATAAAAACATGCACAGTGAAAAGTGTTTATGTTACAATATGGCAGTTACATTGCATTAAAAAAAGTACTTTATGCATCTATTTATTTGCTGTAGCGTTTTATTAACCAGCTGAGCAAAGCGACACGGAGATCTGTGGTGTCGTGCTAAAAGCCCAAGTGTTAGGTTGCCAAGTATTGATGTTCCCACGATACTTCGTAGACACAAAAAACTGAGGCGAACTGGAATGATGCTGTAGGGCTGATAAAGGAAATACAGTGTATGGAGATTAAACAGCTGAAAGGCAGACATGTATTACAAGTGAGTCTGTGCAGACTGTTGTCTCACTGGGGCCAAGCACTGCTTAGGCATTTGCTGCATATTTTGACCAAGTACAGAATGTAGGAGATCTGAACTTAACACATTCAAGACTAACGTTTCTTAAAAAAAGGGGGAGGGTGTTCACTGGTTTTTTGAGTAAGAGGGGTTTTTTCTTAACTGGTGCTTCAGAAATGCCTTTGGAGAGCAAAATGAGCATGGTGATGAAAAAGAACGTAAGCAAACTTGCTCGTTAGACTTGGTTAAAGCTAAGTTGATCATCGATCCAAATTTGCATTATTTTCCCAGCGTGGCAGTCTGTAACAACTTTCCTCGGTGTGCTTTTGTTTCAGTTGACATTTGCCTGAATGGCCAAGCGAGTTGGCAAATTTCGTGCTACTGGTCTTTGAAGTTGTGACTTCAGCCCAAACAGCCTTCTCTTTGTGTACGGCGGGGAGCCCCTTCGCTTCGGAGAGGGATGCATGCAGCACAAAGCCTAGAAAGGGTCCGCACATACCAAGTCTCACAATACTTCTTAGCGCTTAAAGTTAAGTAGCTCAGGTCTTGTAGGAACATTGGTTTATTTCCTGTGAATTTTTAATGCAGGGAGTTAAAGTTGAAAATAAAAAAAAAAAAAAAATTAAAAAAGCAGAAGATTAACCCGAAAGTACTTTTTTTATTGATCTTCAAACATAGGTTAGTATGTAGAAGGATTTAAACTACAGTGGGAATTTACTGCCCGCTCTGTTCAATACAATTGTTATTTCATGACGGGGTTCGAGTGCGAGCTCTCCTAGGTAGAAAGAAAGAAGTAGGGATTTACTTGGATCGTGTTTGTTTCGTGTTTTACTCCATCTTACTAGGCTTGTACTGAAATCTGTTGTATGTCAAAAATTATCTGAAAAATTTGACAGAATATGGTGACAAAAGGTGAATGATAGGATGGCAAAAAGGAATTTTATATAAGCAAGACCACGTATTAGTATCTATTTATTGTAGTATGTGCACATTTCACAGTCAGTTGAACTCCTTTTACTGTTCACAGTCTGTATCTTAAAAATTGTGATAGGAATGTAGCTTACACAGCGTATATGTGACTCCTTCTCAGACAGCCTGATGTCATCCGTAGCTGTGCATGTCCACGGGAGCAGTACGGTGCTGAAAGGCAACTGCAACCGTTAGAGCTTTTCAGTATTTCCGTGTACACAAAGTTGAGGATGAGCATGAGCAGTTCTCGGATGGAGCCTTGTAGCTGCTGTATTTTCTTTTTAATGCATCTTCTGTAGCCACTGGGAAGTGAAGGAAAGGACGTTGTTCAGCAATAGGAATCTCTTACCTGGCTTTTACGCTGAGCTTTCTCAGAACCTGGGGTTTTTTTGGCTAAAGAACTGAGTAGCAGGGGTCATAATTTCTTTGAAGGGATGGGTAAAAAATGAGGTGGAGTAAGGATTTTTAAGCAGATCTCGTCACGTGGGTTTTGCTGTGTTTTGCTTTGATAAGGAGTGGCTAATTCCCAGTTACAGAAGTTTTGGCCATCTGAATGTTGAAGCTTGGGGTCAGCTTTCCCCCGTGCAGGTGAGGGCTTGGTGGGGAGGAGATACCGGGAGCCATCTGGGTGGGCTGTCAGCCAAGGTCAGGGAAACGTCTTTCCAGCTGAACTCAGCCGCTCCTTGCCGTCCCTCAGATCTGCCGCCTGACCTGCTTTTGCAAGTGCCCTTTAACCGATTTTGAAAACCCCAGCAATTTCAAAGGGTAATAGTTAGCAAAGGTCTCTTTAGGCTGACCTGGCTGGTTTTGACTGAGCCAAATTAGGGACTGGTGGCCCAAGCAGAGCTGCCCTGTTCACCAGCCCCATGCAGCTGGCTGCGAGCAGCACAGGCTTCACCTGGGGAGGTTTTCTAACTGATCCAGTGAAACCAGCACGAGAGGCTGCAAGGGGCATCTCCCCTGCAGTGTGCATGAGGTGTCTGTGGGTTAATTTGTGTCTGTTAACACTAGTATTAAGCTGTATTAAAGCAAACCACTATTAAATGCTTTACATGTAGGATCTCCTACAATAGCTATCCTAATTACAGACGTGCAACGTGGAGCTTACACAATACATGGAGAAGATGGTGCTGTCTGCTCCCCACATCAGAAGCAGTGTCCTCCTCTCTTGAAAGGAGTTGCACATATTGTACACAGATTTTAAAACAGCATTTAATTTTGTTTTCCTTCCTAACATTTCCATTTGGAATTTTCTTTCCATAAGAAAATGTGGCTGCATTTTTACACTTATCTATTTATCTGTACCAGATGCATTGCTAAGGAGATAGGCTTTTTATAACATGAAGGGCTTCTGCAACCCAGTTCAGTGATTCACTAGTCCATAAGAGTATGTGTGAGCAAGCACCCGTAGTGTGTAGCAATGCATCTTTTAAACTTGTGTCATATTCAATGGTAGCCATTTTCCCAGTGATTTGCACTTTTCTGCACTGTATTATCCATGCATGCTTATACCCAAGTAGAGATTGCCATGCAAGCACCATTCAAGGTTGGAATAAAAGGGTACAATTTACTTTTTGGGCCTTTCTTATGTCAGTAGAGGTTGGATCCAAAATTGCGAGAGACTTGTGTGAACTTGCATTTTTACAGGAACTTTGACTTGGAGGGATATTCTGCCAGTAGAACGTCCTGTTGGGTTTTTGGGATGAGACGTGGGGTCAGCTTCATTTTACCTTTGAAAAAGGCTGTACAGATAAATGTATACATGTTCAACAATGTATGCTGACATCTGACCGATTGACGCACTGGTCGCAGTCTGATCTCACCTGTTGCTGAAATGGTGCAAGTTTGGCTCTGTCGTGTTCCCTAGTCCCTTTGGGATCAGCATCTCCCGGCGAGGTGAGAACAGATATCCCACAGCGTACTTGTAAGGAGCAGGGAAGCCAGATGCAGTCACGCAGGGCATCACAGCATCCGTAGCAGCAAAGCCTGGCTTACCCCGTGTGGCAGAGCTGGGTGGAAGACCTGAGAGACCGGTCCTACAGGCTTCTTTCGGGAGCCCAGTTTACACAAGACAGAAAGTACTCAGGTGGTTACACAGCAATCCCATGCCAGCCTGACTTCAGCCATCAACAGAACATCGCTATGGTTATTAGCTAAGTATTTCCATAATCTGTGTCTCTACAAGTTATAATTAGAGCCAAGCCTGCCTCTAGCTAATTACAAGCTTGCTTAGAAGTATAGTTTATATAAAGCTTTTAAAACTTTCTATGGGGAAGATACACATCCACAGGCATAATAGGAATGACGCCTTATTTTCAAAATGAAATTTATAGGCTTTGGTGTCTGTTTCTCCCTCCCTTTACAGTTTTGTACAGGCCTTTTTGTGGCATCCTCATCCAAAGTTTTTGCCAGAAATATTGCCCAAGTTTCACCAACATCAAGCAAGCGATTTTTGAGTTTTCTTCTGAGTGTTTCATTCTCACTGCTGAGAGAGTAAACCAGATGTTAAGATGTCTTTAAGCTTTGTGTTCTGAGAAGACTAATAAATAATACTTAGATCTCTCATAAAAGAAGATAAGGAGTCTTGAAAGCGGTGAAACCTTTTTCTGAACACATCACTACAAGAACTACGTAAATAATGATCCATCTGTAGTGACTTGCTGTGTGCTTGCTTAGGTGATGCTGCACCCATACATCCTCAGCTCAGTCTCTTAGGAATAAAGCCATGCTGGCAGCACAACCCCCTTAGACCCTGAAGCAGCAATACGGGCAAGCCTCGGTGAAGATACAGGTTGTGAATATGACACATGGATGTAAGGTGGGCTGGTGTGGCTGTGGGTCTAACGTGGCATTACCTGCACCCGGGTGGTTGTTGCAGCACCACGTGCCAATCACCGTGCTGGCCAAGCACCATGCCGGCCAAGCACCGTGATGGCCAAGCACCATGATGGCCAAGCACCATGATGGCCAAGCACCGTGATGGCCAAGACCGCTCTCTGCGATGACTCTGGGTAACTGTACAGCAAAGGCAAGGCCAGATGGTACTGACATGGTTGCCACTGCCCTTCCAAGGTGTTCTCTTTGGATTTTCTGATTTACTTGCTATCTTCCATTCCCCACTTCCAAATGCTGCTCTGTCAGGTACCAATGGTGTCTGAAAAGGAAAGGGAACATAATGGGGCCTGCAGCACTCATGCACTTGGCTTTTGACACCTTTGGTACAAGGGGATGCTCACCTAGCCTCCATCACCACCACTTTTGGGAAGAAAAAAGTGGGGTGCATAACCCTCATGTATGGCTGAGGAAGGGAAACTCATGAGTTTAACTACGACAGCTGATGAATTCCCGCCCCTTGCTTCTGTCTATCCATTTTTGAATTTGGTATTTAGTCTGATTATTCAGGTCAGATCAGATTTAGGTCAGTTGTGATGGATTTTTTCCAAATCCAGTTCCCTTGATTCCTACTGTAAACGCTTACCAGATGACACGACGTGAAGCTGGAACAGACTTGAGCTGTATGATGACCAAATAAAATCTCAGTGGGAACCACTTCCACGTTCCTGAGATCAGTTTCTCATGTAATAAATTCTGCATCCAAAATTGTATCAAATACTTTTCTGACAAGAGTGAGGGTTTTTTTTTCTAACGGACAAATCCCAGCAGAGCTATTTATAAGAAGCCTCTCTCTTGTGTTTGCACTCACATGCCTGTTGCTCAGACCTACACTGAAGAACAAATATAAGTAAAAACATTTCTGTGTCCTTGCCAGTGCTTTTGGACCGACACTGTTTGGTCTCGTCTGACATCCTCCACTACATTTCTTTGATATTTTTCTGTTGGTAAGGGTTGCCATAGGAAACCCTTAAAGACTTCTCCCCGAAGGAATAATCTGGATTTATTTGGTGACACCTTCTCTTTGCAGACCGTTTCACTCCTTTGTTCTGCCTGATCCTCTCCCGGCCATGAGGCATGGGGAGGAGTGATCCGAGCGAGTGCCGTGCTCGTGCCAAGTGCCACGCCGTATGCTAACACTTGCAAAACCTCGTACGGCCGAGAGCAGCCGAGATGGCAAGCGCGAGCAGTGCGTGGTGTGTCCTTCAGCTTGGGAGGAGGAGGCCAGTCTGTTTCTCAAATGCAAATCCATGCATGAGAAAAGCTGCTTGAGTTGTTTTTTTTAAGTATTAGAGCTACGTTCTTTCACCGTTAGTTCCTAAAACGAAATTAGAAAACATCCAGAACTTCTTACTAGGCCAACCTACAGCTTCTTCTCCTGTTACAGCCTCTTTGTTCGTTTCCTGATACAGTAAAGGGAAGCCTTGACACCAGACTTCCCTGAGGTGTGTCCTGGCTCTCGTATCCCTACATGTCAATCTCTTCTGCATTAAGTCAGCCAGGCAAGACCTGTGTTTTCAGTTTGGAAAAGTCCTGGTATAGCTGGGGCACAGGGGAGAGCAGGTTCTTCCACGTGTGTCTCCTCGGTGGCTGCAAAAGCCACCTTAAATCATCGTTCTACCATTCGGCTGCTTGATTAGATGTTCTGCGTGTACCTCAAAATATGTGATGTTTTAAAGCTAGATTTGCTATTTAAATAAGAGGTTTGCCTTAATTGGCTGTTGTAAATTACAAGCAAGAAGGAATGATTTATTGCTTATAATTAGAAATGAGTTACGAAGGGGAATGTTGGTAATCATAAAATAAAGCTTGGAATACATTGATTTCCAGATGGCTGGCAGTAAAATTGCTCTTTAACGTATAATAGACCAGACACAAGGAAAAAAAAAATCTGTCATCCATCTTTATTCCTTGATGGATTACTTGTATGAATCTATAGTTACCTGAATTTTGAAATATTAGTTTTGGCTGCATATTCAGAGGAGGGAAACTTAATTTGCACAGTGGTATATGCTATCAGAGGTGGTGGAAGAGGTGAGTTAGTATTTTGCCTAGCATGATTTTTGTCCTTGTAATGTCAACGGGGAAGATCTAATGATAAATCTGGCATCACCTTTGGGTATAATGATCTCAATGGATTGTTCTCAGAGACTGCAGGTTACTAAGATGTTTTTCGTTTCATCTTTTGCCTCATTAGCTGTTTTTATGAGGTTGAGATTGATCAAAACACCTGTCCAAAAGCAAATATCTGTAATCCTCCTTGCTTGAGTCTAGAAGAATATATTTGCACCAGAAACAGAGATGACAGTGCTACTGCTGAGAACTTTTCAATAGCATAATATTTCTTTTCAGATGATAATGTGTTCATTTAACTTTTTAAATTTCATTTCTGTTACTGTAGTTCCAAGCATGATTTAAAAATGATTTATGTTTGCCTTATCTGCTAATAATGGTGCTTTCTGCCATAACAGATGCATTCTGCACTGTTGCCATTTGAAAGACTGTGCTACAAGGTACTTAGACCTATTTGGATTGTCACCACATGAGTTGTCTCACGCCCATGTTTTAAAAGTGACACTGTCATTAGACTTGCTTAACTGAGACCATCGTGATTGCTCATTTACCGTCATTAAAATGCTTCATAGCTTCCTTATTTTAAGTAGCTTTTCCCAGCAAGGTGCAAATCTGCCTTGCTGCCATCATTTCATCTGGAAAAATTTCCATGGTGAAAGGAATAGCATATTTTCAACTAATATTTTCCTGACCTGTGGAGAGATGAGCTCATCACTATCTTTATTGACAAACCCAGGAAGAAGGTGTGTCGACCAGAAATATTAGATCAGTCAGCCTTTCTTGTCCTGGAGCAATTGTAATTTCCCATGGTCTGCAGCAATTTCCTTTAGAAGCAGATATGTGCAGATTATTTTGGATCTGCTGCAGTAGCATAATTTCATTTGGTCCCAATAAGGTGGCCTTAGATTTCATTCTTTTCATTTTTGCTGTTGAAAATCTTTTGGTTTAGTCAGTGGAAAGAACAGCAAGTTGCTATTTTACAGCATCTAATTGAGGAATGAGTGTTGCAGCTATGCAGAAAAATATTGCTCGCTCTGAGTTAGGTTATTGAAGACAGATATCGTGGCCTCTGCACCTCCGTGAAAAGCCTGAAATAGGTGTTTAGTTCACTATATATTAGCAAAGTTCCTGCTTTTCAAAAGTGTATCGGTGTCTGGCGTAGGCGCTTAGTTCCTTGCTGATAAATACATCCTTTAGTGAATGACAGAGATTCTTAGGTTTTGCCAGTTTACTCCTGTGAGCTTTGGTCCCTAGATACTTAAGCCCGGGCATTTGCTAGAAGAGGCCAATCTCATTAGCGCTGAAGATGTTCTCAGCGCTGCGTTGTCTGATGCTGCGCTGATGAAAGTGAAGCTCCTCTGATCCAGCATGAAAGAGGACTGAGTGGGAATCAGAAGTGGGAACAATTTCTCATTTCACTCTAGTTTTTGTTGTCACTTCAGCTTTGCTTTTTTCTTCTTGAAATGGCTCTTTCTGTAGCATCGTTTGTTCAGATCAGGAGGAAAACATCGGCTGTGTTGGTGGAGTTGGTGGAGTTCACACATGTGTGTTGGAGCAGAGTTTGAAGTAGCTGGCTCAGGCACTGCTCAGTGCATCCTAGTCTTGCTGCCCAGGTGTCTGGTAGTATCTAGCAGGGTTCAGACCCTACCTGCGGCTCCGTCAGTCACATTTGTGCAGCTGGCAACATTGAGGTTCACCAGCTCCAAGGGACATTGCTATGCATGAGCTGAGGTCATAGCAATGTGGAAGTGCTCTTCAGTTGGTGTCTTTTGGTCATTGGTGGGAGTCTCTGCAGCCCTATCACTGGGGAGAGGGATTCCAGGAAACTCCCTGGGGCTTTCACTCTGATGGTGAGCTGGGCTGGGTGAAGTGCTGATCAGCCTGCCCTTCAGAAAGCCAAAAAACCCTTGCCTTCCTCACCTTTGGGCACACATGGCTTCAAAGTGTGAACATCGGAGCTGCTTTGTCTTTCTGCAGAGCGTGATGTTGTCTGTGGTTGTATCTGGACTTCTTCTGGTGTACCACGGTGCACCCTTACACCTCAGCCCTGTCCTCAAGGCATCAGGCAGCCATTCACCGGTGTCACAACCATCCATGGCTTTGGCCACACGCCTTGGTTTCCTCTCTAGGGGAGGGAATGGCTCTCAGCCAGAAGCAGATGTAGGAGACGGTGGGATCTGCAGCTGGATGTGCAAACCCCAAAGTGCTCCGGGGTCGCGGTTGTGATTGCAGTCTCTGTTTTGCCCTCTGGAAAAGAGCAGCGGTCCGAGTCCAGGAGAGTCACCCCTTTGTCCTGACCTGATGGCAGAACAGTGGGTCAGTATTTCCTGACGTCGTTGTGTTTCCCACAAGAGCATTAAATCCTCGCAGAGAGGTAATTCCCAGCTTTCCGGTAAGGATAACATTGACGGTACCTAATTAAAGGGCACTTTTAGCCGGGGTAAACATTTATATTAATTTCCTTCTCACGCAGATGTCTGGTAAACTGACCTCCTGAGGCAAAACCATCTGGCCTCAGGTGGGAGGAGGATCTCAGCCAGCATGAAGAACCTGCCCGGTCTCTCGCCAAGTTGTCTCTCAGTAGCTTTGTCTGTCACTGAAGTGGCATACGTATGAAGGGCCTGTGGTATGGATATATAGGTTTTATAGGCATTTGTCCTAGATGACCCGCATAATTACATTGTAGGCTTGTGGCTGCGGGCTCCATTGTGTCTCTGCTTTCCATCGTGTATTCTGGGATTGTCCACGTATAAAATTAGTATGGGCGGTAAGCAGCAATAAGATGTTCCCTACTTGGATGGATTAAATTAAAATTCGGTAAGAAACAGAGCTTTGGGTGAGTTTCCAAATTACTTGCAGGATTGCACTGAGGAGATTGTTATGGTATCATAAACCTTTTTGGTGGGTGAACAGCCTGATGCAAGTTAGGTGGTTTTATTGCCTCGCAGTGCTTTTTCTTTTTTATGTACTGTGCTGTGTAATCTTTTGTTATTAAATAATAAGCAAAATAAAAACAGTTGTTTGTCACAGCCAGCTTGTTTTTCAGAGAATGTGCTCACTTTGAAAGTTCAGTCTGTGTGATCTCCAGCCCTGTCAGGAGCTATTATATTGAATCTTCTTTTAAATTGTTAAGCTGGAGGACAAACCTAGACGTTATTGTGCACATCTCAGCTGAGAGCGGAGCGGATTCAGCAGGGAGCAGCCTCTGATGCCATGTACCGTGCCATTAGTTTTTGTCGCAAACATGTCAAGATTATCTGCTTCCAGAGTTACGTGTGTTGGCTGACATGAGCGTTTGTAGATCTGCATAATTTTTGAAGTAGTTTGAAATGTGGATGTAACACTTGAGGCTGTGTGTTTTACGGATCACGCTGCTGTTCAGAAAGTTGCGTGTTTTGTTGCTCCCTCCCACAAAGTACTGTATTAATTTGCAAAGTTCATAACGAAAGTGCCCCAAACTAGAAATCATCATAAATAGTGAACAACTACTGAAACACTTGGCAAGCCCCATTACTTTCCAGTCACAACATTCCATTTTAAATAGAGGCCCTTGTTGCTTTAGCATATATAGGATCGTATCTTAATGTAGGATATTATTGTTATTTATGGAACTTGGCAACCCTGAATTCAAACTGGACTTTGATGGACAGGATTTTTCACGTGTAGTGTATATTTGCATGTGTGTACCTTGGTAGCCTTTCACAGCTGAGGTTGAGTCACGCACATTAAAAATTGCCTAAGATAATTCAGTTAGTTGTTTTTTCAAGCTGCTTTTTTGATCATTAACACTCAAACCTATCCCAGCCTCAAAAACAGTCATGCTCTTCCACGAAGACACTTTTTTCCGCCCTCTGTGGTGCAGCCAGACAGCAGAAGGAGCCCGTATCTGTAGCCATGGCAGCCAGTAATTTATTGCTCCATATGGCTGGTGTGGCAGCAGCTGCTCTGGTTTAAGGAGGTCAGGGCATCGGGGCATTTAAGAAACAAAACAAAAACCTCACTATAAAACCTTCCCAAATGGCTCTGTACAGTAATAGTAGGGTTCTCTGTAGGCATAAGGAGAACCGAGGGAGAGTAATTAACTTATCTTTTTCTATATTTATAACTTTTATGCATTTTATGTAATTTTAATCAAAGACATTATTTCGGGGGCGAGGGGAATAAGTTTTTGTCCCTCTTTGCCATGGTTTTACTTTTTTCCCAGTTTTCATCGCTACTGTTTGTAGGTAGCACATAGTACGGAGGCACAGCGAGTTGGCTGGTGAGCCCGCACGGCAAGGGACCCCTTCAGATCCGCACTGCAGCAGGTACCCGACAGCCGGAGCAGGAGCAGAATCCGACCCGCTGCTTTTCACACATTAGATATTATGCTGAAAGAGAAGCTGTATTGCCCAAATCGAATGGCAGCGCTATATTTCTAGTAGGGAAGTGAAAAACGGTATAGAAGGGCTCTTGGATTTAGCACTGAAGTTTGCAAATAGGCTTTTCATAAGCGTGAATCTTTTTATTTTCATTAGGGGACCATTTTAATTAAAATGAAACTGGAATGTTTACTCTTTGCTTCCTATAGCTGTGATTGTTTTCTTCACTGTGTGAGCACATGTATAATTTGCTCTAAAAGAAATGTCAGCAGTTTCTGATTACCTTGTGAGTCTTACTCAACAGCTTGATTTTAATTGGGGGGAGGAAAAATTTCAGGGTGCTCCAGGGAGGTCTGATGTCTTTTGGTAGCAGGAGGAAATAGGTGCTATCTTTGGTACAATGTTAATTGCAATAATCACTACTACTGGCTTAAAATAAAGGTCCTCCATTTCTTACCCCTGTTGGGTTGTTTCAGTCATGTCAATGAAATACAACCTGTTGGGTAATTAGCATCCTTCAGCTACATAACCTTTTGACATTGCTGCATCCGTATGTTCGTAAGCATCTAAACAGGGTGACTTTTGAAAACACTGATTGACAGTAGGCAGGTAGTCTCAAATTTTAGGAAATAAGAAATTTTTTATGATGAGGGTGGTGAAACACTGGAACAGGTTGCCCAGAGAGGTGGTAGATGCCCCATCCCTTGAAACATTCAAGGTCAGGTTGGATGGGACTCTGAGCAACCTGATGCAGTTGAAGATGTCCCTGCTCATTGCAGGGGGTTGGACCAGATGACCTTTAAAGGTCCCTTTCAACCTAAAACATTCTGTGATTCTGTGAAAACTCTACTATTCAGTTTAGATGAAGGAAAGAGAAGGCCAGGCACATAGGGACGAGTGTGTCCATGCCTTCAAATACATTCTCTCTAAGCCCAGAAGTCCACCAGGATTTGTAATAGATAGTTTATGAGGGTCTAGAGTATCTCTTGAAATTTTTCATAATTATGAAATATGACACAAGTATCTGTAGCAGAATAATGAGTTCTGGATCCGTCAGTGGTACAGCTCCTGAAGCATTCCTGTGGCTTCTTTTTGTTCAGATCTACTGTAAGGAGGCACCTTGGACTATTTTGGTTGCCAAAATGCCTTTCTGGTCTTGCAGAGCATTGCAGAGATGACCAGTTTCTGAACCTTTTTGGAGCTTAGCCAATATCTTGTATTTTAATATTAAAATGATGTCTTCTCCATCAGAGATAATGATCTGAGTCTCCCCTGCTCATTCTCTGGGGTTTTGTTTCCTCCTGCTGATTATTTGAAATAAATATATAAATAAATAAGTAGGAAAACAACTAGTATCTGTGTGTGAACAGGGAGGAATGACTAATAGAAAAATGAGAGGAAAGATACTGCTTATCATAAAGGACTATATCTCTGGAGACATAAATTGGTATTCATTAAGTTGTTTGCCTAGACTTAGCTAAAAGATGTACTTGAGGAGCTGTCTGAGCAGTGTTTCAGTAGAAAGCAAGTCATCCTCTTCATGACTAGATAGATCTAGGTGAGGAGGAGAGACCAGAAAGCAGCACTAAATGATGGATTCAGAACAGCCTTCATGGCAGTAAGGAGACAACAGGCTATGAAATGTTTTTCAGAAAGAACAATATTTAACACTTAGCTATAGAGTAATACTGATCCGTCTTTTCTCCCCAGATAAACAGGTCTCTCTTGTATCTGATGCAGCATTTTTAAAAATGCTTATGTTCGATTTCTGTCATCTTTCATTCAAGGTATGCAGGGTCCCCTTGGTCTTGATTATGATTTCTGTAGCTGGAGGTTAGCATTTCATCTGTGATGATTACAATATCCTGCGTGTATAATCTTACTGGTATCCTGGATATATCAGCAGATACAGGGGAGTAGTTGCAGAGTGTTCCTGGGTAATTCAGTGCGGCTTGTTTTTGCCATGTCTGCATTCTTCCAAAAAACCGGTTGAGTCTTTTGACTTTTGTAATATGTGACAAAACCACCTATTACAAAGCCGGGGCTGCAGTGTGAGATGAGATTCTGCTTGTTGACTGGCATCTTTTCTTACTCTCCTGAGCTGGGGCAGATGCTTACAAGGGAGTGTGCATATTAATTATTGTGGAGTCTGTGGCTTTCCGCTCTTTATCTTCTATCTTTAAAAAAGTAATTGCACAACATAACACTAGCAAAGTGCTTTCACTGTTTGGAGAGTGAATACTCTGTGTCAAAATCAGTTGTGTGTGGTGTAAATTTGCTGATGTTCACCATTTCTTCTTTCCTTTTTTGCAGATTAAGACCCTTGATTTCAACACAGCTTGCTAAAAAGGCTGCCACTGAAGAGGTATGTAAAGTCCAGCACTTGTCCTGGTGCAACAGTTTGTGTTTGAGTTTGGAAATTCCCACAAGCCTCTCAGCCCACCTCTGGTTATGTGGTAGATAATGGGCAAAAGAAACGAGAACCTTGTCTGATCAGACCACGAGCTGGTTACTGCAAACACTGCAAAGCTGACATTGCCTGTTTTCTAACCAAGATTTGCCCTTACTTATCCATCAGTAACCTTAGCACAGCCTCATAATCCCTGGTTAGACAGCAAAAAAGAAAAAAACCAAACCTTCCAGCAAGCATCTAAAAAGGTATGTATCACACAAGTGGGTAGGAGGAGTAGGAGAGGGCAGAGCTTGGGGCTGTTTCTCAGCACTTGGACCGTCCCCGCAGAGAAGGAGAACGATGCAAAATGCGGCTTCTGTGCAGCCAGCACTGACCCAAGGGAAGCGCCCTGCTTCTGCGGAAGACGGGAGAGGAAACGCAAAGTGACAGCTTACCCTATATAGCATGGCTTACTTTTTGTTTGGTTCCTTTGTTTAGTTTGAAAATATAATAGTGCCATCGAAGAGTTAGTGCTAGTGAGTGGCCACTGCCAGAAACCCTCCCTGGGTGGCTTTGTGAACATACGTCTTCTTCCAAAGGGATCGTGATTATTTTCAGTCACAGCAATAACTGCTTTCTTTCACTATTGTACTCACACTGTACGAAGTAGACATATGCATTTTGTGTTTGATAAAACAACTATCTATCTACTGCATACCTAAAAATTCTGTTCCTAATATACCAAAGGTATTTGTCTTCCAAAGGTATTTGTTTTCCTTGGTTTTCCAATGAATGTGTGACACTGACACCGTTTTGAAAGTGAACCACTTAAGTCGGTGTCCTGGTTTCAGCTGGGATAGAGTTAAATTTTCTCCCTAGCAGCTGGTATAGTGCTGTGTTTTGGATTTAGGATGAGAACAATGCTGATAACACACTGATGTTTTGGTTGTTGCCAAGCAGTCAAGGACTTTGCAGCTTCTCATACTGCCCTGCCAACGAGAAGGTGGGGGGTGACCAAGAAGCTGGGAGGGGGCACAGCCAGGACAGCTGACCCAAACTGGCCAAAGGGATATTCCATATTGTATGGCGTCATGCTCCATATATAACTGGGGGTTTGCCGGGAGGCGGCACGGGTCAGGAACTAGCTGAGCATTGGCTTTGGGTGTTGAGAAATTGTGCTGTGCATCGCTTGGTTTGTGTATTTATTATGATCATCATCATCTTCCTTTTCTGTGCTATTAAACTGTCTTTATCTCAACCCATGAGTTTCTTTTCGATTCTCTCCCCAATCCCACTGGGAGGGGGGCAGTGAGCAAACAGCTGTCTGATTGTTTTAGCTGCTGGCCGAGTTAAACCACAGCACTTTGCTAGTTTAACATGCTTTGACACTTGCCCATCCATACATAAAGATGTATGCCAAACTGAAGTCCAGGATATCTGGAAGTAAATTCAGGAAGTTTTATTTAAAGGCATTGTTTGACTGCCTTATTTTCGGAATGACTAAAACCCATTGATTTTCAGAAACAGTTTGATATCCTGCCTGGGGAAATACATTTTCACTTCTTATGCTATGCTCATTAGAAAATTCTGCACATTTTTAGAAGTATAGCAGTCTGGAAGTGGACATGATAATTAGAAGAAGGTCACATTTTAATTAGTGCAGTGCAATTTTAAAAAATAATGACTCAATTGTAGCTCCTTTATATTCACCCACTTTTTCAGAGCAGATGGATATTTTTAAGCATATAAATTGATATATATTATGATGCTGATTTGTCTCAAACTGTTGTGTCTATTTCTGCTTAGAAATAGAAACCTAGGTGGACTGAATTTGATCACTCTAGAGGCAAAAGCAGTGGTAGGAAATATAAAATAAACTGGAGGGAAGTTCCTCTAAATAATATGATTAATTTGAGCATTAAAAAATCATGAAAACCTGTCTTCGAATGATCCAAATATCTAAATACTTGATTTTCTATTAAAATTAATGAGTGTCTTTTGCCCTATTAATGAGCTATTGGAGCAAACCCTTAGGTGACTTTGAAAAACTCAGGCTGATACTTTAGGTTGACTGGCATGGTATATGACAAGTTAAGGAACAGCTTTGATGTGTGAATAATTAGACTATCAACTTTCTGGTACAGGGACTTTCTCTTATGCTGTATCTCTAAAGTGCCTGGAGTTATAGGGATTCTGGGAGTTAACTGCATCCCAAGTAAATACATTTATAAATAAATAAATAAAAATAAATTACAATGCTGAATCAGAATTTACTGCCAACAGACTTGGATAAGATGCAGCAGCACATAGTTGTGTGCTGTGATTTAAAACCTAGAGCACTGTAGGACTTTTCTTGTGGTAGGGAGCAGAGGAGTTGAGGTTTCCTGGTGTGCTTTGGACCATTCATTGTTAGGAGCACCTTGCCACTGTCCTTCCCAAGGAAGTGGTCCCAGTCTTTTCCATCGTGCTGATAATTGCTGACTAATGACGGGTACTGTTAAGTATTCCCATTTCTCAAAAACTGCTTACACAACAAAGCAGTGTTAATAGTTAATCTTTAATATTCTTCAAGTTGCCACTAATGGGATGTCCTTTTTGAGCCACAGGCTCTAGTGTACAAACCCCAAATAGTCCAAGTACAGAAGGGAGGTGAAAAGTGCCCTGTTACAAAGCTGGTGGAGATAAAGCTCCTAATGTTTGTCCCCTGGATGAGAGAGGGAGGTGGAGCCGTACACTGAGCACACCATGGGAGTGAGAGCTCCAGAGAGACCAGCGCCTGGTTCCTGCCCCATTCCCAGATCTGTCATTAGGGAACCAAAGACAGTATTACCTTCTCCACATTCACCTCTGTCTCCTTGCCGTGTTGCCCTTTCTGTCCCTGTGTCCTTCCTAACCTTGGAGCAGCTGGGGAGGTGCACGTATGGAGAGGGTCCCGTCAGTGATCAGTTCCCAAGTTAGGGTTTGGAGATCATTGTTCTGATGAATTTCATAGGTAATGTTACAGGTGCTGGCGTGTATCATCAACCTAGTGCTCTGCCATCCCATTAAGTGCTGTCTAAAGAGTGCTATTTGTTCCACAGCTCATTGCGCCTCCAAATAAATCCAACCGGAGCTGTCAAAACTAATACATGTTGAGGTTTTTCTGATTTGAAGGGTACATTTCTACTATCATTAAAGTGTCAATAACGTTGTTATTCTGTAATAGGCCTAATGTGAGCTGAGGAAAAGGTTGTAAGTTTTCCTGCAGAGCTCTGCTGAGGAGCCTTCACTCCCAGATTTCTCCTTACATTGTGCTTGCGAGAGGATCCTTGTTCCCTGGGTATTTCACTTACCTGGCTATGAATTATGTGAAAACTGTGGATGTTTGTGCCTGACTTTCATTTGGGCAACATTTCACTGAGCAACTTTCATGTCCTGTGGAAGAGCTAAGCCTCTAGCACTGGATGTGGGCTTCCCTATGTGGAAGCTGCTAATGTTTTGTACAAATATTGAACAAAAGAAAGGGCTGCTTTACTGTCACCTTTTCTTTTTTGCAGGCGATCTTCCCAAGTGCACAAGCAGAAGCCCCTGACTTAGAAAAACCAGCGGCTGTGCTAGTGGAGAGTGGCCCGGTAGCGTATAACCCTGATGAAGAGGTGGAAGAGGAAGAAATAGAAGAAGATGATGATCACTGCATGAGTGCCTTGCAGTTAATGGGAGGAAACGGTAAGCTGGGATGCTCTCTAAATTACCATTTACTGGTGCTCTGGGGTTCGTTATTGCAGGGCTGAGGACAGACAGGGTCCCCCTGTCCTCCAGCAGCTCATCCCATGCAGAGCTCCTGCCGCCTTTCTGGCATTGCCCATTCCTGTGGGAAAGCCTGGAGTCACCCTTGTCCGAAACCTGACCTTCTTAGAGACTCCTCCTGAGAAAACTTTACGTCTCGAGCTTTATGCTAAGAGGGCTTCTGAAGAACAAACTGATGTTATGCCTTCTTCAGAATTAGGTTTATTCCTGTGGATCTGAGGAATTACAGGGTCTGCAGCCCCTCCATCAGCAGTGCTTGGGGCTCGTTGCCTCCCGAGCCGAGCCGCCCTGCTCCTGCCTGCCGCCTCGGCTGGGGCTGCAGCCACGTCCAGCTGGTCCGTCAGCCCTGGGGACCTGGGGTCCAGCTCAAAACAAAATGGATCGTCACACTCCATTTCTGGGGAAGGTGTTAGGAGGAAAGAGTTCTTCAGCAAGTGCGGAAACAGCATTGATAGCGTACGACGTGCTGGATGGTACACAGATGTGTGCTAATTTCTTTGGGTTACCCAGCAAAGCCACTCATTTAATTAGGTTTCTTTGCTAGCAGGAAAAGGCAGTATCCTTTCCGCTGCAGTTTTTCCTAGCTGGACACATCCACATTTATCCTTTATTAAAAACTTCCCCTTAGAAGTTAAGCTTTGAAAATATACAACAATATTTTTTAAATGAGAGCTGCTAATTATGGGTTGTGAAAAAGCAAGATGGGAATAAATTTCCTACTGAAATGTTATTTACTGCAAAAATCTTTCCAGCGCTATTAATTTAGCTTTCATGGACAGTATGTATACATTTCACAAAAGTGTCTGTTGCTTTTAAATTGATTTCTCCACTGGAAAATAATTGCTGAACCGTAGGAAAAACAGTTTGTTGCCTGCATTTATTATTAGAATAATGTTCCCAAGAAAAGGCACCCATGTGGGGGAGGGTGGGTCTATGTTTATTAATAAACCCCTCGCAAAAATAGAATAAAGGTCACTGAGCTTTTTTTCTTTGTAAATGTTACTATTTTTAAACTATTCTGAGAACATTCCACTACTCCCTGTCTGGTCTGGACGACAGCTGAAAAATCAGAGTTTTAAAAAAAAAAAATAAAAAGGAAAGGAGTATTCCCAGAATTCAAACACAGGTGTGCGGAGCTGCCCAGCAGAACAAATAATTCCTTTCTAACTGCTTTCTTCGTGGGTTTTAGACCTGTCTGCCTGGAGTAACTGCAGGAATTACAGATGGTGAACTTCACCCGTTCTACACGAATTATTATAGATTACACTTAATTCTGCTTCTGAGCATTTGCTTGACTCTTTGGATGAAATGTTGCACTGTATTGAATTTGGAATATAAAGGTCAACTTTACTGAGTTCTCATATGTAATAGTTATCCTTAGGTTTGACTATGCAAAAGAAAATATCTGTTTCACTGCATTCAGAAGCACACAGAAGAGATATTGGTGCGTAGAAACAGAGAGACATGCCTCCTGACACACACACATCAGTCTTTGCGCTCAGCATTGTTTAAGAAAACAAAACTGGGTAAAAAAAAAAAAATGGGCAGAATTTTAAGTTGTTCCTCTAGGATTAAGTAGATCTGAGTCAGTATGTTGGTCAGGATTCGTTGCATGACTCTTTTGATGTTGATGGGAACTCTGAGCTATCTCTGAACCCTTGCAGTTTCAGCTTATAAATCCATGAGCACTATAAACAAGCCAGGTTTTTTCTTGGTGGCTATGACTAGTGAGAACCGTGCCTACTTGTAAATGTATGCTGCTGCTTATCAGCCACCGTGTTCCAAATTACTTGTGACAATCAGGCTTGATCACCTTAACCTCTAAATTAAAGCAAGTATTTCACATATGCACGTGCCAAGTATTCCTAAATGAGGGTCCAGTGACAAGTGAGAAGAGATATTTACACATACCTGCTTACAAATAATTTTATTTCATCGAGGAAAGTACACGCAAGAACTTTTTATTTAGCTCTAAAAAAATACATGATTTTTTTAAAATGCTTGCTTAAGGCAAAACTTACCATCTAGTTACACAGCAGGAAAACAACCTGAAAGTAGCAATACTTTTGTTGTATCTTCCATCTGCCTGGAATATTTGCATTTTTATATGCTTTTGTGTGTTTCAGATTATGGCTGTGATATGGACGATGACGATGGCTATTAGTTCCATGTACTTCCGAAGGACATGGACTGTGTCTTGTTCCCAGCAAATCTTCAGACTTCAAACTGTATGAATAGTGAAAGCAGCTGTCTATGGTCAGCAAATGTAACCAAACAATCCTTACTTTTGTAAAGCGAATTTTAGGTTGGCATTGACTCTGGTCAGTTTACATTGACCCATAACCCAGCAATAAAGTTTGGGTTTGTACTTGAATTTTTTTTTTTTGGTGGATCATAGTTTGAGGATGAAATTAATGACAGTAATGTTTCCAGCGAACAAAAGAAAAGAGACAAAACTGTGTATAAAGCATGTGTGGCTGGAAGCAACGCATCTCTTATTTATGTGACTGCTTTTAGGCATGCTGTTGAAAGGCAGCAGATAGGAGGACAGGTGAAAACGAGAAGCGTGCCTGTTGATTATTTCAGTACAGTAGCATTAGTTATCTCATAATGCTACAACCGAAAGAAAGAAAACATTTCCAACCTGTATTGTAAACATGACCCTGTTATTGTATGCAAGCTTCCTTACCCAAGCCTATCAAAAATTAATGACAAGTTATATATTTGCAGGGCAGTATTGATTTCTCTGAAATGAAGTAAATACTTCTTTATATTAATCAAGTCATAGATTTCTTAAAAGATGTGACAATAGAAGGCAATGTTGGCAGCAAAGAATCATCTTCCACTGTGAGTCTGGTGCGGTTTATGTGGAAGGAAGGAGAAGACCTGGGTGAGGCAAGAAGTGTAGAGAGCAAGCAGGTGACGGTGCTGTGCTCCCGTGCCTTTGCTGGGCATCCCTAGGGACAGCCAGCTCTTGTTGTGGCTGGTATCGCTGTGGGAGAGTCACTCTGGCCACCTCTGTGGAGCTGCTCTTGTCCGACTGACTTAGGGTGAAGGTCTGCTCCCAAGAGCTGCCTGCCTCTAAAACCAGTTGAAAGAAGGAGAAAGCTGAGCTTTTTAACAAACAAGCTAGCATCTGCTTTAGCTGAATTTAATTTAATGTAATTTATTTAACTTTCTATGGGTAAATTAAAGGTCACCGTGCAGCAGTCTGACTTTCATGGCTTAAATCCCACCCTTGAACAGTCGCTGCTACATGAATAATGCGAGTGCTCCGGCCCTGTGTACCCTGAAATGTCAACAGGCGGGTCCTTCTCTTCCAGATACATCAGCTCTCGCAGTGCCGTGAGAGGGGGGGTCAGGGATGGAGCCCCTGCTGCTGGATCCCACCCTGTTGCCTTCGACCTGCCTTTCCCTGGCACTGCTGGGTCCGAGGCTCTCGGCTCGGCGGGCAACGCATGCTGCATCACGCTCTTGCTGACTGCAGCTGCAGGACCCAAGATGTTTTCATCTCTCTCCCTTTGTCTAGTGACAATCATGAAAACTGTAGCACTGCAGGCTTGTCTCACACCAGGCAAAGACAGATACTTAACGATGTGGTTTCTGTTAAGCTGTCTCTCCTGGTCAGCTCGTCCTTCCTACCCTTTTTGAGGAGCGCTCATCGCTAAAGCACCATCCATCCTCCCGCTGCGGAGGGTGGATTGTGGCAGGAAAAGAAGCTGCCTTAGGAGGCTCTGTAGCTACTGCCAGCCAGAGTGACGATGATGCTCCTACCTGTGGTCATCAGGAAGGGCCATATGGCCTTCCATACTTCTTCTGTCCCTCTCAGTAGCATGCATAAGAGGGATCATGTAAGTAGAGCAAGAGCAAGTGCTTTTTTTAGGAGCAGGCTTGATATTATTTGGCTGGTAAATGTCGTTTGTTGGGTAGGTTGTATCTCCTAGGTATTTTTGAGCCCTATGTAGTATTTCTGCAGTGTCTTCTTAAAAGCAGAACTTGGTAACAAAAATGATGTAGTGAGGCTGATGGGAAGAAGAGCTCTTCTGAACCAGATTCCAGTTCCTTAGTTTGCAGCACTTCAGTGGAAAGAAGAGATTCCATATAATTCTTAGGGGAAAAGCTGGCATTTTCACCAAAAAACTATAGATTTTTTCTGATACTTTATAAATACTGCACAGAAAATGATACTGAGGAAATAAACCTTTCTACCTCTCTTTTATCTATACTGTAAATTAAAAATCATGCTATAAGCAGACAATTTTTTAAAAAATAGTTTGTTTTATCAAAGTTCATGCTCTGCAAGTCTTTGAGACAGTTAAGTTTGAGCATTTGGGTTTGAATTAATCTGCCAGTAGCACTATTAGAAATACCCATACTCTCAGTATATTCTCAAAGCTTGGGTTTTATTCCAAGGTACGCATTATTCTCTATGCAGGAAATAAACATGCATAAATAAACATGTGTATGACTCATGTAGGTCGAGTGCTTTTCTCAAATGCATGATGCTGGCTTTTAAAGAAACAGCTAAGATGAATTCTTTATTGCTAAGGGTCTTTCCTCCAGTCTTCTGTGTAGTACCCCAAAGGATACTAACCCTGCTGCCAATGTGGTGATATTATGTGCGGAAGCTAAGAGTCCACCCAAATAACTGCTGCTAGTAAATTTGAATTTCAGTAGCACATTGCGTTTCTGATAACATCGTTTCCTGCACTGGAAGTAGAGGATTGCAGTTTTTGAACACTTTTGTATGATTTGATTAGGAAAGGCTATCGCATAGTCTGCTAGAAGGGCACTTGGAGAGCAGGAAAGAAAAAAAAAAAAAAGACCTACAATTCCATATCATCTCAGTATTTCTGGTGAAGTTAATGGCATAGTTTCTGTATTGGATAGGCAGACTTCACTCTGAGCATTGTAAGGCTTCTTAAGCTATAGTGGTTATGTACATTTTTAATTTATTGGTGACTTACCGGGATTTTTATAATGTTCATTCCTTCTTGATTTAACTAAGCTCAGGAAATGTAAACAGATTAGAACATGCTAGTTTCTGTTTTTATAGCTAGTCATTAAAATGTAAAAAGATTAACACTGCATTAACTCTGTTTACTACTGTTGATGTATCTGGACAATTTTGTTGTATATAAGTAAGCCTAAATTCACTTGGAGTAATTTGGACCCTGCTTTTCTCAGGATTCTGATTATAATGAAGAGAGCTTATAAGGCTTCAACATTTGTTGTTCTTAGATCTTCTTATTTGAACCCACACAAGCTGTATATCATTGGTTTTGTTGCATAAAGCATGTCTCTTGCTGCAAGTCACTTTGCTTGACAGGCAAAACCCTCCAGCTGTTGCATCCAGCTTGTCTGCCATGCAGCTTCTTAACACTCTTTTATTGTGGGAGTAAAAAAATGAAAGAAATAAGGAAAATAATGGGATTCTTCACTATAGTGAGTGCATTTTCAGTGTCTTAATCATCTATGACATTTCTTTAAAATCACTGTGTTCAGTACAGCAACTTTCAAATGGTGCCAGCCAGCCTTGTCTTGAGGGTTAAACATGTTTGTCGAAAAAGTTCTTGCCATCCTGATGGCTTGTTTGTATTCTCTGGATTGCATTGAAACCCTAGTCGCAGATGTGTACAGTTAATGTAGAGTTTGCCTAATAAATGTTCTGTTTCTTATTTTTGTGTTGAATCCTTGCATTTGGTTCAGTTAGTGCCAAGGAAATTAAACCTGTTTGATGTAAGCATATGTATCATCCTTACACAACCACAATATGAGCCATGTTAAGCTTTTTTACTGTAATATATTTGCTGTAAATAAAAAGTAAAACCCTTGCATAAGCCATCTTTTATGATATTCTCCTGGTAATTTCTGATTTTTCTGTCTTCTTTCTTATGCACAGTCATTTTTGATTGCTGCATGATTGGTTGATAGTGGCCAAAATTTGTAATTCAGGGCTTACTTTCGTCTCTACAAGGGAAAACATGTCTAATCAGGCAAGTGTTTTTTACAAGATATTGTTCCACTGATAAATGTAAATACTTTCTGTAAACTGCATAACATTAACGAGTTTTTTCCACTAAGCTATATAATTAACTGACTGTGGGAACAATATATACTGTGTGTGTTTAGTGGAACTGTTCCAGTGCTTGTTTCTGAAAGTTGTATCTTGATAAATAAGGTGTGTGCTGAGTTAAAAATCATGTTACTGTATCAACATCTGGTCACCACAGTTTGGAGGCCAAAATCCACATCTACCCTTTGTGCACACGGGTGTTTGCTCCTTTTATTTTTTTCTGGGCAGGGAGCTACTACTAGATCCTTAGGACTGTCTACTGTGAAGTTTTAGCATATAGTAGGACAATGAACAGTAGTTTTGATAAGGCAGTGTGAGTATGGGTCGGTCCAGCATTTCACTGCATTCCCATAATCTTATCCAGGTGCACTTTTGCTCTCCTTGACATCGGGATGTTTTTATTTTAGTTTCTTTGCAGCTGTTCAAACCCTTTCCACTGGCACTTGGGAACTTCTCCAGTGGTATCTATCAGTGATGCTCTCACTCATAACATCTAAGCTGCTAAAAAGTACTGGCCACCTTGGCCTCGTGTCTTCTGCTCTTCCCAAGCTATACCGTTATTGGCTTTGTCCTGTAATTTTTCTCTTCCCTACCACACCAGGCTTTCATAACCAAAACCATTCCGTGTGTGCCCCCCCCTCCGGGCTGTGTTCATCAAATACACATCCTTTAAGGGTCTGAGAAGTTAAATAATGTGAATAAAGCTGAAATCTTGCAAAGCTTTCTATTAATTAGCTTCATTTGTCATCAGTAGATCACAGCACACTTGTTCTTAGGTTCATGCTTTGTAACCCAGAAAAGGCTGTTGTAATTTTCTACTCCTGTCACACGTGTAAGAAGAATTACAGCGTATTATTTGGTATTTCTTATGCCTGCCCCGATACCTGGCAGTGGTCTTGTGAGTGGTGGCTGTTTAGTGAAAGGGGTTAGGCACACGAGAAAGGAGGCTGGGTGAAAATTCATGACTTTTGACAGCATAACAAATTTACATGGTGAGTTCTTTCATCGTAATTGTTTTTTTCTTACGGGACTATTGTGCATTTTCATGGAAATGAGGGAGGCAGATACATTTCATAAAAATGCAAAATTAAATTCCCATCTTGTCATGTGACTAGGAGCACAGGATTTAATGATTTCTAGACTGAATCTTACATTTGTTATTGTATGTGTTGGCAGAAAGTACTGGACACCTGGAAGGCAGGCATTGTATTATCCATTTCTATTGCAAAATTGCAACAAAAATGCTTTCTTGTAGAATCACAGAATGATTTGGGTTGTAAGGGACCTTAAAGTCTATCTAGTTCCAACCCCCTGCCATAGGCAGGGACACCCTCCACTAGACCAGGTTGCCCAAAACCCCATCCAACCTGGCCTTGAACACTTCCAGGGAGGGCAACCTGTTCCAGTGCCTCACCACTCTAACAGTAAAGAATTTCTAATATCTAATCTAAATCTACCTTCCTTCAGTTTAAGGCTTGTCCTGTCACTCTATGCCCTTGTAAACAGTCCCCCTCCAGCTTTCTTTTAGGCCCCTTTAGATACTGGAAGGTGGCTCTAAGGTCTTCCTAGAGCCTTGTCTTCTCCAGGCAGAACAACCCCAACTCTCTCAGCCTGTCCTCATAGGAGAGGTGCTCCAGCCCTCTGATTGTCTTCATGGCCTCCTCTAGACCTGCTCCAACAGCTCCGTGTCTCTCCTGTACTGGTGACCCCAGAGCTGGACGCAGTACTCCAGCTGGGGTCTCACAAGAGGGGAGTAGAAGGGCAGAATCTCCTCCCTCGACCTGCTGGTCACACCTCTTTTGATGCGGCCCAGGACACGGTTGGCTTTCTGGGCTGTGACCGCACGTTGCCAGGTCCAGTGGAGGATATTGAAAAGGGTAGGACACCTAGCCAGATAAGGAAGAGCAGATGGCAAAGTGTCTTTGTTTCACTTGAGTAAAACCAAAGGAGATTAATTATTTACAGTGGTTTTAAGGGCTGTAGTATGATGTTAAAGAGAAAAACAATCTGCGTTAAGAAAACCAGAAAGATTAGGGAATGTTTCTTTGCAATGATGTGTGTGCATTGGACTGTGCAAGAGGCGGTGAGCATAGGAAGGGACCAAAGATAATATTCACATCTCTGGAAACCCGACTGGTCTCAGAGCTGCATTAAAAATTGAAGTCTTTGGCCATGTCACTGTTTCTGACATGCCTCTGCTTTTGTCGGGTCAACATGTGATTTCTAACTCTGTCCTGAGATGTCAGCTGCCCCAGTTTTGGTTAATGGACAGCAGCGTTCCCTGCCCATGGGTTGGCAGACACATTCCTGGCTTGGTGCAGATGTTTCCTGCCTCCCAGCCCATAGCTGCTCATTCCCAAAGAAGAATCTGTGAGGGTTTTGGGAAATAAAAGCCACATGCTCATTTCTCAACTCTGCTTTTTTATAACCATGACAAAAAAATAGGCTAAACTGCTGACTGCACAGCCCAAGCTGGCCTTGCGTACCACCTTGGAGCAGAGCAGTGGTGCATGTTGGAGGACCGCACTCCTGGCTGGGGCAGCCATCCATCCACAAGCATGTCAGCAGGTAGTCTAGCTGGCAAGTGTTCTCTGACTCCTGTCCTCCTTTTTGATGAGGGTCTCCTAAGTCTGCTGTTCTTGTAGAGGTGCTAATCCTGGTCTTTGTTAAATACCCTTGGGCACATAAGGATTTAAGAGCAAACGTATTTGAGTAAAAGTCCCGTGCGAAGAGTGTGATCTGTGCCCTAAGCAGATGTCTGCTGGCTGTCAGGGATCTCAAGTTCCTAAAAAATGCAAACAACTAATAGGAAGGTGATGTGAAAATATCCATGAGAGATATTCACAGTTGCTGTAAGTTGGTACAGTTCCTGCGACCACATCAAGCAATAAGGGCTTTGCTCTTTTACAGCAGCTGAGGATCTGTGCCATTAGCAACAGTCTCTAGAGGTGGTAGCAGTAGTGACGGAAGGAAGAAAAGTGCTCTGGGGTGAAAATAGTCTGTAATAATGTAGAATGTCACCCAAAACCGCTTCTCACTCCGTTTGTCAAGCACAACTTACTGCCTTGCCTAATTAACCAGCAAAGTGGAGTTACCTATTCTGCTGATTTTAAAATACATGAGACAAGGGAACTTCAGTGGTGATACAGCTCATCAGCTCTGCATGGGGATGGCCATGGCTGTCAGAACTTTCTAGGTGGTCATAGACTAACGTGGATCTGTTGTAATTGAATAATGGGTCTTCAGAGCAAGATCGTGTCTGGAAAACAGGCTAAATCCTTGTATCTGCTGTGATTCCTGCCCATACTCTGGGAGGTCACCAAAGGAGAGTTTACACACACATACCAGCACAATTCAAGTAAGATTCATGGGTTGACACAGGGTAAAATATAGCTAAAGCAAATGGTTTCAAAACTCTAGGCACTGTTTTCAAGCAAATTCTTACGCAAGGCCACTGGGAAATTGTTTGATACTGCTGCATGCTGCATTAAATCAGTAGGACCTACTGTAAGCTCTGAGGTCTCCCAACTGCAAATCAGTGCGATGTGAATCATGTTTACTTTCTGGACCATTGGGCACCACGAGGAAGAGTGTGAGTGGATTTTGCTGCCTGCAGTAAGATGAAGGATCTTTTATCTTGATGATCTTCCCTGTATGTTTTACATTGGCTCAGAGGAGCTGGCTGCACCGCATTGATAAGATGCCATCTAAAGCGCTTTTGGCCAGTGTTCCTGGCACACATGCAAGTGTAGACTTTCTGATCTCCCCTGACCACTTGGTAAGCAAAAGGTCTCTATCAACAGGGGTAGTGTCAACCCTTGTAAAGCTGTGCAGCATAGACCCCAAGCATTGTCACTGCTTGTACGTATAATACCAGTGTGAAGGGGGCTACATCTCAGATAAGAGATGACGATACACCACTTAGGAGATTATATTTGTCCCAGTCTGCTGCACACGTAAGTGGGGAAAAGCAGTTATACAAGTATGTCTATGCAGAGAGGTAGGTTGGAGGTTGAAGGTTCAGCCCACGGATCAGTCCAATCTGTTAATCCACCTTGACTACTGCAGCAGGTATGATGCTCAGAAGGAGATAAGCAATTGAGGCCATCTGTGACACCTCCAGTGAAGATCAGAAGTAGGCAAGAAGACACAGCTATTACAGGACTTAGCTGAGGTTTGGAAGGAAGGCTGTGGCTCTTCCAGTGTCATTTCAAGCCTACTTTCTCAGCTAGGCTTAGCTATCATTAAATTCTTGGGTAGATCTTAGGTTAATTGGGGCATAGGGTGCCTTGCCATCCAAGAAAGTGCCTTTGGGGGCGGGGGGGTGTGTGGGTGTGTATATGTTGCTCCCTCTACTGCCATAAATTGCAAGGACCTTGTTGGGGATTGCAGCTTTACTTCTAAGCAGAGTCCTCAGTGCTCAGCAGGAATAAGCAATCACTACTGAAGAGCAGAGATGTTAAATGATACAAAAAGGGGGGAAAAAGCAGCACAGATGGAGAATTGCAGTGAAGCATGGAGCATGAAAACATCAGTTGTTCCAGGTGTTGGAGCCAGGGATGTCCCACATCAGAGGTAGAGGAGCAAGCTGCAAGCAGAGTGGAGACCTGGTCTGGTAAGCTGTGACCTGAAATTCCTCCTCATTTCATATCTGAGACAGGCTCCGTGTTCCCTAATTCTGCAAAGGGTGGTGGTGAAACCATCTCAGATGGCTCCCTACAACATCCCTTATTCTTCGCCATTAACTGCTCACATGGGCATGACACCCAGCTTGCTCTCCTCCAGCTAGTGATTATAGCTCGCTCACTGCCAGACCCTGCCCAGCTCTGGGGCTCAGCAGGCGAAGGGACTGGGGCATCACAGCAACAGCTCCTTTTCCTGGAAAGAGAGTAGTGCCGTTACTCAGGGTTTCACCCATCCCTTTGAAGCTGGCTGCTTTGCTGTCTCTGATGATCTCACCAAGATAATTTCATGTTTCTTGTATAATTTCTTGTTTGTAGCTTAAGGAAATGAACATGGGAGCTGAGGGAATCTAGAATCACCAAAGGCTTTTGGTAAATTGGCATGGGCCTGCTAAGTCCTCTTTACACATAGACCCTTTGCACCTATGTTGTCTGCCCTTCTCTGTAACATACCAATTGCTGGTGGTTTTGGAAGAGGATCTTGTGAAATAGTTGCTGGAAATGCTGCTGTCAGTTGCTGTGTGTTAGGCAGTGTGGCAAATATTGTGAGATCAGTGCAGAAAGCAAAACGTCCCAGCCACAGCAGCATCCAGGAGTGCCAAAAAAGAAGCCATAAAGAAGAAAAGAGTCCTTGTGTCTGAGGGTGCAACATGTGAGAAAGGGCTGAACTAGGAGTATGGCACAGGGTTTAACTGGAAAGCAGGAGTGACAGCTACTTCCCAACCAACGCCAGAGGAGACCTTTAGGGATAAGAGTGGGTTTTGGTTCTGGATGGCAGCTCGTCAAAAACTTGGGCTGCATCCTTGGCTGGTGCAGACATTGGTGCTAGGTGAGACTCAGTCCAGTGCCACAGAGTCACCCTTATGGTAGGGTGGAAGTCCTACCTCATGGTCACCGCGTCTACCAGCAAAAAGGGAAGATGTCTCTAGAGGAAACAAAATTACCCATTGGAATTTCTGCAATCTGTAATAAATATTTGAGGTGTAAAAAGCTAACAAAATGTAATGGAGTCAGACATGAAAGTGAAATCTGCCTTTTTTAACTTGAAAACAGTGTGATATCAGCAATAATGCAGTGTCTGGGAGCATCTGAATAAAAATGTGGATGCATTTAGGAATTATGGTATTTGTACAAGAAATGTTCAAAGGGGTGAAGTCGTCAGTCTCTTTAATTAGTCATGGGAGTGAACATCATTGGCTTTCCGTGAAAGAACAGCAGATTGTTGCTGTTCTGTCTTTCTAAATACATGTCCTGTTTCCCCCTTAGTATATTTCATTATAAAATACAATATTAAAGCTTTAAAAAGTCTTTATTAGCTAGCAGATGGTTTTGCAAGTCATTTTAATGAGATGAAGAAAACTTTAATGGCAGACATTTAAAGTTGTGCTTAGACAGACTATTGCCTTCGGAAAAATCTTGGGAATGTTTTCTCCTTGTTTTTGGTGGAGCTTGGCACCAGATTATGTTCAAGGAAAGAGAAGGGGATGATTTACGCCAACCGGTTCCCTCCCAAGAGCAGTTTTACATCAGTGTAACATCGCTGAGTTCCACTGTCACACCATGATTTACAGAGGTGTAAAGGGAGAGGGAAATGTCATTAACTTGATTCAGTTCAGGAGAAATACTACATTTCTTGTATACTTGCCTCTTTCCATTGCTGCAATCAAGAAATTTTTTGGGAAGCTTACAGACAGCCCCCTTGCAGGCAGGGCAGCACTGTGCCAACCCCTTCCAGACATCTCTTTCTGGATATCAGTGTTGGCAGCTTGTGGGGACAAGAAAAAGGAGATGGTAGATCCCTGAGACCCTGTCCATGTGGGACAGCCTTTCGTGTCTTAGCTTTCTTCTTCGACCCTTGCTAAATTTCCTGAGGTATAAGATGCTTGTGCTGAAAGCATGTAGGAACATGGTTGTTGTCAAAGAAACCTTTGAAGGACTCAATGGTTCTTCCAGGCCTGTATTTCTTGCTTGAGCAATCACTGCCATCTTCCTTAGAGGTGCAAGCTGTCTCGTAATACATATACTCACATCTGGAACACCCAGTCCATGACAAAGACAGTTTATATCCCTTTAAATATGCGAGTTCTTGTTTGTGGGTTTGTTGGGGTTTTTTTGTTTTGGTTTTTTTTTAATGTGAGTGGTTGCTGACATTGAGACCTGCTTCCTCCAGGGGTTTGTTTTGGCTGTGCAGGGTCTTGGCCTAATGGGAGCAGGGGAGTGGGGAGCGCGTGGTCATTCATTTGCACAGCCAGAGGATTGACTGTCCCTGCACATATTAAGAGATGAATCATGCTTCACAAAAGCAATAAAAAATGCCTATTAAATGAGTAATTGCCTGGCTACCTTCTTTGTCCAACTCTTTGTTCCTCCTCTGGACTGCTGACCTTGTTACACCTGGCCAAGCTTCAGCGTCAGCTTTTTGCACTGTTGGACACCTTTGTCCTTCTAGTTTTCCTAGATCTAGCTGATCTAATCTCAAAAGCCATTTTTCAGATTCAGAAAAGCCCTGCAGCTATATGCACTACACAGGCCATTAAGGAAAGCCTTCCCCTTTCTCTCAAGATAGAGTGTGTTGGATCACCTACACACTAGCAAGAAATAACATGTTGTAATGTATCTAGGAGCTATAGTGATGGACTTGTTACAAATGCGTTCACCAATGTATAGGAGGGAAAACAAGGAAGTTTGCTAGGACATTAATACTCAGCAGAGGATAATTTCGCTGCTTGTGAGCCCTGAGGACCCTAACAGTTGCTCTGAAAAGCCCTGTGAGCTCCAAAAACTTGACATGAAGAAGGTTCCTTCTTCTAATAGCAGTGTGTTTCCCTGCCCCACTGCTCAGGAGGAGCTTGGGAAGGAGGTTGGGGTGAACTGTCTTTCAGGATCCCAATAGCAAAGGTGCCTCTGTATCAAGGGAAGTACCAGCTCTTCATCTTCTCCCCTGCTTTGTGATACTAATATTAAGGAGCAAATAGGGGGCATCCATTGACATTTTGTCACCATCCCTACAGTGATCTCCATTAGCTCCTGGGCTGCTCTTTGGTAATAAAGACCCTTGCCACATTCTGCTGTTTTCTCTATCCATGGGTGGGTATTTCTGTGGAGGCCTGTCCTGAAAGAAAGGGTGCTTGCCAAGAGAAGAACAATTTCTCCATTTGCCAGGGAGAGATGAGAAGCATCTGTGCCCCCAGCAGCAGATGCACTGTGTGATGAGAACATATCTTCAGCCCTGGCACATGCCCTTCGTGCAATCACAGGGTTGATGAGTAGCAAATTGCCATCCACAGTGTTGTGACTCTTGCAGAAAGTCAGCACACTCCTGCCAGCTCTGCCAGTCTCATAATTGCTGCAGTTGCAGTACCGAAGTCCTCTCAAATTACAATGTTGACTTGCATGGTGGCCAAGGGGACAAAGGAGCAAGACAAGTCTCTGTCATTTCATGTGGGTGAAGAAAGGTCATTGCGCTTGGGCAGGTTTCCAGGCCAGATTGTTCTGGAAACAAAAAGACCCACCTCTCCATGGTCATAGAATCATAGAATACCAGGTTGGAAGGGACTTCGAGAATCATCTGGTCCAACCTTTCTTGGCAATAGCTCCGTCTAGACAAAAGCACTGTCTACGTAAGATGGCCCAGCACAGGAACCTATGAAGTTCAACAAGGACAAGTGTAAGGTCTTGTACCTGGGAAAACATGATCCAGGAGTGCAGCACAGACTGGGATCCACCTGGCTGGAGAGCAGCTCTGTGGAAAGGCACCTGGGGTTCCCGGTGGACAACAAGCTCAATGTGAGTGAACAGTGTACGGCAGTGGCAAAGAAAGCCAACAGGATGCTGAGTTGCATCAACAAGGGCATCACCAGAGAGATAAAGAAGTCATTTATCCCACTCGGTGCTTGTCAGGCCACATCGGGAATACTATGTTCAGTTTTGGTCCTCACTATACAAAACAGATGTGGACAGGCTGGAGAGAGCCCAGAAAAGGGCCATGAAGACGATCGATCCGTGGTGATGCAAACATGTACAGGATCTCACTTATCTTCTTGCTGTTTTGACAACATCATACCTTTGCTGTGGCCTATTTATCCCACTCACTCCCAAATTCACCTCTCCATGCTCTGAGGTGTAGCAGTGCCAGCCATGCCTCCATAAATGCATATGGACAGCTACTCTGTAGAGCTCTAGACCCTCTGGGAAGATTTTGTTTCATTTAAAGCCATCATCTTTGCTTGGTGACTCCCTGGGCTGCCTATTTCTCTCCACCGAATATAAAGGTGCTGCTGGCGAGTTGTTGGGACAGAGTGTCTGCCTTGTAGGCATCAGGAGTGAGGTGAGGTGAGGAAAATCCCATTCCCACCTCTCTCAGCCTTCATTTAAAGCCCTAATTGTTCTAAACAGCAAGAGGCTTGAGTGCCTCCCTTCTGCTATTAACCAGCCATCATGTGCCACAAAACAAAACAAAAGAGCTTTTAATTTATAGCTAGAGTGACTAGGCATTGTAAAATGTTGCATCGTAAATATCTCAGATTAATAATTTCTTTATTTGCCACTGCACAATAGGCAGGGGGAGCGTTTGTGAGGCTGCTAAGCGATGCTCATTGCAGCTAAATTTGACATTTAAAACATGCTCATGCGACAGGCATCGCAAAAACTTTGTGAGGAATGAAGACAATTTAAAATGTCTGAAGCACATGCAGAATAAATTGCAGCTGGCCTGTTTGCCCTGCACATTAATTGCTGCTGCTAGCTTCTTTCTCTGGAATTTCCCACACTGCAGTTTTAATACTAAAGTTGTGTCATGTCCTAGTGCGTGTGCATGTTTAATTTGGGCTCCATCAATGAAATCTGAAGTTCATGTGAGCCAAGTTAAGCCATTTCCTGAATGCTACGGATCTCCTCCTGTCCCTGGTCCACCACTGTGTTGCCTGTGTCCATGTGCTGTGGCTTGGACTCATCAGAAACCCTTCAGGAAAAATCCCACAGTGCTCGGATCCCTCCGGAAGCAACTTCTCTAACCGCCTTGGAGGTCTTTTGACCTAGAGTCACGGTGACTGTGAACTTTCTCCACCCTCTAAAACTAAAGTACATTTTGGATTGAATCTCCCCCCAAAAGACCACATGGGTGTGTCATATGGAGCTGGAGATGAAACTCCTGCCCACAACTGACCCTGAAAGCTTGCACTCCAAAGCGCTGACAGCCGTAACAGGGCATCCCCAGCAGTAGAGATGCCTGGTGTTTCACCGAGGATGGAGGCTTGAAGGGTGGAGATGGGAAGGCAGGAGCTCATTAGGGCCCAGCACCAGCTGCCCTCATACCTGGACTCAATAGCTATTCACGTGCATCCACGTAGATGTTTGTGCCAGCCACAAGGGTTGGAGAAATCCTGCATAAAGAAGGTCATGTCTAAATGAAGTTTCACCTAAAGGATCTCATTGTTTCCAAACACCCCAGTGAGATGGGGAAGATGCAAATGATGCTAGATGCAAATATTTTTTATTTAATTTCTCCCTGGCTTTTACAAACACTTGTGATGGTGGTGCTTGTTTCACAGTGTCTGGGTAAATAACTGCTGCTATTGACATTTTACCTTCACCTGGCTTGTGGAAGCCAAGCATGATTTAAGGCACCTGTGTAACCCTGTTGCTGTTCTCTCTCAGGAGCTGGGCAGGCCTGTGAGCAGGGTTCCAGTGCAACACTTTCCCAGTGCCTTGTGCTGGGGTCAGGGGTGATGGAGAGACCCTGTGGGTTTGGGCAGAGGTCTCACTGCAGGTTTGGGAGATGCCATCAGCAAAGCCAAGGAAACCAAGCAAAAAGAGTTCAATTCCTCCCAAAACAGCTCTCTGGAAGAGACAGTGAGTTTGAGGTGCTGCGTGGCTGTGCCTGTGGAGAGCAGAGGTAGATGTGGGCTGCCCTGGGTCATGGTGGGTGGGTACATCTGGAGGACCCCTGGCTATGGCTGGATGGGCAGAATCCAAGTTAACCAAAGGCATGGAAAACTGCAGGGGGACATATCCCAGACCTTTGAGTCATGTGGGAGCTATCATCATCTTGTACTTTGTTTTTACATGGCTGTTGGGGTTTGAGACATTTCCCTGTAGTTATGACTGATCAATAATGATCATTTTTATAGGGGGAAAACAGGACTCTCTATTCTCTTAGGAAAGACAAATGGCCCCACCCAAGTTGTACAGTGTGCTAATATTTCATTTAAAATTCATGTGTGCATTTGTTTATGAACTGAAGTGAACACATGTTAGAGCCTTGTCAGGACTGTCATCTGGGTCTCCCTTGACATGCAGCCCTGTATTTTGCCCCTGCAACCAATGACCTTGTTTCCAACATCCCCTGCCCTCTCTCCTCCCCACACCCCCACGTAGGGAAGGCTTTCACCTTTGCTTCCCTCTGGCTATTTAAAATGTTGGGATTGACTCTGGGTCTCATCACTGCTGCAAACCTGGGGCCATGGATGTGTCCATGGGAGAAGAGCCCCAATTTGCCAATGCAGCTCCTACCCCGGGAGAGCCGGACTGGGGAGGTGGCCGGAGAGAGATGCAGAAGTCTGGGGATGCTGCCTACTGCTGGGGATGAGGCTGTGCAGAAAGGCAGCCGTCGTGTTTGCTGTTTCCCAGCTAAACTTGTTTGGATAGATATGGGCTGCATTTCTAAATGGGCAGTTTTTAGCCACTTTTTAACACTAAACACAGGCCCAGGGCAAAGCTGCAGTAGAAATTCCCGTGGGAATTAGTGCAGAGCCAGAATGGGAGAGTCTTAAAGTGCCTTTCACTGTTTTCCACAGCAGCACTGGAATAGGATGGTATGTCAGCCTTAAACTGGAATTTCCTGTAATTTGTCAGTTTTCACAATTCTGCAATTATTAAAATGAGAATTTTCTCTTTTTTTTTTCTTTGCATTTGCTGGATGCCATGAATCAGAAAGTGGCTGGAACAGTTATCTTGCTCCAGTGTAATTTGATTCTCTTTCCCCCCGCTTAGTATTTGATGAGAAACCTTTGTATTTTCATGCTTTAATACAATCTGGCACATAATTACAAATGACTCATAGATAATCTTGGTCATGGAGCTCTCTGAAATTAGATGATAATTTAGCCTGGAATTTCTGTAGAAAGAACGAAGGAAAAGACAATTATAATTATTCTAATCAAGATATCTTTTTCTTTGCCTGGGGTATTGCTCTGTGAACTGCCAGAGGCCTGAAAGTATTTAGACCGTTTCTGCCGCTCACTGTTTCCCAGGCAAACACTACTGATCACCACGTAGCTTCATCACCGTGAAATTCCCGTAAATGCTACTGACAGAGAGAAGACGAAATGTGCGGGGGCAGAACCGCAGAGCTGCCTGCTGGGGGGTGCGAGCAGAGCAGCCACCGGAAAGCGACGGGTCCGGGAGCTTTGTGCAAACCCTCGGGGTTTCCCCGCTGGGTGGGACTGGATCCTGACGGGCAGCAAAAAGACGTTTTGTGACATCTACCACCAGTTCCCATGTGGCAGATTGAGGCGTTGCAGCTGGCCAAAAGGAGGGTTGGATGCTCCCGTTCACATCATTGGATCTTGTGTGTCTTCCCTTCCTGGGCTTTGATGCTGGTTTAGGTGCTTCCAGTCGAGTGCTGGCCTGCGGGGAAAGTGCCACCTCGCACAACAGAAATCGTGTCCTTGTCCTCACTGCCACAGCCGGTGCTTGGGGGCCGTTTGCGGAAGGGATGCCTGGCCCATGGGACGTTGAGCAAGAGAGAGGTCACCATGGGGTATGGCCCTAAAGGGGAAGGGGCTGGTTGTGTGAGGCTGTCCCTGGCCTGGTGCGTGTGGCTACTAGAGCTCTTGTCCTCGTCTTTCCTATAATGTGGATGGAAATACAGACAGATTGTTAGGAAAATAGAGCATTTATCTTAGAGACTCGGAAGAGAGTGGCTTGTCTCACCCAGCAAAGGCAAAGAGGGGATTTCAGTTCAATCTATAAATACTTCAAAGGGGCAAGCACCAGGGAAAGGAAAAAGCAAAGAAAACAAGGTTGCATAAGAATAAGTAAGAATAAATTAACCATGAAATAATCTAGGCTGAAAACTGGAAGGTTTGTTGGTATTCTGAGGAGTCTCTCCTTGTTTTATGTTCTGTTTATTCAGGAGCGGCAGATAAAGGCTGCTCCCTTCATCCCAGAGGATGAGTCTGAAACATAATGACCAACCAGGTCCACGCCAACATTGCTGACTGTCCTGCTGCTGATTGCTTCTGGCAGCAGCATAAAATGAATGTGCTTATGAATGATCCCCAGCCCTGCCCTGCACCCCTGATGGGCAGCACCTTCCTTCCTTCCCATCCCACCTCCGGCGCTGCCTGGGGCTGGCTCCTGGCAGTGTCTTGAATAGGTTCAAACACTGGTGATGCAAAACCTCTCTTGGTTAGAAACCAAGAGATGTTAGGCCAATAGAAAAGTCAAATAAACCAAACAGAAAAATGTCACAGGAGGAGAGATGGGATGGTGCTGATTTGCATGATCAATCTTGGCATTCAATTGAATAAAATATAGTTTTCAATCAATGGTGGGTGCAGGTTTCTCAGCCAGCTGCCTCTTTCAATCTGTGGTGAGTGCAGCAGCATCTGGACTCCTCAGGACCTGGTACACCAGGCATGTGGGACCCAAGACAGTTCCAGTCCTCTGGGAGATGAGGGTTTCTGGTACACCAGTCCCTTGCAGCAGCCCTCCTGCAGGTTATATGTGAGCTTTACCTTGGTTGCCTGCCTGATGGAGGGGCAAGGGCTGGTGAGGTGACCTGTGAATGCAATGAGCATGTCTCCTTCCCCTCACATGGTGGGTGCCAAGTGCTGCGTGCACGGATGAAGCTATGTGTTAACAGCTGAAATCTCACCTCAGTTTTTTTTCCCTGCACCTTTATAGCTCCTGGCTTTTCCCCTGCCAGTTCTTTTCCCACCTACCACTCCCTAGCACACATCATATTGTGGTGTCACACCAGTCACTCGGTGAATGGACTCACTGATGGGGAATGGGCAGAAGACTCCTTGAAAGGAACTTGACCAATTTTGCATTTATTTCTTCTTTAAGTAAAAACTGTCCCTTGCTTCCCCAGCTATGATGGCGTTTCCAGCGTGGTGCGTGCCCGGACGCCATGTCAGTGCAGCTGGCAAACAAAGGCAAGGCGAGATGCTGCGGCCGGGCAAGGGTAAAAGTCAGGAGTGCTAACGTGCTGCAAAAGCCACTCTGAGGCCGGGGAAGGTGATAATTAGTTAATTCTGTTTGCCAAGTCACCATCCAGTTTTGCAGATGTGTCCCCAGCTTCTGTTCAAACCCTACTGGCAGCGATATCCTGGAGAGCGCTCTCCCTCCCTGCGTTGCCGCAGGCTCTGCGAGGGATGAGGGCAAAGGGGTTTTGCTACAGTGAATGAAACGGGAGTTTCCCAACTTGCGTTAAGGGCCTCCATCTGAAATGGGGTTATCTGCTTTTCCCAGGAGATAGTGTCTGCAGGTTCTTGGGGATGAGCCCTCCCATCCCCACTCTCGATGCATCTTCCTGCTGTGCCAGCTCTGTTTGTGCTTGCAAAACGGTTCAGCATGACTGTTAACTGTTGCTGTAGGATTATGCAGGCAGCACTGTTATCCTGATGGAGCTCATCCCTTCACTCTCCAGGAAGGCAGCCAGAAGAGGCTCAGATGGCTGGGGGAGGCATTTTATCCTTATTTTGCTATAACGCTCCACCGCTGGTAAAGCGGGCTGTGCTGGCCTCAGGCTGGGCCAGCGCAGGGGCTAAAGGAAGCAAAACAGCAGCTGGTTTCACGTTTCCCCCCTGTATTTATTAAGTGCTCACACAGGGCAGGCTGGGCGGATGATTGGCTCCACCGTGTGAATGAGCTGTGGCTCCGGGGCTGTGGATGAGCTGGGCTCCCTGCAGGATGCTGCTCTGCTGTGGGGTGGTTTGCAGCACACCTGAGAGCATGGTGAGGCAGGGTGCTGGCAGGGCTGCTGGGCAATGCTGCCACGTACACGATGTCAAATAAACACCTTCTCCATCTGTCATGCAAAATAAACACCTTCTAGTAGGAGGAGCAAAATGCAACAGGGCTGGAGGATTCCCTGGGGCTGTAGGTCCAGGTTCCCACCCTGTGGTCCCACAAAACTCAAGGGCTTGGGGGTTTTTTGGTGCAGTTTTCAACAGAAGCAGGTGAGACCACCCAGTTCTTCATTGTCCAAGCCCTAGACAGTGGTATAGCAGAAGTGCTGCTGATGCCACATCAGATTTTGAGCATAGGGTGTGCATGTAGAGGTGCTGACCCTGCGCTGGGTCAGCTGGACAGGCAAAGCTGGAAACCTTTTTCTCTGTCTCACCCCCCTGGGCTTGGCTGAACCATGTCAGAGCAGGTATCTGAGCAAACCCTGGCAGTTCCTGCTTTCAGGAGGATGATATAATTATTTTACATACCTGCAAACCCTCATTATCTCCGCAATAGTGTAAACAAACTGCTTTGCTGGAAAGCAGCTTGTGAGAGGAGGGCCTGCTCTGCCAAGGGTTTCTTGGGGCTGCCCTGCTTCCCAAAGCCTGTCAGAGTTGGGTTTTAAGATGCTGTAGAAGTAGCAGGAGACTAAGGTCTCTGATAGATGCAAAAATAGCAAGATCAGAGAGAAATGAGATTTGATTCAGAGCAGCTGCTGGGAAACAGACTCTTTGCAATAAACCGAAATGCTCTTAGCGCTTCATGTTTGTGCACTAGAATGAAAACGTCTCTGGTACAGTAGGTTATTTTAACTACAGAGGACAGAACCTGTCAAATGAATGCACGGCCCCTGATGTGAGCTAGTTCGTTTTCATGTGTGTTTTTTTCCTGCTCTTTGGCAGCTATTGTAGGGCTTGTTGAGGCTGATTTACTTGTGCTGTGTGGAAGGTGGGCTTTATGGGAAGCCACTGCCTCTGATCCCCATGTGGAGATGCATTATCTGTGAGCTCAGACAAGACGGAAGAATAGGCAGGGTGATGATGGATGTTTAGATTTACCAGCTGAACTAAAACACTGAAGGGAAAAAAAAATGCAGTTCTAAACATTTTGCTTGATCTAAATCCAGATATCTTATTTCACTTCAGATAAACTGTGTATTTTGTAATATTTATCAGCCCCTCCTCCCCTTAAATGTAAGTTATAGTTAGTGTTCATTTGCTCTAACATTTACAGTAAGAGGCTGTACGTAAACTTTTGAAACACTGCTTCAAAAAGAAGCTTCAAATAGAAAATTAAAAAAAAAAATTGTAATCAAACTTCCCCCCCATCAGACAATCCTTCGGGCTCCCTTTTGCTTTAACCAGTCTGACAGTGACCTGTGAACTCTTTGGGTCCATCTGAATCTGCATTTTCAATTGCATAAGCTCTGAACAAAGAGTTTTCCTCCCTGTGTTGGAGAAAGCTGTTCTGTTTCCTCTGCCCCCAAAGCAATCACCTGCCCCTGCTCCTCTCCCGCCTTTTGTTCTCAGCTGGGAACTGTTTGCATCGCTCCTTTGGTCCACCGGCAATTTCAGAGCGTAAATTAAGGAAGCGCCGTTGGGTATTGATGCACTTGTTGTCTTCAGGGGTATGGCCGGGGCCTTACGGTGCTCCCTGCTCCTGGCTGTGCTCTCGTCTCCGTGGGGATAGTTTCTGCCTGCCCTCCTGCTGACTTCTGAAGGAGAAAATTAATAGGCATGAAGCCAGCAGCTTTATAGAGGTGGGACTTTGTGACAGAAAGGGACTTTGGCGGTGCTGTGAAAGGAAAATTATTTCTATACAATTTAACACGAATGAATGTCTCTTGAAGATTTAAAAAAAAAACGAAACACAAAAAACCCCACAAAAACCACCCACCACCTGAGGAACAAGAAAGAAAATGCGCTTGCTTTTAGCACCACTGTGGTCGTGCTGCTCAGTAGTGGACGCTGGAGACCGATGTCTCCTTTGCCCAGGCAGCAAGGACAGCAGGGCCAGAAGAAACTCGCATCTTCGCTGGTGGAGCGATGGCAGCAGGAACAAGGCTAGCAGAGTTTCTGTAGACATGGCCAAGGTAGGTAAAAGGCCCAGTCTTCTTCAGATGCCCCAAGAAACCTTGTCCCTGTGGCACCCCAGAAAAATGTAAGGAGACATGCATCTGCTCAGCTCACCAACGGGTCTTGGCACAGATTTGGGAATGAACTTCAGAAGCTTGTTGGCAGGGAAAAAGTTTTGCAGTACTGTGGACGCAGGTCCATAACATGCAGCAATCCACCAGATGTCCATCTTGCTCAGCCCTTCTGACATTACCCTTGGATTCCTGTAATTAATCAGCTTTTCCTATGAAAAACCTACCCAGACCATTGCAAGCCAGGAATGAGAGAGTGATTGTTCATAGATATGTATCTAAATTGCTGAACTGGTACCAATGAAATAACAAATGTGATTTTGACAAATGTTCCTACCACAGGCAGAAGCTACAACGCTTTGAGGAGCAGAATAACTCAGCCAGCAGCTACCCGACTGCAAAATTAATGTTTGATTCTCAATTCCATATTTATTTTGAGGTGTCACCTTCATTTTGCTTTCCCCTGCGTCTACCTGCTCGGGGACGATTGGGTACAGAGGATTTGACTCGCGCTCAGCGCACAAAACCAGAACAGCCTCTTGCAGCGTCGCCCATGGACCTCGGGAAGCACCATGGTGGCACACAGTCCTCGAAGCCCAGGACCAGCTGCTGAGGTACAAATCTCAGATGGAAGAGATCACGGCTGGACAGATACAGTATGTTCACAGACAGAGAAGGATTTTCGTTTAAATTTGATTTATGATAAGTGGAGAAAGGGTGGGACTTCCCAAAGCAGCTAAGGGAATTAGGTGCCTGATTCCCATTGATTTCCCTCTGACAGAGATTAATGTACTGTTTTCCACTTTGCGATGTGCCCAGATGCATTGGCGGGGGAGGATAATATATCAATCAGTGAGTAATACGTCTGCTTATTAACTTTGCTGAACGGTAGAAGGATATTTTACATTAGGCTCTCAATCGGGTTTTTGGCTGCTTATCATATTTTGGGTTGGGTTGTGTTAGTTGTTTTTATTTTTGGTGACCGCAAGATGTGTTTGCAGGGGTTTATGGGATACTGCACCAACAGTGGGTAAGGCTGAACCGTGCAGGGTTTGGGGTTTTTTTCATGGGGTGAGGCAGCAGCAGGTTTTAGAGAGGGGAAAAACTCTGGTTTGTTTTCATTTCCCCAAATTCACAAGCGAATGCAGGAAGAATAATTTGACTAAATGATATTTTCCAACCACCTTAGGGGTTTTGCTGAGGCTGCATTTGCATGACAGAGCTTTTTATTTTCCACCTTCTGATACTCAGCAGGAGAGGGACATTATTGTCACTAGAATATTCCCGATTCAGTGAAATTTGAGTGGGCTAATTAAATAATGTAAAAACCTTGCCAAAGCCCAACAGTTTTGTGTGAAAGGAAACGGCACGGCGTCCCCTCTCTTTATTTAAATGGGAGGAGAGGAAATATGTGAGTCTAATGAACTCTATAAGTTCCTGTGGCTTATTCCGAGCAAAGCAACCTTTTGCACTATTTGCATTATTAATATCCCAGATGGGCAAACTGGCTGACACTTGATACCAGATAAAAATCACATGGAAAAAACTTTATTAACTTCTTCCTGCTGTCTTCTTGGGATTCCTCCTCAGTCTTGGGGAGTGAACACCACTCCTTGGAAATGTGCTGGAAATGGTGAGCGCTTTCTGTCTGTATTAGTTTCGTATTCTGTTTATTTAAGGACTGGAAGCTTCAGCCTTGGAAGTCAATACCAGGCTCCCATTCATGACAGTTGACTTTGGATGAGGCACGCATTGCTCCAGGTCTTTTTAGAGAGGGATGTGAACTTCCATCTTGGCAGAAGGAAGCAGCCAGGGCTCCGTTCCCACCAGACCACCACATTTCTTTGTTTTTAGGGATATTCAAAGTGTTTGCACACTCCTCAGACTCTCTACTACCTCTGCAAACCTTTCCTGCTTACCCGGTGCCGCTGTGGTACCCATGGTCTAACCAGGGTCCCTGGGGGCTCAACAGCACTGCTGGGTCACATCTAGATGTGACAGAAACACAGACATGTCAGGGACAGATCGCCATGCCTTTCTATGCCTCAGTCATGGCTGAGGAGATTTTTGAGTCCCTGAATACTGAATCCTTGAAATAATCCAGGTTTAAAATACCCTTCTTTAACTGCAGGTGAAAACCAAACCCAGGATGATTTCAGTGGTCCCGTTTGCAACCAGGGCTGTGGGGTCAGCTGGGAAGGAGGAACTTTGGAAATTGGATTTGTCGCCAAAACTGGGGGGCTCCTGAATCTTCACCCCCTCAGCTGTAGCAGAGCTGCCTCCTCAGCAGAGCAGGTGCAGGAGGCCCAAACCACACCTTGTCTGGGGGGCTATACTTTGGTCTGTAAGCTGAGGATGCTGCTTTTCTCCTCGCTCATCCTTCTTCTGTCCATGTGACCGGGATGGTAAACTCAGGGGATTAGGCGGCTTTTCTGGTGTGTGGCATCACAGGAGGTGCCTATGGACTCGTGTGGAGCATCTAGGAATGCTGTGTTATGGCCAGGAAGAAACTACAAGAGAAACCTCAAGCACAAACTTGAAAATAGCTAACAGGGATCCCAGGCTTTCCAGGAGGGAAGCTGTGGGAGGATCCCACCTCCTGATGTGCCAGGTAACCCTATGGAGAAATGATGTCTCCTGCTCTCCAGACCTTTGGATTAGGAGCCCGACAGGTTAGATTTGCACTAGGAAGATGTCTCATGGTTTGGTGGTTGTTTTTTTTTTTCCTATATAACATCCGAGATGTGGTGAGAAGAAATGCTCAAATTGTTTTGTGCCCAGATTGCTGTTACAAGTGAGCAGCGCCTCAGGCTAAATGTTTCTGAATGATTTCACTGTCCGGTCAGGATTGTTGATTCTGCTCCATCAGGTGCTGGCAGCTTGCTGGATGTGTTAAGAATTGCTGGGCTTTTAAAAGGCCTTTAATATATAGTCTGCCCTTGCCAGTGCTCTGAGAAATTTTGTAAGGTCCCCAAAAGGTCTGGCAGACCTTGGAAATGTCCCAAAATATTTGCTGGAATAAGAGATGCTCTTCTGATTTCACTGTCCTGTGCAAGAAGGCACCACACCTGCCTGCCAGCCCCTCCGAGGCTCTCAGCTGCAAAGTGCATAAGCGTGTGCTTGTTTTTAAACAAGTGAATAATATTGTTAAAACCAATAAGGACATTCACATGCCTGTCATTTGGTTTGATTTATGTTCTGCTTTCAGTTAGGGTTTGAAGTTTTATCAGCCTCCTTTTGTGCTTCTGCAAATTCATCCCTTCTCCTGTGCCTGCTCCGAGCCCTCGTCCTCTGCGTGGCCATCCCCCCGGCCAGCTGTACATCCCTCCCGGTGTCACTCCCTCGCTCGGCAGCGGCGTGGTCCCCCTCCGCCTGCCTTGCTGTAGGAGCATTTTGCGCAGCGTGAGAAAAGAGCAAGCTGTTACCCCTGTCGTTCCCCAGCTCCACTCAGTGGCCACGTAATGGAGAGGCCAGAGAAGGGATGATACTGCAAATGCAATCAGGTGGGATGTGATGAACTGAAGAGAAGCGTTATTAAAATTGCAGCAGCTGCAGGTTGTTGAGCTGTGCAGTGTGTGGCAGTTTGTGGCAGTCCTGCTTCCTTTCTTCTGGGAAGGAAGAGCAGCACGTGGCCCGTGCTGTGTCTGCCTGGGATTGTGCTCATTCTGCTTGTGCATCGCCATCTCTCTGCCTAAGCCGAAATCTGCAGACCTCAAGAGCATCTGGTACTTCTGTGGGACGTGAGCCATTGCTGTGGGGTGGGGGAGACACCCCGTGCAGGGCTGCATGGGGCTGCACGTTCCCTGGTGAGCGCAGAGCAGCGGCCGCGTGTGTGCCAAGGATGGCTGCCAGCCTCGGAGCGGGGCACATGAGTGTTTTGTGCTTGAAGGATGAGACTTCGCAGGGCTGAGTCTGGCTCTAGGGCACGACCGAATTGTGCCAAGGCATGTTGGGATGCTGGAGACCACCGTGGCTCTGGAGATGAGCTCCTGCAATCATGAGCGAGAGGTGTCACATGGAGGAGGAGTCACAAAATGTCCTTCTGTAGGTTACAAATGCTTCTTGGCATCCTGTAGCACCCAAGACTTTTCTTTTTTTTTAAACAAAAAAAGAAGACCAAGCACAGCAGGAAAGGTACTGAGGAGGCTGAGAAGATCAGCAATGCCTAAGTCCCTGCAAGAATGATTTCTTGCATAACCCCCCTGGGAAGCTGCCTGTGCTCCCACGCTACAGAGGGGGCAAGAAAGTCCTTGCAGTCCCTGCCAGTCTGATCGCTTGGCTCTGGTGACAGGTTTAACTCCAGCACACTTGGAGGTAGGAGGAGAACTTTGTGTCCTAAAGCTGCCTTCTCTGCTGGGCCAGTTCTCGTCCTCCCATTTTATGTTCTTTCTGCTTTCTATTTTTATCTGGTGCACAGGTTTGCTGAGCAAGAGTGCCCTCAGTCATTCCTAATCAGCTACCTCCCCAATCATGTCTGGATAAATAGAAGTGTAACATATGCCCCAAATGGCAGAAGAACTGAAAAACTTCGGTGACTAATCACTGCGAAAGGGTGCATCGCAGCCACCAGAGCCATTTCTGCTAAGCTCAGGCTAAAAATCCCAGGGCAGATGCTATTTATGTTGTACAGCACTTCAGAAGCAGCACTGCAAGAAAGCAGATAGTCAGAAATGAAGGTCAGTCCAGGCCTTTTAAACACTACATTACTTAAATGGCTTTTCCTGCCTCAGCTGTCTTGCTCTGAGATTAGCCCAACTCCAAATGAGGAGGGGCTTTTTTTCCCTGCCGCAGTAAATCACGCGCATATTTCTGTGCTAGTTCTGAGGCTGGAAGATAGGGAACGATCCTACACGTTTGCAAACAATTGCTCAGACTGAATGCCTGGCTTGAAGATCCCTTCTACAATAGTTAACAATTACCACATAGCCCCAAATGGCATCAAACCTTTGATCTGCTTGGTGTTTAAAAAACCCCAGCAACTCATTTTCTAAATTGCTGTCAAGTCTTTAATTTTTTTAGATGCATAAAGCCGACATGTGAACACACCCATGGCTATAGCATAACCTTAGCTTCTCTGAATTTATGAGAAGCTTGGCAAAATTTGAATGATTGAGTTACTAAAATAACTTTTGATGTAATTAACATGCATTGCCTTTCCAGGTACCGGGGAAATTGGATAATTGAAGTTCAGGTGACAGAGGTAGCATGGCTCTTTGTAAAAGCACAGAGTGTCCGCTCTACCTCTTTGAAGAGACCTCATTAAAATCAATAGAGCAGCCTACTAAACCACTGCATAGTTTATGTTTTGGGAATAGCTTCTGCTCTTCTGTTGTCATTATTTTCTGATAGACTGGCTGGAAAACTGGTCAGGTGCTGGTGACTGAGGGCTGGGTCGTGGAAGATGCTGCATTCAGGGAGCTCTGGAGATGCTGCGATGACTGACTGAAGTGTTTTCGCCTTCTGACGCTCTGCAGGGGCAAAGGGCAGACTCGGCATTTTCAAAGCAAGTGTAAATCCAGATTTAGCACCCTATGGGTTACAGACTTAATCCAGTCGAACAGAGAGCAGCATGTGGCCCATACTTCAGACCTATCAGTGGTTCTCGAGTAATAAAGCAGTGGCGCAGATTTGAATGCCTCAGAAACCATCTTTTCCTGACTATGACCCCACCCCGACAACTGCATGCTGCAGGAATGCCTGTGCCGTGGATTAAAATTGCATTTACCAACATAGAAGTTAACTCAGCACTTTTGTAGCGTTTGTAATTTGAGTGGCTTGTAAAGGCCTCTGTGTACCAAAATGAATATGTCCTTGACCTATTGCTATTTAGGTAGATTGCCAGATTATAAATTTAGTTATTTTTTCCCTTGTTGCCTTGAAGACTTGTAAAAGAGCATGGCTGCCCTACGAGCCATCTCTCGATCAGCTGAGGGAGGCAGCCCAGAGACTTTTGCTCCAGGCTCTCAGCAAACTCAAGAAAAAGTCTCTGCATTTGTTCCAAGCTTCGTAGCTTTTCTTTGGAAACAGAATTTCTAAGGGTTTTTGAGACATTTGAGACTTGCCTGGGCCCAGCTTCCATATCCTGAAAGGAACTGGGCAAGGCGGGAGGTCCCAGTGCTCCCTTTCACCAGGTATCAGAGGAGTGAGAAATATTTTTTGGGTCATAACAAAATAGGACGCCCATTTGAACACAAGGGAATCGTGCAAATGCTGGATTTCTTTTTTTTTTTGCTCATTGACCAAACTGAAAAGGAAGCTCAGGTTAGATCAATTCAAACTAGATTTTTTAAAAGTAGTTTTGCAAGGTGAGGTATTAAGCAAAATGTTTTGTTTTACCAAGAACATAAAGTCTAACTGCTCAGATACTTAAATTTGTTATTTTTTCATTATGAATTTTGAAACAAAGCCATGTATTTCATGCCTGAATTTCCAAGAATTCCACTCCCCTATTTTTTTTTAAAATTTGGAACATACCCAAGAACTTCAGTCCAAGCTAATAAAATCTGACCATCTTGAAAACTTAATTTTTTAATAAATTTTTGTTTTGCCTGTTTCTGGCTGGTTTTCCTACGTGGAGCACCCAATCTGATGCCCCCAAGTCTTGCCTCTGGCACCGTGCCTCATGTGAAAGCTCAGGGTGAACTGACATTTGTGTTGTCAAGCGTGACTTTGGCTTGAAGAGCAGCAAGTCCTTCAGGATGGTCTCCAGTGACAACTCAGGGCAGCTTCCCAAAGACTGGGAGTTTTCTGAGCAACAGAAGGACTAAAAGCCGTTGGGAGGGACAAACTTTTAGGCTCTGATCTACGCAACCATCATAGTGAAAAGTCTGTGTGTTGCCTGGCATCCAAGCTGTAGCAGGGCATTTTATTTTGCTAGCCAAGTGTGATATCCAATGCAATTTAAAATTAAAAAAGTAAAAGAGCTTAAGCCCTGGCTCAGAAAACAGTTACGAAGTTGATTTAGTTCAGCCCTAGCTAGGACAGCACTTAAATGTGTTCCCAGCCTGAAGCATGTACTTAAACTGGACATAAGCATGCCCTTGAAAAAGCTTATGTGCTTTCCACAGCTCAGTCCATTACTGTCCAAAAGCTCCCTATGGAAGCCATTGCCTCCTTGGGTAAAGTGTCTAGTGCACAGTTTCCAGAAATGTAAAGACTATAATTAAATAAAATGGCAATAATCGAATTTATCATCTCATCTAAATATTCTTTGGTGTGAAATCTCCCGTCTGTACGTGGGTGAAAGGATTTCTTTCATCTTTGCATAAAACCCAAGAAGTTAAAAAAGTGAGAAGCTATAAACATAGCCTTCAGCTGCAAATGCTGTACTGAATTGGCAATTCTTCTGCAGCTGAAGTGAAAAGATGTTGAATATTACTATATTGTAGTGTACACATTAGTAGAATATTATATAAAAACAGTGTTCACTGTTCTCTATTAAATAGAGGTATATATGCATTTAAATAGGCACATCATGACTTGGGTTTATTGCACCAGTATTTTATTTATTTATTGCAAGCTTATTTTTACTGCTGACAAATATTTTCTGTGTAGTTTGAAATTCAAAAGAAATACTCACAAACAGTCATTAATGTTTAAAGTCACAGGTTATTATTTAGTGTAGTGCTAGTTATATTATACATTATGCATTAAATACTTTTTGGTGGTACACTTATTAAATACAAATTGAGGCAAACCAATTCCTCAGTGGGAACAGACCTGCCAGATAACTATTTTCTTTTTACTTTCAATCTGACATACAAATGAAGATCTTCTGGATTTCAAAGCTGGTGCTGTGTCCCCCCCCCCCCGCCCCGCTTCTCTGTTTTCAGTGTGGATTTCCAGGGCTATGGGGACTTGTTAAGGAAAGATCAAACATTATATATATATATGTATTAATGCATGAAACAGATACATTTACCTCACAGGGGCATTGAGAATTAATTAGTCGCTGATTAGAAAGCGGTGGAAAATGAAAACCGCTATCTAAGCACTCGATACTATTTTTCCTTTGAATCCACGGCTGAAAATGAAGCCAGTCAGAGACGGTGTCGTGGGACATGTCTGCACCGCTCACCGTCTGGGCTAATCCAGGGTGCAGCCTCAGCACAGCCTGGCAGCGGCGGGTTGCCTGCATGGGCGTGCTCCGTACCGTTTATCCCATTGGATTTGTGCGGTAGCTTGCTTAGACTGCTTAGGTGTGAATATTTTTAATGACGTCAGTCCATGCCTTGAGTGTCTGGCTATGTTGCAGGTGTCCCCAGATGAGCTTGGCAGTGGAGTGGCTTCTCCACGGTAAGTCCATGGGGTCGCTTGGTTTGGCTGGGCGCAGGAAGAGCCCGGGGACCTCGCAGGGTGCTGGTGTGCCTGGATCCGGGCCACCCAGGTGCTGCGGGAAGAGGGTGAGAGCAAAGCAAACACAGGATAATGGTTCCCCTCAACAACCCCCACCCAGACCAGTGTTCGGCTCAGGGACAGTACAAGCCCGGTGTGGTGTCTGTGTGCTTGACCACCCCCAAAAGATTTGTTTTTTGTGGACAGGTTTATTCTTTCCTCGAAGCTGGGTAAACCCTCAGCACCCTCAGGTCAATGCTGTAAGGACCTTACAGGGTTTTTTTTTGGAGAAAACCCTCCTTTTCATTTGTTTTTAACCTGCCACCAACTAGTTTGATGCCACCTCATTGTTGTGCTGTGGAAGGCAGCGAAATGTCATTCCCTGCTCACCTTCTCCACATCACTGCTGAGTTTATAGACCCTTAGCACATCTCCCCACAGTCGTTTCTCTCCCAACCTGAGAAGCAAGTCAAAACCTGTTGAGCTGTTTCTTGTGTGGGTTTGTTTTCCTGAACTCTCCTCTAAAGACAAGGCCCATTGAGCCAGCACTGAGGGATGGAGGTCTTGGTAAAAGTGGAGTTAGTTACAAACTGTGAGATTTTCTGCAACACCTCTGGGAACAGGGGAGCTCTCATCACATCATCACGCTGGGAGGGGAAGGGGAGGCACCAGGAGATGGGCTTAGAACGGAGAATTTTGTAGCCAGCTCGGTGTGTTGAATTACTGCCTCTGTGTGAATTTTTGTTTCTGAATGCTGTGGCAGGTATTAGTTGATTGGGATTGTAATTAGGAGGCAGGACAACCAAGGGCTTCATGTAAGTGTCTTTTGTTATCTAAATCTTCTACATACAGTCAAAGCAAGCTCCCAAGCATTCTGCACTGTCCGTGCAGCTGACGTCTAACTCCAGTAAAACCCATTTAAACCATGGAGACTGAGTCGGGTCTCCCAGCTGTCACAGACTCTGCTACAACAAGGGAGGCGAAAAAGCCTCTCTCCCACCTCTGGGACTGAGCTCAGCGAACATGGTTTGGGTTTCCGTGTTGGTCAGAGGATGGGGGTGCAATGGGTGGGGGTCATGGTGTCCAGTGCAGAGCCCGCACTTGCAAGCAGCATGTCTCAGACCACCTCCTCTGCAGAGCACAGAATACCTCAAAAGCTGAAAAAAAATCAAATAAATGAAGCAAAACACTTAAGAAAAAAAACCCAGATTGTGATGGTTTTGTGGGATTAGAAACGCACTTTTTAGGAAGCCTTAAACGGTTTAATTCTCTGTCAGTGCTGTTAGACATTGTACTTGGGCGTGAGCCGAAAGCGGGGCTTTGAGGAACGTGGCACACGGGGATGCCTTGTGGTCCTCTCCTGCCCATAAGACTTCAGCCGAAACGCAGGGATGCTGCACCACCCATCAGCCCCTCGGACCAGCTGTAGCTGAGCACAGTTTTTGGCCCTTGCAGAAGCAGCTGTGCACTGCAGCAGTGGCCAGCCCTGGCCACAGCCTGGTTTCTTCTTGCCTGTGTGCTGAAAACACAATGCACTGAAAAGAAAGTTTACAGAGCCGTGTTGAGACGTGCTCTGAACTCCACCCGAGTTCCTTGACATGACATTTTCTCTTCCTTTGGGGACATATAAAAGCATCCATCCGCTCCTGCTGCATGGGCTGAGGATTGCTGTGGGAGATGGTGTACATATGTGTGGGGCTCCAGGCGCAGGCTGTCAGGGTGCTCACATGCTGTCGTTTGCATGGGGCTCTGGAAATTTGAGCTAGCACCCTTTGGGTACACATCTTGCAAGCACACAGGCAGTATCTCCCAATATTGGTCTTTCTCTTCGGCAATAGACGGATTGAGCAGTGACTAATCATTTTTTTTCTTGAAAGCAAACTGAGCCCCAGCACCTGAATCCCTCATTAAACAAGCAGAATTACTGCTTTCTACTTTCCTATAGATTTTGCCTTAGCCTCTTATCCACTGCACTTTCCACCCTGTCAGCTCCCCGTCTGGGCAGCAAGTAGCAGCAGATGCTGTGATTTACTGGGCACGGTGCCTGCTGCTGGCCAGGCCAGCACACGTGTGCCGCTTGCACCAACCACTGCCCTGAACAAGAAGTATGTGGCTGAATTGTACTAACCTTTTTCTCACCATAAAGGCATACCTTCAGGTCTTAGGCTCATTTTATCCAGATCTTTTACGGACTTATCTTTGGGTGCATGTCATTAAAAAGCCACAAGAGAGGACAGGCAAGTAAGCGGATAGGCAGCAGCAGAGACCAACAGGGTGATGGCTGAGACAACCAAGATGAAAATAGGAAAAATTACCCCAGAAAGGGTCATAAATCCATTAAAATTACTTCTGATGATTGTATGAAAACAGGGGGGGAAAGGCACTATAATGTTTTTACCTGCCACCTCAGCGCCCCATCAAGAGGAAAGGGGCTGGACAGTGAACAGCTTCTGCCAGAAAGTGGGATGAGGTGCTGAGAGGGACCCCAGGAGAGGTGGGTTTGCTGGGATGCCTCCCAATTAAAACATTGCCGTCGATCACTCCAGCATCGGTGGGAGCGGCGGCAGCAGCACACCTGGCTGCCCGCGGTGGGCCGGGCGGTGGGCCAGCGAAGGCAGCGCGGGCTGGTGCCAGCTTCTCCTCAGCAGGGTATGGATGGGGTGGTGGCTCCTCCCTGCTGCCTGGCAGCTGCCTGCTCTGCCTACCGCCCCTTTCAATCCAGCCAGGGAGAGCCGAAATCCGGTCTCTGGCTGTCCATCGGGAAGAAACCATGAGAAAACGGCAATGTCACGAGTCAGAAAAGAGCCTGTTTACATCTTTGGTAGAGTGGATGAAAGCATCCAATTGTCCCTGTTTATTTTAGCAAACATTTTATGGATCATCAGGAATTTTCATTATAGGGTTATTTTTAATTTTTCTTCTCGTCCTTCTGAGTCAAGGGAGAGTGCGAATCCAAGGAGACTCTTCCGAGACCTGGTGCGGAGTGCCTGACAGGGTAATTAATCCACGTTCTCTAAGAAACTCTCCTTCAAGGCTCACAACCACAAAGAAAAAAAAACAACCCTGAAGTACCTCTGGCTGCAGGGTGTCCATGTCTTGCCGTCTGACATTTGATGCAAAGGGGATTCATTCTCCCACATCCAAGCTGAAATTCCCCAGGTGCTAATCAGCAATTTCACATTTTCAGCTTGAAACAATTTGTGTGAAAGCCATTAGATGTTAGGAAGCAGGCCGTATGAGGGATGCTCTCACTCAGTCTTTCCGAAGAGGAAGTAATTTTTTATTTGCATTCCTAGGCTGGTGACATTTTAGATGTTTACCCCCAAATTTTAAGCTGTAGAAGGAACTGGACCACCCGATGCTTCAGCATTGTTAGAAACAAAATCTGACTGTTGAGTATTTGTGTGTTGTCTTAAACCTGAGCTTCCTTGCTGAGATATCTTCTTTAGTGGAAATTAAATAACATACAGTTGCCCTGTCTACAAGGCTCATTACTGTCTGTCAGTTCTGACCATTATATCCACTTAAAATACCACAGGGAGAGCTTATTGGGATTCTTCTGATATACTATTCCTCCAAAAGTCAATCAAAAACCAATCTAGTGCACTTAGGGCTTTTACTGCTTTGCTGAAGACAATCTCCCAGTATCGGCTAATCTGCACAGTCTGCTCCAATAGCACAATGATTTTTGAGGGCATGTGAGAAGAGATTACCTACCTGTTTGTAAATGAGAATAATGGCTCACTTTCAGTGGGTTGTGGGTGTACGATCAGAGGTGACAAATGCAATTACTCCTCCTTCTCCAACTGGAGGGGGAAAAAACCCAAGCGCAGCGTGCTTGTTTGGACTGTGTCATAAAATCAGCGGAGGATTGCTTGGTGGGAGGAAATCATCAGTGGGATCATTGGTCGGGGAGGTGAACGGCAGGCAATGGAGCTGAGTTATTTCCCCAAGGTGCTGGTATGCGAAGCAGACTCCAGCAGCGTGGGAGGGGAAAGGTTTGTTTTCATAGCAGCTAATAGTCCCAAAGGGTCCCGAGGCCCTGTGCATCGCTTTGCTCTGCGGTACAGGCAGGGCAATGGGGAAACAGAGGCACAGCTGTGCTGCAGGGTTTATGGAGAGTTACAGCCTGCCAGAGCAGGGGGGGGGCAGGGACAAGCTCCCCAAGCAGACTGCGCGCAATGCTTTCTGCAGATGGAGGGATGGATGGACGGCACTGCCCAGTTAGAGTGCCAGAAGCATTAAGAAAATATTGCGTCCCTAACGAGGGTCTGTGTACTCCTAGAACACTTCTCAGGTATGAGGCAGCATCCGCCCCATCATGAAGATTGGGAAACTGAGGCACAAAACACTTCAGCAATTCGCACATATAGTTTACAGTAAACCAAGGAACAGAGCAGAGGTATCTTTGCTTCCTGTCCTGCTTTAATGAAAAAGGTATCTCTTTTCTCCCTCAATTTAAAAGTAAGTTTCATTTTTACATTTTCCAAGACATGCAGTGTCTCTGAGGGTTGTTATACTGGAAGTTAGTGTCAGTCTGGCTTCCAGATGGCACAGAAAGCCTCCACGTATCCTCCCACCATCCATAACCTGGGTACTCACTGCGCTGCTGGTGCTCTCACCCACCCTGCTGGGCTCACTGCCTTGGAGGAGAAGGCAGCCCATGCTCTGTGCCCTTTCCCTTCTTGCCCTCTCATAAAACCAGGGCCTTCCTGTGCCAAAAATCCCAACTCAAGTGTCAATTTATGTATATGCATAATTGAGGTACTCTCTGCACAGTTGTACTGTGCTTGTGAACAGAGTGGCAGATTGCCCGAGCACAGCTCATACTGAGGCAGAGAAGTGCGGTTGTGGAACTTAGGACAACCTAAGCATAGGTCCTGTGTTGGTATAGCCAAGTTGTCCCTTGCTCATTAGAAAAGACCAGTGGCCTTCACAACCTCCTTGGGGCTCCTGGGGGTTCAGGTATGCTCCTCCCTGCTGTACTCCATGCCAGGCAGTTTTCCCGATCAGGCTGGACAAGGCAAGTCACTTCTTCCTTTCCTGAACCCTGTTATGACAATTTTCATGCCACGTTCCGCATTTACTCTTGCAGCATATTGCGTTCTTTTTGAATGACCTAAGAGTTGTGTGTTGGGGAGCTAGACACTTGCTGTGATGTTCCAAGACCCCATTTTTAATATCCAGGGCTTAATCTCCCAGTTTCTGTTTGTCTTTCCCTTAGGTAAGTCTGGAATCACCCTCTGTTAACTCAAGCTGGAATTTCCTTGCCTAAGGGGTTTATCTAGGGGAGAGGAAGGCACAGAACAAATGTGATGTCATCTGAAGCTAAAATGCTCCAGACTTGCCTGTGCCCCCCTTCAGAGCCCTTCCTTCATTGCTTGCAGGGATGGGGTGCATGAGACTGCATGATACTCTGGGACCAGAGAAGGATGGACTCACCTTAACTGCTCCTTTCTCTGCCCAGAGGTTTGTTGAGTAATATTTCTTTTTTATGCTTTAACTATCAGTCTGAACATTATGCTGTTTCTCTAATTCCATTCTGGACATACTCCTGTAAAACCTTGTGCATCATATTACAAAGATATTAAATGCACAGTCTTTTGTAATATTTACATGTAATACTATTCTGGAAGCACAAGAAAGAGGTCATTGTACCACAGATGGTTAAATGAGGAATGTGGTTCCTAATTTGAATAACATCTTTCAGCCCTTGTAGAAATTTGCACTTACAGGCATGTGCTCTGGGATGCACCATCGCAGCAGTCCTGACAGCAGTTGCAGGTGAACAGATGCAGCCCACTTTGCACTTGCAGTTCATCGCTGGGGCTCTGTTGCCTTCCGTGGAGAAAACAGAGCAACGGTGGTTCCTCCCTTCCTCCCCAGCCTGGAGAAAAGAGTCTGTTTCTGAAGCTAGCAGAGGGGGAGACATAATCACTCCTATCCTGCTGATTACTCTAAAGCAGAGGCTGACTTTCTAAGCTTGCGATTTTGCATGTCCCCGCACAGACACAGCATCTGACAGCATGGCAGAGCTTGATGTGTTTATCCTCAGCTCCCAGGGACGCAGAGTAGTGTGTTCCCCTCTTCTCCCTCTGCTTTATGGATGAGGAGTGGAGCAGAGATGCTAAAGCACAGCCTGACTGTCTTGCCCACAGCCGTCAAAGAAATCCACAGTAGAGAAAGTACCCTGTCACCAAGTATTTCTCCTCCATGCAGAGGAGCTCAGTGGCATTGGCCAGCAGGGCCACTGCAAGCCCCAGGGAGGCCCTGGCTGGGTCTGTGGGAGCATCTCCCTGCCTGGGCAGCCCCATGCTCCAGAGGCAGGGAGATCCCCTGGCCCCAGCCTGTTCCACAGCCACACTCACAGGTCACCTGCCTGGTGTTCATGTCCCCATCGCTCCCATCCTGGTCCCTCCATCTGGGATAGATAATGACCTCGCTATCTACTTTCTGCCATTTTAAGCACATGCTGCAGAGGAAAGCAATCCCACCGCTCTGTGCACCATGTAGCAAAGTCCAGATGCTGTAAATGCTTAACTAGGCTTAACTGGGTGGTTACATGTTGGATTTGAACTGCTAAAGCCTGCATTTGCAGTTGAAAACTCAAATAGTGTAAAAATTGTAAAGTGACTCATAAAATGACTAACATGACATCTATATAGACTTCAGGAGACATTTTCTACCCTTTTCATACCCAATCACAGATTAATTCATCAGTTTGATAAAATAAAAAGTAATTAATATATTTCTGCCATGTATCTCCTTGCAGTCAGAATGATAAAATATTCACAAGAGAGGTGGCTTGGAAACATGAATTTGATGAAGATGATTTAAAAAGAAAGAAACTTTAATTAAAGTCTAGAAAGGTCATTGAGTCCTGCCATCAGATAATGGTGAAATTATAAAACAGATGGCAAATGTCCCCAAGAAGAAGAGAAGCAGTGGTCTGGAAAAAAAGAAAGAGATACTGTTAACAAAGTAAAACTCCACTTAGCAGAGGCATTGCTCTAACAGCCTGGAGAGCAGGGAGAAGTGGTCAGACAATTTGGACTTGCAGAACTGGACTTTTTGACTGCTATTTAAAAGAGCATTTTATTTAGGTTTGTCTCAGCCATTTCACTGATTTCTTTTTTCAGGTGCATTGTGGTAGAGGAACAACCTCTGGTGCATCCAGAGATAGTAAACCTCAGTTGATCTGAAGCCTCATTTTTGAGGCAGGCTAAAGGTGAACACCAGCTGATACTGCTATTCCTGGATAACTGTTCAGAGATGAAACTTGGAGTCAAAACGTCCTGTTGGCAATAGACATCTGTGTGTCTTAATCCCACTGGTTGAATGACCTGTGTGTGCTTGGGAAGGACTGTGGACTGGATTGTGATATGGTCATCCCAAGGTTAGACCCCCATCGTATTAGAACCTGTAAACATACATAGAGCATTTCCGCGCTCTTGCTATGACCATTTAATCCGTCCACAGCTGGAAAGGCAAACAGTAAAGATGCAGTGGCAGAAGTTTTAAATCACAGGAGGGGGTTTGTTACATGGCTCACAGCTTCACGGGAACTCATCACTAGGTGTTTCCAAAAGGGATGGAGAAACACTTGCAAGAGAGTCCATTGGAGTTTATTAACATCAAAGATGCTGGGTTTGGCTCAGGAAGTTTTCAAATTGCAAATCTTAGGAGCTAGGAGAGCTTTCTGAGAAGGCTTTCTCTCCGGATTAAGAGCACCCCTGAGGAGGAGGACTTGAGGGTGTTGGTGGACGAGAAGCTCAATATGACCAGGCAATGTGTGCTTGCAGTCCAGAAAGCCAACCACATCCTGGGCTGCATCAAAAGAAGCATGACCAGCAGGTTGAGGGAGGGGATTCTCCCCCTCTACTCTGCTCTCATGAGACCCCACCTGCAGTACTGCATCCAGCTCTGGAGTGCCCAACATAAAAAGGACATGGACCTGTTGGATTGAGTCCATAGGAGGGCTACAAAGATTGTCAAAGGGCTGGAGCACCTCTCCCATGAGGACAGGCTGAGAGAGTTGGGGTTGTTCAGCCTGGAGAAGTGAAGGCTCTGGGGAGACCTTACAGCAGCCTTCCAGTACCTAAAGGGGCCTACAAGGAAGCTGGAGAGGGACTTTTTACAAGGGCATGGAGTGATAGGGGTAATGGCTTAAACTAAAAGAGGGTAGATTTAGGTTAGATACAAGGAAGAAATTCTTCCCTGTGAGGGTGGTGAGGCACTGGAACAGCTTGCCCAGAGAAACTGTGGATGCCCCATCCCTGGAAGTGTTCAAGGCCAGGCTGGATGGGGCTTTGGGCAACATGGTCTAGTGGAGGGTGTCCCTGCCCGTGGCAGGGGGGTTGGAACTAGATGGTCTTGAAGGTGCCTTCCAACCCAAACCATTCTATGATTCTACTGTTCTAGGTATCACTATACACTTGCCCCATCCTTCTACTCTCCCGTAGGTGTCTGCTGTTGGAGGACTGATGCTTGACACAGGGCATCAGGTGGGATAGATCCATGGTCTAACCCAGTATGGTTACAATCTTATTGTTACGCTTGCAGCTAGGTTAAAGCAACCCATGTCCCCACTTCTGTGATTCCCCTCTGACCCCGAGGCCTTAATGGTGGCCACAAATCACAGGAGTGAAGGCTCTCAGCCCTTGGCAGGGTCACCTCAGCCTGACAGTCCTGTTCAGCATGGGCTGTTACATGCTGCTTCCCCAGAAATCCCGCTGCTGCTCACAGAGTGTTGTTCAGATCTCAGTGTTAGGGAAGGCCACGCTCCGAATTGCTCATGCAACCCTAATTCACCATGATCTCATCTTCACTTACCCTGTCACAGTCAATTTTTTCCACCAAAGCCTGTCTCAGTTAGTGCAGTGAAGGGATGGGCTCACTTACTGACCAGCTATTGGAGACACTTTGCTCCTTATTGTTCCATGCACACCCCCAGGCGTGAGCTATTGGGCTCGCTCTAAGCCCTCTTGGGTTTTTCTTCTGCCCATTGCTGCCAGGGGAGTGCAGGGAGGGCTGAAGAGATATTAAGAGCAAAGGTTCACAAGGAGGCTGAGTACCTGCCTGCAGTGTACCTGATCTGTCGGAGCACCTCATGTCCTGTGGCACCCACATGTCCTGTGGCACCCAGGAGGGTTCAGCCCTCATCACCAGCAGATGTCTGGGGACTGAGCCATGCTGAGCACATCGTAAGTGGTGGGAGAGGGAAGCAGAGGGATCACGCTGTGATTCCCAGCTGAAAAAAAATGGATTTCTCTTCCCTTCCCATCTTTTATGCACCTTTCTAATCCTGCAGACAGAGAAGGCAGTAAATGTTCTCCTTTGCTGCCCGGCATTGACTCACACCTCAAGCGCGTTCATTCTGGTGAGGCAGTGCCATTGTGGAAGAAATATCAAGTAGCTACGTAATGAATCATGCCAACAAAATACATATGTACCAAATGACTTCCCAGGTCCTCATGCTTCACAAACCAAACAGTGAGGCACTTTGCGAAGGAATCTCATTGATTTCAGCAGAGGACAGGTTTCTCTTATAATCTGAGTCAGCCTTGATGTGGCTATCAAATAGCATCCTTGGCATCTATCTCAGGCTTTCAGCAGCGATACGTGCAATTTGAAGTGATGGTCTCGGACATTTCGATCACAAACCCTTGTCCCACATTGTAGATAAAAGCAGGTGAAGACAGGTAAAACTAAGCTGTGACATATGTTAGCTGACAGGGTGGGCTGAGGGAGATAAACCAGATTTGCCCCCAGTTACCCACCACCACTCCTCTGCCTGCTGTGACCCCTCCTGGAGCTGGGCTGGCTCAACAGGGTGTTAGTCCCTGAGCAACCATACTTCTCAGGGATTTCTTTAATACTTAAAGGCATTAACAAAGATAACCAGCAATTTTCAAGGCTATCATGGACCATAAACTGGCAGATGAGTCCTACAGCTCATGCAGGAGTCCTGCTAACTGGCTGGGTGGACAGCAGGAGTGGGTATGTGTACCTCCACCAGTGCAGTGAAATTGGTCTGCGAACCCTAGCTGGGGTCTCACTCATAATATGGTCTTCAAATGTCACCAGTCAAGCTCTGCATCCTCTGACCCAGCACCCACTCTCCTTTTCAGTCAAATCTATGCTTCGACCAAACCAATTTTAATGTGCGGTGTTTTATTTGTATAGCTAGTGCATGAAAGAGCAAAGGTGGGCTCATAGGGCTGCTCTTTTCCCTAACATCTTCAGCAACCCTTTGGCTAGTTGAGATATTAAAGACGGATGACAGCATAGACCAAACTATCTTGGTTATCTTTTGGGCACACATTGGATGAACTGAGGCAGACAGAAAACAGATCTGCATGCCTCTTTCTTTTTTCTTTTTGAAGGAAAATCCTGCACCCAGGGAACAGGGATCTAACACACCAGAGTTTGACAGTTGGGTTGTTTTTTTTTTTCCCTATAGCAATTAGTTGAGTTTCTTTTGGTTTGTCTTTTATCTGTTATAGCATGCCTACTCTGTTTTCCAGAAAGTTTCTTTGATTTACAGTGCATTATGGATTCTAAAGGAAATAACTCCCCTTCCTTTTCCCTATTTAAATTGGTTAATGTGTTTAAACATTTTCTCCTCCTGCCAAGGGCAGTATAAAAGAAGAACTTCTGCAGTGGCGTCCTCGGGGCGACTCACTGCTTTCATGTACATACCCAAGTTTACAGTTTCCCTCCATCACTTATAACATTCCATCATCAGAAATGGGGGATTTAGGTATACTTCTTTGTGAAAAGCAAATTTGAAGGCTGTTGCTCAAGGGATCTTTTTGTCATTTTTAACCCATGGCTAATGCTCTTAAAACAGAAAAAACCCAAACCAAACCAAAACTTACTGTTATATTATTGAAATCTAAAATCAAATCATAGACTCATAGACTCATAGAACACCAGGTTGGAAGGGACCTCACGGATCATCTGGTCAAACGCTTATTTCAGAATTAAAGCTAAGGAGGATGTGCCAGAAGTGTTGAAATTTTGAGGAAGAAAAGTGGAAAATGAGCATATTTTTGCAAATTGACCCCCTTCATCTGATGAGAGGGGGGATGGAAACATTATAATTTGAATATTGTGGAACACTCCAAGTGGAATTTAACTTTTTAAAAATTTAAAACAATGGTTTCACTGTAAATGAACGACCGATGCTGTTTATGATAGATACCCAAAGAAAATATAGGGGGACACCCTCCTGCAGGCATTCACACCTGCAGCAGTTTCTCAGTGGTGGTCAAGTGATTCATCTCCAGCAGAGCAGGAGAACGTTACAGTATTTCTCCCAGATAGGAGTGTGAGTCAGTCCCCCGAAAGACCATTTGCATCCTAAAGTGACTGATTTCAGTGGGTCCGGTCTCAATCAAGAGGCATTTGTGAGCACCCTGCATTAACATATGTGCATGCCTGGAGACAGAGTTGAGCTGGTTAATCTGCATGTCCATGTGGCAAAGTATGCAGAAAGACCTCACGCTGAGGGCTGCATAGCACCTGCCCAGGTAGAAAAGATCAGCTTATGCTTTAGTAGTTGAATGATTTGCTAATGGCTTTCAAGCACAGGAGATGCCTGCACCTGGCCACCCAACTGCATATTTGCATTTCCAAAGAGAGGAGAGCTCTCCCTAGCCCGGAGGGAAACAGTGGTGAAATTGCCTCCTGTTGGAGGGGGGGCGATGCATCCTTGATGCAATGACTAAAGGGAGCTTTAAATTTAAGGAGGAGAAGCAACAGGTTGCACCCACTCTGGTTTTTTTTCCCTCCCCCCCGAATACAAACTGAGAATGCGGAAAGCGCATCCTACGAGTAAGCCCCCGGTGAGGTAAGTGTCTCCAAACTATTGACTCATCACGGTGGAGGAAGATTCCTGTTGGTTTTGACTTTGCCGCGACTGTTTGAAATGCCCTTTTCTTTCCTGTCTCCAATGGATGTCTTTATGAACCTTTGAAATGTTACGGTCCACTTTGGATTTTTGGGGGGTTTTTTTGTTTGGTTTTTTTTTTTTTTTTTATTAGGCTTTAGCTTAACCAGACTTGTGTTAACTGTGTTTTCAAAGTGATGGTCTAAAATCAAGGTATTCATTTCTATGGTGTGGTGAACTCTTACACTGTGCACAAATCCAGTCTGGCAGCGCTCTGAACCCAGCGTATTTGCAGAAACATGCAGGTGAACTTTTAGGCAGCAGCAGCAGAGCATATTTGAATCCTAAGAGGTTTGAGTAAATGTGTAACAGGGGTACAAATACATACCTACAAACCGAGAAGAGTGGATGAAACGTAACCATTGTCACACACACACATTGAGTATGCCAAATAAATACACTTATGTCCACAACCAGTATCATATATTGCCAAAAGAAGCAATGCATTTATATCTGAATATATGTGATGTATAGCTATGTTGTTACAACGTACTTGCCACCAGCTGGATGTGATAGATAGCCATACAAGTACAGCTTGTTTATTAACTCATACTTATGGTATAAGGCCGTATAAACAGAATGTATTCATAGCCACATAAAATCTCTCCTACTTATCAGCTCATCATCTCACTTCCTATCTCAGCAGAAAATGTCTTCTCTCTTACTGAATCTTCTTGGCTCATGCTTCTTATTTAGATGAATGATTCTGCCCTTTAGCTTCCCAGATGCAACGTGGGGATAGAGCTTGTAGGAAGATGCTTGGCATAAACCAGATCACAGAATACAAGGCCAGGAGGGTCTTTGTGAGGTTTTGTTCTTGATTCCCTGGCTATGAGCAAGGACTGACACCACCTGTGTCATACTTGTGGAAATTTCATGACTACCCTGACAACTATCCCACAAAAGAAGGGAGGCAGAGCAGAGCCACCCCAGAGCCATCCCAGCACCCCCAGAGAGGGAGCAGGGCAGGTTGGAGGGGTGGGTAACCCCCAGCCCAGGGCATCAGGCACCTCTGTGCCTGCAACTGCAAGACAGCAGTGCTAAAGGGTGGCTAGCAGTCCATTTTTGCTCTTTATTTTGATCTCTTCTTGCTTCTGGTAGTGCCTAGGGTGCCTAAAGGACAGCTTGTCTACACCTGTAGATAGAGATGTACAGAAGTGGGTTGGTTTTTTTTAATTGCAATAGCAAGTCAAGAAAGTGTTAACTCTGAAGGCTATGTGACAGTAGAACATTTGATGTAGCTCACACTAACCTTTTAATACCGGTTTCTGTTTTGAAGCCTTTTCTGAAGTTGGGTTGAGGCTAACAAACACCTCTGTTTTGTAGTGGGGAAACTGAGGCACAGGAACTTGCTAAGGTCTTGGACCAGGTGCAATAACAGAATTAGAATTAAGGTTCCTGAGTCACTATACTACCGAATAAACAGCATACAAAATAGCTGATTGGGATGAAAGATGCTCGTCTACTTTATTGATTTACACAATAATCTGTGACCCTGATGCTGTAGTACAGATGATGCTATTACTACCTCATAGTAAGGAGATATTACAAAGGCTTTGTCAGGCTCATTTTGGCCTGATCCCTTACTCAGGAGCATCCAAGCCAGAAGTAATTCATAACTTGTTCTTCCTAGGCAAATTACTATTAAAATCTTTTCATCTTGTTATTTCCTGTGAGGAGTTGTGGATATGCAGTATATTTCTTAGAAAAGCTGTTCTGAAGCATTTTCAGAGAATGTAATCCCTTCCACCCCATATTTAACCTGCTTTCCTAAAAGAATGAGGCAGATACAATTGCAGGGAGCTATCTACCTGCAGTCTCTCCATCTTCTTGACCTTTAACAAGGGGAAGCCCTTCAGTTGATTCCAACTACAGCTGACAGAGGGACAGAGATCTCAAAGACACTCTGTTCTTGGGGTTTTGTGAAACTGGCAGCAGCGGGAAGCCTGGGGGGGGGCACCACCGGAGACTCCACTACGACCTTCACAGGTGTGGGCAGAGCTGGGGGACACATAGGGGAGCACCTGAAATATGGTGGGTGTGGACTGTTGCAAAGGGATAACCCAAAATCCAGGGCGCACAAGAAAACTAACCAGCAGTAGTTCTGCCTTCTTGGACTGCTTTGTTCCCTCTCTTAAACTCTCCTGTGGAGTCTCTCTGGGAATCATGAAATCCAATCTTCTGAGGAAGGGGTAGGGAATGCCAAACAAACCAGAAACCCGCTCTAAGTTGTGACTTTGCAGTGCCACGTGGGAGGGATGGGGACGTGGATCAAAAACTGCATGCTCTGAAGACTCAGGATTTTTCTTCCCAGTGATGTCATGTCTCTTCCATGATGCAAATCCACAGAACTTTGCTGGCTTCAACAGACCCATGCCACCTTCCTCTGGGTGAGGACCTGGCCTTGCATCTTCAGCCCAGCAGGCTCGTGTGATACTGGCTGTTAATTCTCTTCCTGGTCCAGGACTGATTGCAGGCCCTGGGAAGGGGCCACCTGGAGGAGTGAGATACATGACACACACTCCAACTACATGGAGCCATGGTCCCAAACGAGACGCTCTGGTGTGCAAATGTCTATCTTGTCCCACCTTACGTTCAGCACCACGCTTTCCTGTGAGACACTGAAGCGTAGCTAATAACCCTTGGCACATGCAGGTTATGCGCTCCTGGATGGGGGTGGACAACTGCTTCTGGGTCGCACAGAGTTTTGGTTTTGTTTCGGAAACAGGAGGAGCAGCAGGGAAAGTCTCATGGTCAGCCTCGCGGTCCTGGGCTGTTCCCTGAGCAGTGTGAGAAGGCAGCTGTCTTTTACTAAAGCAAGTCTGCAAAGAGCGCAGCGTGGCTGAGATGACCTGGGCTGGTAAGGAAATGTGGGGGAGCTTACAGCTCATGTCGTGGTCACCACAGCACGTGTGCGGTGCGTTACTCAGAGTCTAACGCTTCTGGAGGGAGAAGCCCGTCTCCCTGCTGAGCAAAGCTGCAGCGCTCAATGACTGGTAAAGCAGCGAGGTGCTGCTTGAATTACACCCACTCAGCCTCCCAGTTTGGCCCTCTTTTCTTTTGTCTTCCCCCCCCCCCCCCCCCCCCCCCCCCGCCCCAGTGCATTTCCATGACATGAATGCCCCGTAAGTGACACTCAGCTTCTATCAACTCTGTTTTAATATGGACTTTTCTGAAGGGGGGGGGGGGGGGAAGCTTCTTCCAAGGTCATTAGCTGACAATTGCAGCCTGTTTGAAAATGACTTGCACTCTCTGCTAATTGGTCTACCAGACCTGTTCATTTGTTAATTTGATGTCATTAGGTAACTGGCACATCTCTGCTGCAGACAGAATAAGGCAAGCACTGAGGATGCTGTTTTGGTTTTTTTCTTTGGATGCTTTGAGAGGACCTGATGCAGAGCAAGGCTGCCCTGTGCCTGCCGGGGGGACCATCCTCAGGGGCGGCAGGACGCTGCTCAGACACCCTGGGCTGGGTGTCACCCCTGCTGGGTGGGATAAAACCTGGGCTCTGGGGTGAAGGGGGTAGGCTGAATGAATAAATTGCTTTAGGTTGAGTGAATAGCTCAACCTTAAAGCAATTACTGCAATTACTTAGGTTGGCCCCAAATTGACTGGTTTTGGATTTGCAAAGTGAAAGAAAAAAAGATGTTTCAGTGTTAAATGGATGCTTTATTTGAAGCGGGGGGGGGGAAGAGCAGCATTATTTATGAGTCCTGTAAAATAAGGGTGAAAGGTTGGACCCAAAGAGCAGGAACCAATACCTGCCATGAGCCTGGCATTTTGCCACTGGCTCCTTGGTTCTGGGGCCATAACCTGGGCGAGGACTTGGGCCTCAGTCATCGACCCTCCATGAGGGTCATGCCTTGGGCACGGGTGGCCATCCATCTCCCCTGCTGTTAGTGTGAAGCAGGAACGGGCAGAGGGGAGAAGAGGTGGGTTGGCTCTGCTCTCAGTCTGCTGAGGTCAGCTCCAGGAGGGAAACGCAGATCCCAGTATGTGGGGATACCCCGCTGTGCCCACCCCTGGATATGCCCTGTACTTGGATGGTTAGGCTATTTTTGGAGGAAAAAGACCTTGAATTCAACAGGGATGGGATTTAAACAGAGATTAGTGCCTGAGATGCTGCAACAGCAGAGACATCAGCTGTGTCTCTCAATCTGTGATAGTTGCCAAATGCCCTGAAACTATTTATACATTTAAGAGTACTCAGTGAGTGCAACCCAAACTGTTTCAGGTTGGCTGAAACAGGATCTTTTAGCAGCTTCACTGTATGCTTTTTTTAAAAAAAAAATTGCTCTTCCCCGTATCAGGGCTGCTCCTCCAGCCTGTTGCACTGCTGTGCCAAGCAGAAATGCAGCCCATCTGCAAACTGGTGTTACTGGCTGATGATATCTCTGTCTTAAGGACCTGCTTATTTGGCAAACAGCAGCCATATAATTTTTTGATGTGGAGAAGGAAAATTAATTAGCTCAGTTGGGCTGCTGGGTCCTGCCAGGAAATGGCTCAGCTTCAGCTCCCATGGGTATGGGGAACTTGTGTCACGGTCAGAGCCAGGGGTTAACCTGGGCTTTGTCCCCCACTGTCCAGCAGCTCTGCCTCACTCTGCCACTGTCCCCTTACTTCTGTGCCCAACAAACAGCCCTAGGACCAAGTATAGCGTTGATCATCCCATGGGGCTGCTCACCAGCCCCCTTGTATCCTTCACTTTCATCCTTCATCCTCGACCTTCCCTTGTATCCTTTATCCTAAAGAAACCAGGAACATCTCAGACTCAAAACTTATTGCCTTAAAAGAACCTGCTATTTTCCAAAGAGTGTGTTTGAACCCTGCAGTTTACTGCCACACGCGCATGAATTGTTGCTGCCCCTGCCCCATTGCAACAGCAGCAGAGTATGAGGTGAAGGGTTGCATCCAGGTGCAGGAGCACAAACCTCTCCTCCTTCATCGCTGTGAAGGACCTTACTGATGGCAGCATGAGCTAAAAAGGGTGCCATGTCAGCAAAAGTAATGGTAACAACTGAAAAATCCAACTTTAGAGCAGTTTTGCTGCATTTAAATTAGGTAGAAAAATTATTGAAGTTGTTACAGGTCGTTCTCAGTTCCTGAACCGAAGAAAACACTATTTTTGTGTGTGACCTAGGTGTTGGGCATAGTGATTGAAGCAGATCCCGGGAGCACCGTGCCAGGGTGGGAAGTCAAGGGGACACTCAAACCTACTTCAGACCTGCCCTTGTGTCAGGGCTAAGCCTGAGTTCATGTTCAGAAAGCTGGGAGTGGGGAACCAGTCGAGCACACCTGGGGAGGACCTGGCTTTGAGTGGGAAACCTGTGTTTCGGTGATGTTGAAGGAAAACAAGCAAAAGCCCACGCAATTCTCCCCAGACTGGGGCTTTTGCCAGCCCAGCTATGTTAGTCACAAATCGCACCTCATCGTGCCCGACAATCACAGCTAGGCTGGAAAAAGCTTGTCATCTTGACCCAGCGTCAGGAGCTGGAGGATTTAGCGGGCGCTTCCTTGCTGTATTTTGAGAATGTCTTAAGAAAACACTTTCCTTCCGTGGGTGATTTCACAAGTTGGGAGAAAAGCAGCTGTTGGTGGTTCACAGCTCAGATTTCCCTGAGAAGTGTAAAGTCTCAGCTGGACACCACGGTGATAGATTTTATAGATTTTTCCCCCCACCCTCCACATCCACCAGGCAGCTAAACTCAACAGTAAGCTACAGTGCGTTTCTCTGTGTTTAACTTCTCCTTGAGATAATCCATTTGCCTCTGTTCTTTGAAAACTTACTGAATAAGCCACTTGTTTCACACTGGTGGGGAAATAACACTTTGGGGGCCCCTTTTGTGCCTGTCTTATGTATAACAGAAGCGTGGAGTTTTATAAAGTCTAATAAATACCCAGCTCTACCAGATGTTAGCTTTCCTTCTTTTTTTTCCCTTTTTTTTTCTTTTTCCTACTAGAAAGGAGGTCAGAATTTGAGTTCCAGACTTTAGTTGACTGCAAATAAAATGGGACTGTTTCTAAGAGACATGTTGTGACAGTGTAAATTATCACATTTTAGATGGTGTTAAATATAGAAATGCCACTTAAGAGGGGATGCATTTTGTTCGGCGTCTGATATTTGTCTCGTCAAGACATCCTCGTGAGATGGTGTCTGTTTATTATCTTCCCACCTTTTTACTCTAGAATTCTGCTCCGTCTGCTGACAATGGTTAATGAAGAAGTTACGACCTTTTCTGTGTTTCATGGTGCTCGAGAGCCGGGGGAGGCGGGTCGTTGCAGAGCCCATGGGGGCTGACTCCAAATTAGCCTGTGGTGGAGAAATTCCCACTTGCAAGATCTGCCCCCTCCTCCCTGGGAGAAACCCCTGAGTTAAATGCAGGGAGCAGAGGCAGGTGAAAGATGCCAAAAGGCCGTGCTAACACACAGGGCTGGGGGGCCGGAGGGTCCGCAGGAGGCAGGTGGAGAGGTTGGACCCAGCAAGAAGATGTGATACAGCCCAAGTCAGGAAAACCAGGCTGAGGAAGAAAACACTTTTCCTTAGGCTGGAACGGACAAAGTTCACTGAAGTGAATGGTTTTGAAGTTTTTCTGGCTAAACTTAGCTCTCTGATGGCTCTATTGCTTTCTCCCATTGGAAAAGCATGTGTTTGGTCTCATTTATAAAATTAAAAAGTGCCATTTTCTTTATGGTGTATACTCTCTGCTGCTTCTCAAGAGTGGTAATTGCATGGAAACTTGCATGGTTTATACCTAAATGAATCTTAATTTTAATACATACCAAATTACACCTATTTAAGCCTCATTTAGTCAGAAGCAGTGCAGTTTTCCGTCAAACGCCTCTCCAAACAGAAGCTGGTTTTGCACTTAGAGTGGATTCTCAGTTGTAACTTTATCTTCCCCACCTTGGTCTCAGCTCCATTAAACTTAATCACCATTGTATAGTATTACCCGTTCAGTTAATGAAAAATAGTTTTCTCCAAAGGTAAAGTGTTATAATTAAGGGCTCTGTATAGCCACAATAGTTTTTGTGCCTTCAACCTTCTTTCATTTTTAAAATTGGTTCATTCTGTGCAGAGCGAAAGGCCAGAAAAGCTTATGAGACAAAATAATTCTGCTCAGATGATGGGAAAAATAATCACGCAGGATTACACAGCCACAGATAAAATTGTGCAACAGGTTCTTGTCCCCGTCATGGATCATCAGACAGATCTGATAAAACTCCTAAGTAGGCCAGTGTTGCCCAATAAGTTAATAGCAGCATTGCTTTTATTCAGAATGATACCAGGCTGCTTTTAAAGCAGTAATGATACTTATGCATGACGCGGTCTGGCAAGAGCGCCCAGCCCATGGAGGAGAACAGGTCCATCCCTCCATCCACAGCACCCGTGGGCATGCCAGCAGATCAAAGAGGTGATGGTTCAGTGAAATAATGTTTGAACGTTCACAATATCAATTTGTTTTATCAAAATTACTAATTTTTTTTGCCTATGCACTGACTTAGTTTTGTATTCTTTTCCTCACCCTCTAAATTAAAAAAGTCCTGCATGGAAAATTCCTGATCTGTGCTAATAAAAGTATGTTCTTATGATGCACATCCAGCTATATAAATATAGATGATTTGTAGCTATACACAAATAAAGCGGGATTTTCAAAAACAGTCTAACTACTCCCAGCCTAAACTACTTGGAGTAAAAGCAGAGAGAGTTTATAATTAAATTCACTGGGAGCTGTGCTAGTCCCCTGCTGAGTGCTTTTAAACATTCCTCTCCTTAGAGTCTACTGGGAGAGAAATATACTGTATTTATAGCCATCTTGTTTCAATATAAACATGTCAAACTGTAAATCTCAGATGCAGAGATGGGCTCAAGCTGAAAAATTCAAATCCAGATTTCCGACATTCTCTATTTCAGATCAGCTCTGTTGTGGGCTTTGGGTTTGAGGATCTGGGACTGGTTTCTCATTTAGGTCCAGCTTCTTTCCCCACGTTCAGAGAGGGCCGGCTCTCGGACCCGTCTCCCACAGACTGTACTGATTTCTCTCAACTCCAAGGTGCTTTCCCGGAGTGAAACACCCTTTATGTCCCTGATAACCTTGCTCCCATTCAGAAGGTGATTACGCATTTCCTCTATAATGAGAGCAACGTGTACCTGTCTTTGGTTTCACTTTTTTGTTCCACGTGTCCCTGTGGCTTTCCTTCCATGCCCTGTGCTGAAAAGAGCCTAATAATACAACGGCAACAACAAAAATAGCATCATGGTTATTATTAGCGTCGGACAGGTTTACTGCTGGGAACCGATCGGTCTGTGAAATGGGCTGTGTGCCGCAGGACAGGGAGCTTCTGCCTCTCTGGGCTCCTCCGATGGGAGGCGGAGGTTGGACAAACACAAGGCAAAACCCAATGAACTTTGGCTAATTTGGGAAATGACAGCAGCGATTGGTGTGTTGACAATCCCGAGCTTGTTTAAGCAGTAGAACGGAGGGAGAAAGGGGGGGAAAAGAAAATGTTTCCATAACGACTGACACATGAATGCTGTTAACGTTCCCGCGAGGTGCCGGCGTGTGCTCATGGCACACGCATCTCCTAAAAAGGTGTGCGTGCTCTGCAGATGTTTTCTTGGAGTGGGAGATGTCCTAATAAGCAGGTACATTGTTCCCATGTTTAATCATGAACAGCAGTGAATGGCTGCTTCAATTCTCCCGACCCTTTTTTCTTCCCTCCTGACCTTTTCCTTTCCTAGCCTGTCACAAATGAAGAATGACTATTAACAGAAATAAATAAAAAAAAAATTAAAAAAAAAAAGAAGTAAGAAAGAAGATTATGCTTGAGGGAGAAGGGGGATTTGGGAACATAAAGGAGAGTAGGAGAGTGGAAGTGTGTTATGTAGCATTTGTTTTCTCTGCTGCCATTTTATTGCTTTTCTGGGAGCTCTGCCAGAAAAACGGCGAGTAGCACTTTAATTAAAGAAGGCTCTGTGTGCGCTCCAGCTGTTCCTCATGTGACCGGCCTGTCTATGGGTAAAGCAAAGGATGCTCCTGCCAGCTCACCCAAATCAATGCTAACCTAATTCCCGACCACACACTGTCAAGCGTTCGTGCAAACCTGCAGCATTTAGGGCACTGCCTGCGAGCCAGACGCTCGGCGCCCCGTCCTGTTCCTGGTATCCTCACGTATCTGACGGCAGAATCTGGCAGCAGGATTGCCGGGGGTGCGCGAGTGCGTGGAGGGAGGTGGGGCTTCGCTTCAAACATCTTCTCTGCCCGCAGCAATATTCGTTATCCATAAACAGACCGTGCTGCCTGGAAGGAAGGGCATTTTGGGGTTGGTGGTGGAAGATGGGGCCCCCACTGAAGTTTCTGGGAAAGCAGAAAGTGACTGTGAATGAGTGTGACTAATTTTTCAGCAGTAACTAGATCTGAGACGCCCTAGGCTCAGGGAAGGCCAGCGCATTGCTGTTTGTTTGGGGTTTTTTTTGGTTTGTGGGGAGTTTTTTGTTTGGCTTTTTTTGCTTGTTTGTTTTTGGGGGTTTTTTTCTGGCTTTGGAGAAAAACAAATTCAGCTGGAAAAGAAGCAGCCAGCTATGCCAATGCACCTAAGCTGAAAATCCAGCTGCATGTCTGGAAGGTGCTGTATGGATTCAGCAGCAGGGTTAAGAAAACACTAATAAAGCAAAGCTGTGTAACGGGATGGAAATTTTTGTGATGACTCTGTGAGCAAACTGACATAGGATCTTATAGCTTATACATATTAAAACTGTGTTTCTTGTGAAACTGTCATCTGAACCTAGTTTCTTGTAGAAGAAAATGTTTACTGTGCTGATGGAGGCTATGTAGTCCCTTAGGACAAAAGGTTGGACTGAGTTCTTGTTTGTGCTATAGGGCCCCTTTGCAGCCCTCTGCCAGTGTGAAGGGCACCAAGATGAATGTGATCTTGTTTGTGCCCACTGTAAGGCCATTCTGCAGCGCCAGACAGGCATAAAGGGGCCTCTCTGTAAGCGAGAGTGTCATAAAACCCCCTGTAATAAAACCCCCTCCTTTTGTTGCAGCAGCTCGGTGGCATTACTGCCGTCGCGAATGTCACTTCTAACGTACTAATTTAGGTGTGACATGAAACGTCCAAGTGTAACCTGAAGTGTCCCGCAGCTGAAGCATTTTATTGTACTTTCACACACCTCACCTACCAGCAAGTAACATGAAGCTGCTTCCTCCCACAGCAGTACGGAGCCGAGCCTCCCGTATTGACCCGTGCGAGACCTTTTCTGGGAGCTTTCCAACCCTTTTCCTTTCATAGCCTGAGAATTGTTCCTTCTGTATTTGTCTATCTCCCCACACACCTAGGTCTGTTCACACAGTTTACGGCAGTGGAGAGGAATTGATATAATACATTGAGGAGATTCAAGTCCAAGCTATTCTATTTCTGAAAGTCAGCTTTGGAGTAGTGGAGACTGGATGGGCTTGACCCTCTCCTTCCAGCAAAAAGGAGAAACGGAGGCAAAATCTGATCAAGGGGAGATGTTATCTGGATGTGACAAGTGCAGAAGTTTGGATGGAGTCTTGGTATGCAGGTGGGAGGTTAGAGCTCTGCCTTGCACACTTTGTCCAGCCTTAATGTGCTTGCAGAAGGCCTCACGGTAGCTGAACAACTGTTGATAGGTGTTGACAATGTTTTTAAAAGGGCCAGCTCTCTCCTTTCTGGTGGAGAAGATGTGTTGCCAGCTGTGGATAGTTTCTGAGCAGAAGCTGGAGAATTTGTGTGATGTTTCCATTGTGCATTTACTGTGAAACCCAAGTGATGTTCTGAGCCCTCTCTTTGCACACCCACCAAGTCATTGTTGTCACACTTTGGGTTCCATCAAATATAGCAACGTGTTTTCCTCAGATATGGAAATACGCGTGCATGCTGCATGTATGCAGGCCCTGCTGTTAGTGGCAGAGTCTGGCCATGGTCATCTCCTCTGCATGTGAACTGGCTGCACACTCTCCTCTTGGCTGGAAATCCAAGGAGTACAGGGCCTTTTTCTTTTACACTCAAATGCCGATCTCCTTTCAGTGATGCCATCTGTTCGTATGCACCCCAGCTCTTTCCTCTGAAGTGATTTATCTGTTTTCTGCAGTCCAATTTCTCTTTGGGTGATGCCATTATGGGAGTCTTTAATTTCTCTGGTGCTGTCTTTCAGGCCAATACCAGATTGTTTCCTCCATCCATGCAAGTTTCTTTTACAAGAAAACTCATAAATTATTTTCCTTTCCCTAGACTTTATTTTTTGGCTTGCTAGGCAGTTTACCTTTTCTTCCCGTACATCTGAGTGAATTTTGTTTGTCCTGACTGCTTTGAAGTACAGGCTCAGAAGCAGCAACAATTTCATGAGCTAAAAATGATCTGGGCAAAGTTGGTGGAGGAGGCCCTTTGCTGTTCTGTGCATCAGGTGCTGGGGAATAATATGACAAAGACCCTCTCGTTTGTACAATAGCGTGGGTTCCTCATTAGCAGAATTATTTTCAAAATGTACCTGGAGATGGCATTCCTACTGACCTGCTTTACTTCTGACATTTTTCACAAGTTTTTTCCCTTCTGCAACTTGGATATCTCTCTCCCAGTTACAGGCAGGCTACTGTGTCTTTTGGTTACATTTATTTTTTTATATATTTATAGTACAAGTGTTTATTGATTTGCTGGAGCCAGTGGTTGCCAGTATGCTGGCCACCCTAAAGGCACAGCTTTTACTGTAGTTCTGTTGTGGTTGAGCAGGCGTTCTTGTCTTTCAGGCATGCCAGGCTTTGAAGTAGGGTTGTGTCATCTTTGTGTAATCGTTTTTGGCAGGAGATCTGCTCCTGGTGTCTGACTGCTTCTGTTAGGTGAGGTTGTCTCTCCATGGTCCTTCTTTGACTCTCTGGTATCTAGACAGCAGCAGCTGAGGGTTTTTGTTGGCCCAAGCCCTGCTCCTGTTGCCATCCTTCTAGGCTTTGCCCGCTGCCCAGTTATCGACAGCTCCATCTCCATTATGTCTGAGTTGTACCTGATTTGTGTGATGTGTGGTTCCCACCAGAAATTGGGCTGATGATACCTTTTGCCATTTCTTCATTGAGCATTTGATGACCAGATGCAGACATGCCCATCTAAGCACAGCAGTGTCTGGCCTGTGGCATTTATTGAAGCTGGCTGTTTGGCGTGGCACTCTCTTGACTCTTTTTTCCTAATCTTCTGTTGGGCTAAGGGCAAACTACTCTGCATAAGAAACACAAACTTGGGCAAGGATACCAAGGGAAAGGCTGGCAAGAGAATGAGTGGTCTACAGTATAATCAGACATCTTGGAGACATCAGGCTGGGACACAGAGGGGAGCTCAGGAGTGGGTAAGGATGTGCTGCATAGTGAACTGCGCATCACAGGCAGAGGGAGAGGGGTAATCTTTGGGACTGAGAGAGGGAGGGAAGAAGAGCATTTGGGGTGGGGAAAAAAAAAAATAGGCAGATGTAACCCAAATTAAAATCTGCTTGTCAAGCCCTTCCAGGCAGTTGCTGGCTGAGGGCATGTCTGCTTCAGACGAATGGAGCTCGATGGCACGGCTGTTCAGCGCAGGGCTGCACAGCGACACTAGCCTAGTCCTGGAAGGAGGATAGCTGGGTCATGCTGAGTGCCAGGACCTGGTCAGCAGGGACAATGTTCTGCCTGGTGCAGCTCTGTGCTGCTGCGCTGGCTGGCTTGTTCCCATGGGGAGTGGGGATCTCAGCACAGGGCTGATCTCTACCGTACAGCGTAGCCCTAACACCCACCCCACTGATCCTTCAGACCAGCTCCTACCACAGAGACCGAACTGGCAATGTCTGATGGTGAGTATATGGAGCAGGAACCAGCTGGGCTGACCACGTAAAACAGAATGAGAAGCTACCTCTGGTCTATCTGGGTCCAAAATGAGAGACAGCCACTGGCTGACCATGGCCTTGAACAGCTTGGCAAAATCAAAATCGGATCTAGTGCCAGCACTAAACAAGATCAGTTTAGAGCTTGGGCTCTGCTCAGTTCTGCAAGTATTGAAACAAGCCTGACATTATGGCACTAACACACTGTGCATCATAAATATTAGTAGCACTGCTTTGGACACAGCCTAAAGTAGCTGCCGAATGACTTCCTGCTCAGGAAAGGCGATGATGCAAGCATGGCGAAGTGGCTCATAAAACCCCACATGCGGCACGCTCCATCAAAGCCCATAAAATGTTACTTTAGCTGTAGGACAATCATACCTTTCTCAAGCAGGTCAAGGCAGCTGGCTGGATTCCTGTGTAGGAACTGTCTTGGATATTTGGGAAGTGCTAACGGGATACAGGAACTTTGCCTGTCAGTGCAGGTGCTGTACTAACAAAGAGCAAACCCCAGGCCCTGCCCTACAGAATTTGCAGTCTAAGTATAGGATTAGCAACAGCAGGCAGGTACAGACAGATGGGGCAGCACGAGGAAGCAGTGCCGTGATGCCAGCCAGCAGAGTAGGCTGTGGTGGCACGTTAGCAGAAGCTTATGAAGGATCCAGGTTTTTGGAGGTGTCGCAGCAAAGGGGAATCTGAAGGATCAGCTCAGCTCACAGAGCAAAGTGTGGAAAGCATCAAGGTGTCTGGCTGAAAGTGTGGCTGTAGAAAATTGCATCACAGGCTGAGCTCTTAGAGGTGGCCTCTTGGCCCAGAGATAATAGGTAGTGGGGAGAGTGGGTGGAAAAGAAAAGGAAATGGCCTGTGTATGAGTCGGTGCTCTGAGAGAAGTTTTGGTGGGCATATAGGTGCAAATGGTGAGTGGTGGGTCTCTGCAGCAGCATTCAGAGTGGCTCTGAAGGGGTGAGGATTGTATTTGTGAGTGGCAGAAGAGCTGATGTTGCAGCAACCAAGAAGCTGAGAATTCGTCCAGGCTTTTGGCTGTGCAGAACGACAGAAAAGGCCGTGTCCATGTGGTGGTATTTGGACTGAACCTGGAAGGTTTAGCTTGGAGGTGCTGGGAAAGGCTATAGCTGGAAATGGCCCCTGGAAGGGTGATCTTGCTGGGCTCTGGCATGGAAAGATGAGGAAGGCTAGAGTCTCAGATTCACAGAACAGTAACAGTTGGAAGGGACCTCTGGAGATCATCTCGTCCAATCCCCTGCTAAAGCAGGATCACCTAGAGCAGGTTGCACAGGATCATATCTGGGTGGGGTTTGAATATCTCCAGAGAAGGAGACTCCACAACCTCTCTGGGCAGCCTGTTCCAGTGCTCTGTCATCTTCAAAGCAAATTTTTTCCTCATGTTCAGATGGAACTTCCTGTGTTCCAGTTTGTGCCCGTTGAGTCTGTCTCAGGGACTTGATCTAGGCTCACGATTAATGACAGAGCAGGTCTGGACGCAGGATTGAATCAGGAGCCGCTCACATGGAAGGGATGGTTGAACTTGTGTCCGGGATGGGGGTGGTCTTGGAGGCAAGTGTCAAGTGGGAGAAGGTAGCATTGAGGGCATAACCTAGCAGGGCTGTCTCCTGAGGGGATAAGGGAGGTGAGGAGCATCTTCAGAGAGATTGCGAGGGAGGTATAAGTAGAAACAGGACAGGAGAGTGTCATGGAATCCAAAGGAAAATAAATCCTCAGTAAGGTGAGATGTCTGAGTGAGAATGAGGTGAGTGCAAGGAAGCTGGAGGTAGAAAGCTGGATCTGAGATTGTGAAGAAAGTTCTATGGAAACCAGGCAGTCTGGCCAGAAATTTTGGTTTCTGTATGTCTGCTTTTGATCTCACTAGGAACATAAGTAAAATATTTCCAGTTTTCTGGCAAAGCGTATGTCCCTAGACCATGCAGCTGCTCAGTGAAAGCATCTTTGTTATCAGGATGGTGGCCAACATTGCAATGACGTTATACAGCTGTTTGGAGCACTGTGGTCTTGCCTGCATTCATTACCTGCCTTCGGAGTGGTCCCAGCTCTCGTTGCTGACCCCCTGGAAACCTCTGCCTTGTACTAAGCTAATGTTTATCAGACTTGAGAGACTTTGGATAAAATAATTCTTGTTCCAGGGGACTGGGATGTTTTGACAAAACTTTCCTCTCATCCCTAAATCTCCAAGCAGCTCCAGCCATCGATGACTTTGACATCTGTGATCTGAGTTGAACACAAGAAGAAGATGCTGTGTTTATTTAGTTGGTGCCAGGCAATTGTGATGGCTGATGCAATGTTTTGGCAGCTAAGCCATAGCAATGAAAGTTTGTGTTGTAGGACCCAGTTCTAACAGGAGTTTTAAGGCCTTAATCTTTAAAAAATAAAATAAAAAAACCCTCACTGAATTGGCAAACACCCAAACTATAGTACATAACCTCTGAGCACTCCAGGAGTTTTTTCATAGCAGCTGGATGAGGAATGAGTTGCTAGAGACAGAGCAGGGAGAGTTCAAAGAGCAGCCTTTCTGATGATTTTTCACCGTGCTGGATTGTCCCTGTGCTCCCTTGGCAAGAAACCCAAACCGTGCTGCACCCCCTCTCCTTGGCCACCTCCACGGCAGAGCTGCCGGTCTCCGTGTGCTGGGGCATGAGGAAGAGGTGTTTGTGCTTTTCGTCCAGTGGAAAAGCAGGGATTGGGAGCACAGACACTTCAGACTGAAATATGATAACAGGTTTGCCCCCATCACTCACTTCTACTGCTACTAAAAGAGCCAGAGAGGGAAATTCCTCAGGCACATGGGATCTCTCAGCTGTGGAAGAAACCACGGTCCTGGTCTTCTGCACTTCTTTGTCCAAGTCAGCAGCTGAACCTCTGCTACTAATACAGACTAATGCCATGAAGCTAACATAGAAAACAGAGGATACACTGAATAGATCAGATCCAGGTTTGCCAGGGAGGCTAAAAAGAGAGGGCTGCAAAGTCTCACCCCTCCGTTAGCACTGCCTGGTGTAGCTCCATGGCCTGGGATGCTATCCAAGACAACAGGGAGCAAAGTCTCCACCCCTAGCAGAGCTGCAGGGAAATAACCTCCTAAATGCAAGGTGCATAGGCCATAGTGGGTGAGTTTACTGGCTGCCTACTTTTTTGGCAGTCATAGAATCATAGAATGGTTTGGGTTGGAAGGGACCTTAAAGACCATCTAGTTCCAACCCCCCTGCCATGGGCAGGGACACCCTCCACTAGACCATGTTGCCCAAAGCCTCATCCAACCTGGCCTTAAACACTTCCAGGGATGGGGCCCTGGAAGCTTATTTTTGTGGTTTTCAGATTGGGCTTTGGGAAGACAGGTTGTGCTACAGTGGCCTGGCAGGGAGGTGGGCTGTGTGATGGGGTTGGATGATGTGATTGTGTGGCACCTTCCTCCTCACTAAACCCACTGGCAGATGAACTTTCCAAACCAGTAAATTCATGTAAGCACCCATCCTTATAGGTGGCACAATTATCTTTTTGTTCCGGTGAGGCTTGAATGCCTGTTCCAGCTGAGGTCAGGCCCAGGTTCCAGCAGGACACTGCACACACACAGCCGTGCTGCATCAGGTTGGGTTAGAGGAGGGTGGAAATATGGGTGACTTTTGACAAGTTGTTCAGTACATCAGTGCTGGAGCCACGGCAGGATGCAGTTGTCCCCAAGTGCCGCCGTGTCCTCTGCTCACCCATGCTGCCTCCTGTGCCTGACTTTGACAGATGCAGATGTTCCAGTTATGTTCCAGTTTGTCATCCAAAAGCTTTGAGATTTTCTTGCTCCTCTGAGGTCAGCAGACACGGATGGCAGTTGAAGGCTATCCTTCCACTGGCCATTTTGGCCATGTGAAGTTACTTGGGAGGGTCTCTCCTTGTTGTAAAAACATCCTTGTGATTTCCCCTTGTCCTTTGCTAGGTTTTGGTCTCACTGACGCACTCAAAAGACTACTCTGGTGGGCTAGGGAGATGTTACTGTGCTGAGGAGGTAAAACAGGAGATGTGGTCTCACATGGAGAGAGTGACTGCTCATTTTGGTGAACCCTACTTGCTTGGGGGTCCATGAAGCTCCCCTCACCAGCCCATCTGAGTGCAGGGACCACACTGGGAGGGGGAGACACCCCGTGGGACTTTCAGCTGCAACGCTCCAAGGAGCAGTGCTGAATAAATATGCGCATCTGCATTTGCATCCACTTCAATCACTCTTCAAATATGCATCTCCTCTCCTTCCTAGCAAAGTATTGTACGAGAGTAAAGGGACGCCCCCAATTCCCCTTTTGTCCTGCAAAACCTGCTCATACTCTCACTTGTGCCTGAGAAACTATTGCAGAAGAGACTTTCCTTCTCTCACTTTTTCACTTTGTAATGAGAAGAACAATCTTTCATTGTTAGACTTTTGAAATAATCCTCTTCTATCGGAGTCCGACTCCTACATCTACCAGCAGTGGCTGGACTGTACCAGAAAACAATGGTAAGGAGGTGATGCACGTCTGACTGGCTGTTGCTTTCCCTCTTAGTTTCCCAGGAACTGCTGTGAAGCTGTTCCCTACTGCTGTGGTCAGTAGGGTAATGTAAAGGAAAGCTCTGGCTCCAAGACCACTGAATGGCGTGCAGTCCCCAAACTGCAGAGGATTTTAGACAAAGTCTTAAAGGAAAAGGCTTGGGAGGAATTTTTAGGGATGAGTCTGCTGCCAAGGGGAGCAGCAGCAGCCTGAAGCTGGGGCTGTCCCCCAGCCCTTTGTTCCTCTGGGTGGTCGGCTTCCTCTGCCCGGCGCAGCACAAAGAGGCTTTGGGAGCTGGTCCAAAGCTGAGGAGTGGCAAAATGCAGTTAGTTCCCCTGCTTTTGTAAAGGCCATGTCTGGCTGCCAAGGGAAGTTTCCGTATCCTGCTGCTTTCTGTTCGCTGGGGCTCAGCTGGGACCCGCTGTGCTCCTGAGTCCTCGGGCTGCGACTGGAGTCTGGGAGCTTTGCTCCTTCCTTTGTACATGGGTGGAGAAGACAACGGTCAAGTGTTTTCAGCTTTTCCGACTGATTCCTGCTCGCTACAAAGCTGGCTGCCTGGGCCAGTTTCCTGACATGGGTTGGGTGTCCTGGGGACATTTGTTTTGCTTCTGCCAGGGCTGAGCTTGTTCTGGAGACAGAGGGCCTGGTTGGAAACTTGGGGAAGATGCTGAAAAGATGGCTGTGGACTTGAGGATGCCCTCCAAGAAAGACCCAGCCAGAGGCTGTGAGAGCTGCCTTGCTCAGAAAGCAAATGTAGAGTGGGGAAACCGCCAGCTCCTAAAGGCACTACAGACAGCTGTCTCCCTTGGTGCACTCCAACCTGAATAAATTGTGAAAGTTGTCAGTAAATAACCTTTTAATCAGGTGAGATGGGTTCTTTGGTCCAGATCCTTTTCTTGTGGTTAATCTTGTGGTGAAGAGGGAGTTTTGCCAACACGCAGGGCGCAATATTGGGACAAACCATAGTGCAGGGTTTGTAAAAGGGCACTAAAGAAAAAGGCTTGAGACACGTGAGATCAAATGACAGTGTTTGTTGGGAATTACTGTCATGTGGAGAAACTTTGCACTGATTGGTGCAATTAGCTGATATCAAGATGGTGTTTAAGCTGTAGAAAGCATCCATAATAGTGTGATGGGCACAGGATTGCGAGGACGGAAGCAAGCTGTCATTAAAATGAAGGTGCAATTACAGAACGTGTTTTAATTTGAGTTTATACTGTGTGAAAATTTGGAGAGAAAAGTTTCCTACTTCGGGAAAATTTGGGGCTTTTGCTTTTGTTAATTTTCTGATAAGACAGGGTCTCTGGTGTAAGTTCATGTACTGGAGCAGTATAGCCTCAGGGCTGTCTTCTACAAACACACCTTTCAGGCCATGCGGGCAGGGCTTGGGTCCATTAGACTGGAGCAGCTCCAGGCAGCTATCGTACTGGATCAGCCAAAGATAGTACAAGTATACTTAATCTTGCATGCGTGCATAATATGAAAATAGGAATAAGTGAAAATCTGCCATTTGTTTGACAAGAGCATCCTCCAGTCTGGGGAGCACTCTGCTCTACGGTCACGTTTCCTGCAGAAGAGAAGCCAGCACATGCAGAGAAACTCTGAAATGTGTTATGTGTTTGATATGAAAAGCATGCGAGACTTTTTTCCATTTTCTGGGGGGAATTAATATAATAGAGCTGTCACCTTTCATCAGTCAAATTTGGTGGCAGCTAAGCTCAGGGGTGGTAACGGAGAGGAGGGCGTGTGAAAGGTGTGGAGAAAGCTGGAATTTGCATCACAGAGAGGAAGGGATTTTTCTGCGCATCTCGAGAAGTGAAGGGCTGTTCTTTGGGGTTTGCTTCTGTCAGAGATCCTGACGGATTTTGGGCTGGATTGAGCCCGCTGGGGTGGGGTGCGAAGAAAGCATCTGGGTGCGAAGCAGAAGTTGCTGCTAAAGGAAACCAAATCCTTTTTTTTTTTTTTTTTTTTTTTGGAGAGACTGTCAGGGTTATTTAGAGGTAGGTTTAAAATGTGCTGCTGTTTTTCCTGCAGTGAGGAATACCTCTCTCTGAACTCTTCCCAAAGGATAGGCTACACTGCCGAGTAGGAGGGAAATATCCCTGCCTGAGCTGGGACCTGGACTTGTCCGAAATGCAGTGGAGCTGACAGAGTTCAGTAATTTAAGGGGCACTCTAGTGCAGAATTTGGTAGTCTATTTATTTAATGTCCTAAATAAAAATTTACAACCTATATATTCAGAATTCTGTATTAAATATGTGTATGTACAGTGTCTAGCACACTAACATTAGCTCTTACTTGCTGCAGAGTCATAATTTTGCTAATACTGTATGCTCCTGCTCTTGCTAGCCCAAGCCTTGACCTTAGCAGTATACAAGCACCTCCTGGGCAGAGATGAATACCATGAGGTTTCACAAGGGGCCACACAGGGAAAAGACTCTCAGCAGCTCACCAGAGATTGCGTGTCCTCAGGGCCTGGCCATGGCACTGCCTGGCAGTCCCAGCAGAGCATTTGGAGGGGTCGTGCAGGGGATTTTTGGGCTTGGTCCCTGCCCTACTTGCCCCTGCGGAGCTGATGGCACTGGAGCTGCTGCTCTGAGATATGTTTCTCTTGGGTAGATTTTATACTGACTCAGCCTTGGCATCTCTGAGGTTCCTGGGGCGGAACTGCCACAGCTTGCCGCAGGCATAAACCTGTGGTCCTCCTAATTGCTGCCCCCAAGGTTTTCAGCTGTGCTTGGCAATGTGGCTGCAGTTCTCGGGATACGTCATGCATCTTTCTGTCTCTCTTACTCTGCCTCAACCTCAGAAGAGCATGCAACCTGGAATTAACAAGAAAGGCGGAGAGAGCAAGCATGCTGTTTTCTTCCTAAATTTTTCTGGGAGATGCCCGAAACATTGGGACATTTCTCCAGTAAGTGATACAATTAACAAGAGGTGAGCTCAGCTCTCGTTATTAGTGTATGCCTTGAGAAGAAAGAGCTGTGAACAATCCTATTAAAGCTGCACAACTGCAGATAGGGCTTAAGGCAGAGAACTGGATCTGCCCACCTGAAGGTGCCACAGGTTTCTGTCATCCCAGGGACGCATCCTGAAGTCCTTGCTTTTTTTTTTTTCTAGGAAACTTTTACCTATGCCAAGTCTCAAGTGTTTTCCAGAACAGGTTGTACAAGGAGAATCGGAATGAAATTTGGGTGTGGACATGGGGATCTGTTTTCTCTTTCCCAAGCACCTTGCGTGATGTGATGAGGAAAGGGTCTCTGTGTCACCTTACATAGGCTAACTGGTTTCACCCAGCACCTGGGGCTGAACAAGGGAGAGACGTGGGAGATAAAGGTTTTGGTGTGGGGGTGGCTGGAAGGGGTGGACTCATTCCGGGCAGGAAACCTGAAGATACTGACCTGTCTTTACCTCTCCTGGCTTTTCCCCTCTTGCTTCACTGAAGTATAGCATCTTAAACAGTCTGCAAATTGCCTGGGGCATGGGCTGGTTTTATGTATGTTATGTGTATCTGCAGCTGCACAGTGCCCAGCACAGAAGGGCTCTGATCCCAACTGAAGCCCTTGGGCCCCCACAGTGGATGTCCAGATGTCCTCCGTTGGTGTGTGGACTGTCGTAGTGGCAGGAACCACTTGTATCAGCCTGTCATTTTGCTGTTGAATCCCTCAGCCCTGCATTTTTGACTGTTCATTTGCTTGGATAGTATCAAAATGAGAAGAGGGTGCCGTTCCCCTGTCCTGCAGCAAGGCATCATCTGCAAAGCAGTGAGCACTGCAATAACCTAACTTCCCACCTCTAAACAACTGGTTTTGACTGAGTATTTGCTTGGCACACACACTGAGCAAGAAAATGCCGTGATTTGGAAGCTGCTTGTTCGAGCGAACCATCTTGTAAGCAATGGGCAGCTGCTGGCTCTGAGACTGCAGCTGGAAATTCTCCTTATGGAAAATCTCCTTGCTTTAGTGTAAAATGTAAAACATGGGCATCTTTTTATTTGAAGCATATCACCATTCCATCCTTCTACCCCCTGCAATCTTTGGCCGAGGTAGATAACCAAAGTCTCTGGAGCGTATTGTGTTCAGAGTGACCTTCGGTAAACTCGTGTTGTGACCTAAGTGCTGTGCCCGAAACAGATCTTGCTGCGCTTGCCAATATAACCAGGAGTCTGTTATGCAGAGCAGAAGGTGTTGTTTCGTGGTGGACCTGGCAATTGGCTTGAAACCTCCTGTTCAGTTTGAATTTCAATCTGGCGCTGAATGTGGTTTTTGCCTGGTTTCTAAATGGATAACTTGCTTCAGTTTCTTATTTTGTCTGGTAGGCATTTTTATACAGCGTACATTTGCAAAGACTGGCTTTCTTAGAGATTGGCCTTATCCTGCTATCTCATCGCCACAGTTACAGCAGGCCTAGTAGGTATTTTTTCTTGGTGATTGCATTACAAAAATGTATGTTATTCAGGACAGGACTCTGGCAGAACTTGTGACATGATTTGTAAGGTTAAGGGGAAGCATTTGATGATCTCTTAGTTATTTAACCTGAGGAAGGTGTCGAGCCTGTCCTCCCACTACTGCACATGACATAAATGAAATACTGGGGGAAAAACCAGCTATAGATCCACTCTTCTGCAGATGGCTAATGTACATAAAAAGGATTTTGTATTATGTATTTGCATAAATAAAGGGAAGACAGCATTACTGGTAGGTAGTACCTGGCTGGCATTTACATCTGTCAAGCCTAAATGAGAGCAGGGTGTTTATGAAGTGGAATGATTTAACATGCCAGTCTTCTCTCAGCTGTCATCTATTTCAGGAATTTCAAATCTTTCTAAATTAAGCTTATTTCTTCTTCTTGCCTGGCTCCAGAGTGGGAAAAACTTTACTGGAATAAACAAATAATTCATTTTAGTCAAATCATACTGGTGGTAGGGAGGAAAAGGCGAAGGCAGAATAGAGCAACTATTTTAGCTCAATAAGATATTGACATGGATAAGTGAAAGAGGGAATAAAAGGGAGGGAGAACATGTGATTATCCAGCATCCCAAATGTGCAGTGTAAACAAAACTTTTGTGGTGAAGGATGGCTAGTGATCAGCTTGGCTTGTCAGGATGGAGAGCAATGGCTCAGCCCGCTGGGAAGCCTCATTGCTCAGGTGATGGAGCAAGTATTCTGTATTTATTCAACAGCTTTGCTGTGAGCCAGGGAATCGGGTCCTGGTGTCAGGCTTGGAAAGGGAGGCTGGCAAGTTATCTCTCCTAATCCTGAAAGAGAGTTTCTTCTAACAGCTGATCCTGCATGGTGGAAGCCAGGGCGAGTGCTGCCCTTACACACGGTTACTTCATCTTACGCTCCTCGGGAGGGAATTGCAACTCCCAGCCAGTTAGAAGAATTGTCTCATGACTATTCCAGATTTTTGCCTCTCACATCTAGCTCTTACCAGTTCCCACTACTCTCTACTTGTTTTCTTCTTATATTCCTTCCCTTTTCTGCCTTGTCCTAGATTAGATCTTCCTCCATCCCACACCTGACTCGTGCTGGCACAGACTCTTTCTCCAGGGAAGCTGGATGCACCTGGTAAGATAAATCCAGCTGCTAAAAGCTGCGGACAGTGAACATTAAGCAGCAATTAGAGTGACCTGAGCTCTTTGCGGTGGTGCAATATCAGGAAACTGGATAGCGTGCAATTCCCGTTGGTGGATTTACCACAGTCACTTGGTGTGGGCGATATGAGGATGAGAACAAGCTGTTGGTGACTAATTGTACTTCCTCAAGGGCCTGGACTTTTCTTGGAGGTCTTTCTCAATGCTAGACTTCTCCAAGGAACTCCTGATAGTTTCTCGCCAGCTCACCTGTCTGGCTTCTTATCAGCCTGCTGAGCCATGAATCCCAGATGGGTGTTTAAGAACCCCAGGCACCCAACAAGACCTGGCCGGTTGCACCAAAGTTCAGAAGACCTTGATTCACACTTGCAGGTTGTGATGTGCTTTTCAGAGGTGCAGGCCTTTGAAGCAGCAGCAGCAATGATGGATTTTAAACTTATTTCAAGGAGTAGGTGATGGAGACACTGTGTCAGTTCTAATCTGAAGCAGCTACGGTTTCATTGCAGTGTGCCAGACTAGCAGCTGGAGAATGCTGGGGAGCATGTTGTGCTTTGATGTTTCCAAAATGCAGTCCTGGGGGATTTCAGTGTAACCAAAAATGTTTGAAGTGCTGGCCTCTTGCCACATTTTGGGATGAAGAATGTTTCTGAAAACCTTCGCAGTTCTGTTTGGAAGTGGAGTGCGTTTTGCCCATGCAGCCCCAGGCAGGACTGAGATGGATGTACTGTGGAATTGTCTTACTGTCTTACAGCACCTCTAATTCATAACCCCAGGTCAACAGCAAAAGGCTAAGGACCAGATTTTCAGGACTTAACTCTAACTGAAGATCTCATTCTTATTATCCTGGGGAAAAGGAATATCCAGTAGCTCACGTTCCTATATGTACATCTCCACTTCTATACATGCAAAAATCCCTGTGGAAAGCAATGTGTTGGGTTTGTTGTTTGGTTTGGGTTTTTTTGTGGTTTTTTTTTTTTTTTTTTTTTTTTTTTTAATAAGGCAGTAACATGTCTTCTCAGTTGAAATGGCTGTAAAAGGTAAAATACAGAATGTAAGCCACTAGATTAATTGTATTTAACATGTTTCTAATTCTGGCCTGAAAGGAATTAGTGTCACAGCAGAGGGAAAAAATAACTGTGCTGTTTTGTTGTTCTTCAGTGAAGATTCAAATATAAATTACTCACATATCCAGTAGAAAAATGTGAGTTCTGGAGCTCGTAAAAGATTAGCAGAGAAGGGACTTTGTCATACATTGGTGTTAGTGCGGCTCTAATCTGCAAGGTTTAGCAGGACCTTGTCCGTGTAATTTATAAAGAAGTCCTATGAATGGAGGGCTTTTCCCTCACCCTCCTCACAGCCCCTTTGCTTTTCTTTCTCACCTTCCTTCAAGGTCTATGCCTTCGTTTGGCTTGCTGAGCCCTCACACAAGTCACTGAGAAGCTTTTGGCCAAGAAATGGCTTAAAGACTCAGCCTTGCAGTAGACATTCTCTTCTGGCAATATTCTAATTAATCCTGTTATTAGGCTTTGCCTTTAATTGCTATAGGTGAGGCTTGACCCCAGTAAAAGCCACCCCCTTTGGCATGGTGCCTCCACCGTGCCACGACCCAGGTGATGGAGTGGCAGACGCTCTGGATGGAGTTATGTGTGCAGGAATTTGCCTTTGTGCTGCTTCACTGGCCACCACCGCAGATGGCAGCCTGCAAGGAGTAATGTAGCGCGAAGTCTCCTTCCTGGATGTCTGGGCAATTTGATTCAGGGGCCGGTACCGCACCGCGTTTGCTCAGTGGGGCGTCCCAATCTTCAGGTGCACGATGTGCCGCTGCGGCCTGCTGTCGATAAAAGGCTTTAGATTAAAAGCCTTGATCATCTCCCATTAATGCTTCACACCAATGGTGCTTTTAGAAGATTGTCTTGATGATAAAATGAGTGACCTTCACATCCAAGAGTTTCAGAAGTGCCAGCTATGCCCTCCCATTAGATTATTATTACTGGTTATAATGTCGTGCTATAAATTGTATTAAGACTAGGCATAGCACTGGGACAGAGCTATCCGTTCTCCCCAGTCTCCATCTCACTGGGAGCATGTTTCTCTTTGTGCTCATTCAACAACAGTTCACACCTTCACAGTTTCCTGCACTTCACCCTGAATTTTGCTCCTCAGCATTTTTTAAGCTGGGTAGAGTGCTTCATCCTCCAAAGCAGCTTCAATTTTCATGATAAAAGCAACTGCTAGCCTCATGTAGGTGGTGTCAGGTGCTTCTGGCCCATCAGCCAGATGTAGAGCGTTTTCCCTGATGCTGCAAAAAATGGGAGAAAATTCTCTGAACAAGGGTGAGGGTAGGGAAGAGGACAAACTCAAAATAAGTGACTGTAACAGTGCTTTTGTATTTTAAAGGGCCCTTGCATGCCAAACAGGAACCTCTTGTTTTTCAGGCACTGCGTGTGCTTGAATTGGCTGATGGTTACATCTCTTGCTGAGTTCTTAAAGTTGCTTCCTGCTGAATCATGCAACCTCATCTCGCTGTGCCTGTGCGGATACCGCAGCGGGGAGGACAGTGCTGGGTTCAAGAGAGGCTCTGAAACTTTAGTGAAATGCCTCTGAACTAAGCAAGGTTTGTGCACCATGCATGTTTGAAAAGCTCGTTTGCCGCTTACGTTATGGTTTGAAAGAGCCACCACTATTTCTGTCCTATTTCATTCTTCCTTCCCTGGCTGTTCTGTACTGGCTTCAGAGTATTTTTGCTGCTATTCAGTCACCTGCCAGAACCTACTTCTGCAGCCCTTCCTTGGATGGGTGTCTCTGATTTGGTGGGTGCTGCAGCAAGCAATGGTGGCCGCTGGCAGTAGTTGCGTTCACGTTATTCATCTGAATCACTGTGCATGAAGCCCTTCATGCTTTTCTGGGTGCATGTACCAGACTCTGTTTCGCTGGGTTGTTTTGGACCATTCAGAAGCTGTACGTTTTCAGCAGGTTCAGAGGGTGCTCAATATCTCTCTGAAAACTCAGTGCCATGCAGTGCTGGGCAATCTCATTACTCCTCTTCTGCCACCAGTTTTAGATTGAAATCAGAAGGCTTACCTTCAGGAACAGCATCCCAAATAGCTGTAGCAGGAATAAAACCCTGTGCTTGGTCCAGCTGGCAGTTTATAGCCCAGGATTTGCCTTGGACATGGTATTTCCAGCAGAGGGTTAATTCTGTCGTCCTTAGCCCATGCTAGTTGAACCCTTGGGTGTGATGCAAAATAACAGATGCCTACAAGGCATCTTCTAACCTCTCCAGAAATGTGCTGCTTTAGACACAAGGAAGGTGCCTGTGGACATTAACAGAATTGATGCACAGAGGGTGAAAATTCTCCCAGAAATGTCTTTCTACCAAGAGTGTGACTCTTCCACTCCTACTCACTGGATTAATGCTGTGTTGGTAGGGATGCTACAGACCAGGGGAGAGGAACCTGCTGTGGGATTACTCATGAGATAAGGCTGGCATGGTTCGGTCCAGCTTCTGTATCCCATCTCTCCTCTGGCCTTTGCAAGCTCACCTTTCTGGCCACATTTATGACTGAGCTTTATGGGTTTTCAGAATGATTTCTGGAGCTCTTTCTGATCAATACACAGTAGTGGTCCCTCTCTGGAGAGCATGTTCTGACATGATATTACCCTGCCATCCGTTCTCTTCTCAGTTTATAGCTCTACTTAATATTTAAATGGATTTCTTGCTGCAGTGCTTGTGCCCCGTTTACCCAAATAATCTATAACTCAATGACTTCTAAATCCACTTCACAAGTTGTTATATTCATTATAAATGAGTTGTAGTGCAACCTGCATCACAAGTAGATATTCTCATCTGGAGGTCTATGCTGAGATCCAGTATGAGCAGCAAATATATTAAACCCATAAAACCCCCAAGACATACCGTACCGTACAAAATGAGCTCTAACTACATGCTTTATTCCTCCTTATCACTTATATTCACCACTCATTCAATGAAAATGTACTACACGTGCACCAGGCAGCTGTTCACGCAGCCACAGCACCTCGTACAGCTCCGACCGAGGTTTTGCAAGTGGCTGGTACTTGTAGCAAGGCTATTTGGAGATGGCTGAGACAGCCATTTCTGCCATTAGTTGTGTGAGTCTAACTGCTTATGCAGCAGGGGCCCAGTCCAGCAGAGTCCTGGGCCCTGCAGCGCAGGAGGAACCAGCATCCCATGCCTGGTTTCAAGCCTGTGACTGCTCTCACTGATTTCAGTGGCACCAGGCTCGTTGGCTGCTTTTTCAAAGTTGAAGATGCAGCTTGGTGTTGAATGGCCAAAGGATTCAGGGGCCAAGGATTCAAACATGCCTCTGCATCTGTCACAGTCGGCTTCATCTGCCTAAGAGCTTTGTCTGGTAGGATCTTAGCTCCATTTTAATCTCAAATCCCGGCTGATTGCTGTGCTAAAGCCAACTTCACGACTGCTTCACTCCCAAAATGCTGTGTATCTGAGAATCCCGTATAGATGTTGCTCTTGAGATTTAACTTCCTTTTTAACTCTTTTTTTTTTTTTTTTTTAATCACCATGGAGTAGTAGCTTTAAAAGGGATTTGAAAGAAAAGGAAATCTGGAGTTTGGAAGAGACTCCCTACCCCATTCTGACAATGAATGCAGGAGAAATATTAGAACTTGGCAATATTCCTTTGCTTGTAAAATTTGATAGATTTAGATTTGACTGGTTTGCCTTGGATTGAGTAGGAATGTTATTAGTGCATGAAATTCAATGAGCTCTAATTCTATTTAAAAAGCCCTAATGAGAAGGGTGCTTTTGTGTCAAATTCTATTGTTTTTTTTCTTCCTTTTCTGCTTTCCTTATTTGAAGAGCTCTAAAAATATTTTTAACAGCTAAGGAGGGAAATAGACTTTTGTCTGAAGGACCTGGGGGAGGAGGGGAGTCTGGGGGAAGGAGAGTGAATTGATTTGGTTGGTAGCTTTTACTGTATGTATGTGTTCTCCTGTGAACCATTAAATTGGGGAGTTTGCTCGGGTTACAGCTGGTGCTAATTGTGATCTCAGTTTACTGACTGGCCTCCTTGTCTTTCCAATCAAGATTCATTGTCTTTCCTGTCTGTTGAGATTTTTGTGTGACTTACGGGAAAGTATCAGCTTAAAGGACAAAGAATTGAGATGATCAGTTTTTACAGTGAATTATTTTTGGTTTTAAATCATCTCTTTATTAAATGCAATATTCCTGTCCATAAGACCTGGTAAGGAACTGTGCACTTTGATTATTTTTGATGGGGAACGCAGTTTCTACAAAACTGGCATTTGGTGTAAGGAAACCCTTTATTTATTTTTAAAAAATCCACAAGGTGAAAAAAAATTTAAACAATATTTTTTGATCTGAATAAAAACATTTAGATCATTGAACCAAACTGAAGCAGCTTATTTCAAATCAGCTCATTGTTAAATTGGGTCTGTCCATGTCTTGAAAGCGCTGTCCACTGCCCAGATGTGGCTCCCTGAGTGTTATTTCTGCTTTGATTGGGCTTTGTGGTGCATTATGGAAGTTGTTCCTATAGGCACATTATAGGAGCTATATTTTGGGTATGAAACCCAACCCACAAAAAGGATAAAAGCAATGCACTCACAAACACCCGCTTGCAGTAGGCACCAAGGGCCGTAAGCTGATGCAGTTACCACCAAATAGCCTTGAAGCAAACTGTTTCTAACGACATGTTAAAATAAGATCTTTCATGGTTTAAATAATCTTTGAACTTAAATTCTGAGAAGGACTTTGATATTTTAGCTTTTTCTCCAGCTTGGAGACAAAACCAAACAATGTATGATCAGAATTTACTGTGCAATATTACATCTGATTTTTTTTGCTTTGTTCTAATACTACACACACAAGCAAAATTGATCAAAACCTCCTGCTTCAGATTTATATTTTATACCATTTTATGCCCTTTTATTTGGTTTTTTTTTTTTTTTCACGTTTTAAAACATTTCAGCTCCCAAAACTTGACAGGTCCCTGCACAGAAAGCCCTAGGACAAGGAACCCCAAATACACTGTTTCCTTCTTTCTCACTAGCCTCTTAAAACAAAGTCTGTATTTTATGTCGACAGACGGAACAGCCTTCTTCTAACTGCAATAAATCTGATGACAATTTACTTTATATGAAGTCTTATGTAATGCACAGTTTATCTCCTGGGTAGAATTTCTTTTTGACTTCTTAGCTGGAAGTACAAACGATTACTCCTGCAGCAGGGAAAACTGCCCCTCCTGCATGCCCCGTGTTTGCATGTCTTGCTTCTGCTGCACTGCATGGATAGGAGGTAACACTAGTTTTCAAAAACTCCTAAAAGTCAGCCAAAAGCTAGGTTTTAAGGTGGATTTTGCAGATCCGGTGTGCAGATTTAGCTGCAGCACCCAGAAGCCTGGAAGTAGTGGAATAATTCCAGTTTGCACCTTCACAAAGGCTGTCTGGGCTGTGTCCCAGGGCAAAGAGATGAGCTGCTTCTATATGTAGCTGAAAACTCTCTGCACCTTGTGGCCCTGAAGCTGTTTGCTTAGCTAAATCTGTTTGCTCAGCTAAATATTCCTAGAACAAAGCAAAAAATGGGTCCAAGTCATCTGGCCAGACTTGTCCCACCTGTGACTTGACTGTGTTCTGCACGAGTCTGGCAAAGTGGGGGGCAATGGTCCTCTCCTGTTGTCTCCAGATAACTGAAGGAAGCTAGCATCTTGCGGGATGCAGCCATTATAAAATCTCCTGTGACATTGATCATGGCATCGTGCAAAGTATCAGAGATCGGCAAATAATTCTTACTAATTATGTCCAAAAGTGGTTTCAAATCTGTTGCTTATTTTCTGTTTTCGGATGTTCTGCTCTGGTTGCCCAAAACAGAAGTTCTAAAACACCTTGCAAAAGGCAGCTCTGGCAGTATAGTGTCTCCTCCTCTTTGAAAAGGATACAGTCCCATAAATCATGCACAGGAGCCTGGTCTTTGCAATCATCTAGTCCAGGCTACAGACCTAAGAGGGAAAAAATAATCAGCTCAGTCTGTGGATGCCTCATCCCCAGAATTAATTGTTCAGGTTTTGATCATTATCTCTTGGCTCTTTTGCAGATTTTTTTCCCAAGTTCATTTAAGATAAAGCTAAAAATGAAGCTTTCATGGCAATATCAAATATCTTTCTGTAAACATAAAAAAAAATACTTCTCTATATAGTTCAAGGATCTATTATTGTTCTATTAACTGTGTGACACCTACATATTGGCACAGAGTTTCATGCCCTGGTCGTCCTCGAGGGACTATACCACTGCTATATTGCTGGCACAGCCATTTTTCCGGGGTAACTGGTGCACAAGGGCAGTGCTATATTAAGTGCAACATATGCTAGAAATCAGAAATGGAAATGCCTCATCATTACAGTAAGAGCAGTAAGCCAAGGTTTAGTTAGCAGCTGGGACACAATATAAAAATAGTAAACCTGGGTGAGAAGGGCTCATAGGAGAAAAATGCAATAAAAGAAGCAGGAACTTCTAATTTTCATTTTCAAAACTGACTGGGGAAAACATTCTTGCACAGATCAACATGGAAACCATGGACCCCCAAAACGAGTCTGTTGAAATCATCAGTGAAAAATCTCAAGGGTTTTGGCTGAATACTCTTGTTTTCTTCTGAAGTGGTTCTTCTTTTTCAGTTAAAAATGGAAAATTTCAAGGAAAGAAGATGCTTCTTTTTTAAAATCTGCCTTTCATCAAAACCTCAAGTACAAGCAGAAAAGGGAAGACTTCTGAGCTAAAACTTCTACACATTTTCAAAATTTTTTATGCAGTTATTTGTAGAGCATATTACTAATACTTTAGGCTTTTTTTTTTTTTTTTTTGGCTGGGTGAAAAGGGTAAATATATTCCAGAAGGGATATCTTGTTATAAATCTCAGTGTCACATCACAAAGAAAAACTTCACCTGCCCTGAAATACCTGTAGATACTCAGGGTACCCTGAGATAGGGACCAAACTGCACCGCTGCTAGTGCAGGGGACCGAGGACTTGCGCCTCAGGAGGGCTCTGGGGTGGCGCAGGCGTGCCACTAGTCTCCTTTGCTCTCTAGGGATGCACCCAGCTTCATAATGGTTGGACTTGATGTTCTTAAAGGTCTTTTCCAACCTAAATGATTCTATAACCAGAGTGCTATGTGCTGTGCTGTTCCGTCTGTGGTCCTTTTCTATGGTTGGGATGGGTGTGCTGATACCTGTGGTCTATGTCAGAAAGAAGTTTTAGCTCAAAAAATAGTTGTAGGCTAAGCCAGCCAGTACTGGCATGGCTCTTTGCAGTAACCAGCGGGGCAGACTGGATGAGCTTCTGACCTTAAATCCTTGAAGAGCAATGATGAACCTTGTGGTGGGTTGACCCTGGCTGAGGGCCAGGTGCCCACCAGAGCCGCTCTATCACTCCCCTCTTTCATTAGACAGGGGAGAAAAGGTACAATGAAAAAAAAAACTTACGGGTCGAGATAAGGACAGGGAGAGATCATTCTCTAATTATCATCACGAGCAAAACAGACCGAACTTAGAGAGGGAATTCATCTTATTTATTACTAAGCAAAACAGAGTAGAGGAATGAGAAATAAAACCAAATCTTAAAAACACCTCCCCCCACCCCTCCCATCTTCCCGGGCTCAACTTCACTCCTGGCTTCAACCTCCACCCCCCTCAGCGGCACAGGGGGACGGGGAGTGGGGGTTACGGTCAGTTCCTCACGCGGTGTTTCTGCCACTTCTTCCTCCTCAGGGGGAGGACTCATCGTTCCCCTGCTCCAGCGTGGGGTCCCTCTCACGGGAGACAGTCCTTCACGACCTTCTCCAAAGTGAGTCTCCTCCACGGGGTGCAGACCTTCAGGAGCAAACTGCTCCAGCGTGGGTCCCCCGTGGGGTCACAAGTCCTGTCAGCAAACCTGCTCTGGCATGGGCTCCTCTCTCCACGGATCCACAGGTCCTGCCAGGAGCTTGCTCCAGCGCGGGCTTCCCACGGGGTCACAGCCTCCTTCAGGTGTCTCCACCTGCTCTGGCCTGGGGTCCTCCACGGGCTGCAGGTGGAATCGCTAAACCCCCTCATCCTCCCTCCATGGGCTGCAGGGGGACAGCCTGCTTCACCATGGTCTTCACCACGGGCTGCAGGGGAATCTCTGCTCTGGCGCCTGGAGCACCTCCTCCCCCTCCTTCTTCACTGACCTTGGTGTCTGCAGATGTTCTTACATCTTCTCACTCCTCTCTCTGGCTGCAAAAGTGCTCTCTAACTGTTATTTCTCTTTCTTAAATGTGTTATCACAGAGGCGCTGATTGGCTTGGCCTTGGCCAGCGGCGGGTCCGTCTTGGAGCCGGCTGGCATTGGCTCTATCAGACACAGGGGAAGCTTCTAGCAGCTTCTCATAGAAGCCACCCCTGTAGCCCCCCCTGCTACCAAAACCTTGCCATGCAAAACCAACACAAACCTTTTGGTACTGTATGCAGTAGGCTGCAAATTGGCAAGGCTAAAGGTGTCTAGAAGGGAGTAGCCTGTGGGACATATGGAAGAGCAGGGACCTGGCAATCATGAAGCCTGGGAAAAGAAAGTCTTTGGGTTAGGAAGACTTTTTTCTGTGTAAGGGTGTGGCTTGTGGTCAGCGAGAGCACAACCATCTCAGCAGCTGCGCTGTCTGCTGGTTATATGACTGTGCTGACCCCAGCTAGAACTTCTGTCCCCATACGTGATCAATGGGCAGCACCTGGGGTTTGGCACGCTGGGCTCTGGTTTAGGCTCTCAGGATTCAGCTAATCAGGAATTTGTTGTTGAACTGTTATGTTCCATTTAGTATTATGACTTGTAGCTCCACAGGATGTTTCATGCCTCGTTGTCTTTTGCAGCACCTTACACCAAGGTGCTGCTTGCACAGGGTTCCCCAAGCAGCTTCTTAGAGCCAGCTCCTGCTTAGAGAGCATCCAGCTCCCTCCCATCCCCTGCACCCAGACCCACACCATGGCTAGGTGGTACACTGCATCCATGAACCAGTCCCAGTTAAAAATCCTCTCTCTCCTCCTCTTTCTTGGCAGGTTTGTTTGTAAGCATGATCATTCCTTGACCATTGCAGGGCCCTCATTGCGTGTGCACAACTGAGGGAATTGATCCTGGTGGAGGGTGGCAGGGTCCACGTAGCTGCTGTGCTGCAGCCCTAAAAGATATTTAGATTATTCCCTCAGAAGTGCTGTGAGTGACAAGAACTCATACAATAGCTATGCCTCTTGTTTCTATCCAACACTTCACTGTGAAATGCTGTGGACTGCCCAGAAATAGGGTCAGCATGGGCAACTGCTCTTAAGGCCACTAGGCATCTTTCTTTGGAAGTTGGTTCTATGAGTGGCTCAGCAAAAAATATTCTTGAAACACTTAATAACAGGAAGTTTTAAGTCTTTAATAAGTGTTTAAAAAAACCAACCAAACAAAAACTTTTGTAGAAAATTGGGGGTTTTGTTAAACTGTTTGGTCAAAGAACCAAATCAGGGTGGTCTTTGCTTGAGTTTTAGGTGTTCCTTGTGCCCCATTCTTTTGTGCTCCTCACATGCACCCCCTCCTTTTCAACAGCACTTCAAGCCTCACTTACTGTCTCATGGAACTTTGATGCTTTATGGGAAATGTAGTGCATTTGAGGATCTGGCATTGCAGAGAAGAAAAGAACTACAGTTCCTATGAGGACTTACAGCATCTATTTTTAGCCAAAATATTCTTTAAAGTTTTTAGGGGAAAGAAAAAAAAAAACAAACAAAACCATTCACAGTAAAATTTTAATGAATGGTAGGGTGGTAACTGCTGCTAACAGTTTCCACTTGAAATTTTGTGTATTTGTTTCTACCAGTCTAGTGGTTCTCTGTTGCATTACCGTGTAAAAGCATATGCCATGGCTGGTGAGCAAACTCAGAAACCTGACTCTAGGGCTGGCCCTCTTCACTGGTGTCCAAAGACACTGTTTTTTTTGTTGTTGGGATATTCAGCTGTTTGTTCATTCTAAAGCCTTCAAGTCTGATCAACAGGTGCAACTTTTTTGGTAGATTTGGAAGTGATGTTTCACTGTGGCATCAGTTTGTAGTCTGAGAGTTTATTGTTACGGCTGTTCTTGTGCAAACTGAATGGGCTGATGTTATTGTTCAGTTTCTTTTCTTTCCTTGTGCCTCCATATTCATCCTCTTTTCACAGCGGTACTGATTCTCCCAATACATATTTCACAAAAAAAAGTCTGCAGACTTGCTGGATCTGACCGGAGTCATGTGGACAGTGTTGACCTGGCCCCTGCCAGCCCTGTCAGTGTCACTGTAAGAAACCTGGCGTTTGCTGGGGATAAGTAGGAAAATCTTTCCTATGCAAGCTGGAAAAGCTGCCCTGACAGATTGCTTTAATGTTCTAGATGGTACCCACAGCCCCACACACCTGACCTGAAATCTCATCAGCCAGCTCTGTCCTGGGGCAGAGTGTCACACAGGGCCAGTAGCCTGAGAAAGCACAAGAACTCCTGCACACCATGTGAGCCTCCTCCTGGCCTCCAAAAGGAAAGCATTGGTGCACATGGGCTTCTGCTAATAGTGGATCTGTTGTAGGTATGTGCTGGTCATGACAGCTTGATCTTTTTAATATGGTGCATTGCTGTACGTACAATATAAGTGTGCCTTGAGGAGGACTTGAAGCAGCAGAGGATAGTAACTTTGTGAATTAGTTCAAGGAGATGCCCTAAAAAAACTTCCATCAATGGTATCATCCTGCTGTGTGGTTTCAGCACAAAGACTAGTCAATGCTCTATCTTGCTCCATGCTGAATTTGCAGATGACTATGTTTCATCAGTCCGGCTCTGCCAGTTCTTCAAAAACACCAATGTGCAAGGGAGGAAATGAGGCACATGAAGACAGTACTATTGTAATAAACTCATGACCTTACTAACCTCTGGCCCCATATTCATACAAAAAATACTGTGACCAAATAAGACTACAGCTTTCAACAGATGGAGAGTCAATACAACATTGCTGAACGATAATGTATTAATTTCATTTACACAGCTAAGAAAATCCAGTATACACCAGTTACAGTGAGTATAGCTCTGCCCTCTGAGTTGACCTCTTAGAAAATTTTAACAGAGCTATACAAAAAGTAAGAGAGAAATAGTAGATGGTCATTAAATTAGGAGAAGGAATTGCCTGAAAACGGCATTTGGGAGACTATTTTTAGATAATAGAGTTGGAAACACAATGAAAATAGACCTATCAAAATAGAATATATATGACAGAGTTTTTATAAAGCATCACAAGGCTTCTGCGAATATAACATGCAAGCTGGGAATATTGGATTCAAAATTATATAAAGCTCCCAGTCAAGCTCCATCTCATTGCAAAGAGCTGTAGTGGCTTTAGGCAGATGCTAAGAAGTTGCAAGCAAGTGCTTAAGCAGTCTTACATAAGAGATAAATATGATGGATCCACATGTAGTAGAAGCACTTCTTAGGATAAAGTGAATCTCCCAAAAATCACAGTAGAGGCAAAGCTAGAAGCTGTGATAGATTCATCTGAGGCTACTGTATGAACTACAGCATAAGAGGCCAATTAATTCTCAGGCTATATAGTGAGTAGATTATAGGATCAAGGACTTTTTGCATTTGGAAACCAAATGCAAGGTTAGAGCTGAAAAGACTAGGAAGCAAGGAAGATCTTTGGAGACAATAGCCCGTGTGTATTGGATCCAGCTGCTCTCTGCAGCTGTACCCATGATTTTTCCGTGTTCTGAAAAAGCATTTGCAGTCCTACCAAAAGGTGAGACGACACTGCACAGAGCAGGCCTGATTTCATCTTACTTATACATGTATAAGTTGCATTGTACGACAGTACATCCAATGTGACGTCTGCAAGGAGGACTTTACGCGGTGTGCGGCTCTAAAAATAGCTCTGTAATGGTCCTGCCTGGCCTGTGTGCATGCATACACACACACTCACACATTCCTATGATGAATAGAGATGTACACAGGCTGCCTCTCCCAGTCCCTAGTCAGACTGCGTGGTTACACATTTCAAGACCAACGCAACATGTGATGCATCCTACTTTTTCAGAGAATACTTCTCAAAAATAAAATGGAAAGTTTAATCCTCCCCCCCCAACCTGTTTTTTTAAACCTTCTCAAATGATGTTTCTTTGTGCTGTAATTTGGGAGCTGTATAAATATATTCTGCTGCAAAGGGTGATAATTACCACACCCACACAATTTTATAATACACACATCTAATTGTAGTACAGTTATTTGTGGCAGCCAAGCACTCAAAATACACTTTTATTGTATGTCTCTCAGCAATGATAAAAAGGTCTTTTTATTGCTACCTGAATGTATACTTTCAGGGCACTTTTATTTCACCTAACCAATCTGCTTTTGGATTTTTCCCTTCGTGCGGCTTTCAAAATTCCCTTTCTGCAATTAAAAATATAGGTAATTAGTAGGGACGTATAAAGACTCTCTGGGAATGTCTTTTCAGTGCATCAGTCTCCTGCTGAGATGCTCAAGCTGGATCCAAAAAAAAGGTGAAAGACCTTCCCATTGGTACAGCAGAAAGAAATTCAGATACTGCGATTTCTTGTGGGTCAGCCTGGTCAGGGCAGGACCCCGACCAAGGTGGGGGAGGGGATAGTCAAGGTCTATTTATCATCCTTTTATATATGTCTTGCTGAAGGAAAAGCTCCCTTTCTCTCCTGAGAAGCAACAGCCTTTTCCACAATTAACCCCTATTCTCAGAGGTTTTACCTGCACTGTCCAACTAGTGCCATCGTTTGCTCCCACATCCTGGTCCCTTGATTGCCAGCACTCCACGACGTTGGATGTTGCTCTGGTCTGAAAAAGGCTCTCAGAGGCAATCAGCTATTTCTCTTTGAATTTAAATCTCAGTATTGTTCTGGGAATGGTTTACCCCAGGGGCTGTCCCCTACAGGCAGTCCTTATAGTTTCCCTATAGGGTGGTCCTTTGTATCCTCTGAGCTCAAGACCTGATCTACCCAACCTCTCCCTGCCTGTGCCTGAGGGGCAGTTCATTCCTTAATCGCTTCCTGAAGCCTGTACTTATTAGAACTTGTTTTGGGATTTGCTGGAGAGAAGCCTGAGCCTGAAATTCTCACTCCCTCATGTAGTCTTAGCTCCCAAGATTTAGCATGCCTGTGCTGTGCTATAGGCCTTCACCATCCGAACAGACTGCGATTTGCTTGCTGCTTGCTTTTTGTGAGAGGGAAGAGTATATCCAGCACAGTCAGAGGGAGCTTTGGGTCAGATCACCAAGGGTCCTGCCTCTGACTGGGTGGCTGTGGTCATTTTTAACTCTAGGCAAAAAAAAAAATCCCCATGAGCAGAAAACATAATTTAACTATGTCCTGACTGAGTCAGGGAGAGATCTTGCCTCTCAGCTCGCTGGAAGAAGACAGAAAGAAATGGCTGTGACACCCCTGAGCGAGATGTCCAGGGGATGTATCATCCTGCACAGCGAGTCAGGGGAAGCTGTCAGGCAAGTCATGTTGGTTTTTAGCAGGCACTGTGCAAAGCAATCCCTCTGCGCTTCTTGGAGAGATTTACCCTCTTGAGGTTAAGCTGCTGCAATTTTGACTGTGGAGGGAACCCCCCCCCCAATTCAAAGGCAGAGTTTCAAAGTCAGGCTCATACATGGGATTATGGCAGAAAGATTGGGACTAGGGCAAGAGGCAAGGAGAAGGGGGCATGGAGAGAGCTGGCACTGAAATTTTGCGTGACAGCCTGCTCGGCAGCTGGCAGCAGCACAGACCCTGCATGGTGTCGCTTGCTGCAGCACATCTGATGCTGGGACATCAGACCATGCTTCCCCTTTCTCTGAAGATCTCCACATTTCAGCTTCATGGGTTGGAGCAGGCCTTTGCCGATCTTAAGCTCCTTCTATCCTCGGGGTGTTTCTCTTCATCCTGTTGAAAGACCTCTCTTTGAAAAGGATGCACAAGCAAACCCTTTAGATCTCAGACATAGTGAAGGGGGTTGAACACACCTCAGTCCCTTGGAAAGGACACAAAACTGAGTGCTTAAACCCTCTGGCAGTGCAGAAATCCTCCACCTTGGTGCTGCTGCAGGACCTGCAGGAGCCCTGGAGATTTCCAGCATGGTTGTGGTGTCAGGACCCTGCCACCTTGTGCCACCACAGTGTCCATCAAAGGACACCCGGCACCTCTCCTATGGCTAAAGCAGGGGCAAGCCAGGCTGCCAAGTCTCTAAGGGCACGGCTGCAGCCCAGATGCCTCTGGTCACAACTTGTTGTCAGGATGCAATTAATCTAATTGCCTAATTTGAGGGACCAGATGCACAAGCCCTTTGGAACCTGACCCTCTCTCCTGGCTCTGACCCTCTTTGGGCAGTCTAGGTTTCATCCTGGATTGTCCGTGTCCTCCTGTGCCCATTTCTCCACTTCCCCATTTTTGCTGTCTCCCTGGGCTTCCAGCATGGATCCCAGCATCAGCCCTTCCAGTCCCTTCACCTTCCCGTTCTTCCAGCATGTCCTGAAACCAATTTTCAAACCAGCTTTCACTGTGGAACTTTGCTTCTGGGACTCTGCTGTCTACCATATTTTATTCTACGATTGTCACCCTTAGCAGTTTACCAAGGTGTCACTGAAGCCTAGCCCCAAGGACTTCTGTCACAGAGGCACAGAGCAAACTTGCAAAATATCAGCCTGACCCAGCATCCCCCACTGTCTTTCTGGTACAATGACAGTAATAACTGTTGGTAGTCTAGCTGTCTTCATTGATTCATTTAGATTATTTTTTAATCATCTTGCTTAGCACCTTTTTAATGTCCTGTCTAATATTGATTAGAAAATCTTGAAAACATTAGTTCACTGGAGGTAAACAAATATGATAGAAGTGTTGAAGAGAGATATGTCAAGTGTGCCACCAAAAGATAGGTCAAGTATCAATTTTTGCCTGTCTCTGAGCCAAGGTGAGCCAAAACACACTGAATGAACAGTTGGAGGCAAGAGGAGACTGCACGAAGTTACCACTTTAGGGGCTGTAACACTTGACTCCAGCTAGAAGCAATGCCAAAGCACCTAGATCAGCAGCGTGGTGCGAGGTCCAGGACACCGTGGTCACTGCTCAATGAGAAAGGTGGCACATCCCTTGGGAAATACAAGTAGGTGTCTACCAAAGCCCTTTCACACAGGCTTAACTGTTTTTTTTTTCTCTTTGAGAAGAAGATGCTGTTGCTCCTTCTTTGGTGTGTGATTCTGGCCTGACAGCTGAGCTTGAGGAACGCCAGTTACCCTTGTTGGCAAAATAGGTGGCAGGTACCACAGACCCTGGTGCAGTGCAGGCACAGAGCTGCCCAGCGCTATGAGGCTTTAACCTCAGCAGGGCTATGTCTGAAGCAGGCTGGGAAATCTTCCCCGGGCAGATATGCAGTAACTTCACTCAGAATTGCATTGCTCTACTTGTGCTCCAAGACACAGGACCCAGGTGTCCTGGCTTAAGTGTCTGCTCTGCATGTCTTATAAGTTATTGAATGATTGGGAATTGAGAATATCCCTGTGAATATTCTGATTTGACAAGTACATGCACAGATAATAACAGAAAGCTTTTATTATGGAAATAGAGATAAAGTTAAAAAAAAACAAGAGCCCTGTTTATTAAAGCTTTGGTTGCAGTGTAATATCTTACATTTGGTGACTCACCCTGAGAGTCATCGGAACATGCATACTAATGCTGCGATGCAGTAGGCTGAGTAATGAAGAGCGAAAGATCATTCCAGTTAGGAAGATGACCCAAACAGCTCTGCTCATCCACTACCTGCATCTCTGTCATGGCTAATGTGCAGAGCACCTTATCTGTATCCCTAATCTGCTTAAACGCATGACTCACACAACAGGCCCATGCCAGAAAGATGATGGTGAGAGATCTGAACGCTGGGGCTGGCAAGTCCCCTCCCAGCCAGCTCACCAGCAGCCAGTGGACTGAGCGAGCTGCGTCCCTCAGTCCTGGGGTGGAAACTCTGAGCCAGCGATGACGTCGCAGTCCAAGTGCTCCGGGCATCTCCGCTGAAACGGCAGGGCAGTACTGCAGATGAGATCACTTTCTCGTGCTGGCGCTCTGGTCCTGGCTTGTGGTGGGTGTCCGGGAGGCTGGGAGTGCGGAGGGAGCATTTCAGCTGGCAAATGAAGCGTGCTTTGAAAATGCAACTATATTAACAGCGTGTAATAGGCTGACAGATTGCCTCCCTTCTCAAGGTGAAGCTTTGCTTATTGAAGGAGCCAGTCCTACCAGCTGATAGGCACCTGGTAAATGCAATCTGTACGAGTGCCATTTACATGTGTGCAGCCTAGACTGGCTCATACCTGCCTGTTGCAAGGGACGAGGATTTGCTCATCATCATCTTCAGGAGTGGGGCATTGCTGGAATCCTCCTTTGACTCCTCTTCAAATACTTCAAACTTGCCAAAGCACTAGGAAGGCCTAGAACTGCTAAGATCCTTTAAGAAATAAAATGAACTCATGCTCCTGAAATGACAAACAACCCAAGTTAGCACTAACAGGGGGTTGTAGGGATCCTTCACTCAGACGGCTGCACTGGGAAGATGGAGTGGCAGGGGTGACAGGAACAAGGGAGGCAAGTGGATTCATGGACTGGGACCTGCTATTGAAATGCTGCATGACCACAGAAGTATATTCACAGCCATCCTCAGGTGGTACAAGCTCACTGTGGAATATCTTGGCTTCCTCCCTTGCTGCTGCTGCTTTTAACTCTGAAGTTTGCTTGGCTGAGGGATGTCTGTGTGGATCAGGGCCTGGTGATGTTGATGGAGCGTTGCAATATCTTTCCCACTGAGTGACAGGCAGCATATGAATCATCAGCTGGTACGGAAGGGGGGGCTACCATCTCCTTCAGTCTCGTTTCCCCTTTGACAGGGCTCCCCAGGGCTTGTCACACATGAGGCTTGTATAGTCAAGGTCTTACTCTTGGTTTTATCTTGGGAAGAGTAATTGAGTAATTGCCTAAATAGGATGGGGAGATAAACGTCTTGATGGCTCTTAGGAAAAGATCCAAAGAAGATGAGCTCCTAAAAGCCAGGTATTACAGCATCTAAGTATGAGGAGCCAGGCCTCAATGCTGCAATTCAGCATTTAGTGTGAGCAGCCTGTGGGGCCAGAGGAGAGTGAGCCCCAGAGGAGTGCCGAAGGGCATGTCCTTCATGCTGGCAGAGTGTGCAGCTCCCGCAGTGAGGCACGAGAGAAATACTGAGGGTTTCGGTGCCTAAGCAGTTTTCTGGGTCTGCCTCTTGGCAAAACTGCTTATTTTAGAGCAGTTGGGAATTCATCTGCGCTCTTCATTGGTTTCAGTTTTGGGATCCTGCCTTCACCCTGCAATGGGCTGAGGCAGCCAGGTGAAACAGCCGAACTGTATCCATCTGGACCAGGATTTTGTAGGAGTCTCTCAATAAACAATTTGATCCTTACATGCTGTTCAGACCTTCCAGCAATGCTGTCCCAGAGACATCTTTGGATGCACAGATTTTTACAGGGGTGTTGTGTCTCTTGTCTAGAGATTCCCCAGGAGCTGCCATACCCCTGGCAGCTTCAGCTACCCCCATGGCATGAGAGCAAAGAGCTTGACTGCAATTGCCTGTGCAGAAATGGCAAATAACCAGCCCTTTCCCACTTCTCTTTAGTTACTGATCCTCTCCCCCCACTCTGCGCGGGGTGGGCAGAGCAGCATTGAAAGTGCTGCCGCTGAAAGGCTTGTCCCTTGTTTATTCCTCAAATAAACCTTTCATTTATCAGCTGACATTTCGGCCAAGCTGTCTTTCCTTGGGGCTTGGCAGGAACTGAGCTAGAAACTTGTTTAACTTGGTGGAAGGGCTCTCCAGTAAGAGAAGTCTGGCAATGCTGAAGGGTGCTGGGGGTTGTCAGCTCCCTTTTGCAGGCAAGGAAAACCTCACAACACATCAGTCTGCTCCTAACAGTTTGTTACCTCCCAATGTTCATCTACTTAGACTTCAGCCTCTTCACTGGACAAATGGGAGTAATTTAGTCATTATTTCCAGCAGCAAATTGACTCCATTAGAGTTCAGCTGCCCGATGCTCCAGCTGCTAAAGGGCTGGGAGTGGTGCTGTCTGGCTGCTACAAATTAGACATCTTCTCCGTTCCTGGTTTGCCTTTACCGCTCTCCTTTTCCTTTCTGCATCCCTTCCAACTCAGACCTTGGTCTGATGCTTTTTTCACCTTTTCTCAGAGCCCTGGTGTCCTTTTTGTTTTCATGCACAATGCAGCATTGGCAGGTTTGTTGACTTTGCCATCTCTCCTGTGCCCCCTCTCTATCCGCGATGCTCCTCTTTCAGGCAGCGTGTAACACAGTCGCTGCAGACATCTGTCATCAGCTGGGCCCCCTTTGACTTGTACCATGCAACTCCACTTTCCCACTCTCCACCTTTGGTTCACAGCAAGTGGTGAGCCTGAGGGAGGGGGCAAAGCCTCCCCTCCCTGTATGGCAAATTCATGCATGGGCACAGCTACCGCTTAGGCTTTGTGTTCAGGAACAGAAACGCTAGTGACCCTTTTGTGTTATATTGACCGTTTGTTAAATCTTTAAAGTCCATCTGTTTAGGCTGAACTCCTTTTAACGACTGGACATGAACAATTTAGTGATGATTTTTCAGGAGAAAATTGGCTTGGTTTCAACTTCGGTGCCCATTGTTCCAGCTGGTAAAGCGCGGACACTGGTTTCGTGACGTGAACACAGCTTTGCAGGGGATCGTTAAGGGCTGGTGGCCAGCCCCATCAGGAGAGTACAACAGATGTGATTTTCTTATCTCTGGCACCCCAATGCTCTCCCTCCCTACTTTCCTCTCTATGTGCTGGGAGAGATGCTGTTTGTTCTGCTGATTGTCTCGTTAGGAGAATACAATTCTGTTGTTACACACTGGTATTTTTCCATTGCCCCTCCTAATGCTGATGCTCATACAAGTTTACTGTTCTGGCTCTGGCAAGTTTTCTTCCAGCCATTTGTGTCTAAACTGCTGCCCCTCTACAGCATATGTTGATGCCCCAAAGGGTCAGAGTCACAGGGAAGAGCATCTTTGAGATGAAACATTTCAGATCAAACCACTCTCAATCACCATGGCTCTGAGCAAGTTCTCAAAAATGTGTGGGTCAAGAAGTAAAAAGAACCCAACACCCAGGGAACAAGAAATTATGCTGATGAAAAGCCAAAACAACTAAAAGTCCTGCTAGAGGCAAACATTTTTATGCAGGCTATTTGGGGGGGGGGGAAGCCCCCAACATTTTACTATCTGCAAGGTACAAGTGCCAGCAAATAGGAACGTGGCAGAAGATGACCTGATTTTGATAACAGCTTTTTCTCAAGCAGTTGATGGTTGTCACTAGTTTTTTTTTCTGTAACTCAGGAGGTTAAAGATGAAGCAATATACAGAAGTTTGAGAACTGGACTTTATGGCAGATCTGGTACTGATCCGGGACTGAACTGCTTTAGTGGAAGGTTTAGGTCTCTCAGATCCTCATTGTATTTATAACTGGGACATGGGGCAAAAATAACACAAAAAGATCTAAATTGTGAAAATTAGAATTTGACAAACGAAGGAAGTTATCAAGCCTAAAGTGAAATATATAAAGCACACAGAAATCCAGAACAGGATAAGAAAGGAGATCTAGAAAGAAAACAGATGTTCAAAGTGATGTACCACAAAAAGTGACAGACTAAGCTGAACACGCCGCAGATTGGTAGCACTGTCCTACTAGAAGATGATCAGCAAAGCCTGAGATGAGACCTATCATATGTATTTTCAGTAGACACATTAGCTCTGACAGTGATCCAGAGTTTTGTGGCATAAATTTAAGCAGTTTGCAGTGAGTGCATATTGCCGCTAATTCCAGTTATCTGTAATTCAGTGGACCGAAGGGAACCCATGTCAGTCCTGGAAATTATCTGCCAAGCAGGGTTACAGGATGAGACTCTGGCCTGGTTGTAGTTTGGTGAATCACCAGTGGCGCAGCATGAGTTGTTGCCTGCTGAGAACAGGAATGTTAGACACTGAAAGTCAGTGGCAACTTGTATCTGGATAAAGTGCCAGATAAAGCAAAGGAGATCAAGCTCCACATTACACTCAGTGTAGTGTTGAGCCGTACACACGGCCGGCACTTTGTGAGAATGATGTTTTGAGTGTCTGAAATTGGAAACGAGCTGCAAACAACAGCAGTGTTACAAAAGCTGTCCCTATAGCTGGGTGGTACTGTCATTTAGAGAGACGTGTATTCAGAGTAATGGGAAACAGCTCCAAATCCCAAGAAGAGTGGTAAAAAAGTGCACTGAGAAAACATCAAATACAACAGCCATCGGAGGCTGAAATGGCTGAAGCTCAGGCATGATATGGGCAGAACTGATGGATTTACTACTGCTGGGAAACACTTGTGCTGATATTTCAGGGTGATCCATGGGTACATGCTAGAGATGCCAGAGAGTCTGATTTAATGTTGGCTGAGAAAGGCAGTGTTAGACGTGTATTTCTGAGAGTCTCTCTGCCCTCCAGAGCTATTTACAAGCCTGCATTGTGCTCAGCCTTTTTCTGTGCAGAGCTGGTGGCTCTGTGACACTGAGGATGCCATGATCAGTAGATGGCACAGCTTTGGGTGATACTGTTGCCCTCTTCTGTGCTGGATCACTTCCCACCAGTGGTACAGACACCACCATTTGAGAAATCACCTCAGAAATAGCACTTTGGGAAAGAGTGTGGACTGCAAATGATGGTAGATCTCCCATGTTGCTGACAGGTCAGTTACTTTTATAATAAACAGCAGCAGCAAAGGACTAATAAGCGCTTATTTTCCATCAGAATTTGTCTGTTCCCAGATCCTCTCCACTGGCTTGTGTTATAGTACAGTCAGGTGGATGAAGAGAGGCCTTTATATCACATGAAGATGTTAAAGTCTTTGAAAGCATTCTTCAGCTGGATCGTGCATGCTGCCATTGAGCATCCTCACTGCAACAGTGGCCTGGCAATTTGGGATGGGGTGGGCTTTTCCCTGAGTTTGTTTTAAAGGAAGTAGTTCAGTTTTTAGCCTCCTTCTCTGGAAAGCTGCATTCAGCCTCCATCTTTGCTTTCAATGCAACCTCAGGAGGGAAATGGCAACTTCTCTATTTCTCCTTTATAGTCAACCTCAGCTGTTTTGGGCTCTGAACTGTCAGCAAAGGAGAAATAACACGTGTGGATTTGCAGGTTGTTATGCTTTTCAGCAGACCCCTGACACACAGTTGAGAAGGATGTATGCCAACCAGGGCACTTGGGGGTTTTCCCCGGGGAAGGAAAGTCTGGGTTACCCTGAAATGGAAACTAGTCCATGAGTCGAGAGCCTTGTCTGTGGCAGAAATTGGTTAGCTGCTGACCAGGAATTCCTGATAGTCACATCATGTTTCATGCCATGAAATAAAGGCCCTCACAGTCTGTTCTGAACTGAGCAGCCCCTACACCCTTCTGCTGCGCTTCCTCAGTTTTTATTAAGCTTCATTAAGGAAACCAAACATCCAGCGTTTATACGAACTGACACCTTTTCATTATTGTTGAAGAGGATGAAATGTAATCATTTGCTGCAATTCACTCTTGTGTAATATCACAAATGCAAAAAAAGGCTCAAAGCAATTGTATTTCCTTGCCACCTTCTGCTTAGCAGCCCCAACAGCCCAGGTGTTAATGGGGAAACACCTGGGCTCTGGCTCTTCTTGTCTGTAGGTTGCAGCCCCTCTCCCTGTTTGTGCACTTAAATACATGCACATATGTGCTCTCTGCTGTTTAAGTGGTTGCTGACAAATAATTTGGCTACGCACATGGAGAAAACTCTCTACTTTGGAAGCCTTTGTATATATGTGATTTAGGGGAGGATTTTTTTTCAAATCAGAGCAGCTTGTTTATTCAGCTCTCTTCTGTTTCAGCCCTGAGCACCAACTAAGTATGGATGGACCTTCACAACCATTCCTAAGCTTTGTGTTGCTCAGACCTCAAGTTCCAGTGTCTGCACACGTTCACGTAACCGGACGGTAAACTTTGACAATGAATAATGTGTGGCTGAAGGGAGAACAGGAAGAAATGAATGGTGGGATTCTGCATCTGGGGAAGGAATGGGGATATGGGATGAGGGTTAAGGTGGACCACTGATGTTATTTTTTAAAGTGGGACCTTATTAACAAAGATTAGGTTGAGGAATGCTAAGAGCTCAGTTTTATTTTTGTCTTCCAGTTGCTCAGTAACATTAAACATGTGTCTTGGCTAATAAGCAATGATGATTTTTGACCCAATGGGGGGGGGGCACTCTGTAACTGCCTATTTTTTAAGCTTTTAAATGTACGTATAATGATATATACATAAGCCCAACAGGGCAGATGCTTGATGAAAAAAGAAGGGGACTGTGAAAGAATACCCCTCTCCTTCCTCCCTCCTGTATCCCAAACATTTTCATGCATCTTCTGAGCATCTCAGCATCTTCTGTTCAGCCACAATCACCTCTCTCAAACTGAGGTCTCCTCTTCCCTGCTGCAAATGCCACTGTCACCTTGCAATTGCTACTCCAGAGTCCAGAAGGAAAGCATTTACCCCCGACTTTGCTCTGCTCCTGGCCTTTGGCAGCTCTTCCTTACTTCATTTTCAGGATTTGCTGTCATGGTTCAAGTGAGAGATCTCTGCCTTTTTTCAGTGTGAATGCACTTGCAAAGCTAGATACATCAGTCCTGTGTTTATTTACATGTCAGGTACAGGACAGGCAAGAGCAATCTGAGATTTCGCATACTGCTTTACATAGCACTGACCTCTGCAGTGACCCACACTGTTATGGAGGCTGAGGTAGTTCAAACTCTGCATCAGCTCAGCCCTCAGCCCACAGAATATCATATGGGATGGCTCAAATATGCCAAATTGTGTGTTGTGATTAAGTGGAATGGTCCATGATCTATTAAGATCTGAGCAAATTACAGCCACATTAATTAAACATAGGCTCTCTGGTTGAGCCTAAGCCACAGATGGCATCCCACAGATGGAATGCCACTCTTGATATTCACAGAGCCACTCAGCCCTTTAACTTCAGCTTGCGCTGATTAGCAGAGCAATTTATTTTAGGTGCAGCTATTGGCCTCTGCTGAGGAGAGTGCTCTTAAATGGATATCACTGACAAGGGCCTAGTATAGAGAAAGAGGCGCAATGGGGAGTAGGGATAATGGAAGCTCCAAAAGTTATCAGTTGTTCTTCCATCCTGGCCTGTCAAAGCAGCGGGAAGGGGATTGGGCACTGAGTTCCCACTGATGTTCAGCAGCATTTGCCTATTTTACTATGGTAGGTGCTGTTTTTTGACTGATTGTAGCTGTGATCTTTTGGAGGATGTTATGATTAGATCTTCTAATACTGAATGTGGAGCATTTCTATAATGGAAACATTTACCCTTTGAAGCTGAGTCCTAAAGTCATCCTCATCTCTCCCTCCAGAAGGCTCAAGTTATGGCTCATTAGTTTTTGTGTTGTCTTTTTGGCAGTGCTTGTGGGAAAGATGCATGGTAGCATAGCAGGGTTTGTTTAGCAGGAATGGCTACTGGTGATAACCTAGAGTGGGGCCCCATTCTGTTAAGCACTATGTATCCTCTGTGCTAAAGAGGGGAAGGATTATATGAAATAAAACTTCGTACATCTGGCCACGTGGAAACCGATGCATGGATAAGAAATGACTTTTCCAAGGTCATAAAAAAAAAAAATCTGTGGCAAAGCTAAGACCTAGCACAAGACAGTCTGAGTTCTAGGCCAGCACAATAATGTCAATTATAATTATTAATGTCAGAGGAGGAGGAGGGAAGAATAGAGGAATGACATTTCTGCAAGGAAGAGGATGGCAGGGAATTATTTAACACTTTAAGGCATCCTGACACTGTGTGTAAAGATAAGTGTGGGATTCTAAAATCAAAATAGATTTCTTTTAAAATACACCATCTCATTTCTAACATTAATTTTTAGTTAGAGAGGTGGGAAGGACTTTGCTATTACTGCCTTTGAAAGCAGGCAGCCTGTGACATCGGTAATTAAGAGCAGTGCTGGAAAGGGCTTGCATGCTTTTCCTTCATCTGCTTCAGGGCCTCTTTTTTAACTGTAAGTGGCCAGGCTTGCCTGAAGATGCAGCAGTTGCCCTGATAAAAGTTCATCTTCAGAAATAAGTTGAAGGTAGTTTGGAGGTTCTAGGGTGTATTCTGGCTAGCTGGCTCCTGGATCGGAGCTGGCTTGTGTCTTCTGTTGCTAAAGGCAGCACCAGCCAACAACCACCACGTAATGGTGCAGTTCCTGGAAGAGTGGGGAGCATGTGAGTGCAAAACTCTGGAAAAGCTGGGAGCTCACTTTTTGGATGAGCAAGAAGAGCAACCCAATGCTTTGGCAACTGTGATGTGGATATATATGTCTCCCTATAGAGAGCAGTGAGGCATGAAATACTTGGGGACAGCTTGTCCACATCTCATGAAAGAGGCATGGACTTAATGTTTGAGGCAAGGCATAGACTACAAAGATTGGAGGGCAGGGCTCTGGAAAAACAGTGCTTTCCACTGGTCCCTTCTCTCCATTGACATCTCTAGGGGACCATCTGCAGCCTGTAATAGAAAGTTAAGACCCATCAGTTTAGAGCTGTGACGAACCAAGGGCAATTAGTTTTGGGCCTTTATTCTCCTCAGCTGAAGCTTATTTAAGTTCTTTCATGTGGGCTGTGGTTGTTCTGGGAGTGCTTTCTTCTGTAAACAGCTGTGAGGAGCACTGGCTTTCTTTAGTGCAGCATCTGTAGTTGCTCCTCACTTGGCCAGTAATAGAAGGCTGTGGCTCTACTTTTGTTCGTCATCATGTGTGCTGGCTCCAAGCCTAGACCTTTGGCCAGGACTGCTCACGCTTTGCTCCTCAGCAGTAAAGTTTGTGCATTTGAATCCTTGTGTTGTATCCCTTGTGTCTAAATAATTGCTCATAGGTAAGGAAAATAAGGTTTTGCTGGAACATCCAAGTACTGTAATCTATTTTTCTAAGATTTTAGGCAGGGGGATGTGCTGGAGTAGTATAATTTTGCGTAGGGTTTAGGGAAACTTCTGTTCTCCAGATAAGCCTATTGCCCACTTCATATTTTGGTGGGCTCGACTGAAACATAGATGAAGTTGTCTTGGGCAGGGACTTCAAATGGAGCCTAGTGGGAGGTTTCTCTAGAGCACTAAGGTTAATAGCAACAGTACCAGTGTGCAGAGCTGCCTTGGGGCCAGTGGCTGGAGACCTGGAGACTGAGCTGGAACAAAGAGTCTCCAGTTTCATGGTGGGAGCTGTCTTGATACTAGGGGACAATTTAGTTCTCCCTCAATTTTGTGGCTGCTTGGAGGATTTCTTGGAGTCAGGGCTACAAACTTCTGCAGCTCATTTGTAGAAAAAATTGGAAAAATCTGTTTCAGAAAAAGTAATTAAAATATTTTTCTTCCTATAGGAAACTGAGATTTTCAAGTTTTCATTCATACTCTGAATAAAAACTGAAATGTCAGAATTCTCAGTAGTAGGGAAATACTAAGTTATGACCAGTTCTGAGTGGAACTATGCTTTTCTTTTCCACTTTGGCCTTGTGTTCCTAGTTAATTCTCACTTTCATCTGGGTTATTTTAGGTCAGAGCTAGCTGAGCTGGATCAGGTGATTTTTTTTTTTTTTTTTTTTTTTCCTTCCGCTGCTCTACTAGATACTTGCAGGCTTCTGGGGATGCATTAATTCAGTGTCTGTTGAAAGATCTGTTTTCTGTCAGTATGTTTCCTTGCTCTAGTAAACTGTTGGGGTGTTCTGCTGGGTTTAATATTCTCAGACAGTGAGTCCTTGATCTTGGTTAACCTGAAGTTCTACCATGAAAGTCAAGTTATTCAGATACTGTTAGTTAGCTACAAAAGTTTTGCTCTGAGGCATACTGAAGTCTTTGGAAGGCTTCTCCTGATTTTATTGGCTATAGAATTAGTAATAAGTTCATTATTTTGAAAATATGGAACAACCTGATTTCTTTTTTTCCCCCCTCCATCGCTTCTGAATATATAGCTTTAAATACAAGCATCAGCAAAATTTACTTGTAACTATATTAGTTTTACTATAAGGAGTATATTATATAAATTCTCATAATATAGATTCCAATATAAGACTTACCTGTCTTTTCCTTTGGAAAGCGTTTTTCTGTCCTTTCTTCCCCAGCTTTATAATATTGGGAGATCTGTCCCTTCCCAAAAGTGTGCTGTTGGTATAGCTGGCTGTTACTGGAAATTATAGCCTTTCACAAATTAATAGCCTCCTTTGGATTGTACTCTACAAGAACCACGACTGTTTCTGTGGATAGGGAGCAGTGAAACTGAGAATGCTGGAAATTTTCCTTCAAAAATACTATTGTGTTTGAAAATTTTCACCATTTGCTTGCCTTGATATGATGAGGACCAATGGAAGGACAATGGAAAAAAAACCCCAGTTTATTCAGGAGACAATGATACGAAAGGGAGAATTAGTCCTTCCAGTGTCTCATCACAAAACTCCTGAAAACTGGGGGAAACCAAAGCCTACGTCCTTTTCATTTTGAAGTAATCATTCTCATAATAACCCACCCAGTCTTGTCCCAGCTCTGTTGATAGCAAAGCTTATTGATTATTTACCTGTATTCATGGTGCCCTTCCTGACCCTATTTAATTTGGATCCTGTGCAGGCACTTATCTTTGTGATCACTGTGGTTTAATGTTAGTGACTGAAAAATGATACACGCGGGCTCGCAGCCTCAGAAGCCATTAGGCCCTATCACCTTCGGTCGCCATCTCTTCTGTTCTATCTCAGGACTGATAAGCTTCCTGTCAATATGATGAAAGAGACCTTCCATCATTTCTTATCCGGGTATTTAAATTGTTATGTCCATGCATGTGATGAAATGCAGGGGACCTTCATCGCCAGCACTTCTCAGACAATTTCTGCGGGGTGTTTTTTCTCCTATTCCAGCATGCTGCTGCAGCATACATGTTTACTTTGTAGGAACTTAGCGAGTAAGTTCAGCTCCATGCACAAAAGTCCTACGCATCTACCTCTTGGCTGGAGATGGACAAAGCCCCGAATTGTGCTATCCATGCTCAAAAGCACTGGAGCAGAGCTGAGAGTCCAGGGGAGCTGAGGGTTTGTTTAACAGTGGTGGATTTGGCCAGCATACTGGCAGGAAGTGAGCCCAAGGCATGGGCTCCCTGCGCGAGGCCCTGGGTGGGACGCCATGCTGAGGAGAACAAGGAGGCCGTTATTAAAGCAGGGCGCAGCAGAGCAAAGGTAGTGCTGAGAGACTTCAGAGAGGAGGTTGTTTCACCGGAGAAGCCGGCCTGCGGCAATGAGCCCCGGGAGGCTGAATACCTCACCAAAGAAGAAGGAATGAAGCAAGCCACTGAATGAAGCGACTTTGAGGCCACGCAGTTATTGGTTTGGAAGTATCCCCTACAATGCAGGTCTCCTGAGGACTGTGTGCATGTGTAGGGCTACACAGCCCTTAGCGATACCTTGGCTGGATGCTGTTAAGTAAGGTTTTAAGAATCAGAAGACAAAGCGTTATAGACTGGAGGGGCTGGGACTGCAAGCCCTCTGTGGCAAAGGACTCTTTCTTCCCCTGTCTGCAGGCTGCCTAACGCAGCAGGGGCCCTGGTCTGTCATTAAAGCTTACTCTGAGCTAGCTCAGTCCAAATCACCAATATGATGGTTGACTGGCAGGAGCTTTGGAGGGGGAAAATGGCAATTACAAACTAAATGGAAAGGGGGAAATAATGGAAAAATGGAAGTTATAGAACAGAATGGACCACAGAATGAAAAGGGACTTTCTGGAAACCTAATAAAGCATCATTACCTTTGCTAGAAGTACACGGAGAACTGCAGTGGTAGAATGTGAATCAGAAAAAGTGATGCCTGCCCAATGCCAGTCGTAGCCCTTGGATTGTTTGCTGCTGGCCTTTTCTATCGGCCTTCTCTGTGTTTTCACAAAAAAAGTGGTGGCATTGAGGGAAACGTGCTGCTGTTTTTATATTCTACCAGTTCCCTTTCTTCCACTTAGCAGCAGTAGCATGCAAATATGTCTAATTTGATTTTTTTCTACCACTTCCTGATAAAAGGTAGTGTCTACCAACTCAGAATCTCCTGGGGTGTCAAAGGGGACTGGGGAGAGAGGATGAAGTTAATATGTTTTCAGTTCTCTCTAGATAGTTTTTTATTTCATTTTTCCTTAGGAATACGTATTCAGTGACCCTTCTTGCTTTTCCACTGGAGATGTGATTAACTTGTAGCAGTTCAACATAGTTTTCTATCAGTATTTACCAAGCCATAAGAACCAGGGATTGAAATAAATCTACTTCAGACTACTTCAGCTGTAAGAATTTATAGAAGACCTTATTTACTATGAAATTAAACAAGGATAGATACCTGTTTACAATCCCTGGAATGAAGCCAACAGATGTGTTTCATTACTATGGCTAGAAAGAAAAACATCCTCTATAGAATTTTCTTTTGACCAAAGTAAAAGAATTAAAAGAATTCAAATTACTTTGCTCCTTGTATTAGATTAACGATTGAAAGACAGACAAAATGGTTCATTTGGTTGAAAAAAAAATATCTTGGACCATGTTCACAAAAGAACCCTCATCAAACCACTAACTTGTCCCATGTACCTGCATTTTTACTGAATATTTGAGAAGAAAAGCTTGAAATGCCAACCATTATTTGTTTAAAAAAGGGAAAAGAAAAATGAAAAAAAAGAAGCCATTAGCTAACTGCTGTGTGTCAGCTGGTGAGTTTGATCAGCAGTGCATTTTGTAGGGTTATGCACTGTCATTATATTAGTTGATTGTGCCTCAGAAATAAAATATTAGCATGCATCTGATTGCAGAAGTTCAATAATAATAGCAGATAGTGGTAATACAGTGCAACTAGGGACAACGAGGAGCAGTCAGCAGCAGTAGCAAAGTACTATCTAATTGTCTATTTGAGGCCCATCTTGTCTCTCTTAATTTAGCCAGCTGCCAAGAATTGCTTTTATAACCTATTCAGATATCTGGGTTCAGATTGGTCCTTTGACTCCCTCCACTCTGCCCATGTCTTCCTTGGCACAGATGATCGTGACTTTGAACTCTACCGAAGGAAGTCTTGCTGAATTTACAAACTCTGGGTATTCAAAAGCAACCGATAAGCCAAGGATCTTGCTTTTTATATGGGCGTGGGCTAAATAAACTCAAATTACACTTTTAATCTAGGATACTGCTACTGGGATGACCCCCTCCACAGCCCTGTGTGCGTGATGCACAGCTACACTGTGAACTCAGAGCAGAGACTCTTCTTCGGTTGTGTGTTTGTGTAGGCTGGGACATGGGATTCCTATATGGGATCAAAACCAGATGAACAGTGATAATATAGGCTGTACTGGTAAATGATTAGCATCCTGAAATGTGAACTCTGCCTTTCTGATTGACATCCTGCTTACCTTTCCTTCTACCTGCCCGCACAGCTCCAGCCTCCCCAGCCCCTGGCTGAATAATTCTGTTTTGGTCTTTTGGGTGTTGGCAGCACAGCTGGGCTGCGGGTTAGCTCTGCCCCTTTCCGAGCCAGACAGGCATCAGCTTCCTCCTGTTCAAAAACCCTGTAAGGGGGTGAGCCCTGCTGAGAGAGAAGACTCATTAGCACAGGCACAGTGTGTGTTAATGAGTCTAAATAGCTTCTGGAGGAAGCTCATGGCTTTCCAGCACACAGAGTGGGTGGAGTGCTGCACCTCACGGTTATCAGCATCCCCTTCCCTGGGTCTGGTTTGCTGAAGTGCACGTTTCAGTAGGAAAGGGAAGAAAAATGGATAGATTTCTAATTTCTTGACTGTTCCTTCCACAAACAACCCTTCCCTGGAGCCTGCAGATTTATCACAGCTGAGAGGGAATTCTGTGGCAGCTTCTTATTAAAATATTGGCAGCCTATTACTGTTCCTTACAAATGATGCAGATGGATCACCGACTGAAACAGTGCTGAAAGGCAGCTCTGTCTGAGGTGAAACGCTCTTTGTCCATCACTGCTACCTGCACTTTCCCTCACTGGAAAGCAGATTCTTAATATTTTTTTTTATTTTGCCTACCTCAGCAAATCAAGGTCCTGAAAGTGATTTCAGAGGCTCTCTTATCTTTTAACAAATATCTATGGTCTGTAGCTGTCCTGACCTTGAATTGGTTACCCGTGCATTTCTCACATCAAGATTAGATTATTGCGACTCCCTCCTGACAGCCTGGCCTGATAAGACCCTGTACAATTTCCAGCTGGTGCTGAATGCTGCTGCCAGGCTCCTGTAATAGAGAGATGATCTCCACATTTCACCTCTGTCCAACGTGCTGTGTTATTTGCCAGTTAAGCAATATATTGACTTGAAGAGTTCCCTGTTAAAGATGAACTGCGCTTTTTATCCACACTTGCGCGCGCGTGTGTGCTTTGAGAAGTGAGATGAAAGCACGGGTAGGTGCTGCCCCATGTAATGATAATAGGAAGGGCACTGGGCACCTAACCTCACCTTACCTGCATTACTGACAGATTATTTGCAGCTCACCTCTGAACAGGATGGCATGAGTCCAGCCTATTTTTTCCTGTATCTTTTTAATTTCCTCACCTAACAGTAGAAACCTGAATTGATATCAGCTGGCTTCCCTGCCCCACTGACTGATAACTCCTGTGTTTCACAAAATTGGATGCAGGAGACTGCTGCCATTGGGGATGGAAGCAGGAGATGCTCTGTGGCTAAATGCAGCAGTTTCTGTATCCTGCGCTACAGAGCTAAGCTTGCACACAGCCTACTTCAGCAGACGTGTGTAGATCGGGAATCATCATATGCTGTACGCTACGGTGTGTTACTACAAACACTGTGAGGCTGCAGGAAACTACAAAGTGCCTACTGAAAAATGAGTAGCAGGGGGCCTTACAGGAGAAAGAGGTGCAGGGGATGGTTGAAATGTGATATTGTGCACGATCTAATAAAAACCAAGGTGGGTGAAGGACTTTTTTTACTTCTTAGCATTTAGATATTCCTTTTTTTTTCTGTATTTAAAAATATTTTCAGCTTCTGTGATTCGTTGGGAAAAGGAGACTATGTTTCAGTAAGGAAGCTGTTGATGTTCTTGCTTAATTATTTTTTTTTTCTTTAGAACTATAAATTTTTACATCCTTGATATATGGGGCATATTGAGGAAGATGAGGAACTGCATGCTTTCACAAAAAGTATCTTTCCTACCTCCCCAAGGCCGACCTGTTTCCTTCCTGCCCCAGCCAGGCTAAAGGAGCCTGTCCCTCCCAAATGGAGGGATTAGCCCCTCTTCCAGTCTGCCAAGGGGTTGGTGGATTTTCCATTACCAGAAACTTTCAAATCTTTTCTTAAATGGCATGTTCTAGTTTAAATGTGTTTTGGTTTGGTTTGGGTTTTTTTTCCAAACAGTGATCAAACTTAAAGGCAAAAGTGGATCCTCTAGGCTTTTTAATTTTTGATAACTCTGTAAAACACCAGTAATTGAGACAAGGTGAATGCTTCTCTCCTGTGCCTCACTGGCTCCAGAGGACACCCAGCCTTGACAGCACTGAGCTAGAGGCTGTGTTAGATTCTGCATTGCCACTTCATGATTGTACAGATGCAGGTAGAATGAGTCTTCCCTGAAACTGAATTTTGCTGTCATATGCCAGAGGGGTTTTATGTTGTTGCCTAACTTTATAATTAACTGGGAACTTTTTACCTGTCATTAGCTGCAAAGGTAAAAGTGAAATGCCACAGGGCTTCATGGAGTCCCTTCTCACTCTTCAAGGTCATAATTCTGCAAGGGAGGAGGGATTTTGTGTTGCTTTTTTTGTTTGAACTTTAGGAGTGGAGAGGGTGGTCAGTGTAATGCTCATGTTTGTCATTGGTGAGATTCTCCATCCCTTGGGATTACATCAGAGAGCAACAATGTGGTAAGGAGAAGTTAGTAAAAATTATGTGGAGGTGCTTTGCGTTAACTTCATTAGCCCATCTTTTGCTAGTTTTTGTTGCTTTCACAATCCAAAGACTTCTCCTAAATATTAAAAAGGCAAAAAAAAGAGAAATGCTTCTAAGCAGATGAGCTCAATCTGCTCCAAGAAATATCATGTTCATAAAGCATATGCACGGTACTCAAAATAGCTAATTTCTTTTTAGCAATGATAGCTCTAGAATGCCCTTGACCTTCCAAAGAGAAGAGATTTGTACTATTGCAGTATATAGGATTTTAATATTAAAAGAGGTTAAATAGCAGAAAGTGAAAAGCTCTTTGCTTCCTCTTTGGTAAGAAGTGAGCTAATGCCAGCAATTTCCATGGCAACTGCAAACAGACCGTCCTGTTCACTTCCATGTTATAAATAAAACAAAAATATTCTCTAAATTACATGCTGTGCCTACGTGTATTTGCTATCACCATGTTCAGCAGACACTGGAAAATATTTCTGTACATGATTTGTTAGGAAAGATTACAAGGTTTGTGCAAACTCAATAGTCTTGGTGGGCTATGTTCCTTTGAGAAAATAATAAAAATAACTTCAAAACAATGCCATCCTTTTCACTGCTGATATTCTCAGAGTTTTGCAAATAATTACAAGTCCAAAACTGATAGCTTACCAGCAGCTGGTGTAAACAATAATAAACTTGCAGCAGCATAATTTTAAATAGGAACAAAAATAATTTTAAAAAGGGTAGGTGATGACTGGGACTTTTGCCTTTATATTTCTGATGGGACACACAACGACTGGAAGGATAGTTGTTTTGTCTTATTTTGCACAGATTGCAGTAAGACTGGACCTACATTGTGTGCCCTCTCTGTTTTCTAAGTCTAAAATGTAAACTACTCCAGTTCACAGCAATTCTTTAGGCATGGGCAAGTTTCCATTCTGTCCTCCTTCAGGTCCATGAAGTAGTCTTTCCCACGTGTACAGCTGCAGGGCTCAGATGAGGCTTTGGAGCAAGGGATAAAGCACAAGAACTTCTTGTGCAAAAGCAGCTGAAGAACTTTTCTCCAAATTCCTCAGCCCCAGCTGGCATTCAGTCAGAGGACAAGCCCTGCAGAGGCATCTGGGACACTGCTCACTTGCAGCACTGCTCCAGAAGTGGAGATCTATTTTTCCAGTGTGGGGTGACCATCCCATATGCAGCTTCCCAGCCATGAAAGAAGGGTTGGGAGATGTGAGAAGAGCTTTCGGAGACAGCTGCTTCCATTAACTGCTCCTTGAGGCCTGAGGTGACCTTGAAGGAGTAACTCGTACTGCTAAAAGCAGAAAGATGCATTAGACTGAACCTGTCGCTCTCTGCAGGGTTTTTGCTGGGACTGCCCTGTCCATTTGCAGATTGCTCGGAATTCAGCAGCACAATTGCTCGCTGGCCGGAGCCATTAGGATCCTATTGTGCTTACTCAGCGTCCTGTCTGTGGGCTGAGTGTGGATGGCCAGATCACTTGATATTATTGGGTTTTAAAAGCACTTATGAGTACTGGCCTTGCCTCTTTTCACACCCAGGTTCTCAGGCTGTATTATATCAGCAAGTATGTGCGCTCACATCTGTATGTTGAGTTAGCAGGAGATGTAGACGTTGCAAAGGAGACTCTTGTTTCCACTAGTGCTATCAAGTTATCTGTCTCCTACCTTAAAATAAAAAATTCTAGTGATTGGCCTGTCCTGTTGCTTTCAGACAGAAATCTCTAAAAATGTATTATTCTTCCTGTGTGTGTGAAAGTGTCTTGCTTTTTCAATCTCTTTATTACAAGAAGATGTTACGTTGGGTTTGGTTGCTGAGGTTAGTTGCAGTTTACTATACTTGTGTATGTGTAAAGGAGGTAGGTCAAGACTTTTTTTGTATCATGTATTTTAATTCCTGTATTTTAATTCCTTCCAAAGGTTGAACAGAAACTTGTAAATACAGGATAATAAACACCTTGGCATAGCAGTGAGTGCTTTAATAGATTCTGTTTATTAAAGACAATTTTTTTTTCCAGTTAAAATTACAGGCAAGGTTCTAATTACAGTACAAATTTTCAAGTGTATTTTCCTCCACTAAAAATCTGTGTAGCGGACAGTACTGCACTTGATTCAGAGCTGGGAATCCAGCCAGAGATGTGACCCCCTTGATCCTGCCATTCTGAGATTTTTTTAAAAGCACAATTGAGGGTGAGGTGGAGGAGGAAATGTCTCCATTTTCTATTATTGAGTGTTGAATCCTGCCTCATCCCTCTGGCTGCTCAGCCACCTCAGGTTCCACCTTCCTCTTATTTACACTGGAGATCCCTGCTATTTACGTAAAAGATTTCGGCAATGCTCTTGAAATTATACTGACAAGTTTAACCACTTTTGTAGTGTCAGACATACCTTATGCTAGTCTACGAGTTTACAGTGATGTTTAACTTTAAAGGAATAGGGAGGTGGCTGAGGAGCTCCATTAGTGCCATACCTTCAGTAGGCAGGGACCTTTCCACATTGCTTACCTGTGCAATGTGAAGGCACTGTGGTAGGGATGCTTGCTGTTTGGCCAAACTGGGGTCACTTTTGAGGCTTCATTAGGGATTCCAGTCCTGCACGTCTGTGCAGAAGATACTCTGTCACACCGGTCTCGGTGCTTTGCATGAAGTCAGTGCTTTCCTGATGCTCCAAGATGCCTGTGAAGGGGTGGGAGAGAGGACAATATGGTCTGGGCAATGGTGTGGGGTGCTACCTAGCACAGCCAGAGGTTTGCATAGAGGAAGATATTTCAAATATGGCCCATACCCAATTCCACTGCTTCCAAACCCATTGTCAGTGCCCTGAGGGAATTAATAGGCCTTAACAGCTCTGACCAGCCTCACTGGGGACCCACGCCCCTGTCAGGAACTCCATTTAAGCTCAAGCCTGGGCCTTCAGACTTTTCATGACCTATGTTGTGGGTGGGTCTTGGAGCTATATTGCAGGTATCTGCTCTCATGGATCACCTGAATGTACGTTGTAAATTGTCTCTCAGCCTGTATTTGGCCCTGTCTCCTGGACGGACTTTTGACCCATGTTGTAGCCTTGTCTCCTAGCCCTGTCTCCATTTGTTCCTGACTAGATTCCCTGGTTGCCCCCTGGATCTGGTGCACTACCTGCCTGGTCTTGCATCATTGATGGACTCTTTTTCCCAGCATCTGACTCTGCCCACCATGTTCAGACTCTGTGGGACTGTGCCCCACTGGTGAGGGCACTGCCTGGGCTGGAGTCACCCTTTCCTCCCAGGCTGTCCCCACCTTGGGAAGCAGCCGTCTCTCACTGCTCCCTGGTGCTGGCTGTACAGAAGTTTCTGCTGCCATGATCTCTCACCCATTGCTCTGCAGTGCCCCTGCTCTTACCAAAGCGCTGTCCCTCCCAGCCTTGAGTTATGCCTCCTGAGGGACATCTACCATAGACCTGTGTGTCTAACTCCCCTGAATTTCTCCACCTCAGGTAGAGGGGGTAAGAGTCTCAGATCTCGGCACATGGTTTCTTCCTTCTCTCCTGGCATTGTCACTTCTCTTACAAGACCAAGCATCTATATGTATCTCCTACCCTGGAGTCAATGCCACCGGACAGCAGGATACAGCAGCCTGCCTGGGCTGTTCCTGCTTCGCCAGGTAACCGTGTTTTGTTACCCCCCTATGTGGAGTTCTCTTCTTTGCATTATGTGGTTGGGGAGTGGAGGGGATGTCTGGCCCTTTATGTTTATTTGGGGACATGTAAGTAATTGACATGTTTCAGTGGGTATCAGGGGAAAGGGGGGGGGGGGGGGCGGAAAGGATCCTTCAAGCCTCTCTGGTTGCTAAGAGACGGATGCTTCAACTTTGAGAGCCTCCATGCACGCAGGGAATATTTTCCTGGCAACGTGGACTTTCAAATCTGGCAGCAAGGGAAAAAAGGTGATGCCCAAAAAATAGAGGGCATTTAGGTGATTTGATTTCAGAGACATCTGTTCTCCTTTGCTAGGAGGGCAGGGGGCCGCTCCAGTTAGTGAACATATGTGACCACATTATATATAATAAGTTTACTTGTGAGTGGTTTGCTCCTATGCTCACAGCTTGGCCAGGTGACCCCCTTTCTCTCCTCCTTTCTGGCCTGGTTAATTTTTAACTCTGCTTTTGTGTACAAAACTTGATTGTGTAGTCAGGACATGTGTAGCACTTGCTTTGAAGCCCGGAACAGGTTTGCATGCAGATGGAGGGCATGATCGAGTAGCAGTTTAAAGTTTTATACCCACGGGACCTGCAAGCCTCCCTTGTAAGAGCCTTCTACTACCTGGTGCAGGACGTCAAAGCACAGAGCCTGCTCATCTGTAGCATTCGCGTCTGGAATAGCAGCTGCCTCCCTTGGCTGCTTTGCTGTAGCTTCTCTGACTGTGTAACTTTCTCCAAAAGCACTGCTGTTGATTGCCCGCCAAGTGAAGCTTTAGGAAGGATGCTGTAAAGGCTGTGACCTCCTTCTTTTCTATGTTTAGACTCTGCATCACGTGTTGGCACAGAGTTAAGTGCTAACACTATTGCATTGCTCCTGTCACAGTTTGTAAAAGGATGCAGGCAAACCTCTGAGCCGCCTGTGTTCTCCTCAGTCTGTAAAATGGGCTAGGAGGTTGGTGTGCACTCCAGACTGATACAGAGAAGCCATGGTGCTCTCCCTGCAGTTTCTGTGCTGCAGGATGTCCTACTTGCACGCTGCTCTGTTGGTGTGCCTTGGGCCGCAGCTGACCACGCAGTGCTTGCTTGATGTTGTTGCTCTAGTTGTAAGGCTTGTGTTTGCAGAGCAGCGAAGAGGGGAATTAAGATCTGGGGCTGCTTGGTCCTGCATTGCCCTGGGTCTTTCATGTGCTCTACAAATGATGCTTCTTTCAGAGAGAAATTCCTACAGCTGTAGTGCTTGGACACAAAGTGTTGGCAATACCAGCTGTTTAGTGGGCAAATCGTGGTTTCAATCTCAGTCACGATTCACTGAGGGGCACACCTGAGTACGGTGTGCTTAATTCGAAAGTACATAAATGACCCAGAGTCTCAGAGGTGTCCACGTGAATTCTGCCACTTGTGGAGCATTAAACACCTATATCAGGTACAGGCTTTGAGTGGAAAGATTTCACCTCACTGGGTTCTGGCTCAAACAGCCACCTTCAGCCTTTTTCTTGAAGGCATGGGAAAAGACAAACCCAAATACATTTACAGTATAAAATATTTATACCTGTTATAAAATATCAAAACATGATATTCTAACAGTACCTGTGGTTCCTGTTCCTTGTGATTGCAGAGAATTATTTAAGACCCACCTTCTTGTTTGCTGGCCATTTTGAAGGCATTAAAGAAGGTAACAATGGTGTTTTGGAGGAGGAGGTTAGCTGAGATGGACTAGGACTGCTCATGCTCTGGGATCCTGATTCTGCTTCCTTCCAGACTAATGCACCAAAAGGAGGTGGTGGTGGGGGGAAGCAACCTGCGAGGAGACTGCTACCTTCATTTCTTTTACCAACTGCTACTGACTCCAACTTGTAGGCTTGCCTGACATCAGCAGTCAATCCCGTACCTGCTTACTGGCCATTTTGCTTTTGGGCAAGCACAAATTGGATCCAGGCTGGGTATCATACCAGAGAGCTCTTGAGGTTGAGAGTTTATGAAGCAAAGTGCAGGCCTTCTCTCAGGCTGGTGCTTCAGCCAGTAGTAGAGCACTTGGTAATTTTACCATTAGTAAATTTTTGAGATGTTGCCTTTATGCATCTCACAAGCTCAGAGTAGCTTTGGAGAATGACCAGTATTGGCCATCTAAACTAGATGCTTTCTATCTTATTTGCTAAACAGAACATAAAAGAAAAAGTAGAAAATACATTAAAAGTGAAAAGGAGAAGATGCATGAAAAAGGGAATAGGAAGGGCTTTTTTTTATCTTTAGCCAGTGTTTGGGATTAAAGCTGAAGCTGAGAGCTGATGTCAGAGGCCCTTCCTGGGGCAGTTTCCTTTCAAGATCAGGACAAAGGGTCAGCCGTGTCATGGTGGACCAGAGACTAAAGGAGGAGATGAATATGTGGTAGAGTTCATATTTTTCAGGTCACCTGTCCTCATGGGACTAGTGTCAGATAAGGTAGTCTACGAAGCGGTGACAGACCCATCCTGTTGCTATTTTGCTCCGTAATTTCCAGCATACCCAGTTTGGGCTTGTCGCTCTGGTCCCTGCCCTTCCTGTTTACCAGGTGTGAGCTAAACTCAGCTTTCTCTGAGCAGTGTCCCTGACCTTCCTGCTTAGGTGAATTAAACCACTTAATAAATTTCATTAACTTTTCTGTGCAAAATCGCACAAGAGGCTGATTTTCATTTCTCTTGGACAATAGACAGTGTATGGCCACATGTTCAATCTCACTCTTGATGCTGTCCTTACTGTGCAGAGAGGTCTGCATTTTCACCTGGAGAAGAACCAGCCCAAAGCATTCTAGTTTTCCAGGAAATTAAGGCTCAGAGCCAAACTTTTTAATGCAGTCTCTTTTCCAGCTTTTTTTTTTTGCTTTCCTCTGCCTAATTGGAATCGCCTGTCAGTGTGCATTCCTAATATACTTTTCTGAATACAGCTCCTGAACCCTACATGGTAATGTAAAACCATTGCTCTGTGCTGTCTGTAACAGATGGGAAATGTAATCTTCTGGGTCCTGCGACGGGGTCTGCTCATTATTATATGAACAATGAGAGAAGAAACGTAAAGGTGCAACGTAGATTTATTTCCTGACACCTTGTTTAAAAGTCAATGGGCCCAATTCTTACCCACTGTAAGAGCTGCTGGGAGCTCTTTGGTGTAAGAGACCTCTAACATGAAAGGAGAATTCCCTAATATACTTTTTTTTTTTTTTTTAATACTCTAAGTTCTCTCACCTTAGGCTTTTTAATCTAGCTTGTCATTCAGGCAGCTTTGAGTACTGGCATGCATTTATGAGAGAGTGGGTGATAAGGTGATTCCCACAACTAAGTGAATCTCAGGATATTTGTTCTCAGAATCTCTTTAGCCTGAAGTTTTTGCTTCTGTCTCAGACCTGAAGAAGAGCTGCGGGGCCCTCTCCAGCTGCATCTGTGTGTATGTGATTTATTTATTTAATTTTATTTTTCAAAGACATGTCTTCCTGAAAACCTGCCTCATTCTCACACCTCTGAGGCTGTACCAGGAGAAGACCTATACAGGATACTTTTACTAGGGGCAACATCTTCAGTCTCCATGTTATGACTGAGAGTCTGGAATCTGTTGGGATGCTAACAACCTTCTGATGAAAGTGGATTGTATATTGCTTCTTTGAGACAGTTTGTGTATAGTTATCAGGTCTATGATGTTAAAAGCACCGGTGATTCAGACCAGTAAGACTTACTCAGACCAGAGAAGCCTTAACTAAAGCTAACAGACCAGACAACTGAAATGCTGCTAGTGCATTTTTGTTTCATTCTGCAGGTACTGAAGTAGCTTGAATGACAACGTTCAGAGAACTGAAAGAACCCAAGTAATGCATTTTTCTGTTGGACAATGCCTTCTGTCTTCTCCTTCACTGTGTCCTTTTCTGCCTCTGACCTGTCTGCTGGCAGCAGGCCAGGTATAAAGTCCCTGATATCTGATCTTCTGCTATCCTTTTACCTTCCCTGCCCCGTGCAGATCATTGTGCTATCTGACCCTGTTTGAAGTTCCAGTGTGATGGACTCCACTTCCCTATCAGGCCTACCAGTCTAGCTGGTTTCAGCGTTTCAGCAATCTTCTGTGTGGGTTGGTGCATTACCTGTAAGGAGTGGAGTTTCATGCTGGAGCTATTATGCCCTACTTATTTTTAATCCCTCTCCACCATCAGCACCTTTGCCAAGAATTGGAGTCAAGCTTTGCAAGCACTGGTTTGATCTTGCTTGCATCTTAGGTAACATCTGTATCAGCATTTGCATATTGATTCCTGGCGGATGGGTTCACAAGCCAGATTTCATTTAAAAAGCAATTGTTTTCCAATAATAATTCCTTTATCTACAGGTATGCACACAGACACACATGTGGGTTTTGGACATGCTTACAGCAGTTCCCTCCAATCCTGCAATGTGTCTTTGTTTATGGGAAAATGAATGAAACTGGATTCTGATCAGGGGAAGGGAATTCATCCCAAGTTTATTTGGAGATCTTTTAAAAACAAACAAGGCTAATTTGAAAGCTCAAGCATTTCAGTTATCAAAAGTGTTTGACTCATCATATTTCTTAGTCTGAGCCAAAGCCCACATAATAAAGTTGCTACGTAGGTATTAGCCTTTCCCTTTGCAACTTGCTATTTTTTGTGCAGGATGAAGCCATAAACATTGTTCCTTTGATTCTTGTTTCCAGAGGGAGGTAACATCCATTGTGGAAACTACTTTTTTAGGGTTGTGCTGGCTGGAGCCAGATGTGTATTACAATGCCACCGCAGTTGTGCCATCACAGGTCACATCACGTACTGGTAATTAAAGAGTAGACTCTCGGGTCATCTTGGTACACTGAGCCACTTAGTAAGTTTTCCCTAAGAGGGTTTGGTAAGTACCCACCCCTCCATACAGAAAACAGAAAGCCTTCCCTTTCCCCATTTCCTCAGGATGCCGAGTGTTTCTAGTTACTAATGTACGAGTGTTGAGGAAGGGAGGGAGAACAGCATAAACCCTGAGCTGTTTGTATTTCATAGATCTAATTACTGTATCTTGACATGGAAATGTATACAGGTACGTGAATGTATATTAGAATTAGGCAAATACAGCACAAATATATTTGTGCATTGTCCTTCCAAATGAGCTAAAACAACTGATGTTTCAATGATTGATTTTCTAGTGTATGCAATTGCAGCCTGGCTTATTGGTTTATTTGTGAACAGCTGAGCAAGTGAGGTTTTCTCTCTCCATAATTTCTGCAGAAAGCAGAAATCGCAGCAAAAACACAGTAAATAATTATCCATGAGAGTATTTGTACAACAAATTATGCTATGGGCTTTCTGGAATTTACTTGTAATGTAGAGAGCTCATAAGGGAAGAGTGAGAGCATGGATCTACCCATGGGTAGTGACAAAGTTGGGAACATACACTGTCCTTTGCATTTGACAGTGTATTATTTCTACTGCTGTGGAAGAAAACCAATATCCTTTCCCATTGAAGAGTCTGAAATATTTCCTAAAACGTTTTTAGGCCTTATCTATTCTCATCCCCTTTGGGCGATGGATGTAATGAAAGTCAGTGTCTTTTCATGTAACATGAAGTGAAGCTAAGGAACTCCTTCCTGCAGGCTGTTCTGGCTGCTGGAAGTTCATATGAATTCATAGGGAGACTGGACAAGTTCATGGAAAAGAAATCCATGCAGAGTTATTAGACACCAGTGAAGCACCTCTGCCTCTGAAAGTCTGAGACTCGGGCTGCTGGTGATCGGAAGAGTGTTCTTGTGTTGCAATGCCCTGGTTTTTAACTTTTCCCTATATATCTGCTGTAGACTACTGATGGAGACAGGTTACTGCTCTTCCCTGTACAGCCTTTCCATCCTTGGACCCCATGAGGGAACTGAGGTCTGTTATTGAAGCTGGGATGAGTGAGCTGTTGTGTCCAGCCAGCACATGTAGGTCACTATGCAAGGAAATATTTTAAATCTTGCATAGCCCCTTCTGGGGATAGGTCTAAGTTCTCTCTTGGATCAAGGCAGACATGAAAAGACTATTTGTGACTGAGTTACAAAATACAGCTTGCATTCCTAACTGATCCATTGCATGTTTAAGAAAAATAGAATAAAAGTGATGAAAATCACTGCCTCGGCTTGTAATTTGTGATCAGACAAAAGGGTTAAGATCTTGGAATGATGACTTATTCATCCAGCTGCAGTGCATATGCAGACACACATAAAACATGGCAACGAATATTTTATTCATATTAAGATATCAATGAACTACACGTGTTGCACAGATAACAGGAGGGACCAATGTGCCAAACAGAGATGCCTTGCTGTTGCTCTTTAGGTTTGATTCTACCACATTTAAAACAGTAAGAATTTTGCTACTGACTTTGGCAGAACCAGGATTTTCATCCTCAAGTATCAAACTGCAGGAATTCAAGCACCTATCTTTACACAGTCCAGATTGGAAACAAAATGTTTCTTTTAGTGATCTACAGAGGTGATGCATTCCTAATGGCTCATCAGCTTAAATTTCCTCTCACGTATTCTAAGAGCAGGCAAAAAAATTAAAAAAAAAAAAGAACAATGGAGAAAAAGTAGTATGTTGAATTAATAATACAATTTATACACTGAAAGGAATTTAAAAAATATCTTTCTATAGAAATTACTTCAGAAATACATCAGAGGCACAAATTAGGCCCTCTGAGGTATGAGTAAATGTGAGGATGTAACACATGGTAATCGAATCATGTCATTTCATAGTCATGGAGGTGATCAAAGCATTAATAAAAACTGCAAGGTCACCTTGAATTGAGGATTCAGTTTTGAGTGTTAAATGTTTCTTTCAAACACTTATCTGTGGTTTGTGAGACTTCCAATGACTTGGGGAAAATTTTGTCCCTGTGCATGAATCACCATTACTTCAGAGAAATATAAAGCTGAGTATGTGCCTATACATCCCACTTGATAGAGCTGACCTAGCCTATGTGGGGCTCTGAGTAACCCCAGCTGAAAGGATAATAAGGTACAGCAAAGGGATGGGTCAGGCTGATCCTGCAGGATTCTCAGCCCAATTCTTTTCCTGCATCAGACACAGACTATTGCAAATACAGACAGCTAAACCCCCAGGGTTTCCAGGTGGCAGAAAACTGTGGGCTTTTTTATTCCATTTTCTCTCAGTCTAAAATAAGACGCCTTCTTTACTTCACGTGAACCAGAAAACCTAAGAAAAGTCTTTTTCAGACACATCAATACACTGTTTCCGAAATGAAATATGCTCCCCAGATGCTGCAGCTTCTCAGAGAAATTGATGATCTTGTCAGTTCTGCTGCTGGTAGCAGCTGCACATGTCTCAGGATTTGTGGCTGGGCTGGAGCCAGTGCCACTCTGGCTTTCACAGTCCCAGTTCTCCATCAGAGACCAGTCTACTTGGGTGGCTCTGGTGTCCCAGGACCACCACCTTTGGGGAAACCTGCAGGAGTGATCTAGCCCAGGGCTGGACCAGCAGCTGGTGAGACCATTTGAAACCTCTGACTCTGAAGGCCCCCATGGGCCTGGCATCCCATGACTCTTCTGCCCTCGAGTGATTTGCAGATTCACACAGAATGGTAGAGATTGGATGGAGATCATCTAGTCCAATCCCCCTGCTAGAGCAGGTTGCACAGGATCATGTCCAGGCGGGTTTTGAATATCTCCAGAGCAGGAGCCTCCACAACCTCTCTGGGCAGCCTGTTCCAGTGCTTGGTCACCCTCAGAGCAAAGAAGTTTTTCCTCATGTTCAGATGGAAATTCCTGTGTTCCGCTTTGTGCCCATTGCCCCTTGTCCTGTCGCTGTGCACCATTGAGAAGAGTCTGGCCCCCTCCTCTAGACATCCACCCTTTAGATATTTATAAGCGTAGATAAGATCCCCTCTCAGTCTTCTCTTCTCCAGGCTAAACAGACCCAGCTCTCTCAGCCTTTCCTCATACGAGAGATGCTCCAGTCCCCTAATCATCTTTGTAGATGTGTAATCATCTTGAGTGACATGCTTGATGCCATGGCCCAGAGCTGTTGTCTCAAGAAACCCCATCTCCTTAACCCTGACACAACCAATCATCTCATGAGTCATTCCCAAATCTGGAACTGCACACTGGCTGCAGCCCCTCAAACTTGGGTGGATTTCCCCAGTTCTGGGGCCATGGGGTTTCCATAGCATCAGGTTCCTTGGTTTCTGCAACAGGTTGTTGATGTGAAGATATTTTTAGCAAAATGTCAAGAGCTCCATCAGATGTAATTACAGCCTCTTGGCTATGGTGTGGCTCCTGATTTACGTGGGGAAAAGTGAGACAAACCAGGACCTTGTGATGGCCTGGAAATGCTTGACTAGAACTAGTCAGGAAATGCTTTGTTTTCTTGTTGCAAAATTTGAGGAAAGTAATAAATAATTCTAATTTTTATAGACATAATTTAGTGAATAACTTTTCCTGGCAAATTGTAAGGACATTTTTTTTATTCGAAGCTTTGTTGTTTTTGAGGAGAACGCCATGAAAATGTTGAATCAAAATCTGCTCTGGGAAAACTGATTTAAAATTGGAAGACTTTCTGACGTAATCTATTTTGCTTGAAGAGATTTTAAGCTTAGTACAAAATCCAATTTTCTGTTGAGGGAAAAATATTGTCAATTGTTCTGGATTTTGGGGCAGCTCTTCAGTTCCCCTGGGGTGGAATAGTACAAAGTAATCTTAATGGCTATCTGAAAAAAAAAAATGAACTGAAAATTTCCCCAGGACCAGGAGGTCACCAGGCCAAGAAATCAAGCAGAGAAGGCTAGAGCTGGAGACTCTGCAGATTCCTGGCTGGGAAGATGGTGTCTCAGAGGCTGGTTTTGTAGCTTGTTGTTACACTCTGTGTGGCAAAACTCCATGCTGACTAATTGCAACTTAAATATGCTCTCAGTGGATGATTACTAAGTGTGGAAACATTATTTATATTTTCCAAATAATTTCAAACAAAACAACCACTAGCTAATGAAAAAGAAAAATTCATCACCAAATCCCCTCAGTCCTGTTAAGTGTTCCTGCTCGGGAATATCATGATCTGCACAAGGACATGGTCCTTGCAAGAAAAAGAATAAAGTGCCTGTGTGCTGCTAGTGACCTCAGTGGGAATTCCTGGTTGCTGGAGAAATATTGGTCTGTGCCTATGGGGGAAGCAGTTATGTGCCCAGCCTGCTTCTCTGACACAGGACTAATGGTTGTTTGTAAACACATCCAGCCTGGTGGCATAGAGGATGCAGAATCATGTCAGATATTAATTACACTGTGAATAAATACAGAGATGGAAGCTCTATTTTTATCACTAGCTAGGTAGTGTATATTTACTCTGATTTTCTCAGTACTGCCTTTCATCTTGGTTTCATTGCATCAATAAGTACATTCATTAAGTCATTTTTTGCAGAGTCCTCGCAAGCTGAATTCTCTTCTAAGATGCAGGTACTAATGTAGCTTATAAAGTAAGCATATAAAGTAGATTATTCACCATAAAAGAACATTTGGGGCATTCCTACATTTCCAAAGACTTTCCAGGACTCCTCTTTGCCCTCACACAGATTAAGTGTGTGGATGAAATGAAACATGATTATATACTGTTGCACATACAGCATGCATATTCACACCTACTTTATGCCATAGATTTTTATAGCTGTTAAATTTCCTTTTCATTATATTTGATTTGCTAAGATGAAGGCTTGTTTTATCAAAACTAATTACATGGTATGTATTTAATGTTCTGTCCCTAAGGTTTTCATAGTAATAAAATTGATTGTTACTGATTAAAATGGTTCTATTACATCAGCTTAATGTCACTTGAGGTGAATGCAGTATTAGAAAAATGGCCATTAAAATGTTGAACAGAAAACACAGAAGCCAAGATTAAATAATAGGAAAATATTTTTTTAATGGAAATTTTTTTAAAAAATTGATTATGATCAAGAATTTTAAAACATTTCACTTGGCAGGGAGAGTTATCAGATGTATACAAAATCTTATTGTGGTTATTGCTTTTATATAACTTCTTGTCATTGTCGTGTACAGAATAACGCAGGCAAATATGAACAGTCCTGCCATGTAAGGTAAAACTGTCCATAGAGTGGCAAAAATGAGGTTGATATTTGGAAAAAAAATCTGCCTAATGATGAGCATCCTTTATTCTCTGTCAAAGTAAACCCAGGAGGTAATTAGGGTTTATTACAGGGGAAGGAGGGTAAGGGTACAGCCGTGGGCTCTGCTGCAGTTGTTGGAAAGGTCTGGAGATGTCAGTGGGAGCCATCTGTGTGTCCCTGGGCTGGGACAGAGGGAGCGAAGAGGGTGGGCACAGGAAAGCATCACTGAGAAAGAGGAAGAAACAAATTTTGAAAGGAGGAGTCAAAAGAGGGGAGATACAAGACTGAGAAAAGGAGGAGATGTTAAAGAACAAGTCAGTATAATCTGGGCATTTTTAAGGGGAGAAGTCAAGCTCTGGGGCTTCCTCCACGCCATTTTAGGTTAGAAACTATGGACAATATAACAATTATCTTTGTTTTACTGCTATTATAATGCAGCTTTGAAAGAGTTGTGCATGGCTGCACTTTCAGTGAGTCAGTACCCTCATGATTTGTCAAAATATTTAGTATTTTCTTGAATCCCAACTTCCTGGAGTCATGTGACAAGCTGAGGTCTGATCTCTCTCTCTCTCTCAAAACCTGGAAATATGATTAGTGTTTAGCTACTCAAAAGACAAGTAAGACGAACTAGAAGGGTGTCACTTTATAAAATCTGCATGATTTTTAAGCTGCTCCTGGAGCCTCACTTCAGAGCAGCTCCCCATAACTTTCCCCATACTCTCGTGATGGAATTTTTAACAAATTGAGAACTATCTGACCATCCTCCATGCCTCCTCTCTCTACAGTCTCTGTCAATTTTATCAATAATTCCATATTCTTTTTTTTCTGAGGCTGAATATTAGTACTTGATGCCATTTGCTTCTCACTGCCTTTTTCAAGAAGGCCGAAGTGTCCCACTTCACTTTGACTTCAACTGAACATATTCAGAAGAGCTGAATGCAGTTGTCTGGTTAAAACGGAAATTTGCAGAAGGGGCAGCAACTTTTCCTTTAATTTGAGGCTTAGAGACACAGTGGAGTTGGAATGTGTTCTGTAAACCATGGCTGGGAAGTGGCACGATGCAACACCAGAAGAAAAATCTGGGAGGTCTGAGGGAGGAGGAGGGGAGAAGGAAAAGTCCTGAAAACTGGAAGCTTACAGAGGAAATCCATAAATAGATAGTAACAATGAAACAATAACAACCACAGTGGGCAGTGCGTCTTTGAGATTTCAGTGACATTTTCCTAGGAACAGAAGATATATCCATCCATAAACAACTTGGGAAACACTCCAGACAAAAATTATTCTTGACATAAAAAGGCATTTTTCTTGAGCTTAATTACTCTATAGGAGATGGTGACCAAAGACTGGGGAGTGAGAGTCTTAACCCCAATATTGTGAGAAGACCACTGCTGTACAATATACACAAGGAAGGAATAAACTTAATTCAAGGCAATATGAATCTTTTCCTATAGAGGTATGCTTTTCAAAACTTTTAAATGCTGTGTGCACTTTTATTTCCTTCCTCAGTCAGTATTAACCCATCCTTGAGATTCCATTAAGTTGACAATATTGTTTAATTACCAGAAAGGAGAGCTTTGTATCCATGGAGAGAATGATTCTTCTTATTTGCCAAGAAAGAGTGATTGTGTATTAGGCCCTTGAGGGTAGGAAGATAGAAGAGGAAACAAGGAAACAGGAGAATCTGAGGCATCCTAGCTTGTAAAGTGTGTGCACAAAAAGAAATTACTGCATCTTTCCTGTAGCCAAATCATAGGCAGCCCCAGTAAAATAGGTATTTTTATTCTACAGCTTACGTGTGACTTTCTGTTCTGTACTTAGATCAGTCAAGAATATAAAAAGGCTACAAAATGGCCATGGAAGAGGATTTTTGGCATTCTCTTTGTTAAACCAACCCTTCTTCTGAAGGGCATTTTTCTGGGTCCTGGAGGAACTTTGTTCTTCAAAGTAGCCCTTAGAAGGCCAGGAGTTGGTAGGAAATCTGCCATGTTTGTCCACAGCTTAAGGACAATGCTTTGGGACAGGTATGTGTGTGCTTTTCACTGATACCCAGACTAGAATGGGATGATTTTCAGTTAAACATCCCGTTTATTTAATGAAAAATGAATTTTTGAGGAAACTAGAAATGTTTGTCAATCAGCACTGGATTTGGTCTCTTACACTTTCAGATTAAAAAGAAATCAGAAGAGAACTCTTTTTAATTTAAAATGTTTCATTTTTAAGTTAAACCTTTGAACATTGCGATTTGCAGTGGTATCTTGTGGGAAACTGTAGCAAAGCAACATTGGAAAGAAATCCTTTGTTTCAGGCTGAAAGAAGTATTTTAAATAACCTATTTCACTGAGACATTCAAACGCTTTCTTTTCAGATCAGCCTGAAACAACTGCAATCCGACCAGGAAATGTGAAGTTTGTCATTTACATAATTCCACCCAAAACACAGTTTTGGTACTGAACAGCAGGACCTGATGCTCAACAGCTGCATAAATCTCGGGGTTTTAACATTTTAAGAGAAGTCTGGACCAGGAAAACTTCCTCTCTTTGTCTGATTCATGTTGTCAGATGGTAAAAGGATTCAGGGGGGAAATGGGACATATAGGTGTTTTGAGATATTCATACCATCTTTAGGCTTCTAATAAAGGTACCTGGTTTATGAGCCTAGACAGGTTATATATTCCATGGGGAGAGGTAAACTCCTAGTCGAGCTCTTAAATCTTCTCCAAAATCTCTGCTGACTGTAAAGCAGCCTAAGCAAGGCACTCAGATTGGGTACCTAGAAGTAGGATGTATGGATGCCTTCCTTGGATTCCTCAAAAGACCATATTGGGGAATTTCAGATAATATTTTCAATGTTTAATGAGCAATGGCTCAGCTAGAACCTGGGAGGAACTGACATGTTGTTTCCTAACATCTGGCAATGCAACCTGTGGGAGGACGGCAGTGTCTTGTTGCCTGTTTCACAGTATACTGAATTTAAGTATCTTGGAGCATTCAAACTTAGGATACATGTGTAATACCCACTGAAATGATAGTTATTCTTTTGTTTACAGAGTTAGGGAAAACAGACAGGAAGAGAGAGCTGGGAAGCGGGAAGGCCGGCTGCTAGCAGTAATTGCCAGCTGTGTGTGCGCAGGAAAGAACCTTGTGCCTTTATGAAAACCTGCTTTTAGAGCGGTTAAATAAGGGGGAGAGGCAGGAAGTGGAAGGAGTGGCTCCAGCAATTCTTAGCTAGATGTTTATAGCAAAGAAAGGGTAATTGTAACCATAGATTGAACTGCAGCAAAATGGAGCTAATTATAGTTTGCCACCAGTCTATCTCTTGCATTTACTATATTCCCATTACAGTAGGTAGCTGGAGCCATAAGAGCAGAGTGTATCTCCTTTTCTTTTCCTTACATAGAATTTCCACTAATGAAGATGCTACAGAAGAGTCTGCCTAAAAGTGAAATGTTAGTTCCTCAGCTGATGTAAATCACTGTAATCCCATTGAAGTCAACACTGAAGATTTAACATCATGCTAATTGAAGTCAATGGAGCTAGGCTGATATATACCAGCTGAGGTAAATTCCCCAGTGCATTCTTTCTAGCTCTTACGAGTGTTTGGAGCCTGCGCTCTGGTTTGAGTCACAGAGAGACCCCAGCTGTGCAGTTCAAACCAGGCTCCTTATTTAGAGCTGACCTTTCCTAAATTTCAGTCATGGTGTTGAGACTGGTGATTTCAGTCCAGGTTCATCCCCGCACTTAATTTGCAGGGTTTTTTTCATCTCCTTGTTCCTTGTGGTAGCATTCCCTTGTGTTTGCAGATTTTTGCTTTTTGGCCTGTTATCTAATTAGGTCTGATATATTTAGCTGTCACAGAGTACAACAATCTGTAGCTAGGCTTCTGTTATTATTGATGGTAATATTGTATGGAAGGATCCCCAGATGGTGTTAAACATAGTCTTATGAGTTCCTTTTCTGGTGTGTAAGCAAATGCTCAGTCTACGGAAGACCTGCTGTCTGATTTGGTCTCTCTCTTCGTTATGCAGTGATCTTTGAGCAAAAGCTGTAGCAAATCGTGAATGCTGTAGCAAATCGTGAATGCTCTCTTCTCATTTTCTATATCTGATGACAATTCATAGGACATAGTATTTTGGGGGGAAGTAGAAGCAAAAGCCAGATTACATATATTTTCTTCCATGGACCCATTGGAATGTGTGGAGTTGTACACGTGAATTGCTTTATAACAACAAAGCCAGCTTCTAGTGAAGCAGAGGCATGATGTGAGCATCAAACAGTCTCTTTGCAGATGGTATGAATGAAGTCAGGGATGGCACGGCCTCTAGATGCCCTCTTCTGTAGTGAATATTTTAATCAGCAGGCTCTTACTTGAAAAACATGTGAATTGCAATGACTGTATCCAACTTTGTCCCTCTTTTAAGAAACCGATGGCAAGAAAGATGATCCAATGAAACCTTTTACTCAGATAAGGAGGCAACCAGTGGCTTCTGAGCTAGGGGGAAAAACACCCAAATCACAGTTCTAGATACACACAGAATTTAGCTGCTTTAGTCTCAATTTAGACATCTGAGGTCTCTGTTATATTTAGCTTTAAATCTTGGAGTGTTGTGGAAATAATTGAACTTCCAACATCCTGTGCAGTGGTGTGTGCATTAAGAGCAGCTTTAAGGGTTGCATTAAATGTGCTCACAAACACGTGCAAATGCATTTGGCCATAGGATAGATTTAGGTTTCTGTCTTTTTGTGCAGTAGGTGAGAATATTGCCATGGATTTTACAGTTACATGCACCAAGCATTCTGTGTCACCGCTGCCTGTATTTTTAGGCTTTCTTTCAGGACATAAATACTAATGATGCCAGTTGCCACTAGGAAAAGGCCTAGAGAACTGGTGAGGAACATAAGGCTTGTGAGAAGCAGTTTGCTGGGAACAGTAGCTCCACAAGAAACACTGGGTTTAGCAGGCACTGTTTTCCAGATGGACAATATTGCTGTGAGCAGCTGCAGATGAAATCTTCAAAGCCAGTATGGGAGGTGGAGATGAAGGGAAGAGAGTAGAAAATTCTGCAAGCTGCTAAGACAATGAGAGAAGCCAGTCATTAAAATCATATAATGGTTGAAAGAATGGCAAGAGTGCTCCTCCCTAAAAATGCGACAAATTATTTTCTTCCTTGCTGGTTGGGGGAATTACTGCTCTGCTGCATCCTGACATTTCTTCTCTCCTTGGGGCATGGTAGGCATCCTGTAGAGACATTCTGTTCTTGCTGCTGCTTTCAGTGCTACCAGAGGGCCTGATTCTGTTTGCTGAAATCCCTGGGAAAGCTCCTATGGTCTCCCACCAGTGTAGGACCGACTGCTGGAAATGGTATTCCAAAGTAGAAATCTGGTTGGCATTTTCCTAACCAGCTAAGAATTGAGTTTTGTTAGGCTGAACACAAGTTATCTGAAAGCCAAAGGATGTACATGGGCTGGTTTTCCTGATATTAGATGTTTTTTAGATATTTCATTTTATGTGATAGCATTTTACTAGCAGCAAAGGCTGTCTCTGTTGTCCTGGGCTCCTGATGCAAAAGGGGACAGACAGCCATGGGTGTGTAGAAGAGGACTACATTGCATAAAACTCATGAGACTGAAGGTGAGACTATTTTCCTATTGAGAATTGCAGTCAGTTTTGCCTCTGACAGGGTAAAATGAGGACCAATGAGCAGATGGCTGTGGACTCAAGGCACTTAGAAGCCGTTAGGGTATGTCTTTGTGGCAGGACACAGCACTGTGGAGATACCAACCCTGTCTGTGAATGAGCGAGGATAGCACAGAGCAGTTTAGGGATGCTATCATATTGACAACTCATTGATGCAAATAGGTGTTGATAAATAATATGCAGCTGATCACTAGGTTTAGCAATGTACCTAACTCTAGAGTCTTCTCCTCTGTTTCATATTGGATTATGACTTTCTGAAGCCTGCTACACAATGCTGCAGGTCAGCACCATGTGTCTATACAGGCAAATCTGCAGATAGCTCAGGACCTTTGAGGTGAGCTAGTACCAGCTGGAGAAGATCCTGGGCCTCTGTCGTTTGTACTGGCAGGTAAGACCTCCCAATAAAGGAGTCTGCCTGTGTTTTATATGCGCTTACCCTTGACTGTAAAAAGCCCCTCATAGGGGCTATACAGCCCTTAAAATCTGTAGGGAAAGAGACACTCAGTTCTGAGGTTTACCCAGCAAGACTAGGAGAGGCTGATGCTGTTGGAAAGAGATTTGGTCTCACTGGCACAGCTGGTGCCTGACAAAACCGCAGGCTAGCAGACCTAGCACGTTACAATATGAAAGTTTCCCCTGTGTGGGCCTGTTTGGAGTTCTGGGAAGAGGGACAGCATTAAGTCTCTCTTCCTTCGTAACTGTGTATATTGTGGGCAAAAGAGAAGTGCCTGCAAAGTCTGTTCTGTTTGCCATGAGTCTGTCTTCCCACTGTGTTGTGACAGCCTGGCTTTGCTACAGCCCTTTCTGCCTCCGTCCCTGCCCTTACAGTCCACAAATGCAGATGGGTAAGAGGTCCAACTGGGAGAGCTGTCTGAAACGGCTAGCTTTGTTCCCTTCAGCAGAAACAAAATAAAATATATGAATGTCTATTGCCCTGTTGTAAAATTTTCACATGAACTGTGATTTTGCTATGAGCTTTCTCTGATCCACTCTGTACTAAAAATAGTGGCTAGTTACAAAACACCTAAGTGAGTGGACGTCAAGTGCCCATTACCCACCAAACCTGAATAATCCTCTCCATTTCTTCTTTAGTTGATTTGAAAATAAAAGGAAGGACTTGAGTAAGCCTGTATGATTTCTGGAGCAGTTGTTAGCAAAAATGAAGGTTGAAACTCTTGACCTCTGGTACAGAGCAGGCCTCCGTGTTCTTGTCTTGCCTCATGTGGCAAGACATGGGTTTCCTTGAATTGCTGAGCCACTCAGATGAGCAGAGAAAGGCAGTATTTAGCCCACCACGGGCCTTGTTTTCAGAACAGATTAGTGTTGTTGATAGGTCTCTACTCATGTGCATCACTAGAGAAACCTCTAGCATTTGGGACCATTTAAGTTTGCTGAATCTTCTTGCTCAGGCTCTGGCAGAGGCTGGTAGATACAGAGGCTGTCCATGGCTCTAGCAGCAGTGGACTGTGGCTAACATGTTCGCTTTAGCAGAGCCAAAAGTTGTCTAGGTTCATATGGGCTTTACTGGAGGGGCTCTCCTCATCCAAGTGAGCATGGTCATCCCCTGAAAGCTCTCCTAAGAAGAGACGGTGAAAACATCTCCTGTCTCCATCTTGGCTGCCATATTTCCCTAGAGATGAAACTACCCCAAAGTCTCTGCTTCTGTTTTCTGTGACTACTGGATTTGGTGGAGCAGATACAGGTGAAAAATTCTCTCCATTCCCTCTTGTGCATTCAGTCCCATGCTCAGGCACAACTAAAATCTGTGCCAAGAGGCAATTCAGGTTAGGAAAGGGATATGCCATTTTTCTCTACCTCTGCTTCTTGTCACATTTTGTTAAACGCGGTCATGTAGCATGTAATGAAGACATCTGTTCGTTTTGTAGGAAACTGTGAAAAAGTGCGTGCGTTTGCCTTGTGCCATCTGTTGCCATTCTGATAAACAGTTGAAAGCTCTGGCAAACATAAACAAAAACAGTGTGCTTTGGTGCTAACTGCACCGTTTTCTTTCTTGGTGCTCTGTATTTGAGCCTTTTCTTGTGATACGTTCACTATTTGGGGCTCTGGTCTGCTGTAAGGAGATCCGATGCTCAGCAAACACTGCAGTTCTTTCTTCTGCCCGTGTCCCTCCCCTGAACTTGAGACAGTAAGTAGACGCAGGAGTTCCTGAGCTGCTGGAATGATGTGAAATACTGTCTGTGCACCTGGATGGCTCAACTTTCCCCCTCCAAATTTTGTGCCTCTGAGTGGAAACTTGGCTGAATCAAGGAAATGATTCGGGGAATATACTACTGATCAGGAGGGATTTAGATGTATTATACAGGATTATTATTTTTCCAGAAGTCTATCTTGTGAGCAAAGGTTCTGCGTTACAGAATGTGTTGAAAATAAGTAGCTTATAATGGATTTCTGGAGATTCTGTGAAGATGAAGCACTATTACTGTAAGGAAAGACAAAAAAAGGGCACTTTGGTGAGGCTCATGCTGTCAGAGAAACACAAGACAATGTGGGAGAGGGGGGTATGGTGGCCAGTTAAAAGCAGACAGTGGAGAAAGAACACAAACTTTTGAGTCTGGCTTTCAATGCAAGAGCATATAGTAGTTCTCAAATATGACTGTATAAACATATTTTCTTTTTTTTTTAAAGACCAGAGGTACTTGCACAGAAGTCTTTAGCATGTGTTACTTTGCATACTCAGACTGAATCTACAGAAATAGTTTCTGTGAAGGGGAAAAAAGACCCCTGTTAACTCCTTATGCTACATCCTTGCTAGTGTTTTCTAGTGACGGTGCAGTTTTGCTGGCATATATAGACTGTGCCAGTTAACAGCTAAATTACCTTTTGTAGCTTTCTGCCTGAGTTGCATATAAAGTGGGCTATGCTGCAGGTTGAAAACAAAATGTACTGTTCTAACAATTATTCAGATTCATGTCTTATAAAGTACTTTTTGCAAAGAAGTTTCATGCAGATTGTCTAAGCCTATATTGCAGTCATCTTGGGCCTGTTCTAACAAGGAAAACAGTATGAGTACACAGTGATAAAAATATAAAGAAGCGAGGAAAAGATCATAGGAGAAATAACAGATCTTTTGAGACAAGCCATGGAAATGTGAAATTAAAAAGTACTCTAATGCAGACTGACAGGGAGCGGAGACACAGCTCACATTGCAGCTATAGCTGTTCATAACAGCTAGTTATTTTTAGTCGGCTTTCCTTAGGAAGCCAGGCTTATGAGCACAGAGGGGTATGTTTGTGTGTGTATACACATGCATCTGCCTGTGCGCTGTCCTTATGACTTCAATCTGCTGGTCTCTTCTAGCAGAGTTTGACAGAGAGATGGTAGTTTGCATCCTGACAAGTTTCCTGAGGGTGGATGGGGAGGGGAGTTTGACTCCGTCCCATGTTAGGCGTGAAGGAATTCACACGGGTAGAGACTAGAATAACACCCCAGCTACAGGAAAACCTTGAGAGGGAAGGTCTATCACCTTGTTAGACACAGGAGAATCTGGCTGCAAGGCACCAAATCATACAAAAACAGATTTCAACAGCTCCACTGCTTATGGAACAACTTTTGAGGAGGTGGGACTTCTGGCAAAAGCTTCATTTTGGCAAATTCAGCAGACTCTCCTTCTCTGGGGACCAGGCGGAGAAGAGAACATGAAGCACAGACACAGCAGTGGGTTACACCAGCTCTTGGGAGTAGAGCTGCCAGGGGCTGGAGTTTCTATTTCTGAGAAGATGTTGCAACTTTTGGGGGGGGGGGGGACTGACAAACTAGATGAGCATGAATAATGTCCTTTGTGGGAACATATATCAAATTATCTTAATTTTTATTTTAACATCACACTGGTTTTTAAATATATGAAAAAATGTTGAACTTTCATGCTGTAAAACATTTTGAGAGTCAAAACACCATTGAAATTATTTTCTTCAGTTTCAGTAGAATTGTATGTTCCTGCAAAAGGTTAATTTTTATGAAAAAGCATTTTTTTATTAAAAAAAAAGAACCTTGTCAGAAAGAGTTTATTGCTTGGAGTCCAACCAATTTCAGTATCAAACGATAAATCAATCTGTACAATTACAGCTCTAACTGGGATTAGGTCACAGTAAAGCTTATGAGTACTCAAGACTTAATTAGCTCACTGAGATCAGTGTGATTCTATATTGACTTGGTAAGTCTTGAATCAAGCTCTGAAGGTCTGATGAGCAGAAGGACTAAGTGCTGTGGTACCTAAATTTCACTGACATTTCCCCAGCTGGGACTCGCTGTCATGACTCCCCTGGAGTTTGGGAAGTCATCAGATGTGCTATTCCTTTATTTTTGTTTTCCTCCTCCTACCCCCTGTTTGGTAACAGTCTTAGGGCCTGTGCCTGCATCAAAACATCCCTCTACCTGGGGGACGGGAAACCCTCATTTCCCACTTGAACCACTAGGTTTGGAGATTCTTCTTGGCTTCTTCTCTTAGACCTCTTCTGTTTTGCATTGGAATAGTTACACTGATGTTGTCATAGAGAGTCTCTCTGGAGACTTATGGTAAGGGCACTCATAGGACTATAACCTCTTTTGTAGACTCCTTGATAACCTGAGTAGTAGTATCTTTATGCAAGGCAGGAGCTCCTGGCTTTGGGTGAACTCCAGCTTTGCCCCCTCTCTTCTGTCATTGTCCTGCTTGAGGGACCAGGCAAGGGTATGTGAAGTTTCCATGCTTCCAGCTGGGTCAAAGAGATTTTATTCTTTCTTGTTTGACCTGGTCCATGGACAGATGGCCTTGCTGCATGTCTGTACATTTACATGAAGGAGATACGAGTTGCAAGCTGTGTTGCTGTATTTCTGTAACTGATTTTGAACAGCTTTGGTAAGAGACTCCAGAAGAAGCCCAGCCTCTGGGAAAGGAGGGGGAATTTGAATCCTGTCTTCCTGCATTCCAGCCAAACACACTTATTACTAGGCTAGAAGTTAAAAGTGAAGAGTGTGGACCTTCCATGTTTTGGCCAGAATCTGGTGCAGGTCTGCTCTTTGCTTTACTTCTCAAATGTTTTCTTAATTGAAGGATTCTTTCATATAATAAAAATATTTAAAAATCACAAGTTGTTTTTTACGCTGTTGCCTAACTGGGTTTTAATATGGCCCCATTTTACTTGTGTCCTTGCTCATGCATATGGGACTATCTGGTTTTGTTCAGTGAGTTTTCAAGTCCTCTCCTGACCTGTTATGTGCTGCCATCAATCTATGTCTCTCTGGCTGAGAAATACAGCTACAGGGGTACTGGGCTCTACAGGTGTAAGTTAGGCAGGGAAACATCTGGTTTGTGACTCACAGTAGGGCAAATGAGATGGTGTCAATCTGCTCAACAACATAAAGACTTGGACAGTTCTAATAATGCCTCAAAGTGCTAATTTTATGTCCCTAAAGTTAAGCTAACTTTATTAGCAAAAATATAGGTACCTTGGGACTTGAGGTGCCCAAGGGTTAGGCTGCAGTGCTCTGGGAATTTTTAACTTCAACTGGTTTGTTTTTTGTATAAAAATATCAACTAGAGGCTTTAAACAACAACAAGGCTCCAAATCATGTTGGCAGTGAGAAAGAATCCCTACCCTGAGAAGATGACTGTCTTGCTAGGCAGCAAATGAAGAAAGAACGAGTACAGGGAGTGAGGGGAAGTAATTAGTGTGTCACATTTATCAGTGGAGATGGGATTCTTGAAGCCTCTGCCTTGTGCTTTTACCTGTGTGCCTTAAGTGCCCTTTCACATCTGGGCCAGTTTCTAGATGTGGGGTTACTGCTGTTTGTCTCCGGCATCACATGGGGATCTCGGATCAGTTTAACCCATTTATAACTTGTTCTTAGTCATATAGCAACTGTAGAAGAGCGGTCAGTATTTGGGTGGCCATGAACACTGGATGCTTTTTCTCAGCTGTTTCTTATGTCTTATGGTGTTGGTGAGGAGATACTTATGTTCTAGTATCTGCCTTATGTATGAGAGGACAAGTCTATAGAAATAGCAATCTATCCCCTTATTAAAGACCTTGAGGCACAGACTGCTTATGAGAAGAGGAACTGGAGGTAATACAAGGTCATCATCTAAGATAGTGGGATCCCTTATGATCTCCCAATCCAGTCAATATTCAGGATTGGCGGGTTTATAGGACTGGTTTCCTCTCCTATGGCTGGACAGAAACCTGCTGGGTGTTACCCACTAATTTAGCAGTCCCCTTAAAAGAGTGGTGGATGCTGTAGCCAGGCTACCCTGCTGAGGACCTCTTTTGGATTCCAGTTTATGTTTAATGTGTGGCATTCCTCTACTTTCCAAAGTCATTCTTGAGTCATCCACTGCCCATCAGTCTTCCCTGGTTTTGTTCTGTGAAATGTCTGTTGGACAACAAGGTGATGGACTGTATCTCCAGCTACTTTAAAAAACAAGGAAGAAGATACTGAGCAAAACCTCAAGTAAACACCATGAATATGTAAAATGTTGAGCATACAATTAAACAGTACCTCTGTGTGGAAAATTAATGTTGGCTGTATTAATGGCTTTGTTGGAATGGAAGTGGGCACATAAGGCATAATCTCTGCTATATCTGAAAGTGAAGGCCGTTTGCAGTGGTGGTAGTAGTGGGCAAGAAGTCACAACACTTTGAGACCAGCAGCTCAGGCAGTTTTCAGTCCACCTCACAGTCTGTTTAGCTAGTCTGTACTTCATCAGTTTGTCTATGAAGATGTTATCGGAGACAGTGTCAAAAGCCTTAGTGAAATCAAAATAAACATCCTCCCTCATCCACCAAGCCTGTCATCTCATTGTAAAAGGCTATCAGGATAGTCAGGCATGATTTACCCCTCTTAAATCCATGCTGACTACTCCAAATCACCTTCTTGTCCTTCATATGCTTGGAAATGGATTCTAGGAGGATCTGCTCCATCACCTTCCTAGCAATCAGGGTGAGGCTGATGGGCCTGTAGTTATCCAGACCCTCTTCCCTGCCCTTCTTGAAGACAGGAGTGACATTTGCTTTTGTCCAGTCCACAGGAACCTCCCGTCTCCCCATGATTATTGTCTCATACTGACATCAGCCACCTCCCCAGCATTCACGGGTGCTTCCTGTTAGGTCCCATGGATGTTTTTGTCCAGTTTGTTTAAATGTTGCCTAAACTGATCATCCTCTCCAGAGGGTAAGTCTTCCTTGTTCCAGCATTTCCTACTGTCCTCAGGGACCAGGGGTTCCTCAAGACCACTCTTTGCAGTAAAGACCCAAGAGAAGAAGGCATCAAGTTTCTCAGGCTGGGGGCCCGTATTCCCACCTACGTGAGCTTGTGTCTTTGCTGCTGATAGGAAATAGAATGAAGGTTAGTTCTGCATCTTCAAATAAGGCATTTAACTAAAGGAAAATAGGTCGTGATCTTTTGATAATTTTTTGGTAAATGAGAACTCTTTTATGTTGTATTGCTGACACTTGTGAGTGTAAGTGACAGAAGACCAAAATGTCTGTTAGCCCAGTTATGTCTTACATGCAGCAAAGCAGCTATTAACACAAAAGAGAAACAGGACCCCCCGTGGTTTGTCTTTTGCTTTCAGTTATTCATTCCAGTAACCAGTATGGGAAAGTTTTACCAGGTAACTTTGTTTCTGAGGCTACAAATCACAGCAAGCAGATTGATCATGAGTTAGCGACTAGGGAGAGACAGAAGGAAAAAACAACACCCTCCAGCTATAATGTTTCCTAAAGTTAACATGTTGCATAAGAGGTGTAAATAATAGGAGGTCTGAGGGCTGCTGAATTTCCAAATGCTTTGCTGCAATATCTTGGGCTGGCAATTAATCAATTTTCTGTGCCTTTCAGAGTTTTCCTCTGAACAATGCTCTTCCTCTGAAGCTCATTAGCCATCAAAACCTGTCATGTCTACACATGTTTTTCTTGCACCTCATTAAGAGATTATTGATTGTTGGCTTCTACCCCTTTCAGAATTCGCTTCAGAAAATTAATTTCAACCACAAGTGCAATTTAACTGAATGCTTTTGCCAATGCTTGATAATGACTTGCTTTGTTAAAATTAAAAGTTTTCATCATATTTATTTTATTTTGCCCCCTGCAAAACACGAATCATCTTCATCTGAAGCAAAAATAGGGAGAAGCCTCACCTTGTTAAAAATGTATAATATTGTCTTAAGATAGATTGAAGCCTGAAGCAATTTCAGAAATGCAAGAAAACTTCATAATTGCCATTGATCAATTTGTAACAAGTGTATCTTGTGGCCACCAGCTTTCTCTTGCTATATGAGATTTGTCAATATAGTCATTCCATTGAGGGAGGAACATAGGCCAAGCAATTAACATTTTTTTTTCAGAATTGCTTTGGTAATTAGGGACAATTTTTCACTGGTAGGTTATTAATTATTCAGCTCTCATGGGTTTCTTTTAATAGGAAACATTGGCAAGTTCTCTCTGCAGTCATGAATGAACTTCTCCTGAGTCATCAGCCAGTGAAGTCAGTCAAATCTTTTGCTCAGGAAGAAGAAAAAAGGCTATTTACATCTAGCAGTTCCTTGATGTTTTGTCCATTCTGGTTAGTGCATACAGCGAAGGGTAGGCTTGGCTTTAAAAGCTGGTGTGGCAGGCAATGCAATGGTACCCATTCTACAGGGAAACAATTGAAGTAGAGAAAGATGAAGGACTAGATTTGTCCAAGGTTTCTAACTGCTCTTGGAGGCTGATAATTACCTAATGAGAGTCTCAGAAGTACCCTCATAAGGTGAGGCATCAAGATTCTGTTGTTTCCATGCTGAAATCAAGTAGATGCAGAGCATCAAACCTTTTTGTATACTTTTGACATTGCAGTGAGATGATTACAGCACCCCATCCTGGAAGATGTGTCACTAAGGGTCTTCTTCGCAAGAGACCTTATCTTGACTGACAAAGCTGTGTTAAGAGGTTTTCCTTCTTTACCCAGCATCATTGCTGGCTGCTTGTTCCTGCCTTCTGCTTTATCACACAGGTTTTATAGACCCCCTTCAGTCGTGTTAAAATTGACTTTTGTGACAACAGTGGAACATGGACAGATGAAGTATTATGATTCACAATCAACACTCAAGAACTGTACTGTGCAGCTGGAGGGCAGTGGTTTCTGGAAGAGAATCATAGGATCATTGAGACTGGAAAGGACCTCTAGAGATTGTCTAGTTCAAGCCCCTTGCTCAAAGCAGGGTCAACTAGAGCAGTTTTCTCAGTGCCATGTCCAGTCAGGTTTGAATACCTTCAAGAATGGAGACTCCACAATTTCTCTGAGTAACTGGTTCCAGCATTCAACTACCCTTGCAATTAATTTTTTTCTTATGTTTTTGTGAAGATTCTTGTATTTAATTTTGTGCCTGTTGCCCCTTTACTGAGCACCACTGAGATTTATCTGGCTCTGTCATCTTTATTCCTCCCTGTCAGATATTTATACATATTGATAAGATTCTCCTGAGTCTTTTCTTGTCTAGGCTAGGCAATCTTGGCTTTCTCAACCTCATCTCATATGTAGGTGAGGGGTAGTGACATTTGAATCTGGCTTCACTGTCAAGAGTAAGCTTGTGAAAAGTCACTCTAAGGATACCTGATAACTGGAGCTTAGGTTTCTGGTTTCCCAGAGCTCTCTATTCAAGCCTTGTTGGTGTTTTTTTGACCTTTCATCCCTCTAGATAGAAAGATGAATAGTGGACCTGACTAGATGGGCCCTTCTGATCTTCAAAGCCTCAGATGGAGAAGTTTCCCCCTCCATGATGTTGGTTCAGATATGCTCCATTCTTTATGTCCCAGCCTCCCACTGTTAATGATACCCCTCCACTGTCTTGGCAAGAATGGCTGGGTTGACCCATCTGTCTCACTTAACTAATTAGGGATTGATTGGGTGAGATTCAGACTGTCAATTTATTTTAAACAAGGCAGGTTAACCTGAAATCTGTGGTCTCCCGTAGCATACTGAAAAACAACATTTTAAATTCCAAGTTAAAATTACAAATCTATTCAACCACCAATAATAAGAAAACAAAATCTACAGACGCATTTGCTGTGGTAATTGTTCTGCATATCACTGGAGGAGAAACATTTAAATGGCTTTCAATTAGGAAATATGTTATCTATATAGTTTTAAAGCCATTTAAAATTAAAAGAAACTTTTTAAAAAAAAAATCATGTGGGCAAATGTTTTGTTTCATGGAAGAGACAGACCAGTTAGTTACCTGATTTTGTACTCTAACCTCTTGCTTCTCCCACTAACTTCTGCACACAACTCTCTTGCCTTCTGACTGGATACTTGGGGATTCACAGCCCATTGCCTAATCCTGGGTACATTTGCCTGAGGATAACTAACTGTCTGTCCTGCTCCTGGAGTGGTCTTTGACTTGACAGACTATTCTTCAAGCAGGATCAGTAGCCACCAGCTGCTCCCTCCTGTTAGTTCAGTTCTGGTTATGCTGGCTTCTGTTCAGCTCATACCAGTGCGCTTAATCAAATTACCACCTGTCACTTCTCTGTTTCTGGACTGTACAACCCAGCATGAGACAGCCAAGTTCAATCCTGCTGCAGTCAGTGGTAAAGCTACCACCAACCTTAGGGAGATAAGAGTTTCCCTTGGTGTTTGATAACGTGGTCTACAATTATGGAGATACCTATCTATAACCCATTGCTTTTCTGGCATTAGAAACTGGGAACTGCCAGGCAGGCAGTGCACTGTGCTATGTGGAAAGTCAGTCCAGTGCCTCTCTGGCCATTGGCAGTTTCGCATGCTCCAGTGAGAAGCTCAGAGGCGTTGATGGATGATAATGACTGGATTTGTAATGCTACTGCATTAAGCATAATATGTGGATAAGAGCTGTGGGTGAAATCCCCCTTCCTTGTACAAGTGCCAGGCTTGCAAAAGCATTCAAGGTGCATACTTCTTGCTGCAGTTGGTGGTATTCTGGTACTGTAAATGCCTTTATGGATCAAGGTTGCTGCTATGGACCCTCTTCCTCAGAGTAAGAGAATAAGCTCAGGGCCTTTGGGCAGGTTGGGTGTAAAGTACCTACTGTTATGACCACGAATGGCCGAGACCAATGTGCTCTGCCTTGAGAAGTATTCTCATCCACAAGACTGCTATGTTCCCAGGTCTCAGGCTGTTATGGGCACCACTATACTCTTCGTGAAGGTGTTGAGTTCTAACTTAAAAGCAGTTGGACTTCTTTTGCTCTACTGTTCCCCTTGGCAGGCTATTTCAGACCCTAATTGCTGTAGTGGTTAGGAACCCTCTTTTAATTTCCAACCTAAATGTATTCATGGCCAATTTATATTCATTTGTTCTTGTGCCAGTATTGCCCATTAACTCAAATAGTTCTTTTGTCTTCTGGTGTTTATCCTCAGGATAGATTTGTAGAGAGCAGTCTTCCCCCTTTCACCAGCTATTTTGCTAGTCTAAACAAGCTGAGCCCCTTTGGTCTCCTCTTGTAAAACTGGTTCTTCATCCTGATTGATCTTGGTCTCTTATCCAGTTTGAAGTCAGCTGTACTCACACAGACACAAATCCAGAACTCTTTCCTACCTCTAGAGGCTATATCATCTTCCCGACTTAAGTAAATGCATTTGCTCTGTGGGTCCATTGGCCAAGCATTACCATTCTCCTCATGTATCGCTGTTCTTCATATTTCTCTAAGCAGAAGGTAGCTGAATAATCCAGTTCCATCGTTAGAAAGATTTGTGAACGACACCAGCCATATGTCCTGCTGTAGCAAAACTGCTGTATTTCATTTGTGTTGGACTATGGCTAATGCAGAGACTTTGTTTTAGGCTGGTTTCTCTCATGTGGTGTTCTTGATCTTTCCCTCCTGTCTCCTCTCCTATTTTTTTTGGCGGGGGAAGCCCTTAAGAGGGTAGTCAATGGGATGGTGTGTAAGAGCAAGCCCTGCTTTCTTCCTGACTTTTCTTCCTCTCTGCCAGCACAGTTGTATTCAGCTGGAGGATCACATTGAATATTTCCAGCTGCTCTGACATCTCTTAGCTTTTCAGAAGTCTGAATTTCCTCTTCGCTGGCAAAGATTTAAACGCCTTTCGTTAGGCCTTGGTCTTCATCAGACAAAATATCAGTGGTTTGTTCAGTTTTCATGATGAAGAGCAATCCTACTGGGAGAACATCAGTGAACTTCTGAGCTAAAACTGGTAAGCTTTGAGGGTTTTGTTCACTGGTGTTGGCAAGACTCTGGAACAGTTCCCTGCAGGTCTAATTATTTTTACTAGACAAACTCCCATTGCAATGAATAGGAAGTTTAGACTGTGCCATGATTTCAATGGACTTTATGTTGTAAGACTGTCATATCAGAATAATTCATAACATACCATGAGAAGGGACTGCACTGTGAGAGGAACGTGCTTGCTGGCGTGTCTCGTATAAGCAGGGCTATGCTTTAGCAATAGTTCAATATCATATTTTGACTGTGTATATTGTTTCAATTCACAGTGTCTTGGCAGTGCAAGCAGTCACATTTCCTAGTGTTTGAAAAGAACAAGGAAAATTAAATATGCAAGAGCATTAGAGTACTATGCAGCATTTCACATAAAACCGCAAAATTAAGGCAACCCAGACATACGCCTGCTGCTCTGCCTTTTGTTTGCATCAACATGCCTCTCAGCTTCAGCTCTATGACATCTACCACTTTGAAGGGACAGTTCTATGAGTTTATGATGATTAAGAGTAATTTAAGAGTGAATTAAGGATGGACTGTGGTGGCCGTATTATGCTTCAAACTTGTTTCTTTTGTTTGTTTGTTTGTTTTTCTTTCAAAATTTTCCCTAACATCAGAGCCATGGGTAGGACTGGCTTTACTCACAGAGCCTGACTTAGAGACTTAGGTCCATGTGTCTGTGAGGGTCAGGGTTAGTATGGTAGAGACTGGGAGATAGTTTATGCCTGGTTCTGACAGTGTTTTTTCTTGGTTAGCCCTGAGCAAGTTATTTCTATTCCTTACTCTTCTGTCTCTCCCTCCCACTTTCTTTGTTCCAGTGCTTTGAGACCTGGTAGGGGTGTGCAGGGGTAGGATGTTCCCAAAATATTGCCTGGTATTTGGTAACCCATGCAACAGTTGGTATGTTTGTGTTAAAAGCACTACTGTCTTTTTATGTATTCCTGGACCTCATCTTTGGAAAGGTCTTTTTTTCTCATCCTGCCAAAATGCAGCATAGAAAGAGGTAGGATTGTTTGTATTTTTGGATGGAGAGGAGATATTTTTCTGAGATCTGGTATAGAAAAGAAGTTCAGTTTCTATGCTGTTAACTTTTCATTGAAACTTCCTAAATTTCTGTGTTCATAAAGAAGTTCATTGTTCAGGTCAAAATATTTTTCACCTCAAAAACTTCTGGAAGATGTTTAACCAGCTCTCCAATACAGTCTTGTTGGAGCCAGTGAAAAATAAAGGTAAGGTTCAAAAGACTTGAGGGGCAAAACCACTTCATGTTCCTAATCTCTGTTCTTGTAGGTGATACGCTCGCTCCTCGTGAGTAAATCCTGAAGCATGTTACAGCAGCGCAGTGTTCTCCTGTTGCACATACTACACTGGGGCTGTGGATCAAGGATGGCATTTGATCTTCAGAGCTGTGTCTCATCTACTGTTAACGAAGGCAGGACTGTCTAGCAGATGAGACGTGATAAATAAACATAAGGGATCACATTGAAACACTGTGAGTCAAACTTGATCACAACATCTTTTTTTGCCTTAAATTCCCTATTTAGAAAATTGGTCAGAATAACGCTCCGTTTCTCACAGCCTGAGTCTGTCCTGTTTGTTTTGATTGCAGGCTCGTTGGGACTCCCATTATTCTTGTACAGAGACTGGCATTATGGGACACAACAGTTGCAGGGGGGTCCCAGGCATGATGACAATAAAATATTAAATGATGATAGTAGGAAGATTGTTTGTAAAAGTCAGAATCCTTGGCACAGGTCTTAGACTAGAACTTGATCCAGGCAGGAAAGATGCAACTGTCCATTATCATTTAGATACAGAGCTGGTAGTCCAAGCACTACATATCCCAATTCTGTTGATCAGCGAAAGCTTTATAAACAGAATAACAAAACACAAGACCCCAGAGGTTGTGTCAGGGGAGTACTTTAGAGGAGTAAAAAGTTGGTCTATGCTTTTGTTTCCATGGGCACCCTCCAGTTACTGTTATGAAGCAGGGATTATTGGCTCAATAATTAATTCACTGATTTACAAATAAAGGGTGTAACGCATCAGGGTGCACTTTTTATATGAGAAAATGCTACATTATGGCTTTCAGATTACTTGCTGAATGTACAAAGTTAAGGTAGTTTCACTTTGGTGTGTCAGTCAATAACTTCAATTAGTGGAGGATGTGGGAAGAAGAGGCAAAAGAAAACTAAAAGAAAACTTCCTACTGTCTGATCCTCTGCATAGGAGATACATTGCAAAAGCCAAAGAAGAATAGTGTGCACATAGAAAGAGCATCTAACAGGGTTACTGACAACCAGGATCGTGAGAAAATAGCAGTGGGATGTTTTAATCAATACAGAAGGAGGGGTGATTGATTTTAGGGATAGCAAGGGGTTACTCAGCCAATAATTAGCCACCTTATCAAAGTTATCTGGTAAAACCATGGATTATGCTGGACTCAGAGTACTGGCTCTGTGAGGAGAGTTCAGATCTGGATTTTCCTCTTCCCCAGTGCTCTTTGCTGCTGACATTCTGCCGCAGTCGGTGCCCTTTGTTCTTTTTCACAGGCAAAGGGATTCTCTTGTGCTACAGCATCAGTGCAGAAGCTCTGGGAAGAGCCGCCGTGTCAGCGCATGACAGGAGGCAGAGCCAGAGCTGTTCAGGAAATCTTTGTGCTGTTTCTTTTATGCTAAGTTTCTCTACATTAAAATGGGGCAGAGAGGATTAGAAGGTGAGTGTAGGAAGATTATCAAGTAGTTCTACATTTTACCATCCTCCCCATCTTTGCCTGTCCTCCAGTGTCTCCAGTCCTTCAAGAATGCTTAAAGAGCCCTTGTTAAAGGAGATGGTACCCCTTCTCAGGGCAGAAGTACTCAATGGTGCAATCGTTACCAAGATGGCTGAAATAAATGGGTGAAATACAGCAGGTGGAAATCTTGTTGCTGTAGTTTGAGGAGTTCTGAAGCACTGTCCTTATTCCTGTGACTAACCTGAGCCTTTTCTGCAAACACTTGACCATCCAGCTCAGAGCGCAAAATAATTTGTAGGATATACTTTCTAATTTCTGGCCACTGCCATTTCTGACTCATTTCTGTGTCTAAACACAGAAAAAGTCTAAAGGGGACTTTTTAAAAATAATATTTTGTGTCTTAAGATAATGACCCCAATCCACTGATGCTGTGAATAAGACTATTCTGTACTCTACCAGGATTACAATTTGCTTGTGCTACAGTATTGTGCAGACCCCTCAGAAAAGACTAAAACCATTTCAGACTTTGATAAACCCAGATAATGAGAGAGTTCCTTCCCTGTTTAGGGCTGGCTGAACATTTTCGATCAGTCTCTTTTTAGCAAAATGTATTTTTGCCAAACTGAATAAATATGTGGAAGAGTCTACTGAAGAGACAGAAAGATGCTCTGCATTTGCAAGAATGAAAATGTGTTTGATCTTGCTTTACAGCAGGTGACCTCAAATATGATAGGACTTAAATGAACCATTCAGCATCTTTTAGTAAGTCTGTAGCAGAGCTAGGATCTCAATTTTGCTGCTCTAAGCCCTAATTCCAGAGTTTTAAACACAGAACCATCTTGTTCCTCCTTTATGTCTTTAAACTTAGAATCATAGAATCATAGAATGGTTTTGGTTGGAAGGCACCTTCAAGATCACGTAGTTCCAACCCCCCTGCCATGGGCAGGGACACCCTCCACTAGACCAGGTTGCCCAAAGCCCCATCCAACCTGGCCTTGAACACTTCCAGGGAGGGGGCCTCCACAGCTTCTCTGGGCAACCTGTTCCAGTGCCTCACCACCCTCATAGAGAAGAATTTCTTCCTAACATCTAATCTAAATCTCCCCTCCTTCAGCTTAAACCCATTACCCCTTGTTCTATCACTCCATGCCCTTGTAAACAGTCCCTCTCCAGCTTTCTTGTAGGCCCCTTTAGATACTGGAAGGCTCCTATAAACTTGGTTGGGCCCTACTTTCCATGGACCCCATGACAGCGTAATGGGTAAGAGTGTGGATGAACAGTTACAAGAACGTTAATTGTATACCTGGCTCTCCTGTTACTGATGAAGACCACTCAAACTTTGTACCTTGGTTTCTTTTAACTGTAAGATAAAGATGATGCTGCCACCTCAGTTTTGCATTGTTCCAAAAATGCTATGTGCTCTTATTTTGCTTGCTGAACACTCAGGGCCAAGACCTGTACTTGTTACTTGGCACTGCTAAAATCAATGGATTATTTGCGTGTTAATGCATTATGTATGCAGGGTTCAAGGCAGTGCCATCTGTGAAAGCCTACAGGAGCTGTGGTAAGGTCTTGCCCTAGCACAGTTCTTACACACTTCTCCTATTGCCTTCAGAGAGGTTCTTCTTTCGCATAGTGTTTGGCACGTGCTGAAATATCCAGTTGAATTGAAAGGTAAGAACAGTGGATGCGATGCCAGTTTTGCCAGAGTGCAATAGTCTCTTTGAGGGTTGCACAAGAAATAATGGGCAACTACATGAAGATGCAGGGAAGATGTGTTTGAAATTCTAATTTTGTTGTTTATGCTCAGACAACTCAAACTGTTCTCAAGGTATTTCTGTATAAAGCATAAAAGTTTCTAATTAAACTTATAAATCAAGAACACATGTACTGAAATAGTTCCCGCTGCTAGATGCAGAGTATTTATGTGATGTGTCAGAGAGCAAAAGGTGCTGTAGAAGCAGGAAGTAGTTGCAGATTGCATATTGAAATCCTCGTGGTGTACAGGGCAGTTGATAAAAATAATCTTTTCGATATTGATGAACCTGGTCACAGATATGTATTTATTTTTACATATAACTTCAGTGCATGCATGCGTAAGTGTGTCTCTGCATAATATAAGGAAGAACACTCTTTATACCAGGTATCTCTCCTCAAATATTAGGTATCCCTCTATTCGGAAGAAAAAATTGCCATCAAGCTGAAATCCAGAAGTCACCATTCTCAGTCAAAAAAACAGGAAGGAGTAATCAGACTAACTTGGCTCAGTGTGTATGTAATCCCCAACTACTTTCCTTGATTCAGCTTGAAATATAGGCTGTCAGGGTTTGTCATACTGTATTAAAACATTTTCTTAGAGATCAGACTAGAATCAGAGCACAGACTAAGCGGTACTGTGTGGATGGAACATAAACCTGTTACTATCCGTTGCTGTTTTGTATTTAAAAGAGAGATGGTACTGCAACCAGGTCTGACTGAATATCCTCTTATAGGACTAATTAATGTCCAATGTGCCCAGAAGGATCAGACTGGTACTGTGTGTTCATTTAAGTGTTTTTTTAAAATCAGGATGGCATTTGACCTGCTGGTTAGTGGATCCTGTTGCTAGGAGTAAATCTGACCCTCAATAATTAGTGCTAGAGAGCTTCTTTTGGCCTCCAGCTCTGGGATGAAAGGTTACAGTGCTGCGATGCTGTTCAAAATCCATTAACCAAACAGAGTCTTAAGGAGCCTTTGGACTTCTTGACCTTATCCAATCTCTAACAAACAAATTCTCTAAGCTAATCAATGAAACAGAGTAACTTTGAGGTCTTTACATCTACCTACTCTTTAGTGTTTTTAACCCAATGCTATAAGGGGAATGATTTTCTCCTGCTCTGAGCTGTGTTTCGTGCATCTTGCTAGGACACCATTGTCCTAGACATTATTTTTAAGACTACAGAGATAAGCAATACTGCTAGTAGGCACTGCTAGACCTGACAAACACATTCAGCCATTTGGAGCCTAAAAGTACTTGACTAGCCCCAGCAGTAGGTGAGATTTTCACATGCACAGCTGTAACAATATGAAAACTCTTTGTGAACAGCATGCGCCATCTTCCTGTGGATGCATAAGCAAAAGGGACATGAATTATGTGTAAACACTGATAGGCTTGAAGCCCAAGAGAAGGGATGACTAAGTCGTATCTCTGCTATAGATGCAGACATAATGAAAAATCTCAGGTTTCTTGGGGACACAGAGAAGATCCCAGTGGTCTTGGCATTACGAGGAGGCCCATCAAACTGCATTAGCAGACTAATTAAGTGTGCAGCTTAAACTTAATTTTCCTGGTAGCATTAAGACGGATTAAACATTATTCATTTTGTGATGTCCTTGGTTCTCTGTTAGTATTTTTCAATCCTCTTCCCACCTTGTCATTTTGTTTCAATCAGTAACATTACTGTTTTCAGTTTAGGAAATGCGCATGAGCATGATTTAAAAATAGGATTTTCTGAGCAAATCTTCATAACGTACAGCACCTGGCTTCCTATTTCTCATAAGAAAAGCACTCCTTCTTTTAATGAAACAGGTTAATTATGTAAAGCATGAACGTAGTGGGTAAGCGGAGAAAATTTGCTAATCTGTAAATGAGGAGGAGGATCCATTTTATAAGGTGCACTTCCTTATTGCTCTGTTTCTTTTTCTGCCATGCAAACTAGGTGAGGCTGTGTATTGGCACCAGTATGAAACGGTAGGATAGCAAGTATTCTGATTTGTGTTTCTGCTTTGTTTTCTGATACATATGTCCATTTGCAGTGCAAATACACAGTACAGTCTTACACAGAATGGGAGCTGCAGCCTTGTTCCCTAGATCTTAATACTTCTCTTTATGACTCTCTACAGAAACCTGGAAAGATTCAGATGCTTGGGGGTAAGGAGTTAATTTTTCTTGCTTTTTTTTCTGGGAAGACATCTTTGATTTTTGTAATTATTTAAGTAGTCTTGAAGTGCTAAATCTTGCTCTGCAGGTAAACCCAGATCCTGCAAATAGATGCCCAGACGCTGATTGCACATGCGATGGGAGTTTGACTGATGTGTCTATTAATAGGCTATATGAGATCTGTTCTCTCAGACTTGAAATCTGGCATTCTGTCCCAAGGATTTGGGATTTGGACTCTTCAGTCTATCAAGACGTGAAACTCCTGGACATCATACTAAAACTTGTGTGTTCAGTGACAGAAATAGTGGCCTGTTCAGAATTTGGCTTCTGGGCATCTGCATACTGATATCATCTTTAATTACATGATCACATACTACCTTTCCATCTGAGTCTCTAGGTAGATTAACAACTATAAAATATCTAAAAGAGAAGAAATTATAGAACAACTTGAAACAGATAGTTGTGATTTATTTCATTTTGTGAAATGAACGCTCTGATAAAGGGTAGGGTAGTGGGGCATCTCCAAGCTAAAGAAATAGAGTACCTTTTAATCCCTTTTATGTGTCCTTCAAATCTGCCATTAGTCTTTACTGCACCAGGAATCCCCTGGACTTGATGATCTTAAAGATCTTTTCCAAACTAAATGATTCTATGATTCTATGAAATGATTCTAAGCATGTCATTGTCTGACATAATGAATAAAACCAGCAAAATTTTCTGGAGCATGATGCGTCCCTGGATATGTGGGAGGACTTTTTTCATTTATTGTTTTTTTGCATGGCTGTTACTGACTTATTTTCCCAAGTGGATGCTTATATTATTTTATTCCCAGCATCCTACTGGGGTTATTGGATCTGGAAGGTAGCTCTCCTGCTTCTGCAACTTCTTCGTTGCTATAATCACACTGTAGTAATACAGAGGGAATTGGTCAAGAGAAGCATCAGATGATTTCTGTGATTACTGCTTTTGCTTCATTTGCATTGAATTACTATTTCTTATTGGGAGAACTCAGTAGTGCTTTGTGCTTTCTAGTTTTAGAAGAAGGGACAATTCCTGCTTGAAGAAACACATAGCCTGGTAGCTGAGCCAGAAAAAAAGGAACAAGCAGAAGTATTTTTCTGTCTAAATCAACAAAATTCATAAAGATAATCAGAACAAGAGAGGTTTATTAAGAGATGCTTCAGCATGGAGAAGGTGTAATCTCGCTGAGGTCACGCAAGAAGGATGGAGTGAATTAGAGGTGGTTATTAAAGGTGTTCTCCTTTGGTTTTGTTACAGCAGCCTCTCTCCAGTCACCCTATTCAGTGTATTTGTTTGATATTTTGCTTTTTAACTTGAGGGACCATGAACTGGGAAAAGATGAATGCTTGCAAATAGGTGGTGATTGATGCTGGTGTGTGGCTGGACTTGCACTAGTCATGTGAAGCCTGTGGACCTTTAAAGCCTTGCTCTTGTAATGACAGTATGAAAAATGAAAACTTTCCTAGTATTCCAGCTTTTTAATGTTCACAAATGCCATTCAGAAGCCCAAAAGTAGTAAGGTAATACGTCTGATTTCAAAGAGATGGACAACTTAATTGGTGTATAAATTTAGGGCTAATAATGCATACTTTTTTTTGGCAATATATTCTGTATACTTTGTGTGTTAGCTGGATAATTTGTTTCTGCCTTCTACCTTAGGAAGCAGTGGGATGGTGCTATTTATCTTATTCCTTGTGGGAGACTTTTGTAAAGCATATGCTGGGCTGCTGATAGAGTGCATAACAGGCATTGCAATTTTTACTAATCTGAAGCCATTTTCGTTAAGAAGCACAGAATGCAGAATGTGGCTTGAACAGACAAAGTGCATTTAGTTTGAGACTGGTGTATGAATTTTCCAAACAGAATAGCTAATCAAAGAGTGAAGTTGATGGAATAATAACGTGGTTGGAACTGTCTGCTTTATTTACTGATATAAGTCATGTTGAAAACAAGATTTTGAGAAGCAAATTGTCTGTGGGTGAAATTCTCCCTCCACACTGCTGAAGTATAACTTGTGTACTGGGTATTCTAAGGACTCTGAAGGGACTTAACAGGTGAAAACCTACTCAGTGGCCTGTGAGATGGAGAAGATTGTGATCCCAACCACACTCCATGCTACAACAGGGGGGGAATAGAGAACAGAGAAGATATGGGGGTTGCTGTGAGTGTGTGGTTTGAATCCCTCTCCTCCCCAAAACAAAGGGACCACTATGAAACTCATCTTCCCCTCCCCAAGTGCCAGGCGTGTTTGTTTGGTTTTGCCTCCTCATGCGTACACATGTACACGCATATGTTTATGTGTAAACACAAACAAAATGCTTATCACTGGAAGACTCTGCTCTGCCTGCTGAGAGAACAGATTATCTGCTTGACAACTACAAGTCATGTCATTTGAAGTACTGCTGGAACATGCTCGTTTCCTTCAACAAGGAGCAAGGTACAAAAGATGTAGAAATTAGAATGAAACGTAAACTTCATGCTTTGCCACAGGGATGACTTTTACCTTTAACTTGTTTTCTAAATTTTGAAGGAACTAGACTTTGCCTTGCTCAGCATTCCTTGTTCAGCACAGGACCACAAACTCCTGATGGAGGACAGGTTTGTGTCTGATACAGCTGTTTTCCTGCAGTACATTTCGTACCTTGCTGAAGAAACAGAAAGTTGTGTTGTTATTGTAATTTTTGTCGTTGTTGTTATTACTACTACTACTACTATTACTTTTTACTTCCTGTAATGGATTCCTGGCGTCATCCTCTGTGCAACGCAGCCTATCTATGTCAGCACTTTGAATTATTACTGTTGTTTATTATTTATTATGTGTTAAATGCTGACAATGTGACGCGCAAAGGATGTAGGCTGAAAGAGAGGCATTTACGCAGATGTGATTTATGCTTCTTGCAAGCTGCCTCTGTAATAATTCTGAGCTTTCATTTTTGCAAATCTCAGGTTGGTGGGTTTTACAGGCTATTCAACTAATTCAGTCCCATCTTTCAAACATCTGTCGCCTCTGAAAAGTTCTCAGTGTAAAGAGGAAACTGTTATTTATAAGAAGAAGCTGTCAAAGATCAGCTATGCTCAACAATCTAAAGCGTCGTTTACGTACATCAGCACTAAACTATGCTCATTTGGATAGCATGAATGGCTAATTTTAGCTTAAAATTGGAAGCAATTATGGGTTCAGGAAGAAAAGTAGGGCTGTATGTCATTAGTAATTGATTTCTTTTGTGGAAGAGCTTGAAATGATCAGTTAAGAAGAAAAATATTGTTAAATGATGCAACCTGTTGCATGCAATATGCAGATGTTTCCCAAATTTGTGTGTATGTGTCTCAGGTGGATGGATACTTCTGTTGTCATTCCGCCTCCTCCCTCTGGCTCCCTAAAAACTACTTTTCCCCCTGCATCTTTAACTTCTGTGAAACTCTTAAGCCGATGATAGTTTACACTGGGAGCATTTGCAGCTCATGTACAAAGAGGAGAGTGGTATGCCGTGGTGTAGGAAGCTCTGAGTTACTTGGTAAGATGTTATTGCTAACTTTCAATAACACAAGGTCTTATAAATAAATAATTGTCCCACGTTTGCATCTTACAATGAACTACAGTAGGCCAGTCCAAAAAACCAATGATGTTCTGCACATTGATAAGAAAAACGTAGAAGCTTGTGTACAACATCCGTAGGGATAGAAATGACTATGGGAATATACTCCTGTTCCTTCTTTCCCTTTCTGCTTCTTGGAACAGCTTGTGATCTTTCAAGGGAGTGGTCCTTGGCAATCTAGGGAATAGCTACTGGGTCAGGAATCCTGACCTCTCTCAAATGAGTCAGGTTGAAGAAATTGCCTTGCACTCATTTTTCACTGAACCTCACCTTCTCATCTGCAAGGAGTCACCAGAATGATCAGATCAGCTGCTGGGACCAAATTGTCATCCTTTCTGCTGCCCGTACTACAGTGTCCTTCTTAGGGTTTTTAAGGACTAGCAAAAGGAGGGACAGTATTACCGACTGTGCTGATGTTATAAAAGATCACTTCACTGACCACCAGCTCTAGGAATGCTTTGGGCTAATGAAATAAAGCACATTTGCCCCAGCGGTGCCAGCGAGTGGGTAGAAGAACGATGAAATGATTGTTGTATCTGGAAACCAGAATTTCAAGAGAGTCTGTTAGAGAATTTCAAGACTGTCTTGGATTTCTTTTCTGGGAAGGGTTATGTTTACAGGATCTTTCTCAAAGAGATGTGAACTGTGAGTCTGAGTTGATTAGTTTAAACTCAGTATTGTGCTAATGTGATGATGTGGCTTTTGGATTAGAGCTAGATCGTGTCCAGTTATTTTGGTGTGTGGACAGGGCGAGCATGCATCTGTCTGCACAAGATCACATAGACCTGCCAGATGGGATCCAGTTCCTCAAGCATTATGTAATTTCAGACCATTTGAGATGCGCAAGGGTATCCAAAACATCCAGTAAGGGGCTGGCAGCAATAACATAGGACCTACGTCTGACCCATGCTTGCCTGGAGAGGTAGCTAGCAGCCAGACAGGATTCCTAGGGGCATCTAAAAAGGGCTGAGCACCTATGTGAACCACATGCCTGCTTTTTCTGTCTAGAGGGTTGAGAAGCAGACCTATGACATGTGCCCCATTTTTTAAGTGGCTGCCTGGTAGAGATGGCCTTTCCTCCAAGAGGCTGGGCTGAAAACAGGATTTTCTGTCCCCTTTGCTAAGAGAAGCCCATCTAGAAAAATGACAGATTTGCATATGGCTGGGAAGCTTGAAGCCAGAGGTGTTCTGTGGAGTTCTAGTTCACAAAGACAAATATGTGCAGAACAGTTGGCTGAAAAAGAAGCATTTCTAGTTTACTTACTGAAGACTTTTTTATTTTATTTGGGTTCAAAGCTGGCAGGATTGCTAATTTCATGAGCAGCTGAGGGGTGAAAAGCCCCTTACTTCAAATCTTGGAGGACATCTGCCAAGTACATCTGCTTTGGGACTAGCACACCTTGCTAGCCAAGACAGCAGAACTGTAAGGAATCCAGGGTTCACTCAAGAGCCTTTTGTGGATTAGGTCAACATTTGTCAAGACATTTTTTTAAAACAAAATTTTTCAACTCAGCAAACCATTTTTGATGATCTTGTTTCAGCCAAAAATTTCCAAGAATCTCTGCTTGCAGAGTCTGAACCACACACGGGAGACATTTGGCATGGCTATTTTCTTTCCTTAGGACTCTTTATGGCAAGAAAAATTACACAAAGATTCCATTTATCGCATTTTTGAAATTCTTATGTAAGATTTATGTATGTCTCTGACAGATTGTAGGGTGATCTCCAATCACAAATCCTCACTTTCCTAAAGACAGAAAAGATCTGTGCAAAATTCTTATGGAAGAACGAAAGACACGTTTATATTTAGGCATTCAATAGCTTTCTCTGACTACATTAAAACTGAGTCTTAACATTCAGTTATCGAACTTATCCGGTTTGGTGTCTCAGTCTCTCATGACTTTCTGGCTAGCTGCATGGCATTTGGTGTATTTCTGTAGTGTATAGCTTCTGACCATACCTAATTAGGCCAAAATTTAGACCTAGTAAAAAAGATTATATTTTCATATAGTAAAAAATAATATTATAAAACACTTAATGTATGGTAAAATAAAAAAATTGAAAAGATAACCTACCACATTTTTTTTCCCCTCGAACCTCATGACTCTTGGGGCCCCACACCTGAATTGTAGATATTTCTTGGTTTTAGCATTGCTGGATTAAAGAAGAAAAACTCTAATCCCTTTTATTCTGATTTCCTAAGGGAATGAGACTTATGATCTTATTCTGCCTGCCTGCCAGTCAGTCTTGTAATAACTTTTGAATCCATTGGCTGGTTTCACTCACCTTTGACACAGGGTAGGCACCTCTCAGATATTACATTCCTACACGTTTTGTGCAAATCAACTGCTAGGCCAAGGAGAAAGGCTTTATTAGAAATCCCTCCAAGGGAATGACAGGGATGTCTGTTATCCCTCCCGTAGGGTAGCAGCCACCCAACCAGTCAGCAAGTTGGTGTGGATCTAGTTCCAGGTTAGTTAGCCATCACACCTGGGCTGCGACACTGGGGGACCTGGAAATGTGAGTTCAGAATGGATGTGGGAAAGTCAGGGGATGTGGGAAGGGAAAAGGGTTAGAAATGCGAGGGTTAGAAAACACGGGGGAGACTGGGATGTTGTAGTGCATGTGAGGAAGGGACACTGAGGAAGGTGAGCTTATAGTGGGAGTGTGCCTGAAATGGGGATGTTAAAGGCAAATAAGTAAGGATATTTTGCTCAATATCAGTAAGGAACTAGGCTTAGACTAAGGCATAGAGGGGAAGGTGAGATGCATTTACAATTCTGCTTGTGTGTTTTGCATCCCAGCTATTTGGTGGGTGACAATGAGTAGTTAGACAACTGATTATTGAGTGTGTGATGATGATCTGTCTAATCTTAGTCCACAGCAAATGTATTTAACATTTTGATTTTTCTATTGAGTAACATTGTGGCATTGGTTGCATACAGTACTTTCTAACATCTTATTAACTCAACAAAATCACAGAGTACTTTTAACAATAAGTGGTTTGTTTGGCTGCATTAATATCAATTCAAACTGTTTTTACTGTCACTGCATACATATGAACCATCTCTTTCAGAAAAACAGATTTATTCTCTTTGTGAGAAAAATCTTAACCGAAACTCCTATTACCCAGCATACTCCTCTACATGAGAAATTTTCTAAATTTTAGCAAGTTTTGCAGTAAATAAATGCTGCTCTTGGAATATTTCATAGTGTGTTATAGAGCTAACTTGCCAGGGTTTCAAACCCTCTGCAACAATTCAAAGAAATGATTTGATGTTTTGCTTATGTTCTTAGTGCTTTGGGAAAGGAATATGAGCAAGGATTTACTAAAAGAGAGCCCCAAACTGGGTGTCACTTTGGTTTGGAAAATGCTATCATTACGCTCTGTTTATTTATCTGTTTTGTGGCATGATATGTTTTGATCAAGGGGACTCAGTAGGCAGAATAAAATGGAGAGTTTGAGACAGATCGAAGAGCAACCGCTATTTGACACGCTTTGTCCACTGGCCTAGTTTATTAAACCTGGAGTGAAACAACTAAAGCACTAGTGATGAATATGTCTCAGTTTTTCATAAAATGAGCTCTTGGGTTTTGCTGGTAGTGGCTGTTGTTTTTCATATGAAATTGGTAGAGTGTTTCATTAAACAAAAGGCAATTATATGTATTAGCAATAATGATAGAATCATGGGAAAAAAAAAAAAAAACCCAGCCAAAAAATACCCCCTATGGATGTAATTTTAGAAACGCATTATGCAAGGGGTTAATTTGAGAGCTGGGTTTTTTTCACATTTTGAAAGCTTTGCTGTAATTTTGTATGAAATTTGAGATCAGTGAGTCTATAATATCTTATGAATAATTTACAATGCCAACACTCTTTCTGTGGAAGAATACTAAATTAATTAAGGCCTGGAGGAATTTCCATGTGTTTAAGCCACATTATATCTTCAAGGTTTTACTGCTTCAAAGTCACTGAGATGAACTCCTGGCTTTTCAGGTGTTAACAGTCCCAGAAAAACAAGATTGGTGCCCTTGCTTTAGCCTAGAAAAACTAAAGGGCTTGAGCGCGTGTGTTTTGTGTGAATCTATTCAAATGATAGTACCTTGCACTCACTTTGTTCCTTCACTTTTCTGCGATGCTGCATTTAAAGGAACTGCCTTACCATGTCCCATACCCACAGATATTTTGCTGGCTTGGATGGCACACTGCAGTGCCACAGCTCTTCAGCGCGGCTCGTTTCTCTGGGTTAAAGGAAACAGGGGCCATTTCCTGACAACTGGAACAACCCATAACTGAGCTTACCCCTGCTCTGAAAAGCACAAAGCATAGTTTTAACCACACCAGCCAGTGCAGGAAGGGGTTTCTTTGGACCTTTTAGTCACTTTCAGAGAATCAGAAACCTCTTATTTTTGCAAGTCTCAAGCTGTAAGAATCTCCCACAACTGATATTACAGTGATGGCTGGATATGGTGAGAACGCCAACCTGCCACACACACATTATTTATTTAAACAGGACAAAATAGCTGTTTCCCAGCTGCTCTTGATGCCCTTGAGTTGAAATGCAAATACAGAAAAAACATGTGCCACTATAACCAGCTGACAGCCGTTCCCCTTCCCTGAAAACCAGTCAAGCAAAGTAAAGAGGAAATAAGTCCCTGTCCCATGGCTAGCCACACTCAGCATCCTCTCCTTGCTTCCAGCTGCCCTCCAACTGCCCCAAACAGGGAAATTTTATTCTCTGTGAGAAACCTGTCGAAGGTCCCTTGTTTAGGCTCCCATTCAGTACACCATTTATTGAACCAGACTAGTACTGACATATCTCCAGGCCTGGGCTTCGAGTGCCTCACAGTCATTATGTTCTTCTTCTTACACCACTGCTGTGCTATCTCTACTTCAAGGATAACGCACAGAGTGCAGAGGTTACTTTGCCAATGGTTCATAAGGGGATTGGTGACACATGAAGACACTGAATTTATACAGTCATATCAATGTATTCCCCATTTCACACCCAAGTCCTGTCTCTCCTATTTTTCAAACTATGTGCACATTACTTTGTGCCTACGGTGGGGAAAACTGTACAGCTTTCTGGCTGGGAAAACCTGGGTGTGGTTTAGGAAAACCTACATATGACACAGAATAGCCCACAACAAAATATATTCCCGTCAGCCTGCAGTAACTGTCACCTTGACCAGTTTCTCTGTACTTTATCTCAGTGTCTTTTCTATAGGGTACAGATGATTCAGGCGCAGTTCTCTGTGGTTTCCTCCTGAAGTTTCTAGTAGAGCAGGAGCATGGAGAGGTCATGAATGGAAAGGGGACGCTGCAAGGTGCTATGCTGTGCCGTCACAGAGATCCAGCTTTCGTAGCTGTACAGTGTATATGGGTTGAAGACCTGGAGATGTTGGATGGTGGTGCTGGTAGGACCCGTGCTGTCAAGACTTACAGTAAAGATCTCATGTCACGGGATATTCTTGCTCAGATGCTGTAACACACAATGTGTCTCTCCCAAGAGTTACAGCATGATGGCACTTGAAGTGGGAAACACGCCTCGCAAAGGCAGCAGAAGCTCAGCTGCATAACCTCAGGTAAGCATAGATCTGAGCTCACTTCAAGACCAGACTTGTCCATTATCCTTCTTGCAAACACATTTTCTTGTGCGGAGGAAGGCTGCCTCAGCCATGGGGTTGGTATCTCTGTGAGGCCCCAGCTCCTGCACATGTGGTTTGGCTGGATTAGGCACCATCCGTGCGAGTGGGCTATGGACTCACCCACATTTTAAGCTTGGATCTTTCCAAACACTGAATGGATTGTTTGAACCTGGAATGCTGCTGCTGCAAAGCCCATGGGTCATGAAGAGTGCTGTGCCTAAGCCTTCTCCTTGCTCCACAGTGTAGTTTGGGGCGTCTGGTCCCTCCTCAGCACAGAGCTCTGCTTCTTCCTTACAGGCATGTAATGAAACACTTTGCTGAATCAGGACCTCTCTGGCACCACCACCAATTTGTACATACATTAAATCAGAAAGGAACCGGGGCAAAGACTCAGGATACAGAAATCTGCAGTGTCTGATTATATGTGGTCAAATTACTGACTGTGTATGTTCAGGCTACTTGAACAAATTAAAAGTGGGGGATGGAGGAAGGATAGTCAATGAGGCCTGTATGATTGTAGAAGGTGGGGGGAAGTCAGGCTAGGGGCCCTCAGCAATACCCAAATTGTCCTGTTTGCCAATATCCAGGGATAATTTACACATCAAAAGGGGAGAGCGGAAATGGACATGAAAAGTGACAGCAGTTGCCAAGTTAAATAAAAGCCCCTCAGTGAACATGAAGAGCAATAAGAGCCGTTTGGAAAGTTGGCTGCAGAAGAAGAGGTTATGTGAGAGCTTATACCCAACCGCCTTCTTGGCCCCTTGGGAACCAATACAGACGTGGAATTCACTTGACCCGCAGGGCTGAGCAAAATATGGCCACACATCAGTAAAGCCTGATGCTTAAGTCATAGGAAACAAAAGCAGGACTGTGCCAGATGCCAGACGAGTGGGATCAGGTAGCAGGAACCACAGCCTGACTTCAAAACGCCTGAGTAAATCTGGGCTGCTAAATTTCCACTGGACTGAATCTGAAGAAAATAAAGTAGAAGAAAAATGCCGTTTTTTTTCTTTTCTAGCAGGATTCTAGCAGATGAATATAGGTTGAGTTTGAATAAGCAAGAAGCAGTATTTCTAAGACAGGGTGTTTTTTTTTAAAATATGAGGCTTTGTAGCTTTGGCATTTTCTTGTCATGAATCACTGAAGGACACACAGTGTGTTTAGGTGGGATATGAACGCCCAAATCTTTCCTTGCCTCTCTGCCCTCAGTTGTAATATTTTTTTTTTTTTCTCCTTTGCTTGGAGCAAATTTAGAAATAGTCTTGATTTTCCCCATCACATCCGAGTCTCACTTTCTACTGCTGAATAGCTGCTTAAAATATGTTGTCAAACAGTGTCGTCCTGGCTCGACTTTGCTAAGAGATGGTGCGAATGATCTGCGGTTTCCGATGCAAGCACTAGGAGAGCAAAACTAATTGTTGCCCCAAGCAAGAATCTTCCGATGAGAAGCTGATCTCTTTTACACGAGTCCAAACCTGAAATAACTCCACAGACGTCAGTGCAATCACTCTAGATGTGCAAGAGAGGCGAATCTGCCCTCAAGTCCTCCGTCTTCTTTCCCCGGGGGAAGGGCAGCCTGGCTCAGGAGTCAGGGAGGGGGGAGAGTGCCAGCAAGGATTGATGCCTTTTATACGATCTGCATCAGCTTTGTGATCAAAGGCTAAAAGTGATCGGAATAGGCAGAGTCCTGGGCTTTCCCATTCACATGGCACAGGCAGGCTTAACCCTGCCCGCTTAGCGCCGGGACTCAGGGCTTTGATGCGAGGAATCACGTGCATCTCCACCGCTGTGACTCTTTGTTCCAGGCAGTGGTGTGCCTTTGGGGTGATGTTGGGGGGGGGAAGCAGAGGGGGTTTAAAACCTCAGATGTTTTGGATACATTAGGGCTTGAGTCCACCCAGAGTGCTGGGAGTCTATGACCGTACCCCAGCGCTGGTTTGTCTGCCTTCCCCCGTGAGCCATTCGATGTGATGAAGCCTGCAGCTGCCGGGGGTCTCTGCTCTCTAGAGACGAGCCAAATACCGCACAGGGTGGCTCTATCTTTGGCTGCCGTACGGTGGGGATAGGATTACAAGCAGCTTCATGCTGACAAGGCTTTGGAGGAATAATAATATCTTGAATATTATGGAATTTGAGCAATAATTATATTGGGAGGATAATAACACCCTCTAGGGAATAAGGTTGTCTCTCTCTTTCTTACGACCCTGGCACAGAGAGGCTGTAGCTTCTTATATGTAGCGGGAATTAGCAGCTTCTTCAAGGCCTACATGCCAGTTCCAGTTAAGATGTTCCCAGCATGTGTTCTGGCACTGCAGATGGGATGGGGATCTCCCTGCAAAATAAAACAACTGGGGCTTCCAGATCTGCTTGAAATCACTCTGCTTCCTCTGCCTGGGAGGTGATAGCACTCAGAGATTTCCCTTGGCACCTGCTCTTCCTTTCTTCTTCCAATCACTTAAGGGCCAGGTCAGGTTTTGCTCTATTATATTCTCTTTAAGACCCAGACTCCCATTTGCTGTGCTTGTGCATACCTCCATCAGTTCAAAGGAGCTATGCCAGTATAATCAAGCCGAGCATGTAATACACCAAAACGACGGTTTGGGATACTGAACTCTAAATTCGGGATAATGATGGTGAAAATAAATAACCTGATTGGGTTTTCCTTGCTAGAATATAGCCCATTTCTGATGTAACTGATTTGCATTGTCTTCACAAAAACTCTTTACTAGCACCAGATTTAGTACCTGAGGCTAAAGGAGAAGAGTTAGTTTTAACAGTGAAAGGACCTTGCAGCAACATGTCTGGAAGATGCAGGTTTCTAAGGCTTTCTAAGAAGACAAGGAAAGTCCCCTGGATGAAAACCCTGCCCTGTACAGAAGTATTCCTGTGTTTCAGCATTGTGTTCTGGCTGGCGAGCCCTCCTGGGTTGGGAGAGGGGACCAGTTAGCCAGCCCTCGGGCGGTATGAGAATAGCAATCGCGTGTGCACTGTGATGCCAAAGAGCTGCATCCCCTGGGAGAGGTCAGCCCTGGGACAGCATGGCTGCCATCACACGCTGTTACTGACCTGCTGCACATCCACAAGCTGTTCACCTTTCCTGCCAGCTCCATTCGGGGAGATGCCACCAATTCAAGAGGGCGAAAAACTAGGTGAAGCCTAATACAGCTCTGTTTTGGCTGGCCCTGCAGAGCAGTAGGAGGATTTGCTGCATAATCTAGAGGGATCAGCAGGCTCAGAGAGCTCCTGAGCCTAGGACTAGTTCAAGGGAAGAGCAGGACAGACTAGCAGAGGCACGTCCAAGCTCTCAGCAGCAATATACAGGCTGCATTGTAGCTTCAGTACTGCCTGTTGGCGTCTTCTTCCATCAGAGCCGGCAGCGTCTCTGAAACAGCTGCTTGCCTTCCTTCTCCGACACCCAGCAAGGTGCAGCGATGGCAGCTGTTTCTTACGGAGAGTTGCCGAGGAAGGGCAGCTGGATCCAGAGGGACTTGCTTTGGGAAGGGCAGGCCTTGGGCTGTGCACATGCCAGTCCGCACAGGCAAAGCACCATCTGCTGAGAGGTGACTGATGCAGAGGAGGGAGCAAGGACACGGATTGCTTCTCAGACTCAGAGGTGCAGACAGACTGGCATGTATTTATTTTTTTTTTTATTTCAGCAGGATTGCTATGAAAAAAAAGAGGGGCTGGTATGAAATCGTGTCTTTGTCAACTACAAACGTGCACACCTAACATGTAAAGTAAATGGGGAACAGTGGCCAAACTCATTTGAAAATCCTCTGAGCTGCAGAAAAAGATACAACTCCTAAAGTGAGAAACCAAGCAGCACTGCCCAGATCTCTTTGACACGGGGCTCAGGAGAGGGGAGAGAAATCAAATCAAACTCAGCGGGCTTTTTAGCTGCCTGTGGAAGAAGTTTCAGCCTGACATGAAAGCCACAGCCATGGCAGACGCTCGGAGGTGCCTTTCAGATGATTGCATTAGCCGTGGCTCCAGGTGTCCAAGGGAGACAGCTGACAATTACACCTTTTGTTTTCTTTTTCATGTTTGACAGCCAGATGCCTTTTTGATCTGCAGTGTGTGCTTGTCTGTGTGCTTGTCTGTGCATACGTGTATATTTATATATAATCTCAGATCTGTCACTTCGGCAGAGTCACAAATGGCTTATTTGAGCATTTAAACAAATACAGGGCTGATTTACACACTATAGCATCAAATGGAGGGGTTCCCTTTTAACACTCATATTCCCCTGCAGTTTTACCAAACATGTTATTTCTTGTGACACTGTGAAATTATAAGGCTGTCATGTAGATTTTACTAAAGAAAAGCCAGTCCTGTGGCTGGTTTCCCAAATATATGGCAAAAATTTCAGCTGAACTGTGGGGTTTAGCATCTCACAACAAAGCCCAGGGTGACTGGATGCACGTTGGACATGATGCCTATCCAGAAATGAGAGCTGGTTCAGGAGCTGAGGGGTCTCGGTGATGGAAAAGCAGAAGACTTTAACAAAATCTTAGAGGTAGAGCCCTTTCTGTGGATCTGGAAGTTGAACAAACCGGGTAATTCCTACTGACTCCATGTTATACAGCCAGAGCCAGAAATGTAAAGAAATTGTTTGTGTTAGTTCAGATATTGAGAATGAGTGTTCCTGCCAGTGAAGAGTTAAAAATCAAAATCCCCAAGCCCCTCTCTTCCCTGCATGTTTACTACTGGTCACTGCAGGAGACAGAGTATTGGCTTGGAAGGCCTCTTATTGACCTTATTACATTCTTATAAAAAGCAAGTTGTTTTCTGATTTAGAGCAGAGATTTTCTGCTCAGAGGAAAAATCTTTGCTGGTTATTTCTGGCTCTGGAGCCAACCCCGCTGCAGGAGCTCTGAGGCCTCCCAGGTAATGGTACAGTCTGCGGGAGACCATTAAGTGGTATTCTGAGAGATGAAGCGAGCACTTCCAGGCTTGACTTACGTTATAGTAGTTTAAAACCATGGTGTTCACCACAGTATTCACAGCCTGCCATCAGAATTGCTTGAGAATAAGGCAGCAAAAACATTTGAGCAACCAGTTGTTTTGAACAAGAAAAACTCTGACCCAAGAGGGGGATTGGACTAATTAATGTGTGACCTTATGGCTCAAGCCAAGACCAAGACTTACACAGACTGCAAGATTGTGGACTGTCATTATATGAAAGAAGACTTGTTCCAGGAATTCCTGCTCTTTGCAGGGACTAGACTGATATGGGCTATGAGGGTGGGTATTGGAAATTTTTTTTTTTTTTTTTTTTTTTTTGCTACTGGAGAATTGATGTGTTGGAGGGAAAACAGAATATAATTAATGATAAAGTGCTGTCCCTGACAGTGAAGGGTGAGTCCTAGATGCCTTAAAGAAATAGGTACTATGGAGCTCTTCTGGTGACAAAACACTTGAGGATACTTGATTCTACAGAGAAGCCAAAGAGAAAGGCAGGAGCTTGTATTTCATGATGCTCTCAGAGCTGAGCTACCCTTGGAGGAAAGTAAGTCTGGCAGTGCTGTCAGCACTCTCAAAGGACAGCCCAGGGTGCCATATATCCCTGCTCACATTCATGAGTGCCTCTGCAGACTCCATCCATGCAATGTGTGAACAGAACATGGGAGAGAGTTGCAAGTGTAGGACATATGAACTCTCCAAGGAAGAGCTATCTAATGCTCCTGCCGTAGTGTACTGTGATTGCAGTAAGTTCCTCATTTAATTTTTATTACATTCAGAATTCATAGAAAATCACTGTAAGTTGTAGTTTTAATGGAAATTAACCCTGTTAACCAACTGATCAAATCTTGGGTCAAGATGACATGACATATGCAAATTATATCCAAAGCTCGTGTACAGCTGCATGTACAAAGACCACACTCTACCACAAGAAAACCTCCACTGACTTCAATTAAAGTTTTGCCCCAGTCAGCTTGAGCTTTGTACATATAGTTCTATGTGGGCTTTGTGTATGATTTGCATATGTCATGTAATGTACAATATGGTATTGTGTACTGGCTGTCTCCCCCTAATTAATACATGATAAAAAAAACTCTTGGAGAATAATGATTAAGAAAAAATTGTGCATAAGGAAATTGCTTGCAAATGACCACACTGGTGAAATTATAACCCAGTAATATTGCAGTCCCATTTATTTTCTGTTAGGTTTAATCACCAGTGATAATTCAGTCGAGGGTAATTAATCTTTGCTGATCAAAGTACAGGAAAAGGCTGAAGTACTGTAGCTGCATCATAATGACATATAATGCTGATGCTGCACAATTGCCTGTTTGCAGAGAGATGCGAAGATGTCCTCATCGGCATACAGTCAATGAGTGGGAGTTCGTTATCACTCAGTAGAGGATAGGGGCTCAAATAATAAGGTAAAGAAGCCCAAAAATGCATACATAGGCAGATCTTTACAACTAGAGCTCAGCTCATTCCCTGAGTTGGAGGTGTGTGTGTGTGTGGAAACTGCAGTAAAGACCGGTGAGGAAAAGGACATTCAATATTCTTCTTTTTTGAATTGCTCTATCAAGATGAAGTCCAGTTTATGCTGCACTGAAGAAAAACGTAAGTTTAATTCCCCAAACCCTTAGATTCCCCAGCAGAAACTCATGTTCCCAAGTTCCTTCTGTCAGTCAGTATCAAAATGGAAGCTTGTTGCATCCATGGGACTAACTGGTACTTTGTTGGAAAGGATGCCTTCTCTGGGTGACTTGATGTGGTCCAGATGCCTTAAAGCAGATGCCTTGTGCATCTTCCCTTGAGGGAGGTCATTGATGAACAGAGGGAGATGGACTGAGGGCAAGAGATCCTGCAATGAAACCAGCGTGTGGCTGAGAGCTCAAGAGAGTAGGCAAGCAAGGTGTCCACCTTAGTTCTTCCTCTACCACTTTTTGAAGAACAGTTTCAGATCCTGATTGTGCTGCTGTCTTGGACTAGACAAAAATCCAGCAAGACGATTTCCATCCATATGGCCAGAGAGAAAAGAAGGGCATGCTTGCTCCTGAATTGTTTCAGCTAAACATTGGATATATAATGTGCTTGAACTTACAAGGCTTGAAGCCAATGCTGTGCTCTATTGAGTTTTGCAGATGACATTTAAAAAATCCCAACACCTAATTTATTTAGTCAGGGTTCATTTATTTTAATCTTTCAGCCAAGCCGTTGTTTGGGAACTTTGATCTGAAAGTGGTGTTTATTTTCAAAGTACCAAAAAAAAAATCTTTCCATGTCTGAATATTCTATTTAAAATTCTTTTGATACATCCTTTTATTGACACTGCCACCAAACATCAGTGGTGTTAAAAAACAACAACACCTATTACTAAAAAGACAGACAGTATTTAGAACTACAATGGTTCCAAAGTACAGTGAATCAAAACTGGAAATCCATCAGTTCTTTGGCTGCTAAATGATTTCCATGCTGGGCTGGCATTTATCTTCTAGAATAGAGAAGCCTTTCAGAGAACAGCAAATATGTGGCAGGGGGCCAGAGGCCTTGGATATAAGACAATTAGCACAACAAGGGGAAAGAACGGCTTCCGGAATTAGAGATGAATAAGAAATATTTGTAATGTGCACTTTAAGTTATTGGTTGATCACAGTAAATATTTGTCACTTATTTCTCTTGGTTGCAAGCATGGTGCTGTATTACTTGTCTGGTTTTCTTTCTTCTGTAATTAGTTGCACCACTGAGTGGTAGGACTGGTACATATCAGACTTGTTGTCCTCTTCTTCATCTTTAAAAGGCTACTTTGTTTGGTTCAAAATAGATAAAACAGCAACTTGCTAGTTGTTGCATAGACTGTTCCCTCCTAATCCGCTGGCTCTCTCTCCTACGTAGCTTTAATTAGACATGAGGATTTAAGCCTTTACGTTCTGAGGCATGTAACAGTCAAACTAATAATTAAGAGGATATATTTAGATGGTTTAAAAAAACACACTGTACTTCTAAGAGTAAATCTTGATGTTTAAAAGTGCCGAAGGGTTTCCAGGCTCCTCACAGTATCACGAGCTGTAAATTTGCTCTTCTTATTGTCAAAGGAAAATACCCAATTGTAGAACATAAACAGACTGTCAAGTCTCAAATATTAAGAAGTTTCAACCATCTTGTGCAACTCTGTTAGAAAGAGAAGGTATTGTTTCATTGACTGAGGTAACGTCAGCTGAAATTCTGGAATTTCTCTGGGATTTATTTTATGAAGATGAAGAATTAATGATAATATCATAATCTAGCATTAGGGACTGAAACAAGAATTTACTTGAAAACTAACAGATGCAAGGCATGTGAAGGCATCCTTCCGCATTACGTAGTTCTGTTTAAGGCTCAGCTGGGATCATGTCTGCTTTTGGACACTGCACTCTGTGAAAAATGTAGGTCAAGAGAAGGAAGGTGGTTCCAAAGAGCAGACTGGTGTGTGATTTGGTGATCTTCAGGTGTGTACCAAGCTGCTGCAGAGCAGAACAGGTAGTCTGTTCTCCAGGATGGACAGAGCAAGGAGTAATGGGCTTAAAGTTCAGGAAGGGAAATTTCATTAAGGCATTAGGAAAAACTTCCTGATGTAAAGGTAGTTAAGGACTGGGTGAGATTGTCTGGGCTAGCTGTGGAGACATGTTGAAGGTTTCCCATAGCAGGGTAAAGCAATATCTGTTAAAGATAGTTTAGATTGGTGTCATTGACATGAATGGTTCCTGAAGTTGCTTTCAACCCTGTTTTCTATAATTTTCACTAATTGTGCTCTCCTCTCGCAGGTGATCTGCTTTCCTGCTGGGGTATTGGGGAAATAGCATTACTGGTCTTACATGTCTTTTGGAGCCTAGCATAGATTTGGAATTACATATCACAGAGCTGCTCAGAATATATATTTTCTATTTATCTATGTATCTGTGTATCTATCATGATGAAAATGTAAATGAAGATGAAAAGAATTTTTTCTTTAAAGGTTGCCATGGGATAATATTGACTGTTGAGAACCATAAGCATTTTTTTTCCTGGAAAGTGCCCCATGGGAAAACAAAATCAAAAATGCTTCATTTGGAGTTGACCTAACCCAAGTGAAAATGTTGTACTTCAGCAACTCAGTGGAGAGTGCCTGCTTGCACAGGAGTTTGTGGGAGTTATAGCTTTGTCTCCCAGTCCATGCCATGATCTCTGTTCTTCTGTCTTCTCACGGTGTATCATTACGTTGCCTCTATGGGAGATTGCAAGACTTCTGGGAGGATACGGTATGACCTGGTTTACGAATGGCTTTAAGGAACTGAGGAGCCCACACTACAATTCCCATGGGGCACGTCAGTGGCTTGAAATGGACTATTCATGTTTCTGACGTATGAAATATTTCACTTTGAAGTGTCAGAATAAATTGAAAGTTACTCTTTTCAGTCAAAACCTGCCTCTCTCCACTGATTTCTAGGTGATTATTTTGGAGAGTTTCTTTTTCTGACAAAAAGCAATGTTTTGCATTGAAAAGAGTTGTTTTTCATATCAGAAGATGCATGAAAAGAGGATATGCCACAGAAAATTAAACTTCCAGTGAAAACAAGCAGCCAACCAACCCTTTCTTTCCCCTTTGCTGACTCTCATTTCGACTGCACACAGGGAATTCCTAAAATTGAAAGTCTTTCATGGTGCCTGCTGCAGAATGAAACTCTAGGGTGTAGCTAGGAGCTGCAACAGCATTCACCCCTCCATGGGACCACCCTAGAGAGACATGTTCCAAACTGATGAGTGAACAGCAGTAGTAGGAATGACCTCTGCTTTATGATCCCACTTATCATGGGGGAGGACAGGGCAAAGGACTTACCTGAATGACTGTCCCCTTGCAAACCTGTGTGAGAGGGAGGTCTCCCTCTAATTCCCTTGATTGGGATATTATCAGATCCTCCTGAAATGTTCTGTCAGGTGAGTTGGGTTCCCCTCCTTCAGGGGACACCTTCTCTTTGGTAATTCTGTCCCTTAGTTCTGGCAGGTCCTCTGGGCTTTCAGGATCCTCAAGGCAGGGTTCCCAAAGGAGGCTTGCTCCTTGGGCTTCATTCATGGCTGCATTTCTTTTAAACCCTTTAACTTTAGCCCCAACTCTTTGCTCCCTCTGAGATTTCAGTCATCTACCCTGTTCAAATGACTTCAAAGTGCTTTGAAACTCTGGCTTAAAGGGCTTACTACCCTGCACTGCTAGTAGTACAGAATAACTGCACCACAGGACACCCTGACCACCCCTCTTCCCATCTTCCATGCTGAGAAAACTAAAGTGGTTCAAAACTCCACAAGAAATGTCTTCCCCCTTCTCCCAAGCTAGTATTTCTCTTGGCTATTTCCAAGCCCTTTACAGCTGTCACATAGGAACTACGTGCAGGGTCAGAGTGCCAGCCCCTGGGTTTGCATTGCAATAAAGCAGCATAAACGCAGCAGCTAGAGCATAACTGAAACCTTTAAACTGCAGTTTCCTTCATACGGGGTCAGGTAATCAGCAGGGTCTGCTATATGATTACTAGTAAATGTAAAGCTGTATGGAAACCAGCTATCTGTGCCCAGGAAAGACAAGTGGTATGAGAATAAAATCCCCACTGAGCTGACATCTTGTCCCAGAGCCCTAGGGCAACCTGGGTCCCAGTCCTGTCTCTTCCAGAGACCTAGTATGGGTCATTTGGATCTTCCAAAACTTTCTTCTCTCCCCGCAGTAACATTAGCCTTTTTGTCTCACTCCCCTGAAAGCTGCTTGAGGCAACAGGCAAATCCACGGTTAACTGTGGTGAGCCAAATCCTCACCTATCGCAAACAAGTTAGAGATTAATGACAAATGCCAGCTCCAGGCTGGACCTTGTGTTCTGAATAGGGTTAAACCAACTCTGTGTTTTACAGCACACAACAGGCTGCTCTTTAGCAACAGTTGGGCTTGGGAGATGAGACCAGCCAGCCCAGCCTGCTGGGAAATTTCCGTGGGTAGCACTCTCAGGCATGACTCAGTCTGTTCTGCATTGCAGTTCTTGGGAAGATCTGTCATGTCAGAACCTGCAGGGTGGCGACATCCTTGTAATTCCTCTGGAAAAATAAAAAGAAGTGCAAGTCAAAGGCTTTAACTGAGCTTCATACTGTTGTGCTGTGTATAGGTACAACTTAAAGTCAAGCAATTGAGTAAAGAATGAATTAAACCTAATAAATGACAAAATAATGGCAGTTGCATGTTAGATACAAGGAGGAATATTTTTGCAGCTGTAAGCGTTCATCAACCAGAGAGCCTGTAGGTATCCCCTTCTTGAGTCCAGTCGTGCCTGAGTGTCCACCTCCTGTCTTTCCTGTCCCTACTCCTCCCTCCACTCCTCAGCTCTGGTATTAGCATTGCACTCTCAGAACTCAGAGAACAGAAAAGGGATACAGGAAATTTGTCTCCTTCCTTCTTGCATATTACAAAGCACTGTATGCATATTCTGGCTGCCAGCATTTCTAGGAATGGGTCCTTTGCAGAAAGGGGAGTCAGGGGTCTCTATAGCCCCTTGCCCCAGATGGGACCCTGCACCCCGCTGTTCCTGTACAACACAGGCAGAGTTCCAAACCAGGACTGGGGAGCTGCTTGCGTGAAGACAGTGACAGTGGCTAGTCTTAGTGATGTACAGTCCTGCCATTCTTGTGCTTCTTGTCACTCAAACCAGGTGCCTTTGACACCAGAAGTGAAATCCTTTGCTTGCAACAGCTGATCTTAACTGCTGCAAAGATTAAACTTCAGTGACTGTAAATCAGCTGCTCTCCATCCCTCTCATCAGCATTTTAACTACATGTGGGATATTAATTATAGGTTGTCTTTTTCAGACCTATACTTCTGCATTACTTGTTGCTTTAGGATCTGAAAAACCGGCCACAAGAGACAATGGCTCTACAGTGGCTTTTAGCCTCTCAGGACAAATCCCAGAGCTGACATCATCTGCTATTATGGTGCACAGATCTAACCACTCTGACATAAGGTGGTAAATTATTCATAATTTGGCAGCCACCATAAATGGTGAATGTGCTTTAAGAAACCTCAGAATTGCAAGACTGGTTTGTCACCACAGTCCTATTAGGCCAGCAGCCTATCTCTAAAAACAATACTTGGGATTATGGTGATAGAGCCTTAGGGTAGATGTATGTGGAATAAATTATTTCCCCTTGATTTCATGTGAGTTTCTTGGCTAATGTCTACAGGCAGAAGGACTAAAATCCTTCCCAGATGGGCCAGTGTGGCTTCTGCCCCTGTGACTTTGCAGTTTAAACTGAACAAAAGCTAAGTGCAGGGTGCACATGCAATTGCAGCAGATTTGGTGGGTCAGTGCACAGTGGGAGGAGGAACTAATAACCTTGGACAGACAAATGTCCCGTCTTGTTCTAACAAATTTGTGCTCACTTCTGTACTGGATGAAGATGAGGGACAGGGACCTGGGCACACTGGACTAAGATGAACAATAACCATGACAGAAACAGGTGAGAACTGTAATCGAGGCTTGCAAGCTATTGAGTTTTAAGGAACTCAGGTGAATGGTGCAAATATACATCATTCTAGCTAGGGCTATATTAAGGGTTTGCAGAAAAAGGACAATCCTTTCCCCACATATTGATCAGTTATATGAGAGTCCTAGCACGGGATGGAAGGTTAAAGCTGCTATAAGCAACCAGTGTGACTCTTGTAGGTGATTCTGCATCACTTCACAGAGGATTCAGATTAGACCGAGACCATCATGAGGGACAGAAGGGGAGGAAATAGTCTTTGTGACCAGTGTTTTGCCCCTGTGAAGACTGGGACAAGCAGAAGCTCACCTGAAGGTGACAGTGCCATCATCCTGGCTGGTTGTCAAGACATGAGAATGGGTGGAGAGGAAACCCAGTACTGCAGCCTGCTGTGGCTCTTGTAGGTCTTGGTTTCTTCCAGGAGACACTGGTAGTTTGTGCCTTGCTATAGCATATCCCTAGTGCGGGCTGGAAACAACTGTTCAATCCTAAACGGCAGTTCCTGATGTGTGATAAAATGTATTTCCTTCTCACTCTTTGTCCTGATTCTTATACAGCTTTACTGTACACAATCATCATTACTGTAACGAAAACACATTTATTAACCCAGGAACCTGAGGGAAAACTGACCAGGCTGTTCTTTCCTTTCTGAGAGGTATATCTTGTTACTCAGAGAAAAATGCTTTGCATCAACTACCTTATTGATTTACTCTGTTCATTGAAGGTTTTTTGTAACTCATAATCAGTCACGTTATCCAGACGTAAAGTAGAGGCTGGAATAAATTTTTCAAAAAATGTTGAAACTGCAAATGACTCATGAATTTTCACAGCCAGTAGGGACCATTATATTCTTTAGCCTGACCTCTTGTATATCTGAGGCCAGAAAATATGACCAAGTAACTTATTTATATGATATCAAAGGAAAGGTGTTCTTTGTAAACTGCATTTTAAGTAGTCATTGCTCAGGGAATGTGTGTTTGTTAGATTGCTTCTATGTGTGCTGAAAATTTCGTTTCTTTCCTTTCTCATTTCCAATTTCAGTCTTTGCATTTCCTCCAGATCCATCTACCTGGCTGTGCTGGTAACTCTGGATAATGCCAGAGACCCCAGCAGCCTTCTGCAGTGCCGATGCGATGGTGTGTGCTTGGGCATCTGTTTGGAGTGTACCCAACTTCTCCTCATGAGAAGCTGGTGGACAGAGAGAGGAATTGCATGGTCAAGAATTAAATGGACCTTGCTGAATACTGACAAAAAGGAATGTTGCCCATTTAAAATTATTTCTTCCTGCTAGTGGAGATGACGAAATGTGTGTTAGTTGTCCAGGAAAAAAAATCATTTGATTTTTCAGAGGCAATGTAGCGTCCTGTTTCTCATCCAAGGGGGGATAATGGAGGATGTCAGAGTGTCTGCAAGACATCATCCAGGCAGGGATGAGCATCGTCTGCCCATGCTACTTGTCACCATAGCCATGTGAACATGGTGCTGAGCTGGAACTAATAAGCTTCAGTGATAGACAAGATACATGAGCACAGGTCAAATGTGCCAGTGTTATCCATATAGTGTCCCTTGAGTCCAAGCAGAACTGGAGTCTGCTTGCACACTGCTGTGTATTGCATCGCCAAAATTTCCTCTTGAAACTGGAATGTCGTTTTTTTCGTCTGTGATCTGCCTAGCTAATTCCATGTATCAGGATGTTGCATGATGACTGGCGACAATGGGTGAACCCTTTGAGAAAAGGAGAGTTCTTGGGAAAGTGGACTTGGCAGATTTTCATTAATGAGTCCTGGCACTTTTGGGGAAACTCTTTCCCATAGAAAAAAATTAAAAGAAGGTAAAAGTGACTGATTTTAGAAGTTGGAGGAGTAAAATCTGACAAGGTAAGGTTTAAGGTGCTGTTTGGCACCTTAAAATGGCTGCTGTAGCTGTACTTGGAATGTGATATATATGCTGACTTCAAAGGGAAATGGTGTTATAGTCAAGTTCTTCTGAAATGCTAAGAAGAGGAGTGTCCATCAAAGGATAGATATTGCCCTCAGAGAATGAGATTTATCTATAATAAAACACATCTGGGTGACAATTTTAATGCACAATGTTTTAATGAATGGTAAATAAAGGCCAAACATTAATGTTCCTTCTTATTAAACAAGGAATCCATGTAAATAAGATGCACTAGCAACAGCTGAAAATAGAGCCCTTTGAAGACAGGTCCTTTGAATTTCTGCACCTTCACATAAAAAGCCATACCAAGAGTGATAAGTACATTGCCACCTAGCAGCTGTCCAGGCAAAAAAAAACCTAGGAGCACTACTAGCTACAATCTGGCAAATCCAAGTCCCTCTGCAAAACAAAATCCCAATAAAGCACTAAATTGCAGGAAGTCAATAATTTTATCCAATTAGGCAGGATAAGTGGGCTGGTGCCAATCTGGTATCTCACACTTGAGCAGGATAGACACAGCTGCAGTGGGATGCTGGTGACAATTTTTCCTCCAGCAGTCTGGGATGAACATAAATCTGCTTATAAGCATGACATTTCCATGGAAGTTGGTAGTCTCTTACCCTCCAATTTGAAAGTAATGTTTTTGAGGTTTTTTGGCATCTACTCACATCTGAGTTGGTGTGATTGCTCAAAGGTGGAAAACTTGGAGATGAAGCAGACTCTCCTCTCCTCCTTCTGGAGCCATAAATCAGCATTAGCATGTTGCTGGCACCAGTGGATGTGGGAGTGTCACATCCACAGATCCTGTACCAGAGCAATTGTCCTCCAAGACCTTGTCACCCCTTTGTCTTTCTTGTCCCAGGATGCTGCCAGACAATGGCCAGTGAAGGAGGTCTGCTCCCTGCAGCCTCTCCTGGAGAGCAGAGATGTGTTCAGTGTCTAAGGGGAACACATTTTGTGAGTGTGCTGCTGAGCTAATGCAAGTAGGGACACTCCATCTGACCTAGGACTGGAGGGAGCCTCCCTGCACGCCTAGGGATTATTCCAGTAGTGTTTGCACATTTGTGGGTTATTTTGCTTTTAAAAAGCCCAGCAACCAAAAAAAATCACCCAGACTTCTAAAAATAGAAGACCAAAATGGATGGTTAAGCCTGTAGATACTACTGCTAGATTTATTGCTATTTAGTGTCATGGAGTGACAGCCATGGAGGAAGAGCTAGCGCCTGTAGCAAAAATCTGTTTGGAGGAAGCTGTAGTGACACCTATCACTGTTAAAGGATCTGATTTATAGAAGAGGGCCACAAGTTTTTCTGGAGGAAATTGTCTGATAGAGCAGACAGGACAGAGAAAATGTGGGGGACTTTTAGCAATACTTAGCAGTTTGTTTTGAAAGACAGAAATAGCAACACATATTGGCAACAGGTATCAGCAAGAGATAATCAGCAAATTTCCCAATTTTTAAGCTTCCCTCTCACTTTTTTCCTCTTGCCCCTTTATACTGTGAAGGCCTGGTGTGTCTGAGAGCCAGCACACAGTCCACTGTCCCTTGTGATGAACACAGGAGTGAGCTTTAATAAGAACTGGAGTGGTGATGATGGCAGAAGCATGTGCTGCCAAAGTGACATTCACTCCTGAGCCTTGCTTATGGTAAGAGGGATGCCTACATCAGCTTACATCCTTGAATATTTTAAGCCTGACATTCACATCGTGTGTTTTTCTACCTGCAAGATTGGCATCCTTAATGTACTTTGAAAAAGACACACCACTGCATAGCAATTTCCACAACAAGTGTTGTGTATTAAACATGTATATATGACAGAAATATGTGTATCCAACTAATACCTCTGTTACATACACGCATGTGTCAGCAACACCTTTAAAGCTTTCAACATATGGTTTTGGTGCTTAAAATTCAGTGGTGTTCCTGCTTCAAAAATGGGAAGGATAACATGAATACATAAGGTGCCTTAGGGCAATGAAAGTTAGTTCTTAGAGGTATTTGTGACACATGATTTAAAACAGGATGATTAGCCTCTGTTGCTCCAGATTGTTTCTGTTGGCCATGGATATAGTAAATCCATTCCTAGCCTGGCTACTCCTTCTCCTTCACTTCCAAGAAATCCAATTTTTTGTTTTAAAAATGTACATGTAATTAAAGGACACGTAATTCAGCAGAAAGTCTTTTAAATGCATAACTGATTATCTACTTCCTGTAATTGCTGGTTTGTATATTGAAACTTAGATTGAGTTGGCAGACAATAAAAGATTATTTTTTAATTAGATATACTCATCCCTATCATTTGGGAATAGGGGATAGTTTCCACAACTGCTGTTCTTCCTATCCAGGAACACATGCTAATCTCTTGCTTGATATCAATGTTATTTTTTCCCAAATGAGAAATAAACAGAAGCCTGCCTCTCTTACAGAAACAGCATGGCTAGGCAGTGTTTGTCATTTCAGTTTGATAGGATGCTGGTAGCAGGATGTATTTGTATGCATTATATGACGCACAGCAAGACTGTGTATCAAGGCCAGTTTAAAGGACTAAGATTCACTTACAATCCCCAAGGATTTTTTATGTTTATTCTTCATTAGAAATTCTGCTTTTACATCAAAAGATTGTCAATACAAAATTATGACCCTCAAACTATTCTTTTATGGGGTCCCAAACTAATTTTTTTTCTTTTCCTTGTGACAAATGAACCAATTGTTAGCAGTCTTAAAAGGCATCTCATGTAACCTCTTGCCCTGCAAACTCCATCTAAAATGACAACATCTCTAGAGACCTTTCTTTGCTTGATAAACTCAGTTGCAGCCTAACTTTGGTTGAACACACACTCTCATGGGCACTGGAGTGTTTGGAGCTCTCTGGTAACAGTGTGGCTGCAAAACAGGGTGGGTGTCTAGCCGGTGACTTGGGAGCAAGACGCATTCAAAGCATGGGCTCTCAATTTATTATTCTTGTAATGTGTGGGGACAACATTTGAAAGCCAGCGATAGGGTCCCCACACCTCTCCTGCTCAGCCTCCCCTCCGCCATCCACAGCTGCATTACTGTCGTGTGGTGACCAGAACAACGGATTTCATGGCAAAGTTCTGTGTATATTTTTAGTTGTCCTTTTAATACAGTTCAGCCACTAGAAAAGGAGGTGGCAAAAGCACTGGCCACCCTTACCAAGTCCTCTGGAGGGACTAGTATGAACCCATGTGTGCTAGCACAACCAGTCCTTGGTTCACATTTCTAGTTAGAAAAAGAAGTTTTGTGGTTTGTGGCACATGGCAAAGCTGTCTCTAACTGAAACTATGCTGAGTTTTGCTTGTGCTTAATTTTTGCTCAGCCTTCTCCTTTCCACACCTCTAGTCTCCCCTGTTTCCTCCTCCAGACATTACCCTGTTGCAGCTCTGCCGGTGTAACTCCTATTCATGCCATCCGTGATCATTTTCCTCTTGACTGCTGTAAATCTCCTTCTATTGCAATTTTTTTTTTTCTGTGGGCCTCTCTCTAAACAAAAAGGATGTGATTCTTCTCTCCCTCCCACTGGCTTTAACCTGTTGTAGTTTGCCATGTCATTATTCATGATTTAAACGAGGCTAAGCGAGAGAAGAATAGCGCACTGAGATTTTCATTATGCCAAAGCCATGCTATTCTCTGCACGCAGGCTATGGTATTATATCACCCTGTCCCTTCACCACTTTCAAAGGCTTCCTTTCCTCCCGATCAAGCTCAATAGTAGGCTAAGGACTTTCAGAGCTTGTTTTTGAACTTGCCTGACCCTGCTTCTCTGATCTCATATCCACTCCCACACACATTTATTTGGCTTTTCTAATCTGGCTGTCTCCTGTGGCTGCCCAGCTCTGAGCATCTGGGTGTTCGTTGTTATTTATGCTTCCCATTTGTCTGATGCTTCGAGCCCCTGAGTCATTTCCCCTCTCTCAGTCTCACCTCTGCGGCTTTTCTCACCCTCCCAGCTGGCGAGCAGGCGATCCCGCCATCCTCCCTTTCCACCTCCTTGGGATGACGAGGGCTGGGACTGCGGGCTGCACCTTGATGCCTCACTGCAGCACTCCGGGTTGGGTTGAGCTGACTCCTCTTTCCCTTATGATTTCACAAGATCTGGTGACTTTTCTGACTTGCACCAACTGTCCAGAGCCCCCTCGCTTTGCTGGTGTGAGTACAGCCATTGGGGCATGACACCCTTCCCTCGGTGCCTTCCCCCAGGATGGCTGCCGCACTGCCCTGTCAGACACCTCACAACAAGACTCCTCACTCCAGCATCCTCTGTCCAGGGCAGCTTTCCACCTCCTCTCTGCCCCAAGGGGACATGCTGAGCAGGGTGGCTGAGGAGGGTGATGTGATGTCCCCTGAAGCTGCATGTGGCTTTCTCCTGCTGGGAATGTCAGGATCATGGCGGTGTCTTTGACTGCAGGTCCAAGGTGTGATTTAGCTAGTGGTGGCAGCACACAGGTATTCCCGGTGTGGTCAGCACCCAGGGACCTTTCTGCGATTTCACAGTGCTAATAAAGTGAGCTTTGTCAAAGCTGGTGTTTTTCAGGCTGCATTTTAATGCCATTGACTCAGGATTTATGCTCCTGCAACAGGATCCTCACGTGTGCAGGCGTAGGCTGCTCGTTCCTTTCCTTCAGTAATTGCTCGGCTGCCCTTTATGTGGAGAAGAGAAAGTGAGAGGTGGTGAGCAGCTGAGTAACCTCTAGCTGCTACTGCATCTTCAGGAGGCCTTTCTGTCTGGCAGGTGTAACCTTTGGAGAAGACATATGCTATCATCACTCTTCCTCTCCACCCACCAAGCTACCACTGAGGTGATATGTGATCAGATGATTCAGAGAAGACCCTCAGGGCAGGACTGCCTGAAATATCCAGGTATCAAACATACTGATCATCTCCATATAACTTTCTTTCTATTATTAGGGTTATATTATAATAATATGTGGGTGTCCTGCTTGCTGCCCGGAGCAGCAATTTGCATGTATTTATGTGACTCTTGAGAGGTGTGTGCATCTCCTCAGCGCTGGAGCAGATTCTGTGCAACTTTTTACCTTCACAATAGGTCCAGCAGTGCCTTTCAGCGAAGTGTGGTATTCATGTGTTTGAGATTACCTAGACAGGAAGGAAGAAAACGCTTACATTTTTGTATAAATGACAGCATCATTGCTGGATTTTTTTTTTAGGGATCTGCCACCCTTCCAAACGGTTGGATAGCACCAAGTAAGAGTGAACCCAGAGAAGCTGTGCCTTCTTCTGAGCTTTCACAGCTTTTGTGAGGCTGACCTCACAAGCATGAGTGGAGAGTATGCTCTGACCACACACAGCGTGCACTTTGCAACACGTTTGTGGGAGCTGTGGGAAGAGGCAACCAGGGAATTTGACCATAGGGGAAACTGTCTGATCTTCTATACCCCTTTATGCAGAGAAGATCAACCCTGGGACACGTGTGACAGCCACCCCCGTTGTCTTCTGTGGGAGTGAGTATGGCTGGGAAGAAAAGGATTGTGTTTCTGAAATCTCAAGGTGCTTCTCTGGAGCTGCCAAGTTGTTCCCATGAAATCAGTTCATCACAACCCCCCCAGCCTTTCTGGCTGTTGAGACTGAGATTTTTTCTGCTGACTGTTTCATCAGAGGGCTCAGGACCTTTCTTGGTGTGTTGGGTTTGCATGGCAAGGTTTTGGTTGGGGGGGGGGGTAACAGGGGTGGCTTCTGCGAGAAGCTGCTAGAAGCTTCCCCTGTGTCTGATAGAGCCAATGCCAGACAGCTCCAAGAAGGACCCACCACTGGCCAAGGCCAAGACAATCAGGAAAAAAAAACAGTTAGAGAGAGCTTTTGCAGCCGGAGAGAGGAGTGAGAAGATGTAAGAACATCTGCAGACACCAAGGTCAGTGCAGAAGGAGGGGCAGGAGGTGCTCCAGGCACCGGAGCAGAGATTCCCCTGCAGCCCGTGGTGAAGACCATGGTGAAGCAGGCTGTCCCCCTGCAGCCCATGGAGGGAGGATGAGGGGGTGTAGAGATTCCACCTGCAGCCCGTGGAGGACCCCACGCCGGAGCAGGTGGAGGCACCCATGGGAAGCCCACGCTGGAGCAAGCTCCTGGTGGGACCTGTGGACCCATGGAGAGAGGAGCCCATGCCAGAGCAGGTTTGCTGGCAGGACTTGTGACCCCATGGGGGACCCACGCTGGAGCAGTCTGCTCCTGAAGGTCTGCACCCGGAGGGAGAGACTCATGTTGGAGAAGTTCATGAAGGACTGTCTCCCATGAGAGGGACTCCATGCTGGAGCAGGGGAACGATGAGAGGAGTCCTTCCCCTGAGGATGAAGAAGCAGCAGAAACACCGTGTGATGAACTGACCGTAACCCCCATTCCCCATCCCCCTGTGCCGCTGAGGGGGGTGGAGGTTGAAGCCAGGAGTGAAGTTGAGCCCGGGAAGATGGGAGGGGTGGGGGCGAGATGTTTTAAGATTTGATTTTATTTCTCATTGCTCTACTCTGTTTTGCTTAGTAATAAATAAGATGAATTCCCTCTCTAAGTTTGGTCTGTTTTGCTCGTGATGATAATTAGAGAATGATCTCTCCCTGTCCTTATCTCAACCCACAAGCTTTTCGTTATACCTTTTCTGCCCTGTCTAGTGAACGAGGGGAGTGATAGAGCGGCTCTGGTTGGCACCTGGCCCCCAGCCAGGGTCAACCCATCACACTTGTGAAGGTCCTGGTTCTCTTCCAGTTGGATACTTGGCTCTGCTCACAACAGAGCAGGCAGCGTTGGTAAGATCCTTCTTATCCTGTGAAAGTGCATGTTTTGAGCTATTGTACACTGTGACATCATACACTTTCTTCCCCTACAGAATTTTAAGTTAAGCAATTCATTACCTCTGTCCAAGATTTCAGAGGCTCTGACTGCTCAGGCACAGTAAAAATTTTAGATACATTTTCTGGCTGTTCCCAGATAAGCTATAGAGCATGTGTGGTGTGTCCAGCACTTCCAGGAGCCATGGGCCTTTCTTTGGTCTGTACGCTGGACAGATGGTGTGTATATGCACAATAAATGCCATGTGTTTCCAAGCACAGACCATCTGTGAAACATAGGCATAGCATGTTTGATGCTTCTTGAAAACCTGGAATAGAAATACGGCAACCCTATGGCCGATGCTCTGCAATATGACTGAGACCAGAATTTTCAAAGGACTTTGGACTTTCAGCTGCTGATGATTTCAGCAGATCTTCCAGAACAGATGCTGAGCAGGGCTTGGGCTCCATGACTGGGTCATTTGGTAGGACAGATGTTGCACATGCAAGTCCCGAGTACAGCAAGGAAAAGCAAGGAAGCTCTTCATTGGGAGGCTGTTTGAAGACTGGTGCAATGTGGAAGGCTACAGGGTGCAGCTGGGGTCAGGAAGATATTCTGGCATGAATTCAATGTGACGAAAGGGTTGTGTGGCCCTTTTACTAGAATTCTACTGATATAAAAAATGCACCTACTCATATTGATAGCTGTTTTATTTATTCACTTATTAACCACCCTTGAAATTACAGTCTATTGTAAAAGTATCACTATTTTCTTCTCCAGTGGACACCTGATTAATGTCTTCTTGTAAGCCATGCACGCTCTGCCAAATGAGAGTGATGTGTTTCCCAGCTGATAGCTAAATAATTCTTTAAGTGAGTTATTGTCTCACTTAGTAGCTCTGGTAGACTAGACCCCCACCTGATGCGCCCTCCCCGTGCAGAAAAAGATTTGCTTAATTTTGCTCTAATTTAGAATGCTATTAGCATAAACATTCATCAGTGAGAAATTGCCCAGAGGCTTTTCTCTTGCATTTTCCCTGAGGGGCAGTTCATGTTTTAAGCTCTCCCCAACTAAAAGGTCATCCCATTTATTCCAAGCTTTTCTGGAGACTAACCTATAGCCAATGTTTATATAAGAGAACACTCTCATTAGCACACTCCTGCTGCCTCTGAAGAGTATTTTGAAGATTTTTCAAATTTGCAGCACTCTCATATCAAGGAATGAAGAGAAGATAGCTTTTGGGGCAGACCACCTGTTCTCAGGGGGTGAAAATGCCCATCATCCCACTGGGGTCTTCACTGCCTCTGGAGTTTCTGGAGGAGGTGCCTGAGGACAGTTCAACAGCACTTCACACACAAGTTCATCTTAACCTCCTGTCTTAGCTCACCTCATTCCTCTCATCTACCTTTCCCTTTCCTATTCTCCCCCCTTTCTCTGGACTCTCCCACCTACCAACTCTGTTTTGGTGTGCTGGCTCACATTGGTAGCTGCAACGTCAAGAAAATGGAAACACTCTTGAAGGCATTGAGATTTTGAGCTTAGCTTCTGTCTCAGATATAGTCCTTACCATCCTTTTGTTATCATCTCTCATTCTGCTGTTCTTTGTCACTATTTTCTTTGCTGAAAAATCAGTGTAAAGTATCCATCTAATTTTGGTGCTGGGACCTTCACGTCTTTAAGTTCTTGCCTATCCTCCCTACTCATTTCCTCATTGTTTATTTTATTCATAGACCTGAAGATCTCATTTCTCTTCCCTTCTGTATCCTTTGCAAGGTCTTACTCCACTTGAGTTTTGGCATTTCTTGTTTTATTCTCAAGATTCTTGACCTCTAATGTACTGCTCTCTTTGCTGGGTTGTCTTTTTTTCCATTCTTTGTTGGCCCTTGGTTGATTGCTATTATCCTTTGTTGAGGTGGTTTATCCATTCACTTAAATTTAGAGTAATTTTTACAGGCTTTGTTTTTCCCTGGCCTGGGACATGTGCTGGAGGTAGTTTCTATATTTTGGCTGAAAGGAATCTCATGCCTTTCCCACATTCATGCCTTTCAGTTCTTTAGTCCAGCTGAGTTCACTAATTAGTTCTTTTAATTTCTCAATTTTTGCCCATTTGAAATGTAGAACCTTAATTACAGACCTATTTTTGTCTACTCTTCCATTTAATTTAAACTGAATCAACTTGTGATCGCTCAGTCAAAGGTTATTTTCTTTGATCGCTTCTTCTGTAATGTGCTTGCTATTTACCAAAATGAAGCCTAAAATAGCATCAGTGGTTCAGCACTCTTTGGTGAATTAATTTGCTGGCAATTACTTCTAAGACTGTCTGGGCCACGCTGCCAGTAGTGCCTTCTGTCTTTGTGAAACCGTATTTATTTCCCTCAAATTTCATTCCTTAATGACATGGTGCATCATCTGTGATATTGATAAAGAAGCAAATCAAATGTTAAAAACTCTAGAGAGGAACAGAGAACACATCAGGGAGCATTTTAATGTCACTTTGTAATTCTTTAATGCTATATGCATTTCTGGTACATCCTATCTCATAAAGGGTACAGCATACACGGAAAAGGTTCAGAGATGGGCAGCAAGAATGTTGTGCGGAAAAGTTTCTGTCTGAGGAACAACTGACTGGAATAACAGTCTTCAAGTTGGAGAGGAGATAATTGAAGATATCTATACTGATGGACGGGATGTCATAAAAACAGTAAATAAGGAAGGATTGTTCACTGTCCTCACCCACATAAGGGAATATAAGGGCGTATGAGGAGAAACTGGCAGATGGCTGGTTTCTTCACATGGTATGTAGTTCTGTGAAACTTCTTGCCACAGGTTGCTGTGGCTGTTTATAGGGTTCAAAACAAACAAACAAACAAACCAGCCCTAGACAGATTAATGGAAGGAAAAAATCTGTGAAGACTACTGACAAAACCTCTGACTCAGAAAGCCTATGTAGGCAAGGTGTTGAACCTGAGGAAATATCACTGCAGGCTTTCTCTCTTATGTTCTGCCCTGGACATCTGCCCTTGGCCATGTTCTGAGACAAGATGGACTTCTAGTCTGTAGGGCTGCATCTATAATCCCACGTCCAGTGATGAGCAAAGGCCTTCAGCCTACTGCAGATTATGATGACTCCAAAATGATTCCCAGTTCATGGGCAAGGATAACATAGGAAGATTAAGAACAATTTATGTTTGATTTTCCTCTCTTTGGATCTTTGTACAGGCCTGAGTAACACTCTGTTCTGCATAGTATGTGCTTGCCATTCTTGCTTAATTTCCAGGCACCTTTTTGGTTGGAAATGATGTGTGGTCAATGGTCTCCATGCTCCGGTAGGCAGCATGTCACAGAGTGAAATGGCAGGGAAGCATAGACTTCTGCTTGGGGTCATCTAAGGAATAAAGGTAGGAGAGGTCAAACAATTAAGAAGCTGTGATTGGCTAATAAATATGACCAAGTTAATGGCCTCATGTGTGGCATAGCTGTGCAATAGTGTTCTTAGGCAGTAGAAATCCTGTGAGTCCACTGAGACCACTGGACTCTGCTACCAACATTTGTCCTGTTCTGTCTACCTCTCTGTTCACAGAAGATGCTGCCAAAGTGGAGTTCATAACATGCAAATCTCTAACAGCTGTCTGATGTTCCTTTAATCATTCACATATGCTGCATTAAGCCTTCTTACAGTAAAAAGCACAAGATTTTTAAACCCCACAGCTTCCTAGGACGTCTAAGTTTTGACTTATGACACTTCAAACCGAAGGTACCTGGCAGTGTGCATTTGTCATACGTACTTTGGAATTGCTCGAGCAATGAGTTCGTGTTCAAAGGCCTGGGATCCTCTACCCTGCTTTTGGTAGTTGGCTCTAACTTATACAAAGACATAGTTCTGTCTTGGCGCATGTGGGGAGAGTAGTCTGTCTTTCCTGGATTGTTTCCTTCTCCAACCTTTTGTCTTGTCTGTTAAGGTCATCAGTTCCCCAGGCAAACTCTCTCTGCACTGTTTGTTCAGAGCCTAGAGCAAAGATCATAGCTTGGCCCCTAGACACTACTGTAATGCTGCTATGAATGATCCTTTTTGAAAACTGCACAGATCATACTGGTGAACTCCCACTTGGACGCTTCCAAACTGGTCATATGCACATCACTCTGATGATCAATTTTTTGTGGTTGCTTTGAAAAACACCAGTTTACTACAGGCTTAATACGAAGAGGAATATAAAGAAGCAGTGTTCCTACTATGTCTCTCATCCCCTTTGGATATTTTCCAAGCTTCCTTCTTCCTGAGGATTTGTTTTTAGAGTTTTTGTCCCTAAAAATCTTTGATCATTGTGCCTACATTAGTCTGTGTTTGGAGCATCTTCAATTAAAGCTCATCAAAACTTGATAATTTTTTTTAATTCACAGATACATTTAATAAATACTTTTAAATTCCTTCTACTTCTTCACCACCCAGAGTTCCTATTTTTTGTTAACACATACCATTTTAAATCCTTTTAATCTTCTTCACCTTCACTGTATCTGTCTATGACTGATTGTTTCAGCACCTCCTCAAAGCTAGGACTGGAATTCATGTCTTCTTCAGCGTTTCAAACTACCTTTCTGGGGCTGTCTCACCGTTGTTCTGACTCTTTGTCATAGCTGTTTTGTCCTTTCATTTGTACTTGCAATCTCAGAAAATATTCCCTCAAATTTCTTCTGTGAGAAGGTCACCAGGAACTTGCTGTCTTCATGTTGCCTACTGGTTCCTGTCTCATTTAGTGGCTTCTGAGCTTTGTTAACAGAATGACTCACCAAAATATTTTGCCTCTCTCCGTATCGGTTGAAAGAGCCCTTCTGCATCAGCATGCATTTATATATAAATATGTATGTGCCATCCTGCTAACTTAGGGTTTTATTTACCTGTTCATGTGTCTGTCTATCAAGTGCTGTTCTCGATGGAAATTACTTCAATGTCTCTCTGTTACTTTGAAGTGATTTCTAGACAGCTACTTATCAAAGAATATTAACATTGATGGCGGATCTATTTCCCTATTCCTGCAATTAACAATTCTATCCATTGAAACTGTCTTTATGGGTCCATGACTGAAGCAACAAAATGTGAAAATTGTAGCTGGGAATGCAGTAATACTTCATGTAGCAGAGGGCAGTAGGACCAAGTACAGGGGACTGAACAAATGTGGTATTCCATTAAGCACACAGGGAGAGAGGAGTTTAGCTCCATTGAATTCAGTTAACTATTAACTTCAGCGAGGCAAAGAATCCTCCCTCCCCTCTCCCTTGCAAGACTCTCACATAAGCATATATCTTGAGAGCTGGTCCTGACAAAAGGCACTGTGTAAGCCGTGGTAGTCTTAAATACAAAGGGTTTTTTTCCTTCTATTCCCCTCTTTTCTTTGGTGTGTCTTTGCTTTATACATTCTGAAGTTCAGTAACTGTCAGGATTTTTTGACCTGACACTCTTATCTTTGTTGATCAGGAGTATTATTGTGTACTGTAAGTCAGGCTGATCTCAGCAGAACGATTATTTGGCAAGGACTATTTACTCTCTCTGGTTTGGGGCATCTAACATAGATGGCTGAATTAGGTGCCAAGGCTCCCTGTTCAGTCACAGGAATTAGTCTGACCTGTTTCACATGAAAGCTCATCCAAATATCATTCTTGGACTATTGTGGGAAAAATATGACATGCACCTTCTGGAAAAATTACACAGGGACCAAGTTTGCAAGGGGGAATAGTACCGTATTCTTGCCTTTTCTCATGATTCCTCGAATAGGCAGGCACTAAATCAAGCTCAGCAGCAGATCTGCTCTGCACACCAGCGCTCACTGCTGCAGCTGGTATCAGTGCGACTGTCACTGTGCTCTCACTATGGCAATCCTTTCATATGATACATGAGATGTTCCTGGCCTGGATTCAAAGGGCAAAGGAGAGAAGGATAACAGTACAGACTCTGGCTTTTGAGCATTTTGTTTACTGGAACATCCTTTTAACCATTCAACAGTGTATACTGTCGGGTTAGGGAAAAGTCATTAATGTTGCCCTTGGTAAGAGGATCAAGTAATAGTGCCATATGCTCTTATGCAGTGAAAGGCAATCACTACCTAGAAGACTTTTCAAACTGAAAAGCCAAATTAGACTTATTTTTGCTTATTTTGCCGTACTGTAAGGGTATACACCATCGCTTCTTCACCAATGTCACTAAAGCACCTAAATGTACTGGTTGCACCTGTGCAAAGCAGATATCTAGGAGAACCAAGGAAACATTTTCTTCCTTAAATAACTGTTTCTCCACTGTCTGACTTTTTTTTAAAGCAAAATGTGCTTATCCCCTTGTTCATGAAGTCAGAGGTCTGTGCCACCACTCCTTGCTCTGGAGAGTTGCTTATCATGACTTCACCTCTACAGCCTCAGACATTCCCTAAAGACCAATGCCAGGCTGGGTCCCCACACCCATCTGCAGAGATGCAGAGTTCCCTTGATAGGTATGAAGTCTTGACAGCTTTGTGAAGCCATCATAAAGAGAGGGAAAATTAAACAAAGGGCAAATTAGTAGTATCGGACCTGGTGCATTCTTTGCAAGAGGCTTAAATCTGTGTTGGCTCCCACCTTAATCCACCCCAGCTGACGTGCATCAAGCACAGAATCACAGAATCATAGAATCAGTTAGGTTGGAAAAGACCTTTAAGACCATCAAGTCCAACCATTAACCTAGCACTGCCAAGTCCGCCACTAAACCATGTCCCTAAGAGCCACATCTATACATAATATGTAGCATAAATCAGCGCAGAGCCTGGCTCCTGTGCTGCACAAACATTAACTAATTAATCCTCCTTATAGCCGCTTGAGATTGAAAATGTGTTATTATACTTCTCTTCATAGAGTGTGTGGCTGAAGCAGAGAGGATAAATGATTAAAGGACACATAATGATTGTCTCAACTTGGGCGCAGAAGGACTCTCATTTTTGAGCACTTTTCACCTATTTTTTAGCAATCCCAGTTGAGGGATGAAGAGGAGGAGCTGTATAAGCTATTTTGAGACAAGCTTCAGGGCCTTATCCTCATCTGTGCTACTCTTACAAATCTGGAGAAATTCCCTTTGCTCCTTGCAGGGTTTACAGTAATGCTGAAAATCAGAATCTGGCCCATCATATTAATACAAAATGTGAGGAAAAAATACCCAACAACAAGCAAAGGGCAATACAGAAAATAGGTTTGTTACAAGCAAATTGGTTATGTTTGTTTTTTTCTACATTAATGCTGTCCAGGCCTCCCCTGTGTATTCTCAAGGAAATGACTTCGTTATATCAGTGAAGTATATTGAAAATGAAATCAGTGGTAGCACCAAATGTGCCCAGACATGACAAGACTTTTAAATAACAACAGAAGAATTCTATCTCCTTTCCTGTTTGTTCCATGTTAACTTAAGGAGATTGGTGCTGACTTTCTGGAATGGCTGCAGCAAGCCGTAAATGATGTATGAAAATGAAATGAAAAATCTCTGCCCAGGACACTGTGCACAGTAATCACTGCTGAGCCAAGTTAATAGCTGTTTGCTCCTGTACACTTTGACATGAGACGGAGCCAGAGAAGCCAGCGGTGCAGAAATTGGAACAACTACCCAAAAATATCCTGGACAGGATGTCTGCTGATTCTTCACCCAACCTTATTTTTGGTGGTGTCCTTTACAGCGTTGAAAGGGAAGAGACCCAAATGTTTATAATCTTTCCTGTCTGTATAAGCCAAATGGTTTGCTCATGGGAAAGTATCAAGTTAGGCAGTGATGCTGTCTTCTCAGGTCCTGTTTTTTCTGCTTCTGTTTCCAGAACTGTCCTCTTCCCCATTTTTATCCAACTGTATCTGTATCTGTGTTGCAACGTCAACACCCCTGGGCTTTAGGGCTGTGCAGATAAAAGAGGCTTGCATCAAATGGGCATAATTAAGTGAAGTGCATGTGTGCAGGTACAATTAACACCTGGTGATTATGTCAGCAATGCAACGGGCATGGTGACAAAGGGCATTTCTGGTGACCTAGTTACTGAAAGACTCTCTGGTAGTCACATCGCAGTGCAACACTGCAAGCAGTGATTATTAACACCATTAAAAAATTCATGCAAGCCCAGGTTCTGCAAATGGTCTGCCATGTGAATAAGTCTCTGTGGAGATAAAAAGGGCACCACAGCAAGCATAGAAAGCCGATGTCCAGGCTAATGGTGCACTGGCTAGAAGTTGCTCTTCAGGGCTTGACCTACTGCTGTGTCCTCAGGTGACGGACTGACCAAACGTTTCAGGGAACATCCCTCATCTGGCATCCCCTTCTGGACATTTGCTACATAGCTCTCTGCTCCCTCTCTTGTTCCTTTTTGCATGGGTAACTTCTGCAAGTGTAAACTAAAACTAACAGAAATCAAAAAATAATACAAATTAAGCAAAATGCCCTTTGTGTGATACTCCTTCACAGCCTAGAAGCAGAGGGAGATGGGATTTAATTTAGGCGAGTCCTCTGCTGCATTTCAGATAAAGGATTTTTAATCTAGTTGTAGGTTGATAAAAATACCCCTCTCCGATCCTGCAGGCAACTTTTCTGCCAATTTTCTTTGCAGAGAGGAAGAGAGAGGAAGAAATAATTGAAAGAACACTGCCGCATAGAAAATCACACTGACGGAGTAATGCACTTTGGAATTGTGTGCTCTGCCAGATCCTTGTTTTCTACTATTTTTTTCTTCCTTTTACTTCAGAAATTTAGAGCTATTGGTAATCATCAGGATGATTAGGTGATTTTTTCAGGATTTTTTTTGTCTTTTTTGAGCACTAGCCAGGTAGCAGTCTTTTAAATACAAAATGATTTCTCTATTCTGGAGTGTTATTTCAACTTTCACAGTACAGCTTGTTCCCTTCCACCGCAAGCAGAAATTTTTCAGGGTTAATTTATTCATCTAATTGCTGGATGCACATGTGGTATTGCAGTCCACAGTGATTTTATGGACTTAAGGCTATGGTAATGACTTAATAAACATGCATGTGTACATGATTTGAAGGCAATATATTCTCTTGAATGTAGCGTTTCAGAAAACACGGCATGAAAAATAAAAGGGTAGCCAGAGGCATATCTCAGTGGAGGCGTGAAATGCTGAGCTTTTAGTATTTTTTCCAAATTAAAGACTCTGTTTAGAAAAGGTATTACCTGTCCAGTTTTCTGACAATTCATGAGCATTTGAATAATCAAAAAAACCCTCACAACACAACACTTTTTTTGGCTTCCTTTGCCTCCATGTTATTCTTTTGAATGCTCCTCTAGGCTCTTAAAGTTAGTGTGCACATATCCACAGGAAAGCGAAGTTGAGCTGAATTAAGAAAAGGAACAGGACATGTTTGATGGACAGTTTTCGGGAAAGGCATGTTAGAAAATCTCTGATGGTAAAAGGGTGAAGGGGGTCGGGAGGGAGGGACAAGTTTCAAGGGCTGTTGATTGAGGGGCTAATGAAATAAGCCATGCCAGCTTAAACAAAACCCATCACAAAAGTACCTCTGTTAAAGTGTTTGAATTCACACTGGTTTAATGTTAAAAGGAGCGAGGGTTGAATTCCATAGCTGTTGGGGAATCTGTTATGCTTGAAAGTTAAAATGATGATTTTTCAGTTGTCCCATTGGCACTTATTAAATCTGATGGTCTGAATGCAACTTCCTTCTTGGGAATGAACCACACACTGCTCAAAGCTGGGATCATGTGCCGGGGGATGCTCGTCCTGTGTATGGCTCCTTCTTACCTCCTCCCCTGTTCACTGCTGAAACCAGGGTGCCAGCCAGCATGGGCCTTTGATTGACCCCATATGGCAGTTCCTTTGCTCTTGTAGCAGTCTAACAGTCTAATGACATTTTATGGCTGTACTTCATTAAGTAGTTAGATTTTTTTCTGATGAAGCCCATTTGCATTGGCAAGCAAGCCTACCCTTTTCTTTTTGAGTTGTCTCTTAGTAACTACTGGTCTGTCTGATGAAGAGGTTGGTTCATTGATAACTGGGAGAAAGGAGCTGCTTGCAATGAGAGTTGTTGTGTGGGTCAATGGTTGGGTACTCAGTGATTTTGGGTGGGAGGTCTCCAGTTCCTTACCCTTTGCTTTCCCAAATATACAGCACTATGTTTCTTCATAAATCTTGTGGAATGGGTTATGACAGCATCCAGATCATTAAACCATGAGACCAGGTGCCAAGTGGTTGGCCAATAGCAAACGTAAACTTCTCCAAGTCTTGGAAAGGTCTGGGTAAGTGTTCTAGCTATTGCCCAGGCCTGATATCTGCAATGTTAAATACTTCAGGATATTTTTTCCTGGAACTGAACAGATCACAAAGTTTTTGAAGGAGTTTAGATCTTTAGTTCAATTTTGAATAACATTTGGCTCAGTTTTTAAGTGTAGCCCTGGTCTGGATACTGGAGCTCACCTGCACTTAGCATCTCTGCTTCCTTTAATCTGTGATCAGAAAATGTCTCACTGCAACACTTAGCTATCACTTGAGATGGAAAAGTCCTCTTTGCTCAGTCACAGTGAAGCAAGCTCCTGCCACAATGGCTATTTTTGGCCTTGACCAGATGAGTGTCTTGGGGGATACCTGTAAATCTTTCAACATACTGTGGATTTGGATGCCATCTCAGCCTGCTCTGGCTCAGGAGGCCATTCTTGGGGATGGCCGGTTTGGTCTGTGAAGGTAGATGTAGGGAAGGCCCAGGATCTTCAGATGAACCCGTGGTTCATGGGAAGGAGCATCCTGAATCCTACTGCCCTTGACTTTCTAATATGTATTTCCCCATGCAACCCTGCCGCTGAGACTTGGCCCTGTCCTGTAACAGTGATTTTCATGTTTGGGGGAGATAAATGGTGATGGATTCTTCTGCTTGAGCTATGGAATTTTGTCTCCAAAAAGATGATACTTTTTGGAGGCACAGCTGGTGAAGGACAGCTCATGACTTTCTCTGTTGCCCTACTGTGACTCTGAGGCACAGGGGAGATCTTTCTCTTCCTTGCTGCTCTCCTGCCCCCAAGAAGCCAAGTTTAACTAATCTTTCTGTTAAAGTAAGGAGCTAAGGTTGAAAACTGAGCCACTGAGGTGCAACTCTTTTGAAGCCTGTAGTGGTTACAGCTGTCAGCTGCCTTGGTGAGAGCCACACCACCCTCCCACAAGCTCGATCCCAAGGCAACAGGAGTCTTATTACGGATTTCAGTTGGTTTTATTTGGCCTGGAAGAAGGTGTGATGATGTGGTCTCCCACTTTCACATTTGCTGTCCTGAATACTTAAAAGAAGGAGCACTGTCTGTGCATCTGGCCATCCCTACAGACGAGCTGTAGGTCCTTGCTCATCTTGCTTAATGGTTGCTCAGCAATGCTGGCAGCTTAAGGATGATGATACCCAAAAGGGCTGTAAGTTCCCTCTGCCCTTGGTGTGCAGCATTGTGCCTCCATTTTGACTGTAGCTCCCGTGCTTCTTGCTGCTTCCTAGACTCATTATTTTTCATTTTGCTACTGCTAGTTTTGCTAGTGGGATCCCATTTGTCAAAACTGCCTCACTGAAGCAGAGACAAGATTGGGTTGGGGGAGTGAGATGTACAGCTTCACAAGGGATGACGTTACTTCCACAGTGCAAGATCACATCAGCAAAGAACTGAAGGTGACTGCAAACACATTCTGGAGAATGTCATTCATTATTTGTACGTACAACCAAGATGGAGCTATTCCTCTTTGCCCTCTTGGGAGGTGCTATTTAAATGAGGAAAAGGCAGGTATTTCTTCAAAGAGCATGCAAGTTAACCAAACAAAGCAAGGACAGGGGAAAATAAATATTACCCTGACTACTGAGATCAAAAGCAAGGCTTAGAAATGCTAAATGATTTGCCTGAGTTGATAGAAGCAGTCCATAGAAGAGCAGAGGTGGGAACTGAACTCAGAGCCTCTGACCTGGTGAGCAGTGTCCTCTGAAATACTATGTGGTCAAGAAAATGGCAACATCATCAAAATCCAGCTGTTGTCTGTGAACTCTGACACCTGAAAAAAGTGACAGCATTAAAAAAAATAATCTGTTTACATTTCTGATAGTATTTTCCTCATGTCAGAACTGTTCTTTCACAATTTTCATTGTTATTTGATATTGTTACTGTATATAGTGGATAATTTAATAGTTATGTTTGATAGCAAAATATTTTGAGATTCCTGAGTCTAAATGTTCCAAAATTCCTTTTCTCAGAAATATTTGCAAGTTAACTCCTTGTTCTAGTTTTGAATGAAAAGAAGTTGGAATATGTTGGCATTTGTCAAAGGACAAGTCTTCTTCTGGTGAAGGATGAAGAGCGATGTATTTTGTACTAATTTTTAAAGATTGTCCCTTCCTTCATCATCATATCTTACCTAGTTAAAAATAGGAAAGATATTCATTGCATTGGAATATATGCTTGCAATACACTTGTGTAGTTATCAGAAAGACTCAGTTCTTAATTACCCGCAAAAACCCATTTTTTGCCTGATATACTCTGGCACTATGAATATTACCCCTTAATTAACTATCTTAATTCCTCTAAATTAAAGAAAGATCATTTAGAATATTACCACGAACATATTTTTGTTATTAACACCAGCTTTATCCATCAAAAAAGAAAAAAAATACTTTATTCTTTCCTTGAGCTGCGGTGTAAGGTTTTATTTTCTTGGGCGAGTGAATGAGAACACGGTTCTTAACTCTTAACTCTGCATTTCTAAGAGCTGCTTGAAACAGAGCACACCCTGGATTCTTTTTTTCCCCTGTTGTCACAGGCTGCGTGGTCCCAAAGGCTGCTCCATTTAGGAGAAGGAAGTTAAGTAATTGCCCCCTGACAGACCTCCCTGTCAACTCTTCAGGGTATCGGTGCTGGGTTGTTTGGTGGGAAAACACCTAAAGTCAACACAGGGAGGTACTGGAAATAGCATTCAGATGGTCAGGGGATATCCAGAGGGTCAGATGGAAGCACATGAAAGAATCGAGCAAAAACAGAGTAAGGAACCATTTAATGGAACCATTTAATGACTGTGTAACTGTGTTTCTCTTTTGGCTACCAGGATTTCCCTGGAGCAATTGCCCGCTAGCCAGTAGTGAATACGTCTGTAGATGCAAAGATTTTTCTGTTGACTTATACTTGGTTCAGGCGTGAAAACCCTGCCTTGAGGTTGAGGGTAATTACTATTGCATAGCAAAGACATGCGGGGCTGATTAGTTCCAGGCTAGATAGGGAGAGAGGGTGGATGGTTCCCAGGTAGAAATGAAAATAGGACAGACGCTTTGCTCTTGGGAAGTTGGTGTTTAGGCTGAGGCTCGTTCCAGATGAGGATTTGGGTACCTAAAGGAGGACAGAGGTAAAATTAGGTCCTGCAGGCCAAAACTATAACGTGAATCAGCTGCTGCCTAATCCTGAAAGTTTCTGGGTTCAATGTCTGTCTAAATATCTGGAGCAGCACTTCTGTGTGCCCAGGGCTGCCCTGCCTGATTGGGATCCAGGGACTTCACCTGAGCATTGAGCACCACTCAAAACCTCTCCTGATGTGTGTGGGTGACTGTTGCAGCTACCTGAGAAGAGGCAAAGGCCATGTTGGTTACATCCAAGGAGAGGCAGTATCGAGATGGGTATTTTGAGGACAGCAATGCTGAGCTTAGGTAACTAAGTTCTGCTTCCCTCCTGCTGCTGTGCCTGAGCTTGTTCTGGGTCTGATCTTCAGTCCACAAACATCTGTGCTGGGGGGCAGGTGACTGAAGAGGGACCATGATTACCAATGCTATTCCTGTCACAAGGGATTGGGAATTTTTTAGTGATAAGAAGGATGCACTTTAGGTTCCTTGCTGATGCTAAGTGCTAGCTCTACCTGTGTGTTAATGAAACGCTAGCAAAGTTGAAACTGAGTCTCACCCCAGAAGAACTGGTTAACTGTGGTGTTGGGTTGTTTTTTTTTTTTTGTCATCACACTCTTTTTTTTCTTTTTCTTTTTGGTTCATAGAGCTTTGCTTTTATGCTTTTCCATTACACAATTTTATGCCATTACTGTGGATGAATTAATCTTATGAGAATAGCTGTGGCTGTCCTTTACTGATGGAGGAGGAGGGCAGGAGGAATGACTTCAGTGTTCCTTTAATTACTGATCTCATTAATTACCCTCCAAACCAAGCAGGTTTTTGCTCAGAGCTGTTTCCACAAGCCAGAATATTCTTCTGGAACTGGTTTACACCTGAAAGGGTAATTGTTTCCTGACTCTATGCTTACGTATTTCCAAAACCCAACAGCATCTCATCCAGCTTCATCATACACCTCCTCCCTCTACAAAACTGGGCTTGCCCCAGTTAAGAAAGTTCCTTATTTAGACCCATCTTAAGACACCTGCCTGATAATAACCCTGGCATAGCCTGTAACTGAAATTGCTTGTCCTCTGCATGCCTGATATAGTCAGGACCAGAATTTCCAACCTTTGATTTACATCTTGAAATAAATGGGACTTGCAAAATACATACAGACAGGCTCAAAATTGACAGGGCTGTGCATGAGAACCCACTCAGCAAACACTCACCCTGGAGCTCCTCCTGCTGAAATTGCCGAGCGCTGTGTCTTGGCCCACAGGATACGCTGGTACAGTGCTAAAGGAGCAATCAAAAAAGAAAAAAAAATAAAATTCAACTCAATCCACCAGAAAACGGTTTTCCTCTGGTGGTCCTCAAACAAATGTGGTTCTGGCAAGCAAGGAGGGTAAAAATGATCCCCTCTTTGTGGGTGCACTGCACCGGCTTGGTGCTGCTGCTGTGGTGTTGCTGCTCTATAGGCACTTTATGAGTGATGTGACAGCTTCCCTGACTGAAGTAATTCCAAGTACTGTAACATGAAGTGTCAAGGCAGACAGTAGAAAACATTTCAATCCTTTTCATTAGAACAAAGCACTATTCTCTTGACGGCTTTCAAATGCATATTGTTTAGCTATTATGTGCTAACCTTGACTATTATATTCCAAGCACAATAGCTGTGGGAGCTTTCTGCTTTTTTGTTCGTTAGTGATCATGGTAAGAGGATTTCTTTTTTTTTTTTTTTTTTTTTTTTTCAGGGTCAGTAAAAAAATCAGTTATAAAAGGAAAAACAAAAAAAAGAAAAAGTAAAAAAAAAGAAATATTTATGTTGCAGAAGCAGTGAGAAGGAAGTCTGAGGTCTCCCCTTGTGTTTCAGTTTTCAGGTGGGTCAGATGGTTCCCGGTATATGGATTTTTACCCCAGTGTGGTTTGTATTTCTCTTGAGAGAAATAAAGACTGCAAGTGCATCCTGCCTAGACTGCTCATATGACTAGTGACAAGCTGATGCTAAAGTGACTGCAGTGTTAGTTACTGAAAGCCTCAGGCAACGTACAGAAGGTAAACGGTTAATTAAAATGATTCTTCAAGGATACCTTTAAGGGAACACGGAGACTATCCAAATCTCCGCAGGGAGTTATTGATGGAAATTGCTGGTCCACATTTTCTCTCGGGGATACACACAGGGTGGGTTACCTTAACTGTTTTTGACATTTCTTCTGTCTGACCATGAGGTTCCTGAGATGAAAAGATTAAATTGCTCCTGTAAGAATGAGATGTGACACAGGTGAAAGCCAAAGATAAAGATACAGAAATGTGTAAGCAACACATGAAATCTCCTGATAAAGCCTGGGCTCTTCCCTAGGAGCAGGTGGGACATGCACACTGGAGGACAGTTTTCCTTTTTCTCACCCAGGGTTTTGTAGCCTCTGCTTGCCCAAAGGCAAGATATTTTGCCCCCTTCTCCTGAGCAAACCTTTTACAGTTTCCACCATCTCATCTTTTCCTAATTTTTTCCTCATCTCATTTTTTGTTTTTGACCAGAAACCTCATTTTGTTCCACTTACTAAACTCTTTCTTAAAGTGATGCAATTCCCATCACCTTCCAAATCCTTCTTCCTGACCTCTTCATCTCTTCCCACCCATTCCTACCTTCTCCCTTGCACCACCTCTCAATCCCATTTTTTCCTACCCCAAACTCAAAGATTACCCTTTCCTGCTGCCATCCCTTCCCCTCCGGTGGCTTCAATTCTTCCCTCCCTGATGTTTGATTTTTTTCTCCTTCCTTGGTGCCAACGCCTGACAGAGAAGGAGTCGCTGATTATATGTCTTCATTGTAATTAAACTGGGCCAGAGCCCATTATCTGGCACTAAGAGCAAGTGGCATAGCCTGGCTCACATCCATACAGCTAAACTCTCTTCCTCCCCTAACAGGATGGCTTTATCCTTTCTGCCTATTGGGAACAGCCCTTGGCAAGTGCTACTCTCTGAACCCTGCCCAGACGCAGTCTCTGAGAGTACTCCCTAGGACAAGCCAACACTGTGCCAGGGAGCATGCTAATAATTAAACACTATAGACTGTGCTACAGGCCTTGGTGCTGTTTAATTTACTTGTAAAAATACAGCCGAGAGAATGGGAGAGGCAATGTCCTTGCTTTCAGCTCAGGTAGAGACCCACGCTGGAGCTACAGGGTCAGTTTGGCCCGTGCAGGGACAGTGGACTGAAGGCTGAGCACGACCTCTGGAAGTGGTTATCTTTCAAGCATAAACTTGGCTAAATATGGGCAGGGGTTTTTTTAATCTAGTGGGGGTGTGGGAAGGATGTCCTTGGTTAAACTCCTGCCCTCCAGCCACCACTGCCAAGTTCCTGCCCCCAAATATAAGCTTCCAAGCAAGGATTTCCTTGGGATTTTTAAATATGAGTGAAAAAATGTAGCTTTTTCTGCTTCCCCCCTGAGGTGAGGATGGCAAAATTCAGCTGAAAGAGAACACCTACATGGGAAATTTTACCTCCTTTAGTTAACATTTAGCAAAATCTGTAGCAGCTGAGAGCAGGGTCTTAGTAGGTAGTGTAAAGCATTTTAGTAGTAAGTGGCAACACCTCTGTCTGCCGCACATAAGTGTGGGTACACGTGCAGACTGGGGGGGGTGGGGTGTGTGTGCTGGCATAACTCCTTTGATATATCATATTTACCTGAGACCAAACCGATGCTGTATTAAAAGGAAGGTCCTAAGCTTTTGGGATGGGTTTGGGAATGATGTTCTGAACTGGCTTAGTGTGAGATTGTGCGAAGGCAGAGATAGTGCTAGTCCGCTGGCTGCACGGCAAAGCGCTGCAAACCTGGGACTTTGCTCTGACCTGCGATGTGGAAATCTTTCATAACTAGTGACTCTCTTGGTTTTATATCCTGAAAGAGTTTGAGATAAATAGCACATATACATCCAGGTGTGTAACACACCTGGTTCCTGTATATATGTGTGTATTTATAGATTGCCAAAATCTAACATCACTACATATCGAAATGATTAAAATAGTAAGGTAGGTTATTGCTGTTTCCTTGGCTTTGGAAGTGTTATATACAGCCAGTAGTAAAACCAATAAATAATTACTGTGTTACTTAATTCTAATGTTATTTCTGAAATAACCATGTATATTTTCTGAAGATTCTGCTTGTCTTTTAAGCCTGAAATAACAGGCAACCAATGTCTGTAATCCACCTGTTTCTTTTTTTCAAATATATACATTTGTAGACTGGATCACTGGTTCTCTGTACTAACAATGAAGAAAAGTCCTGAAAACAGCTTTTCAGTCAGTTAGTGTTACCTGGAATTTGCCTCAGACTAAGATTTCAAGATTTAGCCCTGCAGACAGTAAGATGGTCATCATCTCATGCTTCATGTAACCACCTCCTTGTGTATAGCATGAGTGAGGATGACTGAAACATGGGGATGACCAAAGGGTTCTGTATGCCATTTTGTCCTCAGTTTCCCTTGTTTTCTTTTCCCATGCTGCCACCCTGGGAGTTTGTCCTCTCCCAGTGCAATGACAGCTGTGTGGGAAGTTGGAGTTGTGCTCCTCAGCCCCCTGCCTGGTTGTGTGGTCCGAGGCAGAACAGGTATCCTCAGCAATACACACGTGCCAGGCTGCACACCTTAGCTTGGGGTAGAAGTGATCCTTGGTCATCCTGTCTAGTGCAAGGATACTTCCTACAGTTTCCTTCTTCCCCCTGCCCCCCCCCCCCCCCCCCCCCCCCCCCCAAAAAAAAAATCCTTTGTGTGAAACCAAAACAGATGTTCAAATGACGTGTATTAGCACACAGTAAGTCCATCCAAGGCAATAGAAAAGCTCTGATGAGCCTATCTGGTGTTAGAGGCGTAAGTAACAGTGTCTTTGTGCGCTGTGTGGGAACTGACAGGACTGTCTTGCTGGGGAGATTGGCAGCAGTAGACTATTAATGTACAGATAAAGGAAGAGTGTTATCTCCTGGTGTTGTTCAAGTCATTGGCAAATTTCCCTTTGACTCCAGCAGAGATGGGAGTTGAGCTGAGATGCTTGCCTTTTTATGGACAGATTTTTCTTTTCAACTCAGAAATAACAATTTTTGGAGGGGTAAGGCTGTGACTGTCGAGACAGAAGATGGCTGTGAAAGCAGCAATTGTGTTGGCAGATCTGAGTGCTGTGGGACCCGTACATAAAGCCTTGAATAGCAAGAAGAGATTTCCAGGCTGGGACCCTATCTGGAGACAAATAGGGCAGAGCAACCGAAGGGAAAGGCAGGCCACCAAAGCAGAGGTGAGGGCTGGGAGGAGCAGGGCACAGGGCTCAGCACCCAAATCTCAGACCTTTGATCTCTTCTTGGTGTGTCACTTAGGTGGCTCAGCAGGCTCATGGAAGAATGGTTATCAAACCACGGTCAGCCTCTCTGAAAGAGGGAGAAAATAGCAGCTAAAACAGAGAGGCTATAATTAAAACCAGATTCAAACTGACATCTAAAACTTGTTCAAATAGATCTAATGCCTTTTGCTGGTTTGCTGCCCTTCACACCTTTCCAAGTCGCCCGTGCAAACACTGCAAGGCTGCAATTTGCCTCTGAGAGATGCTGCATTTCCTTCAAACTGAGAACTGCTCTGGGCTTTGCAACTTTGCAGTTTTTGGCTGAATCCCTCCCATTTTCTTTCTCCTCCTGCCCTGTGTGGGCAGAAGCCCTGTGGAGAGGACAGCAAGGTAAACAGAGCTAAGCAGAGGAGGTTCAGGGAGGCTTTCCACTGGGGAAATGGACGCCTTGTGCTGGAAGCCAAGTGTCCTCAGCTGGACCCCATTTCAGCTCACTCTCCCCTCTTCCGCAGTCAGGAAGGATTTAAACTTTCCAATACAAGCTGGAGGTAACAGCTGGAGGAGATCTTGGATTTCTATGGATTTTGGCTCAGACCAGACTTCTTTCCACTTCGTAAGGAAAGTGCACTGATAGCCTGATTTACCCACCCACCTTTTGCTGGAGCTTTATGAACGCTGTCATGACACAGAGCCTTTCTAGCAGTATATGATCAGTAAATGGTGGCCCCACTGCCCAGCAGATGTGTATGGCTATGGGCCGTATAGCTGATAACAAAAGGTGTGGTGACAGGAGTGGCTCTTTGCATTTCTCTCTTCTTTCTCTTCTTTGCAGTTTCTCCCAGCTAGACAATGCTGTCAGTGCCAATGTGGGAGCTCATGTAGCTCTTCTGTGAGCTAGAGCTTTTTTCTGACTGTGTTCTTCCATTTCAGTGAGTTAAATCAGCTCATGAGGGGATCTGATGGGCACTGGAATTAGCACAAGGCTAGGCCTGTGGTGAGGGAAGAGGAGGAGTATGTTTGGGGCACTCGCTCTTTTTGATTCCTGTTGAATCGGTTCACTACGTCTCAAGTGACTATGATGACTGCAAGACCTCTGTCCAACATTCAAACAGAGCAAGAGAAAAGAAACTACAGCATTTTCTGGCTTTATTACATTAGTCTAATATTGTACTTAACCTTGCTAGCTTCCTTGTGTGAGCTTTGCTTGTGTTGGTGCTGTGGAACCTGCTTTCTGCTGTGCCCTGCTGAAACACTTCAACGGGTCCTTTTTGCTGATGTGACTGCTGTTCCCACAGGAGTACCAGGGAAGCCTGGTATGCTGGGTGGTCAGTGGCTGGCCTTCCTGGCCATCTTGGGGTACTGAAGGCTACAGTCCCCTCTCTGTGCAAACACTTGTTGGGCCAGAGATTATGAAGTCTCAGAAGTAATTTGTGAACTGCTCTACTTAAGGGATAGGGCTGTTGTATAGGAAAGGGCTTAGCTCTGGTGGAGAACACTTTACCTTGGATACCCTCAGCCAGCCAGCCCCATCCAATCAAGTGGAATTCCCCTTTGATTTTTAATTAACTGTCTTCTAAATTTAGCATTTCCTTTTTTAGAGGATGTGAAGAAGGCATGAACCTAAGTTTTCTGAAGAGTTTTTTCTCTGTCAAGGCTCAACAGCAGAATGACATTATGAAAAGATACTCAAATTCTCTGAAGGGAGATGGCTGATTTTCCCTGCTCGACTCTAGATCCAATATTCAGGAACACAAAAAACATGTCCCAGCAGGTTAAAAGGATCTTCAAGTATGTAACTGTCATGGAAGCCAGTGTAGGCTGAAGAATGGGAGTGGTGGAAATTACAGGGATAACTCTGATAACATTTTCCTGCTGAAAGGAGAGAACTGGCTGCACTGAAGTGACAAAACCAGCTCATTGTCCAGGGGCAGCAAGAGGCAGCTGCTCCCTAAGGGAGGACAAGCTGGGAGATGAGGGTGACCCCAGCCTGGGCAGCTATGGGGAACAGTCCTGCAGGGTATGAACATGGTGGGCAGAGCTTGATGGTTCCACCAACATTCCCAGTTCAGGCAAGAGGTGAACCAGATCCAGGGTCCACACAAGGCATACCATCAGGAGGTAATGGATCCATAGAGCCAGAGCTTGTCACAAGGCTACAACATGGGTCCAAAGTCCATCCAGAAGACAAAGCCAAAGACAGGACTGTAGACAAGCAACAGGCTAGCACTATGCTTATACAAGCCAATAATTTGCACTCGCTTCTTTTCTAATCAAGATGTCTTATGATTTTGATCATTCCAAGGTACTCCTGAGTCTCTCTTTGTATCCAGGATGTTTTGGATGCCATATGACAGGGCAACAATGTGAACTGGGGGGAACAGCATGGTATCTTCCCTAACATTCACTTATGGTAAAAAAATCCATTACTTTCAGTGAAACATTTGCTGGCTTGTCTTCTTTTTAAATGGAATTTCATAAGGTTTCTTGAATCTCTCTGACCTAATTTAACCATGCTAGAACTAGTGAAGTTTGGATTTTATTCAGTGCAGAACACAGGTCTTTGGGACAAAAGGTCATATGATCTTTCTTTGATGAATAGTATTATTAGAACAAATTTGCTATCCAGGCAGACATGATCTGTTTCAAGTACTATCCAATATTTACAAGATAAAAGTTGCTATTTTTGTTACCACATGTATTTTCCTGAAAACTTAGATTTATCCAGCATAACAGACCAAGCTGTGCTGAGTTGTCTCAAGGACATGTACATTTTGTTATTATAGTGTCATCTTTATGATCTATTTTCTTAAATTTTTTTGTCTGGTGTTCAGAGGAAGAACATGTGCCATGTACAATTTGAGGATGCCATTGGATACAGCAAGCTCAGAAGAAAAAATCAACTATTCACAAAGCTCAGCATATTGCCATTATCACAGGTAGCATTCCTCCTTTTGCAAAGCATTTAAAAGGCCAACTTTGTAAGAGCAAAGCATCGTTATTACTGTTTATTGTTGTGTTATTTTCTCTGTTCCACACCACTGATCATGTTTTATTTACCAGTCAAATTTTGCATTATTAATGGAGAGTAAAATTCAAGGCTTAATTTCAGAAGAACAAACCCTCTGGTCTTAGCATAGCTCTTCGATTGTCCCTCCAATTGTCTTCTCACCTTTCCCCTTTGCATGGCACATCATTTCTTCTAGGGTGGTATTTTCCTCAGAAATGTTTGATTTTTTTGGTTTTTGAATGGACAAGGTTACCTAAAAAAAAAGGACTCTGTGTCATCTCTACAGCTTGTGTAAGAGCAAGGAGAACAGCTGCCTCCTGAAGTTGGCACCTGGGAGGGATGGAGTCCCCTCTGTGAAAGGCACGTAATGAAGTTCCACTGTTAAGCAAAAATCATCTGAGAGCAGAAAGCAGGACAATCTTGTGAATATAAAGTTGGGAGCCTCCAACTTAACTGTGAGTTAATTATTGTGAGACTTTCAGTCTCTGGGGCCTCTTGACCATGTCTTCCTTGACTTCCTTCTTGACTTGCCAGGGCCTGCCCATGTGGACTTCCTTGTCCTGCAGGTCTCTCCCACAGCTTTTAACCTACATGCCCTCAGCTTTGCAGTGGGATGAATAGGCTTGTGATATGGCTTACAGTAAATGTAAGCCATACATTTACATGGTGGTGTTGGGTTGGCGGTTGGACTTGATGATCTGAGAGGTCCTTCCCAACCTTAAGATTTTATGATTCTATGAAATTAACTTGCTTGCTCCCACTTTCCTTGACTCTTCCATCAGAAGGTAGCACAAATATCCCTTGGAGATGAGGCAGGGAGATCTGGAGCACATCCTTGGAAATGTCAGCCTAAAAAATAGACTAGATTTTGGGAGTAAGAGTTGAAAAAAGAGGAGTTCAGGTGATCAGCTCCTCTCCAGTGCTATGTAGATTTCCTGTCTGCTTTGGGAGTTTCAGGTTTGTGAAATCAGGGCGTTTAAGCAGATACCAAAGGCTGACTAGTGACTTCAGGTGTCTTAATACTGCAGTGCCTAAATATGCTGTAAAGGGAGTAAGAGAGATTAGATATAGTGTATGGAAATTAAACAGCTTTGACGTGTCTTTAGGCACCTGACATGGGAGCAGCCAAAACCTCTAATTACCTGAAAGTTTGGCTCCATGAGTACACAGGGAAGCTGAGCACCGGGCTTTCCTTTTAGAAGAAAGGAGTGTTAAATATGCAGTGATTCAACTGTATTTATATAAAAAAAAGATAATTTTTCCATATGCTTTTTGTTTTGCATACAGAGAAACTTCAAAGACTTCCTCACTGTTTATTTTTATAAACAAACATATATACAAGTGTACAAATACACAATATTGAACCATGGAGGGGGATGGGTGTGTACATATACACAAATGCATACATTAAATGATAGTTTGGTGGTGGATCCAAAACTACTACAGGCACAGGGCAAGGTCCCTCAGAAAGTACCATTGTGTTAAGAAATTACATTTGGAACAATTTGGGAAACTTCCCATGTCGGAAGGACAGGAAAGGGTCCCTCCTGCTGGATGCACGGTGGCTAAACACAGCTCTGGCCCCGCCGGGGCTGCACTTACCGTCCTGCAAACCTCGCTGAGAAGACTGCAGAACCTGCAAGCCAGCAGCAGTTTTCTGATTCCAAGTACCATATCACTCCCTGGCACACATATTTTCCTTGGCTGAATCCCTCAGTGCCTTGGTAGCTGTATGAGAAAGCTGTGCAAAGCCTGGTTGAACACGGGAACTTCTGCACCTTGTACGTCTTGTGTGCAGGATGAACCAAGGCAAATCCTAAGTCATCTCGTTGCATTTGGAGTAGTGACAACTCGTCGACACATGGAAAGGAGCCAGCTACCAGACCAGCTCAGTTTTCCTTGTTTAATCTCTTAAGCACATTTTCAGGCTTAACTGCTTGAGTGGCAGAACCTCCATCAGCAATTTAAAAAAGCAATTATTTTGAATCTGTTCAGAAAATATTTTTATCCACAAGATTCTGCCCAGCTACTGCATATTAGAAATGGTATGAATCACTCTGAAATATTAATTGATAAGATTCATGACCTTAAAAACATTATTAAGAGTAGGATATAAGGCATGCACAGTTTCATTCTGGCCAGGCATTTTAATGCAGAGCATTTTAATGAAAGAGCGTTAATTATCTCAAAGATGGTAGAAAAATCTTTAGCAGAATAGAAAAGTTCCGTATATGATCGGTTGTGCATTATGTCCTTCACTTAACACAAAAAAATGTACCGGATGAGTTATAACACTGCAAATCCCTACTGGAAAAGTCACTTTTGCAGAAAGTATTTTTTTCATACCACTGTGCTCTTCTGAGCCACCATAGCAAAGGCGTGAGTGGCAGCTCTGTTTCCTCTGATCTTCCTGCTACTAACAGTTCAGTTTTCGTAAGAGCGATCTATTGTCTGTAGTTACTGAATGACATTTAGGAAAATTTCCATTTGTGTTTTTCTGTGCATGCAGTGAAACTTCCAACGTCCTTCACTGGTTATCGTGGTGTCAGAGATTAAAGAGACCCAGTGGCTCGCCTAATTCACTGCGCCTGCCTTTCTCCTGCTCAAGCTTGTCCTATTTTTCAGAAGTGTTTACCTGATTAGCACATGCAATTACTGATGTGTGCATAAGGCTCAGTTCAGATTTTGAATGTTCCCTGAACCTTTCCCTCTAGATCAAAGCTCCTATGTCCTCCCACGCCAGATCAGCCTCCTGCTGCAGTCGGTGCGACTTTGGCTGTTAACTTTGGCCCGTGAGCACATTCCCGGAGCGCAGAATTAGGTGTGGGCTCCAGCACTTTGCTGCATCAGGACCTTTGTTAGAAACTGAATCCAAGCCTTCGTGTTTTTACATTATCAGTCATTTGTGAATTCTTTATAATTTTTTTAATGACTTTTGCAGAGAGCAGTCAGATGCTATTAAAGTTTTACTGAATTAAATTGGAGAAACTAATTTTGCTCTTAGTATTTTATTTCAGTGTGTAACTTGATTTTTAAGAAGCACTTTGTATTGCATGGCCGTTTGCATTTGCTTTATAAGCATAACATAAAGGTTTCCCTGGAGTCATGGAAAAATTACCTTCTACGTCCCCTATCTAATTAACACCATGTATGTTGCCTAACTCCTTATAATTCACTCCTGTGCACAGTATATAGAACATGATTGGAAAAATAATTTGAAGCAATGAGAAAAAAATGCCTTTTGTCATATATATGATATGGCCAAATACACTTCCAATCAAATTAGATTAAAAAAGAAAGGACAGCGGCACTAAGATATCTGATGTTGAAAAGAGACACCAAAGGCTTAATTAAAAAGTGTGGTTATGTTTTTAAAGGGGACTACGTTTAAAGCATAGTAATTAAACCCTTCTTGCTGAATAGCTCGGTGACCTGTCCATGTCCGGGGCTGTAGCTGCCTGGCTCCCTGGTGAGAGCCCTGATCCAGTGTTCGATGGGTCACAGAGGAGCTGCTAAGCCCCTGGCCTGTTCTGGTGGGTCACAGGTTTCCAGGAGGGAGAGCAGTCAGCCGGTACACTGTTAATTGCAGGGCTGGGGTCTATCGTGAGGACATAGCCAGATGAGCTGCTGAAATCGAGTAAATCCAAGTACTGCCTCACAGCTGAGGGGGTGGTAAGACTTTAAACCGTTCCAACCAGATTGTAAGTGCCGTCTGACCAGGCTGTGAGGATTTTTCATTCTTTTTTCTTTTCTTTCTTTTTTTTCCCCCCTTTCTCCCTGTGGAGCCTGGAGGGCTAATATGATTTGGAGAGAGAGCAAGTGTCAGCGGACTCAATTCTTGCTAGTGCATCAGCAGTGGAACCAAATTCCAAATGAAGAGGTTAACCCCTTACCCTCTGCAGATTCACTGAAGTTAATCAGATCATGTGTGTGTAAGCCGGGGCACCGCTAAAGGCAAGAGGCTGGATTTTGCATCCTGCATAAATTACACGTGGAGGCAGAGAGCTGGGGCACGCGCAAGGAACTGAATCAGTTCACAGTCCCCCAGCTGTGCCATGTCATGTCAGCCAAAGGCAGCCTTTGCTCATGCTGCAAAGTTGTCACCTTTTCTAGGACCTGTCACAGCAGGACTCGGTTCTGACCTGCCACTCCTTTGCTCCCTTCACGTGAGATGGATATCCCCCCTCCGTCTTCCCTGTGGAGAGTCAGCTCATGTGGGACCCCGTGAGCCTCTGGCTTTCGGATATTGCTCGCTGCTGGGCTCGCCTCAGCAGGGCTTGTCACCACTGGGTGTATCTGGGTGTTTTAAGGTCACATTGCATTTCCTTACCAGAGGAAGAGAAGGAAAAGATATAAATATATAGTCATATTTTCTATACTTGCACTTAAAAAATAAACATTCCCTTTTTATGCTTCTAAGAAGATGTGGTGTGATTTCCTGGAGAAGGAGGGGGAAAGAGAGCTGAGAAGAAAGGCAACTAGGAAAAAAAATGCTTTTGATTTTAAAAAAATAAATGTATGTGTTTATTTTGTCCGGAAAAATTAAAATGTCCACCCTTTTCAGAAATCACTGATTTTCCACTGGAAAGAAGGGGGGGAAAAAGGAAACAGAAGAAGTTCCTCACTTGCTGACTGTTTTGGGGAAAGTAAGTAAATGCAATGCAAATTTTCTTCTCTGTATCATTTGGTACCAAACAGCAGTCCGTCCTTTTTCAGACTTTCAGGGAAGAGAGCCCACCCTTCTACCTCCTCTACCCTGGAGTGGGAACCACTACTCACCCCTCTGCCATGGGTCCTTGTGTGACCACCCCGCCATGGCTGATGTGTGGGTCACCCCGTGGCAGCCCGGCACTGCTCCTCCACGTGTCTTTATACACCCACTGACAAGGAAATAGCAGTCTGTATGGTCTGCTGGTGTAAGTTCATGTCCCACTGACTTCGGCGCAGCTCATCTGATTTGCATCAGCACCGATTTGGCCCTGCCCAGAACAAGGGATGTTCATGCACGTTGAAATGGGTGGAATTACTCCAGAGTGATGCTCATGTACATGAGAGCAGAGACTGAAGAAACACTACCAGGCTTATAATTTCACTTGGAAAAGTGGACTTCAAAGGTGTCTGATAGATGGGAAGGAAAGAAGACGTAGTATTTGACAAATTGGTTAGAGCTTCAAAAAACAAGGTGTAAAGTGTATGCTGGTGGCATAGCCATGGTGGTCTAAGGGATGTGACTCAGGCATTTTGGGAGGAAGCATTTTGCACCAGAAATTACTAATTTGGCTTAAGCAAAAGGCAGCTGAAATGATACCTTCTTAAGCAAAGGCTACCAGAATTAGCAAGTTCGTTCCCCCCCATTATAAACCCAGGCAGTCCTCTCTGCAGGCCTACATATATTGTATATAGGGCCTAATATCATTTGAGATCAAGCTTAAAATATTTCTGTCCCCTCCCTCCCATGAATTCTGATTTTCTTTTTTCCTTCAGGAGGAAGAAAATCTGTCCTGAACATCCATTTTCCTTTCCTTTCTCATTCCTTCCATATCCCAAAAGCCCTGCCTCCCCTTTTGCTTTCTTATTTCAGATGTGCAGGATTTAAGAGCTCCCTCCTCCCTTTCCGACCTTGGTCCCGTGCCTTTCCCATGTGAATTATGAGGTGTCTGCTTTGGGTGGGTTGGTCACTCTGCCGCTCACTTGTGAGGTGCTGGAGGACTCTGCTGTGGATTCGAAATGCTGCAGATACTTGACACACAAAGAAGTCAAGTGAGCAGTATGAGATGTTTATTAATTGGGAGATGCATATCTCATATGCTGAAATGGAGCGTAGAGAGAAATTGGTTCAGGGTGCTGAAACACAGGCACGCCAGCTGATGCTTATTCGTCTTTGGCTAGGGGAAGGGATCAGTTGCAAACCAAATTCCTTCCTGCATTAACCAAATTGCCTGTTGCTCTGGATATATCTTTTATTAAATCAAATCTTTCCAGCTCTAAACTGCAGCTGTCAGTTCTTGAATCAAATATATTGACTATTAAACTTGTCACCTGGGAAATGACATCAAAATTCTATTCCAAACAGATAGCAGTTGTTTACCAATCTCTGAGCTGATAAAGAACATACACAAAATACTACAATTTGGGACTACATAAAACACACTGAACACCTTCCAAACTGAATTGAGATCAACTTTCCTGGTCACAGCAAATGGAGCTTTATGCCTACAAAGAAGCTCTTCTTTTCAACTTCTCTTTTAGGGACACTGGTATATGATCATGTAGTGTGGCACTAATAGTGTATAAATGAGCTTTGCTTATCAGTATGGTAATAATTGGCTGATGAGCAGAGCTCACTAGATATTGAAATTTTGGAAGGAAAAACATGTATTATTCTGAAATATGACCAAGTTACATTTCAAGATTTCCCACAGAGTGGGAGTAGAAGGTAAATGAGAGAGGGACTAGCCAGTGTGAGAATCAAGAGAAATTTAGATTTTCATTATTTGAAGAATTTTTTTTTTTTCTTTTGAGGCCTGTGCACGCTGTGACTGCATTTATATTCAGGGCTAAGGGCATCCCTCAGCCCTGGTTTTCTAACCTAGATCAGGTCTGTGTCTTGGCCGCAGGTCTGGATTTTCCTTCCATGGACACAAGCATCTGGTTGGGCTGTGTGTGCCCAACCTGCTCTTTGGACAGGTTGAGGAGTTGGGTGTTTGTACAGAGAAGTGTTCCCATCTCACCCACCCTATAAACAGCTTAAATTCCTTGGACTTCCCCAAGGCTTCAGAGTTTAGGGACTTCCAGGCTCCCAGTGCCCTGCAGCCCAGTGAACAAAAGAGGAGACTGGGAAAGCCCAGAAAGCAAATTTCCAAGCAGGAAAAATGGGCAGGGTGGTGTAAGACTGGAGATATTTTAGGGCTGGTTTCTCCCTGACTGCTCACCCTCTGCAGCATGGGGAGATGGTGCCCCTTGGCAGCCAGCTAACCCTTGTCTTCCTCTCCTTTTTCAAGGGCACAGTTATCCTGACCAGGACTATAGTGACTTAGGGCTTCCATTACAAAACATTTTACTTTGAAAGGTTCTCCGAAGAATTTAGAGAAGAAACTAATTCATTTTTAAGTCACCTTGAATCACCCTGACAATGCCTCAGCTCCTGCAGGGCTGTGAAGAGTACAAAGCACTTGTGTTTTGCACAGCTGCCACGCTGGTCCTGTGCACGGGGTGGCTCTCTCACAGAGCAGCCCGGCTGTCTAACCTTAAACCCTGTGAATATTATAAAAACAAGAAGCAAGGCAATGAGTGAAGCCGCTCACCCTGGTTTCTAGCACCCTGAGCTTCCATGGCAGAGTTCTGGTTTCTGAAAATAACTTTTTTTCTTTTGGAAAGTCCTCTCTTTTTATATGGAAGGGTTAAAAACCAAATTCCTCAGTTCAGGTAACCAGGAGTTTAGTGTGCTGGAGAGCCGGTTCCAAATACTGTAACTCGCCCCCCCTTTCTGGTAAAGATCCATGGACAGCTTTTGAGCTGTGCACGCTCAGCACGAACCATTGCTGCAGTGAGAGTCAGGAGCTGGGCTCAGGCACGCAGTCGGGCTGGGGCTCAGCTGAGTGGGGTTTAATTCCTGGAGCTGACATGGCTTTCCTGTGTGATTCTTGGCAGGTCACCAAATCTCCCTGGGCCTCACTCCCTGTCTGCAAAATCACACCTCTCGGACCTGCTGCCTCGAGAGAGAGAGCTGGGGAGAGGCCATTTGTTATTATGTGTTTATAAATTGCGGGCTTTCCTCTTGGACAAGGCCCCCAGACAATCTCATAACACCAATCGCAAGATAAAGCAGGCAGATAATCTTAAATAGTCTGGCAGATGTTGGAGAGGCTCCAGCCACGAAGCGGTCAGGAGGTATAATGCAAGCTGCTTGTACGGCGCTGAAAAGACTCACTATCCTTTTGTAGCTCACCCCTGGTGAAAAACCCATGATTTATTTATTGAGGAGCAGTTTCTGAGTCACCTTCTTCTCCACATTATGAAAACACTGAGAAAGTGAGTCATTTTGAGGAACAGAGCCTGCAGCACTCAGTTCTCACCCTGCTGCCTGGAACAGGAGAGGGAGAGCCCAGCAGGTGGGCTTGGAAGACAGGGAGAGCGGGAGATGCATCATGCTTTTCTCCAAGGGTTGTCATCCGACCTTTGGAAAGTCACATAGCCTCTTCAGGATTTAGACTGTAAACTGAGAATGGTGGCCTGGCCTTGCTCAGAAGGGTGTTTTTTATAGGATGACACCATTAGAGATGTGAGACTGTCAGCTTCTGTGGTAACAGGGTCCTTTGAGAAGCTTTGGACAGGGAGAGTGATAAAAGTGCAGACGCAATAACTGACTCTGAAAGTGTAAAATGTGGCTGTAAAGACCACCAGAGTCATCTGTTCCCCATGTTTGCAGTGGATGGAAGAAAAGACAATGTCCTGAAATTATAGTAAGGAAAGATACAACTTAAATATTTGGAAAAACCTCCTGGCAGTGGCTTTGAATGCTGGAATGGATTGTCTGGGGAGAGGGTGGACTCTCCAGCCCTGGGATTTTAACCCCAGTTAGATGCACATCTGTTTGGGATGGTTCAGGTGGAGCTGCTTCAGGCTGCTTATTTCTGGCTCTGTGCAGACAGGAGTTGACTGTATTCCCTGAACAGGCAATACAACAACCTTTAGCAACACCCTCTGTTACTGACTGTTTCAGCACATCAGAGTGCAAAGAAGACAAACATTTGATTTGCCTAATTATTTACTTTGTTCATTTCTGTCCTGCTGGTCTTTGATATCTTCCCTTCCACCAGTGACACAGACAAGAAAGTTCAGTGCTTTCCCCTGTCTGTGTAAAATTTGCCTCTCTATCCATCAAACCCTCATTTGATTTTGATGTTGGTCCTTGCTGCCTTCCAGTCCATGTCCAGTTGCAGGACTGACTCCACCCTGCAGGCATCATGTAGCTGTTTTCAGCTGCACGTATTTGCTAATCAGGGTATTTGATAACAGTTGGCCTTTAGTCTTCTCCTCTAGTTGGTGGGCTGTTCACTGAAGTGTTAAGGCTTTCTGGCTACTGCTGCCGGGCATTTGGAAGAGGCGTTAGCAACTCTGGGACCCTGGAGTCTTCTGGAAGCTTTAATCTCACAAATGGGAAGTTCCTGCTGATGAAGAGCAAAGAACACAGCATCAAGATGAAAGTCCACCTCTGTGTCTGGCTTTCTTTCACTGTTCTCATGAGGTGAGCTGGAGCAAGTTTCTCCTCTGTGTCCCCTCTGGCAGAGCTGTCCTGCCCATTTCCACTCCTGCCCTCCTCAGCAGAGCATCCGTGTAGGCAGTTCTCTGTCTCCCTTCTCTCACCTCTCCTCTGTGTGACTTCCACCTGGGTTTTGCTCTGTCCAGGCACTCTGCCCTCATGAAAACACCTCCTGCCAGAGCTGGTGCTCCCTGTCCTGCTCTGTCCATGGCAGACCCATCCCTCCCCTCCCTGTCAGCCCATGCAATGGGGGGCAGCACTTCTCACGGGACCTGGGAGACACCAAGGGAGGTAATTTTGCTCTTCCAGGTCCCCTCGGGGGACTTTGGCTTTCCCATCCTTTGCCTCAGACTGCAAGGTGGTATCTCCAGTCAGCCTTTTGCCTTATGAAGGTCTCTAAATCATTAACCTCCCCTGTAAGGAGCATGAGGGCTGTCCACCCCTCTCTCCTTCCTGCTGGCTGACTTAGCAGGAGGGCCACTGGATCATTAGGAATCAGGGTATCAGTGAGTTGAAGCCACTCTGAAACAACCAGTCTTTCAAGAGGAAAAGAAGTGAAGTCTCACTGCATGACCTAGAAAACACTCATCCGTGGTGCCCTTCTGCTCTTAGGACAAACAGCTCGGCAAGCAGGTTCTGGCCAGCACCACCGGCAGCATCGTGCTGCTTGAATCCCGAGGAGGTGAAGGTACCATCTGTGTTATGTTCATGCCACTGACAGAAGTTGAGACATCAATCCTGATCTGCCTCTCTGTGTTGGATCTGCATGTGAAGACAGCTGTTAAGTTTGGGTAGAAGATTTGCTCCCTCTGCTTGATGCATGGTCAGATGTCACTGCCTGGGAAGAGAATTGTGGGAGGCTGTGTGGTATTCACTGCACACTGGGAAGGGTCAGTTAGGAGAGCAAATAAAACTCAAGGATGTATCAAGAATGGGATAGAAAGTCCTTAGGATACAACCTTGTGAGTGTTTCACCATTTCACTGGCACTGAAATTTCTATCTGAACAAGGAGACAGAAGAAGGCATCTTTCAGGAAGAGAAGAGAAAAACATCTCTTTTTACAAGTCACGTAGACTGTGTGAGGGATGCCAAGCGCTCTCTACATCAGCCACATACAGAGCTGGTGGGTGGAAAAAACCTCTTGGATGATCACAAGGACACAAAGCTGTAATCTGGCCCACAGTAAACGGTCACCACGTTAGCAGGTGGGGGTTTCCACCTGTCAGAGCTGTGAGTGTCTGCAGCAGCGAGAGGGCAAAGCTGCAGATGAGTTTTAAGATGAAGGCCGATGGATTTTGAATAGTCTCCTGAGTCCTTCCAGTCCTACATTTCTGAAAAAGATACCGGAGAAAAAAAAGAGCTATAGAAGGAATAAGAGAAATGCTAAGACACAGCAAACTGTCTTTGAAAAGAGACTGTGAAAAATTAGAAGTGTGGGAGGCAGCACGCTAAAAGTAAAAAAAAGAGAAAAAACTCCAGAAAGCACTCCCACCCTCTATCAAATGGTGCAGGGAACGTAAATCAGGCTTTGCTGCTCCCCCTCCTCGTCAGACAGGAGCTTCCAGTAACACTGAAAGGCAATACACGGCAAATTTATTCACTCAGCCCCCAGCGATGCAGTGCACAAGTAACCTGTGGGAAATGGCTGCCATTAGCATCACCAAGTCAGAGAGTCTAGCAGGAAGGATTAGAACTGGATAGGGCTGGTGAGAACATCTGTGGTTACATATGAACGGATAAAAATAAGCATTATAAACTTGCATGCTTTCAGGCACAGGCAACCTCAAACTCCTCAGGGCGAAGAAACTTCCCTTATAAATAGGTTATTCCATAACAGTCCATGGCATTAGCCATCAGAGACAGGATACCGGACTAGATGGGCCCCTGGCAGTTCCTCTGGAGAAACTATCTTTCCAAAATAAAGTCCCTAAAAAAATTCCCTGCAACAAAGAAGAAATTATTGAGTTGTTTATTAAATAAATTAATTTGAATAGGGAGAACAGCAGTTGCTTTGTTTCCCCCTCAGTCTGAACTTAGGGCTCGGAAGGGAAAATGAAACCACTGCTCCGAGCAGCAGAATAGCATCCTCAGCGCTTGCTTCTTCCAGAATAAAAGGCCTATATTTAGAGTATTCCAAGTATTAGAGATACACTGAGCTGGCAACTGGTTTGGGCAAATTTCCAAACCCATCTGAATTTCCACAGAAGTTAGACATTTCAGTAACACGAGAAGTTGCAAAGAGAGCCGAAAATAGTGTTTTGCTATCTTTACAGCCCAACCTGCTGTACTTAATACAGTTTTGAGAGGAAGTGTTTGATAGGATTTGATGCAATCAATATTAAACTGCATCTGAATTTAGAATGGGTGTGGTTTTGTGCATATACTCACATATACACAAGCCCGTATACACTCTGAATGTGCAGGTATAGGTATATACAGAGTAAGGTATGCAGGCTTTTCTATCAGGTTCGTTACCTGCTTAGTTATTCATTGTCTTTTGACATCTGTCTCTCTATTGAGACATCTGTCTACCTATCTATGATGGGACTTATCTAGCATGAGTGTATTAGAACCGAAGTCAGGCTCTAAATTCATGCAGAGTTGTCCACTTTTGATTTAAAAGCTCTAATAACTGTTTTAAAGGAGAAATACAGACACATGAGACTATGATAAAGGATGGCAAATGCTATGCCTCTGAATCACTGTAACAGTTGCAGAGTCCCCTAGTCAATAGTTTGCAGATACCTCAGGCTGATACGACAACCATGCTAGGTACAAATTGCATCTTGCTTTAAGAGAAGTAAGTGATTTTTATAGCTACCTTCCAGAGTATCACAGTGGAAATAACAGCAATTTCTGTAGTGAGTCTTTCATCACTCCATGTAATCCCCCCTTCCTTCCCTCCATTTTTGATTGATCATACATTTTGCATAGACCATTTGGGCTGGTGATTCCTATGCTTGTTCTCTATCCAAGAGTCAATCTTGTCACAGGGGAAAATTACAGCTTGTTTTTTATTTCTGTATTGGTCCTGTGTGATCTAAAGGTATTTGTCCTACCTCTTTAGCTCTTTTTAGGGGTGCCTTTATTATGATGTGATCATCCAGATGAGAACAGAAGCTACACTCATGTACTTCAATGTTTGTCCCTATGCTTTATGTTTCATAATGGCTGGGCACAACCAAAGGCTTCAAAGCAGCAATGGAAAATTTTAAGCACAGAAACTCAAGTAGAATTTAGCCAGCATCTGGGCTGCAGTATTTTCAATCTGCAATAAGAGGAACTCAGTGTACCTTGGATGCTGCCTCATATTAATAAACATGTATGCGTTTAAGGTTGGCAAAAGAGAATCCAAGCAGATCCCAAATCAGAAACATCTAAGTGCAGCTCAAAATGCATCAAAGTGATTAATGTAAAAATCATTAGCTTGCTTGGTCGACTGCAAGTGCTATGAGTTTTTCATCATGCTGGAGTTTTCCTGATTGCACACTTCCATCCAGGTCTAGTACCAGGCACCTCACCTGCATGTTGGTGCTTGTGTGGGCTGTCTTCAGTGCAAACTAGCTGTTAGGTGTGGGACAGAGACATAAGGATAAGTCAGACAGTCTATCATCAGATATGATGTCACAAGTGCCTGAAAGTCACTCATTCCTGAGTGGCAGGGCTTACTGACAGAGTCTTTGCCTGATCTGACAGCTCTGACAGCTCTAGGAGCTGCTTGGAGAGGATCCAGCCTGTCAGACCTGGGGAAACTCAGAAAACCCAGTAAGGCTCACAAGTACGGGATGCCACAAAGTCAAAAGAGACAGTGTGATGATGCATTTGAGAGATGTGGGGTTTTCCTGTGTGACCTGCGAACACCAGGGCATCTAGGACCTTCTCTGAAGGTGCTTTGAAAAAGAAACGCACAGAGAAGCAAGTCTATTGCCAGTGGCACATATGTAGCACAGCTATTATTGTTAATGCACACATGACAAAGATTTTGCCATCTTGTTAGTTAGGAACTATTATGAGGTCACTATTAGATAAATTTTATCCTCATTTTATCATCCTCTTGGATATACAGGCTGACATTTCTAAACTATTTGTTAATTTTAGTGAAGGGTATGAGCATAGCATAGGAAATGCAGAAATGTAGAAATGTTGGTTTTCTTCTCCAAGTGTTAATAAAAAGATTTGTTTCAACCTATTTTTAAACATTTTGGTAGTGTTTTTTAAATATCATATATAAAAAATGTTTCTAGCAAATTGCTAGAAACAACAGCTTAGATCAAATCCATATGGCTAAGTGATTTGAGTGAAAGTATAAATGAAAACTTCTCTTTCAGATAGGTCAGAGATTAACGTGCGACCTTCAAAACTGTTCAGTGGCAACGAGTTCAACAGACTCAGACCATTTAAGCTAAGCAATTGCCCGTATATTAACTCCTATTTGAAGGGGATAGATAGAAGCCAGGATAACTCAATCTCCCAGAAATCCCTTCTTTGTGAATTCCTTGCCCGATTCATCTTCGTTAGCATTTGTTTTGTTGAGTGTGTTCTTCTGGGATACAGCCTTTTAGGCTCAGGAGAGGATCCCCAAATACAGCCATCTGCACCTTTGCTCTTAGTGTCATTCATGTTGCTTCATTTTCCTAATTCCTGCTTTATTATCTTCTAGTTTTACTCCTATTATTTTTCTTAGTAAGGAATATATTGTGATTTGAATACTTTGCACCCTTTTAAATAACATGACCATTTATTTAAAGGCCTGGTTCTGTCCTCTTAAGCCACTTGCCACTCTGTGGAAGTCATCTTCTTTTATGTCCTGTTTGCTGTTGAATAATGTTTGAAACAAATGTTACTGGCCATCAAATGAAACACTGGGGGTTGATCTTTTTTTTTTTTTTTTTTTTTTAAAAATCCCAGTCTCACAAAATCAATCTGGGCTCAGAGGACTAGGCTGTGCTCTCTCTTCCTCTTGCCATCAACGAAGAAATCTGCTGTCATGACAATGCTATGGAAAAGGTAGGAGTTGGGCAGAATGGTTCTTGCTCTCTCATCACAAAGCTCAGAGGAGTAAACATGTACTAGAGACCATAAACCAAACAGATGCTGTGTACTGGGTGTGCACATGAGTCCCAATTCTAGGCTTATAGAATCATAGAATGGTTTCAGTGGGAAGGGACCTTTAAAGGCCATCTAGTCTAACCCCCCACAATGAGCAGGGACATCTTCAACTAGATCAGGTTGTTCAGAGCCCCGTCCAGCCTGCCCTTGAATGTTTCAAGGGATGGGGCATCTACAACCTTATGTGCTGCTATTAAACACAGAAGAAGGGTTCCATTGTGTGCCCCACATAGTGTTACTGCTGAGGGAACTCAGTATACATAAAATAAAAATTAAGCTTAGGAAACAGGTCTTTTGAGTCAGAAAGTGTTATTTTTCACAGACAGTTTTGGGGTTTTGTTTGTTTAACATAACACCTTGGAGACCCTAAAAAAAACTTTGTTCCTTTTGAGATCCTGACTTGCTCTTACTGCATTATGACAGATGGGATTTTGGGGTAGGCAGGAACCCCAGAATGTAAACAACATGCTGCAAAACACAGTGCTCAGGCCTTGCTGATGAAAGGGCTTTCTGTCTTCTTGCAGGGCTGAACACTAATAACTTCCAAAGAAACCACAGCATAGCATGGAAAAACAGGTCAGTAATTGCGCAGGATGCTCTCTGGCTTAATGCTGTATCTTTATGTGCTTGTCTGCCTGTTCAGTGCACCTGTGCATATGGACGCATTTGTGCATGCATACCAATTCCTGTGTGTATGTACCTCCTGAAGACAACTGCCAGGAGTAATTCTTCTCCTTCAATCGTTTCATCCGGATCCTCTCACACACAGAGGCTGCTGAGGCATATTGCAGATCTCAGCCCAGTGAGCGTGTGCGTAGGCACAGATTTGCACTTCTGGTGGTTCAGTGGTGTGTAATGCTCTCTGCATAATGCTCAAGCGGCTGTGATTTGATCTCTGATAGCCCTACTCAGACTTGAAAAGGCATCCACAGTTTCCAGAAAGTGCTCTCGATGCTGCAGAGCACCAGGCCAGGGAGCTGCTGCACAGCAGTTTCCCACAGCAAGCGAGGTGTCTGCACTGACCTTGTGCTGATGAAATCCTTGGCTGATCCCGACAAGGTTCAGCTCCTGGAGTATTAGCGGTGAAGCTGACATCCTCTGGACTCCATGGAGCATGACTGGGAACAACACGAACTGCAGAGCCCATGACAAGGAAGCACAATTAAATAAATACCCCCTTTTCCTGCGCACAAAGGGAGAATTGATACCCCAGTCAAAAAGCCAAGTGCTGTTACAGCAGTTCTCTGTTATAGGCATGTGTTTATTGGCTTTAACAAAGTGTCAGAGAGGACGCCAATGCAGATTTGTGGAACAGATATTAAAACATCCTTTAAAACGATTTGTTATGTATGGTTGATGTAGCATGGGCAGGCCGGTGTCTTAAATAACAAATGGGAGCAAAGATGTGAAATGTCTTGCTTTGAGGTTTTATATCACAGCTGATAACTTTACTCCCTGTAAAGGAGAGTGTAATCACTGAGCAGATCTGAAAGATCCTGATAAGGCACTGTAGTCTGCATCCTTAGGGAGGTGACTTTTTCAACAGGGATACATTTAACCCTTTGATTTGATACGGACTTAAACCGTCACTTCTGTTCATCTCAGACCTCCAAAGGAAACTGCAGGATCTCTCTGGTGAACGTGCTGTTGCAAACACCTAGCCTGAACCTGATCAGAGCATGTGAGCTTGTGATCTCTCTTTGAGAGCGTCAACATCAGGCTTTCTCTAACCTGACTACAGGAATAGACTTCCCATGACAAAGTGAGAAGCACGAGCCCTTGTGACTGCAACGTGAGACTGTGTGCTTGAATTTACTCAGAGTAAGAAAGGGAAGGAGTGATGGAAAACATCACCTGTGCTGCTGTAGTGACCTGGCTGCTCTTCTAGACTGTATTTGGTGGAGCAATCAGTATGGTGCTGCTACAAAGATTAGTGGAAACAGCAAGTGTGGAAAATATTTTCTATTGATAGAACGGCTAAGCTAACTTTACAGTTGAAATCTTACCTCTCGCATTTTTTTTGGCTGCTGGGATATAAGCCCCAATCCTTTTCATTTTATTGTTTCTAGTACCTTGTCTGCATTTGATGAACAAGGCTGAATTAGGACCTTTGAGCAGGAATCTTCTTCAGCCTGAATGCTGGAATCGGCATTTGCGGAGCACAGCTCTTTATCTTGTGAAATTAGGTGCATTTACCCGTAAGCTCCTGGGGTCCTGTGTGTGCTCCCTGCAGAGTCTGCAGTGTGCTGGGAGATCTAGCATGGATGAGATCCCTCCTGGCAGGTTGGAGAGGATCTAAGTCCGCACAGCTGCTGAAAGGCTAATCCCACCCCACCACTTCACACTCATCTTCCCTTCGGCCACGTGCTCGTGCTGCCTAACTAACCCTACCAACACCACAGTGCAGTTGCTTTTCAGATGGCTCAGGTCTGTGAGCCAGCTCACCATCTGCTGAGTGCAGGGGAGGAGGCAGGAATGTGCAGCTGGAGGTGAAGGCAGAACTGGTCCTCGTGGCAGCTGTGCATATTAAATCATTTTAAAGTAAACCGTGAGCATCCTAAATGAACACTGTGAACCGGAGTCTAGCGAAGGTGGTTGGTACCTCTCAGCACCAGTGCAGTGCTCTGCGGCATGGGGCTAAGGGCTTCTGCATGTGCTTGAGCCAACAGATGCCGACTAGCTACACTCGATGCTTCAGAGCAACATTTTGATGCACAAGCCATCATGTCAGCTTTACAGTCATGGTAATTTCTCCACTGCAGGCGAAGGAGGTAGCCCTCAGTGAGGGATGTGGTCATGACATGCTTTGAACATAAGCTGATTTTGCTCTGGAAGTGAGATACTGCATTCCCTGGCACCCACACACTGGACGTCCTCTCCTCCATGCACACATATCGCCAGCTTTCTGATTTGAACCCTCTGTGCTGAGAACAGTGAGTTTAGTCTTTTTTTCCCAAGATTTGTTCTCTGCAGGGGACCAGCCTTTTCCAGCTTCTTCAGAGACAAAACCTTTCTTTCCTTTAATCCTTTAGGGCTGCAGAAGTGACAAAGCAGTGGAAGAACAGAGTGAAAATCTGCACCAGATTTCCTACAAACCAGCCCTGATTCCAGAAGCTTTACCCCAAAATGTATGGACAAGGCCCAAACAGCATTTCACTATGGACTCTCTGTCCCACCTGGGTCAGGACAGGGGGTCGTGATGCACAGACCAAAAAGAGTATGGCTTGACTTTGAGCCAGGCTGCAGTTTCAGAAATGAAATCTCATTTCGCCACAGATGGGAAAGAGAATGTTACATGGAAAGAGAGGAGACGCGGTGCACATCGAATGTGAGTGTTCACTGCACGCTCATGTGGAATTACAGCTGTCCTCTAAAATTATAGAGAGGATATTTGTTTGCATTGCCTGAGAAGACAACATTTGCAGAGTAGAGGCCTCTTTTACAGTAACGGACATAGGCTAAAAAGGTGACTGCTTCAGGACGTTGCTGTTGTGTGAAGCAAAGCGGCGGTAATGAAAATTGTTTAGCTTTTAATTAGAGCAGTCACTACTGGCAACCACTCCAGTCTTATCTAAGGCATTTTCAGCCAGTAAATGCATCTTGGTGAAAAGCAGCTCCTCATTTTCAGTAGCTCTCTTTTTGAGCTATTTTGAGTGTAATTGCTTGGCTCCTTAATGAGGGGTGGGAGGAAATCCAGCGAAACCATTGCACAAGCTTCAGCAGCCTGGAAGGCATTTTGGTGAACAGTTTTCCACCATGATTTGTGCTGCATCAGGCTGGACTGTTTTGCAGTGATGGACTGATTTTGGCTAGTATTTGACTGAGAAGGCAGGAGAATAGCGAAAAGCAAGGGCATAGCTTTGGTTCTTATGGGACTGGTTGGGATGAAGGGACCCTCGGTGTATGATTCATCACAGTGGATGTACAATAGAGGTGTCCATACTAATTCAGCTCTATAGGAGCAGTTCTGTTCAGGCTAATTTCCCAGCCCTGCACTAGCTGGCAGCTTCTGCTACTTATGAACAATGGTGTGTGGCACATATTCCACAGGAGAAAAAAATTTTCTCCTTTGTCTCAGGCATAACTAGTGCCTTGACCTTGGTTTTTCCACATCATATTGTTATACAGTATCTGAACACCGTTCTGGAAAAAAACTCCAAACAAGCAAACTGTTCTCTGCAAGAAGTTCAATGTTTAAAGGCATCCCCTGGTCAGCAATCATCCTAAATCAATATTGAAAGAGAGAAGTAATTCACTGAAAACACCATTCATTAATTAAAGTGTGGCCTGGACCACAATGGCATAGTCTCTGAAGACAGAGTTATTTATATTTGGTTACTGAAGGATATGTGAAAAGGCTAGTTGCAATTGTCAATGATGGTTCATAAGGAAGGCTGATTGATGGTGTAAATGCATTAATTATTGAGACAAATTTAGCAGGCTGGAACACTGCATAAACCAGAAAGTGTTCTGAAACTTATGTAGAATTAATTGCATTTGCCTTTGCAGATGTCTAGTTTCTGAGCACCTGAGCTTGGAGCTAGCAAACATGAAGGCAGCCTTAAGAAGACCTGACTGCCTTCAGGTTCCTGCTCAGTCAGATGGCAGTAAGAGAGTTAATTTCTCCTGCAGCAAGTAAACTTCAGCTGGGTGTCACTGTTGGAATTGCATACATTTCCCATATGTTATCCTTCTGTGAAGATGTATTGCAGATACAGAATGAGAACAATCAAGTTTACCCTAACCCAGGCTACATGACCAGCTTGCCAAGAACTTGAAATCATTGTGTGATATCTAGTAATATGTTATTACGATTGCAAAGTGGCTGCATGTCCCATGACCTCACATCCCTTGCCTTTGTCAGAATCAAAGTAGAGCAGTCCTGTTTTGGGAGGTTTTCTGAGGCTGCTTCATGGTGTCGTAGATGAAGCCTACCATGATTTTTTTTTAACCTAAAACTGTATACTGTGTCTGGTGATGGATCTCCTTGTAAAATAATGACCCATAGCAGAGAAGTGAGGTTTGATGTCTGGTCTCACTCTGAAATGGAAGAGGTAGCCACATGCCCGATGTCCCATCTTTTTGGACTTGAGCAGAGATGACATAAGACTCACATGTGGTAATGCTGTATTTGCACTTACCCTCACAGAGAGGTAGGAAATCAAGCACAGGGATTAACTCTACTGTTACTGATTGCCAGATGATTTGAGGTTTCCTGTGCTGTCCAAATTCTTTAACTAATGTGGCTTCAGCTATTTAAGGAAGACAAACATGGATGTTTGGGCTCAATTCAGGAAAGAACTTTGGCATTCATTTAATACCAAGCACACAGGCGAGCTGAATTTCAAGGGTCACGTCTAAATACCCTACTGAACAGGAGATGGATAGCTCTGTATTCTTCTAAACAGCTGTCTCCTTCACAGACAGTTTTTAAGTCAGACTCTTTAAGCCAGATCCTTAGTGAGATTTCCTGAGATTTCAGCTAAAGAGATACCCACATAACCCACAGGAGAACATGCCCATCTGGCAGAGGACCTGTGTGAGGCTGCCTCAGCTGCTGTAGCTCTTTAGTAGAAAGAGGCAGCTAATGCTTTGGTTGAGGAAGTTCTCAATTAAATCGAGATTGCTTGGGGAGGCCAGGGAGTCTGCCGTTGGGGGTCCTTAGGAATGACCTCCAGAAACAGTGCAGGTCAAGCTGATCCTGTGTCAGAGCAGGATGACTGACCAGATGACTGCCAGAGGTCCTTTCCCAGGGTTTTCATGTTCCCAGAAGAATGAATAAAAGGTCAAACATTTTATACCTCATTGTGTGTGCCCTGTAATGGAAGAGTGATAGGTAACTGTTAAATCAGTTTTTATTGATAAAACACCAACTATCACTTAATATTTTAATCTGTAGGTATGGATTTCACCATAAGGTGGAAACCAATAAAGAAAAATAACTCCTTTTTCAAGCACGTAGTGTTCAGTTTTCATTTCTATTTGTTCATAAGCTGAATAATATGATTTTTCAGGATTGGATTGTAAAAAGCAGTTTCTTATAACCATAACTTTTGTGAAAAAATACAGATCTGATAGAAGAGCTTTCATTTCTTCACTGGATTGACATTATGCTCCCTCACACTAGCTGGTATTTTCAGATTAATTGTTAGGAGCAAGTTGTACATTAAGGGAAGAAGAAAGAAAGAGAAGAACCTGGAGAGCCTGATACCACACATCACATCACTGATACACAGGTCACATTGTCAGGATAGATTGACCAAGCAAATCAAGAATTTATTTTTTAATTAAATGCACTGAGGTAGATGTTTTTAACAATCAGTGGTGATATGACTCAAAAAGTAATTTACTCCTTATTTCTGGAATTACTGGTGACTGACGTGTTTGTGATACATGCTGACCAAGTGTAGTCATGCTTCGCAGGGACAGGTGAATGACTGAGAAAACCCTTCCTGCTGCACAGTTATTACTCATCTTGTATTTACATGGGAGATAGGTCTGAGAAGAGTGACTACAGCTTTGCTGCATGGAGAGAACTGAATGCCAACTTCCAGTTGCAAAATAAGCAAAACTCCTGGAAACATTCCTCACTTTGTCTTTTGAAGACATTGAGCAATAAGGGTGAAATTACTCCCAACCTGGCAGAGACACAGTGCAGTCACAGAGAGTGACTTCTCCCGTCCCATCATCCTGGGTGGAGTTTGCATGCTGGGCTCAGAAATATTGAGTCCACGTCAGTTTGTATGTGGGTCTGAGCCAATGCTCACCCAGCATCCAAACTGATCGAATTGAACTCTCACATAGGTGAAAGCTGCAGGTGAGCTCTGGAGCACAGCTGGAGATAAACCAGAGATTGCTTTGTCCATTAAGACATAGCTGTCAGTGGCCCATAGCTGTCGTGATGTCATGGGTGACATGAAGAGTGATAAAGTGCAGGAAGCCCGTCCCTGAGGATGGGGAGGATGCCTCAACTCACCCTGCCTGCAGAACTGTTGTGAACATTAGAAACATCTCACCAACAGACACATGGGGACAGCCACGGAGCATGAAATTTCTCTCAGCCGCATCCTTGCCATCTTCCTAGTGATTTAGGGACATCTCTTGAGGAAAGAAAAGGTGAGGTCATTAAATGAATCAGCAGAAGGCTATGATCAAGTGGATCCAGTGTGTGAGCACAAAGCATCACTGTGACTGGTGAGCTTCCTTCTTTCTTGGAATAGCATCTGAGAGCTGAATGAAGTTATTTCCACCCCCTCTCACTTCTGGTGGACTGACCTCAGAAGGGAGTGGTAGACAAACCAGCTGGGAGTAACTAGCTATTTAAAATGGATCAAAACCGTAACTGGGAAACTTCCTGAAAGGGTTACTGGGGAGGGGACAGGGAAACACCCAGGACATTCAGACCTGGCTAGCCAGTGAACTTGGAAGGGAAACAGCAAAGCAAAGTGGTCTCTCCTCCACTAATCAAGAGAAATAAAGAATTGAAATACCCCCTAGAACTGATGGAAAATCAGGTCAGGAACAGAAATATTCATGCATTCGCTCTACTGGAGGGTAAAGAATTTCCAAACCCAATTTCTTTTGTGGAAACCTGGCTCCCTAAGGCTCTGAACGAGATGCAGAGAATGTCCCACTGCATGTGGTGTGCTGGTTCAGGATCCCTGCCAAGGCAATCACTCCCAATAACAAGCAAAGCAAAACCGAGCTGCCAAGTTTCAAATGTTCATGGAAGAAGGAGGCTCAGGACTGTAGAGAGAGCAATGAGGAAGTATGAGTTCATTTACTTCCAAATCAGTCTGAGTGTCCTCACTGGATGTCCTGTTGCCTCAGATAACATGGGTTCAAGACTAGCTTCTTGTTGTTTTAGGAACTGTTCTGATATAGAGCCCAAGGAAAGAATACCTAAAATTTAATACAAGAGAGAGCAGATTGATACACCATGGTAGATGAAACTCATGGAAACAGGAGACCATCTGGGGCATAGTGCGATGTGATACCTCAGTGCTTGTGGAGTCCAGAAGCAGACATGAGGCCGTTCTATGGAGGACAGCTTTCAAGTCTACGCAATACATGTCCTTTCCTTGATCCCAAATGCTCTGTCTTGCAGACTCTTTACTTCCAAGGGCTTCCCTCCCTCTCTCTCTTCTTTTTTCATGATTACACTTTTCCTGCCAGTCTTCTGGCTGATGTCATCTTATGCTGGGAATAGTCTTGGTTCAAGTGTGAGGTCATGCTGGAGATCTCCACAGTTCCTTCCCAACAGCATCACTGTGATTCTGGGGGAGTGCCAAGCTCTGCTCAGCCCCAGAGCTGCCCTCTAGATGTGCAATTTTGTAATGATTTTAGTGATTTTCTACAGTGACAGCTGGTGGTGGCTTTCAACTCTTCACTGCCTCTAACTAGCTCATCTCAATGTATTGGAACAGGCACCCAAACAGCCTGACACATCAGGCCTCCGCTACCTCTTTCAAAACACATTTTTGGGTGATATTGTCCTTTCCTCCTATTTTAGCCTCACTCCTGTGTCAAGTATGCAGAAAGAAAAGAGAAGAAAACTTTCTTATTTGTCTGTGCTTTGTGCGAGCCTGCAAGGTAAATCTAGGATTATTTACAAAGTTGTATAAAATACCCAAAACTATTTTAGGTACACCATCTGTATCTTAATTTAAAATATATATATATATATATAAAAACACAGAAAAAAACCCCCACATCTTTTCCAACCTAAATGATTCTATGATCTGAGCTGCGAGGGCAACTGGAGTGGTATCTCAGTTTTGGCAGCATGGCAGTACCAACGCCCTTGTTAAACCTGACTGAGCATTTGCTTTATCAGCCAAGGTTGTCTTTGTAGCAACGACCGTTCTAGTTCCCCCATCAATGTAAGAATCTCGTTGTCTCGATGTCTTCCTCCTGATGTGATGAATCACTCTGTGAAGTTGCCAGCCTTTCTCCAGTGAATACAGGGGTGCTCAGGCCACCTCAGAGGTTGTGAACTGGGAGGGGATAATTTATGAATGCATGCACACATGGGCTTCCGTGCCCCAGGAAATTAAAAAAGGGATAACAGCAAACACTGAGAAGCACCGCTGTTGCCAGCACCTGGAGAACATCACTTGTTTACAGCCGGGAGCTCACGTAGCCCATGTTCCAAGGAGGCAGGTCCAGGCAGGAACAGGGAGAGGTCTCCACAGCCCCATCGTGCCCAAGCCAGACCAAGCCGTGACTCAGTGAGCAAACACAGCCAAGCACTGAAGCGTCAGCTGGCCTTGCTGCAGTAATACCTGAGACTTCTGTTTGCTTCCCAAAGGGATTTAGCAGTGAGGGAATAACTAGACAAGGCAGGAGAATGGCAGATAATGTTTACCTCCTTTTGATATAAATATATTTCCAGAATAGCATCCTTCAGTGCTAACATTCCCACAAGAGCAAAACAACAAACAAACCAAGTTATCGTAGGACAGTCAGTAAATAATAATAATAATAATAAAACCAGTAATAATAATAGTAACAATCCTTTCAACTAATCCTTTATTTTCTTTTGTAGATGGGGCTACTTTGACCTGACAGAAGCATGCAGCAGGGAATGACGCTGTGTCATCTAAGAAAATGGCAGCTCTTGTATTTCTCTGCTCCTCCTTTCTCTGGTGTCCCATCAGCATTTTGTGAGGCCAGTGCAGGACGCATGAGGAGGAGGCTCTGAAGAAATCCCTCCGATCTCATGGTCCAACTTATTATTTTGGAAGTGAATCCAGCCCCTGGGAATTGAGAGTGCCTTCTGTGAAAAGCAATTTCTGCCTACTTTGGTGTTCAAGACATGCTGTATAAACTTAGAATGCTCCTCTGGTAGAAACTGTTAAAGATGCATATCACATGGGCAAAGACACACAGAAATGACCCCATAGTCCAGCTTATGTCAGTGTTGTCATACAGAGGCAAAAAGTCCCTGCCCTCCAAAAAGGCACTGCTTAAAAAATGCAGTCCTTCAGAATGACATTATATTATCTAAGTTGCTATTACTGCCCTTTGTGCTACATGATGTGAAAAGAAAAAAACAAGGGTAAAAAGGAAAATCTTTTAGCATTTCTTGCTTTAGACATTTAGGATAATTTCTTATTACTTTGTGCAGAAGTTCTGCATAAAATTGCCTAGCCTTCAGACACTGTGCATTACAGGTGTTGTAAACGTTAGAGGGTCCACCTGAGAGCCCTGACTGTTTTCATAGGGACAAATATAGGTGGAAGAATTGTTTGTAATGAATATCATTCAACAAACCGCATCTTCCATTTGTGAATTGTCCATGAAGAGATTGTAATTTTCTTGAGCTGTTTGCTGAATCACTTCTGGAAATCATTCTTCACTGGCAGCTTCTTGGAGAGCAATTTGCTGGGAGCATTTCATATTCAAAGTTTGCAACTTGAGCTATTTTTGTGAGGTGTGTCAGTTCCCTGGTAGGATCTGTTCCCTGGTTAGATGAATTAGATGAACTCCTGAAGTTTGAATTTCTGAGTAATCCCAGCTATGAATATGAATTTTGAAACTTTGCAAAGGTGCCCTGAAATCTTTGAAATCTGTTTGAAATACATTTGGGGTTTTTTTGCAAATATTAGTAAAATATGGAAAACAAAATGAGAAGTTTGAGGCAAACTCATTACAGCATTCAAACGAACATCATGGCTGCTCTAAGCTCCTGTGATCAGGCTCTGTGTTTTCAGTGTGACGGCTGATTTGCAATCAGTGGCACATCGTCTTGGGTCTAACAGGTTTTGGTAAACGGTATTACTGAACAGGTAGGGATAAAAGAAAAACTGTCACAGGTCAGATGTAAGCAGAAAATGTTAAAGCTGGTGATGAGCGGGTGCTTCATATGACTTATTCAGAATTATTGAGTGCTTGACCCTGATTTTGCTCAAACACAGCCGTTCTGCTGACTTGAGCAGAGCCTTTCCTGGTGTCCTTCATCTCTGCCAGCAGCAATTTCATTCCTAAACTTACCTCAGCTGAAACAGTTGACAGGCGAGAGATTAACTGGATATAAGGTCATCTGGGAAGAACACCCTGGCCCAAAATTCTCCAAGAGAGACTGTTCAAACCTGAGGCTGTAATGGAGGCCCTAATGGTGGATAAAAACAGTAGAAGGTTCACGTTTCTGTTGGCAGTGTTGTACAAAGTTGTTCCAAAATGGTTTATACTGCCAAGGACTGTTTTCGTTCATGCTGGGCTTGGCTTTTCCTCTTCATGTCCTCATGATGACAGCTTGTGTTGAAGGTGAGGGAGGGTGGAGTGTGTGGGAATCAGTTGGAGGATTGTTTTCTCCTCGCAACTACTTGGTGCTGCTCCAAGCTGTGCAGTGCTGTGGAGGAGAGATGTCCCTGAAGAGCTGAGGCATGAAGCTAAGGGCCAAGATGGTGTACACACAGACAACATGGTCTTCTCCTCTCTCCCTCCCAAAACCAGATGCAAATGGCTGCCTACAAAAAGTTGCCTTTTACGGTGAGACAGCTGAAGGAAGGCAGCTGATAATGAGACTCATGGGTTTATTGAATTGGAAAGAAAACAAAGCCTTTTAATACTTGCCTCTGTGCTCTTCCAATCATGGAGAGAGAGAAGGCCTTATCTTTTGGTCGCAAAAGAAGTATTGACAAGGACTCAAATAATCCCAGAAAAAACTGTTCAAATAAAAGTTTTCACAGCACAAAGCTGTGAAAATTAAAGGGTTCACAGAGTCTCTCATTCAATCAGGAGCTAGTGCTCCCTGAGAGCCCAGCGCCTCTCTGAATTAACCTAATGAAGACAAGATGCCACTGGCATCTCTCATCCACCTGGAGATGGACAGAAATGAGCCCAGCACCTTTCCAGAAGGGGCAAGCTAAGGGCACGGAGCAGTTAACGGAAAATCCTCAATTAGAGGTGATCGGGATTCAGCCCGGAGCTCCTACTAGTGGATACACTGTCGGTCTTAGACAAGCCAAAGGTCTGTAGTTAAAAAGGCAGACAATTGAACTACTTCAGCCCAGTAATGATTTCATAAATGCACGTGTCTGAGTAATGAGTCCCTATATTATCCCTTCCTCCCACTTGTATTAAGCCATCACGCCTGGATAATCTAACACTTTGAATTAAGCCCTCCTGGTTTACCCATTCTGTGCCGAGAAATTCTGCTAGTGTTCAGCAAATTGCTGACCCCTATCAAGTCCTTACAAGTACAAAATCATTTACTTTATTTATATAAGTCATCCTACAGGCCAGATTTATAGGGCAGACAAAGTAAATGCACCTGTGTTGATGCAGTGGTAATTTCGTTGTGTTATGTCAGGGGGAGTCTGCTTAAAGACGGCGACTTTCATGGTGCAGCTTGAATGGGGTTTGGCTACAGAAGAGCACAGCTGGCCAGCAAGCAGGGGTGAGCAGCAGCAAGACTGGATCTGAAAGTGGCTTTTGTGGCTCTTCTATTCCTAATAACATATATTAAAAAAACAACAAAACAAAAGATCCATTTTGAAGGAGAGGGGGAAAAAAAAACCCCACTCATTGACTGCATGAGGATTAACAAGGTATTTTACCATAACATTAGAGGGGAGGAAGTCTTTTTATGGAAAGTACTGTAGGGAAGATGATTGGTTTTGCTTGCAGTTGTTTTCCCTGCCTCCCTGTTGTTCTCTTTTTCAGTTCTGTAGAACAGGCTCAGAAAGTGGTACAAATCATATTATTTGTTAATGTGCCAGCCTGGTGAGTGGAGAATTTTTAGTGGTCTGTGAAGAGAACAAGCACAATCCCTGTTATTTGTTAATCACTTCTTTGTGCATAACATTCAAAGACTGTTTTAAATATTTATCCTCCTTTTTCTCCAAGGATTTATGTTGGTTACATTTAATTCCTTCCTGAGCCCAAACCTGGCGGGGCATATAAAAGATAACGCTCACAAGGAATGATTTAAGGTCTTCAACTTGCCATTTGAAATCTGGGAAAGAATCTCAAGGACTTCTCCATCATGATGAAGGAAAAAAAAAAAAGGTTTGTTTAAGTAAGCAGCTTCACACAAATTCACCTTTTAGCATTACTAAGAGGAAGCGTCACTCCATGGCAAGTTACAACAGTGCTATCTGCATGGGAACGGATCAGTCATAGAATAAGCCCTGGCTTGTCACAAACTTTTGGTGAACCAATAAATGGCCAGTCTCAATGCATTGTATTGCAACTATCATGCAAATCTATCAAGAAACAGAGAACCTGGCTTGCTTGGTTCTTAGTCACCTCATATGTCTGCCCAGGAGGTGGGAAACAGCTTAATGAAATAAACTACAGTCAGACTTTGACTCCTTTATGTTTTTCTTTCCCGGTATGACATTAACTGCTTGTGATATTGTCAAGTTTCTTTCAGTTTTTACATTGTGTAAAGGACCATTAAGTGAATCATTTTGCGCAGATAAGCGAAGACAGCGTGCGCTCTGTGGCAAAGCCCTAGTGAGATTTTGGGTCCCGTTGGACCCCGAGTAGAAATCCCTGGATGGAGTAGATTGCACAGGGATGTTTCTGTATGGGGTGAATCACACAAAAGCATTCAAATACAACAATTATTTTCTTGGATTTTTTAATTGAAAACACTTCTTTCAGCTTAATAAAGTTGAGGGTGTAAATTGGTTACTCTTCTCTGTGTAAATAGCTTCGGTTATTTGTCATATTTGTGTGTCCTTAATTTCCCACAAGTGTTATATATAGGATGGAACTCTTCACTTACTGTTTGATAAGACTTTGTTTTAAAAAGCCCATCATCCAATCAGGGAGGATAAGCCTAGTGACTGAAGTCTCCAATTACAAAATCTGTATACTGAATACCTGAAGGTTACAGCTTACAAACAGCCAGATGACGAGAAAATATTGTGTGATACTAACGATTAATCATAGCCTGCTTAAGAATGACGTTTCCAAGAATGAGGATCAATTTGCCAGTGATTCACTAGCTGTAGAAAGAACTAAAATCATAGCATGCATTATTTGAAGTGAGTGTTTTGATCAGTTCAGTAAGTATCAAAAGCTGCTTCCCATTGGCTACAGAGGAAGGAGGAAATCAAAAAGTCACCTGTGTTTTTCACATAAGTTTTTTTTTCAGTTTAATACTGACATCAAAAGTTTGTCAGATAGAGACAGAGCCTTGTCTCTAGCCCTGTGTTACATACAGTGAAATGCTGGTCCCACTGAATTTGGTGACAAAATTCCCATTCATTTAACCTCATGTCAGAAGATTGATTTTTATTGACACGCTGGGGAGCAATTAATTATTTACCCATCAGCCTGCGAGAGCATTTCAAAAGGATTTATTTAAGGTACTGTTTTTTAAGAATCAGTTATCTTGAGGCATGTGATACCTTATACAGTTCACTGTGCTTAAATACCTTCCACTCAATTAGCTTGTGTTTTTATTCAAGAGAGGAGATGGATAGGTCTCTTCAGCTGGCAACGCTTTCAGAGTGTGTCAGGCCAAAGGGAAGCTAATTAGAGGGAAGAGAGAAAAATGTGGAAATTACTGTTTGCAGAGGGCACTGTAAAGAAGAAACTTTGTTGTGAGCAGCTCGCTCTCACATTAAACATGCTGAAGCTGTACTCTTCTGACCATAAGATAAATGATGCCAAGCCAAACATTATACCCATGTCTCAAGGGTCACAAGCAAACTTCTCCTTTTATCATCTGTTTCTCATTTTGCTGGCCACTAAGGTATTTACTTAGGCATTAGTATATATCCAGGTTTAAGTAGATTAAACTAAAAACATGCCACTGTTTACTGGATACATCTGCTCTCATTAGTATAACTTGTTGCTGTTGGCATAAAGCAGTTTAATTAAAATGACAGCATAGTTTTCTGTGGAATCAGTGCCTGGTCCCAGTGGGGCTCCTCAGACAGATGTGAACAACCGGTGCCTGCCGTGGCGGTTGCAGAAGGAAGCCAGGGCTCCCCGTTCCCTGTCACCCCTTCAGACGGTCCCTCCTGGAAAGAAGGAAAGTTCAGCACTTCCACTTACAGTAGACCTGTGTTTTTTTTTTTTCCCCCCCCAGTTATTCTTTATTTAATTTAGTCCAACTCATCCCATTAATTCCTATGAACATTGTGTATTTATTAGTAACTTAGGTGTGGGACGCATTGGTTGGTGAGATATCAAAAAGCAGATAGAGGCCCTGGCATGATGCAGGTACTGACTCCATAAGGAATGAAGTTGCATCTGCTAAATACTGAAGGGAAGTCTGGAGGCACCATCTCCCCTGCTATGCATGTCATTGTCTTGGTAATGCCAGTGCCCCAAAACTGAGGTGGGTTCCAGAAAATCCTGTGATTTCCTTGGAAGTTATGAAAAAGTAAATTAACAGGGTCACTTGCCTTTTGTTCTCTGAGTTTTGAGATGATACTTGGAAAATGTATTCAAGGATTTTTTGCTGCAGTGACATAGGTTAGAAACTAGGCTGGATCAGGAAACCAGTCTGGCATGTGAAAGACATGAAGGTTTTCAAAGTACGTGGTTAAAGCACACTCACACTTAAGTCAAAACTTGTTAGCCAGGCCACTTCTCTGGGATTTTGAGTGGGGAGTAGGATTTGGGGCATGCCCATCCTAACCAGCTTCCCTAGCTGGGAGCCAGTGTTTTCCTGCTTTCCATGGGCAATCTACCCCCGCACCAAAATAGAAGCATCTGAATACAGTTGTTGTTGCCCAAAGCTCCCCAGAACAGTCAGCAGAGGGGGAAAGATTTCTTCCGGGAGTAACTGGGAGAGAAGACCTTGTGATCACCCCACAGCACCTTTACTTGTTATAATTTTACTAAATAATATAAATGTTCCATTTTAACAGGAGGGTGACTCAGTTTTCTAATGGCATGGGAGGTAGTGGAAGATCTGAGTTCTGCCATGTCCAACTGACAGCACAATTTCTGCACCTCTTTCTCAGCTCCATCTTGGACTCACAGCTTGATGAAATGACACCATTTCGAAGGGAAAGATGCTGTCATCTCTAAACTGCTTTTGGTCTCAGAGAAAAGAAAATCAGCCACCTACTCCTCACATAGCAAGTGGTTAAACCATTTAATAACACAAGGCTTGTGATGAAATCTGAGCACTCTGCTTTCCGTTCTTTCCAAGGCAAAAAACACAATTATGTAGTTGAGTGTTTTCTGAGGTGCTTTCAGAACAGTGCCCGTCCTGCCCAGGCTCGCTGGGGTGGGTGACAGCAGGGGCCGGTCCCTGGCATGCAGGGGTCCAGAGACCTGTGCCATGCAAATACATGGGCATGCAGCTCTTCTCTCAGAGCACCATAGTGCACATCTGAGATGAGGAAACTTCCCCTTCCATGGTGGCTAAACAGCTATTGAAGCACTTTTGGCTATCTGGCCATCAACGTATGGTAGAGGTTGACCTAGAAAGAGTGGTAAAATCTCCTGGTGATGATGGGCTATAAGAAGTAGTGTGGCTGAAGGTGCCTCTTCTCCCACCTAAGTAGAAAAAAAGCAAGAAAATAGAGATGGTGACAGACATATGGACCTCTGCTTGGAGTCGCAAGGTAGACCAGTAGCAGATCTGGAGTTAAATCCAGCAGTGCCTGGGACGGAGCTGTCCCTCACTTGCCTGTTTGAACCAGTGGTGTGTTTTACCTGTTTTTTTGTTTCTAAGACGCTTCCTCACTGTCTCCTCCTTGCTTAGCAGCATGGATAAGCTGTGAAGGGGAGTCAGAAAGCAGAGACTGCAGTGAGGATGTGTTTGTATGAATGAACACAGTTTCCACGTATAAATGTAATAAAGGGAAAATGCTACATAAATTCACTTGCTGACTGTTTTTCTCCAGTGTCATGGCCCAAGAACAATCACCCAAACTCATCCATGTGTGAAAATTGTAATATTGGAAAAGGCTCCTGTGTTTGCTATTTGTGATATTTCTTTAAAACTACTTTCCTGTGTAAGTGGATACAGAAATAACTCTTCAGATTACAGATCGGAGTAGGGAGTTGTATTTGTTTAGTGGTGTAGCTGCATTGATTGGCATCCCCCGGCTCAGAAGAAATGTTTTTAACCAGCCAGAACAACAAATACTGCTGCAAAACATACATGGGTTCCATCGAGAGCATTCAAATGTAAAAGCAACTAGGTGTTTCAGGAGCCAAAACACAATTATTTTTAAATGGCTGTGGTTAGGAATGGTTATTATTTATTGTCTGAACATAGCAGCACCTACTGGCTCCAGCCAGAAATCAGGACTTCACCACAGAAAGTGTAAAAGGTAGCAAAAAAAGAGGCTTCCTCCTCCCTGAGTGGTCTGAGTCTGGGCAGGAGGCAACAGGAAGAGTCTGTGGACACCATCAGCACAAAGGAGGAGCAGGAGGGGGTGGGAAGACTGGTCTGACCCCCTTGGCTAGCTCCAGCAGTGCTGGGCTGGCCATGTCATGCTGGAGAAGCTGAGGAGCCTTATGATGGTGAGGAAGCTGGCGATACCGCACTGTGCATGTTTCTGGGAAAGCAATAAACTGGGCCAGAGAATGGTGAAAGCTGGAGGTGTGGTGGGAGCTGGAGAGGTGTCAATGGCTCAGTGGTATGCCACAGTTTGTAAGAGAGGAAGGTGAGGAGGATGTGTGGGATGCCATGGGAGTCACCGGTTAGGAGTACAGTGTGGGGAAGTGGGATGGGCAGAGGTGGCTGGAGAGTGGAAATGGCGTTTTCTCATACAAATGTGCTGAAGCAGAAAAAAACCCCAAGCCTGTGATTTTTTTTTTTTTTTTTCCTAATAGGAAGGTTTTTTCAGACTCCAGCTTGTCCACATCTGTTTTGTTTAGTGGGGACCAAAACTGAACACAGTATTACAGGTGTGGCCTGACAAGTGCTGAGTAGAGTGCGATAAATGACTTCTTTATCTCTGCTGGTGATGCCCTTGTTGATGCAACCCAGCACCCTGCTGGCTTTCTTTGCCACTGCAGCACACTGTTCACTTATATTGAGCTTGTAGTCCACCTGGACCCCCAGGTCCCTTTCCACAGAGCTGCTCTCCAGCCAGGTGGATCCCAGTCTGTGCTGCACTCCTGGATTGTGTTTTCCCAGGTGCAAGACCTTACACTTCTCCTTATTGACCTTCATAAGGTTCTTGTGAGCCTACTCTTCCAGCCTGTCCAGGTCTTCCTGCAGGGTGGCTCTCCCTTCCAAAGTGTCCATTTCACCACTCAGTTTCATCTGCAAACTTCATCAGGGTGCACTTGATGCCATCATCCAGATGATTTATAAAGATATTAAACAGCATTAGGCCCAATATCAATCCCTGGGAGACTCCACTTGTGACAGGTTGCCAGTTTGACAAGGAGCCATTTACTGCCACCTCTGGGCACAGCCTGTCAGCCAGTTCCCCCCACCACCACATGGACCACTTATCTAGTCCATAAAGCACAAGTTTCTCTAGGAGGAGGCTGAGCAGAATGGTGTCAAAAGCCTCGGAGAAATCCAGGTGGACAATGTGCACCGCTTGCCCCCACATCCCAATATATTTTAAATATATAAGGCCAAGAAGAGCTTTGTCTAGGCCAGGAATCAGGGAAAACAAAAAGTAGTTAAAATCTGTATTCAATTCCATTTTAAGATCTCTCTTTTAGAGCTGTGTCTATATAATGGCTCAGAAATGTCCAGGGAAGTTCTGTCATTTCTGGTTTCCATCTCAGACTGAAGCTGAAACAAGCAAACAGTCTTACAAGAAACCTTGTTCTTATGAAGAGATTTCCAATTTCCTATGTTTTCATCCTCATGAGGTTTAGATCAAACATCCAGATTTTTCCTTTTTTCAAACTGAAGCCAGACTCAAAACCTGCTGAGGTTTCCCCATCACTAATTAGGGTATGTATGTGAAATTATTTGCTGTGAAGGTGAAGTGTAGTGTTAAATTAAAATCAGATGCATCAAGAACAATTCTCTCCTGCTTTGGCAAGTGTATGGGGTCGATGCTCTGAAGGATCATTTTCATTTTGTCATACTATTTTCCTAAATGATCCAGAAGGGTGCAACAGAAGGAGGGTTGTGGGGTTTTTTGGAAAAAAAACAACAAAGCAAACCAAAAACAAAACCAAACTTGAATTCTATCTTGAAAAAAAAAAATAATCTAGTTTTCTGTTTCTTGATTTCATTTAATTCTCCCTGCACATACAGGGAAAGACATGCTATTTTCCCTCTCTCCTGCAAGGACAGATGCCAGGTAAGGACAGCTCTTATTAGCATGTTGCTGGCAGGATGTAGTGTGGTGTGGAACTTGACTGTTGTCCAGGGAGTGGAGGGGGTGTGTGTATGTGCGTGTGCGTGCTCACACTGGACTTGTTCCCTAACGTCCTGGCCAGCCCTCCTTAGACACCAATAGGGCTGTCTTGGCTGTAGCAGGAGCCACAACACTTTGCCCAGTTGGACTTACCCTTCTTACTTTGCAGGAACTGCAAGCAAAGGTCTGTATTGCTGAGAGCTGGCAGAGATGCTCCAGAGATGAAACACCATGGTCCTTGCTTGACAGCCATCCCTCTTTTATTTAAAAACACATTATAACATTCATTGACTGCACGTACAGTTTGCCTGAGGGAAAGCCCAGCACCACTGCAGTATGTCCACCCTGAAACCAGGCACTTGCAAATTGAGGTAGGTACCTTGTTCTCTGTGAGCTGCCTGCAAACCGTATGCAGAAAGCACAAGCAATATTGCTGAGCTCCTTCTAAAACAATGAACATCACGTTTCCATGCTGAGAGTTGGGTTGGCTGGTCCCTTGACCGTGAGCCATTTAAGATTTATTAATGTACAACAGAACATCTTCTTCAAAGTTATGGATGACAGTTTGCTTTCTTGGTGATTTTTTTTAACTTTGTGAAGTTAAAAAGTTTGTTTGGAGTTTTTTTACTTCTTAATGCCAAGAAATCTTCCTGAGTAGCAATATCTGGTGGCTGTGAGTTCATGCTAAGCTACTTCAAATTAAAAATACGTAAGAGTTTTTAAACACAGATATATCTTACAATTGTAAAGACTTTTCAGCCCTCGTCTTTTTAAAATTGCTACTGGATGGGGTCAGGTAGGATTCCTGAAGTATTTAGTCTGGAATGAATAAAAATGAAATTTTGGAAGGCTGAAGTATTCATACTTTTAAAATCTGTGAATGTTACATGGGAAAACCTGTCTGGCTTTTCTGTGTACTACCAATATCATTAGCCTCTGAAAATGGCAAAAGAAATGCAGTTCCTTGTGCTCAGTCTAAAGATGTCATAAGAGAAGTAGACCCAGATCACTTTGTGATTATTGCTTTTAGGATGGCAATGAAAAATAAAACCAAACCACAACAAAACCAGCAGCCCCCTCCCCCTAACAATCTGTGAGCTAAATGCCTCTGAAATTGGCAAACATTTGATCCCAGTGACAGAAATTATCGTGAGCTTGGAATGATATCAATTACTCTCCATTACTACCCAAGGGCTTGCTGCTATGGTGGTTAATAAGCCAAATCCTAAGGTGCCCTTTACATCTGTGGGTAAGGTCAAAAGCAATTAAGGAGCAGAGGATCTGTGGCGAAAGCAGCACAAGTGCAATACTGGTGGTTTTTTTTTTTTTGTAAATTGGGGTCACGTCGTTCAAGCACTGCATTTATGAGAAAATGGGCTCTGCCCAGTGCTACCCAGGCTCAGAGGTCTATGGAAAATCAGCTGTCCCTTGATCCAGTCTCCACTGTGGAGCTGTAACTCATGGCTGCGGCTCACCAATGAGTACAGGGTAGTGAGTGTATCTGGGGTCTAGCTAGAGCACATAGGTGAAGAGAGAAGCCAAATGACCTCAGAGCTTTCAAAACTTTTGAGATACTCTTCTACAAGATAGATAAATGGCGTGGTTTAACCTCAGCTGGCAACTAAGCCCCACACAGCCGCTCGCTCACTTCCAACCCGGTCCGATGGGGGAGAGAATCAGAAGAGTAAAAGTGAGAAAACTCGTGGTCAGTTGGGGTCAGATGTCCAGGCTGTGTCCCCTCCCAGCTCCTTGTGCACCCCCAGCCTACTCGCTGCTGGGGTGGGGTGAGAGGCAGAAAAGCCCTTGGGTCTGTGTAAGCACTGCTCAGCAGTAACTAAAACACCCCTGTGTTATCAACACTGTTTTCAGCACAGATCCAAACCACAGCTCCATACGAGCTACTGTGAAGAAAATTAACTCTATCCCAGCCAAAACCAGCACAATAAATTATCACACCTGTGGACAAACTGTTCTCATAGATAATTACCTGCCATATTACAAGCACATCCCCTGTCTCTAACCTTATCTTTAGTTTCAGTTTAGGCCCATCACTGGTCTGGGGCACTCTGTGTGCACCTGATTACAGAAATCTTCTCCTCGGTAGGATGATATCAAGTAATCTCTTAATTGTGACCAAACTTTTCTGAGCTTCCTCTTGCAAACCTTGCCATTTTTTCCTAAACTCCCAGTAATTTTACAAAAACCTTTTTGCAGTGTGGATGTCAAACTGCTCACTGAAAACTGGACTATCCAGAGATGGTATCTGATGTCAACAAACCAACTTTCTTAGACATACTTGTCCTGAGGAAGACAGCATCAAGTTTCTTTATGACTGGACTTACTTTCCATAAACTCATCTTGATTGCATTAATTATGCTGCTATCTGTTAATTATTTCCTGATTTTCTCCCATATCAGATTTTGCGTGCAGTCAATTCCAGATGAACCAACTGATAGTTATGCAAGTTTTTATCAGTGGCCTCTTTCAATGCTGGTACAATACCATCTCCCAAGTTTTGTGACTCCTCTAATTTTCCAAGAGCTGTTATAAATTGAGGTCAGTGGCTCAGAAAGCTGCTCCATGAATTTTCTTAGAAAGCTGTGATCTGTATTATCCTGGCCTGCAGACAAGTTTGTGAAAATTACGTCTTCACACATAAACTGCTCCGGATGGGGCTCCCTACGACTAGATTCGGCTATCTAAAAGCCAACATCTAGCCAAAGCTTGTCAGACAGGCGGCAGGAAACACTGCCAGAGGTGGTTCCTGCCATCCAAGGGGAGCACAGGCCTCTGCAGATGCCTATCTATCCCTACTGACAAAAGAAAAAGTCCATTTGACTCAGAGTATGTGGTGGCTTGTTGAGTTTTTTATGTGTGAGAGGTAGGACGTGTCTTGACCTCATGCTCCACATCCCATCAGCTGCACCCAGAGGATTTGTGTTTCCCATCCTGTGACTGAGACAGTCACTAGATCATGACCCTTTCTTGGAGATTTCTTTCTCAGATATGTTCTTACATGACTCACCATGTCTTGCCAGCTATCTGTAGCACTAGTCACTGATATTAACACCTTCCAGCACTGATTTTAGTTCCGCTAAAGCTAAATTTTGCTTCATCGTGATTTTTCTTTATTTCTTTTATAGACCCACTCTGCTTAAACCCAGGGCTTCTCAGCGTGTAGAGGCTTCTGTATAGGTTTCTGTCTGGTAGCACACACACAAGCGCCTAGACAGAGGCGTGTGTGAGTGTGCTGGAGACGTCTATTCTAAGAAACAAATGAAAACAGTGATTCCCAGCACATTTTCTATGAGCACAGTGCTGCTCCCCTGTATATAACCACACTAAGCAGGCCGTGCTGTGGTCAGACGAGGTCTCCCTTGCCCATCTCAGCCTGCCGTTGCCAGGCCCGAAGGAAGTTCTCCAGGGAAAACAGCCTTTTGTCTCCTCCCAAACTGGGTAGTTTGCATAATCTGGTTGAATAAAACAAATAAATACACACACGCACAAAGAATTGTGGGGGAAAGCAGTAGTATAAGTAAGGCTGAGTGGTCCGTCTAATCTGACAACAATATAATAAATCGTTTATTTGTGTACACTGGAACAACTCCTTGGGACTGCGGTCTATTCCTGTTTCCCAACAACGCTGTCATTAAAACAATGGGCACTGTAATTACTGTGATAAAAAGGCATTATTGCTTCAGTTCTTCATCTGGCCCATGTGCAGAAGGAAGAGGTTTTCTTTATAATCTCCCCGCAGAAGGAGCACAGGGACCAGAAGGCTCCTTCTCCCACTGGCTCTGCCTGTACAAAAGATTTCTCCACACCGGAGACTGCAGTGTGAGAGCCTTTGTCTTAAATAAAAAGGCATAATACAGGCCTTCTGCCAGCACTGGCTACAAATGAAAGCAGAGCCTTTATGTACCAGCTAACTGCTGAACTGCAGACAATACTGTAAAATCTGTACTCCTTGATTACCTCAGCTGCCTTCGCATCGCCGGAGTGCTGCTGAGCCTTAGAAAGAGGCAAGGCCGCAGGCGCCAGGCTGGAGCTTCGCAAAGTCTCTGTCAGTAGCAGAGCAGAAAATCTGCTTGCCCAGCACAGCCGCCCTGGTGAGAGTGAGGAGGGTGGGTCGGGAGGGAGATATGATTAATACCTCAAAAACAGTTGCTCCAGCTATTTCTGCAGCTGGGCCATTTCGTTCTGCAAACTGCATTTTAGCTTCTCATCAGTTCAGTTTCTTTTAAAACCTGCTAGTTTGGCAGATCGTTTGTTCGCTATGAGCTTGCTGCCCAGCTCTTGCAATAACAGACTCTGCAGGAGGTAGCCCAGAGGTGAGCATTTTTGCACTGGCCTTCCTGAAAAACTGTTTCAAATGAGCCAAAATAGCTTGTAGAATATCTGTGAACATGGCCTGGAGAGCCAAAATGCCAGCTAGTTTCGGTCAGTGTCTCTCCACTGCCTTCAGCAGAGCTCCATCACCTGCCACTCCCTGAGAAGTTGGGCTGCAGTCCTTCGCACACTTCAAAGTGCTCAAGCAGTTGCTTAAATCCTCCAGATATTGCTTAAATGGGAATGGTCTGGCTGCTGCAATTTTAGCCTCCACGAAGCACCCGCCTTAGGCCTTGTGAAGTACTGACTCCATAAGGGACAGAGAGTGCCGCTCTCCCTGACCGTAGCAGTCATTGAGAAGAGGGCACGCCGGCAGCAAAATACTCCCTGGCTGTCTGATGTGAGTGACTGCTGGCTGGTGTGGGGGGCATGCACGTCCCTGTCTGACGAGAATTGCAAAAGAATATCAATAAGGTGCTGAGATGACCACCGCTAATATCAACACCCTCTTTTAGAAAAATGTTTACCCCGTTGCAAGCATAACTGATGTAAATTGAATGTGTCAGGCTGTGTAGAAACACCTACCCCCTCCCCAGAGCTGCTCTCCCCTCATTTGACAAGGTACAAACAGAAAGCCCGTTCAGATGTGAGCGGAGAGTACCAAACATTGCATCAAAAAGCAGAAGCCATCCGGTTACAATCTGCTGCTTGTCAGGATTTGACAGCGTTGTGAAATATAAATGATCTCTGAGATAGCAATGCCTGCCTCAGTTACCGGTAAACAACTCCCCTCATTAAAGAGATGCTTTAGAAATGACAGCACCAAATTATGTTAATATTTTTATCAAGCGCTCTCTAGCCAGAGATCCTAAAGCAAGGTTTGCCATTCATTTGCCAAAAACATTTCTTTGCAAGCAGAGGCAAAGTGGCCTCGCAGTTGAAAAACTACTGCCATTAAACAGGCTCCAGTTGGGTAAAAATGGACCTGTTTGCATGTAAGATAAGGGACTGTTAATGGAGGAGATGGATTTTTCCTAATGCTCCTTTTTTTCTTTAAAATATCATCTGTAACCTTTTTTGACCCATAGATTGTCTTCGGTTCTGAGTTTGTTCAATGCCTAATTCAATATCCTTAGCCATGACAGTAACTCATAGGTCCTATCCTGCAATACAATCATGCTAATGATTATAAATGGCTAGATCTGAAACTTGCTTGATCTGAAACTATATTCTACTGTTCAGTGCCCTCTGCAACCTCGTTAAGAGAACAGGTTCAGAAACAGCCCTTGGGAAAGAGTCCTGAGTCATCCTGCCTCTCTTTAGCATTTGGATTTTCCTTGGAGACTTTTTGGTTAGTTTTTTGCCTTGATTTTGCTTATCTTTGAGATCCACTGAGATTAAAGTCCAAGACAGAATGGCTGCAATGAAATCATTACAGATTCTACCTGCATCCTGCTCTGAGTCAGAGAGAAATTAAGAGGATAATACAGGCTGTATGTGTTTCTCAAGTGAGAGATCACTGAGATCAGTCCGTGTCAGAAATACCACTAGCAAGAACAGGCAATAGGCAGTGACAGATAATATTTCATAAGATTTCCAAACTTCTTTTTTGGGGGATGAAAACATTTGATCCTGTTCTTGTCAGCAGGCTCGCTCTGATCTTCTTTTATAGAAACATTCACCACTGAAGGTTCATCTCTCAGGCTGTCTGCTCCTACCCTTCAGAAAAGATCTGGGCTCCTCTTTTTGCAGAGCTCTGGCCGTACTTGTCCTTGCAGTGAAGCAGCGTGGCAGTGAGACCCTCCACCTGTCACTCTCTCTAAGGGGTGTCTTTAAGTGGCAGTGAAAGTTATTTCTGCTATGGACAGGTCCTGTCAGTCCTGGATGTCATATTTTCATTACATTGTTCAGCTGCTCATTTGGGAGAGGTGTTTTTTTTCATTTTCTGAAGATTTTTAGCACATCCATTCACCAGTTGGTTAAGTTATTCCAGCAGGTTATAATTTCTCCTCTTGCTCTTCTTTTTTTTCCTCTCAGAATCCCATTTAATGTCCCATATAGCTGGCTGCAGTCATGTTAATATAATTTTTTTAAAAAAGGCAATAATATCTACTGCTGGATCTGAAAACACACATGGACACTCCTCTTTTTGACCCTTTCAAATTAGACATGTGAGTTCAGACAAGAACTTCAGATTAATTCTGTCTGTCTCCCAGTTTTCTACACATCAAGGAAAAGTTGCTTGAGTATTCTTGCAACACAAAGATCCCAAATAATCCAGCTTTACAAACATAGCACACGGATGCTAAGTGTAGGAGTAATCATAGTGTTAATACAGCAAAGGAAGACACTGTTTTTATATTGTGTCCACCAAAGCCTGACATATGATGCAGTTACCCTTGCACTAACCTTCCTTTTGGAAATGTTTGGTTACTATCGTGCCCAGGATTTTTTAAGAGCTAATGATAAACTACAACTATTGTTCCTATAAAGGGTAGGTGTTCATTTGTGTTAAATAGCTTTCAATTTATAAAGAGTTGGGGTCTCCACCAGCCTGCTGATGAAACAAGATCATTTCCTTTGCAGTGGCATAGAGTTAAGCAAGACTCTCACCCCGACAGAGAAGTTTGATTTGAGACAACGCACTGTCCTTGCTGTGTTACAACTGGTATCTTCAGCAAGCACTGAGTGGGTGAATCGCTTGGATCACATTGGTGGAAGGCTTGAGTATGGAGGAAATGTATATTCAAGGACATCGTCACTCCCAGATTGTGATTTTCAGGATTGGTTTCCACCCACAGGAGTTGTGCAAGTGTTCCATCAGCTTTTTAGGTAGATGAGACACAGAAGTGCCTCTTGGAGGAAATAGCCATAACTAAAGACATTGTATCTGTACACCTGCAAAACCTGCATTATAGCAACTGCCTTTACTTTTAACCTTGATGTTTTGTTGGCACCAGCAGAGACCGCAGGGTAACCGTCGAACTGCAGGGGACCAGCAGCCTGTTGGCCATCAGGGTATGGAGCAGTGAGAGGGTGCTCTGCGACACAGCTCTGTGAGTCAGCCTCACAGCCAGAAAGGCAACTTTGGGAGGGATTTCATTGCCTGCCTATGCTGGCAGGGCTATCCTTAGTTTGTCACAGGCTGGGAAGGAGGGTGCCCACATCTTCAGCATCCTCCCACAGGCTTGTAATGCATCCCCTTTGGGTTTGTATTTCTTGCAGAGTGAATGATCTCTGGGTGTATGGAAAACACTGAGATCGTATTAGACATCATCACAAATAAGTAATGACTATTAGCTACACATGATGTATTTCGTTGTATTCCTAGTGCATAGGACTGCTTGCCTCGGTCTGTATTCACTATTCCCCACCTTCCTACCTTTGCTCTCAGGATTAATGAGCTGCAATTAGGACTATACAATCAGTACAACTATTCAGATCTCTTTGCAACCGGCATGTTTTCTAATAAGCCTTTTTTTACTTACTTGGTTTGAAAACAGACGCAGAGTCCTGATACATTTAATCTGACAAGGAAGCCACAGCTGTCAAGAACTGTACTAAGGTGTGAATGAAAAGCTTATGCTGACAGAGGAATCCAGACTCACAGCTCTGATTTCCCTGGGCAGGTTCAACCGTAGCCTGCTGACAACAGTTAGATGTTACACAAGAGCACAGCTCCTTGTCAGGTTGCTTTTCTTAACACTATGTGGCTGTTCTTTTCTTTTGTCTGCCCTGAAGATGAGGGAAACAACCATCCAGAAGCAAGATGGTGACTTTTAGAAAATACAGCCTGCCCGAGCTGAGGAAGCTTTCTCTGTAGAAAGGCAGGACTACTAGGGCTTGGATAACATTAATTTAAGTTCCTAAGGAAAGAGCCTGACATTGTTCATTACAACGACTGTTGAAAGTTTTATTAAGCCAAAATAAAAGGTCTAATTTACAATGTCTTTCTCGCAACAGTTTCCTTAAATTACTTCATGTTGATCAGTTCACGTTAGCAACTAGTTTTTGACTCAGTATGAAGTGGAAGTTACTTATCCATTTCAGGAAAAGACTATAGCAGAGCACTTGGACAGTTATGGGCTTGAAAGTGATATAGTTTTAATGATGGTGTAGCTCCCTCTTGACTCCAGGGAGTAGATAGAAGATGAAGTGCTGTATGTCTGAATGAAGCCATAAATTCAAGGTTTATCCTCCAATTCTGCATCACTGATCTTCTTATGGAGGATGGGGAATCAGTCTGCCTCTCTTGATTTGAGAGCCCTTGTGTTTATCCTGTGTCTGTGGACGAAATCCAAGCTAGACTCTCGGTGTCAGTGGTTGCAAGGGATATGGACTGACATTCTAGCTTGCTGCTTACCAAAAGCACCTCAGAGCCCTACATTTTGGAAATGACAGAACCAGAACATGGTTTTTCCTCATCCTGTCCTACAGGCAGTGGGAGCTGCCTAAAGGAGACAGCTGCCACTTCCCAGCTTCAGGATACACATGTAGGGGCAATGGAAACACATACTATACCTGTGGGTATAGTTACACGGAGGGGAGAGTCAGAGGAGCGCTAATGCTTCCCACAGCTTGGAGCCTGGGATGGTAAAAACTGGAAAGATCTGTGAAAATGGGAATGTGGGAGAATTGTCAAGCCCTTAGTTGAAGCCCAGCTTGCTGTGACGTGGTTAAAAGCTTCGCTGCAGCTGCCCAGAGCGTAATCTCCATCAAACAGAGCTAATGCTGGTATTCTGGCTGGATCGTTGCAGCTGTGTAACAGTAATACTCATGTATATTTTTAAAATACCCAAATACTGTTTATACACATCACAGAAAATAGTAAATGTGTCTGAGGTTAACTCTACAACAGACTTCTAATACACCAGCAATTGAGTGTATAAAAACACACCCACACTCTATAGTTACTCCTTTAAAATAACATTATTTTTCAACAAAGCCCAATTAAACCAACAAGAATTCCACCAAGAATACAAAGTTCTCTGTCCTCAGACAGCTAATATATCTTTCTTAGTCTTTTGAGAGCCCTAAAAGCAAAATTTAGTATTTTGTTTTCAGCAACACTCTTCTACAAGGGAGAAAAAGAATAATTTATTTTTGATTCACAGGAGAAGTGGTTAAGCAGGGGATCACCAGCTAGTATTTTCATGACTATCTTTGTGGAATATATTATGGACTCTAATTAAGTAAACCCTCTCACAAGTCTATAAAGTGCATGGTGGTGGTGGAACCTTTTGCCTGTGGATGGAGTTGGATCAAGCATGTAGCAAAGACAATTATCTGCGTAATAATTCTAACCAGAGCTCTTACAGTAAATGCCAGATCGAGTTTCAAAGGAGGGATTGTTCCCTCTTGTTCAAGGGAGGGATTTGAGAGGCATCCATACTTTTCTGGTTTTGCTTGGTGTTGTTTTACAGAAATACACAGCACTGCTCAACTAACTGTAGTTATCAGTAAGTCATTGGAACAAGCACTGCACTTGTTAAGGTTCCATGGGCCTGGTCAGAATTGGGGAGGAAAAGCAGTTCTAGGGAGAAAAGTTTTAATTTCCTTCACATCTGAAAGACACGGACGGTGTGGTGGTGGTGGAGTCCTCAGCTCACACAAGGACTTCCTTCCTTCCTTCCTTCCTTCCTTCCTTCCTTCCTTCCTTCCTTCCTTCCTTCCTTCCTTCCTTCCTTCCTTCCTTCCTTCCTTCCTTCCTTCCTTCCTTCCTTCCTTCCTTCCCTCCTTCCTTCCTTCCTTCCTTCCTTCCTTCCTTCCTTCCTTCCTTCCTTCCTTCCTTCCTTCCCCCCACCACTGTCTTTTCCCTCATTCCCTCCCTTTCCCATTCTCTCTGTCCCTCCCTTCCTCAGCAGACCATCTTTCACATAAATACTATTAAAAAAAAAATTAATCCCAGTGCATCAGAGACAGCTTGTCCAAAGTGTCACAGCCATCTGAGATTTTGATGCATAGTGAAATGAAGATCATATGATCTTGCTTTAGCCTTTTTTTTTTTTTTTTTTTTTGGTCTGGACAACCTTGGAATAATGTTTAGTTGCATTAAAACAGTACATTTGGACTATCACCATAAATAAGATGCACTATACATGTCAAAACAAGTTCTTACGTAATACAGATCTCTGTGGTTTCATTTACTAGTAACACCCTTCATAAGTCATAACAGGGAATGAAGCAATCTCTGTGATATGGAAATTTCTTCTCAAGTGCATAAATTATGTCTTAATGCTTCAATTGCTTGAAAAGTGGGACAGTCCCACAGGTCACCATTTCCATTCCAGTGATAAGATTTGCAAATATTAACAATGATTTCTGTTTTATGGGGAGGATTAACTTTACAGGCATGAGGGGTCCAGTTTAGTTGAACATGGGGAAAGAAAAACCTTAACTGTAATAAATTAGCAAATCAAGTAATGAAGGCAGCTTTACTTGGTTTGTAGTGGTTTTACAAACTCCTCCAATTCTGACAGGCTGAGAGATGCGCTCAGCTCCCACATCAGACCCATATGCCTTCACCTTCAGCCTGGTCCCCACGATGGGACTAAAAGAGGCACACGGACTCGTATGGGGGAAGAGATGACACATTGAGACCTACCCTCTCGTCCATCTGTGCCACAAGACTACTTACCTCTCCTAAAACTGATGGACATATCCTTGCCTGTGAGCTGCCTTGGTTTTTGAAACCCGGCTCTCATACAGGCCTTAGGTTTCCACAACTGATTTCCCCTGGAATGACAGTGGTTCAGCACGTCTCACTGCCAAGATGAGTGTAGTTCATCAGGAAGATTTCTGAACCTCCAGAAATACGTGCAGATTTGCTTCGCTGTACTCATTTCTCCTTGTTTGAGCACTAAAAACGCATTCAGGCAGTCATACAAATAACAGTCATTGAAATGGAAAGCAGCAAAATTATGAATATTGTATAATGCAATGTTAAATTACAAATAAATAAAACATCTGGGGCCAGATGCTGCTGTTGGATTCCTGTGTGGAACTGCCATTCCTTTCAGCAGCATTGTGTGTGCACTTCTGAGAGCAGACTTTGGCCCTTGATGTAGGGAAGAAGTGTTTTTAATGTAATATTAATGGAGGATGATTTCTCCATTAAAAACAAGGTAACTTGGTAGATGAAGAGATTAACGTATTTTATAAAAACAGTTGAGGGTGTCTTTACAACAACCTTTCCTCACAGTGATTTTTTTAGAGGTTAAAAGGATAGAAAACAACAGTGGAAGAAACCTATACAGAGTACATACAGTGAGAAAAGGGAGCAGACAGTATAAGAAATGTACTTGAAGTAAGCCTGAGTGCTCAAACATCACTCAAGCATTTTAAAAGATAGAAGATTGGTGATAATATGTGTAGGAGATAAAGTATTCTCAAAATGTCCAACCTCAGGTGGACTTGCCAAGTATTGAACTCCCATTTTTCCTTTTTGAAAGCCTGTTGAATCTTTTCACCAACACAGAATTTACTAATCCCCATGGGGTGGTCACCAGGAAAAGATGGCCATTTACTCAGGGGAAAAAAAAATCCCCTTCACAGAGGTATGCATTGCTTGGCTGTGGACAGGTTCGCCAGATCTGACCTTTAGTAGGATCTAGAAGATCCTTTTGCAACAGGGGTGATTTCTCCGTAGGTTCAAACGCGATGCGTGCCCGTGTTTGTGGTTGCAGGCAGTGCTTTGTGACCGTTCTGTCCTGTAGCTGCCAGGTCCCGCTCCCCTCTGTGGTACCTGTCTGGGCTTGTTTGCCATGTGCTTTTTTGGAGCGGGCAGAAAGCCTTTGAGAGCAGTTATTGTTTATTTTGAAATGTCCACAAAGGGGTTAACCTTTCAAGATACACATCTCATTTTTCCAGCCTGCAGTCTTGCTCCAGCAAATTGAGGTCGGCAGAGCGCAGTGCATCCAGGCTCAGCGCGGGTGGTGGACTTTGTGGATGACCTTTTACACAAAGCCTTTTAGCCAGACTGGGGAAGCTGGTGAAAGAAATTAAAGAGCCAGGCAGTAATTCACTGCTTTCTGCACATTTTTTTTAAACCTTTGATTAAGATGCCCTTAATCTCTGGAGATAGTTTCCCACTTGCTCTTGTTGAGTCCCTGTTCTGTGTAAAAGGGGTGATGGGATGTGCTGTGCCAAGGACCAGCTCCGGGCCACGGTCCCCTCCACGTTAATTTTAGGGCAGGCATTATAAAGCTTTTACAGGGTAGCCCTGGTGCGATGTGCCCACTGTTCATCCCTTGCCATTAGATGTCCAGTCTGGGAAAAGGGAGGCTGCACCTTGCACCATCCAGCCCTTGAGCTGTGCCAGCAACCTGGTACCCAGGGCTCTAGTCCAGCTGGGAGGATCTGGGCAGCTCCAGTCAGCTTGGGAGCTCCTACGTTTCAAAATGAAGTGTGTGAAACTATGTTGTGAAAGCAACACAATGCATCTGGCCCTGGACAGCTATCAGCAGTCCATGCCTTTGGAGAGGCAGTGAAGGCAAGAGGCATAAAAGGCATCTTACCTTTGCTACAAGTTATTTATTGAAGCAGAACCCAATCAGTGACCAAGGGAAGACGACAGAGTATTTTATTTATTGGTGACAGAGAGAGAAAACTCACTTTTGACAGTGTCCTTAAAGTTTTATAGTCCTGTCTTCCTGCTACTCCTTACTCCTCTCTCTTCCTTGACCTGTACCAGCTTGTGCAAATTCAGTTTTCTGCCCAATGTCATCTGTCCCTAAAGTCCTTTAAAATATCTGAATGTTCTTGGCCTGTGGCTCTTAAGTCCTCACTGAAACTACCTACAGATGGCAATTTCCCAGGTCAGGGCAAAAAGCCTTCCCTTCCAAACAAACAAATCTGCAATCTGGAAATCCTCCTCTGCAGCACAGCAGGCGCAGCACAGGGCAGACGTTTGCTATTTGCTAGTTTGCATTTCCTTGAAATGAAGGAAGAGCTATGAAAAAAATCCTCTCAACAGTGTTTTGGTCAATGCTGTGTGAAATGACATCATCACTAACCCAGCCAGATGGGGCTGAGCACCGTGTCTGTGAAAATGTTCATAGGAGCAGTGAGCACCTTCAGACAGACGCTTTCCATTAGACTAAACACAGATATTCCTTTTAAAAGTGTGCAAGGAAATCGAGCTGCAGACTAAAGCCAACAGTTAAACACAGCTGGTCCTTTGCCTTGCTGACCCCCCCCGTGTCCCCCCCCCTGGTTATTTTTCTTTTCAAGGTGTGGGTTCAATCAGGAAAATGGAAAAATGGTTGAGAAATTCTATGTATGTCTTCTTCTGCACCTTGGATTTTATAGGGCAAGCTTGCAGTTTCCCTTCCAATTTTGCTCATCGAAATGTTATCTACACAAAATCCAAATGTTAAAACTGGAAGGGAAAAATTGGATATGCCATCTTTTGGGTATAAAAAAATTGTGCCAGAGCTTTTACAAGGCCTTTAAAAAGGGTGTCGCTAAATAACACCTGCGCTACACATTTTATATGCCAGTGTTTCAATTTACGATGTTTCCTTTGGCTATGGCTGTATGCCATCCTGTTTTTTATATCTGACAAGAACCCCTCTGCCACATCTCTGGAGTCTTTGGACTTCAGGGTGTTAATAATGAACATCTTATGATTGTTTCAGTGCCCATGTCTGACAAGGACAGCACTGGCTTTAAAAAACCCTTTATCTGCGCTGAGTGGAAAATGCTGTTCCCATGCCATGGGACTTTTCTGAGACTTCAGTATTTTCTCCTCCTATGCGGAAATAAAATGCATGCTAGGTTTGTGACAGATTGGTGTGCCACAACATAATTTGGGTCTCTATCAGGCAGGTTGGACTGTGTGGTCAGTCTCTACAGATGGTAATGATGTCCACTCCTTTGCACAGAATTAGCTGACCAAAATGAAGAGAAAAATGTCCTCTCCAACAGGTACTGGGACCCCCTGGGTGCTATGGCCAGGCAGATGTGGCACCAGCAGCGGGTGCCTGTCCATGCACTCGTCTCTCTTTTCGGTTCTCTGTGCAAGAGCAGTGGCTTTCCTGCAGCTCAGACCCAACAGGTCTCTCACAAGCAATAAGCTCCTGCCAAAAGAATTTGTTTTCTTGAATCAGCATTTTCTGACTGGAAAGAAGAAATTCCAATTGCTTCTGCTCATTATAAAGCAACAGTCTGACAGTCCCTGGGAGACAGACTTTACCCATCACATTTGGTTCAGTGTGGGTCTAAGAAATATATAGTAACCAATTGGCCTAATCTCCCAATATTTCAGTGTGGAGAAGAACTAATACTTTTTAGAACAATTGCATGTTTAAAAATCACATGTTTCAGCCATCTCCAGCAGACTCATGCTAACAGCATAGAGTTGTTCCAGCACCATCAAAAAGAGAAGGTTGCATTATCGAAGACTTCAGCTATTTCCCCTGGCTAATCTAGAAAGAGAATCCCAAACTCACTGAAGTGCCCTAGGCAGACATTTTATAGCAGTACAGGCTATTTCATTGCTGGAAGCAAGTCTATAATAGCCTTTTAAGCATCATTCAGCCTGAATTATCTGCCTAAGACATGTACATAAATCAAGTTATATTACACAATATTTTTTCTTGCCCCCTTTCTTGAATTTTACTCCTCCAGTGCAAGTTCTAGAAAAGAAGCAAATTAGATTTCCTTCAGTTACTCATCACAGCTAGTGGGATGACTGAGTTATGCCAGGAATTTTTGGCCCAGTTTGTCATATTCAGAGGACTGAAATTCTATCTAATGAAGTGGGAGAAGTGTTACAGAAAGAGGAGGCAGTAACTTACTTCTTATTACTCATTTTACCCTGCTTGATTTTCTGTCATTTAACTATCTGCGTATGCCCTACACTGTTGTAGTACCTGGATGATCCATTAACTGAGCCTCAGACCCTGAGGGAGGTTCATGTCCTAATGATGAGGCCATTAGCAAAAGTATTTTAACCACCTTAATTCATCCCAGCCCTAACTTCCAGCTATTTCATATGGGCATAGTTCTGGAAAGGGGGTTAAACCCCACTGTGCCTGCTGGGGCACCTCCTGTGAGTGGTGCAACTCTAGTGTTTCCATGGCAGAAATGGAATAAAATATGGAAAATATGCCCATGGCAGGGAACAGAAATGAGACCCACCTTCCTGGCTGGATGCTAAAGCATCAGGCTGCAGGACTGACCTTGCATGCCTGTCCCCTCTTGCTTTGGGAAATCTCTCATTCTCACTTGCACGGGGACAGTGATTCAGGAAAAAGATCTGCTCTCACCTAGAATTTCAAAGATAACCCAAATCTTAGAAGTTGGGTGAAAATATATCCAGTCCCTAGCATGCGCCAGGAAGGCAGCAGTCACCTGGCTAGTCAGTATGTGGCAGCTTAGAACTGCTGCTTAAGACTTAGGACGGAGAGTATAAGAGGAAAAAATCATCATTGTGTAGACTAGAGGGCAGAGGACAGAAAACCAAGGGAAAATGGGTCTTGTTAGTTGTCCTGGTTCTGGCAAGGATAGAGTTAATTTCACAAGGAGCCAGGACAGGTGTTCCTTCAAAAACAATTTATTAATGCTATCTTTCTGGGTGCTACCTGTAGAATTTAGTCTCAATACACCTGCTTGTGGGTGTCAAGTGGCCCTGGAGTTGCACAGTGGTTAGAGGGGAGATGATCCAGCAAGCCTCTGGTACCATCATGCCCAGCTTGTTGACTCGTAGGGGATGTCTGAGTGCCCAGTGAGTGGTAGACACCGAACAAGTGGAAAGGCTCCATCTGCCCCTGTGCTGCTATTGAACCAGAGCAGGAGCCATCTACACCCACATGTACACAGGCAGAGCTGTCCATATTTAGTGTAGGAAAGTGGTGAATCTATTCCTAGCTGATTGTGAAGTATGAAAAGTGATATATAGAGAAATTTTGGCAATGAGATTAAGAAGCAGTGTTGCTTACAGCCTCGTTCCCTCTGAAGCCGGTGCCTGGCTCTGGGGTCATGGTCACCTAGTCCATTGCAGGACAATGATGCCTCTTTTTAATGGTAGGATAGAGTATAGCAGAAGCGCAAGACCATTGCCTGCCTGTGGAGCTGAGCCGTGTACCTGACCATGCACTAACTGGCTCACAACAGGCTAAATGGGCTGAAGTCCTACACGAGGGCCCAGGGGAACGAGAACGTGTCCATAACGGGTCTGTGACCAAGAGCTGCCCGTTGCCTGTTAGTGTGCTAGCTATTGAATTAATCTTCCTCTCTGGAGTCAGTGTCCCTGAAGTGTTTCCAGGTGGCATCTCTGGAGCCTGAAGATCACTAGTGATGTTCTGCAGCATTAACACCAGAGGGACATGCTCTTCAGTGATCCACCACCAGCATTAACATTGCGGGGACACACTCTTCAGTGATCCACCCCTTTCTTTTAGATGTGAAGAGCGGCAGCTCCCATTTGGAGTTAGAGGACAAGTTTGTGTCAATAAATGCTCGAGCTGCCAACAAAAATACCAGGCAAACTGTAGTAGTGTTTGCATGATACTGACACATGTCCACTGGGAGCATGGCTCCCACCACCACCTCATTTCGCAGAGGCCATCGACAGCTGTCAGATGATAACAACTTTGGATAATTAGTGTCCTGAAGGGCTTGAACTGAGGGCTCAGAAATGAAAGACTGTATTAGAGAACAGCTATTCCCTCCTCACCCCTCGAGACTGGTTGTGTATATCGAGCTCAACAATAACATTAAAAAAAAAGTAATACTAAGAAAAGCAATATAGCAGGCTAAATTGCATTTGCTGCATCTTGGGCTTACATTTCATTACAAATACCTTCTTACTCAGGGTACAGTCTTTTTAAGTCATTAAGACAAGTCCTGAAGTCCTTTCTCAATTTTGACTCATACCTCGCATGCTTTCTCATTAACTTCAGTGGATGCCTTTTTGTCTGACTGAAAACTGAAAGGGGGCCTTGGGATTTGAAAAACTGGGAATTTTGCTTGAGTAAGCAGCAAGAAATGTGGCCATGACAATAACCTCTTCTTTTTTTTCTTTCCCCCTATTTTTTTTTCCTGTTGCTTTTCTGACAGCTCTGAAAGAGTGGGAGGAAAGCAGTTAGGACTCACCACCTTCTTGGTTTGTTTTTGAGGATTTGCGAAATGTTTTTCTTTTGAATTTCCAATCAGAAGGTCATTTCAACTGAAAAGCCATCATATTTCATTTAGAAAATATCAATTAAAAATGTTAGGGGCTTTTTTCAACTAAAAAAACCCATGAAGATATCAAGATAACTACCAAAATGTTTAGGTCAACAAAAACCTAGCCTTTTATTATTATTATTATTATTATTATTATTATTATAATAATGGCCCCAGAAGTTTTAAATAATTTTTTTGCCCTATTCTAAATTAAAAGTTTGGCTAAATCATTCCTGCAGAGACTGTTCAAATGGGGACATGTTTACATATCTGCCTCTGATCATACAAGATAGTGCTGGATTATGGGATGTGCTGGCTTTCCAGCCCCAGAGAGTGGCGTGTGATCCTCTCTCTCACCAGAAACGTGGACTACTTAGATAACAGCAACTTCGTGCTTTTTCTGACCTCAGAAAAAAACTCTACTTTTCAAAGAGAAAGTGAGACCAAGGGCAAAACTGTATTTCAGCACTTCTGGACACTCTGGAGAGGATGCCCCAGTTTTATTAATGGAGGATGATGTGTTGTATGGGAAAACTTCATTCTCAGAAAAAGTTGGTTTAGTCTATTTTGAATTTGGATTATAAATCACCAAGAGGTTACTATAAGTTACTAAAAGTGTGAACAGATTTACCTAAGATGAAATCAGGAGTGCCCAACTATGGGCTACGCAGGCATAGCAAAAGCAGTCAGCAATCACAGGTGTCTGGGAGAGATGCAGACCCAGGGAGGGATGCGTTGCCTCGGGGGATGCAGCCTCCAGCAGAAAGGTGACAAAAAGCAGCTGCAAGACAGTAACAGCTTAAAATCAGCATAGACATCTCTGCAATTAGCATCTGAACATGTTTAATTTTCACTGTCTTCTACCTGTGTTTCTAGCCTCAAACCTCTTTGATCCTATTTTGTGCAGCTGTACTGCTGCTGCTTCACAACCTCCTCACTCTGCCAGAGGAGTTCAGAAGAAGCTGTGGCAGAAACGACCGGGCATCCTGAGAGTATGCCCATGCCAGTCTCCACAAAATAAGTCTTTTTTCATACACCACAATGTAATAATGGACACTGGCCCTTGCTCAGCCTCATTTAATGACCCATAACTGAGTGAATAATTCATTCAGTGCCTAGAGATCTTGCGTGGAGACTTGTTCTACCACAGAGCCCTGGGGAATGAAAACAGCAATAAAGTTCCAGCTTTTAACCCATCCATTTACAAAGCCTCATGATATTATTGCTTCCATGATCAATTTAAATGAACATGTTGGAGGTTTACTAGCAGCCTTCCTGTATTTCATGCCTCAGTACATATTTTTTCAGAGCATTTACAGCTTATACTTATTGTTGGTTTGAAGGGAATAGAGAATTCCCAACTGCAAAGTCATACTTTTATTTAAAGCTTTAATTGTCTGAAAGAAGAGCCTTTCTGAAATCTAGCCCTTTTGGAGTCACTGATGCTGTTTATTATCCAGTAAACTCTTTTAAGCTTTGGGACAGGTTAATACTCCTCAGCATCAGTATAATTTTTCTTAGGCTGTGTTACTGTGTTTATATGAGGATCTTCATTTTGCTTTGGCAGCAGAATTTCTTTTCTGCTTCTGCAAATTAAAAAAAAAAAAAAAAGGCAAAAAAAAAAAGCGCCTTCCTAAGCTGGATTGCTTTGCAGCTGTGAAAACCTATAATAACTTCAGTCGGATTACAACTACATCAAAGGTATTATATATCCCTGAGTAACATATTTACTGGGCTTTTCAACAGCTGTATAATTAGCTCTGGATGACTACTTTTTTCCTCCACATCTTTAAATATCCATATTTCAAAATTCACAGAAATTCAAAGGGAGAGTGGTTTTCCCTTTCACAGAAGGTGCAGCCCACCAGATTTTTTCCCTCAGCTTTTTATTTAAAAAAAAAAAAAAGAGAGAGAGAGAGAAGGAAAAGGCCTCAACTTCCCTGTCCCCTGGTAACCAGACCCAAGGTATCCATCACCCCTCGTGGCACGCTGTGCCCGCCTGATTGATGAGGGAGGTGATTCAGGCAGCAGACAGGGATGGGACCCTTTGCGGCATCCCGGAGGAGGCAGCTTAGAGGCAGCAGCTGTCCCCAGAGCCAGTCACAGCCCCTTCGCACAAAAAGAGGATGGCAGAAGGTGAGGAAAATGCTCGTGCCTCCACAAGGAGGAATAAAGACTCCATATGTCCTGGGTCTCAACAGATGCTCCTGCGGGGTGACCCCTTCGCCATCCCCTCCCTCCCGCCTTGCACTTGCAGCGTCTCCGTCACCGGCACTGACAGCCCCTATTCATGGGAACGTCCCCAGCGAGGGTCCCCGTCATGGCCCGCCGTCACGGCAGGAGTTTTTGGGGAGGGGGATGTGTGCGGGGTTGGACCGGACAGAGTGTGGAGTCAAAAACCCCTCTCCTGCTGTGATCCTGCACACGTCCGCTGTCATTCCTTTGCAGAGGCTTTTGTTAGACAATTACCTTTATTCTGGGAACAGGAAGGAAAAGAGGTTTTAAAATTCTCTTTAACTCTAGCTGGGTTTTCTTTTCATATTTTTTTGCCCTGTGATGAGTAGCAGAAGGGAGTGCTTCAGTGTCGACGTGGAGGGAAGGTTTTTTCTCCCACAAGAATACATCACAACCTGCTGGTTGATGCTATGTTGATTGTTCAGTCCCATGGCCAGGGTGGCAAAGGAAGGTGTGAGAAAAACTTTTACACATCCTCTGCAGAAATGCTGATTTCCTTTTTTAATTTTTTTCTCAGCTGATGGGACTTTGAACTCAGTTTTCTCTTCAGAAAGTTTTCCTAAGATGAGCTCCTAGCCTGGATTTATCTGTTCCTCCTAACGTTTCATTACGGCCCTGTGATGTGTTGGCTGGCTGGCTCTGATGTGCAGTAAAGACCCAGCTGGCTGAGCACTTTCAGGACAAACAGATAAGACAATTTACTATCTGATTTTATGAGAGCCGTTTACACTTTGCAGAATTTTTTAAGCAGCAAGCCCTTAAGAAGCATCTTCTGAGCGTGGTACCTAGGAGAATTGCACACACATTTCCTGTCAGCAGCCGGAGAATAGTGTCTAACACCTGCTATGAAGAGCTTGAAATATATTCTTAAATGGCTTGATTGCTTTGCATTTCCCTTGAGATGAGATGAGACATTATGGCGCAGTTTCTTTTCTGCAAGGAGACCTACTGCGGATACTTCTTCAGTGAAGTTCCCGAGCAACGTGGCTGAGCCCGTGCTCACTCGTGCTTAGGCTTGCTGGGATTTCAGCCTGTGCTTAAAATTTAGCTTATGCCCAGAGGGACCCTCAAGACTGGGAGCTGGGGGGCAGCAGACATGGACCATAGGCTACTGAGGACAGGATTCTGCCCTGCTACAGTTTAAAGTGTCAGTTGAGAGGAGGGATAAACGCCAGCAGGAAAACTTCTCAAAGGGTCCTTGCTGTAAGCACAGACTTGTGACTCTGCTGTGTTTGTTCTTCCTCTGCATCATCCCGGGCAGCACTCAGAAAGCCAGCAGTGAGAGCGCCATATGTTTTGCAAGAGAAGTAAAAACATCCACCTTGGTTTCCTGGCTCCATCTGGTTTGTCGGAGCATCCATCCAGGTGCTCTGCAGTGGCATCAGGAGGAAACCTTCCAACCTCTGGCCAGGTGAGAGCCAGCACCCATCACGGAATGGCTGAACACACCTTCCCCTGCATCCCCAGCCTCTGACGCTCCACCCAGCACGCTGCCCTTGTCAGTGACGAGCCAGTGAATATTCAGCTACCCAAACACTGGATGGGTCAACCAAAGCCATATACAACATTTCCCAAGAGCTCAAACCCCATCCTCTCTGATGCACAGCACATGGGAAGGATGTGTGCTGAGAGTGACAGGCACTTTTACAGGGGACCCTTTTATTTCAGCATCTTGAATGGGAGCACGTTGCCAGCTGTTACCTTGCAGCCCTCACACTCCCCTGTACCAGCACACCCCACCATGTGCCCACCGCATGGGCTGGTTTAGAATTTTTTTAGAAGACACTGTGGTCTCAGCTGACCTTGGGAGCTGGGAGCCTTCAGTCCTGTTGAAAACACAGTGCCAGCCAATATCAAAATTATAGGAAAAGGAAGCAGCAGTGATTTGCTACCCCAGAATTTCTGTTTTCAGACACCTGAATATATGCTCTGTAAAGGAAAGAGGGAATCTATTCGGTATGTAAATATTAATATTTATGAAATAAATCCTGAAGTTTCAGCTCTTCTTTGGTTGTGTATGTCTTGAAGCTTATTCCATGGAGGATAACGTTTTTCTGCTAACAGGTAAGATGGAAAAATCAGGACAGGCAGAAACTCGTTTAGCATTTCAATTAACAGGGAAAAGGCCCTGGAATTTGAGTAGCAATTTTTTGTAACTTTCAATGAATATTTTCAAAGCTTTCTCAAATAATGTCATTTGCTTTGAACTTCAGTTGCTGGAAGATGCCCAGGAATTTCACACAGATAACTAGCCTTTCTCCTCACTGCCACTCCTCCAGCTGCAGGATGGTTCAGCTGTGATTCCTCATCCCTATTTCATGTTCCCTGTGCTTCTGTATGGACGCTTCACTCCTTGCAAAGGTGGCTGGACCTGGGTGCTGCAGTTAGGCTGCTGGTGGGGAGGCTGGATGTAATGCAAGTCTGACTAACTCCAGCCACAGTGCATTCATTTTGCTCTTGCAAATTAAAAAAAAGAACCAAAATAATAAAAAAGAGCAGGTATGAGGAAATGTTATGGGACAGCTTCAGAGATTTTCTAATTAGTTTTTGGTCTGTGGAGGAGTAGAAACTGATCCTTGCAAATGCTTTTTGCAAAACGGAATTAGGCCTAAATATCCTTTCTTAGGGCTCTCTCTGTCTAGCAAAAACCAAAAATCCATCCTAGATTCTGTCAAAATCTTCATGAGAAGGTTCTGTCAAACATATGTGATGACGACAAAACTGCACACTTCAATTTCACCTACCCTTCCTGGTCAAATCTAGTTCATTTTATTGTCCTTGTGCCAAATTTCCTTGTTTTTAGAAAGAAAATAACATTCTCCATAAAATAAGGTGGAACAAGCCAGCTTGGGAACCAACTCAGGTTGACCATGGAAAATCACCCGTGCTGTCAGACTTCTCTGACCACACCGCACACTGTGTTCATGTTCATCATTCCTGTGTTTCAGGGTTGGGCAGAGGGGATGCAGCAGATGTAATTCAATGCCCGTGATTTCTGATTTACAGCCATAAGCAACTGGATATGCCTCCTTGCTATTCCTAAGCTATCCCATTAACTGGCACAGACCGGGAAGTTTCCAGGGTGGTATGAAGTCAGCTGTGTCCCAGCAGAGTAGAGCACTTGGCCCAGGGAAAGCAGTCCTCCCCCACTGTGGACTTCAGAAGCTCTACAGCTCAGAGTTGACTGTAGCTGATTCCGAAATTTTGGAAGGATAAATCTGTTTTAAAGGAAGGGTCTGATTTCAAGTATTTAAATTAATGGTCAACTTCTCTGTTGTGGTTTGGCAGGCAGGGGAGAGGAACAGGGCTGCCCCTTCCTGCACGTGAAATCCTATCCCCAGGAAGAGAGCTGGTACATCAAAGGGGCTTTGCTCACATGCTGAGCTGCTGGGATCCATCATGCACATGTGCACATCTCTGGAGGGAGGGCTGCCACCACTGTCCGTGTTCCCCCAGCTGTGTACTGCTGCACGCAGCAGATCCGGTCCTTTCTGCTGCCAAAGCAGCCTGTGGAGTTTCTGCTCCTCCCATCCCACAGCAGATGTGCCGTAGCTAAAATGTGCGGGAGTGCTCAGCGGTCAAAATCACATCCATAGGTAAATCTCCAAGGGGTAACCACTGGGCTGACTCTTCAGCTGCCATGTATTGGTGTAGTCCCACTGCTTATCTGCAGGGTGATGCTGCCTTGCATCAGGTGAGGAAATGGCTCATCATAATCTGCTTTGCAGCTATGCAGTGTGAGATGATATGTTAGAGCAGCTCCCGCGACCATGGCCCCTGTCAGACTCCATGAGTCACCGTGATTTCAATCAACCAGCGTGTCCAGAGCGAAACACTTTGTGTTTTGTCTTCTGTGCCATAGTGACATTTTCAGCTGCAGGCTTGTGTAGGGTGAGGCAACGAGGAGGTCCACAGTTATTTGCAGACTACCTTCCTTTTAATGGAATCATGTTGCACCTCCCAGTAAGGGATTCGATCCTGTTATTGGTGTGAAACTATAAATGCCCATATTCAAAGTTAAGAATAAGGACAGACATGCTAATTGCATGTCTGCAAGACGTTTGAGAGAAAAGGCATTGAGCTTTGGGTTGGTGCTCCTACATAAAAATAAATTATAATATCATGCAACCAAAAAAAAAAAAAAAAACCCAACAAGAGGAAACGAAAACAAATAAAATACTCTACATGGTGGTTTGTAATGGATCTGACAAGTCTAGTGGCTACTTCAGTAGCATAAACACACATTCCAGGATGGACTATGTTTTATATTGTACATGTTAAAATATTTAGTAACTACATTGCTATAAACATTGTTTTGATCTCAAAGTGCATCATATTTTAAAGCTTGTTGTACTCCAGGAAGAATTATATTCTCCAGCCTCCTTAATAAAAGCCACAATCTATGATGCTCTTGATGTGCACAGGCCCAGACTACACAGTATGATGACATTCTTCAAGAGGCCTTTAATGAATTAATGCCTCTCCAAATGGTTTTAAGCTTACAAAAAGAAGATGTGTGCATGATCCTAAATCATTTGCAGCCATTTTATTCAGTGCCTATTGATTTTAGTGCCAGTAAACCTCACTGCTGCCTGCCTCTGATGAGTATTACATTATATCCTCCATAGCACACAATGGGATTTAACGGCGCCAAAAATGTAATTTCAGCACAAAATCCAGAAGTCATTATGACATCAAGTCTACTTTTTCTTCAAAACTTAAGGTACCTGAGGATCAAACTTCTGAATAAACTGGAGCCATTTCTCTGAAGTGAGTTCAGAGAACTTACTTCTCCATCTTCAAACTAATTGTTGGGGCTGAAATGGGCTTAAAAATAAGAAACAGCAAAGTTAATGGTTTTTTAACTCACATAAGCCTTTATATGGACTCATTATTTTAATATCAGTAATGGCAGACAAGGATGGTTGTCTCTGTGCTTGGTATGTATTTGCAGAAAGAAGTTCTCTCTCTTCTCCCTTTAAGGCAAGTCAGTCAAGATGTTCTGGTCAACAGGGTCAGAAATGGCCACGCGACCACACACAGAAGTGTTAATGTTCACTTGTAACCCTCTCATAGACAGAAAAACCTACAGGGTGATGTTAATGATTTCTTCTCCAATTGTGTGTGTGACACAGTTTTTGCTTTCCCAAGAACAGTGCATTTACTGACTTAGCAGTCTGAAATACCCCACCTTGCATGTGGTCTTTGGAGGAATATTGGTGGCCACAATACTGGACCCATACTGCAGACATGATTCTGTGGCTGGCTGCAGATATAGGCACAAAATATTCTGAGTTCCTAACACAGGGAACAGATGATAAAATCAGTCAAGCCCAAGTGTCAGAGAAGAGGAACCTTGGATGTTTTAATTCAATTTAATTTTGTTTTGTTTTGTTTCATTTCATATATTCTTCCATTCTTTTGGTCTTTTCCCTTCCCTTCCCTTCCCTTCCCTTGCCTTCCCTTCCCTTCCCTTCTCATTCCTTTCCATTCCTTTCCCCAGCAGTACCATTCCCAACCTATGCAGATATTGTGCTATTCTACAGCCTCCCCAATGCATGCCAGCAGAAGCCTTTTCCCTTCCCAGTTCTCAGGGAGTTGCTGCTAAAGTTGAGAACACATCTCATGTCCTCAATTAATGATGCATCTTGTTCAGTTGTGCTCTTCAGCCCTGCCCTGCAACCCCGACTGTAGAATCATAGAATTATGGAATAGTTTGGGTTGGAAGGGACCTTTAAAGGCCATCTGGTCCAACCCCCTGCCATGGGCAGAAACATCTGCAACTAGATCAGGCTGCTCAGAGCCCCATCCAACCTGACCCTGAATGTTTCCAGGGATGGGGCATCCACCAACTCTCTGGGCAACCTGTTCCAGTGTTTCACCACCCTCATTGTAAAAAATTTCCTCCTTATATCTAGTCTAAATCTACCTTCTTGTAGTTTAAAACCATGACGCCTTGTCCTATTGCAACAGGCCTTACTAAAAAGATTGTCCCCAGATGCAGCTGGTTAAGCAGAAGGAGGATACAGCCAGTGTCCGACCCCCCAGAAGCGCTGCTATGGGGCTGGGGGGCCCCTGGCTCTGAAGTGTCATGGATCTCCCATTGTGTCATCCCTCATGGAAACAGCTTTGATCATTTCCAGCAAGCAAGAAGAGATAAAAAGAGAGATCTTGGGAACATAAGCCACGGGCAAAGTAATTCTGTACCATGGGAATAGACATGGAAATAAGACCCATGGAGGTAATGGGTCTACAGCAAAATGGATAGGAATATCATCATAATATCTCCATATGTAGCAACCGACTGAGGAGGAGAGCTGGGGTGAATTCACCAGCAAAAGAACCTCTCAAGGGACAGACTGATCTCTGTGGGCAAGTTTCATCCACACTTAGCATCCCAGGACAGAGGTACGGAGAGGATTTGCCTGCCGCCCCCCACGCTGGGCTCCTGCCTTTGGGTTAAGTGCTGCTGCAAAGCTGAGAGAGACGGGTGTAAGAGCCTTTCAGCAGGCAATTAAAAGCAGAATGTTTTCTGTAATATATAAACAATCCCATTAAGCCTGAGTTTAATGGGGCTGAGATTCTGTGATAAATAATTGAAAAGAAAGCTTAAAGTGAATTTCAAAGATTTTTTTTCCCTTTTAAAATGTATTTACAATACTTCAGTACTTTATATAGCTTCAACGTTTAATCAATTGTCATTTAAGGAGAGTTCAGTTCCTGGAGTTTTGTGATATATATGTGCTAAACAAGCCACTTGAATGTCAAAGACACGGAGCAGCAGCTCTTGGGTTGAGACAGATTTGACACAGTTTGTAGTGGCTTGTGCATGGGAAAAGCTTGCTCTCAATATCTCGGCTGTTCTCTGTAGATTAAAAAGGTCTTGAAACGGCTTGCATTTCTTCTGCTGTAGCACATATAGCAGGCCGGGCCCTGACAGGGACCTGCTAATTGCTCACCGGCTCCCTGGGTCCGGCCAGCCACTGGCACAAGGTTTGTTTTCTCTATCAATCAGCTCTGAGGCAAAATCCCAGCCCTGCTTCAACAAGGCTGGGAACACAGAACGAGTGAACATTTGAAAGGAGCAGCTGATGTTTATTGTGCACTAAACATACTTGTCAGGTGCCTTGTTGTAGGTATTTTTTCCTGGGTTCGTTGTGATTAAGGACGTAAGGTGTGATATGCTATTCCCTTCTCAGTGAGTGAGCATTTATCTGGCTTCCATTAACACGAGGCCTGATGAGATGGGAATGTCCCTCAGTGCCTTTCAACACACACATTTAAAATGTCTTGTAAATTAGCTAAGACTTTGGACTTCCCCTCGACTGTGCAGACTCCCTCGCTGAGGCTAAACTGGCCCTGCCTCGGGGACGTCACTGGAGTTTCACAGCAACCCCCGTGCTGCAGTTCAAAAACCCCAAACCCTCTTCTTGGTCCTTCTTACTCCCCCCTGACCTGGACTCAGACCAGAATGATGCTGATCTCTATTTTGCAGAGGAAAAGTGAGCTCTCTATAAACCTGAGGTCCAGTGTGGCTTTAAGCCCCAGAAGCTTTTTTAATATGAGATGTTTTGTGAAAGCTCTCATACATGTTTTAAGGCGCTGAAGTGCTTTGGGACTTGGGGTATGCAGAAACTTACTGATGACCTTTCCCAGGCTTCATCTCCTACTGAAAAGGGACTTACTGGGGAACTTACATTTTTCCTTTTTACCTTTTTGTTCCTTTAAATGACTCTGTTTCTGTGCTGCAGTGCTTCTGCTGACTGGGAGGCTTCTTGCTCCCTGCCTTCACTGGGGTGTTAGCATCAGTGACCCCCCCATGGCTTAGTGGGGATCAAACTGGCACCAGAAGAGTTAATCAGGAAGAGAGGCTCTCTAATGTGAACAGGCTGGGACAGTACTCTCCCTGCTCAGAAACACAGCAATAATTGTTCAGATGGCTTTAAAAATATTAAGAATATACACAGATATTTAAAATGATAAAAACAAGCAAAGGAGTATGCAAATGATTAGATGCTCATGGCCAAAGGGATCAAATCCTGCTCTAAGCAGCCATGCTGGAAATGGTGTGGCGTAGTCCCGACTGTGCATCGATGTGCCTGAAATCAGCAGCTCATTCCTGCAGAATCCCCTAATCACCGTTCCATTAACTCATATAACTGTGTGGGACTAGAGCAGATTTCTCAATAAAAATGATGGATAAGTAAATTGGGAGAAGCACTCTACCACTTAGCAGGTGTGAAAAGATTGACAGTCCCAGCGCTGCCGAGGGAAGATTGCGTGCGACTCGAGGGTGTCGCTGTGCGGAAATGCTTGTGCGTGGCTGGGGGAAAATTGCCGTGGTTTTTTCCGAGTGTGCATGAATAGGAAACAGTGATGCTGGAACAGGATGCGGGACAGCTGCAAACACCCTGCGAGCAAACACGGTGCAGCACAGCACAGGCAGCAGCCACACAAGGAAGGACCAGGAGCCTCCCGGCTGCTGGCTTTCCTCATCGTGACAGTAAGCGTGAAAGCTGGAAGTCAGGGAGCTCTCGGCATTGCAGAGATGTGTCTGGGTGTGATATCCCATGTGGTTGCCCCAGTGCCAGACCTGAGGGCAAACCCATGTGCCTGGGACATGCTCCTCTTTTGGTCTATTGGACTCTTGGATGGAAATGCCTTCCACAGCACTGCAAAAGCCATGGTGTGCATGAACTAGGGCCTTATTCATAAAGCATTTATCATAAAAGTGATAGTGCTTTTGACGCTCATGTGTCCTACACCGCCTGATGCAGCCCTCTGTCTTGGTGGAGATGCTTCTATCTGAGATTGTGGGCAGACAAGTGTGCCCTTCTTCTGCTCTTGGGGCTGAGTTGTGTCTGAGCAAGGTGTGCCAGGCACATCCCACAGGCAGATGTGTCCTGGAGAGTGAGCAGGAAGGTTGGGGTGAAGGCAGTGCAGCAGAGTGAAAAATGGCATTGGAGAGGATACTCTTGTTTGTGGCTGAAAGACACGCTGGCCCTTCGGGGAACCAGCAGGAATTATGCAGCAGTGGGTTTGATTGCATGGATAACGTAGTAATTTAATGGGCAAAATCTATAGGCCTGCCCCTCTGTCCTGGTTAAAACCCAGCCTGAGCTCCTACCTACTCCACAAAGGGGAGGGCACAGCTTCTCTGTTTCCCTCCAGCGGCTGACGACCTGCAGGACCTGATGGACCCCTCCCACATTGGTATCTTATCCTGCAGTTCCTCTTCAGGTTGCTCTGATCCCAGAGTCAGGAACTCCTCCTTGTGCTGAAATTCCCACCATGGCCTTCCCATTCAGCATTTCTGAGCATTTATAACATGCCCAGCAGCTAATTAGCAAAGACCTGCCTATGATGCCACTCAGAGATGAAAATTTGCCATTTCCTTGCTGCAGCCAGGCAGCCAGAGGCAATATGAGGTCCTGGATCTCTCCTAGGACTGTGCTGATGGCCAGGCTGCGAGAGCACGAGTGCTACCAGGACTGCTATGCTTATCACTGGGCATGCTGGAGGGGCACCGTCACTGTCCCGCTCCCTGTCCCCACCAGCCCGGCTCGCTGGACATGCATTTCCCCGTGCCATCTTGGTGCATCACTGCCATTGCAGCCCTGGGCTGCGGGGAGCTGTGACAGGGAAACATCCCTGCAGTGAGAAAAAAGGGGGGCAGGGGGAGATCACAATTAATTTTCATACATGGTGCATGGAGAATTAGGCATTTGTTGTAAAGATTTATTGAGTGAGAAACAATGCTTCACCTAATCTCGTGCAGGGGGAGCCGCTCCAGGTAACAACTGCTCGATAATTAGTGCTGGGAAATCCCCTGCCCCCTCCTCTGCTCTGCCTCGGCGGTATCTCAGACGTTATTGAATCTAATGCTGAATTGTACCCCAGCGCGATGACCAGGCCTCACCATCCTGCAAGCCTGTCAGGGTGTTGTGCCAGCTCCAGAGACAGGGGGTTTGGGCAGGGTGGCTGGCTGACTGCCCCTCTCCTTGGCCACTCTCCAGCTGCACCCTCCGACAGCAGCAGAGGAGAGCAGACCACCCCAGGACACCCCTGAGCACGTCTCTCCTGGACAGGTTGTTTTTGCTGGGCTTTGCTGCCTGGCGATGCTTGTTATACTGTTTTAAGCCCAAACGTTGGTGTGTTTGCCACAGGCACCCCCATGGGATGCATTCTCCCCTGGGGAGGGTGGAGGAGGAAAAAGTCTTTCCCAAATCCAAGCACTGAAAAAGTTTACAAATAACTGCCTGTTACATGGCTCCGAGCTGCTCTCATCCTCTGAGTGATAAAGGTGTGAAACAGGGAGCCTCTCCCAGGGTGGATGGCCATGGTGCTGCTGGAGCCACATCTGCTGGAGGGAGGTGAAGCTCCCAATCCAAGCCAGCACCAAGTGCCGTGATCTGTGGGTGAAGGCAGCGGTCAGACCAAAAGGAGACAGGCAGAACAATTGTAAGTGCAAAGCAGAGCAGGCTGCTGGAAACCACAGCAATCGCACCGCACCGTCTGCTGGGTCTCTGTAGCTGTTGCTCATCCATTGCAGTGAGCAGTTCCCTTACAGATCCTGAGGCAAGTGTCAGCAGTGAAACCCAAGATGTGCTCTGGGGTTGCAAAAGAAGCAAGCAGAATCCTGCTGAAAAATACCCTGAGGCTGGCTTCATTGCACAGCTGATGTGCAACAGCAAGGAGCAGCGATGGCCATATGGTATGCCACTGCCACGCATTTCCCCACTGCAGGTGTCCGTGAACTGGCAGTCAGGAAGGTAGTTAAAGGAAAATGACATTTGCAGAGCAATTCTCCAGTGTTGGTCCTGAGTGAAAAGCACGAATCACTTACAGAAGTGAAGGTTATACCTGACTCTGGAAATTTATCCTCCACCTTCTGCTTTTTGAACCTTAGCATTAGCTTGCTGCAGAATTATCCCAGAGATGCAGTCCCCCACCGCTGCACTGTGGGCAGTACCTCACCAGTCTTATTTAGGACTAAGGTGGGTGTCTACAAGCTATTCCTGAAATGCATTTTTACAGCTTTCTTGCTTCTCTGTTTTTTTAAATGGCAAAGCTCTGACAAAACCATCCCCACGAGCCAAGATTTTCAGAAGTGACTAATGGTTTTGGATGGCACCGTTTGAGTACCCTTGTGACAGTGAGCTGTTGAGGGTATTACTGTTCAGGTCTTGTGAGACATCTCACACTTTTGAGAGGCCTTGACCATACTCTCAGGATTATGTTGTTTTAAAAGTCACCCAGCCACGATAGGTGCAAGACACTACTTTCCTTTAAAAGGGATGAGGATCAGACTGGAAGGATCCAAGAGAGGAGACACGACTTTGGACATATTCCACAAGCATCTAGGTATGAATCCTACCATCCAAACTTCACTTTCTTCTGACACCAAAACTGTCCCCATGCTTTTCAAATGATGCAAAGCAGGTCCCCTGGACCACACTGTGCAGCTCACCTGATGCATGACAGGGATTTATCAGACAGACGCTGACCACACAGGGGCTTTTCAATAAGAGAGTGCCTGCTCATAGCATTTTCCATGCATTTCCTAGTATTACTGGCGAGATTTTCAGCTCACTTGATATATTGTTAACAGTAGCTATGAAACTAATTAACTGAGGAGAATGATACTTAACTGTCAATAAACCTTTGGATCTCTGCCCTCTTTCCTGCAAATTTAGACATTTGTTCTGCAAAACCTGCTCCCTCCCCTACTCCTCAGCTTCTCTCCCTCCCTTTCCACAGTTCCTTGGTGGCACCTTTTTGCTTCATCTGGCCCAAGCTGTTTGTCCTTTGCATTGCACCAAAGACTGGTGTCTCTCTGCTCTCCATCCCATTTCCATCTCCATTTGGCAGGATACCATGTCTCACTGCTACTGTGACTCCTCCACCCTCCCATCACCGAAAGCCCATGTGGGGCTTTCTCCCAGGTTGGAGGTTGTCCCTGCTACATCCTTTGGGGCTTGTTCCTAACAGGGTTGTGCTGGGCATTACAGTGGTGGCATAAACATGAAGGCTGACAGATGTAAAAGGAAAGATCTTCTAATGGAGAGGCAAATATTTACCCTCCAAGCACCAGCTAGCTCCCAATAGCTGTCCTTGCTGGACTGTTTAAGCTCAAGCCTCTATAAAACCCAGTTACCGTTACTCTCCTAACTTAGAGGGCAACAGTTCCTTTCATTCACTCATATTCCTCCTTAAAACATGCCTTACAGCAAAGCTCATCGTTGCTAATGCTTATTCCCCCTCCCCCTGGAAAAGCACCTCCTGGATCAGCTGGTGCAGTGGTGTCAGCCTTGCATGCTTGCCGCTGCTGAAGGAGCTCCGAGGACTGCACAGTTCCCTTGCATTGTGCGGCGTACGCTCCTGACACTTAAATAATACCCCATTTCTCCGCACAATGGCCCCATGCATAAAGTGGCCTTGCAGGGAACAACGGAGGACTGTAGGTTCAGAGCAGATGTGTATGTTGCTCATGTCATGGGTTTTGTGAAAGAAATCTGGAGAGGGAGGGGGAGAGGCAGATCTTTTGCAAGAAAATATGATGAGTGAGATAAAAAACCACAATGCAGAGAAAAACCAGCTCTGGTATCTTCATGTGGCAGGCTTCGAGGACCTTGCTGATTCAGGGCTGTCTGAAATGTGTTTTCCCTAGAACATAACCCTTTCTGTGTTTGAAAGGCAGACCAGAGCCTGACTTTAAGGTACAAAATTGTCTCTTCACAAGATCAACATAAGGAACTATTGCTACTGACTCTGGCAGAAAGCAGCAAGGGCTTTGCTCCTCCTGCAAGGCTCCTCAGGGGCTGGACAGTCAGGTAGTGCCCTGAACTTCTTTGGTTTAGTTGTGCATGAACTACGTTAAAGGATGGCACTGCGGATCTGGACTATCCTGAACGACAGCAACCACAGTAGGTATCTGGGCATAGACTTTTTTTCCCACTTGTATGCTGTGCTGGCATCTCCCTGCTCGGCCTTTGCTTGAGTTCGGTACATCTGAGTTTAGGATCAATAGCCCAGCTTGCTTGGACACACTGCAAGAGACAATATGGAAGAAGCAGCAGCCAAAATAGCAACAACAGAAGCTGCAGCAGGCAGATTAGTGGCAGCAGCAGGCTCTGATCAAGCTGTTCTCCTTCTGTCACCATTTTGAGTGTTTAATGTGTAACGCTCCAAACTGCTGCCGGTTACAGGGCTTTACCAGCGAGAAGGGATAAAGGGCAGTACAAAGCCTCTGTAGGAATGTGTGAGCCCACCCGGCTGCTCCGTGCCAGAGCTGGACGCCTTCCCTCTCCTTCATTCGCAGCATGATCGGGCCCACCTGACCCCTGTCCAAGTTACACATTCTGAGGAAACATTTTTTTTCTCTTTGATAATTTGGTTATAAGCCTGAGGCCCAAAGACAAGGAAGCTTCTGCCATTGTACAGTCTGTCTGCCCGTGCCCCCTGCCTTTCCACACGGCTTCTCAATCTGTTGGCCAACGTCAACAAACTTTGTCAGGGAGCTAAAGGTCTTCAAGCAACAAAATTCCTGCAAGTTTCATAAAAACAGGAGACTGCATTGAGGATGGGGAGCTGAATCAATGCCCATGCAAAGCTCCTGGCTGCTACACATCCCAAAAGGCAGAGGCAGAGCACATGGCATAAAATTGGAGAACCACCATGGTGTGCCTGAGGGGAAAAATGTGCAGAGGACACAGAGGTGGTCAGGAGAGACCCCAGGAAGGAGGCACTATGTTGAAGGGGCTGTAGGAAGAGATTTGCTGGTTTTCTGTGGGAGCTGTGCACACGACTTAAGGGGCAAATCTGTAGGAATTCAGGTTTAATTGTTTTTGCTGCTGACAGAACAACTTAATTATGCACAAAGGGTGTCATTTGGTTTAGCCTCCCTGTGCAAGCCTGGATAACGATGAGCACAGCTGAATGGCCTTTAGCTCCCTGGTTATCTCCAGACAGATTTCACTCCGATGTGCTGATATGGCATTTGGGGGAGGAGCTGCAATTCCTGTTCGGGGATGATCCTAACCTAGCGCAGCCTTAAGCAAGCTGGAGATGCACATGGTGTCCAGGTTATGCTGACTGTGCTGGAGTGCTGTGAGCCCCTCGGTTCCCCACCGACAGAGGAAGAGGAAGGTGATACCCCCACCTCCCACTTGCTGTTGGAGTTGCCTTTCTATTTTAAATAAAAATCTGCATTGTGAGAGCTTGTAAGTCTTTCCAGGGTCTGCAGCTGGTCTGTGAATAGACTGTGAAGCCCTAATTTCAGTATGGACGAGAGCCACATAGGGCTTTTCCCATCAGCCCACTCTGGTCCCTCAGGGACACCCCAGCAGGCTTTGCAGCAGCTCGGATGAGTTGGGGATGGAGTGCAGGTCTGAAAAGGAAGATTTTTTTTCTTTCTTTCTTTCTCTCAACTTTGGAAAACAAAATAGAAGAATAAAAGGCTGTAAAACATCCAGTCTGCTACCAAATTGCTTTTTAAAATGTCTCCAACTTTACAAAAGTTGCACGTATCACCATTAGACATCCCTTTTTCTGTTACCTACTTACACCTCTTCAAAGCTGAATGGAAAAATTAATGCTGAACCTCCCTCCCCTCATAATCAAACATTATAACGCTGAGAAATTCAGAGCGAAGATTACACGGAACAGTCATTCCATAACAATACAATTATGATGAAATCATTTTAGCATCTGTGGTCTAAGATGAGATTAAATCTATTTTAACGAGACATTAGATGGGCTTTTTTCTCCCATATTTTTTCCTCATGGCGCCATTACAATGCAGAGTAAAATTTTTTTTTTAGTTGTCTCACTTTCTGATTTTTCCTTTACAATAAATCCAGACTCCTTGCGGGGGAACTAAACTGAGAGTTTTGTACCAGTTGTTTTTGCACTTAAATTACTGATACACTCCCTCCATCTTAGCTTCACTCTGACAGTTTCTTTTTCCTGAGAATTCCCGCTTTTAAATTTTTTTTACCCCAAAATATTTCATATTTCCTGCATCAGCAAGGCTGTTGAAGGCAGATTTGCCGGGACTCCGAAGCTGCCAGGGAGCTCCATCTTGCCAGGCTGTATTTATAGCAGCTCTGCGGCAGAAAGGCAACACGGAGCCGCCAAGAGAGCCAGCAGTGCTGGCTCCTACCGTGTGGCCAAGCCGGTGGTTTGGAGGGCTGCGTCCCTGCGGTGTGTCCAGGACCGGCACCGCCTGCGACTCCTGCAGCTCGGTGCCCAGGGTTGCCCTGCCGGCCCTGCCTCAGTTGCCCGGGTGTGTGACCTGGGGGAGCAGCACCATGGTTTCCAGAGTCACTCCCCAGCGTGAGGCCATCCATCCATAGGGTGTCTGTTCAGCAGGTCTTGGACCACATAATATTCACAAATTATTTGCTTATTAAAAGCTTTGGTTGCTTTTTTCTTTATATTTCTTTATTTTTTAAAAAAACAAGACTTATTTTGATGGCAAAGTCTGGGCTGATCTCAGATTTCAAAGTGAACCTAAGGCTCTTTAGGGACTGATATAGTTTAAAAAGACGTGGGCTGTCTCCATCTCAGCTGGGGAGGTTTTTTTGTCTTTGCTTCAGTTACCACAACTTCTTCCCAAAGGCAACCTCCTTCCTTTGATCCAAAATAAACTCTGTGAAACTGTTCACTCATGGATCACCTTCACTGGTGTCCTCAGTGAGTCATCCAGCCAGCATCACACGAATGCTGGCCAGCTGCTTGCTCTTCCTTCTTCTGTTTTGAAGAATCAGGTGGACAGATGGAAATGATCTTCCTGGGGAGCAAATTGGTTCCTTCACAAATCTGTTCAACTGCGAGGGCAGCTGGAGGCTTTAATTCAGGTATCTCTGCAAGGGGTGGCTTCAGACACCCCTTATCATGTTAGACCTACCAGGACAAAGGCACTCCTGAAGCACCAAATTTGTTGATAACTTGCTCCTCATGGGAGGGGGGGGGGGGGTAAGTAGAAAAGGGAGCTTCATTCATTGATCAAAGGGGAGGGAAAAGGGATGGAGTTGATGTTATAGATCACCACCAAACTGCCTGCGATGGAAAAAGGGATGTCATCTTTTTGCCTTTAGATCAAGAAGGTCTAATCAAGTGCTTGCCAAAGAAAAGGAAAACCCCAGTCTCGGTCTGAAGGCAGAATGGAGTTATGCTGAATCTCTCAGAGCCCTTGAGTTAAATACATGTTGAGAGGAACTGATAAAGATAAAACACAATAATGGAAACTTGTCTCAGAAAGAGCAGGTAGGTCCCAACTGTCAACAATAATCTGAACCTATAACAAGCACTCTTGTTTGAAAATGAATCCAACTGAAAATGAAAGATTAAACAAGTACAACAACGTAAGAATAAATTACACATAAATCTCTCTGGTATTCAGGATCAAAGGAAGATTAAAGAACAAGTTATGGAAATGTGGTAGAGGCATAGAGAACCTATTAAGTGATATCATTCAGTGAGTATACAAGTAATAGAGAGTTCACATCTAAGTTAAGAGGAAAGGGAATGAACCTGTAGCTGCTAAAAGGGACTTCAAATGATATGTGGTGTTAAAGAATATACGACAAACAAGGTTTCTATAGCCCAAACCCAACAAAAATATGACCCAGGAGCTGAGCTCCACAGTAGCTGGTATGAGAAACCTGTTTTCAGTTGCATTTCAAGGGTGATGGAGAAGGACTGAGTTCTTCCAGTCCACCGTGTGATTTTGAGAGTGTGAAGGTGCACACCAGCTACATGAATTTCTGTTCAGGACACCCGAGCAAGGGTGCTGGCAGCACCCTGGAGCAAGGGGACTCCTGGGAGCAGCAAGGTCCATCATCACCCCTCCCCAGATACTGTTCTTTCCCGGTCTGCCTCTCTGCTGGGCTCTGATCACAGCCTGTGAGGATGCACAGCAGGAACTGCTTTTCCCTCGGGAAACCACACTAAAATACTTCTCTGTGTGTGCAAGACTGTATATGTGTTTATGCAAGTGCGTTCTTTTATGGTGACAATATTAACACCAAAAGGCCTTATGCCAGACCCTTTGCTCTCGTATTTCATAACCTTCTGACTCTTACAATTTAAATAAACCAAAATGGCAAAAAAAAAAAAAAAGGATCCTCTTCTCCCTGCTAATACAAGTGAGAGTATTTAGAAGAAGCAAGTGACTTCTCCCAGCTCATCTGGAGAGTCTACAGTAAAACCAAACCTTGAATCCATGAATCCAGAGCCTGTGTCTCAACAGTGCCCTGTTCTGTCCCCTGAAAGAGTGATTATGCTGTATTAATAGTAGCTACTTCTCAGTGTAGCCTGTCATTTTCTTTGTGAAAACCAGTAAGGAGAGTTTAGGGAAGGAAGAAAATTTAATAAGCCTTTTCCAATATTTTCCCATAGTGAAACCAGCTGGAAATTGAAAGATACCAAGGTGGGGAAGGTATTTGCATGTCCAAAAGATGATATAGGAACAGCTGAGATGATATCAAAGTAAAGACAGTACAAGGTAGTTAGAGGGAAGGTTTGGCCTTTGTTTGGCCTCCCAACCCAAGCAAATAGAAGTCTTTGATAGCTTTGAAAGTTATTTCTTGCTCACACCTCAGGTGGGCGTGCATTTGCCTAAAGGCTATTTGATTTATGTTCAAATGTTTGTGGTACAAGAGGTGCACGCAAAACTATTTATATATATGTATTTATTATCAAGGCATGCAAAGCAGAGATTTCAGCATACACTACACAAAATAGCTCAAAGCTGTGCCTGGCAGCAAAAAGCCTTGCAGAGATCCTGACCCAAGCCATTGTACAGGTTTCCTTAAGCAAGCCCTTATCTGTGCAGCAAATGCCTGTACATAGGTGGTCACAGCACTGCCTCTGCCCACGTTATCTCCGAGCCAGAGGAGGGAGCAGGAATTGGGTGAGGTACAAGTCTGGGGGCACGGGTGAAGTATAAGCGGGGGAAGGGAAGAACATGTCCCAGCACAGAGCTAAGAGCTATCGCTGCTCTATCGCTGCCGCTGGGACATGACCCCAACGTCAGCAACACGCTGCATTGACCCCGTCATGCTTAACCCTCTCTGATGCACAGAAGACTCCTCTCAGAGAGGAAATCTGTTAATTTAACGGACCCACTATATGTCTCATTAGACAAACTCTCCATTGCAGGGACTGTCTCTTCATCCTTGTTTGCAGCTCCATTGTTCAGGCTATACAACTGCATAAATAAAATAACTCCTGCATCTCTCATCATTAACAGAGTTCTCATAGCGCTTTTCATTTTTAGACACTTCACCTTTTCAAATCACTCATTAAATATTAATAAATTAATGCCTCTCATACTCCTGTGACGCATTCAAGACATTTTCATGATGATCGTCTTATGTTCTGTTTTTTATTTGAATATCAAATACATCAAGTAGATGTATCATTCAATACAATTAGCTGGCAGTTATAAACAGTGCCAGAAACCAAACCTGGCAGGCTGATTTTTGCTACATGTGTTCAACTGGCGCTTAAATACAGGGAATAAAAAATGAAGAGATAGTGGCATGAATGATTTTAAAAAGTTTGTGTTCTTCAATAGATTGTTTACTTGTTTCCCTTCAGTTTGCATGAGTCCTTTTTAGTAGAAGTTATTAAAACCATCAGTAAGGTCAGTAAGCTGTGCCAGGCTGAATGCTTACCTACATCTGGGCAGATCTTGCAGCCATGGCAGCATCTCTGGGTAAGTGAGCGTCTGTGTGACATGTCCCTGGAGTAAGGGACTCTGCCACCACCCCCAGCATGGCAGGGAATTTGGGAGCAGAGCCTCTGATCAGAGATCTCACTCAGACCTCATCATCATGGATACAAGGTATTTGTAATGTCCAGTGTGGAAAACTGTGCTATCCAGAGCCATTTCCAGGGGGAACAGAGAAAATGCACGTCCAGGCCATTGGCGCTACTCCAGGGACTGGTGCCCAAGGTCTGGATGCTGAGAAGGTGAGGACACCGCTGATCCTGGAGCCAAGCACACCTTGCTAGCAGACAGCACGCTCTCTGCACTCAGGAGACCATTTTCTGCAGGACAGTAGTGGTGATCAGCTTCAGACAAGCCTGGTCTTGTTAGCTTTAGTGTAAATCTTGAGGACTTACAAATCGTGCATCAATAATTGGGAAAAGTTGCTTCATTTTGAGAGTTGGGGTGTTTACCTGGGGTTCAAATCAGTTCACGTGAAGCACAGCCTTCCCTGATGGTTTTCCTCTCAAATGACGACAAAATCCACTTGTGTGGCCCAGCAAATCCCTGGCTTGTTGTGAGAAAATGCTGAATATGTGGAGTGACAGGTTGGCAGTGGCTTCCCAGGGAAGCAGCACCACTGCTGCCCATCTGTCCCTGCAGATTTGCACAGCAGCCTTAGGCTCATGATTCAGCTCGAAGCAAAGTGAGGTCTGTTTCTTTCACGCTGTCTGAAAAAAATCCCAAAAAACCCTTCACCTGTTTTTTTTCCCCATGTAGTTTAGCCTTTCCATGTGAAGGTGGTGTCCTTCTGACGGTGTTTGCTTGCAGGCTGCTGGCCCAGCATGATCTCAGCAGTGATAAAACTCCCAGATAACTTCATGGCAGGATGACTTCCATCAGCATCATGCTGTCAGCTGCTGCCCTGCCACCAGGTACCCCACCGACCCTTCAATGGGGAGTAGAGGTCTCATTGCCATGGGCACCGCAGTCCCCTCAGAGGCACTTTGCAGTGCTGAAGGATCACTGTGCATCGCTCAAGCTGGGTTCCACCATTTTCCCGGGCCCTGATGGAGGCCTTACTCTCCAGGAAGACCTGAGGGGAGGGTCCTGCCGGGAACAGGAGCAGGCACACGCTGCTGGGAATCGATGTGAGAGTATTGCTTTTTCCACAGGCAGAGATCAGGGCGCTGGGCTGCCTGCAGGGTCTACGGGAGTGCCTCAGTCCAGCCAAGCTGCCTGGCTGCAAGCCCCTCGCTGGGACGAGCTGTCACATTCCCTTCACACTCAATGAAAAACAGGCATGTCCAAGGTGTGATACAGCTGATTTCCCTCTGACATCTGCTCTGGAGCGAGACGAATCAGTCTCTGCCAGCCTCTCCTGGCTAACTATGCGGGGGGGGAAGAGGAGGGAGACAAGGTGACTTGCTCCAAGTTAGGCAAGGTGAATGCCAAACTAGGTGGGCAGAACCTGTGTCCCACTGCTGGTGATCCTGCTGTGTCTGAGCCCAGCTGTCTCTTGAGCCATGCACTGGCATTGCAGAAGGGTGCCTCTCCTGGAGACAGAGCCCGAAAATGAAGAGGGTGCAGAGGATGGATACAGGTGGCGTGGCAGGGGATCAGGGGAACAGCTCTGGCAAAGGCAGACCCAGGCTCCATCCCTTTTGAATGCCCAGTATTTTTAAAATTTTCTTTTGGTAAGGCAAAATATAGGATAAACATGCAAAGATTGCTCTCTCAGCAGTGTGGTGTTTAGGAATCACTCACAGCCAAAAAAACTTGTTGAGTACGGCTTGATTCACTGTCTGAATTTCTACCTGGTCAGCATCATGCACGACCATGCCTGCATAATGTAGCAACTTTATGCAGCCAGTCTTTGCAGGAGCCACTCCATGTGCAGCTCCTCTCGTCCCCATTTCCAACTGCGCACCCCACGGCTCACAAGCACTTTGCATTAGCAGACTATATGAAGTTCATATGTATTTTACCGGGCATCCCCACTCATGGCTCTCAGCCAGTCCTGTGGGTTTCCTCTGGGCATCACCACCTCTGACAATCACCCGTTTGCCTTCCCCAGCTTTTGTTTCTGGTGTCACCATGGCCCTTGCACCCATGGCCACCTGTAATTACCTTCTGGCTGATAATTGTTCTGCTGCAGCATTGCCCCTTTCATCCCCATTCAAAGCAACACTCTGGCACCAGGGAAGTTTTTACTCTGGTCCTCTGGAGCTAGGAGGTGCAGAGCAAAGCCAAAAGGGAAAGCAGTTAAATAGGAGGGGATTTGCCAAGCTGTGACGTTACAAGCAGCTGCTCCATTGAAGCTCTGTCACAAGGAAACTCTACTTGCCCCCAGCCTCCCCCATGCTCAGTGCTTCTAGAAAAGATGCTGTTGAAGCAGATCACGTCTTTCTGCTTTTGAAAAGCTGGTGGGTGCTATACTTCAGGAGAACACGAACCAGAGAAGTCTTGAAATCCATACAATACTGTAAGCGAAAGAAGAGGCCTGTGCTTGCTTTGTGCTTCTTGCCCCTTTTTTCCTCCTTCAGTGCTCTCACACTGACACGGTAAGTATTAGAGCAAAATGCTGTTTCCTCACATAGGGACTGACTCTGTTTAGCAAATATTAATGTAATCCTAAACCAAAGAAGCAACATGCAACAATACCAATCCCTTGGTGGAAGCACTGGTGAGCAGCAGCACTGGAGCAGAGAGGAGGCTGGAGACTTAACAAAGTTTGCAACATAGCTAAAAAAAGTCATTAACGATGCAATTCAGCTGCCTGGAGCAGATGTTTGACCTGCCCACCACTTAAAAGGGAGGCACAGCTTTAAGGGAGCACAATCTTGGTCACAGATGATTAACATGGAGAGCAAAAACAGCCCAGAGTATCTAAACCTCTGCAGTGAGACAAAGGGAACAAGGGGCTCTGTCCTGCAGCCTGCACTGTCCTATACCACCTGCCCTGGATGCACTCAACTTTCATGGAATCATAGAATCATAGAATGGTTTGGGTTGGAAGAGACCTTCAAGATCATCTAGTTCCAACCCCCTGCCATGGGCAGGGACACCCTCCACTAGACCAGGTTGCCCAAAGCCCCATTCAACCTGGCCTTGAACACTTCCAGGGATGGGGCATCCACAGCTTCTCTGGGCAACCTGTTCCAGTGCCTCACCACCCTCAAGTAAAGAACTTCTTCCTAACATCTAATCTAAATCTACCCTCTTTTAGCTAAAACCGGCTATTAGGAGCGGGAGTCCCAAAATGACTTGGTGAATTCAGGTCACCAGACTTCATGGTTACTTTACTGCCCCAAATCACCTGCTTGCTAGGCTCTGTCCATAAACGGTTGAGCCCAGCCCTGGAGCAGTTGGGAGGGGGAGGAAGAGCTTTTCTTCATCAGCTGTTTGATCTGCAGTGCCCTGACACTTCTGGCAGCCTTTCATTGCTCCTCTTTGCTGCAACTGCTGGAAGTAGTTTCTTGGGCAAGAAACCAACTGAGCTGACCTGAAGAGGGTGAGGGCTTGTGGACTGCTGATGTTTACAGCTTGACTGAGCAAAGGAGTCAGGTCTGCTCTTGTGTGAGGTGGAGGTAAAGGAAAGGACGTGGACACAAACCTAATTACAGGCGTTAGGAAGTTTTAGGTCTTTCTGTATTGGAAACACTAGCACTTTTACAGCTCAGGTCTTTTGTAGTTGCAGGCTGGGGCTTCTGGATCATTTAATTCATGTGTCCTCTCACTCATAAGGACAATTTCAGTTGCACAATAGCTGTTGCCACAGCAGCTTTTTGTTTCATATATCCCCTCAGATTTCACTTCCTAGATGCCAGCAGTTTTTGAATTCCTCATATAGCTGTTCTCCCGTATACATATGTACATATATATATTTGTATATCTATGTACTCAAAGGGTAGCTATAAAAAGGAAGAAAGGCAAGGAGTCCACAAGAAGACATGCAAAGTTCTGCAAAAGGGCTGCAATAACCCCGGTCATGGGTACAGGCTGGGACGCATCTGCCTGGCTAGCAGCCCTGCCAAAAGTGACAGAGGATGCTACGTCAGACTTGAGCCAACCATCTGCTCAAACAAACCACATACCAAGCTATGTTAGCTGGAATGTGGACACCAGGTCAGAAGAAGTTTCCTCCCTCCTCTACTTGGCATGAGTGAGACTACACCTGGAATATTATGTCCAGTTTTTGGTCTCCCTGTACAAGAGGGGTGTAGAGAAGCTGGAGAAGGTGCTGTGGACATGCTCATGGGCCTTGAGTCCCCATGAAGAGACACTGAGGCAGCTGGGCTTGTTTTCTCAGGCCAAGAGGAGGCTAAGGACTAAACTGATAGCAGCCTACTGCAAAGGCAGTTACAGTGATGAAGGAACCAAGCTGCTCTCAAGCACAGGGCAATGGTCTCAACTGTGGCTTGGGTCATTCAGGATGGACAGATGGAGAAAATGCTTCACCATAAGGGTGCTGTAGCGCTGAATTAGCCTGCTCCAACCTCCGTGCTTCAAGTTTTTCATAGCTTGGCTAGACAAAGCCATGGCTGCCTTGACTCAGTGGTGGCCACAGTCCTGCTGCAGGTGGGAGGTTGGACTAGAGACCTCCAGAGGTCCCTTCTAGCCAACACCACTGTGAATACACACAGAGTACCACCACAACCCCATCACACTTGTTGTGCTTTCCCTGGCTTGCCACCAGCAGCTGGGAGGAAATATTTTCCTCCATTTTTCCTTGCCCAGCTATAATCCTGTCCATGTGGGAGAGGAGATCCTTGGGACATGGGTCATCTTTAGATCTGTTTCTACCGTAAGCCATAGCACAGTGGGGACTCACGTGCAACTGAAAACAGATAAATCCTGCAAAGGAGCGTGTCTGCAGTTACTTTCCAGTGCATGAATAACTCAGCAGAAAACAGAAGTGGGACTTTACCTCTGGCAAGATCTGCTATAACCACTCATCAGCTGTGTTTTCAGGTGTGGTTTCCCTGCGGCAGGGCACCTGCAGCCATTTCCCCATCAGTGAAAGTCTTTTCCAGCCAATCAATCTTCTATTTATCCACCAAATAATGGATCCATGTTGACTCTTTAGCAGAGCCTGAGCCTTAAATACTTTTGAAATTATAGGCTAACTAACGTGGGCAGGTGTGTACGTGTGTGCATCTTTGTCTCGATGTGTGTATGGTAGAAGGGAAGGGAAAGGTCTGACCAGAATCAAACAAAAATAGAATCCTAATCTCTTTTCTTTGTAAAGCAAATTGGAGCAGATAGTTTCCAAATGAAATGTGAGATGAAGCCAGCTGCCTGCAAACTGTACCTACTTCAAAAATAAAATCTGACTGCCTGCAAGTCATCCTCATCTATGTTGTCTCCGGTACAATCTTCTTTCACCCAGAACTGGAAACAGAAATAAGCAAGCTTCCCTTCACTGCCCCCTAAGATGTGGGTATTAAAAATCACCATTTTGAACTGAACACAGCTAGTGCTAACCACTCACCAGGGTAGGGCTGTGGCCCCTTTGGCTCCTGCTGCCTTCAAGCAAGATCCCCTCCTTCTTCCTCGGGAAGACTGCTCTCCTGCAAAGAGGAATTAAACAAGTATCAAATAAGGACCAACTTTTATGCATCTTAAAAAAGCCCATATGTGCCACTGAAACATCCAAAGTAGCAGAACAACTTTGCTGAGTAATGAACAGTAGAAATGTTAAAGCAACTTTACAGGAACAGTAGAAGAAATGAACAACCCGTGAAGCACAATCATATTGAATAAATACTTTGCACATTGTTGTAATGGGATTCAGCTGACTGAGACATATATATGGGGAAGGAATCATGGCCTCATTGCAATCAATAGACACACTGCCACTGACTCTAATGGAGCTCTGGTTTCGTGATGTTTATATTGCAACATAAGCCAAGATGCCTGTGAGCTGTCAAAACCTTCATAGCCATTTGTCCCAACAACCCCACAGTATCATCCCCTAATACTCTATTATGCAAAGAGACCCCTTTTATTTTTATTAGAGCTAATTCACCAGATGGCTTCTCCCCCCTCCTCTCTGCTTTGATGTAGAAAAAACGAGCAAGTGATTTTGCTGACTACAGATCAAGGCACAGATCAGCGCTATTTGCCATGCACAAAACATGAAAAGTGGAGCAGGGACCGTCAGGCAAATCTAACATGTTTGTAAACAGTGACAAAACTTTTACAGACATGTGGGAGGTGAAGCAGCCCGCTCCCCTGACGTGCGGGTGGGCTGCAGGTACCGCTGCTACCAGCCCTGCAGGGAGTTGAGTGGGGAAGGGGGTGAATTTCTACATATTGATGAGAGATTAGACCTGGTGGTGACACTGGAGGCAAATTAATGAGAGTGGAGAGGCGCCTTCAAAAAGGAAGGAGTAGAAACAACACGAATGGGGGATTCTGTCCTAGAAAAACGCTGCATGGACAGACGGACATGCTCTGCAGTGACCCGGGCCTCAGGTTATGGTGCCAGCTTCACGGCTTTCTTTTCATGTAGGGAGGCTGTTAATTGCAAATTTTCAACAGAAACAACAACAAAAAGCAAGTAATGGAGCCAAAAAGTTTCACAGCCAGGAAGAATGTCATTAAGAAATTAAAATTCAAACTCCCTGCCGCCTGTGAACACAGCCTTACTGCTTGTGAACAGCTATTCTCACAGAAACCGTGTCCTTTGCTGCATAACCGTATTAAAGTCAGAAAAGCAAAACCAACAGTCCCCCAACCTCATGCACGTTGTAAACATAAAAAACCCCCAAAGAGCAACCAAATTAAATGCAAACATAAAACACAACTTTCTCCAGGCTTGTAATGTAGTGCCCAGAGGCGAGAAGTAGCCCTGGGAACGGGGTGCACTCTGTTATTTATGGTGCAGCCCTGTTTGGAAAAAACTTCATAGACACTGAGGACTGTGTGAAGGGCTGCATCAGGTGGAGGTGAAACTTCGTCCCCCCCAGATGCCTACGAAAAGTGTACGAACAGCCATCAGGAAGAGAGGCCTTCTCAGAATTATTTTCCCTGCCTGCAGCAAAGGGTGGTTCAAGGACCTCTGGAGTCATGTGCGGGACCCTTGTGTTAGCTCCATCCAGTGTCTGCAATAACGACTGGTGCACAATGCCAGGGGCATCACAGCACCTATACCCGAGGTGTACCTCACCTTGTGACACATGTATGGCATAAATGCCCTCACTAATGGATGGGCACGTTTTTATGGCCCGTTACAATGATTGACATGATTTTTAAAATATATGTGTTTTTAATACAAAAGCTTAATTTTATGTGATACTAAAAGCAGCTGGACTGTACAACAAACAGTTACGTGAGCAGAGCACAACAGCATCCTGCTTACCTATGCATGACTGCCTCCTGCGTGGACTCTCTGGTATCTAATAAGCTGCAAGCCAAGAGTGAAGATTTTCCAGTGGTTGGGACATGTTCATTGCTATAGATTCCCCCATGTCTAATTAAGCTCATGGCTCAGCCTCCCCTTCGGAGATGGTGCTAACAGGTTGTCCTCTCCTGTGGTGGCTGCTTATTTTCATGAGAAACGGAGTGTAAAATTGCTGGGACCTCTGCTGCTCTGGGAGATCTGATTAAAATGAGTCAATAGGTTTCAGGATTTATTGGGAAGAGGGAACTGGCTGGCAGACATATAAGCCATTGAATTTGCTCACAGTCATGTTGCTCTTGTTGGAAACCAGGCTGAGGGGACTCTGGTGCAGCCCAGGCTCAGGAGAGGAGCCAAAGCCAATGAGCACAGGCACGGCACAACCTTCTTCTCAAAAAAAAGCAACTACATTCACTCTGTTAACATATATGCAACTACCTCAATGAACAGAGAGAAGTCCTTGGCTTTAAATAGGGTGAGATCATCCCCAAACATATCTGCCTTGTTTACTGCCTTGCTCTGGGATGGTCTGCAACACAGTGAACTCTTTTTTTTCAGTGAATTCCCCACAATTTGGATTCTGTATCTAATAGTTTCTAGGGCACCTGGTAAACTGAGGCAGATGGGGTAACATTTTCCAGCTTAGCCATGAGGTGGGGTCCTTCCTGGCAAGGTGGATGTAGAAGAGCTCAGGGCAAACACATGGAGTCTGGAGATCAGATGCTGCTCAGAGCACTTGGCTTGATTTTTTTGGGGCAGCCTTTGCATTGGCAAAGAGAGGAATGAGATTTTTGTGCTTGGGAACCTGGTACGGTCTGTGGGAAGACACAAGACTTGTTCCTTCCCAGGCACTTTTGCATTGCTCTATAAAGCAGCACAGGAGTAGGGAGATCAGAGCCCCCACCCCTGGGGTGCAGTGGGGACTCCCCACCATTGCCCACATCTGGGGAGCTCATGGAGGAGACCACTGAAGCCCATAAGCACTTCTCTGGAGAAAGAGAGACCAGGGAACCTCATTTAATTAGAAAAAGTTCCCTTTCACCCCCAATAGAGGAGACTGTAAAGCCCTTCTACACTGCTCTGGGACTTGCCCCACCAAAACACCCCAAGTTCTTTCTCCCAGTAACACCAACGTATTTGCAAGGGAGTTGCTGGTTTTTCTCTCACAGACAGATTTTTTTTCTGGCAACACCCCTCCAGAGCAGCACGTTTGCACAAACAAAGTTAAACTGCTCGGTTTCCATTAGTAACACAAGCAGTAAAAATAGAGGACAGGTGTTTCTTAGGAGGTGTGAAAGATTAACAGGATTTTCTTGGATTGTGGATGACGCTGTCACTGTAGGGTGTCTACTTTTTTTTCTCCACAAAGAATATAGGAAAATTTTCAATAACATTCACTGGTGCTTAGTAAAATTCAGGCAGGTTTGTGCCTGCATTCCCTGCAGGCGAAGAGGAATTGCAGCAAATAACCCCTTCCTTTGCCCATGTGGATCCAGGTTCTCCTTTCAGAGACATCCTTGCAAACTCTAAGGAGTAATTAGTGCAGGACCTCTGTGGAGGGAATTGCTCGGGGAATGGAGGACCCCAAGAGGAGCATCCAAGCACTGGTGGAACAAATAAACAGAAAAAGACCCAAACTGCTGTGTGAGGTCAGTTCAGCCCTTCATCTGGGATCCCCAAAAGGGTTTTTAGTCATTCTTAAGAAAAGGTGATGTTCTGTGTGACAAAACATGCCAGTAAGAGCAAGCAAGTCCGGGATCCATTCCCCCACCTCCCACCCTCCAGCCTCCCTGCACTGGAAGCCTGGAAGGCTCTTCCATACGCCCTTCTCTGAGCATCTTCTTACAAGATCTTGCACTAAGGATTTGCCACAGTGGCTAAAAGGTGGAAGGGGCAAGGGGGCAGGGTGACTTCAGCCCTTATGAGGTTACCTTTCTTTCTCTCTTGCTTACCTATGAGGATGTTATGGGAGATGATAGTGTCAGGAGCCTTGCTGAAGTCGAGGTAGACAACATCCACTTCTCTCCCCTCATCTACCCAGCCAGTCATGCCATCATAGAAGGCCTTGGTGAATCCATTTTGACCATTCTTGATAACCTTCTCTTGGAGAAGGGTCCTCTGAGAGACTGGGCAAAGTAGACAGATGTTCAATTTCCTCTGTCTCCAAGGCATCTATGCCAAAAGTCCCTTTTGGGTGCTTGAAATACCCTCTCCTGAGGTAGTCTGTGCCAAGGATGCACAGAGCCACTGAGTCACAATGGGATGTTTTGCCAACTATTCCCAGTTAGACTTACTTCAGCCTCCAGTACAGTTAACCCTGTCACTCCAGAAATACACATGGGTTCTGCCCCTTGATAGCTTGATGGCATTAGGGTACACTGTGCACCATCAGTTTATCAGGGTCCTGTAGTTGTTCAGGAGTGAAGTTCCAAACCATTGGAAGTGAGAAGTTCTCTAGATACCTCCCCATACTCTCCCACATGCCATGCCAACCAGCCTTGGGGAAGATCTCTAGGTGGTATTATTAAAACAATTTTTTGTAAACCTAAACAAGACCTGGAACGCATTCAGGAGACATAGCAATAGGAGCATGCTGACTTTAACATCCCAAGGATGTTCAAAATTCTCAAAAGCTGTTGTAACCAGCCTGAAGGAAAAAGGCAGGTGAAAGAGTGGGAGAAAGTATCCCCCCATCTTTCCTACAGATTAGGTGTGATTATTAATAAATTCCAACAGATGTCGTCCAAGGTACGGGCATGACAGCAATGCCACGTACAAATACCAGCATAACCTCATGACCAGTGATGTTATCATATGATAAGTTGATATCACACAGTACAGCAAAATGAAAATCTTGATCACTCTCCCAGAGGTGATAAAAGCACCGCAGAGAATACATACAACAGGTAAGGGTTTACATAACACAACCATGTGAACAAACAAAACACCATTGTGACCAGTGACTATTTACCTAATATAATAACTTCATATAACAAATTTGTTTAAACACACTCTGGTCAGATCCGTTGTTATCTCAACCATCTGGGCCCCATGTTGGGCGCCAAAAAAGACTGTCGTGGTTTAGCCCTAGCCAAGCACCACTGGGGTGGTAGCCACTTGCTCACTCCTCCCTTCCCCAGTGGGATGGGGAGGAGAATCAGAAGAAAAAGGTAAAACTTGTGGGTTGAGATAAGGACAGTTTACTGAGACAGCAAAGGAAGAGCAAAATAACAACAGCACTTAGAATATACAAAGCGGGTGAGGCACAATGCAATTTGCTCACCCCTGGAGCCCAGATGCCCAGCCAGCCCCTGAGCAGCGACCCCTCGTCCCCAGCCGTCCCCCTTTATATACTGAGCATGAGTTATATGGTATGGAATACCCCTCTGGCTACTTTGGGTCAGCTGTCCTGGCTGTGTCCCCTCCCAGCTTCTTGTGAAAATTAAGTCTATCGCAGCCGACAACCAGGACAACACCCCTAGCATCAAATGCACGAACGGTCTGAATGAAGCCACTGGGCCCCGTAGTTGTGGACAAATCTTAAATATCTTGCTGAGCCAGCTGAAAACATCACTGCATGTGAAAGCCGGCCAGGCATTTCCCGCCCCCCCACCCCCCTTGCTTTGTTTACCTCCTGTTTATGTCAAATGGTGTATTAGGTCTGTAGGGTAATATATGGCATTTGAACTTTTCTTTTGTAGTGAACAATGTCAACAGACTGCTTTTCCTGATGAAAAGATCCTGAGCCCATAAATATTGCCCCGGCGTGCTGTACGTTGCTCCCATTGTATAAATCTCCCCACAGTGCTCACCTCTGCTCCTGTATCATAGCGAGATAAATGCGGTGCTTAAGGCCTGATTTATTTCAGTCAAAGGACAAATAGTTTGATATCAAAGGGAGCTTTGTAACAATTAACATGACAGGCAAGGAGGATTAGCTGTTGTGATTTTCGGTGTGGCATAAGCAGGCAGGTGCTGTTATTTGGGCTGCATCCCTCCCCCGCATCCCTTCCCATTAAAGAGATAGTTATTGTACCGCTGTGAAAAGAGCAGCTGCTGTGCCTGAATTTCCCTATCAGCCACTGTTTCTAGTGTCGGTATGAATTGGGGACACACTGTTGGGCTTTAATTAGCCCTGAGTCCCACCACCATAGGACTGCCCTGTTCTGACATGCACACCAGGACACTTGCATTGAATGTGCATTAATCTCCCTGCACCTGATGGCTGGGAGACAACCTCTTAAAAAAAAAAAAAAAAAAAAAAAAAGAGAGAAAAAGATACCTTTATAGTATTTGCAAAATGCTTGGCTTTATGCTAAGCAGCAAAATTAAATATAACCTTCACTCTTGACTCTAATGGCCAAGCTGTTCTTCGAGTCCCATTACAATTTTTTAGATCTTTGCTGTTGTTGCTGACTCTAAGATTTAAACAGATGAAAACCTACTTTCAAACTGATGAAAACCAGTTTCCAAACCTGAGCCTAAACTTTGACAAGAGGAACATTTGACAGGTATTATTTGGCACATAGGAGTTACTTCTCCTTCCAGGGATTTGTGTGAAGTTGGCTTGTGAGTCAGAGTGGGCACAAAAGGCAAGGTGGGTTGCCAGCAAAAGTAAGCATGACTGATCCCACATAATTACTGTGGTCTCACTGCTATCATCAAAGGTTAATTTAAAACAAAGAAAATCCCAGAACCTGTGGACTAGCCAGAGCATCAAATCAATAGGCACATTTGTTGGCAAGATGGGAGAATTTCTCAGCATCTTCCCTGATCACACCCCTCTTTCCCCTTTTGCACCATCCGACAAGAAGAGCAGACCCCATTTCCCCACCTGGCCCGTAGTCAGCTGCCTTTTGTTGTGATCCTGGTACTTCTACAACGTGCAAATTTGGGCCAAGTCAGGATAGGGACAGGGCATTTCTGTAATACAGCAGAGTGCTTGTGCAAAGCCTTCTTGGTGGCCTGCTTCTTACCATGGCCAAAAATCAGATCCCCCATAAGGCTGTAAGGGCTGAAACCAATTGCTCCAGTAAAGCTATACTGGAATGAGTCAGCAAAGCAATTACGTTGGCTGCCTATGTCCAGATGAAGATTTTACAGGTTTTTTGTGTAGCCTAACACTCTTCAATCTCTTAAATACATTGTGCCTACTCACAACACCCAACCAATGCTATTTTTTCAGCCATTACCTCAGACTGCCCTGAAAGCATAAAACACCTGAAGAAAAACAAAATCCTCGGTGAGCCCTGAAGAGTTAATCTCTCCACAACTTGCCTGCCAGCTGGTAAGAAGATCTTTGCAGCAATGTTTTCACCTGCTGTTTGTGCAGCCTGTAGCAAAGATGTGAACTGGAGTATTTTGGTGGGGAAGTTTTGCCAGCCCAGACTCTCCCATAGGGAATTCTCTCTAGCCAAGAGAGGGTTTGCACGTGCACGCGGGGAGACCACAGGAAAAAGGTTTGCCAGAAACATTGCAGGATTTCTCTATTTGAGAAGTGCAGAGACGCTGCAAGTGGCCTTGAACTTTGCCCAAAATCCCAGTGTTTGCTGCTGTGTCTTTTGCTTGCTTTTTCCTTCATTCCACATGGATGCTAATGAGGAAATTCAAATTTATTATCCCCAGAGCTAGGCGCATTCAGATCTGAAGTGGTGCTGGTATGGATTCATTCACACCTGGTACATGGGAGATGAATTTGGCCCACAGTTGGTAAAATGTCAGTTACTGATATTCTGTTAGTCTTCAGCACAGATGTCATTTTACTGCTTCTTTTGAGGAGATCAGTTCTAAATCTGGGTTTTTCTTTCTACCCAGACCATATCTGCAAAAATAATAAGAGCAGAGCCAGTGTCTTCCTAGTGACTGGTGAACTCTATAACACAGCCTCTACAGCCCCATAACAGTAGCTGGCACCAGATCACAGCACTTGATTTAAACTCCACTCCTTGTTCAATAGACCAAAAATAAAAATAATGCTGAGAGATGAATCAAACCTGGGTTGTTTTTTTTTTTTTTCTTTCCCTGAACATAAAAAGCAAAATGCGTTTTTTAGTCTAGCTGACTTGTCTTCCAAAGAGATGAAAACAGTAAGAAACTAGCACCAGGTCCCCCAGGAAGAGATGAGAACAGTGACTCGCTTTGTAACATTTGTCATGTGCACTGAAACATCCACTGAGGGGTCTTGCTGAGCAGGAGATAATTTCCCCACCCTGCAAATATTTTTTTTTTTTTTTAACATTAAAAAATAGTCTAGACCTAAAGAGGGTAAAAACATCAAAAGCAAAACACATTTGAGAAATGGAAATCTGAAAAAGTCAGTAAGAGTCTCAGAAATATTTCCCTTTGATTCAAAGCATCCCTAGTTTTGAAATAACTTTACTCTCACTAGAGTAATTAATTTTCTAGGCAGAAAGAGCAGCCAGCATTTTTTGTTTTGAATATGCTGCAGCTAATTCACTGTTTCAAAACCCTTTTCTGTAAAGAGAAAAAAAGGAGGGGAGAATATAAAAGTTGAAAAATGCATCAAAACTGACCATTTCCCACAAAGCCAGTTTTCATTTCTGCAAATCAGCATTTTTGAACAAAACAAGGCACTACACAACTTTCCTTAGCAGCTCTATTCAAGCAGGATCGGAGGCCAGCAGGGACACCGCTTTAATGTAATGATGTAGTTGCAGAGAACAAAATGATTCTCTTTCCCTCAGCCTGTGTATGTATAACAGAGAAATCATGAAAGGGGGGAATTACTATGGTAATGACCCCATAGCTGCTGCATGTTTATGCAGATTGATGACCAGTGAGCCAAATCCCGGGGTCCTTACGTCAGTGAAGCTCTGCCCGCCCATCAGCCTCTTAAAAATTGCAATCCAAAGAATCAGCCCAAGACACTGGGAGAGAGGTACTTTTTAAGTGGATTTGAAAATATTTCAGTGCCAAATAGGAATAAAGCCCATTCTCCTTAAACATGGGGATGCTATTTTTAACAAGTTAGAATTGCTTTTCCTAACGGTGGGGTGAGTAAGGGGATATTACCCCGAGTCCCCTGGAAAGGGCCATAGCTTAGCCTGGGATCAAACAATACCCATTCAAGCATTACAGTGCATCAGGATTTGCAGGGTTAAAGCGACAGGGAAGAAAATGGGATCCTTCTTGCATGTTCCCAGTAGTGTCTAGCCAAGCTGACAGGAAAGATAAAGTTCACTCTTCCCTCCACTTAACTGGTGCTGGGAGAGAGATTCACACCCAGAAGAAAAGGAGACAGGGCATCAGTCGTGACTTCTTGGTGCAAATGAAAGGAAATTTTGACAGGCATAAAAATGTTATTTTCTCATGAAAAGCTGCTGCTTCACTATGTGAATGGGGATGCTTCTCCAGAAAGAAAAAGAAAGGGGAAAAGAAAAGAGCAGTCTCGCTCTGGTGCCAGTTTATAATAATTCACAGTATTGCCCATTTCTCACTGCATAATGGTCTCCAGCAAAGGAAATTATGAACTCTTATTTCTGGATCCACATTTTAAATATCAAAATAATTGGGCCGAGGAAAGGTCATGTCTTCCCACTGCTGTTAGCAGTGGGAGCCTCTGCTTCCCCGGCAGCCCTGGGCTCTTGTGAAAGCTTTTAGCACCTCATAAGGACTCACATTGCTGGGAAGACCAGAGTCATCCCGGGAAGGGGGCTGGGAGTCTGCTGGCATCTGCTGGAAACTTTGGAAATCGTGGGCTGTCGTGTGCTGCTGGACTTTTGGTCTGGGAGCTGTGAACTGCATTAATCTACTTTTTAGCCATGCCCCCACCTGTGGTTGCCTGCTCTCGCCGTCAGCCTCCCTGCTCCAGCTCTGCCTGCTCCAGCTACCCCAAACTACACATTTGGTGCAAGACCACCCCTGCAGCCAGCTGAGGAGTCATGGCTGAGTGATGGGAGTAATGCACGCAGCCATTTCTTGGGATGCTGCACTCCAGTCGGTTAAAATCACGGTGTTACTTGGTCCCCAGGTGAGTGGCAACCACCGGGGCAGGGGGATCTCAGCTGAATCTGTTCCTGAATTGCCACAAAATTTAGCATTATGTTCTGCCATTGATGGGAGGGTGGATGCTTAGGGCACCTACCTCCTTCATGCACCCAGTCATGAGCCACCGGTCATGTACGTGGTGCTGGACTATGGGGTAACCAGCAAGGCTCAGTCATTTGCATCAAAATCTAGTCCCAGGCTTTAACTCAGCCATTCTTTAATCTTAGTTCAGGCAAACATCTAATCTTCAGCTTTGCCCTTTTCTGGAGACCCTACAAGCCACAACCATATCCGTGGCCTGAAGAGCAATATGCATGCAGCTGCCCCGATGCCAGCCTGGGTGGCTCCGCAGCCCTTACCACTAACTCTAAGCATGGGGGCTGTGGGGGCTCCTGTCAGCCCTCACTCTGCTTAATGCCCCTCTGCACGTCCCAACACTGGCCCAGTTTGACTCTGCAGAACCCCACATACCCCAACATGGTCTCTATCCCATCAACTCTTCCGTTCCAGCTCTATCCTAAGATAAACCCGTGGGCTTCGATCCTAAATCTTGCCAGTGAGGCCCAAAATATGACCCAAGCCCAGAATGTGTGAAGTCCTACTCTAACATTCAGCCAGGGATCACTAAACACTCACTCTCAACCTTAAATAATTTAGATGCTTTCCCATATTCCTCCCTGACTTCAAACAAACCCATTTTTTGTGGTTTTCTTCAAGTCCTGCACTTTTTCTCCAAGCCCTACAAGCATAGGTCCTAACTCGGGGCTCAGCAGAGCATCTATAAATCAGCTACAGAATGAATTGAAACCACAATGCCTGAACTTCTTTGTGCATTTGCAGGACATGTGTGTGCATGTTTGTTTAGTATGCACACACACAGAGCACGCACAGGCACTCTTATCTTTCTCTGAAAGTCTATGCTCTGGATAGTAGATAGCAAATCTGCATTGCCCGGGAGGGTTGGGGTGAGATTAACTGTAGGACCTGTGATTTGTTGCTACCTGAATGGTGTGCATGTTGTCAGTTTGGTGTGTCTTTATTTCTAAGTGAGTCATATTATACAAATCAATTGCTAATTCAATTAATCATGAAAAACATGCAAAAGGACATCTCCAGGAGCTGATTTAGAGCATGTTATGTATGGGTGATTGAGCAAAGAAAGTTAATCTGGGTCAGAAGACTTTGATTTTTAATTCTTAATGTCACAGATTTCCATTCTTTTGAACTAAAATCTGACTGACAATTTATTTTTCTGAGGGTGCAGCTTTATAGCTCCATTGACATTGGCATGTATGGTCATGCATACAGAGTTTGTTCTCTTATGCCTGACAAATAAGAGCTTTTATGGATGCACAGATCAATACAAGCTTAAGATCTATAAAGGGCTGCCTGGTGGTATTCATATGCAGGACACATTTCAGTGAATTTATCTACAAATTTGTTTACAGGAGACAAAATTATTATTTTATTGCATTCCTCTGTTTCTCCATTCTGTGAGGAACAACAGATTTTGATCTTCTGTGTTCCACTGCAGTTTCTGGACTAAATCTTACAAAAAAACCCATTCAGGTGAAGAATATATGAGTTTGTGGTGCAAAACAATACCTACATCATGGTTTGTATGGAAGGCACCCCAGGAACTCAATGGAAAACAATTGTCTGCGCCTCTTGCAAAGGAGCTGTAATAGGGGTATAAAGTGACTCCAGTCCACTGTGTGGGCAAACTCATAGGGTAGGTTCCTCCTGGAGACCCAGATTCGACCTTTTCAGGATGTAGGAAACTCAGCTGTGAAGAATCAGGTGCCAAAGATTTCAGTCTTAGATGACAATATATGTGTAAGTGCAAAAGAGTATGCCGAGTTCCCTCCTGACAGCTTGAAACTCTGACATTTCTGTTTTGTGGATAGCCCTAGGAAAGAAATGGTGCTATAAATAGCATGTGTGTGAATGCACAGAGTTAGGAGAAAAAGTGCAAGAAGCTTCTACTTGTCACTGAAACTATGGGCAATTCTAGCCCCTGCTTGCCCTTGAACATGTGGACCACTGCCTGGCCCATGGGAGAGCCGGGGGGACAGTGGAACCAGGATTGTGCTCCTCCTGCGTCAGCCACCAATTCCTGATTCCCTGCTGTAGTCTCAGGCAAGTCACTTTGGCTAGTCATCAGGTGTTGCACCCCCAGTCATCACTTGCATGCATGGAATGCATCCACGCCTTGATGTGTTGCTTCGTCTTAAATTGCTCAGATTTGTTGGGAGGGAGGTGGTACACAGCTCGCACTGTGCAATACCATAGCTCAGGTCAGGAAAGTGATGTGGTGCTGGGATGTAGCTGGATTTATTAATTCTGCTTCCCCAGAAGGCTTCTTCACTTGGGCAGCCTGGGTCAGGCTCATTTCCAGACTGGAGCTGATTGCCATCCCAACAACTCTGAGCTAACTCACAACTGAGTGCTTGTAAAGAGCTAAAGGGATCTGCAGAGAGTACTGTAACACGGGGTATGGGAGGCAGCTGCGACTCCCTCCCATATATGACCATGCACTATTTAGCTTTTCCCAGATAAAGCACAGAATCATGGAATTTGAGAAAAAAAATCAAGTTGGAAAGGACCTCAGGAAGTCCCTAGTCCAACCTCCTGCTCAAAGCAGGGCCAGCTGTGAGATAAAAAACCTTTCACCTTTGTCTACATAACTAGACAGAGCGTGCTCCAAACCTAGGACAGGGCTCCAAACCTGGGTAGACTGGATTTTTTAGGAATTACATGACAAGTTGCACCGAGATGTGACTATCCTGGGAAGAAAGTTATTAATTCCAGATGAGGAGAAATCCCTAAAGGACACAGGCTGTCTTTGTGACTTTGAAGGTCAGCAGTAGAGGAGCTGCACACGGGGAGGTTTCCAGTTTCAGAATGAGATTTGCTTCCAACATAATTGAATATACACTTAATGCAGAGAGTGGGAAATAAATGTGTTAGGGAGGTGAGTACAGCATTATCAACACTTCACAGAGCAGAACTACTCAGGGAACATGAGCAGGTAATGCAGGTAATGGTGATGGATTCCCTTGTCACTCATCCAGGTAGAAATGGCTGGGATGCTACTCTGCTGAAAGGCATGGAAGCACTTAGACAGATAATCAGAACACAAAGACGACCCCACAAGAAGAGTATGAGCTGCTAACAAGCCTTGCCACTCTTTGCAGCCATGCACTCCCACTGCTGCTTCCTCAAAAGAAATGTTCTAGGCGAATCCTTACCCTGTACTTGACATCTTGCAACCCAAGTAAGGAGAGGAGATCTGGATCAAAATCCCTTTTCAGCTGGTTAAACAGAATTGCTGTTTACACCTTGGATCAGGCCCTGCTTCCTCTGTAGCACATCTTCCAAAGGCAGCAAGTACCCTGTGCTCTGATGCTCTGGACCCATGACTCATTGGTCAAACAGACATCATTAATCTTTGAAGACAGAGCTGGAAGAGACTTTCAGAAGCCACTTCCTGTTCAGAGTCCATCTTCCTGTTCCAATTTCACTGGTAAAACATTATTTAAAGTAAAATCAAGCTTCTCTAGTCCATCAGAATTGATTCATAATACAATTAACCTAGCTGCCCTGGTGGGCCTATAAGCCAAGATGGTGCAGAGAAGCCAAGCTTTGAGGAAGGCAAGCCTAAAGCTGTACTAGAATTTTAATCTTTTTGCCTTTATATTGCTGTAATGTGTGCTAAATGGGTCACTGTGACCAGGATTTTTCCCAGCTCAGTGCAAAAGTTTTAATGGCTGCTTGTCTGAAGTACGTTATGCAAAGAAGGTTTGAAGAAGGGTGCATGTTCCCTATCAATTGCCCTCTGCACACATGAGCACAGTGCCTTCCTCCTCCCAGAAGCAGTTCATTTCAGGGGATTTATTCCCCAGGTATCTTTCCTGTTCATTGGCTGGCTAGTCAACATGACAAAGATGGTATTGCTTATTACCTTCTAGATGCCTAACAAGATGAAACAACTTCATAACCTGAAGAATTGTCTATAATAACTCATCAGTGGAATTCATGATCTCACCCAATGGCCAGTTAAGTCAACAGCAAATTTGGCCTTTGGCTGTAATTCACAGCTGCCTGCCCCGCTGGCAAGTCTGATGATTCTCTGCAGCATCCTTCCCCAATGTCAATAAAAGATATGGTGCACTTATACACTGTCCTCTTACAAAGCTTCAGTTCTTTCATTTAGAAAGCCCCTGTGATCAGATCAGGGCCTCCCAAATCCCACCTTGTCTTGCTTTAATGAATGGGATTAGGAAAGGGGACCTTTTTTGCAAATTAACTTCTAGCTTTATATATCTGCACCTTGCAGTACTGCCGTGGGGTTACAAAGTCCTCAGCTCTGGACTTCTCCTGCTCTTCTCCCATCCTTCCCCAGCTGCTCTGCCACATGCATGGCTCTCCACTTTCAGGGCACATCTCCCATTGACCTGAAGGCTCTGGGTCTGGCCTGCCAAGGGAGGCTATTGAAGGAGTGATTGTTATTTGGGTTTCATTGTGTTTTAGTAGCTTGTATGGTAGTATGCACTGTGGATTTAATTAAGGATCCTGCAGGATGGCTGAATGCTGAAATCAGAATCTGAAATAGGTTTGGTCTTGGAGGCAGTTTCCCCTTGGGCTACAGTGTGACCATGCTTTGCTCTTGTGGTGCTGCTGACCAAAAATCAAGCCTGTTTCTTCTTCCCAGCCTCTTTCTCACATCTCAGCACTCCCCACAGTGGCAAATGTCTCCTTCAGCTTCCTGGGGAGGGGGATAATTCTCCCACAATAGGCATTGATCTCTCATTAGACTCCACCCTGTTAGTTAAAAGCTGTTTTTACTCAGAGAATCCAGAACTCATTTCCAATCTTAAAAGGTTACACTGTTGGATACTCACTGAGGGTATAATTTTTAACCACTCTGTTTACTGAATCTACAAAAGCAGTTATTGGAAGTGTTTGTGTACAGTAATTTCTCCCTAGGCTCCCGAGAGCAGGAGCAGATGACCCAGCATTGCTAACTCTGGTCAAGCTTTTTCCTATCCAAAAGAGACAATATTATCCCATTTCACAGAAAGTCTGTTCATGCCATGGTGGCCTGAGGTGACTTGGTTAGGGTTGCATAAGGCAGACCAGGCCAGTGTCCCAACCAGGGGCTGTCCCACGATTCCCTGGACCTCCTCTCTGTGTCAGGCAGATGCAATGCCACTGGATGAGCCCTTGTGCTAGACCCACTGGATATGCTGCTGCTCTCAGGGAGAAAAAGCAGTAATTCCTATGGATATAGTGAAAAACTTCCACATCATCAGCACACCCAAATGCAAAGAGTAATCAATGAGGTACAGATCAGCTGTCCTGTTGCGTGTGTACGTATACTTCATCCTTGCCTTGCCATTAACTGGCATATAACTGAATTCAACCAAAACTTTAGTTCCAGTCAACATGTGTTTCTTACAGCTGTACCATAGTTTAACCATAGATTATTAAGTTTTTGGAAGGACTTACCAGTGACATTGCTGGGGACTGCACAGGTGCAAGAAGTCGAGCTCCTGCCTGGGAGCGGGATAGCTTAACCTGGCACAGTCTGTCCTGGCTTGTCACCCTCCTGCCTCCTGCCCTGTGCCAGCTTCAGTCTGTGCCACCACATCTGGACCCAGGGCCTGGAGGTGCTGTGGCTTCAAATTAACTCAGCAAAAGGCAGAAAAGCCTTCTTTCTTAGACTTGGTCAGGGCTCTGTGTGTGTGCATCTGGGTGTGCAAGAGTGAGTGCTGGGGACGTCTACTGCGACATCACCAAAGATTCACTTGTTAAACTGGGCCCTGAACCTGGGGCAGGGTATCCCTGTATGGCTGGAAATTTTATGCATAGGCCCTATGTCAGTATGCAAGTTTGACTCTTCAGTCTCAGTTAAGAAGCTAGTCTTTTATTTTTTTCTCTTAATGAAGTGACTAACAACTTTTTGATGAACACACTTTTCTTAATACTTTTTACCCCACTCTGCTATTTCATTGTGTTTTTAACAAAGCCAGATGCTTCACTTCAAGAATTGGTCTGCTGAAAGTGAAATACCTCTTATCCTGAAGCATCTCTGGATGGTGTCCATTATTGATTTGGAGCTGATGATGGTTGCAGTAGCTGTCTCTGACTCTCTGGACCATTTAGAGCATTTCTCCTTCAAGTTAATAATAAGCAGCAAAAGGCAAGAAAGAACTCAAGGACTGGCTCTATAATATGACTGCGCATGTCAGACATATTTAATAGAATGCGTATCAAGGCAGCTCCATTCCCTCCCATCTTCCTGGGGTACTGTGGGGTATTATTTGATATATATTTTACCACTTAGAAAGGCTCAGGACACATTCATTGGACACAGTGTGTGAATTTTCAAAACGGGCAATTTTGACTGATGTGACACTGGCTCACAAGGAAAGGAACACCCTTTCCTTGCAGAAGAGATCACCTGCAAACAGAGTTCCCAAAATATAGATGGAACTGGGATCTCCAGGATCTGCCCTTTGCTTTTATATCCTCAAGCACCAGGGACAACCTCAGGCCAGTTGGTCAAGTACCTCCAGGCTAAAAATATCCCTTCTTAACTGGAGCTCTCACTGCAGATGCTGTGAGAAAGTGACAGCTGAATTTGTCGATTCCCCACAGGAAATCTCCTTGGCAAAGTTTTGCTAATGGCCAAGGATGCCACACAATGTTCATCTCCTGGGATGACAGAGAGGGACAGCATGTGGGCAGAGAGAGATGCCCACAGCTGGGTTGCAAATGCTTCCAGTTTGACCTCTCACTCCAGCAGCTGAAGCATGGAGGGGGAAAATTAAGAGGAAATGCTCCTTGGCCTATTGGGCAGAATTAGTAAATGCCCATGAGATCATCTGCAATTCTGCCATCCCTACAAATGATTTTGTTGCCGACTGGCCAAGGAGAGCTTTGAACCAGAGACAATGCTCCTGTGCAGGCAGCCAAGAGCTTCAAAGAGAACCAAAAGTAGGACCTGAACAGTAGGCAGTTTCCTTCTCCCAGGGTTCATGAAGCTTCAGTGCCATTCCACTGACATCCACCAACAGAAATCCCTGTAATTGCTTCTTCCCTCTCCTGCCCTGGTGAGGAGCAGAAAACTGTGAGATCTTCCATGCATTTGTTTTTTAGAAGGTAACATTGTGCTGGAGCTAGGAGGACCTTGGCAGCGTAGGTGCAATCAGCATCAAGCAGCGAGCAGTGGCACTACTGGTTTCTGAATCACAATCCCCATTTACTCTTGCAAGCACAGAAATATATTGCAAATCCTTGAGTCAATGCTATTTTTTTCTTAAAAAATTGACACAACTGGGGGGGGGGGATATTAATTTTTTAAAAATTATCTCTAGAAATGAATATTTTTATTTCAGGTCTGAGTTTCAAAACAAGACATTATATTTTAGCTAAGCTTAAAAAGCCTTTTTAGCTTGAGACTTGGGTTCAGAGCTTAGGTAGAAATGGACCCAGATCTCCAGGTCTCCCATTCCAGTGTCTCTAGCTGCAATTTTTCCATCTGTTCAAGCTGATCTAAATCTACATTGGTATAGAAAGGAGTGGGTCCGTGTTTCCACCTCCCAAGACTTGTCTTGCTTTATGCAAGTACTAGCATGAAATGGAGCAGACAAGTGGACCACGGAGCTGCTTTGGCAGAAAATAAAGCATCTTCAACTAATCAGACTAAAACATGTTTTTCAAAACTAATTAATCTGAATGCAGCACTTTCAAAGTGGACAAAGGATGGACAGCCTGAGTGCTAAAGGCAGGAGTGTGTGACCACCCTTTGGGGACTTGGACACCTGAAGTTAGTCATAATCATCTGAAGACCCTGCACTTAGAGGAGTGGTTACAGCGTGTGCAAACCTCTCCGTACAAGTTTTTGGTTGGGAACTTGACAACAAGGAAAAAACAGCCTGGACTGGAATATGAAGTAGCTGCTGAAGTCCCTGTGGTCCTGGAGGTACCCAAGGGGTCATTAATGAACCTGCATTCCTTCTTCGGCATAGCTAGAGGAAAGCCAGTGGGAGTATTTGTACCCCTGCTCCAGTCACCGCTCCTGACTGCAGTGCAGTGCAGACACATCCTGAGTCACGTGCCTTGCTTTGTCTCTTATTTATCTGCTTAGATCTCATCAGTGTGCATTTGGACTCAGTAGCAGGAAAGCTTTGTCCTTGTTTCTGTTTGGTTTTTTTAATCTCATGGCCCTTCTCTGACAAGTCCTAATGAAGATTTGAATAAAACCAAAGAATCTTACAGTAAACAATAAATCTGTCTAATGAAGTCTGAGGTTGTCTGTAAGTGCCTGGCTTGTGCTTCAGGCAGGGTATGTGCCGAGACAGCCACAGGGCTGTGCAGCACAGGCAAGGCCAAGTCCGCAGCAGGGGTGTTCTCACATGGCATCATGGACTTGCGGAGGGGCTTGTGCTAGTTTCTGTTTGTTGGACATTTGGATCAAAGCTGATAGCAGATTTCCCCAAAGGAACCAGTGTGCTCTCTATTAAAAGGAAAAAACTGATATTAAATGTCACAGTAAATGATGCTGCATCTTTCTAATTAATTTAGCCTCTTTTTCCAACTCTTTCTCCTGCTTCCTCTTCCCTGACACCTTCTCCTGCTGTTTACTGAGACTACCTGCATGCAAGAGAAGAACAAACCTGCCAAAGCCTCAAGAGTTCCCTCGGGATTTCCCACTTTGTCAAAAGCTGCCAAGGTGCAGACGGGAGACGCATGCTGGCAATGACGTCATGGCTGCTATGCTCATCCCCACTGATGGCTTTGAAACCAGTATTTCCACATGAAAAAAAGACAAATGCAAACCACATGACTGGGGAAGCAGAGGATGTCAGAGGGGGAAACAGAGCCGCCTCCTAAAGCAGTCTGCAGGGCTCTGCTTCTCTGGTCTCCTGCCTCTCCCCCAGACACACTGCACCCAGGGTCCGGATGTGGCCAGGGTCTGGATGCCGCCTGCCCCATCCCTCCAACCCATGTGTTTGCAGAGGGCACTTCCTCCAGCTGTCACCCCATCCTCACCAAAGGCTATTCCCAGCAGAAGGGGGAAATGTGAAGGGTTTTTCTGGCTCTGAACACATGCTCCAACAGAGTGGCTTTCTCTGCTCTGAGCAGGTATATGTTCCCACCACCACCCACAGACCTCCAGGTCACAGCTCCAAGGGAGTCTGGTTGACCTGAGTGAACAGCTTGAAGATGCCCCTCCTGAAGGCCCCTGCACAGGGAGCCCAGTTCAAACAAACTTAGAGAAAAACATCACTGCAGAGGAAAAGGGCATCATGCTGTTTTCTTGTTTTCAAGATACCAGTAAAACTAGAAGGAGGAGGGGACAGGAATCTGGATGGCCTCTCTGGGTCTGTGTGTCACTGAAGTCACTGCACAGCCTTCATTACCAGCAATGAGCTTCCTGTACAAAGCATCCTGGATTAAAATGTCTGGTTAAGAATGGCTGAGACTTTCAGGGTCTGTTTATCCAGCATCCTGCTCTTGGGTTTAGCCAGGTTTTAGCATCTTTCTCATCCCCTTGGTTGGTCAACGGAGCCTTTGCTGGAAAAGTTGCAGGGGCTGGGAGATCTATCAAACATTTCTTCTTGGTAGTACAGTAAAAGGGTTAAATCGGTACTTCAGCGATGGGCTCAAAGCTCACAGCTAAGAGCCCTAACTGGGACGTGAAGAGAATTTTTGGTCACTGAATTATTCTTATTGCTGCTGGATGGCTGAAGAGCCACAATCATAAAACCCAGCAGCGAGCGCTGCAGACAGATTTAAGATAAATCAGTTCCTGACCACAGCATTGTTTGGAGAAAAGGGGCCATGCTTTCTTTTTCTTTTCTAAAGAAATAGACCAGGCGGAGGTGATGGATGTTCCCTCTCCTGATACAGCTGATTTGGTGTCCCCCAAACCACAGGTCATTGTGGTTTCATTTAGATTTGCAATCTCTTTTCTCCAGGGCTATATCCCAGGAGCTGTTACTTCAGTACAAACATTTTGCACGAAATGTCTGGGCAGAACAGAGACTCCAGACTGTCATTGGCATCCATGGCCGTAATAACCTTGCATGAGTAACGCAGTAAAGGCAACAGCTAAGCTATCTTATCCTTGAACAGCTGCAGGGTTCCAATAACCCTCATCATACCACATTCCCCTCCAGAGAGCAGACAAAAAAAAAAAAGAGAAGTCATTTATATTATGTCCAGACTGGCACAGGAACAGAGATACTGTATGGTACACTATTAATTGTGGGATTCTTTTTTTCGCCATATAATATTGATTTTCCTCCAGATAACCAGGTATCATTAGTTTGATTAATGCTACCACAGCTTGGAATAACTGGCTGGAAAGTTCAAAATGGGGCATTTGTCAGGAGAAAAAGATAAAGCACAGCTCAGACTTCTTTATTCATACCTGGGAATATGCTGGCCAGAGGGTTTCAGTGGTGTTGAGCTAGACAACTAAGAAAAGGGATGGGAGAGGAGAGCTGGAACTGCACTACACAGCCTGCCTGATAATGTCAGGCCAGTTCAGCTACGCTCAGGGCTGAGGTTATTTCAGTACCAAAATCCTGGGTTTTCTTCTTAACAAAGGTTGTCACATTTGCACGGAGAGCTGAGTCACACAGCTGCCTCAGCCAGAGCTGTGCTCCTGTGCCGCTAGATGCGGAGGCGGTGGGGTTGTGGACGCTCATCCTCTTTGATCACTTCAGAAGGAAAAGCAGCAGTCGTAGAAGTTCCTAGTGGCTGGTTTATGAGGGGGCCGGTGCTCAGGGAACGAGCTTGTTGCTTAAGGACTCAGCATGTGCTTTGCCATGCAGAGGGAACCAGCCTTACCCTGCTTGGGGACACCAGCTTTCCCAGAAGCAGCAGCAAACTGTAAGCTGCATCAAGAGCCCCAGTAAGACCCTGCTGACTCCATAACAAAGAGGGCATCTCGGAAAGAAGTGAGATGAGATCAGTCCTGCAAAGAGAGCCAGGGACAGTACACACTACCCGGTCCCCTGGGTAAGGAGTCTCTGCCACCTCTTCAATTTTGTTAATGCTACAGTCTAGGAGAGGTATTTGCTGCCTCCTGGGATATGTGGGCTGAAACCAGTGCACTAATTGATACAGTCTGGGAGCTCGACATCAGAAATGCTAATGTGTCTAGACTCCTGTGGTCCTCTGGCTCAAAATAATGGCAGAAGGAGCAGAATAGTCACTTGATCATCACATAGCTCAGGAAATGGAGGGACAGACAAGAGGACTCTATTTTCTTTCTTTTGGCACATTGGAAAGGTTAAGGAGCTCTGTGTGGTTTTTAGTCCAGGGAACTGTACAGAAGACAGGCCAGAGGAGCTGATATCGGGGGCTATTTAGGCTCTAGAGAAGCGATGGTCACTACACATGACTGTAGAGCATCTGTGCAGACCCCTTAGCCTCCCTACTCATGTGGACTATCCCCAAAATAGGAAATCCAACAGATCTGCTCTCAGGGTAAGATGTGAGGGGTGGTACAGCCAGACTCTGCATGAGGGCAAAGCCTCAGCTCTAGCAATGCCATCCGTTTAAAGGTAGCAGAATATATAGTTTTTTCTTGGGAAAAATTAGGCCAATCTGGGTAGGTAGGTCCACCAGGAGATGAGACACTGATCTGGTTTGGCTTAAGAGCACAAAAGCGCTGCCGATGTGCGTGTGTGTACTCCAAAATGTATGTGAACTCTGAATTCACCACCTGTTTTGTTTTTTTTTTCCCTTGCCATTTAGACAGCCACTGTTTGCAAGCCCTTTAGGTACCTAATCATTCAAATATCCTTAAAACCCAAGAACTATTGCTGAAACAAAGTCATTTCACAAATCAAAATGTACCCAACATTTGCTTTGTATTATTCCCACTCTCCTCACACATTCCTCTTTACAGGTTCAATTTTACCAGCTCTGACATTGGGAACCTTTTCTCAGCCACAAGTGTCAGCGATCAACTTCTAGTCTGTCTTAAAAACACAGTAAGATCTAGTCTGTCTTCCTTGCCAAGCATCATAAAGTGCATTGATGCTTTCTGTTATTCCGTCTACTAGGCAACCGCACATCGTCTGCATATATTGCTACGGAGAGGGAGGGGTGACGTGACGAACACTTTCTGCAGGCTGGATGGGAAGTGCAGCTGAGGATTTTGTGCAAGCACCAGAAGTGCAGAACCGTCTGTCTCTCTTTCAGAGACACAAACGAAGATCAAAATATTTTTTTTTGGTTGTTTTCCTTGAGAAGAAAAGTAAATCTTTTTAACTCTCTGCCAACCCTCCAAACTGGGAAACTTTGAGAGACTCCAAAATGAAGTAAAGGCAAGTTTAGAGATATTTAACAGCTACTGTTAGCAATTGTAAGCTGCCAAAGATTGATATTCCTTTTACCAGACAGGTTGGGTATAATGAAAACACAGGGTAATAAGATAGGAAACTGTTATCTAGTCAGTACAAACTGTTAGCTAAATCAATAAATTACAGACTTGGGAACTTCTGTAGGCTGAATTATTGCTGAATTACTTCTCTGGAGAACCACCTCCAATTTTAAAGTTCATTTACTTTTAAAAGATATTGGGAAGGAGTCTGCAAGGAGAATGGAACTACTTCATATATAATAGAAGGAAGTTAAAAGACAGAAAAGAAAAATTTGGGGTAGTGGAAGTGCTGAGCAGCATCTACCTTTCCTATACTGCAATTCCCAGTCTGAGTGCAAAAGTCATGACTTACTTACAGAAGTGATTTGTGATTTTGGGGTGCTCATTGGAACTACCTTACAGAATCTCATGTTCAGAAAGCACTGAATAAAACTTCTGAAAAATTTGCCTCCCATAACAAGTGTCACAATGAACATCCAGTGTCACCACTAGTCATGTCTGTGACCTTGGCCTTGCTGTTGCCAGTAAGTACAAGATCATTTCAAATTCCCCACCTGCTTTCCAGCTGGAGGATTACACAGTGAAAAGAGCTGTAGTGAATGAACTAGTTCTTTGCTGCCAACTTGATTTTAATTATACAACATGTCCTAACCTTTAGAAAATGTATTTAGATTTAAAAATAATAGTGTGGGGGAGCATGGCAGGGGAAAATGTATGCTTGAGCTTACTAAGGGACCAAAGACATTTTCTCCCAGTGATGAACAGATGTGAAAATGGCAATAATACACACGGGCTCTTGGAACAAAGGGATCATCCAGATGAAGAATATTCTGTTGCTGGAGTAGCTTATTCCTGTAATCCTTAATGTGAAGCTTTGATTACAGATTAATGATACCAATGAGGCTTTCACACTTGTGGTACTGATGTAAGATGAAGTGACCTGCTCAAAGTCATGGCAAATCTCTGGCAAGACTGCAGCTGACCCCACGTTTCCTGACTCTCCATGATTTCACAAATTTCTAGGTAACAGGTTTCGGCTTTGGCTTGGCCAAAGGGCTGCGAAAGGAAGGTGAGAGTGGAATGACCCCCAGGAGAAGGAAGGAATTGTTTACACCCAGCTGGAGCAGGGTGAAGGGATGCAAATGGGAAATGTGCAACCTCTTGCTCTCTAGGTGTCCCAATCAAATCTCTTCCTTGTGTGGAGTGGAGGTTTCCAGATCACAGTTTACACTCAGATGTTTTTTGCACAACTGAAAATAGCCTCACTGTGTGTGCTTGAAACAAAACTGAGTTTGGAGAACAAGCCCAACAAACATGAATGCTGTTTGAAGCTGGATGCTGACTGAAAGAAAGCTGAATCAATAAGAACAAATGTGAGCCAGAAGAGCTTAATCACACTATAAAATTCACTTTCCATCACCCTCTAATAGCTGAAATTATCCTTCAGCCTCTCCCAGAAATCTGTGGCAATAAGCACATCACAACGGCAGCCAAAGGTTCAGCTAACCCAGGATTTTTTTCTCAAAAATTGGCTGAGGGTGGGTGTCAGAGAAGCAGTAAGAGGCAGGTATGAAGTGACAATCTCCCAACCTCCGGAGATCTAAAGCCTTACGAGGTACAGTCCCCAGCCTGCCTGTGACCAGCCACCAGCCTTTCAGAGATGCCGAATCCCTTCTTTTGGTGACTCTCCCAGAAGCAGAGAGAAAGTTCCCACAGAGCCCAAGGCCAGTATCCTCATCCTCATTACTGCTAGTTCCTGGTCAAGGGAGTCCCATTAGTTGGCTGAAAGTGGTATTGAATCATAGAATAATTTAGGTTGGAAAAGACCTTTAAGATCACCAAATCCAACCATAAACCTAACACTGCCAAGTCCACCACTAACACATGTCCCTGAGCACCACATCTACATGTCTTTTAAATACCTCCAGGGATGGTGACTCAACCACTTCCCTGGGCAGCCTGTTCCATAGTCCTCATAACCACTGTAAGGGGTCTTATCGTTGCTGAAAGCTCTCCAGGGGCAATGTTCATCTGCTGTCTTCCATCACTGAAATGGAAACTCTCCTGGGTAGGGGCAATTTTTGCAGGGTGTTTATAAAGGGCATAGCACATGATAATGCACAGATGCAAGGTGTTGTGGCTTCTGGTTTCAAGCCCTGGACTGAAGGGGTCTAAACCACCCCTCTCAGGCTACACTCCTGATTTTCCTGGGACATGCTTTTGGATAGACGGACGATTGCTTCACATGACCTGACTGCGCAGTAGGACTTCAAGATGCTTTTTGGGAGATGTTTTCTTATTCTAGTCAGAGCTTCATCTGCATCCACAAAAAGCCTCACCAGTGGAGGGATCCAAGGCCATGACACAGGCTGGTGCCCCAGGGAGTGCTGTGCAAACCTCCTAGGGAGCAGTGAGTGCAGTGGTGGCACTGGCAGGCTTTGGAGGAAACCAATGCACAGTTGTATCCATCAGAGAGGAAGATGACTCTGACAGTGGACCTCTGCATCCCCTTGCCTCGGGAACCCCTGCCACTGACAGGTAGCCATGGCTCAGCTCCTTTTCAGAGCTACCATGTCTCAGCCAGGGGAAATTTGTACAGAGCTTGAAGAAAGATAGGGAGCTCTCTAAATCCTCCAGCTCAGACTGTTTCCGTTGATCAGTGGCAGCATGCGTTGTATGTCCTGATATCAATGTGATGAATGTTGTGCTAACTAACTTCTGCATTGTGTGTGCCTGTGTACTGAATATTTTCTGCTGGAAAGTAAATAACAGCAGATGAGAAAATGGGGCTGTGATGACACTTCAGTGTCCGTAATGTTTCCATCCACAAAATGCAGTAGTTATGCATCATTTTAACGGTAGGAATAGATAAGCAGTCAGCTATCCGTATCCGGAAAATCAAAAAGGAAAGCAACATTAGAGGAAATAGATAGGCAGTGGGTGTTCAAGGGCAATGAGTCATCCTTGCCATAAATAAGGCTCAGAATGAGGAATACTAATAATTAGGCAACATATTTCAAAAGTTCAGTTCTTTCCTCCTTTCCCAAATTACCTTTTATGCCCTGGGGATATTTCGGAATGACAATGTCTGCACTGGGAGGTAGACATGAAGAAAATCCACTGTGGGAAGAAATGACCAAATAGTAGAGAAAAATAAAGTTGAGCTGTAAATCTTCTTTTCCCTGAAACTCAGGTGGCTCCTGCAGAGCAGACTGGCATGATGTTGGTCAACCCACAGAATAAATATAGCCAAGGAAAAGACAAAGCCCGTGGCCAATGACCTCAGCACTTGCAGGAAACATCAATAGCACCCGCTTTCTCCCTCTCCCCATGATACTCATTCCCCTGAGCTTGCTCTGTTTGGGTGCCATTCAGTGCATGAAATGACTCCTCTCTCCCCCCTGGGCCATGGGTGAACCCAGGAGGAAGGTGCGTGTCTCCCATTTTGGTACGCTCTTTCCCAGAAGTGGCCACCACTCAAGGCTCATGCCTTCCACTTTGCTGGAACTTCCTTGGGTTAGAAGCAAAGAGGGTTTTGACCCTGAACCAGTCTAGGTCTTGCCCTAGCCAAAATCCTGGACTCTCCGGAGCTGAAATTTTCAAGGAGCACCTCTGGATAAAGAATGCAGATTCCACTTCGAATCCCAGTGCTCTGGCTTCCCGGAGGTTAGAAGCAGAGATAAAAGACAAGCTCTGTCTTCACTTATGAGGATTTGTAGGAAAGAAGTCTCTTTCGACCTTCAACATCTCTGAGCACGACATAGTTAACACGTAGTCCTAAAAGCTCTGAATCACAGAGATGTTTGGGCCTGTGCTGGGTAGAGACTAATCCCTTTTTGAACCGGAATAAGCCTTAAACCAGCAAACACAAATTCTTGTGAAACTGCAGGGCTGCAGTGTCGTCCCCATTCGTCTCCCTCCTTCCCTCAGCTGCAGAGCTCTGATTGCAGCAGCCTGACTTCAAACACTGACAAATGTCATTGCTGACAGTGCTATGGTGGGTGCACACCATCATTATAATCTGTATGCATTTAGCCATCCCAGCATGATAAGAGAATGATTAGGAGAATAGTTAGAGAGTAAATTAAAAACTCCCAGCAGTTTCCTGTGTGAAGCTACTAACTTACAGGCATATTTTTTCATAGCATTACTGAAAAATGCCATTAGTTATACCTGTGAATACATGTTAGATTTAAACCCCTGGTGAGAATTTTTATTAACATACAAATATGTTAGGGCTCTTATGCTGCTTAAAATGTAATTAACCATCTTCTGAAGATTAAGAGTGCATAATCATAAAAGAACTGCACTCTTGTGCATTTAATTCTTCTAATCTGCTTTATGTTGATGTTAGTGTGGAAGAATAATCACTAGTTTGCCTTAATAGTTTGGGTTTGTGCTGTAGGAAGAAACTGTTATTGGATGTATTTATAAACTTCAAATTTGGTAGGTTTGCATTGATGGAAGATGATGAAGTGCACGGAGAAATTAGAAAAAACTTGCTTCTCTTCTGCTGCTGCTGCTCTTGCAAATGCCCTGCAGTGGTAAATCTGTGTTTCAGACAGCTTCATTCAGCAGACAAAAAGGAGGAAGGGACAGGCACACCCAGTGAACGACAAAGATAAGAGCAATAAACTTTAAGTAATCCTTTTAAGCACTAATTTAAACGCATAATATGTCAACCAAGTCGTGTGGGGATCCAACAAGCTTTTTTGAGAAGCATGTGGAAACAGCAACCAACACAAGGCAGAGAAAAAGACCTGATTTGCTGGATTGTAATATGGGAGCTGGGTTTGTGAAATGCACTCTAAATTAATGATTTTATGTTTTCATTAAAACATGCTATTAGAGTAGTCCACCCTCCCAGGGCTGTCACAATCCCCATGCAATGGTGATCAGCTTTATCTGAAAAGAGGTTAAAACCTTCAGGGATGCAGCGTACTGCTCTTTAGGAGTATTTCCTTCTGAGCAACATGATCCATAAAACCATTAGGTAACTCAGCTTCACAGAAATAATCTTTTTTTCTCACCTTCTCTTCTAGCATGACTTCTTGCAAACTAAGAAGAGGTAAAGGAAGAACAGTGAAGACTTTGGTTTGAAGACATTTGCCAACAGTCATGACTGCATGAATTCATACTGAAGTTGTACAATGAGTCTGCAGCCTGTTCCCAGGGGAGTCAGTGGGGCAGGAACTCACATGGAAAACATGGGCAGAAGAGCCCATGCCACTCCTGCTTTGTGGAGGAGACAGAGGGGATGGAGACTGGCTGATGCTTCATGAAGGCCACCAGGAACAGGCGATTTCCTCCTTACTAGAATTGAGCAGGTGCTCTGCAAGGTCCTGGAGGAAAAACAGCTTCCAACAGCAATTTTAGCAACTGGAAAACAATTGTAAAATATTTCCCCCTTTTTTTTTTTTTGAGTCATTTATTTTAGTGGGTCCCTTTGCACTCCGTTCTCTGTGGGGCCAATGACACTTTGCAGCAGATAGTTGTGGTCAAATGGATCCCATTCTAGGGGAGACTGGTGACAATGTGACCATAGGGAGCAGTAACACGCAGCCTGGGAAGGGATCCTCAGCTGCTTTGTGCTTGTTTTCATTATTTCCAAGTGAACGCACAGGCTTTATTGAAAGTTGCTTGTTTTCATTACAGCTTCCTTTTGGCAGGTGTGACAGGGAGCATGGCGGGTTGCTCTGGGCCCTTCGCCATGCTGAGCTCTTGAGGCAAAGCTGCTCTCTGTAATTCCCTGCAAAGGAGGTGGCCGACACGCTGCTTGTGGCCACCTGTGCTCAGGGACTGGCGTGCATGATGTCAGGGAAATCCTTTCCACAGAGAGCACACCCAGCTTCTTCCCTTTGGCGCTGACAGGGAGGCCACAGCGGCTCCTGCTTGGGGGAGCGATGGCAGGGGAAACTCCTGCTCCCTGAGTCAAAACCCAGGAAGGCAGTACAGAAGTTCCCCTGGGTTTTCCATCAGGCCCTCAGACAGGGATGTTGCATAAAGAACATAGTGCATTTCTAGTCTTTGGCTGGCTGTCCTTTACAAACATGCAGGGAAATACCAAAGGTTGTTAAAGCATGAACAGTGTTTCAGATATGTCTGACGTTTTGTCCCAAGCTGATATTCCCCACTGCCTACTTTCCAGTAGCGCTGGGTGGGGACTGCATCTCTGTTTTGGTAGGTGGCAGCAGCACTGGCATAAGGCTGAAGGGCAGTGTCAGATCAGAGCAGGCTTTAGCCAGAGGCTCGTCGTGGCTTGAATCTAGTCTCTTCAGAGAGCCATTAAACAGGTTAAATCTTAAAATCCTACTGAAATTGCAGAAGAGTTGGGTGCTCAGTTCCCTTAGGATTTTTTGAGCAGGTGGAATATATATCTATCTATCTTCAAGCCAATGGAAAGGACACCAGACTCCCATCCCCAGCTCTGTTTAAGGACTGCTGGTGTGAATAACCTTGGATAATGAAGTTGAGAACACGATTAATTCTGCTTGCCATTCAAGATATTGCACTGAATAAGACATGAAATTCCAGACAGAAAGCCAGCCATTCTTCTGTTCTAGCAGTTTGCTGTCAACACAGGACAATAAAATATGAATATTTTAGATCCATAATACAGACAAATAGGAAATAGGAGCTGTATTGTGCTTCACATGCATGGCGAGCTCAGTAATGCTAATGTGATTATCTCACTGAACTTTTGTGCCGTTGCTTAAGGGTAGCTTTGTCTTGCTTCGCTGGGATATACATATCTTCTACACACAGGTCTATAGTCCTTTTTAAGCTTGTAGAAATGAGGAAGCCTGATTTTTCTCATCTGTCACAAGGTAGCATCCTTCCTTGGCATTGCCTGGCAGTAGCACAGCTTAAACAACATTTCTACAGGTTCCCACGAAAATATTTAAATGTCTTCAGGTTGGTCTCCAGCCAGAAGCATGGGAAAATCACAGGAACATTTAAAGTATTGTGTCTGTAATGGAGACATGAGGCAGATAATAAAAACAATAAATGCTCAAATTTGGTCCCCTCCCCAAACAAAAAATATTTTCAATGGTGGACTAGTTAGGTCAGGCTTTAGTTTTGATGGGCAGTCACTCAGTTATTCACCCATGGCAGCCATTTAGCTGTGCCACCCAGCCCCGCTGGCTCTGCCAACACAGTGATAGCACGTGCCCGAGGCAGGGCTGCAAAAACCAAATCTGGGCAGAGCCAGATGGTGAGGGGGCCTTTACAGGGCAGAACAAGAAGTTGGGACAGGATTAGTAGTTTAATGGTGACACTGTCTCACTTGCAGTCCCCTCAGGGAGGGCATGATGTGAATGATGCATTTCTCACTGCAACTAAGTCCTAGAGGTGATGGCCTCCAGCTCACGTTGGAAAACTGTCCTGGTTTATGGCATTTGATTGTCTGGAATGTGATCACATCACATAATCTGCTTCATTATCCATTTTGTTAAGCTCCTCTAAAAACGAATTAGGTTCTTTACTCCATCTCCCTTTCCCAGTTTCCCCAGCAGCAATACCTGCTGATCTTCACTTGTTGATGAGAAATCCCACTATGTCAACAATATACGGTGGGGAGGGGAGGTGGACAACACGTCTCTTTCTGGGTGAGAGCAGCTGCGATGCCGGCGCGATCGGCAGCGGAGCAGGTCGCGGTGCACGGTGTGTGTGTGGGGAGGCGTCTCCTCAACCGCGGAAACCTCAGGGGAGCGGAGACACCCGCCACTAGCTCGCGGCTCGCGCGACAGCGGTTGGGGAGATCTGGGCGGGGCCAGGAGCAACGTCGCGAGATTTAAAGGCAGGGCAACCGAAACTAACGCTCAGTCCCTGAGGCGAACAGCTACGGTGGCGGCGCGATCGGCAGTCGAGCGCTCTAAATCGGTGCGCTGGGGGAGGTGTGGGGGGTCTCCTGATCCGAGGAAACCTCAGGGGAGCGGACAGACCTGCCAGGCGGCCGCAGCTGAAGAGACCTGGATGGGGCCAGGAGCAACCGCGGCCAAGCGCCCCGCCCCACCCAGGGAGCACCCTTGTGCAGTAGGTACGAGGCTCTGCAAGTAGAAGCAAACAATGAGCACGATGGTTCATCTCGGTTAGAGATGTTGCCAATATTAAGTAGGCCCTGCCTCAAAACCACTTCCATTACGAAAAAAGAGGTTATTGTCATAGGAGACTCTTCTGAGGGGAACAGAAGGCACAGTATGCTGACAGATGCTCTTCTTAGGGAAGACTGCTGCGTCCCTGGGGCCCATGTTAAAGATGTGACAAGAAAACTTCCTACTGTGGTGCAGCCCTCAGATTATTATCCATTATTGCTTTTTCATGTAGTCAGCAATGAAGTTGCAATAAGAAGTCCAATGGTGATCAAAAAAGAATTTACAGCCTTGGGATGACTGGTTAAGGGATAAGGAGCGCAAGTAGTTTTTCCCTCTATCCTTTCAGTTGCAGGGAATGATGTTGGAAGAAACAGGAAGACCCAGCAGATCAATACCTGGCTCTGTGACAGGTGTCAGCAGCAGAATTTTGAGTTTTTTGATCACAGGTTGGTCTACATGACATCAGGCCTGCTAGGGCTCTCACATTGTATCCCGTGGAGTAGCACTGCCGCCTCCCCAGATGTGCCAGTGCCAGCCTCTCCCACACAGCTTTCCACCTGCAGAAGCGCTGCAGCTAAAACAAGGTGGGCAAACCCATCATTGCTTCGGGTGGCCTCAGTCTCACGGCCAGGTCTTCAAGGGCCCCTCTGCTGGCTAATACTGCTCCAGGGGACACCAGCTCTGCATCCTGGAAAGCTGTGAACCCCTGCGATCCAAGGGAGTTGGGCTCCAGCTGCCACTATGTAGTGAGGGATTCTGTATCCAGATCTGCACACAAAGAAGGGAGTGCTGTTCAGGGAAATCTCCTTTCCTGCCTAAGGCTGACACACCAGAGACCAACAAGAAAGGTGCAGAGTTGCGGAGGGTGGTGAGTTATTTTCATTGCCCAACGCAGGAGGACAGACAGGCAGGGGAGCCTTAGTTACGGAATCAGTGAAACCAGAGCCCACTGAATCTGCTTTTCTGCAGCTTTTCAGGCCCCTGTGAAATCGCAACCTCGGACATGACTGTGTGACAGGAAAGCAGGGCAAAGGTCATCTTTGCAGACACTGCAGTTATCAACGGCAGCTACGCTGAGAAGACTGTCTGGACAATGAGGTTGCTGCTCTTGGTTGTCCTGTTCTATCTCCTGAAACAGCCTGTTCAGCCACATTGCTCATTCTCTTTGGCTGGTTCTCTCGATTCAGCGACCACGCACTGCTGGTAACACTTGGCCTCTCATTTTCTCCCCTGTCCTGCTGAGGAGGGGGAATGAGAGAGCGGCTTGGTGGGCACCTGGCAGCCAGCCAAGGTTAACCCACCACATCAGCCGAGGTTCGTCACCTGCCTCCTGCCTCTCTACAGCCTGGTGCAAGCTCTGCACCTTCTTTCCACCCTGCTATGGTCACATCCCAACACAGTTAATGGCTGGTGCATGCAGCCCCCATTCGTTCTTCTCTCAGCGTATTTACAGGCAGCTTTTAAAACCAGAAAGATTTATTAGCATCTTTGCACAGGGTAAAGGTCCCAGAGGGAATGGAGTCTCGTGAAGAGGGCGGGCAGTCGCTGTCCAGGTGGTAACGCAGTCCTTGTCACAAGCCTCCTTGCAGCAAGCAGCCTCTTCAGCCACCAGGCTCGCTCTCTTCAGGTCTCTCTCTGGCCACTGCGCACTGCTGGTAATCCTTGACCTCTGTCTACTCCATGGTGACGAATGTGTTTGAGTTGCCTTGCTGCACCGCCAAGATCAGCTCAATGGAGAGGGATATCTTGAAGGCATTGGTCAGCTTGAGCTTGCAGAAGCGTGTGGAGGGCAGCACCGTTAGCTTGCCTGTAGCCGACGAAGGCACAACAACGGCGGCGGCTGCTGTCATCAGCTCCTGGAGCCAAAGGGCAGTTTTCTGCACGTCGAGGTACGAGCCAGTGCAGAGGGTTTGTAGGAGGCTGGCTTCCTGACAGCTCATCAGCTTGTCCTCAGGGTGGTGGAGGAAGCACAGCATGTCGCCCAGCCGCCGCTGCCTTGTGCACGTGCACTCCAGTTCCACACGCAGGCAGGAGTTCCTCACCAGCATCTCCTGTTCGGTGCCCAGGTCGAGGTGGAAGGAGTGCCCAGGGGGTGGCTTCAGGGGCACAAGTAGGCGATAGAAAAAGTCTTCAGCGACATTCCAGCCTTCTAGGAAGCGGCCCACCCCAACAGCTGGCTGCAGCCGTGGCATGAAGTCATTGCCAGAGAAGATGCGGCAGACAGAGAGAAGGTCGTTCACCAGCTCTTCCACCACCGTGCATGTTCTCTGCCTGTTTGGCAGTGGCCACAATGTGTGCTTGTCCAGAAACCTGTCCATATGTAATGGGTCTTCCCCCTCTTCTTCCTCCTCCTCCTCAAGGCTTCTGGAGCTGCCATGCTTGCTGCTGCTTCCTGGTTCATGGCTGCTCTTCCAGAGCCACCAGCACAGCCAAAAGAGGACCACCAGGCCTCCAGCAAAGGCCCAGAACTGCCACTGGTGCAAGACAGCGAAGAGCGGCTCTCCCCTGGCTCCCTTGGCCACCCCGCTTGGCTCCTGGGGGCTCTGCTCTACCTCTTCAAGCAGCTGAGCCAGGGGATGCCTCATCCTGTGCATAGTTGTGTCCGGCTCATCTCTGACTTCCAGCGTCATCCGGATAATGCTCAGCGCGCTCCAGGCGAACAGTATCGCCAGACCCATGGCCTGCAGGAGAGGGAGAGAAGGGGGCTCAGTGTTGTGGGCATAGGAGCAGGGGCTGGAGCCGCAGGGACATGGGAGCAAGCAGCGGAGGGGGTGTGGGTGCTGGGAGGCAGCAAGGACTGCTGGCAGCACCAGCACTGGCTGCACCGTGCCCTGCCCATGGCACTCCCCTGAGCACCGGACCCTTGCCGCAGGGTCAGACTCCCCTCCCTGGGGCCCGCGTTTCTGCCCCAGCTCTCGTCCAGCCCAACCTCCCCACCACGTGTGCACTCACTGCTAGCCCAGGCCGTACTGGCCCAGCGCTGCCTCCTGGTGCCCCTGATAAACGCCCCCATTGTGACTTGTCCTTTCTGATGTCACAGGCTGCAGGGCGCATCACTGGCACGCCCTTGCCTCGCCTGGCTTGGCCTGGCCTTGCTCTCCCCTTCCTTTCTTCTCTATTTCCTTTTCTTCTCCCTTTTCTGTTTTCTTATTTTCTTCTCCCTTCTGTTCTCCTGGCTCTTTTTTCTCCTGTTCCTGTCCATCTTTCTTTACCTTTGCTTTGCTTCCCTTCCTCTTCTCTCATGTGCCCCAACCCTGCCTTTTCTTCTTTCTCTCCTTATCTTCTACTGTGGAGAGCCCACACGGACCAGGGTCATGACATGAGCTGTGGCTCATAGACAGGAGCCAGGACAGGAGCAGGGTTTGTGGCCAGAGCTGTGGCCCATGGGAGAGCCATGCTGGAGCTGTTCTCGAAGAACTGCAGCGCGTGGGAAGTACCCATGGGAAGGATGGATATTATGGACCAACTGCAACCGCCATTGCCCGTCCCCTGTGCTCCTCAGGGGCAGGAAGTAAAGGAGTTGGGAGTGAAGGAGTGAGGTTGTGCCTGGGAAGAAGGGGTGGGGGGAAGGTGGTTTTAGTTTTGATGTTGCTACTCACCATCCTACTCTATTTCTGAATGGCGAGACATGAAATTAACTTTCTCCATGTCGTCTGTTTTGCCTGTGACGGTAATTGGTAAGCAAACTCCCTGTCCTTATATCGATGTGTTGGGTTTGTGTGGCAAGGTTTTGGTAGTGGGTGGGGGCATGGGCTATAGGGGTGGCTCCTGTGAGGAGGTTCTAGAAGCTTCCACAGTGTATGGTAGAGCCAATGCCAGCCAGCCCCAAGATGGGCCCGCCCCTGGCCAAGGCCAAGCCAATCAGCGCCTCTGTGATAACATATTTAAGAAGGGGGGAAGTTTTTTTACATCTGGAGGGGGAAGTGCGGAGATGTAACATCAAGGTCAGTGCAGGAGGAGGGGGGAGGAGGAGGCGCTCCAGACACTGGAGCAGAGATCCCCCTGCAGCCCGTGGTGAAAACCATGGGGAAGCAGGCTGTTCCCCTGCAGCCCGTGGAGGAAGGATGAGGGGGTGTAGAGATTCCACCTGCAGCCCGCGGAGGACCCTACGCTGGAGCAGGTGGAGGTACCCGAGGGAGGCTGTGGCCTGTGGGAAGCCCGGGCTGAAGCAAGTCCCTGGCCGGACCGGTAGACCCGTGGAGAGGGGAGCCCACGCCAGGGCAGGTTTTGGTGGCAGGACTTGTGACCCCGTGGGAGACCCACGCTGCAACAGTTTTCTCCTAAAGGTCTGCACCCCATGGAAGAGACCATGCCGGAGCAGTTCGGGAAGGACTGTAGCCCGTGGGAGAGACTCCATTTTGGAGCAGGGGAAGGATGAGAGGAGTTCTCCCCCCGAGGACAACGAAGCGGCAGAAACAACGTGCGCTGCACTGACCTCAACCCCCATCCCCCTCCCCCCATTCCCCCCCCCCCCCCCCCCGCCACTGAGGGGGGGAGGAGGTTGAAGCAGGGAGTGAAGTTGAGCCCGGGAAGGGGGGAGGGGTGGGGGAGGTGTTTTAAGGCTTGATGTTACTTGTTTTTTTTTCATTGCTCTATTCTGTTTAGTAATAAATTAGATGAATCCCTCTTTCTAAGTTCAGTTTGTTTTGCTCGTGATGATAATTAGCTCTCCCTGTCTTTATCTCGACCCGAGCCTTTTGTTCACTTCTCCTCCCCATCATGCTGGGGAAGGAGTGAGTGAGCGGCCACGTGGCGCTCAGCTGCCGGCTGGGCCTAAACCATGACAGTCGACCCATGAGCTTTTTCATCTCATTTTCTCCCCTGTCCTGCTGAGGAGGGGGAATGAGAGAGCGGCTTGGTGGGCACCTGGCAGCCAGCCAAGGTTAACCCACCACATCAGCCGAGGTTCGTCACCTGCCTCCTGCCTCTCTACAGCCTGGTGCAAGCTCTGCACCTTCTTTCCACCCTGCTATGGTCACATCCCAACACAGTTAATGGCTGGTGCATGCAGCCCCCATTCGTTCTTCTCTCAGCGTATTTACAGGCAGCTTTTAAAACCAGAAAGATTTATTAGCATCTTTGCACAGGGTAAAGGTCCCAGAGGGAATGGAGTCTCGTGAAGAGGGCGGGCAGTCGCTGTCCAGGTGGTAACGCAGTCCTTGTCACAAGCCTCCTTGCAGCAAGCAGCCTCTTCAGCCACCAGGCTCGCTCTCTTCAGGTCTCTCTCTGGCCACTGCGCACTGCTGGTAATCCTTGACCTCTGTCTACTCCATGGTGACGAATGTGTTTGAGTTGCCTTGCTGCACCGCCAAGATCAGCTCAATGGAGAGGGATATCTTGAAGGCATTGGTCAGCTTGAGCTTGCAGAAGCGTGTGGAGGGCAGCACCGTTAGCTTGCCTGTAGCCGACGAAGGCACAACAACGGCGGCGGCTGCTGTCATCAGCTCCTGGAGCCAAAGGGCAGTTTTCTGCACGTCGAGGTACGAGCCAGTGCAGAGGGTTTGTAGGAGGCTGGCTTCCTGACAGCTCATCAGCTTGTCCTCAGGGTGGTGGAGGAAGCACAGCATGTCGCCCAGCCGCCGCTGCCTTGTGCACGTGCACTCCAGTTCCACACGCAGGCAGGAGTTCCTCACCAGCATCTCCTGTTCGGTGCCCAGGTCGAGGTGGAAGGAGTGCCCAGGGGGTGGCTTCAGGGGCACAAGTAGGCGATAGAAAAAGTCTTCAGCGACATTCCAGCCTTCTAGGAAGCGGCCCACCCCAACAGCTGGCTGCAGCCGTGGCATGAAGTCATTGCCAGAGAAGATGCGGCAGACAGAGAGAAGGTCGTTCACCAGCTCTTCCACCACCGTGCATGTTCTCTGCCTGTTTGGCAGTGGCCACAATGTGTGCTTGTCCAGAAACCTGTCCATATGTAATGGGTCTTCCCCCTCTTCTTCCTCCTCCTCCTCAAGGCTTCTGGAGCTGCCATGCTTGCTGCTGCTTCCTGGTTCATGGCTCCTCTTCCAGAGCCACCAGCACAGCCAAAAGAGGACCACCAGGCCTCCAGCAAAGGCCCAGAACTGCCACTGGTGCAAGACAGCGAAGAGCGGCTCTCCCCTGGCTCCCTTGGCCACCCCGCTTGGCTCCTGGGGGCTCTGCTCTACCTCTTCAAGCAGCTGAGCCAGGGGATGCCTCATCCTGTGCATAGTTGTGTCCGGCTCATCTCTGACTTCCAGCGTCATCCGGATAATGCTCAGCGCGCTCCAGGCGAACAGTATCGCCAGACCCATGGCCTGCAGGAGAGGGAGAGAAGGGGGCTCAGTGTTGTGGGCATAGGAGCAGGGGCTGGAGCCGCAGGGACATGGGAGCAAGCAGCGGAGGGGGTGTGGGTGCTGGGAGGCAGCAAGGACTGCTGGCAGCACCAGCACTGGCTGCACCGTGCCCTGCCCATGGCACTCCCCTGAGCACCGGACCCTTGCCGCAGGGTCAGACTCCCCTCCCTGGGGCCCGCGTTTCTGCCCCAGCTCTCGTCCAGCCCAACCTCCCCACCACGTGTGCACTCACTGCTAGCCCAGGCCGTACTGGCCCAGCGCTGCCTCCTGGTGCCCCTGATAAACGCCCCCATTGTGACTTGTCCTTTCTGATGTCACAGGCTGCAGGGCGCATCACTGGCACGCCCTTGCCTCGCCTGGCTTGGCCTGGCCTTGCTCTCCCCTTCCTTTCTTCTCTATTTCCTTTTCTTCTCCCTTTTCTGTTTTTTTATTTTCTTCTCCCTTCTTCTGTTCTCCTGGCTCTTTTTTCTCCTGTTCCTGTCCATCTTTCTTTACCTTTGCTTTGCTTCCCTTCCTCTTCTCTCATGTGCCCCAACCCTGCCTTTTCTTCTTTCTCTCCTTATCTTCTACTGTGGAGAGCCCACACGGACCAGGGTCATGACATGAGCTGTGGCTCATAGACAGGAGCCAGGACAGGAGCAGGGTTTGTGGCCAGAGCTGTGGCCCATGGGAGAGCCATGCTGGAGCTGTTCTCGAAGAACTGCAGCGCGTGGGAAGTACCCATGGGAAGGATGGATATTATGGACCAACTGCAACCGCCATTGCCCGTCCCCCGTGCTCCTCAGGGGCAGGAAGTAAAGGAGTTGGGAGTGAAGGAGTGAGGTTGTGCCTGGGAAGAAGGGGTGGGGGGAAGGTGGTTTTAGTTTTGATGTTGCTACTCACCATCCTACTCTATTTCTGAATGGCGAGACATGAAATTAACTTTCTCCATGTCGTCTGTTTTGCCTGTGACGGTAATTGGTAAGCAAACTCCCTGTCCTTATATCGACCCATGAGCTTTTTCATCTCATTTTCTCCCCTGTCCTGCTGAGGAGGGGGAATGAGAGAGCGGCTTGGTGGGCACCTGGCAGCCAGCCAAGGTTAACCCACCACATCAGCCGAGGTTCGTCACCTGCCTCCTGCCTCTCTACAGCCTGGTGCAAGCTCTGCACCTTCTTTCCACCCTGCTATGGTCACATCCCAACACAGTTAATGGCTGGTGCATGCAGCCCCCATTCGTTCTTCTCTCAGCGTATTTACAGGCAGCTTTTAAAACCAGAAAGATTTATTAGCATCTTTGCACAGGGTAAAGGTCCCAGAGGGAATGGAGTCTCGTGAAGAGGGCGGGCAGTCGCTGTCCAGGTGGTAACGCAGTCCTTGTCACAAGCCTCCTTGCAGCAAGCAGCCTCTTCAGCCACCAGGCTTGCTCTCTTCAGGTCTCTCTCTGGCCACTGCGCACTGCTGGTAATCCTTGACCTCTGTCTACTCCATGGTGACGAATGTGTTTGAGTTGCCTTGCTGCACCGCCAAGATCAGCTCAATGGAGAGGGATATCTTGAAGGCATTGGTCAGCTTGAGCTTGCAGAAGCGTGTGGAGGGCAGCACCGTTAGCTTGCCTGTAGCCGACGAAGGCACAACAACGGCGGCGGCTGCTGTCATCAGCTCCTGGAGCCAAAGGGCAGTTTTCTGCACGTCGAGGTACGAGCCAGTGCAGAGGGTTTGTAGGAGGCTGGCTTCCTGACAGCTCATCAGCTTGTCCTCAGGGTGGTGGAGGAAGCACAGCATGTCGCCCAGCCGCCGCTGCCTTGTGCACGTGCACTCCAGTTCCACACGCAGGCAGGAGTTCCTCACCAGCATCTCCTGTTCGGTGCCCAGGTCGAGGTGGAAGGAGTGCCCAGGGGGTGGCTTCAGGGGCACAAGTAGGCGATAGAAAAAGTCTTCAGCGACATTCCAGCCTTCTAGGAAGCGGCCCACCCCAACAGCTGGCTGCAGCCGTGGCATGAAGTCATTGCCAGAGAAGATGCGGCAGACAGAGAGAAGGTCGTTCACCAGCTCTTCCACCACCGTGCATGTTCTCTGCCTGTTTGGCAGTGGCCACAATGTGTGCTTGTCCAGAAACCTGTCCATATGTAATGGGTCTTCCCCCTCTTCTTCCTCCTCCTCCTCCTCCTCCTCAAGGCTTCTGGAGCTGCCATGCTTGCTGCTGCTTCCTGGTTCATGGCTGCTCTTCCAGAGCCACCAGCACAGCCAAAAGAGGACCACCAGGCCTCCAGCAAAGGCCCAGAACTGCCACTGGTGCAAGACAGCGAAGAGCGGCTCTCCCCTGGCTCCCTTGGCCACCCCGCTTGGCTCCTGGGGGCTCTGCTCTACCTCTTCAAGCAGCTGAGCCATCTCCTGGCTCACCTGCTCCACAAGCTGGCGCATAGCTGCACCCAGCTCATCACTAACGGAAAATCATGCCTAACAAATTCGGTGGTCTTCTCCAACAGGATTACAGCTTTGGTGGATAGGGGAAGAGCAACTGATGTCATCTGCCTGGACTTGTGCAAAACATTTGACAGTGTCCCACATGACATTTTGTCTCTAAAGTGGAGAGACATGAATTCGATGGATGGGCCACTTGATGGATAAGGAATTGGCTGGATAGTCACACTCAAAGAGTTGTGGTCAATGGCTCAATGTCCAAGTGGAGATCAGTGATGACTGGCATTTCTCAGGGGTCAGTATTGGGACCAATGCTGTTTAACATCTTTGTTGGGAACGTGGGCAGTGGGATCAAGTGCACCCTCAGCAAGTTTGCTGATGACACCAAGCTGTGTGGTGTGGTCAAGACACTGGAGGGAAGGGATATCATCCAGAGGGACCTTGACAGGCTGGAGAGATAGGCCCATGCAAACATCATTAAGTTCAACAAGGCCATGTGAAAGGTCCTGCACATGAATCGTCACAATCCCAAGCACAGCTACAGGCTGGGCAGAGAATGGATTGAGAGCAGCTCTGAGGAGAAGGAGTTGGGGGCGTTGGTGGATGAGAAGCTCAACATGAGCTGGCAGTGTGCGCTTGCAGCCCAGAAAGCCAACCACATCCTGGGCTGCATCAAAAGCAGTGTGACCAGCAGGTCGAGGGAGGGGATTCTGCCCCTCTACTCGGCTCTTGTGAGACCCCACCTGGAGTACTGCATCCAGCTCTGGGGGCCCCAGTACAGGAGAGACATTGAGCTGTTGGAGTGAGTCCAGAGGATGCCACGAAGATGATCAGAGGGCTGGACAGTTGGGGTTGTTCAGCCTGGAGAAGGGAAGGCTCTGGGGAGATCTTATAGTAGCCTTCCAGTACCTAAGGGGGCCTACAAGAAAGCTGGAGAGGGACTGTTTACAAGGGCCTGTAGTGACAGGATGAGAGGTAATCGTTCTAAACTGAAGGAAGGTAGCTTTACATTAGATATCAGGAAGAAATCATTCACTATGAGAGTGGTGAGGCACTGGAACAGGTTGCCCATTGAAGTTGTGGATGCCCCCTTGTAGCGGACCGCCACTGTATGCAGTTTGTCTCGACATTGCCGCCGCACCACCATTTCCCTATGTTAACATCCTGCGTCAGAGGACGCTGCCCCCCCACGCCGCGGTTTGCGGACGGGCACCACCGTGTGCATGCGCGAGAGCCAGGGCGCAAAAAGGCTTCCCGAGGGGGCAACACGTACCGCGTGTGCCGCACGAACGGCACGTACACAGCCGCGATCTGCGCATGACTGTGGGACCCTATAAAAAGGAGCGCACGTGCTCCGGTAAGCGGCGGGATTTTTTCTCTTTCTTCCTCCTCTCCTCGTGCATCTTCCGGGACCTGCTTCGACAAAACCTGCGACGCTTGGACACTATAGAGGGAGCTGACGGAACATCACTGGACTCGGAGTGGTGGTAATTAGACTCGTCCCCGACTTGGTCCCTCCCCCTCTCTACCTCTCTATCTCACTACCTATTTCTCTATCTCTCTATCTCTCTCTCTCCCTCTCTTTGCTCTTCCCTGCTCTCCCAGTTGTCTCTTTCTATACAGTTATTTTCTCCCTGTTCATAAAAAATAAAGCTAAAAGGTTGTACAACATCTGACCTTGTTTGTGTCTTAATCTCGCTCTTGGGATCATATTGAAATCTCCCCGATATTGGATCGGGACACCACTCCCTGGAAGTGTTCAAGGCCAGGTTGGATGGGGCTTTGGGCAACCTGGTCTAGTGGAGGGTGTCCCTGCCCGCTGCAGGGGGGTTGGAACTAGACGATCTTTAAGGTCCCTTTCAACCAAACCATTCTATGATTCTGTGATTCTATGATTTCTGGCCTCCAGTGGCATTGGGATAATGCCCAGCGCACTCAAGGCGAACATTGTCTTCTCCCTCTCCCTCTCCTGTTCTCTCCTTTCCTTGATTAAGTGTAGTAAGACAGGAGATGGCAGAGCCTCTTTTTGGAATAATTTGCATGGTACCTGCTCGTGATCCTGCTAGGCAGGGATCAAACCTAGCTGCATATTTCTGTACATGAGTGAATCCAAAGCTTTGTTAGATGCCCCACAAGCAAATAAAGGTGTAGACTATGTTAAAGAGTCTTAAGAAGTATTTGGTAGGTGGTTGGGGAGGAGGAATGGATGTGGAACAGATGTTCTGAAGGTCCCTCTGGTGTGAACATCTCCATCGTTCCTGCAACTGGGAGAGTCTGGATTTGATGACCAGTTTCACATTCCTAGAATGTCCATAATCCCTTCCCTGAAGCACTCTGAGCCAAAGCCAGGGGTGAGTAAGTGTGCACTTCTATTGACTTTTGGCCAGTGATTTCAACTTGCTGAAGTCAGTGGGACTTAGACACAAGACAGGAGATAATCAGGTGCATAACTGGTTTCCTCATAAGTGATGAATTGGTCCATTACATCAGAGGACACAAAACAAATTCCTCACATTAAACTGGCCTCTGTGGAGCTCTCTGTATGTGAGTGAGAGAGTGTGTGTTCAGAGGGAGGAAGGTTGTTAGGGATTTTTTTTTCAGGTTTTATTCTTTTCCCCTCCAGTTTTTATTGCATCCTTTTCATATTCTACTTATCCATCTTCCCCCTTTTCCCAGAACTTGTTTTTTTTGATATTTTTTTTTCACAGTACTAAAGTAGTTTTAGTATCTTTAAAACCACTGCCGTTTGTACTCTTAAAGACTGACCCCACTTCTAGGAAATCTTAAATGCTGTGTCTCAGATTCCTTATAAACTCATATGTGGAGGGAGACTAAGTGGAATAAAATGCATCGCTTTCTCCTCACCCCTTGCGCCTCTTGGTTCTCTCAACCATTAATACAGTTCAGCTGTTTGTTTTTTTTTTAAATATAACTGTAATTTTGGAGGCATCAGTTACACTTTACATATCAAAAGTTACCAATCTCTGCGCTATGAAGCCTGAAAGCATAGCAATACATTTCCTAAAATCAATTGCAAATCAAATGTATAGCAGGTCCAAATTTTCCCAGAAAGAGCAGGATCATTGGTCATGGGTGCTGTAGGCAGGGAACCTCTGGGAGCTACAACTCCACCTACACATGAGCTGCCTGGACATGTTAGCCAAACATGTAAAAGCCAGTAACTGCCTAGATGGAAGAGAGGGCACTTCCCGCAAAACCTGCTTGGCCCCAAATGGGACCCAAACATATCCAGATATATCTATGAGATGGTTTGGTATATTTGAATCAAGAAATGGCTTATGAAAGAGTTGATAGTCTCAAGGTAGACTGTGTGCAGTCATATGGAGAAAAAAGCCAAGGTATATCTTTCCCCCGCCACCTCCCACCCCCACCCCTCCGCCTTTAAACAGCAATATTGCCAGAGGAAACCCAGGAGGTTTGCATTTGTTCATGGAAGTGGCATTCCTGCATGCTTTTGAGGTTTCAAACTAATATATGTATCTCTTTTCTCTGTGTCCTGACTCCTTGACATCAAGCAAGGCATTAGGAACTACACTGGCAAGAAGGATACAGGCATCTCAGTATTCTCTCTCTGTCACATATGGCTCTTGTCAAATGCTTTAGGCTGCTTGATACTCTAAGCAGCCAGATGGAAGGATTGGTCACCACATTACTTTCCAATGAAAACGTGTGCTGTTCAATGATTTATACCTGAAATGATGCCATTCTATGCAAACGTGCAAGTTAGCTTGGATAACACAGGACACGGGTGGTTATTGGCAGTGCAGATTGACACAGAGTCCTGACGTTCCCATCCATCAAAGGATTATTGTCTTTATTTGACAGCCCAAGGAAACAAATGGTTAGGATCAAATGGTGTTAATCATGACATGTTACAGACCAGCTTTACTGCTATTAAGGATGTTGTCTTTTCTTTGTAAGCAACATGTTAAAATCACCTGTAGGCTAGTTCCTACAATATTGTAATACAGGAACTAATTAGGAGCAAGGAATGAAAGCAAATACATCTGATGAGACAACAGCTAGATTAATAGGTCCCTATATTTGCAGTACTTTTGAATGGCCAGGAATTAACTGCTAGGGAGCAGTGGCCTCAGCAATGTGTTCGCATTCATTACGACACACTGATGGTAGCTCATGGTATGCAAATTGCTAGATTTACACCATTTGATGACTTCTTTGCTTTCTAACTGGAAAGTCAAACCATGTCCTAGACCCTGGATGTAGCCACTGTAAAGGATAAACATAAGACAGCCTTTCCACTGATATCCTTTCCTAAAGTAAAACAGCCCAAACAATTACTCTTAAATCTCAGTGATTATAATGACCTTTCTGGGTTTGGTAGGACTACTGGAACTCAAGGTATTTTCTCCAGCAATATGCCTTTTGTAGCAACAAACCGGAAAGTACAGGACAGGAGAAACTAGTAATTTCTCAGTTTAAGTGCTGTATTTTACAACAGCCTAAAAGAATGCTTCGATCCTGATGCAACACTTAACTGACCTGAAACAGAAGCAGCTGTTTCTCTACTATCTGAGGGCCTCAGCCCAGCAAACTGCAAGACTGGAGTGAAGGTCTGTGCTGAGATATGTATAATTACAGATTTTGTGCATGTTTGGCACTCTCTATTCTACACCCTTCAATAGGCCTTGTCTACCGCATAAAGTGGTATGGAAAATTACTGGCTTAAAAATGCATCTGCTAAGGCAGAGCTTGAAGTCTGCATAGCAGGCAAATGTGGTTCCCCTCTGCTCCTGAAAACAGGAGCAGTGGTAATTCTCTGCAGAACAGGGGACCACAGAACTCCATGAGCTACCTTGACTTGAGTCAGGATAGGATCCAGATGTGCTTTGGATGAGAACAGCTACAATGTGGTCCGATGGCCTGTCCGTCCCGCTCTGGGTACTGACCAGGGAGCAAGGGGGGTCTACTGTCCCCTCAGTTTTCCAAGCAAGCATCTGGGTATTCCCCAAACTGAGAGAGATTTGCAGTCAGGTAGTAAACAGAAAATGGGCTAGGTATTTGAGGTCTGCCTCAATGGGTCGGAGTTTTCTAGTTGAGCTGAATGAAAGAAAACAGAAAAAACCCAGACCCAATGGACTGCAGGAATTCTTTTGCCAAAAAAATTGTCAATGATGACAGGTGAAAACAGTTAAATTTAATTGGCATAGCTTGAGAGTATTTACATTAGAATCACAGAATCATAGACTATCTCAAGTTGGAAGGGACCCATAAGGATCATGAACTTTCTGCTCCTTACAGGACTACCTAAAACTAAACTGTATGACTAAAAGCATTGCCCAGATGCTCCTTGAACTCTGTGCTGTGACCACTGCCCTGGGGAGCCTGTTCCAGTGACTGTCACCCTCTCAGTGAGGAACCTTTTCCTAATGTCCAACGTGAACTTCCCTTGATGCAGCTTCATTCCACTCCCTTGTGTCCTGTCACTGGTCACCAGAGAGGGAAGATCAGCACCTCCCCTGCTGCTGCCCCCCTTGAGGAAGCTGTAGGCTGCGATGAGGTCAGCCCTTTGTCTTCTCTTCTCCAAGCTGAACAAACCAAGTGACCCCAGCTGCTCCTCATAAATCTTTCCCTTGAGGCCTTTCACCATCTTGGTCACCCTCCTCTGGACACACCCTAATATTCTGATGTCCTTCTTATACTGAGGTGCCCAAAACTGCACACAGTACTCGAGGTGGGGTGCATTGTTGAGGGGGACAATCATCTCACTCAAACGGCTAGTTATGCTATGCTTGATGCACGCCAGCCAGGACATGGTTGGCCCTTTTGGCTGCCTTTCAGCAGTCAATATGTTGACTCATATTCGACTTGCCATCAACCTGCAGCGTGGCTCTTCAGGCTCTCGTCCCCCAGGTTGTATGTATAACCAGGATTACCCCATCCCAGCTGCAGAGTCCAACACTTGCTCTTGTTAAATTTCATGTGGTTGGTGATTGTCTAGCTCTCTAGTCCATCCAGATCTCTCTGTGAGGCCTCTCTACCCTCGAGGGAGTCCACAGCTCCTCCTGATTTAGTACCATCAGCAAACTTAATGTACATTCGACTCCTGTGTCAAGATCATTTATAAAAACATTAAAGAGCCCTGGCCCTAAAATCGAGCATTGGGGAATCCCACTGGTGACTGGCTGCCAGCCTGATGTAATCTCATTTACTACAACTCTTTGAGCCCAACCTGTCAGCCAATTTCACTCCCAACATATTATGGACTTGTCTAGCTGTATGCTGGACATTTTGTCCAGAACGATACTGTGAGAGACAGTATCAAAAGCTTTGGTAAAACTCAAAACCCCCCACATCTACTGGCTTCCCTTGGTCAGCTAGATGGGTGACCTTGTCATAAAAAGAAATTAAGTTTGTTAAGCAGGAGTTTCCTCTTGTGAACCTGTGGTGGCTATGACCAATGACTGCATTGTCACTCAAGTGTTTTTCAATAACTGCTAGAATAACCTTCTCCATAATTTTACCAGGCACTGAAGTGAGACTGACAGGCCTGTAATTACTATGGTCTTCCTTCTTACACTTCCTGAAAATTGGGACATTTGCCAACTTCCATGTCAACTGGGACTTCTCCAGACTCCCAAGACAGTTGAAAAATAATGGAGAGAGGTCCTACCGTGGCATCGGCCAGCTCTTTCAGTATCCTGGGATGAATCCCATTGGGCCCCAGAGACTTACATGCATAGAGCTGGAGCAGCAAGTCTTGAACAGAGTTGGCTGGGAGTCTATCATTCCCCTAGTCACGGTCTTTGAACACAGGGCTCTGGGGGTCCCAGGGCCCATCATTGGTGCTAAAGATGGAGGTGAAGACAGCATTAAACATCCCTGCTTTGTCTACATCCCTATCTGTGAGGTAACTGACCTCATCAAGTAACAGACCAATGTTATCTCTGATCCTCCTTTTGCTGTTAACATATTTAAAAAAAGCCCTTTTAGTTGTCTTTCACAATGTTGGCCAGCTTGAACTCTAACTGAGCTTTGGTCCCACAAATTTTCTCCCTATAATGGCGAACAGCATCCCTGTAGTCTTCCCGTGTCACCTGTCCTTGCTTCCAATGTCCATACATTTTCCTTTTCTGCCTAAGTTCTAGAAGAAGATCCCTGCTTACTCAAGCCAGCCTTCTGCGCCGCTTGCTTTGCTTCCAAAACTTTGGAATTGCTTGCTTCTGTGCTCTTAGAACATGGCTCTTAAAAAATGACCAGCATTCATGGACCCCAATACCTTCAAAAGCAGATTCCCACAGGACCTTACTAACTAGTTCGTTCAGGAGCCCAAAGCCTGCTCTCCCCATATCCAGGGTTGAAGTTTTGCTGGCAGTTTTTCTCCTATTGCCAATGATGGGATACTCAACTACTTTGTGGTCACTGTGACGAAGATAGCCACCGATCTCCATCATTTGCTTTCCCCTTAATCCCCTTAACCTAGCTTTCCCTAAGGGTTTCTTTTACAGGTGTGGGGGCTTGTCAGCCACTTTCGTGTGAGCTGTGGGCTCCTGGCGGGTCTCTCTTCTCCCCTGAAGTTTCCCAGGTTTAGGAAACCTCCTTGTGCTCCACAATCCTGTGCTCAGCTGTGGATCCTGCTGCCACTGCAGCTGCTCATCTTGGAAAAATGGTTTGGCTCAAACCATTTGAGTTTGGCATCCTAAAATCTTTTCTTTGTACTGATTCCTAATAGCTCACGTACCACAGGCAGTCCCTCCCTGTTCACATTGGTGTGCATCTGGCTGGCTTTCAATTTCCCTGTGTCCTCCTCAGTGCAGCGAAGAGAAAAGAAACTAAACAAGGGCATATAGTCCACCCACCAGCATATGCAAACATGGGAGTTTGGAGAGAAGTCAGCTGGAAATCAGGTTGCCTCCTGGTAGTGAAGTGGAACAGCAGGGAAGCAAGTCATGAGACACCATGATTTAGATACTGTTTTTGTCACAGAAATCGTCACTATATATTAAAATACATTCACACACATACTTAGTGTATGTGATAACTCAATCTCTGGCTGCTCAGCATACTTACAGCAACTGCTCTTGGTTGAGGCAAAGCAGTTTGCAGATCAGTTACTTTTGCCCTTTGCATCATCTCGCATCAAGGAGCCACTAAAGCAATCTGACTTTTTGCCATAAAATCTCACGTGCACTCTTAATAGGATGGTGCACTGATGCCATGTTCCATTTCCAGGGCCCTCTGCTCACAGTTGTTAGAAAGATTACACGGACTTTTTTTTCCTACTGAAGAACTGCATGGAGCTCTCAAACTATATTCCAGCTGGGAACATGCAATTAATCATCACATGAGATAAAAGACTGCTTCCATATGTCTTCTGATGCATGCCACATTTACAGGTGTCTTTGCCTTGGATTCACATACCTTCTGTGAGATGCTAAGAGGAGAACAGAAAGCTCAACCTGATATTCACCCTGCAAACTTGTGAATGTAGTTAGTCAACACTGAAGATAACCAAACTATTCCATGCTTTGAAATCCCTCATCAGACTTGCTGCCTGTGAAACAAAGGAAATATGCAGCTTCTTTATTGAAATAAATAATAACTGAATAATGAATATCAGTGATTAAAATCCCCAGTATCACAGCCCCATCTAATGGGCTGGCTGAAATATAGTCAAAGGACCTGCAAAGAGTCTATCTATCTATCCATTCTCTTGCAAAATAAGTTATCGTGATAAACAGGACCCCATGGCATATTAAACTCTTAATTATGGGCACAGGAGGCATTTTCTCTGAAAATTAAAAAGGTTTCAAAATGGCTACAGCCTCTGGGAGGCAATTCTTAGAAGCAAAATGTAGCTCAGTGTTAGTGACTCCTTTATCTACTGCCTTCAGTATTCTCTTGACACAGATTAGTGTGGAGAGGGGAGTCTCCATATTTCTTAGTCGTGTTATCGTTATGCCAATGGCTCTGGAATGCCATAATCCTACAGAGCAGCTCGGACCCAAGGGAAAACACAAGGAAATCACTGAGAGAAGCGAGATATCACTTAACCCAGGCTTCATTTTCTATTGTACATGTAGTGGGTTGACCCTGGCTGGAGGCCCGGTGCCCACCACAGCCACTCTGTCACTGCCCTCCTCAACTGCACAGGGGAGAGAAAATATAACGAAAGGCTCATGGGTCGAGATAAGGACAGGAAGAGATCGTTCACCAATTATGGTCATGGGCAAAACAGACTCAATTTGAGGAAATTAGTTTAATTTATTGCCAATCAAATCAGAGTAGGATAATGAGAAATAAAACCAAATATTAAAAACACCTTCCCCCACCCCTCCCTTCTTCCCAGGCTCAACTTCATGCCCGATTTCTCTACCTCCTCCCTCTGAGCGGCACAGGGGAATGGGGGAATCTCTGCTCTGGTGCCTGGAGCACCTCTTCCCCCTCCTTCACTGACCTTGGTGTCTGCAAAGTTGTTTCTCTCATATATTTTCACTCCTCTCTCAGCTGCAGTTTCACAGGTTTTTTTCCTCTCCTCAACTCTGTTACCCCAGAGGCGCTGCCACCATTGCTGATGGGCTCGGCCTTGGCCAGCAGTGGGTCCGTCTTGGAGCCGGCTGGCATTGGCTCTGTCAGACACAGGGGAGGCTTCTAGCAGCTCCTCACAGAAACCATCCCTACAGCCTCCCCCCACTACCAAAACCTTGCCACGCAACCCCAATACAGTACATTTGAGCTTTTTTTTTTTAATTTAGGAAATAAAGGTAGGTGATGTGTGGCTTCCAGAGAACTGGCTGTTATGCTGGTACCATCATAATCATAAGGCTGGTTACCAACTTTTCATGTCTCATAACCAAAAACCTGTGGATTAGACCACACAAAACACAGTTACTAGCAGCAGGATACTGACAGGAGTGGTGTCACGAGGTTTACACCCTGATCCAGAGCTTCTGGTGGGAAGTGGAGGGACCCTTTTAGTTGCAGTGGGTGGCAGATGGAGTAACTACTGGTTTCTAAACATCTGCAAAGGTATTTTGGATCCCAGTAGTTTTTGTGATACTAGGTCACTAGGAATTTATAGCACTTCTTCCTCTGAGCTGCTCTTAGCTTTTCCAACAGCGTCAACTGAAAAAGTACATGTTGCCAGATGACTCAGAGCTCTGAGCCCTCATCACATTCAGTAGTGCTAATTAGGCACCTTGTTCCTGAAAACAGGAAGAATTAGGCAGCAGAAGACCTTTATAGGTGTTCTTATCCTTGAGAGCCCAATTTTGTTCTCTTCTGAAGGTTTTCCAGCACGTTAATCAGCTCATTAAGAAAAAAGCTCAAGCAAGGAGATCTCTAACATTTCCCTTGTGAGACTGAGTGCCCAGACACAAACAAGGTCTTTTTGCACCAAATCCATAAATCAATGCTTTGTATCTTAGAGGGTTTCTGAGTTGGGTATCTGACTGTAATGTTTACTATGCACTGTTACCTTAGGGCCTGGTGTAGACTTAAGTAAGAGAAAATGTGCTGGTGCAAGCCCCACAAAGCATGGCCAGGGAACTAACTCCACCAGAGCAGGAATATTTGGCCTCCTTAAATTAAGAAACCCTCAAATAAATCCTTGCTTAAGTCAAGATTGTTTTAGGGGAGGGATTACATCAGAAGGAAAAAATATTGTATGTGATTTTTCTACACTAACCATTGCTGCCTACTTTCTCTGGGGTTGGAAGAACATGCTGCAAGCATTTATCTTCTGGAGGCACAACTATTTCGGCAGCCACAAAAACTCCCTCATGCTGACCAAGCAACAGATTCTCTTTTGAATGGTGCCAGTCTCCTTTCTGGACCTGTGCAAAACATTCACAAGGAAAGACTTCAGGATCAAAAGAATCCCAGCCACCCCAGCCAATAAGCCAGCCTCATCGGGGGCACAACTGAAATGCCTCTATGTGAACGCACGGAGCATGGGAAACAAACAAGAGGAGCTGGAGACATGTGTATGCCTGAAAGGCTATGCCATTATTGCCATTACAGAGATGTGGTGGGATAGCTCCTATGACTGGAGTGTTGGGATGGTAGGGTACAGGCTTTTTAGGAAGGACAGGCAGGGCAGGCGAGGAGGGGGCATCGCCCTCTATGTCAATGACCAGCTGGAGTGCATGGAGCTCCACCTGGGGATGGATGAGTAGCCCACCGAGAGCCTATGGGTCAGGATTAAAGGGAGGGCTGGGGCAGGGGACATCATAGTGGGGGTCTGCTACAGGCCACCTGACCAGGGAGATGGAGCAGATGAAGCCCTCTATAGGCAGATAGGAGCAGCCTCACGCTCACAAGCCCTGGTCCTTATGGGGCACTTCAACCACCCTGACATCTGCTGGAGGGACAATGCAGCTGAGCGCAAGCAATCCAGGAAGTTCCTGGAATGTATCGATGACAACTTTCTCCTCCAAGTGATACAGGAGCCCATGAGGAGAGGTGCCATGCTGCACCTTATTCTCGCCAATAAGGAGGGCCTGGTAGGGGACGTCAAGCTCAAGGGCAGCCTTGGCTGCAGTGACCACGAATGGTGGAATTCAGAATCCTCAGGGCAGCGAGGAGGGTATGCAGCAAGCTCACTACCCTGGACTTCAGGAGAGCAGACTTTGGCCTCTTCAGAGATCTGCTTGGTAGAATACCATGGGACAAAGCCCTGGAAGGATGAGGGGCCCGAGACAGCTGGCTAATATTCAAGGGTCACCTCCTCCAAGCTCAGGAGTGATGCATTCCAACAAAGAGGAAGTCAAGCGAAACCACCAAGAGGCCCCCGTGGATGAACAAGGAGCTCCTGGGAAGAGTCAAACAAAAAAAGGAAGCCTACAGAGGGTAGAAGCAAGGGCAGGTAGCCTGGGAAGAATACAGAGAAACTGTCCGAGCAGCCAGGGATCAGGTTAGGAAAGCCTAACCTGATAGAAATTAGTCTGGCCAGGGATGTCAAGGACAACAAGAAAAGCTTCTATAGGTATGTCAGTGATAAAAGGAGCACGAGGGAAAATGTGGGTCCCCTCTGGAATGGAATGGGTGACCTGGTTACCCAGGATATGGAGAAGGCCGAGGTACTCAATGACTTCTTTGCCTCAGTCTTCACTGGCAAATGCTTGAGCCACACTGCTCAGGTCACAGAAGGCAGGGACTGGGAGAACGCAGAACCGCCCACTGTAGGAGAAGATCAGGTCCAAGAATATCTAAGAAGGAACCTGAAGGTGCACAAGTCCACGGGACCTGATGAGGTGCATCCGCAGGTCTTGAGGGAACTGGCAGATGAAGTGGCCAGGCCACTCTCCATCATATTTGAGAAGTCCTGGCAGTCTGGCGAAGTTCCCGCCAACTGGAAGAGGGGAAACATAACCCCCATTTTTAAGAAGGGTAAAAAGGAAGACCCAGGGAACTACAGGCTGGTCAGTCTCACCTTCATGCCTGGCAAGATCATGGAGCAGACCCTCCTGGAGACTATGCTCAGGCACACGGAAAATAAGGAGGTGATTGGTGACAGCTGACACGGCTTTACTAGGGGCAAATCGTGCATGACAAACTTGGTGGCCTTTTATGATGGGGTTACAGTGTCAGTGGATAAGGGAAGGGCAACTGACATCATCTACCTGGACTTGTGCAAGGCATTTGTCTCTCTAAAGTGGAGAGACATGGATTCAATGGATGGACCACTCGGTGGATAAGGAATTGGCTGGATGGTCGCACTCAAAGAGTTGTGGTCAACGGCTCATTGTCAAAGTGGAGAACAGTGACGAGTGGTGTTCCTCAGGGGTCGGTACTGGGACCGGCACTGTTCAACATCTTTGTCAGCGACATGGACAATGGGATCGAGTGCACCCTCAGCAAGTTTGCTGATGACACCAAGCTGTGTGGTGTGGTCAACACGCTGGAGGGAAGGGATGCCATCCAGAGGGACCTTGACAGGCTGGAGAGGTGGACCCATGTGAACTGCATGAAGTTCAACAAGGCCAAGGTCAAGGTCCTGCACGTGGGTCAGCGCAATCCCAAGCGTGACTATAGGCTGGGCAGAGAATGGATTGAAAGCAGCCCCGAGGAGAAGGACTTGGGGGTGTTGGTGGATGAGAAGCTCAACATGAACCGGCAGTGTGCGCTTGCAGCCCAGAAAGCCAACCATGTCCTGGGCTGCATCAAAAGCAGTGTGACCAGCAGGTTGAGGGAGGGGATTCTGCCCCTCTACTCGGCTCTTGTGAGACCCCACCTGGAGTACTGCATCCAGCTCTGGGGGCCCCAGTACAGGAGAGACATTGAGCTGTTGGAGCAAGTCCACAGGAGGCCACGAAGCTGATCAGAGGGCTGGAGCACCTCTCCTATGAGGACAGGCTGAGAGAGTTGGGATTGTTCAGCCTGGAGAAAAGAAGGCTCTGGGGAGATCTAATTGCAGCTTACCAGTTTCTGAAGGGCGCCTACAGGAAAGATGGTGAGGAACTGTTTATCAGGGAGTGTAGTGACAGGACAAGGGGTAATGGGTTTAAGCTGAAGGAGGGTCGATTTAGATTAGATGTTAGAAAGAAATTCTTTACTGTGAGGGTGGTGAGGCACTGGAACAGGTTGCCCAGAGAAGCTGTGGATGCCCCATCCCTGGAAGTGTTCAAGGCCAGGTTGGATGGGGCTTTGGGCAACCTGGTCTAGTGAAGGGTCTCGCTGCCCGCAGCAGGGAAGTTGGAACTAGATGATCTTTAAGGTCCCTTCCAACCCAACCCATTCTATGATTCTATGATTAATTAGGGAAATGTTTCTGCTTGGGTTCATGGCTTTGCCTGGAGACTGACTTTTCTGGTATGGATTGATTCAAAGGGCAGTAGGGGCTAAGAGTGCTGCTGCAGGGGCAGGACACAGCAACGGGCTGTATGGTCACAGGACAGGGTGTGTGGGTCCAGGTGGCCATGCCCAGATACACAGTCACTGGTGACCGAGCTTTATGCCACCTCCTCCAGAGTCACCATGAAACCGGAGCAGAAAAAAGCAGGTGGACAACACCATTCCCATTACTGAGCAGCACCTAATTGCCACGTTTGGAACGAGATTTCCAGCTAATTAGAAGGTCATTTGGGAGGAAGAAGCTGAAGCAATCAGGATTTCTACATAGTTTGAGCCCCAAGTTCAGGTTCTGGCTGCCGCACCCCGGTGCATGCCCTGCTCTGGAGCGCTCATCAGAAAACAGGGGCATCTAGTGGCTGTGTCAGAAATTTCAACAAACATCACCATTCCCTTGAAAAGATATGAGAATTTGACTTTTTCCTCTCTCAGCTCTAAAAATAAAAAAATATTTTATTCCGTAACATTGCCCAAAGGAGGAGGGAGAGGGACAAATCCTCACTAGGTTTCATGCTCTCAAAGCAGTGTTTCTTACCCAGCTGTGATGCTCTGCAGTGGTGCAACCAGATTAAGTGAAGCTGCTGCTCTTTTCTGCTGCAGCTGCTGCTCCGGAGAGCCAGACCTGCTGCTCTGGGACCCAAATCCCATGCTGATTCATTGCAGGGGAAATGTGTCTCTCTGTGCTGACCGAGACATCTCAGGCAGCGTTTGCAGGCAGCAACTGTTTGCAAATGTTTTCAAGGCTCACTGCTCTCAGCCTTTGGCTTTTGTGCAGTGACCATGCACTGCAAACACCGTCGCTGTGTGCGATATTGGCGCTGGCCTGGGCTTTCCAGCCGCTGGTGGTACAAAGTGTTGCACTTGCTGCTGATAATCAGCTCCCTGCAGCACTGAGCTGTAACCTGGATGCAGCCAAGCCGCCAGAGCCGTACCACACCGCAGCAAGTTAGGGACAGCAAGGGAAAGCAAGTACTAATGTGTGTTTTGCTCCTGTGGTTCCTGCTGCCCAGCTTTATCCACTCAGCTGTGGGCCCTGCGACACCAGAGCAGAGCATTGCATTTCTTCCCCTGCTCTGGGGAGGAGGCCCATGCTTTCCTTCTGGACAGTCCTTCCAGGCTCCCAAGGGGTTTTTTGAGTGCAGGGAATAAGAGGGAGATGATCAGAAATGCAAGTGAAGAAATACTGTTTACTTTAATAGTAGGGATATGTTGCAACTCCAGGTATAGTTCCCTTACACAAGACTCTAATCCCACACATGCTTGAAAAGCAGTCCTTGCACACAGCGCTTTCCAAGCTATTCACATCCTAGGGCTTGCAAATGTGACTATCTGGTAACTAATTGCCCCCTGGCAGTGACAGCTTTCAGTCCCTATTGCTCCATTAGGTTCCCATCAGCATCACTGGCTTAGTGTGATCTGAATTTGCCTGCTTGCTAACGTATAGACAGAGCTGGCATATTGCAAAGGGACTATCACATAGGCGAGTCCCATGTTTTCCTATTTAAGGGCTAAACAGAGGACAGCCCAGTCTCCTGGGTTGTCAGGCATCTAACAAATGCAAAATTCATTCTTTTATTAAGCAAAAGGAACAAGGGAGAAAGCACAAAGCAAAAACCTGAGTGCTGAATGCTAATAGGTCTGTTGCTGTTATGCAATTCTCTACAGAAAATCAAAGACAAATGATAATACTAGAAAGGCACATTATTATTTTATAGGCTTAGTCCTAAAGTGAGAGGAGAAGAGAGAAAAACATGCACAGCTGTGCATAATTTTGCAAGGTCTGTTCGTGCTGCCTGAGTCATGACTCGACTCACAGGTAGACTCCAAAGCCTGCATTCACCAGACAGCCTGTTTTCCTCACTGATGTGCATATTATGTATAACTACTATTTATTTTAGTAAATTTAGCAGGCTGGCACTCAGCTAAGAAAGGAGGCGTCCGTAAGGCGGTTACTGCTGTGACTGCCATTCAGGTGGTCACAGCCAAGCTTAGCTTAGGTGAGTGGACCCAAACGCAGCTGGCAGTGGGTCCCTGCAGGAGGGAGCATGGTGATGTGCTGCCCAGAAAGGTGGGGAAACACATCAGCCATGAGCCCATGCTCAGCTGTGGGCAGTTGCAGCAGATGGAGTTAGCTCAGGTGTGTCACGAGGAGTCGGAGATGCCCTCCTGTTCCTGCTCTGTAAGAAACAGATTTACAGAGTTGATACATCTTCGAAAACTTTGGTTATCTGCTGTCTTGTGGGTTTTCTTATGCACATACCCACATGCACACAGAAAAAAATGCACACAGATGTGATGTGCCAGGTGAGGTAACTTTGATAACAATTTTGATAGCAAAGCTTTGAGATAAATGGCTTTTAAACAGAAGGAGTTCAGCCTTGAGATCAGTTACAGCATAGTTATATGTAAACAAGGACATTTTTATTTGCATCCCTGTTACAACATGGAAAGTAACTACCGCAGGTCTGTGCAGTCTGCTGGGGATGGCCTTCCCTTGGTGCATGTCTGAGGCTGCACCCCACAAAGAAGCAGCTCTTGAGCCTGCGCTTCCTTTCCTAGTGGCTCCAGCCAGCTGCATGGACCCAGTCATCTATTTATACCTTTAATTCAAAAAAATGAGAAAACAATGCATGAATTTGAAGGAGAAGCTGGCTTGCTCTGCTCACTCCTTTTAAGAGAAGGAGCTGGAGAAGGTCAGTGCAAGGGTCCTTCTCACTGGAGTTGGTGGTGTGGGCAGTGCTCCCTTTCCAGACAGCCGTGACACCTGCCAGGGTGACTTGCCACTGAGCGTGCATCTTGGGTGGAGAAAACACTTGGCTATTGGGTTTGTCTCCATTGGTTGTTTGGAGCTCACCTTCATGTCTGCAGTTGTTCACCTGACGTAATGCTCGGTTTCCTTATGAAGGGAGTAAGCGAAGTAACGTTTTGGTGGCAAAGGGTAGGAATCAGTCGCAATAGGCAGGGATTACTTCTTGCTCTCTCTTTTTCCTGTGCAGCAGTGAGCATGTTGTGTCCCTATTCAATATATAAGCACCCTCTGCAATGCCTCAACACTGAAAAGGGATTTTAATATTAATAATCCAGGAAAGGCTGTAGTTACTGTAGTGATCTTAAAAAACCCTCAAACCCACTAGAAGGCTGCCCTGGCAAACAGCTCCACCTCTCCAAGGCAGCTGCTGAGAGAGGCAGGTAATGGGCAATGCCCTGTGCTGTCGCGTCCTGCCACGTCACACTGCCCTGCGCCCGGGATAGCTGCTCTCCCCAGTCAGAGCTCGAGCTCAGCCAAGAGCCTGATACCGGGGGAACGGCAACGAGCTACCACAGATCACTCACGATAATTAACTTTGGGACCATGCTTTTCTCTTGGCAATTGTCCACCAACACACTCAGTCACCATGGCTCAGGTGACAACTCTGCCGTGTGTTAAGCTACAGGAACCCACTTGCGTGTCTGAGCTGCAGTGATATGCTAATATTTTAAACATTTTGATCTATTACTTATCCTCCAGCTAAACAAAAAGGTCTTTTTTACCTACTTTTAATTTCTTTTCCATGCTGCTGAGAGCAGTCGGCATCTGCCGAAGTGATGAACGACCTTGCACGAGCCCGTGTAAAATCCAACAGTTCTTGGCAATACAATTCACGGGTGCCTGCTCTGCTTTCTGTGGCAGGAGCTGCGGGCGCTCTGCACCGATTCCTCATTGATCATTGTGGACACCGGAAAAAAACACCTCTTCCCACTGGATTTGGTCAGGAGCTGCCGTGTACTTTGTTGGGTGTGAGACCGAGGAGCCTGGAGCAGGGAAGCTTGTACTCTGCTATGAGTATCCTCCATTTGTTTCACATTTCTATCTCCTTGATAACACACTCAAGGCTACGATCTATCAAGGTCATTGCCCACTTTCCTCCTCAGAAGCTGATCCTGATCTGTCAGTGCGATGGGAGAGGCAACGACTGCGTGATGACCTGTATGAAACAGTAACCTGCGGAGACCAAAGATCTTGTCACTCACAGAAAAAAGATGCATCTTATCCCCACGTAACAGACGGGCAAAGCGGGGGGTTAATGTGAAGCTCGCAAATCTGTGTGTCCCAGCAGCCGGTCTCAGAGCTGGTTGTTTGATTTCTATACTCAAATGAAACTGCAAGAGAGGAAAGCCTTCCGGCTTTCAGCAAGGAAAGGATTTTTACAGTCACACATGATCAATGCACACTTAGCTCTGTCGGTTACAGAGAGGAAGCGAGGTCCTGGGGTCCAGTTGTGTGCCTGGGATGCAGGAGCTTTGCAGATTTTTAATGGTTGAAGTGATCTACTTAATCACCCTGTTTAACTTCCAGCATGACAGGGACGAAAGGAGCTCCCCCAGTCCCTCTTCAGCAAGGCTGTAGCTTTGGTTACAGTGACAGCTTATTTTCCAGAAAGAAGTCTTTACTGAAATGATTGAAATGTAGAGCTGTGTTTCGTCCCTAGCACCAGCACAGGCTGCGGACGGCTCATTGACGCCCTCCAGCCGGGTCTGACCTGTTGGATTCAGGAGTCCTGAGGATGCTGCAACGTGATACAATGTCAGTGCCTCATGTTCCCCTGTGCTAAGTGGGGACAACAGCCTGCTGTTTCCACAGCTGCTCCATCCCCGGTGCACTCAGACTCTGGACATTTCTGTGCATGGGTCTGCTCCAGCATCTTTGGGGGCATGGAGACCCTTTGTTCCTCCCCTGGCCCTGCTGCTGCTTGTCCCCTGGTGCTGAACAATGAGGTCTTACCAGGGCTGCACCACCGCAGATCTCACGCCACGGTGCTGGGGAGCTGCACTCACCTGCGGGTGAAGACAGTGCCTTGCTGAGGAGATAGGGATGGACCTCATGAGTCAGAGCCTTCAAACAGGCTCCTTCCCAGGAGCCTCATCCCATCCCTTTTCTCACCCGGTAAATGTGCCTCAGGGGTGGCTTGTTGGCCTGGTCCCCATATGCTATACAATGATTGTTAAAGCTTTGCTTGTGACAACAGGCATAGGACTTTGCTTGTGAGAAGGTCCAAAACTATTTGCATGGGATGCATAACTGAAACAGGGCCCACAGGCCAAGGGGAGGACGTGGGCGAGAGCAGGTAAGAGCCCTTTTCACCACTGTCCTCCAGACCTAGCATCACCAGTAGCATGGTTTGCAGCATTGGCCCAGAAATCTTCTCCAGTGTTAAATAGTGTTGTGCTAGAACACTGTGTAAATTATTGCAGGTTTCTGCTCAGACAGGACTTTGATTAGAATTTTGCTTATATTATTACAAACTCCCATCTTTCACATCCTTCCAGTTCTCTTCTCTGGCTACAAAGTTCAGCCAGGGCTGCCTTTGCCACATTTAATCAGCCTAGGCATATTAACTACAAATTCCTTCAACAATTTAAACACTTAGGTCTCATATATGTTCCCATAACTGATGTTTACTAATTTTTTTACTTGGAAATTTATCAAGAGGATTGAATAATTGTTCAGCTCCCCACTCAGGATGGCATTGGAATGAATTATATTAATTTCCAAAGTTTTGATAGCGATCTGAAATATCCCCATCAGTGTTGTACAGGGATGTCTTGCAAACAATTAACACTTACTGTAAATGTCGCTGTGAGGTACAACAGTATGATAACTTCATTTTAATGAAGAAGAACTGAACCCTGATATTTTCAGTCCCAGACCAGCAGTTGAGCTTGCTCTCTTCACTCTGCATTCTTCACCATAGTCATGGAGCTGAGGGTCTGCAGTGTTAATTTCTGGATTACTGTCCCTTTTACACATCGGTGGCATCTTTTTCACCACCAGCTGGGCATACATTTAAAAAAATAAATGTTTCAATGGAGATGCAAGGGGTACGCTCCCCCAAAATGTGACATGTCAGGCATCAAATCATTTGGCCTCAAAAATGCACACACAGTTACAGTAAGGGAGGGCAGAGGGGTGGGAATCACAATGGACTAAACTTGCAAAGTCATTAGTTATGTAAAGTGTCTGAATTTCAAAAGGTCCCTCTTGAAATACCTCCAGGACCCTACTTAGAGGGGACAAGTGCTTAGACCCCTCTGGCAGACATGCTGCCTTAGCATATTTCAGGTTGGGTGACTGGCTATGGAAAGTGCAGCCCTGCACAAGACTTGCTTGTAGCAGGGAGCAGCATTACCAACAGCTAAACCAAAGTTTGGCCGACGGCTCCTAGCATAACCAACCCTGAATTTTGCCAAGGTATTTATATACCAATAGCAGGGAAAAAAAAGAAAAAAAAAAAAAAAAGAATTCAGAGCATAGTAGGGGCTGAGTCTCTCTTCAACCCCTGGAATAGTTTTGCCCAGAGCTAATTTTGTAGCAGAGCGATGTAGGACTGTGTATAGAGCTTATCTGGAGGAAAATAAAAACAGTCTTACTACACTACTAATAAAAATGTCTGTTTCTATGTACACAGATCTTAGAAACTCTTCTAGTACAAAATCAGCTCTGCTTTTGTGTCGTCACTTACAATGCTCAGCTCTGACCGTCAGCAAATAGCTGACCTGTATCTGCACAGCCTGCTTCTGTAATTACATTTAAGAGACTCAAATGGTGGCTTTAGAGGCATCTTTTTTGAGAATATTTTAAGAATCATACTGGCTAATCCAGGCATCCTTTGCTATAATCCCATAAACAGTGTGGGCTATCATGCCAGAAAGAGTTCCTAATTTCCATACCAGCCCTGCAGCACTAGGGAAGGCACTAAATATTCCTCTCTCTCTTCACTCAGGCTCCTTTCCCTCTGACGATGTTTTTAAAATATAGCCCTGCAAATATGTCGAACTCTGAGTTTTGTCAGGACAGCTGTTAATCATAAGGCAAAGATGCCTTTTCTGATGGATGTTTCTGTTATTACAATTGAAGTTTTGTCTCTTGAAATTAAGAAACAGTAATTAAAGTATTTAGCGCCATGGGCTGATAGAATTGTTTTGACACTAGTTCTTAAAAAAACTGAAGTACTCCATCTTCCTTCCCTGCACTGTCTTATACAGTGACTTCAGAAAGTTAATTGAGAATTGTAAGTAAGTCATCTGGGGCTATGGTTTGATTGCATTTGAGGTGACTTTTAGGGGTGAAGAAACATCTGGCGCCTTTTAAAAAGTAATGCTTGTGAAGAAAATAAAGAAGAAAGGGAATATTGACAAGATGTGGTAAACAAGCAACCATCATAAAGGCAGAAAATGTACCAGGGAAGATTTTTGTTTGTTGATGTCATGAAACATTCAATATCCCCAGGAAAAGCTGGAAGAAGTGGACTAGTGGGGTAACTGTAAATGGGCAGGTTGGAGATAATCCTTCAGTCTCTGGTCTGTTGTGGATTCCCCTCATGATCATTACAAATGACATAACTCTGTCCTACTTTTTCCTTTCTAAAAGAGACTAGTATTGAGATGCTGCAGGGCTTAACTCTTTCCTATATGTATGTACGCTTGTGAAGAATAAGGAAACTCCTCCTCTTTGGATCCATTTTGTTTCCCCCTGTCCAAAAACAGCAGGAATGGAGCTGCTAAACTGTAGCAGACTTTCCTGGATTCACTGCTGAATGAAACCTCCTTGAAAGCATGGAGGTCCTTACGTATCTGGGTCTTTGCTGCTTTTTCATGCTGTTTGGTAAAAGGCAGCTGGGCATGGGACGATCTGGGCTATCACCTCCCCTGGGGAAGGGAATAACCCCAGGGCAGAGCAAGCAATGGGCAGCAGAGCAGTGCAGGAACAGCCATTGCTCAGTACGTTCAAGGTGTCAACTGCAAGGTGCAAGACACTAAGCTGCCTTAATTTGCCCTGGAAAAATATTTAGGAAGTGTCCCATTCCTTCAAAAAGACTGGGCTGTTTAAGAACAGTCTTGATGAAGGGGACCTTGATCCAGAAAATCATCTTCTTTCAGGGTACTACATATTGGCTAGTCTAAAGTATGCATCTAAGTGCTCTTCTTGAAGCTGGTGCTCCCAGATCAGAAATGGTAAGAGAGAAAAGAGCAAATGATTTTGAGTACACAGCAGAATCAAAGAAATAGTCAGCACAGCACTGTGCTAGAGATAGCATTGGAGATGAGGGCTGGCAAAATTATAGCCGTGAAAGTACCAGGCTCTAGGTCTTGTGAGCCTGAGAGGAGGTGACAGAGATGTATAAAGATACAACTGGGGTGTTAGATATGTGGCACATGGAGGATCTGTCATTTCAGAAGCTGACAGCCTGAAAGCTTTGGATAAGACTTTTGTTTTTTAGTTCAGAGCTTGTGGATATAATTATGACAATTTTCATAAAAGTCAAGTCCCTTGTACAATTTAATGGGGCTTGGCGGGAGGGTTTGGGAGCACTCGGTGTGTCGGAGCAGCAGAGGAGAGTTTGAGCACGAGCTGCCGCATGTGGGACACCTGAAAGCTGGAGATGCCCAGTGGGATCTCAGCTAGCAACAGCAGTCCCCCAGCCCCAGCCCTCGGTTTCTGAAGCAACATGGGGGCTTTCCAATGAAAGATGTCTAATTCTCAGTATTTCCGAGCACCTACCGTCAGAGCCAGATCCCACTAAATGCTGGCAGCTCTGGAAACCTGGCCAGCTCCTTAAGGAGCACACTTCACCACCACTGGGATTTTAGGTGGGCTGAGAGCTGAACTCGGTCCTGTGAGAAGTCAGTCTGAGCCACTGTCACCTACCAAAAGTGGGTTTCATTCCTCTGTGGGTTTCCTCTCGCTGCCCCAGGTTTTGACAGCCAGAAGAGGTGAGTAGAGAGGGTCTCAGCAGGGTTCCTCTCTGCCACGCTGCTGGATGGTGCTCAGCGCTTCTCAGCAATATCAAGAGAAGGTGGTGACCGAGTCTAAACTGCCCTGTCCACTATGGGGAAAGAGCCAGGCTTGAAATTTTAAGGGAGTTGATGCCCTCATGACATTCCTCTTCTTGCCTAGCATCAAGTAAACTAAATATATCTTCTAAAATGTTGGAGGAGGGGAAGAAGGTTGTTTGTTTGTTTATTTGTTTGTTTTTACTGGGCTGCAAGTTTTCTGGTAGCAGTGCAAAGGAGTCATCCAAGAAAAAGGAGTTTGGTCAAGTTTGGGGTGAACAATTGCAATGCATGCTCCTATTTGCCTGAACCATTCAGAGCTATAAGTGGACTAAACCATGCAAGTGAACACCATGTTTTTAATACGACCATAATTGAAGCAGTGGGCAGTTGCGCACACTGGGAATTCATTTGGAGCACTTCTCATAAGTACCTCAATACAAAATTAAGGCCTAACTCTGGGCCCCCAAGAGAGAAAATTCTGGCTTGTACTCTGCCTACATACACTCAAATTAATGCATAATGCAGCAAGTTTCTTCCTCTCTCTGCCTGTCCCTTTCTCTTTCTCACACACACACATGCACACACGCAGCTGAACTCCCACACAAGTTCTGCGGGGAAATTACAGCCTGCTCATGTCACTCCCTTCTTTGTCACTGAAATAGTGCCATAGGTCTGGAAAGCGCTCTTTCTGTGTGGTACCGAACTTTTTCCAGCTCAGGAAGATTTTACTTTGATAATACATAAATTTGAGTTTTTGATGTAAATCAAGAAATTATTTTTTTTCTTCCAAAAACTGGATTGCAGCGACACTAGTCATAAATTGTAGCTTTCACATTGGCAAATCTTTGGGAGCTAGGCATGAAGAACCAAACTTTCTGTTGTCAGGTCACATTAACTCCAGGATTTCTCACAGGCAAATTGTGTCTTGAATGCTCTGCATGATTCACAAAAAAAGGCCTTTCTCCATGTAAAGCATCAGCTCCCATTAAGCAGAAGAAATAAACCGTTGCATGCAAAAGATGTGAACACGTGGCTTATGAATAATCAGAACAACTTTAGAATAATCATCTCAGAGCATGGCAAACAGCAATAACACACTCGGATTAGTATCTCTGATCCTCCAAGACCAATGCAAGTGGCCTCCTCTCGGTGTTGAAAAGGAGGCACAGCTCATGGCTTGTTATCAGTGGTGGTGGGAGGGATGTTTAATGCTGTGAATCTGCAGGGAATCCCAGTGGTGGAGGCGAGCGAGGGGCAAGAACCAGCACTCGCCTCAATGCTCAGCAGGAGCCAGTGCATGTGGCTGCCAAGGGAGAGTGGTGGAAAGGTTGGAGGTAGGTAGCAGTGTAGGAGGTATGCGGAGATGGGCTTGAAGAAAATTTTATCATTGTAAACCAGGGATGGCTAACTTTAAAGAGACTGAGGGCTGTGACTATAATATGTCCAGCAGCATAGAGCAATGGCTTTAAAAAACGCTTTGTTCAATATTTCATGAGGAACCTTGACGTAAATGCTCCTAGTCCACTCCCTTTCTTTTTGTGTGGTGGCAAGGATGAGGAAAGTTACAGCCCAGCTCATCCTTCCACCTGAATACAATACATTCCTGGAGGACTTCAAGAAGTTTGCTTATTGCCTGTAGCCTCAACCGTAAGCCTGCAAAAAATCACCATGTCCTACTACCAGCAGAGCTCCAGTATTTTCTGCCGTCATACTGCAAAATGGAAGACTTTGCCCTCTCTCCCATCCACACCAGGTATCATCTACTGTCCTGCTAGACATGTGCAGTATGGAAGATTATACTGCTGCAGATGATAGGGAAGTAGTTGTGATTCAGGCCCAGATTAGGAGGTCTTGCCCCTTAGACAGGGTTAATGGAAACCCTAAGAAACATTCTGTGGGGTTTTTTTGCCCTTCACAAGACATATACCCCCAATGGTTTCTTGATCTCTGAGTTTATTGTGGCTTCTCTTTATCAAAGGGATTCTGAATGTTAATCATTCTTTACTTATTTTAGCTCCCAGGCAGATATTTCTATCCTCAGCTTTTTGCCCACTGAACACTTGATTTGGTTTCTTATGGTTACTCAGCCAGGCTTAAGAAATTGCAGAGGTGCACCAACATTCCCAGGTAAACCATATCAGTGTTGACTTGTACATCTCAGATATACTTTATTACTCCAACAACAGAGGGGAAATTCATGAAGCACATGGAAAATACCTGACTTCACCATTTTTCTTTGCATGAAAATGCAGCATGGTTCTCCCAACTTTTCCTCCAAGACATTTGGGAAGGCACCACCAGAACTTCACCAGAAAGCAAAACTACAGCCACAAAGAGATCTCAGCAACACTGTCAGGTCTGCATGGAAGGTATTTCCTTGGCCTTGTAGATCAGAAAATGACAGCATTCAAACATTTGTGTCTAGATGAAAAATGAGAATCAGTTAGTACAGTTCAGACTCACTGCAGCCAAATTAAGTAGAAAATGAAATATTTTAAGAAGCATCCTATGGTAAGTGAATTTGAATTAGCTGCAAACATGGATGATTTTCTTCCAATTGCCAGACCACACAGAATAGCTGCTTGGATTTAATTCCCCCTTTATATCACATGTGTCTTTCCTTTATTTCCTGGCATAGATAGATGTGTGATTAAACTATCACTTTGGATATCCCAAAAAGCTAAGGAAAGCAGATTACACTATAAATCATAAAAATCCTCCTTTCCACTTGTTTCCAACTTTTCAACAGCTTTAAAATTTTTCTCTTGTGATTACAGCAAATTGTAATAGAGATAAAGCATAAAGTGTTATAGGTATTTTATTTTTAGAGTCCTGGATTTATGAGACCAGTTCATAGGGATAATTTTGACAACAAATGCAAACTCATTTAGGGTTTTTACTTGCTATGAAGCTGTTGGATTAAAATACCATTTAAATTTGATACTTCTTTTGTGCTAACAGAAGTGAAAGATGGCATCCCAATGAGCAGATCACTATCATTTTGCTTTTTTTGTGGCAGGATATCCCCAAATTCCATCTCCTTTGGTGTGTCTGCTGCAGCTGCTCCTGAAATTATATCCTATGTGTCGAAGTCCAAGATCACCGGCAGCACTGGGAGCACGTGGGTGCTGATGGCCATTGAATTATGGCTCTGGAGATCCGGGGCCGCCCTCCGTGGCAGCACGAACTGTGTACACAGTGGTGGTGCCCGCAGCTCCATGACCCCTCTCCCTCTGCACATGTGCACCGCGTCCACTGGCTGCACTGCGGCCATGATTTCAGCAAATGATCCCATCATGTGGAGAGAGACTTTGCCGTCTGATCCTCTGTGGCTCACGGGGAGTTCATGGAGGATGAACCTGAACATCTGTGCTCTCGGGCCCTGGTCCAAAAGGAAAGACTTGTCTTGAGTTGTGTAGGATTTAAATTGAGTCCTGGACTGGCTTAGGACAGATCAGCAAATAGACACAGGGTAAACGCAAAACAGGTGAATGGGACCTGACATGTACATGAGTGACTTCATCTGCTGCTGAATTAGAGGCACAGTAAGAAACTCCAACAGCTCCGTTGTGCCTGATTAATTTTACATGGTGAAATCGTACACCCTTCTTGACTTCCAGGACTAGTGTAGCGTAGCAGTCAGGTGCGTTTCCTCCCAGGTTTCTCACAGTCCGCATCCAAACTGCGAGGCAGGTGGGTCTCCAGACGGGACCCTGGTGGGAGCAGATGCAGTCAGGGCATCCTCACCAGCCAGGAGAAGCTCTCAGTCAGCCAGTGCGGACATAATCGTGGACTTGACATCTTGTGTCCCATGTACAGTCTAATTGTGGCACCATGAATAAGGAGGAGAAGTACAGCATCAGATTGCTGCTAATCCAAGAGGAGAAAATACTTTGTACAATACTACGTGTCTACCAACAGAATCCGGTAATAAGCTATTAGGTGCTGCTGCCAGCTTCCTCCTCCACACCCCAGCAGCTAGTGGGGACTCTGTATGCACTCCCTATCCACACACTTCTTTTCTAACCATTTCAGTAAAACTAGGAGTACGGGGTGTTTCTGAGAAGTGCTGTTCTGACCTGATGACCAAGCATTAGGAGATCTGATGAAGGGATCAGGAGATACATATGTGATGCAGGGCATGGCCTGACCATTGGAGAAGGTAACTGGCATTTTAGCAGCTTGCAGAAGGCTATGAGAGCACATTCTTAATGAACCATCTAAACTATAAACTGAATGAATAATTCAGAGTATCATTTATACACTTGCTTTGCTTGTTTTACCTGTGAGTAAACGTCAAGTATTTTTTGAGGTGGGCTGCAGCCTCAAACCCGTTTATAAAGTCACTTCTCTTTTAACCCTTTTTAATCCTGAAATCAAGGGACTACTCACAGCAGTACAAAAGGCCTGCTGGCTCAGAGCCCTCAGTCCCAAAATAATGATGCAGTCCATCAGTCACTAGTGCTCTGTCAATGGTTATTCAGGTTTTGTTCAATGAGATTCACAGGGAAGTAATCTCAGGAGACTGTGAGTTAGTAGCTTGGTTCAGAGCCATTAATAGATTGTAATAACTGTAATAATTGTAACAACTGTAATGCAATTGCAGATTCCTCTTGTATTTTTTAGTTTTGCACCTTGCCCTTGGCCAGACCAGATGGTCTCTGGATAACTCCAAGCCTTGGTGGAGATGCAGAGCAAGCACTGGGGCAATGTGTGAAGGCCTCCTAACAGAGGGGTGCACACCCACCCACTGAGAGCTGAAAACCACCCAGGATGAGGATAGAGGGGTCTCATATCAGGCACTTGACTGTCAGCATCAGGACTGGCCTGCCCTGGAATGGGACTCCATGGGACAGAGAACGCATCTACCTATGTACACCAATTTGTACTGTGGAGCCACTTTGATTTGTAGTGAGTACAGAATGAGAACCATGTGTTGTTGCACTGGAATTACTCTCTAATTATACAACAGCTACACTTTCTGATACTTGTAGTTGTCATTAAATATATAATCAGCACATTCCCCACATGTTTGAGAATCTCTCCCATGTTAATACAATATAATTAAAACAGCCCCTGTTTCAATGGTATCTGCATTAAAAAGAAACACCAATAAGACCATAATAGGTGAAGAGAGGTTAATAATAGGTCATGTGGTTAATCTTCCAGTTACAAGGGCAAACACTAATTACAGGACTGGGAAGGCAAAGGGCAGCCTGATTGCAATGTGATTATGGTGACCTTGTTAAGGAGTGATCCAAGTCATGATGGGGGCCTCAATAAATAAAGATATACATCCCTTAGCACCTCCTGGCGAACATCAGTTGAATGCTGAGAACAGCATTAGCCTGCTCTGCAGATGAGGCTGTGAGGACAGAGGCTGAGCCGTGTTATTCTCCAGCCCCATCTCAGCACAGCGGGATTGCTGGCTTCTCCTTCTGCTCACTGAGAAAAACAAAAGCGCTGGCTACTGAAAACAAATATATCATGTTGATTTCTAAAGGGCTCTGCAGTACAGCATGTTACAAATTACAGCAAATTTCAACAAGTTGGAGCATCGGAGATGTGGCAGAGCACCGTGATTCACCGTGTTGTCAATGGCATGGAGGGAATTCCTAGCGAGCTGCAAAAACACTGGTTACCATCTAGACTGAAAAATGGTAAAAACTCAAGATTTTACTGCTCTTTTTTTTTAACCCTGAGTATAAACTCTGCCGCCCAGGAAAACAGATACTACAGATTATAACAGTTTCATTATCATCTCAGCAGAGAACTTGCTGTCTGTGCTGCAAACTGGTCCGTGGAGAAATTACCAGGCTCCCAAATTTAATTAGGGCAGGACTCAGACAGGGAACACAGTGAGGTTAACACAGATGTCTGTATGTCCCATCATTCTCACATCCTGTAATAAACAGGCATTTGGGGAACAGTATAAGTCAGTACTGGAAGCAAACATTCCTGTATTATAGACGTGAGGCTGGTTCCTGCTAAACACTCATAAAACCACTTGAGCCATTGGTACGGAAAGTCTTTTGTTACTCACGATGATTTTGTGTGTTAATTGAGGACAGGGCTAATATGAAAAGCAGTTTCTCCAGACACATCGGGGCTATATATAGAGCTTCTTGGTCTGGCAACTTGTTGGCTGGATGTGAGCAGGTTGAGAGCAATGACTGGAGCTGTTCAAACTCTTTTAATTTTTTATTTTAAAAAATGTGCAAAAATGTTATCTACTTTGGATATTATTTTTTTTAAAGTACATTTGCTTTTACCTAAATCTATGTTTTGTTGAAGAGAAATGTCACGGTAACTGCCACATGCCCAAGGAAAACATTCCTCTGGGTTTAGTTAGGCTTGTAAATAAACTTCTGGCTTAGCAAAGCCCTGCTCTTGGGTGTCCAGAAGGTAACAGGACATTTCTTCAGCTGCCTGCAATGGTGGTTTGAGAGCTTGCTGTGCTGGGAGGCTTGGAAGACTGCAGGCCACCAGCTGAGGTTTCCAGAAATGGGAAGAGTGTGGGAAGAGCACTGGAACCCTGAAGGTGCGAAGGAAATCTGTGCCAGCTGTTTCTGTGTAGGTGTGTGTGTGCAAAAATGCAGAAAGCAATTAAACTTTGACATTTTCCTCCAAGATTCCACTCATGAGGATTTCCTATTTAATATCAAAATAAACTCCTGTTAATTTGTTCCATTCTATCCACCCGACATGTTGTATTGCAGGAGCTGATAGAAAGCAATTTCACAGTGATCTCAGATAACCAAAATATGTTTACAGGGCTATTCCACCAGCTCCCGTGCTACCTTCTGCAATGCCAATTACCCACCTTTGAAATGTCCACCTGGATGTTAGAGAGCGCCAAAGCAAAGTGTAAGGATAGTAATTTTCTTTCTACTGCCATTTCTTTCTACTGTTAATTATGTCAGTTTAGAATATCCTGGGAGCAGGAATAAGTTTGCAGGAGAAAGGATCAGAGACCTGGTGATTTTCCATGCACGAATTTTCAGTCCCCTCATGCTGAAAGGTGAGCTGCTTTGGGAGGAAGCAGTGGGTTTGGTCCTTAAACCTCCAAATATTCTCAAGATTCAGACCAAGGCCATGATACAGCATCCAAGGAGCAGATGAGACCCCATAGTCCCTGTCTCTTTCAGGTGTGCACAGTCCCACTCACAGACGGCCCCAACTCTGGGTTTGCTCACCTCCGCAGCAAACTCCTGCAAGCGCCTGGGGACAGGAGGAGGGAGGGGAAGGCCCCAGCGAATTCCCAGGAGCCAGGTTGCTGCAGAGGACTGCTGTCACCTTGGGTGAATTTCACTCTTTCTTCAATGAGAGAGAGTCACATTTTACAAGTTTTGTCAAAGCACATTTTTCAAAGATGGCTGAATTAAACTGTAAGGAGGGCTCAAATACACCATTCTGGACCTTACCAGCTTTGAATTACCTCTGATTTGAGGACTTCGTGATTGTATCTAATAAAACTTAAATGTTTATTTCTTGCTGTAAATCAAGGATTTTGTCAGGGTTGCTAAGGGATACTATTCATTCTCTTTTTTTATTTGAAGGCTGAATAGTAAATAGTTCTCTCTGGAAGCAAGTTAATCTGTGATTTTGCGTTGTAGAGGATGGCATTCTTAACTCAGCTCTTGCTGCTGCTCGGTCCTTCTGTTGCTCCCTTAAGTTTAAGTATGACAAAGGAAAGACAAAGACTATGAGCTTTTTGTTAGAGTAAAATACTGTGGGAAAACCCCCCACACTTAAAACATGTTTTGAGAAAAAGAAAACCAAGAAGATTATTCAGTGTAGCAAGGGATAGAGTTGATCACCATGCCTTCTGAGCATGCCTGCTATTATTTTTAGATGTAACATCCCTAATGAAAGCCTCAGATAGTACCACTGGGTTTACCCAAGGATCTGGTGTATTAAAACAATCATAAGCCTCATCAAGGCTATGAAAGCAATGATGAGTCTAGAGAAACAAGCTGTGATGTGCTACCCAAACAGCCACAAAATGAGAAAAATAATTTAGAACAGTTCTTTGGCAAACAGAAATATTTATCCTCTGCACTCTAGAGAGTAAATACTGTGATAAATTCAATCCTCTAGCTACTCACTCAAAGGATTTAGAAGTTTGGCCTTGGTCACCTTGCAAGTGGATGTTGTGCCATGATAAAATATTGGGGAATAGAGAAACATCGTAGAACATTTGAATACCTGCTAATATTTTTGTCTGATGTCTGAAGTACAAGCAGTTCAGAATAGTTGCTACGACTTGCAGTGAGCCTACCAGCTGCTATAAATGCATCCCTCTCCACTGTTAGCCTTCTACCTGTGTCTGACAACTTGGTGGCATCTTGAAGCTCACCTCCATCCACTCTGTTGCAATCCCAAGCTATCTGACTCCCTAGAAGGTCTAAGGACTCGTATAAAGATGCGCTGACTATCCACTTCTGCTACACACAGAAAGGTCCACATGAACTGGAGAGAGCTCTGGGAGGTGAGATTGGGAATGAAACAGAGGAGGTATACAGAAGATGCTGAGGATTAGGGCTAGAAGGGAAATAGTGTATGAGGTTTTGAAACTTGGAACCATCCTGAAAAAGAAGAAAAGATCTAATATAGCCATCTTAAGCTAGAGAGAGAAATGGACTTTGGTCACCTGGAACATTTTATCCTTTTCTATTTCAAAAGGAGCCAAAAATTTATTTTAAAAAACTAAATAAATACTTTGGAAAGCTCAGAGATAGGACATTTAACAAGTGCAGATCCTTTTCCTAAGCTGGAGGCAGCATCCATACATTCAGGCATGGCTCCCTGTGCAGATCACTATAGAATCTCCAGGATGGCACTGCTTTTCTGACTGGCCTCAGCTGTGCTTCTGATGCGGCCTGAGGATGTGCTGGGATTTGCTTTCATTCAGCAGGTGCCTTATGAGCACAGTTGAGCCTGCAGACCCCCAAAGAAAGGAGGAGAACAGGACGTGGGTCACCTCGGATGAGCTGATGGACTAGGTCTTTCTGAAAGGGTCCTGTCATTACTGAGCTTAAAACCGCCAAGAATTTGGTCTGTTCCCTCCATGGTGTCTAGAGATTCAACCTCATTGAGATCTGCAGTATGTGTGGGAAGGGCTGTTCTTGTGCGTGTGAATTGGTTTTTTCAGAGGGGATCCTAGTCATGCTGGTGGGGGGGAACAGAGGGAGAAGGAGAGGGGAAGAGTCCCTCATGTTTGTTCTAACAATAGTGGCATTACTCAATATTTGCATGAAGTGCTTTCCACTGATTGAGTTTTTATTTATTAGGATGTATGCTCTCAGGCAGGCTGTGTACCTCAGAGGGACTTGAATGAATTAATCAACACGCACTTTGTACCACTGATCAAATGCAGGATAGCAACAGATGGCCACATGCTAGCAATTTCCTGGCAGATGGGTCCTATCCACCATCTTTCACTTATCCAATTTAATGCTGAAAACCACAAGCAAACTAATTGAAAAATAGCATTACACACACACAAACCCTCTTTTTCTTCTTTCATTCCCTTTGCACCAATGGAATAATAAGTAGTAACTGATGTATTATCAGAGCCACGCTGCTTGCATGGAGACTAATAAAAGCATAACTTTGATCTGTTTTGACAAACACAAGTACAACTTTTGAGTGTTTAATAATTACATTAGTCAAAGCCACTGATCATGACATGTGGCAGTGTGTTATTTAGAGAAAGGAAAACAGGTATTCACGTCACCAGGGTGGCTTCTAATGCAACCAGAACATGAAGGTGTTTTTACCCTTGTTTCTCCCACTTCCTCCATGGGAAAAGCAGTCAAAGGGAGAAGTGTCCTGTGCCCAGGTTCAATTCCTTATCCCTTGTTGGAGCAATATTATGTACAGCTAATTGTTTGCTCACACAGTATTTGGAGAAGTTTTGTGAAATTATTGCCCATAAAAATGTTCTTCACCGCCCTGCTTGACTGATGCAAGTCAACTGACCAGGTGAGGAGCCCTAACCAATTTCAGTCTGAAGTGAAACAGGGTTACTGAAAGCACCTTAGCAAGGGTTTCAGCTACTCTGCTTTCCTGTGAGCTGAAATGGTCTAGGCATGGTCGCAGGGTCACTTTGTGTGCTGCAGCTGGAGGGTGGTACCTTCTGAAGCAGTTACAGCTTTTCCTCTGATGAACATCCACCTATAGCTTAGGGTTATTGAGTCCTTGCAACGGATCAAGCCCTGGTAGATACTGTGCAAAGACAGAAATCTGTGACGAAAGAGCTTTTCGTCTTAAGTAGGAAACAAGAGACAGTAGCTGGAGACAGACAGACTGACTAGGAGGAAAGGGAGAAAGCAAGAAACAAGGAGACAATATTGGTCAGGATGGCGGCTAATAGTCTCAGCATCTCTGCAGACTGACCAATGTCAAGCTGAGAACTTTGGCAAAAGGCCATCCTAGTTCAGCAATGGAAGGAAGGCAGCAACTGGAAATAAAATAGCGCTATATAATAAATGGAGGGGAAAAAAGGAAAGTAGCTAGCGATCAATATAAATGAGATGTTAATGAGGTACAGAAAAATTATAAATGTATATAAAGGCACCAGGGAAAAATCCATCCCTAAGAACAATATGAAGAGGTTTTAAAGAAGGATTGCCAGGAAGAAGAGAAAAGCAAGAACTGACATAGGCCAGTTGTTAGTAGGAGGTTGGAAGATGGGTAATAACAGTCCAGAACAGACATAAATGTCCCATAAGCAATTTTGTGGTGTTATCAGAAGGAGCAGAAAGATGCACCTGTATCACACATGCTTGACAAATTTCCTTCTGTTCTAGGCTAAGCAGTATCCAGTCAGGTAATCAATTAAAGTATCAAATGAGTTATTAAAATATCAGAAAACTACCAAGAAATGTGTATATCATGCAAAAAGTGTTAAAGGAGTAAATTAAAATACCAGTTAATCATCAAAGCAATCTGGTTTGCTTGTTAACCTGGGCCTACTCTAATAAATCGAGTTTTAACACAGAAAAGTGCAAAATCTGTGAACAAAGAAAGCAGATTAAACCTATATGGAACATGCAGAAACTACATGCTGTAAAGCACTAATTCTGGCAAGGTTGTCCAATTCATAATGAAGAAGCTGCTCAACTGTAAGTGGAATCACATCCTGTACTCCAGTAGATGTCATGGCTATAAGCTCGCTAATGCAATCTTTGGCTGAAAAACCAGGAGAGTGGTGAGAGGAGCAGGGAAGACTTTTGTCAAAATCCAGGACATGGTGCAAAGTGCAGTGCTGGACTATACATGCATTTTTGGTGTTACAGCTGCTCAAAATTTGAGGAGACTGTAGAAAACGTGTATGAAGCAATGAGATGGCTTCTGAAAATGCCTTTGTCTCCAAGTCTTAAAGAGCTGGATCCATTTAGATTATCGGAAAGAAGCATGAGAGGGGTCTTGATTGCAGTATGTAAATATGCTACTGAAGAGAAAACACGGGTCACTAGAGCAGTGCGTTAAACAGATGAAATGAAATGAAATGCCCTCAGATATTAATGGGAAGTCAGACAACAGCATTTGGTGGTTGCCCATGGGCTTAATGTTTGTCAGTCTGAAACATCTGTGGGCAGTCAGAAAGGATATGGTAGCTATGCAGATGGTAACCCACAATTCCTTATAGTGGGAGGAGGTAGTTCCAAAAAACTTCCAAACACACTCAGGTGAAGAGGTAGAGAGAGATCTATCTCAAAGTGATGGGCTTGGGAAATCACAATTTGCAGCACATTAAGAATACCTAATCAAGACAGAAATTTGTAAATAGCACAGAAAAGGACATTGCAATTCCTGAGTCATGATTACGGGGACTCGGCCAAGAGTCTGAGTTCAGTAGCTGGAAAGGCAAGGTTGTGTGCAGGAGGTTCTCTGGAGGAGAGATGGGGAGAGAGGGAGGGAAGGAAGAAGCATAGAGACAGGGATGTTCAGGAGATCAAAGAAGTGCCAGACAGGCCAGTTCATGGTAAATCCTTGCTTTTGCTCCAGTGCCACCAGCAGACAAGTTGCAGATGTTGTGACCACCAGTGCTGTGCACTGCCCCCTCCCAGCCCTCAGAGCTGCCTTTGGATTTAGGTCTTCCTAAAAGACCTCTACTTAATTTACCTCTTCCATTCACTACCAGTGCATGCCAGAATACCTGAACTCCTGAGAAACGCCACCACTAAATGACAGGGCATGTTCCACGGGGAGCTTGTAGGCTAATGTAGTAAATTTTGCAACCATCCTTCCTCTCCTGCTGGGGACCCTGAGAGAGAAGGATCAGCATCAGCAGTCCCCATGAGCACTATCTCATTCCAGCTTTGAAAAAGAAAAATCAGCTGCAACGTTTCTGAAAGCTTCTTCTGTATTTCTTTGTGAGAGCAGCTTTGGGAAGATATAAATATGTATATACATATATATATATAAAAAATCTTTTTTACATGACAAGAAAGAAAGATGTCATTGAAAATGTTGTGCTTTTGTCATGTATTTAAATTTCTGTTCACAAATTTAAAAAGTTTGCTTTAGCTCCTTTTTTAGAAGGAATGAAAAAGGAAACAGTTCCATCAAAACTTCCATGTCATTAAAAAGTCTTTTTTTTAGTTGAAAAAGATTGCAATGGTATTTTTGACTGGGATCATTACAGAAACAAAACCAATCTGAAAAGGAACAGGAAAAAGAGGCTGATTTAGCCATTCCACAGCATTCAGTATCAAACTCAAACACAGCCAGATTCCCAGTTTGGGGTCATATCTATTTAAGCGGGAGACTTCCCTCCTCCCTTCCACTCCTGAGAAACCCGCAATGTTCCTCTGCCAGCCATGTCTGTGGGGAGCTGCAAGGAGCACGTTCCCGCTATGAGTGACAACCACTAATCCCCAAGTAATTGAGTAAACGTTCCTGACGAAGTGTGGATAAGATGCAGAAGAAACGGGTGGCTCTGAGGCAGGGGAGGAATGAAAGCCGAAGGGACGGAGGCAAGAAGAGAAATTCTCCAGGTGTGAATAATGAACACACAGCCTGGATGCTCTTATAAAATATCCATCTCAGTGGCTCGAGGGACACACTGGGTTTTGGTTTGGGGAGGTCAGGACGTGCTGCCATCTCGCAGCGCTGCACTATCATCCCATATCCACCCTGGCAGAGCCTAGTGACACCCCTTTTCCCGTACACTGCTTTCCCTCACACAGGGATCCCAAGAGGAAGGAGCAGGTGGTGGTAAGACCAATTGCACTGATGCCAGGATCTGACCCTGTCTAGCTAATCAGCACTCTTTACCCAAAACACTGAATGAAGCAGCAGGCTTGGCAGTGAAAATGCCTTCCCCATGCATTACACTGCAGGGGTCAGCCAGTAATTCCAGGAAATAGTTAATTGCTGGCCAGCTTTGATCTCCTTGAAATAGAAATCAATTCACAAGCTGACAATTTCTCAAAAAAGGGCATGCCTCAGCACTCAGAGGCTTCCTGCGCTCTCGGATATGTCTCCTGTCTCTCCATCACTCCCTCCTCAGCTCTTAGGAAAATTGTACTTAATGGCAAATATGATGGAGGGACTGGAGCATGGGGCCTACAGAGCTACCTTTTTATTTCACTGAAGAAGGAAATCTAACTAAAGGGGAAAAGCTATTAAACATCTTCAAGAGCCGAAAGCTTGTAGACACAAGCAGCAAGGCATGAATTCTGAAAGTTATCATGGAATCATGGGATTCAGCCTCTGGGACTGATCACAGTCTGTCTGAACACAGATGCTGGTGCATGTATGAAGAGAACAGAAGAGCATGTAGCCTGGTTTCAGTTGCCTAGATGTAGGTGTCCAGTGTCACCTGAGATGTTTTGGAATATCCTATCTGACTTCCAGCTGCTATCCCAGAATGGCGTGGATGTCATGTAGGTCTCATGTCATATCCATCAGCCTTCACAGTGGGTCTCAGGTACCCCAGGACATGGAATTGGTTCTAGACAGCTCAGAGGCCTGGCTTAAGGGTGGGGGACCCTCACCTGGGGTGCACGTGCAGGGGAACTCATGCAGGGGTTTTCTCATCAGTGAGTGTGTCAGTGGATTGTAAGCTGGAGAACAGGTACACATGAAGCTGGAGCACCTATGTCTCCATCAGAAGGTGTGTGAAGTAGAGGAACCCACATTTCCAAGGGGGGGTTGTTTTTGTGGCCCACATGGCCCTGGGGGTGTATATAACTCAGTGGGTGCCACACTGGAATTTGGAGGATTGGTTATAGAGGGGTGTTTAGAAGTCTGCAGTGGTACATTAACCTTGCATAAGTGTCTCCTACTGTGTTTTATTTGTTGTGTTGCCAATATTGACCCTGAATGTATAGTTCATTGATTGCTGATCGATTATATGTTTTTAACAAACCAATAAACAACTCTGATCCCAATTTTGTATTAAAATGCATGAATTGGTGTGTTTTTACTTGCAACCCTTATCTTTACAGTAAGAGAAGCCTGGAGAAGGATTCAACCCACCCCATGGTAGACACAGTGCATGCTCCTCTACTGATGGTATTGACCACAGCTGCCCTGACCATAAAAGCAGTTTAGGCAGTTATTTCATACACAAACCCCTGCATTTAGGTATCCTAGTCTCAAGCTAAGCCATCTGCCTTTAGCTGTCTGAAAATTAGCTGCTTGTTCTAAACTTGCTGCTGAGACAGTAGTCAAGAAAAGGAGGTTTTGCTAGTGGGTCATTCATCCGATGCTGAAACAGGCATCTACACTCAGATGAATTGCCTTCGACAAGTGCCTGTTTCTCTCTATGAAGTACAAGTAGGGGATTTATTTAACTAGATGTCTTGTTTAGTAGCTGACCATAGAGTGGTGACACCAGCCAAACATATGTGCAGCAAAGATGAATCAAGTGGATGGCACAGAGGGACATGCAAGGGTGATTCACCACGGCAAGCTGAACTGCAAAATTCCTCTTGTTTATACTTGAAAGTCTCTGCTAACTGCTGCTGCCACTCCAAGGAGGGGGGAGAAATGAAGGAAACTCATTGGTATTCAGGAAACCACAGGTGGGTGACAAGTGAGGGGGCTGATGATGCCTTTGGCACATCATTAATAAATAAACTACCTTTTAAACCCCGTTTGGCAAAGTCCGGCCCTCCAATAAGTGCTGAAGCCTGTTTCTCGTCATGTTGTATGTTAAGTTAATAGTTAGGCTCTCCTACACTCTGTTGTAGCCTAGGGTAATACCTTTTAAAGTACTTTCATTACTTTCAGGAATACGTTAGAACATAATAGCTTGTTTCTCTTTTGGGCAACACAATTAACCTTTCCTGGAACAACAGAGCATGTATTATAACATTTAATGGCAAAATCAATACATTATTTTCTTGCATTATATTTATATATGCCTTCTTGCCACGGCGTCCAAGCATGGAAAAAGCTGATTTTTCTTATGGAAGAGATTTTCAGTTCCCTGCCACATCAAGTCTCTCTTTTTGGATTGGCATCCATCTATATTTTTACTCTGTATTTTTCAGTCAGAGATACATACCCAGCAACAAGTCTTTCATTTGCTGAGTGCCACCAAACACTGCATCTCTGTTCCTCTATTTCCATTGTGAGCACCAGATTTTATCATTCCCAGACTTTCCCATTCCCATCAAAGCCTTCACAAACAGTAAGGTCCGAAACCTCTAATAATGTTTAGGAATCTTTTGCATAGTCCAGAGAGTTACTGGAATTACTCTGGTTCAGTTTGCAAAGAAAGAGAAACATTTGCTAAGTTAGCAAACCAGTTCTTAAAGCACTCTTTACAATAGAATGAAAGCTGTTAAATTCATCATATGACTTGCTTCAAAAGTCTAAGATGTTGCTCTTTCCTAAGAAATTGCAGAGGAAATTAAAATCAGTTGTTTGCCCTAGTCAACCACTGCCTGCATCCATATGTAAAATTATTTAGTCTGTAGGGAATTGCCCCTCACTATTAAAAAGCTTTTATTTAAGCACTAGAGAATTTTTTTCAGGCAAACACTAAAAATGTCTCTTGTATCAGTGAAATTATCTGTACATTTGTTTGGAATACAAAAAATCATTTTACATACAAGAATGAGCACCTTTGACCCAAACAAAAGAGGAAAATAAACATAATGTCTTGTTTCAATGTGTTTAAAATGAAGCATGTTGACTTTTGCTTTCTGAAGCGATAGTTCGGTTCAATATTTGCCTGCATTTAATTTTAAAAGAATAAAAAAATTACTCCCCAAAATGAATATTATAATTTTGTTTGTCCTGAAAGGACTTCCAAAACTGAAAGAATAAGACCTCCAGGCTTTAGAACTTGCTCACATTTTTCTTCATTTTATGATTTTGTAAGCACTTTTCATCAAGATGTGATTGCTACAGACACTTCTCGGGTGCAGCTGCTTCTGTCCTGATTGGACAACTGCTACCTTTTAAATGAGAGCAAGTAATGCACAGCAAACCTATCCTCTTCAGGTGAAATTTCTTTTCATCCCTCCCCTGCCCTTCCCTCAGAGGGAAGACTTTTTACGTGGCACTTGCGAGCTCAGTACTGGATGGAGTGGTTTGTACAGAAGTGTGCAAAGTTTCTGAGCTCTCTGTGGGACAGATTTTATTCCTGAAGAACAACCACTTTTGCTCTCTGTTCGTTAAGAATAAATGTGAGATACACAAGCAAAACCAATTTGAAGAGGCCTTGGGGATGGGAGAAATAGCTGTGAACAATTTTTCCATATCAAACAGTTTGGTTCTCCAGGACACCAATGAAATGGTGTACCCCTTCACTGGGATTTCTTTTTCCATACCTGATGCTGAGGATCCCAGTTTTCAGCCTCATCGTCTGGTACTGCCACTCTGCAGTTTCATGCTCTTAATACAACCACATTGCTTTTCCAGACGCTGGAGTAGCATCAGCATATCTCCAATTCCACCTTAGTTTGAAAACGTTGGTAGAAAATACCCCTGAAAAGGAGGTGCAATACTAGTGAGAAATTTTCAGGGCTTACATGTCCAGAGAGAATAACTTTGGATTTAGTAGCTCAAACACTGTCCCATCAGAGAGCATCACGTTCCTCACAGCCCTAGCGCTGTGCAATGCGGCGGTGCATGCACAGGCAGGCTCAGCTCCCCACGGTGCTGAGCAAGCTCCATTCTCACAGAGGTGAGGAGTGAATTGTGCTCAGGAGTTTAGACTCACCTGGGAAATGCCCTATTTCTAACACTTTGATGGAAACTTCTTCCAGCTCAAATGATCCACAGGGCAAAAATTGCAAGGAAATTAGAAGGAAAGTAAATTTATTCCCTGGCTGTGTGCCTGAGTGTGTCCCGCTCATTCCACATTGAGACTGTTGCATAGCTATGAACATTTCCTATAACTTCATTCACCTCCCCACCCCCCAAAAAATAAATAAGATGATAGGACGCAAATCTATGATTTATTAAAGATACTAAGGCAAGAAAAGGAATTAAAAACTAATTCCCCAGCTCATGAATTAGAACTGTCAAAGCTCCAACAATTCATAACATTGCTAAAGAAGTTTTAAAAGGATAAAGAGAAAACCCCATTGTTTCTAGTTCATAAACAGAAAGACAATCTATTTGACACAAAGCCCATGATCTAAATTAATATTTCATCATTCAGTAGTTTTATTTCTTGGGAATAAATTGTTTTCGCTGTTAATGGACCTGGGCATATTTCATCAGCAGTAGAACAAATATTTGCACATTTGCCCTGTAGGAGCTTTTGAAGTGCCGTGTTTTATTTACTACAAAAGTTTCTTCTCTACTTTCAGGAGAAATCCTTACTGAAGATGTGATGAAATAAACTAATATCTGAGCCTTGTTCTTAGTGGATCATTTGTCCCAGGTTTTTTGCCAAAGAGCGATGGAAGATGGCTCCCACCCAGTACAGCCAGCATGCGGCCAGGGTGCACAGCCAGGAGCGACAACTGTCTCGTCCCAGGTCCCACGGTGCCAACGCTGTCTTTGACAAACAGGACCATTATGGTTGAGAAGGAGCTGCCCTGAAGCCTTCCCCTTTCCTCCTCTGCAGGCTCAGGTCTCGTCAACATGTTGCCTTCTGCCTTCCCCCCCATAAGGTGCAATTTCAGCATCAGCCCCTCCCTGCCTTCTCCATCAGCCTGCGTGCTGCCGTGTGACCGTGCCTTTGCACATGTTGACTACAACGATCCCACTCCAGCAGTGGTGCATAATGCCAGGCAGAAATCCCAGCAATTATCTTCTATGTTAGGTTGGCTGAAGCCCCATAAAACATCCTACTGATAGAGCTGTCAGGACTGCTTACAGTCAGCGAGTTTAATCAGTGGATGTAGCCTGCAGTCACAAACTGAGATGTTATTTGCTTTGTGCTATAGCGAAATGTAGGTGAGGGACATTCACTCAGTCATACATTTGCTTGTTTGTGGTTTGTAGCAGCTTTAGTGTGGAGTTGGGGGATGCCAAAGTCTGAGATCTGTAAAGGTCTGGGCATGGTGACACTATTTTTCTCCTTAGAAACAAACTACATCTCCAAGAAAAGCTACCAAAAGATTTGTTGTGTGAGGCACAGTAAATGTAAACATAACGCAGGGACAGAAAATCCCATGGCTAGACACAAACAAAGGCAAAACCACCCCAAACCCAGGACCCTTTGCCAGACACCTGAGGCATCTGAAGAATCATAGAATTATACAATAGTTTGAGTTGGAAGAGACATTTAAAGGTCATCTACTAATACCCTGCAATCTTTCCTGCAGGCCCCTTTAGATACTGGAAGGCCACAATTAGATCTCCCCGGAGCCTTCTCTTCTCCAGGCTGAACAACCCCAACTCTCTCAGCCTGTCCTCACAGGAGAGGTGCTCCAGCCCTTGGATCATCTTCGTGGCCTCCTCTGGACTCGCTCCAACACCTCGATGTCTCTCCTGTACTGGGGCCCCCAGAGCTGGACGCAGTACTCCAGGTGGGGTCTTACGAGAGCAGAGTAGAGGGGCAGAATCCCCTCCCTCGACCTGCTGGTCACGCTTCTTTTGATGCAGCCCAGGATGCGTTTGGCTTTCTGGGCTGTGAGCACACACTGCCAGGTCATATCCAGCTTTTCAGTCACCAGTACTCCCAAGTCCTCTGCAGGGCTGCTCTCAAAAGGAAGGTCCTAAACATTAAAACATAAAGAGATGCTATTATATAGGCCTTGTAGTCTCAAAGGAGATCCTCATGTTCCCATTATAATAATCCCTGAGATGATAATTAAGTGGGCATAATGCCGGATAGGCATTTTATAGGTACATTTTGTGTGAGTGTGCAGGAGCAAGCAGAGATTCAGAATAATGATAGTAGTGTGAAAATGCTGCTGTGATCCATTAGATGGTGAGTGTTATATTTAATACACTGCTATAATCCAGTAAGCACATAAGCTTCCATGGATTTGAAATAGAATATCTTCAGGGTTTTCGTAATAAATTTAATACTTCAAAGAGACATTGAATAATGGCTTTCAGATATTATAGGGCAGACTCTTCCCTATAGAAAATCAATTAAAGTTGAATCTTATTGATTATAACCCATTTCTCCATAGAGTGAAAAACCAGGCTTTGAACTCTCTTTGTATATAACCCCGATAGCCTATTCTCTTCCATGGCTGAGGCAGAAGTAATTCCTAAATCAGATCAGATGCAAGAAAGGAACTATTAGCCTATTAGTTTCCTCAGTTTTAAAAATCAACACTCTTTCTTCCATGCAATCTACTTGAGGGGAAGCAAGATAAATTCCAGGTAACCCTGAAACACTGAAAGCTGGAAACAGGTATAATTTGCACATGCATAAACCTGAAAGCTGATATGGGACTGAAGTGACAAATAGATATGGTGCTGACTCTCTGCAGTGAGATGAAAGTAATTTCCAGCCACCAGCCACCATTTGCAGATACAGAGTGAAGAATTGGGTTGAATCTTCCTAGGAAGTACTCTCGATGCCTAGCATTTATATCAGTATCATAGTGGGTTTTTACTTCTGTAGGTTAAACATTAACTCAATCCAAATAGCTTCGCTAGATTAAGTGGTGACTACTTCTAGTCTGTGAAGGTTCAACTCCCTTAAATTTTGATTGAGCTGGCCATCCAGTCTGAAAGAAAGAGGCAGTTCTGCAGGGTAGTTCATCTGATCTGTGATAGACATCTATTTTAAGGGAGGTAATTCACATCATGCTAGACTCCATTTCTCTCTTTTGACCATACAAGGATCACTGATGAGTAATGCAGGTATAGATGTGCACCGCAGATGTCTAAAGCTGGGCAGATTAATGCTACCCTGTGTACCTGTGTGGAGAGGAAACCTTAATCTCACTGACAATAGCATAATAAGATTTTGCAGCTGGAAGCTGAAGACAGATAAATTCAGATAAAGGATAAGGCAGAAATTCTCAACCATTGAGTTAATTAGAACAATTTAGTTCAGGAGGTTGTGATTCACCATCACCTGAAGAATTTAAATCAAGTCTGGATTACAAAATATGCTCTGGCTCAGCTACAAACTTTGGAAATGCATATGTTGCTGTGGGAGCAAAGGGGGCTTTGGCATCTGTTGTGTCAGAAAGCCCATGCAAATGGTTTCTTCTGGACCTCAGGTATTCTATTCTTCCTGCTCCAGTTTACTCAGAAAACCACATTAGAGCAAACACCATGCTGATTTGATCTGGCTTCAGTGGCATATTGTAATCAGCAGGGAGGCGAGGGTGAAATGACATCTCTAACGCAGCCAGCAGCAGCCTTTGCTCCTGCCGTCATCCCTCTGTGCAGCCTCGTGCCCTGGTCTCTCCTGGTTGAGGGCTCGGGAAAAGCTCTCCTGGCCCTACCCTTGATATCTCTGGCTCTCTTTGCCTTATGACTACCTTGTGCTGTCTGTAACTGGAAAATCACCATTCTGGATTAGCAATCTCCAGAAAGCCGTGTAAAATGCCACCCAGAAACCTGGGTCTGATCAAAATGTTGGTAGAAGGACTGAGCAATCGCAGCGCAGATCTTCCCATTTGCAGCAGGACCAGGCAGAAGCAGTAGCTCTGTAAGGACGTATGGCCACGTGTGAAGCTTAGCATACCAATACCGCTCAGGACAGCAAGCCACAAGCTGTGCACACCTGCTGTGTATCTCTACATGGGGATGGCCAGCACAACAGAAATCAGAGCAACAGCCAGAGCAGCTAGCCAAGGTCTTTAGGTCCAGCTAAGCTTTGCTTAGCACAAGTCCCAAGGACAAGCAAAGTAAAGATGATTTAAAACTCTTTTGTTCCCTCAGCAAACTGAGGGACTATTGGCTCCTCACCACGTATTAGAGCACTTCCAGGCCAATTCTCATTTACATCAGCAGCAAAGGGCGCTCTGGCCCGTGTTGCCGGCTCACTACATGTGCTGGCAGAGGATGGATGGTTGATCCAGACACCCTTGCTGGCAGCTCTGAGGACAAAGCAGGAACAGATGCCACTTCCTTTTCCCAGTGGAGAGAGGACTGCAGATCCGTCTCGTTGCTCTCGAAACTTTGGAAACAAAATCAGCATTGGAAATAAATTCCAGAAACCATTAATCTGTCTCGCTTCTGACATGAAAGGATAAAATATAGATCTGTTAAAAAAAAAACACACCCTGTGAGCAGTATATTTTCATTTTCCAAATTACTGAAAGAGCAGAACATGAATCCTTGTCTGTCAGCCTGAGAAAATATTTTATTTTCTCTGTGAAGGAGAAGCAAACGTAAGATAATGTCATAAGTAAATGGCAGAGAGAGTGCAGTTAGATGAACTGCAATGTGCTGCAGCCATCAAAAGAGCCCACAGATACCTACTGGTAATGAGAAAACTTCAGCAGATATTTTATTTTTTTCTTTTTTCTTCTTGATTGAGTTATTAGGTCATTACACTACAGGGAGTCTGCACAGCAGGGCCAAGAGGTCTGCACAGCCTCATGGGGGACAGTAGGTGGGATGGTATGCAGCAGTACACAAAGTCTTCTTCTGTGTCTTTCATTTAAAGATCTTAAAATATTTTTTTTCTCAAGAGGAATTAAACACTGCCATTTTCCTGTTACGTGAATATTAGCATAGTGCCTAAAAGCAGGCAACTGCCTCTTCTTGAAGGCAACATCTAACTATAATAGTGACGGGTGAAAAAAATGTAGACTAAGGTGTCAAAAGTTTGCATTAGAAGAAGCCTCCTAATTAAAGATGGTTTTGGCTGTGGAGGTTGTAGAAACATAAACTATACAGAAGCAGCGAATGGGAAAGCAAAGTATAAGTAAGTTAATTTATAAACAGATGAATCATTGTCTCAAAGTGGCAAGAGGCAGAGGGATTTAATAAAAAAAAGGGAAGAAAAGTGAAGAGGAATAGGAAGGAGGATGGTCACAGTTTATCACATCTAGCCTTGGATCACTGCCACTGGCTGTAAGGCGACGTGTCTGCAAGGAGTCTGGAGATTGGAGTGGGTGTTGTGGCCAAGAGTGGGTTTCTTTAAGGCATAGCCCTAAACTTGCATCCTCTGACTTTCAGAGGTGACCTCCACAGAAACTTTGGATGGGGGATGCTCCCCCTGTGGCAATCTCTATTTGCTCCTCAGCCTCAATGTAAGGACTGAGCTCTCCATGAGCCAGTAATGTGCCCTCATGGCCAAGAAAGCCAGTGGTATCCTGGGGTGCATTAAGAAGACCGTGGCCAGCAGGTTGAGGGAGGTTATCCAACCCCTCTACTCTGCCCTGGTCAGGCCACATCTGGAGTTCAGTGTCCAGTTCTGGGCTCCCCAGGTCAAGAAAGACAGGGAACTACTGGAGAGAGTCCAGCAGAAGGCTATGAGGGTGATGAGGGGACTGGAGCATCTCTCGTATGAGGAAAGGCTGAGAGAGCTGGGTTTGTTTAGCCTGGAGAAGACTGAGAGCGGATCTGATCATTGCTTATAAATATCTAAAGGGTGAGTGTCAAGAGGAAGGGGCTAGACTGTTTTCAGTGGTGCCCAGTGACAAGACAAGGGGCAACAGGCACAAACTGGAACACAGGCAGTTCCATCTCAATATAAGGAAAAACTTCTTTACTTTGGGGGTGACTGAGCACTGGAACAGGCTGCCCAGAGAGGTTGTGGAGTCTCCTTCTCTGGAGATATTCAAAACCCGCCTGGACACAATCCTGTGCAACCTGCTCTGGGTGATCCTGCTTTAGGAGAGGGTTGGACTAGATGATCTCCAGAGGTCCCTTCCAACCCCTACCAATCTGTGATTCTGTGATTCTGTGACTGAACCTGCTCCATGCAGGGACCTCCCCACCCTCCCAGAGCCTGCTCGTGCTGTGGCCCCAGCACCACTGGGCTGCTCCTCTAAGCAAGCACAGCTCAGGTGCCCCTATCCCAGCTCACCTGGCATCAAGAGGAGCTCAAAACCGCCATGTCCACCTGATATTGGCCACAGAGCAGCTGGCACAAATCAGCCATGGAGCAGTCTCCCCAGACATATTATTCTAGGTGCTCACACGATGTACCTGAGAATGGTCTGCAGGCGTGTGCAGCACCGGGAGGAACAGTGGGCTGCTTTTCTGCCCTTCTTCTTCCTTTGCACATTGTGTTTCCCATCCTGTCTTCAGTAATCCTTATGCCAAGAACAAGAGAACCCTGCCGAGAGGCGATTGCATTATTTTTTTCTTCTTGTTCTTGAGTGCGTGCCATGCTGTGAAGACAGGAGCGGCTCAGCATACCTGCCTACAAGGGATAAAAATCAACATTTCTAAGATTCTCCTTCTGGCTGCCCTCCATACACTAATTGTCTCCTGAAGCCTATGTAAATATTCATTTTTTATCTTTTATTAGGGCAGTGAGTACCCATTTTCCAGTATATCAATCCATATTAAAATACTTGCATGTAAATATAATCCAGAAATTAATCTAGAGTCATGATTTCCTAAAATTAGTAAGAGAAATTCTGATCTAATTTCATTTCCTGCAAAGCACTAGCACACGATTTCCCCCTGTGATTCCTGCTTTGATTTTAGGTGAGTTCACACAAAGAAAATGCAGGCTCAAAGGCTGCAGAAGTGTCTTCCAAGCATCTGCTTTCCTCAGTGGAGTTGTTTTTTCTTTCTTCCTCCTCCGCTGTGTTCCACTGCCCTTGGCTGAACGGTGTGAGAGGAGCATGGGAACAAGCTCTGTCCCCGCTGTTGTCTGACCCCAGCAGCCCCCAAATTGGAGGACATACAAATGCCTTTGTTATGCAATGAACAGAAATGAAGCAAAAATCTTCCAAATCCTCCATTGAGCAAGAAGAGTGGTGCAATCCTCTTTGAAGGAAAGGGGATATATCACGATGTATTTAGCAAACTATTAAAGTGGAAGGATGGAACAAGACTAATTTCCACTAAGGAAATTGGAAATGTCCTTTATGTTGTAAGAAAATAGCCTGTAGGCAAGAAGAGGAGGCATCAGCTTGTAATTTACTGACAATCCTCAGTGCTTGTGGTGGGCTCCTGCACAAGGGTGGTTGTGGTAGGACGTGGCATAGGTCACCCAGCAACAATCACTCCAGGAGCCTAAGGACCAGAGGCCTGGCTGGGTCGTGTGGGGATGTCACAGTTTTCAAGGATCCAAGAGGTTGTTGTAAGGCGGAAGGCAATAATCTCTTCTTCACGTCTGGCAGCGATAAGGCAGGAAGGACAGGGCGTAAGTCGCAGCAGTTTCCTGCAGCATTAGAGAAGTTTGCAGCTGATCCTTGTCTCTGGGGGACCAGGGCTAAAATATCAGCCCTTTTTGATCTAAGAAGAAAGAACAAATGATGCAGTTGTCTGGAGCATCTTATGGGATGCTTTTACAGCTAGCTCTTGATTCTCCAGGGCAAGAAGGGAAATAACTGACAGAGAGGAAAATGAGAGTGAAGGCAAAACCCTGAGCAGCAAGAAGAGACGGTGCCTGTCTGCCAGGGAATGTGGCACCCAGCTGAGCGGAGACGTGGGGCCAAGGAGTCCCTGAGGGGTCACTGGCCCCTCACGGTGTGGACAGAGCCCCATCCACCAGCGTCCACCTGGCATTGTGGGTCAGGCTGGGTGTTCCAACATCCTTGGCATGGCTAGTCCAGCCCTGAAAAATGAAAAGCTAGTGGCTGATGGAGGAATCATGGAGCCCTTAGCATTCCCTTTTCTGGTGCCATCTTAAAAAGGGGTTGCAAACTAAGCAGCACACTCAAAAGAATGACCATTTGCTAAATGCATGTAACAGCATGTCTCCTGCAAAGCTGAGATCTGGTAGACAAAAATGCTGCTTTGAAATGAACAGGTTAATTTTATTGGGGTGTAACAAAGTGGACTGCATCTAAAGCCTGGATTTTTTTCTTTATTTAATGAAAATTTATTAATATGGTTTGTGGTTTGACTATATCTCTGTTTTACATTGATCTAAAGCCAAGCATGGTGCCAAGTTGTTCTTGCAAACAGAAAAGTCAGAGGGACTGTAACTTTCATGTCGAAAGCTCTTTAGCAGCTGAACAGTTAAAGATTATGCTCACTATGTTTTCCTGTCTTGCAAATTCCTCATTCATAATGTATGAGTGAGATCATTAAAAGCAACATATTGGCTGATACCATCACAGCTGCTACCTAACTGTAACACTTCATAGCAAGGAATAACATTACTCTTCTCTTACGTATGTGTTCAGAAAAGGAAAGAGAGAGACTTGTAGCTGCAAGAAGAACAGTGCAAAATGTTTAACCTCACAGAAAAAAAAACTTTATGTGTTGGGCAATTACAGATTTGCTGGATATGTTCTCAAAATGAATAAAAAAATGTTAATCTCCTTTTGCCAACCCTTTTCACCCTTTGCATCTATCGCAATATGGCAGCATATTTTTACCCCACACAAAATCAATATCACATTAACTTCCCTAATAAAAACAGATTAACTCCTACAATGAACAGAAAACTTCATCTCCATCCAGGGAATTTTAAACTCTCCAACCCTTGACTGTTTAGAAACATAATGATGATTATTTTAAGCCGAGGATGGGATATGTCAGTCTTAAAGGGAGAGAAAGATGTCTTAGTGCTTCCAGGCATAAGCTCTGTGGATGATGTTTTCATTTGTAGGCTGCCCTGGGTGCTGATCTGGTTAAATACATTAAACAAAAGTGCATTTAAGTTGACAAAGAGGGAGTCTTTCAGCTGAAGAAAGGGACTTTCCATTTTTCATGGGTTATCTGAACCTTTACAAGCTTTGGGCCTACATTATTTTTTTTTTTTTCACGTTTGAGGGAGAGGAATGAAAAGAATCTGCCATATAAAGCTGGCTTTTAATTTCCAAATATCTTATTTCATTTCCCAATCTGAGAGAGATGCTATTCTTTATAAATCATGAGTCACCTCTAATAGCTTTGTTCCACCGCACGTCCAAGAGTTTCTGGGGTGAAAAAAAAAAAGGCCAAGTCCAAACCATCATGAAAAATGAATTAGCTGTCTTTGAAAGAGAGGGCATTCCCTCTGGGCTTGTAGCAACAACTCTGAACATTACCAGCTAATCCCCAGATGGCCAGTCTCACTCTGAACCACCTCGAGCCTGAATTTGCACATATATGCCCTCTTCTGCAGTGATGCTGTCTCCCTCCCCTCATGCCAGGCTTTGCACACAGTCACCCTTCCAACACCAGTCAAGATGTCTCTGACTTGCACTGGTGCACAAGCAGAATGGGGCCCCACGGGTTCATTAGTCTTAAACTTTGAGTCAAGTAGCTAAATCTGGGATGAAAGACTTCCTTCTGTTGCAAATTCATAACTCGTTTTGAGTGTGGCACATGATACATGTTCCTTCCCGAAAATCTTCATTCAGGGTTTTAATTGTGTCTCAGAGGGATAAATGCAGGGGGTTTGCCTTCCTCCCTTGCCTTTCTTCCTCTGATAACAGCTTGGTTTTTACTAGCATCACTTATGGCTTCTTTTATAATTTCCAGCCTCTGACAGAAGTGCTCTGCTACCCTTTCCTGTTCAATAATGAATGGACACATTTGAAACTGCAAGTATTTGCACTGATGAGCTCATCCAGGCAAAAGATACAAGAAACGTGACTTATCTAAACAGCAGCCAGGGGACCGAGTAAATCGCACATGCCCCTTTGCCATTCCTCTGCCCTGCTTTCCAGGTACTGTAGCTAAGAGAAAGAAGATGACAAAGTCTTGCATCAGTTTTTCTGCTATTTTTTCCCAGTCTCCAAACTCCTGCAAAAAAGGTCTCAGGGAAGTTACATCAGGTGTGCCCAGTTAATCTGGATGCATCTGAGCTTGTCACCTTTCACAGCCAGTGGAGAGCAACAGGCATTTTGAGGATGCAATTTATTTAATTATAAGATAGGTGCCCAGAGCAGGTCAATGAATCTCTTTCCCTAGAAGTGCCTGTTTCTCTCCAGGGACCTGTGGCCACCTACAGGTAGGTGAGAAGGACGTCTCTAAAGGGGACTGGTGAACGTGTCTGGGAACAGAAGACTGTGCTCATGAGCTTGGCCAGAGCCTTGAAAGGAAACCATAAGGGCACCCAATGTTGAGCTTGCTTGCCAAGACAGATGTGAGCATGCAATAATTACTCTTTGAGTAACCACTAAAGCCAGAGTTTAATTTAAGCATGTAACAAGGAGTAGGCATTGAAAGTAGTTGGAAGAAAGCACTTACGGCTCCTCTTTGGGATCATTGGAGAGTGGCTTTGCAGCACAGCTGTGTGCAGTCTCTGGATCAGGACAGGCTCTCCTCTTGCTTAAAGCCAGGCTTACAACAGAGAGAACATTTTCCAAAAGCTGCCATAACTTCAGGTGCTCTTAAAATTCTCACTAATCCCTAAGTCGCTAAAAGACTGAGTCAGTAAAAAATCAGGCACTGCAGTGGCTAGCTTTCATACGCTTGGTGTCCACAGCAGAGCAGACCACAGAGCTCTATGCGGAACCTGGCAATGGTGAGGCCTCTCAAAGAAAGGTCTAAAGCACCCAAAATGCTGAGCAGGGAGCTACCTCAAGCTAGACAACAAGGAAACAATGAGGAAAAGCACAAATCCTAAATCGCCTTCCCTTTGCTCAGGGCTACTGGCAGGTCACTTGGTCTCCAGAGGCCAGAAAGCTGGAGGGGGACTGTTTGCAAGGGCATATAGTGACAGGACAAGGGGTAATGGCTTAAGCTGAAGGAGGGGAGATTTAGATTAGATGCTAGAAAGAAATCCTTTACTGTGAGGGTGGTGAGGCACTGGAACAGGTTGCCCAGAGAGGTTGTGGAGGTCCCATCCCTGGAAGTGTTCAAGGCCAGGTTGGATGGGGCTTTGGGCAACCTGGTCTAGTGGAGGGTGTCCCTGCACCTGGCAGGGGGTTGGAACTAGATGATCTTTGAGGTCCCTTCCAACCCAAACCATTCTATGATTCTATGAAAGTCTCCCTGAGGGTTTCTTCCATTGAAAGTGCAGAGCAGAGTTCCCTCTTTTCTTCTAAAACACAACCAGGAAACAGGCTTTTCCCTTGTATCACTGTCCAAACTGTTATATAAAACAGTCTTAAAGGATGCACCTCCAAAGCAGGAGAGCCAGGAGCAATTCTGCTCTTTACCTGAGGTGGTCCAAGCCCCTCTTGGGCAGGACCCCTAGCCATGGGGACAGACCCATCCTTGAAAAACCTGGACATGGAGGAGAGTTGGCTGGCAGCTGTAACACACTTCTGTAAGACAGGGATGTTGGTCTGTACCTGCTTGAGCAGCAGGAGGAATTAAGTGGAGATCCTTCACCTAGAGAGTGGACTAACCACAAGCCTATGTCAGGAAGGGAGCAGCCAGCATCTGGAGCCTGGGCCGTCCACGTGTGCCAGGCCTGCCCAGCAAATGTCCACCAGCCCTGGGAGGGTCTAAGGAAAAAACTGGTTTTGAATCCTCATGGGCCTTCAGCATACAAGAGACACCATGCTGATGAACTCTGTCAACATCTTCCCTGAAGGACCTTTTTGAGGACATTTAGCCAATTTAAAATTTTAAAAAAGGGACGCCTTTGGGGTAGGTTGCCATCAAGGGGTGGTGTAGGGGGACAGGGGTGTTCAGGTGCAAAGCCGTGGGACTTCTTCCTATGCTTCACCTCCATCCCTATGCTTTATATCCATCCAGCCCCATGTCTGGCTTTCATTCCCAATCCTGGAGGTGGCTCTCACTCCTTAAAAGAAAATGGAAGAAATTAGCACTGTAGAATATGGATGAGCTGTCCCCACAAACAAACCTCGGAAACAAACACAACCATTGTGAAGTGCGTAAGAATGATGCACAACAGGCACATGCGTGCGGCTTTAGGTTTGTAAAGTGAAAGCTAGAAACAACTTTTGTTCACTGCAATCAAAAATACAAATAAATAATACCCACGGAAAAAAAAGAGATGAAATATTCTGCTCCTGGGCTGTGTCTTTTGAATTTCAAATTTTCCTCGGGAAGGAATCTTTTCCAGACAAGTCTGAAATCCCCAAAACTGGGAACAGCTGACAGTGTGCTTGTAGTTTCAGTAGTGCCAGTGGGCAGTGCTGCAAAAAAAACCATGGCTGATATTTGTGCAAAAGTCCTCCTTTTTCTCTTTCCTCATTCGGGCAAGCGTCAGGAGAGTTTGAAATGTAAAACACATTCTTGTGTGACAATGAAAGAAAAATCACTTAGAAGAAGACAAGGAGGAATTGAAGTTACTCACTCAAACAAGTCAGGCTGACAAATTGCTTCTGCTGTCTCCATTCATCCACATAATGGCTCCCCCATTCCCTGGCCAGTTATAGAAGAATAATTATCTCTTTCAGATCAGCTGCCTTGGCTTCTTCATAAATCAATTCTTCCCTCCCCTCTTGCACTCCCACTGCCTCCTTCCCCATTTTTATCAACACATCCTTCCCATAAGACTTTCCAAGTCCAGCTTTTGATTGACTAAGTGAACCTGATGACCGAAGTCTCCTGTGAACTCACCGTTTTTGTCACTCAACCCAAAGTCCTTCTTTTCCTGCCATCTCTGAGCAAGTCCACGTGTGCATTCACGACGACTTCGCAGAGCTCAGAGAACAAGTTGGTCATTTGACACAAAGAACATGAGATGAGTGAAGCTGATCCAAACCTGACTCTGCAAGGGGAACTTCTGGTCTTTTCAAAGCTACACACATATCTCACACTGCTAAAAAAGCCATGGCCCTTCTAGCAAAGCATTTATGCTTGCATGTAGTCTCATGCAGAGGTCATTGCAGAATGGAGAAAAAACAACCAAGGAATCAGCATGCAAGTTTAAGTTCGTTGCTGATGCTGAGTATTAGCAGGGCAATTGGATACCATCAAGTTTGAGATGGACTTGCCGAAAATGGGCTGAACTCTGTTAATTAGTAGGGCAGGAAATTAAGCCTATCCCTTGCTCCTGCAGGACAGATGCTGTGTGAGGACCAGGAGGGGGTCTCTGCTGGTCTCTTAGATATGACTGACCCTTAGCTGAGCTCCCCTTGGCACTAGTCAGCTCTACACCCTGCACCACTCAGACGGTCCTCTGCTTCTGCCATCCCAAATTGTTCAGTGCTGGCAGAGAGATGCTTTGACCTCCTCCTTCTGGCTGGTTTAATCCACCCAGCCAGCTGATACTTCCCCACTTTCGCTGCTCACCTCTCATTCCCATTAGCCTCAAACCTTCAGCAGCTGAACTGTGGCTCTGCTGGAGTCAACGGCAAAGATCATAGACTCCCAAAAAGCCCTGGTTTCATTGGAGCTGTCATCAGGACAAATAGCTGGAGGGCTGATCATCCCAGTGATGTAGAGAGTGCCTTCGTGCTGAAATGCCTTTTTGTGCACAGTCCATTTGCTTTGTATGCTTCCATATTAAAAGCTCTTATCCATTTTTCTGTCTACTATTGTGTGAGGTTTTTTAGTATTATTACAGTATCTCAGATATTTTAAAGTTTTAAAAGGCCTTTGTTATGCATTAAATGAGCTGGTCAAAATTCCATAATTTGCTTAGGAGAAACAAGGGGAAAAAGTATCCAGAGCAGTCCTTGTGAATTTCCCTTCTTTTCTCTCTTATTTCTCATTCAGGTTTCCTGAAACACATATGGCAGAGCAGAGATTTTTCTCATGCCTCCCTGCCTGACAAAACTGGATGGACCGAGAATTCTTAGGGGGTCCTGGTGAAAATAATGCTGAATGTACTCAGCAGAAAAATTCAGATACCTCTCTAATAGTTATTTAAAACCCAAAAGACCAAATGGCCTCAACAGTGGCAGTTTTTTCCCTTCTTTTATTTACACATTCTGGTCCTCAGAAATGTCATAAAATAAGCTTGACACCCTACTTGGGCAAGATCTATGAAAAATAAGCTCCTGCTGCTGAGTTATGAGTGTCTGGAAAAAAATTAAGACACAGACATATATTACCCTTTACAGCGACAACAGTCTATGGACAGTATTTTGGTGCAGTTGTTTTCTTCCCAGTGCCAAATGCTGCAAACTTTAATCTGAGAGTTTTGGGAATTTGTGTTTTTGATGGTTCTGAGACAAAGCCCTTTGTTTATAGGGTGCATGGTCCCAGTTAACAGTAAAACACTGCTACTGTGTGGCATGGCTGGCACAGACTCCAGAAAGGCTTTTGAACAGAAGAGAAAAGGAAACACAGGCGCATCAAAGCAGAGCTGACAGATGACGCCAGATTCATTTGCAGCACCTTGGCTTGCTTTTCTCTCTCTGATTTCACACGACCTCTTTCCACGGGGTGTGTCGAGGACAGAGTGGGCTGAACCAGCACCAGGCTGCAATCAAGTGGAGTTCACCCATTTCCTTAGAGAGCCTGGGATGATTGCCGCCACGGGTAGGGGGATTCAAAAGGACTTTGGGAAGAAGCACAGAGGTAAGAGCTTAATGAGCCTGCAAGGCTCTCAACAGCCACGCAATAAGCTCCTCATCATTACATGCAGGTTCCTGATATGTATATTTGATTTTACTTACTTCCTTCCCAAGTCCCTGCCTTGCTTAATTAGATGCCTCCTGCAAGAACAACAGGTAGATTCATTGTGCTTGTAGCTAAGGCAGAACTAATTACATTATTCCTTTTCCTTGGCACCTGGACATACATTCTAACCCCTAAGTCGTACATGAGGGATAAATCACTGAGGGGATGGCAATGTTCCTTCCCTCCATCATCTCTCTCCCTTGCCACATGAAGAGAGCAAGCAGTTCTGCTGCTGCCTTTGGAGAGGCGAAGCTGTGCAGACACAGCAGCAGCCAGGGTACTTCTCCCATCTCCCTGAGTCTCCTGAAAGAGTAGATTTTTTTCCAATTTTATTTCAGCTACCTGTGAGGAGAGGGAAGGTGGCTTCATTCTGGAGCTTGGCTGGGGAGCATGAAGCTCCTCCTCATCTTTCTCCCCACCTCATGCACTTCTCACTGGCAGCTGCCAATTTCCCAGACGTTCCCACATTTTCTCCTGTTAAGGAACATGCAGACTGCCAGCATGGCCGCTTGGCTCCAGGAGCCTTTCAGCTGAAGGTTCATACCCCAGGACCACTATACCTACTATTGACTTTGCACACTTATCGTCCAGTTAAGGTTGGTCCCGCAGTCCTTCCTCAAACAAAACCGCCATTATGGCTGTGGTCTCCCGTATGTAGGGAGATTGACCCCTATGCAGACACCCAGGAGGTTTGGCTCAGCCTGATGCAGGCATAGGAGCTGCAAAATCAAGGACTTTCCCTCTGCAGAGCAGATGCTGGGGTGGCTGGGGTCTGCGTGCATGACAGGACCCCAGACTGGCCGGGGTCTCACATACCCAGACCTCCCCTTACGTGGGGACTCAGGATGAAATAAGGCTTTTTAGCTCAGGAAAGCCAGGTTTTACTGAACATAAACTAAATGCTTAGGTTCTGAAACAGAGAAAGTACAAAGACATTCAGTAAAGCAGGACAGAAATAAGGAGGATTTATAGCCCTGTCTCTCTCTCTGCCCACCGCATCCTTCCTTCCAGGCTTGCACTCAGCCAAATCCCTCTGGCCCCTGGGAAGTGCTTTCCCTTGCATCCTTTAACCCTCTCGCTGCAGAAAACATGAGACTTGCTACCATGATCTTAGAGCCTTTAGTTGTTGAGGAATACAGCTCTGCTCCCGGCTGCTGTCTCCATTTGGAGAGCTGAGATATGCAGCAGTCTTATGGGACACACGCACAGCTTTGGGTGATCGTTGGGACCCTGGCTCGACTTTTGGCAAAATATGCCTATCTCCATCAGCTATATGCAGGGATTTAGGCCTCCAGATTGAGGTGCTCTGAATTAAAATTCAGTTTTGTGCCAAGCAGAGGAGAAACATCTAAAAGGGGAAGCAAACACTGCAATTTCACATCTAGGGTTGGTTCCTTGCCCCTTCTGCATAACGCCAGTGGGTGCAACATCACAAAACTGTCTGTAGCAATGGATAAAACTGGTTGTAGGGCAAATTAATTAGCCAGGAGGAGCACAGCCAATTACAGAGGAAGGAATTTGATGGATAAAGGCATGCTAATTAGAGTATAGCCAGAAATTTGGTGTTTGAATTTTGTGTGTCTTTTAAAAGCATCTCAGAGAATGGCCCTGAATACAGAATTAGACAGAAATTGCCATGCTTACAGGCAGGGACAGGTCTCTGGCCCCAGGAGATGCCATCTTCCTTGTCCCTGGCCATCTCAGCTATGGCAGGTGATGGCTGTCAGACCTTTGCAAATCCTTCTCCCGTATGAATGCCACAGACTCTGAGATTTTGTAGTTTGGTCCACAAGGGAGAGACTTAACATCCATTGCATTTTTATTAGAAATTTGTCAGTTCTGATTTTTAGCAGTAATATTGAGATCCAGCCTGCAGCTTTTAAAATGTTTGAATGGGGAAAGGTTGAGGAATATAAACCTCCAGCATGATGCCACATAAGAATATCTGCAATTCTTAATGTGTCTAAGGATCAAGGGTCCAGGTTCAGTTGTGCAAAAGAGCTGATATACAGCATTGATCCAAGTAGCCACATGTTCCAGGAGATAAAAGACTTGTCCAGTAAGAGATAAATAAATAAATCTGTCTCATTCAAAATAATAACAAAAAAACCAGCTAATTTTGTTTACCCAGGTTTGCTAAGCAAGTTCACCCCATGGCCTGTGAAACAAAGCTCATATTTAAAATCCATTTCTCTGCTCTATTGCAGAAGAACAATTAGGAGATAACTCTGCAATAGCATTGGATGTACCAGACCGAAACACATGCTCTTAATCACAGATAACCACAATATTTATGGGAGGGTGGGGTGTTGATATAAATTCCTCCACAAAAAAAAACAAAAAAAACCCCAACAAACAAACCCAAACCAACACATTCTGCTTAGAGAGTTAGTGAGAGAGAAGAATAAATAGGATTTGAAAGAAAACCACCAGCAGTTTAGCTAATGCTTTTGTACAAAGAATGTACCAGAGCCAAGCCTGCCACATTCGTGAAAACTGGTCCGTGTGGAATTAAATATATTGCTGATAAAACTGCAGAAATGTCTACCAGCTGTAAGAGAAATTGGGAGGTGTACAAGATGCTGGATCTTCGCATGGTAAGAGACCAGAGGAGGTGGCCTTCCTACTCACAACTGTACATGGAAAAAAACCCAAACACTCTTGTTCCCCTTTCACGTGTGAGGAGTTGGTGGGTGAAGAGGTGATGGCTATTTCTATAACAGGAAATAAAATAAGCTGAAGCCACTTCCCTGGGTCTGAGAAAACAGCACAGCTCAAGCCCATGCATTTAATTCCTTTTCTCTCCAAAACATAGTTCCAGGTAGTATCTGAGCATGGGATGTCTCCCAGTTTGCAGCTCCAGACTGTGGCTGGGCAGGGGCTGGGGGAGGCTCCCTGGGGCAGGCTGGACCATGCCAGAAGCAAGTGAGCACGTGGTGTTCGAAGTGCCCTGTCACTGTCATCTGGGTGCACACTCATACCTTCATCAGTATTTGAAACATTTTACAGCAGGCTAAGCCCCAAATCAACAGCTAGCAGGAGGTTGCTGATATTCCTCAGAAGACCCTCATCATACTGCCTTTACTCAGGAAAAAAGAGATAAAACAGTATTTTGCCTGGGACAACAGTATGGGATTTGGTGTCTGGCCCATAGCAGTAAGCAAGGGGAGGATGTTAAATGCAACCATGTTCCCTTGCTCCCCCCCCAGCTTGGGTAAGGATGCTTACGTGCTTTATCATGCCACTTTCATATTTTATTTAACTGAGAAGTCCATAAAGTCCCTTTAAATAGAAACAAATATTTGAATAATTTATTGAAGATTAATTTCCGTTTCATTTCTAAGTCTGCTGAAGTCGATATTGCCTGCTGCTGGGAGCTAGCAAAAGTGCACATGCTGCAGGGTAGCGGGAAGAACAGCAAGCACACAAACGCACGTGTGCCCACGCCGAGCCTGCTCCTGGGCTGCATCCAGAGCCTGAGGTCTCCACTGACCTTGAAAACAAATCCTTCTCACTCACAGCCTGTGTGAGCTGGCTTGCTGGGTCCCTGGCTGCACCCCAAGGCAGCAGGGAGGAACGGTGCTTCTTAAAGCGTTTGCAGTCCAGCACCTTCCCCATCTCTGCCAATCAGTGCTGCCGAAACCGAGGTGCTGCGGTGGGTGGGTGAGGGCACCCTGGTGCCTCGTCTGCCAGCCCCATCTCTCAGGAGCTGCAGGGTGCTCCGGGGAGCACGCAGACGGGGAGAGCGAGGTTTCCTCTGGCACTGCTCCCACCATGCAGCTGCACCAACCTTTGCATCCACCCGAGAGAGCAGCCGGGACAGGGATGGGGAGCCGCTCTTTTCAGGGACGTTCAGAACTTGGACCAGGTTAAAACAGCCACGTGGGGTGTGCAGTCTGGGTAGCAAAAGCAGATCATGGAGAAGGCTGTATTTACCTATAAAACAGTCGCATTGTAGGAACCAGTTAGTCAGTGGTTTCAAATTGCTGTGATAATACAGTTCACCAATTTGCCAGTTCTGGGCCCTCAACCCTGTGCCTGTTCCTTGAACAAATAAAGCTTTAGCATCATGTTAAATCTGCACAGTTTGTTGGGGTTATAAAGTCCTCATTGTGTGCTGCGTGTCAAAAAAAAATAGTAAGGAGGAATTTTTGCTGCTGTGTCATGGTTTGTGCTGAAACCTGACACTGTTACCAAAGAGGAGTTTTTCTAGGTATTTTCCATAATCAAATGAAAAAATGTAAATATTCTTTCAGCATTGATTCCAGCTGCAAAAGCTGTCTGTGCTGATTGAACCCGCAGTCTTCATTTTAGCTGTAAAATTAAGTCACTCTTAAGAGACATAGTAGATATTTTACTTCAGGATAGAATGTACAATTTTCACCGTCTCATAATTTATCTTGCCAAAGGCCAAAAATATGCAGATTTGGTAAAGTCTTGAAGAACCGTGCACAATCCAGAATGCTCCAAGGAATATGTGCATAACATTACTTCTATCCCATTTGTGATCTTGAATAGACAGATCTTCTTTTTGCATTTCTTCTGACTAAGAAGTCAATGAAAGGGCATATTTTTCTGCTAATTAGACTCCTAGAGATTGCCTCAATTCTTCAAGAACTACCAACCTTTTTTTTTTTCACATCTTTCTTTCTTCTTCAGTCACAGAGAAAGCCTTTATGCCACTTTTGTTTTTTCTGTAGTGAAGCGATTATTGAAACATCTAACGATTTTGCTCCTTTGCTTGTTGAAAAATCTTTTATAAGATTATGATAAACAGGCTTGTAAATTAAATAGATAATCAGACATCTGCATTCTAGAAGAAGGTGAGTGATAAAGTGTTTTCCCAAATAGCTCAATGACTGTGAGAAAAAAAAAAAAACAATTGTCTATGATATGGTTTGAAAAGACTTAGTGTTTTCCCAGTGCCCTGTACCAAAAACCTGCGTACTCTTTTTCAAATGTTCTTGATAAGATTTTGGGGATGGGGGAAGGGATGGGGAGAGGTAAGCCTGGACTCTCCTGAGTAATAATTTACAACTTGCTATTACAGCAGTGCACAAATGGGATCAGGGCACCTTTTGCTTGCTCTGAGAGCACACACAGCAAAGATGAACAAACAGATGTCATCTTTTGAAAGGTGCTTAGGCCTTGTAGTACCCCATGCTGAGAAAGATACTTTGGAAGTAGATAAGTTCCTTCACTAGGATCTTAAATGCCTTTCAAGCCTGGTCCTCAGGTGCCTGCATCCTACAGGCTGGTGAGGGAGTCTTGGCTCTGTCTATCACTTTTGATGTCCCTGCTTATGGTTTTCATAGATGAGCTCTTGCAAATGAAGTTTCAGCCATCTGAAATACCACAGAATCACAGAACGGTCGGGGTTGGAAGGGACCTCTGGAGATCATCTAGTCCAACCCTCCTGCTAAAGCAGGATCACCTAGAGCAGGTTGCACAGGATCACGTCCAGGTGGGTTTGAATATCTCCAGAGAAAGAGACTCCACAACCTCTCTGGGCAGCCTGTTCCAGTGCTCGGTCACCCTCACAGTGAAGACGTTACAGATATTACCAACTTCTGACACACTTTCCCTGGCTGCTGACTGTGCTGGTCCCAAAGTGGGACGGTAGGTTGGGACCTGCACCTACATCTCAGTTACGTCTGTTTGGGACTTCCTTGGCAGAGCAATCTCCGTCACCCCTGCCAGAGACACAGACCACTGGCAGAGGTGGGGGACAGATGCTGAAAGTGAGGATCTGCCTCACTGCTAAAACCATCAGGGTGCACCTGTGAGAGCGCTACGTCATTTTGGCATTGCGAGGCTCAGCACAGCAATGCTCAAACACCATTGCAGCTCTGGGCTCTGAGGGACATGTCTGAGCTCATGCAGCAGTTTGGTGGCTGCCCTGCAGAGGAAAGACAAGTCTCCCAACTCGAGTCCAGCGCTCCATCTGCTACGCCCACAGCCTTGCTTTAACTTTGCTTGTTTTGTACTCAAAAGCATGGTTATTTGTATCTAGTGAAATAAATTGCATTATACATGTCTCTAACAGTACTTGTAAAACATCAGAACTCCTATTCATAAGCACATGATTGCCCTTTTATTCTTCCATTTGTATTTCTTTCTTCCTGCATTTGCCCTTCACACTTTAAAATGAATGGCAAAACTTATTTCATTAAGATAGTAGCAAAAGTAACTAATGGCACATTCTGGCCAAACAAAGGCTGTGGAAAACATCCAGAGCATTCAGAATATTAACACTGTCGAAACAGAAGTATAAGAAAGTAGGACAGAAGCCAGATGGGTTGGGCTTCTCACTTGTTCCTGGCTATAAAATGGATGAAGGTGGAAATTATACACAGGTTGGAGGGAAACATAGTAGGGCAGTCTGCAGCGCGTATTCTGCCATGAGCTAAATCTGCTGGGACACCACTCCTGCTGCCACCACAAGTCTCTCCCAGCAGATATCAGCATCCTTCTTCACAGCACCTGAGCTGCATCGCTCTGGTTTCCTGGTCCTGTGGGGCCTGAGCTGACGTGCAGCAGCCTGCTGGGCCGCTCTGGGTCATTCAGTTCTGCTAGTCTGTGTTCACTGCACAAGGAGATGTAGCTCTGCCCCTCCTTTCTTTCCCCCAATGGTTTTATACCAAAGACTCCCATTAGTGATAACCTCCAACTTTTTATATGGTCTGCCATGCAGAGTGACTCAATCTGAGTCTACCTGGTGGTGCTGGCCAGATAAATAAAACCCACAATAGTCCTCGAGTGACTCTACTTTCCACTGCAACCTCCTCTCCTGGATCCAGGTGCAATCAAACCTCCACCTCTCTCCCAACGTGCACGACATTGAGCATGACATGCCCTTCTTCTTCAGCATCTTAACATGCTGAGTTCCTCCTGTCTGGCAAAGCCAAAAGGAGACCCAAACGGGCACTAAGCTGCTTGTCAGGCTCCAGCCAGGAGTGTGAGGGGCTGCTACTCCTTCTTGCATTTATTGATATTCATCTCTTTCGTCAAGGGACACAGGTGAAAGGTTGCTGTTTCACTAAGGCGTAGCTACTCATCTGGAGCTGACAGAGCCCGCAGAGCGTGGCGCAGCACTCCCTGGATGTCAGGTACGGCAGCAGGCTATTCTGGATCCCATTGTCTGTTTCTCTTCCAGTCGTGGTGTCAATCATTTTTTGGATGCTGCATTCAGGCTGGCTCAGGAGGCAAACCAAGAGGAGCAGAAGCAGACAGTATGTCATTTGGCCCACAGTCAGTCCTTTCTCTCAAAGGCTGTTTGGTCCCAGAGAAGAACAACTAATATCTAAAATGCCTTATTCTACCAGAAAGCACCATCCCAGGCCAGATTTTTTCTCTATCACATACAAAACGTGTGTGATGGGCACAGGCTCCATGACACCAGCCACGTCCCAGTTCCTGCCCTTAGAGCAATCCTTTGCCCTCCAGGAGAAGCCAGGTGAATGCATTTAAGAGGCTGAGGCACCATGTCTGAATCAGGGACAAATATTATCTCTAAGTATGACCTAAAGAGGGAAGCAAAGAAAGCCCCAGATACGCAATACAGATGTCAATAGCATCCCTTTAAACATTCGGAACTGGGAGCTGAGCGAGTCAAAATTGAAGTGGTCCCATTAGTGTCAGTGCAGCTCTTGCAGCTGATGTGGCCCTCTCTGTACGGGCTGCATGAGACCAGAAACCCCGTGGAGAGGGACAGACCAGCCTGAAGACTGCCACCACAGCCACCACTCACACTGGGCTCAGGCTGCCGCTGTGCGTAATAGTGAATGAACAAAATTATAGCTCATGGTAACAGTACGTATTGATGGGAATGGTTTTTATTTTGGTCAATATTTCAATGAGGTTCCTATCCACTGGCAGGAATGCAGATCAGGGAGGGGTCGGACCAATGCAGCAGAAGAAAGGAACATTGCCAGGTGCCGACTGATGCTTTATCGAGCTGTAATACTAGAAGTTTCTGCTTGCAAGAATCAAATGTTAGATCTCTCTCTCTCAGGGTTTTATTTTGCTAGTACCTATGGGAACCAGCTGGGCTGGCTGCCTAGAGAAAAAGACAAAGCAATCTAGTCAGGAAGTTTATGGTGATTTAAGATAGATGCTGATTAGTGGTTCACATTTGTGTGAATAATAAAATAAATACGGAGAAAGGGAACAGTTGCTAGTGTATTTCTCTACTGCTTCCCAAGAAAAAAATAGAGCTGCTGTGTGTATGTTAAGGCTGAGAATTTTCCCACCACGGCAGACCTATTTTATTGCAAAGAGAGAGCAATACCCTGGAGACATAAAGATGTACAGTATTGTCGATGTTAGAAATTCTGCACTGAGGACGTTTATGTTGGTGAATTGATTGGAAGGGGGAAAAAAAGTAACTTTTTCTCTGAAACATAAACAAGAAACACTCTCTTGGGGACAAATGACGTGCTGCAGAAATTTGAAACAAGGCCCCACGGGTGTGCTCCAGCAGTGCCAGAGCTGCAAGAGTTTAACACTTAAAATCCAGCCCTGGAGGGACAGGGCTGGTACGATTCCTCACTAGATACAGCCTACAGCATTGCTGCTGGCCTGGGCCAAGAGATGAGCGGCCTCTCATTATCTCTTTTCTCTGCTGGAATTCAGTCAATTATAGGCAAATTCTTAGAAAAAGTTATTTGCTGGACTTTATTGTGAATCTTTTGAAATGTGCTGTCTGCTTTCAGTGAATGAAAGTACCATGATTTGACACCTGAAGTTTTATTTCCTGCCTTTAAAGCAAAATGGGTTATTTTTCAGCAGACTGTATCTTCTTCAAAATACTGTTGTACTGCAGAATTAAATGCCTTGCCTCAGGAAACAGCATTAGACTCTGAACTTCTTAAGTGACTTCATAAAATTCAGAGGTTAGGAATGGAGAAACCTGTAGGTTTTTAGCCTGGCCTGAGGAAAAAGTCTGTTTCTGATACAGCATCAGGGGAGAAGGTCTGGAGTCAGGCAGACTGCCAGTGGAGAAGACCTCCTGTCTTGTAGGCTGGTTGATTTTCTGGTGGAGCCAGGAGACATTTGACACTGAGGGAGCAGAGCCACTGCTCGGGGAGGGAGGTTTCACCAAAGAGACTTTTGGGTCTAACCTGAAGCTCCCTTCTCTTTGGAGCCAGAGGCACCTTGCCATTGAGGCTGGGCCATCTCAGGTCCAGCTGATCTAAAGAGCATTGTGAGGTTTTTTGAAGTCACATTGTCATTTGTTCCCAACCTCTTTTACAGGGCTGTATGACACCCTGTATTCAGATGGCTTGTATAGCCAATCTTGTTCTGTTTCTACATCTGCGCCCATCTGTGATTGCACTTCTTGATATCTTCTTTCCTTTCCAAGGATGTATTTGGGCATATCTTCTCCTGCATTGATTTCTCCACCTGCCTTCTCTTTTTTTTCTCTCTGCCTGTATCACCAACTTCTGTTCTCTTTTCACGGTTTTTTTCCTTGCTTTAGGATTTCTCACCAGAAGTCACTGATCATGAGAAGAGGATTTTTCCAAGCCTGGGATTTTGTTGCATGATCAGGGTGGACTCTAAGCATGTGGAGAGATAAATCATAATGGAAAATAGCTGCAGTATTCTAGTTCTGTTCACACAGCTCTTAAAATAGAAAGAAAGGACTCTTTGTAGGCTGCAGTTCAGATATTTGTCTAATGCCATGCTAGAAAGACATCTGACTCATGAGCCCAGTCGGATTTAGCTGTAGTGTTTAGAGATGCCACCATGCTGAACTGTCTGCCCTCCCCTTTGACCGGCAGTTATTGTCCTTCTACCAGAAATAGAATGAAATGGATGTCCTCATCTTAACCTCTCCATCCTCGTCACCAGCCACAGTATCAGCTTAGGACATTGGTGATGACAGGTTTGCTCTAAAAACCTGCTCTGCAAATTGAGGCAAAAAGACCTGCATTTTTTCTGCTGCAAGGCCACTAACTCGGGCAGAGGGGTACAGAGGGCACTTGGGAATCTACCAGTTTCACTCCCATCTGCACAGAGTTGCCTACACACTGAAAATGTGTGGCTTACCAGGACCTTCCTGGCTTTTTTTGCATCCCTTCAGTGAGCAGAGCTGAATACCGAGGGGAGCAGTTCCCTATGAAATACAGGTGCAGGTTTCCCGCAGCCACCTGCAGTTAGCTGTGCGGAGTGCAGAAGGCAGAATGGAAATGCGTTTTAAATATGAATTGGACTTTGAGACGATGATTGAATTTTTCATTACATCCCCACGTGTCCAGCATTGTAGGCGCAAGAAAGAAATTGCAAGCTGTTGTTGGCAGCATCCGCAGATAGACAGTGTGTACACGAACCGGTTCATGGGGGTGGCATGAGCAGGGTCCCCGGCTAGTGGCAGATGAGGGGTGCATGGCTCTGCAGCATTCCTTCAAGCAGCTGTTGTGTGGGGCGGGGGGGGGGGGGTCCTTTTCCATTGCTCTGAATCCAACAACTTCCACGACCACTGAATTCCCTCTGCACTCATTCTGACACAGATAATTAAAACAGAGACATTAATTTGGGTCACAGAGAATAAGTAACGCCAAGCTAGAATGTAATTTAAGCTGCATAAGAAATAAGGCTTCAGTCTGAATATGAGTGCGCCAGGCAAATGTTTTTTAACTTGTCCAAGGTGGCTGGGCAGGCAGCCGAAACCTTGACCCCATCCATCCACCCTGAGTACAGCCCATGCTGGGCACGAGCCCAGGTCGATCTGTCTGGGCTGCACATACATGCAGGACTCGCGGGGTTCGTCTCAAGCACAGGACAGGAGCGAGCTGGTGTCACCCCCAGCGTTGGGCAACATGGTGCCGTGGAGCCGAGGAGGGCTGGGGAGCCATTTCATTGCCTGGAGCAGCCTGTGGCCCTGTGGCTGGGGGAGCACGGGGGACATGGTCACATGGTGCCTTGTACAGAGAGGAGGGGAATGAGGGTACCCGCCGCGTTTCGGCTGGCTGCCGATGAGCCATCTGGTGCTAATGACTTCCCCCAACTACTGCTGTGCATTGGGTTTGAATTTCCTACCCAGAGGTGAAAGGCTCCTTCACTTATTAGGCTATTAATTGTTCAAACCACCAGTCCAGTTCTTAAGTGGCAATTAATGAGAAGTCAGAGCTGGACCTTATAGCTGGGAGGAGCCTTACAAAAGATTAATAAACAGCGGAGGAAAGGGCATGAGATCCGGGCAGTTCATGCACCCAGGCTGTTGCCACAAGCTCTGACAAAGAGCAGACCCAGGGCAGAAAGTCCCACAGGACCTCTGCTTTAGCCGAAGCTTTTTTGGCTCTTTCCTGAACAGCACTTTTCAACAAAGGGGGGCTCTTCAGTGTTTCAGTTCTGCATTTCCATCCAAAGCCATTACACAGCCTGGATTACCTCTGCTGTGTGAAGTCCACCAAGGTAACACAGCGAGGAATTTCACTGTAATGTGCTTCAGCACAAGACTTGGATGTTCAACGTCAGGTTAAAAGGGACATTATTTATCGGAGGAAAGATTCCAGTGCAGTTTCTCCATTTACTTCCCTATAAATTATATTTCTTTGCCATTCATCAGACCCCTTGTTCTGTGTGCATAAGTAGGGTCCTTAGTTACAGCGTACGCAGCAGACGTGCTCCAAACAGCAGGAGGAATGGGCTGAAACACAGGTTACCAGTGACTTACCCAGAGACACTCTGCAGATGTTTTATGCAACCCTGTGCTTACTCATCTAGTGAAATATGCTCGAGCAAGCAGCCTGGTATCAGCTCATGAGAAACACTGCTTAGATGCTGATCCTGCTAGAGACATGTGCACACACCCAAGATGCTGTGACACTCTGCAACCACAGATGTTTTAGCGATGTGGAAGAGGTATGTTCAAATATTGCATCATAATGGAGCTCATTGGGTCACATTCAGTTCATCTTCTTTTTATTACATATCTGTTTAAGCACCAGAAGAAAGCTGTTAGAGCTGCTGCTGAAGAGGAATAAATAGCATGAAGAGTCATTCCATAAAGGAGCTGGCTAACGTGGTCAGCCCCCTGCGTTTTGGATGTCTGTTGTGTTATGGCTGTCATGTTGCAACCCCGTTGTCTCTAGACTTGAATGGTCCAATGTCTTCTCCACTGGGACAGCCTTCGAGGGAGCCCTGCATGCTCTCAGAGGTGTGATCGATGGCCACGGGCAACTCCTGACAGCTGAAGGCTTTATCCAAAGCTTGCTGACCCCAGGGGAAAGATCCCTGTTGATTGCACAGCCATCCCTACCCCTCAACACGGACACGGCCTCTTGTCTAGCTTCACAGCTGATCATTTTTAGCAGCAGCTAATATTAGTGATCTTTTGTAGTGCAGATGTGCCTGATGACATGGGCAGCCTGGGAGCCATGCTCGGAAAACAGGGTTATTCAATGTACAATCTGTATAGATTTTCGGTAGATTTCTCAGCATTAGCCAAGGCTTGTACATCATTGACTTCTAAAGTGCTTTGGAAAACATAACAGTAATGTAAAAGAAATAGTTTGTCCATTGGGTTTTCTCAGAGTGGCAGAGCCATTGTTTTCAGACCGATAGGTTAGGTGCTATAGCTGTGTTACACGAGCGCTGGAGTTTCAGATCTCCACTAATGTGTTTACGTGGCTGCTACAGACAGGGCACAGCCATCTGCAGCGTTAGTGCAAGTGCTTTCCCATTCTTTGCATAAATTAGGAGAAACATATTATTTCATGAACTGCTGCTTATACAAGTTTTGGCAGAGGATCAAAGTTCAAGAAAATGTATTTATTTTTTAACGCATGTGAAATGAAAAGTAAGGGTTGGGACAAAAATTCAACCCTGGAGCTATTTTTCAGGTTACAAGGGGAAAATACATCATAATTTTACCAGCAGTGAAGAGAACCCCTGAACTTAATTATAACGGCACTTTCCCATAGCTGGAGTGAAGCTGTATGTGTCAGCACTTCTGCTCCTTTCAGGGCTCCACAAATGGTGCCATTTTAGGTGCCAAGGCACACACAGATGCAAGATTTAAGGGGAAATTATTCTTAAAATTGTAATTTTGGAACAAAATGAAAACCAAAATGTTGACCACTTTAGTGCTGTTTTCTCCTTGTTTGCATTCAAAAACATCTGCACTGGAAAACATGTAGGCTAGCAAATGGGGGGGAAATACCATTAGCACATGACAGAACTTGTTGTATTTGTTAGTGGATGTCACATGTGTGTGGTAAGACAGGTGCAACACTGCACATCTTTGGCCTTTGTCCAGCAAAACCCTGAAGGATATGCTTCACTTTAAGCATCTTAAGCATTCTTCACTTTAAGTGAATAAATCTACTCATGTGCTTGACGCAGATGGAGAAAAGGGAGAGCATGGAAGCTGGTGTCACAGGGTTGGGGAAATCTAATGAGAACCTGCAGCTGGAAAAGTGTGCCCAGTATGCATATATATGCATAAGTTTTATCTGTGTCAACCATATACGTAACTGATATTTTCTTTGAACTGATTGGACCATGTTCTCTTTAAAATACCCTCCATTTCTGGGATTAATCAATTCTTCAACATATGAAAGAGGTGCAGCAGAACTGGACACTTTATGGCTTGTTTCTCCAACTTGCTTAAACAAGAAAAAGTAAGAAGATAAGCACAGTAAATTTCTGCCTATGGATTTTGGAAACTCCATTCATTCATTCTTTTACAGTAGTTTGAAGTCATCAGTTAGGAGATACGAATCAGTACAAACAATTCTTTATGGCTTGCATGATATGCACATTTCCTAACAGGCTAACTCCTCACCCCCTGTGCGCTGCAGTCATCAGGACAATGAAAGTTTAACAGATTGGAGGCAGCTCTGTTTGTTGCTGGTGGATCAAGACTCCATCATTTTCCTGTAAAAGCATACTTTGCAAAACACCATTCAGAGGCAACACACACCTAAATTAAGCCATCCCTCAGCTAGGGCTTTCCTGTTTAAGGTCCATGCTGGATAGGATGCACTTTATTGCAAGCCCTCACATATGCATGGTATCCACATGCCTCTTATTTGTCTCAGAGCAGTTGCTGCTCTTTGCCTGATGATTGAAGACAGGTAGAAGAGAGAGGAAGAAGAGGTGCAACTACCCTATGCAGCCCTCAGAACTTAGTCTCCCACACACCTTGCAACCATCCATTCCCTGTGCCCTACCACTAGCTCCCCTGACTCCAGAGTTAAACCCCATTGCCCAGTCTTGTGATCATCCTTGGGGATCTCGAGTCACTGAGCCAGAAGGGAGCTTTCTGGCCAGCAAAGATGTATGCTTGCATTGTTGCCAATACAAAACATTTTTCTACTCTTGAATCAAGCAAACTGTATTGCCTCACATAGCGAAGTGGCTGGCAGGGACTTGGCCACAAAAGACTGCTCTGACCTTATGGCACTCCCACAGAAAAGAGCATGAACACAAACATACAACAGGTTGGTCTTTCCTACCAGGACCAGCGCTCAGAATGGCCAGCAAGGAAATCTACAGAGTCTACTGTGGCTTACTGCCATTATTTGGGGTCCCTCCAAAGACTAGGTAGGTCAAATGTCCACAGAAGTCTTTTTGGGATGTTGTCTGTGGCAGACTGCTCCAAAAGGCAGCAAACAAATATAGGAAATGTTCTGTCTGGGACCTGGAAGGCAACTGAAAGGCATGTGCCCCTGTAGTCCAGTAAGCGTCTACAATGGTGGACAAAACCCAAGGTCATCAGTCTGCTGTGCCCTACAGTTTTGGGTCTCCAGTCCAGACTAAGGACTGGTTGTCCACACTCCTGCTCAAGAAGTCCACTACCAGAGACTGTCAGAAATGTGTGTGGGGAGGGAGCAACCCACATGGGACAGGACAAAGCTGAAAAATACAAAAGCACCAAAGAATGAGTTCAGGGTGCTGCGTGCTCCTGTGGGGCCTCAACCAACTGCTGGCATGTTGGCCTGCAGGGAAGCTGAGACCAGTGTGAGACCACCCTTCCCCACAGGTGCTTTATGGTGGTGACCATATGAATGCTTCATTATTCTTAGCTGTCAGTTGTGTATGTTAGATAGGTAGTAAATACTTGCTTTGTGCTCTTCAGCTGTGTGCATTCTTCATACAGAGCCTCTGTGATCATGGTAAAGGTTGCTCAAAGTGATCCAGAGAGGAACAGCAAGAACTGTGTTTGTGAACAACCAGCCAGTGGCAAACAAGCTCTCTTGGTCCAGTCATTGTGACGGATGTGTTTAAGTACAGACATTTGGATTTGGAAATACCTGGCATGTTTTCCACCTCCACGGTCATCCTCTCAATCTGTTTGCACTGTTGTCACCTGCTAGGTTTCCTCCCCAGCTTTGCTGGGCACAATCCGCAGCACAATAAGGAACATGCAGGTGGCTCTAAGCCATGCCAACCCCCACCTCCTGTGGTGGTCACAAAATGCAGGGGAAATGTTACTGTAACTGGCTTATCCCAGATCGTATGTTGGAGGTTGGATAGCTGGTCCAGTTTCAACCCATTAGTGCTGCTAATACGGCACAGAGAACACACAAAGCTTCCCAAATGAAGCTGTCAAAGAGTCCCCACGACACAGGAGCTTTCTTAGGTGACAACAAGCTGGCACAGCCACCTTTCTGCCAGCCTACAAAATTCAGTATAATGAGCAAGCCAAAGAGAGGATAAGGCAGGCTGTGTAGCACGCTGGCACATCCTTGGCAGAGGCAGCAGTTGGAGGCAGGAACATGAACACACTGCCCCATTAGAGGCACTTGACTTGCTGGCTCGAGTGCCTTGGAGTCCTTTGTGGGCACAGCAGAGCGCAGACATCCAGGGCAGCACCCAGCCCTACTCTAAATCACCTTCTGACAGGACACTGCCGTTCCCCAGACGAAGAGGTGATGAAAGCAGGATGATGTGAATCCCCCAGTTAACAGCCCCCTTGATCCACTCTAGGTTTTGCAGAGCTCCCTGATCCGGGACTGAGAGCAGAAAGGAGCTTTATGCTACGCCTGTTTGTCCTGCACTCTACTGAGCTGAGAGGGATCCCAAAGCAAAGCTGGAAACCAAACCCAGACCCTTTTATTCAGATAACCCTGCCCCCGTAATACGAGCATCTCCCCAGCCTAGGTGCAGCAAACCCTTCTTTTCTTCCTTATTTCCAGGATCTGTTTTACCCACTATTAATGCCTTCTCTCCTCTCCTCCCTCCATTGAGCAGTTGCCAAGGGCATTTTCTATGCAGCTTGGCCCTTAACGTTTTGCCCTGAGCAAGCAGCCAGGACTCCAGCTGCCTAACTCCACTGCAGCTGGATGCTTACAGAGAGCTTCAGATTCCCAACCCCGAGATAAGCCACGATAGCAATGCTGAAAATATACTCAAACTGAGGCTTGTATCTGGGTCACATAGCTGCCAAAACCACCCCCGTTCTGTTGAAACAGCTATTGAATTTGCTTCTAGAAGGAAAAAGACAGTAACATGCCAAGTGACACTAATTGTTAGGCAGCACTGAGCAAGTATAATGCGCTCCTGCAAATTATCTGGGAACATTTTTTCCCCTGTTTTGTAATGCATTTTGAGGGAGGAATGGGGAAGTTGATCAAGGTGAATGCATAATCCGTGAAAATCTGGATTTTCTTAGCTCTTCCAGGGGAATACTTCGAGTAGAAAAATGTTACCTGTGGGTTAGACCTTTGTGGGGAAAATATTAATAAGGTCTTACAGATCTGAGGAGGACAAAATCCCTTAAAACCACCAAAACCATCATCAACTTATATGTCAATGTTATCAACTCATCACAGGTAAAAGCCTAGCTTTCCTTTGCACCACTTCCAGCACTGATTAGGAAGGTGGAGATGGCATTGGGAGAAAGAGAGCTCCTGCTTTGGAAATGGTGATAAACCACACAGAATTCAACAGTAACATCTCTTTCCTTTCTTTAAGGCATACACACAAACTTCTTTTCATCATTGTGAATTTTAAAACGAGATACCAGCCTACCAAAAAAGCCCAAATTTGCTCTGGATTGGGTTAACGTGGTGGGTTTGTGAAAGATGATATAAAACACTCCTGAACATACCAATGCCCAGCAGAAAAGTCCCATTGGATGGATTACTTACCCCAACAACAATTTCAGACTAGCAAACTGAGGGGCAGTAGGTTTTGTCTCTGTCTCCTTTATCAAGTCTTGATACAAATCATTTCATACCTACATCTGTTCCTCTTTCCCAAATTAAGCAGTACAGTATTCAGCCAGGAGGAATCCAGATGACTATTCGGGGACAAAAGAGCTGTTCAACTTAAATAAAGGTGGCAGAACTTGGTGATTAATTTGTCTCCTTTGTTTCTCTAGTTGGAGAAAAAAGAGGAAAAGACAGCAGCGGAGTAATTATACTTAACTGCACCAAGAGAGTTTTGCAGTCCTGAATTCATGAGTGCTTTCAAGTTGCTTGGAGATCGGCAGCTGGGAGATGCTTCCTAAATACAGGGCAGAACTATTTGAAGGCGGGAATACATGACACAGCAGCTGAAGAGTGGTGCGCTCAGCTTGTTTGCGCTCATTTGTGCTTCTTGGTCTTTTTTTAGAAAGCCGTATGTGTAAGTTGCGGTGGCTGTGGAACACGGCGTATGGAGAGAGGTTGTTATGCACAGCTCCCTGCGTAGCACCACGCTCTCGCCCCGGCTGCTGGTTATACAGATTTGCTGCAGATAACGTATGGTCGCAGTGGGGTTTGAGGTTTACTTCTACCATCGACTCTTTTTTTCCAGGCAAAAGGACTTTTGAGAAAACATTTAAAATCTTTTGAAACCTGTGACTTAACACAGCCAGTTGCTGTTCTAAGTCCAGTAGAGTCAGTGAGAGGCTGACTGCAGCAAGGCTACAATTTCGTCTTGGGAAGGCTTACACGGACATTTCACCTTATCCATTTTGCATTTTCATAAGACAAGACTTGTTTATAGATAAGAATGTGCACAGTCTCCAAGGTTTCATGACCCTTAACAAGGGAAAAGAAGAGGGAAGCAGGCTTCCAGATGAAGTACTAGACAAGATCTGATGTAAAATCATTTGGGATCTCTAGTGTTTCCTGATCATGGCTGGTTCTGCTACCAGAACTGGAGGCTGCTTCTGAAGAAGCAGTGGCAGCAGAGCAGCTTTATTGCTCAAAAAGCGTTGACACCATTTAGTGCAACGGTTAGCTATCTCAAATCCAATTGCTCTCATGCCGTAAAGCACAAACTCATTTTCAGTGCCTTAACTAGGGAAGAAATGTGCTCCAGTATTTAGGTTGTTTTCCCATTTATTTACACTCTACGTGGAAAAAAAGAGGAAAAAAAGAAAAGAAAAACAGCAGTGGCATAGCTTCAAATCTTTTACTGTCAAATGCAGATGTAATTAGGAGAAGGTCAAGTCCACCTTCTGCATCTGACCCCTATTCAAAATATATGAAAAATCTTTGATCTAGATATCTGGATCCAGAGGACATTGAAAGGAAACACTGGACAGAGCAAATGAGCCAGCACGTGTGAATTTTAGCCCTTGTAAGATTCACTACAGTAATTTCCCATCTCTAAAAGTGATGGTGGATTTGTTTTCCAATTTGGGTTTGGAGAAGTACAGAACACTGAATGCTGCTGTCAGATCTGGATGGCACTTGACAAGAGCATAAAATAATTTTATTCCTGGGTAAGTCTGACAAATGATTTGGTCTGGGCAATTTAACAAGGCCATAAGAGATTGGAATCACTAGAGAATGATTTCATGGCCAATGGGCGAGAGGCAGCTCTGTTTTTTTCTGTCTGAGCTGTGGGTCATTATGGATGTATGACAAAATATGTTCCAGGACTTTGAAGATTTGAGAAGCTTTAAGATTAAATGGTAGCAGCTGCTCATATCATAGACAAGGAAGAAGATCCTTTTACAGGCAAACTAGGGAAGAATGTTACCAAAAGATATATTTCCCCTGCATTTTAAATGTATTGGGTACATTTCTGCATTGTTTCCAGCCTTAGTGGAGATTTAAAATTGCAGTGCATATTTAGACAGATACTCTTTGCTTTGTAAAAATGCTTTTTAAAAGCTTTTCCCAACATGCTTTCAGTACAACTAACAGCAACACCTTTTAAAAGCAATAGCCACTTGGGGGTAACATTTCCAAGAAACATTTTCCCTTTCTTTGCCCTGTGCTGTTCAGCAATAGCTGCAACTGTGAGGAGCAATAGAGCCTCAGGAGACCATATGCTGCTACTAACAGGCATTTTCGGTATGTAAATTTAGGAGGTCATCACCTGAGAGGTCTCAGATCTGTTACTGCCTCTCATCTCATGGTTCCTCTGGAGCAGGTGCCTGATCCAGTATCTTTACATCAGTCCATAGAAGTCTGCTCCCATTCGAGCAGGCAAATGTTTATTTTTGTTTGATTTCACTTTGTCTCTTCACACATCTCATCCCCCTTTATCCTGCTTTTGCTAACTGTTGCTTCAATGAACTAATAATTTTTCTGTTGCTACAGCAAATACTTCCTCAAGCATGTTCAAAGCTGAGCGTGCTGGAATATTTTGCTGATTCAGGAATTATTTGCATAGCAATATCCCACAGCGTGTGTACAGAGGACTTGGATGGGGATCACTCTTAGCTACTGCTACAGGCAAACTGTGAAAAATTAGATTTTTTCTTTGAGGCAAAGACTCCTTATTTAATGTAGTTACTACTTTGCTCACAACTAAAGAGTTGCCATGACAAAAGTCAGCATTAAAGTTGCATTGTAATGATAACTTAGTTACTAGCCTTTTGTAGTGATTAGAATGGCTGAAAAAAATACTTATAGTGCTGAGGATGTCAGTCTTGTCCAGACGAAGAGTGCAGAGCATCTAAAAAAATCCCTATGAGGGTCTCCATATCACAGAGAGCTCAAAACAATGGTGGAGAGAATGATGATCCTCACAAAGATTTAGCTTAAGGGAGGAGAACCTTTCCCTTACTGAGGGTTGAAAAGGGCTGTGAAATATGTTTGTGCAATAAAATAATATTACCCCCCCCCCCCCAAATAAAAAACCAACATGTGCTACTGAAAAATAACATGAAAATAACTAGAATCTGCTACCATCAAGCTAAAACAATGCCTCTGCCTGCCTTCCACTCATCCTGCCCACTGTGGGTGATATATGCTGGAATGCAGATTGCCTCACACCAATTTAGGAGCAGTGGTAGACACTTAGAGGTAATCGAAGTGCAATGCTGTGGCCCTTAGTTTAAATAGAGATGTGGTATGGGCAAGTAACAGGATTTCATAGAAGAGTAAGGAGACGGTTCTGTGAATGGCTCTTGTGAGGCCCTTTTTTGGAATATTTAGGTCTATCCTGTTTTCCACATTTCACAAAACAAGTTGAAAAATTGAAATGGGGGCAGAAAAGATCTCCAGAAATACTTAAAATAGAAATATCTCTCAATGTGATATGCTTAATTCCTCCAAGAGACCCAAGATATTTTTAGTTTACCTCTGTCTGGCATTAAAAATTTGCGTGATCACAGTTTACAAAAGTCTGCCTGGGGAAGTGTCAGGCAGTTTTTGGGAACTGTATGTTGGGAGCCAGTTGTTAGAAACCGAAACTGGACCAGGTCACTCTCCTAATGAGACACAGAAACTAAGTGCCAGGTTAATTGACTGTTCAAATAACTTATCTAGGGATTTGAGAGATCTCCATGTATTTAATATATTGAAGTCTAAGTTGCATGTCTTTCAAACACAAATAACAGTGATGTACTTCCGAAAGGGGTTATGAGATTGGTTCTTTCACCTCTGTTAGGAAGCTAGTTAGTTTAGATCATCAAAACAGTCTTTGGCTACAATAATGAATGGTTCTAAATCCATGTGGTATGAGTTTTAGAAGGTATGATTTTCTTCATATTAGCATAAGCTGTTCTTGCAGTTACATGAGGTCTTCTTAACTTCTTGACTAAATTAGCAGTTTGAGTGTAGATCCCGATACATGATGCAAAGTTGGGTATTGTTCCATGGTGTTGACCCAATATTCATTCTTTAAAGAGAAACAATCTTTAAGATATACACCTTAATATATTTTGTGCTCTTTTCTTCCAAGCACTGGTCATTATGCAATATTGCAGGAAGCATTTGCAAATGCTGATTCTGGAGCATCGGCAGGACTATCATGTTTCTTCCATCAGGAATGTGGGCAAGTGGAAGATCTATCTAGGATGGTTTTCCTGCAAAACTTAATTATCTTACCACGTCCCCATGAAACAAGATTATCTTAGCTTCACTGCTGTGTCAGACACATCTTTATTAAAATGCAACCTACATCCTTCTCTTGGATAGCTCTGCTCTCTCTCCCTGTGTAACACATAAAATAATGTCTGTTACCCCATTATCTACTTTCCTTGGGAAGACACTGCAAGATCCCACAGGAAAATTCAGAACATCTCCATTACACTGTTGTTTTCTGCACAGGAGTCTCAGATGTTAATTGACATTTGAGGCACTATGTAAAACTAAGGCAACAGAGCATGACCTTTTTATTCAGCCTTTAGCTTGCACAGAGGTTACAATGAATATTGAGCCCGTGTATTGTCTGGTACAGTTAGAGTTTTGGCAGAAATAGAAGCTCCATTCTGACAAAATGTTACTCATCATGTGTCAGCGGCCTAAATATTGAATATGATTTCTCATCAGAAGCCTTGGCACTTACCTCAAGATTTGACTTAGAACTTGGAAAACCAATGTTCTCGTGAGTGGTGAATGTTTTGTAAGTTAGGAGCCTTCACAAAGTGTGTTGTCTCCATTTTTAAAACTTAATGTTGATGTCTAACCCCCTCTTTCTTCTTCCTTCTAGCAGTGCAGATTCTACACTTCCCATCATCTCTGCAAGACAAAGTGTAATAAAATATAGACGTAGATGTGCTCCTCTTTGCTGCTTGCGATGCAACCCTCTATGGAAGGGATTAGCATTCTGATCCAGAGCCTGCTGAAGCCCACTGGAAATATTTCTGTAGGACTTAGAGCCAAGGAATATGTCTATACTGCCTGATAAGATGGTCTCAAAACTAGACTCTGTATGCCAAATCTGTAAGCATGAGTGGAGAAGAGTACAGTGTCTGGAGAGCTCAGACTGTGCCTGAGCAGTCACGTTCAGCCGTGCTTGTGGGGGCAGCTGGGTGGAGAATGGGATGAACACTACGAACTCCCAGCTTAGGGATGTTCTAAAGGCTGATCTTTAAGTGCAGTTGACATGTAATTAAGGCCACATTTGGGCTCCATGCCACTGACCACCTTCTATCAAGTATTAACATCCTGAGACCAGTCAAGATGTGATCATTTTGTCTTGGGAGACATCTGGGTAGATTACTGTAAACTTTCCTGTGAACATTTGTTAAAAGCACAATGAACAGAAAAACTCCTTTATAAGGCCATTTATTAATATTGTGATTGAACAAGGAGTCCATGTATCTAAGAGACATGGGATAAATCTGAATATTAACCCACAATTCCACACATGGAATCCATTCTTACAATTTTTTTTTTGTAGCAGGGGCATTGTTTTGCACGTTTTGTTTTTCCAAAAGCTCCTATGTTTTTTTTCTTTATTTCATCTCAATGACTTCTTCTATTTCTTCACTAAGAACTGTACCATCCCATTTCTCTTGGGTTTTCATTTTTTCCCTTCAAACATTTTCCAGCATAAGGTACCTTTTTTGCCTTAGGTCATATCTGAGTGCTTTACTTCTTTACCGATTCTCACAGCAAGTACAAAATGCACCCCTTTCAGAGAAGGAAATGGAGCCCACAGAGATTAAATGATTAGCCCAGTACATCTGTCACACAGCAGAAAACTGAGATCAGGACTTCTAAATCCGAGATTAGACCTTCACCAATTGAACAAATCACACCAGACAATTAAGGTCCTGTGAGGTCCCACATGGTCCTGATAGACACATGGCCCTGCCAGGTATTCAGCAAGACGCTGGCAGCTGGAAATATATATCAGGCTTTTAAAAATGCATGATCTGAGCTGGCATTCCCTTAGGGTGCAGGCAACTTCAGGGCTTCCTGTGAACTGGTTATTTTTGGTTTTCTTCATATATTGCAATCTAGGTTGCTCTACAGGGTAAGTTTCTCCAGTGAGTTCAGAGGGTTTCCAAAAGTGGCAAGGAAGGCTTGCATCTAACCCAAGGAGGCCAGCGAAAAAGAACAAAGTAAGCACATTTTATTTCTCTAGGCAAAAATGGGCAGCAGAAAGCAAGCTGCACATTCAAGCTATCCAAGTGAGAAGACAATAACAAGAATTATAAAAGGAATTATCAGCAACAGCACACACAAAGCAGCTCCCAAATCAGCCGCTATGTGGCCTGACTCAAGATCAAATACATTGATATTCAAACACAGGAGACTCTCGTTTACATTCAACAGGGATGACACTTAGCAGCCCTTTTGCTGATGCTCTCAAAGGAGTGTTAGTTGAGATAAAAGTTACACCATGGGACTTAAACAGCAGCTATTACTGTAAGTAGAGAGAAGTCCGGTGCCGAAAACAAAGGGCTAGTGAGACATGATGGACTAGCTAAGGCTGAGAGAAAGAAATCCCTGCAACATGAAAGGAGTCTTAAGTTTTCCTTTTGATCTTCTCTATATCTTCCAGTATAATTTTGTCTGTTTATGCACTTCAGTGACTTCCACTGCTGTAATGTCTAAATGCCTTGCTGATTTTTAGATGTCCACTCTCAAAGTGTCTTTTGAGGGAGGGGAATACCGGTCCCACAGTTAAAAAGCAGCACTGGAGGAACAGGAAAGGTGATGCCATTTCCCTCAAATGACAAAGGGATGCTCCAGTCACACAGGTTCTCATGGCAGAGCTCAGCAATATAAGGAAGAGTATTCTGGAGGAGATACTCAAGAGATGTGAGCTGCTAAGGAAGAGTGGTGATACATCATACTGAGATGGTCGTGACTGAAGAGAGTGCGGAGATAGGGAATATGTGAGCTTGAGAAATATATGCACACTATCCATGATCACTGATTGTGCTAAGATCTTGTTTCACATGCTCTTGGTTCATACAGATCCCTCAGTACTGTAAATCTTGTTTCAGGCCCTAAAATCATTAGATACAAAGCTGTTTCTTAGCTCTTGAAGATATAAGCTTAAAAGCGACCTTAAGAAAGTAGAAAGTCTCATGGGTTCACATATTCTGGCACAGAGATCTGTATACTATCCCTTTGGTCAGTAGCTTCTCCTATAGCAAATCCACTGTGCAGAGTAAGGGGGATTAAACACAATTCTGCATGTTTCAAAACCCATACGGTTTTCAAGAGAAATTATCTGTCACCCTAATCCCTGCAGCTCTGTTTATCTCTGATCAGAAAGGGGAGTGCCAAATTGGCATACTGATTCATGTACCAAAAAAGAGCGTGCCTATAAGCACAGATCATGATTTGCATACTTATTAGCCTTGACTGCCAGGGAACATTCTGGTTCCTTTGTAAGCACAGAAACAGTAAAAATATGCTAATAGCAGCATATCAAATTTGGGCTTTAGCCAATCTGTCAATATTGAAATTACTTGCCTGTAATATAGTGGGTAAACAACTTGCGGTATAGGATGATCTAAGGCATGATTTGAACTTGTTGAAATTTAGTCATTTTGTGCCTGAAAAACTCACAGATCAGAAAGTGAAACATAAGCATACATGCAAGACAGATGTCACACTGACTTTCTATTCTGTTATCTGTTTGCTGCCTTCTTTTCTTCAAGAAGTGGCTCATTCAAGAAGCAGGGGGGGTGGGGTCATTTGCAGAGAGAGTCACTTAAATCTCCGCTGACATACGTCCTCCATATAGACCCCGTTTCTTCTCTTCCCTCTACAATAAAGACAAAATGTCTCCTGACATAAACTTGACATAAACCCAAATCATCCCATTCTTACTACAGACAAATACAGCTTTTCCCCACACAATGATCATCAAAACCTGTCAAAAGTTAATGATCTTTCCTTAGCTCTCCCACCTCTGGAATCAGCAGGAAAACGGACTACAGCTGTCCAGAGGAGAGCTCTTCCCTTTCGCTGGCTCTTACACCCACTGCCTCCAGTCCAGTGTGAGTCCAGCCCTCAGAAAACCCTCAATTACATTAATGTTTATAGTGATCATCCTACACAAAATGATCCTGAACTCCTGAAAATAACTGAATAAAATTTTCCCCTGCTTCCTGGGGGAAATTCCCTGCCTAAATTAGAAAATACTTGACCATTCTGCTTCTCTTCTGGGCTATGATGCTTCAGCCTGCCCAGTCCCTCCTGCGTTGTGGTCACCATGTGCACATGAGCTGCTGGATCCCCTCTGCTTCCAGTTCAACCACGCTGTAAAAGGTCAGGACAGCATCTCTGTGTGCCAGAACACAATCCCTGATCTTCTGCACACTGGTCCAAGAAAACCTCTAGCTCTGTGGGATCACACGTGACTATGGTGGGGTCTTCTCTTACAGTCTCGATGTCTTTTAAAGTTCACTTTCCAATTCAGAGGCACAACAAGGTCCCTGGGCAGGGCAGCTGCCTCTCATGCAGCACAAAAGGCCACCTCAAGCACGCAAATGCTTTTGCAGTCATTTTTCAGCACCGCTGTGTGCAGGACAAGACAGACTTCCCAGCTTGCCATAACATAATGCCTTGTACCCTGGTACTCTTCTGCAGTCTCTGGGCAAGAGGAGCTTTGCCAACATAATTCTGGCTCAGAGAAGAACGAACCTTTGAACAGACATGAAGGTGAGATGAACCAGGCTACCCTGATGAACACATTTTGCAAACATCATCTTCAGGCCCAAATGTTACTGACTGAAGCCACAGCAGGGCTATGTTACCCTAGCCTTATCCTCTGGTTTCTCTCTGTGGGTTTGTGTGGCAAAGAGGACCTTTTCTCCATCTCTACTATTTATTCTTTCACTCCATTTTTGTTTTTCAATTATCTGGCATAGTCTGTGCTAATTGTGCACAGTTGCCTTTCCTTTCTTTGAAGACTGTTCCAGATGGAAGGGAGAGAGATGGTGGAGTTAATGAAATATTTTTGGCCCGATTCTCTTTATTTTTAAAGAATGGGTTTGAAAGTCCCATTTGTCTGAGCAGAGCTATAAATAAGAACAGAAAAATAAAAAAAAAACTCAGAAAGACTCCATGAAGTTGCTTCTCTTTATCCTCAGCATATCTTTACAGCCACTTCTCCTTTAGCCCTTATGGAAGACAGACTTTGCAGAACAAAATCTCCCAGCCCCAGTGGTGCAAACCAGGAAAGCCCTTGAATCAGACGTACCTCTCCAGACCTTGCCGTGCAGCCCAGAGACTTGCACTATTTTCAGCTGTTTCAGTCCAAGGAACAGCTTCATTGATGCTCCTGTGAACCAGAGAAGAGGGTGCCACTGTCCTGAGACTAAACTTTTGTGAGCTCTTGGTCTGTTGAATAGCCACCTCTGGGTCCCAACCCTGACATCGAGGAAAACCACAGGCATAGATAAGCAGGATGCTTTTAAGTGAAGAAGCCGGTTGGCAGGAAGAAACCATTACCCTTTTCAGTGTAAATGTGAAGTCAGACACACAAAGCAGCATGCAGAGGGACACAGGGAGGTCACTGTCGACAGAAAAACAGCATGGAGCTCAGCAATCCCATCCGTGATCCACCAAGTTGCACACATCCACTTCCAGACACAGCCACTTGTGTCACTTTCTTCTCAACAAGGAGTGTGTGTTTGGCAGAGACAGGAGCCATCCAGCTGACAAAGAGAAGCACACCTCTGCGAGGAATGCCTGGTTTAATGGCAAGATTCACAGTATTTAATGCCAGCACCTCAACAGCTAGGATCCCAGTTACCGACTGGAAAATCTCAGGGTTAAAGACAGAGTGTTTCCAGGCTTGGCATCTCCAGAGGAAAACATGGAAATGTGTCCCCTCAAAACCTGGAAAGAATGAAATAATCCAGTTTCAAAACCCATGTAAAACTTGTGATCATCTGTTGTTCTGGGTCCCCCATGTGTTGTATTCTGAATGAGCCCACTTTTTAAAGACCATTCACTAAGTTTTGCAATTTATATTTTATCTCCATCCACATGTATGCCAGAGGGAGAGAGCCTTGTTCTCTCTGCTTCTTCCCATGGGATGATTCCAAGTTTCACAGCCAAGGATAAAAAGTAAATTAACAGGATATTCTATGATTTGCCATGAAAAAGGCAGTGTGGTGATATCTGAAGCACAGCAGGCGCTCCTTGTTCTTCACAGAGGTACTAGGTGGGGTATCATAGATAGCACAGGGTGGTAATTGTAGAGAAAAGTTAACTTGCTAATAGCAATCACTTTATCTTGTTTGTCAGTGATTAGTTATGTAAATTTGTTCTTCCCTTCAATTCCATACCAGTGCATCAAGGTTACATGCCACATGTGCATAATTACTGCCAGTGTTATTTCCAGACCTTGATCTACAAAATGCAAAGTGCCACTTATTAGAAAGTCCACACAATCAAAGAGCCTTCTTTCCTTTCTCTACACATGTTTGCTGTTCTCTTTTGATAGGCACAGCATGTACGAAGCCAGTGGGAAGCAAACACTGCATTCACAACGTGGCTTCTTCTTTGTTAATTAGCTAAATCAGGTGCATAATATTGTCTGTGTAACTCCTAGAGAGTCTGGGACGTTATTGCTCTTACAGCACAGGGAAATATGGCTTTATCCAAGTCTGTAACACAATAAAAATTAAAAAGGAAGATGAAAAATTATATTTATGTGTTGTTTATACAGCACCACAGCACTTCACAGGTGAATGATATGAGACTCTCAACCGCCAAGAAATTTATAATCTACAGGCCAGATTCAAGCTGTTTCGCTTTTTACTCCCTGTGTTGCCCCTCTGACTCCAGGTCGATTCAACAGAAGTAACAGCATCAGGATCTGGCTTTAATTAAAGAAAACTTCAGAGACTAATAACCAGGATTAAATAAAATGATGTCGCCTCAGCCCTAACTCATTTAAAGTGGAATAAAAAAACCCTAAAAACACCAAAGAGCTTTTAGCTGCAGCTGCATTTTAGTCCTTGATATGCGGAGTTGACAAGGCTGAGACTGTCTTGCAGAGTCAGACAGCCAGTTTGGTGCCCACCATGTCTAGCTATAATAAAACTGAGCTGCTGATGACCTAAAAGCTCCAATTATCATACACGTCTGAAGAAACGCATGTCGTTGCTGATACTCAGTAACAGGAGTTAGAGTCTCATCCAACTCACAGAAAGAGATGGACTGTGTCCCAAACCATTCCTGTGTTCACTCTCCAGCCCTTTGTCTCTTCATGTATCAGCTCCTGCTTCCAGAGCCCACAGACGAGGCAGTGGCATTCCCTGCTCTTCCCTCTACCAACAGCCCACCAGAGAGGCCACGCTTGACCCTATGCGGCCAGGTAGGAACATGGTCTTCACGATGAGCAGTGGGATGAGGTGCTGTAGGCCAGCAGCTGCTGTTGCTGTATTATGCAAGCATCCAAATTCCAGATGGGATCTGCTTGTACAAATCAAGCAGGAGAAGGCAGCTGAACCCATAGGGTTGGGACTGTCGTCTTAGGACCCAGTCCAAGTGCACATACGTTTCAAGCCAGAAAGAGCTTCCTTGGAAAAGTTACCCAGCAGCAGGATTATTTAAATGGAGCAGTTCACATCAGTATTAGATGTGGTAGAGAGGAATGGCTTCCAGGGAAGGCCATTCTAATTTGATTTTAAAAATGGTGTGGGCACAGAGAATCAGAGATCAGCGCCACACCGTATTGCAGTGTTAGAAAGCAAGAGGCAGGCAAATTAGTGTGATAACATTTAATAATCTTGCATTAGCCTAGACACAAAGGCAACATCACAAATAAAGTTACCTTCCTCTAAAAAAGGCTAAAGATAGAGCCAGGGAAGAGCCAGGGAAGGGGTAATAGGCTTCTTTAAGAAAACACATGATGCGCTGCATCCTAATCCGGGCAATCTGGGGCATGTCTGAGTCCCTTTGTGCTTTTATTTGCCAAAAAAGGCTGAAGAGGAAGGAAAGTGCTACTAATCCAAGGAGGCAAATGAGGCATGGTGCCTCTGACTGAACCCCCATCTGTGATACTGCCTGCCTGTGAAGGATCTGAAGGCGAGATATGAAAGTGTTTTACTAACACAAGCCCACAGGGCCATGTGGCCCCCAGCTGCTTGGTAAAGTGTCCGGTTTGGTGCGGGGAGGGACAACAGACTAACTGGCAAGGTGGCTGGTGCCTAGCAAAATTAACGCTTCATTATAAGAATGAAAACAGGGCAAGCTTCCTTTCCAGTAAGGGGAGCCCATTGTCTGCTGTGTCACAACCTTTGGCCAGTTTAGTCATCTCAGACTCTCTGAGCTTTGTTGTTCCTGCTGCCCAGTGTGTAAATACAGTGCCACACGCCCAGCTTCCCCCCTTTTCCCTGGGTGATGGCTGCAAGCAGTGCTTTTCTCCAGCCCTTCCCAAGCAGACCTGTAGCAATCCCAGTGCATCTGCTCTATTCTGGGCTACACAACTGCCTGCAGCCCTCTGGGCCCAGCCCAGGCAAGGCTCGGCAGCGTCTGGCCACGTGCCCTCCCCTCAGACTCTATTTTGGGGACTGCCATAATAGCTGGCTTTACCTACTTCTTGCTCTCTGTGGTCAGCCTCAAGCTGAAGGTTTTTGTCAGCCCGAAAGGATCGAGCTGTTCCCCATTTCCTCCACAGCCAGGATGGAAAGGACGGATAATCTGGTGCAGACTTTGTGATGCAGCTCTTAAATGCGCAGGAACCTCACCCATCCCCAAGTTTTGATTCTGCTCTGGGCAAAGCTGCTGACTCAATGCTACCTGTCGCTCCTTTGAATTCAATGCAGTGGCTCTGGATTTACATTGGCTTGAGAGGCATCTAGGTACAAACAAAGTGAAAGTGCTTCAAGATGCACTACAAGACAATTTTCCTGAGAGTCTCAGTGAAAAGAAATCCTGCAAGATCCAGTAAGGCTGGGGCAAAGCACATGGCTCCCCCTCAGCTCTGCCCGGCGGGGCAGAAGCAGCATCTTGCCCAGCATGCTAACACTGGTGGAAAAAAAAAAATCCCCCCTCTGTTTTCCTCCTTTGCTGCTCTGCCGGGCTGAGCCCCCTCTCCGGAGCGGTGAGCTGGAGGAGGCAGTCGGTACCAGGAGCCGCTGCAGGGCAGCAGGGCAGGGGCCTGTGTAGGCAGCTCTTGACCACCGTGATCTGCCTTTCTCCTGGAGCGGGGGGACTGGGGGAATTGAGGGCAAGGAGCAAATCAGACTGAGGTCAAAGGCTTCAGCGAAGAAGTTGCCTTCCTCATACAGACCAATTCAATTAGAAACATCTTAATGGAGACCCGTTTCGTAACTCCCACTCAGCCAGACAGGACTAAAGGGGCATATACGACTTGCTGCCACATTGCAAGTTAGGGGTCTTCACCCTGATTCCCAGCAGGTCTCCAGTCAAAAGCGAGAGTGAAAGCTGAATAAATGGGCTGCTGCCAAAGGGCTGGTTTAATAACTGATCTGGAGAGACAGCAAACCTTTGCTCCGACCTGGTACGCCTTCTAACCCCAATTCTACTCTGTCCCTACTAACAGAACTAATTGAAATATCAGGAGATGATCAGAGCCCTGAAGGTAACACAGCAAAAATGCCTCTGCTTTTAGATGCTAACTTCTCCTGCCCCGTTTGCTTCATCAGGGAAGTAGGTACATGCTTGAGAGCTTTATAGAAAAGCTTATGCTTTTCTGTGTTTTAAAACCCTATCAAAATACTCCAGCTGAGATGAGGAGTGCCTTGGAGAAACAGGATTTTTTGCCTATTGAATACATTTTTGTGTTTTTCCCAAAGGCACTTATTAGGTTGTAATATCGAAAAAACCACTACACCCCTTAAGGTGGTTTGATAGCAAGCAAAGACATACAAGAGCTGAGCAAACTGTCTTATCCAAACTTTTTTCACCCTTCTCTAGATGAATGGTTTCTTTGTTCTCTGCAAAGTGCTTGCAGACAAAGTTGCAGTGGAGCTGGGAAGTATTATTAGTAAGGTTTATTATAGCATCTCGCCTTGAATGGCTGCACTGAAGGAATCCCCACTGGGTGACCCAGGGTGCAGATGAGCGTAGAAGCTGTGTGATTCATTGTGTACAGAGCAGCGTGAAATACTCGCAGCAAACCATTTGCCTGCGGAAGAACTGGGCTTCTTTCTGTCTTAGGGGACCTGTGATCTAGCTGGCATTTCCTGGGGTCTCTTTCTTGAATTACACTTTATGACCTTGTTTCCCAAACATGTTTTCACCTTTTAAAAGTGTGTGTACGGTGAGACTACCTAACACCCCAGGCTCAAGCTTTAAACTGAATTGCTTAATAGGGAAGGTAGGTCAGGTAGCAGTATTTCTGTTCCTCAGCTACGTAATCGAGTACTTCTAGGACATGGAGTACATCTAGAACATTGATTCCTGTGAATGAATTTTCAAATAATTTTCTAAGAATATTGATTTTTTTTCCCCTGTTTACTGTCTTCAGGAACAATTTCAAACCGGGCTGACACATCCTTTCTCTGATGGATGGACCTTGTGCCAAACCTGCTGTATTTACTCAGAGCTAAAGCCAGTCATTCCATTGCTTGAAAAGTCAGGCCCGTTGGGATTACTTGCTCACTAAGCTAGTGTATTAGCAGAGAGTAATTGATACCACCTCAGCTAAAAATCATAAGGCCCAGATAAGGGCCTCATGATAAGATCTGATCAGTTTTGTCAAGACTGAGGTGCTTCTGAGTATTACAAAAGAATGAGGTTTAGGCACCTTCGAAATGTTAATGCCAAAAACAATAGTGTTTTTGCAAAACAGGCACCGCCAGAGACAAGCAGCAAGAAAAAAGGATTTTCAAGATCCGATTTAGATCTTAGAGGCACTAATTCCAGTGTTAGCTTCTCAGTCCTCTTCTGAACATGGCCACAAGAAATAGTGTGCTTTAGAGCTAAAATACATCTGAAGAAATGAGAATGGCTAGGAATGGCCAGTGATGGTGCGGAAAGGAAAATAGAAAGGAGCAAATTTAAAGTAAAATAGAGCATATACATTATCCTGGAAAGGAAGATCTTCCAAGGTCCTGCCTTTCACAAAGCTTATCTGGGCAACGTTATCAGAGGTTGGATAAAAGCAAGTTACTGGTCCTCCAGCCAGCCATGCAAGGCAAGGCCTGTGAGGGATGTGCACATCAGCTTGAGTGGATCTGTTCTCACATTGTGTGTTGTCTATAAGGAGTCAATCAAGCTCTCAGAAGGGGAAGAAGTCCCTGGTGCTCCATCACTTTGATTGAAGTTATGGAGTCTGCCCATGAGCTCAGAGGCTGGCTGGAAGGAGGAGGGAAGAAAGAATATGTCAGAAGACAAGATGAGGAAAGTACTGTAGGCTGGACATAAGTGGGACAAGGTGTTGGTGATGTGGAGTGGGATCAAGGGCTTCTTGCGTCACTGATAATTTCAGGCTTTGAAGTGAAAAAGTACAGAAAAAGTTTGCTTAGCACAGAACTTCTGTCACTGCAATGCCTTCTGTTGAAGTGACACAGGGCTAGACCTTTTGCCTGCCACGTACAATAGGAAGGGACAAATCAAGGACTGTAAAGGAACACTCCCCCATCCTAAAAAACACTAGGGGCAACCCCAGGCATTGATGGCTGAGAAATATACCCCCCAACTCACATACAACCACCTATCAGTACCAAAAATACAGCACAGCCAGAGGCACCCTGGAGACACTCGGTCTGTGGAAAGACCCTTCTCCTAAGGTGGTCTTACCAAAGACTACCTGTATCAGCCAAAAGGGCAAAACTTTGGGGCCGCAGAGATGCTCCTGAGCTGGTTCTGCATTTTCTCCTGACCACGCTGCATTCAAGATGCGTGGACCAGGCTGTCTCCATGGGACACAACAGCATGATCAATGCCACCCCGCCAAGTTGCTTTCCTTTGCGGAGAAATGGATGCCAAAGTTGTCTGTAATTTCCATGTTGGCAGTTCAGTCATTGTGGCAGTTGTTTTCCTCTCCTATCAGGTAAAAACATGTACAATTGGTTATAACTGGCTCTGTCTTTTCTAACACTAAAAATCATTAAAGAAAGGGACTAAGGCAAGAGTGACATCCTGATGGCAGAGCAGAACACCCAGACGGTCCTTTTCTTTTCTCTGTGACCTCCTTGTCTGCTCGTAGGCTTTATTGCAACTACTTGTCTCAGGTTGAAGTGCTCCATTTCCTTCCTAGAATCTCTTTCTCGTGCTAGTAATCAGGGCAATATAAAATGTTCCTTTTAGACCATCTGGAAGCCACGGGAAACATCAATTAACTGCATATATTTGAATTATAAGTACATTAGGCTAGAAATTTCTACATATTCTAAAAATTAAATCCTATAAAAATTTTAAGCTGTGCAATATTTAATTAAATGGTGGCCCCAGAGCGTGGGGATCAGAATCATGTCCCTGGGCTATGGTGCAGGGTTTGCCACAAATCCAGGCAAGCCAGTCCCCACCAGAAGTGCAGCTGTAAAGTTTTTTTCACATAGCGAGCTCCCTGTCTAGCTGGCGCAGCCACATCACAAGCATTTCATTTATAGCCTCTTTTGAAATGCAGAGAATTTTATTGGATATGTCCAGCAGAGTTGCTGAAAAATAAAGGAAGTGTGCTCCCTACTGTCTAGAAAACCCCAAAGCAGAACCTCCCAGTCTGAGTCAAGCACACTGGTCTAAAATACTAGGAACAGTTTAAAATTTAAGCCAACTCCTTTCTTTGTATGCCTGCAACACGCGAGGATGTGTGTGCACCACATCCCAGCTCTCAGCTGGAGTAACTCAGCTGCAGTTAACCCAACCACACCTCCCGGTGCAGCCCACGGTGCAGCCCTTGGGTGGCCTCACGCTGCAGTGAGAAGGCGAAGGTGAAGGAAGCGTGCCATTCCCACCCTTCCTGTAGGGAGAACTGCCTTTAGCTTTGGCTCTTGCCTTTGTTTGATGACCTCAAGCAAGTCACTGTGCCTTGTTTTCCCCTTTGTGATCAAAGCAGGACTTGAACGCTGTTACTAGTGCACGATACTGTCATTGCTCCTGAAGCTCCAGCTATGACCTGGCTGTTCATGAGCAAAGATTTCCCTGCCAGTGAGGGCAGCACAGGGCCCAGCACATCAGTTACCGGTTGCTGCATTCTCCTGCTCTTGGGAAAGCAGGAGGGAGCTGGGAAGGGCTGACTGCTCCACCGTCACTTCCCTGGCAAAGCCCTTCAGAGCTCTGACCTGTGCTGCTTGGAGGGCAATCGTGCTAACGGGAGAAATGGCACAGAAAGCAAAATGGTTTCCTGGAGTGGGGCTGGCCAATTTTAAACTGGCATCAGGCCTGTCACTCCATAGGCCATGCAGCAGGTATTGTGTCCCTGCAGCCATGCCCCTGCTCCCAGTGTGGAGAGGTGTGAGGCACGCAGTCCTACGGCAGCGGAGAAGCTGCATGTGCACCACAGTAGAGGAGGGATGCTGCTAGTTTTCCAGCTACCCTCTTAGGTAGCACCAAATGAGTCTGAAGCTGGTTGAGGGGCGGCTTTGGGTACCTGAGTGCACTCTTCTTTATTCTGGGCACTAGGGAGTGGATTTCATCCTTTCTCACCACCTAGCCAGGAACAGCATGAGGGCAACCTCACTCTGCAGGCAATTTCATCCTGGACAATCCCAGTCCAGGGCTCTCCTGTGAATGCTCAGTCTGGGATTTCAAAGCAATGAATAATGAAAGGCACTAAAGTGGAGACTAGATTTGCTGCGTGTAGGTCCTGTCCAGTTCATTTGACACTGCCCTAGTCACAAGTGGCATGACACATCTGTTTGGACTTGATTTCTTCTGGGAGAGAGCCACAAGAGACTCTAACAGTAGGGAACTGCATGGTGGATAAGGAGTTGGCTAAGGGGATGTGGCAATGGCTGATGTTAAGGTGGGAAATACCATGTTAGAAAACAGTTATTAATGGAGATTGTCGGAGGTGGTAATGATTAATGTTTGCATTAGTGATCTGAAATAACTATTAAGACCATTATTATTTGTGTCATCTGTTGATGACACAAAGGTAAAAGAGGCATCACCCATAGAAGAAAGAATAGGAGATGCAGCCTGAGAAGAACTGAGTTAGCTTGAGGACTGGAGCATTAATAAAAATAAGATGAAATTCAATATTCAGGGTCTTGCAGTGAGGAACTGATGACAAAACCTTTTTCTATAAGCTGGGAGCTCATCTGCTAGAATGGAGTGAAACAGAGAAAGACCTGTGCATATGAGGTGATTATGGGATGATTATATGCTGCCAGCATGATGTAGCTGTGTAAAAAGAAAATGTGGTCTTAAGCAGCGTCAGGAGAGATACTAACTGTTGTACAAAGTGACAGCAAAACGTCGTCCCTGTGGTATACACCAGTCCCTGCTGAAGACAGATGAACTGTACTGGGAAAGATGCAACGATCAAGGGAAAGGGGAGGCTCTGAGCATTTTGCCTTGTACAGCCTGGCGCAGCGAAGGGAATGCGACTCTCTCTGTACATAGCACGGGCACCCAGTGCCAAAGATGGAGAGGAGCTATTTAGGTCCATGCACAATGTTGTTTCAAGAGAGGACGGGTGCAAAACGGCCGTTAATAAACTGAAAGTGGATGTTAGGTCAGAGGTCCGGGAATGAGCTGAGCCTGCAGCCCTGTGGCAGCAGAGACGACAGGCGATGCTGGAGTGCCACCGTCTGCCCGTTCACAGCATTGCAAGGATCGTAGGAGGAGGAGAAGCAGCGCCGCAGAGATCAAGCAGGACTTCTTTTGCAATTGGTTAAAAAAATAATAATAATAATTCGTGTGCGTGCTATGTTTTGGACCAAAACTCTCCCCTGACAGCACAGCTGGACGTGCAGCTCTCCCAGGGTTGCAAAAGGAGCAGAGGGACAACGCACACAGCCTCCTCTGCTCTGTTTGAATAGTCCATATCACAGTCCAAATGCAGCAGAGAGGAATAATAGCAAAATATCTACAACCTTCTCAAGAAGAAATCTAGGAAAAAAGGTGTGAATATGCCAAACTCACTTCCTAACTCTAACATCAACTTAAAAAACACGCAATGCCTGAGTTGGGTGGTTTGCAGCAAACCATCACACCACCTGATCGTGTTACCTTTTGTTGCGGTAGCGGGGATAGCACAGGATGAATGTCTTTCTGCCACTCATCCCTTTCGTAGCTATCTTACATGAGGCTCCGTGACATGTTAAAGAAAAACTGCAAATGTTTTCACTTGAAGTCCATGCTTTGGCTCATTAGTCCTCAACAGTATTGATTTTCTGTCTTGTTTTCTCAGTTAATTGTTCCAAATGGAGAGGGGCTGCCAAGGCTGTAGCGCTGATACGTATCCTCCTAATCGCACACCTCAGAAGAGGATGGAAGGTCCATTTTTAAGCTACTAAGTGTAACTGTGACACAACTCAAAAACCAGACCTCTCTGTCTTGCATTTGCAAACATTTTGCAGCACAGGTCAGCACCAGGGCCTGCCAGCGTCTGCAGCCAGCCAGCTTATTAACAGGATGATTGTCTATGCAGTGGTTGCTCTATATTGTCATATTACACCAGAACCTAGATGGCCCTGCAATTAGAGCATCCATTTTCAACATCCTTTGCATATATTTATAATATTTTCTTCTTATAAAGTGTCCTGCTACTCCTCTGTTAAATGCTGCATTGACCATTTGGTGGAGAAAAGCACAGAGAATTAAGAGAACTGTCACTCAGTACCACATTTCTGAAAGCAAACCCATACATGATTGATTCTTACTCACACTGCCACCAAGTTTGTGTGAAAGGAGTGCCCATCCCAGGCAGAGCTTTGTGGGATGTGCCAGGTGAGATCAAACCCCCTGAGACCACGGGTCCTGTCACACTGCAAACAGCACTGACAGCCCTGGCAAGGAAGAGGTGGAAGAGTGGAGGAATATGTCCCTCCTTGCAAAAAAACATAGGAAACTCAGGATGTTAAAGAGCTCACAACAGCGTGCAGGACCAGGCCAGAAAAAGGCTGGTGTGTGAGGTTCTCCTCCAGCGAGCAGCCAGCCGGCAGGAGCAGTAGAATTGCTGGGACACATCAGTACCTTTTGGGCACCTTGCACCTGCGTGGGCCTCACTGCAGCTGGAGAATGAGCGCTGCACTTCAGAGCAGCAGTGCTATCCAGCAGGTCTGCAGGAGAGAAGCTAGACCATTTATTAGCGTCTGCTCTGCATTCATGGCCAGGGCTCACTTTGAAAGTTTCTGGCTCCCTCTGAGCATGGGCAGTGCCTCTACTCCTGCCTGCCCACCACCCCTGCATGCTGGTGCTGCTTCTCCTTACCTCCACAGCCTCTCCTGTCCTTCCCACCAGGCAAGCGCCAGCAATGGCAGCAGCACCTGCATGAGCACCTAGGCAGACTTCTGGGGCTCATGTCAAAAAGTGCAATTTAAAAAAAAAACCACTCACCCCATGAAGTGGCCACCTCATGCTGATGGCACCTAAACTGCCTGAGTGTGAGAGAAGCCAGGCTGCAGCGGGGCTGAGGGGGACACCCAGGTCCTGCAGTACATCAGTAACACGGCATCCCTAACACCGACCCCCCCCAGCTCTGCAGTGAGCTGCCCGTGGCACCACGTCCATCTCCCAGTGGCTAGGTGAGGGGCAACAGTCTTGGATGACCTGATGGGAGGGCTGGATGTCTTCAGAAGAAGCATATATTTCTTGATGGTCACCACCAACAGCCCATAATATTGCAGAGTACGTAGAGTTCACCTAACGGCAGCATGGATATAAACAGATGTATTTTACTAATTTTGCTGTAACTGCTGAAGGACACACATACACATTTATTTTCCAAGTTAAATTTCTGTAGTTCGCTCCTGAAGACTTCATTGAACTAAATCTCCCTGGGGCTTTACAGGTCTTTTTCCTTGCTTCCTGGCTCTTACAGGACATTTGCCTCTAGACTCATTAAGATAACCAGACCAGTCTTACCATGCCCAGCCAAAGCTCTGTCTTGCCTGCTGTCCTCCTCCTATGGTAGTCAATAAACAACAGTTAGAGAAGGGCAAAAAATAGTGCAAGCATGCAGCGATCCTCTCCTGGAGATTGTCCTGCTCCTCTCTTGTCTATGCTGGCTCAGGTACTTCCTGAGCCAGACATGGTTTCTTTGTGGTAGGACTCATCTACCAAGGAGGTAGTTGGACTGAGTTTTGTTTCTTCCATTAATTACTCTGCACTTTGAGTAGAACAGACACTTCACCTCCATTTCAGTTTTTTAACTATGTTCTAAAGAATGTGTTGATTTGAGTAAGTAAAAATTTTCTGAGATTTGTCCTGTACTTGATCTTGGTTACACTTCCAGGTATGTATCGTTGTTGGAGAAATGTAGCTTTAGATTGACTGGAACATTTAGCAAATTTACATCAACTGGACTTAACTGTTTTATCAAAACCAGTGTATAATTAATTGCTAATACATAGACAGTCTTTAGGTGGGGCCTGGTCTAGTTGCTCTGCAGAGAGCATCCATTGACATCATACAGCTGAGGGCATATGAACAATGCTTGAGCAGGATTAACCAGCAGTAAGCAGGAGATACAGTCCCCTTCACAAGTCCTCTGGTACCTACCACCCTGCAGTTCAGTCTACAGAAACCACTGCAAGATGCCGTGCACAGGCACACAGTCACTTACCCATGTCGTATGTGAGTGCTGCCGAATGTTCGATCCTTGATATTCCTGCTCAGGAATTTAAAACAACTAAGATTCATTCACATTGCTAATACTGCCGAGCAGTATGATTGATTAAAAGCAAAGATGGGTAACAGATGGGTCAGCCTAAGTAAAGTGCTGTCATGCAGAGAATACATTTTCACTGTATTGGGTGACTCATTTTTTCTGGTTCTTTATGATCATCAGTGACATTACTCTCTGAACTTGATGTTCCCCTTTCTATACAGGGAGGCATCTTTTTACAAGAGGAATATCTATTGTTCTTTCCATTGCGTATTGGGTTTGCCTGGCAAGGTTTTGGTAGCAGGGGGGGCTACAGGGGTGGCTTCTGTGAGAAGCTGCTAGAAGCTTCCCCTGTGTCTGACAGAGCCAATGCCAGCCGGCTACAAGACGGACCCGCCGCTGGCCAAGGCCGAGCCAATCAGTGCCTCTGTGATAACACATTTAAGAAGGAAAAAAACAGTTAGAGCTTTTGCAGCCGGGGAGAGGAGTGAGAAGATGTGAGAACATCTGCAGACACCAAGGTCAGTGCAGAAGGAGGGGCAGGAGGTGCTCCAGGCGCCGGAGCAGAGATCCCCCTGCAGCCTGTGGTGAAGACCATGGTGAAGCAGGCTGTCCCCCTGCAGCCCATGGAGGGAGGATGAGGGGGTGTAGAGATTCCACCTGCAGCCCGTGGAGGACCCCACGCCGGAGCAGGTGGAGGCACCCAAAGGAGGCTGTGGCCCATGGGAAACCCACGCTGGAGCAAGCTCCTGGCAGGACCTGTGGATCCGTGGAGAGAGGAGCCCACGCCAGAGCAGGTTTGCTGGCAGGACTTGTGACCCCATGGGGGACCCACGCTGGAGCAGTCTGCTCCTGAAGGTCTGCACCCCATGGGAGAGACTCCTATTGGAGAAGTTCATGAAGGACTGTCTCCCATGAGAGGGACTCCATGCTGGAGCAGGGGAACGATGAGAGGAGTCCTCCCCCTGAGGGTGAAGAAGCGGCAGAAACACCGTGTGATGAACTGACTGTAACCCCCACTCCCCGTCCCCCTGTGCCGCTGAGGGGGGTGGAGGTTGAAGCTGGGAGTGAAGTTGAGCCCGGGAAGATGGAGGGGTGGGGGCGAGATGTTTTAAGATTTGGTTTTATTTCTCATTGCTCTACTCTGTTTTGCTTAGTAATAAATTAGATGAATTCCCTCTCTAAGTTCAGTCTGTTTTGCTCGTGATGATAATTAGTGAGTGATCTCTCCCTGTCCTTATCTCGACCCACAAGCTTTTCGTTATACCTTTTCTCCCCTGTCTAGTGAATGAGGGCAGTGATAGAGCGGCTCTGGTGGGCACCTGGCCCTCAGCCAGGGTCAACCCACCACATGTTGTTAAAATAGTTTTTTCACCAGTTGAAAAATGTGTTGTTTTGCTGCAAGCTGGCTGAAAATGAATACTTATTGAAAGGACATGTCAAAGTTTCCATATCGTTTTCCAAAAATATTTGTATATGGTGGTGCATGCTCTGCACTTAGAAGACTTGGCAGTCTATTAGGTCTTTTTATTGTTAATGCTGAGTCTGGATAAGAGCGCTTTTAAACTGTGGAGAATATTTCTCTGCTGTCCCTGACAACATTATCTCTGGTAACAAGTGAATAAAGCATTCTATCATTATTTTGAGTTCAATGACTCACTTATTTGCTAAGGCTGTGAGAGTCTGGTCAAAGAGGTTAAAAATACAGTGAAAGAACTCTTGAATATGATTTTTTATTATCTTTTGTCTGAAGGTGCATCATATTATGCGTGCTAGCAGATAATTGGGTCTTACCTGCCACGAATAACAGAGCAAAAACCTCAATCACAAGGTGAAACAATACACTGAAATTGGCAACCAGACATGTTCACTACAGAAGGGATCCAGTATTGCAATATCTGGACAAAGAATTGGGATCTTCATGTAGCTCATGTTTACAGCTCAGCCCAACAAACTGCTGAGATCTGTGGCTCTGATCCAGCAAAGCACATGTTTAACTCTAAGCATGCGAGTAATCCCATTCACTTCATTTGTACTACTTACACACTTCAAGATAAACAAGTATTTGCATGACTTGTTGGATGTGGCTTTTACTGAGCCAGAAGGAAAGAAAGTTAAGTGATTACGCAGTTCCATGGGGAAGAATGTTTTGAGATTATTTTTTTTTTCCTTGTTCCTTCCAAAGGATGCTGTATGAATGACAACCCCAGTAAATGCTCACTCAGTGTTTGTGGATGCTGCCACTGAGGGTCCATTGGCTGATAGTGACAGAAGGCTTTAGGGATTGTCTCATCTGTTTTTGTTAATGCTTGCAGGATTGTGTTGTCTTTAGTTTAACAGGTATCAAGACTGGAAGAAGTTTTCATGGGTGCTTTTCAAGGTGCTCTGTCACTCTTACAATTAAGCAAGCCCTTCTTGTGCCTTGTAAGAGTACGCTAAGCTGGTTCTTACATATGAGGAAATTTTTTATCATTAATAAAGGTGCCTGTGTCCATACACAATACTGCTGTAGCTGATGTGTATGTTTATGCCCATAGGTATTTTGAGCTGGGAGAAGCCTCTGTTGACTGCACACTTGATCTCCTCGCTGAAATGAATGACATGAGGTGCTGTAAGCTACATTATTCCCATTCTTGTAGCAGGGTGAGCTTGCCAATGTTCACATTACAGGGAGACCACTTGACCCATCTCCACTTACAATGTGCACACAAAATACATTTCATGATTTTACTACAGAGTGTATGATTGCCTCCATGGGTCAACCTATCATCTTTCATAAATTCCAAAAAGAACAACACCTTCTGGGCAGCAGCCAAAGTAAGGACTGCTGAGGAATCTGATATTTGTTTCATGTTTATATCAGGAGGAGTCAAGCAGTGATAGATCTTCTATCACTTCACTCAAGTTTCTTACTCTGGGTTATAGGATAAGAAGTCAGTTGCTCCAAGTAAAGCTGTGTAAACTTGTAGAAGACAGTAAAGTTAGAACATACCAGACTATAAAGCATTATTAGAAATCTCCTGCAATTGGTATTTCTGCTTAAAACTGAATACTATCTCTTTTACTTATCTGTCTGCTCATTTCAGGGAAAACCAAAAATATATAAAACCAGATTTTAACATTTTTTGTATTCACTTCTGTGTGATAGAGTTCATTGCAGAGGCTTGTTGGGATCTCTTGACTTCTGTGTTTCTTCTGGAAAGGTTCTTTACACTCTGCAATTTGCAATTTACTTTTTCTCCATGGATACACCATGTTTCAGTGTTTGCCCTAAAGACTAAGGAAAGAGTGCAAGACAGCTATATCCTGATAATAGCTTTGCTATCTACTACAGCTGCAGCTGGCATAATAAGAGGTGATTTCTTCTGGGGTATATAAAATAATTTTTTTCCAAGAGCTCAGTGATGTACAATTAAACTCATGGTTTAATGAGACAGAGAAGGTGGTAAGAAATGTCATATCATTCCCATGAATTAGAAAGGTATAAAGTACTTCCCAATAGGCCAAGTCAAACTTACCAAATTTTAAATTAACCGTCATTATACTACAGAACTTATCACGAATTGTCCTTCCAAGACCTGTTAAAACTAGGATTTAAAAGATCACATAAATAATATTATGTGCACAGTTTTAACGCGCAAATTTTAGGCCAATAGAAGGCCTCATTAGGCACATGGGCCACAAGTGAAATGCAACACCTCAATCGTTTTCAATGGAGCCAAAATTCCAGTTAGAAACTCTAATGCTTTTGTCCTTATAACAAAACTCTCATTTTAATCACAAATTTTCTTCAATTATTCATGGTCCAGTCTAACTGTCTTATATAACTTGGACCATTTTCTTACTCAAACACGCCTAACTGCCTTAATTGTGCCAAGTTCTTGATTCAAGTACGTTTGGTACAGTAAGTACCACAGGCCAATCATACAGTGCTTGAAAAATATTTTTACCACTTGAAACATCTGATGAAATGAAATTTTGCTTATAAAATGTCTTCTGTGTTAATATAAAAATGTTTGACTGTTGACATAGAAAGCATAATTGACATGTTAAATGCTAAAGTGGGTAAGAAGAATGGTCATAACAGGGTTTTTTTGTTATTTCCTAGAAATTTGTTTGCATTACTCATACTTCAATTTCCTTTTCATTTCTTCTAACAACTCTATTAATCTAATGTTAGTCTTCAGATCTCTTAAACACTCTTTGTAATGCTTTTGTTCAAAGGCAGCCCTACATCAGCCAGTATAATTCAGTTCACCCTTACCATTACCAGCAACTCTGTGGACAATATTAACTTTTAGCTCTTTTCATAGCTGGATAGGTATCATCATTTTACAGATGGAAAAACTAAGTCTGGTATTTCTCTTTGTCTGTTTTGCTTTTCTTTAATCTACTATGTTTTCACATGTAAAACCTGGGTTTTAGCTGCCAAAAGTGTAATTATTTCAGGAACAGTGAGGGTTAAATAGTGAGTACTATAGGGGGAAATTTAACCTAGAGCCTTCTTCCTTGACATCCCACCAGCCTCCGCTTCTCACTTAAACTGCTGTTTCTCTCCTATTATCCCAACATTACTCATGCCTGACCTGTTCCCCACCCCAGACTCCTTCGGCAGGTAGTTTCCACCACAACCTGGGCAATTTGTGGGCTATGCAACCACCCCATGAAGGAGTGAGTCAGACAAGAAGTATCTCAGGGAAAATTAATTTTCAAGATATGGTACTTTTTAAAAGATAGATATGGGTTATCTGAATCATAGGTTATAAATATAAAAATATGGCATCAAAGAAACTCCCTTAACAAACATTCTCTCCACCTCTGCTTGCACCCTTTATCTGACTGAGAAGTAAATTAAGTTGCAGCAGCAACAAGCAAGAGAGCTGTTAGTACAACACTGAGCACCTCTGAATCATGATGAGCTGAAACACCTGAGGACCACCGCAGTGTAAATGCTCAACAGCAATAGTAAAAATTTGAGATCAGATGTGGTGTGTTTCCCTTTTCAGAGTCTACATAGATCTTCAACAGTCTCTTAAGATCTCTGGGTTAACAAATTCCCTGGACCAGATCTGTAGTTGGTGTAACGTGGATCAGCTTTCCTCATGTTAATAGAGATTAGGCACATAGGAATAATCAGGCCTCCTAGGTTACTTATTCCATTTCTTTGCCATTGCTGGTAACCTTGCCATCCAATCACCGACGTAAGCTTATCGCAATCCATTTTAAAAGTACTTACCTCATTTGGGAGAATATTCCAATACTTTAAAGAAACTGGATTTTTTTTTTTTTTCCTTTTCTTTTATAAATTTCCATTATCTTAATCCCTCGCTTCTGAGAGATTCTGTACATGCAGATTATGGTTTCTTAAAATGTTTTCCAACTACTTTCCTTTTTTTTTAAATTTAGGAAACATTATCCCTAGCTCTTTAATTAACCACACCGCCCATCTGCTCCGAGCTCTCATCAAATAACACCATTCTTGCGGCTGTGCTCTTCATCTAGTGTTCAGAGCTATCACACTATCTGGCCTCCACGATAGCCAACCTTCTGTTCCAGGCCAAGGAATCATCTCTGCTTCCATTCCCATGACTGTGTTACTCGCAGGCGCTTTGCTATTTAAAGTCTCCTTTCTATATCAAATCATTATTTTGATCATTAGCACGGTCAGGATGCGGCTGCGTTCTGAGGACTCTCTTAAGAAGCAGAGGCAGGCAATATCGATGTAATAATAGCTGTGAGTCAGTAGATGGCTCTATTACAAACCATTGCGACAGTTTTGGGGGAGGGGGAATGAGATCTTGCAGTTCTGCATCTTCCTTTTTAGAAAGTGGGTTCATACCCAAATCAGTTTCTCCTCTGCATGAGGTTAGCTGAAGATAAACTGTCCAAAGAATAGAGCCCATCGAATCCAAAACAAATCAAATAGGTCAAAACATGACAATCCCCATATACTTTTAAGTCAAATGCTAAGAGAAAGTGCTGTGGTACCCTTGATTATTTGGTCATCAGGATGGCAAAATTAAAATTAATTACCTGCAGTTTCCCTTAGTTTGTCCTTGCTGATGTTGCCTAGAGTTTGAAGGTGTTTGGACAGGTCACAGCTTTTTAGTATCAAACTGCAGCCACTGATCTGTCTTTGTTGCATAATAATGTTTAATTGCATTTAACCATAAGAATGGCCATACTGGATTAGATCCATGGTCCATATAGTCCAGTATACTCTTTCCAACAGTGATCAACAGTGAGTGCTAAGGAGCATTATAGGAATATGTCAAGTAACTATGAGATCCCCCAGGTATCCCAGCCACTCATAGTTCAGGGATATTCTAAACCGAGGTAATCTTTATATATTCAGTAATCTTCAGCAGATTTCTGTTGCATGACCTTGTGCAGCTTCATCTTGCACCCATTTAAGACTTCCACACCAACAACATCCCACATCAAGGAGTCCCACAGCTTGTCTGCACAATCTGAGGTGTGCCTCCTTTCATTTGTTCAGTCTTTCCCTGACATCTTTGTATGACATCCCTAGGTCATGGAATAGAAGAGCGAGTGAACAGGAAGGCTCTGCTCCCCTTCTTTCTGTAGCTCATCATTTAAAAGACTTCTGTTGCATTTTCTTCAGTCCATGTACTCTCTATCCATGTCCATATTGCAGGTTCATTATTACGGCTAGATGTATACCCTGGCCAGGCAATTCATATCCCCATGTGCCTTGCTCACTTCACGTAGCTCATTAATCAGGATATGCTACAGCTTTGCCAAGAGGCTAAGAGGAACTGTGGTGCAGTTCATGACATGTCTTATGAACCCATTCCTGCCAGCAGTACTGCACTGTCTAGCCTTAATAATGAGTTTTTCTCATTTTCTGTCTCAAGCACTTGTTCAATTTAATTTTGGCCCATCAGCAAGAGCAACTTTCACCACAAGCTGGAACCAGGTCTTAGACTATATTTCTTGTTAGGCCCAAATGACATTTAGTGCCATTAAGAGGTAATGGTAGTTCAGGGAGTTCCCACTGAGTAATCACGGGCATCAGGCACTCGGCTGTCTCTCGTACCTTTGGAAATGTCTCACTAATAGCAACATGGGGAAGGAAGGACGAGTGTTCCCTATGGACCCTGACGCATTGCTAATTCAAGTATGATTAAGTCCGTGTGTCCATCAGAGCCCTGTTCCCCACGCTGGGTTCTTCTCACTCCTTTGGCCTTGCCTGCTCCTTCCTTTCTTCAGGTTTGTGCCTGGCTCTGCTCCTGTCTGTGGTTGTGTCCTTTGAGACACATGTATCTCCCCTACCTCAAGCCCTCTGGATTTCTTTCCACAGTGTATTGATAAATTACCCACCCACTATCCTAGATCTGCCTCAATCTGCCTTTAGCAAGAGAAATAGTTAAGTCCCCAGAGCTTATCTTTTGCATGGTAAAAAACATATCCAGAAAGATACAGTTACTTCAAAACCACTCCATGAAGTGGTCAAACTTATACTTAAAAATCTGGAAGGAGGGGACACCGGGCACATTGTAGGTGTTTCAGTTCTTGTCATTGATATGGGAAACATGCAAAAGTTGGCAGGAGACCTTTATTGAAAAGTGGTTCGGTTCCTCTGGCTGTTTTGTTATGTGGACAGGACCTGTAAGGCTTTGTGCTGAACTGCTATAAACAGGAAGCATTAACAATAGCTCTGAGACAAGAAGGCTCCCCTGAAAGTCCGTGGCCCAGATCTTTGGCTGGTGCTAATCAGAGTCATTCAACTGGGTTTCGGGGAACTGCATTGATTACATAAAAACTAGTCCCAGTTCGCATGTCTCTCATGGAAAAAACAAGTGACAGCAATAAAAAACGATGGGGAAGCATTTTATTGTCCATCTGAATGTTTCTCATAGGTCAGAAGAGAGCTCACTCTCCAACATCTTTTCAATCCACACAGTAAATATCCCATTTTGTTGGCATTTTTGGATTTCCCAGACGAGGTGCTAGCTTGATGCATCCTCTGAAAGGCTGGATCACCCAAATAATCATTTCACAACAGGAAAATGATTCTCTTCTGTGATAGTTCCCAAGCAACATCTGATTCACAGTCTGCAAAACAAACCAAAGTAGCCTGGTACCCATGGACAGCTTTGGACAGGAGTACGAGTGCAAAACTGCAAGGCAGAAAAAACCTCTAATTACTAAAATAAGTAAATAAACATACATTTCCACTTCCCATGTGTCAGGTCAGCCACATGTCCCCACATCTCCGTTTTATCCCCCTCTACTTGTCTTAGAGACAAGAGAATTTTTTTCTTTGGGTAGGTGCTGGTACCTATGACAGACTGGCTCAGGCTCTTGGCTGCCCTTAGGTGCCGCTGCAGCACAAGTAACTACATCTGGGCTTAGCTTGGTCTTCCTCATATGTGAAACCTGGCCTTTTTGCACAAGCTGCCTTGCGGGTTAGTTATGGGTGGGAAGCACTGAGCTCCTCACAATTAAACCAAACAAGAGTCATAAAACTCTCACAGCTCCCCATGGAACAGGCTGCCGTTTGGGGGTTCCAAATTGTTAAATTCAAGTGCCTCCATATTTTGGAGTTTGATCGTTCCCAAGCTATTCCTTTACTAGTTGTTTCTTCCATACTTAACACATTTTGCTTGTCTCGCTTTCCCGGAAATGGGCCTTCGCAGTTCAGCTGTCCTATTCCTCGTGTGGACAGCCTCATGGACATCCCGTTGCTTTATCAAATACTTCCCTACCTCCAGCCTTGCAGGTGCACTGGGTTAGAGCTTATTCCTTCAGAGAAGTGCCAAAGTACAGAATACTCCGGACTTTACAAAGGGTGCTAAAAGTAGTCATCCTTCATTCTCACCAGTGCAAGAAACACACAGATTGAGGTGGAATGGTAAAAGAGCAGTATGGAGCCCCGTGCCAAAGTTCACCACTCTTGAGCCTTCTGTAGGTTTTGGTCAGTGATTCTGAGATGGCCCTCATTGCAGCTCACAGCTTCTCCCATGGATCAGGGATCTCACTTTCTCCATCCCATGCAGCCAGCTTCTCTGATCCTCAGCTGTGAAAATAGCTTCTTTGCTATAAAGCCTTGCCCTTCTGCTTTCTCTCTTCTGCCCCAGTTTCCTCTCCCTCTTTACATTTTTTAAGGTGAGAACATCCTGGTTTCTTTGTTTCCCCATCTGAGGATTCTCCCTTTCTCTTCAGACTGCAGAGTTTCAGATCCCAGGCCAGATTCATCCTCTGAAACTCTGGCGTTCAAGCAGAGCCCAGAATAACAGCTTCTTTTCCTTGCTGTGTAGCATTTTGCAGTGATACGGGCAGGAAGAGTGCAAGTGTCTCAAGGGTATTTCCAGGCTGCAACAGGCTCAACCGCAACATTCAATGATGCAGCAATTTCATGAAAATAACCCAAATTCATCAGCTATGCAGAACCTCTCCACAGCACTCCAGTGACTAAATTAACAAGGATAAACCAGAACAAAACTCTGTCCCTAGGATAGGCAGTGACTTGCCCACAGCACCGCAAAGAACAGAGCTAGAGTTGTTTTGTGCCCAAGGATATGCAATTTCTGCCCTTGAAATCATTTCCTAGAAGGAAAGAGATAAAGTAGAGGCCCTGCTTCCCTCTCACTATGGGAAAAAATTCTGATCTTGTTTTAGCTGAGGCATGCTTGTGAGCTAGGTCAAAATAATTTACATGGGCATGACCTGCTCACCTGTAGAGCCACTCCAGATGGTAGATGCTGCCAGCCAGAACCAGGCCAGGAGACAACATAGGCAACAGCAGTGGCCAGACACATCAGTATGTAAGACCATGCCAGACATGTATGGCAGAAACTGATCCTATGGACTGTGTTTTTCTATGTGTTCAGTCCTCTGGGTTTATCCCTGTGGAACTGATGCCAGAACTGAGGCAATGGGACCTCTGGGTGTGGAAGGAGCCTCTCTAGGGAACCATGTACAAAGTCTTGGTGCCTAATGTTGTGCATCCAACTCTGTAAACTGTGGGCAAAGTATTTTAACTAGGCTGGGTAAGGTCTTGCTTCTCATATTGCTTCCTGTGCTTTTGTGCATTGTTACTTCTAAAGTTATTCAAAACATCTAAAGGAGGCTGAAGCAATTACATTGCAACTAAAATAAAGTCCTAATTTTGTAATCCACTTCCCCCCTCACCCACACAGAAAAAAATCCACAATGAAATATAGTGCATGAGAAAATACAGAATATTCCACCCACCCTTCAACAGTGCGTGTATGAGCACAGCCCTATCACAGCCAGCACCAGGCTAGAGTGCTGTTCATTAACTCAGAATATATATGAGCAGAAGCTTGATAAGCAAATAGCAGTGTTCCCAGCACACCAGCCAAGCCCTATGAAAACTAAAAACAATAAATTTATTGAAAGCTTTTTTAAAATAGGAGGAAATTATTACTCATTTGAATTCTGTTCATGTTAAGGTCAATGGTCTTTTTTTTCAGATTCTGATTGTTAATATTAGATGAAAGGACATTTCCTTTACATTGTATTTATGAACTCTAATGGCACAAGGAGGATAACAGCCACATACATTGCACACCAGAAACATTTCTGATTTTTGCATTGTTTAAGAATTAGTTCATTACTCATTTTCCTTTGACCTTTAAGTTAAAGCCAGGGTTATTTAAATACTTTGGGCCTGATTCTGGTCTGGGATGCAAAAAGAAATTATACTTTATTTTTACATTTTCGCATGGATAAGACTACAGTTTGAAAAACACTGGTCTCATGGGATACAGTTCTCTCACATTCTGTATGATGGAGACAAAATTTCCAAGAGGTTGTAGGATGGGACCAGAGCTTCAGTATCTTCTGTTGAGTTTAACAGAGTAATCCCTGTTTGTGACCCCAGGGTTGAGCAACACAGCATTCAGCTGAATGTGCCTAGCTTTGCATGCTGAAAAATACCTGCACTGCATAATTTTCTGGGTATTCAGAAGTAAATTTTTGATTGCTCAGGTGAGAGCTTTCAAAACATTGCATGAGTGCAAAATTATGGTCTTAGATTTCCTGCAGCTTTCTACTAACAGCAGACATAATTTGACAACTGCCCCAGAGCCTTTTGTGTAGTCAGTATTATGGAACAATTATCCATAAAATAATATACTCCTGGTGACATTTCCATTGCCCAAGAAATTGCCACCTTTCACTCTGCTGGTGTTACTGTCATTTCATATCCTCATTAATGACAGCCAAAAGCTTTCTGTTCACGTGGAGAGAAAAAAAAAGCAAACCCCTCAGATCTGCCTGTGTCTAGGTACTGGATATCACTCAAAATGCATCCTTACACTAGGGGATTGCCAACGGGGACCAAAGGGTTATAAACCGTGTCAAACCTTCACCCAGTTGTGGAGTCGTTTCAGATTTACCCTGGTGTCTGTGAGAACAAGGCTTGGCTGTGGGTATTCCCAAATGCTCCCTCCCTTTGCATCAGTTGCCAACGCTGTATCTTTGTCAGCAAGATAATACAACCGTGTTCTTTGCTCCAACATTGCCGTCAGCTCTGCGACTTCCACAAAACACCTGTGAGCTGGTAGCTTCCTACGCAAGGTTGTGCCCATCTTTCCTTGGAAGTGGAACGCACCCTCTCCTGACCAGGGAAGAGTAGATGCGTGGGCTTTTCCCCCTGTATTTTCCTTTTCTTGTAATGAGAGGATAAATTGTGGCCTTCGCTGGCCATAGAAGGCAAACTATAGCTGGGCAGCACATCCTCATGAGCACACATGTGCATCAAAGCCTTTGCTGTTCTGATGAAAATGGAGAGTCTTTTGACATTTGTCAGTGGTTTGGAAAGATTTAGAAGTTTCAGAACCCTACTCCATCATAACTGATATCAGCACAGTAGCAGTTCAGTTTATATCCTCCTGCAGTATTTGTTAAAATCCATGAAATTAGTAAAAGCATTTTTTGGTTTGACTCAAAAACTTTTCTGTTCCCAGATTCAGAGTTCAGCAATAAACCCTGTGTTCGGCTATCACTGGGAAACGTTAAAATATGAAAAAAAGTAATTATTGGCACTCTAACGGAATGAAGTGCCGAATGAAGCCAGCCTTCTCCTTTCACTTTCTAATCCCCTCTGCTCACACATGATGTACAACAGTAAATCCACACAGCAGTTTTTTGAACAATTCTAGTTTGTGAAGAACTCCACTAAAGTTTTAATCTCAAGTAAAGTTTTAGGACCTCATTCAGATTTCAGAGTTTTGGACTAAAGAAAACATGGGCTGATGCATTATTAGTAATGGTCTGCACACCCACAGCTCATTTCAAACTAGCAATACTACAGCCAGTGTGTTAAACAGTCATAGATTTTGTTTATGTTAAAATTTGCAGAAAAGCCATTTGGGGGATTCTTTGCAGACTTTTGAAACAGAGCAAAGAACAGTATTTTTCCCGTTAGCCTTCCAAACTCATATCTAAGGGCAGCTAAAAGTGAAAGACATAGTGAGGGTGTCACAAGGCCTCCCTGCTCCAAAATAACAATAATACACAAATAGTTCAGCTATTGAACAGGATTGGGTAATCCTTTGTACTTTTAGCATTTCACCATCTGCCATGTCTAAAAAGAAGTACATGTAGCCAGGAGCACTGTGAAAGATAGGCAGGCAAGGGATCATGACCCCTGCTTTTGACCTTGATGCTGAGAACTCACATCTCAAAAGAGATCTAGGACTGGAAACCTGTCACTAGCCCTGCCCTTCAGAGGTAGACAATTGGCAGGGCACAGATTCATGCCTGTAAAAATGAGAAACTGTTGTGGGGCGCTGAAGGCGGGGAGGGGGGGAACACCAGAAAACAACAACTGCATCTCAAAGTACCCAACTTATTCCTCTCAACTCTCCTATCAGCATTTCTCTTCTCTCGTTTCCATACTGAAGGCAGATATAAAGCTGTGAAAGATGTTCAAGATATGGCATCCATTTGGAAACTTCCCAGGCAGTTGTACTAACATGTTTTTAAAGACTGCCTGTAGGTCTTTCATCTGGATTAGCTGCACATTCTTTCCTTGACTCTTTTTTGCACTGAAGAGCTCCTTGCTTTTATCCGCTGCAGGACAAAGTTCCCCTTAAATCCCCACCTTAGAACTAGCTAATTTACACAATAGAAGAGGCTTGCTTACCACCGCTTTTGCATCTGTATTTACACACGAAGGGCACCTGGATCCAAGTGAAGCTTCTTTTGGGGACTGACTTCCCTTTGCAAATCAGGAGCACATTCCAGAGCTTCTCTCACTTTAAATTCACACCAAATATGCAAGTTCAGCTGGCTCATTCATGGGAGTAAGGCAAGCAAGAGCTGGCCTTCTACTTGACTTCACATATGAGCCAGGTCTGTCTTCTTTTTTTCTCTTTTCTTTTCTTTTCTTTTCTTTTCTTTTCTTTTCCCTTTTTAAGTGCTAGAACAAGTAAGCAGAGGTTTCTGCTTTCAAAGAAAGGACTGGTGGATACATCACAAGAATTTTGTTATCCTGGGCTACTTCTCTTTCATTAGATTGGGTGTTTTTATTATTGAAGAGGAAAATAACATAGATGGAAAAAAATTCAGGAAGATCTGCACCAGACACATAAAGCTGAGGTGTTCACGTTTTGCAAATTGTTTCTTCTCCTGTCTGCTTGTTGATAATGGAGTTTTTGACACTAAGCCACAGAAAATCAAAAAATATTGCCTGCCTTGGCCAACCTACTGAAACAAAACATCTCTTTCCAGCCTGTTTCCATTCCCGTCATTAATCCTTCTTTCCTGCCCAGTTTCCTATCCTGTTATCTTTGCTTCATGATGTTTCACCCAAGACAAGGGTGATGCCTACCATAATAAATTCCTCCAAGAGACCTGGCAAAAAGAGAACACGACAAGACTCTGCAGGTAGACAGGAACCTGAATGGCTGACCTTAAGGTATATTAACATTTCTGTGGTGATATATAAAAGAACTGCAGTAAAAAGCTAGATCTTTGGCTCAGTAGGGCCAGTTACTTGTTTTTAGATGTGACTGCTAATTAGTCTTTCAAAGGAAAATGAAAAGTCACTGTATTACATTGAGCCCCAGTGCAATGCTACACAGAGGAAATTTTTCCTCAACTTTACAAAATCAGCAAGATATGTCATGCTTATTCTGGAATTGTCTTAATCCAAATACCTACAAATGTTATCAATCAACATCAAATAACTAAGTCCTACTCAAAATCCAGGTCGACAAATCTGTGTATGAGAATATGTAATTGTATCATTGGTTATGATATGTTGCCCTTTAAAAATTCTAGTTTTCCTTCATTTTGGAAAGGTTGAAATAAATGATCTGATTGTCTTTGACCCAGCAAAGGGAAATGAAATAAGAACAGCTGGGTAGGTCAAGGAGATGAGTCATGTTACAGTCAACTCATCAGGAAGGGCCAGAGATCTGGACTACAGGAATTAGGACAGCTGAGTGGGAGTAAAGCAATTGCAAGTGTATTAGACTCTTATCCAAATCCCTTAAAATGGGCTTTGGTTCTTGCAAAGGCAGGGCCAAAGAGAAGTCAGCAGAAAACTGGTAACATTTTGTTGGAAATATTTGACAAAAGTGGAAAAGAAATTGCTTTTAACACAATGTTCAGTGGAAAATGTCAATCCTTCTTTGAAAATATGGGCTGCTGTCTGAAAACATGGAAGATTTTAGCAGAAGAATTGTTGCAGCAAAATCCAAACTAATTTAGGTGAAATCAACAATCTATCAGAAATGTCAAAAGATTTCTTACCCTGAGTTGATGCAAACTTTTTGGATTTTTTTATTCCTGAAGTACGTTATACAGATCTAAATCAATACACTGAAATACTGGCAAGCACTACGAACAATACATATGCTTTCATTTAACTATTAATGGTATTAATGCTAGAAAGAGCAAACTGTGCTCTTTTACATGTATCTGATTACTTCCACTTAGAAATATGGATTTGCTTTAATAGTGATCTTCCAGAACAGGACACACCCTTGAATGCTTCACACTTTTCTCCCTATAAATCACATGTAAACTCCTTCCCCTGGCCAAAAACATCTCTCTGCAACACTGCTCCTGATCATTTCCACCATTTCTGCTCCTTATCCACGCACTTGATACTACAGTGTCCACAAGTAATGCCCTAGTGATGTTTCAAACCAAAACAAAGCAATTGTGAATGAGTGAAAAAAGCTCTGAGTCCACAGGACCTCAGATAATGCTCTAAATACAAATGTGCAGCATGCCAGTGGAATAGCTGAAAACTCTTTTCGAGTCAACGAACATCAGGTAAAATTGGATGCAAGCAAAGGCAGGCAAACAGTTTTTGGATTAAGCACACGGGTGGTGGTTGGTTTTTTTTTGTCTATGATTTTGCCTCAGGTTCATTTTGAAGTTTATAAGGTTTTTTAATTATAGCTCCAGTGTTTGAGGTTTTATTGGGACTTTTGGGGTTTCTTTTTTTTCTGGGTAAAAAGAATATTGAAATATGATAAATGCTCAGACAAACTGGTAGGAAATATTTCCTGAAACCAAGAGAAACAAAGATGAAGATGAAAGTACTAGCAGCTCACATTGCCCTTACTAGTCACTCCAGTACTGACAGTAATTGTTTTTTCATGAGGAACAAGAAGGAATGCATGTGCAACAGCAACATCTCCAGAGAACCAAGGACTAGCACTGTATTGCCCAGTACATGAACTCCCATTAGCTCACTGCTAAATAGCTGCATGGTGGGATGTATTTAAGTATCACACAGCTTCAAGAGAGCAATGAGTGCTTCAGATCATTGACTGTTGTGGAGTCTCCATCCTTGGAGATACTCCAGACTCAGCTGGATATGACCCTGAGCAACCTGATCTAACTTTGAAGTTGCATCTGACTTTGAAGTTGGCTCTGCTGTGAGTGGGCATTGAACCAGGTGACACTGAGAGGTCCCTTCCAGCCTAAGTTGTTCCATGATTCTCTCTAAAGCTGCTCAAAGTAGTTACTTGTACAGCTAGAGGGACATAATGACAGACAGTGATAATGCTTTAGTACAAAAGCTATAGGCAGCAACACGAGTAATGTCTCTTTTTTCCAAAGGTGAAGGCAAGATGTGAGAGTTGCTAAAGTCATGATGATCTAATGATACAAACAAGGCATTTGTTTGGAAGGTAAGATAGTATCTTTTATTAAGCGAACTGATAAGGGTGGAAAAACAAAGATAAAGTTTGGGGCATGTAAGCCTTTTTCAGGTCTGCTTTTTCATGTTAGGTCATCTTCAGTTGATCATAATTACTGCAGTGCTAAACTATGGAGAGATGGTTACTTTACGCATATAATTACTCAAGAAAATGAAGAACGAGAGATTAAGCTTTAAAATGTGTATTAAGGAGACGTACAGCCTGAAGCAAGAGGACCATTGAGTTTGTTTTGAAATAAAATACAGTGTAAAGGTAAATTCTACAAGTTGGATTTCAAAAGTAATTTTAATTTACAGGTTTATGTTTAATTTCCTTGGGATACCCTGGTTTGCCCAGACTGTAAAACTACTGTTCAGTTCACTGGAAATGGTGGTGTCTGCTGAAGAGAAGCCCTTGTCTGGAACAGCGGAGGACATTTCAAGTCAGAAGTAAGAAAGATCTTTGCTAGCAGTGATGGCCTTCAAAGAGCTTCCTAGAGTTGTGCTTACCTTGTGCCAGCCCCATCAGTCACTTTTACACAAGCAATAAATGTATCCAGATTACATATACTTAAAGCAAGAAGCCAGGCTTTATACCTTGTTTTTTTAGAGATGTCTTATTTCTTCAACTGTTCAGCATGAAGACATCTCCCAAGGGCTGTGTGGCAGCTGTGTATATCCTGCACTCAGGGAGCTGTCTGACCCGGTCAGGACTGGTCGGTAGCTTGGACAAATTTGAACCTCCTATATTTTTGCCCTTAGATTACCCTCTAGATTATTTGTTAAAAAGTCCCTGCCATTCAGCAGCAGAATGAGTCATTTGTTTAGAGTCTGAGGAGAACCCCAAAGCCTCCTTTCCTCTGGTTCCCAACTGTCTCCAACTCCACGCAGCTCATCACCCCTCTTCTCCTACCTCTCACTCTGTGTGGAATAATTAAGGGTGAAGCTATCTTGGTGGGGGTCGTGGGGGGCCTCTTGGGACTTGTTTCCAAGTGCTGGTATTTTTAAAGAATCCAAGGTTATATGAGGGGTGGGCTATGCATGTCCAAAATAAGGTAGCAATTCTGGGAAAAGTCACAACGTCCTGGTTGGAAAAGGCACAAAGGACCTACATCCAAAGCCCACCGGATCAATGGAAGGATGTGCAGCAACCTAATCTGATGAAGCACAGGGCAACGAGACATTCAGAAGCTGAAGCCTTTGATATATGAGCCCTGTAGCAAAGATTCCCTGGATGCCATGAAGGTGAACTGAGGTTAGCAGGGAGCAGATAAACACAGGAGGGCGAAGACTTCCATCCACCTGATGAGGGAACACAGTTTGCTTTCATCTAAGTGGGGCCCTGTGTTTTCTAAACATTTCAGATGCTGCATTCTTGTTTTGGCTTGGTTTTCATTATTAAAAATGCAGCAAATGAAACCCCCAGAAGAGAAGCAGGAGAGAGAGCTGCTCCCACATTTTCACCTCTAGGTGGATTGCTTGACCCTGCCCACAGCCCCACCTCGAGTCACTAACAAAAACATAAATCCCTGTGGGACACGGGAAGATACTGTTTTTGTATACCAGTAGAGCATGCCTCAGGAAAAGGTATGAAATCATCGCCAAGGAATCTCAGCATTTGTATGAAGCTCCAAAGTAATCACCATCTTCTGTTCATTGCCTGGGTAAAACCCTTTATTTCTTGGGTGCTGCATATTTGAGTTCCTACCTATTGCAGACAAAACAGACATTTTGTTCTTGCAGCTGCATCCTGTATACTCAGAGGTGCCCCATGCTCTCTCAGATTTTCCCTTCTTTTCTCTTTATTGGCATCATTTTCCTCATTGGAGAATTACAGCAACATTTTGTTTGTGCAGGAAACAATGACATGTACCAGAGCTACCATGAACATCCTGTTATCTGTAAGCAATGCTCCCTACACTTTTTTTTCACAAAGAATATTTCAAAATTTCCAGACCAAAATGGCTTGAAAACTTACTAGTTAACATGAAACTCTCCCTCCCATCTTTAGCAGGTCTGATATGTCTCTGAGTACGATAAGGCTCTGACATCCATCCTTAGCGAATTGTATCTATAGAGCATCAAGGGCCCGATAGGGAGGGAGGAAAGTTCCCCATAGCTCACAGCTCATAATTTAGGCAGGGACATCTGTACCAGGTGCCCTGCCTGGAGAGCAGAGGCCACTCAAGCAGCATAAACCACTCCATTCCCTGTGTACGTCTATTACATCCATAGCTGTTTCAGTGATGAAACATGATGATGCACACGATTTCTGCCAAGCAACAGCTGATGGAGAACACTCTTTTGACACCTACGTAGACTCCACATCTTTAAAACCACGATCTTTTCAGTATGAGGTAGGAAACAGCATCTTAACTGACATATGACTTGTGCCTAGCTTCTTGTGACTATCAGTCCTTGGGTGCCAAGGCAAGAAGCATGCAGTTTCGGAAGACACGTCCATGTCCAGACCCTACAGACACCCTCAGTCCAGGAAGCAGCAGATTAACTGAGTTGAGGACATTACAGGGAGTTACCTAGGGCGGAACTGACCCGAGAGATTTACTTGACCAACAAACCCTAGTCTTTCTTATCACAAACAAGTTTTGCCCCAGACAGTGCTTTAAAAAACTCAGATCCAGTGGCTACGTGGCTAGTGCCTCCTAAACAGCCCGGGTATAGTCCCTCCACACGTGGGCTTGTACACTGTTGTCGTGGCTCAAGCTGTCCAAGAAGTTTGTCAACGAATTTCTGTGTGCCAACTAATAAGAAGACACTGGCTGGGTGCAGGTGATGGGTGCATTTGCTCAGACGATAGCACTCAGAGGGTGACTCGGATCACCCTTTCAGCAGCATGCTATGATGGGAATGCTGTAAAACACTGTGACAAACATGAGTGCCATTCACAGTGTGACTGTTATAACTGCCAAAAGTGTTCTGGGTCCCTATGACTAGGCAGAGCTCTATGATTTCAGCAGGGATTGAATTTTTTAGCATGTCCCAGGGAAAATGTGGAAAATTCATCAATGGTAAAATTCCTTAAACCTTGGGGTGAACTGAGACCTGTGTAAGTATTAATCCCAGGTAATTATTCTACAGGATTTTGCTAGAAGAAGGTATAGAGATCTGATACTTGAGCACTCTATGGCTAAGAAGAGCTGGGTTTAATGCCCAGTCTTCCACAGACCCTGTCTCGTGGGTCCCATAGACTGGCTGGGGGCTGCTGGGTGACAGACAACGTCTCTTCTCTGGTTATACCCTGGGAGACTGGCAGGAATTGCATGGCATCCCCTGTCTGTTTGTCCCCTTATACTTCTCCTCCATCCTCCACCTTTCCAGTTCAGTGCTTGCTGTCTGCAGACAGCCATCCCAGGAGCTGCGGCACAGCCTGCGTACTTCATGGCTGTACTCCTGGACACGCTCCTGATTTTAGGTGGCAATGGCTGCAAAATGCTTCTCTACCAAATTCATGTTGCTTGCAGTCTCTCCCTCTGGCTGTGCCTTTCCTGAGGCACAAAGATAGGTTTGTTAACGCTGCGCTAGCTACCATGATTTTAAAAAATCACACCTTTTGCCTTGTGCTGGGAAATCTGTGGGCGTTGGAGCAAGAGATATATATATACATACACACATATGTCTCTGTGTGTATATATGTATGTTATATATACTCTGCATATCTGTGTGTATATATATCTGTATCTACTTACATATGTGTATATGTATAGCGTAAGCCTTATCTGTAGAAGCAGGCTAATATGCCCCTTTTTTTGAAAAACAAACATTTATTGCTGACTTGTCAGGCATATTCCTTTTTGTTGTTTTTTTAACTTGGCCAGTTCTTAGAGTACAATAGTACATTGGCCATCTGTGCAGAGGAGAAGAGGGGTTTAATGAATAGACAAAGCAGGGAATGATTGACTGATTGGGACTGTTTCCCAGTCTCATTCATACCAGCCATACAATGGAATCACTCCCCATTTACACCGCCAGAAGTGAAAGGAGAATCACGTCTGTTTTGAGTTCATTCCTCAGAAGCTCGGATCATCCTCCTGGGCAAAAGACTTTAAAGCACGTGCTGCTGAAGCCAGGCTATCTAGTTTATTCAGAACATGCCCAAGCCTTTTATACGTGCTAGTAAAACTAGCTTCTCCTGAGCCCCTCTGATGGTGTCACGCAGCAGACGTGGCCTTTGTATAGGGCTAGGACAGTTTGTGTCCGGACAAACTTGTTTATGCAACCCAGTATGCCCCTTCCTTTTTTTGTCCCCATGTATAATGACAAAGTTCTAGGCACGTGGGCAGATCACTTTCTTTCCCCTTTTGTCAGAGTACAAATTTACAACAGCCTGTTTGCATACCGTGCGCTGGATTTTAATCAAGTTCACTGTAAGGAGAGATAATAAAAATGAGAACCATGATTACTTCACAGTTGATTTCATTTGAATAAAGAGCCGCTCAATGACAGATGGTTTCTAGAGCTGCTCTATATGTGAGCTGCCATGATGTTGAATAGTAAGAAGCACAAGAAAGTATGCTGCTGTGGTCTCCGGGTCCTTACTTTGTCTTATCTATATTCATGTTTTATTCAGAGAGGAAATTAGATTCCACACCATTTTTTATTCAGAAGAGAAGGTTGGAAAGGGATAATACACAGTATGCAAACCTGCCAGCTTCTCTCGGATCAGGTCCACATCCCTCTACTCTGCCAATACAGCTTTAACAGTATCCTCCACCTGCAAAACGCCCTATTGTGAATGTAGCTTATATCAGGAAAACTGTGCTTTTGGCAGTGTGACTTCTTTCACCTCCACCCTCAGCCCGGAGGCAAATGCGTTATCCCAGAAAAGCAAAGCAAGGGGTTTTGTTTGTAAGACCTGTGTGAGGAAGGGACATCTCTATGCACTGCCTGATGTGGCTACACCAGCAACCCTTTGCAGTGCAGACACGAGCTGTAAGTCTGGTTCCATTGGCTTTGCATTTGGTTACTTCTGTTGGTTACTTTTGCCATATCTGTATGCTACAGTATGACACAAAATTGCTGAGGACTTTATTTTCAGAGTTTTGTTCCACAGCAGCAATGCCGTTCTGACATCCATTGAGGGAATATAGAACCTGTCCAAAACAAAGACTGATGCTTGCAACGTCTTCCTTGCCTGACCAGCAGTCTGCTGGTCACAACTATCATTTCTTACCTCATCTTGCAAAATCTTGGTGACATATCCTTGTTGGAATGAGTGGTTTTTCATCAGCTACTTAGAGTATTTTTTTTTCTTCTTAAACAGAGTATTGTTTGTTCTCCCCCACCTTTTCTGATCTCTCACTGATTACATGCTTACTTGATCCCAGCTGCATTATTCTGATTGACTCTCTCCTGAGCTACAATGGAAAATCATTGACTTGAAGAATTAAAATGCTAGGCTTGCTTTGCATTTGGAACAAGTTTTCCAGAAAAGGCAAAAATCTGCAATTTCTGAGCATCCAATTTAGAGTTAGGAAGGTCAAAATTTGTAAGGAGAAGGAATAGCTTTTATTAGACCAGCTGTTGTGCTTGGAAGGGTTAGACAAGCTTTTAAGCACACCACCAAACTTCAGTTCAGAAAGTACCAATCTTCAAAACTAGGTACAGGTTGAAAACTATTGCTTGGAATTCAGTTAATACATCAGGAAGCAATATCGCTTGTGATGAAAGGTAGTTGGTGCCTGTGGCTTGCTGGTGTCAGAAGGGATTGCTAGTAAAAGTGGAGTCTAGAAGGGCACTAGCCTGTGCGGTTCAGAGAGAAAGGGAAAGGTAATTTATCACCTGCGGAACACAGAGGTATTTGCTGAGGATAGTTACTGAGGGATTAGAGCACTCCATAAAACCATTGTCTTTATTGTACCCACAAATTTTGCATCCAATAACGATTAAAACCAAGAGGTAAATATTTTAGCTTCTCAGGCCTCATTAATGGGAATCTTTCCAGTGGCTTTATAAAATGCTTTGAATTGTGCTCACATAGAGCACATTCATCTTGTAAGCTTTTGGACTAAACTTTTTTGGCTCTTGAATCATGGGTTCAGCTAGTGACCACCTGTGACTCTTGAGATCACTTGATTATTAGCTTAGGCAAGTACACTTGCCTTCCATTCCTCCTTCCTGTCTCCATTTATCCTACCGGGGTATTCACCTGTTGTGTACTGTCTAAATCCTCGATTAGGAGGTCTCCGGGTCAGGGCCTGTCTTTGTGTCCTTTGTTAGATCTCTTCAATATTAATCCCTTTCACATTGGCAGCATATGAAAGGTGGATTCCTCACAAATTCTTATTAAGTACCCAATTAATAAGACCAAGAGCGTGTTAAGAGCACAGCACAAAGACAATGCTCTATTCAGATGCTGCATGAAATCTTGATGCTGATACTGTCATTTAAGTGAAGTCTGTCTAGGGCTGGGGATGAATCCCATGATGAGCACTGGGAGAGGATTATTAACAGAGCTGGAATTTTTTTTTTTATTTATTTGGAATTTGGTGTGCGTATGATGAAATAAAAATAGCAAATTATTGCTTTGTTTTTCACTATGCACCATTTATACAGATTTTATTTTAGAACTTCAGACATAACCCGATCCAGGGAAAAAAAGATAAATTGTCCTAAACGTTAGCACCCAAACCCGAGCATAACCAGGGGCTTCATTCTGCTTCACACCTTCTCTAGAAGCATACCACAATACAGAGCCTTTTTATGGCCATTTGGCGGAACCAGTACATCTAGCATCCTCTCCTGGGATACCTCTGTGTTTCTAAGGCACTCATCTGTTCCCACGTGCCAAAGGATTAACAAAGTGCAGACATCAGACCCAAAATCTGAGTAGAGCAGAAGAGCATCACTGAGGAACCTGTGGTAGACAGGAATCAAAAAGGAGTTGTATTAGACTGAGATGAGAGCTGGGAGCAAGGTGACTCTTTGGGGTCAGTGACAACAGGGAATTGGCAAAGGCCAGCTGACCATGAGGGCAAGCAAGATGAAGGAAAAATTTCTGGTAGGCCTGGCTGGGACTGCAGGTTGAGAGAAAACCCTGAGTTTTACCTGAAATGCCAAACTAAATAAGGTGCCAAGCTATAATACTCATTTTCAGAATAGATAGCTACAGATTTCTGGATGGAGGCTCCCATCTGAGGTTTCCAGTGGGTCCATACTGAGAGGTGCCAAACTGTGAAGCCTGGCTCTGCTTCCAGGCTCCTTCCCCTTGCAGGAGTTCAGCCTTCCTTCTTCCCTCACTCAAGTCTCCTCAAATATGAACACCAGAAAGCACAGGCGTGCCCAGAGTGCCTCGAGTTTCTGACTCTACCATAGCAGCGCCTTGAAAAAATATTCCCACGGTGCACCTCCGGCTCTGGATGCGAGGTGATAAAGGCAGGCTTCTGTGTACTCCCAAAGATCCTGGGTGCTCGTTTTGCCATTCATTGCCCTATAGAGCAGCCTTTAGGCTGCTCTGAATGGTAACAGGTGCTTCTGGCCCCATTGTGCCGTCCCAGCTGTCAGGGATTTCTGGGGACCAGTGAGTGAGATTGTGTAGGAGTTGCTTTAGTGGCTCTTTGCCATTCAGGAATTCTTTTGCGCCAAGGGAATCCTCCAACAGCTGTTTGGGCTGGCTTGGTGACAGCTTTGTGCTGCCGGAGCTGGGCAAAGCAGCCCCAGCTGGGCCAAGGATCTGGCTCCTTGCATGTAACTTGCTTATTTAGGCCTGTCGCCCTGTTTCGTAGGTAATCTCTGCTACTGTTAGTGAATGCAGCAAGCTGCTGAAGTTGGTGGCCTTTGCCAAAGAGCAAAATACCAACTGATGTAATTGGAATGTGAGATCTGCAACGCTTGAGAATTCTGCCAGAAACCAGTTAAATGGAGATGGCATCTCATTAAAGGGAAGAATGGGGTCTCTGTGCATGTTTTCTGTCCTTAGTCTAGGCAATGGATCTCCAGCAAGTTTCCTCTGCAAAAGATAAGCATTTGAAAGAGAGGATGTAGAAGAGCTGGATCTGTGGGTGAAATGCGTAAGTGCAGGCCTACTGTACTCAAGGATGCGACATCCAGGTGCAACAAATGAAGACCTGGCTGAAGGCTACACGTCCCTTATAAACAAAGATACGCTTTGCCATGCCATACTTTAGGTTTATGCATGTGCCCTGAATGTCTTCCCTCATCTCTTTGTGCTATTGCCTATTCAGTAGCCACGAGGAACATATCATAAGGCCAGCTAGCGATAGTGTCTACATATCTACCGAGTCACGACTGGCAACGCATGCTTCGAGGATCAGCTGTTTGATTATCCAGAGAGCATGTGGCTTTACTCAGCTGCTCCAAGCAAAAAAAGCCAAGAAGGACAACTGACTGATTGTCAAGAAGTATGGACAATGAGGCAGGAGGGGGAATCCATGTGACTGGTTTCTGAGTATGGTCCTTCAGTATCCAGTCAAAATAGAATTAGCCTGAGCTATCTGATGACCTGCATATGTAAAAATATTTGTCCTTATTCAAAAGGGAGTGGGACACCATATACTGTGAATGGAACAATGAATGCAAGCATTTGGAAATCCACGATGTGCCTTGTAGCCAAGTCATATGAAATGACATATCTCCCCCAGTGCATTGTTGATGGGCAATCAAGTCCCAACAAAGCTGTGAGGAAAATAAAAGTGGCACAAAATGAAGTCCTTGCTAGTGAACAAGCCCATTATTTGTCTCCTGCTAAATGTGTAAATACTGAAACAGGTTAAGTGACTGTCACTTAAAAAGAGATATTTTTCCTTTCTTTTTCCTGTATTTTGTAGCCCAATGGATTAAAGTGCAAAGCTGACAGGCTGCTTTAAAAAGATGTTCCTTGTGGGACATTAAAAAGTCTTCATACAGTACACTAGACAAAGTAGGTAACCACCTCACTGTCTTTGAGCAAAAATGGGGCTGCTTTTTACATTCAGTGCTACTAAAGGATATGCTTTATTCCGGTAACTGGACAGAGGAAGGATACGCAATAGAGATAGACATGATCTAGAAATTACAGTATTTACCATAATTTGAAATACATCTCCCTCGGGAGGATGGTGAAAGTATTCACTCCCCTCATCTCTGTTACGAACACACTTATAGAGTTCTATGGCCCGGATTCATCCATGAAAATGCCTTGAAGGGACCTTCCCAAGAGAAGAGAGGTAAATGTGATCCCATGTTTCTCAACTATTTCCTTCTGGACCTTAGTGAAGACACTGAGTGCAGATGATGCCCCTACAGGATGCCAGGCTGGATGGGCCAAGGCAGGGCCACTGAGCAGCTCTGTCCCCAGGACAGCCTCCCAAAGCTTACCTGGAAAAGCCAGAAAAGACTGGTGCCTCACCACATCTCCTGCGCTGTCTCCAGGCTGTCTGCTGGGGAGCAGAAGGGAGGCATGGGGTGTCCAGGGTGGATGGGCTTGACTTTCTGTGGATCCCCTAGGATTTGTGATATTCCTGGAAACCTCTTGGATGTGAACTGCGCACCTCTCTCCTTCTTCCAGCCCCAGTAGTAAGACTTCACCACATCGACCACATCATGGATGGGGGCCTGGGCTTGGATGATGGGCACCCTGCAGATGCTCACTCGCCCAGGGGCTTTGGCATCCCTCTTTCCTACTGTGGGGGAAGCCAGTGCCCACATCCGGGGAGCTGAGCTGGGGGGCAGTTTCCCACAGGAGGCACAAGAGGCTGGGTGGGTTTGGAGCCAGGGCTTGCAGCTATTCGAATGCAGAGGTAAACTTTGTCTGCACCCGGAGCCAGCATGTGTAGGGGTTGTAGGGAGGGAGGGATGGACTCTCCCTGAGGTGATATCCTCCCTGTGAGGGACTCTCCAGGGTTTTTAAGCGTAGGCTGCAGAAATCTTTGTGATTCGTAGATACATGTTGCTCTTCTTTCAAAGAAAACAATCCCCTTCCCCCCCCTTCCCTGGGCTACTTTAAAATCTTTTTCTCCCATGAGGACTTTATCCAAAGAGAGAAGACTCCTCGTTGTATTAAAGAGAGGCCTGCTGGGTGTGAGCCATTGCACCAAATTAAAAATAAACCTGGAAAACATTGCCAAAAATAATAATAATAAAAAAGAACCTGTGTGGTGTGAGAAAACATTTTGTGAGCAAATTAAAACAGGAAAGCAAGGGGGAGCTTTCCTGAAGTGGAGCCCAGAGGGTGTCTTAGGGCAAAGCCTGAGCATTGCTGGCCCACCTTCTGCCTCTCCACTCCTGCTCCCATGCTATGCAGAGTCCTCCCAGGTCTCCTGGCTCTTCCCCATCACACACGGTGCCTCTTTGCCACATGAACCAGAATGCAAGATCCATCCCACTGCCCCCATTGCCCCACACCAGAAAATGTGACAGTTCTGTGCATGAAGCTCGGTGCAGATTTACCCAGTTTCAAAGTCAGAGCATAGTATAAATTAGGAAGAAAAGCTCCATGTTCCTCTGAAAGCCTAAGTTCACGTCATCACAACCCGCTAACACAGGAAGAGGGCCAGCAGTGCTTTTCATGCAGTGCTTTTTGTCAGCTTGAGCACGAGTAGTCAGCGAACTGATATTTTTCATGCTTTAATAAAATGCAACCAACACTTTAGGAACAGCATGCATTTACATTTTCTCCCTTGGTCTCAACCACCTTAAAAATCAGCAGTACCAAATGCTAGGCAGTTACAACGACCAACTTACAGTCACTGGTGATGATGGACCAGATAGGAGAAAGAATACTGTTTTCTCAACACTACTTTTATCTCATACTTTAAACCCCCATCAAAGAATTTCATACATATTTCTCTACATATTGCAACTTGTTGTAGGGGCTGGACTTGGACTGCCTTTTTAGTTAATTGCTACTTCACTTTATATTTTATTTAAAATACACCAGTTCTAAAAAGCTCTACTAGGAGGTTATTGTCTCAGGTACTGTGTAAATGTCAGCTATGTTTTCATTTGCTCCTTTATTTCCTTTTTTTTGTTTTGTTAGGATTTTCCTCTAGGCCATTCGCCCTTGAGGCTCAGAGTCCCTGAGCCTCTGTTCCAGTTCCTTTCTTTCCAACTGAGCATCCTACCATCGTTAGTGATGTAGTTCCAAAATGCACATGTTTCTTAGGGCTGAGATAACAATCTTTGGGGTTTTCTTTGAGTAGTCTCTCTTCCTTCAGCCTCATGTAAAAACGTTGTTGTTCATAGGGAACAAATCTGCACCACTTTGATTCACAAATTCATCTTCCCTGTCCTTGCGGACCTAATCCTGTAATTGGATCCAGACACAGAAGCTACATGTTCACTGGTTAATTAAACATGCCCAGCAGTGTTCCTGGGCTCTGCGGCCAGTTGGCGTGGAAAAGGCAGTGTCAGTGCTAGCGAGCTGCCTACTCAAAAGTGTTCACATGGTAATGGCTTACTGGAAATGGTCCCTGGACTGGTCTAAGTGCTGTGCCCAGGAACAGTTAGAATGGGCCAAATTCATGTCAGGGATGCTCTAACAGTCTGCTAGAGCAGGCAGTCACAGCTCAGCACTTGGGGATGCTGCTGCCATACCTGAATTTACTAGCACAGCCATTGCTGCCTGAGTATCTTGCCACAGAGACAGTGCTGTGGGAGCAGATCATAAGGATCAGCCCACTACTTCATCTTGGTGAGCTGTTAGTACTGTGGTGCAATCCACATCTGCTGTGTATGACAGCATACCACTGGTGGCTCAGTTGCATGTCAAGGTACATTTGTGTTAAGTACTGTAAGATACACTGTGAAGCTTAAGCCATTGCTAAATGACACACATTATCTGTATGGATGGATGGATGGATGGATGGATGGATAGATAGATAGATAGATCAATTGATCGATCAGGATTTTTCATCCTTTGGCTCTTCTCCAATGTCTAATTAGAGAAGATTAGGTGGAAGGGACCTCAAAGGGATCTCAGTCCTCACTGCAGAGCATTAACATAAAAATTCTTACACAAGGTCACCCATGAGTCCAGGTGCCCCAGGACCCTGTCTCTGACCTGCAGCAGGTTTGTAGAGAGAGTCCAAAGCAAGGCACGATACAGTAATCCTCCTGTGGGAATAGCCTCGTCCTAGCTTTTAGCAATCAACAACTTCCTAAGCCTTTGCATTCAACAGACACTAAAGAAATTTTTCATCATGAATGTTTCTATTCCTTTTCTGAAACCGGTTATATTCTTGGCCTCCGTAACACCCTGGGCAAGGAGTTCCACAAATCCATTAGATGTGGTATGAAACAGTATTTCTTCTTGTTTGAATTTGCTGCTTGATCATTTCTTTGCATGTCTCCCAGTTCTTCTATTGTAAGAACAGCTGTCTTTATTTACCTTTTCTATGCTATTTGGGATTTAAAACATTTTTCTCAGATGTTGCCTTTCATCATTGCTTTTTTCCATAAGGAAGATTCCAGTCTACTTGTTCAGTCTTTGCATAGAAGTTATTCCTCCATAACTATCATATCCCATTGTATCACAGCTACAGATCTAGTCTAGTTCTGCACTGTGCTTGAGATGGGGGGGACCAGACCATTTGATTGTACTTGGATTTAAGTAATGGCTCATATAATATTTTCTTTTCTTTCCTGTATTCTTTTCCCAATAATTACCAACATCCTATTTGCCTTTTTGATCACTACTGAGCACTGGTGGTGTGATAGTTTCATAGAACTGTCCCTAGTGGCTCCAGTTTCCCTTTCCTGATTGGTAATAGGTATATTAGAAGTCCTCATTATATATGTCATATTCAGACTGTTTCTCTCTGAAGTGCATTACTTTGCGCTTTCCAACACTGAATTCCATTTTCTGTTTTATCATCCGGTCACTCAGTAATGCCAACATCTTCTGCAACTCTTTCCCATCCGCTCTAGTTTTGACAGCCAGGTCCTACCAGATTTGGTGGAAACCCCCTCTGTTGACTTTTGATTCTACCTTTGATTCCTCTCTTTTAAAGAAAGTCAGTTCACAGAGGAGCCCATCCATTCCTTTGCGGACTTTCTGCAACCTACACACCATTGCTGTCGTCTGAACAGAAGTCCTGTCATAGACTTGCAATTCTTCTCCAATTGAGGTTGAACTAATGAATTAAATCTCTTATGCATGTTACTGGGAATAGATTGGACTTCTACTCTATAAGCAATATACTGTGCTTGATTGGCCCCATGCAGCAGTTTTCATCTCTACATATCAAAGTGCTTGCAAAGATGGGGGAGTATCAATGTCTCCAGGTGACAGCCAGGGAAACTGATACCGCTTTTAGCAGTAACAGTATGCAGTGTTCTAGAGTGGCCTGAATGCTATTTGTTGAATAAATTAGTTAATGAGTAACAGCAATAGTTGCTAATTAACATACGCAATGAATATTTATGCTGGCATCTCGCCAGTTGTACATCTTATACAATGTGTCTTTCACTCTCACTTTCCCTTTATTTATTTCGTACCGTGAGCTCCCATCGGAAACGACCTATCCTGGCTCTGCCTCCCCAGCATCTGTCGCAAGGAAAGCCGACTTCTTCTTCCCACCCTGCAACGGCCAATCACAATCAAATGTAAACCTCAAAAATCCACAGCCTCGCTGTGTCCCTGCTTCCCAATGTAGCTGTCGATCAATGGGCCCTCCACAGCACCCTTAGGATGTACAGAGTCAAACCATATAGGGGAAAGAAGATCTCACCTTATGGGATGAGACAGAACTGACAAGTGACCTACAGGATTCAAGGTTGCACCTGCACATTTTTTGCCACTGTCACAGACCTGCATCAGAAGAGGTGTGCCTTCAAAATATAAGTGTCCTGGTATATTGAAAACTTCATAAAGAAAATCAATATCTTAATTTCAACCTGCAATCCAACCTGCAGCCTGCATAGCTCCAGGCACATCACCGTACTCCACAGCCTAGATTAGTTCCAGTGCCTGGAATAGCCCCAAGCGTGTGAATTACACCCATCTCACTAATCAGGCATTTCAACTCTCTACTGCCTGTAGGATGATGAGGTAAGAATTGGTGTTTGTAATTCAAGAAATGAGGCAGTCTGTTGGTGTCATCTCTGCTTTTGAGATGTCCAACACATCTTTGGTCCAGAGAAGAGCATCATACAGGCACAGAACCCAAAGCTTGATGTCTTGTGTCCAATACCACCCTTAGAGATGAGACTCCAATCATTAGCACTGTATTAACCTTGCCCAGGTTAGTAAAAAGCTAATGCTAACTATGAACAGTAAAACAACTAATGCTGGTTGTTACAGAAAATCTCACTCCAGCAGTGACTGTGATCTCACATTAGCAAATGATAAAATAGCAAATAAAAGTTTCATGATAACAAATGCAAACTCATGCTTACAGGGGAAAAAATCCAGCCTAATAATGTCTATACAGTAATGGACATTACATTAGCTATTACCACTTGGGAAAGACACCCTGCAATCACTGTGGAGAGTGCTGTTAATTATGTAACTCAGGGTCCAGTAGCACTCAGAAATAAAAACTGAACATCGGGAACTATTAGGAAAGAAATCAAAAAGATGCCTGTCCCCCTCCCTGTGGTGTTTGCGTACACTGAGGGTGTGTGCCCCCTTCACCGCTGCAGGCAGGGCTGCTTGCTCTGCCTACGAAGAGAGCAGGACCAGAAATGTTCACAGGAGATCAATGGGGATGATCAAAGCTATGGAAAGCCTTTAAAATGAAGAAGTATCATATGGGCTGGGACTGTTCAGCTGGTAAAGAGACCACTGGGACAGTAGATGAGAGAGGTATGTGAAATCAGCAGCAGCCTGGAGAACCTGATAAAAATGTATCTCTCAGTGCAAGGACTGGGGAGCCTTTATGTGATTAAGTGTCAGGTTTAAAGCAAACACACCCAATGCATAACCACATTGTGACACTCGCTGCCGCAGGATGTCGTGGAGGCCAAAAAGTATAAATGGGTTCAAAAAGCAATTAGAAAATTCTTGAAAGAAAAGTCCATCAAAGGCTCCTAGACTGCAGAGATGAAGATACAGCCCTGGCTCAGGAAGTCCCTAAACTCCAGATTGCCAGAAACTGGAAGGATGAAGTGGAGGAAATATCACTATACTTGCCCTGCTCTTGGTGAACATCCGCTACGGGCTGGTCAGAGACAGGATATGGTCTAGGTGACCCCTCGGTCTGACTCAGCACTGCTGTTCCTGCAGCCTGGCTCTTTTCCAGCTGGGCTAATTCACACGATGGCTGCTTGGAGGTTGTATTTCTTCATGTCCCTCTGTCATGTGTTATTCAGAAGAGAGGATTGTCTCTGCCAGTGAGGGTAGACCCTTGTTGGGATCAAGTCAAAGAGGCACAAGTTTTTGGACACAATGATCAGTGCCAAGGAAGTTGGTACTATGAAGTCAAGGGTTCTGACATGTAGCTGCAAAGGAAAAGCTATGACAAGGACGAGAGCTAAAATGGACCCTGGGTCTGCTGCGGCCAGACCAGCACTGCCTACCACATCACTCTGGCAGGATCTCATCGGGATGTAGGAAATCATACTCAGATCCATTTCTTCTGAGACAGGCCCCATCTCCAACCTGTGCCACACAGGGTAGGAATACAGATGTGTAAGCGATTTTGGATCCATGCCATGCCCAGCACTTGGACACTTTCTCCCAACTTCACCTTCTACCAGGGAGTAACAGCTCTGGGCTTTGCACTGCAGTTCCTTGCTAAATGAAAGAGGAGTTGAGCATTGCTTCAGGCTCCTGCCAGGCTCTTCTCTGAGACTTCCCAGCCTTCCCATGGCAGATGCATAGAGCTGCAGGAGGTTCAGATAAGGCCTCATTCCAAAAAAAAACCAAACCAAAAAACCCAAACCACCTGAGCACCCAGGTAATGAGCAGCACCTGTGCACCTCTAGGCACATGGTGCTTCCCAGTGGAGCCTGTGGAGCTGCTCCATGTGCTGGAAATTATGCCTGTACTTCAGCATTTTGCTGTGTTAGGGCATAAAATTGAGCAGAAAAGCCCTCCTTTGCCTTGCTTTGCAAAGCTGTAGTATTTGTGACCATCTTGCTGCGCATAAATAGTTTAAAAGTGCATTGTAGCAGCGCGGCTGTTTTTGAATTACTAAAATCCCAGCACTACAAGCTTTGTCTGTGATAAGCCTAATCTCTTCTTCTCATCATTATCATGCTAGAAATCACGCTGGAGGCCTCTAAATCTGACTTCATTTTGCATTAACCATAATTGTGAGAACTTGCTTTCTGCATGCGTGTTTGGGCAGAGATTGTTTGCCAATTTATACAATTATTTTACTCCCAGAAGTATGCCAGGATTAATTTCTTTTGCTTGATTTAAAAAAAATAAAAAAGAACTTATCACAGAGAAGAAAGAAAAGGAGAAGAAAAGAAAGTGCCTGTCGTACAGCATGACTCTGAAGTGTACAGTAACAGCCTTAGTGGCACAAATTACAAAGTTAGAGATACTGAATAACCTGGCTTTGCCAGTCAGCTTGGTGTACCTTGCTTCAGTGAACGTAGCTGTGACAGATGAAGTCCCAACACACAAGCTCTCAGTAGGGGAAATATGTAATGACATGTATTGCAGATGTATCTTCACCTTTGCTACTCTCTAATTAATACAGATACACTGTTGGGTTTGGACATCCTTTTTTCTTTTTCTTCCACTTTACCAAAATCCACACTGTCTGTTCACTCATTACTTTTTCCTTTTCTTTACAGACTGGCAGGAGTTTTCCTTACCTCTAGGGACTAATCCCATTCCTATTAAACCAACAAGAGACCTCCCAGGAGGTATGGGATAGGGGCAGGAGCTGGGATGGGAGCCGCAGAGAAGGCTCTGTACTGCCGACGGTGTGGAGACTGAGCACAGGCTAACAGGAGTCAGTCAGGAGCTACAGGGCTCAAAGACCAGAGCCAATATTTGCAGCTGCAAAGCAGACCTGATGCTGATCCCAACCCTTTTAGATCCCAGTCTGATACGAGAAAAACATATTTCATAGTCTTTCCATTAAACACCTTATCAGCGATGTTAACACATCTGGAGTGACTGAGTGCTAAGGAGGAGACACTCATCATGAGAGAGGTTTATAAAGAGGAACACCTAAGAACATGAAACCAAATATTATTATGGCTAATGAAACAAAGGCATTTGATTAATTACTGACACTGCAGAAGTACATTTTTAAAAGTGATTACTATAACTAGAGATGTCGAACATGATAATACACACTAAACAACATATAATAGGGCTGGAGAGGATTTATGAGATTCCCCTGCACCTTGGCTGCAATAGGGTAAGTTCATTGAGTCCCAGGAGTTCACAGGAAGAGACCTGAAGAGCTATGAGTCTTCTCTGAGCCCCCAGAGAGGCACATTAACTAAGTGAGACTGTCAGCAATACAGATATTATACCGTGAGTCACCTAGGAGGGGGAGAAGGCGGCAAGGCTGCTGGGTCTGTTCCCAGTACAGGGGGTACGGTGACTTGGCCCTGACCAGAATGTCCAGGGAACTGTCTCACAGGAGGCACATGAGGCAATTGCGGCGCTCATGCTTCTATGTGCCACTTCTTCCCACAGTCCCCATCGGGCGGTTTGGAGGTGGTGGGGTGTTCTGCCACGGAGGGGCAAAACTGAGTTGTCCTGAAGGGCTTCACCATGGGAAGACCTCCAGCACACGTGAACCTAGCTGTCTGTTGGTGCTTTCCACTGCACTGGCCAAGGCATGGTGGAGTCATACGTTGCCTTCCAGCACTTGGCCCTGCGCAGTTTGCTCGGGGAACACCATTACACCCGAGCCTCACTCACTGCAAGGGGAAGGAATGCATCCAACCTCTGTCTGCTGGTGCAACCCCAAAGAGATAAGGGAAAAACTGGCCCAGGGAGGGGAAGCCCTCTGAAGAAGGGCTCTGCAGCCTCCTGCTTCTAGATCAGGATGTATCCAAAAGTTGAGGGCTGCTACTTGCTTTATAGATACAAGTGTTGGAAAACGGGTAATTTTTCATCAACATTCTACACACTTCCAGTTGCCGCACCTGGGTTAGATTAGTCACTGGTGGCTAGCGGAGCAATATGGGGAAATACCACTATCTGCTGCCCTGTTCTTATCCTCTTCCACAGACCCTAGTCCCTGGCTGCTCTCAGCGAACACCAACACATAGCCACAACTGAGGTTACATGTTCCATGTTAATTTGTAAGCTAATTTTGCTGTCTTTGCTCTGTTTGTGCTCTGGCTGTGAGTTCCCATTCATAGTTAGAACTAGCCATGCATATTTAGACAGTGACAGTAAGGAGGGGAGAGCTCAGCATGGGCAGGCAGCTGAGTCTTTAATATTTCCACCTGCATTTAAGTTGAGGACAGCACCTAGAAACACTGCTCCTCTCTGCGTTCTGCACAGAAATACGGCTTTATTGGTTACAGGTAGGGTTGCAAACAAAGCATTTCTGAAATGACAAACAAATGACGATCACAGAAAGCAAAACAAGTTATAAAAGAAAAGAATCAGATATAAGAAGTCAAGTTGCAACAGTGAATACTGGGGATTTGTCTAAGGGCCAAGAACTAACCCAGTGTTGGTAGGTGCTCTTGGACAATTGCAATGCTAAGATTTGGAGCCAGATTTTTGGTTGGTGTAAGCAAGTGATGAAGTAAATTGCACTAATCTGATTTATAGCAACAGAGACACTCTGCCATTAAATGCATAGATCCCTCCAGAAAGGCAAGGGGCATCTTTTATGAGTTGCTGCATGACAGCAATTCCTTAAGCACTGGAGAAATATCTCAATGATTTCATTGGCAGACATATGCCCATAGGGATGTTTCAAAAGGTGAAAAAAATAACAATATCCTTAAGCTACCTGTAACAATTGCTAATTTCCAGCTACCTTCCTTTTTAATCATCGAGACTGGCATATGTTGGTATTCCTTTATCGTTGCTATTAATCAGATTTGACTATCTCTGTTTAACTACTACCTTCATATGCCCCATAGCATTTTTTTTTTTTGCATTTGTATGACAGCTCCATAATCTCAACTGTGTTGCCCTGCGTTAATGACACCGAGTGTAATGCGATAGGTTCAGATAAAGGTGCTAATAAAATATGCTTGCAGATGCCCTTAACATAGTGGTGTTGAAGGAAGATTACCTTGCCAGCAGAGGTCACTGCAGAATGGATGTGTCAACCACACCTAGAAACCATTTTAAGTCAAATATGCAAAGTCAGTGCCTTCCTTCCTTCTCAGACACACATGTGCGAACTCACACACATTAAGTCTTTTTTTAAAAAAAATTTAGACTGATGGAGATCTGAATCCAGACAGTGCCAAAGCCTCCAGGTAATGGAGTGGATTTCCCTCCCCCCCCCCCGCCCCCCGAAATGGCCAGACACAAAGTATTTTGAACACTTACCTCTCCCAGTTGGCCAGATCACATTGTTTTTAGGGGAGGGTACCCACTCTAACCAAAAGCAATACAACATTTTCTCAAAACAGCAATATATTTTAATATAATTGCTAGCAGATTGGTTACTTTTGATAGCAGACCTACTGTGTATAAAAAAAAAAAAAAAAAGAGGCGGCTATTTTTTTATTATTATTGTTCTTTATCACAGTTTGTGAGGCCCTGATGTTGAATGCTGTAATCTCAGTGAGATTTAAGTCTGATTATGGAAACACTTTTCTCATTCATCTCTCTGGGGTATATATATAAATACAATGTGAATATGGACTGTATGGATTTCCCAGTGCACCCAGGGCCACACAAGGGTTGTCAGGGTGAGGACCAAAGGATGGAAGATGGACCAAAGGATTGATCTTCCAAACATGGAAGATCAACTCTGCTGGACATTCAGTTTTGTCATGGGGCTTTCACCTGACCTGTTGTATAACCCTGATAGAAAATCATCTCCCATGAGCTCTTCTTCATCTTCAGATGTTGCAGAGGAGATTTCGGGAAGTCATCCACCCTTGATTTAAAGAGAAACTGAGAATCCAACTTTACTCTAGTAAGTAGTAGTTAATTACCTTCAATTTTTTTACTTGACTTCTGTTCTGGATGTGTCTAGCATCAACAACCAACCACTGGATTTTATTATGGGTTTATTTTCTGCTTGAAACATCTGTTGCATTTTCCCCATGCTCATACTTGTAGACCGCAAGTCACCCCTTAGCCTCTTTCAAACAGACAAAATTCCACTGAGTTCTCAGTCTCCTACCATAAAGTTTTTTTGCTCAGGTACCTTTCCCTGATGCCTTTCCAACCTGTCAACATCTTTTCTGAAGCATGAACATGAAAGCAGGACAGAGCGTTCCCGCGGTAGCCCCGTGCCTTTGTGCACAGAAATAAATCCAGGTCATGGCTCCTCCTGTGCGTGCCCAGGACGTTCTGCACAGCAGCAGCGCACGAGAAGCTGACATTTATCTGGTTATTTCCCATCACCCCTACATTTATACAGCTGCCCTATGGCACAGGGAACAGAGTCCTCTTCTTTTTGGAAGGATCTTTGACTGCCTCCAGCTCCATACACTGTAATGAAAGGCTGGCCCTGAGCTCAGGGAAGAAAATGGCTCCCCTGATCCTTGGACCATTTGGCTTAGGACCAACCCCAGGTTTAAGTTAGAGCCTCAAGGGAAACTCCCCAGCTGCAGCAGCACAAAAAGGATGGAGCTGGGAGCAAGGGTGGAGCCTGCATTCCTCAATCTAAAAGGAGACTTTTAGTCTCTTCCTCGCCTCCCTTTCTTTGAAATGTCTCTCAAGAGATGGTTAGAGAACAAAGGGGAGGAATGAATAAAACACACATTATCAGCACTTTGCATGAGTCCTGCAGGGATAGGTGGCAAGCTCTCTCCTTTTCTCCTTCCTTTCTTGTTCCTCCATTGCCATAGTGACTTACGCAGCTCCAGTTGGCTTGGCATCCTCCTTGCCATTCTTTGCAGATCTCCACTTGGAGTCACGGGAGATGTTAGCTTCTCTGTGGTACTCACTGCTTGCTTTGCTGCTGCTTATTAGCATCCCGGTTAAAAATGCCTCAACTGGAATGATACAAGTGGCAGTAGCGGAGGGAAACACACAAGAATGGGAACAAAATGCTGCACGCTGATAACTGAAAATCCATAACTGTTGTGGGGTGGTGCACACCACTGACTCACTGGGGAGCAAAGCTGAACCATATCACTCCTCGCCATCAGGAAAATCTGTAAGGATTAATGTTACATCCTAGAACAATGACATTTTTAAAATGAATATATTCTTTTTTTTCTGTCTCTTGAAGCATACCTTCGAAAACTACATTTTCCAGTGCTGCACCATACTTTTTTTTTTTTGTTACATAAGATTTTAATGTAAATTACTTCCTTCCCAATCCCTAGAGCTTTACAGTTTCTCTAAGTGTAACTCCATTAGTGCCATGCAACGGAAAACCAAGCCCTACATCTTGTCCTAATTGGTCAGAGTTATTTGTATAGGCCAGAAAATCTTTTGAATGCATTCTTTTATTAGCTGTTATGGGGTTTGTGCCTTTTCCAAGCAAGATCTGCAGAAGACAAGCATTTGCTAGCCTGGAATATGTCAGCATAGCTCCAGGAATGATGTAAAGCCAAATCTGAATAATGACATTGGTATTAATTTGCATGACTGCTTAATATAATCACAGAAAAGGTAGATAGGGATAGATTGTCCACTGGTTTTTGCTGTACATGAACTGCATTCAAAACAAACAAGAAGTAGTAGTTTCGCATGCAATAGATATTAGTTCTATGGAATTGCTTGCCAAAGGATGTTGTGGATGATAAAAGTGTATAAGGGTTCAAGCAGTGACTGGACAAGTTCACAGTAGGGAAATGCACTCAGGTTACAAAGCACACAGAAACCACACCTAGCTCAGGGAGCCCCTGACCTGAGAATAGCTGGATGCTGGAAAAGTATCTTATAGGTTTGCCCTTTCCTTACTCTTCCCAAGGCATCTGCTTATGATTACAGTCCAAAACTGGATGCTGGGCTAGATGGACCTTGGTATGATCTGGTATGGCTACTCTTCTGTTTTTATGTTTGTGGTACAGATAGTGGTGATAAGTAGGCTGTAGTTGTGTTTGTATTTCCTGAAGTGTTTAGTTCTCATGAGAAAAATTACCTAGATATTTGTATTTATTTCTATCATTACAGTATGTTTTGGGTTATGCATGGCATTCAAGAAGCAGTGTTGGTTAGTGGCAATATTACTTATATTTTCTGTGGATGAGTTGTGTCTTCTTTATTCCCAATCTTACAAGAAAATCAGGACAGTAAAAAAAAGGGGGGGAAATTAAAAACAAAGAAATGGAGTACACATGTTATTTTGACCCAAAACAAGTCCATGACAGCTTAGTACACACAGACATTTCAACAGGCATGTTGGCTTTATAATCCCTTTTTTGGCGTCAGTGTAAGTGATGAAAGGTAGCCATGTGTCCAGATAACTCCATATGAGTGATTAGAAAACCTGGTCATTTTTCCCATGGCACAGGCCCCTACCTGTCTTTTTAAAGACATCCTTCATCCAAGATGCTTGATGAATGCCAGCTTGTTGCATTATTATCAGTAATGTCATATACCTGTGAACATGCAGCCCAGCCCTGCAAGAAGCAAGTGCCAGGGACGAGGATGAAAAGCAGCCCCTAAACGCTTAAATACTCCAGATGGGCAGATTGTCCCCAGGGAAGAGCTCTCCTCTTGTTTCTATCAGCAAGCAGAGGGAAACAGTTAAAAGAGACAGGCCTTGTTTGCATTAATATTTAGAGTGTTTTGGCCAAAACGTAGCTAAATAACGAATCTGAAGGTACTAAACACTGTTGTGTGAAGCTGGAGCTCAGACCAAACAGAGGAAGAGAGGTGGCAGGAAGGCATCTTGGGGAAGCAGAGATTCTGCTTGGCCCTGTGTGCCGTCAAGGTCTCTCTGGAGGACTATGCAGAGATCAGACTGCGAGACTATGACGAACCTCAGGAGGAAACATTGGTGCCAAATTAATGGCCAGTGGAGAGCTTTTATTGCAGCAGCTAAGGACTGCAGCTTAGCTGAGAAAATCCAGCAAGGGCTTGTCTATCCAGCAAGCCAGAACCACCTTGGCTAAATTAACCAGTGAAAGCAGGAGAGGCATCGCTTCCCTGAAGGGCTGGAGATCACCTGAACTTCCTCAATGCCAGTCAACAGGAGCGGTGAAGGAGGAATAGAGGCGCTGAATGAACACCACCGTATGGGATGTTCAAACTACAGGTGGAAAACTGAGCTCAAAAACTGCTGCCAAGATGCTGCTGGGGGTGGGAAACAGCGAATCTCACTTAGCAGCCACAGATTAGATATAGATGCAGATGCAGATATTGTTGGTTTATTAATGCACCTATTCTCGAACTGGGTGGCATGTCCCCCTGGGGGGCTGGAATGCATGGGGTTGAATAGTTTACTTCTGCGAGGGAGAAAGCAAGTCTGAAGCAAATCCCCCACATCGCATCCCTCTGTGCTACTGCCTGGATCAGCCAGACTTGCTCTTCCAGGATGCCAAGACCCGCAGGCCACATCCGACGTCCACAGGCCAGGCAGGGCTGGGCATGGAGCCCCGGCCTCTGCATCACCTGTCCTCTCTGGGCCGGGGATTGCCCAGCTGCTCTCACCGTGGCCTTGGCCCTGGCCTGGCCGTGGTCCCGACCCTGCACCACGAACTCCCCAGCGATTCCTCCCGCTCCCCTGAATTAGGGTATTTTCCCCAGGGATTGCTGAGTGTCAGTTTTTCCAAGTTGAGGCTACACCAGCTTTTAATTTCCTTTTCTTTCCTCATACAGCAACGCAAGCTTTGTCCATGGGAAGTTTGTCTAATAAAAGCACCTGGTGAAGATACTAGTTTTCCTAGGCCTCCAGGCTAGGCCTCGGGCTGGTGGCAGCCATCACACCTGACGAAATCACTAGGCATTTAAACCCATCTCTGCTGCTGCCAGTGGCAGCTGATGAGGGGGTTGCAATATCAGGGTGTACAGTAGCAATTTATAACAAATGAATAATGTATGAAAACGGACCAAAGACTGAGGTACCTGGCCTGATGCACATAGTTGGTCCCACTGCTGAGAAAGGCAGCCAAATTAACAAGAATTCTTGATCTCTTCCATTCACTGTCACCCATTTGACTTTTGTTCATACAAGTATTTGTGTTCATTCCTCTGTTTCTTGCACTGTGGTTTCTTGCACTTGCAAGAGGTTGGTCCTGGCTCTTGGTCAGGAGCGTGTGCTGCCACAGTGGTCTCCTCGTCTTTGCCCAGGGTAGAGCCAGAGAGCTAGTCTTCACCATCTGGGCACTTCAGTCCTGTATGAAAAGCATGGACACCCACCTGCTGCTTTAGTCATTGGTGTTCAAAACCTCCATGCAATGCCTGGGTCGTCTGGGAGCAGTGTTGGTGCAGAAGACATATGAGGATGTGGTGGGATGACCCTGGCTGGGGGCCAGGTGCCCACCAGAGCCGCTCTATCACTGCCCTCATTCACTAGACAGGGGAGAAAAGGTATAATGAAAAGCTTGTGGGTCGAGATAAGGACAGGGAGAGATCATTCTCTAATTATCATCACGAGCAAAACAGACGGAACTTAGAGAGGGAATTTATCTTATTTATTACTAAGCAAAACAGAGTAGAGCAATGAGAAATAAAACCAAATCTTAAAACACCTCCCCCCACCCCTCCCATCTTCCCGGGCTCAACTTCACTCCCGGCTTCAACCTCCTCCCCCCCCCAGCAGCACAGGGGGACGGGGAGTGGGGGTTACGGTCAGTTCATCACACGGTGTTTCTGCTGCTTCTTCATCCTTAGGGGGAGGACTCCTCTCATCGTTCCCCTGCTCCAGCATGGAGTCCCTCTCATGGGAGACAGTCCTTCACGACCTTCTCCAACGCGAGTCTCTCCCATGGGGTGCAGACCTTCACGAACTGCTCCAGTGTGGTCTCTCCCATGGGGTGCAGACCTTCAGGAGCAGACTGCTCCAGCGTGGGTCCCCCATGGGGTCACAAGTCCTGCCAGCAAACCTGCTCCAGCATGGGCTCCTCTCTCCATGGGTCCACAGGTCCCACCAGGAGCTTGCTCCAGCGTGGGCTTCCCACAGGTGCCTCCACCTGCTCCGGCGTGGGGTCCTCCACGGGCTGCAGGTGGAATCTCTACACCCCCTCATCCTCCCTCCATGGGCTGCAGGGGGACAGCCTGCTTCACCATGGTCTTCACCACGGGCTGCAGGGGAATCTCTGCTCTGGCGCCTGGAGCACCTCCTGCCCCTCCTTCTGCACTGACCTTGGTGTCTGCAGATGTTCTCACATCTTCTCACTCCTCTCCCCGGCTGCAAAAGCTCTAACTGTTTTTTTCCTTCTTAAATATGTTATCACAGAGGCGCTAATTGGCTTGGCCTTGGCCAGCGGCAGGTCCGTCTTGGAGCTGGCTGGCATTGGCTCTATCAGACACAGGGGAAGCTTCTAGCAGCTTCTCACAGAAGCCACCCCTGTAGCCCTCCCACCCACCCCCCCACCCCACTACCAAAGCCTTGACATGCAAACCCAACACAGAAGGTGGGTCAGAAGAAAGTTCCTTTGTTTCGGTAACTTGATGCTGGCTGAGGTCCTGCCAGAGCCCATGGGTCTTTTATTACAGCCCCATGGTTGTGTAGAAGCTGCCATTGGGATTGTCTGATGGGAAACTGAGGCCAGAGGTGAGTTTAGTGACCAAGGACCAGATCAACTCACTAGGGGCACAGTAATGGAAGTGCATCAGTCATATAGTGAGAAAGATCACCCAATGCTGGGTGAAAGGAAGGAATTATTCTGCCTTAGCCTCTCCTGTGGATCACCACAAGTTTAACTCCTGAGTGTAGGTTCAAGAAGGCTCTTAATCTTGTGATGAGAAATGCAGAAATTTGATTTTATGCCGGAGAGCTCAACACTGGAGAGCTGGTGCCTTTGAATAAACACCCCCTATCAGCAGAGCCTGACACAGGTTTGCAAAGAGCTGAATTTCATTCTGAATGGATATATTTGTTTTGGAAAGGTGTCTGTAAAGCTGAACGTGGTGCAAGTGTGCTGCTGGCAGTGAATTTTCTGGCAGAGTCCCTCTTGGCATGGAGCAAAATGACTAGTCCAGCCCCGTCATTCATGCTGGGCCTGAATTGCCAGCATGTTGCTGCAGCTTTGTGCTGGTACCATTCCAGAGAAATGAGTGAGTGGCTCCAGAGAGACCCGGAGCCATGCCATGCTCCCGCCTGCACGGCAAGGACAGGGGAGAATCTGCCCGCCAAGGCTGGCTCCGTGCAGGAATGCCCCTCCAGGATCCTCTCAATGTCGTTTGCCATCTGCCCATCTGTGCTTTGTTTTCTCTCCCAGTCCTACATCAGGCTGGGTGGGCAGGGAACAGCCCAGTGAAAGGGATAAGCGGCTGCTGTGCCTCCTGCAAACAGCAAGACCTATTTAAGTCCCAACTGTGTTGCAAAGTGACAACAACAGCGATGCTATAGTGGAAACTGGGGAGAGAGGCACAACATCCCAGTGAGGTTTGCATGTGACCTATGCCCAAGGTGAGTAGTGCCCTGATTTATTGGGGGAAAGAGTCAAGTGGCTGAGAGTTAGATGCATGCCTTGTACATACAGGCAAAGAATGATTTTGAAGCTAAGACTCTCAACAAGGACTTGAAATAATAGGATTTAATTCTCACCACTGTCACAAGTCTCCTTTGTCGCCAAACTACATTATTTCTTGGGGCTTCAATTCTCCAGTGGAATGGGGAATTTCATCTTCCTTCTCTCATCCCTTGCTGCTCCTGCCTATTTAAACTGCAAGTTGTTTAGGCTGAGGGCTGTTGCTTATAAGGTGTGTGTAGAGTGCATATGCCTAGGAGTAAAAACGGGAACTTAGGACTCCTATAAAACTGATAAGTCCCATGAAGAAACCTGCTCACCCTTGCAGGCTGTGTCTACCACGTGGCAGCATATGTGGTCAGCGCTTTGAAAGGTATTAATCCGATGTTTCCTCATACTCTCAGTCTCTTTGACCCCGTGTGCTGCCAGACATCCCATGGCTACAGCAAGTCTCCTTAATCACTAGCTGCTGGCAAATATACAATCAGCCACCAGCCACTTTTGAAGCGTGCCAGACACGTGGAATATGTGCTCCTCTCAACCCATCTGCACAACAGGCTACAGATGCCAGCTGCTTTCCTTGGAGTGACATGGATGAGAGAGAAAGAAGGGAAAAGGAGAAAACAGAGTAACTGAAAACCATATTCTCCACTCTTAACTCATTTCTCTCTTGCCTGAATACTACTGTCTTCTTGTTGCCCCAACTTTTCTCTCCTTTTCATTTTTCCTTTGATTAATTAGGCTATCACTGAGTTAATGATGTAAGTGAGGTTTTATTGCATGACAATAAAATGGGAGATGTTCCTAAAAGTGTCTCCATACTGGTCTTTCAATATATAGGGCTTTTATACACCATGTCCCCTGCTTGATGGTTTAGATCATTTGAAAAGACAAGAGCAGCCAGTTCTGAGAACCCCTCAGTGTAATTCACCCTTCCTTCACAAAGAAAATGGACACTGTGGTTTTCCTTGGGAATATTCCTGATTTAAAAAAGGGTAAGACACAAAAGAGCACAGGAGGATAATAAGCCTAACCTTGTTCTCCTTTATACTTTCCCAACACTGCTCTGACCGCAGTGACCATGATGAAAGCACTCCTGGTCGATGCTGGCCAGCAGCAGTTGAAATGGAAGTTGGGTAGTCTGAAATGAAATCTAGCTGGTCTACAGCAGGTACACGTGAAAATGTGAATGTGCAAGTTCTGAGGCATGCTGGTATGGCAAACTGTTGTGAAAAAGGCTACCGGGTAAGTAGTTGGTCATCATGTTGCCACAATATTAACAGGGAAATAATGTCACCATGACTCTTGTGCAGGATCATACATACTTTGTGCCAGTATTTTAGGAAGAAAATTTACTTCTTAAAATTTTTATTCTCCTGGTGTAAAACTACATGCAAATCCTCTTCTTTTAAAATAAGTGTAGCTGGGTATGATTTTGCGCACGAAGGCACATGAGCACAGCTGTATCACCTGAATAAATTCCAGTTCAATGGAATTGAACCAGTAATACAAAACCAAGTGCACTGGACACCTTGAGTATAGGAAAAAAGAGGAAAGAGATCCTCACTGTGTGCAGCTTTTCCTTCTGAAAACAAAATGGATGAAAGCAAGCAAAGGTTAATCATTCCATGTGCCCTCAGACGAAAGGACAAGACAAGAAGTCGTTCTGGGAGTTTGATTTTTTTTATTACGCAAATTTTTGTGAAATTCTGAATTATGTCAGCATCTCCCACATCAAGCTCCCCAGCTTATCTGGGACCCCTACAGACCCTCCCTGCATGTGTAATGAATAAATAAAGGTTGTGAACAGCAGAAGCCATGTTTCTTCTGAGTGAAGTCTGTCTGCGCAGACACACCATATGAATGAAACCATTTTCAATTCACAACTCTTATTAATTTGGTGACAGAGGGGGAGAACACAAGACTGGTGGGTACAATGAGCTAATTGGATAAAAGGCATGTGAAAACACTATACCTAGGATGTACCTTGTTAGCATATGCAAATGAGATAATTATACAGGCTGATAGCAGTTAGGCACAGTAATACATAGTCCGTGTGAACTGTCCACAAATACTTTTAAGATCAAGAAATGAAAGTAAATGCTTTAAACATCCTAACTGGTTGCCAAAAGGAAATTCATTCCAGCTAGAACTTAATTCGGTGTAAAGTAACATAACTCATTTGATCTCAATGAAGATCAAAAAAACACAACCATATCCAGACAATCTTGGATTAGGACACACTGTTTGTATATATTTACTACATAAAGTTGTTATGCAAAACCAGCCTAAATGAGATGAAGGCTCTGTGAAATCATTCATTACTATTTCTCATGTGTTATTAGTTAGCTGAACACTCTGTTCGTGCAAGGAGACACTAGGTCTTCCTAAAATCTGGGTTTGCATTCAGGATTTGTACAAGTCAAATGGGTAGTCAGATGTTTCTCATTCCCTCAATTGCACTCGGTGATTTTGCACTTCAAATGCTTTTTGCTTACACAAATTCAGGCCAGCCTCTCACCTTTCAAACTATTAATGTACCTCAGAGACATTTTCTAGGGAATTATTCAGGTAGACAACATTTTTTCTACTTGATTTGCTATGAAATGACAAGCACTGTTAAACTAAAGGTTAATCATTGATTAAGTTTAATGACACTAAAAGAAACAGGTCATGTGAGAAAGCAATTGCACTTTCATTTTTGCTGTCACAGGTCATTTATAGCTTTTGATTCAAATTCCACCCCATGCAAAGAGTTGCTAACAACATCCTACTTCAAATTCTAATGTACTACAACTGCAGAGCAAGCATGTGAGCTGGCAGTAATCAGGCCATTTATAAAGCATACACAGATTCTTTCATTCATCCTGGCCATTAAACATTTGAAAAGATTATTTTATTGTTCCACATTAAGAGGCAGTGCTTTTGACAACTTGTTTTATAGAGAAGTGCCCCATTTTATTTGCTTGCACGACTGTTCTGCCATTTTCGTGCATTTAAGGACCTCAAATCATTATCATCTGCAGTTCTTCCCACTTTTGCTATGGACTCAAAACAAAACAAAACCAACAAAAAAAAGGAAACCACCTTGAAAAGAGAGCATTTATTTTCTCTGTGACCAATAGCTCTTGTGCCCTAAAATACATGAGGAGCTGAAAAGTCAACTGTAAGTTTCTATGATTCGTTCAAGGACAGCTACATCAGCAGAAGGTACTCATGGCAGTGACAGAGCTGGATTTTGATCTCATCCTCCTTTGTACCGTGGTGTATCCATTTGGTTCCAGGACGTGACTCTTCCTTTACGCCAGCATCAAGGAGATCAGAATCAAATCTTCCACCTGCTGAGGGAGAGTTAATGGGCATTGTTAATCCAATATGCGTCTATGCTTTGGCCTACTAGCCAAAATAATTAGCCCTCTAACAAAGAAAGGAGCCTTTGAAAACTTAGACGTGGGCAGGAAATAAGCAATAGAAGTAGATCATGAGGCTTGTAAGACTATATAAAGCCTCTGTAAGCTTTCTTTTCTTCCTTTTCATCCACGTAATATGAAAAAGAAGGGCTTACTGCTCTAAGCTTTTGGGCACTCACATCAGGACCCACATATTTTATGCATAAACGTCAAAGAATTTTCAAAACTGATCTTGTTTGAAAGAAAAAACCATAAAGACAGTGATATTGGTTTGACCTAATACAAACACTTCATAAAAGTCAGGGTTTCTATTACAAAGAGCATCTATACACAAATGGCAAGTGTGCTATCAAAAAGCTAATGATGGGACAAAAGAGATGAGATTGCCCTTATTTGTAGATTGTACATGAATTCAGGGATGAGTCTGGCTTTTTGGAACTAGACCATTGCCAGATGCAAAGCTGTGGAGAATGGCTCGTCTCTGAGGCATAGCGCTGAATCTTCATGCAATGGGCAAACCACTCCAGGAATGATTTGATGAAAATGGGCTGTTGGTATAGATCAATTCCAGAGTATCACCAGAGTTGATATCAGGAAATTGGCTTTAAAATGGTAGTGGAATTGATTCAACAAAAGGAATGCCTTGAAGCATTAAGATAATTCTCTTTTCAAAGAATGCAGTGAGCATTGTTCAAATACATAAAACATCCAGAGAGGTCTAGTTCTGCAATATTGACATGACTTTTTTTCCTTTAAATCTAATTCAGGAATGACTATAAAAAAGTCTGCATTAAAAATTCTCATTTTCAGTGCTGCAGCGTTGGAGCATTGCTATGGGCTTTTTGAAGAGTCACTCCACATCCACAACTATTTTCACCCTTTCAACCTAATTCTATATTGTTAGTGCTGAGTGGTGGAGCTGCCTTTGAAAACATACAAAGCAGGTGGTTTTCAATTGTGTAAAGCCATGTTTGGCTTTAGGCATTTGAGTTCATGGGAATAGCCTTTCAAAGTGCCTGGTCCAAAGCATAGCAAAGTCAATGGAAAATCTCCAGGTGACTTCACTGGGCCTTGGATCCAGTCCAAACTCTGGAGCCTCAAAGTCTGGAAGTCTCAGCTGGGCTTGAAGTTAGTCCTAATTGTTCAAAAACAGACTAAGAATTTTGCAAGGTCAACCTCCTCCACACATGCTGTGTCTGATTTTGCAATGACTTGAGAGTCTCCTCGAAGGCTGCAGGCATTCAGCATCTTCAAAATTAACTCCTACCTTAGGATAAACCCTCTCACAAAAGTCACAGCAGTAGAAGTACAGAGGATTCATTACGCTGTCTCAATCCTCCTCTGCCAAAATTCATCCAGCTGTGCAGTTTAGTCAGCTTTAGCCACAAGTTGTGGTGGCAGCGCATCGCTGAACTTAGAAAGCCACATAGAAATTCATTTCTAGGATACTATTCCCTCCAGGAATCAGCTAAGAAAAATAAATAAATAAAACCCCCAAAATACAAAAATTTAAATTAAAAGTGTGATCTGATCTCCAAAACAATTCTTTACCCATAAAGTTCCCACCCAAGGATCTAGTTATATGCATGTTTCAAGGAACAATATTGTTTAAAGAAACTGTAAATGTCACACAGTTAAAAGAGAGAGATGCAGCTAGATTTAGTTAAACAATTGACTAATAACTCAGTCAACAATATTCTTATCCTAGGTAGTAGTTATCAGCTTAGACAGCTGTTACAATCTTTCACTGTAATACTTAAAAGGCAAACCACCAAATTCAATACCATATTGTTTGTGTAGTAGTGTTTGTTTAAAGGTAAATCACTCATAAAAGTGTAATTTCCTGCTGATACATAATGGCGGATAGTGGCAGGAAGCCTGTCCGAGCAAACTGAGACCCTGAGATATGCAGCGCTAAATCGCCAGCAGTACTTTACCCCAGCTCTAAAATGATTGTGTTTTTACACCCAGTCACATCTAAATCAGCACCAGTATATTAGGCCTTCTTGCAGACGCCTCTATTCTCTTTGTGCAACAGCACAAGATAAGAAAAAGCACTACAATCGACACAATGAAGTCATGTTTCTTCAAATAAAGATTCCCTTCCTGCCAGGGAGACCCTGCTGGGCAAAATTCCCTCCCCAGTCTGTTTTTCTTATTGATTTGTTACAGAATCACACTTATTTTTTGGGTTTCCTTCTGCTTGCATTCAGCTGACACACTACCTCACAGGATTTCATCATTTTTTGAACAGCTAATTGAAGCTCCCAGATTTGGAGTAGGTCATTCACTGGTTTCTGAGTGTCAGCAGCATAGACAGAGAGCAACTGCTGCTGGCATTGGAAGAGATGCTCTAGATTCATGTAACTAAAATCAAAATCCCAGTTAACCTGTAAGCACATACTAACTCAGCACCCAATGGCCCCTCAACCTACGCCAGGGCTGGCAGTATGAAAGTGGTGGGGATGCTCCCAAGGGATTAGGCCTGAGAGGCTGACACTGTATCAGGCATGGGATGAAATGTGCCTCAGGAGGAATCATCTATTGTTCCCATCCTGGTCCTTTGAGCTGAATGCTTTTTGCCCAACTTTGTCTGCTTAAATCTCAGGTTGCTGAGTCCAAGAAATATATCTCTACATGATATATTTTAAATTATAATCAATAAAAAGAGAAGCAGAAAGCAATTCATGCTGTGCACTCTGTGTTCCATTTTTGGATGGAGTGAATCAGAATCCATCTCTTAGATGGTCCCTAGTGCCCAAGGTGTGTGGATATGTATTTTACTTTCTTGCATTTCTCTAAAAAGGTATCCCGGGATGCCATCAATATGCCTCGATGGCCTGATGCCAGAGAACTCCCTATGTGCCGTAAGAATGCACTAGATAAAATCTTACAGCCTATAGCTCAAGCCCACGCAGAGCGGGGAGGAAAGGACTTGCGCTGCATCTCTCGCTCTTCCTCTGCCAAGAGCCTAATTGCTCAGACAGCTTAACAGAGGAAGAACAACTTGTGTCCTCTGCTCACTCTTACCCGTCTGTACCTGAAAAGCCAGACCCAGCCAGACCTGGATCTAAGCCACAGAGTTCAGAGGAAGTTTTGACAGTGAGGATGTTGAGCCTCGTTTGGTAGGAAGGGCAGTTGCTGTGGAATTTGTACTGGGACTCTCTTGTTCTTTTGGACAGGAGAGACTTCTGATACGCGCATATGTAGGTATGTTTTACAGAATTCCTTGTAGCAGTCCACAGAAAGGAAATAGGAATCCACAAAGATCACAGAAAAGTGAACTACTCTGCTAAATTTAAAATCATAAAACATTAATAGAAGGCTAAATTGGAAATCGGTTCCATCTTCCACCATCGGCCAAGCTCTGCTTTCTCAGCAGCAAAGCATGTAGCTCAGGGAAATTATCCCATCTCTCTCCATTAGGGTTTGATGTTATCAGCTTTTTCCTGTCACATACGAAAAATTACATTTAATTAGCTCAGTTTACAGCTATACTACCCAGCCTTGGAAACTTGTTTTGGGATATGAGGAACCAGTTGACTTCTCAAGTGTCTTATGAATCATCATCAGCAATAAATACATCAAAGTCCTGCAGCTAAGGAGGGCTGTCTGGCATAGCTGAGGCCAATACTTAGTCCTGGAGATGGAGCTCCATCGAACATGTCATCCCTTGCGCGCAGTCCCACATCTAGTCCAGTTCAGCCATCACTGCCCCCAGGCTATTGCAGCACTGAGAGGAACAAGGGCAAAGAGCTACTTTGTCTTCCTATGTCAGCAAGTGTACCCCAGATTACAGCTTAGATAGAAGACTTGCTTGCCTAAAAATGCTTTTCTTTGCCCCAGGTTTGTTTGTGGGGTTTTTTTAAACACAAATGCATTTAGGAACATGAGTTTCCAGTGCAGTATGAGCTGCTCACATTCCCTGAAATTCATGTTGTTAGAAATGAAGAGGGATTAATTTCCTGATAAGTTGGATGAAATCCTTTTGCAGGTTGCACAGTTCATAACTAAATATAGCATTTGTCAATGCTTTCCTTGCCTGGAGGAAGAGAAGATTGTCTATTGGTTTCCTCTTAATTAAACAGTTGCTAAAATAAAACGTCTTTGTTTAACTGAATGCCTCTGCAGACTCAGTCAGGTGCAAGTCCTATTTCTTCAAACAAAAGGATAACAAAGGAAGCATGCAACTGCCATATAACCTTGTCATTTGCTTTGAGGAGAGGGAGAGTTACAAGCCAGTCATACGGTTCCCTCGGTGCTTCAAGGACAGAAGGAACAGTTGTCAGTCTGGGGGCAGCAGGATGGAGGAGGATCACACACTATAAAAGCAGAATAGGATTTGGAGTTAAACTGCAATCAGCAGGGGAATGGTTTGGAAAAGGTTATGAGGGACACAGTTTTGTCATGGCGATTCTGCTGCAGTAGGTGGTTCCTCACCCAAAAAGTTCTCTTAAAGCCAAGTGAGATTTTACCCTCATGTGAATGAAGATGCCATAATTTGGCATCAATCATGCAAAATGGACCTCTTTGGTATGAGGATTGGGCTATTGGCCTGAGTCAAGGATTGAGTAAATGTCTATCCTTTTTTTAATAAATATTATTTCTTATTGCTTGCACTGCAACCCTGACTAAGAACAAGACCTCTTCATACCCACAGAGGTAGACCCTGCCCCTACAAGACTTGTATTTTAAGTCAGTGGGAGAGATATGGTACAGCAAGGATAACAGAAATGGAAAGGAAAGAATCGGGTTGTCAGAAATCACACAGGAGGTTCGTGGCAGTGCCTGATGATGATTTTAGGATGCTAATGACAGAAGATAGAAATATGGTGAAATGATTAAGGAAACCTCTCGGGAGTTCATCACTTAGCTTATGATAAAATTCAGGGTTTCTGAATAACAGTCTGTGTTATAATAACTGAATTCAGAAGAATACACACTGTCAATACCATACATAGACCCATATTTTTGCAGTTTGTACTGCAAAAAAGCATAGGAATCTCTGACTTTTCTCAATTCATCAGGTCTGCATTTGTTCTCCCTTCAGTCACAGGAAAACCGAGTTATACCAGAATGGAATTCAGCAGAGAGCAGAAAAACAGCAAGACTGCCTTGCAGTTGCAGTGAGACTCTGCCTGCGTTGGTGCTGTAAGATACATTTGCTAGCCTGTAAACTACTTCTATGTGAACTTGAATCTGTCCCCTCTGCCCTTGCTCCCTATCTTAAGCAGTACAGCACAGGCAAAGTCCCACGCTGATCTCTGGCTGTGGCAGCCCATGCATTCATTCATAGCTCCCCAGGCCTGATTGCCTTCTCTAGCAGTAGAAGAGTAAATCTGGGCCATGATTGCAATTCACAGATTTGTAATCATACAGGTTTTAAGGCCAGACAGGCCGTCATGATCTCGTGATCTGACAATCTGACCTTTGGTGTAACCCAGGGCAGAGAAATTCATGCAGAAGTTCCTGCACAACCCTGTGGTCTCAATTTGTGGTTGGTGGCGGTTTACAAACCATGGCTTGCTCCAGTCTCCTGATGATGGAGAATCACCACATCCCTGGTCAGGTATTGCAGTGGTTTGCTACGCTCAGTGAGTCACCTTAACACAAACGTTACTGAGCCTCACAAGCCTCCTATCCGCTTGCAAACCTGGAAACCAAGGCATGTTGCAGATTCTGTTTCAGTACAATACAAATAAAAATCTCACGTTGGGTCTATTGCTCAGCCTAAAACACCCAACAGAAATCAGAGCTGGTGCTCAGAAAATATGGATAATGTCTATGAAGAGTCACTGAAGACAAGAAAACCTACTTTCTACCTATATCAAAAATTTACAAGCTGGTGTATTATCCAACCCAGACATTGTTATTTAAGCCAGTCTTGGCCTCAGATAGAAGGTCTGACTTTGCCAAGAGGCTCTTAAGGACATTGAAACTGAATTTCTCTTCCTATTTGAAAACATCTCTCACTGAAACACTCTTTGAGGAAAATCACAAACACAGGAAACAGCAGCTACAGCGCCGCGTGTTTGTCGGTATAGAAGGAATGCGATGATATCATTTTGGAATGTGCTTTCTTTCTCAGGTTTTTGTTTTGGTGGTAGGAATGTCACTTTCTTAAAAAGTAAAGCACATTCTTGGCCGTTCTCTCCTTCCCTCTGCTTCCAAATTTTGCCTACAAATCAATATTCCCATCTCCTGCCATGTGTTTTTCCCAACCTGTCAGATACCGTTCTCATGTTACTAGTACCACCATCTGATGTCAGGCATCCCAACAGGCAATTATAAATAGTCATTTACTATTAGCTAGAGGGTTTATTTCTACAGACATAAGTTTCAAGATGTTCTTTGCTATTTTAACTTGAAAGCGTTATTTATTTGCATTTGGCATAGAGGATTTGACCATTTAAAACATGTCCATTTCCATCACGCTGTGGTAAAACTCCAAGTGAAACCTTAGCCCTCTGAAACGAACCATAAATACCTCAGGTTATCCATTTTCAGAGGAACCCAAAGGCATGTGATGTCCTGTTCTCCATGAAACTGACTGGACACCTCTCTTTTACAGCTGTACCTGAGAGTGCCATTGCTCCATGGACATATCCTTACAACCAGATAACATTTGTCAGTGCAGATGAAGCCGACCAAGACATGGAGGTCTCCTGTGCCATGCTTTTCTGTGTAACTGTCACTTTTTTCCCCATTTAAACCTTCTACTATATACCCTATTACATCATGGTTTTATGCTTCTACTTCCAGTTATTGGTAAGCCTAACTTAAGGTTAAGCAATATCCTAAAGCAGTCCCTCAAGGCCCTCAAGGACCAGTACTCCAAAGAGACTGAGATGCTGGGGACTGCCCCTGCCCTCCCAAGAGTCAAACCCTGTCTCACCATGCCAGGTGGTTGTCCCCGGGAGCACCTTCCATCTCATGGAGGAACGAAAATACAAAATTGCCCAGAAAACAGATCTTCAAACAGAAGAATCTGGGAGTTTAACACTATTTTTTCTCATCTGAACTTGCTTCCTGCTGTGGATCTCAGTGTGCTTCACAGCTGATTAGGACAGAAGTTAATTCAGCGTCCCTTTCACAAAACAACACGGGTGAAGGTCTACATGGTTGGAAGGTTCCCTTGTCCACATGGGGAAGATGAGTGTGGCTTTCCCAAAAGACAACACTGTGCCTTAGGAGCTTGTCCTGCAGCAGTCTGGGACCCCTTCAAATGGCAAGTGGATCCATGCTGGTTGGAAGGACAAAATGAGCTTTTTGTACACCCCAGCAGCCAGATTCACAGTGTTTAAATTTTGATATTGAGAAGGGAGATGTGCATCAAAACAGTGAGTTACAAAAATCCTACTGATGCCTAAACCCAACGTGTTTTCTGAAGTGTGAGCTTCAGCAAGGAACATCTGGTAAAGAATACAGTAGAAGAACAGCAGGGCATTGCCAACAGGGAGTCAATTCAAATGCAAAAACGTTGATTCCTGTGTAAATGAAAGCTGGCCCTAGAAACAAGTCTTAAAGTCTTCTTGTGCTAGTATATCTCATGTCTCAGAGATGACATGGTGTGTTTCCTAGGTCTTTATTCTCACAAAACATTAACACAGTCAAACTGCAATTTCTGATCAGGATCATCATGTCTATAGTAATGAACCCAGCACTACTGAAACCCAAATCACTGTCCTTGATCTAATGTTCTGTCTGATCTCCATGGTCATTTGCAATGAACACTACTGCATTTTTTTATCATAAAAGTCTTTCCTTTTCTTGAAGAATGTTTGACAAAGGGCCAAGGATGTGTAATTGGACAGAGAATCAAAATTATCTAATATAATCCAGGAGACTGCAAGATCAAATATTGTCTTTGCACTAGGAGAGTCGTCACTACAAAAGAATTAAGAAGCCTGGCTGGGCAGATGTAATCCTGCAAGCATCAGCTAATACATTTTCTTAAGTCTTCTGTACTGGCTACAGAATGATTATGCAAAACCAGAGGCTTCCTACTGACTTAAATCAGGATCGTGTGTGGGTGTAAGGGTGTGCCTTCACTGGAGCAGTTTACATGGCAGGGGCCAGAAACCCAACTCAACACGTCTCTGTATTCTTTAGCAATTAGATAAACCAGTAATAAGTTCATAATTGCAATTCCACAAGGTAATTTCATGTGCCTGGGAGATGACAATATGCATACAATTAAAAGAAGAAAGCTTTTCATCCCTGTAAACTATTTTACCAAATACTCCAGTTTTTTCTGTTTGGAGCACACAAGCAGAAGGGAGGGCAGGGGTCACCCTGAGCAGCATGGAGGTACCGAGGGGGGAAGAGGGAATCCTCCAGGCTGTAAATTCATTGAGTTCAGTTAAACAGAAAATACGGAAACGCAGCTCTGTGATATGCTACCTCTTCTTAGTACTTTTCAGCTTTTTTGGTTGTATGCAGGAGGAAATGTCTTGGGATAAGGTTCTTAGATCTAGTATAACAAATAGGGTATGAAAAATCCCTTTTACTCTGACCATCTTTGAAATAACAAAGCAGCTCAATTTCTGAATTATTATATTTAAGCTGTCTTTCAACTTTCCTTTTTCCCCTGACAGCTTTAAATCTCTCTGTGGGTGGAGGTCTAATGTTGGCACATGCAATTCTATACTTTAATCATTTTTTAACTTCAAGATCAAAGCAAGTAGGTTTTTATTATTCCAGTGTCCAATACTTCATAACTTAACTATAGAATGTCAGGCAACAGCTCTTCTCAATGCACCATGTTAAAATAAATCTTTCCAGCTACACTCCCCTTCCACCAAGAGAAGTATTGGAGAAAAGAAAAGAATATTTTATTAATCATATGAAAATTAGTAGTAGTACAAAAACATATAGCAAACTCATTTCTACATTTACTGTGGGGCTGTGCGAGCAGTGTACTGTCTAAGAAGAAACCCTGTGGCAGCCATGGTTAACATCTTCCTCTTATTTTTATTTCTAACACTTTTCTTCACTTTCGCTGCTTGCACACAGGAACCCAGAGAAAGTAATACCTGGCCTGTAGCCACACTGTCTGGGTGAAGTCCCCTGGGGTATTTCTCCTCTGGCCACAGCAGTGCAGAGCCATCGCACCAGAAGAATGAAGGCATCCTTCACCCCCCTGGTGTCAATCCCTCCCTAACTCTGCCTGTATCCTGTCTATGCTGCTGGTCTTTCTCCTCTGCTCTGTCTACGGGAATTCCTCCCATAGTGTCTCACTCTCATGGTTGAGTATCACGGGAATAAAGTTTTCTGGACTGACTGCACACTTCTTCTGTTGGCATCACTGGCTTCAAGTCTGGGACAATAACTCCAAGACAAGGCAAAATTTTGATCGTTCCTTTATACTCCTGGAGAAAAGATTTGATCACACCTTTATACTTCTGGAGAAAAGATTTCACTTACCTGACTTGTTTACTTGCTCACTACTGCTCACAGGGAAGTGACTTAACCTCACTTAGGAGTCTAGCAGAATTTTAACAGCATCTTACTGCGACTACAGCGTAAGCTCTGAGCTTTTCTGCACGGGAATCGCTTTGGGCAGCCCAGCAGTCCTACTGACCCTTGCTGTTCAGCTGCTCCGCACGCACGTGGATTTGCCGGGCAGCATTTCCACCCGAGCAGAGCACGCGTAACGCTTGCACTTTGTTGTCAGGTTGAAATCCTCCCAAATACTTCTCTGTCACAAGCTGTTCCAATTAAGAAGGCATGCAATAATGTGCCTAATTACATTTTACTTTGATGAGAGATCTAGGCATTTTTAAAAAATGCATGTTGTATAGGGTTAGGAGAATTTTCATTTCAATTCTTTGCGTATTTTGGCACGAGCCGTGCCTCCGCCCTTCGGCGGGCTCCAGGCCCTGCGGGGGCACGTGTGTCTCTTCTGCTACAGCAACCCAGGCTCTGGATGCCAGACACCAGCAGAACGACACAGGGTTATTTTTTGCTGACTCACCCCAATGCTAAATCTGCGAGCTCTGAGAGCTCCAACGCAAGAAGAAAAAAGACCCTGAGCAGTCCGGGGGCTCGGACAGAGGGGTCCCACCGTAAAATGCTCCCTCAGAGCTGTCAGGTTCAAGCAAGCGCTTAGAAGGAGATTTATATTTTGTTGATTACAATGGTAATAAGCCACAAACACAAATTCAAAGAGTAAGAGTCAACCAAACCCATGTTCTCTTTGAGTGAGATAAAATCTCTACCTTTACACGCCTATCTATTGATGTGTTCCTGGATAAAATGTGTAATTTTAATTAACTGTAAGTACCTGCCTTTTATATTGAACTTGGTGCTAAAAACAAAGAAAATCATACAGTAAAAATGCCATGTTGGCTGAATGCACCTCTCTCTTGTGCTGAGAAATTGGTAGTGCACTGGTTTACTCTCAATCAATACACATTAGTACGTAATTGGGGACTATAAAAATATCCACATCACTTTGCTAATTCTCTTGCCAAACAGGCACAAGCATTTATATATGTTAAGCATCCCCGATGCAGGTTCCACAGATTAATTTCTTTCTATTAGTGAAGTAGCTATGGGGAATGCAATTATCCCTAAAATAAGGAAGGAAAAGAAGAAAACCTGGAAACAAATGTGTCAATACAGAACTAAAGTTAAGCACAAGGAAATAAGATTCTTCACTGTAATTGTTTAATACTATTCTAGTATGAAATATTTGTCTCTATTATTTAAATTATTATGTCAAAACCATCTCCATTTAACACACATATATCTAAGTACAGATGGAGGTATACATATTATATTTATCTATGTATATCTCAATGCTGTGTTTTTGTTGGATCTTGCAGAATTATTTCGTCAGTACAGATGATCCCTTGATCATACTAAAGAAGAATTTTAGGTCAGGAATTTATATTTACTCTGAACCAAAAATCTGAGCAGATGGATATTTCATTAGAGCTAACTTCTAATCTCCATCCAGACCCAGGTCTCAAACACCCCTTCCTGGATATCCTCTGTTGTCTCTGCCCAAGGGTTTTGCCATCTCACTCTCTCTTTCGACACCACCCTGTTGTTTGGCTAGCGAGACGCGTTGTTTCTCTAACTAGATCAAGGATTTTGCCAAGTCCTATTGCTTCCACTTCTGTAGCATATTTAGAATTCCTCCAGCCCTCTCTATCTCGAAATTCTTGGCCCTGCACAATTGTTTTATTTTGGCTGCTAGAAGCCCACACTAACCTAACCAGATTTTGGTTGGCAACACAGATCTTTTTAACCATGTCTGTTTTTCCCTGGGCACATCCTTGTTTACTGAGTCTGGTGGTGGTGGAACCAGACTCAGTGCATAAAGACACCAAGGAAAATCCACGCTGAGTCTTTAAAACAAATAAAAGTGCCACAAAACAGAGCTGAGGACATGGCTTAGCCTAAGACTCAGGGTTTTTTTGGTTTGGTTTTTTTTTTTGTTTGTTTGTTTTGTTTTTTAGGATACCTGTATCTGTCTACTGACTACAGCTTCTTTTTACTGTTTCCAAAATGTAAGCATACGATGCACAATTTTAATTTTTCCTACCCGGTTTGCACACAGGTGAATGCCCACAAGCAACTGTCTCTGGGTAATGGCAAACATGATGCAGAGACTCTGCAATTCTCCCATTAAAGCTGACTGAATTGGGCATTACAGCTAATAATGTCTGTTAATATATTAGTGGATTGCTGGTTTAATGTACACTGGTAGATAAATGTAGATGGTGGTATTGGTGATGGCAGTGATAAAAATATAACAGTACAAACACACAGTCTTTGGCTGCAAATCACTCCTTCCTCTATTACCTTTCCCAGTGTTTTAAGTAAAATTCAGCTTCAATTTTAGTAGCAAACCTTTAAGCAAAGCTCAGATAAGATTTATTCCATGACCATTTTTATCGGTATGATCTTCCTCCTCTGGTAGCTTAGATAGAGCACTAACTTCAACAGTTTTCCTATATACAAGATGCACAAGATTGCTTTCATTTAAGAATTGCCTCAGTGGTTTACTAAAAGAAAAAGTTCATCTTTTTTTCTTTTTTTTTTTTTCTTTTTTTTAGAGCTTTTTATAAAAACCATTTTGGCTGAACTTGGAAAATGTGACTATACAATGGGAAAGGGCAGGCCCTCTTTTTTTTTTTTTTTGTCTGAACACAATGGCAGGATAAGGGAGGCACCGCTCATTACAAGGAATACACTTTAATCAAGTTGCCCAGCACCAAGTATTCATCTTCCACCACTGTAGATGCCAATGTTTGTTTTCTGTCTGAGAGAAGAAACAGCCAACACTTTTCATTTTAATAAAAATCTTTCAGAATGAAGCAAAGAGATGACCTAATTTGGAGGATCTACTTCTTTACTTGGTTTGCAAGTGATTTAGGAGGTAAAGATGACTGGAGCTTCTCCCATTACAGCACTGCTGGAGGAGATTTAACACTTTCCTGCTCAGTTCACTAGCTGAGAAGTGTGAGATCGATTGCAATGGTGTTTGATTTGACTCTCACTGCTTCAACAACATTGCCATTACTATCACATACAGCTTGGCTTGAGTGGAAACTGCAAAATACGCTGCTATGACTAAAACTGCGGTTGGAAAGGTGGAAATCTGGTTTTATTAAACACATGTGGGAGCCTGTTAAAATCACTTCTGCAACTAAAACCAGGACTTCATCTTCAGTCTCACAACAGTCCCATTCTCTGTAACAATAGCATCCGGTGCTGCCAGTTTTAAGGATATCAGCAAAAGTCTTCTGATGTGTTTCTTTACCCTACAGTACTGGGTGTCTAAGCATATGAAGACAAGAAATTATAACCATAAGAAAGACTCGTCTGTCACCTAAATAATTCATTTTAAGCCTCCAAGTTCGTGCAGAAAAACACAAAAACCTAAGACTCATAATGTAGGGAAAATGAAATGCTTATTTGTTTTGAATCCTCATTATATCATGGCCAATCTCCAGGACTTTGGGGTTCAAGTGCTCCATTTTTGTTGTGGTTTAACCCCAGCCAGTAACTAAGCCCCACAGAGCCACTCACTCACTCCCCCCCCCCCGCCCCCCCATGGGATGGGGGAGAGAATTGGAAGAGTAAAAGTGAGAAAACTCATGGCATGAGATAAAGACAGTTTAATAGGTAAAGCAAAAGCCGTGCACAGAAGCAAAGCAAAACCAGGAATTCATTCCCCGCTTCCCATGGGCAGGCAGGTGTTCAGCCATCTCCAGGAAAGCAGGGCTTCATCACGTGGAACAGTGACTTGGGAAGACAAACACCATCACTCCCAATGTCCCCCCTTCCTCCTTCTTCCCCCAGCTTTACATGCTGAGCATGACATCATATGGTATGGAATATCCCTTTGGGCAGTTGGGGTCAGCTGTCCTGGCTGTGTCCCCTCCCAGCTCCTTGTGCACCCCCAGCCTACTCGCTGCTGGGGTGGGGTGAGAGGCAGAAAAGGCCTTGGCTCGGTGTAAGCACTGCTCAGCAGTAACTAAAACACCCCTGTGTTATCAACACTGTTTTCAGCACAGATCCAAACCACAGCCCCATACTAGCTACTATGAAGAAAATTAACTCTATCATCTCAGGCAAAACCAGCACAATTTTTTATGTTGTTAGCTGACAGCAGATACTAACAACACTTGAGGGCTTCAAGCATCTTGTCCTGTCTGGATGTAGCATATGACAGCAGCAGAGACTTCCTTTATTATCTGTGACAAGGTAGAAAAAACAGCCTGTCTGTTCGGTTCTAGGATTCATCTTCTTTAAAGCCAGATCTCCCACCCATTTCTCCAAGCAGCACTTAATTCCTCAAAATCAAGAGAGGAAAGGGTAAGAAGAAGGGTGAACAGGCAGAAACATGAAACCTAAGTCCTCCTTCCCCTACATCACCTCGTATTCCAAGGGAGCAGCGCTGTTGTCACTGAGCTGCAGGTACAAAAGACCAGTGCTGCATGTTGTCCTCCTGAGACTCTGCTGGGAACACAGGAGTGACACCAGGGAAGAGGAGACAGGAGGTAGTGGTGGACTAGAACCAATGTGTTTTCTGCCATGCACTTCTCCCCAGATAAATCCCTGCTTCCCTTGCGTCACACAGCCCCTAACAGCTGAAACTTGGTGGAATCTGTCAACTTGTCCACAAACTTCCAAAAAATATGGTATTAACTGTCAGCTACAGGGCAATGGTTTCCTTTGGAACTTGTGCTCCAGTGGTGAATGATCCCCACTGTCGGAAACACATGTCTTATTTCTCATTTAAACTTGCCTCACTGTAGCTTCCTACCACTAGGATGCAATACAGCATCTCCCTGTCTGGGTGCATTACGCAAACGCCAGGCACACAAAGATACCACAATTTCTTTGTGAGCAGAAGCTGGGACCTGAACTGGAGAATACAGCAGGTATTACTGACAGCATGGAGCTGTGTTTGAGGCCCACGCTACCTGTGCAGTGTAGCTAATGTAAAAAATAGATGGTCTGTTGTAAGGAACTTACAGTAATATCTGGCAAAACATATACTGGACACTGTGTACCTTTAGAGGGGCATTGACTGGTGGCAAGCATGGGATTCAATCTTTGCCCCAGAGCCATCCATGAATGGATTAGACCTCATTTTCATAAAAACTTTGTTTATTCTACTGGCCTACTAATTACTACTATTAAAGCAAATGGTACCACATATAGTCTTGCATGTGCATTACTACATCAACAACCTAAAGCTGCCAGGCAGCGAGGTGTGTTGCAAGGTGCTGCATGCAAACATCTACACCCATCAGATGGGCATTTCTTCGATTATCCTATTGTTTTACCATTTCAGAGGTGACATCCAGGAGAATGTAAGGATTCCTTTTCCTCCGTCAAAACCAGCAACACTATGTCACCAGAGGGTTTGTCCCATACGCTGGATGGGAGCTGGACATGCAGCACTCCTGGTGACATAAACAACGGATTATTCTGGAGTGGCTCTGTAGAAATCCTGCTAAATTTCACCCACAGAGATGGTGACCAAAACAGTTGAACTCAAAGATCTCATCATTCATTAGTCTTGATGCTTTCTCTTTTTTTGTAGTTGTGAGAAAATGTTTTTCTTCTACCCAGAGCTTTTAAAACAGTTTTTTGTTTAGCAGTCTGTTGTCCCTGCTTGGGAAGTGCAGAAAAGAAGTAGAGAATTAGAAATTTATTTTCTATAGATTGGAAATCTTTTTTTCCGGTCAGCTCTGTTACTGAGTCAGCTATCCATGTGCACTGCCAAAGGAAGTAATGGGAGTTGTCTATACAAAACAGAGGGAGCACAAATCAACAGGAGAGAAAATTGGGTTTCTCTTGAGCCACCGGCAAAAACAAACCTCTCAATGATGCAAAACGAGACAGGGCTCACTACAGACTTGCAGATTCCCTGTACTGGACTGATGATATCTAAGTTGCACGACTGCTTCGCAGCTCTTTTTCCTTTAATCCAAATAGTATCAGCCTTCAGATTGCTTCTCAGCATATCTGTCTGCTTGCAGACACTACTGCATTGATTTCCATCTGCTGTATGTTTCAAAAGTTTTCTTCGCAACCTTAAGGATTAACTGCCCTTTTTTTTTACACAAGTTTAGATTCTGAAGCATGCTGAGGGAAACAATCAGAGCAAAGAAGCACCAAATCTCTTGCAAACTCTCCCCTGATCATTGGGCATTCAAAGACCCACCAGCAGCTGTTAATGTAACGTTATGGATGTTTAGCAGGACTTCCTGTAGCTAATGAACGTAGCTCTTTCAGTGAGGAGACAAAGTGCAATGCTGTCCCAGGAAAATAAAAACGATGTAACATTCAGTCAGGAATGCACTTACTACATGGCCCGGAATGGAGAATTGATCTCATGCTTCTGTAACAAAGATCTCATCTGTAGTCCCCGTGCACTGCAGGCGCTGGCGCAGCCTCAAAACGAGCGCGATGATCCGTCTCCCAAAAGGAACTGATTAGGAGGGATGTTCCAGGAGCTATCTGATACAGGCAGCACAATCCAGAATGCCATTTATAGAGTAAAAAAACCAATAAAAAAATACAGCAATCTTAAATATTTTTATGTCTAAGAATGCCAACAGCATTATCTAACTGACAGTGAAAATAAAGGCTTTTAAAGCACTCCTATAAATGTGGTGTTTCTGGATTTGAAGTAGGCAGAGTGGATGGACAGATGTTTTAGTATGAGCACGGCACATGAGAGGAAAAAATATTCTGTTTGATTTCCGCTGCTTTCCTCTTGATTTTAACAGAAATTATACATGCAGATCCACTTAAAATCCTACTGCTCATTTCTCTGTGCCTTGTTGCACACAGAATGTATCCTGGGATACGTGAAGCAAAATGTAAAGTTGTGAGGCGAGCTGGTGCTGTTGGAAACAAGGATGAAGTAAGTAATGCAGACAACTTGTAAGAAAGGCTTTCAGCATCTTTTGCCAAATATCCAACTTGTGGCAACAGTGCAAGCAAGTGAAAATGTACTCACAGTTTTGCTTCATCAATACTATAAAATAAACCTAAGTTAAAATGGGTGTTGCCCAATCCAATTGTCAAACATTGCTGCCGCAATACAAAGACAAATGTTTATTGGCTTAACTTTGAAACTGCAGTAAATGCTCTTCTATTCAATTAGATAAACAAATACAGTACTGAGTATATAATAGGGTCCTTTCAAGTAAATTATGCTTCCTAACTCATGTGTAAAAGAAAAATGACTTTTAATGTTTATATTCCTGTAAAATAAGAAACCATCAAGGCTCTCCTTCTGTTATATTCCAAATATAAAAAAATAAAGAAGGTTTAAATGATGTCCATTTTATGACAACATGAGCAAAGCAAAGAAGTAAATCCAGGCTGGCATTCCAGCTTTCCTTCTCACTATTACGAGAGAGAGGGAGAAAAAATTCTCTGTTCAATTCTCTTTTACAGTAGCACAAATCCCCAGGAACTGCACTGACTTCAGTTGGTTGTTTTGGATTTATGGCAGACTGAAAGAGATTAGAATTTGGTCACACATGAATGAAGAACAGAACATCCACATTCACGCTAAATATATTTTCCTTTATTATGTACGCTAAATAGCAATGCCGTCCTTGGCAATGACAGATGATGTGCTATTGGTTTACCTGATTGCCTAGTGATATTTATACAGGTACCAAGCAGGATGCCTCAGTGAAGGAAATGCTTGGTTACCTTCTCCAGCAAATGCATCCATATCTATGCCCAGAAAGAAATGCATTCTCTACAGGACCAGGGCGTTAGGCAAAAGGCTACAATGCATACACAGAGCATTATGCATCCAGTGATGAGAACCACCTGTTTGTGAGTCTGTTCTATTGTTTCTGCCAAAGATTGGCTCTAAGACATGGCAATCTCTCATGCAGATATATTAGCATACATGCACTATATATCTTTAAAATACCAAGTAGAAGACTGTAGTAGTTATTGTAGAGCACTATGGTTAACACAATATATAATTCCTGATTGTGATGAAGGAGGGCATTTTCTTCATACAGCCTGCTTACTTATGAGAATCTCTGATCTAGGCTCAGCAAAAAAGCAATGCAGTGAATAGCTCCCTATCACTTTAAAAGCAGTGATAGCCCTTGCACACCTAATGCCCCATGCCTTGTCAGTCTTGTTCAGCTGAGGTGCAACATCCTTACACACAAGTAGGTAGCCAAACAAACAGTGTTTTGCCTTTTTGGTCTTGAACACCTACCAACATTAAATACATCCGCCTCTTCCATTCTGCAGGCTTTCTAATGAAGTGGCTGCAGGCAAGGAAGAGGCATTAAGAGAGGGAGCATTGCAAAAGTAAAGTGAAAATAGACTGCTCCAGGAGATCGACAAAGATTAGAGTTGGATATACCTGGGCTTGGTTTTACTGTGAGCATACTAATGCCCAAATCTCCAACTGAAATGCTCTGGAAATTTTCTCTGCAGCCTTCAAGAACACAGTGCAAAATAACAAATCCTGCAAGGTAGTTCACAAATAGGAAAGAGGGGAAGGGTTGAGTTTTGTGCTATTTTTTTTTTGTTTCTGAACTATAACCAAAGAATTGAAAATGTCTAAATATGCAGAATATTTATTAAAAAAAAACAAACAACAACACAACAGAAAACCACAACATTATCAAGGTTTCAAAGTCAAGTTAGGAAATGTCAATGCCAACAGTTTTGAGAGTCCAATGTAAGATGCCTAGGATTTTACTTTTCAGAACCTTGATGCTTATGGAGACCCAATCTCTTAAAGACCCAAACTCTGACTTTCCAGTGAGCTCTCAACAACAGACCAGCTCAACTGCTTGCAGTTACTGCTAAATCACCTCAACTCAATCATTTTGACCCCTATATTGCTCCCGGACTTCAACTCTCCTACACTGAAACTCTGCTGCCCCGCATCTCCAGCCCACGTCGCGCACTGTGGCAGCACTCCCAGGCTCCATTCTCCATGCTGTCCTTCAATCACACACACTCTTTGATGAAAAGTTACACCTCCCTGAACAAAGTTGTGGAGAGCTTACCCCGTCCTTCCTCAGAGCTCTCCTCCAACTCAGTTCTAACCACAAGAATCTCACAAAAGCATTTAGGCTGTTTTGTTCTGTATTTTGATACTGATGAGCACAATAAAGTTCTGGATTCCTAAGCGCTGCTGCAATACAAATAAATATGAAAATAATATAGTATGCCTAATGAAGAAGAGGCAGGAAAATGGCCAGTTGTATCTCCTTACCTTTCCATCTCACAAATCACATATACATGTATTTAAAATAGAAGCCAGGTACCTGCTCCCTACATCTGGTGAAAAAAAACCCAACTATTTTTTTCTTTGGAATGTCTCAATTTACCGAACAGAAACATTTCATACAGACAAGTATTCCATTAAATTCCTTCGGAAAACAGGCAAGCTTCCACTGGAGCTATGCCAGCCCCGGCTTCTGAGCAGCCCAGCTGGTAGTCTCCTGAGGATCGGGGCTTCCAGCTCCCACAGCTTCAACAAATCTTGCTAGGCAAACTGCCTGAAGATTAAGGACTCTTGGGCTTGTGATGCCTGCAGTCCAGGGCAGGCTATGAGGCACAGCACAGTGTCATGGTGATTGGAGAGCTCAGAGATACCAGGGTCATGGCTAGAGCCATGGCCAACATTCAAGTATCCAACAACTTGGGCTCCAGTCCTTTTTACAATTTCAAACTATTGGAACATCAAGGTTCTCTCAGAAATCAAAATACTTTTCTCCTTCCAGCTCTATTGCATACATATGAGGCAAAAAAAAGCAGATTCTTCTTATTCCTTTACTCTCCTTCAGCTGTTCCTTATTACTGTCTGTTAGTTTTGTTTGTTCCTTTGTATGAATTAGTTTGCAGCTCTTTTGGGAAAAATACCATTTTTCTACCTGTATTTGAACAGTTTCTAGCATAATGAGACCCAGATTGTAGCTGTATGTGGTACTGTAATATAAACAAGGTGTTATAATTTTCTTTTTTCCCTCATTAGAGAGGAGCTTACTGAAAAATCAGTCTTCCCTCTAATCATTTTCACTCTGTTAGCTGTAGGCAACATTTGTTGGATAGTAATTAAAATAATTTAAAAGTATCTAAATTTTGCATGCATATTGTTTCTTATTTTTTCACAGACTATGTGTTTGTTCTTCCCCCCGCTCAGCTGAAAAGCTAGAAATCAGAATTTACTTCCCATGTTCTCACCTCCCTCTCTCTATTTTATACCATATTGCAACTTGTCATATTATATTATGAATATCTTATGAACTGTCTAATTGACATATTAGTTACATATTTATGTTGAAGAGCTTTTTTCTCCACTATTTTGAGAGATCAATTTTACATGTCATGATATCCATATCTATATTTATAATGAATATATTTAAATTACTTTTTTTCTTACCATATTTAGTTCAAGGATTTTAATGATGATATGCACTGAAAAAAGAGCTTTGTATCAGCCCTTCATTTCACGAGGCAGATGGCTAAATTTCAGCTTTTCTGGGAAATCACACTGTTGTACTAGATACAGGTGAGTTTTCTACTACAGCCACGAGACAGTACTTGACTTTGCAAAATAAAGACCAAGATGGGCCTTTCTCATTAAAAGAGACACACTTTTTTTCCTGAAAACAAGGAGGAGCTATTGAAAACACCTAAGGAGAACAAACTGAAATATTCCTCTAACTTGGAGTGGTGCGCATCAGCAACACATACACCATTCCCATCTTGCTCATGCTGTCAGTCCTTATGAACCAAATTCTGCAAACCCATACATGAATAATTACTCTGAGTTCTTCAGACTGAGGCTATTCATGTGATTAAAGCAGCTCTGAACCAACCGATGGTGAATAAAATTGTTGGAACATAACATTATGTACTGCAGTGCAGACCTCTACTTTTATATTTTGTAATCAAAATGTAAATTATTTTTTTTAAAAAAAAGTCATCTCAGAAAACTTACGACTAAAATAAAAACAAATTTCTCTAGGGCTCTATTTACAATGCCAGAAGAATTGCATAAGCATGATTCCTGACTTTCATGAATGTAACCAGGGTGGTTATGCCCCAGAACTGAATAATAATTAAAAGCTAGATATTGGCAGCTTCAGGCTTGCTTTTCCGCAGGAGCCTAAGGGGTAAACTTTAGAAGCCAAACTTCACAACAGCCACTTCATTACAGAAAGAACCTGCATCTGATTCCCAGAAAGGCACTCAAAACTAATGTTTCTCTGGCAATCCAAAGATGGCCCACAAGAAGAAGACAGGCTTCCATGCTGCGAACCATAATGATTCCCAACACAAGATTACAAACTATACTGGATTTTGGACATTTTCTTCCATCTTTCTCACTAAGCCTTTACAGCGAAGGTGTCAGACCTTCCTGATACCCCTATGTGACCTTAACAAAAACTGTACATGGCCTGGGGAGCTGAGGAGGAAGAGGAGGAAGTATGTAGAAATATGAGGCTATATTAGAAATAGTTATTAAAAAATGAAAGCTGAGAGTTGCAAGTCAGCGTCCCTCTAGTTGCTGAGGCTTTTGTACTTGCAGTATCTTAGTAACTAAAGTACTCACAAATATCATAAGAAATATAAGCAAGTAATGATACTCTGCAATATATTAAGGAGCCTTCTGGAGATAAGATAGGGTCAGGACTTGATGATTTTTGTTCACGAGCAATGGTATGGTCAAAGAGCAAAGCGAGCAGAGTAAGGATTGACTGTTGAAAGCACATGCAGACACGCACACAGATGCACACGAAAATCACTATGGAAAACATGCTGCCAAACTGTGCATGAATGAACCCAGCAGCCCAGGCACTTGCTAAGCTCCAGCAAGAAGAGGGAAGTACTGCAAGGGACGTTCCTGGGTGTCCACCTCCGGGAAACAGTGGGGCTGCCGCCTGAATGGATGGGCCTGGGCAGGTGGCAACGGACTCCCTGACTCTGGTAAAGAGAGAGAACTGTTCCCCGTTCCTCTGCGCACGCAGGTGGAGGCAAGAGGGTGCGCTGGCTCCGGGAGCCGCCATGGGCAAGAGAAGGGCAGTAGCACCAGGCTTGCGTGGGAAACATTCCCGGTCGTGTCCCAAAGCAAACAGCAATAAAACAAACTGCTAATGAGGATGCAACCTGACCCTCTGCACAGTACATCCCCAAGGACTGTGCGTCTGCCTGGATTTAAGGGGAAGGGAAGGACCGTGGTGGTGGAAACTTCGAGCTTAAGGGGATTTTTTTTAAAAACAACAACAAAAAAAATTGCTTGGATATTTTGTTGGTAATAAAAGTTACTCACAAAGTAACAGAGCAAACACTGCTTTGAAGGAGAGAGAAGTCTGTTAAACAAAGAACCTTCCCTGCGGAAAGAATTCCTTTTCAACATTAATGTTAACATTTCATTTTTTATAAGAAATCCCAGTGAATCTTCCCTTAAAGACTCTTCAGCTCCAGACAGGACACTTCTCCTTTTTTCCTCTCTGCCTGTTGACCTACTCTGCTGATCTTTCTTTCCAGGAAAAGAACAAACTTTTACTCGTCATCTTTGCTTTTCTTTATTAGGCTGTTAATCACACTGTTACACAAACCATTCCCAGACCCATTAGCACCTGTGCAAGCAAAACGTCTAGATTTTAGGATTTTACAGCAGGAGACTAGCAGCTCCAGGAAACTAAAGAACCCATGAGGAAGCCGCTCAGGGTAACATTCACAACATTGTATCTGTTAGTTTAATAAGCAAGAAAACAACATATAGTACAGAAGCCACTTCTAAGGAAGGTAAAGGAATGTATTTAATGGAGTGAAATGCAACCTGTCATTCTGACACCTTCCTGGGTTTTTAGGAGTCAAATTAACAGCAACACTTAGCAAGGAAGATGTGACAGCACAAGGCAGTTGGTTTGTGGAAGCATATCATCGGTAGCTATTTCAATTAGAAGCATAACGGTAAACCTGGATGGTGCTCTGCAAAGAAACTGTGATTGCCAAGGGTAATCCAGGATATAAGTAGTTCGATGATCTAGGGAGAGTATCATAGAAACATAAATGATATTTTATGGAGTAGTGCTAATCAAAACCAAAAAATTTTGCAAGCAGTTACACATGGGCTTAAAGTTAAGTATCGGAACCATCTCACTGAAGCTAACAAACACGAACATGGTACTTGAATACCTTGTGAAAATAGACATTCGTAATTCCAAGTTTCTGGAGGAACACCACCACTAATACTTCTGCTTTAAAAAAGGACAGACACACAGGCATGTCAAGTAATACACAACAGAGTAGTTCAGCGATCTGCAAGCTGATCGTTATCTGAGGTTATAAATCCATGCGGGGCAGCGCTGTCTGACCAAACACGCCTGGTCTCTCAATGTCCTTTGGAATCAAGTTACTCCAGCAGAAGTGGTGAGCGCATGGTGGGCATGTCTGCCCTGGTGGGACTTGACCTGTGAACAGAGCTCTCCTGACCCCTGAGCCGAGCTGCTGAGTTGCATCCCTGCGCTGTACCTCTTGTACTTTTTGCTGTGAAGCCAGTGCATTTAGAGCCATGTCAGTCACTGCACCAGTCACCACAGGCAAGCTAAAAATGTAGTGCAGGAGAACAGGGAAGCAGGAGTGCATCTCACTGTCCAAAACTAAGTTATTCCCCTTTGTTACTGCACATTGGAGTAAGTGGGAGCTGAGGGGCATTTCCTTCGCAGGAGTATTCCTGGACTAGCAGAGGCAAAGCCACTTGCTGCACTGGGCATCTAGGCCTTAACGAAGAATCGTAATGAAATTCAGGTCCAGCTGCTCAACGCCAGTCCTGCTACGCAGGACGTATTTTTCCTATTTCTCACTCAGATTTCACCTGTAAAATGGTAATACTAAGGCGGCTGGCTCCTCAGTCTCAGCCTGTTAAATCCTCAGTTCAGCTAGCATATTCGCAAAGAACATTTTCCAATAAAGAAGTCTATGACTTTCAATTGCAATTGTTAACGCTAGAGCACCCCGAAATGTGTTTTCCTGCGACACTGCGCTCAACTGTTCCAGGCACCTTAGCGAGATCAGGTCTGTGACACATCACAACCCCAAAAGCTTCCTACCTAAGACTAAGAATGGAATAAGCAATCCATCACACGCTATGACACGTTCCCCAAAACACACACACACTCAAAACCTTAAAGTGGTGTCAGAATGTTTATTGAAGAGGGCAATCTAACTGGCTGAACCGACCTGGGTACCCGGTAACTTTTAACATAAGCAAACAGAGATACTGTAAACTTGCTGTGCATGGAAACTGTGTTTATACTTAAATTGGACTTGGAAGATTGAAATAATTTAATAGAAAAATATAGCTTATGTTCCTAGGAGCTCTGAATGACCTCAAGATCATTCTGAAAAAAACAGAAATATAAGGACATATCCAATGATGCAAATAGAGTTACACAAATATTTTCAAAGTTGGCTAATAAATACATTTAGTTGCCTATTTGTTATGATAGCTTTGCAAATATACTTTTAAAAACACACTTTTCAGTCCTACCAAACATGCTAAGATTCTTGTTACCACATGACAAGGTAACAAACCTTCTCAGTGATGCAGTGGAAGTAGATTAAAAAAGAAAAAAAGAAACAGATGCAAGAAACTTCAGATTATTCTCAGTGTGGTCAATATATTGACAAAATAATTTGAATTATATAGCAACTGAAATAGCTGTACACTGGAACATCTGCATGGAAAGCAAACACAAATCAGAGAGATAATGACCACAACAAATTATGAGCTCTGCTGCTCATGAATCTATAAAATCATTATCAGGAATATTAAAACACCAAGGGGAATCTAACCTAATGTTGCATAACGATGATCAAACTCCTATGAAAATCAGGGAATTGTTAAATCTAATAGTGATTTGTTTAAAAAAAATGAAGTAAAAGGGGAGAGTGTAATTATTTTGCAATGTTATTTCTGAAAACAGCCTGAAGAGTCTAATGAAGATGCATTTATTCTTCCGCTGTGGGCTGGGTGTGCGGCCACAGCTGGAAGCTGACCCCGAGAGGGGAAAGTTTGAGAAGCACCAAATAACGCATTGCAGGTTATCAATGAATCTGTATTTGTACCTGCGTTTTCCACACCACTCATACAACTCCCATTTTGCCATGAAAACACCATGCAGGCAGATGTATGAGATCGTGCTTTTAACACCAAGGTCCTCATCCTGCAAAAGCTGACGAACATCCAGGATCTGAACGACCTGTGGCAAAATGCAGCACTTGGTTACATTAAGTCTTCAGAGAAGGGGGCCTGGTTTGTGTTTAGTGCAGGAGTACCCCATGAATTTTGCTGTAATACATGGAAATAGCTGACCCCCGGTAAACATCCACCAACCATTTGGGAAAACAGCATCACAAATAGGTGTTTTTGCCGAGTAAAGGCAAAAGGACCGCTGTGTGCTGCTGCCGCGTTCCCGTTTTGGGGGTGCAACCCAGCATTTTGCCTCTCCTCAAAGGGAAGAGGGCAGGAGGGCGCCGCAGCCCCGTCCTGTCACCCCTCCGCGGGCCGACCTGCGAGGGAGGGAGCTGCCGGGCTCCGTACCGCGCCGGGAGCACGGCCGTGCGCTGCAACCGGCAGCCGCCCGTGGGCACCGCCGCGGGCTCTAAACGCACCGGGGCCGCGCCGCGCCCTACCCGGCTCGACTGGGCCCTGCCCGCCGCCCTCAGACCGGCCACCAGCGGCTGCGCACGCCTCTCCCTTTCCTCCTCCCCCTCTTCCTCCACCTCCTGGCGGCCGCTGCCCCCGGCAGGGATGGAGTCCATCGAGGAGCTGGCGGTCAAACCCTGCACCTCCTCCCTCTACCTGCGGCCTTTCCGCCTCTGTTACCGGCAGGTGAGTGGCGCCGACGACTCGCCCCTTGGCGCCCGCCCAGTCCCGGCCCTCACGGCCGGGCCGTCCCGTTCCGTCCCCCCACCCCTTCCCTCCGCCGCGGCCGGGCTGCGGGGCCTCTCCCGCCTTGTCGCGGCGCGGAGGGGCGGGAGGCCGAAGGAGAAGGGCTGGCCGGCCCGCGACCTCTCTGGTGTCCTGTCACCTTCCCGCTTCCGCCATTTTGAGACCCTTGGCAGTGTCGCCGGAGGAGCGTGCGCCTCAGCCTCATGGCGCCCTCCCGCCCCCCACTGCCCGGAACCGCCCGGAACCGCCCCTCAGGCGGCTGCTCTGCCCCTGCCCGCCCGCCCCCGCCCTCCCTGGCCGGCGAGGAAGGTGGGGCTTTAGGTGGACGGTGGAGATAGCCCGAAACACTGGTGCTTGTGGAGGGCGCTGCCTTGCGGTGTGCCATCACCTCCAGCTCCTCCATAGGTGTGCCAAGCCCCCGGGTGTCCGGTACCTCACCGGGGTCTGGGGCTGTCTCCTTAACCCCAGTTAAGGTTTTTCAGTTCACTTTTGAGTGGGGCATCTCTTGATCAGGGCCGTGCTTTGGTGCTGATAGTTTGCAGATCGAGCCTGTTGCCGTGGTAGGTTGTTACATGGCCAAGGTGTGCCGCTGCCCTGCGAGGCCAGCCTCGATGCTGGCAGGTGGGAAGCAGGCAAGGAAATCCTTCTTCTTACCATGTTTATATCAAGGTGAATCACCTTTCACAGGATCCCTGAGAACTGGTATGTCCAACAGTGGCAGGAATGTGAGGTGTGCAAGGAAAGTCACTTCTCACGGTGTAAAGCACTGCATGTTCCTTGAACGTTTTCTGCGAGCGAAGTTGTGCACAAAACTGGTGGTTTCCTTAGCTGACAATGCAGCGTTGACTGGTCCAGGCTGAGCTTTTACCCAGGTAGATGGGTGGAATGTGGACAGCCCTAGAAATGCATGCTGCAGACCACATCTTGCTCTTACTCCTTCTTTGCTTTGCTTCTAAACACATCGGTTGAAAAGGCAGAAGAGGGAATGTATATGGAGGAGTTGTGTTTAAGTCGAACAGTGAGATAAGTTACAGAAAAGGAAAAGCAAATTCTTTTTTAACTCTTTTTTAATATTTTGTACATGATTTTCCTAATGAGAGCTCTCTTCTCATTGGTTGGGATAAGTAAAACATTTTGATTTGTGAACAGCTGAAAACTTTACCCTGAATTAATTATTTCTTTCATGTTCTGAATTTTTGCTGGCTTAGTCTATAAGTGACAAATTTCATTTTCATTTGAGTCATGCTCTATTTACATGAAAAATGAGATTTAATGAAACTATACAAAACAGTGTTACAAAATTACGTTTAATTGAATACAAGTGCCTTAAATGTGATGAGTTTGGTAAAGGAGAAATAAGGATGTGTTTCGTCACATGCTGTGATTTGACAGAGACCAGCATTGCCACCAAAAGAAGTAGACTTGCCCTTTCAGCACATCTTACTACTTCCTCTCCTTGCACAAGTGTTTGTGCAGCAACATAGTGAGCTGGATCAGAATCTGGTCCAGGGCAAACCTAATCTGGTCAAAAAAAAAATTATTTTTAACCTAAACAGGGTCTCTGATGAATTTCAAATGCCTATGCTAGCAGAGAGGAGGTAGTAATGAGGTGGTTAGGGATGAATGTTTGGGAGCTGGTGGAGGGCAGAGATTGTTTCTCTTGGCTGCAGCACTGTCTTAAAATGAATGTGAAAATGTAGTTTATATGGCATCTGTACAGAAGTTGGCTTGGGTCCAGCCTACTGAAAGCATAAGCCCAACGAGGGCACAACTGTCTGCACCAGACCTGGGAGACAGGCCCTACGTTTTTTAGAAACACACTTTGCAATTAAAAATTGACTTACTAACCAGAGGAAATACTAAATATTTTTAGTCATTTGACTAATTGTTTCAAAGGCATTTAGGCCTGCTGAAAACCCCATTAAATACCTGAACAGTTAAATGTCTAAAATCTAAGGGAGTTAGTTGCCTCATCTGCTTCAGAATTTTTGAAAATTCCACCACTCATCAAAAACTGAAAATTATTTCCAAAATCTAGCCCTTGGTCTTAATGTTTTTATGATAAGTAGGTCTTCCACCATCCAATGTTTTTTTGTTCACTAGCTGGAAAAAGAAAAGAAACTTTTTGTCTTCTCAGTTCCTAATTGGTGCTGTATCTTAGAGTAAAATTAGTTTCCCCCTTCCACAAATTCCCTACACCTGCTTGCTGAACTTAACACAAATCTAATAAAAAAAGTCTTTCTGAATAACGGAATAATCTAAATGAGGAAAATTTAAATAATGGCATTTGTTGCACTGTGAAAACTGAAATTAATTTGGATACTTTGTGCAATGTGTGGCATCATGCTGTAATTAGAAGGCTTGGGGCGGTCTTACAGGTACTCTTTGGGAAGCTGTAACATGTCCTCTATAATGCATTGCAGTCTGAAGAAGATTCATTGATGAATATTTTTGTGTTTATTTAATATTGATGAATCATAATTCAGGCCTTGAAGATTGAGATGTTGAAAATTATTTTTGAACAGATATGTTCCTAAAATAGGCATTGATATTTCAACACAACTCCTCTGTCCAAGGATGTATATAGAATGAGAGGTTTTTTACTTTATTAGTTTGCTTTTTTACAACTACTGCTTTTCTGTAGAAACAGGAAATTGAAAGAATTTTTACATACAGCATGCAATTTTAAGATTATTTCTAAGCATTCATGAACACATACGTTACAGCATTGATTCTAAGACATTTTGTCTAAAAATTATGCTACTTGTGTGAAGGTAATTTTGATCCCAGCTAAAACAGTTAAGTCTTCAGCAGTTAAACATAAATTTAGATATAGGTGATTTATATCACACTTTACCCTGCTAGTCTGATTTTATCCGTTCAACCTGCACCCCACTGACTTGTAAACCACTATTGTTCTAGCAGGTTTACAGACCACCAGAAATCTACAAGACATCAGAAAGGGATCCATTCGGGGGGCGGGGGAAATCTAAGGAAAATGTGGAGTAAATACTGTTGTAAGCCCACACAGGTTACGCATGTGAAGACAATTGTGGTCACACCTCATCAAGAGTGGAGCCAAAGACTCGGATGGTCTCCTACCTGTTCATCAGAGGCACTTAACACGTTCAGTATTGTAGGCCCAAAGATTGGATTAGTGTTTTGGCCAGCTGAGTATTTTCCTTAGGTATCTGGATGTTCAGACAAGGAGCACATACAGGAACAGAGTTGTATGTACGTAGAGTCAAGTTAGGCAGTTACTATCATGTTGGAGAAAACTGCAGCAGTGTCATTCTAGATTTGTGCTTGAGTCCTAAGTTTCCCTTTGTCCTAAGAGCTTGAGTCGTCCTTTGGATTGAACCATTATATTTGGTTACATCTAGAAATACTCTTCCAAAAGACCACAAGAAGAATGAAGGTTTCTGGCTATATAGATGTAGTGAAGTCATAGAAGTTTCTGAAGTTATAGCAATTTATGCCCATGGTGGATCTGCTTTTCCAGTAGAGGGTCATAAAATATTTTCATATGATGTCTTTCATCTTCTTCTTCCTCTGCCCACTCATATTTTAAATGAAAGTGATGAATGTTTCCTATAGAGCATAAAGGTAGGTGTACACCCTTCTGAAAGAATTCTAGGTTTGGAACCATGCAGATTGAGGCAACATGCATTTTGGTGTTAGGCATCCAAGCTATGAGGAATAGCCTGGCTCTCCGGACAAATCACTGTACCAACCACTTTTTTAAATGATTTGTTCTGTCTTTGTATAGTGCAGAGGTAGAAATGAAGTGCAGTAATTGAGCAAACTATAGGCAGATTTGGTTAGGGCCAATGTGGAGGGGTAAGGTAGAGTTTAAAGCTGTTCTTCAAAATAAGCATCTAACAGCACCTCAAAATGGACCTCACTTTCTGCTTGGGATTTTCAGCTGTCAGCCCTTTCCTCCAGGTGGGGCCCTCAGTCAAGTAAGCCATGTTGGTTTGAGTGGGGTGGCCTGAGGGTGAGAGATGGACAAAGTACCTCACCCAGCCTGATGAACATCCTCTTCATTTTGTCAGTAGGAACCCTGTGTACGTATTTTTGTTTTGCTTGGTACTGAAAGAAGAGAATTCATTTATGTCACATATAGGATAGCTTCTGGCTAGTTTTTATGTGTACTTGCCCCCGAAGTGCAAATTGATTTGTTGTCTAAAGTGGCTTTTTTTTTTTAAAAAAAAAACATATATCACCTCCTGAAGAATTGGGTTCTTTACCAGGAGCTCCATGGTAAATCTCTTTTCAGTTTTTCCTATTGAAGTTTTTCTGCTTTTCATAAATAATTTATTCAAGAGACGAGAGGGATGGCTAATGAGAGATTAACTCAATGCCCAAGGGCTAGGGCATTTCCCTGGGATGTGGTAGAGTCAGTCTGCAAGATCATGCTTCAATTAATATTGCTTCCCACATCACAGGACAGTGTGCTCACTGCTGGGAAACATTTGTGTGTAAATCTTCAGCTCTCTTTTATGTGTATTAGCCAGGCACTGGCCTATATATTAGATGGACCAAAAAAATACCAAGTTGAAGAATTCTGCTGACACTAGGTCATGAAGTAGACTCTGAGTAGTAACAATTGAGCAGAGTTGTTAGGATTTGGGGCAGCATTAATTATCCAAATGGGAATTTGGATTGAACATAGTCTTAATCAGCAGGGGAGCAGGGATTTCAGTGGTTTTGCATGTTTGATTTGGACCCTGACACAGGGCTTTGGCAGAGCTCTGGTGAAGCTTGCTGTGGTAATTTAAGAAGTTACTGCATGCAATTGTTTGTCCCCATGCTAGCAGTTATTATCCTCTGAGAATCAGCAGAAGGGAAAGTAGTTTTCTCCAGCTCTTACTCTGCTGTTCCAGTTCAAACTCACCTCCATCAGCCCTTTACGCTAAATTACTGAGCTTTACATATTCCTTTTGGTGACCTCTGTGGTGGGGACAGTATTCTTCAAGGGAAGGCATTCCCCATTAGCTGAGGGGAAGCATCTAGCTGGGGGAATAATATCTTGAACTGTTAGAGAAACTTTTACCCAGAGCTTACATATCAAAGCCTTTGTGGATCTAGCCCAGACTCCTATAGCTTTGTTTTTTAAGGTTGTTCTGGCAAGGGAGCGCTTGCCACTGTTTCCTCACATTATATAAACATATATGTGTGTTCTGCCCAGGAACTTTTAGAAGTTCGCTACTAGACTACTATCAGCTGTCAGTAATTTTCCCAGTATGTATGTAAGTCAGTTTGTATTTTCAATCCGTGGAATGGTGAGTGGGCATCTGTTTTAATGATGTGGGATAAACCTCAAAAACTCCATGCATATCGACTGAACTATACGGTCAGTAGTAGTAAATTGGAACTATTTGCTCTTTTGTGATCTTCACATTCCTTCTGCACTTCAGAGTGGTCCAGTGCCTGAGCGTCATGTTTCCTCTATCAATTTAATGTTTAGAATCATTCGTTTTGAAGTTAAATGTGAAAAATGCTCCCTTCAATTTCATTTTAATGCATGATGTTTTCATTCAGTGTTAAGGGAATTCAATTATAATCCCTTTAAGTTTTACAGTCATTCTAAAGTAATTTTGAAGACTATTGTGGATTTTAATACATCATGAACGTTATAATGGGTAGAAAATGTTCTGCAGGAGTAGTGTGCAATTCATCAGTGAAGAAGGAATTTCTTATTTCTAATCTTAGATTTGCTAATGCTTTCTTTTGTGGCCATAAGCAACCGCTTTGTTTCTGTGCCTTACAATTTAACTGTCTTGGAGATGTCATGAAGATTAAAAGCCTGATTCTATGTATACATGCAGAGAGAAGTGAAGCCTGTATCATTAATGTCATGAAAACTTTGAAGATGAAAAAAGCAAAGTGTTGCAGTGTTACAATAATATTAACAATCTGATTTTACATTCAGAAGTTGTTGGGTTTTTTTTTTTTTAATGGTAATAGCAACATGAATGTGCCCAGCTGCTTGAAATATTCTCTGGAACTTCCGTCTGCTTTTTTATAAACATAAAACATTTTCTTTTCTATTTTGACAGTTAAAAATGATGAGGGAGTAAACAGATTTTTAAGTTACCTGTTCAAACAAGTAAGTCTTCTGTTGAATCTTCAAAAGGCTCCACTAGTAGGAAATATGCTACCGAGTAATACGTTTATTTGCAGTTCATTTTTTCAAAGCAGTAGTGCAATAAAAGGAGATGCCATTTTCGCTGCAAGATTTGTCTCATTTTCTTCAGCTTGTCAAGTCTGTTATGTCAGTATATAGTATTAATCTTAAATGCAAACACATTGCTGGTAGCTCAGGAAGTCCCTGAGCTGTAAATTGCAGGGGGCTGAGAGTATTTTAACAATATATTCTTCCTCAGGCATCTTGGCTTCTGTCAGAGGTAGGATCCTGGATGAGACAGATTTTTGATCTGGCTGATCTGACGGCTGCTGTGTTAACCGGGAATTATGGTTGAAGTGCAGTATCATTCTTTCATATGGGTGAAAGAAAACAAATGCAAAGTTTTTGCAATGATGGCATTAGAGAGTTAAATACTGAGGGAACATAATTTCCTTTGAGAGAAACAGCGTTCTTTGCAATTAGAGTACAGGCTTAAGAAAAGAAATTAAGGAATCTAGGCATATCTGCTTCTGCCCATATACCTTGAATTCAACTCTGGAAATTCATACAAGTTATTTTTGTATGAGATGTTTATGAATTACTAAAGGGGGAAATGAGAAGAATTAGTTAATAAGAGTAGTAGTTGAAAAAACCACTAGTACTTGTTTTTGTTTCACTGAATATTATGTTGTATTAGTCTTAATTTCTTTATCCAGCATGCTTTGACAAGTGAATGTAGGGTTCTTTGAAGTAAATACATGAAAAGTAGTTGGCAGTAACAAAACTTCACATTTTCAGGTCAGTCACATTATGATTTAACAAACTTATGACAGCAAATGTCACTTATTGGAAAGAATAAGGCTCTGTTGAGCATCTTTTGTAGCATCCTTGCACAGGGCTGAACTGTGTCTACACATGCATAAATGAACATTTAAATCTCATTTAATGTCATCAATAGCTAGACTACTTGGGTTACTGTGCAATAGCTGTGAAGTTAAGACTGAGTATTAGGAGGAAGTATGTAAATTGTAGTTAGCTTAACCAGTATGTTTCTAGTTCTGATACGTAGCTCATTGAGGGCCATTGGACTACTTGTAGGTCATCCATGTGAATCAACTAAGAAATGCAGATTTTAATGTGTTATGAAGGTCTGCAGCTTCACTGGAAGATGTTTCCAGGTCTGCAGATGAAGAGGTTGAAAACCATTGGCTTTGGCACCACCACTCCAGTAGCCTCATCTGCAAGGGCGTGTCTACACAGGACTTTCCTGATTAACTCCATGTCTCATGCTACAACAAAGAGTCTGGTTCTGTTTACGTTAAACCATTTTCAAAGTACGATTGCACTTTGAATTCATACCCTACCTTAATCCATGTTAACTTTCCAGTGCATGCCCTAAGGGAGCAGTAAACTAAACTGAATAACTGTGTCCGCACAAGGGTTTAATGGAGTTTAAGTAGCAGAATTCAAGTTCATCAAGATTCTTATTTCAGATTCATTTTCTTGATGTCCTGGCATAGACGAGCCCTAAGAATGAAAGTGGTTTAGTTCTAAGTGAATGAACCGTGCTAGAAAATCCATCACTGAGATTTTATTACATTTTGTGTGTGTGAAATACAGCTACTGTAGGGTATAAAGTAGGCTTTTTTAACTTGTTTGGTACCATCTCTTTTGTAGTAATTGCAGTTAGATCTGAGAAATAACATAGTATTCATGTTCTTCAACAAATAACTGCTTTATTGGTTTTTCAGATTGGATCAAAATACATATGTTTGCTTAAATAGCAGAAACTTCTCTTTCCCAGTAAAAAAAAAATCTGCCATCTGAATCATAATTTCAGCTATGACATTGTATGTATTTGGTGTGTTTTAAAGCAGATGAACACTATAACATTTTAAGTGTTTATAGCAAATCTGAATATTATGGAAATTAGACATTTTCTATAAATGGGAATATTCTTTAAAATGGCTGGTTTTGATGGTCTATATGGGATGAAACTGTACTTTGTTATATTCATGAAAATACAAGCATGTTTTAGATAACAATTTTACCTCAACTGCTGCCACATTTAAAATACATTTGTATTTTCAGCTGTAACTCATAAAAGGTCAGCTCCCGTGCTTTGAAAACTCTACACAAGTTGATGCATAAATAAGCATGCTTTACACAGCAGGCATATAAAGTTAACTGCCCTTCTGACTTTCATTCAGATAAATTATTCTCCGTAATTTTTAACTAAAACAAGTTAAAGAACGTAGCTTTTTGGTACTGTCCTTCAGACATTGATCAAAATCTTGTTAATACAGTAACACTATAGTTTACTGAAGTTTAAACAAAGTAAAGCTCAGTTTTTCTTAGTGGTCAGCTCATGTCACACTAAAGCCCTACTCACTGATCAAAACAGCATTAATTATTTGTTTCACATTGCGGTTGCTGTGTCAAAATCCTTTAAATACCTCTTGGAGCTGAGAGGGAATCTTACGGCCTGTGACAGAGCAGCTGGTCTGGACATGGGCTGATGCCCCAGTTGACAGGTTGTTGGATTAGAAAGAATATCAAAGGCAGTGAGTAAGATTAGGGATAAGTGAACATCTGACAGCAGTTTGCAGCAGGGGAGAACAGATGATAAACAATGGGAGCGGGGTGCGTGGGGGGGGTGAGAGGTGAGAAGGCCATGGGAAAAGTGTGGCGGCAATCACTAAAGCTCCAGGTTGCTGAGCCTCATGAATAGAACAGGAAATGGGATTTGCTGGGACAGATGTGCTGAGCGGTGATGAATACATTATAGGGAAATGAGGCTAAACTCCTAAAGGTGAGAGATGTTCTTTCTCTGAAAATAGAAAATATGGGGGAGAAAAAAGTTTACCCTCCTGGAGAACTAAGCATTAATACTTGATAACTAACACAAAAAGAAGTAATGCTCATGGCAATTTTAATTAAATGGTTATACTGCAGTAGCATTCATGACAAACTCTAGGTCATGTACTTCTAGCATAACAATCTTACAGTGCTAGTACATATATAATATTGCAAGTATTTATTTTAAACCTAAAATTGCACAAATGGTAGAATAGTTTGAATGGACAGCCTGAATGGAGGCTCTGGCTGGATAATGCTCAGATGCATATTCTGTATCTGGCATGTATTATATGGCACTCACATAACATATGTTTGATCCTGCCCCCGTTAAAAGAGAGTTGTACTGAGTAAGCTTGTGAGGTCCTTCCAGCCTTACATTTTTTCAATTCTGTAAAGTGATTTTATGCTTGTAGAAAATTATACATACATAACTGTTCCTGTTCCTTAGAATATTGTTTCTGTTCTTCTCAAACTTCTTTAGTTTATATTCTTGATGGATCCTTTTCCAATATTTATGATATAATTATCTGACAGATAATTTCTTCTGCCTTATATTTTTTTTTAAGAAAATCTCATTAAAAAAATCTCACATTAACATTTTAATAGTGTTAAATAACATTTAAATAGTGTCTCGCCCCTCAGCAGAAGGGCGAGATGCAGAAAGTACGATTGTTGACATTGCTCTGAAAAAGTAACGATAAGATTTGTTCTCAGACATCTAGAAGTTTATTCCACAATGTATTCTCCTGGTTTGTTTTACAAATACAAGCTCACTAAAATAAAGTAGAAACACAAACTGTGAGAATCACCGACTGGAAAATATAAAGCTGAAAGGTGTAAGGACAAGAGGTGACTTAGCTGTAATGGGAATGCCCACCATCTGTCTTTCCTGACCTCAGATCTCTTGTATGTGCTGCCACTATCCTCAAGATGAGGAGACATGTATCTGGCCTCCTTTAGTCCCCATTTGCTCCCAGCCATGTGTACTGTAAGTGTAGTTCTAGTTTTTAAAAGAACTAGGGGTTGTAACTAGAGTCTGGGATGAGTAGGCATGTCCCATAGCCCTGCTTCATGGAAGTAGCTATTCATGTTGCAGAAATGCCATGTGTGGTATTTTGACCACCGTGGCGTCACTTGAATACAGCAATCGAAGAGCCTGTAGAGCTCCGGAGTTCCAGAAGTTCCCCAAAATTAATGATCAACAAAGATTGCACTTCAAATGGCCATAGCAATAAAGAAATAAAATGGTGGTGAGCACAGCAAAACATGATAAAAGAGTATGTTTTAGTGATTCTGATCAGCATAAGTACTATCATAATAGTTTTGTTTTTCATAAAACTTTGATTTCTACATTTGCATGAAACTATAACCAAAGAACTTACTATTTGTTACAGGCTGTTCCCATTTTTAAAGAGCGGTTGAAGTTTATTTGCAGTTGACTTGCATATAGTTCTTTACATTATATCCCAAGATTTAAACTGTTACAGGGTCACTGTCATTGTGAAGGTTTCAGAAATACTGCAGTAAAACATAGAACTGCATATAAATCACTAATCAATTAATCACTAATTGATTCAATTAATTGAATGTCAGTTGTATATGACTTTTCAGCAACAAGTACGTTTCTCTGTACTATTGCTGTCTTCAGAATAGATGACAGGTTAGAAGATGTTCCTAAGTTACTTCTTGAATCTTTCTGTGTATTGTTTTTTCCCAATGGGAAGATGAGGAGGAGAGGACCACTGCTATAGGAATAAGATTTCAGTTGAGTCAATCAAAATTGAGAGGTAAAAGTGAAATTAAGAAAATAGCAGAACCTGGACCTAGTTGCATCTGTCACTTTGAACTAATTTTTGGGGGGGGTGGGGAGAAAGGAGAGGATGAAAAGCTCTGAGGATCTTTGTGAGGAGGGTCTGTGAGAAAGTCTTAGGAGAAAAATCTAAAGATTGTTACTAAGCCTTGGCTTCTATTAGCCCCCTGCTGCTGTTCTTCATCAAGTTGTTTTAATGGCTTTCAAAGCAAGTGAGTGGAAAATGGTTTCTCTGGAACTTTAAGGAGACTGAACTGAAAACTGTCATTGCTTTATAAGTAAAACACATCAAAGATTGATGGAAGAATTGCTTGTTAAACACATTGTAGATTTTAATTTAAAAAAATGGGACATATCATAAAAGAGACATCAGATCATCGTAACTACTGAAAGGTGAAAGTTTAATGGCTGGTCATCTGCTCAGGAACCTGTGTTAAGTATCTCTTTTGTGACCCTCTCTGTGTGTATGCATGTGTGCAAGATTATTTCTTTATTTCCAAGAGTGTTTTTTTTCCTAATGTACAGGGGGGGAAAGTACTCAAGTGTAAAAATTGAGGTGGTGGTTACTGTGCTTTTAAAATTTCTTTCCCCTGTATTTAGGGATGCCTTCTTCTGGTATTTTTAATTATCTAGTGCTTCAAATTCTTACGTATTTCTGAAATAGTTATTTTTCTTTGTGTTGCAGAGTGTAAGATGCATTCTATGTGTTCAGTGTGTGCAAAGTGCATTTGTGTATCATCTAGTAATTGCATGAGTGTTTCTTCTGGAACCTGGTCCTCTCACTTTCCTCTCCCCTCCTCACCTTCTTTTCCCTCCACAGTCCTCACAGTCAGTAAATAGTGTGTTGTTCTAATCTAATTTAAAAAAAAATGGTGAAAAAAGTGTGCATAGAAAACATTTCCACTGAGACTTTGAGCTTCATTCTTTTAAGCCAAATGCTTATTCTGATATGTCATGCTGCATATGATCAAGGTGCATATTTAGTAAGTAAATACAAACAATTGTTTTAAAAGACTAGAAGAGTTTCTCAGCAAGCTGATAAAGCAGACCATGCATTATTCACTATCCATCTTAAGGTTTCAGAAATGTTCAATGTTGTAGTTTCAGTTTTGCAAGTACTTTCTGGAGCTAAACAGCTACATCTATGCATGATTCTGACTCTAGATCTGGTTAGTAATGTAGAAAATTATTTTTCCCAGGAGCCTAATATGTGATGACTGCAATTACTGGATTTTCTGCACATCATATGCTTAGAAATGGTATATATCATCAAAAAGCGTAACATTATTTGAGTAATTCTGTAAGATTTTCTTGATGTACAAGATCACTTAAATTAAGAGTAGCAATATTGACTATGCAGTCAACTACATAGAATTTGATAACTGGGTGTTATTGTTTTAAGGATTCTTTTCAATGATATTTGTCATTTTAGCTGATGTTTTAATTAGCTTTAATATCTGTGAACTTGGAATGGATGTAGCATTTTTTTTTGCTGCATAAATAGGTTCTAGATTATAAATGGGTCTGGCCAGACACTAAGATCCTTAGCATGTATTTTTATAAACTTTTGAAATTCACACCTTGCTGAATAAAATGATATCTTTTGCTCCTCTCATTGGTGAGGCCAGGTCTTCACTCGCATTGTTTCTGCTTAATCCTAGTTCATGCAAAGTCTAAAGCAATTTGACTAACAGATATTTTTTTTTTTTACTTAGAAAGTAAGGTGATTGGAGTCCCAGCAGTTCAGTGCTTTTTGACCATAAATTACATTTTCTGACAAACTGAACTGCAAATCAAGGTGTGGAAAAAATGGAGGAAACACGTAAATTTGTATATTGAGTGTAACATTACAAATAATTAAAAAATTATTTAGGGTATGAATCTATATAGCTCTTGTATATATTCTTATCTTGAACTGCTGAAATAAACTATCACTGTTCAGTTTCATTTTGGCTTTAAGACCTACATTTGTTATTGTTTGGCCACTGAAGCTTGTTGAACTTTTGAAGCAGCAGAATTAGAAGAAAAGTTGGCTATCAAATCTTTTGGCAAATCTGTTTTAGAATTTCATATATATGTCTGCACTTTGCACTCTGAGTTGAAACATTTCTGACACTTTAAATTATTGGACATAGGTAGGCAGTTTCTGACTTAGTCTGCAGGGCTTGTGTTGCTCTTTAGAATGATGTTTCCATAGCACTGTAGTCAGTACAGCCTAAAATTTTATCTGTAACTCATCTGATTTGTACCAGTAAGATAAGTTAAAGAATAACGTGAGATCATTTGCCTCCTATTCAGTGAAACCAGTCAGTAATCATTAGTACAGAAATGACTGCTATAGTACTTTATGGGATAGTTCCTTCAAATTTGAAACCTGATGGTCTCCCTGATTGTTTCTGTAAACCATCCTTTTTTCTTGCTGAGGAGAGATGGTTGACCTGTCATCTGTCAGTCTGGAGAACCCTGCTTCTTTTTATCTCCTTTCTTTCTCTTTGATCTGTCTAGGAGTTAAAACCTCTTGGCAGAACTTTCACAATACTCAAGGGAATGTACGAGCCTCCACAGAGCATTACTGTGCATTTCATAAAGAAAGATTAATTTGTAAAAGTAATAATATGAATGTCAATATTTAAGTGTAAGAATTACTTTTTTTGGGGGGGGGGGGGAGCAGGAGAGTAGAGATTTAATCACACCCAGAGGCTGAAAACAAGCTAGTCAGGGAAACTATTTCACTAAACGGAAAAACTGTTGGAATATTTGCTTTTGAAGTATTTCTCAAAAAAACCCAGAGGAATGCCAGTTGGCATTGTGTCTTCCCTCCCCCCCTGTACATTCTTCTGCAGCCCTTATGATAGAGCAGTGGCATGCCTTCCAGTACTGCATTAAGTGGGATGACAAACTACACCTAACAGTTGTGCCTTGGGGAGAGGATGAAAGAGAAAAGAAACAACTTTCTGCGGTGCTATGTTTTGTATACTTTTTGGTCAGAAAAGCGTGTCTTGCTCTTGCGGGGGAAGGTGTGTAATCGTCTGTAGTACTTGTGGAAGTTAATCCTTCATTCTCAGAACGGCCCTGCTGAATCTCTGGAGCAAAATTGTGAACTTCATTCTCTGCCTAAGATTTTAGGCTCTTCTGTTTATGCTGGGTTCATGGCATTGCATGCTCAGGATAAAGTCTTAGAGCTTAAGATATTTTGGTATTCTGTTGCAGGAGCTGATAGAAACAGTAATAAATAGTTTTAACATACTCACAGTATTCAGTACTGCTGAGGGGACATGCTAAAAATCCCTGGACCTTGTCTGTGAAAGCACTTGCAGTAAGCGGTAACCTCGCGTTTCTATGAGACTTGCTGTATAGGAGGCGTCCTTCCCTGATCTTACTTCACCGTGGAGACACCAGGGTGCTGCATCTGGCTTTGTTCCCAACTTTCTTGAAACTTCGGATCTCCCAAGTGCTGCTTGCTAACCTTGGTCAATCTTGTTAATGCTGGTGCTTTGTTAGCATGTACCAGACTGGTGTGTGATGCAAGCTCTACAGTTCATTGAGCTATATTGTTCTTGCATTGATTTGACTTATGCATCAGAAATATGTTGTCCTTTGTAAATTGTAAATAAATGAATAGATTTGTTAATTGCTTTTTAAAATCATACTTACGTGATCTACGCTATTGCTTTACAGGTGCATTTGCAAAACTAAGTAACTTTGAAGTTATGCATGATGAATTGTTTTCTGTGTTGGTTTTTTTAATCCAGTTTTAATGATACAACAGTCTATACACAGGCTTTTTCTTATCAATGTTCTGCTTCAGGTGACATAGTTGGTAGTTTTTGTTTCTGAAATTAGAACAGCATTCATCAACTGCATAGTTTTTGAATGCAGCTTTATTATCTGTCTAAAAATGGAGTGGTCCAGTACTGTGGTAGAAGAGGGGTAGGATTTTTTCTGCTGGCTCTTTGTCAACCAGAGAAGATTTTAATCATACCTTGTATAAGTTGCAATGGAATTTGTTAGAATGAGTAAAGAGGTAATGAGAAATATTAGACAATTGATGGTGGTGATTAGCATTTGGCTGAAACACCAGTGGCAACTTAAACTGTGGTTTTATGGTGTTGTCAGTGTTGTTTTCCTGAATGGCATAGCGAAATTAATGATGAAAGGACAGTTCCTTTCCTTCCTGTTTTGGATGAGGGTCATGACCTAGGGTAGCAAAGAAGAAATTATGCTTGTAGGCGTAGTGGTTGCCTTGGGACCGATGATTTTAATTCATTTTCTCCTTCTACTTGCTATACTTCTTTGTGTTTGCTTCTCTCCCTGCTGTGCCTGCAGAGGTGAGGTGAGAGCCCTAAATCCCAGCGAAGTAAGTGGGGTTGATGTCTCTCTGAGTCAGATTCTACACAAGGTTGTCTTCAGCAGTCCCAAATTCTTTGGGGTGCTATACCAGTAAGTGGTCAGGGGAATCACGAGTTGTGGGAATGTGGTTTGGACCAAAACAGTGTTTGTCCAGTATGTATCATTTGGAGAGTCTTCTTCCTAAGGGGTTGAAAGGATATTTTGATTAATGAGAATATCAAGTGAGATTTCTCACCTACTATGGGGTCTCGGACTCGCAATGGGTACTTTATACTGAATCTCACTCTATCTTGAAACACCTACTACAGACATAATTGATGTAGGTATGTTATGATGAGTGCAGAATTATGTCCCCTACCTGTCATTAAGTATCACTCATCTGAAATTTCAGTCAGGCCCTTTATATTGGTAATTTTGTGGTCAAAAGAAGCAGCTACCAATGGGCCAGAAAAGATTAAAACAAGTTTCCTGGAGACATTTTTAATTCTTTTGGTCCCTTTAAAATTTTAAAACAAAGTTTATTTTTCTTATAGTTGGCTGTATCTCAGTAAAATTTAGCAGTTTGGAAAAATGTTGGGTTTAGTGATATAGGAGTGTAAGTGCCATATTCCAAAGGAATTTGCAGGAATCGGTCTTACTGAATTTCACTAAGGCTCTAACAGGCAGTAGAGCAGAAATAGTTTTGTAATCTTAGGACAAATATTGCACTTTAAATCCCACTACAGAATATGACATTATCCAATAAAGATGTTTAGATGTTATTTGGGAGTTCTGGCATTTGCCTGAAATGACAGGGGTTCAGAGTAAAGTCTAAATTCAAATCTTCCATCTTCCCAGTGAGTGCCTCAAAAGTTACTGGATGCTACAAAGTGTTTTCTTAAATCTTGTCTTTTGGAGTTGTTAATGAATTATTATAAATTGCTCCCCAGATTTGTTTATTACTGAACTACAAAGGCCATGTTTGTTTGTTTGTTTCCAACTCTGTGAATATGTAACAACCTATACAAATAAGGAAAACTCCAGAAAAAGAAATGAAACAGAACACCTAGGAGTTCTCAGCAGCTCTCTGGTTGAGGTATTTCCTTGGCTTTTAATCTCTGAGCTGGAGCCAATAGATGTGCCTCCTGAATCTATGTTTCTCAGCCTCTTGGATAGTTCAGGGAATTTTATTTTACTTTTCCCTTGATGTTCACTGGATGCGTAAGGTGTACAATAAACTAAAAAAAAAAATAATAAAAAAAAAAAATGCTACTTTTCCACAGGGATATGTTTTTAATGTTAGTATCGGTTTTGCTTGTCCTGATACAGAATTCAGAAGACAAAACATTACAATTTCTGATGGTGGTTTACCCAAGACAATTGTCTTAATTGCTTCTAGTTTCTGATCCTCTTCAAAGATAGATTTATTAATCCCATGGAACATCATCAAGTCTAGTATGTCTTTAATTATTTGGCAGATCAGGTTGTAGAATGTGAGACATGAAATTACAGGTACAGTTGTCCCCTCTTTTGTGTGGCACGTAACTTTATGCAGTGGCAACATGACTGGCAATGGAGAAGCTTTTTTGTGCTGAGTTGGTTTAACCAGGTGGTATCTTTAGTGTGGCTCAGTGTGCGGGTTGCAGAAACGTTTGTGCTGTTTGCGTGCAGGAGGCCATGCAGAAAGCAGGGAAAGGGAGGGTGATACTATTTTGATGGAAATGCTGATTTAGCTTAGATTAAGCAGAAAGTATGGCAAAAGAAATCTTAGTAGTTTTAATTTCCTGAGTTTTTGTTGCTTTGATAGTAATTTTGCAATAAATTGTTAATACAAATTATGTGAGATTTTTTTCTTTAACAATAACAGAAAAATATAGGGAGAAGATTAAAAAAAATGGCCTTTGCAGTGCAGGTTTTCAGCAAGTATGGATATAAGTGGCTGTGTGAGATGTGTAATACATCTGTTTGAAAGTACAGTACTTATTTACAGGAAAGTATTTTGCCATCATGTCAGCTGAATGCACAGTTTGCAAATGATATTATCGCTGTTAAATCATCTTTCAGTATTAGGAATATATTCCTTAACTATGTCCAGTAAAAGTTTCAGATGTATGTTGCTTTTATTGCTGCAAAATAAGAAAGTGTGTCGCAGACTTCAAAGGGAAAACACAGTTTAGTGAAAATGGGAAAATACATGCAGCAAAATTTAGTAGTATGACAGGAATTTAAGAAAAACAGAGATGTTGAATACTGGCTTTAAATTTTGTCATTTATATACAATAACACTAGAGTCTGAAAACTCTACTTATTAGCAATTAGTTCCTTTCAATACAATTGGAGTTAACTTAGCACTAAAAAAGCCCCATCTTTGTCTCAACTTATAACCTTAGATTGTGTGCTGACCTGGCAGTAAAATGATGTGAGAGAAGTCCTAAATTTGACCTTTGTGTATATTTGGTTTCTTAACCCAAACACCATAACCTTATTCTTTGTAGTATAGATTTCAGTATGCTGCTACATACTTGCCTTGGAACAAAGCATGTTTGCTATGTATATACAATTGTGCTTAATAATAATGTACCTTAAAAACAGAAAAACAAGGAGAGAAAGGAGATTTGACTTAATTTAGTGTACTTATATATGCTTAATTCTCATGTTTTATAAATTTCATTCAAAGGTAAGTGATCGTACTGATAGCTGAATGCCAAGCTAAACTGCAACAACTCCATTGTTGAAAAGTACACACAAAAAACAAACTGTGACCTGAAAAGTAAACTTCCAGAGGATTATACGAGAAAGTTTACTTACACATCAAGTATCTTAGTTGTAATTGTTCTGGCAGTTGATGTACATAAAATGAACACAGTGGCTTGGCCCAGTATTGCATTAACAGTTGAATAAATTAATGCATTCTCCATTGTTTATTTTACCTCCTAAAGTGTGAAAAAATTGCACCTTTGAACAGTAAACTCTACTGCCATAACCATCTGTTTGCAGTTTCATTACAAACTCCTACCAGAATAACCCTCACTTTGAAGAGAAAATTGATATGGGTTGTAAAAATTACAGTCTATGACCTTAGGTTTTATGTCTCTCGAGGCATCCCTGGTGTGGTCTCCACTGGTACACATGATTTCTTCAAGAAGTACCTTTATGTCTTCCAGCTAATTTCAGATAAGATGTCAAGTCTATACCTCAGAGTTTGTTATCGCATAGGGCTGAGCACCTCTGTCTCTAGTTCAAGATCCTTAAACATAAGGTGAGTGTAGTGGAGACCTCAGCAACTTTTCCCTACCCTGCCCAGAACTGCCTTGTCAGCTGGAGCTGCCATGTTGTTCTTTATGGTATAGGAGGATTTGTCGTTGTGAACTTTGCTAGCTTAGTCTTATGAAATTGTTAATATTGTCAATTAAAACCAATTAGCAGCGGTAGTAGTTGTGCTTCAGATAGAATGTTCATTTTTAATGTTGTGAAAAGTCATCAGTTTGTGTATTTTTGGATGCAGATTCCACAAAGGCAGTAAAACCAATCATTTCTAACTGAAACATTTGAATATGATAAGTTAAAAACTGCAAAATGCTATTATTTGTAATCAGGATGCTTTTAAAATAAACATTCTGGATAGTTTAGTAATGAAATCTAACAAGCTTTGTTTAAAAAACAAACACTCCCCCCTTCCTCTTGAGCTTAAACAGTGGCTTGTTTAAAAAACAGTAAAATTCCATAACACTTAAACTCTTTTGAAGTAGTTCTTCAGCATCACCAAGTAATTCTGCAAATTGTTTTTGAAGATGAGGCTTCATTTACTCCAGCGTGTGCAGTCTGATGGAGTGGATTAGTGGGTGTGGACTGAAATTGTAATTTAGGCTTTCTTGTGTGCATGTGTCTTTCTAGAACACTCCTTATCAGATACATCTCTATCCTCTTGGACTAGTTTTTAGTAGACCAAGGCTGTTCTGTTTAATAGTCATTGGTGAAAACTTGGGTGTATATAATGCCATTACATTAATCTTAACTACTAAAAATCTTCTTTTTAATCAGGTTTTAATGTAGAGTGTTGGGTTTGGTTTTTTTTTTAATCAGATCAGTTCCCAGAACCAGCTTGCTGCATGGTTACACAAATGCCAGTGATGGAGTAGGGGTAGAGCAGAGACGTGCAGCTGGGGTAGAACAAGGGGCAGCCTGGGTTTCAATTGACTACCACTGTTACAGGACTGCACCCTAGGACTGAGTGAGTTTAATAGCATTTAAATTAGTAGTTGTGTAATATGATAGCCAAGCATAAGACAGTTCCCTAATAGCAATGTATACATTCAAAACGAAAAAAAGAAGGCCAGGCACTCAACTAATGCAAATTAGAATGATTTTATTGATTTTATTATTTAATCTAGTTGTATGGTTTTATGCCAGCTGAAAGTGCTGCCTTTCATTTTGAAAGATAAGTAATACTTTCTATGAAATCTGCAATTATATAAAAAGATGACAGCTTTCAGCTTATCACAAATCAAACCTTTAAAGTAGACAAAAAAACTTATGATAGTCATTATTTCAAACATTTCATATGTAAAATAATCTGTTCAGGACAGGGTTTTTCTTTTAGATGATAAAGTTGAATATTAATTGTCCTTGATTTCTTGACTGTTCCTTTGCACTGTTTTTTTTGTGGATGAAGATTTTTACATACAACATGGCAGCTCTCTAGCTTCTATAAACAAAAATACACCCCATTAATTTATTAATCCAATAAAAATAGTTAATAGAAAGCAATGAAACTTTTAAAGTATATGGAACAGCTATTTTATTTTATTCTTACTTGGGAAACTTAAGTCCAAACTTGCTTTAGCAGTCTTTCTCTGTTTGATTTTGGTTCTTCATACAGATTTCATAGTATGTTGATTACTAATGCTTTATTTCTTTAAAAAAATCCCAAACTATGGATTTTTGGAGATCAAAGCTGGTGGTTTATTTTTTTAATTGTTCACATATTTTTTTTATGTGGCATAGTGTTGGAAATACTCTGAAAAATATTCAGACAGTGCAAGGTAATTTGGTCACTAATTGTATGATAGGAAAGTGAAAAGCAAAAAGTATTCAATCTTGAGTTTGGCCTGGAAGTACAGCTTCTGTGGGCACATCATTGTGGACACTGGAAACATTATGTATTGATTATATATAACAAAGAGTTATAGCATTAATAATTCAGCTGGCAAGAAATGTTTTATATTAGATTATACATCCTCATATGTTTCCACTGAAAACTGCTACAGATGTGACATCAGATTCCATTAGCTGTAAAAGGAAATGTAACAAGGAAATCTCAACTGATAGGAGCACTTCTTCTGTAGCGAGTGGAGAAAGGAAAGGAAAGGTTCATTTACAGAGGGATAGGGGCTTAACTTCTAGCATCCGGTGTCTTCTGTCTTGCTGGGTTTACCATAGGGGAAGTCCACTCTGTTTAGCCCAAGAACTGTGATTCAAGGAGAAGCGGCAGCTAATACACATCTTCAGGGCATATTTTCCCATTATTGGAGCATATATGTTATAAAGCAAAAAGGAATGAATTACTGAGTTGCTTTTATTGCAAATTTACCTTTTGGCAGCTTTTATTGGTCATAAAAAGGTGAATATGATTGAAAAGCATTAAGCTATGACCACTTAAGGAAATAAAGGTGTCAGGAGGCTGCAGGAGCTGGCTGCGTTGGCACAGATTTTTGTCTGTCTTCAGGAGTCAGTTACTTGATTCCCCAGGCATGGTGCTCATCTGGATTAACCTGACGAAAACTCATCTAATAAAGTTACAAGTTTGGTGTTCTTTTGCCATGTGGTTCTGAGCAACAAGTAGACAACTCAACAAGAGAATGTGTAATGAATTTCCAGATAGAGGCATTGCTGTGCACGTTGATACTAAGCTGTGTAGATAAATTTATAGAAGATGGGTTGAATGTGAAAATGAGTGCAATAGAAAAACAACTTTTACACATTTTTAAAGAAAAAAATAGCATCATACCTTTTAAAAAAGTTTTTGAGAACAGAAAAAAGCAAAATCTGATTATTCCTTTAGGGTGTTTTACTGCTTTGTTACATGTAAATCATTAAACAGGGACCGCACGCTTGCTTGGCTTTGCTGACTCTGGTTTAAGACCATTATTTGCCAATTAATTCTCTTATCTGTTTTTCTGTACCTATAGTGTTATAATTTTATTGCATGAAGAATGGTCATAATCCCTTTGCATTAAGGTCATTAACTGCTTTTGTGTCTTAGGAGCGTGGACACAGAATAAATGGAGCAATGAGGACAGAGTGAAGCAATTATAATATAAAAATAACTTCTTGAATTGGATTTTTTCACAAACATGGAACATTTACTTCTTGGCTGACTGCTTTAAACCCAGTCCAACTGGTAGAGGCAAGGGGATCATGACTGTTGTTTGTCATTTTAGCCGTCACAACTTGTGCCTGTAGTTTATCTATACCATAATGTATTTGTCTTTTTTCCTTAACTGCCTCTGTTTGTTTACACCAACTTTTGTCTAGGCTTTAACTGAATTGTAAGATCATTGAACAGGAACTGTTCCCACTACATATGTTTAGTGCCTATCACAATGGGTCGCCAAACGTAGTGTTGTCTCTCCTGTAATGTAAACAATAAGAAGTTAATCATTGTCACGGACAGACTTTTTTTTCCCCCTCTTTTAGTGGCATATATGAAGTTAGTTTGCTATTTTGTACATATGTCCCCCACATTTTAAGTGATCTGCCTGCTTAGCCTGTTACCAGTCTCCTCAAAAATTTGTCATACAAAGTATGAACCCTTTTTACTGAAGTGATTTTGGTGTGACTTTGCAGTTCTTGGCAACTTTGCCTGTCCAAGCAGAAGTTTTCTGAGGACAAACATGAGAGATGACATTGGCCAATGTCTTCAGTTCAGTAGCTTTTAAAATTATTAAATACTTAAATAAGACAAATAAAAAAGAAGCTTTAAGTAGATTTTGGATAAGTATCATTTCTGCTTCAGTCACGTGTTGTCTGTCCAGAGCTCATTACAAGTTTGGCTGTCACTTAAATCAGTGCAAATTCAACATAAATTTTGATTTGTTGAATGGTTTGAACTCCCAATGGAGTAACTACAGGAAATCTATGACTGTAAACCTTCATGTTGAGGATTTATTTTAGACACCCTTGTGTAATGTTGTGTAACAATTATGACATAAAGGAAGCATTTAAAGAGGTTTAGTGAGTGTTCTTGCGCCTATTACACTAAAATGTCTTCAGTTTAGTCTTCATAATAAAACTTTTAATAAAATCTAAGTATAAACCTTTAATTATGTGAGTATAAAACATATATGTAATACCATTTGCACATAGATGTTTCAGAAGCTATAAATTCTTTTATACATAGACCAAGTGAGGCAAACTTCTCTGTGCTGCTGCTGGACTTCAGCACTGGTTCTTTGGAAGTGCCCAGATAAGCCTTAATCTTTCTCCTCAGGGAGCCAGCTATGAGACAGTGCTTCTGTACTATGAGATATAACGAACAGTTGTTTCACATTCACCATCTCCATGTCATTCATAATTTTACAGACTTCTGCCGTGTCAGCCCTTAGTGTGGCACTGTACTTGGGTTACCTTCAGCTGCATGGCATGGTCTGCTGCACCACTATCCCTTTCTCTTCCTCATCTCAAAACTCAGTAGAAAGTTGCAGGTCATCTTAATTATAACTGGGGCACCACAGCTCTAATTCACTTCCATTATTTATAAACAGATCCCATTCTTTGTGAGAGTCCTTGAGGAAAGGCCTACATCTGTCTCTCTAAAATGGTATTAAAGTACTTACTCCCTCCATTTGAAAAAACTGCATCTACTGCTGTACACAACAGTAGAGACCACAGCCAAACTGAGGTGGGGTTGGTTTGATTGGGTTTTTTTGGAGGCCCAGGATGGTACCAGTGTAACACTGAGCTGAGTATTGGTACATATGGAGACACATGTACCTGATGTGTGAGCTGGTTTGAGAGCTTCTCGGGTGGCAGACCATGTATGGTTGCTGCCCTCAGGGAAAAGAGGGAGGAATGCATTTAAGCTGCCCTAAATGAAGAATAGAGGGAAACTCCCAGGTGACTTGTGTCAGAAAGTGTCCAGGGTTTGTCACATGTGGAGCACACCCAGGGTCACCATAAGATCAGTGACAGTGAATGTTTCTTCCTACATTGTTAACATGGCATAGTCCTTTTTATCTTCTTTATTGGCTAGCCTGGGCTAAGTCTTAGGTGAGTTTCTCTAGTAAGCAAAAGTTATCCTTTGCATTGGTATCCTGACAGCAATTTGACCATGTTGTTCAGACATCATATTGCCTAAGGTGGTGGAGGAAAGCAGAGGACAGTGGTATCCCTGGTGCGGTCATTCTTAAGGCATTTTAGCCAGAGACAGAGAGAGTGTAGGTGGGAAAAAGAATGGTATTTTGATTATAGGCTGCAGACAAGTCCAACTTATCCATAACAGACAGTGTGAACAGGCTCCTGCCTGTAATTATGGCAATGAGCAGGTGCAGGAAGAGTCTTAGGAAAATGATTTCAAGGATGGAAGGAGGACAGAGAATGTGAAGATCAAGTATGGGTGGCATCATAAACAGCTCTCTGCTGGTAGGAGTCATGTCTGCTGAACTTGTATCCACTGTCAACACTTGTCTAGCAGACAGCTCTTTGCAGTGCATGGTTGTCCTGGAATCACTTGAACCAAAAGGGACTGAGTTCTTGTGCAGACTGTTAAGCTGGTAGCACACTCTAGTTGTCAATGCCATTATCAAGTCAGTCTTATAGACAAGATGAGCAGGACTTGTGACACGCTATTGCACATTCAAATAGTATAGAAATGGCTATTTCTGCTTGCTTTTTGGGGTTGGGGGAGGACTGTGCCTTGGATTTGGATGCCTTTTTGAGGGATTTTGACACCCATCAGCTGCCTTTGTCAAAGGCTTGGAGGAGTATTCTGAAGAAGCGTTGCTGTATGCTTCCTCTGTTCTTAAATTTTCCTTTAGCTGTTAGAGACAGGATACTAGGCAAGATGGACATCTCATCTGACCTGGTACGGCTTTCTTATGCAATTTGTGCTTATGTAAGTAATCTGTCTTCTGTGTAACGTGAAACGAAGTTGTCTCACATGCTGCCTCTCCTGGAATACAGCTTTATTAATTTACACATACTATATGCACTAGTTCAGCATTGCAACATCACGGAACCTGATCACTGAGCACAGAACTAGAGTGTGATTACTTTGTGATTAAAGATTTACCAAATCGAGTATGTGTTATACGTGGTTGTTGCAGTATCAGAACTGCTATTCTGAACAGATAAAAACTAATATAAAATATTTTTGACATATTTGTCTTTATAAAACATCATAGGACACATTTCCTATTTGAAGAATAATTTTTTTTGTCTTTCTCAAATGTAATAATACACTCATTTTTCCTTCCTTTCGTCAGTGTTTAGATCTTCCAGCAATCAATTATACTTATTTCTCTCACTTCATTGAGAGATACTTTGATTGTTCCTTATTAGGCATTGGAGAATGGACTATTTTATAATAATGCAAATATATATGTTTATTAAAATGAAGTGTTAAGGGTTTAAGAGATCTTTTGTATTTCATGAAGATATATCTCTTTTTTGGGACTGATGTTGACCATTGATACCTTTAATTCTTTCCAACTATCTGTAACTGGTGATGATAGGAGAGCATTATCAAAGGCCAGGATATACGGAATGGAACAGTTTAACAAGTAATCATGGCTACCTGGCTTTTAAAAACTTGATCAGTTTCAGCAATTAATATTTTTGTCTGAAAGATAAGATAGTTATATTACAGCTTGATATAGTTGGTTAGAAACTGGTTAGAATTAATGTTCTGTAAAGTATGTAAAGCAGCATAAGAACCACTGGTAACTGTTTACATGCTATTAATAATTAGCAACCTCCATACTAGTCTGTTAGGAAAGAACCACGCTTTGGGTACAATAGAAACTCAACTCCATACAGTTGGGTTCACATTACATTTGACTTGGACAATAGGGCATGAATGGGGCTCATTTGAGTTTCTGCCACTGTAAACAATGAGATGCTGGAATGTTTCATTTGTTTATTGATTTATTTATTTGGACAGGTGCAGGTTGATCATATGAAATAATTTTTTATTCAAATATAGGCAGAAAATAGCTTCACAAACATTGTCCAGTCAGAGGGTATGATGATAACATCTTGAATGGACAGTCTCAAATTAATTTAGCCTGTGGCTGGTTTTGAATTTGGGTCTTAAACTAATCAAATCATGTTCTAGAGAAAGCGATCTATGTGCTGTCCAGCCACTTAGAAAATATAGATTTTATTTTCCAATTAATTTCTTTTTAGGTACTAAGTTCCTTCTTTTACTTTCTATTAAAAATTATGTGCACGTCTGTGAGGTGGATTCTGTTAATGCTAATGGAGCTCATCCTTAAGAAGAGGTCATTCGAATCTGATGGATCCCATCTGGATGAGGATGATTCTCTAGGGTGTAATTTTCCTCAGCTGTTTGAAACCCTTTCATAAGTGCTCCAAAGCAATCAGGTTCTATAATTTGCAAAATGATGGCAGGAGGAAAGAGCCAGGAAGATTGTTGCTGGGATCATACGTTAGGAAGTATTATCACAGGACTAATAGCCTAAATTAACGCAAGGAGAGCCTTGATTCAGGCTTTTTTCTGTTCTCCATCAGCTGGACACCCACATTTCTCCCAAGTGGACACTACAAAGGGACAACAGACGATGGTAGTACATCTTACTGTTTGGGGCAAGGGAAGGTTGAAACTGGAGAAACAGCATGAAAGTACATGCAGAAGACATGATCCTTGGTCCGTAGTTTCCCAATACACTCATGTCAAATGGAAAATTGCACAGCAATCTGCAAATGAGGAAATCCCACAAATGCATGTCTTACAGGTAGAAATAAACCTACAAAAGGGTTGAGTGGACCATACACATTTAATACCTTAAATTATCTTACCACACAGCATAGCGTATGCTATCAAGTTCAAGTGTTGCAACTGTGTGTTGTGTCATAGTTCTTTTAAAGTTGTTCCTCTCTCTCTCTCACCAGGTGGAACAGATTGGATATACATTCAGCTTGATAAACAACAACTTTAATATTCGAGTTCACGCTGAGAATTTGCTGTCTTTATTTCTCTTTCAACCTTATATTGCATTTAAACAATGACAGGGCTTCTTTTCTAATGCACGCCTTTGATTCCTGTCAATGCTAACAGAAGGTATGCACAGACACCATTGGAAGAGTAGAGTTTCTCTTGAGGTGAACAACTGTTTATAATTAGAGTTATGGGAATGAAGGAAAACCCAGCTAGTAGGCAAACAGTCCCTCTTCCAAAAAGCTTGGTAAACTCATAAAGCTCAGGAGCTTAATCTCTGAACCAGAGTGCTTGTTATCTAATCCCCACCAGCTGTTGTGTACTTGGTAGCCATGACATCTGTAATAGAGCTGAAGGGCCTGTCTATATTGGTTGGCACCTTTACCCACCAACTGAACTTGATTCTTCTTTCATTCCTCACATTTACCTGCTTTAAATCATTAACCAGTTGCTGAGGGTTTGATCATCCATTTAACCATACTTTATAATAGAGAGCTTGTGCAGCTTTTCACATTAAGCATATTTTAAGTGTGTAGGTTTTCAGCAGGTCTAGTTTTTGCCTTGCTAGTAAGAGAAAGTTATCAATCAAAATAATTTCCTGTGGTTGTCTACTGATTCCTTATATAGACTTAAAAATGACTTAGGAGTGAAATCTCTTGAGTTGTATTTCAGCTGAAAAATACCATCACACTTTGAATAAGCAGGGTAAAGAATTATATACATGTCTCTATTAACTGGTGTGTATGAATAGGTGATTATAGAAGATAGAATATAAATGTAAGCAAGTGCATACATGTTCATTATTACTGTGGAAGAATGCTTGTTTTCAGGGATTGGTTTCAGCTCTGCTGTAGTGGGTGTCATTCTTTTTAAGATAGCAGAGGACAGTTAATTAGCCCAACTTGAGAAAATAATCCATTCTATCTCTCCCAGTTCTTGGGTGAGCGCTGTGGCTTCAAGCCTACTGTTAGTATCCTCACCACCACAAGCAGTGCAGAGTAACAGCTGCTGTATAGAACAAAGTGTGATCTCTTCATGCTAGGCAAAACTACTATTTTGGGCTTGTCAGGGGTTGGAGGGAAGGATGTCTTCTTGTTCCTGGATCCCAAATGAGTTTAGTTAGGAGGTAAGCACTGAGCTGTCCTCCTAAGATAAGACCATTTCTGGACATGGAAGAACTTAGATCTATGGGTTATTTTACTGGTTCAAACTTAGCTTATAGCTTCCTAGCACCTGAATGATTAGATTGGGCATCTGGACTTGATACTGTGGCCAAAATTGGGCCTGAAGACTGCCATAGTCTTACGTTAGCTGTCAGCATAATATTGTGGATCTAAGATTTTGAACTATCCTAAGACAGTCCTCCGCATTTATAATACTGCTAAAATCCAGAATAATGGTCTTGTAAATAAAACCAGCGGTACCAAGTTTTCAAAGAAATGCCTGTTAAAATTTTGTTAAAATTATTTATAGTCAGTTTTCACTTGGAATTAATTTTACTGATGGATTTATTTATTTTTTCCCCCAGAATGGCATTAAGAAGTTCTGGGATTTTATGAGGACTCATGACAGGTAACAGATGGAATTGCATTATTTCCTTTTGTCTTTATGTTGTATTTCATGCTGTATTCTCCTCCATTGATCAGATCTTGTTGATGTGGAGTCACTTCTTTTTCCTCCAGTTTCCTCTTCAATTCTCACTTTTTGTGTAATACCTGCAGTTAGTTCTCTACTATTTTAGACAGAATTAGCAGACATTTTTAAATCTTCTCATGGTTTATTATGTTTTCAGTAAGTTTTGTCTGTGCTTGACTTTTCAAATATTAGAGTTTTGGTACGTGATGTATTGTACATTTTAATGATTACATAGAAGATGGAACTGAAAGTTTGGGTTGTATGAAATTTTTTTTTTTCAGAGTCAATGTATCACCTGAAGGAAGGACTCTGCCCCCGACATAGTTAACCCTGTTGTTATTTGTGCTGTTAAATGGTCTAGTCCCAAGTATGTGACCATACCCTCTCACCTGTGAATACACAATCCCAGGTATTATCCTAATAGAAAGACTGTTAAAAAGCAATAAAAAGTTATGGTCATACTGTTTGATTTTTTTTTCACTGGCAATTTCTTGGAATAAGGTAGAGATTGTGTTTTATGTTTAAGCAAATCCCAGTATTATGCTAACTTTTTTATTTTAATCCTCTCCATCACTGCTATATAGTCAGTGATATATATCAGGCCCCCCATTCTGTACGCCAAAACCCTCTCCTAAGCACATGGAAAGAAATGGATGGCCAACAACTTTGTTCTGTCTTTCCAATTTTGTTTCTCCTATCAGGGCAGTTAACTCCTGACTTCAAAGATCAGTTCATGCAAAATTATAACAAATAGGGTATACATGAAACAGGCACAGTCTCAGAGCCATTAAATACTGAAATAGTACTATGTCTTTTTTTAAAGTATAAATATTTAATCTAGTCACACAGGTACTAGAAGATAAAAACAAAAAAGCAAAGGTAACAACTTTTCCCTAGAAGCTTTTCTAAATCTATTAAATGTAAAAAAATTGTAGCAAAACGCTAATGGTAAAAGAAATTGTGATTTATAACCAGAACCATGTTGAGAGAGATATTATTCTTGTGTGTGAAATAAGTTGGTAAAATTAATTGCATTTTGGAAGTTCTTCTCTGTTGGAACACTCTAAATACTTACATTGAGTCTTTTTGTGTGTCGGTATCTGGGATGGACATAAAGTGATAGCAGCGCTTTTTAACAATATAAAGATCATGAAGTAAAAGTTCAAGGAACACTGGGAAATATTAGATTAAATTAAAAATGCCTGTACTGCTTGAGAATCAAGACAGAAAAGGGAGTGATATTTCAATCCTGAACTTCGCACTTGCTTTTGGAATTTGCCTGGAAGACAGTTCTGTCTTTGCACTTTGTCTATCCATATGGGCATGTGCCTGGATTTATGATCGCAGATACAAAGGCTGAAATGATAATTGATTGCTGGAAATTTGATATATGCCCTATAGTTTCAAGCAAGTGAATCCAGCCTCAAGTCACAGTGTTGAGAACTTGACTTCCAGATGAATGATTTGCATTACTATTTTTGTTTAAACTTTAGATTATCGCTCTGTGATAATGTGTGAATATATGCAACTAACTGAGTGGAGTAAATATTAAAGGATCAGTTTTCCATGAACTTCTTGGGAACAGTATTTCTGAAGGACTTTTGTGGACATTTTTAAAATAGTTGTGAACATAACTGTATAAAAAGGCTACAGCCACATGTCATGCCAGTCATCTCTGGTCACATAACATTTGTTAGCTTCAGATGTACAACAGCTGCCATCCTAACTTATTAGTGACTACTATTGAACTGTAGAATATCTAACACTCTTGCACAAGTAAATTCAGTGCAACTTCTGACACCAGAGGTAATAATGTGAACTTTCTGTATAGGAAATCCATGGTTTTAAATAAATTCTATTTGTGAATATGAAGCCAATTATTATCAGATGAATTAGGTTCAAAATTCCTTATAATGCATTAAAGCTCCACATTCTACTGTATTTTAATAGGACAGCTGTGATACTAGTTATATGGAAAAGTCAACTATGTCTAGTTGATGAAGATTATAGAGGACTTCATACTTAGAGGACTCTTAGAGTTCACTACTCTTAATGACGGATAAAGTCTTGAAGAAGAGGAGAGGTTTCCTGTTGATCAGGATTTCCTAGTGCATATGTCTTCTTCAGGAAGATTGTAGGCGTTTTCCATAATTGAGATCCCTTTTCCATAATACTTTTCAAAAATATTCAAAACTTATTTTACTTCTGAAACTACTCTAATACCGTTAAATGCTCCAAGTTTTTTAATGTCTTTTTACTTAAATTGAACATACACATTGGCATGTCAGATCTGTACACACATGTATATATTATATATTTACATATTGATATGCATAATGAATTTAATAATGCTGAATTAAAAAAATTACTGTGCTAATCATATAAAACCAGACATTGAGGCTAACTTATGTCTTTATCTGTCATCCTCTTTCAGCAGCACAAGTAAATGTGTGCTTAAGACTGACTTCCTTGCTGTATGATAGTGAACTGAGAGCTTGTGTGCTGGGTTCCCTTGGGACCCAAGTGTTCTTTCTCATTTTAAAGGAAATCAACACAAGCTAATATTCAATAGATTTGTATCAGAATATACACTTGATACAGGAAAATATTTAGCAAAAGAGATGAAGATAGTTTTGTATAAATTTATCCTTTCCAACTGTTCAGACGAACAGCTGATTATACAAAGACAAAAACATGAGGACAGCAGTAGTCATTTCATTTGCATTAAGTGTGAGTCACCTTTTAAAATCTCACAGTGTATTGCAGTGGGACAAGGTCATTTAACCATATGCAAGCTGGTGTAACACTGGCACAAGCTGAAATAGCAGAATTTTTATTAGATACTATTTTTCTTTTTCTTTTTCTTTTTTCTTTTTTCTTTTTCTTTTTTTTCCTTTTCTTTTTCTTTTCTTTTCTTCTTAGTTATCGCAAATCTGGGGTTGAGTCTGCAGTGTGTGGCTCCTGAGCTTTCTTAAGATCTTTTTTAAGATCATGACCATTTAGAACTAGAGTATCAGTCCTGGAGTCACCTCTGCTTTACATAGTTTGTAATTTATGCTGAACACATAATTGCTTGCTCTCAATCCTTCCATGCCACTTAAAGAAAAAAACAAAACAGTTTTGTGCAAAATTATTACTGGTCACAAAATAAACCATTAGCAAGGCAGACCTTCAAAACCTGCGCTGTTAAAAGTCAACTGAGTGTCAATATAGACAAAAGAAGTGTCATTTCCTACCATATTGAGGTTTAAATTGTAACAGAAGAAAGACTGAGGGCAAAAAGATATACCCGCAGTGCGTAGGTACATCCTGAAACACTTTGCCCAGAGAGGCTGAGGAACCTCCATCCATGGAGAAATTCAAACCTTTACTGGACAAGGCTCTGAGAAATCAGACCTAACTTAGAATTTAGCCTGATTTTGAGCAGGAGGTTGGATCTGATGATCTCCATAACTCTTATAACCTGAAGGTTTCTATGATTTTGTAAGTAGATTAAATACTTAATGAATGTTACAGTTCCCATCTGACAACTGCCAAAAATTTGCAAACTTGTCAAGAAATGTCAAGTTATAAGCCATTTTTCTATTGGAAAATAATGCTTTTACTATCGTTCTTGTCCTGTGGAGTTACATTTAGGTTAATCTTTCTTCGAAACATGCAAATGAACATTAGCAGAGCTTATTGCAAGGTTTTATTATGTCATTGGAAACAACAATGAAGATTACTAAAAATTAATATCAAGCAGAGTGCAAGCGATGAAAATTTAAACACAAGGTGTATTTCAAGGTGCTGCTTAGACTTGGGTCTATTGGAGCTAGTTAGCAATTTGTGGTGGTGTGATTTGCAGGGGGAGGAGTTAATATTTTTTAAGGTTATTGCTTTTAAAAATAAAAAACTTGAGGACATTTTCTTTCTGCAAATTTATGGTGATTTTATGTCAGAAATAGAAACGTACCAAATATTACAAAGTAATCATTGATGCCTGTAACAAAAAATTATTCTCTCAAACCAGACTCAGGTTCCAGTTATATTCTCCTTCATCCTAATTTTGCTATATTTAGTACAGTAAGAGCCTGAAATGTAATACTGAAGTTTTACATTCATCTGCTTTATAAAGCAATAGACCAAGTTCGTTTCAGGTTTCAGCAACTCGCCTTAAACAGATTCAAGGCTTTTAAAAAACATAATTTGGGAACAGATGAAGGTCAGTGTACAGTCATGTGCTCGCTTTTGTGCTTTGAGTAGTAACATTTCAGAACAGGAACATAACTGTACCTTTTGCTAGTTGACAAGTAAAAGGACAGCTTTCCAATTGCATTGTAAATGGATATAAAGCAAAATTATGGCTACTTCTCTATTTAGAAGTATGAAAAATTCACTGTAATATGCACTACATTTAAAAGAAAACAAATTTGAGAGACCGACTAGCATGCAGGATTGTTATGTGAGTTCCTCTCAACCCTGAAACTATCATGTGACAAGGAAAAGACATTTGGACTAAAAACTTACAACTCTGCATGTGCATTGTACCCTTTTTATGCTGTGTTTTTTACCTACAAAAACATGTCACAGTGGCTCAGTAATACTTCCTGACTTAAAAATTCTTAATGGAAAAGACTTTATGTCTTTTCTTATCTCTCTAAAAAGAGAAGGAAATAATATTCCTGCTTTTTAAGACTGGCTTAGGTAAAGAGAATAATTTATTTCACATTTAAAACAAACTAATTCCTAATTTAATTTAATTTTGTTTGCTCAGAAAAGAGGCTTTATACTTTATTACAAAGACAACTGAAAAATGTAGTTTTCCGTCAGGAGGGAGTTTGCAGGCTGAAGGGAACCAAGGCAATCCGCACCTTGGCGTGTTGTCTCCTGCAGGTATAAGCGCTGGGGGATAAACAGAAAGAGGTTCTCGAGGCCAGTTAAAAATTATCATAACTCAGAACAGGACTACGAATATACTCAACAGGTTACTCTGTGCTCTGAAATTACCTGTGTAACTGGCTTCTGGGTGCCACTGAAGTTGGGGAGCTCAGTATGCTGCCGCCGAACAGCTGCGTCGGGAGCCTGCTGCATCCTTGGCCCTGGCCATGAGAGCCGGCCAGGTGATGGGTTGCTGGAGCCGCGCGAGTGGCCTGGAGGAGCTGGGGATGCTATTCTGGCTCCGGGGCTGGAGCAGGCAGCTATGGAGACAGGGTGGAAGTCATGTGCCCTGACCACATTATAGGAGTGGATTAAATTCCTTCTCCGATTTCATATGCCAGATCATTTGGGGCTTTATGGAAACTTAATCTCATATGTATTTTACTGGTTTATGTCCTACTGTGTTATAAGACACCATGAAATTTAACTCAGATGCTTCCTTTGTGCAAGAATTACCACAGTAGCTTTACAATGGGTAAAATGCAGCTTTTTAACATCTTTATAGGTTAAAAAAAAAATAAGTTTTTCTTGGGTGGCATGTGCCTTTTATGTGCAATGATGTGCTGTTGTGCTGTAAACCTTGTTTGTCTTTGTAATGTCTCCTTGAGGGTGTCAATGGTGTGGAATTTTCATGCTTATCTTCAAAGATAGTGCAGAAGATAATGCACTGTTTAAAATAAACTGGATGTAGTTCAACAAACAACAAAAATGATGAAAAGTTTAGGGAAATAATAGCTGAGAGAAGGTAATGATGGCTGGGCATGTTCATGCAAAGGATAACACAACTGAAGAGAAAAATTACTACTTATCACAAAAATGTAAAGGAATGTTATAAAGCAGGCTGGAATCATTTTAATTTCATCAATAATCAATGATAGAACAAGGAATAGTGTCTCATGTGGAAAGTATTTTTTAAATTAAACACTAAGACACCATTTTTACCAATAGGCAATAAAACAATCTAGGAAGGCGTGTTTTGTAATCACTGTCATTGAAAACACTCAGGTCTGGACTCGATATCTGTCTATCAAGGATGCTATCAGGATAATGATATTTTTCCTGCTATTAGAAGGAAAAAATGTAGTAGCCTATTAGTTTCTTTCAACCCAAGTAACTACACGATTTGTTTGCATATGATATTTGCAAATAAAATGCACTTAATGCTTGTAGTTTTTTGTGTTTTGTTTTTGGGGGGTTTTTTAAGTGAAGACTTGACAGATCCTCTGCTTATGTGCCAGGAATTCTGCAGGCGTATTTATTGTTTTTTAAGATGTCTTATTATGTTGTTACCTTAGGATCCGATCTAAATAAAATCATAGCAACAAGGCAAAAATAAATGTATTTGCTGCTGTAAAGTTATCAGAGAAAAACACAAAATCAAAAACCAAATTTTCAGATTCTCATTTCACCTTTTTCAATATGTGATATGAAAGCACTGTATAGCATATAAACTCTTCTCTGCTGTATCACTGAAATAGGGTAAAATGGCAATAACATCTTTATTGAGGGCATTGCTTCATTGGGAAGTTAAATGTTTGCCTCATTTTTAAGAACGGAATCCATAAGAATTCTTAAAACTAAGGAGGTACACAGGAGTTTTGGCTGATTAGTCATAAATTTCTAAATACAGGTTTCTGGTAGCCAGATTAGAGGCATCTTGTTTTTGCAACTTTAGGATTTTCATTTTTTAGTATTTACAATAATGTTGCATATTATTGTGGGTATTTTTATTCTCGTGTAGTTACTGAAATCAAAGAGAGTCTTCCCTTTGCTTCCAGGTGGTTTTGAATTAAACCTGTTCTGTCTGAAGGGTGCCAAAGTTTTACATGGTTTAGAGATGGTAGCACGGTTGTGGCCTGCATATGGGTTTGGTAAAAATAATCCTACGAAAGCTCAAAAATGTTCTATAATCTGAGTGCGTGTATTTTTATAATTCTATCTGAAAATATCTCTTGGAAAAGAGGAAACTGTTGCAACCATTATTCTCAAAAGGGGGAAATTAGGTAAATTTTGAACAACTGACTTTCTTAGTTTATGTTCTCACTAATGGTGCTGAGAATCTATACGTTCATACCTGGCAAAAGATTGTGTTACTTCATGTTTGGGTTTTGGTAGGTAAGAAACAAAGTTGCTGGTTTGTCCTTTACTTTTACTAGGGCAGAACACTCAGGCTCTTTATTTTGTGAACTTGAAACCTGCTATTGTTTTAAAACTTTGATTTTTGCCATTTCAGAATGCAATCATACTAATGCCTTTTAGATGGGTTATTTATTGGTCTTATTATGTGATAGCATTTATAAATGGCAGTTTCACAAATAATTAGGAATTGGAACAAAAGACCATCAGGCTCTGACATCTGTTGCACGTAATACCCACAGAGCTTTATTTAATCAAATAACTTAGAATAAAACCTGAATTTATTTATTAAAATATTTTGTTGAAAGAATCCCATTGAGATGCAGTGTGTCATTTCCAAGGGTATCCTGGGATACGGGCCAAGATACGACACTTAAAGAATGTTATTGAGAGCAACATGCTTTGATGTCTCATTTATTTTGCAGTTGAATTTACTTTCTATTTTTTTTCCCTTTGTTATATGAAAACAGGGTGCTGGCAGGATTGTTTATTTCAAAGAAATTGTCCAGTATCATATTCTCTGCTTGGCTGCAAACTTTACAAGTAGATAGAGATTATGTTTTAAAGTGCATGTATATGGATTTGTTAGCACTTAATTCATTCTTCCACCAGTCCGATGATTAACCAAACATATGCTTCCTTCTTTATGGTGTCATGAACAACTTCCTGCTGCAGTTCAGTTTACTGAAACCAATCTTCCTTTAGATTTTTTCCACAGCATTTTTTTCTTAAGTATGCATGTCTCACAACTTTATTCTGGTTTTACTTATTATTAAATATTTAAGTTGTATTGGAGAAAGCATTCAAATTTTATCAGAATACAGAAGTCTTCTAGACGTCTCTAATTATCTTTTGCCAAATCCACTTTATCTGTGATTAGTATGAAAGGCTGAACGTTTTTGTCAGGAGCTTATAGCTTTGCTTTTGTAATAGGCTGCTTTTTAAGCAGCCAATTGGATTGGTGTTGGCCTTTGAAAAATGTAAAATGCTTTGAAGGAAGACTTAAATGAACTAGGAAAGATTGTGCAAGCACACACATTTAATCTCAGCACTATCTGCATTATAGTGCAGTTAAAGCTCTGGGAAACTAAAGGAATTGCACTGGAGAATAATCAAAGGGTACAGCTTTATTACATGTCTGTTCTGAAAACGAAGGGACTGTTTTCTCTGGCTTAAGATACTGGGTGCTGCTCTGATAAAAGGAAGACGACAGCACTTCAGATACTGCATTAGAAGTTTTCAGGGACGTGTCCAACTATGAAACGGATAGTTAATTTGAATACAGAAGTCACACAGGGACTACATGCAGTTCTTTCTCATGGTCACCCAAAATAATTTTGAAATGACTTAAGATCAAGTAGGCCCTCCTGAAGGATGAATCCTCCCAAAGAATTACTTTTGATTGTTAGTTCTCAAACAAGTTTGGGGTTGGGGTTTTTTTTTTTTTTGATTATCACTTTAAGATTGAAAGCACAGTCATTTCTGGTTTGAACAAGAAAAGGACACTTTTTCATTAACATGCTTTAATCCTGATCTGAGGTGTTCATCAAACATTATAATTCCATCTAGTCTTTTTAAAATATAGTCTTGACATGGAAAACAATATGAAAGATCAGTTTGTCAACACTGTAGGAACAAAGCAAGCCAAATTCCTATATCTTCAAGAAGCAAAACAAATTTATATTTTAAAGATAAAATAATTATAGGACTTCTAAATGATTTATTTATTTTCTTACTAACTTTCCTTCTAGTATGATTACTAAGTCTTGACATTTTTTCCCTTATGAGCCATCTAGGCAAAAATATTACATGTATGTTTTATATCCACATGCTCTCCAGCAGAGATTAATATGTGTCTCTTAAATAATTCTGTGATTACACACTACATTTGATTATTTTCTTCTGATTGTATCAAAGGGATTTTTAATACCAAATATCTGTTGAGAGTCAAGGGGACTGATCAATGACTTGCTTTTATTCCTGTTTGCTGTTTTTGTGTTTCTTTTTTGGCATCTGCCATTGTTTTTTCTTTGTCTTCTTTGAGAATGGTAACTGAGTTACCACAAACTCTGATAATGTTGCGGGGGTTTTGGTGCTTTGTTTTGGTTGGTTTGTTGCATTCTTTTAAAATCAAATAACATTACTTCCTAAAGTCTCCATTATGGAGCTGAGATTATTGTTTGTAAGCAGCACAAATGATATTACAGACTTTCAACTAATTTTGAGCTAATTTTTAGCCTTTAAAAGTAGGTGGAAGTGGTTGAGGTTAAGAGCTGGGAAGCCCAGGCTTTCAATGTTAACGTTAGTGGTTTTTTAGGTGCTTTGTCTTCCATTATTCAATTCTGATCACAATGTGTGTGACACACACATAACCCATGCTAGACACAAGGAGATCCTGAGTTGCTCTTACAATGATTAAAGAAAGGTCAGCTTCTTTGCCCATGTTACCTCATCAATTACTTAGCATACTATGGTATTAGTACAAGATTATCTTTAAAAATCCTCATCTCCAGCCTTGAGAGTCTTATTTCATTCACAGAAACACAAGAGAATTTTGTCCTTTTCTTTGCTATTACTATACTGTGATTTTTTTTTTTTAAATTATTTTTTAGTTTTGCAAATTCACATTTGTAAAGTACATATTAAGGTCGCATCTAAGAATAATGAAAGGCTGAATCAATCTTTTTTTATTAAAGGATTTCAGAAGTTTGTCTCATGAAAAGCATTAGTAAGTGTTAACAGTTGCTTTGGATTAACTGTAGCCCAGGTCAACAACTGACAAATCATCAAGATAGAAGATTACCAAACTGATGAGTACAAGGTGAAATTACTTTTCTACATTAAAAAAAAACCCCAAATCCAACAACAAAATGCAAACAAACCCTTCAGACAAAAAAAAAAAAGCCAAACCCACTGAAAAAAGCCAAAACACCCAACCCCTATCCCTCAAAACCTTCCTTCAAATATTGGAGCTCAAGAAGTATATGTTCTTGTAGCTTTGGCAAAGCTCATTTGCTGATCTTAATTGCTAGGATATATTTCAAAAGAATTAACTTTCTGTCTGTCCATATATGTGTGCACATTTAACAGGATGTCAGTTTTCATCTGTCCTACCTCATAACTGCGGTTGTCAAATAGTGTGGTTTTTACATTGCTCCTAGAAACACCACCTTCCTTTCTCAGGTGTGAGTGTGTGAGTTGTAGTAGTATTTCTATATAAATGTTTGCTCTACTGGAATGTTATAAAGCATCAGTTACCATGAGTTCAATAAATACAGAGCTGTACTGTGTTTGGGGAAGGAAGAAATTTGGAAGTAGTTTTCTAGGCCAATGGCACAAAATGAAGTAATTTTCTAAAATCTTGTAAGAGGTGTTTTCAACTATAAAGGTTGTATTCAGGTGGGTAATCTCTTTCAATGAGAGTCTTAAAGGTGGAGGAGGAATTAAGATTCTGGACTCCTGTGTTGCAGATGTCCATGGGTCAGTCATATTTAACTTCTGCACGTTGGGAAAGCCAAATATCCATTAGAGAATCCTAATGCTTACCTATTTCACTCAAGGTTTTCTTTGAAGTTTAAATGGTTAAATGCTACATGAGATCCTTGACTGAATAGTTGGAATCCCTTTAAGAACACAGTGTGTTAGATGCCAAGACCAGGCACACTTTAACTGCAAACTTGAGTACAATAAAAGCTCAAGTACAGGTTAGCTGATCTGTGTAGATACGTCTTGCTGACATTTTGGGTATATCTTTCTTAAAATATTTTAAGACTACCCTAATTGTTCCTATATTTATAGAAAAACAGTGTCCTACATTATTGCACAGTAACCTGTTTACATGTGTGCTTTCTTTGGGAAAAAGTCTCCTGTAATTGGAGTAGTGATTAATTGCATGTATAACGTGAGCAGGAGCTACTGCAAGGGGAAGCCAAGGAGGGGTTGGGCTCAAAGCTGAGCAGCCCTGTGGTCTTCACTAGCCCTGGAAGACCCTGTACAAACCTGTGTCCTCTCTTAATATGTTGTCTTTCTGTTTGGTTGTAGTTCCTAAAGCAGCCACCAACAGATGCAGTGTGAGGGATCCAAGTCTCCTTCAATGGTCCAAAATGATCTATGTCTTACAGAAGCAAATTATAGCTCCTGAATGACACATAGAGCACATTTTGAAGAGTTTTCTTCAACCATCTCTTGCCTACAGAGGTGGCAAGCCCACCGGCAGTGGCAGGTACTGAATGCAATACCTGTGTGCAACACTTGTGCTGTGTGCTTAGCAAGTCCCAGGTGCAGATCTGGGGCTCAGTGGCATTGCGTTTGCATAAATGACCTGTTCTTTTTGCACCAGCAATTTCCCTGGCTGTCAGCTGCTGGAGGAATAGCCAGCAAAGATGTACAGCTATGGAATATGATGAAAGTAATAATCTGCCACCCAAAATGAAAAGGTTGGCAGGTTGAAGCTGAGACACTGTTTCATTTGTTTAGACATGTTATAGCTTGTTTTTAAGGTATGTAGGCAAGTTTTGGATCCATCGTGATCTTGTTACATCTGAGTATTCTTTTTCTTCGTAAAAAATAACAAAAAAGTGGTCTTGTGCTCCTCTTTGGGACATGGGCACATGAAGCCTGTTGCTGGGTTAGGATCTTTGTCCATTTCAGAATAGATTCTTGTCTAGGATCCCTCCCTTTTTAGGAAAATTGGCTGGGCTTTTTTTTTTTTTTCCCTCTCTTCTCTTCTCTGCTAACATGCAGCTTGGGCTTTGGTTGTCTTTTCTATCTTTTATTTGTGAAGATATTCCCAAAGTCATTGTGAATGTTTTAATTTTTTTATTTTATATGTTTACTCTTTATTGATTACTTTAAAGCTTATAGATGCATATATAATATTCCAAAATAGGATTGGTTGTAGTATTTTAGAGGGAATTGCCTTGAAACATAAAATAGCCTTGTAATATCCAGTGGTATGATAACACTAAAAGATGTATTCGTAGTAGTCCTTTTTGGTAGCCTGTATCATCTGTAAAAATAGTAATCTCAATTTTGTAGTGAATTCTTTGTATGATGATTTAAAACTCCAGAAGATAATTTCCTTATCTTATAGGCCAGACCAAACAGCTGAACCCGCATATTTGGGTTGTTGCAGCAATACAGAAACCCGTTGGAAGCAGTGGCTCATGGGATCCTCCACTTAGATCAATTGAACAGTCTTGCCCTAACTTTCTATAATACTCAAATAACTGCCCTGAATGCGGCTTTAAGTGGGTTTTCAGAAGTTACAGACTTAGTGACCTGTGGAAATATTTCATGTTATATTGTTTCTTGTGGAATAAGAAATACCAAATGGCATTTGTAATGTCACATTCCTCCTAAGAAGGTGTAATTCTGAACTTTCTCCTCCATGACCCTCCAACTATGACAAGTAATATTAGAACTTGTGTGTAGTGGTTTGTTAAAAAAAGTAAATTTATGTTCAAAATTGTTTGTCAGTCTCTCAGAAAATTAGAAGTAATTAAATAGAAAGTTCTACAGATTTGTGCCATTTCTGTACCCTCTTATCTCAAGATGGTGTGAGAAGCAGACAATTGTAATAACTTGCTGCTACTTCTTTCCAGCTTAATTTGATCTTGTTCCTTAATTCTGACAGATTGTTTTTAATTTTCCCATCTGTTCCACAAAAATCTCAAGTGATTGACTCTGAGGAAAAAAAATAATGTCTAATAGCTAAGCTATTTTTAATGAGTTGGTATGAGTTATTTAATGAGACATGCTGAAGAAGGCAGGCCAAGTGAAAGATTGGGCTTGGGGTGGTGGATGTAAAGAAAGGTAAAGGGCAACTGTATGCTTCGGGAAGTTTCTACTCTTCTCTTTAACCTCAGCTTTAGACTGCTGCTGTCTCCAGTTCCAGGCAGTGCACATCCTTAGACCCATGGACACAAAAAAAAGGTTCAGTAGCAGTAATTCCTTTCCCTCTTGTGTAGTGCAATGTCTACCCTCAGACAGTACTGCTTTGGAGAGAGGGACAGTCATGCAAAGGATTAAAAAAAAAAAAAAAAAAATCAAAGAATAATACTTAAATAAAGTTAAAAACATTGTAGGCTGTGGTTTAACTTCAGCTCTTGTAGCAGCCTGCACCATAACTCCAAGATATTCTGGTTTTAGGTGCCTGTAAACAGACACAATGTTCTTCTCCAGCCTCTCTGAGGGCTAAACCCCTTTGCTTTAAAATGGTCTGCAAATGACATCTCCTGGGGCAGGAAGCCATCAATATGCAGTATGGGTCTTTCAGAATAGCAGCCATGAATATAAATGTTAACATCTGGACTTCTCCCTTCTGTTTTGTTTTTTATATATTATTATAATAAACATTAACATTATTTTTAATAATCATCAAATAGCAGTTTCTCTGGCAGCTTGAGACTTCATTATTAAATCAAATAGTGAAAATAAATATACAGCTCCTTTACAAGGAAAGTTGAAAGTTTGACTCAACTCTACAAATATGCCATTGTTAGTCTCATCTATTGTAGAATTCATAGAATAATGAATTAACTTTCCAATTGCATACAGTGAGGCATAACAAATGAGAGAATGCTGCCATGGTAATGAGCAAAATATACACTTGTTTTTGCAGGTTTTAATGGGCTACCAACTAAGGAGAGAGACTTTTGTCTGCTTTTTTTTTTTTTTAACTAGTAAAACCCAGGAGTAATTTAAGTGAAAAAGACAGCAGGGAACACTAGTACTCCACACTTTTAGAGCATCTCCAAATACTCAGCTGGTCAGCTTTCCCTATGACAGGTATTTCAAGCAATCAAAGAGGACAGGGGAAAGATGTGACTCTTAAACCATTGAATGTGGTAGCAGGTAAAATTGCTTCTGGTTTAAATTTGTACAAAATTGGACATGGATGGTGTGTGTTTTAAGGCCCAGGCTCAGCACGTAGCCACAGATAGGAGATGCTCTGTGCTTATACAGAAGTCTCTGGCTCTGAATGAGACTAGACTGTGCCTAAGAGTTAGACTAATCTAATCTGGAACTGATATGAGGGAAGAAAACATTTCTATTTTTAAGGATTTTTTTCTTGTTATTACTATCTAGTAGCAATGTTCCTAGAGATGGACCTTTTTTTTCTGTTGGGGAGAAGGAATTGATTGGTGGCTTACTTTGTCTGCGTGGCAGGAGACAAAAGTGAGTTAATTTTGGATAAATTCTCATGGGCTTTGGGAACATGACCCATTATCTATACCTCTTGATGGATTTTGGACAAGGATCTTGTTACATTGTGGCTTTAGTAATAAATCTTCTATGTATTTATGTAGTTAAAATTAAATTCACAAGATGTAAGTTTAATAGTTCTGCATTAATCCTTCATAAAGCATTGATCTTTTGTTTTTTTATCTTCTTCAGTGTGTCAGTCCTGATCTTTAATACTTCTCGGCAGTGCTTTGTTGTGGTGAAGCAGTTCCGCCCAGGTAATCCTCTTTTTTAGATTTACTTTTGCTCTCTAGTGAATCAAGCTTTCAAAGGTTTAGCAGTTAAAAGTTGGTGCATCTGTGGTGATAAAATCTTTGTTCTATATTCTGTTTCTTTGTATGATAGCCCACCCTTTTTAGTTGGTCAGAATTTCTAACCAGGGAAATTTCCATTACAGATGAAACGAATGATCAGGGTAGCCTTACATTCTTTTCATTTACTAGCTTTTCGGCTAGTCATTGTCCTCTTTTGGATGAAATTACAAACAGCTCTACAATGGTCATGCAATAGATGGGTTTTATTTGAAGTTCCTTCTTGACCTATCTAGTATTTAGTAGGCAGCTTCTGTGCAGAAGCACAATTTTTTTTTTCTTTTTTTGTCTTAAATATTCCTTTTTTAATGTGCTGTTGTGCATTGTATACTTGGGAATTTAAAATGAGGGAATTTTAGGACTGTATGCTTGTTTATCAATATGCCGACAGCTTCATTTTACCAGTTATTATTATGAATTTAGGTTACTATTTTTTCCTGACTTTTGTATCAGTTATTTTAATTCAAAGCAATATTTACTTTTTGGAAGTTAAAATGAAATGCATATTCTCTGCATGTTAATTAAAAAAAAAATCACAAGATATTTCACTGTTGCTAAGAGACCATTTCAAGGCTGTTCATGGTAGACTTCATAGGAAACTTTCTAGGGTGGTGTCATGCTGTCGTTTCTTACTGACAGTGATTGACTGGCTCTTCAGCAGTGTGCAGCACTGTTATACTGACAGTGTGTACTTCTCATGAAGTACTATATTGACTAGTATAAAGAGAAAGTGTTTGGGGACTGTTTACAAGGGCTTGTAGTGATAGGACAAGGGGTAATGGTTTTAAACTGAAGGAGGGGAGATTTAGATTAGATATAAGGAAGAAATTCTTTCCTGTGAGGGTGGTGAGGCACTGGAAGAGGTTGCCCAGAGAAGCTGTGGATGCCCCATCCCTGGAAGTGTTCAAGGACAGGCTGGATGGGGCTTTGGGCAACCTGGTCTAGTGGAGGGTGTCCCTGCCCATGGCAGGGGGGTTGGAACTAGATTGTCTTTGAGGTCCCTCCCAACCCAACCCTAGATTGTCTTTGAGGTCCCTCCCAACCCAACCCATTCTATGATTTATCAATAATCCAATGTCTTTTATTTGCCAGCTAAATAAAATGGCTTGTATAGCTGTTGCTTTCTCTGAGGCAATCTTAGGCAGGAGACATGTTGATTACATCATCCATATGGAAGTGTCAAATCTGCCTCAAAAGACTAGACTGTTCTTGGAGTTAAACTGTTCCAGAGACTGGACCTGCCTGAAACCTGGCCTTAGGGACAGTGGTCAGTCAGACATCCGATAGCAGTTCAGTGATCGCAACCATGCCCTGACGTTACTCACATCACTATAATTATATTGCCATTCCATGGTTATTGTCTGCCTTGGTGCCTGTTCCACATAGGAAAAATAAAGGCCAGGACTTTCTCGTTGCTTGCCCCTATCCGGGTCCCACCAGGAAGGCGGTAGCTTGTTACTTGTGAGCAAACAGCTGCCACTCACTCACCAGGCACGTCCCTTGCACTTGTGCTAGTTAACATATGTGCTTGCCTTGCCTTAGGGCATGATGTCACGATCAGGTTTTCTCATTGAAGTCTGTGCTGCTTGTAAAGGCAGTCAGCCCTCCCTGTGTGTATATTCCCACCCCATTCCCTTTGGTAGCACCAGCCCTTACGCAGCTAAAGCAGAGGTTTTATATGGGTGCAAACGGGTAATTTTAAGGGTTAGGCAGCTTATCTGACTGGTCTGAAAGAGTTCATGCTGGCTTGAGCGGTGGCAGAAACGCACAACTGGGATCAGGCAGACAGGACCATATTTTTCAGTGTACTGTGGACTTAGGTCATCTTGAATGATCATAAAATCACACATTTGGAAAGAGCAGAGAGAAAAAAGTTACACATAAATCTCAGTAGTTTCCATATAGTTCCTCACCCGTGACTGATAGGCCATGGTCTTGGTCAATGCCCTTTTTGGTAGTCAATTAACCACATGTTTTCAAATATAAGAAAATAATATGTTCCTGGGAAAGGCTTAGTACTGATGAACATGTGCCCTGTTTTTTTCACTGTAAGTATAATGACGTTTCAATGGATTGTGGTGTTTGGATTTGCATTGACTTAAAGTAAACAGTATCAAAGCTGTGAATCATAAGCCATGTTCTGTTTCAGGAGGTACAAAACAACGGTGCAATCAAGAGAAATCAGAAGTTTAAAGGACATTCCCCAGTCAGCTAAACCCCACTAACCCCTCAGTCCATACTCATGTTTTATTCTCCTTAGGGATAGCAAACAAGTCCTTGTATATGAGTCATCTAACAAGGCTGCTTTGAATAAGTTATGATCTTATTTGATGAGTTTGGTTGCGCTATCTATCCTTTGTCCCAGCTTTGCAGAAAGGCAGGCAAGTACATCAATTCTACTGGAGTTTCCACTCTGAGACTTCTTAAAGCTGCGTGGCTCTGGGGTAATTAGTCAAGAAGTTTAATGAGCACTAGATGGTTGTTTGAGTCCTCACTGTGCTGCTGCTGCTCATTGCATGTGTCCATCTGATGATGGAGGAGACTGCCCAGTGATGATGAAGTGGCAGTTTCTGACCAAAGTAGCATAAGCCATCAGAAGACAAGAGAGCAGTCAGACCCAGGACTAGTGGGTGGGTGACTGTGCTGGGAGCTGAGTTCTTGCTTATGTTTTCTGCTCTCCAAATGCTTTGTGCATTTGCAATAAGCTGACAACCTGGGATGAGGAAGAGGGGAGTCACAGGTTTCCCTGTGAAGATGTGCCCTAGCGAATAGGCCACAGGCTGCTTTTCCATCCGGTACTTTATCTTCCGTGGTGCATCACTTGTGCAGTCAATTTTGCACTGTCAGGAGCGGTGTGGGGGACTCCTCTGTTCCCTGATATTAGCTGGCAGCTTGGGTTTTCCTGGCTTTGCTTATCTATGAGAGATAAATTGAGTTTGAACCTTTCTGAGCCTGCTGATAATGAATTCATGCTGTGATTCCTGGTGAATGCTCTGATTTTTGGTCTCTTACAGAAGTGGCTGGTACTGCTTCTTTTCTTCCTTAACTGCAGAGAAAAGCTGTTAGTGTGCTTTGAGGGTCGGCTTTGCTCTGAAGAGGACTGCTGGATTGGGTCCTTTTGGGAATGTAGGTTTTGATCTACGTGGAGCCCAGTTGTGCTGAGGGAGAAGGAGAATGGCAGGTGCCTGCCAGAATGACAGAATGGGTTTCAGAGATTCAAGAGACTTGTAACAGAGAGTTACTTTAATCACAGTTTCATATTTCTGTACCCGCTCTCTTACCTGCATCCTGTTTTGGTGCCCAAGTCCTTTACTGGGATATATGCATTGTCCTTTTTATAATTACTGATGCAGATAAGTCAATATTGAAAAAGCAATACAATCTTAAGAGTATTTGGCTCATCCTAGAGAGATCCTGGAGGTAGTTGTCATTTATGATACTCGTCATAGCTTTTAGAACTATTTGGAATAATGACAATAGACACCCTTCAAGGATCTGTCCTTCAGACTCTGCATGGATTGGTTTTTTTGCCACTTTCTTGCTGCATTCTAAAAACAAAACTGAGCTCTAGTCATGGTTTTCAACTAAGAAATGGAGGCTCCTTTTCTTAAATGTTTGAATCTCAAAGGCCTAGATGTATCTACCGCAAACAGTTTTGAAAGTTTTAAATTCTGGAGAAAGATTAAGTTTGGGGCAAACTTCTGCACTTTGTCTTTCTTTTTAGACTGATCTAGACATCTCCCATTCAGGTGCTGAACTTCGTATACTACACTTCTGAGGCAAGAAGCATTATAGGAGGAGCCTAGTCATCAACTTCTGGGGTACAGACTCTTCCCCATAGACCAAGTACCTGAGAAGTCACTTCTATGCAACAATATTTCTTTAGGGACCTTGTTGTATCTCACAATTTGAAGAAATAACTTCCAGTAAGTGGAAGAACAAAAAGTTGTCCATTAAACTTGAGCTTTTTTATATAAAAGTTCTATAAGATTTAGAATGGGAAATAAAAGATAAGCTCATTTTAAAACGATGTTAGGTGTATTGGAAATATACATGTAAAATATTTTAATGAAATAAAAATAATTTCAAATTTTAAAATAGTTTTATTCAGGGTGTTTTATAACACCCTCATGGTAACCTTTTATGAAAAGCAAAGGAATAGACATGAGCAAATTTCAAAGAAGAAACAGGTGGGATTATACCTGTAAGCTAAAGTTACAATGATTGGAATTGTCAGTAGTGATTCTTTGTGTGTTAACATCCAGTTCTCACCCAGGCAAAATTTCTGTTGACATCAGTGAGAGGTTTTGCTTAAATAAGGACTAAAATCTGGCATTTGCACTTTCTTTAGGAGTGCATTACAGTGCCAGCTGTTTGTAGATTAATTCAAGAAGTCTTTTTCAGACTCCACGCAGGAATCTGTGCAAGGAACTATATGTTCAAAAGAGGTTCTTTTTTTTGTTCTTTTTTTCTTTTTTTTTTTCTTCAAACAAACATACATGCTTTTCATACCCTTTCTAAATAACAGCTGAGTTGACAGGCTGAAAGACTCATCATTGTGCACATGGTACATAATGTACAACCCAACTTTCCTGCAAGATAACTGCATAGTTTAAATTAGATCCTGATATCCGCATTGCCCAACAAATGGAAGCTGTATGGCACTTCTGGAACTGAGATTTCTTGGATGAACTACCTTCCTTTTTTAATGTTTATTTATTTTAAGGTGTGCATGAATTCATTCCAAGTGATATAAGCACAAATAGAATTTAAAGAATAATTTTACAGAAATGGCAAGGGAACCTTTGTTCTCTAAAATTCCAATTTCAGTGTGTCATCATTTTAACAGATAACACAACTGAACTCTTTGTTACTCCCAAGTACTCTTATGGTTAGAAATTTCCAGGCAAAATTTTTGTACCATCTTTTTTTCTATTTAATATGAATAAACTTAACATCCCCACACACATTTTCTTTTGTGGTTTGTTTTTTTTTTAAGCTGTTTACATGTGTGAAGTAGAAAGGCATCATCCTCAAGTCTTTCAGCATCAGGACAAGGAGAGCTTTTCTCGTCTAGAGGATCCCTTACCTGCTGTGGAAGGAGTGACCTATGAACTCTGCGCTGGCATTGTAGACAAGCCAGACCTTTCTTTAGAAGAAATTGCATGTGGGGAAGTCTTAGAAGAGTGTGGCTATCGTGTTCCCGTTACAGACCTGAGGAGGATCACTTCTTACAGGTAAATAGCAGTAAGTTAAAACACTGCATTTTGTTATTTCACACATTGCTGAAGTGGCTTGAATGTAAATTACTGTTCTCTGTTTCCTTATTTAAGCAGTGTGTTGGAGGAACATGGACATCTGAAAGTATATGAAAGGTGTAATTTTCAGCAAGTGAGAGGAGTATTTACAGAGACTTAAGGAATTATAAACTCATAATTATGGGATTGAGTTCCCAGTAAGAATGATACTATTGTGATTTATGCCAAAGACTATTAGAACTGGGAAAAATTGCATTGAGCTCTTCAGAGCAGTTTGTCACAGCACTAGAAAACAGCCAGTCTTTCTGTGTCAAGCATTTTCCGTCTCTGTTACTCTGATTAACACTAGAAGCTGCCCAAGATAGACTCTGATTTACCATTAACACAATTTTGCTAAAGCATGAGAACTTGTACTGTTCAATCTCTTCATAATATTTGGACTGTAATTAAGCCTCCTTTGAACTGGACAGTAAGTAATGTTATAAATGAAGATTTTGCTGATTTGACTTTGAAAACATCTACATTATATTTTTTGCAGGGTTTTAAATAGTTATTGGAAGAGATTTTAACATGTTTTAAAACATATATTAGGAGTAAGAGGAAAACTTAATATGTAAGAAGAAAAACAGAAAATGTGAGTTGTTGGAGGGGAAAAAAAAACCTGCCAAAAAACCCCCAGGAGAAACTTTGCACACAGCTTTAATCCCATTATATCTCCTTCCCAGCTTTTAGTATTGTTATCCAAAATGTATGTGTGTTTGTATTTTACAGAGAAAGCAGCAGGGTTTTTATTTCTTTATTTTGCTTGACATCTCCATTGAACTAGGCCCTGTCATTGGTTTTTAATTTGGGAATTAAATACAAATCCACAGCTGTCAATCCTGACAAATGTTATTTCCTGCTGGATTAACAGGCAGTGCTTCTGTTGAGGGGAGGGGGTGAATCAAAGGAGCTGTCTTTTGCAACTCCTTGAAACTAGATTAAGGTTTGTTCTACTGAACGAAAAAGTGCCTGCTAGATTTATGAGCAAAAGCTGTCGGTAGAATTTCATAGGTTGGGTGACACTGACAGGCCATAGCACGCAGATATATACGTATGTACATGTAGGCTTGTATGTGTATACAAACTCAAATAGGAAAAGAATATAATTTCTGTAGTCATAGAAGTTTGTAGCGTCAGTGTAGATGTTTGACTCAACATTGATGATTTACATCTGGCTAAAACACCGTGTGTTTTTTGGTTGATAAATGTCTTTGTATCTCACAGGTGGTTATTCTTTCAGTTGCTTTTTTTTTTTTTTTAATTTTTGTTGACTTGCAAAGAGAGTATACAATTGGAGTTTTCTCTGTTGAGAGCCGTGCAAAGGACGCTTAATATGTTAATCCCCCAATCCAGCTTTGTCTATGTGGGCACAGCTTTCTACCCATGGAGATCCATGCTGAAGTCAGGACCTGTATAGTATTTACTTTTTTAGATTAATACAAAAGTTTGAAGCCTCAAAGATGATATTTTACAGTTTCTTTTGTTGGATGTGCTGTGCTATGTATTAGAATTTTATTCTAAATGTTTGGGTCTTCCTATTAGGAGTGTCCTGATCTTCCTTCAGCCAAAGACTGGCATATCTGTCTGATCCTTTGAGGACTGGATGCAAAGACAGGAAGTAATTGGTTGCCCTATGCTCTGCTAAGGACATTTTTTTTCTGTAATGGCTATATTATATATAAGAATTTCAGGGCTTTTTCTAAGTGTAAGAGTGTTTTTTTCTAAATGGTTTAGGCTGTTTCATACTGTGACTGTCAATACAAAGCATTGACATAAATTATTACATTAATGCATATGCATCCCATTAATAATTACAATACATCATGCACTTCTACTATTATCTGTCATCGCAGTGATCCATATAATAGTTGTTCTATATTATTTATTGATCCAGTGCATCAGATCAGAGAAAAGCCTTAGAAATTGGAAGAAATTTTGGGAGGATCTCACCTAGACTGCTCCCCTTCCAAAGATCAGGCTCAGCTGGATTTAAATCACTTCTGACAAATGTGTATCTGTCCTTTCTCTAAAATCTGATCGTTTCATAGCCTCTCCAAGCATTCTGTCTGAAGTCTATCTGTACCATGATCAAGTTTTTCCTTGTGTCTTGCCTAAACTTCCCTTTTTTCACTTCAAGCCTGTGACTTACTACCCTCTTCCCAGTGCACATGAAGTACTTCTGCACCTTCCTCGTATTCATTTGACCATGTCTCCCCTTTATTTTATTTTTGCCTACGCAAAACCATCTTAGTTGATTTAAGCTTTCTCTTTAGACGATGTTTTTTAGCTGTCTGATCATTCCTTCTGCTGTCCTCTGCCTTCTCTCCATCTGGTCTGCATGTTTCTTAAAAACATAGTGCTCAAAGTGGAGCGTAATATTTTAGCAGGGGCTTTAGCAGTGTCAGACAGAGTGAAACTGTTATTTCCCTAATCTTACAGATGATTTTGTTTATATGCTCTAGTTTGATGTTTGCATTTTTCCAGTGGTATTTTGTTGTTGACTTATGGTCCACAATGCCTCCCGTCTCTCAGAACTGTTTTCTGCAGCCATGCTGCACTGACATTCACCTCCTGTCTGTATTTATGCTGTATTCCTGCCTGAACACAGAGCCTTGAACTTGCCTTTACTGAATTGCATCCTATTTTTTCAGACCATTTCTCCAAGCTGTTGGGATGATTTTGATTTCTAATATTAATCTCTAGTTACTCATAATTAATCTATCTATCTCAGCTTTGCTACCTGCAGTCTGTATTTCAACATACAAGTCCTAAAACAAAACACTAAATTATATTGAATGGAGGATGGTCCCCAGTGGAATCCTATTTAGTTTGTATTTCCAATTTGACAGTGATATCCATTCCATGAGTACCACTTTCATACTAGGTTTACACCTATTTCAGTTTCTTCAATTTCTAAGTATATCATGATCTCCTAACTTTATAATGAAACTGTCAGATAGGGTTCAAAGCCTTAATAAACTGAAGTTAGACTGTTTGTGTTGCTCCTCCCATCCACAAGACCCATTATCCTATTATAGCTGATATTTTTTGACTGCACTTGATATATGTCTGACAGATCTGTTAGTTGTCGTTCTTTCTTGATGCAAATAAAGCTGCATTAAAATATTTAGACAACTATAATTCACAATTACTGAGTTAAGTCTATTAGATTTTTGTAGATAACTCAGAGTTGTGTGCATGGTGAAAAGACTTGCATACAAACAAGGGATTCTGTGTCATCACACCCCTTGGTATGAAAGAAAGAAGTTGTCTTGTATTCCTAATGACACGTCTTTCTAGAATGATGTTCATGAGAAGGAAATTGTCTGAACGGATAAAAGCAGGACTTGAGCTGGACCTGACAGAAGGATAGGGGAAACAGAAGACACATCAAATGTAGAGGGAGAAACAGTTTTGGGCTAGGGAGGTCAATACAGTTCTGTGGCTAATGAGTTGAGAAGGGGAGGTCATGGGCAATGTGTAGGAAGAACTCAGAGCAGGGCGGGAGGGAAAGCAATAGAAGATCCTCAAGTAGAAAAGGGGAAAGAAGCAATGAAGGAACAATGCAGAGAAAAAACATGGACTGAGAACTAAATGGACTCGGGGAAAGTACATTCGTGGTGGTGGAAAAGAATTCTCTTTAACAAAATGAGGAAAGTACTTAGACTGTTCAAGCAGAACTTTGCTCTTTTCTCAAGCAGCTGGAGCAGTAAAGATTGGAGGTAATCTAAGAGTAGCTGTGGAGTCAATGAGAAATCAGGGAAGAAGCCAGGAGTTGGGGAATTTACACTAGTTGAGCAAGAGTCTTAGGAACAAGTTGTTCCAGCAACAGGAGGACAGTATGGCGTGGGTGAATGAAGGAGACTGGGTTGGGGGCAGATAATGAGAAAGACAAACATACTAGGAGGGACTTCACTGGAGGAGGGCAGAGGAATCACACTTTGAAGAATCAGAAATATCTGTCTTATTATAGAATAACGCCAGCCAGAAGGTGAATTTAAATGCAAATGGTTCATTTTGCTGTGTAGGTGGAGGCAGGAATCATTCTGGAAAAAAATCTGTATTGTTTGCAACCTGTGTGGTGAGTTTCCTCTTAGAATGGCTACACAAATTGCTACTTTTGTGCTTGGCATACAATAAGTAACCTCATTTTGGTGTTACAAAAAAGTTTGTTTTCTGGGGTTTTTTTCCAAATGCAAAATTTTGTAAATTCACAACTCTGGATTTACTTGTGTATCAGATATAACAAATTTTCTATCTGTCATGGTATCCCAGCAGCTTCCAGTTTGAATCTCAGGTGAAATTGAGAGTTAGTTTGTTAGGTTGAAGTATTGCCAGCTGTCTTCCTTGAGACTTGTTTCTTTACCAGACAGGGGCAGGGAAATTTGTTGTTGTTATTAAATATGTTGTTATTGCCATTGCAACTTACAATATTTTCTTTTAGTTCTTGAAATGTTTGGTCTTCTTGAAGACTATTTATAAAATTATTTGGATTTAAATAACGCCTCAGAACATCAAGACAAAGTTGAACCAGAGCTCCTGGGTCAACTTCCTTTCCCCTTCATTCAGTCTTTATTTTCTCTCAGAGGTTGTTAATAAACTCTTAGCTATGAACTGGATTCAATAGGAGCTGCAGGTTCTCAGCCCTGCTGCAAAAAAATCAGATGGATTACTTTAAGGGCCTAGCTATATTAATACAGGTACTTACTTTAATCTTCCTACATTTGATTTTTTTCCAAAAGTACACAACAAAGAAGAGCATTCAGAGAATTAATATTGGATGTTCCAATTACTGTGCTATGGCTATTAGCCCCTGTGCAAAGAGGTAAAAATGGTTTGTATTCATAGGTTATTATGTAGAAAGAATAATAGCCTTGAAAATGTTGGAGTGCATTATAATTAGAAAGATCACCTGCTAGTACACCTGTTGGGTGATGGCATAATATAATATAATTTTATGTTAATTACTTCTCTGCTTTTTTCCTGCACCTGCTGCTTATAGTGTCAGAACTGTACAAAGGTCCTAAGAAGTGACAATAGGAGCTGCATGTCACTGTTCATCAGTTTACATGTTGCATGCCTAAATAGATCTTGATTTCAGCATAAATAACAGAGATTTGTGTCACATTTATTTGTAAACGTGAATTATGTATTCACTATATACCCAAATTCTGCATCCAAATGGTTTATATCTTACAAAAGGATATATTGCATTTAGGAATTTTCACATTAACTATGTCAGATTAAAACAAAAAAAAAGGTATTTCTGTGTTGTTAGGAACAGGTAAACGCTGATTGTTTATAGATTTCATATTTGTTAAATATTAAGAAATGATGAGAAATTTAGCTTTTAATTGCTGTCTATCAGAAATCTGAATTAAACTAGTAAGTCTTCACAATGATCAGTCAATTTATTTGTTCCCCACACTGCAGCAGAGTAGAGTATAAGATGCTGTTTATTTTCTCATACATGTTTGTTCCTTCAAATTAAAAATGTAAAATTTAGGAAAGTAATAATTATGAATTTAATAATTGGTTGGCATAGATGAGCACCCAGACATGAGAAGAAGACAAAGCTAATCTCGAATACGTGCTTTGAATTTCGACCCTGCTTACAAATGCGTGTGTATGCATACATGCATACATGTGCCTGCAGACGCTCAGTCTGAAGAAACAACTCACTGTTAGTGAGCATCGGAAAACATACAAGGTGGGCTCAATCTCACTTGTGGCTTTTAGGCACTACTAAACATGATTATTTTTTTCAAGCAATAAGATTCTGTTAACGACTTGTGATCAGAAATATGTACGTAAGGTATCATTATGCTTATGAACTTAGACATAACAAGCGAAAAGTCCCATTTCCATTTTTTGAGCTCTTGTTCGTATGCTGTTTCTTCATACATTTAATAAAAGGGAAGAGCTAAACAAAGGCTTTATGATTGCTGCTATTGCCGTGTTTCAAAAACAGATTGGAGTGACAATCTGTCTCTTGTATTTTCCCCAGTCTAAGAAGGAAGTAGATAGAAAATACTCCACCTACAGCCTTGTTCTGCCAGCCAGTCCCACCCCTGGGCAGGAGGTGAGGAGAAGCGCTTTGAAGTCCTTCTGCAGAAACTCCTCCTCTGCTGTGCTGTTGCATACAAGTGGTTGCCCACAGCTTTGAAAGCCATAGCATGATTTAATCACAGTGTTTGAGTATGTTATTTAAAATGAAATATGGGAATGCAGCGTACAATCATGTTTTGATGTGTTAAACTTACGTTTAAGTTACTATTGTGATGAGAACCATACCACTTTGGTATTCTTGCTTTGACATGCTTACATTCTTAAGGTTGCTGTCGTCAAAGGTAATGGTGGTTTCTAATTGTCCCTGAAGCAATGCTAAAAGTTTAGTGCCAATAGTCTTTTGGTTTTAAAAGTCTCTCTGTTGAAGTTATAGGGTTTGTGAGCTTAAGCCCTAATGATTTGACAAAGAGTATTTGTCAGCGACATAGCTGTTAATTGAACCAACTATAAACTTCTCAGAGGAAACTGATCTTCACCATGAAGAGATGAGGAAAACAGCTACGTTTTGTATACATCATTTGCATTTGTCCCACAGTGGTAAATGAGAGTCAAGCACTGTACGGACACATGAAAATACATCTGGAACAATCAGCTGGGTCAAGCCAGGCTTAGTAGGTCTGGGTCAGTATGAGCCATGACATGCCTGGTCTGGGCAATGTGATGCTGACCCTGTGGAGTGAGACTGAAGCCCGAAGTCTCGCCCTGGGCTGGTGCTGTTAGTTCAGAGCCTGCTTGCCCTCCCCCAAACCAAGCCTCTCTGGTACTGGGGAGGGGAAACACCTTTATCAGAAAGGTGGTTTTCCCAGGGTGAAACTCATCACTTGCAGTTCGGGTGTGCTGACCCCTGTGATTCCCACAGATGCAAAGCTAATGAATATAGCTGTAATCTGTTAATAGGTGACTCATTTCAGACCATAGCAAAAGCATTTTATTTGTAATGTGAAACACTAGTGCGAGGAAAAGCATATGTCACAGACTTGGGATAGAGGAAGAAGGTAGCAGGAAAAGGAATATAACAACAAATAAAGGCACATCAAAATTCCTTAAACATCATGCTCAGAAAGTACAGATAAGTGTGTAAAAGCATAGGAACATCCTAGTGACAGATAAACCTGAAAGCATACTGAAAACATAATAGCCATCTGTTGCCTATTTACCAGGCAGAGCCACCTTCTGCCTCTCTCCTCTCTTCCTCCCCTGGTCCCAGTACCCAAAATCACTGAAATGCATGCACATTTTCCAAGGATATGTGCTAAAATACTTTATTACTTCAACCAGATGGAGGCTCAGAACAGCTTCAAAGCAACAAACCTGCTAACGCTGGATTTGTATAAAAATCAAAGGTACTAAGACAAATGAAATGTCAATAGCATTGATTTTGGGACAATTGTCTAAGGGCAGGCAGGATACGTTAATATCTAAGAGTCTGGAAATGTTGTGAAGGACAGCAGTCAGCAATATCAGACAATAATACATTTATTAAAGGGCATTCCACATGGATACATGCAAAAATGGTCAATTGGCAGAGTAAGATAGAGCATTTAGAGTAAGAAATAACAAATGAAAAAGGTAAGAAATACACCTTTTTTTATGAATTAAACTATGTTACTGTATCTTTCAACCTCTTTCTGAAACCATTGAAATGGACATGTAGTTAGAAAATAAATAAAAACAGTCCATACGTTTGTAAATAATGTCATGCAATAGTCTCCAAAGTCACCCATCTAAATAGTGAGGGGATTCTAAGTAGTCTTAGAAATGTTAAATTTGCTCTTTTGGGGAAAAAGTAGAATAGAATAACATGACTATTAATACCAGGACTTTTGATTTTATTTATATATAATTTGGAAGTTTTAATTAATTTTTAATTAATAACTCATGGCAAAGTTGCACCAGAAAAAGATAAGTTAGGTAATCAAATAAAAAAGAATGAACATGGGGGTATGTCCTCCCTTCAATATGTATTGTTGCAATTTTTTAATTGGTTTCTGTGGCAAGTTATATGCCAGTATATGTGAAGAAATGCCATAGCTTTGGGCGTCATAGCAAAGACAAGACATTAATGTCCAGTGCTTTCATCTGTTGAAGTATATTCAGCGTTGTAGCCACTCTTGATCTATTTAGTTCATAAAAAGAGAAACACTGATTTAATAGAAGTATCATATGAGTAAATACAACGAAATAACAGCATATTGAAATCACTCCATGCTATTTGAGCTATAGTGGCAAGAAACTGAATCTTACAGTGTAGCACCTCAGGAAGCAGTTTTCCTTTACTTCAAAGAAAAGATGGATGAAAAGTGAATTCCTGTGATTTCCACAGCTGCAGCGATTTCATAAGTAAATGGTCACAGGTGGTATAGAAGCAGATTATGCTGTAAATAATCAAGCCAGGAAGTTCTCATAGAAGGGCTTCTTAAATAAAGTCTCTATGTTTTTGTGTACAACCTTTACGTAACCTTTACATCAAATGGACGTGGGTATACTCAACTTAGGATCATTTTCATTCTCCAGGTGCAGCACCCCAGACGAAGCTCAGATTTGATACTCATCAGAAATAACAGAATATTAAATACATTATGCATAGCCCTGTGTTTTTTCATGGCGACTGTAGAGACCAGCAAGCAACATTCTTCATCTTGCAAATTTTACTGTATAAATTAACTTGTGTTTTTTATTCTTATTATCAATTACCAAAAAACAATCTCTGAACCCCAGGCTTCCTATGTTTATTTAATTACTAAAAATAAAATTCTTGCAGAAACAATTGAAGAACAATCACTATATAGAGAGAAAAACAGATCCAGATCTCTAGTTGCTTAAAAAAAAAACTCCTTTCTGCCTCCTTACACAAGAAAAGAAGGAAAAGAGGGAACACAAAATGAGCAAGCAATGTACTGTTCCATTGCAAATACATTCTCTCAATGAGGCTGCTTCCAATGGACATCTACACTCACGTGTGGATGTGGCTGTTAGGGACATGGTTTAGTGGTGGACCTGGCAGTGCTGGGTTAACGGTTGGGCTTGATGATCTTAACAGTCTTTTCCAACCTAAATGATTCCGTTTCTATGCTTCTATGACGTAGCAGCGGCAGTGAGGTGTGGGTAGCACACAGGTCAGTGACAGTTATCGAGGTGACTAAGCTGAGGAGACTGTTCACTGAATGACTAGAGCTTAAATACCCAGCCATGATGGATTGTGAAACGGATCCGTTCGCTCTTAATCAGCATTATGTTTCCAGTGTTGCCTTTAAACATTATCTACTATTGCTTGATAATACCAAGAAAAATATATTGGATTTTAACACAAAGGGAATCTAGTAAAGTGTGCCATCATCCTCACGGCAGAAAGGGCACTTGAGCATAAAAAGGAGCATTCCAACTTTTGCGAGCTGGTTGCTGATAGCAGCTTGATGAAAAATGGCTCTTCTACTGGCAAACCATCTCTGATTGATAGTCATCAGAATAGCGTACAAAGACCAAGGACAGGGGCTGCAGAAAATAGGTCTTTAAGGAAAGTGAATACTGAATCAGATTAACTGAGGAAGGAGGTCATGTACTTTGGTGAGAGTGGAAGAGAGAGGGAAAACTGTTAGTCTGGCCTCTTGCTGCATCCTAGTTGGTCACATTTTATTGGTTAAAATGTGTTTCAAAAAACCCACTACTAACACTGAAATAAAGTGATGAGCCCAGAATGACAGAAATCCCATAGCAGCCTTTGAAGTTCCTGGAAGGGCAAAAGGTGCTTTCGTTTCTTGAGCACTTCTTGGAGATACAGGAATGATCCTGGAGTTGTGAAATGTCTCTCCCAGAGTCATAGAATGTACCAGAAGTAATTTTAGGAAAAGAATTAACTGGTTTGCTCCCTATTCTGTGTTTTAAAAAAGAGTGTAAATTGATGTAAGAAACCAGCTTCAATAATCACTATTAATTCTCCAGCCAAAGTAATTGCCAGTGTTCTTGGAAAATTGAGGGACAAATGATTAATTCCTGCTATGGGGTGTGATTTATGCTGGATTAACTGAAAGATTTAGTTGACTAATGATTGAGTAAGTATGGATATACACTCTAAGATCATAACACTGCTACAAATCTTAGAATCCTGTGGATGTATAATAATACAGAAGCTAATTTTTCAGCTTGCCCTAATGCCTGATTCATAGTTTCAGTGAACTTTGGATCCAGATTCAATGCGAAAAGTCGCTTGTAATTATGCAAAATGAAGAAGTTGCGATTACAATGTGAATATTTTCTTGGAAGGACTAAATGAGTGGATTATGTACTTATCCCCTATTTAATGATACCTAAATGAAATAGTCCTAAGGAAATAGAGGATTAGCAAATAAGAAGTATAATACACAGCAAGCGGTCTAGCTGAAGAAAGACCACATAATCTAAAATATCCTCAACTAAATCCACTGTAGCAAATTTAGCAGGGAGACTGAATTACTTCAGATAACGTGCGTGTTTACTGTGGTCCATTGGGGTCAAGGCTAAAGTTCAGGAAGGACAGACAAAGACTTTCAGGCTGCCTTTCTGTTCCTGTACCTATCCAGTCCATGAGTAGACAACTCCAGCTGTGAATGGACCTAATCTTCTTAAGAGTAAAAAAATCTAAATATTTGTGTAAAACCAAGCAAAAATGTAGCATGATAGCAGACAGATACACCGACAACCTTCATTCTGTTGTTTGTAAGTCCCCTCTGAATCACTGTGCAGTCCAGCTCTCACTTGGTCAGTTGAAAAAACTTCTGTTGACTTCAGTATATGGAGAACAACAGTTCACCAGTTCAAAAACTTTTTTTTTCTTTTATTTTCTCCCAAACTAATGTTTTACCAAAGTTGCAGAATATATTTGAAGACAGCTCCATCTCATAGGCAGCTGTACTCACAAGTGTTGGTATTTCTGCATGAGAGTTGCAATCAATTTCTGTATTAACGAAACTGCATTTGTAGGTTCTAAATGACATTAGTGGAGAATAAGGACATGGATTTTTATGTTCCTTAGTGACACAAGTGAAGGACCCCAGTTTCCATTGCTAGTTCCTAGCTACCTCCTTTTTATCTAAAACAATGTTTCCTCTCTGCTTTTTTCCAGGTCTGGAGTTGGTGTGACAGGTTCTAGGCAGACGTTATTTTATGCAGAAGTAACAGACCAGATGAGAACTGGTGAAGGAGGTGGCCAGCCTGAAGAAGGAGAGCTGATTGAAGTTGTAGAAGTACCTTTACAAGACGCCATGAAGTTTGCTTATGATGAGACTCTCCCGAAGACGATGGGTGTCATCTTCAGCTTCATGTGGTTCCAGAACAACATAGCACCCAAGCTACCAAAAAAATAAAATCAAAACATCATAATTTTAAGAAAAGCTTTCCTGCTGGTTCGGTGGATACAGAAAACTGCAAATCTGCCAGCCTCAATCAACTCAACTTTTCACAGAGCAAATCTTTCCTGAAATAAATTTGGAAGTAAAATCTAAATTAAAATTCTGACCCAATTTCCATCATCAGCAAAACATTTACTGCCTTCACTGGGGCCAGGATTTCCCTCTGAGAGGCAAATGTTGATTTTTGTGCAAAGGCAAAGTAAACATGCCAGTTCTCCTTTCTTATGGCACTGCTCTACCACTATTTTGAAGAGTTGCTCAGGACCTCAGTGCAGCTGCTCTACCAGCCGGTCTTGGGGGTCTGTACGTCCTGGCAGCTGTGTATTCTCCGTAGTTTCTGATTTTTTTTAGGGGAGAGGCAGCAAACCTGAATAGTTGCAGATACCCTAACTACATTCCTGAGCTGCACAGCTTTCAGGGAGCAGCTTTCCCTGTGGTGTGTAGCTCCTGTACTGAGAAAACGTTTGCATTTCTGAACATGCAAACCTTTATTTCATAAGCAAACATGTCTGTAAATCCTTCTGCTAATGTGTCATTTTGACAATAGACCAGCTGTAAGATTATGTGCTTCTGTTTGTTCCCACTATAATGCTGAGCAGCAGCGATGGTGATAGAGGGATGAATGATGGGGGCTTCTACGGCAACACATGCTTCTTTGTTTGTTTTATGGGTAATACTTGATTAATTAGATCAAACTTTGTCCTCTAGAGTGGGACTCGAGAGGCCAAATGTTTTTAATTTAACTCTGAGTTTACTCATACCAGTTATTTCTCTGAGGTGTTCTGTGGTCTCAGTTTCGTTATCGCCCAAATGGGAAGAATGGGACTTACCCCTCAGATAACGCTCCTTGAAACAGAATGATCGGAAGTGCTTTACTGAGAGATTTTATCATCATTTGAGCAATTTACATTGAAGCCCGTGCAACCTGCACAGATGTTCTGAGCAACACAATTTGATTTAATAAAGTGGTCTAATTAGAACGTATATTATTTGTTCTATCAGTGTAGTTTAGATGTGGACTGTTTGTCATGTGAAGCTGTTAGGAGCATGAATGAAAGAAAATCAAATCTGGCAATTTAATTATGCACTGGTTTATGTTATTCACTGAGTTAATGTTAATTAACATGACTCCATTATATGTGCTTCTAGGATTACTGAGTACTAAATCTGTTTAGAAGATGAGTACTGTGAATACACATACTTTCATATAGCAACTGGAATAAATGCCATACAGATGCCTGATGGTATCCAGTGGCTGGTTTAAAATCACTGCATATCTAAATAGGTGTATAAATAAATAACTTTTGTGAAAGTTCAGATGCATTTGCATTGAGCTGTGCCTGGTCTGTGGTGAGTCAAGGGCTGAGTTATTGTGAAAAGTAAATAAATTCTGTCTGATGTATTTACATTGGAAGGTGATTTAGACTGGGGTCTCTGCTGCTCTTGTGTCTACGGTGTCGAGTACAATGTGTCCTGATTGCTGCTGAGGCCTTTACGAACTACTATAATATGTATAATAAAGAATGTCTTTTATTCCAGGCTGTAGTTACCAAGGCATCTATTTGATTCCATCAAAATTATTACACGGTAGCTTGTTGATCCATTTAGTGTCAAGGTGATGGGTGTGCGTGTATACATGGCAAAAGCCTTTTTTGCTGCATAATGCAGTAATTTGGAAAAATAAATTGGTGTTGTGGAGAGGGGTCAGAGTTTGAAACTTTTTAAAGCAGCATTTATACTGTCTGCCCCAGAATTACATATGGTTCTTGGTGCGATGCTGAGAGCTTTCCCCAGTCAGACATTCCCTCCCCTGCCGCATCCCGGACCTGCAGTCGGTGCTTCACAAGGTGCACTCACATCGCATTAACGACCTCGGGGAGAGCCCAAGGCTTTGACCCACCTGTGTGGGTGACAAGCGTTCAAAGTGTGATTCATCAGACTAAATGCACATTTCACTGATCAGTCTGTCTAGAACTGCCTTCAAATCGCAGCACCTGCATTGGGCTAGGAGTCCTCGGACCAACCCTGGAGGAGGCAGGTCAGGCAGCAGGGATCTGTCGTGCCACCACGCAACCTGCACATTGTGAACTGTGCTGGAGAGAGCACACAGCCGGACCCAGCGAGGGGAGGATGAAGGTCCTAAAATCTCTGCGTGCAGAGATTGCATGTGCCTTGGCTGCATGTCTTTGAGCTGTACAGTTCAAAACACAGGCGTATTTTGCCCGCTCCAAGGCGCTGTGGCTGTCCCTCTAACGTACTGTCCCTCCCCAAGAGCACGTGTGCTGGGGGAGCGCCAAGGGCAGTGCCAGACTTGCCAAAATCTGGCCCAAACTACCGCTGCTGCTCAGAAGGCCGTTCCCCATCACTCAGCAGGGTGGAGGGCTTGCAAGTTGTACGTGCCTGAGGTCTGCCCGCTTCCCAGCCCAGCCCCGGGGCATGCAGGGTGATGCAGAGGAGCCACCTCCACCAGAGCAGCAGCAGGGCTTTCCCAGGCACGGGATGAGAGCGGGAAGTCACGGCGTGGGAAGAGGGGACGCGTGGTGCAGCAGTGCAGAGAGCCGTGCGGGGAGGGAGGCCACAGCCCTGACCAGGGCACAGGGACAGCCCCTGCACCAGTCCTCCGCTGTGCTTCGAGGCGACCTCCCCAGTGCGAGCTACAGGCTTCACACTAACCATTTTTTATGCAATTGATAATTTCTTTTCTGGATAACCGTGTCAGAGGGCAGTTGCATGAGCTGGGCAGTCCCTTGGCACTTCTCCATGATCCAGAAGGCCGGGCGAGAGGCCGGGCAGCAGTGTCCCCACCTCCCAGGCCGTCCCTCCCCAGGGGTCTGTTGGGCAGACACCTACAAAACCCCGGGGGACTGCGGTGGCTCTGAAGCCTCTGCACCCCAAGGGATGCTACACCCAGGCCTGCGCTCTGCCCGGCCGTCCCCGCAGTTTGTGATTCTCAACCAGAAACAAAACGGTCATGGGATTACTTCAGTTTCCTTCCACAGTTTGGGAGTTTTCCACAGAAATAGCAGTGATGCAATATAGTGAAAGCTGTGCATAAGCGGTGCTGTATCTGGTGTTTGGCTTTGCAATATTAAATATAAACATATCGTCATCCTTTTCCTGTTAATTTTGGTGGGGATTTTTATAAGTAATTAGGAAGGTTTGAAAATGCAGGAGAAAGGGCTTCAACTTTTTTCAAAACAGTAGATGATTCATATGTATAAAAATAAAACCAGAGCAATTCAGATGCTACTTCTCTCGTCAGGGCTCATTTCAAAGATCATAATTAGAGCAAATCTGATATACATCGGCCAAGCCTGGGCAGGAAAAAAGTGCTTCTAATGGAAGCTTGAAATCACGACTGTGCTTTAGATGCATCCTTCGGACGTGCCACCACGCGTATGTCCATGGAGAGCAGACAGTTCAGAATAAAACAGGGTTCCCGTTTGCTGGTAATGAATACTGACTCCAGCTTGCAAAAATCTTATCTGCTCTCATCCAACCATCCCCGTGAGATCAGTGTCTTTCTTTTATTGAACACAATCGAGTGGTCCGCATTTAAAAAACAAATCTTAGCATCTCTCTCATCTTTATGATATGGCTTCGGGATACAGAGATAATCTAATGAACTTGAAATTATGATTCAGGTTTCTAAAGAAGCCTGAAATTATAAAATCTTGAATGTAACGTCGCTGTCAGGCTTACTATGAGGTGGCAGAAGAGACGTCACCAACACCTTGCAAGTACGTGGACCTCGTTTATTATTGTTATTACCCTATTTGTAAAGTATCTACAAGCCCTGAGCTACTCCTGGGTCTCCTGGTATTGAGCACTGAACAGTGATGTGATTAAAATGCCTCCTCTCGAAGGCTGACGCTTTAAAGAAATGAGCTGAATTACACGGCGGGGTAGGTGGGGGCAGGCACAAGATGGGGCGCGGGGTCCCCTGGCCACCCGCGCTCCGCCGGGCTGGTGGGGATGCTCCGTGCGCTGCTGGAAGCAGGCGGCCGCTTGCCTTTTCGCCCGCTCCCTCATTACCATCCCGCCCCGCCAACCATAAAAGCAGCGTTCCCCGACTCCCCGCAGAGCCACGGCCGGGGCCAGGCCAAGGGCAACCGATATAATTGCTCCTGAAATACACGTGCCGACCGAGCAGGGCGACCCACTGGACAAATAGGATTTTTGCTAAATTAGGACAATTGCTGAGCACGCTTCACCCCCTCGACGGGGCTCTATACATAGATGCAAGGCACACCCAGTTGTGAAATCTGTTGAAATGGCACACCTGGTGCTGTCTGCAAGTCTATTCACAACCGTTAGCAGGTGCGACTTGGCCTTTGTGGCCATAAAAGTCTGGCTGCGCAGCTCCCGCTGTGCTCCCTGCGCCTTCGCTGCCCCGCGCGCTTCGGCAAGGGAGGCTGTCACAGATTAATGGGGTTGTTTGAAGCTGTTAGGAGCCACCGCCTGAAGCATGTAGCGGCTTCAGAGGGATCAGAATAAGGCCTGTGCGCACAAGATGGATTTGCAGCTTTAGCCTCAGCGGCTGCACTGGGGTGGAAGTAGCTGCCAGGGCAGGGACGCGGTGCAGCACGGTCCCTGCAGTCCCAGGGATGCTGCCGAGTGGCCCTACCAGCAGGTACCAGCGATTTGCAATCTAGCCCCTGTTGGGGCTCAGTCTCTCTAAAAAGGATTTTGCCTGCTCTGCTTTGCTTCATCTCAACCAGCGCAGCACTAAGGTGGAGCTCCGAAAGCCCCAGCCCAAATCCGGATTCAAATTTAATTTAAGGAAGGATGCTGTGGACTTTGGAGCAGGTTTCCAGCAGGAGTGTTCATTCCCACTGGTTCACACAAGATTTTGCTTGCTATAAACAAAAGAGGGATGCTTGTACAAATCCTGTGCTACTGCAGAAGTTACTCCTCGATTTGTCTAATCCTTCAGAGCCAGTCTCACTCTTTTAATTGGGAACACAGCTTTAATTGCTCTCCAGATGAATCACAAGGGAGGAGAAGAAGTCATAACGTAGCTAAATGGCCCAGATTTGCGGCGCTCAGAGCTCTCTGGCCTGCTTCAGGCCTGGCTTCAGTGCATTTCTCGTAATTGGAAATACAATCAGATAGGTATTAAACCCTGCCAGCCACGCACTGTATTGCTTTGCTGCTGAAGTACTCAATATCCTGTGCTGGCTTCAGTCTCTAATAAAACATTCAAAAGCAGCGGTGCTCTGAGAAACCCCTTTCAGATACTTGGTTCCAGTGAAAACGGGCTGGGAATGGATGATGCAGGAACTGCTGTCAGCCTTGCCAACGGCTACCCTCATGCTCCAACCTCCAACAGAAAAATCCCTGAGCTCTTCTTGTGCCCACAGCGTTCGGGGCATGGGTGCGATGGGTAGGGCATTCAATAGTAAGATAAACATGATTTTGTCATTTTACAAGAGCAAAAACGTTGCTGCGATCACTACAGACGTGCTTGTGGCAGCTGGAATCCAGCCCTGGCTCGGCCACATCCGACCAGCTGGGGACAGACCAGGTGCCACGTGAGCCCCAAGCAGCCTGTGTGTGCCTGGGCACCTCCCGGGGACCAGGCCACCCCTGCGAGAGCCCAGCCGCTCCCAACCATGCCATCCGAGTGCATGTCCATCGCAATGTAAACGCAGCCCGGTTTTAGCCCTGTTCCCTTGGAGTTGTGGAGGGGGGCTCGGGGGAAAAAGAGCAGTTTGTTAATGCCCCTGAAAATAAGCGTAGGAGGTACCATCCCACCTGGCTCCAGGTGCAATGGAAACACTGGTGATCAGCCTTGCCCCACTGCTGCGGCGTGTCTGGCACGGCGCCGGTCCTGTCCCCAGCCCTTTCCAAAGTCCTCAACGGGTGCTGGTGGGCAGAGCCAGGTGCTCACTGTGCCCCATGGCTGGCACAGCCTGGCTGCCACCTCCGAAGCATCCCCAGGAGCCACGGGTAGGGGCCAGGGCTGTGGGAAACGGCGTGCTCCAGCCGGCTGGTCCCCTCCAGGGCTGCAGCTGCTCCAGCTGTTCCTACAAGCCTAGGGATGGGGACAGATTTTGGGGCCAGAGTCACTAATCGGGTTTCTGATGAGCCTGGCCAATGGAGGTGGCGGTGAATAAAACGTGCCTCCAGCTCCTGCCTGCCACGTGGGTCCCTCCGGCAGACCCGCTGCGTGTTTGTGGGGATGGGGGGTTCGGGTAACGCTTTCGCTCGTGCAGCAATCGTTAAAATAACTGGACAAGGCACAATCACGCACTTGAGAGTGCTAGAAACAATTTAAGAAATGTTCTTGGGACAAACGGCGGGCGCTGTGCAAACAGCTCCCCGGGGTTTGTGAAAGGGGCCCCGGCTGCCCGGCCCCCCCGGCCTCGCAGGAATGCACTTGCACCGATAACCTGCTCTGCTCCTTTCGTAACCTCCTTCGTTTTGTCCTTCAGGCCCACCCCCCCCCGCCCCGCTCTCTCCCTGGGGTTTCAGGGTGCTCTTTTTGCAATGAAATCAGGAAAACAAACCAGAGGTATTGCAAGCCCATGCCACACTATCTCCAGCTCTTCTTTTCTATCCAATATGAAAGCGAGGGACTTTGGTAAGAACTTCAACGCTCCCCACAGGTCTCCCTAGAGACATAACTTGGGTTTTTCCCCTCCATGGCTTCCTGACTTCAGCAGACTTTAAGTTGAAGCTCGCTGGCCTGGCCAGGTTCTACCGCAGCCCGAGCGCTGCTGACCCCGGAGCTGGCGGTGCAGAGGGATGCGAGGGCTTGAGTTACAGCAATCCATCAGCTGCTAATCCACTCTGCCAGCCCCACCGCTCCGTGCTCCTATCAATCATGTGCAGAGCCCCAGGGCGGGTTCGCAGCACGGTTGCTCCCGTTCCAGTGGGTTAGCAGGGCTGTGGCCGTGCAGGGACCCCCAGGCGTATGGGGATTATACGCAGCCCCCGGAGCTGGGACCTTCCAGAGGCAACAGGAGAGGGAGGGGGACATCCACAATGTGTCTCCCTGATCTTTGGGAACGGTGTTAGGATCAGTCCTGCCTCTTCCTGTCATGGCTGGGGAAGTTGGGGGACAGCATCAGGGCACCTCAGGAAGGGGCAAAGCGGCTGAGGTCACATTCGAGATTTGCGCTTAGTCATGGAAGTGCTTCAGAAACCCTCATTTGCTGTGGTGAGCAACTTCTGCCTCTGATACTTTTGTCTGATATTTATGAAATATCTTTAAAAAGCAGGGAGGGGGGCTTGCAACAGGCTCCCAGTGCAAACAGGGAGCAGAGTTAGGCCGATGCCGGGCGTGTATGAAATTGCACAGCCTCACATTGGCCCTCCAAATTCAGGCACAACCCTTTGCATCCCCCACCAGCTGATGTTGTAAGGGTGGAGGCTGTCCCATCTGCAGCAGCCCCGCTTTGCAGCAGCAGCTTCTGGGCTGCATGCAGCCGGAGCGACGCAGAGGAGACAGCCAAGCCAGGTACCAGCTTCGTACCCGATGTTCTCGTCTGCTGCATCTTCCCGGTCACGCTGCCAGCTTCATCTTTTCCAATGGCTTTCTTTTACCTCTAATGCCTTTGTTTGGGGTTTTTTTTTGTCTTCTATTTTTTTCTTTCTTTTATTGCTCTTACAGGCAATCTGATCCCAGTCTCTCAGATGAGCACAGTCAAAATAATACCAATACATCAAAATAATAAGATCTGATTCCAGGGGCTCTCACAGAGCCACGGCACTGAGCGAAGGCTAACGGGTTTATTGATCACAGCGGAGCAAGAGCACAGCTCTCTCTAGCACAGGATTTAGCTCCTAGATGGACACTAATGTGTAGATTTGTTTTTTTCTCACTGGCAAAAGCGATGTGTAAATATTCTGTGGGTAATGATACAGGTCTGCTCCTCGTTCAGTTAATAGGGGAGGCGTCAGCAAGCATGAAAAAAAGCAAAAAGATGGAAGTGAAGGTCTTGCTTTCTAAAGCCACATGACTGATCCTAATGCCCTGTCCTTTTTCTATCAATCAAGGCTGATTGGCAAAGCTTTTTAATTCAAGTCTCTAAGCAGGATGATCAGCGTTTACTTAGCTAGTGTTGATTTCCACTTGACCAGGCTGCTCTGGACTAAGGTATCGCCTTATAGCGCAAACCCTCTTACGAGGGATAAAGAAACTGAGACCGCCTCGATCCTCCTCGTTACCTCCTCAGACCCAACGATCATCCCCAGCCGCTCTCTTGTGGGTCGGGGGGACGGTGCTCCCGGGGGAGCCAGGCTGGCACCCAGCAAGGACCACGGCTCGGAGGGAAGGGGCACAGAGCGCAGAGCATCGCGTTTGGTCCCGGCCCCGCCGCAGTGGCTGGCTCACGGCTGCCCGGCCCCGCGTCCCCCCCTCCATCCCCGGCCCCTCTCCCCCGGGTGCCGTGCGTGGCCTGGGCCCGAGTCCCAGCGCTGCTGCAATATAAAACAAACCTGGCACCGGGAGCGTGCAGCCTTTGGCACATCTCTCCCGGCTATTTTTAGCTGCTTTTCCAGAGAAATTGGGCTTATGCAGCCTGCCTCCGAGTGCAGGGGCTCCAGCTACTGCCCACCCCCAGCACCTCCGCCTCTCAGACAGGTAGTTGCTGCAGGACGGGTTTAACGATGCTATCGGAGAGGGCAAGCCCACGGAGCAGAGACACGAGCATCCCACAGACCCGGCCCCAAGCTCTGCTGCTCGCAGAGCGACACGTTTCTTCCAGCATTTCTTCTGCCGTCTGCACCCAGGCACCCACCCAGGGCTGCCCATGGGGAGAGAGAGGAGACGGAAGCATGCAATGCAACTAGTTTAATGCTAAACAAAAAGTGAGTCATTTTTATGCAGCAAAGTTGTTCCTTTGTAAAACATGTTGTTCCCTGTTTCTGGAAAAGATCTGAGAGGGTCTTATGATCTGAGCTGAGTGTGGTGGTTCGGCTTTGCAGGACTTGTGCTTGCAGGGCTGGTTTTTCCTCACTGGCTTCATATAGCACATCCAGAATATGCATACAGCAGTGCAGAATTAACACAGAGCACTTAGGCTTGATAAAAAAATTAGGAACTTTTTTTCCCCTCAGCTAATATATTTAGATCTTTTATGTGGAATAAGAATTTGGGGAGTTTAAGGGTTTTTTTCAAGAAAAGTAGAGACCCTGTTCTGAGCCCCTGGAATCAGGTAGGTCTAGGAGGGGAGTCTGGAGCCAGGCAGGACCACTCTGCACGCTTCGAGGGGGCTCAGGACCCACCTACAGCCGAGACTTGCCATGGCACGAGGAAGCCCTCGGTGCTCGGGAAGGGCCCATGAGGTCACAGGGACAGTAGTCTGGTGTCTCCTGCAAAGTGCCCTACTGCTACTGCAAATATCCATCCAATGCGTTGTTCAAAACAAAAGTGAAGTGCTCACCTGCAGGAAAGCAATCAGATGCAGCTTGGGGCGTTTCACGGCTCCTTTCTTTTTGGCAGCAAAGCAGCAGACGTTCTGCCACGTATAGCCTGAGCTATAGGGATGAGACAGGGGAGTCAACGGGAGCCAGCTGCCCAGGTCAGGAACTAACCATTTCCTTCCCTTTAACCAGTTTCAGGGCAGCTGGGTCGCTCTGTCCTGTTTTCGGCTGGGATAGAGTTAATTTTCTTCTTAGTAGCTGGTATAGTGCTGTGTTTTGGATTTAGGATGAGAACAATGCTGATAACACACTGATGTTTTAGTTGTTGCCAAGCAGTCAAGGACTTTGCAGCTTCTCATACTGCCCTGCCAGCAAGTAGGCTGGGGGTACACAAGAAGCTGGGAGGGGACACGGCCAGGACAGCTGACCCAAACTGACCAAAGGGATATGCCATACCATATGACATCATGCTCAGCATGTAACTGGGGGGAGGCGGCCAGGGATCACTGCGGCTTGGGACCTAGCTAGGCATCAGTCAGCGGGTGGTCAGCAATTGTGCTGCACATCATTTGTTTTGTATATTCCATTATTATTATTATTATTATTATTATTATTATTATTATTATTTCTGTCCTATTAAACTGGTTTTATCTCAACCCACAAGTTTTACTTTTTTGTCCGACTTTTTTCCCCATCCCAGTGAGCAAACAGCTATGTGGTTGTTTCAGCTGCCGGCCAGGTTAAACTACAGCAGCGTGCCTGCCCCTTTGTGCCACCCGGAGATGTTAGATCTCACGCAGCAGCACCCGATACAGAGCGGATCAACAGTATTTCAGGTCATTAAGCTGATGCAATGCTCAGCCCTCCCGCCAGCCATTTGCATGTAGATTGTGGATGCCCTAGATCAAATTAGTTCTTCTAAAATTTAGGTAATTTTCAACATTTGTGTACATAAATTACACAAGTGAAAAATGGTCAGCAAAGCACCAGGACTTCAGGAACTGTGTTGCAGTACAAAGGCAGGGATCTCATTTTTATCTCTACCTGTTTCTTTGATCCAGCAATCTACACTCTGCCATGGGATCTGTGTTTCAGCACTTTTTGAATGTGCTCACCTCCTCTTTACCAAATTAAAACATTTAGCTGTTGCTGTTTAGTGTACCAGTGTACTCACATATTCACAAAAAAATATCCTGCATCCCAGCTCATAATACTGTCTTAGCTTACAATAGTTTGGCATTCATGTTTAAAGAAATGTAAATACTAAACATTAAAAATACTAGACAATTTCTGTAAGCGTGTGTGTACACTAGTACTCCTTTTAGGCTACAAAACACTATTAAGCACGGAAAGACTATTGCACTAATGCCCCTTATAAAACCAGCCTGAGTTTTAGTACTCAGAAAGCTGCTTATCTATTCCTTGGACTGAGAAGACTGAGATGCCTTTGAATTATTAAAAGGGCTGAATTATGTCTCTGTCTAAACTTGGAAGTCAGAGGAGCCACAGACCTCTCCAAGACCTCTAAAGGAAGTCAAGTCCTTTAAACCCAAGCTCAGTTTTTCAGAAAAAGCATGCGACTTCAGGAGGGATCCCTTATTTACTTGTTTGTTTTCAACTGAACTTATTTCCAAGCGATTTGCATTAACACGCTTTACTTGGGCTTGGGCTTCCCAGTCCTTCAAGGAAAGTCCCAGCCTGAAGGACTGTGCCGCCCAGGTGATAACAGATGGATGTGCAAGGAGGGACTTGGCTCCCAGCCTGTGTGTGCCGGTCGGTCCAACTCCCTGCCAGCATCATGCCACCAAGCAGCCTTTTCAAAGGGACATCATTGTTTTCACCTGAAAATTCGGAGACTGGGAAGCTCGATCTGCTTATTTAGTACAACCTAGCGCAGCAATGTAGTCCTGAGAGGCCTCAGCATCAAAGGCAATAGTTTCATTTGCAAGCTGCGAAAGATTTTAAAATGGAGTATTTCTTTGTAGAACACCAGCCCTGGGTAAAAGCCAAGGTCCTGAAGGTTAAAGGACAATAGGGAAATACAGCAGACCTACAAGGATACTGGATATAATTTCTATTTGCAGATTTATGTGTCTGTCCTGGCATGTGTTTTTTGTCATGCATACAGCATGAGCGCTGTATTTGACACTTTAAATCAAGGAACAAAGGACTAAAACAGTAGAGGGGACTAAATTGAATTGAATTAATTTGTTTATCCTGCAAATCAACATCTGCTCAGACCTATTTCTTTCCACTCTGAAGTTGTCATAACAGAATATTTTGCCTTCTGCTCAGTCTAATTATAGATGCACAAGCCAAAAGCTCTTAATTTTCCTCACAGCCATCAGCAGGAGCTTTGCTATCGCACTCAGAGCGGGCAGGATTAAACTAAGCTGTGTGTAAAAGGCTCTTTTTCAGGAGGCTGTTTTCCCCAGTAAGTTGTGTGTTGGTACCCATCTAAGGGGGTGCTTTTATACTGAATTAATTTTATAGCTTCTTTTCAGCACTGGTGAAAATCATCACAAAAGAAGACATCAGATCCCAAAGGATTGGGTCTGCTCAGGCTAGGCTGGGAGGAAAGTGCTTGGCAGAAAGCAGCTGTCTGTCATCGTCACCCTGCAGTGACCAAGAGGAGATGGACTTGTGCCACAGCACAAATAAAGCACCTCTCACCATGGAGGGCCCCAGAAAAGCTTGTAACTCTATAAATATCCACCAAGAAAGTCTCTCCTCCATCCTCATGTGGAAGTGTGGCTCCTGCAGGATGGAGGTGCTCAGACTGGGGCAACCATGGGGCTGGTGGCTTCACTGAGCCCAGCAGAGATGCCTGCAGGTTCAGTGGCATCAGCCCAGGGAGCTTGAGCCTGGTGCAGGCTTGTCCACACACCTTCAATTGGGGGATGTGTATGACCTTAGCAACCATGGTCATTGGGTTGCATTTTTGATCATCTTGAGTGATATCCTTTTCCTGCCACCCCCACAAGAAGTCCATGTGTCCCACATTGTGATGACAAAGGACTGTGGCTTAATCCTTTCAGGTTTCATTTCTTGGAAATGTGAGGCATCCCCACTTCAAGAGATCTCCAAAAGCAAAGGGTAATGTTCAGCTGTTCACAGTACTGATGGAAAAGATACGGCTTTATATGCAACCTCAGGACCAAAACAGGTTGGATGCAAACAAATACAGCTCTGTTGTTGTCAGAAAAGGGTCTATGTTGACTTACACTGCACAGGAAGATAGCATGACTTCTTCGCCTTGATTGTTTTGGCACAGCTCCTGAAGCAACATGACCAGCTTACAAGGAACCGTCAACACCGAACTCCAGATCTGCTGTTGAGGAAAAGGAGCACTCACAGGCTTTCCAGGTCTTCTTACCACAGATCTGACCAGGAAAAGGTCACGGGGATGGAAAAGTGCAGAGAAATTGCTATTCCCTCCCTCCAGAGCCATACCTGTCTCTGAGCTCTCCCCAGGACCTTTTGCTGGTCAGGAAAGTGTCTCCAGCACCTGTCGGTGGCTGCCCCTGTCGAGGCCCTGCCCTGCAGGTCCTCAAGATGTTGTCTGCCTGCCTTACCACCCTACTGCTGCTTATCAGCAGCCCTGGCTTGAGGCGACCCCAGTAATTCTCAGTTTCAATGCATGGCCATTATTTCCTCTGTAGAGTTGCGGAGTTGGGTAAAAACAACAAGCTATTCCCCACGTTTGATATTCGCAGCTGTGGGTTGCAAACTAATTAACTCCCCTATCTACAGTCATCTTCAGCACACCAACTGGGTCTTCTTTAAGTAAGGCTCATTTAAAAAAGAGCATCTCGTTAGCAGTATTGGGCCTCATACATTTAGGTTTTTTTCAGAGAGGCTTGGGGAGATGAAGTTTTTGCTTATGAGTCATGGTCTTCAGATTTGAGTGCTTTTCTCTCCATTAGAAATATGCCCTGGAAAACTCAGCTGCTGAAAGCAATCCCTGTGCATGGGTCTGTATCGGTGTACACACAGGAGGGGCCAGGATAGTTGTTCTCTCCATGGACCTTCCTTACCTGCTGTCTCTGGATCCTCTGTCAAGTGGTTGCCTCCAACATCCTGTGGATCTCACCCCTTGATATGACATATTGGACCAGAACTTACCGAAAAAGTTCAATATTGCCATTTAAATATGAAGACAATATTAAAAAAAAAAAAGGCCTAGATATTCATAGCAGGTACCTCAGTTGCAGGTTCATCCTCCAGAATCCCTGGAGAGGCAAAAGTTCCTCAGTGAAGGCAAATGCAGGAGTGGTCCAGATGTTCCCTGTAAAATGTGGAATAAAGAGTTGGAGGGAAGTTAGTGCTGTGTTTAGCTACTGAGATTGTGCCTAGCAAATGGGCACAAGAGACCCAGGATAAAGAGACATGGTAACCCTCCTTGTTACTCCAAACACTGGAAAATATCTGCATTTCTCTGAGTGGTGCCTGTTAGTTGGATTTTAGGTTCTAACAAACAATGAAAAAAGACATGAAGTAGAGCAGGAATGAGCCTGGTGAAACCCTGCCCTGTGCAAGTCAATCCACCAGTTTTGGAAGGGCCAGGATTTGACTCTCCGCCAGCTGCCCTGTGTCTGCGATCTTGTGCGAGGAGCGTGGCAGTGGCTGGATGTAACTGCTGTGTCCCAGACATCTGCAGGACCTTCTCTGCAAGTGGCACAGGCTTTCTCGAAGCTGAAAAGCTTGGAGAATGAAGGTAGCACTTAAGCAATGTCCTCTCCCAGAGACTGAGCAGGAATTTGGAGCACTTGAATAGTCCATCCCCAAAGAATCTTTTCCAGGTCTGACCCTGATCCTGGTACATGCTGAGACAGGACTATGCAAATTCGTAATCAGGGCTGTAGACGTGATTTAAAACCCCATAATATGTATCTCACTGTCACATCACAGTGCTTTGAATTGAGGAACTCAAAGTATTGTATTTTCATGCATATAGCCTGCATCTCAGATAACTCACACCACTGTAAAAGAACTGTCCTTTGCAAACAAGTACTTAGCTAATCTGCATCCTCAGACAACCCGGGGGTCATCCCAGTGTACCAGTTATGTGTGTGAAACCATGGGTACAGGGTGGCAAGCAGCTGTCCCCTCCTTCCTCTAAGCCTCTACCATCCATTCCTGCTCCCACCTCCTTCCCACAAGACGACAAGCTTTCTGCAGTCCACATCGCCCTCCCAATGTGTGGCAGATGTGAGACAGGACAACAGAACCAGCAGAATCTCACGCTGCTCACACCTGCCCTCTGGTTCAGTTTTGTTTCTCCATGTGCGGGCACCGAGCATGGACCACTCCATGGTCAGTGCAGTGGCAGCCTGCCGCTGCCAAGACCTGGTGTAAGGAGGGTGGAAAGATGGGGGAAAGTCACAGATTTGGCCCTAAACTGAAAACCAAAATAACTAATTCTGTCTCTATTGCAGGTGTTGCCCTCTCAGAGGTAGCTCTATCCAAATGATCCTTCTGCATCTTGTTTTCTTATTCCCGACTTGAAGTGCAGACAGTAAAGCCTCCCTGATGCAAATTTCCACTCCAGCCTACAGAAGCTTGGCAGAGGAGCTGAGCATTTACAGGGATGCTTGCTGCAGCCAAGAGCCTAAAATTAGACTTTTAATGCCACAGCCAGCACCCAAGAGGTGATCTGATTTTCAAAAGTGGGAGGAAATTTCAAAGCCTGGTCCATGTATGGCTTGATACTCCATGGAAGCGGCCAAGTCTGCAGCAGCTCTGAATCAACTGCTTAAACCCCGTTTTGCACCAGCCAGGCAGGTCTGCAACACAGAAGGAGACCATGCACGTAAAACCCAACTGCCCTCTTATTAGAGGACTTACCTGCAGAGGTGTTTCATCTGTGGCAAATTTATTCACCCACCTTGCCTCCTCCAAACTCTTCTCACTCGGAAAAATGTCTGATCATCCCTTTCAAGTTCTGCAGTTGAGCAACTTTGCACATGCATTTATTCAGCTGATAACGGCACAATGTATTTGCAAACATCAGCTCACGGGCACAGAAATTTGCCAGGCCATGGGGTTTATTTAAAAGCAGAAATGTATTTCATGGTTTTCAAATGAGCCAAAGAAATAGCTAGTCTCCCTGCCAGCAGCAGCAGTGCTGCTGGGTGTACACAAGGCCAGCCAGCTTCGGCAAGACAGTAACACATAAAACCTTTTTTATAACAAACCCTGTGAGTGTATCAACCCCTTCGCACATGCTGCACCTTGGGGCCTGTGTTTGTTTTTGACCAAGGTCATCAAATGAATTATATCCTCATTGCAGGGTTTGTTAGAAAGGTCTTTGAAAGCAGATGGGATTGTGAAACACTCTTTTACTACACCTAATGCATTGCAAATAACAGTGAAAAAACTGACAGCAGGCTGGAATGCTGAGAAAATTGCTTTGATAAACTAAAGTGTTTAAAATAAACTTTAATGTTATTGATTTTAACCCATGTCGGGAAGCTGAAGCAAGAAGCATTCTTTCTAGAGTAAATGAGTTCAGCTTCAAGTCTCTGTAAAATTGTAAAAATAATACAGGGAGCAAGAATTAATCTGTGAAAAATTAGAGATGTGCAAGCCATCTCAGAAGAAAATAGACAAAAGCTGGGCATCCCTCAAAACTTGCTCTGGTTTTATTATTTTCTTTCACAGAGGAATATGAGCATCCTAGCTAGCGCCACGTGCGGTAGCTTGAGAAGGTGTTGGATGGAGGATGCACACAGCTGAAGCACACCATCCCTGGGCAGGGGAGAGCTCATGCAACGCCTGTGCCAGGCAGCACTGAAGGGCCATCACCTGTGCTGGGGCTGAGCCGGGATCCTTCCAGGCAATGTGTTTTAGAAGACATCTCATTTGATTTCCATTACAAAGCCACCTCCATGTCTTTGGTGGCTTCTCTATTGCCACAGGGAGACAGTGTCCCATGGTTCAGTCTCTGAAACTGAGCTGAAACAGCATGTTCACCACCAGGCAAAGGCAGTGGAGAAGTGGTGGGGGGAGGAGGGCTGTGATCACATCAAATTTTCTATTAAAGCTGTGAAACACAAAATCGGCACTTGCTGGAGCAATGCCCACAGAGAGCTGCTAAGTCTCTGGTCCCCATCTCATCCCAAGCTTGGGGACATGGGGGTTGTCTTTGCACCACTACAGACTGGGAGACGTTGACAATCTGTGGGCAAATGTCCCCAGAGCCTTCAAAATACATGGAATCATAGAGTCATAGAATATCTTGAGTTGGAAGGGACCCATAGGATCATTGAGTCCAACTCCCTGCTCCTTGCAGGACAACCTAACTCTAAACCATATGACTAAAAGCATTGTCCAGATGCTCCTTGAAGTCTGACAGGCTTGGTGCCATGACCACTTCCCTGGGGAGCCTGTTCCAGTGACTGACCACCTTTTCCGTGAAGAACCTTTTCCTAATGTCCTATCTGAACTTCCCCTGGTGCAGCTTCATTCCATTCTCCCATGTGCTATCGCTTGCATTTCTCCTGTCCATAGAGACAGGGGAGTGTTTGCAGCCCAAGGGACCAGGCACTGCTCTCCCATCCCTCCTCCGGCAGGGATATCTGCTCCAGGGCCGATGGATGTGCCACACCAGCATGGACCAGTATGCCTGGAGGGTCAGGCCCATCGCACCCCAGTCCTGCCAAGCAGGCTGGAGGGGCAGCCAGCCCCGTCCCTGGGCACTGGGATATCGCCCATGCCAGCTGCCTGTGTCCTGCCCCAGACGTTGGCACCGGTGGAAGCTGCCAGGGCTTCTCCAGCCATTGCTGTTTCTTATCAAAGTGGCTGGTCACTTGCTTTCAGAGATGAAAGCAGAACATATTACTCTCCCAGGAGCTTTTCTGCTGCTCCTCTGATCCCATTCCTCCTTTCAGGCTGTGCAGGTCCCTTTTCTGCTCAGGGATTGTGTCGGGTCCGTCCACCTCTGTTGGTAGTCTAAACAGAAGACACAACCTTTAAACAGCCAGAGAAACTCTATCGACAGCGTACAAGAGCTGAGAAATGCTGCCTCCTGCCCAGGCCATGTCACAGACCTGGGCTGGGACTGAGGTCTTTGAACTGACCCCGGATTTGAAGCTTTAATGCCCCATCCTGCCCCATGTCCAAATCTCCTTGCATGGGCCCCGAACGGAGCAGAGGGTCAGATTCATAAAGGCTGCTTGCTTGCTTCTTTTTCCTGGAAATCTCCCAGCCAGCTGCTGCTGTGGCCTCGTCTTGTTTGGCTCATGCGGTCTGATAGGATCACAACCCGAGATAGTACAACCGCAGGCCAAAACGACTGGTGTCATCTGCTCCTCACTTGTAGGAACAAGCCCCCAAGGACTCGATGGTGACAGGTCTGTAGGGTCCCTCTTTGGGGTCCTCCTGTCCGCAGCACCCTTCTCTGCAGAGAGGATGTTGCTGATGATACATCTTCTAGATCCTTCCTTTCAAAAAAAGCACAAAATAACACTGCATTTGTCTCCAGGCTTTGATAGATACTGTTATGTAAAGCAGCTGCTTAACCCCTGAGGGCTCTGTGCTCTGCTTTTGGCTCAGAGTCTCAGGATGTGGAAGCAAGATAAAAACAAAATCTCCTGATGAAACATCTCTGCTGGACTCAAGGACTGTGAATCCACGGCGGGAGTGCAGGACCCTCAGGTCCAGCCCCATCTTGCCACGGGCAGTACAGTGGTGTCATCCCCTTTTGTGACTTGATCTGTCTCTGCCATAACCCACTCTGCTTTCCTACAGCAGCTGAGGCTTTGGTGCTTCGATTTTGCACATACCAACACAATCCCTCTGGGTATTAAACCCTACCTCGAGTCCAAGTCTTTAAAAACATATATCGATAGGCACCCTTTCTGAAAGTCTATTGGAATTGGCAAAGCCCCTGGTGTTGCATTACAGAGCTATTTGAGGGGCAAATACTACTACTACTACTACTAAATCTCAAACGAACCTGTTTAGGATAATGACTGTTCCTGGGGTGGTCACTGCAGGCACGTGACAACGTTCCCCCATCCTGCCCCATCCCAGCGTGTGCTGGTGGCTGCGGGACTACCTACATTTGGAGCCGAGGAGCCAATTGTGGGCCAAAAATGGCAGAGCACGGCATAAAAAAAAAGGGTGTGATTTGGCCCTGCAGATGTATTTTTAGACTTTCTATTTCAGCCTACTCATCTCTAGCATAACATCTGTTGGATCGTTTTATAGCTGTGATTGTTTACCGGTTGACACTGACACTACAGGGATTTGGTAATAGTATTTTTTTCTGTGTATCTGTAGATAGACGTTACTGGAAGGCAGTGAGGACGGGTAAAAGAGCTGTATTTAAACACCACGGCAAAGGGAATACATTTTTAAATCAATCATTTTCTTGCTACCTGTAGGATCATCTAGTCTGTAAAAGACAAAAGAAGCAAGCTCTAGGCTAATGTTTGTTATTCAGAGATTACCTTGAATTTGACCCTTCTGCTCAATTTACTTTGTAGAAGCTGCTGAAATGATCATGTCTAAATGCCACAGAGTCAATTAATCTGGGCTTTGCAGTTGCAACTCTGTCCAGGGACTCCATGGTTTCTGCACTATCAGTTCCTGCAAGAGTTTTATCTGCAGGGCACATCAGACGAAGGAGAGTGAAGGGGGTTTAAATGATGAAATTGTGGTTTATTCCAACAAAAAAAGGAGGGAGAGAGGCAGAGAGGACAGGCAGTTTCCATGAGAGGAGAATCAATCCAGGCAGAATGTCCAGCAAGGCACATTTAGACACGGCACGTAATGGAGATTGCATTGATTTTCCTCCATTTACTGTAAGGTAACTGCGAGTGAAACTGTAACAGGAAACTTAGAAATGCTCTTCACAGAAGCTATATTTAGGCAGACACACTGACATGATACCACTGAATAAAATAAACATGCAGGAGACAACCAGTCCTGAGAGACTTTCAGCTCCATCCGCATGACATGCAGAGAGGGGGGTGCGTTATTCCCAAGCCACCTATGCGACCTTTACTGTAGAAACCTATAGAAAGCCAGCATGCTGCTGGGCAACAACCTGGGTAAACTGGGGGCATCTCACTTAAACGCAAAGGGTTTTGCCCCTCCCTTCTAAAACAAAACGCCTGCTAGCTGGCTGGAGCACAGCTCCTCAGGCTGCTGTTCCCTTTTATATAACAGGATAATTTATGGCTTGTTGTCAACAGAAAGAGCAACAATTTGTTTGCTGTACAGGCTGGGAGAGATGAGTTTTCTCAGAAGTCCGGGTGATTTCTGGAATTAGGTGGCAGCTGCTTCTTTAAAGCCTCTGGCATCGTCTCCTGCGTGAAATTAAGCCGTGCACCAGGTCCAGCTGCCAGCTCTCGGTGATGCCATCGCAGCATACGCAAGGCCCTGATTTTCCATGGGGCAGCCAAAGCTTTATCCAGTTGCCTGCGCTGAATGCCCTGTTGCTCTTTTCCCACTGGCAAGGGACACCTTTCCCAAAAAAAATGGCTCCCCGAGTCCCGGGGAAAGAGCAGCACTGTGCCCATGGGCTCTGCTGGCTTTTAGGTCCTGGTAGGGTCTTTCCAGAGCAGCCATGGACAAGTCACTTAACCGCCCTGTAAGTGGGAGCGATGATGCTTTCCCTCCTCACAGTCTGCACGTGACACACGCTATGTAAATATTTAGTATTTGAGCCAACTAATGCTTGCCGGAGCGGCACAAGTGAATATCAGATCTGCAAACATTACGTCCAGGAATGCAGCAGAGAACACTGTTTATTTTTATGAGCTAAGTGCACACCTTCTCCTCTTGGCTGCAAAGGCTGCTCTGTGATGGGAGGGGAAAGCAAAAACCTGAACACTGTCCCAAATATCAGCTTATTCCTCTTTGCACAGCATCCACGTTGAAGTAGCCTTGCAGGCATTAAGGACAAGATGTGAAATGACCTTCCGACTAGGCTGGAAGACCTCAGGGTGCCACCACCATTTCCAATGGCGGAGGAAGACAGGGAGTTTCGGCAGGTAGCAGTGAAACTCTCTGCCCGGGCTCTGAAGAAATGGGTGCTGAGGCCAAATACCCTCAGAGATGAGACAGCAAAGTCAGAGGATGGTGTGGGGCTGGCAGTTTCTGCAAAGAAAGCACGGGGAGCTACGCCAGCTGGTCTTTGCCATGACCCATGCTTGAGGATCCCTCCTGAGCAGCTGAGGAATAAAGATAATCCGCATGGGCAGAGGGTATATTTCAGCCCAGGAAGGTGACCCATGTAATCTACTCTTTGTTATCAAGTAGGCCCATTGTTTCCCATCTTCTGGTTTACACTAAGTGCCAAAATGATGGATTCATTTGTGGAAATCAGCCATGTGAAATCAAGCCCTTGTTTTTGCATACCTGGGGTTAAGTCACTTCTCTGTGCATTAAAGCAGGTTTTATCTCTCTGCCCACCAGAAAATAAATTCATGACTCTTCACCCAGGTTGAGGGGGTTGTATGAGCAATGCCTTGCTCCGTTCCACGCGCACACTTAACATTTGGTTACATTAATCACACAAAACCGATCGCCAGGCCATTTCTTCTGCCAGACAGAGGCAAACCCCCCTCGCTCCATGGTTACAGACTGCAGAACTGTGCTCCGTGCTGAAGCCACAAGCTAAGATAAATATGTTGTGTAGATATTCCAAACATTTGCAATGGCTCAAAATCCAACTGTTTCCAGGACAAATTTCTGTGAGTTTCACTTGTTATAGACAAGTGTCTGTAAGGCATCTCCAAGGCTTTTATCCTGTGCACGCTCCATCTTTCAGATGACTACTGTGGTAAATCAGCACGAGACATCTACAGTAAAAATCTGCCGCGTGACAATTAGATGTGCTTGCCGGTGCCACTCATCCTCGTTATATTTAGCAACATGAGCACCAGGTGGGCCAGCAAAGGCTGACCCGCTGCAAGGGACAGCATGGATGATCTCACTCCCCTGCAGCCCGACGGTGCGGGAGGGGAGGAGGAGGTGTCAGTGGAGGCCAAGGCGAACAAAGGATATATGTCATTTTTCAGTTATTCTGCTGTCTTTTTTATTGTTTGGTACAGGTCACAGGGAGGCCACTGGCCAAGGCGAAGAGACATCTCTGCCACCTCTCTGGGGAACGTTTCTCCACAGCGTCAGTAGCCTTGATCCAAGTGGTACCCGCTCATTAGGAGCCTACATCCACAAGCAGCAGCCGTATATCTTTAAACAGGAGAAAGAGCGTGGTCCAGCGGTTGCACCCCCAAGAGATGATGTGATGGGGCACAATGTTGGGGGAGGGAATTGAAGCCCAGAGAAGGGTAAAATGTGCGCGAGGAGTTGCGGACACAACACAAGCCGTCGAGTGCCATCTGCTGCTATCTGGAGATCATGTTAGCTCTGCGAAGGGCACGACACTTAGGGGTCTGCCTAATATGGAAGGAAAAGCAGGAATGAGCTCAGTGGTGCTGCATCTGCTCCCCCAGGCTAAGGACAAGCAAGGAAGGGGTCTGGAAATTGTATAGATCCACCGCCTGGCTCAGCACAGCCCCGATGCAGAGCACAGCTGTGCCCCTGCGCTGGGGAGGAAAGTCTTTCCCGGTGATGTTTTTCTTGCCACCAAATGTTAATAACATGGTGTGAGGTCCTTGCAAACAGGCAACTGCTGCCCTTTCTCCTCACGCTGCAGAGCTCTCTGAGGTGATGTCTTTCACTGCTGCAGGGATGGGTGGTTTGTGTGGCCCTCGCTGATGCCATGCAGGGACCCCAGCCCCAGAGAAGGCAGTCTAAGGCTGTGAAACCACTCACAGGAGCTCAGGAGCAGCTGTAGCTCCTAAAATAGTTGGGTTGTGCCATTTCAGTCCCAGTGGGCCAAAGCCAGCATCCATGCAGAGCAATTGGGAATCTGCCTGCACAACCCGTCCTTGTCTTCTCCGGACAGATGGAGCTGCTGCACCAGGATGTGAGCTCTGGGCCACCAACAGAACACCACCACGAAGAGGATGTGTGACACATGGTTGACTGCTCTCCTCTCCTCTCCCATAACCTACAGCACCCCAAATCATGCCTTAATCATGGCAAGGCTTCATCAGAAGACAGAGGATACACCCTGCAGCTGCATCACAGGCAAAATCCCCTTGCCCATGCCTGACTCAAGGAAATGTAACCCCTTCCCTTGACTTCCTCCCGGGACCTCTCCCTAAATGCAAAGTGAGGTCCATCTCTGGTGTCCATGCCTTGTCTTGGCGCATGGTGTGAGCTGTACACACAGGGCTGAGGCTGCCAAACGTTACTCTCAGGCAATGCAGGACCTGCAATTTTTTGAACAAGTGCTCCAGTGATTATTTCATGACAGCATCGTGTGAGTTTGGCTCCTCCTGTCATTCCCTTGAGAAAGACTGACTTGGTTAGGAGGGCAGGTTCATTTGTCAGTGGTGTAACAGCTGCACTTAAATGCAGTTCTCATCCTTGCCACGCAGCTGACCAACTTGTTCATAGACCTACCCCGATCACCCAGCCGCGATACCATAACCTGCTCCATGCAGTTCTCAGCACTGAAAATGGTGATTTCTTTAGAAATATAGATGTATCACAGAAATGATGAGACAGTGTCTGGGTGGAAAATGCTTTGTTTTCTGATGCCAGAATCCCCTTGTGCACTGCAAAACCCTCTCCTCCTCATTGAGAGGTAAAGCAAACAGTAAAATTGCCTTTTTTTTTCTTCATCTAGATGGGTCTTTGGATGTTGTGAGCTACTTCATGTCGTTGTTTCTCTGACTCCACTGGCAGCAGGACAGTCCTGGGCAGAATCCACCCCCGATGCTGGGGACGGGGGATGCTGGGGGAGCAGTGCTGGTGCTCGGTACGGAGGCAGGGGTGGAGAAACCGGCATGTGCCGTCTCTGCCAGCAGCACCTGCTCGCGCGTGAGTCAACTGCGGAGCGAGAGGCTCTTGAGAGAACGTAAGAAGGAAAGCAGATATTTAAGAAATTAGTCACAAACATAATGGCTTAATCAAGAGCCTGTTGGAGGCAGTTGGGCTCCGTTTCACCAGAAGCTGCTCTGGTCACCTGGGCCAAGACGTGGGGGTGAGGGGTCTTGTTCAAGAGCATGGCTGGCTCTCGGCGTCCCTGAACCTTTCCCTCACCAGCACCAGGGAAAACCTCCCGCCACGTACCTGCCCATGCGGCATCTCCGTGAGCCAGCCCAGGAAACTGATCCAGCTGGAAAATAACACAGGGAAGGAGAAAAAAAAAAATAAATCACATTTTCCCCACAGACAAAATCTGATGTCTGCCACTGTCCTCACCAAACCCCAGTACCCTCCTGCAAGCACGGCCAAGAGGATGGAGCAGCGCAGGAGCAAGTCGCTGGGAGGGAGGAGTGGGAAGGGTGGGTTTGCCTGAAACTCAGCATGGCTGGAGCTAATGACCCTGGAGATGGGTCACTGGCCTGGGCTGGTGCATCCGCGCAGGGTGTCACACCACCCTGTACCACGCTGGTACCTGGGCCACTGCGCTGAGCCATGCAGGCATCACCTTCAGTCCCTCTACGTCTCCAAAAGAGATGACGCGGTGATGGCCTCCCCTCCCTCGCACTGCCTGATGCTCCTTTAGCTGTTGCTGTTTATTATAACAGCAGGTCATATATGTATTCATAATGACAACTTGGGTATCACTGCAGGGTAAACCAAGGGAACAGAGCGGGGAGATGCTGAAAAGCATTTGCATGTTTGTGCTGTTCACACTTGGCAACTGATTACGTCTTCAGTGCAAAATGGGTGTTGAAGGTAAAGTAAGTGCATCTCCCAAACGAGAAAATAAGGATTATTCCATAAACAAAGAAAATTCAGACTGAATCATCTGAACATAAGAATTCAGAGGCTGAAACTACCTTGTATTAATAGCTGTCTATTTAATTTCAAGTACTAACTGGAATATATCCTACTAATAGATAGGAACAGAGGGCACACTGCTATTAGTAAATTTAAACATTTCTGCTGAAACATTTTTGCTAGCCGAGAGAGTAATTTTTACATAAAAAAGCCTTTCTCTATTCCATAAAAGAAATCCAGGGTTTTCTCAGGAAAGTCAAAATGCTTCAATGCAGCTAAAACTACATTTTGTCAAAAAATATCTCAGTTGGAAAAGGAAAGAGGAAAAGATAAGAGGATTTTCCTAGTCCACTCTAGCCATTAGCCACTTTGTTGCTTGATATCTTGCTTTCATGACCTCTAATAAAAAGCTAAGCTACAGGACAGGGAAGGGTCCCTGCATGAAAACGTTTTTTTTTCTGACTCTACAAAATGCCTCAAGAAATGTTTGGCACAATGCAAGAAGTTCTGATAAGAGATATTGCCAATAAATTCCCAGCTGCATTAAGATGTAAACATAAAAGACAAGCATTACCCCAAAAAAAAAAAAAAAAAGAAAAAAAAAAGAGTAACAATTTATGTTAAGAGCATTCAGGATGGAAAAAGCAGTTGCTATAAACAAAGCTAGTGGTTTGAATTAGATCTTTCTTTCGGTTAGCCCACCTACTTCAATCTGGCTCTGGAACTGAAGACAGAATCTGGCTTTTTCAGTGTATATCTACCATTTGCATATCAGGTCCATGAAAATGTGCTATCAAGCTTAAATTGTTACTTCTCCTCTGTTGCTTGAACGTGAGCCCTTTGCACAAAGTAAGAGTACATGGCCACATTTTCCTTACAGTAAAACAAATGAGAGCAAGGAGGGAACAAAAGCCACCAGCAAAACCCACTCCTTCTGTTTAAAATTATAGATGTAAGCAAAGAGCCCAGGGAGCAGCCCATATTAGGCAAAGTGCACTCTTTTCTTGTAAAAAGTTTGAAGAATTGAAGATCTGCTGTCCCCACTTACAATCATCAGCGCGCTTGTGTACTGCAAATGAAAACAAGGGAAGATGCAAGGGTACCGGAGCAACAGGAGGGGCTTTAAACTCCTCGCTGTACGGACTGAGGGGTGGATGGGGTGATGAGACATGCACAGAGGGAAATCATGGGGTCACCCCGGCTTCGGCTTGGTACCCACGGCCAAGCTGGGGTTAGCATCGCTGCTGCACCCACTCTGCAAACAAGAGAGGATCTTTTGGCCAGGCTCCCCTGGAGAAGGGGCAGCTGCAGGGTCCAGTTGTCCACCTCCGTGCTGCAGGTAGTGGTGAGGGGCCACGGTCAGCCCCACGGCTGATGGGGCTTTGCTTGGCAGCTCAGCAAAGAGCACCCTGGGCTCCCAAAGCACCGTCAGACAGACTGTGTGCACCCGAGACATAATGACAAAATCAAAGCTTGTTTTAGCTCTGAGAGCCTCACCGTACGTGACAATGCTGGGTAACCTAGGGAGGACATCGCGAGTAATCAAACCTGTTGGAAGCACGATGTAACGCTATACCTGGGTCAGGATCCCAGGTACGATTTCTGCCAGCTCTGCAGCTGAAAATGTGCTTTCTGGTATCTGGTCTCTCTCAAGCTTCAGGGATCAGATTGGTTTATGAACCTGCTTATATTAAGAACAAACAATTTATCACTGCAGATTTTCCGTGGAGTCGCCTCGGTGTTGTTCCTCTGGTTTCACAGCTACCTGCCCCTGAGAGCTTGAACCTCGACCCACGGCGTCAGGGAGCTGTGCAGCCTGTGGTGACTCCCTGGGTACCTCTCCCTCCTTCTGTCCCCAAGGCACACCTCAAATCTGGCATTTTTAACCTTTCTTTTTACTTTTCCTGTAATTCTTCCTGCAAGGTGTCTTCGATCACAAACATTGCATAAAGGGCTCTGGTGCATAACATGAGTGAGAACAGTACACTCTCTATCCTTTACACACAGTTTTCTGTGCCATGGCTTTTGGGTTGGTTACACCACAATCAATAAGGTGTGGTTTTTTTCCAGATAGACTCCACATACCATACCGTATGTTTAAAATTGCTGCATCAACAAATCAAAGTAAACAACCTTCTCTCCTCTGTGAGATGATGAAAAACATAAATTATGTAGTCTTTAAACAAATGGTAAAGAGTTTCCTTATTAGGCTTCAGGGTCCTGTGTGTGTATATGCCCCTTGTAAAATCCTTGTCATTCCTGGGTCTGTAGGTCTGTATAATGTTCTTCACAGGTTCAATTGAGTGGTCAGCATACCATGCTTGGGCTGGGGGATTTGACATACACACACACACACACACACATCCATGCATATATATATATTTATAAACTACAGAGAAAAAGTTAAAATCTCTGCTGATTCTTTTGCAGAAGTTTTCTTGAGGGTGAAGGCTTGCCTTGCTTTCAGTAGAAGATTTCCTCTTCCATTTCCCTTCCACAGCATTTTCTTCATTTCTTGGCTTGCATAGAAATGTCTCCTACATTCAACATCTTGCTTTGCCAGGTAAGAAGGACACAGGCTGTGGACACGACCTTGTCCTTCCCAGCCACACGAGCTCTAGTCCACCTCCGTGTCCCCCAAACAATGGACCCAGTCACATCCTCGCCCCTGCCCTTCCCTGCCCACCGCCTTCTCCTGGCCACAGCCACCAAGGCACCTGAAAACCAGGGAAGACCTTGGTTGAAAACTGCAAAAAGACGCTGAAAACATTGTATAAAAATGTATTGACGTCTTTGCTCAGTCTCTCCATCGTAAGCTGGGCTTTAGCAGACATCTGGGTGAGCTTCCCAGGGGCCATGGGTGAGAAAACCCATGAGGTGCTGTGCTCGCTGCTCCAGTCTGGGGCCCAGGGCAGCTCACCGCAGCCCTGTGGGAAATGTCTCCTTTGAGACAGGACATCGCTATGACCGTCAGCTAGCCGAGAGCACCTGCGAGTATGAGAGTCACAGCACCGGCCTTCCCTACATAAATAATTTTGCTTAAACAAACAGCATCTAGTTCATTGTACTCGTTATGGGAAATATCTTGAATAAGGCAAATACTGAGGTTATCAGAGAGATATGTCTTATCTAAGGCAAATGGCAATTTTTAGGGGGGTCATCACTGTTAACTGATTAAACATGATTCTGATGGGATGTCTGGCATGTACTTATCCATAGAAACACCTCACTTTTTCTGGGTAGCCTTTGACAGCACAAGCCTGTCCTGGTCTCTTGCCCAACTTCTATTTCCTGTGCAATTACCTGTTATCTCAAAGCAAATGTACAACAAAGGAGGAGAACCAACAAGAACTTTGCAAAATGTGGTGCTGAACCACAGCTAGGCCTCCAAGGATTACAGCAACATAAATAAGAAGCGTGTGTACCCAAATGTACTCAGTATCTCACCATCCTTTCCATCCATCTCTTTTCTACAGCAGCTTTTCACCCCACTATGTTGCTGTGTCTCATTTGAGATGTAACTCACGTTAAAGGTAGAAAGTCTTTCAAGTTACTTTAACTGAGTCAATGAACAACCATCCCAGGATCACTGCACTCTCTGAAGATGACCCTTTTTTTCCCCTCTTATTTCTCATGGACTGGTAAGGAACTGTTCGTATCTTTGAAACTATAAATGGGACTGGAAAACCAAGTACTGCACAGGTAAAACAGCTGGATTAAGGATGTTTTTAACTACATCATCACCTCAATTTTCTTGCCCCATTGCTAACAATTGCTCTTTGCAGTAGCTGAGCATTTTGCCAGCATTGATGAGCCCACTAGCATGACTGCCTGAGAAAGCTGGTGGCATTACCTCTTTTTGTCAGCTGGAAAAAGGAGAAACTGGGAGATTAAGGTCAAAATTGCCACTTTCCCAATTACTAGGAGTGCTCAGCTTGAGATTGTTTTGAATGCTCCATGTTTTATAGCAGCAAGCAGACTTTGTGGTTTGAACATAAAGGCTTTGCATTGGCTGTGAGCACTCAGACACCTGGAAATCTGAAGTCAATTATTAATCCAGTGCTTGTGCCCTTATATCCCCACCAAAGCACAGACAAGTCAATGGCCATCTCCCACCTCTCCCCTCTCTTCCCTCCCCTGGTGCACATGTACATGCATGCTCAGCAGACCCATGAAGGGACAGGACAGCAGATAATGCAACGATCGTTCATGCCCAGGGACTTCACCTTGGTTCTCCACTTCATGTGGAAGGCACTCAGGTGCTATAAAGTGTGGTGGCAATTTATCACAGTGAAATAAATGAGCGTCTCATGCTGGGCACATAGAAAATGAGGAATACACTAAAAAATTGCATGCGAGTAATTTGCCACATACTTTGTGCAATTTGCATGATGGCAGGTGCAGAGGAAGAAACAGTTTCTCCAGCCTGGTGTTCAAACACCCTCCTCAGACCATCTCTTCCCCCTCATCTCACTCAACGCTTGCTTTCTTCGGTAGACACTGAAAAAGCTCCCCAGAGCCCTGTGTGCTCCCAGCGAGACCCCAGCCCCTCCTGGAGCACCAAGACTGAGGGGCTGGAGGGAGGTGGCACGCAGCACAGGAGGCAAGAACCTGCCACCTTGTCTTACAATCAGCCGAGCCTCCAGCCAGCTGGATTCACCTCGCGTCCAGGAGGAAAAGAGAAGGAAATCACCTCTGTCACTGCCACCGGGCAGGGTTTTCCCCTTGCACCCTGCTTGGCTGCCCATCCCCAGGCTGTGGGAGAAGCCAGGGAGCACAAGGGACATGGACACCAGGTTGTTCACCATGCCATAGGAATACTGGCCACGTGGGAGACATCCCCCCTGCGTGCTGAACGAAGCCTTGGCCAGATGGCACGGGGTCTTGACTGAAACCAGTCTCTGAGTTCGGTTAAGGAGGTTGTTTTCAATTAAACGGGCATTTTCTAAGGTGATGAGTTATTTGAAGGTGATTTTTGGCTTTGATGTCTTAGCACATACCACAGTTGGTTTCTTTAAATCACTGCATTTTAAAACCCCTGAGGTAAGACTATCCACAGTTTCTTCTTTGCTTTCAGCACTATCAGTCTTTCATGGTGCCACATTATTTTTATCTGATTACTCCTAATTTTACTTGTCCTGCCTGGTGAAAATCCCCTGGAGTAGCAGCCCTCACATCCTCATCCTTGGCTTTGAAGCAGAAAGGTTCATGATCTGGAAAAGTGGGTAAAGACTTAATTATGGAGAGAAAAAAAGCAGCTCATGCAAGGAAAGCTAGAGATAATAATTTAAAAATCTTATATACCTGCCATTTTACCTGAGTTGAGGTTTTCTGCCATGGATAATTCAACGCAGTTTAACATAACATTAGGGACCTGACTCCTGTTTCATTTACCTCACTGAAAAAACAGAATAAATCCATTCTATTCAGAGGAACTAAACCTTTTTAAAAGGGATTGGAGGTCACCAGTAGGCGTATGAAATCTAGGCAAATTTACATGATGTAGGAGTCCCCAGCTTTTCAGCCACAGTGTAGCTATTAAGTGAACGATCAGCGGTTCATTATATCAGTGTTGGCACGCAGTACAAGGTAGCAGATGACTGGGTAGCACATTTCAAATGATCGCTGTGAATCAGATTTAGCTCACGCTTTCATTGAGAGCTGCTCACCATTATCTCCTGCAGAGATCTTTTCAGGCATCAGCTTCGTCGGGACGTGCACTGAAACACTCTCTCCCTATAGATCGATAGGCGTAGAGAGAGATGGAGCAGGAGGTTGATGATCTGCACACCTACACCCAGCAGGACCAGGCTGGGCAGCGCAGAAAGCATCCCCTACATGGACCTGCAGAGCTTCAAAGCCCCATTGCAGCATCTCCCACCCAGGGTGGAAACCACTGCCCATCCCTGCACTCCCAGGACAGTTTGTGCTGGGGCAGGACCAATAAATAGATGCTGTTTACATCTCCGCTTCCTCACCCTAAATGTCAGGAGGGTTATGGGCTATATTTTGCTTTCGTGCACAGTGTTCGTGTGGTGCATCCCACGTTTCCTATTCTCAATTTTGCCTGTGCATGCACTGATTGTGTGGATACTGCCTTATCTTTCTCTCAGCTAAGCTTTTTTATCTGGTGTCTGCTGTTTATTGCTTAATACATCCCCATATAGTCATTTGGCGGCCGAACACATGCCTTGTGAAAGGAAGGAAAGAAGTGGACGGGCACTCACAGTAGATTTAGAGACTTATTACAGTAACCAGCAGTTTGTGCCAGACACTATACAGCCAAAGCACTGAATAGGATTGCAAAACCTACCAAAATCCAGAGATTTTAGGCTGATTTTTCTGTTATTTCTCTGTCCCTCATCACTGGCTCAAAATAGCGCTTTTCAGTGTACAGACCCATACCAGTACTACTTTTCCACATGGGCAAAAGAAAGACCCTGAGCACAAGCACATAGGCCTCCAGCAGAGACAGGAATTTGCAGCTCCGTGCCCCCAAACAGCTCCCCGGCAGTGGTGGTGGCTGGCCAAAGCGCTCTCCTGAACGCTCAGGCAGGAGGAGCAGCGCCCATGACCCAGCAATCTGCCACAGAGAACTGCTAATGGCATTGCTTATCTCTTGGCAAAAGCTGCTGGTGATCGCAATTTCCATTTCCACCCATTCCCACCTCCCATTAGACCAATTTGTCTCCTGCAGCAAAGTAGAATAAAATATTTGCGGCGCTGGTACACTCGGTCACCTCAGTGGCCAGCAAAGCCAGCCGTGAAATGCAACTTATTTAGAAAGTCATTGCCATGATTCAGAGACATTCTGGCATGTTCTTTGCTTTTTCCTCACTTCTCTTTTTTCATCCCTCTGTTTCTTGCCACCAGGATGGTTGTCTTCATTTGTGGCTTCCACCAGAGGTGGAGACACCCTCAGTGACCAGCTCTGCCTGGTACGTCGCACGGCCTGAGCCGATACCTGCACAGCTCCTGGAGCAACAACGTGCCCCATCTGGGGCTGATGGTCAGGTCACAGTGCTCCCTCCACATCCAAGGGAGAACTTGGAAATAACATAAATGTTGCTACATCCAGCGTCCAGGTCCAGGAACAATGCCAAAGCAGGCACCTAACCTCTCCAAACCTCTTTTTGACCCGTCCCAGTTTGCAGACCCTCCCTGCCCAGGAGGTGCCCTGGAGGGAAACTGAGGCCTGCTGGAAACAGGCTTGCATTGCTAATCCTGCACATCCTTGCCTATGGTGTTTGGTGGTGAAGTCAGTTGTGCCAGCTCAAAGGATGGATAGGATGATGAGAATGTGGGAGCATCAGGGAAGCCTCTGGGGTCATGAAGACTCTTTACGGTGACACTGTTGTCACTTCTACTGCACTGGATGATCCCCTGCTGTGGATCATGCACCGTGTTTTCTTTATCTCCCAAAAGCTGGCTACAGAAGGCAGCTCTCCTGATGCAGCAGCACTGCTCCTTGCTTTCTTTTCCCCAGATGGAGGGCAGGCAGCTGGGGACCCGGCCCCCTGAGGTGAGCCACGCTGCAAAGCTGGGGCGTGGAGCCCCTCAAAGGGCAGCAGTGTTTGGATGTACGAGCTTCATTCCGTCTGCAGTGAGGACAGAGCCTGTTTGCAAATCTGGATTTCAGCAGGGCTCAAAAATCCCAAAGTAAAGACAGCCTGTGATTTAAATAGGGCATGTCTGTCTTAAACGTTCACTCGGGAAAGAGTTTAGCTCTTAATCTTCCTTCTTGAGCCAGAAGGGCAGGATCAGTCCCCTTTCTTTTTCCTCCTATTGTATAGCACCCTCTGAAAGATCATGAGACCCTTAGTGATGTTTAGATATAATGGTGACGGGCACATCACGAACTCCTTACAAAAATAAATTTGCTTTGACTGTTGTAAGTTAATTGGGGATTTATTTTCTTTAAAGCCTGAAGCCCCACCTCTTCAGTGTCTGGGTTGGTTTGAATAGAACTCGGCGGCCCAACATTCAACCTGGGCTTTGAATAGGATCCCACAAAGCATTTGCTTCGTTCAGACCCCGAATGTGATGGCGAGTGCCCAACAAGTGAGTCAGTGAGGTTCTGTGAATCTGTTTATCAGACAGCAACAATCATTTGTGGAAATGTCTTTTGTAGCAACAGAAGAGTCTATTTGATGGTAGAACTGACTAATGTAAATGAGGATTAATTAATGTTTTCCTGCAGTGATGTTGGCACTGATAGCGCCTTATTCATGTAATTTAATTTCTATTGACAGGCTGCTAATGGAAATGGATAGCAATGGGTGTCTCTTCCATCAGGCACGCTCTGCCACAAAAATAATTCTCCGAACTGGCAGTTGGACTCATTCGTTGCTGGAAACGTGAGGCAGTAAAAGAGGACGAGTCAGAAATGGGAAACAAAGGGACTTATTGTCTAATCCGTAGCAGTTGTCTCCCAGGTATTTGGGCCAGGATAAATGTGGGGCTTCGGGTCTGGTTTGGGCTCACCTGCCCCTGAAGCCCAGTTTCTCTTCAGCCCCAAATCATGGATATGCAGCTTCACAGTGGGAAGGAGCATATTTAACCTGGGCAGGGGGATGTGCAGGAGTCCCACAGCTCAGGGCTTGGGAGGGGAGAGGCTCAGCTCCTGACCTCCCTCCGCCTCCCTCACAGCCCAGCACCGTGGCCGCGGGAGGAAGGGAACAGCGGGGTTAATATGCGCTAAGTCGGGTCCTTCCCTCCCCGCAGGGAAATCCTGCACGTACAGATGCACAGCAGTCCCCACTTTGAATGGGTCCCCAGGAAAGCCACCGGTGATATTGTAAAGCAGTAACCAGAAACGATGCTGGTGTTCAGGGATGGTTTGAGTTCAGCGAAAGTCTCAGGTTGGGACCCTCGTATAAACTGAGAAAATGGGTCAGTTTTCTTCTGGTGTACAACTCCACACTTTCTGCAACTGTTCTCCTTAATATTTTGAAGCGCAGTTGGGGAACTGCAGTTCATCAGAAATCATGGAAGTAGAAAAGCAGAAAGAAATAATCTGGCGAAGGAAATGTATTCCGTCTTACCTAGCTAATGCATGTACAAAATTAACATATAAATATTTTTTTCTGTTTAATGCAATGAATTCTGCACATTGCTTACTTCTTGAGCAGACACGCTTTCTGAGTGTCCCTGAATCCATGGGAACTTATGGTGAATTTCCAAAGGACCATGGTTTTATTCTGTACTAAGTCCCACACGAGGCTGACTGAAAGTTCCTCTGGGTGAGCAGGGAATTACCACACCATCAGAGCCCCACACATGCCATTGCCCCTCTCCTTGCAGAACTGAACAGCAGGAACCCATCTTTCAACATCTCTGTATCTTTAAGCACCATCAAATGTCCGGCACTGAAGAAATTTTAGCTATTGAAGGTCTTTCCTATGGTCATTCTGAAACAGTCAAGATGACATTTTGGGTAATACCCCTGCTCTTATGACAACCAGTAGAAAAATACTTTGAAATGTGAAATGTGGCTGGTCATAGTAAGTGGGAAAGCTGGAACAAGAGCAAAATACCAACCTGGAAACAAGGCGCAGCAGCACCTCTCTGAGAGGCAGAGGCAGCCAAAGCAAGAGCCCCGTGGTCAGTAGCTGCCCCATAACTCTGCTTGTCCCCACACGTAAAAGCCTGCAGCTCTCCCTCTAATCTGATCACCCATTTACAGGCTCACCATTAGCATTTGCTTAAACCTCATACCTTTGCTGAACTCCATCCTTGTCCTTTCAAAGGGAGAGCAATAACCTCTCCCCTCCGGGTATGCCGCTGCTATCCCCAGTCTCTAACCAAACTGGAGGCTCTAATTTGACAATTTTGCTGTGCTCTGCCCTGATTGCAGCAACAGTGAGGAGAGTCCAGCACTTCAGAAAATGAAATCTTTACTATCTCAAGTCAAGCACCCAGAATCAGAGGATACTGAAGTCATGAAGGGCTGTGATGTCCAAGTGAACCGCAACGCTACTCCATACATCAAGGTGTGGGTCTGGGTGAGATCAGCTGTGCTCAGAGCTGCACCCTGGGTGGTGGCAACAAAGCTGTGGTGGCTCAGCCTGCACAAGCCCCCCCAGGATCCTGGTAGCTGAAACCATTGCTGCTGCAGCAGTTTATTCCCCATTGCCTTCTGGGGCATCTCCTTGCTGCTGTGAGCAGGGAAGAGCCCAGCTGTGGAGACCAGATCCCCTGGTTCCCACCACGGGCACATTCAGACAAGAAGCCAAACCTCGAAGTCCCCCAGGAGGGCACCCATGCCCGGCTGGGATACAGCAGTGTTCTCCATCCCTCCTCCCTGATGCTGAATTAAAAATAACTGAGGTTTTTGTTAGCCAGGAGATGAGGAGCGGAAACAGCTCCCCAGCCTCATGCTCAGGGCACCCTTAAGGAAAGCATTCTGCATTTAAAATTAATCAGATGCTGAAAGAATTGGGGGAACAGAGACAAGAGCACAGGGCTTTCCTCTCCTTGCCATTACGAATGGAGAAATAATGCCCCTCATCAGACCAGCTCACGTGGCAGGTTTCCAGTCCTAAAAAGCCTTCTTTGGGTTTTAAAGGGAAGGAGTAGTTCCATTCTGGGGATATCCGTGCACAATTTCTTGAGTTTAATTTTATTAATTACTTAAGGTAAGTGAAAAGAGGGTTTAGCACCAGCACAGAAGAGAGGACTATTAGCAAACTGATAAGGTGAGGGGAAAAAAGAGCAAGAATTACCGCCTAAAGAAAGGAGAGAGGTTAATTCAAAAGTAAAGTGTTAATAAAAGCCTGTGGAGTCCTTATTTTTTTGCAGTCAGCAGAGCTATGGAGTCTGGTTTCCAGGCTCACCTTTGTCACGGAGGTATTCCTCCCCTTTGCCCTCCTTCCCTACAAGCACCTGCCTGCACAAAGTCCTGAGCATCTCATCTGTGACCAGACAGCTAAAGTGCTCCCCTAAAAGGTGAAGAGAATGGGGCTTGGACCTGTCCCTCTTGCAGAAATGCTCTAATTAGGTGATGGTACGGAAAGTGTCTCCAGCCCACCTTCCTTCCCCTCACTTTCTGCTGGATCCATCAAGCGTCTGACGAGCATGCTTCCTGATCTTCTGATAATAATACCGTGTCACCCTACTTCTTCAACACTCCTACCCCACGCAGGCTTTCCATATCTGTTTCATTTACAGAACACAGTAATTATCTGTTTTACACATGAAGATAGCAGCGGCAGCCCGGCATTGTTTGGCTCGTGGTGTTTCACCGCAGGTTGTAGCCTACTCTCACAGCCCGAGAGGTAAACAAACAGCCTATTTAATAAGTACCAAATTCTGTCAATGGTGGTAGTTGCTATGGTGAGAATTCCCGGCGCGGTGCTGCAGCCCTTGGTCACTCCGGGCAGACAAATGTGGGCGTTTCGGATCACAACACTCTGTTTACCAAGGTAGGTCTGAAACGCATCGGAGGGCAGGGGCGGAGGTGGCTGGAGTGGGGAGCCTGCTAAGGAAACCGCCAGAAACAAACACTCGCGGATGGGAAGATTTAGGAATAATCAGAAAACCAGCTTAGGTCGGCAGCACCGGATTCAGCGCTGGCTGAGAGCTGTTCGGTTTCTGTTGCATTGGTATTTTTCAGGGCAAGCCAGAGTGTGCAGGGATCCAGAGCACAAATCCCTCGGCACAGCAGCCGGCAAAGGCACCAACGAGCAGCTGCAGATGGAGAAATATCTGCTCTTTCAGCCCTCGGGGAAGGCTGTGCAGAAGAGATGAGAAGGCTGATAGCACGTTGCTTGATCTGCCTGCTGCATCCTCGCTGTGCGAGGAAAATTGCAGGCTCCAGGGCTGTCAAACCGTCAACTTTCACTTGGTTTGACAACAAACTCGCTTCACATATATGGTTACATTTAAAGAAAATAAGAGGAGGAAAAAAAGAAAGCTGTTGGAGCGTGTAATGTCCACAGATGCTTCCTAGAAGTAGAACGTTATTTTGTGATCTGGCACCAACATTTTAGCAGCCTATAAAAGGTAAAGTTGGTACTACAGCCAGCCATTTGTACTGTACAAATAAGAGCTGTGAATATATTCTGGAAGTAATGTCAAAGAGGACCAGATGGGAAATGAGCAGCATTCATTCTAATTTAACAAAGACAGCTAACCCAGAATATGCATTAACATGTAGCATTTTTCGTCTGCCTCCATTCAGAACAGATTCTCGGTATCATTTCCAAGCAAAGGAAATTGAAGGAATACTTACTCCTTGGTGAATTACTGCTCTCTCATAATTGGAAAAGTTTGGCATCCGAAGCTAGGTGTAATATGTTTTGCCTGGAAATGTATGCAAGGACACAATACACCCACAAACCCCTGCGTTCGGGCGCGCAGCCAGCCCCGGGTGTTTTGGTCCATGCTGGATGGATCCAGGGTTTCGGAGGCCCCGGGCACGTTGCTGGCCCGGGGAGGGAGATCTCATAGGGCATGGCAGCGAGGGGAGGCTGTGCCAGCCGCACGGTGGCTCTGACACAGGAGCTGGGGGGTCTCTCTCCAGACGGGGGTCAGTTTGCACATTAAAGTAACTGCAGGTCCGATTCCCTGTTTCCTCGCATACATGTCATGGCTTGTGTGCGACATGAGCTTTGGACACAGACTTTGAGGGCTAAAACCAAATTTGGAGGCTACTGAATCCTAGGTGTACTTTTTTAAAATAGAAACTCATTTTTGGCTCTTCCAGGATTGCATCGAGTAGGGTGAGACTGTTTGAGAGGAGGGATCCCAGGGTACAATAAACTGTGGGATTTCTTCATGTGTTTAGTAGAATCTCTGATCCTATTTTTAAACAAAGCACCATTTCCATTCCCTCTCGTGGTTTTTTTTTTTTTTCCTTAAATATTTAGAAGGGGTTAACTACAGAAAACAAGCCACATCCTGAACTTTTTTGCAGCCTGAATTCAATCTTTTTAATCAGAATTTTTCATTACTGGAACCTCTCTCCACTTCCAAGCTCCTTCGTGTAACAATTCTTTTTTTGAAATCCAGAACTACCGCAGTTCCCCCAAACCCCCCATCCTGCCACATTACAAAGCCAAAGTTTTATAACATTCTGCTGAGTGGAGCTCTGCATTTAAAACATACCTTTAATTTACAATAGCAGCGTAACTTCAACACGCAGCTAACAAACAGGTATCAGCTCTCCTCCAGAGCACTCTTCCTTTGGGAGAAATGCACAGACACAACCTGTGCCAGCTCCCGAAGGTTTTTTTCTCTTTACGCAGCCCCAGGGCCAGATCCTGCCCAGTGAGTGGCCCTTCCTGAACCGAACTCAGGGAGCCCTGCTGCAGAGCTTCTCTTTTAATAACAGCAAACACGGTGAAAGCCTGAAAACCAGTTGAGGTCAGACCAGATGACCATCAAGTTTCCATCCGACCTTGAAAATCTGATCAAAATGCACAGCTCTGACTGTGAGTTGACACTGTACACAAAATGCTTTTTGTACGACTGAAGCCTCTGGTTTAATGGATCCCTTTGCTCCCTCAACTTTTTCTACGCAGAATCACATTTGGAGCGGCAACGTGTAACTCCTGGCCAGTGTTCTGTGTCTGCAGGGCACGAATCCTCTTTCTCTCTCTCTCTGTAACACGTACCATACATCCAGCTGGTATGTGAAGAAGCCACTTTCAGGAGCAGAATGAGATCTCCAACTTCCCAGGCGAAGGCTCTGCCCTTGATCCCAGGGACAGCTGTGCTAGCCCAACTCTGCAGGGGACCCGGCATGCTGGGGGCAGACCGAATCCGGCAGCGGTCCCCGGCTAAGGTCTGCAGCCAGCACCAGATCCATCCCGGCAAACTTACCAAATCCCCGCTGCCCCCAGCTCTGTAGGTCCCTGTACCGCTTCCTATGGGGTCCCTGCACTAACATGTATGTGCTGTGTAATTCTCCGTGAATAAGAGGTGGTGGAGCCTGCTGAAAGCGGTGCAGCCTGTTTCACTACCTGCTTCATGGCGGCTTTGTGTGCTAAGCAGGTGCAGAACTGGCTATCAGTGAGCGAAGCGAAGCACGCGCTTGGAGCCTTGCTTGTTTGTGGCTTTGAGAATTTATAAAGCAATAGTGAACAACGTGTGAATACGCTGCTGTGTGAATATGCTAGGGATCATCATGGCCAGGAACAAATACGCAGGCTGGAAAAAATCTTAACCTGCAAATTATGTGGAGTATAGTGCACCAAATCCTCTACGCCCCACAACCTTTTTTTTCCCCATGCTTTCAGCCTCTGCAAAGCTAAGGTGCAGGTTGCGTCCTATTCATTAGGGCTGGAGTAATGACTTACAATAGGTCCTGAAATTGCTACCCTTGCTGGCTAGGGCAAAGAAAGCAGCATGAATCTTTATATGCAAGAAAGACTAATAATCTCTCTCCCTTCTCCCTTCCTCTAAAATCCTCCCTCAGCCCTCCTCTCCCGGAACAAACACACTTTTAAAAAGGCTTTTAAATAATCTCATGTTCCTTAACAAAATTACAGCAGCAGTTTCCTCCTTTAATAGCACTCTTCTTCTTAGTAATCTTGTTTTAGCTGCAGTTTGTGATGGGAGAGAGCTGGTAGATGAATCATCTGTTGCCCCTCTTGGTTATTTTGCCTGGCTTCAGGAAGAAGGAATTCTGTTTCAGAGCAAGGTCTCTTATTCATAAGAGGAAGCTCTCATTTATGTCTGCTTTTAACTAGGAGTGATAAAAATTTTATTTGAATGGTTAATCAGGGCATAAACAGATGAATTGTGAATGTGACTCTGATCCAGCACAATGGATGGCATGGTCCTGGCTCTGAGTCACTTATCTGAAATGAATTGAGCTGTCTTCTGCAAGCTAGAGGTCTGCTCCCGCACTTTGCCTTCTTACAGAAAGCACTGGAAGGCAGCGGCTGAAAGACTGACCGAGATTCGAGTGTTAACAGAGACAGGGGGCACAAGTATTTTAGTTCAAGAGCTCTGCTGTGGATAATCACTTCTCTGACAACCTCAGCTATGCATAAGCCCAAAGACAGAATTTTTTAGAAAGAGATCTGAGTTTATTTATCCAAATATAAGGGCTGGAGGTGCCAGTCAGGGAGAATAAAGATTGCATGAATATGCACATCGGATCAAATTATGCATCAAGCAGTGATGCAAATAAACGCATTAGAAACTGGAAAAAATCTATAGGAATGTCATAGTTATTGTTTTGGGTTTTTTGGTGTTTTTAAAAAAAGAAAATTGGTGTCACTGCGTAAGTACATTACTGGGCCTTTGCACTGGAAGAGCTCAGATGTATCTCCACTGCAGAAGGCTGCACTGGCATGGTGCTCAAACTGGGACATCACCAGTGTGGTGTTCAGCAATGCCACATACAAATCTACATTTCCTTAGGTCTGACTACTTTACTTTCAAGCACATTGTGTTACAGTGGTCCCTACATGGCAGAAGACCCTAATAAAAAGCAATCCTTCCTCCTCCAGTGTTGGGTAGGTTTTCCAGGTGACCAGAAATAGTGGACAGTATCAGCTGAGCATGCTGCTGTGCAAGAGCCTAATATCAGTGAGGAATGTATGAACCCTACTCCACTAATGGTGAGTAGGATGCTTTCAAACAAAGAAGATGGATTAATAGCTTTAAACACCTCATATTTTTTCTTCCATCATCTACCATACTCTCTACCTTACATTTAAGTTTAACAAGCTGTGAGCTGGTCAAGGCCAACCACATTGTTAATGCGGTGAAAGGAATGTCATTGTATAAAGAGAAACGTACCATTATCATAGAATGGTTTGGGTTGGAAGGGACCTCAAAAACCATCTAGTTCCAACCCTCCCTGCCATGGGCAGGGACACCCTCCACTAGACCACGTTGCCCAAAGCCCAATCAAACCTGGCCTTGAACACTTCCAGGGAGGGGGCATCACAGCTTCTCTGGGCAACCTGTTCCAGTGCCTCACCACCCTCACAGGAAAGAATTTCCGTCTAACATCTAATCTAGATCTACCCTCTTTTAGCTTAAATCCATTACCCCTTGTCCTATCACTCCATGCCCTTGTAAACGGTCCCTCCCCATCTTTCCTGTAGGCCCCTTTAGGTACTGGAAGGCCGCAATTAGGTCTCCCCGGGACCTTCTCTTCTCCAGGCTGAACAATCCCAACTCTCTCAGCCTGTCTTCATAGGAGACATATCTATGTACATACATCTATCTATATTTATCTTATATCTATGTACGTACATCTGATACCTCAATACGTTGCACCTTAACAATTCATCATATAGATACATGTCTGCTTTCCTCCCTACTCATTGCATATGCCCCTTCCACAGACATGGATATTTTATTGCATTTTCCTGAATTCTGCCATCTTCTCTTGGTAGGACAACAGCAACTCCTGGTCAACAGCAGCTCCTGCTCTGCCAAGTGGTCCAGATGCAGGAGAGGGATGTCACGCCTCCCTCCTCTGACAGCAGATTATCCAAGATGTCAGTGGCTTAGTCAGAATCTAGATTGGGTTTCAAGTAGATAAAGCATCTTGGATATTTTCCCTATGAATTTTCCATGGGAATTAGTGTCCTGATTCGTTGGCAGTTGGCTAGAATCAATGCATCCAGAGTGGGTTTTCTTAGCATTGGTCAGACAAGTTCATGTATGAAAGGAGGAAGGGAAAATTCCTTCCATGAATAAAACACTAGCTGTTTTGGTCACAAGTGGCATCAGTTACTTGTAAGTTTTCCTGGAAATGAATGCATGGATGTGCAGGTGGTATCACCAGGAAGGTTTAGGTTCTGACTTGCTTGAAACTGGATGGATGTTCCAAGAAAAAGAACTGGTGATCAGAGCTAACATTCAACTCACAAAGCAGGAAGAGCATCTTTGTGCCCTGACCTGCTGAATTAATGCAACTAGGATCCTCAAGGACTGGCTTCAAAAGTGAACAGGTAAATACAAGCATCAAGTACTTGGGCAGAGGTGTATAAACCAGGGGAAATACCATTACTCATAACAAAATCATTGGAGGGATGCAGAAGAGGATAATGGATCACCTGATGAAGTAATGCAAACAGCAGAAGGAATAAATAAGAAGAGATTGAAACCTCAATACATAATCAAAATGAGAACTGAATTTGCCTCTAACCAAAGAGAAAGAACTGCTTATAACATGCAAGAGGAATGCAGCTGGGGTGAGAATGACCATGAAACAACAGAGTTCACAAGTCATAGGAAAGGAAGGAAGGAGAACAGCAAAATAAATACAATGGACTTCCAGAAACCATATTTCAAAAACCTCATAGAACTGATAATCATGAGAAACAGGTCTCAGAGAAAAAAGAATTCAGGAAAGTTAGCAGCACCTTAAAGAAACAATGGTAAGGACATCAATTCAAACAATCCCAGCAGAGAAGGGAAAGCAACTGTGGTTTGCTTAAATCATAACAGGTGATTTGCTTAAATCATAACCACTTCATTGACCTCTAATGCAAGAAAGTGCATCCAGAAAAGGGAAGAGAGATTCGCTTGCATGTGAATTTAAATACATAGGCTGAAGATGTAGGGACCAAACCAAAAAAGTCAAGATGTAAAAAGAAATACAACCAACAGGATCAACAGGATATTAAGAGAACATAAAATACATTAGCAGGGACACGAAGACCACGGAAGAACTACCCAACAGGGAAGGAAAGCTAGTAATGCGTGACGTGAAGACTGTGGAAGTACTTGCCTTTTTTTACTTCAGCTTTGAGTAAAAAGCCCACTCGCACACAATTAGTGCCATGGATAAGAGAGAAGGAACTCAGTCTAGAAGGAAGAAAGAATAAGTGAAGAATACTTAGCTAGATTAAATATTGTGTGCTTAGACTGCTTGTTAAAGCAATCTCATGGCTGTTAGCAGCTCTCTCAGACCCCACAGAGAACACGCAAGGTGTCAGAAGACTGGAACAAAGAAAGAAATGTTCTATAAACATCTAGAAAATAACAAAGAAGTAACAGCTAACACAAATTTGTTAAATCATCCAGATATTTTTCCTATTGCTGGGGCAGCGGGACACTCAAGAACTAATAGATGCAACAAACCTGTCCCTTTATTAGGGATTTTGACACTTGTGTCACATTCTCATAACTAGAAAACAAAATCTAAAGCTCCAAGGGTAAAAAGCTGCTCCAGTGGAGGGAAAACCAAACTGAAATCAACAATATCGTGCTGTTGCAAAAAAACCCCAAACAACCCAACAACATTAAAGCAAGCATCATGTTTGTTCACATAGCAAGGAGTGACTTCGGCCTGCTCTGCAATGTATTCCTCCTACTTCATCCAGTGCTGCTAAGATCTCACTGGAACTCTGTGTCCAGTTCAGGGCACTGGATTTTAAGAAAATTGAGGAACAACAGCAGAGAGACTACAGTAGGACCACAAGAATGATCAAGGACTTGAAAATATGCTCTATGACCATATAAGACCAGAAAAATACTTTTTTTTTTTTTTTCATTGTAAAGCAGAGACGACAGAGGGAGGCACAACCATAGTCTTCAAATACATAAAGGTAGCAGCAGAGAGGAGGGGAATATGCTGTGCTCTACATCTGTTGCAAATAGGTCAAGAAGTGGTATCAAAGCACAGCAATACAGTAGCACACATTTTCTGATGGTTAACCACTAGAACAGATTATCACAACTATGAAATTTCTATCTGGGGTTGTTTTTAAGAAGAGGTTGCATACCCATCTGTTATGCAAGAAGCAGGAACCATTTGTCCTTCCTTGTGAAATGGGAGAAACTAGATAATCTCTGGATATCCCTCTTGACCTTATTTTCTGTGATTCATGTACCAGGAAAGTCACAGGTAGAGGTTTCTTTGAGGATGACTGCAATGTACCTGAAGAGCAACAGCCAGCTGTGGATAGCGGATATAGCATGGCTCAGTCAGTTTTGAAAAGGCTTCTCAGATAGATTCTCTTCTGAAAATTCACAAAGAAGAAAAGCCTTCAAAGGGAGTGGATTGAGTCTTAGAAGTCAGATCAGCTGAGCTGGTTTTCTAATTTTTTTTCCCCCAAGTGACCAGTTAACACCTCCACCCTCACCCCAAGTGTTAACATTTTAGGCAGGGCATTGAAACATGGGCAGTGATCAGCTGAGAGGAACTCTCAAAGACTGTTTTCAGTAGATAACCTTCATTTTTTTAATATTGCTGGGCTTTATACCAAGCTGTATGAACCGAGACCAACTGACTTCTCAGGCCAGACTCAGCTTATGCTTCTGCCGGCAGAAGCCAGGCCCCAAAAGCAGAAAGCATGCTAGGCAGCAAAGTTGAAACACTACAAAACCACCTTCTGCTCTGGAGCTCACAGAGACCAGCACCACCCCAGAGCTGGGAACCCACTGAAATAGGAAAGGATGGTGCCAAGATCTCAGCTCCTTTCCTGGTACAGCTTCCATCAAGCATAACTTTACTTTCCTAGTAGCAGTCAGGAAGGAAGATAGATATAAGCACTACCTTATGCCATCTCCACTTGGTCTTCTCTTGGGCTGTACTAGCAGCTCAATCCTAACTAAGAGAAACCACCCCCAGGTCTTATACTGGAAGATATTTAAAAACAACATCCTTGCAGTGCAAGTCTACTTTGCTTCCATGAAGAGCACGCATATGCATGTATACACTCGTTAAAGACGTTACATGAGCCATAGAAATCCAACAGAACTCTCCAGTCAAAGTCAAGGGAGAAGACATGTCTTTATCCTGCCAAATCCACAGCAAAGCTTGAGCTAAGTTCTACAAAGAAGAGAGAAAGAAAAATCCTTCTCCTCTGGTTACTCTCTAGCTCTCTTCCTGAGCAGTCTTCTCCATTCATACTATTAGCCCCAGCCCACAAGGCTTCTCATGGAGGAGGAAGGAGAGAAATTAATTCTTCACAGCTGGTTCCATCCTGCAAAGCCTTGCTCTCAGTACAGGCAGCTGTAGTCTTTCTGGCCAGAAAGGGAGGGTTAACTCCTACCCTGCCAAGTTTCAGATGGACAACATCCAAAATGATCTTCTTGCCTTTAACTTTCCCAAGCGGATGCATTCTGGCCTGGGTAAATGAGATATATGTCCATATCCATGTCCACATGCATACTGACAAATGACATCCCTATGCCTCTGCTGTCTCTAAGGCAAGTGGATAAACCCTGCCCCTTCCTAGCTGCTATGATCCTCCGGGGATAGTTTATGCAAATGATTTAATAAGCACAGTTGCAAAGGATTTGCATACAGGCATAAACTTAGCACAAGCGTGCAGCCAGAGCACAAAGGCAAAAATCCTGGCCTAGAGGGATGGGAAGGAGGAGGTGCGGGATGCCGGCACTCCACCCTGCCTGAGACTGGCGGTGAGCTCGTCCCACCCCTGCCAGAGGGACCGATGTTCTCCAGTCATGTCCCTTGTGCAGGATGAGTAACTGCTGACTGCAAGCTCAAACCCTGGTTAAAGTCAAGCATGAGCTTCCTCAGCCCTATTTCCACTCCTTTCTCATGCACAGCCCCCATTGCTACTGTCAGCAGGGGTTGCCAGCGAAAGGAGAAGGAGCAGCAACTGGAGGAAGCGAGAGAGCAGCCATGGGAGGATATTTATGGGTTTTTTTATCTGGATCTTGATAGCCCTTGTTTCAGTGGAGTGGGAGTGAAAGGAAGGCTCCTTGGAACTTGTACTCAGCGTGGGGAAGTCTGTATCGACTTCCCCTGAGCAGCAGGCAGGTGCCTACCTGCACGGGACGGCACAGACGGCCCCGCGACTCAGCGCAAAGGCACAGGGACCCTTCTCCAGGGAAGGCGAGGGGAGGATGGGCCCCGCAGGGCGAAAGGAAAGGTCCAGGCCTCGCCCACTGAGGAAGGGACGGCTGCTGGTGCAGGGCGCAGGCAGATGCAGGAGGGCCAGGAAAGACGGGGGGTTGGGTGACAGCAGGCTGGGCTGCAGGTGTGGGTGTAAGAGGAGACATGTTACACTTGGCAGCCAGGGCCTCGAGCGGCCATGGAGAGCACAGCTGATTGGGAATGAGTTATGGAGCCGGTCGCCTCCAGCATGCTTGCTCAGAGCAGGGAGAGCCTGATCCTGCGAGCTGTCCTGCGGCAGGGGTCCGGAGCTTGTGAAATGCTGGAGCAAGACGGGGGCAAATCCTGCCACCGCACTCCTGGATGTAGAAGAGTTCGCTGGCTTGTTGGAAGTGTCCAAGGCAGCCCAAGGGATGCTTTACATCTTGTCTAACTTTATCTCCCCCAAAACACTAGTGGGAGGCAGGTCCCGTGGTAAGGCAGGGACCACATGGGAGGCTGGACTGTCCCCCTTCAGGGCTGGTCACACAGGGATGGTCTAACATGGGTTGTCCAAGCTGGGGCTCCTCTTAGTCTTGCTCAGCATTCACTTCCAGATCTGGCCACTGGATTTTTTTAAAACCTCAAAGTTCATATGTTAAGAAATATTTTTTGCCTTATTTCCTGAAAACTGTTCCTACCTGTGCATAGCTATAATGAAACAATTTTGCGTACCTGCAGAAGAAAAGAGTGAATGTCCATGGCACTTGAGAAATAATAATAACCACAGCGAGAGAACTAAGGACTTCAGGCTGAAAATGGGGCTGCAGCACCAAGAAGAATAAAATGAAGATTTCCCTGAGCAGAGAGAATGCCTGGAAATAGCTGCACCTCCCCTCTCTGCTCCTGTGAAGTCAGGTTACAGCGAGAAAAGGCATTTTTTAATGGCACCAGAGTTTTCGAGTACTGTAGAATATTTACAAAGGCAAAACCAAAGTACAAAAAGAGCATGCAGCACGCTCAAGGTAACAAAGAAATTCTGTGATACAGCAGGTAACCGAGCTTGGCTCGGTAGAGACAGCATATGCTGTAACTACTGGATCATCTTTCTTTTGTATTACATTTGCTTAGCTTGGTGATAAAAATATATGTCTTCCTCCACAGGCATATTGACCGCATAATGCTGAATGTAGATTATGAGGGTTTATGTTTGTTTATGATGATACATGCAAACAAAATACCTGTCTTGCAAAAAATTTTGGCTGCCATCCACTGCAAAATAATTGTTAGGCAGAAAGCTAGTCTAAGAAACTCCTTTCCTTCAGCCACCAGAAAAATTAAAAACTGAAGAGCATTTGCCTGTCTTTCAGGAAGCCAGCAAGCAGCACAGCTGGGCAAGGGTAAGGGCCCAGCAAAGTTTCTGATTAGCAAAATGTAGTGGCTTTAAAATAACACCTCAAACCAAGGTCCTGGCCCTCCCTCACCCCCCCCCCCCCCCGCTTTCCCTTCACCGCCTTCTAAAGGCAGTTATACCAGAGGTTATCTTAACCAAAAAAATGCTTGAATGCAAGTTATGTTGGGAGGCACACTTTCAAAGAGAGGACACATAAAATAATTAAAAGCGATATTCACCGCTCCACTTCAGAGAGCTCTTGTTTGAGCTCAGGAGGGATGAGAGGGAAAGTAGGGGATGCTTCCTGGAGAGCAAGTAAGGTGAATCAGGACAGCAGAGGGGTAGGCTCAGGACAGCGGGGAGGTAGGAAACCGGAGCAGATTGTGGCGAGTGGGAGACGTGGCTGGGGAAGAGAAGCAGGTCTGTAGGTGGGGAAGCAGGAAGGCAAGGGGAGCGGGGCGGACAAGAGGATTTTGGAGAGCGGCTAGCCAGCTGGCACACATATAGCAGCTGCTGCTGTGTCAGCCTAGGAGAGTAGCTGCAGCTGCACGCTGGCCATGAATAGCAGAGGAGCAGCATGCCGGCTGGCTGCTGGAGGGATAGGAGGCAGCCGGGGCACTGAAAAGGCAGGGGGAGGCTCTGTGAAAGGTTTTCTGCGCAGGGGAACGTGACAGCCCTTTGATTTCTGAGCTGTTTGTTCTCCAATTGTCCACTCCGGTGGATGATCAGTGCTAAAGAGTTAAAATGAGGAGAGGGGGGAGGGAGAGAAACAGAAGGAAAACTTAGGTCCTGAACTCGGATCTGGGCTTTGATAGCGTATCCGTAGCATGCAGTTGTCTGGATGTATAGCTTTCATAGTTGTCAGCAGGGATCAAAATCACAGGGTGCTTAAACTAAGGGAGAAATCTCTGCTCAGTTACTCTCATAGTTGCTTGAGCCACCACTGGAGGAGGACATGATCCCACCACTTGAGGCTCTGTGTACCACGCATGTCACTGAGACCACTCTATAAGCAATCCTGTGTGAACCCTACATGGCTGTGGGTGCGCACACCCTTTGTGCTTATATATGAGTGCGGGTGCACACATCCCATGTGCTCCTCCACAGCTGTGCGTTCATGCATCCCACACAATCCTCTGGGGCCGTGGGTGCTCCCACCGTGTTTTGTACAGCCACGGGTGCACCCACCACATACACTCCTCCACAGCTGTGGGTGCATGCACCATGCAGGCTCTTCCACACCTGTGGATGATCCCACCCTCTGTTCTCCACAGCTAGATTTGCATGTACCATGTGTGCTCCTACATGGCTGTGGGCACTCCCAACCAGTGCAATCCTCCAGGACTGTAAGTGCATACATGATGTGTATTCCTCCACAGCTGTGGGCAATTCCACCCTGTGCACTCCTCCACAGCTGTGGGTGCATAAACTATGCATGCTCCTACATTGCTGGGGTGCTCCCACCCCAGGTACTTCTTGAGTGTGTACTTGCACCACATGTGCTCTTTCATCCTTGTATGTGCACACATCCTGTGCAGTGCTACATGTGCTCCTCCATTGCCAGAGGTGCATCCACCCTATGCACTCCTCCACAGCCACGGGTGCACATATCCCACGGTTGTTCCTCCAACACTGTGGGTGCACACACCCTGCACGCTCCTCCATGGCAGCATATGCGCACACCCCACCCACTAACATGCGAGTGTGGGCACATGTATCCCAAGTGCTCCTCTGCGGCAGTGGGTGCTCCCAGCCTGTGCAGGTGCACGCACCCCACTCCTGCTCCCCCACCACCTGGAGAGCCAGCAGACCCCCTGCTGCCGGCGGGGCAGGGTACAGCGAGGCAGCGCAAGACAAGGCAGGGCAAAGCAAGGCAGGGCAGGGCGGGGGCCGCCGCCGCCGCCCGCCGCCCTTTAAGAGCCGCGGCGGGAGCAGCGCTGGCCCCACCCGCCGGCCGCGGGGCCGGGCCGTCCCCCTCATTAATATGAAGGCGGCGGCAGCGGCGGCGAATGGGTAATGAAGCTGTCACTCCGGCACCTACTTGTTGGGTGTCCGCGGAGCCGAGGCGCACAGAGGGCGAGCGGAGCCCGCGGGAGGGGAGCGGCGGCGGAGCGCTCCGGGCGGCCCCGCCGACAGCCCATGCCCTGCGCCCCCCGGCGCGCTGCGGGCGGCTCCCCCGCCGCCCATGCCGCGAGCGGCCGCCGGTCCGTGGCCGGTGGGCTCGGCGGGCTCCTCTGAGGCGGCCGCGCGGAGCAGCAGGCATGCGGGGTGCCGGCCGGCGGAGCCGGGTCCCCCGCGCCGCCGCGCTCGGCCTGGCGCTGCTCCTCGCCTCCTGCGTGCAGGTAGGGGGGCGCGGGGGGCTCCGTGCCCGGCCGCGGGGCGCTGCCGGCGGCCCGTCTCCCTTACCCCTTCTCCCTTCTCTCCGCTCCTTTTCCACCTTGCGCGTATCTTATCTACGTATTTAATGGTTGTTTTTTATATATATATATGCGTATGCCACCGCGGCGGGGTTAAGCCCGCAGCCGGCGAAAGTTGGAGGGGGGAACCGCGGGGTGCCTCGCCGCAGCCCCGCGCTCCCTGCGCTGCCCCCGGCTGCGGTAGTAACGAGGCTGTCTCCTCTTTGATTTTTATTTTTAGGTGTCCCGGTCCACAGGCTATTTCGAGCTGCAGCTTAACTCGGTGCGGAATGTAAACGGCGAGTTGTTCAATGGGGAATGCTGCGATGGCATGAAAAGCCCCCAGAACCAGGGCTGTACCCGGGACGAGTGCGACACTTACGTGAAAGTCTGCCTCAAGGAATATCAGGCCAAGATCACTCCGGTCGGACCCTGCAACTACGGATTCGGATCTACCCCCGTTCTCGGTGGAAATATTTTCTATTTGAACAGCAACAAATACTCCCATCAAGGCAGAACCCCCGAGACGGGCAGGATTGTTATTCCCTTTCAGTTTGCGTGGCCGGTAGGTTGATGATCGTGCTGTTGTTATCGCCTTCCCCCCCCCTTTTTTTTTTTGTTCCCCCCCCCCCCTCTCCCGGTTCTGCAGCGCCTGCCCGCTCCCCCGTTAGAAAGCCGGGCGAGCTGCCGGTGCGCTGCCCGGGCGGGGCCGGCCGCCTCCCGGGGCTGCGGGGCACGGCCGGCGGAGCGGGGTGCGGGAGGTGAGCGCAGCCCTCGCCCCGCGGAGGGGCGCGGAGGCCGCGACAGCCTCGCAAGGGGCTGCCGGCGTCGGGGTGCTGGCGGGCGCGGCCCGGGGGTGTCGGTGCCGGGGAGCGGCTGGGGAATGGCTGGCGGCTGCGGACTGACCGCGTGACGGCCTTCCGCACAAGCTGCAGGTGCGGCTCGCGGCGGTTTGTGCGCGAAAAAAAAATTTTAAAAAATAATAATGAAGGCGAGAAACCGCCCCCGAAAAGCGAAGCCCGACGGCAGCACCGCACCCCGGGGCCGCGGAGCCCCCGCCGCTCTGCGCAGTGCGGGGCTGTCCCCGGCAGGGGGCGCCGCCGGGCGGCGCGCGGTGCAGGTGGGGGCGCGCCGCGGGGCGCGTGCCGTGGCTCGCGAAGGGCGCGAGTCTGCCGCCCCTCCTGGGGCGCGGGCGGGGCCGCTCGGCGGCGGCGCGCGCGGCGACCGTTGGGCGCGGGGGCTGGAGGGGCGGGAGCCGCCGCAGGTGGGCGTGAGGGCTCGGGCGGGGGCGGCAGCGGCGGCGGGGCCTCCCGCGTCCCAAGCGCGGCCGAGCACCGCACCTGCGCAGGGGTGAGCGCGGCGCTCTCCGCCGCCCGAGGGGCGAAGCGAGGCGGGAGCTGTTCCGCTCCAGGCGCTCCGGTCGGGAGCCCTCCTCTGATCCCATCAGACGCCGGAGACGTGCCTCGGCTGTGTGGCGGCGGGAGCTGTGGGCGTGTGCGTGCGAGACCCTGGTGCTGCCCTGTCCCTCTCTACCCTCCCCTCAGGATCGCGGGGTGCCTGTGACCCAACCCATTACCTCAGCCCCCGCTCCCCTTGCGCCTCCTGACCGAGGGGGCACATCCGTAGGGGCTGCAGGCCAGCGCCTGTCCCCGTCCTTGAAGGACGGGGTACTTCCTTCTGCTTTTCGGGTGCGCTGCGTGCGGAGAGGGGCCCGGGCTGGGGAGTGGCGGGCGGGAGGAAAGGCCGGGCTTCCTGCCCGGCTGCAGGCAGGTAGGATCCTGTAGGGAATTTCACAGCTGTTGCTCTCGGCCCTTCCAAGTGGGCCACGGGGTGGAAGCTGGCAAGTTGCGAGGCGCTGAGGAATGGGGATGGTGCAATGCCCTAGCTGAGGAGGGAGATGAGTATCGGAAACCCCGGTACCTGCGGATGGCGTTTGGCACATGGTGACTAACAGATGAAATGGCCCTTACTGACCTCTTGAGATACGTAGCTCGCAGGATCTTTGTTACTTTGAAAGCTGCTGAAAGGAACAGTCGGGGGCAAAACTGCTTGCTTGTATTTTATGCTAAAGGAAACCAGTCCACATAAATCTCTTAACTTTCTGGTGCTGCCAGGGGCCTTCCAGCCTGATGCTCATGTACCTCAAATAAAGAACTGGGTGCTATTTGAAGGTAGGGGTTTTGATGGAGTTAGCTTAAAAAAAAAAAAAAAGATAAATTTCTCTTCAGAGGTACTTACATTCTGTTTGCCAAGTTGGGGTGTTTTGATTGCCTTTGGTCCTGTGGCCTGTTGAATGTAGAAAGGTATTAACAGGTATAATCAATACCATAAAAACAGGGTATTTAGAACTCTGTTCTTAAGTTGTAAGATCAAAGGGAAAATTAAGATTCTTTCTCCTCTTTATTGACCATTTAATACAGGCTTGAAATCATAAACTCTTCAGTAGGAGATTTTGGTAACATTAGCACCTCAAATTTTGTTATCTGCACGAGGAAGTAAAGGTAGCTTAACTGACACTTTTATTTTTCTAGTTTCTAGTATTGCTACTTGAAACAAGAGGAGAGTTTGATAATCCTTACAATGCAGGTCCCTAAGCCCAGCCTTCTTTGGTTTTTCTCTGTTGGAATAAGCACATTCCTACCTTGCAGCTGCCGGATATTGTTGTTCTATGCTCATCAAGTCCTAAGAAAGGCTTGTTTGACCTACCTCTTGCAGGTAAATTACTGCAGTGTCTCTAGCATACAATGCCCTGTCTGCTGCTGCTTCTCGTATGCTTGCCTCCAGCATTTTAAAGGATTCGAAGTCTTTGGTCTTTCTTTCCACCGATTTTTTGCAGCTATTGCAAAGCAGCCTGTAATTTATTTAAACAGTGCCACTGCAGTTTAGTGGGTGGCTGACTGATTTTTTGGAAGGTTTACCGAGTACTCTCCCTGCCCACCCTTGCTTCTAAAAATAAACTGTGGAGTAGTTGTACTTTTAAAAACAGTCCCTGTATTGCAGTCCGTGGAGGCACTTACAGAAAGAAGTCCCTCCTGTATGTTGTAGTTACGTTTTTGAACTCTGGATGTTCAGTCTGTTGATGGGGAATGTGGCATCTTTGTCACACCTGTACATGAGCTGTACAGACTCTGCAAGGAGAGGCTTAATTGTAATGCTAGTTTAATGCAAGGGTTTTTTGAAGTAGATTGAGTTCCTGGATTAGGTTTCAACTCCCTGGGGTAATTTCAAAATTATTCTCAAATAATATTCTCTCTCTTTTCAAGTTTGTAAACAAGAATATGGACATAGTCTTTCAATATGATTTTTTTTTTTGCTATGCAACAATAATGAAATTAGTGTTCCTTTATTGAATATGCTGGGAAGGGACAAAACTAAAGAGGATCAGAAAATGTGTCCTTCACTTATGAAACAAATTTGTCTTGGTGCTGGCAGTGAGTGAAGGACTTATTTCAGTAGTTCTAGATTGGATTTTTAAGACTGAGAGAAATCCAACCCTAATGAAAGCCAGCATTGGTATATGTGGACTTCTTACCGAATCTCATCTGAATAACTCCCTCACTTAAGGAGACTAACACATTAGCGTATAAATTGCTTGGGGGAGGTTTCCTTGATGCCTGTTTGGTATTGCAGTGTCCTGAGCTAGCAGTAGCTGTAAGGCAAGTGGTATCTTGAAAGGTGGGAAGTTTTTTGCCTTGGTTTTGTTATACTGATTTTTGTTTTTAATTTTACATGGTAAAATTTTACTCTAGAGAAGAGACACATGACCAAATTTTAAAGATGCGGTAACAGTTCTGTGACTTCTTCTGTTTGATACAGTGTCAGTTATCCAGTTTATTCCTATTTCCTGTCTTTTTAAAATATCATTTATCTGATCTCTGATTTGTAAGAGGAGCTTGGGATATTGCCAAAAAGTTCTTAAAATTGCTACCTTGGGATACATCATCCACAGAAATCTGGCAGTGGGAGAGGCTGAGGAACAGCTAGAACAATACAGCTGTCTTCTTTACCCACCTACCTCACGTTTTTTTTTCTTTGCCTCCTGCTGTAAAACTTGAAGCTTAATGCTTGTTTGAGATTGTTAACAAACAAATGATGCAATTAAAATTTATGAGCAACTTTAAAACAAAAAAGATGGAAGAATTCAAGTAGCTTTGAAGAATCAGTTCTGATCACTTACACAGTTTAAGTTCATTAGTCTTGAGCATTTTGCTTTCTAGCACAAAGCTGTTTGTTCGGACACTGAAGTTTCAGAAATACCTTGCACAGCAATAGTTATCAATAACAGGTTACTGGCAGAATTTTAGATTTGGAGTTAATTGAAGGCTGCTTCTGAGGATGGTATTTTAAAGTTATAGGTGTTCTGCTGGATGGGTTATGTGGAGCCATTTTTCATACTCCTTTGCAAGATGGCATGAAATGGAGTTGTGTGTGTGGTTTTTCCCTCCACCCTGTTCCTTCCCTCAGGGAATTCACAGCTTTCCTGCACCATAAATATTGGTATAGCATCCATTATTTCAGTTAATTAGTCATATAGAGGAACTGTTCTGACTAGTTGTGGATGTTGAAATCATGTATTACAGTATGCATCGTTATCTTCCCTCAGCCCCTCTGTTTTTGAGATTCTAGTGTGACTGCCAGTCAGTGCAGTACACATATCAGTACAGTATACTTGGAACTCTGTAGGTGAACTTCAGAGTTCAGGGCCTTGGAGATAAGTAGCAGAAACCAGTAATTTCACTTCTCTCTCTCCTTCGTGCTTAGCTAGGACTCTGCGTATCCATCTGAAGAAGAGGAGGCAGTAGAGGTTCAGGCAGCCCTCATAACTTGATGGGTATAGAGTTCCTTCCCCACTAGAATGTGGACAACTAATTTATTATTTTTGTAAGCACTGATCTTAAGTTTTTCCTATTTAGAATGTGATTGTAGCACCTCTCTAAACTTCTGAAGTACTGTTAAGTTTCAGGTGGATAAAAGTATGTGAAAGCACATAAATTTAATATCCAGGCTCTGTGTGAGTTTCATCCACGTGCAGTCCACATGTGAATCTCATCCAAATGCCTGGAAGGGTTCAGTATTGATCTAAAACATACACAGGAGCATGAACCACCAAATATGTAAAGCTGTTGAGAGGATAACTTGGCTGCAGCAGTAAATGTTGAATTTCTTAGAAAGCAACCCCTCCCCTGCCAAAACCTGAGCAGGAATACTTGACCTTATAGCTTTTATTACTTAATGGGTACAGTGTTCTGTTTGGCACTTTGAGATGTTGTCTACTTCAGTATAAGATTCTGCATGAAGCTCTCTCAATCCTTCTAATTTGAAAAATGAAAGCGGTTATGCCCTGGAAGGCATCTAGCTATGAAACGTGTTATCTGGGAACCTTGGTGTCTGTAGGGAACTAATAGCCTGGCTATAGGAAATGTTCTTGTCTATTTTGTTTGATGGGTAGATCTACAGTTGGTCTACCTTCTGTCTTAACACAGCCATCACTATTCTTTGATCAGGATCTTGAGGCTTTGTAATGAAAACATCCTGGATTAGATTACTCTCTGCTCCCTGATGAGTAAACATGCATCCTGTCAGCTTGAATGACAACCCATCGTGACAGATATGCTTAAATTAAGCAGGTTAAAGCTAGGCCATTTAGCACTGAAAAAGGTGCTTGTACACAGCTATGTCCAAGGGAACACTATGTATGCTTTAATCATTAAAAAGATCAACATTTCACAAATGAAGCATCCTCAAGTGATATACAGCAAGCTTTACCTCTAAATAATTGTTCTTTGCTTCATTGAAACACCGTTTAAAAAGCGTATGCAAACACACAGTCCCAGGCAAGACCTGAGGGCAGACAATAACAAGTAAGAGCAAGACCTTAAGTCAAAATGTAATATTCAGCTGGTATAGTGATGGGTTATAATGTACATGCATCACATCTTGTTAGCAGGGCAAGTCAGCATGGAAAAATAATATAGTTGATAGCTATATGTTGATGAACTATAGAAATGTTTAATGTCTTGTTTGCCAGCAGCCTAACTTTTTTTTCCCCAGGTGGAAGGCTCTGTTGATAGCATAAAACTTCGTTTTTAATACTTGACCACTTTTTTTCCTGTGTGCCCCTCTGAGCTTGCTGCTTGCTTGCTGACTTTGCATGACTGGCTTGTCAGTAGACTCTAGGACTGCTGTGGTAACTGCCATGCCAAACTGTTTCTTATTTTGACAAAACACCTGCAGTCCTTGTGCTCATAAAGCCTTCCCCTGCCTGTTGCAATTCATGGACAGACATAGTGTGGATCAGAAAACATCGACTCATGTTTCCTCAGTGTTGGGGAATCGTCCGCTTTCACCTGCTTAGTACTGTATTTCCTTTCAAACTTTTTTGATCAGAAATGGAAGGTTGGGGGAATGGTTTATTATATAAATTATATTTCTTTAGTTTCAAGTTGCCCAAATGCAAAGAGTAGCTTGCAGGTTTTGTTATACTCTCCTAAAAGAAGATAATCGGGTGATGTTTTAGAGACTGACTTTAGCAATGCTGGGTAGTGACAACTCCAGTTGATTTCAATAGCAGCTGCAGGTGTCACCTCTAAAAATGAATCAATGCCTTAATGGTGAGCACTTCAGAACCACTCTTTGAAAAAGGGATTTATTATTGGCATGCTGTGTGTGCCAGCAACTATTTGCAGCTTGCCCAGAATAGAAAGTCTAAAGACTTAAGTTTCATGTAACTATAGAAAAATCTGTCTTCTAATTTTAAGCAGATATGTTCTTTGCATTCTTAATCTTTCATACATTGATGTCACTAAATCTAGAATTTTGTATGTCTTTGAAATAAATACGCCTCAGAGGACAGTATTCTGCTAACTATTTAAGCTTTTATACCTTAAAGTTCTGGGGGGTTTTTGAATGTCAGAGAGATGGTCAGATAGTAAATAACACTTCTATTTATACTTCTTGAATGCTTCCTTAAATAAACACTTGCTTATTTATTAGAAACACTGAGGCTGAATTCAAAACTTGCAGACCAATAACTTCACCTCCCAGACACTGAGTGGTATGTTTAGACACCTCTTGTCAACTTTCTAATCTTTATTCCAGAAGGTACTCCAGCCAGCCTATCAGTGAAATGCTACACTCTTAGCCACACAGCTGGTGCAGGCATTAAGTCTTTGACTGTAGATGGAATAGGTATTAAAGTAGTCAGGATTAATCTTACATTAGAGGATGTGAGCTGGAGAAGAGGGCGAGGTAGAAACAGAATGTTCAATTCACCACAGCGTGATGGAGGCTTTGTAGCGCTGTCTTTGGGCTGTTTGAAGATGTTTCAAACACTGTTTGCTCAAAAAAAAAAAAAGTGTGCGTATGAACTGTCTGCTATGACTACTTGTAGCTTTAATCTTAAACAATCAGCTTTATCTTTAACATGGTTGGGGTAAAACCATAATTGGTTGTGTTTATATCAGACTTGTGATGTTTGACCTAATTGGGCTGTGTTCCCACAGTATTGTAGACTTTCTGAGTGATCCTGTGAAGTTCAAGGAAATCTGTTGATGTTGAGTAGCTTTGTGTTGTAAAAGGTACCTTCTATGTTTGATGCTACTGCTTGTATTCCTTGTGCAAGCCCAGCTCACTTTGAGTTAGAGTTCACTGTCAGCACAAAAGCTGCAGAAAAATAAGTTTCTGTCTAACAATAAATGATGTGAAACTACAGTTTCTGGATGTAAAAAATGCCCAAAAAGGTTTAGTGCATTTTAAGCTATTTGCCATTAATCAATTGCCACAAAGTTTTTCTTGTATGAGAAGGATTTTGAGACATGTGCAAGGTAAATGATGATTAATTTTTTTAACTTCAAAAATTACTTGTGTTTGTGTTATCCTTGTGGGCTGGTGGCTGTCTGGCTCCTCTTTTGAGCATCATTATCGAGTGTAGGTAAGATTAATTTCCCTGATCCCTTCTGTGTAGTCTGACTCCTTCACTTTTTTCCTGTAGGTGTTGCTTTGTGCCAGTGTTGGCTCTTAATAGTTTCTAAAGCATGTTCATAGCATGTATTTAAGTTCGTAAAGCAGCTATGATTGCATTGTATGCTTAGTCATCTGCAGAAGCTGTAAATTACTGTGCCTGAAAGTTTCCCTCCCTCCTTTTCTGAAAACAAGGCCAATGTTTTGTCAACTCTGTGTGGGTCCTATTTGTGTTGCTTGCTCTAGTTCAGAGCTTCTCAGCCTACTGAGGAGACTAAAAAGGGAGGGTCACTTTCCTGCTAGCACATCAATTTGCTTTCCCTTGGTGGTATTCAGTTCTAACTGCTAGTAATCCTCTGATCTGGAGGAAGATTGGGAGGAGCAATTTGGAAGGAGAGAGGCTACTTCAAGGAGTGAGGAATAAGGGTATGCTGGCATTGTTTCTGGTTCCTTAATGATCAGCCAGATGCTTACCCAAAGGATAGTTGCTACTGTTCTTGGCAGTGACTCCACCATTTTCTTCCTCTTCAGCACTCTGATATGCCTTTGGGTTTCTTGCTAGAAAGCTGCTCTGGCTTCTGGTTAGTGGATGTCTAAAATTGATTGATCTTTGGCCAGAGATGACCACTGGCAGTACTGTCTGCCATATCCACTTGGCTTTTGAGCTTGCTGTGTGTTCAGCTGTCATGTGAGCAGGAGGTAGACATGTAGCTTGACTGCTTTCCCCTTCCCCCAGGGCTGGGGAATGAACCAGTGTGGATGGCTAAGGCCATCTGTGCTAGGTCATGCTGGGCACCTGCTGAACTTCTGCATCCCATGGGGTGGTGGGACCTTCTTAGAGCTGCTGCCTTCCCCTATACCCCTGGAGACCTGTCAGAAGGGAGAGAGCTGTGTGATGGCCTTGTGTAGATCATCTTGAGTCAGGGAGGAGTGGCCATCCTTGATTTAACCATGAACTTTTGGTGCCTTTGCTTACTGTATAAGGGAAAAATTATAAAAATTAATCTTAAGACTGCTGTCTTAAGTGGAGACTATCATATGTCCATTGATATTATAGATGAGCAATGAAGCTAGACTAGGATTGAATAGATGAGTTTATTTTTCAATTACTCGGATTCCTTTGGCTTTTCTTTTTCTGGTCTGGTGGCCAGAGTTTTGCTGAAAGACACTTGGTTTTAGAAATCCGATGTGTGCACCATAGTAGATGCATTTCAGCATCACCAAAGATTTAAATACCATCCAACTCTGAGATAACTGCTTGCTGTTTCCCTGAAATGTCTTTGCTGCTTTTATATTAAGCATTTTTCTTGCAACTATATTCAGAGAATGCTTTACTGGTATAAAAATCTTGTTAAGAGTTGAGCTATAGCTTATGCTTGTTTATCTAGCTTTATTTCCGAGGTCATTTTCTTAGACTTGTAGTTAGCCTTTATTTTGTATAAAAAGGAGGAAATTTAAAGGTTTACCTTATTAATTGCTGTTTCAGATACTAAAGTGAAAAAAGCATATTTGACATGAAGATCTTCTGATAGCAAGTGCTAAGAGGAACTCTGAGCTGAAACATATAGTAAGCATGGATTTTGTGTGGTTGAAAGGACTGTTTGCTCCTCAATAGCAGTTAGAATGCTACAGTAGATGGAAGGGGCAAGGCATTTCAAGGCTAAATGACAATCTTAGTCTTGATTAGAGCTTGCAGAGGTTGCTAAGAAACAGCCTAATAGTCCTTGAGTAACCAATTATATGCCCCTTGGACAGATGCACAGGTGCTCATTCTCTGAAGTTTTTTTTTTTAAATCTGAGATAAGACTGGAGTATTAGTACATAAACTGCAATCTGTTTACATTCTGCTTCAAACTTGAAAATCCTGATTACATATATATGTCTTGTTCCCAGCAGGATGTGTGCTGGTGTTTTTTGTTTGGTACGTTACTATTTGATTATAATTACACTTAAATTGTTCTTGCAATGCCTCTTCTACTTCCAGATACTCCACTAAGTCTTCGGTCTCTCCTAGGCTTTCTAGTACTCTGAACGTACCACCTTAAGTAACTTTAAATATCTAATGTTCAAATTGGATAAATTTTGCATTTCTGGACTTTCAGTGAGTAGGCAATATTAATATTGATGCAGTATCCTACAGTTGGTAGAAAATGCTAGTTTCAGGTAGAGCTATATTTCCTTATTCTTTCCAAAGTTCTGTACATGCAAATTGTAGTGAAATACTGTATGAGCTGGCAGTTAACCTAAAAGACAAGATTCTTTCATTATTTTTTTCCCTGGATATGTATAATTCTGTTTATAACACTCTAAAGTTGAAATGTCTACCTTGAAACACAATCTACACTTTTAATATTATAGGTCCAGGATTCCAGCTGGAGAACTTAAGTTCTAATTAGGGAGCTTGTTCATACTCAGAATGCTTGACTAACATGTGCTTTAAGCAGTAAGTTGAGAAATATGTAACTAGTTCAATTATTGATCTACTCCAATCAAGATTGAAGTAGAAGTTTTTAGGGTATGCAATTTTTGTACTGTTTACTATTCTTTCTATTGGTTGAGGACAATTTTAATAGCCCTGGTCTGGTAACCTGTGCTGCTGCTTAATAGATTTTTTAATGACAGTTCCTTTCTCTTACACAATGTACAAAAATTTTTTTGTGTGTGCTTTTATCTTTTTACAACAACATGATTTTCCTTATATCACAACGTGGAATTTTTGCTGTAACTGGCTGCATGTAATCAGCAAAGTCTAGAAGTCAGGCCATGTTTACTTGGACTATTAAGAGCAAGTATAGCCATCTGCTGCCCCTCACTAATGACTGGTTTTTGTACACAACAGTGAGCTGATAGCACCTCCTGTGTTGGTTATAAACTGTTGTTATACCATATGTTTATATATAGGCCAAAAATATTTTAGTGTTGTGTTTGACTGACGGAGACCTTTGTAGAACAAAGTATTCTCTCCCATGATTCAATTGCACAGACCAGTGATATCTTCTGTCAGAAAGTAAGGAAGGGAAGGAGCTAGAGAAACTGAAATGTTTAGACTTGCATACACATTAAAGATGTTGGTTGTCAAATATTCAGTGCTCCTGCAGTGCTTTTTGATGTTTGCTGTTAAGCTGTGATAACTTCAGGGTTATATGGCTTGTAGTCACTTCCCATCTCCTCTTGCTCTGTAAGAGGTGATGGGTACAGTGGTTGCTCAAACCTACCTGGTGGCAAATCTTTAGAGGTTAATTTCCAGAATTAAAATCCCTTTTTTCAAACACTGCGTGTCCCAGACTTAAACTGTGAACTGTTAGAATGTAATTGTCACAGGGCTTAGATGGAAGAACAAACTGTTTCATATAAACAGATCTTCTCAAGCTGTTCATATCTACTCCCAGATCATTGCAATGTAAGGTAAACAAAATAAGCTTTAGCTGGCAGGGAAAGATAGTCTTGACTTGTGGCAGCTTGATATCAGTGATAATTTGTTTGTCCCCAAGCCCTTAGGATGGATTTTCAAGATATGGTAGTCTGTGAAACTTCAGCTTGCCAAGGAATCTGGAGAAGACAGAACAGCAGAAGAGTCAGTGGCAAATGAAGTACTAAAGAAACTGAAAAGTATTCACTAGTACACATTCTTGAGTTGCAGGTCCAAAGCTGGACTCATAAAATTAACTTCCAGTTTTTTTTAATGTTAGCTTACTTTACATTGCTTCATTCTGTTCTACATTGATACTTATCCTTATGAGGAAAGCTGTAACGTTGGTATGTACCAGAGAAGTAACTAGGGGTCAACAATGAAATGAACTTTTGAAGATTTGCTGAGATAATCTCCCTACCATAGCTTCTGGCTCCATGTCAATGGGAGGAGATGGGGGTAAAAAAAAGAGAGAAGCACTCTTAGTTCACTTGCTTGGAGTAACTTTACAGGGCAAGTGTCTGCTTTCAAAGGATGCTTCATGGGCTTTGCTACACTTTTTACAAAGCTTTCCTCCCAAAGGTGTGCCAATTCGTGGGTTTTGTCTGATTTGTAATAACATAAAGCTATATCAGATCCCCTCCAGCATACATTAAACTGAAAGATATGATTTGATATTAAAGTTCTGATGCTGCTTTTTTTGGTGGGATTGATCAAATCTTGGTGGTTATATATTCAGATAGGTACCTTGGAATTGTAGGCTATACATATACTGTTGTATGCTCTGTTTATTTGCTGCTGTAAGCAATTCATTTTTAATAATAATAAAATACAACGTAGTGGTTGGTGCTGCAAACCTGTGATAAAGATTTACTGTAGCCACAAAGTACTGTTCAGAAGATTCAGTCCTGCTGCTGGAATATGATACAGGCATTTGTTTCAGGAACATGTTTAGTTGTGAAAAAACTAACTTTATAAACTATGGTGCTACTATGCATATTTAACTAAATGTGCATGTCTGTGTGCAGAATCCATGTTTAATCCTTTGTTCAAGTTCCTTGCGTGTGTGGATCTATATAAAAGAGCTTACACCATCTCTTACAGTGGTAACTCTTAGTTTTCTGCTCAACTTAGTTCTGTAAGTTTATGGAGAACAGCAAGACATAGATACAGCTTTGGTTGTATCTGCAGTGTCCTGGTTCAGAGAGCCAAGGAGGTGGTAAGGGAAGATGAGCAGCTATCTATGAAGTCAAAATAAGGTGTTTTCTTTCTATTTGTTTCTCTGCCAGCTTCTTTAGCGCATGCAGAAATTCAAAACTGAGCTGGTGTTCAGTTCGAGGCTGAAATGAAGGACAACTTAAGTGCGTTTTCCCCTTTTCCTGGATTAATGACACTTCTGTCACTAGCTGTGAGGAGATCTATAATCTCTTTGCTAAGTCTCTTGTGCAAATGTGAAGTTCAAATTGACTGAACTGTTGTGCAACTCATGTAGCAATAACACCTAGACATTTGTGTTCCTTAGAGTGAAAAGTCTGTGATGATACCTGTGCTCAGAGCCAATGCTGTTGGAGAAAAATGATGCATCTTGTTTGGAGCTGTATGAATGTTTGATCAGTCAGCTGATGCCATCACTGTGGGCCAGTGAAGCCTTTGCCTTGCATGTCCTCTTTCAAATGTGACTGCTGCCCGGCTAGCTCTAGAGTTGACTCGGTGTAGGACTGAGAGTGTTGAAGAAGACTTAGAAAAACAGTGCCCTAATATCTGTGCTCCCTTAGGAACAGAAGTTGAATATGGGCCTCTCTTCTTCCTAGGGCAAGACATCTAGGCTCATTAGTTTGAATTGATTTTGTGGGCATTTCCTTTTTCAAAAGCAAAGGGAAAGACTGTAGTGCTATCAACAGCTAACATTATTTAAAAGAGTTAAGATTAAAACACTATGCTTTCTTCCTGGGAAATTTGCATACATAGAACTTGGGGGCATATCTTTTTTCCCTATATTTGCCTACCTTCTTAGTATGCATATTTCCAATACAAAAGAGTGCATGCAGGTGTTCTGTGTTTAGAACAATAATTAAAGTATGTTATTACATAGTTAGTTTAATTCCCTCTTGACTTTAAGTTGAAATTATAATGATGCATGTCTTGAAGTGCCCTGAGGACACTAATATCCATGCCACTTTGAGTGTGGAGGGGAAGGGAAGAGCAGTATTAATTACTAGTTCATCTTTGAATTCTAAATATTAGCATAAAACAAGTCTTGCTCTAACCATTAATGGGTCTTCATGGTTGTTACATACAGTTCAAAAGAGACAATCTAGCTACATTTTCATTAATGCAACAAGAAAGTGTACATATAACGGGCTTAATTTATCTTGGACTTCTTCCAAAACTTTAGGAAAGGAGTAGGACGTGAATACTTGGTTAATATCAAGTTTGTCTGAAACAGTTCAAAGGTGGTGGCAAAGCTGAAAGCTTTGGCTTAAATCTAATAAAATGATGTTAAGGTGGTACCCAGCTGTCTGCATGGTATTGTACTTGTCTCTATCTAAAAGGTTTTTTTTTCTCTGTTCACTAATTTCATCAATACTTTCTTCTGTTCTTTGCTATTGAATTAACTCAGTGGATTTCTGCAAACTGCTAGTGCCAGCTTCAGCTGTGGTGGAAAGGTCTGTATCTTAATAGTTGTGAAGTCATGAAAGTATCTAAGATGTAAATAGCTTGTTTAGTTTCTTTTATGTAATGATCAGGCAAAATGTCTATTGAAACAATTGTGTGACCCTCTGTCTAAAACAGTGTTTTCTGTTTTCTAAAACAAGTTTTCTGACTTGTCTACTAAAATCAGATACTGGCAGAGAAACATCTTCTGGAATTACTATTCTTTTCTCTTGCATATAATTTATGAGTTAATCTCAATTCTTAATTTCAGTTAAAAATCAGCACCCTGTGTTGTCCCTAAATAGGATGGAAAGGGGAAGGCTCTTGAGGTTCTAGCACGCCTGCAGGGTTGATGCATGTGGGGTTAATTCCATTTTCCTTCTTGCTGCTTCTGCTCTAGAACTGTCAAAAAGAGAAACAAAATCTGGGGAGGCTGCACTAGCCTCTCCTGTCTGAGACTGGCACAATACAAACTGTGGCACTTGTTTGACTAACCTCAGGTAAACTTGTAGGATGTTGTCTCTTCTTTTTGTATGGTTGTAGCATAGCATACAAAATTCTATTGTTTTGGTAGCTGTTATATTTAAAATAGTTTTGTTTTGGTAATTGGTTGTCTTTTCTACTATCTGATTTCTTCTAAGGTATAGAAGGAAAGCTTGCTGATGCTATTTTATACCCCAATTTGCTTTCCAGAAAACCTCATTGAAACAGGCACATCAACACCTGTATCAAAGGATATTTAAAGATTGGTTAACTTTTAATCAGTTGTGTAAAGATTTAGTGCATATAGATGTGTTAGGTAAATTAACTAGCAGAGGATGAGAAATGCTTCTTCTGAGCACTGGGGTTGGCCGGTTCCCTTAACGCTTTCATGTTCTGCACTCATCATTAGCTCTGATCAGCTACTGAAACAAAGCTAAGTGATGAGCAGGATGATTTGTTAAGAGTCTTTTCATGTTGATTTTACTTTGTATCCTCCTTTACTTTTATGTATCATCCTTCTTTGTAGTGTCAGTTGTTCTTTCACAGTGGTCATGTATGAATAGAGCATTGCAGTGAGTGCTTGGGCATCTGTGGAAGAGCTGGCAGTTGGCAGAAACTGTCCTTTTTGAGGCCTGTTTTCCACATATCTAAAGCTTTTTTGTGGGATGGACCTCTGTCCAGCAGATCTAAGGATCACCTCCAAGATGCAGGCAAATTCTGCCATGCTTTTTGTTGCAGATTGAAATGTGTGTGGTGGGCTCTCTTTACGTAGAAGAAAAGCAGTTTTACTGACAGTTTCTATAGGTTCAGTCCAAGGCTCAGACAACACAGATTCAGAATTTGAGCTGAGATCAGCAGCTCCTGAGGCAGGATCCAAAGGGCGAAGCAGACATATCTACTGTTTCCCTTTATCAGGAGAGTGCTCTAGGTATCCATGCAGAATATCGAGGAGCATCTGTTAGAAATCTAGGCAATCTGGCTTGCTCTGGAGAGACTGAATCTTCTTCCTGTAGTTTGTATCTGGGATCTTGAGTAATGACAAGGATTCCTTACAATATAGCAGTGCTGCATTTGAGGTGGTTCATTCAAGTTAGGGAAACTTCTGCAGTAGGTCTGTGACTTTTTTTTTTTCCCCCTTCCAGTTTTGAAGTGCTAATACGTCTTTCTTGTTAGCTGATATTTCCAGACTGTCACAGATGCTCTTGCCTTTATGGCTTTTGCACCATACTAACCTAATCTTCACCCTTCCTATTCTATTCTTCCCCTAATTCCCCCTGGAGAATATAGGTGGTGTTTTGAAAGCTGTTTTATTCCTCCTCAGAGAGACTGGTTCCTGAGTGACTGAGAGGTCTGGCTTTTAATGGGGGAGGTATTTTTTGCTTGTGTTTCAGCTAGTATAGAAGAACATGTCTGTCTGGAATTGTGGTGCTTGGCTCAGCAACATAATAGACAGTACACAATCACTTTCTTAGTGGAGTAAGAGTAACTAAGAATAGCACCAGCCTTCAACTATGCTACATAGATGCCAATAGGGTTTGGTTTTGACTCCTGTAAATAGAATAGCTAAAGCTGCCTAATTATTTCTGTTAACCTTTCTGTGTAAACCTCAGTTTAGTCTTCCCCAAGACAAATACAGATTTTCTTATAGTTAAACCAGGATTTTAGTCACAAATGTGGTGACAAATACTCATGTGAAAAATTGCTATAAAATCAGTAAGCTTAGTATTTTGCTTGATACTTATCAATCTTCAAGTTAATAAATTATAAATTCTTACTGTATTTGTGCATTTGTCTTATCTTGCCTTGGATGACAGTATGTTCTGCTTTGTGTCACCTAACTTAATCACTCTTTAAAGACTGTCTGGATTACATTTTTCTGGGGGGAAGTTTTCAGAAGCCTACAGTCCTCTAAACCTTTATTCTAAATAGTAAGATCTCCCAGTTAATAGCTCTAGCTCAGCTTGTCTTATTTCTGATCAGCATTTGCTGCATCTACTGCAGCAGGCACGTGGCTTGCTATGCGTGTAATGCAATATATGCTTTGGTGATTTTTTGCAATTTTTCATGTGACATTTCAGTATTGCAGAAAGGAGACTCTTGATTAGGTTTTTTTTTCAATTATGACTTTTCTTATGGATTTCAAAGAGGAGTTCTGAGGTATAATTATAAATCTAATTCAGGACTGTTTTTTGTTTCTCCTGGCTTCCCTTTTTTTCCCTTGGTCATGACTTTGATTACCCTGGCATAGGTACTAACGGCTCAGGCAGGCATGCAAGATTCTACAGTGTAAATTCCTATTATTTTTTTTAGTGGTTTTCTTGTTTTAATGTCAGCCATCAGAAAAAGTGGAATACTTGCTTCAGAACAGCACTTGTACTGAAACCAGAGCTCAAGGAATATAAGTAAACATTCATGGAAGGCTAAGGGCAAGAATAGAGAAAATCTGTTTTCACTTTCCCAAGCTTTGTTTTCAACCTGGAAGCTTCCTGAACTAGTTGCAATTGGTCTCTTCTAAGTATTTGTGCTGGCCTGCCCTTGGACCCACAAAGCTTTTAAAACCGTTTTGCCCTTGGCAAAATGTTATACAGGTTGCCTAAGCTTTGCGTGGAATACCATCTTCTCTTACTACTTTTCTTCTGACCATGGCTCCTGTTAACTTACTTTGATGCCCTTTAGTTCTTGTCAAGAACAAGAAAATGGATGATCTATTCCTAACCATGCACAGGGCCTTTTTGTAGCTTTGTAGACTTCTGTCACATACTCCAGTTGTCTCTCTTCCAGGCTGAGGAGTTTTGACTAACTCTTTCACTCCTCTCATGGAAATCATTTGGTTCTTTGTTCCTTCTTGTTGCGTCTCTCTAGACTTTTGATTTGTACCATCCCCCTATTGGGGGATGCTATTCATCTCATCTCTTGGGAGAGTGAGAACAGAACAACCACGCAGCTTCCCTCCACCTTTGGCTACAGAATTACACAGTGGCATAACACTGAATGTCTTTCTCTGTTTTTCCCCCTGTTCTCTAGCCTCCCCTTCTAGCCAGGGTGCACTTTCCAACTGGCCTCTGACTATTAAACATGGATGAGAGTGGGAAGCAGATCTCTTGCTGTGATGTGATCAAAGAACTTGTGTTAAGCTTGTGAAGGCAATTTGCTCAGCTATAAACAAGAGGGCTGTGGTGGATTGAGGATTAGCTGTTTATGGAATTGACAAGTCATAAGAAATATTTTCTGAAACCTTGTTTATCAGTAAAAATTTGCACAGAAGAACAAAGTCACAGGTGTAGTTAACTCAGGGTTATATGAGGTGCTCTGAAAATTAGTTTACATACAACAAAGCTGGAAGTTTGACAAGATTTGAAATACTGTACTCCTACTATGACAATTGGTACAAAGAATTCTTAGATACCATGGAAAAATCATTGGTAGGATTAGACTGTGTATATGTTAGCCTAAGAACTGGTTTTAAAGACCTAGAATGCTACTATTCTAGTCACTAGAATAAAATTGTAGTTACTGATCATTCAGCTAAGATTAATTATTTTTTCATGAGAATTATGCTTGCTCAGCCAGTTGGCAAAACCCATAATCTGTCACTTGTGATGTATTGATTAGTTTTATAAACCAATACTTTGACGCTTGTACACAGGAGGTGCCTAGAAGTGGCATAAGCAGAAGACATTTGCAGCAAAACAGAAGTGTTTCAACAAAACTGACAGATGTGGTAGCTTGGAATGGTATTAAGCATTGATACTCTTCTTGTTTCTTGCTGGAAAATCTCAGCAAAGGCATGTTATTGCAGGAGCCCTTGCACCTGAGTAGCTAAGTTTTCACTGATATATTTTTTGTTTGTTTAGTTCTGCAAGTATAAAGAAAACAAATGCTTTGGAAGCCAATCCCGTGGTGTTTGTTCAAATTTAAGTGATGGCAGTTGACAGCTTGGACTTCAGAGTTGGAACTTAAACTCCTTGAGTACAGCAGAGATGCATATATGCTGGAATCAGGGGAGGGGGGATGGAGTTGGGTGGGGATGAATAGCAAATAGCTATAAAAAGCAGAGGCAGGAATTACTTCTATTCCACAGAACTAGCATTGCTGCTATGTGTGTAATGGTGAAAGGCACCGCTTTAAAATAGAGATGCGCTCTTCTAGAACCTTTAGTGTCCTGTGAGCTGAGAGTAGGTAGCAGATCAGCTTTTCTTCAGATAAGTCCTGACATGACTACTGCCTGGTTGGATCTCCTGCAGCTTTTCTAAATAAGAAGCTAATGACTTGCTTCTGGCACTGTGAAAACTGTTAGTGAGGTGCATGCTTCCTAATTATGCCAGGAGAATGCTGCTGTTCTGTCTGCAGCAGCTGTCTGACAGTGTGCTATCAAAGGTCAGGGCCAGAGCTGAGGTACTGGGAACAAATACTCTGTCTCTAAGACTTGTCATTTGTCACAAGGTTGAATTGACTGAGATTTGCCTTGAGTTTCTGTCTAGGGTGTTAAGTTACAAGAAGCTTGTGGAGTCTTTCTTCTGATGGGCTAGCTTCTAATATGTAGATGGATTTCCAGAGAGCTTTCTTTTTGCTCTGTATGCGGTCTGAGGTGACTGCATTAAAGTTCTCCCTTGAGGAGGTCTAGTCAGAGACAGGGCATTTTCACCTCCTGTGAGCCACCGGAAAATTGTTTCTACAGGCATTAGCTAAAGCTAATATGTGACTTGGCTGCTGAGATCTAAAAATAATCCTAAAATGTTTGCTGTCCCATGATATATCAAGACCCCCTCATGTTGAGAAACTCCTGTTGCATTCAACCATTGCAGCAGGAATCAGAGTATCTTCAAACCTACTGTTGAAGATTTTTCTACAGATATGTCATCTGGTAAGGTATGTCATGATCTAGCAGTTTGATCATCTTGGTGAGAAGCACACTGTGCTTCTGTTTCACAAAGCACTCACTGGGCACTGCCAAATAGATGTTGTAATACCCGAGTTCCTCCTTGAAGTTGTTTTATCTTTTAGATGCATGCAGCTGTTTGTTGGTAGGATTCTTCCACCTAGTTGCTGGTAAATTTTCTTTAACTGGAGGTGAGTCTCTACCTGGGTGTTAAATTTTATATATTAACTCCAAGACTGACTCTTATTCAGCTGTTGTTTTTATTTGTGCTCCTTTTGCAATGAAATGAGTCTTAATAGTCTAGACATCTAGATTCCCTCTGCCACCCCCACATGCATACACACATACACACCCCTCCAGTTTTGACTTTGCTTAGTTTGGGGGAGGAGTGGAACAAAGTGTTCAAACCCTCGTAGGCGGAGATAGCATGCTCTTAGCTGTTAACCATGGCAAAAAAATATGCCCCTGTCCCTCCCTGGTTTTGCAGACTTCCTAAAGATTGTCAGGTTGGGCTCTTCGTAAAGAGTTCCTCTCACACAACAGTAGGGCTCCAAAGTTTGTAAACATCATCCTGCTTTTGTGACTGGGCCAAGAGGAGTAGAACTGCAGTAATTGCTCTCAAATAGAAGGCTTCAACTTGTTCAACTGCTTTCTGCTGCCGATGTTTGCAGTACTCCAGTCTGGCCTTCCACAGCACTAACAAAATGGGATTGTTTGGCCCTGTTTTCCAAAGGGAAGACTTCTGTTTAGGACTTGCTATGCCAGTAATGCTCACTTCTCTAAAGAAAAATGAGGGTTTAGAGGATGGGTGGCTTTATGATTTTGTGTGGTGGAATGGCCTCTGTGTAAGCAGACAGGTTCTTGCATGCAAGAGTGACTGAAATATCCTTCAAGTTTCAAAAAACAAACCAGTCCCTCCCCCCCCCGCCCCCGAAATAGGGAATGATTTTTCCTTCAGTAAAAGTCTCCATTATGTCTTTATAATGTCTGCTTCTAAAAGATGAACCTGCAGGCTTGTTCTATTGTTCTGCCCTTAAACTTGTGTTGAAGAGGAGTCCTGGACCTTCTTAGAATCTTTCTTAATTTCTTCCTTACTCCCTTTGCACTTCTGGCTTATTCATGAGGAAGTTGTAAGAACTTGCCTAGCTGCAGAGCTCCTGGGGAAGGAAATGGAATATGCTTGCCTTCAAGTCAGCTTTTTCCATGGCAAACAGGCTGTTTGGGGGAGGGGGAGAGGTGCTGGGGAAAGAAAAAAGGAGGGGGAAGGCACCAGACCTGTGCTTGCTTCACTTGTGTAGAAGTTTCTTAGGAAAGCCAATCTGAGAGTTGACCGTGCTGATTGAGACTTAATGCACTTGGCTGCAAGAAATAAGTGATGACTTATTCCAGAGGTTACAAAAATAGATTAGTAATAAGACTAGTGATATGCCACTGTTTGACTTGTTTTTGTGGTTTAATTGTTCAAATAAAATGCTGTCTGTCCTTGATTGAGGTTTGAAAGGAAATAGTACTTACTGGTGATGAGACTCTGCGTTAACTGTGTGACTGAGGAATAGGAAGATAATGTGGGTTTATTCAGGAGCCACACTTTTTTCTACTTTATAGTTAATTCCCGATTTCTTTGGAGGCTTTCCCTGTAGAAATTCCAGTCAGTCCTTTTATTCAAATGAAAATTATTTTTGCCTGTTAGAGTAAAAGCTTTTAATACACAATAACTTGCTATTGATGCAGAAAATGTGAAGTATTGATTTCAGCTCAACTTCAGCTTTTTGCATTTTTCAGACTTTGAGTTGGAAAATTTAAGTTCTAAACCTGATTGAAAGTGCTGTCAGCAGATTGATCATCTTTATTGGAGTGAGAAGTCTGACATACCTGGTTTGCAAAAAAAACCCAACCCTTTTGAATGTTGATTTGCACATATCAAGGTAGTAGTAATAGTTCATGAAAAAATAATGCTGAACCAATATTACAGGTCCTGTTTCCCCCCTCCCCAGAAAGGAGGTCACTGAGATAGTTTGGGGAGCGTTTTGTTTAGTGTAAACAGTGGGATAATGCTTTGAAGTTGCTTTTGTCAACACCAATCCTGAGAAAAACACAACTGAAGCAGCATCACCAGGTTAAACAGGCTTAGTTTGTATCTTTTCAAACTGCTTGGTATATCTGTTTAGTTAACTTCTATGAAATGGTTCTTTCAGAAAGCTGTGCTTTTCTGCAGAAGTGTGCTGATGCTCTTCTGAGTTGTAGCCTTTAACATCATCTGGTTTTTGATTTGATGAGCACAAATGCTGTCTTGTGTTTAATTCTTTCTGGAAGATAAACCTAGACACGAAAGTCAGAAGAAACAAGTGTATTTTAACTGCTGTATGCTCACTCCCATCCCTTCCTCCTCTTTTAAAATATTTTTCTAAATATTTTACTAGTACTAGTTGAAATGAACAGATCCTACTTTACAAAGCTTTTCCTCTTATGTGTAAGAACACAATGGAATGTGCATGTCTTGCTGTTGTGAGGTGTTAGTTGTATCAGCCTACAACAAGAGTTCTGTGCAAGTTAGAAAAGAAGCAGGTGTGATGTTATGCATAAGACTCACGAATTTGGGGCATTCTTAGGACACTTGTTAGAAAACTATAGTTTTCTGTTAAATTTATGTGGGATCTTGAACGCTCTTAGGTCTGTATCAGTAGTGTCTGTGGAGAACGTCTTGCCTTAAATAGCCTTCAAGTTAGCCTGTTCTTATTAAAGATATATCAAAGAGCCAATATGCTGATGTGAGGGGTTTAAAGATTCACAGTATGGGTACACCTTAGATTCTGGATAAGAGCTAAATTAAAGCAAGTTCTGTAATTATTTTCTGGAAGCACAATTTAAGAAAGACCAGATACTCTGGTCTAAGTATCTGTGTTACAGAAGAGTTATTTGCAGCTGGTGCTAGCAGATGATGTGCTGGGTAATCTATGCTACTCTTTTGGTCAAAGAGTACAGGCAGGGCTAATGCAAGCCAATGGCAGAGCTTTTATAAAAGGAATATGTCCATCATGTAAGCTAAAAGTATTCTTCAGAATTTATATCCGTTAGTGTTATTCAGCCTATAGCTCTTAATCAGGTCATTGGGCAGGGTTAAAGTATGGGTGAGTCTATGGATGTTAAAATTTCCACTAATAAATATTTTATTATCAAACAAATGTTTCTGATAGTTGACTATTAACTGGAAAGCTCTCAGTGCAGCATACCATAAACATTTGGTAACACAGATGCTTCTTTGTAACTTTTCAGCTGGTATTTTAAAGTGAAGTGTAAAACTCAAAAGAATTTAAGCAGATCTAGTGCAAGACTTGATACGTGTGGTGAGAGGAAGAGGGATGTTTTGAGCCAGTAGATTAAGGATCCGTTTCCTGTTTTGAGGTGTAGTAATTGTAACATGATGATCCATCGCACTACTGTGGAGAGGAATTCCTCTTTAAAGTTATTGACTACCTGTAGGTGAGGAAGAGATGACAAGTTGGGTTGGTAACCTTGCTGTCATCTCTAGAGATAGAATAGGCACAAAAATCAGTTTCTCTTCTGGTTACGTTCTTACTATGTCTGTTAGGGGTTTTTGAAGGGTGACTGTGTAACTGTCAGGAGAAAGCAGGAAATTGCACAACTGAGAACTGTCCCAGCTGAAACTGATTTTTTCCAGTAAATGTGCACTTTTCTGTCAATAACATTTACTGCTATTTCAATAACATCTCTAATCTCCCCCAAGTGTGACTACACATGAGCAAGCATACTGAGTGTAACATTTTAGGAACACCTGTAAACAGCCAAGTACTTGCCTGTCAGCCCAGAAGTATACGTGGGGAAACCAAGGCTATGGCACATCAGTAAGTGAAAGGATTTAATAGTATGGATCTTGTCTTTGTTGTGTATGTTCTTTAAGCTTTTTACAGATGGGCTTATGGTTCTTGATGAGCACCAGTGTGAGGATGGTAAAAGAAAATGCTTGAAATGAGGCCTGTGATACCTGGGGTTTGCAGAGCCATGTCCTTGCCCTGCTTGCCACCAGGAGGCAGCACGAGTTGTGTGGGTTGCAGAGGTCAGTTATTTGACCAGAAATTCAGTTGTTCCACATCTTGGAAGAAGAGCTGTGCACCAGTCATAGTTGCTTGTAATGCACCATTAAGTTTCTGTAAGGTAATAGAGGAATGTTTTTCAACTCCAGAGTCTGTCACCTTAGATGGTCAGATTTGCAACTGGAGCTATGGGACTCATTTTAAGCATCTTAAAATTGGTAGAATGTCTCTTTATGCCCATTCACACCTTCTAGCACCTGTATGCTGGAACAATGCATTGCGTGCAGCTCTCTTAACCCACAAAAATTCCCTAGCATCCTAGGCAAAGATACAAATCTGCTTTCAAGTGGAATGATGGGAAGGCATAGTTGACTGATCTCTTTCCTAAGACATCAAGTCCAGCTTAAATTTTTTTCTGCCTTAGCCTGTGTGGGCAGTCAGATGCAACAGCCAATTTGCAAGGAAAGACCAGCACTTACGTAAGATGAGTAAGTGGACATCTGGAAGCACTTGAGCACTATTTTGTACTTCTAACATATCCCTCAGTTTTCCTGTGTTCCACTGATTTGTATTAGAAGATCAGTTGTTAAAAGCAGGGGAGATGGATAGCAGAACTTTGGATCATGCACTGATTTGCAGAATTGTGCCTAGGGTAACTTTTAATTTTGACCCAAAATAAGGAGACTTGCAATTGCCAGCAGATAATGTTAGGACAATACTATACAGTACTTTTTTCTGATGCTATTCAGTTTATATTTATTTGTCAGGTAGCAGCTTAGGAGATGTGTGGCAGATAATATAGGATCCTGTCCTGCTTTCCTAATTGCTGAGATTTGGGGGTAGGGAAAGCAGTGAGTTGGAGGGTGAAGCTACTGAAATGCTGCATTAACTTTTTTTTTTTAAAAATCAAACCAAAAACCTATGTAGTTGAGTTGTTATATTGTCATACCTCAGAAGTAGAGACCTTTAATTTCTCAGCTGATCTCCATCAGTTGTTCTTTTCCAAAGGCAGTTCAAGCCCAAGTATGCCTCTGTCCATTGTAGTCACTGTTGAGCTTCCTTTTTCCCATCCTCCCTTGAGTAATTTAACTATTTACCACTATATCTGTTTCAATGATAGAAAATCCTCCCTTGTGTATGTCTGAAGGCTGAAAGTACAGAAGAAACATTTTTCAAAGGCATAGCTTGTGGTTTAAATGTTGATCATAGAATCATAGAATGGTTTGGGTTGGAAGGGACCTTAAAGATCATCTAGTTCCAACCCCCCTGCTGCGGGCAGGTATACCCTTCACTAGACCACGTTGCCCAAAGCCTCACCCAACCTGGCCTTGAACGCTTCCAGGGATGTAACTAAGCAATGATGTAACTAAGAAATGGAAAAACACATGCTCAGTTGAGTGCATTTCTGAATAGACTGATCCCTTGCTGTAGTCATAAAGGACCTTAGGCAGAGCCCTTCTGCTTAGGGTGCCACACTGATCTTTCTTGCTGCTACTCTTCTAAAACAGGGAGATTTCAGTGTTATGATCAGCCCTTCTCAGTGGGGTGGCAAGGGGCATACAAAGCACTTACAAGCTATCTCAAAGTAAAAATATACATCTCCTGATGTAACAGTAAAATAGTCCTAAGCACCCTGTGAAAGATAGCTGAATTTATATATAATCCTTTTCCTAAGACTACTCTTAATTTCTTGGCTGAACCTCCCTAGGTCCATGTGAATTCATAGATCTTTAGCCTGTGAATTCTGTGCACATTAAGGCTTGGATCTGCTGTATTTAACGAGCTTCAGTTTTTGGTGTGGCTTGCCTCTAAGCACAAAGGTGTATACATGAGGGTTTTAGGATAGTGGTGCAATAACTGTTCTTGGAGGTTTCTTCCTTGGATTTAAATGTATGTGGGAATCTCAGTGTTAACTTGGACAAGTTGGAAGCTATCAAAGCTGAAGGGTTTGACAGCTGCTCTTGTTAAACTCAGAACAGGTAAACATTACATGTATGCATAAGAACTTTTTCCTAAATAAACTCAGTATTTGAATATCAATATCTATCCTACATATTTGGTCATAAAACTGAGAAAAATGCCTGAAGCCTTGCTTAGTAAAGTAAAGCCTTTATGTTTTTTCCAAATAATTTAAAAACTGTCTGAAATCATGTTTTTCCACTTTCTTCAGGGGAAAGCATACTACCAAGTGAGCTTCCTATAACAATTTATGTTTCTGCTGTGTCTTTTGCAGGTCTGTTTTTCATGCTACCCCTTTCTTGTGAAAAGTGTAAATTCTTGATAGATGCAGGGTGGATTTTGTGTGTTTCTGCTGTTTTCTACAAAAACATATCTAAAGAAAACATCTGTTATACAGACTGATCTTTTGTGTGCTTCCTAAAGGATGCCTCTGGTTTTATTCCTTTTTTTTTTTTCTGTCTTCCCTTGATTAAGTCTTAAATATCCTAGCTATTTCCCAACATTCAGAACCCCTTACTTCATTCAAACCTTTTAGGGCTACTTCTGAAAAGGATTTCTGTGGCTAAGCAAAGCTTAGAATTAGATGCAGTGGGAGGTGAAGAATAATAATTCAGTCCTTGGTGTGTGGGGGGGAATGTTTTTGTTTTGCTGTTAGCATGTTTTGCCCCACAATTTTTAATGCTGTTATATTTCATGCTTTTGGGAAGATGCCTTCAAGGGCTTTCACGTGATAGCAGAGAAGTGAAATTTTTAACTGGTTTCAGTTGTTTTTCTTGTAGCAGCAATTCCAAATTACTGTTAGTGTCTGCTGTATAACAGTAGGGGTTTTTATTACTATCTAACTGGTGTCTTGTTTCTTTTCAGAGATCGTTCACATTAATAATAGAAGCGTGGGATTGGGATAATGATACAAAAGCTGGTGAGTATTTATGTAAAACTTGTAGTTTTAGCTTCCTCTGTGCTGTATGTACACAAATTGGGGAGGAGGGAAATATGCTATCTAAGTAAAGGGCATGTACAAATGCAAGCAGTAAATATTGGGTTAGCAACTGTGAAATTATTACTGATAGCAAAAAGAATGGATAACAGTAAGCGAAGGTTGTAATACATGACTCAATTATTAACTCTAAAAATGTTTAAAAATTATGGTAGGCCCTTTTTTTAAAAGAGAAAATTGTCTGTGCTGTGGAGTTGCACTTTAAATTCTCCTCAGTTCACCCATAATTGTGTTGTGGAATCCTTTTCATGATGAGGTAAACAAATAAGCATTCTTGCTCCCCATAAAGAAACAACAACGGTTGATGTTTTTGGTGAAAGTGTTCTAAATCATTGTATGATTGCTTCTCTTCTGTTTGTCCTCAAGTACTGACAGTTACCTTGCATTTGTGATCTGTAAATGCTAATGCTCAGTATCAGAGGAGGGCTATTGATTGAAGGAAAAGCAAGATTATCATATAACAACTTCAAAATCATGTGAAGGTGCTGGTTTGCCATATTGTTGCTAAAGTATGACTCCAGCTTGAACCTATCCTTTGGTAATGGTTTACAAACCTGTCTTAAAATAATCAATGCTTTTGATTACAAGTGCTAAGTGAACCTCAGACTTTCATTGTGGTTAATGATGGACTGTTTAATCTTGGCTGGGATCAATATAGAGGAAGTTAAGTGTTTGGACATTAAGATAACAAATGTTTATGTCCCAAGTCGTCATCATCAGTTTCTAATTACAGGTTCCATTCTCTGCTGTTTCACTGACCATCCTTATCAAGATGCACCAAGCATAAAAAATGGACAAAGCTCAATTGATATTAAGGCTGTGTTAGAGTTTCAAGGTCCTTTTTCTTGAGGATTGGGATCGGTCCCACTTGCGTTATCCTGACAGATTTTCCTAACATACTGTCTCCAATGATAGACGAACTAATGATGAGTTTGTAGTTTGTTCCTGAGCCCACCTTCTGTTAGAATTAAGCTTCTTTTGTTGCTTAACAGCTCCTTCAACCTTTTCTAATAGGTATGTTTTCTTTAGATCTCTGGTAATTCATGTTGCTGCAACCCTTCAATTGGTCCACAGCCTTCTTGAATGGCACTTTCCAAAACTGGACATGGTATTCAAAATGAGATCTTGTGTGCCAAGCAGAGCAAGCCTGAATCTTGAATAAGTTTAGATATCCTAGCTAGCAACAGATGGGAGGTGTCCTCTTGAATGCTTTGTTCCAAAAGTACCACATGAAGTTAATTCCTTAAAATAGCTTCCAGTTTAGGAATAATTCACCTAGGGGCAGCTAGTACGGTATATATTGGAATATTCACACCCTAGTTTTAAATGGCCAATGAACTCATGAGATGGTGTAGATGGGGATGAACATGAAGACCCTATCCTGCAAAACAGATCTGTATGCATTTAAGTGCTGAATTTTGTTTTTTAATAAGCCATAATAAATAATGCTCTTCTAACTTGCTATGTTTTTCTTAAATTGCAGCATCCTCTTGCAAATCTGTAGTTTTAAAATCCATTTTTAAAAAATATGCTTGTTAAAGGGATAATAATTTCAGGCTTGTGTTAAATGCTTCTTATGCCTTTTAGGTTTTTAGCATGCCCTAACAAATATTTGTGTTGATGTAATTTTTTTTCCTGAACTTCAGGACAAGAAGATATATAGTGTTTTTTGGAGGCCCAGTGGGCTATGTCCTTAATTTAACAGTTACCATGAACTACAGGAGTCTATGTAAGTGTCAGATTACAGTTTAGCTCTCATAAGAAACTGCTAATGGAAGGTGAGCTTCCCTTTAATATAGGCTGCCAGAGAGGTGCTGTTAAGTTGTATTGTACTTGAAACTTAGAAGGCTTGGCATGTGAATTTAGGAAGGCTTTCTTGGCCTATAATTTGTCAGAAGACTAGCTAAATGCTTGTCTTGTTTAAATGCTTCTGTAGTCTGTTTACTGATTCCATGATAGAGACCTGTTACTTTGCCATACTGCAATTTAGACTTGCATATTAGATTTCAGCATTAAGGAATTCTTCCTAGAAGAATTTCATTTTTTTTGAGTGGTCTTCACAGGGAGTTTTCCAGTAGGTTTTGCCTGGTGAATCTGTCAAGATGCAAAGATACTTCCCTTGTATTTCTGCAAGGAGTGCTGAACTGCCAAACAGGGACAGATCAGTAAAAAATCATATGTAAGAGAATAGGAAAGGGAATATGGCAACTCCTCCAAAGAAAATACAAACAATATCGGCATACTGGCGGGGTGAAGAGAATATCTGTGGAAAGCTGAACTCCCTATCATATCCTGAACACAGAACTGATCTCTGGATCAAGTTACATGTGTCTTCTGTTGTTACTGTAAGAAAGATCAAAGTAATTGCTAGAGTCTATTTATAAGCTGATTAGTTAGTTCCAAAGTCAAGTTTTGCTTTCCTTTAATGGGGATGAGTAAGGCTGAAAGTTAAATGCAGGTCCTGTGTTCCTGCTTGGACTTTCAAGTGGGTATTTATTTAAAAAAAGAAAAAAAACCAAAACCAACAACAAAGCAAAACAAACAAAACCCACCAAAAAAAATCCAACAACCCAAGCAAACAGAAAACTAAACCTGAAAAGAGGGGTTTCCAGTTAACAGCTTGACAGTTTTAGAACAGTTGTCATTCTTCCCTGCCTCTCTTGGCCTAGCATCCTGTATTCTTCCTTACACCCACTGAAAGCAAGGCAAGTGTGCTGAGAGCAGATTTGTGAAGTATCATCTCAAGAACAAGTCTGTCAGGGCAAATGTTTCCTTAGTGCTTACCTCAAACTACAGACTCCAAGGGGCTTTCAAACCCTGATTCCTGAACTACTCCTGCACTCTTTTCCTCTTGGTGTGGCAGGGTTGGCTGGGAGGGAAGCTTGTGACAGTGTAGTGTTACTGCTTGTTTGCTTTGTGAGGGCGGAGGAGGAGGGGGAGAGGAAACTGCCTTAGATACCAAGTCACTGTAAAGGGCCTGTTCTCTGTCATCTGTCACAGCAGTTGATGCTACTTTCCAGGTAAGTCATTTGACTTGGCAAACTTCTAGTTGTACAGCAGAGGTCTTGGCAATGCCTAACCCAGTGCTGCTGTTATGAAGCAAGCTGGCATCTTTACATGTGAAGTAACTTCTCATTTGATGACGTGTCTACTGTGGGGATGCAGTGGTTGCCTTCCCCTTTCATGTTGTCTGTAGAAGACTTAGCTGTCCTTACGGCTTTTTGAAATGGTTACTTGAAAAAGGCTGAAGACTGTACTTCTAGAGAAGAGCACCTCCTGTTCCTTTGGGCATGAAGTCTTTATGCTACCGTGTGTGTTTCCTTGCAAACAGCCACCAGCATCACCTTTTATATTGCCCTGTGAGTGACTTGCTGGGAATGTCTGACATCTTCTAAAAGTTAATGTATGGATGAGTAGTGTTATTTAAGTGTAGTCATGCCTCCTGATTGCAGTTACATGCTTTTCAGATAAAGATTCCTCTTCCAAAAATCAGATGCTTAATTAAAGAACTACCTTTTAGCCACCATCTCCTTTTATGCAAACATCTGTGCCACTGTCTCCTTTTCTAGAGAGACTTGTAGAAAACTTCTTGGTAATCAAGAAGCCCTATTGCTTCTGATGTGTGTGTCTGTGGGGAGGTTAGTGTATGCTGCTTTTCTGACCAGTAACCAGACAAATTCAGTTAGGGAGCTCATTGCCTTTACTGAGGGCTAAAAGTAATGTGTGTGAGTTCCTAACATGAATGTCAATGGTAAACCAGATGCAGGGAGCAAACTTGTCTCATCAACACAGTTAAATGTGAGAGACTGAGTATCTTAAGAAACACTTAACATCATTGGGTGGGAGGAAGGAAGAACCTTGACAAACACGTTCCTCCCTGTGATTACAGATCTCTTTGAAAGATGCACCTTCTATTTGGGCTCAGTTTTAAATTTGAAGTAAAGCAGAATTCTCATACTTTGGTACTTAAAAATTTAGTATTGGAAACTAAATGACTTGGAGCTGATTTCCTGATGCCTTTTGTGGTTCAAGGTAAATTTGGCTTGCTTATTTAGGCTTTTAAGCCCTACTTTTATTGATATGAGCTAGAGGGAAAGCTCTTAAGACTCAGAATACATTCTTTCAGAGGAGTTTGTGAAGATAAAGTTTATTAAAAAAAAAAAAAGGCACTAAGGGGTTATTTCCCCTGTTCTTGACCCCAGTATTAAGAGGACTGTTCTGCATAGGTATATTTGCAATAGCTGTAATGCTTGTTCCAATTGTTTAACTGTGTCTGATGAATCTGCATTAGTCTGAAGATGCTTGATAAGATTTTAACTATATAAGCCACTTGTTTAATCTCAGGAACTGTTCTTCAGTCCATCTGATACACTTTGAGGAAACACTTTTATAGCAGTGGCTGTTGCAGCCATTTTTAATGGGCCTCTGTTGCTTGTAGGTGGAAAACAGGTCTATAATGCATATTTGCCATTTGTTCAAATTCTTTGTCCAATGATTCAGCATTTTTCCTTTAGTTTTTCATCAAGGTTTTCAGATCAATAGTCATTAGAGAAGAAAAAGATTATGAAAGGATGTTGAATCTTACCATGAAGCTTTTAATAGTGAGTGGTGTGATAGATGTCCTGTTCAGTCAAAAATAAAATGCAGGCAGCCTTTTCTAGCTTGCAGGTTCCTTATCCACTCTTATACTGACTGTGTGCCACTGGATGACAGAGGAGTTCATGTATAGGAATTTGAGAGTTAAACAACAGGGATAGACTTCAGTGTGTCTTGTCTTGCCATCAGATGTTTTATGCAGACTAGTCCAGGTAAGCATGAATTGTAGCCTATATGTGGCAATACCATTTTAATATTAAAGTAGAGAGATACTTTGAGTTCTTAATTGGAGAACATTTCAGTGCTTAATTAAAACAGGGTTAGTTTTTTAGTTCAATATTTCTTAAAAGGAAAGATTTTAATGGTAGAACCAAGCTTGAAAAAAGATGGAAGATCACAAACTGCAGTGCAGAGTCCACTACTTCTGTAGCTTTCCTTGTCCTTTAATGTTGGAGAGACTGAAAATTGTTGCTTGAGTCCTTTTACGTGCTGAGAGGGAAGTGCTGCTTTGATAACAGATGCACAGGATCATAGAATGGTTTGGGTTGGAAGGGACCTAAAAGGTCATCCAGTTCCAACCCCCCTGCCATGGGCAGGGACACCCTCCACTAGACCAGATTGCCCAAAGCCCCATCCAGACCTGGCCTTGAACACTTCCAGGGAGGGGGCATCCACAACTGCTCAGGGCAACCTGTTCCAGTGCCTCACCACCCTCATAGAGAAGAATTTCTTCCTAACATCTAATCTAAATCTCCCCTCCTTCAGCTTAAACCCATTACCCCTTGTTCTATCACTCCATGGCCTTGTAAACAGTCCCTCTCCAGCTTCCTCGTTAGGCCCCTTTAGGTACTAGAAAGCTGCTCTAAGGTCTCCCCGGAGCCTTGTCTTCTCCAGGCTGAACAATCCCAACTCTCTCAGCCTGTCCTCATAGGAGAGGTGCTCTAGTCCTCTGTCTTCATAGCCTTCCTCTGGACCTGCTCCAACAGGTCCATATTCTTCCTGTGTTGGGGCCCCCAGAGCTGGAGGCAGTACTCCAGGTGGGGTCTCACAAGAGCAGAGGGGCAGAATCCCCTCCCTCAACCTGCTGGCCACACCTCTTTTCATGCAGCCCAGGACATGGCTGGCTTTCTGGGCTGCTAGCACACATTGCTGGCTCATGTTGAGCTGCTTGTCCACCGATGCCCCAAAGCCCTTCTCTTCAGGGCTGCTCTCAATCCATTCTCTGCCCAGCCTGTATTTGTGCTTGGGATACTTCTATGCTGTCAACTTCTAAACTGATTTAGGTTAAGGAGTTCTAGAAAGTAAGTAGATGAAACACACGTGCTGAAAATGATAGTTTAGTATTGCTTGCTGCCAGCTTGGTGTGTTTTATATTATTAATAGGCTGAAGTTTAGACTTTATCTGACTACTGTTACAGCCTCTCACTGTGTGCAAGTTTTCAGTTTTTCATTTCTTTTAACATGCATTTTAAAGAATCCTTATTACTTACAGAAAATGGATGCTGAAGCTCTGAGCTGGCAATAATTATAGCTGTTTCATAAATTGGTACGCATGTGGAGCTTCTGTACTTTTTTCTTGTCCTTAAATAGTACTTGGAGTTCTAGCTGCAGCTTGCAGAGTCACCTAGAAAAACTCTTGCAGTAGGATGTTACCAGATTTGAATAGTGAAAACACTTGAAAATTCTTATCATTGGGGTTACTCACTGTCTACCTTTATCCTTACTGTGCTTTGCTTATTCTTAATATTTACTGAAGCAATTGTGCGATTTCATTGTACTGACTGTAATTTTGTCTGATCTCCTACTACTGAAGTTTCTGTACTAAGAATAAAATGGATAAATACAAAGTGGATGTTTCAAAAAATGAAAATACTTTGGCAGTTCTATAATCTTATATCCTAGAATCCTCTTGTCCCATGTGACAAGTAATACTTGGTGCTCATTTGGTCTCAGTTAATAGAACCTGACAATAGCAGTGCTGCTGCTTTCTGTGAGGGCAAGGCAAGATTCTTACAGTGTGTATTGCAGCAGTGATTGTAATTATCAGTAGTTCTGCTGGGGATAAGGATAAGCAGGGTACAGAGTTGAGAATGGCCTCTTGACAATCTCGGGTTCACTTGTATATTTCTTCTCAAAATATCAAATACTACCCCCACAAAGTGTTCTATGAAATGCTTGTTAAAGATGTTTTGCCTTTACTGTAGAGAGAATGATAAAATGGAAAAAAGCTAGTTTATGTATATAATGCAAGCCTACCAGAGCATTTACTATTGCTTAGTAACTTTGCAGCAACTTGAGTATATGTTTTGCTTTAAAAATTAAACTTGCATCAGAGAACTCTCTCAGCTATTAGGTTATGCAAATTTTGCAATTTTATAAGAACAAAAAGGAGGCAAAAAGAGCCTCAGATCAAGATAAAGCCGCTGGTTGTCAGCGTGTGGGTGTGGTATGTTTGGCTGCCTTGAAAAATAAGCTATTTCCTATGGATTATGTTCCAGGATTTCTTAATATTTCCTTTGGGACACGCTTTAAAATTGGCCTTCCTGTAATGAACTTTGCAAGGCAAAGGAAAATTCAGTTATACAGTAGATCTTTATCATCTTAACATTTTCTTTACTAGGTTTTCTCTTAACCAGTTAAATACTTCTGATTTGAATTTATATGCTCTTGTGTGTTATCAAACTTACCACCTGTTGAATTTACTTTTCTTTTTAAAAAGGTGAAGACTTGTTAATAGAACGAGTGGCACATGCTGGCATGATCAACCCAGAAGATCGATGGAAGACACTACAATTTAATGGTCCTGTTGCCCATTTTGAAGTACAAATAAGGGTGAAGTGTGATGAAAATTACTACAGCGCTCTGTGCAATAAATTTTGTGGCCCTCGAGATGATTTTGTTGGTCACTACACATGTGATCAAAATGGAAACAAAGCCTGCATGGAAGGTTGGATGGGAGAAGAATGTAAACAAGGTAGTATTGTTTGCTTCATTTTAAATTAGCTCTAATATATATATTTTAAAGTAGCTCTAATATATATATAATAGGTATAAACTGCAGTACACACTTAGTGTTGGTGCTGTAGCATGTTAATTTTAACACATACAGACTTTGTCCTTTGAATACAAATTTTTTTTGGGGAAAAAAAAAATCCTCTGTGAAGAGCGGAGCCCAAGGCAGGATACAGTGTTGCTTGCAGTGTCTGCTGTGGATGCTATTCAACAAATTTAGGACTTGAAATAGTGAAACACCTTTTTACTAATTTTCATTCAATGGTGGTGGTACTTCAAAGCAAAATGATGTATTACAACTGTAAGATTTTATTGAATAGTGATGATATCAGTAATACTGTGGTCTTTAATCCTGTAAAAATGCCCTCATAACACTGTTCTCGCAAATGAAAGTTTTAAGTGTAATGGATGCAAAGCTGAAAGCTTTTTGATAGCTCTTAATGTGAACAGAAATTCAAGTGTAGTCATCATTTTTAATGTACCACTCAATCAAATCTCTTAGCATTTTGCCTTCATTCTCAGTGAGTAATTAGTGCTAAAATTACTTGACATACTCTTCTTTCTGTTGAGGGCTTTTTGGTTTTGTTTTTTGTTCCTGTTCGGTAAAAAGCCTGTTAATGAGGGGAGAACATTTTTAGGGCTTACTCAAGGTCATGTGTATCTTTTGAAGCTTGGGACTTCAGTATAATACCAGGCTTAAAAAAATAACTGTATTTCATAAACATGTCAGTGATGATGTTCTTGCCACAAACCTATTTGGTAGCAACTTTTTCAAGGAGTTACCTTAATTTATTTTTCATAAACAGTTGTAATGGGGTTGTGTTTTGTGAAATAGCTAGTTAGAAGCAGCAACTATCAGAACATGGCAAAATATAGTCTGCTTTGCACAAACAACAAATAGGCTAAATGACAGAAGCCCTAGCTGAACAGTTCTGGGTTGCTGCTATATTAATGGATACCTAGCTGCCCAGCCTGATGCCTAAACCTTTTTCTGTTTACAGCTGTATGTAAACAAGGATGTAATTTGCTCCATGGGGGTTGCAGTACACCTGGGGAATGCAAGTAAGTCTGTGTGCTTGAGTATCTCACTTTTGAGTACTGATCTTTCTAGTATTTTCTGTGAATGTTACTACTTTTTAAAAGTCTAATTTAAAATGGAAAATATTCTGTACAAAAGTGTGAATTGAAATATATCTGAAGTAGTTTTATATATGTATACTTCATACTGGTTTGCAATCCTGTTCTATTTTTGTGCATATAAGACTGAACAGATTTGCTTTGTGTAATCTAAAACTATGCCTGTATCAGATGATAATATTTTCCTTTTTTTTTTTTCCTTAGGAGCTTTGATTTGTATGTACTAGCTGTTCCCCTCAAACAAAAAGGGGCTCACTGGACTGTTAGGCCTAGGAAATGCTCACAGTACTCAATATATATACATATTTAATCACTGAAATACAGTAAACTTAGCTTTTCCAAGAAAAAAAGATCTGGTTGTGTGGTGGGTTTTTTGTTTTGTGGGTTTTTTGGTTTTGTTTTTTTTTTTTTTTTGTAGTATGGGAGATAACAGTAGCAACCCCAACCTAAACTTTCTGCTCCAAGTGAATGGGTTTTTTGGTCCCTAAATCAGAGACAACAGTCTGAAATGTTCCCTTAACTTTGTGATGAAGCCTAAGTAGCCTCTGTGGTAGCAAGAGGAGTTGATTATTTCCTTGTAGAAGTTCAGGCATCCAGTGTAGTAGGTCAAGGGGAAATGGGTGTTATTTTTACACTAGCTGTTGAAGAAATGAGACAGGTCTACTTGTAAGTTGGAGATCTCATGTGAGTTCTTGAGTTTATTTGTGATCAGAGTTGTACACATCACAGTAAGAGTGGATTTGTGCAGTTTCTTTTGTAAGTTGTATTGAATCTGCTTGCTTGGGATGATGTGAAACTGAACTGGTTCCAGAACCCCTGAGAGCTGATAGAGACCATTTGTGGCAAGCTGTGACAGTTTAAGGCAGTTCTGCTTCATAGTCTTACTAGTAACTACTACAACCATCGTGGAAGTGGCAGAAATAGGATGTGAATTGCTAGGCTTTGGGCTTAGAGCTAAGCTGGGGCTGAAGTGCCGGTTTGTGAGCTGTAGTAGCTGACATATAAACAAGTCTCATCCTGCTGGAGAGCCTGAACTTTCTGACAGTGGGATATGGCAGATAACAAAGTCCTACATCATTGCACTACAGAGTGATTTCTTACTGCCCTGAAACTTCCATCAGATGCTGCTGACTTGTACAAGATTTGGTGTGTTATAGCTCTTGAATCTGACTGAAAACTGTAAATTCCAGTATATGAAGTGCAGTATTTCAGTGCATGTGTATTTCACTTCTGAACAGCTATAAAACCTCCCTTAAAATATCTTTTTCCAAGGCAGATATTTAAACCATAGCTTTCTTCTTGTAAGACTTTCTATTTAGTGTTGTTGGCTCTTTTCATATCATTAAATATTTTGCTTGTGATTTCAAGTATTGTGTGCCCTTACTTCTGTTGGTGACTTTTTTAGGTTACAAGTAGAGATTGTGGTCGACAGCTGGACTGGTATAATTTCTGCCTGAGTAGGAAGTACTCCTCTCCTTGAGCCTCCCAAGAATACATTTTTCCCCTTGAGAACCTACTTTAATGAATTTTAATTCATGTAAGGGTTTCTGGAGTGTTGTAGGTATCAAAGGAGTGTCCTAGGATTGTGTGATGAATGTTTGCATGCATGGAGCATTTGAATAAAGGTGAAGAAGCTACAGGCTTAAGCAAATGGAAAACAGAAAACCCTTTTTCTTTTTTTCAGGGAAGGGGGTGGTGCAGTTTACTTTTTAGCTTTCATTTCTCTGTTATACCAGCTGTATCTGGGAAGACAGAAGTTGGAGAGAAAGGTTGAGGTTTAAAGAAGGGAAAGCAAAACCTTTGAAGATGGGAGGTTGGGTGGCTCCTTTTCCTAAGGTGTCTGTCAATAGGTAGGCTCATATGAGCAAAGCCTTTCCTTGTAGCACGTCATTGATGCGAAGAAGCATCTAATGTTATAAGTCTGGGTGTCCCCTTCTAACCTGCCCAGCTAAATAAAGCTCACAAAAATAACATTGAGTCTGTTGAAGGAGTCTGACCAGAAATATCACTATTTTGTGGATGGATTCTCTCACCTGAAAGAAAACACTAGGGGAAGGAATAGGGACTTAATGTTTCAGATGGATTGTATGCCATTTGCCTTGTTTCTTAATGCCTGTCTGCTGAAGTGCTAGATCTGTGATCAGCAGGTTGAAGGAAAACAATGGCCTTTCTATGTATGGCCACTCTGTTTCCAGTATTGCAGAATATTCTTGGCTACCTCTTTAAATGTGATTTGGTACCTTGAGCTTGTGATTTGGTACCTTGAGCTTGTTCACACACATACTCTTAGTGCTTGTATTCTGTAGTAGTTATTAGGCTGCATTAGAAAGGTTGCTTTTAACCCAAATGGATACTACCTTCTATAGAAAAATGATGCTGAACTAAAAATAAACAAGGCTTACAGACATGACCTTTATCTTCAGCAGTACAAAGCAAGCTGTTATTTAAAAGAAACTGTTATGTTTGGTGCTATTGAATTATAATCTAGATTCCTTCATCCTGGTTTTTGGACAGTTGCCACCGTCATTTAACAGGTGAAGACAATGTCCTTTTTTTAATTCAGAAAGAAAATGAAAATGTGAGAAAAACATGGGTGTGAGATGTATGGAAATCTACTGGTGCCAATAGCCACTTGATTGCCAAAATCTGCAGTGGCATTTATAAATAGAAAAGTTGGAAAACAGTTACTATCTTGAACTTGTATGAACATGCAGGTAACTTAAGTAACTTAAGCAATGGCTCTGAGGCTTCAGCCTAACTCTCATAGCAAGGATCTACCTCCATGCGTTGATGTTCCAAAGTAATTTAGAGCTGTTCTTGGATTAAATGTTGCACTAAAAACAGATCTTAAAAGTAGCTAAATGACTGCAGACTGTTAATAAAGGATATGCCATTAATATTAACTGTATATCATCTGTTGGGCAAGTTCAGGTACCCCTTGTTTTGAGGAAGTTAGTGTTGTGATGTTTGCCATTTCTTTTGTTGAGTTTTCGTCAAAGACATGGAAAATAAGTAGGGGACCATCTGTTATCTCAAAATGACATGATGTGGGAAATGATTTTGTGGTATGGCTGGGTCTAGGTAATAGGTTTTTGTCATTGTGAAGACAGTTCAGAAAAAGTAATAACTTACTGAATAATGAGCAAAATTACATCCTTGAGGAAAGCAAAAGCAACTTACCTGGATCTTGCAAAGATGGGAAATTGCAATCTTCTTAAACTAAAAACCGGAAAGCCTTTATGCATATCTAGGCTTCAACTGGCCACTGTAATCTTCTATTTTATTTTTTTTAGCCTGCAGTGGCAGGCCAAATGGTCTTACTGATTGACTTCACCAGCCCATAGTAGTAGGAAGGATCGTCAAAGAAGCAACACTGCCAAGCCATGATGGTTGGTGCTTTTTGTATGTTTTTGCATCATTTGGAAGTACTCTGTTAAACTGTCTAGAGAAGAATGAAGTTTGATCTAATGGCATATAACTGGCTTAGGCTCAATTACCTTGTGAAGTTATCAAACTGAATATAGAGCAACTACAAGTGACAGTCTCCTTCCTTGACTAAAACTGCTGACTTGAGTATGTTTGGTACTGCTCATAAACTGTCAGTAGGCTTAACAGCTTAATCTTTCATTTCCTTGTGATCCAGAGTGGTATGGGTTTGGCAGAAGTCCAGATATGCCTTGTAACTGGGCTGCATTGTCATATTCCTGCCAGGATGATGGTATTTTCAGAAGTCTTTCTACTTTTCCTGTTGCCTTTGAATGTTTTAATTTCTCTTCCAAAGCAAAACAAAAGGGGTCAAATCCCTAACACTGCTCAGCTTGTGTTCAGCTTCTGGAGCCATGGTAGGACCTAGGTTATGTCCTGGGAAATGAGACGCTTACTTTACACAACTATGATACAAAAATTTCTGTAGAATCTGTAGACTAACTGAAAAGAATTAGAAGTAGGATTGTTAATAGTACTTTAATGTGAGTTTGTGTAGGGTGAACAAAGCAAGCATACAGTTTTTAAAACTTCTAAGTAAATTGATTGTTTAGTGTATGTGTTTTGAACTGTCTTAGTCTCAAATTACTTTTGAAGTACATGTAACAAAATTTTGGGTTTACAATGTTGGTGACTTTGTATTTAATCACATATCTTATGTTTGTCCTGTTGAAACAGGTTTCTCAAACTTCCTGTCCAGTGCCATGCCTTTTGTAGTCCTTGTATTCCATTTCAGCCCTTCTTTTAAAGCTGTTTTCTTGTGTTCAGCAGTACCTGCAGGTGCTGTCTGCCTCTCCTAAGTGGTTTTGCTCCCTTAATCTGTCACTATAAGGGCCAGAACCTTCTCAACTATCTTTTAATACTTTCTTTACAGAGATGCAGGAACAAAATCCTGAGTAGCAAAATGAGCTATGACTACCTGGAATATTAAGGGTATAATAGTGTTCTAGAGATTCTTTGTTAAATGTTAAAGGCTTGCATAGTCTTCCTATCCTTTTCTGTAGGAGGCCTACCAATATCACCATCTCACTTGTGTTTTCATGATGGTTGGGTGGATAACATGGTTAACGTAAACATTTGGGAACTCTGCCTAAACTTTAAAGAGAAAAAAAAGCTGTTGGATTCTTGTAAACTCATTCTTGGGTACAAGGTGAATTGGTGAGGCATCTTAAAGTAGGTTGTTACTGAAAGACTAGAGGACTAATGAAAGGTCTTAGGACTGAAAAAAGAAGGAAATACAATACTTGCTTCTAAAAATGGGGAGAAAGTAAGAGATGGGGAACTTCCATATCAGCTAGATTAGATAGGAATCTCCAGAGAACACTGAAACAGGTAGATCATTCCTAAACATCTAGAAAATGCTCACAGATGAGTTACTGGCTAACTAGGACTTATCAAGAGCAGATCTAAATAATATGGCTTCCCTCCACAATTGTTCCAGAATGGAATTATGAGAAATCTCATAAGCTCTCAAATTAGGATAAATCTCATAAGCTGCTCTGAACAATGAACTAGAGTCTTGTTTGAGCAGTCTGCTAGCTGCTGTGGCATCTGACCACTTCAATTCCTGCAACTTTGACTAGGTGTAGTCCCTAAAGAGCATAGGGCTATTGTTTGGCCCTACAGGAATGCACTGGTACCAGTACCTGAACACCTTCTCCTGTCTCCTCTTTAATGCAAAGTATTGTATCTCAGCTTTGAGTTTAAAGAACTTGCAAAATTATTACAGTTGATGTGTCTCATCACATAAATCCTCTTGCCTGTTGTCATAACCAGTATGCTCTTACCATGTTTTTTTTGGTCTTACTAATAAGCCTTCTGGGATTGTATTTCACAAGTAGACATATTAAGTTATAACAAAAAATACCATGTTTTGTTTCTTTATTGGTCAAGGAACTGAGGCACACTCTGCACTTGCTTCTTGGTTACTGGGTAGAAAGGCACAGAGTATATCCTAAACATGGATACTAGCAGGAGAATGCAAGTGGGCGTACAGGAAATAAAAACATGTAGTACTTAACCTGTGTCTGCAATAGTAGGTAGTGCAGATAAATAGAACAGTAGATGAAAGCAGCGTTGAGAACCCAATACTAAACACACCCCCCCCCCTTTTTTTTTTTTATTTTAGACTAGCTCTAGTTTGTTCTTGTGGACTGAATGCCTGTTTGCAGCTGGAACACATCATGTGTGCTCCTGGTATACATTATCTTACATTACCTTAGTTTAACTTAAAAGGAATCCAATTCCTTTGTTCCAAAACAGCTCTGTGATGTGAACTAACACGCCATCAGCAGGAATGATCAGGCAGTTCACTTAAAAAGCATACTCCTGGTGTGAACTAATGCAAATGTAGACAAACCCTTAGAGCCACTTACTGCAAGTTAACTGAGCAACCTTTCCCCATGTCTTCTAGGTAAACAATTTTGAACTATCCCCTCTACCAGCTCCTTCACAAAACTGTAAAGTACTGAAGTGAGAATGTTAGCTTTCAATGACTTCCTTTATTAGAGGAGAAAAAGGTTTATAGGGAAAGGTTTGTATCTTTTGGTCTAATAAGAATGCTGGAGGTGACAGGAAAAGATGACAAGATTTCAGGTAATTAAATTGAGTTCATTAATGAGAATCTTTTCCTTCCCTATTCACAAAACCATCATGCCTATTTCAAATGGAGGAAAGTGGAGAAAGCGCTTCTGTGACGAATTTTATTACCATACTGGCTATAACATTGAATCCAGATGCTCAGAAACGTAGGATCTCCTAACAGCCAGACCATATTGCTGCCTGCTATGTGACAATTAATCTCTTAAAAGATTAAACAGACTTTCTTATAGTTATTTTAAGTAAATAACTAATATAAAGCTATTGTTCTGGCCTATGCAACACCATCCTGTTCACGTCATTAGAAAATTTAGTGCTTTTCCATTTAAGAGGGTTACTTCTCCCCCACCCCTGAATGATGCATTTTGCTTCTGCTCTTAATGTCACTGTTCTGCTTCATTTTCCTGTGTTGAGTGTTTTGGCCACAGCTTCCAATTGAAATATGAGTGGGAGAAGCTCCATCCGAAAAGCCTGCTTAAGAAATGATATGTAGTTATGGCACAATGATCTTCACTTCAGCTTTTGTATGATGTGCAAGATACCAATAAGGTGTAACCTGTGGTAATTAAAGGCTTATACCACATTGCCTAGATCCTCCTTAGGATTTTTTCAATTTATTTTTAGGCCCTATATTTTGATCTAGACTTGAAGTAATTTGGTTTTGATTTCCTTCACATTCATGGTTTAGGTGTACTTGTGCGTTAAGTGCTGACAAAGCTCTGTAGCTAGGTGTGGAAAAGAATTTATTTAGGTATTCCCTCTTTCTTGTGTATTATGAGCCTTTTTGTAAGGTTAACCAGAGTAGCTTAATGATTGGATGAGACCTGTGATGCAAAGTTTCTCAGGTGAACTCTCTGCATAGAAGGTTCAGGACTCAAATACCCAGAAGAGATTGCACCGGGAGAATAGACTATGTCTGAAAATAGTATAAACCAGCTGAGTTAATATTGACTGAAAGCGCCCTAACTCTTTTAGTGTAACAGGCATCTTCCCTTGGGATAAGGAGTTAATCATGCAAGGTGGTGAGGGACTATAGTTTACAGACCATCAGGATCTGGGTACATCTCTTTGCCTTTCCACATCAATTCCCTAACTGCCATTGTAGGATTTATCATAAAATCATGGAATTTGGAAAGTCTCACCTCCTACCCAAAGAAGGTCTAGTTAGACCAGGTTGCTCAGGGTCTTATCCTCGCAAATAAAGTACCTGTTTACATACAGCAACATGGGATCTTTGAACACCTTGTGGCATCTGATTTGGAAATGCTCAATTTAAACCTAGCTTTCACTAAATTTTAACACAAACATCTTCAGAGGAAAGCAAAGACCAATACCAGCTTTTTCCTTAATTAGAACTATTTCAGAAGAACATGAGGAAAGCATAGTTCTGTAGAAAAATCTATTTTATTGCACTTGACCAGTTTAGCTTTTTTAATAGCCCCAAGAAAAGCAAAAAACCCCAAATCTTCTACTTCTTCTTTTCCCCACTTCCCCCCTGCTCCTGTCTCCAAGTATATAGGTATCTTTGAACTGTGTGCAATGATGGGTGCTTCTGTAGAATTCCTTGATACTAAATTTACTACTTTACTACTACGAATTTACTGTAGAAAGTCTTACTTGGCCTGGAATCTAGCTGTTTGAAGCCCCACTTGCTTATTGTAACCAAGTATACACTATGGGTTGAATTATTGTGGCTTTATCTACTTGTAAATGACAACAGTATTTTTCCTGCATAGCTGCAGTTTCTCTAATCTCAAGGCTGAAATGTTATCTAGAAGCTTTGCTAATGTTAACTCCTGCCACCTCCCTTTCTTCTCGCCTTGTATTTAAATTCTCATTTTCTATTGCCATCACATTCTCCTTTTAGGAAAATAGAAGCTGTGAAGCATGTCTGTAGAATTATCAGGATCTTTTCTGCAAGTTTTTGGTTTCAAGTTAACTAGTAATTGTTCTTGTATTCCTACTGCACACTCTCTCTGTGTTAATCCTGACCTGAAGGGACGCTTTGGTCTGGGAGCAGATGCCTGTACTTCAACCTTCCATGAGGAAGTTACTAAACTGTAACAATCTATTTATGGTAGTTTCTTTTGTACTGCTAATAACCCAGCAAGGGCTAAGATTAAGCCATCTCTGATTTTTTTGGTTGTAAAGATCAGTTAGAGCCGATGAAGTCAGCAGAGGGGAAGGACAAAGGAAGTAGAATCTTGATTCCAATAAGAATTTTCTTTGTCCGTTGAACAATAGGGATCCTTATGAATTCTCTAAATTTGACTTTTATTTATTCAGATGTGAAAAATGTAAGATTGCAGAAACTTCCAATAAATTATTCTCAACTAGGGGGGCAGGGAAGAAGTAACTTTAGCCCACCATTAACTGTGCTAGCAGTTTCCTTTTGGCTTTTACACAAGTGGTTGTTATTTGAAAATGAATTCTGTTGGGGTTTTTATGGATGATGTTGCTTTTGTATCTTTTGGGCTTCTCATAGTGGATCATTAACCTTTTTTTAATCTTTGTGTTCTGGCTTGATATTTTTCTCATCATTGACAGTGTGCTTGTTTCTAAACTGATTTCACTTTATTGATCACATCTTGCTCTAGGAGTGAGCTGATATCCATGTAAACATTATCTTTTTAGAAGGAAGTGGATTTAAAGCTGCTCTACCACCTGTTAATGTAGGATGCGACCAGACTTCCTGTTCAAGAGGAAATCCTAATTTACTCTTCCTTGTAAACTGAAGGCTGATCAGCTTACCACATAGTAACCTTTTGACTTGTAAACACTGTGTTCCTTTGGACTGCTTTTAGCCTCTAGAAATTATTTCCCTCGGCCTTGGTGGTAACTTCAACAGTAAATTTTGTGTTGAATATCATGAAAAAGCAGCCACCCTTTTCTGCTGAACTAATTTTAATGCAGTCAAGCATACCTACAAACTCAAGTAGGTGCTTAAGATGCCTTCAGGTTCTAAGAAGGTGGCTGTATTTTTCTTTGCACTCTTAATCACCAGTGCAGTGTTAAACAAACTCGTTATCCATTGGGTATGGAAAACAAATTGAGTTATTGTGATTATTTGCTTTGTGATGGCAGACTTTCAGCTCTTGAAAATGCTTGTTAGATGTGGGTGGGGAGTTGGCTCTGGCTAGGATAGTCATGGTGAATCACTGGCAGTAGTGCCAGGTTTGGCATGGATGGAGATTTGGGTTGGGGCCAGTAAAGTGAGTTACAGTGCTTTTTTTATTGTTTATTACCAGCCCCTGAAAAGATTTTTCTGTCCTTGAGGAGGAAGGAAGAGATCAAATTTAGCAGGAGCAGTATTTGTTTCCTTTTACTGCTAATACAGCAAAAGAAACTTTTGAAGTACATGTGTCCTACAGGCTTCTGACAGCCTTGCTTAGATTAGTGATTGGAAGCCTGTGGACTCGGTACACAGCTGAAGCTGTCTTTAGGGATCCTACAAATGTGATATTTTGAATGAGAAGCAGATACTGGGACTAAGAACTCAAAGTAGTTATAGAAATTTATATTTAAAAAATCATCTTGCAAAGATCTGCATCTAGATTCCTTCTGCGTATGTAAATAGTAGAAATGTAAATCATACGCTGCCAGCATAACCTGTTCTGTTCCTCTGGGGAGTGATACAGCTTACTGAAATGGTGGAAGTGGATTGATTTGCTAGGAACTGAGACTCCTCATTTATACTTCTTTTCCTTGTCTCCTCTCACTACACCGCAAAGACTAAATTTTTTTTCTCTTATGGTATTCAAAGCATATTGATAATTGAATGGTGGTGTTAAATCTAAAAAAGTACGGTTTTCTTTCTTAATGCTGTCTGCCCTGCCCAGGCATTAGGGCCCCACTGGCATGTATGTGCCCAACTCCCATTCAGTATGTTTTTATGCATCTCTTTGCTAGTATGGCTCTCATTGTTTATAAGAAATACTCTTAAAATAAGAAGCAGAACACTTTTTTCTGGTTGGCCTAAAAGAGCAAGCTTACTATTTATTTTTGGTTAAAACGTGTGAAATGTGTTTTAAAAAAACCCAATACATTAGTCTCTGTCCTTTTCTATTTTATTTTTAAGTTCAGACTTTAACACTTTTCCTGTAGCATGAACAGTTGCTTTTTATTAGCAGAATTCTGTTACAGATAACATAAAGGTATTGGTCTCTGAAGAAATCTTGTGACGAAATTTCAACTCTGTTTAAAACAAATGAATTATTAATGGTTTTTTATGTTCTCTCTCCTTTCTCCAAAGACTACCCTTTTCATAGTGTTACTAGAGAACACTGAGGATATAATAGAATAAATCTGTAAAAAGGGTTCTCTTGAGAAACTAAGTATCTGGCTTGCCTGGTCTTTCAAGACTGTAGCACTCCAGAACAAACTAGCTAATTTCTTGAAAGCTATCCTCAGAGAGAGAAGAAACTATGGTGCTTGATGCAGTAAGCCAGCAGTCTCCTTTTCAAAAGTAATTTCAACTTTTTGTATCAATCATAATTTTTATCCTAGTGTGAGATGATTATGTGAAGATGGGACTTATAGTGAAAGAACAACTAATTTATGCATAGTTCTCATAACGCATAGTGCTTGGTGTTGTTTGTTGCCATGGTGTGTAATACAGTTGAGCAAGATGAGTTCCAGTAAGGATGTTCAATGGGACTAGTATGTCCTTTCTAAACAAGAGAAATACAGTTTTATTATATATTGCAAATTGAACAGTTGACCTTGTTCTTGAGAATGGTAAGTGTAGTGTTTTAAATACCTGTAATGCTGATAATTAAGCATCATGTTGCTAACTTTTAACATGTGAACTTACATCTTAGGTGTCATTATGGTTGGCAAGGACAGTTCTGTGATGAGTGTGTCCGCTACCCAGGCTGTGCTCATGGGAGCTGTAATGAACCATGGCAGTGTAATTGTGAAACCAACTGGGGTGGCCTGCTCTGTAACAAAGGTACTTAATGTTAATGTACAGGAAAAATAAGTAAAGTTGCATGATTAACTGATAACTCATTAACCATTTTTTTCCTGCTAGTGTGCAACTACCTGAGTATTTCTGTGCCTAATTCTTTTATGGCAGATGGTGCCTAAAAATCATAAGTATAGAAAGTTTAAGACAAAAGGCTTGGAATGGTCCTGACTTCTAACTCATGCAGTTGTCTCTTGCTCATCATTCCCTGTTCTGTGTGAATAGTAATGAGATGACAGGCTAGCTAATGGGATATCGGAGGGATGTGAGTGAATTATCTTCAAGCCAGAAAGGAATCTGTATGTGTGACTAGGGATTAAAACAGTGAGATTTGTGTTCCCTGTTGATTGACACTCTTCTCTGTCCAGATCTGAATTACTGTGGAAATCACCATCCCTGCCTGAACGGTGGAACCTGTATGAATACTGAACCAGACGAATATCGCTGTGCTTGCCCAGATGGCTACTCTGGAAAAAACTGCGAAATTGGTACTTCTGGATATTGCATGTAACTGAAAATCTGAAACTGTTTTAGGCATGGCTATGTTCTAGTTAGCTGGGTGGCATTTTTATATGCTCATTGTTGCTTTTTTTTTTGTAGAGTGGAGGGGCTGTTTTCTCCTTTCCAAATCTATCTTGATTTCTGAAAGGGGAAGTGTGAAAAGTTATGGCGTGCAACTTGTCCTTCCAGCTTGATTGTTGCTTTGTGTGACAGTGGGGATATGCCAGCTCTGTCTCTCCTGTGTAGTGTCTTAGGCTGGCTCTTCAAGAAACCAGTGAAGACAATAGAAATGCTGAAAGTTTCACTTGGACTTAGATAAGAGTGAGAATATGTTATCCCTTTGGTTTCTTTACTGCCTTAATCCAAACATCCAATTGGGCTATAGTCTCATGGAAATGGATTACAGGTGCACCTTTCCCTGTTACCTTTTTCCCTGCTACCCGTTTTCTTGTATTCTGGCCTGTTTGCAAATGTGTATCTTATACAAGCTGGGAATGAAGGAAGGTGGTAGTGATGGATGCTTCAGTCTTAACTGTGGTGTGTGCTTTTGGCCCAATTTTTAGCTTCCTGAATGTGTTGACTAATCTTCTTGATCAACTGAAACTTAGTTTTTAAAATCATCTTTTAATATGAGGCTCTTAACACTTGCATTATTAATCCAAAAGTATTAACTACTATGGAAATGTGTTCAAGCCCTCCTACAGAGCAGTCTAAATGAAAAGTGTCTTCCCTGCTTCCATTGGTAAAATGGAGAAAGCATGTCAACCATGCTTCTGATGAAGTATGCCTTCTTGACTAAAGTCTTACAGATCCAACGTGAAAAACTGCTTTCTATCTCAAGTACACTACAGTGCATTGCTTTTTTTCCTGTATATGTATGTGTTACACAAAGACCAAAACTTTCATGTACTAGAAACAATTTTGGTATTTGGAGATTTTTTTTCTGACTATCCTGTCTCTGGAGATAAAGTATCAAGTGCACAATTTCTTCTTCTTTACTATTTTGCTTTAAAGAGTTGATGTTCGGAGAAAAATGAAAACTTTCAGTTCAACTTTTTCACCTGTAGTATTCAGTTGGGTGTTCTGCACTTTCTTTGCCATGATGGATCATTAAGTCCTTTTTTCAAATGTTATATTCCCAGTCTTCTCAACTTTGAATTTTGCCATTCGTTGATAGTTAGTGTAGATGGAAAGAATCAATTTTTTTTTCTTTCTGTTGGGCCTTAAGTTCACTGAACTATTACCAGTAGAAGGTTTTCCACATTTATCAGGATGTAGATCTTCTTTGAACTTTTATAAAGTGTTGTGTGGTATTAATGATACTATCAAAACTTGAATTTTGTTTCATCTGGTAGAATGTGATGCAAAGTTTTGGCTAAAATGGATGTAATCTTGTCCTAGCTTGCCCCAAAAGTTGTGGGGAAGCACCTTAACTCTCCAGATGAGGAGGCAGTGGTAAAAAGGAGCCATACATTTGATGAGTTCTGTACTGATTATTAGCAGTAGATTGGTATATGAGTTGCTTTACTGGTACCTAACATCCTAGACAACGTAAATTGTAGTTTGCAAACTAGATAACATCTCTGAAAGAATGCTTCTAAAATATAAATGCTAGCAACAGTTAGAAAGTCTTATCTAGTAAGGGAGTTGTTTTTGTCTTTCCAAAAGCTTCCTTGGCTTCTGAGAGGGAAAATAGCAAAAATGATGGCATACAACTTGTCCCTTCAACTTGATTGTTGCTTAGTGCAGCATCTGCAAGTGTTAGCCCTACATGGAGTGACAACAAGCAGTACTGCCTGTAATTGCAAGTAGCTCTATTTGCTGTTTCCAGGGAACAGTATTAGAATGAAGCTAAACAGAACTTTGATACTTTACTACTACTGTTCAGACCTGTGCATACAGTGTATCTGTTTTGTCTCACTGAAAGAAAATAAAGTGCTGGAGCACTGCAGAGGTGGAAGTGTGTGGCCGGAAGCAGTACTTAACTGGGGACTTCTCTAGGTCTTGGGATATTGAGATATGAGTGACTATTTTGCCTTCAGGCTTTCTAGTCGGTAGATGTGAACGGTGATGCGCTGTCAGTAAAATCCTGCTTCAGTTTCCTGCTGGGAATCTTACTCTCTGCAGCTGGGAGAGGGAGGTTCCAAACTTCTGTACAGGCACCTCTCTACTGCTTGTACTCTTAGTCACTTTAATCAGAATGCAATTTCTAACCATGTAAGTTCTCCTTAATTGATATTGGAAGAGTATTTAGCAATAATTTCTTTCTTTCCAGCGGAGCATGCTTGTGTATCCAATCCCTGTGCTAATGGTGGAATTTGTCACGAAATTTCATCAGGCTTCAAGTGTCACTGCCCATCAGGGTGGAGTGGACCAACATGTGCTATTGGTGGGTATGCATTGATGACTGACCCCTTGGGTTGGAAGGGTTGATACAGCTTACTTGGTAATCATGCTCTGTGGGTATGAAATTTGGTAGTCTTTTGCCTTACCTGTTTCTTAACAGCTGTGCGTTGGGAGCCTCTGAAAAGATTAATGGTACTGTGCAGCTAGCAGTATCTATTTGATGCATTTGAGATCTACAAGTTATCAAAAGTGTAGCTGGACTATAAACAAAGAAATGCCCTGTTGTCAAAGCTGGTAGGACAATTTCTGACTCTTTAGCTGGTCTAAAGCAAAATACAGAATGGATTTGCTTTGAGATATAAATATGAATGTGAAAGGTTCTCCTCTTAAAGGTAGTAGAAGAGTAGGTTACTCAGACGCTTAAGTGGCTGGTTTGGAAGACAGGGAAGTGGTTGGAAGGTATTATGGACCTATGTAGTTGGTTTGCATGTTGCCTGTGACTTGAAACACAGGATTCTTACCCATTTTTCAACAACATCTATCCTCAAAAAAAACCCCCAAGACCGATGAGCTAAACTTGTCTCATGATCTAGGAACTTGACTTTCAGTGAATGTGTTAATTGTTGGCAGATTAACTGAATCATCTTGCTGTTTGCAGATAGAAAATTTCAGAGTTCCCTTCTTCCTTATCTCAAAGATGTGAGAAAAGCCTAAGTAGGTTAGAGATGTTAGTCTGTTCCTAAGCTTATATGTTGGTACGTTCTCCTCCTTCATATCAAAATAATGTAAAAGAAACCCCCCCAAAAAAAACCTGTTAAGCCAAATTTTAAACCATGTAATGGAAGGAATACTTTGACTTTCCAGATATTGACGAATGTGCATCTAACCCTTGTGCTCAAGGAGGGACCTGTATTGATGGTGTTAATGCATTTGAGTGTATATGTCCACAACAGTGGATTGGAGCAACATGTCAGCTTGGTAAGTAATTACCTTCTAAGACCAATGGAGATTATTCCTAAATAATGAATAATGCTGTGTAAGCATGTTTCTGATAGGATTTTATTGAAGAAAAGGTTGAAGATATGTGTTGCTATTGATATCTTAGCTCTTCTTTAGTAGATCTTAAAGCCAGAAGGTTCAAGTGAACCTTCAACTATTTAAGCCCCAACTTAAGCTTGCTTATAATAGTTCTTCTAGTATGCCTGATAACTTTTCTGTTTCAAAATACAGCATTGGTGATGGTAGCTCCTTCTTCATGGTGGCAGAACAGTGACTATGAGCTTACAGAGGCAGAGAAGGGATTTGCCCTAACTAACATATTACCTTTTTCAATTTTGGTAAAGAGAAAAAAAAGATAACATGCATGTGCTACTTTAGATAAGTGTGCGTTAAAAACCTGTGGTATGTAAATGGTTTTAGTGCCCTACCAATTTATAATATGAGCTTCTGATGCTTGGAGTGCATGGAAACTTTGCTTGGTGCTGTGGTAATCTGTTTCTTGGTTTGTTCTTTATTCTCTTCTTTCTTTTATCTTCTTTCACAGATGCTAATGAGTGTGAGGGGAAACCCTGTGTTAATGCTTACTCTTGCAAAAATCTCATTGGTGGATATTACTGTGACTGCATTCCAGGATGGACAGGAGTAAATTGTCATATCAGTTAGTATTTATTTAGTATATATGTTTGCAATAGGATGCTTTATTCCTTTAAAAAAAAGGTTTTGTTATGAATGATACATACTTGTATAAGAAAAAATAACTGTTGTCAGGATTTTCCTAACTTCCAGCAATGTAAGTTGAAAAAACTGTTTGAGAATTTATTTAGAGGTATAATTAGTATTAAAATGAGCTTAGATATACACTTATATAACTCTAATAAATCTCATCCCTGATTCTGAATGATATCATGTACTGATTCAATTTAAAATACTTTTTAGCTAAAATGTTAGATATAAAATTAGCTGATAGCATTTGATTTAATTACACTGTAATAGAAATACGTAATATGTAACTTTCTATTACATAATATTTAAAATAAGAATCTCTTAAGACATCAAACACCCTTGCTATCCATTGAAACATCTAAAAAAATCCTTTCTGAAAATCATTTATTCTGTATTTTTGTTAGACCTGTACTTTACAGTTTAGTCTTACAGTATAAATTCTAATGCCTTGCATATTTTATCCATAGATATTAATGACTGTCATGGACAATGTCAACACGGAGGGACTTGTAAGGTAACTCTTGTTTATTACATGCCATGTTGAAAATAAATCTTGTTCTGGCTAGTTATGAATTATAGTTTGCAATTACAGGTTGGTTCAATGAGGTTAAATGTTAAGTGTAGTGTGGCACTTGTAGGCTCTTGCACTACTTCACAAAATAACTTTGTGGTACTACTGCTGTTCACAAATCCAGAATATAGAAATAAATTGAATTCTTGTGTGAAAGTTTTATCAATAAACAAATTTTTCTGCTTTTTTTTTTCCACCCCTCTCTGTGAAGGATGAAGTGAATGGTTACCATTGCTTATGCCCTCGTGGTTTCACAGGAAAAAACTGTGAGACAGAAATCAATGAGTGCGAAAGCAATCCATGCCAAAACGGAGGCCGTTGCAAAGACCTGGTGAATGGATTCAGTTGCCTGTGTTCACAGGGCTTCTCAGGAGTCTTCTGTGAGGTGAGGGCAGTGGTGACATTACTGCAATACTTGTCGTGGATTGAATTCTTGAAAGAAATATGTCTCCAGGTTTAAATAGGAGTAACCCAAGGCTAAAGCATTACTCACTAATGTAGCTGTTACATGACACTCTGAATAAGCAAACTTGTTGTGCAGTGCTGTCATAGTAGCTGTAACACTTGAATTTGCAGCCTGATAAACTGCAAGTTGTTGCACAAAGGTGTTGGCTCTCCTAAATGTTTTAAGGCTGCAAGTACTCGTGATAATGAATATCTGCCTGTTTCTAGGGAAGACATTAGACTCTTCAATGTAAAATTATATTGCCCTGAGAGTGTATACTTTCTGGCTTTCACTGATAGCCAAATTCATGTAAGTGTTATGGTTAGCAAGGCAGTGTCAGCTGGAGGCACTGGATTAGAATTTGGTTGGACTTGCCCCAGAATTTTTCATGGAGGACATAAGAGTGATGTCTCAAATGCTGAAGTAATTTTATTCTGTATTATTTGCATTATTAAAGAAACAATGTCATCCTCTTACTCAAAAATGAAAAAGGTTACAGATATAGACCAGTTTTATTAAACTGTTGTAGTACCTAATAGGTCATCTTACCATTTCTACATAACTTGAGTGCTTTACTTCTGGCTGATTCATACCATACTGTGTAATTAAAGTTTTAGCAAATCTGTTTGAGTAATAGGGGGGAGTTGGCTGCTTGCCTTGCGTGTTGCAGGAAATATGTACCATTGATTCCAGATGTTAAAGTACCAGCTACTGAACTTGCATTGGGAAGGGGAAATTTACACTAATGGAAGGAAACAAATGGAGACATCTGATAGAGGAGATCTGAGAATCTTTCTCAGACCTTAGCTATTTTTCATAGTTTGCTTTGAATGTTCCATGTGAGAGCACAAAATAGCTTGCTGAAAATCTCTGTTGCAGCTGGAATTGTAGGTGCTCCTCTGAATTAAATACTTAACACCATTTGTGTTCCTTCTGTTTTGGTTAGATTTGATATTCCCCCCCCCCCCCCCCCCATTTAGCTACAGAACTACTAAAAATAGTGACCAAATCTACTGTTGGACTTAATTTTATGTCTGTAAGGTTGAGAAAGCTATCTTTTTCACAAGAGATGTGAAGAGGGAAAAATTCACTTGAGGAGAAGAAAGCAATTGTTAAGAATAACAATTTGGAGGAAAGATACTGTGATGTAACAATATCTCTTTCGGGGCTGCTTTGTGGATTCTGAGGCAAATTTAGGGCATCACCAATCAATGATCTTTAAGATGAAGAAGCAGAATTACTTTGCTACAGCAATTTGTGTTAAGGATTATATTATGAAAGCTAGGTTTAAATTTTGCTTTTTTAATCAGATGGTAAGAAGTGTTCAAAATATACCTAGTATTTCTGTGTGCAAATTGGCATGATGATAGTATTTGTAAGAATAAGGCCCTGAGCAGCTTGGTCTAACTAGACCTACTTTGAGCAGGAGGTGGGAGTAGCTGACCTCTAGAGGTCCCTTCCAGGTTTTGTGGTTCTACAATAAATTCTATGTGTTAATTGAGATGGGAAGAGAAGTTACTCCAGAGAATAGTTTTTTTTAAGATTCTGTGTATTTTAAGTGTCTTGCAGACACAAAGTTGAGAAGTGCACTGGTATTTAACTTGCATTACAGCATTTAGTACGTAGGTGTAAAGGACAGAGAATTGACTTACACTGATCCAGAATAGTCACAGTAAGATGTCTTATTAATGGCTTGTTCTTTGCTAACAAAGTTATAGCAAATGTGCTTGTTCAGCCTCCTGCAAAAGAGTCTTTTTAGCAGTATCAGATATGCTTTTTTTTAGGATTACCTAAAGTAACCTGAGGTTTCTGTCTGTGTTCCATGATGGAATGCAATATATATGATTCATAAACCTTATTAAAACTTGAAGTTCCTTGTAAATTAGCTTCATCTGTGTCTTTGGCAACACAGATAATGGTGCTTCTGGGAAATGAAGCAGCTGCTGCTAACTATGGTCTCTCTTACAGATGGATATTGATTTCTGTGAACCTAACCCTTGCCAGAATGGGGCTAAATGCTATGATTTGGGAGGAGATTATTACTGTGCCTGCCCTGATGACTATGATGGAAAGAATTGTTCTCATCTCAAGGACCACTGCAAGAACAATTCTTGTAAAGGTACCTGCTGTTGTCCAGAAACTTGTCTTAATGTACTGGTGGTACATTAAAAAAGAATGGTATTTCTGGAAATAGCATAATGCAGAAATATTTTTATTGTACTCAGTTGGACTTTGCGAAATTGCGAGGCAGTGAGAAGAAATGCTTGTAACAGTCCTTATTTATAAAGAGGTAGAGGGTAATTTATAGCTAGCGTCACTGTCAAATTGTGATTAGTCTTAATTTTGGATAACTTTTAAAACTAAAAACTGATTGGTGATGCAGATTATTAGTCTCATAATATACTTCTCCTTCTTAGTAATAGACAGCTGTACAATAGAAGTCTTCACTAATGCTACCCAAGAAGGAATCCGTTTCATTTCATCTAATGTTTGTGGGCCTCATGGACGTTGTATTAGTCAGCCAGGAGGAAATTTTACTTGTGCATGTGAAAGAGGCTTTACTGGAATATACTGTCACGAAAGTAAGTAGGAGTTACTTCAAAATAATTTGTTGCACTAAAACTTCCTTAAAGTTGTTGTTATGAAGCTTTACAATAAAACATGAAGATTTTAATAAAGTTGCATAAAGCATTGTTTCAGGTCTACTGCTTGAAATTCAGTTTCTTCTAGTAATGGTTGTTTTTGTAGTAGTTCATACTGCGATAGAAAACTGGTTTTAGTCCACCTTCAGTGTGAATGTGTCTGTACCTACTACCTTTATGTACAGTCTTACAAGAAGCCACGGATTTCTCCAACATGAGCATAATAAAGAAAGGATAGACACATGGATGCACAGCTTAGGAACATGTGTATTGCTGTTCTAGGTATTTTTAGAACACCTGGATATTTTTGCCAGGTAAACTTAATGATCTGGTTTGACTTGCTATATGAGAGAATACATCTAGAAGCCTTACTAGGCTTGAAAACAGATGTTTGAGCTGTTATTATGTATGTACAAATGGACTATAACTTTGCTGTTTTTCCTAGAGATATGAGTGTAGATCGCTCCTCTAGGTAGGTGAAGACAGCCTTGAGCAATAATTGTTGACTTTTTGTCATAGATATCAATGATTGTCTTGGGAAACCTTGCAAGAATGGTGGGACATGCATCGATGAAGTTGATTCATTTAGATGTTTCTGCTCAAGTGGCTGGGAAGGAGAATTGTGTGACATAAGTGAGTACTGCTAAGCATTACAGGGTCAAATATTTCCGCTTTGCTGTATCAGTTAGTGATGGTTGGTACATGGTTAATAATCATGGGCTAATTTCTCTGTTCTATAGTTACAGTCTATCCAATGTTGTTTGCAAAAGTATTTTCAAGAAGACTTTTGGGTAGCAGCTCTAAAAGGTTCAGTTCCTTTACTAGGACCATAACCTGATTCTTTAGTATAGTTCAGGATATATCTCGGGAGGAGAGAACTACTTTTTCTCCTGAGGAGAGGCAAAAGTGAATATACCCTCTTAGGAGGTTTACTCATTATATTGCTTTTATTGCTATAAGCATATGCAGTTCTCGGTACTTACATAAAAGCTTGCCCTTACCCAATCTAATCATACACAGTAGTTTCCAGTTTGAAAAACTTTTTAGCTTTAAGCCAGTGCAAGCTATAATGTATTTCCACCTTCCTGAAGGAATTTATAAATTTAATATCTATTCCTTTAGTAAGAAAAGAACTGCTGAAGCCTGAATTTTTTTACTCAATATCATAAGTCAATGTTGTGTATTCTGGGTTCAGTGGGAGCAGTCTTTACTCTTACTGTCCTGGCTTGAGAGATAGTGGGCCTTAGTTGACAAAGAATTGTACTAGGCCAGTTCACAGTTAAGTTACCTCAGAGGAAACTGCAGTTGATTCTTTTTCTACTCTGAAGCCCCTTCTAAAATGTGATGGCAAGGACTTGCTGAGACTTATAACAGGACATGCACCAATGATGCGAAGTAAAGATTGAGAAGCTTTTGGCAGCTATCGCTGTCAGAAGAGCTTTTTGTGTGGTCTAGATAAGATTTGGTCTGGAATAATTATGTTCTACCTATTAAAATGCTTGTTTCAAGTGAAAAGAATTTTCTCTAAAATTCATGTATGTGTATATGTTTAATGTGTGTATACATGCACATATATAGGGGTGTGTGTATATATATGGTTAAGCTATCTAATAGCTTTAACTCTCTGTATTTTGAGACGTAAAGCAGGACAGGGAGTCTTAACTGTCTCATGTGGATATCGTGGGTCAGGGCTCCTTTTCAAGGCATTGTGGTCTACTAGAAAGTTTTCTTTGAAGTTCAGAATACGGCTGTTTGCTGGAAAAATGAAACTATTTTGGTGCTCTACTTAAAAGCCATACTGAATGATTCTTTTTCTCTTAAGCTGTCAGAAAATCTTTCATAATTCCTGTTGTTCATTATTAAATCAGAGTTTTTTCCTTACTTATATAACGATAACCCTGTAACAATTAGGAATGCTGTCTTCTTAAATAGTACACAATTTATTTCCTTTATAAAGAGGTATTTTATACTTTCTCATGGCCTTGGCTAGGCTGGATCATCTAATTTGAATAACTTTTTTTCTAGATTTCAATGACTGTTCTCCTAACCCATGTCACAACGGTGGCCGATGCATTGATTTGGTAAATGACTTCTATTGTGAGTGTAAGAATGACTGGAAAGGCAAAACTTGCCATTCACGTAAGTGTTCTTTACTTTGATCTTTAGTTTATCCAAAGATTTGTTTTCTTTCTTCTCAAGAGACTTGAGTTCCTGAAATTTAAAATAAAACAATCACAGTGAAATAATAGGCATATTTTCATTACCTCTTCCAGTTTCCCAGCAACAAAATGGAACATTCAAAAAATGTATTCCTTCATGTTGTGAAATAGCATTGTGAGAGATGCCCTTAGATTCCACTCTTTCAGTTGTTTACTGTAATACAGCAAGCGGAACTATCTTTCTAGTACTGCTGCGTTTAAATATGATATATCTTTAAAAATAATTTTGTGATGAAAAAGTACCTGCTCTTAAAATTCAACAAGACCAGTGGAAATTAAAACTGGTTTATTGTGATGTATAGGTGAATACCAATGTGACGCGAATACTTGTAGCAATGGTGGAACATGTTATGATGATGGAGATACATTCCGCTGTTCATGTCCTCCAGAATGGATAGGAAGTACTTGCAACACTGGTAAGGTTAAATCATTTACAGATAAAGCTGGAAAAAATAGAGAAGTGTTTAAATACTTACTGTTTACTAAATAGGCACGCTGTTCTTCTAGTTGGCTAGGTCACAGCTGTTCCATTTGGCTGGTGACTGAAGTTTAGTTTCTTCCATTCACTTGGCATGATACTGATTTTTAGGAAACTGTTCTCCACGGGCTGCTTACATGGTCCTTTGCATAGCTTCTCTTAAGTGGATTTGGAACATTTGGACTTGTCTTGACTTCTCTGTTAGTCTTTAGAGACCCTGTGTAAAGGTTTTCTGGGGAACTTAGTCACTGACTTTGAAGATTCATAATGTGAATAAGATTGTGATCGAGAGGTATATGAGCAGACATAATCAGGAAAAATGAAATAATGTGAGTCTTCCTAGGGGATTTGCAGGATTACTGCCTGCTGCAGGGAACTACTCTTGATCTTTTTGGGGATTGAATGTAGTCTCATGGTACGTTTATTCTGAATATGAAACTTCCATTAGGACTAAGAAGTTGGGTGAAAGTAACTTAGTATAGTTTTTTTTTTTTACTTTAGATACAATTGCAGCATTTAAAATCTGAACTTTAAATACTAGTATTTTATTATGAAGTACAACTCATGACCTGGGTAACTCACTGCCGAAGTAGGAATTAGCAGTATTTGAAGGATGCTTACACAGATGGGGGAAAAGTAGATAATCTTTTTTTATAGATCTTCATGGTTTAATCAAATGACAGAATTGGGATGATGGTGAAAGTAAATGAGAGATTATTATGCCATGTGACTATTTTTTGGAGTCTTTTGACCTTCTTTTAAGTCTTGCACTGTTGACTTAAATGCTATTCAGGGTTGTTATATTGATATATCCAGATGATAGATACTTTTTGCTTTCTGTGCTAAATAGAGACCTTTTCTGTTTTCAAAGCTAAAAACAGCAGCTGTATTCCAAACCCTTGCATGAATGGTGGAACATGCGTTGGGAGTGGAGATTCCTTTTCTTGCATCTGCAAAGAAGGATGGGAAGGACGTACATGCACACAAAGTAAGACTATTCTCCTTTCTTCCTCTGGGATATTAGGAGTGTCTGGCACAGAGCTGTTAACTGAAACAAAGCAAGTTTATAGAGTTCATGTGCCAAAATATCTGAATCATTCAGGGTGGGAGGTAGGTAAAGAAGATCATGCTCGAGTAATGAATGAAGACCTTGTCATGCGTGCTTTTTTTTTGCACCTAGTCTCTGCCAAAATAAGACTGTCTTCTATAGAAATATAATTTTGGGAACATGTGCAGAGCAAAAAAAAAAGTCACAGAAACACTAATTTTAATAATGAAAAGTATGTGGAAAGGAAGGCAGTAGTGTCTATTCCATCACTTTCTTTGAGGATAGCAGTTAACTACTTTGACATACCAATACAATGAATTGGTTAGGTGGAGTAAAACCTGCAACTCTGATTTCTATTTTTTTTTCCAAGGTGTAACATGGGGGGGGGAAATTCTAAATATGAGCTCTGCTTTTACTCTAAATATACTCTGAAATTAACATTCTACTGATGTATGCCCTAATTAGCAGTTTTAAAGCTGACAGTGCTAGTTATAAATGCTAACAAATAATTTGGAGCCATTTATAAAGGAAAAGATTTGTTTAAGAAATCTGGCTAGTTGCACATATACATACGAAGTGCCAAAGTACTAGTAATCCTTCAGAAAGCTTTTAGAGCCTGCTTGAATTATCCACTACTAATGCAACCAATACCCTGTTTTATTTCTGTTATGTTGCCATTATGCTGCATATCAGTCTGTGCTGTTGATACATCAAAATGCACTGAAGTTGTAAAATTTTGCATTTCTCAATCTATTCATAGAATTTAATAGTATAGTATTCATAGATTCATAAATTCTATGAAGAGAATTTAATAGTATTTCATTGGTCTGCTAGGTCTAATTAAGTTTGCAAGTATGGAAGTAAAGGTTCAATTCTGTATTATTTTTCTTTGCCTGCCTTAGTTCAGGAGACACTATATTTGATAATAATATACGCTTCAAAATAAATAGCCACTAGTTACACTAGTCTGTATTCTTCTTTTTTATAGATACCAATGACTGCAACCCTCATCCATGGTAAGTATGCGAACTCCAGTACTATACCTATTGTGAAAATAAAAGTGAGCACAGTAATATGGATAGCCATTCCAGATTAGAACTAATTCTACCCTAAAAAAATTGAAGCCAGCCTCTGTAAAAATCTTAAAACAATTTTTTGCCATGCCTTATCTGTTCTTTGACAGCAACAAAGACCATAAAACAGTCCTGAGGTGATTGATACAGGAACAGATAAAAGCATTTTAGTGTAGTCTTCATGCCAAAACTAACCAGTAAATTATTGGGATATAAAATGAATCAGACTTGATAACATTTCAAGCATCTATGATTGAGTTTTAGAAAAAAAAAAAGACAAATCAAAATTAAATTACAATAAATATAGATAATATAAAAATGTCCTGTTAGATCAAATACTATTTATACATGTGTTTTAAAAATAAAATTTTTTGGAAGACACAATGGGAACATTTTAAATATAGAGGTTATTTATGATTGAAGGGGAAAAAACTGATATGTGGATGAAGTAAACATCTACCTTATCTTTCTCTGTCTATTCCAGTGCAATAACCTGTACTTCATGTATTAAAAAAACCAACAAACCCCTTGCAAAAGTTCGGGCTTTCTCCATATTCGCTTTACAGTGCTGCTCTATCTCTTTTTGAGTTCTGTTGATACACGTTTCCACACATGCATGCACTTTGTAGTGTTGCTGTTTTAACAGGTGACTTACTAAGCAATATTGTTTATTTAACAATATTCCCATCAACAGAGAAAGCATAGAATGTCCCCTAAAGAGCAGCAGAAGGTTTAATTAACAAAGCTTTAATTAGAGACCAATGAAACAATGTAGATGGCTTATTAAGTAGACTCATATTATGAATTAGCAGGGACTTTTTAATCCTACGTTGTTGAATAGTGAGAAAGTCTATGAATAGGGACAATAGAAATTTGCATTTGAACATGCTGCGTGAGCCCCATGGTTTTTGCTCATCTTTAGACTAGTGAATTTACCCTGAGAACACTTGGTGTAATGATAGGTTTATTTTTACAGTTACAATGGAGGCATCTGTGTTGATGGTGTGAATTGGTTTCGATGCGAATGTGCACCTGGGTTTGCTGGTCCTGACTGCAGAATTAGTAAGTACCTGTATGAGTAAAGACCTGAAAGATTGTACCATTTTACACACGAATTGGAAAGAATTCCGTGACCCTTCTTGCATTAGGTTAGCTGAATTGCAAATATGAAGCAGAAGCCACCTGTTAGTCAGCCAGGTACTGATACTTTGTAAATAGTGGCAACTTATGTTCCTTTCCTTTCATTAAATGGAACTGAAATGAGGTGGTTTTAATTATACTCTGAATTGGTCACTGGATTTCATCGGAGGTTTCTGAAGGTTCTAGGGTGTTAGCTTCATAGAAGCTTATTAAGTTTTAAGTTATTTTCTTGATAAGCCACTTTATAAAGATGACATACATCACTAGGTGTTCCATTTAACGTTAGAAGCAGAAATCCACTGAGACATCACAAATGAAAACATCAGGAGTGCAGTGCTGGCGTGTGAATAACAGAAGTGTGATGAAGGTCTTTCAAAGCTATAAAACCTGTTACACTGCAATTATCCTGAAGGGTAGAAACTGAAAAGGGGGAACAAAAGACCTTAAAACTACATTGAAGATATGTGGAAGAGTTGGTTTGGTTTGGTTTTTTTAATGGAATATTACCATTTTGACCTGCATGTGATAGATATCTTTTACTTTATTTCTATCTCTTTGGAAGATTAGACTTTGAGTCTTCTGTAGCCTCAAGGCTGTTGGCCTTGGTCCTTCCACTCCAATAGTATGGTGGTGTGCTTTCAAGTTGAGATTTCATCCTCATTCTGGCAGATAGTAAATGAGCCAACACCTCTAGTGGAGGGTGACTGTAGCACTTGTGGTACCATCAGCTTAGTGATCTCTGCATATAGAACCAAGGATGGCCGATAATCATGTTTCTGGATCCAGATAGACAGTGAGGGATATTGAATTCTCTTTTTCCAGACAAGAAATGCAGAGGACTATTTGTAGTCAAAGACAAATACTGTGCATTTGTAATAGGACTGCAGACTTTTTTTCTTATTTAGGCTGGTATAGACAAAAGGAATACCTCTGACAAAAATGCCTTTTATGACTGGTAACAGAAACAGAATTAAGTCTCTTAATTTCAACATAGAGAGGCTGGAAAACCTTAAACCAATATAGCCTGAAGAGAGGAGGAAATAACAGTTAAACCTTGTAGTAGTTTATATACTTCTATATTTGCATAAAACTTCATCTTGGAGCACTTCTGAAAGAAGCTAGAACAGAGCCAAAAGCTGTTCCATGTTCATTTGGTATTTTCCATTGCCTACTTGGGTAACAGTCCCACTAGCACCATTTATCATGTTCACTTTCTAAGTCCAGTCCTTTTAAACACAGAAGATGAGCTGATACTGTGCATCAGTCAAGAATTGGTCTTTAAACAGTTTTTCTGAGGGGTTGGAGTGGGCATTAATTTTCTATGGAAGGAAACCTTTTGAAAGATGCTTTGGAAGAGAATGGTTGTGGTTGAAAATGAAGCAGTTGGTGCCTGTGGCTCACAACTTGATAGGTTGGTTTCTGTTGTCTTTGTAAGACTTGCATAAATTAGTATTGGTCACTTCCTCAGGATAACAAATACCACGTTGCTGTGCATCTGAATGGACTGTGCTTCCCTGTCTTTTTCAATAGATTTCTGTGGCTAAGCCTCTGAATCTTTGAAGGTTGGGGGGTTTTTAAGAGGCTTTTATGCTAAGTCTGTATGTAGTAAACTAATCTACTCACTATTTCAAGGTTATTAAGGAAAGTAACATCAAATGTCTGTTACAAACTAAACTATTACTCTTCCTTGTGGCGAATTCTATTGCAGTAAGTCACTTTCTGAGCACTGTTGAGCCAATTCATTGTTCAGCTCTTGCACTGTGAAAACTTCCTGGAAGCATGCACTTTTCTAGGAAGCCTTAATGTCTGAGATTAGTGCCAGAACGGAATGTGGGATTTCAGTTCTATAGCTGAATGTGGAGAAGGCATTAGCACCTTCAGCTGTCCAACACCTCTGCTCTGTGAGATGAGTCAGCATATGACTGCTGCTTTGATCACCAGAACTTCAATTAGGTAGCAACTATGAGAAACCTGTTAGAGGTTACTGCTGAAATGGTAGAACTATCCAATTAGGAGATTAATTCTGAAGCCAAGCTGTCTTTTGCTTGTTAGGAAAGCAGGTATTGTCAGATTATGTCTCAATAAATGTTTAACTATAAAGTTTTATGTTCCCACTGTTGAGTTTTCTCTATTTTCTATCTAGATATTGATGAATGCCAGTCTTCCCCGTGTGGATATGGTGCCACTTGTATAGATGAAATAAATGGATATCGATGTACTTGTCCACCAGGAAGAATTGGTCCTAGGTGCCAAGAAGGTATTCCTATATCTGCTATCAGCCTTTACCCAAAAAACAGTAGGGTACAATGTAGCCAATATAGAGTTTATATACAGTAGTCTGATGTGTAAGGAACAGTAGCTAGTATTTTTTATTTGAATAGCTTCATTAACTCAGAGGTGAAGTGTCTGAGAGGTGCTTTTTTTTCTTAGTGATTGGAATTGGAAAGCCTTGCTGGCTTAAAGGAATGACCTTTCCCCATGGCAGCAGGTGGGATCAAGAATGTAACAACTGCCACTGTTTGGATGGCCGTATTGACTGCACCAAGGTAGGCATTTTGACCTATTTTCTTAAATCCTTCTGGCTGAAAAAAACTTACTGTTCTTCATGCACAAGTTAATCTTTGGGGTTTTTTTTTTTCCATCTAGACTCTTGCATAGGTCTCCCCCAAACTGCCTTTGTTTATAAAAAGTGTCTAATCACTTCCTCTGCCAGAGTTTTGCAAACACAGTTTTAGAGCCCCTAAATTTTGTGAAACGTTAGTTCCAAGGTAAGGGACATGTAGTAAGAAAAGTTTCTTCAGTGGGTAATAATCTCCTTTTTGTATTGTCCTTCTGTAGGTTTATGAATTGGCAAATTGCAACCTTTGTATATTTATTATGGACTGTACCCTGGTGGTTGTGACTTAGAAAGTATAAGACTAGTCTAAATGCAGATGGAACATGTTAGTATACATGCGCCAAGCCTTTCAGCCTGCCTGAGATAGTGTTTCTCAGTGGATTTGTGGTATCTGTGCAGCTTTACATCACAGCTGGAGAGAGACAAGATCGATGCGGCTTACAAGTTGTAGGGCTAGGTGGGAGGCTCCAGATGAGTGCTAATAGCACTTAGAACACTGCCTGACACAACAGTCTCCCATGTTTCACTAGAAGCACCACTTTAAAAAAACCTCTGGGTTTTATTAATCTGTCCAGCCTTAATCGTAATTTGTTTAGCTAGGTATGCACTGTAAGCAAAGAAATAACTAAATCTTGCACTTAGTGATTTAGAAATGCTATTTTTAGACCATTTTATGGGGTTGTGATTTCCAGTTTGAGATGTATTCAGAAGATAACAGTACATGAAGGTAACTAGAATCTAAGAAATGGTAGTGTAGTAAATGCAACTTAACCGTTTATGGTGTTTGGTCTTTCATGTGTAATAGAACAAGTATGCTTTCTTGCTGAGAATTGTGCTTTAAGAAATCATTAAGTTCCTAAACTGATAGCTGTATAGTATTATATAAAATCTTAAAGGGAATGTCATGAAATAGAGCTGTGTTTGGAAGCTTGCTGCACCTCAGTAACTTGGGTGTACCAGCATACTGTTTGCTTTTGGGAGAGTGGTTGAAGTGACAGTGTTTACCACCACTGTGTATCAGCTTTTAACATCGTCAGCATGCTCTGGCCAGGATCTCAGAATAAATATCAAAGAGAAATTAATCCTTGTGGAGGTGTTTTTCCTTCTCTATTATAGAAATTTAGATGACTAATTTAAAATAAATGCTTGAAGAACTTCTGTATAACTCAGTTATGTGGGACAAATCTGTAAGCCTCTAAGGAGAGATGCCCAAGCAGTGGTGTCTTGGGTAATTTTTGCGCAGTTTTTACTCTTTTGTGCATAAAAAAGTCCTTGTTTTGTGGAAGAGCAACTCCATCCACTACTAGGGCTACAGCAATATGGAAACATGTATTTTTTGCAGTTGGTAGTAGATCGTGACCATCTTATGTGAATTGCTTATTCTGATTTGATGTATAAGAGCTATTAAGTGTAACAGTACTTTGTTCTCTTTAATTTCTAGGTGTGGTGTGGGAAAAAACCTTGTTTGTTACACAAACACTGGGATAATTCAAATAACCAGTGTCCCATGGGTCAAGAATGCCAGGAGAAGTATATGAAATGTTTTCAGCCACCATGCACAGACTGGGGAGAATGCAGTGCCTCTGAACCTCTGCCTGCTAATATCAAGTGTCTGCCTAATTCTGGATACTTGGACAATGACTGTGCTAGAATTACTTTAATTTTTAATGGAGACAAAGTCCCCCAGGTGAGAACAGAATTATTAATGAAATATGGCAATATATGTAGGGATTTATTCCATGTCAGAGCATGGAAGATTAATGTTTCTAATATAATTCCTTGCTGTCATAAACCTGCAAAATTTATTATTAAACTCTTCTGTTGCTATTAATTGTGCTTTGTCTGAAGGGTGAGGCAAAATTAGGGTTTGTACTGAATATTTTGTTTTCTTTTTTTAAATCTCGAATAACTAAATTCTTTCTTTCTTTCACTTCAAGATGGGTTCAGACTGTACTAGGATAGTCATGCAAGCTCAATTTCTTACCTTTCATTTCAAAACCCTGTTCTTCACTTTTCTGCCTTCTTGCTATTCTTTACTGCCTTCTTCATCGGGTCTCAGTTAACTGCAAAAGCTCTGAAGATGTTTATTTTTATGTACTATTTTTTACTTGAACTAAAGTCATACCATCTCTCCCTTGCTTCTAACAGGGCACTACAACTGAAAATATCTGTTCTGAAATTCGGTATTTACCAGCTACTAGGACTGTTTCTAGGGACAGAACTCTGATAATATTATGTGATCTGTCTTACTCCACAGAGAATGCAGTGGAAGTTGCTATTGTAAGTATGAGACTTGTATTACTATGCATAGGAAAATGTTTTCTTCTTAGTTTGAGCTGGGGGAGGAGGTTGTTCATGTTTGTTTCACTTCAATGTAGATACTACAATCTGTGGCTTTGACTGCAAAGTGATTTTGTGATCTTACAATTTCCTATAGCTGAAACTGCAGGTTTCAATAATAACAGAAGGCTACTGCAATCTCCTGATAAGTTACCCTAATGACTAATTCAGCCCAAATTAGTGAACAGGTGCCTACCTGTTCTGCCAGAAATCTTGGGCTATTGACCTTATCAGTAAGGAGATCTGGTTGCAGGTGGCTGGATTGGATCTTGTAAAGAAGTTTCTGCTGTGCATTTAGAGTCTAGCTGCTTCATTAAATACATTGGTGTGAAGTGGGAAGTAGAAGAAGGTGTAAGTTGAGTAGATGAAAGTAACTGTTGTCCTACTGAGCTAAAGACCTGCTTTAGAGGCATTTACAGCCCAGTCACTCAATGACTGTGTATTGCTTAGTTTCCAAGTAAAAAGTTCACTTTCATAGTAAAGTGTTCAGGCAGAAACTGGACTGTCTCCACCGTAAAAAACATGCTGAGCCATGATGCAGGAAGCAAAGTGTATGGTATAAGTAGAGCAGACTGTTATTAGTCCAAGCTTCTATCTAGGTAATTCACATGTCTTGAAGTGTTCCAAACTATGACTAAGTTTAGCTCAGCACTGTAACATTGAAGTCAACTGCCTTTTTATTTGAGGTATGTTAGATTAGCAAGTAGGCGTGTTACCTACCAAGTCTGACACTGCATCTGCTGTTCAGACAGAGCCAGCCATGCTATTGCTACAGTAAGCTACTGTCAGGTAGATTCAACCTAGGGAACTCAATCAAGATGTAGCTAATTTAAATAGTAGAATTCCACAGGTGATTGCAATAACTTTTTTGTTTTCATATTCACTCCATTTAGTCTTTTGTCCCACATCGAGATGAACAAGATAATAGCCTCATACAGAATGCTGCTAATACAATAGTAAATGCAATCACTAAGCGGCAAAACAGCACTGTTATGTTGGCAGTAACTGAAGTCAAAGTAGAAACTATCGTTGTTGGGAATTCATCGTCAGGTAAGGTTCTCGATGCATACATGCTGTGTGTGCATAAGCATTTTCTGTTCCCCTACTCAATCTTATTTTTCTGTATATGTTGGGGAAAAAGATCAGGTTGTTTTTCTAATTGCTATTACTGACTGAAGAGAAAGTGGCTTTAAAATCAAGATTCTGTGCTTGTCTACTAGTTTAAACTTAACCTCATTCCTTGCCACTGTTTTGGCTCTGCCTGCCAGCTCCATTCTCCAGTCTAAGCATACCTTTCATAAGATTACGTGCTGTTCAAATCCTTCCCGATTCTCCTATGTTAACCTTAATCCAACCTCAGCTCTTGATGCTGCTGCACTATAGAAACTAAGGCTGTGAGGTAATGAAATTTGGGGAGGGGGAAGACGCATTGGTGTGAGATACCAAGTCTCTTCTGAAGTGCTTATGTATTATTTACCTTAACAAGAGTTAAAGATGTCTAGTACTTGGCCATGATAATGTAAGACTTTGCTTTCTCTTTCAACATGTGTTTCTCACTAGTGCATAGCTGGCTTAAAATGTAGTGCTCATTCTTCTTAATGAGGATATGGTGTAGAGAGACCTTTAGCTCTGAATATTGGCTCTCCAAGAGCTATGCCAAAATAAGCAGTTGCATGCCTGTGTTCCTGCCTGGGGGAGGCGGGAGATGGTCTTGTGGAAGACCCCAGGTAGGCGTTAGTTTACTCAGTTCAACTAAGCCCTAGAGTGGAAATCCTACAATGGTAGGAGACTCTCCCAACTTTTTCCTAGACCTTGCCAACATAATCTTCTGGAAGATCTTCCACCCATAGTCCAAACAACTAGTAAATTGCCTGGTTCTACTTCCCTTGCATTGCCCTTCTAGGAAATGCCTTTCATTTGTTAAAGCCTTGGCAAATGTACTATTTCCTCAGCTTCCCTGAAGGAGTGTACCAGCTTTGTTCTTGTCTTGGAACAGAAATTGCATAGATGATAAAGAATCGAGCTGAGATTCTGACATACCTCAGCCTTTCTTCTGGTTGTGTGTTAATTACTAGGGCAAAAGGAATGGGGATTACTTTGCCTCCCACCTCAATAAAATTCAAAGATTCTCTGAAGAAAGTGGATACACTTTGATGTCTCTTGCAGCTAGTGCTAGAGAATGGTTTCCAGACTCATCATTTTAATATGGATGCTCAGTATTGACCACTGGCCCCTCGTTCTTTAAGTGGAGTTGTTATGAAGTAAACAGTAACCTGGACTCTCATGTTCTTTGATTTGGTTTGTTGTTACCCCTTAATTGGGTGAGGTAGGTGGAAACCTATCACAAAATGTGGTGTAAAGCCCTATGTCTGTGAGAATCTCACTTCTGTGGGATACTCAAATGGTCTAGGTGGAGATGATCATTTAGACACTTCATTAATTTCTCTAGCTTTAAGAAAAAATATTCTGAATTTGGAATCTATGTAGAGATAGTTCTCTGTATAAGAACCTTTTAAGTGAACTTGGATCCACAGTCATATGACAAAATGATGGATGTAATAGCAGTGAGAATGCAAGTTTTGTATTCTAATCTTGGAGAAGCCGGTATAAAGAGCTCCTTTTTCTTTCAAGTATTTCTCCTTATTCATGGTTTAGTATTAGAGTGCTTATGAAAAATGAGAATAGCAGTTACTCCTAAGAGTACAGTCCTTCCCCAAACTGCTAAAATACCATTTTTAGATCCCATGAGGCCAAGCATGTTCACAGTTTATTCATCCCCCTTTACCAGAAGGAAATGTTTGAGAATGTGTCATATTCCACCAAACAATATGTTCAGAAGACACTTTAACATTAGAATGAAAGTGGTGTTGAAGCAGTTGGTTGTTCTTGTGCAGCCATTTGCAGGTTATTCTGTAACCAGTTGTCTTAAAACTGCAAAGGGAATTTATGTTTGGATCAGGGGTTAGAGTGGTAGGTTGACAGCATTTGTTTGCAGAGCTTTTGAGCAATCCTGCTGTCTCTACAAAAAGCAAAGCACCTCATGTCTTACTGCCTCTTACCATGTGTGAATTTTTGCTTATCAAGGAGAGTAGAAAAATGTTACTACCCTGTCCTAGCTGTAAAGCCCTTGAGGATGGCAGGGAGGGAAGTCTAAACATAGATAAATTTTTGGGAATGGCTTCCTAGAGAAATAATCTGGTCCTGTGTGGCTGGGAGAGCACTCGTGGGGTTTGTGATTGGGAATGTGGAAAAAAGCAATTGCTCAACTCCTTTTGTTTATTCATTGAACAGTGAAGACTCTTATATCTACTGGCAATATTCTGCTGTTCTATTCTGAAGTAAAACTGGAACATCCTAAAGAGTGTATGATTGATTTTGTTACATAACTCTAACCTGAATGTTTTTTGAGGTAGTTGGTACATAAATGTCTGGACTGGATGGTAAAGGACTCTTTGTTCTGATTCAAGTGCCAGTACTTCTAGAGCAACTTAGAGGCTAGCACTCTTTTTAGCCTGCCTCCTACAAGGATAGGAACAAAAAAAGCTCTCAAATGTAGCATTTCCCCCCTCATCATTAAGCAGGGAAAGCTCTAGCTTAGTTTAAGCTAGCAAAGAGTGTTTCTAGATGGACTAGTGCATTCAGACAGTTAACACTGTGCTGTAATGACACCTTATTTACTTTCTCCTAAAAAATTCTTTCTAGGGCTAATCTCTAGTAATGTATGGATGCTTTTCTTGCAGATATCTAGTTCTGTTAACTCAAGACTTTGTTTTTTTCGTTTGCCCTCTAGATTATTTGGTTCCAATTCTTTGTGCTGTATTTAGCATTGTATGGCTGACTTGTATAATCATCTGCGTGTGGTGGACTCGGAAGAGAAGAAAAGAGAGAGAGAGAAGTCGTCCTCCCAGAGAAGAGGGTGCCAATAACCAGTGGGCGCCTTTAAATCCCATAAGAAATCCTATAGACAGATCTTACAGTAATAAAGACATTCGTTATGAATGCAAAAACTTCATATCTCCTCAAAAAAGAACTTGTGATGCAGTAGAGGAGTATGTAGAGTATGAGGAAGAGGAGGATGAAGAGGAGGAAAGAGATGAGGAAATGGACAAATTCCTCTCTCACAAACTTGCAAAGCCTTTGCCAACAAAGGCATCTGACACATCAGAGAGCAGTCCAGTAAAGAAATCCCATCAAATAGGCAAAATGGACAACAGATCTGTAAAAAATGTGAATGCATCAAACTTTGAAGGCAGTAGAGACTAACCTGTATTTGGAATGTAGGCAGGCTGTGCCTACACTTACTGGGGAGGGGAAAAATTTACATCTCCACTTCGCATCAAGGACTAAAAATATCTGGAGTCAAATGTTCATAGTTTCTTTATTTTGTGTAAAAAAAAAAATAAATAAAAATAATAAATAAAATTTATTTTGTTTCTTTAGCCTTGTATAAATTATTCAATGACTGTCAGATGAAAAAAATGAGTAATCTTTGATAGTTGCTATTTTTGTAAAGTTTACTTATAATACACTTGCTGTGTGGCAGAGGAGAGGTTGTATTTTCAATATGTGTAAAGTTTATTACAAAAGACTGTACACTGTTTACAGAATGTATTTCTTTTTATTACTTGCTCTAATTTAATGGTGGCTTTAAAACCTCCTGGTTGAGGAAATAGTGTGAACTTTAAACTGCTTTCTTGACTTTGAATCTCTATTAATGGCAGCTCACTGCACTTGTTACGTTAGTAGCTTCTGTAAGATTTTTTCCAAATTTGCCTTACACACTTTGTAATAGGAACAAAAAAAATTATAGAGATCTTTCAACTGTGGTTTAAAAGTGGCCTTTTTATTTCTGTTTAATTATTTAGAATTGCAGTATTGAAGCATGTGACAAGTGCCTTGAGATCAAACTTTTTCTATAGCAACTGTCAAAGACTGCCATATCAAGATAGTAAAATTGTGAGAACTCTAGGTTCCCCAGCTGACACAGTTTATTTTCTAATAGTGAAAGTGCTTTTTTGTAAATATGTACATATTACATGAATCACTCTGTATATTTGATTTAATAACTTAAATATTTTGGTCTTTTTTTTACATGTCATTCCTTTTAATTTATGTTGCAGAAAAGGAGGTTTTATGGCAGTTTATAAGACTTTTTTTGGTATTATGTCCAGATTAGAAAATGATGTTAATACAATCAATGTTAGGAATCTGTTGGTCATTTGTATTTACATAGGAACATAACCACTTATGTGTAAATAGATCCAGAAATGTTTGTTTATCCCCATGTTCAGCCCATCTCAAGAACACTAACGGGTGCATCTACTGTACAGTACCAACATAGCGAGGCATTGTTTTTTCTTTTGTGAATATGTTAATTACATGTGGTATTACTTTTTTGCGTTTAAATACAGGCCTAATGAAGGGAACAATATTTTCCTCAATCTTGTTTCTGTTGTGCTTTATTCATCTTTTGCTCTAAAGGAAAAAAAAAAAAAGGCTGGCAAACTCAGAAGATGGGAGTACCTCATTAGAAATGGTTACTTGTAATGGAAGGCTTATGCATTTTTTTTTTTAAAAGGCTTTATTATTGCTATTAACTGGGCAAACTGTAAGTTTATTTTAATTACTGAAGAAGCATAACACTACATACACCTAGTTACCCTACCAGTGAGAGGAGCGGATGTTGGAGTATAAACTCTGGCCCATGAACAATGTAAACATGAATGTTTTGAAACCAGTTATTTTATACAGGAATGCAGGATTTGCTTTGCAGGATCTTCTGTTTTAGTACATTTTTGTTTGACATGTTCTTAAAAAAAACTTTCAGAAAAGAAACTATTTATTAAAGCATTTTATAATGATGTTTGTTGTAACTTTTTTACTTGTGCTAAATATTCAAAACTTATTTTGATAACCTGGTTAGGAGTTAGTTTAGAAAAGGGTACTATCCTTCTCATGTTCCCCAGTATAATCCTGAGTATTTAAACCAAAAACACTTTTTCTGCTACTCTTGTAACTTTTTGTACTGTAATGCTGCTGTCTTCCATAATCTAATAAAATGATTCCCTCATTGTGTGTAAGATACTTCAGATTGTGTTTGCTTTTTAAGTGCCTGGAGTTGTGATGTGCTGAGGCTCAAGGAAGGAGTGCTAGTCCTGGCTTTACACAGGGTGCTTCTGTAACCTGAGCTTCCAGCCTGCACCCAGGCCCTGATACTTCCTGAGCCAGCTGGGCAGCCTTGTCCTCTGCCCACTCCTGCACTGCTAACAATTTGTGTAGGAGGTGGCATCCCTCATGTGAACTAGAGGCATAAACACCTTCAGCACCTAAACCAGGACTCTCCGTACGCTGCCTTGTCGCAAAGGACAAAGGCTAGTTTTAGCTGACAGTTACTGACCATGTGTATGATGTGCATTTTTTGCAGTGGCTCTCCTGCCAGCTGCCAAGCAGAGGCTTGTTTAGCAGTATCGTTCTGCTTCCCTGAGTGATAAGGCGGCTGTTTGAGCACGCAGGGGCCTGAGGTGTTCTTGCTAAATTGAGCTGTATTTTTAAGTAATACCGTTCTCCTCTGTTTTGCAGTCATTCTGACCTTCTGCTTGTCATGCTCCAATCTTAGTTTAGTAGGTCTATGCCTGTTTGTCGTGGTGACTTTGGGTGGCTTTTGTATAGCATATTTTCCATAGTAAAAGGTGAACTCTTACATAAGATAACAGGGAATATAAAAGTTGAATTTTTTCCTAGTAGCTATCAACCTCCAAAGCAGATTTCTGGATCCTTTGTTGTTATTGTCCTTGGAGTATTGGCTTCTCTTTCTCTTGATAAGCGAGAGCTGTTTCTAAGTCAGTTCTCAAAATCAAATTCTATTGTTATCAAATATCTTTTGGTGGGGGAGGAGAAATCCAAAGCTGAGATAAGCAACCAACACTTTTTTTTTTTAATGATGACTTTCTAAAATCAACTCCATGGTGCCTTGGGAAAACTTAGTGGCTGCTATTAGCTCCTCAGAAATAGCTGGACCAATGCTATAACCATTCAGGACAGTGCCAGGCTAGGAAAACGTCTTTGTAAGATGTGCTGCAGTAGTTGTGAGTACCTGCTACAGAGAGCAATTTCTGATACTCACAATGTACTTAAAATAGCTGAAAGAATGCTCCTTGCTGGAGGCTTTACATGAATACAAATAAATGTAGTGGGTGTTGCTGCTGCAGGCAAAAGGAGACATAATAGATTTTTATATGCGTATAGAATAAGACTGTGCTGTTCTGCCATGCAGCAGTGAGCTGGGTCGCTGCTCCTGAAGGTGCTAGTTCTGCTGCTCTGTATTACTGAAATAGCACATAAAGTAATGGGGTCACAACAGTGGTCATCACCCACTGTCCTAAACAAAGGGTCAGAGTGTTCCCCCATGGCTGGTACCGTGGCCAAGGCTTGTTCCACTGTGTGTTGACAAAATTAGCGTGAGCAAGCATTCAACTTGGTAGTGCTGTTTGCCTGCCAAAAACATGAGTTGCTTTATGCCACTTTCATGTGATGACCAAGGGTAAGTTATGTAGACTGAGATAGGTGAAACAAGATGAATACAAGAGGAGGATGAACAAAAAGTAAAGTTTTTGACTTGCTGCATAGTTTAACCTTAATCTGTTTTATATAGATTTTATTTCTGTGCTGCTCTTAAATTGTCTCCTCCACATCCCCTTATTCAGTAGTTTTGTTTCCTTTTGACTTGTTCAACATTTCATGTAAAAATTTGTACGTCTGAACTTCTTGCTGGTGCACACGTGCTAAGCATTATGTTACTTGCAGAATCATATCTGTTGTAAGAACTACATAATGAGGAATATCAGTAAATGGGCTCTTCCTTGAGATTTTTTTCTAAGCAGTGAGTAGTTCCAGGTTAATTTTTCTTCTCTAATGCTCTTTTCAAGATCTGATGCTAACCTGAAACACTTGGTGAGCTTGATTCTTTTATCTATTTGCTGTTGTCTGGTTTGTTCTCCAGCAGACTGTAATTAGTCCTCTTGAGGTCAAGCTTGGATAGGAAGTTATTTCATATAGCAAAATAACACACTGCTGGCTCATATTTTTTCAAGAACAACCTAAAACTTAAAAGGCATTTTAGTCACAGATTGGTAGGGGTTGGAAGGGACCTCTGGACATCATCTAGTCCAACTCCTCTGCTAGAGCAGGATCATGTCCAGTTGGGTTTTTAATATCTCCAGAGAAGGAGACTCCACAACCTCTCTGGGCAGCCTGTTCCAGTGCTCGGTCACTTCCTCAAAAGCTGTGGAGGACACTAGTTGGAATGCTACGATAAGGGATTAGGGTAGCATGGAGTTAACAACTTGCACAGGAATGTGGGTTGGTGGTATCTCTGTCTCACTGTTCTTGAGTGCTGATGGCCTATCATCCTCCTTTGGATGCAACAGAGAAGGGATGAGCCTGAAGAAGAGTCCAAGTAGCTTGTGAACCTTCCTAGGCAGTTAGTATCCCTTCTGTCATGCAGTCTAGCTGTGACCTTTGGGAGGCTTATTGTGAGCCAGGAGGATAGAGGTTGGCTTTGATTTTTCTCATTTCTCAATAGAAAAGTAGGTGTTTGAGTCACTCTTAGTATGAATCTTGATTTGGAAAAATGCTGTGAATCTCAGACTTGCTCTGTTCAGTGCTGCAAAGCAGTCCCTAACTAGCCTCTTGTCCTTATTTCATCACAGATGGTGGAATAAAGAACAGGCTTGTAAAGGAACAAATGGTCCCCTTGGGAATGAGATATGACTAAGCCCTTCCCATGTTCATCCCTTTTACAGCACCCGTTCTTATGCACGCAGTGTTTCTATATGGATAGATATGTGGAACTTTTTGCTTTTGCTCTGTATACAAGTGATGTCTTTCAGCAAGACAGCAGGGACTTTAAGTGCAAAAATTTCTTCCTCAAACACTTGATTGTAAACATCTGCTTTCAGTCAAATGTTTTTAAATGAATGTCATAGGTAACATTCTTAATTAGGATGTCTTTTTTTTTCCTGCAAGTATCACTGAAGTCCATGGTTCATTGGGTCACCTTTTCCATTGCAAAAGCCAGTAAAATCTGGGTGGTTTGTATGAATTTCCTTTTTACACCATACATAATACTCCTGGAGCAAGAAGAAACAGACATTGTAGAGTGGTGTCTGCATTCATAGCACCAAGTCAGTCTTACAAACTTGCTGGACAGGACCCAACTTTCCTGTCTCAAAGTGAACAATCCAGGTTATTTGCAGAGAATCAGCATGGTTTGCATGAGGCATGTCATTTCCCAAAGACTGAACAATGCAGTTTTGATAATTCTTGCAGCTAGTAAGTGCCATAGTTCATACCTATAGCCTGTTCCTACAACTGTGCAGATGGAGCACATCCTTCTCAAAGGGTACTTTACAATGTCTTTACGAGAGGAATATATAAATCAGCTAGCTTGAGTGAAAAATGACCAGGTCTTTAGAAACTCATAGGAGGAACTTTAGTTAATTTCTTTCCCTGGCAACAAAACTGCTTCAAATTTTTCTAGATCAAGAAAAAAAAATCATGGAAACCTTAGGCAGTGTTTAGGAGGGGTTATGCTTTTGTTCATGTTGATGATACTCCATCCATATTTCTCTTTATAACCACAGTAACACAAAAAATGTGTGCTCTTCTGAAAAGAAAACTAAGATTTCTTTTTTTTCAGTGGTGGATAAGGCAGAAGGATCACTTCTCAGATGTAAATGTGGCAATCCTGTAAGGATGCAAGACCGTGACTAGGGAGTCACACTGTTTTCTGGTCTATGGGTTCCCAAGAGAGACTATCACTTTCAAATATTCTGTCAAAACAACCCCACAAAACCAACCAAATGCAAGTCCTTCAGCCCTGTTTGGTAGGGAAAGGCTTATTAACTTGTAGATCTTTCTCAGCTGCTGTCCTATCTTTTCTCCCACCCTTCTGAAGGAGGCTTCGGTTGGAGGGGACTTCTGTGGCAGATTTGCTGTGCCGATAGGCTACATATGAAAGAAGGTTGAGCAGGGAGCTGCAGAGCAGGTTTGGAAACTGCTGTGGCAGCAGTGTGCGTGAGGCCTTTGAAGGCTTGGCCATCTGTCTGGAGGCATAACCCTGGGCATAACCCCACCTATGAATTAACAAAGCCCTACCTGTGGGTGGAAGTTGATTCAGCCAACAGCTGCACTGGTGCAGATCAAAGGTCCGTCTAGTCCAGTATCCTGTGCCCTGCAGTGGCCAGTGGAAGATGCTTAGAGACAGTGCAAGAAAGCAGCAAATTGCAGCGCGAGCCCTTCTCATACCAGCTTCTGTCACCTCTTCTCCGTGGCATTATATCATCCCTTTAAGGCTTTCAGCCTCCACAACATCCTGTGGCAATGAGTTCCACAACTGCACAGTGAATTGGGTGGAAAAGTGCTTCCTTCTGTTTGTTGTGAATGTGTTCCTTGATACACGTGAGTACAGTAAGCAGTTGTTCCCTCTGCAGAACATTTGGGATTTACAATGCAGACACCCCTCTTTCCCTAAGTCTTGGGGTTCAGAGTCCCAGTCTCTTTCGTCCCCACTGGCAGAGATGCTGTTCCATATCTCCAGCTGTTTTTCCTGTACGAGCTCCGTGCCCTTCCAAATTACTCTCTGCCACTTTTGAGTTGGGATGACCAAGAAGCAGTGCTGGGAAGTGGGGTGAGAGGGTCCACGCTGGGCCTGAGCGTTGTGATCCCATTTGGGGCAGGGAAGGTGCAAACATGCCAATGCCCAGGACTCGTGCATGCAAGGCTAGTAGAAGAACTCAGAAAGCTGGCAGAACTAACCCTGAAGCCTCCCCAGCGAGGAGGAGGCTGAAAAGGACGTGGGCATCACTGAGTGTGGAAGAGGGGTATGTTTTGGGGAATGCTACATCAGTAAGATCCAGAGATGAGTCAAGGAGACACCACGTGGCATTGCTTCATCCCACTTCGATTTCTCTGCTGCTGAAGAACTGTGCAGCAAGTCAGAGCCGGCACAGTCTTCTTCAAAAGTGGTGTATCCATAGTCCTGTGCTCTCCAAGGTGAGACCAAAATGGCCACATTCATGCTGTGCCTCCAGCGCTCGCTGTTTGCTGTTGGAGAGGCAAAAGGGAGAAGGAAGAGAAGGAAGAAGGGTTGAGTAGCTGGTGGCTGTTGTCCTGCGCCCAGCCGTGGGCAGACACATGGTTTCCACACCGTTATCTGGCAGAGAGTGGCAGCTCCTGTTCATCACGGGGCTGCCATTACTAAAAGCTTTCCCACGTCTCAGAACTGCAGCAGACAGCTCCTTGTTTTAGGAGCAGAGGAAATACACTGGCAGGGCTTTTCTAGGTCCTGGTGCCTGCCAGTGCTGGAAAAAGCAGCAACATAAACAACTTCAGAAGTGGCTCAAAATTACACTTTTGTGTATTTAGGAGACATAGTTTTATATAAAGTTGTAAGTGTTACATCATTTTCAAATAGTATATGATAGATGTTGGGGGGGGCGGGGGGACGTCCCTCTTTTTGCACCCTTGTTAGATGCAGTCCCAGGACCTGACCTCTCTGTGGATCAGAAATTCAGGGACAGTTTGTATCTGTTTCTGCTTTTGCCACATGGTACCTCTTTGGTGGTCCCTTCACTGATGTATGTCTACATAACTGGGCTACACTCCAAAATCCTCTGTGAGTTACTTACAAGGAGGTGTAAAGGGACATGAGAAAGGGCCGTTCGGTGCTAAAACCCCCAGCCAACCTGCGCCGATGTGCAAGCCAGCCTTTGCTCCAGCCAAGGTGACATCCCTGACCTGGCCTGCCTTCCGTGGGGCTGAAACTCCCCAGGCAGGGCTGGCCCCTCCACAGGGCACCGAAGGTTCAACTGCTGCAGCGTTTTCTAACCTCCATGTCCCAAAAGCAAAAGGGTGAGTGCAGCAGCTTCTCAACAGGAGGGAAAATAAGGCATTGCTGGAGTTTGGGCAAATTAAAAGGTGAGTGTGGATCAGCAGGCTCTCCTCTCTATTTCTCTTCTCCTTCCCATTTTTTATTTTTTTTAATAAAATGCCAAAAAAAAATGTAATTTGTAACAAACAGCTCTGCTCTTTTGCAACATCCTTGAGCACACACTGGGCAATGCGAGGGTGCTGCCTTGGTTCCCTGGACCCCGATGGGCTGCTGGGGGGTGCCTGGATGCAAACTTCAGCCTGGCGAGGGTCCCTGGTGTGGCGGCATGGGGACAACCCTCACACATGGCCCCCAGGCGCCACGGATGCGGTGGGTCGGCAGGGAGGTGTTCTGACAGCCCGCTGACATCGCTTTCAGTACAGATAAACCAGCGAGGTTATCTCAAGTGCAGCAATATCCTCTAAAAAAGTGAGGAGGAGAACCTACTTTGCACTGTGTCACCATGGATAAAAACCTGTTAATGAGCAGCAGTGCTGGAAGCGGAGACCCAGCACCTTCTACGGGCATCGTGTGGCAGCAGCCTGGGTGCATGGGACCTGCAGCAAAATGCAGCAGAGGGACGACATGGCCAACATTTTCCAGCCTGGGTGTTTAAATTTTGCTCTATATTTAGTGCCCTAAATGAGTGCTTTGATTTGCAGTGTTTCCAAGCACCTGCTGCTTCCATTGACTGTGGTGGTCTATATGGGTCCCAGCAATCCTCAGGGTTAAGCTGCTCTTTCTACATGCCTAAATTTGGGTACTTGGGTTGTGAGCTGCGGGTGCTATATTCTGCTCGGGTTTGTGTTTCTCCTGCTGTGGGGTATGGTGCTAAACCGGGGTTTGTGGGCAAAGTGTTTTCAAAATAAGCATGGCTTTGATTTGCCAGGTTCTGGTTCAGCTCATCTGAGTGATTAATCATTTACTGGAGCAGAGAGCGATTAAAACTTCTGGAAATAAAAACTGAATGAAGGCGGACTACTTTTTCCTAGCAGCAGATGCCCCGTGCATGCACATCTTGGCCGCTGTGGTCCCTCTCTTTTGCAACGGGAGTGTTTTCATGACCTGTCCCCTGCACAGCCAGTGGAAATGCTGTGACGCCGACTGCAACCATCCCACTGTCAAAACCTCCAGCTGGCTGTGACAGCTCCGTGGGCACCGCTGCCAGCCCAGCCGGCACTTGCCTTTTAAGGACCCCTGGTCTGGAACAGGGCATAAACACTTTTCCCTTTCATGCTCCTTTCCAGGGCAGGTAATTTATGTATCTAGGTAAGCACTGGCAACCATGTCCATGTTTCTGTCCCTTTGTAATATCCTGTTGTTGCTTTCCAGAGAAAAATACCAGAAGATACTCAAGGTTACTTCCTTGGCATGCTCTGTGTGTTTTCAGCCTGATTGTATCTGCACTGCTTAGACATTTCCTGACATGCTGTATCTCCCCTGCTCCTGCATCACAGGCTGAGCGTTAACTTTGCATGCTTTGCTGCAACAGACCTCTCTTTCCTGACCACAGCCCTGACTCTTTTTCAGAGGCTTGCTTCCAGCCACGATCCCTCCTTTCTGCTACTCCCACTTTCCCAGATTGCTCCTCAAATACCTCTTCACGGTGCTTGATGGACGTTGGATGCTGAGGCAAGTCTTTACCCAGAGCAGGAGATGAAGAGTGAACGTGGTGAGGATCAAACGCCCACACAAACACGGGCGCTGCAAAGGGCCCTCAACTCTCTTGCTTCAAGGCAAATGACATGTCTCCAAGGTGGTTTTGAAAAGTGACTCCCATCACAGGCTGACTGCCCCAAGGCTGCATCCAGACCACGTTGCTCTGGTTCTCTGCAGCACCTGGACGAGACAGAGCAGCCCCAGGATCCTCGCTTGTGCCTCGTTCACTGACCTGCTGCTGCTCCCTTTTCTCATCCAGTCCCTGAGAAGTGTGGGTCCAGGTTTGTGGTTCCTCATTGCTCCAGGATGCATTAAGGAGATCAGAGTGTGCACCCATCTCCACTCCCAGGCCTGGGCTTCAGCAGCACGCGGTCCAGCCCCCGGCACAAAGCCTGTATTGCGCGTGATGCTGCAGATGAAAGCTGTTGTTTGTTTACAAGCTTTCCTCAATTAGAACTCATTTGCTGCTCACACACTATATTTAAAAGCTCATCTATAAATCAGCGCTGGTGATTTAGGAGTGCCTGTTTTGTTTTCTTTCCTAGATACATATGATAATTCCTCCACCTGTTAAAAATCTGTTACTAATATTTGCTGTTAGGTTTCTTTTTCTTTTTTTTTTTTTTTTTTTTTTTTCTGCCAGGATAGCCAGAGGCCTACAAGTGTTTATTTAACCATAGCTGATTATTTCTCATAAATCTCCCTGTCTGCAAATCCATTTGAGATCAGGCAGGAAAATGCTTTGCGATCAAGCTGGATTTGATCAAAATAAGCAGAAAGTTTCAGTTTGAGCATCTTGGCAGCCTGGGATCTCTTCAGAGCCACTCTCTCAGAGAGGCTTTCCAACACGCGGCTCCAGAAGTACAGAGGGGATAAGCTCATGTCCCAGCGTCACTTTGTAGACCAGTGTCCTGGCCAGTGTCATGGGTCCCGGGCGGTGGGGCAGCAGCAGGAGCTCTGCCCCATGGGGTGCTTCCCCGAGCCCCCTCCAGCCTCAGGGGATGGCTCCAAGCAGAGCCACTGCGCCCGCCATCGCTGACCTTTTAGCTTAATTGTTACAGGTCAGCTAAGTGGGGAAAAATCTGATTGGATTTTTTTGTTGTTTCTCAAGGTTATTGTTTTTACAACTTCCCTGTCATTTTCTTTCTATTCTGTTTATTCTTTGTTATGCCTTTTCGTTAATCCATTACAAACTTATCACCCGATGTCTATGTATACAGGACGTACGTGAAAGCTGGAGAGGGACAGTTTACCAGGGAGTGTAGTGATAGGACAGGGTTTAAAGTGAAGGAGGATAGATTTAAATTAGATGTTAGGAAGAAATCATTCACTATGAGAGTGGTGAGGCACTGGAAGAGGTTGCCCAGAGAAGCTGTGGATGCCCCCTCCCTGGAAGTGTTCAAGGCCAGGTTGGATGGGGCTTTGGGCAACCTGGTCTAGTGGAGGGTGTCCCTGCCCATGGCAGGGGGGTTGGAACTAGATGGTCTTTGAGGTCCCTTCCAACCCAACCCATTCTATGATTATATATGATTCTGATTTTTCAGAAAATCAAATCATTAGGATCAGATTTAGCCATGGGAGGATAACTTTCAAGAAAAGTTTTGTTGACATTGCAAAGCCCTTACTATAAAGATTGTCCTGTGCTAGTGTGCACTTATTTTATTTCACCTTTCCATGAGTGAAACTTGTGAGAGCTCCTGAGCCAACTTCCAGTGTAAACTTAGGAAACTCGGGGTAAGCCCAGGATGAGAAGACAAACTTCCTTGCTGTACAGGTGAACTGATCCAGCAGACTTCCCAGGAAAGGGAGTGTGCCCAAGATTTGACACCTATGGCTCTGGATTTCATCAGTTGTTTCTCCCAACTAAACCTGTCCTGCCACAGTCTTATTTGTAGAATTTTCCATTTTAATATTTTTCTGTTTCACCCACTGAATGTTTATGACACTCAGTGTTTGGAGAGACCAAGATGGGTTTTCCAATGGGCTATGAACTGGGTTGCTAACAGAAATGTGCCCACATAGATATCTGATTGGGACCTGGCATTTCTTTCTCCCATGTCCCTGGACCTTCCCTATATTTCATGCTTTAGCCAAGGGCCAAGTGCCGACCCCTGTTTCCCACTTCCACGCCATGCAAGTCCACAGAACCATTCTGGATTTTCTGCAATGTGCATGAATTTATTTTTTTTTTGTTCCCTTCATAGTTTTTAGAACAACTTGAATGACTTTGTCAGGAAACATAATCTTGAGTAAGATAGAAACAAGAAAGTTGAGTCCTTGTTGTATCTTCCATGCTATTTCCATCTCCGATGTATTTCCTTTCTCAAATTGCTTCTCTCCAGAGTCACACTCTGCCAGAGATAACTAGGTGGCAGTGAGTGAAGAAAGGAACAGTATTGTCTACAGCTTTGAACCATGAATAGCCTTTGGAAAAACAGCAGCAGAGAGAGATACAAGTTCACGTTGATAAAGCGGGTTGCCAAGTGACAGAAGACTTGATCCTGTTTCACTGAAGTTGGTGGTGAACTCCCACGGACGTCACTTTTATCGCTGCTCCCAGCCCATCTTGGTACCATCCACCACCAGCCTGGGCAGAGCATGGGCGGATAGTGGCCGTGGGGGTTTCTGCGGGTGTGGGGCTGGCTTTGCTGGTTGAGCATCCTTCTGCTGCAGCCACTGGCACCAGGGTAATGTGCACCCATGAGAAGCAAGGTGGGTTAGCCGAGGTTCAGCTCTGTGCTGATGCTGTAGAGTGTGCTTTGGTTTTGTGTTGTTGAAGGAGTGAGCCCACATGCATGCACGTATATACATCATACTTATGTATATCAGGGCCTCATTAGCCACCAGTTTTTAAGCAAAAGCCCCAGCAGACAGCATCTGCTGCCATTGACCAGTCACCACTGATGAAGACTGAGGCCCTCAGCTCTCTGTTGGTATCACAACTCATCCTCAGTTCTGGCTCCATCAGCAAAAGACACCTCTCACTGTGTCGGTCCAAACGCCGGTACGCTCCTCAGACGGCACAGCGGGCCGATCTCATGCAACGGGCTCACCTCCCTGGCCCTCCCCCAGACCCGCTGCTGTGCCTTCGCCAGGTGGTGGAAGGGGATGAAGCAATTTAAGGACGCTTTGAGAGCTACCCGCTACCCTACTACCCTTTTCTGCCCGCTCGGCGCATATGACATGGAACATCGGGCAGCCCTGCAGCACGGTCCCTTGCTGCTGTCACCGAGACCATTCATCAAAGCCCTGCGTAATGTCAGCCAACAAAGGGAAATCGTTTTATTTCGGTGCCTCCGAGGGGGCTAGATGAATAGCTGAACTGCAGCAGACTAATGGATTGAGCGGGGGGGGAGGGGGGGAAGCGGGATGGGACATGGCAACAATTTGCTGGGAGGCGTGTGGGGAAATGTTGTCGCAGCGATGAGGAGTGGGAGATGGAGTAACAATGGCTCCGGTTTACATTGTGCTGCGCCGGCGCTGTGATCTGCTGCCAAGATCAACTTGGGAGAGAGGAACTTGAAAATAACACGAATAGTGTGGCAAGAGAGATACCCTACAGCATATCCTGCTCCCTCGGACTTTGCCTTTGAGTCAGGAGTGAAATATTGGAGCTATTGTGGTGAAGTGAGACTTAAAAATAGAAGGAAAAATTGCTGCCTTTTTTTTTCTTTTTTTTCTTCTCTCCAAGGGGACATTAATTGTTTTTAAGTTGTGCTACTTCTAGTTTGAGTCAAGAAGGAAAACACTTCAAGGCATTGAAAGGGCTAGAAAACATGTCACTCATCAGCTGCGGTGTGAGGGCTGCCCCTTATCTCCATTGCCATAGCGATGCTGCTGCTCTGGTTACTCTCCCCGATGGGTTTCATACCATTCCTCACATTACCCTCCATGCTCGATATCCTTTCATAGGAGGCCTGGTTAATACCACAAGACTTACAAAAAACTAACGCTCAGCTTTGGGCTTGGGGTAGCGTTTCTGGTTACCCGTGTGCGTGCCCTGGGGAATGGAGGGCTGGTGCCAGGGGTTTCTGCACAGGAGGTGAAGCTGTCTTCCAGGGGAAAGTTCGAAATTGCCCTCTGTCTTGCAAGAGCAATACCCTGAAACCAAACTGGGTTTGGGAAGTCACAAAGCTTGTATTTCTGTTAGTGTTTTAACTTTTATTTCTTTGTTATTGGGGTGATTGGTGGGCTGGGGCTAGCGTAGTTGTCTGACAAAGCTTAGGGGTCTCTGGGTGTTCAGAGAATTGCATTTACGTGAATGTGGGATGAAGCAGACCATCACCAGATCTGGTCACGGCGATGCAGATGCTGTTTATTTGACACCTTCAGGAACAGCACACCCCTCTTCTGTGTTAGGCTCCTGTCCAGGCGCTGCAGGATGCTGCTGATGTTGGATCTCTTAGAGGTGCCTTTCTGGGTGCACAAACCCCTCCCTCTCTGCCTCTGAGCTTCCTTGGGAGCAGAGAAGCTGGTCTGGGACACCAGCACCACCACTATCCCGGGACAGCTGTGGATGGCTTCCAGCCACCCTCCCGGGGGGTGGCCCCCCATCCCAGACCTGCTGCTACCCTTCGATGAGTGACTGCTGCCATGCAGGGACAGGGCTGCTCCCCTACAAGGAGAATGCTGCACTGGTTTGTATAAATATAGCACACAACATTTATGTCTGAGTTTACTGAACTCAGTCCTTTCCCACCAGTAAACTGTGAGAACCAGCAGGGTCGTAGCTTTTATGGCCAGAAAGAATTGCTATATCTGGATTTACCCAGATCACTGAGCTCAGTCACTTGAGCTCAGTAGCTTGTTTCACTAAAGCCAACATTGCTCTGAAGACACTGGGAGATGGAGTGCCTCTTTCTCTTTGTCCCAATAACTGGTCACCATCCTTGTTCAGTCATGTGCTTTCCTTCTGGTTCAAATATGCTTGTCCTTAACTTTCAAACCACCTATGACTTTGGTAATGTTAAAGATGCCAGTAGGACTGAATATTTTCACCCCTTCAAAGCATGTATATCAGGCTGCCTCTCAGTCCTCTTCTTTGCTAAAATTAAGGAGACATTCAGCTTCTTAAGAGCCTTCCTCTAAGGTCTGCCCTCTTCCCCGTCCTCATATTGCTGCTCTGCCTCTTATGTGCATGGTGGATAACATAGATCCCCAGCATTCAGCATCAGAAACCTGGTCTCTCACAAACAATTTCCAAAACTGAGGATGTTTCATTTTTCCCGGTGCTTTGGGATGAGTTTAACCAAAGACCCCACGATGGCTGTGATCCTCCTGGCAGCAGGTCCTGGGAAAGCACCTCCATGGGAGATGGCGACCACTGAACGAGAAGTTGATGGTTTCTGTGGGAAGGTGGGGGACACAGCTGCACCTTGCCCAAGTGCATGGCTCCTCCAGAAGCTCAGAGGAGCCACCATGCAACGGCTCATTTCTGCAGCAGATTGAATCAGCAGAAGGAAGTGAATAAAGAACAAACAATGGATTTTAAAAAAACGGAAAAACAGCCTCTTATTGATGTGAAGCCTGAAAAAATACCCAAGTGCTGTTCAGAGATGGCATGATTTGATAAAGTTGATGAAAACACAACATGGGGGCAGAGAAACAATTCAGGGCTCAGTACTGCACTGGACATGGGGGTTGGCATCCCAGACGGGATCCCTGACCAGCCAGGACAGGTCTGATGATAGTGCTGTGGGGAGCAGTCAGTGGTGTTCCGAGTCCATCACGTGCTCAAGGAGAGCTATTGACTCAAACACTGAAAGAGGAGCAGGCTCAAGTCCTTAGCATAGGGGCTTTTCAAATGTCCTTAAAAAGGAAAGGGAGAAAAACACCAACAGCATCCAAACATTGAAGAAAAAAGGAGTCACCGTCTAAAATCTGGACTATTCATGCCAGGTTATGGCAACGCTTTTAAGCTCCAAAGCTCTGAGAGAAGGCTGGGATGAGGAAGTTCAGGATGTAGGACCGTCACTGCCAGAGCTGCTCGCTAGAGAAAGGTTTCCTTTCCACAACCCCTTTTTTAGCTCAGCACCCAAAGGAAGCCTCTCATGCATCCTTCCCTCTGTGTTCGACCTGTGGGTGCAGAGCAGATGGCCACCTTCCTCCTTCCCATGGCAAAGCCCAAGAGCTGTGTTCACCTCACTGTGACTTTGGCTTTGCCCTGGGTGGAGAAGAGCCAGGAGCCTCTGTGGCTGTTGGGCTTTGCTCACTCCATGTAACAATGACATGTTAATGTCCTGGAGCAATGACATGTCAATGCCCCAGAGCAATGACATGCTAACATCCTGAAGCAATGACATGCTAGTGTCTTGGAGCAATGACATGCTAAAGTCCTGGAGCCAGCTGCAACCAAATCCTCACTTGAGCCATGATAGCACTTATTTTACCAGAGGGCCATCAAACTCATGACTTCTCAGTTTTGGCACAGTGTGACGTCATATAAACATGCAGGACTGCCTGAGAAATTAAACTCATTGCATTATTATTATTATTATTATTATTATTATTATTATTATTATTATTTTATTCTTTCAGTCTTTTTATTCTTCCACATGGGCCCCAAGCAGCTCAGTTCATCCCCCACTTCTATCCCCCAGGCACAATTATTGATCCCCACTAAATTGTCCTTCCTGCTAAAGAAAGTCCTTTCTCAATGCAGATCCTTTGTGGAGTTTTATTTGGTTCATCAGGGGACAGAAACATATGCCTCAGCCTGCATTTCCCATCAAAATGCACCTGAAATTCCAACAACGAGCAAAAAAATACCCCACAAAACTCCCCACCCACAACCTGCCAAGAAAAACCCAAGCCCATAGTCAATAATTCCAAGGAATTCACAGGGACCTTACTCACGTTCACCAAACAAATTCCTTGCTGGGAATTATTAGCTTGGTTGGAAGTAAGTGTTTTCTTGCCCTCTGTGCAGTGTTGCGTCTCAGATGACAATTTACGAATCATTTGCCCACAGCAGGCGGACTCCAGAGGCTAAATTGCCAATTTACCATTTCATCCACCAATCCACACAACGATGTCACTAAAAGGGGTCATAGCATGGGATCTGTTTGGTTATGAAATAATTTCTCCTTTAAAACATAAAGTCTTTGCACAAGAATGCTCACACCTTTCTACCACCCTGCTATAAATCATTCAATCTTCAGAAGAAGGAACATTTAATATTTGTTGTCTTTTAATCTGGACAGGAGACCAAGCAGCCTTCTCCTGCAAAGCTAATTGCCACAGAGCACCCCATGGCTTACAAACACGAGAAACCTGTTTTCCTTATGACTAATAAATAATAAAAAAGACCCATCTCAGGCATAGGAGTGTAGTGATTCAGCAAATGCTCCAGCAATGGCCCAGATGACATTAATCAGCCCTCGTGTCGGAGATGATCTGTGTGGTCATCTCACAAACCAAGTTCATGGCAGCAGGTTCTGCACACTTCTGAGTCAACTACAATTTTGAAACCGCGAGGTGCCAAATTTCCCAAGTGACCTCAAGGTGGTTTCCCAAATGGGGAGTCAGGTGCAGAGGGTTTGGAGCCCACACATCTGCAATGGGACTGGGACACCATCCAGCTGTGAATCTCCTGTCGACTAAGCCAGCCAAAGGGCTCTTTGTGCAGGATCTCACCCAAGAAGGGGAATGTCATAGGAAAGGAAAATGTGCAAAAAACTTACTGCATCAGGCCAGTTTTTGGTGCAGCTCCCTTCTTCTGCCTTTCCCCCATGTATCCAGAAACTGAGTTACTTGATGGAAAGTCAGTGAGACCTTCTGAGAGCACCTCCTTGGTTTCTGCCCATACACAGAGACGCTCCCAGGCTTGCTCCTTAGGTCTGGGCTTGTCTTTGGGTCTGGAGGCATCCATGGGCGAGGGATGCCCAGCCTGCCTGTGACCGCAGAGCATGCCCAGCAGCCCAGCTCAGCGCTGCTGGTGTGGGACCAGCCCCTGGCATGGGCCGCAGCCGTGCAGCATCGCTTTCCACAAACGTTGTGGTGTGCAGCCACCATGTCCACAGAAGCCCTCAAATTTTGGTGGTGCAGGTGAGAGAACCTGTTTGGCAAGTGCTCCATGGCCCAGGAATTTGGGTCTGATCTCCACTGCATGCCTGCACTGGTCCTAAGCCTGTTATCCCCTCTGCAGAGAGACTCCTTCCTTGCAACTGTGTCACTGTGCGGGGCAGTCTGCAGTGGGGCTTCCTGATGCCCCTTTGACATCTCTGGGAGCGGAGTCATGCCAAGAGCAGCTGAAGAAAAGCACCTCTGAATATTCTGCTTTTCAGCATTTTTTTCTCCCCACTGCACTGTGCATGAAGCTAGATATCCCCTTGGGGTCCATCTCCGTCTCCTGTTTCCACTTCTGCCTGTGCCTCCCCAGGGACTGCAGCCAGGTTGTCTCCTTTCGAAGGTCAGCAAGAAGTAGGGTTAATACAGTCACAAATCTGCAGCACAGCCCTCCTGAGCCAGAGCCCAGGCCACAAACAGCATTGGGCTTTATTTGGACCAAACTCGGAAAAGGTCCTTGCAGTCCTCCCCAGGGGATGCTACCAGGGTCACTACACCCCGCTGCCTTTCACGCTCCTCACAGATGTTCTCCAATAAATTTTCTTTGCAATCATTTTGATGCTAAGTCAAGTGGATATCAATATATTTGCACCAGGGGCAAGATCCCCTGTGCGCTGTGTTTGGATACTTGCAGCTTTTAAATTAAAGAACATCCACATTTGGAGGTTTGTTTTTTTTTTAAGAACATCCACGTTTGGAGGTGGTTGGTTTTTTTTCTCACAGGCTTTCCCATTCCCCACAGCCCGTAAGTGGCTTTCTGCCAGCTCTGCAGCTCCTCGCTCCTCTGCCCGGCAGCAGCACTGGCGATGACACATTTCGCAAGTCTGCGGGGGAAATGAGTAAAGCTACGTGGGATGAGAATTTCCTTTGGGGGGGATTTATGTGATTTTGAAACTTACCTGAGTTTGAAATATTTGTTCCAAACCAAAATGTAATAAAAAAAAGGATATGTTTGAAATCTCTTTCCAGAGGTGCAAGTAGGACTTCAGATGTCAGAAGAACATTCTCCATCAATACAATCAATGCTCCTCATTCCAGTCTCAGTATTTTCTGAACTGCACTGCTGTTTGTAATAGAATATGCATTAAAAATTAATGAAAAGTAGTTTCAAAAACAAAAAAAAGGAAACAAGCTTTTTCTTGGAAAAGGCCAAGAGTATCTTGACCTTGATAGGAAAGTGCCAGTGTAGCTTCTTGCAAAGTCATTTTGGTTGAAAGCTCTATGTTCCCACAGAAATTTTCAATTTTTTTAAGAAATGGCCCTTTCCTTTCCTTTCCTTTCCTTTCCTTTCCTTTCCTTTCCTTTCCTTTCCTTTCCTTTCCTTTCCTTTCCTTTCCTTTCCTTTCCTTTCCTTTCCTTTCCTTTCCTTTCCTTTCCTTTCCTTTCCTTTCCTTTCCTTTCCTTTCCTTTCCTTTCCTTTCCTTTCCTTTCCTTTCCTTTCCTTTCCTTTCCTTTCCTTTCCTTTCCTTTCCTTTCCTTTCCTTTCCTTTCCTTTCCTTTCCTTTCCTTTCCTTTCCTTTCCCTTCCTTTCCTTTCCTTTCCTTTCCTTTCCTTTCCTTTCCTTTCCTTTCCTTTCCTTTCCTTTCCTTTCCTTTCCTTTCCTTTCCTTTCCTTTCCTTTCCTTTCCTTTCCTTTCCTTTCCTTTCCTTTCCTTTCCTTTCCTTTCCTTTCCTTCCCTTCCCTTCCCTTCCCTTCCCTTCCCTTCCCTTCCCTTCCCTTCCCTTCCCTTCCCTTCCCTTCCCTTCCCTTCCCTTCCCTTCCCCTTCCCCTTCCCCTTCCCTTCCCCTTCCCCTTCCCCTTCCCCTTCCCCTTCCCCTTCCCCTTCCCCTTCCCCTTCCCTTTTCCCTTTCCCTTTCCCTTTCCCTTCTCCTCTCCTCTCCTTTCCATCTTTCTGTCTTTCTATCTTTTTCTGACAGAAAAGGACTTAACCTGAGTATTTGCAGTATTTGTCTAAGTAAGCTATATGTCAAAAATATCTTCTTGTGACATTGAAGAATGAGCAAAAGTATTTTTGGTCACTGAAGTGGATGTACTTTATATCACACATTTTCCCTGTACCCTTTTCCCAGCGTATTTCCCAGAGCTGCTGGGCAGTGCACGTCTCTGCTGGGCAATTTCATCCTGGAGGTTTTGCTCCCCATCTTGGGCCCATCTGAACCTCCTGCTGCCATTTCATCCTATTCCCTCTCCTCCGACCCAACGTGAGCCGATTGCTTCTTCCCTCTTTTCTTTTGGCAGCCTGAAAACCTCTTCAGGGATCGCAGCCATTTGTTCTCAAAGTGTGTACCAGTGCCCGCAGGCAAATTTTAAGTCCCTAAATCCCCTCTGAGATGCCTCAGTGGTGCATTGAATCTGGTTCAACAGTGTCTTAAGCAACAGGCCCTCCGTAAAGAGCCAGGGGATGGGCACATCCTTTTCTTTCCGCTGCAGTTTGCCCTCCAGGATAAATAGGAGCATCCCAGCTTGCAGCTGATTATTTTTTTAACACATGGGGACATCTGCCTGAGAAATTAGCTGCCTCCCCAGGATCCACACGCTTTTCTGCGTCAGGCGTAAGTAAATGGAGGGCAATTTTCCAGAAAAGTTGCTGGGCGTGTGTGTGACAGCTAGAAATTGCAGGGAGGCCCTGATGGAGCAGGGAGAGAGGCTGCGTCCCATAAATGGCCTTTCCCGGAGGAGGAGAAGGAGGAGGAGGGGGAGGGCGGCGATGAAGGTGGGTGGGGGAAGCCAACACAACCAGTGCCCTTTCTCCTTCTGCAGAGAGGAAAGGCAAACGCCATTCTCAAACGAAGCTGCGAGCATGGGGAAATCCTGCATTTGTTTCCAAAGTATGGCAGATGCGGTGGCTGAGCGACCCAAGCCCCTCAATTTTCTCCCCAGCCCTGTGTGAACAGCTCGTCCCTTGCTTGCCACGTCCCCCCCGTGGCTCAGCCACCATTGCAGGGCTCTGCAGTGACTTTCCCTGCCTACACGAGTTGTGCTCGCACACAACGCGACAAAGGAACCTTGTAAAACTGGGAGCAAGAATGGTGTTTGGCCCTCCGACCCCTGACCCTCCAACAATTTAGTTAATGATTCTGGTTATCAGATATACTGGCTCAGCAGTGCATCCATCACCAGGCTGACAGGGATTCAATCCTATAAGGGGAGAGAATGTGCAAACACATTCAATCTTGGCCCCTCCAGCCCCCAGCGTGCCTCTCCCCCTAAATCAAAGAACAGAGAGTTTCCATCGGGGGAAGATCTGCTGTGATTTATTGTCAAGTAATACACAAGAAGGGCCTGTAGATGCTGGCAATGTCTCACATGCAGGACAAACCCATGAGATGCTGCTTAGCTGCAAATGCTCCTTGCAGTATATTGGGAGAAAAGCAAACAAGCAATTATGCTTTATTTTCCATGATGGTCTTTGCCCATTCCTCTGGAATATTTTAATTGCACTGGGTTCAATCCTGCAGCCCAGAACTGAAGCCAGCAGCTTTCTTTGCTGAACCTAAGGCTCAGACCTTGCATCTGATCTGTACTGTTTCAATGTTCTGGCTCTGCACTGAAGCCTCTTGTCCCATTTGTTTTCAGCCCCTGCCCAGGACACTGTGACATGTTGCCATCCCCCCCCCCCCCCCCCCCCCCCCCCCGCCCCCATCCTGCCCAGTTCCTCTGCCTCCTTTTGGTAGATTCTGCAATAAATTACAGCAGTCTTCACATGATGCAAAAGCTCTGTTTGTTCTTGGATTTGGGGGAGGTCAGTAAAGATGCTATCAGCCTCAGCAGCCCCAAGGGCACCAAAGTGAGGAAGAGAGAATTGGTGCTGCAACACCCCAGGGTCAATTTGCCCACACTTGGACCCGACCTAAAGCTTCCCAAGGCTTGTGACCGCTAGCTCGCTCCTGTAATTTTGGATATCACAGTATTTTCATGGTAAGCAAGGTCTGAGACAAAACGCTGAAATACAGCTGCTTAGCTCACCAGCTTTTTTTTAACAGTCTTGGAAAAATCTGGAGACACTTTGTCTGAATAGGCAGTGCAGAAATGAGCCTGAACATAGAGTCTCTAAAGACCAGTCCCTCCTTCTGCTCACATGCCATCAGAAATCCCAACTCCTGTTTATTTTCTTGCCTCATCACGTCACACGTGCGTGAGGTAGGGAGCAGGGAGGCCCAGGGCATCTCTCAGGGTGTGAATTTTCACCCTCCCAGATCTTCCATATGGAAGAGTCCCCTCCAGAGGAGAGGTCCAGAGGAATCACCATTGAACCCCAGCTGTCCAGGAGCACCATGAGACAACTGACCGCAGAGCGGGGCGTGTATTAACCAGCCCTGCATGCATCTGTTTTGCATAGCAATTATTTCAAATAAGGCCAGGGTTAATTAGCTACTCCTGGTTGCTGCTGCCTGAAACAGGCCACCCTCTGTGTGAAGGGCCGCAGCACAGAGCAGATCTGGCATTTGCCTTCACTCCTGATCAGAAACCGGGCAGGCAGCACCAGCGTGGGTTTAGAGGGGTGACAAACACCGTGCTGAAGTTGTTTTGGACCCCTTACGCTGCCCAAAACCTTGGCTTAGCCTTCTCAAAGCTCACTCATAAGCAGGTAACACCAGCACAGGAAAGCTGGCTGTAACAGGGATAAGGCAGCGCAGGCACCTCCTGGCCGATGGGTGCCCGATGCCAAGGCACTCTTCCTGGAGGCCCTGGTGCCCAGGCTCATGAACAGTCGAAACCCCCTTCACTGGCGTTTATAGCATGGCCAGGTGCAGCATCTGTACGCAGCGCTGTTTGCAAGGGAGAGGCTGGCCCCAGCCTCAGAGCAGTGGCCAGCCAGGGTGAAAGCTGCAACAAATGCACAGTTTTCCCCCTGCACTCGTTCCTTTCCCTCCATACTTTTATTGCTTTTATTTGAGGAAGCAGCGCAGGGATAGCCTGAGTGATTTCTGGGTAGCGCTTCTGCGCTGGAGTCTCTGGTTCCACGCTGGCATCCTCTGTGCTGGCCGGGTCTCGGAGGGACCGCTGCGTTACGGAAGCTGCACTGCAGCGCTGCGTGATAAGAGCAGATAAGACAGTTCCTGCTGTGATTACGGCATGACCAAACAAGTTTCCTGATCCTATACCTACGGCTGCTGCTCCTTGAGACAATACTGTTATCCCTGGCAGGAAAGTGCAGGCAAGCCGGAGCAAACAAGAGCCACCAGCCCTGCTGCCCTGTGGCAAATAAACGTCACACTGTACCCTTGTGCCATGCAAGGGGCCTGGTTAGGGACTCGGGGCATGGAGATTTCCCAGGGAAATGTCCTGGCAGGGCAGAGCATCCTCACTGCATCAGACTTGGAGGGCTGGGAGAGGGGAGTTCAAAGGTACAGTGAAAAGAGAACAGGATGTGAATCAATGCTGAAAATATGGCAGAAGACAATTAAGAGTTCAGAAAAACAGTCTCTCTGCCTAGCTGCAATTTGCAATTGGATTCTATAGGGGAGTGGAGGCTCACAGCAATGGAAACGTTCTCCACTCCACCAGCTCTTCCCAGGTCCACCATGGATGTCATGACTGCTCCAGCATGGTCCAGCACGCCCTGAGCTATCCCCAAACCACCACGGCCTGACCACCTTGTCCAGCAAAATGTACATGGAGGAGCTCTCTGCAGCATTGCATGTGTGGTCTGGGCTTTGTGGGCTTGGCTGCCAGAGAAGAGCCTGGCTGGCAGACTGGCTCAAGCCCTGTTGATGCAGTCCCTGCTGTCTCAGGACCTGCCAAGTAAGGCTGAGGAACTCTCAGCAATGTATTCTTGTGGAACTATTCATTCACATGGACACTCAGCTGAACAAATGCTTGTGCTCAATGTTAGGCACATCATTGCCCAGCTGGTATTGGCATTTTAGTGTAAACCATGTCCTGACCCATGGGGAAAGACTTTGCTGAATTGGGACCTCACCCACAGCAGTTTGCCTGCCTGATTTCCCTGACTCTTGAGGAATTATCGTTTTCCTTTTAAGTGAGCTAAGGGCTTTCTAGTGCTTTATATTTTGCTAGGCTGCTGTCCCAGCAGCAGACCAAAGCAGAGCTCCAGACCCACGCAGGACTGTGCTTCTCCAGTCTCTTCTATACAGTAGCTTGAAGGAAACATTCCTAATTTTAGAAGCAGATATATTGCACCACTATTGTATATTCAACTCCTCCTGTAAGCGTATATGTACTTACCATGTGATTCTTACCCTGTTTATATGGCAGTGAAGTCATTGGGGCTATGCCAGTGGAAAACAAGTGCAAATGGAGGCCAAGCAAAGCCCATGCCTGTGTGACTTGGTGTACAGCTGAAAGTGGTTTCTGAACCTCTTGTTTTTGCAAGTTCAGTGTGTCTGTGCTCATTTAATTTTAGTGCCCAACCTGCAGTCTGGACAAACAGCATAACGTCATGCCAGGGTGTGCATTCAGCATGTGCAGTCAGTACAAAGGAACAAATAACGGCCCGTTCGACCACGGTATTTAGCAAAGCCCACAAGAAAGAGCTTTCCAGCTATCTCAGAGGGCTCATTTGCATTGAAAGAGCCAGTTTGCTTCTGTGAACGTTTCTTGGCCTGCCTGAACAGTGCCACCCCAACGGCTCTCAAGAAACATTTTAATAGGTACCACTGGATAAAACTCTGTAGCTGCAAATCAGAAAGTTGACTAGAAAAATTACTCTGAAGTTCTTTTTTTCTCCATTAAGAATTAATTTGCATAAATACAGAGGGTTCACCAGGAGGTTTTGCTGTTTTTCAAGCTAATTTCTGCAAAGGACCCGTGAGGCAGAAATGATCTCTCCTCCTCACCAGCAGAGAAAGTGCTCTGGTAAATACCTCTGGAGTTGTCCTGAGGTACAGTGGTTGGACATAGGCTTTTTCATGAATCAACATGGGGTGCTCAGTCCTGTGAAGACCTGCTGGGTGAGCTACCTCCTTTCATTTTGAGAGTCAGGTCAATGGTTGTGGTAGACCATCTCCTGGTGTTTTGCCTCTTGGGAACTGCATCTTGGCAAGGGGTTGGGAGCTCACAAGAAAAGAAAACCGTGTGTGTCTTTTGGCCAGCTCAGAACCAGGAGATGAGAAGGTGTGTGGAAATAAAAGACATTAATTATATACTCAGACAGTGGTAGTGATTTCTACTGTACTAAGGAACCAGCTACCAAGTCTCCTGATCTCTACCACTGCTCACCAGATCGGCAACTCTAATGTCAGAAGAATAGCAATGATAATTTATCATGATTAAAGGTGGAATAGTCTTTCTAGATGCAATTAGGTGTGCTTTAAAAGGAAGAGAATATAGCTAAGCCTTGCAGGCATGTTTACTTGACCACAGAGGGCCCTCATCAGAACATCCAGTACTAATATATTATCACTAATGATGACAACCAACAGTTTCTTGTCCACATGCATTACAATTACACATTCTCACTTGGCTGGAGAGTCCAATTTTCACAAGGAAATTTTTCACTCATACAGGACAAGAAATATTAGTAATACCTACAGGTTGTTCTTTCCTACCTTTTATTATTATTATTATTTTGTTTTCCACTGCTAATTCGTTTCAAATTATTTCCAACATTATTAGATTGGTACGAATGATCACCCACCACTTTTCTCTTTCACCAGCCCCCACGTGTCTTTAGATGCTCGACATTTTTACAGTTAGCCCAAAGGCAATATTCGATCTCTTCAACCGGCCATCCCAAGAGGGTTTGCCAATCTTTATTTCACCATAAACCTCTTTTTCAGTCTGGCATTTGCCATCTGAGCTATGCGTTCCTCTCACCTCAAGTTCACCTTTGCAAATGTTCCTTCTCTAACAAGCATATTTTAAGGGCCACTGCTCCTGATATCTTATGCTATGTCCTACACTTAACAAATTGCTCTGTAAAGATCATAGAAGGCTGAAGCAGATTTGGAGGAAGACTGCCTATCTCAATGCAATCCAATGGTCTGGAGGTGGCTATTATCCACGTGTAATACCATACATATAAGCAATATAATACCATATGGTAAGTGATACTGTAACACAGCCTCCAAAAGCAGTGTGCCTTAAGAGGCTCTGTAAAGCAAAGGTAACAGCATCAGCTCTTCTCACAGCTGGAGGTGAAATGTGTTAAGAGGCACTACTGTGAAGGGAGACGTAGAAGTATTTTGGCTAGACCCCAAACCAAGTGAAGTGACCCAAGAAAGAGGTACTAGGAAAGCCTGAGGCTGTCTGAAGGGGAAAGTCATGGCAATCTCAGCAGCCTCTGACAGGCAACGCTGGTGTCCTGAGGTGTTGTGATGGATGGGGAGGTATTGCATTATCTGGGCTGAAACCACTTCCCCAGCTCTGGGGAAGCCCAGCGCCTCGGTGAATCATATCCTGCAGTGCACAGACCAGAGCTCTGCGGTGTCTGCTGCCACATCCCTCTGTCTGCTGGGCTGCTCCTGTGGGAGTACAGAGGGCTGGTACTGCCGAGGGACAGTAATATCCAGCCTGGCAGGCAGCACCTAGTCCAACATCACTGTCACTGCTAGGGAAATTCCTTCTGGACGATTTGTCTCCCTGACCTGCAAGATAGTCTCCAGGCATAGCAGGCTTGCTTTGGGACACTGCTCCAGCACTCATCTGTCTGCTGAGGGGTGAAGACACGAGTATCTCTCCCTGTGCCAAATTTGTCTTCTGCTGTGATGCAGAGCCTGCATATAAGGTTTGCTCTCAGAAGAAGACCTGCTGTCAGGTTGTGTGGATGCTAATTCTAGGCCCTTCTAGTAAACCTCCTCTTTTATTTCTGTCTTCCCCACCATCCCCAAATTGTTACTTGACCAAAAAGCTGCTTAACTTAAAAAAAAAAAAAAAAAGTGCCAGTCAGCTCAGGAACCACTTTTCTTTCTTTGAAATGTCCTGGCTAATGACAGCTCCTGCCCAGGATGCCCAATAATGAGCTGCCCATTTTGGGCAGCCTCTTCTCTGTGGGGCAGGAGGAGATTGCATTCAGTTGCTCTGTCTTGTCAGGCTGAGGGATTGTGCCTTGGGACTGCACGCATATATTTGCCACTCAATCAAAAAGCAAGTTGCTGTCTAGAATGAGGCCAGGGGCTGCATCTTTCAGATTCACATGTCTGTCCCGCGGAAGAACTGGAAGGGAGCCAGCTCTGGACCCATAGCTTGTTTTGCCCCAGATGCTATTTTGATGTATTGCAGAGAGCTCAGACTCAGCTCTGAGAGCGGACTGATGTTTCCGAGCCCCCAACATCCCCAGCCATGGCTCAGTCCTAGCACCAACTGCTGTGCTGTGTTATATCTCTCTACTCCGATGATTCTGCTGCATCCTGCTAAATAGCTGCCTTTCTAGCACTTTCTTGATGAATAACCCTCTGCAGCCACTTCCTACTACCAGTCACAGTCACTTTACTCCACTGAAACCTGCAGGCAGCTCGTCACTGATCTCAGCTGGGCAGCTGGATCTGACTCTCAGAAATCAGGGCATTGCCATCAGTACATTTCATTGCCTACAGAATAAAGCTGAACGCCACCCATGTTTTTCTTGGAGTCCTTGCTTGGCTCGAAGGTCCTGGTCCAGCCCATCACAGAGCCTGTCCTGCAGAGCGGTCCCCTCCTTCCCGCCTGGATGGGACGCAGCACACTGGAATCTCATTCATGCATCTGCTGTTGCACCACTGCTGCCAATCCAGCCGAGGCTTTAGGAGAGGAGAACATGATCGCTTCGCAGGGCGCTGGTGGAGTCACTGCACAAGCGGAGAAGACCATCTAATCCTCACATTCCTGCAGGAAAGAAAGCCCTCAGTGAGCTAAACATAAATGGCCAACGGTGTGTGTTATTTTTAAGTCTGAAAGCCTGAAGGCAAGGTTTAAAGGCGAGTCTAATGGCATTTTTTTCATGAGCTGTCTTAAGTCCCCTTGTCTCTTGCCTGGATTGCGTCAGCCAGCAGTGACATATTTTGGTGCAGGAGCTGTCTCTGTCCCTGTTCTTATGGCGCTTTAAGCCTCCATACACGGCTGGAGCGGGCAAACTGAGACACCGAGCAAATGCTGGCTTCCATCTACATATCTTGTCATCCGGGATTGACAGAGACCACAAAGTGGCCTCATGAAGGGATAAAGTCAAACGATACGCCTGCCTGATGTTTCGCGTTATACCCTGCCTTTCCTCCCTGGAGCCGAGGGGAGGCTCGCCATGCCCCGCGGTGATTTCCCTGCCCGCCAGCTGTCCGTCAAGCTTTCCACTGACCACCGGCAAGAGGCCCCGGGCAGCCCCGCTGCACCGCACCACCTCCTCCCTGCCGCCCCGCGCGGGAGCAGGGGATGCGAAAGCCTGGCACGTATCCTCCTTCCCCTCCCTCCCCACGGAGAGCTGGGGCTGCACCAGCCCTCTCGAGTGCCCGGGAGCATCGTGACGCCGCATGCTCTGCTCCCACCACCGCCAGAGCACCATGCGTGTCCCAGCCGAGACAAAAATCCACAACTTCACGCTATGGATATGTCTAAGTGCAATATTTAGCCACTTTGTCGCTGCGTTGAGCCGTGTTAGGAGGTGAAACGAGGATCACAGATGCAGAAGGAGGAGCGCAGCGTGTGCCCTCCGAGGAGCCCTGGGGAGGCAGCCGCCCGAGGACATGTACCCAGCACGCCCAGGTGCAGCAACCAGTGCTCACTGTGCTTGTTCTGCCGTAATGAGCATCCCAGGTACACGCTGATATTGCGTGGTATTAAGTAATGGGCTCCTGTTTAACACTTTCTCCTTTGGAAGCAACTGTAGAGGCAGCTGAACAGTCCCCAAAACTCCACAATACCCGCCACACTGACATTTTCATTTTCCAGCAATAACTTCTGACAGCAACGCCATTTTTCTGAGACTGCTCTAGCCAGCTCTGCCATAACTACAAAATATAACCAGCTTTGACTTTTCCAATGTTTTATACTCTAAAATTAAGAGGGTTTTGTTACAGTACAGATGGCTTTTGCTGAAACAAGCAGGCATTTGATCTGGGATGAAATCCGGAAGGTAGGTGGGGACTTTTTTTGGAAGGAAAGATGACTCCTGGGGACAAGGAAGCTCAGGTCTTTCCCCATATAGAAAGGATTGGGCCAAAGTCAGAAACCGTCATGCCACAATGCTGATGAATGCAGCCAGACGGGCCCCATGCTGAAGGCTGAGCATGGATTTCAGCCCATCTTTTGGGATGGCCTCACCTGCCTACACACCAGCATAGGCTGACACTCAAGCCTGAAATCCCTGCTGCTCCCATCCTTGTTTTTCAATGTAAAGAAGATACAGAGCCATATGACGCAGAAAACCACCACTGGTGCTTTGTTCTCTGAACACAAATCTTTTCAAATGAGCTGTCTTTTGTATGATGTGTTTTAGTTTTGGCTGTGACACCTTCTCAGTTGCCCCAGCTCCTCTTTTCAGTGACCTCACCTGCATTTTTCTCTTCCTCGTCCAGGTTTTTCTGTCCCATCTTCTATTACCTGAAGACCCTAGCTCTCACAGACAGCAAAGATAATGGAAATCAGATATATCTCCCTCTATCCATCAGTCCAGCTTCCAAAATTCCCTTTCCTCCTCTGCTGTACCAGGCTGGCACCTATAGGGCATCTCGCACAAATGGGACTGATCTGAAAGTCCCCTGTATGAGCAGGGACTCGGGCCAGTCCCCACACCTCTAGAAGCGGGTATCTAGAAGCAGCAGTGGCTCGGGGTGGCAGCACGATGGTCACCCGGCAGCACCTGGACTTGTAACCAGGGCCTCGTCCCCGCTGGGTGAGGGAGTCTGGGCAGACTCTGGTGTCAGAGCATCTTCTACAGACTCCCTTGAAACAGAGGATTTCTTCTGATTTGGTGCAGAGAAAACAAAGGAGAGGAAACACCAGCATTAGTTTGGGGATGGAGGCGAGGGTACCTCGTTTCTGAATTTTTTAATTAGTTCGGTCATGAAAGTGAAAACAAAATCAGTTTAAAGAAGCCAAACTGACCTTATTAGCAATATGATTATGAATGCACTGCTTTTCCAGGCAGAGGAAAGGGTCTCATCTTCAACACTTTCATTAAAATAATGACTTCTACCACCTCTTCCTCCCCCCAGCCCTCACCATAGGTCCTCCCTCTCCCATGCTGGCGACTGTGCTGGGATATGCCCCCGATAATCTTCTGTGATCCTGGGGGCCTGGGAGGCAGGAGGGCCATGGAAAGAATCCCAGCATTTCCATCTGTTGAATTCCCGAGCGGCAGAAACCTGACCCTGCACGGAGCGGGTACGCGTTGCATTATTGCTGCTGTGGCAGAGCAAGCAGCCTGTGCTCCTGGTCATGCATTATTAAGCAAGCTCAGAGAGAGAGAGGGAAAGACATCAGCGAAAGGGTGAGTGAACCTGAAAAATGGAAAAGTCAAATCTATCCCCGTAATATCCCCCGTAAAAAAAAAAAATAAAAAAATTCAACCCTGAGTAGCCAATGTGGCAGCTGCTTTCATGGGCAGAGCTGACCAGATCTGAGACAGAGACATGACAGCCATGCTGATGGTTTGCTGCAATAGCGTGGGGTTTTTCCATGATTTTAGCAACTTCCTAGAAAGGGAAGGAGCCTGTGTGAAAAATGAGGCAGTAAATGTGAAAGCCCGCAATGCACTTGTTTCTATCCTAATTAGCTCAGGGCGGAGGGAGTGGGAATGCTTTGCCATTGCATGAGCTGCCCCAGAGCCAAAGCCCACAGAGGTGGTGCAAGCCCATACAGCGATGTACGGGCTGTGAGCCTGCCCAAGTGCTCCTGGGGTGGCATTGCTGGCACCTGAGGCTGGGGGACACCACGGCTGGTGCGAATCAGCTCAGCTTTGGCTCCCCAGGCAGCGCATCCCCTCGGTCCCAAAGCACATTTGGGAGCGGTGGCAGGGCCCTCTGCTCCATGCAGGGCCCTGCCATGGGCACAGCACTCCTAAGCCATCTGCCAAGACTACCCTGGGACCCACATTTAGCTGTGCAGGTGCATCCCTGCAGCCGTGCTCCCGGCCAAACTGCTACACTGTGAAACTGCGTAGCATGAAGTACAGGGGAAGAGCGTGGGTGCAGGGTTTGTCCTCTGGGACTCCATCACACGTAGAGGTGGATGGGATTTGATGTGGGGGATGAAGGTGGACCCCTGAAGTCACCTGCCTCTGCCCAACTGATCATGGTCACAGTAACAGCAGGAGGGTTTCAACCAGCAAACAGCATTGAGCTCACCTGTGGGGAAAGGCCACCCAGCAGTGGAGGTCCTGGACCAGAGATGTAAATGTGACCAACTATGAGATCCCTTCTTAGTCTTTTCCCAAGCCTGTTTAGAGATGCTTTTATGGAGGCTTTTGCCAATTTTCCAGCCCAGTGGGAACTATTCCTTATATGGAAAAACAAGAGCATAGAGGAACTTAATGTATTTCTAGGTGCTTTTAATGAAATTTAACAACTTTGACAAGGAAGCAGAATCAGCCCAATTAATTCTTCGTGAACCCAGAGCCCGTAACTTGAAAGCCTGTCTCAAGCAGAGCAAAAATGGCCACTCCTATTATTTGCAGAAGAGGCAAAATTGCAAAGGGCCAAGTATTGCAAAACCCCAGACTCTACAGAAGGTGATTTATAGTTACCTGCAAAGACGTGACTAAGGAGCTCAGGAATCCCAAGCTGAACAACAGTCCATTGATAAGCCTCAAGAGACTGTGGGCCAAACTCTTGGCTACCCCCCAGCTGACCCCTGGCAGTGTCCTGGGCTCGCCCGAAAGGCGAATGTGTGCAGGTGAGAGGCAGCTGGGAGCGCAGGAGGGCACTGCTCCGGGCCAGGGACTCTGCACTCCGGGGCTGGTTTGCTTTTGTCAGCAGAGGATGGACCAAATCCATCGCTGGAGGCAAGCGGCTCCATCGCTGTCAAGGGGCCGAGGGTCAGACCTCTGCTAATAGGGTGTTTTTTCAGGGATGTTTTCTTTCCACTCGTGCTCCTGGAAATGCAGAGGCACACAAATGCAAAAGGACAAATCAATAAGCGTTTATGAGCCTTGAAAAAGCTTTCTTCTCGCTCAGGTAAAATCTTACTTGTGCTCTGTATGTGGCTGAGATGATTCATTATGCTGCCCTCTCCCCCACAGGCAAGCAGAAATAAACAGGAATACTTTCCAAATTCAGGAAGGACACCCTCCCTCCCTCTTTTCCCCAGTATTAGTATAATTTTCTTTAGACAGCTCCAATCGTTCTCTCTGAACATGTGCAAACTCCTGATTATGCTTGGTTTGCTGCAGCATAGCCTGGCATACAGGCAACCGGTCTTCCTGGCCGTGGATACATCCCCGATCGACAGCTCATTTCCCTGTGTGCCAAAACACTCCTCCAGTCCTCCGAGCTCCTCTTTTGCTGTCACTGGAGTCAGAGGCACAACTTCCCCCGGCTCCAGCGGGAGCAGGAGCAGGTTTCGAAGGCAAATCCACACGTATCGCCATATGTTGCTTTCTCTCCCCGTTCTGTTTTCCTTTCGGCCCTATCTGCTTCATCAAAGAAAGGGAGCTGATCACGGCAGCCACGCGGGCTGTTTGCACAAAGGCAGTAATTCAAGCCTCGGTGCGAGCTGTTTTGGCAGCGTAGCCTAGGCACCGCTTGTTGTTTCAGCTGACCTCTTCGGCAGCGCCTGGCCCGGCTGCCGCGCTGGATGCAGGTGGCTCTCACGCCAGCCTCGGTTTATGGTGGTAATGGTTTTAGAGCCATTTTCTTCTGACTGGCTTGTGGATGAAGTGGCTGGTGTCCTCCTTAGCAGGACACCTGAAGGTCCTCCCACCAGACAGTTTGTACCCTGCGTTATTTTTCAGACCTTGCACGGCCAAGAGGTGCTGCGCAAAGGCAGCAGTCCAATAACAACACTAAGGGTGGGTGCTGCCAGCAATTTGCCCGGTGTGGGTCTTTGCGTGGGCAGGAGAGCCACACGCTGCTCTCCATCCTGCTGCACATGAGCAGTGCACCCATCGCACTCGTGAGGCCTGGCTGTCCATGCCTCCACCATCTTGCTCGGAGGACAAGAATTGCAATTGAAAGGAAATCATTACTTTCTTTCACATAACTGTTCCTTTTGTGAGTCCTTGCATGGAGGGAGGCACCCAAGCCCTTCTGCTCATCCTTTGCAATGTCCCGGGACTGTGCTCTCTGGCTCTTCCTTTGTAGGTACTTTATTCCAAACCCTTTGCCATCATCCAAGGTCTTTGTAGTGAGTTTGCTGGCCCCCATCGGGTATGGAGAAAGTGCAGGCTAAAATTCCCTTTCACTGCATGCCTCGGTTTGGTTTCTCCCCACTGCGAGAAATTCCAGGATGGAGAACAGTCAGATCAAAGAGAGACAATCCCAGCTGAAACATGCACAATTTGCATATTCCATTAAAAAAAAAATCAAAGGGGAGGGTGTGTAAAATATTTGTGCCCTGGAGCGTATACAATGTATGCCCCAACAAGATGCTCCATGTAGGGCTTATACTTATTTACTCTGATGGCTAATAACAAAAAACAGAAAAAAAAAAAAGAAAGAAAAGAAAAAGAGGCTGCTGTAATTTTCACATCCCAAAAGATTCTGGCTCATCTGAATGCAGACCATCTCCTTGAAAAAAGCACAGATACCCCTAAAAATCTGGGGCTGACTTTTGGCAAATTACTTACTTTTGAAGGTCAAACTAAATACATTCCTTGTGCAGTGGGAGGTCTCCCATTGATAGAAATCTTTATTGCTATGGTTCTGCTGTTTCATTTAACATTTGATAGGCCCCAAACACAGGGGAGGTGAGTGAAGGATACATACGCCTTTCTCTGCCAAATTTTAGAATGGTGCTGTGAAAAGTCAAAATGGCAAAGCTGAGTTTGTTTTAGGCTGAGAAAAGGACGTGTTGTGAATTTAATTCTGCTGCTGGCTCTGCTGCCAGCCAGCTGGATGGCAGTGACAAGGTCACTGCTCTGTGTCACTGTTTCTCCATCTGTAAAAAAACATATCGATCCCTTTTTCAGAGTATTTTGAGATTGACTGAGGGAAAAGGAGCTGCCTGAGCTGTACACCATTACCACTAGTATTAATATTCTTATTGCTGCTGTGGTGGCTATTAACATTGCTAGCCCATGTTGCACCAGCCTGGTGCTTGAGCACAAGCACACCCTTTTGCAAAAGCAGGGGTGGTGTTATTTGCGTGTGGAGATGTGACCCATGTTGCTTATCCTAAGCCCAGTGACTGTGGTGTTCTTTCTACCTATCGTTTCCATCTTCAGAGTCAGCGCTGGTCTGCACAGCTTTCTAGCAGGAGATGAAAAATAAAAAAACAACTGGTCTGTGCTCCCCATGGAGCAGTGGGTCACAGGTTGCTCTGCTGACCCCCATCTCCGAAGACTTTCTTCCAGCAGCTGGTCCAGCTCACACATCAGCAGGCCCTGAGGGATGCAGCAAAGGCTGCAGGGCAGCATGTGGAGAGGAGCGGTGGGGTAAGACAACAGGCACACATCCAGATGGGAAAACACCACCGGCAAGAGCAGAGCATCCCCTTGCACCCGCGGTCACCCCGGCCCTTCCTCGGGCAGGGTCACCGCCCTTGGGTGGCCCCTGCAGAGCTACAGGCTGGAGGACACACTCTGCTCCTCCACAGAGGTTTTCTCATGGGTAGAGCCCTCCTGTGCCAACACCCCACGCTTGCCCAAAAACCCAACCTGCTGCGTGCCTCATCCCACAGTCCCATGGCTGCTGTGCCTTGCTCCAGCCGTCCTCCTCCTCGAAGAGGCTAGGTATGGTGGCTGCGCATGGTAATGCCCTAAGACAGACATCGGCTTCCTTCCATTGAGTTTTCCTGGCTGTTGGCACACCGCAGCAGCTCTGTATTGATTTGCTTAAAGGCAATTGTCGAGTCCCTCATAATTTATTGAAAACCAGCTGGGTGGTTTTTGCTGGCTCCCACGCCTTATGCAGCTCCCATTAATAGTGATCAGGTGCCAGCAATGAGTCGTTTTTGAGAATACAATCCCTCTCACAGAGCATCTTCCAAGAAAAAAATAATATGCAGGAAGAATGCACCTTGAGACATCAAGCGTTTTAGCGTTGGTTTGTTTGCTTTTTCCCAACAGCCTGCCTTTAAGGTACATCATTTCTGGCATCAGGTTTCCTCACGTAGAGACCATTTAAGTACTTAAGGTGCTCTCTATGTACTCAGCCAAATGTTTTGCCAAGAAACCTAGAATTTCTTTGCTTTAAAGGCATAAAGTCTTCCATCTGAGTCTTAATTATAGGGTTGAATACACAATGAAACTGCAGCTAAGCCCCTACATGTATGGAATGTAACACCACTTCACTGCGCCTCACCTGAAAGACAACTTGTAAAAAAGCCACAGATGAGTAATAAACTGGAAGGACACTAATAAGAAAAGAGAAAAGATTAAAAAAAAAAAAATCCCTTCAGTAAATAATTAGCCTTTTTCAGATTACGCTCCTCCTGATAAAAGACAAAGACCTCTGTCAGGAAGTGACTCCATCTGAGAATCTACGTCCAGAAAATGTGGGTTTAGTTGTCTAGACCACCTGCTCATGGTCACGGGAAGGGTGGGTCTGAACCCGGTCAGCTGAACCGCTCCAACGTGGGTGCCGAAGCTCTCCCAAATTGTGTTCCTGGGCTGGGTGTCCCAGGGGAGGCAACAGGAGTCCCAAACCTCCCCTGGGAGAAGGAAGCCCAAAAGCCATCACTGCTCGGACATGTCCTTGGTGTTATTAAAGATCTGCTGTGCTGGAGTCAATGGGAAATTTGCCTGGGTTTCTGCAGGATTGAGGTCAAGCCCATCTGCAAGGCTCGTTTTTCACCTGGGCAGGGGCCAAGGTGGCTCTGGTGATGTGGCGAACCCAGCTGCTCCTTCGGGGCTGCTCTCTGGAGCACAGCAAAGCTATGGGCAGTGGTGTCATGGCCATGCTCAGGCTAGCTCAGACTTCACTGGCACTGTAGTCACCCAATTCTGGCTCCCCACCACACCATTTCTGCTGCTGGGGCTGTGCCACGGTGTTTTGGTGTGATGAAACTGTGGATAAAAGGGACTGCACAGCTCTGGGGAAGAGGAAGGGGTGTATGGACTCTCCTTCCCAGGAAGGAGATGGGACGGGCTGAGCTGGGACACTGCGAGGGGTGGAAAGCCCTGGAGAAGCAGGTTTGCTCTCCACACCACGTTTGTCTTTCCCCTCCTCCTGTGTGATGTGCTGCATGGTGCAAAGAGCTAAACGGCAGAGAGAAACTCCCCAGATAAATTTGTGGCATGGCCAGGTCATCTGCTGGGGGACAGAGGCAGGAGGATAACAAACAACGAGATCAAGTTATTGCTGCCATTACTTCGAAAGAAACGTGCACTGCATTTCTTAGTGGGGGAAGAAGCCTCATCAAAGCATACCTGAAAGGAGGGAGCATGCTTCACCCAGAGCACATAATCTTCATTTTTAACCTGTAATTTATTTTTTTCCATTGAAGGATCAAATTAGTTGCTTTAGCTCCATCCCTAATTAAATGTTTTTCTTTTTTCCTTTTTCCAAATGGCAAATTCCTGCAAATTCAAACAAGTTATATCACCTGGCAGAATTAATTTTTAGTCAGGACATGCCTGTCATTCCAAACAAATTAGATATCTGAAGGGGTGGGTTTAGCCGCATTTCTGTGCACTAACCAAACCAAGTGGCTATGATCCACATGGGGCCAAAACCTATGTTCTTCAGGTGACAGCAACCCCTATGCATACCAGCACCTCGCTGAATGAAAGAGTAAACACCCATTGTACCCAGGCATATGCCGCTGTGGGTCTCTGAATCGATGTTTAATGACCTTGTCAGGGAATGTGTTCTGTACTCTTACATTTTTAAGAAAGCATAATAGTGCTTTTGTCTTCTGTTTTTTCCTGTGTGGCAAGTTGCAGCTAGTCTTCAAACTTAGCTTAAAAACTTCACTTATTACTTCTGGACAGTTCTCTTGCCAGTTCTGTGCTTTTATTCTTTTCCTTTTCAGCTGGTTGTCTCAGCAGATATTGAACTTTTTTTTTTTTTTTTTTTTTAGTGCAGTAATTGATAGTTTGCAAACCAGTTGTATGTCTGTGCATGTGTGCATCTGCAGACTCACAGTCTCCAATTCATTGAACAGCCATACGGCAAGAGCATAACTTCTGCCTGAAGACCTAAAATAAGCAGTAATGCTCTGTTCAAAGGGCCCTGGTGTTTAGTGTCTCCTTATTCAGCTGGGAAGTTCACTAGGAGGCTGCCTTTTGGCATATGCCAAAGTCCCACTAAATGAAAGACTCTAGGAGCATTTCAGTGGAGCTTTTATAGACACTGAAAACAGAGAAAATGCAGAATTGATGACCACAGTGAAACTTTCTCTCCTCCCCACGCGGGGGCTTTCAGGAGAACTTAGGGCTCTTTTTGCCCATATCTGTCTTGGTGTGGTGCATGGGTATGCAAAACACATCAGCCTGCCATAAATTCACAGCTACAGAACGGGGAAGCTGCTGTTTACAGCATCTAAACCTGCAGTTCAGTTACAGAAGGGGACACTTCATTATGGATAAGATAACAAATTGGGTGCATACACCCAGAAAGTTGATACAGAAGCTTCATATAAGTTTCTTGAGGCCTATCATTGGGACTGGGAGGTTCAAGAGGATGACTTGGGATTAGGAGGTAACAGGAACTATCTGGAACAATTAAAAAGAAGTCAAGGTTTTTGATGACTTTTTCAGCTGTGGATTTTTCATAATTCCTCATATTCTTTTTAACCAATGTTAATTACTGCAGAACAATGTTTGCAGCACAAGAGTAGGATTCATCTCACTGTTTCAGGCATTTACAACACTGCTGTCTTATCAGAGCTCCCTTCACAGTTGTGTAACAGGTTTTAGAGAAGGATGGATGTAATTTATTTTGGGCATCCATTTTAGCATGAGATTAATCCTACTTGAAGCCATTGACTCTAAAAAGACAACAGCAGGCTAGATGGTAACCAGCTAGATTGAGGTACCTGGAGCTAGGGAGAGGAATTTCACCCTACGTACCATTTAAGCGTTGAGCAGGTCTACCAGCCAACTGGTTTTGTTTTCTCCAAAATTTGTAGGAAAATTAGTCAGGGAGCTGGAGAAATCTGGCTTTAGGCAAGGAATATTATCATCTCCTGGCAGAAAGAAAAGGCACTGGGAAGTGAACAATTAGGAAAGTATATGAATATTAAAATCCTAATGGCTCCTGAGGTGCCTGTTAACTCTGCTAATACCTGGATGGAATGGAAGACACACAATGCGCCTTCCTAAAGAAGATGAGTACGAGGAGTTAGGGAGCCTTGGATAAGCTGACTCTACTTCATGCCCTCTAATGCCTCTCAGGAGCCAGCGTCCCACTGCAGGGCAGCTGAAAGGGGGAGATCCAGAGCTCTTGGTCTCAGCCATGGAGGGTTGCTCTTACAAAACCACCTGAGAGCATCCTCAAGCATGCTGGTGTGATGGAGCACCCTGGGAAACCTCCTAAAAGTTATGAGATTTGGTGCAATGATGTCTCAAGGAATCAAGCTCCAACAATTAGCCAAGAGACAGACCCACTTGCTTTTGCTCCCATTGCCTGCAAAAGAGCTGTGCAGGAGGCAGTGAGGAACCAGAAAGGTGGGCTGAAGGACCCCTTTCTCTCCCTTTCACTCCAAGACATGCCACAAACATGGGTGTGAAACACAACCAGCTCTGCAGGGTGGACACTGGAAGGAGATGAGATGAAGGATGGAAAGACACAAATGGGAGGGTGGGAATGAGGCCCTGAGAGGGTGATTTACCCTATGGCATGCTGGGAAGGGAACTGAATTTCATTACTCTTGCCTCAGCTGAATGCTTCACTCCCAAAGACTGTACTCTTCACTCTGGATCAGGAGTTGCTGACTCCATAAACAACATCCTCATGCTGCCACATACTGCAAGCCTCCTGAGAACCAGCACTCCAGCACATCCTCCCAGGGGCACCACACCATGCTTCAGGGATGGACACACAGCTGAGCCCCAAGATAGCCTGGAGATGTTACTGTGGCAGCATGTGTCCCTTCCCCAGCTGGGATGCGGGTGGTTCAGCAGCCCCCACATCATCCCCGTGCATGTGGAGCCCACCCCAACACTTCCCACGTGCTCACACACCATCATTCTGAAATGTCACATCATGCAATCTGCACATGCGTATGAGCACACGCTTTCACACATACCAACAGACAGATCTTTATAGGTTTATGAATATAGTAGGCTCCTAAGTCTTCCCATAGTGCTATAGGAGACCATTACATGTAATGTCAGAGTATTAAGGCCAACAGCTCGGGTCCTGCATAAGTGCCCCACATGAAGATAATGCTTCCTATCCCAAAGCGCCTACAATCGAAACCTAAGAGCAGGGGCAACAGGTGGACACAGACAGTCAGGCTGGAGGGAAGCACACGGCAAAAAAGGAAACGAAGAAATGCATGCAGTGCTGATGAAGCTGCACGTCCCTTTCATTGAGACTGATTTTGTCCATTTCTTGCAAAATATTGCATCAAAAAATTCACATGCTCCATTCTGGGTTGTACAGATAATGCTGGAAACAAAAATGGATCAGCCATAACCATATGCTCTAGTATGGGCAAACACTGGCAATTCATAAGGACTTGTGTCCTGTACAGGAGATCCCAAATTAGATATTTTTGTTTAAATGACACTTCTGCCCTTACAGCTTTTCTCGCCAGCTGTCCTATGAAGGACTATATTCTATATCCGTTTGTTTACCTACTCTGCTGTAGGAACCGTTCCTATGACAGCTCCTATTAGAGAGAACACCTGCAAGTCTGAAACCCTGTGCTCCTTGGTTCAGAAATTGATTGTTCATCTTGATGGGCTGAAGCCTGAATCATTTTAAAAAGGGGCCAAGCAAGAGTTTCCAAAGAACAGTTAGAGGTGCATATGGAGAGTTGCATCTAGAAGATGGCAGCTTCAGATAATGATTTCCAAAATTCCCCTCTGCCAGCATGTTGCATGAAGGGTTTGAAATGAAAACCTGCAGTTGCCTGCCTTTGTTAACTACCTGTCTGATCAGAAGTCTCTAGGACCCCTGGGCTTGCTGCAGCAGGCACTATGCAAACATATAGAAAGGACAGAGCTCAGGGTTTACAGTAACATCACTGGATGGGCTTTTTATTCTATTCTGCTCATTATTCTTTTTGTATTCTGCTGGGAAAAGGTTGCTCACAGCTTCCCACAGCTCAGAAACAAAGGGCAAGGCCAAATCCAGAAAAATAAATCTCCCATTTGGATGCTCCTTCTGCATTGCTGAAATTAAACTGAGGTCCAACATGAAGTTCAAATTCTGGCAGTGTTAGATACCAAACGTCCAACAGCAGACATCATAAAAGCAATCAAAGATTGCTGCACCAGTAAACACTCCAGCAGTGGCATCTAATAGTGGTGTAACCTTCTTCAGCCAACAGAAATCAGCTGTACCAAGGAGGCCAACCTGGCCTACAGCATCTAAACTGGAGCATGCTGTTTAGCCCTTCTCCCTCTGACAGAGGACTGTTCCTTGGGCTATGATTGCTAGAATATTGACCTTAGTGTCTAGCAAGGTTGCTCCTGTCGCTTCCCCAAGAGGCATTCCCATAATTTCCTAGAGTACAAAATCAGAAAAAGACTTTTTAATGGGTTATTTTGCCTTATCTATGGGTCTTTCCAGACAGCAGGATGAAGTATGACTTCTGTGCTGTGAAGTATGACGTTGCTAGCACATCTCTAGCAAGGATGCCATGACATGAGCTTTATCAAGCACAAGTAACAGGAGAACAAACCCACTGGGGACCTGAGTAACAGTCAGATAAAAGCGGAGTCATGGTGCTTTCATTGCCCTGCTCCTCCTGCTCGTTAGAGGAAGACAGATATGGCTTTGCTCTGTGGCCTCACCCAGGCTTTCATCTCTTTGGCTAATAACTCCTCCTTAGCAGGGGCTTTCTGTGCTCCTCAATTTGGAGGCTCTCCTCCACCACTCTCCTTGTCACTTCCCATGGCTCACAAGCCTTGTGGAGGTAGTAAAGAGGCAAAGAAAAACACCACTTGTTTAAATTTCTGATTTCTGCTCTTTGGCTCTATCCTGGTAGGATTCAGGACACAACTCCTTAGATCTGTGTCTGCAGTTAGGCAGCCATGCCCAGGGCTGACCCTATGCACTTCATACTGGTGGATGGCAGCAGGCGGAAGAGCAAGTGAAACCTCTGCAAAGTCTTCTCTCTTAGAAACACAAATCTAGGCATGACATTTAACATTTTGGCTCTGAAAGAGATACAGCTGAATCTCAGAAGCATGAAACCCCTTGACAGGGTCTTGTCCCAGAGGCCAGATTTCCAGAATGACCTAAGGTTGGTCTCTTCAACCCCCCTCCCCCCTACAAAAGCCAACTTGGCAAAATGAGACTTATGTATCAGAGTCAGAACCACATGTCTGGATGCATATGGTGGCCCAGCAAGCTGCTAAAGCAAATATTGGCAGCACCACCCCTCGACTTGCCATGTAACACAATACAGAGCAGGTCCCAGGACTGATGCTTTGCAGTGCTGTCACCTGAGGAACCACTGGGCTCTGCTGGTAAACTAATCCTTGAGGTGAGGCTGGGGGGCAAAGGGGAGCGGGGCACACTGAGAAGGATAATCCCCATCTCCTTTAAAAATTAAAATCTGTGTTCTATGGCTCTGACACCAGGTTGCACTTTGCTCTGTGAGACACTCATGAAAGCTAGGAAATTTTAGGTGCGCAAATTTGCTTGGCTCTTAGCTGGGTGCCAAGCGAAGGGGCTTGCCTGGGTCTCTCTGCAGAAACAGAGAGCAGACACTGGCCGCAAACAGGGCAAATCCCCTCCCAGAGAGCCCCAGAGATGGAGAGACACCCAAAATCATGTCTCCTACACATGAATAGTAAGAGCCTGCTCTGCTTAGATAGCTCTGTATTTTCAATTTTCAATATTTTATTGGCACCTGTTCCTTAAGAGACACTTCCCCATCAGGTCTGGGACTTTGAAGCTGGTGCAGCAAACTGCTGGAGATCTCGCAGCCCAGGGACGACAGCCAAGGCTTGGATGGGACCAGAGTGGTACGTACATCCCGGGTAGCTGCCCCTCTCCAGCCTTTCACAGGCTGCCACCTCACCAGGGTTATATTTAGTGAGGCATCTGCGGTGACAGCCATTTTTTCAGTATTTAGGAAATGCTAGTGCTGTCTTCTGGTTGGCTGCCAGGTGCTACTGGGAAACATGTGTTGGGATTATTTTCGGCGCTCCCACCACCAGAGTGCCCATCAATCATGCCTGAGGGGCTGCTTCAAGTCTGTCTGGACCACGGCAGCCTCGCAAAGTCCTCCTGCCTCCCTGGGGAGGGGGGAGCATGAGCACGAGGAGGCTCAAGGAAGGCATGCAGATAATTTTTTTAAGAAATTCCTGCCACGCCAGGCTCGGCTGAGCCCACCCAGCCCCACTCCGACGCTTGGGGAAAGGGGTGACATTTAAAAAGAGCGGGCCCAGGCTGGGGGCACACTCTGGCTTCGTGATGAAGGCTTCCTCTGAAATGGTTTCCAGGAGGAGAGGCTGAGCGAAACACTCTTCTTCCCTGATGTGTTGGCTCGCGGCAGGGGTTTCAGCAATCAGGGTGTTGCTTCGCTTCATATTGGCTTCTCCCAAGAAGCAACCCTGAGTTTGCTTTCTGTGGGGGACTCCAGCTATTTAGAAATCAAAATGCACTCAGTAATTGCTCATAACTAAGTGAGGCATCAGAAGCCAGCAGAGAGTGAAGGGTTTTGTAAGTATTGTTACTACCAAATCAATACACTCCGTTAAACCCTTTATTTTCTTTTAAACAGGATTTGGTTTTTTGGCCACAGCAGCGCCAAAGCAGCATGTCTTGAACAAACTCTTCTGCCAGGTCTTCATGCACTTGATCATCACAGCCTTTCCTCGGTGGCATTTGCAGGATCCAGACCTGCCTCCGCACCTCAGTTCCCACCACTTCCCGTTGAGGGTCTTCCTTCAGGCTCTCGGTGCTCCCAGATTTTCCTTCACAGCCTCTCCCCATCCTCACAGCTATGCCTCCCTTCCCCTTCTGCTCTGCTGCACACATCTCCTTACCATGGGCCAACCACGTGCTGAGGTGGTTGAGCCCAGAAACATACCTCTAGAGAGGGTTTTTGCTGCACTCAGCTGTGAGCAAGGTCCGGCTTGCCCAGGGGCTCAGTGTTGCTGGCGAGTCCCTGCAGGCTGGGGCAAGGCGTGAGTGCTCGGTCCCAGACCAGGGCAGCCCGTTAGCTGGCAAAGGGCTGCAGCAGCGGCAGCTGCCTCGTCAGCATCATTCCGTGGGCTTGCGCCTTCAATGCAAACCCCTAGGAGAGCAGTCACAAAGGCTTGTTTCAGGAAAATCCATGTGGAGGGAAAAGGAGAGGGTTTCCTGGCCAGCCAAAACCAGCAAAGCCTATTCCCCAGCCTGGCATCCCCACAGCCATGGCCCCAAGCCTTTGCTCCAAAACAGCCACTGAGAATTTCTTGCTTTGTCCCACCAAAACTTTCTCCCTTCCCTGCTGTACCTCAAAATTCTTAAAATGACATTTTTATCTCCACACTTTTGTCTGCTGCTCAACTATTTTTTCCCTGGAATATATACATACATCAAGCTGCTGGTAGCTGTAAAAATGTCTTGTGAATAATGTCATTAACAATTACAAAGTGATGGCTGTGAATTAAAAATGATTTACAGAGGAAATCTGGACGCTGTTTAGAACAACTGATAAGATACGGAGTTTTGCAAAAAGTGTGTGAGGCAGAAGACGACATGAAATTTCCCAAATATGTTGCTGGTGATGGATGGATTCCTCACTGTGCTGTATCTCCTGTTTCACCTTCTGCTGTATGTGGGCTCAGAGAAGCATCTTTTTATGACATCGCTGATAGAAGTGTTCAGGTTTCCCTGATGGTGATGATTTGTTGATCTGCATTACATATTATGGCAAGAGCAGATAGGGGATGGCTGATTTGGTTGCTGGGAGTGGGGAGGTCCTGTTTGTGCCAAGAAAGACATTAGATGCAAATCCCCTGCAGCTGATGTTTTTATGACTCAAGTGGGTTTGTGGAGGTCCCTTTAGCTACGTGTGGTGTGCACCATCGTCACAAGCCAAACACACTGTGCTGCTCCTGGCAGAAATTGCTGAACTACCCAGTTGCTCCCTCTAAAGCATCTGTGCAAGTGTTGGAGCAGCATCCACATCACCTTTCCACGCCTAACACTGACTCCCACATCTCCCTTTTACTTTGTTCTTGGGGACAAATGCCACCAGCCACCAGCTCTCCATGAAACCTTTCTCTGGCCAGGCAGGCAGAGGCACATTTCACAATCAGGGACAGCAGGAACAGTAAAAGGGTGAATTTTCTACCTGCCTGCCACATCAGAGCAGCATGAAGGTCCATCTCTCAGTTCAAAGGTCAAAGCAGTGGTTCAAAGTAGAAGATACCACCCAACACAGGATGGAAAGGCATTTGGGCCATCCAGTCCAGCCCTCACAATCGCATGAATATCACTCAGCTGTCCAGTGCCACCTCTCTATGCCCCAGCCATGTGGCACAGGGTCAAGGCTGTCCTCAACACCCAAAATGTGTTTCAAATGGAAGGCCAGAAACCTCAACATGCCAGTGGAAGGAAGCAAGAGGAAACAAATTGTCACCTCTGTCTTTGGCCCAGACAATAAGAGGGCTTTAATAAGTGGAAATGTCACTGCTGAGCCGTATCCCATTACCAATCCTCAGACTGCCCAAGCCCTTCCCTAGTTATCATTCCCTGTGGGATTTTCACTGAGCTAGGAAGAAAACAGTTTCTTATCAGCATCTTGCTGCCTGTCCCCAAATGCAGAGTTTTGGTGATAGCCAGATTTCTTCCTAGGGTTTCCAGAAATAGGTGAGAAGGGCTCTGCAGTTCATGTGCACCCTCACACACGGGACTGCAGCATGCTGACAGCATCCCCAAATCCCACAGTCTGGCCTAGGTCACCTTCAAGCTGTACATGCAGCACATGGTGAATACGTTGAGTGCACCCTGGACACCTTGGACCTGCTGTGCACAAATGGTGGAGGAGATTTTTATATGGTCAGGAAGTTCCACGTGTGCTGAAGACATTAGATTTCCTGCACGGTGCTTGCTCCTGGAACCTGACACATCCACCATGGCTGCGGTACCCTCCCCACACTGCACAGTTTCTCTGCCCATACCCACAGTGTCTTGCCCAGACTCCTGCATGTTCTCAGCTAGGGCGAACACACTGCCCTGCCTGAGCTGCAGAGCACCAGTAGACACAGCTGCAGGGCCTTTGAAGCAAATCTTTAAAAACCCAGGAGATTTATCCTATTCTTGCAATAGGATCATTTGCTAACCCAGGAGGGATGCTGAGGAGCTAATGCCCTCAGTGTGTGGAAAGCACAGCAACGCTCATGCCTGTTAACTTTATCAGAATTGTTCTTTGAGGACAGCAGAGAGTGAAAGGCCAATGCAGCTGCCAACTACCCACCAGGGACTCTGGAGACCTGGGCATCTCATGGCTTCTCAAGGAGCCCAGGCTGGTGGCTGAGACCCATCTGAGCTTGGGTACTTCATGGGAATTTTGCCTTGGGAAACCTTGGAGCTCTGCAGTAAGAAGTCTTGCTCAGTTGAGTTTTCCCTTGTCTGGGGAGATGGCTCTGGGGCATCTCCATGGGTCTGGGCACTGTCTTCCCGCTTCCACTCGGCACCATGCCACAGCAGCTGCTGCTCCTATGCCTGCCCCAGTTGCAGGAAGCATCCAGGGCAAAAGAAACAGTAGATTGAGGATTATTAAAGGGAGAAAGCCTTTTCTCCCAGGGCAGGAGCTCCCAATGTTGCACAGCTCCCCCAGAGCTTGTTCACTGGAAAATTCAGTTCCTGGAACAACTCATGGTAGGTTGAATTTAAGAATGGTGTTGCTCCTTCCCAGAATGGGAAGGATTTTATTTTTAAGTTTTGGACATTTCTCAGAGAAATGTTTGAAGTGGACATATAATTTAGGAAGTGAGCATGACTGACTTTTTATTGGAGTAATAGAAACTGAAACATGAAAATTGAACAAAATATTTTGACTTACAGGGATTGCAATGTTGCACTTAAAGCAAAGTGTTCAGAGTGTCTTCAGATGTCCTTTTTCAGCCAGGCACCCAGCTTACTCTTGCAGTCCTGGGAAAGGAAAGAGAGACACGGGGACATGGTAGCATCCAAACCCCCTTCTCTCAGCCATGGAGAGAGCATTGCCCTTTGCAACATCCCTGTGCAACACTTACACACGGCTTGTTAGAGCTCATACTTGCAGCTGAGAAACTGCATCACAAATTTCCCCCCTGAGCAGATTTTCATGTCACTGACAAATCCCTCAACATAAAGTCTATTATTGAAAATATTCAGCAAAAAATGTAGAGTATCAGGGAGAAATTTGTCTGTCTTCCTGCATGTGATCTCTTTTGAATTGTGGTTGCTTGGTAAAGGCAAAACTTGTGGAGTTGCACAAGTTTCCCTACTCAGGGAAATCTCCCCTTAGACTTCAGTGGGATTTTTCACATGGATAAAAGTCTGGAATTCATCCGTGATGGTGAAAGAGGTGATTCTTGTGTTTAGTTGTACAGGTTTCATAGGGAAAAAGGGGAATCAAAAACTGTTTTTTCACATTAAACTGTTTTTACATGAAATCTACTGAGCTAATTTCAGGAAAATCGGCGTGTGGGTTCGTGTGTGTATGTGTGTGTGTATGTTGTGCGTAACCCTGGTGACTGACTGCTCTGGAGCCTATACATACGAAGACTTCAATCAAGATTAGTTAAAATGTAATAAATCTAAGTAGGCAGACATGGTCTGCCCCGACTATTAATAGTAGGAGTGGGGAACTCAACAACTGCTGGTTGCTCAAAGGGCTTAAATGGATAAAATGAAACAGAAGGTATACGTTTTATTATAGGGTGTCACAGTGTTATCAGATGCGTGGAAATCATCCTTGCAATGCTACTGCACCACTAAATCTTGCATGCAGGCTGAATGAAGAGGATTATTTCCAATATCCTTTTGCTCATGCTACTGTCACAGCTTTTCCATATTTGACTTTGGGAAAAGAGTTTGCAAAATGAAGAGCCATGGCAACACTGTGTGCTAGCACCAAATCAAATCAGTCATGTGCTGCTCTCATTGGTACATCAGAAGAAGTTACTAAGCCAGCAGAAATGGCTCAAGATCCTTTGCAGGGGTCCGTTGGTATTTGAGTTTATATCCATTTCAAAGGGAAGAAGATGTGGATAAAGCACTTTATGGCAGACTGGCATATAGCACTTCTGAATGTAAGAGAGTAGGCAACTTGGTCCAGTATGTCAGAGGAGAAGTGCATTTAGACCTGGATTTTATTTTCATTTCTTTATTTTGTCTGACTCCGGTTCAGATGCTGCTTCTTAATCCTTGCACACCTTTAGACCCTCTTGAGCACTGGGGCTGCCAGTTGTGTGGCACAAGCACTGCTTCTCAACACATGCTTATTCAAGGACTACCCCAATGTGCCCAATCTTAGTTTCAGTATGAGGTATCATAATTCTAATATAACCTGTGGGTTGGCTTGAAATATTTTAAAATATACTTACAGTATGGCTCTCTGTGTGGGTATGTAGCTGGGATTAGCAGGTTTTCTGCAGATATCACTACAACTGCTAGAAATGAACAATGGAAAAGAAAACCTAATTTCCATTACTTTCTCCTGCCTCTTCCAGAAAAATGACAAAATATATTACAATGTTGGAAGTGGGACACATTTGTTTGACTATGGCTATACCACTTCCAGTAATAGCTATTAAAGACTTCCAAAGTTCCCTATTTATCTTGCAGCTTTCAAATTCATTGTACTATGAAGGATGGCAATAGCTTATGGGGCTATGCTCCATGCTGCAAAGATAGGAGATGGCAAGAATAAGCAGTAGGCCAGGGTTATCCATATAATCCCTTGCATAAGGGCCAGTACCAGCTACACCATGTGTCCTGCACAGTCAGGAAACATGTAACAGGGTTTTTCCCAGAAAGGGAAAAAAGGATTGTCTCTTCTATAGACCAATGGGGATGTCCTGTAGTGCCTGTGCTGCGTTGGCTGAGTCTCTTCTCTCTGGCCATCTGGAACTAGGAAAAGCAACATATAGTGTGTGAAGTCAGATGACAACAGCTGAAGCTGGAAAAGAGAAGCAGAGAAAGAGAGAGGAAGCTGTCTGTACTGCCAGAAACTATTCTCCTAGATACAGGGGTTTCATTTATTTAGCAATAAATGTCAGAGATCAGAAAAAAAATATAAATGAGCCCCAAAATGAGGAAGATAGACCTATGAGAACTAGAGTTTTGTATTAAAAAAAATAATTTAAAATATTGATAATGATCTATTAAAATGCTTGAAATACACAGTTTTCTTCCTTATTTTTCCCCTTTTACTCTTCATTCCAAGTCCCTTTGTTCCTCACTTGTCACTCAATGTCACATATTTTATGATATCTGAGGCTGCATTTTCTTTTCAGCGTTCTTATGATCATCTGTTTGCATGTGTCTCATTTCTCTTCTAGTCATTCTGGATGCAAATCAACTGACGCAATTTTAGCCATTTGAGAGTTAGCTACTTGAGTTGGTCTTCTGGGCTCATTTTACCATGGGCAAAGAGAGACCCAGCTGGCAGTTTATCCCACGCTCTCTAGGAAGGGGCAAAAGGCTTAGCTTAGCTTTCACTAGACATCTAAGACAGCGAAGAAAGAGAGTGACAAGTCCTGTCATCTGTGACTTTCCAATAACTGCATGGTACTGGACTTAAAAGGAGAAAAGGAAGAATAAAACAAAGACAAGCTATAATTTGAAAGAAAAAAAATTCTGCACTTGTCAGAAAAGGAAAAATCTCCTTTTGAGAAATATTATATTTAGGAAAATCCCAAACTTTTCACAGAAATTCCAAATTTTGGGCAGAAAGGGCATTTTAAGCAAAAAACCAATGCAAACCAGATTTATAGACATTGTTTCTCTAAAATTCTTCAGGATGTAGTTGGATACTTTGTGAAAGGTAAGAGAATGCTTCAAGCAAGAACAACTTCTAAGCAGTTACGAGCGAATTTGTCGCAGACCACAGAGTGGATGCGTTCTGTAATGTGGCAGATATAGACAGGCTGCACTGCTGCGCTAACAGGGGAACCTGGCACAGGGAACAGAAGTACATTTTATCTGGAAGCCTAGTACATTGGCTAGAAAAAAACAATAAAGCTGAACCAGGTATTATAAGGAAATTATAAGGTATTATAAGGAAATTATCTAAAATTAGAAGAAAGTTGCAGCATTTTCTTTTTTCAAAGAAAAGCAAATCTGTGTAACTTGATGTGATATTTAAGTGCGTCTATCTTCACTTCCCTGTCAGCCCCACACCATCACTTGACATCTCTTCATTTCTCCCTATTTGTCTCAATTAAAAGGTCAAATGTAATTTTACAGCTGATATTCCTTCCTGAAATTTTTAATTCCTTTTTTTCCAACATCCTATTCAATATCTATCTCTCCACACATGAATACTTCATAAAATTGGGGGGGAAAAAAACCCCAAACCAAAACCAAACAGTGAGAGAATGTTAGGAAAAAACCCAAATAATTCACAAATTATGGATAACGAATAAATGCTACTAATGCCATATGCATTTTGATGCCATGGGGATGCTCTGCCACCTGAAACCTGTCCAGTCACTTTGCCCCTTCCCAGGGCCTGGGTCCATCACCGGTTTGCACAGATATTTGCATATGCCATTACAGGGAGGTGAAAACCCCGTTGTGCTGGGTGCATCCTGCTACAGGGTGCTGCTGTGGCCATGAGATGTGGCCTGTAGGTAGCTTGATAAAGGTGTTCAAGCCAGGGTTTCAGGCCACACACCTTTCTGCTTTCTCCTGAGCAGATCTGACCTGCAGTAATCCTCAAACTTTGGAGAAGGGTCCCCCGGAGTGGTGCTCTGCATAATGCCACCTTGCAGATACCAGCTCGCCACCTGAGCCCCAGTGTTAGTGTGCAATAGCACTGAATGGGAGCAACCTTCTTTCTTCTCATTTTAGCAGTGTTTTATTCAATTGAAAATTACCCCGTCTGGAAAATTGGTATTTTCCTGATTTATAGGGGCATACAAATGTGCAGCTCCCTCTGCAAACAGAGGTTTAATTTACCTCCCAGTTGCTGTGAACTGCAGTGATATTAACAGCACCAGTGTCCTGTATAATCATGGCTGAGGTCAGGCTTTAATCATTGCAAGTTCCTGCCCAACAAACAGGTCTTTTGTCAGTGAATTTGTTGGTAAGGCTGTCAAAAGAAATCACTTTTTATTTTTAAAAGCATTACCCTTGTAATGTACCTGGCTCACCATTATTCCAGGCTTGTTGCCCCTTGTGAGCATTAACTGAGATGCTCAGACAGAGCCTGTGAAAAGAGGAATTCTGCAGATGGGGAAACTGAGGCACAGAGTGGCAGTGTGGCCAAGCCAGAGTCAATGGGGATTCTTCCCCTGGTTGTATTGCCCTGCCATGAGGATTTGCCAGAACTGGCAGCCCAACAGCAATTATAACTCCCAGGCCATGATTTGATCACCCTTTCTCCTGCAAAGGATTTCCCTTGGCACCGATGCCAGAGTTCAAGATCGCGTGCTGGTGACCAGCAGATGCAGGCAGCACTTTGGCAAAGCATGTTGGATCCTCCTTGACTTCCTTGGTATTCTCAGCTGCCTCCAGCCACTTTCTGCCTCCCCACTATCTACCCACAGGTCTTTTTTGTCACCTCGAAGCTGGTAAATCAATGTGTTTCTGTCTCCAAGTGCCTTTGTGCTAAATTCATTGGTGTTCATAAACATGCGAAGGCAACTATAAAAGTGCAAAAAAATGAATATATGTTAATGTATTCTGTGATCATAAAACCAGAAAAGGGAGAAAAGAAAGCAGTGATTTTGTCTCTCTAGAAAGAATAATTTAAGAAATACTATCAAATATATCTAGAGGACATGGCCAATGACTTTATTTCAGGTCTTTACCTCCATACTGACCTGCTCATAAATGAGGTATCTTTTCAACCTTATGTACTTCCCAAGCTGCAAATAATCTGCAACATCAGTGATTCCAGTCTCATTTATTCTCATCAATGTGACTTCATCTTTCAAATAGAAAGCACAGTGCCACACATTTTGCCTACAGCTGGAATAACATGCAAGTTGTTAGCTGTTAAGTTCACCCAAGGGGAGCAGCTTAAGGTAAAGCAGCATTAGCCTGGAGCACATGTCACAGCAAGACAGAAACCCTTGAAAATGAAAATAAAAAATGCAAATCTGCCCTCTGTGTCATCTGTTACACTGTGTCACCAGTTGAGCCTAGTCTCTAAGCTTTAAACATTAACAGAACAGCCTTGCTTGATTTTTAACTCCCAGGTTGGTTCTTCAGCTCAGTGAACAGATATTACTCTGTCAAATAACTCCTGTGTAATTTGAACTACACTACAAGATTAATCCCTTCTTATTTTTTTTAGAGGACAACCTGATGGAAAGAGCTGCAGTTAGCAGGTGGGCTTGTGGCAAAGAAAAGAGAGCAAGGATCAATTATAGCCTTGAACGTGGCTGCTCAACTATGTATCAGATAACCACCAATTCCCTTAAAATCTGTCACTACCCAGCAGTTGCTATGCAAGGGTGAGTGCAGGGCTGCTTAGTTCATGTTCGTAACCAGGCCAGGTGGGTGATGCCTTTTAAGGAGAAGCAGCAGGAGGAATGCATTGGGACCCAGGACAAACAGCCCTGTCATTTTTCCCAGAATAAAATGTACCTGATGGCCCAGGAGCTTTAGTTTTGCCTGCAAAGGATTTTTGCAGGGGGATGATGGAGAAGCAGACCCCTGTCAATGAGGTTGTGATGGTGCTGAGTAACATGGCAATGGCCTGGAACAGGCAGTATTTTCTTCTTTTAAATTTGCCCTTATAGACTGGACTGGGTCAAAGCTTTGATAGCATGGATATTCGGAGGGCAAAGAATGGATCCGATCTAGGAAGCGCTTGCTTTCTCCTGCACTCAGCCCCCTTCTGAATATCCTCAGGTCTTTCACTGCATCATATGTTTCTGTGCAATTCTAAGAAGGCAAAGTGATTTTTCTCCTCCTGCCGGCACAGTTGCACGAATGTCCTCATTTCAACGCAGCTCCTAGGGTTAGGCACAAAAGCTGGTGGTTGGTTTAATTGATCAGACAAGGTTATTGCAGGTAAATGCTTAAAATTGTTCCCTTATCTGTGGGAATACATGCCAAGCTCTTTGATGAGAGAAAGAACATACTCGTTCCTCATCTCACTCTTTTGAACGATCCTCTGAACCTGGTTAAACATCTGGCTGATCCAGCTGCCACATATATCTCATCAGATCTTCATGTTACCCAAGACAAACCAAATTCAGTGCTTTATACCACCTCTTGCTGCCTCACCTGACCGCAGTTCTACTTGCACTGCTGAAACAAACGATGGAAAAGAGACCCAAGAGCATGAAACCCATCAACGTGGCAGTCCTGAAGGGCAAAGGAGTCCAGGAAGGCTGGACATTCTTCAAGAAGGAACTCTTAAAGGCTCAGGAGCAGGCCGTTCCCATGTGACAAAAGACAGGCTGGCGGGGAAGACTTTGGCTTTTTCCCACAGCATCCTCCTGGAGAAACTGGCTGCTCATGGCTTGGACAGGTGTATGCTTCGCTGGGTAAAAAAATGGCTGGATGGCTGGGCCCAAAGAGTTGTGGTGAACAGAGTTAAATCCAGTCGGCAGCCGGTCACAAGTGGTGTTCCCCAGGGCTCAGTACTGGGGCCAGTTCTCTTTAATATCTTTATCAATGATCTGGATGAGGGGATTGAGAGCAACCTCAGTAAGTTTAGAGACGACACCAAGTTGTGCGGGAGTGTTGATCTGCTGGAGGGTAGGAAGGCTCTACAGAGGGATCTGGACAGGCTCGATCAATGGGCCAAGGTCAACTGCATCAGGTGCAACAAGGCTCAGTGCTGGGTCCTGCACTTGGGTCACAACAACCCCAGGCAACGCTACAGGCTGGAAAGCTGCCTGGTGGAAAAGGACCTGGGGGTGCTGGTCGACAGCCAGCTGAATATGAGCCAGCAGTGTGCCCAGGTGGCCAAGAAGGCCAACAGCATCCTGGCTTGTATCAGAAATAGTGTGGCCAGCAGGACTAGGGAAGCGATTGTCCCCCTGTACTCGGCACTGGTGAGGCTGCACCTTGAGTGCTGCGTTCAGTTTTGGGCCCCTCACTACAAGACAGACATGGAGGTGCTGCAGTGTGTCCAGAGAAGAGCAACGAAGCTGGTGAAGGGTCTAGAGCACAAGTCTGATGAGGAGTGGCTGCGGGAACTGGGACTGTTTAGCCTGGGGAAAAGGAGGCTGAGGGGAGGCCTTATCACTCTCTACAACTACTTGAAAAGAGGTTGTAGCCAGGTAGGTGTTGGTCTCTTCTCCCAAGTAACAAGTGATAGGACAAGAGGAAATGGCCTCAAGTTGTGCCAGGGGAGGTTTAGATTGGATATTAGGAAAAAATTTCTTCACCAAGAGGGTTGTCCAGCATTGGAACAGGCTGCCCGGGGAAGTGATTGAGTCACCATCCCTGAAGGTATTTAAAAGACACGTGGATGTGGCATTTAGGGACATGGTTTAATGATTGACTTTGCAGTGTTAGGTTAATGGTTAGACTTGATGATCTTAAAGGTCTTTTCCAACCTAAATGATTCTATGATTCTATGCACATTTGTCAGGTATGGAAACAGCTCTTGGGCAGATCAAACTCGGGCCTCAGCCAACTTCTTGTGATGTGCATTTGCCAGGATTGTCCAAGGTTTTTCACTGGGCTATCAAAAAAGCTGATCAGCAGTCAAACCAGTGCAAGGGTGGATGGGCTTGGAGGTGAGGAGACACATCCTCAGCAATATGAGATCTCCCCTGCATGGGTCAGAAGCACTAAACCTGGCATGACTGTACCAGTTGGACCTCCTCTCTGGTAATGCCAAATTGCCATTGATCCTGTAGAAAAACAAAGAGAAAACAGCAGGTAGTTGAAAGAATGAAGATAGTTGAGCAACAGGTGAAAAAAGGAAGGGGCAATGGGACACATCCCTTACGAGGTGATCACAGATGAAGCTGTCTCCACAGCTGGGTGTTTTTCAAGTGCACTGCAGACCAAAGCTGATTCATAGCTGTTCTCCAGCAAACCTTTTTAAATCATGAAGCAAGACTGTAAAGAAGACAAAGTCCTGATCAGAGGTCAGTAAAGAACCAAGACAAAACAAATACGACTAAACAAGTACAATGCCAAGAGACCAGTAAATTCTTAAGTGTGAAGAAATGAAGCTGTGTTTTTAGAAGTCACTCAAAAGATTGAGATAGTGGGAGCTCAGAGACTTGTGGTTGCCACGATATAATGGGTCAGCTGAAGCCAGGGACTGCTCCCAGCTGTCCTCTTCATGTTCCCCATCGGAGAGAGGGGCCTCTGCTGTGGAGGCTGAGCAGGATGTCTGTCTGCCCCAGCCGTTGCATTTTTGACTCCACATGAGTCAAGACCCTTAGGTTCCTCCTTTTGAAGATGGGGTGTAGGTCCTTACATCTTTTAGTTGTGTATGAAAATACTTACCAAGAACCAGACATAGAGTTACAAGGCAGTGACTCACAACTGTCTGTTATTTACTAAATATTTTTATGGTATACTAAGCACTTATTATGTTCTTCAGTGCTCTCCAAGGGGAATTGTTGCAAACACATTTTGAGAGATGGTGTCTGTCCCAAAGCACTTGTAGTCTGGACAGACAAAGTGTGGAAGGATAAACAGTGGGGCAGATAAGTGATTTGCCCGAGGTCATAGCATTAAAACTGGGACTGGCTCTCCTGATGCCCTGTTCCCTGTCTGATAGTTTGTCCACTCAGTTCTGATGCTCTGTTATTCCTGGCTATGGAAAAAGTTAACTGAAAAATACAGCAGAACAGTTAATTACCAATGAATGACAGGGAATTTACTCGATGCCTGTTTACAGGAGGAGTTATTACACAGGAGTTAATCCTCAGGGTTCTCTGCTCCATGAAAACAGGTTGGTTATCTTTGATACCATTTTTATTTTCTCTTTTCTGCCACTGAGAAATGGTAGTTTACCTGCATGGGATAGGACACTCATCGCAACAGTTCTTGATGTGTATCCTATCACTGTCCCATATGTACGAGTGATATATCCACAGCATTTCATCTCACCTGTGGCAGAGTCGATGGTACCCCCTGGTACCACAGAGATGTCCTCTAAAACAGCTGCGCAGGGGACGACAAGCAAAACCCCTGGCTGCTCTCCCCAGCCGCCAGCTTTGCAATCCTATCCTTAGTTCCGCCGGTGGCTAGTTTTGGGGCGACCATCCATGCCATCCTGTGAACTCAGGGTGCTCCACATGCCTGTCATGTCTCCGTCTCCTGTCTCGTGTTGCAGAGGTGTCGTTTGGATGTTTCCCATTTTACCAGGAGGTGACGGCGATGTGTGCTCAGAGCACCATGAGACCTGCAGACAGAAAGGGAAGGGGAGAGGATTACAACTGCCACCTAGAAACCTCGAAAGAGGCGCTGGAAAAGCTGGAGCTATAAGCTAAATGTTAACACCTGCCTCTGAGAGCTCTCTGCTTTATCTACAATTGGAATATTTGTCCTTGAAGCTGCTCAGCTATGCCCCTGAGGAGGAAGAGCGGTGAGAATGTCTGAGGGCACTGTAAGAGCCACTGAGCTCCAGGAAACAAAAAATGTGTGTATCTTAGGCTTCTGTGGTTCCTGTGACATCTTGCTAGATGTTGGAAAGATAGTCAAGTTTTAAGAAAAACAAAAGATCCAGATACAAAATGAGTAAGAATTCAAGCCCTTCGCAAACCACCTGCATTTTAATAACATTTATTCTGGTAGACAGGCAGCAAAGAGAGGAGGCACTGAGGGCTCACGGAGATATTCTAGCCACATGAACATACTTCCTATGGCATTTACTCCTGATTTCCTAAAGCCACAGATGAGTGTGGATGGGAGAGGGGAGAGGTGTTCTCATAGGAAAGGTGGAAGAGGAGCACCTTTGCCTGTGATGATGTACAACCAGATCTGTGAAAGGTTTCTCGTCCTTGGGACTGCTTTGAGGGCATTTTGTGTGGACACAAGTGTTTCTGCATGCAGCGGGCTGTGAGTTTAAGCTGGGGTGTAGAAGATCCATCCAACTTCAGAGGAGCTGCCTCTGGCTGTGGAGGCCACGGGCAGGGAAGGAGTCTCTCCTGGGGGACTGGAGGCACAGTGTGTAAGGGTGGGAGATGGGTTTGGTTGAAGGGAAGAGGTGGGTCTTGAGGCTTTTCTAAAGCAAGGGGAGATGAGCTGAATCCCTCCAAGTGAGTTCAGTGGTGGGGACTGGATGAGCAAAAAGGCAGATCCCTCAGATGCTTTACCCTCCACAACAATGGCCTGAACCTGCAACATCAAAAGTTGGCCATCCCTAAGGTGAAGAGAAAAATGGCAGCAGTGTCCCTTGGTGCAGACCACAGTAGATCTCCCAAACAGGTGTGTAAGTATCTGAGCAAAGACACATTTACAGAAACAGGGCTAAACCCATCATAGCTGTTCAGCCAACCTCCCGGCAAGGTTAGGACCAGAGCAGTGGGTGAGCACCTCTCTGCCTCTGGAGAAGAGCTCCTTCCCAAGACAGCGGGAGCTGCAGAGGAGCGGGCATAAGTGGACCTTCCCCAGCTCTCACCCCTTGGTGGCGAGAAACCAGCAGAGCCGATTACCCTGCTGCTGCCGCCAGCTGCGTGCCAGCGAGCCTGCCCGGCCTTGCAGCTGTTTTATCATTTTAATTAAGCTCTGCAAACCCAGAGCTGTTAGGACAGGATTCATGCCTCTGGTATTCGCTCTTGGCTCCAGTGGGGACACGCTGTCCGCGGCTTTTGGGTGCCGGGGAGGGGCCCTGCGCACCGCGGCGCTGGCGGGGCACCGGCGCGTGCCTGGCAGTGACATCCTGGTGCCCGATTCCCGTGGGGTTACTCAGCTGGCTGGATCACATGGGGCAGGAGGAATGGGCTCCCTCGGGGCACAGGTTTGGCTGCTCTGAGTGAGGTCCAAGCCGTGTTGGTAGCAATCCTACACACTGGTGCGAGGTGACGTGATGGCGAGGTGGGGACGAGGGCTGGCTCTGCTCAGGTCATTGCAAAGGCTGCGATGCCCGGGCTCTGCCCCGGCTGCACAATGAACTGGGCAAAAAGTCAGGCTTTTGTAAATGGGCACAGTACCAAGCTGCTGAATGTCCCTCTCCAAGGAGATATGGACGTTGAACGTGAGGTTGCTTTGGTCCAGCCTGGTGTGATGCTGTAGCACTCCCTGCATGTTTCCCAGTGAGCCCCTGTGGCCCCCAGCGAGGCCCAGCCTGGCAGGGAGGCGGCGTGCCCAGGCCCGGCATGCCGGGGCATCTTTCCAGCCTCTTTCGCAGGGGCCATGCCTTCACTCCCGTGCCGGCCCATGCCGCCTGCCCACGCTGTCTCGAGCGCTTCCTGCAAGCACCAGCGATGCTGGGTACAAACCCCCAGGCGCTCCGAAAAGGTGCATGGCACATTCCTGAGGAGGCTCGGAGGTATGTGCCACGGGCAGCCTTCTTGGTGGACATCTCCGCGGGCTGCAGCTCCAAGCTGGCTCTCCTTCATCCCAGGATGAGAAGGAGTGACCTGGTTAGTGCCAGAGCGGCCACTTCAGCATTGCCTCTGGGTTCGAATGGGAAGGGATCCTGCTGTGTTACACCCTCCAGCAGCTCCTCAGGAGCATATTTCTTTCTATAGGTGAAAGAATAAGGATTTTGCTTTGTTTCCGTTTTCAAAAGCAAAAGATCTCAGCGTAAACATTTTAGATGTAATAGCCTGACTAAACTTTGAATTAATGTGGTCACAAAAAGTGACGTCTTATCAACATTCATAAAAACTTGCAACATGTGCAATTTTCCCCTTGCTTCTTTATAGGTGACAGGTGATGTGTTACAGTGCTGCAGAATGTGCTCCTGCAAGGAAGGGGAAAGGCATGCCTGCGGGGCGGGCTCCAGGAAAAAAGGACCAAACTCTCACCATCCACATGCATGAGAAAATCCAGAGTAGCATTTGTAGCTGAAGTTAGTGGAGCTGCTCCAGCTCTGTGCCGCTGTAGCTGAGATCACACTTTAGCCTAACACGTTTCCCAGCAGCCTCAACAGCAACACCGCAGTGCACCTTGGCACCGGGAGAGGATCACGCATGGCAGGTGTGCCTTCTTCCCTCCAGTGCCATCTTCATCCCCACGCAGCTGAGGGTCTGTTTATCCTCCCAGGGCTTTCAAGATATTTTGTTTGATTTTTGTTACTGATGAAGGATTTATATTGTACTTAATGCAGTAATTTGGCTTTTAATTGTTTTCTCTTCTAGGAAATGACTTCAAACTTTTATTGTTGTTGTTTTAAAAGTTAAAATAGTTTCTTTCCCATTGTGTTTCCTCCCTTCCTCAAAAGAAATGTCATGTATAGGACACTGGTGTCTGCACCCAGTGTTTAATTGCTTGTGGAAACTTGTCTTTCTATGTGTGTGTGTGTCAGCTGTTTTATACAAGAATCAGAAGTGTATTTAAAGAAAAAAAAATTATTAAAGAAAATGGAGTGTAATAAAAAGTATAGCTGAAGGGTTTTGACTGGTATCTCCATATCAAGAAAAGTTACATCACCTGTGAAAACATCAGATATACTCTTACAGCTCTGCAGTCATTATCCTTATTAGCAGCGCTGTTATTACCACTGGAACAAGTGTGAGCTCAGGGTCATGGAAGCAGGAGGGCTCAGGGCCACATCCTGCAGCATGCATGATGCGGGGCCTGACCTAGACCAGCAACAGTAAACAAAAAGTCGTACAGAAGAGATGAAGAAGCATTTTTGGTAGCTGCATTTTTGGAAGAAGTGTTTTTTCAGGAAGGAGCCTTTTAGAAAAATCTTTTTGTTGTTTCTCTCGCATGCCGTGCTCAGCTTCTACTCTCTGCTGCCGGTGTTGCGGTGCCGGGGCTCAGCCTGGCACTTCTGTGATCTGCCTCTGGGGACGTGTGTCAGGAGGGCAAATCCTGCCCATTCACCTCAGAAATGACCCCAAACACAGCAGAGCCACTGGTACAAGAAATTGGGCAGGTTTCTAGAAAAAAGGGAAGTTTATTTATAAAGCTTTCCCCTAGACAGAAACTGCCTGTAGCCTGGCAGAGGTCTGCCCGCTAGCCCATGGGAGAGGCACACGCCAAGTCCACCTCCACCTTCAGCCACCAGCAACCCCCCAAAAATACCACCCACTCTTCCCGCTCTCCCAGGGACCAAAAACTTCAGTGCCTCGTTTAAAAGCAAAGAGGAGAGAGATGGACACCTCTGAGAGGGTGTCTCACCCTAAGGGGGATATGGAGAGGAAACGGCTGCCTCTTTTCATAGGCTCGTAGCTTGCCCCATTGGTGACACAAAAAGACCAGTCTGACTCAACATATTCCCTTTAAAATGGACTATTCCAGGCAGATTGGCAGAATTAAATCTGACCAAAGGTGGATATTTTTGTAAAGAAATTATATTAAAGAAAAGCCAACCCCCTTTCATAGGAAGCCACCCACTTTTTGCATGCCAGCTGCTCCGCTGCCTGGAAGCTTTCCAGACAAAGTGCAAAAAAGTTTCTGGATAGGCTGCAAATTAATTCCGCAGCAGTTCATTTGTTTCCCTTAGCTGCATGTACCAATTGCAAATAAGGTTAACAGATGATATTTGCTACTTAGAATAGTTTATAAAACACTACAGGAATTATTTATAGCCTGCCTTCTCTACATGCATGGAGATTTGAATTGAGGTTCAAGAAATCAAGGTCTCCAGTACAAGTTAAAACCCCTCTTGTGAAAGTTTCATAAATTACTATCAAGGGATAACACTGTACAGACTTATACTGCTCCAGCTGGTATCCTGGAAGATGGGTTTGCCACTTCATCAGAGAAAGGAATCACACTGGTGTTCACAAGGAAACAAGAAAACTGAGGAATTGATGTTCATATTGTTCTGCATGGGTTGGGTCCTCTGCTGATCTGTGCTGCTGGAGCTCCACTGCAATTAGCTGTACCACTACAATCTGCCCCAAGCTGGGGATCCAGATTACAAAAAATAAGAAGTGCACTTAATTTAGATATCAGTATTTTACAAATAAGCCTCCAGATAAAATCCCTGCACTCCTCACTATGCACTGTGCCTCATTTTTAGATAGTACCAACATCCCATTTATAGGCCATTTAGGAGATTAATATACATACATATCCATAAGTGCATGTATGGATATGGATATAATTTTATGGCTAGCATGTTAACACAAGAGGAGTATCACAGACCCAGACTGCATTGCTGTCTCCTCCAACTCATCACCAGAAATATCTCTTTTCCAGATCAGTCATTATAGAATCACAGGATCATAGAATGGTTTGGGTTGGAAGGGACCTCAAAGATCATCTAGTTCCAACCCTCCCTGCCATGGGCAGGGACACCCTCCACTAGACCAGATTGCCCAAAGCCCCATCCAGCCTGGCCTTGAACACTTCCAGGGAGGGGGCATCCACAACTTCTCTGGGCAACCTGTTCCAGTGCCTCACCACCCTCACAGGAAAGAATTTATTCCTAATATCTAATCTAAATCTCCCCTCCTTTAGCTTAAACCTATTACCCCTTGTCCTATCACTCCATGCCCTTGTAAACAGTCCCTCTCCAGCTTTCCTGTAGGCCCCTTCAGGTACTGGAAGGCTGCAATAGGTCTCCCCGGGACCTTCTCTTCTCCAGGCTGAACAATCCCAACTGTCTCAGCCTGTCCTCACAGGAGAGGTGCTCTAGTCCTCTGATCAACTTTGTGGCTTCCTCTGGACTCACTCTGGACTTATCTCCTCTTAAAGCACATTTAACCCCTCAGACCTCATGGTTATGGGATAGTGTTGGACTGGATCACTCCAACTTAGCCTCTGATTATATATGAACCTGGAAAAGTCCTTCTGCATGTACCGTTACCTTTTTTGCATTTAAAAATGAGATGGATCACTTATTCTTAAGAATGGTCCTGAGGTATACCTACAGCACCATAAGAGATTAAAAAATCAGCCCTTCTTCACCCTCAGAAAGAAGACAGTAAATGCCTCCAAAGACTGCTGAACAAACTCGGTGCTGGAGAACCCCTTTGGAAAGAAAACAAACCAGAAATGCCTGTGCTAGCAAGACTGTGACTATTTCCATAGGATCTACCAGCACTTGTGATATCACTGCTGGCTTAGCTCTGCTCCCATGAGGAGAACTTGCAAAGGTCTGGAGCTATTGAAGGTAAATCTGCTTCACCTTTCTCCTCCATCCAGCTTGTGAACAATGGTGACTCACCTCTCCAGGGCAAGCTTGTAGATGACATGTGAGGTGACCATGAGGCCTTCAGATAATAGGCTGGAAAGGGCTGCAGACATTTCCAAAGGCATAAACATCATCTAGCACTGAGCTCTGCGCAGTGAGCAGCAAGTACAAGGCATCCAGTACATGTAAGTGCCAGGAAGTGCCTGGCATTTGAAGAATTTATGTACTCATTGTTCACATGAACATCAAGTCCCAGGGAGCCTGGACACCCAGAAACAAGGCAGGCACTGTGGGCGTTTGCAGACCAGCCATATCACCATGCTGACTTTGTCAGATGCAAATACCACTTGGTTTGAACTGAGGGTCTCTTCAGCTTGCATGCAGAATCATAGCTTCTCTTTTCCTTGAGTCCCTCTAGATTTGAACCAGGGACCAAGTGTGAGCTAGATACATGGCTCTTGACTTCTTTCAAAGGCAGACGAAACAGCACTTACTTCCTTGCATTCCTTCAGGGACCTCCTGTCCAACAGGAGGGATCTAATGACCTCATCCATATGAAGCCCTTGAGATACTGTTTTTGCTTCAAAGACTGAATGCAAATTTTGTGCTTTTACCTTGTACGGTTGAAGGGCTTGGCATGAGTACAGAGGTGGGAGGTACAGAGGGCACCGCTGTCTGTCTGAGGGATCAATAGCAAGTAATGGCAGTGCCTTGTCACAAAAAGGCTAGAAGATAAAAGTCTTGCTAGTTGCCATTCAGGATTTGTTGTCACCATGCAGGGACTGCCTCAGACACTGCAGGGCCCTCAGTGTGGGCCAGAAGTGAGACTCCAAATGATTTTGAAAAAACAATTTTGTTTTCCACCCCAAATTCAGACCCTTAACTCCTTCCAAGGCATCTTCTTACACCCCATACCCTCTGCCTCTCCCAATACTCTGCAACTCAACCACCACCTCCTTGGTTGCCATCCTCACTCCTAGAGTGCACGAGGACTAGGCTGAGAGCCCTGCCCTCCCTGTAGCAAGTGGCCATGCCCCATGGCCATCCAGGCATGGACTGCTAAAGTCACCACTGACACTGTCATGGAGGCAGAGAAGTGACTGTGAGAGCAAAGCAATTCCATGGGCTGCATCTTTTCCATTTAAAGTATTATCTTCCCCCTTCTGTCCCTCTGCCGAAGGCCACTGGCCTCCAGATTTGTCAAAGTCTTGGTCTCAGTGGTGGCAGAGATGAGATGAGCCAGGGCATCCAGTTTGTCTCAGCTTCCTCTCATCAAGGCTGTTTTCCTTCTGCTGTTTCTCTCATTCTTGAAGTGCAGATACCTCTTCTCCTTTCCCACCAAATTCAGCATTGGTCTGAAGTCACCACAGCTCTTGTAGGCTGTAGAGTTGATCCCAGGCCACAGTGCTCAGCCCTGAAACAGGAATCAAATCAAATGAGGACTGACCAAATGCGGCATTAATTGGCAGTAGGCAGGAGCACGTTTCTGCTTGAAAAAACTCCTTTTGGTAAGAGCTTGCAGAAGTCACGCAGACTGGATGTGATTTCCAGACAAAGACTGCACAACACCCAGATATTGAAGACTGTTGATGGCTTCTAGAAGGGGTTGAAAACATCATCAGCACAGCATAATTATTCGTAAGACGGGCCAATTTCAATGCTCAGCACAATACAGTTTCAAACAATACCTGATGAAAATCAATTTCCAAGTCTGTTGAGAGGCCGATAACATCCTTGGTGACATTGCTAGTCCCACTGGCGTGCTCATTCTCAAGTAATCATATTAGAGGGAGATGTCGCACAAGAATCTGACTCCACTAACCATTAAGAGACACTGAGCTCCTTTGTCTTCTGAAGCAGGTTTCCATGGGATTACACTGGGTAGAATAATTTAAGATTAAAAAAAACAATAACAATCCTTAAATCATTTAATGGGATATTTCTTTAATCTTCCTTGTATGGAAGAATCCAAACTAATCAGGAGTAAGGGAACACCTTTCCCCAGGGGTAAATGGCCATGAAATGCTAGCTAACATCCAATTTCTGTGGGACCAGGACATTTAGTGGTTGTTGGTATCTTTGCAAATCTCCCTCCTAGGTGAAATTGCACTATCCCATTTTTCTGCCAAAAAGCAGTAGTCATTTTTGGTTTTCAGGGGGGCTTTCTTTTCCTAGATGAGAGTATACAGATATTCTCATCACTTTAGAGAGGCTTTCAAAACCCAGGTGCAGAGCTTTGGCATCAGCAACCTCCCCAGAGCACTTTATAGCACATAAATCTTGCTCCCGGTTAATCAAACAGTGCTGGAGCGAGCCAAGCAACTATGAGAACGTAAACTGCTCTTCCCCTCCCTTCCCACTTATCACAGGTTACTGCTGCTTCTTCAGACACAGAGTGAGGGGGGTTTTTTTCTCTAAATATGACTTTGACACTGGTAGAGATGCTGACTTTGTTGGACATGGGCATTTTCTGTGCAAAGAAGTTTTTATTTTTTTTATTTTTTCCAGAACTGCCCTCAGTGGGCCAGCTGTTCTTCTGCCTTCACCCTACCCTGGAACAGGTCCTTTGACTCTCACCCGTGCAATGATTTTCACTGGCTTTAACCTCAGTTTGAGCCATCAGCAAGGCTGGAACTGCTTTGCAGTTGTGGCCAGGAACAATCACACCTTTTTTCCCAACGAAAGACTTAGCTGGGCATGTGGCTGCCTTCCTAAAACTGAAGCAGAGCAAAATGCAACGCGTTATAAATGGGATAATGTGACGACCCTTCTGTTGCAGCTGTTTTGGTCCTCCATGCTCCCAGGGTTGTGTGCTCCAGGACAACTCAGGATGCACTGTCTTTTGTTGACGAAGAGCTTTGCGAGGGTGGGAGAGGAGGTAACACCACTGAAACCGTTCTTTTCCCACCAAAGGCATCTTGGAGCAACACCCCCTTTTTGACCAAGGTTAATGCTGCAGGTGCCAGACTGGGTTAAAACCAGTGGTGCACAGACTCAAGCTGAGCCATGTAGAGCCAGAGGAGAAGACTGCGCCTCCAACCTGTTAAGAAATCAGGATTAGCACCTGAAGCAGGGACTGAATTTAGAGTTTTGTTCAACCTCCTGCTTAACTGAAGTCCTTTTACTTTAATCTATAATGGCATCTTGTTTTATCTTAATGAAGTTATGCAAAAAGTTCTTCACTTAAAAGGCCAACCCAGGATTTTCTTTCTTGCCTTCAAGTTGAGATGAAAAGGACTGCCTGCAGCCTGAAAATTTGTTTCCTTAAGGAAGCGGGAAGCAAAGAACTTATATTAATGCTTCATAGCAAGCACCTTTGAATTTCAAGGGGTAAAAATGAGCCTCAACCCTGTCGCTGTGTCCAGATTTTCATAATCTTTTTCTCACTCTGCTGGCTCCAAGGTCAGTCTGTTGCACTTCTTCTTCAGTCTGTTTTAATTCTGGTCTCTTAGCACTGATTTCTGTGTGCAAGAAATGGAAGCCACACCTCAGTGTATGCTACTCCCAGGCATTAACAGCCTTGTGCTAAATAAACACACAAAGATACTTCTGCATCTGGTTTTACTGGCAGCAGAAAGAGACATTATATGTCTCTGGAAATCTGATAAAGCACTGACATATAAATCCTGGATTGCAAACATTGCCAGTTTAACTCCACTGGACTGAATTTGCTGCAATGCTTAAGGCTGAGAATAAGACTTCTCACTTTTTCTAAGCACTGTAAACCAGACAATTTTAAAATTAGTGTTTGGCAATATCAACAACTTTCTACCAGCAGATAATAACCCCTCAAATTCAGTTTCTGCAGTCTGACACGCTACTATAGGGTAATGACTTTTCATTTGTTCTGCCTTATTTGTGGATCATTGCACAAGCCTGCCTTTCTGCCATGGATATTTAAAAAAGCTGGATAATTGCTTGGTAAAGGCCTGGGCTGGTGCCTGAGTTTGGTGCAGCCTATACCATACTCTGCCACAAACGTCCTGCATGACCTCGATAAGTGCCTGCGTTTCTCTCATTTCTCAATTTCCCATCATTGCAATGTGCATTTCCTTTCTTCTATACTTTGTCTTTAAATTTCTTGAACTAGGAAATATCCCTCTATATAAGCATCTTTATACAGGGATTACTGCAGCCAGCTCTTGTTTAAGTTTTCAGATGCTAGAAAGAATATGATTAAATTATGAGCAAAAAAATTAAGACAGAGAGGGAAGAAGAGTAACACCCTTGAATCACTTGCAAATGAGATTTAATATTTGGAACAGGAGATCCTTGCTACAGAAGAGGACTGGTAGACTTTGTCTCTGCTACAAGCTGTGTGACCTTTCCCAGCGGTGGACTGAAATGTCTCTGCTGCCTTATTCAGGAGCCCTGGAACTTGTCGATCTCCCCAGCAGCAGTGCAAGCATGCCCCATCCTGCTGCCATCAAATCCTGCGGGAGATGTTCCTGTCCTCTCTCCTCCCTTCCCAAGCTGCCAGCTGTCACTCTTTGAAAGGAGGTGGCCAGAAGGGTGTTAGGGAGGAGGTTGGTTCTGGCAGCATTTTGCACTATAGATGAGGAAAGCAAGCATGGTTTGGGGAAACCTGGAGCAGAGATGGGCTTGAAGGATGAGTTTACAGAAGAGCAAGAGGGTAGAGTTGGGATTGTACAGGAAAACTGGAAGGAAACATGGTCAGTAGAGCACTAAGGATAGGGCTGATGGAGAGTTTGCCAAGAGTGGTGGAGGAAGGTGGAAATAGCATGGACTGCGAGTAAAAATCATAGAATCATAGAATGGTTTGGGTTGGAAGGCACCTCAAAGATCATCTAGTTCCAACCCCCCCTGCCATGGGCAGGGACACCCTCCACTAGACCAGGTTGCCCAAAGCCCCATCCAACCTGGGTTTGAACACTTCCAGGGATGGGGCAGCCACAACCTCTCTGGGCAACCTGTTCCAGTGCCTCACCAGCCTCACAGGAAAGAATTTCTTTCTAACATCTAATCTAAATCGACCCTCTTTTAGCTTAAACATGTTACCCCTTGTCCTGTCACTACACTCCCTGATAAACAGTCCCTCACCATCTTTCCTGTAGGCCCCTTCAGGTACTGGAAGGCCACAATTAGGTCTCCCTGGAGCCTTCTCTTCTCCAGGATGAACAATCCCAACTCTCTCAGCCTGTCTTCATAGGAGAGGTGCTCCAGCCCTCTGATCAGCTTCGTGGCCTCCTCTGGACTCTCTCCAACAGCTCAATGTCTTTCTTGTACTGGTGATCCCAGAAAAAAAAAAGGGGGGAGTTTAGCTTTAGCTATTGCTGATAGTGAGTCCTCATGAAGAAAAAAATGAGCAACCAGGACATGAGAATTTCCTTCAGACCCCAGGATCTTCCTGGTCTGGAGAACCCAGAAGGGAAACAAAGTCTGCATCTGATTAAAATTTAGTCTCTCCCCCCGTAGTCCCTGCCTTCTTTAAGAATTACAAATGTGAGAGTTCTGGCAAGAAACTTCCTTCCCTGCTACCAAAACAGAGCCACCACCTTTCTCAGAAGACAGGGCAGTCTAGTGCAGTAGTGATGGAGAAAGCCATTCCTGAAATACTCAGTTTAGCATGATTAAAGAGGCTTCATCAAACGAAATCAGAAAGAAGAATCCTGTGGGGGATAATCTTTTCATTTAAGCACACAAAATTTGTGTTATTAATTAGTGGTATAGCCATTCACAGTGCATGTATACGGGCTACATTTAAGGAATGTATTATCTATACATTAAAAAGTCAGAGTGTTATGGAAAAAAGAATATCTACAGATAACATTGACACAAGCAAAGCTGTGAGTACTTAACCGCTTATCTTTGCTTAAGTGTCCTCTTAGAAACACACATCTTCATATGCAACTTAATTCACAGAGCTTAGATATGAATGAAATTTGCCACCCAGCTCTTCCATTTGATTATATCAGATACTAGACTAGATTTTTCTCTTAGGCCCTTGATTGAAGTGGACGTGTCTGTCTGTCAAATCTGAAGAAATTTTCTGAAGAAATGTTGCTAGTGCTCTTGCCCATGTTTTGCTATAATTAAGTTGTTTCTATGTTTTGTCCTGATGAAAGCGTAGGATTTGTCCTTTGGGGTCTGCGTTGCATTTATAGTTTCTAAATGAGCCTTTGTAGTTAAATCCTAGACATGTAATTCATTGCAGACCATGGTATACAGTTAAGCTTTGTTAACTAAGAAAATATGTACTATATGTGTGCATAACAAGAAGTTGAGGGCAAAATTCTTCTGTCTGAGCCACACAATGGGGGCAGAAGAAGTGCTGGAGATGCACCATGGCCAGCTGCTTGAGTGCAATTACATGATATGTACCCTTTGATGGTAAAGCTAGCTTCAGATGTTCCAGTGAAATACAAACATTCCAAACACTGTGTTTAATAATTTATTTTTCCATTAAAATATATGTGTCCTTCAAAAATGCATTCTTGCTGAAACAACTTAATCAATCAGTGACAGATATTACAACAAGGTATAATGTAGATCTTCCATCCACTCTGTGGCTCAGAGGAGAGTTTTGCCAGGCTGAATCAGCCGAGGGGCACGGTGTGTTCACAAGAGAAAGATGAAAATAGCTGCAGTGTGTAATTGTTATCCTGGAGTTTCGTGGATTTGACACTTTACACCAGCACCACTTGAGAATCAGGGAGGGTTACTGGAGCTGAGTGTCAAGTACATGAGCCTGAGCAGTGTAAATGTCACAGGAATAAGGCTGGTTTGGGAACCGGTGTTTTTTCATAAACGAGTCTCCTGCCTTTGTTTACAGACACGATTAAAGTTCGTGTACCGGTAGGTTCAAGCGGTATCTTTTTCCTCTCTCTCTTTCCCTTTTCTTCAGATAAGAGTACAGCACAGGTTATTCTAAGCTGACAGGAAATGACAGTGATATTAATCACTGATTAATCAGGATCTCTAACAAAGGCCCTGCTAGTTTGAATATTCATATTGCCATGGCATTAGGAATGTCAGAATTGCCATTGTTCTGCTGATAGTGACACATCCCCGCTCTTCCCGCTCAGCATCTCCGGGATGCAGCTCCAATGAGAACGAACCGTGCTGTTTCTTCTGAGGCACAGAGACATGAAATGACTTGGCCAGATCACATGGGATCCCAGGGAGAGCCAGGAAAGGAACGCAGGTCTTCTTAATCCTGGCACAGGGAGGGAAATTTGTTTCTTATAAACAAAATAATTCGCATACCTGACACAAAAGAATGTATCAAGGTGGTGAATGTATGTGTGCCTACATGTGCACGTACATAATACATACATAATGTGTGTGAGATACATAATATTAGATGTGTAACTCATTCAGACTTGGCCAGAAAGAGCTATTGTAGTGCTGGCTGAACAAATTTATGCAAATCAGTCACTGATGAAAATAATAAGCTTTACAATAGTCTTCAGGCAAATCAAATGCTTGTGGAACTGTTAGTCCTGGAGGCCCAACCTACAAAATAGGTTATGATGGGAAAATGAGCCTTAATGGAGGGAGAAGGTATATGAAGAAGGAGTTACCTGTTGTCCATCTCCCCACCACCACCCCAAGGCCGTTCCCTGAGGATCAGCCTTTGAACCAGGACCTTTCTTGCACAGCTGGTAGTCAGCTTGGGGAGCTCGTTGCTTTAGGAGGCTGTAGAGGCAAGGCGTGCCAGCAGGGCCAATAGGGATTAGACAAATTCATAAACAAAAGGAGCAAGCAGGGATGTGCCCTCTAATGTCACAAGTTGGAACACGGAAAATTCCAGTTAGATATAAGGCCAAAAAATTTTTTACCATGACGGTGGTCAAATATAGCATAAGTCACCCAGAGAGGCTGTGGCATTTCCCGTCCTTGGAGATGTTCAAGACCGGACTGGACAAGTCCCTAAGCAAGCTGATCTGATCAGCCCTACTTTAAATTGGACTGAGTGGTCTTCAGCGGTGTATCCAAGCCTAAATTATTCCTTGGTTCTCCGAGTAAACAGCTCTTCCTTTTACTTCTCTCTCTTTCCTCTCCTCCCCATCTGGCTTGCTTTCTCCCTAACACAGCTGGTTTTGCAGGAGAATGGGTTTGCTCTCCACTCCTGCCCAGCCACCCTCCGGCTGTGGCCTTCATGATTCCCATCATACTCTCAGGTCTCATGTCTTTTAAGGCTAATTTCTTCGCCCTTCTCCCTGGAGATTTTTGAGTCCCAGCTCCTTGAAACAGAAACGCTGGTTGCCTCAGGCAGCAGGTCCACGGTGCTCTCACTCGTTGGGAACCCCCGGAATTTAACTGGCCAAGGAAAGAGCTGGCCCAACGCTGCCACAAAACAGTGGTTTCCACAGTCAAGGTGTACCAATTTCCTAATATTCATCATGCCCTTGCATTTTACCTTGCCTGTGTCCCCACATTGCCATCCCTACTATGGGAAGCCTGCAAAGATCTGGTAGGAATTTTGGCTGGTCATCAAGTAAGGATTCAGTCAAAAAAACATTGAACAAGCTTGGCTCATCTGGGCCAGGATTTAACCCTTTAAAAAGTGGAGGATGTACCCAGCTTAAATTGGCTTTGGTCTCTGCAGAGCAAATGGCCTGTCAATGCTCATTTATGTGGACATGAAGAGGCAATGATCACACGAGATCTATTAACGGGAAAGACGACACTGAATTTCAAGTGTCCATACTAGAACTGTTTTAATGTTTTGTGAGTTTTCCTGCCCTGAAGTATTTCAAACACTCACATCTTGTTTGCTGAACACTCTGAACAATACACGTGTAGTTACAGATTGATGTCATAAATCACCTAAAGAACAAGACGATCTTTCAGAACAGAAAGGACAATTTTGAGGAAGTTTATTTTTTAAATGGCAGCATTTATCTGCTTAGTACTTTAGAAAGAAAAAAAACAACTCAGCTGTTGGGCCTGAAAACCACCTGGAAAACATTAGAAAAGGCCTATATTCAGTCTTTGCCATTGTATGTTTCTGTGGATGTGTGAATCCACGTGTATGTGTGAATGCACATGTATGTATGTATGTGTATGTATATAAGTATATAAAAATCAAACAAAATAAAAGTGGATAGGACAAAATTTCACAAGCCAAGTTAATTCCAATGCTCAAATTTTATTTTAGATAAATACATATTTTTGAGCCAATGTAGAGATATGAAGCTAAACAGGAACAGACTGGATAAGCTATGACGGAGGGCGGGTTTCTCCTTCAGAGGCTGTGCTGGAATGGCTGCATTGGCAGAGACCCCAGACGTAGATGTGCATATACTAATAACGGGAGCTCTGTATATGATACAGTTATGCTGTGTCTCCTGGTAATATAAGATGGGTCAGGAAAAGAAATCTTGGAAGGTCCTACCAAATGTTGATGTTCTGCCTCAGGAAGATTGCCAGAGTTTACCTTTGTTCTGAGTGGGGTTGAAAACCTGAAATTTCAAAATTACTGTAAGGGAAAACTTTGGGGGAAAAAACCCAAACAAACATGGGCCATGGTTTGATTTTAATTCAATCTATTGATCTGATTAATTTTGATTTTTTTCAGTGTTTCCATTTTGCAGTGTATTGTATGAAGATTTTCTTACAGTATGATCCATGCTATAACAGAATATCAAAATCAGAAGCTGTTCTATGGTGAAAAATGCAAATTACTTTATTCTCAGAAAGGTGGAATAGGTTGTTTCAACAACTTTTCTGCTTGATTTTACAAATCTTCCAGATTTTAACCAAACCAATTAGTCTTACTTCCATTGACATTTCTCTGCCTAGCCCAATTTTTAAATATTAAATAATTAGAGAGTAAAAGACATACCTGATGGCCAGCAGCTCCATGTAGACAAATCCTGCTTCTACGTTAGGCAGTTTTCCTCTTAGCCAGAGAAGGCAAAGTACCATTGTAGGAGGTTGCCAAGGGATGCGACAGGCTCCCTAACATTTGAATTCTGTAAATCAAGATCAGATGATAATTTTTGAAAGGCATACTTTACATTCAGCTAGAAATGATGAGGGCAACAGCAGGAACTGTGAAGCGAAATTCCATAACCTGTGTAAACGATCAGAAAGATCTTTTTGGCCCTATATCAAGCCACAATTTTCTGGTTCAGTTCTGAGTTCAGTAAAAGGTGACATGTGCAATGATGTGCCATACTGATTACCCTATCTGACAAGCAGCTTTCTGTTTCAGAAAAAGTCTCCATAACAGATACAGCACTCTGCCTGCATGCTGGTTTTTTTTCATTTACTCAGGTGTGTTATTTATATATATTTCTATGGGATCAACTTAATTAATGATAACTCCAAATTTTGCAAGTGCGGCTACTAAACACAGCAAGGGTTCAGCAGCTGGAATATGAAGTGGCTTCAAGTCAAAGAGGTGTGTGACAGCTCATGCTGTTCCCTCAGGCTGTCCTGGGAAAGGTGACATCCTCTCACTTCGCACCAGCCTCTCTTTCTGTGCAAGTGATAAATTGGTGCCGTATGTTTGCTCTCTGTCATGAAGTGAACAGAGGAAACCATTATCACCACTGCTCTCTTCCAAATAATAATGAAAGTATATCCCCTTCATTTTCATGGGCTCCAGTATTTGATCACCTGCCCCTCTTGAGCAAAGTGTTCTCTTCCCAGAGACACATCACAGGAGCTGCCGACCCTGCCGAGGGTTCGGCTCGGATCCAGCTCTTCTGTGCACATGGATGAATCTCTCCTTGGTACAAAGAGGTTCTGACTTGTGATGTCTCTGCTCTGAAAAGGTTTGTTGCAAAGCAGCTGTCCAGCAAACCCTCTGACACAGCGGAGAAATGATGCTGCTCAGTATCCCCCGTGCTCCACTGTGGATTGCCAGAATTCTGAGCAGGAGCAAAAAACAAAAAGAAAAGCCTAAAACTAAGTGAGGCTTCTGTCTTTATTAACAAAGAGAATGAGAGGTTAGATTTCTCTTAATTTTCACCAGTCATGTCTGTCTTCAGCTCTTCTCAGCCATTGTTAGCAGTCAGTGATGTTCTGAGATTTTAAACTGGATCCAGCTGCTGTCCTCCTTCAGGCTGCTGGACTTGAGTATGCAAACCTATGCATGGTTTGGACAGGATTTCTGTGCTGATACTTTATAGGGGGGTCAACTGCTGCACTAGGTGTTTTCCTCAACCCTTTCTATACACCCCTGCATGATGGCTGATCACTGCAGCAAAAAAAAATTCAGAAACTGAGGATAGGAAACAAGAGAGGAGAATCCACATTCATTCTCCAAAAATATCAGACCTCTGAAAATCAGTTTCCTTTCCATTTTTTTGTACAGAGGATGCACAGCGCTGCGCCTTGGAGCTCACTTCTGCGAAGAGTTTAATCATTTCTCTTGTATTTGCCTGCACTGCCATCGTGTCCACCCCTGCCTTTTGGACCCTTTCCAGGCATGGTATGTCATGACCCAGGTGCAGCAATACCCTTCTGTAACACATCCACTTTGGATGAAGAGAGTTCAGGAGACTTTGGGAAAAGATGGTTTCTAGCAGAAGACCTGTGCTGCTGCTCTGACCTCCACCGCAGGCAGAGCCCGGGCTCCTCGGCTCGCTCCGTGCCAGCAGACCTCCTGCGGGGCTGCAGCGTGCCTCTGAGTCACTGCCTGCTGCTGGTCCGCACCGAGGGAAGCAACTGCATCTCCAGCAATCTCCCCGCTTCCCTCCTTGCTCTCGTCGTAATTTACTAGGGACTGATGCCAGGGGCAAATTGTCACCTGTCACCAGCTCAGCTGCACTGCTGAGTGGGTGCTGGGTGGGAAAGGAGTCCAGCCCTGCCCCTCTGCATGGGGAGGGCGCTCCCTGCCCTCTCCAAAAGGCCATTTTCTGCACCTCAGGGCTTCTCCAGAGTTTTGGAGGAGGAAGAGGCTCCCACTGCAATCTGGACCCAGGGAAAAAGGGAGAGAAGGCAAAGAAAATCGGGAAGGAGGAGGAATGAAAAGAGGGCTCAGAGCCACTAAACAAACAGACCTGTGGCATTCAGGCGTGCTGTAGTTTCAACCCTGTGGCCAAATAGCCTTGGCTCTCCCAGGCCTTGGCCGTGGTGGGGTTGGGGGAGAGAGGGAGGGGACAGAGGTAATAGTTTCACAAGGACATACTGTTCTTGAGCAATTTCTGTGCAGGTATAAACATGATTTCCTGCGGCAGTGATTGGTACATAAGTCTCCTCGCTCAAACAGGGCTGCATGCATTTGTTTACTGTGTCTGATGCAAGGAAAATTTCTGACATATGTTTTATTTATGAGATGTCCTAACGCAGTGATACTTTTTGTGTGCATGAGGTAGGGATGGAATTGGTTGCCTCTCCAGGGCTCCTAATTTGAATGGCTGAGGACTGAGTTTATAGACATGTGTGGAGCGATGACTTATAAGCTATACAGATCTTGGCTGTGTAAGATAATCAGTAAAAGTAAAGTGCCTACTATGTTCACAGACCCTGCAGCTTTACCTAAGGCTTAGCTGCTTCTTTAGAGATGCCTCAAGGACAGCAAAGGTGGTCCCGAAACCAGGAGGAGCAAGTCTGATAGATCTCAATCTTTCTGAGCTGCTGCTGCGGGAATTTGCAGCAGATGTAAAGGCCAGCAAGAGGGGAAATGCCAGCGACCTCCCAAACCAGGAGAGCACAAGGACAGGAACAGCAGCACAGACTGGACAAGCCCCATGCCTGCACTAGTGGTTGAGACAGCAGAGCGTGCCTAGCAAGGAGAGGTCTGGGCAAGCTGGTGTCCAGACCTTTGGCAGACCCAACCTTTCCAAGTGGTTGAACTTGCTCAGCCTGTCCCCTGCCTTATTAACTGTACATGGGTGGCATAAAGGAGGCAGACATCTGACTTGAGTGCTGGGGGTTGAGTAGTGGCTCCGGAAGGGGAGATGTGGAGGGGAAGTTCATCAAAACATGAGTTGTACCAATTCAGTCATCAGATCTATCTTGCCCAGAAACCTCTTTCTTGGGCATGACCTACTGGTTGTAGTGTTTGTAAAAAGATATGGCAGTTGTGTAGGTTGCTGGAATATTGGTAGCCTCTGGGACCAATATGGTACTCTTCCTGGGCTAGGACTTGTACCCATGTAGCCCTCAATAATTTCTTCTGTTGTGATCTGGCATTGACTCCATGAAAATTTCTGACCTCTGCAACACCCTGCAGAAAGGATTTCCAGGAAGAGGGTGAGGAGGGGGCTGACATTGTGCTGGTAGAGAGGCAAGGAGCACTTGGCAGAGGGGTTTGGAGGACATCTGTCCCAGCTGGGCAAAGATGCTCTTTCTAGAGGTAAAGGATGTGGCAGCTGCTTGGACAAGGAGGCTGGAACAGGCAGCAAAATGGCAGCAGGAGGTGAAGAGGCAAAGCAGGTGTGAGGAAGAGCCCTTGTACAAGGTAAAAACCAGTGAGACTGATGCTGACCACAAAGTAAGAGAAATACGGAGCCTGGGTGAAGACTCCAAGAAGTATGAAATTGGGAGTCATTGTGGACTGGGTCAGGAAATAATGGAAAAGATGAGGAAAAGAGAAACCATCCAGATGGGGAGCTGGGAGAAGTGCAGCTGGGACTGCTTAGGCCAGAGTACAGGCAAGGAACTGGAGACAGTGGGATGAGCTTTGAAAAATAGCATGCACTGAGCAACGTGCTGCTCCGAAGTGAGTCATTTAAAGGTGGTTTGGGTGCATCTGCCCTGCAGTTACTTCTGTGAATGCAGTGAATGATTAGATTTGCTGGCATGGACCGTTCTGCACAGGGCAGGTTACTATAGCAGTGTTTACTTTTATGGCAAACAAACTTACCCAGTGTGAGTTACCTTGGGGACAAGCCTCCCCGCTGAGCAATAGCGATGTTACAGCTCAGCCCATATTCGAGCCTTTCCTTAGGCTCTACTCCCAGGAGGATTTGACGGAAAAAGTCTTTAATAATCACCTATAGCTTCCTGCTGACTCAAGTGTTAGAGCTGGACGGGGTTTCTGTGCAAACCAGTCCATTCAACAAACCCACAGAGTTTTGGAGAGGTGGATGCTATTCATGAAGACAGGTGGAATTTGCCAGAAGTTTTGGCTAGGGCAAACATATGCCATGAAAGAGTGGGGTGCAGGGGATGATACCAGGGGTTGAGAAGATGATGGAAAGGTCAAAAAATATTTCAAAATACTGAGATACTCTTTGTGTAGGATTTTGTTTGGAAATACCATTTTTTTCATTCTAGTCTCATCCTTATTTCATAGTCCCCTCCTTCCAAGTTTTTCTTAAGGGTTTAAGTAACTTGTGGAGAAATTAAGCACTTTCTTTTCAGTAGGTCTGTGGTTTCCAAAGTTATTTTCTCTTCCATCTCACAGAAAAGAAAAAAAAAAAAAAAAGCAACAAGGAATACTCTATATAATGTAAGTGGTGGAAATTAAGCCTGGTTCATGGTAGTCACCCCAGAGCTGAGCCCTTGGGGAGCACTGCCTGGAGTTAGAAATGGTCATGCTCTGTAGCAAGGGGAAGAAGCAGTGCATGTGCATGCCACTACCGGGGCAGGATGGGGAAGGAAGCATCCGAGGATCAGGTCCCTCTGTCACACACAGGTCCATTGTATTACATCTGTGGCCTGTTTGCGTGTAATATCCACCCTGACCTGGCCATGCACGTAAGGCATGAGGCACTGGTTGGTCTATATATACTCGCCTGCAGGAAATATCAAAGTCACTTCCCCTGCAGTGTTTCTTCACCAACTTAACTGGAGAAATGTCTGCAGTGACGTGGTGAGGAGAAGTGTCTGGCTACCACCACAGCCAAGTGCATGCTACCCAGGCTCCCTAACAGCCAGGGCTAATTGCATCAGCTTCCTCATTGCAAAGACCTTCCTTCTCCCAGCAAGCACACAGCCCACTTGCTTTTTTCCCCCTGAAATATCCCAGTCTCTGAGTCATCCTGTCCACAGAATTCAGGGCAAAATTCAGCCCGTCATATCCTGCTTTTTATTTGATGAAAACAATGAGCGACAGGTCTGCCAACAGGGTCCTAACGCACTGGGCACTACTGTGGGTCCAGAACAAAGTCCAAGGTGATGTGGCCGACATCTGTCCAAGAGTCACAACAGCTTCTTTGGTCCACATATCTGGAGGACGTAGAGATGTGCTTGAGTTTCCAGACAGGCCTCTTGCTTGTAACTGGTCTACTGGTGGTGGTGGGAGTTTGCAAGGCCATTGCAATCAGTTTAGGGTTTGATGATTCCTCTGGACTTCAGCAGGATGCACTGCAGCTTGCCTTAGGCATCCACCTCACACACTTTGGCTTCCAAATCACTTCTAACTGCTGGGTTTTATTTGGAAGATGCTCTTTGTCCCTCAGGTTTGTTCCGCAGTTTTTAGGTAGCTCATTGACTGATACAAAATCCCCATTTGTTTCAATTATTTTAGGCTAGCGCTAGTAGGAAGAGTGTGGTAGGCGATAGGCACCGTGAAGCTGAAGGAAAAAATTTCCCGTGCAAAATGCTGTTTCCCTGAATTCACTGAAGGTTTGGAGACGTTTTAGCATCCAGGTACAAATGTGACGTGATCTGTGTTAGACACAGCACTGTTTGTCCTCTTTGTTCCAGCTGCAGTGATATAAAAGAAATTTGCTTTCCATCATTATCAAAATGTTCTGCAAATTCTATCAACACCTTATGTCATTCAAAAATAACAAATCTCTCTTCTTTAGAATGAGCCACAAGAAAATGTGCTTTGGAGTTATAATCCAAAGCAATTCTCCTTTGACAGGCTGACTGCTCAAGTCACATGCAGAAAGTCCAAAGTAAGGCTGGTTTTCTGTGGGTTCGGTTTGTTGTGGTTTTGGTTTGGGGTTTTTTTTTTTTTTTCCCCAAAGCCCACTTTGACTGTCTGGAGGGTATGTGAGCCATAGCTAAAATCTCTTTGAGTTGGGTAGCAGAGACTGCGGCTCCAGTAGCTGCTCAGGGATTTTGCAGCTGTTCTCCAGCAGAGATGTGCAATAACTACGCACAGTAACGTACATGTATTTTCTTTCATAGTGGATGTTAATTTATGAGCTCGCTTAGAACTTTAACACTTGGTTGGTTTATGCTGCACCTTTTTTTGTTACACATAGACAGCATTTCCTGAACCAGGATGGCAACTGGATACGGGGTTGCCTCAAATCCTCAGCAAGGTCTGCTGCTCAGAAATTCCACCCTAAACCCAGCCAGGTCTTTTGTCACAGAATATTATTAGTTCCCTCTATAAGGCCCTGAAAGTAACAAAGTACCTTTGTTTTTTTAAAACCCAAACTTATGTCAAATGGGAGGGAGAAAAGGTGATGGGAGGCTTATTTCTGGTGAGAAGATGCAGCCTGAGTATAGGATGCTTTTCTCTGGTGCTCTCTTAATATGTGATACATCTGCAGGTCTTAAAAGAAGCCCTCCTCCCGTTATATCTGGCTCAGCATTGCTAACATAAGAAACCACTTATTTGCTTCAGGGTGGAGATCACATCGCATGGATTTCTGACAGCCTCCCAGCAAGCTACAACCTTCTGAGAGGGACCCTAAAAAATAGGTTTCATGCAACTAGCACTCAGCAAAATAGGTGCTCGGGCACTCACCCAGAGGGACGGAAGGAAGAACCAAGGTCTATGCGGCTCTTCCAGTGCAGCAAAAGGAGATTCCCATGCAGCAGGTGGGCATCCTGCTTGCTGGACTGCAGCATACAGGTAGCATCCAGTCCCTGTTTCCCTATCCTACACACACTTCCAAAAACCTCCACAAATCTAGTCCCTTTCCCTCCAAATTATCCTTTTGCTTTCCTGTAAAAGAAGCCATCAAGCAGTCCCAGGTGAAACAGATTATTAGGGCTAAACAAAATGGGGTGTTTTGATCTGCTTTTTTTAAAGCTTTATTGGTTTTCTGGAACTCCCAGCAAACCAAAAAAAAAATCAGGTTATTTCAAGCATGGTTTAAGCATGTGGTTAACTTCTCCTGGTTTCTAAAGGGACTTTCTACAAAACTTGTAGGTAAACACATGCCCAAGTGCTTCACTGAATGAATTCCCCCTCTTCTTCAAACGCAGGGAACAGACAACCACGACAGCACAGTATTGCAGAGATGTGCAAAGGGACCTCTTCTTGGGCTTCAGGTTAGAGCAACCCTTCAGAGCTTCGTTTCTAAACCCAGACAAATATCTGGAAGTTGTTCTGACATGTATTGTAACAATAAATAAATAGTCACCTGGCATTTTATTACACCATCAGAACTCTCTTTGCATGGGATACCAAGGGATCTGGATAAAGCCAATTCTAATTACAGATAAAAGGTTTGATGCATGAAAAGAAGCTGGTATTTACACCCAATTATCTGGGGGAGGAGAGATAGGGATGTGCTTCCTTTTATCATTTTCATTAAATTTCTTTTGAAATTAAAAGGCTCCTTGTGTCTTTTCAACTTGCCATCAGTGACATACAGGTTGTTTTCCATGATGTGTTGCCTAAGTTCAGACACTGGGATCTCTCCCCCCTCACTCAACTCCAGTCGTTGCATGGTGCTTGTTCATGCAGCTGCTTCTTTAATATCCCTTTGCTAAAGTTTAATCTCCTGGATTTGCATTTCATGTATTGCAGGTCTGTAAGCCAGGCAATCTGTATTTGTAAATTGTCTCTGCCTTTGCATCACCTGAAGTAAATCACTTTGAATGAATGAAACCTCTATGCCTTTGGACCCAGTCACAAGGGGTCCAGAAGCCTGGGGATTGTTAGGGAGGGGTAATGCCAGCCCATTGCATGCTAAGAGAGGGCAGCTGGACCTACAGATGCCACTTTACCCCAGAGAACCCTCTGAGGGAACAGAGAAGGAAGGAAGGAGCGAGCGAGCCGGGTGGATGTGTTCTCCCAAAGAAAGCAACTCTCAGGGATGGGGGAGAACAGGACCTTATCAGCTCCATGTGCTGCTTGCAGTTCAGAAGACCTGGTCTTTGCCACTCTTCTCCCTCCCGGGTGCTCTGAGCCCAGCCTCTTTTCTTGATCTCAGAATAGGTCGCTTACTTCTTCTTCTTTTCATTTCTCCATCTGCAAATTGGGGGTGATGTGCGTAAAGCTCCCTGAAATCCTCTGCAGGGAGGTGCCACAGAAGTGGAAAGTATTAGCTATCAGTATCCTTGTTAATATTCTGCTCGACTCTGAGTGAAGTCACGTAATCCTGTGTTTGGGTCATCACTGTTTGTTGCTATGGAAATGTGTGTTATCAGATATTACAAATTCAGTGTCTGAGGACATCTGAGGAGGGGGAGAATCCTTTGTTTGAAGAGACACTTGTGTTGGTGGCAGGAAACTTTGCCAGAAAGAAGAGAATTCACCTATTCATCTTTCATTTCTGAAATTTGCTGGAATGAGTCAATGCAAGCTCCCCCCGCTCAGCCCCCGAAAGCTGGTATCTCTTACTCGATGCACTATTCCAAAATGACTGCACATGCTGGGTGAATTTCCTGTAGTCATATGTGAATGCATCTGGTAGGATCATTAACACTAGAGCAGAAGACAAATGCAAAGTATGTGCTTGACCATATGGGTGAACGTGAGCTGCTTAAGAGTGTGCACCGTAATGGAGATGGAAAGTCTTACGAGAGAAGATCAGTATCCCCCCATGTCTTTGGTAAGGGATTAAGGCAGTTGGTCTTGCAGGAGTATTCATAGAGCATAAGGCCAAAGGGGACAGTTAGGTCACCTAGACTGACCTCCTGCATGTTACAGGTCATGGTATTTCATCCAGTCACCTCTGAGCTGAGCCCCATAACTTGAGGCTGCAGCAAAGCTTCCAGCCAGACCAAAGAAGCAGATGCTGACAAGTCCCTGCCCAGTTAGTTCCAGTGAATAAGTACGCTCACTGGTAAGGCACAACTGGTAAGGTGGGTGCAGATTGAACCAAGATTGCTGCAGTGGGGTCAAACCCAGAAATGGATGTGCTGGCTCAGTGCAGCTTCCAGATCCAAAGTGGTGGGGTTACATCACCCTGCATCTCCATCCCTCCTGGCTCCAAACCTCTGCACGGCCCTCTGTTTCATATTCATACATGAATATGCCTTTACCCTGGGAATGTGCTTACTCACCAAGTGACCATGCAGTCTTCTTTGAGTGTAGCAGAACAGGCTTTTTAGGCATCCTGCTGCTCATTTCTACAATTCTCTATTGCACCCGTGCAAAATTTGGCCATATTTTTTTTAAATCTACAGATGTCCAACACATGCAGGTGCTCCCTGTTAGTCCTGTGCATTGGCTACAGATATAAAAATCCACTTCTGATATATTTTCAGTATTGCTCTGATTTCTAGACCTTACTGTCAGGTTCCCTGAACAAAGGTTGCTGTAAGAGAAAACACAGTTCAGGTTTTGATAATGTCTGTATTTGAGGTATTTCATGGCCACACTCTTATCTCATGCTTAAAGATGAAACACAAGCCACACCTTTATTTCCCTTTGGATCTCTGTATTGAGTGCATTCCTTATCCTTTACCAGTTTCTCTTTGGGATTTTTTCCTCCCTGCTTCACAGAAAGATGATTTCAGACTGAAAGCAGGGAGAAAGGTGCCTAAGACCAAGCTGGCCAGCTTGAGTTTTCTTAATTGAGGTCTTTATTTTCAGCTATTCAGGCAGGTTGTAAAAGTTCGATGATACTTGGAGGGATGCAGCCACTGGCAGGCGGGGCTGATAAGAACTGTTGCCTGAACATCATGCATATACTATTTTTAGCAGGCAAACACCTGCACCCAGCACTAACAGAAGGCTCTTGCAGTGAGAAATGGCCAACTCACGAAAATATGTATGTGTGGGTTTACGTATGTATATATGTATGCACGTATATATGCATATACACTCACATATGTGTACATATATGCATATATATTTGCCAATATTTTTTCCTGTGACAAATATTTAATCTGTTTAAACTAAATTTTCCATATTTAATTGAAAGTTCTAGTGAAAGACTTTACTCTTCCTAAAGGAAGGAATATATGTTGTAGGGTAATTGTATATTGTGCTCTATAAATTCTCTAAGAAAGATGATACAGCTTGTATTTTGTACAAGTTTCAGGTTTACAACTCAGACAATAAAGATCAGGCTGGGAATCTGAACAGCACCTTACTATTCCTGCATCTCTACTACCATGGTGATTTTTGCCATCAGAACTGAAATCACCAATTACGGGGCTGAATCGTGAAACTAGACAGATATACTTTGCTTTTCCATCCAAATCAGCAGAACCTGCAAAGCTCTTAGTACTCGTAATTAATATTAACACTCTCCAAGTCACATTTAAAAATCAAGAAGACATCCAGAACTGCCTAAGGCATTGCTGATCGAGAGCAGAAATGGTGAATTTAGATCTTGTATGTAGGAAGCCATTTTTGGACACTTTCCGTTGCCAGCTCCATGCTATTACAAATTACTCCAGTGCCTGGGACGTTGTCACCTCCTCTCACACACTGCAGTATTCAGAACAGATAGGGCAGACACTCTTAGGAAAGATGCCAGTGTGAAAAACCAGTATCTGTTCCCCCATGTTTGATGAGAGAATGCAGGTGCTACATATTTTCCAGCTTGACAAGTTGTTCTTCACGGACCTCAGCTCTTCTCTTTGCTGAAGCACTGACCACAATTCTGACCTTGCAGGATGGTTTAGCAAGAGTTATACAGACTTAATTGTTAGGGCTGTTGCAGGTAAAAACCCCAAATAGACATATAATAACACACAACAGAGTGCCATATAATTTTAGAAATATTTAATACATTCAAATTCTGTAGGTGATAGCCACAATACACGCCACTCCTTATAAAACTCAATTAAAAAAAAGTTACGATTTTGTAGCTTCGTTTCATGCAGCTTCTCTAGTCAGGATTTGCAAGCATGTTTGTATCATTCTTTTTCCCTCCAGGTCAACTTTTGATCATTTTGGCCACTTGCAACAAACATTTGGTAGAAGGGGAGGGCTCTCAGATATGCTTCACTCCTAATATTATTGTGAATACTTGTCTCTGCTCTAAGGGGAGAGAAACCTCATTAGCTTGCAGGGAAAAGCTGCAAAATTACCTCTGCCACAGCAGGCACAAAGGGTGTCTACAGAAGATGTAATGGCCCAGCCACAGCTGCATCTCATGTTTTATTAGACACCGGAGTCTCCACTCACAAGAATGCAGCCCTGGGTAGCTCAGCTCTGCCTCTTTGGCTGGTTTTGGAGCTACTTGTTTTAAAACCTCATTAGGGACACATGAGATGCCAACATGAGAAACTCAGTCCACAGCCCATGATTTACAAACCACATCAGCAAGACATGTTTCTTCACTTACACATCTCTTTGCTGAACTCCAGCCAGTTTGAGCCAAACGCAGCGTTTCTGCAGATCCGTCCTGACACTGTTGAACTTTGGTATTTGTCATCTCCCACCTCAATTTCTGCAAGCCTCTTGATGGCAGCAAGTGCCAGGGACTGAGCAGAATAAACCAAGGGATTGCTATGCACAGGAGAGAAAAGACCCTGGATGCTGCCAGCTGCATTGCAGGCTGGTGCTAAATGCTGCGCTGCCCTTGGGGAAGGAGTTTACTCAATCAGTAGTTGATTAGGACATCTCTAGGGTGTATTCAAAGGCATATAGGTGTTAGGACCCAATAACAGACACGGTTTTTAGTCCTGGGCTGAGCAGGAGAAGAAGCATTTGGGTCTGGTTTATCAGAATTGACTAGTAAAACCCATGCCCAGAAAGTGCCATTCTTTGACCCCTTTTTTGGGAGCTGTCCCATGTGGCTGCAACATAGCAGACCTCTTCTCCTGCCCTAGCTCCCTAGAAATCCTGCCCTGGCATTGCCCCATGGCTAGTTGTCACTGCCCTGGGGTCTGCATACCCCAGTATTTGCTGGCTTGGCTCCTCCTTGCAGTGGAGGACATGCCTATGGCACATGCTGGTGACCTGCCCCATTTACTGCTGGATGTTTCTAGCCTGCTCCTGACTGCATGACTTTGGTTGGCTGTCTGCTTGTGTACAGGCACGCGGGGATTTTCCCTGCTCTTGTGCTCCCTTTCATTGGATTTAAATGATGCCAGGTAAAGCTTAAGGGTTTTAATGAGCAAAGCAAAAACGATGGTGAAATGAAGCCATGGGTACACAAGGTAAGACCAATTGTGTGTTTGCTACAGATACCCAAGAGCAAAGTTTTGTTTTTTATTCACCTTGGCTGCTCCAGGATGCCTCTCAGCTCACACACATTTCAGCCTGGGCCTTTATGGCTGTGTCGAATGATGACTCTCAGTCACTAGTGACATTTTCCCTCTCTTCTAGTCCACTTGGTTTTTACCCTCCAGTTCCAGCCACCATTTCCTGGCTTATTTTCCACTTGGAAGCAGTTCTCCACCTCCCCCAGCCATGTCTACCCGATGTGTCCCTGCCCCTTCCATTCCCTCCAGCTCAAAATCTCAGCCCTTTCTCCCAGATCTCACAAAAGCTGCATCCTCCTCTCTGCAGGGACAAGCTGTAGGCACAAACTCCTTTCCCAGCTCTCTCCTCCACATCTGCATCAGCAGCGCACTCTCCAAGCCTCTTCCTTCCGTGCCCTTTTCTTAGGCTGGGCTCCCTTCTCCGAGCTCCCCCGCCCCACCTCCCCTCCTCTCCGGGAAAAACCAGCGCTCACCCTGCCTCCAGCTTCGGGACGCCGACTTCCTCCTCCGCGAGCAGCCGCAGCAGCTTCCTCTGACCGCGGCTGTCCCAGACACTCTGGCTCCGCGGCACACCCTCCACGTGCACAAAAACACTACACCAGGGCTTTGCTTTCTTCAAAAATTCAGCTCAGCCCAAGCAGTTGCACCATTGAGGAAACACCTGTAATGTGTGTTGCCCACTGTGCCACCACCAGAACGGACACCCCAACTGGCTCCATCAGCCATCATGACCCACTGCCGCGGATGCCACCAGGAACTGCAGCATTCGCTCATGTCCTCATGCATCTGTTTGTCCTGTAGGACCATCCCAGTAGTCCAGAGGAGGATAATTGTTTGCAAACCAGATCTGTTGTTTTGTTACAATGGAAATGCCCTGAGGTTTGCAAAGGGCATCAAAAAGTTAAGCGGATTTGTAGAAAAGCGCCCTTCTTGTGTGGAAGTTTGTACAAGAGATGGGGAATATTCAGCTGGAGTTAGTGCCCATGGACAAGCTCGGCCCAAGGCGCCAGAGTGCATGTCTCCTGGGGGAGCCCTGTTTGCTCAGCTGCCCTCCCGGGTGCCATGACTCACCTTCCTGCACCGTCAGCTTGTGTAACAGAGGGCGAATCCCTCCCTGTGAGCGGCTCCTGTTGGAGCTTGCTTGAAGGTTGGCTGCTCTGCGTGTGCAGCCATCCTGGGCAAAGCTGTCAGGGATGGAGACGGGACCTGACCGTCCCCCTGCAATCTTGCCATTGCCACATGGTGGTGGGGCTGCTAATGCGAGTGAAGTCTGGACCATGCCCGGCAGCCGGTGCCTGGTCTGTGCCGATGCTCACGTGGTTGCTGGCAAATGGATAACCAGGCTCTTCGTACAGTTCTTGCCTTTGATGCTGCCAACTCTCAGACAGCTGTCTGTTTTCAGGTCTCATGAACTCAGTAGGCTTGGAACAAGCTGCAGCTTGGAGGAGACATCCAAAGAAAATCCAGATGTTGCAGGAAGTGCTGTCAGGCTGGGTCAGCCGAGGACTAATTCAGTGCTGGTAGGGGCCATGGCGCTGCTGGCCTGCAGCCTCCCAAATAGAAAGCTACTTTTAATTTCCTGGTGGCTTGTGGCCACTAGAACCACCACAAACTCCCATTCCCAGATGTTAAAGTCTGAGTGTCATTGGCCAAGCTGAGTTTTAACTTACTTAATTTTCTGCTGTGATTTAAACCAGCAAAGTTTTGTTGATTTCCTCCTTTCTAGGCAATGGTTGTGTAACACTCCTGGCTTGAGATAGCTGCTGTGTTCCAGTCCAAAGCAGCTGTGTTGCAGCGGCAGATTTTGGTGATCCATATGACTTAGATATAGTGTTTGCCATCTGTCTGGACACCCTTCAGTCTGGAGGGAACTCCAGATAACGAATTAAATGCCTTGACCTCATTTGGGAATTTTACTGGGGAACATGTGCAGAACTTGGCTAGCAAAGGGTAGGGATAGTCAGCGTGTTCTTTACATTTCTGTTCAGTTAAACTACATATGCTCTGACAAATGCTATCTGGAAAGTCTGGCACAGCTGCAAGCTCTCCATCTCAAGTGAACCCCGGGTCTACCTACAAGACAGGAGACTGAGAAGTGACGTCAATGATGTCAAGAGATACTCTCTATGCAGTGGGGTGACAAGAAAAGCCTAGTTCTTTCACAGAGGGATGGAAGGTGGAGTGATGTGCAATCAGGAAAGCAATCTTGCATCTGTTACAAGAATAGCTTGTGCTAGGGCAGCAAGAGGACATGAAGACACTGGAGGGTGTAAAGGAGGATCAGTGAAGTGAGGCTGCAGCTGGAAAATGAGCTTTGTGGATTGAGGACCAGGATGCTTTTTACTTGTCAGACAGCAGATTGAGAAGTGATTTAATCACTGCAGGTGGGTGATTCCACCTGGAAGAGATCTAGCAGAGGGGAACTGGAGAGGCTTTTCAGTCTTACTAGTGAAGGTGCAACACAATCAAACAACAGGAAGCCTGGCAAACCCAGCCTTACAGTAAGGAGTCCACTGACATCTCACCTTCCTACTTTGTTGTAGCAAGAAAGGATGTTTTTCTGCATGATGTGCTTTGATACAGCTACTAGGAATACTCCTCAGTGAAGTGAGTATGTACAATAGGGCAAGACCTAGTGGTGTGGGTGGTACTCTTCCCTCTGAATCCAACTCCTGTTCTCCCTCTTCCTGGATGGTATGGAGAAAAAAGCCAGCTGCAGTTGTCCTCAATGTGGTTATCATATACTGTCTGTCTTCAGAATATGACAGTAATACAAGCTTGGGGCTCCTACAGGAATAGATGCATTCTAAGAGTATATTTTTTTGATCATTTACCACCTCCCTCTGAGGGCTCAAGATGCTTCCAGTTCCCAATATGAGAGCAAAAGAGAGAGACCTGCAAATTTAAGTGCTCCTGAAAATACTCTTCTATCTGGCTGATATCTGGCTGATTGGCCTTGCTGGCATACCTCACATGCTCTAAGAGGGTGCACACGGATTGGTTTCTCCAGAGACAAACAGTAGGAAATGCGCGTACGTCTGCAGAGGGTTGGGTGATTCAGCTGGGAGTTCCCAGAAGCAGTCAGTGAAAGGATGCAGCGCTGACTGGAAATGCTCAGGTGTCATTTCCCCAGGACAGAGTGTTAGCGTAGGCGGTCGAGCTGGCAGGTCACACTCAGTCGCACTCACCAAACCAGGGTGCAGAGAGAGAGGATTGCAGTTTAGCAGTTCTCTCTTGTCGGACTTTGCAGCATGTGTGGAAGGCGAGAAGGGGCCTTTGCCAGCAGCTGAGGGCTAAGGGAAGAGGCCTCTGGCAAATAAGAATAGAATAGAATAGAATAGAATAGAATAGAATAGAATAGAATAGAATAGAATAGAATAGAATAGAATAGAATAGAATAGAATAGAATAGAATAGCATAGCATAGCATAGCATAGCATAGCATAGCATAGCATAACATAGCATAACATAGCATAAATTCAGTTGGAAGGCACCTACAATGATCATCATGTCCAACTCCCTGACCACTTCAGGGCTGACCAAAAGTTAAAACGTTATTAAGAACATTGTTCAAATGCCTCTTAAACACTGACGGGCTTGGGGCATCAACCAGCTCTCTAGGATCCCAGTTCCAGTGTTTGACCACCTTCTTGATACGGAAATGTTTCGTAATGTCAAGCCTGAACCTCCCCTGGCGCAGCTTTGAACTGTTCCCATGCATTCTCTCACTGGATTCCAGGGAGAAGAGCTCAGCTCTTCCCCTCCTCAGGAAACTGTAGACAGCCATGAGGTTGCCCCTCAGCCTCCTTTTCTCCAAACTAGACAAACCCAAAGTCCTCAGCCACTCCTCATAGGACATGCCTTCCAGCCCTTTCACCAGCTTTGTTGCGCTCCTCTGGATGCATTCAGGTACCTTCGCATCCTTCTTAAATTGTGGGGCCCAGAACTGCACGCTGTACTCAAAGCCACACCAATGCTAAATACAGTGGGATAATCACCTCTATTGAGTGATGGATTGCTTGGGGAGAGGCCAAGGTGCTGCCATTCTCTCACTCTTGTAAGATGAGGACACTACAGAGGGGCATCATCTCTGAAAGTTCTGGTGCGAATGTGTGTTTACATACATACATGACAGCATATCCCCTTCTGGGACTTCATAGTATGTAACAGCAAGAAAAGGCCATATAAATGAGGAAGACAAAAGAATTTATTGTCAAAGGCTCCTAAATTTACTGCCTGCTGATTGATTTTCTTAAAAGCTATTTATAGTATTCAAATGGCACACACAAGTTTTTGTGTTCATCAAGCCTTTCATTAAGAAATTACTTATGTTCATTTTACACGTTGTCTGGGAACTATTAACAGTTACTAATGAGGATGTTATACACCGTCACTCTGAACTTTTATTCAGTATAACACTGGCAAATCTGGCCAGAAGGGTTGTGGACCATGCTTGAGCAATAAGTGGAAGTGCAACAAGAGAAGTGGTGCAACTGTTGTACATGGCAGTGTTGCCACATCCCCTTTTGACTCTTAGGTCTAACTTGCTGAAGCTCAAAGTGATTACTGTGTTTGAGGTTCAAAACTGGTTTTCCCTCAGATCAGAGAGCAAGGACCTGGATTCTTTTTTGCCTTCATCTACAGCAGTGAGTTGCTGGTTGCCTGCTGGTATCATAGAGGCACAGTTCACCCTAGTCCTTCTCTGCCACTGACAAGGCATCAGACAACAGCAGGATCAGCCTGTCCCATTCCCAGACTTTTGACTGAGACCGTATAGTCTTGAGAGGACCAAGATACTTTGCCTAACCAAGTTGCCGGACCCAGTACTCGGGTGAAATCTGATGGTCTGTGATTACCAAGCCAGGTAAGACAAACTAATGGCCCCTTCTGACTTCTGGCTGCATCATGCGTTGGGTCTGTCTTGCTCTGTGTGTGTGGTGCCCTGCAGGACCTGGACCATGGTCACTTCTGGGGAGCATGGAGGGGGACCCAGGGCTGGCCACTCAGAGGTGGCACAGCCAAGGAGACAGGTCCCCACCAGGGAGGTGGTGGGAAGGCTCATCCTGAGGGGAGGGTGCTGAGCGCAGCTGGAGCCAGGGCCCTGACACCTCCAGCAGGGCTCCTGAGAGCCTGAGGATGCTGTGCTTTGAAATCCCACCTGAGGTTTCCCCTGGGTGAGCGTGGCCAGGTTTCAAAGCTGTTCTCAAACTGTTCAAGCGCTCACGTATCTGCAGGGTGTGCGATGTACTCTCTCCATGTCAAACTCCTACTAACGTCTGCGGCATTTTTTACACATTTCCTTTTCCCAGTGCTGCCTCTCCCTTCTGTCTCCTCTCCCCTACTGCAACCATGGACCTGTCCCCACCGCCCAGCTCCTGCAACAGGCTCCAGCTGAGATGCTTTGGGAGACCCTAGGGGCAGCTCTGGATGTTCGGTAGCTCCCACCTCAGATGCGAGCGTGACTGCTGATGTGTATCGCTCACAGAGCACCACTCACAAGGGAAACTTCTCACGTGTTCTCCTTGGCTCCTCTTTATTCCCAGTCACAGCAATTACGCGGTTGCTTTCTGGCCTTCACTTGTCCTAAGCTGCTGTGCCTCAGCTGAGCGCTTATTAGCACTTCCTTCTCTGAAAAGGAGTGACTGCAAAATAAGCCAAGGGTCATTTCCCTTCCCTTGAGATCAGGAGACGTCCTGGCTTTTAAATCAGGCTCCATAAATTTTAAGACTTAGCATCTCATGTGTTTTGCCTAGAGAGGGGTGGAGGTTCCCCTGGAGAGAGCGAGGAAAAGAAACTCCTTCTGATAGGACAGTACTTTGCTTGGAGAAATGTTTTTAAGGCATCTCAGAAAAATGACAGCACAGACCAGGGAAAAAAAAAAAAGCAATCATTAATATACCAACTGTGTGAAATCAGTTAGAAGAAGTAGTGGAAGAAGGAAGTGACCATTTTCTATTTCTTGCATCATCTTTACTTGTGTATCATCCTGCAGGGTTGGGCATCAGCAGGTGGAGTTGCTAAAGATCAGCCAGCAAAAAATGCTGCCAGTAAATAAAAAGCTGTTGTTGAAAATCAACATGAATAGACTGTGCTATGTGTGATGAATGTACATTTTTAGACTGAAAATACTCCTGATATCTGCAATGCTCACTATAAGTTCAGAAATAAGGATTCAGTCTAACATCAGAAGCTTGAAACTTCTACAGGTCCACAAAAAGCCCAAATATCCCAGCACATAAACTGCCTTCTCAGCACTACCCATGGGTTTCTTTAACCCATGCTGATTCTTTCTGCAAGAAATTCCAGTGGGAAACGACATCAGAGAACAAGGTGGCCCCTAACAAGTGATATCAGGAGTACGTGTTAGTAGGGTGATGTGGCAGTGGGGTCAAGAGCTGCAATGACTGGCTGGTTTCAATTGTGAGCATGATATTTGTACCTCAACATGTTCTGGTCCTTCGATGGACTATCCTTCTAGTGCCTGTGTTTACATCCCAAGAGCAGAAACAAGGCTGCATCAAGGAGTTCCTCTCTGCCCCTTCCCTTTCAGGATGAGGGTCAGTACTGTAGATGGAGGTATGCATCCCCAGGGAGAACACCCTCACCAAGGCAGCACGCCTGGCCCAGAAACAACTGGAGGTCCAGTCCCAGGCTTGGCACTGTTTCTTAGTTAAAGTCAAAAGGTTCTCCATGTCCCCTCACTAACAAGTCTCCCACATACTAGTACTAGCTTTGATTTTCCCCGTCAAGCCCATGTCTTCTCTTGGGCCACAGTTTTAATTTCTTTTCTACAGACAGAATGGTGACGTTGTTATAAGTTGCATATTCAGGAGCGCTCACGCCCCAAAGAAATCCAACTTTTTTATATCCATGAGCTGCTTAGTGAGATTTTCACGCAACCCACAGCTGCAAGACAACCCACCTCCCACAGAGAGGCAGCTCATGGGTAGGAGACAAATGTGTGTCAAGGCAGTGGATGTCCTGCATGACCATGGCAGGACAGTAGCCTGATGGTTTCATCCTCAGGTAGGGATTAGACCACCAACACCTCATCCACCAGTGCAACCCACAAGATGTGTACGTGAGATGGTCCTAGCATAGGAACCGCACCTGAACCCAAGCTGTGTGTAGCATACAACCCCACTGCTGCCTGAAAATCTAAGCGTTGCTCAGGGTATGGAGCAACCTATTTATAGAGGAAACCTATTGTCATCTTCTCTGCAACTGACAGGGCTATGGGTGAGGGTGTGCCACAGAGAGAGGGAGAAGGCAGGGAATCAGAAGAATATTATTTCTTGATTTCTATGCTGCAATTAAGAAATGGTTGTGTTTTTCATTTTCACGTGCCTCAACTCCTACCAGCTGCATGCACCCACCCACAGCATGTGTGCCGTGTTTTTATTACGGCTGTAGCCTCAGGTAGCGTGGAATCAGGGCCAAGCATACATTAGTAAAATTAGAAGAAGTATCATCTGACGGGTCTGGACGGTGCTGTGGGCAGAACATATTTGGCAAGACTCCGCTTCCTTCGCAATCCAGCCCAGAGACATTCCCTGATCCTATCTGAACAGGGACTGAACTTGCAAAACGAGTCCCAACTTGTGAGCTGTGAGTCAGGGATGTCTTAAACACTGCCTTAGCATCCAACACCAACAAGCTCTTTTTATCTTATTCATCCTGCTTAAATAAATGCAGCAAGCCCTCATGTTAATAGAGCAGCCTTGAGGGCTACAAGGCATAAGTATATTTTTTTTCACACCCTCCAGCATTTGCCCCTTTGTATTTGGCCATTTTTGACCCATTATTCTCTCTTCTCTGGGTCAGCTAACGGGACTCTTGACTGCTTTGCTCACAGACAGTGGTTTGAAACCTGCATCTGCTCCATACGGCCATGTTCATGTTCCTCACTGGTGAGCCATAAGGGTATACTCACTTAAATGGGTTTCTCTATGTAGCAGCCTTTGAAGGATGTGTGTCTGTGCTTGAAATCAAGTATACTTGCCAACTTCTTTGGAGTACCATCCTATTAAAGAGATCCTCCTTCACAACTCGAGAGATTTTATAAATTCTCTGTCAAGACGGGCAGGAGTCTGTGGAATACGCTGTGGCACCCCTCCATCTGAGAAAGACTAAATAGAAATGTTGTGTTTGGGAATCATTTGCTCAAAAATGGTAATGAAAAACATCATTCACGCCCCTTTTCTCACCTTCCTTTCGTTTTGCAGTATCACTCATTGCTCTTTACATGTCAGTACTGCCCACTATCAGCACAATGCACATTCCTCTAACAAACAACACCATTCCCCTCTCATGGGCTTAGGATGAATTATTTCAGAGATATCATTCAAGGGCCTTTAAATATATTGGCTTTAGAGCTATTTTTACTTGCAAGTGCTTGAGCCAGACCTTTGATGTTTCATTTGGGTTCAGGGCAAAATAGAGAACACATTAAAATAAGCAAGAGCTGGTGGTTTTGTTCTAAGTGTTACCAGAAGCCAGCGTGAGACCCAGAAGAGGAAGGGAAGGGGATTGCCAAAGATTTCCGTTGGATACTTACTCTCTCAAGGGTTTGTAAATCTGTCCTGTAACACCCTTAATCCCTCCTCCTGCAGGGGTGTGCGATATCGCTGAAATCTTCACGATCTCCTGCAGACAGAGGTTTTAATGCAGCCCTTTGTTTATTGTCTCTGGAATTCTTTCATTTTTCAGGAGAAAAAAGGGGTCATTTCTTTGTTGGAGCCTGAAGGCTCAGGGAAGTTAGCCAGTGTCCTATCCTGCTCTGCCTCCCATCCAGCATTTTGACAGGCGTGGACTAGTCCATATCCAAACACCACCTCACTGGATGTGCCAAAGAAATGGAGAGCTGGAGACCATGGCAAGACAATTTTCCAAAGGCAGGGCGAAGGGAAGGCAACCACAACTACTGGGCTTGAAGTTGATGTCCGTATGGCACTGAAAGCAGCCTCTGGAGAGGCCTGAAGGCCATCCAAGCTGTCTGCTGCCCAAGGGTCTCCTCAATAATGTTGTGCACAGGGCCTGCGGGTTCCCTGCATCTTTGCCAGGACCCTGAGAGTTGGGGCTGAAGAGGTATGCCTCTTGGGGCTGAAGAGGCTGCGTGCCCCTCCATGGCACTCTATGGCTATGCTCAGGGCATGTGCCATGCAGGAGGGAGGCAAGCCTGGTCCTGAGAGCAGCCTTGGCAATACCCTTAGCCAACAGTACCAATATGTCATCAAAGGTGGCAGGGTTCAGCAGGATGAACTGATCTGCTCCTGCCTCCCCACCCATGTAGGAGCTGAGGAAAAGTGCAGAGCAGCTCCAGCATAGTCCATTTGGCAAGGCTGATCTGAGATAAGACAGGGCACCACCTAAAAGCAAGAAGTAAGGAGACTGTCCCGCTCCATCCTTGGTGGATTGTACAGGGAATGATTTACATCCAAACTGAAACCATCCTGGGAGCATGCCCTGGTAGATGTGCTGCCTACTTGCTGTTTCACCTGATGAATTTTACTTACCTTTTACTACATCTTTCAGCATGTGGGTAGACCCATTACTGTCTGTAGCTATTTCAAGGAGACTGTGTGTTAGATGTAGCCCCGTATAAACTTGTTGTGTCTAACACACATATGTAGAAAGGAGAATTATTTTTTTTGAAGGAAAAGGAAATCATATAGAAGTAATTTTAAAGTGAAAATATTCTGGGAAGAATATGGGAGAATAGGAAGAAAAGTTTGGAGAAATATGAAAGCAAGTCAAATATAAGTAAGCAGGGGAAATGCACAGTACAGCAAGATGGTGTTGATGCTAAAATGGGAGGAGTTTTGAATGTTATTTAACAGAGAAATTACCCTGTGGCACCTACAGAGATTAGCAATGTGGCCAGGAAATAACATAATGAAACTGGAATAATATAGGCTACCAGCACTCATGAAAAAGATGTCCCCGAAGAACACTCAGAAGCAGCCACGTAAGGAAAGGCTGGGAGGCGATACAGGAGGACAATCTACATGTAACTTTTGGCAGCCAGCTTGCATTGTGAAAGACCCATGCCATTCTCAGTGGGCATCACACTAACCGGCTTGGCTTAGATACAGCTGGAAGGTTGCTGTTAATTTCTTGGCATCCCAATGCCAAACACTGTAAAATCAGAGGCCTCAAAGAAGAGTAGAGACATGATCAGATCATTTGGTGTGGGTTTGATTTATGAAGATTAAGTGATGCTTAGATATAAGCTGGCGAAGAGATAAGAAAATAGCAGACATGAGTCTACAAGTATCTGAAGGATGTAGGCAGGGTCACACAAATGTGCTTGGAGAGAGAGAAGATAGGGTGTGATAGGAAGAAGGGAAAATTCCCTACCAGTATCAAGTAGACAAGACTTGGATATAGGGTCTTAGAGAAAATTCTCTTGCATGGGACCTTTCAGTTAGCAGAAAATGTTCTGTAGATGCAGCCTTGCTTGGATAGGGTAAAAGATAATAGTTGCAGCTCAGACTTCTAAGACTCTGCTTCTTGATGAAAGGCGAATTTTAAAAGTGAGTTCATTTCTGCCATGAATACAGTGAGCTGAAAAAATCATCACCTATTTCAGTTTTCTAAATTTCCTTTAAAAACATTATGTGCAATGAGCAATCAAAGGAAAGCCAAGAAGATAAAAGTTAGCAAAATCATTAAAGAAACAGCATAGAAATATTAAGAGCACAATGCATTCAAATTGGCACAGAGGGCCAGATGGTACATACCCGAGGGTATTAAAGGAATTAGCTGAAAAACTCTTAGGCCCATTATCCATTATATTCAAGTGCTCCTGAAGAACTGAGGAAGCCCTGATGACTGGCAGTGGGAAAACATCACGCTTCTTTTCCAAAAAGGGAATTACAGATCAATTAACTTAACATCCTTTCCAGGTGAAACTTGGTCTCTAATAATCAGAAACTACTAGTAGTTGTTCTGCAGGAAGAACAAAACAGAAATGTGTTACACACAAAGACTGGTCGCATTAAGAGAAGCAGTTGCATCCAAGAGATAAACTCTACAGCCAGATTATACTCACAGTATTGATGGGAGGAGGAAAACCACAGTGTGTGTGTTGGGTGGGGAGAGTGAAGAATAAGAAACTGCTTATCCATCATGTGGGATGGAGTATACACCATAGTGGGCCATGCTGGTGGGAGGAGGAGGGGGATACAGTCCCTTGAGTCACTCAGTAAATTTGCCCTTGAGGGTTTCACTCATTGACAAGACAACTGGTTGTATAGAGAGCTCCTGGATTTCAGTAAGTAATTTTATTCAATTTCTTCAGACATAATACCCCTCTAGATCCTGACCCATCCCTAAAGGATTCCATGCAGACATAGTTGACTTTAACAGTGGCTGGACTGGGCCCAAAGCAGAACAAGAAAGATGTAGGGTGGATACAGAGAATAACAATGAAAGAGATTAAAATCAGCCCCTACAATGGAAAGTGGAGTACGATTGTAAGTATTGCCATGTTGGGCTCCTCAGGGACTCCTGCTGTGTTGGACATTATATTCATCTGCAGTAGCATTGAGGAAGGAGAAGAAAAATACATCAATCAGATTCAAAGATAACACTCAGCTGGAGTGTGAATTGCAAATCATTTATTAGAAGCACCATCCTAAAGGGATTTCAATAAATGAAGAGTGGGACATTGTGGGAATAGCAAGAAATTGAACAAATCTAAGTGCAGAAACATCCATGGGGTAACAATGCTCACTGAAGAGAGGTCAAAACAGTAAGCTAGAGGCTGTGGAGAGCAGTAATCCAGAAAAGATCTTTGGACACAAATGTTGATAGAAAACTACAACTGATAATTCATTAAAAAAAAAAAAAACCAGATCAATCCACTTTTGAAGTGCTAATAGGAATACCACTTGGGGCAGGGACTACTGAAAAGAGTGCTGGCAAACAGGTAATGTTATAGATTAACTGGTATAGACAAGAGGGTGGAAGGCATGACCTATTTACTAGGAAGATCAAAGCAAATAAACACATACATACCCTGGAAAAAAGGGAGGCAGCAATATCTTCTGATATAGAGACAAACGTTACCATGAAAGAATGCTGCTGAGTGGGAGGGAGAACCAGGGCTCATCAGTTAGCAATGGTGGGGCTACACACACAGGGCCATACTCAGACTGGGAAAGGGGGTAATGCTCTGATGACTTAACAAGATCTCCAGCAGGATTGGCTTGGAAATGTCTCCATTGTCCAGAAGAACAGGGTTTGAAACCACCATACACTCTGGTCCTGTGTTTTGTTCTCCACCTACATGGAGTCACCAGTTGGCTGCCTCTGAGTTCACAGCATGTTTACATACAAATTTTCAGCAATGTTCCTTGGGCCAGTAGAGATGAAAATAGAAGCAAAATCAACAAAGCTTGAATACCCAGAAAAAGTGTCATGGTGAGCAGAAGGAAAGTCTCTGCAGAAGAGGTGGAAAATCCCGACTGCATGGGGCTAGATCACTTTGGGTGTTCACAGCCATAGATGGGCAAGGCAAACATATGGTACGCAAAGAAAAGGACGTGAACTATCACATGGAGAAGCCCAGTCCCAGCAAAAGGATTGCAGATGTCCTTTGCGGTGGTGTTATTTATTCCTCTTTCTTGAAGAATAATCAACATAGGCCAGAAGAGAGATAAATCTCACCTCCTTGATATCCTTGTGGTAACGTCATGGTTCTCCAATGTGGGAACTGGGAGAAAGCTACCCTATGCTACCATACCTCAAGGACTTCCGTTAGCTCACAACCTCACCTAGACTTTCACCACAGACAGGAGATTAATGCTACACACAACAATCCTACTTTTGTCCATCATCTCTCAGTGTCTCTGCTTCCTTTGTGGACAACACCACCCAATCTGGGAAAAGATGAGAGAACCTATTGGGAATTTCAGTGGTTACCTTACAAAACAGCTGGAGCACTAGTTCCACCAGTGCTCTCTCTGTTGGCTAGCCACCAATTTCTGGCTTGGATTCACAGTGCAGAGTATGATCCAGGAAGCTCAAAAAGTGCATGGCTAGCTGGCCAATTCTTCCATGTTTTCACACACATCATTCCTGAGCCTTTATTAATGCAGAGGTTTCAGGAGCCTATGTCAGGATGTGTCTGCAGCAGACCCTCTGCGCTTGAATTTACACCCAATAAAGACACTCCTCATTCTTATCTGATCTTCACCAGAAATGGCAGCTCTTCACCTCTCTGCTCAGGCAGTGTTGCTCACAGTAGAATAAGGAATTCCTAGCAATTCTTCTTGGTGGAAAGGCTTTCACTACATGTAAGCAATATGAAATCTGCCTACATGTTTGGGAGGGTGACAGTGTGTTATAATCATACGGCATCACTTCAGTGCCCGTGACAGCGACTGTAGCAACACTAACGGAAGCTCTGAAGGAAGGGAATGAGAAATTCACTCCCACCACTTGACTCATGTGGGTTGCTGCTTAGATACAGGTTGAAGCAGCTGCTGAAGTCATGGGTGTCTGTGGGCTGCCGAGTTTCTAACTTGATGTTTTATGGGGCTTTGCCTATCAAAATATTTGGGATCTGCTCATCTCTGGTTACTGTGCCGGATTCAGAAGCATGTTTTGGCTACACAGAAGCCATAGTAAGGTATTATCTTGCTCAAGTGCTGGCTGAGTTAGCTACATTTTGAGTATGGTTATCAGGGAAAGGCCATGCACGTACGGTAAGTATGAGCTGTTGAAAATAGCTTTTAAGGGGCATCCCAAGGCTTCAGGGCTGCTATTCTGACTGGACAATGTGGTGCTTACATAAGTATTGTTTCAGAGAAACAATCGCAAAGGGAATATCCAGATATGTGAACAATTGTTGGATTTGGGACTAGTAATCAAAGCCTCAAAATTAATATTATATTTTCAAAGGAAATGTTACATTGTCTAATCTTCAAATTCCATGCCACTTCGGTTTTACTAAATGAGAGGAAGTGCAGGCCTGTGATTGAGACGGTGGGACAAGTAGTCCAGCGTCAGCTCCTAGTTCTAGCCCTGACTTCCTGAACCCAAGTTACTTAATCCTCCTACCCTTCTGTCCATCAGTTCCCTACCATGAGATAAGGGTAATACTACCTTTCTCCACTCTTCTTCTATTTTATCTATGAAATAACAGAGGTAGATGGAGAGAAGATTTAATATAAAGATGCACAACCCCCTGCACAGTGGAACACCTGATCTTGATAGAGGACATAGGCATTATTGTTATTTATATTAATTTCAGCTGTCCTGCCATATTCTCCTATACAAATGAAGACTATTACAGAAAACAACTGTTATAGAGAATAGCTAACTAGATACCACATGGGTCTGTCTCTCTGGTTTAAAGAGACATATATCTGTCTAGGTGTGGGCAACATGTTAGAGACCAAGTGGTTTACAAAGGGGCCAAGTCTTGTGAAGGAGAGTTTATTGTGACTGAAAGGCTGAAGACTAACTGTTTTCATGAAATGGCTCCCAGAACAAGCTATTATTCACTATACATCATGCCGTGAAATGGTAATATGTATAATTAAAACTAACATAGGTATTTAATCAGTTTGAGTACAGATTACCATGCAAGTCTATTTTAATTCACAATATAGTATCTATTCTATGATTTGCAAGCAAGAATAAAAGTGTAAGGTATACTGTTTTCCAAATCATGGTGAGTCAATGATAGACTATTTAAAACTTCCTATTCAGGTGAGCGGTTATCCCCTTGTCTTCTTCCAAATTTATGACCTTCCTTCCTGCCTTTAATTGTCCTAGTTTTCCTGAGGAAATCAAAACATAATGGTATAAAGCAGTCATTTTTTGGTACATAATGCATATGATTTGCCCATCTAAGGCTAAGAGCACAGCATTTGTATGTTGTGGGCCTGAGTCAGTGCTGTGATGGTGGTGAGGAGGCTCTGCTGCCTGGTCGGGTTTGTTTGGCTTGTTCTCCAAAGTGTCTGAAGACACTCAGGGCCACATCCAGGCATGATGTCATCATACAATCTCAGGTGCCTGAAAGTCGGGAGCTTAATCCATGTTAGGCACTGTAGTCATTGGAGAGACAACTCTGCAGAGCAATCCAGCATGTGGCTCTTCCATGGTCGTTATGAGAGCATGGAGAACAGCCAGTGCTGCCAACCAGACAGCGAAACTAACCCTTCCTGTTGGAGAACTTTTGATAATAGGACCATCTGGTAAGAAAAAAAGCTCTGCCAGAGGGCAAAGGGGTTCACACATAACTGCCCCTGCACCCGTCGGGTTCAGGGTCATCAACTGCCCTGGAATTTATACAGTTACAAGGAAACAGCCTGATAGTGATCTAGGTCCATCCCCACAAGGTCACGTACATCTTTCAAGTCCATAAACAGAAGCCCGAAGTATATACTTAGGTATCTGCTGTGCCCTTGCATTCAGCCTTCTGCAGCGACTGAGTTGCAGACATCTCTGAGAATAATTCTCCTACATTCCCTCCTGCAAGCTAATAGGGAAGGAAAGTTTAAAATTTCAGTTTCAGTTACCCATGCCTGCATGAATTTTATTTGAATAAATGGGATGGAAGGAGAGGTGTCAGTATTTGCAAACCAAGATTCCTTGGCAGTATTGATGTGCCACTTTCAATTTATGTTTGATACATGTAACTTTCTGTTTCTGTTCTTAATATTCATAAGTGACCTGACACAGAGCACGCTGAAATCTGTGGGGTTTGGAGCAGGTCTGTGATGAGCTCTATGCACAGAAATGCTGCGTATATTGATAAAGCACGAGATTTTCAGTTAAGCTGGGGAAGCCACGCCAAACTTTGAACTGCCTCAACATTACTTCCATTGATGAAATACCTTCTAACATTATGCCCCATCTGAATTTTTCACTGGAACTAACTTAATCTTCCTTCATGAACCCTGTGGCAATAGCAGGCTCGTATTTTATAACAAAAATCCCAGGTTTACTTTGCATTTATAGATGAGATTAATCTTTACAATAAGGCTTTCATCACTGCAGCTCCTTTAAAGAAGTATAAGGACATAAGGGAAACAGAGTTGGAAATATTGATTTATTTTTTTTTTAGGTAGTCAAATGCTGAATCACTACAAAATATGCACTGTGCTTTTAAACCTGCTGCCAAGGAAGAGCGAGAAAACAGACGCTTTCCCCATGTTTGTCTGTGTCACCCTCTCATAGTGTCTGTTCTACAAACAGCACCATTTGTGCATTTGAGCATCGACACACTTGCAGACTGAACTCTCATGTAAACCAAAGGCAAGATAGACCCTGGCTGAGTAAAGTTCTCCAGATTATAGTGGTGTCCTGTTGAGGTTACTTTGCTGAATACAGGTGTGCTGAACACGTTCAGTACTTCACTGGCACGGGTAGATGGGACAATTCACAGCGACCAGTTTGTTTGCCAAGCATAACCCCTGTGGCCACTGAATACTGGCTTCTTCAAATTTGTTAGCTATCTGAATATCTACATTTTGTACATATTCTTCATGAGCAGTAGCATTTCAGTTGCCAAAGTGCAATGCTGTCAGGGCGAGCATTTCTGTTGGCTCATTTAAAAATTGTTTTCCCTAAACACACATGTGGCGATGGAAAATTCACTTTCTACTCATTTGCTCCAACAGGCCATGACAATGAGTGTTAGGAAAGATGTGAAGTGATATTAATTAGATTTAAATTAGAATTATTGTCCATAGGACATAGATACAAGTTAATATTCCTTCTTCCACACTACTGTAGGATATATTTTGTTTTCAAAATATCCTAAATGGAGTGTCTTCCTGGAGTCTCTGCTGCTCCCATATGTTGCTTTTAAGTATCAGATGAGTTTTTTCCAATTGGTTTCAACATCTTATGCTGTGGCCAGCTGATGTAAGTTGGCATAGGTTCATTATACCATTGGAAATATGTCAGTCTATACCAGCCGAGATTACAGCACAGTTCTAGTTTATAATACATTTAACATCTTTTTAATGCTTTCTTGAACAATTAGAAGTTACCTGTTTTATCTCAATTTCTGTCCTCAGTAAAGCATATGGGTAAAAGTTAACATCTTGGGGAAGATGAAAGAGAACAGGACCTGTCCCCACTCAATCTTCAAGGCAAATATCCTTTACAAAGTCATGATGGGAGGGACTGAGTTTCCCTAAGACCAGTGGGATAGAATAACATAATTTACCATTTTAAGTGGTTCTAAAAACAGTGCTAAATTCAAAGCATTGAAACAAATCTTTTTGGCTTCAACTCTGGTGCTGCTTAAATTATTCACTGTAAACATATGACCATACTGATTTAACACTTTTGCTGTTCTTTGTGATTTTGTTGAATGAGATGACCTTGATTTGCTGCCTGTTCAAAGCACAGTTTTGCCTATTAAATAACTTTCAAATGTTCACCTTGGGCTGCCTAAAGATTTTACTGATGCGTTCGCATGATTCCTCCCCTTGAAGTGCCAGTCTAGTTATATCAAAAAGAAGTATACACACATTGATCTCATGCCCCCATGTAAAGTACTGCTTTGGAAGAGGTTTGTACTTGCCTGGAGTCACCACGTGCTGGCAGTCCCTTGTGCAGTCTCTCATCTCCACACCCTGATATTCCCCATGGGATGTTGGGGGGGGTGGGGGGGGACACACGATGGACAGGACACAGGCTGTCAAGGACTAATGATGTTTGGGATGGAGCAGCTAACTCCTATGTGTTCTCCCCCACCCAGGGTTCATTTTGCCCAGGTGTCTTTGGGATGGCTGCTGGTACCGTGAGTGAAACCAAGCACCGTGAGCAGGGATCTCAATGGGGACTGCAAGCTGGCCTAAGCAGAGGCTGAAACAGAGCTTTCCCGAAGGTGTGCCAGCTGCAGGAGTGACGTTCCAGTACAGCAAAAGCCACTTTCCCAACTGAGCTCACCCCAGCAGTAGGCAGTGCAGTAAAAACCCACAGTGGGGTATATCCTGACATGCCACTGAGCTTGGCACTCAGAGATTTCCCATCGCTTTGAGGGGAGAGCCCAGCTCAGCTGTATGGGAGCTCTTCTCGTGTGCTCTGAGAGCCCACAATATCCATCCCTGCTCTTTGGCCCCACAGCCAGCCACAGCCTGTACTACAGGGAATATGCTCAGCTGAGCTGTAGCTTAATGTGCACATGGATATCTACGTCAATAAAACCGGGATTGAACAAGAACATAAAGCAAATGTCAGGTGATGAGGCTGAAGCGTGGATAAAGATGGGTGTTGTCAAAGTGGAAGGTGATTTGCTTGACTAAATGTACCTCCTCCTGAAAGTTCAGTCATTGTGGGAACAATGTCGTTTAGGGTGACAGTAACGGATGTCCCTGGGTGGTGTGGTCCCTGAGGTACAGCGCTTCAGCTGTGCAACACAAGGTGTTTATCACAGCTGCTGTCCTCCCAGGGTCAACACTGGCTCCTTTCCTGAGGAAAAAGCACCCCTTTTGGATGCTTTCAGAGCGCTTCAGGAAACTGTGTCTGTCATAAACCCCTCCTTATGCACCCAGGCATCACCCCAGCCTTTCCTGGAGCATCTTACCTCTTCCTTCTCCTATCTGGAGAAGTGCCTGACATGCCTTCAGAAAGGAAAATTTGAATTTTTTTTTTTAAAAGCATTTGTTTAAGTCAGAAACCTTTAAATCTCTCTCCCATTTTTGATATCTTTAAAAACCTGGTTTGGATCATTCAGCTCAAGTCTGGGTTTTGTGAGAGTTAAGTGTATGAGTGAAACAGAGCTGATACACATTTCTGTTTTTATCTTTCTATACCCTCAGATTGTCTGCCAGGCAGCACACTTGCTGCTTTTCAGATTCTCTGGTGATATCTGAAATCCGCTGAAGTGTGAGTGGGAAAGCAAGAAGGATGCCATTTGGGAACTGGTGATTTCAACATGAGCGCATTACTGTGCTGCTTTTATGCAGCAACAAAATAAAGCTTAAAGGTCTCCTCTGTGCATGTCATTTTCAGTATGTTGAGGAAAATATATTTTTACATATATAAAGTAAAGCAAGCTCTGGGAGGCTGCCAGCTCCCTCCAGATGACATAAAAAAACTAGTACCTGGAAAGAATAATTTAAAACCCCAGAGCTGTGTGAAATAGTAAAATGCAGGGCACAGACTTGAGTAGTAAAACTTCTCCAAAGCAGTTTAAGGATGCCTACGTGGAAGGTCATGCTGCTTTTGGCTGTCCCATTAAAAGTCCCTCTTGTCAGAGTCTACTACCTAAAAAGCTTTTGGTAAGTTTTGGCTGATTGTCCTGTCCAGAGGGCATGTAAATATGCCCCTTTTGACCTGAAGAAAGTATTGCTTGCCAAGCGAAGCTAAATGTCAATCCAAACTCAAATGTGAGTGGTAGCATTGGTATCTGTAGCCCTGAACACCAATGAAACTTCCAGCGCTCACTGCATAAAATGCTTCTCCTCAAGGTCCGAGTTGAGTCCATGAGACATTTGAAGTTGATCCTGTTCTGGTTTAAGACAGTTTGGTTGTGTTGCAGCCCTCAGCAATTCTGCCAGCTTACGCCAGCTGGACACATCTCCCTGGCCATTGGTCTTTGCGTCAGTGTTGCACCCAGCAACTGGCAAATATTCAGTGGTTTTTCTGCTGCTTGTGTTTCTCCTAATGGATCTCCTAAGTAACCTAATTGGTAATTCACATTTTAATGAGCTCCTTATTATAGGGTTAATAACCTGCATTATTTTGTGTGGTTCTAACCATTAGCAGCTTGATGTTAAATGGTTTTAATTTATTTTGATGCACATCTGTTGACTTAGCGCTTCAAAAAGTAAATAGTTCAGTGCAGATTTGATCAGCAACGAATTCAGGATATGCCCTTGAGGTCCTAAATGCAGGCATCAACCGTCCCACTATCTGCCCTCTTTCAATTTGCCTTATTAAGACCTTCCCAAGACCCAGCAGGATGTGTTTTTCCAATATGATGCTCCACAAAATTGTCCCGCCACTGTGGTAATTGGTGGCATGCTATCGTAACTCAAGGGGCTGTTTTCAAAGCATCTCCCTAGGTGTTCTGCTCAAGGAATGAATTGATACTGGCACCTTGGGAAAGAAAAAAAGAAAAAAAAAAAAAAAGGAGAGAAATGTGAAAAGGGACCTGAATGGGTGGGGGAGGAGGAGGAGGACCGGTTCCCAGGGATTTCACACATAACTTATGTTGCTATGGCAATCGCTCTGTCTGTCTGTACTTGCTCAGAGCAACAGCTTTATCTAGAGTTGCACAGTCAGGCAATTTCAATAGTTCTTATTTGGGAGTAGGGGGACAAGCAGTGGGGATATTTTCTCCAAAACAAGTGGTGGTAGGGAGAGTGTGACAGAGAGAGAAGAGTTTGCAAATATGCATTAACCTGGTCCCTGCTCTCACCAGGTGTCATATGGGGCACATTTCTGTATGGCACCCAGCACAACCACCACCTGACTTTCAGCTGGAGCTTCTGGTCAGAGCCACGGTACAGATAAGCAAAAAGATTTGGGTTGGGAAGGTGAGAATTCAGCAATCACACCCTCCAGCATATGGAGGAACTCAGAAACTTGTATCCAAAAGTCTCTTTTACGTGCTCTCAAACTAGCAGGATTGTAGAAAGTGTTGAATCACAGATATTGTCCTTGGTAAGACACCGTCTCACCCACAAATTGCTTATAACACTAATAGAAACATGGCACAGACAAGAATCTGTGGGAAGAGTGATTCACTGGAAATGACATATTTATATAGCACCTCTTGGCATCGTATTATGGCAGCTCTGCTTCTGTGGGATCTGATCCTAGAGGTCGCGTCGCACTGTAGACCTTGAAGATGTACTCAGCCTTCAAGCTTTGCTTAATCATGACCTTTCCAAATATAGGAGCTGGTCAAAGTGTTCCCTCCAACAGGGTACCAGGAGGCTCACCACCACTGACCTTGAGACAGGCCAAATTTCAGCTGAGCTTCATGATGCTACGTGCCCACAGAACAAGAGGGGTGCAGCGTAAGTCTGACCTGCAAGCCAGTATTCTTCCTTCTGCAGAAAGTATTTTCACCAGGGTAGAATCGAAGAACTCCATGCCTTCCCGCACCCTTTTCACCATGTGATTTCAGGAAACTGCTCCCTCGTGATGAAAAGTTCCTGCAATAATGCACCCCGAGGTGTTGGGTTTTAAGCTTTTCCAGCAAACAAGACGTGTCCTGCTTAGAGAAGTGTACTCACCAGGGTGCAGCTTGCCAAGTGCTAGGATTCAGACTCAGAGAATTTATTTTTTTAATTTTTTTTTTTTTTTTTTTTTCTAAATTGAGCTGGATCAAGTCCTCATAAGAAAGAGTTTCTTGGCACAGCCTGGATAGAAAACAGAGATAATGCCAGTTGCGTGTTAACTTTTCAACTGGCATGTATTTCATTGTTTAGAGCTGGTATTAGTGGGATGTGATCTTCTCTCCGGTGCCAGAGAGGTTAATGTAACTGTCACTACAAGCATTTGAGTTAGGCAACACATATCTTGGTTTAAATCATGCTTCACGTGTGGACTTAGTGTATTGAAAGTATTTAGGATTTCAATCCACACTTCCTCTTTCAAGTCAAGGCTTCTTTCAGCTTCTCCAAATACTTTTTAACGACTTTTTAAAGAAACTGAACTAAGTGGATAGAATGCTTGATACAATTTCCAGCATGTAGAGAAGTGCGAACTCTGCACCACGATCATCGTGTCCAGTGAGCCTTGCTCTGAGTATGGACTGCATGACAGCACCTCCTGTGCTTCTCTGATCCTTCATCACCACTAATGATGGTCTGGAGGAGCTTCTGCTCCATTTCCCTGCATCTTCTAGAAACATTTCCTGGCCCCATGGACCCTAGAGTCTACTTTTTTTTTCTGCTGGAAAAAATGTGAGGTGTCCACTTGTGTTCTGGTTGCTGGTATGTGTAGCACCATCAGGAAGGGAGCATCTGATCAGGGAAAACTCCTATCAGAAAGCCCTGCTCAGAATAAACACCGGGCAATGCAGAGAAGGGTCCGTTTTGTCAGGCCACACGGTTTTTGCTGGCTGGAGTCATGTGAATCTCCCACACTTGTAGCAGCAGGATGGGTTTTTTTCCCAGCCGTTAAAGTATTCCACTTAAATGGGCTCCTAACGGGGTTGCCTCCTACAAGAGTGAGAAGTAGTAGGGCCTATCTGAAGTTAGCTGCCTGCAATCGTGTTTCTCTTTGAGAAAAATCTCACTTTTTCCAGAGGGCTCCCCCAGCCTGGAAGCCTGGAGATAAGGAGGTGAAGATAAAGGCTGAGCTGTGGGGCTGTTTGCATTGGAAGAGACAATAAAGTTGATGATAGTAAATGCTGAGTGTATGAGACTGAATGGATGGATGGAAAATTACCGAGATATTATATGCTGCTTTATCTTGGGAACTCAGCAAGCAAATGTGATTTCTAGCCCAGCATGATATAACACAAGCTGAGCTGCATCCTAAGATACACGGGAGAATGGCTGGCCTCTCCTGTGTGCCAGCCCACTGCTCTTCTCAGGGGTCGTTTCAGAGTCCTGCATGCCATGGACAGCAGGCAGCCAGGGGACTGGCACATCCCCCTTGGACCACCGGGCTGTCGGGAATCATGTCCTACCTGTGCCACCCCTGGGGAAGTCATGCAGCCCTGTTCCTTACCTCCTTTTGATTTTTCTCTAAGTCCTTTTGGGGTTTGGAGCCTTCATCTGCCTGTCAGTCACTCTATGTTCATTTTTTATTTTTTTTTTAAGGGCTAACAGCACTTCCCTTCCCACAGACGTGTTGTGTAGATAATAGGTGGTGCCTGAGGGTGTATATCCAAGCCTTTCTGTCAGAGTAAACCTGAGACCGGCACTGTGAGTTGGCCGCTGGTGCAGCAGAACAAGAGACTGTACTGCTCTTAAAACAACATCCAAACCAACAAACGAATGAGACACTTCCCTACCATCTGAATCCTTCCTAGTCCTTACCCAGTGCTCACGGCTGCCAGGAAAAGTCTTCGTGGAGCACTGAGCCGATCGAACGGAGGCACAAGGAGACTTTCTTTCCTCCAGCCTGTGGGTTGCTGTCACACCAGAAACCTCCTTGACAGTGGGAGGATTTCTTATTTTCAAGATCCATAAAAACAGAAGGCTGCTGACGTAGCTGAGCAGGAATTAGGGTGGAGCCTTCGTCATTCCTTTATATTTTCCCTTCCTCCTCCTCTTCCCTCCTCACTCCCCCCCTCACTTCAGCAAGTCCAAGCAGGGACTGGAGGGCAGGAGTGGGACCAGGTTGCATGTGGGGAAGCACGTGCAAAGTCGATAGGATGCACCTGGGATCGTTCCAGGGAACCGATTGCAGCCTGTGGGTCATCTCTGGCCAATAATCCAGTTAGCCGCCATGCAGGACCCAGCCTCATGCATCCAAATCCAAACTGGAGGAATGGTCTGTGACCAGCTCAACAGCAACCTGCACCCTTCTCCTTTCTGAATTTCCTGCAGAAACACGAGGAGCACTGCAGCTTTTTTTGCTTTACACACAATGTTTCCGAAGGAAAGATATTAGCCCTTGAAGCACAGGGAGAATGGGAAGGGTGGAAAAAAATGCATGGGCTACATTCCTCTTAGATATAAAGCAACTGGGGCCACCAGCAATTAATTTGCCCCATTGCCTTCTAATCTGAATCACAATCTTTTTTTCACGGGGAGGCACATCCTTTTCAGAGGTAGGCACAGAGGTTTTCAGATGTGAGCTGCAGAGCTTCAGATTGAGGTTCCCAGTTTAACTTCTGAGGTCTGAGAAAAGAGCCCCCATTTCCAGGCTGGACTAAAAAATGGAGGGAATTTAGCGTCTCCGAGCAGCATGCCGGTCCTGTCTGCTTTGGTCGATGGTGCAGAGCTCTCCTGCCCAACATGCCATTTCTTCACAGGCCTGGAATCTGTCAGGGCTTAAAAAAGGACAAAAATGACACAGATGTGCATTCCAGACATCATTCCCACATGAACCGATGGGGCCCAAATTAGCCTGGATTTACACTAAAGCAGTAGGTCAGCCCAGATGTGAGAACTGAGCTCAGTGTACACCAAGAAGCCCAGCCCCACTCCCTCAACGTCTCTTGGGCCAACCCAGTATGAAAGGCATGGGGAAGGGTCCTGGGCAGACCCCACCACCACAGTCTTCTCTGTGGTATCAGCCCCTGCCTCAGTTTCCCCATACCCAGGATGGTCTGGAAGAAGGCTTTGGCAGGGGTTGGTTAGTCCTGTGGTGTGTCCATCTGGGGGAGGTTATCCTGTGTTTTCACATCTCACAGGTAACTGGAAGGCTGGGAGAGGGTCCCACTGCCTCGACTAGTATCCAAAGGGCAGCACTTGTACTCTAACATCTCACGCCACTTCATGAACCATGTGAGAGTGCTTCTTGTTACGGGCTGCCCTGCATGTTGACCCTGCAAACTGGATTTGTGTGTGTATATATACATATATATATGTATCTTGGGGGGACTATGGGGCCAGAACTGTAGCTGGCACAAATATGTGCAGGTCCAATAGGGCCAGCTAGTGTATGCCAGAAAATATGGCTCTGTCAGACTGAGGCTGAAAATCTTACTGGAAGGGAATTGTCTGTGACATTTTATCACATGTCACATTGTTAGTAAAGCTGAGCAAATAACTCTCACTAAATCACCCAGTCAATGAATGCAGCCACATCGTTGCTCACAAAGTCAGCGTGGGACTAACGAGCGCTCTCCTCCTGAGCCCCAAATCTGTGCCGGTACAAGGGCTGGCCATGCACAATTCCCCCCTCCCATCTTCCCAATTCACCAGGGAAGAACCCCCTCCACGAGGCTGGAAAAGAGACGAGCTCTGCCTTGGATTTCAGATACCCCCTAGTCTGGACATGGCCAAATTATCCAGGAGCAATGTCCAGTACTCACAGATTAATTTCCCATGACTCACGATATAGTAATTCCTGCCGCAATTCGTGGTATGACTCCCAGCGTTGTGCTTCTAGGATTCACCATCTGAAATTTGAGGAGAACTGCGAGGGCTTGATTGGATGTGCGGATTACAGGGCGTCTCCCAGGGATCTCACGGCCGAGCATAGAAAGCACCCAGTTCTCAGCTACAAATGTTTCCAGCCCAGAAGTGTGGTACATTTCCTGTTTGCAGAGATCCCAGATGTTTGCTTTAAAATTCACTCCAGCCCAAACGTTCACACTGGTGAACTTGTTCGCTGGACCGTTTCCAGAATATGAATGCAAAAATGGGGCTGGGACGCAGGGAGGAAGCAACAGGCAATGGTTTATTAGTTCGCCGTGGGTGAATCAAATGTACACAGACACTGTCTGGGATTTGACCAGCCGTGATTGGAAAACTTGTAGGAATCAAGCAATGGAGATGGTAGAGGAAATCCTGTCATTCATTGTTTCAGTCTTACTGATGTCACTTTTATGTCCCTTTTATCCCTTGTCTCATCCAAGGCTTCCAGAGGGAAAGTTGTGACTGACAGTTTTGGTCAGACAACCAGACATGACGTGCAAGAGGTCAATTCATTCTCTGTTTGTCAGAGAGGAAGAGATTTATTTGCTGTAGGTACATCCGGCTTTGACTTCTTTGCGATGCTCTTTTGTTTATGCAAACCAGTCGGCTGGGGCCATGGAGGTCAAGATCTACATCCCAAGTAGGAAATCGGTGCTCAGAAATAGCAGCCCTGGGAGTTCACGAGATGAAGGTCCCTCCAGGGTCCCTCTCAAATGCGCCCTGTAGAAGGGAAAACAAAAGCCCTGTATTTCTACAGGAGAGTGTATTTATGGTTTTAAGTTGCAAAGCCAAGCTTTATTACAATGCAGCCAAATGATTTCAGGGCAGCTACACGGAGGAGGTGATCGGGAACTGTTAGCTACCCACATTTTTCAAATGGAAATTCCAAGCACTTCAGCACATGTTGTGTTTTGATAATTTTGCCATACCGGCCCCTTTTGCAAAAACATTTGGGGATCAAGACAACAAATCCCTATTTGCTATTTAAACACAGGTTTGTGCCCAAAAGAACACAGGCTCTTAATAAATCTATTCAGGTGGCTTTCTTCTCTTGATTTGCAGTTATGTGGTAACCATTGGGGGTTTTATGAGCTGAAGGCTATCTCTACATGACATAGGACCTCTCTTTCTTTGCAAGTTACTTTTACTACTTGTTTGCAGCCATGGCTTCTTTCTTGTTTTCCTAAATCATTGCTGTTATAAAATTGGAAGTGGTTCAAGTCTCAAGTGAAGTACCTCCCTCCACTGACCCTGCTAATGACAGACCAATGGACTTGCCTTGCACCAAGTGTACAAAGTTGGTTGGTTTCCTTGTGCTGCCATCTACAGAGCAAGCAACAGGTAGTGCCTGGGGATTATTAACAGCCAGGTAATTTCAAATCCTTATCTTTAAATTTTTACAATCAGTACCTTCTCCAGCTCTGCTAAGCACTGTTGGCAACTGGGATTACTGGATTTCTCTCCCGACTATCCTTGAAGTCATCACCATAAGACTGGCAATCCAGATGGCTTTGCTGCAGGTCTGTGCCACGGGCTGCTTCAATACCAGGGAGATTCCAGCCTCCAACCCTCTGACCAGAGACCAAGAGCCAGGTCTCAGCTCTAAGAGTTTCTGGGCCATCCAGCAAGCAATCTCTTCCTGCCCATTCTCACTTCATGCTTTGATTCTTCATCCTCCTCTGCACAAGACTTCTATCTCTCCTTCAGCCACGTGAGGCTCTGAAATACTCTTTTGGCATCAGTGGTGACCTCTTTGGGGACGCTTTTCTGCACACCAGTGCTCCTAGCATGACACAAGGGAACTGGAGTCTCTGCCACCAAGCTGCTGCATGCCCTCGGTCACATCACTCCAGTGGCCTTCTGAGACAGGGCAGAGCTGTGATGTTCTCCTGTAATGAGGAAAAGGTTGCCTGGGATGATCCTTAATCTCTCTATTGATTTCAGTAGTTTCAGGGTTTGGTGTCCAGAGCTAAGTATTGCTCATGCCAGACTGAGTGTTCTCTGTGCACAGGTACACGATGATGTACCTGCAGGGCCCAAGAAGTGGACAAGAAACCCCTAGAGACAATCAGGCTGATGGCAACCCATTTACTTCTGGTGGTTTAGACATTGCAAAAATGTCCTTTAGCAAATTCTGATGGTACTTAAACTGCACCTGGAACCTCAAGGTGCTGGATGGACCTTCTAACAGAAGTGAAGAAAGCAGGCAGGGAATGTATTGATTTATAATGTGCTAACATCTTTAAAAATCTGATCTAGCCTGAATGCTCCGAGGGTCTCTGTATGAAACCCTACCCAGGGTGACTCCCTTTAGGTTAAAAATAAACGCTGCATTTCTGTACGTGGTGCGAGTGACTGCAGTCAGAAAGTCTGGATGCAGAGCGTAGGGACCAGCCTGCAGAGGGGATTGCAGCGCAGGGAAGTTTGTCACTGGGATGGGGCTGTCGGCGGGTATTCCCCTGCAGCAGCTAGAAGGAAGCACTCCAGCATGATGGCCTTCTCCTTCCTGTTGTGTTTGCTCCCTGGGATGGCAGCAGGCAGGAAAGACTAAGGTCTGGTGCAAGGTTATAGGTTCAGCGTGCAGACCAGCGGCAGGGCATGCAGTAAAGACATTTGCAGACACAGAAAAGCCAGACTCTTGGGAGGCCCCAGCAGGCACAGCCCATGATTTCTCCAGCCCCGTGGGAAATGGGGGTGGGGGGGGTAACAAGTGCCAGCCCTCCTGAGGGTCTGCCTGGGTCTGGAGAGCAACCAGGCACTGCAGAAGCAAGGGGAACACAGTGCTCCCACGGATCTGCTCTCTGGTAGAGGCTCTTGTCCCCCTTCACCACTCTTTCTCCTGCACAAAGTGGCAGCCAGTGCCATGGCCTTGCAGGAACCAGGGAGGGGTAGGGGTGAGCTACGGCTCGTGGAGCTGCTTTGGGAAACAAGCCTACACGCTGGCATACACAGCCCAGGCGCTACCTGGGCCAGCTGTAGCTCCCAGGACCTGCTGTGGGGCAGAGCTTTCACCCAGCTAATGGCTGAGCTGAGCTTGCCAAAGCGGGTAAAGATATAACCTGCAGCTCCCTCAACGTGTTTGTGCAGCTCTGACCGCCTCAGAGAGGAAGGAAGGCGCTAGGCAGTAACTCACATACCTGCACTGGATTGTGTAAAATGTGGCTGTGAGCGCCCGCCTGCCATGTTGCTGCATGTGCATTGGTTTTATTGCTCTCTGCCCCAGCAGCGTGTACGCTGGTATTTTCAGGGTGGGGTTCATCACAGGTTTCCATGATTTATTTCCCTTCTCTTTGTTGGGGTTTCTGAAGCCTCTGAAGAGGCTTTTGAGACTGATAGAAGGAATCGTATTTTTGTGCCTCTGCCTATTTTTCTGGATGAGGCTGTGTCCTACGCGTCTTTGGCCTTAGAGTCACTCCATAGTATCCACAAGGAAAGGGACTGCAAATTAGGGGGCTTTTATGCCACTGAGGCAAGGTCTGGGTGCTGTGTACTAGACTAGAAACAACACTTGAATAGGATAGGAATTGGTTTTATTCCCAAAGACTGACACCCAGGACACTAGCCAAGGGCTTATGACCACCATGTAGGTTTTACTGAAAGCCTTACCTGCACTGTGTAGACAGCCCACCAGCCTCTCCCATGGGATCACAAATCCATTGCAAGGGGGAGCCTAATGAGCAACAACAGCCAGCCTGACTCTTCAGACTCAGCTCCCAGAATGCCCACTCCACCCTACGCATCCCACACGGTGCCTTAAATCCCCCTGTGCCACCTCCACCTCCTGGGCTGACGGGGAGGCACAGAGTAACCTGTGGCAGTGAGTCAGCTGCAGGCACTCATTGCTGCCCGTGGGTGCCTTGCAAGAGGCTGGGGGTACAGGCGAGCACTCCTCCTTTCCTGCAGAGGACATTCAGATTTATTTGAAAAGGCGTGATTGACATTAATAGCATGCACAGCTACCTGGAGGCTGCAAAAACCTGTAGGAAAAGCTGCCGTGAGACGAAAAGAAGTCGCCTGCAGTGGAGGAAGCATCGCGTTGAGCTACTGCCCTCTGCTGCTGTGTGGCCCCGAACCGAGGGAGATGGTTGGGGTGTGCGTCCATTTCTAGCAAAACTTCTCACTGGAGGCTCCCAGGGGATGTGGAGCCGAAGTTGCCAGAATCTGCCCTCCTGCCTTGCCTAAGGACTGGGAAGCTTCTCCCAGGTTTTTGTTCAGGATCAAAGTAAACAGATTTGTTCAGCTTGTCCTGAACATTCATTGTCAATGCAGGTAGTCTGCAAGGAAGTAACTGTCGTTTACCAAGATAAAAGGTTGCAATTTAATCACTAATTATCTCTTATCATGCTTTGCTGGCCCGACACGAGCCAAAATGAAGGCAGTGCTGCCAATAGGTGTTGTGCTGGTGCCTCTGGGCTCCTCTGCAGAGGATAGACAGGCTCTGGGGTTTCGGTGTTCCTCTCACCCTTGTCATATGTCTGGTACCCCCTGCACGCTACACACCACCTCCTTCAGTCATATATTAATATAACACTACTTTATAAACAGATCTTTGCTCTATTCTGCTGTACTGATCAGTGTCTAAATGCTGCTTAAAAGCCAAGAGCAGGAGGTAGCTGGGAGAGGTAATAGCTCAAGGAATGAACTGCTTGATGGACACCCAAAACAGGCACAGGAGCTCCTGCTCGGATGCTTCAGGCCAAACTGTGGACAAATGCATAGGGACAGATGACATAAGGAAGCCATTTCAGGGAGGGCTGCAGGCAGTCCTGAATAACAGCAGGGTCCAGACAGCAGTATGAAAAGCAAAGGTTTGGGAGGCACCTGAAGCACAACCTGGCTCCTGATTTTGTCCCTTATGATGGTAGGAAGTGGTTATTTGCTGGATCTGGATGCAGGTTATACCTGCTTCCAGCTGGGCTGGTTGGCATACAGAAAAACATGATAAAGTAGATGGCAATTACATGTCACTTCCCTGTTGCCACAGCTTGTCCTACTGCTGCCCATACCTAGAGGTGTGATGAGGCTTTATAACCCTCCCTCCCTGGGTGAGTAAACAACATAGGCCATGAGACCAGCTCAAGAAAATTAAGTTAAAATCTCTCATATGTGAGATTTTATTCTCTCATATGCCAATGTGTATTAAGAGAAACAGTCTCTGCTCTGCCCTGTTCTAAACCCCACATCCCCCTCCTACAGACAAAAAGGTTTTCAATAAGATTTAGAGTAATTTATAACCCTAGGTTCACCTTTTCTTCTCTGTCTTCAAAGAAATCCTTAGGAGTTTTAAAAGCCATCTGGAAAAAAGTGTCATCTTCTATGAGACTAACGTATGGAATTAGCAAATCGATTTTGTAGAAAAGAATAGTTCAGTTGGAAGGGACCTACAACAACCATCTAGTCCAACTGCATGTTGGATAGATAAGCAAGTATTTTTACAGAGTTGTGTATAAATTAGACAAAATCTCATAAAATGCGATGGTTCTTTAGTAATACTGGGTGAAATGTCTGTCACCTTATCTTGAGCAGAGTGTACGATTACGATCAGCACCCAAAACAAAGATCACAGACTACATCCCTGGTGCTGCTGTTCTTTTCACTCCAGAAACATTATGTCCTAGATATACCATAATATTTTTTCAGCAAATTAGCAAAAAAAAAGTCTGTTTTAGTTAGCATATGAAATGCATTCTGTGCACTGCTACTGTCAAAATTGTAACTGACTGCATAATGAAATATAATTTGAGATGTAAAAATGGCATTTTAATATGCTGTACTCAGGGAGCAGAATTTGATATGTCATGCTGTGATATGTAATGTGCATTTCCCATTGGGCAAACTAAGAGATATGTAGTCTTACTATCCAGAAAGGTGTCAAGTCATACCCAGCCAAGAATAAGCTTTTCTAGGCCATACAGAAAAATGTTAAATTTTGCAATACAGGTCTTAATTCAGAGAAGATAACTGGAGTCACATGCTTTAGAGCAAAATTACAGTAGTCAGGTGAGGTATTCACAATCACACTAAACTGGAAACAAGCAGAAATCATCTGCCATTACACAGCCTAAATCTTGCTCTGCTCTGCTGCTTGGGGTTGCTGCGATTAGCGGATTAGGCTTGGCCTGGGGCTGATGTTGGAGTTGGGTATGATAACTGGAGTTGCCCAGGGTGCAAGGCATATGGAGCTGCAGTTCTTGACGGATAGCTTTAACCACCCTTCCCTTTTGGTTTAAAACTTGGGAAATGGTTTCTCAGATGTGTGACTTCAAACCAGAATTTCTGTTGACCACCTCACAGAGGAACCTGCCAGTTACATCTCAGAGTAGCTGCCAGAGAAGACCAAGAGAGCTGAGCTTGTGACTAAACCCCTATTTCCATTAAAAATAGCCTGATTTCTGAACTAGGACCCTACTGCTTTAGAAAAGCAGAATGCTTGGTGGTGCTGTGCATGGTGACGGCTGTGCAGAGGGGTCTGCAGACCCAGCCGCTGCCACCACCATCTATAACAATGGGCTGCAGGGAGGGGGTTTTGTCCCTGGACAGCAGGAACCTCCAAAACTGAGACTGTTCTGCACCCAAGGGTGCCCCTTCACCTCCTGCAGTGCCCCCGAGCGCAGTGGCAGGCTACCTGGGTCTCTCCTTGGCCGCACACCCAACATCAGGGAAGGTCAAGGTGTGATGATCAGGACTTGTTCTCTCTAACTGCAGCCACTGAAAAACCTGCACCCTGGTCATGGGGAGATGGCCCCTACCCGCAGAGCCAGCTGCCTTCGCTAATGGCATTTCCAGTGCCAAAATCCACTGCAGTGCTTCATCCCAACTGCTCCTTGACCAATTAGTGAGCTTCCTAACAGGATGTCATGTCACATTATCTTTATTTGCACAGTGCTTCAAATGTCGGAGGGCTGGCTGGGTGGCTGGGCAAAGCTGGATGCTGACTTAAAGGAACATTGGCCAGTTTATCATCTGCTCCCTTAATTTCTGATTACTTCACGGGGAATCCCCTGACCTCTCTCCTCAGACTTGGAGCCTGGCCTCATGAGCAAGCTCTCTAAGTCTCCATTTTTTTGTTTGTTTGTTTGTTTTGCCTTATTTCTGATTTATTTTTGGGGTGAGGGACAAGAAAATCCTGGTCCCTCCTACATCTCTAATTGCGTCAGGCCAGGCTCATCCTGAAGGTCTGAGTGGAAGTGCTTCCCAGGCTCCGGGACCCACCCTTCTGGGAGCCGCAGTGGCGGAGGAGACTTCTGCCAAGGGAAAGGAGCTTTCAAATCCCACTAGAACATCTTGCCTGGGAAAAGGGAGTCTGACTCACCAGAGATCCTGCTTCACCTTTCCACAATATTCAACCAAAAATGTTGGTTCTCGTTGCTTGCACCAGGTGGGGTCGGAGCAAGGGATGGCAAAGGCATAGGAGACAGAAGTACTGCAGTGACCAGCTCCCACCATCCACCAGTACAAAGCTCCCAGCTAGCAAGTGGGACTTCTCCGTCCACTGCTTACAGAGCCCAGGTCCAGTGCTGTACTGCCAGCTGGGGTTGAATGGACCAGGACACCTACCCCCAGGATGAGCCCACCTTGCCTCTGAGTTACCCCAGCCACAAACAGACACTTGCAATAACTTACACAATAGCATACAACCCCCCTTTTCGGAAACAGCATGTTAACAGTCGGCTGCTTATTATCCTGATTGGTTTAGCATTGCATTTTGGCTGATGTGTAAAAGCTTTACAGTTGCACAAAGGAGCCAGTGTCATACTAGCTGCAGCTGAGCAGTGACATATAAAGCTAACGAAGGTAGGAGAAAGCACAGATCCCCATAAGGGCTGGGACTGGCATGCCAGGGAGTTTGTTAATGCTGCAGCTTCACTTGAGCATCATGAAGGATTTAGGATGACTTTTTTTGGCCCAAGAGCCTCCACAAACCAGAGTGTCTGCTGCAGGATGGTCCACATGGCTGACGGGGGTTATAGGCATGGGAAATGGCATGCACAACTATGTGTGCATGTATGTAATGAAATATGCATTCATGTGAGCAAATGATTGAACATGCAGAAATGGAGGTTAGACTCAGAAGTGGGACCAAACTGAAGGAGAGACTCTTGGGACTGGTAACCCTTGGCCACCTATTTCTGAGCTGCAGTAGCATAGAAATCCTGCAACAGCCACCACTAGCTCCATCAGCATCTGAGTTACCTGGGATTCCCTGGTGTACCATCTGCTCTAAAGCCTTTCCTTATCCTTCCTGTTCCCACTTTAACTGACCATTTGTTGAACTTCAGCTTCTCCGACTGGACTAGAAAAAACATTGTGTTTAGGTGCAGGAAACATGGAGAAGCAGTTTATATTATGTTTATATTATCTTCTTTAACTCTACTGGAGAAAGAGACCTGGATGGTGATTACATGGGGCGCAACCATGCAGATGAAGCTCTCTAAGATTGCCTCAAGCAGTTTAATTTCAGAGAAACTAAGACTGGCCTAGAGTTGGTGTCAGAGGTGGGAGAAGCAGAGAAGCGGTTTGCAGGCAGCCTGCATTCCTGTTCCATGCTCCCCGCAGAGCACGAGGCTCAGGGTTTCTGTGCAGTTTTCCTGAAGTCAGCGTTTGAGCCAACACATCGGTGCTCAGTGGAGGGATTTCTTCACAAGAGTGTGTCTTTGTCCACACTGCAGCTCCTGGGACCAGGCAGAGAATTACAAAATGACTGCATATAAAACAGGTCACCTCTGGGAAGAGGGGTGGGGAACTGTATTGTCACAAAAGATATGTGAGAAAAGGAAGTCATTGCTCTTAGAAAATGGGGTATGTTGTCCCTCTGCAAGCCCAAATGCGCCCTTTCCAGTTAAAGCACTTTAATAGCAATGGGGAATTGTCCTGTCCCATCTGCAGAGCAGCACCTTTGGACTTCTGCTTTGTTAATGGAGCTGAGATTTCCCCATCCCCCAGTGATGAGTGGAGTAGGTGGCCTGAGGAAAAATTCTTTATTCATGTGAAGACAACCCATCAGGTTCATTAAACTGCAGATTACATAGGCTGATGACAGAAAGAAATTAAATAAGGTTTTGTCTCTTTACTTCCTTATTTTTAATTGAATAACAGACAATTAATTTGATTGAAGCTAGTCGTGTTAAACAGTTTCCTAGGATATCATTCCGAGAAATGTCTCATCCTGCAGGTTGCCCTGTCACTTGGTTACTTATTTGGCAGGGATTTCATGGCAGTGATTTTGAGATGCCCACTGAGGTGTTGCTCCTAGATCGCTATGTCTTTTCTTATTTTTGGAGGGGGTGGTGGAAGGTAGGGTTATTATCATTATTCCATATTTAAACCAGACCCAGGGGTGGTGGAAAAGCAAGCTAGAGTGAAAGTGGGACAACTCCAGTGAGAACTAGGAGGGAAGAGGGCACAAGACCCGGGCTGCTGAAATGGAGAAGGTCCAGGATGAACACTGCCTTGACAGACATCCCCCTCCTGTTCCTTGCGCTTGTGCCCATGTCAGTGCTAGTGCGTCCAGTGGGAAGTTTGCCTGGACATGTGAAAGGCTGCTTGAAGGAAAACAGGCTGAACACTTTCCAGCCCACATCTGCAAAGCGCACGGGGGTGGGCAGATCCTCAACGAAAGCTGCCTGATGAGTTATGGACAGGCAAGCCACTTCCTCACCTCAGTGCCTCTGCCAGCACGTGTACCAATGCCCAGACTGATTGCATCTGGTGTGGAAATGAAGCATGAGGTCAGTGGAGAAGGAACGTGGCAAGGTAGCTGCCCCTCGACGAGGCTGGCTGCTTCCCCGCCGTAGAATGTGGAATACTGTTTTGCTCTGAGCATGCATAGTTTGTGTGGGTGTAGATTTACATTTCGTTAAGGAAAATGAAATAAGAGGGCCGGTTTCAACTAGCCTGCAGTTTTATTATTTGCAAGAGCCCTTGCCTTCATGTGATGCTTTACGTAACAGCCTTACACATCTGCAAAGTATGTAAAGCATTTCCACTGTTAGGAAAAAGAAAAAAGGGGAGGAGATTTCTGAAAGGTACTGTATCTCCCAGCAGGACTCGACAAGGAATTTTTGCTCCCACCAGGCAAGAAAACAGTAAGGATCATGAGTCTGCTCTCTAGGGCCAACTTCCCCTAGGTTTATATGGGATAGTAGACCACATTTCCAGGGATAATCACAAAATATGCTTAAGAACATACCCAATAACAGCTTCAGTTCAGAAATAAAATGCTGAAGTGAGACGGGCTGAGTAGGAATAAAAGCAGCAGGAAACTGGGACGTGCATCCTGATCTCAAGGAGAAACAATGGTACCAGGAAGAACATGAAATTAAGAAACGGACAGAGTTCGGGGAGCAGGAGAGAAGTTGCCATGGGCAGTCTGAGCGGCTGCAGACCTACAGAGAGTTGAGCTGAGGGCTACATTTCTGTCTTACATCACCTAGAAGACGTGAACAAGCACACTCCTTTAATGCTTATTATTACCCTATCTGATAGTGCAATGTATATACATGTAAGGCTGTGGAAAAAAATAGCAAAAATGTTATGAATGCCTCCAAGGAGGATTGGAATGAATGAAAAATGTCTGAAGTTGTTCAAGTGCAAAGTCTAGTGAATCAGCCCATCCACTTTTCTTTGGCTTCTGAATCTGGGTGGACCCAAACCACAAAGAAAAGAGGAAACAAAGGTGGAGTAGACATCGAGAAAGATCTTTCTGAAACTTGGCATTAAAATGTAAGAGTTCCCAATCACTGCTCAGCCCACGCAATGTGAAGCAATTGGAAAGGACTGGAAAATCACTGCACGGTGCCCTGAGATGCAAGAGGTGTTTTGTTTTTTTCTTTTCCCCAGGAGCTGCTTAAGAGCTACCTGACTTCTGAGGAATTGTCACCAAGTTCCTCTTCCACTAAGATCTCCCTTAAAATGATCTGAAAAAACACAGGAAACGTGAATGTGCAGTTCAATTCAGTAGTTCTGCTTCTCCTTTGCACTTAGTTGTCTTAATTTAGATGTCACCAATTCCAACAGTCTTTGTCATTTTTATAGTCAGGAATAAGTCTTAGCCAGTGAGCCTCCTTCAGAGCAGAAACTTGTAACCTTGGTATACAGAGCTTCTAAGTGGCCATCTTTTGGACGTAATCCTGGATGTCTAGGTATTTCCTATAATCAGCATGGCTTACTCCTGAAAGCAGATCCCGAGTCCAAACCACCATGGAGCCTGTCTTGATTCATCAGGTCTCAGGAGCATGACCGTACAGCTCCTTTCTGACAGTTCCCACTCTAAAATCATACTATAAATGCTAAAAGAGCCCAGCACTTCTCATGCCATGTATCACCTGCACCCATAATCCCACATGGAGCTCAGCAATATGAAGTCGTAGAGTAGCTTAGACATATTCATGCCTTCAAAAAGACTGAATCCAGTATTATCTGAGCCCCTTTACCAAATTAGCAGAAAGGCAAGAAAAACTGGTACACTATTTCATGTGGGCCCTTTGCCATGTCTCTGCTCCTGTCCCACAAGCCTGCTGTGCACAAGCCAGCAGAGGGGCAAAGGAACCCTGCTCCAGGAGACGGGACAGACACCAGCCTCTGAAACCCCGACCAGGCTGACCCTGAGCCCCTCAAATGGAAACGTGAACTCAGATAGAAGAGTTAATTCCCCTGGTCCCTACCAGGCCTGTAGCCATTGCATTTTCCAGCAAATTAAGAGGGTGATACTGCCTCTGTGGATTTCTCTGGATCCCCAATTCTGTAATATAAAATGCACGTTGAAACACCTTGCACTGCTGCCCCCGTGACTGCACATTGCTCTCTTCCTTTCTTTGCCTGAACATTTTCTTAGCTGGGAGCCATTTACCAGGACCCTTTCCTTCTCCCAGTTGTGTGCTTGATTTGCACTCCTGTTTCATCCTCTCCTCCTTCCTGCTGAAGAATTTACCGCTCAGTAGAAATATTTGTATTACTAATCTATCTCAGGTCTTTTTACTGCTGCCCATCTGCACAGCATCTGACCCTCTCGCTTATCATTTTTTGTTACTTTTTCATATATTTATACAATATAGGACTCAGAGATCACTACAAGAAACTTGTCCCGGTTGTGCCACAGGGAGAAAGGGTCCATCACCTGAGGACTTTACAATTGAAATGGCTGAGGCAGATGGAGACCTGGGGTACAGACGGACTGACCACCATACTTGCACCCATCATCTGGACCACACAAGTGTCCTCCTTGCCCCTGACTGTGGTTTCCCCTGCCTGCCACATCGTAGTCGAGTATGACATGAACAATATCTCTTGCTTCACAAGCAAGCACCAAGAAGCTGGAGGAGTCCTTTACCTTCCCTGACCCACCCTGCAGCACTATCCTCCTGGACTGGAGCTGGGTCAGGTTCTTCTCCACAGGAGCTGGATCCCAGCATAAGCACAGTGCAACTTATTCAGCTTTCAAAAATGATTTGCAAGGCGCAGTTTTTACCGTTTGACCCCTGAGTTGCAGCCTTTCCTCATTGTGCATACATACTATTCTTTTGCCAAGCAAATGGCAATTTTTCTTTCTTTTCTTCTCTGAAGGGATAAAGGCAAAAATTTCCTCCTAGAGAGAAAGGAGAACTTTTTCCTTCCCCCCCCCCCTTTTTGTAATGCTGGCACCAAGCCACCTTACTGCGTTTTACTTTTTTTCCTCTGTATGCATGATTTTTTTTTTTAATTTTTTTTTTTTTTTGCACAGCTCCAGAGGAAAAGGATTTCTCAGTCTTAACATCCTGTTCACTTTTGCATACTTTTGAACACTCATTATTAAAAGCTAGCTATTTATACACAGGAACAAAGTACATTCCACTAACCCCTTGTGGCATAACTCTGCATGCTGACTGCTAAGCTCTGGAAAGGTGAATCGAATGTATGACAGAGAGCTTTTTATAGGGATTGAATACCCACTGTACATCAACACAGTAATACCCTTTTAAAATTCTCTTTGCTATCATGTCTTTGGAAATATGAAAGGAAAACCTTTCAACAACCTCATTCCCTCTGACTCTAATCTTGATTGTGTTGAGAGGGATAGGTGCCAGATAACTGTATCGGTTGAAACAAAGATAAGAAGGCTGTGCATACCATAAACAGTTATATTGCTTGAATTATGTTCTTGGACAGATGCAGTGACAATAACAGGACAGCATTAATAATAGGGTGAGTGGTTAATTTACCTGCCTGGTATCTTTCAAAGAGATCAAGTTGCATTTCATTACTGGAAAATTCCTAAGGACCTAAAATGAATCAAGACCAAGTGCATTATCTCAAAATCACCCATCTGACAATACAACACAGTGGACATCTCCCAAGGAGAGGTTAATTTAAGTGATGCCTTTGTGCAGCTCACAAAAGGGACTGGGGTTGAAAACAAGATGTCAAAGCAATCTCTCGGCTGAAGAATAGAAGGATCCTTCAGAGAGGATTTGGATGTTTTGGGTCTATCTACTCTTGGAATATCTTTAAGACAAAAGATTGGTGCCCAAGGTGCAGTTCAACATTCCTGCTTTGATTTTTCGCCTGTTTTATATTCTCATCAAAGGATAGGTGATGCCCCCTCCAATTCACAGCTGGTACATTGGTTTCAAAACCCACTGAATTACACTTTTAATCTTGATGGAAGCTTCTTCCACCTATCTGCCCCAAAAGTGCTTTACTGTATGCACAGTTGTGACTGCAGTTCCACCTCTGCGTCCACCCACCTGAGCGTTTGCTCTGGGCCTTCAGAAAAAAAAAAAAATCTACTGACATGGTTTAACCTGGCCAGCAGCTAAAACAACCAGAGAGGTTTTCGCTTACTCCTCTCCCTCCCAGTGGGATGGGGGAGAGCATCTAAAGTGAAAAAGAAAGTAAAACTTGTGGGTTGAGATAAAGACAGTACAATAGGACAGAAAAGGAAGATGATGATGATATACAAAACCAGAGATGAACAGCAAAATTTCTCACCATCAAAAGTCAACGCTCAGCAAGACCCTGAGCTGCCTCACCTCCCAGCCCACCCCCCAGTTATGTACGGAGCATGATGTCATATGGTATGGAATATCCCTGTGATCAGTTGGGCTCAGCTGTCCTGGCTGTGTCCCCTCCCAGCTTCTTGGGCACCTCCCTGCCTTCTCGTTGGCAGGGCAGTATGAGAAGCTGAAAAGTCTTCTACTGCTTGGCAACAACTAAAACATCAGTGTGTTATCATCGTTATTCTCATCCTAAGTCCAACACACAGCACCATACCAGCTGCTATGAGGACAATTAAGTCTATCCCTGCTGAAACCAGGACATCTAACTGAATGACAGTGTATCCCACAGAGCACCATGCCCCAGGTCTCCAGGAGGGGATTCTGGTGAGACCACATCCTGACTTCCATCAGTGTATGATGGGAACGGAGAAGGTACAGCACTTCTTTCACAGTCCCAGCCTCTCAAGATGGTAGAGGCTGTAATGCCATCCCACCTCATTTATAGAGACTCTTTGATCAATGCATCGCCCAGTTTTCACAGGTCCTCATGCCTGTACTGTGCCTGTACAAACTGTTTCAGAAAGCCTTGGCAAAAGAGAGCAGAAAAAGTAGCCCTTCTTAACCCAGTTTACTTGACAGTTTCCATAACAACTTGACACAGCTATTTATATAGCTGGAGAATATAATTTGCTTTTCATCATTTTTAGAACCTTTGTTGCCATATCAACCTCAGCACCATGTAGCAGAGCACAGCCCCATTCAATTCTCTCTTGTTTGCTCAGAAAGAAACTTCTCTCTCAATGAATTAAAATTCATTTGGTCTCAGAAGGACCCTTGAGAGGCCTACATGTCACTTAAAGTATCGTTTGAGCCCTAATTTAAATGGGCTTGTGCCTATCTGCACCATCTTCAGTGGGAAGCAAAGGTGAGGACAGGGTGGACAAGCAGATCAGCAGTGCCAGCAGATTGCTTATCTTTCATGGGAAGCAAATAATCAGAGGGATAGGGCAGCTTCTGAATATCTTTGTGATGGGCAGGGAGGCAGAATCTAATTTTGAAATGTCAGTTTCAAAGACTTGGTGTTAGCAGTCTTGAGTCAGCATTTGGGGAGGGACAGTCAAGGAGTTCCAGCAAAGAGTAAGGTTAGGATGCAGTGAAAGTCAAGATGGGTAGAAAAGTGGCAGAAGACAACTGCCAGGGGAGACACACTGTTCCCAGAGGAACCTTTCTGGTGCAGTCTCAGGTGCTGCTCAGTCCTGGATTCATTCCCTGTAATGCCAAGCACCAAAAGGCACCCCAGAAGGAGACAGACATCCCCAAAGCACAACTCAGGTGGGGATTAGGCATCTCCCAATAGCTCTCCTTGGAGGAAGCCATGGCACTTAAGTCCTTACAGCCAGGTGAAACAAATCTGGCCCTCAGGTTCTCACCAAGTCTTTTTTTTCTGGATCCTACTGGATGGTCCAGCAAGTGCTCACCACTCACATACCTATGGTCTGTCTGGGGAAGTTCAGCCTTGCAGACCATGACACCAAATCTTCCCTTCCAGGTCAGAATATAATCAATATTAAAATACTCGTACAATGTGCAATCACAAGTATCTGTAATCCACCTGACACCTTTGGCTCACTAACAGCGTTCAAAGAATCCTTTGGCTGCGCTGCGTTTTGTCACTGACACTTCATCCTCCTGTTAGGAGATGGCAGGTCTGGTGTCCATGCCCTGACACCCTACTGTCTCAACTTGCTGCTGTTGCTACTTTCCCAAGACACTCCTGTTCAAAATAGGTGTCCAAAATAGGTGTCCCCCATCTCCCCTCATTCTGAGATCTGAAGGTGTCTCTGTATTCCCTGGAGCAGGCATCCATTTGGCATAGCAAGTTTCATACAAAGAAGGTGACCAGTTGAAATACTGCCAGTGATTTAGCCTGCCTTCCACCAGCAGCATTTCTAAGAAGCAGTGTCAGTTCCTGGTCTGCATTAGTTGTATTCTTCTGTCTTGTCCTAATCATCTCAGTATTTCTACAGGGTCTCCAGTGAGACTGAGAAGCACGTTAGCAGCTCTGGCACGGCTGGGTTTAGCTGTCTGTGTCAGCAGATGAGAACCTCTGCTTCATGGATGTGTTTTGTCATGTAGCAGTGCTGAATACAGACTCCGACAGCTTTATTAATAGCAGCCCTATTATTTTAACATGATGTTCCACCAACCCCTTGGACTAGGGACAATAGGAAACAGCACTTACATGTTTAAATCTGCGGCACACCGAACTGTTTGAATCTGTATGATTCATTGTCAGACAGTACTATGTCAGGCACTGCAGGCAAGATAAAATAGACTGCATATGCATGATCTATATGCGTTCTACACGTAAGCCGTATGAAATGCATCCTGCCCAACTTCTGCTTGCAGAAGCCATAAATGAACTCCCTGTATCCCTTAAAGCATTCTTAGTAGGATCTTGGGAACTGCCAACCTGGTGCTTTTAACCTAACCCCAGATGGTGCTGGGAGCTCTCTCTCATCTTGCCGGCTTGGAGGATGTCTGGCTGGCTACTGGAAGGAAATAGCTCTATGTATGTCCTGGAAGAGATCATTTGATTGCTAAACCCAGCAGTTACCACCCACACTTCATCAAAAAAACAGAAATATTTGTAGTTTTGGGGAAGGGTTTTTTTCATACTGACAAGTATTAGTTTAGCCCTGAGAAATCTGGGAAGCCCTGAAAGTTTGAAACTTGCACTCCTCATGTTCCTCCAGCATCTGCCTTGACTGATGGTATTCCTGGATTTCATTTCTCTCCACTCTCCCCTAACCCCTGCTTGATCTGCAGCATAACTGATACTATGTAAAGTCATTGAATTCAAAGGGAAATTTCACATTTGAAAAACTGTATCCTGAAAGCACTAGTCTTTGCACCAAAATAATAATTCTGAAAGCTGTGGCATACCCTGAAAGCTTGTGGCTCACTGTACAAATGGACCAACTGTAGGACTTTTCTAGAATAATTTGCTTTATTAAGACTGCATCTCCAGTCCTGGAACAGAAATGGACCTAAGCAACATGTATGTGATTCTTCCCTTGGGATGCTCAGCCCAAACACAAATGAAAGCAACTTGTCCTGGGAGGAGACTGAGGCAGAGACAAAGCACACTGCTGCTAACACCCTTTTGAAAGATTGACATTCTCGTATCCAAATTAGGATTTCTTAAAAAACTGAACAATGCCTGTGAACTAAACAAAAGAGATCTGTTAAAACCTTTAAGAGTGTTCCCTGGTAATTTCCAGCCCAGCAACATGCTCCATCTCGATTGCTATTAAAATAGTGTCTTTTTCTCTGCTAGTTGTTTTCAGTATGAAATTAGACCTTATACATAGTACCTCTTTTTGTATTTGTCTGCAGAAAATAATTCTCAATTTACATTCATATTGACAGTGATAGTCACCATTTTAAAAAAAAGTCCATTTGTCTGAAAGCTGCAGCAAAATCACTGCCTTTCCCTCATCCCTCAAAGACAGGTTTCTGCTCTGAGCATCTCGCATGGTCACTATTTAATACAGCTTTTCACTTTTCCCAGCTCTGCTCCTGAAACTATGTCCAACCTGGCCTGCCTGGCCCTGCTAGGAACCAAAACCCATCCCAGAGAGGCTTTTATTTGGAAAGCAGCAGTGAAATCTAGCAGGACTGTAGCCCCTGTAGCATACACAGGATGTGGTGTGCCTTCCCTGCTATGATGGGCCACTATGTAGGACCTTCTAGAGACATCCAGCCCTCTGCCTGTTGCTGATCAAAAACCTTGTGCATAAACCTCCCAGATCTTGTGACAACCAAGACAATTTCCTCACTATCCTCCTTGGCCCCTTGGTGTCTGCCCTCCTGCTGCACATCACCCCCAGCCCAGCAATGATTTCAGCAACATTCAGAGATCTGCAGGCATCATCTCCCAGCGAGAGCTGCACAGCATCCCATCTGCCAAAAGCACAACCTGCTCTTTGCCCTTTCTACATCAGGTGGACTCTGTATCTTTGGTTTCTCTCCACTTAAAACAAAGAAAGGAAAAAAAACATATCCATGCTCCAAATGCCAAGCCAAGGTCTGGTACACTATAATGTGATCCATCCCATTTATTTTATAGCACTTTAATGCCTCTCTCAGTTGTCTCACTACAGAGGCTTCAGGCAGAGTGGAGCCATGTTACTTAGCAACTCACAGTACACATGACAAAATTAACCCAAACAATTTTGTGTATTAACTCTTAATAAGGAGCAAACAAAACAGCAGCCTGAGAGTTTCACAACAAGAATGTTTTCCATTTTGGCTGTGTTGCTAATATTACAGACGACAATGTTATCTTGGGTGTTCTGTGGGATTTTTTTTTAGCCCTTTTGTGAAGACCTATTTGAAACACAAAAGTCTTCCCCACCCTCCCCAATGCCTGATGTTTCTATAATTGAAAAACTTAATGTAATAATAGAAAAATTAAAAGACTAGTGGAGCTAATGAGCTCTAGCTGATGTCTGCTTGGCCCTGTGAAATCCAGATTTGGAGGCTGGAGATGTGAGTGTTACCTCCAGAGTCTCTCCCAGAGTTTGGACAAATGGCAGGGGTGGGGTTTTCAAACTGCTGTGATTTACTCCAGGCTCTTCATGACCATCAGTACCCCAACCCTTGAAATAGAGCCCTGCTTCATAGAGATTTTATGAGGATACATGTATTAACACATGCAAGGCAGCACAGGCTTGATTTGAAAAGATATTTAAGTAGCTAACTAAATCACACTGATTTCAGCAGCAATTAGGCATTGAAAGATCTGATCTTCAGGTGCTCTGGAGATGTGAGCCAGACCTAAGAATAATATCGAGAATGCCACTTGTGGAATAAGTTGTTTTATGTCCATCATAAAAAGGGAGTAGATGTATTTTTATTGTTCCTGTCATGTGGAGGTTTTTTTTAAAATGTAATTGCTTTTCAAAAATATGTGAAACTTGCCAGGCTTTACCAAAGGACGAGAGCCTGTTGCCTTGCTGTCTCAGGGGATTTCGATGAAAGGCCCCTGCCAAGAATTTCAGCCCTAGGAGAGACCTCTGTAAGATTATTTCCAGATATGAAACCCTTTTCCTGCTGTGCTGCTGAGCCCTCCCTGTCCAACACCTCATGGCGACTGCTGATAATGAAAGTGCAGAGGCCTCCCTCCCAAGCATTAACCACAACAGCTGATCCAGGCAGTCTTTTCCGGCTTTTATGGAGAAGAATGAGTGACTTGTGCGTTCTTGTGAGAAACTACTTAGACACCAGATACAGCATCTATAGGTTTTTATGGAAGCAGAATGCAGATTCTTATCAGCCTCCATTTATTTAGCAAGTAATGACAAATGAATTCCTTGGAAACTTACTCCCAGTAATCCCAGAGCACTGAGTGCTTGGCATTGAAACAGCTTGGAGGCAGGGTGGTCAGAGGCACGTACTCCAAGGGTCATGCTCTGGCTGGTGCCAGCTGGTGGAAGGGGTGGCAGGGAGGTGAGAGGAGAGGGATTGGAAGGGGAGCAGGAGGTGAGGGAGAAGGTCCACTTGTGTTCTCAGCTCTGCAGTTGGGCTCAGTCTCTTTGATGGGTTTCTGCAAGTGAGGAGGTGCAGGCTGGAAGGATGGCAATATACCCTCACTGGATGCAACGTGGTGTAAGTAAACAGATAGGCTCTGAGAGCTTGAGAAGATCTCTTATCTTATCCAGGCCATCCTCTGTCCTACACAAGAATTTTTCCTTTTTGTACATCTTCCAATATGCTAAACCTCAGTGGATGTAAGCATTTCCCTTAGGAAGTCTTTCACAAGTGACTTGCATTCCCTGCCAGAAGGTCTTGCACAGACTGCAGCTAGAGCCCCGTCGCCAGATGTTCTCAATAGAAAAAGAAAAGGGGGTAGGTTCAAATATATAGGGGATTCCTGCTAAAATTTTCCTGCAGCCTTGCTCACCTCCTCACCCCAAATTTTGGCTAACATCTAAGGCTCCCTGAGTATAGAATATTTCCCCTTTGATGAGCACTCAGTGCAGAGGCAGAACAGTCGGTCTGGAAAGGCACAGATGCAGTAAGTCAGACTATTTGTGCATAACAAGTGTAAGGCAGATTCCCCTCTTACAGTGCCTGCTCAGCTTCATTTGCCACACATCCCACGGGCTCTTCACACCATGTCCCAGCCCCTTCTGTGTGCCCCCCCTTATAACCTAATTACTGGCAGCTGTGAGATCCCAGACCATATCAGGAAAAATGGTCCTATCCTGCTGCATGGAGTAGGCAAGGGCCTCCCTGTTTCCCCCCAAAATTTGCCATCTCTGTACCACTACGGCCTTGGCACACCCTTGTGCTGTGTTTTTTCCTCCATGAAAAGCCAGGCCACCTCTGTTCCTACATCTCAGGTAAGAAGCCAACCCTCCTTCCCCGTTGTCTTCTCCTGTCTAAGCTCCACAGCCCCTGTGGTCCTTCACATTCAAATGAAGACATCTCCGGGGCACATTAGGGTCAGGTCTGCTGCTTTCAGTAATAAAAAGTTGGCAAAATCGAATGAACCTCAAAATCTAAACTGAAGAGACTTTCAGCTTCTCCTCTCTAGGACTGACATGACTATGTTGGCACAACATAGCACTGGCCACAACTGAAGGGTACACACTGATTTAGCACATCTACAACTGCAGCATCAAGAAGGTTGACGTTTTGACTCTTTGCTGAGGGCGGCAAGAAATGTGAGTGGCTCTGCCTGACCCAGGCTGGGCTACAGCTGTCTCGTCTCAGCTGGATGCTTATCTCATCTCAAGTGGTAGCTACTCGGTGTTGAGTGTTGATGCTGTACGACAGAGCAGGAGCATCAAATCCTAGAGCATATAGACCAAACCTGGACTGATTTTCAACCTCTCCTGGCCTCTTCAACATGTAAATGAGACCAGATGAGCCTTGTGGAGCCATCCATCCATCCATCCATCCATCCTAAAGCCTGCTGTTAAGTGTGGCTCTAGGAACAAGGAAGGGGCAGGCATATGGCTCAGGCACTCAGCCCTGAGATCTGCTTCTGCTGACTCTATTGTGGACAGCTTTGAGGAGAGAGCTGAGTGGATAATTCATACCTGGTCCCTCTTAAGATGCCCAGTCTTTTTTCTTGCTCAACTCCCTCACCATCCCCAGCAGAGAGGAGGAGAAGCAAAATATCCAGCTGCTGTTCTGCCCCCAAATCAGCATCTGAGAAAAGGAGAGGCAAGCTTTATCAAAGTGTGGCTGAAGAAAAGGACAGGATACCCTGGGGAAAGGAGGGGGCTTTCCCCAGGGTCCAAAATGCCTTGCCCCCATCCATTCACCAAGGTTTCTTTTCTATCTATTTTTAATTTTTTTCCCCCTTCCTCTGTGCACTTTCTCCAAGAGGAAATCAGAAAGCTGACATTCCCCATTTCAGGAAATCAGAAAGCATTCCCTATTCCCCATTTCTACTTTTCTTCATCCCCAGCTCCCTCAGTCACACCCATCTAACTCTATGCCTTGCAGCAAGAAGACTTGGATACACATGAAGGTAGATTTGAACTATTGCCTTTGATAGTTACAGGGTCTGCTTGTGCAAACCAGGCTTAATACAAAGGTTTCTAATGAAAGTTTATAGCATTCAGGTCTCTCCTGGCTTGGACAGCAGCTACAGATGTCCCTCTCAGCCCAGCTCAGGAGACATTTACAAGTTTGGTTCAAACCTGTGTCTTGTAGAGTGTGGGGAGCGCTTGGATGTTCAAGCCACTCTGGCTCCTTTAAACTCTGTTCATTGCAAAAACTGTTTAAGTGAAAATGCCCTAGACCAGAGAAAAATGTTCCACACGGGAGTGGGTAGATTATTCTCCTCCACCCCTTTCCTTTCTTTTCCTTTCTTTGTTTCAGGGCAGTGGTCAGTCTCTGGCTCACCACCCTCAGACGTGTGCATGCACAGCTGGGCCAAGAGAGGAAATGAATCATTTGCAGTTGGAAATCACGATTGCAGGATTCCTATCTTGAAGATGAATGTGCACATCTTCAGGAGCCTGGTGGGGCAAAAAGATCTTGGCCAACTGAAGGACTTGAAAGCAAGATTTCCTGGGGGTCAGGAACAAGTCTAGTTTCTTATTCATCACAATCTTCTTCACTCAAAAAAAAAAAAAAAAAAAACAACAAACCACCCAAGCCAAGCAACCTATATACCAACCTTTTCAACTGCAAAATATGCACATTGGGAATAGCAAGATGGGAAAATCCCTACAAGATCAGAAGCTCCAGGAGGGATATCCTCTGTGTTATGAGCTTCAAGGGTCTTTCAGATTCCCAAAAGCTGGCTGCAGCCATTGTATTAAATTGGATTACATGGGTAAGGATTCCTGATCTGAATGTCATTTGGCTGCGGCTGCTGCGTATAAGCCAACACTATGTAGACAACGCTCTGAAAATCCAACAGGTCCTCTGAGAACTCAGAGCTTCTCAAGGCAAAATTAATTAAGAAGTAATGAACTGAGCTTTTGATACCACAGTAGAAGTGTTGCTGCAGGCGCAAACACTAAGAGAAGGGTGCTTTTGACTGATTTTTAATTAGAATTTAATAGTGCCCTGAAGTTACATCTCTCATTAAAAAAAAAAAAAGCTTACCTAGTTCTATGTGATGAACAACCCAAATTAGATTTTAACATATGCAAATAACCAGTCTGAAAGATCTGCATGGGAGTAGTAGAGATAGGACAGGTTAAATCCTTGACCCTTTACAGTTGATTTTTCATTAACTGATCCATCAGTCAGTTTGTTTGCAATTAAACATTAGAATTAATAGAGTTTAAAGGAAGCGTGGAAAAGCCATGTGAAATGCAGACACCGAGGGCTTCAGCCGAGGTAAATTAGCACAGCCCATTGATTTTAACCGCATTAACTGCATTAACTATCTCACTAAAGTGTGCTGATCTTAACCGTACGCAACATTTCCAAGTCACGGCCAGTCCTGAGTCCCTGCTTACACTGAATAGCCTCTTACTCTCCAAGATGTCCCATTAAATACAGCTCAGCATGTATAAGCCTGAGGAAATCTGCCCGTAAAGTCATCCAGATCGTTCAAAAAGCCCTAGCTGGAAAACAGCGTGTGTTAGGGTAACTCCAGGGGCTCCTGGGGTGGCTTAGCCAAGGAGGTTTATATCCGTAAGACCTTTGCAGGTATGTTGCTGCTACTGATAGCATCAAGAAACCCTGCTGAGCAAGAGCCCACAGAGTCTGGCCCAAGATGAGTTGCCATGACAGGAAGCCAGCAAAATGCTTTAGCTCATCCTGAGCAAACTGCCTCTTTTGCTGTACTGTATGTAATAGAATATTTATATCCTGTAAATGTAACTGACCTTCTCAGTCTGGAATGCTGTGCTTTTGCTGCACTTCTCTCAATAAATGTCTGCCTCAAGATGAACAACATCGTGCAATGCTAAATAGTAAAATTAAATAATAAATGTGATTCCCCTCAAACAATCCTGCCTAGCAGAGATTACCACTTAGTTGCTTTTCAAGTCCATCTCAAACTCATCTCATGATACAGCTGCTCAGCTATTTAAAAAACAAAGACAAAATTCCATCTCAATCTTACAACGTCTGGTGGCAATGGAGCTTTTCACACAGATGAGCAGGACGGAGAGGAGCTGACAAGAAACACAAAATCACACCTCCTGCTCGAGACACGGGGCATTTGGGTACCTAATGTAAGTGCCACAGCTGGTTTTTCCACTCACTGTACCACAGCCTTGCAGTCCCGGATAATAAGTGACCTGAATCGCTTACAGACCTCTTGCAGTCATACGTTATAGCAGTTGTCTGTGTGCAGTACCAGCAGCAGACTGGATACAGCCCATAAGCTCTGGTCTGCCATGCTCAGGGGTCTTGTCTGTACAGTTCTCTAGTCTTTAGGACTTCATTAAGCATAGGGGGAGCAATAAAAAGTGGTGCTTGTTGTGGTTTGGGGTTTTTTCCTTGCTTCTTTTTAATTACACAAGAATTTAAAGGTAGTGTAGAAAGGCCATGCCAGGAAACTGTATCTTTCCTCACCAGTTCCATGTTAATTAAGCACTGATTCTGCAATTACTGCAAAGCAAGTTTGCACCTTCTCTTTGAAGGGACCATGATCTGCCAGGAAGATTCCTCTTCATGTGACCCACGGTAGGTTGCGTTCCCAAAGACAGAGGCTATCAAAAGGTGAGGGAATGGGCAGGATGAGAGTTTCAAGTCATGGGCAGGTAGTCCAGGCAGCACTGGGCAAGGGGCTGAAGGTTCGCTGTGTTTGATGGGATGCTGTGCATTTGGTTTGCTTCTGAAGCAGTGTGGTGGCAGGGGATCATGCTTCATCTGGCCAAGTGATATATGGGGTCTTTCCCTACTTTGAATCCTGTTATATTAGTATCAATCACCATCTGTGGTGAGCTCCTTACCAATGCATTTCTAGATACATGTTTTGCTTTCGCAGCTTTGGGACTTTTCCCCTCTGCATTCAGATTTGGTGCCAAAATAGAGGCACTGACTTTCCTTTGAATCAACTCCGTCATCTCAGCGCTTAAATTGACTCATATCAGCACCAGACTTTGCTTGGTTAGCTGTTTATTTTAATCTTCAAGATCCCAGATCACTCCTCTGACATTGCTCCCAGCAGTCCTTGACTGTTCTGCTCGTCATTCATGCCAGCCTCACAAGCCCCGCTAATTACCAAGGAAATGCGGGGCACCCCAGCAAGCAACGTTGTGAGCAGCAGCATCTAAATGCCCAGGGTAGATGAAGGTGAGCCCTTTGGATATGTAGAAGGACACAGCTATAAGTTTGGGCTTGGGGTGCTTTTGTGTGCCAAGAACAGATGGGAAAGCTCATGGGTAAATCGTTCTCTTTTGGTGTTTATTGGGACCCCTCATCACTGGTTTGTACTTTCTCCTTAGCTCAGACACGAGCTCGGGGAGAATGTATGGGGGCTTGACAGGTAGATAACGATAACAGCTCCTTGGCAATTACTCTGTGTCACCCCCAGCATGATGTGTTTAGAAAGTGTCTAAAGTGGGTGTTGTTTCAAAGGGACAAAGCAGCTCCTCAAACAGTTTTATGGCTTTGTAATTTATTTACCAAGGCAAGCTCAGGTCAGTCACACTATCTATTTCTTTTTTAATGAGATGCTGTTTATTTTTCACTCTCATGTTCTGGATGGATTGAGACACAAGAAGGTCAAACGACTTCTCCCTGAAGTCTCTGGGGCTTCCAAAGCTAAGTCATTCCACCTTTTAATGTGCTAAGCATGGAGCCTGACTTGAAGTCAGGGGAACTGAAAACAGGTTTAAAGGTGCTTAAAAACCTTCCTAATGAGGAACCTACACGAGAGCCCTGGTCTATTGTGTACTATTGAGTTTTAACCCATGCAGCTCCTCTCACTTCAGCTGAGTCTCACTACCAGCTGAGGTGATCTAAGGATATCCTTTGGGAAAGGTCTGCAGAGGAATATTTTTCATTAGCTCAACTACTGATCTGGACAAATTCAGATACTCCCACTGCTTTTTAGGTCTGAAATAGAAGCTCCTAAACTTAGCCTGGAGTTTTCTATTTCAGACCAGTCAAGGCCAGGACACTTGCCTTTCTGTCCAAATATACCAAAGGGACTTATAAAAGATACTGACTCTCTTTCCATATCTTGCCTCCACTTTAAGACTGGTGCAGCAGACTGGGGAATTGAGAGATCCTTTGACGGTGCACGGAAATTAACTATTAAATATTCAGAGTTGGTTTTGGGTTTTGGTCGTTTTTTTCAAAAAGCAGCACTTTTTCTTTTCCCCTTTCCTTTCGCAAAACAAGCAAACCAAATCGGAGACTAAAAACAATGATCCCAGATGCTCTTGAACAACCAAGTCATTAAAGAAAAGCATCAGGTGAAACACAACAGAGATTGGTGTCACTTACGGTGGTAAAACACAGAATCAGCACTCAGCTCTGCACTATGGTGGTGCCTGTGAGCTTCAGACATGGATGATGCTCAGTGCTGCACAACAGTAAACCTGCAGACAAGATGCTGTGCTCACCTCTGAAGTACACAGCCAGCCCAGGGATCTCCCAGCTCAGATTTGGGTGTCCAGCCCTCTGCCATAGGGTATATGAAAAATTGTGGTGGGTTGACCCTGGCTGAGGGCCAGGTGCCCACCAGAGCTGCTCTATCACTCCCCTCTTTCATTAGACAGGGGAGAAAAGGTACAATGAAAAAAAAACTTACGGGTCGAGATAAGGACAGGGAGAGATCATTCTCTAATTATCATCACGAGCAAAACAGACCGAACTTAGAGAGGGAATTCATCTTATTTATTACTAAGCAAAACAGAGTAGAGGAATGAGAAATAAAACCAAATCTTAAAAACACCTCCCCCCACCCCTCCCATCTTCCCGGGCTCAACTTCACTCCCAGCTTCAACCTCCACCCCCCTCAGCGGCACAGGGGGACGGGGAGTGGGGGTTACGGTCAGTTCCTCACGCGGTGTTTCTGCCGCTTCTTCACCCTCAGGGGGAGGACTCATTGTTCCCCCGCTCCAGCGTGGGGTCCCTCTCATGGGAGACAGTCCTTCACGGCCTTCTCCAACGTGAGTCTCCTCCACGGGGTGCAGACCTTCGGGAGCAAACTGCTCCAGCGTGGGTCCCCCACGGGGTCACGAGTCCTGTCAGCAAACCTGCTCTGGCGTGGGCTCCTCTCTCCACGGATCCACAGGTCCTGCCAGGAGCTTGCTCCAGCGCGGGCTTCCCACGGGGCCACAGCCTCCTTCAGGTGCCTCCACCTGCTCCGGCGTGGGGTCCTCCACGGGCTGCAGGTGGAATCTCTACACCCCCTCATCCTCCCTCCATGGGCTGCAGGGGGACAGCCTGCTTCACCATGGTCTTCACCACGGGCTGCAGGGGGATCTCTGCTCTGGCGCCTGGAGCACCTCCTCCCCCTCCTTCTGCACTGACCTTGGTGTCTGCAGATGTTCTCACATCTTCTCACTCCTCTCTCTGGCTGCAAAAGCGCTCTCTAACTGTTTTTGTCTTTCTTAAATATATTATTACAGAGGCGCTGATTGGCTTGGCCTTGGCCAGCGGCGGGTCCGTCTTGGAGCCGGCTGGCATTGGCTCTATCAGACACAGGGGAAGCTTCTAGCAGCTTCTCACAGAAGCCACCCCTGTAGCCCCCCCACTACCAAAACCTTGCCACGCAAAACCAACACAAAAATGAAGGGCTTAAGGTCGTAAGGTGGGTAAGGCACAGGAATAACCCATGGAGAACCCAGAAGAGGTGACCATGTGTTTATATCCATATGGAAAAGTCATCACTTCTGGTGTCCCAGTGTGTGTCCTGGGGAGGTATCATTATGGATTTACCCTGTTGTTTTGCTCTTTCACCAGCACCTGCCTTCAGCCAAGGCTGGACACAGACACAGAGCTGGATGGACCTTTCTGACCCAGCTCATGCTTCAGGCTTTATGTGAGGTAGCTCAAGTTCTTCCCACAGAGACATCTCAGCTCTTATATCAGCAGTTCAGATGCTTGCAGATTTTGCAGATGGATCTTGATTTCCTTTTTCCTCTGTTTCAGGGAAATGCCTAAATGAGCAGGCCTTGGATGGTCTTGGGAAGGGGGTCTCAGCCTCTCCTGGAGCTGGTTCAGTTTGTGCTCTAGTTAGCTGTTCACCGGAGCAGGAACCTATAACCTGACTTTCCCACATCACACACATGAGTGTCCTGATTATGAGGCTGGAGAGTCCATCTTCCACTTCTTCTCTTTGGTCCAGTGAATGTTTAATTATTTATACAACATGGAACAGCTTCAGCAGGAGACTTTGAGACCAGACCCCAGAGGATCTATCAGTTGAATGCTCACAGCACTTTTTCAGGACATAGGAGGCTCTGCATAAACCATAGGAAACAGGGGTTCAGTCTGGGTTTCCAACAGCCCAGGAGAGGGCTTAAACCAGGGGCATCTGTTTTCAGTGCAGATTATTGGTGTGCTGAGAAAGCTTATGGGATATAACCATTTATAAAGCATCTTGTGCCCTGTAAATTTAGAGGATGAACTCTTAGTCAAATCAGGAGAGAGGATGGACTTCCCATTTATTTCCATGGGCTGGGAAGTCATCAAGCAGGATTTAGGCATGATCATTTCAGCCAAGCCAAGATTTAGGCAGGTTTGCATATATCAGCATGTCAGAAATGTAAACACTATAGCTAGGTGGGGCAGATGGCCCTGGTTTAGAGTTAGGCTCAATGCGGCACTTAGATACCTACCTACCTTTATGGGGTTAATCTGCAATAACTCCACAACATAAAGCTGCAGAAATGCCACATAAGTAATTGGGAATATATGGTTAAAACAGAGAGGAGGTAAAGATATAAAGCCATACACAAATGCGACCTTCCTGCAGCATAGCCTTTGCTTAGGTTGTATATCACAGGGAGAGATTTTATTAGAGCTCATTAAATTTTAAAGCCTTAATGGTACCTTCTGTACTGCGTGATTGGTACAAAAAGGCGAGCTTGACAAAGCATTAATGCAGCAGGACGAAAGGCATTCTCCACTGCAGTGTTTGTGGCTGGGAGATAAGCTCCCGGCTGCAGAGCATCCACAGGATTAGCATGACATCGTCTGGTGAAAGCTGGTACGAGTCCTTCAGCTCAAGGCTGGAGCATCCCTGGGCGGGCAGGACCTGATCAGAGAAGCAGAAAAGATTTGCAGGGTGAACGAACTGGTCCTGATGCCTTTCAGGAGAGCATGGGAGTGTGACAGTCAGGAGCATAGGCAGGACTGCAGCAAATAAAGCAGCCAAGTATAGCAAACTTGCTGCAATAAAATTATAAGCAACATAAAAGTCCAGATTCTTGCTTTGTATGAATTGGTTCTGCTGTGGCTAAACCTGCCCGCTGGATCTACTGACTTTTTTCTTCTTCATTTTCCCTCACTTTCCCCACTCTTGGCTTTTTTTATACTTGAAAACTTTAGCAACTAATTGAGACATTTTCTCTGTCCACTTGTCCACCACTTCCAGCCACACTTTGCAGACCAGGTGAAACACACTGTCGTGGCCCAGTGCTGCTGGCTGTAGCAGGAACAGCCAGGAGCAGGAGGAGTGAGCAATAAAGTTACTTTCAGAGGGATGCTCTGTGTATGACTTGAAGCTTTGCATTTAGAAACCAAGAATCCATCTGTAAGACCACTATATTTTAGGGGCACCAGGGATGAATTTTTCAAAAAATCCTTAAGGGTGTTGCACATCTAAAACACAGTCTTCTTGGATGTCGAAGGCCTCAGCACAGTTGTGTCTCTCCCGCTCTGAGCTGTACACCCACAGCAGTAATCTGAAACTGTGTAAGTTGGTATCCAGGTCAGGGAGACGGCATAAGAGCTCATTTGCCTGACTCACCAACTTCCTTGCCAAGTGAGCATGAAATTTTCATGACACTGCAAAGTAGCTGATCCACAGCCTCCTAAATGTCGCTGCTGCAGAGATTTTATACCCAGGGAGCACCCTGAATAATTGATTTACTTTTGGGATGCAGGATTATTTATTTATTTATTCATTTGTGGTGGTGGTAGTGCTGGTCGTTTAGGAAAAATATATCAACTGAGTTGGGGGAAAACAAAATCTTTATAAAATCTTGGGTGGGACAAGACCACCTACCAGCTCTGTACAGAAAAACCTAGGACAAATCATGGGAAGATGATGCAGGGTTGTGATTTCAAGCTTGTCCCTGGGCCAAGGGAACAGTCTCCAGTCTTTGAGCTGGAGTCCCCACCAGTCCACATTTTTAATACAGCCAGTGTCAACCACTCAGATGAAGCTACTTTCTCCAGGGATGCTGAACATCTGTCCAAAAAAACCTTTTAATGGCAGCTGAAAGTAATCTCCTAGAATCATTCACAGCTTTGTAGGGTTTTTTTAAGCTTATGTCCATTATGTTTTATTATTCTCCAAAACGCTAATGAAAAGAGTGAATGGCCCAAGCAGTGAATCTGAGTGTTATCCATCATTCTCAAAGCACCTGGGCAGAACAACAAATGGCTTCAAAGTCTAAATGCTAGCACTGCTCTTCCCAACTTTTTTCTCATCATTGGCTCAAGTGCCAGCCCCAGAGGCACATGAACCCTTTCTCTGTACCCCACTTCTGCGGTCTAATGCTGACAGGGGCCTCCTTGGGTTTGCCCATTGTACCCATAGTGTGTCAAACATTTTTCCCTGCCAAGATTGAGCAGTTTCCAATATGAGGGTCATCCACCCAGGCGTAGCCAAGAGGAGCTACAGCTGTGGCGAGTGGAGCAGGGGGACATACTGACGGCTCAGTGAGAACAGAGAGTCGTGCCCTGTGCCCTGAGCATGACATCCCTTCTGCAGAACCAGTATTTGTAGAGTCAGCCTGGGACATTCCTGAATTCCTCTGGTTTGAGAGGTTCAGACAAAAAAATTGCCTATCAGTTAGAGGTACAAGATACTTCGAAGCCACATGTTACAAGCTGAGTCTTGCTTTAACACTCAGTGGGGCCCAGACTGGGTTGCTTTATTATTCAAACGCACTACATCTTAGTTATGTTATTTTTTTCAACTTGGAAACAGCTACATTCCTTCTACAAGCAAAGAGGTTGGATGTGCAGCCCGCACAGCCAAGGCATGTCTGAATTTGCCTCTTTTAAACTCTTTGATAATTTTCTCTATCCCTGAGTAACTCAAATAGTTTTACAATGAGTGACCTGGGGCTGGGGGGGGGGCGGGGGAGGGAAGGAAGCTATCCCTGACTGCGTAAGCTTTGTAAGGTTCCTTTCAGATCACTAAATTGTGACAGCTTTTCCGTGCCACCTCTGAGTCCTCTGCTTGAAAGTGTGCGAGCTCCCTTCAGTCATGCAGGAACAAGAAGATCTCTGCACGGGCAGCAGGCATTTGAGGATATTTATCGAGGCAGCCAGCCTAACAAAACACAGGCAAAATGTAAATAAGCACTAAGTGCTCACACACCGAGAGCGTGCACAGGCTCCTCACCGCCGCTGCAGGGTCTCTTTAATAAATACCCAAGTAGAAAATTAAAAGCTGCTTGGTATCAGCAGCAGGTAGCTCTGTCAAGCTGCTCCTGGCCCAGCGGGAAGCTTCCTCCCCGGTGCTTCCCGGGCTGAGTCGTGCTCCTCCGCCTGTGGGGGTCCAGGCTCTGTCTGTCGGACACATGGAACTAAATATATAGTCCATATTTTCCATGAGGAAATATTTTCCATGAGGAAAGAAGGCACCTACATTTGAGAGGGGCTGCGGTGGTTATCCATGAGCAGTAAAGAAGTAGCAAAGCAGTAAAGAAGTAAAGTAAAATTTTTGCTTTTAAAAGTTATCTTTCCTGTCAAAGCCAGGGCTGCCTTCAGACCATCTCTCACATAGCCTTTCGGAGCTGGAGTGGTGACCCTGGTGAGGTGGCCAGGTGGTGACAGCCCTGGCTGTAGCAGTTATGGATCTGCACCTCCAGCCAGGTGTCCAACCATCCAGGAGGTCCTGCCTGGGGACAGACAAGCAGACAGACAGACAGGCAACCCAGTTCCCGTCTAACACACGCTTTCCCAGTGACTGACTGTTTCCCAGACAGACAGTCAGAGAGCAGCTAGAAAATTTCATTTGCATATTGAAACTCCCAAAAAAACAACCACAAACCAGTTTTGATGCATAGAGAGAGGACTTTAAGCACAGCCTCGGGAAATTTTCTGTCAGTGGGAAGGCACCGCGGTGCCACCAGCTCGAGGACCGAGGGAAAACCCCGCGATGCTCCGGGCCATCACTAGATGCCCTCCTCGCTCAGCCCTGGGGGGAGCTCCTGGGTTCTCTTCCTTAACCCCCTGGAGTGGCTCTCCAGTCCCTTTCCCCATTTTGGGCAGTTGTTCTCAGCTCTCTTGTAGCCACGTCTCATTCAGAAAACTGGTGGCTTTGTGCTTCACCTCTCAGGACAACTGATACTGCCTGCTCATCTGCCCAGTCTCTACTCCTGAGGTCCTCCTTACTGCTTTCATCTCTGAGGAGAAGCTAACAAACCTGGTTGTGAGTACAACCGATTCCATCCAGATGCTCCCTGATAAACCTTCAGCCCTGTCTGCTCTAGGAGCTGGACTTCTTAATCCCTTGGCGTCTGTCCACAAATCATCTTGGCAGGCCTTGCCAATGAAGGCATCATCACCATTTGCCAGTCCCTCCCTTGGCAAACTTGTCCCTACTCCTTATCACAGTAACCATTTTTCTGAGAAGGATATTTTCATCGGTATTGTTAGTCTGACCTCTCTTAACTGTCAACTCTTACATGTCCCACCAGCAGCTCAAAGAGTGCTCTTCCTACAACAAACCTCTCTTTTAGACCCAGTCCTGTTCCTGCTAACTCCCTCCTCGACCTCCATACCAAATTCCTTCTCCTTTTCTTCTCCCGGCTTCTTATTCTCTCCCTGCAGTCAGATTTGATAACTTCTGTCTTTGCTTACAGCGTCACCAAACTCTGGGACTTTTCTCATCTTGCTCACAGTAAAATCTCCTGTCCACACCTCTTCACATCCTCCACCTTCAGTGGCACAAATTGCTCTCCCCTAACTTCCTATCCAAAATGCCACTGCTATAGAAACTCCATTGCCCTCCCTGCACCAGTCCACTCTTCCTGTCTTATTTTTGTGCCTACTCTGACTGTAATATCTTGAAGTCTTGTCCTGACTTTCTAGACCTGACATAAAGATGACTCTTTTCCATCTGTACATTCCTCACTGCTCTCAGGAGGCTCCCTCTGACCCTCTTCACACTACAGCAGCATCTATGCTGTGGGTCGTGAGATTGTAGCATCTACCTGCCTCAGTAGCCCTCTGCCTTTATGCAGAAGATGCCTTCCTCTGGCTCAAGATTTCCATTGTGTTCCTCCAGCCCATTCTTGGCTCTGCAACCAGTAGCTAGGCCACCCTGCTATTGGGTGGGAGCTGGGACTCTGCTGCCGGGCACTGTGTTGCCCTACCACATACTGCAGCAGCTCCCCAGGTAGTAGGCTGTCGGGCTTGTGATGTTTCTCACTTTCTCAAATACACACTAACTTGCTGTTGCTGTCTTGTGCCCTCTTCCACAGAATTACAGAATGGTAGGGGTTGGAAGACACCTCTGGACACCTAGTCCAACCCCCCTGCTAAAGCAGGATCACCCAGAGCAGGTTGCACAGAATCGTGTCCAGGCGGGTTTGAATATCTCCAGAGAAGGAGACTCCACAACCTCTCTGGGCAGCCTGTTCCAGTGCTCAGTCACCCTCAGAGTGACGAAGTTTTTCCTCATGTTCAGATGGAAATTCCTGTGTTCCAGTTTGTGCCCATTGCCCCTTGTCCTGTCACTGGGCACCACTGAAAAGAGTCTGGCCCCATCCTCTAGACATCCACCCTTTAGATATTTGTATTGATCAGATCCCCTCTCAGTCTTCTCCAGGCTAAACGGACCCAGGTGTCTCAGCCTTTCCTCATATGAGAGATGCTCCAGTCCCCTCATCACCCTCATAGCCTTCTGCTGGACTCTCTCCAGTAGTTCCCTGTCTTTCTTGACCTGGGGAGCCCAGAACTGGACACAGAACTCCTGATGTGGTGTCACTAGGGCAGAGTAGAGGGGTTGGATAACCTCCCTCGACCTGCTGGCCATGCTCTTCTTAAAGCACGCCAGGATACCACTGCCTTTCCTCCTTGAAATACACTCCCACCACAACAGCTTGTCTCACAAGCACCTTCCCTTGACCCAGATATTATAGATGATGTTTCATTTTTTATTACTGTAACAGCAGTTTAGAATCAGTCTCACTTGTTGATGTTCATGTGAATATTAACAGATCAGCAAAACTGATCTTGAAACCTCCTAAAACTATTTTCTCATGAACATTCAGGTCTTTCTTGTTCTCATCCAGCTAGAGCTGATATGACATAATAACCTGAATACAGAAAGAAGGATTTGTATTTGACTAATATTCTGACATACCAAGGCAAAACAGAAGAACTTTGGGAATAAGCTGTAGGTGGCCACCACAATGGGTATGAGGCAATCATCAGGTTTGCTTTTGCTTATCTCCTATTCTTGAGAAAGAGGGGTAAGAGCAGCAACAGACAAAAATGACTGTCACATGTAGGTTCCATGTATTTTTACATGGGGACACACAGGGCTGGTTAGACCAGCAATAATAAAGACAGCGCAGAGAAAGTGAGTGTCATGCAACTCTGTATGAAGACAACTCCTAAGCAAGCCTGAATAAGAAAAAAAAGAGAACTCGCAGTCATTTATATTGGTGCTAGAAAGGCCAGTAACAAATGAGAGGAACAGAAAGTTACGTGACTTGTGAAGGAATTTGATGTAACTGATGCCACAGAAACCTGGTGAGATGACTTTGCCAATTACTGTAATAAAACCATTGATTAGAAAGGGCAGAGTGGGGGTGGTTGTCTATATCATCACTATCAGCTTGTGAGTTGCTAAGTCAGATTTACAAGATATTGAGCAGAAGAGGAAGAATATCTGCAGAATGATCTGCTACTGACCATCAAATAAAGACAGAAAGTCAAAAAGCAGGATGACTTGTTCCTTAAATACATTCATTAAACTCTCATCCAATTTGTGGAAAGAAAAGTTCTGGATCCATGGAGGACTTCAGCAAAGGAGACATTTGCTAGAGATGTATGCTGCCAGTAGAAGAATAGCATTTAGGTGATACAGGTGAATTCTCTAACCCAGCAGGTACCGCACCCGAGGTGAGATCATTCATTATGACATACCATGGTGAACTAATTGCTGGGTAGAAAATTTGTTGCTCTCTGAAGACCAGCCATCGTGATTGTGACCTGGTTACTTGTGGCACTGGCTGCCCTAAAGACTCAGCATTAAAAAGGTAAGTTCTCTAACTCGAGGAAAGTTACTATCCAAATTCATTGAAGAAACATGGGTAGCAAAATCTGAATGAAAGTTGAAACCTTCGATGAAGAGTTTATCAGATGGTCAAAAAGTCAGGATTTCCAAGTAAAGCATACAAACAGATCATGCTAAAAATCTCATCCTGGTTGACTGAGAAAGTGAAGGAATCAATGTGAAATAGAAAAGCATCTATCACAGATATGAAAGGGAGAAATGGCTGCCAATTTATATAAAATAGAAATAACTAAGTGCGAGAAATGAGTAAGTGAAATGAAAACTATCCAGAAACACCTCAGAACAGACTGAGCAGAGAAAGTGTTCTAACATCCACTAAGAAAAAAAGTAGTTTAACAATAGTGCAGGAATATCACTGGGGAGAGGTAGTAAAATTAATTTCAAATTTCAAATACAAATTAATGACCACAGCATGGGCTCCCAGTACAGTCCTCTACTGTAAGGAAATAAAGCACCTGTGAGTGCGTATATGGTCTTACATGTAGGCAGAGATGTAGGGAAATGATTTTATCTTTGCATGTTCATGCATAGCAGTAGAAAGATCAATGCTGAAATAGTCCCTGACATGCAGACTGATGGAGTCAGGGAGAGGCTTTGTGGAGAGGACACTGCGTGCTTTTCCCCAGGAACTGCATTTAGCCACCGCTGGAGACTGGATCTAGAGCTAGACAGACTTCTGGTCCCCCAGAAAAGCCACTCGTATTGTCTTATGTTGTTTGCGCACCTCCCACGTATGCATTCTTCAAAGCAATCTGAAAAAAGGAAACCATGAACTACCTGCGACAGCAACCTGCAAAGACCAGAGCAAACACCATCCTCTGTGAGGTTCAGGGCTCGCTCTGCTCTTTGGCCTTTTATTGGCTTTAGTCAATTCCTCACATCACTTCTCAATCTCCTGTGACCACGTGCAGGTTAATTGCACAAATATTTGCACAAAAACCATTTGTTTCTTGAGTTCCTAGCTATCACCATAGCCTTTTAGCCTTGCCAGCGCAGGTCTGGCCTTGAGCATGACCTTTGGCAGGGTGCATGGACAACAGTTGTGTTTTGAGCCCAGCTGTCAAGACTATTTCTCCGTTTGACACTACAACTGTCTGTTAAAAGACAAAAATAGCCCTGGCACCAGGGACTGGGACTTCCTTCTGAAAGCCGAGTTCCCCAGTCACCAGGCCAGTTCCCCAATTGCTTTCCTTCTGAAACGTAAATGTATTTTCCATATACTTGGCCTGCTTTCAGTGGAAGAGGTACAGACCTCACCCTCTTCCACCTCTCCTCTCTTCATCACATCTTTTCTCCAGAACAACTGAGACCCTCATAGGAACTGCCAGGCACAGACTGGTACCTACCACCAGCTGGGGAGTCAAGGACTACAGCTGCTGGACTGCCATAAACTAAAGAAAAATATGAAAAACAGGATTTAAAAAGTAAATCCTGGGTGCAGAAGGAGTTGGAACGTTTTCTGGAAGGAACTGTTGATGTAAGCTGGTTGTCCCCAGTGCAGATCTGCTTTACTGAGACTCCCGGGGAGAGGGATGATGGTTTCACCATGGTTTTGAATCCACACCAGGATTAGGTGCTTTGCTGCTCAGCACCGGGCGTGTGGGAAGATTCAGCTGAAAGTATCTAGGGACCACAGATGATTAAAAGGCAAATAATTTGTAAGGAGAGGAAACAGATTGTGGGTTATATGTGGGCTAAACAGAAAGAAGGGGTTCATGTTAAATGTCTGTTGTTCTACTAAGAATGGCTTCCGGGAGTTATGCCTTTTTTTTTTACCTTGAATTTACATGGAAGAAAATACCAGGAACTAAAAACTGCTTTACTTGAGGTGAGAAGGTCAAAATAGGTGTGTTCCTTATGTATTACACAGTTGTATTCCTTGCGTATAAATGGTGCACTGGCTTCTGCTGAGTCCAGACACACTGAGCCTGGAAGAAAGGAGACCATTTTCAGCAGTGCTCTTTGATAACTGGGACAAAATACCGCGGGAAGTGACCAAAGACAGTGGGGGACTGGTGAGATCTCCATTCTTTTCATCTCCAGAGCAAGCCTGCGCATCCCTGCAGGAGATGCTTTAACCCAGCAGGATCTCTTCAGACTTACTGCAGAGCAACAGGGTGAAATGGGGGGGTGAGACTCAGAGCCGGACTCAGTGACCACACACCAACGCCAGCAGGAACCTCCCCAGCCAAGGACCTGGCCCACTTTTACGCACACTGGAAATCTAGGGGAGGTTTCGGGAGCAGGGGATTGTTTGGGCTGGTTTTTCTTTTGAACCATATAATAACACTTCTCATGTCTAGTTGCGCACGCTCTTTAAAGAGCTGGGATTCCCCCTTCTGACCGAAGTCACGCTTCCTTTAATCTCCATCAAACTATTATTTCAATATACCACCTACACAGCCAGATGAAAAAGCATCAGTAAAAGGGAACTGTTGTTGTTTTGTTTTTTCCTTCTCAGAAAAAAACAAAAAAAACCCAACCAAATCTTAGAAGAAAAGCTCAGAGTCTGGCTTTGTACGTACTAACTCCTACTTTCCATCTGGAAATTCCCCTTAGTTATACCATAAACAAACTCCTCTCAAATATGTTAAAATAAAGTGAAGTGAAATTCAGTATCAGACATGGAAGTAGGGAATATTTGTAATCGTGTGGTAACAAAAAAAAAAAAAAGACCAAGAGCAGATAGAATCTGATTTTTCATTTTATACTATTTTGAATTGCTTATTCAATGAAGTAATAATTCATCTTATAAAGTATGTGACATTTGAATACAGCTTTTCATTTGATTTTGTGATTGAACTTGATAAGGTTTTTAACTACAAGAGATTGCTTCTCTTCATTCCTAAATAATGGATTAGACTTTGAAGAGTAAATACCACCACGCTGCTAGCATTTTTCAAAAGTATTTAGGCATCGTAAGATGATTATTTATTGTTTTGCTATCCTACCACTGATGCTTCTAGTAAGACCCCCTCTTACAGGGAGATAAAAGATGGTGTCCTAACAGAAAACATTGTTGCTAGGAATAGGTGCACAAATTTTAGTTTACCACGACAGACTCATAATTTGTTACAATAAACCACTACAGGGGAACCACACAACAATTGCAGAGAACACAAGAAGATGTCCTTTTTATAAATAACAAGCCAGCCTTTAATCTCTCCTCCTGTTTCCATGCCTTTGGAATGCTAAGAAGATTTCTAGGAAAATAGGCCTGTGTCCATTTTATTAGAATTTTTATTTTGATAACATTTTAAAGCAACAAAATTACCTGAAATACCCCTGGCTGTCATTCCATCAACCAGCAGACAGAAGTAAAGCATTTTTTAAATTGTGCTGTCATGTGCTAATAGGAACAGCCACTGAGACCCTGATGTTGTTCTAACAGAGATCCACTTACTAAAGTGGCCCAGATCTAACTCCAAAGCTCTGGTCTAGTAATAAGACCTCAATTCATAAAGCATTTTAAGCACATGCTTCGGACTGATATAAGTTGCAGTTCTGCAGGAAGATGAGCCAACATAGCAATTTGCTGCCAACCGCCCTTGTACCGTCTCTGGCATTTGTCAGAGTCTTGGTTGGGCCAATTCTTCTCACTAAAATGGCAGAAAACTGTCCTACTGTTTATTTTTCAAAGGGAGCTGGACCTTCCCCTTTGGATAGAGGCAGATGATGTTGGCTTACCCTGCCTCCTGGAGCTGTGCCCTCAAGCAGTCGTTTAGATGCTGTGTTAAACTGCAGGTTACAGCATTCTGTTTTCCCCTCATGCTGGTTTTGCACAGTGCCTATAAGAAAGGGGGTCTGGTCCATACAGCAGAGTATTAACTGCAACAGTACAAATAAAAAATATTGCAAACTGCAGGCCTAGGTGGCTGTTTCAGGAGGTCTGCTGGGCAGCAGACTGAGAGCACAAGTGGCTGTTTTCATACAAAGCAAAATGGATAGAAACGTGAATTGCCTGAGGTGGGTAACAGGAGGCTGATGACCAACCCTTCTGCTGTGGCTGCTGCTTTCCTGGTATTTAAAGAAGTTCTGAGCAAAGGGACCACCTGATTGTAGTAACAGAATGTCAGGCTTCTCCAGGGTACCCAAAAACATCCGTAGGATATCAGTGGCTGCTCCTGGTGCTACCTACAGATACTCATGTTCATCTGCCCACAGAACTGAACTCATGTATCACAGCCCAGAGCCCTCACTGACATCTAGGCATCTCAAAGATCTTGAAACCAAGCAGAAGCAAAGACACTGCATCCTTTCTGGACCATCTGCTTTCTTCTTTTGTCCTCACAGCACTTTCCTCCTGCTCCCAAAAGTGCCAGGATATCACCCAAGGTGATGGGACAAGAAAGGGCCATTGTAGTGAAATCAAAGACAGACTTTATGGGTTTACTGTACTAGTGTTTTCCTGGGTATCTGGCACTTGGGAGCTTAACAAGACATGCTTTATTTTGACTCATATATCTGCTGTATGTATTCCATAAGCTGCAGCTCCAGGATGCAGCTGGACTGCAACCCACCTTTCTCTTGCCAGACTGCGTTCTGTTTGCTTGGGATCTGAGCGGTGATGCTGGCACAGCACACCGTGACACTTCTGTCCACTCAGGTCAGCAGGAGTCTTGGCATTTAGTCTGTAGAATTCTGTGAATTTCACGCATGTTTATTACATGCAGATATCTGTATTTTTTTATCTGTAATAATACCTGGGTCTCATATAGTATCTTTTTTGCCACTTCATCTCAAAATATCTTCAAAGGAAGTAGATATCACAGCTGTCTTTTTAAATAGAGAAAACGAAGACTCAAACAGAGATGAGATTAATGAAAAGAACCCACAAGATCAGTCCAGAACTGAGCTGCATCTGTTTCCTTCCCATTATTTGGCCATATACTCTAACGAAGCTGGTGGAGAATTATCAGATATTTGCATTTCTTAAAATATTGAAGCTACAGGTTTGTGCACTGAAGTTTCATGCAAAAACACCCCACATCTGTGTAACCTGGAGTACACAGAGCTTTGTGGTGTCAAGGTCCACTTGCTTCCACTCTGCAAACTCACTCTAGAAAAGCTAACTCAGGTATCGCTCACAGGCAGCACAAACTGCAGGGCAGACAGCCTTTCCATCTCCAGTCTTATGTGTTAAAATATGTCTGTACTACACCAGCATCGTGTGAAGCTACACCATGTATCTTTCCATGGGTAGCTCTATTAACAAAATGATTGAAGCTGCTAGTGTCAAGAGAAAAGACAATGGCAAGGACATCTTTTAATGTTAAAGAATCTTTCCAATTAATATGGTTGCTTCAAAAATGCATGTTCAAAAAATACATTACTGGCACCAAGCAGGGCATGGAAACATTGGTTGGAAAATGAGGCTGTAAATTCATTGTTTAAGTGAATGGAAACTGCCAAAGACAAGCCAAAATCCCAGGTGTCTATAGGAAGACCAATTTATAGGAAGATCTGTTTATACTGAGAAAATTGTGCCAGAGTCAGCATTTTCAAGGGTGATTTCCAGTTGATTTTGCCGTTGTCTATTCCATCTTTATGATGGAGTAAGAGGATCTGAACAACTGGTGGGAAAGGAGGGGGAAAGGCTTGGATTTTTTCCCATCAGTATGTGCACATATCTAGAAATCTCAAGGAAGATCATACTTATTTTTTCAGACTGTACCAGGGTATTTGGGAAAAGGTGAAGCAAATATCTCAAGATATGTGGCTCACTAAATCTCACTTTAATTGAAGTCTGAATGCCATGTCTTCATCAGACACTTCCCATTCTCCAAAACATTAAGTTGCTTATGACAATACAGCAGCAGAGACTGGAAGGGCCTTTCACATACACCAGCATCCCTCAACACCCAAGGGAAGAGGCCTCAAGAGAGGCATCTGAAGTAACCATCTGACTTTGCAGGACATGGTTTCATGGCCTGGCCACTGCAGAGTGGTATCATCACCCAGATCATCACCCATGCGTGAGCCTCAGTTTCCCCACTGGAGTGGCCAGTGACACAAAGAAAGTGGAGCAAAATGAAGAAACAAGTAATTGTAAAGTAGAGCCTGTGCAACTCTGTGAGGTCCCCCACTGAGGTGCAGTCAGGTAGATCACAGAATGTCTGGCAAAGGCTCAAACAAATCAGTTGTGCAGAGAGGTTCTCCCTGATGCTCTTATGGACATACATGCTGCTGGCAGGAGGTGTGTCTCCCATGGCTTGCTAAGGCTCACATCACAGGGGGGCTTCACCTCACAGGGACGTCACGCAGACCTCTGAGGTCTTCTTGCAAAAGGGGCTTTTGAGAAAGTCTGAGAAGTGAAGCATGGTGGGGGACAACTCTATCATCATGTGCCTGCTCTGCAACCACTTCTCCATCACACAGAGGTGTTGAAGTTCAGGTCAGTGGCTCAGGGTCTGATTTGCTCTAGAACATAGAATCATAGAACCATTAGGGTTAGAAGGGACATTAATGATCATCTAGTTCCAACCCTCTGCCATGGGCAGGGACACCCTCCACTAGACCAGGCTGCTCAAAGCCCCATCCAACCTGGTCTTGTTGAACTTTGTGAGGTTCACACAGGCCCACCTCTCAAGCCTGTCAAGGTCCCTCTGGATGGCATCCAGATAAGGGCTAGCATGCCCAGGGTGATCCCAGCTGTAAACAAGAGGGAATTCCTGGTGCAGGAGAATGCCAAGATGATGCAAATTGCCCATCTTGTTAAATAAATACAGACTTTTCCTTTTGAATCAAAGGACTCATGTTCTCAGTGTTCATGTGTGATCGCAGACTTCCACAACACATCGTGCTCAGGAGAAAACCCAGGACATTAAGTGCTGTCCCCCATGAAATCTGCCAACCTGCTTTGTTGTCCTGTTGCCTTTTTCCTCCCACTCCTCCTCCGTCTCATTTCCTTTTCCTGTGATGCTTACATGGCAGCTCCTGTACATGCCAATCAGTAAATCAAACCATTTACCGAGTATTATTTTCAATGCTATCTCTGCTCTGCAAAACATTTCCTGCTTTCCTGTCTGTGGCATTTCTCTAAGGTGCCCCTCAGCAATGAAGTCCCAGCACAGATGTGCTGAGGGTAGCCCACAGGCTCCTGCCAGTTTGCTGGCAGTTTCCTCTAGCAGGGTACAAGCTTCCTAAAGCCACTCACCCTCGGAGGGCTTGGTGCAGCTCTCCAAGGCAGACTGCCAGTCTTTGCTGTGGAGAGCTGGCAGTGAGGCTCCCTGACCATAGTAGGAGGAGCTGATGCAATGTAAACACCAGAGCCCTTTGAATCTGTGCCGCATCAGCTTGGTTAAGCCTAGCTGCAGAGCAAACTGTTGGAGGCTAAGGGGAAAAGAACAAGAGTAAAAAAAAAAAAAAAAATTGATATATGGCAGATGTGTTTGAGTGGGATTCAGTTGATTTGAAACCCAGGTTTGTCCAAGGCATTTACTCTGCATATGCCAATTGCCTGTCCTTCAGTCACTCACCTCACTGGTGATTTCAGACGAGAGGACAAGTTTTATGACTTTTTTTTTTGTGGTTGACACAATTCTTGTGTTAACCTGAGATACAATAACCAAACCCTAAAGAACCATGCAGTAGCACGGAGCTCTGTGTAGCCATATTAAAAAGTCTTATCTCCTCAGTAAGTTATCCCCTCAATGCATACTGAAATACTGCAATTTCATCAGCTTTTGGCTCTTTCACAGAAGTCTTCCAAGTTAAAAACAAAGCGAGGCTTGAAATTTACAGCGCTGTGTGTAGAAGGTGCAAAACCAGATTGAATTTCTGTATATTTGCACCACAGGATAAATGTGGTTGCTCAGGAGTGTAGACAACACTGTAGATGCACAATTGGTTCTTCCCTCTGAGTTTGCTAAGGTTAAACCAGCCGACTTCAGGTGTTGGCCCACCACTGCTGCTACTCTGAATTTGCAAAAAAAAAAAATCAGAAACACGTTTTCTTGAACCACACCCTTTTCCTCCCCTATGCACTAACAACTGTAACCTTTTTAACCTTGTGGGTGTTATAGTTTCCTAGTATAAAGATGGGGGGTTATAAAAATAAAGCCAGACATATCCGTCAAAGGGCTGTGACCTGAGCTGTAAGCACGGTGTGAGCGGCAGAGCCGAGCCAGCGGTGCAGTGTGGCAGTCGGGGTGGCTGGGTGGTGATCAGCGTCTGCTGTCGGAGTCTATTTAAAGTTTTCACTTGCCTTTTTGTCCTGGTTTCAGCTGGTATAGCACTGTGTTTTGGATTTAGTATGAGAATAATGTTGATAACACACTGATGCTTTAGTTGTTGCTAAGTAGTTCTTACATTAAGTCAAGGACTTTTCAGCTTCTCATGCTTTACTGCCTGAGAAGGCTGGAGATGCACAAGAAGCTGGGAGGGGAGACAGCCAAGACAGCTGACCCAAGCTGGCCAAAGGGATATTCCATACCATATGACATCATACTCAGCATATAACTGGAGGGAATGGGCCAGGGGAAGGGGGACCACAGCTTGGGAACCAGTTTGGCATCAGTCAGTGGGTGGTAAGCAATTGCATTGTGCATCCCTTGGTTTGGTTTGTTTTTTTCCTTTCCTTTTCTGTCCTATTAAACTGTCTTTATCTCAACCCATGAGTTTTACCTTTTTTTTTCCCCGATTGTCTCCCCCATCTCACTGCAGGGGAGTGAGTGAATGGTAATGTGGTATTTAGCTGCCTGTCAGGTTAAACCGCAACGCTTTTATTTCAGCAGTTTGAGCTGAAAAAAAGAACAAAATGGATGGGCTGGGATGTCTGGGGACATGCACGTTCATGGATCGAGTTCGAAGTGCCAAGTGAATCCATTGCTGCTGCAGCACACTCACTTGTCTCAGCTTTGGCTGTGGGTGTGTCGGTGGCAGCAGGGTCTCCCAAACAGGCTGTTAGATATAATACAGCTGTGTACTTCACCTCATCCCAAGGACCCCAACGTACAGGCTGGCACCTCCTTACTCTTACCATACAGAAGACAACTCTGTCGTTGCCCCAGAGAAGTCACTAGAGTCAAAGGTCTCAAAGATGCACCATGTCACAACCAGCTGTGCCATGCCAGGGAGCTCTTGTCAGGCTACGTATTAATCCCAGTGCACGAAGGGGTAGGACTGTGAAACATGATAGCGCTTTTCTCCTTGGGGCAAGAGACTTTTGCTGGATGAAAGCATGATCAGTCAAATACTTGTCTTACGAATTTCCACCCCTGAGGCACGCAGTACATCACCGCATCAGTGAAAACTGAGGACCACCACATTTCTACACACCATTCACAAAAACAGGCAAATCAAAAGCAGGACTTTCAAGAGCAGATGTGGGATGCAGGCATTTATGCAACCTGACAAACCAGAAGGAATCTGAGTGTGTCATCCTGCCCTATGATAGCACAGCATGCATCACACGTAGAAAAGCCAGTGCATTGAAAATCTCAGCAGCTGACACTTCTGCGTTCCACATTTCATTTCCAGCAGCGCAACAGGAAGGTTTCTGCACTCCCTGCAGACTGCATGCTATGAACGGAATGTGCATGGGAAGCCAGAAAGCCGTGTGAGCTCTGTGCTGGGATCAGCTCAATGGTTTTGCCACTGAACTGGCCTGATGGCCAGGGTGGAGCAGACATAGACTGCACATGTGAGGGGAAGACTCTGCAGGTAGGTGGTTGCTGGGAGGAAGCTGAGCTCTGGTTTTAGCTCAGAGCTCATCCCACACTATCTAGCTGTGGTTGATCCTGATATCAACTGCAAAAAAACCCCAATGGCTAGTTTTTGTCCTTGTCCTAGATCAACAGCATCACAGCCACTGCCAAAGATAAACCAGGTTTGAACCACAAGCTACTGAGACTCTTTAATAGGCACAGTTGTATATCATACCAGTGCAAGGGAACTTGTACAACACTTGGTCAGAGGGGCACAGAGCTGAGCAGACTTCAGTCCTCAATGCTTCTTAGCCCTGCTCTGGCCATTGCTGTCTTGGAGATACTCTTGAGCACTTTTCTGCTTTGCTTTTATCATTAAGTCCTTCTTGCCATCCTGTACATGCTGCATTCCCCAGACAGGTCTGCAGCTCAGTCCCCATTCAGTGTGCTGTCTGGTAACAAGAGAAGCCAGATATTTGGCTTTTTCCTACAAGACTCATACTTCAAGGAGCTGTTCTCACTTCCTCATTTTCCATGCTGAAAAATTTAAAGCCGTGTTCCATCATTTTCCAAGAAAAATGAGCCTCACTTGCTTAGAAAAAGATGCATAACTGTACAAAACTTGTCATCTCGGGTAATCTTTTGCAGAGCTGTTATGTGAGTGTCACTCTGTGTTCATTCATATGTGGAGGTAGGAGAGGCAGATAATGTGAGGTTTGCTCCATGTATAGGTTCTTGCTGGTCATGACCAGGGGAAGATAACGCTAACACAGAGTCTTTTTATGTGCAATGGAACAGAGAAATGCCAAATATCCTACCAGCTTTTCTCTTGAAGGTTTCTAAATGAAAAAGGAGAGTGAAAAACTCAGTCTGAAAGTCTTTCAAAGACATTGGACCTCATCAGTCTTCCACAGATATTTCTGTTTACTAGTCAATGGTGCACAAGCATTTTCTCTATCATAGTGCTGTGAAAATCCCCCCAAAAGGTCTGTGTTATGCAGCAGTGAGCTAAAACAAAGCTGAACGCTTTTCTCCTTTCTTCTTTAGACAGTCACTGTACCCCAGTAGGAAAATGATGAAAAGTGCAGAGAAGGCATCTCATATACGGCTTAACTTGCTTAAACATGCTATCTTAAAGGCAACTATCTAAATAGCACTCAGCAATTAAAAGGTAGAAAGAAATATGCCCAAAATGCCCAATCTAAACTCACTGAGGCTCAAAGAAACATTTCCATTTCCTTCAATTGGATTTAGACAGAGGCCAGAGGGTTTCTGCCTTCTGCTATAAATGGTTCTTTATCTGATCTTTTTTCTGCCTGGATATGACATCAGTACAATACAACTCAGGCCAAAATTTATATTGCTGTACTGCTTGTATTATCTCAACTAAATAAAGACTAAACTTACTTGAAATGTTTGATTTGTTTTTGCCACCCACAGAAGCGCTAGCTCTGTTTTCATCTCCATAGAACCACAGAATCGTTTAGGTTGGAAAAGACCTTTAAGATCATCAAGTCTAACCATTAACCTAACACTGCAAAGTCAATCATTAAACCATGTCCCTAAATGCCACATCCACGTGTCTTTTAAATACCTTCAGGGATGGTGACTCAATCACTTCCCCGGGCAGCCTGTTCCAATGCTGGACAATCCTCTTGGTGAAGAAATTTTTCCTAATATCCAATCTAAACCTCCTTGTGGTGCAACTTGAGGCCATTTCCTCTTGTCCTATCACTTGTTACTTGGGAGAAGAGACTGACACCCACCTGGCTACAACCTCCTTCCATGTAGTTATAGAGAGCGATAAGGCCTCCCCTCAGCCTCCTTTTCCCCAAGCTAAACAATCCCAGTTCCCGCAGCCACTCCTCATCAGACTTGTGCTCTAGACCCTTCACCAGCTTCGTTGCTCTTCTCTGGACACATTCCAGCACCTCCATGTCTGTCTTGTAGTGAGGGGCCCAAAACTGAACGCAGCACTCAAGGTGCAGCCTCACCAGTGCCGAGTACAGGGGGACAATTGTTGAGGGATATTAGTTCTTTAATGTAAATAAGTAGGTTTTAATTAGAATAAATTACTTAAGAATATAATAGAGTGTGATTTCTGCTGTTTGCTTAGCTTTACTTAGCATGAGTGGCTAGATTTGCTGAAGCCTTTAGGCTGCGATAGAGGTATTTTTCTCAGTAATTTTCCTAGTAGTTTTCCTAACAGCTAGTACAGTGCTGTGCTGAGTCTTTTAGTATGGGAAAGTATTTTCATATCACTAATGTCTCAATAGTGTTTTTTCCAAGTCTGGAACTCTTCAGTTCTCCATGTTCCACCGTCAAGGGCAGGTAAGGAGTGTAAACCAGAAAATAAGGAGGGTCCAACCTTCAGGGAAAACTGCGGAAACTGCAAGTCAACAAGATAAGAGCCTGCTTGCCTGGACACAGAAGAAGAATCCAACTAGATGTTAGGAGACCCCAGATCAAAAATCACCATTGGACTAAAGATCACGTGGACAGCATGAGGGGCGGGTGTATGGCACCCAATGGTATAATTGCCCCGGGATTTCTTTGTTCTGGGTCCCTCTCTTTGGAGGCACCCAGCCCAGGCTTATCCTGCTGCTGTAGCTTTCAATTAAATTAATTATTTTATAAAATCTGACACTTGAGACTCTGCTGCAGGAAACCTAGGGTTGAGCCTGAAGAATGAGGAAGCACGCCCAAGAATAAATGTGTGTGTGTGCAACACCATGAATAGTGTGTGAATGCTCGGGCAGCAGCTACTCCACAGGAGATCCAGTCACAGAAGATTTTATGAAAAGTTTTTGAAAGCATCTTCCACTGTGAAATCTTGGCATCTGTCTTCAGCTTGCTAGGGCAATGATTGTGGGTGATGTTGATTTGGGCCATATTACTGAGAGAAGCATAAAGCAGCAATGACTCTAAACAGCAATGTTTTTCAGATCTGTCTGAAAGATTCAAGGGCACAGAGATCTGTTGTCTTCCATTTCTATACGGAGAACCATGCAATTTTCAATGTTTCACCATAAAATCTAGTTGACAAATGCATATGTGCCTCTGGATGCAAGTAAGCATCACAGAGAGCATAATCGGGCAGGTATTTGACTGCACGGTTGACTGCACCCAAATGGAAACTGTCATCTGGTACATCAGAAATACCACAGAGGAGCACACCGGTCTCCACAAACACTTCAGTTCTTCAGGATGGAGAGCACTCTCCACTTTTCTGTCCCACATGTCTGAATGAAAAATGGTCATTTAAACAGAGAAATCAGTTCTAGCCATCTCAGAAACATTATTCCCATCCTTCTTCATGGGTTCCTTTGGGTTTGGTATCTACGCAGAGGAGGACAAGGATGAAAACATGAGTTTGGAGCAGTGCACACACTGGGTCCAGTACTATGTCCAGCCATGCTGAGCTGGTGTAGACACATTTCACCCTTTCTTCTCTGCAGATGGAGGTTACCAAACTGTCTTCACCGTCTTCCCCTGTTCCTTCTGGCCCCTGAGAATGAAGTGCTCTTCACAGAAAAACCCTTCCCTAGAAACCTTCTCCAGCAGAACTGAATCAAAGTAACCCCAGAATGAAAGTACACGCCAAGCATTTCTTTTATTTTCCAGAAGAAATGTTTCACTTTTAATACAGCTATCAAAAGTAAATTCAGTTACCTGCTTGCATTAGGTTGCAACCCAGTTCCTCCCTGTCCTACCTTAGCCCCCAGCAGTGTGCAAGCACTGACAGACCCTCATGGGGTGCTGCAAGCGCCTCACCACAGCTGGATTGGTGGAAGTTGATCAGGAAGTTGCCTGAAAACTTAATAAATATGGTTATAACTGACTTTCTCAGAGTCACACATAGCATCTGAAAAGACACATGGAACAGGTCTCACAAACAAGGTCTAGGCTGGCAATGTAAATCTGGGCTATTCTTTCTCCATCACTTAGAGCCTGAACTAGGGCACTTGGTAAAGCTCATACACTCCTTTGTATCAATGCTCTTTGCCATTAGGAAACTCATGCAAATCTACTCTTCTTCTCAAAGCTGCTCAAACCACCATCTCATCTTCTTTACCAGTCTCAGCCTTTTGTAGCACCATTGGCACCAGAATGGTCTTTCCCTCATATCACCATCCCCTTCTGTTGGGCTCTAATATTGCTCCTCATCCATTTAAATACCTAATCATTTCACATATATGCATGTGAATATATGTGTAGCACCCAGGGTGGGTATTACCTCCACTGTACAAATAAGAAACAAGCACCTACTGCAGGCATCTCTTCCTCTGCCAGAGCCCAGCAGCTCAAGCCAGTAGGGTTTGGGGCAGTTCGCTGGTCTCTACTCCCTCCATGGCATGTTAGCACAATGATTAAGGTGCACACCCAGACCACGAGTTCAAGAGATAAGACTTCTTGTCACAAAAGGAGTCTGGCAGTTACAGGAGCTGAACCTACATCTTCTCACCCACATACAAGTGGCAGAATCTGAAAGCAATCACGTTTCTGGTTAAGGCTTTTTTTTCCTCTTAGCTGCTCTTCTGACTGCACTGGTCAGTCTCTGCTTCCTCCATCAGCGCATCGTGCCAAAGCTACACATGTCCAGCAAAGAGTCCAAGGTACCTACGCATGGCTCACAGCCCTGCTGGCACAGCAAGAAGGATAGATGAATTGGAGGCTGGAGTCAAACAGCAACAGCTCACACTCCCCCAAACCAGGCTGTGTTGTCTGGTTTGGCACAGGAGGGCTGGAAGAATGGCTTTTCACAGGTGCCCTCCTAAAATGCCACTGTGGTTGCTGAGCCACTGACGTGAAAAGCAGCAGCCACACACAACTGATCTCGAGCCCACCGTGCAAGAGCAGTGCTTGTGTGTGGGCACTATTTCGTATCTGAAAGCAATACTGGTGACAGCAATGAGAACAGAGTGTTTCAGAAGATTTTTTGAAACCTTTGACTTTGCAGCAATGTTGCAGAAACTCTGATATCCTGCGTACTCTGCTTGGCAGAAATGTTATAGCCCTTGACCCCCGGGCTGCACTTACACACAGACCCACCAGCACAATGCTCATTATTCCTTCTACCTTCCTGGTAATTCCACATTTTCCTGTCCTGACCATTTGCTTTTTCCACTTTCTGATTATATCCTACTTACAGTAATTAGTAAATAGCTTCTTCTGCCTCTTCTTACGCTTTCATTACATCTTCAGGAGAGGATCTTCCCTGCGGATATTCCTTGCCACAGATGTCTTCTTACAATGACCTTCTCAAGTGATGACAGGACTAAGATTTTCAAGGCTGGGGTATTCCAGTCACCCTCCTATCTGTAAGTGTGTGCTTTACTACTACGTTTTGGGAGCCTGACAGAGTCACGTCACTTATGACTCTATACAGTATTGTTAGCAACTTCCTGCACTTTTTATAGAGCAGCCTGTGAGCACAGAACAAATTGCAGCACTTCATCATCTCCTCTGCAAAAGCCAGAGAAAAAAGAAGTAAGTGATTTCTGTCCCTGAGGCAAGGCATTACTTCTACTTAGCAATATTTTGCTTTGTTCTGCTTTGATTACTGCTTCTCCATGCTGTGCATTTGTGCTTCAGAAATGCAGATTCTGTTGATGTTTCACGGTAGTCTAAATCTCCTTGTGATTGATATAACAGACATAAAGTGTTGTTGGGTCTGTATTAATTAGAGTTCATTGCAGCTGATAGTCTTTGCTACCTGTCTTCCTTACAAATTCCCTTTCCTAGAAAAAACATACTTCTCTCTTACAAAACAATTTTTGTTCCAGTCAGGGATAGATGATAATTAGGATTGAAGGATTTTGGCAGGATACAGGTTACTGTGAAGTTAGATTTAACTACCACTGCAGAGCATGAGGCATGAATACAGAATTATATTACAAACATGAATGCTGGGCTTCCTTTGATAGACCATATGGAGAATTCACATCCAGCCCTTCCTATCTTCCTTACTCTGCTGGAAAAGCAAGACAGGCATTTTATTGTGATGTTTACCTGCTGGTCTATAATGACTAATTGGATACACTTCACTTCTTCTTTTTCTCAATCTTTTATTCACACAGTACCGCTGCTCTCTGGCACTCAGAATGTGGAGACTGAGTTAAGACTGGTTTTTTTGGTCAAATATTTTGGAGTTGACTTGTTTCTCTGAGCCTTCAAAAATACTGGGTCCATCCTTAATGCTCTTCTCAGCAAACCAAAGACCTCGCTTTTAAATGAAAGCTGATACTCCTTAATGTGTAGCATAGCCGTTATTCTGTGTAGTAACTGCTGCTTTAAGGAGACCACAAGTCTTGTAATAAAGTCACAGGTTGGTAACAGCAATCACACCACACTGGTAGATGGGCAGAATGAATCGATTTGGGTTCCTGCCCTTGAGACTTTAAAGGATTCTACTTTTGCTTTGAAAGATTCTGACATTGGAAAGGATCTTTTCTATGCCAAATAAGATTTAGCAAGGGGTAAAAATCCTACCAGAGCCAGGGTGACCTGCTGACTTGATCAAACTGAATTGTTTCCTGAATTTAGTTTCTCATAGGGTCGTCTTGGTTGGTTTTCTTGTCCCCGTTACCTCCCCCATTTGTTTGTGTTTATGTTGCAATAGAAAGCACTACAGATTATAGCTACTGGCTTCTCTTGAAATTTTAACATAAAATTTGCTACTCTGCCAAAGACCAAGGGGAATCTGGGCTTATTTTTAACCTGTAATCCTGTTTAGACCAGTTACTGCCTTTAAAACAGTGATTCCTTAACTTCCAGCAACCTAATTTGGGGGAAAAAAGAAAAAAAAAAAAGAAAGAAAAAAGAACAAAACCTCCCACTTATTCTGCTCTTTAGCACTCAATGGGCAAGGCTGATTTTCCACCGTTCTCTGCACAGGACACTACATTTAAACAAATAATCAGAGTTTGAATTGAGCACCTCCTCTTTACAGAATTCTGCCTGAAACTGCAGATGATTGTCAGGTTCAGCAGTTCGCCTGCCTTTCAGGGAGTCATTGATCTTATCACGATCACACAAATAGCATTGCTGTCACAGCAGCAGTGCAGCATTTAAACTATCTCAGGCTGCCCCGGCAAAGCTCAGTCCTACTTCAGAGCAGAAATGGAAATTTCACAGCTTTGTGCAGAACGATTTTGCCCTCCCAGCCGGGTTCCTTTATTTTTGTACACAAGAGGCTACCAAAGCGCATGTAAGTCATTGGTTCCCAAACCAGAAAGAGCTGGGAGTGGGGAAATGGAGAGCAGCATTGCTGCAGTTACAGAGGGTCATGCAGCCACTCACGTTAGCAGTTGTAGTCCCAATAGGACAGAAAGTGGCTGGAGGCAGCAGCTGCAGTAACTGCTGCACCAGACAACACGAGGACAGGTTTCTGGAGTTGCTCTCTGTGACTTAATGCGTGTACATCTGGTCTGAGCTCAGCACAACCTCAGGTTTTGCTTGCCTTTTCTTGATAGCGCAAAGCTATTGCGTTCTCGGTGTGCCATGGGGTGTCATTAGCAGTTCAGTGCTGAAACTAGTGTTGTCCCATTTCCACCTGAGGTTGTTTTTTCTCCTTTTAGCTCTTTTCTCTCCCCGCACAGACTCAGCTGCCTGTCCAAAAACATCTGGATATCTCCACACTGCTCCTGGCTCCGGGGTTGCTGTGCATGTCTCATGCATGGAGCCAGGACAGGTCTGGCAGGGTTTAGCAGATAGGGCACCTTCTCACATCCCTCTTCCACACGTTATTGCCTCCTGAGTGGGGTGTGCCTCACTGTGTGAAAATCTCTGCTTTAAACTGAACCATTTGGGGGCTATATGGTACATGGCGGAATGCTATTTTCACTTAGACCTGCCTCCTATGCTGGGGCTATAACGGAGCAGTGGAGGAGGAGGTAGTCAAGGATCCCACCATACTGGCTGAAATCCCACCATCTTTACAGCTGCTTTCCGTAGAGCACATCAGGTTTGACAGAATCTGTCTCAGACTACTGCTACTTTGATCTTATCTGCTTTCATGAATCAAAGCTATCTTTAAAGCAGGGTATTTAGTTCAGATACATACTAACAAACACTTCTGCGGTTCAGACCTGGCTGCTGCTGTTGGTGGAGCACAGCATGTAACAAAAAAGTTCTTCAAGGACGAAATTTCCTGCTGCAGACCTGAAGTCTATAAACACAAAGGATTCAGCATTGAGTGTCAGACCTGTAAAGTGAAACGGGTTGTATCAGTGCACAGGCCTGACTGGAGTGGAAAGGTCTGAGGGAAGATGAAAATTCAGAACAGGGTCTATTGGAAACAATGTGTGATTTTGATATCCCTAAAGAAGGACACGTTGGGGAATACCTGGTAGCTGGGTTTTTTACATCAACATCTTCCAGTGTAGAGTCTAAGGGTCTCAACCAAGAATGAGATGCTCGTTGTGGTAGATATACAAACAGGCAGAAGACATCACAGCTGACGGTTTGGACAAGGCACCACAGGAGATTTAGCAGACATGAGTGGGCTTACAGAGATGTCAGAGACAAGTGTAGGTGCAAAGAGGAATCTTTGAGCGTCACAGTTTTTGCTGGTGTAACTAAGGTCTTAAGGGGAAAACCCTGCTGCCGGTATGTGAGCTAGCTGGTGACCCAGATGGCAAAAAGGAAAACAGTAGTTCTCCAATTAGTTGAGAGTGAATCATAGAACAAGAAGGAACAAAGAATTTGAGTTTCATGGTAAATGGAAAAGGAGGAAATACTGGTGTCTGAGTTCAGAGCACTTGCACACACCATCTTTAACTGCTCCGCTAAAACCAGGATTGTTTCAAGTGTAGAAGGCACTATGGTTTTCATAAGCAGATCCCACCTGCTGAGGCATATTCACTTTAGACAAAAGTAAAACAGTTATGAGGGGAAATTAGCTAGACTTGTCAGTGACAAGCAATATGTCAGTGAGCCCAAGTCTAGTAGGTCACAAAATTATTTTGGGCACCTTTTTGCTCTGGGTTTTCCCCAGCAACCTCTTTAGTACTGATGATGCTATCAGCAGCAGTGCAGCTCCCACGACACAGCAGCTCCCGCACAGACCCACAAGGGCAGCGCCAAGAACAGTAAGTCCCCCATGGGAGAGAGTTAATCTACTGTCACAAGGTCAAAGCTCAACACCATCTTTGCATTTTCCTGCTATTGGCAGAGAGTGGCCATCCTGTCTACGCTCTTTTCAGTACAGATAAGCCACACTCTGGCTGGGCTACGTCAGAGGGATGAAAGGGACAACCATATTTTGGGGATGTAGGAAAAGTTCATGACTGTTGCTATTGCAACAGAGGTGTCAGTGCAGGAAGGGCTTGTGAATTTGGGAGTTTGATCAGGAGATGTGTTTGGTTATGAATAAACATACTGCCTGGTGGCAGTCCTGCCTGGACACTTCTTCCCTGAGCCAGCATCCTCTGGCTTCCATGGGAACCTGGGTGACAAAAGAGGTATGAGTTACCATTTGTGGATCTCCTGGGACAGCAGTGGTTTGAAAACCACTGACTGACTTGGGACAGAGGCAGGAAAAGCAGCAGTGGGATGGTGAAAGGCAGGAATGAACCATAGCAATGCAGAGACCGCGTATAGGGAAAGACAGACCCATGCGATGACAGGCTGGCAGGGTGCGACCCGGTCAGCAATGGAGAACAGAGCTTGGGCAGGGTCAGCAGTGACAGGCCAACAGGAACAAGCTGTGGCTGGGCACAACCCTTGGCCATTAATAAAACCAAACCAATACAGGGAAACAAACAGAGCCATTGGTCAGCCACAATCCACAGCCAACTTACAAACAAGCAAAGGTTACCACAAGGCAGGATAACTGCATGGTCACTAAAACACATACCCTCTACCTGACTCTGCTACAACAACATTGCTCTGTTCATGGCTCTAGTACAAGCCTTTCTGTGACTCCTCGTGTGTTTCTGACTGGAGGTGCCAGGGGTTTGGCAGGAGTCTCCTGTTTGAAGGCCTGTACAACTGAAGCCCAGAAGAAGAAGGAAGGTGTCCATAAGTAGCTGCTGGGGAGATCCTAAATTCTAGAGTGTGACAGAGCATCTCTTTGTTAGGGGCACACCTTGGGGTTTGAACATAGGGCGTGGCACTTCTTTGATCAGCCACCCAAAGTTGAATTTTCCTTAAACCTGTCAGTTAGACGCACTCAGCTCTAGCAGCGTGCCGGCATGGCCAGACCGCCTTGCCTTGTTAAAACAGCTGCTCCCTCATACCCCAGCCTGCTCTTTCGGAGCAATGTTCATCCACGTATAAGCCCTCAGTGTCAAATCTGTCGGCACTTGGCTATGCTTTGACATCCAGGAGCACTCCGGGTCGGGTCAGAGAAGCTGTGCATGGGAATCCCCCCCAGACCTCCTTCTTCCAAGACTCCGTAGTTCTAACATGAGCCAGCAAGAAAATCTGGTCAGTTAGGTTTCCAAATGAGCCACTCAAGTAACAGGAGCCTCATTTAAATAGCCCCCACTGCCAAGGCTATCAGTTAAGCTGTGACAGCTTTAGGAAGGCATTGAACATGACTGCCTGCTGGTTTCATCTGTGAAGCAGGTGGGTGAAGAAGAGAGTGTGAATCAGCAGCACAAAAGTCGCCAGTCCTGGGGCTGCTCTCAGCTGTTCACTTTCACTGCCGCTGCGCCAAACCAGCATGTTTTCCTCAGACATTTGACTCGACGGGCTTTATAGTTTAGCCTCAAATTTATGATGGCATTTCTGGAGTTTCTGATGTCTCTCCTGGACATGAAGCCGTTCCTTTGGCTGCGGGACCTTTTCTAGACGTGCTGCTACGTCCCAGAGAGTACATCTGCCCTGCAACAGCCGCTCTCTGATGCTCTCAGGGAGGACTGAGAAACTTTGCCAGGTCCAAAAGTCCCAAAATCCTGAGTTATGGCCTCCGAATCATGAGACTGGGGAAAAAAGTCCGCTGGTATGGGGGGAATTTGACATCTGTTTTTCATCTATGAACTTTCCCTATCTACTACGTGTGACACATATGTAGTTTTATTCAGTTTTAGATGTTTGGAGTAAGATGATTTTAAACCCTGTAGCAGGAGCTTTCATTTACACATTTCTCTCTTACCTGCCTGGCATTCTTCTCTCCTACACAGTTCCTCACCAGGTAGTGTAACATGGCAATAGGACACCCAATTTATGGAAGGATCACTATTTTAAGCTGGGTCCTATGTCAACCCTGAATTATGACAGTTCACCTCATTGATGCCACAGCTGTTCATGTTACCAAAATAGTACATTTAGTTGTAGATCGGGGGAAGGGGGGAAGTGGATGTGTGGATCTGCCTAAACACCATGCACAGGTACTTAAAATCTCTAGTTGCTCAGAGTTCACATCCATGAACAGTGTACCTAAACACCATGCACAGGTATTTAAAATCTCTAGTTGCTGAGAGTTCACATCCACGAACAATGTATCATGAGATAAATCAAGCACTTTCCTCTCATCAAAATGATTGCTGAGTTCCCCTCCCGAAAGGCAGATGATGAATATCTTATCTAACAAATACCTTCTTTTTTTTAATGACTAGTTATATCTGCAGTATAGAGTTCAATATTAAGGCTGCAAAACCAATCCCAAGGTCTTGCTGCTTCCTTACAGCAGCTATTTTTAGCCTACAAATGCTCCATAGCTTGTTTTAACCAGCACGAGTCAACAGAGGGATTACCTGCTTCACCACAGTGCTCTCTGTCCATGCCTCGCAGCTGGACGTTAGTGTAACCACTGACACAGAAGTGCTTGCCTCTAGCAAAAAACCTACCTGAACTTCAGATGACTACACCTGGTAACTAAAACAAAGCATATGCTGTGCCTCGGTTCAGCAGAAGGCTGCTCAGAGGTCTTTCTTGTTTCTTAAGAGTCTTCTCCATGGTCACAGCAGCCAGGAGGGTGTTCAAAAGAAGGTAAAACTCAAACAGAAATCTATCAAATACAAGAAACTTCCCAGTTTCATCTTTCAGGAATCAAATGGAGATTTTTATTTTATTTTTTTTTACTAGGCATTAAAGCTGCTTCATACAGTTTTCATTTGTCTCTGCACTCAAATCCCATCAGTGGTTTCCTTGTGATCAAGCTAGGATGAAGGCAGACCTTTTAAGATGGAGCTGTGCTCAGACTGGATTCCCAGTATAGACCTGTAGCTTGAGAACATCCTTTTTTCTCTACAGAGCTTTGAAACTATATAGTTTCAAAATTATATATTATTATATTATATTGAAATTTGAAACTTTATAGTCTCAAATCCCACTATCTTGTGTGTGTCAGTAAAAATGATCAGTCTGCTGGGTAACTAACTGGAGCCATTGCTGCTTTTTCCTTTGTATGCTGAGACTTGCTTACAGGAATGACTTCATCTACTAATTTGTTTATTACTAATGGAAAAAAAAAAAAAAAACCCAACCAAAAAATAAACCAGCTCACTGACTTGCTGGGCTAATGGGTCATAATCTATTTTTATCCACAAAAATACCACAAACATTTTTTCTCACTTTCTAGAACAGCAGAGCGAATAATACACAACAATTTCTTACTTTCTATTAAAGTTAGCAGACACAAAAGCTAGTGGCCATAAAGTTTAATAGTTCATAAAGTTTACAGACAGGTAATGTAGGTTCTGCATGCAAAGGAGAAGCCCAGGTTCAGAAGAGGAGTGACACTGCTGCTGCTGAGTATTGTAGGTGGTATATCTGTCATATCTGGGAACTGATGCCTTATGACACTCGATCTGAGTGGTCAGACTGACATCACGTTAGTAACCTTTTGGCACACAGTTACGGTACTACATGCTACTAAGGAAAGCACACAAAACCACTCAGGAGAAACTCATTGTTTCAGTAATGGTTGATTCATGCTTTAAAACATGTAGGTTCTGATCTTTTCCAAATACTGGGGGCAGGAAGGAAGGTGTGAAGGGATGGTTTGTTTTTATCTTAACCATTATAAACATGGCTCTTTTAAAAATTATTCTTAATATCCACATAAACCCCTCCAAATTTTCAGCTCTGACAACAATCCTTGGCATAGAAGGATGATCAGAAAATTATTAGAAAATGAAAAATACATAAAATAATGTGCTCTGCTGATCTAATTGTACTTATGGATTTCACTGTGTCTTTTTTCTCTTCTGTCCCTCTGTATCCCAGCCAAATTAACTCAAAGACTTTCAACCAGTGCTCTGTTAAACTGTTGCACTTTTTTTGACTTCTCCCTTTCTTCCCTGTAACTGCATCTGCAATTTTATTTTTTACCTTTCCTAGTAGGGCTTATTTTTATCACTCCAACTTCTCTGTTGGAAGTTGAAACAGTTTTACATGAGTAGCTCATAGAAAAATAAAACACACAAAAAAGCGCAAAGCCTTTTTCTTTCCCCCTTGTTTTCACTTCCCTCTTTACACCTCAGTGGTAGCAAAAACACTTCAGTCTCTTGAGGGAAGACCAGATATTAATGCAACTGTCCTGAAGGAGCAGCAGAAGCCCCCTGTCAAGTCTCTGCATGTCCCAGGACCCTTTTCTGCTTCATTCAGGGCCAAGATTCCAGTGAAGATCTTAACATTCACTCTGGAGCGATAAGGTCTAAGCTGACAGGCTCACAAAAGTCCACACACTTTTCAGGGCTTAGCAGTTACATTTTCAAGGCAAAAGAACTGAAGAGGGTGGCTGTCCACCTCCACGTGGCTCCAACGACCAGGTGCACTGCTTATCCAAAGCCCTCTGCTTAGCACTTGCAGCATCCATAAAGAAGGTCCCCCGGTTGGGTTACTCAGTTGCAAAGACCCCTAAATAGTCAGCAGAGACCGGCAGTGCCTCTGGAGACTGATGGACAGTGCAGCTCACATTACGGCCAAGCTGCTCTCAGTACAACCCCTACCTCCACCTGCCTCTGGCTGCTCCATTCCTGGCCATGTGCTGCTCACTACTAATTCCCTTGTGCCAGCCCTGGTGCTGCTTTGACCCTAGTGAGCCACTTTCTTCAGAAAGGTCAACTGTTGGACAGAAGACCCAGACAGAAAAAGGGGACAAGTTTTCTGCTGGCTTGCCACTCTGGGCACGTTCACTGCAGGGACAGGTGACCCGCTGGTCAGGGACAAGGCAGCGAGAAACGGGTGACGGCCAGGCTGTATTCTGGTGTGGCTGTGATGTGAAACCACATCCTCACAGCATCCCAAGTTCATGATTTCATCTCCCATGAGCTGTGCAGGGCACCTCTGTAGGATAGTTCAATGCTCCCTGGTGCTGGGTAGGAGAGGACGGATGACCATCGCACAGGCTCTCCTGCACAACAAAGCAGTGCTTTGGCCCCTGTCCACAAGATGGAAGATCTGATATCTAGACCAGACACCACTTTGGTATTTGAAATCTTCCACTTTCTAGGAAAGCCTGAGAAAAAGCACCTTTCCATTCCTCCTGGTAAATCCAGGACACCTGCCACATGGAATGCAAGGCGCACTGGATCGAAGAGAAGGCGAGGAAAGGGCGGTCAATCTCGATCTGGTTTCACAGCCCTGCTTGGCGAGTCTGCAGCAAGACACTTCTGCTGCCTTCTCATCACACTCCAAGAAAATGGGATTTCATGTCCATCATGCCTCTTCCATCCACAAACCTTTTTACTTGGGCATCTCCAGGTGCCCTGCCCTTTTCCAGGGTTTTCTCTCCAAAGGTCTCAATACATTAGAGCATGTAGGCACTCCATTTTAGGAGTAAGAAATGTAATTATGTATTCATCTAACAGCATGAACATAACACAACAACATTAGAAATGCTGGGCCTACCTACCCCAATATTGTGGCTATAACCTAGGCCAAGACCAGATGTCCAGGGAAGAGTGTAAATACAGAGCAGGCACACAGCAGATCTTCCTTAGTGGATAACTCCATCTTCCAGTGATTTGTTCTCAGGCATTCCCTGAGCCAGAGGTGATGTCTCTGTCCTGGAAGATGAGATGTTTTCCCATGTCTTGAAGGTGTGAAACATGCACATGCTGACTGTGGTTTGTTGTATGCAGCAAGTCTCACGGAGCAAGGAGCCTCAGAGTGCTGCTAAATATACACTGAGCTGTTGATGCAAAACATAGCCAGGACCTGATGTAGCACCTCATAATGGCTGGTGAGCCCTAGCAGAACAAGATAGCTCACAGAAAGGTGAGAACAGCTATTTTGGACAGGCTTTGCTCAACTGAAAGCTACAGGACAGCTAAAAAACCTAATATGTTGCAACAGCTTGTCTCTCACAAACATGTTCTTGGATATCGCTCATCCTTGGCATCACAGCTACATTTGACCCTTTATAAATGCTTGAAAATTGCTGGATGTGATAAATCTCTTAAGTTCTGCTGTTCTGACCAATGTTTCTGTCACTAAAATTGCTCATGACAAATATTAGCGGAAAATGGACACTGAAACGGTGTATGGTTTTTTTCAGCTGTGTAATTATTTTTTATTTGAATGAATATCTGAGATGCAAGTTAGCTTGCTCCAGTCCTGCACCAGTGTGGGACAACAACAAAGTGCTCACAGGTAACCAGCTGCCTCTTTAGATAAAGCAGTACAGTTATGAATGCTACATTTGAGAGATGTGGGGATACATCCATCACAGCCCAGCCTCCAGAGAAGAAGACAGAACTGTGAATCTTCTGGGCTGAACCAGGTATCAAAGCAGCAAACTCTAAAGGCCTGACAACAGGATGAAAATGTGCATTCAGTTGCAGAGGGGCAATGTCACAGGGAGAAATGTCATTAATTGTCTGCTGAGTGCTGCTTTCTGATCTTCAGTTTAAGGAGGAAACCCTTCCACAGGCCTGGAGAGCTGAGCAGAGGCAAGTGAAGTTCAGAACTGGGGCTGGATGCAGTGGCCAGGGCCAGAAGACTCTTCCCTGGACAAGGCAGAGAGCCAGCAGAAGGTGAAGGAGGGGAGCAAATGGATGTCCTCCTCTCCTCCTTCCTGATATGGGGCTGAGACATAGAGCATTACTGCCGGGAAGGATCCAGGCTCCTGAGATGACAAGCCAGAACTTCAGGAGAGGCAGTCAGCACATGGTTTTTCTCTACAAGTGTAAATTCACGTCTACGGCTGCACCTTGCCAGTTGAGGCTTTGTGCTTGGCAGCTGACAGTCATTTAAGGGTGATGGTCTCTTCAGCTCAACCTCAGCCCTGTGGCTTAGGCCACAGGCCACAAGCCAAGAAAAAAAAAAGCATGTCCTGTGCAGGCAGCTTAAGAAGTCACAGGCACCTCCGTCCCGAGGCTCACTCACAGGTGCTAAGCGTGGGAAGGAGACTTGGAGCACAGCGCGAACGGAGGAGGCAAAGGAAAGAGGCAAGAGAAACACTGGGAACCATGTGTCTACAGAATAACTCTTCTACCACTTCCTTCCTGCAGCATCTCCAGCTGCTTGCTGGTGAGACGTGTGCTTCTGCGGGATGCATGCCTTCACACAAAGAGCAGTGAACAACAGGCGTACGAAGTGCAGAAAGGAGAATATCAGACAAACACAGGGTCAAGAGAAGTATGCAAAGCTCAGGGGGAGGGGAGGAGAGCACACCTTCAACCACTCTTGAAGGTTTTTTTGTTAAGGTGCAAGAGGTAGACGGCCGTTGAGTAACCAAGATAGTGCGTGACTGTGCTGTCCCCCCGCCTCGGCTGCTGCCATCTCCCTCGCTTACAAGCCGTGTTCACCTGCTGTGCTTTACAGGTGTACAGCAGCTCTCACATCAGTCAGGCATGTCTGAATCGAGGACAAGCTCTTGTATGCCATGTCCCAGGTGAGGTCTGGGCAGAGAACCACTGCTGACCTTGAAACCAAGCATCCTTTTTTATCCCTTCACACAGCGGTTTGGTAGGTGGCCCACAGAAGACCCCACCTCATTCACCAAGGGCGGCAGATGCCCAGGGGCAGAAAAAACCTCAAGTCACCACCAGCCCTTATCACAACCATTGTTTTTCTAAGTTAACACCAGCTATCAGTATGCTTTCACTGCTAGAAAAGAAGGGAAGTAATTTTACACCCTCTCATGCAGAAACCTCACGGCAGCCCAGCTGAGTACGGTGACATCTTCGCCCCGCGCAGTAGTGAGGATCCTCTTCTGCAGTCCTTCTTAAGATGGAACATTTGAAACTAAAGGAAACTTCAGATCCCCCTTGAGAGGGCTTGTACCCACCGGACTCCAGATGGTACAACTGTTAGATGTCGAGGGATGTGGACCTCTAGTAAGACACTTTGGCCTGATCAGCACGGCGAGCACCGCCTGCTAGCCCTCATCAATGCGTCAGCACACGAGCAGAGCATGGATTGCTGCAGGGGGAAGTGGAAGGTAGTCACAGAGCACGGTTGCACCCTCCAGTGTACTTCTACACATACAGCACTTTCTCAGTTCCTCTGTCTGCAGAGGCCCCTTTCAAACGTTCTCACCTCAGGGAACAGCTTACTCTGCTGCTGGTGCCGGGGACGGCAGGTACTATTTGCCTCTGCCCCGTCTGCTGGCTTGCCAGGACGTCTTCACTCAGAAGCCGCTGTCATTGAGCAGGCTCTGATTGTGTTGGGGTACTTCTGGAGATGAACAGCTCTCAGCATGGGCCAGGAGATCCTCTCTTGGCATTTATGGCTGTGGCTAGCACCATGCTGCTGTGAGGGTCTTGCAGGCCAAGGCAACCTGTGTCCATTTTCTCATATCGTTCTCATCATCTGGTAACTACACTAAGTCAGGGGACCTGATTGCCCTTCAAGCTCTAGGGATCTTGCATGTAGGTGGTCTCTTAGGCATTCAGGGTGGAGCTGCTTGTGCCACCCCAGGGACTGCTCTTTCCCACATGGAGGAGAGGGAATGGCCCCACCAGCTTGTCCACCTGCCCAAAGATGCAGAGTACAACCCCACTGCACTGGGAGCAGACTGCTTCCCCTTGGTCTGCTTGAGGCAGGCCCAAACAAGCAACAAATAAATGTTCCAAGGCTGCTAAAAGCTACCTTCTCCCCTGCATGAACTCAGGGTTAAAGAAATGGCTCGTGCACAGTGTGGACCAGGAAAGCTTATACCCCTCCTCTGTCTGAAGGGACTCAGTTTCTGTCAACACATCTCCTCCTTGTGGAGTTAGCTGGCTGTTCCCTGGAGCAGGTGTCCACCCTGTAAGAGAATGCTCAAAAGATTAGGCTGGACAAGACCTTTTTTTTAATCAAGGATGTTACACAATGGACACCTTCAACTCATAAGTACAGCAAAGTACAATTTTTAAGGGCACACAACATTATAGTGCATGAACCTCCATATTCCTCTTCACTTGGAGATGATTTCTGCAGGGAAATCATCATGTGACTTTGCCAGAAATGCTTCTCCCAGCAGTACTTAGCACTAACCAAATGCCAGGTCTGCTTTTGTGTATGGTCATCTTGGAAAGGTGGAAGTTTTTGTAACCACTTGCATTCAAAGAGCATTCATTTTCTTCGCCTTTATTTCTTAGACGTGGCGTGTGTATGTTCTTTTCTTTGGTCTTGTTTATTTCCTCTAACTGCCCTTATTTCCTGTTGTTTCCCAGAGGCATCAAACAGATGCGGTAGGCAGTTTCTCTGGCTTAATATGGTGGGCGTTATATACAAGTTTATGCTCTTCAGCTGCAGTTATTCATTAAGAGGAGGGAGGAGAGAAGAATGCATTAGCTAGATCTAAAACACTATGTTGTAAAAGTGTGGATGTACACACCAGTGGCCAGATTCCAGCTCCTCTACGCTGGGTAGTCACTGACACAACTACCATCACCCACCATCTGACCGACCATAAATGACAGCTTCTTTTGGAAGTCTGCCTCTGAAAACTCTACTGTTTGCATTTTTGGTTACTCGGTTTGAAAAAAATGAATTGAAGACAAATGCCCTCACTTTCTTCTGGGAAGTGACTTTAGTATTTGATCAGCAGCTCTGTCTTATTTATGAGGCAGCCTGGTTTAGGGACAGTCCCCAACACCCCGTTGTAGGCATGCTGTAGTGGAGAAATTCTTTGTGAAGAAACTCACTTTTTCCTGGAAAAAATGAGACTTGACTCCCAGGGGACACTACAGGAGGTCCTGGAAAACTTGCCTGTCTCAAATGCTTCCCCAAGACAAGCATCCCACTTGTTCCTCTTACATGGGGGCATCTACAGGGCCTTTACTGACACATTTTTAAATTAGGCTAATGCTAACTTTCCACCTTGTCTTCTGATTCTCAGGAAACACCAGCTGGAAGAAGAATAATGGAAAATTGTACAAATACCTCCGCTTGCACAGGAATTCCCTACAAAGAGAGCAAGATACTTCTGACTGCTGTTTACATCATCGTTTTTGCCATAGGCTTTCCAGCAAATTGCTTAACTTCCCTGCTTACGTTTTTACAAATCCAAAGGCATCAAGTAATTGCCATCTACATTTTCAGTTTATCATTGTGTGAGCTGATGTATTTAAGTACCTTGCCTCTCTGGATTACCTATGTGCAAAATGATCACCACTGGAATATGGGTGTACTGGCTTGCAGAATAACAGGATTCATCTTTTTCTGCAACATATACATCAGCATTCTGCTTTTGTGCTGCATTTCTGTGGATCGTTATGTGGCGCTGGTGTATGCTCTGGAGTCAAGGGGGAAAAGAGGACAGAAAAACGCAATCAGAATAGTGTGTTTTCTCTTTGCTGTGGTTGCGATAATCCACACTCCAGTATTTTACATGGAAGGTGATAAAAATCCTAACAAAGAAGACACAAATATAACTAACATGACCTGCTTTGAGACTTTGCCCCTTACCATACAATTGGCTTCTTTCAGCTTTGCCAGATTCCTGTTTGGATTTGCCATACCTTTCACAATCCTCATTTTCACAAACTACAAAATTTTCCAAAGTACAAAAACAAGCACCAGCTTGACTTATCACCAGAAAGCCAAAGTGAAGTATCTGGCTATCGCCATTATTGTCATTTTCCTGATCTGCTTTTCTCCCTACCATGTGGTACTCCTAATAAGATCTATATACTTTATGTTTCACCAAAATTGCCCATGTCCATTTGAAAAAGATATATATTCGGTTTTTACAGTGTTTTTGTGTTTAGCCACTGCAAACAGCGTTGCTGATCCAATCATCTATGTGCTGGTTAGCGAAAACGTCAGAAAAGATTTTTATAGGAGTGTCAGAAGATGGAGATGGAACTCATCCAAGCTGAATTCATCCATTAATCAGAAGACTGACATCACAGAATCGAAAATTCTGTCAAAAGAATTACAGGAAGGAGGGCTAAGAAAAGAAAACAAAGAAATACCAGATTCATCTGGCATTCAAAAGAACTGTAATAGTGGCAAAGACCAAGAAGGTGGTAGCTAGCGGTTAGCTTCTGACACAAATAAGATGTTCCCAACACTAGCTGCGGGCTGTAGACTGCAGCACATCAGTATGTACCTGCTGACGTCCGTAGGAAATTTTGTCATAGTGTATGGGCCAGGAACTCCTTGGAGACACTACAGGAGTGATACTTCTTATTTCTGTTTGTCTCCTACAATAAAGTTTGCCCACCAATATCATTGGTGAAAATATTGCTTTGCTCAGGACATGTGGAATAAACTAAAAGTCATTTACTTTGACTCAAACTGAAATCTTAAAAGCTTGGGTTTTGGACTGGGTCTTTTTGTCATGTGAATTCAGAATCAGTTTTATCTTCTGAGGGGGACAAAAAAAAAATCCCTGCTGAGGAGAGCAATGTAGGGCCCATTCTTATGGTTTAAATTTTTAGTTCTTGAGGAGGTACGTGTTCAGATTCTCATACACATACTCTGTTGCTAACGTTTGCGGTTAACCAGTGGAAAATATTAAAAATGAAGTAGTCTTTCAACAAGAGCTTTGAAAATGTTCCTAATACTTCAGTATGCAGCTTTATCTACCTTGCACATTCTGGGGAGAATTAAAGGGTAAAACAGTGCCCTGATAACACAGACCAACAGTACTTCTACTGTGTTTGTCGAGATCCTGTCCTGAAATTCTTAAAAGGTACAATTCTAATGCTTGATATTCTACAATTAGTAGATTTGACTTATTTTGCAGTTAAATTTGGAATGCACTGAAGTATATAAAAAAATCATACATTTCCGTGTGGTGTCATGGACTGGTTTTATGCCATCTCCGAATGTTTGTTGAACTTGTGTTTCGTTTCTAACGAAGCTAACACCTCCCTTTTGGTATTGATGCAACTTTCAGTGTTCATGAGACTGTCCAAGTGTTAAGTGCCTTACTGACAAGGGCAGGCTGGCAGCATGGAGAATGGAGTCCCTTCTCCCCGTAGATGGGAACTCCCTCGGACACGCTGGTGGTGCACACACAAGACTATGCTGGGCCAGATTTCATTGTTGCTGCTGCCACTTTCACTATGAATAAATTATTGATGGTAGTATCCTGTGCCTTCAAACCAGAAATTAAAAAATGATACAAATCTGGCAAGATTTATCTAAATGGCTTCTTCATATTTTTATGTGATCAAAGTAAAACAAAGAGCATTAATCATTTAGATGCTTATCTGAGTGGGAGTTTGTAGTGTTTCACAGCATCATTCTGCTTCACCTGTAATGTTGTATTTCTGTAATATTTTTAAATTGTCATTAATGTTGACAGTTCTGAATTGAACCAACATTAGCCAATGTTAATGTAAATACTTCATAATGTTTTAATTTTTTTGAAGGAATTTCTGTATATTATGCTTTATTCTTATACACTTTTGCAAAGAAGCATTGTGCCAAAATGGCATTTCCTTAAGTTTTTGTATTTATGAGATATTTGATTTTGTACTATTATTTAATGACTCCTCTGGCATCTACCTATGAAAGGCTTATGTCCTCAAAAGTAGTTCAGATAATACTGAATTGAACAAGAGAAAAATATGAAATTCTGTTGTGATGCTAATTAGCAGATTGTGGTTTTCTATTTTCATTTGCATCCCAGAGATCAAACTCTCTAAGGTACAGAGGAGAGATCTGCAAAGTGCTGAATATCTGTAACTTTGCTGAAAATCAAACTTTCCATTACCAAAAAAAAAAAAAAAAACAACCAAAACAAACACTGCAGGCATCGCTCGTAACAGGCCAGTCAGCCAGGGCATTGGTGATTAATCTCTGAAGGCACACATGCAAACTGCCCCAACCTCACGATTTTCATAGTCCAAATGTAAAACTCTGATGAATAATAGCAGTGAATTTAGAAGAAATCAAAGACACAGACTTCTGAACCGACTGAAATGGATGTAAATTAGATATTCACCTCGATGAATTTTGAAATCTGTCTGATGTTTTTCCTCTGATAAAACATGAGTGTTTTTAGAGCAACCAATATTGGAGCCCAGCGCTGCAGGTGCGGGGGACACGGATTAGCAGGATCTGATGCAACATCTGTAATTCTTTTGCCTTGCCTAATTTACATGCTGTTCTAAATTACTATTTCATTATGCATCCTCTTTTAATGAAAATCCTTGAAGCTTTTTTGTTCAGATGTATTCTGAAATAAAAGCTTTAAGGGTGACAAGGCTCTGTACATCCTGATCCAACACTGAAGATGACCTAGATGATCTCCAGAGGTGCATTCTGAACTAAAATATTCTGTTACAGGGATTAGGGGCCAGGTACCAAGCTATGTATTCACATGGGAAAACTGCAAATCCTGACTTGTTTGGATAAATGGAAAAGCAGCTTGACATCTGATTGAGGACATCAAGAAATGCTATTTCCACATTGTTAAACAATCCCATCAGATAAGCCGTTTCTCATGTGATAAACTGAAGCACGTGATCTGTTTTGTCACACAGATACTGACTGCACCATACAGGCAAAAGAAGGGTCTCAACACTGGGACACTTGCTAGAGACACAGCAAAGGACACTACTCGGGTCAGAGCAGATCTGAAGGATGGATTGATTGTGTAGATCTTCCCATCCTGTCCTCCTGCAGGGAGAGTACCAGTGAGCCTGCAGGGACTGCTTCGTGCTGTGAAGAAAGGTTCACCTACTACATCACATCTGCAGTTCTCAGCCCAGCTATCTGGATCTGTCCCCTGATTTCCTCAACTCAATTTAAGCTATAAGATGACTTCTTGGAGAGAGTACAGAACCAAGCCTAGGCCATGCTTCCCAACTTGATCTGTAGACAGCCAGATCTCCACATGTATGGTTCAGAATGGGTAAGTTGCTCACTAGTGTAACAGGGGCGAGATTCAAAAATTTGACTCTCTTTTGTATTCAGCGTTTACTCGGTTATAACTTCCATAATTTGATTTAAAGAATTTAAAGAATTTATTATTACTGAATAAATAAAACATGATTTTATTTTTACATATGTCTCAGACGTTCATAATGTACCTGGGAGATAAGTGGATCACTGATTATTTTAAGTATGACTGTAAAGCATGAAGTGAATAATTTCTGGCTATGAACTAGAGCTGGCCAAACTAGTTTTTGCAGACAATATATCTGATTTGTTTAATTATTCATCAATTTTAAGTTTTTTCTAAAGACCGCATTTTTTTAGTAATTGTGTGGGGTAACTCACTTATAAAACTCTATTCCTGTCTAAGAAATGCTTTCATGTTCAGTATTAAATTTTGCTTCAAGAGAATAGTTATACAAAACAGGCAGAACCAGACACAAATGAACTCAGACTCTCTACGCGTGACAAAGCTCGTGACCCTGTAGCTGATCTGATTTAGTCCCTGCTATCATGTACAACCCAATGTTGAATTTCTGTTGGTAGTAAGTGATGAAACCTAACTCAGAACCAGGCTTTCAAAATTGTCCACAATCTAATAGCTTTTCTTCATGAGCATACTGTCATCCTACAGGTCACGCCGTGGGATAGGTCTTTTAGGAAACATCCTCTATAGTGAAATGACGCCAAAGTTGACTGACAGGCTGGAATACCTGTCTTATTGTCAAACCAGCACAAACTAAAGGCAGCAAATAAGGGTGGGGGGATTGCATCAAAGAGATTAAATAATTTTCTTAACCTCTTTGGTGTGCAGGGAACCACACAGGTTGGCAGCATCCCCAAAGCTGGATCTCCTTGCTTGTCTTCTGCATCTAGTATCTAGAGGCGAGAATGTGATACCTACTAGTCCTCTCCATCCCCTCTAGTTCCTCCTGGGGTGGTTTGCATCCCACTGCACTCCCTATTTCCCCTGCACAATGAACCTTTGCACAGGAGAGGGCGCTTCTAATACTCTATTTGCACCAGGGATGCCGCATGGCCTCACAATGCAATCTTCAAGTGAAAGCAATGTGAACCATAAAAAGAGAAATCTATTATCCCAAATTAGACTAATAATAATATCCTGGTAATAGATGTTAGTTGCTGCCATCAAGAACAATTGGTAAGAAAGAGTAAGACTCTAAACTCATTATGTCTCATCACTGTAATGCAGATCACTGATAACTTTGAGTTTTACTCTCTTATTCCATCCTGTAAGAAATGCTCAGAGATAACAAAGCAAAAATCAGCCTTGCAGACAGATGGAAAGTCTGCTGAGGAGAGATGATAAGCTATGTGGTAAGAATTTCACAGGACATCACATGAATATCTTCTACACAAGTAACCTCAAAGTAAGCCTTCTCCGGACACCATGAAATGACCCATCCTTGTGGCAGCCTCAGTCTGTAACAGGGCCCATACACTTCAGCCTGCAATCACAGAGCATCCCATCTACATTCAAAGGTGTCTCCTGAAATATTTTCTTGAGGGAGGTGAAGAATCAAAGAGAAGAAAGATATAGTGGGAAAAGGGAGTTGTATGATATAAAAAGTCCTGCAAAGCCCTGTAAACTTAAAGTTGCAGATGTTCCAAACAAGTATGCAAATACCTGTGTGGTCAGAAAGCTACTTAGAAATGCATCAGTCTGTATCACAGTTCCCCATCTGTAAAATGGGACACTTCTTCCCTTGAGCATTGTCTGTCTGTCTGCTTCATTTAAAATACAAGCCCTCGCAGGAGATAACTAGAAAGAGCGAGCAGGTGTGTCGTACGCATATTCACCACTTACTGCAACAGGGCAGTGAACTGCACGGAGGTGACTATAAGGTACTAAAGCACAAATTTTGATGAGCTAGCACTTTCAGGGTCAGAATCAAAGCACTTTATTTGCTTCTATTTATCCTGGCGCATCAGAAAGAAAAAAAAAAAAAAAAAAGAGGCAGACTTTCATTTTAACTTTGGGTCTCCTCCTGGTAACATGGGAACTAGACCCTTGGGGACTTCACTGGGATATTTTGGTGTTTGGAGGTGTTTTGTTGCTTCTGCAAGAGTAATACCAATCCACAGAGTTGACTTCCAGAGTGGAAATACTCAGGGCCAAGCACTCACAAGGCTCACAGTACCTCTCCGGGTACAGGACTGAAAACAATCAGTAACACTAATAGCATTTGTTGTTGCAACTTCTGTACACAGTAGGCCACCAGTAATAATCTTTAAAATCCCCAGCGCTTGAGATCTATCCATGTGGATGCTGCCCCTCAAGCTCTTCCCTTCCTGGCACAATTTTTGTGGGTTGGGAAGCAGTTTCCTAGCATCAGATTTCTGGAATTGGTCTCTGACAGTGTCAGCCTGACATGTTTGAGGCAACAGCACTATTACTTACCCATTTGATTAATTCAGGGTTGGTTTTTGCCTGTCTTAAATACACTCAAGAAGACTGGGCTCACACTACCCACTACAGGTAGTTTTTATTATTGTATGTTTGACGTTTATAAGTGACTTGACAATATGTTGGATAAAGGACATTTGATAAGGTATTTTAAAAAAAATTCTTCTATTTTTCCATTTAGCTGCATGTACAGTTCCTGTCTACCTCTAATTCTTTTGTTATAAACTTTTCTAAAATAAGGCTTATGAAAACGGACAGTCCATAGCTCTCAGCGGAATGGTGCACTTAACTGCACCGCTTGCAGTAAGAGCTGTGTCCCAAAGATAACAAACGCACGAGGCTCAAACGAAACTCGGGACTGCATGCAGCAACGTGCAAAGGGAAGAAAAAAGTACATTAAATAACAAGGGAACTCAGGACTATGACTGACTTCTTGCTTTCTTGACTGTTACTGCGGGAATGGCCCATCAACAAAAGGCACGAGATTCTAACCAGGCTGAGTGCAAATCTGCAATTTCTGTCAGAAACAAGGAAAAGGGGGTGAATGGGGATCTTCCTTTGTACACTGGGGTGTGAAGGAGATACAGACAGACTGTAAGGTAGAAATTATATTAAATATTTGTCTTTTTGTTTTCTTAGCATTGTTTCAGATACTAGAACCATTTCTTAGTCAAATTCCAAGATGAGAAACACCACCGTACAATGGAAAATCCCAGAAAATATTTTTTTTTCCTCTGGAGATACTGAAAACCATTACAAACAAATCAATGTGAAGTTAAACCAAAGCAGTGAAAGCAGCCCTCCTCCCCTGAAGGCTGTGGAAAATTGAATGTGAATCTGAACTTTATTCGCTGGCCTATAATTTCAGATCATAATGACTTCAATCCTCCAGAATTTGGAGAAATTTGGGTTTTTAATGTAGAAAAGTAGCTTGGACGTATTATTCCATGATGTACAGCATATAATCCTGTATAATCCTGACTTGTCCGTGTTTCAGTATCATATGTCTAATTGACTAGCATGAAGAAAAGCTTTTATGAAAGCAACGTATCACTCAAATATTCAACATATGTCAACTATGGCTTGTGAATCTACTACCTCTGTTCCCAACCATGTAGCAGAAGTTCTATTTCAGAAATGACACCGAGAGGTTAAGTCCCCTTTCCTACACTTCCACTTTTGTTTGGATAAATTTCTTTGTGTTTTCCAGTGTAATTCAAGCCCTTGATCCCTTTTAAGACACGGGATGTTCTTCCAGGAGTTGAATATGGTCACAAGAGGGCACCAGACTCTAGCCTATTTCTCCTGCTGGCCATGGTGGACTTCACAGTGGAAGAAAAAAAAAAAATTTACTATCTCTTATATCTCTTAAGTTCGCAGCCTGTAATCATAAAGACTTTGTGCTGCTAAGTAAAACAGTCAGTACAGATGAGTGTGTGTATGTGTGCTCATGTTAACCATACTGTACCTACAGCTGTTGAGGCAGACACAAGATTGGGTTGTAATGTTTATCCAGTTATGGCAGAAATACGCAACCTTTTTCAAACGGTGGCTACAAACAGGCAGAAAAACAAGAAGCAAAAAAAACCCCAAGAACTGAAAACAAGCAAGAAAAATCACGAGGAGAAACAGAGAGAGTCAATTCCCTTGCATCACACAATAAAAAATGGAGGATGATGGAACTTGCCAGGATCTGTCCGTGATTCCCTGGAGAGGCTGTAAGTGGCAGGAGGCAAACATACCATCTAAGGCTTTCAGCTGAGCCAGCCCCTGCGGTATCTAAACACCCAGCAAATTCTAAACAACTCTTTCAGGAGCCTCACTCTGCCTCAGCAAACCTCTCCACATCCTCCTGCACCTCTGCTCACTGCAGCTCCAGTGACTTTATCCCAAGTCTACTGGCATTTGGTGCTATTTGTTAGTCAGATTAAGTAAGGCAAATTAAAGATTTATTATTCTGTTAACATTAGACATGTTGAAATGATTGCTGGGAAACCACTGGCTACTAACGGAGCACCAGGAGACAGGAGTTAACATTCCTTTATTGTTACAAAAGTCAAAGCTGTCATTCCCGTCAAGGCACAGGACCGGAGCAGAGAACAAGAGTAGCTCACAGCCTGTTATCTGTGTTCATACTCATGCTTCTAATTAGGTTAACCCTTTAACCAGATAAGGCAGACAGGCATTAACAATCATTCTCTTAGGAAAAAAGAGAGTAAAAAAATACATTTTTAATATACCTTTTCATGCCCTTACCTACTTCTTATGCTCATTTTTGGATACCCTCCCTAAACTATAATTCCTATGTTCCTACTATAATTTATTACATATTTTTTTCTTATAGACTGTGCAATTCAGATAAGTTGCCATCAAATCAACATCAGCAAAAATTTGTGGATACATTTTCCAGTTTAACCTATCAATTCACCAGACTCTAAAACAAAATTTGGAAACAATCCAAACACTCCAACAAGCCATCACAGCCTTCAACTACTCTTCTAAAGAGCACAGAGAGTCAATTTAACTTGCAGATAAAGCGCTAACTTCTATACCAGCATATATCTCTTACGAACACTTCACTTTATTCTCCTTGTTATTAATGATGGGTCTATGGAAAATCACGTTTCACTAATGTTGTCAACGGGTTGTTACCAAGTCTCAACCGCTAGAATCAAGTTCTTGCATAAGAAACTCAGTGTCCTTATTTTTCTACTTTTTCCCCCTGTTTTTCATGGTCCAAATGCTTAACAACTTTAAGGCAAACTTGAAAATAAACAACTGACCTACATATTTGGAAAAGCTTTGTTAGCTTTAACTGTGCTTTTGAATTACAAATCTCCAGTTTGCCACTACTGCAGAAATTAGTTTCCCACCAGTATTGTAATATTCAGGGACACAACTTCTAGAAAGAGTACAGTGCCTTCCAAAAGGCTCGTTTCAAGAGCAAAACACTGTAATATCAAAAGATGCAGAACACCAAAGGTGTAAGCCTCAAATCTGGCCTAAAAGATCTGAAAGCCATACTCTAATGTATGTTCAAGGATATATGAAAAAGGAATTATTCATTAACTTCTTCAGCTTGCAACCACTTCAGGCTATTTTGTTCTTACAGCATCTGTAGTTTTCAAAGGAAGGTAGAGCTGGTGGGGGAAAAGAAGATCTTCATATGCACAGCACAAACACATTCATCAGAAACAGACTAACTCCCAGGATGAAAATACGGTACTTAGCTTGCTGCAAAGAAAGGAACACCTTCAATAGTGACAGGCTGCACACGGTTTTTGAGCTTGTGGGTGCTATTTAATAGTAGATGCTTAGTTGCTATAGCAACTGTCATACCCTATGGTATTTATGCTTAGATATGGAACACATATTTTAAGCAGCACCAGACAACATGGCATTCAAGTGTCCAAAATGTATGTTTAAAAGAAAATCCCTGTTATGAAGGAGGTAGGTGTGTTCCTCTAGTTATTAGAAAACCTTTGTAAGAAAACACTTTTGCAACAAAACAATCTTGTCCCTTACAAACAAAACACAACTACTATGATGATCCAGAAGAGGGCTTAGAAGCCTTAAAATAAAACCCCAGACAAAATTCAGCACTTTTAAATCCATCTTTGCTGGCTGCTGCTACTGCATAATCTGGAGACTTCTGCTGTTTGGCACAGTGCACGGTGCTTTGCCACTAGAGGTTCCTATTGCGGTTTTAGTATCTCACTAGGTAACGCTTACAAAGTCTTAACTTCGTGTCATCTGGGCTTTGTTCCTGCCAGAGACATCCACTACCAACACAAAGCCACGTACTGGCTGTTGGCCCCTGTCTGCCAGTGCGCATATGTGTTATTTGTGGTTTCATGGCTGGAATTTCTCAAGTCTGCTTTGTAGCTCCTTTGGCTTTTGTAGTTTTGCATATCACCCGCCACAGAGAACACTTCCTCTGAATTGGCTGGCAACTGTAAATTTTGCTGAAAACACTTCTCTTATTTTTATTTTGTCACATCCTGGTGGTTATGGAGCATAACCAGATATTGTAATATGAGGGCACTCTGTCTTTCAGGTCCTTTCCACCTTAAGAGGAAACTGATGGTCAGTAACTTCTACAGCTGTCTGGGAAGGGTCCCTAACTCCAACACCACCACTTTAGCCAGGCAAGCTAAAAGAGTCTGCAGACTAGTACAAGCTTAACGGCTTTCACAAGTCCCATTTCCACTGTATTTCCTGCAGTCAAAACATATTAATACCTCTTCTTACCAACTTCTTATCGGTTCCATAACGTTACTAGCTGACCTGGATAAACACAGTGGTTCTGCTTTCAGTGCATTTGGTTTCTTAGTCTGCATAAATTCTTTTTAGCTCATTCTTTGCTTGTTTCGTATCTTATGTCATCCCTAATCCCCCTGGCCTTCTAGCAGATAGACCAGATACCCACAGCCATAAAACCCAAGGCCTGAGGCAGACAGATTTCTGCCTAGGAAAGGATTTGCTTTGCCACTGTCATACTGACAGCCACATACCCTCTCTCCCATCACCTGTGGACTACTGCTCTGCAGTTTTTCGCCAGCACAAACACCCAGTTGAGCCAATACAGCCAGCCAACTGTTGCCATATTCAGACACCTATTAGCTGATGCATAGAGTGTGATGAGTGCTCTGACCACGCTATTTTCATTGTGTAAGCCACTAACATTTGATACTGGCATCATTCTCATCCAACATCAAGCTACAGTTAGCCCACAAATGCTCACTCATTCACTATGAATGCCTGTTGTTTTACAGGCACCAGATGCCTGCTGTTCTTTGTCCAACCTCCTCCTACAGGTAGAGCAACAGCCCTTCCAGGCTCAGAGCAGTGAAGGAGAAGCTTATCCTTACTGAAGGCTGAGCAGAACTTTCAGCCCCTGTTGGTGGTCCACACATTAACACACTGTAAGGATACGAAAACACTTTCTCTTAAATTCGGTGCACTGTGACTCCAGCCACATGCAGTGAAGTTGTATCCTGTACCTGGCTTATGGGGCCCAGCTGAGCTGCTACAACAGGCTTACTTCTTAGGGAACAGCCACATTTAATTACCCTCCTCAGCCTTTCTTCCATCTGCTCCTGGATTTTTTAGGCTAGCTCTGCTGCAGGAATGTGCTTGTCTGCAGAAGCACTCAGGACTGTTTCATAACACTGCCTATCTCAGAGATAATCAGAATTTGCCAGGTTGAGCTTAAAGGAAATGGTATGTTACAAGTGGGCCTCCTGCCCTACTCTGGAGCCAAATTAAAAAGACAAACACTTTAATCAAAGAGTAATTATGAGAGAAACAATACAGACTCATAGCAAGTCCACATTGTCTTTAGCAGGCAGAGGCAAGCAAGCTCTGTCCCCATACTTAACCGGCAGGATGACAGCCAAAAACTCTTCCAAACCTCAGGCAGTCGTGCCGGCACAGCACAGAGCAAGAGCTAACACACCTAGTCTCTCCATAAGACTCGTTAGCCAGAGCACAGCACCGCACTGATGACAGCTCACGGCTTCCAGCTCAGGGCTGAGTCATGTCTGGTTGGCTCCAAGCACCAGCAGCGCAAGCACACGTTTTCCTGCCTCTGACTGCACAGCTGTCCTCTGAACTGTTCGCCCAGCTACATAAGCCCCAGGGCCCTCAGACCAGAGACAGAAAGCACTGCAGGAGTGCAGAGTGGAAAATGCTTCACTGTCAGCTCAGTATTGGTATTGAGACAGGACTCCATACTATCTCATTGAAACTATTTGTTTCAAAGCTTAAGCAACCTCCTGACTAATTTTCCTAACCTCTTTATCTGAGGGCTTGCAAGCCACCGCTTGTGAAACATTGTGCTAAGCCTCATACAAACACTGAGTAAGAGACAGCACTGTAAGAACCCAAGAAACACTCCCTCCGATGGACCTTTCCACAGGCTAGAAATAATGTCAGTGTGGGGATCCAGTGGAAAGCGAGGAACGTCACTCAGCATGTATTTCTGTTTCTTATTCATCTACACAAAGATTATCTGCATTAGCCCTTTAAAACTATTAAAACCCACTATTATCATAATCATTTGTAATGTGGTAATGTCATGGACTGAGATCCTTTGTGCAGCTTGAAATTGCACAAATAAACTGGAAATTCCATCTTCTTTGTCTTTTAAAAGCTCAGTTTCAGCCCTGCTCTCGACCATTGATTTCCTGTTAATTTCTGCGGTTTTATAAACATCGTCCAACTCTAACCCAGCCTTCCCGTCACCGCCAATGTGTGAAAGTCTGGCCAGCTTAGCAGGGGCTGATCAGCTCTGAGAAAGGAGCAGCAAAGTTCCTGAAGCATCAAGCACAGCCCAGCACAGGCTTGCTCCAGAAGGGAAGGAAGGGCGCTGGGAGGGAGGGGGTAGTGGCTGCTTTCCAGCGAGCATGGCATGCAGGTCACACCACCCGGTACCAGCTACCACCGGAGGAAGAAGCCGGCTGAGGCTCCCGGGAGAGGAGGCTCTCTGCCGGAGCAGGCAGCCGGTGGGATGGGGAGAGCCGGGGCTGGCTGCCAGCATGGCTCCCGCAGCTGCAGCCGCTCAGCAGCACGGACGGAGCTCATGTTCACGTGCAGCTCTCACAGACTCAACCTGGGCCCGTCCTTCACCCACGCCAAGTGCAGCCAAGGGAAGGGACTCAGGGTAGCAGCTCCACTGGGCTCAGCCCTCCTGCTCTGGGGCAGGGGCCTCAGCTCAAATGAGCTCCAACATGTGCTAAGGACAGATCTGCACCTTGGACCCGCTTGGAGATGTCGAAGCGATGACTGCTCCTGTTAAACCAGCCCTCCTGTTTTCACACAAAAAGGGCACTCCATTCACCCCTCTTTGGCGATCACACTTGTATAAAGGCTGCCAGCGCTTTTAAATCCCCTCAGGACTGCCATTCCCTATAAGATTTTGCTGGGTGCCAGTGGCCACCCATCTTCCTAGGAGAGATCTGCTGAGCTGGTTTGCATCATTTTCTTCCCTGTCACACGTGTTAGTCCTTTCATCAGCAAGCAGGTTGCTCTGCAGTGTTTCACTAGGTGCAATGCCTCTCAATTGTCTAGAAACTCTGAGTACATATTCAGAATCACCTTTTGATTTAAAAGTCTCCTGCCATTTCTGACTAGTCATTTCCCCCCTCCCCTTTTTTCTTTTTTCTATGCAGTTCTTGTCTTCATTTCCAATAACCTCTATCAGGTTGCTTTGCAGATGTTTCTTTCCAGTTCTGCTCTACGCTTTTTCTCTCCAACTTCAACTTAGGCATCAGTTCTGCTTTTGCTTGCAGATCATCTTAGCTGCAAAAGTTTCATGGGCTGAGAAAGCTTTATCAATATATAAATATCTGTTTAGGAAATTACCAGGTTTTCACCTGTTCTTTTTAACTCTGATGTTAAAATGTCGTTTACTGAAACCAGTGGGAAGATGAAAAAATTTAGCGCACAGCTAAAATTTGATGAACCTCTTTATCACATTGTGGTTACAATTCAATTAAATTCTTTATACCACTATTTTAGTCCTATCAAAGATTGTTTGCTTTCTAGTAAATACTTTGGGCTGTATTGTTTTGCACAGGTCTGTCCAGATTTTTTTCCATTTTGACTTTTCAAGTTTTGTTTCTCACATATATGAGACATGAGCTGTTTTCTCCTGAGAATAATCAAATCTTGTCATACCTAAATGACACATAGTTTCTCAGCTTTTCAAAGATGGAGTGCTGAGAACCCTTCACAATTTTTCTTTCAGTGGCTTAATCAGAAACGTAAATGATGTAGTTTTTAAGCCATCAGACATCCTCTCATTCCACTGGAGAATTTATTCAGGAAAAAGAACCCCACAAACAAAAATGTCAAGACCCTCTCACTGTATCTAAAAGGAAGAAAAAAAAAAGATAAGGAGAGGGGACTTATGTACCTTACCCTATAGATGATGCTACCACTAGAAAGAACAATACCAATGAACTCTTCTAGCACTGATCCTGCAGGGAACAGCACTGACACTGCTTCGAAAAGGAAGTCCAGAGAGGCTCAAAGGCTCTTGCTGGATTTATTGTGGGATTACCTATTTGAATTCTTTGCAGCGAAACTAGAAGCCAATGTCAAGCTGAATAAAGCATGAGAACATCTCTCTGTGTGGTATTGTTCTTTCGAAGTTTTGACTTGTATTTTTGCACCACAATGCCATAAGCACGGTGTAAGAAACTGTAAAAAAAAACCCCAAGGGGAAATACAGCACTTTGTAACCTGTCTTGTCCCAACAGCAGATCTTGCCTTACTATGGAAACGTTATTTCCTCCTGCTTTCTTGTATCAAGCGCCAGCTCGGTCGTTTTACAGCCTTTCCCACCAAACAGCCCAGGCCCGGCTGCTGCCCCCCTCCTGCTGCCTAGCCCACCCCTTCTCCATTTTCCCCCTCTCCTCCCGGCCCCTGCCCGAGCCGCGGGCTGGCGGCAGCAGCTGCCGTGCTCCCGCGGCTCCCTCCCGGCGGCCGCAGCCAGGACAAGGCCGGCTCCCCCCTCCCTCACTCCCCTTCGGAGCCAGCCGGCACGTAGCTGCAAGACCGGGAAAGCCACCGAGAAACACTCGGTCCGCCTAAGTACTTGCAGATGTGCAGCAGCATCGAGCTTGGAAGTCATAGCAGCGTTCAAAGCTTTCAGCTTTTTTTTTTGTTTTTGTTTATGCCTTTTTTTTTTTTTTTCTCCTCCTTCTCAGCAGGGCGGTTGGAGCTTTTGGGACAACGGTTTCCTGAGGGGTGCGAGGCTTCACCCCTTCCCCTCGCCCCAAGGAATCGGCTTCCCCGTCCTCTGACTCCTAGACCCGGGGCTGGAGGCCAGGCCCGGCCCAAACAGGAAATGCCACAAGCCTTGCTAATGGAGTCATGAGGCTTGGCACCCCCCGCGGGGCGGCAGCACCGGGGATGGGAGAGCGGCTACGAGGGCGTGCCGGCAGCGGTTGGCGCCGGGGCCTCCCCGGCCCTGAAGGAAGCAGCGCCCGACGGTAGAGAGCGGCCGGACCCAACCGAAGGGGGGTTGGAGGGAGGGAAGGCTGGAGGGAGGGAAGGCTGGAGGGAGGGAGGCCGACCCCCCCCTTGCGGCTCCCCAGGCGCCCCGCGGGCTGCAGCGAGGCCAGGCCCGAACCTGTTCCCGCCGGAGCCCGTGGCCTGGAGCCCAGATGCGCCACGGGGCCTTGGCGGCCGTTTGAAATCGAAGCTCCGCCTCGCCCCCGCCCCCGCTGCCGCCAACCTCTCACGGCCGAGGGGAAGGGCTCGGGCGCCATGGCAACCCCGCAGCCTCCCGTGGGCGTTGCCTGGGGGGGGCGAGAGAGGCCGGGCGCCATGGCAACCGCGCCGCCAATCGGCGTCTGCATGGTTTGGCGACAGCCAATAGCTGCTGCCGTTCCCTTGTAGGCGTGGCTGCCGGGGCAGGCCCGCCCCGCCCAGCGGGAAGACGGGGGCGGGGGGGAGGAAGCGAGTTCCTTTGTGGGCTTTGACAATAAGATGGCGGGCGGGGGGAGGCGGGGCTGGTCTCTACGGTTAGCCCCGCCCTTTCTCAAGCGCGGAGCGGTCGGTGAGGCGGGAGCGGGGGCTCCTGCGCTGGCAGGCGACGGCAGCGGTGAAGCAGTGAGTAAGGCAGGTTGGGCTGGGTCGGGTCGGGCGCGGGGTTTCGGGGCCGCCGCCTTCCCCAGGGCTCCGCGTGGTAGACGGCGGGGCGGGCAGCCGGTGCCGGTGCAGCCCGCGGAGGAGGGAGCCGATTCAAAATGGCGGCGGGCCGTTTGCCGGGAGCGCGGGACGATGAGTAACCGCCGCCCGGTGTCGTTCGCGGCTACCCACGTGCCCCTGGAGCGGTGAGGGGGGGCTGAGGCGGGCGGGCCAAGGGGACCCGTTTCCCCGATGGCTCTGGGCGTCCCTCTCCTCCGCTCGGTCCGTCCCCCAGCCGCACACACTCATCGCCCGCGCCTCCACCCCCGGGCACCCATCCGGCACGGCAGCACGCCGTGGCGCCGCTGCCCTCCCACCGCCTGCGTGCTGTGGCTGGGGTCCTCCCCCGGCTCCCTAAGCGCACGCATCGCGGTTCAACCCCGCCTCGGCCCCCGCCGCGCTCCCTCCCCAGCCTGCGTGCGCCGCGCCCGCCGGTCACGCCTCTCCCCGCCGACTCTGGCGGGCCGCCCCCCCCCCCCCCCCGCTCAGCTCCCCCCCCCCCCTCCCCCGGCCTCCGTCGTCTGCGTTTCCACCAGCTTTCTGCTCCTCGCACCGCCTGCCGTTGCCCTGCTCTGGGTGTGCAGCCGCCCCAGCTTCCTAACCTGCCTGTCCTCGGGAGCTTGTGCCCCTTCCCGAAGCCCTCGTGTCCTGGAGAGATGCCTGCCAGCCCCCTACGCCGGGGGGGTGGACCAAACCCCAGTGCTTCATAGGTGCCTTTGTCCCGGCCCCAACAGGGATGTTTCTGGCCCTACCAGCCCTCTGCTGTGTCTGCAGCCTGCTTTATAACCCAACACCACCATATGCACACGCCTAAAGAGGAGTACCTGGCTTTCCATCTTCATCATTACACATGGCTTAAATTACTTCTCACAGTTGTTATGAAGGACAATTCTGGAGTTGGGGGGATTAGAGCGGTAGAGGGGAGATACAATACCTTCTTACGTTCCCATGCTAACCATCATCACTATACTTAGGTCTGTCCAAAAAGAAATAGCACCCTGTTTAAGTGAATCTCCAGGTACTGGCCGAGGTAGTCCTTGTCATCTTGTAAAGATGAACAGTACTAAAATTTCTTATCTTCTCTGTTACCCCAACTCTGAGGAAGTGACTTTTTCCCTTAAGACACATATCTTTGGCAGCATATTACTACAGGAATCTGAATTGAGTGTGAATCTGGAATGTTTAAGTTGATGCTGTAGTAAGAATTGGATCAATTTTCAAGCACCTTATTTGTAAAAGCAGACTGGGAATTTGTCAATCCCAAAAGCAAAACTTTTAATGAATTACATAATACTGTGCTACTATTAAAGCAACCAAACAAAAATGCCATAAAATCTCCTTTTTCATTCTGTATTATGCTACAGATATCTATTGTCTCCTTGACAGCTTTTTTGTACAGCTATTTCAAATGGTTAAGTTAAACACACTAAGTTTGGGCTCTTGACACTCAGTAGTGGAAGAGGGGAGATGGTATAGCTAGCTGAGATACTGCCTCTTTGACAGAGACAGATGCTGCTTGAAACTATCAGAGAATTTTGAACATCTTGACGCTAAGGCAGCAGCAATCTTGCTTTCATGTACCAAGAGGTTTTATACAATGGCTAATACCTTTTTGAGTATGTTAATATGTAAATCAATAGGGAAACATACTTACATTTTAATTAATTAAGTTTTAAATTTAGTATTCTCTTGAGATGAGTGCTTGTTGGAGATAGTGCAGGGAAGTCTGGGGAAGTTTGTTTATTTGGGAGGCTTTAATTGCATCTGATAATGCCTATGAAGTTAATTTTTATTTTTTTTTATTGAGAACTTAGGTTCTGAGGCACACTTGTATGCCAGTTAATAGAATCTGAATAAATAATTGCTGTGAGGGGCATATTCTTTAAGTTTATGCTAACAGTTTACGCTATGGTTCGTTTACTGCTTTAGGGAAGAACCTGGAATCACATGCAGCAGGTCTTACTCATTATTATATTGCATGGCAAAACTGTTTCCTTTAATATGTTAATAGATTACAGACTGGAGTGGTCTGCCAACATCCTCTATGTCTCTTCATTTGTCAATGTGATAATGGCTCTTTTACCAGGAACTCGTGCATTCCCATCAACGGTCCCTTCCTGTATCTGTCTGCCCTTTTGGGAGGCAAACAGCCAAAGCCTCTTCCTCTAAAATTGTCAGATATCCAAAATAGCGCTAGAAAATATTTTCATTTATTGTTGTGACTGCATCATCTTTATCTGTAATTCTTGTGGATTTTTTGTGGGTTTTTGTTTGGTTAAGGTTTGGCGTTTTTTTTTTTTCAACAAAGTTTATGCCCTTGTCACCTACTCTAAACTAAAAGCTTATCTAGTAGGAATTTGGAGATTCAAATAGTTATCATATACAGGCTTTCAAAGAGATTGCCCTTTATTTATAGATTGTTTTGAAAGTATGCCTGGGGAGCAAAAACTTCTGAACTTTTATAGCATCATAAGGTGTTTGACAAAGAAGTACTTTATTGACTTGGTATCTTGGTTTCTCACTGGAGTTGTAGTTCATCCGCCTCATGACCCTGTCTTGAATGTTGCTGTGAGCTCAGTCTGTAAAAGAGAATGAGACTGAGTTGGTTGACAGACAGTTTCTGTGACATAACAGCATTTTAGTCTGAATATTTTGGGATTGAGTCAAAAGACTTTGGCTTGAGAGTGTTTAAGGTGGGTTTTTTGTTGTGGTATTTTAACAAGTATGCAGCTTCTTGAGAAAAACATGTTTTCTCTGTGTGTGTCCAGCCTCCCAAGTCCTTTGTCAGCCATCTCCTCCCCCCAATTTTGAAAGCAAGCACTCTTGGAAATTTTGTTACCAGCCACAATAGAAAACAAAAATAGATGTTCTTATGCATCTTCTTTACTTGTTTCTTTTCTAGATATGTACTTCAGTGGCAGATACTTTTTTAGACAGTGCAAGACAGTTCAGTATCTGAATTATTTTTGTATATTATCGTATAAGTTTTTGTAGCCTATTGAAATGGAACATTTTTTAGGTTTCAGTAATTAAAGGAATTGTTGCATGTGTTTGGTAGTTGTATTTGGTATATCAAATCTTATTTTGCCTTAAATGTGTGTTAAAAACTCAGCCTTTATAACTGAAACAATTTGATTACTGTCATTACTTTCATTATTGTCATCTTGCAAAGTAAATCTTAGTCATAAAGTTTCTGTGCTGGTAAAGGAAAATTCTCCCTGGTTTTGTTATGTTTCAGTTTTATCTTTGTACATGCTTGCCCTTTTTCTCTAGATGCTACAGAGATACGTGGTTTTTATACAACAAAGGTGAAAACCGTAGAGTTTTGTGATAAAAGTAATGAAGACTTGCTTTCAGTATGCTTTTGTGCGTGTTTAAATTTTCAGATGATCGCTAAAGATTTTGTTTGCTCTTTAAATGGCAAAGGCGTAGGGATAAGGGAGAGGCTGGTCCAAAGGTCAGGGTAATAGCCTAGGACTTGGACTTAAACTGGCAGTTTCCTTCTGCCACAGATTTTGCATATATTGTTGGGCAAATCACCTTTGTGCTCTAGCTGTAAATTGGGTTTAATAGTACTATTCAAATTTGTAGGAGTGTTGTGAGGATAGAGATACTGAAGCAATTGACAGAATATAGAGGTGTGTAAGTTTCTGAAATGGGAAACTATTTTGTTCTGCATCTCCTGTACTTGGCTGACATCTTGCTTCCCGGTACTTGGTAGGTGCTGCTCTAACTTCTACTGTATGGACTCTTGCTCAGTAGCATGGGAGAAGAGGAAGGACTACACCAAACACAATTACTGGTATGTAATTTTTTGCTGCTTAAATGAAACTGTAATCTAGTATTTTGTCCAGTCTCAGGAACAGGGTAACAAAGAACTGGTTTTTATGATGAGATATTAATTAGAAGTGTTACAGAAAAAAAAAAAATCCAGTGAATGCTGTGAAAGGTTTACCTTTAAGAATCTTTAAATATTTTTTTCCTCTGCTTCTACAAACCCAAATGTGTATGATGTATTGAGGTTTTCAAGTTTTCTGTTGTGTTATGTTCTTCTGTTGGTGTGCCTTAGAATAGTAGCTGTATGAAAACCAGGTTAACATTCAATCGAAGTTTTAATTATTCTTCACAATAATATAAGTTGAAATAAAAGAAGCTTCAAACTCTGCACAGAGTGGTTAGTGTTTGATGACATAATCATCCATGGTTGATTAGTAGTCTCAAAAGATGTCTCTAAAGGTCAAGTTTTACATGGGAGGGGTGTGTGTGTTTAGAAATTACTGTACATAAAACTTTGTAGAAAAATTTAATGGGATATCCTCCAATAGGAAGTTGTAAAAATATCTAAAAATCTGGAAAAGGCACTATCAAGCAAAAACTTGGGTTTTATTTAACAGGAATAACACAAATATGTTAGGTTACAGGAGAAAACTTTAAAAGAAACTTTCAAAGCATTTAATATATTGGTAATTCATGGATAGCTTTTAAGAAGTCTATGAAAATGACAGTATGTCCAAGTTTATATATTCTGTATTGTAGCCTCTGCATATTATGATTTCTAAAGAGCTTTGTACCTTCAGTGGAAAAATCTTTAAGAGTTGGCGAATCCAAAAAAAAGGTTATTTCATGAATACCATGAACAGCAATGTTAGAAGTATTGTACAGAGTTAGACCAAATGTTTGTCTAGCCACTGTGCTATCCCCAGGTTTTCAGAGTAGATAAGTATGTAATATATTTTGAAAGGAACAATGTTGTTGCACTTTGGATTTTTATTGACTCTGAGAAAGCTGAGAGAAAGCTCTCTGGAAGTATGTGGAACATACCATAGCAACCAGAAAGCAAGGCAGAGGCTAGGGCTTACCAAGGGAAATGGAAAAGGGCACTGCAAAAGTATTTTGGTTTTATCAGCTTTTAGTTGAAAAATTTTGTTTTGTTTGGGTCACTATATTAAAAAAAAATCCTCAAATATTGGGCAAACAGGAATTCAGAAGTCTTAAAGGGGACATAACAAAGGTTCATAAATGTAAAGATCAGGTACTAGCTTTCATTTGCAGCCTAATTTTTATAAGACTAAAAGTGACATCTAGTGCATTAAAAAAAAATTAATTTGTATTTCAAGAGATCAGCTGCAATATTTGCATGGGGCACTGTTGTCAAAATTAGTGCAATTCAGAAGAAGATCTGGAAGCTAGTGCTTGAAAGTCAAGCTTTGAAAAATTCAGCAAGTGATTTTTTTTTTTATATAAATAATGAGAAGCCTGCATGTACCCCACTTATTTTTAGCTGGTGAACCTAAACTAGGAATACAAGAATTTTGCTTTCTTATAGTCAACTGGGAAAGAGGTACAGAAGCCCATACACAGGATGACTGTGCCTATCCTTATTGGAATTACACAGTTCGGTTACTGACCTGAGTAAGGGAACTGGAAGGATTGCTTTAGGCACCCCAGTTGAATGTCTCAAGTTATATGGAACAAATCTAGATCTTACTCTCTCTGTAGCCAAAATAAGCTAACCTTTTCAAGTATGCTGCCCATGGTATTTTTTTCATGTTACTCTGTTAGGCATGTTGATGTTCTGGAGGGGTCAAATCTTTTAAAGATGGTGTGCCAGGTTGTATTTTTATTTCCAAAATTAGAGGTTAAGCATGCCAGTAGAAACTCAGGAGGAGCGAGGAGAAACTGCCTCTCCAATAGGTGAAATACAGCCGTTGAGATGTTTGCTTCTGTGCGAAGCAGCGGCTCCTGACTTCCATCAAGTGTGGAGCTTAATGGGAGCCAGGAGCTGGGAGCGCATGCCTCTCTACGATGCCATGACTTGTGGACCTGCTCACCCCTGGTTCCCGAGTGCCGTCTTTGGGACCCAGTCCATATGTTCCTGACCTCTGTTGTACCACACTGGCCATTCTATAACCTGGTATGACAATTCTGATGTTTCTATCTTAAAAGAATTTGCTGTTTAAGATTAAAGCTTTCTGTTTTGTTTTTTTAGTCTTTTTTTTCACCTCCTTCTTGAGCTGTTTGTTATACAAGATTTTTTTTTTTTTTAACAGGACACAATGTTTGTGCGAGGATTAAAGAGAAAATGTTTTGATGGCGAAGAAGATATTGAAGGAACTCTGGCTGGTATTAAGGCTATTCCTTCATATAATCTTCAGCGGCAGTCACTTTTAGATATGTCCTTGGTTAAACTTCAGCTGTGTCACATGCTGGTTGAACCTAACCTTTGTCGTTCGGTACTTATAGCCAACACAGTACGGCAGATCCAAGAGGAAATGACTCAAGATGGGACTTGGCAGATGATAAATACACAGAGTACAGGGCAGGCATCCCTGGATCGTCTTGTTTCAACAGATATCCTCTGTCGTTCATCTAGGGAACAAGCTGAGGGAAAGCATGTTCCAGGCTATGGTACTTTCGGTAAAGACTTTGAGGGTGACCAGGCACAAGATAGTTCAGAAACTATGTCAACAGCCTCTTCAGTGCAAGCTCAGAGAAGCCTGCAGAGCGATGTGTGGGAAATGGAGAATCCACAAGAAAATAAAGGAAACTTTCAAAAATCATTAGATCAAATATTTGAGACACTGGAGAATAAAAGTCCTAATTCTGTTGAAGATCTCTTTTCAGAAGTTGACAATTCCTACTATGATCTTGATACTATGTTAACAGGCATGATGAGCAACACAAAAATGGGACACTGTGATGGGCTTGAAACGTTTTCTTCTCCAACAACTACAACTTCTAACTCTAATTGTAAATCTGATCTTAATGAGCTTGATCATATTGTGGAAATCCTTGTTGAATCATGAGACTCCTTGTGTAGGAGATAAAGATCTGTTGGGGGGGGGGGGGGGAAAGACTCAAGAAAGCTATTTCCACAGTTTGTTCTATCAAATCTGCACGTATATTTTACAAATATCTATATATTATATAGATATATATATTAAAAAAGCACTTCATATTGCAAAATAGTGTTAACTCTTAAAGTTAACCTGCAACTTGTAGTGTAATAATCCAATTTATTGTCCATTGAACTGTAAGTACATACGGTAAATGTTTAAGTTTGGGGTCCAAGGCTCTTAAAATTGGGTTCCTTTTACCAATTTGTTTTAGGCTTTGATGGAGGACATGCTCAATGAGAGGGAGTCTCTCATTGTTTTCTTATACTTCTCCCAGTAAAAATGGTAATAAACATAGAGAGAAGTTGGATAGCTGGTTCCCTATTTTACTCTGGTTTCCACTTTGTTACACCACGTAATTCCTACTGTACCTGCTGCTTCTGTTCTAAGTTGCTACATGGCTCTTAAAGAGCAGTTTGCAATAGTTCCTGTTATCCTAGCTAGCTTATTCTGGTTTTTGCTACAATTTTTACTTCAAAAATAGTTTTAAAGTGTTTATTGGTGTTTAGATTTTTCCAGGTATTTTCCTAAAGTATATTTTTACTACAGATGTTATGTCAGCTGCTAACTTAGTAACTTTTGATCATATCTGCAGTTGATGTATTTTTTTGAAAGATTTTCAAAAAGGGATGTTTTTTTACTGTGAACTACCCAATGTAGTTCAGTAAAGTGTATGTAAATGTAAATATACTATTTTATACTTTACATTAAAATGTAAGAGCTGTTTTCATGATTCTGTTTTATAGAGTAGTACTTTACTAAATTGAGAATTGTACAATTATGCTTTTCATATCCCCGTGTACTTGAGTATCATTAGAGGAAGAGCTTTGATCCAGCTAGATACAATTACATTTAATTCATTTCAGACCATATTTTTTGTTAACTACAAACCTAAATTATGTAGGTTTTTATTTATGTGTATTTATATGTAAATGTCATCAAGTGAATTGTTTATCACTGAAGTCTACCATCAAATATTTGTTTATATGAGATAACTATCTTGCACTAATTACTACAAAAAGTGTTATTAGCGGCCTTTAAATCTCAACTGGTATGTCATGATGTCTTGTCATAATTAATATGCTCCACTCTTACCAAGGATTTCCTCTTGGCTTTTTTTTAACAACAAAAGATAATACAACATGGGGTGGTGTTCTTTTCTTCAAGTACTCACATTCATTTTAGAGTATGCATAATTAAGTCTGTTCCTATGAGACGTTTTAGGTGGGAACGGGGTAGATCAAGTACAGTGTATGATTTTGTTGTAAAATGACAAATGTTTACCTTCACAAGCTGGTACTGAGGAAGAGCTCCGGACTAGCAGGGAAGTAGAGAAGGGGGAAAAGAGTGACTGGTTTCTGGAATGTGTTAGCAGTGGTTCTGCCAGCGGAAGGCATCCAACAGTAACTCGGTTGTGTTCTGTAGACTTGAACCAAGCAAGTCGCTGAAGACGGAAAGTACGTGTCTGTGTCTGATGGACTCTGCCTTCCCACAGGTGACCTTAGCTACTATGCACTATCCTCTTCAGATTATCAAACCCCTAAAAAGGGTAGGGTGGGGGCAGAGGGTGTTAAGGACACTCCAGTGTCACCTCCACAAAAGGAGACCACTGAGCTTATGAGTTTGAGTGCTTTAGAAGCATCTGGTTTGTGGAAAAATGATACTGCTTTGCTAAATTTTTCAAACTTGATAGTCAAATATGTGTTAACTCAGTCACATGAAACCACGCAGTTGGTGTGAGTCTTCCGTGAATCTGAAAATGGTTTTTGTATTAAACTTGGACATAAGATAATCCATAGTTACTTCAATTGTTAAACATTGCTTCCTCAAAGCTTGATTAATAACTTTGTATTAAATTATGAAATACCATATAGATACTTGCAAGTTTAGTCCATATAATACAACTGGACCAAAGAAACAAGCCAATACTACATGTCTTAATAGAGAGATCACTCATAACTGAAGAGTGTTGCAGTAGTATATCCTGCTTCAGGAAGATACAAATATTGATGCGAACTGTCATATCTCCCAGTGACATAACAGTCAGTTTTATTTGGCAATGTTTGTTGCAGTATCAGAGATTCATCCTTCAAAATTATAAATCTGCAGGGAATTTTTCTTGTTGCTTTTCTGTGTGTGAATAGGTCCACTGAATCAGAGAGCAGATGCCTTAGGGTAAAGCAGAAAGTCAGGTGTTTTCAAAGTTTTGTAAAGGGAATGTTAGCATAGAGTCGAGTAACTGAATATCTTCTGTCCCTCTGGGAAAGTTCCCCAAAACTGCTATGAACTGTGGTTCAAAACAACTGCGGGTGTTCCCCTCTGCCTCCCCTTGCCCTCCATTTTCATTAAATGAGCAATTGCACGTTAAGATATTTTAAAAGATGCTCTCTCCCACCTCCTTAGTGTGCACCAGTCTCCATCGTACAGGTAGGAATTAGTGTAATTTCTTCATAACTCTGAAACTGTGTATGTCAAATGCATGTGTGTGTATATATCTTACTGTCCCAGGCATGTGGGTGCGTTCCTTTACTGAGGTAGCTATGCCTAGTTAGAGCAATTTGTAGAGAATATTTGGCTTAACAGGAAAGGTATTAGGTAAGTATGCATTTATGTAGTTCAGCATTTAAATAGAAATATATATCCTGGTTTATTACATTCTTAAAACTTATGCCAAATCTTACGTGCTTTTACACGCCTGATGTCTTGGCTCAGGTCTTCAGCAGGAATTTGTATTGCTGAAACTTACAGTCGCTGTACAGAACTGATGCGTTCCTGGAACTGGTCTGACTTTGCAAGGACCAGTCAGTGTAAAATCAGCTTGTTTCCCTACTGCTTTATTGGTTTGTCTCAGTCTAATTCTGCTGCTTGTTCTCAGTAGTTTCACTCCTGTTTGTTTTTGTTTTTTTAAAAAAAGCTTTATTTTTGAGTCGCATTGTCATTTCTTTGCTAGTCCAAAGAGGTTTTAGTTAAATGTGCATCATTTAAAGATTAATACAGTCTATTTCCCCTGTATGTATTCTTCTTAGATACTAAGAGACAGCAGAGATGATAGGGTGCCTGTAAGACAGTGAATTTTAAATTACTTTGTGAACTGTTACTACAAATGGCAAGAGATGCTGATACTTGCTGATGGTGATTTTCTTAATTTCTACATATAAATGGGAAATAATCTCTGTTAAATTAGGAAAGGCTTCTGTAAGTCTTTGCCACCACTTTTAGCAGCATTTTTTCTTTTATGTGCTCCTAGGGAAAAGAGCCGTGAAACTCGCACAGCAATCACCGCTGTTTCTGAAACAAGGCTGCTGGTCAGAATGAAATAACCCAGCTGTACGCTTGCACAAAAGAAAGTACTTTCAAGCAAATAGCTAACATCAAATCTGCCTCCTTCTCAGGTAACCTTGAATATCTGTCCTCTTCCATGTTGGTGGTTTTATTTCTTCTTCTCCCTTGCCAGAAAATCCCGAACACATGGAGGTTGTGTGGCTCAGGCATTCAGCAAAGGCAAGAAGTGTGAGGATCCAGGCTGTGTTAATGATGGCTTGCGCATGTGAAAGCTTGCCTGCTTTTTGCTTCCCTGTTTGCTTGGTGTTTGGTGTTTTTACTTTTAATCCCCTGTCTCTTCCGCAGCTCTGTGAGGTTAGCAAAAGATGTTGCCTGTCTCTATGAACGTAGCCATATTTGCCTAAAGGACCAGTCTGGTAAACGAAGAGGGAATTGTTTCTCTGGAGGAAAATCACTTTTCCAGACCACCTCAGAGGCACGGCAGTGAGGGGTTTCAGCCTTGAGCAGGTCAGGGATTCGCACGTGGGTCTTCACGCTCACCAGGAATTGCCTGTTTTCAAAGATGTCCTTAGAGTGGTTTTGAAGTCTCAGGTATGTCTGGACTGCTTTAGGAGGCATTTTAAAAAGCATTATTGTAAATTGACTGATAGTATAGTTTTATATTGTAATTATCAGACCATTATGGATGTCTTGTGCCTCACAATATTGATTTGAGTGTATGACTGCTTTACAGTTTTGTAATTTATTCCATATTCTCATACAACTAAGCACTCTCTCAAAAGCTAGGATGAAAAAATATCCATTTATTTGCTGACATCTAGGATAAGGCAAATAAAAGTGCTTTCAAAAGTGACTTTTGTTCAAAGTGAAAGTATGTTTATGTCTCAGGCCTAGGATTATAGTCCCTTATGCAAAAAACCCATGACTGATCATGACAAATTTTGATTGCTCATCAACTCTCAAATGAGTGTGATTTCACACTCTCTGACTAATATTAAAAGTACAAAACCCCCAAGTTCCAAAGAAATGAAAAATACATCTTAGGAAAATAGGTATTTTTGTCAATTTGGCTCGTTCAGCTATAAGCTTTCACAAGGATTGTCTAAACTCCTTTTGGTGTCTCTTGCAAAGTTGACAGTTAAGATAAATTTTCCTATTTTTTCAAAGAAGTTCCACAAAGAGATGAAATCCCCCTGAATAATTCAAGTTGTCAGGAAAGAGATTTACTTCAGATGTCTGTAGTGACTTGACTTTTTTTAAAAGCCAGTGAAAAATACTAAAATTTCATTATCTGACATGATTTTCATAAGTTTGTATGGTAGCTTTTTAAAAAAACAATTACTCCTTTGCTTAACCGAGATTCCCCCAAAATGAGTGTTTTATGACCTGAAGAATTATCGTGGTAAAACTTGATGCACAACCAACATGTCAACAGGAAAATATAAAGCTAGAGGCAACTTTCCATTGTAGGGAAAACATTCAGTAATTTCAACTGTCATCTTTTTAGGGAAGAATAATTGAAGATACAGGTGATTACATGACTTCTTGCAAAAACAGAATTAAAAAGAAATTGTATTCACATGTCTTCTGTATTTGGAAGTCCCCTAGGAGCATGTGGGAAGTGGCAAGTAAGTACTGCAATAGTAAAGCGTTACAATAAAGGAACAGTGTATTGTGTTTTTCATGTGCCAGTTACATTACACTTTCTTGATCTCCAAAATTTGTCTGTAACTTCAACTTTGTGTTGTGTAAGCTTCCAAAACAAGATTTCTTAAGGAAAAGCAGGTTATGTTGCTTAAAAACAAAACAAAAGCCAAAAGAGTTTAATAGAGGAGAAAACCAGTACTTGTAACAAATTCACTTTTCTGCATGTGAGATCATTACTGAGAGAAAGGCTCGATATGGAAAGTACTGGGTGTTGGGGTTTTTTTGTCTGGTGAGCTGACTGAAGTTTAAGATAAAATTTTTGCATGGTTATTTGTTTTAATTGAAGCCCAGTAACGTCGTTTGCTTTTGTGTCTCTGCTTTGCTTGAAAGGTACAGGGAGAAAGTGCTTTTTCTTGTAAATTGTGATTCTTTTGACAAAATAGAGTAACAGCTTATTTAGTACTCTGACAAATATTCAATAATGTGGGGTTTTTTTAAAAAAAATTACCATCTTGAGTCATGGTGCTTTTTTTTTTTAACTTGAGTAAGCGTAGGATTAGTTTGTAGTTCACAGAGGCTTTACCACCAAAAAGAGGTGGTAAAACAAACCAAAGCTGGATGCAGTAGGCACTGTCCTTTCTCCCTTTCCTATGGAAGTATGGCATATATGATCGTTCTGTTTTTCAGCTTCAGAATAGCTACTTAATTTCAACAAAATCTGGCAGATCTCTCAGTCTGTGTCACATTTTTAGAATTTACTTGTTTTAGTGTGCAGGTGAAAGAGAGGAACGCAGAAGAAAACTGCGTTCTGTACGGATAGCCGGTAATTAAGATAAGAGAAAGACATTTATAAGTTTCCAGATGTGAGACCAGTTTCAATTAGAGCTTGTACCTTAAGACACAGAGGTAATTAATCACAGGCATAAATCCATAGGAAACCAGCCTTCATTAGTTCCTGTGTCCCTAGAACTGTGGTTTTTCAATAGGTGCCTAGAATGAAGGTAAGTAGAAGTAGCAGACCTCCAGTAGTCCCTTCAGATGAGTTACATAGAGACCCTGATTGAGTTCGGGGTTAGGATTTTTTCTGGTTCATGTGAAATTTGCTGCAAAAGCAAAACGTTGCTCATGAGAGTGGTATCCTGGCCTGCTGTGGTGAGTATAGTCATACTGAAAGACCATGTTTTTTTAATCATAAAAAAAAAAAAATCATTGTTAAGTCTTTTTTTGTTTCTCTTGAGTTTGGTTTAGGGCAAAATGGGAGAACATTAAAGAGTCCTAGAACATGACTTCATTTGAGAAAGTAAGGGCCTTTTAAAGAAGGTTTCTATCAAGGAAGACCTTATATGCAAGCTCAGATCTCTGAATTCTCAAGAAAGCCTGTGAGACAAACAGAGCTTCAGATTTGAGTTTCAGGTCACACAGACACCACTCAGCTGAACTGGGTTCCAGTTCTCTTGTACGAATCCTGGTGTTGACACTTGACATGAGTGAAAAAGTGACAAAACCCTTTGCAGATAGTGTGTACTTTGTGTAATTTCTATTAACTTCTCTAAACATTAGGCCATAAATCGAAAGTTCTGGTGTGTGTATTTAAACAACCTCGTGTTAACTTTTTTCCACAGATCTTGTCAGAGCACGTGTGAAGCAGAACTGATGGTTCTAGAAACACCTGCTGTAGAAGGCATGCACGCCCTTTTCTATTAAACCAAACAGAAATTGATTACAAGAGAGCCGACCATGTTAGGGTAATACCTTAAGCAAAGGTGGGGAAAGCGAAGTGACCAGCGTTGGTGTCTGCTGAACAGAGTGAAATGTGCTTTACCCTGTAGTTTTTGCCAGCTGGAGTCAAGTCTAGAAAACCTAGTTTTCACTGAAGTTATTAAAACATTGTGGCAGTGGTGTGGGTTAAATTGCCCCTTTATGTGCTGCATTAGACATAATCATTCCAGCTACGTCCCCTGTACACCAGGTACCTTTGTAGCCTATCCTCTATTCCCTGGAGATAATCCCTAGCATATGGCAGGGGTCGGTCCTGGTGCAGTACTCCTGGTTGTCCCTGGCTGACTTGAGCAGAAGAATCCTGAACATCTTGGAGTTACTCTTCCGCTTAAGCCACAGTGTGTGGTGGGAAGGGAAAGGAAGGGGAATGGGGGGCATTTGGTCTGCTCCTCCCCCTTAACCCTGCCACCGGACCCCTGCTTCTGCATGGTGGAACAGATGGGCTGTGGGGGTAGGGGTGTCACCCCCAGCCATGCGGGGAGGCGTGCTCCTCTCCGGCACAGCCCCGGCAGCGTGTCAAAAAGGATTCATTAATGCTTCTTGCGGCAGCGCTGGCTCCCCTTCTGTGCTCTGTGACCCCCGGCAGCCAGGTCAGAGCACAGCTGTGGCCCAGAAAGGGGTGGCGGGAGGAGAGGGGTGGCCTGGAGATGGTCCCCTCGCCTCCAGCCGTGGATCCTGCCTTCGGGTGTCCCTCCGCCCATTGCCCCTTCCTTCGTCATCCTGCCCCCGTGGGAGACGTGAGGGTTAAAACCTGTTTGATCCGAGGGGTTTCATAAAACTATCGGTTTTCTTGAGCTGAACAATCGCAAAAAGCAACTGATCTTTCATCAAAGTTGTAGTTTATCTCCACCAGGTGACTGCAAGTGTTTCTGTAAGTATTTATCAGGCCAATGTACAATCCCTGCATGAATTCCGTCTCTGCTCACATTTGTATGGGAAAAACCTGTCTGTGCAAGTGTGCTTCATTTTTGTTTGGTTTTACTGTCCAAGGGATTGATCTAAACCCAGCTCCGAGAGCTGAGCCGCTTTTCGGGGATTCATCAGGTACCTCATGGCGGGGGTCGACAAAGGCTCAAAATCAATCTTTAAAAATACCTGAATGTCAGATTTTGAAACCTGGTTTGCACAAACTCTTGCGCCAATATAACTTGATTACGCAAATGCCCGTGGAAAGCAAATATAAGAGGTTTGAGCATGGCCAAACCCACCTCATCTTTAAAGAAAAAAAAAATCAAGTGAGTATTTATGGAAGAATTGTGCAATGTTTGATGTAGCTTTATCGCTGGTTGAGATGTATGTGCCTTGTTTCCCAACTGCCCTGGAAACGGGAGTTGGAAGAGTGCTGCTTTATGGAGGCCCGGCCGCGTCCTCGTACTTAAATTTGGCAATTTCGGTCAGAGACTGAGAGTTTAAACCAAAAAAAAAAAAGTGTGGGGGCGGAGGGGTGTGCAGGGCTGGCCTGGGCTTGCCGGTGGCCCGGCGGATACTTTCGAGCCCCAACGTGGGGCAGCCGCCCCTGCCCGCCCGGGGGACGCCGCCCGCCGCCACCGCGGTCCCCGCCGGCCCCGGGGCCTGGCGCCGCGGGCGGGGCCGCACCGCGCCCTGCCCTGCCCTGCCCTGCCCTGCCCGCGGGCGGCGGCGCGTGCGGCCCTGCCGCGTGCCGACCCGTGCCTGCCCGCGCGCTCCTCTCCCTCCCCTCCTCCCCCCCCCGCCGCTCTCGTCAGCGGCACCCGCGCTGCGCGGGTGGGGCCGCCTCCCGGAGCGCCGCGCCGGGGGACGGGGGACTCGGCGGCGCCCGTCTTCCGATTGGGTGAGGCCGGCGCGCGGCCCCGCCCACCTTAGCACTTCAGGCTTTCTCATTGGACGATGCCTCGGGGCCAGTCGGAGTCCAACCCTCCCGGCTCGCCGGCCAGTCAGAAAATGGTTGCTGGGCAGGTTGAAAGGGCCGCTGGCCAATGAGAAGGCAGCCAGCTGGCGGGTGCGGTGCACGCAGCGCCCCCCCCCCCCCCCCCCCCCCCCGCCGCTGCTGTGGGTGCCGCGGGCGGAGGGAAGGGCGGAGCGGAGGTCTGCCGGGGCCCGGCGGGGGTGGCGCTCGCCTCCGCCTCCTCCCGGTCGGAGTCCCAGCCCCGCCGAAGGGAGCCTGGCCGGCTGGCTAGGGACGGCACGGCAGGCTGCGAAGGAACGGGGGACTTCCTCCGCTCCCAGGTGGGGCGCCGGGCAGGGTCGTGTCGGGCCGGGCCGGGCGGCGGCTCTGCGGGAGGTGCCGTGAGGGGGGTAGGGACCGGGAGGGTAGCCCCCACCCTGCGCGGGCGTGGGGCTGGCGAGCCTGGAGGCAGGGTAGACGACCCGGCGGGGGTGGGGGGGGCAGTAACGGACGCAGAGGGACGGTTGGGCACGGCGGCCGGCCGAGGTGAGGGCAGTCGGAACCCTCCTGAAGGAACAGGGGGTCCTGCCGGGGGGGGGGGGGGGGGTGGGGTGGTGAGGGGTGGGCCGGGCACGGAGGGCGGGGGCCGGCGGGAGCGCGGGGACGGGCTGGCGGAGACAGGTGGGGAGGGGGGAGTGCGGGCACGACATGCCCGGAGGAGTTACGGTTGGGTGCGGGGCGGGGGGGGGAGAAGGGTGTGTGGAAGCGCAGCCGGGGCTGGAGAGGCCGGTGACCGGGGCGCCAGGAGCGGGGACTGCGGTGGAAGTTGTTAGCGCAGTTATAATTAGCTTGGCCGGGGTCTCTGGTAAGCTGGGGAGGAGGAAGGGGGAGGAGTGTAACTTTTCGCAGCTCGGGAAGCCCAAGGTTGTCTCTGGTTACTGCTGCCCACTGCTGCGGGGGGAGGCGCGGGCGGCCGCCTGCAGGAAGTACCAACTAGTCTCCTTCCACAAAGGCCAAATGGTGGCAGGCTCCCTTGGGTTTTATTAGTACTTGTGCACTCGCAGGAGTGGCTGCAGGGAGGGTGGCAGGAAAGAGGCTTTCCCTGAATCGCAGCTTTTGATTCTGGCACTCGTGATCGCTGCCTCTTGAGAGTTACGACTTCTGTATTCGCTGCAGTTACGTTTTTAATAGCAGGTTTTGTTTGTCGCAATAAACGTGTATGTTAGTCTGAACTACAAGTAGGTGGGTAAGGCCGGAGAAGCACAAGCCTGGCCTCTTCACGCATATTGTAAATTCATCTCCCTAATAGATGCAGTTAGTACTTTCTGCCCTAGATAGGCCTGGAATTTTTCAAACTATGGTGGAACGGTTCGTTTCCAAAAACATAGGTAGGAGCTCTGTACAGTAGTTTTCTACTTTGTTTTTCATTCAGCTGAGATTCTTTAGTTCAGGCAGTTAACTGCAATATGGAAAATACCATGAACGCTGAAATTTTAATGCCTATAATCTCAGTTTTCTAAAGTGACCCATAAACAGGTACTAGGAAACTATGAGGGACAGCAGTGAAAGAAAACGAAAAAAAAAATAATCTGCACATATAATTCTTAGTGATTTACAGCTACTGTGTGTCTTCTGTATTTTTTTAACAGACTGTAAAAACTAAACCTAGTGACCTTACCTCTGTACTTCTTCCTGACACTTGTCCCAGTGTGACATTATATATGGGAAAAATCATAACCTCAACAGTTAATTTTGCAGGAGTCCTTTAAAGTACATATTAAAGGAATTAAATTTGATAATTTCTTGGACATCAGCTCCTTTTAGCAAAAGCTTGAACTTCTAAAATACAATTAACAGTATCAATTTTTTATCAAATGCTTTTAACTTTTTTTAACTGAAGTGCTGAAATCTAGAACTTCAACATTTCAGTATGCTTGTTAGCTTTTTTAAGGATTCAGTGAATGTACACCTCCCCTGTGACCTGAGAAGTACACTTTAATAAACCTCAGTAGTGACCTTCTGAAGTCCTGCTGTTTCCAAGCAAATAGGTTATGAGTCTTCATTCATCTATTTGTTTTTAATTTACAAATAGCATGGATCTCCTTAAGATAGGAAAGAAGTCAGCTTCTAGAAGGAGGAGGGAGATATTAATGTATTTATTGCTGTGGATTAGATGTGGTGTTCTTCGGTCACAGGCATTTTGCTGCATCTTTATGATTCTGAGATTCTGTAAATGGAGGAGTCCTTTTCTAGCATCAGGCTATGAGTTGCTATGTAAAATGAACTATATTCATTTACTTGTTCATCTGTCTAAATGTAAGACTGCCTTTCACTATGTATTATTTTTAAGATTTGTAAAATACCATATGAACTCTTGATCCTTCATCACAAAGGACTGTAGTTATCTGGATAAGTACTGATCCTCGCTCTTGTGGCAGTTTTGTGAAGTAATTGGTTTACTGTAGCTGGGGAGCAGGTGTCTGCATGTGTTTGTGTGTGTACAATATACGTACATACCTGTTAAATACAGTCCAGTTGGTAGGCTGTATAAGGGCTTTAATCCTTGGAATTAAAAAAACTTTAATTCTTCAGGTGGAGTTGAGACCTCAAGAGCATGGATCATGCAATTCCTTCCACATCTCCTAGCCCAGTCCATAGTTTTCTGTCACTTCAGCCTTTTCACATTTCCCAGAGTTTCCAGTGCCTTGATCTAATCCATGATTTAATCCATGTGGTCTGTAGCCAAATTGCAGATGTTGCTTTATCAGGGTTTTGATGAAAATGATGCTACACTGAATATTATGTGCAATCATAGGACATCCTGCCAGCTATCATCTCATATTGGTTTTGTGTATGCTGAAAATGAGGGAAATCAGGGAATTTAATAAACTAACCCAGCCTGTAAAAATATTTTCCAGCCTGTAAATGTTAGGGGATAATTCTGAAATGTACTTCTTTACAGTTCATGGTATTGTCTCTCCTGTTACACGATTTCTGAGATGATTAAATTGGTGTTCAGTAACTTGAAGAAGTATCAATGCAAGTTCTTATCCTAAAGCCTTACACTTAGAGGGTCAGTGTTCTATTCTGTAGTATTAACTTATAGAAGATAATTTCCATGTTTAATGTCTTCTAGGTGAAACTAGTGGGTCCTCTTATTTCAGTGTATTCATGAACATCGGTTTTTCTTATTCAGTTTAACTTTTAACAGCATTTAGCACAGACTGTTTAAAAAGTTGTATTTAACTTTGTGCTTCATACTTCTGGTTAAAAAAATAATTCTTATAGTAATGAAATATTCTCTTGTTTGTTTTTGTTTTGTTTTTCCCCTTAAGTCACATCATCTTACGTTGGTGGATGGCTTGGCCTCTTGAATAGTTCAACACTCTTGGATGAGCACACTTTATGCAAAATTTGGAATCTTCCTGCCTGCGCTCCTTTCTGTTTTCTAAGGGTAACTACTTATACTTTTTTCCTCTATAACAAAGGAAGTACTGTAATGTAACAAAGAATTAATACTGCCGTAAGATTACATTTTTTTTGAAATTTGTTAAATAAGGCCTCAATCTTATAGTGAGGTCCACTGTTCAGCTGCTGAAATTGAGTGTTACAGTCTTGTCTTGTGAGGAGAAGGCACTTTGGATACTGAAGTATCCAAAGTTAGTGTGTGCTACTCTGTTAGAGAAAATTTAAAGTGATTTCTGATTTGGTTATTGAAAATTACTTACCTAAATATCCCATACAGAGAGCTAGAGTAAATGCATGGTCCTCTATGAGGAAAAGAGAGTGCTTTTTTTTTTTCTTGGTTGCTTTTACTGTTAAACCATGGGCATGCTGATTTGATATAGTTAATAAGCTGCAACTTCTGTTATTAATGGATCTTTTAGATCACTAACACTAAAATACATGTCAGTGTTATGCAGGTGAATATATCTGGTATCTCTGTATTTGAAGTAAATAGATACTGTAAAGAAAATGGATTGAGAGCTGTTCAGTTGATTAGAACAAGCTGTGAAGAGGTATGTCATCACATTTGCAGTTCTAATGATAATTTGTCTGTCCAGTGAGATATTTTGGTGGAACTGTGGTGGTTTGGTTCTTGTTTGGATTCCTTTGTTCTCATTTAATTACAGTTTTACTATGGGAGTTTCTAGATTTAGTAACTCTTGATCATGTGTTAGCTTTTGCTAACTACTATTGAACCTTAGTTTAAATGATTCTAGGCCCTTTTTTTGCTAAAAAAAAAAAAAAAAATCCACCCAAAATTCCTGAAAAAAAAGCTGCTACACACACTCTTATTAAAAATATACACCTGTGAGCTTTATTAATAAATGTGGAACTAAATACACAAGTGTGGAGAGGAAGGAGAAGAGTGACAGTAGTTTGGTTTGGTTTTTTTTAAGGTTGGAAGTTTTTCTCTACTTGACACTGGTATTGCCTCAGCAGCTTTCTATATTAGCCTCTAGTGATAGATGTCAGCTGCTGAGAATATGGTTCATTTACTGTTGTAAACAGCCCAGATCCATTTGTTTTAGCTTGTGGAAGGTACACATCCTAAGAGAGGAATTTCTTATCCAGAATGAAATGTGCTCTGAAACTTAGCTGCGGTAGTTTGTAAAGCAAAGCTCTTACCAGTGCTTTATGAAATAAAATGTAAGGAACTTGGAAAGATAGCCTTTAAATGCAGGATTTTTCCAGATTCCATTAGATATAACATAAACAGATTGGGGGGGGGGGTTGTGTTCAAACTAACTTTGAAATCGAGGTAAAACTTACTTCCAAGTGCCTTGTAAATGTCATTTCGGCTCCTGAAATACTAGTGTATGATACATATTTATTCTCTACTTCCACAAATAGTGGAATGACAGCGGGAAGGTTATGATTTCAGACTAATTCTGTGCTAGACTCAGTCTTCCTCTCATTCCTTTCCTCTACTTAATGAATACTATTCAGCCTACTCTTATTTTCAAAATGTGGGAAAGGATGTTAGGCATATCAATAGATGGGGTTTTTTTCTGTGTGGTTTTGGGGTTTGGTTTTTGGGGGTGTGTTTGTTCTGGGTTTGGATTTTTTTTTTAAAAGTCTGAACAGTAGCATATCTTGGTTCTGCATTCCAGTCGCTTTAGTGGTAACAGACTTAGGTGTGTTATAGGTCAGGATCTGGTGACCAAAAAGGTGACGTTAATTCTCTCTTCTTTGAGCAGCTATTTTCTGGTCATTTCTAACTGCTGTAAAAAGGTTGCCACATAGGAGTTTAGGTTTGGGAGTAAGGTGGTAGGACTGTACTCCTCCCCATATGCAGACTTTCAGCCGCTTGTGCCTTCTCCAGCAGTTACTCATCTTGGCTAAACTGGGGTAGGGCTGGGGGGGAGTGGGGAGGCAATGGACTTAAATACTTTTCTGTGTATTTTAAAGGGTCTTTACATCCAAGTTACTTTCTTTGGTGTTTTCTAAGGTGTTTAATCCTCCTTTCCCTCACTTCATCTTAATTTTTGCTAACAGCCAAGATGTGATGTTATGGGGATCTCCAACACTTGCTGAGGATACCAGATCAGATACACTGTTCTGTGTAGTCTGACAGCTTACTGTGTTACGTAAGTCATGTTTAAGTGATCAGTGTTAAGTCCGGATGGGAGGAAAGGATTTATGCTGTGTCTGTTAACCGTACCTTCAGCCTTACCTTTTTCTTGTGCAGCTGCTTATACATGGAACACTAGGCAAGAGCTAGTTCACTACTTAATTAAAACTATTAATGGAGTTATGTTGCCTAAGCTAAAATGTAAGTTGGGTAGGGGAAAGGTTATCTTTAAAAATAGTATGTGGTATACATCAAATAATTCTGAGAAATAACCATAACTGTAGGCATATTTGTCTTCCTTTGCACTTCCTGCTTGTGAAACGTGTCCATGTAAGAGAGAGGAGAGCAGAAGATCAGGTTATCAGTCGGCTTTGGCCAGTCACTAACACAAGTTTACAATCCAGAGAGACTTCTGTCTGGTTTTACTGTTAGATGCTTTTTACAGTTACAAGCTAAAGGAGACTTTGAAAGGGAATTACCCAAATTACAGTAACAAGGAGTCTCTAATTTTTATTATAATACTTAAGTTGCACTACTGAAAACTAGACAGGCAGCTTTCACTCATGAGGTGCTTACACCTATTCAAATCTGATTTTTCTGTTGTATAAGAAAAATTTATCACTTTGAGACAGTCTTAGGCTGAAAAATGCAACACTGTGGCTGTGTGAAAAGCAGCAAACAAGTCTGAATTTAACAGTATCCTAAAAAGAAAAGCCAGAAGTGACCACTAACCATGAAATGATTTTGACCTGCGTAGTGCAGGCCAAATACTTTATTGATAATCTTGCTATTTAAACATATTCTTTAATGGTAAATGAATAACTCTTGTGTGGTTGACTATAGTGCATGAAAAGTTTGTGATCAGACAATACTAACTGTGGCAGTCGTGTTTTATGTGCTCATGGGTTTTTTTAAGCTTTTTTCTACTGAAAATTAAAGCTCTGTGTGGTTCTGAGTTCTGAACATTGTTTAACTGGCTCTTAAAACCTTTTTTGGAAGGTGAGGAAGAGGAAATTAAGAAGTAGTTTGCCCAGATAGAAGTAATTGAGGATTTTCACATGCTGCATTCTTCTTTGTGACCATTTCCAGCTGTACTTCCTAACCATGTGTCAGTGGCAGCTGCACTGCACTATTAGACCCTGTGACAGATGGAGCTGTGTTTTTCCTCTGAAATGGTGGCACGAGTCCTGTATTGTCCACAACACATCGCAATGTGAATTTTTCTTGGTAGCCTGGAATGTTTCTTCTGAGTAGCTGCATGCTCTGACCAGGCCTGCATGGATTTGCCAGCCAGGGATGTGCCTCTTCCCTTCAAGTTTTTTTTCAGACTCTGGTACGGTGTAGGATTACAGTGCATGGATGCTTCTTCCCATCTTAGCAGGGAGGAGTTTCTGTGAAATGTCCTCCATGGAACTGGAAGGAACTGAGGAACATGCCGTCAGGGGCAGAATTTCTACGTACAGACTCCTTTGTACTTCAGTGGCATGAATGGAGAGTTTGGCGCTCCTAAACATTTGAGTTCAGTTTGCTTCCTTTTCTCTATATCTGCAAAATAATTTTAATTAAAAAAGCATTCTGCCGTGAATGGCCTGTGGCTCAGTTTGCATTACTATAATGAGAGAAGATGAGAAAATGCTAGGAAAAAATTGAGATTCCTCATTGTTCTTGGTTTTTTTTCATGACAAAAGATTCTAAAATAGAGCATCTGGACTAAAAAAAAAAAAAAATTTGTTGTTGAACTTTTTCTTGAAGTTCAAGAAAAGGGTGATTTACAGCTTGCCTCTTTAATTATTGAACAGCTGCGTATAGACCTCACATTTGAAGTTGGCATAAACTTTAATTTTTGTTCAGTTTATTTACTTATAAATTACAGACTTATCAGATTGGCATGTTCCAAAATCTTGTTACTTGATCCAGTTTTTTGAGATCTGAATAGGTTCCTGGAATTAGTCTGGAGTAAAGAGAGTGCAGTTTCTAGACATTCTTCGTGGTTTAGTATGCCCAACATGCGCTTCTTTGAACTGACAACTGCTCAGCAGTCACCCAGTAATATGGGGTTGTCTGGGCATAGTAGCGTGGATTTTTGTGTGGACTTCTGTTTGTTTTCCTTAGTACCAAATATTGAAGTTGGGGTGCACTGCATAACTAAATAATGTGATCAACATCTTATATTATCTTATATCTCTTACAAAGAGAGCATTTGACTGGTTTGTGAAATTCGGGGTTGGGACGTGTGTGCTAATATGCAGTGCTACAAAAGGACAAGTTATTTAGAAAAAAGGGAGTAGTTTGTTAAGGATATGACCCTGTCAGAAATTCTTACGCTAGAAAGTAAAGCAAAAGGCCTGATAAAATGTAGATTAGCTGGTAACAAAGGGGCTTTGTATCTTTTGTAGGTCAGCAGCTGAGTGTGTTTGACAAGAACTGAAATGTAATGTCTCCTGTAGCAACCATGACACTAGTAATTTTTAAATCCACTGTACCAGTGGTACTCTGGGTTTCATTAGCCTTTTCCAGATTTTTATGTAACTTCTGAACTTTTACGGATCCTTGCAATTAGGCAAAAATCGTACTATACAGGCAGAATTTGTAAAACATAAGATAGGAGAATGTTTGTGTATTTAAATAAAAAAAAATCTTTGACATCTAGAGAGTGGGGAGGCTGTTAAGTAGAAATGTTTGAAGTTGAAGGAAGTAATGTTTCTTGCACTTCATTTTTATAGTTTGTGGTGCTGTCGTGCTCAAGATTTATTACATATTTCTAGAATGCTCTGGGACAAATTTTATGACGGAAATTTGAGGAATGAAAAGGAGGGTGTCTGTGTATATGAGCATGAAATATTTAGTCTAATTAGACTACTGTATGAATTTAGAAGTTAAACATTTCATTTTAAGTTTTTTTTTTGTGATACTATATATACTCTCATATGGTAGTTTGCTTGCTCTTTAAGCATGCTTACAGAATTTAAATACTACCCCATTTTTGAGATGCTAGAAATTAGCATTATTTATATAATTCAAGTAGATAAGTCTAGTATTTCCTGTGTGTCTAACAAAGTGTAAGTATATATTTTAAAATATATTAAAAGCAGTAAATTGTCAAAACCAAGCATTCTGAATGTATAAAATGTCAGAATTACTGTTCCCTGTATGGTCTTAATTTAGTTCCCTTGTGAGTGTGAATTTTGGTCTGCTTTAATTAGTAGGGAGAAAAAAAGGAAAACAAACTGGTGTGCAGCATATGGGAAGGATGGTGCTTAGTGAAGAAATAGCCACTTTGATGTATACTTTTATTCTTTGTAGTAATGGTATGGGGTAATGCCTTAGGTAATATACAACATTGAAATGCGACATAAAATGGAGAGTTAATTTGATTACAAGTTTTCTATGATTTGCAGATACTAATTGTCTTCATGATGTTATGAGTTGGTATATTTAGCAACAGTTTTACTGGAAATCCTACATAATTGTGATTTTTTTCCATAGATTCTATCTGAAATTATTGGTTGCTGACAGTGTTGTTGATAGTTTGACTGAGGATGCCTGACAACAGACAGACACACCCCCTCAAAATACTTTTTATTATTATATTTGATGCCTGACCTTTGTATCCAGGTTTCTGCTGATTTTGTTTGTAGTTGAGTGCTCAGTACTGTCTGGTTCTGTTTGTTCAGAATGGGGTGCTGGAATGGGGGAGTGGAAAGTGTGGGAAGATCACCTAGGTAAATAGGGATACCACATCCAAACACCTTGCACTATTTTTTAAAGAGACTTGGCTGGTGCTGTGGCACTTTAGCAGAAAACTTTGGACTAAAACATAGACTTCCAAAGTAAAAAAAAAAATCTAGCACTGTTAAATTACAAGTAATTAAAAGGTTTTCTTGGTTGGTTTTTTTGATAGTGAATGTGTTAGTAAACTGAACTATAGGCCAGACTACTACCTGTTATGTAAAAATGCATTCTTGTGATAAATTTGATTTCATCCAGCTATGTCCCTAAAAGAAAAAGTGGGTATGATCAAGAAGTCTTAAATTTAAAACTCCTTTACCAACTGTGTTTTTCCTGTGTGTTTGACTGAGAAGTATGCACTGCTTGCTCACTTTCTGTTCCTCCAGAGGAGCTGAGTTCTCCAACAGCCTTGTCTAGGCAGATGGATGTAGCCATGGAGCCCTGCAGTGCTTCCTGCAAATCTGGAGAAATCCCAAAAGTAGAAGAGGCTTTATCCTGCTGCCGTCTCCTTGTCCCCAAAAGTCTAGCAACAGGCTAGCAGCTGGCAGCTGCGGCAATCAGCTGAGCTATTGCTGGCAGTGTCCAGTGCTCACATGAAAAGGAGGTTGAGAGGCCCTGTGCAGCATGCAGGTTCTGGATCATTGTGTATGAAGGATCTGCCCTTAATCTGCCACTGGGTGTCTAATTTATGATTGCTTAATTTTTTTTAATTGTTTGGGAGTGAGGTGTCTGTATTCCATGTGCACATTGAGATGTGGGTAATCAAGATTCTACCAGTGTTTCCTGTGCATGGTATACTCCTTTTCTGTGTTCATACAAGTGATTGCATAGTGCTTGTTGTCCCTAATAAAACACTTTGTATTTTGAATGGTAATTGCAAAGTATCCAAGCACGTATTTGTTTGGATCACGTGTATTTTAGGTGTGCATGCATACGCTTTTTGTACCACAGTGTTCTAGACCTACCGTACTTCAATGCAAAAGCACACAAAGCAGACTGAAAGCAACTAAGTTCTATTTCTTTTAGTTATTCACCAAAATTGGTCACTTTTAAAATGCCATTTGATAGCCTCCTGCTGGATGCCCTAGTGTTAAGTCAGTCGCAAGCTGTGAGCCAGCAGCCACGAGCACTGATCATCATCCTGTGAGTTCTGTGGCCCAGCCAAATTTCCTCCCACTGTTTAGCTAAACTGCTAAGCTATGGAATGGATATAAGGATCCCATGGGAGGCCCTGTTCTTGGTCTAGCTGGGTGGTTCAACTGTAGTAAAACAACTTTCAGTCACCAAAGAGGAGGGAGAGAAATGAGTTCTGTAGAGTTCTTGGAGACACTGAGCAAGACATGAAAAATGCCTTAATGAGATCAAAATGAGTGTTGAAACTAGCTTTAAAATCTTACCTACTGGAGCTAGTAACAAATGTTAAAATGAAAACATTGAAATATTCTGTATAGCTATTTTAATCATTAAGATAAGCATCTATTTTATTTCAAGTGGACATTCAGATATTTCTCATTAATGAATTTTTGTATGCTACATAATTTAAATGGGTAAGAGGCTAAAAAGCTCACCTATTAAAGTTTTTAAATTATTCACATTCTCATAGTAGAGTTAAAAGTAAACCTTAAAACCAAAACTTAGACATTTTTAAAAAAACAGTTACTATATTTTTCATGTTTTCTGTTTAAAAAAAATAAATTGTTGTGAAACAATAGAGCTGGAAAGTGTATCTTATGAAAGCAGTGTCTTGTTGAGGATTTTATTGTGTCTTTCAGTGTTCTATGGCATTAGAGTTTAAGTTAACCGATACGTCGTATGCCTCAGACTTTTTAAAAGTGTCTGTTGAGATCTTGCAGAAGCAGTGATTGTCTTGCCCAAGGTTAATTCATAATTTCTCTCTTTCAGGTTCATGTTGGGGAGAGGTCTAAAACGCAAGCTGAGTGACTATGAGGAGAACATGGCTGGTCTCTCGAGTGCCTTTGATTCCAGTCGAAATCTGCCATATCCGCTTAAGAGGCAGTTGGTGCTTAATATGTGCCTCACCAAGTTACAGACATACAAAATGCTGGTGGAACCGAACTTGCACCGCTCTGTCCTCATAGCCAACACAGTACGGCAAATTCAAGAGGAAATGAGACAAGAGAGTAATCAGCAGCCAATTAATGTCTGCCCTGGCATTACTCCTAGTACTCAGAGCTACGCAGGGATGGAGTCATCTGGGATTTCTCTTCAGTTGCCTTCAGGTATTAGTCAGCAAGAGTCTAACTGTTGTGACTTACGGTCTGTAGAAGACCCAATTGAAAATAGCCTGCTGATAGTTTCAGATGATGATATGTCATCTGCTATTTCATCTATTCTGAAGGATTTAGACTTTGTAGAAGATATAAGCCCACCTACTTGTCTGGTTCCTACTGGAGATGACCAGCCAAAGTTTCCAGAAAATACTGGTCTAAAACTAGAAGATGATAGACAGGATTTGAAGGGAGCTGAATGTGTGTTTGGTTCCTTTGAGATTTCAAATTCAACTAGTTACTTGAAGGATTTGGCAATAGATGACATTTTTGAAGATATTGACACTTCAATGTATGATTCGGACTTTTGTTGCCCTCCATTAATGCCGCCCAGACCACCATCTCTTGCTACAGAAGAACCATTGAAAACCTTTCCGTCTTGTAATTCTTCTTCAGCAAGCAACATTCAGATATGTAGAACAGATCTGAGTGAGTTGGACCACATCATGGAGATTCTCGTTGGATCCTGATACTTGTTTTACCCAAAGATACTTTTTAACTGCCACTTTCGTTTGGTTTCAGGATAAAAGCCACTGGAAAAGTTGTAAAGAATTCTTTAAAACACAAACTAAATATAATTTGTCCATAGTGGGATTTTCTAAATAATCCCAAAACTTACAAACCAAAAAAGTGGCAAGTTTTAAAAAAAAAAAAAAAAATATTTATTTATCAGAACTGTGCAATCATCTTTTTCCTTCCAAGGTGTATGTGGAACAATAGTCACATACCCTTATCACCCCTCATGCCTCTTTCAATAAACTTTTTTATGTGCAATTTTTAATTTGTCAGAAGAATTTACATGCAAAACAAATTTCATATGAGATGATCTTTTTCAAAGCCTCCACTTTATTTTTAATATCAGAGTCTATGCCAAGCTGGCATATGTCAAGTTGCATAGTTGGATTGCATGGATTGCAGACGCATTACTAGAGATGGGTATATTTTAAAAATGAGATGTGCTTTGCTTTCTTTTGGTCAGAAAAGCAGATCAAGACACTTGTCAGCAAAGCCTCTTGCGTTTTCTAAAGCATTCAGAACTATTTATTTTTGTAAATTTTATAGTCTTTCTACATTTTACTACGTTATTTCATCATAGTTCAAATATAATGGACTTCTAGTTGGATGTGTTTAGCACTACCTCTGAGCTGAAACGCTTTAACTCTTTCCAGTGCTTCGTCTAAGACTGCAGATCTCTTTGTTTCTATTTTTTCTGGGGGAAAGTACTTCTAACTCATTAAGCTGATCCTTTGACAGTGACCTAGCTGATTTGTGAAATCAAGGGTATTCAATGTTTAAAAACTTTTAAGTATTTACAAATGTAATTTATATGTAGATTGTGCAATTTAACACTTTTCTGTCAGTATTATGTGCTTAGATTTTGAATAATCTTGGCGTTCTTTAAATTAAAACTTACTATGTACAGGTAGCTTTTTAATCTGTTTTGAAAAACAGTGTCCTTCAATCCTGCTTTCACTACAAAGTTTAAGATTATTTTTATGTGCAATATTATTTAAAAAGATACACATTTATATACCTGGCATTGTGGAAAGAAACGCTTCAAAGTCAAAACTTCTAGCACCTTTGGAGGATACTCAAGAGAGTCAACATTTCTGTATCCTTTAAGAAACAAAGTTGAGAACACTTCTTACTACACCAGTGCTTACTGCTCTGAATACTCCTGAAACACTCATTGATATGTGGTGAGTCAGCACCGGTGACTAAGAACCATCGTGCAGCTGTGTCTGTGAGAGCTCAGGGGTCCGACCGCTGGGATGTAGCACCAGGGCTGGGGCTGCCTGGGCTTTGGAAGCTTTGGGGGCAGCTGCTGCTGGTGCTGCAGATTGTACTGGGAAGGAGGGGTGCGTGTGTGCGGCAGGTGTGTATATAAGTATATACAAGCGCACTCATTAACTGAAGATGAGATTTGCAGTGAGAACTATTTTTCTATAAGACAGTTTGGATATTGTGTTTCAGCTTGAACTGAGGTCTGTATGGATCCTTGCTATCGTCTTCTGAATTACACACTTGCACATTAGTTTTTGGTTGTGTTTTTTTTTTTTAATTTTTTAATTATAAAACTTTTACTCTGTTCTTGAAAGCTGCAGCACCTGTCTTGTAAGAAAATTTGCAGTTGTAAAAGCTTTGCTTTGGTTTGTTGGGTTTTTGGGATTTTTTTTGTTGTTGTTGTTCTATTTTTTATGAATGGGGCATCAGCAGAGTTAAAAAATGTTGCCTGTGTGTTGCATCTCACAGAAGTTGAAATCCTGGCCCTATTGAAGGGGCCAGGGTGTCACCTGGTATTTCTAGTCTTAACTGATGCTGTGGCACACCTACCTTGTGCAAAGATCTCCCATTTCTTACTGTGACTATTGTGGTTAACAGCTGCCAATACAATTTGGTATCCCAAACCAATGGAGAACCAGTTCAGGTCACATCCTTGCAGCCATCTGGGTTGTTTAGCAACCGAAGGGTATAAATGTATTTATATGCATATAATGTATTGATTCTAATATAAAACTTCTGATCTAAAGTATTTTGAATTGCTGGATAAAGGGATTTGTTTGAAGAGTGTATAAATAGTTCTTGAAGAGGTACAGCTTCAGAATGTACACAGATTGTGCATTGTGTATAGACTACTCTGGCTTTTCCTCAGCCTCTACTTTTGTATTAAAGATATGACTGAATAAATCCTTGAAATATTAAGGGCCTTCTGCACTGTGATGAAGCAGAGTTGTGGTTAAAAATGTCTTTAAATTCAGCGATGAGGGATAAAATAAAAAGACTGCATCTAATTTCTTTTTGCATTTGAAAATATGGAATGTTACTATGCAGTAAAGATATTTTGGTATGAAAATCATATCATGTAGCAAATAGCAAACAATAAATCCACTTACCTTGCAGCCCCTACAGAAACATAAGACAACTTGCTTTTCAGCATTTACATGCTAAAAATTTTTGTTTACTTCAGAAATAGATTAAATTGTTGGTAGATGTTTTATCAACAATTCAAAATGCAATTTTTTGTTCAAGTGCTTGCTTCAAAGCTCTGTTTCTAATTGGTTGCTTGCATCACAGTGCAATGCAGTTCAGTTATGTATGGAATTATGTGCAAAGGGAAGTTTAATTTTTAAATATGCACAAACTAATTTTAAAATCCTTCCATGTAAAATGATGTTAGAGGCTAGTTGTGGTGGACCTATTTATTGTATGTTTGGAAATAAAAGCCACAGTTTTGCAGTTTAACCATTTATATTTTGAAGCCTTCAGTATTTGACCGTTTCAAAACCAAAACCCGCGGTACCTTGCCACCCTTCATTTGGTCTTTTACTCATGGAGATGTAACATTTTCCCTAAGTGATTGTTCTTCTCTTTTTTTTTTTTTTTTCCCCCTCTCCTTTCTCCCCAGAAATACTAAATACTATACAGGGCTTCGCCTCCCCTTTGTGTCAGGAGGTGTCCTACAGAGCATTTCTTCCAGCTGGTGGGGTGGGGGATTCGTGGTGTGAGCAGGTGACGCTGGGCTGGTTTTGTCTGGACTGCCCAGTGTAGTCTTCCCTGCCTGTGCAGTTCTCAGTGTTGCTGCAGGGGTGGCCACGCTTGAAAGCAAGCATCAGATACAAGTGTCCTTGATGCATGTACTGTTGATACTTCAGACTTGTACACTTTTCAGTCGGGGACAAAAAAACTGCTGCTCGGTGCTAGGGGAACGCTGTTTGCTTAGTCTGTGCTAACACCAATTACACCAGTGACTGCAGGTTCCCAGGTTTCCAACCCCTTCCTGTTGTGGACCTCTAAAACAAGATCCTGAGTCTTCCACAATGAACTTCACTTATTGAGGAGATAAATGCATTGTCTGCTACTGCCAGACTAGGAATTCTTCCCTTTTGTCCTGGAGCTAGCTGACCACAGAGTGAAAAGCATAGGTCTAGAGGTAACAACTTCAGGGAAGTCTGGGTTGGGCTGTGAGGTGGCTACTAGCGTGACGTTACACTGTGACTGCGTCACTGAGCAGGACACTACCTGTACTGCAGAATGGACCTGCTCCTGTGCTGATGGGTCTTTGGGTTTGGTCTTTTAAGAAAATATTTTTGAAGTGTGTTGCTTTCAGCTCATGTTGAGATTCTAAAGGTGGTGTAGGGTTGCAAATACTTCCATCAGTTTTAGCCACTGTTGTGGTTTAGCCCTGGCTGGCAGCTGAGCACCACGCAGCTGCTTGTTCACTCCCCCAGCAGGATGGGGGAGAGAATCAAGAGTGAAAGAGAACTTGTGGGTTGAGATACAAACAGTTTAATAGGACAAACACCAAAAGGAAAATTATTAATAATAGTATTAATATGTACAAAACAAGTGACGAACAGTACCATTTCCCACCCAAAGTCAATGCTATGTAACACCCCTAGCTCCTAGCCCGCATCCACAAGCAAAGCAAAACCAGGAATTCATTCCCTGCTTCCCATGGGCAGGCAGGTGTTCAGCCATCTCCAGGAAAGCAGGGCTCCATCATGTGTAACTGTTACCTGGGAAGACAAAGGCCATCACACAGAAGTCGATGCTGAGCAAGACCCTTGGCTACCACACAAGACCCCCAGCTGACCAATTAGAAATGGGACATGATGTCATATGGTATGGAATATCTCTTTGGTCAGCCTGGGTCAGCTGCTTGGTCACCCTCTGCCTTCTCTTAGCAAGGCAGGATGAGAAGCTGAAAAGTCCTTGACTGCTTGGCAGCAATAAAAACATCAGTGTTATCAGCATTGTCCTCGTCCTAAACCCAAAACACAGCACCACACTAGCTGCCAGAAAGAAAATTAACTATTGCTGCCGAAACCAGGGCAGCCATGATGAAGGATCTGGGCTTAAAAGAGGCTGAACAGCACAGCTTGGTGCAATGCTGGTTTAAGACAGGGCTTAACTGGGGAGATGCAAGTACTACCCTGAGTGCTCTGTTGAGTTCAGTATTCTGTACACTGGAAGTAAGACTTAAAAAGACTTTTCAGCTCAAGCAAGAATTGAACACACAAAAACCAAACTTACCCATTAGCTCCATGAGGAAGATGGGCTATGATTAGTGGCAAAACTAATTATGAGCTATTAAAATATTAGAAGTGAGGAGTTAAGCTATTGAGATGCAGAAGCGTGTCTATAAAAGTATGTATTATTAAAGCAGATGTTCAGGGAAGCTGGAAGATTCTTGTCATTTAAGTATTTGCCCGGCATTCACAGACATCTTGCCTTGATTGAAAAAGAAAGAAATGTTGCAACTTCATTCCATACATTTTTCCCTGGTTAGGAGCCAGTGACCCCAGCAGAGCACAAAGCTGGGCTGGCTGTGCTTTGGCACCCCGGCTGCACCTCGGGATGAGAATTCCTCAGGCTCCACCTGTATTTCAGGAGAGGGAACGGAGAACTTGGTTAGGTGAAGCAAGCTTGTTGCATCTGCTGGCGCGCTGCTCTGGGTTTGTCGTCTCTGAAATCCTCCAGAGTGGATCTGGTGAGTTAAACGCAGATCCACAGGGAAGTTTCGGGTGGTAACAATTAATTTGAATGCAGCTCATTTGTAGCCAAATTCCCTCTGCCATCTTAATTGCAGTAGGAGTACTACAGTAAGTCCTTCCATTAAAAAAATGGGAGGACTATTAAAACTGATTTTCACTATTAAAAAGATCAGAGTGCTTTTAAATCCTGTGATAACCTTGCACTTGTAAAAGCTTAAAAGTTCTTTTCAAAGACTTTTTGTTTGGTTGGTTTTTTTACTCCCAAGTCTTCTGCATATGTCCAACCAATGGTGGGCTTATGGTATACTTGGAAATCATCCTAAGGTCTGGCATGCCCCCCTTTTTTTTTTTTGTTAACCAAATTCTACATTTTATTTGGACTTGAAAAATAAGTCTACAAATACTATCAATATGCTGTTTCTAAAACAAAACTTCCCAAAACTTTGCCTTCCTACTCTGCTCAATTTTAAGGATTATTAGTTGAAATAAGTGCCCTAAAATTGTACTTATAGCTTTCAACAGAATATGCATTGAAATATTTCCAGTCTTTTGCAATGTAGTAGTTCTTTTTTTTTTTTCTGAAGCTGTTTACAGTGTTCCTCCTACAAAGGAAACATTTCAGTAATTATGTTGCTGAACTTTTTAAAACTTTGTTCTATGGGTATATTTTTCCCTCTAATCTCAGTGGAAGGAAAAGGCATTTCTGCCTAGCTCTGCTCTCTCAAACTCTTACCTTGCTTTAGTTTTTCACCTTTCCAAAATCCTAAGCAAATGTCAAAAGTCTACGGTGTTTGCTTTCCGCAAACAGAGTAGAGTACAGTAACATGTTTAGTTCATCAAAACTCAAGTGTTTCACAGCTGAGAGCTCACCACTAAGATTAAAAATGATGAAAGTCGTAGCTTAAAGCGTAGTAAGATACGAAGTTTTATTTCCTGGGTGCACCACTTTCACAGCCGCAACACCTGCCGCTTCCCAGGGCAGCCGTGCAGCGGGAGGGTGGGTGCGCAGCGCTGGCACGCGTGGCGGGGCGCCGGGAAGGAGGAACAAGGAAATGACTACAGGAAACGAACCACTACTCTTTGTGCAAAACACACCAGAGGGGTTTCCGGCACCCCTCGTTTCCCAGAGGCTAATTGCTACTACGCAATACCCCAGAAAGCGGGCTGCTAACACTTGGTTTCCCTCCCCGAGGATGCTCTCTTGTCAGTTAAAGCGCCATGGAGTGCAACTCTCTGTTTGTGAACAGCCCCAAATACACAGGTTGTGTCCAAATTGTGCTGAGGGCGGCCAGGACTCCACAAACTTGAAACTGAATTGAATTACTTTGTAATTTCAAATCTGCTAGTCTTTTTATTTGAAGAGATGAATTTGTTAATCTCAGACTGAAGACAGGACTCAAAACTCTCTCCATTGTATTGCACAGTCAGTGTTTACAGGCAGGACGGGCTCAAGTGGCCCAAAGCATCTGTCCAAAAAGAAAAACCTGAAATGTGGAGCCCTGTCACCTTTGGAACCCCAGTAGGTTTCTTCGCACTGAACCATAAAGGGCTGAAACCCTTTTCTATCCCAATCTGTACCTTGGACAGGGCTGTAAAACTGGCTAGTGTGAGGGAAAGACCATGTGTTCACCCTTCCCCTGGGGTAACGGTGCAAAACAATCTTTGATACCTTCATCCCGCAAAAGCAAGCTTGAAAGCCCAGAAGAAAAGAGCCTCTGGGGTTCGGTGCCTCAGCTGGTGTCACACCTGCTACAAACTGCCACCTCCAGCCCCTCTGCAGGGCCCTGCTTGTCCAAAAGCACAACAATGAATGACGTTTTAGTCTTAAAATTGATTTCAATGTTTATTGCCAACCTCAACTATCCTGTCATCATTTATTGGCAATTTACTATTTTGTGAGTTTATAACTGCAACCTGTTTAATGCACATTTAAGTGCTCTGAAAGACTCACAAGGGAAATTGAAAACGGATTCAAATCCAGTGTTAAGCGTAAAAGTTAACCCTGCTCTTGTATCCCCATGGAGTTTTCAGTGTCCCTCCCGGGCCAGGGAAGCTGCTGAGCCGCTTTCAAACAGCACCTTTCCAAATGGCCTGTTTCCATTGACTGAGTAACCAACACACAGCTCAGCCCATGTAATAGCACTGAGGTATCATAAACGTTACTAAAGTTCTGAGTTATTACAACAATTGTAATTTCGCTGCTGAACAGTTAACTAGATTAAGGGTTGGAGTCTGCCAGTGCTTTTATAGTAGTCTTAATTTGAAGAACAGAATAGGCAAGTCATTAAATTAACTGACATAGTTTTGGAATATCCAAGCGTGTTCCCTGCTTTTAACACATAAAATGGCAGTTGCAGGGCTTAGCAAGTCTTTAAAATAAAGAGCCATATTCAGAATGGCAAAGCAGTAAATAGATTAGTAACTTGCTTAAAAGTTATTACCAACGAATAAACAAAGCTGTTGCAGTTGGCAGGGAAGTGCCACGGATGATGTGAAGGAGAGTGAAGCGAAGGGCAGCAAGTTACAGCACTGCGCGGTGCACATCCTGAACTACAGCACTGCTGAGCTTGAACACACACGGTTATGCCTGGTGTAAGTGTTTGGTAGCCAAATGAATCCAAGAAGTCCTGCTAAAATTAGCTTCAGGGAGGTGATTTATTTCAGCTAGAAACCAACACCAGAACAAAACATTTCACTGACTCTACCCATATTACCACAGTAGGCTTTAAATTAAGAGTTTTATTTTTCTACAGCCCAGCGGAAGCCACCAGATGTAGAAGGCTCTTCTTGTCAGGGTCAGCAGTGGCAAAGTAACAGATCTCAGCTGATCCAAGCCGGAGATGGTGACAAGGCACAGGTTACACAACACCTGAGGAGCATTTAGATTTTGGCAGGGAAACAAGGGTTTTGACTGAAGAGGCATTAAGGCCTGAGAGGTCAGTAGTTCAGGAGAGTAGTCCACCAGAGCATCATTAAAGTGTGACTGCAGCTGGATTTACTGCAAGAGACACCACCCTGCAGCAAAACTTCACAGGACAAAATTACACCTTTGACTTCACAACTAAATAGGATAAATAACTTCTAATAATGTGGCTTTAGGTACCTCATATACAGTAATATGTCACTTCCCTAAAGAACATATGTGCTCTATAGTACCAAGCCAGTAACAAAATGAAAGCAAACTGCATTCAGTTCAAAAAGAAAAAAACAAAAAAGATTAAAAAGTGCATTTGGTTCAACAAACATCACTACTGAAAAATTTCGGTTTTAGGTTTTGTGTAGCAAAAATGTGCTTTTTCCTTGGGATTGTTATATATTGCATGTTTCCATTTGACGGTGTGGTTTTCAAAAAGAGGTTACAGGTAAAAAGATGACCATGTCTGGAATCCGGTGATACAGAAAGCTGAGTGAAAAAGAAAAACTAAGTTAATTTTTTCCATCCTACAGTAAGTTAATCACTTTGCATATTTCAATCTAATTTTTATACAGTTTTCATAAAAATAAAATTAGCGTAAGAAGAAAAAAAGGACATAACTAGGAAGATCCATTGAAAACATCCCACTATATGATTTAACTTACTTAAAATTAGAAATGGCAACATACATTTCCTAATGAGCCTTACTTTGAGACACCAAAACCTGCTGGGCTTGTTCGTTCCCTTCAGAGGCTGCTCCAGAAAAATACTGTCCATTTACCTTAACTTGGGATCATGATTCTTTTTACTTTTACTCCTTCTTCATTGACCTGAACCACTTCTCCTTTGCCTAAACCTTGTCCACATTTTACACATTTCCAAGTATGTGTCAGCTACTGCGATCTCACCCTCATGTACTCATTGAAGGAAGCAGAACTGAATTATGAAGGAACAAGCTGGACAGTCTTTTTTGGTTTTCTTTCTGAATTCTCCAGTCTAACATCTCTTACGTACAAGGTTCCCAGAACAGTATACATCTTCATTGTCCAATGCAGTAAACAGAATAAAACAGAGCAAGGAAAGCGTGCCTCAAACTATGCATCTCCACAGCAACAACCACTGCTCAAGTTTATTCTCCACTGAGGAAGGGACCTTGGGTTAAGAACATTAATCCAAAATAGTTTGTTAAAAACACAATGTGACTGATCTTTTTTTTTTAAAGCAATGGAAAAGACAGAATTTTCCTTCCAACTTCCATTGCTTTAGCAAGAAAGAAACAGAGCTTATTAAGGTCGGTTTGACCACAGACATAAATGCACTAACAACAAAGTATTTCAATTTCATTTCTCTATGTTTTGTAACACAGCTTAAAAACAGTAACATTCTCAAATCTCAAAATTATAACATCAATTCTGCCTTCCTCCTTAAGCAGTTCCTGTTTTCTCCTCAAGTGAGCAAACCAAATCTGACTCATTCTGAATATATGAAATGCAAGTCTGAATGCAACTTCTTCTCTTACCAGCTTTGCTTCTAATGTCTCCCTTCCCATAGATGTCAGGAGGGAGTTAAAATCATCATTCTCGGTGATTGACATGTTGATCCTTCTACAGACACGCTAATCTTCCTTTGTCATCAGAGCATCCTGACTACATTTTATATATCGCTGTTCTTTGCATTTAGTACGTTATATTGTACCCTTTCTAAAGCTGTCAGATAGATAGGTTTCAAAGAGCAAAACACAACTCTGCATCCAAATAATTACATGAGGACAGATAGAATTAAATCTCGCCAGGAATGTTAAGGACAAGAAGAAAAGTTTCTATGGGTATGTCAGTGATAGAAGGAAGATGAGGGAAAATGTGGGTCCCCTCCAGAAGGGAACAGGCGACCTGGTTACCCAGGATACGGAGAAGGCTGACGTACTCAACGACTTCTTTGCCTCGGTCTTCACCAGCAAGTATTCAAGCTACGCTGCCCAGGTCACAGAAATTAAAGGCAGGGACTGAAGAATGAAGAACCACCCACTGTAGGAGAAGATCAGGTTTGAGAATATCTAAGGAACCTGAAGGTGCACAAGGCCATGGGACCTGATGAGATGCATCCACATGTCCTGAGGGAACTGGCAGATGAAGTGGCTAAGCCACTCTCCATCATATTTGAGAAGTCGTGGCAGTCCGGTGAAGTTCCCACTGACTGGAAAAGGGGAAACATAACCTTCATTTTTAAAAAGGGAGAAAAGGAAGACCCAGGGACCTATAGACCAGTCAGTCTCATCTCTGTGCCCAGCAAGATCATGGAGCATATTACAGCATCATGGAGCAGGGTTACAGCGTTGGTAGAGCGGGACAGTGACAGATAAGGGAAGAGTGACAGATGTCATCTACCTGGACTTGTGCAAAGCATTTGACACTGTCCCACGCGACATCCTTGTCTCTGAATTAGAGACACATGGATTTGACTGATGGACCACTCAGTGGATAAGGAATTGGCTGGATGGTCGCACTCAAAGAGTTGTGGTCAACGGCTCAATGTCCAAGTGGAGAACAGCAACGAGTGGTGTTTCTCAGGGGTTGGTATTGGGACCAGTGCTGTTTAACATCTTTGTTGGCAACATGGACAGTGGGATCGAGTGCACCCTCAGCAAGTTTGCTGGCAACACCAAGCTGTGTGGTGTGGTCAACACACTGGAGGGAAGGGATGCCATCCAGAGGGACCTTGACAGGCTGGAGAGGTGGGCCCGTGCGAACTGCATGAAGTTCAACAAGGCCAAGTGCAAGGTCCTGCACATGGGTCGGGGCAATCCCAAGCGCAGGCTGGGCAGGGAATGGATTAAGAGCAGCCCTGAGGAGAAAGACTTGGGGGTGTTGATTGATGAGAAGCTCAACATGAGCCAGCAATGTCACTTGCAGCCCAGAAAGCCAACCGTGTCCTGGGCTGCATCAAACGAAGCGTGACCACCAGGTCGAGGGAGGGGATTCTGCCCCTCTACTCCACTCTCGTGACATCCCACCTGCAGTACTGCATCCAGCTCTGGGGGCCCCAACATAAGAAGGACATGGAGCTGTTGGAGTGAGTCCAGAGGAGGGCCATGAAGATGATCAGAGGGCTGGAGCACCTCTCCTATTAGGACAGGCTGAGAGAGTTGGGGTTGTTCAGCCTGGAGAAGACAAGGCTCCAGGGAGACCTAATTGCAGTCTTCCAGTACCTAAAGGGGCCTTCAGGAAAGCTGGAGAGGGACTGTTTATCAGGGAGTGTAGTGACAGGACAAGGGGTAACGTGTTTAAACTAAAACAGGGTAGATTTAGATTAGACATTAGGAAGAAATTCTTTCCTGTGAGGGTGGTGAGGCACTGGAAGAGGTTGCCCAGGGAAGCTGTGGCTGCCCCATCCCTGGAAGTGTTCAAGGCCAGGCTGGATGGGGCTTTGGACAACCTGGTCTAGTGGAGCATGTTCCCGCCCATGGCAGGGGATTTGGAACTAGATGATCTCTGTGGTCCTTTCCAACCCAAAACATGCTATGATTCTACGACATATGCTAGAACAGCTGGCTACAACATGAGGAGCATGTAAAAGACACTCTGTGGTTCCCTGAAGCCCTTGCTTTCAGAGCAATTCTTACCTTGGTCTGGATCAGTGCTTTGCAGTCATTAATATTGAATCCATCAAATCTGAAGTCTTCATTATCTTTAACATTTGATTCCTCAAAAATGTCATCCTGGCTCTCCAAAAAGTCCTAATAAAACATAATTTACATTTTCTTCGTGAATTTCTATCTGATCTCAAAGAATATAACCTAGAGAGACACTTCCTTCTGGTTTGGGTTTGCGTGGCAAGATTTTGGTGGCAGGGGGGCTGCAAGGGTGGCTTCTGCGAGAAGCTTCCCCTTTGTCCGATAGAGCCAAGGCCAGCCGGCTCCAAGACAGACCCGCTGCTGGCCAAGGCCAAGGCCAAGCCCATCAGCCATGGTGGTAGCGCCTCTGGGGTAACAGAGTTAAGAAGGAAAAAAAAAAAAAAGGAGCAGCAGTTTTTGCAGCCAGAGTGAAATGTGAGGAACTTTGCAGACACCAAGGTCAGGGAAGAAGGAGGGGCAGGAGGTCCTCCAGGTGCTGGAGCAGAAGACCATGGTGAGGCAGTCTGTTCCCCTGCAGCCCATGGACGTTGATGATAGGGAGCAGAGATTCCACCTGCAGCCTGTGGGGGACCCACACTGGAGCAGTTTGCTCCTGAAGGACTGCACCTCGTGGAAGGGACCCACGCTGGAGCAGTTTGTGAAGAACTGCAGCCTTTAGGAAGGACTCACGTTGGAGAAGTTCATGGAGGACTGTCTCCTGTGGGAGGGACCCCACGCTGGAGCAGGGGCAGAGTGTAAGGAGTCCCCCTCCTGAGGAGGAAGAAGCAGCAGAGACACAGTGTGATGAACTGACCACAACCCCCATTCCCCATCCCCCTGTGCTGCTGGGGGGGGAGAAGGTAGAAAATCAGGTGTGAAGTTGAGCCTGGGAAGAAGGGAGGGGTGGGGAGAGGTGGTTTAAGATTTGGTTTTATTTCTCATTGCTCTACCCTGTTTCATCTAATTTATTATCAAATTAATTTTTTTTTTTTTAGTTTGTTTTGCCCATGACGGTAATTAGTGAACGATCTCTCCCGGTCCCTATCTCGACCCAGGAGCCTTTCACTGTATTTTCTCTCCCCTGTCCAGTTGAGGAGCAGGAGTGATAGAGTGGCTTTGGGGGGCACCTGACCTCCAGCCAAGGTCAACCCACCACACCTTCAAATAACAATAACCACTAAATTTTACTTTCTGAAGCTGTATTTTGATTTATCATGTGCCCACCTCCCCTGCATTGAAACAATTTTACACCAGAACAAGTTCTACACACATAAATCTAATTGTGACTTAAACAAATAAAAAAGCCATTTCCAATTAAAATTAACCTTAATCTACACCAGAAAATAGCTGAGAAATACACCTTCATAGGTACTGTTAAAAGCAATACAATTTTCCAGTAGCAGAAAAGAAGTAACGACATAAGTTTAAGCTACCTGGGCATTGATTTAATGTTGATGTATCTGTGGGAAGAAAGGAACAGAAGGGGAATTTAACTACATTGGAGAAATGTCTCCCATTCTCTCCTCTTAAGTGACAGTTCTATAAAAGTGACTTTCAAGTGCAGAGTACCTTCCTATACCTGTTGTTCTGTTTGTATATAACTTACATGAAAGGTCAAATATGTTCATAAAATCAAAATTGAATGCAGTACCCCCCATGCTTTAGCAATCAAATTTTCAATTGAAACAGTTACTTCTGAAAACCACATGTGACTAATTTATCCTAACTAAATAACTAGGCTGAGTACTAAACCATCTCAGATACCTTTATCTTCTCAAAACAAGAGATTAAACAGAGACATGTCTTTTGGAGATCTTTCAATACTGTTGGTTTGGTCTTGATTCAATTTAAAACATACTCTCCCTCAAGCCTTGCAAAAACAGACAGAATAATCTGAGGAAAAGGGAAGCGGAACACACTTTCAGTTTGTATACAGTAAAAATATTCAGTAATTACTTTAACAGCCTCTCTGATTCAAATCTGATTTTCACTTAATGGAAAGATACTAGATGCTAACAATTTTCTCATACTCTGAGCAAAGAAGAAAATCACCTCACCACACACACATCTGAAAGCTAATTCTACATCTATAGTAGAGCTGAACGTACCACCTAACAACAGGGCACTCCATAGTGGAAACTTCAATGTAAAGACGATCAAAATTTGATCCTATTTCATTTCATAGTTAGTTACACATAATGATGAGAAAACAACTTGACTGTCATTTTAAAAGGCTCTCTTGTAAAAAAACTTATGACTCACCCAGATCTAGTTCCTCATGCATCTGCACGTATAGCTCACAGAAAATCAGTTTCGTAACCAAGTGTTTATGCTGGCGCACTAGCAAACCGTTGTTCAATTACCTTTTCATTTGCATCTATTCCAAGAACACTCAAGAGGTTTTCTTGGCAATGAGATTTACTCCAGGGATGTCTTAAGCTGGTGGTATTATCAAAGTCTCTAAGTGTTCTCCATATGTTTCCAGAATCAATGCTAAGAAAGAAAACACAATTTTGAGGTTAGAAGGTGTTAGTTTCCAGTGAACGTATATAACTTAGTTATCTTCACTGCATACGGTCATGTACTAGCCTACCCTAGTATAAAAAGCAACTTATCTTAAAACTCTTTCTACATTCATTCAGACTATCAACCCAACGTACTAATAAGCTCGCATGACAATTAACGGAAACAGTAAGTCAACATAACTGTATGTTTGGGCTTCTCAGATAAGAAGTGCATTAGAAGTATATTTTGGAGACTGTTACATGCCAACAACTTGCATTATTCAATTGCTTCTCTGGAATGTGGGTAGAGTTCAGCCCTATTAATTCTGCACTTTGCATTTTCTGTCTCTCAAACCTTTCTCCTTCCTATCAGTCATGCTTCTCCACTGCAGCAGCGAAGAATTAAGAGTTCCCTCTACATAGTGCTTTGGGTTCTTACATTGCATTCATTCTTCTATATAAATCCAGATGTTTCTTGCTTAGTACAGGATGCTATTATCATTGATCTTAGTCACTACAGTACATCAGGGCTCTTTTGTCTGTAGTTTCTACTCTGTTATAATATTGCAGTCCCTTTTACATATATATCCTATTTCTCCACAAGTTTGAAGCTGATTAAAATATAGTGCATATACAAGGAACCTGCCAAAAGGATGCCCACATTAAATGTTTTTACATTTCTTGTGATTCTTAGGACATTTCCAAACCATGGTCTGACCTAGCTTTCTAAATACAAACCCTCAGATGTATGCAAAAATAACTACAATACTGCTGAGAAGCTGCTGATCCTTCAAAAACATGTAACAAATCTCAAAGCATTCCAGGCGTCTTAAGAGAAAGCTAATTTAATGATACTAATTTTTATTAATATAACTCCAGGAAAGAAGTCAGATGCACCACAGATTCTGAAGCACATCTGGTTAACCATGAGAAGAAGTTGCCACCTGGGAAAATTGGAGAAGGAGAAAAAAAAAAAGTGAGTAGGTTGTCAGTAGAAGCAGCAACAACGCTCCTGCCTCAGATGGTGGAGAAATAAGTCAGATGTGTCGTAAAGAAAGGACAAACGAACAGGAAGAACAGGCTGCCTAATGGGTGTTCTGGCATTCCAGAGGCTTAGTCATAAGAAGGCACACCAACAGCAGGAAAACCCCTAAGCAGGAATTCATAATTTTGATGTATTCTCTTCCTTGTTTTCCAATGGCTAAAACACAATCCATTTCCTTTAACAACACAATACAAAATTGGTAAGATTTATGTGCCGAAGAGCATGGTGATTAAAAAGATTTTTAAGTTCACCTGCAAGTACCACTGATTTTTAAATTATGAAATAAACAGTGTAATTGCTGAGGAACTTCTATTTTTTTTTTTCTTTAAAACCTGTTCATCTAAACTCATTACCAAAGTTGATTCTTCACACATTCAGGATTCCCAACATCTTCATTATTTGTATCAAGTACTTGATCTAAGCTTCTTATGTTCTCTCTGGACTGTGATACAAAGACTTCTGGAAAGCCCACCTTAAATATATCCTCATAGCTGTGGTTTGCCTAGGAAAAACAGAGTTTTATTACATATGTTATACAGGCCATCCCCACAGTTCATGAAGGACCTAGTCCAAAGTCTACGATGTTTCTAGAGATTGTATTATTGATTGTTTTTAAAATTTGTATTAATATTAATGGCACAGAGGGACTGAGCCCATAGTTCAGTGTTTTGAGTATTTACTTAGAATTAGAGAAGGAGAAGCAAGAGTTCAAGAGTTTCTGATGAACCTCAGCCTCTAGCTTCCCAGCTACTAAGTTATAGACCGGTTTGTCTATGAGCACTCAAGACTCCTTTGTCTGCTCGGCTAATTCAGTCCAGGTCAAAACTGATGTATACATCAATTCAAAAGCTTGTTTTGCTAACTTCATAGTCGAACACGCTCAATTCAGCCAAACGTAACACAACTACTAAATGCTATAGTTACCAATAAATACTTGCACTGTGTAAGTCTGCATAAAAGCTGGGGTGAGTATGTCTCTACATTCTTGCATTTGCACCAAACTTTTTCCAGCCTATATTAAAAATCAGAGCCAGACCGACATACTTGTTCCTCCTCCGGCAGTGATGAGGAGGAGGTTTGGAGGACTGAACATAGGCACATGAGTGATCCCAACAGGCCTACTAGAAGTAATGGGGTTATCTGAAAACTAAGAAATACATATACAAGGAAAAATGTGTATAATTTACATCCTATCCTAAAGCGATGTTATCATGCCATCTGGTCCAGAAGCTTTGTCCTTTTACTCCTTCAAAGAAGGAGTTACTGCAGTTTTCTAAATCAAGGCAACTAATTGACTTCAACACCCTGCAGAGGGAACGCAACCCAGGAGCAGCAACATTGTGTGAAAACTAGGGAAGGAAACCAGACTGTTTTTCTTTGCCTAGCAATCAACAGCTTAATCTGAAAAACATAAGTATGGATACTCTGTATTTTGACAGTTTTGTGTAATTGTAACTCAAGCAGCTGAAATAGAGATATTTCCGCAGTTTCATTATACAGAACTCAGACAAGTGCAGTCAATACTGAGAGAGTACGGATTTAATCTAATGATGAGTGGGCAAAAATCAACAGAACTGGTAGAAAGCTTCTGTACTTCTGAGGATGCTTCTAGAAATAGAATTTGTGCCCCTGGCTGCCCCCTCCTGAAGTAAGGCCTTGCGAAACTGCCTGTCCTGAGGGGCGACAGCCGGGGCATTCAAAAACTCCTGGGTAAAATCTTTTCAATCTTGCCCAAAGTGTCAGAATACTTTAAATCAATTTGTAAATTATTATAGTAGACTTAACTTACAACTAGGGATACTATACAGAGGAGAAAGATGCCTGAGAAGCAGAATTCTGTGAAACCACACTTGCTATAGCATACATGGAGAGTCACAGTCAAGGAAAAAAAAAAAAAAAAAACCAAAACAAGCTCCCAAGTAGGTACCAAAACCTAAATGGGATGGGAGGTAAGGAAAAGTCAAGCAGCTGCTCTTGGCCTTGGGGTGGAGGGAGATTACAGCCACAGCAGCGTGAGGGGAGGGAAGCACAGATCTGCCTTATTTTTCAAATCTCCTGTGATGTTACTCTGACATGCATATGAGTCACTGGCTTATAGTTTAGCCATGCCAGATGAAAAAAGCAAGATTTTTTTTTTTTAATTACCTTTATTACTGTCTACTTCAGTGGGTGTTTCTAAAACAAAAGTTGGGTATATTTCCATTTACTTGTAGCTTTGTACTAATTATAAAAATATGAATGCACAAATTTCACATCCATGCTTTTTGACTAAATCCTCTATATCCTATTAAATCAGAACACTCCAGTGCTTAAGCAAGTGCACTAGTCCCTCTCACAAAGGCCAGTATTTAAAGAACACACGAAAAAAGTTATTCAATCATGCAGGCAAAATATCCAGCTACTGCAAGGAAATTAGTGATAGTTTTCACCTTAAAATACATGATTCTGTTCCAGACCGACATTGTTTAATTGAAACATTAGATACTGAAGGTCAGACCTCTGATGATCTCTAGAGGTCCCTTCCAACCCACCTGGAGTTTTATTCTGTTGACCATACAGAAGAGAGACCCCCAACCTGAAGAGTTTATGATCTCAAACAAACCATAGAAAAAGCACAGGGATAAAGGACAAGCTACACGTATATTCTACACCCAGAGAATCTCCAACAGCTCTGCAGCTGTTTCTCTACCCTGAGACAAGAAAAGACAACTTGAAACTCCAGGCATGGTTAACTTATTTAGCTTGGACTGGACATTTCCTTTTGCTTTTAATAAATGCAAAAATAAAGCAAAGGCTTCAGTAAGATTAAGATCGACCACTTTTGGAAAGAAACCAAACAATCTGCTATATTCTATTTGAGCTCCAGACATTACATACTGTTTTTTCAACATAAGACTTCTTGTCCCCAATTTCCAGCATTACAAACAAATTAAATTCTGTTTATGCATACCAATAACCAGGTATCTTGTGATCTCCACTCTATGGGTGCCAGACAGCTGATCCCAACACACATCTTTGTGCTTTCCCTAGTAATACCTCTGCAACAGGCAAAGTTCCCAGACAAGGGCAAGAAAGCCTGTCTCCAGAAATCCCTCAGTTCCCTACGCATACTAAAACTCATCTAACAGACTACAAGCAGTAAGCTATTGCTGCTACTGATTAACCCATGGAAGTCTTAGTCAATTGCTCTTTTTTTTTTTTTCTCAAATGTTTTAATTAGGATAAAAGTAGTAAGAATGAGGGCATTTTGGTTTGTATTTTTACATTCTTATTTTCCTTTTGTTACTCTGCTTTGCTTTGGTGATGCATGTTTGGTAAACATGGAAACACATTAATTGCAACAAGGTATAGACCTTAATCTGAACCTTTTCTTGTGCCGAAAAAGACACATTATATTATTTATTCAGAGTATTACTTCTAACATTCTATGAGAGAAGGTAACATCCTATCTTAAAAAATAAATTATATTATTTATATTCATTTGAGTCATTAACTTCCACCCACAATCAGTGTAAAATTCCAGAAAGACTGTTGGATTATTCAGGCAGTGTATTAAATAACAAAGTGGTTTTTTGTTGTTTTTCAATTTCTAACTCAATGTTATGTTGATTTACTTCAATAAACTTGCAGGCAACTCATCGAATTTTTGTCCACTCTGTTTTTATTATACACCATCCCCACTTTTTGTTTCCTATGCTCATTCTTGTCTAGCTCTTAACTTGCATGTGCTTCAGGGCAAGGTTCGTCATTTCTACCTGCTTACTTACTCCGAGTGCCTAGAAGCAAAGTAGCGCATTACATTCTTTAAAGCTCTCCAGCAGGATAACTTAAGTATTTGTCAAACACTGTAAAGAAGTTGCTTTTGTTCCACTTGAGCTAGCTGCAAAGCAGCTTGACAGTTTCTCTCTCTGTACAGCATTATCCTCTATAGAGAAGATATTCAGATACAAATCTTGAGCTGTAGGAAGCAGTAACACAAACATTTCTGGTCTTCGGTTTACTATTAACACATACCTCATTTAGAGAGCTCGGAGCCTCCTGTATCCCACTGTGTAGAGATGGCTCAGAACAAAAGTGACCAGCAGAAGCGTTACAATGCCCGCTGCTTACATCCCTATCACCTCTCCGAGTTTTTGTTGACTTTACCAAAACTTCAAGATCATGACTGAATCTCTCTGATTTGTCTGAGGACTCTCTGAAGCCTTCAAAGTCACCCCAGGAACTACTGGGTTCTGAGGTACTGTAACTGCTCTCAGAACATCCCTCACAACTTCTTCCTCTGCTATTCACTACAGGGAGGCTTTGCTGCATTACTTCAAGATTACTAATTTCTTCATTATTTGTCCTTTCATTCAAGTTACAGTCACTTTCATGGAGACACATACCACCTACTTCAACTGCTAGGTCTTTCAGAGACTTCCGGTGAGATGTGTCTGTGTTGGTAAGACTTTCTACTAGTGACAGGTTCTGCATCTTTAAGAAAAATTCATTTGCTGAAATCTGTACTGCAAAAAAGGCTACTGAAGTTCAGTTTGCATTAGAAATCTGAATATTTCCAAAACAGAATCAAATTCTTCATTTCACCCTAAAGAATAACAACACTGCTAAATGAAAACAGGATGTCCTTCAGCCTCTCCTCCAGTAATCAGCATGTGCATGTTATTCAACCTCACTTTCTGGGTAGGATATTAGCCTGCAAAGAAAGAATGATACATAAACACTTCTGTGATAAGGGCTCTGTAGGAATTAAGAAAGATAGCTGATAAGGTATGAGAAAGATTGCTCAGGTTAAAAGAAACACATTCCAGTATTATACAACTGAAAATTGCCTTGCCATAGGCAAAATGGTTTAAAATTTACATTTAACTATCTGCCCACACCACGAGCGTGTCATTAAATTAGTGAACAACAGTCAGAAAACACTTAACAGACCTCGTTGGACATTGAGTACTGATTGAGCACACAGGAGGCAAACCGAAGTAGTTACAGACAATATCCAACACTTCCTAAATATTTTCTGTAACTATTTCATCCATCTCATGCATACTCTAACAGAGAGTGCTCTTTTTGTTTCCATGGGCTTTCCCTGTCCGAAAGATTACTGGAGAGGTGAATGTGATTTGCAGCAACATGGGAACTGGCCGTTTAATCCTGTGAAAAATATGGTGCTTCCAACTATTTAAGCAATTAAGACAGATTTACTAAGTTCAGTTTGGCATCTGTAAACGATACAGGCAAAACTGCATTTAACATTTTAAATTAATCATGTCTCCTCGAGCATTTTTCTGACCGACAAGCTGTTTTGAGTGGCGGGTTAGGAGCTACACTAAAACCATTTCCGAACACTGGCCGCTATTAGGCATTTTCTGTGCTTAACAGAACAAATCTTAGGGTTTTTTCCCCCAAGTTCACCTCGGAGGTGGCACCGGGCCGGCCGGGCACACACCGCGGGAGCGGCGGGACCCCGGCTCGGAGGGGCCGGCCGGGACACGGCGGGGCTGCCCGCCGCCAGGGCCTGCCCCGGGACGCCCCCCTCGCCCCGGCGGGCGGCGGCCGAGAGCCCGACCCGGAGCGGCCGGCGCTTCCCCCGAGGAAAGCGGCTCCTCCACCCTCGCTTCCCACCGCCGGCCCGGCCAGCCCGAGTCCCCCGGCGGTGACCGGGCACGGGCACCGGCACCTGCCCGCCGCGGGAAGCCGCGCTCCCGGGGAGGAGGAGGAGGAAGAGGCAGGTGGAGTGGGGGGGCACGGCGAGCCGCCTCGCCCCACAGCCCCGAGGAGCGACGGGCCGCGGCCGTGCCTCAGCGATCCCCGCTGCGGGGGGAGCACCCGAGCGGCACTGGCCGTTGGGGCAGCTCGGGGCCCCGCCACCCCGAGGAAACAGCCTTACCACCGATCCAGGGCCCCGCCGCCACCGCTCGGCGAGAGCCCCCAGCCGAGCCGAGCCGAGCCGCGCCAGCAGGTCGCCAGGGGCGGGGCCTAGGTGTGCCGGGGCGGGGCTGCGGGGCCGGCGGGGAGGGAGGAGGCCGTTACCGGCCGGAGGGCGGGGCCTAGGTGTGCCGGATGTGGCCCATTACCGGCGGGGGATGGCTGCTGTGTGGTGTGGGGGGCACAGCGGAGCCGCTGGACGCTCTCGGCCAGGGCGCTGCTCCTGCGGCGGGCGGGAGAGGCTTGCTAGTGCCCAGCCGTGACGGCAGGCCCGATCCCCCGCGGGCCTGCCCGGCCTCCGCCCGCCCCGGGGAGCAGCAAGGGGCGGAGGAGCCTCAGCCCTCCCGCAGCCAAGTCTGGCTGCGGCCCTGACCGAGTTCCCGTTCTCTCCCCTTTCCCTGCTTTGCCAAGTACTTCTCTGGGTCTCTGGCCTTACCCCGGGGCACTGTGGTTGTCTTCACCTCCATCTCCCTTGGGTTACAACGGCCTCACCGGTTTAGATCCCAAAGCCAGCTCCTGCTCCACAGAAAGAGATTGATTTTAAAATCGTGAGGTGAAAAACAAAAGTATTTTTCCAGCATCTTCCTGTGATCTGGCAGGCTAAGGGCATATGGTTTGATGGTGGTGGTTCATGTCCACTTTTAATTTGAGAATAGCTGAAATCCTCAACTAATTACAAAATTCCAGGATATAGACTTTAAAAAAAGTAACAATCAATCCACCCAGTAATATTACCTCACAATAAAATGGTAGGGATAGGCCAGCGGCAGCCAGCAGACCTCCTATTCCTCTCCTATTGCCCCCAAGGTATTTGGTTGCCCCCCCACCCTGCTGAGGCTGGGACTTGATCCACTCATAGCAGGTAAAGCCAGAAGCCGTGGGTCCGGTCACTGGGCACACGCCACCCCGCATCCTGGGGTAACCACCCCTTCTCGCCCACCGCTTGAGGAGCAGAGGCGTGGGCTGGAGACCGTGTGCCCAGGACTGGCTGCTCCCATGTCTGGGCGGCCCAGGGAAGAAAACTGCTCAGCGTCCCCATCCTCAGGGCTGGGTTTAATATCTGGGCGGTCCCAAGCCACCAGGAACACTTGTAAAAGCAAGGAAAAAGGTTTTCTGGAGCAAGGCCCAAAGTAAAAAGCTTTTTCTAGGCATTGCAGTACATATGTTTTCCAGCTCAGGCACAGATACGTGCACTCCCCTCCCACGCATCTGACTCTCATTCCAGGCTGTAGTGCTTTATCTGAGGGCGAGAGGCTGAATTTGGGAACAATGCCCAGATGCAGAGCCAAAGAAATTTTATTGGAGAGTCTCTGAAAGATTTTTTTAATTTGTTTTCTTTCTGCTTTCTTACCCTCCGTGGCCATCCTGTGGCAGCCTGCAGCTCTGAGGATATCCAACCAGCTCAGCGAGACTGTGAATCACCCCAAAGCGTCTGACACTTGTTGGGATAGCGTCATCACCCTGTGCTGCAGTAACTTTGTGCTGCAGGGACCTCTGGGGTTCCAGCTCTCTTTCCAGTTTTGAAGGGAGCTCAGCTTTTTTTTTCGGCTACTGAGCCTGTTTTGCACAACTTTACATTTTCACCTTTGTCTGCTCAAAGGAAAAGGCTACAGACTGCACAAAGGCTGAGATGCTCCTCTCCGTACTACGCTTTGCATCCAGAGGGGAAGGGGTGTGTGAGTTTTGCAAACTTGTCCTTGCCCTGCTGAGTTGAAGCTGTCTTTGCAGTAGTGCAAGTGGAGCGGTGGGAGAGCTGGTGAGCATCAGGAGCTGCCATAGACCTTAGAAACCTCAGTGCAGGGACAGAAGAAACTGTCGTGCTTTCTTCCTGGAGTAACATCAGTAACTTTATTAAGGACTTGCCACATAATGGTGGTGTTTATTTCTCTCTCCAGCACACCTTATAACCCACCTTGGAAAAACCAGTTGCTAACGCCGAGTCCCTGCAGAGCAAGCAACCGGCTGCACCATCTGCTGGATGTACCTACTGCTGCCTCCGCTCTCAGACAAATGCAGCTGAAAACCCACAGAATCACCCCAACAAAAATCTGCGCTGGTGTGTTTTGGGCAGGTTTTCAAATCAGGAGGAGTCAGCACGGCCGCCCTGCAAAGTGGGTTTCACCTGCCTGCCTCTGAATTCACTTCTCTTGACTCCACCCAGCTGAGTGTGAATGTGACTGCTGCTGCTGAGATCCTTAATTCGTGTTTTAAATGACACCCTCTCATCGACTGATTATAAGTTAAAATCATTATCACAGTTGGATTAAGAGTTTTCCCCTCTGAAGTATATTGGGGACAAAATTAATTTGATCTGTTTGGAGGCTAAGTTTTACGATGTTGTCTGACATGTACCAGGCCATGGGATTTACCCCATAATTACTGCATTAAATCAATAATTTCTTTTTGAACTACCACTTTTATTTAAAAAAAAAAAAAAACAGTCTTTATTTAAAAGGTAATTATGCTAAAAGCTTCAAATATGGACCATAAGCTTGTATTTAGACACTTAAATGTATGCATCTACTAGAGCAGAACCTCGCTACTCAAAAATTCACCAACGCAAACAACTGAATTGACTGAACACTCATCTGCAGCCGCTATTACTGCTCCTGCCACCGTTCCCGCTGGAAAATTATTTGAGTTTAGTACACATACTCTAGAATTATTTTTTTTTCCATTTTATCCTTTGGAAAAATACCAATTTGCAATGAAAAAACTCAACAGAATAACTGAAAAGTATTTACTTTCAGAGCAAATCAGCACCACACCACTGTAATATGAATTTTTATTTGTTTGTGAAAGATCTAGTCCTGAATTATTGAATTGTGTGGTTCCCCTGTAAATGACTAGGGTGATATGGATGGTTTTTCCTTTGTTCATTTTCTTTCTTGGAAAAAAATATAAACAAGCAGTACCTTTGTATGCAGAATTTTCAGTTGTGGTTTTTTTTTTAATTGAAGCATTAAACAAGATTAACTTGCTTTTAAAATGACTGAAATATTTTCTTTAATTTGTATTAAATTTTGGATGTCTTGTAAAAAAGAATAAGTTACATTTAGCTAAACTGGCTTAAAATGTCATTTAGAAAGTAAGAGTAAACATGTTTTCAGATGTCAATAAATAATTTTGATTGGTTCAAAGCGACTTTTCATTAAATGAGCTGTCTTTTCAATAGATGATTAATAATTTTTTTCTCACCCTAACTATCCAGATTTTAGAAGTGTAGGACATCAACAATTCTTACATTTCCATAGTAATAGAGAGTGCTCAGCTTTTTGGAAAAAAAAAAACCAACCAAAACAACCAAAAAACAACCACAAAACCTCGTAGATATCAGGTCTAAAACGGTGATTTAATTGTCTAGCTATGGCTTAAATTTGAAAATGTAGTTGATTATTCCATTACACTCCTTCCTGGAAGCATAGTATTTTTTGCCATACCTTTCAGCTTTGCTTTGCTGTTGGTATAGATGGTTCGAAAGGTCAGTAAAATCCATCGTTCATTTCCTGAGTTAGAAATGAGAACAGCAGCACTTGAGGGCAAACTTTACTTCTCCCCAATGCACAATGGGTGCGGATTTCCCGGACCCCCCCCCACAAAATATTGCTCTGTCTGCTGGAACAGTGGGATGGGAGTCACTGGCACCTGCAGCAGTGAGCAGTGCCTGGGCTAAAAGACGAACCAGAATCTTTCCAACAGCAGATGGCAGCTCTCCCTTGTCTCTCTTTCGTGCACGCAACAATACTGTTAGTTCTCTTGAGCAGGGGAAGTAATTCATCCCCTCTACACACTACATTAAAAAGGTATTAGACCACTTGCTTACCTGCTGACCACAGAAAAGCCATTTCCCAGAACCCCTACATGGAAGGGCTGTCAGTGTAGAAAGAGCTACCCATAAAAAAGGCAACATCCTTTGCCAGGAGGAGTAAGATATACTTTAGGTCCCTCTCTTCTTCTCCTGGGTGTGGAAGATAAGGGAGCTGTAATCCACCTCTCAAAAAAGCTAGATGTGCAAGGGACGTATGTGCCCTGGGTTCAGTGGCTGCCTTTACTGCTTTTGCCTAGCCCAATAGTGTGGTTTTGAAGCAAAGCTCGTATTTGCTTCTATGGCTAGTCTGGTTCTCCGAGTGATTTTGAGGAGCACAAACCAGGTGTCTTTTGGGGAGAGGCAGTGAAATGCCATTTCACTCCGGCACTTCATGGGAGCACTGTCTTCCAAAGCGTGGGCTGCACTGCTTTAAGATCCTCCAGCATGTTACCTAGCACATGTGCCAAAAGAAGACTCTCAAACCATTCAGAGCTCCCACAAGATCCCGAAGTGGTTCTTGTGCTATATGTAAGGGGCCAAGTGCCATAGGCACCTTCTTATTTGCCAGCATCTGCCAGCCTTCACCTCTTTGCCACTGCTCCATCATCTGCTGACACTCTAGTTTGAAATCCTTTCCTGTCTTCAGCTGCTTTCCCTTCTGTTGTCAATCCCATTTGCTGAACCCCAGATTTCTTTTATCAGATCTTTTTCTTACTATCCATTTGCCAACTGCTCTCTTTTTCCTTTAGCCTCCTGAGAGTTGCGACTTGGGCCCCTTATGGAAGTGGTAGTGCTTGTTATTCCGTGAGAGGAACAAAGGTTTCCTGGATAGCAGAATAATTTGGTGGCAGAAGCAGGAGGTTAAGCAGGAGGTTGCTAACCTCATGACTGCTCTTGGTATGAGAGCACTGGTAAGAAATAGTCCACAGATTTCAGGAGAATAAAGGTGATCCTCTTAAAGTCCCATTACACTTCAGTGAGAGCATGGCAGACGTGCACCTACCATGCAAGCACAATGTGGCATCAGTTGCTCACATGGACTCCATCACCATAGTGGAGAACCTGGAGAAATGACAGTGCTTTGACATGGGTCCAGGGTAAGATACCTTTTTTACCTCCTCCTCACCACAACTGGCATCAGCACCCCCATACGCACACTCCTGTTTCCAACACAGGAAGCACAATGCTTTTCTATATGTGTTGCTTGGCAGGGGGGACAAAGCTTCTGATGGAATTACACCTTTGGGTTCAGATCCACAGGGAAGTGATAAACACCACCAGACTGCCCAGGAGAGCTGGCACACCTTTAAAAGCAATTCCTCCGGGGCTATGAGCTGCAAGAGAAATCATTCACACAGACCCTACGTGAAACTATCAGCAATGATCAGAAAACGCCTGCCCAGTCCTGACCCAGTATGGATGACTTTGCCTCACAGCCATGGAACAAACGTGGTATGTGTAAAACAGAGATGGTAGAACGGCTCCTTCATTCATTCAGCAGGGCTGATGGCCCTTCCAGGTGCCTGACCGGCTACTCAGAAACAATGGCCCTGGAGAGGTGGCATGGCCCGCAACTGTGTGTCCCTCCAGAGCCACCAAGTTGCTGCACACACATCCTGCAGCTGGAGCCAGAGGAGGAGGGAGTTCAGCACCTTTCAGTGATTGATGTGTGAGTACAGTCCTCACAGAGACAGTCTAACTGCACCAAATTATTTGCTACTGTAGGCATAGCCAATGGCCATCTAAAAGTTTTGCTTCTCACGATCCACCCAGCCAAGAAAAGGATCCTCAAGGCAGACAATTACACATCTCTCTAGCTCTGAAACCTCCAACTCCTGCTTCTCTTAATGCTGTTTTCTTCTGCCTAAATCTCTCCTTGCCCTGAGTGTAATCAAAGCAGAAAAGCTGGGAGCATATCCTCTCTTTACAGTACCCCTTCTGAGCACAGGCAAAGGTGGGCCCTACACTCCCTGGACCTGCTAGAACTCATAGAAGGATGCTACATATCCCACATCTTCAGAAAGGTGGTAGTTTAAATGTATGGCAATAGCATGTGGTACCACAATCAAGTTGTATTTGGTGCTTCACACTCACCTACGTATACTTGCTTCTTGTTCTATTATAATTTCCCATTAAGCAATTGTTGTGTGTCGCTTTTGCTGCTGATCATTCAAAATCATCGTATACTGCATTGAGTGTAAGTCCAACAGTCTCTGCTGCCTACATGGGTTTTTCAGACACGTAGACATTAATTTACTGAAAGCATGCCTTGTAATTTTTGCCAGTTCCCTGCATGCACTGTAAACTGAGTTGTGATCGCTGCAGTTTGCAGCTCACTAATCCTCTGTTTTAATGCCTGATTAGGTCCCAAATCCATTATTGTTAGTGAGCTGTGGGTGCGGGGAGGGTTGGAGGATTTCATCCTCTTGGCTGAGAGTTAAGCTGCTAGAGGTACGCCTGACTGGTGCTGTACCAGTGTATTAATTAGCTCGCCTGGAAATTTCATCTGTGCTGTTCAGTGAAGTTGTTGAAAAGTCAGTCACTCCATTAGAAGTGTTGTGCTTCAACTTTAAGGCATAGCACTTGACACTTAAAAAATCTCTAGGAAAAAAAAAAAGAAATCAAATATAGCATTAGCATAATAATATTTTTTAAAAACTCAAGTCCCCACTTCAAGCAGCATTTGAAAGAACACTGAATCTTAAGGCTCTGGGGAGATCTAATTGTGGCCTTCCAGTACCTGAAGGGGCCTACAGGAAAGATGGTGAGGGACTGTTTATCAGGGAGTGTAGTGACAGGACAAGGGGTAATGGGTTTAAGCTAAAGGAGGGGAGATTTAGATTAGATATTAGGAATAAATTCTTTACTGTGAGGGTGGCGAGGCACTGGAACAGGTTGCCCAGAGAAGCTGTGGATGCCCCATCCCTGGAAGTGTTCAAGGCCAGGTTGGATGGGGCTTTGGGCAACCTGGTCTAGTGGAGGGTGTCCCTGCCCATGGCAGGGGGGTTGAAACTACATGGTCTTTGAGGTGCCTTCGAACCCAAACCATCCTATGATTCTATGATTCTATAATTAGCATCTTTGTAGCTCCTTAATTACAAGGATCTCACTTCTTTATTCTCTAAGTGAGCTTCACAAGGTCTCCAAGGTAGGTGGAAAGGTGGTCACCACTGCACTTGGCACAGGGGAAAACAGAATTAAAGATAGATAAAGTTATCTGCCCCCAAAAGAAGACACCAAGTCCCTGGTGGATGTCTCCATGTCCCAAACTCTGTAAAATGAAATGAATCATCAGCAAAGATGCCATTTTATTGCTTGAAGTGTAGCACTGCAGTATGAATGAAAAATACATGCCGTTCTTGCAAGAAAATAAAACCATGCAATTAAATGGCAAAAAGGCAGAATTTGTGTGAGTTTTGCATATGTGTGTAAGGCAGTCATCTGTCTTTCCTGCCGGATGGTGCCACCACTCTTGTAGAGCAGTACGGCCATGGTACAGACACCTGGCAGAGGCTTAGCTATCAAATAAAATAGGTGACAATTTCTGGAGCTGAAGTAAACTGCCAGCTGACCTTTCGAGCCCATGCTGTGCCTGTTCTTACCCCTGGCAGGTGGGAACGTGCTCTCTCGGACCTCTCACTCAGCTTTAGGATGCGTGTGTCTCATAGCCCGGCTGAGCCAAGAATACGTGTCCTGGGCGTTAGGGCGGCGCGGGGGCAGGTGGCAGCTTGCGAAGCTGCGGTACCTGGATGGTGTTGGGCTGCGCGTGAGCCCGAAGCGGCCGGGCAGGCTGTTGGCTGGAGGGTTGGCGGGAACAAGTCCTTCTCTCCCACCTTGCGATCATCCTACAGGTGCTCTTGGCTTGTCTCTCCCTTCCCATCACAGCTAAAAATACAGTGTGTACCACACTCCGACAAATGTTTAAGAAGTGTGCATATGGCATCTGGACTGCATTTAAGCCTCATTCAGCCATCTCCTTGAGCCATGTTTCCAGATGCTCTTTGCAGCATGCAGTTAATACGAAGGTAGGCTTTAACCTCACTTTGTCTGTATTGCAAGCGGAAAACTAAATACAGCTAAATGGATCATAACGTAGCTGGTTTTGAAAAGAGAAACCTGTTTAAACCCACACGGTTAGAACTAACAGGAGCTGGGTGGGGAAAGGAGCCTGCTCTCCAGCTCCATGTGTCTAACACCATAAACATAAGGCCAGATAATTTACAGAAAAGATCAAAAGAGGGCAGGCGAGAGTACCCAACCAATTCCTCCTGCGCTAACGACGCTATCACAGCTAAAGCTGGCAGAGGGCAGCATGTGTTTAATGGTTTAGATTGCTCCATCGCTGAGGTCACATTTCTGAGAGCAAAACAAATCAGCAGTAAAAGCGGAGAACCTCTGCTGCGGCAACTAAGTCTGGCCTGGAAATTCAAAGTTTGGATCTAGATCCAAACTCTCCCCAAATGCAAAGACTCTCCCCGAGCCCAAGAACTTGCATTTTAAGATTTAGACTCTGTTCATTTCTATTTATGGTAAAGAAAAAAAAACCAACAACACAGCAAAAGCTTAGCACGCATCTATTAGCAGCTGGCCTAGGCTTCTTCTGCTATTGTAAATGAGGTTAGCAGGATTCTGCAGAATATTATCACAAGGTCGCAATTAGCGATGGGAATTATGCCACACATTTTACATTAAAGGAAACAGTTGCAGTAAAAGGCTGTTCAATTCAGGCAGCATCAAAGCACGCGGTTTCTGTAAATTAATAATACAGCATACTATAAACTTGAGATGTACAGGCACACCAATAGTTTATTTTTTAAAAAGCTCTTGTTGAGAAGTTTGGTCACACTTTATATTAATTTTCCATATTTGAATATTTTATAAAAGAGCACTAATTTATTATTAGCTTGAATACAGAAATGATTTATTTGGGTATGAACGTGTCAGGGAAAGACATGAGTTATATGGATATGAACACGTCAAGGAAAGGCATTTTGTTAACTAAAAAAGTTCTTTAAAAGTAAATTTACTGAGCTATTATATTTTATAAAATACTTAACCATGTACTGGACCATCTGTCTATTCACCAGTTGCTCTCTACTTACAAGTTATTGATGCTTTATATGCTGTTCATGAGTAGAACCTTGCAGAATAAGGTGACTTGAAAACTTCAGATTTTTGAGTTTATAGCTAACACCTGGATGGTGTTCTCCCTACAGTCAGTGAGATTGATTCATTAGCTATAATTGGAAAAAAGATTGGGTCCTCTCTTTTGAAATAATGACATTGAGGTTTCTGTATTTAAATCAATTTATATGGAAAGGGTGGTTGGCAAAAACATTCTGAATACAGAGAGGACAGGACTGAATATGGTAGGGTAACTTTAATATTTTAGATCTTTGCCTTGTTTAAATTTTGCATTTCTATACAGCATCTTTCAACATAGAAGCACAGGGCTAAATTTAGTTCCAGGCAATGTGAGCTCCACTGAGTAAGGACCGTCTGACAACATCTTTATGAAGGTCTGTAACAGCACAAAGCACCCTTTTGCAGAGAATCCCAAATGGAGACTCGGAAGTCAATGCCATTAGATGGCAAATGCACAGAGCCAGCACATCTGGATCAGCACATCATGACAGCATTTGCTGCAAGTGGTCCTTCCAAGCCACAATCGGGTTCAAGCTGCTGTTTTCCAGGCAGAAGCCTCGTGGAGGACTGCAATGTAATTTTTCTAGGCCCTCAGCAGACCCTGCATGTATTGGGGTGTGTTACAGTATCTTGTTTTCTATGCTCCCCCAATGGGGCAAATTATGTCTAGAAAATCTCATTGCAGGACTGCTGACTATTTGAAAGGCCATTAGTGGAGTGGGAAGAGAAAAGCATCAGAGCAGAGCCTGTAATATAGGAAAACAGAGCTGAGGTGATTCCACAGGTTGAAAATGATCTTCAGACATAGTGCTGGCAAGGGGAATGTCAGCTTGGCCAGAGAGCCATTGCAGTGGGAGCTCTCTGACCTGCAGCAGCTGCGGCTGAGCCATTGCTACGCTCCGGCAGCTCTTGGGCTGCACTGCAGCTTTGCTGTGAATGCTTTGTCCCATGGCCATTGAAGCAAGTGGCAAGGCTGACTGCTGCTCCTTTTGCAGCAGGGATGAGGACCAGGCCTCCCTGACACCATGCTCTACACCCAAATGGTTGGTTGGGCTCCGACTGTCCACCCTGTAAGTCTCAGGATGTTTGCTGCTGAAGATGACGTTCATGTTGACCACTTTCAGTAGCAGTCAGGCGTGATCAGTAGTGCAGGCTCAGATCCATGCTCAGCTGGCGGTGCAGGTGAGAGAGGGTAACCCTCTTGTCCCGTGAGCCACATGCCAAAGTCTGACAGTCTTACATCACAGGCATCCAAAGAGCTGGGGGAACTCCAACAGCCATCCCTCCATCCTACTGGTAGACCGAACAAGGCTTGGGTTGGTATCTGGGCAACCTGGCTAGTTCAATTTGAGCATGCATATTCTATTTGCCCTCCAAGCTGTGGATTTGGCTAATCCAGGAGAACGTGAGGCATAGGTCTGGAGAGAATCTGTGCTTCATCTACTTGGAAGCAGCACGTGGCTGCTGGCTGATCACCCCTTGTGCAGAGAGCTGCAATCTGCTACCCAGGTTTCACCTACCTCTGTGCAAGGACACCACGTCTCAACCACGTGTTGGTATGCTGCAAGGTGGGCTGCTAAAGGTTCTTCCTTTCCTCACCATGGGTTTGAGGATAAAAATATGATTACTTGTCACTTGCTCCCCTTCTCAAGCTTAACTGTGCATGGGATGGTGGTTCAGCCAAGGGACTAAAGGGCTGATTTGCACCTCATTCCCCAGACAGCCACGCCAGCAGTCTGCAATTCAGAGCACTCTTTATGTAAGAGTTGTCTGTTCTAGCATGGTTTTGCTGTTATTTTTACCCTTTTCTTTTGCTACATATCCAAAATATCTGCAGAATCTTAGCTAATTTGGCTTCGTTTACTGCAAGGATTTCCACATTCAATGAACCAGATCAAATTACTGATTTCAAATGTCTGATCTGTAGCATGGATAGAGTCTTGAATCAATTACAACTAGTAGAAATGACATGTGTGCAGAAGTGCAGACTGGTTCTAGCACCATACCCCTTTCCGTCTCTACGCTTTTCCCAGGAACTGAAGAGACTTTTTCAATAAAATCCAGAGTCTATGATTTTACAACAGTGCTTTCTAGAGATTTGCTGGCTATGCCCTGAAGTCCCTGAACAACTATTCCTTCATTTGCCCAGATTTTGTAACAACTTTATGACAATTTTGTAATAACTAAGCTCAGGAAACAGATTTACAAAGTCCATACTAAAAGCTTCTTCCCTTTTCTTAAATAGCAATTTACCCTATCATCACATATGAAATAATTGTATGAGATGATAAATTCACACCAAGCTTTGGTTGTTCTAATTGATCCAACAGTTGTCCTGTAATATAAAAATGAGTCGGGTCATTTTATGGACTTGCAAGCTGAGCTTTTGAATTAATTAATCCAGTATTTTACATTTCTGAGGTGGATTCATAGTGCTAAAAGAGTAGGTGTATATGCAGCAGTTTAAATAATCAGACTAAATGATTCACAGTGTATATATAAAATTGCAAAATAGTCATCTTAAGGAAAACATATGCTTGAAGAACACTTAATGTTTATTTTCCCATTATTTGAATAATTTTGAAAGGCATTTTTCATGGATACAGAGTGTTAAGTAAGAAATATGACAATATTTTGCCTTAGGGGGATTGTGTTCTTATCTTCTGACTTGCGAGAGGCATGGGGTGAAATGTCCAAGCTGTTCTAGCTGTCATAGCTACATAATACCACTTAGAAGTATGTTAATATTCTCTCTGAGCTGTTCCACTGCTCTCCACTGAAACCCTCCCATTACAAGTTGTCTTCAAATAACAGAAACAGCTTGAAGAACCCTTAATCTGCAGGGCCGTGCGATGCTGCTTTAGACATGCTGCAAAAGGGGACAAGAAAAGACAAGAAGTTAAAACTAACTGATGTGGTTACACTGTGGAAATTCATGCGTCTTGAATTCCATGGACTGACTTTAATCAGTTCTGCGATCTGTTTAGTTAAGCTGTTGTAAATCCTAGTGTAAGCATTATGAGGGATATTTAGTAAGGCTAAGACAAGGAGGACTTGTTTCCCTAGGCTCTTTCCATAGTCACAGGAGAGAGAAAAGAGAGAAAAAGGCTTTTCGAGAATAGCTGGGGCTGTGGATCCACTGAACTGATTTCATGAAAGGATGCTGAAAGCACAATGCCCCTTCCTTCAATCTGTCTGCTCCCTCCAACTAACTCTTGCACTCACTGGGCTTTCCCCTCAGCCAGATCAGCTTTCCAACACCGAACACAACGATGCCGTATTTTTCTGCTGGGTTAGTCTGCTGCCAGGCTGGTGGCTGAACAGGCACACGCAGTGATCCAACCTTCTCTAGATAGGGACTCCCCTCACAAGGTGATGAGCAGTACTTTGAATCATCGAGCATCTTCACAGAACTCTGTGCCTTATAGAGCATCACCGTTATTCTGCATTACGTATATGTACATATATATATACACGCACATATACGTACACAGATATAGATCAATATGTATATATGCCTGTTTAAATAGTAACTATAGACACATATATACCCCTACATTTGCTTAAGAAGGGGTTACATAAACGTATAAAAACTACGTTGAGGAGCAGTTTGTTTAAAAAAGAGTTGCTATGGCTGCAGTGGCTTTTGTGTATGGTTATTTCAAAGTGGGCTTATGCAGAACGAAGTGACAGACAGATGTGTATCTTTGTGTGGTCAAATTGCCACTGGCTGTCGGTTCAGCTCCACTTGCTAGTTATGACACAGGCCAGCATCTCTGTGGTGTCCTGGGTGAGCAGGTCTGGAGCTCACTGCTCAGCCCTCTACGGGCAGCTGTGACTCAACCAACCACTCTGAAATGGTTTTCTTGCTTGAGAGAGGAGGTGGATGTGTATCATTTCCTTGCATAGACACATAAGGCATCATTTTCCTTTCTCTTTTTTTTTTTTTTTTTCTGGTTTTGGGTTTGTTTGGGGTTTTTTATGAGATGGCAGATCACTTGGGACCTACAATGCAGTGCAAACTGTATAGGACGGCCAAAGCTTCTGAGCATGAAAAGATTGAAAGATCTGAATTTTTTAACGGGTTTTCACTTGGACGCCTAAAATATCCAAGAGGCACCTGAAATGACAAGGCACTTTTAAAAATGTTGTCCTTGGATTGCACAGAGGAAAAGCCATCAGTAAGCCTATCAAACAAGTCATGGGACTAAACTTGAGAGGCATGGGAAGGAAAAGTGGCATGGAGTCTGGGGTTGGAAGGGGCAGCAGGAGAAGCGATTTTAAGGAAGAGCAAGGGAGTGCTTGGCAGACTTGAAAGTAATACTTGTTCATGTCTATGGGATAGTCCAGCTTTCCAGAAAGAAATATTTCGATGGTCTGATACTGGGGGTTATTTTTGTCCTTGTTGTTTGTTGTCTTCTGGGGAATTAAATCAGTTAGTGGCATAATCACAGATGTGAACACAATGATCCATATCTGATGGGCCGCAACACTACTTCCAACGTTCTGTTCATTGCTCTGTTGCTTTCAATTTTAATTTACCTTCTGAAAAAAGCATACACAAGAAAAAGGCAAAAATATAGCAATGAGAAAAAAGAGGGAAAGGAGAGCAGACATTCAAAATTCAAAGATCTTAACACAATTGATAAAGTCCTGAGTGTAAATACTGAAATGAATATCATTCTTTTCTTCCATTCTTTTTTTTCAGTCTTGAAAGCCCAAGTCCACCAACTGTGCCATTAGTGGGTTGCACACAGTGCAGATCCCTGTAGCACGTTAACAGAAGTCTGCACATTTGCTCATTTGTCAGTATGAGTCTGGGTTTTGCCCATAGAAAGGGCGGGTGAAGTTTCGAGGCTCATGCTCTGCATAGGATGCCAGAAAGTTTAATCCCATTAGAGGAGGAAGACTAAATAACAGGTTGGTCCCAAGCCACCTGTCTTTGTGGGTCAGCAGTGATCTGGTGCTCTGTACAGACCTTCGGCTTCCCCAGAAGTAGTGCAGCAAACAGATCCAGATCCCAGGAGACCCTCTCTGCTATTTCAGATCAACTCTGCCAAAAAAGTCTGCCAAAAATCAATTTGCAATTGTTTCCATAGCTGTGTCTTTATAATAGGGTCATTAATTATCCTCCATGTTATTTATGAAACATTTCTAGTAATTTTCAGACTTGGCCTTTCCCAGCTGACATCTGTGCTCCAGAGATGTATTGACCTGGGCGCTGGTGCCCCATGAGCTCCACATGGGCAGACTTCTGCTCAGGTGACCTCTCTGGAGATGCAGACCCTCCGTCAAGCAATCACAATGAATCAGGGCCCAAAAGTTTTTTTTTCCAGGACTCCCAGAGGTGAATTGGGCTAGAGCTGGGCAGAGAGGAATGCGAGGAGAGCTGCTCTCTGCCTGCAAAATTGTGAGAAAATGAATGGTCTTGATTTTATGAATGAAATGCTTGGATGTAACTTGTATGGTGCATCCCTAGTGCAAACTATATATATACATAATCCACCACATGCATATCATGCTATGATATTTGTCATACATGGAATATATCATGCTATGTGCTGACATTGAAATACCTGCATGAGCTGAAGGTGTTAGATACTTTTTAGAGCTGCTCATCTTCATAATTACAATCAGTAGTTGTATTTCCCATTCAAAACTTTGGAAGAATGTTGATTCTTTTCACTTCCAGCTATAACATTATCTGCTGGATTCATCTGGTTTTTCCTCTCTCAGATGTATCTCAGCAGGATTTCAAGTAGCAAGGATTTGGTCAAACCACCCACTTTTTGGCACTGGAGGTAGAAGCACAAGTATGAATAAATTCTCAAGCAAGCCCTAACTTAAGAGACAGGGATAGAGAGATCAAAAAGAGAGCACTAAGCTGGTGAGGGTTCAGACTGGTTTGGCTGGAAGGTACCTTTCTAGCCACTGGAAAGATACTGTTTGTCATCAAAGACTTTATAATCCAATACGCCGATTACCTTTGTGTAGGTGATAGTCTGTGCTCATAGCTGGGCCAGCATTGGTATACCTGTTATTCACCATCAGGAGTAAATCCTAAAAAGAAATTAAAAAATGAGACCTTTTATCAATCCTTACCTGCAAGAAAATGTAGCAGAAAGAGAACATCACCCAAGGGATGCTGGTACATTGCAAAGTAAACCTGCCACCTCCATAAATAGAAGTATGGGCCTCTGTAGTTTGAGCTGAAAGTTCATTCTCTGTGAATAAATAGGACAAGCCCTGGGTCTGAGCACTGTACATGATCATGCTCATCACTAAGCTGCTGGTGGGCACCACAGCATGGTTTCCTCACAGCGTCCACAGTTAGCGGGTCAACGTTGCTCCTCCAGGCCTCTTGGTCATAGCCACCACATCCTGGGCAGTAAGAGAAGTGAGCTGTATCAATGCGAACTGTGCAATGCCATGACCAGGAACAGCCTGTGGCCCATTTTATCTTCTAGCCTGGTTGCAGCCAAAAACCTAGCACTCAAGCTGAGCTGTGTGAGCAGTCCTTGGCCTCTGTGTATTGGGTACCACCTGGGAGATGGAGCAGATGCTGGCATCCATCACACACTCAACATATTGGGCCAAGTACATGAGTGAAACTGTGCAGCCTACATAAGGATAAGGTACCTAAAATCCCCACTGGATAGGTCTTAGTCACCCAATAAAGTACTGATAAGGCATTTAAATGGGGAATCCTCCCGCAGTAGATACCAAGGGCCAGAGTATCTAAACATCAAAGGTCCTTCATTTCCTGACATTAAAGTTCCTCTGACTTTTGACCATCATGGGCTGGTCCTGCAGATCTACAAATAAGGCCCTTGTCCAAGTACATCTCACGAGCTTGATACTGGAGGCTGTCTCCTAGCACACTGAGGAGACTCCTACAGAAAGGGACTCCCACCAAGTGCAGACAACTGTGGCCACCTCAGAATAGCAAACTCAGCGTTGTCCCCCTAGAAGTGAAGACGCCATCAGCAATGCACTCACCAGGATGATAGGAGAGCCAGGTTCATTATTCATTTATACCTACAGGGGCATTCCCACTTCCTAGGACACTGCCCTAACCGCCGAGTTTCAAAGAGAAAGCCTCTTGTGCATGAAAGGTATTCAAGATATGTTTTTGTCAGAAAGAGCAAATACAAATGTTAAGACTAAGGCAATCTCTTGAGGGTCAGGAATCCTATAGTATTAACTTTCTTCCTGGATCTATTCATGTAGATGAATTCACACATAGTGCACAGATAGTCCTGGGAACAGAGGTTGAAAATCAGGTTGAAAGTCTAAGTGATGAACCACTAGACGGAGACTGACACTGGGTGCCCCATGTCTTAAATACTCTGAACACCCCTCACAGAAGAGTTTGCATAAAACACTTTCCTCAGTATGATGCTGTCTCCCACGTTTTGAAAGAAAAGAGTGCATTTTATTCCTATGAAAGAAAGTGCTGAGGTCCCTCTCTTGATGGGGTACCCATACGGATCCCAAGTGGATGGGAGCAGAGGTTGGCAGCTCTAGGAAGGGCCTGCTGCATGTGGATGAGGTTTATACAATTCTTTCTGTTCTTCCCGCAGCAACGTGGTGACTCTGGATTACACATTGAGGACGTACTCCTTCTACAAGGAGCCCAAGGACCCAGCACAGAAGAAAATTAAAAGGAACAATACATGAGAAATCATAGAAACACTGAAAAATTCAGGTTGGAAGTGACCTCTAGCTGTCACCTAATCCAGCTCTTCACTCAAAGCAGGACCAACTACATGGGTTGCTCAGGGCCTCATCCAGGTTTTTACTGTCTTCCAGGATGGAGGTTTCCCATCCTCTGGGCAACCTGCTTGCGCAGTGCTTGCCTGTCCTCATAGTAAAAAATGTTTTGCCTTATATGATTGGTGTTTCTCACTCTCCTAATTATGTCCATTGCTTTTTGTCCTATTGCTATGTACCTCCAAGAAGTGTCAGGCTGCATCTTCCAATACCCTCCCATAAAGTAGTTGAAGACACAGTAAAATTGCCCTGAGCCTTCTCTTTTTAAGGCTGAACAAGCCCAGTTCCTCCCCGTACATCATGTGCTCCAGACCCCTAACTATCCTTTCCACTAAACACTCTCTCCTCTCAGACCTTTTAAATCAAGGATAGATCAGTGCAATTGAGAGGAACAGTGACCCACTGTCCAAATTGTGCCCTACTAGAGTGAGAAGCAACTGCACTGAGGTTACTGGGGCATTGCCAGAGCTATCTGGGCTCCAAAACATTCCTAAACCAGCAATTTTTAAAATGCAGCAGTCTTTGGATCAAAAGTGCTCATGAGTGTTGCTGCCAAGGTAGTTCTAAATTTCTGCTCATTGCCGTTATTGCTATGGGAACATTGCTGGCATAACATTTTCTCCTGGAGTCTTTCTAGAGCACCTGCTTCATTCACCACGTGTGCAGACATAAGCCAGGACAGATGCTCAGAGAAAGAGCTGAAACCCCAAAGCTCGCAGGGCTAACGCCCTTTATCAGAAAAGAGGCCACCCAAGTTCTTGATTTAAGGAGGGAGGCAGGAAAAAGTCTTTGGAGAAGCAGCAGCTTCCTTGAAGTGTTTAAGGAAACTCTTTCCAGAGACAATATTAAAAATGCATGGGTGGGGTGAGAGAGAAAGAATTCTTATTTATGTATAGAGTTACACATGGAGACAATGTCCAAAATCACTGAAAAAAAAAGAGTCTGTGTGTCTCTGTTTTCCTGAGTTATGATAACATGTGTTTAGCATTATGGCTAATCCCTTTTAGGAGCCAAAGTTAACATCTTCCAAAGCATAAGGGTTTTTTTTTTTTTTAAAGCTCAGTTAAATTGTAGTGCTTTAAACCCTAAAAAAAAAATCTCTGGAAACTCTTTATTTAGCTTTCTGTAGTTGAAACAATTATGTAATTGGATAAGCAATCAGGCCAGTTCAAACTGGTAAAATTTTGCATTACGGAGCAGAACAAATTCTATTTGAACCTGGAGAAAATAGTAATGTAAGAAATGTAGTGCTTTTTTTCCATTAAGACAAGACAGCCACATAGATCTAGTCTAAAGGGGTCTTACTGTAGCTTAAGGAAACGAGCCTAAAGCCTTCACGGGATGACACACAGTGCACATCCCACAGTGCAGAGGTGTCCCAGGACAGTTGGATGCAATGAAAGGTGGCTAGAGAGGGCGTCTTTGGAGGCTCTGCACAGTTCTCGCATCCCGGCGTATGACATTCCAGTCACTGGAATTGTTGTCTGTGGGTTTTATGTGCTCAGATTGTTGAAGTGAGCAGGCTCTGGAGGTAGCAAGTCACAAGGAGGAGGTAGGAGCAGTCACAGCTCCCCATCCTGTCTTTTCAAGCAGCGCGGCCAACATGGTAAAGTCAATGGCTTAAGTAATTTGTCTTTAACTGCAATCTCTTTTTGGTTGTGGAATAAGGGATTTAACTTTTAACAACGTCACCTCAAACAAAACTTCTGGGAGCTGTGAGTGTGTATATTCTGTTAGGGGCTTTCTGTGGAGTTGCTGGTAGGAACAGCGTAAAAAGGAAGGTTGTAGAACTATTGTATCAGGAGGATTTCTTATGTTGCAGAGGGCATAAAGCTAAAAGGGACGTCACTTTCCCCAGAATCAGTTCTCCTTCATCCTGTCCCCTTCGATGGCCTTCAACTCAGATATGGCTGGTAGTGACAGTGTCTTTGCTGTGGTGCCACGCTGTTGGGGGCTGGATGTGAAGCACTTTGGCAGCAGGAGCACGTGGGCAGGACAGGATCAGTCTCCTGGTGGGTTCTGCCAGGACAAGGTCTTCTGCCATGGTCTTCAGTTCAGAACTAACAGAGAACAGGGTTCCTTTTTCAGAAGTGAATTGCCTAAGAAAATACACTACTTCTATTTATTGTTGACATATGGGGTTTCTTTAATGATTTTCTTATTTTAAGGACTTAAAGTCTAGGGCTTAGTGCAGCACCTCATAATGCCTGGAGAAGGGACCACTGGCAGCAAGAGCTGTGATACCTTTCAGGACTCAGCTCCGTCAGGACAAGGAAAGCACAAAGCTGGTGGAGTTTCTGCACCTCATCCCTCCCTCATCCAAGAACAGTTAATTCCATATGGTTTAAAGCAGGGAAATTGAACAAGAAAGCAAAAAGGCCCCTTAATTAAAACCTGAGGGATTCAGTATGGACTCAGTGCCACCCAGTGTCAGCCAGAGTTCCCATCCATCTAAGCTAGATTTCCTGTAATTTGTTTCATCTCGCCAAAATACTGCATAACAAATCACCTTCTCAGATAGCATGGGGAGATAAGCCATAGTTCCACAACAGAGCACTTGCAAACAAAATGTTAGCGAAGTCTCCTTGGGCAAAGAGCAACTCAAGTAGTGAGAAGATGACTTCTGGTGGCTTTCTTCATAAGCAGAGCAATTCAGTTTTTTCATTAATCTAGCAGAATGAGTAAAATATCAAACTGCTAACTTGATTGATACTAGCACTGTCAGGCTGCCAGACATTTAGAACCTGATAGCTAATTTGTACAGCTGCTTTCATCTGACTGATCAGTAACTTTTCCAGACTTTTAGGGGGGAACATGACCAGATCCAATTTCTATAAAATTTTCAGAGAATTGACAGGAGAAACAAGCCAGATCAAACATGGGCATATCCCTTTTCTACACATAAGGCCAGGAGAGAGTGAACCACAGGAAAAAACACGATTTTTCCATGTTTTTAGAACTGGATGGTTCAGCTAATCTCCATCCAATGAGCCAAGGCAAAGAGAGAGAAGAAAATGTTTTACTACAGATCACCAATACAACAACAAAGACTTAGCTCTGTGGGAGAAAAGCCACCACGCTGTGGTATTTGCTCATCTTCTCAAGTTTGGCTCCTGGGTTTTACCTGATCACACCTTTCTTGTCATTCAGGTCTCTCCGCCTCACTGCCTGAAATTCAGAAAAAAAATGCTTTTCACAGCTGAAGGCCCATCTGCTCTGCAGGGATGTTTGTGTTTTGTACAATATTAGAGGCTTGTTCTCTTCTGTGGTTATAAAATTATTTACCCTGCATTTACCTGGCCACCATTCCCTGGTGTAATGTACTCACACTTTGCAGTGGGGACTGGGATACACTTAGATGAAGTTGCTTTAGGAGAATAAAAGCAGCAGTTTTGTAATTCTCACTGTTTCTCTAGCCTAGTCACGAATCTCCCCGTTCCTCCCATGCAGGCAGAGCCATCTTCAGACATAAAAGCTTTACAGGGACTTACGGATTTGATTACGTAGATTAAATAAACACAGAGATGAAATTTGCAGCGATCTTCCTGAGAGGCTGAGCAATGGATGGGAACAAGAACCTCCTTACCAATTTGAGGTCTAATCACTTTAATCCCTCTGTGTTTCAGAGGCGTAGCCAACAGACAGAGATGCTAGAGGAAAACCAGGCTATCCAAAACTGTTATGAGAGTCTGGTGAGTGCTCTGCCCAGTCTTCAGACATTTCTGAGGTTAGTGGTGGGCCATAGACTGGTAGGGGTCACAGCAAGGACTACCCTTAGTGTGAGGGACCCACATGAGCTGCTATAAGCTGGAGAGCAGAAACTTTCAAGGTCACATTTAGGCTTCTTGCTGCTCTGCAAGGGAGCTATTCACTCCATCTACTGCTGGGGCTGTCAGACCATGGCTTTCCAACAATGAGATGTCAAGCCTGTATTTAGACAGCCTATTGTAGGTGACATTTAAATAGCCTTTTGCATTTTCTTTCCTTCACTTACCTCTTTGAAGAACATCAAGCATCAAAACTAGCTGGACCCTGGTCCTTGGCTGAGCACTATGCCCTTCACCTTCACAGTAAAACCCCAAGTATGTGACAAAAGCAGCACTCGTCAGTTGTGATTTTGCTCACAATTGCCTATCACACAGTCTGGAAGCAAAGCAAATGAGTAATGGCACTCCCACACTCAGACGTATAACTGACCATCAATTTATTCAGTACCAGAGGCATCCACACACATCACACACACACAGAGCAGATCCCCTCAAAGCAATCTTCCCCATAGGTGTGTCATCAATACCACCACAATTTGTTTCACAAATAAGCTTGTGTTGCAAAACATAAATGCCTGCTAAGTCAGAAAGCCCATCTAACACGGTCTTCTCTTTGACACCAACAAGATGCAGATTCCTGGGGGAAGAGGTAGGAAACATGGCAGAGTTACCTATTTCCTGCTTATCCCATCCCAGCCTAGTTCCCAGCAACCAGTGCTTTAGGGACTGTAAGCTATAGGTAGCATCTGAACTATCTCATTTAATAGCTCTCCATGGACTTCTTTTCCCTGAGTTTTTCTAAACCTGTGTAGGCTTTTGGCCTCCACAACATCCTGCAGCAATGAGTCACGATTCAGTTATGCATTGTGTGAATAAGTACTTCCCCTTGTTTATTTTAAAATAAATCTGCTACTTGCTCTTTTCACCAGGCACCCGTCAGTTCTCATGTATAACAAATAATGCTCTGTTGTTCCTCAGCCACCTTATCCACACTGTTTGTGACCGTAAACCCCTCTTTATTACCCCCTTTTACTCATTCCTCATGTCCTTCCCATTTATTACTATTCAGTTCCCCAGGAATCCAACAAGATCAGTGGAATTCAGTATTTTCTGCAGTACCACAGGGGCGGAGTAGTCTGGTATCACCTATAAATGCCAACGAGCTTGGAATTAGTGGCAGATAAATTAGACTTACAGCACAAGATACAAGCTTGCTTTTGGTGCTCACTATGGGCAGAATCAAGTTGAACAGAGGATTTATTTGTCTCTGACAGCACCCTCATTTTGGGAGGCCACCTCATATTTTCTTGCCAAGAGGATGAGACCTTGCCTGCTTTGTGAACGTTCTCACTGGTCCTAAAGTCAGACCTGTAAGCTGTTCTTCCAGTCTTGTGCTTTCTGAGGAGCACACACAGATGCCTGAACCAATAATGATCCTTATGCAGTGGATCGCCCACTTTATGACCCAAAGGTAAAAATACCCATGAAAAGATGAAAAATAAATGCTCATGCATATCAGTTCAGGATGGTGAAATGTGCAGGAAGACATGCATCCTCTACTTCTACAAGTGCACCAGCTCTTGTAGTCTGTTTTGCTACAGGTTTAACCAAGCAAAACTGAGCTCAACAGGCTAATCATCTGAACACTGTGGACAGAACTGTGTCTCCTGGTTAAAACAAACCCATCTTGACTTTATTTTGTTCAGTAACAAAACCTTGGACGTATTAGTTGAAAGTACAGCTCAATAGAATTCAAAGGAGATCATTGATGCCTAGTTATCACCAACAGAGAGCTCTGCTTTTCTTTAAGTGACATAAATGTAAGATATTGGAATTTTAGGACGTGGAAATGCAATTGAAACCACACACTCCTTTGGGTTGTAACTGCAGCATCCTTTGGCTCAGATGCTTTTTCTTGCTAAAAGAATGGAATGACCCTCAAACAACCCCAGAAATTGTTTAGGGTTATAGAAAATTAGCTAATTATCCAAGATGGGAAGAGCATTTGTTCATTAAAACAAGCAAATGCTTGCCGTGTTTGTCAGCATCTCATGACTGTTTAACAAGCTGTAACGCTCTTCTTTCAAAACAGTTTGACAATGCAATTTGAAATCAGTATGAGTCATGGGACTGACCCCATCCGACCAGTGTAAGATAAGGTTATACCAAAGGAATTTGACAGAAGTGCAGAAAAAATGTCTGCCCACTATGCCCACTATTTATGGGCCTGCGACTACAAGGCAGGCATTTTAACAAACCTGGTTGGTTTTTTCTCAGTTATTAATATGACAGGCAGGCAGATAAAAGCATGTCTACAAAAATATGAAAATATTAAAAAATTATCAATACTGGTAGCTGTTGGCGAGCCCTTAAAATGGTGTCAGAGGTCAGGTAGCATAAAGTAATCTCCTAACCCTGATGGCCAGGGACTGAAAGACTCCAGGCCTGAAGCTTGCTAAAGGAATTTATTCTCCAGAAGTGATAGATTGAGGTCACAGCAACGAGATAAGGAAATACAAGGAAATCTGTTACTCATCATAGGTTTATCTCACTGGACCGCAGTGTTGCTACTCCTAATTTGCACCAGTGCAAAGGTGAGCTGAAGGAGTTCACCACTGCGTGAGTGGTTGTGTAAATAAAATGCTACGTGTTTCACTCGCTATGCCGACACCAAGCTCCTCTTCTGTCAGCTTGGGGGTTCCGCATGGGAGAAGGTCAGGAAAAAGGTCAGAAGGGATCTGTGGTGCCCAAATAGGTCTCCTACTCCAAACAACGTGGGCTGTAATGGTGAACAGCCACAGACTGACCTACGGCACTGCCTGGGCACAGCCCCAGTCCCAGAGCTCCATCCTGGTCTCTGAGGAGCCATCACCATACTACAACTACAACCTGCTGGTGGTTTTTACCTGGGCTGGCAAGCCAGTGATTAAATCCTCAGTGGAGAGCTGTTCCTGGCATCTGCAGCCAGGAGCACCCAGTGACCCCATTCATGATGAACTGGGTGCTTGGGCAAGTGTGGGATTTCTCCTGTGGCTTCCTGGAAGGGACCAAGTAAGTTCAGATGCTGTAGTGATGCGGCAGCTAGAGATTCTCAGCAAAAAATATATGAAAATATCTTGTCTTGATTCACTCAGAGGGAAACGGAGTGACTGGGAACAGAAAGGGGACCTAGAAGCAGAACGCAGATGGTTTCTTCTATAAGATGGTGAGACTGTCCCCAGAAGTGCACTGATTTCTGCACTTCGTGCTCTCCAGCCTTCTCAGTCTTTCCAAGCCTTTCTAGGCTGTGGCTCCTGGCAGAGGGAGAGGAACTTCTTTGATTTTCCAAAAACCAAGAACAGACTCTGCCCAGTGCTGGGAACTGAGCATGTTGACCCTGATCCTGTTCCTGGTGAAGTTGGAGCAGAGTTAAGGCCCATAAAGTAAGGCATATCCAACAAAACCAAAGATGACTGAAATATCCTGTACTCTGGACTGAACTAGAAGTGACAGCGATAAAAAGTGTGGCTCCACAGCTTGAGCTGTGATGCTGGCTATGAGAAATCTGCAACGGACTTACAACTCCTACTCACAACTCCTACTCTTTAGCAATGGAGAGAGATGCTATGCTGGTGTTATGCTTGCTGTAGAGAGATTGCTTATTTCACTGCTCGTTTGGTCTTGCCTTCGACCCCTGTCTGCATATGGAGCAGTTCAGGGTCAGCTGGGTGAGGAAAGGGTCAAAGCAAGGGATATCAGAATGATGGCTCTAGAGAGCATCATTGCAAACATTTTTGAAAGATACTGAAAAACTATTCCTGATATGTCTTGTGTGGAGCCATCATAGCCAATAAAGATGAGCTCTCCTGCTAGAAGGTATGTCAGGGAGCTGTCAGACAACTCTGCTCTACAGCCACAAGCCCTTGTACTCCCAGAGAAGAAAAATGGACCTTTGTCTTTATTCCTCCTTTCCACTTTCTTTGGTTGTCTCTCCTCATTCGCCAAGATTATGTGCTGGAGAGAGCAGAGAGAGGGTGTACTGGGTTTGTCTGCAGTAGAGTTAATTTTCTTCATAGTAGCTTGTATGCTTGCTGCCTGCCAGGGTTAAACCATGACAGAGGGAAAAGCAGCAGTTCCTCTCGCCTCCCCCTGCACTCTCACACCCCTTCCAGCTCCTCCAGGAGGTCCTGACATCTCTGTCTCACTGCTGGAGAAAGCTCTCCCTGGCAGCGCTGTGGGGTGGGATAAATCACCCCATGCCTCTGACTTGCTGGGGCTGAGAGCAGCAGTGCATGAAGAAGGCTTGGAGAGGCTTATTTTTAAGTGTCCTCTGGGACCTTCACTGCTCTCACCTAAATCAAGCAAATGCTGGCTGAGAGCTCTGCTCCATCTGAGAGCTAAGACCCTGTGCTAGGGTGGGATGGAAAAGCCTCCATCAGTCTACACTAAAAGTATTTTCTTTGCTTATGAACAGTTGATGACCCATGTTGGTGGTGCTATGGGAAGAACAGCTCTCCAGGAGGAGAAAGCTCTGATAAACTGTCCCTGAATGGTCAGCATAGGCTGCTGTTCAGCTGAAGAGCAGCCCAATAGGGTTTTGCCCCCCTTTCCCAAGTGCACAGACCCATCTGTAGGGGAGATGGTGGCATGGAGGGGGGCAGGGTGATGACCAAGCAGAGGTGAGGCATATTTTGCTTTGTGGTCATACTCAGGCAGTGTCTATAGCAGCAGCTATACTCAAACCACCATGGGGTTGCATTGGCCTGAGCATGAGGGCTGGTGAGCACAGTCAGGATGTGAACATGCAGGCAGTCCTTCGTCCACTTCGGGATTTGAGGGCTGTAGATTCAGATCTGCCAGGACTTCTATGTGTCCTGGGTGCTCTGCTAATTACCAATAGTGCTGCCAGAATATTAGCTGTAGTTGCCAGCTATGACTGACAGCTTCACAGGGGGGTTCCTCAGACCCACATGTGGTGAGGAGCTCTCTGTAGATGCACCATCAGCAGAAGGATTAAGCATTAGGATTTTGCACACCTCCATAGGTAACTGGCAATGTCAGAGGGATGGAGAGCTCACTGCTGGGGCTGAGGTTTGTGGGGGACACCAGGGTGTGGGTGCTCCAGAGGGACTTGGTACACCTCCCCAGAGAGCACCTGCATGCAGTGCAAGCCAGGGAGAAATCAGATGCTGCTGCACCCCCAGCCAGGTCTGTGCAGACAAGCTGGCCCCAGCAAGCAGCCCCAGTGCTACCCACGCAAATTGTGGTGCCTTCCCACAAGATCAGAATCAATCCCTTCAGCCTTACACTGTTATCGTGTTTGCTTGCTCAGCCTTTCCCTGTATATCGCATAGACAGTGTGTACAAACATGCTTTTTTCTGGTATGGCCGTGTCCGTGTGTGTCTGAGTAAGCTGACACTGTCCCAGCCTGAGCTTTCGCCATTCTAATGGCTTCAAGTTTAATCATAAAGCACTGTTATAAATAATGAATTGTGAGAGACAACATCTTCCAGTAAATCCCGCTGTGTCTGCTTACGTTTGGATCACTGCATTATGCTAAAGTCAGCTGCTCAGAAGCTATTAATGTGGGGAGGCACGGAGTGGAGGAGGGAGAAAGGGAGAGAGGCATTAATCTGCTTTGTTGGGTGATGATTAAAGGGGCAGTGCTGGGGTGACTGGTTTGATGCTCAGAGTGGCCTGACTCTGCTCCGTGACAAACCATTGGCAAAACCAAGGCTAAATCCAGTAGGAGCTGGATCAGACAGCTGTGTGCTTGATTCACAGTATGAGGGGGATTTAAATCAGTAATGAACTCACCTGGGAACTCTGGCACTGGGGTCATTTGACTACCAGGTGAGGGACAGATTAACAGCCAGAGAAGTGGGGAAATGGCAAGGAACATCAGACAGGGATCAAAGGACATCCCCCTCCACTTTTACAATGGATCCATAGGGATTTCAGGTGGGATCTGCTGATCCCACAGTGAAAACGTTCATATTGCTTATACAGCTGGAACACACCAGTCCTCAGGACCGGAGTACACAGGGATCAGCAGCAGGAGCTTGTCCTTACTAGGAAATGTCTTACACGACACTGACTTTTCTCTGAAAACAATGGCATGATTAGACAAGGCCTGAATCAAATTAAACACAATTCAGAAAATATAGATGGGACATACGTGGCCTCCTTTGAGCAGTACCCAGAGTTTTGATGGTTTAACCCAAAATTCCCCTGCAAAGCAAATGCCCTACAGTTTCCAATTTATTGCTGAAGAGCTGCAACACAAGGAGCTCAGGCACTGCCCAAGCTTTGCAAGACCTGCATGACACTGGTGACCAAGACCAGACCCATCCGTGTGACAGACGCTGTGCAGAGGCCCCGAATGAGCACACCCTTTGCAGGCTATAGGATCAGAAGCCATATAGCCGGGTTGTAGCACTGCTGTACCCAAGGGGAGCATCTCCCAGTGAAGGTGGGCTGTGCAGCCCCAGCCAAAGGAAGCGCATGTCTCAGGGCTCCCTGCTCTTCCCTTTGCACAGTACGTGCTGTGCTGTATCATGCTGCCAGCCCGCCGGGATCACTTGCATCTCACTGCACACAAATGCCCTGAATCTCCTCTTCAAAAGTGGCTTGGTGCAGGTCCCCACCTCCAAAGGTTTGCCTTCATAACACCCCCGCACAGCTAGCCATGGATAATTAATGCTAATGGCAACAAAGGACCTCACGAGCCTATCCAGAAATGGACTGATTGGAAAGTCCTGCTGCTCACCAACCTGTTTTAATGAACGTAAATGACTTTAATGAAATATCATGCTGTGAACAATCACATGCTGGCTCTGGACTGATTCAGCACAATTTCCAGTGCTCTCTCTGCCCTGCGTGGCCGAAGGCAGCATCGGCCCTGCCAGCCATGCATCCTTGCCTCTGGCCGGAGGTCCAGTTCAGAGACCCTTTGTTCCTGGGACGTGCACCCTCAGCCAGGCCATCCTGCTTCTCAGCCGCCACCACCAAGGGGTCACTGTCCAGACTGCGGCTGGAGCCACTCGTAACACTCCAGCCGTGCAAAGCAAGGAACATCTTCTCTTTCCAAATATCCCATATCCCATCTCACTGACTTTAACTCAGCCCATATGTGTTATAGGAATCTGGATGGCAAATTTTGGTAAGAACCTGAAATATTGTCAGTGAGCAGCACTTTTGAAATAAGAGATTACTTTTTAAATAGCTCAAGAGCTCTGACTATTTATTTACTTATTCAGCACTTGCAATTTTTAAGCAAAATTTTATTTAGTTTTGATGTAGAATGAAACATTTCCTGCTGTTTCAAGATCATTCACATGCTTCACTTATGTAGGTTTTGTGTGGCTGTTTCTACTTCGCTGCTGTTCCATCCTGAATCCTCTTATCTGGCAATAACAGAACTTGGAGAAAAGAAAAAGGAGGGGAAAAAAAAAAAAAAGAAAACAATTCCCTTTTTTTTGGTGTGTTTTAAATTACATTGAGCCAAAATGAAAAACATAGTTTTACTGCAAATTGGACAAATTCGGGGCAGGGGAGAAAAAGAAACATAAATGAGCCCTTGCTGAGCTCCCTGCAGTCCCCATGCCTGCCGAGGGCTGCTGCAGAGCACTTGTCCTACACTCCTGCCTGCAGCATTTCAGCCTCCAGCCAAGACGAGTGCTGCAGACCCCAGCATTTAACCTTTCAAAAGGCTCCTCTGTCTCAGAGACAGGCCGTGCAAATCTTCTCCACTTAATGTGAGTTCTTGGCCTGGCCCTGAAATATTGAGTGGTTATGGCAGAGAAAGAGTCTGTGATGGGTGATCAATTTAAGATGGTAAACAGGCTGTCAAGGACTGTTCCAGGAAATACTTTTTTTTTTTTTAGTCATTTTTATGTGAGAACATGAGGAGGGTAAGTAAAGAAAGCTAACAAGTGTATTCGCTTGGAATTAATAACATCTGAGTGAGACACAGGCTTCCCGTTAGCTAGCAGTAGCACAGAGACATCCTGGAAGCTAGATTTTAGGTTTGGATGAAGAATTACAAATGCAAGTGCCATAACTACTGCAGAAAATCAGATTTTTCAAGACAGCATTCACCTGTTAGGCTGGTCATCTTCCAGTTCACTGAGGCACACTCCTGCTTGGGATGGCATTTTATTCTCAGGCCAAACCATTCTGGGCTCGGAGAAGGTAGAACCTCAGCTGGTTCAAATCAGCAATATCCCCATCACCACCCAAAGCCAGGGGACTTAAGGCATTTACACCTGTGGAATCTTCCTCAGGAGATTTGCCCAATTATCTTAGGGAGGACAGAGAGCTCAGAGAGGACTGGGCAACAGCAAAGAGCTTCTGACCTCCTGTCCTGACCCTGAAAGTTGCACCTAGTTTAGGACAAACTGTTAATTTTGTTTCTATCTTTTTATTTTTTCTTCCTTTTTTCCCATCACCAAACAAATAGGGGTCCACAATGGGCCTCTGACTCTCCACATGCATCCCAGGGATGCCTGTAGCTTCCCTCATCCAGTTTCATGGGACTCAGCCCTTTCACTAGGGCACAGCCCATCTTCTGGATGCACCTCCTGGCCAGCCCTCCAGCCACTGGAAAACAGGGTCTCTCCATTGATTTTTACAGTGCTTTCTGGTTTATCCTGGGTGAGAATTTAGCTCTTTGATTTCCACGGGAGTTGTGTGGCCCCTGGTTTATGCCTTTGAGCTCCTGGGTCTCTGGTCTTACTATGGATTTGCTTAGGGTGGGCAAGCTGGCAGCACCACTCCTGTCACAGGCTTTGGCTAAATCCTGAAGAAGACCTAAACCAGCTCCTAATACCTCTCTCGCACTTCTTCTCTTTCTTTCCCACATTATTTATTCTCTTTCCTTTTGCTGTGACTCAGTCCAGTGAGCCTGGGATGAAAGCAGCACCTAACAGCAATGATGGGAGCGGGACAGCATTGCTACCAGTTCGCTTGGTCCCAGGGGTGATGATTAAATCGTGCTTTGACCAGAGGATCCCCAGAGCCCATTAACCCAGGGATTGCTGCAAGTGAGTTGCCCCAGGGCTGCAAGCTGACACGGTCTTTATAGGCTGCTTGTTTGTGTATCTGTGTGTGTTTAATAAGTTGGGGAGTTTGTTCAGTAATTGCTACAGTGAAAGCAAGCCAGCAATAATGCGATGCAATGTTCAGACTTATTTAACTATTTAATATTATCACAGGGAGATTTTCTCTTCTCTTTACTCTTGAACACTCTTACTCTTATCCTGCCGTGGTTCTTGACCCTGTCTCTGGATTCTTTTCTTGTCTCTAGGTCATGTTTTCCCTTTAGTCCCACACTCCCTCATATGCACCCAAGTACTGCCTATCTTGTTCACCTTGACCTTGCTTTGTGCCATCTTCCACACCATCCCCTCCACCAGGAACATCACCTCCAAGGTGTGCTGGTAGGTCTTCCATGCAACATCAGCACAATGGACCTGAACGCAGTTCTTCATTCCTCTTGCTGGTTTGTGCTGTGTTTCTCCTATACCTTTCCCCCTCTATTTTCCTTTCTGTGCCCTTGGATGAGGTGAGCGCACAAGCCAATTTCTTTGAACTTTTCACCACAATTAGGCAATGACAGAACTTGAGGGAGAAGGAAGCTGTGGACCTCTCTGGTGAGAACCAGGGTGCCCGTGGGCAGGAGCACAGGAAAAGCTGAGGGAGCTGCAGAGAGGTTCCTGGTCAGAGTGGGGCTGTGAGTGGTGCAACAGGGGAGCTTACTGCACAGTGTGCTTTACTCATCCTCCTACTTCCAGGCACTGGTATCTTTGGCTATGAAGTAGTTGTGATAATATTCTAGTCATGTCATGTTGCCACACTTAGAACTTAAATATACTCCTCTTGAATCAGAGCCTGCTGTCTGCTGGACATGACCTGCCCATTGCACATACTCAGAAGTGCTAAAGAAGGGTAATAACAACATATATGTCTTTTTCATCAGTGGATCTTGGAGTGCTCCGTGGAAGATGCCCAGACAGTCTCCTTTGCATGAGGGGGAAGCTGAGGCTGTTACGGGTCTTGTCCAAAGTCACCCAGCAAGCCAGGATTGAAATCTAGGGATCCTACACTTCAGTGCAACACTCCGTGTCATAGGTCTTTAAACAAACTGTCATGAAACACCTCTCCTGCAATTCTCACCTTCCTGGAATAACGAGAATGACTTTCAAGTCCCAGGTCACATTTCACACATTGCCTGTGTGAGTCTGCATCCACCCTCCCATCTGGACTGGGACCAGGAGGGTCGTTCAGAGCAGCAGAAGAGACTATTGCATGGACAAAAGCCCCGGTGTGGACACATGAGGGTTATTGCAGGTTCAAAAGCCATGCGTGAGTTCTGCTGGCACAATGTGGGCAGGAAATATTACAAATGCGCCAACTTTCCTATGTAACTTCTCTCCCAGCAGTATATGCATGATTCAATCAGACATATCTTTACACCATATTTTTCCCATTCCTTCTCAATTTATTTGAACTATGTCTCTCTCTTCTCTCTTCCAGAGAATGCACTGTCATTTCACCAGTGCAGAGAAAAAATGTGAATTTTTAAAAGTAAAGAAAAAAGCAATCCTATTTCAATCTCTTTCGCGTTATGATGACAGAAATCATCATCAACAACCCACAAGTCAGGAAGATCAGTTACTGCCACAGACAAGTCTTTTACCTCTTATTTTTCTATTTCTTTTTTTATATCCTCATTTGTTCTTATAAATCCTTCCTTTTACAGCTGCCTTTTCTTTATAAACACACCTTTTTTATACCTTTTGGATCACATTGTGGTTTAGGTACGTATTTGTGCTTGCATAAGGTCTGAAACTGTGTACAGTCTAATGCTTGGTATGGCGTTATGTCACAGCTAGGGGGTTATTAGCAGCAAATTAAGCAAGGATTAATTCCTCGCCCACAGATTTCTTGCAGCAATCCAGATCTGCTTATCTGTTTGGTATGATGATCTGGCAAAAAAAATACCATGAGCTCTTGGCGTGTCTGTCTGGCTAAGCAGCAGCTGTAGCAAAATGGCCAGGAAGGATCACTGGAGGTGGCCCAATAGCAAAAGGCTTGCAAGTGGGACATTGGCTTGGACAAGTGAAGCCTCAAGAGGTCTAAACAGGGTTAGTCACTTCAAAGGTATTTTTTTAGCAGCTAGAGAGGTGACTAAAGGTCTATAAGCCTTCCATGACAACGTCTTGTTTGACTGATTGTCGAAGACAGAAAATTTTGCCACAATAATAATTAGCAGATATTGCCTATCGAGTTTTTCTTTTGGAGGTGGATAATGTCTAGGACTTTGTGGGGGAGAAACAGGGAGAAGAGGGTTTGCAGAAAGAACTTACAGCTCCCAAATACACAGTTTAGCTTATGCTGTCAGAAAGATGCCAGAGCATCCAACCGACCCTGGGGCATGTGCATGGAGCTGGACTCAGCGGACTGAGGTGTGGTTCCTGGTGCTAACCTTCTGCCTTCTTCTGGCCAAGCCAGCTCCTGACTCAGTTTCCCCATTTGTAAAACAGTGCTAATTACACGTTTACTCCCTTCTTGAAATGCTTTGAAATGTACTCATAGTAAATGTTACCTACAGGGCTGGTAATGGCTATTATAATTAAATTATAATCAAATTATATATATCTAATTTGTATATACATCACAATTAAATTATAATTAAAACTGCTATTAAAATTTATTTTCTTCATGACTTGAAACAACATACACAACAGTTCCCAGTAAGCCAGAAGATCACAAGTTCTTTCAATATAGAGAAAAACCACCGTTAATTTCAAGCTGGAGTTTTAGTGTAAGCAAACCAACAAAGGAAAGCCTAAATTAAAGAAAAGTATCAAGGGATTCCAGGATTGTTAGCATTCTACTGAGCATTTAAGTTATTTAAGTAGGGGGCTTTTCAACATTGTTTTGACAAACACATAAAAGTAGGAGTAATAGAGTTCAGTCCTCTACATCAAAAGTGAAGATCCAGATCTAGTTTTGTCCATATTTTCGGTCTCAGCTCAGCATCCCTAATTCATAATTCAGACAGATGTGTTGACTTTTTTGAAACTGGCAAAAGGTTTGACTCTTCCTTAATTTAAGTGGCTGTTGGCTGCCAGACAGAAGGAACTTTATTCCTTCCTACTGGTTCGCAGTGTAAGAATAATTAAGGCTTGCATTAATTTGAAAGCTCTCTCCTAAAACAGTAACTTCCAGTAGTTGTTCAATTTAATAAAAAAAATTGAAATGTAAGCCAGGTTGATTTACATATGACTCAAACTCCATGGGAGCATGATCTCCCAAAAAGAAAAAGAAAAACATTAATATAATGCAACCAATGATGTCAGATGCAGGCCATGGTTCTCTAACTGAAGACAGAGTGAATTGCACTTCCAATTTACCAACACATCAGTCACCCTTGTTTCAGAGGCTCTGTGACACTTAATGAGTTTGTCTTCTCAATGGGGCACTGGATGCGTTACAGAATTAGGGTTAGAGCCAGAAATGCATTTAGCTGCTTCATGCCTAATTCCCATTAATTTCACTAAGAGTGAGGTACGAAAATACCGCTGTGGGGTCCCTTTGCATTTAGCTGTGATGGCTTTATATGTCAGAGGAACAAGGAACAAAATGCAACCTTTTGATAAAAGTGTTCAACTCTCCTTTTGTTGCATTGATCTAGCAAATTCACCAACTCCCAGCCCCAAGAGTCCCCTTGGGTGGACGACTTCCCTTCAGACCCCTGGGCTCCCCAGCTTCCCACCAAGCCTGTGAAGGGCAGGGATGAAGACCATGGTCAGTGCATAACAGATCGTGGGAGTCCCTTTCAGGGTCACCATCTAAACATCCCCTTAGCAGTGGGCCTTCTTCATCCTCCCTAGCCACACCGTACCAAGATGTTCCTCCAGCTTGCAAACCTGGGATTTGTGCAGAAATTGGGCACAGTGAATGGGAAGAGGATAACCATGCTGTGGTCTTGCTTTGACATGCGAAGTCTGTAGTTTGTACCATGGACCACCCAGACCCCAGGGCTGAGCCATTCCCATCCGTTGGATGTTACCTAAAGGATCTGGGCAGCAGGCAGAGTGCACTTGAAGCCTTCTCCAACAGGCAGCAGAGAGAGCTCAGTTGGACTTGGCTACAGCTCTCAGGAACTATTTGTAACACACTTGGTGTGTTTAGAAAGATGCCCTCAGCTCGCCTGCCTTCAAAAGCCTCTCATTTTGTGTACAAGTGGCGCTGTGAAATCACATCAGTTCTCCTGAATTCTTGATGATGGCAACATGGTTCCCACAGTCGCAGCCCAAGTGTTGCTCCTACTTCAGGAGAAACTCTTGACATGTTTATCTCTTTGTGCTGAGACAGCTATCAACGTGGCTCTGCTCTATGACTATGTGATTAGATAAATTACTGTTTTGTGGAAACTATGCCTGGTGCACACTTCTAGCTCAATAACTGGAGGAAAACTATTATTTAGGTTATCATCTGCTGCGAGGAGATAAAATGCTTCGTGCACTTCTTGCTTAGAGATGAAAGCTTTGCCACCATCTGTAGTTTATGACTACTATGTTGTGGTTGGAAGATGTGTTACAGCCCCAAATTGAAACTGGAACTCTCCTTTGGTGGATGCTGCAGAGGAGACAGGCTCTGTCACCCACTCTCAACATATCTAAATAAGCAAGAAAGTCATCAGGATAAAGGCAGGATTGTACAGGCTGGGCCCAGAGCAGAGCTTGACTACTGCAGAGGTTCTTAGCACATACTGAACTAACTCGGTGGGATTTAGGAACCTGGGTATTCAAGAGGAATTTTAGTCTAAGGCATTTGCTGAAGGTTACGGAGGGAACCCGGGGTACAGTTAGGAACTGAAAGAAAATGCCAAATTGTTGGTCAGTGCCTGGACAACAAGGAAATTATCTGATCATGTTCTTTATTGTGCTTTTAAAACAATTGCAGTTGCCCAAGAAAGGCAAGCAGAGGGCTTGGTCTGGCATAAGTTAACTCCTGCCAGTTTTGCTCTGTGAGACTTTACCCTTTAGGACCTATAGACTTCCTCCTTTCTCTTATCTCTGTGGGTATCTTGGCAGCCATTAAGCCTGAGTAAGTGCTTCCAAGCTGTCATTTCCAGAAATATAGGTAATTATTTTTGCCTTGAGTTGCTTTTGTCAGGAACAGGTGCTGTTGGAGAGTTTTACAATGGCTCAGGTGGGAGAGATGTCAATGGGGGAGAAGGCAAGGAGACTCCTGGGACCTCTGAAGGGCCTCTGGGTTAAGAGAGGAGTTTTTGAAGAAGGAGCAGAGAAGACTTTCTCTGTAGGGAAGAATGTAGAGTGTAAGCAGGCAGGAGACTTACTGCGGTAAGAGACCGTGGGTAACAACAGTTGATAAAGGCGCTTCATTTGGTTGAAACCTGGTTTATTTTGTTGAAACCCAGTCAGTACATCACATTAGATCCAAGTTTCTCGTTCTCCTGCAAAACCCCAAGTGAGCCCTTCACAGTGCCACTAGGTTAGTCAAGATGAATGCTTTCAGGGCTCATGGATAGATCAGGTACATCTTTAAAATGGAGAGAGGTTTTGCAAGAACTAGGAGAAATCAAGATTTAGCATGTGAGATAAAGGTGGAAGCTGCTTTAATTATAGATTCAGTGCACATTGCATTAAGGATTACTCAATGAGATGACCACTCAGTCCCCATATAACCTCATTAAAGACTGATAGGCTTGTCTTTTAAACATTCGCTCTTCACTGTGCCAGATCTTAAATGGTTCTCTCCCGATAATGCAGCTGTACCTATTCAGCAGACCTAGCTTTTTTTAGGTTATTGAAGATGCATAAGAAAAGAATCTGCAATGCTTCAAAGCTGGGATCTTAAATGCTGACTGCTTAGCCTCTCAGAGGACCTGTGGAGCAGCTGCTGGACTTCTAAAGATTAAATTCTGCAACAAAATTCCATTATGTTTTTAGCAACATCATCTGAGTCTGGCTGGCTCAGTTACTGGCCTGATGAGTGCTGCGTTGGCAGCCCTGCATGGTCAAAGGTTTGGATCATGCATCATGGCTGCATTTCAGATTGCAATTGCTTCCTCTGGATCTCCCAAGATCTACAGAATCTTTCTTGGTAGTTGTGAAAGGACCACAGGGGATGCGAACCCACCAGGATGCTCACAAAAGCTCCAAGGGAGTAGAGGAAGTGTTGGAGACCCACCACTAAACAGTACCTGAATGTTTCTGGCAAACTCTCACTCATCTTGAAATGAGCTTAGCTGGTTCGTTATTGGAGGAAAAAAGGCTTATGCATCTAAGACACTGTATCTGGAGTCAATGATACCTGTTCCATAGATTACTCCTGTGACTTTAGACAAGTAACTTACCTTTTCCTTGCCTCATTCTCATATAAAATAAGACTAATAAAATTTGCCTATGATTTGTCTCCATCCAAAGCTGATGTAAGTCAAGAGCTTCTCAACTGGAGTCAATGGATTCACAAGGATGTAAAACTGGGTGAAAGAAACAGTGACTGGTTACAAGTCTACTTAGAATTAAGGTGTTGCTGGCTGTGTTTACACCTCACTGCACAATGTGTATATAATACTTGGCACACTATGTCATGGTCTCAGCTGGAGTCATGAGATGATCCTATCCTATAATTAATAAACATGGCCATGTTCACTGTTGTCTAAATATGACATGCAAAACTTCTAACAGCAGAGTATGTTTCATTTGATAGTCTCAAAACATTCTCAGAACAATACTCTGATTCCTACTTTAAAAAACTGTGCTTTTCACTGTTCCTGTGGAAAGAAAACAGCCCTCCCCCTTGTCTCTCAGTCTGGAGAACGAAGGAGAAAAAAAGCATTTATATGTCTTTGCATTCCTGCCAAAGTGATTATCAAAGTCTTTAACATTTACAGCATTTTGAAGTGAATCACCAGCCTACATCTCATCTGAGCATCTATTTTTTCCCCATAATCTGCTTTTAGAGGGGCTTTTAACTGCATCAGACTTTTCTTTCCCATTAAAATGCTATCTGGATGACTGGAAAATAGAATAGCCAGTCCTCATTGCTTAGTTTCCATAGTGAATGTCTGGAGCAAAGGTCTGTGGGATTATTCAATTACTGCAATAATGGCCTTTGACCTGGTAAAAACAATCCAAAAGACAGAATTCCTCTATTGGATTATTTTTATCATTAATCATATTCTGTTTAGAAATCACAGTAGAACAGCTAGAGTTCAAGACAGACTGCAAACTATTTGTGCGTACTTTATTGAAGTGGCTTAAATTTTTATGTACATAGTTACACAAATGATGTATTTAGGGATTTCCCCCCACATACATACACATTTATATACTTTGCTAAATGTGCTTCAAACCGTAGAGCCTCCTCTCTCAGCAACACATTACCAGCACTAAATACAATGACCGGTGTGATCTGAGCACTCTATGTAGATATTAAATTGCAGATAAACAAATGTTCTTGATCCTGAAACTGCAGAAGCGAGGGAAAGCAGCAACACCTTGTGCTTGAGGCTGAACTGTTTGTTTCCATGGATTAAATGAAGAGCAAACAGACTCAAACAACTGTCCCCCCTTAACATCACCCCATGCCCACATGCCGTAACCTTCCTCATGACTCCACTTTTTGCAAGACATGACTTCGGAAAAGAGTGAATCCCCGCTCAGAAAGGACTCGTCCCTGAACAAACTCCAGGGAAAGATTCCTGGGATCACCAACACATGCGTCATCGAGATGCGTTCCCCTAATGTCCCCCGTGCCACCAACTGCTGCCGCAGCAGAGCCGTGTCACCACTCCCAACTCAAAGCCCAGGTCCTCCAAAGGAAGGAGGAAAGATACAGAGCTAGCAAAGGAGGTCTGTAAATTATGTTGGGCTGTAAATTATGGTTAGGTTTTAAGTTCAAGTACCAGTTGAAAAACACTCGCTGTTCTTGCAAACCAATACAGGATCAGATGCCCTTGCTGAAATTTCTGGAGGTTTTTGTTGGCACTATGCTACACCCATAGCAAGGACACATTAAGGACACTGGCAAAACAAATAAATGTCTGAAAAAGGAATTCACACAGCAGTAACGCTGGCAACATGCAGCTTCCCACCCAGCTAAAAAACCTACTGAAACACATCTGCTTGGAAATCTGATGACTATAAAGAAGATGCACACCTCATCAGGAGCACAGTGGCCTGCTTTAAACACCTTCTTCCTGCTGTGGGAAGAAGTAGATTTATGTTTTGGCATTGGAGTCAGTGGTACCATGGGCACCAAACTCTCCACACAGACCCCCACAAGGGAAACAACCACCCGGCTGCTCACAGCAGGTTTGCTGAATGCCCGATGGACTTGCTTGGTCCATCTTGCTGGTGGTATAACTGCATGTCAATTACTGAGAAGACAGTGGTCCTGCTGGGCGATTGAGATGAAGGGATGGGAGCATCCTTCCCTTCGGTGAGACCTCCCTTGTGCCACGTCAGCTCATCCAGCAACATCTGTTGGCCAAATACCGGCTGCGCCTGCTGCTCCCTCACCCCTGTGACCACCAGGACTCTGCATGTGCAGGTGTAGATGTTTCTTTTGTGTTGTCTCATGCCAACATACTCATTTCCAGTGAAAACCTCCCCATCAGGAGTATATTTGAGGGATACATGTTTACTCTCAGACACAGAATAAAATGAAACTTTCGCTGGTATAGGGATAGAGGTCTGCCCCAGCACTCCTGAAATACTAGGTGAGACCAATCCTGCAAATTGCCTATTACATAGCAATTGTTACGCTGCAATGTTGTGACTGTGTGGCTGTGCCCTTACACTGGGGCCAAGTAGAGCCCAAAGGGATTTAGATGCTCAGTCTGTCCTGGCTCTGCCCCAGGGCTGGATGACTTTCAGAAGTTCCTTTCAGCCCTTATTTTCAATGATGCTGTGATAAAAATTGAGAGAATGAAGAAAAAGTGTAATTTTTCTCCTTTTTGAATGAAAATGAGCAATATCATAACAGGGAGACCAAATAAATCATGACTGCTCACTCCAACAGCAGCATATATGGGACCCTGTGATGCGTCAGTTATAAATGGCCCAGCAGAAGAATCTAGTTTATGCTGGGTGAAATCAGAAATAACTCAGTCAGAGCAGGTGACATGGTTTTGCTGAGGGGAAAATCAGATGCTAGAAACATGCTGTTACCTGGAGAAAGAGGCTGAATGCAAAGGGGTTCCTAAATTCTTCCCTGAGAGCCCTCCCAGTCCCTCCCAGCTTGCTGGCAGCTTCACTGCTGCTGCCACCTGCTTGGCAGGAGTGTGTGTGTGTGTGTGCACGCACGTGTGTTTCTGTATGTGTAGCCAAGATGCACATAACACAGGCTCCAGCGGTGTTGCCCTGGTTTATCAGTTAGCCTCCCCACTGTAAGTGCTGAGAGCTGAGAGAGAGTGCTGGTGGTGCTCAGCAGCATCCCTCCAGCCAGCAGCATGCTGCAAGAGGACTTTCCTGCACTGAGGTTTTGCAGCATCAGTGATTATGGCAGCCGGGGAGTGAATAGGGACTCACCACACAGGTGGCCATCGCTGCAAGGAGTACCACGGGCATATCTGCTGCCCCAAGAGCTTGCAGCACACAAAAGGTGTGAGAACAAGGTGCAGCCCAGCACCTTGGCAGTCTCAAGGAGGCAGCGGGGGAAGATTCACATGATCCAAGGGGATACATGCACAGAGCATAGATTTGCAAAAGGTGTTTGTGCTTTACCCCCTCAAAATGTAATGGGATGGAAAAAGCAAAGCAAATAAATCTGAAGCCCACCGCAAAGCGCTGCAGGGACAAACTCCAGGGCAGAAAAGGTGAAAGTGAGCCTGCGACATCACATCCCTGCCTGAGGAAATGCCCCACAGGCTTACGTGGTGCAAAGAGTGAGGAAAACAACTGATACACATCGCCAGCGGCGGCTGGTACAAATGGAGTGCTGCCAGATCCCAGGCTGGGCATCCTGGGATGAGCCCTTGCTCAAATGGGCACGATCTTCAACAACCTGCCCCTGTACAAGGGTTGTGTTGCTTGGTGCAAACCAGGGCTGTGCCCCAACCCATGGGGTGCAGGCAACCCTCACAAATTGGGGTCTTCCAGCCACTGCAAAAAACTTTGGGCCCCACAACAGCAGCCACATGCCTTCCCTCCACTCGCAGGCTGCTTTCCAAAGCCAGTGCTGAAAATGAGACTTCAGACCCCAGATTGACACAAGCGGGCTCTGAGCTGCTGAGCACTATCAGTTTCTACCCAGTTCAGGTCTAACTGGATGTTTCCATTTAAAGTGATGGTAATGCACTGGCCACAGGTAAAAACTCTTTATCTCAGGACTGGGAATTTCCAGTGCCCTATCTTGGAGCAATGACTTTGCAGCGCCTCTGCCCAATTACCCAGCACCACACCCAGAGCTTTTGGCCATCCAGCTGTTCGAAGCAGTATGCAGGTACCTGGAAAGAAATCAATGACTTCAAGATGGGAGATGTACAGACAGATTATAAAAAAGCCAAGCAAGCACATGCTAGCACAGGCTTCTGTAAAAGTGCTGAGAGCTAATACATCTCACTGTGTAAGTGCTGCCTTTGATAGGACTCTAATTGGAATTTTTTATTCAGCGTTGACTCTCTTTTTATGAAGTCCTTGTCTGCACTAGGTTCTTCTAGGCACAGTAAAATGAGATTCATATTTCCACGTTTCTGCTCCTCCAGGCATTTTCACATTGCTTTTCCCCTCTGCAGATGAAAAGCAACACAGTGGCATTTCTATAGAATATACTGCCTCCAGACACAAACTGCATTCACAATTACTTCTCCCTATGGGGAAAATAAGGTGTCTGAACACTTAAATATAATAGCACCTTACCTTCGCTAGGGTGCTTTGATCCTGAAGGATCTCACAGAGTTCATGTGAACTGGGCCCAGCATTTCCAGGATTATTTTTTTAAATACAAACAATGGTCATACATGGACAAAGCCCGAGAGGTTCTGACTGTCATGTCTCCCATGACAGCTTTGCATAAAAAGGGTGAGAGAGTATGAAAAATACCCATGGATTACCATACACCCAAGCATTCTGGTTTTTCCTTACAAACCGAGTCCCTTACTTGCATTTCCTAAATGATGGCAATCTGCTGTTGTCTAGCAAGAGACGTGCAGGTAGGGAGCATGGCCATTACAGGGGTGCAGCCATGATTCAAGCAGAGTAAGTGGGGCTGGGCATAGCCCAGAGATCTGGAATAAAACCATTTTGTTTCCTCTGTGGCTGTGAGGGACTGGAGTTACACCTATAGCTGTGGGGAGACCTGGGTGCCCATCTCTGCTCCTGGAAAACCCTTACCCCAAGTATCCCGTAGCCCAGAGGTTAGGGAACTACCCTGCTAGAGAGATGTTTACATTGTACCGTGTGAAGAAGGGCTTTGGGTATGTGTCTTCTCTATCCTTAAGTACAAACTCTCTGAGAGCAGCTGGAGCCCCATCCCTTTAACTTCTTGTTTTCAAGGCACAGGCAGTTGTGTACAAACCCAGAAAGAAAAATGTATGTGACAGCAGGGATCAGATTAGGCAAGAGCTGAATGTCAGTAGCATTACACATTTGAATGTGAGAGTTTCCATTTCCTTTATTAACCTAGCTTAAAAACAGGTGATGTCAAACAGGTGCTTTTCAGTGAAATAACACAAGCTTAGTGCCTGAGTTATTCCCATGGTAGTAGTTTTAGCTGTAGTAATTCAGAAGACATCTTAGCCTGAACTACCCACCCAAGACACTGACCATATCTAGCATTTTTAAGAGTTGTAGAGCACAGTAGGGTGATTTAAGAAAAACATCAGGGGGTCTAGCTCTCCTTATGTAATAAAATAAATACAGAGAGCCTCTGTGTGAACGATATACTTCACACCCAACAGGAGCTTCTGACCACCGACTGACTCACGAAAGGACATGCTAGCAGAGATGCAGGGATGCTGCATAGAAATTCTGCCATCAGCAGAGCCACAGGTCCTAGAGCTTTCTTTGCTCTCACACTATGTTGGTGGAAAATTTTGCTTCCAGTGCCTAGCACTCAGCCAGATTTCTTTTTGATTTGGTTTTAAACAGCCTCATTAGACCATTCCTCAGGTGGCTTTGGTTGGTGCAGCTTGGCTTCCTGAGCCAAACTGAAATGAGAAGGGGAAAAACAAAAAGTAAGGCAGGATGGTTTTGCTTATCAGCTGCAAGTAGATGGTTTCACAGGCCTGACTAGGAAAGTCTTCCCAAAATCTGCTTTCATAAGCTCTCCAACCTGCTCTCCGCTGGCTGGCTCACAGATACTTTGCTGGCTCGGTAATGAGTTCTTATAAGTGAGACTTCTGTAAATCAGATGACTCTGTAGTCATTTGATGCTTATAATTGGCATGCTGAGTCATAAGGACAGGGGTTACATCATGTCAAGTTAACCATGCAAAATGAATTACAGATGAAACAGCCAGCACCGGGGTGCGCACTGGGAAGGTGCGTTTGTGCTGCACGGGTAGCCCCGAGGTGCGGGAGCTGGGCAGCCGTGGTCCTGCCCTTACCCCATCCGAGCCTCACCGCCGATGGGGCTTTGTCCCCCACCCTTGCTCCTGGCACAACTCTTCTTCCTCTGGTAGGAATATCTCCTGCAAACAGTATTTATGACAGACAGCTACAAGGCCCCAGATAATGGCTGGTCACACGCCCAGGTTCAGAGCAAGGTCAGACAGGGAGTCCCAGCATGGACTTACCCAGAGGACACTGTATTTTTCGTTAAAACAAAAAAGCCAAATGATGTTATTTTCCAATGCAGTGTTCCCCCTTCACAGCCTGTCCCTGACCCTGCCTGTTGGCTGTACACTTCCCTCCTTGAGCTATGGCTTCATCCCTGTGGTCCCTCCTTTTCGGCACCTTCTTCCTCCCCGAGTCATCCCCAGCCCTGCGCCCTCTGTCTCCTTTTCTTCATACCCATGTGCTGACTTTTACTCTGTGATAAATGCTAGGCAACCTTTAGACTTCCTGAAGATAGCAATCTTCATTTAAGGGCTTAATGCAGAAGAGAAGCCATGGCAGCCTCTTTCAGCAACCCCTTTGGATAATTACATTCGCCGTTAAATACTGCCCTGTGCTGCAGCTGGATGGACCCACTTCTCACACCGAGCTGTGGAACCTCTTTGTGCCTTTGGCTGCTCAGAGTTCACAACAAAACCACGTAGACAAGTAGAATGGAAAACAGCCGTGTTATCACCTTCATTTTTCATAGGGGTGGGGCTGTTTAAAAGAAAGAGCATTTCACTCCATTTGTCTTAGTGTAGTCTTGCATTGTAAAATAACTCAAAAGCCTGCAAGCTGAAGCCAGGACAAAAATCCCATAACCTCACCAAAAAGCAGTGTTAGGATAATAACATTCTGGTATTCCTCAGTGAAGTATTTTGCAAGTTGTGTCTGACAGGATGCTCTTAACTTTCAGTTTTTTCTTTGGATTGTAGAAGGCAAAGAAACCTCAGCACATCTGCAGCAGGGGAAAAATGATGACTTTGATGGTTTAGCAGTCCAAGCCACTCACCTAGGAGAAGGGGCACTCTGCTCCAGAAAACCATTTCCTTATTTTATCTGCTAAATATTTAATGCAAAATGCACAACAAGGTTTGGCAGCCACCTCCAAACCCTGACCACTAAGTCACAGTCAAATTTGCAGCAGTGCCCTCTTAATCTGATCAGAGGTCCTTGCTGCCCAGCAGACCCATTTTCAGTGTGAGTGATGGGAAGTCCCACCAGCCCCCACTGGACTAACTGGTTAGCAAGCATGGATTTGAATCCCAAACCTGGATCCCCCCACTTCTTGTATCAATGCACCAGCCTCTGCATAATCACTGAAAAGGCGGAATGGGAATTCATTTGGAAAGAAAAGCAGCAGCTCTGGTGAGGTCTGTGAAAGGTGCAGCTGCCTTCAGGAAAGGGCCCAGGGTGGTGGATCCCAGCTGGGTGTAGGCGTCTCCTCGCAGTCCTGAAAAGGATGCTGGTCCCATAGAGGGACAAGATTTCAGGTATACCCTGTGCTGGATGGTAATACCCCCATGGCAACGTCAGCCACTGACAATCAGTGCAAAGAAACCAATGCGTTTAATGGGCAGGTGCAACCCGGGAGAAGGGCAGAGGCCAGGTGGCCAGCAGACCCTCGCCGGCTGCTGGAGGCGGCTCTGTTCAAGTACAGAGTTACCGAGTCTCTGCTTGAATGCTCAGAATCTCTGCAAGGCACAATGCTGTGCTGAGATGCTTTCACTTTCCATCGAGCAGGAGGAGTCCCATTACCTCTGATGGTACAGGGGTAACCTCCCTCTCACCAACTGGTTATCCCTCCTCCAGCCATATACATATTTCAGTTCTGTGATCACTTTTGTGCTTGGGATCATCTTTTTGTTCACAAGCAGAGTATTTTCCTAGGGAGATCAGTACAAAAGCATCAGTGCTTGATTTTTGTCCCTGTTCTCTGGAAAACAGCGCAGCCTGCCCGGCAGAGTCAGGCCAACCGAGGAGGAGAAAAGCCATCTCTGCAAGCCCTCCCAGCTGGCTTGGGGCCAGAGACGGGGCTGTGCACGGCGACAGCTCCTGTTACCAGCAGTGCAGGAAGCGGTTCCAAACTTTTACGGCAGGCAATGAGCAGCGGCTGCAGCTAATGGTGTGTCCATGTGTGCTGGCGGCGCGGTTGTCCCTCCCTGTGTGCCTGGCTGAAGCTGTAAATCCCTTGCAGCAGCAGCTGAGTCACTCTCATGCTTTCGCTTTGCAAAGGTACGGCACGTATGAAATATACATAAATAGCAGCAGCCCTGATGTTTAAAGGCTCCTGCCTTACTGGGGACCAGGTTGAAACCGCAGCAGGCAGCAGGATCACCTTTTCTGTGCCTCTTCCTCCTGTGAGCTTGCTCTCCCTGCTCTCCTCTGTGAGCAAAGAGGGGCAAAAATCCCACGGCCGTGGCCAGTCCCCATCCTGGGGGGAGAGCGGATGCCTGGGCTTTGAGGGGCACAGCTCTCACTGCCAGGGAGAGGTGCGAGAACAGAGTAAGGGCTGCATGAAACCTCCTTCAGGGCTTCAGGCTTCGGCCTCTGTGCTTTTAAGCAGGAAGAAAAACATTTTCCCCTCATCCCTGGGAGAGCCCCCAGGATGGGAAGGGTTTTGCAAACACACAAGATGTGGCAGCCCCACCCAGAGAGATCACTGGATATGGCCCCAGCACCGACCTGAGGTTGGCCTACAGCATGAGCGAGCAGAAAGGCGAAACCCCTTGCACACAGGGAGCAGCCGCAGCGCTCGCTGCAGACCGGTCCCTGGTCTCCGGGAAGCCGAGTGCACACCGTGCTCTGAATATCCGATCCCATGTGAGTCACGGCTCTCCTCGCTTCGGCAGTGCCTGGCGAGCTCAACAGCAAGCCGAGGTTGCAACACGGAAATGATCCTGCAGCACTTCTTTGTGGCTGGGTCTAATAACAGCCCCAGGCACTGTCCCTCCTCTCTCCCCAAGCAGAGCTACTGTGCAATATGAAAGTGCTTAGGGTTTTGGAGAACACCATGTGCAACTCGATCTCCCGAGGATAAGTAATTATAACGTTGTCTGCTGGTGCCTGTGGGGACCAGCAATGCATTTCTTGGCAGCGCTCACATGTTGTTCAAGGCAGATTTCCTGCATAGATCCAGGCGCTGGCTGTCAGCCACAAGTAGAACGGAGATGAATGCGCCCGCTCAGGAAATGATAAAGGAACCAAACAAATGCTTTTGTTTATGAAGCAGCATCATTTGGAGAGCCATGAGACCCCCTTCCAGAGGCAAAGGCAAAGTGTGGAAATCACGAGCAGCTCCTAACCCCAAGCCACGCATTGGGTATCGGTGGGTAAGTACCATGCACAAGCCGGTGGCTGCCACAGTGGTAGCAGCATCCCGTAGCTGGGCTTGGGGCAGAGCAGCTCCCTGCCCCTCTGCCACTCCTGGGGTCCCATCCCAGCCTGGCTACCAGTGGGGATTCGGTATCAGCACCATGGGTCACCCCCATGGAGTCACAGAGGGACACCACCGCTGTGATGTTGTGTGTTCAGTGATCCCCAGTGGGAAGGTCTGACCCCAGGTCTGTACTGGCTGACGTCCCAAGGCTGAGAGCTCTTGTCACCTCAGCAGAGGAGTCCTGAGCAGGAATGAATTTTCTTCCCAGTACCTTAACCATTACACAGTTTTATCCTGCATTAGCACTTGCCCTGGAAGCCACAGGCTTAAGCTGTAAGAAAGATTTACTTTTTGCAGATATTTCTGTAATCCTAGGTCTCTGAGGATGGCTTGTGATTAACTCAGATGTTAACTTTTGCCAGCTTTTTGTTCATTAGTGTACTTTTTTCTGGCTTACTGGGTGCTTCTTGCCACCTGATAGGCACAGGCTGAGTGCAAAGTGCACACACAGCAAAACAAATCCATCAGCCTTCCCTGCCTGGTCACTGAGGAATTACCATGGCTGCACAAACTGGGCGTGCAGGGAGCCAGCACAAGAGTGTGGCAGTCAGCTAACACTCAAAAGGGCCTTAATGCATTGTCACCTCCTGAGTGGTCCCTTTGGGAATCCCACTGATGGGGAAGGGAGATGGCCAGAAGGATGGTGATCCACTTGTTATGAACTTATCTCTGTAAAAGATTTTTCTTTACAAAGCCGACCTTGCGAAATCAGGGGAATGATCTTGGCATGGATGAAGCTGTGAGAAAGAGAGAGCAGCTGCAGCAAAGGCTAACGGAGTCGCAAGCATTACACAAGTCCACGTAAGTCTACAGTAGATAGAGAAGACATATTAGCAAAGATGGACTGTGCGGGCTTCAGCACTGGAGCAACGCATGAAACCCTGAGGTTAAAAGGCCTTTTTCATGTGGGAGGTTACTTTGCAGAGATGAGTCATGGATAAGCTTTACAAATCAAGCATCCTCCAAGCCAGCAAGCTCTGGAGCAGGGCCTCTGCAACACAGAAAGAAGAAGAGGCACCCACCAGCCAAAGCATTTTCCCAGACATGAAAGACCCCAATTCAAACACTTTCCCTGCTGGGTCGAAGGATGTTTTCATGTAGGGCACAGTGTCTCTTTTCTACTGCAGCAGTTCCCCATGGTGTAGCCAATGCTCACAAAAGACTCTTGTACACCTTCAAGCACCCTTCTCCAGGAAATGGAGGGAATTGCTCTTTAGCTTCTCGCCTACCAGAAGAGTCTTCCAAACACTGAGCTATTGCATGCAAAGGAAGACAGGCAACTCCTCAGCTGTGTTTTGTGACAAAAGGGTGGCTTGGACATGATGTCCTGGAAAGAGTCCATGGTTACAAATCCAAGGTGTGAGCAGGTACCTCTACAGTTCAGAGCTAAGTGTCTATATCTCTTCGCAGGTCCCTGCTACTCTCCTTGCCATTTTCTGCAGGCTGACTTAGGTGATTGCTCCTTGTTGGCTTTGGTGAATCCCACTTGTACATGTCCAACTCTCTCAGGACTCAGATCAGAGATGGATACATATGAGATAAAGCCCTGAAATACTCACCCTTGCAGCATCTAAGTCCTTTCACAGTCCCCTCTCTGTGTCTATCTGGGTAATGCATGTTACCCAGTTAGCTAATAGATCATTATTTTTTGGCTGATTAATGGAGGAGCACTGATCTGACCACTGTGGAAGAAGAGGTCTTTCTGCACTGATATTTTTTCTTCAGCTGGGAAGAGGAGATTGGGAAACAGACTTACAGAGAACTAGCAGGTTTTAGATAACCAATGGGCATTTTTCCAAGCTCGCAGTACCTTTTCATAACCCAAGGAAAACAACAATGAAAACTGTGTCCTTGTGAAAGGGAAAAAATTTCTGTAGTTGATTTTCTGGGACTCAAATGGCTGAGACAGAAGGAGAAAAATGAACTATCCTCATAAATGGACAAGTCAGAGTATGCAGATAGTTTCTTATAAAAATGAAAGCTTTGTTATAGTTGAGGTTGATATATTTCACTCAGAGACATTCAGATACATTTTAATGAAATTTTCAAAATTTTTTTAATAGAACACTAACTAAAAGAGTCTTTCTGGGTAAAACATTGAGATGTTACACCTAATTGTCTCAAAAAAGAAGCCTGAAAGCAAATATATTTTACTCGGAATATCTGTACTGGACTTTTTCATTGCTATAGTTTGATGACAGTGCAGGAGACTAAACCTGGCCTAAGTCTGTTCCATAGTTTAGACCAGTGAAATCTCTTCTGCCAAAGCCTTGGTCTCTGTATAAAGGCTTATCAGGAGCAGGCTAAAACAGAGAGCAAAGAAGGGACTCGTGTAAAAGGCATGAAGAGAAATAATAGAAATTGTCAAAAAAAAGGGAAAAAAAAAGTTGAGGCACAGAGAGTCCAGTTATATCAGCAGCAAAAGCCAATGTCTTTAAAAATAATAACCATGGAGGGGGTCAGTCTCTACAGGTCTTGCCCAGTCCTTTGTCAGCCTGAGTCAGATGCTGAACTATGTTGAGAAGTCCAGTATCGAAATGGCTTTGAACAGCTAGCTGGTCAGTGGAGCTTGTCCTAGGGACTGCCTGAGTCAGGACATCAAAATATGACCCTACAGAGACTCACTGGACAATGAGTATTTTCCTCCTGCCTCGCCCCATAGATGTGCCAATACGTGCTTACATGCATGCACCACATACATATGCAGAAAACAACCCCCAAAATAGCAAGATACTTGAAAATCAGGAGCCATATTCTGGAGTCATCACTCAGTCCGGCAAAGTGGTGTGGCCCCAAGTAACTAAAGCTTGGAAAAGATCTCTGGCTAAAGGGAAAACAGCAGTGTAAACAGCTGGGCCAAATTTTCTTAGAAAAGGTCCATTTTCTTCATGCATCTGGACTGTGCAGGCTAAAGGCCAGTGCACCTGGGCTCCTCCAGCATCAGAGGGGCTGCAGCAGAAACCATGAGGTGTCTCGCATGTTCGCTTTAGACACTGCATGTGCACAGCTCCGGCAGCTGAGCAAATCGGTTTAAAAAGGAGGGATGGGGCAGGAAAGGAGAAGTTGAGAAGGGGTTTTTCTATTTCAGGCAAAATATTTTAATGTTTTGTATCTATTTTTTCCATGCACAATTATTAGCTTTGCTTGTCTGTAGGAATGTTTCAGGCAACTTCTAAACTTGCTTCTAAGTTCTCTGTTCTGTTCTTGATGTACTGCTTAAAGCAGCAAGACATGGCAGATATGAATGACACCCATTTGGCTCCAGTGAACTTTGTTGCCTTACTTTCATGTTGCATTTGTGCCAGAAAAGGTTTGTGCAGCTGAGATGAGAGCAGCTCCCTAAGCAGATTTTTACCTTGGGGAACTGACTAGCTGGATGTTACCAGCAGAGGTGATTGTACAGCTCAGCAGATGCCAAATCACAAAAGTCAGGTGGGAAAACTCATTGGAACTTGTCCATGTCACATAGACTAAAACACCTGATCATCTACAAAGTTAAGTAAAACATCCTAGAAAAAAAGCGCAGAGGCAGATATAACTAATAAGACAATAGGTAAGTCAGGAGGAGTTGCAGGATCTTGCAGGATCTCAAATAGCTGAACTGGCCAGAGCATAAATCTAAGCAGAAGACATCTAGCAAGTAAGAATGGGCACACTTCAGGAGACCATTGAAGGGGAGGGGGGAGGCTGGGGAGGGACTAGCTGGACCTTCTGTTGGATGTGGCAGTGTGAACATGTTTCCCAGGACAATGCAGCTCCCCAGTGGCTCCAGTAGACCTCAGGGGACAAATCTCCTGCCAACCATTTTCCCTGTTTGCCCATGCAGTGGCAGCACCATCTGACCAGTAATCAGCAACTGAGGATCAATGGTAAAGAATAGAGGGACCCCTCCTTTCAGAGCAAGGAAGAAGGGAGGGAGAAGAGAGGAATCAGAGCCTTTACAAGAGCAAGGATATTAATTTGGCTGCTAGAGTGCAAATGTGGAGAGGAATGCAGGAATTGAGGCTGGGAGATAGCTGAGCAACCTGGGAAGTTAAAATGCAGAGTGACAGTGACATCAGGTCCCGTGGAAACGAAGGAGCTTCTCCCACTTCAGAAATGTACCGTTGCAGAGCAGCTGGAGGGCTAGAGAAGACACTGCAAGTCTCACGCAGCCGGTCCCGCTGAGAACAGATGCCGGTGGCTGATCAGGCTTCCCCTAGCTCTAAGTTTCAAAGGCACTAGCTATGTTCCCCGTGTTTTGCCCATGTATTTCAGGATCAGGGAGGCATTTGGCCCCATTAACCTTTCAGTGGTATGAAAGCTGCAAAGCAAAAGGACAGCTGGAATTTTTCCTCCCGTACATACTGTTGCTGACCTATGGCAAAGTCATCTGAATGCATTTGGGTGTGGAGAAATGGCGAGGGCTGACCCAGTCGATACTTGGAGCAATTGCTCAGGATTCCTCCAGGAAGTAAATTTCTAGCCCCTGCTCTCTGGTAGTATTTATGTTTTTGGCAAGACTATGGTGTTATTGTGCAAATCTACCGGCCGGGGGGAGGAGATCAGGTGTGCCACAGCCAACACCAGCCGGTGGCTGGTCCATGCCCTGCTACCACCCTGCCATTGTGCTCCTGCGCAGGCTGCCCTCCTCCAACAATGCGGAGGGAACATGGCGTGCCGGGCCAGAGCCATAAATCCCACTGGAAGAGCCTTGCCCATGAAACGAGACATGTCCAGAGAAGGAAGTTTCTAACCACAAGCCCAATTACCATTGCTATCCAGTAAGCACATACAGAGAGAACAGAAACACAAGCTCCCTTGAGGAGCTGTCTGTGCAGGTGCTTCAGCGTTTGGAAAAGTTGACCTGCAAGGGAAAGAGGCAATCAAACAAAAGAAGTAGGAAATAATGCAGAAAAATAAATGTGCAGCTCAGAACAATTCCAATCTACCTGTTATTCGAATTGTCAAGATCCAGAACAGATGTGTTGACCCTGCTTTAACAATATAAAGGTGAAACCTTCTTGGCTAGGTTCAGTTATCCAAATGTAGGCAAGTGGTGCTCTCTGAGACAACCAGGGTATCCTGCCTTGCCTCAGCTGGCCTCTTTGGAAGGGGACAGATTTATCCCAGGTCCTGTGTCAGATCTGCCAGCCCCATGCAGATGTCTTGGGACCCTAAGGTGGCTGGATGGGCACTCTGCATCCATGCACAAGCAAGGAAATGGAGAAACTGGACTGAACCCATCCTCCAGGCTCTCTGTGCATTAATGGAGAGGTGTCTGTGTCTTCAACATCCGGCACTGGAGATGGGGGAGGAATCTCCCCTCGGAGGTGCATTTATTTTTCCAGGCACTGTAAAAAGATCCTTGAAAATTAACTTACACAGTACGTATCCCTCTTGGAAAACAAATGACACTTCAGTTATTCCCTTCCTTCCACACAAACATACTCCCCCCCTCAACACCTCACTTCTGGGTCTTTATAGACTCAGTGGGAAACAAAGGGACCAGAACTATCATACCACCAACCTCCTTCTGTTAGGTAATGACTTTGTCTCGCTCTGGGACATTGCTCAGTTGGTGGCCTGGTCAGGCCTTGCAGCTCTGCTATACCATGGCCAACTCAGCCTGGTCTAGGGACTGAAGTCATGACAAGCAGTGAAGGGACACAGAGCCGCATGGCTGCACAGCAGATGGAAAAAGGCCCCTGGTCAGGCAGTTTTCCCAAACCACAACCCACTGGGACACTTGCACCAGGGACTGCTCTTCTCCTGCCACAACCCTTCTGGGGTACGAAATGTCACAAGAAAGGTCTGGTATTGTCTTTTTTATCTTATTATTGTTTGCAGCCCCTGAGGGAGCTTTAGCACATTGCAATTGCTTTTCCCTACTCTTCTACATCTGTCGATGTTTCCATAACACGCTTGCCCTGAGGCCGTCAGACCCAGCTGCCAGCCCTGAGGGCATCTCCACCTGGCTAAACATAATGAGCAATGGACAGAGGACGTTTTCAGAGGATGAGACATTTGGATTTTACAGAGAATTCAGAAAACTGTAGCATTAGCTGGATTCACAAGTTGAAAATGCTTGCAGAGAGCAGCAGGAAGGCTGGGAAGAGCGTAGGGAGGACAGGCTGAGCTTCAGCCCTGCAGAGCTTGGCTGGCAGGTCTCTCTATGTGGTTGTGCAGCTACAGCAAACCAGCAACCCAGCTCCACGTAGCCAGCACGTGCAAACGGAACAGCAGCTGTGTGAGTGCCGTGCCATTTCCAAGTCTTGGTTTCTTCCATCAGCACCTCAGACAATCCCATGTTTCAGCAGCAACTGCCACTGTGGTGACCTCTGGTCCAAAGGCAAGGAGCTGCTGATTTCTTGCCATTTCCTTTGTGAAGGGGCTGTCGCTTTCCCTTCATCTGCATTTGGGAAGACTCTGATGGAGCGCGTTCAGCAAGCAAGAGGCACAGAGCTTTTATAATGGCCTCAACAGAAAATGCTTTCCAGACCCAATGCTGCTCTTTATTCATGGCTCTGGTTCTTCTGAGGTAAGGAAGATGTTGATCCAAACCCTTACCCTCACAAAACAGACTAAGAACTGAACCTAGACCATCAGCATGCCAGGAGAGTGCTCTATGGACCAGAGTGTTATGATAAAAGAAGGTACCACCCTAAACCATTGCAGGTGGAGAAAACCAAGCCTGCTAGTGTGGATAAAGCATGCTCCAAGGACACCTAACAAAACATCTTGAGAAACAGTGGCTGAGGGGGCTCATGAGTCCAGATGGACTGAACTTCTCCCACAGGACAGCTGTGGGCACATGTGGGAGCAGATCCAATCTCTTGGGCAACAGAAATGAGGTGCCTCCAGAGTGTATTTATGTTCAGCATACACGAGAGCAGCCCAAGCAGAGAGCTGCGGTACTTGGCAGCACAGTGCTGGACTAATTTCTGCACACATCATGCTTCAAGCTCCAAAACCTCATTTGAATCTAGTCACCAACTACAGATCTCTTCCAGGTCCTGCCCTGCTGCTTCCTGTGCTGAATGGTGACATATTGGTGCATTCCTTAGCCTGCACACTTTTTTGCATTCTACAGGAGTTCACTACGGATATCAGACGCAAAAATAAAGCTAACCAAAACAGATCTGCTACAAGAAGTATTTTGGCTTTGTAGGTGCAAACACATGGCTGAAATGAGTAAATAAGGGGTATCTTCCAGCTGAGCTGTTCTCGTGTGTACATGTGTGCGTGTGTGTGTGCTTGCATCTGCATTTTTACTCAAACTGTTGTCATCTTCACTAAATATTTTACTATGTTCAAAAGCATAATTTTTAAAGGGCTGTCAACAGTAGGAAACAACACATGGATTTTTATTCCTCTGCTGCACTAAAAATAATTCACTTGTCAGATGCCACATCGCTCTCCTGCTCAGCTGGTTCTGCAAATAGAGAGAAACCACATTTTATGCGGACAGAGAATCCCTGAGTCACCTCTCTATCTTATTCATCTTCTCCATGTTTGAACAGTGACAGTCTGGGGGCCTTGGACTGGCTCTGCTAAGGATATATGCCATCAGGCATAGGTAGCAGAATAAAAAGCTTAGGAATATAATACTCAAGCAAAATGTTTATCAACTGCCACTACTGCTCCTACCCAAGTGGTGCCTCAATGGACTGTGCTGAGATGGTGAATATCCTCTTTTAAAGCCCTGTTGAGGTCCAGGTGGGTGTCAGGACTCACACAAGCAGAGCAGATGTGACCTTACACTGGCATCCTATAGTGAAGGCTGTGTCTGTCACAAGCACTGGCCCAGCGCTGTGGCAGTTGGTTAATATGGGCTGATGTATTTAACACAAAGCTCGCTCTCATCTCTTGATCCTCTGCAGTAGCTCACCTCATCACAGGCATCTACAGTCCCACAGACACCTGTGGTGGCATTCCTCTCACCTAACTGTAGGTAACTGAAATGTATGGCTAAGAGCACCTACGCTCTACACCTATCTGGGTGCCCAGGGCAGTTCAAAGGGTCAAGGGTCTACAGTCATGGAATCAAGACTGTAGATTGCATGGTCCATATAGACGGTGAAGTCAAAAGCACAGTCTCTTAACAGCCACATTTGGCTGGATGACTATAGTCCTTTGACTACAATGGGACACAACGTGTAAGCTTTTATTCTGTAGACATCTGAAGCCATGGGAGTTGAATCCTACCCTCAGAAGTCCACAGACCCTACTTCTGGTGGGAGTCAGCTCTCCTATGCCCTTTGAGGCACCAAATCCCCACAGTCCTGGCTGGGCCCGGCTAACTGGTGCCACGGCCGTTATGCTCATTAACACAAAGGGCTGCTGGGTGCCAGAAGCAGTACAGCTACACGTCTTGCCTTCCTTGCCAGCCTTGGCCAAGGAAACCAACTCTAGCATGAAGCCTTGACATCCCTTCCTACCCTGTGCTCCTTACCAATACCACTGCAATACTCACAAGCAGAAAACAGGTGACAGTATTTGCAAATTACCTGCCTTTACCAGCACATGCCTCCTGGCTCACACTGGCTGCTCTCATTTTCTCCTCAGCTCCCACTAGGACCAGGGCAACTTGTCCCACTGATCTCAGTGGCACCGGATCGGACCTAATGTGCATTCTTGCACAGCAGCTGGTTTTGGCCCCAGGCTGGTTGCATGCTGAACAGGCAGCATGATTTCCATGTTTTGTAAAAATTACTAATGAAAGGCATAGAGGGGCTTTGGGATTTCTTTGTCTGATGTGCATTGCATAAATCTCTGAGCATTGTCATAAGTACAACACAGAAAACCTACGTATAATTTATCTCTTGCTCTTTTTCATCCTTGGTGGTAAGTAACTGGCCATGAATTGAAGTTTGTTTCCAGGATATGTCCCAAGCCCCTTCCTTTGTTGGGTGTCCAGGGTTTAAATATGCGATTTTAAGCACTGGCAGATGAGCGGGATCCCTTCTGCTGGCTTCAGGAGGGTTTGGATCTGGCCCTGTCTCACAGGGAAGGGAAAATCCCGGGGTCTGCTCCCCCTTTTTGCACGCCTCCTTGCGTTCTCCCAGGGAAGCATGCAGAAACCTGCCTTGCCATTTCTTGGTCCCATTTCCCCGGGGGCTTTCCTGGCTCTCTCCATCACTGGGAGGCTGCTGCGCTCTCCGTGTCAGCTTGCCCTCTCCACTGGAGCTCTGGGAGCGCAGCAGCCAATCGGGCAGCCAGGCAGCCCGGGTATCCTTCATCAATCTCCCTAAGTGTCTTCAGGCTCGGCTAGGAACATCCACATCACTCCTTTTCTCTCTCTGCAATGACCTGAAGCTCCAGCTCTGCAAGCAGTGATCAGTCAGGCATAATGCAATGCAGGGCAGCCCGGAATAATCTGGTTGGCATCCAAGGATGTATATTCACTGAGAGGCTAAGGAGTGTGTCAGCATTTAGATTCAGTCTAGCTGCACTTTTCCTGCAGCACAGAATCACAAAGTCTTCGCCTCCTCCTCTGGATTGGGACTGATTCTACACTGGGATCCTCTGAAAAAGACAGTTTTCCTCTCTTGTTATTGCTGTACCACCATAATCTACCAAGATGTGTGACTGCTTTCATCTAGTTCTTCCTAACTGGCCAGGATCTCCAGCCAGTGGTGGGCTTACATTTTCTATACTTTTCTGTATTCTGCTTCTGCTTTTCTGTGCTCTGCTAGCTGCGAATCAACCTCCGAGGCAAACCCTGCAGCTTCTAGGGTGTGGCTTTCTCTGATGCTGCATGAATCAGATAAGGAAAAATAGAGTTAAGAAAAGCCTGTCTTTACCTCCTCTAAACTTTCCTCGGTGCCTGCATTATGTTGAAGCTAAGCTTAAGGAAGCCTTTGACTTTGTAAACAAATTAAATTCAGTTGTGTCTAAATTAACTGTTTCGGGTTGCATGCCTTAATTCACATGCTTGCCCTTCATTTCTCATAGCGATTAGGAAGCGACTAGCAGGATACAGTGCATGATACAATCCACCTGGCATTTACAATAGCTGAAAGCTGCGCTGTGTAGTGTATGTTTGCAAATTCAACGTGTCCTATGCTCTGTATTTGATCTGTTGGCTGAACAATTCAGCACTCTGGAAGAAGTACTTTTTTTTCCCCTGTGTTTCCCTACTGCAGAGCAGAAGGAAATAAGCAGTTTAACAGCTTTTTTTTAAAGGGGAAAATATACACATTTTAATATGAAATATTGCTGAAACAGAACAGTGATGACTGGAGGAATGAGTCAAAAGAGTAATGAAAACCAGTTCTTAGCTGGCAGAAGCATATCAATAAATTACAAATCTGTTCTTTAGTTTATGCACAGATTAACGTGTTTTAAAATAAGCAACTAGTAGTCTTAAGGTTGTGTCTATAAAAATGCCAAGAACCTGAAATTTCTACAGTATCTTTTTTTTTTCCCCTAAAATATACAAAATCTATGTTTATCTACATTCTGCGATAAATTTCCTCACTATTTATTCTGGTAGAAGAAGTTATAATCTACAAAACACAGTCTGTAAACATTTTGATAGCCTAAAAGTAGAGAGGTTGGGTTTTTTAAATATGCCTGATTATTTCTGCTTTTCTTTTGTAAATAGTTTAGGATTATATTTTCCACAACAACGGAAAGTCAGAAATTGCTTGTCAGACTCCCAGTCATACAAAGTAGCATCTTCTTGTTTAGGTTGCCTTGTTGAAATCAAGGAGACGACTCAAGGAGTAAGTCACTTCTCTCCACCTGATGAAAAGATAACCCTCTGCTCATTACCTGGTGTTTAAATTAAGTAATTGAATTGGTATAAGGTTATGGCAAGTATTTTAGGACTACACCCAGACAGTAATTAAATATGATTTACTCTAAATATACTTGATAAAAGTTTTGGAGGAAAGATTTTTTTTTTTTTTTACAAATGTGACTTTTTCAGTAGTATCATATACTTAATGTTTGTCTGCCTGCACAGATTTACTTGTTTAGCAAACAAACTAGTTTTGGGGCTCTTAGTATTTACCACATCAGAGACATTGTTGGGACTTCTAGGTGCTACCTAATAGAAACAAATAAAAACATAACACCAACAGAGTGCTCCACCCTCCAGGCTTCCACCACTGATTAGCCAAAAGGTTTGGGGTTTGGGGGTTCTTTCTGGTTTTTTTTTTCTAAGGAAACAAAATTCTCCCATGTCACGAACATGGGTTGTTATCTCTCCGGTACCAGTTTTCTGGTGGTGTGAAAGGATGCTGCAGTGGGTCATGCTCAAGGGGAGCATCTCCCACAGCAGGTCATGCCACAGCACCGACCAGACCCCAGTGCCTGGCTCCGGAGGTGCAGAGCAGGAGTGGGACCATGGCACGGACAACAAGGTCCATGCTGGCAAAAGACATGGCAGGGGAAACCAATTGCATGTGAAAATTGACAGGCATCTGTTTTCCAAACAGTTATTGCTGATGTTTCTTGACAACGGGTTATCATCCTCAGAGGTCAGGGTGCGGCAGGGAAAAGCAGGTCTGTTTTTCTCAGACAGGTAGGCTGGCTGCCTGCCCGGGGCATGTGATATGTGTTTGGGAAAGCCTGCCAAGTGCAGGAGAAACAGAGATGGAATATCAGCATGGTGATGAGGCAGGCTCATGCGAACAAGGGTGGGGAAACCACACGATGAATCCCACATCAAGAAGCACATATTAAATCCGTTGTTTCCTCCGCAGCATGGAGGGAAGGCTTGTTAAAAATAGGCTTGTTTCGTAAGCTGCTGTCTCTGCTGGCTATATTCATCTGCCCTTGCTTTAGCTGACTGTCATGATGACACAGGTGAGAAACAGATAAACAAAAATCTGCCAGTTTTCTTCATTAGCCAGGCAAGCACAAGCATGCACTCAGATCTGACATCTGGAGGATGCTGGGAGCATTGTGCAGTTGTTGATGAAGACTAAGACAATGTTTTTTGTGGATAATTTTTGAGTCAAAACAACAAATAAGTAGGAGAACATCTGCATCAGCAAACTGTGGCAATTGGCCAGATCCCAAAACATAAAGGTCTTTCTAGCAAAAATGTTTTCTAAACCAATTTTTTACCTTGTTTGGAGCGTGATCTAAATTCCCAGAAATTAATGGCAGTCTTTAAAAGACTCAGTTCAGTAAGACACTTGAGCAAGTTTGTGTGGCCTCCTGATTGCCACAGGATTGGAGCACAGGGTCAAAGCAAAACGTATTTTAGGACTTTGCTGAATGGGCACTTGAACAGCAATGTTGCTGGTTCTCATCTTTGCACTGTGTGAGAATAGCATACAAGTGGGTTCCTGAGATCAGCCAGAGCTGTGAAAGTCCCTGGGCAGGACTCCATCGCAAGCTGTGACATCCAAAAAATGCTAGAAGCACAGTGACATCGCTTCTCCTCTGCCCTTACCTGCAATGCCAAAGGCAAGGTGAGGGCTGGGTGTCTATTCTGTCTTACGAGCTGCTGAATATGGCCCACAAATTTTGAGGATCTAAACCAAAATGCCAGCTAAGCTGCATTTTTTTCTTAGAAATATTTTCTCAAGATGTTTGTCTATGAGCTGTAACAGCGTCTATTCCAGACCCATTACGAGACAGAGATAAATAAAATCTGTAGGAGCCAGACTCCCAGCTTGGGTGAGGAACACCCTCCCTGACTCTCAGGAGAGGCTCTGACCTGACATGCCAGCATATTTCATTTTCCCTCCTTTTACTTCTTTCAGTGAGTATAATGTTAAAATGACACAAGCCATTCCAGTTTCAGCAGACACGTCAGAGTGTCAAACTAACTGTCCAGTGATGCTTCCCAAATATACACTCCTTCTACCCATGGTGACACCAAAATAACTGTGGTGCCAACACAGACCGAAAGGGAATCTGATTCATCTGGCTCTGGCAGAGAGCTCCCTGCCAGCACTGTGAATCAGGCTCAGTAAATTGCATCTCTCTGGCTTCTCTCTGTTCTCCCTCCCTCCAGAGTCATCTGCTTCCCTCCAGAGTTTTTATTTTTGGTTATTAGTTTCACACTCCTATTTCCAATGGGTACGCACTGGCCCTTTGGTGACATATGAGCACCAAGTGGAAAAGAAACATCAGTGTTACAGAGTCCTGCAGGCAACAAGGGTTTCTTTGTCCATCCACTGCAATAAAGTGTATTGCTGTTCTCCATCTAACTGCAAGAAATGAGGATGGTATGTACCCATTAAAGGCAGAGCACATTGTGTTTGCCACAGTTTCTGATTCATGAGAAGAATGGACATGCCCTAGGAGCAAACCAAAACCAGCTGAAAAATGTTGATATTTCTCTACTGCTGCATTTCAAAACTTGAAGGAGGAGGAAGAATTAATAGAGATCTCAAGTTAGCTTTGGTAGAGCGCTCCTCCCTGAGCAATTTGGACTTGAGATGCATTAGCCCAGTGGTTCGTGCGCCATCTGTTTCTGTCCAAGTCACTCTGGCTGCAACAACCTCTTTTTCAGGGCCCTTGTTACTGGGCGAGAGGTGGAGGAATGCAAAGCAAAGGCCAGGGAGAGCCCCCGCCAGCAAGGGCCTCCGGGGCTGCTGCTATTGCTACTCACTCTGGTGAGGGCTGCTGCTGCCACAGATAAACGACACCCTTGGTTCGATGCGGGGACTTGCTGCCAAGACAAACAGGCTGGGCTTGTCCATACAGGGAAGCAGCTGCAAAATAAGCCTGGATCTGAGCTTGCAGCACACACGGTCACCCAGTGCTAGTGTCCCGTGCAAATGGACCTTGCATTCCCTGGGAGCACAGTGCTGCGCACCCTCATCCTGATCGCAACTGAGTCCCCAGCGTGTCTTTCCCGTAGCATTGGCCAGCACAGCCGCCACAGAAACCTGAATCCCTGGGATGCTCAGGGCTGCTTTATTTAGCAGTGGGATATCCCACAGGTTTTTGGTTGGCAATAAGGTTGCAGGAGAGTTATTTTCAGAGTGTATTCTGACTTAGAATGCACCTTTGAGGATGATATGGCAACGAGAAGGTGCAGGAGAGTGGATAATGAGGAGCTCCTAAGGCAAGTGTTGCTGTCAAAGAAAAGGTATGTGGAGCTGGTCTTCTGCAGGAGGAAGCTTCCTCCACCCTGGCTGGCCCATGCTAGAGCCTGTTCTTCCTAGGAAATAAAGGCCACCAAACTATCAAACACCACAAGATTAGCCATCTCTCAAGCACACATCCCTGTCTTTATGTCAACACAGACAATTACATAATTTTATTCAGTTACGAGATACAGACAATCTTTAAAATGCCTACAAGATCCTTAACCCTAGGTGCTCACTAGTAGTAGATACTACTACTAAATAATATCTATGTACCAAAACTCATTGGTGTAACATCTTCATTTGGTGTTGAAGTATCTTTGGGGGTAAAAGGTTTGCACAAGTGTAACCTTTCATAGCTTTCTCCATTAGTTTGTTCCTCTATTAACCCTGCTAGCCCATGTGCCAGCACAGAGCCTGGCCGTGCGGATAGCTGCCAGGTCTGAGGTTAGAGTAATTAGTACTGGCTGGGCTTGCAGGGTTTTCTTTAGTACAATTGCACCATTAGATTTCTATCAGTGTGAGTTCCACTGTCAGAACAGGCTGGAAAGAATGTGCCCAGCTCGTAAAATCACTGTGAGAGAATATTAGTAAATTTATGCTGGTAAATTAATTGTAAATTATAGCATGCACACTTTTGCCTGCATTTAATGCTACATTCATAGAATACGTAAGAGTAAAGAAACAAAACTGCTTAATCTGTCCTTCACCGCCACAGGACTTTCCATCTCACCTCAACAAAAGTTTTTTTTTTTAACAAAACACACAGCTGGGATGGACCAGTGGATTAGCCCGGTGTCAGAGCATGATGCACATCTATGTACCAAGAAAAGAAGAGGAAACGACCCTATCACCTTCACCCTTTTCTTAGGGCACAGAAGGCAGATGTACTGCACAATCTGGGAAGTTTTCCAGACTTGCTCTCTGTTTTTTTTAAAGTTCATGACACACAGCATGGAGCAGAATGCTTTAAGTGACTGTGGCATCACACATTGATGAGGAGAGAAGCTGTGAATGAGGATGAATACAGAACAGATCAGGTTCCCCGTGCTTTTGTTTTCAAGGCCTGGCAGTACCGAAGCAGTGCTCAGCTTGGATTGATGATCAACATCAGTAAATCCCTTTGGGACTCAGCAGTAGCATGAAAGGGGTAAATCCACCCCAGACTCCTGGGGGACTGGGAGTCCTGCTGCCATGGGCTGGAAGAGGAAATCTGATAGCACCCAGTGAAGCCAATGCTACATGGGGTGGTTTGTCCCAGACATTCATATTTGAGTTTCCATTCTATAAAGGTCTCTGCCACTATTTAACATAACAACAAGAAAGGATTCTTTCACTGACCCCAAATTTGATACAGGTGTGCCATGGAAAAGACCCAACACTTCTGTGGCACCCATTTTCCCAGGGGGATCAATGTTTTGGTAGGACAAGGACAAGAGATGGGGACTCTTCTCTTGACTCCTATCACTGACTGTGAGCTAATAAAAATCAATGGGGCATTTCACCACAAAGCCAGGTTGGACCCTTGATATACACCTTTGAGAACATTGCTGCCTTCTTAGTGTCTCACCCTGAAAATTAATACCCTCGTCTTTATTGGGCTCCTATATTTAATTAATGGCTGTAAAGCATCTGGAGAAGGTTGAAGTAAGCAAATTATGCAACTTAACTCCAGGACTGATGATTAGTATCACCATTCCCAGACTACAGTCTGTCTTTGATATTTGGAACAATAGTGAGAAAGATGCTGACAATGGTGACATTGGTTTTGGCTCTAGCTGATGGAACATACAGTCATCTCATATCTTATAATCCCAATTACACCAGCAGATTTACTCTAGATTTACACTAGTGTAACTGGGAGAGGTAGCTGGACCACAAAAAGCTTTAGTAAATGGGGGTTAAAGCAATGATTAGGAAAACAAAAAAAGATTAAAATAGAAGGTATGAGAAAAGATGAAAAAGGTGAGTCTCAGCAGTAAGGTGTGAAGGAGCTGGATCTCAGGCTGTTGTGAAGGATACAGCGATTGGTGATCTGGCTCAACTGTTAGAGTTTCTGAGCCTTTGACAGCTATTCTCTGTATTACAGAGAAAAGCCAACAACCCCATGAGAAAAGAGAAGCAGGGCTGGGCTCCAGGTCCTACACAGATGAGGAGGAGCAGGAGAAAATATGAGACTTGGGGAGCCATCCAGATCCCTCATCACCAGAAAGGCAGCAGTAGCATTAAAGGGTGGAGGAAGAAAACATCCTAGGAAAGCTTTGCCATGAATGATCGTGAAATTATGTCAAGCAACCTATAAACAGTATCAGGAGATACTAAATAACAAGACTCTTCTTGTCTCCCTTCCTCCCTCTTTGTGTCCTCCCTTAGTCCAGAGTGACCTTAGCAAAACAACACAAGAATAGTTGGGCTCCACCTAATTTGGTCTAAGGACTACCTCCTCCCTACATTGTTTCCATTTCTTTGCTTGACTTGTGCCATGCTTGTTTCTTACACTCTGCTCTCTGCCCTGTCCCACAGCAGGAGTGAGAAGGGAAAGGAGAAGTGTTAACCTTTTCCTCGATAAGCAGAACATCACTGGAATGAGGGGGAGCACAGTGCCTTTGCTTGGCCACTGAATTAGGCAAGCAGAGGAAAAGCTGCCATTTGCATGTTGCTGTTCTGATTTCCAAAGGGGAAAAAAATCATAAAGGAGAATCTGCTCCTCACCACTATCAATCCTGCAATTTAACTGAACTTTAGCAAAATATTTGCTGGGTTATGTAACAGACATGGATTACAACAGCCTGCCACATGGCTGAAAACTGCAGTTTTAACCCCTGGATGGATTGCTTTGTGATAGGTAAAGATAAGCAACCTCATAGGGTTGTGAGACTAGTCCAGCTCAGACAAACCTAGAGACCCTCAGTCAAACACATTTTGAGGGTCCATCTGATAGAACTGCTCCAGGTATCTGAAGCCACTTTTCTTCCTGATCTTCTTGGCTATGCACAGTCTTTCTGTTTTTCTCTTCACCTCTCCTCCTGAGCATTCTCAGAGGGGTTCCTCCCATTCCCAAGGTGCTTCTTTCTCAATATTCCCACTCCTCCTGGCTGCCAAGGACCCCTTGGAGATGTTCAATGTCATCCTCTCTTTATGTTCCAGCCACCACTCCTGCACCTGCAAGTGTTGTTAATTACCTTAGTATTACATTAATTCAGTGAACAGTGCCAGGACTAGGAGCAGAGATGTGGTAGTTTGGGCTGCAGGGCACTGCAGAAGCCGAGGCATGGACCCTACTATGGTCATAAACCCCAAGCCACCACCACGTCTTCTCCAGTGTTGTTATGTGCATCAGCTGGACAAATCTGCCACGCTCACGCTGGGATTGGCAGAGCGGCACCTTAATTTTTCAGCGTAGCTACAGCCTAGGCTTTAAAGTCGCTCTACATCTGATCAGCTATTATTTGGGCAGGACTTAAAAACTGGAGAAGCTGAGTATTGTAGCTAATTAACTGAGCCAGAAAGACACAAAGAATGTTTGAAAAAGAAGAGAAAACAAACAAAGTCCTGGCAAGCGTTCAAAGGCAAGGCAGACTGGCTGCAATTCGCCGCTCAACACGCGGAGAAGCTCATGAAGGCTTACAGAAACATGGGTGAAGGGAGTTGGCTTTGGGAAGACCTAGCCGTGAAGGGCTCACATGATGCGAGGCGGGGTTTGGAGCCGAAGCCGCCCCATCCGCCCAACCCTGGGACCTGGGCCCATGAACAACCCAAAGCACCTCATTCATCACAGCAGGGATAGCTGTCAGCCAGGAGACCAAGACCGAGATCAAGACCTGACCACAGCTTCCAGGTAGGAGCTTACTTCTTGCAGTACATCTGCATTGCCTTGCCTTGCCTGCTGCCTTGCAGTCGCTCCTGCAGGCATGCAGGAGGAGAGGCGCCTAGTACCCTCAAGAAGATGCAGTTTCCTGCTTTTCTGAGCATGTACCACATCAAGAGCTTCCACCTGTGTGTTAGATCTTCTCCCTCTTTTCCCCAGATGCTGGGGTTTGAAAATCTTGCTGGATTTGTGCTAAGGAGATAAACTGGTTTTATTTCTCTTCTCCTGGTATTGCTGTCATGACAAACAGAGGAAAGTAGGTTCCCCCATCCTGCCAGAGCAACCTACGTGCTGCTGCGGCATTTACATTTGTGTTCTTTTCAAATGCCTGCAAAATAGAGAGTGGCAAGGAGCTTCTTGAAATGGTTATGAATCACTGAACTTAACTGGCACCCGCCCAGGCCCCCAGATGGGAGAAGAGGAGCCCTTCCTACATTCTTGTGCAAATAGAAGGGATGAATGATCACCAGCCCCAATGCCAGACAGTTTTCTGGGCCAAATTCACACACAAGTCTAAGAAAGCCAAGGGGAACTGAAACTGGTGTAGCTCTCCCTTCCTTCCGCTTCTTGCAATGACTATATTTCATATGTTCAAATCCTTCTGGGATTGCTTAGACTGACTTTGTGTAATTATTTTCATCCTCGGATTAAACAGGCCAAAAATGTAAGCTGGATCTCAGTTTGCTGAGATCTTATTTTACACCATATTTTGTCCCTCTGGCGTATACATTACACAGCAGCAGATTGGATTTAAGTAGTTTTTTCAGAATAAAAGTCTGTCTTTGCTTGAGGGTGTCAATTTTCTAGTAATTCTTGCTGCTCTACCTTGTATGGATACTTCAAAGGACTGTGGAAAAGTCCTAAACCAGGCATCAACCCACGCTGGCTCTCAGTAAACAGTCTGACACCCCTCCAGATTTCTCAGGCTAGAGGTTAGGGGGAAGGTGTGATTTGGTGCAAAAGCCTGTCTGTAACTACAACCTTATTTCTGCCAACTCTTCTTGTCCTTCATTGCTTGTCATCACTGTTGAGATGAGCAGATTCATGGACGTGCCTAATGCTGGGGGATATCCTCATTCTCAAAATAAATAGAGAATGGTACTGATTGAAATTAAAGACAAAAGGATACAAAGGCTGTGGGATCCCCAGGAAGGAGCAGTGGGTTTGAAATCAGCTTTTAGTTGCCTTGTTAGATGTGTGGGGCCAGTAGATACAGAAGCAAGGATGGTCTTTTGGTGCATCATGCTATGGGAAGTCTTGAGCCTGTCCTACGCAGAGTGGCTCAGTGTTTATACATTATGAAACGTTTAATGTGTTCCATCTGCCACCAGGTCAGGGCCAACAGGTGCAGTCAACATTAACAATAGTTTTGATGTGCACCACCTTTCTTTCTGCTGGCAAAGTGCCACCTAAAAGCTTAAATTTTTCATGATTTCCAAGCTTTCCAGGGAAATAACAACAGTTTTGAAATATCCAGCTGTGGCTCCTCTGTACATTGGTCTTTCTTAACTTTTGCTGTGAGCACTCACAATCTAAAATTGGAATTGTGTTGTTTGACCATTGCTGGAGACACATTGGCTAGAGAAATCTTACGATCCAATTTCTACATCTACTATTAATACATGCTTAAAGTCTTCCTCTAGGCTCTTCCCTATGAACTTGTGTACTAGAGGATTTCTAAAATGCAATTGCATTTCTCAGCTAACACACCTGAGAGGACTGTTTCCCACCAGACCCATCTCTCCAAGACTCCCTTCCTCCTTGCTCCACACAATAAATTCCAGCTTCTTCTGCACTGCTGGCATCTGTCTCCAAGAGCTCAGGAGGTTTCCACCGTGCTCCTCATACAGTTCAGGTGAAGGTGTGCTCTCATTGGCCAAGCCTTGACTAGGTCCAACCTGTACCTGAGCCTAATTCCTCCGCAAGTATCGCAGTAATGCCTGATACAGTTTTTGTCCACTGTCTCCTCTCTCCAGCTCTGCAATCTGCAGGACTGTCCCAAGCTGGGGCTGACCTGCCACCAACCCCTCCTGCCCAAGGAGATGGGTGTTCCCTGTAGGAACATGTTCTGTCCAGAAACTGAGAAGTTTTAATGTGGCAAAAACAGGCCACTGAACAAAGTTATGGAGCTAAGAAAATCTTACAGTGCTTGGGAAGGAGCAGCTACTTCAGGCTCCTGTCTGTCTCATGTTGGCTTTATCAGGAGCCCATACTCAATGGTCCCACCATCCTGGCTCTGGCACTGTTCTCCAGCTCTGCCTGTTGCCTGGTCAGTCTAGTCTTCATAAAGTGACTGTTTCTTAAAATTCATGGGCTGTCTTGCTGGTAAGGCTCTAGGTAACTTCTGGCAGAATTACTTTTTCCTTTTAGCAGATCACTGGAAGATGACTGTGGGGCTTGTGCTGCTGATTCCCAAACCTGTTCTGGTTCATAGGCACCCCAGGGGCTGTTCTGCAGTGCTGCTCTGTTACAACTTGTTCCCTTCTTACAAGTGAAAAGCTCCCTCAGATAAAAAAGTGTAAACTAAGAAAATGAAAGATTAATGCTGTACCTGAACCTAATCTCTTTTCCAGGCTGTCTTTTAAGGTTTCACTAAGACTTCTCTTCTGTGCAGTTACCCAGGATCAATTCATCCATGCCCTTGCTCCTCTGTCTCACAACCCTTGGTTCTCCTCTCTCCAGGTTTACTGGAAAGTTAGGTGGGTGCTACAGAGTGCAAACAAATCTTCAAAGCTGTTGCTGGCATCTGCACTCTCCCTCCTTCCTCCAAATCAGTGCAGGAAGTTAGCTTTGCAGCTTGGTTGAGATTTAGGCATTTGAGAGGCTGTAAATAAAACATTGTTCAAACTTGTCTGCAATATCTGTGGTTGCCTGGATTTGCTGATTTTGCACTAGGCTCACGCTGCTGTTTAAAAGTGAATTGATTGCCCTGTCTCATCTCTTCCTGGATAGCATGACTCACATTAGAAACCTACTCATGGATTTCTAATAACTTTATTATGGAGTGTGCACATACAGCATCTTTTTGATGCTCTCAGAGTTTGTGAGATGTGGCTAGATTTTCACAGAGACCACACACGATATGATAATAAAACTGACTAATTGGGCATTTGGGATGTTTCGCTCTTCCATTTGTTTGCCAGTTTTAAAGTTTCAGGTTGTTGCTTGGGGACTTCCCATTGCCTCCAAGGGCTTCTGGTTTTCTGTGGTGCATGATCAGTTTGGAATTGGTCATGGTTAATGGATCCTTCATTTCTTGCTGAAGGATCTTTAAGGAAGGAAATAAAAAGCTCAAAATCCGTGAGAGGAAATTCATTACTTTCCCCAGAGAAAAAAATCAATTTCACTTTGAGTGAGAATTTTATATCTGAATATAAACAGTGTTTCATTTGCATTTTGCTGTTCAGCAGAGGGATGAGAGCACCTTTTCAGGAAGGAGTGAGAGGGTGCTCAGGAAAGACAATCTGCAGCCTTTCTGCTGTGATTCCTTGGCAAAATGGACTACAGAAGTAGTCCATACCAGGGAAAGAATAGTCCTAGGCCATAGCACTACAGATGTGTTTCCAGAGTTAGTCCTGGAGCTGAAAATGCTGAAAGCAAGGTGAGCAGAAAGCTGTCTCTGAGGGTGCCGTGCTGGAAACGCTGAGCACCCAATGCGAGGTGCTCAGTCCCTCCAGCTCCCATCTGCAGCTCAGCAGGAGGCAAAGCGGTGATATTCCTGTTCCGCACTGAACCCCGCCGGTGAGAAAAAACAGTGAATGAGAAACCCGCTGAACCCAGCGTAACCGAAGATGGGAGGAGGACACAAGACATGACAGTCAGATCAAAATCTGGTTAATTGTTGTTGTTATGTTGTTGGGTTTACATGCTAGGCAAAACCTGCTCTGCCATCTTATCCCCACGTTCACAGGGGCAGAACATCATTACACCTCCCTCTGCCGTCAGAGATACCTGAAAGGCACCTGGGGAAACAGATCTGGTGAACCAAGTCTCACCCCGGGGGCATGTGCCATTTTTACCCGTGCATTTTTCAGGACTGAAAGACAAATATTGTTGTTAATGAGCTAAATTATTAGCCCGTGTAGTTGTACTTAATTCTACAGAACTACAGACCTACACCCAGTGAGGCCCATTTTCCACACAGCATGAATCACTTGCTCTTTTTTTGTGCTCACTAGTTTCACATTTTAATTTTCCATTCCTCTGGCTTTCCTCATGTGGATGAATAATGGACCATTTATAATACATCAACAATATCAGAGCCTATGATTATAGCTTCAGTCCGTGTAATCCCTTCAGACAGTTCGCAGAGCACGAACGCACTTTCTTTGTTCCGCAGATAAAATGCCTATCGTGCGAAGCCACATCCTATTTCCACAAAGAAAACAGAAGGGGATGCCAGCCTGGCAGCTTCTCCCCTCTACCACTCGAAATAGCTCTCAGGAGCTGAGTCATGAAGCGGAGCCCAGAATAACGAGCGATTCCTTTAACCCAGGGACACTAATCAGCTGTGTTAACAATTACAGATGGAAATGGGCTTCAGGCAGCAGTTTATCGTAAGACACGCTGAGCCCTTCTGCTGCTGTAAATAAATGCCTGGGTAAACTTTCTTTGAATCCAACTAAATAAGGCTGTGTAATCAAGCTTTATTCTGTTGCATTAGGGGCTGAGCCTGCCCCCGCTGCACGTAGCTGTGATGACTCCAGTGGGTCTTTGTGCAGAGACAGAGGCAGCGCCGGGGACAGAGCCCACGCTGTTTGTCCGCGGCTCTGCATGACCTGTGCTGGATACCGGCCCATTCAGTATCCTGATTTTTCATGGATACTGCTTTAGGGATAGCATACTTCTCTTCAGGCATCCAAAGACCTTCATTAAGGACTTAAGATCAGACTCAAACAAGTGACATGCTAATTGCACTTCTGCTCTTCTATTTCCTTACCACACATTTTCCTCTCTCATGTATTTGTTGAATATTTGGAAAAGGCATAATTTCCTGAAACCATGATTTGGCGTTTGGAAATCTGTAGGGTCAGTGCTGCTTAAGTGAATCACTCCATACATAGGGTACAGTCAGCAGAAGAAGGTGATGAATCATGTGTCTATTCAGCGTGAAATGGGAAGCCTTCGCAGAGCTGCTTGTGAGCTGCCACGTGCGTTTGTTGCCTGACTCACTGACGTTACTCAGAAACGAAGGCTGGGATGCGGCACGTGGGTCTGCCTGGGCAGGACCCTGGTCCACGCAGGATCCTGCAACTGCCAGTGGGGCTCGGAGGGAGCTCAGGACCGTGTGAGCGGGAAGGATCACATAAGCCACAAGGAGCACTGCAGGCATTCATTTTACTTCCTTGAGCAAGAACTTTAGCAGCGGCTAAAAAATATGTTTTAAAAATTCCCCAATAACTTCTGTCTTACTCATTTATCCATAGGAACACTCATTTTAAATAAGAAACTTTTAAGGAGACTTTTTCCCATTTTTTAAAAAAGCAAAGGTGTTTAAACAAAGCTAACATATAATTAAGCTGACCAAGCATGAGGTAGAAAACAGCGAAGTTATATCCCCTCTCCCTTCATTTTTGCTGTTGTATTTTTGTCACTGGTCAATCTAGGTACTTCTTGGGATTCTTTTAATTAGTAACATAATTTTAGATAATTTCTTATTTGAAAAAAAAAGTAAAGAAAAAGCCAAACTATCAGTACTTCTTGATTTATCTTTCCAAATACTTTAATGAACATTGTGGAAAAATCTTTAAAATGCAGTTCTCCTCCTACTCCCCAATTATTTCCAAAAACCTCTTTTGTAGGAAAAGGAAAATATTTTTCTTTACAAGTGAAGAAAGACTGAAAACACAAGCACTCATGTGAGATAACAGATTATGGAAGAATACACTGCTGACAGTGTTCAGTTTGCTGTGCTCCCAAAGGGCTCGTCTCTGCTCCCAACCCCCTGGCCATTTCGGGCTCTACTCAGCCTGTGTTCAAGAAGTTTGCATTGGAAACTGAGAACACTTCTGCTGTCAAAACTCAACAATATATATAACATCTCCTCTTAAAACAATGTGAGTTACTTGCTCTGATTTCATTGATTCTTGTCTATGGGCAAACGCAGCCAGAACCAACATAGCACCGTGTGCTGTGCCAGACCGAACAGCAATGTTGTTTACCATTAGCATCATTATCAAATTAGGAGGAATTAATTATTACACATTGGGTTTGTTTGTTCAACCAAGTGGTTGGCAGCTGAACTCAAAGACGTTAGCAGAGTGCTGGGGAAAGGTTTTTTCATTATGGGACCAGTACCAGGGCTCCTTCCTTCTCTCCACTTCACACACAAATGCTACCTTGCTACTGAGTACTTCATCAGAATGTGAAGAAACCCCGTTCACACTGATCAAGCTGATTTTCTCTGCCAGCAGCATCAAATACAGTTTAGCTTCAGTTTCTGGATGTGTATCGAGGAGTCGGGCAGCGTCAGTGCTAACCATCAGTAATATTTTACTCTTCTCTGGCACCAGCCTGCTGAAAGGCAACGTGAGGTATTTCTCACGCCTGACTGAGGTCAGTTCCTGTTGTTCCCTCTCCTGTTCAGAGGAAAAAAGTTGGGAACAAAGCATTAAAGGGCTCAACCTTGCACCCACTAAAGTCGAAGGCAAAACTCCAATTGAGTTCAGTGACAGCAAACAGGATGAAAACGCCTGAATCTACAAAGCACTGAGATGCTAAGGTGTTACGTGCCAAGACCCTTCATGCCCAAAGATTTCATTGCAACTTTGAGGATGCTGAGAACAGCAGAGGATGGAGCCAACATTGCTCCATAAACGCATGGTGGAAGGAGCAGTTTTTTCTTACTCCCTCTTGGTTGCCGTTTCCCACAGGTTTCCTTTCTGGGGCACCAGCGAGCCAGTTCAGCCGAGTAAGCTGAATTTCAGAAGTCAGATAACTGTGCAGATTATCTGATTTTATTTACCTTGTACTTCTGGCTTTTCCCTTTCCAAGGGAAGGCTTACGTGTAATGGGATGCAGGACGTTGAGGTGAGTTTTGTGTCATTGAAAAATCAGTCTCAGCTCTGTAAGGAAGCAGGAGACCTTGCAGCCCCAGATGGAATTAACCAAATGTACTTCCATCTCTCACGGATGTTGTTTACACAGCACAAGCCAGTCCAGAACAGTGAATGGTATATTTAAAACAAGGTCCTCTAACATTTGGATCCACCCCATTACTGGGCTTAACAGATACTTGATGCTGATCAAGTGACTCACTTCGTTAAGAAATAAACCCTGCTGTGTTGCCGACCTTCGACGGCAAACAGTGAGCCCCATTGTCATCTGCTGAGTCCTTTCCCTGTCCCAGCCCACACGCCCTGAAGATGCACACCGAGTCACAGGCACTTCAGCAGCGCTGACCCTCTTTTTCCATGGTTGTGTGTGCCAGCCACGGGCACACAGCAAACCCCTGTGTGTGTGAAATACCCCCGTTTAATCCCCAGAGTCCCTGCGTGCCCCTGCAACGGAGGGACAAAACAGGGTGATCATTCATGATCTGGAGGTAGAGGGTTTATTTTATTAGCAAGGCAGGAGCCGGTGCTTGCTTGTTCCCAGTCTGAGGGAGTCGCTCCCGTTTTTCCCATTCACCTGGGCTTCTCGCTTGTGCTCGACGGCAGTGTCTGCCAGCTCCTGCCCAGAGAGCAGGGCGCAATATCAGCTGCAGGTAATCCCATAACAGATAGTATTGAAGATGCATGCAAGGGCCTGGGTTAAAACACTCTCAAAAAGAAGTAACTGTAAGAACTGTACCCCTGTGCCCGGAGCCACTGCCGGCAAACTGCCCTTGTCGGAGCGAGACTGCACGGGCACAGCCAGGTCCCGCAGCGACGACGTACTGACACCCCTTCCACCACCCAGGGCAGGTTTCAGTGGGACCCTGGAGCCAGAGGAGAGGGATTATTTCAGTGCACTTCCCGGTTACTCCTTTATCTGCTCCACTTCAGCAAATGTACTGGTGGTTCGCTAAATGCCATGGAAACCCCTGGGCACATAGTGAGATCATCTGCCAGTACTTTTTTATTTTAAGATTTTTGTTTAAGAACTGTTTTTAAGGTTTTGGAAAAAAACCCACAACAACAACCAAAAAAAACCCAAAACCAAAAAACCAAACCCCAAAATACCCAAACCAACAAGGGAGGGTTCACAGAGAATAATTTCCACAACTGGAAATAGACTTTGTCATAAGCCCTGACCATACAAAGCCCCCGCCAAAAAGCAAGAGTTTATACCCCTCCACCCCTCCATACAGTGACTGGTAAAAAGGAAAAGAGCCGAAAAAAAAATCATAGTGAAGTAACCAAAATGTGTTTTGTTACAACAACTGAAAACTTTGCTTTTTCCAATGGCATCTGAACTACTACTTGAAATGTTTATACTTGCCTTTTATCAGTGTCTGCTTTTTCTGAGAGATCTAGAAACATTAGTGGCAACACCCTTTAACTTTCAAATTAATAGGAAAAAAGTATCTCAATCAAATACAACAAATGTCCCACAAAGATTGTTAAAATTACTGTTCTCTTCAGAAATACCCAACTCAGTAGACAGTGGCTCAAAAATACAGAGCTTGTGAATGTTGTGTTCACAGTTTGGCAGGCTTTAGGGTGTTTTTTTTCCTAGATTTCCAAACTGTAGACTTGATGATAACTATAAGTACCAAAACTATGGCAAGAAAAGGCCTTAAGGCAGCATAATGACATTGCAGAAAGAGAAATAATTTGGATCAAATAATTGATTTTTCAGATACTTGAACATTACCACCTAGTACAATCAGGTTATTCATGGGCACTTAACACCTATCTTTCCAGCTAGAAAAGACGCTTTTGTTCTTATGGTGTTGGCTATTTGTCACTAATATTCACTTTTCAGGGAGGAGCCTGGTTCTGCTTTCTATCCAGTATCATAGCTTTTAAAACCATAAAATAATCAAGGTCCAGGGTCAGCCAGCTCTGAACTCCACTTGAGCGGGCAGTTAAAAACAGCAGAGAGAAGGGAATGAGATGATTGGGGGGAACATGCAGTAAATATTAACTTTTAATTAAAGCCCTCCGCAGCACACAGTCCAGAGATGGATCTCCAGTGGCAGAGGAGGAGGACGTTGATGGTTAGGTGGCTTGTGGGGCCAGGGTGTGCGAGGAGTTCTGCAGCCGATGGCTCTGCTCCACTCCACTCTGAATGAGCTGATACGCAGCTCATGGGCCAGGAAGGCACCAGCTGCACGAGGACCATGGTTTTCTGCAATTCCTGTACAGGACTTTCTAATTATAGCAGTTTTCCCCCAGGTCTGTGGCCATGGCTGCATTGCCCCTTGATCTGGCTGGCTCCTTTTTTCTGGTTCATTCTGTCCGAGCTATTTTGGCTGCAGAAGGTCAATGCCAGCACTGTCAGGGCCAGTGGAAACGCATTTGGGGGACAAAGGGAGATGGAGTATATGCCCCAGGATAAAGTAAAAGAAACTGTCCAGAGTGAATTAGTTTCCTTTTGCTTCTCCTCCTGTTAGTGAAAGGATTGGCCTTGGAAATGTCTCATTTTGTTTCATTTCTAAATAATGCTTTCTCTGTTGTTGGTGGGGTTTTTATTTATGCTGTTGCGGATCAGCAGTTTTAGCTTCCTTTTCTTTTTTTTTTTCATCAGCAAGAATATTAACCACTAAAATGAAAAAAAAAAAAAAAGTATTTAGGAATCCCGGAAGAGAATATTTGACTTTCTGAAAAACATACAACTCCTGGGTTTGTTTGGGCTATTTTCCCTTGAGCTTCGCTTTCACTACTCTGTACCTGGATGCTGTGGAATTGGCATTTGTTTATCTTCACAAAGGAGAAAGGTATTACTACATGAAATACTAGCAGTTGCAGCTTGCTGTCAGTGCAGCTTGCAGGTAGTGTTGGTAGAACCTACCAAGAGCAGGTAGACACTGGAGCCTCTTTTAAGTAAATTCTCTGATGAAAAGGTCATAAACAACACAAGACTGATCTATTTGGAGGACAGATTCCAGTTACGTTACAAGATACGTGAATGACACCCATTCACTTTTTTTTGGGAGGGTATTCATCTGAATTGACTAACTTCAGAATGAGGTCTTTGAGTCCAACACCAAGGCTTCTTAAAAGAGGCAGTGATGAAACCTCATTTCCATACCTGGCTCGCTGTCTGTTTATGAGGTTATATGCCTACCTGCAGCTGGAAGAGTTTTATGCAAAAAAATGTTGAAGCAAATCAATCAAATTAATGGCTTATATATTGCAAAAGAGAAGAAATTCAGAGGAAGTTTGTGCGGCTGGCTGACGTACCTTTTTCATTCAAACCAAATGATTGTAAAATATATAAATATATACATTTCCATGTCTTAACAAAATGTGGAGTCATGGAAGACAAAGCATAGGAGATGTCTGTAAATTGGTGATTAATGCTATATTTATCTTCCTCTGGGCTTGATCTGAGAGTTGGTGGCCAGCTCCCTCCACAGCCGTCTATTCATTCCTCTCGTTGCTAGTCTGACATTCCATTCCATCTACTTCTCTACATCTTCTGTTCCCACTGATCCTGGCTTTCCCTTCCTTTTTCTTTCTTTTGTGGTTCCTTCTCTTGGCAGCCCATTTCTCTTTAAGCTGGAGATCCTCAATTTTTTAACTCCTTTCTGACTTGTGCTGACAAGTTCGCTTTCTGTAGCTGGTCTTCTCTGCTACCCGGTCTCGTCTACATGTGGAAGTTTATGGCCTCATATGTTTCACCTAAATGTCTAAAGCTTCATAATTGCTAAAAAGGAAAAAGAATAGAAATGATCACCCTTGCATCCTCCACAATAAACTGCAGGAATTTCTGTTCCAGAGCATGCTTTATGATGATCTCAGTGAACATTTTGTCTCCCTCTCTTTGGACCAAAGAAAAAAAAAAGAAAATTCCCATTGTTTTTCATCTCATTTCTCAAATACTATGCCTTATGCTCAGGCCTAACATCAGTCCCTTCACAGGTCAGGGTATGGATAACACTAATAAAAGAAACCTTGTGTCATTTGAATGTGTGTTCCCAGCCTTACCTGTGAACCGAGTAAAGAAAACAAAGTTGTAATATAGGGAATTGGGAAATGGGCTTAGAGGTGGGATAGAGAAATGTGAGATACAATGGTACTCCCTGGCAAGGCAATAGAGCAGAGAGGAACATTCAATATTGCTTCAGCATAATTCAAAGAGTTTATCTTTTAATATTTAGATGTCTGTCAAGAAGAGTAAACACAAGGGCTATTTGGAGCATGCCCACTGAATAAGTCCTCTCTGTTGCGCTGGAATCATTTGGAGAATTAGAAATTATCAGCTTTGTAGCATTTTTTTAATAGCTCAGTAGACAAGCAGTTGATTTGATAAATATTTAAAAATAAACCAAGTGAGCGTTATGTATTCATGTCAGTCAAATAATGTTCAAATGATTTAACAGCCACAGAACTCCACCATATTGGCTGACAAGAGGGAAGATTTTAGGCTTGAAGTTATGTGGGGATAAATCTCCAATATAGGAATTGCATTCACTAGAGTTACAGCAGCAGGGCACTGCTCTGACGTTAGGGCTTGCACGTTCAGTTCTGAGATGAAACTGGAGAAAAGCCAGTGACATTGAACATAGATTTCCCAATACCTTGAAAAAGTATATAGTCATTTCTTCCAGGTTTATGGAAAACCAGTTGGCTTCTCTCAACTTAGCCAGGTTTTCTCTCATGTGGGCTTTAAAAATCTTAAAAGATCGAAACGACGCCCATCGATATATCCAGCAAAGACAGACAGTTGAAATAAAGCACTGCATGGGGATTGAGCACACTGCTGCTGTTACGCCACAGTCTGTGCCTGCTGAAGTGCTGCTGCTTGCTCCACTGGCTTGGGAGGTAGGAGCCAGATTTCTGCATCCAAATGAGCTGTCTCGGCATGAAACCACGGCATCAGGTTGGACTTCTTGTTTGCATGTCTGTTTCTAAAAATATGTGTTGTTTGTCAGGATCATGTTGAAAGATGGTTCGGAAAGGCTGGACCTTGGTATAGTCCCAAGGACTGGTATAGAAATGGGGATAGCAGCAGAGCAAGCCCCAAACTTGGGGCTTGCAAGACCTGTTACAGAGGTCTTGCTCCATTCCCCAGCTGTTTGCCTTTCCTGCTGCTGACAGCACTTCAGGAGGCTTTTCTTGCTTCTGGTTGCCTTCATTCTCGAGGCAGCTGTGGCAGGTCTTGCTTGAAACGTGTCACCTCATAGAGTCTCACATCCCTTGTGCTGATCAGTCCCATCACGTCCTTCGCTGCCGTACCTCCCTGCATTGGCTACAGCCAACATATTTTTTCTTTCTTGACGTGGATGCCACACTCATGAGCAGATGGAGGTTACGTATGAACTACACAGTGCCTCACATAACATTTATATTAATTATATATGATTAGATATATAGTATATAATTATACATTATGTTAGATATATTTTTAATATACATACAATATAATCATAATAAAAATACACATTTTATGACCAACTTTCCAGTTGATATGCAGACAAACTGTGCATTATAATTAGATAAAATTACACATAGTATTTCTAAATTATGCTATATAGGTGATCTTATATAATTAATATATAGTATATCATTAGATACGATAGTATGCATTAATTACAAAAAAATCATTACAGAATTTGATTTAATGTAAATACTGAGTTTTGTTAGGAACCAGTTTTCACAAATGCCTATGTTAAGTACCCACAGAGGATGGAAGCAGAGCTATACACTCAGTTTTCACTGTCAAATTTCCACACGGCCTTTGTAGAAATGGTGCATGCCCATTCCAAAGTTGGGTCCAGAAATCTGACATCTACAGAATTGCAGGTACTGAAATGTATTCAGAGCCAATAGCATAAAAATCCCCAGCACGACATCTGCTCCAACACGAAATGAGGCTGCTCTGTAAATACAGGGGTTTTCCTTCAACTGGTGGGTTTTTTACCTGTTCACGTTCTGCTCTGGCATGTTGGCAAAGCAGTCAGAGCGATTGCAGGATGCTTCCAAGGCTGCTTATGTGTTATTTGCATTTTGCTCCTCTCTCACCTCACACCTATCTGACAGGATGCAAACGAGCAGCCGAATACTTCTGTGAAACAAGGAAGCCCCAACTGAAATCTGTTGCTCTGATTTTTTAAAGCTTTAGGGAGGAGGAATCAGAGGATCGGTGGAATTCCTCAGAGAGGGAGGAATCAGCAGTACTACGAATTTCTTTCCTTTGCAGGGGGTGGAGAAATAGAAACAGGTGAGAGGAGGGGCTGAGAATTTTAATAAATCCATTTCTGCTGGTGCTAAGCAACTTTCTTCATGTGTTAGCATCAGGACACCCTGCCAAGGCAGCAGTAAGCACACCGGCGCTCCCACGCTGTGAGCCACAGTAACACTTCGTGTGGTGTAAGGTCTGTCAGCTCAGCGTTCTGGGTTTTTTGGAAAGAATTAAACAGCTGACTAAAAATGACAAGGAAAAATAAACTTTAAGAGGACACTAGAACAGCCTTGAAATCCATTTGAACCATGCTGTTGTGATAGACTGCATCCTGTGTGTGTGCATGCTTGCATGAGAATTTACTAATACATATAATGTTAATTACCCACTTATGTCCTGAAGCAAGGCTGGGAATGAATTTCAGGAAAAGAGATGTTTGTTTTGCACGGGCGCCCATATCCTATATACTTTCAATCCCAAGGAAATTGCCCCGTATCTCCACCCTGTGTACGCTCGTGCCTGTAGCTGTAGGCAGTGAGCAGGGAGAAGACACGGAGCTTACGGAAAGCCCGTGTACCCCCGTTCCTCTGCATCCCCCCGCATGGAAAGCCTGACCAGCAACAAGCCCAGGGTCTATCCGCTGCTCCCGCCTCAGCTGAAGCCGTACAGCTGTTGCCTTAGTAGAGAAAGGGATTGGATTTCACGGGCTGTGTAATCTGCGACAGCGCTCTTTGGCTTAGGGATAGCAACAAGCCTCACCCAGGCTTAGCCATCCCCTTTCTGCCCGTAGAGGAACGCCCCGGTCGACATAGAAGGAAAATTGTTTGCTGAATTTCTGCACAGCCCTCCTTCCAATTGCTGGAGAGAGAGGGGGAGTGAGAAAGAGAGAGAGTTTAAGGCAGCTCTGCACTGGTGTTCTGGGCTATTTCAACTTCAGGGCAACTTTAGAGAACTTCAGTTATTTTTGGTAAGTTTGGTTTTTTTTAAACAAACCCCTCTCTTTCTTTCTTTCTTTCTGATCTCTGATGCAGATTGCACAGGTTTGCAGTAGATGATGGGCTTTTAAAATTGCAAAGAGATGTGGGCGTGTGTATTTCATGTCCTTTGATACAGAAACTGGACATTCTGATTATAAAGACATAATGTTCCCAGCTGCTGTACTTGATAAGTGAAACCTGAAGATGCTGTGCATTAAGCGATGGTGCTGGGGAAAAATATGGCCAGAACTTCAGCCAAGGTGCATCCCACCTGGTGTAAAGCTTTGTCTCTTTCTTGTGTATGGGAAGAAGAGAAATCAGGAATGAACAAATGCATTCAGCCTGCTAAAAAGTTTCTGATCCACATTTTTTATGCAGGGCTTTCAAGCTTGTGCACTAAGCCTCCCAAAGCTTTCAGAGGGAGGTTGGTTCTCAGTCCTATACACACCCTTCCATTCAGTAATCTCTATTCCACATCTTGCACGTTTTTTTCCTTACTTCCTCTGTCTGTATACTTAACCCATCGTATGATCCTAAAGATAGTGAAACTCTCTTTTGTAGTACAAAGAGCCAGTCCTTGTTATTGCAAGATGCAAATTGCAATTTACTTACAGGGAAGTTGGTTTCTGTTGAATATGAGTTTTCTGTTATTTGTTTTCCCCATAGGTATGTTTGGATTTTTATAGTATCTGTGCTTCTACAAGAGGAATTCTATTTGTGTGGATGTTATATCTCAATAGATACCATTTGCAATACATATATCATAATACACTGACTTGGCACTAGGACATCTGTATGTTACTGGTATTTGAGACTAAGATTAATCTTGAAGCATTTAAAAAACAGATCCATAACCTTGTCAGTAGAAGTGGGATCCTGTATGTGTTCACTGTGAGGCTGCTGAGGCTAGTTCACAAAGTGCTAGGAAATACGTTGGGTAAAATTATTCTGTCCGCCTGTCTAAGTTCTTTTCCCCATCCACGTATCTTAGTGTGTTTCCGAACACATGAATACAGATGACCAGAAGTAGGATTTGCAGCTGTAGCCGCCTATAGAGAGAATGAAAAGTACATGTTCTTAAAGCTTTGATAGAAAAGAGAAAAAAACATTATTCACATGAAAGTCTACCCCTCTGCAACAAAAATAACCATTCTTCTTCATAATTTATGAAACAAGAAACACAAAAAGTTGGAAGGTGACTCTTAGGAGATACAGTACTTAGCTTATGATCACCTGTGCCATGCATGAGGGAAAACTTCTAAGTATTGCCTTGCTATATCTCTTACTATAATAAAGAAAAACTATAAGCAATTTTGTAGATCCAAGCAACTTAGAGGAAAAGCAGCTTACAACAGCCAATTTACTTCCAAAATCTATCCTAACTTAGGTCAAAAATCCAGCATGAAAATGTTTCAGATGTTTAACAGCACAGTAAAACATATAATGTCTCAGAATTTATTGGGTTTTATTAGCTATGTTTAAAAATGATAAGTGTGACTGGAAATTTTAATTGCAGTAACTCTATAACAATGGAATTAACAATAACTCTTCAGCAATAAACTGAAAACTATAAATCTGCGCCAGGCGCTCTGTAGTGCTGACATGTTCCATGATGGCTGTAGCTTTTCTGTGGAAGCATGTAGATTTGTTAGCTAAAATTGCATTTTACTATCTTTGGTGTGGCACTCTCATAAAGTAAACTCTACTATTAGATTACGAGGCTTGTGTAAATCTCCCGACTGAAGTTGGTTTGACTCTACTCACTGCTTATAAGCAATCCATTGAGGATGGCTGCCTTCCAACCTCCTCTACAGCGGGTGTTAACATCTTTTCAGTCGGATGGGGCCGCGGTAACTTCTAGCACTGATTCAGCAGGGGTTTGGAGATGGCACGTATTTTCTGCTTTTAATTGTCTTGGACGCTCAATCTGTATTCACGACTATGAGGTCAACATGCCTCTATTCACTTTTGGCTTTACTTGAAGCTCATCACTGAAACAAAATCCAACAGTCTGTAATACACGGTCAGGGGAATAGCTATGATCTGAGTTAACCTCCTGTTGACTTCAGTGGGTTCAGCATCCCTTGCTCGGTGCAAAGAGGCCATGCTCGGAGGCACCCTTCTCTGGGAAACCATGCCAGGAGCTTCACAGGCTGCTCAACGTTGTCAGTGTGAGCGAAGGGAGTAGGATGTACAGCATTGGGGTCTTACTGAAGTATTGTGTCTTCTGTGGAGCCACAGGAATGTATATTCCCTTGGTTTGAACCTCTAAAGATGCACAGATCTTTGGGTTGGGGTTTGGGGTTTTTTTTCCCCTCAAGTTTTCTACTAGGGCAAAGAAGTCAGTTCATCCTATGCAAGTGTAAAACACCGAGGTATTTAAGTAAGATTTTTTCCAGGATTCCTCACATCAGGAGACCTAAATAATCAGAATACAAGGCAGTGTATTTGAAAGGTGTGAAAGTTACTGGCTTATATTCTGAGTAAATATTTGAGTAAATAGATTCAATCTATTTTTTTACATCTAGCTATTTTTGCATTCCATAATGTCCCTCACATCAGGGAGCAGCAAAGTATGCACTGAAAAAATCAGGGTTTCCACCTCTGGAAAAACATCTCACTGTCCTTCTGGGCTCTGTGTTGCAGGTTCAATCCAAACCAGTAAGGCTGCAAACAGCTTCAGTGTTATCCCTACTCTGAGCAAGGAGGGGACCTGGCCCTCTGCACCAGCACAGGCACATTGAGCAAGGGCGAGCTTTTGCTTTCAGGCAGTTTGCCATGTCCCTGAGCCCTTGTGCACTAAAAACCTGTTTTCCTGACAACATCATCTCACAGCTACTGCCTTTCCTGCTTCCCTTAGCTGTAACTTCCAATCTGCCTAGCAGGCTTTTGCCTCCAAAGCCAAGTGGTGGAGCTGCACAGAGTAACATAGGAGATTCAGCTCCTGAGGGAGCTCAGATTAAACCCTACCAAGACTTGGTTGCCATCTCTGCACATGTGACAGAAATCAGGACAACACTCTTGTGGCAAGAAAGATCCTTTGGATGGCCCACAGCTGTGCCTAGCCCCGGTGCAGGAGGATTATGGCTGCACCTAGGGAAACTCGTTAAATCCACACATTTGCTCATGTCACTCCAGATTTTAAGGTCAAAGTTGGAATTCATTATTTTATATTGGAAAACCAAACTTTAGGCTAGGAGATGACCTTTCACGTACTAAGTACTTCCTACTAACATTTTTACTTCCTGCAAGGAGGCTATAAGTAGCCAAATATCTGGAAGTATCTGCTGATTTTTTGCAGAGAATGGGTTTACAGCTTTCTATCAGAGAAAGGGAACCCAGGGGTTCACCATCCAAATCCGGCCAAATGTGTAGTCCAGAGTGGCTGGAACAAGTCAAAATATGTTCAGGTTATTATGGCATGTAAATAACAGCCCAAATCCCAGCAAAATTTGAGGGAGCAGGAATGTGAGTGCCTGAAGAAGAACAGGCACCAAGCCCACTTCATCTGCCCAGTAAAGATAGCAGTGTCTTCAGAGGGCAGTTATCTGTTTTTCAAAAACACAAACAAGGAGATAAGGTTTATATGATTTCCAAGCATGCTGATAAATGCTCGAGACTCCAAAGACATAGTAACTGTTCTTCACTGTTGGGCAAATGTTATTTCTTCTCTGTAGTTAAGAGAACAAACACCACTTGATTTCGATAGCGGTGGGCAGTGCCTGACATTCGCAGAGTCTGGGGAGCAGCTGTTATCCATGCAGCCATCTGATTTTAAATACCTTTCTACCTGCCCACTGAACTCTCAGCTCTCTCCCCTTGAAGAGCAGTATGTTTGCGGCCTCAGTCAACCAGCACTGAGAAGCAAAGGTTTCGAGCTGAACATATTTCTTCCCATTTCTACAAGTCCTAGCTAAATAGTCTAATAAACTAGTATAGATATAAAATCTTACACCTTGCAGTGAGTCCTGAAAGCTCACACGTTTTATTAGTCCAACCATTGTTATTTTTTCCATACTCCGTACCAGTCCTAGAAAGCTAATGTCATTCTGCTTTCCACAGGTCACCTCTTCATTTACTTGCTGTGTGGTTTGTCCCACCAGCCAGCCCTTTGACTGTCAGCCAGCCACAACACTCTACTTTTCCCTCAAAATAAGTACATTCGGGAACTTTTCTGTTCCTTGCCTCATGTCACTCTCATTTTAATCCAAAGAACCAGCTTTAGCAGAATTAGTTGGAGGAGTGAACTCCAAAATGGAGATTTTAGCATGAAGAAGAAACTCAAAGGACATGCATGCAGGAGCAAAAATTAGAGTTTGGTAGTGAATGGGATAATAAATTTTCTACACAGCAAGAACTGCTTTAACTGATGTTTGCATTATATTCTGAAGGGGAAAAATGTCTAAGTGGGACTAAGCATCATTATTTTGAAAAAATAGTTAGAAATCAGCTTTTGGTGAACCTCAAAGAGGTTAGCAAGTCTCCCTCAGATCAGATAAGCATCCAAAAGGTTGGGTTGGGTTTTTTTGTTTGAAATGTATGTGGGTTTATTGGAAGGTATATGAGCCGAAGATCTGTGAAACTATCATGAGAAAGCTAGTGGTTTCGATTGCTGATATTTCCTGGTGCGAGCTGAGCTTTCCCTATCCCTGCTTCTAAAATCAGCCGAAAGCAAATAATTTACAAGAACACAAAAATGTCATTAAGCATTCCCCAAATATTTTCATATATGTCAGAGTTGATCTGATTTATGTTTTAGTGAAAGGTTGCATTGATTTTTATATGAACACTCCTTAAGGTTGACTTTTTCACATAATGGGCTTGATTATGAGAAAAAAATTATTTGCACAACGAATGGCTCAGACAACTCAGTGCCTAATTAAAGTAACCAGTTAGTCAGAGCCCATTTTGGAGGCAAACTGGGCATTTTCACATGAGAATGACTACATGCGGCATTTGTACTCATGGTGATGGATGGCTACAAAGGCAAATGATGCCTGCAGTTGTGATGCTAACTTATTAATCAGACTTCCTATGAACAGACAGTGCTAGAGTGGTCATGAAGGGTAATATGTTCTTAGGCTCTGCTATCACTCTCTTCTTTTGGGGCATGTGTTGGACTAGAAAATTATTAACTGTGTAAGTGGTATGAAACAGACTTTTGAAAGGCATTTCACACACAGGTATTTATAAGGGGACATTTCAGTGATTTACAGAGCTGGATGGAAGCAGGACCCCCACAGAACCGTTATGAAAGAAATACATTTAGTAATGGCACTGTGATCTTATGTCTGTATTTGGATTATATATCCACAGTGGATTTAACAACTGCTTCAGTCAGTCTAAGAGGAATATGTGAATGAAATGCTTTGGATAGAGATAGTAGGAGAAATCATATTTTTCTTTTTAGAATTATACTTCCTCAGAGATTAAAAAGAAGCTTTTGGATAACTGTACTGGGTTATGCCAGGAAAGCTCATCACAGAGATTAGGGCATTAATTACATAATTATAATGTATACATTGCATGCTTCACCAACCAAATTTATAAACCTTATTTATTATAAATAAACCTTAAAGCCCAGAGAATAAGCCTAGCACTTGCAGATAAGCTCAAGAATGAATGTAATCTCTCCTAAATATACCAGCTTGTTTCTTAGAAAGAAAACAGGGTGCTCAGTGCATGTGACAACAAATCATCCCTGGGTCTCATGGTGAGGAGATTGCAGCAGCCGTCAGGAGACTCCGAGGAGCCCAAGCAAACTGTCCACAGCACATTTTCCTAGGAGCTCTCCCCCGTGCTTCTCCCTCCTTCTCTCCCTTTCTCCCTTTCTCTGCTTTGCTATCGTGGATAAACAGTCCCGATCCTGCAGAATCACTCACATCCCGACCCTGAGGCCAGCCCTAATTCATGGGGCTCATCCCAGAGATCTGGAACACCGTTCCTCTTCTGCTGCTGCTAAGCACAGCAAGACTGGGAGCATGTGGGGCACAGGACGCATGGGGTATGTCTATTCAGAGGCCAGGCTGCTCAGAGAGTATTGGGAAACACAACGTCCCAGAGTGGCAGGATCTCAGCAGCTGTAGGTAGGAGGAATCTGGTAGCACAAATGTTGTTTGGAGGGCAGCAGAATTTCATCACTTCAGGGCCAGCACCTGTAGCTACATGTGTCAGCAGCATTTAATGTACATCCAGTCAGTGCCTGGCAAGATGACGTCCCAGTCAACCTATGGGTTCTGGAGCACCTTGCCATACAAATGCAGAAATACCTCTCTCTCTTGATTTAAAAAATGATGCAATCCCTCTCTTTCAGCATAGGACCATGGCTTGCTCAGGAGACAAGTGCACAGCAGTGGGGAAGGCTGTGGTGAGCAGATGGCAGAGCAGATGGGTTGATGGATCAGCAGGTGGGGTGTTTGCATGCATGCAAATGGGGCTCAGCCTGGCAGCACGAAGCTGGCAGGGGTGTTCACCACTGGAGAGGTGCAAGGTGCTCTGGAACAGAGGGGTTGAAGTAGCTGAGTCAGATTAACTAGTTGGATATGGACCACAGCTGATGGCAAAGCTTGGGTAGGAAAAACTGTGGAAAAAACCTGATTTCCTATTTTCAGTTTCTAGAGTTTTTTTCCTGAAGAAAAGTTTAAATTTGTACAGCACCCATGAAGGAAGCTTGTGACAGGCCCACCTTGAAGTCCTTTGTGGGCTGGTATCTCTGTGGTCAGACTACCTGGCAGAGGCAGCGTTGAGAGAAGATACCCTGGCAAAAAGACAGGTTTGGGAGCAGAGGACCCCCCAGCACACCCCGCTGCCAGTGCCTCAGCGAGACTTTGATGGAGTCAAAGACAACCCCAGAGCAGGGACAGAAGCAAATGGCAGGGAAAGAAAACCAATGATTTTGGATTATTTCTCAAAGGCACTGTGCGAGCAGCCAGCAGGGCCACACACACACGCACACATCCAGCCACACAACAGTGAAAACCAGTGTGGGTGAGACAACCCACACAACAAAACCCCTTCCTCATCCCCATGGGCAACCACAGCCTTTCCAGCCCAGGGGAAACACCTTGTAGACGTTGCATCAAACCAGGCGCTGCGGAGCTGTATCGGCACGTCAGCAGTGAGACGCACAGCAGTCCTCACAGCGGGCAGGGGGGTTGCGGTGTTTCCGCTGACCGCTGCCCCCACCATTCTCAGCTGTGTTTTATAATTTATTTGCACTCCTTTGTGTTTGGGGCTCATTGCTGGTTCATATTCAGTCTCTGCCCTGCTTTGAAAAATGGGAATTGGAGTCAGCAGATCTCCACCCTGCCCTGTGATAGGGAAGCAGCGCTTTTGCAATGCTCTCCCAAGTTGTGACATGCATTGAAAACTGGTCTTCTGCCAGCAGTCCTCTGTGTGGGGGAACTGCAGGCAAATTCAGGTGCTGCATGAACACCTCTCCACTATCACACTGTGGAGACAAAAGTCAGGCCCCTGGGCAGCACACACAGATACAGCCCATGAGCCTGGGCCTGGGGCTTTCATTTGCACCAGAGCAAAGCGACGGCAAAAGAGGTACAAAAAGCTATGAGCATTTTCTCCTTCCCACAAATAAGGGATGGAGAGGGAGGGAAAACCATCATCCTCTAATCCAAAACAGGAGCTGGCTGTCACACCAGCACAAACAGACCACGCTAACTCCTCCACTAACTGTTCTTGCGAGGAGACAGAGATGGACTGCGATAAGGTTTTGGCTCTCGGACACACTTGGAACTACGTGCGAGGCCAGCCAGAGCCTGCGCGCACGGGGAGAGGGAGCTGGGACTTGCTAAGTTGGCACTGACAAATGGCAGCGAGGAGCAATGTCCTTAACCTGGCTCCAACAGCCCTGAGGAGAAGGAGCGAGGGTTTTGTGCTTTGCAGAGGCTTTGCAGAAGGCGATGTCTCTGGGATGGAGGCAGACTCAAATCAGTCAAACTTACTATTGTTGTGCAAAAATGGCACAACCCAGCCATGTTTGTCAAGGCTTATTCTCGTCCTTTATTGCTGCTCCCATCTGATGGCAGGTTAAGGTTCTCACTGTGCTAAGTGATATATAGCCACCTACCCGGATGTGCCTCAGAGGACTGACAAGCTTTGTGTCAAGCAAGTCGAGCAAAACGGAGGTGGCAGTAATGAGGAAACAGCGGAAACAGTTTTACAGAGAGAGAAGGAAGGCTTTTTTTCGGCTGCATTTTGGTTTGTTTCATTGTCTAGAAGATCTCAGAAATTCTCAGTCATAATAAATCCCTGCTAGCTGGAGCAAAGCTGTGGATGCAGTTATCCAGCAAGAGGGTTCATGCAAAGTGCTCGTGGTGGAGGCACATAGTACGATGGAGCAGGAGTACTGCAGTCTTGCCACGGGTGGGATCTCCTGCTGCTGCCCTGCGGAGGGTCAGAGACCTCTGCTTGGAGACCTGAATGCAAAATCTTGCTCTGAAAATGTGCATTTGTTTTCTAGTCAAGAAAAATGAGGGAGCTCTGCAAAGAGGTGTTAAGTATTTTAGGCAACCTGCAGCTGCTAAAGTTTCTGTTCCCATTGTCATGCCCCTCGGGTGTTCAGTGGGGAGGAGGATACGATGTGCAATGCATTTCTTTTTGACTTCTGTCCAGCTCCTCTGAAGTTCCCTTCGGTAGCCAGAGCAACACATTGGCAGTGGAGTTATAGCAACAGCACCGCAACACCTACAACTCCCAGGTGGATTTTTATGATGACAGGCAGGAAAAATGGAGTGGCATTTGCCTTGAGGGTAAAAAAAAAGGCAAGTAAGAGTGTGTTCAACCACTCAGAGACCTGGACTCACCTTGGGCTGACAGCAGTATGAATATTTTGCTGACAGGACATGATGTAGTACCATGGAAATGAGATTTACATTGCTTTTGGAAAATACATGGAAGTGGCCCTCCACCATTACATAACTTAATGAGCAAACCTTAAATCTTTGGACAGTCAGTTCACAAAATAAATTAGTGGACAATTAATGATAATTAGTTATCTTTCTTTAAGCAGACCTGAGTGGGTTCAATGCAAGAACCAAGAACCATCCTGACAGACCTTCCTACCTTTCAACACAGTAAAAAGGTATAGAAGCTTGATTTAAACCTATACTTAGAAAAACAATGATTTCAATGATTTTTTAATAGTAGTAGATCCGTCTATTCACTGTTGGGATGAGTTGCAACAACAGTATTTTTGTAATAAGTGGTTCTTTGCAAAGTCATAAAATATATATATAAACACAATGCATATCTATATAAACGTAATATGTGTTTAGGTGAGTTTTGCACTGATAGGCCACTTGTCAAAGAAATCGCTTTTAGTTGTCCATTAGGGCTGGATTCAATCGAAATGTTGGCTGACTTCCCTGCAAGCCTTGGAAACCAGCAGAGTATTCAAGGCTCAGGCAGTCAGATGCCTGCTTTAATTTCTATTGACAAAGGAAAAGGAGGGATGAGTAAATGTAAAACATTTCCTCCCAGCATTGAGCTAAGAGAGGCAGCATGGTGCAGGGAGGAGGTGGAATCCAGGACATCTGGGTTGTATTTATTGCTGGCTCTGCTGCCAACTTGCTTTGTGACTTTGTGCGAGTCGGTTTTTTTGCTTCGCTACCTTACTTTCTGTGAGGCAGGGAGAGCTCGCCTGCTTTCAGGTGGTGCTCTGGGCAGGTGCAGGGACTTTCTTGGTGGCCATGACCAAATGCTGCAGCTGCCAAGCTGGCATATTCGTATGTGCCAGGCAACGCTGTCTGGGTGATCGATGCTCCAGAGGGTGCAAGCAGGGTAGCTATGCCCTTTGAGAGCCCAAAGAGAAAAGCGCTCACTAAGTAGCACTGCGGCTGCATAAATATGTAAGTACCAGTTGCCAGTGCCTTCTGCTGCTACAGATCAGAAAGTCATTCAGAACAGGAGCTGAGTTGGCCACATCTTTCACCTATACTTATGATCTTTTATCTCATTTTTTTGCGCCATTTGCAGGGAAGAGCAGTTGCTTTTGGGGTAAGTCACAGGAAATGAGGTAGCTATTTTGAAATGGTCTCTGTATAGTGTTTCCAGTACCCAAAGCTGTTTTCAGGTTCTCAGTGTGGAAGAAATGAGCCTGGCAACGTCTGGCAACTTCTTTTTTCTTTTCTATAAGATGTATTTTCTGCCAAATGTGAAGAACTGAAAAAGCATGTAAAAGCAAAGAGACAGTCATATATGGCCTGTCACCAGCAATTGCTCTGTAGTCCAGAAGTGATATTTATGCTAGCTGGAAAACTTCTGCCTGTATCTTATTTGCCTTTGTTTTTCACCATATACAACACTGATGTCTTAATGCTACTTGCTGTATACATCAATTGAATTAATGGCTAATCTACAAAATGCTTGCATTTTTTTTCTAAAAGTATTTACTCTTACAAGGATGCAGGCATGATTACTGTGTGCAATGCTGTGTGCTCTGCTGGATTTTACAAGATGGAATCCAAGCTGATCTCAGCCCATATCACAGTCTGAATTACAAGGTGAATGTGATGTAGCATGTCATATATCAGTTTCATTGAGGCCAATGGTTGTCTTGCTTGAGCAGGCACAGAATTAAATCTCAATACTTGATCCTGTGGCACTAAATGACCAGCAGGTATCATCCAAGTCCTACACATTTTTGTGAGCTTCCATTTATGACACTGTCCTGTTTAACCTACTGATGGGTCAAGATGCCTTGCATGAACTTCCCTTGGAAATACCTGGAACACTACAGCTTGGTCAGACCTCCCTCTCCACGAAACTGTATATGATTTCAAGGCACTCTGCTGAGTGTTGGGATAGATGATGGAAGAGCTTGCCATGAATTGCGATAATCATATGCCTTTATGCACAGTACAAATCTGTGAATAAAGATGCAAAATGCAGTCTAGAGCCAGAGTAATTAATATCAATAGAAAACATTGATAGAAACTGGTCTGTATCTATACACTATACAGCAATATTCCCCTTTATTTTTTCACCCATGAAGCAAAGAGGTTATTAAAAATAACAGGGCAACATTAATATAAATTTTGCCTGACATAATGTAGCTTTGTTGTAAGCTATCCTAGTTTAGGAATCACTTTAGCTGTATTGATTTTCCCTCCTCTGCAGGGTACATGAGGTATTCTTCTTCCCACAGTAACATATTTGGCAACCTGCATCAGTCAAGTGAGCTGGGGTGCAAGACACCTGGGTTCAACCTCTGATTTGGTGGGTGGTGCAGTCACATCGCCTCTGCCTCCCACTCTCTGTCCATCCTCCTCTCCTTTTGGCTCTCCCATTAGTTTGACAGAAAGCTCTTTGGGGCTGCCACTGTTCTCCACTGTGTATTTGTGCAGCATAATGAGGTCTCAGTCTTGCAACAGGCCCTTGGAAACTACCAAAGTATAAATTGCAATCGAAATTAATTAAGTGAATACCAGTGTCTTAGGTGTCAAGGCAGAGTGTAAAAATTATCTCAAGTAAAGTGGTCTGTATGTTTTAAAGTTTCTCCAGACTTCAGAGGCTTAAATCTGTCCCTTAACACGCAGCCAGGACTTCCTGCAATGTACTCTAGTCCTGCACAGACAACTTTGCGATGTGAAATAAAAGCTGGGTTTGAATCGTCGTGGGTTAAAGCCGGTTATTCCCACAGTTCCCATTTCCTAATGTTTTCCACTCACAATGTTCTTCACTTTAATGTTCGTAGTAATTCATGCCAAAAAAGGTGTTTCCTATCATGTTCTCCTCTCATTGTGTGTTGTGGTTGCTTTTTTTTTTTTTAATTCCATATTTTCAATCCCCAGAGAGCTAAGGTTAGTCATAAACATGCTTTTGGCTATCAGATTCATGTGTGGTTTGCTATAGCAACAAACAAAAGCATTAGTCAGAAACTGGCATGAAGCTATAAACACATATTTTTTTGTGATATTACCCAGAGTTAGCTTAATTTATGTGGTACGCTGTTGCCACAGAACTGCATCGTAGTTAGACTAGTATGCTTGTTGAATAGGATCTTCATAGAAAACCCAGAAAAATAAGCAAGTCTGTTAACGGATGTTGTCATCTGAAGATCACAAGCCAAATTCTGCTATTGCACTGGTATAAATCCAGCTGAACTCCTTCAGAATATGCATTTAGATCAGAGTACAAAATCTGAATCTATATCTGTTGAATAAGAGGAAAATTATCATAAAGCATAAAGACTCACTTTGCCTTTGCTGTTTTCACCTCCATAATTTTATGATTAGGGGTAGGCATTATCAGATTGCGGTAGGTGGTTTAAGTTCACTGCCGACACACTTGGAAAACATTATCTGCAGCATGGCAGGGAGAGTGAGGCTTAGTTAAAGATAGCGTCTCTCCAAATGTGTCTACGCAGCACTGGGAAGGTGTAGTTTGTCCAGAGCCCGTGTCTATCCAGCCCATGTGGGGACAGGGAGGGGTGGATTGTGCAGCAAGTGCTGACTCCCCTGGGGAGCTGGCTGGGTTTGTACGGCATTCGCTGAAATCCCACAGCTAGGCAGCTACTAGTCCCTGAGCCAGCTAGTTTAAAGTTTGCCCTGAAGGCTCTGCAGAAGTGGTGATTTTTGCCTAGGCAGAGTAGGCACGTTCCTGTTAATGCCTTATTCCAGCCATTTGTCTTCTCTTCACTGCACCTTTTCAGGAACATGAGCCCTCCTTGTTTTTGACAGCTGCATTTAATAAAAAACACATGCATGAAAAATGTGTTTTCCAGTATCCCTGAGCTGGCACTGCTCAGCAAGGAGAGCTTAAACTTCCCTAGAAATTGTTCAGATACATTTTCAGCTGTGAAGTGTTCGTGACCTTCCCCGCTTCCGAGGTGTGCAGAGTAGTGTATAATATCCACGTGTGTCCAAGCGATGACAGTAACAAAACCCTCAGCGCCTCTTGTACCTGCCAGTCCAGAAGTTTTTAACTGGGCCAGTGGTTCCAGCTGCAGAGGATATTCCCACAGCAACATGTAGTTTGCACATGCATGCAGAGACTCTCTGAGAATGGACCCTCAAATTCCCATTTGAATCAAGAATAAGATCTAGCACCAAACATTGGCCAAGCTGTGTTCCAAAACCAAAGAGCTCTTTTCCCTAACCAAACCCGTAAGCAGAAGAAGATGCCCCAGGAGATCCTACATTTTAACCCTGGCCTTGCTCACTGTGCTTTGCTTAGCATTGTTGGTTCAGGGTCCTATGCACTTGAGACCTGGCATCTTTTCAAAACCTTTTGAGATAATGGTAGATTTACCTGGTGTAGAAGTGTAAAAGGACCTGTTTTTCAGTTAGCAGCCCCTGAAAGTAGGACTCACTCTGGGCCACACATGGGTTGTTGGCAGTAAAGTAAAAATTATTCCACCTTGTAAACAGTAGACAGGATAATTTCATGGTAGCAGTCATTCTCCTTTTCTGGCTTCATTGACTGTAAACTGTGTACGGTGGTGGGGTAAGGAAAGCAAATGCACCTCCCCTAGAAGAGAGTAAGTGTCTCTCTGCTGCACATGATGAACCACAGCTCACACACAGAAACCAGAGAATCCTCACTGGGGCTGTTACATGAGGCAGGGTGCATAAGTAGTAAAATACACCATTGGTTTTAAAATACTTTTTGTAAGGATGTGCAGAAAAACCTACAGATGGACTGAGGGTGGGCATCTCTAGGTGCCTCCCATTCTATCCTCTTGCACTCAAACTCTCCACAGCTCCACAAATCAAGGTGGTCGTTGCCATTCTGCAAAGCGGGGACAAACCACTGGATTGTCCTCCTCTTGCACAGATTTAAATGACTGAAGAAGAAGCCACCTGAGAGAAGAATCACGTCTTCCTACTTGCGTTAGATCTCAAAGACTGTAACCGAAGCCCTTTTCCTCATACTAACTTCGTATTGGTACAGGGCTGTTGATTTCCATAGCTAAAGGGCAAAATGTAATTTACTCTCCCTTATACATTAGTGTGGATCTGGCACAGCTGTTCATCAAGACAAATATTGCCATGTGCCTTCAATAAGAATGCATCCTGTTTTAACTGAGTTAAAAAATATTTAACCTGTTTGTGAATAGACCATTATGATAAAGAAACTCATTTCCATAAGATATCATTATTTTCTTATTACAGAGAGGCTGTGAATGTTTGGAAATGTTATGAATCAGCCTTAGGGTTGATAATCAAATCCAAGAAATAGTCCTCTTAGTGCTTTCAAACAACTCCACCCATCTCAATTCATTCTCCAGTTACTACACGGACGATCTGCAGTGTAGTTACTTTCTCGCTATTTGCATCTTTAATCAAAAAGAAATCCAGAACTGCAGTAATGAGTCTTTTAAAAAATGGTTTCTCCCTATCGTTTATACTAACCTCTGTGAAACATAAAGCGGAAATCTATTTCCTTAACTAAACTGTGTTTTCTTCTAATCCATTAAGCAAGCATGCTGGTTTGTTATTTTTCGGTGCCTCAGTACTGGCTAGAAGGCACAGAGAGGGAAAATGAATACTGAATAATTTTAAAACCACACACAAAGGTTATTTTTTTTTTCAGTAATATAATGCAATGAAAGTTTGTCATCAGTTTTTCTTCTATAACTTAATATGCACTTAAAATTCCAATGGTTTTCAGTCTTACATATCTAATTATTTCTAATTTCAAATTATGAAGATTAAGTTCACAGATTTAATTTTTAAAATAAGACAGTTATCAAACAGTAAGTTTAGAAAATGCCGGGGCAAGTTATACATCTGCTAGAGAAAGACGTTCAAAAAAGATATGAAAACCAATGAACTGAAACAAGGAGACAACATTTTTAAAAATAATTTGGTAGCTCACCTGTTGAATTCTTCTGAACTCTGACCTTTGTTGGACTGAAAACCAAGTTTATAGTCCATTTATTCTGATTTGAATTACATTGATGTGAACAGAACTATACTAATTAATTTATTTATCTGCCTCAGTGGATTAATTTATCTGTAAATGAGCTTTTATGCTGTTGTAAACCCACAGTCTGCATCCAGAAATTCTCTCGAATTTTAAAGAGACTCTCCTACACCACACAAAAACAAGAGAAAGTGAGCTGTGCCAAATACTATTTTGCTACCATCACTGTTTATTGACAGAAAAGATTTTTATCTTAACAAAGTGAGGGAACTGCTAACTTTATCTTTGATGTAAAATATTTTCCCATAATAATTTTCTGTCACCTTTATCCCATATCTCTTGTATTACATATACATTAAGGAATTTAAAAGCTTAAAAGATATTTTCTTCTATGGTGATCTACGTCCAAACAAGTTGCCCGTGGAATTTTCTCTCAAACTAAAAACCTGTTTCCAAGGGCAGATATTTATATAAAATCCCCCATAAAAGGTTGTGGAAAAACCACAAGGTTTTTGCTGCATTCCTGTTTTGAGAGGGGCTATGTTCAGCATGCCAGGGAAACAGCCAAATTAACATCATTCCATTAATACTGCTGCATCTGGGCACTTAATTTTGCACTGAGTTTTATCAGTAAAGAGAAATAAAAGTCTTCCTAGACCATAAGGATCTTTCATGTGAACTCTCTCTCTATATATGTATGTCTGTATATGTTTGTATTTATATATAAATACAAAAATTTTTACTGTGCATTGATTCTGATGAAGGTATTTTTAAGCAGTGATTTTGAAGAGTAGTTTGGTCTGAAAAGTCTGTTTCTAATTTGGAATGGTAAGTGCCATTTATATAAAGCCCGTGTCAGTTGCTTTGGGGTTTTTGCATAATGTTAGTAGATCCTCTATTCTTATTCTTAAGACCTATACTTAGGGGACAAATGTGCTCTCTACCAAAAGCACGAAGAATTAGCATCCTCCTCTAATGTGACTACTCTTTGTAGTCAACTTCCCTTCCTACCTCTCTGGCTGAGCACTTTAAGAGAGCTGGAGGTTACAGCCCCTGCTTCTCAAGCAATATTGGCTCTGTGGTCAGAGAAATTGAGTCTCAAGCCTACAAGGGCAGAACGACCATTTTTAATAAATGTATTAATTTGATTCATTTCTAAATCTGAGCAGGGCTGCGCTTCGGCGGTGGAACAGGCAATCTGCTCTGGGAGAAGCTTGGATTCTTGGGGGGATGAATCAGAAGAGAAGGAATGTGGGAAAGTTAATTTGTGTGAGCTTTATGGGCCTTATCTGCAAGAGGCACCCACCTGCCTCCGCTTCCAGGCAAGGCATGGTAAGAGCTGAGTTCACAGCTATCTAACAGGGGGGACAGTAGGAACCAACTGCCCCTCGCTCCGAGAGGAAGGCAGCTTTGCATTCACCTTCAAAGACTAGATTGTTATATAGGTGAAGGCATTTATTTTGAGTGATAAAAGCTGCAACATGCCTTGTTGATATATTGGATAACCAAATAACTGCAGAGTAGTTCCTACTAGGGTTTCTGAAGCTGGTAAGCAAGTGAGAGCGCTTCACTTGCAACATGCCCCTGAAGACCTTCTTAAAATCCAGAACATCCAGATGGACAGTGACACCCTGGGATATTTTAGCTGGGTATCTGTGCAACTATTTATGCCACTGGTAGAGACTCCATCGCAAGTAAAAGCAGTATATCCCAAGAGATAAAATTGTTGGGAGTCCCAGGAGATAAAACTGTTGAGGATCACAGTGGATTAGACCAGTCTTTATTGCTTTACTTGGCTATGAATCTCTAATTCGCTTTTGCTCTGTCCAAAAGCATGGTAAGCAATTTTGGTTCTGTCCAGGAGGTAGGACTGAATACATAACAATTGCTAAAAATTATTCCCTTCTCTTACTGACTTTGTAACAATAGAGGCCCTGCAGTCCTGGAAAAATGATCATAATTGGTAATTATCAGAGAGGGCCCTAATGTCACACCATCATCACAATAATTATACACCAGAACAGCGTGGGAATTCATGCAGGAAGTAAAACACACATTGGAAACTCATTCTGTCACGTAAAACCTGAGTGAGAGGAGCATTCCTGCCTAAGACAAGCAAACAGACAGACACAAGCCAGGACATTACATTTACCCTCCAGGCAATCATTAGACTGAAACTCCAGAGACTATGCAGAACTTGTACTTCTGAGACAGAACCATTGTGAGGAGGGAAACAGCACTGAACCTCTGCGCATCTGATGGGTGCCGTGAGCATTTCTCCGGCTGTCTTTTTCACCCTGCCACTTGCAGCTGTATTTTAGCTAGCGAGAGGAGGGATTGACCAGGAGGGACAAATTCAGGTACCAACCACTGCCACCTGCTTTTGCTGTCTCTTTTGGACATCATTCTAGTCATGTTCTCACAATAAACTTTGGTTGAAAGCTTATTTTCAAACACTGTGTTACTCCTATGAAACATTATTCTTTTTTAGCAACAGGTGAAATATTAGACTAATAAAATATTTTAGCAAATACTTTATTCTTGTACCAGAAAAGTTACGTAGATCTGGCCAAATTACATTTCTATATAGTAAAGTAACCAAAAAATGGTGATAGCTGAATGAAACTCATTAACACAGGATCTGGGAAATTTCAATTTGACAATTGGGGAAAAAAAAAAAAGTCCCCTGTGCTTTTCATGTTTAAATATGACTCAAGCTGAGAAAGTCTGTGCAGAGCCCCACCAGAATGGTTTATTCTCATGCTTTGAAATGTCCTGTGGATTCTATACTATTAAGTTTATCTTTACCATCAGAGGAAAGATGGACCACTGTAAAAATAGAGAGCTCCTTTCTGATCGGTCTCATTAAAGGTTTTGCTCCATTTGTGACGTGTGAGCAGGCATGCTTTTAATAGTTTTAAATCTGTGGGCAGAGCTTATCAATAAACACACACTCACAGGAAAGCCATTCATTCTCCTTCTCATCTGGAGGCTGTTAGTTTCTCTTTTTATGGTAGTGTTTATATCTGTTCTTAGTTGCCAGTGCTCTTCCACATCTTCCCTGATATTAGTCAACTTGTAGAAAATGTCCTATAAAATCCTACAGAACTCGGTACGGTCTGCAAGAAACCTTAATTCCCTAGACATTTCTCTACTTGGATGTACTTTGCAAAGCAGAGTCCCTTTCCTTTTGATAAAAGTAGGAGCTAACTTCACGAACAGGTCTCTGGCTGGGCAAGGAGACTGATGATTGTAACTTACACATATTTTCTGTTTTCAGAATGTTTTGAGATGAGATGATTTGAAGTCTTCTAATGAAGTACTCTAGCTGCCGACAAGGGCGGCTTAACATACCAAGGCATTGAATCAAAACATCTTGTTCCTGCCTTGAATGGAAGGAAACTATTCACACGTTGGTTATTTGGGAGTAGCTGCTCCTTTAACTCTGCGGTACTAGGAGCCCCTGCTTTCTGCTCGGAAGCCTGAGCTACATCCATCACAGCACAAGAATGCAGCCCAGTGACAGGGTGCAGCCAGGGGGCATTACCAAACCCAATGCAAAACAAAGGCGGGAGTATACCTTCAGCACAGGCCTAGCTGGTTCTGATAGCATCCCACAGATAATAAGGCCTGTTAAATCCCTTCAGCAGCAAAATCTTTATCTTAGTTACACAGACTCCTCCTTTGTCTTCATCCTGCAGAAGCAGTTAGGGAGACCAGAATTTCAGGGCTTGGCGGGGAGGGTCCTACTCCCAGTACAGGGCAGAGGGCAAACACTAAAGGGGAGGTGCTGTTCCTCACTTTATCACTTTTTCTGAGGCAAAACGGCTGCTTTTTCTGCTGTGGCAATCATTCATTTCAGAGCTGACGAGCTGGTTCGTCTAGGTGGAGCTACTGGGTGCCCCCGCTGTCCCGCTGGCTGCGGCTCAAGTGAAGTAATATTACATTCCTGCGATGGAGGGCTGGCAGAGGCAGTCCTCTCCGTGACATTGCGCCCGCATCTCCCCATTGCCATGTATCCTGCCCGGATAGAGTGACAGCCGCGGCATTCCTTGCTACGGTCCTGCCGTGCCCCAGAGCCCTGCCCAGCAGTTGTAACTCAGTCTGTGGGATCTTGCAGGACAATGGAATGAATCCAGGTCTCTGGAATGCGCTAGGAAATCTCTGTAGAAGATGAATCTCTTGATTTTCCACTGATGGTTTTCCCCAGCGTAGTTGGAGCTGCTTACCGGGAATGCCATGGGCCTGGTGGAGCTCATGGTCAAGCCTACATAGACTGTGCTGGAGCCTGTGCCATGGGCTGTGCTTTAAAGCTCGTGGCAGCTTCCTCAAGGAACACAGTGCATGCATAAAGGAGTTTATTTGCAGACACTTTCAGATTCTTATCTTCACCAAGTGATGCTTGCAGGATGGTTTCACTCACAGCCAGCATTGCTTGCTTGGAATGACGTGACTCCTCCACCAAACTGGCCAGGAGGATTTGGGTGGTAGGAATGATTGCTCTGAACTGCCATAGCTAAGCCCCTTCACTGAGCAGCCCAGCTACACTCGTGTGCTCCTAGTTGGTTTTGTTCATGGTCTTTACACTGAACCATGGCATTTAAACATAAAGAGATTCACAGCGGAACACGAGGTGTGGTGTTAGAGCAGATGCTCTTTGCATGTAGCCTCCAGACAGCAGTTCTGGACAACAAATCTGCCATGGTTTGTTTCTTTTTAATAATAGACCTTGAAGCATTACAAAATCTCTAGGCTTTTACTCCTCTTCAGTGTAGCATTAGGTCACCACTTGCATTTGTAATGTGAGCTGAAGGAAAAAATTGGGGGGGGGGGTGGGGAACAAAGAGAAATAGTGAAACATTTTGGGCTGCTGCTGATACTGAGCAACTATTTTTGTGCTTGTGTGTATCATTTGCACAACGTGTTTAGCGCAGGGATCGGCAAATCCCATCTCGTCAAGCCAGTTGATGTGGTTAGCAGAAAACAAATATCTACTTGTGGATTCAGAGATCTTTAGCACAGCTGGTTTTGGAAAGTGGTGAAAATAGTTAAGTGTCAAAAATTCATGTTTGTATCCAGAAAATGGTAGCTGAGATGGAAAAGGTAGTCCTTTTGCTGTCATTGTAATGTTGTCTGTGAGGGCTTTTAAAAAACAAAGAAAATATTTAGGCCATTTTTCAGTCATGGGAGCTTTAAGAAAACCACCAAACCATAAATGCAATAGCTTACACGCTTGATGACACTGCCTAGCTGAAGTGACATTTTAATTGGTTGATCTACATTTATTCATCAGTCTCTAGTCTTCTGGGATATCCTGCGAAACCCAAAGAACTCATTGCAAGGTGCATTAATTTAATAACTCTTCAAAATAATAGAGATGGTGGATTGGGCTGGGTATAAGAAAGAAGCACACATGGAAACTGAAACACTGTAGTTGCCAAAGAAAAAGTAAAATGTTTGAATTGCTGCCTTTTTGCCCATAACCTTGAAGTGAAAAACTAAAGTCAGGCGACTAAAGTCAGGCGAACTTACATATCTGAAAAATTGCTCTTGAGAGGCCAAGATGAATGCCGAGCATGTGCATAGCGTTCCTGTTATCAAGTGCTTTTCTGAACCGGGACCTACAATTTTAAACATTCTAACTATTCTAAATATTCCCTATTTCAAATATAAGAAGTGAATCAGAAGGGGCTGCGGAGCTTTGCAGCAGCACTGCTCAGGCGGCTGTGAGAGCTCTGAGGGAGGAAGAGGAATCCCAGTAATTGCGGTACCTGCAAGAGAGGGAGAACAAGCTGTGGGGGGAAAAAATCAGGCATTTTGATAAAGGGGTTTAATTTTAAAAATAGGAGGAATTCTGGAGCAGTGCATTAGCAGTGACTAGCCATGCATGCATGAGAAGTAACATGCCCGTGACAGGATGCCTGATACAGGGACAGATGGCTGCAGGAAGAGGGGTCTGATACAGGACCCAGCTGAAGCTGACCATGACAACACAACCTTATTTACAATGAGACATAACCACATGAGGGAGTACTGTGAAAACTGCTGACCTACATGTATGAATTCTTTGCTCGGTCAAACACAGTGCCGACAATGTCAATTATATTAAATTATTATTATTGTTTGTCTTGCAATTATTCACTCCTCCTTCTCCTTATTAACAATATGAATCAGGTTATATGCCCAGAGCATGCTTTGCATTGTCAGAAGAGACCTGATCTAAAGCTGTCCTAGCCTGGCCCACGTGTCTAGGCATGAATCTTCTAACTGGCCATGGGCTCAAACCTATTCATTTCCATGATACTGCACAAACAGCACTGCTTGTTTCTTATCATAGCTAAGAAATGGCAACTAGCAAACACCAAAATCCTAGTAAAGAAAAGGCACAGATTGTGATCTTCACTTATCAACAAAGAGTAATAAACGAGTGAGCAAAGCATACAAGTTTTCATCTGTGGACAGATGTTTACCACAGCTCAGGTTTCTGTCTCTTAAGAGAAATCAGTTGTTGAAGTGAATTTAGATAATTCATACCAGTCAGTATATGGCAAGAAGGAACCTCTTCTCCTTGTGAGGGTATTACTCGAGAATGGGGAATATTTAACCTGCTCCTTTGTAAAAAACATGTGCATTACAACCATTGCTACTCTTGTCATTTAAACTGATCTACATTAAAATCCCAGGGAAAGCAACACAACAGCAGCATTTTAGTTCTCTCCAACAAAAACAAAAAATAAATAAAATAAAACAAAACAAAACCATTTTTAGGAGGAAAGATAATGCGTAAGAAGTTGATGCAAGGAAAAGTTATATGCTTAAAAATAAGAGCAGATTACTTAAAATCTCTACATTCATATGCAATCACAAATTTAGTATAAAGTCTTCAAAGACAGAAAGCCCAAATCTAAAAATTGCAGAGAAAGAAATATAATTTGTAAGCAAGTAAGCTAGGATGATCAGAAAAGGACATTATAGTTTATTTTTTTTAACAACATCTCAGATATTGTTATGTGCTGGTTTATTGTTAATTTGATTTTAAAGGATACAGATTATGGCAAATTAATATACCAGTGTCCCAATTAAAACCAAGTTTCTCTTCAGTTTATACAATATATTAAAGTAGAATTGATTGGAATTTAATGAGTCTGTCATACTTTAAATTTATTATAATGTCTCAAAAGTGGTTTTGGAGACTGTTACCCATTCAATGTGAATACCAAAAAAATTAACCTAGTTTTACGTTTTTGTGATTTTATGCATAACAGTCCATCTGGGCTGCTAGATTAAAAATAAAATATTTTTTTTAAATTACATTTAAAAAAGAAAACACAATTTTCAGTCATATGATATGAAAATGTTCCAGTTTATATAACTCCTACTGCCTACTTTCAAAAAATTCCCTTGTTCTGAAGTCAGTTCAGTGACTATTAGAAGTAGTCACTGATGTAAATTCCATCTTGTTTATGAAAACAATTTGAACAAAGCATTAATTGTCCAGAGTTTATAAAAAAAGTTAAAACCTATAAAATGTTGGCATCGCTACTATTTGGGGCATGCGAATGACATGCATATAAATCATAGTTTATTGGCACAGTCTTTTATACACAGAGAGAAGGCTTTGCTGAAAATGGAATTCATCAATGTACTGTAATTCCCCTCTTTTATAGATTTGTTTTCAATGCATTCCAAATTGGAAAAAAAATCTGAAGCAAATCTTAGTCTACAATAGCAATCAGGGGCACAAGAAGTCCTTCATGACATGGGTTAGCTACAGTAGAAGGGCAGAGTAGGCAAAGTTTGGGGAAATCAGGGTGGATGGAAAGGCCTCAGTGTGAAGTTTTGGGAAGGAAGGTCATTTGTGTAGCTGATGTCCCTTCATGCAATCTCAGCCGCATCCCTATTAGCCCTGGGAACAGTAGTCTGTTGCTCCATTTTGTAGGGAAGTGTCCTATTACCACCATTTAGGAGAGGTAACAGTTTACTAAAGGCTTTCACAGGAGGACTCTGTCCCTTCCTGGCCGTTGTGAAGTGGATGAAAGAGGCCTTTTATGCTGACAGATTTTCATCGTAACAGCAGAGGATTTTCCTGGTGACATTTTGGCAAACCTTGATCTGCAGCCCCTGTAGCAAGGACAAGGGGAGCAGTCGCTTCCCAATACTGGGCCAAGCTTGTGAAGCCACCCTTGTGCCTCATACACCACTGCTTTGTTTGATCAAGACCTGGTCGAATATAAGAAATTTCTCTCCTGGTCCAGGCCCAGATGAGATGTCATCCAGACCAGGTCTGTCTCTCTACATCCACACTGAACAAGGCTTGGCAGTGTCGTTTGTTGTTTTAAAATGTCATCCCAATGGGAAATAAGTGTTCAAGTCTCAATGAGGGAAGTGATCTAATTCTCTTGGATTTCATGAGTAGCCCGGTCTTAGCAACAGGAAGATTTTGAAGTTGGTGGTCACCTAATCATTCTAAGTATCCTTTTTTAAAACATCTGTTTTTAAAAGTTTTACCTCTGTTACCACCTGTACAGTACCCTAGACTCAAAGGATATGCCCAACTGGGTGATGATAAATCAACTGCATAAACTACCCAGGGCCATTCAAGTCCTGAGAATGGAGCTCCCCATACTTGCCTTGCTCCAGTTCTAGCAACTAAAATGTCACTGAAGTTACAACAGAGTAAACCAAGAGAAACAGCAGTGAACCAGCCCAAGAATTCACCCAGATAATTCTTTCCTTTTTCTTTTCCAGTAGCAAAATTATTGGCAGCCACCGGGGATCAATGCTGTAATTAGCCTTGAAGTACAGCACTGAAGAGTAAATGCTATCCAAGCAATATTCTGTTAAGTCATTCTCCTGGACTGCAGGGCTTGTGGGTGGGATTCTCCCAAGTGAAAAATACAGCAATGCCACAAGACTAAGTTCTTAGTATTTCTTGGAATTTTAGTAACAGCCATAAAATTTGCTGTTGTCACCTGAATCTTTAGAAGTACTACGCAAATTAAACAATCAAGCCTCAGACCTGCAGCTCTTCTCCACATGTGATGCTTATTAAAATACATGTGGTGAAGAGCTTCATGAATGGATTCCAGAATTTTCAAGCAAAAATGCCTAAAATCAGGTTCATAAATCCACATCTAATTTTTTTAACAAGGTTATGCTTATTTTCCAGTTTTCTTGAGCTTCTGAAAATTGCCAGTGCTAGAGCATTTGAAAAAAAAAAATCAAGCCAATTTATGCATGTCTTTAATCTGAATTAGGGTCTGCATTAAGACCTTTTTCTAGAATTGTCCATCGTAGGCGTCAGGACTAGTCCTGTGAAGGCTAAACAAGGCATGATATGGCAGCCCTGATGTGTTCTGAGTTGATCCTAGTTCTCTGGAGCTAAAATACCACAGGAGAGCTATTTAGATGATGTATATATGGCTAATGTGGATGCCCTCTATGCTGTCAAGATAGGAAACTTGGCCAACAGACTGACATGGGATATCCCCACGTTCGTCCTAACAAAGTGGTCCATCACTGATCACGTGGCATAACTCTTTCAAAACCCTGCCTGTACTAAATAATTTCATCAAAAAAGTCAAGGAAAAATTAAATGTAGGAGATCAGAAAACTATGAAGAAAGGATAGCAAAATCACAGCCATTTTAACAAGAGCTTGGCAACTTGTGTAAGTTAGAGTGATTGCATACATGCATAAGTCATGCCAGCTTGTCTGCACAAACAGCATGTAATATCCACATCCAGAAATGTTGTGTTCCAGCCCAAGGATTCTTCATTGAAAGTAGGCAATGAATGAGCTGCACACTTCTGCTTGCGGTTGTTCTCTCTAGTGTTTGAGCATATTTTTAAGCCAGAGGATCTGTTTAGGAGAGTCAAAACTATGTATACTAATGGCAGTTGCAGAACTGGGTGTGACAGCTACGCAGCCTGATGGCTTGAAAAAATGGACCATGGAGACAGGAAAGAGACAGTTATCAGAACAAGGACTTGTGCATGTATTAGAATAGCCTGTGCATCAGCGAATGTGTAATTCAGCCACACCGTCCTCTATTGGCTAAGCCTGGATCTCTGAAAATGAGGATGTATTCATAGTGTTTTCATTCGTTGATGTCCAATTTAAGGCATTTCAACAGAATCATACTTTCAAACAACCCATCTCCTTCATCACATCTCTCTCTGCCTTCAATACCTTTAAAAATCAAGAAAGGAAGAAGTTCAAGATGGGGAGTTTCAATTTATTTAATTTATTGCAAATTAATGAACTTTTAATTACTGATTCTGATATTTTAAAAAAAATAAAACCAATTAGGGAAAAGCACCTCAGCTCCCCTCTGTACACCTCTCCTCCCCTCTTTCCGGTCTCCGGTCCCCTCACTGTGGGCTATACTCAGTCCTTTTGGGGAAGTGAGGGCTGATGCAGGAGATGGGGGTCAGCAGGTGGTGACTGCCTTTCTTTTTCCACTACTTGTTTTGTATTCAGTTGCCCCAGGGTGGGTTCCTCCAGCAGCCACCGACCCATCAGAGTCAAGCTTCCTCTTCTTTGCCCTTGCTCAGGTGGCTTTTCTTCCTCCAGCCCCTTCTCAAGATCCTACTTTGCTCTGGCATTTTTTCTGCTCTTCCATCTCTCCTCTCTCCTCCTGCTCTGGTGTGGTCTTTGCTGTCTTTCTCCTCCTTCTCTAGTGGTGGTGTCTCTTTTTCTCAGCATTTACTACCCTTTCTTAAATACATTTTCAAAGAGGTGCCAGAAACTCCTCCGATCAGTTCTGTGTTGCAGGCGGAGCTGGCTGCAAGTGGCTGCATCTGGCACAGGGTGGTCCATGACCTCCTCCCACAGAAACCACCCCACAGCCACACTGCTGCCAAAACCCTGCCAATTCTGCCCAATACACACCTCAAGACTCCCTTGGTAATAATAATAAAAATACTGACCTAGTTCTATGTTTTCTTCAATCTGGGGATTTTTTTCCTTCACAAAAGACTTTACATTTCTGGATATGAATATTTCTGGTATCTTTGGAAAGATCGACCTGATGAGATCTGAGATAAGGAATCTAAAGGAAAGCAGGACTTTCTACAGCTGGCCTGTGCACGTTCCCCAGGTGTGCTGCTCTGGAGAGCTTCAGCTTGCAAGCTAACTGCTCTGTGCTCTGTGTGGCTCACAGACACCAACCACCTATATGCTGTTTTCAGGTTCTGGACGACAGCTGAGACCGGCCGAGCCTCCAGGAGATGCTGATGCTGATGCAGATGCAGAGGATGAAGATTCTGTGAGTTTTTTGAGAGTTATGTTTTTTTTGGGATGGGGGGGTTTGGCAGTTTCCTTGTTAAAATGGAATCTTATTTTGTTTATAGCTGGGTCTTGCTGGTGATTCTTTTCCTCATCAAAAATGTTGTATTTCTGCTTGGGATTTTCCTGCCAGCTCAAAAGCCAGAATGATGCTTCAATATAAAGTGATCTGCTTTTTGCCATGATTCGCCAGCATAAGTTTAATACGAAGACTTAGCAAACTATTTCATGGCTGTTGACTACAGTAACTTTTCTTTAAAGCTTTAGCCAGTTTAGGTTCCCTATTGTTGACTCCAGAAGGAAGCATGCCGAGTGTTTGTCAGCGGAAATTCCTGCTGGGACGCTTCCATAGTTTGCGTGGTTATAGAGGGCAATAAAGTTTGCAGCCACAGGAGGCAAAGGTTAGGTGTCCAAATAAAGCAGGGGAGGGAATTTTTATTGCCTTTTTCAATTATTACTAATCGATGTGTCAGTATTTTCAGTTTGTTCAACCCATAGATGCATACAATTCATAAAGAGAACCAAAATCAGCATACCATTGTTTTTATCTCTCAGGAGGCTGTCCCTTGTGTTCCTGAGTAACATCCATAAATGAGAATTGCTTTTGTTCTTGACTTAAGGAAAGAGTTATTGGTTATTCCACATCCACCATTAGTAATGAAAGATTGGTACACAGAAGGAGACTATGCCTAAGAAGAAAACCTCTTCTAAAAAAATGGGTCACTGTTTAATGGTGGATATTCCTTTCCCACCACTCATTTCTTTTCCACAGGTTAATGAAGTGGCAGTAGAAGACATCCGTCCCAGGCCACAAGGATCCTCTCCAGTTTATGAATATTCCATAGAAGAAGAATATTTAAAGGCAAGACACTGAGTTTTCATGCGTGCTTGGCTTTATCAAGTTGCGCCAAGAGGCTTTAGGTCCTACAACTAGCCAAGACTCATACACAACAGCATGTTGTTGCAGCCATATTTTCTTCCTGTCCCCACCAAAATCAGGGCCATGTTCACTGATGGTTTTATAGTGTACTGAACTTGTCATTGGCCATGTTCTTGTTTCTTGGCAAAAAAAAATCATTTTATTTCATTCCTTAAAGGACATAGAGTGTCAAGAAATCACAATACTTTTCCCTATTAGAATATTTAACTGGCTTAAATCTAACTAATAAGTATTTAAAAATTATCTGTACCTCTTTTAGATTTAACTAGTACCATCGTGTTAAGTAGGCAACAGTTTGAAATTCATGCTGAAGTCCAATAAATGAAGAAAAAGTATATTCACAAAGATGAAAGCATGAGAAGTGTGCTATATTAGTAACACACAGAAAAGCCCTTCGTACTATTGGTCTCTGGTGTTCATTTCATGCAAATTTTGGTACAATGCAGGGAGGCCTTGGTATCTAACTACTGGGAATAATATAGTTAAATAATTCACATTATCCATTGCACTTGTAGATTCCAATTTTGCCCTGTTGCTATGAAAGTCAGCTTCAGTTCTTAGTCTAAACCAGGCATTTTAACTGATGTAGGATTTTTGTTGTACTTTACAACAGCACAACTTCTGAACACTAAAAAATTGCAAATTATTTTTCAGCTACAGGAAGAAAACAAAAAATATTCTACAGACAAATCAAAACAGAGTCATCCACAGGTCAGTCTAAAAGCACTCAGTAGTTCTAGGCATGTGGTTTCCAAAATACTGAAATCCATTACAACACACAGATGTGGATGGGTGAACAGAGGGAAGGACAAATAGGCAGAGTCACTTTCAACTTGTTTTGACCAGGAACTTCACAAATTGCCTAGTTGTGACACAGACATGAACACTTACTTGTCCTATTTAGGGTCCTTCCACAGTTCTTTTCAGCATTCTTTAGCCTTCTCTGGTTTGATTACAGTAGAGCATTAGCTCTTAGTCTGACTTTTCTGGCCTGTTGACTCTAATTCAGGTGCTTAACATCTTCACAGAAAAAAACGATCTTTCAGCCCTAAAAGATTCCGTAGCTTTAATGTTTTTAAAATTACAACCTATTTTCCCTATGGCTGTGATCCAGCATAACCCTAACACATGTGCTTAATTTTAATTTAGAACAGAATCAAACCCACACTGAATAAGTACATCTTAGATAATCTTTCTTGAGTTACTGAAAATACACCTGAGGAGAATCAATTTTTTATTGTAGAATAATGTAAAACACTTTGATACAAATGAATAAAAGTTATAAATTCACACTTTTTTCTATATCTAGGAGACAATGGAAGTGACCCTGAAAACAGAAGTGGAAGCTGGTGCTAGTGGTTTTAGTGTGACGGGTGGAGGAAATGAAGGAATATTTATTAAAAAAGTACTTAAGGAATCTCCTGCTTCAAAAATATTTAGTCTGAGAGAAGGTACAGTCTTATTTTCTATTGTGGTTTTTTTTAATATATCTTAAAATAATCAGGTATGTAGCTGTGTGTGCATATAGAAAGCTACCTGATCTGTCACCTCTTTAGGTAACAGAAAAAGTAGATCCCAAACCAATTAAATACTATGTGTGAACTTAAACTTTCCATGTTAATAATCTAAAAGATCAGTTTCTTAAACAATAAAGAAATGTGATTTTTTCTTATGCCATAAAAAAAAATTATCTAATTTTCACTGGAACTGTGAAAAAGATATGTAGAAAGTAGTGTATACATAAATAAAATGGAAAAAAAAACCCCCAAGTTATAACATTGATGAAGAACTTGTATTTGATTCTTTCACAAAATAGTATTCCACAAAATTACAGAAAATAATGATTCGAACAAGAACAGTCCAGAGTCTAAATACTGAAAAATATAAGAAAAAACTTTGCTACTGTCAGAATGGTCAGACACTGGAACAGGTTTTCCAGAGAGGTTGCAGAGTCACCATCCTGGAAATATTCAAAACCTGACTGCACATAGACAACCGGCTGTAGCTGACCTTTTCCGGAGCAGGGCAGTTGGACTGGATGATCTCCAGAGGTCCCTTCTATTCAGCCTTAACTATTCTGTGATTCTATTATGTGAACATCATTTTCTATTTTAAATAAATAGGATGTGATAATTACTTTTTTTAATAAGCATCAATTAAAAAAAAATTTGAAGAACTGCAAGAAAACACTAATTAAAATAATGTCTGGTTCCACTTGCAGGTGATCAGCTTCTAAGTGCTACCATATTTTTCGATAATATTAAATATGAAGATGCACTCAAGATTCTCCAGTATTCTGAGCCATACAGAGTCCAATTCAGCCTCAAAAGAAAAATTGCTGGGAAAGAAGAACTAGAATACATTCAGTCTGCAGCCCAGTACAAAAAGGAAAGATTGAGTCAGGTAGTCATTTGATTATTTTACAAAGTTTGGATAACACTGTAGTAATGTGCTGTGTCAAGATAGACCAGAAAATACACACTTGTGTCTTCTTAAGACGTAGGTATGTATTTAAACTTACAAGCATGAATATTCATGAAGAGAGAAAAATCCCAAACATTTTTTGCAGCTTTATAAATATCCTGGGCGAGACTATAGATTTTGGATAAAGCCAAAATCTTGTGTTAGGGTAGAAGAATATTCTTCTCTAGTGAGTCAGCACTTTTTTTGTTGTTGTGTCCACTGATAGAACACGCTCAGATAAGCTCTGTAATATTTATATTCAGTATTTTTCAAAATGTAAAATATCAGTAAATATTTTTCTCAAAAGTTCATCAGTGAAATTTTCTGTTAAAAATATGTGTTTAATCACTGGTATTTCCATAGACATGATCTTTTCATAGATCTCCATGACACTGAAAATTATTATTCTCTTCATATACATTTATATAAATATTATATATATTTGTATATACATAGAGAGATACACATATAGAGATCTCTACATACTGCAGAGTTTTGCAAAGAACATAAACCTTCAGAAATCCACATATTACAGTCATATAATCCATTTGTTTTATTTATTTTTTGCCAAATTATATACACCATCTTCAGGATTTTTTTATATAACAAGTAGATACTGTGAATAAAAAGCACATTTTTCTGTATATTTTATAGCACGTATTTTATTTTCTGTTGTATCTATATTTAGTTTACTTTTAATCTTCTGACTATCCATTGTTCTTTCAGCAAAAAGAGCTCAGTGAGAGCATTCCTGAAGAAACACTGCATGTTTCAGGAAAAGCCATTTCAGAAGAAGACAGGGAGACATTAATTGTAAGCCAGAGGGTAGGAAGAAGCAAGAGACCCAAAAAAGACAGATTATCGTGGCCAAAATTCCAGTCAATCAAAAATAAAAAGATACTGGGGCACAGAAGATCTCATAGTACATCAGATGCATATGAGCCTGCTGTACAGGATATTTCCCCTACAAGCACAGACACAGAGTCTCAATTTCAACAAGAAGTCCCTATCAAACAAAAAAAAGGAAGCCAAAAGAAACTGAAGTTCCCTAGCATTGGATTCAAAATGCACAGATCCAAACCAGAAACACAAGACAAGCAAAAAAAAGAAATAAAAACTACGCTGTTATCTGAAAAAGAAAAAATACATAAAGAAGATACCAGCTTGGAAAATCCCGAAATACTAACTGTTGAATATACCACATCTCCTGCTTATGAAATTAAAACAGAGGAGCTACATGAAACTTTACCAAAAGACTTAAAAGATATGAAAAATGGCATTCCATCTCAGGCAAAAAAAAGCCCTGAAGCTGAAATAAGCGTTAAAAAAGAAAAAGACAAGGAATCAACATCAAAATTTACTATACCTGAAGCACCAGCTGTAACAACACAGATATCAAAGCCCAGTTTAGAAACACCTGATCTGAAAGAAAGCCCAAATAAACAAACACCACAACCCTCATCAAAGTCCCGAAAAAAGAAACAGAAAGGAAAAGCAGATAAAACAGAAGGAGAAAGTGGAATTAACATAAACATGATGGGTCACAAAGCACAAGGATCTATACAAGTAAAAGGTCTACAAATAGGCATTGCTAAAGCAGAATTACACACAAAATCTGACACAGTGGAAACAGGAGAAAAACAAGCAGAAGACGACACACAAATACTAACGATTCAGAAAACAAAATCTGGGATTTCAATGTCCGAAAGAAAAGAGCCACAGACTGAAACAACAAAACTGGGAAGTGATGTTCCACATTCAGTGCCTGAAAAAACTGCTGAAATAAGTTCAGAGGATGGCAGGAATTTAGATCTGAAACCTCATATGCCTGATGCAGAATCAGAAGCATCTACATGGAAAATACAAATGCCAACATTCAAAATTATGAAAACACCTAAGGCAGACCAGAAAATATCAACAGAAGAAAGCACAGTTGAAGCAGTAGATACTGTAAAAAAGGAACAGACAGAAGAAGACAGCATGCCCACGAGTAATAAAATGTTGAAGATGGACACTGGCACGAAGACAGGAGAAAAGGATATAGAAGGAAAAGAAAGCAAATTCAGACTCCCGAAGTTGAAATTACCTACATTTACATGGGCAACTACAAAGGATGAGACAGGGCAAACTGAAACCCAAGTAAATGACAGGGAAGAAAAAGTGCCATCAGTGGAAGATGATGCAAAAACAGACATAAGTGTATCAAAGGAAGGAATGAAGATTCCAAATGCTGAAATTGAAATCGGGATCTCCAAAGAAAATACCAAGGCGGAAGGGTTGGAAGTCGAGGTCAGCCTGCCCGCCGCAGAGGTCGAGCTCCCCTCCGCCACCGTGACGGCTGCAGGGGAGGGCCCCGCGCTGGCCCTCAAAGCCGACGTCCCCGGCGCCAAGGCCGAAGGGGCCGGCTGGAAGGTGGAGAAGCCCTCCCTCAAAATGCCCAAAGCTGACATCAAAGCTCCCAAGGTGGACGTCAGCCTCCCGTCCGTCGACGTCACCCTTCCCAAGGCCAGCGTCGACCTGCAGGCGCCCGAGGCGGCCCTCACCCTCGAAGGGGAAGCAAAAGCCCCGGAGAAGGAGGCCGCGAAGACCAAGGACGGCAAGTTCAAGATGCCCAAGTTCGGCATGCCCTCCTTTGGCTGGTCCAGCAGCAGAGAGGCCAAGGGCACCGTGGCCGCCGATGGGGACGTCAGCCTCAAGGAGCCCCAAGTGACGGTGCCCTCGGGAACCGCCGAAGTCGACGTGACCCTGCCCGCGGCCGAGATCCAAGCGCCCGGCGTGGAGGTGACCGTCGAGACGGCCGCCGGAGGTGACGGCGAGAAAGGTCGATTCAAGATGCCCGACGTCAAGATGCCCAGCGTCAAGCTGCCCAAAGTCAAAGCTCCCCACGTGCAGGTCAGCCTGCCAAAGGCGGAGGTCTCGCTGCCCAAAGCCCAGGCCGAAGTCCAGGAGGGCGAAGTCGCCCTGCAGGGCCCCGACGCCGAAGGCGGCCTGGAGGTGGCTGCCGGCAAAGTTGAGGGCGGCGGCATGAAAATACACATGCCGAAAGTCAAGGTGCCCAGCGTGGTCTTCTCCAAGCCGACCGTCAAGGCTCCCAAACTGGACGCAGATGCCAGCCTGCACAAAGTCGACGCCAGCCTCCCAGAGGCAGAGCTCAAGGCCGGCGCCGGCGACATCAGCATCGCGGCCCCCGACATCAAGCTGCCCTCCGTCGAAGGCTCCCTCGAGCTCCAGGCACCCGAGATAGACCTCAAGGTGCCCTCTGGCGAAGGCTCGCTTGACGGCGCCGAGCTGGAAGCCGCGGGCCTGAAAGGGAAGTTCAAGTTGCCCAAGTTCGACAAGCCCAAATTCGGAGTGGCGCCTCCCAAGGCGGAAGGGTTGGAAGTCGAGGTCAGCCTGCCCGCCGCAGAGGTCGAGCTCCCCTCCGCCACCGTGACGGCTGCAGGGGAGGGCCCCGCGCTGGCCCTCAAAGCCGACGTCCCCGGCGCCAAGGCCGAAGGGGCCGGCTGGAAGGTGGAGAAGCCCTCCCTCAAAATGCCCAAAGCTGACATCAAAGCTCCCAAGGTGGACGTCAGCCTCCCGTCCGTCGACGTCACCCTTCCCAAGGCCAGCGTCGACCTGCAGGCGCCCGAGGCGGCCCTCACCCTCGAAGGGGAAGCAAAAGCCCCGGAGAAGGAGGTCGCGAAGACCAAGGACGGCAAGTTCAAGATGCCCAAGTTCGGCATGCCCTCCTTTGGCTGGTCCAGCAGCAGAGAGGCCAAGGGCACCGTGGCCGCCGATGGGGACGTCAGCCTCAAGGAGCCCCAAGTGACGGTGCCCTCGGGAACCGCCGAAGTCGACGTGACCCTGCCCGCGGCCGAGATCCAAGCGCCCGGCGTGGAGGTGACCGTCGAGACGGCCGCCGGAGGTGACGGCGAGAAAGGTCGATTCAAGATGCCCGACGTCAAGATGCCCAGCGTCAAGCTGCCCAAAGTCAAAGCTCCCCACGTGCAGGTCAGCCTGCCAAAGGCGGAGGTCTCGCTGCCCAAAGCCCAGGCCGAAGTCCAGGAGGGCGAAGTCGCCCTGCAGGGCCCCGACGCCGAAGGCGGCCTGGAGGTGGCTGCCGGCAAAGTTGAGGGCGGCGGCATGAAAATACACATGCCGAAAGTCAAGGTGCCCAGCGTGGTCTTCTCCAAGCCGACCGTCAAGGCTCCCAAACTGGACGCAGATGCCAGCCTGCACAAAGTCGACGCCAGCCTCCCAGAGGCAGAGCTCAAGGCCGGCGCCGGCGACATCAGCATCGCGGCCCCCGACATCAAGCTGCCCTCCGTCGAAGGCTCCCTCGAGCTCCAGGCACCCGAGATAGACCTCAAGGTGCCCTCTGGCGAAGGCTCGCTTGACGGCGCCGAGCTGGAAGCCGCGGGCCTGAAAGGGAAGTTCAAGTTGCCCAAGTTCGACAAGCCCAAATTCGGAGTGGCGCCTCCCAAGGCGGAAGGGTTGGAAGTCGAGGTCAGCCTGCCCGCCGCAGAGGTCGAGCTCCCCTCCGCCACCGTGACGGCTGCAGGGGAGGGCCCCGCGCTGGCCCTCAAAGCCGACGTCCCCGGCGCCAAGGCCGAAGGGGCCGGCTGGAAGGTGGAGAAGCCCTCCCTCAAAATGCCCAAAGCTGACATCAAAGCTCCCAAGGTGGACGTCAGCCTCCCGTCCGTCGACGTCACCCTTCCCAAGGCCAGCGTCGACCTGCAGGCGCCCGAGGCGGCCCTCACCCTCGAAGGGGAAGCAAAAGCCCCGGAGAAGGAGGCCGCGAAGACCAAGGACGGCAAGTTCAAGATGCCCAAGTTCGGCATGCCCTCCTTTGGCTGGTCCAGCAGCAGAGAGGCCAAGGGCACCGTGGCCGCCGATGGGGACGTCAGCCTCAAGGAGCCCCAAGTGACGGTGCCCTCGGGAACCGCCGAAGTCGACGTGACCCTGCCCGCGGCCGAGATCCAAGCGCCCGGCGTGGAGGTGACCGTCGAGACGGCCGCCGGAGGTGACGGCGAGAAAGGTCGATTCAAGATGCCCGACGTCAAGATGCCCAGCGTCAAGCTGCCCAAAGTCAAAGCTCCCCACGTGCAGGTCAGCCTGCCAAAGGCGGAGGTCTCGCTGCCCAAAGCCCAGGCCGAAGTCCAGGAGGGCGAAGTCGCCCTGCAGGGCCCCGACGCCGAAGGCGGCCTGGAGGTGGCTGCCGGCAAAGTTGAGGGCGGCGGCATGAAAATACACATGCCGAAAGTCAAGGTGCCCAGCGTGGTCTTCTCCAAGCCGACCGTCAAGGCTCCCAAACTGGACGCAGATGCCAGCCTGCACAAAGTCGACGCCAGCCTCCCAGAGGCAGAGCTCAAGGCCGGCGCCGGCGACATCAGCATCGCGGCCCCCGACATCAAGCTGCCCTCCGTCGAAGGCTCCCTCGAGCTCCAGGCACCCGAGATAGACCTCAAGGTGCCCTCTGGCGAAGGCTCGCTTGACGGCGCCGAGCTGGAAGCCGCGGGCCTGAAAGGGAAGTTCAAGTTGCCCAAGTTCGACAAGCCCAAATTCGGAGTGGCGCCTCCCAAGGCGGAAGGGTTGGAAGTCGAGGTCAGCCTGCCCGCCGCAGAGGTCGAGCTCCCCTCCGCCACCGTGACGGCTGCAGGGGAGGGCCCCGCGCTGGCCCTCAAAGCCGACGTCCCCGGCGCCAAGGCCGAAGGGGCCGGCTGGAAGGTGGAGAAGCCCTCCCTCAAAATGCCCAAAGCTGACATCAAAGCTCCCAAGGTGGACGTCAGCCTCCCGTCCGTCGACGTCACCCTTCCCAAGGCCAGCGTCGACCTGCAGGCGCCCGAGGCGGCCCTCACCCTCGAAGGGGAAGCAAAAGCCCCGGAGAAGGAGGCCGCGAAGACCAAGGACGGCAAGTTCAAGATGCCCAAGTTCGGCATGCCCTCCTTTGGCTGGTCCAGCAGCAGAGAGGCCAAGGGCACCGTGGCCGCCGATGGGGACGTCAGCCTCAAGGAGCCCCAAGTGACGGTGCCCTCGGGAACCGCCGAAGTCGACGTGACCCTGCCCGCGGCCGAGATCCAAGCGCCCGGCGTGGAGGTGACCGTCGAGACGGCCGCCGGAGGTGACGGCGAGAAAGGTCGATTCAAGATGCCCGACGTCAAGATGCCCAGCGTCAAGCTGCCCAAAGTCAAAGCTCCCCACGTGCAGGTCAGCCTGCCAAAGGCGGAGGTCTCGCTGCCCAAAGCCCAGGCCGAAGTCCAGGAGGGCGAAGTCGCCCTGCAGGGCCCCGACGCCGAAGGCGGCCTGGAGGTGGCTGCCGGCAAAGTTGAGGGCGGCGGCATGAAAATACACATGCCGAAAGTCAAGGTGCCCAGCGTGGTCTTCTCCAAGCCGACCGTCAAGGCTCCCAAACTGGACGCAGATGCCAGCCTGCACAAAGTCGACGCCAGCCTCCCAGAGGCAGAGCTCAAGGCCGGCGCCGGCGACATCAGCATCGCGGCCCCCGACATCAAGCTGCCCTCCGTCGAAGGCTCCCTCGAGCTCCAGGCACCCGAGATAGACCTCAAGGTGCCCTCTGGCGAAGGCTCGCTTGACGGCGCCGAGCTGGAAGCCGCGGGCCTGAAAGGGAAGTTCAAGTTGCCCAAGTTCGACAAGCCCAAATTCGGAGTGGCGCCTCCCAAGGCGGAAGGGTTGGAAGTCGAGGTCAGCCTGCCCGCCGCAGAGGTCGAGCTCCCCTCCGCCACCGTGACGGCTGCAGGGGAGGGCCCCGCGCTGGCCCTCAAAGCCGACGTCCCCGGCGCCAAGGCCGAAGGGGCCGGCTGGAAGGTGGAGAAGCCCTCCCTCAAAATGCCCAAAGCTGACATCAAAGCTCCCAAGGTGGACGTCAGCCTCCCGTCCGTCGACGTCACCCTTCCCAAGGCCAGCGTCGACCTGCAGGCGCCCGAGGCGGCCCTCACCCTTGAAGGGGAAGCAAAAGCCCCGGAGAAGGAGGCCGCGAAGACCAAGGACGGCAAGTTCAAGATGCCCAAGTTCGGCATGCCCTCCTTTGGCTGGTCCAGCAGCAGAGAGGCCAAGGGCACCGTGGCCGCCGATGGGGACGTCAGCCTCAAGGAGCCCCAAGTGACGGTGCCCTCGGGAACCGCCGAAGTCGACGTGACCCTGCCCGCGGCCGAGATCCAAGCGCCCGGCGTGGAGGTGACCGTCGAGACGGCCGCCGGAGGTGACGGCGAGAAAGGTCGATTCAAGATGCCCGACGTCAAGATGCCCAGCGTCAAGCTGCCCAAAGTCAAAGCTCCCCACGTGCAGGTCAGCCTGCCAAAGGCGGAGGTCTCGCTGCCCAAAGCCCAGGCCGAAGTCCAGGAGGGCGAAGTCGCCCTGCAGGGCCCCGACGCCGAAGGCGGCCTGGAGGTGGCTGCCGGCAAAGTTGAGGGCGGCGGCATGAAAATACACATGCCGAAAGTCAAGGTGCCCAGCGTGGTCTTCTCCAAGCTGACCGTCAAGGCTCCCAAACTGGACGCAGATGCCAGCCTGCACAAAGTCGACGCCAGCCTCCCAGAGGCAGAGCTCAAGGCCGGCGCCGGCGACATCAGCATCGCGGCCCCCGACATCAAGCTGCCCTCCGTCGAAGGCTCCCTCGAGCTCCAGGCACCCGAGATAGACCTCAAGGTGCCCTCTGGCGAAGGCTCGCTTGACGGCGCCGAGCTGGAAGCCGCGGGCCTGAAAGGGAAGTTCAAGTTGCCCAAGTTCGACAAGCCCAAATTCGGAGTGGCGCCTCCCAAGGCGGAAGGGTTGGAAGTCGAGGTCAGCCTGCCCGCCGCAGAGGTCGAGCTCCCCTCCGCCACCGTGACGGCTGCAGGGGAGGGCCCCGCGCTGGCCCTCAAAGCCGACGTCCCCGGCGCCAAGGCCGAAGGGGCCGGCTGGAAGGTGGAGAAGCCCTCCCTCAAAATGCCCAAAGCTGACATCAAAGCTCCCAAGGTGGACGTCAGCCTCCCGTCCGTCGACGTCACCCTTCCCAAGGCCAGCGTCGACCTGCAGGCGCCCGAGGCGGCCCTCACCCTCGAAGGGGAAGCAAAAGCCCCGGAGAAGGAGGCCGCGAAGACCAAGGACGGCAAGTTCAAGATGCCCAAGTTCGGCATGCCCTCCTTTGGCTGGTCCAGCAGCAGAGAGGCCAAGGGCACCGTGGCCGCCGATGGGGACGTCAGCCTCAAGGAGCCCCAAGTGACGGTGCCCTCGGGAACCGCCGAAGTCGACGTGACCCTGCCCGCGGCCGAGATCCAAGCGCCCGGCGTGGAGGTGACCGTCGAGACGGCCGCCGGAGGTGACGGCGAGAAAGGTCGATTCAAGATGCCCGACGTCAAGATGCCCAGCGTCAAGCTGCCCAAAGTCAAAGCTCCCCACGTGCAGGTCAGCCTGCCAAAGGCGGAGGTCTCGCTGCCCAAAGCCCAGGCCGAAGTCCAGGAGGGCGAAGTCGCCCTGCAGGGCCCCGACGCCGAAGGCGGCCTGGAGGTGGCTGCCGGCAAAGTTGAGGGCGGCGGCATGAAAATACACATGCCGAAAGTCAAGGTGCCCAGCGTGGTCTTCTCCAAGCCGACCGTCAAGGCTCCCAAACTGGACGCAGATGCCAGCCTGCGCAAAGTCGACGCCAGCCTCCCAGAGGCAGAGCTCAAGGCCGGCGCCGGCGACATCAGCATCGCGGCCCCCGACATCAAGCTGCCCTCCGTCGAAGGCTCCCTCGAGCTCCAGGCACCCGAGATAGACCTCAAGGTGCCCTCTGGCGAAGGCTCGCTTGACGGCGCCGAGCTGGAAGCCGCGGGCCTGAAAGGGAAGTTCAAGTTGCCCAAGTTCGACAAGCCCAAATTCGGAGTGGCGCCTCCCAAGGCGGAAGGGTTGGAAGTCGAGGTCAGCCTGCCCGCCGCAGAGGTCGAGCTCCCCTCCGCCACCGTGACGGCTGCAGGGGAGGGCCCCGCGCTGGCCCTCAAAGCCGACGTCCCCGGCGCCAAGGCCGAAGGGGCCGGCTGGAAGGTGGAGAAGCCCTCCCTCAAAATGCCCAAAGCTGACATCAAAGCTCCCAAGGTGGACGTCAGCCTCCCGTCCGTCGACGTCACCCTTCCCAAGGCCAGCGTCGACCTGCAGGCGCCCGAGGCGGCCCTCACCCTCGAAGGGGAAGCAAAAGCCCCGGAGAAGGAGGCCGCGAAGACCAAGGACGGCAAGTTCAAGATGCCCAAGTTCGGCATGCCCTCCTTTGGCTGGTCCAGCAGCAGAGAGGCCAAGGGCACCGTGGCCGCCGATGTGGACGTCAGCCTCAAGGAGCCCCAAGTGACGGTGCCCTCGGGAACCGCCGAAGTCGACGTGACCCTGCCCGCGGCCGAGATCCAAGCGCCCGGCGTGGAGGTGACCGTCGAGACGGCCGCCGGAGGTGACGGCGAGAAAGGTCGATTCAAGATGCCCGACGTCAAGATGCCCAGCGTCAAGCTGCCCAAAGTCAAAGCTCCCCACGTGCAGGTCAGCCTGCCAAAGGCGGAGGTCTCGCTGCCCAAAGCCCAGGCCGAAGTCCAGGAGGGCGAAGTCGCCCTGCAGGGCCCCGACGCCGAAGGCGGCCTGGAGGTGGCTGCCGGCAAAGTTGAGGGCGGCGGCATGAAAATACACATGCCGAAAGTCAAGGTGCCCAGCGTGGTCTTCTCCAAGCCGACCGTCAAGGCTCCCAAACTGGACGCAGATGCCAGCCTGCACAAAGTCGACGCCAGCCTCCCAGAGGCAGAGCTCAAGGCCGGCGCCGGCGACATCAGCATCGCGGCCCCCGACATCAAGCTGCCCTCCGTCGAAGGCTCCCTCGAGCTCCAGGCACCCGAGATAGACCTCAAGGTGCCCTCTGGCGAAGGCTCGCTTGACGGCGCCGAGCTGGAAGCCGCGGGCCTGAAAGGGAAGTTCAAGTTGCCCAAGTTCGACAAGCCCAAATTCGGAGTGGCGCCTCCCAAGGCGGAAGGGTTGGAAGTCGAGGTCAGCCTGCCCGCCGCAGAGGTCGAGCTCCCCTCCGCCACCGTGACGGCTGCAGGGGAGGGCCCCGCGCTGGCCCTCAAAGCCGACGTCCCCGGCGCCAAGGCCGAAGGGGCCGGCTGGAAGGTGGAGAAGCCCTCCCTCAAAATGCCCAAAGCTGACATCAAAGCTCCCAAGGTGGACGTCAGCCTCCCGTCCGTCGACGTCACCCTTCCCAAGGCCAGCGTCGACCTGCAGGCGCCCGAGGCGGCCCTCACCCTCGAAGGGGAAGCAAAAGCCCCGGAGAAGGAGGCCGCGAAGACCAAGGACGGCAAGTTCAAGATGCCCAAGTTCGGCATGCCCTCCTTTGGCTGGTCCAGCAGCAGAGAGGCCAAGGGCACCGTGGCCGCCGATGGGGACGTCAGCCTCAAGGAGCCCCAAGTGACGGTGCCCTCGGGAACCGCCGAAGTCGACGTGACCCTGCCCGCGGCCGAGATCCAAGCGCCCGGCGTGGAGGTGACCGTCGAGACGGCCGCCGGAGGTGACGGCGAGAAAGGTCGATTCAAGATGCCCGACGTCAAGATGCCCAGCGTCAAGCTGCCCAAAGTCAAAGCTCCCCACGTGCAGGTCAGCCTGCCAAAGGCGGAGGTCTCGCTGCCCAAAGCCCAGGCCGAAGTCCAGGAGGGCGAAGTCGCCCTGCAGGGCCCCGACGCCGAAGGCGGCCTGGAGGTGGCTGCCGGCAAAGTTGAGGGCGGCGGCATGAAAATACACATGCCGAAAGTCAAGGTGCCCAGCGTGGTCTTCTCCAAGCCGACCGTCAAGGCTCCCAAACTGGACGCAGATGCCAGCCTGCACAAAGTCGACGCCAGCCTCCCAGAGGCAGAGCTCAAGGCCGGCGCCGGCGACATCAGCATCGCGGCCCCCGACATCAAGCTGCCCTCCGTCGAAGGCTCCCTCGAGCTCCAGGCACCCGAGATAGACCTCAAGGTGCCCTCTGGCGAAGGCTCGCTTGACGGCGCCGAGCTGGAAGCCGCGGGCCTGAAAGGGAAGTTCAAGTTGCCCAAGTTCGACAAGCCCAAATTCGGAGTGGCGCCTCCCAAGGCGGAAGGGTTGGAAGTCGAGGTCAGCCTGCCCGCCGCAGAGGTCGAGCTCCCCTCCGCCACCGTGACGGCTGCAGGGGAGGGCCCCGCGCTGGCCCTCAAAGCCGACGTCCCCGGCGCCAAGGCCGAAGGGGCCGGCTGGAAGGTGGAGAAGCCCTCCCTCAAAATGCCCAAAGCTGACATCAAAGCTCCCAAGGTGGACGTCAGCCTCCCGTCCGTCGACGTCACCCTTCCCAAGGCCAGCGTCGACCTGCAGGCGCCCGAGGCGGCCCTCACCCTCGAAGGGGAAGCAAAAGCCCCGGAGAAGGAGGCCGCGAAGACCAAGGACGGCAAGTTCAAGATGCCCAAGTTCGGCATGCCCTCCTTTGGCTGGTCCAGCAGCAGAGAGGCCAAGGGCACCGTGGCCGCCGATGGGGACGTCAGCCTCAAGGAGCCCCAAGTGACGGTGCCCTCGGGAACCGCCGAAGTCGACGTGACCCTGCCCGCGGCCGAGATCCAAGCGCCCGGCGTGGAGGTGACCGTCGAGACGGCCGCCGGAGGTGACGGCGAGAAAGGTCGATTCAAGATGCCCGACGTCAAGATGCCCAGCGTCAAGCTGCCCAAAGTCAAAGCTCCCCACGTGCAGGTCAGCCTGCCAAAGGCGGAGGTCTCGCTGCCCAAAGCCCAGGCCGAAGTCCAGGAGGGCGAAGTCGCCCTGCAGGGCCCCGACGCCGAAGGCGGCCTGGAGGTGGCTGCCGGCAAAGTTGAGGGCGGCGGCATGAAAATACACATGCCGAAAGTCAAGGTGCCCAGCGTGGTCTTCTCCAAGCCGACCGTCAAGGCTCCCAAACTGGACGCAGATGCCAGCCTGCACAAAGTCGACGCCAGCCTCCCAGAGGCAGAGCTCAAGGCCGGCGCCGGCGACATCAGCATCGCGGCCCCCGACATCAAGCTGCCCTCCGTCGAAGGCTCCCTCGAGCTCCAGGCACCCGAGATAGACCTCAAGGTGCCCTCTGGCGAAGGCTCGCTTGACGGCGCCGAGCTGGAAGCCGCGGGCCTGAAAGGGAAGTTCAAGTTGCCCAAGTTCGACAAGCCCAAATTCGGAGTGGCGCCTCCCAAGGCGGAAGGGTTGGAAGTCGAGGTCAGCCTGCCCGCCGCAGAGGTCGAGCTCCCCTCCGCCACCGTGACGGCTGCAGGGGAGGGCCCCGCGCTGGCCCTCAAAGCCGACGTCCCCGGCGCCAAGGCCGAAGGGGCCGGCTGGAAGGTGGAGAAGCCCTCCCTCAAAATGCCCAAAGCTGACATCAAAGCTCCCAAGGTGGACGTCAGCCTCCCGTCCGTCGACGTCACCCTTCCCAAGGCCAGCGTCGACCTGCAGGCGCCCGAGGCGGCCCTCACCCTCGAAGGGGAAGCAAAAGCCCCGGAGAAGGAGGCCGCGAAGACCAAGGACGGCAAGTTCAAGATGCCCAAGTTCGGCATGCCCTCCTTTGGCTGGTCCAGCAGCAGAGAGGCCAAGGGCACCGTGGCCGCCGATGGGGACGTCAGCCTCAAGGAGCCCCAAGTGACGGTGCCCTCGGGAACCGCCGAAGTCGACGTGACCCTGCCCGCGGCCGAGATCCAAGCGCCCGGCGTGGAGGTGACCGTCGAGACGGCCGCCGGAGGTGACGGCGAGAAAGGTCGATTCAAGATGCCCGACGTCAAGATGCCCAGCGTCAAGCTGCCCAAAGTCAAAGCTCCCCACGTGCAGGTCAGCCTGCCAAAGGCGGAGGTCTCGCTGCCCAAAGCCCAGGCCGAAGTCCAGGAGGGCGAAGTCGCCCTGCAGGGCCCCGACGCCGAAGGCGGCCTGGAGGTGGCTGCCGGCAAAGTTGAGGGCGGCGGCATGAAAATACACATGCCGAAAGTCAAGGTGCCCAGCGTGGTCTTCTCCAAGCCGACCGTCAAGGCTCCCAAACTGGACGCAGATGCCAGCCTGCACAAAGTCGACGCCAGCCTCCCAGAGGCAGAGCTCAAGGCCGGCGCCGGCGACATCAGCATCGCGGCCCCCGACATCAAGCTGCCCTCCGTCGAAGGCTCCCTCGAGCTCCAGGCACCCGAGATAGACCTCAAGGTGCCCTCTGGCGAAGGCTCGCTTGACGGCGCCGAGCTGGAAGCCGCGGGCCTGAAAGGGAAGTTCAAGTTGCCCAAGTTCGACAAGCCCAAATTCGGAGTGGCGCCTCCCAAGGCGGAAGGGTTGGAAGTCGAGGTCAGCCTGCCCGCCGCAGAGGTCGAGCTCCCCTCCGCCACCGTGACGGCTGCAGGGGAGGGCCCCGCGCTGGCCCTCAAAGCCGACGTCCCCGGCGCCAAGGCCGAAGGGGCCGGCTGGAAGGTGGAGAAGCCCTCCCTCAAAATGCCCAAAGCTGACATCAAAGCTCCCAAGGTGGACGTCAGCCTCCCGTCCGTCGACGTCACCCTTCCCAAGGCCAGCGTCGACCTGCAGGCGCCCGAGGCGGCCCTCACCCTCGAAGGGGAAGCAAAAGCCCCGGAGAAGGAGGCCGCGAAGACCAAGGACGGCAAGTTCAAGATGCCCAAGTTCGGCATGCCCTCCTTTGGCTGGTCCAGCAGCAGAGAGGCCAAGGGCACCGTGGCCGCCGATGGGGACGTCAGCCTCAAGGAGCCCCAAGTGACGGTGCCCTCGGGAACCGCCGAAGTCGACGTGACCCTGCCCGCGGCCGAGATCCAAGCGCCCGGCGTGGAGGTGACCGTCGAGACGGCCGCCGGAGGTGACGGCGAGAAAGGTCGATTCAAGATGCCCGACGTCAAGATGCCCAGCGTCAAGCTGCCCAAAGTCAAAGCTCCCCACGTGCAGGTCAGCCTGCCAAAGGCGGAGGTCTCGCTGCCCAAAGCCCAGGCCGAAGTCCAGGAGGGCGAAGTCGCCCTGCAGGGCCCCGACGCCGAAGGCGGCCTGGAGGTGGCTGCCGGCAAAGTTGAGGGCGGCGGCATGAAAATACACATGCCGAAAGTCAAGGTGCCCAGCGTGGTCTTCTCCAAGCCGACCGTCAAGGCTCCCAAACTGGACGCAGATGCCAGCCTGCACAAAGTCGACGCCAGCCTCCCAGAGGCAGAGCTCAAGGCCGGCGCCGGCGACATCAGCATCGCGGCCCCCGACATCAAGCTGCCCTCCGTCGAAGGCTCCCTCGAGCTCCAGGCACCCGAGATAGACCTCAAGGTGCCCTCTGGCGAAGGCTCGCTTGACGGCGCCGAGCTGGAAGCCGCGGGCCTGAAAGGGAAGTTCAAGTTGCCCAAGTTCGACAAGCCCAAATTCGGAGTGGCGCCTCCCAAGGCGGAAGGGTTGGAAGTCGAGGTCAGCCTGCCCGCCGCAGAGGTCGAGCTCCCCTCCGCCACCGTGACGGCTGCAGGGGAGGGCCCCGCGCTGGCCCTCAAAGCCGACGTCCCCGGCGCCAAGGCCGAAGGGGCCGGCTGGAAGGTGGAGAAGCCCTCCCTCAAAATGCCCAAAGCTGACATCAAAGCTCCCAAGGTGGACGTCAGCCTCCCGTCCGTCGACGTCACCCTTCCCAAGGCCAGCGTCGACCTGCAGGCGCCCGAGGCGGCCCTCACCCTCGAAGGGGAAGCAAAAGCCCCGGAGAAGGAGGCCGCGAAGACCAAGGACGGCAAGTTCAAGATGCCCAAGTTCGGCATGCCCTCCTTTGGCTGGTCCAGCAGCAGAGAGGCCAAGGGCACCGTGGCCGCCGATGTGGACGTCAGCCTCAAGGAGCCCCAAGTGACGGTGCCCTCGGGAACCGCCGAAGTCGACGTGACCCTGCCCGCGGCCGAGATCCAAGCGCCCGGCGTGGAGGTGACCGTCGAGACGGCCGCCGGAGGTGACGGCGAGAAAGGTCGATTCAAGATGCCCGACGTCAAGATGCCCAGCGTCAAGCTGCCCAAAGTCAAAGCTCCCCACGTGCAGGTCAGCCTGCCAAAGGCGGAGGTCTCGCTGCCCAAAGCCCAGGCCGAAGTCCAGGAGGGCGAAGTCGCCCTGCAGGGCCCCAACGCCGAAGGCGGCCTGGAGGTGGCTGCCGGCAAAGTTGAGGGCGGCGGCATGAAAATACACATGCCGAAAGTCAAGGTGCCCAGCGTGGTCTTCTCCAAGCCGACCGTCAAGGCTCCCAAACTGGACGCAGATGCCAGCCTGCACAAAGTCGACGCCAGCCTCCCAGAGGCAGAGCTCAAGGCCGGCGCCGGCGACATCAGCATCGCGGCCCCCGACATCAAGCTGCCCTCCGTCGAAGGCTCCCTCGAGCTCCAGGCACCCGAGATAGACCTCAAGGTGCCCTCTGGCGAAGGCTCGCTTGACGGCGCCGAGCTGGAAGCCGCGGGCCTGAAAGGGAAGTTCAAGTTGCCCAAGTTCGACAAGCCCAAATTCGGAGTGGCGCCTCCCAAGGCGGAAGGGTTGGAAGTCGAGGTCAGCCTGCCCGCCGCAGAGGTCGAGCTCCCCTCCGCCACCGTGACGGCTGCAGGGGAGGGCCCCGCGCTGGCCCTCAAAGCCGACGTCCCCGGCGCCAAGGCCGAAGGGGCCGGCTGGAAGGTGGAGAAGCCCTCCCTCAAAATGCCCAAAGCTGACATCAAAGCTCCCAAGGTGGACGTCAGCCTCCCGTCCGTCGACGTCACCCTTCCCAAGGCCAGCGTCGACCTGCAGGCGCCCGAGGCGGCCCTCACCCTCGAAGGGGAAGCAAAAGCCCCGGAGAAGGAGGCCGCGAAGACCAAGGACGGCAAGTTCAAGATGCCCAAGTTCGGCATGCCCTCCTTTGGCTGGTCCAGCAGCAGAGAGGCCAAGGGCACCGTGGCCGCCGATGGGGACGTCAGCCTCAAGGAGCCCCAAGTGACGGTGCCCTCGGGAACCGCCGAAGTCGACGTGACCCTGCCCGCGGCCGAGATCCAAGCGCCCGGCGTGGAGGTGACCGTCGAGACGGCCGCCGGAGGTGACGGCGAGAAAGGTCGATTCAAGATGCCCGACGTCAAGATGCCCAGCGTCAAGCTGCCCAAAGTCAAAGCTCCCCACGTGCAGGTCAGCCTGCCAAAGGCGGAGGTCTCGCTGCCCAAAGCCCAGGCCGAAGTCCAGGAGGGCGAAGTCGCCCTGCAGGGCCCCGACGCCGAAGGCGGCCTGGAGGTGGCTGCCGGCAAAGTTGAGGGCGGCGGCATGAAAATACACATGCCGAAAGTCAAGGTGCCCAGCGTGGTCTTCTCCAAGCCGACCGTCAAGGCTCCCAAACTGGACGCAGATGCCAGCCTGCACAAAGTCGACGCCAGCCTCCCAGAGGCAGAGCTCAAGGCCGGCGCCGGCGACATCAGCATCGCGGCCCCCGACATCAAGCTGCCCTCCGTCGAAGGCTCCCTCGAGCTCCAGGCACCCGAGATAGACCTCAAGGTGCCCTCTGGCGAAGGCTCGCTTGACGGCGCCGAGCTGGAAGCCGCGGGCCTGAAAGGGAAGTTCAAGTTGCCCAAGTTCGACAAGCCCAAATTCGGAGTGGCGCCTCCCAAGGCGGAAGGGTTGGAAGTCGAGGTCAGCCTGCCCGCCGCAGAGGTCGAGCTCCCCTCCGCCACCGTGACGGCTGCAGGGGAGGGCCCCGCGCTGGCCCTCAAAGCCGACGTCCCCGGCGCCAAGGCCGAAGGGGCCGGCTGGAAGGTGGAGAAGCCCTCCCTCAAAATGCCCAAAGCTGACATCAAAGCTCCCAAGGTGGACGTCAGCCTCCCGTCCGTCGACGTCACCCTTCCCAAGGCCAGCGTCGACCTGCAGGCGCCCGAGGCGGCCCTCACCCTCGAAGGGGAAGCAAAAGCCCCGGAGAAGGAGGCCGCGAAGACCAAGGACGGCAAGTTCAAGATGCCCAAGTTCGGCATGCCCTCCTTTGGCTGGTCCAGCAGCAGAGAGGCCAAGGGCACCGTGGCCGCCGATGGGGACGTCAGCCTCAAGGAGCCCCAAGTGACGGTGCCCTCGGGAACCGCCGAAGTCGACGTGACCCTGCCCGCGGCCGAGATCCAAGCGCCCGGCGTGGAGGTGACCGTCGAGACGGCCGCCGGAGGTGACGGCGAGAAAGGTCGATTCAAGATGCCCGACGTCAAGATGCCCAGCGTCAAGCTGCCCAAAGTCAAAGCTCCCCACGTGCAGGTCAGCCTGCCAAAGGCGGAGGTCTCGCTGCCCAAAGCCCAGGCCGAAGTCCAGGAGGGCGAAGTCGCCCTGCAGGGCCCCGACGCCGAAGGCGGCCTGGAGGTGGCTGCCGGCAAAGTTGAGGGCGGCGGCATGAAAATACACATGCCGAAAGTCAAGGTGCCCAGCGTGGTCTTCTCCAAGCCGACCGTCAAGGCTCCCAAACTGGACGCAGATGCCAGCCTGCACAAAGTCGACGCCAGCCTCCCAGAGGCAGAGCTCAAGGCCGGCGCCGGCGACATCAGCATCGCGGCCCCCGACATCAAGCTGCCCTCCGTCGAAGGCTCCCTCGAGCTCCAGGCACCCGAGATAGACCTCAAGGTGCCCTCTGGCGAAGGCTCGCTTGACGGCGCCGAGCTGGAAGCCGCGGGCCTGAAAGGGAAGTTCAAGTTGCCCAAGTTCGACAAGCCCAAATTCGGAGTGGCGCCTCCCAAGGCGGAAGGGTTGGAAGTCGAGGTCAGCCTGCCCGCCGCAGAGGTCGAGCTCCCCTCCGCCACCGTGACGGCTGCAGGGGAGGGCCCCGCGCTGGCCCTCAAAGCCGACGTCCCCGGCGCCAAGGCCGAAGGGGCCGGCTGGAAGGTGGAGAAGCCCTCCCTCAAAATGCCCAAAGCTGACATCAAAGCTCCCAAGGTGGACGTCAGCCTCCCGTCCGTCGACGTCACCCTTCCCAAGGCCAGCGTCGACCTGCAGGCGCCCGAGGCGGCCCTCACCCTCGAAGGGGAAGCAAAAGCCCCGGAGAAGGAGGCCGCGAAGACCAAGGACGGCAAGTTCAAGATGCCCAAGTTCGGCATGCCCTCCTTTGGCTGGTCCAGCAGCAGAGAGGCCAAGGGCACCGTGGCCGCCGATGGGGACGTCAGCCTCAAGGAGCCCCAAGTGACGGTGCCCTCGGGAACCGCCGAAGTCGACGTGACCCTGCCCGCGGCCGAGATCCAAGCGCCCGGCGTGGAGGTGACCGTCGAGACGGCCGCCGGAGGTGACGGCGAGAAAGGTCGATTCAAGATGCCCGACGTCAAGATGCCCAGCGTCAAGCTGCCCAAAGTCAAAGCTCCCCACGTGCAGGTCAGCCTGCCAAAGGCGGAGGTCTCGCTGCCCAAAGCCCAGGCCGAAGTCCAGGAGGGCGAAGTCGCCCTGCAGGGCCCCGACGCCGAAGGCGGCCTGGAGGTGGCTGCCGGCAAAGTTGAGGGCGGCGGCATGAAAATACACATGCAGAAAGTCAAGGTGCCCAGCGTGGTCTTCTCCAAGCCGACCGTCAAGGCTCCCAAACTGGACGCAGATGCCAGCCTGCACAAAGTCGACGCCAGCCTCCCAGAGGCAGAGCTCAAGGCCGGCGCCGGCGACATCAGCATCGCGGCCCCCGACATCAAGCTGCCCTCCGTCGAAGGCTCCCTCGAGCTCCAGGCACCCGAGATAGACCTCAAGGTGCCCTCTGGCGAAGGCTCGCTTGACGGCGCCGAGCTGGAAGCCGCGGGCCTGAAAGGGAAGTTCAAGTTGCCCAAGTTCGACAAGCCCAAATTCGGAGTGGCGCCTCCCAAGGCGGAAGGGTTGGAAGTCGAGGTCAGCCTGCCCGCCGCAGAGGTCGAGCTCCCCTCCGCCACCGTGACGGCTGCAGGGGAGGGCCCCGCGCTGGCCCTCAAAGCCGACGTCCCCGGCGCCAAGGCCGAAGGGGCCGGCTGGAAGGTGGAGAAGCCCTCCCTCAAAATGCCCAAAGCTGACATCAAAGCTCCCAAGGTGGACGTCAGCCTCCCGTCCGTCGACGTCACCCTTCCCAAGGCCAGCGTCGACCTGCAGGCGCCCGAGGCGGCCCTCACCCTCGAAGGGGAAGCAAAAGCCCCGGAGAAGGAGGCCGCGAAGACCAAGGACGGCAAGTTCAAGATGCCCAAGTTCGGCATGCCCTCCTTTGGCTGGTCCAGCAGCAGAGAGGCCAAGGGCACCGTGGCCGCCGATGGGGACGTCAGCCTCAAGGAGCCCCAAGTGACGGTGCCCTCGGGAACCGCCGAAGTCGACGTGACCCTGCCCGCGGCCGAGATCCAAGCGCCCGGCGTGGAGGTGACCGTCGAGACGGCCGCCGGAGGTGACAGCGAGAAAGGTCGATTCAAGATGCCCGACGTCAAGATGCCCAGCGTCAAGCTGCCCAAAGTCAAAGCTCCCCACGTGCAGGTCAGCCTGCCAAAGGCGGAGGTCTCGCTGCCCAAAGCCCAGGCCGAAGTCCAGGAGGGCGAAGTCGCCCTGCAGGGCCCCGACGCCGAAGGCGGCCTGGAGGTGGCTGCCGGCAAAGTTGAGGGCGGCGGCATGAAAATACACATGCCGAAAGTCAAGGTGCCCAGCGTGGTCTTCTCCAAGCCGACCGTCAAGGCTCCCAAACTGGACGCAGATGCCAGCCTGCACAAAGTCGACGCCAGCCTCCCAGAGGCAGAGCTCAAGGCCGGCGCCGGCGACATCAGCATCGCGGCCCCCGACATCAAGCTGCCCTCCGTCGAAGGCTCCCTCGAGCTCCAGGCACCCGAGATAGACCTCAAGGTGCCCTCTGGCGAAGGCTCGCTTGACGGCGCCGAGCTGGAAGCCGCGGGCCTGAAAGGGAAGTTCAAGTTGCCCAAGTTCGACAAGCCCAAATTCGGAGTGGCGCCTCCCAAGGCGGAAGGGTTGGAAGTCGAGGTCAGCCTGCCCGCCGCAGAGGTCGAGCTCCCCTCCGCCACCGTGACGGCTGCAGGGGAGGGCCCCGCGCTGGCCCTCAAAGCCGACGTCCCCGGCGCCAAGGCCGAAGGGGCCGGCTGGAAGGTGGAGAAGCCCTCCCTCAAAATGCCCAAAGCTGACATCAAAGCTCCCAAGGTGGACGTCAGCCTCCCGTCCGTCGACGTCACCCTTCCCAAGGCCAGCGTCGACCTGCAGGCGCCCGAGGCAGCCCTCACCCTCGAAGGGGAAGCAAAAGCCCCGGAGAAGGAGGCCGCGAAGACCAAGGACGGCAAGTTCAAGATGCCCAAGTTCGGCATGCCCTCCTTTGGCTGGTCCAGCAGCAGAGAGGCCAAGGGCACCGTGGCCGCCGATGGGGACGTCAGCCTCAAGGAGCCCCAAGTGACGGTGCCCTCGGGAACCGCCGAAGTCGACGTGACCCTGCCCGCGGCCGAGATCCAAGCGCCCGGCGTGGAGGTGACCGTCGAGACGGCCGCCAGAGGTGACGGCGAGAAAGGTCGATTCAAGATGCCCGACGTCAAGATGCCCAGCGTCAAGCTGCCCAAAGTCAAAGCTCCCCACGTGCAGGTCAGCCTGCCAAAGGCGGAGGTCTCGCTGCCCAAAGCCCAGGCCGAAGTCCAGGAGGGCGAAGTCGCCCTGCAGGGCCCCGACGCCGAAGGCGGCCTGGAGGTGGCTGCCGGCAAAGTTGAGGGCGGCGGCATGAAAATACACATGCCGAAAGTCAAGGTGCCCAGCGTGGTCTTCTCCAAGCCGACCGTCAAGGCTCCCAAACTGGACGCAGATGCCAGCCTGCACAAAGTCGACGCCAGCCTCCCAGAGGCAGAGCTCAAGGCCGGCGCCGGCGACATCAGCATCGCGGCCCCCGACATCAAGCTGCCCTCCGTCGAAGGCTCCCTCGAGCTCCAGGCACCCGAGATAGACCTCAAGGTGCCCTCTGGCGAAGGCTCGCTTGACGGCGCCGAGCTGGAAGCCGCGGGCCTGAAAGGGAAGTTCAAGTTGCCCAAGTTCGACAAGCCCAAATTCGGAGTGGCGCCTCCCAAGGCGGAAGGGTTGGAAGTCGAGGTCAGCCTGCCCGCCGCAGAGGTCGAGCTCCCCTCCGCCACCGTGACGGCTGCAGGGGAGGGCCCCGCGCTGGCCCTCAAAGCCGACGTCCCCGGCGCCAAGGCCGAAGGGGCCGGCTGGAAGGTGGAGAAGCCCTCCCTCAAAATGCCCAAAGCTGACATCAAAGCTCCCAAGGTGGACGTCAGCCTCCCGTCCGTCGACGTCACCCTTCCCAAGGCCAGCGTCGACCTGCAGGCGCCCGAGGCGGCCCTCACCCTCGAAGGGGAAGCAAAAGCCCCGGAGAAGGAGGCCGCGAAGACCAAGGACGGCAAGTTCAAGATGCCCAAGTTCGGCATGCCCTCCTTTGGCTGGTCCAGCAGCAGAGAGGCCAAGGGCACCGTGGCCGCCGATGGGGACGTCAGCCTCAAGGAGCCCCAAGTGACGGTGCCCTCGGGAACCGCCGAAGTCGACGTGACCCTGCCCGCGGCCGAGATCCAAGCGCCCGGCGTGGAGGTGACCGTCGAGACGGCCGCCGGAGGTGACGGCGAGAAAGGTCGATTCAAGATGCCCGACGTCAAGATGCCCAGCGTCAAGCTGCCCAAAGTCAAAGCTCCCCACGTGCAGGTCAGCCTGCCAAAGGCGGAGGTCTCGCTGCCCAAAGCCCAGGCCGAAGTCCAGGAGGGCGAAGTCGCCCTGCAGGGCCCCGACGCCGAAGGCGGCCTGGAGGTGGCTGCCGGCAAAGTTGAGGGCGGCGGCATGAAAATACACATGCCGAAAGTCAAGGTGCCCAGCGTGGTCTTCTCCAAGCCGACCGTCAAGGCTCCCAAACTGGACGCAGATGCCAGCCTGCACAAAGTCGACGCCAGCCTCCCAGAGGCAGAGCTCAAGGCCGGCGCCGGCGACATCAGCATCGCGGCCCCCGACATCAAGCTGCCCTCCGTCGAAGGCTCCCTCGAGCTCCAGGCACCCGAGATAGACCTCAAGGTGCCCTCTGGCGAAGGCTCGCTTGACGGCGCCGAGCTGGAAGCCGCGGGCCTGAAAGGGAAGTTCAAGTTGCCCAAGTTCGACAAGCCCAAATTCGGAGTGGCGCCTCCCAAGGCGGAAGGGTTGGAAGTCGAGGTCAGCCTGCCCGCCGCAGAGGTCGAGCTCCCCTCCGCCACCGTGACGGCTGCAGGGGAGGGCCCCGCGCTGGCCCTCAAAGCCGACGTCCCCGGCGCCAAGGCCGAAGGGGCCGGCTGGAAGGTGGAGAAGCCCTCCCTCAAAATGCCCAAAGCTGACATCAAAGCTCCCAAGGTGGACGTCAGCCTCCCGTCCGTCGACGTCACCCTTCCCAAGGCCAGCGTCGACCTGCAGGCGCCCGAGGCGGCCCTCACCCTCGAAGGGGAAGCAAAAGCCCCGGAGAAGGAGGCCGCGAAGACCAAGGACGGCAAGTTCAAGATGCCCAAGTTCGGCATGCCCTCCTTTGGCTGGTCCAGCAGCAGAGAGGCCAAGGGCACCGTGGCCGCCGATGTGGACGTCAGCCTCAAGGAGCCCCAAGTGACGGTGCCCTCGGGAACCGCCGAAGTCGACGTGACCCTGCCCGCGGCCGAGATCCAAGCACCAAGTTTTCAGCTTGTAACATCTTCCTCCTCTGGAAAAGAGGATGAGATGGGTAAAGCTAAAGCTTCCCTATTTAGAATGCCCAAGGTTTCTCTGTCTAAAAGTTCTAAATCTCAGGCACAGAGTAAGTCTGGATTTGAAGTCCCAGTGTTAGAAACTCCTGGTGTTTCAGTAACAGAGGAAACTCCTGCTGATCTTTCAGGCAGTGTTGAATCTAAACTTTTTCCTGATAATATGGGAGATAGTGGCTCTAAAAATACTAAATTCAGAATTCCTAGCTTGGGTTTCTCCAGAGTCGATATTGGTTCTTCTAAAATTGCACAGGATTCCCCAATACCAAAAGGGGATATTACTCTTACTAAATATGAAATTAATCTAGCAGAATCTGAATCAAAAATATCATCTCTTGCTCATGAGAATCTTTCAGTAACAGATTTTGAAATTTTAAAGTACGATGGTTCTGTTGAGCAAGGAAGTCTTAAGCCAGGAGGGAAAACACCAGCTGCTGAAATAGATGTGAGTGATACAGAGTTTACAGTTAAAATTCCTAAATTCCGAAAACCAAAATTTGGAATTTCATGGTCTAAGGGAAAACTATCAGAAAGTGATGTTGGTTCCAAAATGGAAACCGAAATTTCCAAGGGAAAGATGTCATCTGATCTGACTGATACTGATAAACCAACTCAGATTCCTGATGCCAAATTAGATATAAAGATGCACAAGCCTTCACCTGAAGTTGTTCTGGATTCACCGAAGTGTGATGTCAGTCTCCCATCAATGCAAGTTACTGTGCCAAAATTAGAAGTTGATATCCATGGACCAGATTTAGAATGCAAGGCAGAACAGGAAGTAGTTTCAGGAGAGAAGGACAGTGAGGAGAAAGAAAACAAATTTAAAACATCAAAATTCAAACTTCCTTCATTTCATTGGTCACCAAAGAAAGAAGCTATTGCTCCTTCTGAAGTTGAGGCACATCTGGAAGAACCCACTTTATCTACTTTACCTGGAGACGCAGAATCTGAATTAACATTTCCTACCCCTGAGAATGAATACATTCATGAGGAATTTGATGCATCAACAGAAAAAGATGGTGAAAAGGGCAGAAACAGGAGGTCCCAATTTAGCATGCCAAAGATCTCATTTTCTAAAATGAAGGGTCAGAAAGTCCATGTCTCTCTGCCCATACTGGAAACTGACATTTGTGGTCCCAAAGAAGAAAAAGAAGGTGTTTCAGTAGGGAAATCTGAGAAAGGGAGTAGTGGAGAAGGGGCAGGAATGAGCATGAAAGTACCAAAAGTTACAGTCCCAACTTTGGAATTTTCCAAACCAGAAGTCAAAGCTCCCAAAATAGAGATGGATATTAGCATGCCTACAGGTGAGGTCATACTTCCTACATGTGAAGAAGATGACCTGACATTGAACTCAGCTGCTGCTAATGCCAGCCTCTCCACCTCAGATATTAAGATGATAACTGAAGGCTCCCTTGAGGTGAAGATTCCTGACACAAGCATTGAAAGCACATCAAGTGAAATTGCTGTGGGTGACATCAAAATAAAAATTGAAGGTCCTGAAGGGAAACAAAAAATGTCTAAATTCCAAATGCCAAAGTTTGGTATTATACATTCTAAAGGGAAAGGGTCAGAAAGCGAGATCAGCCAATCCAAATCAGAAGTCAAGGTTCCCCAACTAAAAGCAATGGTAGAAATAGCTGACATTGCTGTTGAAGCACCAAATTTGGAGGTGGAATGTGGTACAGGATCAGAAATTTACAGCCCTAAAGTCAAAATGACCAAAGCTGACTATAAGGCAGCAGAGGCTGATGCTCACCTCCCATCAGCTGACATTTCTATTGCAAAACCAGACAATGATATTCAGGATTCAGATGCAGCACTAAAAATCAAAGGGGAAATAAAGCAAGATGGAGATGGAGAAGAGAAGGAAGGACATTTCAAAATGCCAAAATTCAAACTGCCATCCTTCAGTTGGTCACCAAAGAAGGAAGCAAGTGTTAAACTAGTTTCTGGAGCAAATTTGGAAGATCATAAACTTGGTGTAATGTCAGGCAGAATTGACACAGAACTGAGAGGAACCCTAACTGATGATCAAGGTACTGAGACAGCCCTTGATCTGGAAATATCTGCAGGAAAAGTTGAACAAAAAAGTCCAATTAAAAAGCCTCAATTTGTCATGCCTAAAATTTCACTCTCCAAGATCAAGGTTCCCAAATCTCAGACACATTCACCAAAAGTTGAAGCTGGTGCTACTATTCCTAAAACAGAGAGAGAGTGCGATGCTTCAATACAGATACCTGATATAGAAAGAAGTCATTCTGAAAGGACAGAAGAAGGGACACAAATAAGCATAAAACTGGCTGATGTTAAGATCCCCCCTCTAGAGTTTTCCAAAATAGAAACTGGAGCCTCCCAAACTGACGTGGGAGTCAGCTCAGCAAAGATTGATGCTGCTCAGCCTCCCTCAGAGGGGAGTTATCAACAGGTTGTCCTAAAATTGAGTTCTACCGATGAAGATAAGATTCATAAAACAGGTATTAAGTTCCCCAAAGGACAAGCTTCAACTGAACTGAGGAGCCCTGAAACAGTAAAAGAAAGATCATCAGTTGTGGATGGAAGAAAGATGAAGTTGGAAGGTCCTGAAGGGAAGATTAAAATGCCCAAATTCCAGAAGCCAAAGTTTGGAATCTCCTTAACAAAAGGGAAAGGCCCAGAGACAGAGATTAGCTCTCCAAAAATAGAAGCTGAGCTACCCCAGCTAAAAATTACAAATGAAATTGCTGACATTGCTGTGGGAGTTCCAGCATCAGAACTTACATCTGATGTGTCAGATCCTGGAGTAGGTGTTTATGTTTGTACGACGAAAATGCCCCAAGTTCTGGCAGATGGCATGGAAGCTCCAAAAGTAGACATAAGCCCCCAGATAGTGTCTAAACCAATGACAGAGGGAGCTATTGAGAGCCTTGAAGAGAAAGAAATCAAATTAAAAGAAGAACATGAAATAAAAGCTGAAGAAGTTCAGACTGAAGAACATCAGGGATGGCTTAAAATGCCAAAATTCAGAATACCTGCATTTGGCAGGACATCCTTAAAGGAAAAAAAAGGTGATGCTGATATTGAAAGAAGTATCGAAAAAACTCAGGCAGGCATTCTCTCTGCCAAAGTACAAACTGAAACAAGTACTCCTGAAAATACCTTCTCATTACCACACGCAGTTGCTGAAATAACTATTGGAAAAGAAGGGATTCCAAAATTAGGAGATTCTGTGAAGAGTTCTGATATTGGCTTGCCAAAGATGGAAGGAGATATTTCATTATCCCCAGAAAGAACAGACAGTAGAGTGAATATTCCAAAAACTGAAACTTACGCAGATGTAGTTAAGCATGGTGCTGAAGGACAAAAACCACATACTTCCGAATTCACAGTGTCTTCAGCAGAATTGTCTAAATCATACCTAACTGCTTCAGAAATTGACAAAGACAACAGTTTAACAAATAAGTTTCCTACATGTACTCCGACTGTTCAAGAGCATAAAGTCAAATCACAGAATATACAAGTCTCAAAGGTAGAAAGTTCCACTAAGTTAGAGACTTCAGAAGTAGGATGTAAACCATCATCAGCTGAAATTACTCTGGATGCAACACAGGAGAAAATAGGTGTTAGTCTTCCAAAGGAAGAGCTAGATATTCAAGATCAAGAGGCAGTAATTAAAGAAGGAAAGATAAAGGATGAGATGAAAATTATAGGAAAAGACAGTGAAGGAAGTCAATTAAAAAGGTCTACACTTGAACAGTCTACAACAAAGGGATCAGAAGATGGTGCTTATGTTACAGCTAAGCTGGGGGATCTAAAGGTAGAAGTTCCAGGAGTGAAAATGGATGTTAAAATTGCTACAGTAGATCCTCAAATGAAACTTCAAGTGAAAAGTGTTGAAAAGGACAGGTCTGCAGATGTGAAAGTGCAAGTAGAAGACAGAGCAGAAACAAGTAAAATTAAAACATACAAGTTTAAGATTCCAAAGTTTGGAGTGTTGCATTCAGAAGTGAAGGACTTTGAAGATGATATCAGTTTGCCAAAGGGAGAAGCTGATACAATATCTAAACCAGAATTGGGCACTGCAGAAATGCAGTTTCAAAAATCAGAAGGATCCAGTGGCCTGAAAAGTTCAGCTCTAGATCATTCGGAAATGTCTGCCAGAATAACAGTGGACAAATCACAAGGTGGCCCAGAAGTAAATATAAAAATTCCCAAACTAAAAATACCAAGATTCACTTTTGAAGCTCTCCCAACTGAAGCTCATGTTTTAATGTCAAAAGTGGTAACAGATCCAAAAGGATCTAGTACTGACATTGAAGTAGTGCAACTGCAAGCAAGCTCTGCTATCCATGAAGAAACACCAGAGGCTCTAGAAGGTGGCATTCAAAAGGCAAAAAGCAAAATTCTAACACTGACTGAACCTGACATTAAAACAGCACAGATGACTACTACCATAGAGTCCTCCCTTTCAAATGCAGGGCAAGACATTCATTGGTCATATGTAGAGGGCCAAGAAGTTAGTGAGAAAGTAGAACCTGAACACGTTGCTATTGAAAGGTGTGAGATTTACACTACTGAAATACTGAAAGAATCAGAGATTCTCTCATCAGAAGTCAAAACTGCTACTTTGGGATTCTCATTGCTCAAGGTGAAGTTGCCTGAATCACAGAGCAACTTAGAAGTGCTAGTCCAGCAGCCATATTCAACAGAAGATGTATCAGTGAGCAAACCTAAACATGCTGATGAAAGCTTTGGAGTAGCAGCACAGAGTATTGGCAGTGCTGAGCTTAAAGTGTCTGACAAACCACACAGTGAGACTAAAGAATCTAGTGGAGAAGTAAGTTTGTCAAAGGTAAAAACATTTGCTATTGAAGTAAAGCCTTCCAGTAAACCTGAAGAGAGTCATCCTGATAAGTCACCAGCGGGCATAACTGCAGGTCCCCTCTCTAAAGATGAGGATGTAGCTGAAGCACTAGAAGATGAAGAAAAAGACATAACCAATGAAAAAGAGAAGACTGATAGTAAAAGATCTCCTGGAAGATTCAAATTTTGGCTTCCGACTATTGGCTTTTCATCATCTGGTGATGAAACTAGCACAGATTCAAAAACAGAAGTAAAAAAATCAGTTCCAGAAGATGTGAAACCTGCTGACACATCAGATAATGAAACTTCTAAGCAAACTGAAAAAACTGGATGGTTTAGATTTCCCAAGCTTGGTTTCACATCTCCTTCTAAAAAGGCTAAGGCTGTTGACAAAGAAGAGACAGGTCATAAAGAGGGAAGAATCTCAGATGAAGATAGCCCATCAGATAAACCTGATGTATTTTTTGATGCACAAGAAAGCTTATCACCTAAAGAAACAGAGGGTGAAAAAGCTGAAACTGATGGGGCCTCATCTAATGTTCCAGTTTCTCGAACTATCGTGACATCTTCAGCAAGAACCGAACTAATCTTGTTGGAGGAAGAAAAAGATAGTCAATCTAATTCTCCTGGAGATACAACTAAATGAAAATTGTTTTTTCGCAACCCTCAATGAAAATAATGAAAATAAAATAATCTACGTGTACTGAAAAAAATATTTTCTTAATCTTCTAGTAACTGAAATTTAAACAAAACCCAAAGCTGATATTTATGAAAACAGTTGAACAGAATTTAGCACATTTAAATTTTCAAGTACATGGATGTGCTGTACTGTGCACTAATAAAAATACTGATTTCTTCAAATCTGCCCCAAAGGCAACAATATCTACAGGTACAGAGGAGCCCATAGTTTTAGCAAAGTCTGAAAAGATACCTGAACCATGAAAGTAAATTATTGAAAAGCTTGATGATAGCAAAAAGACTTGTTAAATAGGCTTCTCAAAAACACATTGATCATGTTTAGATTATAGGTTGTTTCCAGAATGGAGTATAAACTAGTACTATGAGAACTATATTTACCTGTTTAGATTTTGGACCTTTCTGACCTGCTTTTGCTTTCTTATTAAAATATTTTTCTTTATTTCAGCTAAGGTAACATGTATATTCCACAAACATTTTACAATGCAAAATAATTTAAAAAATACTAGTTTAGGGACACTAATGCTTTATCCCTTCCTCTCTTCTCATTTTTTGGTTATTCTGGTGGGTCATATTTAGCCATAAAAGAATTTTTAAAAAAACAACAGAATAAATTCAAGACCAAAAACATGTAACTAATTCACATTTTTAAGATACCAAAATAAAACATGCTGACAAAGAATAATTATTAAAATGTGGATAAATAAATGTTAATGTATATATTTACTGGATAGTTAAAGGCACAGAGTGATCTACCACACTGGTGGCATTGCTTCAAAGATTTTCTGGGAAAGGAGATGTATATAATTATTTACTTCTTTGTTTATATTAATGCTTCTCTCAAGTGCACAACGAAAACAGAGTATGTATGTGACAGCCTTCACATGTAACATTGAAACACTGTCTGTATTCTTAATTCACAATAAACTCATCATATGAAACTCGAGTAGTGTGAGTTACTGATTGTGCTGTTAGCATTTTCTGGTTCTGAAAATCCCGGCTTAAATTTGCAAAAAAGTTCGAGTATACCCCACTGTCTGCTGAGTGACAGAACAGTTTCAATATTTAGGGGTAATATTTCCGTATTTGGTGATAATGGTTACAAACTAATCTGAGACTTTTCACTCATTACAATCCTGAGTTTTATGGAATTGCACGTGCAGCCATGCTTCGTTATAGTAGTTTTCCCATTTTCTTTCTCCTTATTCTACTTAGTACAGGGAAAGCAGACACAGCAAAACATTTAGAAATTGGGTTGTAAAGGAAGCGTACTTGGTTGTCTAACCATCTGTGGCTTGAGATGTTCTTCATTTTTATATCTTTGTGGTAGGCTTAAATATTCTAAAGAGAACTGCTGGCAGTTATTCTAAAGAGAACTCTAATTATCTCTGAAGAGACTGTGCACGTAAGTGTTAGGCATCTATCATTTATTTGGATCATGCAGCATTTCCCTGAAGTTTCCCTAAGCTTAAAATTCATTGTTCAATAGACCCAAAATTACCACATATACCAGGATTGAGGAAAGCATTGTTATAAAGTCAGAAAAATTGCATCCAGAAAAAGGTGATGTATGTATCGAGTGCACTTTCAGCAAGTTTGCTGACAACACCAAGCTGTGTGGTGCGGTTGACATGCTGGAGGGAAGGGATGCCATCCAGAGGGACCTTGACAGGCTTGAGAGGTGGGCCTGTGTGAACCGCATGAAGTTCAACAAGGCCAAGTGCAAGGTCCTGCACATGGGTCAGGGTAATCCCAAGCACAAATATGGGCTGGGTGGAGAATGGATTGAAAGCAGCCCCGAGGAGAAGGACTTGGGGGTGTTGATTGATGAGAAGTTCAACATGAGCCAGCAATGTCACTTGCAGCCCAGAAAGCCAACCGTGTCCTGGGCTGCATCAAAAGAAGCGTGACCAGCAGGTCGAGGGAGGGGATTCTGCCCCTCTACTCCGCTCTTGTGAGACCCCATCTGGAGTACTGCATCCAGCTCTGGGGTCCCAAGCACAAGAAAGACATGGAGCTGTTGGAGCGAGTCCAGAGGAGGCCACAAAGCTGATTGGAGGGCTGGAGCACCTCTCCTATGAGAACAGGCTGAGAGAGTTGGGATTGTTCAGCCTGGAGAAGAGAAGGCTCCAGGGAGATCTAATTGCGGCCTCCCAGTACCTAAAGGGGCCTAGAGGAAAGATGGTGAGGGACTGTTTACAAGGGCATGTAGTGATAGGACAAGGGGTAATGGGTTTAAGCTGAAGGAGGGTCGATTTAGATTCGATGTTAGGAAGAAATTCTTTCCTGTGAGGGTGGTGAGACACTGAAAAAGGTTGCCCAGAGAAGTTGTGGATGCCCCATCCCTGGAAGTGTTCAAGGCCAGGTTGGATGGGGCTTTGGGCAACCTGGTCTAGTGGAGGGTGTCCCTGCCCATGGCAGGGGGGTTGGAACTAGATGATCTTTGAGGTGCCTTCCAACCCAAACCATTCTATAATTCTATGTAATCAAGGACATCCCGTTCTAACAGCAGTTCACATCTGCCTGCAAAGCAGCCTTCACATATTCAACTGTTTCTCAGGTAGTGTCCATTTACTTACACCCACAAATAGGAATCCACCTAGACAGCACTGAATATAGGAGTCTGTTGCAAAGGTGAAAGAATGAAATCAATTAGAATTGAGCTCTGAGATAAGAATGACCACAGAGCAATAATCACTATGAAGTTTTTAAAAGATGAATGAAATAGTTAAGGGAAGAGCAGTAGAGAAAAGAAGCAGCAATAAAATCTTCCTCCAAATAGGCTACTGTCAGCTTTGGGAAAGGTGCAAAAAAGCATATTACCCAAGGGTCTGACCAAAGGAACAGCTAAGAACAGAGTTCAAAAGGGTGCAAGGAGTACAGACGCAAACCTGCAGAACATAAACATTTTGTCAACAGGCTCCTGACCCCACCTTCATACTTAGTTTGAGATGCTCAGGTTGTTCTTTTAACTGTGGTAGGTTTCCTTGATTACTGCTACAGATTTTTTAACATCTGAAGATGTGGGCTGTTCAGCTAAACATCTACGTGCAGTCTCCAGCCAAACAAACCTACAACTGTGATTTGACATGCAAAAGAAGGTATAAATGCATTAAAAAGAAAGACACTCCCACCCCAACAATATCTTGCATTGTTAAGGCACATCTCTATTGGTTGGCTATTTTGTTGTTATATTTGAAGCAGGACCTCTCATATATCCCGAAGACAAGACAGAGAAATTAATCCTGAATAAGATAATAAATATGAAGAAGAATAGAATAGAATAGAATAGAATAGAATAGAATAGAATAGAATAGAATAGAATAGAATAGAATAGAATAGAATAATTTCAGTTGGAAGTGACCTACAATGATCATCTGATCCAACTCCCTGACCACTTCAGGGCTGACCAAAGGTTAAAGCATGTTATTAAGGGCATTGTCCAAATGCCTCTTAAACACTGACAGGCTTGGGGCATCGACCACCTCTAGGAAGCCTGTTCCAGTGTTTGAACACCCTTTCAGTAAATAAATGTTTCCTAATGTGAAGTCTGAACCTCCCCTGATGCAGCTTTGAACCATTCCCATGAATCCTATCACTGGATTCCAGGGAGAAGAGATCAGCACCTGCCTCTCCACTTCCCCTCCTCAGGAAGCTGTAGAGAGCAGAGGTTCTGGAGTCAGTGCCCATGACAGAAAAGCTATCTTTCAGAGATTATGGAGATATCTATGACTGCCAAAAAAATTACGTGTACATTGATATAGCATAAACAGTAAATTAAAAGTTTGTACTCCATCATAACACAGGGACATGAGATGAGCTGATCAGAGGAGAGCATCCATGCTCAAGACTCAAACCAGCAACTTTTTCTAGCCCTGAATAAACCAATGCTGAGAAATGTCTGAACTGCCTGCAACCAGGGTTTAGCTGAGCTCCAAACTAGAAAATCCATCCAAGGTTAATAAACAGATGCTAATGAATACTGCTGGATGGCCCAGCTTACATTTGATACAGTCCTTAACTTGAAGAAATCACAATCTAAATGAAAGACACAAACAACAGGTGGGTGGATAAGGACTATTATTAACCCTGTTTCATAAATGGAAAAGTACTAAGAGACTCAAAGCCTGGTTATAATTTACACCATATTCCACCTTTGTAATAGAGAACAAGTAAATGCGAATCAAGCTACGAAGGGGCCTAAAAGTCTCACAAGAAACCAGGGAAATAAACTCAAGTTCATTGTCTTAATCGTAAACCCCTCCTTCATATGTGATACAGGATACTGACACAGGTGATGTCAGTAAAGAAAGAGCAATCTCGTGAGCATCATTTTTTCCTTTATAAAGCTGAACGATATCCCACACGAGTCTTGCATTACCAGAATACAAGTCTCCCAGCTTGCCCAGAAACTGTCCCATACAGTGAAAAGATAGCTTCGAGTGCCATCTAGAGGATTGCACTCCTCGAGAGAGAATAGTTTTGTTGGTTAAGGATGTAACTTCTCAAAGATTTTCAAACTGACCCACCATTCACGTGTGCTCATTGCACTGGGAAAAATCTGTCCAATGTATTAATACAGCGCATGGCTGGATGTATTTGCTGGTACAGGATAATAAACCCATGAAATGGAGGTAGAGAAAACCAGCTGAGGAGGTTCTGCTTTGCCAGAAATTTTAATTAGTGAATGGAAATCTCAAAATATCATGCAGCCTCTAGAAAGGAAATAGGGGAGGAGAGCACTAAAAGCACCTGCATCTTCCTCAATGTGTTTGCACATATATGAATACTCACAAAATTTCAGTGTTATCTGTGAATGTAACTACAATCCAAGGAATCTTGGAAGTGTCTGGCAGAGACAGCTAAGGAGCAGCCTGGAAACAAAAAAAAACAGAAAATCAGTTGGGATCATCTTCAAAAGACCTCATGGGGAAGGGCCCTTATGTGAACGGGGATTTGTGTGTATTCACAAAGGTATAAATCAGATCACACACAGGCAATCACAGCAGGTCCCTTTGTCATTCTCAGCACAGGGGAGATTAAAAGCACCAAAACACTTCCTCTGGAGGATGGGGAGGTTGTACCGTGATGGGGAAGTCTGTAGTCCCTCCACTCAGTGCTGTGTCTGTGGCAAGAGAGATGGCCTCAGAGCTAAAATGCAACCAAATGGGACCCTGCCAGGACGGGAGTGAAGCCACGAGCTGCCACACGGCTTTCGGGGCTGGAGAGGTCCTCTGTGCTTTCACAGCTCAGGGATGGAGTGCCAGGACAGGGGATCTGTCTGACCCTTCTGTGGAGCCATGCTCTGGGCTTTTGCCTTGGGCTCTCTCACCTGTGCTGTACATCAGTTCCCAAAGCAAAAAGTCCACTTTGCAACTCCATTTTCAGTGTTGGGCAAAGGTGCCTGCCACTGGTGAGGTTCACGGAGTCCCAGCCCCGTGTCACTGACACCCCTCCATGGCTGGAGCACATGCCCTGCTTTCATTTCCTGTCACTGCGGAGGGTCGCCCAGGGCAGAGCCGCCACACAGTGGCAGACAAGGACATGAGGCACCAGATGGCTCAGTTTTATGGTCCCTGTGAGACTGCAGAAGGAAAGGCAGCCCAGAGACACAGCGCTGGTCAGGGCCAGCACCAGGACAGCCCTACAGGAGCAAGGATGCTCTCCAAGCACTGCCCACAGTGCAGGTGGGATGCCTTTGCCACACCAGCGCTCACGCAGCAGCTTCACCCTGCTCCCCCCCCATCCTGTTCACTGCATGGGGCCACTGCACAGACATCCAAATACCTCCTGACACACAGGGGTTCGGGGCAGCTGAGCTGGAAGCTGGCTGCAAGACTCAAATCCCAGGCATTTAACTCTGGTGACTAGCCTCAACATTGAAATACAGGTATTTCCCTGTGCCTCTAATTCCCACATGCTTTTAAAAATCTGCCCTCGCTATTGTAGGTGATTAAAAATATGCTTAAACACATGTAAGCGAACACTGTTAATGGAACATTGAGGTTGAAATATATAGCTTCCTAAGATAAAATAGAACAGCAATAATGATCTGCATCTCTGATCTGTTAAGATCTGGTTGTATCTTTCATGTTTGCTTTAATATCAGACAGCTTATCATATAATGCTGTATGCATCTCATTAACTATGGGATGAGGTAATCACACAGAAAAGGGAATGTCACACACTGGCTAACAGTTTTTCAGGTAGAGTCAACTATGAGAAGTTCTTGCATCATCAAACAGTGTGGACATCACAAGGAAGCAATTTCTCTGACAAAGACATAAAGAAGAAAGGTCCTTGTTTTGCATGGGAAACAAGATTCAAATATATTTTTGTTTCTATTTAAAATGTATGTTTTAATTCACTTCAGAGTTGGTCCCTCCAGTTACAGTCTTTCTGTCCCTGCACATCTTCCAGATTCACTGCGTATTTGGAATTCCAGTCTCGCTCAAAAAGGTTTTTTAGTTGTTCCTGGATAGGCAGTTGCCTTCTTTGCAGGTTGGTCAAATTCTGTTTGATAATTAGTCCCACGCCAGCTGTATTAATGAAGTAATCTTCTGACCAATTGGAAGTCCCTATGCAATGGAAAAGCAGCTAATTAGAAAACATTCATTTCCCAGTGTTCTGTTTGATCTCCATACTTGTTAAGCCCATATTGCCTCGCTTTGCTGATTTGCTGTACAACTGCAAATCTCATTAAGACCAGCAAAAACCAGGTCACCTCCTTCTTATTCCAGACCTTGGGTTTCGGAAAGTCAGTATTAACTGCAACCATGAAGCTTCATAACCTTCTAATTCCTTACAGCCTGTGGCAGAGATACACAAATCTACTCATTATAAATATGGGTATAGAGTGCAACATTTGGGTATTAAGAGGGGTTAAAAGCCATTGCTTGATATGGGTTCCTGTGTTTAAAGGAAAAGACAATTCCTTAATGGACTTAATTCTCTTTAGTTGTTAAAAAAAATATACATTTTATCACTTAGCACTTCTAGTGTTCACCTTAACCAGAAAAATCTACTGCCGATTCCAGAAGGTGCTTAGGCATGAAAACAAATTATCTGCATATCTGTGTTCAAAAGACAACTCGGTAAGAAGCAAGTTCGATTAAAGGCAATTGGAACGGCAAGTCCTCAGCCCGTTGGAAGATCCGGCTATTTGCTGATTTGCATTGCTTGGAGGATGGTCTGACTGAAACAACAGAGCCCTTTCACATTCCCTTTTTTGAGGGATCCTAATAAAAGAGTGAAAAATAAACACCATCCTGACTTTCAGGAATTGAGCAGCAATTGACACTGCTGTTTTCTCATTTCCATTCCTAGAGTTCTGTTCAGCAAACAGTGCATGGAATTAATTCCTCCTAGCAATTTCTTTTTATTAAAGCGCAATAACGTTACATAGTAGAGCATCAGCTATCACTGCATCATTCTGAGCACACAGTCTGTGAAATTCCTACTGTGCCTGTCACAGGCTGTGCACTCAGACTTGTCATGCTCTGTTCTTAATGGTTCACAATCATATCAAATGATCTCTTACTGAACTTGACCTACATTATTTTCTTCCCTTCACAACTCTACTTCTTTACCCAGGGCAGACATTCTGATTAAGCCATATATTTTACATGGCAAAATTAGGTCTTTTTTGATATTGCAGCCCATCCTATCTCAGTCTCAGTCTTATAGATCTGAAGATACTGTAAGTGTTTCGAATAATAGAATACATACCAATATAGGCTACTTTATCAGTGACCACATATTTGTTGTGATTCACTCTCCCATAAGGAATATTTGTGTGATTCAGAACTGGAACAATGAAGAGTTTCTGGAGGGAGAGAAAGTAAAAATATGAATAGAAATACTAGAGTGAGGAACAGATCAAATAATTGGACAATGCAGATTTTTTTAAATTTCACATAATAGAATAGTACAGAAAGAACAGAAGAGAATATTTCACACACTGTTATTAAATGTACCATAAAAGAGATTTTACTCTTAGCCAAGAGAAACAACAAATAGTACTTCCAGTATACATAAAATTGGATAAGCAATTGAGATCAGATAAGGATAACGTTTGCTTCACAATGTTCCATTAGTGGCACAGCTATTATCATTACAGGGCAGACAATTAAATGCAGTTTTAGGCAGCTGTTTAATAGATCTGCATTTACCACTGATTGCTGCTCTTATTTTGTGCGAGAATGGGCTGATCACAGACACGAGGGGTACTGCAGGCAACAATAGTGCCTAACTTTTTGTGTTAACTCCTACTAAAATCTACATTTCTGGGTGGGTTTTTTTTGTTGTTGTTGTTGGTCTAGGTTTTGTTGGGGTTGGTTGTGGTTTTTTTGGTTGATTTTGTTTGGTTGTTTTTTTAAAAAATATACCACTCCTCCTTACTTCTGTGACTTCTCTCTAACTGCATTACATGGGGAGCTTCCACACCATCCCCACCCCACTCAATACATTCCAGCCTAGTATCTAATGGCCTGTGTGTAATATTCAGTGTTCAAAAAAGGGTCCATTTATATAGGCAGTCAGCAGAGCTCCCAATTGTAAAAAATTGATAGTAATTAGACCCATTTAAGATACTCCTTACAGGAAAAGGTCTATGAGAAGAGCACTAAGTTGTCATATAAACTGTTACTGTCGTGGTGCTCAGCAAAAGTGATTGCTTGAATAATGTTGCAAGTGCTACAGCTAGGCACATCCCTTGGTATCACTATTAACTTGCAATAGCTGCTTCCTCAAAGGTTATCTCTTGGGCCTTATTTTCTCAAGGACCCAAAACAGTTGCTGCAACAATGGACAATCTGCTTCTCTAAAACCTTCTCTTCATATGCAACTGGCAGCTTAGACTCAAAAATCAGTGGGGGGCCCATATCCTCAAGCTGTCTTTCCAAAATCAGGTTTCTTATCATACCACGCCAACACTGATGTGGGCATGCGGGTTGTTCAGAGCACGCAGGGACCTCAGATAGTAGAGCATGGCTGGGTCAGAGTGGGTCCCGCAGCTGACCAGAAGCCGGATTTGTACTCGGTAGTTGAAAGCAGCACGTCTCAGAGCATTGTCGATGGTTGGCCAGTATCTAGAGAAAAGTAGGTGGGTGGAAAAAGGGATATTTTTGAAACAGTTCAAGTGACGCTGTGCGCAGATAGGATCTCTGATGTCTAGTAAGAGAAGCACATGTGCCTTCACTGGAGGTTTAAATAAGATTTCTGCCTTCTACCCAGGCAGTTCTTATCCCAGTGTGCTTTGAGACCTCCCGTCTCTGCCAAACAGGGTTGAAATTGATCAAAAAGTTTAAAATTTAGTGAAGTGCAGGTACACAATGATACACACAGAGCATGGTGCCATCATGCTCATTTCCTTAGGAAACTAAAAATAACAATAGCAACTCCAGTGTAAAGCCAGGTTATACAGCATGAAGTAAAAAGGACAGTGCAGAGCCCAGAGGAAAGCCCCAGAGCCATTTGGCAGAATATGACCATTTCAGGCCCCTGGAGACTGTTTCTAGTGTCCCCAGTGGTCCTGTGCCGTCAGCCAGCATGGGCAGGCTCTATCCCTCCCCATCCCTCCTTGCTGTCTGTAGCATCCCGTGTGCCCCCAAGGTAACAAACAGCTGTGCTTTCCTGAATACGGAGCTGTCCCTTTTCCTGACATTTGTGTTGGCAGTAGCTTAGGGGAAAATTTTTAACATCCTTCACCCAACTACACAACACTAAGAGCTAATGTGCTTCCCAGGACTAATAATTCCAAACACCCATGTAGCATTTTCATTCAATAGATCCTAACAAGTGCTGCACGGGGAGAGACAAATATCATTAGTACAGATTGCAGGACTGATATTGATAGAGGTCTAGCACTTACTCAAGTCCCATGAGCAATGATGAATTAATTTGCCTAACTTATTCCTTTTGGTCTTATGTGCAAAGGCGTGAATTCTCAAGCCCTGCCTCATGCATCGTCCTATCATGATCAACAGACCGGCCATGTGCTTTCAGAATCAGGCTGACATGTAGATCCTAAAAAACTTGGAAAAACACACTATTTAGAAATGCTATTTTGAACAGTTTCCCTTTTTCAAATATATCAGTTTCTAGTTGATTAACACTCAGGCATTAAGACAGCAGCTTTGTTCCCTCTGCCTCAGCTGCTGGAGGAACCTAACCTGAACTAATCAGCCTCAATTCATTACACTAGAGCTGGTTGCTGTGGAGATAGCCCCAGGCCCTGCGACGCTTTCCCTAGGCCTTTCAAACTCGTTTGCTTCTGATCAGGCCCTAGATGTCACAAATGGTGGATTAAGGCTTCAGATGAAGAATGAGGAGTATTAACACACTCGTTCCTAAGGGGGAAAAGAGACTTTCTGTGAATCTATTCTTAGCTAAAAAGCAGGAGATGAGAAACCCAGAGATTCGACCGTACAACACAGAAACCGAAAAATCCTCTAAGCTATTTGATTTATAAAAAAAATATCCTCCAAGTGAAAACTAGTCTTTGAGATTTTGTTTCAAGGACAGTGGAATTATCTGTGTCTACCTATTATCCTACACTCTTCCTGCTAACATACCCATGCCAGTTGAACAACAGAGACTTTACACAGTCATGCCACAGGACATGATGTGTGATATAATTCTGGCTAAATGGCCGCCTAGAGCTCACCCTATTCTTTACAACCCATGCTGTACATAATTATTTCGCTTGAACTTCTTTCTCAGATTATTTAGATGATTGGAAAACTCAGAAATGTTATAAGCAGATAATACTCAGAGCACTCGGTTACATGTAAACATCCTAATTCAAGGACACATATCTAAGAGGATTTGGAGTTTCAGTGGTTGCCTCATGACTCACTGACTTTCTGTGTTACTCAGATTTGAGGTGATGTGCTGGGTCTGCATGATTCTGCTGTGACCTTGGGCAGCCCACTGGGACTGTGGCAGTGGTCCACCACGCAAAACTTGATCACCCCAGATCACCACTACCACCTTATCTTCAAGAGCTGCTGCTGCAGGCACCAGCACACTTCAGGAACTTGGATGTCCTTAGATGGAATTATAAAAAAATGAAGATAAAAGCCCAGAAGTTTATTTTAGAGGCTGTTTCAGCTACTGTTGCAGAGGTCAGCAAGGACAGTTAAGAATTACCCCCTAAAATATGGGTCAAGTACTACAGGCAGCAGAGCCAGAAGCCAATAGTCTTCAAAAGAAAAGAAGAGCAAGAGAGCAGAAGAGAGGAGCAAAGCAATCTTTTCTCTGAAAAGTATGATGTCAGATAAATTTCTGCTGTTCCCATTCCTCTGCTCTGTCATATTTTGAAGGGAGCTATACCTGACTGTCCCTAGTCTTGCACTTCATAGTTTTCTTGCTGTGTGAAGGGCACAGGAGGCTGCTCTAAGACGTTAGCGAAGCACATGGGCAGTATTGGATACCATCCTTCCTGTAGCATCAGTATTTGCACAGTCCACAAGGCAATGCACGAATGCAGAGCAAAGCCTCAGTTCTCTCCATGCTGAATATTTTCATTGCAGAAGGGGGAGAATAGCACATTTCTCCTTTAAAAAGTGCACAGTCAACTGATTTGCTCAGGATTAAAATTGTACCTTTCTGGATGAATGAAACGGCTGGTAGGGAAATATTCCATAACAGAAACATAGACAAATTTCTGTGCCTCACTGATAACACTGATTATAGCAAAGAGGTCATGGGTGCGACCATCTGGACAAAATAGTGGAGGAGAAGCCTGTAAAGAAGAAAACACGCAGGTCAGTGATTTCATCCTTCTTCTGTCAGGCTGCAATTCATTTATATTCAGATCTGTTCACTTTTCATTACAACAGCACAAAGCATTTGAGGTGGACCACTAGCATTCCTCATGCCTTCCATGCCCTGATGGGTCAGGTAACATTGATATACCGAGCCCACAGGTGATTAAAGAAGACCTGCACCCCCATCCTTGCCATACTACCTGACAGACGAACCTGGGTCAACCCTTATTCCTTGAGTAGTTCCAGAGAAACCTGTTGAATGAATTATTATCGAACTGGAGCACAAGTAACTGAGGACTGCTGAATAAACTTTTCTGGCCAATGCTTAAACATAGTTTACAGTCTATCTTGTTATTTTAAAACATACTTACAGAAAAATAGGCTTTTGTCAAGATTCCATTAAATTCTACCTCCAGAGGCCGATGCTTGTTAATGTGGGTAGAATAATTAAGAGGCCAAGGGAATGGGATGGTAGCATTAGCATGTCCTAGATCCCAGTAAGTACTAAACGTTTTCCAGAGGTCTTTGGCCAAGCAGCTGCAGTTGTGTATCACAGCACCAAACTCTTTCACCTGCAAAGAGAGCAAGCTATGTCACAGCCCCAGAGAGAGTCACCTCCAGGGGTTTCTTTGCTGTTTCTCCCACTCAGTCACTATTTCACATCATTATGATTTTTCTCTGTTATGTGCTAGGACATTAATTTTGCCCCAGATTTTTCAATATGCAACAGCAGAGCTTACCTGCGATAAAGATCTCCAGTCCATATTTGCACTACCAATATATATGTGTTTCATGTCTACAATCCAGAATTTGCTATGCAACACTCCTCCTGCCAAATGTCCAAAATCAATCTTTTTTACATGAGCCCCTGAAGAAAGATGGGGAGGGGAAAAAAGAGTTCAGATACAGCATAGCGATGATAATCTATACTGCTCCCTGACAACCAGAACATGTCTGGATGTCCAGTAGCTGCAACTGGTAATAACTACCAAAATTCACAAGCACTCATTCCTGAGAATACAGTAACTTGCAAAAACATACAAAATGTGAACTAGCAGAAAAATTCTTAAGGGCATGACAACATACACAGAAATCATGAACCAGTGAATGCATAGTGCTTGTCCTGTCAACCCACGTAAGCACCACACCAGAATAGGCCTTGGACACCAGTATCTCTTAGATGCCTTTTTTGCATTACTGAAGTTCTGAGGACATCCCTGAAGTGAGATAATTACCTTTTTCCTCTAAAAGCTCAAGGTCAGTTGAATTTGTTGCCAAAGTTGGCATACTTGCTGCAACATACACAGAGACATTCTCTGCAAGTAGTTTCTCAAACCTCTTCAGAATATCTTCACCCTGCAGAGTACATTGTTTGTTAATTTTTATATTTTGTTACAGAACATTTAGTAAAATATATGCAAATATAGTGTTACTAATGGATGCTTCCTTTGAAGAACACCAACACAAGGAAGGTCAGAAATTTCACCTGTTTCAGGAGTGTTTCAATCAGAGAAAAAAAAGGCAACAAAGATTCTAATCCAATGTATGGATCAAAGTTTATTTTCTATCATTTAATGCTATTAGACATAAGGTTTAAAAGTACAACCACAAACATCCCAGACTTCAGAGGTGAATGCCCCAATGAAGATCAACTGTTGTATGCTGATGCTCAATAGATATGCTGCATCATTTCTTCCTGAGGATAAAAGTAACAGAGACTGTCCTAAACTGAGCTGTCCTTTTAGCAGACACAGGGCCCAGCCTTACATCTGTCACTTTTACTTCTTCTCATGTGGAGGAAACAAGTCAGCTTACAGCACCAGACCCACCTGGTGAGGAAGACAAGAAGAGTAGTCCCAGAGAGTGAGGACAATGAGAAAGCTGTGCCAGGAGGGAGGCAGAGGCTCTGCCCACAGTAATAAATGGGCCAGCATCTGGTCTATCATCAAACAACATGATTCCTGACACTTGACTAAACTCCCTACCTGCCTGAAATAGAGCAGCCTCATCCCTTCTGCTTTTCAGAACAGTTCCCAGCCCAGCCCATATTGTCCCCTAAACTCTGCTTAGGATTGCCTGAGAGGTTGCCAGCTGCCATGGGCCTAAAGAGAGCCAAGGTACAATTAAACACAATGGATGGTCACAAGGTGAGCCTGTGCCGTGGTCTCTGTCATTTACTTTTGGTGGTGGAGCTAGAGAGGCCCCTCAGGAAGTCTGGTGGCACAGGGCGTCCATGAGGACAGCCCTGCAAAGGAGAGCAAATGCCCTGAGCTGCTGTCCAACGGCATGGTTCAGGGACACCTGCAAAATGGGCAAATGCAGATGCTGTGTCTGTACGTGGAGAGAAACAGCACCTGACACAGTCAGAAGTCCAGCAGACTTTGCTTCCTGACTCTTCCAGCTAGCCAGTGGGAATTGGCATGTTCACTTGTGTATATTGGATCTTGCAGTCTCTTCATCCATGTCATGGGCTGCCCCTACCACAGGCTGACAGTCTGCAGGGTAGGCAAGTGTGGGTTTGAGACTGACCTCTGGGTTGCTCTTAAAACACAGCATAGAAATACTCAGATTGAGTCTAGCTTGACTGGAGAAGGAAAGTTGGTGTTCTGCTTCAGACGAGCATGGAAAACCCTTCTGCATTTGCAGGAAGAGTCAAGCAATGTCTCTGGGAGACAGACCACACAGTATATGAGACATACAATCACAGATGTGCTTGTCATTGATTTTCTCCTACCTGCTTGGAAGATGAATCATTGACGTTGATATCCTTCCCAGTAAGAGACCAATAGTAAGAAGCCACATGAATTTTTTCCTGGGCTATATCAAGGAGTTTCATCCAGGCTTGGTACAAGGGCTTGGCTGCAGTGCTATTTATCTCGAAAGCTAAGTCATAAGGAACATTTTCCACAAGTTCAAAGCTGCAATGGCAAATGTATATCGTGAAGCAAACAACTTGGCCCAAGCCGGAAAACAAGCACCTGCTGTACGGTGGGCCATTTTGAACATCAACCTCAAAAGCAAACAAGTTCAGCTGGACTAATAAGCTGGGAGTACTCTGCATCCCCGGTTTTTATAGTCAAGCCTATGTGTACATTGTCCTCCCAAATCCAGCAGAATGGCTTCTCAGTAGGTGTTCTGAGCTTTGAATGTTACCATCCTAAAGATGAAGAGAAAAATAACCTCCTGGGGCTGAGTGTCGCTTTTGTACCCTCTCCACCCTCTGCCAGGACAAACACCCACTGCCCCCTCCAGCCCCTGAAAGAGGGTGAGCTCAGCAGAGGCTGCTTTGCCCACTGGTCGCCCTGCTGCCTCCCACCACTGCCACAAAGGGAGGATGGCTGGAGGCGGTGGAGCAGCTACAGAGCTGTGCTGAACATAGAAGCACAGGACCAGTAGTGGAGCTGCAATACCGCCCCTCATAACAGGCTCCTACTAACGATCTGATGCCTAAACACCCCCAATTTTCCCAAATTAGTGGTACTTTATCACTTACTATACAATGGGGAAAGAACAATAGCCATGCTGATATTGTCAGGTTTATAACTATTTCTCCACCTGGTGATTACTTCTCCATGTGCCACTGGACATGGCTTACCTGCAGGAATCATTGGACCTATTGGTGTCCTCTTCAATTATTGTGGTTCCTGGGAGATCTCCATAGAGTCCTTCCTCCTCAACCTCTTCATAAATGCTGACAACTGCTTCTTCTCCATTAAGATCAACTATGCTGTCCACTCTCATGAAGTAAACAGCCATCAGGACAAGACTAAGTATCAAAATTGTCCCTAAGATCTGAAACTAGAACAGAATCCAAATAAGAGAAGATTTAAGCAATCACCAAGTCACTGATACACCAGCTAATGGATGACTACCTGTTGCAGGTGAGTAAATCACAATCACTGAATGATAGTTCTGCTTTCAGCTACTAAAAGTCTGTGTTCTTAGATACATGACTGAAAGTAAGGACCATGAACTACGTAGGGGTTGGTTTATGTGAGGACCATGATTTTAGTTTTGTTTTGATTTTTCCTGTGCCAACATATCAAAAACCTGGTTTTTTTCCTAAATGTTATGATTAGTTTGACATTGATCAGCTTTATTTTAGCACAAGACAAATGAGTGTTCAATGAAATTTCTACCAAAATCAAAACAAGGAAATGCATAACACAAGATTAGCTGTGGGATCAAGCCCAGCATTACCATAAAGAGAAAGTTCATGAAATCTGGGGAGAAAAAACAGGTCTGAAAATATCAGAAGCAGAAGGACATGTTGTGGTTTCTGAACATGTCCTGGTTTTGTCTTTTAACTTAGACCTCACGTAAGTGAAACTACACAAATCTCATTTATTCATATGGTGAGCGTATAGTATTTCTTTGTCCTTCTAGTGTGGTGAGTTAGCTTCATTTCTCTTTTTCTGTACTTCCTTTTTTTTTTTTTTCCCTGAACATAGATGAAAAAAATAAATATCCTGACCACCTGGTATATCCAGATCTGGAGTCTAGCCACTCATATGCTATAACATACAGCTCTATATCTTGCCCTACATAAGGAGGAAAGGACAGCCACCAGGTCAGATCCATTTCCCCCAAGAATTATCATGTTGGGCTCCTGCTGGCAATTCTTGGGAGCTGGGACCATCTACCACCATGTGACAGGCAGTGTGCACTGCAGAGTCGAGCTTTTGAACCTCCAGGCAGGAGAACCAAGTCTGCTCGTGAGTCTGTAGCTATAAATGTGAGCTCCCAAAAAGGTACATATGAAAATTGCACAGAAACCAGTTGCCTCCAAAAGTATCTATTTCAGTTTCTTTCTGGATAAAGTTTCTTTTCATTTTCTCTGCTTTTCTCCAGATCTACAGTGCTGCCATCAATTTCAGGCAGTGATTTGAATGAGAAAAACATTTTTTAACTGACTACTTAAAATTTTGCCCTCTGGTTTGTTCTCCCTCTCACTGATGGCAAAAAAAATCCCTCCAATTTTTAACATTGCATTTTATGTATTTTTAATTCTGCATTTCATCCTGTGAACACGTTGGCAAGACTTAAACATCACACAGGTTTTAGAAGAAATTTCTAAGGTAAGAGATCTATTTTGAAGTCGCATCTTGGCTGTCACCATGCTGTACACTGTGATGTCCAGGTGCTCTAGGCATGCTGAATAAATAAATAAGTGCTGTGCTATTTGTATGAGCAAGGTTTACTGTCCTGAGCCAGGGCTGCAGGATTAGGCTCCACATCACTCCCTCTTGGCAAGGTTTGATCAGTCTACTGGATAAATCAATGAGGGTTTTGTCACTCATTTGTTTACAAATAGGATTGAAACCTATGTGGATTTCTGAAACAGGCAATAAAATCATTCTTAATCTGTTATTTCTTTTCAGAAATGTCAGCGTAATCTCAGCTCTTGTAAGCAAATGTAGTGTATCCCCATAATTACCATTTTGACGTGTTTTTGATTGTTCATGCTTAATTTCATGTTGGAGGACTCATTAAACATCAGGGATGTTTTTAATGCTTTTTTCACAATCTGAAAAACAGAAATATATGCAAGGGGAAAAATTAAGCTTTATGGCAACATTTGTACAAAGCCGGTTATGACTAAAAATGCAGGTTATTGCCATTGCTTTATAGAATGCTCTGAGATTTAAGTATGGATCTGTGCAACATCCTCACTATATTACAGGTCTTGAGTGACATTAACAGACTCCAAAGTGAGAGAGAGAGGTCCCCGCAGTTTTTCCCTGGTGCTATCTACACACAAAAATCACTGTGGTAATTAATGTGTAAACAACTGCATCCCTGCCTCTTCAAGTTATCCTTCAACACCCACTTTTGTCCTGTTGCAAGCTAACACGTTTGCCAACAAGCTAATAATTAAATGCAGAAGCCATGGGTGATAGTGTGCAGCATCAATGTCATCCTGTGTGGACTCCATTAGGTTCCTGCTCTCTTCTAATGCACATGAGCTGTCTTCAATGTTGGTGTCTCTTCCAGAAGAGACTCTGCTAAGGGGATGGGAACCAGGCTAAAATCTAAACTCTTCTCCCTCCATTGCAACCATGACTCTAGGAAGTAAGCTAACTTCTTTTCCTCCTCAGACGGTATTGCTCCTAGTCTTTTGTTATCACCAGCAGAGGCAACCACAAGGGCAAATATCAAAATATGCCCAAACTCAAAGCAGATGGTAGGGCAGGGGTTGTTGGTCACTTGCCTATTTCGCCTTCTCAAAAGTTCAAACCAAAAACTTCACACATGCCTAATGGGTCATGAATCATCCCTGGACCAGCAGAGGTGCATTTACCCCACAAGAGTCAGCTGTCATTTTTCATGCTCGGAAGCAAGAAGCACATCCTGGGGTATGGTAGATTTCAAAAAGTGCTACCAGATGATATCACCACCTGTCCAGTCCCCAAACTACCACTTCCTATCCCTGAGCCACTGGGTGTTTGCAGCCTGGAGGATGAGCATGCTGTAATGGTATCAGATACACAGTTGCTCTGTGGGTGGCCACACTTGAACAAGTTTTAGGTAGGAAGGATCCTGCCAGGCTTGTCCCATCCATCTTGCCATATGTTCACAGCTATTGTCACCTGAACTGGATGGGCTCGTGGTGTCTGTCCTCCCACACACGTTCATGCTGCATCCAACTCTACCCACTCCACCTTTCTGTACGGATGCTGTGGCCACATGGAACAGGCAGGAGTTGGACACAGCACAGACGTAGCCCCAAAGGCTTCTTGTGGGACCAAACTCACAAGAACTGGTGGGGCTGAACCAAAGAGATGGAGGATGTCTTGGGAGACAAGGGAGGTGGGTCTGAAACAGTGACCTGGGGAATGTGGAGAGGGATGCGAAAAGAAAGGACCCAAGGCGAAAGAACAGACAAGGGAGAATGAGAAAGTAGGAGAGGGAAGAAAAAGTATGAACAGTCATGCTTAAAAGCATGCTGGAGATGCAGAGGTGAAAGCAAAGTTTCCATTTCAGGGTCTGCTTGCTATTATCAGCTGCACTCAGTACAGCAGTGACTGCTTTCCTAGGCAGTTTTACTCACACTTTTCACTGGCACTTTCATTTGCTGCCACAGATCCAGATGCAAGCTTTTACACGGGAAATAGAAACACTGGCAGGTAACACTCGTTCCCCCAGCCCTGGAGAAACTGAGCTGCTGCCAGCAGTGACAGACAGTTGGCCATTCCCTGGTGAATGGCACATCCCCATGCTCCTGAAATCTCAGTTCATGCTTTAAGCATAATACAAAGATGTGGTGTCTTACCCCAAAAAGCTTACAGCCCAAGGAGAGAAGGGAGATGTAACACCACGCAGAGAAAGCTGTGTGACAGCGACACATGTCATTCCCCCACTTTGAGATAAAGTGGTCAAATACCAACCCAGAAAATTAGTGGGAGCAAAAGGAGGAGAGAGCAAGAGAGGAGAGCCTAAGGAGTTTGGTGGGAAACTGAGGCAAAGGGATTTTAGAGGAGGAGGAGAAAGGCAGCTGAAAAACAACGGCAGCAGCCCTTCAGCCTAGGCCAGGAGAGCCCAGTGAGGTTGCAGGTCACACTCTGCAGCTTGCTGCTTTGGCTGTAGCTGTCCCGACCGGCTGGGCTGTCCAGTAACAAACAGCCCTCCTGGGAGGTTCTCATCACACAACCAGAGCTGGAGAGGTGTCATCTTGTCCCTCCAGCCCCCCAAAGCTGAAGTGCTCCCCACCATACATTTGGCGACCCAAGCAGTGTCTCAGTAAGGAGCTGCAGCTGTAGGTGCACTTACAGCTGTGCGATGGCTTCAGAAGGAAGGAGCTTATGAGAAACAACTTGTTTCAGTTCTCTTTTTCAGTAACAGTTACAAAATGGCTTTAAAAAGCAGCATTTCTCTTAAAATATGAGAGCAAAGAGATCTCATCTGTGCCAAAATAGAGTCATCTACCATTTTGTTCAAAGTCCTTCTTGATATCTTTTACCACTGATGGGCTAGATTCCCAGCTGCTACACTGAAGCCATGAGAACTGCACTAAAAATCACAGTTTAATTTTCAAGAAAGAAAACATTACAGACTCAACCAGAATTCTTAAGAATAATATTGTAGCTGGTCAGTAATTAACTATGGCTCCCTCTAAGCTTTCAGGGCTTTACCGGCTGCCAATTTCAATGACTAAAGTTCATCCAAGAGCAATAAATACAAGCACTACTTAGCGTTGCTTCACAGATTGGAACACAATCTAACACCACAATCTGCTGAGTACACATGGGAGACTGTTGTTTATAACATTAAGGCTGCTTTGTCCCTGTCCCCAAAATAACTTTTGGTAATTCTTTTCTCCATCAGCATCAAGCTGTTTCGGCCTTTGGATTTCAGACACAAGCATGAGACTTTTCAGCATACAAAATCCTCCCCGGAAGCTGTTTGAAGTTCCTCAGATGAACCAAGTGCATTCATCTCTCCATGACCACCCCCTCGCACTCTCAAGATGATGGCAAATGTACTTACCATCCTGGAAGACCTCGTCCTGTGTGGATATCCTACTGTAGTCTGATGTTACTCCCAACTCTACTTACAAGAGGCAGCGTACATGCTTTTCACCAGCAGATTTCTTTTGGGTTCTTCTGGTTTTTTCCTCCTCCTGCTGCAGATTTACTTCCTCTTAAACACAGAGTTTCACAACATGCACTGACAGCCACAGTCCCACGTTATCATCTAGTTGTTGCTACCCAGTTCTTAGACTCCAGATCCTGATCTTCACCTACTTGACATAACTTTCTGCAGTGCCTGACCTGGCTCGAACTCTCTTGAATGGTGAAGTTCTCACTGCCCGCAGCAGTGTAAGGTCAGAGCCTAGATCCGCACTAGGAGACACTGGTTGAAAGGACTGCTCGGCTTTGGTGCCATTTGCGTCTCAGACACGGCAGTATTCTCACTGCTTCATTCTCAACCCACCAGAAGCTTCATTTTAAACAGACCAACAAACCCTCCAAAACCACCTCTCTACCCAGTTCCTCTTGCAAGCACTCTCCTGACCAGTCATCCTTGGACAAACTAAAGGGAGCAAACTAGCTCCTTTGAAATAATACAGCTTTTGTCTTAAAACAAGTGTATTTGGAATTTGCAGTCATATTGAGAAGGAGAAGGTTACATACAATGTTGAGTTTGAGGCAGTTCCTGAGAAATCAGGTCTTCCGTAAAAATCCACAGGCTGCACCTCAGTCGACACAACTGAATATGGCAATGACGCTGTTGTTCTCCAGGCAGCCCTCTGAACCTATTGAACCGAAGGATGTAATTCCATAGTTCAGTACCCGAGGAAGGCTGCTGTAGGGGGAAAAAAAACGAGTGGAGAGAGAACTGAGATCCAAGAAGGATCGTGAGGCTTTGTCATACCTTGTATTAAGCTGCTGAAGGTGGACAAAGAGGAGCCAGAGGACAGGTCAGGTACTGCAGAAAGAGGCCTTTCTCTGGGAAGCTGAAGGTGTCGTGAATCCTCTGCTTCCCCTGGGATCGAAGCACAAGCAGTAACTCAATGAAGGCCAAAAGTGAGAGAAAAGATGATGGTGGAGCAGGATAGGACGCCTGTCTGACCAGCCAGCTCTCTCCTGAATTTACGGTTGTACACAGATCACTGGGGCCATCCCAAATCTCTCTTAAAACGGGGCTTAAAAACAAGGCAAAGGCGACCGCCATCCCTTTAGGCTCAGGTTACCAGAAAGCTGAAGGCAGGATCCTGCTTGACCGAGGCTTCACCTGCAGTCAGGGAAAAGAGGCAACTCCAGCGAGCCACCACGCTAAAGGTCCAGGTCACCTCTGGGAAGCATCCCTGTCCCTCTGCTGATTTCAGAGGCTGAGCAACCAAACTAAATGTTTCAGCTAAGCGCCTCATGAGCTCAAGTCAGCGTGTGCTGCACACGTCAGCAAGCTTAGCAACGAGTCACCCTGCTCTGTTTATGTGCCGGACTGAAATCACAGCATGAACTATGCCGACATAAATCACAAAGCCTCCCACTGACTTCAGTGAGTTCAGGATCATACCAGACAAGCAACAGCACATTTGTTTGAAGTTCAGGACTTATCAGTAGTTCCTTCAATACCACGAGTTTAGTTCAAACTGGGAGAGGCTGGGTTATATCAGGAGCAGCTTCCAGAAAATGGAACTGTATTTCTCCTCCTCTGCAGCTCTCTAACCACTTCCAGCTCTGATTAATCTCATCGTCCTCCTCCTCTCCAGCTTGCAAAGGTCTGGTTTCCCTCTGCTAATCTGATCTCACATACCAGCCCAACATCAACTATGCATTTCTGATCCCACTGACAGTGAGGGTTTAAGGATGGAAGTGGGTTTGTGGGGAGAATTAATACAGTTTATCTGACCAACTCATGCAATTGGAGGGAGGAAAGAAAAAAAGACTGGCAAGTTTCAGGGCGAACAAGTGATCTTTTTTATTCCTCCTCTTCCCCATGTCTCAGACAAGGCTTCTTCTACCAGTTGCTCTGGCTGGCTTGCCACCATCCCACACACGGAGTAAATACATCTCTCACAGTTGGATGCCACGCTGTGGTTAACGTACTCCCTCTAAAAAGCATGCTTGGACTCCAGTTTATGAGAAGGGTATATTAAAAGATACAGTGAAAGATCTTTTAACGCCTGTGTGGGAGGCTTGCTAAGAAGAAACTGCCAGTTTAACACGTTCTCATCTCCAAGAGCTAATAATAGAGAAAAACGTCGCTACCGCTGCAGATTACTACAAAACTACACTTTCTGTTTCACGAGGACGAGGTGGCTGGGCTCCGAACACCAACAGTTGACAGAAGGATGGGAGGCAGGAACAGCCAGGGTCCTTACGCTTCAAAAGAAAGATGCTCTATTTATTCTTTGTGCCAAAAGACTCAAATGAGCGGGGGGTGGCGGGGAGGCATTTCAGGTCAAGAATTGGGAAGTGATTCAGCCAACAAGTCTAGAGAAAATTTCAAGGTCTAAATAAAATTGTGATTTTTTTTAAAATGGAAATATTTTTAAAGATTTAATCCATTTCCATTTTCTAAAAAATGCAATAAATTCACCAAAATATCTAACCCTAGACTTCAAACATTTAACTTGAAGCATTTAACATTCAGTACTTACCTAGAATCATTTTGTTCAACCTATAATTAATTTAATGCTTGTCATCTGTATTTTGGTTGGAAAAAAAAGTTTTATTCCAATTTAAAATATAATTAGTGATTTGCATAGCTCTAATGAGTGCTCTTTCAGACAGTCCTTTGCTATCTCAGTCGTGTCACTCCTCTTGCATGACACTCGCCCTCCAGTCATGCCAGGAAAGATGACCTACAAGTATTAGTAAAAGCTCTGGGATGTTGCGTCTGCCTTGAATATATCTGGTTTAGCATTAAAAAAATTACATTCCTCCTCTTCGATTTGCAAAGTACTTGGCAACCCAGGAAATCACTGGCCCGATGCAACTGCTATCATAGAATGGTTTGGGTTGGAAGGGACCTTAAAGATCATCTAGTTGTCCTCCTGAAGATTAAGAACATTTTTCTTGCTTACACAGAGGTTGCTTTGCCTGTGGAGAAGGCATGTTACAGGCTGTGATACAAGCCATCCTCTTCGAGCCTGCCCAGCTATCAACAGCCAGGAGGGAGTTCCATTCCTTGGGAGAAACGTACCACCCAAAGGAGTGACCTGCTATCGATGGGTTCTGCTGTGCTAAAGCCGCAGGTCCTCTGGCTGAAACAGAATTTCACCCATGCCTCTGGATCGTTCCTTGCCTACAAAGTGTCCCCAGGTGCCAGGTGGATGCCATGTTTTGGGTTTGTAATTTTTTTTCCTTCCTATGTTTTCCCAAGTTGGATGTTGATGGAGGTAGAAGCATTACTTTTCTGGCACCAGTTCTTTTGGAAAGTACAGTATTTTCAGTAATTTCTGTTCAGAGGAGGAAAAAAAAAAAAAGCTTAAGCAGGGTAGAGTCCTAGTGAGTGCTATTTTCTGATGGTCATTTTTCTTGGCTTCCCTTGCTCAGCTCATGTCAAGCATTAAACCATTAAAATAAAACACTTTTTCTAGAAAAACTGCATCAGGTGCTCCAAGTATCTGCATGGCTGCATCCAAACGGTTGTACCCCCTCCTGAGGAAAGAAACACCCCCCTCAGCCAAACCACCCACTGTTGCCCCATGCCAACCCCATCCCACCAGAAAAAGCTGAGATGGGCAGGGCTTTGCTCTTGCACAGTTCACAAATGCCCTTGTTGAAAAAGGCATGGTCCTCCCACAGCCTCACATGGGCAGGACCAAATAGACGAGGAGGGTCTATTGGTAGATCCTCACATGACGTCAAAAAATGAGAAGGCATCTCTCCGATGACTTGAAGCCTTGCTCTGAGGAAGGATTCTGCAAACCCTGCTGCAGGCATCACTTTCTGGTGTTCCCTTCTACACACACGTGGAAAGCCAGGCTCTATTTCCAAACGCAGATGAGAAAGTTGAAGAGCCAGGCAGGATCGCCACTGAATACTCAGCAGGAAGAGGTACAGGGGAGATCAGTACTTTTGCCATCTCTCCTTTATTTTTAAATTCTCCCAGAGAGCACCTTTCATTATGTTGCAAAGAGTTTTGGCCACCGTTCCACTACCACTTATATTTATTCAGTCAGACCGTTAAAAATTAATGAAGTGGATGCGCTATTGATTTCAAAAGGGCACTTTGCATAGCATTCCTACTCAAACACCACTCCGTGCTGCTGGGGAAGCCTGTAGAGAGGCAATACACTCAGTGTGCAACCCAGCCCTCTATTTTAGAGAACAGAAAAAGCCTTCTCTGCAAGCTAAGTTTAAGAAAGGTTTTTAAGAGAGGCAGAAGAATTTTTTAAATTACTTTGTTTTTTAACACAAGATCCCTCCCTATAAGCATGAAAGATCTCATGTTCAAGTATCTAATGCAAAGATCACCAGAGGATGGTGAGTCTTCCACTGATCCTGGTTAGGTACTAATATTCCCCCCCCCACCCCCACCCCTTTGTCTGTGTTTTAGTTATTGCTGGCAAATAATGTAATGTTTTTACAGCTACACATGTTCTACTCCCTACAGAAGCTGTGCTAATGCAGAAAACGTGGAGCCAGAGTCCCACGCGGCACCAAGCACTGTGGGGGAGGCTGCAGGCACCTGAAAGCTGTGCAGAGGGGAAGCAGGAATTAATGTTATCTCAGAAGTGCCGGGAAGGATGCAGGCACTGCAGGAACTGCAGGAGGAAAGGAGCACAGTGATGGAATGAAGGGAAAAACAAAAAGAATTTCACAGACACAAACTCCAATATATATAAATATATATATTAGATGAGAGCAAAAGAGTATAATAAATAATGTTTTTCTATAATCACATATCTGCTGGAGAATGATTATATCCAGGCTGGATTTAAGTACCATTGTTAATCATGGCAATGAAATAAAACAGTACTAAAATCAAATATCACATCATACTCAGAAGTAAGACAGCCCTCAGGCGATGAGGACCTGCGGACTTCAGTCCTGCAGTGGCAGGGGAAAGCGGACTCTGGTACTATTGGGGAGGGGTCTGCCCCAGCCATAGGTGTCAGCAGGACCGATCCAGTTCTGCTCTGAGCCTGCAGTTGCTGACACTTCTTTCATTAGACTGTAGTTAACACAATGTAAACAAGCAGTTGAAAAATTTAATCCAAACACATACTCCCCCCCAAATTAACACAGGAAATCCAGAATCATTGTCACATGATAAAAGAATGATTTATTAGAGCAACTTTATGATAAAATTATATAAAATAACAATTTATTTTTTTTAAAGACGTCCACAATATCACCTTGAAACAAAATGTACAGATACTGCCTATAATCCAAACAAAAATAAATTACCATTCAAAAAAAACCAAAAACAAACCAAAAAGTGTGGAAAAATCAGGGCAGGAGAAACTACTCAAAATTATACACAGCATTTCAAGAGGGTGTGGAAAAGAAAGTCATTAATTGATTCAAGTTATACAAACGTGTTTCAGCTTTACTCTCAGACAGCTCAGCTTGCATTTGTGTTGCATGCAAATGGAATGATCCAGTGAACAGTTCAGAACAGCAGAATCAGCAGCATAACAACAGCAGAGAGTGAAATAGGCACAATTCAGCACGGGGCACATCGAAAGTGAACAGGTAGTTCTGTCTGGTCTTTGCAAAAGTTATACACATTTACTGAACTTCAAAAATAGCTAGTGTGATCTGCAAAACAAGGAAAAAACTAGTAGAATCTTGCACTTAAATACTTTACACCTTTTAATCTTTTTTTTTTGTCTCCTCTCTTTTTCAGTAGGCTGTATGTAAACATTCCCCTAGTTGTACCTTTACTAAAATACTCAAAGATGATGCAGACGTTCTTTTCTCCTGGAGCACGACCACAACATGATATCACCATAGATACATTTAGGACCTCGCTCACAAAGCTCGTACACATTCTTGCAGGAATTTACATTCACTCCATGAGAAAAGAGTAACAGGTTTTTACATTTGAAAGCAAACTGAGAACATGGTTTTCAAGTATAGTGGAAGAGCTGAGGGCTGGGATTTTGAAAGGTGCTCATGGCATCAGGCACCCAAAGTGTACAGAAACCCAGAAGGACCTGAGCACTTGCTTCCCTAAGACTTTGAAAATCCCACCCTTTGTTACATTTCTTTAGTCAGATACAAAACACATGAAAGCAATATGGTACGAGAGTGACCCACAGGTCAGCGTCACCCCTTCCAAGCTCAACACAAGGCCCATCCGTAGCTCATGGAAGCCAACAGGTAGGTATCTTACACGCTGATCCTGGGTCACCCAGACACACCACTACACATCTGCTATGGTCACACTGGAGTCACACAGAGGCATGTTTTCATGGTTGCATACAGTACTGCTTGTAAGAATGAAGAGTGAGTGACCGAAGGAGTTACAGTCAGGTGGCTAGCTCTTTGGCTTATCTGGAGCAGACAAGTGCAAATGGGGTGTACTTCCAAAACAGCGAATGCAAGAGAAAATATGTTGCATTTCATCACTGACTAGCAAAACTGTTTTAAATGCAAAGAGCCAAGGATAAACGTTGTGTCAGGACACAGAAGCATTTTATAGTTTGGCTGTGTCACAAATAAAACAAATCGAGCTGTGCATCCTCCCCCTGCTTCACACACACATTCCCAAATTATAAATAGACACCGATTGTTGCATCCTTATTAGTCGCTTGATTAATTGATGTAAGGTGTCTGTGAGAGCTCTCAAGTTCAGAACACATCCCTGATGTGTTCATGAATGAAAGAAAAATCAAGCAATTTTCAAGTGAAAGTAAAAGAAGTCCCATCAAGGACACATTGTAGAGAAACAAAATCTGCTAGAGCATAGCCATGAAGATGTGGAAATGTGGGTAACAAATAATAATAAAAGTCAGATGTCTGAGTAATTCACATGTCTCTACAGCAAAACTGAAACTAACAGCAACACCTTATCTGTGAAGGTCCTTCAACTCCTAGTGAGCTGGGGTAGCACCTGGTCGGTTCAAACCCTAATCAAGAAGGGCTTGAAAAATTGTGTCTCATATGTCAGAAATGATACCACCACTTATGATATTCATCAAGGACACAGTCAGGTATTTCAAGAAAAGACTGATCAGAATAAATGACCAAATGAACACATTCAGATAGTGCGTATATTACAGGCAGAAGAACATCAAGGGCAAATTCTTTTTTTATTCTGCATTCATCTACATGAAATCCAGCAGATTTCTTCATGGAAGAGCATCTCCACACAAGCAGATGAGTCTTATAACCTACTGGAAATCTTGGAAGGATATTTGCACCTATTGTTTACCAGCCAGCATCTTGCACGCTCAAAAGGAAACGAATGGCCTGTTGGCATACTCCCATTCTGGGACTGATCCTGTTTCAGCTGAAAGTGATAGAAAGCTCCCACTGGCTTCACCAGGAAAGCAGTCACGGTCTTTCTAGTAAGATTAAACACTTCGTGAGCATCTCTATTTATTTAAATTACCTTAACAGGTTCCCACTGTTACAACAGTCTAGCAGAAAAGCTCAGGTAACTACTGAAGCTAACTAAGAAATCCACTACCCACCCCAAAATATAAAGTCAGCACACAAGAAGCAGTCAAGCTTGGGAAACCATTTTCACTGGTTAGACTACACACTGTATGAGGGCAAAGTGGAACTCATCTGCTCACTCTTCCCAGTAAACGTATCCTCCACAGCTACAAAAGAATTTCTTTACCCGATTACCGTTTATTGACCAGGAAGAATGAAAACGGAATCAATACAAGACAGAAAAAACTGGGAGCAAACACGCGTGGAAGAGGTCCCCTCAAAAACAAAACTTTTGTTCTTAAAGCAACGAGAAATTGCTTCGTGTTTTGCAGTTTAACTGAAAGACAGAATACAAAGCCCAACTTTAAGCAAGGAATTGTTCAGTGCAACTGCACAAAATCCTTAGTATTTCTAGGATTATAACAGACCAAAAAAAAAAAATCCAGACAAAAATCCCAATTGTACCAAGTGCTTGACACTGATGAATAGTTTCTGAAGAATACCACAGAATGGTGGTCTTCAAGCACTTTGGTATTGAAAAAAAATTCGTAACAGAACTAGCCGTAAAGGTGGAGCTACATTTAAGCCATTATTTTTTCAGTGCTGTCAAGTGAACACTAGTTCACAGCAACTGTGCAATTAAGTTTATTACATGAGCCATTGGAACAGATGTCTTTCTTAGCAATTAGCTAATTGCAAACATCTTAGTCTTTGGCCCAGCCAAGAGCATTTGTAGCTCATTGTAAAAAGATTGTATATTAAAAAAAAACCAAAAACAAACAACAGTTTAACGACAACATTTGTACCAAAATCATGAAAATTTGGCAAGCTAAACTGTAAAATCTGACTTTTTGTACCTACCCCAAACTTTGGGCTCATCTAAATAGTAACTGTATTAGTAGTCTTTACATTTATACCATTATTAACATTTACACTTTCCCAAGAGAAAAACAAAGGGTTTATTCTGTCTTATTTTGGTTTTTAGACTGAAAATAAGAAAATAAGACTATGCACAACTTCAGTGTGGTCATCTTTTTATGACCGCTGAAAAGGACTTCTTACACAACTGTACGAAGAGTTTCTCCTAGAAACTCACAATATTGCACAATCATTCTGTTGGATTTGCATGTTGATTCTAACAGAGTTTTAATGTTTCACTTGTATAATTAAAAAAACCAACAAAACAAAACACAACTACAAAACCAAAACAAATATAGTACCAAAAAAAGTGTTTTTTAAATTGCGCCTCATTACAACTGAATTAAAAGGCCAACGCAAGAACACTTTAGCTTCGGCAGTATTGAGTGGAGCGTATGCAAAGCCTGTTTTCTTATGGCACACTGGAAGAATAAGTGAGTAATTTTCTAAAAATCAGTTTGCCTCTATGCTGAATATGTGCTGCTCCACAGTGCTAGTCTTGTTTAAAAGGCAATCACAGACTTTCCATTCACCCTCACAGCATAGATTGGGGTTTTTTTTGTGCAACGTGTTAGCAATCTAAACAACTGCTCCACACAAACAGTCCACAAACCACTCATACACAATACTAATGCAACAGTAGATTACAATATGATAGCAATACAAAATATCGCATCAAATCACATATTTCTCTCCATCTGGAATGAAATTCGAATCTTGTAAGCTAGCAGACCCACAGTTCGATTTCTGCGTGTAGTTTCTCATCTGAGCTGGGGACAAAGTCTCCAGTGTGGACCCAGAAGTGTTAGCAGTCCTGACTTTAGTGGCTGTAGATTGTTTAGCAGCAGAAGATGCTTTGTTACTGGCAACTACATCCAAGTTTCCAGTAGGGTCAATGATGGCGTTTATGACTGGGGGAAGAAAAAAAAAAAAAAAAAGGAAAAAAAGAGACATATAGAGACATATTAGCAGCACTCAGCAGAGTTTCTAAACAGAAGGTTGCTGCCTTCATTTTGAAGGCAGTAGAACTGCAGGCAGTACTCGTGTTCATTTTAGTCATGATGTTTTCTTCATTAATACCTTCAGACCTAAGCAGCTTTAACAAGCAAAACCCGTCCCAAAGTGAAGCTACAAGGACATTCAACTTTCTGGTTCAATTGGAAAAGACAAACTACAGCAGCCAAACGGCAAGCTTTTAGCAGGAGCCCAAAATTACACCTGTATGTCTTTATTAAGCTTCTAGGTGATGCAAGAGCTTGTCTTGCCTTTTCTATTGCATGGAGCCGTATGTGCAAAATTCAAGTCCAAAAAGCACAGCACATCTTATTGGCTGAAAGAGCTGCTAAATATTATTTCAGCAGAACAGACCGTTGCCAGCTCATCTTATGAGAATATTCTAATTACCACAAATGAAGCATTTCCACAACAACAGCTTTCACATTGCAAAAGTCAACAATTTTCTTAAAAATTGGCAGCACAAGATAAATCTACTGTTCATTCCATATGCACTCATCAGAAAGCACTATGCTAACAAACTAAACTTCTGCATCCTTTCCCAGCTTTCACTGGCAAATCAAGCCATGTTATTTTATTTTGTGCAACTTACTGACATTTGAGAGACAAAAAGAACATTTTACATGACCAACCTTCAAGCTGTTTTTGAACTCTCCTGAGCTCCTTCAGGATAGAACTGATTTCCTAGAAACAAAAGCATCAGAATGGAAAATTAAGCAACAAAGTACTCAACTGACACAGGAATCTAGTCTTGCTCCCTCTGTCTTATCTGATCAAGAAGATTCAAAGTCAGTTCCAACCTTGCTTATTTAACAGAAAAGACAAAGCTAGTATCCACAAAGATGATCAGAGGGATGAGACACCTCTCCTATGAGGTCAGGCTAAGACAGTTGGGGTTGTTTAGCCTAGAGAAGACTCCGGGTAGACCTTATTGTGACCTTTCAATACTTAAAAGCCCCCTTTAAGAAAGATGGGGACAGACTTTTTAGCAGGGCCTGTTGTGACAGGACAAGGGATAATGGTTTTAAACTAAAAGAGGGTAGATTTAGACTGGATACAAGGAAGAAATTTTTCATGATGAGGGTGGTGAAATGCTGGAACAGGTTGCCCAGACAGGTGGTAGATGCCCCATCCCTGGAAACATTCACAGTCAGGTTGGACAGGGCTCTGAGCAACCTGATCTAGTTGAAGATGTCCCTGCCCATGGTAGGGGGGTTGGACTAGATGGCCTTTAAAGGTCTGTTCCAATTCAAACCATTCTACGATTCGATGATCTGTATCTAGGTGCACCTGGTCAGTGCATGGGGACCTCTGCTCTGCATTATTTCACCAAGTGCTACTACATCACCCAGTTCATAGCCACAGTGGGGTTTAGATTTGAAACACTAGCCAGATTAACTGTACAAAGGCTCCTCCACATCCTCCTTAATACCAAATGCACGAAGATATTTACAAACTCAACTCCTAGACCAGACAAAGCAATTGGCCACATATATACTGCTGTAGCACTGAGCTACACAGGTCCTGCACAGTTATCTGTACACTTAGCATTAACCGTATTTGCTGGGTCCATTATTGTACTTAAATCTCAGATAGTAGTCCCCATAAACGAAAAAATAAGAGGTCATGAGAGCACAAACACCACCCCAGGGCTGAAGCTTTTTTATTGCTCTGTTACTGAACTGTTACAGGTGAAGAAAAACGTTCTCAAGAAACACTTGTCTACAACTGAAGCTGTGGAAACCACGTGGTAGATGATGCGTTTGGTAGATGTTTAAATGAGGCCTAATGACCCTGAACTTAAACATCTGTTAAGGGACTGGGCTTTTGAAGATGAATCACAAAGGGAGAGGGGAAGAGTGAGGTGAAACACAACAGCTAGAGGAACTCAATTTGTCATACTTCAAACAGCAACAAAACCCAGCAGTTCAACACATGCACATGGACTAGAAATTTCAGAAATGGATTTAAGAAGGGACAGAGCTTGTTATTTTGGTTTCTTACAAAGCTTTCATGAATGCAAGCCTTTGGTATTTCACTTGTTCACATGGTCTTACCTTGTTTGATGTCTTCAGAATTGGCACTTCATTTTCTGAATTAATTTTGGCCTCCATCTCCTCCCATGTCCTTTCCGAGTTCTGAAACAGAATCCTACAGCACAAAAAACAGAGCAGGTCTTAAAACTGCCATCCAAAAGCCACTTGTTTAAAAGACTTAATTATCACAAGATGTGGCAACAAAGGAGATTAGTGGATTAGTGACTGAACAAATCGCCTTTCAGCTGATTTAGGAACAATCCAAAGTCCTTCCCTAACTGATGTCTTCTAGAACAACAACAGGCTTTGAAGAGCCCTCACAAGCCTTGGTGACCTGCAGGGTTTCTAAGAGCCTTGGGACAGTGGAGGAAAGAGGAGACAATCCACCACAGGAACACATTTTCTGCTAATTCTTTGCGCAGGCAACATTTCAAAGTAAAGGCATCAGCAGGCATTACAAATCCAGCATTAAAATTCCAAAGGCTAAACGTATGAGGAAAAGACGTGGCAAATATTCATGTTACCTTTTTTTCACTATGCACACAGTTTCCTACATACGGATTCCCAGCACCTTGATAACAAGACTTTCCAAGACAACAATGCATTATCTTCCACAGGTAGCAAGCCAACAAACTCAGCAACAAATCAACATTTCAGGCCAGGGCTAAAAAAAGTACTTACTTCATTTTTTCAGCTAGGTTTTCTGTATTTTCACGGATTGTATGTGATAACTGGGACACCGGGTTCAACATCAGATTGTCAAAAATTACCTAAAATATAAGGGCAGACCAGAGAACTTTTAGCAGAAGAAGCATATTACAAAACTGGAAATTTTTACAGTAAATGATCCCCACTGAAAAATCTTCATTGATGGGGATGATATTTGGACTTTCAGGGAGATTAAGACGACATGCAGTTTTGTTGCAGCACTTCGGCAAAAAGATTAATACTAACTTGTTTGAATTTTTTTTCTTGAGGAGTGTACAAAGAGACAGAATTGTCTGCAGTAAGATAACTCTTTAAGCATTTCTGAAAGAAAAAGCTTAAGACTTTCTGAGCCTCAGAGGCACCTCCCCTCCCCCCCAACCCAAAAGCCAAATCACAATGTGAGAAGTCCCACAAGCAGGCTCACCAAAACCATCTAATGTGATTTATATGAGTTCAAGCCACCTTCACAGCCATGTAATCCCACCATGTTACATTGTGCTTTATTAAAAACAACAACAAAAAATATTCAAGTCCTGTGATCCAAAAGAGCCCCCAAGCTTCTGCCAGGAAAGCCCACATCAGCTGGGGGTACTCTGAACCTGCACCTTTTACTTAGTCTTGGCATGTCTCTATAAGCGAGCGAGGGATTGCTTCAAGTCAGTCACAGGACAGGATCGGCACACCACTGGCTCAGGCCAGCCTGCTTCAATCAACCCCCCCTCCAGAGCAGCAGACTGACTGTGCTGGATCCCAGCTCTCCCCTCCTGCCTCTGCCCCAGCTCCTCCTTTTCAACCGGAGCCAGCAGGCAGAAAGCAAGACAGCAAAAGGAAGCAAGAGCCAAGCGCAGCATCAGCAGCCTGCTCCTCCGCTTACCATCACCCCGTTACTGCCCTCACTCCCACACCATCCTCAGCCTCAAGTTTCAGGCCAGGCTTCCTCACCCTTTAGCATCATCCCAGTGTTTTCCATGTTACCCTGCTCTCTCACCCCAGAATTGCATCAAATTGCACACATTGGAGGGAACAACGCAGAATAAGTGGCTTGCTGTCTGCACAGCATGGCACAGCAAGGAGCCCAGCTGCAGAAACTCCTCATAAGGTCCAGATCCTGCCACTGCTACTCTATGGGCAGCTCTGACCAGCACACTCACTGCAGAAAAATAAGGTGCCTTTATCGATTAGGAACAACTGTTTTCGTGCCGTGAGTTCTTGCCTTTAAACTACCAGTGCTGCAGATTTCAAAGTTGAGATTTTTGTGGTTTTCTTTAAAAGAGCAGTGAAATATCCTAAGTGGGCTGTGACACTGAATGCCTCCTCCCAAATATCAAGTGACCAAGCCTCAGGTTTTAATGAAGTTTTACACAAGAGAGGAAACTTCCAGGCAGTATTGGCAAGAAGGGTAATTCTGTTCCTCTTTTGTTTCTTTTTTAAACACTGTTTCATTGTTTCTATACTTCCCAGTCAGGAGTCTTGAGAAGTGGGGTTTTTTGTTTTGTTTTTTTTGAATAGCCTCCTTTGGCAGCTGAGAAAGAACAGGTATACATACGCAGCTTAAAGCAATGTCATATATAAAGTAAAGAAAAAAGTGGCCTGCCTCCTCACGGTTTCTCGTCCTCGTTTTTCTTGAGGTATCCTCTTCTCTATTATCGTTCATATTTTGGTCAAAATCCTTCAGTTCCACTGATCCCGGAGGCACTTTCTGGTAGTTCAGACTTGCTTCTGGAATGTGCTGCACCAACTTGGAAATAATGAGTAATGAGTCATTAAAAATTAGTAGGGAAGGAGGCACACAGGCACTCACTGCAGGTATTGCAGACTTTCAGGCAAGCCCCAGAGGAACACTGATTCATTTAAGTCTTGTTCAGACAGGTATGGGTTCCTAAGCAAATTACTAGACCCCAATCCTGCAAGCACTCAGTGACCCACTGGAGTCATCCTACGAAACTCAGTGGGGCTATTCCACTTTATAATTTTGAGACTTGAACACAGAGTTGAAAAGTACATCTTTGCCTTTTTTGAATTTAGGCTAAAACTCAAAAAGGCCCTGTTTTCCCATATTTTATGTTTTAATATATCAATGCAACAGTAAAGCCACACTAAAATTAATCAGGAACCATTCAGTAACACATGGAAGAGATGAAAAAGCAATACAAAACCACTGAGAACGCAAATAATTAACAGGAAGAACAGAAAAGGCAAGACAGACACCAACTCCTGTTTGGTTGACTGACAGACAAAAACTCTAAAAGAAGGGAAGGAAAATAACAGTGACAAGACAGAGATACAAAAATAATGGGATGGAGAGTGCACCTGAGATGGATATGCCAGCCGAAAAGATCTACGAGCAATCTGTGTTAAAACAGAAACAAAAGAGATCAATGCTAGTGAATGACTGTGACAGCAAGTTATCAAAGAGAACACGTGGTTTGGGGTTATTTTGGGTTGACATTCCCAAAAGCGCATTCCTGAGGACCAGCACTCGATGCCCACCCACCGCATGCACTGAAGCCCATGGAGGTCCTGGTCACCAACCAGTTCTGCAGAGGCAGTCTCGGGCAGCTCCCCAGCTACTTCGAAAGACTGTGCTGAGTGGAATCCAGCAGCCCTCCGAGCACAGATAAGGGCCTAACATAGAGGCCAGGAGGCTCTTCGGTTGCCAAAGCACAGAGCTCTTGTGAGGAAACCATGTGCCATCCAAGGTCCAGGCTCCCCACACTCTATGCAATAGCACTTGGGTTATACACAGGCAGAAGGTATGAGATATTATGGTACGGGGCACAACAGCCAAAATGTTTAGCTAATAAGCTTCTCTTTTTTAAGCAGGCTTTCAAGAAGTACAGAAACAGTAAGTTAGGCTGCTTGCAGCAGTGAAGCAGCACAAGAAGGGAATGAGATATTCCTACAGTTCAGCAGTTCTCGGCATAACCAGTTGAAAACATGGTAAGGACAGCACCTGCTCCCCCATCACCAGCAGATTTTCATATTTAACCTGGTCTCTTCTCCTGCTTTCTGTTCTGTCACGCCTGTAAGCATTTCCTCTTGACATATCAACACTCCTACTAACTTTGAGTATGTTAAACAGTAACTTAACAGACATAATTGGGCTCAAGTTTTTTGCTATATCAACTTTGAAAAAAAGACCAACCAAAAGCATTTCATGCAGGGCTAAAATTTGCAGAAGTGGCCAGTGATTTGGGATGACCCACTGGACTGCGCTTGCAGCAGCTGAGCTTTCGGTTTGACTGCTCAGCTCTGCAGAAAGCTGGGTCCTGTGAAACCTACACACCCACAACTCCAGGCATCCCAAACAACCCATGGCTTTGGTAAACAGGAATCATGAAGGTCTCACCCTTGCTGAACTATTTTTTTGGTTTGTTTGGGGTTTTTTTTTGCTTAATTTGTAGCAGTACTCAGCTCAGTATGCCAAGAATGTAGGTTATTATAAACTATCCAGCTGAGGCTACAAAAACAAACAAAAACACCCCAAACGTTCACTGGGGAAACTGAAAACCTCCCTGGCAAACATCCAAGCCAACACTGGACCTGAAAGGACAGAACTTGAGAAATAAGGTTTAAATCCAAGGCTCCATCTTAATTTTTAAGAGAACACTCATGATTTTGATCTTTAACCAAGCTTCGTAATAAAAGTAATTGAAAAAGCAATTCATTTGAGGCTGAGAAATGCTGTGCCACACACTGGTCCAAAGTGAAGCTTCTGGTAGGGCATTAAACCCTCAAAAATGATTCCAGCATCAGTAGTTATTTTGCCTGCATTTTTCCCCACTTTATTAGAATAGGCATAAATATTTAGTAGTAGAAAATCAAGAGCTAGCAGAACAGCATACAACACTGCAAGAGCCAGAGCAGTGTAAGATACAGTTACATGCAGAAGATGTTTCTTATTCACATATTTCCTTTTATCAGATGTTTCAATACATTACTATTATAACTACGGTAGCTATTTCTCATCACTATGTCCTTTCCTAGAATATTTAATATAAAGTTGTTTAATAAATATTCATAAAATTCATAGTGCTTAGCATCACGCACATTGGTCCTCAGATATTTCCTAGCAACTTCCCTGCTTTAAGCCAAAATAATTATTTTAGCACAGATTCAGCAGCACCCAGACCGAGGGAAGCACGTCCAGATTCTAGTCAAGTTCCAAAGATGCAATGCATATTTATTAAACCCACATCAGTTTATATTGCTCTCATTCATAACCTGACCCCCAAGATGCGCAGTTCAGGATCCCAAGCTATTCAGGATTCAGCTCTATGTCTCCACATCATAGAAAGCCCTGCTGATCTAACCCATTCCTGGCCATCCCTAACATAGGGCAGCTCCACTGATGCACAGTGGCATTTTGGGTGTAACTCAAACAGTCTCCCAGCTGCTGGGCCCTGCTGAAATCACAGTGCTCTCCAACCCTATGTGGAGTGAGTCTTGATAAAAGCCTTTATGGTTTTCACCATTGGCTGAACACAGAGGTTATGGCTCCTGATCTGTCTTCAGAGGCTCCTAACAGTGCTTCTTCATTTATACCACTAAGATCTCAAAAACTACTCTAGCAGTGGGTACTGCCGGCAGCATTACCTGCAGTGCGACACAGCCCTACATTTGCTCTCCTAGCTATTGCGAGGGGGGCTGACTGGCTTGTCCCACACAGCACTGCAAAGCCACATCACAGAAAAACCCTCAATTCGCCTGGGTCCAAGCAATCCTGGCTTTGTGAACCGGCCACTCAGCATCGCAACCACATGCTTTGGAGCCCATAATTTTGCACAGAGTAGAAACACTGCATTTTGCAGGTGTTCTTCCTCTAGCAGTAGAGGGCATCCCTCTGTATGAGTTGACTTATGCCACCCTTCAGTGGCACTCAACAAAAAAGCTGATACGCTGATTTTCTGCAAGGAAGCAGGTGCTGAGTACTGGTCATTACCAACCCACAGCAAATGTTCCATTTGCAAGTCAGAGGTAAGGTAGACTACCACTTTAACTGCTCAAAAAGAATACAAAAGGCAGTTTTGCAGGCGTGGCACTTATGGAAACAAAGCAATAAAACACTTTATCTCAGAGCCCGAAGTGATTGCGAAACATTTGTGCACCGTGGCTCCAAACAGCCCCAGGAAGAAATCCCTCCCTGAGCAGGCTGCAGTTGGCCTCAGATTAACACAAGTATGGTATCCCCCTAAACTTCTGCTTTGCACCTTCAGTGACAAACAGTGCAGGTCACAGGGCGTCCAATTACTGTCTTGGCAGGGTAACAGTTTTGGTTCTCAGCTTTGAGCCCTGCTTAGGATGGGTCTGCAATTCTCACAACAGCCAAAGGCAACAGAGGGCCAAGAGGCCTATCTGAAGAGCAGACAAAGAGAGCTGTGTATATTTTTAAGCCCACACTGGTGGCAGACAGGAGGCAATTTGGATTTAAACAGCAGCAAAGGCAATTTTGCGTTAGCAGCTGGAGCCTCCTGGTGACCTTCCAGCCACGTTTGAGCTGAGTTCCTGCACTGCAGCCAGGTGAGTCAAATTAAGAAAGCCCTTCTCCCCACTCCAAACCGTGTTACACAGCTCAGGAGGAAGCCACAGCTTCACTGAAGAGCTGGAGAGCAGAGTCCTTGGCCTTGCCCATCAATACGCAGATGGGGAGAAGGGATTCAAGAAACACCTGCACAGTGTTTCAACTGCCCTGGCAGAAAGGACACAGCAGAGGTACAAAATACACAGCTGATACAAAGCGTGCAGCCAGAGCACGCAGTCAGAGCCTTGTCTGAAACATGAAGAGAGGCTGAGGCTCCCTGGTACAGCAGCACAGCACAGCACACCCACGCCATCACGTTCTTCAGTGAAGACTTCAGGGACCAAAGTCCAAGTAGAGGCCATGAGATCCTTAGGAAATAATATGAGGAATCTAACATTTTGACACTAGGGCCCTCCTGCTTCCTGTAGGCACAGTAAGGATGCCCCCAACAAAAGCAAAACCTGCCCAGATCCAACATAGCTCTTGACCCACACAGCCTGCTCCCACCTCCTGCAAGGCTGGCTGTGGCACAGGGTAAGGCAAAATAAAGAGCACCCTAAACAGTCAATCTTTCTTCTGGGACTTTATAGGGGAGCAGGGTGTGAGGGTTTTTTAATGCTGCAGCAACTGGGGATGCTGCCCTGGTCTCCCACCGCAACCATACCCCGCATACTTGCTTGCATTGAGGCAGAGATTTCTGTCGTTTGGGATCTTACCTCTTCTCTCGCTGATATGGTGGAAGCAGGAGTATTGGGCACAGAGCTGAGGGAGGTGCTTGGTCCCGTCCCCGATGAACTCTGTGAGTCCCCATCTCCAGCAACATCGTGAATCTCTCGAGCAAGGATGGCCACATCCTTCACCAAGGTCTGGCTGAGTCTGAAGCACAGGGCATGCAGATGAGCCATTAGGACACGTGATACAACAAGCCTCATACTCATAAAATATAACAGGAGCACCCACCAAAAGTTTGTATGAATTATAACCTCTGCAGAGGCTAGGGAAAGCAAGTTTTTTGGGGGGTGCCTTGGCAGGGTGCTTAGGAATACTCTGGCTGCATACAAGAGGAAGAAAATAAATCCACTCCCCCTCGAGCCCAGCTTTGAAGCAGAGGTTTGATAAAAAGCAAATTCTAGTGACTACATGCTACCAGAAAGTATTGGAGACAATCCATAAAGAAGGATAAAGAAGCATTATGTTATTGCTCCCCCATCCATCCACTCTACTTCCTCCTTTTTTTAATTTTTTTTTTAAAATTTAATAGAACACAGCCACTTTTTCTTCTTGAGACTTCTTTCTTTTCCATTAAAAAGCCCATACAGGGAAAAGCTTTTTTATTACTTGAATAATAAAATTTCAAACTCTTTTCCTTTTCCTTTGTGGTTTATAGACTGTAAAGGAAAATACGCCTCCATGTTCTCCAGAAGGGCTGAGAGATTACCAGAGTAAGCATGGCATACCTTAGAGGGATCTGGTTTTCAGAAACCAAATCTTGAAACTTCAAGCCCCTTGACAGGTATCCAGTTAACACACAGCGATTGCAGCATTCTGCTGCTCTTGCTCTAGATCTCAAAAAGAGTTTCTAAGTCTCCAATTGTTGCTAGCAGAGCTTAAAAAAAGCCCTTCAGACCAAAAGTAGCTGCTGTGGTAATTTTAAAGAAAAGCTTCTAAGAGGAAAAAAAAAAAAAATCTTCCAGCTAGCTAGCTTCATCTGAAAGACACTTTCTTTAATTCAAAAAAACCAAACAATGTAATAAAACTGTCAGTTCATCAAAACATTTCCTTGGAAAGAAAATGCATAACTGAACTAATAAAAAGCAGTTTGATCTGCCTGCCTAAGGTGCCCCCTATCCGTGATTTGGATAGAGCTGTCACCGAACACATCCATTATATGATTCACTTACTATAAACAAGTGGCATTTTCCCTTTTAACTCTCTCTGACTCCTCTAAACCCCTCCCAGTTAATTTGGGAGCAGCAATGGAAAAACAGAACTGCAATTATGAAGCAGACTCTGTGACCGAGCCCTGCAACGTGCAGTGCCAGACAAGTCTGACGCAACCATTTATTTATAGCTGCTGCAACCTGAAGCACTCTCCCGTGCTAGGAACGCTGCTAGGAGGGAAGCCAGCATCTCCCACACACGCACTTTGTGCGGTGCAGGTAATGTGGCCTGGTTTGAAGGCTGACACACTTTCTAGCAGCCTGACAGCAACGTTCATGCAAGAAAATCTCTTTTGAGTTCAGTGCAGTAAGCAATAAGCATGACCTGGAAATGCTGACCAAAAGCAGACAGAAGACAGCTTCTGCAGTTGAAAGTATTTCAAGTATGGCCAGTACAATGGAAGACCAGTATTTCTGGAAAGTTGGCATAACACAGTTGCATATTAGAGATGTCAAACCTCAAATACCACTGTTTAAAAAAAGAATCTATTTGCTTTACTGCTGAGGTCTTCCAGGCAACCACGAAGACCACCAGTATACAACACGTCCCGTATCCAGGAACATCAAGCTAAGCCACAACTCATTTATACACAGGGCCCAGACAGATTTTCTTGTTTGGATTCAATTGTGCCAAGCAAAGAGGTTTCTGCCCCGCAGCAACTGCTTACTGCTCCCTCACCGGCTTCAGGCAAAGCAGCTTCAACAGTTTACATATTCAGTCTTTGCTAATCCATCTGTGGAGAATTAGGACAGTTCATACCAACCAGTTCGTGCACACACAGTGACTTCTAGCAGAAAGCAGAGATAAGCAAGTATAGGCAGTTACATCTTTTGACAAACTTAGAGCTAAAAGAGGATACCCGTCCAGAGCTTGAACAAGAAACCAACTGAGATACAACCTCACTTCCCTGTGCCTTGGCATTTTCTAGTGAGAAGGTACAAGCAGCACTGTGTAGCACAGGCTGTAAAGCTTCATGAAAACCTTCCAAGCTGATGTTCGGATACGAAGGAGATGGGGAGCACACAAACAACAGGAGACACTGCCTCTCCTTCTACCTCCACATCTGGGTTTGTTTTGAACACCAAAGAAAACTCCTCCCATTTTCAGCACATGGGCCGATGCATAAAGCCCCCCCTCACCTGGCTATTTCTGCTATCTCTGCTGTTTGCGCCATGAAGTTGTAGGGGTCAGGGTGGTCATCAAAATCCTCATCGTCATCCGTTTCTCTGCCATTGTGCTTCTGCTTGCTCAGCCCAGAGCCACGTATCCTTGGTGTTTGTGTGGCTGTTGAAGTATGGGAGCGTTTGTGTTTAGGGGAGCTGTGATTTGAGCCATATTCCTCCTCCGAAGTAGAAGTGTAATCTGAACCCTGTGGTCTCCGCCTTGATGCTTATAAAAAATGAATTGGTTTCAGACTGAGGAAAGTAGTAAAGAATAACTACAAACGGGCAAAAAGGTAACACAAAACTAGCCCAAGAACACAAGGAAAGGAGAGTTTCTGTGCAGATTTTAAGTTAAACAGCACGTTCTCAGAGCTTATTTCAAAGTTGAGCACTTCGATGGCTCCAATTCACGATACAAATTTGGTGTGGGAAATTCCAATGGAAAAGCAAAATGACTGTGTTAACAACTCCAATGTAGTAAATTATTACCACAGACTTGGCTTTCCATGCACAGAAGCTCTGTGTAAGTAGCACACGTTTCAGAGTCCTCACAGTCCCACAGAAGTCCTTTTCTAAAAAGAGCCCAATTTTCAAGCCTGCAGACACCTTGCCAATTAGCTGCGAGTACAAGCAAAAGGAGGTTTTTTTGAGTGAAGAACAGACTATTGTGTTTGGTGTTATTTGCAAGAGTCCACACCCCCACATTCGCTCCCTGCCTCGCAATTCACCGTTAAGGACACTCTACAAGAAAGAGTGTCCACGCAGCCAGGACCAGCTCCAACCCCTGGAGCCAAGTGGAAGCTGCCCACTTATCCCAACTGGTTCTGCAGATCTGTAGACACCCAGGTCCTCCTTGCACAGGAAGCATAGAGATGTCCATATTTGAAAACTGGGCTCCTGGTGTTTGCTGCGTTCTCTACATTCTCTATGGATACCACTTCATTCCCTTCCATCCTTCCCTCAAGAACAAAGTCCCACCAAACATGGAACCAGCCGAGTTATTTAAAATTACAACACCTAAAAGCTTCACTGTGTTACCAAAATTATCATAACTCTGACACACTGCAAGCAAATTAAGCCAGCATCATAGATCATACAAATAAAAATAATGAATCTGGCATATAAGATACAGGTAAAAACTATAGATAATTACTGTATAGTAAAAATAGTATTCCTAGTATTCCTCAACTATGAGCTGTATAAAGGTCTTGGCTTAATATATATACACACACACAGAAAAAATAAATTTGTTCATATTCCATCAGTAGAGGTTTTGTTGGTTTGGTTTTTTTTAGATACAGGTTTAGAATCAAGAGGTCACCCTGTCATTAACAGCAATTTTAAAATTAAGTGCCTGATTTTCCATCCCTGCATGCCAAGGGAAATCAAAATCAACTCCCTCAGTACCATTCAAATTACACTGAGTAAACAAATTGTGTACACACAGGAGCAGGGAAGACAGGCCCTTAGCTTTCAGAATTGGTAACTTGGATTATTCTGAAGTTATCTGTGTGTTTCACATAAAGTTACTTCAGATGGCCTGACAATCTACTGGCATTTCTTGTCTCATGGCCAGATAGTTCACTCTGTTCCTCTGTTAGCGAGATTAACTTTCTCTCACTGAGAGAGTTGGAAACTATTGTGGTCAGCTAAACACTTTAAGAAATCCTTGAATAAATCAGCCACATCTGCCTTCTTACTCCCAAGGCTTGACCCTCAATGCTTTCAAGGGTTATTGTATCATGCTAAAAACGTCTTGATGGCACAGTGCAAGAGTTCAGTTTATCAACACTTCACTTTTGTTGCAGGAACGGGGTGCTAGGTGTTGATTCACTAGATCTATAATAGCGTTAGTACAGGAACATGCATCACACACTTGGTACAGCACGATGAAGCATGAAGTACACTAGTATAGTTAGAGCTTGTGTAAGGTCCGCAATCCTATCAAGGAATTAGGAGGTTAGTATTTTAAGAGCAACTAATTCAGAGAAAGGATTAGCATCATCTGCTGCAACTATGCACAAGGAAGGGTGTTAGCATGCTGCTACAGAGCTCTGGAAATCAAAAACCAATTCATTTAAACCAAGAACTGGCCAACACTTATCACTTTTCTCCAAATGATTTGAAGTCTGTGGTCCAAGGGCAGAGGGAGTGCAAAGAGTGCCTCCTGTTTGGAAAACTCTGACCACGTTATTTTGCTTTAAATTTGTTATTGTTTAACAAGAAGTCATTAATAGCATCATCTCAAAAAAGGCAAGAGAAGAGACTATACATACTCTTTTAGCTTATTCACATTGATTTACATGCATATACAAATGTGTAAGAAAAAAATCATTAAAAGGGAAGCTGTATGCACTAAAACAATCCAAATCAAAATAAGCAGGGAATAACATTTTTAGCATGCAATAAAAATGAATACTGCAAGAAGAATAATTACTTCAACTGTATGAAAATACACAAAAAGGACACATCCAGAACTGTAAGACACCTTACAAAAACACAGATCTGCTGAAAATAGCATCCCTCTCAAGAGGCCTGAGAAACCCAGCCAAAGGGGTTCTTGCTTTGCTTAGGTTTTTAGGAATGATGGGGGGGGGTAAACAGAACTACTTTGCCACATCCATGGTAAGTCAAGGGACTACAGGCACAGACCAGGACTTAGACCAAAGGTGTCGGGGACAATCTCCGATTACCAATTACCACCTTAGAGTTGTCATCTGCATTGTCCCCACCTCTTAATTAAAGGTTGATTTCAATATGATAAACTGAAGTACTGAGGGAGCTGGTGGAAGTGCTCACCAAGCCACTTTCCATCATTTATCAGCAGTCCTGGCTAACTGGAGAGGTCCTGCTTGACTGGAGGTTAGCCAATGTGATGCTCATCCACAAAAAGGGCTGGAAGGAGGATCCAGGGAACTACAGGCCTGTCAGTCTGACCTCGGTGTGGGGCAAGCATGGAGCAGATCATCTTGAGTGCCATCACACAGCATGTACAGGACAACCAGGTGATCAGGCCTTTATGAAAGGCAGGTCCTACTTGACTAACCTCATCTCTGACCCAGTTAGTGGATGAGGGAAAAGCTGTGGATGTTGCATACCTAGAATTTAGTAAAGACTTTGACACCTTTTCCCACAGCATCCTCCTGGAGAAACTGGCTGCTTATGGCTTAGACAGGCATACTCTTCGCTGGGTAAAAAAACAGCTGGATGGCTGGGCCCAAAGAGTTGTGGTGAACAGAGTTAAATCCAGTCGGCAGCCGGTCACAAGTGGTGTTCCCCAGGGCTCAGTACTGGGGCCAGTTCTCTTTAATATCTTTATCAGTGATCTGGATGAGGGGATTGAGAGCAACCTCAGTAAGTTTGGAGACGACACCAAGTTGTGCGGGAGTGTTGATCTGCTGGAGGGTAGGAAGGCTCTACAGAGGGATCTGGACAGGCTCGATCAATGGGCCAAGGCCAACTGCATCAGGTGCAACAAGGCTCAGTGCTGGGTCCTGCACTTGGGTCACAACAACCCCAGGCAACGCTACAGGCTGGAAAGCTGCCCAGCAGAAAAGGACCTGGGGGTGCTGGTCGACAGCCAGCTGAATATGAGCCAGCAGTGTGCCCAGGTGGCCAAGAAGGCCAGCAGCATCCTGGCTTGTATCAGAAATAGTGTGGCCAGCAGGACTAGGGAAGCGATTGTCCCCCTGTACTCGGCACTGGTGAGGCTGCACCTTGAGTGCTGCGTTCAGTTTTGGGCCCCTCACTACAAGACAGACATGGAGGTGCTGCAGTGTGTCCAGAGAAGAGCAACGAAGCTGGTGAAGGGTCTAGAGCACAAGTCTGATGAGGAGTGGCTGCGGGAACTGGGACTGTTTAGCCTGGAGAAAAGGAGGCTGAGGAGAGGCCTTATCGCTCTCTACAACTACCTGGAAGGAGGTTGTAGCCAGGTGGGTGTCAGTCTCTTCTCCCAAGTAACAAGTGATAGGACAAGAGGAAATGGCCTCAAGTTGCACCACAAGGAGGTTTAGGTTGGATATTAGCAAAAATTTCTTCACCAAGAGGGTTGTCAAGCACTGGAACAGGTTGCCCAGGGAAGTGGTTGAGTCACCATCCCTGAAGGTATTTAAAAGATGTGTAGATGTGGTTTAGTGGTGGACTTGGCAGTGCTAGGTCAACAGTTGGACTTGATGGTCTTAAAGGTCTTTTCCAACCTAAACAATTCTATGATTCTACGATAGCTCCTGTGAAAGACGACTGTGCACCTGCCTTCCCTATGGCAAAAGTGAATGAAGACACATACTAGTGGGAATCTCTCAGGGCAATCAACATGTAGCATCCACCTCCACATTTGCATTTACAGAAAGAACAAGGGAACAGCCTTCACAACACAGGGACATTTATTTCTTGCTCTCCTGTTTCAGATGCCTTCAAACCTGACACCTTGGACACCAGCTGTCATCAACACCATTATAAGCTTTCTTGGAGCAAACTTTGAATCTTAGAAGTCAAAGAAAAACGGAACAGAATTCCTTGTAGCACTGGAAAGGCATTAAATTCTACCTTTTTACCAGAAAAATAGCTAACATGCCCCTGTCAAAGGGCAAATCGTTGTTCAAAAAACAAAAATCACTGGGGGCGGGGGGGGGGGGGGGGAAGAACAATAGCTATTCACAATATCCTCACAGACAACACCACAGTAATATCTCACTGGGTATGAGAGATGCTCTGCTGTCTTCAAACCCACAGGAAATCTCAACCTCTGTACTGCTCATTAATGCAGACTTTTGTACTCACCAATGCAGCACTCGCATTACTGAGATACCAATCCTTAGCAACCACGTGCAGCCTATAAATCAGAAAGAGGGCAGTAGGGGAGAAACATAAAGCACGAGCACTTACTGGACGAAGAGGAATACTTGACACTGCTTGAACGAGTCCTGCTAAAAGGCTGCTTCGTGGAGGCAGTGGCTGCTGTTTTCCTCGCTGCGGCTCTAACCTCGGAAACGCCCGTCTTCCGATAGGTCTCCACGCTCCGGCCCGAAAACCCCGTTCTCGACTGCGCTGTCTCAGAGTCACTGGGCACTGTAAATGAACCTGCCCGTTTCCTTGGCATGGCGAGGATGTCCAGCCGGGAGAGCTTCTTTGTCTCCGTGGACTGCTTAGGGCCTGGAGCAGTGGCTTCAGGGTTGGAGGCCGTTTTGTCCGCATCAACACATTCGTTGTCTGAAGCATCTCCCAGCCGGGCACGACGTAGCTTTGAGGCCCTCGTGGGCCGTGGGGTGGATAAACTGTTGGAGCGGGTGAGAACTTGCTGGATTTTCTGCACATTTGAGGTCGTTTTGCTGTGGTCCTCCCTGGTGGCCTGGGTAAAAGGTTTCCTTCTGGGAACTGGCCGTGTTACAGAGTGCTCGTGGTCAGACACAACTGCATCAGGGACTGGCGAGTAGGGCAGGCTCGAGTTTCTCTCGTCATCTGTGAAGTCAAGCGACCCTCGAGCCCCAGCGCTCCGCTTCATCTGGAAGCGTTTGGCAGCCTCCGCGCGGTTTGATGCCTCTGGCGCCTGCGTTTTCCGCTTCTCCGTCAGCCTGTCCCGAGCACTGGGCTGCCCGCACTGGTCCTGGATGGATGGCGTGGAGGAAGATTTCTCCTTCTGCAAGCTCGTCACTGCTTTGCGTTTTGGGGCGCTCGTTGGGACGTTCTTGCCACTCACTAAGCTGACGGTGCTAGCGGTGTCCACGTCAGAGTCCCCCGACAAGGAGTCCTCCAGCTGACCAGCAGTTTCCGAGGGCTCCAGCTGTTGGTTTTGACCAAGTAATTTGGCTTCCAATGCTGCCAAAGCAGTTTCAGTGTCCTTAAGGAGAAGATGAGTCTCCTGACCAAAGTCCATACGGGTTGACCGAACAGCCTCTAAATCTTTAAGCAGAGGGTGACTTGAAATATGTGGGAGTTTCTTTTGAGGAACACCACCGCTTGATTTATCTTTGGTAAAACTTTCCTGTCTAACAAAAGATGATGTTTCCTTTCCTGGCATGTTTTCCTGATCTTGAGGAAGACTCTGGTGAAGGGAAATAACCACTTTTCCTGATGCATTAATGTAAGCGCTAACATCTTTGACCGGTGGCTTTCCCGGAACTGGTGTGCCAGCAGACTTGAAGGTAAACTCCTGATCCTTGCTGTCTTTGTCTGCTCGAGCATGGGACACGCTCAGAGAGAGCTTTGAGGGAATCCCCGCATCGTTGCTGTCATCACCAATGTAGAACGAAGTAGAAACTGGCTCACTAACAGCTCTCACGTTTGAGACCCGGGAGACTCCTGGCTGTCGGCTCTCTGATTTTGTTTCTTCCCCCATCTGCTCTAGCATTTTATTGTTCTCTTTATATTTCTTGCCTTTTTCCGTGCTGAAGCCATCATCAGATCTGCTGGCATCGCTAAGGCTATCTGGATCCAAGTCCTCTTGGATGAAGAGGCGGCTGCTGGGATCGCTATAGGCTTCCACGCAGTGGTCCTTCACGATGGTTCTCTTAGTAACCTCAGAATAGGACTCCTGGCAGACCAGGACTGTGGGCGTGGGGCTGTCTGATTTATCACTTGGTGGGAGTTGGGGAAGAAGACGCCTTGTTCTCAAGGGCACAGCATTTTCTGGTTCCCCAGGTTTTGGGGCTACACTGCTTTCTGAAGAGAGTTAAGTGGACAAGAATCAACTGTCGTACAACTATACCACTTATTTATTTAGGAAGAGCTTGATCCTGCAAAGCGCAAGTCCACAAAAGCACTCACGAGATACGCGCTTAGAACTAAGCTTTTATGTAATATGAACACCAATAGGCCCCGCCTCCTGCTCAGTCCCTCAGGTTTATCAGTACAGACACTTAAGTAAGTAAGTACAGACACTCAAGTAAGTAAAATTGTACTTCATTCCTTTGCTGCATCAGAGTGCTCAACACCTTCCCTGTCTCAAGGCAGGATTTCAGATTCATTCTCCCATAATATACCTCTCAGTACAAGCACATACTTCAGAAGGTAACAGCGCTGCTGGCATCAATCTACCATAAATCAGGCCATGGGAAGGAGATGAAAAGCAATCAGACAAATCACTGCAGAGATGCAGAGTTTTAAGTGCCATTCTACACAACGTAGCTCATTTGACTAAATAGATGGTGTTTTTCACAGTACAAGTTCTCATATGATCATATCCCACGGCAAAGTCTCAGGAGAAAGACCCTGTAACAATGAGGAGGCTCTGAATTAGAGCTCACCGCCCCAGTGTGGGTAGGCTTATCAGTACAGACACACTTCATAGAAAGAGTGCTTTTATTTCACCCACGCTGCTGGCCAGGACTTCATATCTGATACCGCCTTTAAATACCTGGATAACTGGTTATTTGACTATGGTAATATTTCAAACGCTCCGGAAGTCAGGTTCTCACACAGTGTGAAAACAGTGGCAATGACTTCCAAAACAAAGGTTTCTTGTAATCTTTAGTGAATCTGTCTGTAGCTGCTGATGGCATGAAGATAACGACAAATATTTCCAACAAAAAAAGTTGAAAATGTTTACAAAAGCCAACAAAGCACTCTTCTCCCTTTCTCACATACAGGACCATGGGGTCTGCAAGCTGTCCTCCCAGTTACGATGGGAGCATGATCTCCTCCCACTCCTCTTCTCCCCTCCATACCCAGTTTTCTACACTGATCTCCACGCTTCAAACCTGCCACCTGACAGCAAACCCCACAACAGCCTAAAATTCTCAGCACAGCCAGACACAGGAAAAGCACACAAAAAAGCCCAAGTCAGCAATTAAGTCCAAGGCAACTTGCAGAGGGCTTTAATCTGGCATCATAAGGCAGTCTAAAGAATCACTACTCGGGGCTAGTTAACACCCAAGGCCCTTATGATCTTTCTCCTTCCCAGGTGCCCTTTAGTCATGTCAAATGTAACATTTAAGAACTTCTTGGATGACTCTGAAATGCAAACCAGAAGCTCTCTCCATCTTTACTCCACTGGGAGTAGATTCACTCTGTCCTTCCCATCCCCAAACACATTAGCTAAACCAGAAAATAAGCCACAGCCAGACACACAGAACCGCTCAATTCCTGTTTTTCATATCATCCTGGCTTAGATTCAGACACTTTCAAAAAGTAATGTCAGAATGAGACTTACCTGCAGCTCCATCACCCTGCCCAGAGTCAGAGTAACTGTCCGCAAGGCTTGCCCACCTAGACACCCACTTCTGACTCCCTTGAGATGCCGCAGACACCTACAACAAGGTGGGGAAGGCAGTTTCAGAAAGACAGCTTGTAAAGCAAATCCTAGCCACAAAACGTCTCCTCTCATACACATATCACTCAGTCTCCTCAAAATGGAAATCAATCTACGCATGACATTTCCATCCAGACAGAAAACCCATCTACACCTCCACCATCCCAGCAAATCCACCTGGACTGCTCATACCTGTGCATCAGCCTGAGACCCACTCACAGCTTTTGAGGCAAATGCCTGGAGCAAGGGTGACTTCTGACTAGTGCCATTTTCACTGATTAGATGCTGATTAGAACCAGAGTCGTCCTTTTCACCTTTAATTATTGGTCTAAATGCTGAAGAGATTCTGGAAAATTCAGGCGACTCAAGAACACCAAAAACCTGGAAAGGTGTTTGCATGGGAAAGATTAAAAACCAGGAAAACAGGAAAGTATCAGCCCAAAATCCAAATCCATGAAGCATTAGTCACACACAAACTATGATCCCAAAAGGGCCAGAAACACTTGCCATCGCTTCCATACAAACTAAATCATCTTTTTCTGTACTCCACAGTAGCAGCTTCAAATACACTTACTCATAGAATCCCACTCACACCCACCTTTTCTCTCACCCTCATTATTTCAGTGTGTTGCCTTTAACAGTAGTAACTTCCACTGAGAAGGAGTCCCTTTTCAGCCCTGAGAAATTTAGGATGAGTGTCAGGAAAGATATTTACCAGCTAATTCACAGAGAATTAGAAAAAGCTGGGAAAGCTCCATCTTTCATAGACTGTAGCAATGAGTGGGCTGAGCAAAGCTGCCTTGCTCTACCATGTGAGGACCTGAGAAAGGATGCACCTCAGAGATGGGTGAGTGTTTGGGTGAGCTGGCCAGATTCCCTCTGGAGATAAACAGGTTTTTGCAGGGAGGTGACAAGGGTCCATGCCTCTGAAGGGCTTGTTTCTCTTCCCTGACTACAAGTAGTTCAGAGGAAGATGTCACCATGGATGGTACCTAGGCTGCGCATAAAGTTCTCCACTCTCACCTCTGTTAAAAAAAAGTGTGCCCTCGATGGTGGGGGAACAAAAAGCAGAGTCACCTCAAAACCTCAGCAAGTCCAAAATTCCTATCATCTTTCTTCCTGGACAGAAACACTGAGATCCAGTTATTAGTTGTTTCCCAAGTGGCAGGTCTGCACTGCACCAAGTCTACAGCAGCGTCAGGAGCAGAACTTGGCCAGCTTGCCTGCCCAAGTCACACAGCTGCTAAGACTACTTCCCAGAAATAATTTGTATTTTTGTGGCATTTTTCCTCATATTTCCTCACCAGAACAATTAACCATCTAATGTCCGGACTAGGGCCTTGTTGTGGCTTAAACACCCTGCCCTGAAAGCTTCTGATCACATTTCAAACAAGATGTAAGAACAAGTGTAATAAATAGAAGAGGGAAGCTAGATCCAGGCTCACAGAACACTGCATACAAAACTCTAAAGCCAGGTTCAATTAAGGCTTCCTTTAAACCTCACCATCCTCCTGCCTACACTTCACTAAATCTTCATAGCAACTTGCCAGTTTTGTTTTCATAATAGACCGCAGATGAAAGTTAAACCTGAAAATCAGCCAAACTTTGGTTTGCCCTGCAGCTCCTTAGTTGGGTGGGGTTTTTTTTAAGCCTCTCCCTCATCTCTGGGGTTTTGTTTTTAGGCTATCATTCACTTTGCAAAATCCAAACAAGTATAGATCCATCTAGGATTGCCTCTGCCCTAGACCACACCCTTCACTATCTCAACTAGCTGCCACTTGCTCTGCCAACAAGCACTCCCTTTCTAACCAGGCACAGCCAAATACAGAACCGCCCACCACTAAGGCTTGTGATGGATCAAGAGCAGCAGCCCCTGGCCTGCACTCCCCTTGGCCTACCACGGGATGCTGCATCTGTGATGGGCTGCAGCTCCCATTCTCATAGTAACAGCGGGCAGGAGGTGACACGGTGCTGAGGCAGAGGCTTGGAAGCAGTCCTAGAGAGCAGAGCTGCTCCCAGCTATGGCTCTCAGCAGGATCAGCCTGATCTTTATTCTGCTGTTGCCTTTCCCCTGCTGTTGCCCAGATGGCAAGCCCACTCTGGCACTTTTGCCTCCAAATTCCATTTTGGAAGCAAGGCAGCTCTTTGCTGTGGGCTTACCTTGCCTTCTTGCACTCCATTTTTTGTTTGTTTGTAACTTTGTTGGGTTTAGGGGTTTTTTTAAAGACTAGTCTCTCAGTTTGTTGGGGCCTATCCTTAACACAGGTCACCCAGGATGATTTCCCACCCCAATCCATAAACCCCGCTGCACCCAATTCAAAAGGGAGCAGTCTTTCATGGCAGCAGCTAATGAAGTTAGGCCCTCCAGCACAAAGTGCGGAAGCCCAAGCCTTCAGCCCTCAGCTCACTGGCCAAGCATAGAAAAGCAGCATTTACCTGATCTATCATTTTTCGCGCTTCCTCCACCTCTTTATCCTGCGACTCTGTCTCAATGGTGTATGTGCCCGTCTCGCTCACACTGTCTTCCTCATCATTCCTTCTGCCCTGGGCAGACTTTACTTCCGGAGGTGGAGCAGAGGCAGATTCTGGTTCTGACAATATAACCACACGTGGGGCTACCGGCATGGGCAGAGGTGCCGGTTTCTCAGCGCTTGGCTTCCCAGACTGAGCAGTTTCCCGCAAGTACTCGGCCATAAAATCCTGAGCCATTTTAGACTTCCTTCCAACACTCCCATAAGTTTTGGCTGATGCTCTGGAAGCAGAGGAGGACGAAGAGCTGATCCGATCCTCCGTCTTCTCCCTCTTGAAGGAGCTAGTTCTTTGGGTCCCAGAGGAGCTGTTACTGGGTTTGCCTGCCTGGGCCCCAAGGTGGGATGGCGGTACCGCGTTTCCCGGCTTCTCTGCTGGCAACGTGTTCTTGCGCTTTTCAACCTTGGTCTTCGGCCCCGGATCGGTGTCGCTCTGGGAGGAGTGAGCGCTGTGCGTGAAGGACTGTGACCGCTTCTTCCGTGGCGTGTCCTCGAAGAACTCAATAACGAAGGCCTGCTTGTTGTGCAGCATCTCGTGGGGTTCGCGCCTCATCTGGCGCTGCAGCCTGGTTTGCTCCGTTGCGCGTTCACTGCCTGTTGTTGTCTCCTTCTCTGCCTTAGGTGCCACAGGGTCTTCAGAGTCACTCTGCGTCCCGTCCTCGTGCCTATTGCCTGGAAACAAGGTATGTAGATTTGATTTTCGTATTCTTATTTACTGTGGCCCTGTCATTACCTCCCAGTTGAAATTTCTCATTTCAGTTAAAAGAAAAAAAATCCTACAGGATTAAACAACTCCAAAGACATCTGCTGTGGTACAGGGACGGCATCCCATCAGAGGATATAAAAGAGAAGGCAACTGTCTCCTGACGCCACTTTTCACAACTAGTTGGCTATTAAGTTTTTAAAAAAACAATTCAAGAAATCATTGTAACCCCAAGGGTTTCTGATTTTGTAAAGCTGATTGGTTTAGATACCTTACATTTTGTTTCTTTCTTTTTTTTTTCCATTTAAATAAAAAAGACAGCATTATTTTGCCGTTCTGCCCAATTACTGTAGTCCAAGATCACCTCATTAAATTCCCTCTGTTACAGAGCAGAAGTATCTCTGCAGGATCAGTAAATAAACCCCACACACTGCATCCCATGAAACCAAATCCTCATGATGAAAGACCAGATCAGTGCATTACAAGTGCATGCATCCCTGAGCACCCATGTCACCACCACTACAAGGGGAAATAAACCAGAGGCTAACATGAAAGTGAATTTGTAGGATTCTTTACTTTTCCTAAAGATTTAAGAATCGCACCATGACACCCCCATGGATTACACCATCCTATCACCAGCCAAGCAAAGGTTAAATCACTACTAAGAGTTCACTAAGCTTAAGTAAGTCTACAACTATTTTCACTTATGTTAGCAACAACCATCTTTACAACCTTCTCTTTGTATCAGTGATGCTCTGCCCCCCAGTGCCTTAGTTCAGGACTCTCAGAAATTAAGTTAAACAAAAAGTTAAGAGTAAAACAAAAAAACAAACCTTTTTTTGGAGAAGAAAACGGGTGTGAAGGCACACAACACGATTCAGTCAACGACCAGGAACCTGTCATCGGGAGAACGGGGAAAGAGGTCTCTGCGCTCTAGACTGTAATATTCAGCAAGATATACTGGCTAAAATACCACGTGTTTGAAAGGAAAACTGCTCAAACCTACTTTGCAAGTTCTCCAGACACATGGGTGAAGACCATTTATTACCTCGAGTTAGCTGTGAAAGATTAGAATTTAATACAAGACCCATTCAACCCAGGAGTCAGTCCTCTGAAGAGTTTCCTAACACCCTCATGAAGGAAGCCAGCACACTTTGCATTGTACCCTGAGGGCTGATAAGCTTTGTCCTTGGAAGGGAAAGTTCTTAAATTAAAGGGTCTTGGCTAAGAACTCTACTGAATGCAAAATGGTGAGGACACAAGGAAAAACACCCACCGTGCCCATGAATGCCCCATGCACATCCCCTCAAGCTGCTAAGACCTGAACTCTCTAGTCTTGATATCAGGCCTTACATTCACCACATTGTTCCTGAAAGTGAACAAATGCTACTAATGAATCCTGACGGTGGGTGTCTCTGATCCTGAAGACCCAAACCTGGTAGGCAGCCAGCAGTAGCCTCCAAGACATCTTCAGAATTAGCTCTGCCAGAAGAACACGTTACACAGCTATCGCAGATAAATGACACCCTGTCGTCTGCCAAAGCAGAGGTGGATAAACTCCTCAGGCCACCAACACTGTATGTTTTAATCAAATGTCCAAAGACTTGATTTCTTGATATCCAAATTATGCATTAAATTACCTCAGTTTTTTTCCTGGGCCGTATGGACTGTAAAGAGGCAAGTGCAGTCAGTCTAGCATTCCTGTGCATCACTCAGGAAAATCCTAGGATGAGCAGCAGCTGCCTAACTCTCTTGTTTTCTCCATAAGGAAAGAGCAAAACTACTGAAGCACACTTCTATCCTCGACAATGTTCTCCAGCAAGTCAACAAAATCCAGTATCACAATAGCAAAAAAAACCCAACCTAAACCCTCCATCACACAGTCACAGTAGACTGAAAATAAGACCCTAAATAATAAAGTGGGGCACCTCAACACTGTCCCTTATTGAGAAGGACTAGAAACAAGCCATGACAACAAAATAGTTCAATCTCCATCCCTTGTCGAACTCCAGGGCTGGATATGTGAGACCTTTTTGACCATAGGGGCTTCTTAAAAAACTGTACACCAAACAGCAAGTTGGAGGTGTAATGGGTAAAACTCTTCATATTGGAGAAGAGGTCTTCATATTGGAGAGGAGGTTTTTTTCCAATAAGGAGGAAGCAAATACTCCTTTAAGGGAAAACAAGGTATTGCTCTCTTAAGAAGAACCTCAAGCACTAGTAGGTCTGGTAACCTTCAATATGACTTCTTCAGTTAAAGCTGCAGTTCAAAACAGTAGCTTTTCCAGAGGCCTGCAAGGCAGTGAGAGGCAGTGAGAATGCAGGAATCTCTAGTCTCCTCCTAGCTGTTCAGTGCATGGTCCAAGAGAGACATCCACACAAGCCCAAATCTTGCAAAATATATTCAAAGTTGCATGAGAATCATGTGAATCACACCAGCTGCACTAAGAACTGGGCTCCAAACTACACTTCAGACCTCTGAAAATCCCCAAAGAATTCCTCATAGTGACACACTTAACAGGACACAGGTCCATGAAACCTGAAGTTTTTGAACAGAGCAGGATTTCAGAGAAGCTTTAGTTTAAGAGAAGAAACCTTCTACAAGCACAATTTCGTCCACTGGTGATCATGCATATCTCAACTCTATCACCAGCTTCCATATTAGGACCTCCGGTCATTACAGCTATCAGGATGATCACCCTTAGCCTCTTCTGGACTACAGCTAAAATAAAAAGTCATGCCTTCAGCTAGGAGAAGCCAAGAGAAGAAAATCTACTGAAATATCTGTTTACCAGCCTGCCTGACCACATGGAAATTATTTTAGACATTTAAAAATCAAAATCCTTTTTTCAATCACAGTTACTGCTGAGCTGGCATTATAGATGTAGAGGAACCAGATTAGAGTGTTCCCCAGGCCAGCATCACACATGACTCCAGGGCCAGGTGAAGAGCCTGCTAGCCAAATTCAAAACCATTAACAGTCATTAAAGAAATATTCTTCATCTTGCAAATATGGAGCAGAGATAATTAAGTCCAGTTCTCCTTGACAGGAGAAGGGTTTTCTCCCTTTATTATGCTGCATTTGCATGGCCAACAGAGAAACTATGTCCACAAGACAAGACATTCACTCACCTTTAAGAGTCCTCACATGAACCGGCAGGTCACTCTTTGTACTGTACACATCGTCTCCCGGTGACTGTCGTCTCATCAAGCTTGGGTCATTCTGGACAAGCCAGTCAGCCACTTTGCTCTCTGCTGACATCACTTCTGTATGAGCTGGCTCCTTACTATATGGTCTTCTCTGTCTGAGCGAAAATTTAGTTACATGGTCTTTTATCTTTATTTTACCAGGGGTACCATCATCAAATTCAATGGTGAAGGAGGCATGACTCTGTACAACAGGGGCTACTACAGCATCAACATCCTTTGTCGGGATCTCATGGACCTGTGTTTCTGGAGATTTTGATGGCTGCTGAAATTCTTTAGTTGGAATCTCAAAGTAACTTGGCTCTCTCCGGAAGGCAAACACAGACTGTTCTTGGGCATCTCTATAAGCAGAAATATTACCATTCAGTTCCTCTTCATGTTGGGTTATCTCTTTTGATCTTTCTACAAAAGGGAGGGGGGGGGAAAAAGCAAGAAAACCTTAAATTCACAAACATTAGCTGAAATTAAAGAAAAAATACAAGTTTTGTTTTAGATAGCTTTGTACTCTGGCCTCATCAATGAAATTGGTGCTTACTGCACTGCTGTGGTCTGACTAACATTCGTTATATTTACTTTGCCCTTTCTTCCATTGCTCCCCAAAGAGAGAGCTGAGCAGACACACATGCACCATTGTATGTTTTGGCAGAACCTATGCGTTTGGTGGTATTTCAACACTTCTGTATGCGTGGGCTGATGTGGAAGGAAGATGTCCTGTTTCACTTTGCTGAATTCACTTACGTGCACACCTACGCAACTTTCTACAGTTCAAAGGAAAAGCTTGAGCGTGCAAAGCTAATCACAGGTATGTTTTTGCTGGATCAACAGCTAATTCTGTAACATCACTGGGGATAAACCCACATTTTTTCAGTAGTACCCAACCTTCTTGGCTAGAAGGTCACTTAGTTTAATTCAACCTCTTAGGAGGGCTGCGATTCACAACCTCTCTCTGCTGGAGAAGAGATATACCGCACATGCATTGAAATAAAAAACTTCTTCGTGTAGTAAAGCATATGCTTGATAGAAACATCAGGGTTACTGTACAAGTGAAAAAAGATGCGTCTTCCATGCATACAGATTCATAACAACAGGAGTGGTAAGACTAAATGGCTTCCAAGGATGATGAGGTGAGAAACAGATTGCTTCCACATCAATCAAATTCAGTCAATGCATCATCTCTTAAAGTGCCTCTTAGTTAGGAAGCTCCTGGGAGACACAGTGGATGGTTTATTCAGGTGGGCTACACACAATCACAGATATAGCACTGCTGTTTAACTAGGTCTCAAACAAGCTTAGTGAGGCCTTTCTCATCCATACTGAATTATTCCACAACTGCTGTTCCTAATGTTCAAATATTTTAGGCAAAACATTTTAATTTTCCCTTATTCTAGTTTCAGCAGCAGCAATCTACACATAGGAACGTGCAAGTACGAGCACAGAAAAAGTGGTAAATAAAGCAGGATGGCTTCACACAACAAAGATCAAAAGTGTGCAGAAATTTTGTCCCCCCCGTTTTCTCCCACCCCAAATCACCTCTATTACCTGAGTAATGTTCCTCTTGCCTTGTGTCCTCCTTGTTATTTGCATCATCTTCCCCCCACCAGGAGGGCTGCCCATAAAGAGGGGTGCGGTAAGTACTGGTTTCTAGGAAGAGGATAAGCAAATACTTTTGACACAGAAAATATCAATTTACCAGGTTCACAAAAGTCAACCACATGCTAAAAAGGGAAAAACAGCAGGGTCAGATGAGATCATGTACCTGTTACAATGCCGTTATTAACAACCGCAAATTATATACAATAATGAGTATGTTCAGGCTTTTCTTTATTTCCCCATTTTGTCTTTTTTACATTCTGCTGCATGATGCCGACTCCATCTCCCTTTGCTGTCTTTCATAACTGCGCTTCCCAAATACTGGCTTTTCTCCCTCTCTAGTCTCATTATTCACAGGAAACGGAAGGTGTTTGGCAGGACAGACTGCAAAACGCCAACCACAAAATTGTCTGCAACTCATCTGCAATTCAGGTGAAACTCAGACTTTTGTCCTGATCCTAACAAGGAAGACTGTGGCTCTGCCCTTTCTTGCCCCACCATGTACTCGGATGTTGTGAGGGATTTTTTTCCAACTCTTCACCACTCCCACTCTAAGTGACACACATACCACAACAGGAAATTCTTGAAGCGTTACAAATTTAGGGAAAATTATAAAACCATCTCCTTACACATACATAAAGAAGTATGCTTTCTTGCTCTCAAAAGCTCAAAGTAAACCAAGTAGAGTCCACAGTCACTGCAGGACTTCTCATGGAGAAGCTTCCCCTAGAAGAGCCAGACTTTTACAATTTTCTCTGCTCAAAGAGCACTCACTGAAAGATCAAGGCTTCATTGCAACAACAGGTACCCAAAGGAGCCGATCCACTGCTTCTTGTTTTGTCTCCCACAAAACAAGATTATGTTTTGGTACTGCCTTGGGCTGCTGCTGTTTATGCAACAAGCAGAAAGAATACACCTCAATTTATCTGTGGTACAGTTATTATTATGTTTTTATAATAGTTTTAGAGAAGCAAATAAAGTAGCTTTTGTTCTTTCATCTAGAGGTGATAGACACAAGGATAGGTAAGGGGCTGAGGTTAAGCTCCAGCTTTGTTAACTGCTTCTGCCTCTACCCGTAACAGCCATCAGCACACACCTTACTGATCACATCCTAAACCCAGGCTCCAGCTACGGAGCCATAGTCGGGCTTCTACTGCCAGCTGCTGCTCGCTGAGCTTGTGGTTTTAAAACCACACGCTGCTCTGTATAAAGCAGCCCTCAAACAGCCCTGCAATTTTGCATTCCCTACTTTAATAGGGACATGACAGAAAGTAGTCGTTAGCATAAGGGAAGCAGGAGAGAAAGGGGAATTAAATAATTGAAAGAAAAAGAGAAGGCTGATTTTATGCTGCTGTTTCTAAAGCTACACAGACCCAATGGCCACTACTTCAGATGGGTTTTTTTCTAGAATAGTTCCAGAGATATATAAGCTCATACATTGACAGTCCACAGGCAAAAATTTTGCTTTACAGATGCAGCCCACAGGCCCTTTTCAAGAGATCTTCTTTGTGTTTCAAAATTAACCATGCTGCCTCCCTTCACACCAAGGATCAAAAGAGGCTGAAAGTATTACTCTCCTCTCTGCCTAGAGTGCGTGGAACATAAACTGTGTTCCCATTATGTAGGCGGCCTTTGAAAGTTCAAAGGAGGAAGCATTTCTCACCATGAATAAATTGGAATTGCCAAGCAATATGTTTCATAACTGAAGATGGGTAAACCACTCAAGGGAGAGGGAAAGGAAAAAAAAAAAAAAAAGAAAGGAAAAAAAACCAAACTCTATTCACAAGCTTGTCAACAAACAGAGGCACTCAAATGTAGGGTTTGGTCTCTGCTAGACTGAGACCTTCTGTCACACAGCCTAGCAGAAACCTACTACCCTCTCTTCGTGCCATGACTTGTCCACTAGACCCCCACCTCAACCACGCAGGATCTGCTCTACCCATGTCAGGTACTTCTTTGGGGCACACACTGCAAATGGCAGAAGTCAGCTAAGAGAGCTCACGTCCATCTTGCAGGACAGATTTCTTCCCAGCAGCTGCTCCAGCCCCAAGATCTGCGTCCCACCTGCCTACAGGACACAGGAGCTACTGCCTTTGTCCCGCAGGAGCTTTTCTACTACAGGAAAAAGGCAGCAAGGGGAGCAAGTCAACCTTGGTCAGATTTTTCTGCTGATGGGGAAGTTTGGGATTGCAAGGAAAGCTGAAGGAAAAAGAGGATTTATAAAGAATAATGAGGCAGCTCCTCTGCCTTCTCAAATTTCCCCCTCTACCCTAATGAGCTCTAACAGGTGCTAGGAAATCCCCCAAATTACCCCTCTGACAAAAGCTAGCACAAAGCCAAACCCCAGGGTACATCAAGGAGCACCTACAGAGAGCACATCAGGTTGGCCAGAGTACCAGACCTGGGGCACCACAGTGGAGGCTGCCCCGCTGCACTCCCTGCATGGCAGCAGGGGGTCCCTTCTGCCCCACAGCACAGAGCTCAGGTGGCCCCACCTGCAACACTCTGTTACGGCGTGTGTAACACATCTGCTCACTTCTGTGGGGTTTGGGTTTTTTTTTTTTTTCATTCCTTCCCTCTCCCAGCCTCCACAATAAATGGGAACTTCATTCTAAAGACTGCAAAAAGCACAGATGGGAAGCTGAGGAGTCAGTATCTTGCTATTTGGGGACAGTTTCAACGTTTTAAGAGCAATTAATGTTTCCACTGAGCTTTCATATTAATTTGCATTTTGAATAACATTATCAAGTGACACAGACCCTCATTCTTGGCTACTGCTGAAAGTGGCCAGATCCTGAGCCAGAGTAGAATTTCCCTGACTTCAGAAGCGCTACATGAATTTGCTGCCCTGCTCGTGTCAGAAGCTTCTGTCCTTTCTAATTTGCCAGCACAACCGACCTGACACCTCTCCCCTCTCCAGCTCTAACACAACAATATTGTATAAAAAGGGGAGGGAAAAGCAAGTGTGATAGGAAGGCAGCTAAACCAGATGGCTGTCACAGAAGCGGGCCAGGAAGCAGCTACATATGCAGTTGTGCCAGCGGGCTTTGCTCTTCACCAGCTGGGACACATTTTGGGTAGTGACCTCAACCTGGACCTGCAGCAACCAGAGCAGCGCGTCTGCCTGTGCCCCAGGACAGGCATACCACCCTGAAGCCACCACCTGTCTGTTATATTTTAGTGTAACATGGAGGCTCTTGCAGGAGCAGAGAGACTTGAGGCTTGACCGAGTCAGCAGTGAAGCAAGGAATACCAATGAAAGCTAACTGCTCAGTCGTTTTAATGACATGAGACTTCCTCCAATTGATGGCAGCTTGTTACCACCTCTCTCTGCTCCATGCCAGGCTGCCCAGATGGTGCCAATTCATTTAGACATATTTCTTGGCTCATCAATTCCAGCAGACAGCCTGAAAACCATCCTTTTAGATAACTGAATTGAGGTCAGCACAAGCATTCAGCCAGATAAATCCCGAGCTACCAGGGACAGTGTAATACAGGGAAGACCACCGACGTGCACATGTTCTGCTCTTGGATTTCAGTCTTTGGGACAGTCACTCAAAAGAAAAAATGAGGAATGTTTTAGCACAGAACAAGGGAGGTCCATTCGTTTAACAAGTCTGACAAGAACTTGGCCTGTTAAATTAATACAGAACTATCGATCACCTGAAGGACAGGCACCACAATGAGAGAAAATGAGACATGTCAATACAAAGCATGTATTTATGGAGAAGTGAATCACACAGAACAACACAAGGGCAGGACCAAAAATACAGTCCAGGTGATGAAAGGGAAAGGAGAAAGCCTGTGTTAATGCTGCTTTCTATCAGCAAGTGGGCAGAAGAGCTTTCATGACAAGCATGCAGCTCCCACTGCAGAGGGGTCTGATTTCCCTTGAAGGTGTTCCCTGTGGTGGGGACAGAACCAAGGGCTGCACTACGCCCAGGTCCTCACAAAGCTTCAAATCATCACAAGACACAGACAGACAGCAACGGCAAAATTTCTTTGCTGACAGCAGCACACGCAGCTTTGAAGCTCTCTACAGCAAGTCATAACAAAAGCATGAGAAATCTAGCTTGCTTCAAGTCATACCATTTTTGATTCATTATTAATAACAATAATGTCCATCATCAGAAGATGCAGAGTAGGCTTCTTATGGCAGAGGCCTTGAGGGGGGTGGGGTGGGGGGGGAAGATGATCTAGCTATAACATTTTAAAATTAATTCCTTACATCTCTGCTTTTTAACTCCTCTCCAAAATAGAGGATTCAGAAATCCTAGTAGGAATAACCATAAAGCAATTCTCTAACTCTTTGCTGCAGTATTTGTATCATGTGTGTGTGAAACCTAAACCCTGGTCTTTTGTATCTGCTGTGAATGTATACAGATACCAGAGGCTTTCCAATCAGGCTGATAATCACAAATTTATTTGTATCAATTGCAGGGTCAAACCTTCAAGGTGCTGCAGGTACCATCACCCTAGCTCAGATGAAAAGCAGATACACCACCACCACTCCCTTAAATTAAAGGCTAGGGTAGAACTGTGCATCTAAATAGCTATTATGATGATCTCATGGGGAAAGCAGCCAAAGACCATGGAAACCACTCCACAACTGGGCACAACTCCCACTGCATCCTTCCACACTGCCTGCTGACCTCAGCCCCAGACACCAAGAAGACTTTCAAGTTGGCCACTCTTTTGAGAGGCCTCCCTGATGACACAGACGCTAACCTGGCAAGTGAGCCTATTTCACAGATCCAGGGAGAAGCTCAAGTCCTGCTCCTGCAGCCAGTGATGCCCATTTCAGCTGGATACTGCAGGCAGCCTCCACCCCTGGAAACTCAGGCCTGCAGCAGTTATTCAGGTTAGTCATCAGATTTGGCATGATCTAGTGCCATCAGCCTGTGAGGGCTTTAAAAAAAAAAAAAAAATAAAGATCAGCCTGAGGATTAACTATGTGTTGAGAACAGAAGACCACAAAGTAGCTTATCTCATCTAGTACCTCAACTCAGGTAGCAACAGATGGGGATTGTGACAGTCTTAAAATCTGCTCAGTTCAAGGCTGTACCTGGCCTCCTGATCACTTAAGGTTTTAAACATGAGAGCTGATGGCTATTTTTAGCATTAACTAGCTGAACTGTGGGCACGTTTCTTATTCATATCCATATCCAACCCACAGGGCTTACCAAGCTCCTGCCTCAAACACTTCACAAAGACTGATGATTTTCTGCTTACAGGCAACAAACACCCAAAAGCTGCAAGTTCAACAGCATAAAGACTAAATGGCTGAGCTGTTTCCCATTCACTCCCCTGGATCTCTTTATCCTCAGCCCCTCACCTCCTCCCATTTCTAAGCAGCTCTAATTGTTCACATTGTTTTGTTAAACCTCTTCCCTGAAAGCTTGCATTCCCTCTCCCTCTTTTCCACCCGGGCCCTGGGAAGCAATCCTTCTAAAGGCTTTTGTCACCCGAGACCTTGTTTTAATTAGTCAATGCAAATTCCTAAATACCTACGGGCTTAGCAAAACAGCTCTCTCCCCAAAGCCTCATTCTGCTGCCACTAAGCAAGCCCACTCCCGGTAAGAATACTACATTCTCCTTTCCACTAATCATTTTAAATTGCTGCCACTCCTCCGAGCAACCAAGGAGAAACTGTGCATGTGTGCAGCTGAAGACAAGGTGAATTAGTCGCATCACAGATGAAAAAGGGACCCACTGACCATTCTGCTCACGTGACAGAGATGCTTTCTTGAGAGCAAGGCACTAGTTTAATGCTCAGACTCCCTCCCTTGCTTCTGCAGGCTTCAGTCCAACCCAGTAAAACATGTCCAACAAAACATCCCAAATTCCTCCATCTTTCAGTGAGGTTAGCAGCACTTCACAGATTTTTTTTTCTCGTATCTGTGTCTCAGTCCCACTGCATCCCCAATAAGTACTCACAGCCCTTTTTGCCTTAGAGCTATGGTCTGTGCCTGCTAACAATGACAGAAACATAATGCAGGTCTGTGAACCACAGGCTAGAGAAATGGGTCACCTTGCTTAAGAGTCACTCAATGTTCTGACTTTGAAGATGTTCCAAATATCAATCGCTTACACTACGTAGGTTAAAACCGACCAGAGCGTATTTTGGAAGGTGGCAAGAATAAAGATGAGAATGTTCATGCAATCAAGCAGCAGCAAATGCAAACTGGTTCCAGTTACTGGCAAACCAGTCCAGTTACTGGCAGTGCTTTTGAAAAACCCCATACCCCTTGCCAGGCTGCCGCAGAAGTCCCCTCATAGCAAGGTTCACCTCTTCTCACCCTCTGCGGTGTCACGGTTAATCATAGCCAACTTCATCCCCTTAACTGCACGCTTGTGAGGCAAAGTCACGAATGCCACATCCATAGGGGAGAGTGACACGCAGACACAGCTAAAGCAACACAAAGAAAGGTTCTGCGGTGCGGAAAATGGGAGTCAGGTACGCGAGCGCATGTGCATGTGCTTCCACACACAGCTGGAGGCAACAAGACCAGGGAGAAAAATTACACTGGTTCAGTACGCTGCATCAGCTTAGAGGAATTTTCATAAAGACAATACATGGGAGATTAAGGTCAACCAACCCACTCTGATTAGTTATCATGAAGCCTTATCAGATCAAAGTTGTACATACTTCTAGAAAGCTGCTGTATCTATCTCTAGGTCACCTCACCCAAGATGCTGTCTCACTCTTCTACTTTCCCATCCTCTTCCCTCCATTCACCCCCCTGCTCCTTCCTCCAACAGACCCACTGGGCAGTCTCTCTGCCAACCCTAAAGCTTTCCAATCGTTCTGCCACCCTGGTGCCACAAGACCACCACTGGCAGTCATCCATCACTGGCATGCTTTAAAACCATATTTGTTCTTCCCACCATCAGGCTCTAGAAGGCCACCAACTGATACCTGAGCAGAACTGGGGAGAGACCTGCCAGGGCAGTACGTAAGGAGGTAGGAAGTTGGGTGAGATGGGTGAGACAAGACTGCTGTGGAGGTCTTGGCCCACCATGATGGGAAACAGGGAGGAAGCAAGTTTGACAAAGGGTCTTTAAAGGAAGGAAGCAGTGGGTAAAGAAATGGGGAACAGAAGTAATTTTTCAAATGGAAGAGATTTGCAGCTGAGGAACAGCATCTGAAGCAAACGTCTCCCAGTTTGGCAGCCAGTTTCAATCCCACATACTGGCACATTAGGAAGTACAGCCATTTAAAACCATACAGGGCTTTTTGAAAGAAATGGCTTGTTGCTTCTTTGCCTGTCTGCCTGCCAGCACCACACCACGCCACAGCAGCCATGCATTTTCTACTCTGAGTCACCGTCTCTGTTCAAACACCAGCTAATGATTAGGAAATTAAAAATAGACCAGACAGGTGCCAAAGAACTTACCAAACCTGCTCGGCCTACGGGTTCTCCAGCACACACACAGCGACAAGGCATGTGTGAGCCATCACACCACCTGACTGTTTTTGGAGGCTGAATCTCCAAAAACTGAGTGTCTGGAATACTTGGAGGTTTAGAAAGATGACCTTTCTGGAACTGCTCCTAGATACAACCCACAACACTGCTGTCAGAATCGTGACCCAGCGCAAGCTTGAGTTGCACTTTGTTCTGAATCTTGATTAACTGGTTCCAGAGCAAGTACCTGTAATTGCTTTCCTCTCTCCTTTCTCCAGTTTTGCTTGTGGGGACTCAGCATAGACACTGTGCTCCATGGGCTGCTCTGCCCTCTTCATTGTCGTGCCTTTGTAATTCATTTGAAGTTGGCTGGTGTACTTCTCATGCTGCAGAGACACAAGCAACAGTTGTGGGATGCCCCTGCAATCTGTGTGCGAGCCCACAGAAAAGAAAAACCACCTTTCCCTGCAAATGGATCACACAGAGGCAGCTATGTTCTGCAACAAGAAGAAAGCACACCTGAGTAGAGGCTACAGAACAGCAGAAATGCCAGCTGAGAGGCTTTCAAATACCCCACTTGGAAGACATTAAGTGACAATTCTAGACCATGAGAAGGTCATTGTGATTGAGCTCTGCAAAACAGCTAATTGGGAAACCCTTTAAAGAATAAACTGAGAAGAATCAGAACTTAGGCCATTTTCCACTAGGAATTCAAATCCTGAAATCCCCTTTGTTCTTAAAGCAATATTATAAATTATTTCAGGGCACTCATCTGCATTATCTCAGCTTTTTGGCAAAGGTAATTAAAAGATATTTTAATTATTTCTCTCCAAACCCTGTCTCCAGCTATGAAAGTGATTCTGCCTTAAAACAGGCTCCGTATTAACATAATAAATGAGCTATTTAAAAGTGGGTTTATTACAAGTAAATTAATAAAAGGGTATACCCATCCAGATTGCCCTGAGTAAGTTCAATATATCATTTGCCCAATTCTAGCTGTTATATTTTCAATCCTCTCCAAGTCCTAAACATGAAACCAAGGCTAAGAAGACAGTATCTGCTAGCCAAGAGGTGATGCTTGGCACTGATAGCCCAGTCCTTCAGCTGAACATGACAGCTTTCTTGCCCAGAGGGGGCTGCTTTTCTGCCTTAGATAAGAAAATGCCTGAATATTTTGTACCTGCTACTGAACTCTTTGTTTAAAAAACTCCTCACTCAGCAAGTAAAAATTTGGAGCTTGAAGGCAAAAATGAGATGATATACAGGAATAAATTAAGCAAACTTCAGCCCGCTGGAGGAAGTGTAATGGAGCTGCCCTAAGTCACCATGGTCAGAAAAAGTCATCTGCGCTCCACTTCTGGGAAGGACCAAGTTCTGCTGTGCTTCACCCACAAGTTAATGTGCTGACTGTTCTTTAATATGTTACAGCTTTAGTAACCTTTTTTGTTGGCAGTCATGAAATCATAAATAACTTCATATACATGTTAGCACAGGGATAAGAGAGATCAGAGCAGAGGTAACTGGGAAATGTATCTCTCCTCAAAGGAAGGTTTTGTTAAGTCCCAATGCAAGGAGAGCCTCACACTGTGGAATATTTTACTGCCATCAAGAGTATTTTAATATTTCAGGCTGCTCGACCATTTTAAAAATGCACCTGCACCCAGACACTCTTACCTTTAATGCTTCTTCTGGGACTTTGTGTTGAATTTGTTCCAGGACGTACATGTTCGAATGTACAGAACTTGTTAAGGAAATGGCAAAGGAATTGGATGGACAGAGAAATCTAGCATTTAGTCACAGAAAGAAAACAAGATCATAAAACCAGAGAAGCTTAAAATACACAGGGTACTAGAAGTTGCCTGCGCTGTAGCCCACCATGGCCTTTGTTGTGCTTGTTTTGCAAGAGAGCAATCCCATCTGCTGGCCAGACCCATGACAACTGAAGGGCAGCAGACAAGGGGAGCAGGGTAGGAGAAGCTTGGGGAGCACTAGTAGCTCTGTGCAGGACCCAGGGGAGCAACCAGAGACCTGATTCAACTCACATCCTGCTGGCAGCTCCAGGCAGACCACTCTGCCCGTGGTACCCTGGCCAAGATGGGGCAATTTTGTGTACTCTGGAGAAGGGAACAATAGAGTTCAGCTCCCTGCAGGGATGTCTGGGACTACAGTGCTCTCTTGCCTTGACAAGGCCTTTCAGCCACTGCAGTTTTCTGGATGAAAAGTAAATCAGGTCACGAGCTGCTGTGACCTCTTAGGAAGGGAAGCGTTCAACATGGTTGAGCCTAGGCAATAATCCTCAGCAACACTGTGGGCTTTTTTTTTTTTTAAAAAAAAAAAGCATCTGGCAATGTCATCACTAACAACCCAATCAGCACAGCACAGAGCAAAGGGGAGGAAAAAGGAAAGATGGAAAATGTTAGACTAAAAATAAACCAAGTGATACTGGCATAGCAGGGAAACTCCGCACAGTCTGTAAGTGAAACTGTAAATGGAAAAGAGACAAACGCTCTTATGCAACAGCACACAGCTGACTCAGAGACCTCAGGAGATGCTGCCATCCACACCAAGCTGAACGTGGTGTGCACAGAAAGCACTTCTAAAGAGAGTGGCACCAAAGCAGCAAAGGAGAGGAAGAGATTGTAACTGCTGTACCAACCATGCTGAAGTAAAGATAAGAGTCTAAAACCTACATTCTCTAAAGTTTTTCTGTTGAGGGCAATAAATTCTACAATTCGTAAATGCAGTCATTCATTTCACATGAATATCCATGTAAGGACTGCAGGACTAAACACTTCAACACAGCTGCTTAGTGCTCAGAATTGCTTTCCATAAGTTGTTCAAACCTGTATCGCAGCCATTAAAAACCTACCCAGGCTTTAGGCACTAACTTATACCTTTCCCCAAACATCTAGAGAGCAGAAGGCACATGACCAGCTACATCAAAAGAACATTTGCAAAGTCACAAAAAGCTAGAACTAAGTTTGCCTATGGGACTGTAACAGCATCACCACGTGTGCACTGAAAGGCCACTTGTAATGACATGATCCCAGGTGACAGTGCTCAGTAAGGGGCTACTCGGTATTGCACCCCCTATGTATGCCTGAACCTTCATCAAACTGCAGATCTGAAGGCAAATAATCTTTTTTCTTTTTTTTTTTTTTCCCCCAAAAGATTCAGCAACTACCTCCCTTTAAAAAAAAAACAACAAACAAACCAACAGAAAAACCAAACCACCAAACAACTACTGTGAAGCAAGGATTTTTTGTTTCTAAAATGGCAAGAGACTGAGTGAGACCAAGACCAAGACACAAGGCCTAGAAAACCCTCTCTTCCAGCAGATCCAGAACTGTATGCACATCAGTTTAAGCATCCTGTTGCAACAGTGAGTGCTCCTGCACCAGCACTGCTTACAGTCAAGGTACCCAGATCGCTGGAAGACCAGGGAGGCTTGGCCTCTCCTCGCTGCCTCAGCTCTCTGGGCTCCAGCAAGGAGTATTTCAAGGGCTACAGCATGGCCAAGCACAAACTGATTATCATGGGGACAACAAAAGGCATAAGAACGTGGCCTTGGGGTCAAGGATGCACAAGAGCCAGCCAAACACCTCCTTCCCCCCAATGGTAAAACTTAGTCTCTGCCTCTATTCTCAGAAATGTCTGGACTGTTTTAACTTAAATTTCCACAAAAAAGAAAGATGGAGAAGACAGTTGCTACTTCTAAATTCAGCCTGAGTGGTTAAGTTTGGCAGATAGAAGCAGCTGAAAAAAGTGAAAAAAAGGATTAGATTACACGAAAAGGCAGCAATAGGAGCCTCTACTTACCACTGTTGATCTACAGGCTCAGAAACGCTACACTTATAGCCAGGCATACAGTCACATCAGGATAAAAAGGAAACAGATGAAGGCAAAGGTGTTTCAGCAGACAGTAGCAGGATCTGTGACTCTGTAAACAAAGCAGCAACTGCAGCCTAGCCTCCCTTAATCGAGGTGAAATTTGCTATTGCTAAAGAGAGATTTACTCTTGTGTTTTGTGGCAGAAGCAATTTGCACAGGCAAGCTTCAATCGATACAGTCACAGGGCTGACCACAAGCCCCAAAGCTAAATGTTTAAGCCTGAAGATCTGCAAATTGTCCAGAAGCAAGTATTTGGGTGAAATGATGAACAAAAACCAAGTTGGATAAAAAAAATCAAAGATATTAGTTCATACAAAAGTATACGAAATATGTTTGCTCCCCAGCTGGTACCAGCTACAGTTGCCACCCAAATAAAAAGAAAAAGCGCAACCCTTCCTTAGAAAGAGACTGAAGAAACATCTCCACAGCCACTATTGCCAATGCAAGGCCTGATTCAAAGTCCAATGAAGGTAGCAGGCGTCATGATTAATACGCTCTGAATCAGGTCCATGATGGAGAAACAAAAGCTTATGAGCCATCCAAAGGCTCCAGGAGACAAAACAAACACCTCTACTCATTAGCAACAATTAGCACTGTTAACTGTCCATGCAGCAAACAGTACAAAACCCAAAGACCACATCCTACTCTTTCTTCAGATGAGAAGGATATCATAGCCGAAGCGAATGACATCATTCAGTTTTAGGGTGATGTACTTCTGGTCAGGAATCCTCACGTCATTGACGAATGTCTGCAGGAAAGAAGCACAGGAATGGTTTTTGACTGAGGGTATAGAGGTGATGCATCTCAGATGGATAGGGCTCCTGGAGGACACCCGTGCCCATCTGCCAATAGCACTGCACACATTCAGGGTGCATTAGCACAAAGTCAGCCAGGTGAAGACCTAAGTTCCCTAGAAAAATCAACACTGGCAAGTAGCTCCAATGAGCAAGTTGGAGCACCCCAATTATGCTTCAAAGCAAGGTGCTCTGAAGGGACCTCTAGGGAGGTCTACCTTTCCACCAACTACGAATGAAATTTTAGTCCCCAACGTGCACATAAATGAGGTGCATAAATAACTTAGGGACTTCAGATGCTCCCTGTTCTCCTCCACCCTTCACAACCAGCAAGAGCAGCAAATGCTACAACTCACACACTAATTACTGAGCTGGGAATCAGCTTTCCGCTGGATGTCAAACAAGACTGGTGTCAGCCCCAAGGCCTGATAATTTAACAAGCAAAGCCTATCACAGAGGAAGGGGGAAAATGAAAATGCACAGGAAAACAAGCATTTGCATGATGTCTGAGGCCACATTGTCCAAGACACCATATAACAGTACAACAGGGCCCACACACAAAAGATGCACATACTCATTTTTTTCTATGCTCCAGGCAGTTGAGGCCCAAAGAAACTAAGTCATCCTTATAAAGGTGCAAGAAATGTACTTCGTAGCTGTGAACAAATGCCTCGGATGTCTCAGATGCCTGCTTTCCAAGGAGATCCCCTAGGGAGCAATTCTCGCAGAACCAACGGAGGAACAATCAAGCACTCATGGACATCTTTCACAAATAAACCCATATACTTTTGTAATAACCCAGGCCAAAGAAAAATCAATCAGGAACTCAGTTGAAGAAGCACCAGTGTGCTGATGGGGATTAGTTGCAGCCAGGGCAGTCACAGACAGCAGGAGTTACCCTACCTTGCAAGGTGGGATTCACCCAGCCCCACAGACCAGGAACTCGCTGCTGAGTATTTGTAGCCTCAGTATGAATGCAGCTACGCTCTGACGAATCAAAATTATACTAGAAAATGAACTGACATGCGTTCACCAGATGCACAGTCATCTTCTGTCTTCTCACCTCAGCCAAGCCAAACATGCATGATAAGACCAAGTATTAACCACAGAGGAAAAATAAATGCTAGAGTAGGAAACTAGAACCTCAGCAGACAACAGCCTCCAGCTTCCTGGCAACTTACAGAGGAGCTGGGGAACAGGCCTGTAATTTCAGAATAAAAGCAGTGAAGCTGGTTAAAAGGCACGGAATTCCTATTTGCATGAATTTTTTTAATATTTAAAAAGCCCACAACAGTCAGATCTGGAACAGGAATAATTATTTCCTGAATTTTCTGCAAAACAGAAGTCTGCAAGAAAACCCATTTTGATGTTACCTCTTCATCCACGGTTACTTCAAATAAAATAACCCAAGCAAACTGCTTATTGCAGATAGAAATACTACCTCCAAAACCAAAAGACCCTTAATAGAGACTGCAGAATCAGCTGAACATTATAATAAAAACAATACAAAACATTTAGACAATTAATACAAGCCAGATTATCCAGCAAAGCCATATAATGCATTGTTGACGAGCCATAAAGTAAATACAAAATAAAAGCAAATTCTGAAAACGGAATTAAAATCAAGGTTCTCAAAAGTGATTTCTTTAGTTTCGGGCGAGGGGGAAACAAGTTTGCATGAAAATTTTCAAATAAGGACCTATGTTTCTTTCATGCAAAATAATTTCAGTTTGGCCACAACAGTCTTCTCCAGCAGAAGTGTGTTTGACCAGCTGCAGAAGACATGCACTGCTGTAACTCATTCTACTCCACTGCCTCTCTGAGCGCAAGTCTTATTAAAATGTCAATTCATATGCTTTAGCATGTGAAGATAGAGGAGAATTAATGGTATAAGCCTTCCATCTCTTGCAAGCAGAATTTTCACCTGTTATTTTGCCACAATGAGTTAAATACCACAGGTTTTGAACCAGGGATACAGCTAAAGCCCAGACCAGTTACTGGAAATTCTCATTTCAGCAGGGCTCTGTGCCTTCAGCTATTCGGTTGAGAAGAATTAGCACTCATTCTTGCTGTTTTCAGATGCCAGAAAAGGCAGAACAGTTCAGGCCTGCTTTAGCCACTGGTTTTGTACAAGTTTCTGGGTTCATCTTGTGGTTTTGTGGTTCCAGTGATGGAGGGCTTCTGTTTCTAAGCCCAAAACAATGAATGCAGTAAAACCCCTACTGGGAAGACAATTATGTGAATCTAGCTTAGACCTGCTCCAGCAGAGGAAGAGCTGGTACGAAGAAACAGCCAAAAAAAGAGCATGCCATGACATCCAGGCAGTTTTAAGTATGATGGTGTATTTAAAAATCACAGAATTCAGGTGGACAGGCAAAGCCCTCATGGAGCTGCCTAACACCACTGCGTGAATTGGGACCAAAGCAAGGGTTAAGGATCAGGCAGGCTCAGCTCCCTGTTCTGGGCTAACATTATCCCTCGGTCTTCACACAAACCAGGCTCAAGGCAGGCAAAAGAGCAATCTTTATTATAAATAAAAAAAGTGGTGTTTTTAAGTAGTTATTCCCCAAAGAAATTACATGTCTCATCATCCCATAAATCACTCCATGCACTGACAACTGAATTGCCAAAAGGTCACCCTGCTCATGCTGAACAGCTGCTCCAGAATCTTCACCATTTTAATGTTAACATCCCCAAAACGACACTGAATTTATTTCCTCTTCTTTTGCAAGAGGCTCTGTGATTTTGTGAGCCCTGAAGCATTCTGCAAGGACACCAGAAGAAAGGGAAAAAGAAATACAATATTCACCAAAGCTTTCCTCTTCTAAGATGAGATGCCACACAACCTCCATCTCAGGCCTTACAAATAATTATGTATGTTTAGCTTAACTCATGCCAACAGCTGCAGTGACCCAAAAGGGTCTAACAGTATAATTAAGTAAGTGCACAAGCACTTGCAGACTCAGCACACCGCGTGTTCACCTCCATCAGCTGGGAGGTTTGCTACTTACGCCATTTAAGCTCCCGAGATCCTTCACCCAGTGCTCATCTTTCTCCTTGTCATAGTTGATTACAGCGTGCTGCTTATCGACACTGCGGGACTGGCAATGAAAGCACAATGAATGTGAGACTGGTCAGGCGTAAGAGACACTGTTAATCAAAACAGCATTTAGACATACATTAAACTAACTTGATATGGGGTAGAGAGGAGAGAGGGGAAGAGCAGGAAGAATTAAATATTATTTACTACTATAAATAACCACAGAATAAACAGAAAACGCTTCCATGATTGTTTAAACAGGTCACTGAAGACAACACACTATTTGCATGGAGACTAAAGAAAAAAAAAAAATCACTGAAGGCTGTCAAGACTATGCCATAATTTCAATAAATTATATCAATAGACACTGAAAACAAAACCAGTCAAACTGAAAGCCTGGGGGGCAGGATCTCAGCCAGGGCAAAATAGAAGAGCTCCATTTATCAACAGCTGAAGTTGTTCACTAGTGACACTCCTACTTGGGATGATTTCTTCCTATTTTTCAAAGAGAAAAAAAATAATTTTCTTTAGTTACAAACCAAACTTATTCACAACAATGTATACCGTTCCCAGGATTATGTCCCGGAGTTGATTTAAATTCTAGGATGTTTTCCAAGTTGGAGGGAGATTAATAAACTTGGTATGAGAAAGAAAACAACTCTAGGAAAATTCAAATTTAAAGCTAGGTTTGAGGACACTGAACCAGACAGTGATTTGGTGCCACTGGCTTTGCCACAATGCACAAGTACCAAATGCACCTTATCTTCAAAACAGAGTATGACACTTAGCAAGAATAGTGTCAGACTTCTGGGGAAAAAGCGTTAGAACAAAATCTCTGAATAATTTTGAAATATTACATAAGTGTTACAAAGCATTATAAAGACACCAGACCATCTGTCTTTAGACCTACTGCCTCTTGCAACTTGAATTCTTGCTGCAGTTGACCTCAACCAGTCCCTGAAAACAGTCACTCCGTCGGCACGCACACGTGACACCAAGATCTCCCTGGTATCTCAGGCCAGGAAAGCATGGCACATCCGACCAGAACAGGGAGATGAGCCATGCTCCAAGTCAGCTAATCTTCCTCTGCCTAGGCATCGACCAACAAGCTCCTGGTGAAAAGTCCTTCCCTTTTCCCAAGTATAAACACACTGACTTCCACAGCACTGCTGTCAGCAAGCCATTACCTACTTCCTTGCGAGCATGTAGAGGCAAAGATTGTTGCAGGGGAATTCCTTGGTTAAAACACAGAGGCTTTTTCCAGACAAACTGCTACCATTTGCAGAATTTTCTTCTGCCCCTGCCAGTGTCAAGCACATTGGTAATATCCCAAGAGCTGATAAATGGCACCTCCTGCCCCTGCAGAGCATACTGTCAGCCCAGAAGACCTGTCCTCCAGAATGACCCTGAAGTACCAATATGAAGCAAGCACCTACTGGACAGCAGACTGCCCTTCCACCTTGCGATATCCCTCATGCCATTCACAACGTGCCACTGCAAGCAGAGGTGGTGAGGAGATGGGCAGGTGACTCCAAGCCTCCAGCTGACTCACTAATACAGTTATTCATACTCTGCTGAATTTACAAGGTGTCAGATCTCAAGTCCCAGCTAAAAAGTGAGGCAGCACTTGATGCTTTGCTGCTCAACTGGTGCCGCTTGGACATCAATTGGTCCCCAAAGAAACAAACAACTGGTGCGACAGGCAGAGACAATATGGTTGGGGACACCCCGCTTGTATCTCCTGCTACGCTGAGTCCTAAATGCAGGAAGCGACACAGAGAAATCCCCACACTTGGTGTCTGACCTCAAGGTAGGGCAGGTCTGATGCATTTGTAGTGCAAAGCTGCTGCTTCTCTGTTACTATTCACATTAGATGCAGCCCCTCAGTCCAACTTGCAATCACCCAAGTGGCTGTGGCAGGTATATGCAGCATGAGGTAAGAACAGTCCAGGTAAGGATGGTTGAGGGATGCTGCCCAGGACCTGCACCTCAGCACATGGCCCTCAGTATGGAAATGTGTCCAGCAGCAGTCTTGAGTACGGCAGCAGCTGATGCTACACAAGCTTGGGTTGTACCTGACCTGCCACACGGTCCCTCACACCCTTTGGGAGGATGAGAGAGGGTCTCCTTCCACCGCCCTGCGTGCCCAGGGTCCATCCCCACAACCATCCAGCAGTGTGGGCTCCTGTCGTGGTTTTACCCCAGCCGGCAGCTGAGCACCACGCAGCCGCTCGTTCACTCCCCCCCATCAGGATGGGGGAGAGAATTGGAAAAGTTGAAGTAAGAAAACTCATGGGTTGAAATAAAGACAGTTTAACAGGTAAAGCAAAAGCCGCGCACACAATCAAAGCAAAGCAAGGAATTCATTCCCCACTTCCCATGGGCAGGCAGGTGTTCAGCCATCTCCAGGAAAGCAGGGCTCCATCACGCGTAACGGTTACTTGGGAAGACAAACGTCATCGCTCCAAATGCCGCCGCCCCCCCTCTCTTCCCCCAAGCTCCTTATAAACTGAGCATGACGTCATATAGTATGGAATATCCCTTTGGTCAGTTTGGGTCACCTGTCCTGTCTGTGTCTCCTCCCAACTTCTTGTGCACCCCCAGCCATCCCGCTGGCAGGGCAATGCAAGAAGCAGAAAAGGCCTTGGCCCCGCGTAAACACTGCTCAACAATAGGTCCATAGAACAAAAACATCTCTATATTATCAATGCTGTCTCCAGCACAAATGCAAAACATATCCCCACACTAGCTACTATGAAGAAAATCAATCCTCTCAGCTGAAACCAGGACAGCTCCACACCTGGGCTGGGGCTTCTAGAGGGCTCACTGCACCTTCCTTACAAAGCAGAGGGGGAAGACCATCCCTGCTCACAGCATGGGTAGAAATCCCCTTTCCCCATCCATGGGCATTTATATAAATATGTTTCATCCTGCTGGACTCAAAGACAACACACAGGGGTCCTGCCTGCACAGCACAGATGCAAGGTCTTCCCCAGTCCCTCTGCTACCCAAAATTGTTGACATCACTGTTCCTAACAGGATGTGAGGGAACATTAACAAAAAAAAAAAAAAAAAAGTGTTTGCTTTAGCTTTTTACCGCATGTCATAGAGACTCAACTAAAGATTAACAGATGTTAAAGGCGGAACAATCCCTCTAGCCCCCTTCCAAGGGCAGAAAGGCTTCTACCCCAAAAAGCTAATCCAGACAAAAAGCTAGGGTAGATTTTATCTGGCATCTGATTTTAAGTGAATCACAGGCCATTTAAAAAAGGGTTTATTTCTGGGAACCGGCTGTCTCCCAAAAATTCAATTTGCCCTGCATCTGACCCTGATGTAAGTCAGCACAGCCTTTGGGCTGCTGTATTTTACAACAGCTGACTACAGCCACTCAGGGGTCCCAAGCCAGACCAGGGTCATCACAGGGGAGCAGAAATGTTATTCCAGCAACATGATATTCTCCTACATAAAAGCAGGAAGAGGTCACCAAAAGAACCAATTTATGCCAAAACTTCTCTGCTTCCAAGGAAGTTTCAGCTGTGTTCAAGATGACCCTTTGCAAAAGACGTCAAAACAATATGCAAAAATCTGACCCACGGTCTTGATACGATCTCTCAGCATCTCTTTAAAGAGCACACCAGGAACACGGCAAACTGTTACACAGATCGCACTTCTGTGACATTTCATGCTTTTGTGGAGAAGAGAGAAATTTTCTGAGTTTTGTTTAAGTTAAACCAGCAAACATCACACGAACCGGCAGAAGTTCCTAAGGGCCTGTCTCCAAGGAAACTCAACTTAGAATAACTAAAATCACACCTTATTTATGTTGATGCAGACTTGCCAAAGGTCACTCTTACTTAAGAGCCGAGGTGTGGTTTATTTCAACATCAGTCACATTTAACATAAACTGCTCTCGTGTGCAGTGACAGCAGCAGCCCAGCAGCTGATTGTGCTTTTGTTCTCAAGAGAGGAGCAGACTGCCTCAATCCCACTTCCAAAGAAAAGACTAACCAGTTTCCAGACTGGTAACGGCTGAGAGCCCGAGAACACTCCCGCAAAAGTCACTTCAGCCCAGCAGGCCAGTGGTTTCTAATGTATGATCCACTGAATCACAGACAGTGATTTAAGAACCCAGATTTGACACGTTACAGAGCAGCCCACGGGTACAGAGCTCCCAACCATCTGCAACGCCACTTGAAAGATTTTAGGCAACTATAAATTGAAGAGCTGCGATTAAATTGACTGAATCATAAATATAAGAGGACTCTCTCGCTTAAACGCATACTTGCACCAAATACTGAGCCTTGCTTATGATCAATCACAACCTCCACAACAAAAGGCAAGACTGATCCATCTGTCGGGAGGGGACACAGGAGTCCAATTTCCAGTAAAGTGTTAAAAAAAACCTGAAGTGCCTACATGCAGATGTCAAAAGCAGAAAATAACCATACACCCTAGCAGTTAATCTGTTTCACTAGAAAAGTGCTTGCGATGGGGTGAGCAGCACTCCTGAGCTATGGCAAGGATCACTGATATTCTGCTTGGATCCGAACAACAAAACCAGAGTCGGAGCACTTCAGATGAGGTTGAGAAGGGGAAAAGAAAGCAAGGAAGGGAGGTGTCCTCCTAAGCACTAGTGATCTGCAGGCAAGAAATAAGGCCACACTCCAAGAGGCTGGGAATGAAGGAAGAACGCAGCCTTCGCACCATGTCCCAACACTGGGCCTGTTATCAAATGAAAACAACTCTCGGGAAAACACAGCGTGTGCTTTTCTGATTAACAACATTTACACTTCTCTGAAGGGAAAACACGGACACTGATTTGTTACTACGCTAAGCTCATCCAGGGCTTGCATTTCCAGACATTCAAATCGCTTCCTAATATAAGGCTGTCCTGCTGCTCCATCATACTATCTACAATGCATCATGTTTTAAATACCTCATAGACAAAATGCACATGTGATGTGGCATATATCTGAAGACAGAGGTATCTTACAGCTCTTCTTTCTACCAAGATCATATTAAACAGGTAGTCCAAATCAAAATAGGAACAGCCCATCTGGGTCTGCCAGTCCCATACCTGTACCAACATCTTGGATCATCAGTCCCCAATCAGACATGCAACCAGGGAGCTCACTTGTGATTTGCAAAACTGCATGCATCAAATCAGCAAAACCCCCTGCTTAGCATAGGAGAAGCAAAAGCAGCTTTAGAAGTATGCAGGAGTCTCCACAGAGCTACGTACCACGCTGTGACGTGTGCTGAAGATACCCTACAGCTTTGTGTTTGGTGAAGGGACTGATAAACAGAACAGGGCACTCGAGATGAAACCGCAAGCTGCAGAGATGCCAAGCAAAACCCACAAGGAAACAAGACCTGCTTAGGAAGGTAGGGGGAAAAATACAGCCAACCAGCCTGCATTTCCCCACAGGGCCAGGGAGCAGACGGAGCTCAGCTGTCTATGTAGATACAGATGCTGCTTTTTCCCCAGGAGAATTACCATGGGCAAAAACCTACTGCTCAGGGCTGAGATTTGGACCTCAGCCCTGCCAGTGCCACGAGGCATCGCGGTATTGGAGATAAAATAAACAAATGAGAGCAGTTTCCCTATTCCTTACTGCAGTCTGTTGTGCATGTCTGGCACAAGATAACTGCAGCATTCTGGTGGCAGCACGCAATAAACATTTGCTCAAATACTTTGCATAGTGAACAGGTTACATTTCTGCCAGCACTGTGCTCTGCACAAGTGTCTCAGTAAGGAAATACAAACCTCTCCCAGTGTCCCACTTTGAAGGAAGACAGGCAAAACAAAACAAAACCAAAACCAAACAGCAAAAAAATCCCAAACAAAAATCCCTTGCATTCTGGCCTGAAGTATGATTTTTGCTCCTCAAAACTAAAACCCCAGATAACATTTAATGACAGATATGAACACTGGGCCTCCCTCTTTCACCACTATGCATTTCACAGAGTTGTGTACATTGGCCACTTCAGTACTTTTCCAGAATATTAGTGAATGCTCCATCCTGCCCCAGGCTGGTTGCAAGTGAGACACCCCCACAAGAGAGGCAGCCTGATTGCTCCCAGGGGCTTGTGCTGCTGGTTTCTAAATGACTCTGCCTAAGCAGACAACTGTCTCTTCACCAAGTGTAGCCACCTCATCCTGGGGCTGGACTCACTTTACAGCTCCCAAGCTGCAGAGGCTCCTGCCTTCAGCTTTGCTGCACTCAAGATCATAGGCTTAGTGGATCTGAGACAGAACCAGGGCCTGAGTATTCATGCAAAAAATAAGGCACTGAACAAAAGAGAGAAATCCCTCAGGAAAATGAAACTGTAATCCCCACAGCTTGGCAAAGGGATTTGGAGGCTGGCATAGTTCCCATATCGACTTAACCCGTTATTTTGGGGAAGAATGGGTTTTTGCTTGCTGGCTACCCTGTCCCAAAGTGGAGCACTGGTCCAATGACCCAGTGTCAGATCCTGACCACAGTCAGGGAACATGCTGCCCACAGATGCACTGACTTTCCCTTGATTTTACATAGCCACCCAGGAGGCACAGAAAAGCATCACCTTAAGTGGGACAGAAGCCTGAATTTCTATAGTGCAGCCGAGCTGCGTGCTAGTGCCTGGATCAGGATCTCAGATATGGAAAGGGTCCCCTTTTTCCATGCTCGCTCTGGAGAGGAACAAACTCTTCCTCTGCAGGCCAGGCTCCCAGCACCTTGCCAGCTGCGTGCAGCCCTCTCACCCCTAATAACCACCTGCCTGCAGTGCCACCATCACCTCTCTCCCTACCCTGCCTCCAGCAATGAACTCCCCTCCCAGGTTTCCCAGTCCTGCCATGCCTCCAGCCTCCTCAACCCACATTTCATCATACATCGTAATCTTCCCATCAACTGCACATTAGCAAAAAACAATGGGAGACGAAAGAGCCAAAAAAACAACTCTAGGCCTGGAAATACAGGATGTGCATCCTTCCTCCCACAGCTGCTGCCCAGGCACCTGGAAACACTACCTGTCAAAAAGGAGAGCCTTCCCAAGGCTAGATCCTTTGCCTTCTGCCTGTAAGACACCTACTTCCCTTGTGACACCTAATGAATGACTCTCGGGATCACTGCAATTCCAAACGCCCTGGGACTAACTTAGGTGCTGGTTTACACCCACTGGATAACTGCAGCAAAACAGCACGAGCGGGGCACGGCCTTGTCCCGACTACAGCTTCCCACTCCATAGGGAAGGAGATGGGGACACAAAGGCAGCAGAGATTCCCCGTGGCTTCTACTGGGAGCTCCCAACACAGGAAATACCTGAGTGATGGAAGGATACGACTTCTGCACCGCAGTGAATTCACCTACAAGTTCACACCATCTGCTTCCTCCCAGTGTAATGCTGTAGACAAACTACACCACACCTATTCACAGTTGTTTATGTATACACTTACAAAACTACATAGGAGAGACACTGTATTATCAAGTACGGCCTGGGGAAGGTAGGATACGTCAGGTCAATGAAATCTTAATTTGACCAGATGTCACATACACACAGAGTTCACCATCACACTGTATTATTTGCGGCGTGTGCCGTGCACCCTGCATACCAAACACAGAACAGATCCTCCAGGGAAAAAATATCCGGTAACGACACAATAACAGATTGCATCTTCATGCCTATGTACACAGGGGCAGAAGCAGGATTACACAGGCAATCTTCACACTGGTATGTTGTAACTGCTCTGTAGTTATAAACACTTGACTTAGTAGCCATAAGAATGTTCCTTCAGTGCCTAGAATGCTTGTAACTCCCTGGCTTTTCACCAAAGCAAGCTAAAAAGAGGAAAATTTCTATTCAAGCAGTACCAAGTTACCATTTATCCGATTCACCAGCAGAACAAACTTGTTTGTTCAGCTCACAAGCCCCTACCACCAAAACTGACTAACTGATACCATAAGCAGCATGCAACGTCCCATATGGACTAGTGACAGATGCTTGGCTAGTAGCTTTCACAGCTAGCTGCTGACACCAGAATAAAAGCAAGTCTTAAGCCCATCTCAGGCCTAAGGGAGATGCCGCTCAGCAGTCACCTCCTGTAATGCCCGCTTTCCCCACACTGAACAGTTTCTGCCTCAGATGCACCATCCTCTGCTTTTCCAAGTCCTGCTGCTCCTCCTCTCACTCCGCACACATGACAGACTCCTTGCTGTGCCTCCCTGCTCAGCCAAATCTTAATCTCCTGGTGAGGCTTTATAGAGCAGAAATCCAATGATTAAATGCAAAGATCTGGCCCCTGGCTTCCTGAAACACAGGTCAAGAGGTTGAGCAAGTACTCTGGAAGTATCATTATACTCTTGGCTTATCCTTGCACTTTCCTCGACAGCTGTTTTGACCAGTGTTTGAGTCAGGATACCAGGCTAGATGCACCTTGATCTAATCTAGCACAGCCTTGTACATCCCTGCACCTAGATCCTCTTTGCCCAACCTGTGACAGTTCTGTCCTCCAATCCATCCCCTCACCAACCTCACTCCCAGACGAAACATGACTTAAGACAATACTATCAAACAAGTCCCTGCTGACCACATGCAAACTCCAAATTTTTTCCAGAGGTTTGGAACTTGATCAAATACATTTAGATTATTGATGGAGGAGGGAGTAAATCACCTCTGACATAGGTATGCATGCTCAAAAAGCGTCACCTCCCAACTCTACAATACCAGAACCTCAAAGAAAGGTTAAACATACTTTTAAATACTTTATATGAAGAAAACAACATTTTTCTCAGAGTTCCTCACAGTGAAGATCAAAGAAGGGAGCTGATCTCATCCAGAACACGGTGCCTAAAACAGACACCTGGAACATAAACTCTCATCCCAAACAGTTACGAAGTTTACCAGAGTTATAAGCAATCGAAAACAATGTCTCATGATAGGAAGTGTCAAGCTGTCTTAAAAGGCACACAGGACAAAGGCATAAAACAGAAAGCATCAGGTCACCTGCACCTACTCCTGCTGTAACTCACACGTACAAACTCACATGGCATATGACAATAGTATGCCCAAATCATCACTCTGAAGAGAGGGAAATTCTGAAGGGAGCACTGATTAAATATTTTGCTTTCCCAATTTTTCCAATAAACATTTCTAAAACAAAAAAACAGGGAAATCATGACCCTGCTTCCCTTCTGTTAAATATTTACATTTAGCAAAAATGCAAAAGATGCTTTGTTTAGGGGCAGAGGGGAAGGTTTTAATGGTTAAGTGAAAATTCTGAGTTTGCAAAATGTTTGTCCCCTGAGTAAATACCTATCACACCGAGTAAATTATCAAAGCTCATAAAAATTGCAATTATATTTCCCAAGAAGTTGGGAACGTTTTGGGGGAGAGAATTACTTTGTTCAAGATGGTCCAAAAATCCTCTTATTTTTTGTTAAAAAAAAAAACCCAACCTTTTCAGAGAATCACTTCCTATCACCACCAAGCTTCACAGAAAAAAAAACCTGCACGTACTAGGGCAAGTTAGCAAAGGTCTACATTTCCATTCTCCTGCTGTTTGTTGACTGTTACCTGAAGTGAGTCAGTGAGACTGCTGAAGAAATCAAGTACTGTTCTTCAGAAAAAGGGCAGAACTGAGCCCTTGACTCAGCATAACAACACTGTGCATGCCAAGCTATGCTACATGGCATTTTCGCCCATGCATTAACATTCAAACCCAATGTAAATCTCACATTTACTTGTACTAGAGGCTTTACAGTGCTGCAAAAACACTTAAAATATTTCTAATCCTCTTAGTAGGTATAGAAGATTTCAAGGTAGATTATGTTTCCTCTCTATCAAACCTACTTAATTTTAAGCTTAAAGACTCTGGGTTTCTTCACCTCTTTGTAAACCAGAAAGCAAATCTAGTGCCTGTATGAAACAGGTAAACACAGGCGAAACTAAAGCTTGATTGTTTGGTGACAAAGCCATCATTTTTTGCCGTTTAGGGATCTGAAACCTTGAGGACAACATGTTCCAAGAAAATATCAAAAGACAAGACACTCGTAAAACAGTAAAATGAGAAAGGCCAGACTGCAAGGTCTCCAGGACAGAGGTTATCTCTGTGTCGTATGTGTGTGCACTAATACGCATGGTCTCAACAGGGAACCACAAACCCTATCACGATGAAATCGCTAAGCAGTAAAGGTCTTAGAGACAAAAAAACACCAACCAGGTCATCCAGTCCATTCCCCAGACACTGCCAGTCTGTTCCCAGTTGTGCACTTTAAGGTATTAAATGCCAGTCTCTTGAAATACATAAGCAAAATAACTGTGCAGTGAATATACAGTTTCAGGGTCAGTACCACAGAAATACTACAGGTGCGAACACTGTCACAAGAGCTCTGTCCATCTGCTCTAATAACTGCCCTGCTTCTTAAGCTTTCCCCAAGACAAATGATTGTGCCAGTCTGCACAACAATTTTGTGACATGGACAGTCACAGTAGAAAAAAAGCCTATTTTTAGATCTCATCCTCCATCTGCTCACACACAACTTTGCTTGGATATCAAGTCTCTGTTCACAGCCCTTCCCCACTGAGTCTTACTACAATCATCTCATTTGGAGCCCATGGTAGCTCTGGAAAATATCTTTATAAGCAAATGGCTAGGAAAATAATGTGCAGTTCAAAAAAAGACCTTACATGTGATCCTAAAAAAGCTTTATTACTAGAGACAGTAAACTAATACGCTTAGAAAGAGTCACATGTAATTCACCCTATGAACATAAGCAGCTGGCTTTTATAAACAATCCAGAGCCTTCATTCTGGCGAAATAATCAAAACCTCCTTTACTACCACCATCACCACCTATGAGTCCCCAGATACAACCGCTTCACTGTCACGCGTACTGCTGGCTCATCCAGTAATCCCAATTCATTTACCTTGGAGAAAAGAGCACAGCAAATGTAGAGCGTCACAAGGTTGTCAGTCCACATGCAACACTGACAAGCCAGCTCAGACTTGCAAAGAAGCATAAAATACTCCGTGTGGTATGGAGCAGCTCACGATCCATGCTGTCCAGTTAACCCCATAGATAACCAGAGAAACAAGCAATGCATTTTAAGCATGACTGATATTTGGCTACTTTTATTTTGGGGGGCACAACTTGAAACGTGCGATTCTCAGAGTGCTGAACCCTGACAATAAAAAAAACCTCAAGTACCTTCAAAAGGTATTAAGATGGGCACCCTAAAACTCAGGCCGGTTTTGGAAACCAAGGCCACTGTGTATGTTTTCTCCCTTCAAGTAACAAGAGAACACAGTCATCGGGCTTTTGAGCAGTCAAATGCAGATTTACAGAAAATATCAGGATACTTTTAATGTCTCATCAATCAGACACGCACAAACATGAAACATGAAATTAAAAAATAGCGTGATTCATGGGAAAACCCAACAGCAACTATCTGTTGTTGAACAGGAGTATGCTTCAGACTCTACCACTGCAGCACAGCCATGCCATTCACTGCCAACTAGCAGAACAGTACAAACACTGCAAGCTCTCCTTTTGTGGACACTAACATTTTATTACAGGCAGAAAACACCTTGCCTTCCAAGTACACCTTGTACAAAAACTTCTACCCTCTTAAACAGACCTCACTACTAACATATCATACAAAATCACTGCAGCAACTACAAACACAGCCTGACTGGTAGAACATCAGCAAAGCATTTAGGACATACCTGTGCCCAGGTTAGCAGTGGAAATTATGGGGAGTGAATTCCTATTGTGCAGCTTCCTAATTTTGACATCTTTGTAAGGGGGTAAAAGAGGGGCAGGCAGGTGCAATCAAAATTTTTTTTGCATTTAGGTATTCATGGCATGGGTCTAGCAGAAACACTAATTTAATTCTAAACTTCTACAAATTCCTGAGGTAAACTGCTCCTGTCAAAAGCTCTTTGTGAGATTCCAGCTCCGTTTGTTTGGAGTGACACCCAATACATTATGCTGTCAAACATCAGACCACAGTCAACACTTCAGACACATTGGATTAGGTCCAGCAGAGACACACACTGGTATGGGAAGCGCTAACAGAAACTGCAAGTTTGCCCGAATACCACAATTATTTTGGGAAGAGGTCACCACCTTACCCCACCAGAACAGCTACAGTTTCTCTGCTAAACATCAGTATTTTGTACCATGATAAAAAAAAACAAACCCTGAGATACACAAACACTGACAATTTAATCAAACTTAAAGGGAAAAATAGACAAACAAAAAACCCTGCCCCCATTCAAATCTCACATGCTAGTAAACAGTGCACGTATTAAAGGCTACAAAAAACAGCAGCATAATTGCAGATCAGGATAATATGGTATGTCTTTGCTTACTGCTTCTAGTAGCATCAAGACAGTTAATCTATTTGATTAATCTCCCACCACTACAGCTCCGATCCATCTGATGACATGGCAATTTGAAAGAAACCTCACTTGCACTTTCACAAACATATGAAAACTTCATGGGAACCGCAGACTCAACATAAAAAAGGAAGTTCCTTTTAAAAGATGTCATTTGAAGGAAGCACGCAACATCTCTACAGATCACCAGTGTTACATTCACATCTACTGCATCTTCACAAGAAATAACCAAAAAAAAGCCACGTTACCTGGAGCATCAGTTCACAGTCATCTCTGCCAACGAATATCATTTCCCGAGGGAGCCGATGGCGAATGCCAGTGCTGCTCACCAAGAACCACGAAGTCACGCTCATTTTGGCGCTTTGCACTTAATCTTTACACATCCTAAACACAAAAAAACCATGACACACAGTGAGCTATTAATGAAGTGTGGAAGTACACCAGTGCATAGGTGCAGTTCCCAAACTTCCCTGTGCCATGGGAATCAGCGTTTCCTTTTGCTTTTTGTGTTCATGCCTTAAATTTCTCATGGCAAAGCAGTTTTGAAGCGTGTGCCAGGATGTTCTGCCCCTGTGCCATGTGTAGGAGCGCTGCAGCCCTGGAAACATTCCCACAGCAAAGTAAGACTACAGGGCTGAAGAAAGGATTGTTTAAAAAATGAAGCATGCAGCTGAATTCAATCAATGAAATGATGAAATATGGTGGGAAGAAAAAAAAAAAAAAAAAGGCATTTTTTCCAGAACATTTCCTCATCGCCAGCACCCTGCACCAATCACAGCTTGAGCTTCCCCATCATCAGCGACCTGGACCAGCACATCAGTAAGGTGACATAACCTGGCTCCTATAACCTTTCACGGTACACTCCCAGGAGCAGTTACACTGGTGCTGGGAGGAGAACAGCCTCCCTATTGCTCATCCCACTTCCACACTAATCTAAGTTGGGAGCCCACAAACCTTCCTCCCTCCCTCCCTCCCTGCCTGCCTGCCTGAGCTGGTCCAGAAACCAAACCACACTGCTACCCCAAGACAGGAAACACAGGCTGCAATTCCCAGGGTAAGGTTTTGGCGTACACCGCTCCTCTTCCCCCCCACGACAGGCAGAAGAGCAGGCAGCTATAACCTGCGAGGGCAGCACGGCGTGCAGCACTTATCGGGAACTCTCCCGGCCACACCTGTTTGTTGTCGCTGCTACAGCCCGGCTGCAGGCAGCCTGTTCCTGCGGCCTCTCCTCCTCCCTCTCCCACAATATCGCATTTTCCTCTCCCTAGCTGAGGCAAAATAAAAGCGGCACACATCAGGCTCTTGCCTTCCCCTCACCCACCTCCCGGGATCGGAGTTGCATTCCTAAACGCAGCGAGAGAAGGAAATCTCCATTTTATCTGGGCTGCGCTGCGCTCCCCGGCCTTACCGCCGGCCTCCCCCGCCCCAGCGGCCCCGGGGAAGCGCGAGTGACACCCGCGGGGAGGATGAATGACCTCCCGCGGCAAGGCGCGGGCCCGGGGGGGGTGTACGAGGAGACACCGCACGCCCCGCTGCCCTCTCTGTCACTGCGGACACGCAGAACCGCTCTGGGAGGTGGCGATACGGGCTTCCGTGCCCGTGTCACGACATGCGACCGGCCGCGCCACACCGCGCCCCCCGCCCGGCCCTGGCGGGGAAACGCCGCCTCCCCGACAAAGCGCCCGGGGAGGGCAGCCGGGAGCCGCCGGCCGAGCCCCGTGGCCGCCTCCCCCGAGCCCCGGCCAGGCCGCTCTCGCTGCTGAGGGGAGGACGGGCAGCCCCGGCCGGAGCCGCCGAGGGGCCGCGGCGGACCAGGTGCGGCGCGGGGTCCTCTCCACCGCGGGGCGGGCCCGGCCCTTTGTCTGCCGGGGCCTGACTGCCCCCCGCCCGCCTGCCCGGTGCAGCAGGAGCCGCCCGCCCCTCGCCGCCCTACCTGCTGCGGCCCTCGGCGCGGTGGCAGGCCGGGCGCCGCGCCCCGCCAGCCGGCTCTGCCTGCCCCGCGGGCCGCTCCCGGCGCCCGCCCCGCCCCGCCCCCGCGCGCGGCAGGTTCCCGACGTCAGGAGGCGGCTCCAGCCGCCGGGCCCGGCCGCGGCCCGAACGCTTCCCGTGGCGCGGCCCTGCCCGGGCCCATCGTCCCGGGTGCTCACCCCACTCCGCCCCGCCCGGCTCCGGCCTCGGGCCGTCCCTCTCCCGGGGCCCGGCACCTGAACAGCAGGTGTGACAAAGGCTGACGTGTGTCTGGGTTGCGGCCCCTCAGCGCAGTAACAGCCGTGCCCTGGTTCAGCATCCCTCTAGCAGAAACACTTCAGGCTCCCTGAGGGGCTCGTCGAACGTCAACGGAGCCTCACGACACCTCTTTGACCAGGCTGCGGCTGTCCCTGACCTTGGGAGGCCCAAGGGACAAGCTCGGGGTCCTGGGACAGGAGATGTGCCTCTGCTGGCCCCCGGGCCGGGCCCAACACCAGCCTCTTCTCCTGCCCAAGTGGGTCCCAGCTCCAGCCTCTTCCCCCTCACTCCCCAACGGGCTCCAGGGAGTAGGTTGACATCCACATGCACCCCTCAGGTCCTCTTGCAGGGCAGTACCTAAAGGCACTTGACTGGACTGAACTAATCTTGAGGATCTGACCATGGAATAAGAGCCTGAAATGCATGCTGTGAAAGAATGCACCATTTTATGGGTTCTTTTCAGTTGTAGGTAACTAGAAAATTCCTGAAAAGCACTAAGTGCAAAGAGCAATGACCACTGTTTTTTCCCATCAGGAGGAAGACTGAGTATCATGGTAGTGGATCCAACTACTTGTCAATGCCAAAGCTTTTTTTCACGAGAGCCCCCAGCTCCTGTAGAAGTCAGGGGAGCTGCAAACGGCAGCAGCTTTGCACTGGCTCTCTGGCTGCAGCTGGCAGGAGCTGCTAAGGAAAGACTGTAGGAAAACAGCAAGTTCATAGCAATGTTTCCCCAGGCTCATATTCCAGCTAGAAAGGCGCCTTTGCATTTATATGCTGTACATTTGCTTTTGAGTATTGTTCCTCAGTCACCTGCAGGAGCTTCCCTAGGTGTCTTCAGTGTTGTCACTTAGAATTTTTGGCTCAAGATGTTACCTTAGTAATGTCTGATGGCATGGAAACCGTAGGTCCGGTACGCTGCTTGCTGGGGGCAGTCCTACAGCAGCGTCACTCTGTGGGCTTACTCCTACCCCACAGCCTTACTGCAAGGCTGAGGAGCCAGGGAGGGCAAAGCGAGCTGCAGCAGGACTGCGAGGGAAGAAGGAAAACAGCATTTTTTCTTTTCTGTCCTCTTTCTGAAGAGCTACAGGACTTCATTATTATTTAATTAATGATATTATTGCCTTCATTAATCAACATTTGACTTCTTCCCTGGCAAATACATCATGCCTCAGGGAGATTTCAAGGTGTCATTATCTTCAAAGGTTTCAAAGCTGGCTGAGGCTGCAGCATCTGTATTTTATTGGAGTGCTCTTGGTATCTCTTCAGAGCTGAGCACCACACCCTTGCAGCACGCTGTGTCCCTCGAACGCCAGGCAGGAGGATGGAGTGAGCAGCAGCCACTTTAAAGACTTTTATGCTGCCATAAAGTAACAGAAATCCGTTATAAATAAAAATGGACTTCCACCATATTTTCTAGTCATTGAGTGAAGTTTTATTATTGAATTAGCTGACCTATAGCTCAGGTTTTTATAAATATTATTTGCTTTTCTCTGAACTACATCTATTTACTGGAGAGGCTGGTCTATGAGCCGATCTGTATATCATCTCTATACTGCTGTAAGGAAGTAGGATAATTTACTTCTTTATACAAGCCTGCCATCTAGGCAAATCTTTGTTATAAGTTACTATAAAAAGGTTAGTGTTTGCTTTAGTCTCTCTTTAAGCCCGGTTTTACCGTTCATTTATACATGTGTATTTATCTGAGCAGTCAATACTTCACTATTTATAGAGAAGAAAAATAGTCCCTGTTCCTACCACGTGTCCTCTGACCTGATTGAAGATGATTTTTAGGCCAATACCCTGGGCCTGGCTGAATGCTGCATTACAGCCTCTTTATTTTATTCCAGTAATCTAAAGGGAATAAAAAAACTAATAAGTGGAGTCCTTCCTTCTTCTCTGTCCTCACCCATCCCAAAATAGTGTGTTGGCACCGAGGCTGCAGAAGAGCCTGGTGTTACACCGTCATCCTTACATCCCAGGCAAAGGGTGCCTCTGTGGTAAAGAGAAGCATTGCACTGTCGTACTTTGATTTTTAGGTTTTTTCCTATTGGAACAAGCCCCATTGGCAGCCACTGCAACCTATAGGTTGCTCTAGTTTACACTACGGGCTGACCAAACGCACAACTGCCTTTGAAAATATGATACTATAGAGGTGTCTTAAAACCATCTCTTCCCGCAGGGGGAAAGACCTCAACAAGTTGGATGCAGCACAATGTGGCTCACGCTGAGTTTGTGACAGAAGGTGCTTATCATGCAAATCTCTCATTCATCTACATCACCTCCAACTACAAGGGACGTGCCCACGGCTGTTTTAACAGGTGGCGGGAGGTTCGTTGTACTGAACATTGTGCAGATGCAGAGTAAGGACCCATCCCTGTCCCAAAGTACTCATATGCCCAGTAAATGAGGAGACTGAAGGTGAGATAAAATGTCCAGGCAGAAGACTAACAGCAGGTCACAGGGCTATAGGAAAGCGAGATTTCTGTATCCACAACTGTTGAATCAAGCCATCTACTCTACTGAAATACCTTTTGTCTGACATGCTGAGCCCAGAGCTATCGCTGCTTGGAGCAGAACCACTTCAGATCCCTGCTTCCAAACAAAGATCCCACCATCCCCAGAGGAGCTGAGCTAAATCAAGCTCTTTCTGCCACGCACTGATCTAAGGGAGATTTTTGACAAGAGTTCCCAAACATGAACCGTCTTGCTGCATCTTGCTGCAGAGGAGGTTTCTGTTCCAGACTGGTCATAGCCTGATCCAGGTATCCCACGTGGCTTCCTCCCTGAAGGGCAGTTTTACCTCTGGATGAGATAAGGGAAAGAAATAATTTTGGTTATTGCTTAGATATTCACATGATGGGTGGCTTATAAGTAAAGACATGCAGGATTGCTAGGTGAACTCTGCCCGATTAACCCATCACTGGCTGGCTGAAATCCAGAGTGTGCAGCTGCATGCACATATATTCATGGGCACGTGTGCAGCGTGTGAATTCCTGACTGCTTTGCATCAAAGAGACCGTAGAAGTAGTCATCAGGCACTATTCTACAAGTTTATTTAATTTGGTCTTTGCTAACTTACTTTGAGATGCATCAGGAGAAGTTCACAAGTAGGTCATGCAAGGTTTCTTAACGCCTTTCTTTACTCGGATGGATTCTGCTCCCCAGCGATGACTTTCTTTTCCAGAAAGCCAAAACTGCAGCCAGGCCAGTTCTTCAGGCCCCACTGCAGGGAGCTGCATATATTCCCGGCGTGTGCCTGCAGCGTTCTCACTTCGGATCAGGATTTCTGTTTTGATTTTTAATGCGAGCAGGAAAGATCTGTGGACTTTTGCAAGAGGACACTGCAGGTCTGAACCTGTGTCCTTTATACAGCTAATGGTGCTGCTGCCAACAGAAAGTGTGGGACTGAGCCCTTTCTTGTAGAGCCTGAGACCAGAGCTTTTCATTGCTGGTTCGGGGAGTCAGCATAAGCTGGATCATCATCAAATGCAAATAGTCCTCCCTTCTGAACATGCACTTTTTAAGTGCCATTTTCAAAATCTTTCCCTTGATTTTTTTTTTGTTTGTTTCTTGTTGATTGATTGATTTTTAAACGACTAGGTATTTGTCAAGAGAATGGATGTTTATCTTAATTTTAGTTAGACTGGTGTAACAATGTTGCTGAACTGAGTCTGGACCAGCAAAAACAACCTGCCCCTCCTCTGCCTAAGCATCAATCTTTCGCTCTGCCCAATATCTCAGTTGTGCTGATTGCCAACATTCCCATCTCCCGTACGGCCGGGAACAGACCCCAATCCTGCCTAGTCAACTGGAAAACAATAAGACCATTCATGTGCATGGTTATTCACTTGCATAAATGTTTGCAGAGATACAGTCTGACTGGGACAGGCCTCTCTCATTTGGATGGTTCTACAAGATGGATTTTTACAAGACTAGTATTTTTAACCCGTTTTTAACCAGCTATAGAGACAGATTCTTAGCTGGAGTGTAGCAGCATCACACAAACCAGCTTTGGTGTCCTTGTTTTGTAGCAGCTGTAGAGTTTTCCCTATATTTTTTTTACCCACAACATAGTCCTATGTACCAACATGACATTTAATTTTACTACTACGGAATTTACTAAAATGAAACCCTATATGTGTTAACACTTCTTATCAGAATGTGCAGTATAGCCTTCTCTAGTCATCCTCTTTTATTCCCCTGCTATGCCACAGAAAATATTTTCTTTTTATTATATAGCCTAAACTGTAGAGCTATTTTTAATTTATGACCCTCATAACTCGAGGAGGGGCAGGAAGAAATATCAATGCAATAAAAGAGTGGAGCTGGTATAGTGTGAACATTGTCAGAATGTCTCATCTAGAATGTGTGTGGTATAAAACTTTGCTGAAAGAATTAAAAACATACGCTTAACTGATCTCATTTTTGGCATTTTTAATTAGTAAAAGCTCAGCAATGATGATGTCGTGCTGTCTGATGAGATTAGGTCAGATGATGCATGGTTGTATGGTGTGGCATCTTAAATAGGAATCACCTTATAGAAAGTCGAAGCTATTTTGAGATCACATTTAAAGAAATAGCTTCTCAGGGAAAGTTGATTGGTTTCATAAGAGAAGCAGCAGGGTTTTGAGGACTCCTGTGTGGGAGAATGGGAACAACGGGCAGCTGGAGATCATCTCTATTTCAGTTCTTTTCCTCTTATTCGTTCAATTAATTTTCGTGTATGTGCGTATTTCTTATGAGAAACGTTGCAATCCTACTTAGACAGAAAAATGATTTCACATGGCCTGGAGAATCCAATGCAATATGCATGGCCAGAGAGCTATGCTTTGCCCCCAAACTGTGAGCAAATTCCTCCTTCCATTCCTCCGTGGTTGTTATTATAACAGTAAGGCAAGAATATTTGGTTCAATACCAGAGATGCAAGATTTCCTTAAGTAGTTTTGCTCCAGCAACAACCTCTGTTTTTCTTTTCCTTCCTTTCCCCCCAGTACTCTGCTCATGCAGTTGTGCATTTTCGGACTCAGCCCATGGTTTATTTTGGGAGTACATTCGCTGCAGACTTTGCTTCACACAGCTGATGCTCTACTACCCTGTCCTAAGGGTTTGCTTGTTGAGAAGATGCTTTATGGAACTTCTCCCACTGGATCAATTTCAGGCCTTTCTAGGAAAATCCTCTTGATGTTTTGTTCACTGGGACCATTTGATTGATATTCATGAAGAGGATGAAAATCCTGATTTGAATTAAAACACCAGTTTACTTTAAAGAAAACCAAGATTTTCATTCAACAGCTCACGGATTTATGAACTGCACAAAGTTGCTCCTTGCCTGAGAGACTTATTAAGACAAGACTCAGATACTTAGCAACAGGTGAATGGGAACTTGTGAAAAAAGAAGCCATTCCTATATGTTTTGATCTAATTAATGTATTTTACTGGAAATCCAAGACTGCTGAACTTTCTTTGCTGGCCTTATAAATAAGGCAAAGAAGGGAGATTTTAGGTTACAATAGACAACTGCATCTCTAGGGGAATCATTACTGTTTTCTCTGTAGCCAAGTGTTTGCTCTGCTGACTGATACTAGATCATACCGTTCCAGTTTAATGAAAATGTCAGTTCTGCTTGAAACTATCGTCTTGGTTTCTTGCATTCTATTGCATTATAATTTTTGCCTGTAAGATGAAAGGCTTTGATGAAATACTTAACAGATTCATTTGAAAAAAAAAAATCATAGTTCCTTTAAATTGAAGGATATGTCTACAGTAACATCCAGTGTAGAGGCAAAGGCCTTACAGGAAGAGAAGGTTCATTTACTAAATCACTTGGAGATTCACCCATTTTCTGCCCTGTGAAGTTAAAACCATATTCCACTGTGTTGATCTTCAGCGATGCTCTTCCTTCACTCGAGAATGGTGGGGAAGAACGTTATGAATATGGATGAAAAGGTCAGCAGTGTCAGCCTGCTTCAATGGGGTCAACTGTAGGGGCAGCTTTAGTAATTTATAGCATACAAGCCATTGGATGGAGATATATATGCTTGTCAGCCATTATATAAGAACTCATCAGAACAATATTTATTTCTTTGGGGGAAACAGTTGGATTAGCAGCACCATAGGAGAACAAAAGGCACCAGAAGGAAACCAGCAGAGCGTTATTTTTGAGATGTGGTAGTAGCAGATTCATTACATGCCAATTCTTAAAAGTTTCGGGATACTTTGGGATAATCTTCTTTAGTCAGCAGGTGCATGAACTCCCATGTGTTCCACATTCATTAAATCATCTTAAAACCCTGCAAAATATGTGTGTTAGCGAACTGTACACACATGCTTGGGGCTGTCCTTCTCACCATAGGTTTTATAAGTGAAGCTCCATCCGTTTCAGGTAAACAGAGCAATCCCTACTGACACAAGCTCTCAGAAAAGCTGAGCACGGATCATTGTATCATTTCAACACTCCTGGCAAGTCTCAAGTTCCAGGGTATTTCCATGCTGGTGAAATTAACTCCCAAAAACAAGTTGCGGGTAGGCGAGATAATTGATTGAGGAAGGCAAAGGGACATCTGAAGAAGAACCAGAAGTACCACAGCGTTGGTTATCTGCCAAGCACAAAACAACTGCATGCTTCCCACACACACACAGGCTGCTTTGTTTAAATTGTCCAAAAGAGACTCAGAATACTTCTCACCTCCACTGAGTTTCACTATCTTGCAGTGTTTTTTGAGATGACTAAAATTCTGGACCCTTTCAATACCTATACCTACAAGATGGATGCCTGTGGGGAGATAATGGCACCATCCAACTGCTATTGTTAATATCAGCTTCAGTGTTTGGGGATGAATTGCATTTTCTGCAGGAAAAGCTTTAGCAGAAACAACTCTGAACTGATCGCATCTGGCCACTGCAGGCAGAAGGACTTTGTTGTAGTTCACTGGCCAGATCTGATATCAGAGGGTGTAGGAGCTCTCAGAGGAGGGTTCAGCCATCAGTTTTGTCTGATGACTCTCCTTTCCCTGGAGCACAACACATTTGTGCAGGTTTCCTCTTTTTCAACAACTTGTGTCCATGGCACTGGTTCCAGAAAGAAAAGGAGGCAGATAACACCAGCAAACAGTGCCTCTAGGAAAAAACAGTGACTGTAACACCAGGCACTGCTGGTCACAACCGGCCCAACAGCCAAGTACTTAGAGATAAGAATGGATTACACTACTAAATCTCACTAAGGGACTGTAGCCATCCTTTTTTGCACTGGGACATGCAGAATAGCTTCTGCATCACATCACAGGGCAGAGCCTTCTCCATGGCACATCACCATCTCAGTCATGTCTAGCTTCATCTTGCCTTTGCCACTAGCTGCTACAGGTCAAATTTCTTTTCTTGGGATCTTGAAGAAACATCCTAGAGCTTTCCACCCACTCACTGTGAGTTGAATTTAAATACAGAGACACTCATTAGCACTTTATCTTAATTTCTCATTCATTCTCAAGGGTTATTTTCTCCACTCTGCATTAGACATTTCTCGGTTCCTGGGCCTGCATATGCATCAGCTCAAACACATAGTGGAGAACAGAGGAGCCAACACAGCAGAGATGCCATGAAGAGGTTCTCCAAGTGGTGTGGTTGAGACTGGGTGGTCAGGTAAAAACAAATGTAAAAGAAAATACAAAGAGAGCAAGAAAAATGCTGAGGACTGTACACCTACATGGTTGCACAAGACTGAGAGCAGGTGGGACATGAGAGTTGTCCCACTTTGCAGCTATTTTCCCTCCTGTCTCTTTGGTACCCAAGTAGAATCATAGAATCATAGAATGATAGAATGGTTTGGGTTGAAAGGGACCTTAAAGATCGTCTAGTTCCAACCCCCCTGCCATGGGCAGGGACACCCTGCACTAGACCAGGTTGCCCAAAGCCCCATCCAACCTGGCCTTGAACACTTCCAGGGATGGGGCATCCACAACCTCTTTGGGCAACCTGTTCCAGTGCCTCACCACCCTCACAGGAAAGAATTTCTTTCTAACATCTAATCTAAATCGACCCCCCTTCAGCTTAAACCCATTACCCCTTGTCCTGTCACTACACTCCCTGATAAACAGTCCCTCACCATCTTTCCTGTAGGCCCCTTCAGGTACTGGAAGGCTGCTATAAGATCTCCCCGGAGCCTTCTCTTCTCCAGGCTGAACAATCCCAACTCTCTCAGCCTGTCCTCATAGCTTCGTGGCCTCCTCTGGACTTGCTCCAACAGTAGACTGCAAGCATTTTGAATCAGGGACTGTAATACTTTGTACTATTCATTGAGCTTCTCAGCACTTCTCTAATACAAATAATCACTCAACAGAAGCTAATGTATACCTGGCAACGTTGAAAATCAGATCCCTTTGAGACCCTAGGTAAACTGGAGATAACATTAGAATTTAACTATGAAGACAATAAAGTGAGGGTGGTATAGTTAAGGTTGATGATGTGGTCTATAATTTCTTTCTTCGATGGACTGGTAATAGCTGAACAGAAAAAAAAGAAACTGAGCAATGTCTTTTACTCAAATGATCACATTTATAACAAGTCATCTTGTTAACATGAGGATAAGATGAATAGGAAATTCTCCAGTGTGTAGTTCGACTGGTCCTATGATCTGTTATTCAACCATAAGCTGATTGCTCAGGACACGTCTGGACAAGGAGAGGAGCTGAGGTTAACCGTGCTCTGCAGAGAGCTTGCTATGCCTTTTCACAGTGAATTCAGCAAACTTTATGCAAATGTCTTTTGCAAGTACTTGAAGGGAGGAAAAAAAGCAATACAATACTGTCCTGGTGACACAAAAGGACTTTTGAAATCTCCAGTTAATACTTGAAAGCATTTTGAACTCTGACTAGCACATTGGCCAATTATTTGCCATGTTTCTTTGTTCCACACGGCAGGATAAAAAGTCACGCAGAAGTATGGCTTAAGCTTCCTCGCCTCTACAGATCAGCCTTTGCAAACAGAAATGGGCACAATAGCTTTCAAAGACGTGACATTTCCTGCTTTAAAGCAAAGAAAAAAAAACCCCCACCCAAAATAGCTATCTTTTAAAATATGCTTTTTATTTTCCCTTAAAGAAAAGGGGATGTAGTTGGAAGACGAGAGTGACTGTATCATTCCTAGTGCACCGCAGAGCCCCACGCACAGCAAATAGGAGGAGAGGCCCTGAACTGGTGGGGCCGGGGTGCTCCCAGCGCAGGAACCCTCTGAGCAGCAGGAACACAGCCCCCTCCCCGCTGCCCCGCTCACAGCAGCACCAACCTTGAGCCCAAGAGCATCCAGGAAGAGAGAGGTCTACCTGATGTAACATAACCCATGTGAAGGGGTGTCGGTACCTTCAGAGCCCTGATCACAAGATCAGGTCACAGACCATAGATGTTATGAGCAACAGCAATGATGTCATTGGGCATCAGGCACTTTCTCACAGTGCACTTTTGTAGCTCTGTGCCATTTCTGCACTGTGCTGTCAGAGTTAAGACATTTTCTTCCGTCTCTGTGCTACAGCTGGTTAATTTTTTACATTAGAAGCACTTTGAGTGGACGGCGCTGAGAAACCAGCTTTTAAAAACATTGTATGAAAGATGCCCACTGTTATAAAATAAATTTAAGAATGCCATTGGCTTAAGAAAAGTACTGTGCTGCCTTTCCGACTAATTTAAAACTTGAATTGCAGCCATTTTTAGCTTTAACAAAAACGATAAGACCGTATGCTGTGTCAGTCATTGCCCATTTTAGTCTTTGAAGTCTTTTTGGCAGCCAGTAGCAAAGATACCAACATCTGGAAGGTTGAGTTCATCCCTGAAGATCCTTTAGGATTTCAGTGGGATTTTCGTATTGCTGCAGTCTTGAACAATCAGGTCCTAAATCGCTCACAAGTACATTAAATAGAACCGGGCAATAAGCTGGCATTTGGCTCTCGTTTACATTTAAGAAGATGTTCGCTTCAAAAGCATTTGCATCACTGGATGGAAATGGTAAAATTGTTGCTGATGATGTGAAAGGGACTGAGGTGTTCAATAAATATTTTTGTTCTGAATTTGGAGACAAGAAGAATCATGCACTGATGTCATGAGGACAATGCACTTTCCATCCCATTAGTAACCAAGGAGGCTGTTAAACAGCATCACTAGAGATAAACATTATTACCTTAACAGGTCCAGACAACTGTCACCCTCACAACTGAAATGAATTGGCTCAAGGGATCTCTGACCCACTCCCACTTAATCTTTGAGGACTTCAAATGTTTTAGAGGACTGGAGAAATGCTGCATTTTGAGTAAATCGTTAAAAAAAAAAATCACTAGGGCAATGTAAGTAATTCTAAGCCAGTCAGCTTAGAAATTCTGGGCAAAGTGATGAAATGCTAGTGTAGAAGTCAGCAAATAAAGAATGTCAGTGGAAATAATAGGGGTCAACATGATTTACAGGGAAGAAATCTTGTGAAAGAAACTTGATTTTCTCTTTTCCTTAGATTACTGGAAGCTACTAAGTACTTACTTAGTAGCTACTTTAAGCTACTAAACAGAGGTAAGATACTTGCCTTTTGTAGATTGCTTGGCCATTTGCAATACTCTCATTATAAATTACCACAATAACTAAGAACAATCAAGTGTCAGGTAAGTGAATTAAGGACTGACAAACTGTCAAGCCTTGGGTAAAATACAGACCTCAGTAGACTCAGCGAGAAGCAGAAGTGTAACTAGGTCCTGACACTGCAGCCAACATTACCCAGCTGCTTTTTCTAAGGTGAGTGGTTTGTGCCGTTTGTGTAAAACTGACTCCAATTAAAAAAATGGGGATGTCACGGTTTGTAGGATTGCCAGCTGCAGCTGGTTTTGTACCACTGCCTCCTCTGCAACTGGCTATGAAAAAATATCATTGTATAACTGGGCTGCAGCTAGTCCCTCCACATATACAAAATCCAGAGCGTATGTAGGACAGGAGCTCAGCCCTGGGGCCTCTCTCCTGGCCATGGCAGAAGGGACAAGTGCTGGTCGGATGCAGAAGCAAGTTGATCTGAACTGCTCCCATTGGAGCCCCTCGATCCCCCCCGACCCTCTGGGATCAGGAGATCACCCGCTGGCCGGAGATGGGCCGTGTCATCTCCTGCATTGCTCTTGGAAACCTTCCAGCCCTGTCTGCCGCATGGACCTTCTTCATCCATCTTCATGGACCCACGGGAGCAAAGAGCCTCAGTGTTTGGGATGGTATTCAGTCACCAAAGCAGTCACACTGGGAATATTTAGCACAGCTGAGGGCTTCATCTGTGTTCTGGCTGCTTTTGCTGGACAGTGTAAAAATAAAAAGCCAAGAAATAAACATGGAGATGTTAACATCTTTACACAGCGAGATTTCACATCCCTTAGAAGTTACGCTCCAAATTCCTCTTCTAGGGGAGGAAGAAGGCTTTGAACACCCTTGTCTCATAGAAATAGATACCTCAAAATCAATTTACGGTAGCAGAGGGTCCGACCATGTGCATTTTTTCTGCTCTGTGTAATTACCTCTCTTGCCTCCTGGTAATTATTTTACTATCCATGAAGGATTACAAAGCCATTAACCTGGAAGAGAAAAAGAAAAAGCAGGGGCATGTGGGGAAGATTTTGAACACCAAATTCATTCACCAGTTAGAAACAAAAGTGTGTGTTCAGAAGGTTAATTAACAAAAAGTCTGTCTCAAGGCAACTTCTGCTTACTACTAATGGATACCATGAAAATTCATAAATTCACTGCTCCCAATGGGAGGATTTGCTCACTTGAAGCTGCCATGTAGGACTGCACCTCTCTGCTCCTTCATGATGGAAAGGTAGGGGATGGCCAGAAAAGCCCCTCAGTCAAGTGAAGGGGTAAACTGCTGACTTCAGCAAGGCAAGTTTTTACACGTTGTGTCCTTGTCTGTCAGGGACACACATTGTCTGGCGCTCAGGGAAAGTTTAAACTGCAGTCTTTGCTATTTGAAGGGAAACTTAAAGCTCTTTACCAAAATTAGCACCGCCAGCTGTATTTCGGGCAGCACACTAGCTTTTGCTTTGCACTTAACACAAGGCAGGAAAGTCCAGGCTACAAAGGCTGCCGATGCCCCAGGGACCTGCTCCCACCGAGGGCAGCCACACGGAGGCAGAGCCAGTCCGTGATGAGAGAGAGACCCAAGAGCTCACAGCTCACACGTGCTCTGGGAAGTGACAGTTTTCCTGGGAATGGCCGTACCTTGTCAGGCAAGGGGTCACCTAGGCAGCAGTACCTCTCTGGCCACAACCAAAGTAAATTCCTGGAGAAAAATGCAAAAATACCTACTTGCCCTGGGTTTCACCTGGCTGCCAGCCATTCCCAGCTCAGGGGCTTCCTGAGGTCCGTGTGGTTTCCCTCTGCTAAACAGCCTTTTGTGAATCTACCCAGCCTCTCCTTGAACTCAGGATAATTTTTATCATTCACAATATAATATTGCACCAAAGAGACATAATGTGCATGGGCCGCGTTTTGCCTTTCTTTCCCAGGGTACGGTGGGCTCCCCGGTACCGGTGGAGGCAGAGGGGATTTAGGACACCTGTATTTGAAGGGCTCACTGCATTTGAAGCCTGTTATCGACCAGTTTGCACTGAGTTTTCCTTCAGGCCTTTATGCAATTACTGTGATTTCTTGGCACTGAGCGCTAATGATTCACCTGAGTTGAGTCATGCACAAGGCGATGTGGCTCTGGAAGGCTTCCCACCACAACTGCTGTGCTCAGCAAGTCCACGAGGTGAATACAAAGGATCTTGCAACTGCTAAGCCTTCTAGGGAAAAGGAGAGGCTTAGAAGAAGTTCAGCAGTCGCAAGCACTGATCACAACCATAGACTTTATAAATCAAGCTTAGGTCCTTTGCTGCAGAAAAGCAGCTTCTGGATATCTAAGACTTGAAGGGAGATGGCATAGCTAGAAGGCTGGGTTTGGGGGACAGGGATGGGTGTTGGGAAGGTAGGATAGATTTCCAGAGAAATTACAGAAGCCAAGGAGCCAAAGAGAACACAGAAGTGACTCCAGAGCCCACCCTCCTGCAGCAGGCACGGGGCAAACAGCATAGGCTGGGTGGATGGGTAAAAACCTGGTTAGAAAGACAGAAGGCAGAGAAGTACCAAGAAGGCAGCAAAGGCAGCATTACCCAATATCTAGGGAGAACACTGGCAGTCAGCACTGCAGGTGGCATTACCAATTAAAACAGAGAGTGGAAGAAAATACAGCATTCAGCAGCACCTGATCCAACGCCCACTTCGATCGGCAGCTAAGCCGCTGCTCTTTTCAGCAGGGCGTGATGGGATGTGGCAGGGCGTTGCAAAATTTTGCATAAGGTTAGATGAATAGCTCCAGCAACACCTCCCCTCAGCACTGTTATGCAGCAGCTCTATGATCTAGATCAATTATTATTAAGAGGCTTTTTATTGACCAAATGACATCATTTGCCTCCACCTGTGTCTATTCATGATATACATTTGCTGCAATGCTTCTATATCTATACTGTCCTACTGAAGCCACTGCCAGTATAAACTGAATGCTGCCTGTGTGCTCTCAAGGTGGGATTGCAATAGGTTACCCAGAGGACATAGGATCAAGGCAGCGCAGGAGGTGAGCAATCAGCCCTGCATGTCCATGGGCAAATATTCACAGACACTTACACTCCCAACACACAGAACCACCCCAGATGTAGATGGGAGAGCATCAGTCCACAAAACTCATCAACCTGCGATTCAGTTAGCATCTTGAAGAGGCAAAATCCAGAGTGGCCTTGGTGACATGAACAATTCTGCTTTGATGTTCAAGATCTGTGTTGCTTGAACCCGTTTATCTTGTGTTTAGCTCCATGACCTGATTAAATCACAAGTCAGCAAAAGAAGTAAGCTCAAAATTATGGTGTATGCCCAGCAGTTCTCTTTAAAGTATTAGAATAGAATAGAATAGAATAGAATAGAATAGAATAGAATAGAATAGAATAGAATAGAATAGAATAGAATAGTTGGAAGGGATCTACAACTATCATCTAGTCCAACTGCAATATTTGCCTATAAAAAGCTATGCATGTTCTCCCCGGAGCCATCTGCCTTGCCTAGTAGATATGCCCAGTACCTCCCAGTAGATTGGACTTTACTCAGTTACTTGTAGTTTTACCACAAGAAACATTTATTTTAAAATTTGACGTGCCAAGCATGTGCCTTAGATTGAATTTACTTAAGTTCCTTGATGCCAGTGAAGATGGCTTTCTGGAAATCCTGCATTGTCATGGCTTGAAATGGTGTAGAAGTAGATGGGAATAGGAAGCCCAAGGTGTAAGGACTGGGCCTTATTCAGATGCTCTGGGTTCATCCAGGTGCTGTTTTGCTCCTTCATAATCATAGAATCACTTAGGTTGGAAAAGACCCTTAAGATCATCGAGTCTGCTCTGAAGACTTGGGCAATGTGTGAAGGGGCACAGGTGGCAACTTGGCCACCTCCATTTGGTCATATGTCAGTGTATCTGAGTAAGGAAGATGGGTCAGGTGTGGAAGAGAGGCAGGTGTGAAGACCAAGCTCCTGCCAGATCTCACCATCTCGTTAAAACACAGTGCATTGCTAGAGTTTCCGAAGAGAGTGGGTTGCCAGCATTTCTTTCACTTCTAGTCTTTCTTAGAAATAACTTAAAAAAAAACTTGGCTTCAGTTTTGGGCCTGAGGCAAAGGGAGGATGGAGGGGTTTAACCCAAATGACTAAGCCTTAAACTGAATATAACTAAGTGAAAATGGGTTTATGAGAGGAAGTTAGAAGTAGCACTGCCAACCTCACCTATAAAAGGTATTATGTCAACTGAGCTCAACATTTTGTGGTTTCAGTCCTCTCCAAGATTTGTAATAGGTTGCAAACTTGTTCCTTCATATATTTGATCACATCAAGAGATATTCATATTTAGAAAATCATTTGGAGAATGTCTAAATGAAATAAGGGATTTTAAAATTCTGTCATGTATAATGGACTTTCGAAATTCCTGCTTTTGCTGTGATTCCTTCAGCTGTTTCAACAGTGATTCCATACAGGGCAGCACATGAATACCATAATGATCAGCTTTAAATACAAATATATAAATATTTGTATACACTAGTGTGTGCGTAATCAAAAGAAAACCCCAACCTTAAAGAATCTTTGAGAATGTGAACTCTATTTTTTGAAAGATAAATATACTTATCATAATGCAGCCTACCAGTGTAAGGCTGGCTTATACCTGTCTGGCCATCTTCCCTTCCAAAAATAAATAAAAGAATTGTCACAATCCCTTTTATACTGAAAACTGTGTCTGCATGAAGGAGGGAGATGGGTGAGGAATTGTCTCTCATGTTGACACCAATATAGTTAAAGAGGTAGAAACAGAAATGGAAATTGCTTCTGCACCCAAATGATTGCGTCTAGGATGCAATAGTGAGGTGAAACAGGAGCAGGGAATGCCTTAAAATGAGCCCTCCTGTGACAGCCACGCTTGCTGTGGAATACACAGATGATCAGTTCCTTTCAGAGCACTCACTCAAAATTGCCTTATTTGACTTTTCTTACTGCTCAGTATTGAAACAAATGCTCTCAAATTTCAAATCCTTTTCCCTTCCCCATTTCTCTTTTTTAGCATAGACTTCCTTAGGTGTATTATAAAGTGTAGCCACCTCCCAGGATGAGCCTGGTCCTCTGTTAGTCTCAGGCAACTACATCACAACACCCCACACATAAACAAATCAGGCTCTATCTTGAAAATCACTCTGGGCTTCTCTTCGCAATACTGATCCCCACAAGGACACTCTTCCAGCCTCAAGAGTTGGAAGATGGCTCATTCCCAGCCAAAACTACTCATGGGACAACCTGGATCTGCTGATCCTGGTGCCACCATTGAAACGAGAAGCCAGTCCCTTCACCCTCCCCAGCGCATGGTCCCCACACCACACCACTTACAGCAGTGTTGCCAGAGATGTGGCCATGGCCCCTTCAGCTCCAGTTTGCTTGACTGGGCTCCACTGGCCATCTCCAGTATCTTTTGCATGAGAGATGATGGTGGAAGACTGTGTTCCATGCTGTGCAGTGCTACACCATCCTGGAAATAGTCATCCTCTTTTTCCTCACCAGGGCTGCTGCTTCCCACTCCAGATACTCCTTGGTTGGGCTAGTGCAAAATTCACATTGGGCACATAAACAAAGAGGAAAAAAAACCCCAAACGACAAAGAACAAAACATATTGTTTTAGCCCAGGACAGGTCTTCAATGGCGGGACTGCTCTCATTGGTGGCTACATCACCTTCAAGTGCTCCTCTCTCCTTGCCTCCTCCTACATTTGTCTTCCTTTCACACAGAGGACCAGACTGAGCAGTGTATCCCAGGTGAAGTCTCACCAGCCTCTGTACCATGGCCTTCTCCCACCTTGTATCTGCTGGAAATACATCCCCACCCCTTACATCCTTGGAGCAAACACACCATCATCAAGGCCATGGCATGGTGGTGGATCTCAGTTCTCCTGTTCTCAGAGGAGGCATTGAGGTGTTCTCCTTCTCAGTCATTCCCAAGCATCAAGCATCTTTTTTATGGCAGAAACTCTGTTGTTACTCCACAAGCTCACACTCACAGCAACTGAATTTCATCCCCTTCTCCTACTCTTTCCATCTGTGCCCCACTGGGACACACCATCTCCCATGTACTGGTAATGGTTTCCCAGCCTCCTTGAGGAACTGCTCCAGCAGCTTCCCCCAAGGCCTTCCCTACCACTCACATTGCCCTGGCCAGTTCCTTGCCCCACCAAAACACTCCTACTAATTCCTATCTTAATGCATAATTTCCCAAATGGGACTTTATCAACTGCTCTAAGAGACAAGGTAGGTAATGTATGGATGCATTAGATCTTATCTGGAAGATCAGTTCTCTTGTCACAGAAAGCTAACAGGTTAGGCTGGCATGGTCGACTTTGGGTAAGCTCTGTTGGATGTTATCTCATTTTCTATTTGCTTCCATGTTGGTAAATGCTCATCCCTTCAAAGTTTACTTCAAAGCCTTTCATCCCACCAAGGTGAGATTAATCTAACCTGTGGCTGTCTTGATCTCACCCTTCCTCTCTACTCGTTTCAAGTTTGCACACAAATGGAGTACGTTACTTGTCCTAATATCTGTGCTTCTCCAAATCAGAGCATGTGTGCTGCCTTTCTTTCCTGCAGAAGTTTTCAGCAGTGTTTTGCCACAGGCTTTTAGCAGTCAACAGCAACAACCAAAAAAACCAACCATCCTGATAACAGGAGGGTTTCAGTATTTAAAGGGAGCCTACAGGAAAGATGCAGCAGGGGCTTTTTATCAGGGAATGTAACGACAGGACAAGGGGTAATGGTTTTAACTAAAACAGGGTAGATTTACATTAGATATTAGGAAGAAATCCTTTACTGTGAGGGTGGTGAGGCACTGGAACAGGTTGCCCAGAGAAGCTGTGGATGCCCCCTCCCTGGAAGTGTTCAGGGCCAGGTTGGATGGGGCTTTGGGCAACCTGGTCTGGTGGAGGGTGTTCCTGCCCATGGCAGGGGAGTTGAAACTAGATGATCTGTAAGGTCCTTTCCAACCCAAACCATCCTATGATCTGTGATCTATTTCATGAACTTGCACACGTGCATGCACAGTCAGGCTTGCAGTAGATTTTCTGCAAAAGGAGGTGGCAAGAGGAAACCGCATCGGTGCCGTGACTTTATTGGAACAGGGTAGATTGCTAGCTGAGGAAAGCCAAATGCTAAGGCACGGTGAAGCAGGGAAGGAAAGTATCGCATCATTTCTCCTGTCCAGACATTGGAAGGTAGTATGTTGTCATTGGCCATGTGTCCACCCACCTGTAATATTCATACAGCTCCCCATCATCTTTTAGCTGAGCACTCAGGATAATAGGTTTATTCCCTTCTGAGGCAGGGAAATTAGCTTTTTTTCCATTTTACAGGAGAAAAAAATAAGGCACAGGGGGACTAGATTCATGTCATATAATGCCATAATAGTATAAATACACATAATAGCCATGTAGAGGCTATTTTAAATTTTTTAGCTGCACTCTTCATTATGCACTATTTTCCACAGTGCAGTGAAAATCAAAATGTCCCAGTGTGGGAAAATTGCTTACTGTTACCAAAAATATAAAGTAGGTTTTCACAGCAAAAGAAAAAAATCCCACAACCTCAAAGGTTACCTTTTCTAATTTACCTTTCTTTATCACTTACCTTTTCTAATTAGGAAAATATATTTATAGTCAAAACACGCCCGTCACAGACACTACTGTAATCTATAAGCACATAATATGCATTTTAATTCATTTTAAGGTGTTTGCAGGAAGTCTTCCATTTTTAATATACCTGGCCACTTCAAAACATTTAATATTATGAAATGATTTGCTCTCAACTATGCTCAGTGTTTAAGAGATGAGAGCTACCCAGCTGCCCCATAGAAAGGCTCAGCCTCGTGGGATTTTCTCCTCCTGAAGCCAGCCTTGAATAGGACCGAGCACTTACTGCCTGTGTTTGCATTTGCTTTCTTAGCTAGCATCTTGTGCTGCCTTTTACCATGAACTTCATGCAGGGTTTTTGCTCCTTTGCTCTGGCAATACCATTTTTCCTAGGGCAACCAGGCAAGGGACGTGTGAGTATTACCTTAAATATACACTAGAGGATGCTCTTGGGTCATCAGTGAGAGACAAACTGCTTCCTTTCACTCTCGATCTGCAGCGCTTCAAGACGTTTCCAGGCTCAGAAAGCGTTTCAAGGCTTAGCCAAGGCTTAGCTGGTGTTTCAAGGCTTAGAAAAGATAAGAAGAAAATGTTCACGTAGGGACAAAAGTGTAATGGAAATAAGAAAGTAGTGACAAAAACTACTTCCACCTACTTTTGCAATGCTATTACTGCTCAATATACATTTAAAATATGCAGGCAGGCAGGCAGGGACTTAGACGAGCCCAATAGTTTCTTTTTTCTTTTTGTTTTAAATCACCTATTCATTATACATTACATGGGATATAATTTTGACAGAGAATATGGGGCAAATATGAGATAAAGGACACTTCTAAATCCTCATGTGCTGTAATCTTTATCGTAGACAACAAGGAAAGAAAGGAGGAAATTTGGGGTTGATGTGCATTTCTGCAGCACTGTGAAGCAGCACCCACCCCACCGCAGCACCGGGAGCTCCCAGGACTCAGCAAAAATCCTGAATTTCAGCCTCACAGACTCTCTGCTCTCAGGCTGCTGGGCGAAAGCAGGAGCCCCCATCCTCCTGGCAGCTTTTGGGGTATCGCAGGGGTGTTTCTGGGTCCAAGACTCCTTCACACAGCAGCCTGGAGGATGGAGACCAGCAGAAATGTTAAGCACACCCTTAAGCACCTGAGTGCTCCTGTTGAGCCAAGATTACATCTACATGTATAATCCAGATACGCAGCCGTACCTTCCCTCCCACCTGTAACGAGGGAACTTCTGCAGAGATTTGTGTTTGTACCAAACCCTTGTTTATAGTGGCAATAGTGTCTTGCTCTGCCATGGTTTTATTTTGCTGGTTTGAAAGACTTTCTCTAAAAACCCTCTTTTCAGCAAACTGCCTCATTTTGTAGGATGAAACCCTTTGCGGCGCACTGGAACAAATCCAGTGTAACAAAGCACCTGGATACAAATTCAGACTGTCAGGTGAGATTCAAAGTAATAATAAAAAAAAAGGATTTTAAATGAAGGGCTTGCAATTTCAGGGAGAGTTGGAAAACACCCGGGGGGGGAATTTTTTTGTTTTTTTAAAAACAGTCCTGGCATTCTCAGAACAAAAGAGAAAGGAAAACCCACTGTAAAAAGCCACATTAATTTCAACATGAGGTGACTGGAGGGTGCCGTGTCCATCATAACCATGCTAAAACTCCAGCCCAGGTGGCTCTTCAGGGGCCCAGTGCCTGCAAGGCTGCAGCCAGGAGAAACCTTTCCCAGGAGCAAGGCTTGCTCCAGCCTTCAGCCCTGACAGCCCATCCAGCAGAGCTTATTTCTGACATAAAACTTTCTGTACTTTGCTTCTGTCTGAAGGGAAAATAGATTTCAACCTCTCCCACAGCACAAAGTCACCCATCAGCTGGGGCGACTGGGGAAGCTGCCAATGCCTTTGCTGCCCACACACAAAACCATCGAGCCCAGTCCATCGTAGTGCTGGTCTGGCCCCAAGGAGGAAGGTAACGTTAATTGTATCGCTGCTGAAACTCCTCTGATGGGGAAGGTCATGCTGCTGGGTGAACAAGTGTAGGAAAACCAATTCTAAAAGGAGATTAACAGTGTAACCGGCAGTTATGACGCTCACTTGGGACTGCAGGTTGCAATTCAAGACCTTGCTGCAGTCCAGAGAGCATCTTAATTACACTGAAGCTGAAACTCCTGCTCTGAACTTCAGACCCCTCATTCGAATTCAAACCTTTTTCCCCAGAAAATCTGTTTTCCATATAAATCCCCAGATACCCTTTCCTCCTCCAAAGACGTGCGAAATGTTTGGCCTAAGCAGCTCCATGTGGTAACAAATCCCAAAGGCTAATTGTGTGGAAAAGCATTTCCTTTCATCAGGTTTAAATTTTCTGCCTTTTAGTGTTGACTGCACCCTTTTCCTTGCATCATGGGAAAGCAATGTTTAATGCACAGAGCTGGAAAGAGCCCAAGACCACCGAGCCGTTGCATGAAGACCAGCGGGCTGCCAGCAGCTTTAAACAACTGTTGATCATCACCACCACCAAATTCTAAACAGATTACCAAAAAAGTCCAAGGCCAAACCCCCTACTTCTAGGCTATAAAAACAGATTATTCCAACTGTTGTTACAGTGAGGAATTCAGCTTGTTTGCAGATGACAGGCGCAGCAGAGCTGTCAGTCGCTGGCAGGAGAGGAACACCCGAAGCTTGGGAAGTTGCACCGTTCTTTATTTTGCCTGGGTAGTTGCTAACATCGCAAACAGCTTTTCAGAAGAAAATGCCAACTCAATCCTCTTTCATTTTGAAATGAAGCAGTAGTCATTCTAACTTTCCCCAGCAGCATCTCTAGGATGTCTTTGCTGTGTGAACAGGTTTCCTCCTCTCTCCTCAACTTCACTTTGTCCTCCCAAGCATCTGCAGGGGCTGGTGGCTCGAGGCCACGTTGGGAAAAGCCAGACCAAGGGACAAAGGGAAAAGCTGGCGGCATCCCTGCTTTGCTCTTGCTAAGGAGCAGCAGCAGCTCTGGACAGAAATTGGTTCAAGCCCACCAGCCCAGCCTGGTCTGAACAGCTTCAGGCCCATCTCTCATGGGAGTGAAGCTGGGACAGCAACACACCAGGCAGCTTCAAACAATGCAGCCCACATCAACCCGCAGACGGGGGCTGGAGGGATGTGGCTACACCATAGGAAGGGGGGTCCAGGCTCAGGTCCCCTTTCCTGCTGCCACCTCCTTATAGATGCTCAACCCTCAGCCTACAGCAGAGGTGGTCCCTAGGAATGGGGCAGGGTGGAGCACACCCGTCTTTTCCTTAAGAAATCCAAAAGCAGCCTTGTAGAAGAGATCATGCACCCGAATCCAGCCTTTCCAAGAGCCAGGAGAGCACCAGCTATGCCAAGCATGCCCATATCAGGCCTCCAAACACAGTTTTACTCCCATTTTTGAAGGAGAACAACTTAAAGCCAAACTCACCAGCAGGCCAATAAGTCAAATCCTTGCAGTTTCCTCAGCTCATTTGCATGGCTGACACTGGCCAACGAAGCCATCACTCCGAGTTCCACCTGCTTCCTCCCCGCCTGTGCCGGCGGTGGTAAGCCCTGTGCCTCTGTCCGTGCCCACGCCAAGCCCTCTCCCGGGCACAGACCCACGCATGCTGGGCAGAAAGGGCAGCAGGCAGGTCAGGAAACAGCAGAGCCCGTCCCACAGGGATCCCAGAAAGTTTTCTTTCTTCAGGCGAGGACTCCTGCATCTGGGCTCTGGGAAACTCGGGCAGAGACACTGAGTTTGTCCCCACCGTGGTGTTTGTTCGGACCAGGCGAGGCAGAGGATGCCCTTGTGCATGTGGCTCTGCTCACCTTCCTCCCTGCCCAGCCACTGCTGACAAGGATGAAGTAACTAGCTGATAATCCTAATAAAAATGCAATTAAAAATTAAGCATTACCACCCAAATCCTTTGCTGTAACAATATACAGGGTAAGCTTACAGCAGATTAGTCGGCAGCTCCCAGCTATCCCGTATTCACATGCATAAACTCCACTTTTCTAAAATAGCTGTTCCTGTAACCTGCATCCTCAGATAAACCGGCGCTGCTCGGCTCCCTGAGAAGATGTGGCATGTGGGGGACAAATGCTCATCAGAGGCAAGAAAGCTCTGGAGTAAATCCCCTTTTATTATCTGTAGATGTAAACAGAAGGGCTGAGAATGAGTCAGCTCAGAAAATATCTGTCTAATACACATGAAAAAGTGGTGTTTGGGGAAGTTATCTGAAGGGCAGCAGCCTTCCCAAGGCTCAAATCTGCTTCCATTTAAGTCAATAAACACAAACCTCAGCTAAACTACTTAGCAGAGATTTCTTCGGAGATCCTTCATTCAAAATCTTTGGGTGAAATAAAGTACAGTTATGATTTTTGTGTCACATAACCAGGTTATTATAACAGAAACAGTGTCACTCACATCACCACAGGGACAATACTGAAGTTGCGGTTGAGATGGAGCTATGAGTATGCATTTTTTGGGGAAAGTAAAAAAATACATTTTTGGCTCATTGATATAGCCAAACATAGAAATACGTAAATTTCAAAAGTCAAGAGTTCTGAGATTTTTTTTTTTAATTTGAGGGGTTTTTTTGCAATTGAAGGTTGAAAATGGCACTTTTTTGGGACAGAGCTGGACTGGCTAAATTACAGTTTTGAATACAATCTCCTTATTTAACTGGTCCCATTTCCTGAAACAAAATTCCTCTAGGATAAAAAAATACTCTACTTCATCCATCCTCTCAGTTATCTTTGCTTTAAAAAAGTTTCCATATTAAGTTGAACATGAACGTCTTTTCTGTACATGTTCCACACACATTCGGATGGGCAGTTATGCACGGTCATAACCTCAGCAGTTAAAACTTTGTTTAAACACATCTCACCTCAGAGAACTCCAGAACAAGCCAAATTTCTTGCCTGCTGTACACCGGCTTCAAAGCAAGGTTTGTTTGCATTCGCATGTCATTAAAGACAATATTGATGAGTCAATCAAAGGTAGAAGTGGAGCAAGGCATCAGACATTTGACGATAATCCAGGGACAATTTTATATTGAGAAAAGAGCTGATCTAGTCTAAAGAAGCAGAGAAAGAAGTTGAAGCAGCAGCAGAAGTGTGGGCAGATGCTAAGGCAGCCTCTGCATGCAGAGAGGAAGATGCGGGAAGAAACTCAACTACAGGTTCTGCTTGTTGTCAGCTAAAAGGAGCTGAAGACACAGAGATAATTTTCCCATCCCAGTTTATTTCCCTTTCTTTATGCTTATGATGTGATTACAGATTAACATGGTTTTAAACAAAACCTGGACTGTTGCACAAATTCAAGTTCTGCAGATAGTCCAGAGGAAAAAAAAAAAAAAAAAGAGGGATGAGATGAGTATATGAATAATAAATATTAATACAACTGGGTTCTTTAGGAGTGTGGATGTGATTTTTGTTATGTTTCTCTCTAACAAATAGCCAAATGGATATTATTGCCTCATACTTCAAAGGGTAAAAACACGACCAGACTCGGCTTGAGGATGAGGGAAGAACCCCTGTCTGTCAACATTTACCTCCAAGATACCTTCAAATTCATTTTCCTTTTTTTTTTTTTTCTGTTTCCTTCCCATCACTTTTCCCCAACTTCCTTCTATAAAGAGGCTTGTGCTATGGAACCCCAATACTGGGAGCGGGAGGGGCTCATCTTGGCTTCCTAATAACCAGCTGTCCTTTCTGCGCTGGAGCAAGAAGCTAGGGTTGGTTTAGGTGAGTTTATTGCACACATAAGGTTTGAGGAATCGCACAACAGTCCTACTATTTTTAGGGGATTAAGACACAATATGCAAACCGGCACGTCAAGAATCCTCTGTGACCTGGGTTTCCTTCTCCCACATCCCACACGACAAATGTTTCATGCCCTCAATTCGGTTTCTGGGTCACTCTGGCACTTCTCCCAGCCCTAGCCTCAGCAGCAGGGCACGTGGAGGAGCTCAGCATGAGGACTAGACCCTGCTCTATCACCTCACCCTCTGCAGGCGCTCCCAACCCCACATGGAGCCCGGTTTGGCCAAAACCCAGCTTGTGCCCAGCATGGAAGCCCTTCCTAGATGGGTCTGCAGGGCCAGGTGCCCAGGGCAACATCCTGTCCTGCTGCTGGGAACTGCAGAATTCTCCTTCATTTTACAGGACCCAAGATTTCACCCAAATATCTTTTGTTATTTTAGGGAGAAGGGGCTTTCTGTGGGAGACGACAGCATTGAAGAAGTGACTTCAGCATTATTGACTCTCCCACAGCCAAGAGACAAACACTTTCTGCTATTTACCCCTCAAACTCTGGTCAATATTTATTGTATTGCCCTCAATGCATTAGTGAAGACATTCACTCACATCCGTTGCCTGCCAAAAAGCAAGTTAATTTACATCGGTGATACAATTCAAAGTGGTTTGAGTCATCTACATCCCTGGCTACTGGTGTCCAGACAGACACCACATCCATCCACACATGCATTAATAAAGACTTAAAAATAGACCATCGATTCCTCTAGACCTGAAATAACACGTCTGATCCCAGGAAAGCAAAGGACCTGACAGGGACGACCTCAGCTGAGGGTGCACAACGCAGGTGGTTTTCCTAATGTATCTTCAAATGGTGGTGGCCAAGTCCTCCTGCTCTCCTGGAGCCCGGAGCTGGGGAGAGGGCACTGGAGATGCTCTGGCAGCACCAGCACTGCTGCCTCGGCTGGGCTTAGGTGCTGACGAACAGCAGATCAATTATTCATCAGCTAAAAGGCAGACTTCTATTACAACAGATGTTTCTCCGAATGTTTGACACTGCCCATTAACTCACCCTTTAATTTTAATTGCTTAACTAATGGCTATGTTCAAGGTTAAATGAGTTTAAATCTTCATTCTTCTCTTGCGCCACTTAATATAAAGATACCATCCAACCTAACGGGGAAAAGGGAGGGAGAAGGAACCGAACCAAGTATGATCTTTGATGGGATACAAACAAGCGGCCAGTTGATCCTCTGTGCACCTGTGTGGGGGTAGGCACGACACTTGGACCTGGTTTTCTCTAAAGCAGAGAAGCGATGGAAGGATCCCTTAGGCTGAAAGTGGCTGTGGGATTGCAAAGCCAGGCTGGACCTGGGCCCACAGGTGGGAAGGGGGCGGGATGGGGTGAGCATCCTTCCTGAAGCCAACACAGAGAAGAAGCGCCCGCTTAGGGAGGTAGGAAGCATTTGTTTCAAACAAGCTGTTTATGTAGCCTCCAAACTGAGAACTCGACTTAGATGTGTAATTTGTGTTGATAAGGCATGGTGGTGTTTGCTCGGTACAGTGATCCTATGCTTCCTCCTATAAATGTTCATAGCCCGTCTGAAGAGCAAAGTTCGCTGGTCGAGCGGGGAAGGAGCTCCTGAGGAAGAGGAGAACTTCACCTCCCTGCCTGGGGACGCAGGGAGGGATTTATCTCTTGGAGGACACGACCCCGAAGAAGCGCCGGGCTGCAGGGCAGGGGACGCGGCCCCTGCCTTGCTGCTGCCATTGCATCCTTCTGGCTGATTTCTCCACTTGTTTTGTACCAGGCAGGACTACGCAGCTGGTGCTCGGCATCTCAGCGAGATCACAAACGCACAAATTTCTGCAGCATACGTAGCTGTGCTCTGGCTATCTGCCAAGCCAGTAAATAACATGCATTTTAGCTCTACAACTCAGTAACCCCCAGGAATGATCAACATAGGTAATGCTAATGCTGTGGAGAGAAGCATGCCCCTGTCCCCTCCCTGCTCCCCACTGCAGGCACTAGGATGCACCCACCTTCACTGCAGGTCAGTCCCCTCAGGTTACGTTAGAAGAGAACATACAGACACATCCTAGAGAGGCCGCATCATCAGCCAGGAGGCTTCTCCCGAGCTCCAGGCAAGCACAGAGACACCTTTGGCATCACACCCCTTGATGTAACTCGAGAATATGTTGCACCATTTTTCTAGCAAGGCCCAGATCTGAATGGATTTAGTTCATATAGTTCAGATCTTCCCCCCCAAAATACAAATTACCAGTACCAGCAGGAATAACAGGAGAGGCAGGATCAGAACCAGCCCTCCCCAGCCCTGGGAGCAGCAGCACCACAGCATCCCCATCCCAGGAGAGGGACTTGACACACATGGTCAAGGAAAACACTTTTTATTCTCTGCATCTTACCACACTAAAGACATGAGGGAAGGAAAGAGGAAGCAGGCAGAAGAATAAGCTTTTTTTATTTTTTTTCAACATAGAGGAGAAAAGGAAGCACGTCTCCTTCCTTTCTGCCTTGCTTTCCTTCCTTTTGTCCCTCTTTCAAGAGGTGAGGGAGCACAGATTAATGCACACCACTCTCCAGGTTGTTCTCCCCCTTCAGCACAAGTTGGTCCAGATACGTCTTATCTCTATTTTGTGAATGATTTGGAGACTGAAAGGTGAGGAGACCCCATGCTAGGGCTACAGGAGGCCAGGGCCTGATCTGCTTTGCTGGTGTAGGTCTAGCTCCATTCAGCCATTACAGCCAAACCAGGCTCTAACACCACGTTCCTACCAGGATTTTATAAAAACCCTTTGGTTACACCACTCGCTCAGATTCAAGAAATCTAGTCCCCACTTTTGCCAAGTAGGTTATAACCAGTTGCTTCACTGCAATCACTCATTAGCCACCACTGTGACTGTCACCGAGAGCATGTCCAGACCTGGCACGGGCCTTCTGTGGGAAAAGACATTAAGAGACACCAGCCCGTCCTCTGTTGTCACAACCAGTGTTACACCACAGCTGTTAAGATCAGGGCTGGCCACGCTTAAACATCCCTCCTGGGCCCAGGGACAGTTGAGCAGGAGAAGACAGACTCCCTGCTCCCTGCCAGAGACTCCTCCACCCCAAAACAGTACCAAGAAGCAGCTGAAAACTTGTGACCTTCCACTTTTGCATGCAGCAGGAATGTTTCCCAGCCCTTCTTCCTAGCTAAGCAATTATAAAGTGGAACAAGCCTCTTTAGTTTAGTTTCTAAACTAAAAAGAAGTTCTTAGATTTTTAAGGTTGCTTTTTTTTTTCCTTTTTCCCCAGGCAGGCTCACGAGGACATCCACTCACTTGATTTTGGCTCCAGCTCAGCAGCGTTCGGTAGTGACAACCATCAATCCTGCCAGACAGCCGATGGCACAGACTGCTAGGAGTGGGCGATCTCAATTTTTTGCAGCTACGCTGCAATTTGCGTGGTGGTTCAACGCTAGCTGGCGGGCAGCCAGGCGTTCAACATCCTCCTCCCACCCAGAAAGGTGTCTCTGCAGAGCAAGGTGCCGGGGCTGCGCAACGGCTGCCAAGACCACGGCGTGAACCACGCCAGTCCTGCAAATAGACTCTGGATCACAGAGTTGTTAATCCTGCACATTTTGGTGTCGTAAAGTTCACCGGTGAGATTTTGTTTTGTTTTGTTTTCCCCTCCCACCCACTGAGTTCAGCCTGAGTGGTATTAAGTTTAATTTTATGGATGGTTCAGTGCAGCCCGATTTTTGGCAGAAGAGAAGGTTGCACCAAGCACCGGCAACGTTGAGGTCTGGCTACCAGCTCGCCCCTACCCTTTGGCAAATATCAGATTTCTGAGCGCAGAAGTGAGGATTTCATTCTTTGTTCTTGAACTCATTCTTTCCATCCCAGGGGCCAGTGGAATGTAATCTCTCCAGATGCCAGCACCTCTTAGGAAATTGTAATATAGCAGCTATGCACTGTAAGTGGCTTATTCATACACGGAGAAAAGAATAGTAATATCCTTGGGGGACGGTTTTGAAATGGTGTGCAGTGACACAATCCTGGGGACAGACGGGATTTACTTCAGCTGAGGATCTGTCCCCAAACACGCTCATTTTCAACAGGAACACCAGAGCTGGCGTTTCATATTTTACTCTTGGTTTGTTTAAAGTCTTTTCTTGCTGTTTAAAGCCACCAGTGCTTCCTTCCTGGGGAGGGAGGCAAGGCTTTTAGGGTTACTGTAAATAATCAGAGCCAGAACAATCGGCTGAGTAAATTATCCTGTCCGCTGACACTAACAGACTCCACTGAGCCGCTAGCAACTTGATCGGCTTTTTTCCCCCCCTCTTGCTTCCATTGCAATAAAGATTTGCTGAAAGTCCCTCTTTGGAGCAAAGCAAAAGAAATGCCTCGTGGAGAGCAATTCCAAGGAGCATTCTCAAAGCTTTCATTGACCAGCTCCGAATTAAGAGGTTTGTCGAGAAGAAAAAGCATGCAGGAGAACAAGGGAGCCCGAGGAGCCAACTGACAGATTACCACATGACAAAGCTAAAAGGGAACTCCAAACCCTGCCAGCACGGCTGCCGGCAAAGCCTGCCAAGAGCCAGATGCTGCCACGGGGATAATATCCTCCAGGGCAGGGGAACCGGGCACTTCTCAGCCTACCGAGCTGGGGACAAGAGGACGGAAGGGCAGCCGTGCACCCCAAGCCCATCACATCTATAAGGAAAAGCCTGGAGAGAGGCATAGGCAGATGTCTGGAAACAAAAAAGAAAGAAAAATAACCCAAAACCAACAGGGTATCTGCTTCTTACCCAGAAACTCCTTTGGGGAAAAGAAAAGCTGGGGGAGCGGGGGGGGGAATTGAGTCCTTCTGGGTAGTGTCTTTCCTCCTTACGCAAAGCAAACCGCCAGTCACAGCAGAGGGATAGCAAACAGGTCAGGCAGGGGAAGGAATGACACATAAGCGAGGGAATAACCAAGGTGCTTTGCAGAATTAGAACCCAAACTGCACATGTTCAGGAGCTCAGTGCTCACCCCTCTCTAAGGAGACTTTTATTAGTAACCAGCTCCGAGGGCTCTAAGATGGGATTACGCTGAGGAAAGGGCAAATTAACACAGACACATCGGTGTTAACATTACCCTTGAATGGAAGTAGCATAAACATAAAAATATTTGTTTCACTGCTACTGTTCAACATCTGTTCCCGATGACTTACTCGGTCTCTGCTCTCCCTCCCTCGGGTTTTCAAAGTACACAAGGAAGAGGGAGAGGCTCGCAGGTAGCCGACACTGTTGTGCCCACTCGGAAGTTATGCAACATCAGAGCCCGTCCGACAGCCTTTACATGGGCAAAAGTCTGCACCGCTCCACTGGAGTTTGCCCCGCTGGGGCAGAGCTCCGCAGGATAGGATCAATGACCCAGGCGCTTTCTATAGAAAGTGCATTTCATTTTCTGCAATTTGGTACCTCCACACTTGAAAAATCTATGGCGATGGCAAACTTGAAGACTTTTACCTGTAAAGCTGCAAATCTAATGCTTTCCTTAGCCAATTTTAAAAAAAAAAAAAACTTTTAAAAAATCATATTTTAAAACCCACTGAATCAGCCAGCTTTGGCTGCAGTGCCAAAAGCCAGCGATGCAGTAAGAGCTCTCACTACATCTATTTTTCTTCCACAGAACCCTTTAACACCATGCAGTTGTAAAAGCTGACGGAGTTTGTGCCAGGTCATGATGTGGAGACAGGCTCTCCCAGGGAAACTCCCGGAACTGACATTTTAGCAACACGGCTTTTAGATATGTCAACTTGAGACGAGAATTAAGAGATCCAGATATCATGGCTGTGCATGAGATCATCCTGGGGGACAAATCCGGGTTTTGTAGTTACATTCCTGATACATCCCCACACTCCCCTGCGCTCCATCAACTGCACAGAGCCGCATCGTGTACCCTGAAGACCCAGTAAACTGACAAAACCACACACGAAAAGGCACATTTTGAGAAATTATTTTGCAAAGTAAATCTCCTACACTTTCTTATTCTGAAAACAATTGACAATTTTTGTTGGGTTTGAAATAAATGAAACAAAAAGCCAGAACTTCTGATTTGAAGGTGAATAATAAAGCATTGGAAGAATTTGCCAGTATGCTACTGGAGGCACAGTGAAACACTGCAAGAAAGTCACTGTGCTCATACTGTACTTCAGAGCAGTGTTCAGTAAGTTTTGGCATCTTTTGATGTTTGCAAATACTGTAGAACAAAGTGTTGTCTGATCTTTTAAATTCTAGTTTTACAAGCAGCAAGGCTTAAAAAACCTGAGTCCAATAAAACAGGTGGCTTTTGTTTTTGAAAGTCTCAGGTGACTTTTTAGCCTAATTTTAGAGGTAACAAGAGTTTGATTCTGCTGATGGCGAGGAGTTAAATGCAGCGCTTAGGAAGTATTGCAGTTTCTCTGCCCTGCTGGAACCTGGTGCCAGTGGGAGCCAGAGCACCTTTGCCCCGTCAGCACCAGCAACAAGAAGCAGCAGCGCTATTACCATCGTTTCAGGGTGAGACCACAGCCCAGAGCCCTCTACTTTGTGCCAAAAACCAGTTGCCCCTTTTGTGTTCAAGTCCACGACCTCAGATTGCTCCTTCCCCAAAACTGTTCCCATCTGCTCAGTGCAGAGTCTGGCTCTCCTCTTTGTTCATCTCTTCCAGCCTCCTCCATCGCCCTTGCAGGAGGGGATGGAGAGCCGCCTGCAGACACTGCTGGCTGCACCCAAGGCAATGAGGGACTTGTCAAGGTTGGGAACAGCAAGTTCAAGTCTCAAAATGCTGTGAAAGACCTGAAGATCTGTCTGCCTACCTCCCCGGCAAGTACTGCCACCCCTGGGTTATCGCACTGAATGGCATCACTGACTCCAGCTCCTTCCCTCCCCCAGCTTTGAGAAGGTCCAGACAAGACAACATTGGGTGTTTGAGACCGTACCACCTCTGGATATGTGGAGCTGAACAGAATTCAGTGCTCCAGTTTCATAGCATTGAAACTAGGACTGGGTGGCAGCTGAGCAGCTCAGCAGAGGTCCCTCAGACCTGCTTACCAGCTAGAGCAAAACTCACCCCCCTGGCTAAACTTGAGCTTAAACAAACTTTCCGTGATCCCTCAGAGGCACGGAACTGAAAGTTTGTCTCCCAGGTGTAGGAGAAGCACCAGGAGACAAGGCACTGCCCAAACCAGGGATGATGGTGAGCAGGCGTTAATCCTGCTTCACCCTTCCATCAGCCCGGAGCAGGGCAGAGATGATGGGGTATGTGCAGCACCAGGTCTCACAGACCTGGTGTTTTCTGGCAGTGCCCCAGCAGCACTAAACCCTTTCCCCTCCAGCAGTGCGTTTCCCCACCATACTCTCAACATACGTCAGGTAAAGCACTCGGACCTTACAGGGCAGAATGCAGGAAGGACCGTCATATTCACCACCTCATTCACTTACCAACACCATCGCAGGCTACACTGTCCTACACTGGTCCAGCTCCACTCTTAATGGGTCTCACAATAACCCCTGGTGTAGCCTGGCCCATCTCCCTTTTCCTAGTATGATGTATCTGGACACCCTTCTTTCAATTTAACGCAAAAAAAATTAATATCATTAGTAAGAGGCTAATTGGGTTATTTCTGAAGTTAGAACCAGACATTCAGTTTGAAGGCTACAAGACAGGGAAGGCAACCACATTCGGTTCCCCTCCCCCCCCTTAAAAATTTCAATACTGTTCATTAAAAAGAGATCAAAATTCTACCTTAAGCAAAAGCCTAAGATAAGCCACAGGATAACAGAGCCCATGTTTGGCCAAGCATATGTAGGTCCCTAAAAGTTTCCTGAAGCGCGAACGTAGCACTGAGGTCTTAACCTTGCAGGTTTTACAGAAGGCACTTCTGCGTGCATTGACCCAACAGCCCATTTCTCATGCTGCCCACCTAGAAACAGCAGCTTATGCCCTGGGGCCTCCTGTGTCTTAATGGCCATGAAATAAAGCACCCAGGGGGCTTTAGAATAAGCTCGTTCTGCAGCTTGGCTGCTTTGCCCAAGACTCTGCATCCAGGTCTAGTTTCTAAGTTGGGTCAGTTCCCCACGTAAGCCCGTTTTTACAGCTCAGTCCTCACACTGTTGGTAGAGACCACTCCTTATCCACCTGGAAAGGCGAAAGCATCAGAGTGTATGACCTGGGCTAGAAATCGGGGGGGGGGGGGAGCTTTCCAGGTTAAGGGACAGGTGGGCACCATAACAGATTGCCTGAGGAGGTTCCCACGAGCAGGTTAGGCACATATTTGTCAGGTAAAACTAATAGCAAGTCGGCCCTGCCCAGGAGCAGAAGGACAGATCAGGTGCCCAGACACGGTCTCTTCCCAGGATTATGAGCGTGGTCTTTGACAGGAGCAGGGGGAAAGGGTTTGCTTACAAAATGTTTCAGAAACAAAACTTACATGTAAAAGCATTGCTAAGGAAATAATTAAAAGGTAACCAACTGCTTCTGACAGCTGATTAGACATTAGAAGAGTTGAAGTGCTTCTCATTGTGACTACTCCTGGTCTACCAAAACCAAGGTATTTTTATCTAATTTACAAATAAGGGAGAGAGAAGCTTCTGCTCCTCCAAATGTCGCTGGCCTTCTGTAAAATATAGTTTCCAGTGCACGAGAAATGTCACAACCCATTCGCAGTCCTTTTTCAGTGCTCATCGCCATAACCCATCGCACAGATATGATAGATTTTTGAACACAAGATCTATTATGTTTCCTGCCAGAGGATCACATGTGTACAGGCTTTCAAAACACCTTGCCAGGTAGCTACTTTCTATACTGACCCAGTATTTGTTGGCAGTAGCTGCCAAGCATTAGGGTGAGTCTTACCAATAGGTTGGGAAGTCAGCGCTGCTAATGAAATTCTTCATATTATCTGAAAGATCATTCTCCCTCCTATCCTGGAACAAAATTCAAGCAATTCGTTTATTTCCCCCACTTTGGAGACACTACATTTTTGCACTTGTGCTTTCAAGTCCAAGCTCTCTCAGTATGACCTTGGAAACGAAGATGGCACTGTCTCATTCCTGTCTTGTGCCAGCTAGGAAGCCCAGCGCCTGCCAAGCACCGACCAGACACCACAGAGCATCACAAAGCGCAAGGGACGTTCTTCCCTTCCACGGCCAAAGCCAAAACAGCCATTTGATAATTAACCAACCTGATCGAGCCAGACAAGCCACGATGATGATGGTGAAGATCGCTGTGCTCCCCCATGCAACCTGCATCCCACGGGATGGCCGGGAGGAGATTAGGGGCTGACCCGAGACCTTGCTCGCAGACACGGCGGCAGATGTGCTGGGCTTCCCCACAGTCTCCCCCTTGCCTGGCAGATGCTGGCCTCTCTGGGAAAGCGCTAAATGGATTCTGCTGAATCACTGCAGCAGATGGTTCGTAACACCACCTGGATAGCACAGGGGGGGAAAAAAAAAAAAAGAAGAAAAAAAAAAGAAAAAAAAAAGACAGAGATAAGGAAGGTTGGGGAACAGAGTGTGTGGGCCAAGTTATCCCCAGGGAGAAGTAACCTGTGGATAAGGTCATCATTTGAACTTTTGTTTCCTCAAATTCCTATGTTATTAAGACTGATAACATCCCTTTCCTGGCAATTCTGTCCTGAGGTCTCCAATGTATAGTGCTTCAAAACACCTTGGGATGCCAGAACCCACCCTCTGCCACTGGAAAACACTGGTGGCGCTGCCCAGCGCAGGCTGCTTTGGCTGGTGACAGCACCAGCCTTCATCCCTGCCTGTGCCCGACTCCTCTTCCTGGGGTAGGGCACATGCAAGGTTGATGCACGTACAAGGCCCAAGAATATTATCAGGGGTCTATGGAGGGGAGTTGGGGGGGTTGGGTTTGTTGTTTTGGGGGTTTTTTTGAGGGGTTTTTTTTGGTTGGTTGGTTTTGGGTTTTTTGTAAAGCCAGGTTGGCAAGTACTTTACTTTTCTGCAACAGATCTTTCTGAAAGGGCAGAGGAGCCAGCTGTGTACAGAAGCGTGCAGCTGTATGAGAAAGAACAACAAACAGGAAACAGGTAACAATAACGTGTTTGCTTGCTCTCCTCCTGTTAAACAGCATGAGCAATTTCTTTTCTTTTTTTTAAGTTGGATTAAAAGAGCCAGTCAGGAAAAGAGCGGAGGGCTATGGCACATACACAGGGTACGTGCTTGGAAAGCACTCGGCATCCTTCAGCAGAGGCTCACCCCCATATATGAAAAATGAGAAACCAGGATCCCTCAGTCCTGTCGTTATGACAGACACCTCACTGCACAAAGTTGCTCAATCTGCGGCACTTCCAGCCAGGTCCTCCCCAGCACAAAACATCAAGTCATTTGAGACAAAATGTTCTCTAGGCAGGTTGCTCGCAGCCCCGTTCACGATTCCTCCTCCTCCTCCCAGGACAAGACATTTTCACACACCAACTGCACCGTAGGCTCGACTCCATTTCGCTTGAGCCCAGCTTTGTCCTACATAGGCTGTTTTTGCTGGGTCACACCTGCCATTGATTTCCTCAGATAACAGCTGCTGTTTCATGTTCTGCTGTACGCCTTCCTCAGCAAAACGGCACAGAAAGATACTTACCGGCAAGTAAAGCTCAGGGTGGCATGATCCAACCCTGAGCACCAGTAGAAGCTGGATGGCGACGGTACTACCAACAAGGTGGGCAATATAAAGATCCCTCCACCCCAACTACTTCTTATTGGGGACCTCCCTCGTTAACAGGCTTGGAGGCTTATTTCACCTGCAAGAATCTAATTTAAGCAATAAATATGGCCCATCCACACATCGCTTCCCACAATGTAGGATCCAACAGCACCAAGGACCTCAACTGGTGCCATCCCCACGGGCCAGCATGAACTCTCCGCAGTGGTCCGGAGGCACTCGGTCCAAACCCGCACCCAAGCCAGGGAAAGGCCATTCCTCCATGGTCTCCAGCCGCGCAGTGGCACTCAGGGACACACAGCCAGATGCACCCGGACATCCACAGCCACCCCTGTGTGTACACCAAGGCCAGACTACCTCCAGAAGGCACTTAACACTTCAAAAGCTAAAAATAAATAGTCACCCCAAGGAGAACCGGGCTTTGCAAGGGCGGCAGGAACTCCAGCTGCTGGCATTGCTAGGACTGACCCTTGCCAACCTAAGGAGCCCATTACGTGCTTTAATCCTGGAAGATGACAGCCCTCGCAGCCCCAGGTTAGGGCAGCAAATGCTCCTGGGGGTCACCCCCTTTAGGGAAGGGCAGGATCACTCCCAGCATACCCACGAGCTGGGAACCTTGCCTAGAGGGATCCCGTTGCTTATTCGGTACATATGCACCCCACACCCCCCCTTTCCAGTACCTGCGCTTAGTGGCCTCGTTTCTTCTCAAAGCTTTTTATATTTCGCATTCCTAAGATTTAATTATGTTATCAGAACAACAGGCATCAGGATTTGGAGTGCCAGAATTCACATTAGCAATTGCTATCAACAAAGAAAATGGGCACAGCATGCCCATGCCAGAGTAGATGTGGGCTGCTCTCCTCAATCTACTCATGGTTATTTATAGCCTGTTTGCAAGCCATCCACCTCCCAGGTTTAGCTTCGAGCTCGCTTCCTTCTGAGCACCCTCTCCCTCAAAGAAAAGCCTTTTGCCTCCCCCGTCCTTAGCACAGCACCCAGACTTGGACATATATAGTTAATTTTGTTGGGCAGGGAGGATAAACCACCTTTGAATCTTCTTCCACACACCCACAACAGCAGAAAAGAGTGAAAACAGAGTGTGCCACAAATAAGCAGCTGCAGGGGCACCAACCCCCCAATGGCAGAAAACAAAAAAATAAAAAAATATATATATTTATAGTTTCTAACACTACATCAGAGCAGGACCGCTGCGCATCTCCGGCAGCTTTCTGCCCCCCCCCGCAGACGGGGATGGAGGCACAAGCTCCGTGAGGCAGGATTCATGCTTGAATGCAAGAAATACCTATTTTGACCCGATTGCAAAGAAGCAACTACGTGATAGCAATAGGGGAGAGATAGCTGTGCCTCCACACCAGCATTAACTGCAATTTACCCATCCCTCAACCAGCACCATTTTGAGGCACTCTGATTCTGCCAGGATCCTTCGCCTCCAAATAATTAAGAAATACAAGATGCAGCGTGTGCAGTACAGGTGCAAACCTACCCACCAGCTTATTTTCCTCTCCTGAGCAGCAGCTAGCACGGGCAGCTCCTGTCTTCTTCCTCCTAATCGCAGCTCCTGCTAAAAAGTCAACCCAAGTTTTAAGGCAGACGTTAGCAGGAGTTAGGCCAGACCTCAGCTCTCCCAAGCCTGGGAGAGATTCGGTCCTTAAGAGAAGCCCTTCATGAAAGTTAGCTGACGTGGCTCCGGCCAGCCCGATGGCGTTGGGATGCCGATGGGCACAAGTGCCCTTTGCCGTGCTGTCCTCGCACGTCGCATCACTTCTGCATTCAGGGGTCATCGCCTGGTCCCCAGCACCCGTCTGCGGCTGCAAAGCAGTATCGCTCGGGGCAGGGCTGGTCCAAAGCTCAAGGCATCGCAGGGAGAGTTGAGCTCATTCAAACCTCCCTGATACTCCGGTTAAAATGCAGAAGTGGGGCTGGGTTTAATCCTGCCCAGTGACTAAGGAAACGCTCAGTCAGACTCTGACTGAGACATGGCAGCTCCTCACATGCCTAAAATTCCATGTGGCTCTGAAATAGAAATAAATATTACAGTATATAATGATAATTTAAAAAAAAAAAAAGCACAACCACCTGTAAAATGGTAATAAAATAAAAATTAAATAATTATTAATAAGTATTAATAAACCCAAACACCAGACCCCTTCTGCTAAAGGGGGGGAGGAGGAGGGAGGCTCAAGCTTACAACTCTAGCACGTTTTATTTTGTGTAAATTTATAAAGACAACAATCCTAGTCACGATTGTCACATTGTACAGCACATACCAATACAGTTGCAAACAGAACTCCACGCAAAACTAAGCGCTAACAGTAGCTTGAATCACTCTTCCTGCGATTGTCGTATCTAGACTAACAGTTATTACACTAACACTGAAGAAAAAATAGTTCACTATAAAACAGTGATAGAACGTTTTTATAAAATATATTCCATTCCAATAGCTTTTCTACATACTGTATACTATAAAACTCTCCCACAAAAATTAGTGTCTTTAAATATACATATTTAATCTGAACTGCACCAAGATTAAAAACAATTAAAAATATCGATGATTTTTTTTTTCTTTTTACATTAACTTCACAGTATTTGTTTGTAGTAGAAGACAAATCCAGTGTTTAAAATGCAGAGCAGGGCTGTCCCCTACAGAGACAGTAACTGCCCCACAGTGAAATAGTTTATGAAGAGACGAGCGTAAGTGTGCAATGTTTTTAGTACTTCTCTGTAGAGTCATGAACCATTTTGAAAACATGCTCCGAGCTATTGCAACTTAAAAGTAAGAGAGACACACAGAGAGATAGCCAAAAAAAGTCACCTTAAGAACAAAAATAAGTGCAAACATTTTTTTTTTTTTTACTTTAGAAATTCAAGCTATGAGGAGTGGGAACACAAATACCAGACTATGAGAACAGCGTGTTCATGATGTAGTCAAGAATGAGAAAGTCTTTTTTTTTCTTTTTTTTTCTTTTTTAAAAAAACCTTTTGCCCCATATTCACTGCAGTACAGAGCATGCTCATAGAATCAGTTTAATGAATTACTTCTATACTAAGATCAGACACAAACTTGTTTCAACTTTTCCCTGCTCCATACGCTAATGATGTTCTTATGGCACATCCTATTTTATGATCTTCTAAAAAAACAAACAAAAAAACAGAAAAAGAACCCCCCAAAAAAACAGTAACTGAAGACTGAAATGCAAAAAAAGTGTCACAAGAATGCAAAATTAAGATTACCAACTTCAGTAATGCTGACTCTACAATAAACTCTTTACATGTAGTTCAACATGCAAAATCCATTGTTATTAAATTTAAAGTGAAGTGTAAATTAACTAGTTTTGAAATAGATTAACAGTAATAATTCCACTCCAAAAAAAAAAAATCTAATAAATACTATATCAAGTATCTTCAGGAGAAAAAAAATAACTTAATTTTAGTAGAAAGAAAAATAACTTAATTTTAGTAGATTTTGTTCAGTGCTATTTCCAATCACAGCAAAAAGGAAAAAAAAAAAAAAAGAAAAAATTGATTAAGTAGGATAAGACCACAGTACCAAAGCCACTTATGTTCAAGATACAGTACTCTCCCACAACTTTCATATGTAACAGGTTCAGCAAAAATATTTTACAGTCGAGAAATTAGACTGAAAACAACAAAACCCAAAACTATAAATAGAAGCAAAATTTCACATTACATGTACATTCATAGTTTAAGAGATGAATAATAAGAGGAGGCTGTAACAAGTATATCCTGATTTTCTTTAAAAGAAGAAGTACTCATTTAAAAAAAAATAAAAAATGATGAATCCCATATTATTTATGTAGGTAGTGCTCAGTTTTTGGACCAGAAGGGGAAGGCATTGGAAGATTTTTTTTTCTTCGTAAGATGAAATACAGTATTTTAAGCACAGCTTTTTAAAATAATCTAACTCAGTGCTTCAAATTCATTTAAAAATAAACACTTAGGTTTCACAAAACAACTCCAGGAGTGTCAAGAAAGCTGGTGAAGCAACGCTAATGCAGCAGAATGACATTCAAAACCCTCAGATATTATTATTATTATATTTCAGTCCCGTGTACGTGTACCTTGAACGGGTAATTTGACTGGAAGGGAATAATCTAATATTTACTGTCATGCACAGCCCAAAGGATGCTCTATTAGGCAAGTAATTGAGTTATTTGGAGTAAAAACTGGTTATAGTTACAGGCAGCCTCAGTTTACAAACAAACTAAAAAAAAAACCAACCCCACCTAAAAATACCCCCCAAACTCCCCCCAAAAGGTGGGACACGGGGGAGAAGGGTGGGCCATGCTTTCCCTCCAGCGGTTTATCTTCAAACTGCCCCTTCAAAATACCGGCAATTGCACAGAATTTGGCCCAGAGGGAATTACCAACTTCGTAAAAAATAAAATAAAATTCTGAGCTACTGATTTTAACGTAGCAGCAAACTTTTCGGACAAGATAGCAGGGCACCTCCTGACACACGTGGTATGAGTTACCTTGAACTAAGACACCCCAGGAGCTGGGTATCAAGACGGGTTATTTAGCTGCTTTGGGGCTGCTGACCCCACCAAAGGGGACAGGATCAGCCCTTGGGTGTCAACATGGGAATGAAAATATTCACGTATCATACGATTTTTCATATGTCCTAGTGTGCATCCTTCAGTATTTTGGGAGTGAATACGCTGCAGACAGAGAGTTTTTCTGTCCACGTTTTATGCTCAAAAGCAGCTTTTCAGTAGGTCAGTCCACAGAGGAGGATGGGGGGAAGGGAAAATTTAAGTCAAGTCCCGAGGCAAAAACTTCTCATTCAGATTTTAGGACCGACTGCAGAACTACTCTAATATAATAATCAGAATTAAAAAAAAAATAAAAAATACTAGTACCAAAGATGCAGCCAGGAATCCTCAACCCCCTTTATAATTGGGGCCAATTTAAGGTCTTGTCTAGCTCTACAAAATAAGAGTATGGCCGTTTACTCTGCGATATGCAGACAAGTTTCTCTACACTGAAATGTATTCAAATCACAGTTCATCTCTTTGGATGTTTCTATGCAATATGCAGAGAGCATTAGGGGAGCTTAAAGGAATCCAAATTTTTCTCCAGAATTTACTGATAATTTTGAAACTAAAAAAAAACAAACCTCAGAAAACCCAAAAGCACCCTTGACCACAAAGCAAGTACTCCAGCATGAAAACAGATGCTAAATCACTGCAGAATTACTTAGATCATTTCACATTAATAATGTAACATGGGTGCGCAAGAGAAAACCTAAAGGACAGTGCTGGGAAGGGAGGGCGGCAGGGGAAGGGGGGAGATGGAGAGGTGGAAGGATTGCATTAAAAGGCCTCTGGAGTGTATACCTCTGCATCTTTTAAAGATCATATACCTGAAGTGAATATCACCAAAATAAAATAAAGGGGGGGAGGGGTGGGAATTAAAATTCAGATGCTGCCTTTTTTCCTATTTTGTTTTAAAGGGCAGGGGGTGGAAATTAAAAAAAAAAATAAAAAAAAAAAATCATGCCTCTCAAACAACCAAGGACTTTACAAGGCCACAATGAAATTTGCGGATATGTCTGTACAAATCCCCAGACTGCGTGAACCGTCTCTCGCACCACTTGCACCCGTGGGGTTTCTCCCTGGTGTGCACGACCGCGTGGCGGCTGAGGTTGTGGGAATACTGGAAGCTCTTTCCGCACTGGCCGCAGGTGTAGGGCTTCTCCCCCGAGTGAGTCCTCTCGTGCCTCTTTAACGTGTACATGCAAGAAAAAGTCTTTCCGCAGAGGGTACAAGTGGGGACCGACCCGTCGGGGGACAGGCGGGTCCGGGAGCCGTCCCTGTCGCGGAAGTGAGAGCTCAGGTGCAGCTGAAGGATGTGTGGGCTCGGGAACACCTTGCTACAGAGGGGGCAGATGCAGATATGCCCGGGAGGCACGAGGATGCCCGAGGAGGAGATGTCCGACGAATCCATGTCGTCCTCGCTCTCGTCTCGCTCTTGATCTATATCCTCCTCTCGGGCATGAGAGCTGCCATTCCCCGTGAACATGTGTCCTAACCCTGTCACTAAGCTTTTGGCTGAATTCCCAAAATGCTGACTCTCCGGACTCCTGGCTTCGCCGTCCTCCTGATCTGACAGCAAGTCTTGTTCATCTTTAACAAGTGGCTCGGTACCCTGCTGCTGGCTGTCGGAAGCCAGCTGTCCAAAGACATAGGAGGGGTGTAAGGAATCTCTCCCCGGCACGGGCTTGAAAGACAAATCCAGCGCGCAGTCCACATCACTCGAAGCCAGGGGATGGTTAACAGACCTTTGGGACAAAGGTCCTGTGGAACTATTGACATTAGCCTTTGTTTTTCCAGCTGCTGCGGCGCATGGTTCTGCCTCTGTCGGCACAGAGCTGACACTTATATGATCAGAGGACCAGGCGGGGTGACTGCTGACCTTTTCTTTGCCTGCTGCTCTCTCGTATTCTGCAACGCTGAATTTTTGTTTGTTTCCTGGGTCAAACTCGTGGACCAGGGGCACTCCGGCATCTAGAAAATGCTCCGCTTTCTCCAAACTAGCCGCCTCATCATTAATCTTCTCTTCTGAACATAATTCTTTATCTTTCAACTTGCCCTTGCAGACTTTCACAATGTCATACATGTGAAGGTAGCTAGCCGCAGCCAGCACATCTTCAACCGGGAGACTGTTGAATTCCAGCTTTCCCTCGTACATGAATTCGAGCAGCAGGCTGAAGGCAGGGGCTGTGACAATGTCACTGTTCAGATGCACAATATCCCTTTTGTCTAACTGGTCCCTGTAGAAAAGATGGAAGTACATACTGCAAGAGGCAAGAACGGCTCTGTGAGCTCTGAATTGAGCTTCTCCAACTAAAACAGTACAGTCACACAGGAAGCCCTGGTGACGCTGCTGACTCAGACACTGCAGCAACTGGCGGCTATGGTCTGGAAACTCCATTCTTCCTTCATAACCTGTTCAAAACAGGAAAAACTTGAATGCTACTGTAAACTAAAGCCTCCTAGCAGCTGTAACAAACAGATCGGCTTTTTGGTAACACAAGCCAAAGAAACAGCCTTGGAGATAACGTTTACTGTTAATTGTCTGTAATAGTTTTATTGGAGGGGGGGTAAAAAACAACACAACATACTTCTCATCCTTTCGCACCTGCTCTGAACAGGAAAAACTTGATTGTAAGTAAACAAAAGCTAGTAAAGCAGCAGCCCCTCCAACCTTTGTTTCTCCCACGAAGCACTTTAATAAAATTAAGAGGAGGAAAACACACATACACCTCCCCCTCCCAAACAAAACAAAACAAACAAACAAAAAAAAGCATAAACTCCCAGGCTGTCTTCCCAGTAACGCTAACTCGGGGCATCTTTTAATAAAGCATATCACCCATGTCACGCACACACACACACGCACATTTAAACTTTATCCTCAGTCGTTATGCACCGAATCACAACAAAACAGTCGCGGCTGGCGCTGGGGAAGCGGCGTTTTTGCAGGGACGGAGCAGGGTGGGAAGGACGGGCGGGGAGAAGCGCCCCCGGCCCCGGCACCCGCATGCGGAAGGAGTCGCGGGGGGCGGGGGGGGGGAAGGAATAAAGGAAAAAAAGTTTTACTCGAAGTTATTAAAAGCCAAGAAGGAAAATAAGCGGCGTTAAGGACAGCGAGAGGGCAAGGCTGAGGCTGCAGCCGGCTACCTGCCGCGGCCGGGCGCTTACCTTCCCGCGGGGCGCGGCGGAGCCGGCCGCGGGCGCGGAGCCGGGCGGGCAGGAGGGAGCGCGGGCGCGGGTGCGTGCGCGAGTGCGAGCGAGGCGCGGCGGGAGGGAGGGAGGGAGGGGAGAGGAGAGGAGGGAGGGAGGGAGGGAGGGAAGGAGGAGTGCTCGGTTTGCTAATTACACCGCAAGCTGGAGAGTCAGCTGCTCTGACTTCACTGCGATGGAAATGCTACCTCCAGCTGTGCGCCTTTTAATGCCATATGTTACTCCAAATCTCGCTACCAGCCAACCACAGCTTGCTGCCTTTTAAAGTTCCAGCAGCCCCATTTATAGCCCGCGATTAAATCCCACAAACTTGCCCCGAGCCCGTCCCCGTCCGTCCCCCCCCTTTCCCCCCCACATCCCCCCCCCCCCCCCGGACCCCACCTCCCGCCGCAAAGTTGCTCCCCGCAGCCCGCCGCGGTGACCTTCGCCGGCGCCCGGCTCCGCGGGGCGAAGGGGGGGGGGCACCGCGGAGCCGCTTTTCTGAGCCCCCCCCCTTGCAGCCACGCTTCCCAACTTTGCAGGGAAGACTTTCCCCGTGCGGGGGGGGGAATCGTAGAGGTGGAAGGGTTCGTCCACCCGGCCCGCTCACCGCCTACTTACCGGCGTGCGGCGGCGGCGGGGCTCTGCGTCCGCATGTGCGCGGTGGTGCGCGGCGCTCCGCGGGTGCGGCGCGGGGCCGGCGGCGCGGCGGCGTTGTGGAGCAGGTTGTTAGCCGGCCGCTCTCGCGATACTTTCCCTCCGAGCCGCGGGTGTGTGTGCGTGTGCGTGTGTCCCCGTCTGGTGCACACAATAGCCCCCGCCGCCCCGGCCAGCCCTGCCGGCGGCGGCCGGTGCGCGCTGCCGGCTGTGCCCTGCCCCCCCACCCCTCCTCCTCCTCCTCCTCCTCCTCCTCCTCCCCTTCCTCCTCCCCTCCTGGCCGCTGCATTGGCGGCGCCGCCGCCGTCCCGCTCCCAACTCCGCTGCGCCGCCGCGGAGAGGGCGCGCACGCCCGCTCGCTGCAGCCCGACGTGCCGCGGAGGGGTGGGCTGCCCCGCGGAGAGCAGAGCAACCTCCGCGCCCGCGGAGGGACCGGGGGGGGGGGGGAGAAGCGCGGCCAGCGGGAGTTACGCGGAACCTGCCCCGTGGCGGGGATGGGGCGAGAGGTGACGCGCTGCCCCGGATTTATCTTTAGTTGCGCGTCAGCTGATAAATACCAGATGCCTACGGATTTTTCAAGATGACCTTTTCGATAGTTGATTTGAATTTTAAATTTTAATTAGCTGTAATGCCATCAAAAGTGAGCGCCTTCAGAGGGAGGCAGCGTAGAAGCGCGGGGCCGGCGGGCGGGGCCGGGGCTCGGCCGCGGTTCCCCCCGCAGCACCCGGGGTCAGACCCGGCCGCCGCCGAAATCCGCCGCAAAACTCCGGCTGCCGGAGCCCCGGGTGCCCCCGTGGTCCCGCTGGAAGCCGGAACGGGGCCGGAGGCGGCGGGGGGTGTGTGGGGGGGTGTGTGTGTGTGGAATATCGGTGCCTTGGGTTGTCCCGGGAGCCTCCGGGCTGCAAGAGCAGCGGGAGGGGAGGCAGAGGTGGCCGCAGATGTAAAGCGCTGGACTAAGGCTCCGGGTCGAGGGTGATGTTTGGGGGTTTTGGTGCCCTTGAAAAGAAAAAGGGGTGAGTTTGAGAGTGCCGTGTGAGTGGAGGGGGGGAGCGGAGGTCCCGTCAGAGCTCCCCTGCAAACGCCCAGCGTGGGGCCAGTCGGAGCACCAGCCCGTGCTTCAGCCTCCAAGTAAAGCAGGGAAACTCCTTTCTCTTCCTTCCCCTACGTTGCCTGGTCTAGATTACAATATCCACAGGATACCAACTTTTTTTTTTTTTTTTAATGTATGTCTTTTCCAATGTGCAATGGTAGCCTTAGCACCTTAAAACATCAATTTTATTCATTGGTATATTCATTACTGATTTAATCCTATTCTTTGATATTTTATCTTTAGGGTCTTTGTCACAGAAGTCAGAGCCTGTGCTGCCAACACTGCTTTTCTCTCACAGACCTCAACTGTTTAGCTCCGTTGGCAGTGAATGCCAGGATATTTGGGTGGTTTTCTGAGCACTGCGTCGTCACAAAGCCCTTCTCAGGTATTTGGCGATACTATCGTCCACAGTGTTCAAATTGGGGAACTCCAGCCCAGAATATGGAGGTGCCCAGCTCCAGCAAAAGAGTTAAAGGTCCTGGGGTTAAATCTGTCACAATTCAGTAAAGCTGAGAGCTTTATCTATTTGTCCACGATCGGGGAACGGGAGCTCTCCGTCCTTTTAAAGACGGTCTTATCCTGCGGTCGCAGCCTGATAGATAATACAGACTCTTCCAAAAGTGGAGCAATTTCTTCCCCACAGAGCAAGTGCAGTTTCCATTAAGTTACTCTGTGTGGATGTGTTGACTTGTAGAGTTTTGCTGTCTTTGTACACTGGAAGTGTTAGGCAGTCTCTTGTATTCATATGAATTATGCTGCTTGGCATAAATCCCTTATTTTGTGTAATTCATTGTTCATTTTTTTCCTCTCCTCTTTAATAATAAGGGGAGAAAAAATAAGATTAAAAAAAGAACCAAGGTTTTAATTCCTGTTTGGGTTCTGTAAGCTTGGAATAATTGTCTACAATCTAGTAGCGTCTCATTTTTAGTAAACCAATTACAATTTCACGGTAAGTGTGTGCTCATTACCGAGTTTGAAATGTCAGAAAACACAACAGCATTCCCGTTTTCTCTAGGTATCCATTTTGCGCGTTGTTGGCTTGCTTTTTCAGGACGCAGAAACACTATACTCGCCTTCACACCAAGGCAACGATAGATACAATACAGGTGTTGTACTGATTAAACTACGGTTGTATAAAATACTGGTAGTACAACTCTCTAATGTAAACAAGCCCGAAGTGATTACAGGAGGCAAGGCAACAGGAAGAACTGCCCCAGAAGCTTTATTCTGAGAGCTCCTGCGTTCCTGAAGGCCGTGGTGAAAGCACGACACGGGAAGCGAATGGTCTGCTTTCGTCGCTCTGGCCCCCAGCGCTTTGCAGGCTGAAGGCTCCCCTACCACGGAGCTGAGGAGAGGCTCCGTTTTCAGTCCTTCCCGAGGGAACGGAGCCAGGCAGCAGCTGCTCGGCCAATAGGAAACTCTCCGACCGGCATCCCGTGCTCAGGGGAGATCAAGACCATCCCACCACCGAACATGAGGACGGCTGGATGTGAACAAGGACTGATGGAAGACGTCAGGAGCCCCCACGTTAGGCATACTTGTGCAGCCACGTGCGTTCCTGGCTCCAGCTAGAATGTTCCTGGGTGCCAGCGAGCTCTTTGCTGCGTATGGAGCCTTCTAGGGTTGAGCAGAAAGCCCAGGTTTAGGGCAGAGCGAGTAAAAATCAGTGGTGCTGGCAGGGCTCTCATTTGCCAAGCAAGGCTAGCCCCACTCCTGGTTTTTTATGCTACCTGGACACCAGCCAAAGCCCACAGAAATTAGTAGAAAAACCAACTGGATCAGGTCCATAGAGCCCGAGGACTCGCTTCCATCTTACTCCTTTGATCCAACAAGAGTATATATTTACCGAGTGGGGCCTCTCTAGCCCTCTTCGTTGGCCAAATGCAGAAGTGGTAGCAACAGGTTTTTCATGCGATTTAATCATTTTCTCTCTCACCGCATTGGGCAGAAACCTCTTTGTGTTTGTTTCTACATGATTTCAGTGCTTTTATGTTCTTTTTTTTTTTTTTGGTAGGACATCTTCTTTGTGGTAGTTCAGAAAGTCAGGGCCTGAGATTGTTTGATACCTGCAGGGATTGAAAGTATTTTCAGTGCATTGGTCATAGTGAGGTTTATTTGCAGAAGGTCTTCCAAACTTTTCTGAAGGGTCATTTTTCTGAAACAGGGAGGAATTTAACCCCAAAGGATGCTGAGCCCCATGGTGTTAAGAGAAGGAGCTGCCATTGGCGCCCACGGATCTTCCCCAATTTGCAATCTTCTCCAGCACTTACCCTGCAGTCAATACCAAGGTCAGCATTCAGGGGGTTGCTCCATTTGCAGTCAAGTCATAAAAGTGGGCATGACCTTCCCAAAGATCTTTTCAAGCACGTCATCTAAGACTCAAGGAAGCATTAACTTGCACTATTGCCATTCCAGACATTAATCAGAGCATATATTGCAGACAGTCTCCTGAGCAGTGTGCTTATGTGAGTCCTATTTGTTTTATGGCTGTTCTGCTGATTTCTCCCTGATAATGAGACCCTGTGTGTGCACTGGAGTATTTGTGAGTATATATTGTAGCAGCTAGGGCCTCACATCTCCATTGTCAAATCATCCTACCAAATGGATAAGCTCGCAGCGCTAAGCTGCATGTATAAATTACATATTAACTTGTTGTATTTGCTCTAACACGGCTATCAATAAGGATACACCAATCTAGCGACATGCATTTAGAGCGCAAAGGACTCTGCAGAGGTACTGCTGGTGCAAGTCACATTCAACTCCGCAGCAAGAGCTTGCAACATCCCGGCCTGAACCAGCCAGGCATCTAATATCACACCTGTACTTCAGCTCCCTTGTCAGCAGCTGGGAGACAGCCTCTGCTCAGTTATTCATCTTCCATAGGTTGCCTCAGCTTGCCTAACCCTCAGCTTCTGGTGGTTTTTGTTACAATCTGCCATGTTCTGGATTTCTAGAAATGGTAAATTAAGGTACTTTTTTAGCCTTTAAAAAACCATTGTTTTTTTCCATAAAGGGAGCATACTTCTTGGTTTGCAGTGGTGAGGAAATTTGCATGGCGTTGATAAGGCGCCCTCTCCTCTTTGAGAAGGTTTTTTTTCCTCTTTCACTCCTGCTAATCACCCTGGCAGCCATATTTTAATGTTGCTTGGATTTGCTTTGGCATATTCAGAATATAATATACATTTACTTCAAAAAAATCTTACACAATTAAGCAAGTTATTTCCTCTTTAATATTTGCTTGCTTCATTTATCTATCCATCTCCAGAAAGGAAATCTCAGAGCCTATGATATAAATTAACAGGTGTATAGAAGTTTGTAGCAGGCTATATAATGAATGACAATGAAAGGCCATAAATAATAGTGAACAGTAAGAGACAAAATTGATGTCTGCTTTGGGACTAGGCATAAGATTTATCAGGCCCAGACAAAGGTCTGTAAATCAGAAGCTGATGCATTCTCAGATAATCTGAGCAGCACTGGCAGGGTCCAGTGTAGACTTACTAATTTTCTATTAAAGGAGAGGTTCTTAATTGGCGTTGCTCTATTTGTAAGCAAATAATACACCATGTTAACAATGCACTTTATTTTTGTAACTCCCAGAAGAAAACAGAGCTAAATACTGCAGAAGTGTTTTGCTAGATTAGGACTGGGAAATCTCACAATGGAAATCCTTGCTAAGCAAAAATAAAACCTAGAATAAAGAGCTTAGTACTAGGGATGTTCTGGTGCCAGTTTAACAGCAGTTCCTCAGAAAATGTTTTGTCCCGGGATAAATAAATTTTACTTCAAGCTATTAACCTGAGCTTTGTAAGGCAGAGAGTTGGTGTACGCTTTTCACTGTCTGTAAAAGGTCTCTTAAGCAGGATCCTCTCTTGGGACTTGTGGGGTTGGGCAAATATATTCTTAGAACAAGTGTTGTGATCCTCATTAGATAAATCTGTAATCTCAAGGCATAAAAGACTCTATCATGTGTGGCATATAGTCTCAGTCGTCGTTTGATTTTTGCTTTTCCACGGGGTTTCCAAATCAACCCAGCCTGAGCAAATATAAACAAGCATAGGCATCCCAGATGCCATTAAAAAAATAAAATCACAAACATCTCACTTTTCTCCATTCCCCATACTAAAACCTTCATGTGCTACGCAGGTCACACCATCATTGCTACAATCTCTTTGCTGTTGACCTTAGTGATGCTCCCTTCTGCCCTCTCAAACCCGTCCAGATAGCTACAGCAATCACCTCTACTATTTCTTTATCCTTTTATCACATAGCAAATCAAACCCAAACTCCTTGTTCCCACCGTCAAGACCCTCTGCAATCTGGAGCACTCACAGTGGTGTCTTCCAGCCCCCTTCCCCACCCTCCCTGGGCATTTTCTTCTTCCCTCACCCCGTATCCTTTTTGTGCTGTCCTTTGGGACTAGAACTGCTTTCCTGCCACAATTCTGTTAAAAGCACTATTGCTGTCTCCAGATACATAAACTAACAATTTTTAAACATATTGGATCCCTTTAACATGGGTACCTGTCCTCTTCACCATGCCTCAACCTTTCTTTGGTGTCATTCTCCTCAGTCTAGTTGGAGGAGCTGGAATGAGGATTTTTAGAGAGGCGGCACTGGATGGGAAAGATTTTGGGGTGAGTCTGGGAGCTCTGTGCAGAGAAAAGCTGGGCTCGGTGTGCTCCCATCCTCTGCTTGAGTCCTTTGGGAGCCTGGGTGCCAAACCCACACCTCTGCGAGCAGTCCAGCCCCCAGGAAAAGAGAGAGAAATGGGAAGCTGGGGATGGGGAGAGCGAGACAGACCAATTTTCTAGTCTAAAAGAGCTGCTGTTGTCTCTGGGCTGTATAGTAGCCATCACGCTGGTCGCTCCACTTCCCTCTGATGTATTCCAGGTGGAGGGGAAGTCCAGAGAATGTCATATAAGAAATGCAAATAAAAATATCTTTCTAGACTTCCTTCTCTTATGTACTGTCTGCCAAAACCTTCGCTCCCCTCCTTTACTGTTTTGCCTATGGATGTGTTTTATGCTTTTATCTTGCTCTTCTGGTAAAAGAAGAAGTACTTGCTGCAAGTTTACATAACTTGCCTTTTATTGCTCTGGAAATGAATGTGGAGCTTTGGTCTTAATTAGACTCTCAGTGTAAGTCCTCTTTTAATGAATCACTGAAATATGTGAATAACATTAAGCTTAAGAATATGGCTGCAGAGTTGGATATTGAAAGCCAGTTGCACGGCTGGGTCTATGGGGAGATGAGCGCTTAGCACCCAGGTGAAGGTGTAGTAAGAGGGAAGGGAATCCCTGAGACTGAATTTAGCTGCAGTAGACCTCTCTGCCTGTGAAAGAGTTTTGATTTCAGAGCCAGTACTTGTATACTGAACACTTTGCTCCTGCGTCACGGCTTCATCATGCAATGAAGTGACAGACTTCACGACATCGCGGGTTCAGGCTGCAGTTTGAGATCCAGGCTTATGTTACTGAGTTCCTCCTGCAATGAAGCAAAGAGCCTGAGCTCCACCTGCACCCATGGAGGAGAAGGTTTTTAGTAGTTTGTCCTTGGAAATGAAATGCCTCAGAGTATGGGATGGTGAAGATGTCAGCAAACATGCAAAACCTTGTGAAAAAATACCAGCTCGTTAAGACGCACTCCTGATGCTTTCACAAAGTGTCAGTCTTGTCTGGTGAATCCGGTGACACTTATTAAAGAGCATTTGGAAAAAAGGCTTCCAGAAGACACTGAGCACCATGCTTAGCTGGAGGTCAGCCTCTAACAGTTACTAAGTGAAAAGAATCAACCCGGTGTGGCAATCACTGGTAGGATGTCACCTGGTCAAAGCAGGATGGGATGAAAGGTCCACTGTCGTGGAAAGGGTGGTGGTGACAGTATTTTCCATTCAGTATACAAAGGGGTTTCACAGAAGTTGGCGTGACTGTGAATGTTCATTTGCAGAAAACAAAAATGTACTAAAGTAAAACTAAAACTAAATGGAGTGGGAGAGTTGCAGAAGAAGTAGCAGTGGACCAAACCCCCCTGGTTTTTACACCTCCCTTAGTCCGGCTGACCTTCCAGACCCAGACTTGAGGATGTGCCTAGATGGTCCATTTGGCTGTGTGACTGCAGGACCTTAGTTTGTGTAGCCAGCAGCATACACAAAGCGATGTGCTGCTGCTCATGTCTGCCTTTAATTCCATAGTCCAAAAGGCTAAGTACTTATTTTCAGCTGAGTGAAGTAAAGACAGCCTCCAGCGCAAGTCCAGAGCAACGTTCAAACTACACCTTTGTAACTGGGATACTCTCAGGCTCTCTGCTGCGTCTTGGGGATGAATAAGGGGGAGGATTTGTGACTACATGTGTTTAAACCGGACTTGTAAGAAGGCAGGGAAAGAAAAGGAAAGCAGAGGTCCTTTACGGATCAGTTATGATAAAAAACCCCTGGAATTTGGGGTTTTTCTGTTTGGTTATTGGGAGTTATACCTGAACTCTTGCAGCTCTTCCAGTATTTGATGCAGAATCGATACCGAGAAGACCAGCTCTGATGCAGAAACTGAAATCCAAACAATCTCTCTCTCCTAACTGGGAGATCAAATTGCCGATTTAACTCATGCCTACAGGTAAGGTGGGTGAATGTAGAGAGATTGGAAAGAAAGAAATTGCAAGTTAAATAGTGTTTGAAGTGATAGGGAGCTCTGGGGAAATAGGCAAAACCTGAAGAGCAGCAAAAGGATAAAAATCATGAAGTTCTCTAGAGAGGCTGAAAAAAGTACATTTTATTTACTGGAAAAATAAGATGGGTAAAGGCTAAATCCCACAATCCCTTACTCATGCAAGGAATCCTGTTGACTTAAATACTTGTGTAAGAAGTATTTCTGTGGGTAAAGGATTTGTTGGGCTGCGTCCAAAAGTGGGTTAAGGTTGATGTTTTCACAGAGACGGCTGTCTTTTGTGTGCCACCCCGGGTAGTAAACGGCAATCATGGGACACATTTTACAGGACGCACCAAATAAATAAGTTAAAAAAAAAAAAAACAAAACAATCCCAAACCTTTTCTTAAGTGCGTGGGAGTTTGAGGGTGGCGGGGGGCTAACAGGAAGGTGACTCAGTGACCTGGGAGGCAGGGTCGGTGGTTACGACTCTGCTGCGGCCGGAGCGCGGACCCTCTGCCGGAGAACGCCGCTGCCAGCACAAACTCGCACAAGTTGTTTTGGCGCCCGGCCTAGAACAACACGGGGCTGTTTTTTCCCTTTTGTGCTCGACTCCGTTGCACTGGGACAATGTGAGATTTTTAATTTTATACACAGAAGGAAGAAAGAATACGACCTTTTTTTTTTTTTTTTTTCTCCCCCCTCCTCCCTCTGCTGTACTTATCTTTGCGTGTGGCGATGTTACAAAGCCGGGTCAGCAAATATTTTATTCTGGTGACAAGTTTTCATGCAAAGGGCACAAGGGGCGGCTGTGAGTGACCAGAGCACCTGGAATAGTCACAGGCAGAAGAGAAAACCCATGACGTGCTGCCCCCACCTTTAACTTTCTGCGATGGGTTCTTCAGCTGCGGGCTGCCAGGTCCAGCTGATGCAGAAGGAGGGAGAGAGCAACAAGCGAGGGAGCAGGAGAAGGGAGGGTTTAGGTGCTTAAAGCCTAATTGACAAATGAGATAAAAAGTCCCGTCTCCCCGTGGCCTGCTCTTGGCACCAATGACTCAGGGAGCCAAATTGCAAATCTTCCGCTTGTCCAGGTGTGCCTGGATGGAGATGAGTGACTCTGGCCGTGCACGCCTCTTCCCACATCTTCAATGCAGCTGGTGGAGCGACCCTTGCACGTACCTGCCCGGCAGCACCAGGAAGGGCTCCGCGCTGCCTCGATGAGCCCATTCCAAGGAAGCCGGAGGAAGACTTGCTCATCACCCTCATCCAGGGCTTTGCAGAAGGTGCTGTGATCGTGCACAGCCCCAGTGTCACTGAGGCTTAACGCTAGGCAGGTGCTCCCTGGATCAGGACCTAAATGGTTAATTTTCAAGTGGCTTCTTAGAGCAGATGTTCCCATGTGTATCCCCTCCTTCCCTCTTCTGACACATTTCCTACACAAACAGCAGATTGCATTGCTGCTGTCCTTTTGATCTGCGGGAGGGGGAGGAAAATCCCACACAAATGATATTAGTTCCTTTTTCAGGCAGGCTGGTGATGGTGTGTACGGGCATGTGCCTCCCTCCCACCTCTCCTGCCCAGATGTCTTTTGGGGACTTTCTTATTTAGCTTCTGCCCACTTCTGGAGTTGCTTTCAAGGATGCTTACCTTAAAGCCTGGAAGGAAAGGGGAGGTAAGGTTGGGCAAATTGTGGAAAAATTATGAGTGCAAAACATTGCTGTCTGTCTAAATACACAGAGAGGCTGGGGTACAGGCTGATCTGGCTGCTGCCATGCTGCTGGCACTCGCGTGGTGCCTCACACTAACGTACCTGCATTCCTTGCAGGCACTGGTGGATTAAGCTGCACGGCCTGGGTGAGGCTTAAGATCTTACCAGACAGGAGACTGTCTTTGAGCTTGTGTCCGAGACCATTCCCAATCCCAAACTTGCTGTCCAGGCCGGTGGGCTGTCGACTCGCATGCCCACGTAGCCTCAGGGTGGTCACAGAGGGACAGCTCTTGCAGCCTCGGTGCGAGGTGGCTCAGGGAGGGATGGCAGGAGTCTGCAGGATCGGATCAGTATGGGGAGATCAGTCCTTCCCTCCTTCTTCCAGGATAAAAACTGGGGACAGCAGATAAACTTTGCAAGACAGTAGATTCAGGATGAATTAAAGGAGAAGTTTCTTCATGGGATTGTGGTTAAGGTGTGGATCCGTTTTGTCCAGCACCTTCAGGGTGCCAAGACTGCATAGGTTTGAGGACCATAAGAAAATTTCATGGTCAATAAATTCACCAAAAGGTGTTAAATGCAATGCACTGGTTTTGGCTTAGAAAGCCACACAGTGCTGAAGAAGATTCTGGGGAAGTATCACTGATTGCTCACCCTGTTCTCACATCCGTCCCTCCGCATCACTGCTGTCCTTTGCTGGGGAAAAGACACTAGACTAGGTGGACCTTTGGTCTGCCCCGGGATGGTCTTTTTTACATTATTATCTCTAGACTGAGATAGGGAAGAAAGCTTGCTTTCACTCTGCTACTGGCAGCAGTTGCAGAAGCCCTCTAGATATACAGTGATGATGGAGGTGGGTGTGGTGGCCACCAGTTTTTCTACCATCGTCCAATTCCTTCCTATCACTTGGCTGGTGTGAAAAAGGCAAACAGTTCTGCCTGAGCTCTTTCCTAAAAGACCAGATGTCGTCGTTCAGGAAGAGCCTTTGGGGTGGCTGGGATGTTTAAAGCTGCCAGTGTGGCTGGCCTTGCCGCAGCAGCCAGGTGGATGCACCGACACGGGGCAGGACGCATGCACGAACCAGCCTAATGCTGAGCGGGCCGCCACTGAGAAATCTAAACGTAGCCAGCGGAATTTCAGAAATTGGATCTTTTTCTTCATTTAATTTTGTCTTCTTTCCCTGCTTCAGCATCATCCTCATTTCTAATGCTCAGCAGTAGGCTTATAGTATCAGGGCTCTCTCCTGTTGTCTTTGGAGGCTTCTATAACAAACACCTGATTATTATGAGAAGGATATTTCTTGAGGCAGGGGATGGGAAGGCTCAAACGTGACACTGTGACCAGCCAAAACAGCAAGCCATGGAGTGACTGATTGAAATGCTCTAAATAACAAATTCTTTTAAACCAAAAACAATTCCAAAGAGACTCAGCGTATTTGCAGATGTTATTCATATAGAAGGAGAGTCAAATATCATCAAATAACCCACTAAGCCTGACTTGCTCACTGGCTTAGAGAGAATACGCTATGCTTTGCGCTTTATTTCACTTGGTTTCTTGAGCTTGTAACCAGAACCAGGCAGTTTGCAGCAGTCAGCCCGCATGTTCGATTCAGCTCTTCCTTCTGTAGTTAAAATTGTTAAAATTGCTCAAGAGAATGTAATGAACCCGTGTCCGTGTGGCTGTTCACCAGCATTTCTGCAGAGGCATAAAGTACACGTGGATGCTGGGTGGGTCTGTGCGGTTGTGTGCATCCGGGAGGGTGCGTGCAGCGATGCGGGCTGGCACGGGCAGTGTCGGCACCTCCGCTTTCCCAGCGCCAGAACATCTGCCCCTGGCACGGGGCACCGGCGACGAGCAGCGCTGCACTCGGGGTGAGCCCAGCCCTTTGTAGCCGTCCCGCAAAAAATACACGTAGCAGCAACAGGCAGCGGTGGGGAAGGGAAAGAACAGACTTGTCACACTCCTGGAAAAAAAAAGTGCAGGTTGTTTTTCTTTCATGGCGTTTCAAATGCAGCAGCTTTTCCAGGAATGTTTGGGATATTTCTTAGATGGTGATTTTCTGATATCCTTGGATTTAGCAAATTTCTGATGTTTAGTGTTTCACCTTGAGTCCAGGGAAAAAAAAACCCTGCCCAATTCTTTGTCTTCCCCACTTAGATTTTCTCATTATTTCTCCATTGCAACCCACCAAGTGAGTTCTTGTTTCAGAAAGTATGGGGGTAGGAAAGCTAGAGTTTGCTGTACTTTGATTTCCCTGTAAGTTTTCGGATGATGAAATGATGAGAAGTTAGAGACTGAAAAGAAAAGCAGTCAGGAAAATGGGGACAAATTAATCCCTCCCACTCCTCACCCTGGCATCTCCCCAACATCTTTCATTTTATTTTGTTCAGCAATAACAAAAATAGGAAACAGCATTATTTGTCAAGTAATCAAATGTCCTTTGTGAATGCTCAAAAAAGTTATTTTTTTAGTTTATTTCCATGAGTATTGGGCTTCGCTGCTCTGCATTCTCAGGGCTATTTAAAAGGGAGGTTGCTTTTTGGGAGAGCACATTTCGCTGAGAGGACACCAGAGTTGCCTGAAGCAAATTAATTTCAAATCTAGATGAAATAAGGTGAAGGAGGGGAAAAAATGGGAAAAGTTAAAAATAAAAGCTTTGGAGAAAAGCCCGTTGTGGTAGGTGCTGAGGCCGAGAATGGAAGATGAAGGGTGGGAAGAGCAGGGTCTCCACAGACCATGCAGGTACACTTGCTCTTAAATATTATTCTGTCCATCTGATCATATTCTTTGCACTATATCAGTAAAAGCTAAAAGCAATTTCTTTCTTTGTGCCTTTCCCAAAGGTACGGCACCCCTCGTTCCCACCTCGCGCTCGGCCCATCGCGCGGTACCAGCTCTTCTTCCCAGCTGCTTCCGCAGGTCGTCCCGGGAATGTTATCGGAGCTCGGGGCTTAGGTGTTTGCCCTTCGCTTCAGGAGACCATATGATGCATTTTAGGATTTAAAAAGATAATTTTATCAGTTTCATTGCCTTGTGTGTAATATATATTTATGAAGTGTGTGTCCATATGATTTCTACCAGTGAGCTTCTAACCCTGTGGCAGCCCTAAGGCTTAGACTTACACGCAGCAAGACTCAAATTCTTTCCTTTTAACATCAAATCATTCATTACTCTGTGATTTATTCAACGGCTGCAGCATGGAAAGTAAGAAATGCCCATTGTTGCCAATAATATAATCGCATGTGGGGCTTAATCCTGTAAACATGCATAAGTAAAGTTACTTGCATATCTAAGTCTTTGGTGCATGCAGCCATTTGAATGTAAACTCCTCAGCCTGAACGTGCATCTGTACAGTATTTAACACGAAGGATTTGAGCCAGCCTGGGGTCTTTGTGCTAAATATATAATAATTATTATAATGAGGGTATTAATGATTTGTTTGTGTGCTGTTCTTACATCTAGTGCCAAATATTCTATAGAATGTGTATCTGGGAAAAATTTAGCCCTTCGTATTTTATATCTGTAATAATCCATTACTGAGTTGCTGGATTCCATCTCATTTGTATATGCCATATTTTTTTCCAGAACATCTGTTTAAACCCACACTGGATAGCTGCCAGATTAGTGGAAAGGATATGGTATAAAGAAGACTTTTGTTTCCTCCGAGCAAGAAGAAAAAATAAGTTACAAGTCGGTGCATATTGCCGAGAAGAAGCAACTTTTTCTCTCCAGAAGCAGATGTCCTGTAGTGTTTGAAAATGAAATGGTTTTGTGTCTCGCAGGCAAAGGTTCTGTGCTTCAACAATATTGATTGTCAGTTAGTACAGGCTGTCAGCCTGCCGTGGTTAACCTACCAGTTGTTGGAGAGACAATCATGAGCAATTAAGAATCACATTTCGCAGTTTCAAATGCATCCATATTGCCACTTTATTCAAAATCCTTTTTTTCATGTTGGAAAGTACGTTGGTGAGAGAGAAGGAGTTTTCTTTTTTCCCCCTGACAACCATATTTTCATTGCTGGCCAAATTAACAGAGATATATATTGCTCATAAACTTGCTACAGTTTCTTGATTAAAATCTTACATGCAGCACTCCTTTCAACATCAATCTATAATAATAAGGAGGGAGCACATTGTGTTGCATGTCTTTGTGTTCTGCCTTAGATGCAAAGTACCGGGGAAGCATCGGGGCAAGATTCAGCTGCAGAACAAGCAGTAGCACAATGAGAAAAGGACCGTTCTTTGCGAGGACAGACCTTTGTGAAATGCGGAAAAGGATAGGAAGATTAAAACCTAGGAGAGCTGAAGGCTTAGCAGCTGAAGTTACAACAGTGCTGGCTATGTGGCAATTACGGGAACGGCTGATAGAAGCAAGGTAGCAAAGTGCTGAAACCAACTTGTTACGCCAAGAAAACCAGCCCATGTGAGAGGAAACTCGGGAGTGCTACGCAACCCCCAAATCAGCAGTGCCTGGAAAGCTTGTGGCTCTTGTCACCTCTTTGCCAAGGCAAAAAAAACCTTTCAAGGCTCTGATAGCTGGTGGCCTTTAGAGATAAATATCTGAGACACTGAGTCTGGGCACTCTCTCAACATAAATCAACGTGTTACAGCACCTGTGCCAGGCACTATGCACGTTATGTTGTCATACACTGCATGCATGCAGTCACCTTGGCTGGTGGTTTTGGTCCAAACACCTGGGAACCATCTCAGAATCATGAGCCAACATGACTTAGAAGGACTTTAGGCAAAGACAAATCGTGCCTCCTTTTCCAGAACTTTTCCAAACCAAATAATTTCCTAAAAGCAACAAAAATCCGTAAGTTCTTCCAAGACAGCACACCACTCACAGCCTCAAAAGAGATTTCTGACCATCAGATGACTCCCTCCATGGGTTTCTCAGCACTCTGAACCTCAGAAGCCCTTCTCCTGCCTTTGCCACCCACCTCTCCTGAAATCCATGCATTGTCTGGGTCCATAAAGCTCAGGGGAATGGGACCAGGAGCAGCGTCGGCAGGTTTTGCTGGTGGGAATATGCCCCTTGGAGAACACACGAGATTCTGCTGTGTACACAGGGAAAGCAAGTAAATGTCAAGTCCTAAGCAAAATGATATACATGATTCAGAGATTAAGAGCAACTAGTAGAAAATGTCCTGCCACGGGCAGGAACACCCTCCACTAGACCAGGTTGCCCAAAGCCCCATCCAACCTGGCCTTGAACACTTCCAGGGAGGGGGCATCCACAGCTTCTCTGGGCAACCTCTTCCAGTGCCTCACCACCCTCACAGGAAAGAATTTCTTCCTAATATCTAATCTAAATCTCCCCTCCTTCAGCTTAAACCCATTACCCCTTGTCCTGTCACTCCATGCCCTTATAAACAGTCCCTCTCCAGCTTTCCTGTAGGCCTCCTTTAGGTTTATGTTTTTCACAGAAAAACAAGTTTTCTGTGAACCTGTCCATGGAAAGGATTCCCCTCCATCCCATCTTCATTACAAAAACCCCCAAACCCTGAGCATCATCAAAATGGCCCAAGCCAGCACTGGACCTGGGCCGAGGACCACAGTGCTGCCTTGGCATTGCAGCACTGACAGATCAATCAAGTGAAATCTTCATGATTTAGGATCTCAGCAAAAGTATTTCAGAAATGATCAACAGTTTGAAGCAAATGAAAGGTTCTGAAAATGGGGAATCACAAGAAAAAAGGGAAATTATATAGCTGAATAATATTGAGAAATCATCTCCCACACGCAAATGTACACAGGTTCTGAGACCAATGCTGGTATGAGTACAAAAGTGAAGAGTTTCATCTTTAGTAAGACTTTGTCAATTCAAAACTTAGATTGAAGGGATTTCTGTGCAGTACCTCTCTGACCATCTTCACCTCTCTTCTGTACAAAACACAAGTTTGTGGTTTCACAATCACATTTTCCTATTTTTAAAACATGTTTTCTCTGTCATCTTGCTTTGTGAGAAAGACACTGAAACTGCAAGAGAAACTGTCTCGATGGAGGAAACTCACATGGCTTCACGTATGACATGCGAACAACGGAACAAAGTAAACACTGACAAGAATAGAAAGCAATGCTTTATTTTCTCTCTGATCTTTCATTTTTAGGGGATATTTGTGATAACATAGAACTTCCAGCATTTCAGGCAAATGGGAAATTTTTAAACAACTGATGTAATAGGGAGTTTAGGGGTTAGCATGCAATGAAACAATATCTTACTCTTGCTGACAGCAGGATACAAAGATTTCTTGTATTTAGGACACTTCCTCAAACTAGCAAGAAGGATGGATAAATGTCTTTAAATGGACTGCAGAGCTTTGCATCACACTTAATAACTAAATGCTCTGTCTTTTTGATTCTTCTAGGATTAAACATTCAAGAAAACTAAACATGCTTTTCTCCCCTCTCTTCTGTTTGCCTTTTTGCCTTGACAAAAAGTTTTCTATCAAGCGATTCCAGCTGCATCAAGGTACCTTGAGCACCTTACTGTGATTTATGATCCCTAAAATCTTGATCCTGATACCAGAGATGAGAAACTTGGGTCCGTATTGAGAAAATGATTTGGTCTTATGCTAGTCTCGGTCAAACTGTTGACATTGACATTAAGCAAACATGGTAGAGTGTAATTACATTTTACACTGATCTATGAAATATTCATGTAATAATAACGAATACATACATGCAATCATACAATATCATCATCATAAACTGTGGTCAAATACATATGATATTTGCAATGCTTATACCTTGTTCATATAAATAAATATTCATTAGAACTGAAACTAATTGCTGCATGGTTGATGACAGCTGAGAATATTAAGCACCACTACTGAATTATGCCTTCAAAGGCAATTTTGAAATGACATTCATTTTCAAGTTGTGGGCCAGTTTATTTGTCCAGCTATGATAATATTTTTTCCAATGGAAAGAATAATGTTTATACTAATTGTCATGAGAATGTCTAAGCCTTTTCTGTGACTAGTAATCAAATTAGGGAGTTGTGAGTGTCTGTAAGAACACCAATGTCAGTCTATTTTCATATTTAAAATTGGCCTTTCCCACAGCTCATTCAAGTTTATGTTCCAGCCACATGTCCCGCAGATAAATAAACAGATGCTCTATATAAAGAGTTAGATCATATTCTGAATGAGTGAGGAACATATGTCATCGTTAAGGGAAGCTTCGGTGCCAATGCTGGCATTAAGGTAGAGCAAAGAAAACAAGGAAGAAGTTGAAATAAAGCAACATAATCCCAAGGAAGTTGTCAAAACCAGAAGAGAGGTTATTTGCACTACAGTTGGCAAGAAAATGTTGTTCAGCAGTTTTTTGCTGAAAAACAAAAGAATAGCAAGAGGAATTTTTGATTTTTAATTTTAAAAAGTCCTCTGCTGCTGGCAGTTTTGGGCTGAAACAAAAAATTATGTTCTTTTTACTTCAACATGCCAAACCCTGAGTTTTGTTTAAACAGAACTTTTTGTGAGGGATTTAAGGCGCCCGGTTTTCCAATGAAAACGATGACAAAATGAGTAAAACTGAAATTTCCCAAGAATATGTCTCTTTCTTTGATGAAAATCTAATTTATTTTTTTTTACTAAGAAATTTTCATGGAAGTTTTTTTTCACATGCCACTGATGAAAGGAGGATATCCAGATATAGCGGATAATAGATCTTTATTGTCTGAATGCAACTAGATGACATTGTTTTTATTGTTACTATTGTGTTGTGTGCTTCATAAATAGAGAGAGACTAGAAAGACAGTTCATACCCAAAAGATCATTGTAATCTAAATATAAGTCCAGAGGCTTTATTTATAAAATGTACAGAATCAGGGTTTTTTAATTGCATGCAGAAATATTGTTCAGAGAAAAATACTGTGCACACATAAAAAAAGATATTTGTTCCCAGATTTTGGGAAAATCATAAGTGAAAAATCATACTATAAATAAAAAAAAAAAGAAAAGAAAAAGAAGTTATCTGCAAATGCCTCATGAATTTATCTGCAATTTGATCATAGCAAATGAGCAGAGGACTAACACAGAAAACCTGGAAAAGACCAAAGAGCTCCCTGAAGTACCAGAAGAGGGAGGAGACTCTGTGATGGGCAGAGAGATCACTGATGCAATTAGAGGGTTTATGTAGGATATTGTTTCAGGTGACGATTGATTTCCTAAACCACAAACTTCCTAAGATACATCCGAAGGTGCAGTGAATGATAATGCACAAAGCACTGGAAGGACAGAGCTGCTGTTAGACTGATTTTTATCTCTAAATTCCCCCTAAAAGGGTTTATTTCTTGGATGAAATCCACAAAAACTGGGGGATCCAAGGGTGGGAACGGAGAGACCATCTCGATGAAGGGAGAAGACCCATTTCCCCACTATCAGCATAGCATGGTGGGATCAGGAAATTGGGGGGGCAGGCTGGGGAGCCTCTGGCCGGTGGTACACAGAGGAGGTGGGACGTTCTGCATCTGCACATCATGCACCGGCTCTGGAGGAGGTTGCTGGATTTAGCGAGCCGCTTTTGGCTGCCGGTTGCATCGGTCAGTGGCAGCATGTAAAGATTTGGCAGTACACAGCTGAATCTGTGTGAGACTTGGCTGCCTGCACCATCTTTTTATGCACTTAATTTGAGAAATGAGTACACGACAGAAATTTCTGATGGCCTGATGTTACACTGCTCTGTAAGCTGAAAACCTCCTATAAAGCCCCAGATCCAGGTGTAGTCCTATCTAAAGGAAACACCCGCCTGACATTCTGGATTTGGAAAAGAAACTTTACCACGGAAATTCTCAGAAGTTTTTTTTTTGAGCAGGACCATTCACACCAACAAGCTTTGGGCTACTTCTTGTCCATGGTTGTGTAACCACCCTTCTGCCTAGGTCTTCAGCACTGCCACTAAACAAGCCCCACACTGACCAGCCCTTGCCAAGGGGTCCCGAACATTTGGGAGTAAGAAGAAGGGTCAGCCTGGTCCAGGGTGGTCACTTAAGTTGTCTTCTCCCAGTCATTGTGGCTGTCACCACCTGCTCTGGGTCTCTTGGATGGGCAGGTCTTCTGAGGTTGACTGGAAGGAGAGCAGAGCTGCAGTTTGCTGAATACAATCAGCAGGCACTGGCAGCCGGTCAACAATCGGGTACGTTTCTACCTCGCTCCAGCTATTTCATTTATGTGACAGTTTGTAGGAAACATCTGGCATGGCATCTGACTGACACGTCTCCAGCTACAGAAAGCTGAGAAAAATCAAAGCAGCCACCAGGGATAACAAAATGCGGTTTTATGCATCTTAAACCTCATTTTCTTCTCTCAGCCACCAGACCTGAGCTAGGGGTAATTCAACTAAAGTCAGTGAAGGACAGGCCAAAGATACCGTGAACTTTGATTAAAATGCTCCTGCCTGATGAGACAATCTTTGAACCAGGCTATCCAGGTTCCCCTACTTGCACCATCACTGATTTTGTGTGTGACCCTAGACAAGTCATTTTTCTTTCCCTCACCTCAGTTTCTCTCTCTAGATGAGGGAAAGGAGAGACTGCTTTGGTTACACATGTTGATATCTGGACTGGTGCGGTCTAGAAGAGTTACATGTAATTAATTACAGCCATTCTACCTCCATCAACAATCGTACATAACTTTTGGTGATCATCCAACAGCCAAAGGTAAAATAGGACCAGGAGCTGGAAGATGAAATATTTTCAGTTCAGCCTGAATGTGTAGAGCATGTTTTTAGGGCAGATGATGAACTGCTGCACCATAGCCATGGTGGATTCTCCATGCAGATCATCTACAGGCGGTCTGGGTGTTTTTCTGACACTAAAATAGAGGTTCTAGAGGACTAGAAATTTGTTTTAACATCCAGTTTTCCTTCATCCAACACTTGATAGCCTCACTACTATGAATTAAAGATAACACTATTATGTGAGGGAAACCCGGGTCTCTGCAGGGCTCAGCAGGTACACGATCCAGTTACTGTGAGTGAGCAAGCTACCTCATGTCAGCTGAGATGTGGTAACTCTGTGGGTACTTGCTCCTACAAGCAATAACGATAGCTCCCTACAGCAACTGTGCGCTATTTCAGTTCTGCTTTCCCCACCACAAGAAGTGCCATTCCACTGTCTTTACAAGAGACGAAGCGTGCACTCATGGTTATAACAGTTGCCCAGCTCAGTTGGGCTGAACAAGCGCTAGCTTGTCAAATGGCAGCAACTTGATCAACTGTCTGAGCACTAATATTGAAACTCCGCCAAAAATGAGAAGACCTTTTTGGAGATATGTTAAAAGTGGATGTGGTTGTACGGCGGTGAAGTTCAAACAGGTAGCCCCAATCTTCTCCCCGAGTTTACGTGAAGCTCTGCAGCTTCGTAACCAGTCACTGCTGCTGCTACCCAAAGTCGCTGCTTAAAATACTCTCTGCTGTTGGAATACAACAGAACAGCCCTCCTCCCACATCCAGCCCCCATACAGAATTATCTAAATGCGAAAGAAATGGCAAAAAAGAGTGGTTTTGGAAATAATTAGGTCAATTAGAATGTAAAAAGGAGAGTGGTCTAGACATAGACAGCATTTAAATTAGCAACAAACTGCTCCATTTGGGTTCTTCAGTTCAATCACCTATTTAATCATCAATTAATCTATGTGAATTCCTAGCAAATTAGAGAATTTGCTAATTTAACGTACCCTGAAGGTGGTGACTAAATTATGTATCAATGTCACTGATGCCTGCTCTGTCTAAAGAGCAAGAGAAACACAGCCAGGCTCTTCAGAGAGGGGCTTTGGTGCCACATGCTCTCCAAGGATCACACAGATGATACAGGAAAACACAGCGTCCCCTTATATAATGTGCTAAGATTTAATAATCTTATTAAATCAGATTAATAATCCTGTGGCTTGTATAGCACTTCTCCGAGGCCACACGAGATGCCATCAGTCTCTCCTGGTGGGGCTAACCCTTACCTGGGCTGAAACCGGCCCCTGTGCAGGGGAAAGCCTGCCCAAGAGTTATCCATCACTCAGGTCGCTCCTCTAATTGCAAGTGGCACGTAAAAAAAAAAAAAAATTCTGGCTTTATAATTGATGCCCTGCCAGAAGCCAAAGTGTCCTTCCTCAGGGGCTCAGACGTGATCCTCTCACATCCTTCTTCAGGACTGATACGGACTTCAGTGGGACTGAAGTCAAGCTCTGAAGAAAACAAGCGTACAGTGTGTCTCTGAAAGGGATCTTTGCAGAAAACAAGGGTGGGGAGGGAGTGGAAGATGAGAAAGTTGGGTGGGGAACATATCTGGGAGGAAAACAAAACTGGAATTTTTGAAAAGTCTAATTTTATGCTGCACAACCTGCATGTTTTACCCTCTTTCCCATTCACTTCATTGTAGACTCAGTAGTTTGAGGAAGCCCCTACTGTGTAGTCAGCAGCAGATCGAGGATTCAATCTTGGGCTCTGCCTAGAGCAAAAAAGATGATATTATTTGTCACACACAGTAGCTCTGCTTCAACATCGCCTAGAAAAGGGCATGCTCCTGCCTGGTGAGACCAGGCTGACAGCCCCAGAGATCCTTTCAGGTATGGTGGATGGAGTGGTACCTCTACAGGTAAGAGGCAGCATCGTTCCAAGGCGAGGTGTGCTTTGTCAGCACACCGTCATCTGCAGGGGTTTCTGAGAGGTTACGTGGTGACTTGAAAACAGGCCTACCGTCAAAGGGTTCAGATGCTTCTTGAGTGGTATTCAAATGCCTAGAGATATAGGGATGGGTGCAGCCTTGGCAAGATTTTAAAAGGAAGATAAGGAGAAATGAATAATTATGCATCTGACGAGCTGAAAATTCACATCTCTCCTCAGGATTGGTGAACTGCTTTGGCTAAAATAAGATGCAGTTTGAATCTTTGCCAGTTGCCTGTATTAAACTGAACCCAATTTTTTTTTTTCCCCTTAAGATCAGAGATTGCTTTGTTCAATGTTGGAGCACGTCAGAAATTCTTCTGGGAGCCTTGGAAGTCTAAGTGAGGGGGGGTGGAGAAGAAGGAGTTACCATATTGCTGCATTTGGCACCGGGTGCAACTGCGTGAATGCTGCCTCCAGGACTGGGTCTGTGATTCCGCAAGGATTTTGATAAATTAAAGAGGCTGCATAGATGCAGATACCAACCTCGGTACCTCTCCATGCCTGTTTTAGGACATTTGCCTTGGTTAAATACAGAGAGCGTCCCTCTGCTCACCCCAGGGCTGCCGGTTTTCAGAGAGATTTGCCCTTCAGCCCAGCACCTTGCACAGAGACTGGCTTTCTTCCGTAGCCACTTGCTGGCTTTAAAATGACTTGCCCCCTTCCCAGATGGGCCTGATACCGGCAGGGAGCCGGCTGGCCCCAGGCTTTCGGGATTGTAAAAGGTTGCAGGCACCACCACTGCAGCCCAGAGCAGAGCCAGGACAGGGGTTACGAGAAAAACTCCCTTTGACTTCAGCAGAAAGTGCGATTATTTGGGCGATAAATGAAAACAGCAAGTATATGCTAACGTGCCCAGATCTGAAATGAAAATAAAGGCAATTTTAGCATTCCTTTACTTTACAGTGCCTGATTGAAGAATTTGGTCACATGGCAGGAAAGAAGGCCACTGAAAAGAGCTCTTTTAACAGAAGTTCATTCGTGTTTTAAACTGATCACATGCCTTTTCATTTGTGTCTTCTCTGACGTGAGTCTCCTCTTCCTTGATCTTTATTTACATTGATCTGTTTTCATATTTTGCTTTGAATTGCAGACTTTTATCTACTAGCCAGTTTGAAAGGGTGGCAGAGGCATCCCCACTCAACTCCTGTTTGCCCTGTGTCCAAGAAGAATAATTTTTCCTAATGAAAGAGCATTATGGCAATCGCATCGACACGAGGCATTTTATGCTGACTGGTCAAGATCAATTCTAGAAACCAACTGTAGCACAAGAGTGTTCTTACTCTTCCATTTGTCTCTGCAGTCAGGCACACGTCAAATACATTCCATGTCACGTTGCTGACCAGAACAAAATGTTTGCAGCTAAAACAGTGGGACTCGTAGCTGACATTATCGGAAGTGTTGCATAGCGATGCCACCGTAGCAAAACACAGATTCCTATCGGAGAAACACGTGTCGTGCTCAAAAGGATAGTAGCGTTTGTAAAAGCATGCAGTACATAACGAGGAGAATTTCATCATGCGGAGCATGGAGATGTGTCAGTGGCTACAAAGCAATAGATTTAATTCATACCTGAGAATAATTTGATCTTCAGTTTCCCCCCACGCTACTTACTATGCCCAAACAGCTCTGTATGAGCTATTGACGGGCAGAAATTGTCAGGGAGTTCTGGCTTTTTAAGATCTGACTTTCTCAGCAGTTGCAAATGCAAGAGCAGAATGCTGATTAGCTCTAAGATGACATATGCATAAAGAAAAGGACCCTAAGAATATAATAATTTAAAGCTACTTAAAATGAAATGTGTTTTTGTAAACATTACGCAAATAGTGATTTGGGGAATCTGCGCCCCGAGCAGAAAGCCAGGCTAAATGCATTTCCAGGGAATGTGCAGTTAGTACCTTGACCGTGATAAGATTACAATGAGCATTTTCGACTATTGCTAACTATAAACAGAAATTTGAGCTGTGTCGGTCAACGTGGTGACTCAGCAATCAAAGTTACTTCGTCCTGCTGCAGTCAGAGGACTGCAGTTTGGTTTCCAGCACCGCGGTTAGGATTTCCAGGGGGAACGGGAGATGAGTCAGGGAATTAGAGCAACCTTGCATTACTTAACTAGTGCTTGATCAATGGCACTGGGAAGGCTCTGCTGTAGGGAACCCCTGCAACAGTGTCGCAGTGTGCTCGCTGTTACAGAGTGCTGTGGAGGCTGCCAGTGCCGTCAGACGTGGCGGGGGGGAATAGGGGAGAGAAGAAAAAAAATACGCGGTCAGCAAATAATGTGAGAATTTGCGGTAGCATCACCTGGCAGATAATATTTGCCCTATTGTGCATGAACTGATACATACTGTATCCCAGCTGTGATGCAGGTAGACTCAAAACTTTATATCCCACGGCTCAGAAATACTGTTATTTTCAAGGTACAGCCAATCACCAGTAAACTGGAACGCACACAAATCCCACGGCATCCCTAGAGCAGGAGTGCATCCTCACCGGTCAGCTGCAATGCCAGGCAGGCAATTAACAAATGCCTGGATAAAATGAGCAAGGTCTTGTTTATCAATCAACATACCATTAATTAGCTCATGTGTCAATTTTAATTGAAGTGATTTGTATTAATAGTGATTGTCTGTGCAAGTTGTATGGCATACCTGCGGGGATCTGTGCTTGCTCCTGGGCTTAACTTTTGGCAAATGTTCTAACGTAGGAAATGTCTTCACAATTTCAAAATGCTAATTTTGTGAGAGATAACTGGCTGTGTAACTGATGGCTATTTATTAATAGAACCTATACATGGGAAACCATCGCCTAACAACTGTCTGCAATAAAAACGGAGTAACGGTGTTATGTAAGAAACTCTCTAGCTGAAGCCATGTCATAAAAAAGCTCCAATGACACACATAAGGGGGTAACGTTATTTGCAAATTATAATAATAGCTTTCCACATCTGTTCTCATGAAGAGGGAAAGCTGTGTGGCTCCTGGTATTTTATTTAAGCTTTGAATCCATCCATATTGCTTTACATTTTCTAAAAAAAAAATAAAAAAAAAATCTATGACTCTCTTCATTTTACCTTTTCTTACTTTGTTAATGGCAATGCTGTAGCTCAGGTTACTCTGGGGTTGTCATCATCCCTGGATCAGGTTGAGCCTCTTCTGGAACTGAATCGTCTCAAGTGTGCTTTCAATTTAAAAATGATTTTATGAGGACAAATATTAGGGCAATCAAAGCTGCTTCTGTGCTACTGAACACGATTATTATTTTATCATTTATAAGATTGCCAGAGCTCCCTGGTGCTGTGCGGTGTCCTTGCACCCCACAAGAGGCAGCATCTGCCCCAAGGAACCTATAATCAAAAACCAGAAAAGGGGCTGGGGGAAGAGAATTAATCAATGATTGACTTTCTCTGCATTAAATACAGGAGTGTCTGAGGTATGGAGATTAAATGACTTGGCTAGGTTATGCAGAGAGTCTATAAAAGAGTTGGGAATTGAAAGTAGCCCTCTTCCATCTAAATTCAGACATGTTGAGTCATCAGTCAATAACAAGACTGATTTCCATGGCAGTAGTGTTTGGAGGCTTTAATCAGGTTTCATGTCCTATTATGCTGGGTACTGTGTAAATATAGAATAACAGATACTCTCTGCAGGCATGTCCTTAAACAGATTCCCGCTGATTTCAGTGGAACTCTACACGTCCAGAAGGGTACCCTGGGGTAGATCTGATTTTCTAAATAGGGATGAGATGCAGTAGGTGGGAGTAAAACCTGCAGGATTTATGGGGAAGAGATTATAAGTAATGGGATCACAGAGGTTCCTGCGTGATGTATGCAGTGTAGCAACCTTGTTGATCACTTATTTTATTTTGGAAGAGGGCAGATGAACAAGGGAAAATCATAAACTTTTTCAGTGGAAGTCTGGTACCTATATGCTTTGAAGTGTCTGAGTACTGGTGTTTCACTGAACTGCAAAGTTTTCCTGCCCAAGAATAAATCAGAAACACATAAAACAACTGCAGCTACGCTTTTTTCCATTTTTGCACATATATATTCTTTAGCAAAGAGTAACCTCTTTGCTAGCTTAAAAGGTGGGACTGTGAAAGGTAAACGGAAAATAAAGATGCTACAATGGGAAGAACGGTGAGCACATTTGGAGGACATCTGCTGAGATGTTATCGGTGGCAAAGAAGCCCTGCCCATTTGGTGACATCATTTTCTACAACTTCCAGCGTGTCCTGGCAGGCTCAGGGGCTGCAGCGGGAAAGCTGTGCGGGAGCCAGGCTAGATGCGGCAGAAAAACACAACGGGCCTGATTCCCTCCAGGCTGGCAACGAGTGTCTGACTGAGGAGCAGCTAGTTCTCCAGCTGAATGCAGATGGCAAGACTGAGGGCGGTGAGGACCGCAAGGCAAATCAACAGGTCACTTTCTTTCACAGTTGCCTTTATTGTTGTCATACGTAGTGTGTATGTTAGACAAGCACCAAGATGCTGCTGCAGAGACTGTGCTCGGCACCGGACACAGACATGCCAAAATGTAGGTCCTGGCCCACGCAGCCCCAAAGGGATGGTCACATCCTGATTTGCACAGGCTCTTGGTGGACCCAGCTTAATGTGTGAGCCGTTCTGCTCAAGGCTGGGAAATTCAGCAGACAGGCACTGATTGTGGACTTGAGGTCCAAGAAAACTAGCGTTATATGCTGAGTAAGGTGAGGGGTGGGCTGGGAGGTCAACCAAATATGTACTTGTTTTATCAGCACGCACGCAGGGGATTTTAGCCTGAATTTTGCAGTGTTTGTGCACATGCCTGATTCCTATTCCTGATAGCTTCTTAAATTTCTTTTTCCTAATATCTTCTTAACTTCTGGATACCATTAGCTCATGTGGCAGCAGCATTTTCAATGCCTGCATCTACATTGGCATGTTTGAATCAGGACTGTGCTTTTTAAGCAAATCTGATCACACCGATTTACTGTGCTTCAGCTTATATCATGGACCAGTCTGGGAGCGCGTGAACTGGGCTGCCTTCCACGCAACCTAAAGCAGTGACGTCCTCCAGGCCAGTTCATGTGAACTCTGGCCACCACTGGGCACGCAGTCCATGGGACCCCCGTTAGAGCTAGCCCAAAGCACCCTCATTTCACCGAAACACCTTCTGTGTAGTGACGGGATCCTCGATGTGAACTGCATTGCTCTGGAAAACCACACCTCGAGGGCCAAGCGCATCTCGGCTTGTTACCCCCAGGAAACTTCACACCAGGGGGAGAGGAAGAGGGTTTGGGCTTGAAGAGCAGCCTTGCCCCTCACAGCAAGAGGGACATAACTCGCTCTGGCCACAGAGTGCAACAGCCACAAACCCGTCTGTAGGCACAGCTAACAAAACCAGCGGAGATACAGCCAAAGGCTAGTAAAAGCACTTGGAAGTTTTGTGACACTAAGAAGTCAGGCAGAAAAGAAGACCTCAGTGATTTCACCGAGGGCAAGCAGTAGTATGAGCTCAAACCTGATCACATAGCAAAGAACTACAGGAGAGAGATGCTGTAACAGCAAAAAGTTAATACATACAAATAAAAAATATATATTCATATATATATAATTATTTAGATAATATATAAATTATTATTGGGACTCTCACAGGACTGCTTCTTGTATTATAAATAAAGCAGAAACTCCTCTCTTTTGTTGCTCCATAAGCCATTGCTTTTTGGTTGGTGTCTGATTGGCGTGCCTGCAGAAACGAGGATGCAGCAGGGCTCTGAAGTAAACAGAGCACCAAAGATATGAATTTATCTTGCCTCTCTTTTCCTGCTTTTATTCATGGTAGTATCATCTCTTTTACCTATGAGGTGTGAATACAGATGAAGACATCATTAAGTGCAATTTTATAGCTGCAGTAGCCAGAGAATCAGACGAGAATGATGCTGAAATCGTCACTTCTGTCCTTAAAAGCTTCCAAATGATACAGTTTTGAGGAGTTAATTTAAAGGGCAGCAGATTTTTGCATGCAGGTAGATGCCATTAAAAACGCACTGAAGAAATGAAAAGCAATCCCTTCTCTTCTGGCCTTAAGATAAACCTGCCACTGCATAAATGTCATGTGTATATACATTTTAAAGGATCTAGGAAGCCCTTGTCACCATAATGCCTAAAACTTCAACAGCTCGACTACAGCTCTTGATCTCAAGGAAATTGCAGATGTTGTGAGGAAGACTGACCTGCTCTGTGCTGGCTTTCACCTGGATCTCAATGCAGGCAGAACCAGTGCTCCAAGAACCTGTTGCTGTGCCCTGCCCGTGCCTATGTCCAGCGGTGCTGCTGCTGCTCCTTCCATGTTTTCATGTGGGCATCTGCAGGGGTAATCAACCACGGATACTGCACCCAAGTTAATACACCCACATTGTGCTTAACTTTAGGCAAAGAGCATAATCAGCATTGGGTGTGTGAGAGCTGGGAATGCAACAGGAACCTGAAAGTTTTTTTACTTTTGTTTTAATATGTGTATATAACTTCAGTATTTCAATCTCAGAGGATTTGCCTTTCTGACTATAGCTAAGATCGTGATGTTTCCTCACACCGATCATTGGAATTTCAGCATTCTCAGGTGTCTTCCCAGAACTAAGAACTCATGATATGTTACTTTATAAGCAAGGGGAAAAGCAGTGGTTTGAAGCAGAGTTCAGTCCCTTCAGATCAAAGACTGTCACCTGATGTGTCTCTACAGCTCCTAATGGTGCCTGGTCCAGACTGGGACTTGTGGTTATTACTGTAACAACAAAAGCTACTGCGGTGGTGTATGGGACAGAACTGATATATTTGTTATTTTTGTCCATTCTATATCTACTATCGCATTTTCTATGCAAACCAATTCAGTTCCTGTTTATGTACCAGATTCCTCATAGTGTGTCTGCTGCCCCATGTCACAGCTATCATTATTCCTGGTGAAGAGGACTGTACAGCTCTCGCTTTGGAGTCAACACCATTGGTGACTCAGCCAGAAAAGCTCTTTGCAGGACTGTGAAGTGTGCCTTCTTCCTCACGCTCCAGCTGGAGAAAGCACACTGTCACCCAGGGCGGTCCAGCTTACCACCCTGGCAACCAGGAACAGAAGCTGGAAAACAAACCTAGGTCTCCTGTCCGACCTCTCCTAGGGTTTTTAGCAAGCCATTGGGAAGAGCTCCCAAAAATGCTTCAGCAAACAGGCCTCATTCAGTTCACTGCTCCTTAGCTGACACTTAGCCTTGTAGGAAAATCACCAAAGAACAAACAAAATCATACATTTATTTATTCACAAGATGAATTTCTAAAAAGCAAAATGACAGTGTTTCAGTATGACTATAGTTTCTATCTTTTCCAGATAGCCTGCTATTGTTTTGCTATTGAGAAATACACCTTCAAACATTGGATCCATTCAATTTTAGAAGTACAACTATGTTTATTATATTTGGCACCATGAAATGCACTTTTAATTTGTATTTTTATTGAGCTACATTTTTGTCTGAGACCAAACCCGTGTTGTTTGTTTAAAAGCTGTTAATGCCTAGACTGAGATACTAGTTCTGTAATTCTAACAGGTTGTCTCTTCCTTTGAGTACAGCCCACCTTTTAAAAAGGGAGGATCAAATTCACTGTTGGGCCATAAAGGTGCTGTCATTACTCGCAATTATGGAACAGAACTTGTTCTACTGGGGGTTAACTCAATAATTCCACTTCATCTTACTGTGCTAGTCTTTCTTCTTATGCTTGACTGGATAAAACCCATTTTTATCCAAAGCTGCATAACTTCAATGTTTTAAAATAGCTTTATAAGATACATCAAATTATACGTTACCTATATAAATGTTAAAAATGGATGAGAACTGCTCTTCTGGTGTGGTATTGACACACTGTCTGGCAATTAACCATTCTTTGCCACTAACCCCTACATTCAGTATTTTTGGGTAATGTAATACCAAGGAGCAGTTGATGCACCATATTCTGAAGCACTTAATAAACTAGAGTCAACAGATGTGAAATTCGAGGAAGCGCTCAGGGAAATCTAGGGACTTCCCTGAAAATTGGGGTTTATAGACTATCATCCCATTGATGATAACTGAGTGATAAAACCTACATTGTTTGCATTTATAACAATTCTTGAGTGATTTCACTGTTCTCAGAGAAAAAAAAAAAAAAGCCTGCTTTTGTTCATTGTTGATACAAAGCCACTCTTGTTGTTGCAGACCAGGCACTTCCTACTTTACCTGGGTATTTTTATCCACAGTACTTTGCTGTGTTCGAGAGAAAAGCCCTTAATCCAGATTCCGAATTGCACTTCCCCCTCAAATTTGGGGAATGTCAGATCCAGATCAGGATCCAAACTTTCTAGTTTGGGCCTGTCTTTCATCATGGTAAATCAACAGTCGGCAAATCTAAACAATCTGTTCGTGTTTAAATTTATTTATTTATTTATTTTAATTGTACTTCCTTTCTACCAAACAACAGAGGTTTATTTTCTTCTCTTCAGGACAGAAAACTGTTTACTGTATGACCTTATTTTTTTAAACTGCTGCTTCGTTTGCAGGGGGAAGTCCTAATGACCTTGCTCACCACGCAGCCTGGGAGCTTATCAATCAGGACAGGGTTTGGCAGGAAGGCAAGAAAGCTGTCCTGCTATCAAATCTATTACCAGAGATCCCCCTGCCTGGACAGAAGTGTCTTACAGCCAGTGAACTCCTGTACTTACACACACTCTTTATTGCTAGGTGTAACTGCAGTCTGAAGATTCAAAATTAGTTCATAAATGAATTTTCTTCTTGTTTTTATTAAGTTCTATACACTTCCTCTGAGCTGCTGGCAAGCTTTCCACACTGATAATTAATTTGAAATATATCTTTAATGCCTACCTATATTTTAATCCACGCTAAATATTCTGAACGCAATGCACGGTATGTGATCACAAACCCAGATTTTTACTTTCCGTTACCTTTGCATCTTAGAGACCTCTCACAGCCATTTCATTCTGCCCTGATAGCAACAGAAATCTTTCCACTGACTGCAGCAGATGAAGATCTGACCCTAAACTAGGTAACTGGGCCTGTACCACAGGGTCCGCTTATTCCACTAAGTTACCCAAATGGTACCTTTATAAAATCGTACTGAAACATACTCCAGAAAACCTAACGGAAAATCATAGAAAATACCACGCTGGTGTAGCAGCTCTGCCAGGAGAAACTGGTCTGTTCCTTGGTGGGAAAGGAGGTCTTGCTCTTTCTCCCTCCACCACGAAGAAGAGCGAAGCCTTTCCTCCTCTGTCTCATTGTTGGCTCCTCTAACACACTGTTGTCCCCAAAATCCAGTGATCCATTTGACGCTCAGGAACCCTCATGACAGATATGATTAGACAGACCTAGTTGATCAAAATGGAAGAAGAAAGTGAATGTTACTAAATGCGTACAAACATTCAAATGATGTGGTAGAAAAGCCTGTTCTTGTATCAAATAGGTTTGCTACCAGTGTAAATGCAGTCATATTCCCCAGCTTTACTGCTGTAAATGCATTTTATGCACCTTTATGTTGTTAAGAGTACAAAGGTGTGGGAAGATGTGCTGTTTTCAAAATTCCAGCTAGCTTTCGATTGCAGAAATGCAATCATCAGTGATCGTACATTTCTGAAGAAATCCAGTCGGTTCTTACAGCCCAGTTAGTGTTTATGGCACTGTCAATTAGAAAATAAACAAAATCCCTTAATGACCAAAGAGGGCAAATTTTGATACTGGAAGTGTGGACAAATAATAAATCTGTCAAAGGCATTTCCACAACATCGTTTTTTTAGAGCAGAACAGCTCATAAAAATCTTACAAAATATTGCTGCCTTGTAAGCAATAGTTCAACTAATTTGTGATGTTTTGAGCCATTCCTGCTGTGAGAACAAGGCGGCAGGGAGAGCAGCATCCAGACCCACAGCCCCGGCCCCTCCGCAAGTCCCAGGGCAATCGCCTAACCTTTCCACGCCTCACAGCCCACCTGCTGTGGAAAGGGAGAACTGAAATATCCTCCAAGGTACCGTGATACCTAATTAATTATTTTGTGGGCACAAGGGAAAGCTCCGAGCGCAGGGTAAGCGGACTGGCACCCCACACTTTCAGTGAAGCTTGCTGGGGGCACCCCAAGAGGTTTACAGGGGCCTGGCCCTTCCCAGAAGTTGAAATGCCGGGGGGCTGCCCGGGTGTCTGCCCTACAGCGGCGTCGGGCCCCTACTTTTTGGGGTAAATCGTCTACACTCCGGGCACCAGGCTCCTAAAGCTGGCAGCTTCCCGCAGGGCCGAGTTAGGAGAGGCCACATCACCTCCCGGGGCACGGTGTCCCAAACACCCAGGTCAAGGGCCGGGACGCTCCCGGAGGGACGGGAAGGAGGCGACCCCGCCGGCGGGCTGCCTGGGGCCGAGCCACGCTGGGGGCGCGGAAACACCGCCCTCGGGGCCTGGGGCCGGCCTGGCGGGTGGGCGGAGGGGGGCGGCGGGAGGGCTGGGCCGGCAAGCGCTGCCCCGCCGCGCGGAGGGGAGCTCCGAGGGCGGCGAGGCGGGGCCGGGCGGCGAGGCCCCGGCAGCGAACCCACCCTACCGGGGAGCGGCGCGGAGCGGGGCGGCCCCTCGGCACGGCGGGGCGGGCGGGAAGCGGCGCGACGGCGGTAGGACCCGGCGGCCGCTCCCCGGAGGATGTGAGCGAGCGCCGCGGAGACGCGTGTGGGACGAGCCCGGCCTCAGCTGCGGGAGCTCGGCCCGGTGGCACGGGGGGGAGGCGGCGGCTGCGGGAGGGCTGCTGAGCGAGGCGAGGGGCGGCCTCCCCCTCCCGGCCGGAGGCAGGGCGGCGGCGGGGGCGAGGCGGAGCGGCGGGGAAGGCAGGCCGGCAGCCGGAGCGGGCGTGTGAGCCCCATGGGCCGAGCGCCTGCGAGAGGGGGAGGAGGAGCCGCCCCGCCGCCTGCGGCCCGGGGATGGTGAGGAGGCGGCGGCTGCCGGGAGCCCAGTGAGGCCTTCGCTCGGCACCCGCCGGAGAGCCCGCCTCGCCAGCCTCCCCCTTCCTCCGCTCGCTCGCTGGCTGGCTCGCTCCCCCCTTCCCTCCCCTTCCCCTGCCTCCCTCCCCGGCTCCTTTCCCCTGCCGCCGCCACCCTCCCATCACCTCCTCCCCGGGCTCCAGCCATGTAAGTGACCCGCTCCCCCGGCTGGGAAGGGCTGGGGGAAGGAAGCGACGGGGCCGGGGCCTGCTCCGCTCGGCCGCGCCGTGCCCGCCGCATTGTGCGGAGCTGGGAGGGGAAGGGAAGGGGGGCGGCCGCCCTCCGCCTTCCCCGGGCGGCGGCCGCTGACCCGCCTAGGCCGCGGCGGCGGGTGGGGGGCTGCCCCGCCGCCTCCCCTGGGCACGGCCGGGCTGCGACGCCCCGGGGCGGCCGGGCGGGTTGGGGGTGAGGCTGGGCTGCAGGCGGTCCCCGGCCGGCGTCCTGCCGGCGGGCCCGGGGCGGACAGGAAGCTGTTGGCTCTCCTGGGATGCGGTGGATGAGAGGGCGGCGGGGCGGGGGGCTCCCCCGGCGGCGCTCGGGCCTGCGCCCACCCCGGCTCCCTCGGAGCCGCGGCTCTCTAGCGCCGGCGGGGGCCGGGGCCGCCCGGGACCTGCCCGAGCATCCCCTAGAGAAACAGGGATAGCGGGGGCGGGGGGGGCGGTATTTCTAAAACTACGGCAAATAAAGTCGCCAAGTGACCCCCGTTTTTCCACCTCACCCGCCCCCATTTTCTCCCCTTGTCTTCTGTAGCCGCGTTGTTCAGCCCAGCTCCGCTTTGCGGACCACTAAGTGTTTGCCGACGGGGGTGTGATTATCTCCGTGGGCATTTGGCGTGTGTAGGTGGCTGTGCAGCGTTTGTGGACTTGATTTTTTTTTTTTTTTTAATTTTATTTTTTTGATTGTTGTTGCAGTCATATTTTGCAGAGCTGTAGGGAAGTGTCTGCAGATGCCCACCCCCCCGGTGAAATTCTGCAGTTGCCGAAATGTTCTTGGAGACTTCTAGGACTTTTACTTTTGTTTCTTTGTAAAACACATCATTATAATCGAACATGTTATATGAACATGTTGGGACTTTTTATTTATTTTACTGACAGTGTGCTACTGATGCTAATGCAGCTTGCACCTTATCGGTATCCCTCCCCTTCCTCCCACCTCCTTGGGGAAAGTATTTAGCTGTTTTTCTTACTGCTTTGTTTTCCTACCACTGCTAACATATAAGAAGCAAATCCCTGATTTGCTCTTCTTTGTTTTATTTATACCACAGGAGGGATGTACATTTCAAAATACAGTTATAAAGGGGAGTTACTAACACTTAATTCAGAAGAATATTTGTTTACAGGTAAATAAATTTGACATAATGCATGACTAGTAATTACTTTTATGTAGTAGTTAATTTCCTGATGACGGCCACAACATTTGTCTGAGTTAATAGATTTGAAGACACTGTGGAACTACCTTTGATTTTTTTAAATAGGAGGGGTTTTGTTGTGTGCGATGTTTATAGAACTGTTTTTGGTGTGTAGCAGTGGTAAATCAAATTTAAGAATTGATCCAATGTCCACAAGTAACTTGTAGCTTCAGCATTCACTTGCCGGCTTGTAAAAACATCCTGTAAGTTGTTACATTAAGAACTAAATGGGTTCATCACTGACATGATTTGTTTGGGGACAGAACAAAACTTCTGTTATAAATACTTTAAAATGGAATTTGATTAAATGCATCCCAAGTTGGTACAGAAGTTCTGAGCAGCACAGTTCTTAAATTATATGAGCATAAATTGTAAAAGGACTTGTTCTTGTTTGGGAACATAGAGGATTTTGTCTGGCCTGTGTGTTTGACAGAGAGGGCGTGAAGAAGTCCCTCTTCTGCCATCACTCGGTTTTGAAACAGGCAGCTTAGTTTGTCCTATCAAACTATAGTTCTGGTTGCAGCTTGGACAGCTGGATGTCGTAACTCTGGCCCCTCACCTGAACAATATTAACATCCTGTCTGTTGATCAGCAAAGACATCAGAGCACAAGCATGTCAAATTAGAGTTTTGTAAACCTAGATTAGGCTAACTGAAAGAAAAGTGGATGTGGCTTTAGAGATTTTTATTCTCTGCTTAACATTTTTTCCTGTAGCTCTTAGTGTTAGAGAAGCCTTTCTGAACCTTGTGATAAGCTGCGTGTGCAGCCATGTAATACCAGTTTAGACGTGGTGTCATTTGACACAGAACATACAGTAGCAAATACTAGTGACCACACCTAACTCATTGCCCACAATGTGTTTCTGTAAAGTAAGCTAAGATGCTGGAACAACCTGGTCCCTCTAAGCTTTATTGAAAGCTGTCTGCCCAGATTCGGTAACTGGGTCATGGTGCGAAGCTCCTACTGTGTGCTTCGAGGGCCTTGAGCGCATTCGAACTGCTGCCGCTCCCGCGAAACACCCAAGGCAGGATTTGCATAATGCAGGAGATGTACTTCACTGGTCAAAGCCTGGTGGGGACACCTATCTGTATGCTCCACTTGAAATGCTGGCTGGAGCCCAGCTTTGTTGTGTCTGTGCTGTTCGGGTGCAACTGGCTGTCAGCTGTGAGCTTACACTGGGATCTGCGGGAAGAGAACTTAAGGTTGCTCACGATACCCCATGTAATGAGCCCAAACATGCACCACTCTGCTCCCCTCCAGTTCCTGTGTGTCTGGTCTGCTCTGGTGGTAATGTCATGTGGCCAAGGTAGGCAGAGGCAGCTGGATCCTTTTCTGCCTGGTCCTGCTGTGGTGTGTTATAAGAACATGTAAAGATGTGTAGCACATTAGGGCTCAGAGTGTCCTGGGAGCATCAGAACTGTGCCACACCAAGGCAGTGGGCATCGGTAACTGGTGGTGTCATGCTTTGCTGTGACTTGCTTTCTGATCTGGGCTAACTAATACAGCTTAGGCACAGTCTGACATGCCAAGTGAGGCAACGGCAGGACAGAGGTTGGTGGGTCTGATCCTCCTTCAGTCTCTTGCTTACTCTCCCTCATAGATGAGGTAATTACCATAGATGCTTCCGTATCCTATACGCTTAGGTTTCAGCTTCAGCGTTACGGAATAATTCCTTTTCTTCCTGCTCTGCTTTAGTGTGTGAGTAGAGAGATATAAAATTTCATCTTGGAAAGAGGGCAAGGAGGACAGATTCATCTCTTGATCTTTTAGAGACAAAAACAGGTGAGCATAATAAGTGGAAGAGAATGAGAGAAGGAGCTCTAACACGGCTCTCCCAAATACGGAAAAGACAGTTCTGCTCCACCTTCTGTTGGATGGTTGGTTTGACTGACTCCTTAAAGCAGGTTTCACTGCTGCAGTGCCTAGGGAAGTGAGTTATCTCATTATTTATGAAGAAGTTAATAACTTTAAGGAATTAATATATGTGTAAAACCAGCATCACTGTGATACGATGGTGATGTCATGCCATTCATAATTTACTGCACTTCAGTCACATGAGGAATACTTTGGTATTGAAAAAGGTATTACAGAAATGCATATTGAAAAACAAGCAAACTGAAGGCTAAGAGAAAGACGGAGTTGTTTAGCTTTTGACAGTATTCAGTCATGTGCAGACACAGGCTGGAGCAGCCAGGTCATACTTACCTCAGATGCCCTCTGTGCACTGGGAACCATTCCTAGATGGCCATAAATGAAGACTGTAATCATTCCTTTTTTTTTTTTTTTTTTTTTTTTTTCCCCTCTAAGGATTTTATGGAAAGGGAACTTTCTCTGGTTTACGCATCTTCAGTAGTACACTGACCTGTAGTTAACTGGCTCTTTTATTCCGAGAAATTACTCTTACTTGCTGCCACTGTCTTCAATAGCGTCTTTTACTAAAATAGATATATTAGACACAGCTTGAATGTGTGTTTTAAAATATACCAGATAGAGTGGATTTGCTTCTGTTGGAGCTGTGTCTCTGGGCATCTTGTTGGACAGCGAGAAGGGATTCCCAGCTCTTCACACTGTGGAGAAAAAGTTCCCCCTCATAAAATAAGCGCTCTGGCATAGCTGATTGAAGGACTGAGGTGGAGCCCATGCTGCAAGTTGGTGTTGGGGAATGTTTAGTGTTTTCCCACTTCCCCATGCCATACTACTCAATCTTCTGTGCATGGCTCCTTTATAATACCCCCTCCACCACCCCTCTCCCCTTGAAGGAGATGGGCAGGTAAAGACACCTCCCTGAGAGCAGGGCTGCAGTAGCTGGTGGGGAATGTTTCTTGGGTAGAAATGTAGGGAAAAGGCAGTCCAAACTTTCTGGATACCACAGAGTGTAGAAAAAGTAGTTTCTCTGAACTTTGGTTTTCTTTGTTGATCTGCTTTTTTGGGCTGTGTTGTCATTCAGATTACGAGATGACAGTTTAGCTGATGACAAGCAGGAGGTTGCCAAGTGGTAATCTTGGCAAGTATTAACCCAGAAAAACCTGGACTAAGTTAGCTGCAAATTGCAGAATTTTGGACCTTTGTGCTTTTTTTCTGTTTTTAATAATAGGATTGTCCTTTCTACAGACTAGTTTGGCTTGTAGCTTCCTTTTTTTATGTATGGTTATTGAAAAGGATATTGATTGTTCAATGCAGCTAAATTGTTGAACTCAAGACACAGAGGTAGGCTGCACAGTCCCCGTGTTCCGTTATGGCACAATGTTAGAAGTGTTAACTTTCATACCTGGGTGTTGCATCTCCAGATGTAAGCTGTGATAATCTTAGGGGTTTTGTTCAACACTTTGCAAATTGCTTGATGCTTAAACGAAGCCTCTAAACAAAGTCTAGTCTCCTATTGACGTCAACAAGTAAGTTTAGCTCTCATGACTGTTGTGCATGCGTTTTTGAAAAGAGAATGAAAGCCTGCCATGTTCGTCAGGTTCTACCCTGATTGCTCTGGAGCTCAAGGAGTTTGTTCCAAGGTAACTGGCAGCTGTGGGTTACTGGTCTCTATTCTGTAGCATATGGTGTTCTCATATTTATGAAACTAAGGAAATCTTACATGTCTCTTGTTCCAATGCCATTTTTCATGTGTTTTCCCTCCCTCAGGCAAGTGACTTATCTGTTTCTTGGAGTTGATAATTATAACCAGTGAGATACGGCAGATTTGTAATTTGGTAAGAAAACCCCCAGCTTGTTTCTGAGCAAAAACTAGAAGATAAAGCATTACTGGAAAAGCTGAGGAATAGTGATAAACAGTGAGAGTTCATAGCAAAGTATCAGGGGAGTGACCTCCTTTTCCCCAGTCCATTTCTGCTTCCAGTGATGGAACTTGTTCAAATTTGACCTCCTTGCTTTGAAGGCTACCCATATCAGAGCACTGGTGACGTACAGTACAGAGTGAGCCCTCTGTCCCTGCTGGGGTTTCAGTTCTAGGTTGGATTTATTTTGACCACCTGTTTCTTCCATCCAGGGTTGTGTCGTAGTGAGTTTTGGGGAATTAGTTGCTTTTTAATCTAGGTTCTGGTGGATGGCTATCACCTGCATGTTCAGAAATAATTGATGCACGTGTGCCAAATGCATGCAGAGATGGTATATATTTGTTAGGTAGGAATGTGATATCTCTGTGGTTGGGGAGACACTCCAGTAAAAGCCACGTCTTTGGTGGTGAGTTATGAATGCTGCTGGGTTCTGTTTTATTGAACTTCTTGGTTATTACTGGGAATTTGTCACCAAGTACATTTTTTTTGATCACCCAAGTAATACCAAATGGAATGGCGGTGTGGACACTTTGGAGAGCACAGGAGTCATTAAAGAAAAACAAACAGAACATTTGTACCACAAGCAGAAAAATAATCAGATTTAATTTAGAAGAATAATAAAAGCTAATACATTTGGGAAGAGATTACTTTCATTGAGGGAGAGAAACATGAAGAATATTTCTGTGGTACTCAGCCATGAGCTAGGCACATTTTCAATAAGACATGGCAATTTTGAGCTATTTACATAGGGACTTCATCTCATAAAGCAGAGGTGTAAAAATCCTAAGTTGTGTTTAGGTGTAATTGCGAGAAAGACAGCAGCAAATTGTGGTGCGTTCAGGGAAGAGCAATAAAATGGATCAGGTTACTATAAGGGCTGATTTAGGATAACAGAAAGGTATGTGAGATTATCTGAGATTCTTTGTACACCTCTAGGAGAGGTAGGAATTATAAATATCAAAGATAGAGAACACCCTTTTTGGGGGAGTTGAGATCTGAGTGGGATTAACAGGATGATGCTGAAACTATGAAAATTTAAAGGAGACTATTAGGAATTTTTGCTGTTAGAGATATATCTCTGAGATGCACTGTGTGTTAGTTGATAGACTGCTATACCTGAGGCTGTAAAGAAACCTTCCAGAAGATGTTCTGGAAGTGTTCTTACCAGGAAATATTTAAACCTAGACTTTGTGAAATCTCAGAATTTTTATTGTTGTGGAGAGTAAGGTGTTGTTGGAGAGATGGACGTTGTCTGGGCAAGGTCTTGCATCCACCTCTAATCCAGACAGTGGTGATGATGTAAATCTGGCCATGATCAACCTGCTCAGCAAAGAATTGGGGCTTTAGCAGGCACGTATTTTGGCACCTCTATCTGCCAAGATACAAAAATCCTTGTGAAGAGCAAAGCCCTCATTTAGGATTTGTAATAATAATAATAATAAAAACATCCCAACCCAGCAATGAAAGCTACTCCCTCTTGTATTCCTTACTGTACATTTGTGACCTGCTTCAAAATGATGATGCACTCTTCTTTTGGTCCTTTTAGAAATAGCTGAGAAGGAGAAAAACGGAAAAAACCCAAACCATCCCTTTTGTGGAGCCTTGTGTGGAAGTTCAGGAATTTCAACAGAGTGATCTTTTGGCATAAACTGGTTTTTCGAGAGACATCCCTGCCATTATGAATGAAGTAGCAATAGTGAAGGAAGGGTGGCTACACAAACGAGGTAAGTGTCTCTTCCGTCCAGGATAGTAGACTGGCTTTCTCTCGTGCGGTGATCTGTCCTTTAGCAGCCTATCTTCACATCGTCCGTTATTTTCCTGTTCGTTCTAGTGGGAAACAGCATATAAGGAGTGTGTGTGACTTTCTCTCAAGTTTGAGGAAAACACACTTATAAGGACTTTTCTTTGGGTGTGTGCATGTGTGTGTTTACCAAAAACTTTGTCACCTGCTTTGAAAATGATGATAAAGATAACAATTGAAGGAGATGCCACTTAAGAGCATTAAAGGTTAAACTGCATCAAATTATTTTGTTTTATATATAGGTCTGTAGCTTTTCTTTTTGTGTTAGAAGGTGGAATTGTCTTGAGGTGAATCTTCATTTGAATGGTGAAAAATAGCCTGTATTTTGTGAGCAGTGCTGTGCTCTTGCAGAGACTTGCTAGAGAATGTGCTGTTTTGTTTGTGTCTGAACCGCTCTCTTGGTACCAGTGTCCTAGACAGGAAGAATAGCCTTGAGCTTGTGCACTCTGTGCATTTCTGTTGTACCACTAACGGCATTTGATTTGTATAAAAAGTCTCTATTCTTGACTGGATGGCGAAACTGAAATAATAGTCATGTGTACCATTACGCTTTTTACATTCTTAAATGTTTTATTCCCAAAACAGTGGGTTTGTTATTTTTTTGGGGGGGGGAGTGAGGGGTGTTTGTTTTCAAGTACTACAGCATTGCTCCTATAAGGTACTTGATTTACCTGTTTCTTTGTATTCTTCTATTGTTGCTTGGAAAGGAGAGAGCAGTGTTAGGTACTTTCCATAATATCGTCATTTTTTGGACCAAAAACAGAATCTTTGTGCTCCAGTAGTAGGGAAGCTTGCAAGGTTCTGCGGACTCAGGATTTTTCTAGAGGGTTTGCAACACATTCCCTGAAGGTGCAAAGGTGTAGCATAGTTATTTCTGGAAGAAGATGGAAATATGTTATCATAACCTTGATAAAGGCTGATGATTCTTCTGCAACAATAAGAAATTTCTAAGAATTTAGAAAATATGTTTGATAATCCATGTTTTAAAAGGGTAGAAACATATATTTCTAACAGCTGGATATGCAGCTTAATTTAGCAAATTATCCAATGATCGATGTAAAAATGTTTTGATAAAGTTTTTTCCTTTTTTGTTTTTGTTCTGGTTTATTTCTGTTAGAAACACCTTTCCACTCATTATCTTAAATAACTCATTCAATAATTCTGGTGTACCCAGGCTACTTTGTTCAAATAAAATATTTGAGAATTGTATTGTGTTTGGATAATACGTGAGAAAACACAGAATTACGCTTCCCATTCCCATTTGTGAATCTAGGAAATTCTTCAAATCAGAGATATGTTTTCGCTTTTAGGCTGAGGGTCTTTTTAACAGTCTATTGTTACAATTCTTTCTACACTTACCTGTAACTTTAAAAAAAAAAAAATTGTTATTTTGAGGAGCATTTTACAAAAATCTTGGGGAGAAACATTTATTTTAAAAAGTATGAAAATGGAATTGTATTGTCAGCATGATTCAGAGGCAGATGTGTCTGAAACTTTAAAACAGTCATGTTGTATTTTGGGCTTGTCTGTATTTACTCTTGAGAATTGAATTTTCGTTGTTTCTAGGATTACAATAAAGCTGCTTTCAAGTAAGGAGACCTCTGGAGGAGGTCTTGGTAAGAGATGCCCTGATCTCCTGATCTGTTTTTTTCTTTTTTCTTTTTTAAATTACCTTAGAGAAACAGATTATTATCTCTGATGGTTTGCTGATAATATTATGATGAGATTATCTGCTGAACACATTACCATTTCCAGAATGTTACTCTGCATGTTCTGCATATTTGAGACTGCAAATTTGTGCCCAAACTGTTAAACATATCTTGGCGGTGTTTTGGATGCCAGGTTTCCTGATCTTTTTAACTTATTCCCCAATGCCTTTTTGCCTTCTCGATATGTGTGATGACACCTATCTCATTCCACTTCATTGACTTTGCAACTGTTAATTTGGCATTGTCCATGCAAGAAGGGTTTTAGAAAGCAGTGCTATCTCTCCTCCTGAACTTGCCAGTGTGTCAGCTCCGTTACTTTCTTGGTTTACGTAGCTGTTTTGGGATCAGTTGACAAATTCAGTTCTTTTGGCTGGGGGTGCATGGGCAGGGGGAATTGATCCACTTGTGTGTGCGTGTGTTTTGTAAAGGATTTTTTTTTTTTTAATCATCTATATTTATTGCCAGACCCTATCGGTTTGCTGGCTCTGCAAGATCAAGTGCTTCAACCACAGGATGTTTCCAAAACTGATGTCTGATACTGTGAGCTTCTGAAGTTAAGGCATAAACAGTAATTACTGTAGGGAGGGACTGCTAAAGGAGGATTTTAGATATAGGAAATGTATATTGTTTGTCTTTTGGATCATTTATAAAACCGAAGGTTGCACTGCGTGTGTTCTTTTAAAGATCCTAGGGCTTTCCACATGCAAATATTTTGAGTAGTGACTGGCTAAAATCCAGATTGGGCAATGATGTTCTCTCTACCTAACGTTCCCCCTGTAGCTTCGGTTGGATGTGGTGTCTCTTAGTTCATGTCCTGAGCAGTTGAACAGCATGGCTGTGTGCAGTTAAACAGTTGCTACATCTTACCCGGTAGTGGCTTAGTTTTGGTGGTTTTAATGATTTGTGTACGTATAAATCAGGCTGCAAAGTGCTCTGGAGCCCTTCTGGATGGCAGGTGTATATAAGCATGAAGCTGTCATTAGCAGTAGCAGGTGTTTTGGCCTGGCAGGGAAATAGCAGGGCTTTCTAGAATTGTGGGCTTGTTTTCTTCTGTCAGCATGCTTTACATTTCTGTTTTTGTTTCCAAGATTAAAAATACGAATGGAGAAATGAAATTAAAACATCGCTGCCTGGCCGAGAGTTCTTGGCAGTTGTGTAAGTCAGTCGCTTAAAGGAAGCTCTACTTCCAGTAGTGCAGATGTTTGGTTGTGCAGGGGCCAGAGACATCTCTGTGACATGTCTAACCTCAACCAGGCAGAAATAGAAGAATTCATGAATGAACTTTTTTCCCCGTTGGCAGCGCTTGGTGCTGTTACTCTAATCACAGTGAGGCGATAGACTCTTGTGTGAATGCAGAAACAATAGTTTAAATCCTAACCATTCTTTGCATAGCTGCATGGCTGAAGTGTTCCAACATGCGCGTAGAAAAGGTGAAGAAATTCAGACTTGGGGTTGATGTATGTGTACGTACAGAATACATAGTCCCTGGCTGTGTTAAGTTGAAGATTTGTTTAGTGGGAAAGGTTGGGGAAATGGGTCGATGCAGAGGTGCTATAATTGTGATTGAATATGTGGAGGGGAAGGAGAAAATTATCAGCCCAAACTGCTGCTTGTTGAGTTCTGAGATTACAGGTTTTCTGGATGTATGTCATGAGTATCCTTAATTTTGGTTGTGTGTTGTGGAACTTTCTGGATAAGAGGTATGCCTGGATGTATTTTATTTACTTTACTGATCCATTTTAAAGATCTCATTGGATTTCTTGCATCTTTCTGCTCCGGCCTCTGTTTATAAAGGTCCTTCTATTGTCTGCAGTCTTATCCTGTGGTGTTTTTTTTTTTTTTTTTTAAAAGCCTTTCTGCAAGGCTAACAAAGAGGGGGATTGTGTGTTTTCATACTCTGTCATCTCTGTCTTCCCTAGTATGTCCGGTTTTCTTATTAGGGCATAAACTCATATGGAAAAAGGAGTCTTTTGGAGGCAGGGTAAGAGGGGGAGGGAAAAATGCACACTGATATTTAAAAAAGGAAATAGAAATCTCAATTTCTCACTCTGAGAACTCTAAAGCAATTATAAGCAGGAGGAGAGACCTGTGTATTCATCCGTTAATATTTAGCAGCAAATGTTGATCTACTTTTTGCTTTTATTTTTTTTTTTAATAGTATATAAACACCACACAGGAATTTTAACTGTGAAACCCAGTACATAATCCTCCAGATGACAGTTTGTGTGGACTTAAGCAGGTAAAACTATTTGACTGGCTGGGAGACTGGCTTCCAAGCTGATCAAAATTACTAGAGGTCCTTAAATGAGAAATTATACCAAAGATACTTATTCCACTCATGGAATTGCTACTAATTTTTTTGTTGTTGTTGTTAAAGAATTATTTCTGTAATGAAACGGAGTGGTACAGCCAGTAGTCCATTGTGATTTGTCTTCCTAGAGCTTCATTGCGTAAAATGAATGCAGGTTCTGTATGTAAAACACAAGCCAGGAATTAAATGCTGATTGTTGCTCTTTAACTTTCTCTAGCAGAATAGCACAGACAGTGAACTTTAACTTTGTTATTTTGAGCACAGGTTTGTACTTTCAGTGTTCTGTTAGTATGAATCAAAACAGGATCTTACGAGGTACGACCAGAAGTTAACTTTTTTTTTTAAGCCAGCGTGTCTCTTGTGTTGCTGTTTTTCTTCACCTCTTCTTTTTTCTCTCTTTTCTATTCTCACTGTGTTCCCTACCTCTTTTTGTATATACGTGTGTTTTATTTGGGGGTGTTTTTTATTTTTTACCTTGGCTTCTGTCTGTCCCTGGGATGTAGCAGTGCACTTTCTTGATGACCTGTGTAGCCTGAACCTTCGAGGTTCAAATTAGTTCAAGGATTGTCTGGCTTTTATGGTATTTCAAAGGAGTGGCAGTGGCACTTGATACAAAGGATCCTAAGGCATATCAGAACTCTGAAGATGCCAGCTATAGAGGGCACAGCTGCTTCAGAGGAAAAACTGGGGGGAAGAGGAAAGGTAAGAAACAAGATAGGGGCTGAACAAAGAGCGGAGGGGGGAAGTTTGTAACAGAGGGAAGGAAGCTGATGTTACTTCCAGAGCTGAAGGGTTGGGTTTATTAGGGAAATCTGTTGCTCTTCCTATTGGAAACAAAATATAAGCTGTGTCAGTTTGTGGTTTTTCTTGTGTGTCCCTTTTTCAACACAAGGGGCAATAGTTTTGCAATGCTAGCTCTCAGCTGCTTTCATTTTGCTTGCCCTGTTCTGGGAAAAGGGTATTGGGGAGGAACCAGGAAATCATCAACCAATAAATCTGACCTTGGTGGTAGACAAGATGCTAGGGACATTAAGAAAGGATGAGATCACAAAACATCTGGAGAAAGATGAGCTGATAATGGCTAGTCAGCTAGACTTTTGGAGGGTAAATCTCATCTGATGGAATTATTTGTGGAGAGATCATAGGAAACAGGCTGGATCTAGTGTACTGTAAAAAGTCTGCTTTGGATGACAGGGAAGTCAGATGCTGAGAATTACCTAGTACAGTGCAACTATACTGTACTACATCTTTGAAAGAGCTAGCGTAGCCTAGAGATTGTTCATCTTCCTTCCACTGAGCAGACTACGTAAGTCTTTGTTACTTTCCAGTGTCATTTTAGAAAAGTCTTTCTTCCAGAACATTTTTCTGTGTAGGAAAACCTGTTCTTTAAACCACAGCTTCACATTTTTGAAGGGTGAAGTCCAAATACTTCTTTTTTTTAGTAAAAATTAGTCCCAAAAAATCTTTATTCCAACATTTTCCCCCACCTTTTTTGCAAAATACTTTCAGTTCTTTGGAGAAGTCATGCTAGGTTCGATGTTTTTCTCTGTGTTTGTAAACTGACTGTCTGGAACTTGCATGCGAGTGACACCAAACACTCTTGCTTTGAATGGCAAAGAGGAAGAGCTCAGATGTTGATGGCCACATTATTTGTGTCAGTCCTGGAAGTTTACTTTCATATTCTGTTTTATTGTACATCAGAAGCGAAACAAACTAGGTCTCAATTTTCTCTCTAAAAGTGGGGTAGCATCATAAATTACTGTTACGTGCTGTTAAAAGATGTTTGAGGGATCTAGGACGTTGCAAGCCCTGTTAAATCTAGCCTGGGAATACTTGATACAGTGGATCGTGCAGAAACTGCCTGCATTGGCTTTGATCCTCTCTTTCATGGTTCCTTCATTTTTCGAGAAGGAAAAGGTAGGCCTGTGCAAAAAAAAAAAAAGTTGTCCATGTGTGGTTTTCTGTTTTTTTTTTTTTTCTTCTTCTCTCAGTAGGCATATTGAGAAGTCATCAGGTTTGGATTTAGGAAGAAAGAAGTACTAAGTGAGTATGCTATTTTGAGGTAAAGAGAGATGAAGAGAGTAAAGCTTGTTCATTGTTCCTGCAGGAGTGGTTTTAGGCACGGTGCTGCACCATACCTTTTAAATTTGGTGCCCTGTCCTCACTTGAAAATGTCTTCCCCTGCACCCTCTGTTTGGATGCCAGAAGGTTCCTTCCCTTCCACAATTCCCCCTGCCTAAGCACCATCAGTTGCCTGTGCCCGCAGCTTCCCCTGCCTAAACTTGCTCTGTGTTAGCGCTCTTAGCCCTAGACTTTACCATCTGAAAAAGCTGGTCAGGACTTTGATTCTCTTAGAACACTACGTGTCACCGTGTACTGCATCTCTTTGTATCTGCAGTTTACGTTACTGGCAAATTCTCTTAAAAAGCAGGGTAGTTGTTGGTCTCAGACTCATTTAGGAAACAAACCTTAATATGTGTTGGAAAGGGGTTTACTTAGCATTTGAACATTTAATTTGAATGCATTTTGAAAGACAGCATTGTAAAACAACAGTCAGCCTTGTGGTTTTTTTCCCTTTTACATATTGACGTAACTGATTTACTAAGAAAGAAAGGAGTTAAATCTTATTTAAAAAATCATCTCTCATGGGGGGAAGACAGGCGGGATTATTATTTTCAGATGTATTATGTTGCAGGTACAATGTGCCTCTTAAAGGGGGAACAAAAACCAGGAAACTATATGAGGAAAGAGGAAGAAAAAGAATGGAGAAAGAATAACACCATATTAGGTGTGAAGTAGTGTGCTTCTGTGAGAAATATTTACTGCAACTGAAAGGGGGAAATAATGAAGACTGACTTTGAGTGCAGTTGGAAAACATGTTGTGGAACTCAGGGATGATTCTCTCACCTCTTCAAGTTTAGCCAAAAATGTGAAAAAGATAGCTGTTCAAACAATATTGTGAAATTGGTCAATTTATTCAAAAGTGCATGGTCGTATCTGAGGACAGCAGAGGTAAACAATCATTACAGACTGCGGGCAAGTCAGTTACTGTTTTCCTGAGTCTGTTGGGTAAGTCAGGAGAGCGTGTTTTGAAGTGCTGTCCAAAGCCCAGGCCTTTGGTGAACTGCATGTAGAAGTACACCTTGGAGTCAGTGGTTCTGTGCATGACCGCAGTGGTATTTCATGCTGATATTGAGAGCGAGTGCAGTATCTGAATCATTCATGGGGCTATCAAATCAGTCTCTTCCACTTGCGCTTTACTAATGTACTCTTACCGAGGACCACAGAATGTGCAGGCCAGAGAAGTGGGTTTTGTGTTGGTCGTGAGGCATGGCCTTCATAGGAAATTCCTGTTTTGAGATGGATCTTCAGTCTTAGAATGGTTTGGGTTGGAAGGGACCTTTAAGATTATCTGGTCGACCTCCCTTGGCCTGGGCAGGGACATCTTTCACTAGATCAGGTTGCCCAAAGCCCCATCCATCCTGTCCTTGAACGCTTCCAATGATGGGCCATCCATAACTTCTCTAGGCTACCTCTTAGAGTGTTTTACCACCCTTGTAGAAAAGAATTTCTTCCTTATATATATGTAAGTCTAAATCTACCCTCCTGTAGTTTAAACTACAGTTAAAACTCTTAGCCCTTGTCCTGTCACTATATGCCCTGATGAAAAGCCTCTCAGTCTTTTTTATAAGCCCTGTTATATACTGAAAAGCTGCAACAAGGTTTCACTGGAGCCTTCTTCAGGCTGAACAGCCCCAACTCTCTCAGCCTTTCTTCATAGGAGAGGTCTTCAAGACAAACATTATTATGCTGATATGAATGTCTAACTCATGAGGCCGATGGTGGTGTTACTTGAGTGGACTTCAGGCACTGATGGCGGTCAGGGCTGCTTACAGCAATTGCTGCTAATTCTCCAATTCTAAGTGCAGCCCTTATGTTTGTGGTCACTTTATAAATCAATTCCCACCTGTAGAAGTCAAAAGATTGTGAAAGTTTTACGCCTTTTTCTTTCTGAAGCAGAGGAGCTTGCTAATCCTCATAATGTAGAGAAAAACTGGAAAACATAGCCTGAGTGCCTTCATCACAGTTTAGACTAAGGAGAAGAAAGAGCTGTTTAATTACTTTTATTGAAAAAATCTCAAAAAATAGAGGATTTAAAATAATTTATAATGTGTTTTTATTTTTCTGAACTTTTCACCTTAGCGATGTACCCTACTATTTCTGCAGTTGTGTCAAAGGATCTGGTGATCAAGAAATGCATCCTGTTTGCACTTCAGAAAGCAAGTTACATGAAAGAATAACTTTCATATTTTATGCAAGAGGCTCCATGGGTCTAATGGCTAATAGAAACATGCAAATGAAACTACTTTTGTACTGATTTTTATCCATCAAACTCCAGTTAAACTAAATCTCAAGATTTAAGAGAAAAAATACTTATTTAAAATTTTTGCCATGTGTTTCCCTATGAGCCTTTGTGCGTGCCGTATTACAGCTGCCAGTGTAATGCCGTCTTGTTCAGAATGATGTACCTACACTGGTGTAGAAAAAATGTTTATGCCCTGAAATACAACTGAAATACACACTGTTTTGTATGTTCTTGCCATTATGTCTAAGTTAGAGCTTCGCAGTTGGAGTATCAGTAAAAAGTTATACCTTTGAACAAACCTGTTAAGCAGCTCAAAATCCATTGTCAGGCCTCTTCATAGCTGCAAAGTGGGAATGCTACCGTTTATTTACTGGTTGCTTTTCACAGACTTCCAGGCATGGATTGTCTGGAATGAGTGTTTGTGTGTCATACATATCTCTGCACCTGTCTGTGGTCTGTAAACCTTCTGTAAGTAGCAGTCAGTTAACTAAATGAAAGTGTTTCCTCTGTAAGGCAGACTTTTGGGGGTTTTGGTTTTTAAATTTTTAACTTTGAATCATGCAATCTCCTTCACCTCTATACCCTCATTAAGTAGAAATGAAACTTCGGGGACACCAAAAGAAGAGAAGGCATTTATTTCTTAATTCAAGACTTGACTTAAATATGTAGTTGTGTAGGTTTAGCTATATTATGTTTATTATTCTACTGCAAGATTATGCATGGAGCAGACTAGAATCCTGTTGTGATAATCTATGGTGATAGCGCTGGTTGTGGGACTTGGAAGTAGTTTTATAGGTGGAAATTGATTTCTGGACATAGGATATGACTCCTTTGCCACTATAAATTCAGTAATCAAGTCATTCTGTGATAAATGTTCTTTGTGCTGCTCTGGCAGTGTCTTGAGAAGACCATGCTTTAGATTGGGAGGTTAAACACCACTAATCATCATGGCTTTTTCTTCGATAATTTTTTTTTAAAAAAGAAATCTTGCCTTTTTACATGGTTGTTAACAGAAAAATGATTTTGCTGCTTTAATACTGCCTTTAGTGATATGTTTCAGACAGTGAAGGAGTAGAATAGTAGTTGACTTTTTCAACTTGAAATTTTCTTTGCATCAGAGGTGATTGTAGTTCTAGGTCTTCTTTTCTGGTACAGATACATTTTTACTATAGCACAAACATTTGAAGGTATATAACTGAGGTATTTCCTGGTGTGGAAGTCAAAGTAGCCTTGTTACTTGCACGATAGAAAAAGTATTTGTTCTAAAAAAGAATTCGGGAAAAATGACTTTTTCATACATGAAAAATCACTGCAAACTTGCCAGCAACAGCCTTCAGCTGACTTGCAGAGATATTGCCTATTGAACACTGTTGTGACAGCTTGTTTCTGTCTTTAGCCTGTAAAGTCAAGATATCTTGATCTGAGAGATGGGGAGATAGTTAAATTACATCATCGTGGAAGAATACCAGCATACTTAGCTTTAAAGCCATTCAAGACTCCATTGGCACCCCTTTGTTATACAGTGTAGCTGAAAACGAACTGCAGCAATAATGAACCAATCCATCTAAATCACAGCAGCTGAACAACTGACTGTTCTATCTCAAAATGCAAATGCCTTGTGCAGAATGGATTTAATTGTAAATGTTTGCTTAGTAGGGAATATGAGCCTTTTAGTTTGCGACAATAATCGTGAATACAAAGACCCACAGAATTTTAGGGTTTACATAGCTTGTCCCTGTTCTCATAACAATATTTCAAAGTCAGTTTTTTAAAGTGTACCATTTGGCTTTTTTCTAGCCAGTGAATAGAACTCTAAATGCCCAATCTCTAAGCGGTGCTTCGAAAACTGAAAGATAAATTTAGCTCTATGTATTTAGATCAGGCAGGATTTTCTGTTGTATTTCTTTCAAAACTATATTAGGGCTTTTATATAGCTTTGGATAATAAGAAGAAAAAGTGCTGACTTTCAGAGCTTGGATTTGTTTTTGCAGTGCAGAAGTGCCAAGAGTAACTTAGACTAATAGCATTTTCTTTGAGGTTCTAGTAAGGTGCCTCTCAAACAATTAAAAGGTTACTGTTAGGAATTTCTCTTCTAGTGGAAAAAAAACACCAACCAACCAAAGAACCCTCCTCTCTATTAAAATCTTTATTTTTTTAATTTTTTTTTAAAATTCTTGAAACCTGGCTGATGAATGCAACTAATGAGGATGAATCTCTGACACCAATTTGAATGAATTAAAATAAAATAACATTGCCATTTTATGGCAAGGAAAGGAGCTTCACTAGTAAAAAGAGAGAAAGCAGAAATACCTGCCTCCAGGCTGTTCTGAGGTATCTTTCTGTGTAAGGAAAGACAGATGAAACTTTGAAACCAGACAGACACACACACACACACAAAAAAGTGTGCATGTTTCTGCTTCTGTTGGCATTTTGTATGTGTGTTCTTTAATAGCCTTCACATGTGGATTAGTCCTTCTGGAAAAAAAAAAGGCAAGCCCCCTGAAGAATAGGCCTTTGTGACACTGCAGAAGTTTACTGCGCCAAAGTTATGGTAAGAATTTGTACATTTTGGCTGCTGGAGTACTTCCTTCCCCTGCGATGTTTTAAGAGTGGAATAGAGGGTGTTTTTTGGTTTGTTGTTTGTTTTTTGTTGTTTTTTTTTTTTAAATGACAATGCAAACATTCATTTCAGAAACTAAACTGCCCGTTCACATGATGCTGCTGGCTGTATATAAACACCCTGTTGATCTTGTTCTGCAGAAGTCTTCTTTGGGCTTCTGAGTCATACAAAATGCTCCTCTGCTCTTTTCAGGGCTATGCTGTGGACTTAGGCTGTTATCTGTCAAATTTAGGTTGCCAAATTAATGTGCCTGAAAGAAATGTTTTTACTTGGAACAGGGCTTTCAAAGCTGGGATATTTTTCTGTGTCACTTTGTGTGTATAAAATATTTCATTCTACTATCTTGGGAATGGTTTTTGTTTTGCCTGTATTCCTCGGATAAAGCTGAACGTGTCGGGGAGATGTTTAGTATTTCTCAGTTGCAAAACCATCTTCTTCTTACGTACGATGTTTCTTCACACGGATCTTACGTTGAATGTTTTAGTTTGTGGGTTGGCAAAATAGCTTGGGATGAGAGAGCCCTGCAGAGCACCGAGGGCTGAGAGGACGCCGGGAGCTGTGCAGCCAGGTGAGCCTTCCCGGCTGCCTGCAATGTGGCGATGAGCTGTGCAACACAGTTGACTTTACAGGGGTTTTCTGGAGTAACCAAGGGCAGAATTTGAGTCCAAGGCTAGACTGTCATGGTGACAAAATATTTAGAAAACATTTTCTTGCTTGAAACAAAAGCTTGGATTGTGCAACATGAAGTACCGTCCCAGTGTAATAAACGACGTTGTGTATTTTTAAAGGGTTCTGTGTGTTCCCTGACCACCAGCTCTTGCCAGATTCAGCATGTTCAGGTAAAATGAGGCATTTTTCCTCTGGACTGTTGTCTTTACAAGCTGGGTTAATTCTCCTCTGTTACGCAGTGGGGTTGCAAAGATGTAGCAGCCAAATCCGGCCTCGCATTTGAACAGCCCTCTTAAAGACAAATGCAATGGAGCAATTCCTTCAACCATGGTGGCTCAGCTGCATTAAAAGCAGTTGCTTAAAACTTATACCTTGTGGTTGGCATAAACTGATCTGATCCCAAGTAAGTGCTAGGACTAGATCTGGCGATAGCTTTTATTGGGTTAGAATGCGCTGTTCTTGCTGCAGCGGGAACCTTTAGTACTGTAGGTGTTTCATCCTTCTATAATAACTGCTATAACTTTTTTTTTTTAATGCCTGAGGTTTGGAAATGTCCCAGCCTTACTGCTACCTACCTTCTGACTTGAAAGGAAGCCAGAGGTCTAAAGCGGCTGTTCATTGGGAATAACATAAAATTACTGTAAGGTGAGCAAACCTGTGACAACTGAGTGAAGACTACTAGCCAGCCATGTACAATTCACTTCAGTGTAACTGTGCCATTTGGAGTTAATGCATCTTTCCTAGTCTAGTCTGTCTTCCTGGGTAATATCTGTTTTAATTTTGGAGAAAAGCATGATTTGACATGTATACTACCTTCTCTGCTTAGAGCAGCTGGTGGCCAAATTTCTTTCCGAAATAGGGGCTTCTCTCGGCTCTCCAGCAGTTATAACCAGGCCATCTGCAGAGACTGTATTTTTTTGATCTTAAAGAAGTTGATGTTTTCAGAGTTGCTGTGGTTGTTGGAATATACTGTTATTCATGAAAATGGAAAACAAAAGCAAAACATGGAGAGGGGGAATATACTTTTCTAAGGTTTGCATCATCTTGCATCTTTGTATGCTTAGCATGTAACCGTGTCCCATTCAGAGTGCTGCTCTGAACAGGGCAGAGCTCATTCTTTGGGCTGCTGCTTTGTTGCCATCTACTAGTTCCTCTGTTGCACTGAGCTGCAAAACCAGCTGCTTTTGCTTTTCATACCTATTTTTACCATCTCTAATTTGCTATTAAGATGTTAACTTCTGCCTGGAGTTAGCCTAGCATGTCTCTAGACTGAGACTATGACATAGAGGAAAGCAACCACTTCTGTGCTTTCCCTTGTGCTACCCTTTCACACGTGGGAAATGGTCCCTGTAAGCAGCTGCAGTACTGCTTTATTATCCTCTTTAAAAGCTCTCGCTCCTTGTGTTGCTTATAAAAGGCATTGACGAACTTGCAGTGTGTATGTACTGAGGCTGCTGTTCACTGTGATGCCCAGTATTGGTCCCCTGTTTTTTTTGGTGTCTATCTGGCTGGCCTTCCGTTGTCCCAGTCCTATGACAGTAAACTCTGCAGAATAGGGACTCTCTCATTGTTTTATTTGTACAGCAGGTGGCTCAGCTCCAGATGTGTATCTCAAGTTGCAGAGTACTGCAGTAATACAAATCGTTATGGTCTAGAAAGCTGTATATAAAATAGGAAGACAACCCCAGATTTACTATGATTGGTTTTGTGCATTTTTAAGGGTTTTTTTTGTTTTGTGAAGGGGTTTTTTTTGGTGGGTTTTTTGGTGTTAATCCTCTGACAGGTTACTGGCAGGAATGTGCAAAAAATCACTATATATGAAGTTTTCTTCTCCCTACGGCCAGAGGAAAGCTTTCTTCTCAGCAGCAGCTCCAATCTGCTGGGAATGGGCTACTTCATAACAGTTCTTGTTGGTGTCTCTGGGAGGTTTGTTTACTCCCGCGACTAGACGGGGTGTGCTTAAGGCAAAACCTCATGTTTCTGGAGACTCTGCTCTTTTCAGGCACTGTTTTAGAAGTGGAATGACACACAACAGGATGTGTGGTTGTAGATACATGTTCACACTTCAGAGGCTGTGCGTACCTTTTTGACCATGTACAATCCTGTGCTATTTCTCTCATGATTCATGTGGTGGAAATAAAACATGAGGAACACAGAATTAATTTCTCCTTTTTATGCCCAGTACACACAGAGAATATTTATTGATATTCATCTTTCTGCTGACTCTCAAAATCCTCAAACCAGTTATTGCAGGCAAGGAGATTAAAATGAGGGCACACAGCCAAGCAGACTTGAGGTTTTGTTCCCCAAATTTGAGTTGAAAGTTGCAGTTTGATAAAGTTGCATTCATTCTATTTTTTGCCTTTGTATTTTTATAATTCTCCTGAATTAGCTACACGTACTATTAGCGTTAGGATTTCATTTGTAGTGTTTTGAATGGCCCTGCTTTGAGCAGGCGATTGGACCAGATCACCTCTAATGGTGCCTTTCAACGTAAAGGATTCTGTGATTCTTGACTGGTTTGATGCTGGGAATCTCATTTAAAGCCCAGCCTGATTTTGAAGGAGAATAGCAACCCCATTTGGTTTTAGTTTTGATATTCCTTGTGATGGCCATCAAACAGAAAATAAATAAGAGTTCCTCTGTTGTCAGCAGGCCTTTTCATTTTTCAGTGTTGGCTGATCTGTTCAAATACAGAAGTTGGGATTTTTTCAAGGAAAAGGTTCAAAACATGGAATAATAACCAAATCTCACTAATTTACTACTTGTTGTTAGTGTTCTGGGTCTGTGCTTTGGAACCAAAAGTTGCTTTTTGCTTTAATTACTAGAATGTCTGGTTTCCTAAGATTGCTACATAGCTGTGAAGCTGCTGGGAGTTTTGCTTTCTTTTGTTTCTTTGGTTGGCGGCTGTTGCTGTGAGGCTCGCTATCAGAAATTAGAAATGTTTCTAACCTCATCGTAGCCTTTCTCCTTCACCCCTTTGTAATTCTGGTGTAAAAGAAGGGGGAGAGGCGTGTTCCCAGGGTGAAATAGAGGTAGCAGGATGTGTGGTGGGGCTAGCTGTTCTTTCTGGTCCTCTCCAAGCAAAGCTTGAGTTAGTTATGTCACTGATGGAAGTTAATCAGGTGCTTTGATGGTGACCTTCAGCACAAGCTGGTTGGCTGCAGCTCCTTGAGACTCTTGATCATGATAGAAGAGGCGTGCTTTAGATTGACATTGTGTTGCTGGCTGAACAGCAACAGCCTGTTACAAAAGTAGAAGCCTGGGCCATAAGGTCCAGTTCATCAGCAGAGATTGACAAGATAGTCTACTGATAATAGCAGAAGTGACCTGGAAGCTGAGTATGGCTGATCTGGTGCCATCAGACCCAACCGACCCACAAATTTCTTCCTTTGTGCCAATCAGAATAGTGACCAAGCCCTTCATCAAGGACTGTTGGTGTTAGAGTAGTAGCAGTCCATCATCCTTTGGCCGTTGTGATGAGCAGCAACCTTTTGGAGACAGACTTGATAAACCACGTGATCCATGGGGTGATGGATCTCAGCTGTTTGTTCCAGGGTACTAGTCACCTCAAACAGTTGACATTAAATGCTGCTTTATGAATGCCCTAAAGTTGTTGAAGCTTGTTTCACAACTGGTGATGTGGATGGCTGCAACTGGAGTCCCAAAGGACAGAGTAAACTTTGGACCTGAGGTACAATTTCACTCAGAAAAGAGAGCCTTTGAGGGCAGGGTTGAAGTCTGGCCCAGCCAGAAATGGGAAACCTTGAGCAGTCTCCAGCCTCTGGAATTTGTTTTATCTGAGACAAGATTGTTGTGTGAAGTCTGGAGTCAGGGTCTCCATATGAAACTACATCAGATCTGCATTTAGACCGGTGTCTGAGATGAGATAGCTGTAGTCCCAAAGGGATTTTTTTATTTCTTACTGCTTTATAACCCAAAATCTCCAGAACAGGGAGCTTCTTGAAGGACACATGTCTAATACCAGCTTCCTATTTAAACTTTCATTAATTTTTAAAAATTGTACTTACGACCTGCCATTGATTTATTTTTTTAAATAATTTTTCTACTTTGAAAACTTGATATGTCTTCCTTCCTTTTCCCACAATACCAGGATAGTGCTGACTATTTTGGAAATTGTTTTCTTTGTTCAGATTTGGACTTCTGAATGCAAACAATGCCTGGATCTGATACCCTCTTCCATTTTTGCTGGGCTGGAAATGCTGTTAATAAATTGCATAGGCACTCCCCATTCCTTGTTGCCCGTATTGGTCAAACTGAAAGCAGAGCATCTAGGAGCTGAAGAGATGGCAGGTGTATTAGAGCACCATCCTGGAACTGAGAATTGAAGCCAGTCCTCCCCCTGCTCTGCCACAAACTTCCTCCTATATGATCATCTCGGATAAGGTTATTTTTATCTCTCTGTGCCCCAGTTCCCTATCTGTAAAATGGTGATAACAGCACTTCCCTACTTCACAGGGACGTTGTGAGGAGAAACGCAGCTCAGGCTGTGGGGCTCTTGGATACTGTGGTAACTGGGGGCACAGATGGAAGAAGGGAAATGTTCCGCATAAAAGCTTTGTGTTCTTTAAGCCCAGTGGTAGGTTACAGATCTGATGTGAGTGTGGTTTCCACTGAAATCACTGGTGCCATGGTATCCCTGGTGCCATGTCTTTTCCTTGAATGTTTCCTTGCTTGACTACTGTGTACATACCAGCAAAGTACTTCACGTCCTTGCTAAATACTATTGTTTGCATCCTTGGCTGCAGGCTCTGAGAGCTCAAGAGCCTGGGTGAGACTTCCTACTCGTGTGTTTGCTGGCGTGGGCTGCTTGCAGTGACTGAATGGAGTACGTGCTTCTGGCAACAGCCACCCAGTGCATTTCACAGACTCACTCAGACCCTAGAAGGAGGTAAAAATATGTATGAATGGATTTGCACTTATGAAATTCAAAATACCGTAGCAGTTACTCTGAGCAAGCCATAGACTGCAGTCTGACCAGAAGAAAGCAATTGTCCTTGACATAAATGGTTAAATTTCATAGAAACCACATCCTTTGTGTTGTCACTGACAACATAACATTCCTTAACATTTGATTTCAAGCAGTGCTTTATTACCCAGCTGTACATGCAAACATAGTTTCTTCAGAAGAATTTCTGTCCAAAGACACCACAGAAGAGTACAAACCTCTTTCCGTTTTAACATGGACTTCATAGTGCCTATTTATATATAGTACAAGCAGGTAAGAGACAGGAAATCTATCTGCTTAACATTTACATTGTCACATGTCCAAAGGGAAGGGTATGGTGAGTTGAATATTTGTTCAATCAAATCTCACTCATGCAAATTGAAATGTGGTTTTGGGGAGCTTTTTGGGTCAGGAGGTAGGAATGTACTTCGTTTAGTGCTTGCTCCTTGAAACATGCGGCTCATGTCATCTTCCTTGTTCACCTGCTTTGCTAAATTCTATATTTAGTTGTCTCTGCCCATCCACTTGAACAGGACAAAAATAACTTCAGTGTAATCCATCCTCTCTGTCCTTTCCTCTCCACCCCTTCCCTCCCCTTTCCTTTCCTGCCGCTGGGTTTAGGGCATTCATTTGTTTGGGAAGTGGTGGATTTCTTGTTTTGCTTTGTTTCCTTACGAGAAGGGTTGGGGGACAGGAGGAAACATTTATACCCTGCAATAAAATTGTTGTGAAGAGTATGCAAAGTGTCAGAAACACTTCCTCCTCCCTTAGAACATTTGCTGTGTGCAGAGTGCGTGGAGGGAGGTGGAGCAGAGAGGTTGGGAAATGACTTGCATGTGGCATACATCTGTCTGACAAAAAGCCAACCATGCCAGGGGATAAATGGACAAACAGTGTTTCAGTTCTCAACTCGGAGGTTGAACCTAAAGTTTGCGCAGGAGCAGCTCTTCAGATAAGTTTCCAATGGACCTTGATTCCTGTTGTGCAAACATGTGGTAGCTAGCGCAGAGGAGACTGTCCTCTAAATTCCTGCTGGGGAGAGGATCTACGCATAGGCTGTGCTTTACCCGGCTTCTCCTGTGTTCCATGATGGGCGCATATATATATATATATATATATATATATCTATCTGGAGAGAGAGAGAAAGTTGTAAAGTCTGCCACATATCAACACTGGCCAAAACCCAAGAAGTATTTAAGCACATAACACCTTGTCTTTAGCATGAATTAAGCACCAAATTAGTTAAGCACTTCTGTTAATCTAGCTGTGGATGTTGACTGTTTTTATCTGTGAATTGGATGAAGAATGTCCACTGAACTTACCAAAACGTTTGCTGCCTGTGTTATCTGAAATATTATTGTCTTCTACTATTAAGCTGATAGGGATTTGAGGGAAACTGTATTGTTTTGGTGAAACTGCTTTGCGATACAGCCTGCCAAGTTCTTGTATCTTGAGCTGAGTGTTGGGTATGTTGTTGTTCCTGACAGACACATTGTCTGGAGATGCAGGCAGAGTGTTTGTTCCCACCAAAAAGAATTCACTTTCTGTAATTCAGTGGGTTTTAGGTTTTATTAAAGGTGGTGATGAGGAACAGAAAGACTGAGGGAAAAAACCCTTAGTTGATGCCTAACATAATTGAAATTGTTTCTTGTTGAAATTTTTCATTTGGTATCTGCTTTTCAAAAGAGAGATTTTTTTTTTTTTTTGCCTTCTTTTGCATTTGTAGAATTACTGTAGGACAGGAGGAAGAAAGAATTGTTTTTGAAAACTGCTCATCGTTTTAAAGATTAAAATTCTCCTTTCTTCCTCCTTGTTTGCCTGTGTGCCGATGAAAGCCCGAGCCCCATAGCAGTAGCAGGGTGGCAGCGCTGCCCCGTTTTGACTTGCAGCACCCTGGGTGACAGAGGTGTGGAGGACACCACATCATGTAGGCACTTCTGAGACGTGGAGAGTGTTGGGCAGCACAGTGGAACTGCCAACCAAACCTGGCTTTCACTTAGGAGCCTAAATCCCAGTTTGAACCCCGAGGCGATGAATTTTGTAACAGCCTTCCTTGGCACGTTAGGTCTGTGGGGTGGCATCCCCGCTGCCTTGGCCCTTGTGATCTGTCCTGCTTTTAAAGCAAAGGGCGCTTTAGTTTTTAGGAATGTTAATTCCTTACTTTGCAAGCACAAATACGTGCGCTGGGTGTTTGAAAAGGAGCGGGCCTCGAATTGAGAGTGCAGTTCTTATGCTTCCAGGCGTAGTGTAATCCTGTTAGTAGTCTAGGTTGCTGCGATGGTACGGGACAAGCCAGGCTGCCTCGCAGGCATCTGCTTCTCTGCCTATTGAGTCAAGTCAATATCCTCAAAACTGCAATTTTCACTGTAATGATGGATTACATTTGTCACAGTTTACAGAATTTTGTCTTGTGTGTTTAATAAAAGAAAACAGATTCTAATGCTTATTATTTCTGAAGTCCAATACATCTGAACTAAAGCTCAGTGTACGCAAGACAAACTACGCTTTAATTTTACAATTGTCTGATGGGACTTTGCGATTTATTTGTTGTTACTTCCTTAATGATGTTGCAGTCAGAGGCACTGTTTTGCTAAATGTTGTGTAAAAAGTAAATTGTAGCACAGCAGATGTTGGTATTTGGATGGATGTCGGTGCAATGGGGGGACAGCAACAGTCATCTCTGTCAGCTGTCTTCAGGCTCGGCAGGCCTGCTGCGTGGTTACTTTGGTGTGTAAAAACAGCTCGTTTTGCAACTGGGAAGTTTGGCATTACATTTGGCACGGAGCCACGTAACTGGGTTAACACAAGTGTTTATCCAGCGATTTTCTCAAAATTGGTAACTTGGAGAAAATGTTTATTAAACTTCAGTACAAAGGAAGGGGGGAAACGCGGCTGGATCTCTTCTTTTTTTAAAAGGCATCAATGTTTGTAATGCTGAAAACCTTTTTTATTATTATTTTTATTTCCTCCACTGCTGTCTGTCTTTTGCTGTTTTATCATCAACCTTTTTGCAGCTTACTGTTTATAATTTCCTTTTTAAAGATGAAAACAGGGAAGCATAGCTGACGAAATGCCAAGTATATAGTGTCATAACTACCTTTCTCTCCATCCTGTGTGCTGTCATGAATTAGGTGCAAAGAATTTAGGACTGCAAATGAAGGTATTTAATTACAGCCCCCTTTGCCACCCCCCTTTTGTGGGAGTTCCAACTACAGCATGGAACGGGAGCCCCAGTCTGCAGAGCAGCTGCTTTTTGTATGATAAATTACTGTAGATTTTACCTTTGGGTTAAGTACAAGAATCCCTGCAGGCCGTCAAGAATTTTTCATAGAACTCCTGTCAGTATTGGAGATATTTCTTTGTGGAAATAACAATTTGAACTGCATTTTTTATAAGGAGGAGTAGGGGAAAGCAGTAGTTTTGCGAAGCAGCAGCAGTTTCAATCAGATTTTATGCCTGAAGTTGGGAACCTTTCCATTTAAGGTTCATTGGGAAACTCTATCATAATGGAGACTTTTAGTTTGGATTAATTTTTCTAATCCATTTTAATCTTGTATTGTCCCTGTGACTAAGTAACTAAATGTCTTCATTGCTTAAAAAGGCTTCCATTTCTTTTGCAAAAGGGAAGATGATTAAAGTAGGAATTGGATTCTCTGGTAAGGGCAAGAAAAGTATGTAAAAAAAGAAAAAAAAAAGTATTTTCAAACCAATGACAGTGACTAGTAGTGAACTTGTGCTTAGACAATTTTGTAGATGAACTGCAATTTTATCACCAAATATAGTATCAGGATGGTAATTTTCATGTGGGTCCTTTGTTCTCTGTTGGGTTTTTGTTTTGTTTTTTAAAAGGAGGGGATGTTACCTGTACCTTCCAATTTCTGTACCCAAGTGTGGCTTTGTTTAGAAAACCATAATTTGCAAGAATGTCTGCCCACTACAAAGATTCATTTAATGTGCTGTGGATAAATGAAAATTGCAGATTAGCCACTGCAAGTGAGCAGCGACTGATTTTAGGGAACTTTTTTTTTGTCTCTTGGCTTGATACCGAAACTGTAATCCTGATCTTAAAATGGTTTTCTCGCAGTATGGAGGCGGGGAGGGGAATGAATGCAATAAAGCATTAATTTGGGAATAATCTAAACTTTATAGCTTCCCCAGACCAGAGGGTGGGCTGGGCATCGTGGCCAGCGTGACCTCTGGAAGATTTCACTGTGAGGTTGGCTCTGCCTGTGCTTGCTGTGAAGGAGCAGGGGCAGTGCAGCGATGTTGTGTGCTCACGGCCAGGCTCTGCGTTAGGTCTGCTTAATGTACATACGTGTGTGTGTGTATTTAAAAGATGTAGCTTTGCTATTGTCTTGGTTGGGTTTGGCCATGTTTCAAGAACAAGGTCCTGAATGGGGAGCAATAGTCTCTCCCCATGGGCTGGGCACAACCTGCCCTTCCAGCTGCCTCCCTTGCAGCTGGAATGGGACCAGGACTGGTACTGGTGATGGCCACAGGCACAGCTGGCCTGGCCTGGGGTGAGGGTCAGGCTGCCACCTCTCCCTGTCCTGCCTGTGACTCCTCCCTTGCCCAGCAGAGACCCAGTGCCAGGAACACCCCATCTTGTCCCTTTGTCAGCATCCTCCTCTCTGATGCAGCAGACTCCAACCAGAGTTGAGATACCCACATCTTGGCTCATCACTACCACACTCTTCCCCCTCCACAAGGTGCCTTTGTCCTCCCCCCTTCTTCTCCTGCTCCCCTCCCACCATGCTGGCAACAGCAGCAGGGTTTTCAGGGTGGTCTTGCTTGGCTAGACCCCTGGGGTGGCAGAGGAGCCCCTAGCAGCTGCCACCCAAGCAGACAGCATCAGATCAGGGACCAGTGCTATAACCAGAGCATGCACTAAGCATTGAACGACAAAGGAAGATTTGCACACAGGGTTTTCTGTACGTGTGCATGTACCTTCCTTTGCAGGAGTCCCTGAGGCACGAACATGGCCCCAGATGACCTTCTGCAGGAATGTTACCCCAGGTGGCCTGTAGGTTTTTCCTCTCTCTCTCCTTTTTTTTTTTTTATATTTTAAATATTTTATGAACAAAACAAAGCAAAAAAACTCCTCATATGAGTTTAAAGATTGATTTATGGCTTTCTGGAGTTGTCATGCTTAAAGTGTGAGAATCTGACTGTATTGTAGTGTTGCAAGTTCTACAAACCTGAAGGGTAGCTGTAACTCGGGCAGGCAAGGAATGTGTTTTGGTGTTTGTTTTGTTTCTGTTCTTTGGGAGCATGCTAGTAAGAGTGGGAAAATGAACTCCAGAGAGCGGACTGTGTTCAATTTAGGGTTCAGGTGATAAAGGGGACGCGCGTGGCGAGGAGCAGTTGCGTGGTGTGCTGCGCTTGGAAAATCGGGTGCGGAGGAAAGGTGGGGCTGATGCAGCAGTCCCTGACCTCTGAAAATCCAGTGGGGTAAGTGCCAGGTTTGATGCCCACGGAAACTGGTGTGAGTTTAGGGCTGGGTAGGATTAGGGGATGATGTTTGGTTTTTTTCCCTGGGAACAGAAGCAATTTTAAAAGGAGACTGGAATTTTTGCTGTGACTTTCCAAAGCAACAGTATAGAGCACTGCAGGCTGAACAGTGTAATTCAAGCTCCCATCTTCCTGTGCCCATCTGCTTTTTGCTTCTGTGTGGTGTATACCTTTCATTTTATTCAGCTGGGTCATTATTTAATTCCTCCTTGTGCAAGAAACAGATTTTTGTGTGACTGACTGGAATGTATCTCTCCTGGGGCTTGGAGCTCTTAGGGAGAGGTATGATGAGCTTACTATAATAGATGACTTTGTGGTTCAAAAAAATAATAGTCATGATTATATGTATGTGGTTTTAGTAGTACATACACATATTTCAATATTACAGGGCTAAATTGTGGTACCACTGAAATCCAGCAGGAATTTTGCTGTTTGATTATATTGAGACTCGATATTTTTACTGTCTGTTGTAAAAATAAATGAATTTTAATAGTGTTTAAGGTGACAGAAGTGTGTCTAGCTGAGCCTGTGACCCTGTTGAGGCAGCACTGTGGATTGTGCTCAGCTTTACAGTGACAGCACACCTCAGTCCAAGGCACAAAAATCCTTGGCAAGGTTTCTTACGCCTGCGTTACTTGGCTAAGCTTAGCACTAGAGCTACTGTGGCTGTTTGCTCTCACGTTACCCAGTGGTGAAGTTGCTTTAATAATTTCTCAGTATGCAATTAGGTTACTTTGCAAAATTCCTCTGAACTGAGGCAGGCACTCCTGTTATCTGGAGGAGACTTTCATTGCTGAGTATGGGGTAGTGACTCAGTAAAAGTTATCTGTGGAATACTAAATTTGGAGGTGTAACCAGGAGGTTGCCATGATAACAAATATTAGAACTTGCTTTCTGGGAAGTGCTTGTAATTTTTCCATTGATGGCCATTAAATGGCTCAAGATAAATGAAACTTTTTATTAGAACTAACATGGTCTCCGTGTGCTCCTCCAGGGCTTTGCAGACTTGCCAGTGATCAAATGAAGAAGGGAAATCCAAATTAACCCCAGCCATATAAACAGCACACCCCTTTTTTAATGTTGCTTCTTATTTTTGCTATTGAAATATTTGCTTAACTTGGCTTATGTGCCTCTTTCTATGAAATATTTACTCAGTAACTGTTTGTATAAACATGTTTAAAATTCTGCATTGATTTTTTTTTTCTTGGCACTTTAAAAAAATTTCCTGATGCTCAGCATGGTCGCACAATTACTGGTAGAGCTTTTATTGTAAGTGGCCTAAAACAACTCTGTGTATTTATATTGAAAATTAGGACTCAAACCCTGAAGCTAAAGGATAACAATACAATCTGTTAATTTCTTACCCTCCATAAATTGCTTATTTATAAAAGTCCATGTTCTGCAGCTTAGTTTTTACAAACTTTTTCCCCCATTTCAAACTGCCTCTGAAGTTGGTCCATATCATCTGTTTCAGAAAAGCTGCTGTTTCCATAAATCTCCCCTAATGTCCCTTACCCTTTTTTTCCCGCCATTTCTCTACTATTTCTCAAGATTTTGATTTGCTTTGTGAATGACACAATGATCTAGTAATAGGAGCCTAGAAAAGCGAGCCAGGGACTCGTGAATCCTGACTGCGGCTGTTTTGTGCGTGGCTGCGGCCTGCTTTTTCCCTCCTCTGCTCTCACTTTCCCGTGTGCGCCCACCCCCAAGTTAGCAGCTCACCTCTTGGTTTCACCAACGCTGGGATTTAAACGGGGGGATTCTGCTGAGTACTTTTCAGGTTTAATGTTCGCAAAGCAAATAAAATCATCATAAAATCACTCTCGCCTGAGTCTTTGGCTCTCCTAATCTTTTTTTAATGGGACAGAGTAGGGGAAGGGACCTAGAATCAATTTTTATTCAATTAATGATGCTTTTCCTGAATATCCTCTATGTGTAGGCAGCCCTAGGAATACAAGCTAAAACTGTGCTTTTGGACTTATTTTGTTTAATCTCTGGAGGAGCTTTGGTTTGTGTGTATTTCTTTGCTTTGTCCCCTCTTGCACTATCTGTCAGTCTCTAGACAGGATTTACTGAAGAACAAAACTGGTTATGTCATACTCAAATAAGGCATGTGCTCAGATAAGTGCAAGAGTCATGGCTAAGGATGCTTATGCTAAGAGGTAAAATAATTAAATCGACTTTTAGATGATGCCTAGAAAAGCCCTTCCCTGTTCAGATACACCAGGGTGTGGTGTGTTTGGTGTTTTTGGTTTGTTTGTTTTTTTGGTATTTTTAGTAGAGATCATAAAATCTTTGGAGGATTAAGTCACACCCTTTATATAAATACATGCAGTGTATTTAAGAACCTGATTTGCAGAAATACTGATTGTATTAACTTCAGATTGAGCTCGAGGAATAGTTGTAGGTACCTCCCTCCTCTAGGGGAAGATATTTAAAAAGTTGCAGAGGTTTATTAGCTTAAGTGCCTTGTTAGCTGCTTGTGCTATTTTCCATCATAGTGTCAAGGTAAAAATTACTTGGAGAAATAATTGTTCCAAGCATGCTTAAATTCAGTTCAGTGAATCTGACACCTCCTCTGTCATTTTTATTTATTTATAAAAAGAAGAGAGAGTTGGGCACCCCTCAAAAGCAGAGGAATATGTGATGGCATGTTCTGTCACAGGAACATTTTATTTTGTTAAAATGCTGTAGCTGCTTGCAAGCATATTACAGAAAAGATTTCTCTAATTGTGTTGGACACCTCGTGGCAGTTTTAAGTCCTTTTGCTCCCACCATGAGGTAGTGGAGATGCAATTCACTCTGACATTGTTTTCAGTGTAGCTTAAGAAATCACTTTATACTGTCCTGTAATTTATGTAGCTATCCTTAAAACTGCTGGTTTTAATGAAACTTCATTTACATCTTCTCCCACTGGAGACAGCTGTAGGTTAGGACTAGCCTGACTAAGCTGTGCCAAAGGTAGGAGTAAGGAGTTTTTTACATGCTGATTAATTCTCTTTCGCTCCTTTGGGAATATCTGGTATTGCTTAAATTGATTGCTGTAAGCAATATGGCAACATTTTTGACCTTCTAAACTGAAATTCAGCAAAAAAAAAAAAAAAAAGGAAAGATAAACCTCTGTGTTTCAGTTTTACATAACCATACAGTTGAAATACAGTGATAAAAAATACAGAGGTGTTGTCTCTGTAGTGGTGGTGTTGGCTGGTGATCTCAAACCCTTTGACAGAAATGGAATCGGAGAACATGGTAGTTATCCATCCTCTCCATGGAAAAAGTATTGGGTGAGAATCTATTTTTCCCCCTAATCTGACCTTTGATCTCTCCCGTGGCCTAGCTTTGTGAATCAGAGCACCCATTCCTTGGCTTCCTTAGGTGTTTTCCATCTGCACTGTTGTGTAACTAAAGACAAAGGTAGCTTCCAATATGCTTATTTTTCTACACAGCACGCCCATAGAGCTTTGTGGGAAGCACTGAGCCAAGGCTGTTTGTTGTTTTCTGAAGTTAATGTACAGATGTGGGGTGCCAGGTGACCAGGAATAGTCCTCGCGGGGCTCCCTTTGTCCCTGGAAACCAGACCACTCATCCACCCCCCTTCTCCCCACCTCCAGCTCCCCTCTTCCTTCCCTCCCTCCCTCCCCAAATTCCCCCAAGATATGATAATGAAGCAGGTGCTCTGTATTGCAGCTTTGTGTGAGCGTGAGAAATGGCAGTAGGTTTAGAAAAGCCAGAGCTGAGCTGGAGGAGGAGGAGGCATTTCTTCTTAACCTGTTGGCAGTCACGTCAGTCACGGCCGTGCGGGCTGCCGGCTCACCGCACGACCGTCCAGCTGCCCCATGGAGAATAAAGCAGGGAGTGGATTTGCTGTGCCCCGAATTAGCCCATTGCGACCGTGGGACCCCGAGTTAGGGCCGTGAAAGACGTGGAGGAGCCGGGCTGCGAGTTAGGGAGCGGTGGCCGGGTGCAGGCGGGCTGCGGGCTGACCTCCCCACCGGGGAGCAGCCCCGACGGCAGGCCCGGCCGCCTCATTGAGATTCAGGGCACAGGCAGCGTCTCCGCAGCTGTACGCTGGAGGCGGCGGCCGAGGAGGCATCCAGAGAGGGGCCAAAAAAAAAATCATCAAAGAACCGGCCCCCTTTGCTGCGCCTCTGAATAGGCAGACAAACTAGAGGTCCTCTGCTCTCCACGAGCGTGTTGGGAAAGACATTAGCATAGCCTCTTTTTTTTTTTTTTTCCCCCCCTCTTTTCCTTTTCCCAAGCTACTGAAAACCTGGCACTGTGTTTAAATATCTTGTTTTGACAGTTTGTTGAGGGAAGGGAAGAGTGCTGCACCAGCATGGTGGGTGTCTGTGCAGCTATTTTTAAAAAAAAATACATATTTGAACTGAGAGTTTTCATTCAGGTCACCCTAGACTTGTTTAATTGTTTGGTGTCAAGTCATTAAGATCCAGAATTAGCTCGCTGAGTTTGGAAAGGGCTTGCTTCCGAGTGCTTTAGAAATGCAAAGACAAGTTTTCAAGCCCTGCTTTCTTTTTCCAAATCTGTTTTGATTTCAGCTGGTTTTGAAGTGAGTGGATGCATACCCTATTTACTCTAACAGCAGAAACTAACTGTAAATCCTGGTCCTGCTCTTCAGCACACATGAGATGGCAGCTTCTGATAGCTTCATGTCTTTAAGGAAGCTGGCATCTGTTTCATCGAAACCTCATTAGGCCGACAGGATGCAGACCACTTCTCGCTGCCATTGAAGTCTCAGAAATGAGTCATTCCGCCTTTGACCGGTGGTACATTAGTGCTGCCATTGGCATAACTTTCGTGTTTCCCTCGGACAGTTCAGGGCTGTATGTCTTTGGAGGGTGTGGGAATGTAGAGAAGGCTTGCGTCACTCAAAAGCTCTAATATTTTGAGTATTAACCTTAATTGTAATTAATGGTACTACTTCTGATGCTCAGAGCAGAAAGTTTAATGCACTATTTATCCGTAGATTTGTGGTGGCCACTTGAGTGCATTTCATATAGGTGAGACCTTGTCAGTCGGTGCTCCTGGGCTTGTTCTGGTTACTTTGGGGCATAAGAAAGTTACGATGCTTTTGTAAATATGGAGGATATCATTGGATGCTGATGTTAACCTAATGATTTTTTAATTTTTTTTCCGAAGTATTGGTATGTATGAGTTGATTAAAAAAATAAAGCAGAGGCTTCTTAAATATAGTCTGTTCTGAATTAAAGGGTGTGGTGTTGGCTTTGAATGAGCTTGATGCAGCAACAAGCATGCAGCAGTTGGTAAATAAAGATGGATTTTCTTTTGTTCTGCTGGTGCTTGCTGCTCATTATTCTCCACTTACCCCGTGAGCTTCCCAGGGAGTGGCAGCTGTTTCTGATGTTAGACACTCTATCAGTGGTAGACAGCTCCAGATTCGGTGAGATACTGTTGTGGGGAGGAGAGGAAAATAACCTAACCCTGCATTATTGTAAATCCTCAGTAGAATTAACTTTTCATGAACCAGAAGAGTTTTGTGTTTAACTTTTTCTGAAATATTCAGGCATAAGCGTGCTTTGCAGTACATGTTACTGTGAAAAAGCTTTTCTGGCATGAGATGGATTTACATTCTAAGTGTGTGTTAAGTATTTTAATGTGCAGTGTGTGGGGGCAGACACAAGGCAATAAAGGGAAATCGGTCTATAGCAATCTTCATGTGTATTTCCAGATATATACAGTTTGGGAATCTTTGCAATTTGGAAATTGCTTAGAGTAAACAGAATGGTACATAAAGATTTTAAATAATAAAGCTAGCAAGCTACAGAGGAGTCTATTTGGTTCCAGGATTTTATATGTAGGATTTATAACCCATGCTTTTGCTTTCCTGTCTCTGCAGTGTTAGCATTCTGTTACTGAAAACAAAGAAGGCTCTGCCAGGGCATTACACAAGCAATGAATCACAGAGGAAAAAATGTTTTGCTTTGTAAATTGTTCACTTTTCCATGGTGGATCATTATTATTATTATTTTTTTTAGTGGTGTCTGATAGAATTTGCCACACGTGCTTGCATTTACTGTACTCAGTACAATTCTTCTAGTGTGACTACATAGCTACTAATATTAGTGACTTCAAGTAACTTCTCTTGCTTATGATTCTTAAAAACAAAACCGCAACAGGAACAAAAAACACAGGGCAAAAAATGAAACAGCTCAGTTCACTCTTCAGGCATGATAGCTTACTGAGTATATCAGAGGAAGGAAACGGTGTTAATGTTTTTCAGTCAGCTTTGTCCCAGTGGTTCCACATAATTATTTTTTGTCTGTATTGACAAACTCCTTTTCTGTCTAAAATACTCGAATTTGCTGTCGAGATCAATGTGGTCCTCCTCGCAGGTTGTAGGAAGTTCATAGTGTTTTAGCTAATGATAAAAATATAAGCTTGTTTCTTAAGAATATGTACTTTGTACATTTTCTTGATGACTGCTTTGGTGAATCTGTTTCAGAACCTCTGTAGAGGAATGATAGTTTGCTCAGGCTTGAATGTAAAATTATACTTACAGAGTAACCAGTTGGGAAGTCACATGCCAGGCAATATCTTGCCACTTTGCTGCAAGATGCAGAAGTATAACCTCAGTGTGTTATATTTTAAAATTTATACCACAGATGCTGCAGTGTGCCTCATACTGTCATTGGCAAGAGCAATAATCAATAATATGTATGCTTGCCATATTACAGGATTCATTATGCTCCAGACATGTAGAAAAAGAAGTTTAAAATCATGTTACTTATTTGCAAATTAAAAAGGTGGATCAGGAACCCGAATCCACTAAAGCAAAGGACAAGGGAAGGTCCAAGAAGAATGGTCCTTGCAAAATGCCTGGCAGTAATGAAATCCTTGATTTTTTTCCACACAGAAAGAAAGAAGAAAGAGTGAGTGTGGAGGAGGATATGTATGGAATACACCATTTTAAAGACTATGTGATTAATCCTGTTAGATGATGTGTTTCTAACAGAGAAACAGATCGGTGGAATAAAGCTGTAAGGAAGTACGAGAGCCAAACATAAGCATCTAATCTAAGAAAAGTCTCTTGTGACAGTACAGTGTAATTTTGTGTAAAATTATGCATAGTTCACTGAAAATAACCAGATAATAATTTCAGAATCTGCAAAAAATAAATATCTCCTCTGTAAATACCAATGGGGAAGACGTGTAGCATATATTGGGGAGTAAGGGAAATGGAAACTCACTGTCTTGCTCCTCTTCAGATGTTTTTCATTCTGTCCAATCTGGATTTAGTCCTAAATGAAGGTATTATAAAGGGGTATGAGGTGGTTCCAAGGTCTCCCGAGTTTGCTTTATGCAAGAGAAGAAAATACCAACAAGTCAGATGTGTAACAGCGCATTCCAAAATCCTGATAGTCCAGGCAGCTGCCTTCCCGACCTCCTTACCTGGCAAACCTCTCGGCGAGAGCTGGGCTGAGCACGCCATGTATCTTCTTGTTCCTGTAGTCACATCTGTGGTGTAATAGTAATGAGATTGGAGTAATCTCACTGATCTGGGCTGAGTTGGACTGGCAATTTAAATGTGAAAGGCTTCATAATCTCCTACTGATCCCAGAAAGTTTTCAGCGTTTAATTAAGGTCAGAATGAAAAAGATGACAACAACAAAACCTTCTACATTTACTGCCTTGCTTATAAATGTTAAGCCATGACAGCTATAGGAGACTTCTTCTGAAATTCCTAAAGCAACGATGACATTTTTGTAGACCCCTTATAGGTTAGTATAACACTTGAGGCTGTAACAGACGTCTCTAAAAGGAAGACTGAGACGGTTTGTGCTCATTCCTTTTCCTCTTATCTTTCTTGCCTCATGCCCTGTTTCATCAGTGCAAATGGATGTTTTCTGCAGACATGGCTGCTGTTGGAAAGGTAGCTCTGTGACTCTCTCCGCTGGCTCGGTAACTTAAGTTTTTTGCTTTAGATTAGAAAATTAAAAGCTTGATGAGAGCTGAACAGGTGAAAGTAGTAGCTAGGGGTGCGCATACCCATGGCCGCGTGGCATGGGTGTTGGTGTTGCTCGTGTTTCTCTGTGCGGGAGAGAAAAGTATGAGTCTGAATGGAAAAGAAATGACACAGCTGGTGCCCGAAGCAGTTTGAAACTGCACCGCAGAAGGAGAGGAGGTCTGTGGGGAGAGGAAGGAGGCAAAGCAGCTGCAGGGGAGTTGCTGGGGCAGGGTGCACGTCGCTGGGAGTGAAATTACTGGTGGAGGAGAGCTGAGCAGCAGGAAAAGAGGAGTGAGTGGAGCCTGGGAGAAGAGGAGAGCAGCAGAAGGTTGCCAGAGCCAATAAATAAATCTGGGGAGCCTTTTCTTCTTGCTGTTCTCAGTGGCAGTTTGAAGAGCTCGCCAGCAGATGAAGCCGTAGGCACTGGGTACCAGCCGCTGCAGGGGCAGCATCACAGGGTGCGCAGGCGTGCTCTTGCTGTGGCAGACCTGAAAGAAGCTTGGCTCCTAGTCTGCTCCCTCGTCCTCGCCCTGATGTTGAACAAACAAGTGAGAAACCATACTGGAGGGAGGAGGGTATAGCAGCTGCCCAGCTGTGGGTGCTTTGTAGTGACCACATTTTTTTAAATCAGCTGTTGGGGTGAGCAGAGTTGGAAAAGTGTGGCTGGTGTCCTGATTTGCATAGCACCTTGAGTGAGGCTTTTCTGATTCAGCCAAATAGAAACATTGCTGCAGGACCTTGTAGGACCTAGAGGGCCAGCTTGACCCCATGTAAAGCTCTTTGAAGTTCTAGAGAGACCGCCTGAGAAGATGACATCATGGACAATGAGCAAAGGGGGAAACTGAGGCACATTGACAAATTCCCCCAGAAGAGCCACAGGTGGAACTCTTGTCTTCCTTCTCTGAAGCCCAGCTGAGTATATCCAGTAAATAACTGAGGTTTTGATCAACTTTTTTCTTTTTATTCCTCTGCTGGACATTTTCAATGTGGCTATGACACAGTCATGCAACTGTCACCTCTGCAGGGTACTTAGATGAGCCGTAACGTGGTGTGAGCAAGGGATCTTTTCTCTGACAAAGAAAGGTGGAATATCTTTCAGACTAGATGTTTGTTTTCTTCTTTGTGGTGGCTATACATCATTCAGTGTTTTCCCCTTCATATTGTGATATATCATCTCGTGTTTCACGCTTGAGATGTGAGAGGAGTGAGTGATGTTATGTAACTTAAGCAGAGAATTATCTTCTTATGTTCTAAAAGTGACTGTTGGTTTGATAAAGCAGTTGACTAATTAGTAAATTACCCATTGTTGTTTAAAATACTTGCGCTGCAAAATGTAAATGAAAAAAATTTCTCCACTTGTCAGTATGAAAAATGACAATAGCAAAAATAATACATAGGACATCTGCTCTGATTTTTTTAAAATTTAAAATGCGTTTAAGGCAGATGTTGCAGAATTTGAATGGAAATCGGGGTAGATGGAAGAACAAAACATAGCTGTTTACCTTTTATGAAGTCCCATTTTTATGGTTAATATCACTAACAATATTTGACTCAGCGCCTGTATTTTTCCACTGTTTGTATCAGAATGAACTCAATGTTCTTAAAACTCCTGCTATGTCAGGATGACATATAGTTTCAATATTTAAAAAGAAAAATTGTTGGCGGGTCAGTATTTTGGGGTGTTTTCTGATAATCTGTCCCTTTGCCCATCCTTTCTTTCCAGGAGAATACATAAAAACATGGAGGCCACGGTATTTTCTTCTAAAGAACGATGGCACGTTCATTGGCTACAAGGAACGACCACAGGATGTCGACCAGCGGGAATCACCTTTAAATAACTTCTCAGTAGCTCGTAAGTGTCTTTACATTGCGCTCTCGTCCACTTTGGAGGTTGATGTCTTCTTGTAGTCATAGTGCTGTGAACTGCATCAGTAACATTCAAATGTATCTAAACACTAAATGTGTTTATTTGAGATGACCTCCCCCTCAACCCCAGGTTTTTCAGGAATGACTGTGATGTGGAGGTTTGATGCTCTGCTGGTTTTTTGCAGTTTTGTTCTAATGTACCATTTCTGGTTATAGAATAAAATGGGTTAAGTTGTTAATATTTTGTATATCTTGTTATTCAGCAAGTTGCTTTAAAGTGAAAATTAACTCAGACTCACGTCTCGGTACTTGGCAGGTAGGCACAGCCGAAGCGTTTCAGCCTGTTCTGCCATCAAATCTGGATTCAAGTGGCGTTGGCATAGGTCAAAGTTATTTGACTATTAGCGTAAGAGAACGTGGAGCAAACACTGCTTTTAATGAAAGGCACTCAATTTTTCTTAGTTTTGAACGCAAAACCATATTTCTTCTATCAGAGCCAACAAAAAGGTTTGGAAATAACAACATCTCCTAACCTCTGCACTGCCCTATGCAAACATTTCCGACTTTGCTCAGGTGCTGCAGCACAGGATGTGATAGAAGAATCTGAAGATAATTTCCTTTTCTCGCTCATGTTTTTAACCTTTCGCTATATACTTCCAGCCTTTATTTTCTCCTGTTCTTAATCTTTCCTGTCTCATGATCTGCCTGTGTCTCATTCCACCATTTAAAAATAGATCATTGTGGCACCTGTTATTAACAACGATCCGTTCCATGTTCCTGGTGACTAGTGGAAGTGAGGTTCTGCAGAGAGAAGGGTAGGGGCTTTTCGTCTTCGTTACAGAGTAGCTTGAAATATGTGGGGTTCATCTTTGTAGTTGACTTTTAAGCAGACAGACATTTTGGAACACACTGGGCCTGGAAGAGGGCTGGGCAGTACTAGGATTTAATGCAAATGTTCGTTTGGTTTTTCCCCCCCCCGCTGGTAGCAACATATACCTGTTCTGACTGATGATGGGAATAAATAATAGACGTGCTGTTGCCTGGTGCCTCTGTGCAGGATGCCAAGAGTGCTTTGGGGTTTTTTGTCTCGTTTAGAGAATTGTCATAGTGTTTTTGTTTCAGTAATGACACAGTACTTTCCTCTTTAGACTGGTATTTCCTTATGGATCAAGAAGGTAAAGAAAAGCAGCAGAAAGCCATTAATTCATAAATTAATTCACTACTTGGTCTGTAGCCAGAGGCTTTTAACAAATGCACTTTTTGCAGGACTCTTCCATCCTGTTGCTGTCAACTGCATTACTTAAAATAATTATTTACTGCAACTCAGTGCTAAGGAGTAAAAAAGGATGTGTCCATTGCCTTCTCTTTGTCCAGGTTGCCTTCAAAAAGGGTTAACTTAAATCAGTTTTCACAACAGGAATATGGTGCATTTTTTGGCAGATTGAGCCCATCAGCCTTGGCATTTATAGATAAACAAGTTTGTTACCATGGTATCAGAGCATTGTCGAAAAAGATATGACACATGCCTATGGAGCAAGGTGTAGCCCCCAAAAGAGGGATTGTGGAGAGGGTGGTGGATGGAAGGATGTTCTTGCCTGGTGAACCAGTGGCAGGTCGGGAAGGCATTGGTGATTATGGGGAGGCCTCCTTGTGAGAAGTCATTATTGTGGTTTTGGGCTCACTGAAGCAGCTGTTGCCCCACCAGGATTTAATTTCTCATGTAGGCACTGGCATGCAGTGCTGCCAGCACCTGATGTGCGCTTCCCTTCTGGGTACCCTTCACACTTGTATCATTTGGATGTGTTTTGCACCACAAGTTTTCTCTTTGAACCTGCTTGCTTGGTATTTTCGTTTGGGTTAGCTTGTCGAGTTAGCATGAGTGAATTCGAGCTGCCTCTGGAGGAAGGCTCTGGCCAGAGTGCAACCTCGTGCTGCAGAGGCAGCCTGCAGAAGCCTTCTGCCAGTGAAAGATGGGGAGAATTTAGCTTAAATGTTTTGTAAAATTTCATCCTTTTTTTTTTTTTCTTCCTTTTTCCTTCCAAGAGACCATGATAGTCCTGACTTTTTTGTTAATTAGTGAACTAGATTTTTTTAATGAGATGGCAGGCTGTCTCTGTCAGTCTGTTCTTTGGAAGTGGTCCCATGTTTCTGATTAAAATCTTTACCCTCTTCTGCTTTAAAATAATGTAGGCTTTTTTATCTTTGCAAGTAAAAGGAGTTTTTTCATGACTAGGGATCTCTACTTGATCTTCTTACTTGTAGTGTAAAATTCCTATTAGGCGATTTTGGTCAACCCATGAGAGGTAGGAAATACTCTATTGAATCAAATCAGTGATGATTATTTGTCTTTTCCCTTAACAGGTATGAAGAAAGTATTAGCGATAAATACCGAGCGTGCTTTCCATGTGCATGACAGTCTCTTCTTTCTCCCACACAAGCCTTTTCCTTTCAGTCTGTGAGGGTTTTGATCATACACCTTTGATAACTTGTTTATAGGGCCCCTCCATGGGTAAAGAGAGACTCACAAGTACCTTTTCCTTCATCTAATTTTCCATTTAAAATAGCTGTGTATCTATGTTTGTAATGTAATGATATGTTTAAGGAGTATATTTTCCCTGAAAGTTACATATTGGTGAATTATTTTAAAAACAACCAACCAACCAACCAAAGCAAAACTTCTGAAAGGTGGTGGATGAGCATTTAACTGATTTTTGAGCCCTATTTGTGTTCATGTTCTGTATTTCACCACTTGTAAGATACAGAAGGAATAAAAAAGCCTGTACCTAAGTAGTTCTGCTCCAGAGACCCTGCAGATAAATAACCAATAGAGCCTGTGTTGTAAATCTGCAAGATAAGTAGCCTTCATACCAGTTGTAATCTCGGATTATCATGTATGTCTGCCTATTAGGTTATAAGCCTTTAAAACCATATAGCTGAGAAGAGCAGTATATTGTGAAAAAAACACATGGAGAGAGAGGCTATTCCTGTTAGAAAGAAGGGATTATTTCTCTGTCAAAAAGGAGAGTGGACTATGGTGGTTTTGTGTACAGCTGAAAACATAATTGCTCAACAATATGAGCGCTCCTTTTGGGACAGGACTGCGTGTCTGCAGTCAGGCATTTATCATGGGACACAGGGTGGCCAGATAGTGGAGAGATTTTCTGTGTCCGCTGTTACTAGCGGCCACCTTATCCAGGTCTGTACCTCAGGGCTCCCAGCTCCTCACTTTCACCGTGCTGAACTGCGGGAGGGCAAATCTGTCCGGTGGAGCTAGCAGAAGAGGAGCATTTCAACATAATATTCCTGTTTGCCTTTCCAAAGTTTTATTTACTTATCATTCTTCTTGCCTGATTTACCTTTTTTTTCTTTTTCTTTTTTTTCCCCCCATCTTCTTCCTTAAAGAAACTAAAGCAGGAATGGGATGGATTCTTCCTTCACATTATTGTTTTAAAGTGTGATGTCATTATATAGGGAACAGAGTTTGACACTTTCATCGCAAGTAATCTGCCTTTTAGCTTAAGTGCTGGGGAAGCAAATATTGTGACATTTTAGAAAGTCACTGGGATAATACTAAGTGTCTTTCAAATACAAAATGGTAATTTACATTTGAATGCCTTGGTGTCTATTCCTGTTAGGAACAATTTCTCTGTCCTACTTACTTTAAAAGACCAAATGCCAGGAAAGAATCAAGAGGTTCTTTAGAGCAATTTAAATCATTTTTAACAGGCTGCTGTTTATAGTACGTACTTTGTTGCAAATGGGGAATACTTTTGTTGGCCATTTTGACAGGAAAAACTGTCTCCAAAGTGAGTAAGTGACCCTCTGCCATATTTGAAATGTGAATGTTTTTATAGCAGAACCCCCAAACATGCCATGAATCAGACCTCATATTATACAGCATCTGTATCTGTGCTCTGCTGTAGTGGTGCATGTTGCAGTACATGATTATAGAAGGCATAAGTGGTGCTTCTGTAGCTTGCCAACTACAGTAAAGAGCAGAGTTGGTTTTAAAAGTAAGAAAAAACCGTGCTGCTTCATCGTTCTGTTGATAAAAATCTATGCAATTGTCATATATGGAGACAACTAAGTGGTAGCATCAAACTTTACGAAACCTATGTGGTACAGCACTTTGGCAAAGCAATTTAAAAATAAAGCCTTCTGTATTTCTTGATATGTGCTGTTATGATTGAGCAGGGTAATTAGACAGCATATTGTTCACTAAACAAAACACTTCTATGTGACATACTTGAATTATAGTGGTTATTAACTGACAAATCTCTATTATTCATCTTGCTGTATGCCTTAAAGATTGCTGGATCAGCAAGCTTAGCAAATATCAATGGACAGTGCTGATTTAGGGGAAAAGTGGTGATGTTTAATTGGTCCGTTTCTATGACAGAAAATGTCTTGTATGGTTTATTATGCTGAAATTAAATGGTTAAAGTTTAGAGTTCATGGCTAGTTTAAATATTTGTGCTGCTACTTCGGAATACTTAATCTGAGGCACTAAATGTGAATCTAAAGGCTATTTTAAAAAAGTAAGCAAAATCCCTTAGTGCAGTTGGTCATCATGTTGCACTTCTGGATAAGTAGAGAACAGCTCTGGATTTGCACGAGGTTAGGAATGACCTGGTTTTTTTTCTTTGAGTCTTCAGCCAAATTCTGTATCTGTTAGGGCTGCGTTGTGCAAGTTTATAGAGGACAACCCCAGCCTTCATCTAATGCGCCTTAAGCAGGCAAAAATGGGAGACAGAACAAACAGCAAAAAACAGAAGAGCAGCTGAGCTAAGGTGGACAATCCGGGAGCAGGAATTAGATCCCTTGAGTTGAATATATCAGAACTGGGCTTCCTGGGCTGTGCCATCTCATGCAGTTCAGCCTTAACTGCCATTCTGCGAAAGAGGATGGAGGTAGCTGGAAGGCTAAATAACGGCGCTCAGCAAGCACGGCTGTGTCGCCCTGTGGAAGTTCTTTAATCTCAGTGAATGAAGGAGTGCCGTTTATCACACTAAAACCTTTTCATGACTCATTAATAAACTTTCTCTTATCTAATTGCAGTGCTTTAGTAGGATGCAGTATAACCTCAGTGTGCTATTAAAGAAAAATTAGATTTTCTTGTCATGAAAAATGCAAAGTTACTCATTGAAAAGCTTATAATTCCAGTAGCAAATGAGGCATGAAATATATTGCCAAAAATACGGCGCCCAAAAACACTGGCGGTAAATATTTTATCTTGGTGCTAATTAAGAGCTTGAATTTAAAACTGAGCCTTCTAAATTTTCACAATAATAAAATCAACCTAGCGATACCAGTGTAGCCTTAGTAACATGCACTGTTATTCTGGCAGGATTCTGTCCTCAACTTGCACATTGCTGATGGTGGAGGATGTTCATAGCTCTAGCAGTAAGCAGAAATTTCTTCTTGTCTTCATAGTGCCTTTTTATTTACTTGGAAGTTGATTTAGAACCTGAAGACCAAATAATAGCAAGCTTGTGGTTTCATTAACTGCAAGGAAAATAGTTTAGTTTAAGAAAAAAATCCCCTCCAATTATATCTTTTTTTTTTTTTTCTCCCCTGCTCACTTGGTTTCTTAATTTGACTTTCCTTTCACAGGAGCTGTTTAATTAGCATTAGATTTTCTATTATAATATGAATCTGCAAAATGTAGTGTTTTGGCTTCTGTTGTTACTTCATTGATTTTCTTCTGGTTTTCAGCTCCTCTCTTTTAGTATATCTAGTGTACCTTTAATTAGATGCATTTTCAGGCCCAAATTTGAAGGATAAACACTTATAACAGCCTATGAAGCTTAAAATAGCGGGTATAATTTTAAAAAATAAAAATTAATGCTCAAGTCTTGAGAGAGAGAGCATTTTTATGAAGAAAATGATGATTTTGCATGTAGTCATAGTTCTGTACATGTTTCAGGTTGTGCTTAAATGCTGGCAGTGATGGGAGCTGTTAGCTGGGTGTCCATCCAGCATCCGACTGCGGCAGCTGTCCTGAAGGAGTTTAGAATGGGGTCTTTTCTGGGGGTGCCTCTGTAGTTTGATGTTCCCTCTAGTGTTTGAGGACTGGAAATGCTGAGTTTAATCTTCGTCAGGTCCCTGCAAAATGACCATACACTCTCTCTAGCAACTCCTTGAAAGCCAAGGACAGGGGTTTATGTTGGGAAAGTCAAAGGGAGGGAACGTAGGGGCTTGGCTTTAGTTTCAGTGGATGTAATTGCTGCATTATCAGCTGACTTTGTCCGTGTGCTGTGCTCTGCTCTGGATGACCTTTGGAGTGTAGGACCTGAGTCTGAACGGCTTCTGTGTCATCACATTGCATTTCTGCTTACCTCTCTAGGCAGACCAAGTGTGGAGCCTGTCTTAGCCAAATTTGATTTCGGTGCTGCTTAGATGACTATCTCCCAGGCTATTTATTGGTTTCATCAACACAGTAAATTGTCTCAAGTCTCCTAAAGAAGTACTTACAGAGATTTCTATGGCTGATTAATTGCAACAGTTTGCTAGATAAGAATAAAGACAAATGATTATTTAAACTTGCTTATGTACCATGACTCTTTCTTCCTTGATTGTGGTAGAGTGCCAGCTGATGAAGACAGAACGTCCTAAACCAAACACATTTATCATTAGATGCCTCCAGTGGACCACAGTAATTGAAAGAACATTTCATGTGGAGACTCCAGAGGAGCGGTATGTTTCATTCATATTTAATACATAAACTACTTGCAAAAGCAGATGCAAGTGTTCAGCATTAATAGCGAGTCCTTTGCTGAAGCTCTTATTTATCAGATGATGTACGTCTAGACTGAGAAGTGACAAATAATTTTTGAGCGCCTCAATTTTAGTGTGCGTTCCAGTATAAAAGATACCTTCAAGGGGGTTTCAGAGAGCGGATTTTGAGTAGTATTTGTAAATGAAATGTTGCTAGGTTGGGTGTCCAAAACAGAAAAACAGACAGGTGCAGGTGTGTACCAGCACACAGGTAGTTATTTCTGGAAACTCAGGGTTCATTTCTCACTGGAAATGTTATGGTATGTGAAATGAAGGGTTTCTGACCTGGGAGTTTCTGGAAGGATGAGCACAAGTGAAACAGAGATTCAGACAAAGTTGAGTTGTATCAAAATACTGACCTTTTAAAATCTTTTTAGACACCTTGTTTTTTAAAGGAAAAAAGTTAGTTCTATCATTGCTGATTGCTAATGTTTTATGCAAATTAGACAATAAAGGTGATAGTTATCTGCTGCAGGTGCAGATTTCTGTTTCAGCTGTTAGGAAACAAAGCTAAGAGCATGCATCCTGTGGTCTCATCATTGGACAATTGATCTCTTACCTCCTGAGAGAACAGTTTTCCAGCACAATTATTCTATGACTACACAGTATTTAAATATTTACTTACTCTTCAGGAACTGAACTTACATTATTCCAGTACCATTGCCCTAGGGGAAGAGGTGTTTTAAACCCCTTGTCCTCCCTAGATATGATACTGGAACGTTTATTTTTAAGATCAGCAAATTCTACCTAATATTCTTTGGTTTTTTCTTTCGTAGCCTTTGCGTGCACTGATTTAAAGAAGGTTCCTGTTTATTGCTTTTGATTCTATTACAGTGATCAGAAGAAGGTGAAATCAAATTAAAAGCAAAGAAAAATAAACTGGTCCTTGTTTCTTTTAGCAGCTTTGTGGTCAGTGACCCTAAAGAGAGTGAATAACAGTTTCCACTTGGGGGAAGATTGTGTTTTAGTCTTGTTTTGTTCCCTCCTAGCCAATTAAGTCAGCTTCGTGACACTTCAGGGCTCAGAGTGTTAGTCACCTCTGTTGGGTACACTTGAGACATAAAAGCTGAGGGTGAAATTCTGGTCTCCAGAAATCAAAGGTACTCACTTCAGGAGGGCTGAGATCTCAACTGAGTCACTAACAAATCTTAAGAGATGTGACGGTAGATACACCTTTAGCTTTCTCTGTGCCTTTAAAACCAACATTTGGTTTTTGAGAGACATGGAGAGATAAAAGTACAGAAGAAAAAATTTATTTTGTAATAGTTTTGAATATGAAAAATTATTAGTAAATAAAGGAATATGTTTGTGATGGCAAATGAAATAGTCTGTGCTGGAAATATAGGGAGAATGCTCAGAATGTTTAGCATTACCTTGCTGCCTCAGACAGGGCTGGATAGTGCACGCTCAGACAAAATCCAAAATAAGAAATGCACAGGGTGGGAAAGACCTTATGTGTAATTGGCGCAGTTTTTATTAAAAACTTGTGTGTTGGATTCTTTTTCCCATGGACTTTACTTCCTCTGGGGAATGATTTGCCTTTTCTGTCCATCACAAACTGAAATTCACATGTTCATATATGATTATTATTTTTTTAATAATCTCATAGAACCAGTGAGAAATTTGACATTGATAAGGATGGCATGGCTTAACTGCAGAATGTGCATGGAGGTGTTCAGCATTGGCTACTTTTGTTCCTGATGTAGTAGCAAAGTAATTTACCTGGGGTGTCCTTGGGAGAAGAGTTTAGCCAGTGCCCAAAAAAATGTCAGCTGAACCACTACATATCGTTCCTTACAGATATGAAAGATAGTAAAACATGGTCAATAGTCCACTGAACATGTCTGCAACCCCTGCATGCCTTAAAGTCCATCCCAAAACCCTGTAAGCCCCTGCAAATTGTATGCTTTAGGTTCAATAAATACTCAGTGAAATGAAGTGAAAGCCACAAACTTTCACTTCAGTAGTTTCCAAAGGTGTGAAATTTCCCAAAGGACACTGGAGTGGAAGCATAGGAGTCCATAGGAGTTGAAGGGGTCAGTATTAGAGCACCCACTGCTGAAACAGCTGTGGAAACTTTATCGTAACCAAGACCTGTGCCTAAGATAAAACGTCACTGTTTTTGCTGATGTTCTGCTAAACTTCACACAGGAATTGCTGTACTTCTGTCATCATCTTTACAACAGAGGAATAACCTAAGTATCCTAGGGTTTAATACCATCTCCTAGAACATCCCTTCGTATGAAAATTTGGGATATGTGTGCGAAGAGGTGGCATAGTGCCCCCAGCAGTTGGAAGTATGTGTTTCAGTGCACCATAGGCATGGAGAAGATGTGTTTAATTGCTTTGTGCTGCATGGAAGACTTTTGTTTTTGGCAAGTCTGGTTTTGTTATGTAAATCTCTGTATCACCGGGTCATATCTTGAGCTGCTGACTGAATGACTATTAGAAATTCTGTTGTCTGAAAAGCCTTATATTTTATCCAGACTGGAAGGACTTCAGTTGTCTCCTTGTTTCTACTATGATTAATAAAAATATATATTAAAAGTGCTCTTAAATGCAGTTTTACAGTACTTGAAAATGCACATAATTCATTGTATGTTGCATTGATTCATCAGAGAACATTAGTTGTTCTGTATTCCTTGGTGACCCTTGCAATGGCAGACGGTAATCTAAAGTCACAAGTAACAAGAATGTCTTTGCTTATCTTTTGCCAGGGAAGAATGGACAAAAGCCATCCAAACAGTAGCAGACAGCCTCAAGAAACAAGAGGAAGAGATGATGGATTTTAGATCTGGCTCTCCTAGTGATAATTCAGGTGCTGAAGAAATGGAAGTTTCTATGACAAAGCCAAAACACAAAGTGGTGAGTGAGCATAGCAGGAATAACAATATTTTTTAGGTCTTCTCAAACGTAGACAAGAAATAGCCGTCAAGACACATCTGTTCCCATAACAATTACGTGGTTGGTTGTAGATGCAGCTTCTGGAGGAAACAATAGTCTGAGCTGAGCAGGTACCAGGCAAAGCTGGAGTTCTGAGTTCAGAAGTCCTTACTGGATGGCTTTCAAGGCCAGCTCAGGTCTGGTTTTGGTTCGCCTATTTTCCTGTGGTAAAAGTCTTACTATTGCCATGTTGGCAATGGTCATTGATATGACAGTACAGAGACTATCCTCAGGCTGTGACAGATTCTCATTTTCCCCAACGTTTTTCCTAATGGCAAAACAAGTAAGAGCAAATGGCTAATCTGTGAGGCAGTCATATTGTCTGGGATTTGGTGCTGTTCAATGAGGCACAAGAAAGCTGGTCTCCTAGAAAGATGGGGAACATCAGAAAAAAAGGTTTGGTTTAATCCCTGGAATCAGAGCAACATGTGCCTTTTATTGAATGTCTGCACTGACAAAGTGATCAAAATGTCTATGGAGTAATAATAGTATGTTGACTGGTATTCGCACATTTGAGTGTTGTGTCATGTGAAAGAGTGTTCTGTTAATTGAAAGCTTATGGTTTTCCCTAAACAGTTTGATTGATTATCTTTGGGAGTGCACTGGTATTCATTTTTATGGAAGAATAATTTCTGTGCCTGAATTCTGCTAAGCAAAAGGATTAAAAAAACCCACATATGCAATGTATTTTCACGTGAATAAGAAATTCTAGTCTGAGAATGACATACTTGTTGTTAGTTCATGCAATTAAGTTCTTGTTTATTTCTATCATTAACAGACCATGAATGAATTTGAATACCTTAAACTACTGGGAAAAGGCACTTTTGGAAAGGTCATTTTAGTTAAAGAAAAAGCAACTGGACGCTATTATGCGATGAAAATTCTGAAGAAGGAAGTTATTGTAGCAAAGGTGAGTAGATGGGAAACTTGAGAATGTGGTTCACCCTTGATACAGCCTTCGGGAAAGTCATACCAAGGATTCTCCCAAGTACTTGTAAATAATTGGTCCGTTAGTGTTTGAAATGGACCCCGATCTGGGGAATCACTTTGCCAATTTCCTTCTGCTTGTGTTTCAGGATGAAGTAGCGCACACGCTGACAGAAAACCGTGTTTTACAGAACTCACGGCATCCATTCTTAACGGTAAGCATTTGTTCCTATGCTGAGTGTAACTTGACATCGTGATAACCAAAATGTCCCTTATTTTTTGTTATATGTATGTAATACATCTGAGATCTGTGTTTTCAGAGCAGCTGTGTATTTTTGTACCCTTCATTTTTGGGAAGCACAAATTTAAAATGCTTTTTTAAGTCTTCTGATTCTTGCAGAGCAGGTCCTCAGTGCCTCTTGAAGACAATATTTCAGGGTGTGGTTTGACTTTATGGCTCACCCATTTAATAGCTTGCTATCTCTGAGAGAAGTATCTGCTTTCCTTGTCCTCCAAATGTTTGGTCTCCTCTTTGTAGCAGAGATCAGGGTGACCCTGATCTTGTGACAAGTTCAAGAAGATATAGTGTGGGGAAAACCCTTTAATTTTGCCTGCCTTTGTTGTTTTTTTAAGCTCCCAGAAGCGGTTTGCTATGGAATCAGAGCACTGGTAATGCCCACTGAAGGATAGTGGTGGGAGCATGTGGGATGGGACAGGGAAGAGCAGGACTGTGCTTTATCCGCTGCTTTCCTTTTGGATTGGCTTAGCTGTAAAATCAAACCACACTCTCACTTTAGACCTCAAATGCCAGCAGTCTCTCTGGGTTGAGTTCAGATACATAAGTTCCGCCTCAAGATTTTGTTTCTAGCATTTATTACAAGTTGGCTCTGAATTGTTTCCTGCCACTTAAGGCCTCTAAGAGACCTGTGTAAGATCGTAGTTGTTTCCTTTGTCCAGGTACACAAGGGCTTAACTGGAATTTAGACTTTTAAGTGTGGCCTCTGGAAGTAAATACTGGCTGTATTGGTTATAATCAGTAAATGTTTGTTGTCATGTCTAAAACCCAATCCTCGCTCTCTCAACTAAAATACGACTGGTTTAAAAATGCCACCCCGGTATTGAAGACGATGATATCATATGCGGTATTTTCTTTTTAATGCTTTCATAAACCCAAATAGCTAAAACAAGGGCTGTCTTGAGAAGTCAGCTACAAGACTGGGTTACAACCAAGAAACTTAAGACTGTGGCAAACAAGTTGATGTTGCTCTTGCCACAGGAATACATGTGACAGGACTGTACAAAGGCAGCTTGTGACACTTCATCACAGCCTCCGTCCGGTCTGTTTTTGTGAATTGCTCATAAATTGATATTGACAGCATTGCTCAATCCTCCGGCAGGCTGTCAACAGGGAGCAGGGCAGAGACCAGGGGGCTGGTGTGTGTAAATATGTATCTTTCATATAAGAGGGCTTGTAGGCAGTGCGGTAAAACCTTGTGCTCTGGGCTTTGGTTGTGGACCCTTGTCTGTGAGGTGAAACTGTGGGAGCTTGTGGCTTGAGGAGGAGACTTCAGAGCCACTGTTGGTAGGTTCTGTGTCACTGATACTGGGCGAGGTCTTTGTTTCACAGCATTACAGGTGTTACTGATAGCTTCTGCATGGGATTCTTTTAATGTTTTATTAAATTTATGTAATGAAATAAGTTGGCAGTGGATCAGTCCTCAGCTGCAACTGGAAAGTGTAAGTATTATATAAGATCCAAGGACAAAAAGTTCACTAAAATAGAAAATTTCATGTCTGTCTATGTTTCTGAAAATCTATTAAAAATGCTTTTGTAAGTGTCAGTGTGATCTTCTAAGTTTTGGTTTAAATCTGTTTCAGGCTTTAAAGTATTCCTTTCAGACACATGATCGCTTGTGTTTTGTTATGGAGTATGCTAATGGAGGGGAGGTAAGGGAAATGTAATAATGTTTAATACTTTAGGATTTTCCTGTGTTAGCTAAATAATGTCAAGCAGAATTAGTAATAAGGTCCATGTTTGCAATTCTAATTAATGCAAGTTGTCCCAGTGAAACAGAGCTGTCTGCAGGTTTAACTAATATTAAGAATTAAGACTCTTAATTTTCTTAACTCCATATTTAGAGAATAGAGGTTTTGGGTGTAGGTTCATATTTTACATGACAGCAACATATTGTAATCTGATATTTAGTAACTCAGTAAGGCAAGGTTGCTTAGTAGTTGCTCTTTAGGCAACTTTTAACACTTCTAAATGAATATGGTGAGCACACATTACTTTGGAGGGAGAATTAGAAATGGCAAACTACAGTTAAACAGTCAAGAAGGAAAAGGTGGAATATTAACCGCTCTAAATCATGCATTAAGCTGTAATTTTAATATGTAATTGTCGTTCAATCAAAATTTGTTTTAATAATTTTCTGTATATAAAAGAATATGCAGCACGCAAACTGGCTACCAGTGTGCATCCGTGAATATGAGATATAATTGTCTAGTCATTTAATTTATGAAGCTCTTTAACAGATTTGGGAACACAGCTGGGTGAGGATGGGAAGGGTTTTTCTCTTAGGTAATATTGCATTCTCAGCAGGATGGTCTGCAAAGTGCGAGACATAACTCAGAAACGTGCAATTTAAAGGTAACAAATTATTGGTTTTGTAGTTATTTTTCCATCTGTCAAGAGAGCGTGTCTTTTCTGAAGACCGGGCTCGATTTTATGGAGCTGAGATTGTTTCAGCACTGGATTACCTGCATTCAGAGAAGAATGTGGTTTATAGAGATTTGAAGGTATGTAGAAAAATAATTTCATAGGCTTTTTGGTTTGGGGCTTTTTATTTGTTAGTCACAAACCAAATGAGCCTGAACTGTAAGAAAGCCTTTCCTGACTGAACTTTAACATAACAGTTATTGCAGCTGTCAGACTTGACTTTACAGGATGTCTAAACACTTCTATAGTCTAAGAGGTTGTATAATGAATTTCTTAGGGCCCTGGCAGTGTTTCACAGACTATGAAGAAGTAGTGCCTGTTTATGTTCTAAGAGAAACCTTGCTGGCTCTTCTGTGAGGTGGAACATAATCCTGGGCTGTTCATCCCAGGTCTTATCAGATAGATGCAAATTCATACTGTGTGTATGTTGGGCTTCCTTGCCATGTGCTGCACAGTGCTATCTTCATAGTACCTGCTTGCAGTTAAAAACTGGATAAACTTCGAGTTGCTAATTTGTTTGGTGAGCAGAGAAGGGGAAAAAAAAATCAACCAAACAAGAAATCTCAGGGCAAAGAAACTTGGGAAATTCTTGAGGAAAAGGCAACAATAGCATTTTATTTTTCCCCCCCGAGAAGTGTTTTCAGGAGAGGATGAGAGGATACTGGCAGTTCATTTAGGAGCAATCTAAAATGAAGCATGCTATGTAATGTTTCCCGGCTATGACAAAGTCATTTGGGATTCCTGCTGGGATTTTGTCTCCCATATCATTGTGATTCCTTTGAAAGTGCACTTTATTTCATACACAGTGGAAACTGTCCTGAAATCTGGATGGCTTTCTCAAAAATTAGTGGCGCAGGCTAGGATGACTACTGCATGTTGAGTAAATGTTTAAAGTGATTCTCGTGTAAAGGGTCTCTTTAGAAGCGGTTCTTTAGCCTTGCATTTGCTTTTTGTTTCATTTGCTATCCTTTACTGGTACAGAATGTTTCATAAAATCACTTAAAGGCAGGGATGAAGTTTTATGAGGGGGAATACTTAATATATTTTTTAAAAGAACTGGTGTTCTGTTGGTGCTAATATTGCAGAAGCATAAATACAATGTCTACATTCTGCGTTCTTTCTGTATATATGATCAGTTACCCAAAGACTGCAAATTAGTTACCTAACATTCCCTAAAGAACTAAGGAAAGTGATATAAATTTATATTTACATCACGCGTGCTTTGGCAGCTACCTTGGTTCTGACCCCAGTGAGAACAAGGTTGAAAACTGATCTGCAGAAATTCATGTCTTTCTTTGACTTGTTCAGGAGCAGTGTGTGTTATATGTAATAATGTCTTTCATTTGGGTTTTCTTCTCAGCTGGAAAATCTTATGCTGGATAAAGATGGACACATAAAAATAACAGACTTTGGACTATGTAAAGAAGGAATCAAGGATGGAGCAACAATGAAGACTTTCTGTGGCACTCCAGAGTATCTTGCGCCAGAGGTATGTTTATGTACTAAATTATCTTCTTAAATGCCATCCATGATATCAGTAGCGATAAAGAATAATTCCTGTGCCATAATGTGTTCATACAGTAACTACTGTTATATAACAACATGTACTGAGAATCTTCTATTCATCATGTTCTGGGATGTACCTTTAGTATAACGATATGCGATAATTTTCAGGCAGGGTAGTATCTTCCTGCCACTTTAGGGAATATTTACATTTTACTGGAACAGTGCTTGCTTCTTGTGTCAGAAATCTAATTAAAAAAAAAAACCAAAACACTTCTAAATCACTTCAAATACTACCTGATGGATTGATGACTGTTTTGCAAGTTGTTTGTTGTGTGTTGGCCTATTTGAAAGCTATCAACAGGACTTTGCTTCAGAAGTAAAAGTATTGTCCAATTCTTTTACTCTTTGAAGACAGTATGAGGTGACGTATTTTCAGAAATAGGACAGACCAAACTTTTTCTGCAATATTTAGCATGTTATGCATTAAAAGTGCTGACTGTTTTCTGATTGTAAGAGCACGAGATGTTTCTCAATGTTAATTTGAACTTTTCGGTTTCAGAGATAAAAAAATCCAAGCAGGGGATCTCAGTCCCCAAACTGTATGTTTTGGGGAGGTTTTTATACAAATTCTTTTTTAAGCGTAAAATGCAAATGTGTGCTTGCAACTTTCATCCTGGAAATACTCCTGAGAGTTGTGCAACACAGGTGGTGTTATAGCCGTGAGTTAGTTATGGGCAGATCAAAAGTGAAATTGTGTGATAGAGGATATGTGTATACATGGTATTTTGCAGGCAGACGCTAGTTTTCTCTGCCCACGCTCAGAGCTGTCTGGAAGCAGACTCGCTGTATTAGTAGGGCACCAAGCCTGAGCTAACGCGGTGTGCCTCACAAAAGGGCTCGTTGTCTTTCAGCGGGTGCTTTGCTACCCATGGCGTTAAGGCTTCCATCCAGCTCGGAGCGCAGGCAGAAGCAAGTCTTGGGCTGCTGGCACATTATATATTGTTGGCACAGCCAGGATGTAGCCTTTTTCCGAGGTGGGAGACTCGGGCATTGCAAACCTTTCGTGAGTTGAAGTATGCAGAAGTACACAGTATGGAAAACCAAAGTGAAGGAGGAATATTTCTACTGAGAAATCTGCTGATCAGTGCTTTTGTGCTCTCCGCTTGCATAGCCATGGCAGCATGCTCTTGGGTTTTTTTTGTTTGGGTTGCTGGTTTTGTTTGTTGGTTGTTTTGGTTTTTTTTTAACTCAGAGCTGCTTTCAAGGGCCTCCAGTGTCTTCGTAATAATGAAGAACATGGGCACCTGTCGAAGTAGCTTGCAGCAAGGAGGTGGAGCCAGTCTCGTGATAGCTGCCAGCTCTCCATGGATCACCAGAAGTCTTCAGTAAATCTAAATTGGGGTCTGTGCACCACAATTTGAGATTTACTGAAGCACGGAGTAATTAGCAGCATGACAGAGTGTTTATTATTCATAAACATGGCTTTTATTTTAGCTTCCCTCTTAAAATCAATTACTGAACTTCAGTTTCTCATCAAGGATTTTATGAGCAGACTAAAAATATTTATTATTTTGGTTTTGTTTCTTCCTAACTTGGAATGTGGGGATTCCCTGTGCTGGCATTATGTTGTTCTTTCTGTTATATTATTTGCTGTTATTTTTCTTTTTAATATTTATGATGTGTTGGCTCATCCAAAACCCTCAAGGACAAATCCTTTTGATTAGCCCAGCTCTCTCCCTTACTTGCAAATCCCATCTGTAAGTGGGAGTGTTAAATTCTGGAGCCTTTTCTCATCTGGTTGGTAGCATGCAAAAAATCTGAAAATTGTGCGCGAGTGATATTCCGTGCATTTAAGGTCATACATCCTAAAAAGCAGGGGTCTCAATCTTGTCTGCATTCATAACTTGAATCCGGCACAGCAGCATGTTTGTACAGTTGTTGCATCGTTGTTTTTAGGTTCATACTGGAATCTCGTGCATGGATGACACTGACTGAATCGTGTCAACTTTGATGTGTCAGATGCATCGATGGCTGTGATGTTTACAGCTGTTGTGCCTTCTCTTTCAAATTCCATCTCGCAGCAGTCTAGAGCTGCTCGTTAGGAAATGATGAGCCTTTAATTTAAGTGAAATGACCTTGTTACTTTACTGCTCCCCAGCTATCCTGGATGTTGCAATAAATCATGGATGAGTGCAATACCTTTTTTGTTACGGTATATTTTTGATACTAACACCATTGCTCTGTTTTGTGCAGTCACCAATAAGAGTGTGTGCTCGTTGTGATAAAGAACTTTGAAGAAATAAGCATTTTATATTCTGGTTAGGAGTAATGGAGGTGAAGGAAAGATTTGTAGTTAGTAATCTATTATAACTATAATATAGTGCATTAATACGCTTACTAAAGTAACATTTCAAGTATTTGCTGCATTTTGAAAGCACCTGTAGCATTTATTACATACACAACAAAGGCCTCTGTGGTTTTGTTTTTCTTTCAATCTGCTCCTATTGCATCTCTTGCGGCAAAAAAATAAAAATCAGAGGTCCTGTGACTGTTTTATTTTAGGTAACGTAAGTGTAGGGGAGTGCGAACAGGAAGCGCTTATTGAACGGGGTGACTCAGAGAGCGGTAACTGCATTGTCACACAATATCTCCTGTGAGCTGAAGGGCCGTGATGCCTCGGGAAGGATGGGGCCGGCTCCTGGAATCCTGTCCGGCCGGCAGCTGTGTCGGCCGTATACATATACAGGGCAGCTGCAGAGCCAGCTGTCGTTTGGTGTGAATCATACGGCAGGGGATGCTGTAAATAGACCAATGTGGGGTAATCTAATACCTGGCAGCCTTTTGATTTTTACTGCAGGCCCTTTTCCTCGTTCAGATAATTAAGGGGAATAATTAGTGTATAAAGAGAGGCAGAGTGCAAACAGTTGTTATGTGGAGCGTCTTGATGCTTCTTTTTTTGTGTGCAAAACCTTTATCAAAGTTTGTAAGAGGTTCAGATCCTGCTTTCATTAAACTTACGTCGACTTTGGCTCTTTCACCCTTTCAGTTTTAAGTGTAAAGTATTCTGAATTGTAGCAATGTAGAACTCGCACAGACACTGCAGCAAGAAAACATGATGGTGGTGTGGTCGTGGTTTGTGTTCTTAGCAAAAGTAAGCAGTTGAGTGCAGAGCCGTGAAAAGAGTAAAGATGACAACTAAAACCTGAGGACAGGATCTGGAACATGAGACTGTTGGTGTCAGCTACAGACAACTGCGTAGGAGACACAAAGTCTAGAGAAGTCCTTGTAACATCCACTCCACAAGCCACAAAACACTCCTCACTCCCTTCAGCAACCTTCAGTGCAGAAGATCAGAAATGCGCTGCCACAGGGCTTCTCCGGAGCAAGCCGGAGAGATGGAGGGCATGCTGGGGTCCCGAGTCCTTGCACCAGCTGGGGCTTTGTTAGGTAGAAGTGCCCAGGGGAAGGGAAAAATTAACTGTGCTGGACTCCTGGTGCTGTGAGACCTGGCAGAAGTCCACCCCACTGGCAACTCCTGGGTTTGCAGGGCACTAAGCAGAGGCAGGAGCGTTAGAGGCAGTGAGCGAGTGCCTTTGGAGGGGGGCAGAGGGGACGAGGGGGAGCATTTCCAGACAATTTCACTGTCGTTTCAGGGCCTTACAGCCAGTCAAATGTTAGGAGTGGTGTTCTGCTTCTTAGTGTTTAATGTAGATTACTCATTTAGTATTTGTGGGTGGTCTTTCAGGATGTGCAGAGCCACCCTTTGGGGGATGCAGGTTGATAGGAAGATGATGGGGATGTTTGACTTGTCACTTGTGGAGTAACAGGTTGATGGTCTTTTTTCTTCTTCCCCATACTGGCTCCTGGGTCGTTTGGTTTTTTGGGTGGGTTTTTTTTTTTAAATGGGATTCCATTTGGAGCAGTTTGTGATGAATAAGTGAGAATTTAACAGCTGGCTCTGTAATATGAGAGCAAGTCCTCAGCCTTTGGGCTTTCAAAGGTTGTGCTTATCATGGCCCTAATGTGAGGGAGGGTGGGAGGAAGAGAAGGAAGCTACCATAATGTACCCGCTGCCTCCTTTTCCCCGTCCTGCTTACTGAGCACAGTGTACGTGGATGCCAGTTCTTTTCAAATGAATCTTCTGCAAATACTCTGCTGGTAGATTCAGCTGTGACGTGAAAAGATGAACTTGCTGGGGTAAATCTTCCCTCATGTTCTGTGTTCATGCCTGGTTTGGGAATGTCTTCTAAAACCTTCTCCTTACATTTCTGCAGGTGCTGGAAGATAATGACTATGGTCGTGCAGTGGACTGGTGGGGTTTAGGAGTTGTGATGTATGAAATGATGTGTGGCCGGCTCCCTTTCTACAATCAGGACCACGAAAAGCTCTTTGAACTCATCCTTATGGAGGAGATTAGATTTCCACGCACTTTGTCACCTGAAGCAAAATCGCTCTTGTCAGGCTTGCTGAAGAAAGATCCTAAGCAAAGGTGAGACTGTTGCTTAATAGTTGCATTTGTTAGCACTCGTGGTCTCAGAAATGCTAAAATAAAAACAAGTCAAGAAAAAAAATACTCTGCTAAAGCCTTTGCAAATAAGTTAGTAATTGTGCTATGCAGAGGTGTATCTATGAAGGGAACTATCTTCAAAACAAGTGACTTAAAAGTGACTGTTTCTGTGCTGCCGTATGAAAGGCTCATATTGCCATCATTGAAAAACAATGGAAAATGGTACTGCACAAAGGGCTATTGAATGCGCACACGCCAGCCATTTTCTTTAAATAAAGTTGAGGAAGTTATTTCAGACAAAACTGTAGTTTTGTTTCTAATCCATTCAAAGTGATCATCCACTGAGATGCAGCAAGTGGTCCTACTCATTTTTGGTTTTACTGTTGACGTGAGCTGACACTGTGAATAGCAACACGAAGCAGCTTTGGTCATGAGAAGGCTGAACTTCAGAATATGATGGCTGCCACTAATTCAAAACTATAGCCTGGGACAAAGCAAGTTAACCCTGCCTTTGGTCATAATGAATCCATTGTAAGCTGCTGTAGGTGGAACGCTTTCACCTTCTGTCCTGGTTCAGCCTGCTGTCTGTTTTCTGAATTTTTGTTAAATCTGTGCCAGTAATTTAGCATCCTGCTTTGGACAGTAGGTGGTGGTGTTTGTACCATGTTTGTGATGGAATTTATACCATGCTTAATCCAATTTTCCTTTTTTTTTTTCCTTTTTTTCTTTTTTTTTTCTATGCTGTATTATTTAAACAGTAACTCTTGATTTAAAAACAGAAAAAAAACCCAAAACCAAAACGAAAACCCCCAAGCCCTTAATGGCTAACAAACAGAAAATAGAACAAGATCCAAAAAGGGTGTTGTCCTTCACACAAAGATAAACATAAGTTTAACAACCTGCCACCTTGTCAACCCAGACATTTTAAAAACAAATAATAATGTGATTCTGGCCCTGATCTCCTGTCCTGAAAGATTTCCCATTTGGGGCCCATTTATGGTGGAAGGTTCATGTGAGGTACAAGCAGAGCATTTCGGTTTGCTTTCTGATGTTTGTTTAGTCTGCGTGTGTGTGTGTGTCCACATAGCAGGAGAATGGGTTTTGCCAGTACATGGATACTTGCAGCAAGGATTTTTGTCATCACTAGGCTATTTCCATGACTGTTTTTAGTGGAAAATCCTGTTGAGAGGTCTTGTAATGCAAATCTACAATTTGTACTACTGGAGGATTCAACTTAGTGGTGACATGGGGATCCAGGAACAGTTGTGGTCAGGACCATGGCCAGGCTGGTACTAGGTGGCAACAGCTGCACAGCCTTCCTGAGCCCCGCAGGATCTGCAAGGGGACCTCCAGGAGAAGGTTGTGTGATTGATTAGCAGCCCCCCTAGGCACTGTGCTCTGCGAGCGTGGTTGCAGCCCTTGCCAACAGGATTCCTGTCCAGGAAAGCGCTGGGTTAGATACAATTGTGACCCTTCTGTAGCTTATTCAGGTGGGGCCTTTCAATCACTGCAAACGCTAGCAGCATCTGCTGTAATTTGTTCTTAAAGGAGCATCTCTGATGAACCAAAATGCAATTTGTTTACAAACAAAGAACGCCCACTTGTTTCTAATTACAAGGTTTTCCCAATGCCAATAATTACTCCACAATATGCTCATTTTATACAAATAGCCACTTCTTCACATGTATCTTCTGCAGGCTTGGAACCAACGATGCTCTGATCTGTTGGACAGATGATTTTCATGCTGCTGATAGAAATAACTATAGACTAGACAAGCCTGCACACATGCCCGCAGCTTGCTAATTACACTGGTGCTTCCCAAGCTTTTTGGATCACGGACCATTCTTAAATACTGGTTACTCACCAGTCACCATTCACCCAACTTTTAAACTGAAGTTGTGATTCTGCAAATCCCCTGCACTTCGTGGCAGTTCAAGCAGTATGGAGAACTGAGCTGGAAGCACTAGGGGTAGAAGTCCTGAGTCCTGGCCTTGTAGTTTTCTTTTTACTGTGTGGTCTGTGTGCTGGGGTGGGCGCCTGGGATACTTGGTAGTTGACTCATAGTGAGTTCATGGAGCTGTATTGAAGAAAATACATTTAGTGAAAAGTTAAATAATGTGCGATAGTCTGGGTGACATTAGACTGTTGATGATGCTTTGGGGAATGACTGTGTAATTCAACTGAAATCCCCTCTTCCACAAAGCCCTGTGGTGGACAGACGTTGGTGTCATCATAATGTTTTATGTGGCAGAAAACATCAGAATTGGCAGCATTTAGTAACTGCTGATGAACTTCAGAGTGGGATGGAGGAGACAGCCAAAACCACGAGAAAAATGAAACTGAGAGATGTTGTCCCTTCCCATAAAATTCTAAAAAAATAACCCCAAACCAACAACAAAAAAGGATGATATAATGAAGCTCAGTGACAAGGATATTTTAAGTTAAATATCAAGGAGCTAGGGAATTGTGACCTGTGTCAGTGAATTAAATCTTAAAAATTACCCGTTATACCTGAGCTGGATATATAGAATGCATTCTGCATTCAGTAATACCAGTTCAGTCTCAAACTCACAGGCATATGGGGAAAATGTGAAGAACAATAAATTGCATTCTGCTTTTAATCATGGCTGTTTTCTAAATTTGGTCATATAAAATCCATTTTGTAAGAGAAAAGGAATTTTGAAGTTTCTTTTGGGATTGATATAAGTTTATTAATCTTGTAACGTGAGCCCTAATTTTCCTAAGAAGGAAAAAATCTATTCTGTAAATATTTCCTTTTAATGTGACCTGAAACTTTCCTTCGCTGCTTTGTGACATGTATCAAATGGAAGGAGGTAATCAAAGCATTTTTTCACACATAAAGCAACTTTTATTATTATTTCTCTGGCTGTGGAGACTGCAGCCTGTGAAAGTGGACATGGATCAGAGAGCTCCATGTAAATGGGGCTGAGTTTTGATGAGTGGGTGGCTTTCTAACCAGCAGTGTGTCTGGCAAGTTCTGAATCTTGGTAGGTTTTAAACTTGAGAGAACTTCAGGATGGTTTCCTCTGAATTCGGATCATGTGTTTTCAGTACATGCTTTTGTGCTCCCTGTCATAGCTCAGGGTTGTTCAGCCTCTTTCAGATGTGGTTAGTCACAAGCAGCTTCATCTACTTCTGTCTTCTCTGGTGCTGTTGCACCTTGCATTCAGGAAGAATGAGAGGAAGAAGATGCAGCATTTCACAAACGCTTGTTAAAAGATTTAATGACTTCACAGAGTGAAGAACACCTTCCCTGGCAACTGGTGATCAGTCCTTGCAGCCACACAGAGATCTGGCAGTTTGTTCTTTCTAGTGATGGTGGCTCTTTCCACATCCAGAGTACAACTCTTACTGCAGATGCTCAGGAAGATAAGGGTCAGTTAAGCCTTCACCTGCATGAAAACCCAGCTTCTTGGGTTTTTCTGTGTGAAAGGAGGCAGTTTGTAGTTAAGGGGTATGTCTGTGTCCTAATTTGTAATTCAGGTGTATGCCTGATATCTTTATCAATGATCTGGACAAGGGAATCGAGTGCACCCTCAGTCAGTTTGCCAATGACACCAAGTTGTGCGGGAGTGTTGATCTGCTGGAGGGTAGGAAGGCTCTACAGAGGGATCTGGACAGGCTCGATCAATGGGCCAAGGCCAACTGCATCAGTTGCAACAAGGCTCAGTGCTGGGTCCTGCACTTGGGTCACAACACCACCAGGTAACACTACAGGCTGGAAAGCTGCCCAGCAGAAAAGGACCTGGTTGACATCCAGCTGAATATGAGCCAGCAGTGTGCCCAGGTGGCCAAGAAGGCCAACAGCATCCTGGCTTGTATCAGAAATAGTGTGGCCAGCAGGACTAGGGAAGCGATTGTCCCCCTGTACTCGGCACTGGTGAGGCTGCACCTTGAGTGCTGCGTTCAGTTTTGGGCCCCTCACTACAAGACAGACATGGAGGTGCTGCAGTGTGTCCAGAGAAGAGCAACGAAGCTGGTGAAGGGTCTAGAGCACAAGTCTGATGAGGAGTGGCTGGGGGAACTGGGACTGTTTAGCCTGGAGAAAAGGAGGCTGAGGGGAGGCCTTATCGCTCTCTACAACTACCTGGAAGGAGGTTGTAGCCAGGTGGGTGTCAGTCTCTTCTCCCAAGTAACAAGTGATAGGACAAGAGGAAATGGCCTCAAGTTATGCCAGGGGAGGTTTAGACTGGGTATTAGGAAAAAATTTCTTCACCAAGAGGGTTGTCAAGCACTGGAACAGGCTGCCCAGGGAAATGGCTGAGTCACCTTCCCTGGAGGTGTTTAAAAGACATGTGGATGTGGTGCTTAGGAACATGGTTTAGTGATTGACTTTGCAGTGTTAGGTTAATGGTTGGACTTGATGATCTTAAAGGTCTTCTCCAACCTAAATGATTCTATGATTCTCTGTGATGCTTTGCTGTGGGAAGGGTAGTTGCTTGAGCAAACTTGCTCTCGGACATAGCTAGGTCTGCAGCTCACACAGCTGCTGCGGGAGTTGGGAGAGGTAGAGGTTGACAGTCACGGGGGCTGCAGGGGCCTGGAGGTGGTCCTAGCTAGCTGGTGGGAGGCAGGAGAAGGTAACCTTGAATCGTTGGTCCTCTTAGGCACAGCAGACTTCCTGCCTTGTGGGAATCCAGAGTTTTGAAATCTGGATGACAAGTGTCTTAACGTTTGCTCTGAAATGTGTGTGTCTTCAGTACAAAACTGCTTCTGTCTCCAGACAAGGCCAGTGTCCTGGGTATCGCTTGAACTGCAGAGTGCTCATCACGTCTTCAAACATGTTTCACCAGGTGCTTTGAGGTAGACTGAGATTTAGCTGTTACGTATGCTGATTTTAGTCTAAATTGGTTCAGTCCAAAGCTATTCAGAATGAGTTTGGACAAACTCACAGTTCACCTGTAAGAAATCTAAGTTGAAGCTGAGCAAAAGTTAAAAGGGAAATTTAAAGAGATTCTTTTTCCCAGCTTTCTAGAAATTGGTAGTTTAGAGACTTCCCAAGCCTCAGCATCCTCAAACATGTCTCTTTTGTGGTTAGTAATGTTGCGAGGTGGGAGCTTTTCCAGTGTTCCTGGATCCACTATGTTTGTGTAAATTACAACAACTAAATGAAGGAGTGGGGAAGTAAAGCTCAGCACAGAGCTGGGAGTTGCATTAGGCTTTCCAAAAGTCTTAATCTCTGAGCAGAAAAGCCCCCAAAGACTGTGTGCGCAGGGTTTTTGGAAGAATATGGCCTTTTACTTCCAAGTCATCAAATCATGCTGTTCCCAAAGCCAGCCAGAGCTGCTCTGTGCTGCTAGTGCTGGTCACAAGAAAGCAATCTGAGTCCCCAGGGCTATTAGACACTTCTGAAGGTAAGGGCCATAGTAAAATAAGTTCCTAGTCACCATCCTGACTGAATCAGAGAAGGAGAAATACGCATCTGTGTGCTCTGAGCTGGTGAACACCCGTAGCTTTTGCTGAGCCCGATGGGTGTATTTGCACTGTTGTAGAACCAGGTTGGGGGGGGCGGGGGGCAGAGAAATCATGTGAAGACAGAACAGCAACAGAAATGGTGCTAAAAGTGTGGCCGTCTTCTCAGATGAGGATGGTGCACGTGGAAATCTGTAAACAAACAGAAATCTGTCACCTAGAAGTATGCCAGTCCCTTCAGATGAGGATTTGCCCACAGTCAGAATCGATATTGCGGCTCCTAATATGGTGAAGCACGAGTTTAGGAATGGGGTTATTTGGCAGGGCAGAGTAAAGGCGGTTGCTGCCTGCTTTCTCGCATTGGAGCCTGGTTGTCCTTACTGTAGAGACTTTTTAACTATAAAAGTTTGTGGGTTTCTTCTTAAAGAGCTGGGAAATGGACCTGGTTGCTGAGCACTGTTTACCTTTACATGCACAAGTAGAGAAACAATATTTTTCATGTGATTCACTAATTGCAATCTTCTGCCCTGTGATAATAATGCTTTCACTGTTGACAGTGTGTTTATACACTATATTTTTTATATATATATATAATTACAGTACATAAATTTTTAAAAACATTTGCACATGATTTCTCTGTGGAATGATAGCTGATTGCCCTTGACTTGTGGAGCATAGCCATTTGTCATTAAATGATTAAAGGAACTTGCAAGCAATACAGTTTCATAAAAATTAAAAATGTGGAAATGGTTTCCATTTAATATTGATGTTGCACTTATTAATAATTTTCTCCTTGGGATTTAGCTGAAACATAGGAAAAAAGGCTCTCAAATACAGAAGCTAAATGAATAACCAGAATTGTTTGGCAGGTATTTAGACCAATTTAGACAGAAATTTGGAGGCTGACATTTTTTGTTGTGTTGGTGGGGGTTTTTTTAAAATTGCTTTTTGACCTCTACACTTTCTGTTACATTGCCTTGTATATGGTAAATCTCAGTAGCTTTTTGTTTCTGTCTGATGACTTAAATGCACAGAATTTAACTTTATTGTACAAGAATCTTTTCAAGACTTTCATTCCTGCTATATTTTTTTCAGTTGCTGCATGTCCTTAGAAAAGACAAGCCTGCTGCTCTTTCAGTTCTCATTGGGGCTTAACCATGATTTTTGCATTAGGTGCTGATTTAATTTTGTTCTCCTTGAGAGGGTCTTTTCATAATAATTCTGAAAAACGAGTGTATTTTGGAATAACTCCATATCCAAAATATGAGGTTTCTATCATTTCCCCATTTGCTCTGAATGGATTTGTTTAATAGTACAGATTTTTAAAAGGTAAGTAAAACATCAGGGGTTTTTCTTGGCATTTACCTGAGTATGTATTTGCCCTTCATAGAACAAAGACTCATATTAGATAACGTACACTCGTACATGGCTGCAGCCAGCCAGCCTTCCTGCATGCTTCTCTAAAACACGATTCAGGTTGTTCTTAGCTCATAGTCACTCCTGAACTTCTGTGCAGAAGTGCAATCTGTAGACATGTGTGGATAAAGAGGATCGACTCCGCCCTCTTCTTCACCATCATCATCTGCACTGGGGAAGCAACGACGAGCCTGGTGTAGAGACTTGGCAAAGCCTCTGGACCTGTGGGGAACCAGCCGAGAGATGATTACTCACAGAGCTTGTCTCTGTTCCCAGGCTGCCCTGGAGTTTGTCTCTGTTCCAGGCTGCTCTGCAGCTGTATAGCGTGCCGCCAGGCAGATGGGAGAGCCATCGTCCAGCTTGTTTTGGCCTGTGGGGCTCTGGGGTGTACTTAGGCTTGGTCTTTGAGCTTAGCCAGGGAAGGAGAGCATCACCCAACACTTTGCTACTCAAAGACTGGGGACCTGTTCCCCGTTCCGCTGTGTGTTTTCTGAAGGAACACGAAGGACCAAACCCCTCAGGTTGCTGTGCCACTAAATGGAAGAGTGCCAGGGAGCAAGCGCGGGCTCTGAACTGCCGGTCACCTCTGCTGCCTGCTCTTTGGTACAGCTACGGTCGCTGCCAGCCTGCACTCTCCGAAGACAGCGCCTGGGCATGGCTGAGAAGGTGTTGCATACACCAGGATCCATTCCTAGTTGGCAGTATGGACAAAGTGCCGCTATATTTGATGCCTCCATGCTAAACGATCATCCAATGCTGTCCTGATAGCGTTGTGCCTTCAAGCTACATCCCAGAGCATGCGGTGCAGTCTCAAGCTGTAAAAATACCACTTCAATGGGCTGTAGCACAGCCTTCACAGCATCTCTGATATTTTCAACCAAACCCCTCCCCTCTATCCCCAAATAATGATGTATTAGGGACACAGGGTTACCACATGTGGCCCAGAGGAGATTCAGGGCCAAGTGCTGTGCAGCATGGATGAGACCTGACCAAGCAGCTTGGCTTCAGGTTCAAGGAATAGTCCTTGGCCTTTTTTTCTGTAGCTGTATAGCTCTAGCCTTGGTTATGTGGAGCCATTGTTCCAAGCTCTTAAAATGGGGATAGTATCTCAGTTTGCCAGTGGCCCCAAGAATCAGAGAACAGGCAGATACTAGAGGTCAGCCTGGATGAGCTGGTGGCATCTCTTGGACTTAAAATCCTGAGCGTCATCTTAACCTTGTTACCTGAAAGGAAGTCTCCTGCTGATTACTCAGTATGTGGTTTGTTTTCTCAGTGCATGCCTTTGCTTGCTGATGTGGTTCAGTCTTTTAGAGAACATTTTAACCTCCACAGCAAAATTTAAGCATCTGTTAGCTCAAGACTGCAACTAAACTGATTGCATCTATAAGCTGTGTGGACAGTTTTATTTTGGAATAAAAGTGCTTTATCTTGATATACCTTAAGTCAATAAAACACCCTTTGTGCTTTCGTGAAGCCAAGGAGGAGGAAAGATTTGCATACAGCATGATATTATCACTGCAGTTGTCAACTGTTTTCTTTAATGGAAATTTAAATCAGGTTGCATAAATCAGTTTGTCTTAAAAATCCTTGCCTCGCTTAGGCTTCAAAATCAAATTCAGTTTTACTGCTGGCATCACTCTGTTCTAGAAAATTGTAAGGAGTAGTCACTTGTTAATTTAGAAAGAAGAAGGCTGTGTGGCTCAGATCTTTTACTTGTAGGATCTGCTGTGGTCCCTAGGACAGCATCTTTCCTGAAGGGCAGGTCTTTTGAATTGTGATTATTTTTTTTTCTTTGTTTGTTTGTTTAAGAGAGACCTTTATTCTAATTCTATTTGTTAGCATGTTTTCAAATCTTTTAGTGGAACTGTTTTGAAGCCAAAAATAGGCTATTTTGCAGCCCTTGCACAAAAAGCAAATAAGAAGCAAATGTATTATATAAACTCAGAATTTTTTTACTACCATTTAATAAAAATTGTATGAGAAATAAAACTGTACTCAAACATTTAATTACTTATTTTGCCCCAAACAGGTTAGGTGGTGGTCCTGATGATGCCAAGGAGATTATGCAGCACAAATTCTTCGCTGGCATTGTTTGGCAAGATGTATACGAGAAAAAGGTACTTATACAACTGTTCTCCCAAGGTGAATTGTAGCTGCGGATATACTGAATCTTTCAGATTTTGTTGCCCTCTGTAAGGTACACAGAAGCCCTCCGCAGAAGAGGTTTGCAATTGTTTGTAACAAGGCTAAATTGCTTCATGTTTCTTAAAATACTGTAATTGGATTACTGCTGAACCAAAGCTTTTTTTTGCAATGAGAGGAGTATCTCTCAATGAGATACTTGTTTCTGTGACTGAATAAATTTTGGATGTAACCAAAATTGCTTCCAAATTTAGACAGTATATAAGCTTTTAAAATGGTTTTTCCTGTGAATTCTTGTTGCCATTCCTTGCTATCAGCTGATGCATCCCTTGTGAGCCTGGGAGTTATTGTTAGTTCCTGAGGATCTGGAAGCAGTAGTGTAAGATGGGCTGTTTGTTCCCCTTGCATTTTTTCTGTTTTGAATGATGAAATTAGACTGAATACCAAGTGCAGAGAAGTGTAGGCTTTTACATCAATCCAAGCCTAATATTTTTTCTTTAGTGACAGAGGGCTGATGTGAAGTGTCTGCACTTCATGGTGTTTCTCACTGGTTTTCTTTGAGACCCACTGAGTTTGTAGGCTTTCCAGTGGGGAGCCGCTGCAGTCGAAGAGCCCAGCCCTTTCCATATGAGTGTGTTTCAGTTGTCTATGCCTCACTGTCCCTTCGTTCACAGGTAACTTATTCCACTCCTCTAAGTTGTCCTGCTTCGTGCGTTCAGGGTGACCTGCTGTTGTCCTCTCCCATTTGATTCTCACCAGCCATGTTTTCCATAACGCTTACATGAAATGCAGCTAATTAAAACGTGGATCTGGTGATTCGAGGCTCCCATCTGCTGGTGCCACATGATCTCACTCAATCCCAGCCTTTCCCAATTTCCCTCCTTTCCCCTGCAGCCCCTCATGATATCAGATCTCATTTGATCTCTAAATACGGTTTAGTTCCCCTTCCAGCTGGTGGGAGCAGGTAAGAAACTTAGCAGAAACTGAGTTTTAATTCTTTGAATTCTTTCAGTAAAACTAATACAGTGATGTATTAGCAATGTTTGTACTCTTAAAAAAAAACAGAGCATAACACCACCACTGGCTTCCATACCATAGTGGAAGAATTGTCCAGTGCCTGTATACAATTACAAAGAGCGCTCTGCTTCCTTCTCTTCTTTCACTTCCTCAGACTTGTGTGGCTAAAGGGAACTGAAAAATCATAAAATAAGTTTGTGCCTTGAAAGTGTAGATAGAGTTTAGACCTCTGTTCTTTCAAAGCATCCCTTGAGAGAGCGCTGCGTGCAGGCATGAGGGCAGGAGGGAGTTGCATGGGGTTTATTCAGTATAATGTAAGAAGTATATCTGAATTCTTGCTCTAAACAAGAGATTATCCCCATTTTCACCCAGCTGGCAAGCTGAATACTTGAGGTTTTGCTATTTTTTTGCAGTCTAAGGTAAAAAGTTGATAACGGGGCTCAAATGTCTTCAGTGAAATTATTTGTTATTTGATGGTAGTCCTGCTTCACTGAATGCTGGAGCAATCACATAAGCTGGAGCAATTTTTTCTCAATTGGACTGAGAAAGCCTTCATTCATAGTACTGACTCGGATTGTTGTGGAAACTCCCAGGAAATTCCAAATGTTACATATTTTGGAGAAAACAGTGTGCTAATTGAGACTAGTTCTGACCTTGGCATATCCAAGGAGGCTGGATTCTGGTTTTGCTCCTGTCCCGTTAGCATGTGCATCTGAAATTGGATGTAAACCGTTACCTACTGTAGAAATAGCCATGCTGTGCAAATGAAGAGATTTCAAAACGCCTGTGAGTAATTGCTGCCTACGTTCTGGGTGGTCCAAAGAGAATCTTGCAGCATTTACCTGAAATGCAGTCTCATGGATAAAAGCTGAATTTTGTCAGCTGCCTAGAGGGGTTTATGTGCTAAGCTTGGTTACCCGCTATCTCCAGATAATGGTGAATATGTTTATGAATATAGGCTTGGGGTAATTGAGAACACTTACTTTGTAATTAAGCATTTTGGAAACATAGATTTGCTTTGAATTATAAGGAGTTTTGAATAACTGGGGTTGTCCCAAGAATTTAAAATATTCATTAGACTCTCCTGAAAGAGTGTTGTTGTTTGTCTCTGGTGCAAAGAAAGGTGCGATTTAATTTGCAGTATTTTGCCCACCCACAAGCGAAACATAGGCAATGAGATTTTAATCACATGGCTTTTTTCTGGTCTTTTTTGTCTCTTAAAGCAACGTAAGCCTGTGGGTATCATGCTGGTCTGCAGCAGTGGGAGGCTACAGGTGGCACCTCTCCGCCAGTGGAACTGCGGAGCTATTGCACTGACAGCTTTTCAGTAAAGCAGCAATTTGCTTGGTAAAGCCAGTGTTAGAGCTTTCTGTGGCTTCCCCTCTGTTTCCAGCTTCATGTTCTGAATTTGGCAGCCGGGGGGAGGGGGAATTGTACCGTGGGTGCATCGTAATCTGTCTCAAATTGCTTTTAAGATACTAAAATAAAAGGGAAAATGATACAGGCAGCGCTAGCCCATTACACATGTGTTCTGACTTAGGATTGCTGCTCCGAGTCGTTCTGATGTGCATAGTTCAGGTGTCTGCTGCAGTGCCCAAGTCCTAAATCACTCTGCGCTGCGCACAGCAAGCCAGAGCAACTGGGAGCAGTGTGAGTGCCAAAACCACCATTAGCTTAAAAGGACAGATAGAACTTCACAGACGTGTGCACGCACAGCTTGTCAGAAACAAACCAAGGTTCGCTTTGAGTAGGCAGAAAACTGCTATAAGGAGAAAGAGAATAAAGTTAACGTGAAAGAAAGAATGCTCATCCTCAGCAGGGTGTTTATACGTAATATGTTGGTGTGGCATGATTGAGAATAGTGTTATTAACAACATCATAATGTGAAGCATTCCCTCTTCAATAGCTCAGGAGGACTGTAAGGCTCAGAGTGACTCCTGACTTGGGATATCCTGTTACCTTTTCCTTTTTAAATTCAGGACTTAATTAAGCCTATAGAAGTTATCTTTTTTTTTTTTTTTTTGGCAGGAACATTTGCCAGGCTCCTTTAAGCCATCCTTTGGGCACAGAGGATCATTAGTAATTAAAAGAAGTGATGATGAATGTATACTACAATTCTGCTCTCTTATAATAGAATTTTTGTGTCCCTAAATTTTTAAAAATTGTTTTAAAACTGTACAATGTTTCTTTGTATTTGGAAATACCACTGTATGTGTAGATTACACTTCTTAAAGTCTTTACGTTGAAAATGGAGGTGTTTTATTGGATTGTTGTTTGTAAGACAGGACACCACTCCATTAGGTGCTCTCAAAACAGATCGGAAAGATGATCCTGGCGATAGGGAGCTTGAAGCTAGTACTTTTCTTATTAACTGACTTGCCAAGCAAATGATTCTTCAGATCTAAGGTGGAGGAAAAATTGGGGGTGGGGAAGAGGTCTTTTGTAGACTCAAGATTTGCTGATATTTTCCAGGTAGTGATTTCTGTTGGTGGTGGTGTTATTTCTGTACAAGCAGAAGTGCAAGTCTCGGGGTCACTGCTTAATTCCAGTTGGAGCAATTTACCATTTACCTTGCTAAACCTTTCCCTGCAGTTTGAGATTGGAAGCCGTATACTTCCTCAATCACGCTCCTAAATTGTTGCCTGCTGTGGCTCTGTGCTATTAAAAGATGGCCATGCTTAACCCCAGTGGTGGGCGAACTGAAGCCCAGCGCTCAGAGCTATTACATGTCCTCTGTGGGAGGGCTAAGAGCAGTGTTTACATTCTGTTTCTACCGCATCGTGCAGCGGGGAGGTGAGCGAGGTCTGAATCCCAGCTCCATTGCCCTCCAAAATTGTACGTGTTCCAACTCTGTACATCTGTATGCATCCAGCTGTGCCACCCCGCTTCCCAGGCGCACTCCTCCTCCAGCCCCAGTCAAGCAGCTCCGCTCCATCTGGAGTTCCTCTTGCCAGAGCTTGCCTAAGGTACACATGGATGATTTCTAGCCTGTCTGCCCAAGCGAGCGTCAAGAATAAAACCCAAATAGTGCAGCTCGTGATGTAACAAAAAGAGAATGTTCACCGCTAAGCATGCTTGGTTTTTTTGTAAACACTCCGGATTTTCTGAGTTCAGAATTGATGTCAAACTGGTTTTGGCGACCAGGAGTGTGAATGCTTGATGTTGCTGCTGCCTTGTCCTAAATTCTCCCGGGTTGGTCTGACCTACAGCACAGTTGCAGTCAGAGCTGCATGGGCACAGCAGCTCTGTAGCTGAGACTTTTTTTTGTGAACATTACAGCCCTTGTGGTGATATGTACGTCTAGCTGATCAGTTTGGTATCACTGAGCAATCTTCTTCATTTTCGTCCTCCTCAAGCATAAATCTGATGAGATGCAGTTGACAATTTCCGTATAACTTGGTGGGGAACTAGTATAGACTATTATTTTTAAACATTTGTAAGCATGGTATTTATTACTTCAAGAAATGTTAGGATTTTAGGGGTTTTTTTTGGGCAATTAAATCCTAGAGACAAAATGCCTTAAATGCTTCATAAATAGGAAGTGCGCACCTAAATAAATACTTTTTACTGTATATGGTTCCTTCTTTAATAACTGGTGTTTTTTAAACTTATTTTAGGAATGTAGGAAAAGGCACTGTAGCTTATAACTCTATTTCAGATTCTTCCTGTTTTAAGCAAGAAACTGCAAGAACCTGTAAATGGACATTTATTTTTTTTCTTTGCTTTTTATAGCTTGTACCTCCATTTAAGCCACAAGTTACATCTGAAACAGATACAAGATACTTTGATGAAGAATTTACAGCACAGATGATAACAATCACTCCTCCTGACCAAGGTAAAGTTTTCCCAAATGTTGCCCACTATGTTCTCCAGAGGACCAGAAATAATTTCCTGTAATGTTACCTGGTCTCTAGACCATGTGAAGAAGCATCAGTTTAAACTTGCTGGTTTTCCATGTATGTATTTGACCAAGAAGTTAGTAAACTGATGTGAAACTTTCCCCGTCTTTCCAGTTTGGGAAATGAAAAATGTGTTTTAGAAGATAGTGAAATTATTCATACTGTTGTCTTTTCCAAATCTGCACATTCCCACTGGAAAATAATTCTGTTCATGAATTTTGTGTGCGTACATCTGCACACGCCCTGTGTGAACGCGAGCAGTTGATTGAGTGTGGATTAATGTCTGCATTCAGTCAAAATACATTTTATTTTCATGGTAACTGAGCATGTTTGATGCTCTGAAATAACAGTTGCCAGAAATTCAGAACACCGAATATGGATTTAAGCAATGCAGGTCCTAGCAATTTAAATGGACATCTGAACAGCTGTTTATATAGAGGAATCTGAATCTTCTGTGATGCCCATGTAATGGGGTGAGATTTAAGCCTTCCTGTTTCTTTGTCCTTTCAAGTTGTGGAAGAAAAAGGCGACAGTGACATTTTCTGAAATAACTTCACTGTGCATTATCTTATTGTTTGTTTACTTAAAAAGGTAGCAAATGTTGCCTACTTTTTTTTTTTTTTCCATTTTTCAGATGACAGCATGGATTGTGTAGATAACGAGAGAAGACCTCATTTTCCTCAGTTCTCTTATTCAGCCAGTGGAACCGCTTAATGTTTTGCAATGTTTTCCTGTTCAGAAACAAAACAGACTGCATTTTGGGGACCGTACTTCAATGGACACTAGAGAACTTTCTATATTATCTGAATTACAAACTGTGTTTGTATTACAATTTAGATGAATTTGTAGGAAGCCTCACAGATTCTGTATTTAAAACAATTCTTTGATGCATTTTTGAGAAGGAAAACGAATCCATTCTTAAAGTATTACGTCAAGGCTTTTATGCTGAATGACCATAGGTTTTTAAGAATATACACCAAAACTGTTTACTTTAGAAATAATTAAGGTATTCAACATATCAGCAACTCTGACCAGAAAATTCCCTTATTTTATTTATTTCATACAGTTCATTATCTAAATATAGAATCTGCACTCTGAACAATTAGATTTATATAGGAAGATATAAGACTTTAGTAGCTAGTGCAATAATATAAGCAACAAAGTGAACAAACTCTGGAGGGTTAAAGTTCAAACTCATTTTGGACAGCAGTGAAGTGTCATCCAACTCCAGAAAACCGACTATAGGAACAGCATTAATGGCCTCAGTGAGGTAAATCAAAAAGCAAAAGTTATTTTTGTTATAACATCTGCTACAAGACATTACATATCAAACAATCCAGTGGAATTGCCACGTTGTACAGATGAGTATTCCGTTCTAGACAGTGCATTTAATTATTCCATTTGCGTAGGGTTTAGGAATACTTCACAGGATTGGCTTCTCAGAACCTAGAAACCGCTTGATCTACCAATCTAATACAAAATGCAACAACGCAAAATCACCCACTTTCACCACTGTGTAAAAATGCCATACAGGTCTACGTGAGAAATCAGCTTGGTGAGCGAGTCAACCAGACAAAAGTACATTTTGGCACTGAAGTAATGACTTGTTGCCGCTTTTTTTTTTTAATGAAAAGATATATGAATATATATAAACACTTAATGATTTTTTGCATCATGCCAGATCATTTCTTTTTTCTTGAGTGTGCATTAAAGGTATCAGCCAACAGTTCATGGTGCCTTCTCACTCTTGAAGATTCACTTTAACAGTGTTTCCCATGTATAAGAAAAAAAGCTAGGTTGAAACTTCATATGTGTTTGAATAATAATGGTGTTCAAAAGTGAATTTTTTTTTGTTTGTTTTTCATTTTTAATCTTAGTGGAAAATTCCCCACACCCTATTTTTGTTGTATCATGTTTCTTTGTAATTTTCATAAAAGCAGTCTTACTCTGTCTCTGCTGCGAATGAATTTATTCCATTGTAGGTTGCGTTCTCTTAAATTGCTTTTTTTTGTTTTTCATTCTCTTTGACTGTATAAACAATGATGACATGTACTGCAGTTAACTAGCATTTAATTTTTTTTTATTTGAAAGGGAGTATGTTATGAAAACCCTCGCTTCCCCTTTCTATCAGAAACTGCTGTGTTTGCACAGAGAGCCCATCATCTTGACTCTTTTTTTAACAACGTTCAACTCTAGTATTTTTACTCATGATATGAAAGTTTCCCTCAAAATACTTAAATAAAAATTGCTTTAACAAGTTAGGTCCTTATTTCTTGTGGTAGGAACCTTCTGAATTTGTAGGGATGCCACAACTGCTCCAGTTTCTCAACTCTGATGTTCACATCACTGAGGGATTTACGTGTTTCTGCACCTCCTCAGCTGTTTCATCTCTGTGCTGATCATTATGCAAAGATAATTTTGGAAAATGTTTGTTAAAACAAATACACCCAATGCCAGGAATAGTTTGTCTTGAGGTGAACGAGGACAGGCCTCACTTTGCTGTCCTCCTGATGCCAGTGAGATTGTGTTACTGAGGCCCTAATCTTCAAAGGTATTTCTATTCCAGTCACTTGGGTCAGTGTACAATATATAACACTGCATTTCCTTTCTAGGGACTAATACTAATCGCTTCTAGGAGGTAGCTATACAAGGCTGGAATGTCCTTTTTCAAACAAGAATACCGAGAAAAATACAAGAACGTCCAAGAACAACTGCAGTATGCTTCAAATGAAGCACAGAAGTTGCAACTGTAGTAAGCCGTTAAACATCCAAAACACTTTTTGATTCAAGGAATAGGCCGTAATTCCCAGTAGAATTTACTGCACATTTTATGCAAGGAGGGAACATGAAAGGAGGGATCTGTGTCTCTGTGGAGGAAACCTTGCACTGACGCTGGACAGCCTGTCCCCTTCTGCGAGTCTGACCTCCTAACTGCTCTCCTTCTGCTTCCAAGCCTTCATCTGAGTTTGCAGCCAGCCTGGGGATGAAGTCCAAAGAACTCTTCTGCAAGTCTACAAGCCCTGACAAGTTCTGAACTAACACACTTCGTGCATCCAAATATAGGCAATACGGATGAGCAAAGGTTACCATCGTCTGCCCCAGGAAAATCTGGTCTTCCAAATGCAGGAACAGACATGGATCGGGTTGTTCTTTTGAGGCTGATTGTGTCTCAGAACAGTGTTTTTCTGCCAGTTGTTGCTAATGGACTTTTGGTTTAATTCCTATATAGAAAATGGAACTTAAAAAAAAAAAAGAACCCTGCCAAAAAAGTCTGGGAATGTTAGTATTGTTAGCAACGGTGAGCTGTGAGGGCCACACACGAATGCAGGGTCTTCCGGATACTTCCCCTTATTCTGCCTGTGATTATTCAAAACACCTTGCCTGTTGTCTGTAATTGAATAATTACCGGTGTTACAGCTGTCTGCCTGCAAACGTAAAGTGTGTTTTTCAAATTTTGATTTAGCGCAGAAAATGGAGAGTAGCATATCCATCACTGTTGGCATCCTTTTGTCTTTCCCTACCTATCCCAAAAGTCTGTGACCTGAGTGCCATTCTCCTCGGATTGCTTTTGTACCATATATGCAGAGGCTGCTTCCATTAGATCTTTTATTTGAAAACCCCAGACTTTTTTAATTATCTGTTAGCATATGTATGTTACAGCCCAGGAACTTGGTTGTAAACTCAGGTTGGGAGAAAACCAGAAAAAAACCCCACCTTTGCAAGAGCAAATAAGTAACATGCAGTTCTCTGTGTGCCTCTGGCTGGAGCCAGAAGACGAGGTCAGCTGAGCACTGGTGGAAGCAGAGATGCACTGCTGCTTGGGGTTGAGAGACATTGGCAGAAGCCAGGTAATTCTGCAAATCCTATTTTATATTCTCTCGTGTAACTAAAACATCCAGTACAATCCCATTAGGAAATGGCAGGCTCTTTTCCCTTTAAACTGGGCGAAGATCAGTGTGGTTAAAGCATTCCCAACTCTGCACAAAGTATCATCTCTCACCCTGCACAATAAAATAAACTGCTCTTTGTTTTTCTGCCTACACCATCACCTCTCCAGAATTTGTTCCCCGTTTTCTACCTGAGAAACAAGTTACGATAGTTTTTGGAGGCTTGAGGGTAAAACTTTCCTTGATTGTTTGAATTTGGTGATCTTTGCTTTAAGTGGGGGTGAATTTTCTCATCTGCTACTTTGGATTGCTTACGTGCATTTAAATGCTTGGTACGAGAGTACCATATTCTTCATACTCCTAAGTGTTGGTGGGGCTTTTAAAATCTTTGTCAGAGAAAATACCCGTTGCATTTTTAGAGAGCGTACGCTAAGTCAGATTTTTATCTCCAGTATCAGGATTTAGGATGGTGGCCCCAAATTAGAGGTTGCAACGTATAGCAGGTTGCAGATGGAGTTGCAGATGGAGTTGCAGAGGAGAAGCCCACACGTGTAAAGTGTCTGCGAGAGTTGCATGGGTTTTCTGCCTGAGAAGTTTGGGAAATGACAAGTTAGGAGGAAGGTTTGATTTGTTTCACTGTATCTGAAAGAGCTTCAGAGGTAAAAACACATTTGAAGAAATGGGCGTATGGAAGAGGATCTTGTTTCTTCAGTGTTGCAAATGAGTGTTTGTCTTCCACTTTTAGCTCAATTTTCTTAATAACAGGGAGGTTAATTGCCACTAGAAGTAAAATGAAAAGAACACACAGTGCCTATAGCAAATGGGAGCTTATTATCCCCAATGCAGCTGAGTGTACAGACATTTGGTAGCTCTGTCTAATGGAACATATGTTGCATTCTAATCAGGTGGTGACTAGTTGCTCTCTGTCTGAAATAATTTTAAACAAAAACCATTTTATTATAGTAGTCCCTGTGTGTCACTTTTTTTTTCCCCACTTTTTAAAATTTTTATTTCAGGTTTTTTAACTGCTGGTCACCATTCTGGTTCTGTGAGTGTGGTGTGTTCTTTCTTGAGGACCAGGTCAAGGACTTTGTATGTGAAAACACTTCCCTCTGTGGTTTTTCAGTGCTTGTAGCTCGGTTCTCAGTTTCTCTTTTGCTGAAGCACTGCTTCACGTGGTTGTCTGCCTGTAACTGCTCACTGCCTGTTTCTCTAGAGATGGACTTTACGAACTTCTTCCTGCGTTAAATGTAACCCGGGTCTATGCTAAGATTCCATTTTTATCAATTTTTCCACACTGTTTCTTCATGTCTTCTGTCATATTACCATAACTGCTTGTATTTTGCATTTTCATCAGGACTCTGAGTTTGTTTCAAGAAGGTAATGACAACACGGACAGTGGTTGCTTTATTTTCTGAATTCTGAGGGTCTCTCCAATTCTGCACATTTTTAAAATAATACATAACCTTCACCCCAGAGAAGATATTATAATTGATTACAAGAGTGAAAATTTTTCACAGAAATAGAGGAGACACAATCCTTACCGCAAATGTTGTGATCTTTAGTTATTTGTAAACGCTGCCGTATCTATTTCCTTGCACTATTACGTTCTTATAGCACAGATGCTGTTAGCCAGAAAGTTGTTGTGTAGTACTGAGAAAACCTGCATCAGAACAAAAAATAGATTTTGTGATCTTCAGCACAGTGCCTGGGAATTCATCAAAGTTGGATTAAAATGATCATAAAATGCATGCTTAAACATTATATTGATTTGGAAAAAAGCAAGACCAGTAATAGTGTTCTGCCTTCAGCTTACTGAAGCACAGTGATTGGAAGAGACAGGACTCCTTTGGGGGAGTCTTGCTGGCCATGCCCGCAGCAGAGGCACTGGGCTAGACCGTCGCCAGCAGTCCCTGCCCACCTCTTCTAGATGTAAACGGTGTACGTCCTGGATTTGAGAGCACGTGCTTTAGTGAAGGAGGTTCTTAATGGGTTTTGCTCTGTTGTCTCTGGCGTGTGTTTATACTACTGACTGACATGACCCGTCTGCTCCTTTCATACAATCTGTGTGACTCAGCACCAGCCTCGCTTGCTTTGAGATGCTTCCAGTAGTACAAATCCCACATTTTTCTCATTTTGTTTTATGTCATTGGCTTGGGTCATCCCAAGTTCACTGCACTTACTGTTTTAAGCAAAGTATGTGTCTTTGTTGAATTCATACACGGTTTATTGCATTACAGTTTTGTAAGTAATTTTCTCCGGGACTTGAGTACATTGTCAAGTCACTTGCAGAACTGGAGGTTGTGAGTGCATTCCTCTACAGCAGGAGCACCGACAGTTGCCTTTGCATTGCTTGAGATGGGTGCAGGCAGGCTGGATATTCCAGGTTTCCTTCTGGCACAACTAGGAGAGAACACCCCGAGTGATATTTACTCTTTTGAGTGAAGGATGATGTCTGCTTTGTGTGGGGCTTTGCACCCTAACAGGACCTGTGGCCATTTCTGAAAGGCTACATTAACAGCATCACCACTGGGCACTTTCATCTCTGCTTGGTTTTGGTGGTTGCAGCTTTTCCTTTCCACAGGGTCGTGCCCAAAATCAATTCCTTTAACGTTCTTTTCACCTGTCTGACACAGGTCACTCAGAAATTGTTTCTAGTGCAGGCAGGAGGTGCCAGCTCCCTTAAGGTGGCCGGTACCTGGAGCTTTGAGCTCTACCCCGTGGATTTCCGTACGCTTCCAGTTTGCCAGCTGCTGTTCAGAATGCCAGTTTGACTTTGGTCTCCCGACAGAACTGAACCCAGCAGCTCACCACATGTCAGCAGCCCCGGAACGGCTGAGGGCAAGGTCTGCGATGTAGAGGCTCCTTAGCCTGAAAGTGGCTTTTTATTCTTAATTCAGTGAAGTGCAAAGCTGAAGAATGATTGCAACACCTCTTCCCACACACATGCCTGGCATGTGGGGACGATACAGCATTTGAGTGATTTTTTTTTTTTTCCTTTTTTTAATAGCAAGTGAACTTTTACATAATGTATTTGCTAAATTGCTTCAATGATTTTAAAGGTTTTACGGATGTGCAGAACGCTCAAAGCATAAGCCTTTTAATGAACTTCAATAATGAAAATGGAGTGATACTATTCTTAAATGGTTGCAGCATATAGTAAGCTTTCCATATGATATGGTTGGCTGCTGCAATTTCTGATATTATAGGGGGAAATGAAACTAAACAGGACGATGGGAATACCTGCTGACTGTCCAGTAAGGAGTGTAAAATGAAACTGGATAAAACAAAGTGGAAAGAGCAAGGTCACTTGGTGCAACTGCAGACTGGAAAGTTGCAGAGGAAGGGAAGAAAGCAGAACAAAATGTACTTATTTACACAGGTGAGGTTGTCATAAATTTAATGTGTAACTAAGATAAAGGGATTAAACTTAGTATGTCCCTTTACTTGATTGTAAAACTTGAAACCACATTACCTTTCCAAAGTTTTACTTTCTGTGCCCATTTGCTCAGCTGTTAAGGAAGTGGAGATCAAAGGTGACTGCTTGTTTTAAAATGGATTATTATTTTTTTTAATTCTGGTAAGCAGCTCATGGAGTTGTGATGAGGGTGGTGCCTCCTGGGCTGCCCACTAGTTTCCCAGGTAGCTTGGAGAAACTTGTCACCTCTGTGCTTTGTTGGCGGCAGGACAGGTATCCTAAGGAGATGGGAAAGCACTGAGGTTGACTGATGGAGTTGGTGTGAGTGACACGGTGGTGTCTGGGGTTCTGCTGTGCAAAACAGTCATGTCAGCTATTTTTTATTCGCAGTCTCTCAATAAATAAAAACACAGGCACGTGTTGCAAGAAAGGAAAAGTCCACAAGGATACTTTTCAAACATGGAAAAAACCCTAGATACACCAATTTTTCTAACAGGTTTAGCTGAAATGTTCACGGTACCGAGATGGAACTGTGCACACATGACACGGGTGTGCAGACTGGTGGAGGCCCCGAGCACCCGAGGGCTGCCAGAGAGGAAAGCTGTAGCAGCACAAAGAGGCTTCCAACTCCCCATCTGGAAAAATCCCCCGCAGGAGCCCAGGCAGCGGCAATGCCATCTGTCTGGCTGCTGCAGAGCCCATCTCCTTCCTCTCCTGGGAGCTGGGGAAAAAAGCTGGGATGTGGAGGTGGGCTTTCAGTTCCCCGCTGCATGGAGGTTGGATGCAGATTGCTGGGTGTTACCTGTAGAGACCAGGCTGCTCTATTCTGTCCCCTCTCCCCTTTTTTTAGTCAAGTTTGTCTGAATTTCAGTTCTCTTTATTTCACCTTCTGACTTTTTTTCTTTATGACACCTTCCTCCTTCCCCTGGCAAGAAACAAGGGATTTCTTCTTCCTCTTCTCCCAGCCTTCTCCCATTCTTTTTTATGCCTTCTTAGCTTATTTCAAATCTTCATCTGCAGTCCCTTCTAGAGTTCTATTATGAACTGACATAGTATCTCTTACTTTAAATATTTTCTTTTGGGCAGTGTCCTGATGCTGGATGCTCCTTGAGTCACTGGGGAGACCTGAGAGACCCAACATACAGCTAGGCTCCCTTTTCAACAGTACAAGGAAGCTGAAAGACTCCCTTTCCTTGGTCTCTCAGACAAGTGCAGATTTAATGACCAAAAGGAGGAACAGCAGTTAAAGCCTATAGTGCAGTCCTTCTCCCATCAGCACTACCTGGTGTGGCACAGGAACTGGGAGGAAGGCCTGGCAGTGGCCTGCAGTGCAGGTCAGGACTGTGCCCACTGCTGGTCTGGCTGTGGTGGCTTTCCTAGAAGGTACAAAATAAGACAAACAAGTATTTGACTTTAGGGATGGACATACTAGCTGTACTCTATCAATGACATCTTATTTTGGATACTACAGTTCCTTAATGCAAAGCTGGGTGAGTTAATCTTGTTATCCGACCAAAACCTATAGGACTACTTTACATTGACTATAGAACCTGCATCCTCAGGGTTTCCTGTAGAGTCTTGACTGATGTGTTATGGCATGAATACCAAAGAAAACAGCATGTCTCCCATTGAGTTTTGAAGTGATTTATTATTCCTGTTGATATTTTTAACATCCTTTCTACTGCAGAAGCACACCTAGAAATATCTAGGGTAAGAAGAGGAGATAACTGCCCAGCACTTTTTGTCATTCACTCCTGTTTCTTCAGCAGAGTTAGAAGGGAGTTGGTAGCTTTCAGAAAATAAATCTGGTCATCCCTCACTGTCTGGCATCTATTTCTGTTCCAGCGCATCCCTAAATTTGTGTGGTTTTACTGATGGTAAATGTACGATACCTGAAGAAAGCAAAACAGACCCTTCCTCTGCCCTTTTTCTAGCTTATCTTTTCATTATGGTGTAACTGTCAAGCTTAACCTATCCGGAGTTCTTATAAAAATACAGTTAAATCCCTGATAAGACATTGACTGAAAATTGCTGCTGTAAAGACATTTACATATTTTTTTTAACTCTTTAAAACTCATAAACTCTTTAAGAACTCTTTAAAATCTGGAAACCTAACACCAGCCTTCTTCACCATCCTCGAGTCCACTGCCTTGGTCTGCAGCCTGTACATCCTGAGACCTATTTAATCCGCTTTTCTAGCGGTGTGAAAGGCTTGCAGTCTGACTCAACAAAATGGGTTAAACTCTCAGATGTAAGACTTATCATGTCCTTTCCCATCCTACTTCTGCAGAACCACCGAGGCTTTCCATCTCCAGCGCCCATCCCTCATTATCCCCTGGGACCCCACTGATCTAATTTTCTAAGAGGAACTGGGGGAAGTCCTGCCAGGCAGCTCTGTGGAAGTTGCCCAAGAAGTTTCAACACCCTATTCCTGGATGATACTGTCCCATCCTATAGTTACCCTGCTTGGCTCCAGCTAGTCTGCAGATGCAACTTCAAAATAAAATCAAGACAATATAACCTCCATACCACTCCTCCCCCCCCCCCCCGCCCTTATTTAGGCAGCTGAGTGAAATGCAAACATATGGACTCCATAAATTCTTTTGTGAATGGCCCTGTGTTAAATATTCAGCCAAAGCAATGGTTATCATTAAACAAATAATGACAACACCAGAGCGTAACACATATGCAGGATGAGACCCTCAGCTGCGTAGCTCAGCTTGCCTGAATACACCAGGCTGGTTTACACCAGGCTTGGTGTTCGTGCAACCAGCTAACTGCTACAAAACCGACAGGGAATCCACACAATCCTCTTGCAAACCTTAAAGAAGCACTCTGGCAGCTCACTAAGCTCTGAATGAAATGATGCTTTGCAGTGTTTGCAGAAGAGCGGTGCACGATAGCAAATCTTTCAATAGACAGCATAATCAAGAATGTAGCCACAGCAAAGCAAACCAGACTAAAACTACTGAAATAAAATACTGCTGGAGACAGGTTTAAATATAGACTGACTCAAAAGCATGTGAAGAGCAGTTCTACTGCTGGGGCAAACTGTCTCTCAGTAATATGAAAGGCCATAGGAAATGTGTCAGACTAGTTTGCTGCAACAAACACACACACACGCACACCCTCTCCGGCCTACTGAATTTTTTTTTGGTAATTGATGGTAAATTCTTACGTACAATCTAGATATTCCCAAAGCTTTCTGAACAGTAATGAAACTATAGAGCACATTTACATCAAAACAAATATCAAAATAATGATCTTAAATTTATGGCACACCTTCCAAGGAGCTCAGTTCATAGCACTTTTGCTTGTGCGGCATCTGACCAGATTGTCAAAACCCATTCTTACAGGGTGCTGCAGGGTACTATAACTTAAGTGATTCATGCATGCAGCTGTTGGAACTGCTTGTTGGGTTGTGAAAAAGCTCATGGTGCCAAGTGCTGATCTAAGAGAACTCAGATCTCCCTCAGCCGCCTCAGCTCTGAGTAGTTACTGAACAACAGATGGTAGCATGAGTTAAGCAAACTCAGAAAATATTCTGAGTGGAGGAATAAAGTTAAAAGCCTCGCAAGAACTGAAATTCTCGAGAAAGTACAGAGAATGAGTGTCGAGGCTTGAAGTAGTTTTCATGTCCAAGCGATGTACACCTCTGAACAGGGTAGTCTCATTTCTGACAGTGTTTCTGAAGCACTCATTATTATGAAAGTTTTCATTGAACTTGGGCAGAAGACCCTACCTGTGAAATTAATATTACAGACATTTCAGATAGATACAGCTCAAAGCCACAACTCTCGCATATTAAACTATACTTGCACTGTAAAACACAACCACAGACAGTATCTGGCACTAAGGAAAAGATGAAAGAACCCCAAATCACATAATTTTGCAGCAGATTACAAGCACTGGCAGAATCATGAGCTTCAAGGATCTCTTCAGCAGAGCAGGGACAGCGCTACACTTCCGCAAATGGAAAACTTACTAGTGTAAGCGTGACCAGAAGTGCACAAGCTTTTGCTGCATCCATCAGCAGCATCAGCACAGAAGGGACTAAGTCAGTACAAGATGTAGGAAAAAAAGGTTATAGCAATGATCCTAAACACAAATACGTGGATATATAAAAGTGCATGGAGTAAACAAAGAGTGGGAGACTTGTACCAGTGAAGAGGGAAAGTCCCTCTAACTTGGTTTATAGTAACTTCTAGTTCTTGCTCTCACTAAGTGCACTCCAGTACTGGATAGGCGAGGAACAAGAGGTATTTTCAGGACTTACAGATGCTTGTGTTGAACAGTGCTGATGATACAAACTCACATGAACAAAGCAGGTTTCTACAGGCCTTCTTTGCTCCACATGATGGCTGAATAAGAAAGCTCTTCAATTCATGTGAAAATCTGAACCCATCTAAATACACAGGTATCTTAAACCAGTGCTCAGTGCTGTAAGTAGCAATACATGTGACTACACCCAAATGAGACCAAGTTCTCTCATTTTCAGAGAAGTGAGGACTTCCAGAACAACATGGAGTTCAACCACTCAGCAGAATATGAAACAAGGTATGAAGGAAGTGTATTTGAGCTGGCTTTCTTCTTTTAACATTTTTGTGAGACCACCGTGAAAATTTGCATATTGAGTATGTATTTTCAGCCTTACATTTTACTATGCTTTAATTCCTTATACTTCATCCAAACTGACAAAAGTCCTAGGTTTCTAAGCTTGTTTTTACTGGGTTTAAAAACATTTTAAAATCTACTTTGGGGCAGTAAATGATCTTGCTATCATGGAAAGAGAAATCAGAGCAATCAGATTACTCATTTAGTGAGGTATTACTCAGTGCAAGAAAGCGTGGGAGAGTCTAGCTCCTAAAATGAAACTTGCTGGGACAGAGATGCAGAAAAGTGCATTAATTTGTGTATGCAAGCTACTTAGTTGAAAAACTAGTTAGTTATTTAGGCTTAGGTATCTATACTCTGTGGTGCTGCACTCTACAGCACAACCCACCAAAACACTTAAGGATATGAGTAAGTTTCATCATATCAGTAGTTCTAGCAGAGTAAACAGGATGTAAGAGTGGACATACTCCAACCACATATCCTTTTACCAGTTCCTCATTTCTGACAGCTAGCAGTATTCAATGCTTAGGAGAGTGGCAGCAGAACGCAGCAGGTCTAAGAGTGCTGAGGAGTTTCAACAGTACTATAAATTCCTACATGCATTCAAAGCACCATACGTGAACATACAGCCTTGCAATCCCCAAAATATCGTAAAATACTTGTGGTTTTGATAGACTGTGAAGGCCACAGACATGCCCTTTCTGTGAACTGGAAGTCACCAGGCTTCCTGTCTATTAGCGTTGTCTCTGTGCTGTGGGGTCCTGAGGACAACTACAGCCTCTGTGTGCAACAGGAACGCCTCCAGACTCATGCTGCCTCTGCTCTTGCTACTGCAGCCCAACACCACTTGCCTTTACCACAGCAAGGACACACTGTGACCGAGGCCCTTTTCCGCAAAGTTGTCTTCCAGTCAGCCAGCACCCAGACTGGGCTATGGATGGAGCCACCTTTCCCCAGGGCAGGACTTTGCACTTGCGCTCACCGAAGCCAGAAGGCCCATCCAGGAGGCCCCTGCCAGCCCACCCTATGCCTTGTTGAGGCTCCTGTGCTGCCCCTCTTCACGTACTGACCAGTGCCCCCAAGCCGGCACCACCCAGGGACGGGCTACAGGCCTGCTCTGTCCCATCGTCCAGGTCATTGGCAAAGACATCCAATAGCATCAGCTCCAGTGACAACCCCTGAGGAACGCTACTGGTAATCAGCTGCTGGTTGGGTTTGCCCTGCCTGTCACAGCCCGTGGTGTCTGACAGTCCAGTGAAGCTTCTACCCACCTTACAGTTCACCTGTGCAAACCATACCTCTCCAATTCGGCTCCTACAACAGTACTTTGGGGGACTTGTGTTGAAAGCCTTGCTAACGTCAAGGTGAATGACATCCATTTCCTTTACCTGGCGATGTTCAGTTAGGTCAGTCAGACATAATTTGCCCTTGACAAATCCGTGTTGACTGTTCCCAATTATGTTCTTGCCCTTCACGTGCCTGGATGTAGTGCAGGACACAGCTTTTGTGAGGATTCACACTATCATCTTCCTGCGGACTAAGGTCAGACTGACCAGCCTGTAATTCCTCAAATTCTCTTCAAAGAATGGCACAACCCTCACCTTTTCTCAGTCATGAGGACCATCCCCAGTTGCCTCTGCCATTCAAAGGCGAAGGACAGCAGCCTTCCAGTGAGGATAGCCTGCTCGCCCAGCACCCTCCAGGACATTTCAGAATCCAGCTTTACAGTCCTACTATTGGCACAGCAGTCACTGTACTTGTCCACATCTTTATGAGAAGCAACTTGTATGTGATATGTTAATTCGATGTAACAAAATGTGCATGTGACATAAGGTGTTTGCATTTGGGTTGGTTTGGGTTTGTTTTTTAAGAAACTAGTGATATAACTTACATATTGTCTGGCACATACATACTCTTGTTTATGATACTGATACCTTAAAATTCAAAGAAAAAAATAATGTGTTCAATTTATGTTTGTGCATATGATTTACATTTTGCTTTTGTCTTTGCAGACAGCAAAATGGTCCATTTTGCATTTCAGGCTATGTTTTATGAATGGTACAAAGTATTTTTGCATAAAAATCAGTTTTGGAAGCATTTGGTTTGGACCTACAGATTTATAAGGGGGATATTTTAAACACACCCCCCCCCCTCCCCCAGCAGTCCAATTATAACAGTATCAATCAAGCTGTAAGGACTTGAGAAAAAACTAAGCACTTGAGTAACAATCTACCCAAAACTAACATAGTGATGCCACCCTGTGGCTATAACATGAAACTTCTACTGAAAAGGTAGGATGAATAGTTATGTTTTATCTTAAGTCTCTAATCAGATTAAAGTGGACTTCGGCACAAGGAGCCGCTGGCAGGTTTTGGAACCTTCAGTACAAGTTTAAGAGCATGTGTATGTAGAACAGATGAAGATAGTACCTGGTGAAACTGCGTTGATTTTGACATTGCTGTGCAGGTTATCAGGTGGACATCTGGCCCCACTGCCTACAACTGTATTTGTCAGGGAAAGAAACAGAAAAAGATCTGTCTCTTACAGAATAAGTGACAACAGAACGAATGAGAAAGAGATCATGACTTCAGCCATTAGAGTAAAACAATGTAAGAAAATTAAATAAATCTTAAAGTTTAAAATAAACCCTATAACCACAATGTGTTTAAGCAATAATAATCTCTGCAATAGATAAGTAATATAACATCTATCATTAGGTTTTAATGGAAATCACAACCATGAGAAGTAAAACCCTGTAATAAAAGTGTAAACTATAATAATTTGATTCCAGCTGAGGCTTTTCCTTAAGGAAAAAACCAAAATAATAAAAGCCCAGAATACACAACACTAGCAAATATCATTAAAACTTGTAGTATAATGGTAGCAGTTCAAAATACAATGAACTATAAAAAGTATATTTCAATTTCTTTAGAAAAAAGTATCTATACAAAAGAACAAGATAGAAGAGTTATGTATAACTGTGACAGTCATTAAAATATTATAGAATATACAGTGTCTGATCACTTTCATGCTATAGCATTTTTAATAATTTAAAATAAAAATATTTAGAATAATTTTCCTCCAATTTTCTATCCACAAGCAGCATTCAGTGGTCTTTGAATTACATAGCTCCTATTTATTTTTTAAAGAAGCATTAACATTTTCTGAAGCCTCTTAGCCACTTTTAATAGGTTAACAAATTTGCTTCAACATAAACAAAACACAACGTTCAAAGTTGTGCTACATTCCCCCATAAGATTCAGTAATGAAAAACCCTAAAGAGAGCAGAAGAAACAGCAGAAGGAAACTCAACATCAGGGTACACATGGTCTTTCTTAGCCTTATCTGTCCTCGTGCAAAAGCTTGCTGGAAGAAAGATGCTCTCCTGGAAGAGCCTCCTACAAACCCTCTCATTTCACCTTTGCAAAGCTATAATACCCAACATAATGCAACAAAGCTTGGCGATACAATCTTTGTGCTGCTCTAGCAGTGTTGTTCTGCCCATTGGTAAAGTGCTTCTGTCGGGTGGTTTGAGGTTTTCCTCCCTCTGCTTGGACAACCCCACACATTTCTACAATAGCTTGGGATCTAAGCTTAGTCTGACAATCAGTAGTAAACTGCTCATAGAACAGAGGACAAGCTTGACATACACAGAATAAACTGTGGAGATACACCGCCACACTCTATACTATCTGGAGTTTCCCCAAGCACTGAGGACTTCACGTCCAAGTACTCAGCACTACTGGAATCCAGATGGAAGGTAAAGGCAGCACAAATAGCCAATAGTTGCATCATCTGCCATGATGAAACAATATTACAACTAACCAAAAATTACAAAGGAGCAGTACATCTAAGTTTGTACACATACAGCATAGGTGGGAGTTTAGTATTGGTTAAGTTTTGCTAGGATTCAATTTTTTAATTGAGTCTGATCTTGTCAAAACACAAAACTATCAAGCAACTACTATTAGGGTTCTGCATGGTGAAAGAGAAGTATGTATAATTTGCATAGTGCTGGTATTTTCTGTTGTCTAACCAATTCACCTACAGGCCAGCTGTGCTTTTCAAAACAATCAGGTCTAACAAATCTAGGGACAAAGATACTGTTTCCACTTCTACTTCTTGGTTGCACCTCTTCAGAGAGAATTCAGAAGATTTAAACAATTTGTAGATTGCTGCCACTTCTTAGTATGTCATGCCTGACGGTCACAAATACAGCACAGAAGCAAAGCATGAATGTCTTACCCATATTCATAAAGAAAAAAAGGACCTCATCTTTCACTTACACCTAAATAACTTGGGGTTTGTGCCCCATCCCAAGACAAAATACAGCTGCATCTAGTTATCACCTACTCAGAAAGAGAAAAAAAAGAAAAAAAGGTCATGAATTGGCTACAAGTCAGGGTCCAAATGGATGCTAAAATGAGGAGGGGAAGAGGCTTAGGTGCTGGCTGCATTACACAGAAAACATACTAATCATGCAATGGCACTGGTTAGATTTGTGTCCAGAGATACAATTTTTTTATTTTTTTAGGGTGTCTGGATCATCTATGGAATGGCTCACTTCTCTTGGAAAGCAAACAAACTTCTGACCTGATCTGCAAAACATACAGGAATTACTCACTGCAGGCACAGAACTAAGGTGATTTGTGTAACCACCAAATCTGATCTACCCAGCCAAGAACACAACACTACTATGAGGTATGCATGTAATGGAGAAATGCTAATGAAGGAGGTAACTCAAGTGTATTTGACCTTTTTAATGAAGTTCTTCATAATATTGTATGGTTCTGTTCTAATGCAAATTGTAGATGCTGAAGACTACCCACCTTCAATTGTCCCTAAAGGAATATCTGGTATCTCTGAAACCATACATTTCTAGTATTTACTCACATACTAGGTTTAAAGGAAATTGGTTTATCCTGATCAGATCAGTTGACTTCCTTTTAGACATAAAACTGTGCTCTTTGAGACATATTTCACCAGTAATGATATACAGGCCTCAGAAGAAGTTTCTCATCCATCTGTAAAACCATTACTGTAGGATATTTTCACCCATCAATATGCTGGCTCCTCAGAGGATCTCCTTCCCTTTGAACACCAGGCAAACTTTGATTTTTGACACTTTGCACTGAATAGGAGGGGAAGAACATACAAGAACAACAAAGCACAGTATAAAAACCAATTTCCTGTTCAACTAATAAGCCAGACAATTTATCTGGCTCTCATATGCAGTCCTAGGAGTACCCAATGTACAGCTCTGTGAGCAGTGGCAACAGACAACGCCTTGTGAGTAGGAGTTAATTAGACAAAGAGAAAAATCTTTGGATCTCTCACCCAAAGATTCTTCCCTTCCCGTAAGTTTTCTCTGTAGGAAATATAAAGATATAAAAACAGTCCCCACTCCTACCTCCCATTGTTCATCTAAGAACCGCAGAACTAGAGCAGGAACTTTCCTCAACAGTGAGACTGGAGTCTTTGGGGAGATACAAGCACACGAGAAGCAGCTTTTTCACACCTTCTGAGCTGGTAACCACTTAAAAAAACCCCATTTCTTGCATGTATGATGCACCACCCTGATGCAAGAGTTCACTACGCTGTTCTGTGCTCCTCCTAGCCTCTAACCATTCTCTTCCAGCCCTCCTGCTTTTGTCTTCTCCCAGCTCTTGACTCCGCATCAGGTATCCGTCCTAATGAACAACCATCTTTCAAGAGGTATGCTAGAAGATAACAAATAAGAACTTTAAGCTACAAAATCCATGTCACTGTTTATAGAGGACAGCTTTCTATGAAATACAGCAGTGACTAGATGAGCTAAAAACCCATATCTATCAACTACTCTGAAACATAAATCATTTGTAAACAACATGTCTCATCTCTCCAGGAGCCTAGAAGCAAAACAGTGTTTTCAGTCTCTTGCCCTCGGGAGAGAATGAGGAAAAGCAGATACATACTTAGAGGTTTCAGTTTGAAAAACATGCTTCACTGAAAAACATTTTTGTTCACTGCTTAGAGCTTAAAATGAAACAAAGCCAAGTTTTAAAATTCTTTCCTAAAACTAACATTTAAATGCAGTAACCCACAGATTCTTCCCATTCACAAAACTCAGCTTTGTGTTTTAAGATGATGACCACAGGAACAACATTTTTACCGGCCCTATGATACCTGACAGCTGGGAACTGCACCAGGGATCTGCCATCAGCCTGATAATCTATTACAGTTTTGAAGACACAGATAATACTGTGGAATTACTGCACACTCTAATATTTTTACTACTAGCTCACCTGACTAACATAGACTTTTGTTTCGTTTGGGGGTGGGGACAAGATACATTTTACAGTTGCTCAAAATCAGGACTGGAATAAGAACTAGCAAACCCTCCCATTTTAACCAGCTACAAAGCATGCAGAACAGGGGAAAAAAAAAAAAAAAAAAAAAAGAGTCACCAGCCAGACTATGCTAGCACACAGATGGCTGACGTAGTAGCAAAGTGACCCTCCCCAGGATACCCTAAAGGGCACAAATGCTTTTACAGTGTCTCTGCATAATTACACAAGGTATTACACTGGGGCGAGAAAGAACTTCATCTTGCACCTCACTGTGGCTGATATATCCAGAGCCATGCGCTATGCAGGTATGAAGTAGTAGTGCTATTCAGCAACAGCTATCACCCACCCTTTGCTAAAGCATTTACTGTTCCATTTGGTTAGTTGCAGCATTCTGAAATGTAAAAAACACCCAGTATGCTTTCAAAAGCATGTCAAATAAAGATGTCCCCACAAGAGAATTACATCTCTCAACTTGCATTGCAAGGGCCTTTCAATTTCTTCAAACAGAAATTGCTACAGGAGAGGGGAAGAGGTTAAAAAAAAAAAGTTACTCCACGCAAAACATACTAATCATAGTTGAGAAAACTAGGAAGCATGAGTGGCAGACTTTGCTTTGGGAATTCAGGGCAAATAATTTGAGAAACAGAGCATTAGCTAGGAGTGCCAGGAGCATTTTTTTTTACCTCTCAAATCTGTTCCTTTTTTCCTAGTGTCTGAAATCAGCCACTTAAGTCATTGATTTTCCTGAAGACCACCGTTGTTGTCTTACACGTGGTTGGTTTGCAAAATGGTAAGTCTGGTGTTTTTATTTGTAAACCATAGCAAAAGTAGTAAAAGAAAATTACTTTGAGGGTCTTTCCAGTAGTACTTGATGTGCTCCCACAGCACCAACAATACTAAGCAAACCAGACTCAGCAGCAATGTGAAAGGAAAATGAGGCATGAGCTAGTTTATGGAGATGTACACTTGAGTGCTGACCATTTTTCAGACCACTTCGTGAGCTATTTTTGAGTGGGTATTCAGGACAATATGAAGTTTGCAGTGCAGATGATCAGCTTATACAAACAAGCCACTTTTCAAGAAAGACCTTGCAAGGACAGCACAGGAAAACTAGTCTTTGACACTTAACTATTGAGAAAAGCTTTTCTGCTCCAAGTCTGGTGTACCATTATTCTATCAAAGTTACCATGGAAAGAACAATCGAAACCATTCAAGCTGTCAGTAATCATAAGATGTTTGTGACAGTTTAAAAAAAAATTAACCAGAAATTCCCTCTTTGGAAAAGCCTTCAGGCCTGGCTGACTTTGCCAGTTAGTTTTCTTTTTCACAAAGAAAATGTTGTGTGTCCAGAATAGATTTACACTCACCTGAAAGCACTCAAGGAGCAACTGATTTCTATTCTGATCCCACAAAAGCATGTTCTAGCATGAGCAACAAGTGGAGAGACAATGAATGAATATTCTGAATTCTTTATCAAATAAGGAACACCAGGTAAGAGAACAAAGTGTCCCCTTCCAGATAGGTATATCACAACTAGGGACAAGGAGAAAGTTGACTCGAAATAATCTAGAAATCCTCAAAATATAAAAGTTTATTTAGCTACAATATTAAAAAATACAATATAAAGATATAAAACATAGAAATTTCGTAATTAGTTCACATGCTAAAAGGATTAAGTGACCAGCCGTAAGGAGGAGACTTCATGAAATTTATGGACATCTTAGCAATAAAGGCTATTTCATCAAGTTTCAGACTTGAAATATTGAACAACCATTGCAGAGAACTTGCTCTCCCACATCACCATAACTAGGAAAAAAAAAAAGAAAACCAAAAGAAACAAAGTCAGTGTGTCTACTGTTTCTGCAACATAACAAAGAATGCCATCCTATTCCATTATCAACTGTAACCTCGGGACTCCCACACAGCACACTCAATATTTCTTTATATCATAGAACTGGTAACAATGATGGCAAAAACTTAAGACGACTCCTTGGGAGCATATTCATTTATCACTGGCCAGCATACTATATTGCTGGCAGGAAAGCAAAAGGATTTTTTGCCTCCTAGAACATTTAAATGAGAAGCTAAACTAGACTTGCACTAAGACTAATTAGCCCACTTCACATCGACATCTTATTCTCCATGTTTCAGACAGTTCTACTGCTGCTAAAGCAACATAAGAAGGGTTCCAAGGCCATCATGTGGATGAGCTAGGTATCTTGTTGTGTCTTCGCATGCTACAGCCACTTTTCAGGGTGTAAGTAGTTAAAATAAGCTTAAAATTTCAGAAGGCACTTACTCAATAGTAGAGCACAAAGAACAGGTAACTGTGTTACAGCAGCTGCAGAGCCTGCTGCAGTTCTGGCAGATGAACTGGTCACACTGTGTACACGCTTCCTTGACATCAGCTGTCCTTACACACGATGAACAGGCTTTGGAAACTCCCATGGGTGGAACTGCTAGGAAAAGATGCAATTAAAAAGAGATGTACAGCAAAACACAAAAAGCATCTGGAAGTTCTGAGAACCGTAGAGTGTGGTATCTTCACTCAGCATTAGAGCTACAGGTGGCAGCCCTTTGCAGAACACACTTGCAGGCACCAGCACAGGCCACACTGCTTCCAGCTTCGTTGGTTCTTTTTTTATTCAATAGCAAGACCACTAAGATAGTCAAGCAGACCGTATATGCAACAATTCCTAAATCCAGCAGTGAAGCCCAAATCTAACAGCTCCTTTAAAAAAAGGGGAAATAAAGAAGAACTACAGAGGGACACACACACCCGCCCGACCAGTGCCATGAAGCCCGGGAGACGGAGAGCAGCGCCGGCCGCCTGCCCGCGGCGGAGCCACTCACCCTTCTCCGTGGCGGCAGGCCGCCTCAGCAGTTTCCCGTCGTGGCCGATGAAGAGCTGCTCGCTCCAGCGGCGTCCCGCGCTGCTGTCCTGCGCCTCCCCGCCCGGCTCCGGCGAGCGGGTGACCGCACAGGTGGCGGCGGGGCTGGCGGGCCAGGCACCCTCCATGTACGCCTGGGCGCCCCTGAAGAGCAGCCGCCGGGTCCTCTCTGCCGGCGGGAGAGGAGAGGAGAGGAGAGGAGAGGAGAGTTAGGGGCGGCTTCCCCGCCTCACACCCCGCCGGCCAGGCCCGGGAGGGGGCGGGCAGCGAGGCGCTGCCTCGCCGGAGCGGCCGTTAGGAGGCAGAGGCGGCTGGGGAGGCCTGCGGGCACAGGCCGGGCCCGGCGGGACGGCGGCTCCGGCGCTTCCCCCTCCCCTCCGCCCCCCCCCCCGCCTCACCGAAGACCTCCCGGCGGTACTCCTCGCCCCGCACGCCCCGGCTCAGCTCGCGCAGCCCCACGCGTGTTTTCAGCTGGAGCGGGGCCGCCTCCCCAAAGGGGCAGGAGCGCTTCGGCATGGCGGGCCCGGCACCGCCTCCCACGGACACCGCTTCTCCGTGGCGTAACCCCGCGCCCGGCCAATGGCGGGCGGCAGCGGCGAGCGCGAGGCGATGGGCGGGGCGGGCGATGGTGGTGTCGCCTCAGGCCCGGCCCCGGGGAATCCTCCCGTCCGCTCCCCTCGCCTCGCCATCCTGAGGTGTTTTGGAGCCGGTACCGCTCGGTTCGCTTCGCAGGGTACCCATCGCAGGAAAATTTCGCTTTCCACCGCGTCCCGAGGGCCCGCTGCCGCCCGCCGGGGTTTGTCTGCGGCGCCCGGCCGGCCCTGCCGCTCCACCCGCCCCCGCTCCTCACGCGTCTCGACGGCTGGAAGTCATTCCTCCCTGCGCCCGGCCCTTGGGCCTTTAGAACCCGACAGGACGAAGCAAAACAAGGTTTTGAAACTTGGGTTTGTCAATAAACCCTCGTTCCCCGTTAACATTTTCAGACTCATCTTCCTTTCTGACAGTCCTGCAGGTTACTTTAGTGTTCAGGCTCAGGTAGTTCTTCCTGAAACTTAAACTGCCTGCCACAGTTTTAGCCGTCTAAATGCTGTAGAACCAATGAAAATGTGCACAAGTGCAAGAATTCACTTTTTTTTTTTTTTTTTTTTTTTTAAAACCACCACGGAGGGTGCCCAGCCTCTGTCTGGTCAAGGTGCTCCTCAGCACCTGCTAACACAAGAGCAGACACCACTCATGGCCTCAGCTGGGTTTCAGGGACTGCTCCTCCGTTTCGGTTAAATCACGGAGCTCCCTGAGACTTTCTGCTGTCATTGTGTGACAGGAAATAACTACAGTTAATTTCCTGTTTATATGGAAGCTGTCAATAGCAGCCTAGATGTAGTTTTGCGCATTAAAAGAGTTACTTTCACTTCTAAGTAGCAGTCAGTCTGGTTACTGTGCATAATTTGAAAATACATTGTTTCCCTCAGGGCAAATGAGACCTTTAAAATTGGTGTTGGTGTTCCTGGTACAATGTTTTGTGTCCTTTCAAGAAGGTTTCTGAATTCAAACTTTCACCTGTATGTATGCTAGGATTCTGGAAAAAATCACGACCGAGTATAGGAGTGATTTTTCCATCAGTGAACACCAAAACCATGCTTACACTGGCTGCTGAACTGCTACTAGTTGGCAGGTACAACCACACCAATTTCATACAGGTTAATGTGATTTTTTATTTCTGTAGAGCTATCAGCCCAGCCTTGTGGTCTGTGGAGTGGAAGCTACGGTTGTAATGCACAGTAATTCACAAAAATCCCTTCCGAACTGCAAAGTCTGGCTCCTGCCACGCTTTCTTTAGCTGTGAAGATTTCTACTTTGTCTTTTTCTGCATGTACTTGCAAATGCATGCTTCAAGATGTTCAGCAGACAATTTTCCACTGCACACTGAAACCTCATGGTCTTTTCCTCCTCTCTAAGCATATTTCTATGTAAATATTCATTAGATAGACACTCTGATGTCCCTGAAGCTCCCTGGGGAATATGGAGCCCTGTCAGGATAGAGGGCAGCAGATCACACGTGTTTCATTAAGATGGCGTAGGGTAAGTGTGAATGGAACTCGTCAGAGAATTGGATGAAATTCAAAGAAAAAAAGTTAAAAGCACTGTTCTGCTTGTGAAGAAGGAGTGCTCTGAAATGCTGATCTCAGAATATGAAGCAGATTTGAAAGTGAGCAGTGTGTGCTGTGGCAGTGCTGCTGGTGCTGTCACCAAACGGTAAATTTAAAGGGCACTTTCCCCGAGGGCTGATTACATTTGACGTGTGCCACCGCCACCCCACTGCAGGGCAGATGTAGAAATCTTCTGTTGCAGCTATCTGAGACAGCCTCAGGTGGTGACATCTCTTAATTGCTTTGCAAGCCTCAACCTTAACAACATCTGTTACTGATCGGTTATTTCCTATTTGGAAACTATAAAGGCAAAACAGTTCTGTTTAGTCTGTATCAACACACCTCAGCATCCTACAGGGAGGGAATTGGTTCATCTGCCGGTCTGTCGACTTGTTACCAAATAGAATGATTCTGAGTGTTTTATTAGTTTCATAGCAGTAAGTTTTGAGGAAGATCCACTGGTGATTTGAAAGTAGAAGAAGGTCTGATTGGCAAATCTTGCTGGCATTGAGCAGTCATGAAAATTAATGCTGACAATTTCCCAGATTAGTTAATGCGATTGTGTGTTATGTTATGCAGCTTCTGAATATGAAAAAACAACCCAAACACTAAACCACTAATAGTAATAGTGAAATATGATGATTTTGGTTTTTCCTTGAAAATATGTTTGCGAAAGAAAGCAGAGAATAAAAAGACAGCCTTTTTCTTGCTGCTGTGCTTCTCCTGTGCTTGTGTGAATATTACAGACAAATTGCCTGGTTGATAGCTTTGCCACTTACAGAACAAAGAAAAATTGCATTTCATTTTTTCCCAATAATTTCCATTTCCAGCAAGCAAACTTAAAGAACAAAATGGACTAGGCTTGCTAAGTCTCTCTCTCCTAATATTCTGTTTCTACTGGTGCTTCAAGTCAGGGCAAACACAGAAGGACCCTGGTCATAGTTCACCTTAATTGCTCCCAGCAGTTTAGTGTTCAGAAATTTTCTGAGCTGAAATTTCCAGCTGGACCTTCATATTTAATAGTTGTCAGTAGCCCCACTCTTCATTAATTTGTCCAGTCCCCTTCTCAAAATTGGTAATCTTTAATTTCTTATTTTTTCTAGCAAGGTCTACATCTGAGCAACATACTATTTAAAAAAAAGCTTGGTCAGGTTTGTTTTCAGTTTGGTCAGGTTTGTTTTCAGTTTGCCACCTGTTCATGATATTAAGTGTCTCCTACATCTGGTTTTATAAACAATAATGAATAACCACTCCCTATTGACTCTGTATAACATCCTCGACTATAAAGATGTTGGCCATATCATCCTCCTTCGTGTTTTATTCAAGCCAAAAAAATTTTGTCATATTGAAGCCCTGCCTTGCAGTGTGTCCCAATGCTTATCACCTCGTGGTGCACAGCACCCAACATCACTCCCCTGAGCGCTAATCATTCAGAACCCATCGCTCTATGTCTATAACTGAGGTTATTTTTTCCCCCACATGTGTTTCTGCATACTTACTGACATTGTCAATTTATTGCCTGTTTCGTATAGTGAGAGCATCGAAAATACATGACTATAGCTCTTCCCAGTTGGCTTTTAGATTTGACTTTTAACAAGAACGCAGCAAGCACTGATACCTCACTGCTCATCTCCCTTTCTGCGAGTACTTATAAATACTTTAAATTGCCAGAAGCTTCCTCAAGTTTACCAACATGCAGTCTTCAGGATCACACCAGTCCCTTTGTAAAAACTGGCATCAAATTCCTTTTGCACTGAGAACAATTTAATTAAGTATATCACATTCAGACCTGATCTACAATAGAGTTTGCCTACAAAATGTGTAGGCTTAGATTTTAAATACTCCAGTAAACAATGACAGATTTTAAGATTTTTGTTTCTGATCCATCTGTAAGACGATAATAAGTGTTTGCCTGTCAGCCAATGCTTCCAACTACTCCAAGATATGAGATAAACAGGTAGACAGAAATAAAAATCACAGGTAGTGTAAATCACAGACATTGCAAATTGAGACTGGATGCTTTCTGAAAAGGCAAAAAACTTGCAAAGTTGGAAAAGAGCAAACTGAGGAAAATTTTGCCTCTGTTTTAGTCAGACAAAATATCCATGATGGCTGATTTACCTTTGTGAAAATACTCATCAGTCTTAGTTTTTCCTGTCTACACCTTGTTTTGCAAGCAACTTCTATCCGTTTACTGTAACAAGTGTTCCATTTTAGGAAGAGGTGGCAGATAAATAGCTTTTAAACCATTCCAAATGCCTAATAGTAGGTTGCAATAAGCCTTGGAGGCCCTTAAAAATATTTTACCCTTTTCTCCAGCTTAATTTATACCAAAGCCCTCCCCTCCATGTGCTTGTAGTAAAAATTCCCCATTTATTCTATTCTTTCATTATTAGGCCATTTAGAAAGAAATCGAAACACAGTGCCTAGAGGTGGGCTCTCTCTCTTACACCACTTTGAATAACGAGTTTCCTTAACAATTTCTCTCAATTTGTACTGATAAAAGAGCGGATTTTGGCCAACTCTCTGGTTCTTTTCTAAAGTTTTCATGCTAAAATGGTGAAAGGAATATTCTGGAAATGCTTTTAAGTAGAATATATATTATAGTAGCTGATGTTGATGGCTGTGTGCTAGCATGCAGCTTGCATTGAGTTGGCTGGAGTATCGGGATGCACACACATCCCCTGTGTGGGACTGAAGTAAAGCACCGCGCCCCACGCGCTCGATCCCTCCATACTCTTCTTTCTGTGCTCTGCAATATGGATTCAAAGATAAAAAACCAACTCCTTCAATAGACCTGCCTTTACTAGAATGGCTCGGGGCTGTTTCCTTTTTTCTGTGCCCTTTTCCTATCGTACGGTAGCACTAACAAGCAACGTTTACAACAGGATCAAAGGGCTACGCACAGTTCAGACATCATCTGTCCGCAAGTGCATGTCATTTTACTATGACTTGTTAGCAACAGAGTTCGTGTCCTCATCTTGATGAGTTGGTTTGCGCATCAAAAAATGTTCGATAAGCCAGTGATGTGCAAGATTAAGGGCTGGCTCTTGAAGTATGCGGCTGTTAAGCCAAGGTTCTGCCGTCCTGGCACGGCAGCCAGTACTGGCTCTTAAATTAGCACGGTGTGGTTGAATTTCATAGCGTGTTACTACTCTGCCAGTTCTGAGATACACCAGTTCTACTCGGTAGATCAAAACGCTCGAGGGTCCTACTTACACTAGAGGGCACTCTCCAGACTATAAATTGGTTTTGCAGTTGCAGATGTTATTGTTCTGCTGACAGCAGTGTGCAGGGTTTACAAAGGAGCTGTTTTCTCCAAGGGCTTTTTTTTGTGGTTGTTGTTCCTGGCCTTCATTTCTGCTGCACACAGTTTCCTCTTATTTTGCTTCTTTCCAGATTATTTTAATCTGTCAAGAAAAAAGGAAATTGAGCTCTGATAGTGGTAACTGCCATTCCCGACCTAACATGGTACCATGGTTGTTCTGATTTCTTCCTCCGCAGGTGACAGCGTTTTTCATTTAATACTAGGTGGTTGTCCCAAGAATTCTTTAAATCTGTGTCCAAATGCTGCTATTCCATTATTCTATATGGATTTGCCTGGGCGAGGCTACAGGTACCTCTGCCGTTACACTAGCCTCACACAGTACAAAACATCCTCTCCCCTCTCTGTGGCATGGGAAGGGCTAGGCAAAACCTTCCTCCCTCCACATTGCAGCTGCATCCAGCCCCGGTCTTGTTATTTTGTTGTGGAAATGAATCCTTACTTCGAGACAGCTTTGTACTGTTGTGCCTTTATCCACTCTGACCGTGGAACCCAGGGTACATCGGTTCAGCTCGAAGGGACTATGTCAGCACATGCTGATGAAGAACCTGGCTCTCGGCCCTCACCATGTCTAACCGACGATTCCCCACAGCAGCCCACAACGTGTGTTTATTTTAGGTATGTATGGCTGTATTGTCAGTCCTGGATAGAGAAGACCTCTGTCCAGAAAACAGACGCTGCAGAGTCCAAGCAAGTCCCTGAACATTGCCAGGATAATGTCACGGCTACAGGGGCCATCACTAGGGCTCATGCGTCATTTTCTGAGTACAGCTGAAATCTGTTGACACTGGGAAGTCTTGAAGGCCCTTATTCTATCTCTTTGCTCTCTGCTGAGCAGTTCCCATCTGTGATATAAGCTATAAAAGTGATGTTCAGTCCTAGGCCTGCCATCCAGGGAGCCAGTTAATAAAATGAGACTTTTTTGTGCTGCTGGCATGTTTCCCCTGGATGGAAGTCATCAATACATTTTGCATAGAGCTCAGACTTCCATCGGTACTGGCTTTGGTATTTTAATTATGTAGTCTGGTGCAAATCAATCTCTAATAGACAAAATGTCTTATCCCATTTGTAATGCCTTAACTAGCTAACGTCTTTTGTTTCTTCCACTTGACCTCTTTGTCATGTATATTAAAATGCATTATAACTTAGTCTATGTATTTATGTTCAATACATTCCTGTCATGTATATGCATTAATCCTTTTTCTTTTCTTTCTTTTTTCTTTGTTTCCCCCCCCCCCCCCCCCCCCCCCCCCGCATGGGACTTTCAGAGAAGATATTGATGTGACACAATCATATCTTCTTTTCGTCTGTTGTATCTTCCCTGTCTTCAAGATTTGGAAGATCTCCAGATTGATGGAGAAGTTGTTCAGTGTTGCCTCTGTTTCTAATACTGATTCTTTATCACTACTTAAACTCAGGGAAGTACAACCTATATATATACAAATACATCACCACTGAAACTGGTGCAAATATAAAACTGTAATATTGGCATTGAATAATTGACTGAATAATGGAGTAGCGAGGCCTGACATACCTCCTACCTCTTCAAAATTCACAGCCCTCCAGTGTTCATCCCAGACGCCGGTCACTCTTCTGGCTGAGTTCAGCACTCACCACACGAGCTTGCTGCTGTTTTATTCCAACTTCAGTTCTTCTGTCAAAGTTGGAGATGCTTCTTTGTCCAGCCCTCTATTTATTTCAGTGCCCAATATAGGCAAGTAAAGATCACTGAAGGTATATTCTTATTTTGTCTGCAAAATGTATATACTTAAAATCCACTTAGTGGACCAAATACTCAGGAAACGGGTTTGATTTCTTAGTTACCTTCTCCAGTAATCTTCTTTAGAAGCTATAGATAGAAGCCTAATGCTGTTTCAGAACGGCGAGGCAAACCTTTTGTGCACTTACTCAGTAAATGTCTTCAGACTATATTTTATCTCACATAGACATGGTTACAGCCCCATTGGTACAGATGTAAACTGCGTTCCAGAATTCTGAAAGAATCGGTCTTTGCAGTTGCAAGGCAGGAAGAAGTGCTTCTAATAATCTTCCAAGTTGAGAGTGGTATTGTACTATTTGAGAACTGAAAATGTAATACTTTTAAAAGAGGCAGTGAAAAAATTATGCTGATACCAGAGGGTTAATATTCTAGACTCAGTGGTCTGCAAGACTTCAGCAATTTTTTTCAAGGAATGGCTCACTAAAAACATGGAGGTAAATGCAAAATGGGATAAAATGCAAAATGGACTTAAAAATAGATGACCCCTGAGTATCTTGGATAATTGCTGATTTTATGGACAAAGGAAATACAGTGGTTATAATCTGTTTAGCCTTCATTAAGCATTTGATACGATTTGATCAAATCATACAGGGCATAATTCGTTATTAGTTACGGATTAGTATAAAGTGAACCAAGAACTGTATAAGGGGAGATGGAATGGCTGAGATGCAAAAGCTGTGTCTGTATTAGCAAGCAGTGCAGCCCCGCAGGAGCACATACACAAAGCGGTTGGTGCTCAGGACCCAATATCCACGCTGGAGGTGGAGGGTTACTTCTGACCAGCTCTTGTGTGGCTCCATGGACTGAACTCTGATTCGGGTCTGGCCCATAGAGGCGCCACTGCTGGAGAGCAACTCTTGCTGGGTTTCATCCAAAAGGAATCCAGCTTCCATGCTGACACTACTCCAGAGCGCAAACCAAAGAATGGAACAGTGATAACAGCCAGAGCAGAGCAGGATGAAGCCACCACGAGGGTAGAGCCTCAGTGGCTGGAACAATTGCAACAGACAAAAGCTGCAGCAAGAAATGCAAATTTCAGAATTTGAATTGCATTGCCTGTTTTTCATGCTGTAGGATGCTAATGAAGCAGTAAAGTTGTAACTGTAGTACTGATGTTCATATGACTGTGCACTGCAACCACTGCTAGCATTATCTGTAGCAAGGCAGATTCTTGAAACAAGAATGTCACATCAGCTCCTTAATTCTCCTTTTCTTCTTCACCCATTTACTCACGACACAAAACATGCCATTACAACAGATTCCAGCAGACACAGCGTGAATCAGTGGTACTACTCACCAGCATGAGTACTGGGAAACACCTTCCCTCCCTCTCCTGGCCATATTCCCCAGGTATAGCCCATTTGCTTTATTCGAGATGCAAGAGCATTGTTGGTTCATATTCACCCTGGCATCTGCTGTAGACCTCAGGTCCTTTTTAGCAGAGCTGCTCCTCAGCCAGATGCTTCTCAGTCTGTACTGAGACATGAGGAACCCCACGCTTCTTCCCGAGCTTTGTGAGCTTTCTGTTGCCCAGTCCTCAAGCTTATCAAGGTCTTTGCCATTTGTTGTTAGCCACTCCTGAATTCAGAACTCATCAAAAGACAGGTTTCCATTCATGGCAGAGTGCTGGACCATTTTAAGGATCTCAGTGGAAACAACTCTAAATACAATAGGTTTCTCGCTGGGAGTTTCCTCTGCAGCAGCAAAGAACACCATGAAACCCTTTTTTTATGACAGTGACAGGTTATACACTGTATTTACCAAGTCTGCCATTTTGTGAGGCTCACCAAAGGTTGACTCCAGCACCTCTTGCATGGGATCATTTCCATCTACAGACCAGCTGGGCTTCCACAAACCTCATCGGCAAATGCCATTTCCACGCATTTGAGGAATCAAGCCCAGTTAGCATCAAAAGTTTTGTCTGATAAAGGGGAAGATGAAGATGGATTCTGCCACCTGTGCTCTAAGGGCATGGACAATTGACTGTATTCTGCAGTCCTTAAGAAACACATCTCCAGTGCTTCTGCCCAGGGTATTTTAAGGATTTCAGCCACGACCCAAGTGCTGAAGTGCTCCGCCACTTATCAGCACTGTAAAGGTATCTCCTGAAACCCAACCCTGTTGTCTGAGGCACTATTTACAGGCCTGTAATGCAAACTCTGGTGTACGTACTCAACTTCTAAAAGGTAACGCCTGTCAGAGGAAGGGCACGTTATCTCAAGGCTGCAAAAACATTCAAACATGAGCGTTATTTTTTTCCTGACAAAGATGTTTCCTTGCCAAAACATTTTTGTAGACAGTACGAATTTTAACACTGTTTCCAACCACTGAAAAATGCAGCTGCTGGCCCAAGTTTTCTACATTGGAGGAAGCTATAAAGTGTATGTACTTACAGAAGATCTTTTTTCCTGGTTTTGTTTGTTTGTTTTTTTTCTTACAGAGAGTCTCATAGGGCTGATGGGCAAATATTTAACACAGTCTCTACTCCAGAAATATAGAGATATTAATAATACACAAAGGTATTTTAAAACAACTAATTTCCTGTAAGTATATGAGATTAAAAGACAAAAATCTTGAAACCCTTATTTAGACTTGACTTCTTCATTCTATGGCCAATATCTACAAGGATATATTTTCACTTTAAATTTGAGCAATGTGTAAGGGTTCAACCAGCCCCATCCAAGAGTAAAAGCTGTTTGTTACCAAAGCTCCTTTGTGACGGAGCTGTGATTTGGGAAGGAAAGCACCAAGCTTCCTACCACCCTGAAGCAGGCTGTGCACCACCACTTCTCTCTCACACCATGAATTAGCACTGCCACGGTCAAGCAGGCTCCTCGCCTCAAGCACCCTCTTTGTCACTGGCAATACACATCTAATAAAGACAAAACCAGCACTAACAAACTCACTTTAATTAGTACCCAACGAGTCCTACTCCCTTGATAGAGTGCCTGTGCCACAAACAGGGACTTCTAAAGATGAGATGGCTGGAGCTGACTTTCTCGCCTGATGCCTAGTTACAAGGCGATGTCAGCTCAAGCTTTTTGCAAACACCCAGCACTTGAAACTGGCTCTCTGATGGGTATGAAATATTACTGTAAAGGAAGCTGGGCCACTTCCATGAGAAATAAGGAGTGAGCCAGAGCTTGACCCAAGTAAAGTATAATTAGAAGAGGGTAAGGGCAGGTAAGCAATCTGTTAATTGCAACTCTCCAGAGGCAAGACAGTCACATTTTTCCCACGCTGTCTTCTTTCCTCCCTCCCAGTCTTAAGACTCAGCTCTCCAGGTGACAGTCAACAGACCGACCGGTAACAAACCAAAGTGCTTTCCTGGTGGGTGATTTCAGCACAGACTCCCTTGTTTGTTTTGGGTTTTTTTTGCCTTGGCATTGCCATTGTCACGTGGAGTTAGATGAAACTGCTTCAGATGCTTTGGCTATCAAAGACCATTCTAGATGAATTTATATATATAACTGCTGTGAAGGAAATGAAGAAACATTAGTTAATTAGCAGAGCAGTTCTCATACAGCTCTCGGGCATTGCCCTGAATTCTGTATTAACCATCCTTTACTGGACAGGTCACTCACCACTGCTCTGGGCTCCTTCTGAAACAGGTAAGAAAAAGAGTGATTTCCATAAAGCCTTCCGAAAGCCAAACAGTACTTATCTGAAGCCCACTCATGTTTTAGAAGTGGGTAATTATTTATCTGAGCCAATATACACCTTTCCTTCCTAGCACAGTGCTATTGATAAAGAGCTGTATGGAGTTCACATCAGCTGTTCTGAGCCAGCTGCTATGGCAAGAACATTTTTGCATCAATTAGAAAATGGCTTTTTTTCTTCATAAACCCATTGTTGACTCAGGTGAGCTAACTGAAATGACTAACCGTGAATGGTAGTAAAGACTGATTACTGCTCAGTTTGTAAATGGGAAAGTGAGACAAAGTTTATAGAATATGAAGAAAAAAAAAAAGCCAAACACTGAGAATATGTAGATTGAAAGAAAATAGCAATTCATTCAGTAATGCTGCTAGTTATTTTTTAAAGTCCATGAAGTATTGAACCATGTTTTTGTATGAAGTGTATTGTGTTAAAAAAGGAGAAATAGAGACCAAGTAATGTTAAACTGGTTTTAATATGTCTTTTAGGACAAAATAAACAGGTGTGGATCCAAAATTCATCTGAAAAAATCTGCATAAGGTGTAAGTATAGTTTGCACATTACTATGGAAATGCTTAATTTTCTTTCCTTTTATAAAGTGCATTATGCTAGAACTGTAAGACCATATATAACCAAATTAAAAATTACAAAAGCTTCAAAATCCTATACTGCATGTGTTAGGAAGCATACACCTGACTGTGAAGGCCCATACTGTAAGCATACGTGTGAGAAAAATATGTCAAATACATGAATGTGCAGGAGTGAATCAGTAATTGCTACTTTTAAAAAACTATAGTCTTTACCACAAATTATGCCATTTTGGTAGATGTTTACCCTTATTCTTCCATCCAGATATCTAACAGGATGATGCATCAACCAGTTTTAGTCATTATTGCATTTGGCTGGGGAGAAAGAAGACATTAAATTCATCACAGGGATTGTTATTAAAATGAAATTCCAAACAATACAAAATACTACTCAAGGGAAACAGCCAAAATGAAAAGCAAATTTACATAAAAATGTTCATATTAAGCATTGTGTCACTCTGTAGATTAAACAGCTTCTCGATAAAAGCCTGAACTTATTCAGGTTTAACTCAATAACACCACATATGAAATTCAATAGAACTTTCATTTAAAAAATCCATGCTATGAAATGAAATGCACAGTGTTATTTTCAGGGTAATAGACTAAGTCATGGGATAATTGCCTATTACATCATGTCCACTGACAACATCACTGGGTTTTTGAATCCTTGAATGCAAAGATGGGCAATGTGGATCCAATGGAGACTTAATGGAAAAATTACTTAATAGAAAATAAAAAGATTAGGTGAACAAGAGAAAGTAATCCTGTGAAAATTAATCTATAAAACCTAATTTTTTCAATATGCCAAATACTTCATTTAGAGTTGATCATTTAATCCCTTTATTCAGCACACCGAGTGGCTTGTTAGTCATTGTGGACTTTGCCTATAAATCAAATAAAGCTTAAATATAGAGGCAACCTCCTAACACAATGCACTGATGAAGATGAGGCCAGGAAGAGGAACAGGTCTACATCATCCAATAGGCAATGTCACAAGGTCAAGCCATGTGAAAACAAAACTTAATTACCGTATCTCCAAGCATCTTTATGTTTAAATGACCTCATAAATGAGGCACATTTCACAGTGCTTGTAATAATCAACACTTACCAAGCACCTTTCAGGAGTGCTTTACAAACATTAAATAAGGTCAGAAATCCTAATCAGAATTCCTAATTGCCATTTTACAGATTGCAAAACAGTAGCAAGGAGATTAAACAACTTGTCAAAGATCAACAAAGGAGCTTAGCCAAATTAAGGATTCACGACTTTGGGCTCTTCTTCGTTTTTGGGTTTTTTTTTTTTTTGAGAGATAGAAAGTATTTGATTGTGGCATAAAGCCACAGTCTGTGATGAACTGGGGTACAAAGAGACTGCACTGCAGCTGGAGGGTGTAAGAATTCTGCCCTACAAGCAGCAATACATCTGTAAACAGTTAAATTTAGTGCCTGTACCGGTACTTTTGTAATTGCTTCTTGACATAAATGGGTTTGAACATTAACCAGTATGTAATATTGAGCAAGAAAAGACAAAGGGGATGAGCATCACACAAGATACTCCAGACAGGTTTTTCTTCCCCCCGCCCCCCATCTCTGATGCAAAGAATGTAATCATTTTGTATCCTTGGAGTTACCATCTCAGAAAAGGGATATTTTCACACACTACATAATGGCATTACTGGGGTTGTGACGCGATTTCCACAGCCTTTGGGAATGATACAAAAATACCGTTATAGCTCTCAGACATATATAGAAAAGGAACATTTACTCAGAAAATTCTGCAGTTAGGGAATAACTCCATTTCTAGTGTATTCTTTTTCCTCCACAAGAGGCAGGCCTTTCTTTGAGAGCTCTTGAAGTATAGCCATTATAAATCAGAAGATCCACAAAGAAATCCAAGTGTATTCTTGAAGATTCTGGGACCTCTCTGCAGCTTTTACATGTCCCAACCCTGGCTGCCACATGTCACCCCCTTCTATAAATAGGCATTACATTTTGCTGAGGAAGGTCAAAACGTGTGAGGGGTGTAAATACTGCAGCAGTCATCGTTAAGTCATGCATTGATTTATTCTTGGAAACCTAGGAGCTGTGGAAGCAAAGTGTGCCTTACAGAGCTGCAAGTCCCAATTTCCTCAAGAGGTAACTACAGTAAAACTTTGGAAGTTACAATCACTGCCTTAGGAGGTTCACTGAGAAAACACAGGTTTCTCAGGTTCACTGAGAAAACACAGCGTGCTGTCTCGGCTCCACGCTCCCCGTGTGTTTTGTACCCCGAGGACTCTCTTCCTTCCACCTTCATTCGCTGCTTCCCTACCGCATAACTGAAGACTGCAGATCTGACAGTCTCCACAGGGATGGTCTGTTAGTACCCAGGGTATTTGAAAGAATTATTAGACAGGTCAGCTTTCTCCAGTTTGGCCCCTCCACAGATGTTATCTCAGTTACTAGAATAGGCTCTGTGATAAAAATACGTTAGCTGCTCTCCATGCATTTTAGTGGGCTATTAAAAATCATTATATAAAAATTATAGATAATTGTGTTTGCTTTGTGCAGTCAAAAATACCTACCAAACTTCACTGTAGTTTAGAAACTGAAAATCTGTATAATACAACCAATTTAAGTACACGGCATCTGTCTTATTACTGCCAACCCAGATACATAGACATTTTAACATCTGAAGTTCAAGAACAAATCCAAGCTTCACAATTCTAACGTTACTCAGTAACTACTGGAAAAGGCTTAATACTGGTTTTAGCAAGAAGAAAGAACTCTATATGGATGTCAAATACTTTCAAATAGTAACATGGCTCAAATTTAAAAAAATATTTTTTCCTCATTTTGTTAAGAATACTTTTTTGATGATGGCCACCAAGGAGATTTTACACTGAATTTACTGAGAAATTAAAGATAAATAAAATGTTACAATACAGAATATATGTTTTGTTTCTATTCAATTCGTAGAAGAACATGTTGGTTTTTAACAGCATCTCCATTTAAAGAGGAAGCGGTAAGGAACAGATGAACACTAAATTGTGCTTCTCATCACTGAAGTTCTTCATTTGGTTAGAATAGCTGGATCATCGACTCTCTCGATTTTCCAACTCCGACCCATTTAACTAGGGAGGGAAACACACTTATTAGAACAATTACTGAGAGTAAATATTACAATAAATGAATAATTTTCACCTTTCATCTCACTTTCCTACAAACTGGCCAACTTTGTCCTGAAACACAATGCTCGTAAGTTTTACTGCCAAAAATCACTTTGTTCCTGCTGCATTACCAGACTAGAAGTGCAACATACTGGAGTCTGAAAGCATGAAATAATTATATCATAAACACAAAGCATTGCAGATGGAAGGCCTAACAGAAGGTCAAGCATATTTGGGGCAGGCTTAACTCATTGTCTTGAGTGATGGAATGTCTAGCTAAACCCCTGCAGAGACAAAGCAAGAGCTCTGCCAGACTGTGAAGTTTTCTTGATGTAGACCAGGAGATAGTGATGCACACATGCTATAATATTGTTAAATGTAAGGCTGCAATTAAAAACATTACCCAGCGTGAGCAGCCACCCCAAATACCATACTACAGTTGTTCCACTACAGTTTTTATTGCCCATGGATACTACAGAAGTGACTGTAGGTAGGTCTCCTTTAGCCATCAAACCCACCATGGCACCCTGCCTCCACACTGAGAGCCTAACTCTGCACGACAGGCTAAACAATCTTGTATCCATTATGCAACACGTCTCCAAATCAAGCCACTCCCTGACTAACGAACTCAGCACTTTTACAGAGCTGTTCCTGACTGCTGCGCCATCCCCTATGTACATCTACACAAAGATTTACCTGGCACTCCAACATGGTTCTCCACACAGCGGATGTAATTCTGGGCCTTGGGTGGGAGGTCCTCCCATTTTCGTGCACCAGTTGTGTCAGTCTTCCACCCAGGCATTGTTTCATACTCCACTTCCACCTTCTGTAGTATCTCCTGATTAGCTGTGGGAGAACAATTTTTATCAAAGTTGATTTTCAGCTGCTTCACCTTAAAAGAACACACCTATGGTTCATGACCAACAAAGTCTTTTGACAACACTTAAAATCTGACATATGAGAAACAGTATTTCTACTGGTTGGTTCATTCGTTCATTCTTAATGTAGATTAATTTCTGTTACTTAGGAAGATAACTATGATTCAAGAGGATCCAGTAATCCAGTTTTCTCTTGTCAAAAACCTTAGGATGCACTCTAGGTTGTCAGAAGACTACAGTAGTATTTTTAAGGAAACAAATTATTTGAAGTTTACAGTAGTTCCACTTTTTAGTTCAGATTTGCACGTAATAAAACAGAAGTCCGCCTGTAGACAAGGCACGACTTTCTAAAAAATTTGGAACAGACTTAAATCAGGCTTGCTAAAAAACTTAGATGTCTGCAAGCCTTTCCCTACTGGAATTCACACTGTGCTACTGTCCCCAGCCAGGAGCTACCATCAGTGGTGGGAAAGCTGGCTGCTGCCAGCCCTCCCTGCGCCTCCAGAATCCCCCCTCTCAACAGAACAAACCCCTCATCTTAGCATAGACTATTACAGGTATCTGGAAAATGCCATTAATGTATGAAAATTACATATTATTACATCTTAAAAGTTTTAACGTGAAGTATATTCATGAGGCAATGTACATTTTTATTAACCACAATGTCGTTGCTGTTAATTATATGATGGTAGCCCATAAACAGCTTTATTCTGCTTGTATTCATCTCATTTTTGCACAGCTTAAGCACCAATTTTATTTTTACTTCATTAAGGGCTATTGCCAATGATACCCAGTCACTGACTTGAATCTTGCTGACTTTCAGACCCCTTGTGTTGTCAATAAAAAAAATAAAATCTAATGGGACAAGACATAGAGGCCCTAACACAAGATTTTATTTGCTCTCAACTTGTTGTCATCATACGTATAGACACAAGGTGACTAGAAAATGCTAACAGACTGATACAGTAGTCTTTATACTGATATCGCAGTTCTGCAAATTTCTACAGAACGTCTAGCAAAAAAAGAAATCCAGCCTGATTTTAAAAAGCAAACAGTCTTTCTCAACAGGTATGACTTAACAGGCAGGAAAGAGAAAAATGAACATAGATATTTAACAACATACCTGGAAAATACGGAATTCTTTTTCCACCCAATTTGTAAGCAACACCAATTTTAATCTCATCAAGGACATCAAGAATATCCAGTTTTGTTAATGCCAAACTGTACAGAAAAACATCAGTTAGAGTTACATACATGATGAATCTCCTCTTTAATACTTGGGGTTTTTTTCCTTCTTTCTTTCTTTCTAGTTTTGTATTTACAAATCCAGCTCAGGCAACCCAGCAAGCAGAAATACACAAATATATTAAACTACGAACACTGCTAACTGAACTCATGCCTCTGGGATGAATACATGACTGAGTTACTAAGACACATTTCCAAATGCTTGACTGCTCATACTGTTCAGTTCAGCACATGAAAACACAAGCTGACTATGTAAAGTGGCACTTACTGGACTTGGATTGGGTGTGCACGATGGGATGTCACTTTACGTTACTACTACTGATTATTTCTGTTATTCCTACTGATTAACAACTGTAAGACAGACTTATTTACTAAATTACACTTTTTAAAACAGACTTCACAAACATAACCTGGCTACTAAAATCACATATACAGTTCAGTAGGAAAGAACCCAGCCTGGCTTTCAGTGCCTGGGCTGTGCTATCAGGGCTGTCAGTTTAATGAACCTTTTTCATGTTTTGAATGAACACACTGGAACACAAAGGCGGAACCTCAAGATGACACCGTGGTATTCACTGATTAGAATAAAACTGCATTTTAAAACTAGTCAAATTCTCTAGAAATAATATGCCAGACCTTGCCTGGTAAAAATATGAGTAGCTGAGGATTTAGACAGGTATGTGCATAATAGTCCCTGCTCTATGAGCTCAGTAAATATACGATGAATGCAATGACTGAATGAAAAGACCTTCTGGGAAAGAAGCAGCATAGAGACAGTTCTTCAACTTTTTTGAAGTTTTTATCTCCTCACGTTTTTTAACTGTCACAGTTAGCAGAGATGACAGTTTTGTTGACGGAAGTGCAATAATTGTATAGAACTGAAATGGAAGGAAACATAGCACCTTCCTAATATTACTTCCATACAAAATAGAGCTGTGTAAGTTAAAGCAAAATACAAATCCACATAAAAATATTTCAAAAACCCTTCTGATAAATTAATAAATACAGATCATTGTTCCTTTGTAACATTAGCAGCATAAACAATATTAAGTCTCAGTTTCTAAGATATTAAAATGCCCAGGGTCATGTGTGTGCATATATCAAGTTTGCCTGAATGCACAAGCCTAGACTTTTTTATGAACAAAACTGCAGTGAAACTTCTGCAACTTTTTCTGAAAATACAGATTGGTAATTAGTTGTAAACTAATGGCTTATGATAATTACTAGCATTTTAGCATCAGACATAAGCTAGCTTGATGGCATTATGGTCTTGAATAGTTCCTTTAAGCAGCCACTTTTCCTTAACAATGTCAATTTAATACATATTTTGAATTATAAAATAATTTATCAACAAGTAAGTCAGTCCTAAAGAAAATAAAACTCAGCCCATTAAATGTAGAATTTATAATACAACATTAGACCACATCTTTGTAAATAAATGAACCTGTCAGGACTGGAATGAAAGCTGTGCCAGTTGCTGTATGCTTTGTGTCATCCCACGTGTTTCACTTAAAGAGGTAGCAGTTCCAAATGCCACAGGTTTGGTCCTACAAGTATGATCAACTAGAGTCAACCAAAGCTCAAAACCAGCAGGTTTTAGATCACAACATAAGTCAGTACGAAAGCACTAACAGAGCAAACTGTTAGAAAACTGATATGTTGAGCCAATCTACACTGGCTACCTGATGTAATCTGATGTAAGCAAAGTAAAAACATATGAAAAAAATCACTGCTATGATGCTGTAAAATCACTTGATTTGAAAAGCAAAAAAAAACGTCAAAGGAATTAGATTATTATTAGCATTAAAACAATTCTCAGTTGCCTGTTGTGAGTTATTTTATTGCTTAAAATGTAACACTTTACTGGACTTATATTAATGTTACCTACATATTTATTCTGCGAAGCACAAAATTATCACTTCCAAATGTAGCGCAAAATCTGTGATGCTTACGCAGTGAATCCGTTGATCATATGAGCATATTTCAAAATGACAAGATCTAACCAGCCACAACGTCTCTTTCTGCCGGTAGTTACTCCCCATTCGTGGCCACGGGACTGTAAAAGATCTCCAATTTCCTAAAAGAAGACAGAAAGAATGCTGATGGTATTTCACTGGAAAGTAGCAGAAAAACAAATACAAACAAATATAGATGAATAGTTGTGCAATTCCAAAGCTTTTTTGGTAGGAAAAAAAAGAAAAAAATAACTCAGTTTTATTAGGAGGGGACTAAGGCAGAGAATAAATCCCCTCATGCACAGGAGGTCTGTATTTCAATCACTAGCATTTCCAAAGTATTTATTTAATATGACTATTTCATGTTCCAAGGAGACACTTTTCTTCCTTCTTCATCTAATAGGAAGATTTCCTTGACAATTCAGGCCTGATTTTAATTTTGTTTGCATTTCCTTTCTTCATCTGGTCTTTTGGCATCTGTTGTTCTTGGGGCAAGACTGCAAATGCTTGGGCCAAGATTAATGCTTTTACAATGTCTAGGTCAACAGACTCCTTGACCATGCCCACGGCTCCTGGGTTCTACCACAGTATGAGACTTCTCTTCGGGCCGGCAGTGTTTATAATGTGTTAAAAATGAGGAAGAAAGAAACTTTATGCTCATGATTCATAAATCTAAAGGATATCACTGATTCATTTGAGCCATTAGAGAAAGGATTTTAGTGACTAAATCATTAAATTAGATTTGGATCACTGACCTAGAGATTGCTGTGCACATAGCTCATAATCAATACCCTGAGCTTTCTAGTTTCTTGATAATGAAAATACAATAGACAGTTTAAAAGAATCAAAATCTCTCCCCTTCTTTTTATTGATCAATTTGTGCATGACTGGCTGATGCACACACCACATTTATTCTATAAATGACACAGAACACAGGCTGTTAAGCACAGAAGTTGTATCTTGTAGTTTAAGCTTCCTGTGATGCACTGACAGTTCCAGTCTACAACAAACTCTTGCCACTGACATGCACCTCATGACATTACATAAATGATGAAATCTGTTTTCATATCATTCATTACAACAGAAGTGTGGTCACTGTAATATAACATCATCACACTTGTGTTTCTCTCCTCTGAAGAAAAATACATGAAGTTTATAATGTAATTCTCCTCTCTTCATGAGTGCTTGGTATTATTATTATGGTGCTTATTTATCGTTGGTATACCCTTGACCTTATTTTATTATTCCTTTGACCTTACTTTTTGGAAACTGTATCTATTGCATTTTGTAACATTAAACCTACATTAATCTGCTCAGTGGGGAAGGCTCCAATTCCCACCCGAGTAGTATAGGCCTTCACCACACCATATACATCACCGACATGCTGGGGAGGAACGCCAAGCCCAGTGCACACACCACCTACGGTGCAGTTCGATGAAGTCACGAAAGGATACGTGCCTGTTGGAAAAAACAACAGCGCAACCCTGTTTCAGCAATGAAAAGAAACAAAGACTGATTCTCTTTTATGGCAAGGAACGATTTGAAAGGAGATTTTCACTTGTATGTTTGGCTTTAAAGCTAAACTAAAATAGCAGCCAAAAAGCAGGGCAAATTCTTCTTACTACATGTGCCCATTTTGCTTTTAAGAGAACAAATTAAGCTGTTCTTCCCCAAATTGCCTTCTCCTGTAGTGAATAATATGTATTTAGATTTCTAAAGCTCCACAGAAATCCCCCCCCACCAAATGAAGGACTTTTTCCACTCAAATAGCTGACTTCCCCAGGCAATTTGTATATTATTAGTGAGCAAGACAAATAAGAAAATATACTACTTTCTTATACTTAAGGAGATATCAAGTATGCGCAATCTGTTCCAATGTGTAAGCTTTTCTGCATTCATCCTTTGCAACTTCCACTGAGGATTGTCCACAAGGGAGAAATTTAAAAGCATCTCAATACTACTTCCATTAGGCACTGGATCTATTACAGGATGCTGCTGCTGTGTAAAGCTTTTTTCACTGTCCTATGTATCACAGAAAGTATTTCTGCAACACCCACGGACAGCCTGGTGGAAAGGTCACAATTTGACATGCCCAGTGCGCTACGCAAGCAGCTCTGAGTATCTGCCGCAAATTTTCTAAGCCTTCAGAGCTTATTCATGATCTCTACACAGTGACTCCGGATTAGAGCATCTCTCCAGTTTTTCATTTCATCTTTACAGAGTTTTAAGTAGTTTAATCAGACTTTTGGTATGAGAGCAGAGCAGAGATCAAGTGAAGAAGCTATACCTATGGGTTATCTGCACCAGTTTAATCTTCCTTCCACCGCAGAGGAATTATTTCAGCAGCATTGCAGTGGGTGCCTGCAATGTATGGCAATGTGCACACACATTTAGAGGTAATAAAGACAAGAATATCTGGAGTGAAATTTCAACTCCACTGGAATAAACTTCAGTAAAAATCAATACCTAAACCCTAAGCACTTAAATCCTGTTAATGATACAATCTCTGGCTTACTGTGCTTTACTTTTGGGAGATCTGTTCCTATTAAAGGGAAAACCATTTTCTTTCTCTATTTTCCTGCTGTTTGTAAAGCTGAGATAAACAAAAATCAAAATAAAATTAATCAAAATAGAACTAATCTCTTAGGAGTTAAATTAAGTTTAGAATTTAACTTACCAAAGTCAATATCAAGTAATGCTGCATTGGCTCCTTCAACAAGAATCTTCTTTGGGGAGCCATGAAGCGCTTCATACATAAAATACACGCCATCTCGAACCATGGGTCTTATTTTTTCAGCATATCCCTGCAAATTTAAGTTGAAATGTCAGCTTCCCCAGACAATGGCTGGAAGCAGGGAACACTGTGTTCACTTTTCAAACAAGAAACATACAGATAACCCCAACACACCAGCTGTGTTTTACCTGAAAAAATACAACTATTAGCTTATATTCTACTGAAAACAAATCAATGTACTGAACCATTCCATAAGAAACCATAACTTGTTACGGCATTAGAATGCCATAATTTCTGTACTGTTTCTATTCACCTGTTGCGTACATACCTCATTGTGTTGATAAAGTCTCTATATAGTGTGTCTGTAGTCTAGACACAGTGAGAGTGGGACTTAAAAATAGCGCAAGCTCCAAAAGAAAAAAAAAAATCACTCCTCACCAATATTGAAAAGTATCTTTAAAGGTAGGGTGTCAGCTCTGAACAAATACCAGACAAAACTTGGAAAAGGTAAGAGATTTTTTTATCATCCTCTTTTCCTACATATTCATGAAGGATGTTTTACCAGTGGCTCTTAAAAAGACATTTTTCTTGTAATACCAGAATCTTGAAACACAGCTTCCACAAACAATTCTTCAGTATCATGGAAGTCTCTCAGACAGCCTATATTAGTCACGGCTGGAGACTGCTAACTACAAATGTCACCCTGCATTCTCTTGGCTACTTTAATACAACAGTTATGTCAAAAAAGTAAAATATTATAGGACCAATTAAATCATCCACAAAATTTATTTTAATGCCCACAATCAGAGATCATTCTATTACAAAGCACAGCTACTACTTATTAAAAAGTTTTGTAATACTGAAGATATGTATTTTTCATTTAAATTAATTACTTTAATAAGTAGTAGTTCTGGTAAACTTTATTTTTACTTTTTGAATTAAAATAAATATCTTTGAATTAAAATAAATATTACTGTTTTCTTCTATACTTTCCTTGAAACTGAACAAATATTACAAGTGTTAAATTCTTACCTTCAGCTTCTTCAGTTGTCCTTCTATATCTATTTCCAATGTAGGAAACATTGACTTGTATTGTTGTGCCAGGTTTTTAAATCTGTAAAATATTGAAATCCCATCTATGAAGAACACTCTTTGAGTTACTGTTCACAGAATCTTTGGCAAGAACTCAGCTTACGTTATACACAGTATATAGTTAGAGCTATAGGGATAAAATACCCAGAACTTCAATACCTCAACCAGTGCATTTCCCAAAGTACAAAATTAAATTTTAAATTATGAGAAACTCTGAAGTACAGGAAATATACACACACACTGTTTCCAGTTTTCTTCTCCTTCTAGACAATTTACGCACAAAATTTAGATGCATATTTAAAAACATGTCCTTAAAAGCAAATCTGTTAGCCAAAAGGTATCACTCTTTAATATAATATTTATAAATGAAAATAGTTGTACCTTGAAGAAAATTCATCAAAGTCAGAAAGGAGGTCACAAATTCGAAGGCCTGTTCGTGCAGCTTTGGAAGAATATGTTGGTCCAATCCCCTTCTTCGTTGTGCCAATACTAGTTAAAAAGAACACCCCCCCCCCCCCCCAAACAAGTATGCTTTAGCATAATATGCTTTAGCAGAAGTTTAGCATGCTTTTTTTTTTATCATAATAAGCAAAAATATGCTTCATGCCAAGTAATTTTGTTAAAGCTCTTCAATATACCATGTACCGGGCAGGAGTTCGGAGACAAAAAAGTGACTAACGTTCTGTAACAAGAAATATATAGCAACTTGCATGCTTCAGTGGATTTGCACAAATATTGCTAATATTCATAGTATGCAGTAAAACATTAAGCCTTGGGTCTGGCTGAGACAAGCTTAGTTTAAACTATGTGTGTATATACATATGCTATACAGTAATAATGGTTACTATATTATCCTGTGGTACTACTACATCCCTTACCACAAACAATAGGAAACAAATGTCGTTTTCACAGTTGCAGCACTGCCTATAGTTGTGAACAACAACCAGTTCTGTGAGCAATCACGCTGGTTTCCTATGGCTCTGCCATTATACCATCTCTGTCCCTATGAACTCTTGCTGCTGCCTATAGAATCAGTGAACAGTTTGAGTTGGAAGGGACCTTTAAAGGCCATCTAGTCTAACTCCCTTGCAATGAGCAGAGGCATCTTCAACTAGGTCAGGTTGTTCAGAGCCCCATCCAACCTGACCGTGAATGTTTCCAGGGATGCAGCACCTACCACCTCTCCGGGCAACCTGTTCCAGTGTTTCACCACCCTCATCATAAAAAATTTCTTCTTTCCTTTACCTTGATGAGGATAAAAATAAAACTGTTTCTCTGCCTGCATGCCTATTTTCATGTGCATTTTAGAAATACAGTAATTTTCAGAACTCTATTTGTGTGTTAAGTTTTGCTGAAATTGTCCAATGGGATCAAAATCTAATAGACTAACAGAGAAAAATACAGTGTGTTCACATAAACCTTTGTTCTTTCAGAAACCAGAAGTTTGTCATACGTAATGAAGTATGACTAGTTACATACTGGGCTAAAGTGTAAGATTAAAATTAAAATAGAAATTAATATCTCCATGAAGCATAAGTGAATATACAATAAATAATTACAAGTGTGGAACCTAATTGGTTCTATATGTTGCAGAGAACTGGAAAATGGAAATAGGTAGGAATGCATACCCTGCCTTTTCAGTAATACCTCAGAGTTTGTTCACTAACATAAGCAGGAGCAGAACAGAGTCACTGAATTAATCACATCAGCAAGGCTCTTTAGAGATACATTGCATTGCTGTTTTTCAAAATTACACTATTTTTTCAAATTTGCATAATTATTAATGAAAGGAAGGTGCTGAAAATATTTACTTTTTTCCTTCTTGAGCTTGACGTTGCACTTCCTGGAGCCCATCTACTGCCTGATGAAAGTCAAACACTGCAGTGGAAAAATCAAATGGACATAGCGGGAGACCAAAGGAGAAAAACATTCGTTAAATCACAGACATCTGTAACTTCAAGACAAAGTGGCTTTACTATCACTGACAGTACACAGGCCTCCTCATGTGAAAACAGAGCAAGCATTCCTTAAACACGGTGAAAATATGTAAAACATCACTCTGTAGTGGATACAAATTTCACTATTATACTTAAGATACGCAACATAGAAAGAGGCCGTATTGGGTCAAATACATGACTGCTCTATAGAGGAGTAATGTAGTTTAGTACCAGGAGCGAAACAAATCATTTGTGAAGTTTTTTCCCCCTTCAATCATGGCTTACCTATATGTGCTCTATCTGATATAATCAGTCTTTTCTCCCAATCTTTTAAACCTGTCAGAAGATACAAAGAAAAGAAGGATTTCAGCTGTGTTGATTGATCAAACCTTGAGATTTGCTTTTAGTTCTTCTATGTCTGCCAGTTTATACAGCTTCTTGTTATGAAGATCGTAGACAAAATGGATAAAACATAAGTGAATATCAAGTATCAGCAATGTTTTCATTAACAAACTTTTCTCATTCTTTACTTTTTCAGCTTTCTCATTTTGGTACCGACAAAGGTATCCACTTCTTAATGCCAGAATGCTGTGGCTGACACACAATTCTTATTTTAAGGAAAGATTCTTGTTTAACTTCCTATACAATAAATCACTAACCCCATTTGTGCCTCAGAAAATACAGAATTTATATATACAGAATCATAAAACAACTTAAGATGTAAGGGACCATAGAAGGTCATCTGGTCCAAAGCCTTGCTCAAAGCAGAACCAACTGAATTTATATTTGGGCACAGAAATGGGGACACAGAAACTCTGGGTTAAACCATCTCGGTTTGAGGTCAAAGGGAGGATTTTATTTTCTACCTAATATGGTATCAAATGCCATAAAGTTCCCTGAAAACTCACGAAAAGATTGCTTTAGAAAAAACATCTGAAGACTGCAACAGTATTCAACATTTTAAATACTGTTTCGCTCAGCCTCAACCTGGCTGCTATCATAAAGAAAGGTTAAAAATTACTCGATACAAACCTTTCTTTTCATTCTTTTCAGCTTCTTCAAACAGGCCTGGTAAATGTATAACCACTCCATTACCTTTGGGAACATAAAGCATTTATTTTAAAGCAAGAAATAAAATATTCTTAGGATGCACGACATGTAAACACTTGCTGTCTGAAATTTTATTTAAAAACTAAGTTTCTCACATTTGTCACAAAGTGATCTTGAGAACTTTTTGGATAAATTCTCATTTTGGGTAAGCAGCTACAAGCCTGCTAAAATCAGAAAAACCAGAGCTCGCTTGTTTGAGATGTGAATGCCGAGTCTGCTCCGAAGCCAGCTGAGGTAAGCAGATTCTTTTCTTTGTGGTGGACTTTGCAACATGACTTCAGCCTCAACTGTTCACTGGTAAAGGCTCAAAGAAGTCCGTGCCTTAAAACACCAACAAGTCTGCGATAGTATTTAAATTTTCAATATTCACATATTTGTTTTAAACTCAGCTCAGACTAGTGCTGTAATACATTAGCAATGCCTTCTCCCTGCTTTTGAGCTACAATTTAAAATCCATATGCAATACAGAGCATTGCTGCTGAGACTGACAAGATGTGGAGGATTAGTGATGTAGTGGGCTGGAAATAGCTGCTACTTCCTTCTTGGGAACATCAGAAATATCTGCAAGAGTCTGTCTCAGCCTAAATTTAGGATAACTTAAGCTAACTTTACTAACCGACAAGAGAGTAAAGTAGAAAGCAAGACAATACACCATATTTAGCAGAGAGAAAAGAATGTATTTTACATATTTCAATCATTCATTTGGAAATTATCAAATGGAGCAAAACTGCAACTACAGTTCCGTGACTCACTAAAACCTACACTCATTTCTTGCACGGTCTGTACATGGTTTTTCTGTCAGAAGGAATTATAATTTCAGACAAGTATACGGCTTAAATTTGCTTATTACTTAAACATGAGTTTAATGTACAGTACGTAATGAAAACTTTTTTATGATGCCATTTGCACCAAATATCTTTACAGTGAAATACAACATCACCTTAAACAGCTGGTAATGTGAACAAAAAGGAGACTGGATGATAACCTTCCAAGCAAAGCCCTGTATCCTAGGGCCTATTTCTGGACAGTCAGTAAAGAGATGCCAGAGATAAATGATATTATTTATTTAGCCTAAGTGCTGGGTTTTGTATCCTCAAAGTATAGCATTTATATTTCTGGAAGTATAAAAGGAATGTGCAAGTAGAGGGTGGGATCCAAACTTGTACCCTGAAGCGTAAGAATACCACAATGGAAAAAGGGGGTTTTACTTTCTGTTTTCTAGTCCATTTGGCAGACATTAAACTGACACTGACCATAGAGTAGCTCTTCATGTTAGAGCAGCAGTGAAGTAAAAGTCAAACAGCTGAAGCTAAAGCAAATCTGAGTCACCTATATGTTTTTCTTTGTTTGCTACTGTAAAATATGGTTACAGCTACCTACCACATAATGTTACTTTATTAAATCAAGTTCCAAAATTGTCTTACCAATAAAAGAAATTGCCTTTGGATTAATGATGCCACTAGGAAATAGGTGAAAATCATATTCTTTCCCATCAACAACCACGGTGTGGCCTGCGTTATTCCCACCCTGCAACAAAAGAAACATCAAAAGATTAACAGTCATACCACTGCTCTAAACTCTCAGCAGATGATTTGACAAGATCACCTTTTTTTATTTATACATTCACGTCTTAAGTTGCTGCTTTCTCCATGTTACAGTTTGTTGAGATGCTGTAGTATTGTAAAAAGGGCTCAGACAGGACAATTATGGGGCTGAAGGATTTCAGCAGGACTGTGTAGAATTAGGAAGGAGAATGATACCACGGGGTCAAGGTAGACTGGGGCAGAGCAAAAGTAAAGTAAATGTAGGAGTGGTGGCAGAAGCTACAAGAGAACTGAAGCTTTGTGGGAACAAAACTGGACTGAACTACCACCCATGGAGTCCTGTCTCTGACATGCCTACACAAGTCCATCCTTTTGGGCATCTTCTGTGCATGGTCATTGCTTTGGGTTAAAGCCTAAAACATCCAGTATTTCCTTCTGGATGGAAGCTCTTTCTGCCTGCCCACCCACAAACTGCTACTGCTTCTCTAGCTGTTCAAGATGGAAGGTCTGTATAAAGTTGGGCGTATGTGTAGTCTTCGCAGCTTCACGGAATCTCCCTGTCAAGGGACAATCTTCCCAGTTACCACCACCACCTTATGGAGTCGGCTACAATTCATACCTTATACAATCATCTACCAGACCTGAGAATGGGAGCTGGTATTTTCCTCAAGAAACTGATTTTTCAGAAATGGCTTTAAAAGAGAATGATGAGACTACACAGAAACTTGGGAAGAGATGAGGAAATCAAGGTCATGAGTTGATTTGAACAGAAACAGTAAAGAGTTTTAAAAATTAAAGGTCCAGCTTTCTCAACAGGCTTAATGTTTGTTGCTGTTCTGTCATGATATAACTTTTTCTCCTACTGATAAGGTTGGGAAATCTGACTACTTGTCTGCTCTGGTGCTACAGGCCTTCTATTTTCCAAAACACTTACAGATCTTTGTGGATTTGATATGAGGTCTGAATGATGCAGAAGGGTTTAGAATGAAGGCATCTACTGGAAGGAGATTGAGATTGTCACTGGTAATTTGCAAATAATGAAGAGTGTTGGCTGAATGAGTGGAGTTGTTACATGAAAACTCTGAAAAGGAGTCATTTATAAAAATTAATATAACATGTTCTTCCAGACTTTCATTTACTCATTTGCCCATTATTTGCATGAAATATACAGGAAAATGGCAACTTACATTCCTTACAAAATGTGGATGTATGCTGAAACACAACATTAAGAAAATAAAAGCTACACGTTATAAAAATATATCAAGTTGTTTTAAGCAGAGATGTGGAGGAAAACATTAAGAAATTGCCTTTAAATATGACAAAAGTAATTCTCATCTTTTAGAAGAAGTGAGCTCAACAATGAAGTTTAAACAGATAACCTGCTAAGGGAGAGCTGAGTAGGAGTTGTAACAGAAAAACTGGTGCAAGCACAACTTTCATTTGATTTACCAAACTGCTGGGTAGCTCATCCTTGAGCTGGGAAGGACTCCCAAGGGCCTTGCTAATGCAGAGTTATAACTTGTCCAGAGAATTCTGAAGAAAACAGAACCATCCTGGGTATTCAGCTTGCCTCCCAGATATAATAAGCCAACTGTAGGAACCTGGATGTAGTTAAAGGTACTGAACTATCTAGCAGGCTAATCATGCAGGAGACTCCTTTATATGATATTTAAGAGGTGTGAGACTGGATGGATTGCACTGGTTGAAACGCTAGTTTACTATAGCGGTATCAGTCTTGAGAAAGAGGCCAGTAACTTCTGAGACAATCACTTTTCCTTTCCTGCTTGCCTATAGACCATGGCTTGACAGAAATTTTAAAAGGATGAACTCCATGTAACACTGATTTAATCTCTACTAGAAACAACAACTTTTATATTTCCTGAAAACATAAGGAACAAGGCTCCTTCAAAACTATTTGTTGTTAATAATATTGTAGTTATATTCTGCTTTTCTTAATCAACGTATCAACAAATGAAATCAGGCTTGAGGACCCACAATCCAAGATAACAGCACTCCTAAATTAGAGTCAGAAGTGTCATCTTACATCCTAAAATTTTAGAAGATGGGATATACCAGTATGAGAATGTTTATCAAAGATAGTTTATGCTTTTCGACATTTCTCTGAACAACTGATACCCTGACATATGCTGTCTCTTTAGCAAATGCTTAAAAAGGGACATTAATCAACCAGCTGTGAATGCTGGCATACATAAAAAAATGCTGAAGCACAGAAACATCAGCAGATATGATACATCCTTTAACTGCCAAAATCTCTGAATCCACTTTCAGTCCCTCTGGACAGATAATATAAATCAAGAATTCAGTGACAGACCTTATAAAACAGCACTTCTCTAATTTAAAGCTAGTGTTGACAGCTCTGGAACTGTTATTGTGCACTGCTCATATTGGTCTGCATTTCTTAAACAAGTGTCTTCGGAGTATATTTTTACAGCTCAATTAAATTTTTACAAATATAATTAAAGTGGTAGCAGAGGACTGAATTGCCCAATAGACATGATCAAACTTCAAAGCATACCGCTGGTCTGATGAGATACTTTCTGTTTATTATCTGGTCATCTCAGTACTTTCTCATGTTCAGTTTCATTGATATTCTAACAGCATATTGGCAGTCTAATAGCTCAGATATTAGAGATATCTACTCCTTTTCAAATTTTACTTGAGTTCTGGGAGTCAATATAGGGTCTATGAGCCATTTCTTTTGCTAATAAAGTATAAGGAGAACCTAAAAGCTTGCATAGGCTTAATCTGAAGACTACATGATTGAAGGTGCAGAGAAATACCCTGCCTGGTAGACTGCAACCATGTAAGCTCCCTTCTCCTCAAATGGTATTTCATTAAAGTGGCATGAACCCTAACACACCTAGTGACAAGTATTCTCTGGACCCTCAGGATGGACCGAGACTTTTGGTGTCTCTGCTCAGCCCTTGCTTCAATGCAGCTCTGCATGATGAGCTGCCATTTAACATCCAGACGTAGCTCACAGAATCTCTGCTGTGCACTGCTGATCTCTCCTGCATTTTATTTATTTTTCATCATTTGCATTTTCCCAGGTCTCTAGAGATGGCATCTGCCTTCTTTTCTAGTTCTTCAAAAAAATGCTCTAATGAAGGGAATGTTAAGACAACAACTTCTGACAGATTTATCACCAGTGCCACTTTGGCATCATCTGTATTGCAAGACGATGGTATGACCAAAAATAACAATTAGCATTCACATCCAAAATCTGGGAAGCCTGGGCATTCTCATTAAATTACTCTGGTGTAGGAAATTCTGTTCCCAAGAAGGAACCATTAGGTGAGCTGCTGAAGCTCCAAAAGGCTCAGAATGCAACTGGGATGACAGCAGTGTCTTGAACATTAGCACCCACTTCGACCTGAAACCTTCCTTGCTGCTCCTGCAGCGATTCCAATGTGTTCAGTAGCACTTGAGTCCCTTCTGTTAAATCACTTCAATCTCTAGTGACTCTATTAAAACTGTACCAAATGCAGGAAACCTACGTGCTGGTGATTTAGGCTATCAATTACAGCAAACTGCAGCAATGAAGTGGGACTTGAGAATTAGAAAGTACTAAGCATGCCCAAGACAACGCGATAGATATGTTAATATAGTAATAAAAAGACCTAAATAGCATTTAGGAAGCTCAACTCCAGAGTCCACAAAAATCCTCGCTTTGAGGCACTGCCTAGATACAGCAATACTTTTTGACTGTGCAGCCATGGTTGTTCTTTGTATCAGCTACATTGAAGTTTCAGAGCAGAAGAATACTTGTTTCTAACAGTATTTGGTAGGTGTTAAAGTTCTTCACCTAAGAAAAAATAACTTTCATTGAAGTAATTCATAGCCTACAGTGGAAAATTAGTATTCAGTCTTTTGAAGGTACCTACATTGCTTAACAAATCAGTTTTTATTAACTTCGAAAACGCTGGAAGTTGAGGCTCTGCTAACAATATGAAATATGTATAATTTCAATATATTTTGCCTAAGGCATGCTCTATTACTTTGTAGTGCTGCAAGCTATACCTCCTTTCTTCTAAAATCTAGCAGACCACCAGCAACATGGTTTAAATTCAACAACCTAAAAATGCCTGTCATTCCAGGTTGGAAAGCAGACCTTAAATTAATGGAAACAGTTGCAACATGTTGTTTTCAAAAGTTAAACAACAGGAAATGTACTAGGCATTATTTTCAGAGCAGAGTAATCCTGTATGTTGAGGTTGTTGTTTGGTTTTTTAAATTATTTTTAAAGAACATTTAAGTTGGACACAGATAAAAATGGGATTTTTTTCCGAAAGATTTTAATCGATACCTTCAGACTTCTAATAATCAAAGTGTAAAGTTACATGTTGTCCCAGTACCAGAAGGAGTTAAAGGAACTTAAGTTGCCTCATAAAACATCTGCATTTTTTTTCCAAGTACATTATTTAAAAAGAAAATACTTTTCCAAGCTATTTACGTGCTGACCTATTTGTGATATTGGATTCTTGCACTGAAGTGATGTACTTTGATTACTATTCTATAGTATGTGAACGTAAGCACTGCATCAATACATTAAATTGAGAAGCTATTCCATTTTATCAGTGTTAACAACTGTACGCTTGTATAAACACCATCTTGCAGGGAATTATAATTATTATGAACAGGTTGACAAAGGAGAATACATAGTCTCTATCTTGTTTGTAGAACTTACAAAAAAAGATCAAGAAACAAATCCGCTTTCCAAAGTGCACAGCCACTTCAAGGCTGATGTTTTGTTCTGTACTGTTTTGGTTTTATTTTTAAATCACCTTCTATTCTCTGTAGTTGAACCATCCCAAGGTAGAAACAGAATTTCTACTGACAGCAACAGTGAGACTGTTCAGTACCTGCAGCAGGAACATCTTCCTCCCAGCTAGCCTTATGATCCACGCTTGAATAAGAATGAAGTGTCTCCTGATGCTCAGATGTGTTTCTGCCCGCTCCTGCCAGTCAGGTAGTGTGCAGAAGACGGCATTCCGCATATGTGGGAGAAGTGTATCATCAGAGCACATATAAAATGCCTTAAAACCTGATGATAGTTTCAAACTATAACTAGAGGATGAACACGAAACAGGTATGTTCCTGATGGGTCCCACAGCGATTGGTTCTTACCCTCTTCCAGTTAGCAACGTTAATCAATGCAATGGGGAAAAAATAGAAACTCGTTATTGAAGACCTCCAGCCAACACAACTATCATATGAGCGGTGTAACAGCAGCACGCAGCAGTTGGAGCTCCTTCGCCAACTGGTACACGCAGTGAAAGCATAAAATGTCATGACCAGGTAGAATAAATGAGTTAGAAACAAAAAAGAAGCCAAACTTTGGATGGGAGGTATCTATGCTAGGAGGTGTCTGAACAGTTTCAGTACGGTCTGATAGGCCTAAGGCGAACCTCACATGTATAGATGGGAATACCAAGTAGGAGTAGAGAGATTGTATTACCTCTCCTTTTGGCCGTGGTGCAACTGCTACTAGTATACTGTGTCCTTGGTACTCTGACAAGATTATAAAACGCTCCCCTCTGGTATTATAATCTATGAATTTATAATCTATGAATTGGAATACCAGCTACAAACCACCAGTTTGGGAAGTCTGCATCTGAAAAAAAATAATAGTATGAGTCCTGTCTATCTCTTTTCATTGTAAGTGTCCCAGCTCTGCTAAACCCATTCATCAATGAAGCAAAACATTTTCTTAAATTCAGCTGCATCTAAAGGCCAAATACCCCTCATCATGCTATAAAGCAGATTATAAAATACTCCAGTTTTCTTATTTGGATTGAGTAATTTTCTCCAATTTACAGCATTTCATATGTGATTCTGAATAAACAAGAATTGTTACATACGTTGTTTCGTCTTTCTCCTTACAATTTAATTAACAATGTCTATTTCTAACTAGCTAGTAAGTGTGACCAGTATAAATGGCTTTGACATGAACTTTATAATAATATAAATCCATTGCCTTTCATGGTAGCTATCTTGATTTACACCATTGCAAATGAGTTTAGAACATCACTGTTTTTTAAAAAAAAACATTACAAAGACAAATGCAATGCATTAAGTGCCTTGAACATTCAGACTCTTACATACAATGTCACAAAATCACCTACATGTGAAAGCTTTTGTCAGATGACCGAGTGCTGTATATTCTGGTTAGGAGGTTGCTGCCATAGGTACTTGTTACAGTTTCCTCTACTGAAGTTTTTTCTTGCTAATTTTTTTTACAGTTAAACTATTGCCTGATAACACCCAACTCACCAAAGCTCAGTTCCAAGAAGTGGATTATAATGTTTTTTTCAGCCAAATCTAGTTTGCCTTGCTCTTCTTCTGAAAGAATATGTTTGCAATAACAGTTTCAAGTAAGAACAGCTCTGCACAGAACTGCTGTGTCTGATTCCTGCACCTGTTGAGGTGTGATCCTACGGTGTCCCTTCTCACTGTCTGATAAAATGAACAAAATCCACAGGATCCCACCTTCCCAATTAAAATACTGATCTTTTCAAAAACTCCTGAATTCCCATGGAAGGAGACCTTCTAAAGTCTAATGAGATAATTAGCAAGATTATAGACACACTTGAGAAGAACCGAGCAAAACTTTTGACCTTTTAAAGAAATATATAAAATATTTCTAGTGCAAGTACCTGAAATCCAATATAATATTTTGCACTAATAATGCAGTATGTTTCCTTTACTACAAATAAAAAGTAACCCTAACTTATATGGACACCTTGGTCTTCCTAAGTACCTGAAAAATGCAACTGGAAAAGCCGGGTCTAATTCAACTCAGGTTTTAAACAACAGTCAGTGTAATCAAACTAGACACTCTTAAACTCTAGTTATTTTCTCTCAAACAGAATTTAAAGTTCTGTTGAGTCACCTAAAAACAATCTACTATGACAGACCACTACAACAAAATACACATTTAATTTCAGCAGAAGATGTAAAGAAAATAACAAATTCAAGGTATATTGATAGAAAATGCTACTGTGGAAAAAGCATTCTGACCAATGTTACCAGAATCCTAAAAATCAAGGAAATCAAACATGAAAAACCTAGACATGTTTGCTCATCTTTAGTCCTCTCTTCTGAAGAAGTGTAGTCATGTCCCTGTGGGAAGTAATATGATCCAAGGATATGAACACAACTTTTCTTATATCTGTAAACAAATAACAACAGCTAGTAAGTTACAACAGGAATGAAATAGAACAGATGTCATTTCAGCTTAATTTTCAGCTTCTTTCTTTTGATGCTTGTAGAGGATAATAAATATATCAGGCTTTATAAAAGGGATTGAAAATTAAGCTTGCTTTCTTATGGAGATTTAGAAACTTTAAACCTGACCTTCTCATACAGTATTTATAATCCTGGTGGTCCTGAGATGATCTCGCTGATGCCCAAAGGAGAGGCTAGTTTAAAATAGCAATGTCACCATGTTGTTCTAAAGCCTAAAATGATACAGTGTAGCATGTAAGTATGTATAAGCAAAAGGAAAAGTAAATTTTGGATAAAATATCTTAAAAATGACAGATTGCCACAAAAAGTTTCAATTTTCAAAGGGTGGGCTTCTTTCTTGTAGCTAAGGAAACCAATACTTACACTTAATGAACCCTCTCCTGTGTTGAACAGCAAAATAAAACCTACTTGCTTTTTTGCAGGGAATCTTGCAAAGAATTACTTAGAAAGCAATACACCTGTGTGAATGTGTATGTGTGTGCAAATGGGGATTATCAACCTTCCCAAACATTAGGGACCGTAGTTACCGCACGCTCATGACTCCAAAGTCATCAATCTATTCACTGAAGATCATCAAGCAAGTAAATCATTAGGAGATTAATGCTACTTTATCCCATAGGTAGAAATTATACTAAATATCAGGGCTAAATCTCACTGAAAGGACAGCAACGCAAGACAACATACATACAGAGAAAAACAGCAGCCAACAAGCCCCTGTAACGCCACGCAATCATCACATAAAACTGCCCTAACAATCTCTGCTGCAAGCAGTTCCAACAGCCCACGATCTATAGGGACGGTCACAACATCGCGCGGCTGCTTTGCCCTGCCATGTCAGCAGCACAACAGAGGAATAAAGGAAACCGCCCCGTCTCGCATCTAAACCACTGAGGAAAAACTTCTTGTCTGGCATTTCTGCCACATTTTGGTTTTATTATTTGATCACTTGCCCACAGTATTATTCCTTTGCATTCCTCGAAATACTGTTTCTAATATATATGGTATTTACTTTGCATTAATGAAAACACTAGAACAAGGAAATAAGGAAACTGGCAATAATATGCAATAGTTATTTGTACTGTAACTGTTGGGCACGTCCTTTCACCCCTTCCTAGATTGTTCTCTAATGTTGCAATGGTATCTGAAACCCAAAACACTTCTATGTTAGCCCCTCTCAATCTTACTTAACATCCACTACATCGAGAAAACTAGCCATTCGACATCCCTGCTGTATGACTTAGTTGAATCTTTTCAGTGCAAATGACTGCCACAAAAGACCTTAATAGCAAGTTTTTCTGGTACCTTTTTCAACCTCCTCAGCTTTTCTTCAGTATTAACATCAAGAATAATTTTTGTCCATCTGTCTCCAAAGATTAGATGATCCCTTTTTAAAACAAAAGCAATTCTTAACTTGAAAGCATATTGATTTGGACAGAGGAAATGTTTTAAAAAGTGACTGCATATTTACTGAAAAATGAAAGCACATTAATAGGAGAAGCTTAAGAAATCTAGTAAGAGCTCTTCTTATTGCAATCACATTCTCACAATTTGGTGTTGTTTCTTCAATGCCAGTTGTTAAGGGAATCCTGATAACATTGGGCAGATTGTTTCCAGACTTCCAGATGCTGGAAGTGTCATAGGTCTGACACATCCAGCGTTGGCATGGGCAGCACTAGAACAGCAGTCCCAAAAGAAGGCTTGAAAAAAAAAAAAATCTTATAAACTGCCTTGGAGTAGTCCCTGCTGCTGAATCATTGTCACTGGTTTCAGTATGAAGTGAAGGAAAGATATGCATTTGTGCCACCACTGTTTTACCAATCTATTCAGTAACTGAGATCAAACTCACTGCAGGTAATGATTACTATCATTACTACAGAGGCTCCACTAATTTAGTAGCAATTTTTTTTTTTATCTTTCACATTGAGCTTTTGCAAAAAATCTTCTTCCTGTCTTCAAATTTTTTATCAAATTGTTTATGGGGCATTTTCCTGCAGTGCTTTTGGATGTTTTGTTGAAAAACAATTTATTGCACAAGAAAACTTTATCAGGAAAGGCAGAATTGTTTACTCTCCATTGCAACAGGAATTCCTAGGCGTTCTTGGCACACACCTAAATTATAAAAGAGAAAGCGCCTCATGAGTAATTTACCATCATCAGCAAAAATGCATGGTATTTCTCCTGCCATATATGACAATGCAGGCTATTTCCTTTTCCATTCACACCCATACAAGACTGTACAGTAAATATGTTCAGTGAAAAGTTATTATGAGCATAGCTTACATAGTCTCAGCTTAAGGAAACGGCTAGAACTGTATAACCACCAGCTGTCCTCAGTTAACTGTGCCTCCACTACAGCAGCTCTATATAGGACATTTTGGGAACAGATCTGGTTTAAGTGGTGCTTCTGGAGGCACACCACCTCAACAGTTGTGACAGTTGACTGTTTGTTTGACCATGCTGCAAACAAATTCTGAGAAATTATCTACTTAAAACCAGCCACAAGCTCTAGTTTTGAAGGCAGACACACAACAACATATGAGGTGATGTGAGAAATGTACAGCTTGTACGAGACCTGCCACTGAAGCCATGTTTTGAACAATGCCAAACCTCTCTTCATTAGTATATGTATCCAAATTACTTAAGCTTACATTACGACTTCCTGTTCTATGACAACATGCTAAACGACTAGGTAAGAAGTGAACTTCCCTCCTCATGTCTGATATTCTATCAGGTAAAAGCTTTAAACAAATGCACAAAACATGTTTTTAAAGGAACCAAAATGAAACATTTGCAGCTGAACTCTTTGATTGTACCCTTCCCTAAAAATATACCAGGGATTAAAACTATCACACACCATAACATGTCAGTTCTATGCCCCAGGAGGCCACAATGAGAAGGAAATACTAGCCTCTACCATTCTGCTTCTGAATGCCTTTGCTTCCTGAAAGAGCCATTTAGAGGAAAAATTATCTCCATTAATAACCCAAACTTAGACAAACCTACTCAGTTCTTTAACAGCCCTAAACCGCCTGTTGATATTCATTTATTTTGAAATACCTTTTCTGCTTGTTTATATGGGTATGTGTGCCCATGGTATTTTAATGAAAGTAGCCTGTAAAAAGTTTTGTTCAGCATCATCTACAAGAATCTACAGAGATCTTTTAACACTTACTGAGACATCCTCTTTCCCAAAGAATGCTTCAAGTATACAGCTGAAATGAAATCAGTTACTTCAAGTGAAATAAGATTTCATATTTAAATTATTATTATTTATACAAATTATTATTTCAGTATCACTAAAGTGAAAAATGAAATGAATTATGGTGCGTACTACAATTTGTTTGTACTTGGTGCATCATCTAAGTACTGAGAAAGACAGAAACAACACGATCAACAAATTGGGACTCTTCAATTCATGTGAAATTAAATGTGAAAACTGAGAAAAATTAAAGAGGCCAGAATTTTAATGCAGAATTTTCTCCATTTAATATATTTTGATGCTTCCCTTGTAGCTGTAAAGGATTGCCTATTCCCATTTGCCTGCTTGCCTTTCTTTCCAGTATCCCAGGAAATACCATTTCATTTCCTCTGCAGCAATCTAGCTGTCACAGATTTTTCTCACGAAATCAACACACTAAAAATACTTGAGAAATGTTTAATGAAAATTATTTCCTTCCATAGAAACATTAGTGAACTACTATTTTGAGAAAGCTCTTCAAACTCAAATTTGGCCCTGAATCCCTTGGGGGTGGGGTGGAGAGGAACTTTAAAAAATGTTAGATCGAAGAGTATCCTACTGTAATGAAGAATTAACGTTGTTGAGACATTGTTTTAAAAGACATGAACATCCCCCTTTCAGTCATTCATTTGCTAGCTTTCCCTACTTTCATTTCACTGAGGACTAAAACAAGCTGTTGAACACTGTTTCCTTCAATGTCTCAAAAAACAGAGTGGACAGGACATCAGGTAAAATCCTGATGGAATTTTTGCTGACATTCTTTCTAAAGTGTCTAATAAGGGAGACCTTCAGTGTTTCTTGTTTAAGTAATCTATTATAATACACAAGTACAATTGCACTAAGAAAGTTTTTCTTAGTTTCTAGGAGGAATGTTAAGCAAACAAGATTCTGGTCCACACGCTGAGGTTTTTAATGGTAGTACATGCCATTAATAAAGTCCCTCTCAAACTGATTAGGCCTGTAAGTTAATCACCTACCATTATCACACTGATAGAACTCTAGTTAGTTCTGTTCATATGCTTACATTCATGCATATCTGTACTAAACATTCCCATCTGAGTTCCAAGGAAGGCAAAAAGCATACACTATTACCTACATGCATGATTGGCTTTGAAGGTATGAAATATTATGCTATTAAAACAGCATCTTTTTAAAAAGCATCCTCAAATTGCCAGATTTGCAAAAAACCAACCTGAATATTTTTTAACTCACTTTTCACTTAAGTTGTATAATTTTTGCTACTAACGAGTAAATCATTACCCCTATTTTCTCATTTTACGGAATGTTTTGCCTTCTTCCCTAAACTCTAATCCTGAAGACACTTCAACTGAACCAGTGCATTACTAATCCTATTGCAGTCTCATACGCTCAGAGTGTCTGTGTGTATTGCTGAACACTATTTTGAAGGGAGTCCAGAGCTCTAGACTCACCTGCCTTCCATCCATCCCAGTCTCATCATCAGGCTACAGAAAGACCACGCAGATGTGCCCAGCAGCATATTAGACCATCTAAGCCATCTAGTCTGTCGTTAGCACACTAACCCTTGTGGCACGCACAGTCCTGTATCCTTCAAAGGGTATTCTGAGGCTGCACCTGAGGGCCACACTTGCAAATTAGTTCTCTGGATAGACAGTAAATCTGTCTTGAAAGCAGCCTCAGGGCATCCCTCAATAGCGGGTCTAAAAAGAACCAGTATGACTTCTTGCAGTAATGACATTAAACCCATGAGAAAGCTTTGTTTGACTGGGACCTATATGAAATGCTCCTCTTCAGCTAAAACTTTTTAAATGTTTTTTCTCATCAAAGTAATTATGATATGTGTTTAAATTCCTAGCAACACATTATTGGGGGGGGGAGGAGGGGGAAGGAATAAAGATGGAAAAGTAGCCGTACTCCTGATAATACATATTCATTAGCTAACTTTTGCATGGCAACTTCTCCCCAAGGTTATTCAAGATCCTGGGAGTTTAGAAGTTCCAACTGAAAATACTTCCTCCAGCTTCTAAATATTTAACTTGCCTGACAAAATTTATTTACATAATATACTTAATGACACAAACGTCCTTGGATTTATGATCTCAGATTCAAGGATATCTGTAGTTTTTCAGCAGCTATCATGCATTTTAAAGCAGACTAAATGTTACAGAACATACCAACTGAGCTGGATTAAGCTGACTATTTATTAAGGCAGCCACATAGTTTACAGGGACAGCTGAACAGATCATCAGCTGTATTGGTCTAATATGTTCATAATTAATGTTTGAAAACAGTTCTTTTAAAAGTTATCACTATTATTTGGGATCACCTTTGTCTCTAATTTGGTTTGTACTAGGCAAATAGATCATTTTAGCGATCTTCGTATTATATTCAATTCAATAATACATATAAGCAAAGCCATGTAAGATATCTCCTGTTTTCATCAAACCGTTTGAATCTTGTACTTTTACATAACTTGGTTTTTTTTTCCATTTTACTCATGCTTCGTTTCAAAGTATTTTCAGAATAAACTTCCAGAAGTTTTGCAGGGAACACAACCTGCCTATCCACAAAAGCCCCTGCAGTAAAACTTCACATCATTCATCAAGTTTATTAGCAGCCGCTCTTCAAGCCGGCTCATAACCGTTTGGTTTTTTTCCCCCGGAAGAGCAACAAGGCCGCAGACACCAACCCCCTTAGAGGCAGCGTTACAACCTTGCAAGCAACTCACCCCACCCCAGGCCCTGGGGCTTTGCTTCCCACCACAACCCTGCGCGGGGAAGCGGCCGGAGCGCGGCTCCTCCGGCCCGGCCCGGCCCGGCCGCTCTCCCCGGCCCCCGGCGGCGCTGCCCTGTCCGCCCCGCCCCAGGCTAACGGCCCTCGTTTCCCCCCCGCTCGCCGGCCGGCACCTCGGGATCTTATGTCGCTTATCGTGAAGGGTCAGCTATTTATATTTATAGTTCAGGGCTTTTTCTTTCCGAGTGGCATTTCGAGGCGCAGCCGGGGAGGGTTGGGGGGAGGTGTGGGGGGACATATGGCTGCCCGCCGGGGCACACTCGCGTCCCCACCGCTCGCTGCGGGAGAGGGGACGGGGAGGAGGAATAAGGAGCAGGGAGGTGAGGAAGAAAGCCAACGGTAGCGAGGAGCGGCATAAGAGAAAGGCTGGCACGCGGAGGGGAAAAGGGCTTGGGGGGGGGGGGGGGAAGGGGGAGCAGCGGGGGGGAGATAGAGGGGACCCGCAAGGGAAGCAGGGCGCTGGGCCGAGGGAAGCGGGGGGGGGAAGCGTCGGCCGAAGGGAGCACGAAACGCAGGGCGGGAAAGCGACGGGCAGAGCAGAGCCGGCCCGGCCCGGCACCCACCTGGCACCGGCACACAACGTCCGACTCGGTGGCCAGCAGGTCGACCACCTTGCCCTTGCCTTCGTCCCCCCACTGCGCCCCCAGCACCACCGTCACTTTGTTACCGCCCGGCTCGCTGCGCGCCCGCTTCAGCCCGCCGCCGGGGTGGCTGCTGCGGTCGTTGGACGCTCGAGTGCCCGACATGGTGGGTGAGAGGGAGGGAGGGTGGCCGGAGCTGGAGCAGCCGCCGCCTCGCTCTGCCGCGCTCCCCCGCCGGCGCCAAGCCCAGCCCCTACTCGCTGCCCGCGCCGCGCCGCCGCTGCCGACCTTTAACGGCGCCGACACCGCCCGCCCCGCGCGGCGCGCTGACGTGCGGGTCCGGCTGCCCCGCCGGCCGCACACACACACACACACACACACGCACGCACGCAGGCAGTGTCCTCGCACGCACGGTCTCCACACACGCACAATCTCCACACGCACACACACGCAGTGCCTTCACACGCGCACAGTCTCCTCACACACGCGGACTTCCGAGGCACGGGGGCTGTGCACTGTGAGGCAAGCGCGGTTCTGAGGCGTGCGTGTGACAGGGGCAGCTCGGAAGAACATGGGCCTGTGTCACCCTCAGACACGCTTGTCTGAGGCAGCCAGGCCTGTGGCAGCCAGACAGACGTTGGGCTGGGTCACGCGGGGCTGTGTCACTGCGAGGCGCACTTGCACGCTGGTCTGAGGCGTGTGGCTGTGTCACTCTAACATGGGTCTGAGGTGTGTGGGTGCATGACAGACACAACACACGGGTCTGGGGCGTGTGGCTGTCATGGCGGTCTCAGCCCCGTGTGGCCGTGACACGGGGACATGCGGACACGTGGCGTCCTGAGGTGCGTGACTGTCACTGTGAGACGCGGGAGCAGTGCAGAGGTGTGTGTGATGGTGTCACAGCAAGACAGACCCTTAGTCTGTCTGTTGGTCTTAGGCACAGGGTCTGTGTCACTGTGAGACACGCAGTCCTGCGGCGCATGAGCCTGTGTCGCTGACAGACAGACAGACGCTGGCCTGAGGAGCACGGGCCACTGTCACTGCAAGACAGATGTTGCTCTGAGGCATTTGGGACTGCCACTGTCAGGCATACAGAGAATTGCACACACAGAGTAGCTTGGCAGGTGCACAGGTACACTCGGAGTACCCCGTGGTACCTAACAGAGGGAGAAGGACAGGCACGCAAGCGGCTGCGGCACACACGGGTCATGAGACACAAACATCCACGTGCTGGCCCCAGAAACATGGGCAGGCGCACTTTGAGTTTGACAGACTCTAAGCCTAAAATACATACGACTGTTGCTACTGAACTGGCGCATACCTCGTTGACAGGCACAGGCATTCCCTGTCCTGGTGGCGTGAGACACCCGAGACCGTTTTGGCGAGACACACGTGCACACCCACACATACACTCACACACTGACCTGGAAAAACACAGGACCCTCACGAGACAAATAAACAAGTGAGGCACGTGGAGCTATGTCACAGACAGATTTACGTGCCCCCTGCCCTGGTGTGAGAGGCGAACGGACAGTGCCTGGCTCCCATAGCCCCTTCCCCATGCACGAGCCCTATGATAGGCTTGAGTTTTTCTGTAACACCCGTTCTCTAGCTCCAGGCATGGGACACCATGTCCTTAGAAAACCAACTTGAACAGTGTAAGCTTACGGTCTAGTCTGGGGCACATGCAACTGTGTTAGTGTGAGGCATATATATGCATGTACGTGCCTGCACATGCACGCGTGCACAGAAGCAAAACACCAGCAGAACATACGAGGTTGCAGCTTCAGACAGGAGGAACTGCATCAGCTGCTGCTTGTGTGCTCCTACTGGCAAATGCACGCATATGATTCCTACCAAGAAAGCAAGTGACAGAAATTCAGCATTTTCAAGTGACACGTTCCTTCTCTTACACTGTGGCTCAGATGAGGTGCCATGATATATATGAGATCACACAAACACATTGTGTATGCAGGGATCAAAGTGCAGAAGGGTACTTATACAATCCATTACTCCAGTATAAGGATGAAAAGTAAGTACTTGAATGAACTCCTGAAAAATAAAAATATAGCCGCATGTACGGCCCATTTCAACGTGCATATGTGGGCTCTGTGTGTGTGAGTGTATGCATATGCACAGGTATCTACCTATGCGTATATACATATGTGTACACATTTATGAATGTGCATGTATAGAAATAGTATAGAACATAATCCAGACTCCAGCACCTTGTAAACATTCATGGTGGCAAACAGAGCAGACATTTGCTCTGCTTCATTTTTAGCATTTGCAATGCTAAATTGCAATATTTCCTCTAGGAAAAGGAGGTAGGGAAGATTTAACAATCTGTGTGCTCCAACTGAGTATTTAGCGTCAGTCAGTGGAGGTGATAAATATGGAAAAGACTGTAAGGGAGCTCCCTGATGTTTGAGCCCAGTTTTCCCCACTACTGCAGTCAACTAAATCATACAACATCTTGCTGTTCCTACTGAGTAACTGTTCCAGAGCTGTTCTAGTTAGAAACCTCTGCTAATTTCCAGCCTTCTGGCCAATTTATATCCATATGTTCTGTGCTGACGTTGCCATTCAGTTTAAATACTTCTTCCTCTGCCTTTCCTGTGTATGTATTTATAGAAGGAATTACATCCAGTCTCTGGCTTTGTTTTGCTCGGCAGAAAAAGACAAGATTTTTAACTCTCTCTTCTAAAGACAGGTTCTCAATTCGCTGGTCGTTCTCATCTGCCTGCCCTGCACCTGTTCTGAATTCAGTTCACGTTTCTTGAATATGGACAGCTGGAATTGTACACTATGGTCCACGTCGAGTTCCCTACTACCCTCTGCATGGGAATTAATGTCTTCTGCTTTCAGCTGGAAATATCTCACCTAAGGCATTCCTGGACTTGTCAAGTTTCACATACGTGATGGAAGTCAGCTGTTCTCTCATACTGTGCTGCTGGTATCACACATGCTGAAGTATTGCTGCCTCTTTCTGCCGTTGGCACTTCACGTGCACAATACAGCTACTTGGCTTTTCACCTATATATTCACAGCTGGATGCCATGTGTGATCTAACATGGCCTGAAAGACAAGCCTCCGGTTCAGGTTTCAGAATTTTACATTATAGAATATTAACCTTTACTTTTATTTTGACCATTATTTCAGTTATAAGGATGGAAGATTACTGTGAAGTCTTTTAAGACATTTGGTTTCTGTGGTTTAATATGCATCAAATGTCTGGCCACAGCTCCTCAAGCATAGGCTTTATGCCAAATTCTTTGGGCTTCTTGCCCCAGTACCAGCCAGTTTAGAGCTGACCAGCATCCCAGACCAGTTGAGCTTGAACTTGTTCCACCTGACATGGGAACAGCCAGCACTGGCTATGTTTCTTTTCACAGCCACTTACTGACAGCTCATGGACCTCATCTGAAAAACTTCTGCACTGGTCTATCATCTCCTCAATCATTTTCAGCCAGCCTGGTCCTGCTATGCAACAGAAATTCTTACAGTGACTTAAACTGCTCTTTACCTGATACCTTAGTCGCCTTTGTAATTGTACTCACCCCATACTCTGCACCACACTGAGTATCTTAATGAAGTCCATGTCTACTGCATTTGGTCTGTCTTGGTAGTTGGCAAAGGAAGACGGTGCCAGAGTGATCCATTTCTACTTTTGCTCATCCCTTTTGTACTTCATCCAAGTTTCATTCCCTTCCAGGCTTTCATTTTCTTTCAAAATTTCCTCTAAAGCTTTCCTTACTGTTCCATCAAATCTTTCAGATTTTTTGCCACTTAATAACAAAATCATTTTGTCCATTAAAAAATAAAAATTGTGTCATCTCGTTGTGGAATAAGTATTTGTCAGGCATTATGTTTACAGTGGGGTTTACAATTTGAAAACCTGAGCACCAAGGATAGCAAAATGTAGCAGTGGTGTCACTCAGTTCCCTCACACACCACTGATTCTCCTCAAAACTGAGGGCTTGCGAGTCAACTCCACATGGCTGGAATATAAAAATACCCTTTGCTGCAAGAAATATGTATTCTCTGCAGGAGAAGCTGTGTACAGCTACGTTTTGAGGTCAGAGAGGATCCCAGAGCTGTATTATTTTATGGCATTTAGCATTGCCATTCTTGCACGGCTTTTTTTCTCTCTTTATGATACTCTACACCTGTTAGCGTAGGAAGTCAAATCTTTTTCCAGAGTAATGTTATTGCTATTCTTTTATTTGGCTGGTTGGGTTTTGGTTATGCTCTGTTTTTTTAAAAGCAAACCGTTCTGGCATGACTACAATTAAATTGCCCTGCTTAAGGACAGAATCTAGCCTTTTTAACAGGAGATGAGACTGGTTTCAGCTACTTGTTCTTTGTGGCTCCCAGCCATGTTAAGAACTTTCATACGTCTTCAAAGTGACTGGCTTGGTGGAAATTTCTGCTTTTTTTTTTGTGCAGAGAAAGGTGCAGTTTCTCTGCTCTTAATAGCCAGAAAGTATTCTAGGGTTATTTCAGATGTAGCAAACTTGAAATTTTTTTTATGTTCTCTTCGGCATTTCTGTAATCAGATCCACTGTCATTCTGAGATGGTCAGAAACTCCAGTTATATTTTCTTTCCAGTGCCAACAATGTCAAACCTTCCATTTCTGTAAACTGTTTTACATGAAAAAATTAGTGAACACTTTGCAAGCAAACTCATCAACCAGAGGAACACTCCTCTTTATAAGAGTTGAAACCATGTAACTCAGCATAGAAATAATATTGAGCAGTTCATTACTTGAAGTGACTTACTATTCTTCTTACACCAATTTAAAAGCACACTCAAGTCCACTGAAATCAATGGATTTAAATCCATTTCGGTGTGTGAGATGGGAAAAAATAATTAAATCTTCAAGGTAGATTTTGCTCAGTTAAAAGTAGATGTTTGACTTTTAAATTGAGTAATATACAAAATTAACAGTGAGGTCACAGAGAGTGACATGGGACTTGTAAAGGCTATAGGTGTGCGGTGTCCCCATCCCCAGTGAGTCACCTGGTGCTGGGTACTGTCCAAGAAGGGAATGAACCATTAGCTGAATGAATCAGTATCTCAGAGGAGCTCCCTGTTCCTCTGAGCTCTTCCATTAAAACCAATTCACCTGACAATGCCTGACTGTTGCAATTTCACAGAAAAACTTTCAAGCATTTGCCTTCTCAGATAAAAAAAAAAACACAGTGCTTTTTACTTTAGGGCAACTGATAGGAGCAAAATATGTCCACATGATTAAAGCAGCGCACTTGAAATTTACCGCAGAATATATTAACCGAAACTATACTGTTTCTTTTCAGAACTACATTTTTACAAAACACTTGTTTGTTCACAGCCCTGATAAAAATAGTAAATTGGTGCAAAACCACATGAAGAACTATACTCTGAGAGTAGTAATGAATGATTTATTTGGGCAAAGTCACATCAAATTGTAAAGGCTCTGTTTGTGGTTCAATATTCTTTCTGTTTCCAAGAAAGACTTGGAGTGTGCAATAGAGGGTCCACTTACTGAATGGCATGAAGCTGGAAGCAACAAGAATCATGCTGGAGACCAGGATGTTTCTCTGAATAGGAGTCAAAATGTTCCATGGTTGCAAAGGAAGTCAAACATCATGCTGAGACGGAAGACCAACCTATAAAATGCAGGAAGGTGTCCTTTCACTCTCCTTAGCCCTGCTGAACTGCCCACCTGGAGGAAGATGAGATCCAGTTGAAGAAAATCTAGGAGTGCCACAAATGCATGACCATCGATTTGGAAAACTTTAGAATGAAAAATTGAGGAAAGCCCCAGTAAAATACTGAAAGGGCTGAGGTTGTTTAGTCTAGGAAGAAGACAACCAGAGGACATGATAACAGCCTCCAAATATGTAAAAGGCTGCTGGAAATTAAAACAGCGTGGTATTGTGTTTTCTCTGTGGTGGATAGGTTGAAATGAAAAGAGTTTGCATCTTTTATTGGGCTAAACCAACTGATCTGATAAACGCGGACAAACTTGAAGGCATATAAAGCTTTATGAAGCTTGAAACAGAAGTTGTGAATAAGAACCAGCTTTGCTCCAACACTACTCCTGAGGATGGCATTTTAGCACCATCTTGGCACAGCAACAGCTTCTCCGGGCTGTAGGATTCCTGTGTCCTTGGGCACTTCTTTGAGAAGAGATCAGGCAAAAATGATTCAGCATTAACAGCTTTGAGTTACTTGCGCCAGCTTTACTAACTGTGTAAGTCCCAGTGATGTAGGTCTTTTCTGAAGGCTTTGGCCCAAACCCTCAAAAAGTACATAACCATCTGTTTAGCTGCCCAGCTCGAGTACTTAAGCAACACTTAAAAAGCTGCTCAGCTGCCACCCAGTTCTGTGATCACCTGCATGGCTGTGGGTGGGCATAGGCAATTTTTATCCCACTGTTCAGCATGTGTCAAGCTATGAGAGGCGTCTCACATCCCGTATTCTGCTTTGCTACCAGGTACCTCCCTCATGAACAGTGAATGCATAAACCAGAGCAAATGCCCCCCCTCCCCCCCAAATTGTATTTGGATGATCACCGCAGACTGGCTGAGGAGTTGAGCATCTCAGCTGTGCTCTGACAGGCACTGACTGGTTCAAATCTGTGTTTTTCCCCCCAACTGGAGATGTAAACCAGAACTTTAGTCTCTGGCATCCCAGGGTGGGCTCTCTAATAGCTGATTTATGATTTCTCTGCCCAACAAGTAATCAAGCTGATAACAAAACCGTAGCTTCTTCACATTATTTCAGCTGTTTGAGTAAATAATATGCACCGAAATAAGATTGCATAAAGCCTGTGGAAAGATTTAAAAACACATTTTAATGAAATGAGCTCAATTTGAATCACCTCTCCAGCCAATATAATGAGATAGAGATTCTGCAGGGCAATTTATATTTTCAAAAAGAGATTAAAGGAGAATTGTAATATGCCTTTGAGAGCATGGCCTGAAGTCTGCTGGGCTCCCAGTAAAAGAACTGTGGCAAACTCATTGAACTCTGGGGCACATGGTCAGGCTTCTTAAAAAAAATAAAAATCTTTGCCGTTTTCTAGAATTCATGTGGAATTAATTTAACTGCTTAACAGTTTGATATTGCCAGATGCAATTAAGAAGCTTTTTCTCATTTATTCACCATCTTATTTAGGGGATTAATAGCCAGATAGTCTATCCTTACTGTTGCGCTTAAATTAAATAAAAATACCATGACAGTATTCATAATCAGCACTGGAAAAATGATTGCTCTAGTTCTTATTTGCTAGTATGTGATTTAAACCCACAACTAATAAGGCTCACAGATTCAGGTACATTTGTTTAGCTCTGCTTACTGAAATGAGCATATACGAAAGTGAAATACATCCTGGATTACAAATACATACTAGAGTACAATGTAGTTGTAAGTAAACTCTGCATTGAAAGTTGGACTTGCCCTTAATACCCAGTATTTAAACCATTATTACATGGTTTAAGAAAGCAAATCCAAGCAATACAACAGTAACCCAGTAAGCAGTGAGCTTTTAGCAGCAGAACATTTACTTATTTCCCTAGTTCTTGGAGACTTGATGCTTTTACTATTCCAAGACCAATTTATGCTGATGACATTTTATCATATATCAGTTTGTTACTTAGAGCTGCTTGAGTAAGTCTTGTGTAAGTAGAGACAATAAGAATTCTGGCAGAGAAAAGCTCTTGCATTTGATGCTGAATATATCAACGTAAGAAATTGCACTGGGGTCTGCTTTTGCAGTTGGTTTTTATATGTAACAATGGTAGTTATGCTGTGCAACTCCTGTACTGTTCATCAAAATGTACTTGCTCTTCATTTTCTGCTGCAGTTACAGTATTGGGGCTACATACATAAATTCTCACCAGATATTTAACTGCGCATTTTCAATTTTTGTTCTTAAGTGGGTTTTGTTCTGTTGCTTACTCTGGTCATTAGCTGTGTCCTCAAATTTGCATTAGAAGCAGCTCATTCTTCTACTTGGTTAGCTAAAGAAACATCTATATGTTACTTCTCTTGAAATAACATATATATGTATGTCATGTTATTTCTCTTGAAGTGTTGGTCTTTACAAGTATCTGATACAATTCTCCTGAAGAACTGAAATGCTCAGTAATGGAAGCTGCTGCAAGAGAAGGTGAAGACAATAAAGTAGGATAGTTGCTTAATCCATTATCAAGCATGGAAGAAAAATCTTAATGTAAATACATATGTAAACATGTTCAGAGGAGTTAAAAAAAACCCTAGATGTTTGAGTCTTTGGAATCAGCAGAAGCCTGTCACCAAACTTTTTTAGGAAATCATATCTTAAATTTTATTCACAGAAAACCTGTTTTTAATATAGAATCAAGTAGGATATTGCTCTCTTCTTTTGCTTGTGCCATTCATTTGAATTTTGGTAACAATTTCTGACTCGGCTTTTTTCAGTAGCTGCAAGCCCTCCCTTGTAATCTGTTAATAATACATCCGTGCCGGGAACCTTCACCTCTTCTGTTTGACCTCGAGAGAGCAAGATTATTGCCTGCCCAAAGAGACCACTGCTGCGTGTTGTCCGTGGCAGATCTGTCAACTGCAGAGAAATGATCCTCAGACGACTGGATAAACCAGATATTGACACTGACAGGGCATGTGACTGGAGTTAAGGGCAGAGATTCAAAGGCTGTAGGATTGGGGCCTTAAAGATTTATGCACAGGATTACCCCGTGCGCTGTGTATCGCTGCCTTCAAGGGAGATACCTGCAAAGTTAAAGGTGTACTTAATTCTTTGTGGAACCAGGCCTTGATAATCCTGTAAGCACATGCTAATAGGGTTTCATCAGATTTACTGTCTTTTCATTCCCTCCTTCAGAAAATAAATACAGAACATAATTACTTAACGTGCTAATTATATGAGAAAAAAAAAGAAATATAGTTTTACATAGGCTGAAGAATGTTAAGAGGAGCTCCAACATCCTCCCATGCCCGATCTGCTACCCTCTATAATTTGTGTCACCATATCCTGATGGAGATTAAAATAGATTAAAAAAATGCCTGATTCTCATTGTCACCAGTGCTGCGTGCAGTTTTCTAAAATAAGTACTGAAAAATAATTCAGAGTGTAAATGCTCTCTCATGTTTAAGTTTATACCCCAAGAATTAAATCCTCCTTCTCACAAAGGACCAAAAATAACTGCATGTTTGAAGTGCAGAGGGTTCTTCTGGTCTGGTGCTCCTTCTCTTCACAGGGTTGAAGCACACCTTTAATCCTTACAGCAGCTGAATGTCACTTTATAATTTTATCATACACGAAGTTACTTTTCTGTATTTACAGAAAAAAGGTTTATTGTTTTAATCTGCAGCTTTACATTAAGCATGTTATGATTGCAAAGTACGTAAAACATATTTGCAGTACAGCTTGTCAAGACAATATTGAAAACTTTGTTTTCATCAGTTTTCAATGAATTTTATGTATTTTTAAAATTTATTTCTAAAGATGAGTAACTGTGAAAGAGGAGGTAAAAGAAGGCCATTTATTTAGACACCAGATACAAGGAAAACCACAAGTCTTCCAAGGGATCTGCCTCTAGTGTAACATTTACATGAACTCCACTCAGATTTACTGATGCTATTTTTGCAGTGGTTCTCTAAAGAATCAAGACTCATAACCAAATGTTATTGGCAGAAATCTTCAAGAAAATAGTTGCCAAAATAAAATTTTAAAATATACACGTGCCAGTGTTAGCACTAGAAATGCTTCACGCCCAGGACAGCAAACGCTATTCTGCATTTACGTCAGTCAGGCGTTCTTCAGCAAAGCAGATGCTCCTTTCAGCACACATGTAACCGCTCTAAGGAATCAGGCCTCTAATCAGAAAAAAGCAAATGTTGTGGTAACAGTAACACCTGACACAACTTGCCTACCTCAGTGACGCAGCGCAGCTTGAAGTTCAAGTACGTGCAACTTCCTGTGCACCTGAAAGTCTTCCAACAACTATTCAGAGCAATAGCAGGACATCATCCACCTCTAAGGAAAATGCTAGTAACTTGCTCATCGAGAATGATATTTTTTCTAACATCCCTATCATGATTTCTTCCAAGCATTCACATGCACTTGAAAATTGATGTCTTACAATACTATCTGCTTGACAGCTACATCATCCATGGCTAAATCACTCTCATTGTGTTAGATCAGCTACAGCTAAACAGGTATTTTCCTCCTAGTTAACAAAAGATTGGCTAATAAAACCAGAATTAATTTTTGTTACGTGTACTGCTCTTTCCATACTCTCCCTTTAGCCTCTTTGCATCTTCCTCTCTCAGCTGATTCTTCCTTTTCTCAGACTTTGCAGCTTGCTCCTTCCTTTCTTGATTTTCCTGTATTCAGAGAGAATGACAAATAAAAAAATAAGTAAGAGTTACTGAAGGAAAAGCTGGTTAAGAAACTCTCACTTTGCAATGAACTGAATATGCCCTATGCACACTTAAAACTCTCAGCTGCTGGGTTTGAGGGTGAATAGCAGAACAGAGCTTCCTGGGCAATCCCTTCGGCCTCCTCCACATGATGATGCTACCAGCAAACTCTTTCATTAGCTTTAACTGCAACATTCGACTATGAAATGCATTCTTCTTAATTAGCCCTTTGTCCACAAAACAGAACATTAGTTTAACTTAATTAGCACTCTAGAGATTTATCCCATAGCAACCTTGATTTTATATTATTTGTATTCAGGGATTTCTACCAGAAATCTCAGGAACTCTTCAACTGTGTTAAACAGCAATTCCCGGTCACTCTTCAGGCACCCGTTACATTTGCCAGCTGTATTTCTGCACCAGCGTTCAGCGGCAGGGTCCAAGCTGGATGTCTCTTGGTACCGGTCACACAACTGCCAGGATGCCATAAATCCTGCTGGGATTTACGCAGACAGGCAGGACTCTGGTTTCCACAGAGCTGCTGGTCCAGGGGTGATAGGATTAACGGAGGAAGAGAAAGAAATTGAACGATTACTTCTAGGAAGGGAAGACCGTTACTCAGGGGAAGAGTATTTCTGGGGTTTGATAAGTAGCAAAATTGTAGGAGAGGGTAGTTCTGAACAACAGGGATAACTGTAGCAGAACATCAAGATGACAAAAAACATTTCTTAAAAGCTTATGCAGTCCTTGTTCCAGGGCTGCAGTCATCATCAGAACTTTGCCATCACCACCTGGAAGCTTGTCTGCTTTTGATTGCAACAATTCAGTAGCTAATCTACATGTTGTAAGTAGATCAGTTGTTACCAGGCCTGCTGTCATAGAGACTTGTGATGTTAAGAGGCGGGAGCTGCTGTGTCGCATTACAAATTTTAATTATGTCCAGGAAGATGTTGATGATTTGGTGAGACACATCTGGTCTCCTTTGCAGGCAGTTTAGCAGCACCAAAGACATTTCCCCATTCTAGTGATAGATTTGGTAGATTGCTATGGATCATCTGCCACTATTTCCGTAAGATGGGCTGAAGAAGTCCCAGGAAACATGCACGAGTTTCTTAGAGCCTTTATAGAAAGTAGAAGCCTATGATCCTTTGGTCCAAAGAAATTTCCAGACAAATAAAGAAAACTTGTGAACATTAATAAAGTTAGTCTCTTGGAAATATAGGAGCATTATAGGCTCAAGGTTATGGGGACCTTCACTGGATACCTAAAAAAAGAGAGAAAAATGGTGTGCTCTTTGCAAAGAAAGAAAAGGATGTATTTGCTCTGAATAGAGGGTGCTTCTGAAAGAATGAGTACAGGTGGTGAAGTCTTCCAGGGAGGCTAAAAGCCTTTCATCACTATATGCCTCCTGCGTGCTTGCCTGAGAAATTCCTGCTGTGTCTTAGCATTATGTCTTTGAGATATTACAGCTGTTGAGAGACTTGCAGATCTGCGGGCCCTGGGAGAATGTCTCTATGTAACGCACCACAAGAAATAAAGGAGGTGAATTCAGGGATACGTTGTCCTGCTACTTGAGCAGCACACATGCTACTAAGAACAAACCAAACCACATGAGGAATAAATTTATGGATTGAGCAAGCCTGAACTGAGTTGTTCAGAGAAATTAAAAAGAAAATATACATAACAATTTGACACAAACACGCTGTTAACAGAGTTTCTTCAACACAAGAAAGCCCACCAAGGTAAAGTGGTAGCAAGGCAGAGGAATGAATATTCACAGTCCCTTCTCCATCTCCTGGATTACTGAAGACAGCTGTATGGATGAAATTAAATGGAAGAGGGGTGTCACTTTGGATTTGGACTTTGTGGGACGTTAGATACTTGCTTGATCTTTGAATTAAAAGATGCTCCATGACAACTGTTTATCCCCACACCATCTAAAGCATATCCTGTTCCAACACCACGTGCACCCTACTGAGGAGCAGCTGCTCCAGCACGGTTATCTTAAGGGAGCACTCAGAGGAACTATCCCTGCACAGAGCCGTCTGTATAACCTCTGTCATCAACTGAGTACTTCCTAGAGCAGATTTTGTTTAACAGTTTTTCTCCTTTTCCTGAGATTAGACAGCCTCTTTGTTGGGAGCTCCCCTCTTTGAACAGCTGCAAGTGCTATGGGAAATCAATTGTTTCTCCCAATCCCCTATAATCACACAGTGTTTCTTTTCCACGCAATTTTACAACTCAATCCTCAGTGTATATCCAATTCTGTTTGGGTTTTTTTGTTTGGTTGTTTTTTTAAAAAAATCTTTGAACTTGGAAGCTATTTTCTCCTGGTCTCCTTCCTCTTGCCATCTGCTCCTTTTATTTTTTGAGAATTGGTGAAACAGTCATCAGCCCTGGGTGATGAACCAGCTCCTTTTCACTGTGTCAGTTTTGGGGATCATTTGGGTGTTTGAAAAGCTTTTTATTTTCACCTCTTCAAGTAGATGGAGAGGAAGAGGCCAGATTCTTATTATAGAAATTTAATTTGTGTAGCTCAATTTTTGTTACCTGAAGGTTAAGAGACCAAAAAGAATTCTCAGGGAATGGAGAAGGATTTTGTTTAAACAAAGAAGTAACAAACCCAAAATCTCTCTAGGTAAGCTTAGGAGCCATGAAGGATCACTGTTTATCAAAATTATTTCCCTTCTTATTTGATATGAGAATAGAAAGATAGCACTAACAATTGTGGCAGTGCTAAGAGACCTGCTTTACACAGAAGACTCATCTCAAAATAAAAGTTACACCTGAGCCTTAAAGCTTACGTCAAATGGCACTGAAAAGAGATGATGCATGTGGCTGATTCTAGTGTAAAACTCAAAATCACAGATCAAAAAGATGCTTTAAAAATTAAAACCTTCAAATTTTCAGCATGTTGCTGTTTCAAGCACAGATAGTATCTTTACCACAGTGATAGGGAGAAAGCAAGGCAAGAAGGGAGAGGAGATTACATGACAGGTCTGCAGTGGAGGTAACCGAGATGCATACAGTGTGGCTAACAGCTGCGGTACCTTTGGGGTCAGGTGCTGCTGAGAAATGGAATCAAAAATAGGATGAAAGGGAGTTTACATGTTGGGTAGATAAAAAGAAGCTTTTTTCTAGTTGCTCCAGCCTGGCTGTGAACAAGCAGCAGCCAAAAAAGTGCTTTAAATCTTCTGCAGCTGTACTAGGACACTACATAACCTTTATTGGGACCATTTCTTAAGAACTGCAATTGCTGGATTTGCCCTTCACAGCAATTTTCCAGTACAACTCTCCACAGATGCTGAGCCATTATGTTCTTGACTCTCTTAATTCTTTCCCTCCTGCCTGGAGTTTTACGAACTCTAAGGATCAGGTGTATTGCCAAAGGATCTGTGGTTTGTAGGGTTTATTTTCCAGATTGTCTCATTTTAGAGCTGTAGGACTTGCAAAATTGAAGCCCAGCGCCTCACAGAAAAAGCAGGTAATGGGAACAGTACAGAATATATTTTTCATCTTTCATCTTCCAACCCTTCCTCAGAAGCTCTTTTGTTTTCATCTGAAACAAGGATCTGCCCTAAAGCACTCCTTCAGCCTCTCTCGCCTTGACATCGCCCAGCGTAGTTGTCTGTATCCTTGCAATCCTTCTTGTAATGTGGATGATTCCTCCACAGAAGACAAATCCAGTCTGGGACTCTCCTGGAGCCAGCACAGGAGTGGGTGATTCAACAGCAATCATTGCTGTTGAAATATATAAATGTGAAGCCACTCTCACCTGGCATTAAGAAAACCCTAGAGGAAGTACATCAGTGCAGGTGTGAAGTATGTAGTAGGGGATGCAAAATCGAGGCTTACTAATTGGAAGGTGCTCTACACAGCTTTTTATGGTGAAGTTGCTCTTTTATTACTCCTTAGTGCAAGGAGTAAAGGCTTATAAATTAATAAAGTGCCAAATATAGTCTCTTGGGAGATTGGTAGTTTTGTAGGGGATGCAAAACATACTGTTTTGAACTAACTAGTACAATAAAATACCTACGTGTAAACTTATCTTCCAATTAGGCTTTGCCCATTGGAAAATTTACCTTTTGCCTGTTGGCAAAGCCTATAAAGCATGTCAGGTTGCTCATTCTTTCACACGCCACTAAGCTCCTATTGCACTGAGGCCAGATTAATAATTTTACAGTAGGAACTACAGCTTGGAGGGTTCTTAGTTCTCCATAGCAAAAAAACCCCTCAATAACCAAAACACATTTTATATTTACCCACATGCTCTTTTCTTGCTGCAGGTTGCCAGCAAGTAAACAGTTACTTTCATTTATTTCTCCAGCCAGGGTTTAGGTAGGCCAACTTGGAGTAGAAGAAAAAGAAATTCTTGCTTGCTTTAAAAAAAAAAAAAATAGTAAAAAGTTCTCATTCTATTTCTAAACAGTCACAAATGCAAACCACCTGTAAGGCCTTGAGGAAGAGCTCTCTGAAGGTTTTCATTGTGCTAAATAAATCTTCCAAAGACAATTTTTTTCGGTCTTCACAAAGATAATCAGCAAGTTTTTCCTTCTTCTTTTCAATGGTGGCAAACTCCTTCTGCAGGTCCTTTGAAGCCTCGAGACTGCCCTGAGACACAGTTTGCAACACAATTCATGCGTATTAAGAAGTAGCATATTCTGAGCTGCCCAGAAGACTCAAGCCAGTTAACACAGAACAGTCAGTCTTTAAAAAGCTGACAATTAAGATTGGTTCACAGTGTGTGATATTTTCTTCTTAATTGAACATCTGTATTTCCCTGTATTTCCCCTGGTTTCATTTAGCCCAAAGCAGCTCATTGTTACGTTGCCCCTTTCATCATACAGTGATGTGGAAATGTGGCACAACCTGGGATGACTGATCAAGGGAGATAGAGCACCAGGATTCTGCCTTTTAGCTTTAGTTAAGTGGCCCTATTTTAAGAACATGAAAAGCTAGGCAGTTTGGAAATATGTGCAAGAAAAAAAAACATCTTGCAAATCTGTTTGCTTTTTTCCCCCCAAAGAACAGTGAGACAAAACACGTTTCTGTACTGCACTGTATGCTTTTATAGTTGCATCCTACTTTTCATTTTTAGGACCTTCCTTTCATTTTCCCACATGCAGCTGACTGGTCCTCAGCTGTTTCCTTATCACGATCGCACATTACAGAAGTGGAGGAAAATCTGGGATGCTCCTTCTACCACGGTGCAGGGGGAACATAGTTACGACCCCTTTCCCATAGAGCTCATTGGCAACCTGAATTACAGTGCCTTTGAGAAGAGATTTAAAGCGTTTAGGAAGAAGGATGGGAAGTGTGTCACACCCACATTACCTACTTGAACAGATTTTCCATGCTGTGTTTTTAAATCGTCTGTCGACAAAAATAAACGCTTCTCTATTTCCAACAGTTTCTTCAAATTGGCACCTGCCTCGGCCTGCATAACGTCAAGGTGGATTCTGAAAGGTCCACAAGAAGGACAGTACATTGAAGGGGTGAGACTTTTGTTTTCATTAAGTTAAAAGATTATTATAAACAGTATCATCTCTGCAAATGAATGTAGAATTAATCATCCAACCTGGACACTGCTTTTGCAGGTAGTTCTCCTCTATGTAAATCCTGTTCTCTGTGCTCAAACCCTCACCCTAGAAAGCAGCTGTACTTTTGCCCTCACTGCCTCCCTGGACAGACTGTGGAAGAACCTCAATGTTCTAGTATTCAAAAAACTTCTCCAAAATTTCCAGCCTATTTTTATTCATAGGCAACACAGCTCATCTTCCTTGTGCCAATACTGTCCTTACTTAGCTGGTTCTTTTCCCTCCTTGCCTTTTCTTCCTAATCTATTTATAGATTTATATTTTGTATGTCTTCTCGGAGTTCATTTAGCTCATGTGGAGACCCAAACATGTGACACTGCCGAACCAACATCTTCCATGGTTCTGACCTACTCTTTGTGTCAGACAAAAAATACCGAATCAGCAAAACCTGATGGGGTGTTTCACAGTGCATCCAGATGTGAGCAGCATTAGAAGAGTCCCTTGCAGGATTTGCATTGTTAACAGTTCTCCACAGGTTGATTAGCAAATCAGTTTTGTAAGTCTGAGAGTTTGACTAAACTAGAGGGCAATAACTTTTTTTAAAAAGAGCACATTTATATCATTGCCCAGCAAGATTTAGTTTCAAATAACAGAAGCATTTCTATTATGACACAACCCAAAAAGAAATTAATGTTTCAAAACAACATCCAACTTAAATTCTGCACAGATAACTCGCAAAAGCCCTAACATTTTCTGTTCTGTTAGAATAAAAATACTTATAAAAAAATTATTTAGCAGGTACTTAACAAATGTCAATCCATCTCCAGATTTAAAAGTTATCCCTGCTTCTAGTTACAAGGAAATGTATGAATTCATTAAAAAAATGTTAATCCTGGTGCTATAAATGTGGATTCCGATCAGTGTAATTGAACCTATCTCCATGTGATTATTCTGAGCTAAAACGAAAGAGCTGGCGTTAGACTCATGAGGTTTTCAGGCACATGGGAGAAAATCTGCAGAAACAGATTTTTTCTTTCTACCCACATATATTAGAAACTTGTACCAATACTCAACTCAGGGACTCCTGAGGTCCCCTATTTCAGATAATCACCCCAGTCATTCCCTCCTTACACCAGCTCTGCGCATGTACCTCCTGATGGGCTTGCACATGGATATGGCTCAGAAGTTTTAGTGAAGATGTGTTTCTATTGCAGTATGTGGAAGAAGAATCTGGTCCTTAAAGATGAGGGAGTTCGCTATTTACACAGTTTTACTTCTAAGGTACTACTGGACCATCCGAAAGAAAAAAATCACACTGAGCTCCACATAAAAAGTCTTAACCAGGTTGATTTGTAAATCTCAACATTGTTCGGTGTTAGAAGGGAACCTCTCTCCCCCACAGCAGAGAAGTCCTGTGACCTTAGTGCACCACCATAAAATGACTCAGCTCCTTGTTGGCTTTAAAGAGCTTGGCAATTCATACATGACAAAACCAAACAATAATGTCCTACCCTGCTGCCTTGGAAACAAAGTCAAGATCTCTGGGAAGCTGCAGCAGATCTGTGTGGGTGTTTTCAACCTCCTAAAATCGAAGTGAAAAATGGTTACCTTGCACAGTCAGTCAAAGAGTAGGAAAGTTTTACAGCTGGACAACATCGGGACTGAAAAATTAACACTTCAGTTTTCATTCTTACAAGCGTAGGAGTAAAGTTAGTCTCATTCATTCTTTTTCTCATTTGGCACCCATAGGGAATTAAAAAGAAAGCGAAAGACTCTTTTAACTGCTCAGGCTTACATCCTGTGTGCTACCACAATGTGCAAGCTGACCTGAGGTTTTGTCTTCATACCACTAAAACTAATTTCATTTGACAGATGCATTTGGGAGACACGTCAACACAGGAGAGCAGTTGGAGAATAGAAGAGAAAGAAAACAGCAAGCAGACGTCTTAAGCAAACTTGAGAAAGGAAACCTAGTGTTAACTCTCTAAACATTACTGAATGTGGATTGATCCCATCTACACAGAGAGCGACGGAAAAGTTTTCATCGTATTTCAGGCACAGAGGCTCACCCTCCAGACACCTACAGTGGGGTGCTACTTGAAGTCAAAGCCCCTTAGTTTCTGGGTGATGAATATTTGAGAATAATGCATGCGGGAATAACTTCACAGTGGTGGTGTACCTCCAAAATATGGTGAAGCAGAGTAATGTGGCTTTGGTTTGCTTTTGTTTCTGTTAGCCTGAGCAAGGCACTGATTTTAAAACCTCCAGCATCTCCAGTGTGATGCCCCTAGAAGATACAGAAAAAAGTGCCTTCCTTCAGTTTCCAAGTCTTGTATTTGTATTTTCTGATATCTTTAGAAATATAGCAATTAAAGAAATCAGTTTACTTACATAGTTCAGAAAGTTTCCAACTTTAAGAATCAATTGGCAGAAAACTGGCAGTCGGTGACTGGTAAGAAGAGCTAAAGAATAAAGACAGAGACATTTTCAATAAATTAAAAGATCTGAAATAGGATTTTCCTTAGGTTTGACAGTGGGGGTAACAAAATTCTCATCCAAGAATATGTCAAGCCATTGTTATGGATTTGGAAATATACCAGTACAGAAACAAATCAGCTGAATGGAAGTGGAATGAGTAAGTTTCTATTGTGGTCTCTTCTCTACAAATAGATGGAAAACCAGTTTTCCCATCAAGTTTGGAAGATATATGTGTCATCCCTGCAGCCGCTTATGAGGGAGAACCGCATATGAGAAAGCATATAAACTTCTGAAAAGTCCACTGCCCCCATTTCCAGCACATATTATTCTAGGCTAAGAAAAGCACAGTGGCTTTTTGCCTCATTATCGTCGTTAGTGAGAGTGATAACCAGAAGCTGTGCATTTTAGCAGGAGAACCTGGGGTAAGAAGAAAGTTTTTGGCAGAACTAGAACAGAAACGTTGATCCACGCAACAGGATGAAGGAGGGACAGGGACGACTGGGTGGACTGCAGAGAGCTGTTGATTGCAACACAGTACAGAGTAACTGTAGCACTGACATCAGCCAGGTATAGCCAAGTTTTACGTGCAAACATAAAAGTTTTGCAGTTTAATTGTTCAACAGGAGGTCAATGACTCTCTAAAACTATTGAACTGAAGCTAGAATCCAAGAGCAACTTCAAGAAGGACCTGCCTTAAAACTAAAACCAAGGCTAATTTTGCGTGGAGGGGGTTCCTGAAACACTGGTGAACATCATCTGGGATATCTGTTTTGGAAGCCAAACCAGATTCTGGTATGTCACTGTGGCCTGCTTCACCGCAGAGGTAAGCTGGACTGCAACCAGTGTGCGCTAGCGGAACAACTGGAACCGACTCATTGTTATGGACAAAAATCTCCACCGTGCACAAAAATTTAACCTGTATTCAAACAGAATCTGGCATTGACATAAGGGAAATTTCCTTCTTTGCAGAACCACCGATAGGAGAGAGGCGTGTGTTATTTGTGTCAACAGAAGCTCCGCTTCAGAGCGGGACAGCACAAATTGCAATTCTGCAGAATGAACTCTCGAAGCAGGAATCTGCAGAATCATTTTGACATTCGCCAGATTCTCAGCAATTAAAAGGTTAATTTTGATTAGATTATAGCATATGCTACCACTGTTGCTATTCAAGTAGAAGAGAAGCTTCCTGTGACTGAGCCTGGACATAGGCACAGCACTGATGTACTTACTTTCACAGGCTGTCCTGATGGCTTGTGCTTTTGGCCACAGACACTCCAGCAGAATTTTTGTTTCCTCACAAATCAGCATACATTCAATCCGCAACTGGTAGCTAAAAGAGATCAGTGGAAAAAAACACCCAACAAACACCACAAAAACAAACCCCACAGGCCTCGTTAATTGACTTGTGTTCAGCAAAAGAATCACCCATTTTAGGCAAAGCGCAGTACCAGCATTGCTATGTTCTCTTTAAATCTCTGACATGAGAACTGGATTATAAATAAATCAAACACTCAGATATTTCCAAAGATGTCCTAGAAACAATTATCATCTCCTCTTTCAGAAGGCAATGCTGCACTGACATCTGGCAGTGACTTCCTAACATAATGAGCCCATAATTTTTGACAATTCCTGGGCAGCACTAGACAGGATTTTTGTTCTTCCTTTTAACTTCCCAAACAGAAATTTGAAATACTTTTGCAGTGATGTCCTTTAATGATATTTATGCTTCGCCATGGATTAATGTTGCGGAAGAGCCATGAAAACATTTTCTGAAGTACTTTTAAAGCTAGCTATAAGTTTGAGAAAATGAAAAGCCACATTTTCACCACGACATTTTCAAAAAAAAGTGTCTCTGATTGTGGCATGACAACTGATCAGATTTATGGAGGACTATTCCTATGAATTACGACATGTCACCATGTTTTTATGAACAGTATAAAGATTTCTCTGTGTGTGTCTCATCTGACTTGCTAAAAATGAGGGAGGTGGTGAAAGCATAGGCACTGCTGTGATTCACGTAGGGGTTTGTGGGCTCTCTTTGGTAGACTGGAATCTCTAAACCAGGAGTGGAATTAATCAGAATCCTGGTGGCAAAATTCAGTCTGCAACTACATGTCATACAGATAGTAGCTGTACAACAGTCAAGAGTTTTCTCGCTAACTTATTAATACCAAGGTTAATTTAACTTTGGTTTGCCAGAGGTGTCTGAAAGCCCGTTTGGCCTTTGGGAAGGAAAAGTTTCTCAAACCAGCTCTACAAATAGCAGTCAGATGATTTATCCTGAAGGCTGAATGTCAGGAACATCCCTCTAGCACAGGAAACAGAGGCCTTAATTCTTATGGACAAATCTTATAAGAGCCACACTCATGGGTTGAAGACAAGGAAAGTTTTGCTTACCTAGGAACTTCCAAGAGATGGAGATAAAACTGATCTGCATTCGCTAGTTCTGATTTTTCTTTGCAAGATTTGAGGCTGTTTATCTAATAGGGAATAAAGCAGTAAAATACTCTCACAAACATTTCTGGTTGCAAATAACTTCACTGGCTTTTCTGAACTTGCTGTGCACGCAGGCAACGGGACTGGGGCAGATGAACAATATATTGTGTATATGAACTGGTTTGCAAGGGCAAACACCTAAGTTTTGTTTTGACTGGAAGGTCATCTGCATTTAACAGTAACTTGTATGACAAATCCCTGCTCCACAGGGATTTGCATCCAAGCCTAGCAACCCTTTTACAAAGATGGGTCCTTTCTCCTCATTGAAGCCTGCTCTGAAAGGCTCTTTATTCACCTAGGTCCACAAATGCTAATGTATCATCTCATCCATCTAATTAAAATAATGGGAACGGAGAGCAGCAGTTGGTCTACACCTGTGTTGAGTCTTCCAATGTGCTGTTGCCTAACCTTTGTGGGAAGAGGCCAGACCATTACTGGGGCAGACTTCCCACCACTCTACCTTGGAAAGTCATTGACTTTCACTGAACTCCATCAGAATAACACACTTAGATACCTCATGGTCTTCAGGCAGAAGTTTAAGTAGCTGCTTCAGTATCTCAGCATCCAACTTGGATCTATCCCCTTTCTGAATCATGGCAGCAATCTCTTCATTGGAACTGTAGGAAAGAGAGAGGTGCTCTGGAGCAACGGCGTAGGGAGAAGTAACACGACAAACAGAAGAGACCACAATCTCTCAGCTAATGCTGTAGGAGTAAATGAAGTAATTCTTACTATACTTGCCTCCCATTACATTTTGGATCTTAGTCCTCAGAAGTGCAGCGGAGATACGAAAAAAGCAAAGGCTTTTTTTAAGCCTAAGGCAATATTCCTCATGCTTTCTGGGCTTTGTTCATCTTTACACAACAAACCCTGCAGTGTCTCCTTTTACTGTGCGTGTCCAGCATCCAGTGAGAAGAGATTTACTCTTGAATTTCTCCACTGCTTGCAGCAAAGCCAAGGCTAAAACTGATGGCTGTCCTCCTGCTGAGAAGCATTTATAAAGATCCCAGAAGGTTTTACCCAAAATCCTTGCCTGAAACTCTGGCAGACAACATGCCTTTGAAACGAGTCCAGACTGCTCTGGTTTGGGCTCTGGAGAGCTCGGTTCCCTGCAGCTACCGGCATGCACAGAGGCAGCACCCGGCCGGAGAGCAGCCTCATCCCTCATGAGTGCAAGCAGGGCTCAACTCTTTGGTCCCACGGTCACTAGCTGCTCTCAGGAGAGCTTAACCGCTGCCCAGGGAATCATGCAGAGAGAGGAAATAGCAACTGGATTAGGCTATGCACAGCTCTTCCCCACCGAGAAGCAGTTTGCAATGCAAAAAGAATAGAATAAAATAAAATAAATCCCTCTGATTCTGATTTATTCTTAACACAAAGGAAGTTCTAGGCTCAATTTCTTTTTGAAGCCCTCGTAACATGGGCCGTTGCACAAAGGGCAGGGAGAGAGCAGAAAATCTGTCTTCATCCTGCAGTAGTTTCAGGGAATGTAAAAGTAAAGATATTTTGCCAAAAAGTAGTACAGATGCCTTTCTTTTGCTTTTCTTCCCCCGCCCCGACTGTGAGTTGATAAATTTCCATTTCTTTAATTATAGAAACTGTTTCCTATTTATAGAAAAACTGTGAATAAAAACTATATACGATTTTGGATCTGAATGCCTGGACATGTCTCTCTAAAATTAATTAAGTAACTTGAAACTGCCAATCAGGAATCTTCACTAACAGGTGCTGCCAGCAGTTGGTATTTACATCAGTAATACCAAAGAAAAATATATTTACACATGGGTTTGCTGTTATTGATGCATATTGTCTCTTTAGGAATTAGTGGTGTTAAGTTTTAGGTTTACCGGTTTGAGACGTGATATTAATTGCCTGAAAACAGACCGCCACATTTCATTAGTTTAAAATAAATAAATAAATAATTTGACTCCTTGCTAAAGAAAGGCAGTGGTTGTAAAGTATTTCTGCTAAATTTATTTCATGTAGTGTCTGAATAAACACATACACACATCACATAAATGATTCAGATAGTACTCTCCAAATCTTACCACTTAAATTGCTTCAGAAATATACTCAGAAGGAGGCTTTTCTTTGGACCTATGAATGTGATCTGTGAAAATAGTTAAAAAAAAAGCAGTCAGCTAGAAACACATTTACCTTGAATTTAACAGACATTTTAGAGCTTTTGTTTGTTTGTTGAGCCAGATTCGTTCTTGGATGACCAAGAACATTACATTACCAACAATCTTCATTGATCAAACTTAGAGCAATTCGCAACAGCACAGATCATTAGATCTATTTTAGAAAGAGGCAAAGACATAGAGAAGGGAATTGATTTGTCTAGAACATTCCAATTTATAAGACTTAGTACTGAAATTCCCACATCCTCCCTCTCTTGGAGTAAGACCTGCCCGTCAGCAGAGTTGCTTCAACATGTTTAATTCTAAATCTCTCCTGTGCTTTTTTAAAGGCAGTGTTAGGCAATGGGTATAAAAAAAATAATCCCAACTTTCTACCTTACTATAAACGATTAACAACAATAAAGAGTGAATAAGCTTCTCACTTCCAAGAATTTTGCCAGGCCCTACAAAAAGCAAGCAGTCCAGGTACCTGTCTTGATTTCTTTGGTTTTGGCCCCATTTTCTCCTTAGGTGCAGTTGGTGGGACAGAGAAAAGTAGCTCCAAGGTTGCGTAGTCAGGCTCTACAAGCTCCTTGCAGCTGCTTGGCATCACAGCCCACATGGAGCAGCTTTCTGGAAGAGAAACAACACTTCAAGATGGACCACAGAGGTAAAGGAGCACTTCCAAGGCAGTGTGATTTGTGGAAGGGAAAACACTTTGGAGGATGAATGAAATATGATGCTCATTAGTCCTGGACAAATGTTAATTATTTAAGAGTGGCAGCTCCCACAGACAGTATCCCAAAGGTTTGAAGGCTAATTGAACCTGGTAAACTAGCACCACATTCAATTCACTGGGCTGAAGGCAGCAGATTAACTTAATGAGCTGCTCCAAATTCTTTTTGCTACTGCTGACCAGCTACACCCCTCACAGAACTGTGGTACCCAAACAGGGGATGTTGCGTCCAATTAGGTAAACGTCTCTCTTTGCAAGGACTCCCAATCCCAGTGTTATTACCAGAATCATTAGGAACCATCTGAATAACACATGGCACTCCAAAACATGGATTTATCTATGACACTGGAAACTTCAACAAATGATCTTACCTCTTTTTTTTTTTTTTCAGGAGAGATTGCAACAGTGGCACTGAAGATACTGGGGCTTAATCTGAATTTGTATCTCTGCTCAAGAAAGCAGAATGTGGCTCAAAATGGTTTTTTTACATGCGTTTTTATGTGTTTTATCATAGCAGCAAGTTCTTACCCCCTGACGTCCCCCTTTCTTGATGATAAGCACAATGGAGAACAACTGCAAGATCTGTGTTGTGTGAACTGAGTATTAAAAGCCGCAGCATAAATGGAAACAGCCTCCTTGCTGAAGGTTGAACAGGACTTGCTAACCCCTTTGGCAGACCACACGTTAACCACAGACCTTAGCGTTATTTTGTGTGTGGGGAAAAAAACCCCACACAAATCACATGGCTGTGGTCAGTATGAAATGAAGTTGGAGGCTACATCCTACCCTGAGGGTACATGTTCCTCAGCCCTATTGACAGGAGTTTTCAGCCTGAGATCTTGGCTGATGTATCTTCTAGCTGTGCAAGGAAAAAAAAGAAAAAGTAAAAGCTTCATCTGAGAAGACGCTCACCGGTGATGTGCCAGGAGCTCATTAGGAAGAACTGCAGAGCATGACTGTTCAACAGATCTTTCCATTCAACACATTTAGAGCGTTTTGCAAACCTTAATTAGTGCAGACTCACATCATCACTTTAACAAGTAACAAATAGAGACTGAGACGTTAAGATAATTTTAGCAGCCACAGAGCCTCAGTTCAGTGCTTTTCCCAAACTACTATTTCCTCCATTTATTGGCGAAGACCTGACTTTCCATATTTATTTGTGATTACTAATTTTTTGTAGGAGTGAGAGCAAGCAATAGGATCACCTGTGTGACCTGACTTATTGAGTCAAGGCCTAGACCCCCGACATGAGCATTTTTGTTTAGACACAAAGTAAATGAACCAATCAGCCCAGCGTTACAAACAAGCACGTACGTCTCACCACATCAGAGGGGAGCTTCTGCCAGTGAAACACCTTCATCTTCAACGTCGGTGTCTTCTTAGGTTGGGGCTGCCCACCATATCCACAAGTAAGATGATTGCACCGGGGATTACTGCATGGCTGGGGAGGTGGGAGCGATGGGGCATTTATGCCAGGTATGGGAAGGGGTGGAAGAGGCACCATACGCCCAGGGGGTAGGGGTGGAGGGGCTGGCAGCAATGGTAGCAGAGCTGGCATGGCAGACTGTCCTTGGGAGGATGAAGAAACACCTTGCTGGGAAGGCAACGTCTTCCCTGGAGATTGCCACGGCTTCCCAGAAAGACCAGTTGTTGAAGAAAGACTCTGGTCTGCACTGGGCTTCTCCTCTTCCAGGTCCATGTCAACTTGAGTGTATTTGTTCACCTTTTGAACTGATCTTCTGGACACTGTTTTGTGGTCATTTGGGCACCGCACGCTTGACAGCAGGTTCTCTGTGGCTTGCCCTGGTCCCATTTTCCTGCTCTACAAAACAACGAGGAGGTGCATGAGTTAGCAGAGTTCCCCACAACTGCTGGCTACTGCTAACTCCCACAGAGAAACAGAAATAACAGTGACCTTCCTATTAAGGTAAATGGCAGAAACATTTCTCTCTGCTTTACAAGTGACGTTTCATGGTGGTTTCAGCTGTGCGAGTCAGGAGCAAAGCAGCACTGCTAGCCATAAGCCTCCTTTTTGACTTCTCTTGATCCTTCTACCTTCTTGGTGTGACACATAAAGAAAGGAAGAGCAAACGCTGTAACATTTTAAATCTCTACCTGGTTGCTTTTTTTCCCTTGTTGCTCAGCCATTCTGTGGGATTTTTCTTTTATCGGGGTAAATGGATGCCTCCTATGAAAGTTGCTACAGGTGCTCTATGCAGGGGACTTCCCAGACAGCAGGGACACACTGGCTTGTTCCTGAGAAACCATGGTACCACAACTTACCTTGAGTGCAGAAGGGTGGGGATTTTGAGAGAAACTCTCAAATATCCTATTAAATTAAACAAGCTACAGCTGAGGAGGACTCAGGCTGAGTTGCTTATGGTCCTGTGACCACACAGGGAAAAGACTGGTAAGCATTAAAATGAATAAGAAAGTTTTACTTTGCCCTTTAACTAAGTTTTCATCTAGGACAAATCTTTACATTTGCCCTGAGACTATACAGTTTCTCTTGGAGCCTCTTGCAAAAGTCTACGCAGAAGTCCCCATCTTGTACATATGCCCAGTTTTAAACATGGAATCGGGCCTACCAAAGTCAGCAGAGGTACTTGCTGGCCCAGCACTTGGTTTTGTTTGCTTGACTGAGCAAACCTTTCTTTTGCAAACACTCGTGTCTCTTGTGGATGAACAGTGTCCTGGGATGCTTAATCTCAGTAGCTGTCGTTGCTTTGTGATCTCTCTCTTTACCCAACTTCCATAGCAATGTCTATCAGCAACAGTAGAAACACCACATGCTAAATGAGGAGCAATGAGCAAACTATCAATGCTCCAGAGATGACACAGTAGGGACTGCATCTAAACAGAAAAAAAGACACCCCCCCCATCCCAGCCCTTACACAAGTCTGTAACAAAACGTACATTAGTAACACCAGAGGCTTTAATGGAGTTAACGGGATGGGTACTTTCATTTCTAGGTTTAGTGCAGGATCAGACTTATTTGGTGTATATACCATGTTTATGTTCCCAAAGGACTAGATTAATACTTATGAATGACCATTTTCCTCCTGTCACAGCAATTTAAATTAATGTTTTGCACAGACATAATTCTTTAAGGGACCTGCATTAAAACCTACAATTAATATATCTCTAGTCCATAGTACACCTCTAAAGCATCTCCTGTAATTTGAAGGAGCTTGTGTTTGAAACGTAGCAGTTCATACTGATGATAGTGTCCACCTCTTACAACAGCCTCAGTAAAATTGTGAACCAGTGGATCCAAGGCAAAAGAAAGCAGTAAAACTTTTGATTTGTGTTTTTAATCTTAATTTAGTAAGAATAACTTACATTAAAAATATTAAATGTTAAATCAACCAGAAAATAACACTCGATTTACATACAAAATAGAAACAATTAAAATAGCTAAGCAAAAGGCCTGTAATAGAAAATGAGTATTAACTGTATTTGCTTTTTCCTTGAATTAATTTGTTGGTGGTTTCCATAAGCATTTTTTTTGCACAAATAAGCACTAACACTTTCCCAAAGGTAAAGCAGGCTTACATTTAATTTATGTCAACAACTTAATGTATCCCCTTTAGGACTTTACAGTCTTTGTGCTAAACTTACACAGATGCCTGTAATTACCCTAGCAGGACAAGTCAGGGATTCAGCACTATGAAAGAGCCTAATGAGAAGTAAGCCACTTTCTGCTAGAAATATTAGGAGTAAAATGAGCTGATTAAAAAAAAAATCTTATTAGAAATAATCATGTTAAAATTCTGCTGCTTGTTTATTTTAATTAAGCTGCTGGAGGAATCACTAAAAGAGTATTAATTAGGAAGCTTTTTTTTTTTTTTTAATCAGAGTGCTCTTCTAAATTGCTACAGGGTTTGTGTAAAGTCTTGTTTTTAAAAATCCTAATAAAACAGGAATCTTACACAAGAAACATCTAATATGCTTTGAATGACAAATAGCCTTATAATAATGTACCTCCAAAGATTATACTTTTGAGACTGTGTAGAGAAATCCATGCTGCTAGGAAGATTAAAGCTTTGGTATACTTCAAGGCAGCTGTTAACTTACATTGCTGATACTGTTCAAATGAGCTTGTGGGTATATTTTAAAAAACCCAAAAACCAACAACCTCTGCATGTAATTTCTTCTTAGAAAGTGCAAAAATCTACCTCTGGTAAATATATACATATATACACCCACGTCTCAATGCAACCAGACAAGGACTAGCAGACTGCAGAAAGCTCCAAAAGCTTGATAATTGGGAACAGAGATTGATTCAATGCACCAGCCCAACTCTGATGATCCAGTTGAAATCAATTAACTTGCAATTAACTGTGAAGCTGTTTCAGTGCTCTGCTACTCTACCTTTTGTTATATTGGAAAAGCTGCTGATGTTTGAGGACTGCCAGAATACAGGCTTTTGTTTTCATCTGCTTATTGACATGCTAAAAATAGGCACACTTCTCAATAGCATAGAAAGATAAATTGCATTTTGATGGCATAGGGTTTAGGTTTTTAAGTTAGATCCAAAAAACATCTTACCTCAATGTCTTGGACCATGTAAGCACTCTCATTTTTTCATTTCTAGCGTTGCTGATGGGCTGATATGGGGCTATATTATTTTGTAAAACTTGATTTTCTTTGTAGCTGGAAGTTAATTTATTGATCATTATTATGCTGGAAACAGGGATTTCAATGAATGCTTCATAAAACCTGGTATTTCCCCCTGTGTGTTATTTCTAACAGTTTTTTTTGGAGGGGGGAAGTTGTTTAAAAACTGTGCCCCATACACTTACAAGGTAACCATCAAAAGTGTAAGCACAAGAGTCAATATCTGCAATGCGTTATTTTTGAGAGGGAGAAGATGTACTGCTTACCAAATAGCTGGAAGTGAGCTACAGGATGTATAACCCAACCAGGGAGATTGTTAGTCACTTGGTTATGCAGATAGGTGGTCCCTAACAAGTAGAAAGCTATTTTTTGTTATCTCCCAATGGGCTACACTTGGTTTGGATTCAGGGACTTGCCTACATTAAGAGGCTCCCAGAGTGATATTCTTCACTGCTGATGTTTCAACAGGTGTAATTTATTCATGAAGCTTATGATTCTTACAAGGATGAAAGTAAGAAGTAGAAGATATTAGCGATCTTAATCCTTTCTTCCACAAGCAATCTTGTTGCTATAAGGGTCACCCTCTTCCTTTCAGATACATTCCTAAGGGTTTTCTGCATTCTGGGTTCAGAGGGTTTAAGAGACCAGTAATTCTTTGAAAGTTACCCTCTTCATTTTGTTTTGACTGTAATATGGCTGCAAACATGTTATGACAGAAAAGAGAAAAAGAAGTATGTTGGGATTTTTTTTTGCTTATCATTAACAGTATTTCTTTTGTGATGTTTTTCATCACCACTTGTCAAAGGATACTATTGTCCCCATTTTACAGATGGGAGAACTGAGGCGCAGAGAAATGGCTTGTGCACAGCCACTCAGGAAGACAGTGGCAGAAAATGGGTGATCCCAGTAACCGAATTCCCTGGCACTTCATTTCAGTGTTCCAGCAGTCAAAAACCTGTTTAGTCTTTGCAATGCAGCAAGTTACCCACCTTTCCCTTATTAAGATCCAGCTACTGCTGTGCCTCCATTTTCTCCTATCAAAAAGCTGGAAGCAGTAAAAGTGTTCGCTTTTCATTCTTACTGCCTCTGCTGCTGGCTGGAGCGTGGCTGTGAAGTCTATGTCCTTAATGCCTGCAGGCTGGATCCTAGCGATGGAGTTAATGAAAAAGCCCTCTAAGGGAACTGGCTGCTGGTGGGAAGGCAGTAGCCTTGGGATCTGCTGCAGATGGAGCCTGGACCAGCAGCTGTGCGTGGCAGATGTTGGGGGAGACTGCTGCTAAGACCCTTTTGCTGGTCTTTGTGCCCTGTGGCAGAACTGTGAGGCAGTTCGACCAAGGAACCATGTGAAGATGTATGTAGAGTCTGGAGATGGAGTGTGAAAGGTAGGAGGCTGGGAGAATGGAGGGTCGTAGGACTGAGGGCTTTGTAAAGAGCAGGGATGAACTCTTCAAAATAGAAAGGAATTTTGGTACTTTAATTGGGGCTTGTATAGCTGAAGGGATTACTGGCAGTGTATAATAGCTTTAATCTTTGGATGTTTGCTAGGTTTGAGATAGGTCAGGGTTTGGAAGAGATTATCATGTTGTCTGTCGACATGCAGTTATGCTGTGGTCTGCACCCAGACCTCTGTAGGCAGTGGTATGTGTCACAGAACTTGCCTTGTGGAGGTCAAGGTCTCTCCCCTGTCCTGTAGACCTCTGCAGGTGAAGTAGAGCAGTGGAATGTACCTTGAGGGAGAAAAATCCTTCTGTCCTCCTGTTCTCCCTGGGGTCTCGCCAATTAAGGAGGTACTTTAGAGAAGGAAACTATTTGTCTGTGATTCAGGATGGGTTTGTAGACTGCTACTATGGTGAATGTAGTCACTACTCCTGGGGCATATTCTTCTGATTGTATGATACCGGTTTACCAAAGAAGATTAATGTATAGACCTGAAAGAGTTTCTGGACTCCTACTGCTCCTGTATTTTCGGAACTGTTCTGTTTCTCTTCTGTCTGGTTCTTGCTGAACAGCGAATCATAGAAATGTTGGTGGGGAGGGACCCCACAAACAGTCTTGTCCAAGCTCCCCTACAGAGGACTGTCACCACCGCTATAGATCAGATCAGCTATGGTTTTGTCTAATCGAGCTGTGAAAACCTTAAAGAATGGAGACTGCAAAACATGGCAAATTGTGTAGAAAAAGTCTGGTGGCCTCAAAGGATCACTCCTGGAAATTGTGTGCTATTGGGGCTTTCATTTAGATTACAAAGTCAAGTTGTGGGTTTTGAAGGATCATATCAGCAGACATCGTAGATCTGTTACATGTTTTGCATGTGCTAGCTCTTCTTTGGGCAAACCCTATCTCTCTGTGGTACCTCTGACTTTCTCCATCTATTCTGACTGAAGGATTCAGTAATTACTTGCCACCAATTCACAACTAAGCTCAATGCAGATTATGTTGTATGAAGCTGCTTAAGTACTAAAGAAACACATCAGGTTCTGCATGCCCAGAGCAGGGCAAACCAACCGTAGCCGTAATGTAGGTGTCATCAGCGAAGAGCATTGATCCTAGAAAAAGCCTGCTTTGACAGGCTGGGAGAGTATCTAAACTGACTTGATAGGAGCTGACTGTCACAGAGTGATTCTTCTGACGTTAGGTAATGTGAGCTGAGTCTGCTTAAAGCGTCCACTGGGGAAAAGTAGAACTCTTGCTAATTCCTACCAACACCTGGTTCTGTAGGAATTGTCACACACACTTGTTGCAAGAGCTGTTCATGCCACAGCAAAGAGAGTGTTAAAGAGTCCCTAATGTGAATTAAGTGCTAACACAGCATGGATGAAGGAGTAAGTTATACTCACAGAGCTGAATATGCTGATTAACTTGCAGTGGCCAAATTCTCTACTGGTATTTAAGGTGTGGTACCTGCTCTACAGTAATGAGTTGGAAACCTTTTTCTTTACAATGGACCTGCATTGCCATTGCAAATCCTGCAAACAACACGGTTATTCTGCAAGATTGTCACTGTGTAGTAATTGCAATCACCCAGCAAGGTCCCTTCACTGTCACTACTCCATTTTTAACCCTCTGTAGTGACGCTTCTAGACATGGCAAAGCTGTTTTCATATCCTGCCACCAGCTTGATTCTGAGGTGACAAAAAAAAAAAAAAAAAGTGGTTCATGATGGAGTTGGTTCATGATTGTATTTCCTTTCAGATGCATTAGGACATGACTAACATGTTCCTCCATATTTCATGGCTACGGCTATTACCACATAGATGATAGAGTAAGCTAGGATTGGTAGGTACAGTGCTGACTTGTGGTATTGGTAAACTTGTAGGTTGTACTCAGTTGACTACTGTGTGCAGAAGGCCAGAAATATAAAGCCATAGATCCAGGCTTTATGTTTAGACAGAATGAAAACTGGTTAATTCTGCTGGAATGGGCTCATGCATTTTTCTCTTATTTCAATTTGTCCTCTCTCTAACCAGAACAGAAGATACTTCTCAGCCCCCTCTGCCCTACGGAATGTAGGAGAGGACCAAACAGTATGTTCAACCTGAAAAGTGCTGGCATAAATTTGGATGCAGAGATTTCGGCCATGCTCTAAGTCGAGTGCAATGCTGTGGTGGTGCTCATATACTAGATGTAGCTTCATTTGCACATCTCTGTTTCGAGAGAAAAAAATGGATGATTATTCCTAAGCATATACAACAATGATATGCTTAGATGCTTTATAAACTATGTGGAAAATATAGGACTTAGATGGATATATTCTGGTGAATCATAGGCCTTCCCCATCCCCACAAGAGAAAGGAAACTTGTCAAGTACTCATTTTATTCTAAACTTGGAAATACTTTCGGTATTGAAATTAAAAAACAAAACCAAACAAAAACAAAAAAAAACACCCAAACCCTGAAAATCCATCCCATTAAACATATCTGAATTCTGATGTGAAATACTTGGAAAAGACTTCTGCTGATTTCTTCATAGCTTCATTTTATCATATAGCCAATGCTTAATTAAGGAATATGCAGTTATTTGGCAGTGAGAAACTTGTGGTGTTCACAGGCTGGCTTACATACTGGGCTCCATGTGCAGTCACTGTAATATACCACAAGAATTCTTTTTTGAGGTCCAAACTCACTGTTGGCTTAAAAGACCACAGACCTGCTAAGTAGCTGCAAGCGATGGTGTTTTTGCCAGCAATTAAATTGGCTTTGCAACCACCAAAGAATCTTCAGGATCATGAGCTTTATTTCAAGGTCACAAATGGAGCAAAACTGCACATCCCAGTTGAGCACTTTTCTTTGACCTGCTCTGATTCTGTCCCCCTTGTTCTTAAATAATCACTGTCATGGAAGCAGAGCTGCTCTGAAGTAATAAATTATAAATGCTCTGCTTCAGCCTGCTTATTGGGATGTGATTGTATAGATAATTTAATGTAGTTTTCACAGATGACTATGGAACAAAGAACAGGCTGTGGGTCAGAATAACCCATTTCTCCGTAAACTCTTGAGCACAATGGAAAGATAATGCCAAACGCCCTCTCTTTGAAAGCCAAGGTAAGAACGCAGAGCAATAAAACCTCTGGCTGTGTGAAAAGAGCTGCTCTCCAGGTGGAAATGGGGGTAGCTGAAAGACCCAGATGGAGAAGTGGGCATCTGCTGCAGCATCTGAAGAGAACAGTCTGCGGGGCACCGGCAGGTCAGGTTCCCGAGGTATCACCCAGAAAGCCTGTTTGTTCCCGAGTCCTGAATCTCAAAATGATGTTCTTATTGATACAACAGCAGGGTGGGGAGGAGGAGATTGGCTGCTGGAAGGAAGGCTTTTGCTGGAAACATGGAGGTTACAAAGCTGCTGGGAAAATGTGTTTGACACACAGATTTTTGTAGCCTGGGGTCTAATCTGAGAGCAGAGAAGCTGGATTAATGGGAGCAAAAGGACTGATGCTTTGCGTGATGCGCTCTGAAATGGGAAAAGAGGAAGAAAAAGGGGAAACCTGTACGTGTGATAGAGATGGTGCTGCAAGTCAAACCTGGGGCGGGTTACGTGGTTCTGCAGGGGATGGTGGGGCTCTGCCTGCTTCTGCCAGCCGGGAGTGGGATTTCAGCTGCAACGAGGCTGTGCCACTCTGCGGGGTCTCCTGAACTGAAGCTGCCCACGCGTCTGCTCTCCGCTGATCTCTGCTTTTGTTAACCGATTCTCAATATGCTCATAGCAGTGCTTTGGTTAAAATAAACCAGTGATTTAATTTTTGGTTTAACTTCTAACTTAGTCCAGCAAAGTCTTCAGTGTTACAAGGACATTACAAGTCCCATTAAGCAAAGCAAAATAAGCTTGAGCCTGAACATTAGTCTAGCCACGGTGAGTTACCATATAAAGGCATAATTCTTAAAAGCACCCAGCTCTTCCACTTGATTCATGTTTCAGCACAGTATCACACCATAGATTCAACAAACATAGATCATTTTAAATGGACAGCTATGTACAAAACTATGATACAATGTTATTACAAAACTTGAGAAATAAAGCTCTGAATTTTGAAAACACAATACTGCACATTCCCTGCTTTAAAGCAAAAGTAACATGAACCTACACCTTCTGCAGCTTGAACACTAAGACTTTTGAGTGCAAGCAGCTGACAATGGCATTCAAACCTAGAGATTTACTACGGGATAAGCTGAAAATGTGTCCAGTAGAGCACTCTGGAAAACCTCTTTCTGGTGCTTTAATAACAGGAACTGGGGTCCTGGTTCTCCAAAAGTTGGTGGACGCATCTGTGCTTGTGAGAAGACTACTGCAAGACTACTGACGTGCTTCAGCTTAATTGCACATAAGTGTCGTGTAGGAACCAGACACTGTTTATATAGCCATATGCTTACTAAAATCCATACTTTTTTTTTTTTACTTCTTTTTCCCCCCCTGTAACCGATTTCCCTTGCTTTAAATGATTGAGAGTAAAAATACATTTGTCTAATCTGGGTCTTGGTCCTGGTCCAATATAAATCATCTGGGCAATGAGAAGAGGGAGTAACACGCCTCCACCGGTGATGGTACAGCCACTGCTTAATTTATGCCCTTAATTTAGTTGAGGCACTGCTATTTTTAAAATTTCTCTGAGGGCTAAACACCGCGGTCCTTTCTTGGGCCACACTCAGCTTTCGCTTCAAGAGGAGTTTGGCCTAAGAGCAGGTTGAAAGGCTTGGCTTTGAGGACAGCGGGCGAGAGTTCTGACCCTTTCACACCGCCATGCACAGAACCGGCCCCCGTCCCTGCGAGCGCCTGGCGTAAGGCACGGGCCCAGGGTGCCAAAGTCTCCGGGGAGGCTCTTTGGGTCTTGGGGAGGGGACTGAAAGGCTGCGGGAGGAGAAGCGGTGTGTCCTGATGGGGCAGAGGTGACCACGGTGGTGGTTTGGCGATGCAGAACCCGGCTTCTGAGAAGCTGGCAGCGCTTCGGGGATGTGTGAATGGTTCACTGGGTCTCTGTTACTTCTTCTGCCTTGCCGTGACACCTGTAAGAGGAGGGGGAAATGCAAATTATTTGCAGCTATAAAACAAAGCGGTGTGTTTTTGCATGCGTGTGTGTCTAATGGTTGGGGTGCTACTAGGGAAACCAGTTTCAGATAACCTAAAAACAGGCAGAGCTAAATCTCTATATATTTAATAAAAAATCAAATTTTCCAGAACTGATCCTAATGTTCAAGAATTCGGGCAATTTTGCTCTTGAGCTGGGCACTAGTTCAGTCCAACAACAATGTCTTGTGTTTTCCAAGCAGAATATTGGAATATGCCTCTAGACGTTAAATTGCTGAAGTTACTAAATCTAGAGGATTTGGCAGGACTGTCAGAAGGATGGGGTGGCACACTGTCATTTTTAAGAGCCTGTCTCACTCCATAACCAAAGCAAATACCATTTCTAATGACAGACAGGAAGGCAAAGGCCAGATAGAAAGAGGAGCATTGGCTTGATTCTCGTGGTCCATTAGAAAACTGCCCACAGACAATACTGAGTCTGCAGAAGGGAAGGTTCTCTAGAATTAAAGGAATGGGGGGGGGAAAAAAAAAAAAGAAGGAAAAGCTTGACTCTCAAACCCTGTTTGCAGAGGGAGGCTGATGTCGCACTGTGTCACGTATGTGTCACAGCTGCTGGCAGGCAGCGCTGCGTCCCTCTCCTGCCCTTCCTTCCCTCCTCACCAGGCTGTGGTCTTGCAGCACTAGCCTGTGCTCCCCGCTTAGTTTGTTCTTTTATTTTCCAGGGAATAAATCAAGTAGATTTGTGAGCAGGGAAATTGCCAAAACCCGGTTGCTTATGGACTTGTGCTTTCAAGACGTTTGTTTCCCCTAACCTTTCTAAGTGACATAAAGATGGCAGGAGAGGAAAAAGGGAGTTACACGAGCAAACATGAACATTTGTCTGTAGTGATTCTCTAGGGTTTAAGACAAGGGAACTCAAACAGCATCTCCCCTGAGTCCGGTCCTCCTCTGACTGACAGCTTTTGTTAAGTGATCCTTCAAGCTCTTTTCAGATTTGGCTGGAAATGAGTTCAGATGTTACCAGCACACAAATGAACACAGTGTGACCCCCAGTGCCTTGATTCCATGCAAAAACAGGCTTAATCATTTCTTTCAGGGACATGGAGATAATGTGGGATACCACTCTTCAGGTGTAAAAGCTGACATTTAAAGAACATTAATACAAAATTGCTGCATAATAAGATATAGTCAAGGTGAGGCAAGAGCTCAGCAGCTGATTACAACAGTCTTTTACTGCTTTGAAACATTATTTCATAGAGTCACAGGCAGTTCCTGCCCTTATTCTGCTGCTGTTAGAGAAGCTCTAAAACTGGTAAGGGGATCGAGTCTTGATCCCTGCAGCTGGATCTGGACAAGAAGGAAGAAAACTTCTGTGGCTTCACTGAGACCCATCAACTTCCATAACAAGCAAATCCACCAGAGAAATGTCCTGTACCAAAAGAGAATTGGTGCTGTGACCTGAACAGACTGTGTGCTCTTGGGACAATAAATAAAAGGGGGGGAAAAAAAAAAAAAGAGGTGGAACACCCTAGGAAAAAATATTGATGGGAAGCACTCTAGGCTTGCTGAGTCTGTCCTATCAAGAGGGATGGACTTGAGCTGCTTTTGGGTGAGGAAGCACTGTGGCTGGACACAAAGAGAAGCAAATAGATGTTTGTTTCCGCTAACCTTTCCAAGTGACATAAAGATGGGAGCAGAGGAAAAAGGGAATTGCAGGTTTCAAGGTGCAGCTCCCAGCACCGAAGTACAGCTGGTGGTGCCAGTGAGATATGGCACTGCACTTCAAGGATGTGCTGAGATTCCCACCTGACTGGGTCACTTCAAAAAGGTACTGTTTGTCCATACATTCCTCTGCGTCTTCTAAGGGGAATTCAAAGCTGGCTGTGTCTCTATTTTTTTTCAAATATGACTTTTTTAAGCGTGCATGCTGGAATCCCCATGCTTAAAACATACATAATCTGAGTTACACTTAAGTCACGGTTTCAGCTGCCCTCCCTGCACAGCATGACCACTGGTCCTGACATATTTCTTACCTGTGCCTCGCTGCAACTATTTTCTGCTCTTGCTGCATATCTTCCTTAGGATTTTTAAACCAACAGAGCTACTTCCCTTTTCCACTTGATGTAATCCTGTAGTACGGCACGGGAAGGGCCAAGAGGAAGGCAGGAGTAGTCAGGACTGTAACTACCCAATTTATATCTCCTTTTCTCTTGCTAGCAATGATGCTTCACGTGCAGGAACAAAAGCTACCCTGTGTGAAAATCCCACAGAGATTTTTCTGTTCTACCACCCCAAGGGCCGGGAAGGGGCTGGGGCTGCCAGGCTGCACGGGAGCAGGGCTCCGGGCCGGGCTCCCAGCTCTGGGCACTGGGGATGCTGGAGAATAAACACATTCCGTTCAGGAAATGAGATGGTGAGAGACTTGACATTATTGATTCAGTTCATAAGAGATAATCATCAGCATGGAAAGGACAACATGTAACTATGCAATTTCAGTACAGCGGGTGTTTTGATTGTTTCTTTTTCTTGCTTTTCTTTCTACTTGCTGTAAAAACAGGCAAAGTTTTGCAAATGAAAGTCACACCCTGAAACTTTTCTTTTGAGGCACAACTGTATGTTGCCAGCATCAATGAAGGATGCAGGAAACCTGGTACGCAGTTTCACTAGAAATTGGGTTTACCTATATTTTTTTAGGGGGAGGATAAAAGCCAAATTACACCCCCCCTGCCCCCATCCCAGAAAGCTGCATGAATGCACATAAGAAGTATGCACGGTCTGTTTGCTCCAACAGACTACTTTGTGTGCTACTCTGGAATTGAATTTGGCTTTGAGTTGGAGCTGGTATCTTGCCCCAACTAGTATTTCTCCCCAGGTCCAGTGTTTTATTCCCTTTTCCAGATACTTGTATTTAAACAGTGCTGTAGGAAGTGGCTACTCACAAGCAAAGCAAACATTCTTCTTTGCAGGAGATGATAGGTACTGAAATTGCATTTGTACAGTTTTTTAGAAAATAATGGGATCAAAGCAAGGACTTTGTTTATCACATGAAGCTGGATTCACTTGGTTAGAATAAGGACTTTTAATTATCTGCAGGGAAAGGAGGTTTGGCTGCTGCTGACACAGAGGACAGACATATGGGCTGTGACCCTGTGTCGGGGGGAGATCAGCACTGACTCCACTCAACGCAAGATCAACACCCTGGAGAGTAAAAATCGGAGTAACAAATTTATTTTACATGTATTTATGATTAGACACAAAGACAAAAAGCTTAGCTGATATGCTGAACACTGATTAGGTCTGTAAAGTCCCAATGCTGTGGTTAGTTCACATAGAAACACCTTTGTAAGTTTACATACCTCATTGTACCACACAACCTTTTTTTGTTTTATTATCTCCAGTATCAGTCTCAACCTCTGCTTTTAAACAAAAGAGAGACACTAAATATAGCTGATCATCGCAAGGCAAATATAACAAAAGGGAACTTTTTACAATGAAAACATTGTCTAGTAGCAGAGAGGTTCCTAAGATGCCGTCTCTGGATGCTCAGGGAGCCCCGTGGCTCTTGGGGAGGTCAGTTCCTTAAGCCAGAAAGGCTAATTTCAGATGTCAGGAAAGCATCGCCATGGCTGGGAGCGTGGGGTGCTCCCTTGCTGCAGCTCCTCCTGCTGCGTCCTGGGAAACAAGTTTGGGAACTACTGCTCCGAAAGCAGCATGTTTAGAAATGTAAATAACTACAGCCCCATAGTATGCTGGCATTATAGGAGTAAGTAAGTCCCTCTGTGGTAGATGCTCAACCCATGCTGTCTTTCTCAGCAGTGAGAGAACCCTCCGTTCTTTTCTCTTCCACCTTCCTTGGAAGGAAAATCATTAAACATTGATAAAAAGAGACTTCCACCATTTTCCTGCTCGTTTGTTTGGCTCCAGGATCTTGCAGAGAACAGGCTTTGGACAGTATATTGCATCTTTCTAAAGGCTGACAGACCCATGTATCATCTTCCCTATGGAGGCACCTCTAATTTGGGATTAAAATACCCAGCCAAGGGTGGCTTCAGCTTGGTAGAGTCTGAGGGACTCAGATGCACTTCCCAGGTTTGGCTGTGGATGCTCGGCATCAGGCGGAGACCTAGGTAGCTCCACAACTCCGGCAGCTGAGCTCTCTCCTGGCACCAGCAGTGCGACAGCCTAGTGCGAGGGACTGATTTGGCCAGCCAAATACAATCCTTCGCAGAAGCGTCATCAAGATGCTCTTTTTTAATTGTTGACTTTTTCCCCTCACGCTGCAGTGATGGCTTGAGGGTCTGCTGTTCAGGAGCCACCTAACGTACCCCTGGGGCAGGCTGTCAAGCCACTGCAGGCAGAGTGCTCTCGCAACGAGAGGGAGAGGAAAAACCAAAGAACCCCACGGCAGCACCGATGTTGCTGCATTTATGTGTTTGTAAGTAGATGAGAGGAGGTGATCGCTGATTAAGTACCCAGTATTAACTGCTCTTAATCACTGCTCTGGAGTCTAATGGAGCTCTTGTTTGCACATAACCGTGCCCTGTAGCTGCCTATAGCACACTTGACAGATGTGCTTATTGCCATCTTTACTGTGTACGTGTAATGGGCTTTTTAATTATTGATTCATCATTACCCCTTTATAAACTGCTTATAAATGTCAAGAGCATGAACTATGCTTGTGTTTTTCTTTTTAAATCTCTTTCAGGTTTAAAAAAATAACAGGTCCATGAAACAGCATGGCTCTAGGGGCAGGGGGCACTGGACCTTGAAGTGGGGAGGAACAGATATGTACAAATATATGAGGAAACCTCCCCAGTTTAACTCAGTCCCCAAGGGCTATATAAGAAATAGGCTACCTGAGTAGCTTTTGCTGTGCCTCTTCTTCTTCCTCCGTTTCCCAGATGGCCTCTGCTTTTCCCTGTCGGTGTGAGTTTGCCCTGGGGGGAGCGTTGCTGAACAAGAGGAGTCAGTGGCTGGCTCCTCTGAGAAGGACTTCTCTTGAGAGGTGTCCAACAGCGAGTCTGTACCAGGGTCTTCATTTTCCTTCGCCACCTCTTTCAACTCTGCCTGATGAGCCTCATCGCAGGGAGCGAACTGAGCACTACCAGGGTCAACTCCGGTCTCACTTGGCTGGGATTCTGGCTCCTGCGCCAGCCTATAGCTCTCCAAGCCATCAGCTGGACATTCCTTGTCCTGGCCTTCCGAGATGGACCCGTTGAGCTCATCTCTCAGAGCAGTGCCCGAACTGCTGCTTGCAAACCTTATCCCTGTGCCTATGCTAGCAACAGAGAAGGCAATGGAGCCGCTCTTCGTGCTCGGCTGGAGGCTTGCCCAGCTGCCTGCCTGCTCAATCCCGGTGCCTGGCATGGGCTGACCGGCCCCATCAGCTTCCACCAAGCTTACTGAGGGGCTTTCCGTCCAGGACTCTGGTGGCAAATTTCCTCCAGCATTGTTTTTAGATAATGCCTGGTTTGAAGCTGAGGCATTTGTAACATCTTCACCCATCTCCATCAGGGCAGTGGTTGAGGGAGTGCTTTCTGAGGGATGAACATTGTTGTTTTGCTTGGTCTTATCATCAATCTGCTTTTCTGCTGCTTGTGGATCCTTAATGCTCTTTCCTTTAAACAAAAAACATGCAATCAGCCACAGCTGCAGAGTCGCACCTGGATCAACCAAGGTGTTTCTGCCACTGGGACAGGTTACAAGCTAGCAGCTGCCTGTGGAGGGTGCCCTGACCCTAAAGCAGCTATGCAGAGGCAGCACCACTTTATCCTCCCTATACCTCCCCTCCTTATACCCCATCTGGTCACCCCAGTTGGACTGCAAGCCTCCAGCTCAGTTAAGCCCCTGCTCTCTTTTCAGCAGGTGTTTACATGTCTGTCTTTGCTGCCAACCAGATGATTTCTATGGAAGCCCCGAGATTCCCAAGGGTGCCTGAAAGCCTATGGCAGGAAGAGGGAACCTGCCTGCAAGGTCCTGAACCCGGTGGGACTGTTTGCTTGGCTGCATGAGGACTTCAAAACTGCCCGTCAGCCAGCCTAATCCTGTCCTTGCAGAGCAGGTTAAGGAGAGCCACGCTGCACAAGTCAGGCTCTATGGCAGGCCAATGTCCTTGGACTTATCTAACATGCACTGACACAAAGGTCAAGAGACCAAAGGAAAGCAAAACCCATGGGCTATCTCCTAACAAGCACCTAAAGGACTTGGGTCCTTCTGCAAATAGGGTTTTCTAATCTTTTTTTAAGGGCTTCTTTAGATTCCCAAATGTAGACTAAGGGTGCGGCGGTCTCCAAGGCAGTGACGAGCTGTGCTACCGAGATTTGATAGCACAGAGGGGACTCATGTGGGGATGACACCATGGTTCTGTGGCTGACCTGTGGGCCATGCCTCTCAGAGGGTTTATCAGCATGGGTGCAAGGCCGTGCTGCTCCAACGTGCTGCTAATTCTGGGGCAGACCTGGCTGGCAACAGCTCAGGGCTCTCTGCTCCCCTTCTTCACGGCACTGGCTGCAAAGCCTCCTTAAATAAAGTGCCCCAAACGCGAATGCTTCTTGCTTCTGCGCTTGGCTCAGGCTCAGAGGCAGGTGGGAATGAATAGCTGCAGGGACAGTCGGGTCTGTGCCCTTACCAGCCTGGGTCTCCTCCGGGCTCTCCGCAGGCAAGGTTTTAGGAACTGCATCCGACTCGTGTCTGTTCTTTGTCTTTCTCAGCGTGAACCCTTTCCTTATGTCGGCCAGCAGCGCATCGATGACACACACCTCCTCCTGCTTCACCACCCCCTTCTTAACTGGGATAAAGAGAGATGGGTGTTAAGTCTGCCCATGAGATGGGGCAGAAGGAGACTTTGCAGCGATGCTGCTGCTTGGGGTGGGTCCCGCTGTCCCAGTACAAGCAACCACTGGGGAAAAGCGAGGCACGGATGCCAGGCCTGGGAGCAGCCCATGCTCCATGCCCCACAGCAGCGTGTCCTGGCTGAAGTCAAAGGGTTTACCCCAGAGTCTGGGTGCTGCAGGCTGCCACCAGTGGCACCAGCTCTGCCCAGACTTGTGCCTGGTGGTACCATGATCTTGAAATGCCTCCTGTTTGCTATCCTTGTTGGTGGGGACCTTTTTTTTTGGGGGGAGGGGGGGAGGGATGGAGGGAAAATAATCTTGATTTTTCTTTCCCCTCAGCTTCTTCCAATTGTACTTTTCAATTATGCCTTTTGTTTTAATCCAAAGAAAGGCAGAATTAAGTTATCTGTAAGATTTTTGGGATGTCAGTAGTCTGTAGTAAAGAGAGCCTCTTCAAGTGTATATGGGGATTTGGGGGGGGAAGTCAAAGTTTTCTTGTTAGATTTGAGATTCAAAAGTTATGTTTAGAAACTGAAAAAGTTAACTGAAATGTTTCAATCTGATTTTTTTTTTCTCTGCTGTTCAGTCAGCAAACCTAAAATTAACTTCTCCGCCCAGCTGCAACTGTGAAAAGTCAATTCATAGCTATGGCTGCAAGGCACCTAAAAGCCTTTAGTCAGCCGGGACCTGGAAACCCACAAACTAAATTACCACTACTGGCCCATTACAGCAGGCCCAGCAAAGAGCTCCTGTCAGCTCCATCTCTCTTTTTCTGAAGCCCTTTCAGATACTCACTGACTTTTCCATTTTCTCCTTTCTGTCTCTTCCCCTCCTCCTCTTCCAGCTGTTTCTTCCTCTTCTCTGCTTTGGCAGCTTGCTCCTTTCTGTCCTTGTTTTCCTGCAGTGAGGTAACAGGAGCATGAGAAGGATGGCTAAACGTCTGCTAGAAAAGCCGATGAAGAGAAAGAAGATCTACAGATGGTTGCAAAGGAGGAAGAGAAATTCTGGCTTTATGCTGTGCAATAAATAAAATGGGTATGGCGCATAAGGGCTGTCTTGCCAAGAGGGTGAGAGGGAGACCACTGGCTTTGCCAGGACTCGGCCACGTCCCAGTAGGAGGTGGCAGTGGTGATCTGCCCAACACAGCTACCTACCAGTGTGCAGATCTTCCTGCCTGACCTTTAGCTGAGGCAAAAGTGGATGGCACTGACTCCACCATTTCCTCCAAACCGGTGGCTTTTTTACTACACATCCCCTTTCTGAGTCTGTTTGTTCAGGTTGGCATGAAGAGTTAAGTTTTATAAGCCCCTTTCTCTAAAAGTTACACACTTGACCCTAAAACATCTTTGTGACTCTGCAGCTAAAGTTGCACTAAAATCACAAATCGCCAGGGTCTGGGCCAGGCCAGGAGCACCAGCACTGCATGAGGATGCAGTGGAGTAGGGATCAGACACCTCTTCACTGGGTCACCTCATGCCAAGTGCCGAAAGCAGGAGATCATAATCAGCATCTTTGCCCCACTGGATTTGGGTGCCCATCCACCCGTCTGTCGGAGCAGAGGCATGCACCAATACTAGGGATGCTCAGTATCACATGTGCAGACGCCAACCTTCAGGGCTCGGGTGAAGAGATCTCTGAAAGTCTTCATGGTGCTAAATATGTCCTCTAAGGACAACTTGCTTGGATCTTCACAGAGATAATTTGCAAGTTCCTCTCTCTTCCTTTCGATGCTTTCAAATTCTTCTTCCAGCTTTCTGGAGGCATCAATGCTGTCCTGAAATGCATTTAATACATACAGTAAAACACCATCCAGAGGACAATGAGTGAAGTGTACTTAAAGAAAAAAGGATGTCACCATAAGAGCTCGGAGCAGGACTCTGGGCCCTGACTTTTAACTACAGCAGAGCTTACAAAGTGGGAAGAAATTTAAGATTTGCAGATGATCTTTGCTCCTGGTGACAGTACTGTGTCAGTTTACAGGGGTGGCTTGAGCGAGACATGGAAAGCTCAATGCAAAGCTTAATCCCAAGAGAAGGGCTTTACTCTGGTGATCCACACAGAGGGTAAACATCTTCACTCAAAGCAAAGAGTCACACAACAGAGTTGGGGCAGGGGCCTTAAGAAATGGCCTCACCAAAGGTATCTAGGTTTGGGGTGGAGGTGGCAAATAGACATTGATGGGTTGTGTGGCATTGCAGCCTATTTCCAAATCTGAGACCATGTCTTATGGCAGAATTTTCCACCCTCAGCCTCCTCAGCTGCATATGTACCGCACGCTGCCTCTGTGTGTGTAATGGGGGAGATATAAGGGAGCTCCATTACTGACCTGGATAGGTTTCTCATACTGCTGTTTCACATTGTCATTTGATGATAAGACTTTTCGCTGAAGCTCCAGCAGCTTCTTTAGATTGGTACTGGACTCGGTGCGTATAATATCAAGATTAATTCTGAAATCACACAGAACGCCCCCATTAGTTGACATTCCAGCATCTTGCGCTGACCAAAGAGTGGACACGTCTGAGCTGGCGGTTTGGTGGTCCCTCTGCTTCCCACCACTTCACTGAACTGAAACCTAAGCTCTGAACTCTTTATACAGTCCGAGCTCATGGAAAACAGCTTCCCTCCACAGTGCTTTGCAAAGGCTGCCAGGTCTACCTACAACTTTGTGGACTAAGTAGAATAATGCCAAAAAAAGTCAACCCACTCAAAGGGCTGTTCTCCGCCCTCAGAGCTCGGCATTAGCTCACTTTCACTTCTGGTTGAAGGCACTTCAGAAATGCTTCTGGGTAGCTGGCCTTCACAAGCCTCTGCTACCACAAAGGCAGTGCAGATTTTGGAAGGGCCTGGGAGGCAGCATTAACTGAATGCTCTGCAAATTTCAGCCCTAAGTGTTGCCAGCTGTAGTAGAACTATTATATATTAAAGGGGTTTCAACACTCATCAACCAAATCTTTCGGTTAAAACTAAATAAGATGCTATCTTGTTAATGTGCTATACCAGCTGCGTGTGTCCTAATTTCTGATACATTGTTGATGTGTATAGGATTTATTTTCATTTTTTAATTCGAAGGAAGTGACACACAATTTTACCCTGCTGCTTTTGAAACATATTCAAGATCCTTTGGCAGTTCCAGTAGGTCCGTGTGGCTGTTTTCTACTTCCTGAAGCGGAAGAGAGAAAGAAGTGTTATTTGCTGTGTGGCAGGAGCTGCGAGAAGAAGCTGGGGGGCAAGAGACACGGGCAGAAGTGCCCAGGAAGGACAACCGCGCCACGTCCCGCTGCTGCCTCCCCTCCGCAGTGTGCTTTGCCTCTCAGAGCCAAGCCGCATTCAAAACAGGATGGCACGTTCAGAGAGGAAAGGCATTGCTCCTGGGCTATAAAAACACACAAGAGGGCTGAATGTTGAGAAATACTCATAGTTCAAAGCAAAGCTGACCTGCCGCTGAGCTTCTACCCTCTTCTGAGATACCTACCCTTGACCATGGGAAGAGGAAGGATTGTGGTTTGAGGCAGTCTGACACTTCCTATGGTCCCAGAAGGGTATCAAAAGGGCTTTAATCTTATTTGCATAATTTACTTTCATGGCTGTGCTTGCTGAAGCTACTGCCAGCTAAAGGAGAGCTTGAACATGCATAACTGGAATGGGGGGACATTGATGAATGATGGTGGCAGAGCAGAGCACGGAGAAAAAAAGGAAAAAAAAGCATTGCAGGGAATAAGAAAGCCATGGGGACTTGGAGAGGGGCATGAAAAGCTCGAGCATAGTCTGCTGGAAAAGGGAGAGGCCGTGGAAAAGCAGAAGGGCTGAACGGGTACAGACCAGCCAGGATAGCTTTGGTAGCCACGTGCTCTGTGGTTTGCAGCTGATGATATGAAGATTGCACAAATATGAAAAAGGAAGTTCCAGCTGTTGCATGGAAAGATGCTGGAGGAAAGCAGAACAAGCCTTAAATTAAGGAGCTTCCTCAGTAGTGCCCATGAGCACTGATTCAAATGCTCCCTACTTGTGACACTCTGAGGCTAGCCAGGGAGGATGTGAATATGAGCACGTGGCATTAACTGAAACTAGAGTAGGAGAAATGGTTCATCCGTGATAAAATCTTCCCCCTTCCCTATCACCCAGGACTTGGCAGTGGTACCTCCAGAATATGGTGGAGCAGCGTAATACGGGTTTGGTTTGCTTTGGTTTCTGTTAGTTTGAGTAAAGTGCTGATTTTAAACCCATCGGCATCGCCCGTGTGACTTCCCTAAAAGACAGAAAGAAAGCAGATGTAACTTCTGTGTCCACCCAAATCACAACCCGAAAGGAGATCATCCACATACTGTAATGGGGAAAGGACAAGAGAAAAGAAGTCCTTACATAGTTCAGAAAGTTTCCAACTTTGAGAATCAGTTGACAAAAGAGCGGCAGGCGATGACTGTTCAGAAGATCTGAAAAACATAAAGGACTTATAAACAAAAGCCTCTGTTACACCAGAACGTTTCCTAAACTGCACTGAAATTGGGATTCTGAATTTCACCAAACCAAATCTGCTATTTCAGATTTGCAGCCCAATGGCCCAACCTGCAGAGAAACTGGTTCTATATAGATTCAATTCCACGAGTTGGGCTTAATAAAAGTTTTTGTGACTTATGTTTCTTTCTTTCTTTCTTTACATCTGGTCTCTAATTCCTAGTGGAAAATATCCTGGAGTTGGACCCTCCTCACTAACAGCCATCAACTCACTGCCTTCCTTGGAAGTGCCCTGATTTACCCTGGTGTGGGCGAGGGCAACTGGGCTGTAATTTTAATCTTGCAGACTCCGTTCAGCTGTGCAGTGAAGCCACTTCTGCCAGCCCTGTGATTATCTGGCAGCTGCTAAAATCAGACAAGCTCGCCCTGTTCTTGGTCTCGCATGGTGGAGGTGGTTATCAGGGCATGAAGGGTATAGTCCCTGTCCTTGCTCTTACATCGGGGTGCTGCAGGGGTGTGCTTTCTGAAGCACTCAGCTTTGAGGCAGGAACAGCTCCAAAAGGACAACTGCGTTGCTGGGAAGGCACTTTTCGGGGGAAGCTTCAATTTATCCCAGCAGGCATCTGTAATGCCAGCTGGAGAAACCCCTGGCAGAAGTTGGGGTAACTGGCTCTGTAGGACAGGCGGCACTTAACAATGCCAAGAAGAGCATTCTTCTCTCAGTGGAGTGGGACTTGAGGTTTCCATCACAGGAAGCCAAAACCTATGGCATAATCTCTCCAGGTACTCACAAAATTGGACCATCAGCAATTTATAGCCCAGAATAACAAACTTTTTCTTCTGGTTCCATTTGTAGGCAGGGAAAAACCAAAGCATCACTACTTTCTGGGGGAAGTTTGGGGTGTGCTTTTCTGGCAGCAGAGAAAATTGCAGCGTGAAGGTCTTAACGTGACAAATAATGCTGGATGAATTATCTGCAACGGGGCCAGCACTGCTGTCTAAATTCAACTCCTTTGAAAGGGCTGATGATTTTCCAACGCTTCACCATTGAAAGTGTTTCAGAGGAACACATCTGCTGCAGAAAAAGAGGGCCAAGGGTGAGGGAAAATGACCTCTGGTCCTATTAAGGGCTTTGACCGTCAGTGGAGATACCTAAAGCTGCATCCCGTATTCTGCAGCGAACCAGTGAATGGACGGCAGGGGAGTTTTTGGGGGGCTGGGTAGTACCATTGCAGAGGTCCAGGGTAGTTTTGGGGGTTTTAAAGCTTCCTGCCATAAATAAGATCCAGAAATAAGGTCAGGCCATTTACCTTCACAGGCTCTCCGGACAGCTTCAGCTTTCGGCTGAATCATGTCCAGCACAACAGTGGTCTCCTCACAGATCAGCATACATTCAATGCGCAGCTGGTAGCTAAGGACGGAGATTGATTCAAAGCTTAAAGGCATTGTGATCGTGGCCAGCACAGCAGCCCTCTTCCCACATCACTGCTAAGCCTGGCAACCCCACAATGCGGCTGTCAACCGCATCCACATCAAACCAGTGTCTGTGGCTTGTGGAGGGAGGCGTGGGGCTGCCACTTGCCTTGGGGACCAGTGGGGAAGTAGTTTCTGCCGACACACCGTTGTCAGCAAAGACAAGACTGACCACCGTGTGAGATATGGGTTCCCCCTTCTTGTCATTGCATTTGGCACTGCCTTTCAGTAAGTTACGTGGCACCCTTGGGCAGGTCTGACCCTGGGTCTGGGCCAGCTTCTGCTACTTCAGAGAGAGAGGAGGTGCTGGAGCAGCAACAGCCCTTCATCTAAGGGTAACGGGGAAAGGGATGGCTCTAAGGTGGAAGGGGGAATCCACCAGCTATATCCATCCATCAGTGTCTGTGTGAGCCTCATATAAAGAAATTTAAACTTCCCAGAGTTTAAAGATGGGAAGAAAAAGAAAAAGATGGGGCTGAAGTTCCTGACCAACACCCTTACCTGGGAATTTGAAGGAGGAGAAGATAAAACTGATCTGCATTTGCAAGCTTTGTTTTCTCTTCTTTGAAGGCTTTCAGGTTTTCTATCTGATGAGAAATAAAGAATCAAGACTGCAGGACTGCACTGTGTGTTCAGCTCTGTGAACTAAGGGTACCATTTTTCCTCCTGACCTCATGCTTTTCAGGCAGCAGCTTCAGCAACTGCTTCAGAACCTCTACGTCAAATTTGGTCCGGTCCCCGTTCTGGACCATGGCAGCCACCTCTTCGTTGGAGCTGCAGGGAGAAGGAGCAGAGTCAGCCATCACCCAAAGACCCCTCATCCACAATCACATGCTACTGAGACATGTATCTGTGCAAATGCTCTGTGCTTTGCCTAGTGAAAGCCACAAAAATCCAAAAGGAAAGCTATGTCCCCATGATTAACCCAGAATCGGGACCTGGATCCCTGCTATGCCCCAGATTTTGTTTCTGTCCCTGGTCAAATGATGCAAGGCCAGAGATTAGTCCTGCAAGTCAGATGACTGTCTCTGGGCATTTGATTAACTTAAAAAAAAATTTATTTCTTAATTTCTCCATTGGCCCTGTTTTGAGGTGCAGTTCAACCTCCAGAGGTGTCTCACAGCCCAAGTCACCTTAAGAGTTTGTGCCACAACTTTATCTGTAACATGGAGATGTAACACCTTTTTACAACTTACAGGGATGTTGTAGGTAAAGATGCAATTAAACCCCTAAACCCAGTATTTTAAAGACAGTATAGGACAAACTGGGAAATCTTCAGATGTTTCAGTAACACAGACCACCAAAGCACATTGACTAGAATAGATTTCACAAAGACCTTTCAGATACTATGCAAAACCTGCTCAAAGTTTTGTCAACTGTCATGAAAATAGGCCATATCTTACCATTTAAATTGCTTCAAAAATATGTTCAAATTGAGACTTTTCTTGGAGTCCAAAAATGTGATCTTCATTAAAGAAAAAGAAGATATCTTGTATTAGATGAGCTGTCTGCAGTGATCTTTATTTGAAAGAACAAGAGTGTCCTCCTCACCTCCTTCGGTTCTGCCTTCACCGGTGCGGCCGTTTTCTCCTTGGGGGTTGGTTGTGGAAAGCAGAACAGCTGCTCTATGCTTGTGTAATTGGGCTCTATAGTCTCCTCGCTGCTGCTGCTTACTGAAGCCCACATTGAGTGACTTTCTGGAAAAAGAAAAGGTGTTCAGACTGGCTACGGGAGCTGAAAGCTCCTGGCTTTTGAGGCAATGTGAATTGCTGGAAGGGACACTTCTCAGAAGATGAATGAAGTAAGAAAGATATACAAGTCCTGGACAAGTGCTAATTATTGAGGAGGAGCAAGTCCCACAGGCAGGATCCAAAGGGTCTGAAGGGCAGTTAAACCTGGTGCTTCACCCCAAGATGTGCTGGTAAGGAGATGCAGCGCCCATCACACAGAGGCCATACAGCCCCATCCTTCCCTATACAACTGCATTCTCCTCCTCAGTAGGGAGACTGGATCAGCATGAAAAGGACCTCAGCTATTTCTTTTCTAGTCCCATGGCTGATGTTATTTTTGCTTCCTTGCATGCAAGCTGAGGGATTGGCCACAACGTGGAAAATTTCTGACTGTGACCTTCCTACATTTTTAATTTTATAATCAAGCCTCCTTGTATAATGCTGACTACAGGACTGCTTGAATTAATTCCCACTGCACTTTCTTAAACATCTTTTTTTTTTTTTAAATAACCCCAAACATCATCCAAACATGCCTGTAGAAGTCGCCACTGAAATAATCCCCAAGATTAACTACTCTTGTGATTGAAAACATGCCAGATTTAGACTTTACCTATGCAAACTTCCATGCAGTGGATGCTTTGCTTTTCTAGGACAAAAATGACCTTGCCTGTCCTGGCTTCTTCTCACATTTCATCCTCTTTGGATCCACTAGGAGAGGGAAATGTGACCCAAAAATCAAAAGACAAGACAATGATTCTCACAGGTCTCTAATTCTTTCAATGTCCTTTTTGAAGTGTAATGTGATCCTTACCTGCACTCTTTACTCATGACTTTAATATAACTAGATGCAAGTATAGATGACCTGGGGAATGAAAGTCTGGGGAACACAGATCAGAGCCTGTTGAAAACTCAAGCCTAAAGTATGTCATGGTGGATTAGGGAAATCTTCCCATCCCTCCCCCTTATTTTTCTTTCAAAGAATTCTAGTTATAAACAAGCTATTCCAAACTACTGATTGAGTTGGAATGCTTATTATATTATATTACATTATATTATATTAGTAGTTTCAAGTTATTTTTATTTATTTCAGCTCTGCAGGTCAGATGTAATGGAAATCAGGGAAGTTCTATATCTAAATGGAGTCAACCACATATGACAAATTCAGAGATTTTTTTTTTTTCCAGAGGGAAAAAAAAAAGCATATATAAAGCAGTGACTTTATGCCAGAAGCACCCACCTCTCACCACATTGGAGGGAAGCTTCTGCCAGTTCAGCTTCTTCATCCTCAACGTTGGCGTCTTCACCGTCTTGTGGGGAGGCCTGCTCGAGCCAAGAGGGCAGCTGAATTGGGAGGCCACCATGACTTCTATATGATCTCCTGCCATGCCAGGCAGGAGTGGTGGAGGGGGAGGGATGCCACCCATGCCAGGCAATGGGGGTGGAGGGGGAGGGATGCCACCCATGCCAGGCAATGGGGGTGGCGGTGGAGGGATACCACCCATGCCAGGCAATGGGGGTGGAGGCGGGGGGATGCCACCCATGCCAGGCAATGGAGGTGCGGGTGGAGGGATGCCACCCATGCCAGGCAATGGAGGTGCGGGTGGAGGGATGCCCCCCATACTGGGCAATGGGGGCGGAGGGGGGGGGATGCCCCCCATGCCGGGCAATAGGGGTGGGGGTGGAGGGATGCCAGGGAGCAGAGGGGCTGGAGGTGCATTCATCACAGGGGATGTGGGGGTCACAGCTGCTGTGCCAGAGGGTGGGGGTGGAGGTGGTGGGGGTGGAGGTGGTGGGGCAGGAGCAGTGTTAGGTGGAGGGTTAGATTTCTCTGGTGAAGCAGAGCAGACTGTGAGCTGGGAGCACGAGATCTTCTTTTCGTTGGCAGATGGCCCTGAGGGAGGTGCTGGTGCCTTGGAGGGGTTTGATGATCCTGCTGCGCTCTGAGCTGCATGTGCACATGGCTCTAGCTCAGCCTGGACACCTCCATTCGCACTCCCAGACAGCCGGTTTTCAGCTCGCTTTTGCTTGTTTGGATGTTTCTTGATAGATAACAACCTCTCGATGACTTCTTCAACTGTGTTCCCTTGGACTAGAGAAATGGGTCAGGGTCAGAGAAGAATGGGGCCCAAAGGTTGGTTCATGCTATTCAACCCTCACCAAGCAGCAGATCTGGAGCCACAGAGCCCACTCCCTGGTTTCACTTTACACAACTGCACTTTTAGCTTCCAGGCAATTTCCTTCCCATGGTCCCGGCCCATTAACACTGTTTTGAGCATGCCTGCCTGCAAGGCTAGCCAGCACCAGTGGTAGGATGCCAACAAGGACAGATTCCCATTGACTCCCATGACTCAAAGCTCTGGGCTTGACCATCAGAGCAAGATCATGAATCCCAAGCCCACTGCTAACTGGCATCTGCATGGCCGGGGCTTCATATCACGACCTGACCCTATGCAGCAGGTGTAGCTTTGTCCCAGCTTCTGTTCAGCTCTTAGCAAGTCCCATAGACTATTTCTTGTGCATTTGGGAAGGACTTTGTGGGCAATGGGTGGGACAAGGGAAAACAAAAGGAGAGTGCAAGGCTGGACAGATACGTCATTCTTACTGTCATTTGCGAGCAAAAGGGCTCTGTTCACTACGGCGTCCAAGGACTCCCACAGCAAGAGGCTGGAGTGATGAGATGGTTCCAAGTGCAGCAGGCTCTGGAGGATGGACAGCAGCTGGATGGAGACCGGAGAGCGGCTCACCTGGAAGGCAGGGCAGCTTTCAGTCACAACAAGGCTGGTTCCAAGCAAAGTGTGTTAACTTTGCCATTACATGACTTTGTGCCCCATGTGAGGGCCTACTTACTTTATTGAAGAGAGATGAAAAGACCTCATGATGATCATTCATGTTTATCCCATCACATATCTTTAGTAATTCCTCATCATCTTCTATCTTGAACTCCTCAAATGTATCACACTGGATAAGCAGATCCTCCTCCTCTATGTCTCTGCAATATTACAGCATTCATTTTCACTGGAGAGCTCTTCACTGATTTTCAGATGATCGCTTTTGTTTAAATGGCTTTTATCTCTTTGCCTCTCAGACTCAGCCAGTTGGTGCTGAAAGTACCCAACTATACCTTATTTATAAAGGATCAAATGCCATCAGTGCATCCTTTCTTGAACTGAATGTACCTCCTTCCACAGTCAACACATATAAATGAATGGGACTTTTCATGGCGTAACCTGGCCCAGTGTATGCTTTGTATGGACTTCTCCTTGGAGCTGTAACAACAGAGTGGCATTTCTACCTTTTTGAAACTGAGCCACCTTCTTTTTTTTTTTTTTAAAGTCAAGACAAAGTGAAAATATTCTAGTGATGTTTCTGTTTTAAAAACTTCCTTCTCTATTACTCAAAATTTGATTAAAAAACCCCCAAACTCTCTAAAGCCAACTTTTTCAGCACTCTTGAGACCACTCAGTGCAGGAACTCTACCCTTGCTAGTAGTCTGTATCAAAAGATCATCTCTTCCTTAATTTTTATGGGGTTGAATGGAGCAATTCCAGTTACATGGATAACTGCAACTCACATATAATGCATTCTAGTATTTACCATGAGTGTTTCTGACAGAACATCACTTTCAAATTAAGAAACTGCAAAGACAGGTATGTCCAGATATGCATTAGTAAAGCCTTAGCTGGATGCTCCTGGGACCACCACCAGCAGTGAAGGGGTTTGGATACAGCAAGCTCCTCAGTGAGCCCACAGCATGGCTTCAGGTTCAGTCTGAAATGCAGCCTCAACGAGCACGTCGCTGAGCCTCGCTCCATCTACGCCCAGAGCTTCTGTCAATGTGTCAAAGCCATCTGCACCAATGGCTGTCCCCGTGATGCTGTGGTTGGCGAAAGCGTCTTAACGCTGGCCTAATGCCTGTGGTCCCCGGGTAATGGGTGCAACTAGTGTGGTCCTCTCTACCCAGGTACACTTCACACAACTGAAGGCTGGTAAGTATTCAGTTTCCACAGCTATGTTACTCTGAATCTCATTTATAGAAGAAAATGTAAACAGTGATCCTTACCTTAGCTTGTCTAAAATATCCAACAGCTGAAGCCCTGGGAGAACAAAAAAAGAGATATATTGGCATTATGACCTACTTGGCACTGATCTATTATGTTTTTTATATAGTGTTATGGTCATAAACACTTTTTGCTGAGAGAAAATGCGAAAATACCTTCTGATGGATCTGTCAAAGTGGGTAGGGTCATCTGGTAAATGAAGAGACCCACGGTACACTTGTCTACAGCTGCGTGAACCACTGCAGCATCCCCCTGGAGCTACTGAGGGACACAGGCACTTCTGGGACTGAGTCACCTCATTCCGAGTTAGACATCTAAAATCAGTCAGACGAACGGTGTGGTCAAATGTCCCTTGCTCTCCACAGAAAGAAACGGAGCTCAGGTCACCAGCTCAGGTACGTGAGGTGCGTGCGTTACGTGAGGTGAATCCTAACAATGGTACCTAGGATCCTGGTATTCAAGCAGTTGGAAAGTACTTCTGAATCACAGGGCAGCTTCTGTGGCTCAACTGAATAGACACAGGGCAAAGAAACCTTATCTACTCTTATGAGGAGTTGCAACATATGGAAATGTGGCTACATAAGATGGTTGGTTATCGAAATGTATTAAAGAAGCTCAAGTGATACAGTGCTGATGGGATTCCAGAAAGTATTAAAGCTATGGGAAAGCGGCAAAGTTAAAAAAAAAAATCTAAAAATCTGGTTACAGAAAGGTTGTTGTAGAGAATAGAGACCAAAAAAAAACCCAAAAACAAGAGCCTGCCTTTAATATTTGCAGGTTTGCTCCCCAGCCCTCTTTAGTCACTTTATGGATACATCTGAAAATAAAACTGCTTGGCAAATGATTTTCCCCAAAGAAAGTTAGGTGCAACAAACATCCTTACCTATAAACTCGTTTCTGATTTGTGTCCTTGTTCTTAGCTCTTCTTTCCCCAGTATGATGGCATTGATAGCACTCAGCAGTGTCACCATGTACGGCACATTATCTGTGTTGGAGAGCTCGTTCATTATGACGCTGAATCGATACTGCTGGTTCTTCACACTCTGTTAATAACACAAGTGATATTTCTGTTCAGACTGTTCAGAAACGTCTACCATTTTGGTGCAGGCTCTCAGATGGAATTAGCATCTTAAAACCTCTCAGTATATCCCACTGTGCACAAGACAGGAAGATACAGGTAAAAGCAGCACTCCTCCATCACCGAACAGGGTCTGGTCAGCAGAGAAAGTCAGTGAAACTCCTCCTGGATCCCTTTATGCTTTCTGATAACTGATGCACCTACCTGGGCGTGTGGCCAGTGAAACCCATGGATGTGGCACCATCTATTTTGCTAAACTGGTAGTGCTTTTCCTGCCAGAAGGGACCTTGTGGTTGGTAGTCATCTGTCCAGCCAAGTTAGAGAGCAGCATCGTGGACTTCTACTGACCAGGCCAAAATTCCTATAGATTTTGCATTTTAAATCCCCGCCTCTCTTATCAAAATGATGCCAAATGACCTTCATTCTCAACCCTTTTCTGTGGTACATGGATCTACCTGCATGGATCAGAGCAGAGCAGTACCTCCTGCTGCAGCCCAACACTTGCCTTGTAATGGTCCAGGGCATCCAAAGCCAAAGCGTGGCCATCTGATGAGTAAATGCATAGTGCAGCCAGGAGCTCAAATACTTGCTTTTTGACCATGACATTAGTTGTGTCAAGTGCTGGAGGAAAAACAAAACAAAACAAAACAAAAAAGTATTTATAATGACACATTGATGGTCTGAATCTCAGTGTTTTCTGCTACATAGCTTATGACCAGTGGTAGAAAGAAGATTGCAGGAGTGGAGCCACTACATGGAAGATGGAAGAGAAAATATCTTAATTCATAGATATCCCATCTCAATAGCAATATCTGGTAGTAACTTCTAGTGGGAAGAGTATATGCTAGTTCAGGTACCCTGCTGGCATTTTGGTGCTGCTTGTATGTGTTCATCTCTTCCATGTACCAGCGGTGTGCTGCAACAGCAGCCAAGATCTCAGCACTCACAATCACATATTTTATTTCTCATTTTCACATATGGGCATTTTCTAGAACAGCAGATGAACCATTTTCCTCAATTAATGAGTCTTATTTTTAGTGCAGAAGCACCCAATATGCATATCAAGTAGGCCAATTGTTCAAACCAGTCCCCATGTATTCCCTTTTTTCCCCACTATTCTTTCTCTGTGAGCCCTGGGAGCTGGGAGGGAGACTATTAGACCATCTTATTTTTCCTTTATTAGTGCACAAAGAAGCTTGACTGCTGAAAAGCCCAGGGTGCCCCCCTGTTTTTCACAGCACAAAAATGCTGCCCTATGTTTCACACTGGTTAAGAAAATGCAGGGTGGAGAGGAAGGAAGAAGACTTCAAAACTGAAGAGGGGAGCAAGCCAGCGTTCAGACTAAATGCGTTTTAAAGAGCTATTAATAAGGGTTTCTGGGCACAGCTGTGATCTCAGCTCTGTGGAGCAACACAGAAGCTATGCTCCCAGCACCACCATCATTAAGTGCTGTACAATAAGTCCTAGGAGATGCCCTGACTAGTTTCATACCTGATGATGAGCCAAGCAAATGGCAGGAGAAAGTGAGTGGTATTACCTAGCATCTTCTAGAAGGAACAGACTGAGCAGTGCAGAGAATGGGCTCTCGCATCTAAACCATGCCACCTTCACTCTTCTTTACAGGCTACAAGTCTCCAAGCCCTTTGAATTCCTCTCTCTATCCTTGGGGCTCAGAAAGACTAAACAGCAAATGTCTGCTGACAGCTGAAGGGTTGAGGACTTCTCATGCCTGTGTACAGCTAAAGCTGGGTTTATCCCTGGCTTCTCTGTGAACTATGAAGACATTTGTGTGGAAACAAGCCCATCTAAATACCACTGGGTGGCAAAGGCAATGCCATTTCCAAGCAATATTATTTTAAAGAGGAAAACAATCTCTTTCATTAATCAGTTGCTATCAACAACTTGCAAGAAGCCTGGTGCAGGGCAGGAGGATAAGCAACAGAAAAGTCCCCCCCATGCTGCATGTGATGGGTGAAGCAGGAAGATGCCTTCTTACCTTGGAAGAGTTTTCTGACGTAGCCCTCGTTGCTCACGATGTATTCGATGCCTTTGTGGGAGTTCATGACTGCTCGCACACAGTTAATGCAGGTGAGCTGAAGCAAGGCATCAGAAATCCTGGCCACTCCTCGCCCGGACAGCCTGTCCAGGGCCTCCAGAAGGAGGTCCAGCCCACACAGCTCCAGGAACTGGACCATCCAGGCATCGTCGCTGTTCTCCAGCCGCTTCTTCAGCCCAGAGTAGTTCACCACCGATGGCATTTGCAGGAGACGGATGCACAGCTCCGGCTCTGCATTTTCCAGGTTGGCCTCAGACTGGTCGGTCTCCTGGGGTCCGAGTTTCTCCTTCAGGGCAGCCCACTTCTTGTGGGCACCTTCCTTTTTGAGTGACATCGTGGACGGTTTGTCCTGAAAGGAAAGGAAAAGAAAAGACAAAGTGAGAAGTTTGTCTGGACTGACCAACAACCCTCTGGCAGCCCTGTTTTTTCTCCTAGTGATCGGGACGTACAGCTCAACTGCAGCAGGTCCCCAGCTCTCCAGCACGCAGTGTGTGGTTCACACACTGGAACCAGTCCTCTGCTGAAGAAACTCAATATATTCCCTCCTTAATCACACACATTACATTCAGGCCCTGAAAACTCTGTAAAGAGACTCTTAGCACATATAAGCCAGCAAATACAGCTTTAAAAGTAGCCAATTTACACCAGTCAATAGCCACTACCTATTTTCATGCAGCGAAAGGATGAGGTTGGAAGTGGCATTATCAGCTCTGAACTCCTTATGCCCATTAAACCACTTTAAAATCTCACTGCGCTGGAGAGGCTGTGCAGTTTCTAAGCATTTGTAATGGGATGGAGAAGTAATTTTGAACATATCCTGTTCATAAGAGCATTCAATTACCCTGTTACTTTTTGCTTTTGTTTCTTTTGACTGATGCGGAGGTTAGTATTAAAGCGCTCACTTAATCTCTTCCTGTCTGCTGCAATAGCAAATACGTTTGCAAACGGCGGTGCTTGCGCGTGATAATGTGAGAGCCCGACAGGTTGCAGCGGGAGGCTGTGAAAATAGCAGTGCGTCTTTTCAGAGGTGGGGAGCATCTTTTCAAGGCCCATCTCCCCGGAGGACATGGCCTGTCTCAGCCATGCTGTTAGCAGCAAGGAGGGTGAGGAGCTGATTCAGCACAGAGAAACAGCAAAACCAAGTCTAACTAACCCTTGGTGCCAAATGTTTCGTTTTTAGGCAGGACCCTTATTTTTCAGATCCGCAGTGACTGAGTTATACAATGCAAGTCCTTTTCAAAGCGGAACGCAATCATTTTAAAGCTGAATTGCTCCCAGAGAGGACAGTTTGTCCCACAGAAAGGGGGTAAACCTGCTGGACCCCAAAGCCAGCTGATAACGCTACCCCCTTTCCCTGCCGTGCCACCGGGACCTCTGCTTCCCTGGCTGGTGAGCCTGCCCCAAGCTCCAAATAACCTGGGGGCCAGCTGGCCCCCAAAACCCAGCACTTGGGGGATCGAAGGGGTTATAGGAGAATCTCGCTTTCCCTTACCAGCTCCAGCACAAGGGTTTCTAGCCCTGCAGTGTATAGGGAAAAGGCTTAAAAAACCTAAACTGAAAAATCTCGGAAAGGTTTTATTTGCCAGAAAGCCAAGATAAAGGACAGACTGTTTGCCACGGTTGGAAATAATCTCGTTATTTTAAAGCCTTCCTTTTGATTTTTTCCTGGGGACTGCACTGTTGAGAGAGGTCCTGGCTGCCTCGCTCAGCCACACGCCCCGTGCCACTGGCTTCTTCTTTACCTGAAAGTCTCATTTTGGCAGTCACACCTTGGGGAATACACGTTTAGGGCATGTTATTACAGGCCTAAATGTACCTCTTGGAAAGATGGAAAGATGGAAAGTGCGGTGGGATGGGATATTTGGGAGAGGTCGAACAACTCCCCTAGGGCAAGGTGATGGTGGGACTCGCTGGCAGGGGCATTCAGCTCACAGCATAAAGGCTGTGTTGAGTAAGGATCAGAGGGATGGTGGAGTTGGTGGGATACAGTCACGAAAATCCTTTCAGAGAGCTCTGAGGAAGCCCTCTTGCAGAGTTTCCCTTTGCTTCAAAGGCTAAAGAACTGGCCAAGCACCTAGTTGTTGACTGTTCTGTTATCTGAAAAAATGATGGTCACGATCAAAAAATGTGAAGTTGCAAATATACCATCTGAGAACACACTGTACAGCTGAAAAGTAATAAAAAGGACCACACAAAAGAAAAAAACCCCAACAAAACCCAAACAACAAACCCTCCTGCCAAAGTACAGGCTTCGGTTTCTAAGATTTGTCATCGCTCTCTGCAGCCCAGAGCCCTTACTCACTCTTGGTAAAATTTTTGTTGGAGTTAGTCACCCCCAGTCGCTCCTCTGCCCCCAAGCCCAGGAATTTGGGTTAGGCTCAATGCGAAGGAGAAGAGAAATCCTCCCTCCCCGGAGGGAAAGAAGCGAAAGTATCCTGTCCCAGGGTCACAGCCCTGGCGATGGGGCAGCGTCCTACACCTCTCCCCCACAGTCACAGGGCTGGAGAGGTGCTCCCAAGGAGCTGCAACCAAATCCTGCCCCATGCTGTGCATCGAGCCCAGGGGTCCTCTTCCAGTGCCTGCGGGTGAAGACCTTCAGTGCGGGGCAGTGCTGAGGACCACCCGACCAGGGGGGAGCATGGCTCATCCTACCCAGCCCTGTTCTTTGGTGGCTTCGCCAAAGACCCAAGATCGCTCAGCCTCCTGGGAATTGACTGGGTAACTGGGAATTGACTGTCCTGGAATTTTTACTTCTGCACAGGGGATGGGCACAAACCCAAAGCCTGGCAGCGGGGCCAAGCCCTGGCTCACTGGGTGGGACTCATCCCTCCTCTTGGCTCTGCTGGTAACCCAGACTCTTTCCTCTCCCAAATCCAAAGTGGGCACCAGGCAGAGAATCAGTTTTTGGGCCCCGTGTGTGCACGGAAGAGCCCTGTGCTCCCACCGGGTGAGAAAGCCTGCAGGAGCGGCTGTTGGAGGCGGGTGGTCCTCCCGGCTGGTGCCCAGGCTCTGCCCTGCCTGGAGCTGTGCTGGCGGCTCGTGCCGTTCAGCCGCGGGGCTGCTCTCTCAGCGGGACTTCTTTTTATACTCAGCAAATCACCTTTTTTATTTGCATATGACTAAATGTTTCTCAGCGAACCAGATAACAAAGCGGGTTGGCTTTTTGCTCCCAGTTGTACAGATACTTCATTATATATCATATCAGCTACAGAAAGTCAGAGCGATTATAATAGTATTATTGACCTTAGGCTTGGCTGATTTCTGAAAATTAAGCTCGACCAGTGCAACAGGAGATAGGAAATACCAACAGAGCACCCTGTTTACTGGCAAGATTTGTTCTGAATTACACTTTCCTCCCCACATGCTCCACATAGATATGAAGACATGAGAAACAAACCCAGGCAGGTACCTCTCCAAGCAGTACCGGCTTGTGTTTTTATGCACTAAGCTGAACAACTTGGATTCATTAAACATTCTCTCCCACAGAGAGCGCACTCTTTTTGTGGGGAAGAAAAAAGACAGCTAATGTAACTAATTGTAAAAAAGGGAATAAAATAAATAGGAGCTGTATTATATAAATGGAAAGGAAATAAATATGGAGGAGACCGCAGTACGATTCTGCAGATGGTGTGATAAATCTGTTTACAAACACAGATATGAGTGATATATTATGAATGCAACATCATTCCATATTTTCCATGAAGCACAGTGTTGCAAAGCCACTCAGATACATCCTTAAAGAGATAGTAGTTTCGCCTTTTATCTCTGACCACAGGAGCTTATTAGCAGGTAAATGATCTCAGCAGAGTAAGACAGATAAGGGACTAAAATGGAACGTATCTATCTGGCTGCCTCAAAGAGGCCATTTAGACTATGTTGGCTGAGGGACGGAAAGTCCCCTGACAAAAAGAGACAAGGCGTTAGACTTACAAGGGTGAATACATCTCACCTCCTGCCAGCAGAAGGGCGTGGGGAGCTTTACTTTATTCTGCCCAGGCCATAGAGAAGGATGCGAGGGTGGAAGAAATGTCCCCAGCCTCTGTGTCTGACTGTGCCTGCAGCACCCATGGTCTGCCCTCCCCAGGAACACGCTCAGCATCGGTGCATCTGTGCTTGCTGCCGTGGGGACACCCACAGCCCACAGCATTCACCGTGATAAATGCAACCCTCTCCTCATCTTGCTTCTCGCCCTCAGAGGCTGGTTAGGTCTGACGGGGAATGACAACTAAAGAAGCATGAATGCAAAAATACCCTGAATTTGAAGGGATTCTCTTGGGAAACATAAAGGGATCATAAAGGCTTGTCCTCCTGTACCTGGCCACAGCAACATTGCGGTTCATGGTGCTTTTTGGACCATTGCGTTGGCAAAGCTGTGATGTTCCCTGCATTCATTGAACCCAGTTCATAAAATTTCCTCCTCCTTTCTTTTTGAATCAGGTGCTTCCCAGATTCAGTTTTTTGTGCCCCTCTGTCCTTCAAGTCAGCTCCTAGGGAGATGACATCTGTGGGAGATAAATCAGGGCACGTCAATACTTTCTCCATCCTGTGAAGCTGTGGAGAACAGAGCTGCACAGCACAGCCTTCAGTCTAAATTATTACATGCCTCCAGGATGACACTGATCACAGCAAGGACCTGGGAGGACATGTAAAAATGGATTTCTCAGGGCAGCTAACTATAATTGGATGAAAATGAAAGGGAGAAAAATTACAGGCCAAAACGATTCTGATTTTTTGGGACCAGACCCGCTACCCATGCTGCAGGATGGGGGAGCATGAGGGGGAACGGCAGCTCCTTGCTGCCCTTTGAAGAAGCCTGAGCACATCCCGACCTCACACGCTGCCCTCACAGCCTTCCGCAAGGCTGCTGGGACACACCGCCGGCCCTTAAGGAAAGCTCTTTTTTGCTGCTCAGCCCCTCCTCCCTTCCGTGCCCGTTCCTGGCACTCAGGAGCCTGTTCTGCCTGGCTGACTGCTAATGATAGGTTTCGCTTCTGGGTAGTTCCAGTTTTCATTCTGCTGCTGGGAATATGCCGAGCCTTTGTATTTTGCAACATGTCAGACTACTCAGTCACTAAAAAGAAACAACATCCTGGCTTTGTGCTTTCCAAAACCACTTCAAGCAGCGTGATGGGTTTGTTCCTCCTCTCCTCTTCCTTTCATTTATACTATTGTGTTTTCCCATGCAGCGTCTGAACAGCTTGCATACATACAGGCTAATGAAATCATCCTCCCGTGGACTGAAAGAAGGGAGGGGGCCCACAAATCTCTACTTTAGAAACCAGCCTGACCCCTTGGTGTGGGCACATTAGCATCGGTAGGTACCGGCAGCATACTCAGTCTCCCAGGGGAGCTGTCGGTATGGGTGCGGTGGGAAATGGAAGTGTGCAAACAAAAGGTGTGGTTTGCCCCACAGACTACAGCAAAATTAGCTGTGACCCAGGTCCAGCACTGCTTTGTCCTTTTTCTGCCATAGCCAGTAGCTTCAGTCAGCTTCAGATCTAGTTATTCTTGGTCATCAGCTTTATCAGAGGCTTCTTCTGGCAGCAAACTCCCTGAAAAGGACTTCAGTGCATAGACAAAAAGGACCATGGCCATACTTACATAGATGTGTATCTATTATGCCAGTATAGCTTATTCTTTTACAAAGAATGGAAAACCATGTTGTCCTGAGGATGCTGTGTGCCAGCACAGCTTCCCTCTCCCGGGCAAATATAAGCTATGATACTGAGTGATGTCTTACACAAGTGGTAAATGTGTCCACTCAATATGTATTGGTAGTGATGGGGGTACACCAGGATTAACTACTCCAGTAAAAATAATCACCAGTGCTTTCTTCGTCAGTAAATAAACAAGTAAATAAATCATCAGGCAGCTACAGGTACCACACACAAATCAAGCTCAAGTGCGATGCTCAAGGATGTTTATGTTAGGATCTTCAGTGGCATCTAAAGCCTTATTTATATTTAAAGGCTGTACTAGCTTAGCTTTAAATGGGTTTAAAACCACTCTTTGTTAGAAGAGTAACACTGTCTGAAGTCGCTCAATAGCCAATTTACCTTAACCCAGTAAGCCAGGTTTAAATCAGGCCGGTGCAGCTCTCAGACCTCTGCTGCAGAAACAGCCACTGCCACCGGAGAGACCTAGCCAGAAGCAAGGCGCCAGCCTTCCCTATCTGAGTGCCAAGTCAGCCACGACAATTTAAAAAGCTTTCCACGGTAGAGATGAGCCCTGCAGCAACCTCGCGTGCTACCCCAGGCCTTTGGAGGCACGGCGGATTTGGGGTTGGAGGGGTGCCAGCACTCGCCCCATGCAGAGGGTGCCGGCTCCCAGCTGAGCTGCAGCAAACGGGGCTGCAAACGCTTCACCCTGGTCTCACCAGGGCGTCCGCCCTGCTGTCGTTAGCAGACCCATGGAAGCCAGAGAGGTGTACTGACCCCAGCCAGAAAGGAACAGGACTTGAGTCTGGATCCCACAAAAATCCTGAGGGGTCTAAGGCGGGACTGGGGGCCGCCCCCGCTCCCTGCTCCAGCGCCCACATGCTTGGGCAGAGGCAGCGCCTCCATCCACCCCGCAACAGCGATTCAGGCATCATTCAGCATTTTGGGATGCAATTTATTATTATGATTTGGGGGTCATGTGAGAAGCTTGAACTGTTACCCAGCAACACGGATAGTGGGGTGGTAACTTTCCAACACTCTCACGGTTCCTGCTCAGTGGGAAGCTGTTGCACAAACAGATATGATGACAGCCAAAAACTTTTATTGCTTTTTATTTGTTTGTTTTTAACCACCTCCACAGGATGCCACAAGGACAGAGAAAATGGACACAGGAAAGAATTCCTACCTCGGAGCTGAAGCCAAATTATTCTCTTGTCTCTCTCGCGTGAAGGATCCTTCTTGACCGGCTGTGTGAGCCTTCACTTCCCCAGCCAGCTCATTTACTCCTTCTCTGCCAAGCAACCTTCAGTCAATAAAGCCTAAATCCCCAAACGAGTGTGTCTGAAACCGCATGCTCTAAGAAAGTTCAACAGGATGTCGGTGTCTAATAGTATGTAAATACCAGTCTTCGGAAAGGTGCAAGCAAGTGACTTTTCTGTAGCCGCCAGGGAAGGTATTTGCATGTCATTTGTCACCCCCCTCATTGACTCTGCGCTGGCTGCTGGGAGGGTGACACTTCCCCATGGGCTGGGAAGGAGGGAGGCTTGCACCGCGCATCCATCTGGCAGCACGGCTTTAGTCCTGGCACGGGGTGACTCAGAGCAGGGAAGTGATCAAAGCAGGGAAATGATCTGGCAAAGGAAAGGAAAAAGAAAAAAAAAAAAAAAAAGAAAAAAAAGAGGAAGGACAGCTGGGGTGGGTGGGACGGAGAGCATGGGGGTGGTGGGCGGTGGGGACAGGCCCTTGCACCTTGCATCAGCTGCACGGGGTTTTCCGGCTGTGTGGCACAGGGGCTTTAAACACTGCGAAATCTCAGAGGTCTGAAATGCTGGGAGGGCCAGGACAGCTTAAAATAAGGAGGATGTCTGACCCGAGGCTGCTCACCCCGGGAGAGGGGTGGCACAGCAAAGGCTGGCAGCTCCGGCAGCGTCCCCCGGGGCAAGGGCTCCAGGACGGGAACCCTGCTCTCACCGGGGCACCCCTACGGTCCCATCGAGCTTCGGTCCAGCCCGGCTTTTATGGCTGAGCAGGCTCCGAAGACTTTAAAAGCTCTTTTTAACAGAAAACATTGCTGTGCCTTTGTGGTCAAGATTTCACATGGAAACTAGTTTGTGAGCCACAGCTGTAAAATGCATCCATCCAGCCTCTCGGGAAGTGTTAACCAAAAGCCAGTTATTATTAAACTGTGAATATTTCAAGATGGTCCATTTTAGCAGAGGCCTCCTGCCTGGCTCAGGGTAGCAGTTAGACTTCAAATACTGTTTTTTTCTTACTCTGTAAGGCCTCTACCCTGAATTGAACCCCCTAGATCAAAAGTTGGAGCCTGCAGCAAGAGTTTTCCTGCCTTAGTAGAGAAACTCAACCCTTGTGTACACCAGCACAGCTCCACCAATATTAGAAATACACTGATCTCTCTGCCCTTTGGTTCAAATTCAGCTAGCCTTTAAGCGATGATCTTGCCCATGTGCTTTCTAATTAAGGCAGTTTCACCACAACAATTCAACATGCAGGGAAATGACCCTGCGCAGTTCCCCATCCTGCTGTAGGAAGCGCTCTGAGAGCCTATTTATACAATGCAAGACAAAGATTAATTCATGATGGGTTTTACCACAGCAAATGCACTTCCCTTTACGTTATGTGCACTCCTGAAGGGTAGTCCCCAAGTCCTCAGAAGATTAGTTGCTAATCTGGTTCTTGGGAGCAGAATGGGGCTCACAGCAGGTTTTTGGGGAAAAAAAAAAAAAATAAGAGAAAAAAATTCCTGCAAAGAAAGGATTGTTGATGTTGCCAATTCCTGTCCTCACAACCACGGAAGAAATTTAAAGGGCTATCAGCTCCCATCAGGTTTCATCTGAAGCCTGGACCTGTGAGATATGCCAGAAATATTTATGTTCTTAGAAAGGCTGTGTCGTTTCCCATGTGAAAAAATAAGCAGAACCTGAGAAATCAGGCTAAAAAGCAGAAAAAGCAGCTCTAGAGCTGCAGTGTCCCTCTGCAAGCCCCATGGCACATGAACAGCAGTGGCAATGGGCAGTAGCTGAGAAAACCGAGGGGGTTTGGATCCCACCTCCTGCTCCCAGCTCGTGCATCACTTGTGCTGCTTCCAGGTGTTTGCAGCCCTGCCTGCCTGCTGCAGGCAGCTGCCTGTGCCCTCGCCACGCTCTGATGCCAGGCTGTGTGGGGGCAGCTCGCAGACAGACGGATGCTGCTACACCCTGCTGAGCTCAGCCCCCAGCCAAGGTCTGTCGGCCCATGTATCTGCAACTACAGGCATTTGCTTTTCACGGCACGACCAGAAAAAAGTCCATGCACGGGGTTGCATCTCTGCCTGAAGGCTTTGGGCATCACCTGGGGAGCAAGTGTTTCCTCGACACTCATGGCCTCCTCTTCCTCTGGAGGAAGCAGCACCAGCCCCACGCTGATGTACCTGGAGATGATACTGGTGGGGATCCGAAGGCTTATCTCCCAGGAGAGCTGAGTGCTGCCCTGGGGAGCAAAGATTTGCACCCAAACCACAAGGATATGTAGGATGTTAAGGGCATTAAATAGTTTTAGGGATCCATCCCTTCACATCTGAGCTTCTGTCCCAGCAACTTTGCTTTCAGGTTGCTCAGAAAGGGCTAATAGTTTCACCTCAGCAAACCAGCCCAATTTTACCCCGATTTTCTAGCAGACCATTCCATGGCCATCTGAACAGTAATTATATGACAGTCAGACAGATTAAATCAAGAACTGAAAGTTTAGTCCCACATTAGGCAAAGAAGAGCTGAGACCCTCTACAGCTCCAGCATCGCTCTGCTGCCTCTGGATCGCAGCGCAGTGGCTCCCCCGCCCACATGGTGGGTCCACGAAATGCAGGAATCCACTTAAACATAACTAAATATACCCCGTTTGCCCACAGGGATTAGATTATTCCTAATCACAGCAATCGGTGTCTTCTTGCTGCTCTACATTTATGTGACAAATCAGCTCCCGTGCCAGTGGCTTTTCTTCTAAGTTCTGTCAAGGATTTTGGGAAGGAGACACCCAGCTCGTTTTTGAGCTGGCAGGGAGAGGTGCTGCGATAGCTCTTTTTAGGCAATCCTGCCTAAAATGCCTAGTATCGCCTGCTACTAAATTACTAAACATCAGCACAGCCAGTACTCAAGAATTACAGGTGTAATATTCGCCTCCGCATCTCTGGGACCGGCTCGTTGGGTACTGTGGCTCCCATGGAGCCAGCGAAGACAACCACATGTTTATAGGGGGAAAATCAGGGGACCAGAAGAAAATCTGGATAATTCAACAACACTCCTTTGTTCAACTGAGAACTGAACTCTGTGTTAAGCAACCAGAAGGACCAGCGTCAAAGCAAGTGCTGACAGGGCACTGAACGGGGGTTTGGTCAGGTGAAGACATTGAAATTTAGGGGGGGACCACATTCCCCCCCTCTGCCCACATGGAAGGGAAAGTGTCTGGCCTTTGCAGCATGACCCTGTGCCACGGGGACAGCTGGAGACGCCCAAAGAGCTGCTGGGGAGCAGATGGGGTGGGCCAGCAATGACCTTCCCAGGCACTGGGAGAGCACAGTGACAGCAGCTGGTTTGCTCCCTCCCTGGGCAGCAGACACATCCGAGCATCCTCAGGGAGTCACGCGAGGAAGATGGGGAGTTGCAAAGCTGACTGGTTGCTTTTAGAATCATAGGATCGTTTTGGTTAGAAAAGACCCTTAAGATCATCAAGTCCAACCATTACCCTAGCACTGCCAAGTGCGTCACTAAACCATGTCCCTAAGCGCCACATCTATGCGTCTTCTAAATACCTCCAGGGATGGTGACTCAAACCACTTCCCAGGGCAGCCTGTTCCAATGACTGACAACCCTCTCAGTGAAGAAATTTTTCCTAACATCCAATCTAAAATCTTCAATCTTTTGCTTCCTGAATTTCCCTACCCTCCTCGGAGACTGATGCCCCTCCAGCCCTCTTGTCACAGACCAGCTCTCTGACTGCCTTTCTGCTGAATACTTTCACTTTAGATGATGCTATAAGGAGGGGAAAAAAAAAAAAAAGCCTTCTGAAGCAGTCTTTATCTGATGGATACTTCAGCTAATGAAAATAAAGGACTCTGCTACTGCCAGCACATGCATATTTCCGGGAACTTTGTATTTAATGGGGTCGATCTGCTTTAAACATCCAAAACACAGAGCTCCACAGCTCTTTTGGTAGGAAGCTTCTGCCACAAAAAAACATCCTGTTTTGGGGAGGGTGCTTCCAGCTGGGGAGATTAAACCATTAACCATGGAGAACTCAGTGCTTTTTTTGGACAGGTGACGACAAAATTTCCTGTCAAAACTCCAAACTGCACCAGCAATTCTACCCAGAGCAAAGGGCGCAGACCCATGCATGGGTTTCTAAAGGAGCTATGTGCTCAGCTATCAGGCTGAGTAAAGAGCCTGATATTTATTCAGTTTATTTATCCTGCATACATATATTACACCCATAATAAGGCTACTGGGGAACCGCTTAGGAATTGCTAGGATGAAGGCTGCCGAGGCGGCTGAACTCTGCTCCCTCGCACACACACTGATGCTGCAGTAGTGAGCAGATGTAATTACAGAAAAAAGACCTTTTGAGCCCTGCCCCGGAGGGAGAGAGGCAGGCAGGTTCCGCGCAGGTTTTAGCTGTGCTTTTCTGGCACAGGCACAAACCCTCCTCACTTGTACAAGGATGAAGATCTTCAGGCAGCGAATAGCTCTTCCCTAAAAACCAGTCCACAGGGGAAAGGGTTGTAGGCACCACTAAGCCAAAGAACTACCTGGATCCATATTAATGTTTACGGAAGTCCCTGCTGAAAAAAAGCTACCGAGACACCAGAATGATACATAAGGAAGCAGCATTTTTCCAGCTGTTCTCCAAACAGGCTGCGAACGCAACTCCCTCGTACAGAGCTCAGCTTTTCCGTTCAACAGCTGATGAATCACAGTGGCTGGTATCTCACCTGCTGAACAGCCCACGAGCAAACATCCTGAACATTTTTGTTCAGATAAGGCTGACCACAGCCAGGATTCCTAATGGCACGGGCAAAGTACATATTGCACACCTTAAAGAGAACAGACCCAGATACTGCCAGGTATTTTACTGCGAGCTTGTCTGACTATGAACGTTACTAAGAGTAACCAGAGGATATGCTCAGCTGCTAATTCAAGAAGTTAAGCACTTGAGCCGTTTAAAATAAATTCTTGCAGAAGAGTGGCTTAGCATGATTTCAAAACTAATCCACTCCAAAGATGCCTTCAGACTATTTTCTGTACTGCTGGGTGAAAGAGTTTGAATTTTATAACGCAGCAATCCTAGAACATTGCCTGGCTTAATCCTTCACTTTCCTACAGTACTTGGTCCAACTGTTTCAAGAGGACCTAAAGTTGTCCTGCTAGATATTATCTTACCAATTCTAACTCAGTCTCGGAATTAATGTGAAGGGATTTTAATACGGCCCAAACAGCTGGAGGTTTATGATAGGAAATTCTCATGCTGGGCCAAAATGACCTTACTATACACAGGGCTAGCTTACATGCAGGGTATCTTATACCAACACTTTGATCTGTTTTAGTTCTTCCTGTGTAATAATTTAAATCACTTCAGAAACAATTAGTTGATAGTGTTTTTTTCTTTGCAAAGAAATCAGCTCTTCAGTCATATCCTCAGGTTTGCATAGTCCAAAGAGCTGCAGTGCTTTACACCAGCTGAGTATGTGGCTGTCATTGATCTTCAAGAGAAAAATCACTATATTTATCTGATAAATAAATATACAACTAATATTAGGAAATTTTATAAGTGATTCATTTCTACACATATGGCTTGCTCCAACACTTGCTTACAAGTGTTATCAGAACAGGGGTTTGGGAATTACAGGGTTGTAAATCAATTTAGCTTTGGGATAGTCCTTTCCCCTACCTTTCTTCTAGACAGAGAGAGGCCATATTTAGGGCTTGGTAGTGGTTGTGGAGGTTCAGTCCATTTCCAGTAATGGAAACAACAAACCCCAGAATTTATCCCCAGGCTTATAAAAGAAGCCTCAGGACTGGGTAAATAGAAAATAACTCATGAATATTGGACAGCTTGTTCTGAAATGTGGAACTACAGCCCATCAGTGCATAAACAAGTGAGCAGAGCCAAGCAGGCTGGAAAGCAGCCTTCCGAGGAAGAAATGGAGCAGCTCAGCCAGGCTTTGGATGCAAGCTACTCATGGAGCCGGGTGTCACATCAGCATGATGTAAACCAGAAGGGAAACAAGTAATAAAATGTATCAGGGAATAAAAATATTTGTTCCCCAGTTCACCTTCCTGGTGGGCTCAGATTTGCACCATTTGTCATGTAAGTCAAGAACAAGACATGTTCACGAATATTTCCTACATTGCAGAGCCCACTGCCAGGTAAATATCGCAACCCACAGTTTCTTTTTCCATGCAAAGTTTTTTGCTCTGGCTCAGAGCACATTTGCTTTACTGCATTGTACATGCAGCTGAAAGTTAAGCCGACCAACTCTAAAGTATTTATATTTTTTTTTTTTTTTCAAATAGCAGAAGTAATTAATCTGCTTCAGAGAATGAATCAGCCTTTTCTGAGCTAGAAACACACAAAGGAGGAGATTGTGGCTGTTTCTGGGGCGGGAGGGAGGCTTACTCACACAACCAACGCAGTGGAGGCAGCTGCCCGGGGTCCACAGCTGTGGGCAGCGAAAGGGGCAAAACCCCAAAGCCGGACCCCAGAACCCCCCAGTGCCACCCCGTGCACCTGAGGGACCCGCTGCACCGGAGGGAATGAGCTCGGCGCTGGGCAGCAGCCCTGCAGTGCGGCCGGAAGAGACGGGCCAGTGCAAAACTAATGGTACGGGGAGAGCTGTGCGGCTTTGCCTCTCCTCCCGCAGCCCCCTGGGCTGCACACCCAGCCTGCTCCTCAGAGTAAACTCTTCGGCAGCAGGGACCGTCCTTATATTTAGGTGAAGTACCTTGGTCTGGGCCAGGCGGTGGAAAGAGCTGATTTGCCACAGCTTGGTTTCTTGGCAAGCTGCGGGAAGAAAACCATCGCTCACAAAAAGCTGCTACCTTGTACTACGGGAACTTCCCTTTCCACCTGGGGCCTCTGTCAGAACACAACACTAACGCTTAGCTCACTGCTTTCAGCGAATGCCGTGCAATGACTTAACAAAAACCAGGATGGACAAGGAATAGACAGTTCCCAGATAGGGGAAACCAGCACAACAGAAGCAGCACGGAGATAGCTGCCTTATTAAAAATAATGCAATTTAACTGACAGAGCAGAGGGTAAAACAAAGTTATTCCTTAGCTACACCGACACAAACAGACCTGCTCACGAAAGTTATCAATAAATAAACAGAAATTATGCCATTCTCATTCACCGACTTGGAGAGAGGAAGGGGGCTCTGCTGCAGCCCGGGGCTGCTGCCGCTTCCCTCCCTTCATCCCCTCCGCCTGCCCGGGCAAGTTGGAAAGGGGCTGTGTGTCTCCAGCAAGGGACAAGCTCGGGGCCAGCACATGTCCCCGTGTGGCATCAGCCCTGCCAGGGGACGAGGGGAGGCAGGCGGCCCTGACTCCCCGTGGAGAGGCTCGCTGCAGAGCAGACGGGAGCTGCGCAAACCTGCAGGTCTCCAAATTCATCTGACCTCCGCAAGGGCAAAATCACCAACATTTTCCATTTTAAATTACAACTAAATTTAGAGGTTTTATGGTTGCAGAGTGCCTCCTTTCCCACACTTTCCTGGAGTGATCTCCAAATTCCTTCCCTGTTCTCGCTCATTAAAACGTGACTCAGCTGTCCCAGCTGGAAAAGTGGAGACCAATGCAGTCCCAAGGTGGCCTGCTGCCATTAGTGATGTCCACATCGGCATTAACCACCAGCTTGGGGGCATCAGAGGCAACAGAAGGCTTTGCAAGTCGCATCTGGGGAGAAATCAGTGTTACTGAACGTGTGGGTACTCTATGCAACCTATCACCTGGAGTTTCTCTCATGTCCCTTTTGGGAAAGTCCTCCCAGCGCCAAGGATTGACTGAGGACGTCCACACAACAGACTCTAATGGAGCAGCAATGCAAAGAGCAAATTCCTCCTCGGCCCTTAAACACTCCCCCAAATGAATACCATATACACCCCAGCCAAGGCAAAATAATGGTCATGGTAAGAAAAACAAATAGGAAGTCAATGTGAATTAGCACCACCTGGTGATACCTACTATAACCATGCCAAGTTCAACATTGTGCTCTACCAACTACAAAATTTGGCAGCTCTTCATTTGCCTTTACTTCTTTTTACTGGACACAGTGCTGGAGCAATGTCCATTCTGAAGTGAGCTGTTACTTTTACGGTATTTAAACATTTTGGAATCAGCGGAGTGACTCCAATGCTGGGATGAGGACATCATCCACTGGCTCTCAGTCTTCCTCCTGGTTTTGCCCAGTCTCCTTTATCAGCTCAGTAGGTTTCTCAGAGCACCTTGAAATACAGCATCAAATGTTACAGAGCTTTTTGCAAACACTATTGCATGCTTAAGGTTTTCATTGATCTGTGGCTTCAGCATTCCCAGCACTTTGAAATGTCAGCTCAGGTATCAAAATAGTAGAAACAGCTGAATCTGTGAACAATACTTGTTCATTACATTAAATAGAAAAACCATCACACTGTTAGAACCTCTCCTGAAGCTTTCTGCTGATGTGAAAGTCTAGGTTGACTAAATGTTCTCCTGCCGCACCATACAACCACTTCCTTTTAACTGCAACTACTCTTGTAGGTGCTCGGCTATGACTCAGGGGCTCATGAACCCCACACACCCTGTTCTTCTTTGTTTCCACATTCAGTTCCATAAAATTGGTTCCTCATCTATCACTGACGACATCTGGTAGCTATCATAAGGCTTGGCCATTTTTTCCTAAGAAAATGGAACCAGATGATACTTGCTCTTGATAAGGATCCTAAGTGCCACTGAGAAGTCGTATAAACATAGCGTCCCCTTTTTTGAAGCATTCCCATCTTGCGTTTCATTCCAGTTTGCACAGCACGCCTGCAGAACTGGAACAACTGGAATGCCGTGACAAACCCCACGCCTAAGCTCAGAGCAGACCTACCAGCACGATGCTGCCCACCGTTAGAAGGAGAAAGCCAAAGCCCAAAATTTGACGTAACTTTTTTCCTTCTCCCAATTTGGTCTTAGCACCTCAGCTGACAGCACAGGACCCAAGAGCTCTCTATAATTAAAATACAGATCGTTTGCCCGCTCTGCTGCAGCACTTGGCGCTCTCAGTGCTTTTCCTGGCCACTGGGAGATGAAGGCAGCCTCTGCAGCACGACACTCACAAGCACTGTATGATAAACTGCTGCACATGCAACGCTGAGAAACACTGGAATAAACTTGGGTTTGGAGGGTAATACCAAAGGGATTATAATATATTAGGTCAGAAGCGTGTAGTCATTCTTGAGCCTCCCTCCTGCACTGAACACCAGGGGTATCACGCTGCAGGGCTGTATCTAGCTTCTGCAAAATATTTAGCTATTTTTCACCTAGTTAAATAAAAAGCAATGTACAATGTTAACAAATGGAACAGGGATAACTCCTTGTGATGTGTTTGTTTGCACCTACTGACTACGGTATTTTGCACCAAGCAGAGCTGGATTTGTTCAAGTGCTACTGTGTGATCCTATGAGTTGACTTTGTTGATTCAGTGGGTGGTATTTCCTCTGAATCATTATTGGTAGACTTTATTGCAAATATTAAGAGCAAGGATATTCAACTGAGAGATAAATCTGAGCTCAGATATGAGCACGGAGTTTGTTTGAAGTTCCCCCAACTGTTTCAGCTCTATGAATATTGTTCACTGCCTAATCTACGGCATTGTGTAGCTACCCACTGCCGAATTACTCCCATCTTTTCTACTCATGGCTGGTTACGGTACAATGGTGGGATTAAAAATCCCTCATCAACAGAATAATCATTGCAGAAAAAATAATAATAATTGAAGACATGGAAGCAAATGGGGGGGGAAAGAGGGACAAAATGCAACTTAGTTTGCTTTGATAAGAACAATTTTCTACGCAGTTGCTCTGGGAAACCTATTCGGCATACCTGGCACACAAGGAATGGGTAGAGTTTGGCTTCCAACATTGGAAGTGCAGCCATTTGCTACACAGCTCGGTGAAACTGGGAGTTAAGCCACGAAAGATGAAAATTTGTAATAAATAGGGTACAGACCTAAAAGGACTGGACAGCCAGTCCCACAGAAGGGGTCAATCTGAGTTTGGCAGGAGTCACTACGAAGAGCAAGGGAGACCCCCTCCTACTTAGCATCTCCCTTCATGACAGAGCGAGTGGGAGAAAGCTGGGAGAATACTGCACCAGCACGGAGAATGGGGATATACGCTGAAAACAGGATTAATAAGAGGGCTGGAATAAGATCTGACCCGACAGCAGAAAACAAAAGTCAGATGGACACCTGGGGATGAAAATCCCAATTTCTCACTCTCATCACAGGACAGAAGGAGCCTGAGGAGGAGGTTAATTGCAATACCTACTGGGTGAGGTATTTATTTGTAGATGAGGTGTCAAAGCACAAGAGGCACTGGATGGATGTCTGAGCTTTGCAGCTCTGCTCGTCCATGGGGAAGCCAGAGAGCGAGAAGCCCAGTGCAGGACTGCTGGCGACCAGCAGAAGCAGAGCCTGCTTCACAAAAGCAGATGGCAAGTTCTATCTTGTTTGGCATTGCACAGAGAAGAGAAAAGCATGCAACTGTTACTTCTACACTGATAAGAGAGAAAAAGACTGGAAGAACTAAGCAATCATAGTGCAAATACAAAGTAAGAGAAAGCCATATACTGGGGGAAAAGATATAATACCAGTTCGGTAAAATTCTGAAACTTCCCCTTCCCGGGAGACTGGGAACAAATGAATTACAGTGGTGTGCAATAAGGCGTAATATCATTCAGTGCTTAGATGTGCTGACCTGCCAGGTCCCTTCCTGTCCTACATTTAGATTATCTTTTGCACAATGGGTCTTGTACACTGCTTGCATTTTTGAAGGAAAATTCTTGGACAACAGCCTAGAATGGGATTATTAACTTGTAACAGGACAAACAAATAATTACATATGCTCATAGGTTCCTGCAATCCCCTCCCTGCCTGCAATTTTGGCAGCTACTACTCCTGTGTGTAGTGGAAAAACAAGCTTAAGTGGATGGAAGAGAAATGAGATTAATGGCCAGACAGCCCAAATTCTGAGCAAGTTCAGTAGGACGATTGCAACCTTACTGTAACTCTGCTGATTCCAACTTTTCTTTTTAACTGACTTCTTAGGCCAGAAGTTTCCTCGCAGTCTACCAGGGAGCCTGACGTGTTTCGCAGCCTGCAGTCTTAGGAATCCAAGAAAAATGATGTACAGTTCACAATGCTGGTCTGGTATGGGGAGGGAGGACCATGAACACCGTTTTGGGGTATTTCTCCTAAGACCAGTGTGTCCAAGCACTCCTTCCCCGCCCCCAAACTCTGGAATTCAGCTCCGGGTGCTGATGTTGCAAGAAGCCACTTCATCATTTCAGAGCTATTGAGCAAAAGGGAGGATGAGGCACAAGAGAAGTATGTAAGTAAGTAAAGCTGGGCAGGACTTGGGAGACCTTGTCCAAAAACCACTGGAAAACAGAATCTTTCAAAATAAAAGCCTAAAACTGACTCAGCCCCGGGAGCAGACACAACAGCTGTACGCTGTATGCTAGCAGACACACTGTCACACCCAGGCACAGCAGGACCGCATCCCGCCTGCACATTACACTGTCACACCTGCAATCTGGACCATGTTGCACCTACACATCAACTGCAACTGCAATCAGGACCATGTCACACCTATGCACTGCGCAGTTGCACCTGCGATCCGAATCACATCCAGCCTGTACACGGTCTCTTCCCAACTGCAATCCAGCCCAACTCCCACCTGTACGCTGCATCGTCGCACTTGCGATCTGAACCTCGTCCCACCTATACATTGCACTGTTGCATCTGCAATCCGGACGGACTCCCACCTATCCGGTGTACTGTCAAACCGGCAGTCGGGACCACGTCACAGCGATGCGATGTACTGTCACACCTGCAGCCCAGACCAGGTGCCACCTACGCCTCCCTACCGTCGCACCGGCAATCCCCGCTGCCGCTCAGCCAGCACCTCTCTGCAGCGCCGAGCAACATCTCCGAGCAGCTTGCGGAGCTGCGGGCTGCAGTCTGGCCGGGGTCCTTCCTCCCTTCACACCCACCCCGTCTCATCGGCCGGGACCGGGGGAGAGCCGGGGGGGGGGGGTGGGGGTAGGATGCCCTGCATCCCCGGGAGTGGGAGGGGGGGATTCAGCCCAACTTCTCCCGACCAAGAACCCCGCTCCCGCGATCGCCCCCGGCGGGGCTCGGCCTTACCGCGGCGGGCCTCCTGCGGGCGGGGGGCGGCGAGGCGCAGCGCGGCGGGCACGGACCCTCCGCCGGCGCCCGCAGCCGCCGGGCTCTGCCCGCCCGCGGGAGCCGCGCCCGGTTCCGGGGCGGAGCGCGGGCGGTGCGGCGGGGCGGGGGGTCCGGACCGGCTCCGCCGGGGAAGTTTCTCGCCGCCCGGCGAGGGGTCCTGCGGCACCGCCCCCGCGCCCTGCCCGGGTATCCCCGACGGCAGCCCCGGCCCCCTTCCCCGGGCTCGCCCTGGCAGAGATTCGGGCAGAGCCGCCCCGGAGGAAGGGCCCTCTCCGGAGCCAACGTGCTGAGTCCCCCTCGCCGCAGAGGGATCCTGACCCCCCCCCCTCCACCACCACCCCCCCCCCCCCCCCGGAGGGATCCCCCTTCCTCCTGTCGCCCGTGGGCATCCTGGAGGCAAGAGCTGCCTCCCGCCCCGGCAAGAGGCGTCTTACAGCCCGAGCTGCTCATGGCCCCGGCGTGTGCACCCCGAGCCCGGCGTGGGGTCTCTGACCCGGGAGGGGGATTGAATCCGCGGGCCGGTGCTGGGGTGTGAGTGCGGAATCACGGCGAGGCAACCCAGGTGGTCAGGGACCCAAAGCAACTGCGCCCTCCTCTAGGGACCCTGTGCCCTGGTCTCTTTCATTTAAGTGCTTCACTTTCTGCATCTATGTAAGTGAGGGGGAGGATGGCTTTACCTTTAGCAAAATGCTTCAGCTCTACAGACGAGCAGTGAAACAGTGAAGGCAAACCTAAATATTATCAGCCAAGTGGGCAAAGTTTGGTGGAAAAGTTTGTTTCCTTTCGTGGGCCAGGAGTGCTGTCTGTTATAGGCATTAGGGGCCAGATGCCCGTCAGGCAGAGCCACTCAGCGATCCTGCTGGAGAGAAAACCTGGCAGGGAAAATCATGAGTGAGAGGGAGGGGGATAGCTGATGTAAAAATCATGATAAAATGTTTTGCGAAGGACTGCTGCAAGCTGGTGAGAGCCGAGCTTAGACCCCTGAGTGTGATTACAGAAGACTGGAGGATAGTTACAGGTAAGAACACAGTGCTGAGCATCTCTGAGACTTCAAATTGGAAAATGAGACCTGAGATTTTATTGTTTGCTCGTAAAACACTCCTCTGGTTTTAGTTGAAGAAGTGAGAAACGGAAGAAGATTGATTTTGAAAGAGCTATTTGTTATTTAGGAAATAGCAATTGTCTTTTGCTGCTGGTGGTTTTGCTTTAGACTTTTCCCCTTCTCTGCATTTTTTTTTGCTTCTTTTGTGTGTGAAGAGGAACAAGGAACCCAAATCTTTCCTACTTGAGTCTCTTTTTCTTCTCCTTTGCCTTTGTCTGTTCCCTTTTCATCTTGGGGCAGCCCTAACACGTGAGCGGGGTTGGTTTATGGAAGATAAATTATAACTGCTGGGCTATGAAGGCTCTCACCATTATGTAGGAGTGAGGAGCAAAGCTCAGCAAAGACAAGGCAAGGAGAGAAAATGAAATTATGTGGAAATGCCCCTCGTTTTCACCAAAATCCCATTTGACCGAAGCAGATATGAGTGCGGGAGTGAACAGCGAGCACAAAATGCTCCTTTGTTGGGATAAAGCCACATTGTACATGTGTGTCCAGAGCTGGAGACACATGTGATGTGGCTGAGGGGATGCAGGAGCTGATTTGCTTCCCCGGACCTGTATCCGTGGTGTGCTTTGCACCTTGAAACCTCGCATCCTCAAAAAGCATGCTGAACTCTCCCTGGGCTCTTCGTCTGCCTGCCTGGAAGGGGCTGTGGTCACTGATGGTGCTGTTCAATGTCTATTTGAATTGCCATTTCTGTTTGGTGCTATCACTGCCACTTACAACAGCTGTGTAAATACAAGTCCACCATACACACCAAATTCTCCTTTGGATGTACCATGACCCACTTTTTCTCTTCTAATCCACAGCTGGCCACTTTTTTATGCTTTAGTTCAGGCAAAAGAGCTGATGGCAAGTCTGTTTTTGTTCAACCGCATGCTCATGCTGGTCCTCGGTTGCTCAGTGCCACAATTAAAGGGATGGAAAGAAACACCACTGCAGCTGGAAGATGAGGCTTTGAAGCTCAGTGGATTGTTACCTAGGCTGGATTGAGCTTTTAAAAAGCAACTTTTTCAGTGGAACAAGGTACTTCCAAATCACTCTTAGCTTGTATTGCTCTGTGTTCTCACTACCTACACTAGTATTTGGATCAAAGTTTTTTTCTTCTGATCTCTTTTTTTCTTGCTGTCCTGGGATCCAAGTCAGATTCCTCATATTTTACCTATGGTTGTGCCCTGCCCCTCAGGAGGACTGAAACATTTATTTGGGGCTTATGACATGAAGACAGGGCTGCAGTAGAGCTCAGGAATGAGAATGTGTCTGAGAAACACAAATGTTTGTGCAGACATTCCTCTTCCTACCAATTAGCTGGGTTTTAGAGATCTGCCATGCCGAGAATGTCATCACTGCACAGCTGCAGGAATTGTTGTCCCAAGGTCTGATGACAAGAGCTGGTTTTGTGTTTGTCCCTGCTCCGATTAAAGCGGGACTCGTTTCCCGCGGTGGTGGAGGTTAAGAGCATGTACTGCACAGAAGGATTCCTGATCTTTTGTTTCTTTGCTTCAGCCGTTTGCAATGCTTACAGCGAAGGTCAGAACACAGAAGAAAAGCACTTTCGGGTTCTGAGTTGCAAAGTGGTAGCAGCAGTTGAATTTTCCAGAGGGAGGGGCCCCGGGAGAGTTAAGAGCCTCAAAGACAAAGATATTATCTGTAATATCAAGCGAATGATAATCTTTGTGTTTTAGTGTTCCCTGAACCACAGGAGATTAAGTAAGAACACTGGGGAGCAATCTAGTCTTTGTAAGTCAGTAATGGTGCATACATACACGAGGATTTAGACACACATTTTCAGTTGTTGTAATGGGAAGAAGATGAAAAAAAAAATTTATGAAGCCTTGAGACACAGAATGGGTGAAATGCCTCAGATGGTGTAATTTAGATAAAGACTCGCTGATGTCCTATTATATAATGTAGCTAAGCACAGTCAATTTTTCTAAGATGTTTTCAGTCATTCTGCTTCATATTTTGTTTTTTTAGAGACGACACTTGGAGAGCGAGAGAGTTCTTTGTTTCATAAGGGTTCATCTGCTCCTCTTGCCTGCTCCCCACTCAAGAGCTTTTTTTTCCTTCATGTGCCATCATGTTTATTGCCCCAGCAACAGCGATTGCATCTCAAACATCATTTCAAAGAGGTTAAAAGCTTCCAGAACAAACGTCCAGTGCAGTTGAAAAAAGAAGCTAAAGTCTCCATCCCCTCATGCCCAAATTTCTACCTAATACACAAGATCGCAATTTGGGATTAATGGCTGTGTTTCCCGTGTAATGGATTTTTAAAGCGCTGTAGTTCTGGTGCTGATGTATTCAGGCATACTCAAAGCATGGACTAATGGCACATAATTTTGTACTGATACAGTGCTCAAGCCTTCCTATAAATCTCTTACTCCTTGGTCTGCCTGGTACTCTTCCAGGTACACAGCAAAGCCACGTTTGCTGTCATTTGCCATGGATAAGGGAATCGGTTACAAACTCAAGAGAGAATATTCATCCAGGTATCCCGCTCGCTGGTGGGACACACATCTGTCAGCCAAACCACGGGTACACCGATGTGTGGCTCCCTGCCCCTATCTCGTATCCAGACGGCATAAAGATTTCTCAGTCTGCCAGAGCTTGGAAATGTTTCCAGCTCTGGCAGGAAAACCTTCTGCTTTTATGTCGGGCTTGCTCGAGTTCAGGTCCCCACTGCTAATAACTCAGCTAGGAGCATCCTTTGAAATGCTGTGTGTAATTCTCAATAATTCCCGGAATGGTGAATTTAAAGTGAAACAGATGCTGAGAAGGGGAACGTTAGTAGTGGCTTACAGCATGAGATTAAAAGACTTATATAGCGTAAAAGAGTGATATAGCGTAACAAAATGAGGGTTCAGAGGGGATGTGATCATCTCTAAGTATTTCAGGAAAGGTGTCAGTGCCAAGCAGGAGCAAAATCCCCCCAGCTATTTAAGTGTGTGAACTATACTGGCACAAGAACAAATGGGTGTTAATGAGAAATGAGCACATTTATACTGGCGATGGGAACAGGGTTTTTAACGGTCAGAAAAGCGGTATCTCTGTCAGGAGATGAAAGGCCAAAAATCCTAGGCTGAGTTAAAAGGGACCTTCATTGCTTTATGAAAAGTGCTTGAGAAGGGATTTGTCTGCAATAGCAGAAGCCAGTTTCAGTGACTGCAAAGGGGTTTGGTCCTAAATTCTCCTTTCCTTTCACTTAAAAATCTTTCTGTAGCCCAAAGCAATGAAGAAAGGCTGTGATATACAGTTTTGCCTTCCCATTTTGGGTAGTGATCGGGGATGGCCTCTCTCGCAACATGGGGTGGGGGGCTTTTGATAGGTCACCTCTCCTTTGATTCCCTCCTCGTTCCTCAGATACTCACGTGAGGCTCAGCCTACATCTCATGCCTTGGTTGTGGATCACTGGTGGCTCCCTTACTCCCTTTGCATCCTGTATGCCCGGTGCATTTCATACATTTTGAAACAGAAGGTAAATGTTGTTGGGCTGTGTAGGTTTGACTGTTTCTTGTAATGGAAACTCCTTCCATCAACTTTTGGATGATCCACAGCCACAGGAAGAAAGACCAGCCAGCTTAAGATGTGTGTTACAGAGACTAGTTATAGCCAAATTGCTACATTAATTACATAGTCCCTACTTTTTTGGCCTCTCCAGAATAATGGAGGTGCAGATATGGCAAAAATAATTTTAGGTTTCTGGGAAAGGATTTTTTCAAAGGCTTGGGACCTACAAGTTGTTGGGCGTTGTGGTTGGATCCAGCAAAACAGAATACAGTTATTTAGTGTCTTTTCCAGCAAAAGAGTAAAGAAACTTGGAAAAAAATAGTAGAAGAAGGGTTCATGGCAAATAACAAGAGGTGATTCCTCACACAATGTGATATTAAGCTGGGAAACTCCCTGCTGCAGGATGCTGTGGATGTTAAAAATCATTGAAGACCAATTCATGGAAGAAAAATAGACTGAGGGCTATTAAGATAATAATTCTGGCTCTTGAAGTCCCTGAGCTGCAAAATGCTGGAGGCTGAGGAGCTGTTATGGGTGGGTATCATTTATGCTGTACCTGAACAGAACTAGCAACTGCGAGGCATCTGATTTGGCCACTTACAGAGATTAAACGTGGGGCTAGTTGGATGGAGACTTTGGTGTGGTGCAGTACAGCCAGTCTTATGTTTTTGAGCTTTCTTCCAGGTTGCTTCTCATAGGTGGAGGTAGCCCTCCACCATCTGCAGAGGCTGGTTCACTATCCATTCTTTGAGACAATGTCTGCAAAAGTCTTAGCTAAGCGACTTAGCAAAAGACTGATTAAAAAGAGATGATGTCTGCAAAAGTCTGTCTCACTTCTTTCTCAGAAGGTCTGTCTTCTGGTTTTGATCAAGGCATGGGATTTTATGTTTCCAGAGACAGCTTGGTGCTAAGCTAGCACTGACTTGCCAGGTTGCTTGAGCTGGTGAAAGGATGGAAGTACCCCAGCAGGGCAAGGCACGGTGTCTTCTCCTTTAGGATCATCGCTATTCCCACCATCCTAGCTTGCCGAGAAGCAGCATGTTCTGCATGTTAAGTATCAACATGGCAACAAATTTCATGCGCAGTTTTGATAAATAAAATCTGTGTTCTCGGCAAAGGCATCCAGACAGAGCCCCTTTGTGAGAGTAAGACTTAGACCCAGTGTGTGTCTTTGGGAGAAATGCAGAATTCATTTGGGGAGGGAAACTGATACAAACAGCAGGCCATTTTCCTTTACAAAGGCTCTCTTTCAAAGCTGGTGCATGCAGCAGAACAAAGGCTGACCCCATAATCTGTGCTCAACAATAGCTTGGAATATTTGATAATTTGGCTATTGTACATGAATACATCATGCTTGGCCGTAAATAAATAGGGCCATGGTTGGATCCACTGTGAGGACATAGTCAGCCTGTTTCCCATTACCATTCTGGTTTCAAGGAAATGCTTATTTTGTGCCTCTGCCTTCTCCTGGCCAAACTAAGTCCATCTTGCCACTGAGGCCAAAGGGTCTCAATTTCAAGCCCAATAACAAAGACACAAAAGATTTTGCCACCTTTTAGAGAAAAATTCTTTATTGATGCCAAACTGGTTCATCACTTCTCTCTCCTAACTGTGCTGTGGTTTAACCTGGCAGGCAGCTAAAACCACCACTCAGCTGTTCGTTTGCTCCTCCTCGCCCAGTGGGGTGGAGGAGAGAATCGAAAAAAAGTAAAACTCATGGGTTGAGATAAAAACAGTTTAATAGGACAGAAAGGGATAATAATAATAATATACACAAAACAAGTGATGCACAGCACAATTGCTCACGACCACTGACCGATGCCCAGCTAGTTCCCAAGATGCACCCCTCCCTGGGCAACTCCTCCCCAGCTTATATACTGAGCATGCCGTCATATGGTATGGAATATCCCTTGGGCCAGTTTGCGTCAGCTGTCCTGGCTGTGCCTCCTCCCAGCTTCTTGTGCACCTCCTGTGGAAGGCTCATGCCTTCTCGTTGGCAGCGCCTGGGAAGCTGATAAGTCTTTGACTTAATTGTAAACACTGCTTAGCAACAACTAAAACATCAGTGTGTTATCAACATCATTTTCATGCTAAATCCAAAACACAGCACTACACCAGCTACTAGGAAGAAAATTAACCCTATCCTAGCTGAAACCAGGACACTCTGTAACTTCTGTTTCTTCTAAGGACTTTTTCTTGGCTGAATTCCTGACCAGCAAACAAGCAGCCCAAGAAGAGCTTGGGTCTTGCAGGTAACTTGAGGTCCATGCTATGGTAAATGTATAGACTAACTCTCTGCACTTCTGTTCCTCATGTGTAAAAGGAGAAAGATAGAACTTCAAGCCTATCCTTAGATGCCTGAGATACTCCAACACTAGAATAGCAACATTTGCTCAAGCACGTAAAGCAGTAGTAGTCTGCAGATTAATGACAGGTTTTTATAAGTTGTCCACAAAGTTCTGTGGGGGTGTAGCATATTTGGTCGGTTCATTTTGTGGTTATGGTCATAGTGCAGGGAAAATTTGGGTTGCTGCACTGGGAACATAGAAAACCACTGGCTTAAAACACAGTGTGTTTGCAAGGTAAACATTTGAGTCTTTGTTAATATAATTGGCTATAACTGGAGAACAAAGCAACCAGAGGGAGACCCTCGCAAAACCATCAGTTGTTTTACTGGGTGAAACAATTTTTACTAGGACATTTTGATCACATTCAGTTCATTCATTGATTAGCATTAGGCAAGAGTTTTTGCAGTGGCAGTTGTCAGAGCCTGGCATGAATGACTTGTCTCTTATGTACATCATATGGCATAACAACACATAAACATTTTCTAATAACGTCAGAATCTTTGTGTGTGTTTCAGTATTCAGGCCAAGAACAGAGATCTGTTCCAGCAGTAGAGCTGATGACATATATGACTCAGTACATGGCATTGCCTATAAATACATAAACACTTGACTACCATCAGCATTTACTCTGATGCTTTGTGATATTCCTATAAATTGATTTTTTTTCTTTTTTAGTATTTAGTATTTTAATTCCTCAAATATTGTGAAGACACTTGGTGATGAAGGGTCAGATTTTCTGGAGAACTCAACTGCCAGGTCCCTTAAGATGGGGGTCTAGAAAAGTATAGGAAAAATATATATGGGAAACTTCACACTGTCCTTGGAAAATTGGTAGAAAATAATAACAGAGGGTTAAATTAGTGGTCAAAGGGGTAAATATAAAAGGAACAATCAATCAACATATAAAAGGAAGCCACTTCCATGGATTAATGGCTGGTTAAAGCATATGAAGCAAAAAGTTTTCACAACTGAGAAGGAATGGACTAACAGACTGCCAAAGTGATATATCTTGGCTTGCTTTTCTGTGTATTCATAAGCGATCTGGAAGAGGAGTGAATGACAGCAGTTCCTGATGATACAGAGTTTACTGAGAATAATAAAAATTAAAACTGACGGTAAAGATTAACAGAAGGATCTCGTAATGGTTATTGGCTGAATGGTAGAATAGCAGATGCAATTCATGTACTTAAGGAAAACAAAACCTAACCATGCACAGTGGTGAGCGCTAAAATTAGCTATTGCCACTCAGAAAGAATTGCTTAAACTCATCATGTATAACCCTACAAAAATGTCAACTCAATGTTCAGCAGAGAGAAAATGGCAAATCAGATGTTAGGTATTGTTCAAACAGGAAAAGAGCACAAAAGAGAAAACATAACAAGCTACGCAAGAAATGGTTTGCACTCATGGCTGTGATGCTGCACACCCAGAGCAGCGCATGCAGTTCTTAACTCCCTTGCTGAAAAAAAAAAACCCAACTTGAAAAAGCTAAAGTAGAAAGGATGTGGAGAAAGGCAACAAGAATGGTAAAAGGAATAGGATCACTTCTCATGAGAAGACTTTAACTGACTAGAAAGAGGGTCTGTGGCTGAGGCTGCAATGTCATAAGTGCAATGGAGAAGGTGAATAGAGAACATAATTATTCTTTTTTTTTTTTTTTTTTCCCCAAATGAGAACCAGGGGTCCTAAAATGAATTCATTTATTCAGTAATGCAGTTTTTAAACAAGCAAAAGAAGGTACTTCTGTACACAGCCTGGCATTAAACTGTAGAGCTCACTGTTCCGATGTCAATGCTGAAGAATAAAGGGCTTCAAAAAGTGATTAGAGAAATTCAAGGGAGAAAAGTCCATTGAGGCTATTAATCATAAAGATCCAATACCAACTGTGGATCAGAAGGCCCACAGGTTGCACATGGATTAGAAAAGTATTGGGATTAGCATGCCATGTCCTTATTTCCTAAGTGGTCACTGCTATCCAAGACAGGATGTGGTCCCATACTGTATGGGGGGCATGCGTGGTCCACCGTAAGTGCTCTTGCCTTTTTCCCCTGAGCTGTAAAGAGCTCAGTAAGCTGGGTGCCAAGCTGCTTTTAAAAACTGACCTTCAGATTGGTGCTAGACCTTGAAACTCTGACTTTTCCGAGGTTACAGAGGAAGACAGCAACACAGTCTGCAAGAGCACTCAGATCTCCTGTGTCCCCAGGGGATTACGTACTGCGGGACGAGGCAAAACAGTCCACCTCCCTGTGTGCAGTTCTGCTTCTGTTCTTTGCAATTAAGGTACCATTTAATCATTTGGTAACATCTTCAAAACATTTATTCCCTGCCAGTGACAGGTTTTGAGCTAATTGTGATACAGAGAATCTGCCTTTTCGGAAGCATCTGAAGACGGCAGTTACAAAGCTGATGTGACGGGGAATTTCCATAGCTTGCTTTCGCTGCACAAAGGTTCACTTCTTATGACTCAGCCACTGATGCGACTAGGTTACTCATCAGAAAACTACTTGAAGAAAAGACTAATTTTGAGCTGTAATTTGATTAAGGTCTGAACGGTGGAGCAGGGGCAGAGGCTCAGAGCTGAGGTTAGTGGTAGGATGGGGTAAGGAGAACCGACAGCTTTCCGTATCTCACTGGTGCAAGCTTCTGCTTTCATAATAAACCCTTCCCTCCTTCCAGCCGCACAACAGCTGCACTGGGCCCCAGGGGTTTGCGTTCACCTCAGAAAGCAGCGTATTTAGCCCTGGAGCCTCCTCGAGGGACCTGCCTGTCTGTGTTCTCGGCTGCATAGGGACTGAGGTGTCCCCTCCTGCAGCGAGGTAGGCTGTGTGGGAAATATGCCACATCCCCACCCTGTGTTTATGGGACCAGGCAGCCAAGCCAGCAGAAGAAAGGCTGTTATTTAACATTGCCGTGGGCCAGCAGTAAATGCTTCTTTCGGTTGGACGAGGAAACCAGAAAGGGAGTGGTGATTCACGGTGAACCTCTGAGTCATAAGGCTTGCAAGGGTTATATTAGGGTAGGGCAGGATATACCCTACCCCATAGTTGATGGCAAGCCTTCGAGACGCTGTCTAGCTCTCATTTCTCTGCTATTAGCAGTCTGTGCTGCTTTGTGCTTGTTTCATTCATAATGTATTGTCTTGTCCTTCTCTTAGCTGTTTTGATAAAGAGTGAAAATCATGTTCGTGGCCTTGGTGCTGTGCAGTGAATTGCTTCAGGCTGGACAAATCAGTCCTCTCCGCACAAGGCCAGGCTCAGAATGAAGGATAGGTCGTTGCAGGGGGCTTTTGCCAGCAGCTGCAAAGCCAAAGCAGTGCTGGTGCTTGTGTACCCAGAGAAACTCATCGCAGATGCAATGAAGATTTGTGGGTCTGGCCCTCCTGATCCCTTCTTCATAAAATTTTAAGTCCTTCCTGTCTCCTGAGTGTCAACCAGACAGGGACCAGAGGGGACCTGAAGCTGGTGAAAACTGGTGGGAGAAGTGCGGCTGCAGAGGTTGGGGGAGCTTTTCCCCTTGGCTCGCCGGCAGCAGAAGGTTTCAGAGGAATCACACGTGCTGAAGGATCATAGGTGGGCTGGCAGTGCCCAGGCCTGCTTTCCCCAACAGGGAGTCTTGGTGTGGCTGGAATAAACACTAAAGGTGGCTCATTTCAGGCTGCCAAATATTAAGGATGAGCAGTCCGTGTCATGGCTCCTGGTTGCACAGCACGGATCCTACAAACCACAGCAGTACTGGCTGTTCTTGGCTTCAGACCCATAACTCTTCCCCAGAGCAGAGGTAGACCTGAATCCCAAAGACCATCCTGTAGGAAGTCAGACCAGATCCTGCCCATGCTGCTGAAAGCTGCCGTGGACTCCCTGAATATTCACGTAGCCAAGTATTGCCGTAACTGTGATGCTCTAAAGATGTAAGCAGTGTGAGACATGCAGGTAGAGACATCTTTTGTTATATTCACTTCAGTTGTCTTTTATTTATTAAGAAATCTGCGCAGGGCTTAGGAAAACTGGTCTCTGAATCTGTCATCAGCTTTGAAAAGATGAGCCCAAAAGGTTCAGCTTGGCATTATCTGACAAATTTGTAAGACAAAAGCTGGGGAGATGTGTAGGTGCTGAGCTCTATTTTCCAACTCCATGAATGGAGCTGTAAATGAATGGGGAACAAGTAGCTCACTTCTACCTGCATCAACAGCTCTGCCATAAAAGGGCCTGTTTCTTCACTGAGCTCACCCTACTAGACGTAGTTATGCTGGTGTAAGACACTACCACATCAGAACAGCAGATTTGTCCAATTTCACATGCTGGGCACATGATTTACTCAATTGACTTCTTTCCATTCTTTCCCTGCAGCTGCAGCATGTTCATGGGCAGTATCGTACCGTGGTAGTTCTTCTGCGTTGGGATCACATGTGTCTGGTGCAGCTGCTCCGATGGTCTGTGACTTCCCCATCAAATGTGTAGAGCAGATCCCAGATGGGAGGATGGAGGCAGGGTCCCTCACAAACAACACTTTGCACTCATTTTCACCCCAGAAAGTCCAGATGAGTAAACATCAGTCTTGAAGCGGTTTCTTATAGAAACAGCATGTTGTTTACCCTGAAAATGAAGAGCCTTTTCTCATTTCCAGAAGCAGTGTGATAAATATTTTCATTTCAGTATGGGTTTTTTGTTGGAAATCACTTTCATTTAGCTTTTTATCACAGTCACTTGGGGGCTAAGAATAACTAGAGTCTAGCAGCTCCTAGCTGGTGAGACATGTATTTTGAGAACTGAGTTCAAACTTGCATTATTCATAAGTAAAGAAGCAAAAGCTGCTCCTGCACTAGCACAGCTTCCTGTGGGCTTGAGAGAAAGAAGAGAACGATCAGTTTTCTTTTACCTCATCAAAATTAAAACTATTAGCAACACACAGCTACTCCAGTCTCTGTGCACTGAAGGAGCTTGATAACAAGGACAGCGATAGCTGCCTTCAGGTTTCTCGCTGCAAATAGCTGATATTTCCCAGATAGCCACTGCTGGAGATACCTATGCAAAGCTTATTAGTGGGGTACTGGCTTTTGTTCTGAAGGTTTGCAAAGATGGTCTGTGCACAAACCTCTACATGTTCAATGAGCCAGCAGTGTGCCTCCCCCTCTACTCTGCCCTAGTGACACCACATCAGGAGTTCTGTGTCCAGTTCTGGGCTCCCCAGGTCAAGAAAGACAGGGAACTACTGGAGAGAGTCCAGCAGAAGGCTATGAGGGTGATGAGGGGACTGGAGCATCTCTCGTATGAGGAAAGGCTGAGAGAGCTGGGTCTGTTTAGCCTGGAGAAGAGAAGACTGAGAGGGGATCTGATCAATGCTTATAAATATCTAAAGGGTGGGTGTCAAGAGGAAGGGGCTAGACTCAGTGGTGCCCAGCGACAGGACAAGGGGCAACAGGCACAAACTGGAACACAGGAATTTCCATCCGAACATGAGGAAAAACTTCTTCACTCTGAGGGTGACCGAGCACTGGAACAGGCTGCCCAGAGAGGTTGTGGAGTCTCCTTCTCTGGAGATATTCAAAACCCGCCTGGACATGATTCTGTGCAACCTGCTCTGGGTGATCCTGCTTTAGCAGGGGTTGGACTAGATGATCTCCGGAGGTCCCTTCCAACCCGTACCAATCTGTGATTCTGTGATTCTGTGAGTGCAGAGGAGCCCTTTGCAGCTGGCAGGTTTGCAGTTCACTGGGGGCATGGCCTGATCCACTGTTCAAGCGAGGCAGCTGGAGCCTTCCCCCTGCAAAGGAGCTGCCTTGGACCCTTGGAGAGCCACCATGCACCAACGCAACAGTGTGCTACTGTACCTGTCTATACTGGCCAGCTTTTGTCATCTAGCAATGGTCAAGTGAGCTGTGAAGACACAGCGGGGCACTGTCCACAGAACACAAGCCAGATGAAGTGTATGATCAGGTGGCTTGGCTGTGGGGTAAGCTGCTTCCTCAGATAGCTGGGTTAAAGCTGGTGCAGGTCCCTGGGTTGATGTCTCGCCTCCGTTTTACAAAGATGATCTCCAAATTGGTATACTTGATCAGCCTTGGAGGTATTTTTGGGCAATCTTCTGATGGTCAGAGGAAGGAGAAGGGAGATAAGGGAAACGCTTTTCAATTAGAGGAGCTCAGCAGTGCTCTGTGTGCTCTGGCTGCTCTGAACACCCAGCGTGGGGACAACGGGCTTTCAACCGGGCAGCGTTATGAGTGACCTGGAGCTCCACAGCTCAGAGAGTTGCAAAGCCTCAGGACCAGAGGCGGAGGCTGTGCTTTCTGAAGGGGAAAGGAGAGTCTTGCCTTTCCCCTGGGAGCAGACGAGGACAGTGCAGAAAGGTCTGGGTTGCCTGTAATGTGGGAGGTGAGCAGAAATGCCGGAGGAGTCAGGCAGTTGGAATGGGAGGGGGCAGATAAAGCCCGCGGGACTGCCCGGGAGGAGCAGGAGGCAATGTGGGAGGCTTTGCTGCCATGGCAGGGGCAGGGGAATTGTGGAGGGCTCCAGTTTTCAGCTTGGAGGTGGGATTGTGAACCTCAATCCTTTTTGCCTTCTTCAGGCCAAAAAAAGTTTCTTTTTAATCTCTTTTTTAACAAAACCCACATTTTAGTGTGAACAGGACATAGAAAAGAGATTAATTTGTATCAAATGAAAAAAAAAAAAAGAAGCAGAAGCAAAGATGGATTCTGAAGTGTCTGAGAGATGTTATGAAATGAACAGCCAGTTGCTGGAGTTACAGCTGGGTAAAGGCAGTGTGATTGCACTGAGGTTGATGAGGTTTATTAAATTTCTCTTCTGTGGATGAGATTACACCCCCAAGAAGCCAAAAAGGAAGCTGTGAATCTTGGCCACTTTTAGAATCACAAATCGGGGGGGGAGGAGGGGGGAGAGGAGGAGAAAATTTGGGCTCTGATTAAGCATAGAAAATCTCAGAGCATCTGGGAGTGAGGACTCATGCAAAGCAGCACGCAGCTACACAACGCGCTGGTGACCTGGAGGGTATGACAGGATGCGTTTGAAATGGGAGAACTGCCAGCAAGCTGTGGTGCTCTTCAAGAGGGTACAGGAAGATGCTGATAGTGATCAAAAGCAGAGAAGTCTAAGAAAGTTTTCAAGGTTTTAATCTTGTGTGGAGGAAGTGCTATCACACTCCCTCCTGTAGTAGGTATTAGTGTGGTGCAGCCACTGGGAAAATGACAGGGGCAACCAGAGAGCCAACATCTGGCCATTCTTCTGCACCTGGATGGTGGTGTGACTCTGGTTTCAGAGCCCATTAGGTGCCTGAAGGCCTTTGGAGATATGTGTCTTTGTCCCAATGTCCTTCCGTTAAACAGAGAAATCCTATTTGCCTGTGTTAAGTGCTTTGAGATCTGCTGGGCTGTTAAGCTGTGGGTTATGATCCCGGCCAGCTTCTCTGTGGGATGGGAAAGGAGCTTGTTCACAGACTGTGCGATCGCTCTGCTCAAGCCATCACGGGCCCCGGGAGGATCTGGGAGGAGCTGGGCATCCATACCTGGCAAAGCAGGCACCAGGCACTGATGTAAAGATCACAGAGGGTGATGCACTTTGTCTGGACGAATGACTGACTGTTGTTTCCAGGAAGATATAAAAGGGTTGCTAGTAGTTACAAAATAAACAGCTATGAGTTGTGTTATCAAGAAGGCTGAGAGCACAATTTTTCTCTTTTTTTTTTTTTTCATGTTTAGTAAATACTTGCTAGGGAGAGCTTAAGAAACACCTTCAGCCTCTGCACTGTACAGGTCAGATATGGGCTCGGTGGAATCAGCAGAGACTCCACTAAATTTCCCTCTTAGGACCAGTCTGAAAGCAGCAGTAACTCCAGCTGTGCTGGTTAGCCACAGGCCAGGTGGGAATTTCTTGCCACAGGTGGAAGAGTGAGCTTGGGAAGAGCTGGGCCATCCTTTCTAGCCAAGATGCAAGCACATGTGCTTATTGTGCCTGTAACTGGATGTGAACTCCTTGATTTCATGCTGATTTAGAGCAAAAAAGCCCTTTTTCCAGCTGTCCTCCATAAACAAGATGAAAACATGCCCTGCCGGCTGATGGAGCTCTTGCATGAGGTTGGAGCTGAGCATGCAGCTGTGTCCTCGCTGCTTCCAGGTCTCGCTGCTCTGCAAAGCCCTGCAAGTACCACGGGCAGCTGGGGAGCCAGGGGAACCGCAGGGCAGCCCCAGGGGTTGGGGAGCAGAGCCCAGAGCCGTGCCCGCAGGAGAGGCAGGCAGGAGGAAAATGAATAGCACTAAAATTGGGAGAGGACAGATTGTGCCAGGCTTGTCAGGAGAGCGGTGTGACTGACTGCCAGGCTCCTTCCTTCTTGTCGTGGTCACGATGCAGGAGCTAGTAATGCTGCAAATGGACACTGAAGCGGCAAGACCTGGTCTGCGGTGAGTGTGTCCAGGTGTGCAAGAAACAGGTATGGTCAAACCCTGCAGGACATTGCTGTGCCAGAGCAAAGAGGTTAAAGGAGAGACCTGAGGATCAGTAACCTGCCTCAGCTACTGAGTCATGCTGTGAAGCCAAGTAGCTCCTGTCCACGTGCACATGCATCCAGTGATGGCAAAGGCAGAACACCTTTCCTTTGAAGCATGCTATTCATGCACAGGCTTTGCTGGAAGGGGCCATGGCTGGGTGGTTCACACCAAACTGTGCCTGTCTTGGGGGTGCTCACGCTTCAGGGTTATACCTTTCCTGAGGCTGGATCCAGTGTGTGTGGGGCTGAGCTGGAGTTGAGGTCCCCGCAATGCGTGTGTAGGCTGGCATGGCACACTTGGGGCTCTTGTCCAGCACAGGTAAACCCAGATCAGGGCCTGGAAACCTCCAGGCAGAGACGTGCAGGTGCTCATTCCCCACTCTTTCACCCATCTGCGCTGTAGTAACCACACACGGAGCACGTTCTACTTTCCATTTGTGCAGCTGTGGTTTGATTTCTCATGCAGGGCTGACCTTGCTGGGGGCTGTGGCCACCCTGACAAGATCCAGCTGCCATTTAGGAAGGGCACCTGGACCAAGAGCTGCAGGAGGAGGCCGTGCTTATGGCGAGAAGGGGTTTGAGCCCTGTCTCTCACTGTTGGGTGAAAGCTCTTCCTCCCCTGAGGATGGGGTATCTTAGGACTGAATGGGAATGACTGAGCACCTGCCTGTGATGCTGGCAGTGTGACAGCCCCTTCTCCTTGGTCTGGGTAGAGCTGCGCATCGGCTTTATCATCAAAATTACATTGCATGGGGCAATTAACCTGCATGGAGAGGGAGAGGCTTAGACATTCAACTGGGTAAGAGGAAAGCCTGGGACTTCGCGACCCTCGATGTTGCTCTGTGCTCTGGGTCAGCACTGTCACCCCAGAGCAATATGAGACGAACCAGCCACAGCCCTATGTCATTTCTGCATTATCTGAGAAAGGACCGAGTGAGGTCCTTAACCCTGGGGCAACAGCCAAAAAAGCATTCCTTTTCTCTGCCTCTGGCCCACCAGGGCAGCTCTCTGCAGGGCAGGCTGGGTTTCGGTTTGACCATCTTCCCCAATGTCCGTAGCGATGCACAGGTGTGAGGAGACTGGGGCAGTGCCCAGAGGAACGAGACCCCCGACCTCCCTCACCGGCAAGCTGCCCAAGTGCCTGCACCGAGGGAGAGGAGGATGGCAGCAGTGGTCAGGATGAACGCTGGACTAAAGGGGTCATAAAATCACTGTCTAAATCCCCCCATTTGCATCCTAGGGCTCCATGAGGAAGCTGGGGCCAGGACATGGTGTGCTGCACAGAGAGACATGGCACTCGGGGGCTTTCAGGATTGTACCTTCAGCTGATTTTCTGACACCAAGAAACAGCCCCACTTCCAAAATATTCATCCAGATCCTGCAAATCGTCTAAGTCCCCTTGGGGCTCCCAAGTCAGTAAAACACATTGGCCTCAGCTTAACTTCCACCTCATGGCTAGTTGACGTACCTGTGAGTTGGAGTGGTTTGCTGAAGGTAAGCGGCAACCAGTTAAGCCTTTTGAAATATGCCAGTTTGGCACAAATTGTGACCTCTGGGAAAATCCCTTCCAGGGACTTGACTTAGTAGAGTTGTCACGTGAGGACCTGCCTATATTAAGTGTGCCTCGCTTGTCCATCTCTTCTCTGTGTCAACAGGTGAGTGCCCACAACATTTTCCATACCGCCAGTGTCCCCACTGATGCAGCTCTCTGGGTACCACACTGGAGTACATCATCCACTCTCTCTCATTTGTAAAGGAGTTATTTATTGCCCCCAGACTGCAAGATGGTGATGTGGCTTGGGGCAGCCATGTAAAATGGCTTACAGATCATTGATTGCCACAGATGAGAAGACAGCAATTACACTATTTACACCACAGTTGTTTTGTTTTACAGCCTAATTTGCATTCATTCCCCTGTAAAAAACTCACAAAGAAAAAGCACCCGTTCATTGGTGTTACTCATCTGTGTAATTAAACAGTAAGTGCCTGATCCGGCAAATAGATAGAGCCTCATTCAGGTTTTGCTTTCAATGTGTTTGCTCAGTGGAAGGGTGGAGCCCCTCAGTATTGGCACAGCTCCATTGAAATCAGCTCTGTTAAAATGATAAATGAAGGTCTAGTTACTCAGGCTGCTCTTACAATGGGCAAGAGTGCTGATTTCAGACATCTAAGGGGCTTGCTTATGTTTTTGGACTGTATTAGCATGCCAAAGCTTCCCAGGTTGAGTGGGCTGAGCATTCAAACCACTTCAGGAAAAAAAAAAAAAAAGAACCAAGTGTGTTCCCAATCTCCAAACCCTCTACCTTTCCCAGGGTACTGGAGAGCACGTGGGGGTGACCTCTTCACTTCTTAAATCATAACCTGACAGCTTCAAAATGGGGATATCTTGTAACAGCTGTTTACCATCAATATCCTTTGCACTTGGATTGTGCACAGGGAGTGAATGACACTGATCACACCAGATGGCACTGCTATTTGATTTTCTGGTTTATAATAGACTTGCATTTCCTAGTTTCCATGTGCTCTTTGCTCCTTACAGGGAAACAACACAGTGGAGCCATGAGGGCATAGCTCTGTCCCAGATCACACTGTCTGTGAAACAACCCCGTGGCAGACTGCATCGTCCTGCTCTGACTACGTTTCTGTGGCTTCATTCAAATCCCAAGGAGATGTAGCTATGAGGCTCTACCCTTTGCTAGCCTGCCTTGCAGGGGCTGGTTTATTAGTGTTGGGCAAGTTTTGCCTGCCTATGTTGCATTCCTTTAAGTGGTCTGCAAGACTCAGTGTCTGCATCCCTAACTGAGACTGAAATCCATTTTAAGCAAGGCTTGTAACTCTTTTTCTGCCTCTTCTCAGGTCATTTGGGTGCCAATGCATTCACCACAACCATGCAAGATCAGATAAACTCCTTACAATGACCAGAACCGTGCTCCTCTACACTACTTTGTCCAACCACTGCTGTCTGTACCTACCTTTTCTGCACTTCATCCTGTTGCTGGATTTCACCAGACCGAATCCCCTGAAGGGACTCAAATCAGGCTACACTGAATAAAGTTTGCACTTGCACAAGACCAAGCTTTCAGTGGAGGATGCTTCGTACGAACCTTTCAAAGGAGGCTTGCGGAACAGGCAATGTCTATCAGATGCAAAGGATGTGCCTTTTGCAGACAACCAGAGCAGGAGCTCTGAGTACTGCATTTGTCATTTTGTGTTTATTCAGAAATACTAAGTGAATATGCACTGAATGTATGGGCCTTTGGAAATAAGGTTTCCCTCCTAGAATATGAAGACAAGTATATTCCAGGTTTTCCCAAAGAGTCCTCACTTCTTGCAGCTCGAGCTTCAGACTTTTTTATGTTTAGGCATTGACAGTGCAAATGCCCTTGACATGGGTGAAGGAGAAGACTGTAGATCTCTGCCGAGTTCTGCTCTGGGACCTGTGTGAGTGGGTCTGGTGGTCAGCCTTCGCTGTGAGTTGGCGTGGTGACAATGTGCCACCTTCCTACTGCATGGTACTGGCTCCATGGGTTTAGATTTTTTTAATTTTTTCAATTTTTTTTTTTGAATCGTGTATCTAGTTCTATGTTCTTCTATAATTTTTAGAGAAGTGATACCTTCAGATTGAATGCTTTTCCTGTGCAGGCAGCACTGGGTGCAATGGGTAGTGACTTGAAATAGGTATGAATCAGATCTGCTCTGCACTCCTGTGAACTTAGAAAGAGGAAGTAACGCCATCTGAGATGGATCAGTCCTCCCTCTGTTACCCACACACATCCGCCAAACTTCTGGCACCTCGGCATATGCTGCTTACCATGGGTACTGCTGGTGAGTCAGGCAGAGAAATGCAGTGCTCTCCACCATTTAGGTGCATGTACCCTTAGTGCAACAAATTATGTACTTCAGTAAGGAGGTATTTTACATGTATATATCTCTTTATGTTTTTATCATTTCTACCAGAAAGAGTGGCAGCAACAAGGCATGCACTCAGCTTTTAGATTCCTAATAAAACATTGGCACAGGTGCCCAGCTTGGGAAAACTAGGCTTTCAGTTGCTTGGGAAGATATTTTTCTGCTCAGAAATGAGAATTAGTTGGGTAAATAAACTGTATTTTGCTGAAGGGAGAAAAGAAAAAAATCTGGTAGCTCACTGTTCTTGCGAATGGCCCCCACTTTGTAAACTTCCCTGCCTCTCTGCTTCTTTGGCACCCCAAACCTCCCAGAGCTGCTTTACGTGGGGGTGACAGCTCACCATGAGTGCTTGGGCAAGTAATTCAGATTCTCCCCTCTGCCTGCAGTAATAGCAGTTCCCCAGCTTTCTGCCGTGTCTCCTCTTTGAACAGAAATACCTCCTAAATGTATGGCGATTGCAGAAGTTTCAGGTCTTGAATCTCCTTTCTTCCAGATGCCCACTGAGCCTCCTTCCAATTTACATCTTTTTTTGCCAGGAACTTAGGTTTCATCCAACCAGCAGTGTCTGCAGCTTCAATTAGGGTTTAAGAAGCTCTAAGGGTAAGCAAAGAATGGTGCTGGGATAAGGCCAGTGACCTTGAGGCTTTCCCCAGGGAAGCAAGAAACCTGTTGAGAGACAGGGCGAGAATTCACTGGCATTGCACTGCAAGGTCAGCCGGCCGTTCCTTTTCTTGCCGATTTTCCTTTAATAACCTAGGCCACTCCATGGTCAACTTGTGAGTATGGCAGCTTAATTTAGGCTGAAATTTCCTCTGTCCTGCAGTTTCTTTGTCTCTCTTCAAGCAGCAGCAAAGTCAGGGGTAACTTGTGAACTGGCTAATCTGGACAGGTTTTCACGGGCCTGGGAAAGCCCATGTTCATGACCCAGAGGTTACCTCAGTGCTTAGTTCCACATCATTATCTCTAAACCACATGAGAAAGGAAATTTTGAGATTTGCATGAGCAAAGCAACGTTTCCCCCACCTTAGCCTTGTTGTTGGAAAGAGATAAATTCCCTTCTGTCATGTTTCTGAAATCCAGACTAACTCCCTGGATATTCAGCCTGAAATGTGTACACAGTGGATAAAACTTCAGCCCAAACAACAGGCATTTGAAAAATTATAGGGAAGAAAACCAATGTAAGCATAACCTTCCTTGAACGAGTCCTACCAAGCTGATCAGTACATAGCAAAGTGTTGTTCAATGTTCTTCTGTCTGGTGTTCTTATGGGTAGGCATCATCCACTTACGTGATTAGATAGTCTATATCTGCAAATCCTACTAAGCACGCATTGAACCAGCAGGTATCTTAAGAGGAGGAGGTTTATCTCAGTTCTCACCAATCTCTTTCTTCGGGTTCTTGTACCCTTTGATTTAAGATGTGACAGCAGGAAAATAAGCCACCAGAGCTCTTAAATTTAAATGTTAAGTATCACTTCTCTGCTGTGATTCTTGAGTAAAGGAAACCTGAAAAGATGGGTATGTCCCTAAGAAAACACCTTCTTAAAAACTAAAACTAAGGAAGTAGAAATTAGGATCTTCATTAAATAGACCATCTCTCTGATGATGTCAGTGTTTCTATTGTTGACAAAGTTTACTGAAGTTGACTCAGTTCCCACTGACATCTCCAAAAAGATTTCTGTTGACCTGAGCAAGATTTGGTCCAGGCCCCGCACATCAAAAAAAATAGCCCAAGAGTCAGGCTGCCTCACGCAGTATTCTTTGTCTCACCCTCTGAGAGGTGTCTAAGGCTGCACGTACTCCGAGTGTTTCATTGCTCCAGGGTCTCAGGCCACTTGTCCACACTTGCCCCCTCTCTTGCAGCTTGTTCTGTCCTACGCACTGGCATATTTTTCTTGTGGAAGCAGAGCATGTTGGTAAAGGGAGGGAAGGGCACACGTCCACATCCAGCTCTGATAGCAAACTGGGAAGTGGCTGCAATCTGGGAGCTCCCAGGTACCTCAGATTTATCACAAAAGTACATATACAAGTCAGTTTGGGGACCAGACTATTGCTCCTGCCCGGGAAGTAAGCTAACGCAGCCATGCTGATTTTTATGCTTTAAAAACCAGAGAAAGCAAACAGAAAACTCAACCAGAAACCTGCCTTGCAGTAGCTCTGGGAAGGGGCAGGTTATTACACTTGGTACTGCCAAACAGAAGATCTTGGAGCTGTGACAGATTGACCATCCCTTGCACTCCTTAAACCATAGGAAGAACACGCTGCTACAGCTCAGACAGCAGCGACAGATATTTTAAGGCGATGTTATCTGTAACAGTCCAGAAGTTTATATGAATAACTAAGTTGTCTTTTCTGAAGGAACTTGAGGCAGGTGTGATGTTGTTCAGACTATTCCCAAAGTGCATTTTGCAGGCACACCTGAGCAAAAGGGCTTTTTGGTGACCACATCCTTTCCCGTGACCATGCCTCAACCAAGACCCAAGCCTGGCTGTGTCACAGTGTCCGGGAGTGCCCCGTCCCGAGGAGCTAATACAAAGGGGACAGAGACTGTCAGGGGAACGTGGCGGGGGATGCCCTGCCAGAAGCAGCAGAGCAGTGCTCTGCTTTTGTGTCTCCACTTGCTGTGTCCTCCCAAGTGGACATACCTCTTGGCTTCTCCAGCAGAGAAGTGTTTCAGGGCAGGGAGCTGGTCTGGACCAGCGTGACAGCCAGGTCGCGCCGGCAATAAGGTGTGAGGAGGAGATTCACTTTTCTTCCTTAGCTGCGTGCTGTGAGTGCTAGGCTGCTGTAAAAAACTCTCCTTTGTGGCCACTCTCCAGCAGCTGTGCCCACAGGCTCGGAAGATAGGTGCCCTGCCTGGCTGGGCACACAAGCCAACGGCTCTGCTGCTCCGCCTGCTCTCGCAGAGCTGAGTGAAACGCTGGGTTGCTCAATCCTGGCAAGTCCGGGCACTGAGGCTGAGTGTTGGTGTCTTAGAAGTGCCGAAGAAGAAAGTTTGGGTGTTTCTGTGGTCAGGTAATAGCTGAACGAAGACTTTTTTGAGCTGCGACATTGGCATAGCACCAAAATTTAGCTTCAAACCTTTGTTGCATCAGTTCCTCGTTCTTGTTCACATTTCAGTTCCCTGTCCATGCTACATGTTAGTATTTTCATGCTTCTTAGAAGTGCATTATTTTTTCTTCATTATTTATCTAGTCTGACTAATTGCCTGGGCATAATTTCCGTTCCTTGTTTGGGACCTCCCCCTCTTGTCTTCTCCTATTATAGTGTGATGACAGCATGAATACTTCTGGCATGAATGTTTCTGTGAATACGAATTCTCACCAGCTTTTGCAACAGTTCATGTGTGCCAACATCCAGGGAAAGTGTAAAGCTGAGGTAGCAAATGCTGCCACACCGTCTTCCTTTGAAAGATATCTCATGAGGAAGTTTGTGGGAGATGCCTGTATCTGTCTCTATTTTATGCAAACATCTGCTAGGAGAATGCGACTCTCCAAAAGCAGACACGGTTATTAATGAAACTCAGGATTTGTATGTGTTAGCTGAATTTCACACCTCCCTCCATTGGTGGGCAAAAATATTTAGGCCCGATAATAAGTAATTAATCCTGATGTTTTTGAGAAGATGAATGCATAGCCACAGGTTGGAAATCAATCCCCCCTTTTTTTAACAAAGCATTTTAAAGAAGGGTACAAACTATTTCAGTAGTTTAGGACTACCGATCCTAAGATGCTGTCTGAAATTCCAGTTCATCTGTGCTCCAGCAAGGCTCTTGATTGGAGGAAGCAAGAAGCAGCATCCAATGTTTGTTTTTTCTCTGACCTACTGCTGAGTAATTGAATCATCCCAAGCACCAAGCTAATGTTTTTCCTCCCTAGGAGAACATAATGTTACCAGGAAAAGGAGAGGAGGAAAAAAAAAAATAAAAAAGGCAACTGCAGATGTTTACTCCAAATGCCCTACAGTGTGTATCTGAGACCAGCAAAGAGCATTTTTGTAGCTCAAGAAAATATTTAAAAAGCCAAAAGAGTACGATGCTGGGTGGTGCTGAGCCCCTGCCACCAGTGGGATCTAGGAGGGTACAGCAGACCTGGCTGATGGCATGTAAATGCAGATAGGCAAAGACAAAAATGTAGGACCTGACTTCTGGCATATTTTTCAACACTCCCAAGGTAGATATCTGAATTATAGATGCTCAGAGCTGTGGGAGCACCAGCTCAACAGACTATTTCCTTACAGCAAACAAGATGCTGAGAGAGGACAATCTGGGCTCATTTTGACTCTTAGTGAGCACCCAAACAAGTATCCATCTCCCAGTGCTTTGGGTGGGCTACTACTTTAGGCCAGGACCTGTTGTTGGTAAGTTTTTAACTCACTGTCCTGTGGGCAGGCAGAGAGATTGGGCAGAGACTCCTGCTCCACTGTTCTGGACAGAGGCTGGCAAACTCATAACAGCTATTGCTGCTATCACCTACTAGATGCCAAGGTATCAAAAAAGCATTTCTTTGTCATTCTGTGTTTTGGCCTGCCTGCCCTCAGAAGGATATGGGCACTTACTGAAAGGAAATGATTTTTTCCTAGTAGTGTTGTCACAGAAGAGGAGTAACTCTGGGGAGAAGGATGGAGAGGAAGCTGCCAAACTATGCTGGGCTGCATCAGCAAGAGCAGAGGCAGCACGGTTCCCCTTGTGCATGAGGTCCAAAGGTTTTACTGTTACACACAGACTTCAGTTGTCCAGAAGATGCTACAGTGTAGAGAGACAACACTAACAGACAGGAAGCCTGGTGACTTGCAATTCACAGATAAGGCACGTCTGTGGCTTTTGGAATCTATCACAAGCACATTCTCCCTTGGAGAATATAAAAGGAAGAGGAAATAAATGAAATTATTTAAATAAAGCAAGTGTTTCCTGCATGTCTGCTGTTTGCTGGTTCCATGGACAAGGTGCTGGGGCTGCCTGAAAACTTCCAGCATTTTTTATTTTGCAAAGAACAACTGCATTTTGCACAAAATAGGTGTTTTTTGAATGTCTGGTTTCTGTAAAAACATTCAATTCTGGTTTTTTTGGTTGATGAAATGTGTCCATGGGGTTTTATTGAAGTGCTGCCTTTAGTTTTCCTTTTTTTTTCCTCTACAAAAGCTGCTTTTTCCAGTAGAAAAAGAAATTTTATCTGCATTCAACCTGCTCTCCAGAGCACTAAGCCAGGCAGATCAATGGCTGCATTTCACCCGTCGCAATCTGTGTCTCTTTTATCAGTGGTCACATCAGTGGTGGCTGCAATATGTCCCTGTTCAAAGCCTCATCCAGGAGGAGCCACCCCAGCGGATGCTGGCTGCCAGCGGTGCCATGCTCCGGGAGGTCCCATGGCACTCAGCTCCTCCACCCCGAGCAGTGTTCGGAGGTGATCTGGGTGGGCGTGTGTTTGCCCTGCTCTGCTGTACCTGCTTCCCAAAGGGAGGATTTCAGCTCTCAGATGTATCATTTCTGCCTCGTTCGTGAGCACTCAGCGCAGCTAAAAATATTAGTGTCATCTCAGAAGTTGTATCACTGTGGCCACCTGTGATTTCAGCTCAGCTGCAGCATCCCAAGAAAGCAGACTTGTCTGGGTTTCCAATCATATTAGAGCATCAGCATAGAGTGCATATGGTAGCTGTGATGGGGGGGGCGGAGATTATTGTCTCCATTACGTGGGTGTGGAGCAGAAGCAGCTCAGCTGAGGCTGGTGCAATTATACACACACATCTTGGATCAGAATCCAACCCTTGACATTAAACAGCCCTCAATGATTTTTTTTTTTTTCCCCAAAACCCAAGATATATTTTAGAATAATGAGATCATCACTCTAAATAAGGAGTTTTAATGGAAAAACATTTTGAACGTGCAATTTCCTGCTACCAGTTTTGCAGTGCAGATACAGTTCAGAAGCATTTCTGCTTTATGGGGGTCCAGCTGTAATTTGTCCATAGAATCACAGAATGGTTTGGGTTGCAAGGGACCATAAAGGTCATCTAGTTCCAACCCCCCTGCCATGGGCAGGGACACCCTCCAGTAGACCAGGTTGCCCAAAGCCCCATCCAACCTGGCCTTGAACACTTCCAGGGATGGGGCATCCACAACTGCTCAGGGCAACCTGTTCCAGTGCCTCACCACCCTCACAGGAAAGAATTTCTGTCTAACATCTAATCTAAATCTCCCCTTCTTCAGTTTAAAGCCATTACCCCTTGTCCTGTCACTCCATGCCCTTGTAAACAGTCCCTCTCCATCTTTCCTATAGGCCCCTTCAGGTACTGGAAGGCTGCTATAAGCTCTCCCCAGAGCCTTCTCTTCTCCAGGCTGAACAACCCCAACTCTCTCAGCCTGTCCTCATAGGAGAGGTGCTCCATCCCTCTGATCATCTTCATGGCCTCCTCTGGACTCACTCCAACAGGTCCATGTCCTTCTTATGTTGGGGACCCCAGAGCTGGATGCAGTACTGCAGGTGGGGTCTCATGAGAGTGGAGTAGAGGGGGAGAATCCCCTCCCTCGACCTGCTGGCTATGCTGGTTTTGATGCAGCCCAGGACACGCTTGGCTTTCTGGGCTGCAAACGACATTGCCGGGTCACATTGTCACTGGGTTGACAACCTACAAGGGTTCCTGGCGGGCAGATGGGGACTTCCCAGTTCTTCAGACCTCTTGTATACTGTGATTTGATGATACAGTAAATCCAGCTTTAGGATTGCCGGTACCAGAACAAAAATACCAGAATCCTATGCCACAAAATGCTGATGTTGCATAAACTCCCTCTGCCCGTCCAAGCGTGCCCTGAAGGCTCTGCTGGTGTAGTGCCATACGGACAAGCTTTATGCCACATCGGCTGTCACCTGCCTTCCTGCAGCTGAAGAAACACCAGCCCAGACTCTGACTTGTGCTTTCTAGCTAGCTGGAGAGATCAGATGCCTCTGCTTGATGCAGATCCGATTGACACTGCTGAGTGCTGGGACGCAGCCCGGCTGCCTGGGGAGCTGCAGGCGGAGCTGCAAAGCTGGCCTTGGCTGTCACTTGCCTGGAAACAGGCAGCGCAGCTCCACTCTGTGGGGAAGGAGGGGAAGCAGCCGGGGAGCTGCGCGGGGGATTTCTCCGCTCACTGGCACCTCATCTTCTGCTGGGATGCTGAGGGCGAGCCCCCCAGCCCCAGGTCTCCCCTTGTCCCTTCTGCGGTGCGGGGCTGGGAGCCCCTCCCTTCCTCAGCCTGCTTTGGAAATCTTTCCTGGGGCTCCTACCACTTAACATCTTTTTTTCCGCTTACAGGCTGGGAAAACAACAGCAGGTGACTGAGGGAGGAGATTGGACACGGGACCAACAAAGCCCTGTGGAAGACTTTGCTTTCCATCTTCAAAGTTGTGATCCTGTCCACAGGGGATGTCCGTGGCAAAATTCCCTGTGCCTCCATGGGGAGTGGCCCTGAGAAGGGCTTAATCTTCAGATCTTCGCTGCTGCTAAAGCCACCTCTTCCAGGTGACCAGCCCAGCCTTTACAAGAGGGTGCCCCCTTGCCCATGTGGCGCATAGAAATCTCCAGCACCATGCTGCTGGGGCTGGCTCTCCACTGATTAGAACTCATTTGGGTGTTGATAAGGTCCTGAGCATCCCTGGTCCTGAGCATCGCCAGCCTTGGCAGAGGGTCAGCTGAGTGGGGAGTGAACCCTTAGGTGATGGCAAGGCTGGTCCATGGTGCAGCAAGAAAGGCTAGTGATGAAACCAGACTGCCTCTGTCAGGGCTGCCAGCTCCCCGTTATGGGGATGAGAGGGCTGAGTACTGCCAAAAGACCTGTCTGGTCTAATATTCCTGCTGAGCTGGGGAGCGCGGCACAGGCACACTTGTTGTGGGATCAGTAAGACTTGGCTCCAGCAGGGATAACTCGCATGGCTGATCCAAACAAGTCACTGCTCCATGTGCCCCCTCGAGTAGCAAGTGCTGAGGGTGTTTTGGGGCATCTGGCAATGGTTAGTCAATGACCATTAGCAGCTGATTTCTCCCTGAGTAGTTTTGCCCTGGGGTGAACTTCTCCCAGGCTGCATTTGGAAGATCAGCAAGTGAATAGTGCAGCAACGTACAGTTTCAGCTTGGTATTATCGAACGGGTCCAATTGCTTCCCTGTTATTTTGGCTGACAAAGCCAGTAGTACCCTTTAACTGTCACAGCTTCCAGCAAGTTGTCTGCTCATCTCTACCCCTAAATGTCATCAGCAGTGACATGGATCCCTGAGAGTCTTGTTAGTGTGTCTTGCTGGCGGCATCTCTACTTTTGATCCCAAATGACAGTCTCAGCCATCTGTACTTTGATCCTGGAGCTCAAAACAAGGTGAGGAGGCTGCTTTCCTCGCCTAGTAGCTCATGCCAATCTTCAGCATTGGCATCCAACACTGGGGACATCTTTTTCTCTTTTGCCAAGTCAGGTAAGGTTTCTTTGGTGGCAGGCACTTGGATGGAGGTATGTTCAGTGCACTATTTCGCTTGCTTGGATCTATTCAAATGCACAGCTTGTTTGCTGCCTTGATAACTCTGCCGTGGCTGGAGACTCTGCATTGAGCTACCTTTTTCGTTGTGCTGCTCTCATTATATTTTCTCTTAACACGCTGTGTAGTCAGGGAGGTACCTGCTGCCTGTTCATGTGCTTGAACACTAGAGTCTTTTAACAAAGTTTTTTAGCAGCTTGTATGTGAGGAGATTGGGAATGTCGTCTGCTTCAGTTGCATGTTTTTATTCTGCTCATGTTTTTACAATATGAATATTTCATCCCAGGTTTGGCCTCACTTGGATTAAAAAATTACACAGTTTTATTGAAGCTGCTGTATCCAACACCAATGGCAGCTCTTTTGCTTCTTCCTCCCTTCTCAGTCTTGTCATGGCCCAAACCTGGGACGTGGTCATTCAGCTTCTGCTCGGTGCCGTGTGGCGGCTGTCTCTCAGGCAGCTCTACAGCATGTTGTGACACCTCTCCAGGCTCCTCTCACCCATGGTGATATATCCAGTTGTCTCACGTGCTGCCAAAGAAGGTACTTGAGTGTCTGAACATATTGCGTGTAATTTAGAATCTCCTCAGGGGTGTTTGGATCCTGCCAAGCTTTCATTTTGCTTTGTTTAATTGCAGATTCGGTTTCTTTTCTGTGTGATACTGAGAAATGCCTGGGAACCCAACTTGCTTACCATTGGTCCCTTTGCCGGTTTACCTTCTGCTTTCTCCTTAATCTGTATCACTTCAAATCACTTCTACTTTTTTCTTCCTCTTTCCTGAAGCTTTGACATAATGCTTTCTCTTGCAGTAATTGCTGTTGATGACCTTGTGTGGCATTTGCTGATACACCCTGCCCTTCACCGCTCAGAAGTAAAGCACTTACAGTGCATTTTTGCACCAGATTTTCCTCCTCTGCTTTGCCCTTTGTCCTCCTCTGCATTTCCTTGTAAATAGCTTCTGGTGCTGTTTTTCCATGTGTTTCTGGACTTTTCCAGGTCTGCTTCACTCAGGCTGCCTTTGGAGAGGCTCTTAATTACGTCTGTTCACATCTCCAGCTCTTGGGTGGCAAATGGAGTTTCTTTGAGCATTTCTGAGCGCTGTCCTGGCATTTCAGTATTGTCTTTGCTGCCTGTGAAGGACAGGCTCTTTGCCCTCTGCTGTGAGCCCACAGACCCTCTAAGTCTCTCTGAAACCAGTGACTGAACTTGTCCTGGCTGTGGCTTGTGCCCCTGCCGTACCCAGGAGGTCCTGGGAGCATGTTTTCATGGTGCTCTTGTGCAGGTGCTGGTTGTGTGTGTGCAGCAGAGGAGCTGCAGCGTGTCCCTCTGCACGTAGCCATGCACAGCTGGCGGCTGCCCCCCCTTCTCCTAGACGTGACTCCAAGCAGAGGCTTTGGTCACTGGCCTCAGGAGAGAACAGGGCTGGCTGGATAGGGGCATGAAGCTCTTCAGAGCACCAGGATGCTGTTGGGATCAGGCGTTGCAGTGCTGAAAAGTGACCATGATGAACACGATGGTGGCTGCAGTGATCCTGAGATGTACAGATCAGAGTTATGGGTGAACTAGACCCAAATGCGACCATTTGATGGAAGGCTGCGTTATGTTGCAGGCAGAACGGTGTGATAGGACTTGGGCTCAGCTCTGCTCCCACCTTGCTGAGTGCTCTTAGTCTTGTCACTCTGCTCTCCAGACCAGGATTCCTCTGTCTGTTACACAGGGCTTTTGTGGCTTTGTGGTATATTTTAAGATATCCAAAAGATAAGCTTTTTTCTTGTATCAACATGTTTCCTTCAGCAGGGCTGACCCTGAGCTAACCGCTGATCCAGATGCTCTTTGGACTCAACTGGGGTTTTATACATCAGTTCCTTGCTGACATGGCGTCACGTCTAAATTGTGATTTATGATGCTAATGCTCTCTCAACACCTTTCTAATTTTTTAATATACTTTTGTGAAGTATTGCTCTTCAGGCCCAGCCTTATTAATACGTTTAAGCTATAAACAGTAATTGGTGGAGCAACAACTTAATTCAGTTTAATAGACTGGCAAAGCTGAGAAAGAAAACCTGCCTCCTCTGCAGCTGTCCCCAGGTGGGGGAGTCAGGAAGGCAGAACAGCAGATTAGTAACTGCTCCGCTGATGTCTTCTTACTACATCAACATTATATTGGCAAGGAAATTGCGGGCTTCCCACTTTGACATAGTTATGGTGATAAATTAGGTATACAGAAGAGCTAATGATGAAATTAAATGGAGTTATGAATATATATTAGATATCTTTCCCAAGGTCAACTCTGGATGACACAGCAAAGATATTGTAATAACAGGTAAGCCTCAGTCAGTGATGTGCAGCATGTTGCTGAAACCTGGATGCTAACATTTGTTAAGGGTGTACAAAGAGAAGGAAGACGATAGGAGCTTTCAAGTTCATGGTATCTCCCTCTGCTCTCGGTGGACCCCTGTCTTTAATAGGCAATTTTGCCTGTTTGTTACCCTGATATTAACTAACCCCAGCACCCCTTACACTAATGTGCTTAATTAGGAAGCCGCGCAGGTGCCAGACTCAAGAGCTGAGCTCTGTGTGCCAGGTGCTGCAGACCACATCCTGTGGGACATCCAGTGTCTCAAAGGATGGAGCCTTGGGCTTTTCAGATGCTGCTCAGCAATCAGGAGGCAGTTCAGTTTACTTGGCCCCATCCCAGTCTCCCCGGTATAACCCAAGGCAAGTCATTTGGGTTGACATTTCAACAGTGAATGGTGATTTTTTACTCTTTTTTTAAGCACCTTCATGTTTGATTGTTTAGCTTGGGGCAACTAAACTGGATTCAAGCCAAAGCTGCCAGCCTCACCTCTGCAGGTAGGGTTCTCTCAAGTAGTGTATCCCAAATACGGGACTTAGAATTGCCAGTTGCTTCTGAAAAGCCTCTCCTTACATCCTCTGTCCCCCAGTTCCCTGTGGTGCACGCAGAAATAACAGCGCTTCTTTTGCCTCCAGGAATGCTGAGGGCATGGATGCAGCAATAGCAGAAGGGCACTCTCAGACTCAGGGGGATCAAAAAAGTGTCTTAAATAGATTTTTTATTTTTTTATTTTTTTAGATTTGATTCCATTTCCAAAGTCTTTGCAATTACTACCACATAGAAGTCACGCAGCTCTGCAGGCTTTGCCCCAGTAGCGGCTGCTACGTCATTCCAGAGGAGCTGCACACCCTGCAGGGAAAAGCTTTGTGAAACAGCTCTTGAGAGACGTCCCTGTGCTTTCTAAGTGATATGAGAAGTTTTATTCGCATTTCACCAAGTGACCTTGCCCAGAGCTGCCGCTCTGAAGTAAAATCTCTACAACTCTGCAAGTTGTGTATATGCAGCAAATTTTTCTCTCTACTGTTTTTCAGGTGGGGATGTCCTTTTCTAAGGTGAGAGTATTAAACTGATCAGTTGTCATTCCACTTTTGTTTGCAGTTTGTAGAATAGATTGAAATGAACTGGATTTGCTTTTAAGTGGTGAGCAAGTGTGTCTGGCTTCCACTTCAACAGCAAAGAGAGGGGTTGTATTCTCCCAGGGGAGTGCCTGGGCTGTCCCAGACTGAACTAGCTCTGCAGGAGCTGGGAGCTGCTGCTTCTCAGGAAGGAAACGTATTACAAGCCAGTGCCATCTCCTGTCAGGGCGCCGAGGTCCGGCCTTGTGGGAGTCAGGGGTGGGGAGTGCTGGCAGGGGTGCAGGACAGGCCTGGGTGCGTGTCCTTGCAGACGAGTTCTGCTTCTCCGGGCTGAGACCGAGCTGGCACAACACTGTGGGCACGCGTGAGTGGGTCATGCAGCCACCCAGCAACCTGGGTGGGACGGGGACATCGCAGGTCCAGGTGCTGGACCGGACACTGACCCCTATTTTTCTCCTCCTCATCCTCCCGAGTACTTTCTGGCAAATAATCTAATGTATAGGGGTTTTATTCCCCTTAATTTCCAGCCCTTGGAAAGCCCTTCCCGGTGGGGATGCGGCTTTCCCCGTCCCCCCAGGTGCCTGAGGCTTCGTGTGCCGAAAACCTCCCGTCCCCTGGCACTAACCCCACTTGCGGCAGTAGCCGGCTTGTGACAGCAGAGGGAGACGGCAGCCCGGCGACGGGCCGGCACGGCGGGGCCGGCGCTCCGTGCCCTGCGCTCCCGGCGGCTGCGGGACCTGCTGCTGCCCGGGGGAGCCGCTCGGCAGCTCCTGCTCCAGCCCTGGCTCGGGGAAACGGTTAGGCCTGGGCATGGCAATGGTGCAGGGGTCCCCGGCTCGCCTTTGGGGAAGCTGAGGCACCGAGCGGCTGGGATTGCCCAGGGCATAGGGCAGGGCAGGTTTAGTGTCCCGCTGGGGCTTTCATGACTCGATCAGGGTGGTCTTCACTCCTTCCTGGGATACTCAGCTCTCCCAACAGCATATCACAGTTCTGGGACTCGTCTCAGGTTGTGTGAGCCCTCTTCTAGGTGCTGGCTCTACACGGGCACGGTGCATACCTGCTCAGTTCCCTATCATCTCCACTGGCCAGTCCTAGGTGGAGGTGGTCCCCAGCACTAAACTCAAGCATCGAAGTATTCACTTGTTAGGGTAGCACGTGTTGCCCTAAGAGTAATTTCTGTATTCTATCAAGCACTGGTGATGAGCCAGAGAAATAATCTGCCAGGTCAAATCTGACCCACAAACCGTCAGCTGGATGAAGTAGGGAGATGTATAAAGATGTACCTAATTTTTCAGACATGAACTGCCTTCAAGTTGTCTAGTGCCAAGCATCGTTTACCTGGAAATTTATCAGGAAGGGAAATATATTGTTTACAATATTACATACAGTATTGAAATTGCTAGCCCAGTGGGAGCCAAATTCTGAGGCAGCGCAGATTTCCAGCCTGTTGTTTCCAGGAGGCAGCACCCCCCCCCAAAATAAAAAAATAAAAAAGAAGTAGGAGCAAGAACCCAGTAGCTGCTGATTAAGGATCACACACTGAGATCCTTACTGAGAAAGGATCAGCCTTGTAGGGATGGCTTTGAACTCCAGAAGGGACGAGGCGCCTTGGTGCTCGCTGCATACTCTCCCATCCCCTAGAAAGAGTTTTGTAGTCCCTCCAAAACTCCAGCTAGTGGGTGCATGCTGCTGCCGCCGGCTGGTGCATTCACATCCATTGCCTTTGGAGCACACTGCTCGCGGGAGGTGGAGTGAAGCTAGAACCGTTGTCAGCCCACACGAAATCCCAGATGAATGTGCGCTCTCTGCAGTAATGGGGGATATTACTTTAAATGGCTCAATAATGCTACAGCTTTGCTGTCTCCTGCTCTGTAATACATAAACTCTTTTGCAGACCTAGATGGAATTTCTTTGACATCTTCTCGAATTGCATTGTTTTAAGGTACTTTTGCATTTTTATTGGCAACCCAGTTGTAATAGAGGGAATCCATATAGCATCAATGCTGCTTTCTAGGAGATGCCTGGTAGCTGTGAAATATAAACCAATAAGGTCTTGGACTATAGCTTAATCTTATCAGCAGAATTCAGGTAATGTGAGGCAGAAATTGTGCTGCTAACAAGGGTTTCCAGCCATCACTGCCTTGATGAAATGGGATGGAAAAATCAGAAAATAGAGCTGTGTTTGGATCCACACAGCTCCTGTATACAGCAGCACAGAGAGAGGATCTGGCTGTGCCAGGCAGCAGCCTCGTGATTAAAATAAACAGTTCTGCGCTCCTCATACGCTGTAATGCTAACTTTACTCTGGTGAGCCTCCCAAGGCAGGAGACATCAATCCTCTTCAACTACAGAGACAAAAGGCAAGTGATCATAAGAAAATGTGGATAGTTTGCTGATATTTCTAGGGACTCTTCTCCTTCCAGGTTAAGAAAGAAGTGAGGGCTGTCGGTGCCTTGGGGATTGCTGTGTGTGTAAGCCAGCACCTCATTTTATTTCCATTCCCTTAGGAGCAGACATATAGGTGAGGCATCATTTTAGCAGCTGGGATTTTGATCTCTGCAGGCTTTTTGAATGGCTGACTGTGGGTTCTAATATCCACTTCAGAAGATGTGCAAAATCCACCCTGAAAGCTTGCCAATACCATCTCTTAATGCCCCCCATCTCTTCTGTCTAATGTCCTACCCTGTGGTGCTGTGTAATTATTAGGCAGCTTACACAGCATAGTTTAAACTGGAAGAATCTCTGTTTCTTAACAATTTATAGCCCCCAATTATTGGGGTCTTAAGGTCACACAAACCTGTGTTCATAAGGTAGCTCTACTCAGAAATTACTGCGTTTAGCTCAGAAATTTAGCTCAGAAAGAACAGCAGAGAGATGTTTAAAGGAGCCAGTGCTTGGAGTGGGACAGCTGGAGAAATTTAGGATGTGTGTAGCCTCTTTGCTTCCTGTGATCTTGAAAGGGCTGAGACATATTCACTCCCCTTCTCTGGCTGCAAAGGGCATGGTCCATGGCCAGATATCCATCCTAAGGGAAGCCAAATCTGCTGGCTTTCAGTACCCACAGGGTTTCTCCTTCCTGCCTGACCTTGGTGCATCTCAGACCCTAAAGGCTTCCTCACATTCCAGCCCTGCAGAGCCAGGCTGCAGCAATCCTTTGACCCCAAATCCAACCAGGAGGCAGACAATGCACACACACGTGCAAACAGACTCATGGTCTTTCAGGTATCTGACCCCAGACCTCTTGTCCAAGGCTTTTTGTGCTGCATCGCTGTGAAGCAGACATCCCTGCCGTCCAGATGTACGTGCCATAGCACTGCTCCTCTCCTCCTCTGCTCCTCACATGGTCCTGGAGCTCTGAGATGATCCCTACAGTGTCACTGGGGCACCTGTACATCCCTTGCACTGCTATTTGTTCCCAAGGATTGTTCTCTAACTGTTTAATTAGTCTCTGCAGTAATTAACCATGTACCATTTATTGTTCCCTTTCAGTTGATATTTACCCTGTGGGAATCGGGGGCTCCTGAGAGCTATCACACATCAGAGCATTACGGGGATCCCAGGGGAGAGCAATCACGTGTGACTTGGGCTTTGGTAATGGCCCATGCAAGAGGGGAGGAAGAAACCAGACCCAAACCCCTGCTTTTAAATGCTGAGCTAGGGAGACTGGAGCTGGTCTATAATGGTGCTTTTTAGCCTGCGCTCCTCTCTCTCAAGGGACCTGTGCACGCACCTCCCCTCAGCCATCCCAGTTGCAGGGAGTAAGGCAAAGCGTATCAAATGTTGTGTACCAAAACGTGTCTACCCAGAGATGGTAGGATGATGCAGAGGTAGTTCCCAGGGCCCCTCAACCAGCAGCAATCCTTCCCTGCGCGCGGTGGCCCAGGCTGGGCTGCCAGCGCACGTGTGGCAGTCGGGATGGCGTGCGTAGCCAGACCATCTGCACGGCCAAGGTGATGCTGTGCTCTCGCCAGCCTGAATTTCCCAGTCAGGTGTTTCCACTATGAGAAGCCCTGGGATTTTTTGATGGCATGCTAAAAATTAATAGCCGAATAACATCCTTAAAGGTGTTCCTTTAACATTTTCATTGCTCATAATTCAGAGTCTTGCTGCAGCCTCAGTCCCTGATTTTTCCTCTAACCCATACATTGGAGCAGGTGAAGCACCCGCTGACCTTGGTGTGAGTTCAGATGCAGGGACTCCTTCACTGGCCAAAAGCACGATATCAAAGGTGGCCTTTCTGCTCAGGTGCTGCGTGTTGCTCTCCAACTTGTACCATCATATACCTAAAGATACGCCAGTTCTTGCAGACTGATGGATTTGAACATGTCAGCACTGCTAAACACTGTGTTTAGAATTTTTAAACGTTTAATTTGTAGTGATAGAGACTAAATTGAGAATTAAAACCATGCACATCAGTCCCAAGGGAGTTCCCCCCTTCCCTCCCACTCCATCTGGAATGAAGAGGAGTTGGAATTATACATGAATTAATGAATAAGTAATAGAGAGTCACACAAATAAATTTCAGATGCAAGGGTTTTTTTTTTTTGAATCATCCACAAGTTAATATTTATTTATGTAACTTGCAGAATTTCAGCCAATGGCTGCATAAATATTAATTACTAATTAAACTTTAATAGCAAAGCAAAACCCTTGCATTCTGTAAATGTATGTATTAAAGCCATCATTATTTGTTTGGAGAATTGGGTTTGCTTGGGACTTTGGTCAAACAGTGACAAGAATACAATTTTAGAGCAAGAGACAACCTCGGTTAATCTTGCTTTTTGCTTTGATTGCAATTGTTCAATGAGAGGATGAATTAATTTCTTTTTTTTTTTTTTTTCTCCCATGAGGAGACAATAACAAATTTAAAAAGAGCCCTCGGCAAAACCGGGGCATTGCTGTACTCCCAGTTGTGCGTCACCGCTACATTTTTGACTGATTTCCAATACAAAGAGGAGGATGAGGATGAGGATGGCTTCAGCACAGCCAGCTGATTATCTGGCCCATGGTGGCAGTTTTGCATTTACGTGCCTTTTGGCAGCCTGAAGGCTCTACCTGCAATTGCCGTTTTTGCAGGCTACCGTGAGTCCTTTTATATTAATGTCTTGGGTCCGTAAGTCCATAAAGTCCCTGTTTATCACTTTGTGGTGTGTGCCGCTAAACCCACCTGGGAAGGAGGTTTACGGAGGTGAGCTTTCCTCCTCTGCAAAGAAAGTGAGGGTGAAAAGCTGGTGAATCCCCGCAGAGCCGCGGCTCAGCGCCGTCTTCCCTGCGGCGCCTCGCACCGCTTCACTGGCTGCTCCGGTCGCTGCCGTTTTCGCTGTGTGTCATCTCACTGCTCTGGGGCATTTGTGAGGGTTTCCCAATGCCGTGGTTAAACCAGGCATCGTACCCTTTTGATCCAGGCTGGCTGCTGCTCTCCTGGTTCCCAAGCAGCTCTTGCTGGAGCCTTGCCATGACTTGGGGCCCCTGGGCTGCGGTTTCCTTGGGCTCAGGGGAGGGAAGCAGGCGAAGCAGCCCTCACCATCAGGGATCTGTGGCTATAGGACACGGCTGGTGGTACAGCTGGGAAAGGGGTAATTTTGCTGAGTTGTAGCTTCAGCAGCACTCGAGCTCAGGTGGAATATCGTGAGGTGAAATTGCCAAGTGGTGTAGCAAACATCTAATAGACCTAAGATGCTCTAAGAACTGAATGCACCTTTGGGTAGAATGTGGTTTAGAGATATCGATGAGCTTTTAAAGGAGGGGAAAGAGTCAGGGTCTGCCTCCTGGTACAGTCCCGCTACGATCCCCCGACCTTATGGTCTATTCTAACTACAGTCTTGAAGTCAATGAGATGAGTCCCAGTGCTCACCGGGATGTCTGTGTAAGCTTTTGAGGGCTCAGGGCTTTAATAAGGATGAGGATCAGATAAAACATTTATTGCAGTGCTCTTATCTTGGGCTTCATTTAATTACAGGGACACTACTGGTTAAAGAATTTAATAAGCAATTTTCTTACCCATTTTGAGATTGATGGAGCATACAAAGACATGAGTTGATTAAAATGAGCCAGGCTTTACCCAAAATTCAGAGATTAGTAATCTGTAAGGTCTGAAAAGACAAGTACATGACTTAGGCTTCTATGCAATAGCCCCAGATACCTCCCCAATGAACTCCCCTGGATGATGTGCGCTCTTTGGTTTAATAACAGGATGGCCTTTGAGCGTGTCCATTTTAACTAGAAGGAAGAAACAGAGACAGAAAATAAATTAAGATGGTTACAAACACAATAAAATGAAGTGCACAAATTTAAATGTAAAACATTGAAAATGTACCAGAAGTAATAAAGACAAACCAGTGATAGGACTCTGAGTGGGAGCCCTGGCTAATTCTGTACTGCAAAGATATAAAAGAAAATCAATATTAAAAAAAATAGGACCTTTAGCAAAGAACCTTGTTAAATGGCGTATGCGACAATTTAAAAGAAATAACTGGGAAGTTAGAAGTGCAGCATAGAAATATCTGAATAATTGACATTTAAAGAATTAACATAAAATTATTCCAAGATAGCAATGAAAGTAGTCAAGCACTCTTCTAATGTCCATGTAAAATCAGGCAGCTTTTACAGTGCACCCTCGACCTTGAATGCATCTACTTAACGACTAGCACTGTGTCCCAGCTCTCTACAGGCAATGTAAGCACTCAGTAATGTGTGGACCAGCCTGTTTACATGAGATTTTTTTTTTCCTTGTCCTTGGCCTCACTGTTAGGTGATGAAATGGCAGGCCAACATGGGGCTCGCTCTATCTCTCCTCCTGATATCATGGGCAAAGCTCTGGATGGACAGAGAATTAAATCAGCATCCCCTGAGTAAGCCACTGCTCTTTTGGAGAATGGCTTTCTCTGGCAGTGGTTGACATAAACAGAAAATGCTACGGTATTGCCATGCACCCCTCATCGATCCAAATCTCTATTTCAGTACAGTGCTCTCATTTTAATGTCATGTCACAGATCTTAATTAAACAAATACTCATTAATCAAGCAAAAGCAAAGTTAAAATCTGTCTTTAATTTCTTTTCCATTAATTCTTCCCTCTGCATCTACAGCAGGCAAAAATCAGGAGAAAATACCAATGCTGGTGTGCAAAATTAAAAAGACTTTCCGTGTTTTAATGACTGTGCAGTGATCTTGAGTTGGTTTTTTGGACTCCCCAGAAGGTTTTGGACTGGCACAGCCCAACACCAGACTAAGTGGCAAGGACCTTTAGATATGCAATAAAGTGAATGTACTCTAGTGCAATGAGACACTAATTCCCAAACTGATGCCTGTGCAGCCAGGCCAGCTGTGAGGTGGTGTTCCCAGAACCAAGCCCTCCATCCTTCAGGTGATGGGATTCAGGCTCTCTCTTTACTGTGTGACTCCCAAGGCTCAGAGCCACTGCACTTCCAGCTTCTGCTGTCTCCTTTCCTGCGTACACAAGGGGCAGTTGGCTCTGGCTGATGCCCACGGTCCAGGGAGCAGAGGATGGGAACATCTTTTAATTGCTTTGATCAGTGCAGAAGAGGTTTTGTCCCTCACTCAGAGATTCCCAAGTGGCTGAGGCTTAGCATCCACCAGATCTTCTCTCTCTTTAATAAAATGTGCACCGCACACCTAAATCCTGTCCAGTAACTGCTGAGCTGGCTTTTTACTGTATAGCGATGCAGGCAGCGTAACTTCTGAGCAAGGAGGATACCAAAGGACCCCTTCCTGATGTTTGGGATTCAGGCTACTTGCAAACTCTGGCATGCCTCAAGGACTCCTTTGCACAGGCTTCACATTCCCAGGGTTATCTTCAGGACTAGTGGGATGTTACTAACCAGGAGATTTTTTTTTTTTTTTTTTTTTTGATTACAGATCTGTGGAACAAGGCTGACAGCTGGTGCACTTGATACCTTATATGAGCCCAGCGCCAAGTCATGCCTAAACCAGAGTCCCTCTCTCACATGGACTATTCGACTTCTCTGTAGGCTCAGACTTCAGCCTTTGCATTTAGGACACATCACCCCTCCTGCCTTTGCTTGACCTCTTATTTTTCATGACACTTGCAGGAACTTGCATATTTTTCAGATCTTACCACTCTATGAAATGTAGACTTGGCCCCTGGGTTTAAAGGTTAACAGAAGACCTATATGCAGTGGTAGCATTGCAGCCTTCTTGTTTCTGTGAGAAAACAGCCTATAAAGGAGGTTTATATCAATATTTGTGTCTGCTTCCATTTTCCTTTTTTCCTTTTGCAACTACTGTACACATTCAGGGCTATTTTTTACCAGGCATGAGATTTTCCTCCCTTTTTTTTTTTCCCTTTTCATAATCACAACCTTTTTATCTTTCAAAAAATAAAATGGATTTCTCCAAGTCTTAAGTTTTAGTCTATATTACTTGAAGTTTTGTGAGTGCTAGCTCTCCATTTCACAGTTTAGCTGACTTGGGGGCTGGATTGTGTTAATTATTCAAAGATTTAAATGAAATATCAAAGGAGTTTTAATTGATTTGCATATAAAAGTTATGAAACCCAATATATGGCACAACAGACAAATTAGTAGGCCATAAAAAGCATGAGTGAATTACTGTTTTATTAAAGCTTTAAGATAACATGCTGTAGTATCTGAAAATAAAGGTCAAAAGGAAAAAAAAAAGGAAAATTTAAATGTGTGCACATTAATGGACTGGGGAATGTGGCTTTACTAATAACTTCTGTGCATAAAAATTTATATTTTTCAACACAGCAATCATTTCTTTTACCCTGTTGGGTATTTTAAATGTGCTCCTGTGTATATAATATTAATTTAGTCATAAAATAAAAGGCAGTAATTCAGACAGTAGCCCATGTGAGCTATTAAATTCAAAGTACCGTGTGAAGTATTTGTGGTTATGGTTCCTCGCAGTTCTGGATAAGACGCAAACAAACCACTCCTGACAAGATGAAAGTGTTTGCTTTCAGAGTACCTGCCCGTGCTCAGCTCTGGGTTTCTGCAGCCCCGCATTTGCTTCTCCGGAGCCAACACTATCTCTGATTAGGTTGTTTGGTTATAAATTATGAGAATGTCCTTTGAAAAAAAAAAGCATGAAATGAGGATTTCTGCAATAGGCAGGCTTTTAAAAGGGGATTGTATGTTCTCCGAGACTATCTAAATGAGCCAATGTTATAGTTCACTTATTTCTGTGCTAGATCAGTGAGTTTTGCTGCCTTAGGAAGTGAAAAGATGTTTTCGCTTGTCCTGTTCATTCACTAACGCGGGGCTGAGAGTTAACCAACAGCAAACGGGCTTGACTGCGAGCCCAGTCAGCTGTGTAAAACATTTTCATGTTGTCTCTCTGAAAAGCTTGAGGCAAACATACCATCCACTGCAGCAGCAAATTTATACACAGCAATTAATCAAAATTCTTCTCACTTGCTTTCTCTGTGCATGTACGCCTGCATTAAGGCTTGGAGTGCCTGGTTGTTCTCCTGTTAAATACGTCTATGCTAGGACTCAACACAGACACTTCTCAGCAAGAAGAAATTAAGCCTGGACTCAGGCTGAATCCTTCGGAGACTTGGCTCAGCGCCTGCAGCTCAGCTAATACATATCTGTCAGTGTCCAGCCCTTAATGGTACCAGTGCAAAGACTCAGAGACTCCTGGTAAAACCTCTACAGATTCTCTCTATATTAGGATATATCATCACGTAGCATTTCAGAGCCATCTCTCACCTTTTAATATGAGTGCCTTGGAGGGAGACCTCCTTCTTCCCCCTTCCCTCTACCATCTGTACAGAGAATCCAGGCTCAAATCTGCTGCTGGGAATAGTCCCTGGTATTGGGGAGGCTGCAAGGAAAAAAGGATTTCCATGGGTTCTCCTTCCTGCAACACACCCAGCTCAGTGGCCACACAGCGGAGTTTCCACTAAAGCCATGTCCAGACAGAGTGCACTTGTGTGGGGCAGAGGATGTGCATTTGCTGTAGCTGAGTGGTTACTTACACAGCTCCTCACTTCCATAGTTCCCCAAAATAACTGCAGCACAAATCAAAGACAGCCAGTAACGCAGTAAAAATGATCTCTTTCCTCCAATGCTTCCTCTTGTTAGCTAGGGGCAGTTTAAAAGCAGTTGGTGAGTTCAGTGCATGCTTTGCATGCTTGATCCTTGGTCAGGGCACAGCTGCAGCAAGAAGTTGACTTGTTTGCTTGCTGCTGCCTCTGCTGGCTGTAAAAAGAGGGGATGAGTGGGTTCCTGCAGGTGTCACAACAGGATGGATACTCATGACCCTTCTGGCGGACCTCAGCAAAACCCCAGCCATGTGTGCAACTCGGTCTTTCGCAGTCATACAGCAGGGATGGTGGCTTGGCCGAGGCTCCTTCCAGCGGTGCCAGCCCAGCTTCTCCGCAAAGCCCCAGGCTCAGCCTGGGAGCCTCTGCTCCACACTGCCTGGTGTCCTTGTGGTCAGAGCTGCTTGCACCAGCCTGCATCTGTCATCGTAGCTGTCTTCAGTGTCCCCTGCACCTCATCATCACCTTCCAGGACACCAAACGGTCTTGCAGGATATGACAAATGTCTCCAACCAAATTCAGCCCTCCTGTCAACCAGGGAAGGGAAGGATGGATGGATGTCCATGCCAGTACTCCAGGGACTCCTCAGCCAGCAGTCTTCCCAGGCAACTGGTCCTGTTTGCGCTGAGACTCCCATCCCACAGAGAAACATGGGTGAGCCATTGCCAGCATGTTTGAGCTGGTCTGAGGGCAGGTGGTTTTGGTATTTATTGGCTTCGGTGAGTAAGAGATCACAGCTTGGCTGGGGAAATCAGTGCAGGCCACCCCCATACCTAAAATGAAGGGTTAATTCGCCACCAGGAGAGAAGAGCTGTGTGTGGGCAGGCACAGCATCCCCACATCTGTGGTGAGTCAGACACCCCAGAGATTCAGCCGGCAGACGATGAAAGGGAGAAGTAGGTCAGAGCAGACAAAGACACCGAGGGATCCATCTGCCGGATCAGACAAACCGGGAGACGGCAGCGGAGGGGATATCTGACCTCCTGCATGGCTGATATGCAGAGCAGTTGGGAGAGCATTCATCATCCTGCAGCCTGGTAGAGGGGTGACGTTTAATGACTGGCAGCTGGAAAAGCAGGTAGCAGGCTGAGAGGAAGGTGCATGATAGGGCTCCACCTGGCCAAATAGCCCGATAAGATTGCAAAGCGATGGGGAGTCCTTTAATTATGTGCTTGCTGCATCAATTAGTAAAGGCAAAAGCACTGGCCTGTCTAGTTTAATTGGCAGAGCCAGTGAGGAGGGCATCTGACATGGGCACCCTCAGCCTCCCTGGGGGCAAGGCAAGCCCAAATGACTCTGAAGTTGCAGGTGAGGAGCTGCGCCACAGCCTGCCGCCTTCACGCCGATGCGTTACTGAAATTAAAAGCAGCTCCCGTGGTGGGAGCAGCTGAGCTCCACGCAGTCCTTGGCCAGGAGGTCTGGAAAGGCTCAGTTGAAGCTGGTGAATATGCACAGGGTGAGATATGTGTTTTAGTAATGAAGGCTCCAGAAGAGAAAGGTCAGCCTTTGAAAAGGAAGGCATTTCCCTTTCCCTAGCAATGCTAACGCAAGGTGTGAGTTGTTGTATCACTGATTTCTTTACTTTCTTTGCCTCCTCGGTGGGCTTGGGGTATTCCAAGCATCGAAGGGAAGCAGGTGCTTCTCTGTGGAGGATGCAGCCTCCAGGGTCTGTCAGCGCTCGGGGAAGTGAAGATGAATCAGGTCTGAAACAGGCGCACAGCATTTCAGGCCAGTTGAATTCCTGCAGGGATGTTCTCAGACAGGCTTCAAGTGACATAGTTTCTTGCCACTTCATTGTTTCAAGAGACATAGTTTCTTGCCACTTCATTTTCTTTACAGGATTAAAGTCATTCCTGCTGACGATTTGTCTTGATTCTTCTGGCTGTCCCCAGAGCCATTGTCTTAAGCTGCAGGAGGAAGGTCTGGTTGCTCTAGACGTGCCTAAGCTTGTGCCTTCACCAAGCCCCCAGACAGCATAGGAGTGATGGATGATTATATCCTCCTCTCTCTGGTAGCAAAAAACCAGCACATCATTTGAAGATGGTCCCAACAGTGGGGCAGGTGGGAGTTTGGTGCAGGAGTCGGGGGGGCTGGAAGAGCCAAGGGGGAAAGCAGGGGCTGGGTGAGGGACTGCTCATCAGAGCTGTGGACACGGCAGTGCGGTCAAGTGGGAAGCCTGGCATCAAGGTGTAAATACAGGTCAGGACACTGTACCAGAAAAGTGACAACTAGGGGAATATGTCTTTCAGGAGCCCATGTCTACATGGAACGGGAATTAAATCAGTGAGCAAGAACAGCTTACTAGCCATGCCTTGTGTCCATTGGGGATGGGGAGATTTACATGAGCTTGGGAGGTAAGGAAGGAGACTGAGGTATGTACTTCATCCCAGGATCATGAGATCTACTGAGAAGAAGTCCTTCTGAAACGTGTTGCAGAGTTCAAGTCCACCGGTGATTTCTACCTCTGCTGTGAAACTCTCACTCTGCCACTTTGGATAAATAACCATCAAAAGATTATGTCAGTAGAAATTTTCAGCCTATGTAGAAATGCTCACTGGTGAAAAGTAGTGAGAAAACTGCTTGGCTGTATTGATCAGTGTGCACCTAAAATTATGCAGAACCTTAAAGGATCTGTGCAGCCATGATCTCATCTGAGAGTGGGGTTTTGGCAATAATAACAGTTTGTCTTGACTCGGGGACTTTATTCTCAGCTCCTTTGCATATGTTATGTTTGATAGTACCAGAGGAAAAGGAGTGTAAAGCGCAGCTTTTTCCACTTGAGAAGGGCTAGTTGCCTATTTCATGTAGATTTAAAATGATGGTGTATGATGCAGCACAGTGGAGGATGCTCTGAAAAGCCATCACCCCAAGAAGTGGATCTCTTTAAGCAAGAGAGTGAAAATAAAAGTGTGTTTTCTAAGTACTGAGACTTCTCAGGAGAGGAAACAGTAGGAGCAGTGGATGGGAGGCTGCTCACTTCAGTGGGAGCGGAGCGAGGCTGGTGCTAGCTGCTCTGAAAAATCCTGACCAAAGAAAATGGGAACCTCAACATACCCCCTGCAGCAGGAGCCAGGGTTTCTCCTGTGTAGATGCTCCTGCAAAATAGAGAAAAGAACAGGTTTGATGAGGGGTGCTGTATTTACAGCTCCAGAAGGGGATGTTCATGTGCTTGGGGCTGGATTGTTATGACCCTGCATTCAGCCTGTCCACTCTGTATGCGCCAGTGCAGGATGTGATGCCAGCACAGCGGCACCGACTGGGGCTAAGGGAAGCCGTGGGGACTTCTCAGTATCTCCATGCACAAAAAAGAGGAACGCTGTTTCGCAGAGTGCCACAGAAACCTGGTAGATGAAATGTCCATTTCCTATCCTTCCCCTAGGTACTGAGCTTGCTGGTTCATGTACAAAAAAAAAAAAAAAAAAAAAAGGCAAAATTTGCCAATGGTTTTGTTTGCATAAACTTTCTAGCTCTGCCTGGAGCCAACTCAGTCGGACCTATTGCGTTGTGTGGCTTTTCCTGAGGGTGCTCAGCTACTGGGGTGACAAATGTCCTTTCTGGGGTAGGCTGGAGACGGCGGGGAGGGCAGCTGTGGGCTGCGAGCAGCAGAGAGGCCATCACGCAGCTTGCAGCTCTTAGGTAACCACATCACACAGTCCCCATCTCGCATCTGCATAATCCATCACTTTTAAAGACATTTCCTTATATCGGTTAATATAAAATGTTGTTCATTGTGTCAGCCAGCAGGAGGTTTCATAGGTCCTTTAGGCAACTTAAACAGTGATTAATCAAAGAAAGCCTCCACCTTCTTCGTGCTGTTAATGCTGTTGTTAGGTTGCAGGCAGCATAATTTATGGCATTTCCTGATCCTGTTAGCTAGGATGTCTGATTAATTTTGGCTCTGGGATTAAGTCAGCAAAAGAAATTTGACTTCCACAAGCAAGTGATATATATCATCCACCCGAGTACAGGAGGGACAGAACACTATCTTTCTGCCAATGTTTTTATTGCGTCCTCGACTATAGCCAGAAGGTGGCATTATGTACTCATTTTACTACTGCTGCTGAGGACCGAACTGATTTCAAAGCACAGGACACGGTCAGCTTCTTGATCTTGACATGGAAGGGAGAGCACTAGCATATGATGCTGGAGGCCCTGCCCCTGTTTCCCAACACGGACCACAGTGTGCAAGTTGGCATATTTCTCATTCTTTTTCCTCCCAGATAATTCAGAAAGTGACGTATTAATGACTTAATTATTAGCCAGGATTTTGGTTTTTACACGTTTTTCATTCTTGGTACTTGGTTGACTTTTTAATAGTGCTGTTTCATTTTGTCCTGCTGCTTGTGTCTTGTCTGTGCTTCTTGGGGCTAGAGAGCAAAGTTTGGGGCTAATACAGATTTTTTTTCAGTTCTTCCCTGCCTTTCCTTCTGATAGAGAGATCTTCTTTCTTTCTCTCTCTCTCCCCCCCCCCCCCCCCCCCCCCTTTTTTTTCTTTCTTTTTTCTTTTTTTCCTTACTCTGGAACCTTTTATCAAGCAAGCGAAGGATCCTTTAGTAGCTCAGGGAATTTGTCAGCTGACAAAACAATCTTGTCTAAGTGGGTTCCTATGAGGTAGTTTGAGCCGCTCTCAAGTACGCAGATACAACATGAGTGTCTTCATCTAGTAGCATTGCATTTGGTGTTGTTTTGTGGAATCCTTGCTCTGGGAGGGCTGGCAATGCCTGTGCTTCTCTCCATGGGTGCAAACAAGACATGGCCGTGCAAAACACCATACTCTTTTCCCTCTCTGTGCCCATCACCTCCATTCTTTCATTTTGGCTAGCTTTGGGCAGTTTACAGGCTGTTCCATGTCTGCAGGGTGATAGGAAAGGGGGAAAATCATGCAGACCTCAGACTGCTGCAACACTCAGCCTTTTGGTGGAAAGTTCAAGAAGAAATCTCTGTCCCATCTTGGCCCTGCAGGCCATAAGGAAAGGCATTTCCACACTGCAGCTGGAGATGTGACTGCAGCCTGGACAAACTGTCAGGAAGATGCTATCGAGAGGTGACTGTAACTCTAAGATGCTGCAGTTTATATTCTTGCTCCATTAACTCTGACAACAGACTTCTGAGACCAGAGTTTTCTAAACCTGGCTTATAAATCATGCTGGTAAAAATGCACTGGGATTTACTTGTGCATAGCACAGAGCTCTGCAAATAAAATTAACCCTTTGTGCAAGGACTGCAGCCAGTGTGAAGCAGATGCTGGACAGTTAGTGTTAGTCTGCTCAAATTTTGGGCTGGGTTTGTGGAAACCTGACAGCTGGAGCCGCACACCTTGAGCTTTGGTTATTCAGCTTCTCCCCAGCTGGACCCAGACAGATGAGAGGTCAGAGCTGGTGGGATGAGACCAACCCCAGCCTGGAAGCTGTTATAGACATATCAGTGCTGAACTATGACTGAACCATCCACTTTGCTTCCCAGCAGGTAATGATCATAGAATCATAGAATGGTTTGGGTCGGAAGGGACCTCAAAGATCACCTAGTTCCAACCCCCCTGCTGCGGGCAGGGACACCCTCCACTAGACCACGTTGCCCAAAGCCTCATCCAACCTGGCCTTGAACACTTCCAGGGATGGGGCATCCACAACCTCTTTGGGCAACTTGTTCCAGTGCCTCACCACTCTAACAGTAAAGAATTTCTTTCTAATATCTAATCTAAATCGACCCTCCTTCAGCTTAAACAGCTTCCAGCCTTGAGCTGGGCTTACAGCTGCCTGCTTAGCATGGTGGAGCTTAGTAGTGTTTGTACCCAAAGGTTTACTCTGCCCTTGAAAAGATCTGTTTTACAGAAGGTACCAAATACTCTTTAGTCCTTTGTGAAAATATGAGCCTTTAAAAATAGCTCAGCTGGTCACACAGAAAGAGACCTGCTTGAAATCATGAATTATTTTTCAAAACCTTGACCTTAACCTCTGAAAGCATGCTGCCTTCTGCATAACTCAGGCAATCCTACCAGACATGTGTAACTTGAAGCCATGCCTGTGCAGGTCTCTGATGCGTACAAGGTTTTTGTAGCACCTGCGTGGCAGAGCCTTGGTGGCTCTGCAAGAGAGAACCAGGTCACCTCCCGCCTTGTGCATCAGCAGCAAAATTGGGAGCTCAGTTCTGGTGGCAGGACCTTTATAAGCGGTGATGAATGGCAGAAGGGATTTTCATCTCTTTGATTAATTTTTCAGGGCTGACAGCTAGAAAGATCACTTCTTGACTCCCGCACCTGGAGGTTTGAGTAAGGGAGTCCTTGGGAGGTCTGGGTGAAGTAACTTTACTTCTGCAATGCTCAAACCTTGAGGTCTCACAGCTCCTGCATGCCCGAGGGTTGAAAGTGGTCATGCAGTTAAGCTGGCAGGCTTGGGGAAACCACACTTGTGCTGTCAGGCTGGGAAGAGAAACACCTATGGATCTGAAGTCGTTGCCTTTGTAAAGGAAATACTGAGGCAGGAACAGACCATTTTGCTCACAGGAAGAATCTCCTTTCCTTCTGTGGGATGTTTGGAAAAAAATAAAGGAAGTATGAATTTGACCTCTCTTTTGCTAGGTATTTACTGGTTTGAGAGATGGAGATTTGCAACCCAGGGGCTGCTGCACCTGTGTCGTGGCTGGGGAGCAGGGAGGCAGACTGCAGCAGCTGGAGGGTACCACACGTACTGCAGGGCACATGAGCCTGGCATGAAGTGGAGGAATGGCTGGACAAAGCCACAGGGTGAGAGTTTTAAGCAGACATGAGCTTTTCCTTTGGTCCTGACCTCATCCTTGCTGCTGTGGTTCACCCATTCTCCCTGCCTTTCCTCCAACACTTGCTCCTGAGCATCTCTGTCCTTAGTGACCCAGGCTGCCTATATAAGGGATTTTCTTGAATTTCCTTCTGCCAAAACTAGTTATTCCTTACTCAGCTCATTCCTCTTTCACCCTTATGCTTTTCTCTACAGCCACAATAAGGAACTGGCTTTCTCCTCTTGAGATATCTCCCTATGGTCTGTGTCTGAACATTTTTATTAGGGCAATGCAAATTGAATGTTGCTCCACTGCTCAAGAGAAAGTAGTTCCTGCCTCCCCTAAGGGCACTGTGATCTTCTTCCTTGTGCTCCAAGGGCATAATATGTGAATAATATGTGATATTTCAGTTGGGACCATAAACTCAACAGATGAAGGAGCCTCCAGTACTTCCACAAACAGAATATTTTTCTCCCCTTTATGGCAAAAAAATTATAATCTTAATTAGATTACAAACAGTGTAGCATGATGAGCAAAAAGAAGGAATATGCCAACTTTTACCCAGTGCCATGGGATGCTGTTGGCTCCCTGTGGAACTTGAGACCCTGAGTGATCTTGCACTTCATTTCTTGTTAGACAGGGGAGCCCCAGGCACAAATCCTAAAGAGGGCAGCAGAATCAAACCCAGACCTCTTGCTTATGGCCAGTCACAGCAATCCTGGTGCTACTAATTGAATGTGCTTTATGTACGAGTGCAGTTCAGTACATACATCCAGAACATGCTGCGTATCGTTTGGTGATATACAAACCTACTGGGACAATTTACAATGGTGATTTTTCCACTGACGGGTAAATTAATGCTCTCTATTATAGGCATTTAATCAATGCCAGCTCCCTAAGTCTCTAAACAGGCCACCAAGATAGAAGATTGATTGGTCTGAATGCATCATATATAAACCAGGAATACTTCATAAGAACATAAATGATGCGTTTGTTTCCCAAAGCCACAAAGACAGCTCTGTGGTAAGGACAAGTGTTGACAGCCTCCTACTGACACACAGCAAAGGGACAAGACTTGGGTTTGTTGTGAGGTTTTTGTCTTGGGTTTTGTTTGTGGGGTTTTTTTTAAGGCATGAAGGCTGAAATGACCTAAGGATGGAGAGGAAGATCCTGCTAGCTCAGCACATGGGCATGGTTACTTGTCTAAAGGAGATCCTGGAGATCCTTGAGCTGTCTGTGTGGCTTATGGAGATGCTGCTCTCACACTATGCATCGTGGCAAAACTAGCAGATCATCATAGAGCTCTGAAATATGGATTTATAGTTACACAGGTGGCCAAAACTCCAAAGATGCCAATCCCCCCACCCCATCCCCTTTATTAATGTTATTTCTCTTTTTATTTGGAACAATATAATGATTTGCTGCTTGGATCAGCCAGGAGGCTAAGCCTCATTTCCAAGCCGTGGTTTGGGCACCCAGGGGCTGTTGGTGGAAAGGATTTGCTGGGGCCATGGGAAGCCAGGGTCTCCGTGAGTGTATGTGTGTGTGCTCTTAACTGGGACAATGCAAAGTAAAACGCACTAACACAAGTACCCCTGAAAGAGGTATAAACTGGTTCATTTTATCTCATGTGAGCAATGGGGAACATATAAAGTGATGGTCACTCTGTCAGGATCCTCAGCCCAAAGTGTCTGTGAAAGCCAATGAGGCCAGTGAGGCTCAGGCACTTAAACCTTAATCATGCTAAAAACGGGATTTAGGCGTCCATGTGCCTCACAAGTTTATTTCCTTTGGCTTCTCTCAGGTCTGTGAGATTGTGATTAGGAAATCAGGCTAACTTCACTGCAAAGATTGTCACTGTATTCCTCCCAACTGGATGGCCCAGAGCTACTCTTGGTTTCTGCTAATAGAAAGCCACAGAGCTCAAGAAATAAGACCTGGTGTCTTGAAACTTCATTACCTTACGCTCACAGAGTATCCTGTGTATGCCACTGAAATTAAGGTGGAAACAGGAGTTTGTGGTAGTGTTTCTGGGGTAGCAGGGAAGTAGTAGCATCCTTTTAATATATTCTGACTTTGTTCCTGCACTGCTCCTGAGTTCAGCCCAGGGATCAGCACAGGTTTTTAATCCTTAGTCCTGAAATCTTCTGCTTTGTAAGCTGGTTTGTCTTCTCAATAAGGCACACGAGGGTATCATTTACAGCCCAGTAAATTCATACCTTGCGCATTCGATGGCACTTGGCCTTCGGGCTTCTGGTTAACAACACACAAGCGTGACTCACTGCACTGTAACTCACACTCTGTCACAGCTCCTGGCTTAATTACAAAGTACTAAAAATGTGAAATAACAAAAATAATTACTGTAATAAACTAATGAAATAAAATGTGTTTTGCTGAAATTAAAAAAAAAGTCTCTATCTGGGCTAAAAGGTCCAAACATTAACCTGTGTGTAGGGACTAATTACAGTCTGAGGTATGTGATGGTAATGATGGCTTCTGTTGGACTCCTCTGCTTCCAAGATCAGATCTTCATTGTATGGGGAATATGCCCTTATGTTGGCATAACACTTCCGACAGATTTATTTGTCACTGTGAAAAACTGAAACGTACCCCCCAGTTCCACACTTCTGTGGGATATTTGCCCAGTTTACAGTGAGCTAGACCTGGGAAAGAGCAGAGACTACGTGCAAACTCTCTTGCTGTGTGCGTATCACCGCTCCAGTGCCTTCAGGGCTGTTGTCTTGTCAAAACCAGCTGTGTGATGAGATCTTTGGAGCTGAGTCCTGTGGTGCTGGTGACCATGGAACACTGTATGGAACTGATTCTCCAAGTCACTTGTAGCACATGTGGTCACTGTCCCTGTAAGACCATAGGAAGAGGTCTGTGTCACCTTGCAGTAAGGACCTTCTCTTGTAGCATCCATGCACAACTTGTGGGTTGGTCTGTGCTGCCATTGCTATAGTATGAACATGAATAGGAGATATTCAGGTGTGCTTGGGGACAGAAATCATTTCACATCAATGCTGATGGTGAATTCCCTTCTGTTTTTTAGTTCCTTGCTTTTTGAAGGAGAGTCCTATGCAAGTTGCTTTGTTCCACATCCCATCCCACCCCCAGACGCTGGAGAACTGGCAAAAGGTGGGAGTGAGGAATGTGCCTATGGATGCAAAGATAACATGGACACCCAGGCACCTGAAACAGGCAACATTTTAAGTCACTTGCATTTTTTTGGCTTTGAAATGCAGGCTTTAGGACATCAGCCACATGCATTTGATGTCTAAAATCAGCATTTGGACTTCTGATATTGGCATCTGGTTTTTTTTACACTGGAGGAACCAAATATGAGGTTCGGTGCCTCTTTTGCATCAATTTGATGTATTTTAAACATCATGAAGACAGCAGTTTTCATTGACAATGCAGTTGGGCAGGGCCAAATTTGCCTTGTTGACTGGAGCTAAGATGTTTGGGGAAACAAAGCCACCAGCTGTCGGGGCACTGGCAGTCTCCATCCAAGAGATGTGTCATGAAGAAACATAGATTGGGTCTGTAACTTGCAAATTGTGTCTTTAAAACCAAACTTAGAAGTGACTGAAGCATCAACCTGTTTGCTAAAGTTGCATTTGGAGCAATATCCCCATGACTCACCAGCGGCAAATCCAGAGTCTAAAGCAGTGTGGGAACAGGCAGCACCACAGAACTGTGCCCTTACCCGGCAAAACACCAAGAACAGAAATATTTTTGTTGTCTGCTCATCTGACCTGCTACAATAGTGCTTGGTAATTTTTAATGCTGCTTTTCGCAGAGATTAAATCTTTTTTCTTTAGGATTTTTGTGTTTTAAAGGGTTACACATGATCCCAATTGTCAGATAGGCCCCAGTTCACCCATCACAGCAGGAACTTCTGTGTTATCTGGCCTTGAAACAGCATCTGGACATAGCAGCTACTCACTAACCTGTGAAACCAAGAATGAGAATTGTGTTTAATGGGCCTCTTAAGTAATGCATGTACTCAGGATTTCACACGTTTCTGGCATTACCACTGATTGTGGGCTGCCATGCAGATAACTGCGATTTGCAAAAACGCACAATTGTTATTAGGATTGACTCTTGCTGTTATCTGTGTTTGTGTGTCATTTACAGTGAGAGCAGGTTTTAAAAGGTAATTAAGTGAAAAGCTTCACAGTTTTGGCCTGCTCTCGTTCTTAACTACTGAAGTTAAAATAAGTTACAGCCACCAAATGTTATACCCAGGTCTCAGCACAGGGCTGGGCTCATTAGAAAGCGAGTGCTTGACAGCACTTCTGCCCTGGCAAACTCCATCGGTGTATCTCTGCTAAACCTAAACTGGGGGCGGCAGAATTCAGTCTCCTTCACGCAGCCCTGTGCCTTGTTTCCATCCTCCGAGTGCCTGCAATAGTGGGTCTGCATTGCAAAATAAACCCAGCTGTAGGTTTGTGCTAAACACCATGGTTCCTTACGGGCCAAGTGGACACTGGCTCATTAAACAGAGAGCACGGGAGAGCAGTGGTTCATTTTCCGTCCAGGTTAACTAGGACCCAGTGAAGGGAAAGTTTTTATACTTTTTCCACAGTCTTTAGAGCTTTTATGGAGTCTTCACACCAGTCATGAATCCTTCCTGGTTTCACTCTGGCAGAGGTGTTCACTCTGTGAACCCTTCCTGGGTTCACTCCAGCAGATAGAATTAAACCATGGAGGATGAAAAGCAACTCTTGGGGATCAAAAGTGTCTCCACTCGTATCACCTTGTGGGAGGAAGCCCCGGTGCAGATGTGTCCAGCTATGTGTTCTCAGAGCAGGTGCTGAAGAAAATGTCCAGGTGTAGCTGGCAGCATTTACTCAAAGCTGTGGATGGTCCTTTAGGATCATATTAGAGACTAGCACTTGCCTTTGCACAGATAACAAGAAATTTCATGTTTAGGATTATCAGATTTTCCAGCTACTCTGCAGAAACAGCTGTCAGCAAATCTGTGACAACAGATGTTGGGATGTTATTCAGTGTGTTGTGTGCTAATCTGCTGCTCTGCCCTCCCCAATTAGACAGTCATTTCTGCTATCACAAAAGGAAGCTTGGACAAATACCGTTATAAGAATGTGCAGCAAAGTAGTCTGGGTCCTTCCAGGGTAAGGAGCCTTGGGCAGGTGCTCACTTTTCCAGTCAATTGACCTTATTTATAGAGTCCTGTCAAGACAATCATTTTGTGCTTTGCTTTCCTGCCACTCTGTGGGCATTGTCAGGGTGGATTGTCTCAAAAGAGCAGGGAAGAAACCTGTGGGGACAGGGGACTGTTTGGAGGTGACAGCAAAAGCAACACACTGCCTGAGCTGCACTGCGGCAATCTCCAGCTACCTGGAGGGCCTGATCCAGCCCCAAGGAGATTGGTGTAAATTGTGGCATACCTTGCAAATGCCCATTCCTTTGTATGTGAGATGTCCTTTGGTTGTATGTGAAAGGATCCACCAGCCAATCCACAGGGCTAGCTGCTACTGAAATCCAGACTCGTGCTGTCCTTTGACATCCCAGCTGGAGCCTTGGAGACAGCATTTTCTAGTGCTCAGCCACTCAAACTCAAACTCAGAAGAAGCATTTAATGTAGTCCAGTTTCATACGTGTCTTTCTCAGCAGCAGTGCTGGTTTGAGCAGATGTCCCAACTCAGGCTTTGAAGCTTAAAAGGTCTGAAGTTCTCACCTGGAACAGTATCTTCCCTCTTCATGAGCTGGAAACATGCAGAGACAGTCTTGCTAAGAGAAGCTTGCTGGCTGAACTCTTTCTGGTGATCTTTGGGGCTATGTCATGGTGTCCCATTGTTTCTGTGTTAGATGAGCGTTATTCATACATGGACAAATCCAATACATCATATCTATATGCTTATCTGTAAGCACGTCATTGGACAGTCTGAATTTCAAAGCATCATAGAGTTTGTACAGTCTGGCAAACCTCCTTAGAAATCTCAGATTACTTTTTATCTCTGCAATTTTTAAATAAAATCCCAAATTAGCAGAAAGAAAAATAATTATGTATTTTTACCCAAATTAATGTCCTGTATTATGGGAAACCCAACCATTGCAGAACTGAGATTACAGATACAAAATTAGAAGCAAAACTGAGGCTGGTTTCCTGGATTTTCTCTGTCCAATAAAGACTTATGGAAAAAGCTGCCTACCACCTGGCTTGTAATGGGTATGTCTACCTCAGAGCTGGTCATGCAAGGCCCCTGCTACAGTGAATGGAAAGAAGGTATTTAAGGCCATGGTTGATCTCATCTATTTTAGAATGAGATGAATGATGCCTTGGAAGTGCTTCTGTGCCTGTAGACAGAGTCAAGGTGACTTGCTTAGATATAAAAGTCATATTACTGAGTTTTTTTGGTGAGAAAAATCCTGCCTGTAGTGATGATGTTAGAAAACTGGGTTTAGAAAAATACTGTAGAAAAACACAGAACAGAGAAGGAAAGGCTGTATTTATATTGCACTGCATTTTGTACGCAGTTATTATTAAAGGCAAATGCAATTTTTAAAAGCAACCCAGGTCTCAATAGAATCATCTGTGTGAGCTGACAGGAAAGGTCTACAAAGCAGTATTTCATAACGTCTGGTGAGGATGCTGTGCAAACTCATTGTTTGCCTTGATCTGGAAAGAACTGCCCCTGGAGAGGAAGAGGAAGAAGCAAGATACAATAACTATGGTTTCTGAGAAACTTTGCAAGGAAATGAAGCAGTAACAGAGTAGAAGATCAACAATTCCAGGTAAACAACATACCAATATGCTGATTTTACATGTATAGGAATTTTCATCCTTATATAATTAAATTCCCATGGCTAATACTGTGATTAGTGTTCTCCTTCCAAAGCATGTTAAAGATTAGCTGCAGTGTCTTCGGAAGGAATTAATAAGAATTCTCACATTATGTAAAAAAAAATAAATATTCCCATAGTGACACTCTGGATAGAAATTTCACTTCTTTTCAATTTCCTTATGAAAATATACCAACACACCTTTTTTGTTTCAGTAACACCTGCGATAAGTCTATATCATAGAGCAAACCATTGGTATCCCAAAATGAACTCCTTTGCATATGCCTGTCGTGGTAACTACTGCTCTTCTGCTGACTCTTGCAGCTTTATCCTACATTCACATTTGCAATGATTCAAAAAGCTTTCAACTCCAGTGGGGAAAAAAAAAATAATCTAGTTTCAGCTTCCATCCCCTTCTTTCCTTGTGATCATTGTGACCAAACTGGTGATTTCCCACTTGGTTTCTACCCTGGTAGAATTTAGGTTTAAAATAATAGTTTTGCTCAGGCCATAAACAGATGTTGTTATGCCAGAGCACAGCTGCTCACTGTTTATGGTCCTGACAACCTCCTATTTCAGAGATGGTCATTGAGGCGTAATCCCATCTCCCTTTAACATAAGCTGTGAGCCTACAACAAATGACAATCACAACTCCTAAATGCATGGAGAGCTCATAAAATCACAGCTGGAATTCTTAAATTGGCCATAGGTGGTCCCCAAACTGTCGCAATGTGCTGGTCTGTCTGCCTTCATGGATGCGCTCCCTAACCCTCTCTCTGCCTTGGCCAAATGCTGCCCAGACAATCACTTCTTTTAGGATCCACAAAGCAGTACTTGTTTTAGCAGATTTGTTTTATTTCATTCTGGTAAGCTCACTTGCTGCTCTTTCTTGCACAGAATACACGATTACCCTGAAGAATAAAATAAAGGAATTAATTGACATTTTAATTAATTACAACTTTTAATTAATATTCACCAGGGTGACAAGTGTTCTGGAATGCAAAACAGGAGTAATTCCTGAGGAAAAAAAGGGAAAGGCCCTGCAGTTTGTGTTCAGGTCAAATGAAGACCTTGTAGCTGAATATATGATTAGATCAGGTATCTGCTGACTGTTCAATGCCTGAAGCTTTGCTCATTTTGAAATAGCATGGGAAGATCTTTAGTAACAATACCAGGGGCTGTGAGCAGGGCTCAGAGGCAGAGTACACTGGCTGAATAGAAAGCACGGTCCATAACCTATATAACTCAATGTCTAAAAACCTTGGTTGAACTCAGGCCATGTACCACAGAGAGAAAGGCAGTGAACACACAAGGGATGGATGGGACAGGTGCCATCTCCTTCTCCTGCTGTTTGCAGCCTGCCTTCTCCCATGCACTGAAGAAACCCATGTAGGAGGCCACAGGAGACCTGCAGCCTGTTGGTGGCTCTGCAGGAGCTGAAGGACTCCCCATGGCCACCCACCACCCAACCTCACTATGAAATACTGAACAAGATTGTCATGAAGTGTTGCATGGATGCTCTGTATTTTATTTGCATAGTGGGGATCCCTTCCCTGAATTGCTATAAAAACTGTCCCATAATTTTCTCCCAGGCATGAACCATAGCTCTTTGACATGCCTATGAAAGATGGGCTCCTTTTACTCACTGGTGGTAAAGAGGGGGAAGGCGAAATTCTCCCTGTATATAATTTAGCATTCACTTTATAATGCAGTTTATATATTAGTAATACTTCACTGATTGCAAGGAATAGTTGGTGCTTACAGGCTGTGATCCTGAAGGATGGGGCAAGGCTGTACTACAGGTGGGATCAGGTGTTTGGCAAAAGAAAGAAACCATTGTTTTTTTCTCAGCTTAAACAACTGCAGCTGTTTGTAGAAAGAGATGAACTAAGAGCAGTGGAAAGTTCTCTGTCCTGCCTTTCCAACATGAATATCTGTATCTTCTGTAGAGACCACTACTGAAATGGAGTAGTGCCAAAAATTATCTTACTGCCCAGAAAAGGTTCTTAGCTCATTTGAGTTTGCAGTAGATTTGAAAGGATGAAGGTGGAAGAGACTTTGCATCCCTTGGTCATCCTCTGAAACACAGAAATTTCCCTTCACCAATGGAGGGCATGATCACACAACACAGTCAAGCTGACCCAATGATTGATTTTCACTGAAAAAAAGAGCTGTCCCTTCTTCCTCTCTCTTCCTTTCCTCCTCACCCTCACCTACACTCCAGCAGCAGCTCTGTCCTGATCCTTGCATGAGCTGACTCAACTTTTTTGCTGGGTTAGTTTTCTGCCAGGTTAATGAGTTCAATCAGTTCAGCAAGGACCAGGAAAACCACCCCAGTCACAAAGAGAGAAGCAGAAACACACAGCTGGGAGCAGGGGAAAAAGAAAGCAGGGAGACAGGAGAGACGAGGACTGCCTTCTCTTACCAGCAGTGACCATTAGACTGGCTCAACTATGTGATCCAAAGGTCTTGGAGAATGTTTTGCTTCTCAGATAACTTTCTGATAGCACAACATTTGGGATAATCCTTTACCAGTTCAGAGAAAGTATTATCATCTTGGGTAGTGTTTTCATCTGTTGGGGTGCCACAGAAAAGTTAGACTGTGATCCTGTAATCCTTTCTCAGGCAGAACTCCCCCAGGCTGCAAATGAACTATTGCAACACCAAAGCAGTCCATGGGAGAGGCTGAACATGCTCCTTTGGAGATCTTAGTTCGGTTATGCTCTTTTATTGATGCTGGTGATAGTTTCCAAGCTGCCTTAGATGTCAGCCCATGACTTGTCCCAGTCCTTTGGTGACCTCCAGGTGGTAAGAACCCTTTTTGAAGAGAGTTAGGTCTATACTCATGAGCTTTGGAAGTGGTTTCTTGGGCTGATATTGGTTGTGTGATGTTACCACAGTGGAGGAGGAATAGATGGAGTTGGACTTACCTGTCCATTTGGCAGCTAAAATGTAGGTTATGCTCTGAGGCACAGAAGACTTGTTTACTCCTGCACCAGGAAGAAAAGATGAAGCTGAAATCACTGAGGAAGTGAAAAGGGAAAACAGTCACCAGGCCTGGTCTTGTGGCCACACCAGCACTCAAGAAGCCAAGAAAGCCAGCTGACTTCAGGATGAAAATACAGACCTTTCTGTGCATCAGAATCGGACCCTAAATAGCAAAGGAATTTACTGCAATTCCATCTTTGCCAATTAAGTGTCTCCTGCTTCTAAATCGAAGAAAACTTCAATGTTAATTTTAAAATATTGCTGGCATTTATCACAGTAATTACTTCAGCCATGTAAAACTCCAGACACCATAAATAGTGTTGATACTATAGATTAAATGCTCCCAAGATACGTATTACTGATGCTACAAAACACAAATGCAGACGAGGATATTCTTCTCCAAGCTCAGCGTTTGTTTGCTTCATGCAAAACCGGTTAAGCACAGTTGCCTCATCAGATTTCTGAAAATGACTGATGTTCTTTGTCAAAGCCATCCCTCTTTATCAGTGACTATATTTTGGAGGAGCAAAAGAAGTATACCTGGGCAAACACACTCAGAAGCTGTAATATGAAAACATGCTTCACTGCAATTATGTTTTTCAATTAGTAGCTTTTAGAGGTGGGAAAGGTTTACCTCAGGGACTTTGAATTTCTATGGTCTTCAGTTTCCAGATTCTCAGTCTCTGAAAATAAGATGTCTTTGATCTTTTAAAGATATTGTGGATGTATAACCCATCAATGAATCATTCTGAATTACTAGACATCTTAGAAAATGTTCATCTTAATCTAGCACTGTGCACCTCTCCACCCGAAAGCAATGAAAGGTGTCTGTGTAGACAGGAAAAAACAGAGTCTTTATCAGACACCCTGCCCTAGTATGGACAGGCTTGTGCAGGCAGGTATGGAAAGGTGGATAGAGCAAACATTTAGAGACATCATAAATGAGCTAGAAACTGATAAGGTAGCAAACTGGAGGTACCTGAAACCAGAAATTACACATTGGCCAAGTTTACACATGTAAAGTGTGTCAATATTATCTATAATACTACTGATTATAGGCACACATGACTGGGAAATACATGCTACACTTCTGTAACATTAGTAAAGGATAATGTCTCCAAAGAAGGTAAAGAGATTTCTGTTTAGATTTGGCTCTGGTCACTCTCTGCAGACAGCCTGCCCCATCACCTGCCTGATGGTGCTGATGAAAGGCTCCCAGGGCTTATGCTTTCTGTAGGTTTGCCTTTTTACAGGAGGAGACTGTATAGATCCTGCATGCAGCAGGAGGTGGCTGCACCGTTGGAAGCAGCAATATACATATATAGTGATGTGTATTGCGTAAAATACACATTTATCACTCCATTGCTCTTTATTAATAGGAGGAAAGATACTAAAAAATAACTCAACCCCAAGACACAGAATGGAGATAAAGATGTTTTATAGCATCTGAAAGCATGTGGAAAAATTGTTGCATAGCTGGAACTTATTTGGCACTAGGGAAACTATTTGTTGAGCTGCCAGTAAAACTGTAGAAGAGGAAATACTTACAAGAAGACATCCAAACAAGCACTGAGCTTCCTTCCCATGAAACTCGGGGTCAAATAGCACACTTGAAATCATTAGGAACACGTGAAAAATGAGCTGATATTGTCACTGGGAATGACTCAGGCAATGGTTGGAAATACAATGTAAGGACCCAACAGCTTCCTACCACTTGGGGAACTGCTCAGAATTTATTTCTTGAGCATACCGAGTGGCATAGCTTGGGCAGAGCTCTCAAACTTCAGCTTGTGTGGCCTGAAGGGTGCGCTCTGGCTGTAATACCATCACTCTTGCTCACGTTTAACCTGAGGGGAGATTTCATTGCTCATTAACTTCCATCCAGGAGATGTGGCTGCATGCTCTGGCATAAACCTGGTCAGCTTCTGCAATGCAGTGCTTCAAAAAGCTGTATGGCTAATCTGAATTCTTAAAAGGATGTATATTTTGCTGTGGAAAACAACATCCAATTTGCTTTCATGTGGAAGCATTGGCTTAATGTTAATATTTTGTGTCCTATGGCCACAGTGGCATTGTCCTAAATATATGTACAAGTATTGTTGCTTATAATCTTTCTATAGAAAATATTCATTGGCAGTAAGAAATCACAGGCAGCTAGCTCACTAGTAAGTTTATTGTTGTAGGCTTTTTTTTAATTTTCATTGAAGCTACACTGTCCTTGGAAACAGAAATAAACCTCTATATTTTTACATTATTTAAAACCTTCTTTTACTTTACATTGCATTTCATACAAGAGGAAAGAAGGGTAGTTTTTCTGTTTCCAAAGTGAAATATATCAATATAGATTTGGCTCTGTTTCTGTTCGCTGTAACTAAGAGTCTTCTGTGATCATCTTTTGCAGCCAGTATGTTGCTGGTTGTTTAAGAACTTGTGGTCATTATGGAAGATAAATGACAGTCCTTGGAGCCCATGGCTGAAGCACACATTAGTCACTAGTAAATGATGTATAAAAAATATTCAGCTTGCAAAAAAGATAATGGTGGTTCCTATTTGAAAATGCAGAAAAATGCACATATCTGGAGCACAAAAGTGTCTCATCAATATCTCTGTGGGTAGAAAACTAACCTGTCAAGAAGAAAATGTTGAAGAGATGGAGATATTTATGGACTCACAGCACTGATCATAATGATGTAAAGGACTATTAAAACAAACTTAAAATATTAGATACTGCAAGTATACCACTTAATTATTTTTTCCTTGCAACCTAGGAATGCTCTAAAAAAATTCAGTAAGGAATTGCTCATTCCACATCTTTGACCTCCAGTGATCCTGCCTTTCCCCATTCCATTGTCATCCATAAATTTAATAGTCATTCCCAGTTTGACCTTTTACTAATGGCAAGGTCCTTCATCCCCTCCAGTGCTGGAGCTGAGGACTGGGACTTGCAGGGAGGGAAGCCCAGAGGACAGAAGTCTGTCTTGGTGATTCTGGCATCGCCAGGGCTGTAGCAGCATCTGCAATGGGTGGATGTGGTGCCCTCATGGCTGCACTCTGGCCCTCTTCTCCCGGGTGATGACTCTCGGATGAGATGTCACTCCTGCATTACACAGAAAATCTCATTGCCCTCCCAAAAGAGGGCAATTCTGCCATTTCCTTGGTGTGGAAATGGGGTGCAATTATCCCATTTCAGGACTCCAGCTCCCAGGCTCTAGTTAGCACCAGACTTTGCTGAGTGAGCCGCATCACAGGACCAGGCTGTTGGCGTGCGATGGGTGAAGACCTGCAGTGGACAAGGCAGCTACCTGTCAAGAGAGGGCATCTGTTTCTAGCCAGTGGCGTAGGTCATTATGGACTTCTTTTCTTGGCCTTTCACTCCTGGCTCCCTTCGCCTACCTAATGAAGGACCTTTTCTGTGTGGGTTGTCAGTAGGGCTGAACTGACTCGCTGCTGCTGCTGGTAGAGCCAGTGCTACTCCACTTCCCCTACCCCCAGGCTTAGTGCTGTGCCTTCTGCTAGATCTAGTGCTTCTCTGACTCTTCACTGAGCCAATTTGACTCACTCATCTGGAAGAAAACAAATATAAAGATTTTTTTTATATATATATATATATAAAAATATATAAACTGGCTTTTTAACCACCTTAGTTTTCTGCCAGTTGTGTGAGATCAGCAAGAGGTCCTCTGAGGAACCAGGGCAAGTGAAGGGAAACAGCAGGAGAATGGAAAGGAGAATGGGGGAAAAGAAGTGATGGGGTGGAGAGAGCAGGACCACCCCTTCCCAAGGCAGTGAACCATTAAAGTGGCCCAGCTGTGCCTTTGAACAGCCATTCGAGTATACAGGCACAACACAGGGAAACTTAACATGAAGCTGGGAGAGCCAGCAGGAGAGCAGACAGCAGTTTGCTGTTGCTGTAATGGGCAATTCAGTACCCACCTGGAGGGCTGGTACTTGGACCTAGAAGGCAAAATCAATTAATCAGGCTAATTTTAATTTTCTTTTTCATTAGTAACTACAAATTCTGCTGGAAAGCGAAAAGCAGCAGTGACACCTGTTGAATGTTACACCTGCCAGAGAAAGCTACTTGTACTTATTCCCTACCAACACATAGAGGCAACACAAACTCCTTCATGGGAGGCCTTTCTGCACGTGCAATGCTCTCTGTCACTGTGCAGCTACTGAATGATGTCATAGATAAATATTCACCTTTAGTTCCTTCCTGGCACTCTTTGCTTTGGAGGGGGATGTATGACACCGCAACCTGAAGGGTTATATACTTCTTTTACAGGAAAAGCCTGTAAGATGTAAAAGGAAAAATTGTTCTGTAGATCTGGACATCAGTAAATGATGGATGTTGGTCAGTCAGATGCTGCCCAGCTGCTTGAAAGAGGACCTGGGGTCCTGCTGCTCTCAGCTACACTTGAACTGTTTGTTGAAGCTGTACTGGTGTAGCAGAGATAACTTTGGCTCTTCTTAATCCTGTAAAGATGCAAAGGCTCTTAGGGTTTTGAAATTTTGATGTTCAGTCCTTGCTCCAGCTTCTATAACCCATGAAAATAGAGAGATGTTTTGCAGAAAGGGAAGCCTGGATGATTCACCTGCCTTCTACTAAACCTTGCCCGTGTGGTTGGCAAGGTTTAGTAGAAGGTTAGTTTGACTCCCTCCACATAACAGAAGGCTGTTTGGCACTCAGACACTGAACCAACAAATTGAACCTGCCCACCCTCTGACCTGTGCAGCTCTTGTATAATGAAAAGCAGTCAAATTCAGCATGTTGCAAGTTTGTTATCAGAAAAGAGAGAGAAATCTCTTTAGCAATACTTGATTTACTTGAGAAGTAACCTTGAGTTGTCAGCTGGAGAGGAATACGTTCCCTCTCTGTATCTACTTCACATTTCCTTTGCTTCCAAGGTTCAAATTCGAGGCAGTTTCTGCTGCTGCGGGAGGAACAATAGTGTGTCACTGAGTGCCTGGTTAAGATATTTATAGGTGCACATTTAGAGCCAAAAACTGCACTGTAGCATTATGCTTTCTAGACACGAAGAACAGTTACATGTTTTCAGCTAAAATGGATTTTATTTGAAATGAAGACACTCAGCACCATAAAAAGTACAAAATCAAACTCAGCCAGAGGCAGCCTGCTGAGCATTTCTTATATGAACTCTGCAGCAGGAACAATGAGAGCAAAATTGCTGCTTTTCCAGGAGTACGAGAAAGGACTTTAGGAAGTCAATCCCCCACCAGCAAAGGTAGTTACCTCACAGCTGCTTATTAGAGCAGGTTGGGAAAGGGTACTCGCTCTCCTTCGCAATCTTTCTATTCTGAAACAGTGTGTAACCAAAGTGTCCGAGGTTTTCATTGAAAATAGGGAAGGTGAGGGAGATTCTGGAAAGGTAAAGCTCTTGTTCATGTCTTCCCTTCCTCTGTCTCCTGGCCAGGAGCTTTTATTGCCATGCTGTTGGGGAATCCGGGGTGGAAACCAGCTTTGAGGCTCTCCTGCCTTGCATGAAAGCTTTTTATATCTGTGCTCCTAGGGAGCAAGGAAGATAGATTTAAAAAAAAAAAAAAAAAAGTGAACATTTAAATAGACTGGAAATCTTTAGCATGGAAAACAGCTGAACAGCTGACTGATTAATGTCTACTTACCTTGATTACCTTATATAAAACAAACAAACCATCAGATACCCCAGATGTGTCAATAGGAAGATATTTTTAATTGAATACATCATTGTGATTTGAGTAATGTGGTCTTTTCCACAAGCAGTTGACTACAGAGATTAAAAAACTTAGTCAACATAAAGCCCAGCCAACAGAAATAATCACTGAAATTGTTTTAAATGTTCTATATGTGGGGGTGAAATGCAGCTATGTACTGTTATGGGGAAAATAAAAACACACAGCCAGGCAGAATGCTAAGAGAAAGAGAAGTCCAGTAAGTTTTTAAAGTTTCTGTCTATGGCCAATATGATTTTATAAGCCAAATTATCTATTGCACATCTCTACGAGTTGGCCCTTAGCCATCGAGAGTCTTTTAGCTTATGTATTTTGCCCTTGCACTTTCTTCTCCTCTAAGGGAGAGAAAAAGTGACCTCTGAAAGTTTGGTTGAGGAGACAGCACCCAGGATGCTGGAAGACAGCCCTGTGGTGGAGCTGATTTGATGGCCAAGGAAGCACTTCGGGAAGAGATGCTCTACTGAGGTTTTTGGCCCTTGCCAGTCATAGTCAAGCTCTTGTGGAGGTGCTTGGAAGAGAAGAACAAACTTTCTTCTAAAGGAACAATATGAGACCCTGCCCAAGCTTCACTAAATACACTGGGAAAAAGGCAAAATATATGAACTTTGGCAAATGGTTTAGCCTATGATCATTGGCTAAAAATTAAACTTAAAAGGTTACAAGAGAGATAGTGGCTTTTGGAAAATGATGTCCTGTACAATGTTTGAAGTTAAGGCTAATTAAAGCTACATCTTCCTTTGGAAATGCGTCATTTGTATGTTTGCTCTAGGATTAAAACCAAGGCTAACGTCGCCTTTTGGCGAATGTTTGCGAACAGTGATGAATAGCTTGTATATTTGTTTTAAAACATCTCCAGACTACAGTTTAGAAATGAAAACGGAGAAAAGAGGCAGACTTTACTGGAATAAATAAATAAAACCCTGCAGTCTAATTTGTCATTTAAATAAATTATATTAATTACACAATGTCTTCGAATTTTGTGTGCTGGGTTTTGACAGGGTTGGCCTCCAAATTATATCTTACACTGGAGAAGTTATCACTGGATTGAAGACCCTGAGCACATCAGCAAAGCAGCACTGCTCGCAACACATTTTTGTGAATAACTTCTGTTGCAAAGTCAAACAAAGCAATACAGTTGCAGCCTGACAGGGGAAAGAAAGGCAATGCAAACAGCCTCTGTAGTACTCACGCTACCCATTAAGCACAAACCCGATCAGGGAGACAGGAGGTTTTTACCATGCCAGGTAATTCTTCTGCCAGTGGTCAGGAATTAGCATAACATCAACGAAATGCAGGGCGTTTTCTTTTCTTTCATTCAGACAGCTTCTCACTCAAGCTCTCAGCTTTCAGGAATCCCATTCCTCCCTGCTTAATTATCCCCCAGCATTGAGCAATGGCTCTTCTGTCAAGTAGGTAATCCCACTGCTGTCTGACACCTCCCTTGCAATGCCTGGGTCACTAGCGGACTGCTTTTTTATAACTAGTTCCTTCTCTTGATTTCTTTTAAAAAAATAATTCGATAACCTGAAAACCTGAATGACTTTTACAAAACAAGAAAGAACGTAAGGACGCTTCGGTTTGAAGTTGCTCTTCTGGTGCGCCGGAGGGAGCAGCTGGCAATTAATGCGAGGGAGAGCACCCTTGCCAAGGTAGCCCTCAGAGAGCAAAGGGAGAGTGAATTAGGGAATCCAAATTGGGAAGCACCATCAAATATCCCCTGGGGTGGACCTGTTTTATGCTCCCCCATCTCTGAGACCTTTCCTGTCTCCATAGCGGAGGTTTGCAGCAGCGAGGTGATGATGCTGAGAGCTGGTATATGCTGGGAGACTGACAGCCAGCTCTGTGAGCAGAGCTGGCAGCATCCCCCCTGCTCCGGGGTGATGAGAGCGGAGGCCTTGTCATGGGATAATAAAATATTCATGTGTTTGGGAAACATGTATTTCCCTCTCACTTGGGCACTGTGGGTCAGAGCTTGTTCTCAGTGACGGCGGTGCAAATCCCAAATAGCTGCTTTGACATGGGGATGTCTGTGTATGTGTGTGTGAGACGGTTTTTGCACCAGTGTGAGAGGTATTAGGGAACCTGACGCCTTCTACCAAAACTATTTGGAAGCTGTTGGTTCAGGAGGAGACTGGCATTAGCAGGTTCTAGGGATAGCTATTTATACATATATTTTAAACTGCAGTTGTACTCAGAAAATCCACTTCAAAAATAGCAATACGCCTTTGTATTTCCCTGGTTGCCACATGAGATGCCGTGCGTTCCCAAGGATATGTTTGGGTTTTTTCCTCCCTAACTGCCAGCACTAGAAATTCAATCTGAGAGCAAACAACATCCTTGTCTTCTCACATATCATCACCAGTAATAAAAACCTGAAGATCAAAGTGTGCCCTTGGTGACACCTCTCCAACCACTTTATCTGCCCTCCATCTTCGACCAGCCCTCGGTAGCAATCCTGCAGCACTTCCGTCCTGGGTGCCTGAGAACGGGCTGAACCCTGATTGCTGTTTGTGTTGTGTCTTCCTCGACAGCGAAAGAAAACCAAGAGTAAAACAATTACTTTCAAAATGGAAGGGATGAGGATGTGATTACATGTAGTATTACCTCATTGTTACTAGATGTAATATTGCATCAATGTTACTCACCTGTTCAGAAGGTGTTGATTTTGCCTTTGCAGACAAGATGTGCACTTCAAAGCACCTGGACTGACAAATGTCAAAATCTGATGCTGCTGTTACTGTCCCTGACAAGTTGCTTTTAGGCTTGGGGAGTAGAGGAAACTAACTCTGAAGCCTCTAAGCCATGGCTTTAAACTCGAGGACTTTAAACTCCAGTGACTCTCCCTCAGGCTGCAACTCATTCTCTGCTTCTCACACCGCTTTCCCGGCCCAAAGAGGACAATGCCCACGCAGAAAGCAGGCTAAACCACCCTGTTTATACAGAGTGCTTAAGCAGCTGATGAGTGTCTGATGTGTGACATGCTCAAATTTAAGGATTTATTGAAACAGGTCCTACGGGCAGACAGAACTGTGCTTGCTGCACCAGGGCTTGCAGACCAGGCTCGTGGTGCCCTGCGGCTCCGATGCGCACTCTGAGAGCCGTGCAGCTCCAAGGCACACGCATGCTGTGCTGGCTGCGGGTCCCAGCACTCATCTTGTTGGCACCAAAGCTGTGCCCAGGCTTGGATGCAAATTTAATCTTGTTGGGAGCTAATGGAGTGAGGAATTTGACACACCTTTTCCCTCTCTCTAGATGGGAGCCATATGGCTCCCGACTCTCACAACGTTCCTTGAGCTGAAGATGAATGAGCATTAACATATGTTCTCTGGAGTAATTAAAAATGTGATCATAAACATAGTCTGATTCACTGAAGGTAGAATGTGTTACAAGGGGACCCACCTCCAGCAGCGGGGCAGGATCTTTGAAGAAAGTTAAGGAAATGGGAGCTGGAAAACTCTTTGGGGGTTGCCAAGCCTATTCCAAGTGTCTGCAGCATTTTACCTTTTTTTTTTTTTCATATTCATGCAAGACAGGTTTGATGAGATGCAGGGAAGTCTGTTTATACTTTGTCACTACAAAGAACCTGTGTGGATTGGTTTTGCTGGAAGCAGCTACCAGAAATTGTCAAGCCAGCACTAAAGAGGCAAGCATCTACCTGTGGTCCCAAATGCAGATCAAATTGCAGCAGTTTGCATTCAGCATTGGAAAGGAGGGCACTGGAAAGAAGAAAGGAAACTTGTTTTGTGTAACTCACATTAGCTTCAAGTTCTCTCAAGAAAGTTTGAATTAAAAAATTTTAGGGTGTTTGAATCAAGACATTTTACAGTGTGGACAGAAGCAGCTGCTGCAGCTCAACTAGGGTGAGGTAACTCAGTGAGCCAGAGGAACTCAGGTATGATTAAGAGCCCTGAGAAATTCTGATTGCCTAACTAGAGCTAAATTTGAGGTATGTTTGAGAATTTCCCTGGAAAGTGCCTGAGGACTGGATAGCCCTGGAGACAGAGAAGCAATCTCTGAGGTTGGAGGAAGAGGTTTTATGCATCTCTTACAAGAGCTTATTTCAGACTCCCTCTAACAGCAATATAGACAAAGACACAGTATTTCCTTAGGGAAGTTCAAGTAACCCATCCTGGAAAGCTGTGTGAAAAAGGAAGGAGATTGCTGCTTCCCATCTCCCCTGAGAGAAAGAAGTGACTGGGTGTGAAAACACTCAGAGAGGGAGAGCTTTTCAAAGCGAGAAACCTTCAGAGATGCTCCAAAATGAAAAGCTGAGAGCCCCACTACTTACACTGGGCTGTGTTCTCTCTGTCTCAAATTTTTTTCCTAAAATTAAAAGCAGACTGAAGGCTGCCTTTAGAGTTTTGCACTGTTTTTTTCTGTTTCTTTTTTTTTCTTCTGGGGTTATGATGTGCCTGGGGAAGGCAGCTCACCCTCTTCCAGAGAGCAATAAAAGTTAATTCCTACCATTTGTGAGAGTCCTGGCCAGCTCGTCCAGGCATATTTGTTGTCTTTCTCCAGCAATATTTATTTTAAAATTGCATTGTGTCCGAGTCCTCAGTGGTATGGTGGAGTGCCCCATCCATTCAACCTGAAAAGAAGTAAAACCAACCCCTTCCACTGAATGTTTGTCTTCTGAATTTTGGGAGCAAGTTGCCAGCAGGGTTTGAAACCTTGAGATCTCAAAGTTCTAGTAGCCAACAAAAAACACTATAAAATTAAAAAAGACATGTTTCATATCAGAGAATAAATTTTAGTAAATGAAAATATGAAAGGCTAATCTGAACGCCACTGAAGTTGGTGGGAAAACTAATAATATCAAGTGTAGAAGGATTCACCTCAGGAAATACAATATTGATAAGTATACAAGGAATTTTCGAGGTTTCAAGATGAAAATTTCCAGTCAATGTTCACAAATGTTGCCAAACAGATATTCTTTAAATGATTAAAGGCTCTTCTTGCTTAAGACTGGGAAATTCTAGAAAAAGTGTGTTGGTTTCTCTGAAATTAATGATACATTAATGGGGAAAAAAAAAAAAAAAGGAGCAAACTCTTAAAACTAGGTTAACATCAGTAAAAACCCCCCATTGTCCAAACATATCGATTTGAATTCAATGTTTAGTCTGATGGTGTCTGCTACTTTAAGTTATTTTCTGGATATTTTGGAGAGCAGAGCTTTTTTAAAAATAGCTTTTCTAGAGAATTTCTCAACATATCGTAGGTCAAAAGGGAAACAGGATAAAAGGCGAATTTGATATAAATAATTTATTGCAAATACTTTGCTTAGTGAATGATGAACCAGAATAACAGAACAGATTTAGATCTTCTGCCCTTCTAGGTCATGATATATTACTGTCTCTAGGTCCTTTCCCATTCTTCACCCATTCATGTCTCCATAAAATGTCTTGAAAAGAAAGTGAGTAATAGCCCAAGTCCTGATGTCCAGGCACTGTCAAATGGATGGGGAAAAAACGCGACAAATGTAAATGTAAACTCCACACTGCTATGCAATAGTAGGGCATAATTTGCATAAATATTGTTTGCAAAGAGCAATTAGCACTTCATTTACATTCAGTGAAGTAGCAATTTGCACATTTTCAGGAAACAATTTCTTTACCCATATGTGCAATTTTTGTGCACTGCAATTGACATGCTAATAAAAAGATGTTAATAGACCAATTTTTTTTTACTTTATATCACAGCGTACTGAAATATTGATTCACTCTCCTGAAATATTGATTTGGTGGGCTATTTGTAAAACCAGAAAAATGCAGATTTGAATTTTTAAAACTTGCTTTTTAAAAAAAAAATCAGAATTAATTTCAGATGTCTGCAGTCTTCATGCTCTTTAAGTGGTATTTTAATGGGTATTTTTGTCAGAGAAATATAATAAACATTATTAAAAAGCATTAGCAAATTCAGTTTCCTAATCTGCAATAACAATGAGTATATTTGCATATTGCAGTATAAAAACAATACAGTCCATTTTCTAGTGTCAATATAGCACTCAATTCTCCATTAAATGTTAATAAAAATATTTCACATTTATATAGCATTTTTTTCAGAATGTAGAAACTTCCTAATTAAGAGACAAATTTTATACTTATTGGGATACAGAGCATTTTCTTAAACAACAAGAATTTACATGGGAGCTGGTCAGGAAAAGAAGAGTCCGGTGAGTTCAGCCAGCTATTGTCAGTGGACATTTCTGGCCTTTGCAGCAGGAGATATTGATGTTAAGTGAATTTTTTAGACCTCCTTCAGCACCGTCACAAATGGTTGTTCTGTTCGTTGTGTTTCCTTCACTATTTTGTCATTTCCACCATGACATGTGCATTTGGGGATAGGTAGGGAGCGGAGATCCCACAGAAGTCAGGTTGCACTGTGATTAGTAGCTACTGAAGGAGTGGAGATTTGGACAAGATTATTGATTTTTGGAGTGTTGCATTTTTCCATTCTCAATCTGAGTTTCCTCGAAGGGGTTATTTTTGGAGATTGTTCAGTTGCCTATTCTGAAGAGGGGTACGCATTAGGATATAGCAGCAGAGAAGGATGCAGACAAGAATTCCCCTGCCAAGCAGTCTGGACACAGTCTGCTTCAGGTCTGCAAGCCATGTAACAACGTGTCCTGGCTATGGGGTCCTGCATCTCTTAGCAGGAGAGTCTCAAATTAATATATTAGCTAAATTTGTCCTAGTTGGGGCAAGTTCAGAGTACAGACAGAGTGGAATGCATCTGTCTTTACCGCCTGTGTAGAGACAGTGTTAGTGGGATGTCCGAACAGCACAAAGCATCTCTGAAAATCTTGCTTATACTGTGCATTGTAGTAAAAAGCATTATTTTTCAATTGTTGATCAATCACAAGGAAAATGAATACCAAATATGACGAGAAACAGCAAAACCCCCACCAAATCCCCGTCTTACATACTTATTAAAGTAATTATTACAATAATGAGCTCGTATTCCTTGTCTTTTCATCTCTGCCACAAGATAAGATATCACTATGGTTGCACCCAGGAGTGTGACATTCACATCTATTTTGATGTCCCATTATTGCTGTTGTTGTCTTTTTACTTTGCAAATCACAGATCTGTATTTCATCTCCTATGTCAAGCATTCAAAGCTCTGCTTTGATCAATGTAAAATGCATGTGCCTCTGACACAAGGTGGGACCTCTGTTTGAACCTACAAAATAGTTAATTTTGAGCTCACGTGAATCTCTGGTTTGCTAATCATTATTTTACTCTATCTTTATATACTTTTTTTTTTTTTTTTTAGCATCCTACAGAATCTTTGAGGCCCTTGGCAACAATGATGCATAATACAGCCGTATCTCAGCTACGTAGGAACTTCTGGGGACCTCAGGATTTACTCAAGCAGTGGGTGTTATCCTCCCTGTACATTAGACTTTAAATACAAAGTCCACCACATCATTTTATAACTGATCCTTGTACATTACAAACAAATAATAGTCTAATGAGAAGGGGAATAAATTGTTGAACCTTTAATGTTTCTAAAGCCTCAGCGGGACTACATTTAGCGAATTCCTCATAACATTACAAGAGAGGTTAATGATAAGAGACAAATAATAACACGAGACATTTGGGAGTCCTCTGACCTTCAGAAAGCCCATGGGTTTATTGCTTTCAAAACCAAATAGATCTATCCAATTTTCTGTTGATTACCAATAACTAAATCCAGTGACAGCAACTGATGCACACCTGACATCTGTGGATGGGATAAGCTGGGGCCAGCCAGTGTGGGTTAGCTGGCAGGTATTTTTGGCTTGGACTGAAATATGGAAACGGAGCTCTGCAAAACCACCTGGTTTATGTGGTGTGTACTCATCTCCTGAGTTGAAAACTGCACCAATCCAGGAATATGATGATCTGGGACTCTTTTTTTTTTTTTTTTTAATTTATTTCCGCTTCTCTTTCAGTAGCCTCGAGAGATGATGTACCAGGTTAGACCTCCTGCTGGCTGTAATTAGGTTAGTACCAGTGCCTTCAGCTGAGGAGCTGAGCTGGGGAACATTTGTCTCTATCTCACATATGAGCAATGTGACTAATGAGGCCACAATGCACTCAGGAGCTATTTGAGGGCTGTAGTCACCTAATTTCCCTCTAAGTCCTTCTTTCTTGTGTTTTGCTGGGGCCACGTCTCAACTTTTACAGCTACCTGCCCAATGTACATTTTGGTGGTGGGACTTTACCAAAGTTGGCAGTCTTTAGGATGCTGAGTGCAGTCTGCAACAGGATTGTGTGGTAGAAAAGCCACAAGACCCTTGTACTTCACCCTTAATCTATGGCTCGAGAATCAGTTTAAGTCCACTTTCCCCCATTACAGCTGCATTGTCCCATCCACAGGCAGTAGCAAAGACTCATCTTAATGTTTCGGGTTCTTTTATCCTCACTGCCTCATCGGAGGTAAACAGTCACTGTGAAGTTCCTGCTATCTCCGGGAATTAAGGATGTGCCTCTCTGTCCTGATTTATTCACTTTTGAGACAGAGTTTAATTTTGCAAATAGGCTCTTTCCTCAGTCTTTGCATTTATTTTTGGTGGGAGCAGTTGCCTGCGGCACAAACACTGAAGACTATCTCAGTGTTAATAGTTGTCAGGGAAAATGAAGAGGCTATTTCTCACATTAGACTTTCACCCTGCGTGACAAATGCTAGTTTAAAAATCAATGCATGGTACAATATGTCATACATAAAGCAACTACGTGCTATTAATTGGCATGGTACCTTTAGCTGTTCTTAGTATATATGTCTGTGTGAGTGGAACAGAAACCGGTGAAGACAGGTGAGTCAGAACCTCTTTTGGTGTAAGGTAGTGCAGCAGCATTTGGAACTAATTGAGACACGCTGATTTGCAGCACCCAGTTACTTGCACAATGGTTTGAGATGCTGCTTTTTTTTTTTCCTAAAATGTGATTCAACTTGTGTTTAATTGGAATGAACAGCAGAGATACTCTGTGATACGTCTCCCCCTGCAACCTGAAATCTTTTTAATCACAAAGATAACTCATTTAAAAGCATGATGTGGTTTACAGAGAAATTTTTTTTTGTTCTTTTCAGCTGTCTTTGTGGTGGATCGTTAATTACTGACCTTGAGAATTTCCCATGGAAATGACTCAATCTTAAGATACAAATTAGTTAGTGGCTGCACATAAAAATGATTTTACCCCCCCCCCAAAAAAAAAAAAAAGCGCAAATGCTGAAGTTCTTTTTCAAAGCCATATTAGGGCTGGGAGACATTCGAGTGATCTTCAGGAAACCCCCCTGAGCATGACTTTCAGAAGTGAAGGAACAGCAGCGTCGCGAGTGCTGGGCACCCCCTCCACCAGGCTCTGGGCACCAGACTCACTTCGGCAAAACCTCAGTCACCAATAAAGGCAGTTTTGTCCTGAGGATAAAACAGTTCAGAGGTCTTCCCCAAAATTGCTGCTAGATTTCTGCATGCCTTGAAGACACACCTTCCTGCAAGAGGTAGAAACAGAGACGGGGACGTGGACACACAAGGGACTTTGCTGCTACGTGGCTGGCGAGACCAAACCTTGCCTGCCAGTTCTGCTTGGTGCCTCTCATGCCACAGAGCTGGCAGGGGCATTAGAAAGAGGCACAGGATAGCCATGTTACCAAGGGAAATAGTGTCTCCCAGTAACTGTCCAGGTAGGAAAAAACAGTTGAAATAGAGCAGGACACTGCAACAAACTTTGTTACATGCACGCGGGGCTCTTGGATGCTGAATGTAAGTACAGAAAGCACAGGCTCTGAAGTGCAGAGTTTTGAGCAGATCCAGCGCTGTTCAGATGCCCAAGACCTCAGTGACTGCTTGACTTCTGGGTCTGGTGATATTGCAGTCTTTGGCAGTCACAGGTTAAGCTGCAGATGTAAGATATTGATGTCATATGTAATGACCCCATTTAATCTAAAGCAGGGCAGAGTTACATTTACCCTCAGGCTGGGTTTTGATTGCTCGGACTCGGTGAGTTCCTGATTTGCTATCTCTCTTCTGTCATCTTCCCCCCACCCCCCCCCTTTCATTCCTTTTATTCTTTTAAACAGTCTCCAACTCTCCCATGCTTTTCTAACATCTTTTTGGTGCCAGACGAAAATATAAATTCACCACTGAAGCTTGTTTTGTCGATGCACTCCTCACCTGTACAAAACCTGGGATCAGAGCCTTGCTAGAGTTTGTCCAACCCCTGTCATTACCTCTGTCCCCTTAAGAGAAGCCAGGAGAGGCAGGTGAGCAAATAATGTCCCATTTGGGGACTGTGTCCCTGCTAGCTGTTACAGCTCTCACGGGCTGTAAGGTGCTGGGTGGAGTCTGACATGCACTATTCGGAGCTGAGGGTCAATTATGCTCTGAAAAGCTCAAGCTTTTTTTTTTTTTTTTTTTTTAAATTTATATTTTAGGCACAGCCTGGCCTTGTTCAGTTCAGAATATGAATAGATTTCAATATGTTTGTTTTTCTTTGGGTATCAAAATATAGCGGTTATTGTATCTGGACACATTAATGACATTCAGTTGCTTCCTGGTAACTGCTCTATTAATGTCTGTCAGCATGGCACCTTCTCTGCCCATAACCTCCTTGCAGACAAGACAGCTTTCCTAGCAGAATGGAGACACTTAAAGAAAAATTGCTTGTACAAAAAAAATGAAAAAAGCAAAATGTCAGGATGTTCCCAGATGAGATGCCCTGAGAGATTCATGACGCAGTTGTAGCTGTGAAGAAATGCAGATGTGACAGGTGGCTGACAGTTAGGTACTTTGTCTATAATCCCTCTGAACTAGTGGCAGGCACCTTCTTGAAGACAGTGATTACCATGAGAAGCCTCTCCCAAAAAGTGGTACTTGCAGTAACTACCATAAGATGATATGCAGGATGCCTGAATCCTATTAGTTTCAGAGGACACAAACCTTAGGTCAAGACTTATGGAATGATAATAATAATAACAACAACAACAATAACAACAACAATAATAATGGATTAATATAATAATAAAATACACCAGAGAGTCTGAATAAAATAGATTCCAGAGCCTGGAGCTGGTTTGCTGCATTAAGTGGGCAAACTGCATTTGCTAAACCATTTGGTAAAATGGGCTGAGGCAGCCATTTGAGCTCAAGTAAATCAGGGAGAAGTTGCCTTTGGGTGACTGAAGAGCTGGCTCGAAAGCAGCCATTTGGTTTTCTCTGCCTAGAATACAGATATATTACTCCCTGGGCATCTTTCTGCAGAGAAACTGCTGTGACTCTGTGCCTCCTCTCCAGAAATAAACAGCACGTTACTGGTATCAAGATGGTAGCCACCTTCTAGACATGTAGCCATTATTTTTCTAGGATCGCAGAAATGATATATCCGAGGTAAAATAAATATATAAAGTTGTTCGCAAAAATGTTTTTGCCTGAATAATTAATTCCTCAGCAAATTTTCCCATAATAAAACATGTCCTAATGAGCTATCAGAAGGAGAGAAAATTCATCACTTACCTCACAAATATCAACTTGAGAGCACTGCTCATGTCAGATGGCATAATTAATGACTTGAGAGGGAGCACGGAGCAGCACAGCCAAAACCACAGTCCCCATCAGTCATTCCACATCAGTCCAACTCACACAGTGTTACCTGATCTACAGAGGATTAGCCAGGTGACTAGAAGGAGATATGGGGCTGAAGGGAATACAGGCAAATACGGTATATCTGATCTTGATTTATTCAGGCTGGGTTTCTACTTATCACTGAGGTGGCAATGGCAGTTGCTCCTGCAGCCTGCTTTTCTTTTTTTGTGAGTTTTTTTTCCAAACAACTAGAATTTACAAACTTTGGACTTCACCCTCCCTGATGCTGAGCATGTCATCTTCAATTCCATGTCAGCACACAGTCCTCTTGGGGTTTCTTCCCTACAGAAGATGGGAGTTCAATTCCTGTGCAGAAAGCCCAGGTGGGTGCCCTGGAGCTGGGCAAGCCCCCTCTGAGCTGCAGGCAGGAGGTCTGGGATGTTGTGTTCAAGATGCTGTTGGTCATGGTGGGGCTGCAGTAGGAAGACATCTGTACTGTGCTCCTTGTGCTGGCACCACCAGAGCTGGGGGAACGTGCAGGCTCCTCTCATCACTTGTCCACTTCTCTCTGTCCTGGGCAATTGCAAGCACTACCCCACTGGCTTCCTCCACAGTGCAAAAGGGACCAAATGCTGGCTACATGTCTGTTCCAGTGGTAACCCCCTCCTAAAGATGTTTACAGAAGCCAATGTATGGGGGGATGCTGTGGAGGAACAGCTCTCCCTGCTTGGATAGCAAAGCTGAGACAGCAGGCTAGCAATGTCAGCTGCTGTAACGAGAACCTGCAATGGCCATAGTGGGTCAGACAATGGACCATCTTGCCTGGGAACCCATCTCCAAGGATGGTGGCACCACCACATAGCAGATACTTGGTTTAGGGAAGAATGGACGATTCTGGAACGTGCAGAGTGATCAGTTTGTGGCTCTACTTTCTCAGCAACCTGCTGCTCAGGGACTTCCTGAGCTGAAGGTTACTTCCCCAGCTGCATGTTTAGCAGCCCTTGATGGGATTTTTTCCATTAGTTTCTCTAATCTGTTTTTGAACCGGGGTTTATTTTTGGCCTCTGCAGTGTCCTGTGACGAGTGCCACAGAATAATTACGTGCTGTGTGAAATATGTGCGTCTTTTCCTCTGTTTTTAAATTTCTGCCTGACCTGTATATTTGATGTCCTCCATTCCCTGTGATATGAGAAAGAATGAATAATCATTCACCTTGCCTTGTGTCTTTCTCCTCCAGTTTCACCATTTTAAGGAAACTAAGCCTATTTAAGTTGTCTTTGTAAAACACCATCAAATTTACTCCACTAAAACAGCTGTATATTTCAGAGACCATGTTCCAGCCCAGAGTAATATTTTTTTTTTTTTTTTTTTTTTTTTAGATTTACATGAGAGAAGAGTATGAGAAATCCAGGCAGCTGCAAAAGGTGAGATGGCTGACAGGTTTGACTTCTACCTCTTTGCTCACTCCAGCGTGTGGTCGCTCCATCTGACCAAGGACTGTGCTTCAGCAGCTGTCAGCCTCCTACGTGCAGCTGTTTTACATGTCTGTTAACATTTGCAATTGCCTGCCTGTATTTTCTGAAACTCTCCAATAAATGCTCACTTGAGTTTGTTCATCAGGAGAGACAACTTGATATGCACTACAAGTGACCCTCATGTTTCACCTCCACAATAACCCTCCTGCAACAGAGCCCTGTGGTTGCTGGTGGTAAGATCTGAGCATTGGGCTTGCCTGAGGCAAAGCGCCCTTGGCATCTGCTGGCCCCTTCTGTGGGCCCCAGTGTAAGCAATAATTGAGCTTTTATGTTGGTGTTGACCTCCCAAGTTAACTTCAGAAAACATTATCTGGCAAATCTGATGTGCCAAGTTTCAAAGAAAATAGTTTTCCAGCTCAGTCCGGGTCTGTTTTCCCTCCAGATAAAGGACAAAACCCTTTGGGCATCCAGCACTTCTTGGAAGCAAGGTTAAGAGCAATAAACTTTCCTCCTTACTACCAGACTGAAACATCAGCAAAATCCTTTCTGTTAGGAGTGCACGTCTATCCCCACAGGGTCAGGTCAGCGCTCTATAACTCGCCTGGCAAAACTGAAATACAATTTTTGATGATCAGAGTTGGGTAAGGATCAGAAAAATGACCTGACACATTTCATATATACTGACAAAAGTCTTTATTCAAAAAGCAGGATCTGCCCCCAAAATACTTTCCCAGTATGGATAGAGCAAGATAATATGCATTACAAATGATTTACAATGAAGCTGGATTAATGTATTTTCTGAGAATCCCCCCAGTGCCTGCCTCAGGACTGTATCTGTAACCTCTTAATAGCATAGAAAAATAATTATTTTATTGCCCAATGAAAAGGCAAGTCTGAAATCCCATGTGCAGTATATTTGGGGTCTCAGTCCCTCATCTGCTCCTCTAAACACTACCCAGGAAGCGGCACAGTGCCTAAAATGAGCAGAAACAACCCTGGGATTAAGAAGAGATCTGAGGCCTGTGGTTGATCTCAGACTGGATATGGCTAGGAAGTTGGATTAGGAAATGACTACCTGGAACTGGAGATGAATTGTGGTGTCTTGTGTTGGAAAGAGGATTCACGTTTAGATGGAAAAGTGAAATTGGGATTGAGGGGAAACTCTAACTTGGGGTCAGTTTAATTTGGATTTTTGTGCTGAGGGGGTGGAACTCAGCACAAATCACATTCCTCTGTCTGATGCCTTTTTCTCTCTTGCATCCTGGCCATGCAGTTTTGGGCCCTGCAGCTGAGGGGATGCTCTGATGTCTTTCCAAGAGCAGTTGGGCGCAGGGGGCTGGTCCCTGGCAGTGCAGAGCAGGATGAATGCTCACCCCTGGGAATCAAGTCAGTGGCAACTGACCCTGCCACACATGTACCACTGCTGTGCTGGTCCATTCTCAGCTCGATGTCCAGCTGGAGCTTAGGGTTATTTTCTTTCACCCCTACTCCATCTGCCAGCCAGGAGACAATGCAGGTGATCCTAACCCTGGGCAGCCAGAACTGACACCAAGGTTCAACAAAAGTTACTCCATTTATGGTGCCTCTTGCTGTCACTTGGAATATCTTGTTGGGAGGGTGACCAGCTGGGCTAGGAACAAAACCACTGGGTCTGCAGGTCCCGGGGTGGCTGTGCACCCTGTCCCTTATTGCCACAATCTAAAGTTGGTGGCCAGATTTTTAGAAACTGGGGCCAAAAGTTGTTGAGATCCAGCAGCCAAGATGAAGCTCTTTTTTGTGTTGGTTTTCTGTTGTTTGGTTTTGGTGGGTTTTTTTGTTTGTTTGTTTGTTTGTTTTCAGTGGAGGGGTGTGTGTCATGGCTATCAACATGGGTGACATCAGTGTCCTATGTCATTAGGGGGATACCCCACTGAGAGCCGGTGGTACAGTGGTACCCAGCCCTGCAGGGGAGGCACGGACTGATTTAACGGCCTGGGCGCCAGGGTGTATCAGCAGTCAGATTTTCCCGAAGAAGAAAGATCCCCCTCCAACAGCTCTTCCTCTCTGCTCCCCCCGCAAGCCCCGAAGCCATCAGCAGGGGCAGCTCCGGCCGGGAGAGGCAGCAGCCGTGTCCGGAGGAGGCATTGCATTACATTGCATTGCATTGCATTGCACTGCGCATCCTCCCTCCCCACCCCCTACTGCTGCAGGCTTCCTCCCTTCATCCCTCCATCGTCCCCCTCCCTTCCGCCCCGCATCCCTCCTTCCTGCATCCCTCCCTCCTGCATCCTTCCCTCCTGCATCCCTCCCTCCTGCCTCCCTCCCTCCTTCCCTCCCTCTGCCTGCGCAGAGCCGCGGACATGGCGCTCAGCAATTTCCTCTTTGCTCAGTGCATCTGCTACTTCCTGGCCTTCCTCTTCAGCTTCATCGTCGTGGTGCCGCTCTCCGAGAATGGCAACGACTTCCACGGCCGGTGCCTGCTCTTCACCGAGGGCATGTGGCTCAACGCCAACCTGACGGTGGAGAGGCAGCGCTTCACCGTGCAAGAGTGGGGGCCCGAGGCCGCTTGCCGCTTCAGCATCTTCACTGGGCTCCTCTCCCTGCTGCTGGCCACAGTGCAGGCCTGGAGGACCCTCTTCTTCCTCTGCAAAGGGCATGAGGAGTAAGTACCCCTGGGGAGGGCAGGGGGTGCCCATCTCTCCTGCAGGCTGGGGCAAGTGGGAGCAGCCTAGGGGTGAAGCACTGGGCTTTGCACAATCCAGATCATCCTGTTCCCTAGAGGGGTTTGGGGTGAGGCGGTGTATTGCCTGTGTCCGTCTGCACACGCACCATGTACACCCCCACTTGCGTCCAGGGCCCTCTCTGGAGGATGCTCCCCTGCAGAGGTGGGGGGGGGGCTGATTCACCACGGTGCACCCGCTGTCCTTTTGCAGTCTGGGAGCAACATCTGGCCAGCTCAGCTGCGGTGGGCAGGGAGGGTGCTGGGAGCTGTGGGGTGATGCTGGAGGCTGGGGCTTGCAGGTGCCTCCTGACCATGGTCCCACTGCACGTCCCTGCAAAGAGGGGCCTTTCCCAGATGTAAACCGGGTGCCTGAAAAACCTTGAAACAACATGGTTGTGCGTGAGGGGGGCAGAAGGGAGCAGTTTGGTGGTTCCCCTCTATTTTTATCCAGCTTTTGTGGTGGACATGGTAACTATCGCAGAGAACAACTATTGCTTGGTTACAACATGAGAGCAATGCCGAGTGCTCCCTGCAGCAGCCACAGGGCTGCTCTGGCAGCCGGTTACTGTGCTCAGACAAACCAAGGGATATCAGACCCCAGCAGAAACAGTGAGAGGCTTGGTGGTCTGGGCAGCAGCTCGGGAGTGCTGTGCTCTGTGCTTGGCTCTCCAGTGGCCTGTCCTGCTACCCGGGGTAGAGCCCCTGGCACAGGTAACCCAGCCTGCGGGTGGGTGGCAGGAGCACGTACTGGTGGCTGGCTAGACTAGGAAAGCCATTTTCCCCTGGTTTAGGGACCATGCCAAGGGTAAATCACTGGTGTCCAGGTCTATTTGGATTGGAGGCTTCTTGGGTCAGTGGCTGTTACGCACATCTGGGCTTGTACAACACCCTGATGTGGGTAATATTGGGGACTGGGTTGCAGTGTTGTCTCTCTGGCTCTTTCCGACCACTCTCAAGCTGCTCAATACTAAAGTATGCTATAGCAAGTATAGATCAGAAACTTATTTCCATATTAAAACTTACCTTGGAAGATCTAAATATAACCATGGACTTCTTGATATGTTTAAATTCAGCCTCCTCAGGTGATCAGATAGATATAGAGGATTAATTGAATCCAGATGCTTTTTTGCAGTTTTGGAGTTCAGAACTAGTCAATTTTTGGAAGAAACCAGTGGCAAAACCTTTGTAATAATGACATTTTGATCAGATGTCTGGCCTGCTTCCAAATGTGGCTATTTAGTTTAACACCGTTGGGCAGGCCTCTGAAAATTGTCCCTTTCGGATCGCTGCTGCTGGGTCAGCTCTGGAATAAGTCGGCCTGAGGAAGTCGGGGTTGGCACCCTACGCGCGTTAGCAAGGTGGCCAGTCTTCATGTGCAATGGCTTTGTATGATTGCTGTCAGATGATTAGGACTGGTAAAAATCCTTCTTAGCAGGGTCTCCACACCCCTTGCCTCAGGGACAAGTTCGAGTTGCCTGCATGAGTAGGAAAAGCAAGTGCTGGCTGCTAGCCATGATCTGGGCTTGTGACTTCTCAGCTCAGCCGACAGGTAGAGGTACAACTCAGATACTTCACTACTCGGATTGCAAAGCTACTTCTCCTTGAGTGTAAGCATTTATCATTAGAGGGCATCCACTCAATCTGGCATGTGTAACTTGAAATTCTGATCTAAGCAAGAAAATAGGTGAGGTAGAGAGACAAATTAGCACAGTTCTCTACTAGTATGCCCTGGCCTGAGGAACCTCTAGCACATGGTGATGGTCACTGCTTGCCCAGTGCAAATCAAGTGCAACACCCATCCCTGCTTTGTCAGTGGAAGGTCTGATCCTGGACCTTGGCACCTCTTCTGTGCTGCAGTGTAGGAAGTAGAGGGAGGACTAGAGGTCCCAGGATGGCAATGATCCACTGAACACTCCTGGGAACTGTTCCTTTTCTAGAGCTGTTACGAATTCTGATGTCAACTCTGTTTTTATTCAGTGACAGCTCAAATCTTTTCTGCCTCTCAGGCCAGCATACCATGCTAAGGTGCACCCAGTAGCTATGGCTTTAGTGACACTTGGAATGAAATCTAGGCTAGGTGTGAGATCAGGGCAGGGACAGTGAACATAGAGAACTGTGATTTGCTTGTACCAACTCCATCTGCTATGTGGGTGACTGTGGCACTCTGCAGAGATGAGCTGATCTAGTCCACTAAGTCTAGTAAAGCCAAAGGATAAGAGTAGGATTCACCTCAACGTTCATCTAGAATTCAGGTGTCTTGGCATCCAGCTCCTGCTACAGTCTGTAAAGGCACTTCTGGAAGGTGGTTTATTTCACTTCTTTTCTATCAGTATTGGGATGGGATGACTGTCACTTTGGAGAGAGCCTAGACAGCCCTTCTAAAGCCATGTCAGCCCAGAAACAAACATCCTAACCCCACTGGTAATTGTTTCCTCATCTCATTTTAAATAACTCATTCTGAGGTCACATATGTCTCACCATGTATAACCTGTACAAATTAGGATTGACTAACCCAGAACTTTCCCAGGATTCAAATACCGACTCAAAAAGCCTCTCAGCTTTTCATTTAATGATCCACCAGGGAAAAAAAATTACTGGGTTTTTTTTTGTACTCTGTGGTAGTAGACTCCTTCTATCTTCAACATAATGAGTGTGACACTGGTGGGAAATTCATCATATTCATCCTTACCACCTAACCTGAATAGGATGACTTGCCTCCTGGCGTCGTCAGTCTTTCTCCAACCTAGAGTAGATGCCCAGTTTTGAGATACTGAGACTTTCCAAATACCACCTCAAGCAGTTTCAAGTAGTGAAAAATTTGGTCAGATGAATGAGAAAAGGATTGGAAAGTTTTCATTAACTAGAATTAAGGGGTACAGTTAAGCAGTGAGGTTGGAAGATTAGTAGAGAAATCCCTGGCCTTATGGGACTACTGTAAGCATCCCACCCCCTACCACTCCAAACACAGCACATGCCTAGGGCTGGCCCTGGTTAGGAAGACTTAATGGGGCTGAAGTAAACTGACATTCAGCTGCAGAAATATCATACTGACACCAAACCCAGAGAAGTCCCAGGAGAAGCTGACCTGTTCTGCCTATTGCCCACGAAACTGTGTCCTATGATGGCAGTACTTTGTGTTGCTGTTGTGATTTAACCTGGCAAGCAGCTAAAACAACCACACAGCTGTTACCTCACTCTCCTCTCAGTGGGATGGGGAAGAGAATCAGAAAAAAAAAGCTAAAACTTGTGGCTTGAGACAAAGGCAGTTTAATAGGACAGAAAAGGAAGAGAATAATAATAGTAATAATAATAATAGAATATTCAAAACATAAGCATAATTGCTCACCACCCGTAGACCACTGATGCCCAGCTAGTTCCCAAGCCATGGTCTAAAGTCCCAGCCAGCTTCCCCCACGTTATATACTGAGCATGACACCATATGGTATGGAATATCCCTTTGGCCAGTTTGGGTCAGCTGTCCTGGCCGTGTCCCCTCCCAGCTGCTTCTGCACTGCCAGCCTTCTCGCAGGAGAAGATGAAAAGTCCTTGACTTAGTGTAAACATTGCCTAGCAAAAACCGAAATATCAGTGTATTATCAACTCATCCTAAATTCAAAACATAGCACTATACTTGCTACTAGGAAGAAAATTAACTCTAACCCGGCCGAAACCGGGACAGTTACATTGCTTAAAATGATTATAGCTATCAGTACTGTGTTGTTATATTTTTAGATTCCCTCTCCTAGGCAATTTTTGTCCCAATTATCACTTTAGTCATGAAGTAATTTTAGCTCCAGTTACTATATAATTTGAGCTAATGACATTTATTTTAACAATGGTGATTTTCATCATTACAGCTAATGAAAGCCATGCTATGTATGAACAATCGCCACTTAGTATTTATGATTTAAAGCCCCATCCTCTTATGGTGAAAAAAAAAAATCAAAATCAAAAGCATTTACAAACGAAGATAATGTGACTCAAAATCACAACCCATAGTTTTTCAATGTATTAGGTGTTCTTAATTAAAGCATACATGTTTCAAATGGAAACTGATATCTTTGTGCCCAGCGTATGCTGCTTAGAGAGACTGCTGATGATGTGTTTCAGCTGTTTATGAGTTACATTTTTCTTCCTTTTTATTGCAGCTCTTTCTTTTATGCCTTCCTGAATCTGCTGATCAGCGCCTTTGTGGTGTTTATCACATTTATTGCTAGCACTATAGTGAGTGTAGGATTTAACATGTGGTGTGATGCAATTACTGAAAAAGGAAGCATGCCAAATAGGTTAGTATTGAAGAATACATTTTCTTCCTTTTTTTTTTTCATATATGCACAAATGAACAGTGATGTTATAAAATGTAGTTATTACATGCAAGGTGAGCAAGGGGGAGAAGGCATCTGTAATGTGGAAATCCAGATTTTTTTCATCTGGAACAAAAAAAAAAGCAAATAATACTTTTTTTTTTTGCATTTAATTCCCCACAAAGAAAAGTACGGTTTACACGGCATTTCATGGTCTCGTTAAGAGTCACGACCGTATGCAAAAGAAATCCATTAGTTTAAAAATTTTCATTTCTAAAGGAGAGCTAGATTTGGAAATGCTGTAAGAATGGGGGGAGTATGGTCTTGTGAGCAGGGCAGGGAACTGGGAGTCAGGGCTCCTGGCTTGCTGTCCTGGCTCTGCCACCGACCCGCTGTGTGACAGCAGGCAAGTCACTCATCCTGCCTGTTCCACAGCGCACCAGCATCCAGAAATTGCTATAAAGATGCTGGCTTCATAGTGGTGCTGTGGAGGCCCTGAGAGCCAAAGAATGGAAAGTGCAAAGTACAGATGGCTGATACTTTCTTACAGTGCACGAAATGTGCAGGTCCTAAAATGGTCTACGATGCTTATGCTCCTTAGAGGACACATGATAAGTTGAGGCAGATTTTTCCTATCAAACAAATAACAACGATGAGACAGGAAAAGGTGACATTTTATGTCATATGATATTGAATAAACGTACTACTTAAACCGTACATTTATGTTGCACATTGTCATATGTTGTAAAATGCCATAGTAAATGTTCTGTTTAGGGCTGCAACGATTAATCGAATTATTCGAATATTCGGTTAAAAATTCAATTACAAAAAAACATCTAATCGAATATTCGGATAAGAACCCAAGATGACCGACAGCACTGAAAAGGAGAGAGAAGAGGCTGCAGAAATCAACCAAGAGATAGAAAGACAACCTCAAAATCCTGGGATTTTTTTCACACCAATAAAAGTCCAAGTTATTTGTAAAATCTGTAGGCAGCCTCTATCTTACCATCAGAGTATCGTCTCCTTGCTGGAGCATCTGAAACAAAAACACCCACACAATACCTTCTTCTGAGGCTTTTCCTGATGAAGTCAAAAGGTAACGGAGGCTCATACACTTTGTTTCATTGAGGGGTGAAGCAACCAAGCTGGGGTGATGCCAGATGTATATGTGTGGGAGGCTTGGGGGTAGTGGGACAAGAGGCTTTTAAGTATACTGTTTTCATAATAACTATTAGAGTTCCACTTATGGAAGATTGGTGGTATGACTTACATAATTATACATATTTTTTTTTAAAGAAAGTAATTACATGCCTCTTTTAGACTAGTTTTAGAGAAGATTGGCAAGCAACCTGGTTACTGCAATAACTTAAATATCTTTTGATAGAACATTCTGGTTTGACTGTTTGAAACACATTTAAGATGTTGCTTCATTTTATGTTTGGTTCGTCTGTTTGGAATCTCTGAAATAAATTTTTTTTTTCCCCCTCCAAATGCCTTCCTTGGGTAGCTGTGAAGAATTACAGGATATAGATCTTGAACTGAACTTAGAAAACTCTGCTTTCTACGACCAGTTTGCTATTGCACAGGTGAGTCAGACTAGGTCATGGTTCTATTCCAGTTCATTTGCCATTTGCTCATTGATCCGGAATTGCTGGAGCTGAACTACCATTCCTCTGAAATCAGCGGGAACATTTCCACTGACTTCACTTGAGTGCTGAATCAGGATGATAGTGATGGGCACATTTGCATTTTAAATCCAAAACAGATAGTTTTGAATGTGGACATGCCAAAACCTGACTCTGCAACTGATCTTGTTACTCATGATGGAAAATTTATTGTTCCTCCAAAGGATGAGCTCTGCAAACGTTGCAACGACCTGGTGTCCCAGAGCTCTTCATTGCTGTTCAGAATAGTGTCTGACCTGCACCAGATCATGGGGCTATTAGCTTTGTCTTCCATGAGTTTGTTTGAGATTGTCTGAGTCAAATAAATATCAGACCATTGAAAATAATTACTGTCATTTAGATAGGGCTGCTTTCTGATGAATCTTTGAGGATTAGACTTCTAAGGCTGTCAGACCTTTCTATTGAATATGTTAGCTCTAAGTCAACAATCAAATTCAGGGATATGAGCACTTGTGCATGTGAGCACATACTAGTTCTGCAAGGAGGATAGCCCCATCCATGCAGGGCTGCACCCATACACACACTTCTTATGTTGTCCTGCACAGGAAGAGGCGCAGAAATATGCCATAAAAGTGACCTTTTTGTATGATGCTAGCCCAAGGCCAAGATGTATTTTGCAGCAGATTTTGCCATTAGCTCCTAATCTGCCAGCTAGTGGGGCGGTAGCAGCAGTAAACCTGTTATCAATCTGCAGCTTTGAGTTCACGGAGATGAAATGTCCATGTCCACCTTGTGATCTCAGGGTGTAGAGTTGGTAATCTATATGCAAGAGAAGGCATTTCTCTGACACAGAGCCATGCCTAAAAAGTCAAGGTCCGTGCACATAGCACTTCAGTTGGAGGAGAGTTAACATATCACGGTATAGAAGGATCAGCCCAAGCTGTTGGATGCGGCTCCCCACACCGATCCACATCCCTCCAGATGTTCCTGGGTAGAGCTAGCCTGCAAGGTGCAGCCTCCAAGCTCTGCAAACACCCAAGTATGAGGAGCCTGGGAGCGTAACAGCTCCAGGAAAACACCGTTTGGCTTCAAAAGCTGAATCCAGTAGTGCCAAAGTGAATCCTGATTGCAACTGTTTGAAGAAAGGACCGAGCAGGGAACAAAATCCTTCATCATTGTCTTTTGATATCTGAGATGTGGTAAGAAGAGTTGGATGGAGGCATGAGAATGGGTCTGTCTATGGAGGGTAAATAAGTTTCTTTGAAACAGTAGAAGAAAAACGCAAGAGTAGACTAGACTTACCGTCTAAAGCAAAAGTTTCCTTATAAGTGCAATAATTTACTGGTGTAGGCTTTATTTATAAGCAGTGGTCGGAATGGAAATATCAAGATTGCTGACAATTTAAGAATTACAAATACAGGCTTTGGGTTAAATCTGGAAGGGAAGAACAGGCAACTTAATTAAAGCTTTGGATATTTGGCACATGTGTATGCGTGTGTACAAACACGTGTACAAATACACGTACCCAGACCCCATCTCTGTCTGCTTTCCTCCATTCAGATGTTTCCAACTCATCAGAATGGCTCTGGGAGTTTCACTGAATTTGGCTAAATCTATGTAGATTCTTTAATATCAAATATGCTGAGAAGACCACAGCAGTAGCAGATATCTGAATGCCTTTAAGACATTTCATTAATGAAGTGGTGCTTAAGAAATGAATGCAAAGCTTCCAGTTCTCTAAATCTAGTCATATAAAGCCAAATTAATATCTCCTTATTTCCAAGGTTTGTAGAATAACTCGAAAGTATTCTTTACTGGTGAACTGAGATAATTGTAAGTATAGGTAGAAATACTTAAGAGAATTTCCAAAGTGGGTAAGATATATAGGAGCATAAACTCCCTTTAAAAAATAGTGGTCCTTGCTTATCTAAATTGGCTATTAGAGTAAACAGCTGTATTACTGTCCGGAAGTGTTTAAATTGTTGTATTTTTTTAATTAAAAATGCACTATGTCAAAACTGAAATACAGAGATTCAATTAATGTTTCTTTGCTAAAGGCATCATAGAATTAAAATGGAATTTCTGCCAGAATGCCTTACTACAAATGAGCCTCCTCTGAGGCAGGGAGGCCAACGTTCAAGTACTATACCAATCAAAGTGTAATTATTTCTGCGAAGTTAAGCAAGAGAGACTGACGAGTTAGTGATGGAACCTGTTGCAGATCTGAGGCTTTAAGGTCAGGTATCTCATGTCAGGTATAAATGAGCCACTAGGAACTTGGGTGGATTGGAGTGGGTTTTTCTTGCTCTCTGAGTTCATGCTAATGTGAACCAGTTACCACAGTTCAATTGGTGAGATTTTCTCAACAATATTTTGAATAGAAATACCTTAACATTTACACTTCTCTAGGGGTAGTGGGAGGCCCAAAAGACTTGGGAAGAAAGTTTTGGAAAATAACTTAAAACATGTTGCAGTTCTAAAGTAAGAAAAGTGAAATAATCCAAGAATTTTGAGTTGACCCGAATGTCAGATATGGGAAGTTCAATGGGTGCAGTTCAACCTGGATTATACAAATTTCTTTATTTCACTATTGTACTTAGTACATTTTTGCTTCAGTTTTTCTAGTACATGAAGAGTTTTCCCTTTTAAGCTAGGAATAACTTAACAGAGTTGAGGAACAGTGGGGCCAGGACCTCACTGGATATGACTTGGTGTGACTCCATGGGTTTTGGTCCAGCTGAGATTTTGGTATTCACCTGGATAGTTGACTTTGTTATTACGATACAGTACTGACCTCTTTATCATTTCTTTTCTTTTCTAGTTTGGTCTCTGGGCTGCCTGGCTGACCTGGCTGGGAATTACCATTCTGGCTTTCCTGAAGGTTTATCACAACTACAGACAGGAGGACCTGCTAGATAGCCTGATCCATGAGAAGGAGCTGTTGCTAGGAAGATCCTCTTCACGAACCTCTTTGCAAGATGAGAAAAGTGGCATGATCTAAAGTGTAAGCAAATTTCCAGGGCAGGATCTAGACTTTATTAATCAGTAGTGTGAGCTGAAGTTGAGTCAGGGTATTGAGTGTGTGAGATCTTTTCTTTCCTGAAAGGACATGTACTTGTGAATCACCTACTTCTTCCATGAGAAATTGTTGGCAGAAATCCTTATATTAGTATACAGAGAATAAACAGCCCCATGTGCCATTGACACAGTAAACTTTCTGTCCTGTTCAGGCACAATCTGTAACCTGTTCCTTCTAGCAGAGCTCCTACATGCTATCATTGGCTTTTGGGGAAGGGGCCATTTTTGAGGACTGTGCTGGCAAGACCAGGCTACAGAGTCTAGGCTATTTCTTCAAACTATTCTGCAACAACAGTTGTAACTGGGGCTGTGTCCAGTCCCTCTTCTCTCCGTCTCCTCCCTTCTGTTAGTAAAGTTGCCCCTATTATCACTTTATTCTGGGTAATTGCAGCTCTGGTCCAGGTACAGACTCTTGCTGTCTCTGCTTTTGCTATGTGTGGACGCAATGCTGACAAACCTGTTGCTCCTGCTCTGATTTAGAGTTTATTTAGAAGAGAGACCTGTGTTCCAGACTTGATATTTAATATTGGACAGTGTATGAATTTCATGAAACTGCTATAGTATCACATTATCTGTAAAAAGCTGTGTATCACTTGGAAGGATGGTGGAGAAATTTTGTGGCTTTGTTTCTTAGATTTTGGCATGACCAACATTTATTAAGACTCCTGTAGCGTAGCTAGCCATTGCTGAAGCTTGCATACTAAGAAATTAGGCTGAATAGATAGTATTAATGCTTGTGCATTTATAAATGTAACTTGGTCCCTAACATTGTATATTATTCAGTTTTGAGTATAAGAATTTACTTGTGATATTTTTTTCATATAGGGTATGCAAAATTACTGTAAACATTTGCATTGTAGGTATCTCTATTTATCTATAAAAATAGCAAGGAGCTCGAACAGCTGAATTATTTTATAGGTAGTTCAGTGTTGAATGGGTCCATGCTCCCCGTTCACAGGCAGGAGTTCCAGGGCTGTGAAAAGAGAACAACTGTTATTTACACAAAGCTCACTAGTGGCTTCGTTGTTGCTTTCAGTTTTGCTTTGCCAGTGCTTCAACAAATAAGATGCATGATTGAGACAAGAAGTAGATCTGATAATTAAGAAGAGTCACTCATCTGAGCGTGGGATTTGCACGACAGAGAAGTAAAGTTGTACTAGAATTAGGCAGTTATCCCTGGGTACACATTACACAGAAGACCCTGATTCAGCAGAAAACTTAAGCAAGCAGTTGAGTTTAGGCTGAAGAAGATTTTTTTGGAGTACACCGACACTGTCTGTGGCAGCTGTGTTTGAGCTGAGACTGAATTTATTGCAACATGAGTGCAAACCATGCACAACTATATTGCCTGGTAAATAGGAAGGAGGGGAGAGAAGACAGAAGGCTTCTACCCCGTCAGAGCTCAAGCCTGGGGCTAGCACAACCATGCAGATTTACTGTTGTCTTCTGGGGACTATGTAATGCTTAAAGTTAAGTACTGGCTTAAGTGTTTTGGTTGAAACAGAATTTGAAGTCATTAAAAAAATCCTTGAATTAGTAAGTATTTTAGGGCATAAAACCTAACATTACGTTCAATAGCCAAATTTTTCTCATAGGTTTAGGAGAAAAAACCCTCCATGGGCTGTAAACAGTGAGCTGGCCCTGTGAACATCGCTTATAGCCCCAGCTGGCCACAGCTGTCTGTTTGTCAGCATGATTTCTGCCCACAAGGGAATGCAATTCCTTTGAAAGCTCTACAGCGGTGGCTTTTTTGTAGTTGTGAATTGACATCAGAGGAGGAATTCCTGAAGAGGGAATCAGAGATCAAGTTAATTAGTATCAATTTAATATTCAGATATCAGGATGGCTGGAGTGCCTTTTTTTATTCTGTTGATCCAATAAGAGAGACACACTTGTAGATATCTAAGCCCTTTGCCAGGGCATGACTTTCCATTCATACCCTGAAGAAGAGCCTGGGTCCTGAAAGTTAGCCTGCTTCCCGTGTTTCCTCAGTTGCTTCTCCAACTGCAAAAGACACTACTTGTCCTTCCAATCTCACTTTGAATTTAAGATTCAGCAGTGATATCTCTTCCCACAAATTACTTCAGTGCATGCCTTACTCCTCACATGGACCCATGCTACTGTTTTTTGTATTTTATGTATGTGCCAAATCAGGTTTAAGCTGAACTAACATGTGGGTTGGGACCATCGTTCCTGGTCTTGCCTGGGGGTTTGAAGAACCAAGAGGCATAAGATAGCAAGTGTTTCCTTCTCATCCTTGCTCTGAGATCCAGGGCTCAAGTCTCGTCTCTGTTTCTGAGAAGGAAGATGATGTTTCTCATCAGTGAGGTTGTCTGGAGCGCATGCTCTCTTCTACCTCTTTTTGGCTGTCTCGGGGTCTTTTCCTCCTTTCCACTTCCACGAGAAGCAACAAACACTGGTGCTGGGGTTTTTACTCTTGTTGACTTTTGTGGCTAGCATCTTCAGTAGCATTTGTCACATTGACACTGTCTCCCTGACACTATCTTCAATGTTCTGCAGCTCAATAGACAAAAAGTGGGATCTTTAAAGCACCTGGGGCAGCCAGGATCCCACCTCAAAGTAAAAGTTAGTAGGAATGAAACACCTTACTTCAGCCTTTGGAAAGTCCAGCTCAACACAAGTACATGCACAGACTCACCTGTTAACTTGGCATCAAGGCTTGGCCTCTCTCATTCATTTACCTGGGTGAATTCTTCTCACCCTAGTTGCATTTCAGTGCCCATGAATGAAGCATGTGGGCTGTTGGAGTTGGCACGTAAACTGAAAAGAGGCTGAGGCTCTTCTTTGACTGCCACATGCATCCCAATCTCTTTTCCTCAGCTTCCCTCACTTGACCAGGTGAGGTGAGGCTGGCACATGCTTGCAAGCATCAGTGATGCTGAAAAGCAAAGCTAGTTTTGAAGGGAGCCCTTAGGCAGGTGAGAAGGCAGAGCATGTAGTGAGAAGCTCCTGGCTGACTTGCAGGGAGACAGGGTATTGTGCAACACCCAGTTATTGGACCTGCTTGGGCTTTTTTATTTGCGTTTAGCTTTCTGCAACCTCTTCCAAAGCCTGGACACTCAGGCCAACCTGGTGATGCCAGGCTGAAAATGTGTTAGGAGTATTATTTATACACACATACATACATGCATGCATGCATACCTATGCTCTCTCTTTCACACGTCTCTCTTTTGTACATTTCTGACCTCTGCTTTTAGTCATCCATTGCCAACCAGCACAGAGTGTGGCTGCAGTAGGAGTTTCTCCGAGTCAAATGTTGCATTTCTGTGATACTCCAATGCCTTCTTTAATCTGCTATCTCCAAAAGTAGGCTGCTGGGAACACTCTAGCAAGAGGTATATTCAAAGAACTAGAATCCTGTGTGGTATTTATACTTGCATTTATTTATTGTCACATGGTGGAAGAGGAAAAGCTTTGCTGCCTTTGCCCATGCAGCCCCTGCTGTTGCTGCCCATCGCAAAGCTGTGAGCCATTCTAGGGAATGTGGGATGCAGTTGCTTAGTCACTGTGTTCCCTGTGATGCTAAAATCCTGGTCAAAAAGTCTTTGTTTTGGTCTGTGAAAATTGCTAGTAATGTCAGGAGAGCCTTACTTGGTCAAACGCAACTAGATGCTGCTTTCCGAGGCACGGGGGTGTTGCTACACAATTATTCTGTTATATCGAATATATTCCCCACGTCCTGGCTACCATCTGTGGTTAATTTCCCTGCGAATTCCCTGCCAGCAGTCTACATTGGATTAGAAAAATCTGAGCTAACAAGTGTCGTCTGAGCTTTTAGATCAATGCTGTTTATTATTTTCATAATGAAGAAACAATTGAAGCCATTTTTTGGAATAGAATTTCCTCATAAGGGCACAAATGCTCCTAAGTTCTTATTCCACTAATTCATGAGGCATATTTCAGCTGTGAACTTTCAATAAGAATCGCAAAAATAAGAGCATGATGATTTACTTTTAAACCTGAAGCACATGTGTGCGCTATGGCAATGTTTCTACGGTCCCTTAGAAAACTGGTTGTTATAATAACTAGTGATGGATGCTTGAGCAGATAAACTGTCATGAAAGCATTCAGCATCAGGGAGGTGGTGTATGTGTGTATGTACAATGTACACAGACATATTCCACTGCTCTTCTGTGAGACAGATATAAGTTCTTCTCTTAACAGGCAGCTTAGGTTGGAATAGTTGTAAGGTTGCCTTAACTTTCTACACTGCCTTTTTTTTTTACTTAGTATTGGGATCTGTGCAATGATACATAGGTTCGGATACCCAGAGGTGGATGTGGCTGTGATGCGAGTTGGAAAGTGCTGGCCAGTGCACAACCTCCAAAGGGCTGAGATGGGTTTCTAATGGGGGTTTGCAGGTGTTTTAACTCCTCCTCTATGTCTGTGTAATGTCCTGATGTTAGCCAGTATTAGTTCTGTTAGGAACAGAGGGTCACATTTACCTTCAAGGCCTTCTCTCACTGACACAAAACACTGTTGATTTAACCTTTGTAATGTTCAGGATGGAAGCAGAGCTGCAAGGAACAGGAGCACACACTTTACAGTTATATTGCATGAGCAAGGAGTAGTTTTCCCCTGATTCAGGAATTCTGCACTTAAATGACCAGTGACCCTGGCATGAACATGGTCCTGTTATTAATTCATTTAGAATACAGACTTGCAGGTGAAAAACAGAACATATTTTGCTAGTGGTGTCAATCCTTTGGTTGCCAAACCATACTCTTCTACAACACAGTACAATATTCTGGCTCAAAAAGACAGCATGTCTTTTTATAAACAGTCATTTATTTGCTGCTAGAAAAAAAAAGGTGACAAAGGGCAAAAAGGATGTATTTATCATACAGTTATTTAGTAGCAGGTGTTTAGATGGGAGAATTCATTTGAAAGCTTATTTATTGTTTTAATCATTGAAGAAACTCAAGGAAATCTTTGCTGTAGCAAGTTAGTGTGTAGGTCCTGAGGGAAAGAAGGGCTAAGCTGATTTACAGTGGCTGAGAATATAACCCTCTGTATTTAAAGCAAGCTGAAAACTCACTTTAAGAAAACATGCACTTGCCCCGTATCTTTGAAATCCCCAATGTAAACAGCAGGTTAGAATGCCCTAGGCTGTGTTACTCCCTGAAATGGAAGGCTAGACTGGACAAAGTGATTCCTGGTTTGAGGGCTTTGGGGGTTCTTGGTGCAATGGCTGTTGCATGTGAAATGAGAGAGGACACTCAGGATTCCCCTGGCCACCTGAAGGCTCTCATCAGCGAGATACAAAGCCATGCTTCACCTCCGTTTGTCCTCCAGAAGCTTTTAGTCTTTGCTCCATATTGGTCCAATCTCAATTGTTCACACCTCATGCAGCTTAGCCCGTAGGTTGATGGTTGGACACTGTCTCCTGAGAAATGGGGGATCTGCGTAGGAGTCTTTCCAGGCTGATCTGGGTGCAGAATGTGGGGTCTCCTTGCTGGGGGAGTGTGAGCCACAGGCCATTACATAGGCTTTATGCTGGAAACAGGGTTTTTGCACAACCTCAAATCACACATTGATCTGTGTGATGGGTCTCAGGAAATGCAATATCAAATGTGCAGATTGAGAATGGATGCCACCTGCAAAATATTCGGTGCGAGAAAGTACATACAAATGGGGTGTTTGGGTGAATGTGGATTTTATCATCTCCCTTCTCTAAAGCCCCCACCTCAAACATATTGCATGTAAAATCACTTTTACTATTTAAATGATAAATTTAACAAAAATCCAGAGAGTCATTCAAACTAGCAAGACTTACAGTATTTTGTGACAAACCAGTCTGAATTTTGACAAAACTTTTGTCTTTTCTTCTAAATCAAGGGCCTGGGCGTAAACATCCTTGAGCTAATGGGAATCCTGTCTGTATCCAGAACCTAGATTTGTGCCTCAGACCATTTCCTTTGCTGTTGGAAATAGCCCATTTTTATCTCATTGAATGTTTGCTTTGGAGACCACAAATGTCCTTTCCTTATGCTTAGGTAATCAGGGAAGAGAGGCAGGTTCTGCCTGGCTGGTTTCCACACCTGCATGCAGTGAGAAAGTGCTCATATAGCTTCATGAACACTGAAATTGTTTTAGAATTGTTTTTGTTCATGGTCCTAATGCCTTGAAGTGCATGTTTCTATTTTTGTTCTCCATAAGAAAGAGGAAACCTAATCTGAGCTGTATTTTAGTATTCACAGATACACACCTAAGAGTTTTCTTAGGTTTTTTTTGAAGTGACAAAATTCCACTCAATAATTTATGAATCTAACAACTGTAGAGAAGACAGCACTTTGATGTACTCTTGATATATAGCGAAAAACACAACTGATGCCTCTCAGGAAGCTTAACATTTGTTTCTGAGAGGTTAGACAGCAATTTACTTAAAATATAGCAAATACTGCTTATTTCAGTGCAGGCATGTAATTGATAGCATCTTTCCATTCTGTTGTTGGGAAGAGTATTTACATAGCAATGCTTTCTCTTTAGTTTCTTTTGTCCATACCAAAGAGTGTAATTGAACTGATATTGCAAACATAGATTAACATGAATGTATTCACCTGAGTGCTTAAACTTTTCTACCTCTCATAGCTGCTATAACTGCTTGAACTGTTATTGCACACAATAGTCAAAAGAACTGAATCCATGTGAGAGTCTAACTCCTATTTTCATAGATGGCTAAAGGATTTAGGATTTAACTCTTATTAGCTTCCTGTCAGATCCTTATTCCTAAAAAATGGGCATAGGCACCCAAGAAGGGCTGTGTGAGTAGCTCTTTTGAGTAGTCAATGATATTTTTTTTGTTTGTTTTTTTTTTCCCCTCAATTTTTTTTCTCACCAAAACAAAAAGCCAGCAACTGTGATTTGTTAGACATAGAGGGTTGTATGTTACCTGAAAAGCTGCATTTCACAGGGGTGGCAGAAACCAATGAGATACTTGTTAAAATGCCTTTAATGATCCTTCCCCAGCCCTCCCCATTGGCCGGTAACCATGCGAGGCATAGGTTTAATGGCCCCCTCTGCCCTGGGGGACACAAACCTCCATCTCCATGGCAAATGCTTCCACCATGGTGTTATCCTGGATCCCACTCAAACTTTCCTGTTAGAGCTTTTCTACTTGGCTTGAAATTCCTAAATAACCATGTTTTAGCCTGCTGATTCTGGTGTTTATCAAAGAGATAAAGTACTTGGCAGCAAGACCTGCTCACTGAAATAGCTTGAATTATTTGTATATGGTGGAAACGCAGTTTGAGAAGTTTTTGTTCCCCCTTTCTGCTGGTATATGTTGTAAAGTGAGGGTTGAGACAACCTGCCAGGAGGTGGGAATGAAGACTTATTGCTGTTGACATCCTGGGCCATTTCTCACATGAGTGAGTAAACAGTCCTGTGACAAAACTGCTCTTTATCTCCTCCTTACTTTCCCCTCACTTCCCTGCCCCTCCCCCGCCCCCGGGCCCCAGATTTGGGCAAATTTGACTCCAGTGTGTATACAGGTTCTGAAGAGTATTTATGAATGTAAGAAAAATTGCTGCTCCTATGGCAAACTTTACCTTTTGTCAAAAAAATAAGAAAAAGTATCACAGACTTTTCCCTGTTCTCACTTGGGCTCTCTGGGGTATGACATCAAACCCTTCCCTTTACATAAGCCAGGCCTGATTTGGGTGACATGTTGCTCTAGGAGGTTCTCAAGGCTGGTGCCAGCAGTCCCTCAAGGAACCTGTTGGAGTTAGATGAGTGCTATGTTAAACTGTAGATATTAAGGCAGGGGGATGTTTGAAAATCATCTGTCATGGTGTCCCACACAACACAGTCCAGAGCTCTTCCCCCACTCACTCCTGCAGCAGAGGGAATTATTGTTCCCCATTAACACTGTGAATTCCAACAGTTTGTGTCTGAAATAGAGCACATCTTCCTGCAACACACTGGATTTTGATTTAATCAGTTAACCCTTTCCACTTTCTAGGCTGCTGCAACAGTTTTAACCATCATTGTTAAAACAGTGTTCAACATTTGACTTCGAAAGGTGCTAACAGTCTCCTTATTAAACCACAGTTTTCAGGAGTTGCAAGCAGTCCTTTTGCGAAATGATGCTGAGAAGCTCTGTGATGAGCAGCATCCTTCCGGGGGAGGAACGTGGCAGTGGGGTCCACAGCTAGTGCAGACTGATGGCAACAGAGCAAATCTGGTCAAATACTCTCTGAATAAAACTATTGCTATTTTTCAGCCCAAGCTACACAATTAAGAAATCAATATATAGTGATCTGAAGTACAAGGCTAAGAGGTTTTTGAACATTTATAACCAAACCAAACAAACCAAAACAAACGAAAAACCAGTTCCACTGATATCTCCTCCCAGATCCTTTCATCTCCAAAAACATTGTTCCAACCTTTACGGAGGGTTTTATTGCCATCAAGCTGATCAGGCCTTATTTCTCATATCTCTTCCTACTGGGGACAAGGACTGCTGAGGGAGACAGCAATGTGCCATAAATCAGAACAGAGATAGGTAGCGAGGAGAACCGTTAGTGCGTTTCCCATGAGGGATTTCAGCTTTCAGGCTGCCATGTGAGGGATCCCACATGACAGTGCCTTCGCTGGTAGCGCTGACACCAATTTCAGCGTTTACTTGGCCCGCTCAGCCCCAGCCCGCTCGTGTGGCTTCACAAACTGCAGAGCATCTCCTTGAAGCAATGGGTTTGCCTACACTTGGCTTCTTGAGAGAGCCACCTGTGTCAGCTGTGCAGACATCTAGTGTAAAGGTGCTGGCATTGCCACCAGGTTTGGAGAGGCTGCTTTGGAAACCTCTTCTCTCTGTGTTGGTAGATCTGGATACCCTACAGCTGACCCTTGGCCCTGTGCAGCTCGTGGCTTGTGTGGGGAAGGAAAGACTCTTCCCAAATCTCCGTAGACTTGCCATTGTTTAAAAAAGCTCATCACCACCCATAGTTTTAAAAGGTTTGGGGGTTTTGTGTGGTACCACCTGCAAAGATCTGAAGCTGATCTTTCTCATTTATAAGTCAGTGCAGAGCTTGAAAGACTCTCTGAAATGTATGTCCTGTGACTTAGACATTCATGAGCTACTATCTCTTCTTATAGCCATGTGGGAAAAGCTTTATATGAGTCTGGACTAACCATTGTGTTATGCTGCTAAAGAGGTCCCTGCATCATGGGTATTTGGGGGCAAAACTGAACACTTTTTCATTATTTGTTTAACTGTTGAAAGCAGTAGAGAGGCAGATCCTTTGCTGGTGTATATAGCTTAGCTTGTGAGCCACGCTGGAGCCACATCACTCCACACAAGCTGAAGGTAGAGCCTGATCGGTTTTGAATATTATCTCTCTTGATTTGTATGGTCTTTTGCAGTGTAATGACTGCTGATTTGGAGCTTTAATTGCATGCATTTGACAGAAACAGAACTGGAGTGAGGTTTATTATTGTTTTGATACAGTCTCAAAAGGGAAGCTTTTTACTAGCATTTTAATATAGCCCTTTGTAAACACCTAGGAAATAAAAACTCTGAGTCCAATCCTTCTGCTAATGGATTCGCTGATAAAGTTTCCTTTGGCTTTAGTAGGAGCTGGACTGGGTTCAGTATAAATGATACACTCTAGTGTTACTGATAATGAGTTAACGTGTTTTATATATTAATGCTTTTTGCTGGACAGTGCATTGGCTTTTTATGATTTGGTGATATATACAAATAAATTATTTGAAAAGTCAATATTTCTATGCTTGTTTTTTGAAGGCGTATTTAAATTGTTGCAATGTAAGAGAAAAAATAGTTCTCAGTTAGTGGTAGCATCTTAGTTCATGTACTCATTCCCCAGCATCTCCGTGCCACAGCTTGCATGGTCAAGGATATGGCCAACCATCCTAAGCTTCCTGAGCCTTTTCGGTACCATATTCCAGCAGTGAACCCTAATACCATAGCAGGCAAGGAGAAGATGCTCCCATGCCAGCATGCAGCTGAAAGGCAGCTTGTTATCAAATGTAGAGTGGGACCACGGGCTACATGGGCAGGTTTATTTTCTAAATACCAACTGGTTAATTTTCTTCTTGTAACATCAGCCTTTGTCTTCAAGGATAGAACTAAAGGTTCCCTACAGCTACCTTGGACCAAGGAATTAATAAGACACAAGTCCATGCTATTATTTTAGAGGTTCCTGAGTTATTCCTTGAGGCCAGCTGGTAAAACCCTTTTTCTAGTCACATACTGCCAGCCCTTCTCCTTGCTTCTAAGTGGCAAAAAGGTAGAAATGACAATTAAAATTGCTGCTATGAACTTCTCCTGCTTCATTAGCTTGTTTCCAGACTAGCAGGGTTAGAGAGATGAAAGGAGGGAGCAGGACTAGAAGCAGTCTTCAGCATTGCCTTTTACCAGAGCTAATGCTGAGTGCATTAAAAGGTTAATGTAAAAAAAATCTAGCGTCATCTCACTGTGTCCTTTTCTATCTCCTCTAATCATACGGGTATGGATACGCCTGCTAGTGCAATCAGGTGCTGTTGATGTGGTGAGCCTGCCTGAAGAGAGTGTTGGCAGCTGCCCTCCGTTCCTGCTGCAGGAATGTACTGAACGCTGTCAAAACAACGCTTACCCAGTACTGTTGTGGTCTGCTGATTTCTGTTGTGCATTGATTCATTACCCATTGCATAAGGGATATTAGGCAGTACTTCTACCGTTAGGCCCTGTTACTAGTCCATTTTCATGCACAGGCCTCATTTCTACTTTCTTCTGGCCCTTGGACTCCTGCCACCCCAGACACCGCCCCTGGGAAGCCCACCTACTCACTGTCTGCTTCAAAAATTTCCACAAGACTCCTGTCCTCCATCACTCCTCTTTCAGCCCTTTAAAGCAAAAACATGACTACTTCCAAGCTGGATTAAATAATTGCTCAGAACTGGTTGGCTTCAGGACTCTTGACTTCTAAAGTGATTTACCATGTGAATTCAGGTGAGCATCTCGATCTTTTGTAATAAATTATGTACTCTCTCTCCTTTTTACGTCTTTATGGGCAATTCTCAGGAGTTGTACTGAAGGGAAATATTACCCAGCATGGCCAGCAAGGGAATTACTACCCAACACAGCTGATTTTGTGTAACTGTAGACCTCCTATCGTCTCTTCCAAACTCACAAAGGTTTCACACCTAGAAAACCAGCACTGAAAAAGAACAAGGAGAAATCCCATCCAGCTCACAGTGATGTTAGATCAGTGATGGATAAAGAACAGAGAGAAGGGGCAGAGTGGGAAAAGGGCGTGTGTCTATGTGTGTGTGTGTGTGTAAGCAGGATAGATGGATGGGAAAAGAGCTTCAGTGTGAGAAGGAGATGAAACAGGTAAGTCCAAAGTGAAGCTGTGCGGTATTAATTAAATGCAGGCCCAGGAGTTGGGATTTTTGCTCCTATTCCCAGCATTGTTATTGACCTACTTCATTGCCTTGCACAAACGCATTAGCTTTCTCAGCTTCGGTTTCTTCAACTGCAAAATGCCACCACTTTCCCAGGGATGGGGTTTAGCTTTTATTTATTTCAAATGTTCTGGCTTTGTAGCGAATTTGTTATGGCTTTCTGCAGCCTGCCACGTTTCTGACTGAACGCAGTGAACAACCCTGACCTGGGAGGCCTTGCAAGGCCACGGGGAGACCTCAACAGACAACTCAAGTGCTGCTTTTGCCCGTGCCCAAAATTGTCCCAACCAGTGCTTAGACAGAGGCCAAGAATAGCCATTCCTCTGCTTAATTTCCCTGACAGCCCAGACGCGATAGCCGTTCTCACTTGCACCAAGTTGGGCCCCAGCAAGGAGAACATGGCTATTTTCCTTTTAAAGCAGATGGAGGAAAGATGGTCCCATGCCCGTCTCCTGGGGAGCACACATATGGATTTCATGCCACCTCCCCATCTTCCCTCACAGTCCTAAGAGGAGTTCCAGTTTTACCTTAACCCTTTGACTTGTTTTGAAGTTACTGAAACCAGGTTGCTATCATCCTGGAAGGGTTCACCGTCCTGCTCTTGCTCTTGAGATTGCTCAGCTCTTTTCAGCTCAGGCTTTGCTTTCTTGTTGCGATACACCATGACTTGCAGTGACAGAACCGTCCCTTTAAAAAAGGCTCCTGTTTTGAAGGAGCAAGTTGGTACATGCTGGGAGGACGTGTCAGTCTACAGCCAAAAAAAGGAATGCCACTGCTTTGCCAAAGAGCTTCAACATGAACACTAAAAAGATCATAAACATCAAAACATGCGAACAGCAGTTTCAATAACCCCCTTGCCCCGTGCAGATACCAATGCAAACCTTTCCACCAAAGATTCACCTGCACAAAACTTTAAAACCTTTCTTTTTTATTACCTAAACAGCAGGGCTGAGATGGGGGAGAGGGAAGGGAAGCAGCGGTGAAACTTACCCTCTGAGCTGGGCTACCCGAGCGGTTTGCACAAAGAGCCCCTGAGCTAAACACTCCTGCAGCCACCTCCGCTTCCCAGACCGGCAGTGTGTCCAATGCAATTGGCCTTTGACATCTTAGGAGCATGAGAATAGCCACTGAAATCACTTCTTTCTGTCTTCGACTGCAATTTTTTGACTCATTCTCAATCAAGTTGCTGCCCACTCTCCTCTTGAGAGAAGGCTGCATAATGTGTTTCTGTTTATCCTCTGCCTGGTTAAAGTCCTTGGGCTGTTTGGAAGAAGGTGGTTGGGGCAGAGAGGTATGGTCCTCTTTTAAAAAAAAAAAATTAAAAAGAAAGCACCATTTTTTTTCTTTTTGGTGGGTTGCAATGGCAGGAGAATTTGAGCCAAGGTCTTGCAGGCATCTCTTTCACCTTCTCTGCAGTGTTTTCTTTCTCTCTCTTTTTTTTTTTTCTCATTCTTCAGCTCTTAGAATTTCTGATGTCAATCTTATCACACCAAATAAACCCAAGCACACATCAGGTGCTACTTGACAAGAATCTAAGGCCTAAAAAGTTGGGTGTGCTGGTTTTGCCTAGGAAGAAAACATAGCTGAAGCTCATGAACTTGCATCCACTTGTTCTCCTCTCAGACACCCAGAGCACCATTCCACGTTCATTGTATGATCTCCATTAGAAGGATTCCCTTCAGAGGTGCATACTATGGTGGGACAACAGAAGGATAAAGGGGCTTTGCCTCCCATACATTCATAAACAGTCCATATTACCATTATAGAAGGTCTTGAACACCCAGGCATAAAAGCATAACCTCTGGCTGAATACAAGCACTATCATAAATCTTGTAAGCTCAGCTCCTGGGGTTTATGGACTGAATCAAACCCAGAGGATTAAACTACTGATTTGATAATTAGCCTGGGATTCAATGATGCTATTTATTATGTTAGGCAAATAAACTATTCACTGTTTAAATGAGTTTTCATGTTCTTTTTCATACCTGGGAGTCAAGTAAAACATTAAGAAACAGCTCTTGCCCATGGAGGTAAAAAATGCATGAAGGGAAACAAGAAAGCCATTTGCTGCATTTTACTAATAATCATTTCGGGTGTATAAATATAGCAGCTCGCCAAGCCTTTGTCCACCAGAGCAGTGTTTGTGCAATAGCTCAGCTTTATTTTAACTTTTGCAGAACAGCTCTTAGGAGACTTGAGGAGAAAGATGGTTTGGTATTTAAAGCCTTGACTGGAGACTCAGGAGACTTTATTCAGAGCTTGCTGCTGCCTGCACAGATCAATGTATTTCTCTTTCTACTTCTGCTCCCCACATCAGCAGTTTATAAGCTCTTTAGGGGAAAACATTCAGAAACTTGTTTGCTGTTCAGGATGATGGAGCATGAGTTTGGTGGGACCTTGTGCTGGTTTTGGCTGGGATGGAGTTAATTTTTTTCATAGTAGCTGCTATGGGGCTGTGGTTTGAATTTGTGCTGAAAACAGTGTTGATAACAGACACAGGGATGTTTTAGTTACTGCTGAGCAGTACTTACACAGAGCCAAGGCCTTTTCTGCTCCTCACCCCACCCCAGCAGCGAGTAGGCTGGGGGTGCACAAGGAGTTGGGAAGGGACACAGCCTGGACATCTGACCCCAATGACCAAAGGGATATTCCATATCGTATGGCGTCTGCTCAGCATATAGAGCTGGGGGAAGAAGGAGGAAGGGGGGATGTTGGGAGTGATGGTGTTTGTCTTCCCAAGTCACTGTTCCACGTGATGGAGCCCTGCTTTCCTGGAGATGGCTGAACACCTGCCTGCCGATGGGAAATGGGGAATGAATTCCTGGTTTTGCTTTGCTTGCATGCACAGCTTTTGTTTTACCTATTAACTTGTCTTTATCTCAACTCACGAGTTTTCTCACTTTTACTCTTCTGATTCTCTTCCCCATCCTGCTGGGGGGGCAGTGAGCGAGTGGCTGCGTGGGGCTTAGCTGCCGGCTGGGGTTAAACCATGACAGAACTCAAGGTGCTAGTATGACTGCCCACTAATGTGAAAAAAACCAAAGAAGAAAGGAGAACAAGTGGGTGCTGGACAGTGCACAACAGGGGTGTTTTTCTTGCTCTTCGAGGTGGATGTTCACATGTTCCCTGCATGTGGCTGGAGTAGACTGGGAGCTTCCCTGCCATGTGCTGGTTATCAGTGCTCTGAGATGTCTGTCAGGCCAGAGGACATTGCTACTGCCTCATAAACCAAGTCCAGCATTTCTGAGCAATGTGTCTTATCTGAAGAAAGAAGATAACAAGTCGGGATCGAAATTCCTCCAGGACTTTGACATCTTGCTTCATGCTGGTGTAGTAGACACTCACAGCAAGTATCAGCACTGCACAAAATGAGACCCACAGGAGCACAGGCAATCCAGATGATGACCTGTCATCTACTGAATGGTGATGAGGAGAAAAAAGAAAGCAGCATTATTTTAGTGTCATCTTAAACACTTCCCAAATTTGACCCCCTGCTGATGCCTTTGTCCCACTTTTCTGGGAACAGCAGGGTATACAGGGCTCTGGTTGTGAGTACTTCCGTAGGCATCAGTTAAGTGATAGTGAGTCACACCTCCTGATGGAGGGTGGTGAGTATAAAAGATCTCATCTAATGGAGCATTTAAAGACTTTAATTATATACAATATGAACAGGATTACCATAGCTAATACATGATCTCAAGTTTCCCTCCAGCAATTATTTTTTATACCTTTACGCTAAATGTTAAGTTAAAAACTAGGAGAATATTAAGCTACCTCGTCTAATTATTTAATGCTCACAAACGTTCCATAAAATAGAAGATCTAGATTTCAGTCCTTTTCCCTGGTAACTCAGATTGTTTGGGCTCCTGCTAATTACAGTGAGAACCGAAACGTGGCTCCATTAACCGAGAGGCATATTTAGAAAGCTCTGGCATGTTTAACCTCTCTCTAAGTGCTAGGTGTGCTAATTACAGTGGAACATCCTCTACACTTGCTCTTAAGCAGGAGGACACTGTAAACATTTTTCTTGCCTTTAAAATATAGTTCAAGTATGTTTAAAGTGCCATAGGTCAGACACAGTACCCATGGAAATCAATGGTCTACATTTAGCTTGGCGACGTCCGTGCCCCAGCCCTTGCATGTGTGTATCCATCCGTGGGCCTCGGGGATCCAGTTTGATTCAGATCTGGCTGCTCTGTTTGACTGCATGGCCATTGCACAATTGGTATTATTTTATAAAGCACTTCGAGTATTAAACATGCAGTATAAAGCCAAATTCATGCCTGAATAAAAGCCTGTAGTGTGCAGCTATTTTCCTGCCATATGCACATAATCAATAAGGAGATAAAAATGTGGTGTGTATTATTATGGGTAAAGGGCCAACATTAGCTGTAACATATTTAAATTAGCTTCTACTACAAGCCCTGGAATACACACCAGTCAATTAAACTGTCATACAGATGTACAGAGAGGAAGGTAAAAGTCGTAAAACCAAGCAAGAAACACATAATAATGTATCAAAAAGTGTATGGGGAAAAGGTAAAATGTTAATAGGCAGTCATTTTATAGCTAACCAGAAACGAAATCAATGTCCCATAATAGATCTGAGTGAATTATTTGCAGAAAATAATTTATTCATTTGAATTTAGCCCTTCATTCTGTTTGCAAATTATCCATGAGCAGACTTCAATTTTTATAAATTTGTTTATTTGACATTATTCTATGAATGGTTTATATGAAGGTATTTAGCCAGGGAATTACTCACCACTTTCTGCTTTTGCAGAGATTTGTGATTTGGAAGTTGGTATTTCCCTTGTGTGATCTCTCACACCACGTGATACAGTTCTCAACTGGGTGACCACCTGCGTGGGTGAAGCATGGGGCCTGGCTGATGAGCATACCTGGTGACAGTGAAACTTCTGCAAAAGCTAAGCAGCTTTTTACATCAGCCCTTTTCTATGAAGTGCTTATAACCTTTAGCAAAAGTTACTTTCCATGTGAAATTTCTGGGTGATTTCAAATGCAAACTTGGGTTTTCCTTATATCCTCTTAATTAGGAAGTATGTTCAATCCAGGAACAGAAAAAAAATAATGTGGAAGAATAATCCCACCCAGAAAACAGCGATGAGCTATGCTCACAACAGCTTCAGTATATCACTACAATTATGTGCTTAAATGTAAGTTTGCTCTCTTCTAGCTTACAAATAGAAAGTTAATGCTTAAATTGGTTAGTTAAGTTGCTTGTTGGAACAGCACACTCAGCCCTAGCCATGTGCCCAGACTAAGAAAAAGGCAGCTTGTGTGAGAAAAGCACTGGACTGGGATACAGGAGACTTTGGTTCAGTTCCTGCCTTGGACACACATTTCGACTGTCACCTGAGTGATACTTGGTTTTTGCTTTTCCACCTGGCTCTTTCCTGCCTATACTCCCTTGTTCCTAGCCCAATAACTGCCTTAGCTGATGCTGCCGTTGGCATGAGCATACAACCAACCCCTCTTCCTGGGCAACAGCAACAGCCAGGGGATGTGGGGACATTTGGTTGGGAGGCCTTTTGGCTCTGTGCGCATGTGTATACATACACATATACATGTACCCCTCTCCCCTTACTGCATTGCACGCAGCAGGGGCTGGATGTTGGCCAGGGCCTCTAGAAATGATCACCATCATAAGAACATCCAGGTATACACATTTGCTTGAGGATCTGTGAGGCTGGCTGGCCTTGGACATCCTTGCAAACAAAAAAGAAAAAAACATTATTTTTGTTATTTCTACCCTGCTGCCAGCATATAAATGAATTGTCTCTTCCCCACACATGAAAGTCAGCGGGGAGAACTATTGTTTCGCTTGGGGTGCTTTCCCTGCATATCTTAGTGAAAAACCTGTACCTATTCCAGTGCCATAAAATATATTAATTATATTTAAATTAAAAATGGCTTCAGGGATTTCATTTTTGTTTCCGCTATTTGTCTTACTAGATGTCTTGTTTAAAATACTGCACCAGACCTCATCAACACCTTGTGCTTCGTATGCTGAGAAGAAAAAGCAACAACCATTAACAGTACGAAATGCTTTGTATGTGGAGCATATATTTGCACAGTGCATCCCAGCAGCCACAAAGCAAACTCAGGTTAGTGCCGTGGATGGCTCACAGTTATAATGTGAAACTTCAACTTACCCACTACGTAGTCACAGCAGGAAATGGCTAGAAAACAGAATGAAAATGTTGTTACACGCCTGGAAAGGCCTCTTTGCAGCAAATGAATAAGAAAGCAAGCACCAAGTGGTGTCTCTGAAAAATGCCTGTCACCTTATAGATTCTGGGCCACCTCTTACACCGCTTTTGGATGTACAGATTTATGTCAGATGAGGATCTACACACTCCATGCAACATGCAGATGTAGGTGCACTTCAGGAAAGTGAGAAAAAAATTATTGTGTGGAGGGGTTGAGAGACAGAGATTGCTGCTCTTGCAGGGAGGTCAGGAGTCAGCTCTTGCAAAAAACCCCTCCCTATTCCACATCATTTCTAGAAAGGAAAGGAGATAGACCAGCAGGCTGAGAGAAGAATGAAAGTTAAGAAAGCAAAGCCCACTGTCAGATGCAACTTTCATGCAACAACATCCTGGAACTGCCTCTACTTGGCAGCTGGGGCTGAGACACAATCCAGGATGAAAAGTCCAGAGAACAGAGAAATTTCAGTGGTGCCAGCAACCTTCATTTTCCCAGCTTCTGTGTTAATAATGTGTGGACAAACAGCAAATAATCTAAATCATAGGCTGTTTGCAACAAAGAATATGGTTTGGGACGTTTCTCATGTCTTCGTGGAAAAAAAAATCAGTCCTCTCTGTCCTTGCGGCTCCCTGGAGCTCAAGCATGGCTGTGCTGAGTTCAGAGCCAGTAGGAGATGGACCTGGTCCCCCTGAGCTGGACTGACTGCAGGATTACCAGTGCTGATGTGGGGGCACAGACTCTGTCAGGGAGATGAAGGAGGTATTAGCTCTCATCAAAATCCTGCTCTTGAGTAGTCAGATGAGCTTTGAAGAATTTAGGGCTGACTCACTGAGTCTTCCCTGGGTATGCCCAGGCCATGTCAACAACCTTATCAAGAAACAGGTTTTCCCTCCTGCATTAGGAGGCAACACAAACAACACATTGTAAAACCAATGACAGGTCTGTTTACAGACACATCAGCAGATGCCAACCCTTGTTTTCAGAAGCTGAGTAGCAGTCCAAACAGGTGGCTGACATAGAAATTTTACCATTCTGTCACCTAATTTTTTGCTGACTGATGTATCAAAACCATACAATTTTAGTTCCTTACCAATAAATAAAATTTTTGCTAATTGGGTCAGTTTGTGGCAGTCAGAATGAAAAAACAGTTCTTATTTGGTTCTGAACTGTATATAGCACGTGCAGCAGTGCACACTGGATCCTTATGTTAGACCTATGCTTAAGGTCACTCCCAGTTGACTGACCTGCAAACTGTTATTTTGGGTCATGAATGAAAGACCAGAGGTTACGTTAGCTGTATCATTCCTTGGGTGCCCTCGCTGGCCGAAATGGTTACATCCTGGCTGCTTTTAACCCCAGTGGGCCAGCTAGGCTCAGGTCTTTACTGTTGTATCCCATGGCATGCATGCTGCTCAGAAACATGAAAGGACTGGCTCCCTCCCAGCCGTTACATCCTAGCTACCCAGAATGACATAAGCATGTTAAATTTGATCTATTTGAGATTGTTTTCTATGAATGGAAGCATTATTCTGTGGTAGACCTGGGGCTCAGTCAAATCTGTGGTGTACAATAGTCCCTGTGGGGTCTGACTCAGGAGTTCATCAGAGAACAGCCCTGAGGCTGCTCTAACTTGACCCAGGAGCCTGTCTCCTCCCAGGGCAGGCAGGCAAAGCGACCACATGCAATTCTGCAGAGAACAGGATAAAAAATCTCTGTTGTCTGCTCTGTGCTGAGTTCAAAATCAGAAATGACATTATCGGAAGGGGAAGCTGATGTGGACAGACAGGGTAAATGTTAAAAAGCTAGAAAGGTCATGCCAAAAGGCTTACTAGCTTTAGCATACCGTGTTCAATGACTTCTTCTGGCTCACGAAATCGAACCCTTCTCTCTGCTTTCCGCTTTTCCCCCACAGCTTGGTCCACTGGTGGCCTTTTCCTCAGTATTGAAGGAGGATAGCTACTGTCATCTGTCTAAAGAGTTGATCGAAACACAAAACACATGGCCAGTCAAATTGGAGTAATGCATCTGGGTGAAGCTTTGAACTTTTGTGGCTATGTTACCATGTCCCTCGAAGGACATGATATGAAACACATCTATTTTGACATTTATAGTCAGACCACTGTAATATTTATAGCAAGACAATATGGATATTCCTTCATTGTCATAGATCTTCAGTACTCTAAAGCTGTCTTCTCAGGAAAAAGGTTGGTTAAAGTAACGGACAGCAAAGTATTCAGAAAGGATTTCTCTAAATTGGAGTGAACAGTTGCTGAATGTGGCTGTTCAACAGCCCTGGGGTAGACGGACATAAATGTGATATGAAATATATGAACCATATCATTGGGAACACCTTTGAAATGTTCTTCTGAGCTAAACAGCTCTGTTCTGAATGCAGTATTACCATTTCAACAACTGAGACTATGCAGCAATCTTGGGTTTGGACACTATCCTGACGGGTACGAGACAGTAATTTGTTTGCACTTTGATATCACAATTATGTCATTGCTCTGGTTTTGGTTTGGAAGCCACGCTCAGTCTTTGATAATGGAATCAGATTGCTGTGGATTCTGCCAAATGACAAGAAACAAAGCTGCAATGATAGTAATAAGAAGTCCCTCTTCTGCATAGGAATGCTTCCACAGTCAACTCCCCAAAGAGAATCCAAAGCACCTCAGTTCAGAGACACCCACTGTCCTCTGGAAGTGGAGACCAGATGGCAAATTTTCTACTTTTCAAAGACCTAAGTGGGTGGCAGAGATTCTCCACATTGTAATTTTATTTTAAGATCGAATTCATCTTCTCTATCCCTTTCTTCCCCTTCCTTCTGTTCCCCTGTCACCCACTTATTATTTCTTAGATGGTTTGTCACCAGTCACTGTCCCTGCTCCTTTTTTTCCCGCTTGTGTGTCATTTCCCCACTCAGTGATTGCACACTCCTTTCTCCATGTTTTTCTCCCTGCTTTAATCTTTCTACTCCTCAATGCCTGCTACTTTTTCCCATTTCTAGACTCAAATACCCTTGCCGTATACCTTTTCTCTTTGGATGCTTTCCGCACACTCACCATTTCACACACCCACTTGGGGTGCAGAAGCAGGATTAAGTCCCATTAACTGCAGTCTAGGGGTGTCAGACCCCAGAGTACAGAGGATAAGTAGGTTTCCCTATGTAGCACACTGGATAATCTCAGAAAGGCACATAACATAGCCAGCAGGAACTGCCATGGAGGGAGGAATGTCTTCAGCTTTGATACCTTCTCCTGAGGGATTTATAAACCAGATTTTGTCTTAGCATATCACTGATAAGGATGATTTCTCTGAGCTTGGGGTTATACAAGCATCCATACCACCTCTGTCTCATAACCAGGGACAGTGCATGTTGGAGCTCTGTGGTTTTTATTCAGCAGCTCAGAAGCTGGAAGACCCAACCATGGTATTGGAAACCTGGATTCAACTTCTTTCTAGGTCCAAAGGAATATGAAGCCACATCTTTTATAAGCACGCCCTCATCACCAAAGCTATGGTGCTCACGTGGGAGCAGGGAATCTCAGTCTCTGCCACTGAAGCTGTCTTGTGTGGCCTGGCATAATTAAATATTCATTGAGCTAAAGAAAGAAAGAACGAAAGAATGACTTTACAGCCTGGTGTTTGGGTACTCCCTTGGGGGTGGGAGAAGTCTGCTCCTATCCTTGCTCCAATTAATACTTAATATGAAATACTTAAATATTCATTGGAGCAGTCACTGGGAACAGGGTCTCTCATCTACTAGGTGAGTACCCTAATCACTCTGCTATAGACACACACACACACATTTTCTGGCATAATAAATATTTAATTACTCTGTGTAAAATGAAACAGGTTCAGGGAGACACAGCAGAAGATGGCCAGCTCAGACTAGCAGTGGTTATAGCCTTATCTGGAAGGGCTCTTACTGTGGCACAGCCAAGGAAACTGAACCTTGTATTTGAAGAGATTTATAGCTCCAAGTGTGGCTCTTGTCCATATGAGCTTTTCCAAACACCTAACAGTTACATCAGAAAAGAAAAACATTAAACAATTAGCTGGCTGGGTAGCACCTAGCCAGGGAAGACCTTAAAAAGGAAGTGGCATTTACAATATTTACTAGGCTTTAACAACCTATGGAAATCAAAGCTACAGTGTCAGAAAAAACTATGCATTTTCCCCTCAGATAGAAACCCAGTGTTAACGTTCCAAGAGCTGGAAAGCTACCAAAGTGCTAGTCAGGAGATTATATGCCCTTAAAAACAACCCATTTGTGAAAAGCTCTGGGCATTGGACACAAGGACTCTGTCGCCCATCGAGAGATTACTTACCGGCAGCTCCTCCGCACTAGGATCAGAAGGTGGGGCTGGACATATTTGGGACATGTACTCAGGATGCCAACATGAAGCCTCCCACATGAAGCTTCGGTTGGAAAGTCACTTCCTCAAGAAAGTGAGAAGGACCAGGGGACAGCGTCTGGAGATCCCTCTGCAGCAAGGACCGAGCAGGCAGTGCCACCGAGCAGATGGGAGCAGCGGCGAATGACAGAGGAGTGGAAAGAAGAGTTTCCGCCCTTCATACCAGCGTTGGCTTGGGAAGGATGACGTTAGTTGAAATGTACTTGGTAGCCAAAAATAGCACATGGTGATAATACTGATTGTGCAGCTGGAAAGCAGGGCTTTCCTGGCAACTGGAAAGGGGCTGAATGGAGCAAATCACAGATAAACACCTACATATTTATATACGTAAATGTGAAGTTGAGGCTGGTCTTTTTATAATGATTGCTGCATTTCCATGATCATGTTGATCTACTTTCTAGAAGCCATTCCCAATTTCAAAAATCTTATAAGTGGGATTGCTTTTAGTCCTTCTCCCATTCAAAATATGTGGGTAAAGCCATCAGGAAATTATATAGATGTAGTGGGATCACATATATCTCCCTCCAGTACAGTTATGGCTTCACTTTATACGTTTTACAAATTAGATCCATTATTATAGTAATAAAGTGGAATTTTAACATTAGACATTTCCACAGATATTGTAATAAGATTATTGATAGAAAGAAAGGTGATTTACTGTTCAAGAGGCTTTAACAGCTCCTTGTCAAATGCTGAAGGCTGGTCATCATCAAATATATAATTTCCCGTCAGAAATACCTGCCATGACTGCTGAAATATGGTGGTTTACTGTCTCTACAAGCACAAGCTTGAGCTTTTTCTGTTGTTCTTTCCCCGGAGCTATTTATTTGCTGTGACATGTCTAAAGTACTCCAGTTTTGTGTTATTTTCCAGGTGGTTGGATGGATTCTCCCATGGAGTGCTCAGACTGGGACCCCCGTTTTGCACCTGCCCTGTGGAGCGAGGGTTGCAAGATGCTTACGTTGGCACTAGGAACCAGAGGGCACAGCAGCTCCATGGGTTTCACTATTTTAATCTTCCCTTCAGGGATTTGGGGAGTGGGTGAGTAGATGGGAAGGGTCGGGATCCTCCCCCAGAGAAAACTGGGCCAGCACAGCAGGGAAGGCATCGGCAGCTGATGTGGGGTCAGCAGGCCCCTCGAGCCTTGCTGCCCTCCTGCAGCTCAGCCTCTGCACAGGTCTGCAGGGCTTGCAAGGGCTGCTCTCCTCAAGCCCTTCCCTTTTCAGCCGTGGAAGCAGTGTCAAGAACACATTTTTCTGGACTAGGGCTCTTTACTGAATGCACTGTATCTAAAAGCCACCTGGAGAGAGTCACCTTACCTTCTCTTTCTTGTACATTGGGGTGATGGAGGGTTTTTCCTCATGCTGCAACCAGCTCACAGCTGCAGGGCTTGTGAAACGCTCTCAAAATCCCTTCTCTGGTGTGTCCTGCAAGTGTTTCACAGCAGTTATTTTGGGACATCTAAGCTGAACTTTTGGTGGGGAAAAGTCATTCTTCAAAACTTTGCTCATAGTAGATTCTAGACAGAAAGGTGGCAAAGCCTCCCAGGCTGTGGTCCCCAGCTTCTCCTCTATTTCCTCCTTGCTCCCATTGTGATAATCACTTGTACTAACTAATATAACAAGGAATTTACTTGCCTACTTTGACCAGAAAAACTGGTGGAGGTGGGAAGAGGGAAGTCAAACTCTAGCCTTAATCTAGCTTTCACTTTATCTATGTGAATTGCCTCGTTTATTTTTACTAGTGTCATCCAGCAAGGCACATAAGAAGGTCTTCTGCAGCCTCTTATTCCTGCAGAGAGCAGCAGTGAGCTCGTGAGCTTTTAGACCTGAATGAAAAACCCCCTTCCTGTCTTTTTCACTGAATCTGATTTTATTGAAAGAAAGGTCTCACATTTTTTTCTAAACAATTGATCAGAAACTTTTTGGTATTTTCTTTTAAAATCTTGAAGAAAAGTCGAGGTGGGGTGTTGTTTTAAAAAAAATGGACATGTGGACACAACATTTATCATTTTTGATGCCAGAAACCATTCCTTTTCAGTTCTAGATTCCCCTTAAATGTAAACATTTTTTCTGTGCATTTGATTGAAAAATAATTAGGCAGCTTATAAATGTTTTCATGAAAGATTGCTAGCCAAATGCTAGGAATGATCATTTCATAGTGCCATTCTCACTTTTATTGCACAATGTGTTAATTATATTGATAGTAATGGTTGTAAATGCTTGAATAATTAGTAGTTACCTGGGCACTCAAGTTCCAGAGGATAAAGATGTCAGGAGTTCAAATCTCATAACAGGGAGAGATCCATTCCTACTAAGTGCTTTTGATTGCAGTTTAACAACCTAAAATTGGATATACATTAGGAATAAAACACAGTTTAATGCATGAAGTGAAGGATTCCAGGAAAATAACTTCACTAGCCTCTGAAATTGCTGGCAATAAATAATAGTTACAGTAGTAGGATAATTCCTGCTTAGGAAGCTTGAAGAATTTCCTTTAACATTGCCCTTCTTTTTAAAGTAATTTTTCTTCTAAGCTTTGATCTTATTTCATGCAACATATGTCAGAAGCAAAGCTGGACAAAGAATTCATAAATGAATTATTTAGCTGATGAGTGTCACCTCTATTTCTTTCAGCTAATTGTTCACAAATAGATAGTGACTTTTGTGAACGTATTCATTATTCAGATTTATTCAGTGGATAATTGCTGGGAGTAATTCTTTGTCTGTAGATTGCTTGGAAGCATTTCACTGTGAACATTTAATAGTAAAAATCTATCCAGGCTTTCAATACAAGACAAACTAAAAATATCTGTAACTACTGATGGAGTCCTTAAGCATGAACAATATACTGCAGTCTTAATGAGCAACGCCAGTGTTTTTGGGAAGAACTCCACTACTTCCCATAGCACATAGGAGGGAAAGCAAAGACATCTCAACTATCTGTGTAGTGCCGACTTTGAATGGCTCACATTGTATATGCAAATAAGTTTTTACAAGAAAAGGGTTGCTTAAGTGTTTGCTCAGCAGAAAAACAAAACAAGCCCGAACAAAACATGATTGACTTCCCAGTGAATAAATATGAACAGTCCACACAAAGGAACTAACTGCACAGCCAGTATTTTCCTGCAATACCCCAATGGAAGATGTCTAGGAAATAAACATAACATGATAAAACAATTTTACGCTCAGAGGATAGCAATGTAACCATATGAACTCTTTTTCCATTTCCTTCTGCGGGAATAAATATTTTAGACAAGCAAAGTACTTTGTAAATGATGCCTTTGTGGGGATTCATCTGGCCTGGTTCAATTATTTTGAAACCTAGCAATTTTCTCATATCATTGAATCTGGTTTTATTGCAAATAGGGTCATAGAAATAGTCACTCATTGCGATAATGGACTTAGTTTATCTTAACTATTAACACTTCCAGTAGGTTTACACACACGTATATATTCAATATTTATGGATATGCACAGTGCATATATATTAATAATGAAGTAACTTTATCTCCAATAATCTGAAAACAAAATCACGTAATACCATACAGTGCAGGGTGCAGTGGTAACTGGAAGCAGCATATCAGGATAACAGAACAGAAAAGGAATAAATAAATTAGAAGGGAGTCTTCCATATCTTCTTCAACTTCCAGAGTGTCAATTGAGCCTTTGTTCAATATTCCACCTTTTGTGGTTCTGTGTGCTCTTGATTAATAATTTAGAGATGCACCTTTTGGCAGCAAGGTAAGTTTTGTGTTTGCCAAGAGTGATTTTCCACCAGTCAGGGAATACATCAGGAAATAAAAAGGCAAATTGCCCCACAGAGCATAACTAGATGTGTGCCTTCTTCCTTTTTCTGCCTCTGGAGAAACAGATTTACTGCTGAAACCTATGGGACACCTATGAGGTGTTGTACAGCACTGTTTCTGATCCTCAGACCTTCCAGGGAGGAAAGCACTGTGTAAATCCCAACTTCATGACAAAAATTAGCCCTTTGGATTGTGTGTTTCCATGTGTATTCCATGACCAGAGGTGTCATGGTTAATCTCTCTTCTGATGGTCTCTCCAAGATGGGGTATTGTCATGGTTTAACCCAACAGGCAGCTAAAACAACCACACAGCCATTCGCTCACTCACCCCACCCAGTGGGATGGGGGAGAGAATTGAAAAGAAAAAGGTAAAACTCGTGGGTTGAGATAAAGACAGTTTAATAGGACAGAAAAAAAAAAAAATACAAAACAAGTGATGCACAGCACAGTTGCTCACCACCCAGAACCAATACTCAGCTCATTCCTGAGCTGCCCACATCCCGACCAACTTCCCCAGTTATATACGGAGCATGACATCATATGGTATGGAATATCCCTTTGGCCAGTTTGGACCATCTGTCCTGGCTGTGCCCCCTCCCAGTTTCTTGTCCCCCGCTTCTCGTTGGCAGGCCAGTATGAGAAGCTGGAAAATCCATGACTGCTTGGCAACAACTAAAATATTAGTATGTGATCAACATTATTGTCATCCCAAGTCCAAGACACAGCACCATACCAGCTGCTAGTAAGAAAATTAACTCTATCCCTGCTGAAACCAGGACAGGTGCTTTTGTAGAGTTGGGAGAAAAAAAATAATAATCAGCAACATAGCATAATGGAGACAGAGCAATGAATGGGCAGATGGTCTGATAACACTTGGTGTGGGTAGCCAGGTGAAATCAAGCAGTTTTCCTTTCTGTGTATTTTTTCCTTGCTGTATATTTGTTAATTCCTGTGATGCCCAGAGACCTGTATACCCAGGTGTGTTTGCCCCCAAGGAAGAGCAGTGTGTTCAGCGCAAAACACAACATCAACAGTCCCTGTGGTGCTCCATGAAAGTCCCACAAGGTTATCCTTCCAGTGAGACCTTCTCTTCGCCCTGTACATATTACTACCCTGTGCTGAAAGTTTTCAGGATCACATAGATCTGTAAGTTCCCCTTTGATGTAGGGAGACCTGTGGCCATCCATCCAGGAACTGCAGGTCTGGATTGCTGCTGCTTGCAAAAATCACATGCAGCCGTCTGATCCAGCACAACAGAATTTAATTCTGAAGGCAGAGCCCTAGCTTTATTTGTGGATATAGCAGGTACTACTGAGTGATGCTCATCTTCCTGGAGCCGTGGCACCAGTTTCAAATCCACAATGTGCGGGTGTTTGGACTGGTTTTCAACTGAGTTATTCTCTAAGGCAAAGACATAAACACTGAGCAGAATGTGTAGCAGGGTTTTCCATTGTGGTAAGAACATCCTCACTGCAGGGCAGAGTGATTTCTGCTCTATTGGGACTGGCTAGAAATGGTTTAACTCTGTTGAGGAACCTGGTCTTAATTCACCCCTGGCATGAATCCATTGACTTATAAAAGGCATGGATCCATCTCCAATTCTTAAAATTGCCTCTCTTATTCATGCCTTTTTCCAAGTACATGTTACAAATAACCACAGAGTACTTGTGATTATATATAGTAAACATGGAGAGAATTTCTGGGCTGCTGAAATGAACTTTCTGAATAATTACAGAATGATTCCACATCCATTTCATAATTAGACTCCTGAGATTACATCCAAGCTATTATTTGTGATTCAACATGCATTTTTATTTTGGAAATGTCCCATAAGCCGTTAGGTTTATTCCACCTGAGGTTTTCTAATTCATTCTGTTCATCCTGCCATTGGGATCTAAAATGTAAAGCATGTATTGATTGAATAAGAGTTACCAAGTAACCAAATGCTAATATCTGCTGTTGGCTCACTGTTTCCACATCAGCCAGTCCTGTTGAGGCAGGATATAGGAGATGGACAGGCTGGAGTGAGTGAGGTCACTCTGAGTCAGCTTTTATCACAAGCTCATCGTATTTTAGGAACAAAAAGGAGTGGAATTGGAACCCCTGTTTAAAGCATCCAGGCTACTGTTGATGGCAGGGTTGCCACCAGCCTTGAGATGAATGAGAAGGATGAACCCACTGCCAGCAAGAGAATGGCTGAGCTGGCTTAAAACAGAAAGGGAGGTAAAAAAAAAAAGGCATGAAAAGATATACCCCCAGAAACAGCTAAACCAGAATTATCTTCAGGATTTACATTTTAGCAGTAATCACTTTGTGCTCTCTGTTGTGTTGATTGGGGCTTTCTGTAATGATTCCTCATCTCCCCAGGTGAGTTTCGGCCTGAGGAGAATTCAGGCTAGCAGGACTGCAGGGTATAGCCTATAAAGGGGATTAGCTGTCTTGTCTAAATCCCAGATATCAAAAGGCTCCTGTTGACTCCTGTGAGCCACTGTCTGTCCTTAATGGATTTTAGAAACCTGGTAGCAATTAATGCCAAACTGGTACTGAGCAGGGCAGCAAGTGGGACTTATGGCAATGGGAAGGGAAGAAGCCAAAGGAATCGTAAAGCACCTAGATGCAGGCATCGCTGCATAAGATGATTTGAAGGCACCAATGTAAATGCTCTTGAGCTCCATTTGCAGTGTCACCTTGGAAGGGGATTAGGTTAGATTAATGACATGAAAGAAGAACAGAAAAATTGAGAAAAGAGCAGAGTGAAGTGTGAGAAAAGCCCAAATGAGTAAAATACGCATGAATTGGAAAGAGTTTGGGCAGTGATACTGGATGATGAAGAATATAAAAAGCAAATGGCAAATCCTGCGGTCATTGGCAGCCACTTTACATTAATGCTGTCTATTAATGCCAATATTTGTTCTGGATTTAATTTCTTGTAATTAGTATGTAAGTCTCTCTCCTCCACCTCTCCAAGCCCTGGAGACTGGTGTTTTCAGAGTAAAACAAGTAGGTTTAACAAAGAGTAATTGGTACAATTTCCACAATTGGCCAAGTGCTTCTGGAGCCTATATTCAATTGCACTTCAATTTAAGTTGAGGAGATGAAACAAAGCAAGGGAAAACTTAGGCAGCACATCAAAGAATGGTTGTGGGCATCAGGATATACAGATAAGTCAGATTCAAAGCCAGTTATGTTTTGCACAAGCAAGCTGAAGATTTGAGTTGGTTTTTTGTTCCAAAGCAGAGCATCCTTTGGCATGCCTGCAGGAGTGACAGAGGCACCTGTTCATGCCAGGGCAATTCAGGTCTTACAGCAGGGTAGCTGAGAGCAGGATGGACTTTTACTGGAGAATGTGGAACTGGGGTCCCTGCGAGGTTTGGATCAGATCCTTAAAATGCAGTGCCCCTAGGAGGCAGTTTGTTACTAGCTGCCTTGTAACAGTCACAGTCCTCTCTCTTCTCCCCCCCCCCTTCTTTCTCCTTCATTCTTATCAGAAATTTAGTCCAGGACCAGGAAACCTCTCAGCTTAAATTAATATGTTGGTTGGAATCATCTCTGCCTCAACAAATGTGCTTTTTCTGATGTGGAGCATTTTCATCAGCATATTTTTCATCATCTCAAATGTATGAGCCTTTCAATCAGCCTCCTCAGTGAAACAATGGAAATTACATTGCCTTTTCTTTTAAAGCTAGACAAATGCAAAGGCAAGGAATAAACTTCACAGGAGAGCTGTGGAGATGGTGAATTAATAGCATCTGAAGGGAGGAGAATTTAAACTGAGCTCTTGGTCTATCATATGATTCTGGCTACGTGGCTGTTCCCCGACAGAGGCAAAACTTCTGGGTGCAGAGAGCTGGTTCACTGTCTTGCATTCTCTCTTATGCTTTCTACCTAGTGTTAGTGTTTCCCCCTGTGTATTGGAGAGCTGGAAAAAATTAGATCCCTTTAGGAGCATGCTGGGCGAAAATGCTCTTTCCAGCTCTAAAGTGAAGATGATGGAAAGGTGACACCACCACTCCTCCTTCCCAGAGGAAGACCTCTCCTGCTTCTGTGACTCCCCTGTGGCTGTAGAACTGAAACACTTTTTCCTGACACTCCTGGTTTTGGCAAGCTTTGACATTGCTGCATGGGTAGTGCCAGAGCTGGGAAATAGTGTCAGCTTCTTTGATGGACATATTTGACAGTCCAAATCAAAAAGTTATTAGCAAGGAATGCTATAAGACTTCTTTACAGAAAAGTTGCCTTCTGTTTGACTGACATATTTTCTTTACAAGTCTTTTTTTTTGTGCAACATTTCTAAAATAAAATAAAAGGACACCTGGTGGTTCCCCACTCCACAATCAGGAATGGCACTCCACTGAAGAGTTCTGCATGTGGAACCCAGGCAGAATTTCACCTGTGCTACTCACATCTATGGAACTGATACATCTCCATTAAATGAGCAATACTTATTTCTGTTAGGACATGTTGGGTCAAGCTGCCTTTCTAATTACACCCCTGAAAGAATATTGCAGTAAATGGAAATTTATTAGTGCATGTGTAATGGCATTTGCTCTTTGGGTAAGTGAAGTAATATGAAACACAAAGACTGGGGCAAGGTACTGTTGATCCCAAACCACAGATATCAAGTTTCTTGTCTGACTAGAGCAATAAATTCTATTTCGTTCTGGTTAAATAACATTACTGTGAGGGGCACAAGCTGACTGTAAGGTTGGCACTCTGCACTCTTGAGCTATGGCTCTACTGGCTTCTGCCAAAAGGCCAAGTAATTTCATCTGTCACATTCCCACTGCCTGGTCTGCTATCACAAGCTTATTACAACTGGTGAATTTCCAGCATTTTAGCACTCCCAATGCACTGACACACAGCATAATCTTCTGAATAATATACTCTGCTTGCAGTACATGAGTGAAGAACGTCTCCTTCACACTCCTCTTTAAATGAATTTTCCTCACATCCACCCATCCCTGCACAACGACATCTGGTTCCCGTTTCTAAGCCCAGTGACCAGCCTACTCCTCACCTGCTCCTCCAGCCTGGGTTCCTTTGGGCTGTGCAAGGTGACTTTACCTGGCATTTATCATGGTGGCAGCAAATGCTGGAGACCTGGCTGTAGTCCGCTACCAGAGAGTGATGGGTGATCTGGGTGTTGGGTGCCTCTCCTGTTTCAGATAGGTGGGTATATCGAGAAAGACATGCTTTCTTGAAGCCTGTAAATTTTCCTTGCATGCAAAACATGTCCCTTGGCTAAAGCACGTATAAAAAGCATATCTGAGAGTGGAGGAGAGGATTTCCTCAAACTAACCCATAGGAAGACACTTTATGTTTCTCAAGAGGATCTGGTGTCAACCAGCATCAGTGCTGGAGAAGGAGACTGAGTAAGAAACCAGGCTAATAAAGCCCGGTGGGTTTGCACGGCCATGACACACTATCTGTTCTGTGCTCCCCACTGCTATTTCAGAAAGGACACCTTCAGGTCCTTTGCCTTTACCAAATAGAAGTCAAACACCTGCAAGGCAGCAAAATGGCACCACTTCCTTTTTTCTGGGGATGTGCAACACAAATAAGCAATATAAAGGAGCAAAAAGAAAAGGAATTTGGAGAATTTGGAGGAGGTGGCACTGGCAGTTGTCACCCTTACTTGTCAGTCCGGAGCTGGATTTGGGGGCAGCATGTAATGGCGGAAATGGGTTGGCCCTGGAGAGGAGCAGCGAGCACTCCAGTGTACCAAGCTGTCCTCAGTCCTTTGAGCCACCTGCTTACACAGGAGCCTCTGTACGAAACCAGGGCTGGAGATCTCTTGGGGATGAATTCCCCCAAACCTTGGCTCTGCCCAACCATCCATACAGTAGTAGCTCTGACCCTAGGCATGTGCAACCAAACCCCTCCTATCTGAAATCTTCACTTTATTTGCTCCCCAAAAAGTAAAGTAGCTGATCCAGGATGCATATATAAAACTTTGTAAATTCAGACACTTGTCAAAACTTTTTATTGTGAAACATTCCTGTCTGAATAATGACCCATTCACTCTAGCTGCTTTATATGAGCAAAGTGGAGGTTAATTAATTCCTGGGTTTGGGAATGGCACTAGGAAGGGAACATAAAGCTTTCCTGACTCACACAATGTTAAGCAGGTCAGATTGCTTTTCTGGAGGTAAAGTGGGTTGTTTGGGATCTGAAATGTCTACCTTGTTTTCAACAGTAATGGCAAAATAGGCTCTAGAGGAACAAGTTGCCATATTATTTTTATACCGATTCAATTCTAAAAAGCTTGCTAATAGATTTTATTGCAGCTCCTAATAATGGTTGTTATTGATCATAAATAATATACTCATTTTCATAAGTCTTGTTGAAGACCAGGGCGGTATAAGAGCTACAGATACTGGTAAAGAGGCTGCTCCTGCCCTGGAGACTGTATAAAATGACGGAGCAATGCCAGCTTGCACCAGACCAAAGATCTGGCCCACAGTTTCCAGAGAGGCTGAATACACAACATAAGGGAAAAGAAGGCAAGAAGCCGCAGCGTTTTGACAGAAGCAAGTTAAGCAGTTTTATGATAGAGGCTCCCTCCACACTGGCCTATGCAGGCAAGAACACAAACCCTTTTTTAGACGTACCTGTTGGTCATGATGAAAAATGTAGGCAGCATCTCATGCTGACATGTCTGGCTTGGGAGGCCTGCTCAGAAAAATCCTTCATCAGAGCAGCAGCTGTCTCCTTCCCCCGAGCAAATTCCTTTAAAGCTGTCAAAGATGCTGTAATCAGACTAGGTCATCAAAACCGGTCCTCCTGAGGACTGGAAATAAGATCCAGAGATGAGCATTCAGCTACATGGGCAAGGTCTAAAACACTAAAGTTTCCATTGAAATTAAATGAAGGGACTGTAATTGCTGTGAAAGAAAAGCAAAGCAATCATTGGGAGAGCCCGAAAGCTTTGAAACTACCTCCTGAAATGATGCTGGCTGTGAAGCAGGGATCTATGTACTGCATAACAGAATCTGATAGCAGAGCAAAGCTTTAACCGGGAAACCAACTTAGATAACTACTGGAGCATTTGCCTGCGTGGCTCCTGGTGCTAAGGAAAATTTTAATTGAGATTTCGCCACACAGTTGAGTAGTTTTATTACCAGGTTAAATAAAAAAGGTTAATAAAGTAATAAAAATGGATTCTTTGTCTTCTTGATTTCAAAATATGAAGTGGTGGTCAATATGTTTAATAATTTGTAAATAGAGTGGAACAAAGAACTATAGCCATGGAGACCACGGAGAGGGGATGGCTGTGCATTTGCACCCTGTCTTGTACCTGTGCTTACATCAGCAGTTTTGCAGTTTCCATAAATTGTTTGTCAGTAAGGAAGAGAAAAAGGACCGAGTTCCTCTCTGGTGCAATGTTTACTGCTGTTACTGGAGTTACATCTGGGATAAATTTGGCCTGGATTGGACTAAACCTAATCTTGGATAAAATTAAAGGGTGTCAGTGTATTTGGTTTTAGCTGTATTTACAGTATACTGTTTACAGTGTCTCTGATTTTATGTGATTGATCTCTGCTTGAGGGAATAGTGGTACAGCAAATAGATCAAAATATCTCCTTAATACTTCTCCAGTGCTTTGGCATTACACCAGATACTGGTTCCCAGTTCTTTCCTATTGTTCAAGTTAAAAAAAAGAAAAGATGTCATCACAGTGCATGGTTTGCCTAACTACAGAAAAAATGAGGAATAAACACCCTCTCTCCTAGGCAGGAATAGCTAGGGAAAATCATTGATTGATCTGACACTTGATGTGCTCACGGTCCAGCCAGCTCTTCGGTACCGCTGGGCTTAGAGCTGCCTGGGAGGAGCGGGCAGTGCCCGGACCGCTGCGGTGGGTGCAGGCGAGGGGAGGGGAGCGTGCCAGGCTGCCCAAACTGAAAACAGCAGCTGGTATTTAAGGGGGGGAATCTCTGGGGGGAAAAAAGAAAGAAAATGAAGGTAGTATGCTCCACTGAGCTTCAGAAAAAGATAGCTGGAGGAGAGGTTGCTGAAGCACAGGAGAGAGAGAGGTATGTCGTGGGGGTGTGAGAATCTCCAAAGCAGTTTGGGAGACCTTGGAGCAGCAGGGAATGGGGAAAGCTGGTGCGGGCAAGGAATGGGCAGCAGTTCCAGGAGGCAGATCATTAGGAATAGTGAGGTATCCATTTGCCATTTCTGATTGCTGTGTTTTGTCTCCAAGAGTGTTTCACCCAACTGGCTCTGTGCTGCTTTTCCCATCTGTCAGAAGGGGAAACCAAGGCATCAGGTTGCAAAGTGACTCACTGGCCATTCACCCAAGGCCATTCAGCAAGCCAGCAGCAGAGCGGAGTGCTGGGGTCAACTGATATTGCTCAATATCCCACTTTCCATAAAATCCCCTGCTACCCGAGGCAGCTGACTGCTCTGCCATGCTTCAACCAAAGGCTTCTGCAGGTTGTGAAGCTTATAACTATACAGCGAGAGCACGCCAAGAATAATCAGAGCATAAAAACTGTGGGAAATGCTGCTATAAATCCTGTAACACTGAAGAGCAACCCTGCAAAAGTTTTGCAGCAAGGCAGAGCGGAGTATGGAGCAGGTAGCAGAGAGGAATATTGCAATATATATAAAGCCATGTACTTGCCTGAACCGTCTCGAAGAGCAACACTCACCACCAGCAGTGTGCTCGAGTGAGCTGCAGAGCTTCCTCAGCTGTTTATCCTGGTGAAGGATATTTAACAGCACAGTCAACTGGCTGAAGCTCAGCTGAAAAATCACAGTGCCAAAAGCACAGGAGAGGAGCCAGTGCAATAAACACGAGTCCGCTTTGATTTTTTTTCTGTGTCTAATTATATATATGTTCAGAATTCCTGGGGCTCAATTATAACCTTAAAGTTGCTTTTCCTTCCTCAAAGCCTTTGTCCCTGAGTTAAGCAACCAAGAACAAAACAACAAGTGTCTTTACTCTGCAGCTCATGTGCCACATTATTCCTGTATCAAATCTGGCAGCTTCCAGCCTTCCCAACACTATAATTAGAGCATCTTGCAGCCACCAAAATAGCACTGACCCTTGTCAGAGCGCTGACCTGCCTGCTTTGCTGCTCTCATCTGTCACGCATGACAGCTCCTCACCCACGCAAAGCAAGCGCACAGAGGGGACAGGGGTTTTGCATTTCGGCTGTGCGTGCCTGGCCTGCAGCCTGGGGCTGCGCACCCTGCCCTGTGTTGTGGGAGGCTGGCTGTGCTCCAGTTTGCTGCTAGAATGGGGGGGAGCTGGGTGAAATGGGGAGGTGGAGGAAGAAGGGACTTTAATTTGACATCCCTTCACCCAGTCTGCTTCTTGAATTAGTGCATGAAACTCGGCTCTTCTGTCAAAATTTCATTTGGGTTTGATTTATACGAACGTGCAGGCAGGCTGTGGCTGACTGTACAGACTGCTGATTTAGGGAGAGCCGAGACCCCAGGATAAATTAACGCAGTCTGGTTTCCTTCAATCTGTGCTGTTTGCTTGGGTTTCCAGCTCCAGAAACCCCTCACTGTCACCTCCTGGGCTCCCTGCAAGGGCTGGGATTTTTTTTTTTTTTTTTTTTTTTTTTTTTTTAGGGTTGGAAGGGACCTCAAAGATCATCTAGTTCCAACCCCCCTGCTGCAGGCAGGGACACCTTCCTCTAGACCAGGTTGCCCAAAGCCCCATCCAACCTGGTCTTAAACACTTCCAGGGATGGGGCATCCACAACCCCTCTGGGCAACCTGTTCCAGTGCCTCACCAGCCTCACAGTAAAGAATTTCTTTCTAATATCTAATCTAAATCGACTCTCGGATGAGAGGAAGGAACAGAAGGTTTCCCTGCCAAGCAAGGATTGCCATGTTTTGGGTCAATGGGTTAAATTTGCCCTCAGTCTGCTTTGAAGAGTTAGGGGGATTCAACCTGCTCTCAGTATTTTGCTGAGTTTCATTTAGAAGAATTTATCCTCCTCAGTAAATGGGGTGAATAAGCAGCCAGAAGGGGTGTGGGCAGTCCCAGAGAGCAGTTATCCCATCCTAAGAGCTCTAAAACAGATGAGCTAATAGTCCCCTGACAGGCTTTCTCCAGCGAGCCATGGAGGTTACCGTAGATCAGATATCTGAGTTTTATGCAGCTGGGAAGGCATATGGACTGGGTCTCCCTCTGAGTGGGACTGGGTTAGTGTAAAGACCCAGTGTCGGTGGTGTCACTGCTGGGTGCACGTCAGATTTGGCAGCCTTGGGAACCCCAGGCTGCAGGGGTTCAAGTGCTCTGCCACACGGGGAACTGCTCAGGGACCAGGGCTTCTGTTTAATTTCCCACCACCCTTAGCACACATAGGCTATCGTGCTGTAAATGCAACATCCCCTCCTTCTCCTGCTCCTTCCCATGCTCACCAACCTAACTGGAAATGTTGTAAAAGGTCCAGCTTCATTTCAACTCCTCTTCATTGGCAAGTATTGGCAGTAAATCCACGCTCATCTGGATGGAGTAAAAGCATGAGTGCTTTCACCCTGTGCAGGATTTTTCCCCCAAGAGCAGAGTTTCTCTCACTAGCTGTGAAGCTGGGATTCAGCTGCTCTGACGTTTGCTGCCCTGCAGATACCCCCACCTCAGTACATCACCCCAGCCTCCCACCATAGACAAGGGAGACAAACACATGCTTTTGGGGGCAATTCATCCACCCTAATCTAAAATCTACATCAGCAGCAGATGAGTCCTGTCCTGTAGGTGCCTGTCCTCCCCTCTTAGCATGAAGGACTAGCTCTGACACAGATGCCTCCACCCAGCCAGCTGGATCACACCTACCCTATGCTTTGGCAGAGATTTTTTTTCTTTTTTTTTCCTGAAGGCCAGAATGACATTTTAATACGTATTGCTGGGAGGCATGGGAGGGGGAGAACTCTTCAGGGCGGCCTTGCACTGCGTGCAAGTTCTCTACTGTTAGTTTGTTGGGCTGTAAGGGGAAAGACAAGGAGGATTTACCAGAGTGCAAACTAACCCCCGTACCAAAGTCCTGGCACAGAACTACCCTGCATCAGCACCTCCTTATGTCTTTCTCACTCTCTGTAACTGTGTTTCAGAGAGTTCATTTTAAATGTAAACCAAGGCTCTTTCTGCTCTTCTGAAGTCTCTCTCTGTTTATCAGAACATAATTTACATTTTCTTTTACTTTTATGGGAGGTTTGGATTTCCATGTATGTCAGCAGTGTACAGAACAGTGTACACTCATCTGAGTGGGTGAAGTGGAATCTTGATTTATTGGAGGAGAGTGCATTACCAGTAAATTCAGAAGACTAAATCTGCCATGGAGAGGACTTCTTTTGTTTCCATCATCAACTCAGACATTTTATCCTGTCAAACATCCCAAGGGGTGCTTTTGCTCCAGGCACCAGAGGTAATAACTCTGCTCAGAAATTCACTGTATGCTGAAATCTTCATCTTACACAGCCTTCAACTCTTGTTCAAATGCAGGACACACGTGAAAGAGAGAAAAACAAGGCATTAATCCTTAGTCTTACCAGCCCTGTGATATCCCTTTCTTTCAGTGCAGGCTGTGAGGTTCTTCATCTGAACTTTTTCTCCTGGTGTGATCCCATGGCTGATGGTGGTGTTGCATGATGAAATTTTCAGATTTGGATGCAGTGTCACTGCGTTGCAAACATCAGCTGACAGCATCCCATCACTGCTATGATTGTTTCATCACATTCCAATCCTAAGAATAACTATAATGCTCATTATTGAAAGAGGGATGGATCCTCCTTTATCTCCTTGTCTGGTGGGTTATGCAATGGAGGTGGCCTCTCACTCTCAGGCGCCCTGGCATTGCTCCCGGTCCATGGGCTCAGCATGGTGCTCATTGTCCTTGCACAGAGGGACACCGTGGTCAAATCCCCCTCCCCAATGTCTCTTCTTCACTGATTCCACTGCTGCCTACAAGACTAATACCATGCAGATCACTTGTTGCTGGCTTAAATGTGCTCAGCTCTGGTGGCATTTTTGGAGAGCTACCAGATCACCTCTGTGGCGCATCTGTTCCTTCACTGGGGGTCTTCATTTGCTGAAAATCTCCCTTTTTTTTTTATGAAGTCAGGGAGACCTGTAGTGCAGGAAATTACCTCAGATAACAGCATTTTACAGCATGCTGTCAGTTTTGGACTGTGCTGGGGCCATTGCTGTGACACTAGCCTGTGACAAACCAAGCCATGTCCCCAAGGGCAGCTTTTAACCAGAGCCCTCAACCTGGAGAGGAGCCTGTCTCAAGCTGGAGTGCTATCCCTCCCACTTCTTCAAACACCCCTGTAGCCCTTCTGCTCTTGACAGAGGTCTGGTGACCAGCTGCAACATTCAGCGACTGATTTTTGACCATCTTTCAGTCTTCACAGGTCAATAGTGACCCACTGTTGGTAGGTCTGAATGAAGCTCACAGAAGCTTGTACAGGGCACGTTTGGTGTGAGTTGGCTAAAGAAAAATGCTCTTTAGTGATTTCCACAAAGCGGAGGGAGACTTACTGAACAGCCAGCTATTTATGAATAAATATATCTATTCAGAGGGGGAATCACATAAAACAATGGGCTGGCAGTGGCTGGTAATTTAAAATGCAGCAGACAGACTGTTGCTCACATTAGTAACCTATGAGCCACATTGCTTAAATAGCACAATCAGCCCCAACCAGCTCCTTGGGAATTACTGAGCCATTTGTGGCCTGCTTTACTCTTAGAGAAACTTGCTCTTAAGACTCTATTGTATCTGTTTTCTTTATTTACATGAACTTGATAACTTTAAGTGACTATGGTTTCCTTTAAACCATATGCTTGTCATTTACAGAAAACCACATATATCCAGCTCTTAATATTACTTACTTTGAGCTCCTGGTAGGGTAATAATATTTAACAATCCAGTACTATGCAATTTGTTTCATTATTTTTGTCATTTCTTTTCATCTGTGATACGCAACAGATTCTTCTCACCACTAAATTCGGAGCTAAACTGTATACATTTCCCATGAATTGATTGTGCCTTGTCCTAATCATTTGGTGCTCATATCGTCCTCTTAATTTTGCAAATACCATCTGTTGTACCACAGACACTGTAATGATGGGCTGTTTATACAGTAGCCTTTTTTCTAACAGAGAGCTACATGGAAAATGGAGGTTAGATTGTATGTTTTAAGTAAGAGGTGGACTTTTGAGAAGCAATTGAGTAGATCCTCATCTGGCCTCGGCTACAAATGGACGTAGCTCTGTTCAATGCAATGAAAGGTGCTAATTTAGACCAGCTTGCCCAAACATGAACTTGAGTATGATCATAAAGCAGAATAATCACACAACTCAAAAAAGTGTAACAGGAAAGTTAATTTTCCTTCTTTGTAGTTAAAGAAGGCATTGTCTGTTAGAGGATACTAACCTATTCTTAAAGTGGCTCGTGAAAAGTTTCCATTTCTAGTCCAGGCTGGAATAAATATGATCTCAGAAAGACTAGGTGGAAAACTGGCTTTAAAAGACGCAGCTAAACTGTGGACATGAATAGCATGAGTAGCTGACCTCTGATGGCCGGTGAGGAGGATGACAGTCTGCTGGAGCAGACAGCTAAGGCACCCTTTCTCTGTTTGCCATGGGCACAAACAGACCAGCTGTTACCCAAGAAGAAAGTTATCAAGTGCTTTGAGGTTTTGTGGGGTGTGTTCTGGGTCTTTTCTGTATTTATATATTTAAGTGGTTCAGGACTTTTATGATATATTCGGGAACCAATGGTATGGAAGCACAGCAGAAGCAGTTTTTCACCGTAAATGTATCTGCCACCTTCACCTTCAGGACCTGCCTCCTTCGTCCAGTCCTTCCTTGAACCCCAAACTTCCTTAATATGTCTACCTTCATTCCTGGGATCACCATCAGTGATGTTGATCCTGCTCAGCCTTTCTTTCCATTAACCCTTCACTCAACCATTTCCATCAACTGTACCATGCTTGTGCAAGTGACTTAGCTGAGCTGAATAATAATAATAATAACAATAACAACAACAACAACAACAATAATGATAGGTAGGAGTCAACCCAAGTGAAATAAAAATTAAATAAATGGTTGTTTCGGCTCTTGGTTTTGAACTTTTTAGTGACTTTTTTCCCTAGCATCTTCTGATCAGACAGGATATTAACATCATTCATGGAGATTTGTTGCCTTGGAATGACAGTCCTTAAAATCAAAGATGAAGAAATGAATTTGGAAATCTGCTGAATGGTGACCTAGAAGCAAAAGGATGCACTAGGCATTAAATCCAGTCCGCTGTTACAGGCAATCACATCATACAGTTTCATTTATAAATGCACCAGCCTTCACACAAACAACAGTGTAGTAACTCTCAGCCCTCAGCATCCATCAGAAACCTTTTCCAGACTTTCTCTTCTTCTAAACATCATGTTTAAAGTTATTGATGGCTAGTTTTTAGTAATTTATTCTCATGGCAACATCCTTTATCTTCCATAGCTCCTCCACAGAGGAAACTGCAGTACCATTTTACTTTGATTTTTAATTATTCACATCAGAAGTAATGCTGTTAAATGCTAAAGATCAGGATGAGACCTAATGTGTAGCTGTGATGGGGAAAATCATTCTGAGATATCCTGCTGAGCCCATATGGTAATTTCTGTCTTTGGGTATACTTGCAAATGTCTGATTCAGCATCAGGGAGAGACAAGGTAGTGAGGGAATACGAAAAAAAGACATTATAAAAGAAATTCTCCCTCTCCTCCTCTAAGTGGTGAGCTTCTTGAGCTCAGTCCTTCAGGAGTGACTGGAGTAATTACTGGAATGGCGATTTTCATTCCAACTGAGGCATCATTTCAGAAAGTCACTCTGCTGCTTTCCGAGCAGTCCCTGTGACGATGCCAGCAAACACAATGCTGTGTCATCTCCTGCTCGTGATCACAGCTCTGTCCCAGGCCATACCAGCAACTGAGACAGAAGCCGATTTTACTGCTTCTTCCACATCTGATTTCATTTCACCCTTGCTCATGAAAGAGTGACAAAGTTTAGGATATGTTTGTTATGTCAAACTGCATATGAGCTCCAACCAGATTTTTGGAGAGGGCTTGGCCAGTGCAGTGTCTTTGTGGTCCAGGAATTTTCACATTGGCTCTCTTATTCTACACAAGGCTGCTGTAAATGTGATTCCTCAATTTCACTTTCCTCAGTAAATGGATGTTTAGATGTTTAATTAGGAAGCAAACCATACAATCAACCTTCTGCAGATATTGCTGCACAGTGTAATCAGTCTCGTTCAGCTTCTTTGCATGCTGCTGGAGTACCAGCAACTGCTGAATTTATCAACAATGTTGTGGCTTGAGTGGCAATTTGCCCAAGGATTTCTCAATTAATAAATATGAAGCAGCAAGCAGTCCAGGCACTGCACAGGCTATGCTGCACATCTAACATAGCGGTTTCATTCTATTTTGTCAGGAAACCAACTCCAAAGAAATCAGGCAAAAACACAAGTGACAATAATAACAAGCTGTTTACCTTTTTGGTTTTGATTTTTTTCATTATTTCCTTTTCAGATTCCCACAAAGCCCTTGTCTGAGCAGTGTAAGTTATCCCAGCTGCCATTCAAGGATATTGTGTTCTTGGGAATGGTCTGTAACTCACCCTCCAAGCAGACAGAGGTATGGAAACAGGAGAAGGACGTACAGCACACATCAGAGGTGCAGCAGAAATACAGAGGTGCCCCTGTCAAACATAGCTCACAGTCCAACAGCTCTTAGATTCAGCAGTAAAGAGAGGTAAGTCTGGGCCAAAGGGGATGCTGGCTGTAAACGGAATCCTTGGGAGGGCTGTGGATGGAAGAAAACAAGAATGGAGGAGCATTTCTGCATGCTCAAGGTGGAAATTTCTTCTCCTGGTGCTCCTCATGCAAGTATGGGAGGAAAGAGTTGAATTCAGAGGGCGAACTGAACTGTCTTCAGAATAAATCTCTCCTCCTCCATCATCAGCACAGGGAGCCAAGGAATATTGGCCTCTAGCGGGTGCCTGCAGTGGGTCTCTGTGAGCTCCTGGCAAGAGTCTCCAAACTTGCAATCTGGGAATGTCCAGGTATTTTCCAGTGAGGGCTCAGACAGTGGGTTGGAGGGGAGGATTCCCATGCTGAGGGCCACAGGGTCACCAATATCCAACTCCCTGGGTCCTGCTAAGGTCTAAAGCTGCAAAAGACATGTTATTTGCATGTTCAGCCTCATCCCTTTTGCTTGCCCTGAAGCAGCAGCAGACTGCCAGAAACTTCTCTGATCTGACAAAGGCAGCTGTGTTTGAATACAATTGCTGCTCAGTCCATCCCAAATCTACTCCCAGTCCCAGGCCAGGTTGTTGCAGAGGAGCCCTCTCTCCCCCGTTACTTACAGTTAACAAGGAGCTGCACATCTGTCAAAATGATGCGTCAGGAGTGCCTTCAGAGACATTTTCTTGTTATTTTGGTTTAGGCAGCCCTCAGTCCCTTCATGCCACAATCATTTTAACCACTGACACACTAATCTTTTTTGACACTTCCACTTCTTTACCACATTCAAGCTGCAATGAAACATGAAGTGCCTCCCAGGCTTCCACTGCAACCCATTCAGAAGTGTTTGACCCCTGTCCTGGAGGAGGCAGAGCTGCTGTATCCTTGCATGGGAATGTCTCTGCATCTGGGCTTCACACATACGTGAGAAACCAGAGCAAGCAGTGGCAGGGGGGACAAACTGGGACAACCTCTTGTGGCTCCTAGTTGCCCCAGAGATTTTTTTTGGTGCAGGAGAACTAAAGGCAATAGGTGAAGCAAGGGGCTCAGACAAGCCATGGAACTCTGGCAGTTGAGCAAGTGACTGCACATTGGCAGGTCGAGAGTAACCACTCATGTGTGCTCTCACTGATCATGGCAGCTGAGAGATAATTCGGCTTATCTGACGCTGCTCTGAGAGTTCTACACTAGGTCACTTTATTACCCATTTTTTTGCACATTAGGAACACTTATGTAGGCTGTTACCCAAACTCCCTCGATGTGCAGTAGGGTTTTTAGATATCATTGAAGTGCTCATGTATCAATGTAGTTCTGGAACACAGAAAGATTAAATAAGTTTACACATTCTATGGAAGAAAATGTTGGAGACTGACTTTAAAAGCAGGAGAACTACACACTGAAATGTGTGCATTGAATTATACGTCCAGGGCAATGTCTGAGCATTCACAGTGACACGGGTGTTCCAGCCAGATGACGTTCAAGCTATGTAATAAGCCAATAAAATTTTTTTGGCTTGGACTCAGAAATGGAGATTTAGAGAGTGATAGATTTTTTTAAGCCTAGAAAGATCTATATTATTTGATTACCTCCATAACACTGACCCACACTAATCAAAATACGTAGTGTTTGACTGAAACATGATTTCCCAGATGGTGTCTGAACATCATTTGCAACAGAAAATAATTGAAAAGTCCCAAGGCCCGATTCCCCACTGCTAAGTAATTACCGATGCCTATGTAATACACTATTGATTTGCCCGTGTTTCCCTACACTCATTTTGCACAGGTGCTAATGACTTACAAAACATAAAACATTGGAGAAACAGCCCCAAAGTCTTCACAAGAGTAAATCACAGTTCAAAGGTCCTTAATTCCCTTATCTCCATATTTATTTACCGTGTACATTCCCCACCAGCCACATGGAAGTGAATGTGACCTGACTGTGGAAATATTCCATACTTAAGGCCTTTTACCTGCAAATGTAACCCCAGACCCTTCCTTGCCACCTTATGCATTATCTGCCGTCAGCAGTTTTCCTGCTGGTTTTGTGGACCATGGCTGAAGCAACAAACAACCAGCTGCTGCTCCGGAGATCAGGAAAGCAGTGATTCTTTTTGACCACACAACCCTTTCAAGTATCCCAGTGGTTCTGTCAATCAATGTTTACTTTTAATGAGCCCAATTAGGTATATCTCTCCAGTGCAGGATTATGAGGATTTGAAAAGGGTCAGTTTGTAATGGTTCTTGTGGTGGTCACTGCTACCTGCAACATTAATGAAGATTTATTAAGTTAACAAAATATGTTTTTTCAGTAATCCAAAATTCACACACACAGTTAATTAGGGTTGGATTCTATACATGCACCATCTTGGTGAGCTGCTTATATCTTATGTGTGCAGAATTGATTAGCTACAGTCCTGGAACATTCATCCAGAATTTTGCTGTCCTTATTTATAATCCATTTTGTTCCTCATAAGATCTTTTAAAAACTCAGTGGAGTGATGCCTGTATTTGAACCAGAGACTCCCGCAAAATGTTTTTTTCTCAGCATATTGTAGAGTCCTCAGAGACTAGGTAAGGTTGCTGCAGAAAGCTTTGGGGGTCTGAATGGAAAATCGATTTCATTTTTTAACATTTCTTTCCCCCCCCTCAAGCCTCAATTTAATGCATAAGACAATAGTCAACTACTTCAACAAAATCACTCAGGCATTAAGAGAAGAAATGTCACCATAATACTTCAGGGAGGAATATTCATGTAACCAACCAGCCCATTAATTACATCTTTTGCTCACATTTTATCACCTTAAACAATATAGCTCAATCAAGGACACGTAAGTATTTTTACGATATTCAAGGTTAGCTTCAAGGGAAATGTTCAGGCCAGATGTGTGATCTGGCCTAGATATCTAGTAAATATTTAATAACAAAAAATCTGTCTTCATTCAGCAAGGAGAATTCAAAACACCTGATGCATCGCATTTGGACTTTTTATCTCCAACTGCAAATGAATGGGAATTTGTCTGGTTCTGGTGAGATGCAGTAGGTGTCTGGGTATTTTGGAAGTCTTGGGAATTTATTGAAAGTTTTACTTCTGTCCTGGGCAAGCTACGGTCTCCATTCAGTCAGAGGTGGATTAGAGTTGTGTAAATAGATTTAATCTGTTTTGGGTGGCTGTAGCAGTACAGGCTCTACTAATAGCATGCCTGCTTGAAAGGAGACTCTTCCAATATCTATCCAATTAAGGTATCTCCATGCTTCTCGCATTACTGGCATTACATCCAAGCATAAATCTTAATGTATTTTCCACTTGGAGCACTGGGTAGGTTTTCAGTAAGTAAAGCCCCCCACCCCTGAAATTATAGTTATAAGTGTCTGATTTAGCAAATACAAACTTGCCTGTGTATTGAATCCTGGGGACCTATTCTCAATCTCCTTTATCCTCAGTATTCCTTCCCATAAAAAGGGGCATAATAAAACCGCGTTACCTGGCTGCTATATGGACAAATACATGAAAGATCATGAGGCTTCTCAGTTACTATTACCATGGATGACATACAAATAATTGAGACAGACACCAGGCTACTCTGCCGTGATGCTTTATGCAAACCATGACAGCAGTGCTGAGCTGGGGGTTTAGGTAGCTCTAGTGTCCCATTAGATGGATACCCTGCTGCCTTTCATTTATAGGAATGAGGAGCTGTACTCCTGTTTCAGGTCTGACTTGCTGAACCTGCTCCCTGTCCCCTGTGCCTCCCTCCCCCTGATGCTGAGTCTGGATAATTGCTTCACATCTGAAACCAAATGGTCTCAGAAGAGTGAGGTAGCCAGGTGGCAACATTGCAAGTGCAGCAGGGCGATGCATGACTCTGGGAAGAGCAGGAGGAGGCTTTTTAAAATAATGGTTACAATTGCTGGTAATACTGAAATTTCCTCTGTTCCCCAAAGATTTCACACAAGTGGGAAGGCTAGCTGGGCAAAAAGAGATCATCAGTCTTTAACTAAAGTCACTGGCAATATTCATGCTACTCCAGCCCTGAGTGTCACCAGAAGCATACCAAGTCCCACATCCCTTCTCCTCCCCCTCACGCTGGAGCACTTGGCTAACCCTGCTCTCCAACTATGGTTTGGTGGGGAAGACATTGACCTGGAATGTGGCACTGGGCTGAGTGTTGGGTCCCACAGAGACCTCATGCTGAGGCCTGGTGAAGTCGTGTCCACCTATAACTGCAAGTGTATTCAGGCACCTGTCTTCTGCTTGAGAAAGTAAGTCCCACTGATATCACTTTGCTGATGGTGTTTTATTTGTTATCCCTGGGAATTAGCTATTGGGGGTAAGGCTTTAAACAGTTTTGGTGAATATAAAGCTTCGTTGCTTGGTGCTTAGTCTTCTAATGGGAATAATAATATTGTCACACCTCGCTGGACTGTTGTAAGACATGTACATTAAAGATTATGAGATGCTCACATGGTATTGTTATGAGGGTCATGAAAGCACTGAGAGAGAGAGATGAAGTGATACTAGTGTGAGCAAGAGAACAAAGATATAGCTTTGACTGATTGCCTTTTTTGTCTTGCAATAATGTACACAATCAGCGCCGATCAAATAAGGAAGATTGTGGAATCTGCCACAGAATTAGATGTTTTTACAGTGCAATTCTGATATGAGGGATTGATCCAAAGCTGGATCCTTTGATTAGCACATAAATGTTGAGGTGTTATGTTCAAGACCTGCATGGCTGTGATTAAGTCATTCAGGCCTCTCTGTGCCTGCAAGATCTCATAAGTGATCAGTGAGGGAGAAAATACTGAAGGCCTTAGTCAACTATTGCAGAATAAACTCTATGGAGGGGTCACAATCCTATCTATAGCTGTTTTGTTAATGCTTATTTTGTGGTATCAGAGCTGGATGACACAGAGCAGTATGAGTTGTGACTAGGCTGAACTCAGATGAAGTTTTGGCCTATGTGGTTGTTCTCAGTGTCATTCAGAGTTAAAGAGAAGATGTGTCACTAGCAGGTGATGTCTTCTTACACCTGGTTCACCCAGCAGTGTGCAGTGATGGCTGACCCACAACCCAGTCACAACTGTGGTGTTGCTTGACCCAGAGGAGCCCACGACAGGTTAGAAAGGTTTCGTTGGGTAGTTCTTTGCCTTATTGTGCTTATCTCATGCAGATGCTCAGGCAGGGACTGTGATTTGCACTAATGAGGGAAGGGATTGTGGACCTGCCAAATCTCTTCTGTGCTCCTGGCCAGGCTGCAGAGGTGTGGGGTCAGGGACCAAGGCCATGTCTATGAGTGTCCAACAGGGCTGCTCCCCATGGAGGGACAGCGTCTTGGTGGTACACCCCTGCACTGTTGTATGTGGCTGTACACATGCACCAACACCCTGTATCGTTTGGAGAGTTGCAAACATAGGACCCACTGTCCCACTGTGTACACTAGGAGTGTTTCCAGCATGCAGGAGGAACAACAGCTCTCATCCATAGATTCATGGGGTGGTGGGGATGTATGGGGAGACATTGCCCTAGTGTCACCCTCCAAACATGAGACCTGACAAGCTCTCTTTCCACTCAGAGAGAGAACCAGGATCCCAGAAATACGGCAGACAAAACTTACTCTCATTGCTTATTAGCTACAATTAAACTTCTGTCAAATGCCTGTGCAAGAGGGAGTCTTTTTGCAATGCATAGGTTTTGGTTTTGCAGAGGAAAGCAAGCAAACAAAACCTGACCTTGTCAGTGGTTGGAAAGCGGTATGAAAATGATTTGGAGTAGCCTCATCTCCCCTTGCTGGTGTTTGGTGGTTATTGCAGCTTCGTCTTTGTTTTCTGTGGTCAGATTTTGCACTGCATTTCAGTTGTAGTATTGCCAAGTATTTCCAAGTATTGCTAAGTATTGCCAGTGAAATAATTGCGCTTTCTGTGTGCATGGTTATGAAGATAGAACTGAGCTTAATTCTTTTGATGAGGTTTAGCTAAATAAATGGATTTTTTCTTTTCTGAAACACCTTCATACCTAACACCAATATTCAGAGTTACAGCAAAGGGATGTTCTAAGTGGCTCCTGCATATCCATAGTTGCTGGGAGCAAAAGGGATATATCTCATTAAAAGAAAGAAAATCTTAAAAAACACTTGTACCAAAGTAGACTTGTAAAAATGCTGATTTAATTACATACAAAGGCCTTAGCCTTTGCAGTCAAGGATTGTACAAGTTACGATCCTAACCAGGGAGGCAGGAGGGAGTGTGAGGGGAGAATCAAGTCTGAAGCCACACACACTGATCTCGAGGAGACAATTTTCTGTTCCTGTGAACAAGAGCCCCCAGGTCCGAGGCTGTGTGCCAGGATGTATGGACCAACCTGGAGCTCACTCTAAACTGCTCTAAGGCCAGCAGTCTCCTGGGCCTGGCGGCAGCATGGCATGTCAGACGTAAGGATAGGGAGGAAGGACATGGCAGCTGTCTGCAGCATCGTGGAGTTAAGCACCAGAGAGTAAGATGAGCTACCTAAACTAGCAGCAGTGCTGGCGCAAGAGCAAGTGTTCTATGAATATGCTCAACTTGGAAATAGCAAGAAGATTTCTTGCCATCAGAAAAAGTGGAACAGCTTGGTAATAAAAAATAGATCTGTACAATGCCAAAATGGGTTTGTACCAGCTGATGAAGGATCTTACATGATGTGGGAACCAGATGTGATGACTCAGTAGGTAATTTTCAGGCCTGTGTTCCTAAGAGGGTGCTCAAACATTGGAACAGAGAGATTGTAGAGTCTCCATCCTTGGAGATATTCAAAATCCGACCAGAGATGGCCCTGAGCAACCTGGTCTCACTGACTGTGCTTTGAGCAGGGCACTTGGACAAGACGGTCTTCAGAGGTGTCTGCCAGCCTGAACCATTCTGTGGTTCTGTGGGGTAAATACATAACCCAGCGACAGAGAAGCAGGTCTCCAGGTCCTTTACTTCTGTGTTTGTTTTTAAGTTTGTTCTTTATGGGCAAATAGACTTTTATTGCCCTACTGTATTGATCCTCAAGCTATACATCACCTGCATCTCAAGCTTGCAGGAGTAAGTGAGATGTGAGTGGGACCAAGGGTGGACTTTTGTTCTGAAGCTAAGGATTAGCCAGGATTAATGCTCTTTTTAAACAAAATTCAGCAGTGTTGTGCTGTCTAGGGCAGGAAGGTGCAAGTCCTCCCCCAAAAACATAGAGGAAGATACAACTCAAAGCTTTCTCTCCAGCAAAGGACAGTACACTCAGGAATATGTGTGGGTCAGCTGTTCTGATGGCCTAAATTTTGCTTTATTCTTCTTTTCCCTGTGATTCTCTTTTACTCAGTTTAGAGGTTTTATTCACAGGGGGAGAAGCCTTCACCTTGCTTGTTCCCACATACTTCAGCTAAGGGTTGTTTCGGGAATGGGAGAGATTTACCCTTTCCAAAAATCTCTCTCTCATGGACTGTCTACCCAGGATCATGAAGGTGTGTGAAGTCAAAGCCGTGCTGGGATGCTGTGCTGAATGATGGCCAGCATGCTCAGCACAGAGCACCGGTCCCCTTTCACACAGATCCCACAGCCTGTTCAGAGCCACATCCAGAGCTGTCAACATGTGAGGGTTGGAACCTCCACATGTAGTAGGTTTTTCCCTATTTGTCTTTGAATAAGCTTTGGAAATGAATTTCCTCACCTTTAAATTATTTCTTGGCACAAGATCCATGCTTCTGGCTCTACTGGTTAAAGAGCCATGGCTGGATTTACTGCCCTTTCTGACTTTAACCTGCTATTCAAGGCTAAAGTGATCGAACACTGGCTTGCAAACCCAGCTCCTATATTTTTTATACCATATAACTTTTGCTGGTATTTCCCTAATGGCCTAGGAATGTGCATCATTTTTTCCAGTGAAATAACCACCCACTTGTACATTTCTCTTGAGAGACAGCATGATCTGACATATTGCATTTAACCCACAGCAAGATATTTAGTTTGTTGAATGGGTATTAAGAGGGGACAAACGTATGCAGCACAGTTCATAATAGACAGTCATTTACCAGGTAAAATACTGCTCATATTGGAAATACAGCAGGATTGAAACAATGGCATTTTCAGTCTTTTCTTTCTCCTTTTCTGCTGCATAATCCTTTTATGAAATTTATACAAATAAACCTGATATACCAGAAAAACTATAGTTAACAAATCAGGATGAATTACCACTTCATCAGGACAAGTGTGCTGGTTTTGGCTGGGATGGAGTTAATTTTTTTCATAGTAGCTGGTATGGGGCTCTGTTTTGGATTTGTGCTGAAACAGTGTTGATAACACAGGGATGTTTTCGTTACTGCTGAGCAGTGCTTACACAGAGCCAAGGCCTTTGCTGCCTCTCACCCCACCCCACCAGTGAGTAGGCTGGGGGTGCACAAGGAGTTGGGAGGGGAGACAGCCGGGACAGCTGACCCCAACTGACTAAAGGGATATTCCATATCGTATGGCATCATGCTCAGCATATAAAGCTGGGAGGAAGAAGGAGGAAGAGGAAGACATTTGGAGTGACGGCGTTTGTCTTCCCAAGTCACCATTCCACGTGATGGAGCCCTGCTTTCCTGGAGGTGGTTGAACACCTGCCTGCTGATGGGAAGTGGGGAATGAATTCCTGGTTTTACTTTGCTTGCGTGCGTGGCTTGTGCTTTACTTATTAAACTGTCTTTATCTCAATCCATGAATTTTCCCACTTTTACTCATCTGATTCTCTCCCCTATTCCACAAGGAGGGAGTGAGCGAGTGGCTGCATGGGGCTTAGTTGCTGGCTGGGGTTAAACCATGACAACAAGTAACTAAAGATTGTTTCTGTGCTGTTTGGGGAACGCCCCAGAAGCAAATGACAGAGTTAAAAAGTGCCTGTGCAGTGAGGAAAGTCACAATCACACGTGGATAAATGCAGCTGTGTTAGCTTTGCCCCATCTCGCTGGATCCAGGCTAACAGCCAGGATTTCAGCTTACACTGATCAACTGAGTACACATCAGTGGTGTGTACAGAAATCTGAAAATCTGTGCCAGTGTGTTTTCTTGAGTCAGTCAGGCATGTGGCCAGCAGCATTGCAGTCGTACCTTCCTCTGCAACACCTCGCAACCCTTTCTGAGACCAACGTCCTCGAAGCTGTAGAGCTTCCCAGACTCCTCACGGGAAGTGTCATCTGAGTTAACCACAGTGGAGGGTACTCAGCATCATGCAGAATTAGGACTCCCAAGTGTGATCCAAAAGCCACTGAAATCACCAGAATATTTCTGTTCACGTCAGTGGAGCAGGTTGCTCTTGGACAGAAATCTCCCACTAATGTGATTATTCTCTGCTAAGAGAAGAAAATGGAAAAGTGAAGATGGCGTTTTGTGCACCAAGGTCACACATGCCAGCCAGCTCTCAGCATCTTAAATGGCACTGTAAGGAGATTTTATTCTTTTCCAGACATAAATACATGTGAAGCACATCACATCACGGTCTCCCTCCTGCCACTCAAGGTGTTTTTTGATCGAGAGCTGAGAGAAGATGCTCTGCACCTCAGGCTGAGGGGCCATCAGGGCACACGGAGGAAGAGCATCAATTCTGACCTGAGCAGAATTAGGGGCAGGGGACAGAAATTGAGAAGACTTTGCTGGGCTGACCCCATGACTGCTTCCAAAGACCATGATGGCTCCACTGACCCTGCTCTGACCACACGTGGTCCTTATTGCCAGGACTCTCACCCTCGCAACCTCCTGGTTCTCACATCAATCCAGCAGAAGGCATTTTTGTAATAAAAATATATTTCTTGGTTTGTTATAAGGTTGTTTTCTTATTTTTTAGGAATTGAATCATCTATACTCTGATTGGAAGTATCAGAAAATCTATGTCACTGTCTAGCTTTGTGTTTGTGCTCTGGATGAAATTATAGTAGATCAGTTTAAGTCAGGTTAGTTCAAATAAAATTGGATAGAATGGTTCTTGAAAAACAAATAAAACATATTAAAAACTGTGTTTTGTTCAAACCATTCTATCCAGGGAAGTTTAGGATAGAAGGTTAAGTTCCCTCTAAAACTTTTCAGGAGAATACCTTGTTTGACTATCCTAACTATTTGTTAGGATTTTTGTTTGTAATCTATTTGTTGATTACATGAATCATTCAGCTCCTAAAAAGTCAATCCTCTCTGCTCTCCTCCACCCTAATTATGGATGGAAGTTAAGGTGAACCTTTCCATTAACTTCCATGATCTTTGGATCAAACACCGAAACATGATCATGAAGAGTCAGGCATTGGTAATGAATCCGGACACAGCGAGGTTCTCTCCGGCCCAGCTATCCTAATACCAGGGTAAAACCAGGGCAAGGAGACACCGAGCTGACACTTACCCTGCAGTGAACTTGTTTGGAGCGGTTGTAAATACAGTGAAGCCAGAGACTGCAGACATGAGCTTGGAAATGCTTGTTTTAAGGTCTTAAGGGAGATTTGCACCTTGAAGAAAATGACTTCTGTAACCGAACAGCACCCTGTTAATTGTATCATATTATCACTTGATAATGGCGCGATTTAAAAGTGTGAGTACAGCAAACAGGAATTTCTGTTTTGCACCAGACCACTTAAAAAGCCCTACCTTTATGTAGGGCATCAGGACTTTTCCGTGTCGCATTCTATTTCCGTTTCTTATTAAGAGCAAAATTGATTTGATGTGCCAAGGGCTTTCCATTTGCATTTCAATTACGGATTTCAGTGGCTTCTTAGGCTTTCCAGGCTTTTAAAGGACTAGTATTTCCCATAAAATATTCTGAAGAAAATAATTTAGGGGCTGGAGGTGGAATGAAGTTCATTAAAAATAAAGCTTATCACAAAGACTGCCATCCCCACAGTTAAATTCATTGGTGATTGCTTATATTTCCATTGTTTATTAAATAAGTAAAGAAGAAGTCATTACTAAGAGCTGAAAAACACTATATGTGAACAGCTTACTTATATGATTTTACATGTCCTGAAGTCTTCATTCACCCCAACTTAGTTAGCAGTGAGGTAATGAAGTCCCTGGAGGTTATGTGAAAAAGGGTAAAGAAGTTGATAAGGCCAATAAGAGTCCAGGCAGGGATGTGGGAGTTTGGGCTCCCAGCACTGTACAGGCAATCAGGGAGCCACAAACGCTTCCTTCAAGCTCAAATTCCCAGAGCCCCACCTTAGCTGGGATTCCCAGGAACAGGGACACAAAACTGAAGTAGAAATCCCAACACTTGAGCTCTCTGGCTCAATTGCATTTACAGAATTTCAGAATAAAATGTTGGGATGATTTTGAAAGCAATTAAAAAACTCTTCCCTCTCCCCTCCAGCCCCCGCCTCTCTTACACTGAGCACATCTTCATTCTGGGTAGAAACTACACACGCGAATCTCAAATCAGAGTTTTCTCCACGTTTTTCTGCGCCAAGGGGAGAGGACCTTCAATCCCAAAGAAAAAGCTAAAGATGCAGCTGTTTAATGCAATACCGATTTTATTGCTCTGTCTTTGCGGAACCAAGCAGAGTTTTTACCAATCATTTGCCTCTGTCTAGAAGGCATCTCTGTACTCAGACCTATTTATTGGGGGTTTTTGCAATACATGCTGTAGATTGTGTACTGCGGGGAATCCTCTCAGTGCTGTCATCACTTTCCTTCATGCCACACACTCTCCCATCTGGGTCCTCGTGGACCGGCTCTCCCTGCTCCTGCTCCGGCTCCTCTGGCAGAGGAAATGCAGGAAAAACAGCCTCCTGCGAAACAGGAAAGGATTTCCATCCAGTCCGTAATTCACTCTGCTGTTTCCATGTACTGCACATGCCCTTTCCTATCGTTGGAAAGGAAATGAAATAATTACACTGCCTGCAAGAAACATGCTTTATGGCTTACATTTATGATAAAATTATGGAGCTGTTGCAATGAAATATTCCATCAGTACACTAAAACAAAGCAAAATCAGTGTGGCAGTAAAAAACTCTTATTGTCCCTGTTTCATCCCTGATTTTCTTTTGTTGTGTTTATTTAGTGCCTTTATTAAAATATTTCTGTTATAATACTGGTTTAAATGCTATATTGTTTTTATAATGGTATGATTTTTATTGTAACATCACCTCCAATTTAATATCTCTTGCCATTATACGTGAATTGCTACTAAAATGGAATTGCTGTTGTAATGGATGTAATACCCTTGTAGGAAGTTTTAAGACCCATTACTACTACATAATTACAAAAGAAAAGCCAGGAAATGACATGAGGAAGAGGAAATGCTAAAAAAATAGGAACTGTTTGTGATAAAGACAAGAGCAAATAGTCTGATAACCTGCAACTGAGGAGAAATATCTCACAGAGGAAACACAAGAGACAGATGTCACCAGAGCTTGGGCTGGACATCCTTCTATCTTCTCAGTTCTTCAAATGAAATTCAGAAGAGTAAGATGGAGAAATGATTGCCTAAAAATAAATGCCCATCTAGACTCTGATTTCCTGGTGATTGTGCCTTCAGAGCACAATGTGTAAATGCAAAAACTGCTTCTTGCCTGGCAAAAAGGGGGCTTGGGGAAGGGACTGGGCTCACTTATTTCACTTCTACTGCTACTAATCTCCTGTTGCATATGCCCTCCTTGGAAGCTCTTTGGGTGGCTCTTCTTCCTCCCTGGAGCTTGATCTGCTCATTCAAGCTGAATTTCTATTACCTTTAACAGTAGCATCCAAGGTTATGCTGGGGTATCCTCACCGGGGAAACCAGTTGGTATAAGTCTGAGGAGGGGAGCCCCGTGCGTCCCACCTCGAACATCTGGAGAACACTAATCTGACCGTACAGACATACCAAAAAAAGGGAGCAGTCATCTGAAAAGCTGGAGCTGTTTACTGAGGTACCTTTAGCTGTGGATTTAGATACCTAATCAGAGGCACTCATATTTAACAGTAGCTTCTGCTATCAAATGTGCCATGTTTTAGTGAAATAATAATAATAAAATGAATCTATGGTCTTAAAAGTTCCACAGATCACCCAGATAAGGCATGGATAAATTTTATTTTTCATGTGACATTGTGAGGGAGGAATAAAACCCCTTATGTTCACACAGTTCTCCTTTGGATCATTGAAACATATGGTAGCAGATTTATGGCAGTTTATCAGATTTGTATATACACGGATACAAACTAAATATGCATGTAAAACTGTAGCTGGCTCTTTTGCACTTTAGCTGAAATTTATCTCAGGGTGGATCTGCAATTTCCAGAGTATGAATTATAGTTTGAATTCTGAGTAGCAGGACTCACTGGGTTGGTTAGCCCCCATACCTAAGGATAATACATTTTAATCTCTGCATCTCTCTGGGGTGGTGCAAATTAAAAAAAAACACCAAACAAACCACACAATAAAAAACAAACAACAAACCAAACAACCCCCCCCCCAAAAAAAACCCCAACACATGCACACACACAAAACCCCTGAAGCCAGTTTGATGAATTTCTATGATCTTATCTCTGCAGAGCATTTTCTCTTTGGCAGGGTAGAGTTTTTTTGCTTCAGCAGATAATATGGGAATTCAATCATTGTTTTCCAAAGTACATATTATTTGCAATAGTGTGGTCTGGGCGATTGCCTTTCTCAAAGAGCAGGACAATATTTCAGCTAACAGGGTGGAAATCAATAGCAAAAGATTAAAGCTCAAAGGATGAACAAGTGCACGTGAACCAAAGGAGAAAGTGACAGTGAGAGCTGCCTTTAAGTGATAGCAGGTGCTCCTGTAGCCAAAGAGGAGAAGAACGAAGAGAGACGCTTCAATTAGCTCATCGCTGTGCTCCTGACAGACGCTGCTTTGTTCTTAGCTTTGAAGAATTCTTTCCTTTCTTCTGATAGGTTTGCAACTCCCTACCAATTTCTTGTTGCAGCTTGATCCCATATTCCAGTTAAGCCCTGGTCATTCCGTTATCCTGTCTGATGACTTCTTTGCTAACTACATTCTGACTGAAAATCAGTTTAGCTCCCCTAGTATAACAGAATAATTTCATGCCTGCTCCCATCAGTGCCAGGGTTCCCATGCCTGATAACGATGCCAATTTGCTTTCTCTGCACCCTTTCCCCTAACAGCTAAGCTTTCTGCAAATGCTGGGGTCAAATCATCTGAGTCAAATAAGCAAATTACCAGTTAGAAATTATTAGGAAGGAAACAGAACAAAACGTTATGCAGCCACATGCTCAGTACTGTGTGCAGCTTGGCTCTGCTCATCTCTAAAAGGAGAGAGGAAGGCTGGAAAAAGCCAGCACAGATACCCAGACATGTGGTGGCTCTCACAGAAGGAATAGCTACACAGACTAGGATGCTTCAGTTCAGAAAAGATTTGGTCTGGGTAGGATATAATTAGAGATTACAAACCGAGGAATGGTATGCAGAGGGCAAACAGGGAGTGACTGCTCTCTGCTTCTTCCAGCTGAGGAGCTGGGGAGGAGCGGTGCAGCTGACAGGTTTGAAAGAAAAACAAAAGAAAAACTTCATTGCCAGTGTGTGTTTAAGCTGAGAAACTCCTTTTCGCAATATGCTGTAGATGCTGAAAGTTTACAGGGCTACAGACTCTGACTGCATGAATTCACAGATGAATAGTCTATCCATCCCATTCCTTGCTAAGAAGTGCCTGAGTGCTGGCTGCTGAGAGTGTGCTGTAGAAACCTTCTGCCCTTGTATTCTGGTATCAGAGGTCAGAGACGGGATTGAGACCAGCCAGCCTCCAGTCCTTACCGGTACAACCGTATACATGTAAACACTGATGGACTGCATCGAGCCTCGACACTCCAGCTCCTGACTGGGAATGGGCCCAGAGACCTCTATCTGCAGCACTCCATCTCCCTCCCTCCATGTGTCCTCTCACCTTGAGGAGGGCTCAGGCTCACAGTTTTCCTTGCTTTGAGAAATTATGATGCATGAGCTAGTCCACGCTGTTAGCCCAGGGCAAATACAGATGGTGGGATTTACAGTGTGGGCTACGCTAAGCTGAATTACTTTGCGCTTGCTGTCGCTAGAGGTTTGCATACAGAGCGTTGCTGCGGATCTGCTGGCGCACAGGAGCTTGTTAGGATGCCCTAACTTCATTACATACCTGAGTAAGCAGAGTGCAAAGGGCAGAGAAGGAGACAAGAGGGAGGAAGAAGGAGGAAAGGAGAGAGAGGGGAGAGAGGCTTTTGGCCTCTGGCATGTTTTCATGGAGAAACATGGGTATCAGAGTCTTGATTGCTTTGCTCAGTTTTGGGGTTGGGACTAGCAATTGCCTTGACAAATTGTGCCTGGCAAGCTGAAGTAAACAGGCCCCTTTGCCACACTGCTCCTGCCATGGCGTTAGCCGTTCCACCATCCCCGCCTCACTGACTGACTGTCCTTCGCTGTCACTGAGTTACTGTCACTCCTGCCTGCGGACGTGAAGGTGTGCCAACATTGATCCCGTACATGCTCATAACACTTCTGACTCCCAAAGACCACAGAGAATTTTAACCCTTAAATGGAATTAAATTGCTTTTGGTGGGAGTTTAAGGCCCATCTATTACCTTAGGAACATGTACTTTTGCCAGAATTTGGTCAATATCTGCCCTGCAGGGTGGGAGCAGAAGAGAATTCCCAGTAAGTTCCATGTCAGTGGGGTTCAGCTGAGGTTCTGCCTGTGAGCAAGTGTCTGACTGTGTGGTGACAGAAACTTTGTCTGGACTTAAACTACGAATTATTTTTCAGGATGCAAAAATAATTAAAATTCCTGGTATATATCATACATTCGATTCAGTTGCAAAGGTTGAGAATTAACATACTCATTCTAAAATGATGGTGGAAATTCTGCAGTCATTAGCCTGAAGCTGGGTATTCAGAAAAAAAAAAAAAAAAGAAAAAGAAAAAAGCAAAATAAACAGTCTTCAAATCCAGGCACAAGGCTTGAATTCCCAGCACTGCTAGTATTAGAAGCTAAGCAAGTTGGAGAGCTAAGTCTCGCTATTTGGAGATAATTCTAGCAAGACACTTCTGATTACTCTGCTTCTGAACAAAATTAAATAAATTGGAGAACTTCCCAGTGAAGTCAAACAAATTAAAGATTGCTGTAACAGGAACATCACCTTCTCCATATCAGGATGAGTAGAGGCCAGCATAACAGTAAATATGTTTTGCTTCCTCTATACCCCTGTGCCTGCAGTGAGGTGCTGGGGCAGGACGGCTCTGCCTCTCTCAGCCAATGCTCCTGTCCAGGAAATCTCCTCTGTCACTTCAGGTAACAGGCAGATTGCTCTGGCACTTGTTCCAATTGCTTCTATTAATGGGTAACAATTCCTGAAGGAATTTCCTTACTGTCTGACCTGGATGACTGCTTTGCTTTGCTGAGCCATGCAAGCCAGAGAGTCAGAAAACGCCAGGCTGGGATGTCTACCTGGTAATGTCCATTCACACGAGGGGAAGCAGTGATCATAACAAAGACCAAGGGATGTCTCTCCTGTGCTGATGGGTCTCTGGAGACCCTGAAGAAGTATAAGCAAGCTTATAGCCTCAACAATTCTTAAAACATATATAATTTCATGGACACAAGGAAAATAGTGTCACAGAACCAGAGCAACCCACATCAGCGCTGTTCAATGGGTAGGAACCCACCTGAAGCAAACCCAGAGGTCAATGCCATAGGTAGACAAAATGCTATTGCAGTGACCCATTGCTGAAGAGCTGTGGGTAAATCCCTGTGTCTGTGTGTCTAACATCTGGTGAAAATAAGATGGGATGAGGCAGGGGACAGTGTGACAGGTTTTGACAACCTTCCAGCCTTAAGCTCTACAAACTCAGTTTACATCCAATGCCTTTAGAAATGCAAAAGTTGAAATGCTCCATACGTCAGGTCCAAGAGCAGAGTGATGGGAATATTATCATCTTCCTCTGAGACTCAGCTAAAGCCAGAGGCAAGGTAAATATCTGGGACAAGCTGCCATCCACAGGCAGAGTGGTAGAGGTGTGTAATTCCCTGCTAGGAGGAGCCACTTGGATGAACTATTAACGTTTTTGTTTCAAGAGAAATCCACACCTGGCATGTCAAAGGCAGCACTGTAAACAATATCCTCTATTTCCAGCCATGGGAGAGAAGCAAGGTGAGCCGAAAACTGCAAATGCCAGGCTACCAGAGTCTCCCTTATTGGTCAGCACCCTCTTTAACTTCTTTTTATGACCAAAAGAAGATTCATAGTCTCCTGTTCCCCGTTAGCTTTACTGAAGAAGAAGCAAAAGGTCGATGTTGCCAACAAATGGCCCTAATACCCATGGCATATCAGTGATACAGAGGTGGAGGCCATGAAGAAATTTTGGAGGGATGAAAGGAAATAAGACTGTAGCTTAAAAAACAAAAAGGGCAAAGCGCAGCTAGAGAGAGAGCACAGAAATAAAACTCAGCCTGTATTTTTCTCTATGAATTATGAACTGGTACAATGATGCTGCAAGAACTCTGATGTGCCTCCGCCTTTCAGGTGGTTTTTCCTCTTCCTGTCATTTTGTCTCTGTAAGCTCTTATCAGCACTTGTATAGCAATATTTTGCTGACACCATGCACAGGGAGAAAAGGGTAGGGGAAGAGTCACTGTCACTGCCTGTTTTCTCATGTTATTCCCTCCCAGCACCCCCAAAATGCAGTTTTATCACACAGCTTCAAAGTTGAAAGTTTATGACTGGCTTATGACGTAAAAGTTCAGGGAATAAAAATAGTGACGACTCAATGAGATAATTATGCTTCTATTTTATTTCTTTTTTCTTTTTAAATTCTGCTAGCTGGGATCTTTCTCCAAAATTTGCCAAGATTGGTATCTGGTTGTATTCCTCCTTACATACAACATTTCCACTATGTCTTGTCTGGCCCAATATTAATTTGTTTATGTTTTATGCACTTACAGTAGCATTGAGTGATAAGCCCTACTGGAGGCCTTCGAGCACTAAAAGCTGGCTGAAGGAAGAAGAAAACTTGAGTAACTGTTAGGATTTGGGTTACAAAAACACCTCCTTGGGGACTTGGGAACCAAATTCTCATTCGTGGAAGAGGATAGATGCTAATGTCACTCTACTTTTGGCACCTAACATAGTTAGCTAATTTAGGTGCAGAGTTTTTCTCCTGTTCGAGGGTGTCCCTTATTGACCTAAGACCAGCTCCTCATTTGGTTCCGGTGGCTGTGCCAGACACAGCACCCTTTGAGGAGTCACAAGCCCTTGGGGAGTCACTGCGCCCGGTACTTACCACTGGTGGGTAGAATTCATGGGGAACTCGACCTCTGATGAACGCAACTCTTCCAAAATCCAGCAATGCCCACACCAACATGAACTCCCCCTTAGAAAAGAGAAAAAAACAGCAAGCAGAAGTGGAGAGATGTTGCACTGCTGAGACACAGTATTTTTATGTTTTACACAGGGAGGTCCCCGTCACTTTCTGATACGTGAGCACTACCAGTTGCGGGGTTATGTAGCGCCTGCATCCTATGACAAAAATAACATCTGTAGCATGGCTCAGTAACTGCTCTCTCGCCATGTTTTCCTTCCAGCCCTACAGTACCTCCCCGCTCATAACTCAGCAACAGCAGGTGGATTCACAGCCTTGCATTGACAACAGCCCAGAAGCAAGAGACACATACAGCAACCTGAAGAACAAAACATACCACTGGTATTTATTAACATAGCCTTGTAAATCAAAACAGTCTGCCTGTCTGGTGTCTTGTCCAGAAATTATTGGCTCATTCATCTTAGCCATATTAAGCAGGCCACATTTATCAAGGTCGCATAAGAAGAGATGTATAAAGACTGTTCCTGGACAATAGTTACATGCAGGTATCATGCCTACAGCAACTGCTCATTTTGCAGGGATGTACCAGTTGGTTGGCATTGCTGTGTTGTGTGAGAGAGCGAAAAGGTGCTTAGCTTCTCTGCGTAGGTGTATAGGTGGGGATACAAAAAGAGGTGAAACACAGAAACTTCAAAACTCAGGTCAAAATAATGGCGAAGGTTGAAACACACTGAATTCAAGGACCTTCTTCTGGTTGTGTGAATATTTTAGCAAAGATTTTGTGCAACTGCATCAGGTAATAGCAATATTCTCTCTGTCCTCCCAGTATACCCCAATGAAATACCGGGAACACAGAGCTGTACTGTATATACATTGTCAGAAAGAGCTGGAATAAACTTTATTTGCTGGTGTTCACACATTTGTTAAAGCTCATCAGCAGCGCTTCAATTTGGATAAACTTCCAACAAGACTGTATTGGGTTTGCAACACAAGGACACAGGCTGCATCTTACTGGACCCAGCTGCCAAGAACTCTCCCATTCTTGGCTGCTCAGTGGCCAGATCCCTCAGGTGGCTTTTTAGCCACCTGACTGAAGACATGGCCATTTTTCCACTGGCCACCTCGCCAAGATCAGTAGGTCCAGGGCAACTATTTGAAGTTATTTTTTCCCTTTTACCATTCCAAGATTATCTTCCAAATCAAATGGTTGACACTAAGTACATAAAGTAGAATTATATTTCTCTCCCCATGATTGCTATAATGTGTGGTACATTGGGGGACTCTGTCAGAGTAGTATATCATTGTGCTGGTCAGTCCACAGACACACAGGGAGTCCCTGCCTCTATGAGTTCCCACACTGAGATGCAATCTTTTTCTCAAGGAATTGTAGTCTAATCAGAAAAGTCAGAGGGTGGCTGGGAAATGGGGGTAGTGGCTTGCCATGAACATGTATCAGTAGACCTTGTTCACAGAGGAAGCTTATCAAATTAACTTCTTTTTTTTTTTTTTTTAATTTAAAAAAATATGAAAATGGGTGTTTCAAAAATCAGTGTTTTAAAAATCTATCTTTTTTATCTGCTTTATTGAAAAAAGTTATACAGGAGGCAGTACAGTAGCCTCTGGGAAAATGATACACCATACATTTTTTCCTATTTTGCTTAGACATCATCAAGAAAGGCATAGTATAAAACCCCTGCTCATTTCCAAGATGGTCGAAAACCTATATGTAATAAGACATTCTAGTAAGTATTTGTAAATATAATATATTGGATTTTTTCCCTTTAGAATTGTAGAATCTTTTTACTGGATCTTTCTTTTTTACCTACTTCAGCCATCCATAAACTCAGTTTAACCTAGTCACTACCTATATGTGTTGGATGGTAGAATAAATGTTAAAAACCTTTAAATCATCAGAGATAGATTTTCCATACATCACTGTCATAGCCTTAAGGCCTGAGAGCCAGTGAACCCTTAGAGCTTGCTGGAGATGGTCATATTGTTAGAAATCTGAACATCCCAGCTCCTCGAGACAGGTGTTTCTAGTGATGATGGGTGAAGCTATTACATCTTAAAACACTCCTGGCTCCATGCTCATATAATTCCAGTCAAAATGGTCAAAGCAGAGCAATTTGGGTAACAAATTACAGCACGAAGGCACCATGTTGTACATGTGGTGTTCTGGGACTTTCCTGTGAACCGGATTATTTCTAAAAGGAAAATTCCACTTTAACAAGATATGTTGAGGATTTCTGAATGAATATTTTCTGTGTTGGATTGAAAATGAGACCTTAAAAATTGCATATGTGTGTGCATGTCTTCTAAGTGTACGAAAGAGGAGGGAATCCTGCCTTGTGAAAGCTGATAGCCTCAGACAGTGGATACACATGATGGAAGGTCAATTCCTTGTTCTGAATCTGCGGAGACCCCAGACAATGCTCTGGCTGTGAAGCCAGCCTTGCACATGGGTGTTGTGGTAGTTTCCTCAACAAGGAATCCCCAAGAAAACCATCAGTAAGACAGGACTTGGCTCTGTAGGCCACCTGCTGTGTTATGTCTCCTAATCAGTGATTTACGGCTGTTGTGGTCCCTCTAACCACACCACCGTGATGAGGAATTGAGTGATGTTTCCCAGCACCTTGAAACCTGTAGGTATACATCCACTAGTAAATGGGAAAAAAGAAAAGACAAGAAAAAGCTCAGAAAAGAGAAGGAATTGATAACGTCTTAACTATCTCGTTATATAAAATATACATACTGTATGTAATGTATATAAACATGATATATACATAATGGTGGTTAGCTGTGGCCCATGGCTGCTATACATGACCAGAAGGAGTGGGCAGAAAGGAAGACACGTGTTGGATATTACAACTGTCTTAAACAGAAGGAGGGCAAAACACCAGGGGCTGCTGGGAACTGTGGAGTCTCTTTTGCAGAAGAGGTTAAAATACGGGCAGAGCAAGCACGTTGTGAAGGATTTCCAGAGAGTGGTGAACCTCCTTTCAGCAATGGTCCTCACCAGATGATCTGAAGCTCCTTCTGACTGCTGTTTCTTGATGTCTTTTTTGGGAAAAGTTGTCATCCCAGCCACCAAATCACTGCATTACAAAATTCCACATGAGCCTAGCATTTCCCCAGGAAGGAGGGAGATGATGCTAAGCCCCACCAGAGCCTGTTTGCTGGGGTGTGGTGCCAAATGGCCACATGGCTCCTGACCCCGAGCTGAGCCTGCCTGGGGCCGTGCCATGCGGATTAAGCAGCTCAGCTCCCTTCCCTGACTTGGGCAGCTCTGCACTGCATCCATAGCCCTTGGTGCCAGATGCCACAGCGCATGTGGGAGGGGAGGGAAGCAGCAGATATATTTTCTAGGCGTGTCCACTGCAAATAAATCACCCTGTATGAATTATGGAGTGAGACGGGGTACACGGCTCGATACTGCTGTTATAAATGCTGATGTTATTAGTTGTGCTGGGGTGCTGGAGGAGACAAATCGGTGTGGGTGGAGCATGGATGTGTGGTATGAAGATTGGGTATGATGGATTAGCACTGCATTTCTCTGGGACTGCAGCACTGTCTGAGACCTGCATGTGGTCAGGCAGCCCCATGGCCGGAGAGGCAGAACATGCTGGTGTGGCAGGGGAGATTTGACGGCGTTATGTGGGTGACCGTATTGGGAGATGCGAAGAACGCGATTCATCATTTGGGTTCCTTATTTCTGATCTCCTGCTGCTTCTGAACAACAAATGGAATTGACAATGCAAGCCTGTGCGACAGCGGGACTCTCGGGGGTGGCTGCAAGTAACTGACAGGTATAAATTGCAGCCCCTGCAAGCAGTTAGGAGGCCCGTGGGAAAAAGAGATATCATAACATGAAAATGAAGGTCAGCTACAATGCCATGAACGTGGAGTGATCGCCACTGTGTTATGGGGTCTTTAGGAGCTAGCAGAACTACCCAGCCTTTCACAGCCATCACAGAGCAGAGGGCTGCTCAGCGACGCCCGTGAGAACCAGGGATGGCTGTGGGATGGGGCAGAGCCCTGAGCCCCCTCGGGAGGTTTGGTATGTCCATAGCTGTCAGGCAGGAGGGATCTGCTTTGGGTGGTTTTCACTGTAGTATAACTCCCTGGGATTTAATAAACACAGAACAGGAGAGTTGGACAGAAGTCATGAATCTCCCGTGACAATAAACCCCAAATGTGTCTGTAATGCTTATATTCAAACTGGGGTAAAACCAAAAATATTGACTTACTTGCAGTGATCCAACACAGATTATATCCACTAAGTTATTTCACCAAAGTATTTTAAATAAAATTATGAAAACAGAAAAAGCAATAGAGCATTTACGAAGAGCTCATTGCAAAATACAACCTATTTTTCAACCATACGGGGATACATGTGGTTTGGTTTTTTTTTAAATTGTTTCTGGACTCAAAAGTGAAAAAGTCACAACTCTGGGGACAATTTACCCCTTTTTCCAAAAGGTTCTCAGGTAAAACATTCAGAAGTGTGTAAGTGACTTTTAGAAAAGTGTGATTTTCTCTTCAAAAGGGACGTGGGTTGTTTGGGAATTACTGCCAGGCATGCACTGGGTGATAAAGCTGGCTGCAGAGATTCAGAACAAAAGCAAAACTGGATCACAGAGCAAAGTTTGTCAGAGACTTCCTAGCTTGCTGGGACAGGGGATCCAAAATCATCAGCATGGCTTTGGAGACAGTTTGTGAACCCTGCTATGTGCTCACGAGCAGAGGCTGGTGGGCTCAGAAACAAGATGGTAGACAGCATTTGGCTTGGGGTTCTTCCTCCCCTACAACTACTGACAGTTCCCCATCGAGGCAAGGGGAGATGAGCTGCCCTGAGCCCTCATCTTCTCTTAATGGACTAGTGCCTGCATGTCAATGGGTGGTTTGTGCTCAGGGACAGGTACCTGGAATAATGCAAATTGCTAAAATGAGCTTCAGTTGGAGATGTAATGGACTATGTGGATGGAGTCCAAATGGGGAGATGTAATAGACTCTCGGCAATGAATTATATCCCCAAACCCCAAGCAACTTTTGCAGATCTGATGTGTAAGGATGTTTTTAACAGCTGCAGATGAAGAGCATTCTGGTAGCAGCCTCAGTCTCTGGGAAATTCTGCAGGGATTTTGTGGGCTCTAAGCCTTGCTGTACCCTAATTTCCATTCCCTTCACTAGGGCCCTTATGTGAGGAGAGACTGGTTTCGCTTTCAGTCCAAACCATGCAAAAGGCAAATCCTCATCAGCTCCTAGCAGATGTGATGGGGTGATCGTTATTGAAGATGATGTATTTGGGATTTGTAATTAAAATTAAAGCTATTTGCTATAAAACATGTAGAATTTAATTCCTTTCATTAGATATCTTAGGCTAATTGTTGCATCCAGCAGGGAGCAAATGGCATTGTAATTGCTTGATATCTCATGCTGGTTTGATTAGAAGACGATACGAATGGGAAAAAAGAGAGATAACTCCAAGAAGGGCTTTATCTTTCTTTCTTTGATTTCTGCTTGGTGCCAAGCATTTCTAAAATACAATAGAAATTTTCAAACCGACTTTCTGTTCCTGTCTCAGTGAGAAGGCTATTGGGTTGAGGAGTGAAAATGCTGTTTTTATTTACCTCTGGAGAGGTGCTGAGACTCTCAGTTGAGGAATGACACTGTTTTTAGAGCTGAGATTAATAAGCACTCACTGGTCACGCAGAGGAGTTCTCATGAGTATTCTTTCCATCCTTCTGCCAGGGAAACTGAGGCACAGAAAGGCAAAGTGTTGGGTCTCATGTCACACAGCATAAGTGGCAAGGACTAAGACAGCCTGAAGTGTTTCCCTTTCCTTCTAGGATGTACAGTTCTGAAATGATTGTGGTGAAGTTCAGGAGGGCGATGGAGGTGTGAAATACTAGTGAGTCACAGGGAACTACTGCCACTCCCGGTTTTTAGCTACTAAATTATAGTCCTCTTTCTTCCAGTGCACACTAGGCAGAAGTCTGTTATGGGTGGTGTTTGAGATAAGTAGTGTACATCTGCGTATGGGAAATCCAATTTCTGTTGTAGCTCTGAATATGGCATGCAGCTTCATAACAGTGCCCATGCAACATCCGTCCCAGCCTCTGCGCTGAACGTGGTGAATAGCACCAGGTCAGTGCTAATCCCAGGATTAACACAGCTAACCAGGGAAGCATTTCTCGGTGGAGGAACAGTGCAGTGGTTGAGACCGTGCCTCCTCTTTGGACACTTACAGAGATGGGGACAGGGCATAGCGAGAGTTAACAACAGGCATGAAAACAGGTAGAAAAGTCTGGGGAAAAGAAGATCTAAGAGGAGAGAGTTTGAGAGTGGAATACAAGGAAAATCTAGTGTAAAGATATATCAAAAAGCAATTCCACCTGTGAAACAATAGGTCTAGAGGGGGCATGACACACTTGGTTTAAAGGAGATGGCAAAGCTGCCCTAGGCTTCCTGTATGCTCGCACAAGCAAAAAACCCATGGCTGGGTGCCTGGTGGGTGATGCTGCGGGCACCCAAGGTGCTGCAGGACAGTAACGGGTGTAAAGGAAAGAAGGGAGGTGAGCAGACAAGGCTGATGGAGTTTGGCCTTTTCATGGTAATTTGAAGACTGACCACAGAGGGAAACCTTTCCATGGCAGAGGTAAAGACAGGGAAGTTGCCTTTTGTCTGTGCTGGAGATTTGCAGGACGTGAGAGATATTACTCCGGCAAAGTGAAAAGACCAGCCTCTACACTAAGTCTTCTCTCTTTCAGTCTTTAACAGGAATCTTTTTCACATTTGCCCTGTACAATAATTGATACAATGCCATCACTGTGGCCTTGGACAGTTCAGCTCAGTTGGCTGCCCCTGTACCACTCCATCCTCATCGGTGTTCGAGTCAATGCCCACGCAGGAAACTTCAGCCCCCAGCAACAACCCTTTTACTGAGAGCAGGCTGTGCATGGCCCCAGTCACAGTGCAAGAGCAGGTCACACCTCAGTCTCTTAAAGATGTTTTTACAATACTTGCTGCTTCAGACTCTGAGCACCTTGTATTCTTTGTTAGCATTGTCTCCCCAGCATTTCTGCAAGATAAGGAAACGCTTCTGCCTTCATTTTTTCAGGTGAGGGATAGAGGTTGATTCACAGAGGTCCTTCAGGTACCACAGATATCTTCTGACCCTGCGCTGAAGCTCATGTACCCCTGCAAGAATCCAAGTTTCACACCTGGGCAGGTCACCTCAGGTGCTGGGAGTTAATGAAATTCAGAATCAGGCCTGAAATCAGCTCTGCAAAGGCTCCAAAGCACTGTTTTTTAACTAGAAAAAGGTCCTGGTGGCAGTACTGTAGTTCCTGCCTGGACCATATTGATCCCCGAGGAAGCCGAGCTGGAGCAGCCATGCAGGGATGCACCAGTCCCTGGCCTCACCCTGCAAGCGGGAGCTGTGGCAGGGGGTGTGCGGCTGGCGCAGGGCGAAAGCAGGCTCTGGGGATGGGTCTCTTCTGCCCCTGCTACTGCATTTGAAGCCGGACTTAGCTGATGGGCTTCGGAAATTTTGTGGGTGAGGAGATTTGCTTTTATGTCTCTGGATATTAAATGTGATGGGTACTTCTCCTGGCTTCCTTTTTATTTTACAAGAGAGGTTCACCACTGGTTTTTTTCCATCCCTTCCTACATGGTGACAATCTCTTATTGGAGCTTTTTTTCCATCTGTGCTATGACTGACGTTTGCTAATACAGGTATGCTGGCACCTTCTGTGCATTCTGCTTTTAACTTTTTAAAATAATCTCCCCTCCTACATTAAATAAGCTCCTTGTGCATGAAGTTTGTCCACGGTATGTGTGACATTTAAGTCAAAGAAACAAACCTGTAGCTAGCTACTCTGCACCAAGCTATATTAAGCCCATCTAAGCAAGACTTTTTCTAGTGAGCAGAAGGGGAAAAAGTCTCTGTGGCTGTTGTACTGTCAGCTTTCCTATCCAATTTAATTAGTTCTGTGGAGCTCCTTGACTAAATTTGCATATAATTTATTCTTCCCTCCCTTTCCTTGTTATATGCATTAATTATTTTCATGTGGCATGCTCAGGGCTCACAGATGAAGCGCAGATCCGGGCGAACATCTCTGCCTCCGGCAGGCGGTCACCCCAGGGAAGCGTGGCCCTGAATAGGTACGGGAGGAGAAAATTGCATATGATAAATCTAAAGTTAGGCAGAGTGAAAGGCGGGAACGGAGCAGTGTGGATCTTCCCTAAGTCAAATACGGAGGTTGATGGAAAGTGGCTTTATGAAACCAGCTTCTGCTGTTAGCTTAAGGGTCAATACTGTGTCAGTCCCTGGGGGATTTTGGTTTGGAGCACACAGACAAGAATTTAAGAGAAATAAAACTCCAGCTCTAATCTGAAGTGGTTTTTAGGGGTGCACATGGGGTGTGCCGAGGTATTGCCTGTGTGCAGGCTGTCACAGGAGGGAGCGGTGCGAGGTACCAGGGCACGCGTGGCAGATGTCTCCACTGAAGAGAGGGACTGGGATGAAATCAGCCGCAGGTTGAAGACTGATGCTCCTGTCACTGCTATCGGGGCTGCTGGAGCAATAACACCCTCCCTCAAAACCCAAGGGCTGCGGTGAAACCTGCAGAAACTAGTTTTGTTTATTTGTAAGATAGAGATACATGAAGTGAAAAGCTGATGGTTTCACACTCGTGTCTAAAATCGCTACAGTCATCAATCAGGACCTGAGTTTCCCAAGCAGTTTTCTGCTCCTTTGGAAGGAGAGGTAGGGTGCTACTGCCTGACCTGGGGATGGGGCCAGCAGTGACCGCAGGCTCCAGCTCCCAGGTCCTCCTGCTGCTCCTTTTGTTGTGAGGAAGTAAAGAAAAAAAAAAAAAATTAAAAAAAATCTGCCTACGTACTGACAGAACAGCACATTCCCTCCTCCCACTCAACTGCAAAATCTAGTTTTATCTCCACCTTTCCCTTTGCATTTATTTGCTTACAGGGACATAGAAGAATTCAGATAAACATCCTCCTTTTCTCTGTGGTGGAGCCCTGGTTTGATGCGACGAGGAAGGGGACGGCTTACTTGTTCTGCTTTGCATCCAAATGAAGATAGTGGCAATCTAGTTCTGCATGATAAGCATAAAAAAATGGTCATTTTATGCTAGATCATCTCCTGTTGTGCAAGGTAAAACGGCTTTGCATCTCTGTATGACAGAGGCAGAACCACTTAAACACAGTCCAGAGGTATATTTTGGTATGTCTTTAATGATATTACTGATAATTAGCAGACTATCCCGTGGCCTGTAGTTACTTCTAAATTTATCAGTGGGGAAACAGTTTGTTGAAGCTATTGCATCTTGATTTTGTTATTAATCCATCTGTACAGCTGTGTTTTTCCCCCACGGTAAATGTCAGATATGGGAATTTGCAGAGTGGACAGAGGAAATACTATGTCTGGAAGGCACAGATTGTTGGTTAAATAAACCTCCCCCAGGAAAGTGGAGAAATGGGAGCATAGGGAGAGGAAAGGGGAAATCTGATTCCAAACACAAAGAGGGAATTTAGTTTAAATACCTCAGCCAATGGAGCAGAGAATTTTAACATATGACATGAGCAAATGATTTTTTTTTTGAGTGCTTTGTTTACTGCATAATTTAAAAGGAAGATTTTTGTCGCCCTTTGCTACATAATTGAATTTTTATAGTGCTGTTAATAAAAATATACATCAAATGTGACAATTATTATTCTTCAATGGATTTTTATATTATTTCAGTCTGAGAGAGATATGAGAAAACATTAAGGATAACTCTAAAGATGTATTCTGAAATCGTTTCTATGATTTAGTACTTCTTAAAATTAGTGAAATAGTTGGATGTCTTCTCCACTTCTGTGAAGTAATTCTGGGTTTTCAGAGAGAGTCGATATATTTTAACAGTCGTAAAAGAGGGGCCAATCCTGCAGTCACTTTCAGGTAAAAATCCCATTTGTTTCCATGGGAGTTCTGTCAGGGTAAGGGAGACGGCTGCATCAAGATGCATAAATGTACGTAAAAAAATGTCAGTTCCAGTATGTCATTTGTTTGAGTGTTGAAAACAGCATTATCCTTTCATGTCCCATATAGTGAGGCAGTAAATCATTTTAAAAAGATTTGGAGATAAAGAAAAATACATTTGACCCTTTTTGCTTGATCCTGGCCCCTTACTTGTGTCACACCCTCGGTTTCTGGGGGACATGCTGCAGAACAAAGCTGCAGAATTTAGTTATGTCCAAGAGTGGAACAACGGTGTAAATCTCTACAGCTTGCCTTTATACTTCATGAGATATAAACTGATGGAGTTCAGAAAATTATTTCCTAGTCTTTTTTATTAATGGGGAAAAAAGACACATTGAACATCTGTCATTAGATTTATTTGGGACAGTAGTTTCCAGATGAAGCATTTCTAAAAGTATATTTATCCTTTGAAGAAGAAATGGCATTATTTCCAGAATGGAGAAAATGATGATTTAAATATGTTTTCTGATAATGGGACCACTTTGTTAATGAACAGTAATTTTCTGGCTACCTCCGGAGGAATTAAGCTCATGGATTATATAATACATCTGTGAAAGCTTATCTGATTGCCCAGTAATTGTGACCTCATTGTGGGTTGTGCAATTAAGCATTAAGCTACTATTTGGCACCATGGTTAATTGTGTTTTACTTTTCTGATACGCTTGTTGACAATACGGAACAAAATTACTGATAACAGCGGTGGGGTGGGAGGAACGGCGCTATCTGAGCCCCATCCCCATGCAGCACTGCAGGTGCCCCTCTCCAGCGTGGAGGAGATAATTCAGTGGGCAAAGAGCAAATGACAGCGGGGAGACTGTCACATCCAGTGGGAAGGCTTTTAGGCCAGGCACCAAAATCCTTTTGCTTTCAAACTGATGTGTTATGCTGAAAGAGGCAGATGGGTTCAAAGTGTGAGGGAGTAGTTTCGCAGGTCAAATTTGAGGATATGTCTTTTGGATGTTTTCCTGCACCAAGTCATAGCTTTCCAAATATAATTTTTTTTTCGGAACATGCCAAGCAGCAACATTTTAGAAACATTTTTTGGGAAATTGTGCCTAAAATATAGATGTTAGTCAAGTTGAAGGTGGGTTTTGGAGGCATGGTGAGAGATGAGATTAAGATGAGCAAAAAAGCAACATTTACAGGCAAAGATAAATGACTTGACACTGGGAAAGGATCTCAACTCTTCTGACCCTCTGTCCAATATGCCAAAGTCTTCAGGTGACCAAGAGCCAGAAGATGCTTACCTGGTACCTCAGATAGAGCAGGGACTTTGGGAATGGTTCATGGGAAGGAACCTATGATCACAACATTAATTGCAAAGCAGGGATTCATGTCTGTTTATCATGTAGGACAACTCATTGTAGACACCTTTGTGGACCCAGTGGATTTTCTTGTCCTCCCCACTAAGGATTTGTACTATGCATTGCTCCCTGCACTAACAGTGTCCTCCTGCTTCCTGCATGACACAGCTGAGCCTGAAAGCCAGCTCCGAGCTGCTGAAGAGTTGCAGGTCCCCATGTGCTAGTGCACAAGAACCAGAATGTGAAATGGGGTGTAAAGAAGAAATAAATTTGTCAGTTCTTTCATGCTGAGAGAAGCAAGAAGCATAGGCATCCACTGTGGCTGATTGCAATAATGCAAAGTGAGGAAGTATTAAAGGCTTTTTATTGTGGTGTAGTCATCCCTTCTCAATTAAATACGCTTCCTCTTGGACCTCCTCCTCTTTGGACTCTGCCATCTTTTGAGTAGTACATCAACAGTACGCCCTTTTCCGTCATGATGTATTGTGCTCCTATATCTTCAGAGTGAGCTTTCTTTCTAATGATCTATTAGTGAAATGCATCGAGTGAGGATGATGATGATGATATACTACTTCATGGATGATGCCATCCAAAGGAAAGAAAAGGTCACACAACAAATTCAATAGAGTTATTGGATAAAAGTCAGGCAACACATCATCTCCGAGGCCGCTGTCCTAATGCCAGGGAGGACTGCTGATACAAGCAATGCATTCCGGGGACCGACTCTTTTACGACTGTGCCTGAGCTGACCCCTGGATGTCAAGGGAAAGCAACACTTTGTATCATCTGAACTGAGAGAGAATCAAAATATTTTCGTGTTTGAGACTACGCATATGACAGGTTCAGCATCAAATCCCTAGGCAGCATATATCTTCTGTCCTTCTGGCGATCCCTCTGTCTCCTGGGTACACATTCACAAGCATCACATGCATGTCTCTCTGGCAAGGCTAATTTGAAATCATGTGCATCTTGTGGAACCTGATCACTTGGTTCACTGCAATCTTATAAGATTCTAGCAAATAAGCTTTTCAGTGAGTTGAAGTTACCAGTGTAGGATTATCTACAAAATTCTTACTTTATGGCAATCGTTTCCTTCATCAAGTCTAAAAATATATTTTAAAATTGTTCCCTCTGCTTCTTTTCCACAGCATTCAAAAACCCTGCTATGTTCAGGCTGAACAAAAAAATATTCAGAGTACCTTAGAGGGAATTTTTAAAAAACAGTGTGGATTTTTCTCTTCTCCTCTGATGTGTCTTGTTTGCTTTCTTAAAGTCCTAGAACTTTGCTGTGGAAGGGCACTGAGAGACACACATAAATAATGTGCAGAGTTGTATACCAAAATGGCTTAATTGTTTAATGCCTACTGAAATGTAAATGAAGCTTATGAAAGCGCTAAGAGATTCATCTATCCATCCAAGGTCAATATATTGAGTAAGGTGCAATTTGCTATGGGGGAGGGGTCTTCCAATGAATATTCTTGGTTTTTAGAAAAAGGCTTCAGGCTGGCCTTTCCTTTCAAGCCCCCCATATTTGCATTTGCTGATAATGATGAACGGTTTTGTAATGCGGGGATGTGACATCTGACTGCTTGATTTTGCCATTTCACATGTGAGAATGACATGCAATGCAGCTGCTCAAATAGTGGGAATGTGACTGGCACTGGCCTTGGACAATCGGAAAGGATGCTTTTGAAGCCAAGGGCAGTTCTGTGCTGTATGGATATTTCCAGATGGTGGAGGGTGAGTTGGTGCCAGCGACTGGCCCCCCCCCCAACATCCCCTTTTCTGCAGAGCGTGAGGTGTACTAGCAGTTGTGTCATCATAAAGGTGGTCAGGCATCTCCCAGCTGGAATCTGTGTATGGCTTATGGAGTACTGCGGAATACATTCAAAACATGATGTATATACTTCATCTGTTCCACCAGGATTTTTCTGGTTTTGTTCCCCCCCCCCCCCCCCCATCATTGGCACAAGAGATTGATTATTGCTAGGGAAATTGCACAGTGGGCTCCCTGGAAATCTTAGCACACCTGAGTCTCTGCCTCCAGTGAGGTCCTTCTTTGTAATGAAGTGAGGAGTGGCTTTTGGGGAGAGAGTAGAGGAAGATTCATCCTGCCTTCAGTTGGTTTCCTGAAAAATGCAACCCATTAATAGCTGAGAGCAATTGTTTTGAGGCCTCCAATGCTTGTCTTCTAGTCAGAGGTAGCATAACACCTTAAGGAGTAGGAATCTAAAACAGCAAAATCACATAAATTTACCTTGCACAGAATGATGTCTGCAGAAAAAGCTTAGAGAGTCTTTTGGCACTTCTGCCCAATTCCACATTCTTCATGTCACTTTCTTTTGTTTCAAGGAATGTATGTTCAGGAATGCTGCCACTTCTTAATTTGAAGCTGTTTCAATGAACTTAAATTGCTTCATTTTTATTATTAAAGCTTCTCAGCAAACATGATTTTTCTGGGTTGAGTTAGGGTGTCAAACAAGATAGAAGTCTGAAGGTTTCCTTGTTTTTAAAAGCTTGAGGAAATTTCTGGTAATGAGTGTCAAATACAGCTTGTAAATTATATCATGCCATTTTATGACAACCTTCTTAGCTATTCCAGGCTTGATTCTGGTTAAAATAAACTGAGAACCAGTTTAGTGTGTAGAGATGTGTGTCCATGAATCACAGAGTTAGCCTTGGGAAGGATGGATCTACATGTCTCCAACAGCTAAAGCTATTGTAAATGCAATTGCATAACAAGTGCTGTAAATATATGTATGCATGTATATTTAGACAAAAGATCCTATACTATAAACAGACAAGCAACCTCTGTGGTTATCTGAGATGTAGATATATTATCTATCCTATCTCTGTTTCACTACCTGTGTTTTAGAACAGCTACCATAGAGCTGATAAATTAAAAGATGCAAACACACATTCCTATACTATACAGTCATAAAAATTTCCTAAGAGCAGAACAAAAGGTCATACTTATTAGAGAAATCTTCCAGTGTGAAGTTAATAACACTTCAGCATGAAATATTTGTAAATATATTTTTGCTTCTCAGCATTGTAAGTGAACGTCAAGCTAACCTGAACAAAATCCAGTTGCCAGCTATTTTCTTCATTGCTTGCAAATAACACCAAATAGAGCTTAATAATCAATGACAGATCTTTTCCTACCAAGCCTGATTTTTCATGTTGGTTTCCTCCTTTACCATCCCTGCCACCTCTCCAAGCTATTCCTCTGAATCCCTGCTTAGCCTTGACTCAGTTTAATCGTGCCCTAACAGTGCAGCAATTCACACCACAGTGCCGGTGTCTCCCCATCCCAGAGTCCATGAGCTGCAAAATTAACTCATTGCACCTGCAGCCTGATTTTGCAGTATGCCAAACTTTCTCTTTAAGAACAAACAAATAAATAAATAGATGTCATCTTGTTGCTAATGGCATTTGCGTCATTTTGCAGCTGTGTTCGTTTTGAAGTGAGCAGTCAGTGATTTTCAAGTTAGCTAGGTGAAGTGGAAAAATAATGATGGATTTGGTAGTCTTTTGTCACTTTTGGGCTGAATTTTCCTTGTGTCTGTGTAAGTGTTGGCCATGTACTGCCTGCCAGTGGTGAAAAATAGATTCCAGTTCAGGTCCTGCTGGAAGAAAAAATCTGGGCCATTTAGTTTCTCATCATTTGCCCCAATTCCCTTTTATAATGCGTGTTAATAAATAACTTTGAGAAAAACAGCTCATGATGTTTTATCACTCAAATGTGCAACAACGAAAATTAAAATGGAGGAGAAACCGATAAAATGCCTAATACCTCATAAACATTCTTTATCAGAAACAATGAATAATAGGAAATAGAAGCAGCTCTTAATGGGAAGATTTGGAGGTTTGAGACCAATCTTGATTAGGTCTTTTCCCCCTAATTTGTTGTACAGCTCATAACATCTCTTTCAAGACAGAATAATATAGGTCAGTAGCTGACTTTTAAAAATCTTTAAGAACTGGAATGATTAGTGGTTTGAGCAAGAGCCTTTAGCTGATTCACCAACTCATGCTCTCTCAGAGATGAGCTTGTCTTTGGGAAAGGAGCATAAATCTAAAACTCCAAACTCCACTGTTTGCATAAAATAAATCAATACTCAGCCCTACCAAGGGATGCATTGATTTGGTCAAAAGGATGAAGGGCCTGATGGTTACAAGATCTTTTTTGATCTTGCTTTCTTCAGGAAATGATGTTTATAATACTGTGTGTGCCTGTCTCCCTGATAGACTCTGTTACCCAATTTCAGCCAAATTTCAGCCAGTGTGCAGGATGTTAAAGACATTGGGGTCTGACAAGTTTTATGAAAACAAGAGATGGAGTTTGGAAGCAAGAGCGAGGATGCCATGTGCCACCTGCTTGCACCAGCAGAGACTTCTCCAAAGCTCTTGGGTTGTATTTTCTGATGTGCCCATCCATGGGCAGCTGCTCACAGCCCTTGTTTGACTCTTGAACTCAGCCTAAGTTATTATTTCATGCAATACTGGGCAATACTGAGCAAGAGAACTTGACTTCTTGGGGCCCCAACATCCCTTTTTGTAATCTGGGGAGAAACCTCCCTTTTCTTGGCTTGTCTCACCCATTTTGAGGGTCTTGAGGGAACTGGTGGATGAAGTGGACAGGCCACTCTCCATCATATTTGAGAAGTCCTGGCAGTTGGGTGAAGTTTCCGCCAACTGGAAGAGGGGAAACATAACCCCCATTTTTAAGAAGGGTAAAAAGGAAGACCTGGGGAACTACAGGCCAGTCAGTCTCATCTCTGTGCCTGGCAAGATTATGGAGCAGACCCTCCTGGAAACTATGCTCAGGCACATGGAGAATAAAGAGGTGATAAGGGACAGCCAACAAAGCTTCACTAAGGGCAAATCATGCCTGACAAATTTGGTGGCCTTCTATGATGGGGTTACAGCATTGGTGGACAAGGGAAGTGCAACTGAAATCATCTCCCTGGACTTGTGCAAGGCATTTGACACTGTCCCGCACGACATCCTTGTGACACATGGATTTGATGGATGGACCACTCGGTGGATAAGGAATTGGTTGGATGGTCGCACTCAAAGAGTTGCGGTCAAAATCTTGATGTGTCCAAGTGGAGACCAGTGACGAGTGGTGTTCCTCAAGGGTCGGTATTGGGACTGGCACTGTTTAACATTTTTGTTGGCAACATGGACAGTGGGATCGAGTGCACCCTCAGCAAGTTTGCCGACGACACCATGCTGTGTGGTGTGTTCAACACGCTGGAGGGAAGGGATGCCACCCAGAGGGACCTTGACAGGCTGGAGAGGTGGGCCTGTGCGAACCTCATGGAGTTCAGCAAGGCCAAGTGCAAGGTCCTGCACGTGGGTTGGCGCAATCCCAAGCACAACTATAGTCTGGGCAAGGAAAGGATTGAAAGCAGCCCTGAGGAGAAGGACTTGGTGGTATTGATTGATGAGCCAGCATGATTGATGACTCATTGATTGATGAGTCAACGTGAGCCAGCAGTGTGCGCTTGTAGCCCAGAAAGCCAACCGTGTCCTGGCCTGCATCAAAAGAGGCGTGACCAGCAGGTAGAGGGAGGTGATCCTGCCCCTCTACTCCTCTCTTGTGAGACCACACCTGGAGTACTGCATCCAGCTCTGGGGGCCCCAGTACAAGAGATACATGGACCTGTTGGGGCGAGTCCAGAGGAGGCCACGAAGCTGATCAGAGGGCTGGAGCACCTCTCCTATGAAGACAGGCTGAGAGAGTTGGGATTGTTCAGCTTGGAGAAAAGGCGGCTCCGGGGAGATCTAATTGCAGCTTACCAGTACCTGAAGGGGCCTACAGGAAAGATGGTGAGGGATTGTTTATGAGGGAGTGACAGGACAAGGGGTAATGGGTTTAAGCTGAAGGAGGGTCGATTTAGATTAGATGTTAGAAAGAAATTCTTTCCTGTGAGGGTGGTGAGGCACTGGAACAGGTTGCCCAGAGAGGCTGTGGATGCCCCCTCCCTGGAAGTGTTTAAGACCAGGTTGGATGAGGCTTCAGGCAACGTGGTCTAGTGGAGGGTGTCCCTGCCCACATCAGAGGGGTTGGAACTAGATGATCTTTAAGGTCACTTTCAACCCAAACCATTCTATGATTCTATGATTCTGTGATTCTATGATTCTATGATTTTGGTTATAAACTCTTCAGGAAGAAATCAAGGTTTTTCAAATATAGTGGTAGGGCCAAGGAGCTCTGTCCTGACTGAAGTGCCTGAGTGCCACTGAAATATGGATGATGTGTGTTCATGTACCTCAGAAACCACCCTCTCTCCTCAGGCCCTTATCTCAACACCTTCTCAAAGCAGAAAGGCAACTCACTACTTCATCTGATCACAGGTAACTGCAGAGAAGAAGATATTTTTCCAGGTCTGGCAAAAATGCAAAATGAAATAGGTTACCGTAACTCTCCTTCTTCACTATCCCAGCTTTCCCAGTATTTTTACTTTCCAGCATGTAGATGACTTACCTGAACCCCAAGATCCCTCTGGCAATCAATAGCTTCACATAAACTCTTTCCACCTGCCAGCCATCAAACCATGAGCTGTTGGAGAGAGGAAAGTATATTAAGGTGGTGCAGCAGCCAGCAAAGGAAAGGGGAGTGGGAGTGGTGAAGCGTAACTTTTTGTGGTTAATAATAATCACATACAGTTTATTTCTGCAAACTTCCTCCTGTGGCTCCTCTTATTAAGTCGGAAATCAGGCAAAAAGCTTTTAATGTTGCCTTTATCAGAGCATGCTGGGTTTCCCTTCTACCACACTGTTGTGGTGAGAATTGTTGCCCTGGCTGGGCTTGCTGGTGGAAAAGGCAATGGGAAAGAGCAACGAGGACTCAGATCCACACTGGAGCACCTAGCTTGCCCCATGTACTGGGGTTGGGGGTGGGAAGACGCTCACAATTAACACTGATCATTATCATCAGGCAAGTGATTCATAAATATTCCATAAAACAGGGCCCTGGATTGCACAAGCAACAGCAAATACTGTAGCAGATTTATTAGTGGAGCATGAAACATTTATATTTTTCAGATGACAGGGCAGATGATGACTGTGTTATGCTAGCAGGCAGGATGAACCTCATTCGAAAAGTGCCTCGTAGGTGATGGCTAGATATGACAGCAAGATGAATTAAGGTCTTTGAGCATCAAGATGGTGTGATAGACCCTGGGAATTGAAAACTAAACACCGGTGGTATCCTTCAGAAAGCAGCTGAGCTTTCTTTGTGTAAGTCAAGGCACAGCCTTGATAATTGTGGTGCTCTGGTGACATTGGCAGGGATTAAATTTTCCTGTCATCTTTTAGCAGGGCGGCTTACCAGAATAAATGTTTAGTGCTTTGAATTAGAGTTATAGTTAGCAGGAGATTGAGTGAAACTGGGTTCCCCAGAGATCTGGACTTTGGCAAACAGCTTTGTTGAAGGGGGTTTGAGCCAGTGACAACTTCCTTTACTAGTGTTCATTAAACACATTACACCCCAAAACTTTTGAAGACCTGGACTGTCATATCTCTCTACAAAAAGCTGATTGAGGAGGACAGCTGAATAAGATCCAACTCGGAGCTGCAGCCCAGGTAGGGCTAATGGAGTAAGTAATTGGACAGTATGTAACTTGAACAGTCCAGCTCTTTGGAGTTACTGGTGTTTAATGACACCCATTTCATTTCTTGAAGGGAAAGGAAAAGGCCATTGAGTAGAATCAAATAGGACTTTCCCTCAGCCATCAGCTGCCCAGAGGGAGAGACTGGCATCTTTATCTTTTCTGCATTTTTTATCCCCTTCTAGGTTTTGCCATTTTGAGCTGACACTTTTTCTGATATAAGCACATTTCCAGATGACAGATCTTTCCACCTTTCACTCTGTTATCACGTTTAAATACATCTCCTTGAAGCAGCCCTGTATGTGAATGACTTTCACACCTCCTTTAAAGTGTATATGCAGGTGGATCAAAACTGTGCCTGAGATGGCAGCTAGTCTGACTTACATCCTGGGAATGTGTCCCCTGTGAAACTTCACTGTATACATCAAGATCATCTACCTTTCACACTCAAATACTTTGAACTCAGCCATGTCCTGACAAATTGTAATGGTCTCCTTCAAACAGAAAAGGGACAAGGTTCTGCAACAAGGTGTGCTTTTTCTTTTCTTTCTCAAGCATGAAACAAGTTTTGTCTTTTTTTTTTTGTGTGTGTGTGTGTGTGTGTGTGTGTGTTTGCGAAATCTTCAAAATCCAAAATCCAAAAAAACCAAACCCAAAATCTGATTGCTTCCCTGGTTTTGGGGGTGTTTAACATTTTAACAATGCACAGTTATTTTAGTCAGTAGTGGACTAATTCAGTCCAATGTCTGTGCTTGCTTCCGTTTCATTGAAGAATGAATTATTTTTGTATACTATAGTTAGTAATCTCAAATTTATCTAGTCCCACTGAGATGCTCATTTATCTGCCCTCTTAAAAGTCACATTCATTCCTGTCCAGCCCTAAAGGGTTTGTGTCTTCATCTTACCAATGATCTGAGCTTCATGATGAATATTTTTCTTGCTGGAGGACTTGAGGAGATTATGGGAGGTCTTCAGGACTTGAGTGGACTGCCTATCCTTCGTCCATACTACACAGTGGCTGCGTTGGCTGCAAGGAAGCTGGGGGTTTAGCCTGGTTCCATTGTCAGGCTGGTTGGCTCCAGCCACAAGCACTACTGGACTAGTGGGAGAAAAATATAGGTAAATGGTAAGAAAAATCTGTGTTCCAAATTAAGCAAGAGACTAAGGCTTGGTCTCAACAAGCCCATGACGAGAAAAAAAATCAATTTCTCTGCTATTCCATACTTCAGATATTTCTAAACTGTGACCTGAAGTAATTGGTTCACCACTCAGAGATGAGGCAGACAAGGCTGTCCCTTGGCACAGAGCTTCCCCCTGCCATGACTGCGATCCTGGAACACCAGCAGCTCCGTTGGCTGACTGCAGGGACCTCTGCCCAGAGTCACCCTTGCTTGATGTCTGCATTTGCCTGGGCAGACCACTGCAAGGAGACCTGAGCAGACCTGAATTTTTCCCAAGGAGAAATTTGGCTCCTACCTTTGCAACTGCAAACAGGCAATACTTCCTCTCCTTTAAGCAAATCTGGAACTTCTGCCACAGAAGAGCAATATTTCTTGGGTTTTATTATAAGCGTATTATGGCATCTGCAGCCCCACCCTGTTGTTTTGAGCTGATGTGGCTCCTACCTCCCCTCTGGATTGAAGGCATGAGATTCCCATGCTCCCATGTTTCTCCAACAGTTCTTAGTCAAGCTAAACTTTGTAGGGAGAGAATTCCTTTTAAAATTAGAACAGCTGGTAGAGTTGGAAGAAGAGCAATGAACTTTTGGTCTTCAGTTCTCTCCGGAGTGTTTGGCATTGTGAGTAATGCTTCTGGATTCATTTATGTGCCTTAATTCATCCTCCTGGATAATGAATATAATCCTAACTTTAGTTATTTTGCCAGTATGATACAAAATAATGTTATGTCCTTTGAACAGTATTTAAACAGTTGGATGAAAGGGCACTTATGGCTAAAATGTATTTGTTATATCACTTGAATCTGCTAGTGCAAGACGTTCAGTGCAAGCTGAATTGCCTTTTGTGCCTGGCACAACGCATTCCCTTTTCATTCGCTCATACCGTGAAATCCGGGACTAGAAGTTACATGTCTGGCAACAAGTAGGTCTCACAGGAGTGTGGATGTCAGTGTAGAATGGGCTTTCATTGCATAATGGAGAGGAAAAAGGGAATGAACCCCTCAAAAAGAATTTTACCAAATTCTTCCCATGAACATGGTGTTATTAGAGTAGCTAGTGAGTTAAAACATCTGAAATGCTGGGAAGCCAAAAAAGATCATAAAACTGCAAGGAGCAGGAAAAATGGCACACAGCACACAAACATGTAAATTAAGACAAAGAAAATGACCGTAAATGCCAGCAGTCCCTAAAACATTAGGGACTAATTTCTAACAAACCATTAGCTGCATGGGGAATTGTCAAACATTATTAAATATAATTTGCTACATCTGTTTTATTATAGAATTCATTTGGCACATATGCTATTTATGTTGTACACTATTTTTTTTCTTTATATACTGTTTTTTTCTTTAAGCCTTACCTGACACCCAAGCGCAGTACAGCAAGTGGATTAGGGTTTAGTTTACTGCTGCTGTAGGAACTCAATTTGTGTGTTTGCATGCACGCTTATATGTGAACCAGCTTCCCTCTTGCCTTTGCCGTCCTCCCACCTCCCACAAGCAGCTGCACACAAATGCTTCTGCATTGCAATCAGCAACCAGCCCCCAGCAAATGCTCTTTCTGCTGCCTAATGCTCTGAATGCATGTATGGAGGACATGGTTTGCAGCCTCTGCAGGGATGCTGTTACCATCAATATCATTGTGCCATTAATATTTAAATGGCACCATGCTCTGAATTGCATTGGGGTTTTTTTCGCTAATATTGAAGGAGTAGGTGATAGCCTCTAAGCATTGATATCAACCACATCAGCCAACCGATGCTGTAATCTTGATCAAAAATAATAATGTCATCCATAACACTGTAAAGATTTATTAGTTGTGACAGATCTATACATTAACAAATCACTACATGGCCCCGAATGCCAAGGAAACAGAGCCAGTCTCATAAGGAATAGTAAGACCTTTTGGAAACCCTATTAAGGAGTGTTTCACACAGGAAAAATTTGCTCCGAAAATAATACAGATTTTTTTGTGTGTATGTGTGTATACAAGAGTTCTGTCCACTCTTGCTCTTCTATTGTCAGGACAGGGGATGACTAGCGAACCAGAACAGGCCCAATAAGTATTTTCTGGTGCAGTTCTGGTTTGTGTTCTGCTGTAGCTTGAATTTGTTCTGATATGGTTCCACTTTCCCTTCTATAAAACTGCAGGATAACTCCCACTGAGTTGTTTTGAGAATATATCACAGTTAGGATGACTTTTAAGCTTGATTTGACTCCTTCAGTACAATTGCTTAAAACATCCATTCCTACGATGACAGTAAGGTGACATTTTTTGACACTCATGTTGGTGGCTTTTACTGACTGCATGTACAAACCATAAAGTCAGGAGTCTCTTGTTGATGTTGAAGTTTTAACAAAATCAGTTAAAATAATGAAAAATGCAAATAACATTATCCATTCACCCATAGACCTGTCTCTGTGTTATTTCTATCATCTCAGGTGTTCTGGTGGCAGAAACATCCCAAGAAAGAAAAGAAGAAAGTATCTGGCATCTGAGGAGTCCTGTCCCTGAGAGGAATACTGCTAAGTCCAGTCACTTAAAAATCGAGACACCATACATAAATATCAGAAGAGTAAAGTAATAACAACCTGAAGTTTGGGGTTTTCTTAGTCTACTTCCAGGTTGCCATATCTTCATAGCTCATATTATCAGCATTTTCTTCTAAACAAAAACATTCAGAAGTGTCCAGAAACATTCTCTCCAGAGCTAGTTTCCTAGCGCAGGCAGAGCTTTAGAATCTAGGGTCTTTTGCTGCTGTCCTCCTGAAGGAAGACCTGATTCTGTTGTTATGCCACGGCCTGTACCAGAGCGGAAATTAAGATCTTCTAGTCTCAGTCACTCTCCTCTTTCTCTCTCTAATCCTGTTTCTTTCTAATTCTTGTCTCAGGGGCAAGCACATAACTTGGTGCTCCAAGATTGGTTTCACTTGTTTAGTTACTCTTTGCCAGAAACTTAAGGGCGCCCGTGACCCTGAGGATTTTGGAAACTTGGTCTCTCCTCTCCTTTGTTGCCCTAAGCAATCACGTTAGCTGGAATGGGAGATGACAATCTTGAGGCACAGCGTGGAAGGATGTGAAGGGTACAGCCTGGACACAGCCGAGTCCTCAGCCTAGTGTCTCCTAGACTTTCCCTTTCCTTCGCCCTCAGGGGCTGCAGAAACAGCCCATGCTGCCTGTTCCTCAGGTTGCTTCTCTCTTCCTCACATCTGGACGCTACTGCAGATCTCTCCTCACTACATTTAATATAGTGTTTTGTCTTCATCTGCACACCTCATTCACAGTCCCTCCAGCTCTTTCCTCCTGTAGGATTACTTTCCTCCTTCCCTCAGCAGTGTTCTCCCATTACAGTTCATCGGAATGCCAGTACCAAGATGATTTTCTTATTCCACTGTTTTACCTGCTCCTTCTCTGCTATTTCACTTCCAAGATCTTTCACAAAATATCCATACACTAGTGTCCTTTTTTGCTGATAACTGGCTCCTGGATGACCCCTAGACACTGGCCTTCATTGCCCACTTGCCAAAATTTCAAACAAGCTTCATACTCTTTTCCTTAAACTTGGGATGAGCTCACTGTGAACATCCACTGACCTTTATCCCTTTCCCACACACTCTTTGGATCTGTGTCTGGCCAAGAGCCATCATAATCCTAACAGTGTATGACCATGGTGGAGGAATAAGGTACAACAGCAGGGTTTATCCTTGTACTCTTGCATTTTTAGTCACTAATCCAGTTGAAGGACATGGAAGTCTCAAGTTAACAACCAGCACTGGTTGAACAACTGATTTTGTACGGTCTTTAGGGAGGATCAGCCTTTGCCAAGCAGTTGTGCAATGGGTGGGAAAGTAAAAAATTGAGGATATTGTGTTGATCTAATTTATCAAAGGTTCAAGGAAAAAATTGGTGTTGACTAATTTTATACTTAGGAGACAAGAAGAAGCAATTCCTATTTGCCAGAATGTCCTATTTTGACATTTAAAGTACTGTAAAAAGTATTAATGAAAGTAAAATGCTTAGATATTAGTGACACAATACTGAGACTTTCTCTGCATTTTTTGAAGGTTAGTTCAGTAAGATTTTTGAGATTTTGTTTTGGTCCTGATCTGGGACAGAAGTATGTGATCCTCCAGGCTCTGAAAACTGAGGGAATTGTTTCCTCCCTGGGAGAAAGCTTCATTATCAAGGTAGCTGGCAGAAAAAACAAGGAGCATCAACGTTCACTCTCCTGATGGTGTTTTGACACAGGTTGACCAAGACCCCTCTTCCTGGTCAGCGTAAAAGATATGGCAGGATCAACTGGACAGGCTTTTAACACACATTTTCTGTTGGAACATGTAATTTATGGAGCTGTAACAGATAATATGTTAGGAAAACATTTTTTAGAGTGCTTTACGTCAGAGGTATAGAGCCCCTGATATTATTGGAGGAATGCATCTGAAGTGCATCCCTGAGGCAAAACCCAAAGTATTAAAATCCTCTTTTTACATATGAGGAAGTGAGACCAGAGTGATGCACTGATTTGTGTAAGGGCATATGGCTACTCAGTGATGGAGCTGAGGACTGAACGTAGGCTCCTACTGACACTCCAAGTACAGGGCTGCCTTTTCTACCCATCTCACTCACAGACAGCCTCTTTGCATGGTTTGGACATCACAATGAATGTCATACGTAACACAATTGATCACTGATAATTTTTCTTCTTGGGACAGGCTGATGTGAGAATACAGAGGAGGGCTGAATTTCTTTAGCAACTTTATTAACTGTCTATTAAAAGGTGTAAAGAGCAGACAAATGGCACTTGAAAGTATTTCTGATTGAGAGGAGGGGCTTTTGCCAGAGGATTTAACAACAGACACTGCGATGTTAGGAAAAATAGTCAGGGAAGTTGTGAAATGGGACCAAAGCAGCAATAAGCTATTGGGACCATGCAGAAACCTTGGGGCAAATGACAATGCTAAGGAAATGTGAGCTGCTTCGGTAGAAAACACCTATGATGATGCAAGCAAGAAGGCAGATCCAGGCTCCTCACAGCAGTGTATGGTGGGAGGGCGAGAGACAATGGGCATAAGCTGAAACAAGATGAGTTCATATTTGATAGGAGGATAGACTTTTGGAGACAGTGAAACATTGCAAAAGATTGCCCATAGAGGCTGTGCTGTCCCCATCCTTGGAGATCTTCAAGACACGACTAGGATAAAGCCATGAGAAACCTGGTCTTGTCTCACAGCTGACCCTGCTGTGAGCAGCAGGTGCTTGAACTGTCCTATGGTCCTATGGAAACGGGACTCACTTCACCCCGGAGGCCAGCCTGGGACCCAGAAGTATGTTGTTCCCAACAGGACAGTGAGGAGGTATCAGGAATTATTCTGCAACTTTACAATGGAGCTGGGATGCAAGTAAGGAAACCAGGATTTGGTCTTTGCTGGCCAGCTTCTCAATACTACCAGCTAATCTTTGTTTTCCCTCCTACCCAACTTCAGGCCAAAAGAAAAGGCTTTGTGCTTCTCTTTGTCCCTCTCTTTCCCCTCCTGAACTTTGTGTAAGGCCAAGAGAGCTGCACATGAGGTCTCTTCTGAATTTAAAGAGGGTACTCAAATGTGATGGCTTATAGTAATGCATGCCCTTCTATGCCAGGCTTTTGCATAGAGCTTCTGAGTGGTGCTTGTTTTGCTAGCAGGGCAAGATTAAATACTGTACTGATATGCCCCACGTGGCAGCATCTATGACTAGACCATCAAATCAGTCAGTGACATACCACCGGTGGAAAAGTCATCAATCTGTCTCCATAGTGACACATCTCCTGCCGAGATTCTTCTGGGCAAGGCACAGGCAAGAAGCAAAGTTACAAAAGGTATTTTTCTTATGCTGCAGATGCTGTTTGGTTTTTATGTTTTTGTGTGTTGGTTTGTGTTTGGATTGGTTTTTTTTTTTTAAATGGATCTTGCTGCCATATATGCTTAGGTTTTTTTTTTTTTTCCTCTTTTGCGCACTAGTTTCTCCCTTGTAAAATAAATCTATGTAAATAGATGATGAGTTGAGATCAAAGAACAATTTTTAAAGTGTGGGTCCAACATAATAGTAATCACACCTACACATTTCTATAAGGGGATCATTTAACAAGAAACCCCCCCAACTCCAAACTCCCAGGACTTCTATGTGTGGACAGGGTTGAAATCTGATTTCTTCACTCTGTACTTATCTCTAATAATTAGCAAGCCTTTTCTGGATTAATAAACATGCCAGTGCAAGAATCTCATGTTCATTTTACTTATTTTTCGATCCTGTCCATATTAGCACATAAGTTTAAAAAAAAAAAATCTCATGTTACTTATTGTAGTATTTGGGAGTTCTGAAAAATTGCCTGCCACTAGAGGTTATTCAAATTCTGTTCTTGATGTATTAGCCTAGACAGTTTTAAAGCCATATCTACAGCAAGTAGTTAGCCATACTGCTGAACAGACATTTTTTTAAATGAACTACAAAGAATAGCCTATTGTGGTTAGCTTATTTTATTTACAGCATTTCACATGGTGTGAACATTAAAAATTTACAGAGTAATATTGATTTGCAGCTCCATCAAACCATTTCTACCCAAACTACGGAACCAAACTGTTTGAGGAAAGGTGCCTTATTCCAATGATTATTTGTGCTGCTCCGAAGGCTGCTCTGTGCGAGGCAGCCATAAATTCACCTCCTGGCAGAAAGTTAAAGAGGAGGTTCAGAAAGTAAATAATTGCCAGGAAGCATCAGGAAAGGAGTCTTGCTAGTGCGTGTGATGCACGAGAGCTGGAGGAGACTGGTGTGTCTGATAAGGGTTTAATAAATGCGTTTTTGGGGGCTGGGGGCAGTGGGTCCCGCAGCCGGCGGGGACGCAGGGTGGCACTGTTGTCAGCCGCTTGGCTGGCTCTGAAGCATCCCCTATTTTCAGCTGGTGAGAAAGATTTTTTTGTCATTTCTATCACTCCCCAGATAAAAAAAGCTAACAAATTTGAATAGACCAGAAAACCAAATGATAGTGGGTAATGGCACATGGCTTTGCAGGGACACTTTTGCCTGACAAGTGAATCGCAAAAGGGAAAAAGAAAAACAAAACCTCTAAAAATCCAGAAAGCCATAGAAGTCCAAGTAACCTTTCAAAAAAAACCACACGCAATGCAAAAAGTGTGTGCTGGAAATTAAGATGCCCTTCTCAACCCCATTAATGGGAACTTAATTAGGTGGAAAATTTATGAAAGACATTGGAAATGTGATCTTTTTCCCATTAGGAGAAAACAGGGGTAGCTTTGAGTCTGTGGGAGAGCTGGGTGAGATTCGTCTGTAAAAAGATACATCTCCAACAGGAAAGATATATTTGAAACATCTGGTAAAGTTCTTTGGCCAGTGATGTGTACATTTTGAAAAAATATATATAGAATCCTTTTGGTCTCCTCTGTACTAGACACGTGGAATTAAACTGTATTTCATGCAGATGTTATAAACTAGACTATTCAGCTTTCGGTCTCTCTGCTCGCAAGTTCTGCTCACACTTTGGAACTAAACTGCCAGAATTTCAAAAGAAATTGCAGTGGTGGGATGACCAGGCTTCATTTGTCAAGACAAAGGAAATGAAAATCCAGATATTTTGGAAATACTAATCTAATTCTGCTGCTGTTAGCCCTTTTTTTCCACACTGCGATAACCCAAACAATTCTAAAGTAAAACTTCTAGATTTGCGCTGGTACAATTTACTGCAGGATCAAATTCATCTTAACTCATTTAAGTCACTGCTCATATTAACTCACCAGCATAGTAAGTGCCAGAGACACAGTTAATTCATTTGAAAGCATCCAAAGTGGAGGAGAAGAAATAGAGATAGGATTTGGTAGCTCAGTCTAATACTTCTGAAAACAGCACATCAAAAGAGCTGGTAAGAGCAGACAAAACTTCACTTGAAGTTTGTGAGTCCAATCCTGCAAAGACCTGGATGATGGTTCATGTTACCCAATAGTTGTGAGGAGGTGAAAAGAGATTTCTGAATAATTTGCAGTAATATGAATGCATAGATTTCTCACTGGAAGGGCAAGTAGCAACAGGAACGGACAAAGGCGGCATCTGATCTCCACAACACCACCTCCCACTTGCATGGGGTGCCTGTGGGGGTCTGCCGTTGTCCCGGGGGGACACATCATGGAGGGGTTAGGCGCTGTAGAAAAGGTAACAGGCAGGAGACAAAGTTAGGGCTGCTTTATAGTAGACTGTTGTCGGTCTGTTTAGAAGCCTTTGTCCAGTGTCTAAATTACTCTGTGTGTTACTCAGCAGCTTATGCCCAGATCTGAAGACACTTAGGCTCTCCAAGTTAAATGTAGGTGAATGAGTCCATCAGATTAATCCATTACCTTCCCCAGCCTAATCTTTTAAGTCTCTGGTAATTTTTTTTCATTGGTGAAGTAACTTCAGCACCTGCAGTTTTGCACTAGGGGATATATAAGGAAGGAAAATTGTCCCTGTGAACACAGAATTGCTTTGGTCCATAAAATGGGGCATCCCAGGAAGGATTTATTATTTGTAATGGTCTTATAAGTGATAGTGAGATAAAAGCAATGTGAGATTTGAGACAACATGAGTGTTTTAAGGAGAGATCTGAGTGACACGAGATAGTGAAAATATCTTCCTTCTCTCTGCTGGCATTTCAGTATGTCCATGGAATCAAAAAATCTTCATGTTGGGAAGGGAAGGGAAGGGAAGGGAAGGGAAGGGAAGGGAAGGGAAGGGAAGGGAAGGGAAGGGAAGGGAAGGGAAGGGAAGGGAAGGGAAGGGAAGGGAAGGGAAGGGAAGGGAAGGGAAGGGAGAGGTGAGGCAAAATCTCAGTCATAATCTAGCTATACTGCTGTCAAAATTAATGGCAAAGATCCTGTTCATCTTTATTGGACAGAATCAGCCCTCCTATTGAGGCTATGCTATGGACCTTGGGCTTGCCTGCAACCCCACTTCCAAAGGGGTAAATTGGGGCTGCTTAATTGAAATGCAGGTCATGTCACTGGGAAAATTATTCAGGAGGGAGTTGCATCTCTTCCTGATTCCAATTCCGTATCTTTTACAAAGATCTCTCTTAAGGGTACAGTCCTGTGCTACCTTGTCATACAAACCACTAAAGGAGGGAGGGGGAGGAAGGCAATTCATTCTACAGAAGCAGGTCCACTAGAGAGGTATTTAGATTTTATAAATAGGTCTATAAATAATACATTTCTATTTCTGCTGGTTTTATTGCTATTGATATGCAATATAGTCCTCTGGGCTTAAATCTGCAGATATTTTTATTACTTGAGGTCATTGCCATGTTGCATTGTACAAATAGCACATTGCATTCACCTCAGCATGTGTTTATTTTTGCATGCCTCAGTGGTTGTCTTGAATAGGCGATGCATCGGGTGTTATCCATCTCTTCTACCTGTCCTTAGATTTTGCTAAGTGCATACTTTTATGGATCAGTTGAAAAGCCCCAATCACTCTGTAATTTAAGATTTTATGCCTGAATGCTGGATGTCATCCTAATAAGTGTGGTGGTGTGTGTGTGAGGAGGTATAAAAGAAAATAGTGCTTTGTATCTCTGATGGGCTTCTGTGACTCTTTCATGATACTGTCTGCACCTTTTCTAATTGAATAAGGATTATTTTGGAATGATGAAAGCTGTAGCGGCTGAATAGGATTCAGTCAGTGCATTTAAAATGTTAACATAGATTGCTGTTAAAGAGGCAATTCCCCGTTTCTCACTGTACATAGAAGAAGCAGAGGTGAGTGATAGGTGATCAGCTGCTGGATTTTATTCTCTTCCAGCTTACAGGTGAAACGCCACTATTCTTCAATAATTACTTCTTTGAAGCTTACTTTAATTGTATTGTTATATATGTCAAGTCACCAAATGAGACTCAAGACCGCTCGTCTGCTGCTGTGTAACTACCCAGCAAAAACTTGCAACCTCCATTAAGATATTTGTGTGATGGTTTCTGAATTTTGCCACGTGCTGGCTAGTATATGCACGAACAGCCATGCTGTAAAATTACACTGAAGATACAGCACTTGAATGTTTGTGGCACAGTAAAATCAGGTGGGCACCTCTGTGTTCCCCCAGCCGCTGAGTCTGAGCCAGACTGGAGCTGGGGTGCAAGCCCATGTATCAGGCACCACAAGCTATCATGGCATTGTGGAAGCAAAGAGTGAGGCTGCGGTTGAATCGAGCTCTTCCAAAGCCTGGAGGGTGATGGAAACCAAAGAGGTGTGCCAACGCAGGCCATAAAGCACTGAGACTGCACTGACATTTCCAAGCAGTGTCTAACGAAATGAAAAGCTCTTCCTTTTTCCCTTGTCATCACCTCTGTCACACCATCCCACAGAGATCAGCCCCTAGCTCACAGAAAGGCTTTCTCCTAAAATATATTAACCCTGTCTCTCTCTCGTGTCACTACTCTAATTGAGCCTTAATGTATTTACCTCTGCTTTTGTCACCCTCCCTCCTGCTTTCCTTTTATTGGTACCGTGTTGTATTAGCATCCGTAAGCATATGCCCTTTCCCGCACGTGTCAGATGGGCAAAGTGCTGTCAGTAAGACCTATCATTTATCCAGTGGTGTTCTGGATCATTAGCACACAGAGTCACAGTCTCACCCTCCATCCTGGTGCTTTCCCTTAAGTAGATTTCACCGCATAAGTCTCATTTTCAAAACGATGGCTTAAGTGCACATGTTAATTGCAAGATTTAATTATACGGCGGGGAAGTTGTGAAATTTTCCTCCTAATTAACAAGGAAAAACTTGGCGCAGGAAAAAGAGTATAACGGGGAAACGCCTTTTGCATTTCATCATTAACAATTCTCACCCATGGTTGTTGCAGTGGCGCGTGCCCTGCCTCATTGACTTCCCTGTGTGAGCATGGATCAAGTGCAGGTGAAGGCCAAGAGGTCCATGGCCAGACACCTTCCAGGAAAGCGGTGGTGTAGGAGCTGGAGGGAAGTAGAGCATTGGCATTACAAGAGAAATATCCAGAGAGTTTCAGGGAGCTGCTTTTCACATGCACGTTGACCTGCAGCAAGCAGGGTGAGCCCAAATCAATTTTATACTGAGATTTCTTTCCAAATTGGTATCTAGAGATTCATATCCAGTCTCCAGGAACTACATTCCAGCATTAGATGGGAATTAGAGACTCAGACAAAAAAATGCTGCTTCCACTAGGTAAGAATCTGTTTCTATTTCCGCAGATCTGCCTGCCTGCCTCCTAATGTGCCTTTCAAAGGTGAGACACCTGGTTTTTCTCATCTTGAGGTTTTCTTTTATTTGTTTTTTTCTTTTCTTGTTTCAGTAGCCAGTTCAAATATTTAACCTTTCTGTTAAGTCTCCTTTCTCTTTCCTTTCCCCAGGACAGACTCTCAGAGAAGCTGTGCTGGCTGAAGTGTGAACAGAGCCAATGTCAGTACCAGGGAATCGGAAATGAAAGAATATAAGACAGTTAATGTGTTCTTTTGGGTAAGCCTCTCTCACAAGCCCATCCTAGTCGAGCTGAAGGGGTACAAAGGGCACAGTTCACATCAGGACTGCATCCCCCCTCTGCCTATAGCTTGTTCTCCTTTCTTTTAGCCTTTTTCATCGCATTATGCCATGTTTTTACTTTATCTTATTGCCCCTGGTGCTAAGTGGCTGATGGTCTCAGGCTTTTGAAGCACTCTGCTCTTCCTGGCAGCCTTGGTTCCTCGTGCCCAGGTCACTCCTCCCGGGGCTCCCATTTCCCACTTGTCAGCGGAAGAGTCTCCTAAGTCCTGGCAATCACCTTTTGGGGAGAGAAGGGCAGCACTGGGAACCCCTGGGAGACTGGATAGCAGGAGGGTCGTGGCAACAGGCTACAGCTCCTTCTTTTGCAGGAGCTCAGTGTGGTGGAACTAATCTTGTGTAATTTTGGAGACCCCGTATCGGTAGACATTGCAGTGTTCCAGGATTTCCAGATAATTGGTTTGAACACGATAGAAAAGTTGCATTTCTATAAAATAAAAATATTTTATTCTTCTTTTGTGGGTCTTTTAAAGCAGAAAATGCATTGTAATTCACAATGCCATATCCCTTCTAAAATTAGGTTTTGAATCTTTGATTTTGACCTTATCAAAATTTTTTTTTTTTTAAATTTTTTTTCCAGGTGAACTTTTGTGGAATTCAACACACACCTATGGAAAGTCCTGTGACTAGTAGTGTATTTTTTTCATTCATCAGTCACCTTATCTGACATTAGAATTTCACATGCTTTGTCTTTAAGGCATACTGCACGGATACATAATTCTGTACTCTCAGACTTCAGATAATGAATAATCATATTCACGGATCAACCTAATTAGGTAGCAGAGAGCATTGCCTATAACAGAGTGAAAAAGTATATATATTCACAGCTAGACAACTGTTCATTAGGGGCCTGACCTTGCAGCCATTATTCATGTTGAGTGGTACTCACTTATCGGAGATCCTCCTATTGTCTTCAGCATGCATATTACTACGTAAAATATCATCTGCCAATGTTATGACTTCCTTAACATCCCAATATTTTCTACCTACAATGACACCTGGTGTAAATTATGCAAGCAAATTTTTGAAGAGAAGGCAGCCTTGGCAGTGGTGCTGTGCATTTCGTCACATCTGTAGGAAAAAGCCCTCCTGATACATCAAGCCAGTTACCACCCTGGAGCTGAGATAATCATAACTGGCCTTGAGTATGCTCCTGGTATGTTGCCGTGTGATTTAAATTTTGTTTACTTAACCCTCATGAGGAAACCTGTCTGACTGCGTTGCAGAGCAGCAGAAGGAAATGGTCAGTACACCACACCCCAGCTGACGGGGCAGTTACCAGCAGCTGGGGGCCCGTTAACATATTAAAATGCACTAATGCAATTGCAAGCAGTTGTTTCACCAGTCCCTCAGGGATGAATGGATTTGAATTGCAGATTCTTGTTTTCCTTCTCTGGGGCTCTCCGGATTTTTCTGTCCATTTTCTGTCCTCTTAGCCAGGAGGTGTAATTCCCTCTCTGACCTAGCCATGTGGCACGCAACCCTGTGTACATACAAACCTCTGGCAAGGGCTGGCTGGGAGCAAACTGGTGCTACTGGGCCAGTTCATATACCCATTTCTGCCTGTCCCCTTCCCCTTGGGAATGGACAGGGAACGAGCTGCATTGTTCGGTCAGCTCCCGCCTGGCTGTGTCGGTGGTTAGCCACTCCTCTGCTGCAGTAGAGAATAACCAGAAACTATTCGTCATCAGGCACCCGTGTTACAGATCATCACATTCGTTTTTATTTCCTAGTGAATCCATTCGATGGCGGAAGGAATGTTTGGAGGACCCTTTCTCAGAGAACATACCCAGGTGAGGGCCCAGTCTAACATGGAAGAAGAAGAAGTTGTGTTTCAGGGACAGATAATCCACCTGAAAGCTTGGAATATCCAGGTTTTCTCCTCATATTGCTGCAGACTGCCTGCAGGACCTTAAGTAAATCAATTTATTTCTGTCCCTGCCCCAGTCCACTATGACATGCTGGACTTACCTCTGCTTTATCTCTGCTCTGACTTGCCCATTTAAGAGAAGTTTTTGAGGAGCAAGGGTATTTTTCAGTGCTGTACCAATTTGTAAAAAAGGGGGTAATTCCCTGCTCAGCTGGGCTGGGCAGTGAGAAATGGGTGATCTTTTCATTGCAACAGAGTAAAACCCATCTGCCCATGCTACCTCTTGATTGCCACACTGCCTCCGGCCCCATTTCTGCATCCAGCGCTGGCAGAGCCAGACCCCCGCCTGCCTTGCCTTGCTCTGCAAGCACCGCTGTACCGCAGACAATAATAACAAGGCAGTCACTGTAGTTGTTTAATGCTTTGCTGTGTGACAGCTTTTCAATATAGGTAGGCTTCATGGAAGAAGCGGAGGTAATGAGCTTGTGTATTGGCTTAATATATCAGGCAACAACATTCATACATACAAGGCACCTTCTAACTGCTGTGAGTAGTTTGTGAGCAACAAAGATGCTATCTGCTGCCAGGAGAGCAGGCTGTTTTTAATATGTGAGGCATGTGATGCTGTCAGGTTTTGTCGAAGAAAGGATGGCTTATCGTGTGATCAGGCAGCTCTGAATACAACCATGGACATGGTGCGGTGGCACAGGGAGGTGAGCTCCAGAAACTGCTTTTACAGGCAGAGTGGATGTAAGGATTTTGTGCCCAGCAGACTCTCTCCTCTCTCCTCTCTCCTCTCTCCTCTTCCTCCAGTCAGGAGCTTTCCTGGGAAATCTGTTAAAGCAGTTTCTTCTTCAGCTCTGTGGGGATGCACAGGGTCTGGCGCACAGCCATTGAGCACGCATGTAGGGCCAGGGTGATCAGACAGCAGGTAACAGGGCCCATGGCTGAAGAGAGGTGACACTGTCCCAGCTCCCCTGACCCTGTGAAGCTCTCACTAGCCACTGGTGTGGTTCAGGTTTCTGTCATGTCTGATGAGAGCAAGAGCAGAAACACATTCCCACAGTCCAGGAGTTATACAGACAGGGCTCTGTACCCAGACAGGCACTTTCAAGTCCATCAGTGTCCATGTTATTGCTGGGAGTTTGACTATTAAGGATTCCTCTCCTTGCTTTTGCCAATGTCAGTCCATGTACACCAGGGGTTTTACTCTGTTTTATGGGGAATCAGGCAAAACCTTTGGGCCTGATGGTGGTAGAAGATGATCTGACTAAACTGGAAGTTATCAGGAGATCAATAACATATTGATATTCTGTTAAAATGAATGTGGTCTGGATGAGTCAGGCATCTACTCAGAAGTTCACGGAAGCAGTGGAAATCTGCATTTGATTTGAGAGGATTGGGCTGTCAAGGTGCAGCTAATCCTGGTCAGGATCCTACTGTTGTCCCAGTCTCTGGAGTCAAGCTGATCTTGAATGTGATATTCTCAGTATCTTGTCTTGTAATTTTAAACTCCTTTACAGGCTTTCTCCTTCTTTCCATTACTTGTGAGCACCAGGTCTGGAGTCACACAGATGCCAGGGTAAGACCCTGATGTCTGCCTCGGGGATGGAGACCCAAGGGCAGCCCAGCAGTGCCCCATCCCCACCCAGCTGCCCCTCTCTGCCGTGCAGCCTGCTGTGCCCATCACGGGGGGGTGAGCTCTTCGCAGCTTTCAGATGCTCCTTTCTCACGTTGAGAGGGAGACAGAAAGTGACTGTGAGAATTATCGCAGCCCCATTCATCTGAGAAGGGCTCCCTGTCAGTGTTGTGATTGTCCTGATTCCTTTTCCATAGCGCTGGCAATGATACAAAAGCAAAAAAACCACAGAAAATCTCCTAGTTCTAAAAAGAGCTGTTGCTGCACGGCAGCCCCGTGATGATTTATTGCCAATAGACATGTGAGTTTACTATAGATCTACTTTAGGTCATAAGTGCAAAAACATATCTCGTTAATATTTAAAGATGCTTAGCACAAAAGCATGCATAATTAAACAGTGCATCAGAGCTGATAATTCTAAATAATTTGTCTTCTGAAAGGGATTTTTGTAATTTGTTAAACTGGTTTGAAATCCGCAGCTTAGCAGCAGGAGTATGTTTGCATTACAAAATGAATAATTTTAAATGTTGGGCTGTGTCCATCCTCTCTGAGAAGAAAAAGAGACATGGCATGAGGGAGGGGTTTTAAAATGCACATAGGTGTGGATTGCACAAAGCTCTGTGTCTGTCTGAGATATATGTCTCATTTTTAAAAGCAAAACTATATTCCTGCCAGGTGTAGCATTGCTTTCTCCTCCAGGATATTTTCATGTTCCATGAAGAGCTCATTGGTATTAACCATGTCTTTCTCTAGATAACTCAGTAGCGAAGGTATGCCTGTAATAAGAATGATCTATTAGTTAGTAAAACAAGTGACATACAAGACAAATATGAAAAAATTAATGGTGTCAGGTACAAGATACAATACACTGTGAGCTTTTCATTACATCCAAAAGGCTATCTGAGCACATTTTCTGCCTGGATGCTAAAAATCTATGAGGAAAGAAAATGTGCTTATGATCCATTACAAATCATGCTTTTCAGAAGTGCCAAAATACAAATTGATGTGTGACCACAGCTATTCTTTAATTTAATATAAGATCAAAAATTAAATGGCAAATGGCAACCTCCCATGGCAGGAGGGTTGGAACTAGATGATCTTTAAGGTCCCTTCCAACACAAACCATTCTGTGCGTCTATGATTCTGTGATGCTGTGATTCTGTGATTCTGTGATTTTACGTTCGGCATACACTCAGATCATTGATCACACAGGAGAGTTATTTACAAGGCAAATCTAAAAAAAACCCCTATTTTACAGGTCTCACTGAAGGTATTTCTAGACCTTACTAAAGTTGTCAGAGTCTTGCTTACCTGTGACAGCAATGGGAGAGCAAATCTCAGCAGGCACAGCTCTGCTGCGATATAGCTGCATTGGCTGTTACTAACTCAGGACCTGGAGCTTGTGGCTTAACTCCCTACCACAGATGTATTTTCTATTTAGACTAGTTGGGAGGAGGTCAGGGAGGTGCACTGGAAACTGTCACATATTAATGTCCTACTCAGTGCTGTGTTTTATTTAACAGTCCAGCACTTCATTGTTAATAGGAATATGAATTAAAGACTGAACTGTGTGTCCCAAATCCTGCTTTGATGTGGCTGACACCAGTAGCAGAGGGAAGGAGAAAGGAATTTGCTCTCACAGCTGGCGAATGAAGCCCAGAGAAGTGTATTCAGATGGTATGTCCTAGATGTTGTGGCATCCAGAGTGGATTTACAATGGATGCAGGTATCTAAAATCAGTTGATCACAAGTGAGCATCTGTCAGGGCTGCTATACACTGATTTAGCAGGTAGTCCGAAAAGAGAAATGAGCAGCCACATTGCAGCTGCCTGCGAGAGCTGACCATGGTTACACCTGACTCTCCTCTGGCTGTGCTGGGAGCCCTCAATATGAAAGGAATCTGAATAGCTCTTAATTTTCTTGAAACGTCTCAGTTATCTGTATGAATATAGCCCAGAGAGACATTAAGGCCAGCTCATGAAATATATTTAGTTAAGTAAACTAGTACTTGAATGTATAATTTTCAAAAAAAAGAAGGAAATTTAGCTATGTCTGACTTGGGTCCTTTGGCACCAGAAGAGCAGATGAGTCGATCAAAGCAGCTGGTGCTGAGGCCCTTGTACCTGTGCTATATTTGGTTCAGGGGTTTTACTTTGTGATAGATTTTGTCTGGTCCCAATGGCTGCACATCCTCACCAGACCTGTGATTCAAGGCTGCCCAAAGGCACTGGTGCAAGCCAAGATGTCCCCATTATGGAGTGCATCAGCAGCATATGCAGAAGGCAGCTTTTCTCCAGAAGGGATCTGATGTACACGAATCAAACCTGTTCTGTGAACCGAACCAGGCTGTAGTAGGCAGGGCTGAACAGGGGATTCACTTCAAAACAGCAGCATTGATCAGAGCCCCCCACTGATGCAGACACAGCCTGGTGCCTGACCTTCAGCATCTGGGCATGGGGAGTTGTGCACGGACGGTGAGGAAACCTGTGTGACTGAATCTGTGGCTTTTGGCTCTACCAGAAAACTGCACTGGTCCCAAATATACGCTATCTAAAGTTTAACTTGTGAAGAATATGCATTTTATATATTGGCTATGAGGAAGAGACAAAGCCTTCTCATCCAGCCACTGCAATTTATTTCTCCTCTAATTCCCTGTCTCTTGTCTCTATAAGTTGGATGCTCTGGAAAGCCAATGATTAGTTTGACTGCTAATAAGGCCCTTCAGACTGGCCACAAGGGGATAATCAAAGGCTGCATAATGTGGCATGTACTACTTCTCTCTTAGAGCTAACAATATCCTTCCACTAGCAAGTCACAGAACGATGATGATGCTATTAGTGGGACCACTGAGTTTGATTCTTAGATACCAGTTTCTGCTTTTTTGAGGGCAATGGCCTGCATTGACTACATAATGCCAGACAGAGATAACTTCCTGCTATTTTGCAAAAACTAAATATGAATACTAGGAATTCTTTTTGTTTCCTTAGGGGGAAGGCTAGAGACAGCCTTCTCAATCAGAGTTCTGCTTGGGAGCAACATCTCTTCAATACATACCTAGCCTATGTGGAAGAACAGGACAAGATATACCTCCCGGTCCTACTCAACGTCTGCCAAAAGCTATGGAAAAGGGACTAGGAGGGAGAAAACATAAAAGCATCTTTGTCCCCTTGCCACCAAATACTTTAGACTGGGCAAGGTCATGTGCAATCCAGAATGCCCCACAATTGCAGTTTGTGCCTTGGCTTAGTAATTATTGGGAAAGACGCACAGACATAAGCTTTGAATCAAGACTTAAATTTCAGTTTTCTCAAAGGAAAAGAGATTTTGGTTCCACTTTTTCTCCATTTTTCTTAACCTGGGATGCTGCCAAAATTTCGGCATTACTGTCACACTGAAAGAGCCCTGGATATTCCGTTAGAAACCACAGACCTGCATTCCATAGCTATTAATGAGATTCATCATTATTGTCCTGCAAATTCTCCCTGGACATTGGTATAAAACATAGCCCCATGGTGTTACATTTCATGTTAAGGTATGGCCATAGGCTCATCAGGAGATGTCAGATGTGTGTGTTTCAAACTGGATATTCTTATTTCTGTTTGTATCCCCTATTCATTTTTTTTCTTCTTTTTTTTTTCTTTTTTTTCCCTTTTTTTTCTTTTTTTCGTCCTAGTAAAAAAACATTGAACTGGGTTCTTTAGACAATATCAAGGATATACAAGGTGGCTGTGGGACAGCTGTTGAGTTTTCATGAGTTAGCTACTTCTTCGGACTTTAGGAGTGGGATGCAGCTTCACAGTACACTTGAATGTAGGCGTGTCCTTGTAGATGCCAACTTGTGAGCTAGGCATCCAAATGCCTGTTATAGTCAGCAGAAGCTCACTTTAGTTGCCCACTGGGATGACCTGAAATATCTGCTTGGCCTCCAGGTTCTGCTTACAGAAAAAGGCAGGTCCTTTTTCTTATGTACCCCTGCAGATGTCTTGAGTATCTTAGGATGTCTGAAGTGGTGCTACACATTCATATTTAGGGAACTGTCTACCCTTGCTACCCAGATATTGCTAATGAATGTTCAGATGCTTACAAGTAGACATATGTATTTACATGTCCTAATCTGAAATTGAAGCTCTGATACATCATTGTTCTTTGTTTTTGTCTGCTTCCATCCCACCCTGATGTGGACAGATCTCTCTTGCTCAGTCTTCCCCCTAAAGCTGTTTCCTCAGGCCCACACTGGGTAGAAAGACAAGGCAGTAAGCTGAGGTTATGGACTGATGATCATTTATGACGATTCACTGCTTTTCAGCTGCTCGTCCCTGGCTGGAGGGCTGAGTCAGTGGAAGGAGAGCATATGGGCTCTGTGAGGCCCCTGCTGCGCTAAAGCACTCCAGGTTTGCCTAAACCGGTTGAGGGATTAGCAGTTCATGCTCAGAATTACAGTATCTCTGGCAAGAGGAGGATAATTGATTCAAACATGCCAATTTGCCTGCAAGAAATTGTCTTATATCACTAACTGATGCAGTTAAATGTTTTCTCTCATGCATTTGCAGCTGCCTCTTGGTTCCTCTTCTCTACCCATCTCGTGGGAGCCGAGGGCGAGCATAGACCAGCTGAACCATTCTGGCAGTGTTTCCTCCTGGTTGCCCTCCTTCAGGTGTCCCTTGGCAATGGGACTGAGGGTCTTGTCCTAACCTGGGCTTCATGTGTAACCAAGCACTTTTCTGGCACTGAAGAGAGAGTCAGCACTGTGCAAGCACATGGACAGTTATGATGCCGGCTGTGAAAAATCACAGTCTAACTAATGCTAGAAATAAATTACTAATAGTTAACAACCTTTCCCTCTCGCCAGCCTCTCCTCCCTTAGAGACTCACTGAATCATGCTGTGCGAGGCCAGAAGGAGCCATTTCACCACCCACTGCTGAGTTTTGCAGGCCATCTGTTTCTGCTCAGTTAACCCTGCACTGACCCAGCTAAGCTGTCCGTGGCTCCAGCACATCTCCCTGCACCCAGACGTGACCCAAAGGGCAGGTCCAGGAGGTGCAGACATCCCACTGGCCCTCTTAAGGAATGCTTCCCTTCCATGTGGTGATGTGCTCGGGTGTCCATGGGTTTTACCCACCATTAACCCCTGCAAAGCTGAGCTGGCCAAGCAAAGGCTTTGTTGTGGGGAAACGCCTTGTTGCCAGCTTCTCCAAGAAATAGGTACGTGCAGGAATGGGTGGATAAAAGAGCATCCAGGAGAAGAATATTTTCGTACATACTATACGTCTTCTAACCTGGATGATGCTTTCAGCCTGTTGCCAAAAGCTACTTAACACGTTGCACTAAACTTCAGCTCCCAGATTGCAAAAAGTCTCACTCCGGGCTGCTATTACCGTCTCCTCCACAGTGAAATGTTCTGCATGAATTAGCTGGCAAAGCACTGAGAAAGAATACGACAGGTTGGGACGAGCTTTATTCTAGAGTTTACCTATCTAAAATGATTAATGCATGCTTAATAACTTCAAAGATTTCCCATTTCTTCAGAAGGAGGGGGTTTCTTCAAAGCTTTCAAACAGAGAGTCTTCCCTTTCGAATTGATGAAGGCATGGTCCCAGTGGAGATTTTACATTGCCAGTATGTACTCCTTCAAAGATATCATTGTTGGCATGCTGTATTTGAAGATTTCCTGCCCTCTGTTACCCGTTCATTTCATTTTTCAAAAAAAGAAAAATAAAAAGAAGAAGAAAATTGTATCTTTGGGGTCCCCTTCAAAGCAATTTCATGTCACACCCCTGAACCTCAGAGAGCAACAGTGTACACCAAATTTAGGGGTTTGCTGTAGCGTAATTAGCATCTCTGAGGAAAAGAGCTGCCCTTTCCTGGAAGATTTGTTTTTCTTACTAGGAACTGTCTTTGATGTGCTTTGATTCAATTGCCAGATCATTTTTCAGATTAAATGCTGAACAATAAGTAATTCTTCAGCGAGTTCATCATTCAACTGGAAGGTTTTTGGATCAAGAAGACACCCACTCATAAGTCTAGAAGGATTTAAAGGTGCTTGCAAGAATATCAGAGCAAAAACTTCTAGGACTGTTAGAAGCAAAAGAAAATGCTTATCACATGGAGTTGCTAGAACTGTAGGAACACTGAGTAACTTCTTGTTTCCTAGCCATTTGTGGAAAGAAACGTATAATAATATATTAACTCCTGGAATGCATATTTTTAAAGTTTGCAAGGACTGCAAAAATTTATAGCTGCTTCACTTCCACTACTCAGTCCTATCAATATAGTTTAAAGTAGATCTGAGAAAGATATAATTTTTCTAATGGTTTAATCAATTTACGAACACTGCTTTTACTCCTATTTTCCCCTGTGTAATAAATTGTTAATTAATGTGTGTTGGAAACACATGAAAAAAAAGTCCCAGTCTGTATGGGCTGCTGAGAAAAGGAGGTTATTTCTGAAACTGTACATAAATCTGTGCAAACTGGTAGAGCTGAGATTCCAAGCATATTCAGAGGTGTTCACATCCCAAATAAACAGTAGTGTTCTGATGTTTTGAATGCCTGTTCTTTCTAGTTGTCCTTTGTTTTGCCCAATGAGTCCATTCATCAGTTCTTCATGGCTCAGTAATTCATGAAATTCTCTTTCCATTAAAAATAAATACTGCATTTTATATCCTTGAGATGGACCCCATATTTGATTGTCTTTTCTATGGCAGTGTATATTGAAAACTATAAAATTATAATACAACTATTAATCCGCTGTATCTGCTTGTACCTAATTTTTATTAAAAATGTATTGTGCTCCAGCTGGCTCATAAATTACAATGCGGTTGAAAAGGCTCCAGTTGGATTACTTCTGAAGGGGAACATATTGAAATAAAGAAAGGCTTACTGATTAATATTTTGACTTTATATACAGTGTTACTAAGGTAGCAGCTTGATTACCATAGAAAAGAATTTGTAGTTAACTATATTGCAGATTTGGTGAATGTAACAATGTAACTTGTGGAAAGTGGCATTTACCAAAGAAACCACATTATCATCACTGATCAAATCTTTCATGTCATCTTCTCCTTTTATGAATGACATAAAAAAACCTACTTTATTTCAACAGTAAATTAATACAGTTATAGGAATGTGGCAGAATCTGGAATCACATACCATCTGTTCTCTGTCTCTCAATTGCTACCACTGATTGTTTTTGATAGGCTTTCTAAAAAATGCCTAGAAATAGCTGAAATAGCTTTGTCTTTAGTTTTAATACCATGAGAAGCCAAACTGCTTAATTATGTCTCATTTGGGAAGCAATGGGAAAGGAGAAATGAGGATATTTGGCTTAGAAACAACTAGGGGTCTCCTTTCCCCTTTTATATGCTTAACAGTCAACACATTTTGGGGGGCAAAATTTATACATTAAAAAACACTCCATGGAACTCAGTGAGTGAACTGAGAAATTTCAGCTGAAACCTGAATTATTCCACCTTGTACTTGCTGCCAAAGACCGAAAACATGAGTTCAACTCACACGATGCACCCAGTTGTTAAACTGGAGGCTGTGATTGCTCATGAGTGTCTGAAGCTCATTGAAAAAAATGAGCTGCTTTCTGCAGGCACACAGGCAGTGAGACTACAGCCCCCATGAGACCTGATAGCTTCATTTCCAGCCTGAAACAGTTTAATTTCAGATATCTCTTTTTTTTTTTTTTTCTATAAGAAAGCTTAGTTTTCAAAACAGCCCTTTGCATTGTTTGTCTCTCACATCTTCTCTCATTCTTTCTCACACATGCACACCAGACTATGCTCCTTTTTCATCAATAAGATGACAGAGAAGGTGAATTTTCTCTTACATTTGTGAGCTAAATGAGAATAAAGCCCCTTTATTGTCTGTACTTTGTTCTTGAAGTTTTGCCAACAATAATGTTGGCTTTATTAGCTGTGTAGGATTGAAGATGCTATCATGGTGTCAGACCACATACCAAGATGCAGGACTACATATGTTTTTAATTTTCCAGTTATTTGTCTTGTCCTTTTTGGTCAGCCAAAGACTCATGAGAATATCATCAAGCAATGAAACAGAAATGGAGTGTTGGAAACAGCAGTGGCAGCTGCATAACATAGAAAGAAAAGATTACTTAATGGCTGCCTTCCACAATTTTCTGGGCCAGCCATACAAGGAGATTTACATATGGTCTCTTAAGATGTCAGTGTAAGAACATAAGCATTATCCTTGATGTACCGTAATGCTGACTGACAAGATACACACATGATAAGACTACTTTAGAGAGTAAAGCGGTATTCCTTTTGATCACAGGTATTTACAGTCACATGTAAAGCCCAATTCTTTCCCTTATTTATCTGATAGTAAAGAGGCAGGGCATGGGATTTAATACAGAGTGATTACTGGGTGGTGAAATAAATAAAAATAACCAGAGGGATTTTGATACTCTACAGTATACATGATTTTTCTGCCCGCTTGGATAGACAGGCTCCCAAGGATTTGGTTGATCTGTACGCATGGTGTCGGGATGAGACGCCCCACACAGGGTATGGGCCTCGTATCACATGTGAGCTTGAAAAAAGTAGTATATTTGCATTTGTGAGTATTTTCCAATTTTTTATTCATTATATTCCTTTTTTACAGGCAATTCCTCTGCAGTTTCAGTCCTTGGTTAATAAGAGTGACTGGGCAATTGCTGACGATGGCATCTTCAGTCACGTCTGTGCAAAGCTCTTTCTAGTTCTGAGACTATGCAAATGGAGAGCAAATAGACATGTATCAATTAATGAGACACCATCACTACAGCAAATCCAATTGGGTGAGGCTATTTGGGGAAAACATTAAGAAAACAATTCCAATGGTGAGAACATTTGGTTTTTCGTTCCTGTCAGAATTTTCACTCCAGTGCCTCCCTCCTGCCTTTGCTTTGCTTTCTTTCTTCCAAAAGAGGAAAACAAGGCACTGAGACCACAACTCCTGTGAAGCAAGAGAGTTACAAGTACAGACTGAAATTTCTTGGAGTTCTAAGGAAAAGAGGAGGAAGGACATCCCACACCAAGAGGATACATATTGGGAGTTTAATATTCACATTAAGTATTTTAAATTTTTAATGGTTAATTTTCTTGAAATTAAGACTTTGTCTCACTGAATAAAAAGAAGGGTAGCTTTAGCTTAATATATATCATTTCAGCTTTTTAAATCATTACAAGAAAAATTTTCACAAAAATTCTGTGGATGGTAATGACACAATCAGCTGAGGAAATTCCCACCAAAGACTTGTGGGGGTGCCCATGTTCATTATTTACAGAGAAATTAATATGTTCCTTGAGAAAAGTTTCACTCATAACTCTCTGTGATGGGACAGTATTAGTGAACCACAAAGCTGAAGACCGGCTGTGGAAGTAGGACTGAAGTTAGGATTAAAGTCACATCCAAAGGGTCTTGCTGGGGAAAGATGCTAAAAACCCCAAACAATTCCCATCCCTCCAGTAAAGAGTTAGGGGGGGTCAGTCAGTGCTTTTTAGTGATCTCTCCTCTTCATAAGTCAGCAAAGCCATGGCCCAGATATGGGTCTTGGGATTCACACATTTCTTTGTCCAATTTACACTTCCTGGACATTGCCAAAGGGTCTGTGTCATCCAGCTCCCACATGCTGTACAATGACACCAGATCAGTGCCTCAGGGGGCTGAACTTTATTCAAGAAGCACCAACACAGGTTTCTTCAGCATAATCCACTAGACCCACTCAGCAGCAGCATCCTGCAGGCAGGTGTGCTGCCTAATGTTTGCTAGTGCTGGGATTTGAAACAGTTTGATGTATCAAACTGAATTATCTCCATCACTGTCCCGGCTTGTGTGTGGACACTCATTCTTCCTCTCCCCAAAACAGTTCCTACTTTTACAGTGGTCAGAAAGCAAGGCCAGGAGTTCCCTGTGTTCAATGCCTTTTGATGTATCCAGGCTTGCAAATGGGTAAAGAAATATGGCACCTGCAGGAATTCGTACCAATATTAAAAAGGGTGAAATATTAAATAGAGGAAAGAAATCAGTAGCTATGTGCATTAATTATTGCTTTACCAAAAAATGTCCTAAGGAATTTCAAGCACACAGTTCTAGATCTGTGGATGAACAATCCCCAAATATAGTGGATGAACAATCCCTAAATATACACTGGTGCCCCTTTAGTCTTGTGATTCACAAACTATACACTCATGTGATGGGCCATGCTAACTTTGAAGGAGCCTTTTGCTGTGTGATCTGCAGTTAATGGGTCTCTAGCAGATTTTGGAACTGTACCTTTTAATTCATGTTACCGTGCTTTGAAGGTGCACAAAGGCTCAGCACACTTAGATGCACCTCAGAGCTTCCTCAAAACACCTTGGGCTCTGTCCTATACACATCGATTGATGGAGCCATTAAGACCTGAATGGACGAACAGTAATGATTCCATTTGGACCGATCCAATTTCAATGACATTGTCTCATACAATTCCATTAACATTGGAGCTGTTACAACCTCAGTGACAGATTATTATTTCTTTTAAAAAAGGAAAAGGAAATTAACACAATATATTGAATTGCACTGAATTGAGACAATAAATAATGGAATGTACCAGACACTAACCTCTCCCTTCTGTAATTCCAGGAGGAAAAATAGACATATTTACCACAAAGTTGATGACATATGTAGCACTTAAGTTAAAATATGTGGCAAATCCTTATAACATATGGGTAGAATTATGAAACTGGCTAGATCTCGTATTGGCTGCAATATAACTTCAGGTGTAGAATTAGACAGTATGTATGTATCTATATCTATCTAACAGTGGTCATTGCTACAGTCACTGAGCAAAACACACTGCTAAGTGCTCCGTAATGGAAGAAATGAATTTAAAGAGCTAAGTTTTTCAGAAGGCACAATAGGACCAGTGGAAAAATGAAGTGTGAACCACCATACCCTACATTAATATGCTAGGCTGATGTTTGCATGGTCAGAGGAAGGGACGACATGTGTAAGTGTACCCAGAAGCCTCCCTCTTCCTCCAGGGCTACTTGAGGGCATAATCTAAGTAGCTCTATTCCCCAAGTGGAACAAGAGCTATACCATACAAGATGAGATAATAAACTTTTGTTTGTCTAAAAGGATTTGTTTTGACTAAGATTTCTATTACAGATTACAATCTCTGCCTCTGATTCATCTAATCCTGATGGGAATTTGCATAGCTCCATTACTATTAAATAATATTGGGTCAGTTTGTACTGTCTGAAGGATTTGATGCTAAAAATAGCACTTTATTCCTTGAATTGGCTTACTAGATTCAGCTTCAGAATGAATGTCACGATATAACAACCAGCACAACTAAGAAAAGGCAACAGGTGACAGTAGTAGGTGGCTCTCTTCTGAGAGGTATAGAGGCACCCATTTGCTGACCTGATGCACTCTCTAGGTAGGTGTGCTGCTTATCGGGGGCTCGGGTCAGGGATGTCACCGAGAGACTACCAAGGCTTGTACAGTCCACTGACTATTATCTGCTGCTGTTGTTTCACGTGAGCTCCAGTGATACAGGCAGGAGCAGTCTGAGGAGCATCAAGGATTAAGAACCCTGGGAGTGGCTGTAAGGGACTCTGGAGAGGAGGTAGTTTTTCATCAATCCTCCCGGTCAAAAGGAAGTGGTTTGAAAGGGCCAGCTGAATCCGGTGAATCAACAAATGGTTACAGGACTGGTGCCACAGCCAGGGGTTCGGCTACTTAAATCGTGGGACTCGCTTTGAGAAACCTGGTCTGGTGGGGGCTGATGGGGTCCATCTGTCAGAGAAGCGGAAGAGCATCTTCAGTCACAGGCTTGCCAAGCTGGTGAAGAAGCCTTTAAACTAAAGTTTCTGGGGGAGGAGAACCTCAATCCATCCCCCTCCTGCCAGCTTGATGCCAATGCCAGCAACAGATGCCCAGAGCCCAGAGAAGGATCACAGGTCAGCAGGAGAGCACCTGAAGTGCAGCACAAAGGAACACCAGCCACTCCAGCCAGTCAGTCAGCTTCATCGGGGGCCCAACTTCAATGCCTCTATGCAAACACACGTGGCATGGGGAATAAACAAGAGGAGTTAGAGATGTGCACACACCTGCGGTGCTATGATCTCACTGGCATCACAGAGATGTGGTGGGATGGCTCCTATGACTGGAGTGTTGGGATGGAAGGGTACAGGTTCTATAGGAAGGACAGGCAGAGGAGACAAGGAGAGGGTGTCACCCTCTACATCAATGACCAGCTGGAGGGCATGGAGCTCCACCTGGGGATGGGTGAGGAGCCGACCAAGAGCCTATAGGTCAGGATTAAAGGGAGGGCAGGGACAGGTGATGCTACAGTGGGAGTCTGCTACAGGCCACCTGACCAGGTAGACTGTGCAGGTGAGGCCCTCTGTAGGCAGATAGGAGCAGCCTCACATTCACAAGCCCTGGTCCTCATGGAGGACTTCAGCCACTCTGATATCTGTTGGAGGGACAACACAGCAGGGCATAAGCAATCCAGGAAGTTCCTGGAATGCAGTGATGATAACTTCCTTCCTCAAGTGCTACAGGAGCCAATGAGGAGAAGTGCCATGCTGGACCTTTTTCTCACCAACAAGAAGGGGCTAGTGGGGAATGTGAAGCCCAAGGGCAGCCTTGGCTGCAGTGACCGTGAAATGGTGGAGTTCAAGATCCTCAGGGCAGCAAGGAGGACACACAGCAAGCTCACTACCCTGGACTTCAGGAGAGCAGACTTTGGTGTCTTCAGGGATCTGCTTGGTGGATTGCCATGGGACAAAGCCGTGGTGGGAAGAGGGCCCCAAGAAAGCTGGTTAGTATTCAAGGATCACCTCCTCCAAGCTCAGGAGTGATGCATCCCAACAAAGAGGAAGTCAGGCAAAAACACCAGGAGGAATACATGGATGAATAAGGAGCTCCTGGACAAACTCAAACGCAAAAAGGAAGCCTACAGAGGGTGGAAGCAAGGGCTGGTAGCCTAGGACGAATACAGATAAACTATCTGAGCAGCCAGGGATCAGGATAGGAAAGCTAAAGCCCTGATAGAATTAAATCTGACAAAGGATGTCAAGGGCAACAAGAAAAGCTTCTTCAGGTACATCAGTGATAAAAGGGAGACTAGGAAAAATGTGGGCCCTCTCCAGAAGGGAACAGGAGACCTGGTTACCCAGGATATGGAGAAGGCTGAGGTACTCAATGACTTTTTTGCCTCAGTCTTCACCAGCAAGTGCTCTACCCACACCGCCCAAGTCACAGAATGCAAAGACAAGCGCTGGGAGAATGTAGAACTGCCCACTGTAGGAGAAGGGCAGGCTCAAGACCGTCTAAGGAACCTGAAGGTGCACAAGTCCGTGGGACCTGATGAGATGCATCCATGGGAACTGACGGATGAAATTGCTAGGTCACTATCCATCATATTTGAGAAGTCATGGCAGTCCAGTGAAGTTCCCACTGACTGGAAATGGGGAAACATAACCTCCATTTTTAAACAGGGAGAAAAGAAAGACCTGAGGAACTACAGGCCAGTCAGTCTCACCTCTGTGCCCAGCAAGATCATGGAGCAGAGCCTCCTGGAAACTGTGCTGAGGTACATGGAAAATAAGGTGATTGGTGACAGCCAACTAAGGGCGAATTTGGTGGCTTTTCTACGGCGGTGTTACAGTGTTGGTGGATCAGGGAAGAGCAACTGATGTCATCTAGCTGGACTTTTGCAAAGCATTTGACACTTTCCCACATGACATCCTTGTCTCTAAATTGGAGAGATATGGATTTGATGGATGGACCACTCGGTGGATAAGGAATTGGTTGGATGGTCGCACTCAAAGAGTTGCGGTCAAAATCTTGATGTGTCCAAGAGGAGACCAGTGATGAGTGGTGTTCCTCAAGGGTCGGTATTGGGACTGGCACTGTTTAACATTTTTGTTGGCAACATGGACAGTGGGATCGAGTGCACCCTCAGCAAGTTTGCCGACGACACCATGCTGTGTGGTGTGGTCAACACGCTGGAGAGAAGGGATGCCATCCAGAGGGACCTTGACAGGCTGGAGAGGTGCGCCCGTGCGAACCTCATGGAGTTCAGCAAGGCCAAGTGCAAGGTCCTGCACGTGGGTTGGGGCAATCCCAAGCACAACTACAGGCTGGGTGGAGAATGGATTGAGAGCATACTTGAGGAGATGAACTTGAGGGTGTTGGTGGACAAGAAGCTCAACATGAGCCAGCAATGTGCGCTTGCAGCCCAGAAAGCCAACCGTGTCCTGGGCTGCATCAAAAGAGGCGTGACCAGCAGGTCAAGGGAGGTGATCCTGCCCCTCTACTCCTCTCTTGTAAGACCCCACCTGGAGTACTGCGTCCAGCTCCGGGGTCCCCAGTACAAGAGATACATGGAGCTGTTGGAGCGAGTCCAGAGGAGAGCCATGAAGACGATCAGAGGATTGACGCACCTCTCCTATGAAGACAGGCTGAGAGAGTTGGGGTTGTTCAGCCTGGAGAAGAGAAGTCTCTGAGGAGACCTTATTGTGGCCTTCCAGTACCTGAAGGGTCCTATAAGAAAGCTGGAGAGGGACTGTTTACAAGAGCATGGAGTGGGATAATGGCCTTAAGCTGAAGGAGGGTAGATTTAGATTAGATGTTAGAAAGAAATTCTTTCCTGTGAGGGTGGTGAGGCACTGGAACAGGTTGCCCAGAGAAGCTGTGGATGCCCCATCCCCGGAAGTGTTCAAGACCAGGTTGGATGAGGCTTTGGACAACCTGCTCTAGTGGAAGGTGTCCCTGCTCGTGGCAGGGGGGTTGGAACAAGATAATCTTTAAGGTTGCTTCCAACCCAAACCATTCTATGATTCTATGACCTTTGAAGACACCATTCATAGCAGTTATTCCCACTGGGTATCCAGCACCTCAAGATGCATTTCTTGAATCCACAAGCACACTCTAGGGATTCATGTAAGGATACCAAGAGGAATCATGCTAAGAATTTATGCCTTATAATCTCCATGATATTGTCCGCTCCTTAATCCTGGCTAGCACGGGAAGATAACACCAGCACATAACACTGGCCACACAGATAAGAGAATGTGCAAAGTGAACATTTTCAAAAGTGAATGCAAAAACGAGCTAGCAGTGAATTTGAAAATCCACTCATTGCATCCCCTTTTGAAAATATATCTTCTTTGCATTTCCTTTCAGCAAAGTTTCCATGGTTTTCTAGCCACCTTGAATAATTCCTGTGCATTTGTGGTGTGGTAGTTTGCTATCTATTGTATTCAGAGATAGTAAGGCTGTTTGTTCTTTTTCTTCAAGCCCCTCATTTCCAGTCTGCAATGTTGCGGGTATCAGCAGCTCTGTTGCAATTCCCTGTCGTTTGCAGTAAGCACAGTGAAAAGATGACACAGAGGAAGCACAAAGCGTCCTTCCTACAGCGTTCAGCTGAGTTCAAGACCCCCTACATAAACCCCTTTGTCCTCAGTGGAGATAACCCAGTTTACTGCAGTATCAGAAAGCAGGTAATCAGATGTGGCTTTTGGCAATGCCTGACAGTACCAGGTGTGATGGAAATGTGATGTTTCCAGTTTCTGTGGGAACTCCCCTCGAGACCCACCCGTCTTTCTTGTCAATAAATTTACTCATTGAATGACTGTCTCTATACTTTGCTCACAAGTACTTTATATGGGCCTTGAGTGTTTGACTCAATATGTTTTGCATAGATTTTTTTAATGCTTATTAAACTTCTTAAACTCTTCTGTTAACAGGGCATAGGATTTTTTTTCTATGTAGCCATTTGTTCTTGTGAGCAGTTGCTTAGTGATTTTTTATCTGTGTCTTTTCTGCCCTAATCTGAGGTCCTAGAATAATTAAAATAAGTGAATTCCAGACCTTATGACGTATCTCACATGCACGTATATCTGATATAAAAAGTCTGCTCACCAATGCTTTCCCTTGTCAAACTGGCGGATGCTCATGGAGATTTCCTCTGAAAATGTCTTGCTCTTGAGTCTAATCTTTCCGTAGCTGAAGTCACAGTCCATTCTGCTTCTCACAATGCCAGAACAGTTGCACACACTGCAAGTGCATCTGTTTGAAATGTAATTAGGCCCATAATGGGAAGCGAGTTTCAGCTTTAATTAAGATGAGAGAACTTCTTTTCTCTCTAATCTTTCAGGACTGCTCTGAGCAGGTCTGCCTACCTACATGTGACTCTGTTTCCCTTTGTTTGCTTTAAATACACACAGAGTCTGCACACAGTTGTAGGAACCAGAGAGAAAATTTGTGTCTGATATAGTGACACAAGGAAAGCAGCCATGTTCCCTGCTCCCAGGCCTGGCATCCCCGAGACTCTCCCTGAAGTGGAGTGAAACACATTTAATCCTACTTCATGAAGTCCCTGCTGCACAGGCGAGAACATGTGTGGCAGGATGGGGCAAGGAAACAGCGTAATGGAAGAAGTGACGGCAAGTTTTGTGGAATTCAACTGCTGTTGACTATGAGGTGTTAACACAAAGCTTAAGCAACTGCCTGATATCTTGCAAGAGCAAAGCTTGATCCTGACAGGAAAAAAACCAATAATGCAGAGTTACCACCCTCTCCTTGACCTGCCCATATCTGCAGTTTTATCCTCATCTTTTCTACAGATTAATCTCTGCAGCTGTGGAAATAATTAAAATAACTGGAATGCTTGCGGATGGCTGCTTTCATCATATCGTCTGTAGCCTGTAGATGAGTCTTACCACAGGGAGAGTGGTGGGGTTAGTGTTGGCTGTAGATCTGCAAAGCCTTTCTTTGTAATGTTCACCTTTTGATATTCTTAAGCTGCCTTTATAGATCCATTGTTGTTGTTTTGTAATCTCAGGAGTGGTTCATGGCACACTGAGACTCTTTTTTCAGCCTCTTCAGGTACTACAAGTAGCAATGGGACTTTTCCCCATCCCTTAATTCACACAGCGGAGGAGTTTTATTTTCCCATAACATTTCTGTTTCTTAGGTTAGCTGATTAATTTGTAACATTATCACGATACAGGAACTAGCACTAAAAAAACCTCTAGCAATAGAAGTAAAAATCCCAAGCATGTGGAGAGATGACACGCTGAGTTCGGGTCAGCAGGGATCTTCACAAATTCTCCTTGCCTTGCGGGAAAAAGAGGGATTCACTATTTTCACTTTCCCTTGTGATCTGACACCATCTGGCTCCTGCCAGCAAGAGCTTCGCTCGACCTGCTCAAGAAGGCTTGTCTTCTGGTTCAAGAACTAAGCTTGTGTTTATTCATAAACACTCATAAATCACTTTGATTTCAAAGAATTTTTGTACAAATACCAGAATTTTTCATGAGATTTTGATAAAATAAGAGTCTGAATTTAATTTTAGATTACTTCAAAAGGAGGAGCTTTGTAACACATCCTATCAGCTTTAGAGAGTTTAGGGTATGTGTGGGGTTTTATGTATTTCTGAAGTTGACTTTATGGTTGGTTTTGTATTCAAACACAGGAAAGGAGGAAAATAATCGGTTGCATCAGTGTAACCTATCAGTTTAAAATGGTCTCTTTTCTTCCACTTAGAAATTGGCATATTCATTTATACATATTGTTAATTATCTTCACTCTGGTGATCTAAGTATTTCTCATAGCTAAATGACTGCAGCATCTTGAATCATCCTGAATTAAAAAAAAAAAAAATAGAAAAGGAAAAAAGACATGCACAAAACATAATGAGATTCCCATGGTTTTAAAAACATCTCTCTATATTCTGGGCTTCTATAAAATCATTTAAATGAAAGAAGTATTAAAAAAAAACCAAACAAAAAAAACCTCCTTGCCTTAAAGATGCACACAGACATAAAAACTTATTCCCCATGGAAATTGTGCCTTTAAATGACATTTCACTTTTATGAACAATTTTATTACCAAATAGATTTCCTGCAGCTAATTTCATCAGTTGTCCCACTCTGCTGCTAGTTTCCACTGCCTCTCTAACTTCTTGTTATCTAAGTAAGGGTACATTAATTGCTATATGATGTAAGAGAGTTGGCTGCATGCCAGAGCCCTAAGCAGGGAGGCATTGTGCCTAGCAGGTCTCACTGACGATGCCTGCACCCAGCTGACTGTGGTAGCAGTATTTAAGCAATATTTCCATGTGATGGATTAAGTGTCATTGATGGATGTGGGTAATGGTATCTCCTGAGTGTCATTTTAACAAGACATATATGTTGTTGGACGTATTTCACAAGTCTTTGTAATAATGCATTAGTCTCACTGAGAAGGAATAAGTGATTAGTAGCACTAATTAGAAAGTTCTTGGAGACAGACTTTGGTTGATAAGTATGGTGTGAGCTTTCAGTCATTAACAATAATACAATGAGTTCAAGGTAGAATCAATCTAGGAGGGTGATTGCACAGATGACATTAAAAATTATACATTCCTTATTAATATATTGGTTTGCATTCTAAATTAAGTGATGGTGTTTAATAAAGAAGAAAAAGAAGAAAGGATTTTTTTTTCAATTATATTTGCTGTGTGAGTGATGTGTAGTTCAGTTTCAGAGTGAGGAGTTTAATCTTCTGTTATTTGCAGCAAGACCTGCATTTATGGAAAAAGAAAAAGAGAGAACACGAGAGGGAATTACCTAGTGCCTGGGAAAGCTCATTGTCTTGGATCTGGGTGGGCTGGGAAGCCTTTCACAAACATTGCCAGTCATTTCTTTTCTTTCTGTGTGGCAAAAGTGAAGAAGAAATCAATTTCTCATTCTGCAATTTCCATTTCCAATTACCAAAGCAGAGGAATCTTGGAAATGGATGAGAAATGGATAATATTTATGGTTCCATTCAAAATGTTCACCCATCTGGACTAGCCCTCACTGGGAAATAACCCTGAACCCAGCCATCAGGAGACAACATGCTGTCTTTGCAGAATTGGGCTGGAGGCAATAGCTAGATATCTCTACCTTCAATCCTACATGTTATTGTCGAGTGGCTCAACAACCATTTAATTTCATTAAATCACATCACAGCAGGTGCAGTAGCTGGAGCCCCTGCATGGAAGGAAGGGAAGACTGGATCTATGGAGCCATCCAGCTACAAAGTCACTTTGTCTCATTCCAATGCTCGCCTTACCTTGCTATACGACAGCCCTTAAACCTTTTGCATTGCAGAGTTGGTAACATCTGTATGTTGCTATTCTTCTCTCGTCACCCCAATGAACTGGACTGGAATTGGGGACAGCACGCAAGGTGGTATTTAGGGTCAATGCCTCTGCTGAAAACAATGCTGCATTCAACGAAAAAAAGGTGTCAGGATCCTCAGGATGGAGATGTATCACAAGGGAACACTGTATGTCGGAGCTCCTCATTAGCACATGTGCTCAGTGTGCCTGAGTCAGTGATTGTATTCTTATGGACTTGTGCTGCTGATCGGTATATGCCATAGTAGAAACACAGATGAGTAGCAGGCAGTTCTGATATATTTTGCTTCATCTTCTTCACTGATCAAAAAAATCCATTTGTGAAGTTGCTCAGTTATTAACTCCAACCCAAAGAGGACAACCCTGACACTCAGCCACAGGGGACATGTTTTCTGCCCCAGCTGCCTGAAGAATGCAAAGCAGAGCAGAGCAGGACACAGCAGCAAAGGTGTGAAGGATGTACGTTGTACGAAGGGGAAGGAAGGGGTACAGTCCAGGTCTGAGCAATTTCCCTGCCTAGAGATGTCTGTGGAGAAGATGCCTCTGCCTTTGTGGGTTGGGGAAAGAAGATGAATCTGCAAAAGTATAATACGACTGTCAGCAACACCAGATATTCAGGCAGGATTAAATTCCTGTATATTCTGGGTGCAGAGTCATGGTTATCATCAGCAGGAGGGGAGTGTGCACACCATGGGGTAGCCTCCTGCTGAGAAGTGGTCTCTAAGTAGCACAAGGTTTCGTTGTGAATTGCAGGTACATAATTTTCAGCCACTTAAGTACAAACAGTAGAAGAAATCAGATGCTTCCCATTGCCTGAAGGGAGAGTGCAGGCGGGTTTACAGGGAAGTACAACTCCTGCTAGCACTGATGCATGGTGCTAAGGGAGGACACTTCCAGCACTGTGCCACCTCATTTCAAGCCCTTGGTATTTGGGAGCTGGTCTGTCACTTCATATCTTCAATGTTGCTACCCAAACTACCCAAATGCCACTGAAACATGCCTTTAGAGAGACATCTGTCCACTGAGTCTTACCTATTGGACTCAGCTTGAGAACTGTTTTACTGAACTATTATTTGAATTATTCTTCAGGATCCTATCCAAATAGGAGTACATCATACACATGACAAATGAAGACAGGTCATTTGTGCCTTCCACAACTCCAGATGTTCAAGTAATTGCACAGTAAGCCAGTGTAACCTACCTTCAGACAACATGGACACATTGAAGGGGACACATAAGCTGCAGGTAAAGTGACCTTCAGATGTGCTTCCTTCCCATGGAAACAAGTTTGGGATCGGATGCAACCTCAGATCTCAGCCTGAAACAGAGTTGGGATGTGGCTGAGAGAGGCACTGTGTGTCTAAGCTCGTAAGCTCACCCTCAGTTCTTACATTCCAGGCAGAGCAAAGTATGCTTGAAAGAGCTGCTTCTCTATATCTTAGCAGCAGAAGTTGCCACATTAAAACACAAAGGTTGTGAGTCTGGTGCCTGCCACCTCCTTTGGTCTATCTCTGGTGTCATGTACACATGTCTATCACATGCATTAAGCTCACATTCAGTCCTTCAAATCATGTCTGTAGAGTGGGACCAACAGACAACTTTCTGCTCATTAGGGAAAACCATGTGTTTTGGGATAGGTTCTCTCTTAAGATTCTCTGTGTGATGGAGGCTTCACAGAATAGCAGGTATCACCTACTGAGGTAATAAGAATTGGAGAAGATCTCAGCGGCACAGGACATGTGGGTTTATGAGGAGGAAAGCGGTAGGCTGGGAACACAGGTGTCCAGAACTGAAGATGAGCCTTTCAAGAATTACCTTTTTAGCAGATGCTTAGGACAGAATTCTGCTCGTTGATAATTAGCAGGATGCGCATGAGAAATTTGCTCCAGCCGTGAGCACCTTTTGAAGATATTGCATTTCTGATGAGTTATTCAGATCATTTTGAGAGAAGACTTTTTCTTTTCACTGGTTTGGGGAAAAAAAAAAAAAAAAAGCAGCAGATGGTTTCAATTGTAAAAAAAAAAAAAACCACCAAAAAACATCTGCTCAGAGATTTCCCTGAGAATTTTTGTAGCCTATCCCCTGAGTGCCTGACTGCAGACCTGGTGGCACGCTTCTGTTTTGATGTCTGAAGTTTATGGCATAGCAAGGCACAGAGGTTTAACAACTCATTCTGTATGTGCTAGGGAGGAATTAAAGACTGCACCCTGCAAAGAGGAAACAGGGTCAGTAAGTGTTAGCAAATCCTCTTAAGAAGGCTGAGTCAGAACTGAAAGCCCCTCTTTAATCAAAAGATTTCTCCAAATCTTGCCTTGTCCTGAAGATTAGAGATAAGTAAAAACTCTCCAAGGAATTATTTTTTTAAACTGGAATTCTGCTAAATTTTGGATGCCAGCCCGTGTTTAAAAATTAGGCAGCTAATTTCAAGTATCTTTTCAGATACTTTTGCAAGAAATAGAGCTTTTTACAGGAAAACATGTGCACGGAAGGCCTTATTAAAGGAAGAAAAATGTCTTTTATGGACACTTTCAAGTATCAAAAAGGAAGGACGCTAGTGTATAGGAAAGTAGTGGGAGCTATAAACAACTTTATGTTTGAACATAAAGAAGTTATGAGCTTGTTTAAGCATAATGGATGGTGGTCAGAAGATAAACTATGAAAACCTAGGGTAGAGGGAGTTTCATAGTATTCATAGCATATTTGCTTCAGCCTGTTTATTCCTCTAGCATTCTGTGCAGGAGGGTTGGAAGGATTGTTGGGAGCCTGAGTCGGGTTTTAAAGTTCTCTATTTTGTCTCTACTACTTGCTTTGGAAAAACATAAGTAAAAAAAAACAAACAAAAAAGCCCAAAACCAAACCAGAAAAGGAAACTTTCATACACAATCTCCAACAGGTGGAAAGACAAGTGTTAAGGTGGACTCACAGGCTCCTTCTTGCCCAGGTTTCTCACTGCAGAGTGACTCACTCTTGAGAGGAAGGATAGAGAGTTCCTCACTGTTCATCTCTCTCTCTCTATTTCCCCTGAATCTCAGAACAACCTCTGTCTTCGTGATTAATTCCCCTTGGGAAGAATGAGCAATAGATTCAAACCCTTGTTAAGGAGAAGGACACAGTGATATGAATCAGTCAGCACTGCTGGCACAGCACACTCACTCCTAGCAGTACCTATCTCAAAGGACAGTGTTTGCAAGAAGGTGTTCTGAGCAGGTATGCCTTGATGTAAAACATGGCCCTCCTCCCTCCTATTGCTCAGTCACTGAAAGTACCTTTGTGAATACAGTCATCTCAAAAAGTAGTTTTCAGTTTTCTGTGTCATTTGGCCCTTGTATAGAACTTGACTTTGTACAGAGATACGCACTTCATTGTGTCACAAATACAAAAATTATGAAGCCTTTATTCATTAACAAATATGTGTACTTCATCAGAACAATAGCTTTTGCAAGAGATAGAGAGAAATACTTGGAAAGGTAGCATTCATTACCTGGATGTTCAATCACTATGTCTGAACAGGTTGTGATAATCTCCCCTTATAATCAATGGAAAGATCTATTTCTCTGTGGTTTCCTCTTGTACCAAACTAAGTGTTGAAGAGACATCAGAGAAATTGCATCCCATAAGTGTGAAATCTCTTTGTTGATTGTAAAGGGTTCCTAGGGTGACTGGCTCAGACTTGTGCATCTAGCTTTTATCTGTCTTAAACTAGGACACATAAATCCAACCTGCAGAGTCTGAGCCTGAATATTTATGTTGGCAGTTTTGAAAGATAAGAGGCACGGATATTGATGTAATATGTAGCATACGTAGCACAATGTCTGTCAACAAGTACATCTCCAACTTATGAAGAAGCAAGACTCTCTTCACTTGATCAACTTGTGGAGGGGCTCCTTTCTACCTTTGACAGGAACCAGCTTTCCTACAGTACAGTCAAGGCTGTTACTAACATTTTGATCCTGACTCCTTGCATGTATATTCTTTAGCTTTTTACTTTGGGATCTGGCTGTTTTTTTGAAGCACGTATTCTGATTTTTTTTTCTACTTACCACACTTTGGCTGATGTTAAAGAGCAGTCTTGAAGCACACAAGTTGGATTTCTTTTTGGCTGAAGCTAAACTGGAAGATACGTTCCAGATGTGCACCAATATGCAACTGCTAATGGGAATTCAATCCATCACACCAGAGCTCCTCAAGAATAAAAGCCCCTTACACCACTGAAATGTGGGTATCAGGTGCTCAGCACCAGCGCTTTAATTCTGCAGACCCACTCCTGCCAGGCTGCACTACTTAGTAATGTGGAAGAGTCTTTGTATTGAGGCCTTCCTAAAGTTTGGGATGTTCAACACTGGAATTAGATGAAGCTTATATTTTCTCATAGTAAAAATGGATGAACCTTTAAACCCCCTTTAGCTTAGCTAAGCACTGCAAAATGCAGGTATTTTTCCTCAACCTTTTGTGGCTCTAAAGCTGTGCTGAAAATATAATAGGACTATCCCACCCAGAATAGGAACAACTTATAAAAGTCACTGGGGGGGAACAAAGGTACAGAAATTGCTTGTTTAGTGGTTTGGGGAGAGTTGGTTGTTTTGGGGTTTTTTGGATATTCTGTTTGGATTTGGGTCACTTTTTCTTCAAAACTGCCACCATTGATCCATCCAATTAAAAAAATAATTACCTCTTGTTTGATAAGGTAAGCCTAAATGATATTTTGAAATGTGTATATAGGTGACATTTAACATGGGACAAAAGGTAAAGGTTAGAGAAGAGATCTGAGGCGTGGTTTTACCACGCAGGACTGATGCTCTTAAGAGAGCTGTACCACTTCTACGGCTCCTATGGCTTACATAGTACAGTTTATCTGACAGGGATTGTCCTATCTGAGAAGTACCGAGCCTGTAGCTTGCTGAAATCCATCACAAGCAGGTAGACCTTTGCTTTCAGGCAGTCTCTGGGAAGAGTTTCCTTATGTCACTTGAACAAAGATTTACTTTTTCCTGAAAACTGGGGAGCAGTTTTTCTAAAGTATGCATTGTGGTGGAAAGGCTTGTACACTTCTCCTTGAGTGGAACCTGCTTGTGCACTTGATATAAATTTAATCATTATACATGCCATTCTTTTTTATTAAAATAATAACATCTTCCAGGCAATCAAGCTGAGTTTCTTGAAACTCAGCAGTTTTACCTGCTTATTTATGGTAACATCAAAGTATGGGCAGTCTCATTACAGTCTGTAAATAACCAGGGTTATGTCCTTGATCAGTGAAATATTAGAGTGCTGTGGGAGTGGGAGTGTCTCTCTGTTACTCCTGGGAGGCTATAAAGTGCACAGAAAATAATTACCATTTTTTTATAAGTATTTTTGATAATACAGTCATCCTTTACTGATGGGTTATCTATCATAATCTGCTGGTCTTTTATACTGTCTTCCACATCATCTCAAACAGAAGCTGAAGAAATCATTAGGCTGCACAACATGATGGTTCTCTGCATATTTAATCCCACAGACAAGTCCATGCAGAGCAGAAGGACACCACCCAGTTCATTTTTATGCATTAAGTGCTGGAGAAAATGTGTCAGGGAACAGAATCGGGGTTTGCTGGTGAAGTCCTTGTTGCCCACCACTTCAGTGCAACCCCTCTAATGTTTTTCCACCCAACGACAGACCAAAAAGCTTATCTACATCAGGGATATGCTGAGAGGAGCCATTTCAAGGTGACAGCTGGCAGTGGTGGCTCTACAGTCACTCAATTCTGTGAGAGCTGTGAGCCTCACTTATAATCCAGGGTTTTACAATGACTCCCAGACCTGAAAAGGGTGGGGAATGGCCCTGCACAGCTCTGAGCTCCTGTTGAAAAGGATGCACTATATGAGAGCCAAAGAACTGTAGGAGCAAGCTTTTTGGTGTGTCCAGGAAGCTGGTGGGACTGTGTCAGACTTGTTCCATAGGTGACGCTGTCAACTACATAAATGAGGACATAAAATCAACCCTGACTATCCATGTCTGCAACACTAGGAGAGAAAACTGTGTCTATGTGGTAACACAAATGGCACAAAGTGAAAGTCAGTTTGGGTCGGGTTGCTCTTGCCGGCCTTGCACTCACATGTTCTGCCACAGGTAGATGTAGTCATGGGTGGTACTGTCTTAAGCTAATCTGCTCCTCTTTTGCACCATACATGTTCATGAGTAGGAGTATTTGTGCTCTCAACTACCTCGTCTCCAAGGATAACGAGTCTTAATACCGTGCCTTACTTGACCATACCCAGTAATTAGCCACCACATTTGCAATTGTTCATCATTTCAGTATTTATTTATTTTTCATCATTTACCTTTGGAGATGAAGTGTTAGGGGTAGAAATCCATTGCCAAAATATTCACCCTGCCAAGACGGTATCTGTGATATTTACATTTGAGATATATTGATGAGTAAAATTGAGATTTTGGGGTGAGAGAGATTCATGGGCAAAGGCCTGAAATGGCATGAGAGCTTCCAGAAATGTGAGGTCTGCAGGGGAAGGGATATGAGGTTTCTGCTGCTCCTTAGCACGTTGTGTGACTATTTGTTTGTCCTCCATTCTCAGAATTCCCTGAATATTTACAATTTTACCTGTAGCTAGTGCTTCATTTTAGCATTTCTCCGAACACTAAATGTCCTGAGCGAATGTATTGACACAGCACAGCCTGTTACAAAATCATCCATACTTTATAGAGATGTGTAAATTGCTTATATTATTACTCTTTTCTTTCTGACCTCTTTCTCTATATTTTTGTTCTCATTTAGCTGTTCTCACACAATGACACGCGCTAAGTGTTCCCTTCAGCATCTGAATGTCAAGATAACCTGAGGTTAAATTATAGCTTGCTAAAGAGGAGCCTTGAACCATGTGATGTTATGCTTCCATTTCTTGCTTGCTGGGGGTGGGGGTAGGGGGCAGAGAGAGGAGGAGGAGGAGGTTTAGTGGCAGCATTTAACAAAATATACAGATTCTAGCTTTGTGATTTTGCTCTTTATTCACACTCTCACAAGGTGTATGCCACGCTTGTGTGTGTGTTAAACAACATCTGAAGAAGTTGGAATACATTAGCATTTTAAGTAACGTGGAAATGTACAGGGTACCATCTGGGACTCTGCAAGTTGTAATATGAAGAAACAAGTTGTATTTAAAAGCTGCATTTAATGTTTGGAGTAAAATCTGTGTTTTCTTAACAGCTGAGAACAAAACATTTTCCAAAACAAGGCTTAGCATCATCAGCTGACTCTGATGCTGTGCGAAATGGGGAAGGAGGGTCCCACTTTATGCAGTTTTCCTCCCAGAGGTCTTGATGGGGTTTTTTTTGTTTGCTTACTTTTCTACTCTGTAGGAAATGTTAAGAAATCATGTGCTGTGCTGCAGAAAATCCATTTCTGAGGAATTTACCTGAAAAAGCTTTGTTTTGCTGATTCCTTTTTAAGGTTCGCTTGCCCACGGCTGGATATCAAGCCTCTCCACTTTGTCTAGCATATCTGGGGAGGGGGTCCTCTCCTGTAAGTAGTCCACTGCCCTCAGTAAATCACTTCGCTTCTCTGTGCTAGTGATCAATTTTGTCTTGATTTTACTTACCTGTCAAATGAGTGTTCCGCTACTTCACTCAGAGTTCTGCACATGGAAATTGCTGTATTAGAAAAAAATGACAAGTGAAAATTAGACCAAGTTAATTGAGAAGCTTCTCTGCTCTGATATTTTCTTATGAGCTTTGTCAAAGCTGCATTTCAGGGTAGATGTGAAAGATCCACACACATCAGCTTGCCTTGGTCGGTCGCAAGGTGAGTTGATCAAAGCTGATGAGTGTAATGCCCAGATTAATTGAGGATAGGTTATTCTGCTCATGTTATTAGATTTACAGATACCCTTGATTATTAACACAAAGCATGCTGGATATAATCTTCTGTCACTGAATATGATGAGCTGGGGCTCTGAACGTGTTCCTTGTTTCACTCTAGATTGATTCCCATGGCATTTCTGTGCTTAGAACTAAGCATGCTCTAATGCGCTGCTTAACTTAACCCTGGAGAATTCCTAAGGCAGGTTCTTCTGAAATATGTAACACACCACACACAGTAAGAGGGCAAAGCAAGAAAGTTTTATTACCAGCCTATAGATATCCAACATAGGTCTTGTAGCTCTTAATACAGCTCTCGCCAAGCAAGACTTTGTACCATGCAACATCACTACACAGTCTTGATGTCTGCAACAAACCGCTCACCACCGCTCTGGCTTTGGACGTCACTCAGGCAATAGAGGTGGCACGGGTCTGCTTTCTCAAGGGAAGAGGTGTGCCTTCTGAAGTGGGGTCTGGGCTGTCCAACAAGGGAAGCAGCTGGGAAGTAAGAAGAGAGGTGGGCTGGGTGTAGGGCTAAGTTGTTGCCACCCATCCTCCCATGGCTGAGCTGGGCTAGACACAAAGGCAGCACTGAGGAAGCCTGGAACAGCACTCTCTTCTGTCGGCTCGTGTAGGGACAGCATCCATGCTGGTTAAGGTTATGGGGTATAGCTTGTGCTTCTGGAGAAATGGATATAGGATTGCTGAGAGCAGATCAGAGAATGACAAGATGCAGTTTCCCACAGGCTCCACTTTCTCTGCTAGGTAATAACTGACTACATGTAATTGGTAAATCAAGGGTCTTGTTGCTTTAAAGCAAAAGAACAGTGCATCCAGGAGTACAAACCCTAAATAACGAATAATAAGAATAATGTTATTGAACAGCTGCAACGCTGCAGTGAGTACTTAAATGTCAGCTTTAAAAACCTATATGCCAAATATATCTTCTCTTTGAGAGAATGTTTACCTTAATGTTCCCTAATGAAAAATATAGCTAAAAGATTTATAATTACAGTAGCACACTTAGAAAGGATTTACAAGTATCAATGTATCTACCGAGCTGAAAGAAAATCCATTAAGTTTTGTCCCCTAAAAAAGGCTATTGCCTTCCCTGTTCCCAAATAAAATAATCTGGGTAGATGTTTTTCCTGTGAACATTCATTAAATGCTCATCAGGCATAATCCAAGTGACAGCAGAGCTTCAAGACACAAATCACTCTCACATATCCTCACAATGGATCATTCATTTAAATATGTACTTGTCTCTTCTTTTCTTTTTTTTAATGATGCCTTTTCTGTTGCAAGAAGAGGTGTTTGATTGCTCTTTACAGGTAAGGTTTTTTTACCCCTTTTTAAAAATCATTAACATAATAGAAGAGTGACATTTTTCCATTTAAATGATGCACAAATAAGACAGAGAATTTTTAAAGATATTTTTGCTCTTGATCTTTTAACGGAAACAATTTTTTAAAACAAACTGCCTGAAGTTAAAGGATGTTATTGTCCCCCTCCCCAAATAAACTTCTCTTTACAAGGAAAACCTGAATATAAATGAAATCTTTCAGCCTACAGAGAATGGAGAAAACTGTATAAATTGAATGAAAATGGACTATTAAAGGAAATTAGGAGCATACGCTGCTTTTTTGAAAAGGCTCAAACATTAGCTATAAGTCTTTTTAAATTGGCTGATTGTTGGCAGAAGAATGAAATGAGGTAGGCATGATATGCATAAAGTAGACTCCAAATGCATTACGACATTCATCACATGAGAGTTGAAGGGAACAGCAAGGTATATCCTAAAGGGAAAACAAGGCAGGGAGGAACATTTACACTGTCTTACGTGGAGAAAAGGATGATATAAATTCCATTTAGAGGTCAGCCCGTCATTGCCCTAACTCAGCTGCTTGGTAAAGGGGAGGGAGTTGTCTTGGCAAAATCTCTCCACACACTATTGCACTCATAGTAATGGGATTAAAAGCCACAGGAGACCTTACTCTGAAACAGGAGCAACTAATCAATGAATCCATTGCTTGAATGCTGTCAGCCACCAATGCAGCACATACATGATCATGTTTGCGGAGATGCTGTTGTTAATGTCCACAGTGCAATGGAATTATTAAATCCTGAAGCCAGCCTGTCTCAGAAGAAGTGGATGCCTGGCTATGGCTCCACAGACGGTCTTGGGTGTCTCCTCATCTGGTGCCATCCTGAAGCAATGACAAAGCAGCAGGATTGCAAAGTCCTCTGCCTGCTCCGAGGAATGCTGGGTGTAGGAGTATCTTCCTTGCATAGGAGGGGAAGAAAATGTGGACACCCTCCAACTTGAGGATATGCACGAAGGCAGCTAAGCCAGCTGCAGAAGCTGGGCTGCTGAACTAGATGCTAGTCTAGAGTCTCCACTGATCTATTTGAAGACAGTTATACCCATATTTATATGTATCAGAGTACAGGTGCCTCTATCCCATGAGTTCGTCACTCTGTTTTGCATCCCCTTCCCCTTCTCCCCTTTGGGAGGAAGAGGTACATCAGCAAAGCACACATATCAAGGTTAGCGATGTCTGTCTTTGCATTCACTTACTCTCTTGATAGCAGTTCCCCTCTCCATGGATCACTTTAATTTAAAGTCATCATACACCATCATCTATTTGCATTCCTGCAGTTTAGTGTCTTTTAGAGGTTGTGTGTAAAGCAGCTTTAATTCACAGGTGTCGTTTAAACAGTTATGGACCAGATCCAACTCTCAGGGACATCCATCGTGACATTTCTGCAAGTTCAGTTCCCTCTGCAAAAGGCAAAAAGCATGGCCAAGAGGAGGCGATGCTGAACATGATGGTTTCCCTGTCACTGACCTCAGGACTAAGATATTGGTTTTTATTTTCTTATCTGATGTGGAAACTCTCAGGAGAATTCTATGAATGTCATGATTCCATTCACTTCTCCTTGAAACCTGCCACATTAACTTGCAAAGAAGGAATGTGGGCTGGAGATTAAAATGAGTTTATAGGGTATCCATATAATATTAGCAGCGGAGGACACAATTCTGCTTTTAATTCCATGACAGCAAAGCTGAGCCAGGTGGGATTATATCACATCTATTCAATATAAAAGGAAGATATACCTAAAACATGTAAAAGTCTTTGTCTGGATTCTGCAGAAAATAGGAGTGATCAGATCCAGTGTTTTGCTGCTTGAAAGAAACCCATCTCCCTGTTCCAATAAGAAGCAGTATTTTATGATTAGAAAGCAGCTGACTGTCTGTCTTGAGGAGCTAATATGGTACAACAGCATTTCTGATTGCTTCAGAAAATAGCCAGCAGTATGAGCAGTGATGTGAGAACCGAAGCCGTCTGGCTCACTAACAGAGCCAGAGTATTTCTTCCCATGTGAGTGTAAACGCAGCTTGGTGTCCTTAGCCTTTTCCCTCTTCTACAAAATTTGCTGTAGCCGACAGACCAGATGCCCTCTGACTGTACTCCAGGATTGTTAACACGGTTTGCGGATACAGGTCATTGATACAGATAATGTAATAACTAAATACACAAAGTACTTCCCAAGCTGATCTCTACACAAGCTCCACCATTGCTCATGCGCCCCAGCTTGCATTTCTTTTCCTGTTCATCATTTTTGCTGTCTGATTTCTCGCACACTCAGCAGTGTGCTGCAGGGGCAGAGGCTTCTCCTGCACAGCAGGACTTAGGGTCCCATCACTTGCCATGGCTTCAGCTGCCTGTACCCCAACTCCCACCTGCATGGTGGGAATGAGGACCTTTCCCTGGCACATTAAAAGCTGCAAGGTGCTTGGGTGGTATAGTTAGCAGACAGTATCATGCAGCTATGATGTCCTTCAGTTAAGAGGTTTACAAGGAGGAGATTCTCATAGCAAAATATGTAATTAAGCCATTTTTCTGCAGATTTAACTCCACCATATTGGAATATGTGGGGCCTTTATGCACAAGGACATGCATCTGTCTGCTATTCTATGAAAATGGAAATTGTGTTACAGGGACTAAATACTTTTAATTGTATGTTCACCACATTCGCTACCAGGTTTGCTTTTTTTCCTCTCTTTGAGAGATAAAGTGTTCCTCAAGCGTATTGATTAAAATATATTAATCAATTGTTGTTCCTCTTTTCTGCAGACAGTATTTGCAGTAGATGCTGCATAGCTCAAGAACGTATTATGTCAGCCTGGTACCAATATTTATTATGCTGTTGTCTAGATCTGCACTTCCACACACTTGCAGAGAATCAGTACGTACAACCCACCAGCTGGGCTTTCCAGTGATTATGATAACCCTGTAGACAGTAAACAGGGAAATGGTTTGATTTTATTGTTTTCGCAGACACCAGAAGACATCCTTATCTTTAACAGTTTGTTACCATTAATCAGAAGATATCCATGGGAAAGGATCTATGAGGAGCATAAAGCGGTCCTGTGCACTGTTCTTGCTGCAAGGCTGGGAAACACTTTGGCTGCATGACTCAGGTCAGCTCACAGCCACAACAGCAAAACCCTGTACTTCATTTCTGCTAAGTTTCTTACAATGCCCTTGACAGTGGCTACGCAGCTAGTGTGCTCTGCTTGTTATGCAAGCTATAATCATATCACTGTGCCTTGTGCTTCCTTGTCTGTTTGACGTACCCTTCTAGTCCCTCTTGCCAGATATGCAGGGTCTTGCTCTTTCCTCGCTGATGCTGAAGCAGATGGTCATGCCTACGCGGGGGTCTGTGAGGGATTGGCAATCCCCGCAGTAATGACACTGCTGCTTTCCCAGAATCATTGGTCCAAGACATGGTTGATCCACAATGCTACTCACATGGGAAAGTGGGTTCAGACAGCCCGTGTCCTCTGCTGACCTAAAATCACACTGCCATAAATCAATGCATCTGGGCTGATAAATTGTGCAAAACAGCAGTGGGTATTTACTGGGACTGAGATCTGTGCTACCATGTTCACTATCCACATTATCACTGCTGGTGCATGTCCTGCAGGTGGAGAACATGCACTCCATCCCTGAGCTGTGCAGGCGTAGGCTGACTCCCATTGATTGTTTCAGCAGAGAGTAAATCCTGGGACTGATGGATAAGAAAATATTAGGAACCTCCCACTGACATGTGGGAGCTGTGCAGCCCTCTGAGAAGGTGTTGATGGGAGTATGCTCTTGTACTGATTGTAACCGAGGGCGCAGTAATAACTCATTGGAAATTGGTATTGCGTATGGAATCAGAAATGTGAATAATTGGGAAGATCTGTAAAGGAATGCAAATTGTTGAGAACAGAGGAAAACCCAACAGCCTCCAGAGGCTATGGGAGACAGCTGAAAGGATCAGTTTGACCTATGTGTTCTGCAAGATTTTTTTCTGAAGGGTGAGGAAGAGGAATGAGCCTGGTGGAGTTCGTCCAGCACACAGCGCACAGATAAATAGCCTTGCTTTGCCCAAGATGACAGCGCTTGAAGTGCAAAGATGAATCAAAGAAAGAAGCCACAATGGAACATGTTACTTTAAAATATCAAACTCCAGCGACAAGTCAGGTGTACTTCAGTGCCTTCTTGGCCTTTTGATGCACTGTAATTATTGCACAGGGAAGATAAAAGCATTTCTCAGTGGTTTGGGAACAAATGTCTATGAGGCAAGAAATGGCACTTCTGCCTTTGGGCCAAATTCCTTGCTGTTTCAAAAGGTGAAACACAGCTGAGACAAAGGAACCTGCACCTGCTTCCCCAAACACATTACTCATTTGACATCTTTGTATGAGAACTGTTAGTACTTTCTCAGTCTTTGGAATATGCTTCCTCCCTCTCAGTGCCCCAGAAAAAAAGGTGACATCTCACTAGGCATCAAACAGCACGAAACACTCTGTACAGCTGTGAGAGCTGGTTTGGGGTGAATCTGGTGCCTCCGAGGTATTCTATTGATTTGAAGCCTGAATAAACAGAAGAACGAAAAAATATAGGTTTGTAACTTTTAATTATCATTTCTAGGGATAATAAATTGTGAAATCACTCCTATTTTGCAGAACTGAAAACACACCTACTCAAAGCGGAATTTCTTGGGGAAGCTTTTTGTCTAAAATGCTACTGGAACAGCCAGAGAAATAATTATCAACCTTTTTTGTTCACTTACAGTGACTTCAGTAAGTTAAAAATGTTGATATTGGTTTTGGTTTCAACAAGTGCTATGAACTATATATATGTATACTTACATTATAGTCTAATATAATGTAATATATATATGATATCTTTTGGCAAAATATTGGTAATAATTTTTCAAAGTAACTTGAAATTTGAAAACAAGATCACTGTAGATAATTTTATTTTTATTGAATGACATTTTTTACCCGCTCTAGTCAATTCTTTCCATTAGGAGAACGAAGCATATTCCTGACCCACTGAAGTCTATGGGGTTGTGCCTTTCCCTTCAGTGCAGATAGTATCACCTTAGATTAGTTTTCATTCTCTACCTTTTTAAGAGCTTTTTATAACTAGTGAGACAAACCACATGGGGGCTTCTCTCCTCTGGCAGGATGAGCAAATAAACATTTCAAGAACAACACGAGGTTTGTTTTAAAATTTGCCTCACAAGCAAATGTGTACTAAGTTTTTTATACCAACATTTGTTGGGAGGAAAAAGAAATCATTGCATGGGATTTGTATTATTACTCACCCAGATTCATTCCCATTTCTAGAAGTCTCAGCGCTGTGCTCCTTGTCTTTTGATGTAGTCAAAATTATTTTCCCATCTTCACCTTCTAAAAATCATCTGGGCTCTGAGCTTGGTACTTCTCTTGAGTATCGCTGTTCTTGCTCCACAGATTGCCATTGGTGGCAATGTTTTCTTTCTAAATCCCTCCGTGCCTGAGGGTGGGCATGTCTTGCTCAAAGGTAGCACTTTCCCAATGCCTCCCCAATGCATTCACATGGATAGAGCAGTGATCACACTCTCTCAGAGCTCCCTGCTGGGTTTTTTGAGGCTCTGCATCTCTATCTGAACTAAGGATGCACAAGCTGTAGGTATAGAGTCTCTTCAGGAATGACGTGGGAGGAATTTTTTTCTCACTTCAGTCAAGTGATAGGGATGTCCCCGAATAAGTTGGGTTTCTATCAAAACTCTTCTTTTCCAAACATCTCATGGATTTTCAGTTCTCAGAGAGATTTTGTCATGCTTCCTGGCCAGATCCTAATCCACATCTATTGGCTGCCCAGGACAGAGTAGATCAGGAATTGGAAAGGGTGCTCTAGAGCTCAGGAAGGTGTATTCTGGGGTGAGCCAAGGGGTGCATCACCTGAGCAAAAGCTGTAGCAGATTGCCACCCTCTGCAGTCCAAGCGAAGTAGTGTCCTACAGTGTAGAATCATAGAATTGTTTAGGTTGGAAAAGACCTTTAAGGTCATCAAGTCCAACCATTAACCTGGCACTACCAAGTCCACCACTAAACCATGTCCCTAAGCACCACAACCACACATCTTTTCAATACCTCCAGGGATGGTGACTCAACCACTTCCCTGGGCAGCCTGTTCCAATGGTGGACAACCCTCCTGGTGAAGAAATTTTTCCCAATATCCATTTAAACCTCCCCTGGCACAACTTGAGGCCGTTTCCTTTTGTTCTATCGCTTTTTACGTGGGAAAAGAGACCAACACCCACCTGGCTACAACCACTTTTCAGGTAGTTGTAGAGAGTGATAAGGTCTCCCCTCAGCCTCCTTTTCTCCAGGCTAAACAACCCCAGTTCTCTCAGCTGCTCCTCATAAGATTTGCTCTCTAAACCCTGTACATGGGCACCAGCCCTTGTTACAGCAACAAGAGTTTCTACCTCCATTGCCATCTGTCACCATGAAAGATTTGGCTGGAAAACTTTCTCTTAGTGAGACTTGACATGTTAGTGTGAGCGTGCTGGTTCCTCTACAGCTTAAGAAGCCTGCAATCATCACCCCTTGTGCTGTTAATCAGAGGGGTTTTGCTGGAGCTGTTATACCCCATGACCATGATGACACAATATCCAGTGAAACGCAAACTTTTCAGTTCTCCCTTAATGAAAAGCACGCAGTGTGTAATGGCAGTATAAAAAACTGCTGAGGAATGCTTTTTATTAATGCTGGCTTGGGGGTTTTATGTGCAAGGCCCAGTGAAAGCTACTGACCATGGACCCTCATGGTTAGTTCAGCTGAGGGCCAGCAGCAACAACCATCCCAGGAATAACAGGGCAACAGCAAAAAACATTAAGAACTGGGAAGGCATAAAACCCAGCTGCCATCTTCTGTAAAATTTCTGTACCGCAGAATGAATTCAGCTCAAGCTGGATGTGCCTCTTTGTGTACAGATATGTGAAATGGGAATTTTCATGTAAATTGGTGTCAGTAGCCTTGGGAAAAAACAGAGCTTACAACAGAATGAGGGAATAGCAGGCATTTTCAAGGGAAATAAGTCTATAGATTGATGGATAAGTTTTGGGAGGATAAAATGTTAAGCTTGTGAAGATGAAAGTCTTTATTTGCACGGGTACAAAGTTTAAGTAGCTTTTTTTGATTCACGGTTTTGAACTACAAAACAGTAGCGTGCATCGTGCTAGGTGTAACTTAATAATCTGCTTTAAAATAAATGTGAGGCAACACCAATTAAGGCCATGTTTTTTAATGAATAGCTGCTCAGCCAGGTAAAAAGCCATGTGCCATATTGTGCCATCCATTTTAAGTAGAACTTCACACAGACCTTCAAAGGCGGGTTCTGCATAACAAATGGATAGAGTGATGAATCTCTATTTTACAAGGCAAAAGGGAATAGCGTGGGCAATGTATGATCTGCGTGTGTGTGCGTGCGTGCGCGTGCTCACAGTGTTGAAAGCACCAGATTATGCTGAACTCATTAAACAAGCTTACAATTGCATTACAGCAGACACTGTGATGAGAGCCAAAATATGATTGGCAAAATATACATGACATATTGTAAAACAGATAAAATGATAACAGCTTTTTACTGAAGAGCATCTGCTATTCAGTTGGGAAATTAGGGTGGAATGCAACTGTTCTTATAAATCATAAAATGGCGTTGCCATCATCAAGAATTTCCTGTCTTCATTTTCTAAGTGTGATATTGTTGTTGCTCTTGCTTGTATGTCAGAAAGTTAGAGACTCCAACTTTTTTCCTCTGAACATGCTAGATAGAAACAAGTTTCTTTAACCACACTCTAGGATTAAGTTCTTTCAACCTTGTGCTCATTGACAGGTATGACTAAGCCAGATCACCAGGATAAAATAACCTGACATTAATGGGTTTTGAATTTGTTCAGCGGAGCTGCATAAGAAGGGAGAGTGAATCTGATTATTCTGATGTCAGCTGAACCTCCTTCCCTTCTTACTGCTATGGTTTACCATTTGTTTCTGCAGGGAAGACTGCACACACAGACTGTACTGTTCTGTGTTTTCATCTGCTGGGATCAAACATACTCCGACTGAATGCAGTGACCTTCAGATGCTTCCATGGAAGAAGGTCTGTTTCTTAAGCCAAATAATTAACCACTGCAGGATGGATGTTGCCTCGTTATATATTGAATTGCTTCCACAGGGTGTAATGGCTCACTAGTTAATTGCTATGTAATTTTATTATTATCTCTAAAATATTTTTCAGAAAGGAAAGAAATAATTGCAAATGGTCTGATGTAAAGTGACCTAGTTTTACTGATTTTTAGTAATCATGATTTACATGTAAATCATAATTTACACCTGGCTGGTGTAAATTCATAACTTGAAAGGGCTGTCCTGATTTAAGTGGCCTGCTGTACATTTCCCGAACAGGAGCAGAACACATGAGAAAGTGCAACATACCCAATGCTCTTTGTGGTCTCACCTCCAATTGCATGACATCAGGGCAACCCAGATCCAAATTTTTTGCTGTGCTGCCATCTTTCTGATCTGTTCTGGCTGTTCTACTGCCTGCCAGGTCATGCAGTAGGCACTCATTTGACAGTCTAAAATTTTATACTAATCCAAATAAGGCAGAAAGAAGGGATTCTGCCATATAACGGTAGCACTTCTAAGTGGACTGGTTCCAGTCTGCCAATTCTCTTTATACCAGAAGTTCATCCTTGTCATGGTTTAACCCAGCTGGCAGCTAAGACAACCGGACAGCCATTCACTCACACCTCCTCCCCTCCAGTGGGATGGAGGAGAGAATAAAAAATGGAAAAAGAAAAAAAAAAGTAAAACTCATGGGTTGAGATAAAGACAGTTTAATAGGACAGAAAAGGAAGATGATGATGATGATAATATTAATAATAATATACAAAACAAGTGATGAACAGCACAATTTCTCACCACCGGAAGCCAATGCTTAGCAAGTTCCTGAGCTGCCCCTCCTCCTGGCCAACCCCCAGTTACGTACAATGAATGTCATGAATAGCATGACATAGCATGAATGTCATATGGTATGGAATATCCCTTTGGTCGGTTTGGGTCAGCTGTCCTGGCTGTGTCCCCTCCCAGCTTCTTGGGTACCCTCTGCCTTCTCGTTGGCAGGGCAGTATGAGAAGCTGAAAAGTCCTTGACTGCTTGGCAACAACTAAAATATTAATGTGTTATCAACATTATTCTCATCCTAAATCCAATACACAGCACTATAACAGCTTCTAGGAGGAAACTTAACTCTACCCCTGCTGAAACCAGGACGGTCCTGTCAGCCTTGACACTGTGCTCTTTCATCAATACACTATTTTAACCCTGAATTGTAGTACAGGTAGGAGTTGTTCTTGATTTCTCTCACTATAATGTGTAAACATATCCTGTAGATGCATGAAAAGGCAACTTTTCTGGCTCGGTGAACTGTTTCTTATCTCTGCTACTTGTTAGCCTGCACATCCAGCAAAGGCTGTTGCACTCCCCATCATCCTCTATCAACATATGTGTTCAAATGAATTTAGCACATGCTGGGCAGCAAATTATTCTAACCAAGGGTCCTCCAAAACACCTCTTCCCTTTTTCTACTGCTTAGCCTGTGGCTTTTAAAAATGTTCCTCTCCCCGTCTCAAAATTGCTGCATCCAAAGACTTGGCTGAGGGGAAACAGTAACTTCTTGCCGTCATCTCTTCTGCCAAGGCTCGTGGGTACTGTCAGATATCTCTTGTCTGAGAGCTGGTCTGTGCTTTTGATTTTCATATAGCTGAGTAGATTAATGACCTGGCAGAACTGCACCATTGCCAAGTCCAACAGAAATGCTGGATTGAAGGTGAATTAAAAAATGGATGACTGGCCTTGTAGAAAGGACTGAAGGTGACTGTAACACCCTGTGCTCCAACAATATGTTACTAACGGAAAGGTAGGCAGTGAGCTACAAACTCCAAAGCAACTGAGAGTGTTGCTTAGCTGGCCACGGTGAATCCTACAGCCAATCTTTGGTCAATCTGTGCACTGGGGATGGACAAATGTGAAACTGTCACCTTCTTCGCTCACCTTGCACGGAACATTGTTTTGAAGTCATACAAAAAGAATGAAATTAAAAGAAAAATGAGGAAAAAAGGGTATAGGGATGTTCTGAGGTAGCATACATCAGTCAACGCTGTTTTACAGGCTCCTTTTTGTCACAGTCCTTCCTAAGACTTAGCTCGGGTCTAATAAATGGTATGAAACATGGCTGGATACTGAGACAGGGCCGACCTTACTAGGAAGTTTTTATATCATGTCACCATGATGGGTGCTTAAAGATAACTGCCCAAAGTTGGGGTAGATCCTGTCTTGGATCTCACTATTTCCATAGTCAAGGCATTGACATACTGGTACAAATTCAGTAAATGTCCAACAGGATGCTCAGGGCCAACAGCATTTGCCCTGTGAGGAGGTGATTAGAGGCCTGGGGTTGTTCAGCCTGGACATGCGGTTTCAGAGCACCTAATAACAGCCCCCCATTACCTATGAGAAGGTCATTGAAAAGGAAGAGCCAGGCTTTTCATAATGGAGCATGACGGGAGAATGAAAGAAAACAGACATAAAATGAAATGGGAGATATTCAGACTCTATATACAGAGAAACTTTCACCATGAGGACAGTCAAGATGTAGAGCAGGTTTCCCATAGAGGTTTTGATGCCTCTATCCTTGGAGGTTTTCAAGACTAGATAAAGCTTTGAACAACCTTGCCTGGTCTCATAGCAGCAGACCCTGCTTTGAGCATTATGTTGGACTAGGGATCTTCTGAGGTCCATACTATCCAAATGACCTGGTCACTGTATGATATTTAAAGACCTGTCTAATTAAAAGCTCAAAATTTCTTCAAAGCTCTTATCTTCACTCCCTATGAACTAGGACTCTTTTCTAATTTTTAAAATTCAATCATTGCAGTGACCTACCCTGCTCAAATCAACTTCTTTAAAACTTTTCAGATCCCTTCTTTTAGTATCTGCTTGTCATGGTGATGTCTTCACTACCTGTTCCTACTGTCCTGCTTCAAAGACACTTGTAGGGAGCCCTCAGATCTGCAGTATTTTCTAGAATCCTGTCCAGTTACGCTTACAAGATGCTCACTTCTGCACAATTTATGGAGGTATCATTTTTGTTAAGCTTTGCCATGTGTCCCTTCCCTGCGGAGATCCATTACATGATCTGTACACCATCGCACTTTGGAACAGAAGTGCATTTCACCTTACATCTGATGGAGAATGGAAAGACTGAAGCTTAACTTGAACCTAAAATTACTTTTCAGTGCTTCACAAATTGTTCCTATACAAACAAAAATGAAAGCCTATGGGTTGCTTTTGTCTTATAATTTTTATTACACATTATGGAAGAGTTCAGGAACAGTCAGTAAGTTGAACTAGAACCAATTCTAATCTGTTGTTATGGTTACCAGGAGTAGAAAATAATTTCCTGTAATTTATCTTAAGATCATTTATGTCGGATACAAACACAGATTAAGCTGAATACCATGGTAATTTCTTCTTCAATTGTGTTAGGAACCATAAGACATTCATTTTTACTTCATAAATAAGGGTTACAGTATGTCATGCTCAGTCAAAGAAGATAAAATGAATCTAATTAAGTGCCATCAGAAGATCACTTTGCTGTTTTTATTGCGGCAATAAAAGTGCCCTTACCTTCTTATTCTTAGAGAAATGACAGAGATTATTATGGAAATAGGATGAGATCAAGTAAGTCTTGCTTGACCTAGACTTGGATACAACAATATCCTTGTGTCAGTGATTGTTGAAGTGAATAAGCAGTTTACAAAATCTGATGGGCTAAAGCTCGTAAGAGATGCACTTGCTTTATTAGAATGAATGAAACCATATGTAAGCCTCAGACAGGTCTAGTTTATTGAATTTTATATAAACAATATCATCTTTTCATTGATCTATAGGCCTCAGTGGTGATGATGCCAAACAAGGCTTTCAGATTGATGGCTGCAGGTCTCTAACGTTGATTGGTTGATGTGTGCACAAGTGAAAAGAGCCATTTAGCATTAGCAGTATGTGTATACCAGTATAATAATCTGGAGGTTGCTTCAGGGCATAGAAGAGCTCTGCATGGAAATAAGAACAGTGGAAAGCCCTGAAAGAGCACAGGTTAAGTGAAAGGCTATTAAACAATATCTTGAAGACATTTTCATCAAGTTGCCAGAGTCTCTAAAGTGCCAGCAGTGAGTTTAAAAAATAAAATAACTGAAGTCTGTGAAAAGTCTGCTATAAACCTCAGAAAGTTTAGGGGAGGCTCGCTGTTTCTAAAATAAAAGAGAGTTCAGGTAACAACACCTGACCTGTGTGTTTGGAGATTTGATGGAGAATAAATCCAGCCTCCTGTGCCTACCAAACCCCCTGGTCACAGTGGAGTGGCCAAACATTGAGCCAGGAGCTCCAGAGCTGCGTGGCCAGACACCGCATGGGTTTTACCCTGCACCACAATCACGGGCAAGCCCACCTCTCTCCAGTGCCTGTATGAAAGTGGCTTGGAGCAGTGTGATCTCCCACTGCTGGCCACCAGCACCAGGCAGGGAGCCACGACTCCTCAGCAAACAGGGTCACAGCTAGGGGATCAAAACCAGATGGCAACTGCACAGCATTTCCCTTGTGGAAAACTTGGATGATGCTGCTTTCATTGAGATGTTCTGCAGAAAGCACTGATTTGTTCATATCCAGAGTGGTGGGGTTTATTTCAGAAGATTTTCAGGAAAAGTTGTACTTCAGTGGAACTTTGACAACTTCCCTCTGAAGGCAGATGCAGAAACCAAACCTTCCACTAACATACATTTTTGATGAGAGCCTGGGTCTAGTCCTAATGACAACAAATTTCTGCAGTAGATGGACTGAGCATGCCTTTTTCTCAAACCTAATTTTTCCTGCTTTGGCTGGTCAGAGCCTCATCACTGGCATCTGAAAATTAAAGTGAGATGATAAAAGAGATCAGCCCTCCATCTCATTGGCATGGTAAAGACAACTAAACCCCGTGTCCCCACCAAATGATTCTGAGAAGTTTCTTATTCAGAGACTATCCAGTTCAGCAGTTTCTCCAGGCAAGAGAGAGCATACCTACAAGTTTATGTTTTTGTATGGGCTTAGGGCTCAAGTGGAGACATCTCAGGAGAATGCTGTCTTTGCCATTTTGACTTTAGTTGATCTATCGGAGATGTAGAGTGCCACAAAAATCCAATAATGCTAATTTATTTAATTTCCTGAGCTGGAAGTGACAAGGAGCCAAGTGCACACTATCCAGCTCACATGAAAGCTGATGCGCAAGTTGAAAATCAAAAATATTGCCAAGGAGACCGCAACTTGCATGGAGTTAACCCATACAAAAGGCTTCTGAAATCCTTAACCTGCTTCAATAAATGACATTTCAGTTCTAATAAGGAGTGAGGAAATGAGGGGAAATATTTAAGGGGAACATGTTGTAGCTGCAATTGCTAAGCCAGATCCACTGCTGGTATAAACACTGTTGAAGCAAATAGAAGATATAATGATTAGCATCAGCTAGGAATATGCCCCTCAGCTCTGTGCCATTAAAGTTCCTGAGTGTGGGAGTTAACAAAGGCAGTTTAAAGTGTATTGGAAAATGATTTTTCATTCCATTTTAAAAACTCATTTCATGCATTGTTGTGTCATCTACTTTTAAAATTACAGTCCAAGCAGAAAGACCAAAATGTGATACCAATCTTTTAAATCATGATCCCCAGGGCAGAAGTACATGATTGACCTGTAGTTATTTGTTAGGTCTTTCTAGGCTATTCAGCAGAACAGTATGCAGGAGAGTCATATGAGTACCTATATAACAAGTAAAAGGTATTTGATTGAGAACTATATTAGAGTAAATAAATAACAGTTAGATGACTCATGCTGTGAAGTTGTGACTGAAACTTAAATAGCCATTTCTAGTGCCTTGATGTAATTGGTGACCTATTGGAGCCAGCTCTTTGTTGGTAATCTATATCAACACTCGGACAATAGTACCTTTCAATTCATCGTTTCCTAAGAGATTTAAAGCAGTCATAGAAATATTTTCTTTTGCTGCATGCCATTTATTTCTTTGAAGGACTGAGCAGTCTCTTCTAAACTCCTACTGTGCATTAAATATTACAAATGAAAATAAACTACTCCCTGTCTAAATAAAATGGTAGCCACAGGGGCAGGCTGCTATCAGCTCATTTTCTAACATTTTTCTCAATTAAGGAGAAAGACTCTAGTAACTGCAATATAACAGTGTTGCTTCTTGTTCTCAGAAAATATATATGTGCATATATAAAAAATGCAGTTCCTGAAAATGAGAATTAATTGTATTCCAATATGCTTAGTGGATGGGGAACACCATACAACTTCTTATGCCCAGCTTTATTACTTAATCATATTGGCTGAGCTGGAAATGCCTCTTGTGTATGTATTCAAGATGATTAGACGTGCAGCAAGATATTGACTGGAAAAATTACAATTTATGAGAAATGAGCTTTTGCTGATTTTTTTTTTTCTTGTGAATGAACAGAAAGAACTGGCCAATTCTTTTTGGATTGCTCCATTGCTGTTCATAACACGACAGGGAAGATGTCATAAGCCATGAATTGAACTTGTTCATGTAAGGCTTTTTTACAGTATAGAGCTCTAGTTTTCTCCTTTCTATCCATCTTAACATGGTTTATTTCACTAAGAACAAAACCAAATATTGTCTGAGAGATTTCTGTCCATGTTAAGAGTTTGTTCCTTTGATAAAACTTCTGAGTTCTGCCAGGTGTAGCCTGTCTGAACCGCAGAAAGTTCTTTTTTGCTTTTTTAGTCTAAAAAGTGTCTGTCTGCTTCCCCTGTCCTGGATATTCACTACTATTCTCTTCTGAAAAGAGACTCTGGTATCTGAAGAGGGTTGGTAACTTTGGCTTACACTGTTCTCTCTTAACAGCAAGCTGCTGTGCTGTGCAGGAGCAGAGAGAGAATGGGAAGCATACGGAGGCAGGGGGCTGCTGGCCATCCCTGTGCCACCCCTTGTCTCGTGGTGAGCGCTTCACTGCTGTACGTCAGAGGAGTGTTAACTCCTGTGTATTCAAGCGCCCAACTGCCATCGACTTCAGCTGGGTTGTTTACGAAGAACATCCTTAGGAGTCAGGAGCCCAATGCTTGTGTGAGTGGTTGGCAAGGCTCCCCAGATGAGTTATTGCAGAAAATGAAATGTTTGCCAGCTGCCTAGCAGGGTCATGGTGGCTTAGAGGCAGGTGGGTTTGTGTTGGGGACAAGGTGATACGAAATATCTTTATGTGACATTCACAGCTGGGTTTATTTCCCTTCTTGTGACTGGTGCACATGGTGCAAAGGGCAGGTATCTTTTTTTATTTTTTTGACCATTTTTGACTAATCTTTTCTGTAAACATATTTGGAGATTTTATGTGTCCTGTCAGATATTTTGAGGAAACAACTATGCTTTAGCTCTCCATGCTTCCATGGCACCACATGTCTAATTTAATTTCACCCCATCCCCACCAAAACTCTTTATTCCACAGAGAATGTATGTTTTCCTGATGAAACATGAACTGTAACAACCACTAACAAACACACACACACAAAGGGTTAAGCTGGCTCGACATTCCGAGATCTTATCACTTATGTTTATTTACTACTACAGGAGATGGCAGCTGATAGCCACAGCTGAAGCTGAGATTCAGTGGGAGAAGCACTGCACCAGAACAAATAGCAAGAATACGATATGGCTTGAAGAGAAAACCAAGCCATGTAGAGGTGAGGTGTCCTGTCCAAAGCGAGACCAGGTCCCTAGCAGAACTGGAAGCAGAGCACAGGCATGCCAGTTCCCCATTCAGTGCAGTGACTGCTTGACCATACTGCTTGATCTAACTTCTCTTCCAGTTTGCTTTGTGTGTCTCAGCACCCTGCAGAATGAGTGCAATCTTCACTGCAAGCACAGCAAGGAGAAAAGCTCCACGTCTGCATATCTCCAGGCTGAATCTCTGTCTCCCACGCATTTATGGTTCAACAAGAGAACAAATGCATCAGGCAGAATTACGGTTGGATTTCTTCCCTGCTATGGCATTTCTGTTTGTTTTTAATGTGAGGTGATGAATGGCTGATTGGGAGATTAGGGGCGGATTCTGTAATCTTAAGATGCTGTATCTTTTGTAGCCCAGAGCATTCTCTGAAATAGAGCTCCACGATTAAAAGAAAGCATATATCTGAGGTGAAGAATTCAGAGTAACATAATTTCCAAGAAAATTCTTTCCCATGTCTTTCAACCAAGGAGACTTTGGAAGGAGAAATAAAGCCAACAGTCAGTAAATACAGTTATTTCATCAATGTGAGGTTCCAGTAGCTCTTTGTTTTCTGCTTTCATGCAGTAGGTAAGGGAGACAAAAGTACAAGGCAGTAATGATGTACAGGATGGGTTTCTCTTCCCCACTTTGTGTGTAGTTGTGGATAGACTGTTGTGAAGTTGACCAATGCAAACTTCACGGTGCTGCAAAGACAATGATGACTGAGATGTTGCTTCTCTGAAAATTCTTATTCCTTTCATTTATACTCTCAGGACACCCTAAGCTCTAATAGCTTAATTAATAGTCATATATGTTAGATATTAGTCAGACCTGTGGCTGAAATTTCCCTCTTCTATAATCAAAGTTGCAGATGACTTTTGACAATTGATCAGGACACTTCAAGCTGGAATAGAGTAAACTTGCACAGGACAGAGTACAAATTCAAACAATTGTGATTTGAGTGGAGAGAGGGGATAGACATCCACTATTGTCTCTTGCAATACAATAATTGTTACCAAATGAAGCTGGTAGGAGCAAGGTACAAAACAAGCAAAATGAGGCGGTGCTTGCACACTGCAGCAGATCCGTGGAAGTCTTCCACAGTGCATATTGGTCCCACCACTCATTTCTAAGTTTGGCTGGGACACCTGCAACTTCTGAGCAGCATAAACACATTGTCTTCCTCACTGACCCTTTCCCACCAGCTAAACATCCTCAGGGCTGGTTCTCCTTGCCCTGCCTTCCCACAGCAACATCTCTTGGCCTTCTGGTCATGTCCATGCATATGCTGCAGCTTATGAGAAGCCATTCTACAAATTAAAATTTCACTTAAGTCCAGAAGGTTGGAGAAAGTTCAGAGAATTCCCACCCATGCTTTTCTCCAGCTGACTGTGGTCTTGCTTTTGAGGTACTGTTATACAAACCAGCCTGTGAGTCTGTCCCTGTCCTGTTATGAAGCCCATAACTATTTTATTTTAATCAGACAACACTTCAAAGCTGATATCCGTAAGCGTAGTCAGGTCCTGTCTGGAAGAATGTCATCACAGATCTTGAACCTCTGAAGTTCTTGGCTTTTGTAGATATAACTCACCTCCTTGTGCTTTAACATTTTTATTATTTTTTTTTTTTCCCTGTAATAGGTGGAACCTACACTTTGGAAAGCCAGAGAAATGAATATAGATGGAATACTAGACAGAGGCTGCTTGAAGAAGGTGTGAACAAGTACATTTTTACTATATTAAATAGGTCCTAAAGCTGCTTTCATCTATACTGTCTCAATTTTTCTGACTGAAATTGATTCATTGACAAAATTGGTCGTTTAAATTCAAAAGCCCCTGTTCCCTTCTGTATTCTCCATCACATTGGATTTATGTAGGTGGAGACATGTTGTTAAGCATCTTTCTAGGGTTTTTAAAACCCTGATATATTTCTGGGAGCACACATTTGGAACAGCAGTGATTTGTCTACTTAAATGTAAGGAATTGTTACATGTAACTCTGAAAAAAAATTAATATCTGGATTATCACGCATTATGCTAGTTAAAATGTGATTTAACCACATATTGGAGATCATGTGTTTGATTAGGACCTTATGTTCAGAGGACTGAAAGGGCAAAATCAGCCTCTGAGTCCCGCAGTGGTCTAAGAAATATGCAAGAACAGGGAGATTTTGTAAAATTTTCTGTTTGTTGGGCTGTCAATTTTGCCTCTTTCTAGTCTGATTTATTAATGAACTGAATATGTTATCTGACATGCATGTGTGCTTTTGCTCATCAAAGAAGTTGTGAAGTTGGCATGAAGCATGTATACCTGCATTTTTTATACATTCCCCTTTCCACCTCAGGGATAAAATTCCCTTTTAACAGAAAATCCAAATTATCCAAGATTCAATAAGAAAATGATGGGGTCTATTTCAGTGATTGTTGTTTTTCAGTGGTCCCAACCTAGAATATCTCCCTGTCTTGCAGCCCATTAGTGTATTTCCCTCTGTGACATTTTTGGAAGGCAGAGGCCTCAGAGCGGCTAACGAAGGCGTTCCAGGACTGGGACAAGGTGGTGCAGTTTTGGATATCATCAAAAACATCTATGAATGTCCCCAGACACTATCCATCAATCCAGTTTCAGGTCTTCTAATGAAAAAAAAAAAAAAAAAAAAGGTAGGGAGGCAAACTTCTAATCTAGGATATGAAGAAAGCTGAGTGAGACTGATTGCAAATTTAACAACCCAAAAGGATGCACTGTCAGTCAGAAATCAGCAGTCTGATGTACACTGCATCTAAGCACGGTCAAAATCAAGCCCCACAATTCAACTAAGGAGCACTGAGTTTATCTTAGTCTTTTGTATATAGAGACTTCATTAATGAACTTGATGCAGTAAGAATCTCTGTCATGGCAGGAGATTCTGTTTTAATTATTATATGTGATTTTGTAATTTTAATTGTATAATTATTATAACATTAAAAGACACAATTACATTTTAAATCTTCTTAAAATTACATTTTTATTACTTTGTAATGATATGATATTTTATTATTAGAAATTAGAAATTATTAGAAATAATTTTATGATTACGCAGTTTTAAAATATGACCTTTTTACTGTTTCATCACTTTATCTTAAAACCATCCTAAACACCCAGTGGCAAGTGAAAGGCTGCAAGCATTTTGAGAGTAACCTAGATAAGACATCAACGATGATGCTGAAATTTTTTCACTTTAGCTGTTGCCTGCCTTACAGAATTAATGAAGCAGCTTACAATGACAGAAGTTAGTTCAAAGCAAAACTCCAGTTATGAAAACAGCTTTTGTGGAGGGCTCATGCTTAAGATGAGTTCTGTCACAACTGTCTGCAAGATCAGGAACCGTGTGAGAGGAGGTGGTGAAGTTGTCTGGTGCTAATTGTTCCATTTGCTCACAGCGACTTGAATCAGAGGCAATCCTGTTGAAATCAGAGGCAACACTTTTGTTACGGAGATCTGAGACTCGTTTCAAACCTGAACAAGGCTCACAGTCATCCATCTTGCAGCGCCCGATGAAGCAGATATTTTCTTAAATACAGGAGACGAGTGAAATGGTCCATGCTGCATATCAGAGCTTGAACCACCTTAAATGACCTCATTTCCTCTTCTATTTTTTATGATTTTTGTATATATTTACTGTTTGCTTTCACGTGTTTTCCTTTGTGTTTATTAGATAAAGTGTCCTTGTTGAATTATATTAACATTTTCCATTGTTCTTCAGACTTTGATATTGTACATAAAAATATCCATTCTTCATCCCAACTCGCTCCTGAGCCTTGTTACAATCAAAATGGAATAAGAAAGAGTACTTTGATCTACTGCAGTTAATAGAAATACAAAGGCAAGGAGGCAGGGTGGGTAGGGATGTTTCGATCCTACCCTAAAGAGCTACTAACCTGAAAGACAGGGTGATAGTAATTCTAACTACTGCACTGCCACAAGTGCACCAAACATAAGGACTTTGTGATCAATAAGACTGTGATCTTTCTAGTCTGCGAGACATTGCATCAAGGACAGGATATCTCTGCCTTCATACTTTGGTCCACAGAGTGAATGGCAGATCTCAGGAGAAGAGGGAACTGTGTCCCATCGGCTGTGTCCAGATGTCTTCAACAGCGTGATGCCAGCATAGGTAGTTTGATTATTTGTCCCACTGTACATTCATATTGCCTGCCCCACATCCAAACTGTGTAACAGGAGAAAGACAGAGAGTCTTAGAGATATGACATTCACCTTAAAGTATAAGTAATCACAAAAAGAAAATCATAATAAAATGCCAGTGTAATAATATATTCTGGTGTGCACATACTGTTATCTTAGATGCAAAGCATCAATTTTAAAATTCAGTGTTCTCTCCTCTGTTTTCAGATCTATACTTTCTCACATGGCTTTACTTCATTAATAGATAAGCAAGAGATCCTCAATGGATCTTATCATTTTTGAAAGATCCTAGGTGATATTTTGTCTGTCCAAATGTCACAAATTCCTTTCATTGGGAAGGGATTGAATGGAAATATTATATCAAAGTTTCTAGGAACAACAAGAAAGCACACTGGATTTCCAAATTGTGAAATGTGGGGTGGTGCCTGTAGCGAACATGCAGTTCCTAGAATTTACCTGATCGTGTTCCATTTTAGTTTTTAACAGGTAGAAAATATAATCTCTGTATATTATTTTTCTAAACATCTCGTGACTACTTTGTACCACATTTCAGAATGGTATCTGAAGTTGTGCAATGTGGTGTGGTAAGGTAGCCATCATGTAGGAATTAATACTTTGCAGGGAAGCTCAAATCACAGCGTGCAGCAAAGAGTCACACTTCGTCTCCAGCCATTCTTTCAAACCAAATGAGAATTTACACATCAGGACCCGATATGCTGAGATGCTTTCTTTCTTTAGTGTCACAGCTGACATACACAGGATGGCAGGAGTACTCACATCCATCAGAACTGTGCTTAAAAAGCAGGGAGATTTTGGCATCGTATGTTACGGCTTTTGATCACAGCACAGGCCAATTACCGCTCTGCCCTGCTCTTTCCTTTCCTTAGGTGCTGATGGAAGTATCCCATGCCAAGGAGGTTTGCCAAACCAAAATTGAAAAATTAAAAGCTCTTCTGGTATAACATAGTGTCAGCACTTGGATCAGTATTTTTCTAAAAGGTGGTTATGTTGCTTTTAAGGCAGAGTTTGTTACTAAAGCAACATCTATATTTGCTACTATAAAAGGAGAGAAATTGCTGTAACCTGAGAACAATAACAATGTGTTGAAGCGTAGACACCTAGTATTTTTCTTCATATCTTCATTGCAGGTGATGTTTGGTTAAAGATAAAACCTTCTGGAAGCAACTCTGGCTTAATTTTCATCTTTCCTCACTCATTAATATGTCTGAGGTAGGATAGAGAGAAGGGGAGAGCTGAAGTCTAAAAATGACAACCTGGAAGTACTTGGAGGACTCCCCGTTACAGCTGTGTCCGTGGATCTTACTGCCTTAACCAGACACCTCCCTCACACTTTCCCAAGGGATGCAAAGCGTCCTATCCCATTTATAGGTGAGGAGAAGAGTTGCCGAGATTCTTTGGATGATGCTAGTGCTCTGCATGTGCGTGCACACACACAGACACACAGAGTTACGCTACATCTGGTTCCATCCAAGTGCCTCCAACTGGTGCAGAATGTGCTTAATGGAGTCAAAAGGGCAGCCTATAAATTGATTCCAGTAAATGCTGAATCAAACAGTCAGAGAAGGCTCTTGGATATATTGCATACACAAGCAGAAGTGCGTTGCTGAGGAATTTACTATCAATCAGCAACACGGATCATTTGATCACATCCAGGTTTACTGCTTCTGCATAGAGAAAAAAAAAAAAAAAAAAAAAAAAAAAGAAACTAACCCCTGAAGCCCACTCCACCTGCAAGGTATTGTTTTCCCACATCCCTACTAATCCCATGTGGAGAAATCAGATAAACTAAATATTGAGTTTTGAATAAAAAAATATTCACCTCAAAGAAATTATCTTCCAACACTCACATATTTTTTCCAAATCAATCACCTCAAATTATGTGTCAGGTCTTCTCGTTGCTAGGACCACTTTGGCTCTTAGTGGAGGAAGGAGATAATTTTGTATTTTTCAGAAGATGAACTTTTGGTTTTGACCAATTTAGTATGATTAAAACTGCAAACTGCTTGGGGATTGCATTGCAAAGCCGATTCATTTCATGTTTAATTATGTGTCTAAACTGGGAGTATTGCCAGTGATTGTCTTTATTTAATAAACAGAAGCCTGTATGTTTTGAAAAATGGAGTGAAAACACCACCAGTGAAGAAAGATCAATAATGTTCCCTTTTCCTGATACTCTGAAGACTTATCTCTTTCTATAATTGAGTGTAAGGGCCAAATTTTCAATTGATAAAAATCAATACAGTGCTTGGGGCTTATGAGGACCTCCAGCAGCATAGGTGCCTGTGGGAAAAAAAGGATGTGATGGCAAATTTCAGGTATTCTTAGCCATATTCTCCCTGAACCTTTAAGCATAGGGAATTTAAATAGGTACTTTTGAACCTGCTGATATCAGTAAAAGTGCAAGAATTGCATACGAATAGTCCTGCAATTGTGACTTGCAGGGTTAGATTTGTATGGTAATAGAAGGAAGAATTGCTCATCTGCCTACCTGGTAGCATGAGTACAGATAGCCCTGAATAAAATCATGGTCCAGAGCACCCTCCATCACTAAAGTCAAAATTTAAAGAAAGGATGATATAGGAAGGTGATTAGGGCATGTCATATACTCACTGTCAAATGGCTGGCCTCTGTGCCAGACAAGCGTGCATTCACTGCCATGGTCCAGATCCTCAGGAACTGCTGTGGTACGCAGTGGAGCAGCGTAGTGGCATAAAGAGCATCGCAGTGAGGGGGGAGTTGCCGGAGGAACAGCTGGTGGTAAAGCACTGCCTCATGCGCTGACCTCTTCAAAACACAGGAGGCAGCACAAGTTTAAGACTAAGCTTCTGAAGCACCAGAAAGGTGGTGGAAATATCTTCTCAAATCTTCTTTTGGATTGGTAAAATGTTTATCTGTGAAGCAATGGTGCTTATCTCAGGGGGAAGGCTGTGAAGATGGATTAGTGGTTATTGAGTGTTTGGCAGAAGTTAGGTGGGATTTTCAAAGCCCACTGTGTAACTCCGCTCTATCTGAAATCACTGCAACGTTGGACATTTGCCTTTAGTATGAAATGAGTATGGTTAAGACTGGTGAAGTCTGCTTCAAGAAACTGTCTATAGCACTTGGTGAACTTAACTTAAATTGTCCTATTTTATTATATTCTTGGTCTTCTCCAGGAAGTGGAAGGCTAAGAACATGATTGATTTTATTTTTTTTCTCAATAGATCTGCAAAGTTACAAGAACTGAGTGTATCTATTAAGTATTTAAGAAAATTATTAATGAATTTAAGAAAAAAACAATGAGTCATATGCAGGAAGAACATGTCTCCTGTTCTGAAAAGGATTTTGATCTGCTGGAACTTGCTTTTGTTCCCAGTTGGGGTGACAACTGAATGCATCAAAATGCACTGGAACTGCATTTCTGCCCTGTGAGCTATGACAGCATTGTGGTCCCTGGACATGCTGGGATCCAGTCATGGATCTAGGAATTGTGAGGACCACACGTTTAGATTTTAGTAGCCGCCTTTCTCACTATGTCCAGGGTTTGCTGTTCCCTGTAAACCTCATCTGAGGATCATAACAAAGAAATTGGAAGTCTTCTTAAAATGGGTGCTGGTACAGGAGAGACACAATTTCCAACATCTTGTGAGAGTACTGTGTCAACAGCCACTGAGCTTGGAGACCCACAACAGCATGTGGGTCACTAAGTCACCAAGTAAGCTGGCATGAAATATGGCTGCTTATATTTACTTGTGTTTTTTAAACCCCCCTTCAAAACATTTAGATGTAGATGAATTTGAATTTTCCACATAAAAAATGCTCCACTGGAGATTTTTTAACCAGATTTCAAAGCCACTTTTACCTGAAAGTCAGAAAAAAATAGATGACGAAACCACCCTCTATTCCGTGTGAGGGAAACTCTGTTCCCAGGTACCCTCCCCAACTGGGAACCAAAGTACCACCGTGTTGTACAAAAGCCTGTTCTCTAAATGTTCCTTGTCTGGCCAGAAGCAGAAATTAATTGAAATTTCATAAGGCACGTCATTCTCATGACATTTTCAGCCCCTCTTTGAAAGCTGATTAATATGCAGTGAGTGCCCTGCTGTTAAAGTTCACTGTGTTATGATATTGATGTTTTACTTTTATATTTTGGGGCAAAACATTGATTTGGGCAGTTTAATAGATTATAATAACCTGTTCTACCTGCTGGTGGGAAACACAGGTTTCTGATTTTTTAACAGATTGGAGCAAAGGTTGTTCATTAACAGACCTGTGCTTAATGAGAAAGAATACTAAAATAAAATCTTTTGCTAAATGGCTTAATTTTACACCTTCTGTGTGGAAAAAATAATGCTCTTTTTGCTTTGCCATAATACTTGGGTAGGTGCTTCATTAGCTCCTCTGTTCCTAAGCTGCGTGATTCTCCTATTATTTACTTTCCTCTGTTCTCAGGCTAATCTAGAAGAGCTGTACCTGTCAAAAATAAATAAACCCAATGTGCCTTTCCATGCTTCTTTCCAGAATTGCAACACATTGCTCCTCTATCCCTTTCACTCAACTGAACAATTTACAGCAATCAATAATTGAAAGCAAACTTTCATATACTTTTTTTTTTTTTTTCTCCAGCAATGTCATTATCATTTCCTCTTTCAAGTCAGGGAAATAAATGTGAAATAATCTCAAGCTTCCTCTCCCTAATGTATTTTTTTCTAATTTTCCAAATGAATCCCTGTTTCTGGTTAAAGACTAGCACAGTGTGATGAGTTCATTAGTTTGCTGGTGTGCGTTCTCTGACTCACATTAAAGCACTAAAGGTCTTTGAGTTAGCAATAATTAGATGAGGTCATTAAAGCTACAATGAGATCACAATTGCCAGAAATGGCCTCACATTGTACAAAGTAAGGTCAAATCAGCTATAACCATTACTCATTCTCGATTTTTTTTTCCATTGCATATGCATTAAGTAACAGTAGTGGGTAATCCACAGCTTAACATGAGTGAGATGCCCTACAACCTGTCACAGGCGTAGTATTGTACAATGAATGGAAAGTTGCATAGTGAAATCTTTTATATTAATTGTCTCTTACACATAGAATCAGCAGCAGGGACCAAATAAGAATTGATCAAAAAGAAATGGCAGAGGATGTCAACAACATTTTGAAGGAGAAGCAAAGCAGGAAAACATGGGCTGCATTGTTTAAAGTCACCAGGAGCATTTTCCAGGAAGGATCAAATTAAGAGGTAGCAAATGAGGGTCCCGAGCAAGACAGGCTCAGATGCTTCTCAGGTCTCTAGGTGACGTGAAAGCCGTGGCTCCATGGAAGCCCACAGCCGCTGTGCATAGCAAGCCAGTCCCTGTGGTCATCCTGCCGGAAGGTAGCACTGTTACCTGAACAGTATGAGACACCCATGTTCCTCTATCACATTTGCCTTTGACACATGGGCAGCACCTCTCCAGACAAAGCGAAGAGTCAGCCCAGCCAACAAAGTGCATGGATTACTTTTCTTTTGCACAGGAATGAGTGCCATGTCCCTTCTTTAGGGACAGTTGTTCATTGTGAGCATGTAGTAATATGGCAAAGGATGGCAGAACCCCTTCCATTTGTTTCTCATTTTCTAAACCACCAAAAAGCAGCTTTAAAGCCAAGCCTCTCCATGGCAATAGATTACAATCAAGCTGAACAAATAGTTAAGTGGGAGAATAGCCAGGAGAAAATCAATATACTAATTAATGTAGCAATTGCTTCTAGATGTGTATATCATAGTAATATGAGCCATTTTTGTATGGTTTCCGATTATCTCTCTTCTTCTCTTACTCACACTCTGCTGATTAGAGGCACAATGGAAAAATGACCCTTCCAGCACTACAACACGCCACATTCCTTCAGCGCCACGCAACAGGCAACACGCTCTGCGAGAGCAAGGCAACTCACCAAGCACTTCAGAGCTCTCAACTCTGATGCATTAAAGTCTGCAAGAAATTTAAGGCTCCATTTAATCTGCTTTCACTGTGAAATGCCTCCTCCCTAGATTACAAGTGACAACCTCACCTACATGTCAAGGCTGAGGAGACACGTGAAATTACACGTCCATTCTGGGCCGTGCCAGAGGAAGGAAAAATGCCCTCTTTGACAGCTACAGTCCAGACATGAGGTATAGACCAGAGGCTCTGCCTGGAAATCAAAATTAGTTGTGGCCAGGAGAGTGAGCATGGTATCCAGGGAAGTGACTCCCAATGACTAATCTAGGGTCCCCTTCTGCTGCCTGCTGCATCTCCCACCCTCTGGAAAGACCTCCTGAGAGGAGGGGCTGGAGTCCACTTAGATGCTATCTTGCTGGTTGTAAACATGCACAGACCCAGATATTTTTTTCATGCAATTCACATCTGCGTTGTCCCTGTAACCAAAGTAATTGACGATCCTAACTAGCACGGACATCTGAATTTCCTTGCAGTTATACCTGAATTATGAACAGAAATACCAGTTGCTCAAGAACTCCTTATTTGCAGAGGCACTTTTGTCTGTGCACAGAGGCACTCTGAATGAGCAGGGGATGTCGCACAGCTCCTTTCTGTGCAGTCAGGATGTGGAGTGCTGTTCCTCACTCTAAAACCCACTTTTTGCCTGTTATTTTAGGTGAGGAGTACAGTCCTTTTCTGAAAATACTGAAGTTGTTGAATACAGATTCTAAAGTGTGCAGTGAGTTTTGGTCCACGTATGGGTGCTGGGGGATCTGGGCCCATTCAGTGTCACCTCCAGAGCCCAGATGTTATGGGTCAGCTTGCGCATGAGCTGCCAGTGTCCCCAGAGAGCACACAATTAGAGTTTTACCAGCAATAACCTGCAAAGATGCTTCACAAATCTATGTCTAGGAGTTTTCCCTTTTTATTTCCAAACTTGCTTGACTGATTACAGGAAAAAGATGTGGCGATGAAACCGCAAATGGAGGAGACTGCAGCTTTGGCATGCTAATACTTTTCTGACATTTCAGCTGCCCTGAGGATCTACTTCTCTATGTTATGGAGCCATGGGTTGGGTTTTTTCACTGAGTTTTTCTTTCTGTGAAGAGGTAAATCATTAACCCTAATAGATCCTAAAATATCCACAGTGATGGAAAAAAATGTTTTGTTTTAATATGTGCAGTAGAACTTCTGTGCAAATAAATAAGGAGCAATCAGGTTCATTAGCACTGATGTGTTAGCCTGAAAGGAAAAAGGAGACTATAAGCAGCTAATGTTGTTTGTCCTGCAATCCATCTTCCATGTCACTGAGGGGAAAGAAACCTTTCCTAAATTTCCTATCAATCTTCCTGACCTTTTCACATCATTTGCATCTTTAAACAGATTATTTTTTGTTGTGAATTTTCCCCTTGACACTTCACTTTAAAAAAAGAAAGATGCTTCCCCTTAGAAATCTCTTCTTCCAAATGCCTCAGCCCAGACAGAGGTCTTTACACCCCCAGCAGGAAAACCCAGCATTTGCTGTCTTCCCCATGGAGTAGCAATCCAAGGCTCTACCTAAACTGGACCTGAAGCAATGTCCTGGGGTCAACCTCACTGTTCATTCAGCCTAAAAGAGAAGCAGGGACCAGATGGGGCTGATGGAACCACCCAGAGCTGGTCATTCAGTTTTCTCCCCTCCTGGCTTGCCCAAGCACCCTGCAGGCTACCAGCAAAGCAGCACGTGCGTGGAGGACATGTGGGCAGCACTATCAGTGCTCACATAGCTTGAGTAATTTTTGGAGATACAGGTTTTACTACTCTGCAGGAGTTACTTTTTTTTCTTTGGCTTTTTTTTTTTTGCAAAGCTATGTCTTATTTACACAGTTAATAACAGATAGACCATGTCATGACACCTTTACACTAAAATACAACATAGCAGAGCAAATAGAAAACATAAACATATTTACACATTCAGCATTCACAAACTGCCACTTGTAATTTGTGGGCAGCTTCTGATGGCCCGTGAAATTCTTCAAGTATTTAGTTAAAAGTGTTACGGGCTGGTTAAACAGGCTCGAAAGTACTTTGCCAGCTGTGGTAGCTGCCTGTTGTTACCAAAGGCAATATAAGTAATATGAGTAAATAAGTCAATTGCAAGAATTGTTTTAATTCATTTACCTGAAAAAAATTGCTTAGAGTTTACCAGTAAGTAGCGAAAAAGCAAATCCAGCTAAAAGATCAAGGAATAAAACAATAACCACTGCACTATTATAAAACAATAACCACTGCACTATTATAAAACATACCCACTACCTCTCTGTTTCTAGGAAAAAAACCCAACCCCATCTTTTACACTTTCCTACCAGTTTCCATTCTTGCAGGGAATTTTGGCAGAAAAGCAGAGGAGGGTACCCCAGCTGAGCCCTCAGAAACAGCAGACCAATCTTCTTGGGAAAGAAAGCACTCTGGCTTGAAAGCTTTAGGAGCTGGCTTTGAGGATTTTGCACCAATAAATAGCTGTACTCAGACTTTTTGATCTCTGTTCTGCTAAGTACACAGACGGCAGCAAATCCTCACCCCGCTACCCAATAAAGAGTTCATCTGAGTCCATATGAATTGCATTTGCAGCTGTAATTAATGAGGAGGGAGAGGAGGAGTGCAGAACTGCCCATAAAATCCAGCTTTTAAAATTACACCCCACAAAACAGTAGGAACTGACTGTAGCATCACAGCACGTGAACAAGGTGACATGGTAAATCACTCCCAACCCTAAATTCTGTGGGAATTTTAAAACCGAAAGCTTTGCTATTTTTAGAGCCCAGGCTTCTGCAGAGTGAGAAACAGCTTACTGACAAAAAAAAAAAAAAAAAAAAAAAGAGAGAGAGAAGAATGTGCTGTGTTTGTGATTGTTATCATGACAGTGACTAGCATTCCGACTTTTCCAGTGGTATCACAGGGGATGGAAGCGGGTGTGGGGACCCCCAGAGCGCAGCTGCTGCTCCTGCTTCTGCACATCTCTCCATTTTCCTCTGTGAGAAAGGGGACTTGGGAAGCGGGTTTAAAAACCTGACATGCAAAATGTATCCCGTGTCACGGTGTACTGTGGAAAATGATCATCAGTAGAATTATACATGCTATATTGCCTGCTGAATCCCCCAAAGCAGTTAAAGAGCCAGGAGAATATGAGACTGTCATTACTCTGTCTCCCTCCCTCTGCTTCAGAGCATAAACCTCTGCCAGACACTCAGGCAGAACAAAACACTTAATCAGTGTTAAGGATGCATCTGGTCCCCCCAGAGAGATGAGCTGTTCATTTATGCTTGTTTACAATATGTTTATAAACATTAGTGGACAGGGATAGATTACCCCAGTTTATTGCCACATAAAGGAGTCAGCTGCTTACATTTCCCATCATATCTATGTGTTTTTCTTTTACATTACTCAAGTGGTACCTTATGGCAAGTAATCTTTGTGAATTAGGCCAGAAATCAAGAGTGTCCCTGTAGAATTTATACTGTTTTACCTGTCATTATCTCAAAAGTATTACTTTTGGATCAAGTCCCTGTCCCAGATGCCTATTTTTCCTTGCCATCTACATTGCTTTACTTTTTTTTTTTTTTCCCCCCTGTGGTCCATGAAGGAATGACATTGGTCTTATGCTTTAGATGAAGAGCATGTTGTTTGTACGGCAATGGGAAAGGTGTGATAACAGCCCCCCTACATGAAATGTTCATACCCAGCCAAAGAAAGCAGGTTTTGTAAAGGAAATTTTACTTTTATTGTTCTTATTTTAAAAATAGGTTACCCATGTGTGTTCCCTCTGAATTAAGAGTTATGACTTTACAGAGCAGTGGCAAAATGGAGAGAAACTGTGTGGCTTTGGCCATGTACCAAATCTCCATGTCCTCTGAGCACAGGTGAGGGGACAGGAGTGCCACCGAGTCCTGGGAACAGCCCTGTTCTGCAATTTTACCTCTCACTTCACCTGCTGGTTCTCTCTTTTTTCTCCATCTTCTGTTTGATTTTGACCTTTTTAGGATTCAATCGTTTCATTTTAAGAGTTTGAATGGCACATCATGATCCCTGATTTGAGTTTAATAATCACATTCAGGGTAAGAATGCATATGGTTGCAAAACACTGATGTAATGGAGGAGAAATAAATTGAAAGAAGACAGTAGAACAGATTTCGCAGAGGGGGAACGTGATGGGCAAGGCAACCAGCTGGGTGTAAATCAATAGAAGCCAATTGCTTTGGGTGAGGCTCTACTTCATTAGTGAGAGAGAGTAATGGCAAGTATTTGACTTAAGGTTGCTGTGTGGTATGCAAACCCATTTATAAGTCTGGAATAAAAAGATGTAGCCAGCTGTAGCTTCTTCTCTCTGATCTGATATTTATCACAAGGTCATAATTTTCTTTTTGTTGGCTGAAAGTCAGGTATTGTAAGAAGTATCGTCACACCTCTCATTAGATCAGCATTTTAAATGATCCAACAATCTCATCAATCGATGGAAATGTGAAAAATGTCCACAAGCCTGCCCTCCTCTAATGGAATTCCCTGAGTTGCCATCAGCCATGACTTGCATAACAAACCAGGCCAGAGAGTGCGACTCACTTGCGGAAAACCAAACCTAGCAAACTACAGAACAAGGCTATGTACCATGTGGGAAAAGCAACCTGAGCAAAATCCACAGCAAAATCCTCCCTCTCACACGATCACAAACACACACACAGGCAGTTCTGGACCACCGATATTTGCATACTGACAACATCCCTTCCAATAAAGTGCAGCAGTACCCTGAAAAGCAGATTTTTCGCTTTTCTAGGATGAATCCACCTGTGTTGTTCACTATTTGAGTGCTTCATGTCAAAAATCAAAGATGCTGCAAACCCAACCAAAGGGATTTCCTGGCCTGTTTTCACTGACAACAGAAAGCAGTGTTCCCCATGCCAATGGAAGAGCCTTCAACGTGCATATCTTCATTATTCTTTGCATCATGGTACTAAGTAGTAGACACAATCTCCTTCCCTTTATTAAGTCTTCAGGTGGGAGACTGAGGAAATTATATTTATTTGCACCTGCTTCTTGACGGCTCTATTGTCCAAAGAATAAAACACACATTAGGGAGGAAAAAAGATTCCTATATCAAACCAGCGTATACAGCAAATTGATCTGTTTGCAGGGTGAAATAGCTTGTAGACAAGATTAATTAAAAAAAGGGTGTGGGCAGATTCTTCATATATTATTATTATATACCACTAATATGCATGCAAAATAAGTTAGGCTGAGTGATGCAGTGCTTCAGTTCAGACTCACTACCAAGATTTACACTAAAAGAAGCCAAATAACCTTTCAAGCATAGATTATTTCTACTTAAAATACTACTGTACTCTGCTTCGTCACATTAGAAATAATATGGGGCAAAAAGGCACTTCAGATTTCAAAGTCAGACCAATTTATTTCAGATACATTGGCAAATTTCAAAAGATTAAGGTACCAAAATGAAATTTTAAAAAGAACAGAACAATGTTGGAAAACTTCCCTTGGAATCTCATTTTACATGACCGGTATTTGTAGAACTGACTACTAAAACTGAAAAGATCAAAATCCATAATGCTATCCACCTGAAGTATGTCTATGGGAGATAGCAGATATTATATTGGGCCCTAACCGTTACAATTCATCTACACCTCAGAAGTAGTCCTTGCCACATTGCCAGACCAAAATAAACACATATCTTGCTTTGTAAGCAGAAGTTCCTGCAACTCGTAATTTAGAAGCAGTTCCACTGATGTCACTTTTGAGTTTCATACATAACAGTGGCAGAATCCGACTCTGAAGTTTGGGTGTTTTCCTTTGCACAGGCTGACCCTGGACAAGTTTCAAAGCAGATAAAATTATCATTCAAGATTACTCATTGATATTTTTACAAGAAATGGTCAGTTGGGCTAGAAGTTTTCAGCCTGGAAAAGAGACAGTTTGAGAGCTCTAGAAAATCCTGAGTAGGTTGGAAAAGCTGGACAGAGACTGACTGGTCACTGCCACTTTCTGTACTGGACTAGTGGCCATTAGATGAAGCTTCTGAGAGCCAGGGTAAAAGCAAACAAAAGCGTGTGGTTCTTCATGAACTCAGTGATAGATACATGGGAGTCCTTGCTAGAAGTCACTGTGGATGCAACAAAGTACTTTGAAGAGAGCTTTGTGGGGAGTTACTAAATAGATGGAATATTTCAAGCTCAGGAAGTCCCAGAAGTTGACAATAGCTCGAGGCTGAAATGGAGAGAGCATCCCATGTTCTTACTGTTCCTTAGATGTCAGATTTGAATCCAGTGGAGAAAGGACAGAGGTGAACCCTTCATCTGAAAAGCAGAATTCTTCTTAGGGTACCGGGCTCTGGTGTCCAGTTCCCTGCATTTGCAGATGCCATATACTTCCTTTGATGAAGCCATGAAGACATATCTTAATATCAGCTCTGCTGTTTGCCTCTCGGCCCCTACTCCTGTTCAAGACCTTCAAACCCTGATTATGAGAAATCTCTATTTACTATCCAGCCATAATTTACCAAGGGAAAATTTAACCATGGCTTGTCTCCCAGTTCTCAGGATCATTTTTTTAATTATTATTTTAACCGGTGACTATAGAATAAAATAGAAGTGGTTTCAGCATCACCACAGCTTCTGGTTTAAGAGGATAAGCCCTACCCAGCTACTACAAGAAAGGGTGTAGACAGCTGTTTTCAGGAGAACCTTCCTAGCAGAGAGTGCAAGGGATCTTCCTGGGCTGTTGTGTGTAGTGTCCTACATCCAGAGAGAGGCAGCAGCTCCCCATGCATCGTGTTCCCTGTTTGCTAACTCCAGGCTGCTTCCTAGGCGTTCTGCTACCTTTTTTGATCCTATTAGTCTGGGACTGTCTAACAGAGAGTTAACTCAAATAAGCATATAGAAAACCAGGACCCTTATAATCAGGATTCCCTGATTCAAGGTTTTAACTTTGGGGAGCTCTCAGGCTTTTACCAGAGTACCCCTCATCACGGGTGGCAGGTCCAGTGAGGAAATTCACATCTACATGCTGCTTCTGAAACTATTTTTCTTCTATATATTTTCAACTTGTGAAATTAGAGAGCAGGTTACATGCAGGCTTAGTTGGGAATTCTGGTTTTGAAAAGCTGTGTTAGCTTGGCACAGGCTTTTTTCTAATGCAGAAGTAAAAAAAGTTTAAAACATTTTATTTATAGTAACCTGCTTCATGCAGTGTGCAGATAACTCAGGCAATCGGACTACCTAATGGGTAAGTCATTAATTCCTGGAAGCACCTTACACATTCCAATCATAATGGCATCACCCATTAAAATAAAAAAAAAAAATCCATACTCCTGTGTTTCCTCTCATTTTCATCCAATAACAGCAATAGCGACCTCAGCACAGGGCATTCTCAGGGATTAATGACCAGCTGGGACTAATGGCACCCTTGGCTGCACCTCTGGCCATAAATGCCTGTCAGTCTACCATCAATCCTCAAAAAAATGCCCTATACCCAGATCATTACTACTTAACCAGTAGTTAGAATGAAAATTAAAAGCAAACGTAGGGAGACTTGTAAAGAATTTCCACCTTTTGTACACAGAAGAGTGTGTTTGCTCTATCAGAAAGCTTTGCCTTAATAAGACACCACAGAAATCTGTATTGACTGACACACATTGAGTGTGTGTCTGTGATTAGTCCTTGTGCAATTAGCCCCCTCCACAACTCTCTCTGAGGCAGGAGAATCTGAGAAGTTCTCCCAGCCCTCTCCCTCCTGAGGGTGGAGAGAGTCAACACCAGTTTTGGTGCCATCACTAACTTCTGTCCTGAACATGGTTTTGCATGACTAGCAACATCCAGGATATAATCTCTTCATCCCAGTCCTTCTCTGGATGGCAAAATATGGGATCCTCAACCTGGGTAAATTATTAACATGCCATGGGAGTCAGCAGCACTAATCTCATTAACAGGAAAAACAATAGGAATTGCAGCATTGGTTCAAGCTAGTTGTCAATCTACTTGTTTTCTTTTTTTTTTCATACTGGCTTTCAGAGGAGGTGTATGTTGAAGATTTGACTCAAGAAGTCTCTAGATGTTGTGTAAATTTTCAATGCATAGCAACAAAAGCAATCCAAAACACATGCCTCTGAATTACTGGCAGTGCCAGAAATGTTTGTGAAGGCAAGTAAGAAAACATGGGTGTGATTTGACTGACAACCAACTGCTGCCATTTTTACTTTTTTGCTGACTGAATGACCCCAGGAAATATTTATGCTGGCAAACTTGTAGGTGCAAAATGGGAAAATGAATTGAAGCTAAAGCTGGCAGGAAACCGTTTTCTCCACTCCCCTTAGGTATGTGTGGGTGTTCACATATTTAGAAACCTAATTAATAGCTCTCAGGGACTTTCCCTGGCTATTTTTCAATGAAAAATGTTGCCAGTTGATTTTTTTATTATTATTTTTTGCATTTCTATATCACTAATTAAAACTGATAAATTTTGGCATAGAAATACTGAAATGGGGGAAAATGTGATCTTTCCCCTTCTATTTTTTCAGATAGTCATTATCAGAAGATATTTGAAAATAGTTGGAAATGCTTTATATTTTACTTTCTGATGCACCTCATTTTACCAGTAGTTTCTTGATGATGATCTTTAAGGTCCCTTCCAACCCAAACCATTCTATGATTCTATGATCACTCCCAATCCACCATGGTGGGAACCATGTTGCTTTCAGAGGAGGTAAAACCAGAAGCTGTGCACCAGGGTCTCGCCAAACACACCCATCCCTCCATGGGGATGGACAGCGTTGAATCAGCATTTGGATGCATCCTGCCATCTCCTTGGTGGGGACTTATGACCCAGGGGACCTGAAATAAAGCTCCTGAAGTGATTACAGTGTAGGTGCAGAACTTTGGGACCAGATGTTTTGATATACAGATGGCTTTCCACTGTTGTTCCGGTCTTTAATGCAGCTGTAAGACATCCAGCCCTGGCATGCCACTGCATTGTACTGCACAGCCAGGCTGGGTGGGGAGGCGAGAAAGGACATCAGGGTCATTAATGATGCTACATGTGAGGGAAGGGATATTTCCCCATTCCATTTATCTTCTGATTATTTTAAATTTCTTTACTGTTTTAATAGCATTGGGAGTTGGTTTTTTCTTTCCTGTCTATAGATTTGTTTGTTTGTTTGTTTACTGTATATTTATGCTGAAGATACTGCAGAAATGATTGATCCTTTCCTTCCCAGGAACAACTGCATTTGGCAATGGTTGAATCAAATTCTTAGGAAATCTTGAGACACTGACCACAGAGTTGGAAGAAAAAATATGGTTGCTTCATAGAAAACAATCAGAGAAGAGTGCTGGGAGAGGAGCTCTTGCTGGCCTTTCTCCTCTTTTGCATGTGTCACTCTAATTCCCACTGTGTTGCTCTGTATGAAGGAAAGGGGAGATTTTTCTAATTATTCATCCTAGGATATTTTCTCTATTTTTTCATTCCCATAAATGCTAAGTATAGATGAGAGGATGTGGGATGACATGAGTCCAGTGCAGAGCAAACACAGAAGCTAAACCATTCTATGCTCTTATTGAGATGTACAAGAATTGTTCTAGCTAAACCTGTCCAAAAGCCTCTGAATAGGAGTCCATCATCTCCATAGTTTGCATTCATTCATCTTTTCCTTTTGTGGGAAAGAAAGGAAAAGAGGCTATCTAAATCAATGGGATTAAGCAGTATTTTGCCAATTTACATTAACACCTGGCTCCTTTTAGATAAGGCACAAATTAACATTAACTTGTGCCAAAGCACACACTCAGATTGTTGACCTAACTCTTTAAGCTATCATTCCTGAGATTTGGATGAACGAATGCTGGAACTAATCCTGTCCATTGCATGTAACCTTAGGCTCAGGCAGGCATTCATAAAATGTTATCAACATCATGTGTCAAAGGACTTTTGAATGTATTTTTTATGATTATTTTTAAAGGGAGAAATCAGAAATGAGTATCAATCTATTCAATCATAAGTCACGTGAAAGTACTGCATCCTATGTACATGACAGGTCTTTAACATTCATTAAAACTGATGTAAGCATTACATTATTCAAGGAGCAGAAAAGTCTGGGGAAAACAAAATACACAAAAATACCCCAGAAAATAAAGTAGTAATTAATGACAGAGGAAAGATTGACACATAATTACCTGCTATAGTAAACTTTGCTACGCTTTGGGAACTCTTAGTCCCACTGTAATATAAACTGTATAAGTAGCCATTTACATGGCAAATGTGAGACAAACATGCCTGATTCTTTGGTTGTAGAATCCACTGGGGCCTTTGAGACCAGCAAATCCCCCATGAGAAGTTCGGGGCTCAGTCCTTGCACCCAAGCCAGGAGGTTGTTACATCAGCATAAAATCAGCATAATCCTCACCCAGCTCCTCTTCATCATGTTTTAATCTATACCTGGCTGGGTGTGCAAAGCTGTCCTAATGCACAAGGTGCAATTCTTCATGCCCTTCAGGTTCAGCCTGAACGTCCATGCCCTTAAACACAATAGATTATGGCTGGTTTGAATTGATTGGGTTTTTTGTCCAAGCAAGTGGCAGTCGAAGGTGCTGTGAATCATATCAGCAGCTATGAATAGCCTGCAGCGGCAGGTGGGAGCATGTGAGGACAACAGGGAAGGCTGTAATCACCCCGGTAGCTTAGTGTCAAATAAAATCAAGAACAAGAGCAGCGTTAGCAGTCAGTGAATGTTCATCCAATGCTTTTATTCTTTACAGCACTGTGTAACTATCAGCTGTTGTATTAGACTGAAACTACACTTACCTTCTCCCTGGTCCTCTTGTCTACTCCCTGTGACTGGGTTTGTTGTTGGGAGAAGTTGTTATCACAGCAATAGAACAGAAATGGCTAGATATACACAGAAATTTGCCCTCTTCTAGTTAATTACTCCTGCCAATTAGGTGTTTACCCAGGGTGGCATTACTGTAGGAATAAAAGCCCTAGTCCCTCCCAATCAGATTGCATGTTCTAATCAAGCTAGGACTTCCACTGAACAGCTGTACCTCAATTAGAAATTGATATCCATGAAGAAAGCACAGTTGGCTAATTATGCTAATAAGATATTAGCCACCACCTCTACAAACCACAGGCTTGTCACATCTCAGTGGTACCTTATTTTATTGCAAACTATATTGAGGAAGATTATTTACTTTCTTGCCACAGCTCTCACAGAATGCAACACTTACCTGCTTACAAAATCTGCTTTCAGAGCCCAATCCTGCTAGCTTTTGGAAGGGTCAAGCTCAGGACTAGGTTTACCACAACCTAAGGAGATTATTTTATTGGAACTTTTTTAAAAGGAAATTGAAGGAAAACTGCTTTTCTGAGGCTGGCTTTTAAGAGCTGCTGGAAGCTCCATTGCCTCCAACTCAGTCAGAATCCCACTTATTCAAAAAAATGATTTCGTGTTCAGAGGGAGGAACTGATGTTATGTTAGCTTTATGTTAAAGACCTCATTTTCATGTAACTCATAAGAGAGTAATTTAGAGCTGTAACTCATGGATGTAATTTCTTATTTGTGTGAGAAAGTGGTCTTCAAAATGTGCTTTGAATCTATTGTCTTGTTTGACTCCGTAACGATTTGTTACCATTGATTAAAATAACTATTCTTCATTATTAACCCTTTTAGAATTATATATGGAAATTTCATATGAAGAGTGATTAGAGTGGGTTTCTACTCAAATCAAGTAGGATGCTGGTACACTGAAAATGAACTGGATGTCAGGAAAGATAATAAAGCCTTTCCTTATTAAAATTGCTACCTCCAAGTGACACTAAGAAAATATCATTTCAGATGCTTGTTCATTTGATTGCACTTTTCTACTTCAAAGTCTGGCTGCAGAAGATGGGAACTTGTCCGCTTAGTTTTCTGCTTAGTTTTCAAGAGCAGATTTACACAAAGGCCAAAGCTCAGCATGGCAGTGTTAAGCTTCTCTGCTCTGGCACACATTTGCGGGTCCACAAGAGAAAGTTGCAATAATTGTTTATTATTGTTGTTGGTCTTTTATTGGACTCAATAACAGCTTGTTGGCTTTGATTAAAGTAACTATTCTTCTTTAATTAACTCTTTTCAGAATTGCACATTGAAATTCATTATTTAGGTATCATCAATGGGTATCTCTGCTCACTCTGTCTTCACAGGAGTCTTAGCGCAATTGTTAGCTTTGTTAGCTTAAGTGTTTACAATTTCTGATAACTTTTAAGCACATAAATGCATTTTTTTTTTCAGTTCACAAATGGCTATGCATTATATTTTATTTGTTATGCTTTGACTACACCATATAACAAGAGACAACCACTTCCTTCAGAGCCATGGCCACAGGTCACCATTAATGCTTGGCAGTCTAATTGCTATTTAGATGTTAACTTCCCAATTATTTAGCAAGGCGTGAGGTGTATAAGACTTTAAACAATGCGGGGTTTATTCCAAATAGGCAACAGATAAAGAAAGTGGATTGCTGAAAGCACCCAGACAGGGTAGGAGCAGGACCAGACCCAGCATCATGTCCACCAGGACACATGACCTCGCCAAAGCCGTCTTAGGCAGTATGGTCTGTAAAATGCGAGTATTGCATTTGTACCACATGCCATGACAGGGTGCATAGAAGCCGACCCTTCAGAAGAACATACATGGTGATATGTCTGATACCACTCCCTGAAGCACTGGAGATCACCTGTTTGTGTGAGGCCCACAAACCAACTCACAGTGCAGAAGTGAAGACCCTTAGTGCCACTGGGACATGGACAGAGCAGCCCTGAGAACAAGGTCTGAGAGAAAAAAACTGCCCAAAGCCCAGTTTAGTCACAGCATTATAAAAGGGTGGAGGAGAGGTTTTTTCATTCCAGAAGTATTTGCTTCAGGCAGGAGGCACAACACTGTCCACGTCATTTCACTGACCAGCAAGAATTTGTTCTTGTGCAGGTTCAGACACTAGCACAGTAATGAACCTATCTCTCTGTAAACCAGCTTTTTAATATTCAGTTTTTCCTAGAGTCCAAAACATTTATGGAATGCTTTTACAATAAGGTGGCTCTATTGAAATCCGAACACAACTGCTGCTAAATCTAATGCTTTCAAACCTTCTGAATAAGCAACATTGAAGTGTCTACCTGTATTGTAAATAGAGAGAACAAAATTATTCCTAAAGTTAATTAAAAAAAGAAAACCTACCTCTATTTGCATTCATAAAAAGCCAACCTGACATCCCAAAAGCAGCTATTATATGTCAGCATGTCATGTGCATTGGGAATATCTGGTCCAATTCACAGCTCATAAATGTCTAATTAAAAAAATATATATACAACAATTTTAATTGGTTCATTGCATCATTTGTTTTTATTACAGTTTTAAACTCTTGCATAATAGTCAGGGCTAAAACTCGTTCAATTTGCAGGGAAAAAAAAAACCTATGAAGAGACGGGTCTTGAACAATATAAAGATAAGTAAGAGTTCAATAATCACCACATGTACAGTGATGGGTAAATGGCTGAATGCTAGTTAGAATATAAATCTGGGTTTTAATACATCATGAAGTAGATTGAATCTATCTGTGACATGTTTTAACAGTGCCAGAAATATCAGCATAGAATTAAAAAGAAAGTGGAGCTACCTTTTAGGTTCAGTCCAAAATTTCAAGCTGAAGAGTGCAGTAGATATATCTGTGAGAGTACATTACGTCTGGTTTAAAAAAACAAGAGAGACAGTTATCAGAAAATTATCCTTATGGTTGGTTTTGTTACTGTTGATTTTAGAATGCAGTAGGAAAAAAAAGTTAAATAAGAGATGTCTTATGGCTAACTCAGTTTTTATCTAATACTTGATAAAGAAAATTCAATTCATAATTATTTATGAACCAACATCAAGGAGTTTATTACTTTGATTACTCACTAATCATTTCCCGTAAACGCAGTGACCTAAAAATCCCATATAATCAATAAAGTAGTAAGTTCCAGATTTAAATCACTGCACCTTGTATTCTTGAGTAAACCTTTGGGTAATTTACAAAGGCTGTTGAATTTTATAGTAAGTGTTTTTCAAACCAAGCTGGATTCTAAACAATAATGACTTTTTAATGTGGATCTGTGATTACATTGTCATAGTGAAATACGACAGTCTTTGACTGCATTCGAAATGAGGCAGAGGGTGAATTACTCCAAAGGCATAGTTTACCATAGCCTCAGGTAAAGCAATCTTCATAAATTAAACTCCAATCTAAAGTGACCTGTCACTACAAACCTGTTGCTACTCCCAATAACTTAAATTTCCATGTACAACTTGTAAACAAGTTCTTTTCTTATTACCACAATGGGGGAGACTTACTTTGCTAAAGTGCTTTAAAGTGAATGTGAGGGAGGCGAATTACACATAAGCATTTTATGGGCTTCTTTTCCACAATTTCCAAAAGCTGTTAGTTTAGGAAATGCAACTTGTTGTCTGCTAAAATGTTTATGCTTTTAAGTTTTCAAAAGCTGTCAACTGAAGGAGTCTTTGGCATAAACAGCAACTACAGCACTTTCCTAACTCATTTTTGACACACTGAGCATATTTGACTCATATGCTCAGCAATAACATCTACAGCTCAATGATATTCAGAAATGTTTTGTACATTTAGCTGCTTGAGCCAACACTTCCCAAGGGCATTACTGGGTTTGCTGTACCTCAGTCTGGGGAAATGTAGTTTATAAAGGTTTTTTTCAGCAGCACCAGAGCAGCTGCCTTCTGAAAATCACATGGCTTATGTGGTAACCAAAAGCTGAGGGCTTTGTTCAGGGATGGCTTTGATGGCATAGCTGAAAAAATCCCCGTCCCAGCTCTTCCCACAGTACTCTTCTCAGAGAGTCCACCCACCACCATAGGGACCCTGCAGGCACAGCACTCCTGACCCTCAGTAGTTTTTAGCCCAGCCCAGGAGGAAAACCTGGCATGAACTTTAAATTATTCAGTAAGTACATTGCAGCTGCTCCACGAGCACCTCTTCCATCCCTGCAGTGTTAGGTGGGTTCTTGAAAGCAAAGGTGGAGCCAGGCAGAGTGGGAGGCTGAGGACAGAAACCACTGCATCTAGCCCCTCATATTAGCTGTACTTGAAATAGTCCAAATTCAGTAGAATATTGAAAAAATATAGACTTCCTTGGCTACTGCAGCAGCATATCCAAAGTGTTAAGCTCCCACATGATTACACTCTCATTGCTAGGAGATAGCCTAGGAGATAGCAGTTGAATCCCAACCGTGGCTGCAACATGCTGAGATTGGGCAGCTAGAATGAAGCATCAAACACAGTCAGCCCTGAACAGTTAAGGTGGGAATGATGTGAGAGAATGAGGGGAGTGAAGCTTGAACAACATTTCTGCCATTCTGTCTTGAACTTTCAGCAAGGAGTATAAGGGGCTTGAACTCAGTGTAGTCTGAAACTCTGGGTGACCACTCTCCTTTTCGAGGTCCAGCACAGGGTTGTTAACTCTGCCTTGCAGCACAGCTAAAATCGCATGGGGAAACCCTGTTCTTTCTTCATAAAGATTGTTGTTCCCGAATTCCTATGAAGGGTTCAGTTCTTCGCAGCGTGGGCACCTCAATGCTGATTCAAAATTTAGCAAGACTGCAGTGGTTAGAAACCAAGGAAGCAGGGAAAGGGGACAGGGAAGAGTCAAGAACCTCTTGAAATGCCAGAAGAGTAGAGCGGGTATCAACCCAGCCATTCCAGTCCAGCTTTTACCTCGTGAATGTTTAAGGCTTCAGTCCTGATGCTCACTTACATCTCCCCCCAGCTTTTATCCTACTCATTTGTTGGCCTGACAATTGCCCTGCCAGCCCTCCTTGTGCTAGCAATTGAGGCTTACACAAAACCAAAAGGTTACCCTATGCCTTATAAAGAGCTGAACTAATTCCTTGGAGTCAAATGCTTTGATTTTCAGAAAGCAGGACCAAAGTATGGCTCCTTTGAATGTTCAAACAGGGGCTTCAGGAGACATTGAATTATTCTTTTTTTACTGCATTTGCAGTTATCTTGTGGGCAGCAAAGAAGAAATTTTAAAAGTTAGGGAAACACAATTTTGTTGATACAAGAACTAGAATGAAATGTTTTATGAAAATATTTTCAGCTTTTTTTAAGCGTACTTTTAAAACCTAAAAATTATAATCCTGTGATGGCTGGCTGCAACATTTCTTGCAATTACCTAAATGAACAGCAGTTAATGTCTATTAATAGCAAGTTCAATTTGTGTTAAGCAAGACCTTGATATAGCATGACTCTTTTCTATCAGTTGTTTTTCATCGGTTTGCTTTTTAGTTTAATAAAAATCTCAGTCAGCCTCACATACATGATAAATACGATGTCTCACAGTGTGGGGTCTGGATTTGAGTCACAAGCTCAGTTCTTGGCACCGTGGGATGACAGGTTTATATATAGGAAGGTAATGAGGCAGAGAAAGGTTTCCCTGTTCTTCCTCCTCTTGAGGGTGTTAAGCCTTCCTTATTAAGAGTGACAGAGGTCTGGGTCATGAAGAAGTTTCTGAGGAACTGAGCAGAGCAGGTTGAAGAGGACTGAATTTAGTATGTACCCAACCTCATTTAATATCAGGTTTTCAGATGGCTTCCTTTAGGATGAATATCTCCTTCCTCAGCCTAATTAGATATTAATATCATGTCCACTTCCTGCTCTCTTCTTCTTCCATGTTTTATTCATTCTCTCATCATAATCTTTGAACCTGGTGTCTTAAGAAAACAGATCTTATATGGGCATTTTGTGTCTGCCAGGCAGTTTGCATCTCATGTTCAGTTACTTTGGCACCTGTGACCAATTTCAACCAAACTTGATGTCTAAAAAGAGACCCCATTTTTGCTAGAATTTTGAGAACAATCAATCAGCTGTGTTGTGTGTCTTTCCACACTGAGAATGGTCCTGCAGATGTCAGGTGACTGAAAAGAAAAAGCAAGCCTAAAAAAGAAAGCTGACTAAGTTAGCTTATTAATATTGTATTGCAGTTTGAGGAAACTCAGCTGAAACAATCACAAAAACCCACTTTCCAGTTCTCACAATTATGTCTGCATTTGTAGGGAGTTATAAAGACTTATAGATGCCCCCAGGACTTCTTGCATTTTGTATTTTGGCTAGGCATAAGTGCAGCTGTGAAAGTCCTGGTCTTGCTGAGTAGTTTGACACATGGTTCATGTCCGGATCCTGTCAAGTTTCCAAATATTGGGATTCTTCACAGATTTTTCCCCACTAATTTTGCTTGAGAGACCAAATATAGCAGTAAGTAGAAGCATGCTTCATCCTGTAGAAAAACACAGATATAGCTCTTATACTTAGTACCCCTTCCTCAGAGGGATGTCTGAAAGCACTCAGTCAGCACATGGCACTCATTTCACATCTTCCTTTATCTGCTTTCCAACAACATTGCTTACACAATATTAATTTGCTCCCCTTGCAATGGTGTCCTTAATTGAATGACCGCATATTATTTTTTTCCTGCTTCACTCAGTATACAAGAGGGGAAGTGGTCACAGAAAGAAAATAAATTCATTATTTCCTCCCCCTTACCACTCTCCAGGGTTTGGCCCCAGCCATATTCACTGACCACTGTTTGGGCTGTGTCTGCCACAGAATTGCCAGTTTCCTTCTGGGCTTTTCTGGAGTGCTCCACACTACAGCATCTGTCTCACAGTTATTAATGTGTTTCCATAACATCCTTGGGAGATGAAGGAATATTAACCCTATTTCACAGGTGAGGAATTCGGACAGGGAGGGATTAGGGCTAAAAGGCTGGTTTTGGATTCCTGACACTCCAGTGCGTTTATTCTCCTATGCCATTTCCCATGTTCAAAGACCAAATCTGACAGACATCATTACAATCCACAAATGAAGTTTGGTGCAGGGGCAGAATCTGGTTTCCTCTATAAGGTACAAGGGAAGGCATTGGACAGAGCCTGGACATCAGGTCCCTCGCTGCTCACTCTGATTCATCCCCCAAAATAGGCAATTGCAGTTCAAGAAGAGCCTCTTGACCCATGTGCCACAGAAGGCCAAATAAAGGCTAAGGAGACAGAATTATTTCAGATATTTTCTGGTACTCATTTGGCAATGTAAGTGGTCTTAGGCCACCTAGTTTTTGTTTCTGATGAACAGTCACATGAAGGCAAGGAAACATTCATGCAATGAAAGTAAAGTATTTTTACCTGTGCAATCTATATTAATGGATGAATAAGGAATTATATTTTCACCTTAAAGACATAATAAATTAATTAAAAATCATTTTAAGTTTTATTGCAAAAAACAAACATCTCTGAATGACTTGCTCATTTTGCAATTCAGAGTGACTTTTCATTGCTAAAATGTAAATGTGGAATTTACTACTTGTCAATAGCTGATATTGGAAGACTTTTTCAATGAAACCACTGAAATTACCAAAACAAATAAGCTTTGAATTCCCATCAAAAGCCAAGATACCACATCAGCCATGTCAGGTAGCACAATACATAAGCCACGATAAAACTGACATGCTTCAGCAGACAGAAATGGGGGTTTGTACCACAGAACTTGTTAACAGCAGAAATTAGTGTTACCTCACCTTCACCAGCACAGTCAAGAGCCAACTGTGGAGGAAGCCCAGGGTATGAGAACAATCAAAGCAGAGGACAAGAAGACACTGGGTTGGAAACAGTGAACAATAAGGCTATGAATTGGCCTATTTTTAATATAGCTCATCCATTGTCTTGCTCTGAAATTAGCTTTTAAAAATCTTTTATGTATGATTAATCCCATTATTTTTGCACAGGAGCCTGATACAATTTGATTTGTTGGTGGATATTTCAAGCACCAGGTAAGACGCTGGATGAGAAAAGAGATAGCTTATCAAGAAAAAACACCTCAGTGTAACAGTACAATTTCCATCCGTGGGAGCATGTGGATGGGCTACATAGAAAGAAATCTCACAGAAAACCATCATCTGAGCACAGCTGCACCTCTGTTCCTCAAAAACATAGGGAGCATTTTGAAGTGTGAATGACCTCAAAGGACCAACCAGCTGTGAGATGGATGGAGGACATCATGGGAGGCAGGACAAGGCTCTGGAGCTGCAGTCCACTGTGAGACTCTCACACACAGGGGTGAGACTTGATGGGGAGGTCCCTGCACAGTGAGGGAAACTGAGTTGAGGGGAGGCAGAGAATTTTAAAGGGATCAAAACATAATCATTATCTCCCTCATTCCCCAGTACATCGTTATTTTTTGACTGTAACTCAGCCTCTGGGGAATGCCTGCTGAAATTAGTGCCCACACATTTTGTAAGGAGCAGGTAAAGGATCTTCCACCTACAGGAATCGCTACCGAGCCTGCTGACACATTCTGACTGCAGGCACTTGCTTATTTGCTCTGCTGCCAAGGATATCAATTGGATACTATGCTTGCTATTGATCCAAAGGAAGATATTTTTGTTGTTGTTGTTGTAAAAAATGTGAATGCATTATGCCATGTCATGTAATGCTATAAAGCAAAATAAAAGGCACAGGAGGGAAAGCTGCAGAACAGAACGACAGTAACTGCAGATTTTCCAGACTATAATGGCACATTTTGGCAGATGGACAAGAACCATGACATATCTATGGGTGTCTGAGTCTGGAGATGATTCAGCTCCTCTCTGTCATGCCTTGATGGGATTGTCTGCGGTGACTAACGTAGCTCCATCAGCCTGGCTGATATCACTATTTGCAGCATCTTAATTGAGAAATAAGCATACTTGGAGCTGCACAGGGTGTTCAAGGAAGAATCTGGAGGATGGGTTTCCTCCCAACTCCCTATCCAGCTTGAGCTGCTGCACACAGGTCAATGAGCTGTAAGGTGCTGAGTGGGCTCTGCGAGCCCCTTGGTCTCCCCATCTCTCTTCTCTGCCTCTCCATGGGAAATCTTCTCCTCCCTTGGATGCACAGTGGGCCCATGACTACTGGGGGAGAGAGCTCACACACACGTGATGCAGGTGAGGCACCCACAAAGCAGTGAAAGGTATGTGTTTGGGTGGGAATGGGCTTTGGAAGGCTGGGCTTCTGCTCTCCTTGCTGGCTGGCACATCTCTTCCCCCAAGGGTGGGCAGTGCCTCTCTGATCGCCTTTAGTGTGTTTTGCATTGACAGGTGCCTTGTGCTGAGATGGATGCTATGAAAAGTCAAGTTTCTGCATGCTTGTGAGGCTGTTCCCAGCCAGTCATGAGCCAATCTCTCGCAGTTTTGGCTGTATTTCTCTGACACGCATAGTTGTGGCTGCTCATGTCAAATTTAGCAGAACTACCTAAGATGCTTCAGAGCTCTGATTTTCATATATCTTTTTTCAGCTCAAAGTTGTAGGTTTGTGCCAGTTATCTCGCTTCTCTTTCCTCGGAAACAGCAGAGAAACAGTGATTCCCATGGCGTCTTGGTATCTGTGATAGTCACCAAGGGGGAAGGCTTCCCAGCTGGATGCTCACTCGCACGCAGAGGATGCAACTCTTAACTGTGGACCTGTGTGCTCTTGCACTCTCCATGGTCGTAGCAGCCTGTAGCACTGTCTTTCTGTCTACAAACTTAGCAATATGTGCTGGGCAAAGGTTCTTAGTCTGCTAGCCAGCTGGAAAAGGAGTCAGGTTCAGGATTCAGTGGTCCCAGGAGGACCCAATAGTTTATCTTTTCTTCAGACTTCCCACACGCTGGATATTTTGTGTTTACGGAGTCCTTGCAGGGACATATAATTACAGAAACAAATCACTCTTTTGGCATGGCAAGAAATACAGTGATGTGGGTAAAAGACAATATAGCTCATATTCCTGCCTTCTTTTCCTTGCAGTGCTCTTAAATCTCCCTTCTCTTTAAACCAGGGCCTCCCGAGTCTGGGATGTCCCACAGGAATTCTTGGTTTTTCCTGTGAAACATGGAGCCTTTCCTTCTTTCTAACATAAAACCAGCTTCCTTTTTTCTTAGTTGTCACACAGTTCCCCCACCACAAACCCATTTTTTTTCCTCTGAACCTGTGAACCTTTCCATCCATTTTTCAGAGAAATGCAAACAATCACGACGACATCTGGCTATATTTGTAATATGTGCATGGATAAACTTAGAGACAACAATGTAATAAGTTACGCACTGAATGGAAAATAAGTCTAAACGCTCGCCAGCTTACATCTAGTATAAGTATCAATCAGTGTGCTTCAGTGGATCTGCTCCAGTGTACCCCCACTATGGATGCGAGCCAAAATCTGAACAGCAACAAACAGCCCATTATCAATCCATTAGTCCTCACTGACTGAACTATACACATAAAATCTTGTTTTACACGCATACTCCTGCCATTCCCCAGCAGAGATAATGAGATTACATGTGCCGTATCACTCAGTCCAGAAACTTGTCACATTCTAATGAGTTCCTTCTCTCAGCCCACAGACACAAATAAAATACCTGCTTTTTCTTTTCTACATAAGAGGTAGCCAGCAGCCAGGAGCTCGCTCATGGAAACGTTGGCACCCGTGCAGCACCCAGGTAGCACATGTGTGATGATTCATTGCTAGTTTTGCCCATCACTTTGCATCACACGGGGGGGCAGAATAGCACACAATAGGGCTCCCACTGAGGTGTTTTGTGTTGCTGGGAAATTGAAAGTGTAGCATCCCCCACACCTCTGCAGGATAAGCTATTTTTCAGAATAAAAAAAAGCTTTCCTCCCTCCCTCCCTCCCTCACTCCCTCCCTCCCGTCCTCCCTACCGTCCTTCCTTCCTTCCTTCCTTCCTTCCTTACTTCCTTCCTTCCTTCCTTCCTTCCTTCCTTCCTTCTCCTTTCCAAACCTGTGGGTACTCTGTAAACAGATAATTAGGTGCTCACTCTTTCTCTTAAAGCAGAGTATTTCTCAGAAATATGACTGAATGTGTATGGACTTTTGATGGAGTATAAAAAAAACAACTGGATAAGCTTTAATTGATAAGCTTTTCTTTTTTTTTTTTTTTTTTTTTTTTTTTAATTTGGTTAATACTGGTATCATGATACCTTTGCCCTATGCAGTTTTCCTGTCTTTGAGGTAGATTTTTTTTTGTGTGGATATTTACAACTCAGCAAGGACCACATTACTGTAATTCTCTCTATGCTTACTTAAAAGTGTGTCTGCACAAATAGTCATAATGAGTAGTGTACCCAACTACTCAGGCTATGAAAGACCATCTCAAAATTGGCCTGCTTCTAAGACAAGGGCTCAGCCGGGCCAACAAGCAAGCGTCATGCCTGCAGTTAGCATCTACACCAGACCCGTGGAACCAGCGTGCCTGTTCTTAGCCCACAGCAAATGTGAAATATCCAGCACAGTTTGATACCTTAGCCAGTGGACAGCCACTGCTGAACCTTGCTAACATCAAAGCGCAGCTGAAGGAAATGATGTTTCCCCACTCAGAAAAACACTTATTTCAGAAAAGGTTTTTTGGGAGGCACTTCTCTTTCCTTGTCTTTGCCACGCTAGCATTCTCTCCTACCAAATGGTGGACCCATTGGTGGGTCACCAAGGGACCTGCACGATGAACCCATTCCCTGGGGCCATACGAACAGGATAGTATCATGTGGGTAAAATTTTCCTGTGTGTTGCACAGTGCTTCTGCAATGCTACAGTCCTCAGTGTTCCATTCCAGGGTGTACAAATGGAGTGTAAGTAAGTGGTACACACGCCTTCTGCTGGTTCTCCAATTTGGGAATACAGTTGCCTTTTGTGAAAAAGGAAAAAGACACCTTTGTAAAAGTTACTAGGCTAAAACTCTGCCCTGAGACGTTGCTGTGCAAATGGCATCCTTTGTTTTATTGGGGAAGCCCTGCTATAAATAAAAGAAGAATCTAGCTGCTCATTTTTACTTTTTGATGTTGGATAGTCTACATTTTGCTGAAGAGCTGGAAAGGTAAAATATGTACAAAGAGATGGCCAATATATGCCCTAGATTTTAAAGCAGAATACCTCATTGATCTTGTCTGGTAGTTTTGCTTAAAATTCAGTGGTACAATATGTCTTAGAGCCTGAAGAGATGAGTGAGGATCTGTACAGCTTGCGTGAGCTGTGGAAGAAAAGAAAAAAACCATCTCCCATTACTGTATAGAGTGGTTGTCTTTTCAATTATGGATGAAAAGATGAGTATGACCCCGAGGGGCTGGATTCAGACAGAATACAAGGCGGGAAAAGCCCTAAAAACAAGCAAAATCTTTACTAAGAGATGATTAAAAGGGAACATAAATGTCTGGAAGTGTTTTGAAGAAGAAAGCACCATGGAGGGGGAGAAAATTTTTATGGTGGAACATGAAGTAATGGTATTAAATTAACAAAAGGAAAAGGTCTGTTGAATATCAATAAAATCCTTTCTGTTTTCCTGTGGCATCGTCTCCCAAGGGAAGTTGCAGGAGGCCCATCATTTGAGTCCTGGCAAATGACTTGGGACAAACCACAAGAAAGTGTGGTTTAAGGCACATCACTGTGATGTTCAGGGATGGAATTACTGACCTAGTGGCTCATTTCTCTCTTCCCCCTTCCCTGGGAATCTACAGCATTAATGAAAATAAAACAAAAGACAACTGCAGTGGAGGATAGCTCCTCTTTGTACACCAGTGGCAGTACTACAGCAGCAGAAAGAAGAACAAAGGCAAGTCCAAACAGATCAAAAGGACTGATGATGGCTGCTAGCACAGGGAGGGAGATACACAGAATAACTAAATTGCATGAGGACTGAGAACAGGACAGGTAAATGGGCTTGCCAAAGGCAGCTAGCACCCACAGACAGGCACTACCAGAGCAACATAAAGGCATTTGTGCCCTTGCAAGATTTCTCCTGCAACGGACATCTTTCAGTGACTCTATATTTCACAAGGAGGTGAAGTCCTAGTAATTAATAAAACAAGCGGTTCTTGCAGAATATGCTCAGCGTTTTCCCTGAGGTTAGCCCACTTGAAGGTCTCATTTCCTTCAACAGAATGGCAATCTGAACACCTCATTTTTAGTCTAGCACAAGGCAGGGTAGGAGGTGCCACTTGCACCTTCCCAGGCCATTTGTTTCATATCTCCCATTGCCTGGCAGAAGTAGCTAAAACACAGAAGTAACTGGTGCTGCTGGGGAACCTAGCTGCTTGGAAAAGCCAACAGGAAAAGTGAAGGGGAAAAAGGGATCTGGAAAATAGGATCAGTGTAGGAAAAGGCCTGGAACTGTATCCTGGAACTGAAAGGATCAAGCCCAATTGCCTTAAGAATGAGAAGAGTTTACAACTGACAAATTTGGTGGCCTTCTACAACGGGGTTACAGAGTAGGTGGATAAGGGAAGATCAACTGATGTCACCTACCTGGACTTGTTCAAAGCGTTTGACACTGTCCTGCATGATATCCTTGTTTCTAAACTGGAGAGACATGGGTTTGACAGATGGACCACTCAGTGGATAAGGAATTGGTTGGATGGTCGCACTCAAAGAGTTGTGGTCAATACATCAATGTCCAAATGGAGACCAGTGACGAGTGGCATTCTTCAGGGGTTGGTACTGGGACTAGTGCTGTTTAATATTTTTGTTGGCAACATGGACAGTGGGATCGAGTGCACCCTCAGCAAGTTTGCCGACGACACCAACATGTGCAATGTGGTCAACATGCTGGAGGGAAGGGATGCCATCCAGAGGGACCTTGACAGGCTGGAGAGGTGGGCCCGTGTGAACCTCATGAAGTTCATTCAGCAAGGCCAAGTGCAAGGTCCTGCATGTGGGTTGGGGCAATCCCAAGCACAACTACAGGCTGGGTGGAGAATGGATTGAGAGCAGCCCTGAGGAGAAGGACTTGGGGGTGCTGGTGGATGAAAAGCTCAACATGACCTGGTAATGTCCACTTGCATAAGAAAGGCATGGACCTATTGGAGTGAGTCCAGAGGACAGCCATGAAGATGGTCAGAGGGCTGGGGCACTTCTCCAGTGAAGACAGGCTGGGAGACTTGGGGTTGTTCAGCCTGGAGAAGAGAAGGTTCCAAGGAGACCTTATTGCAGCCTTCCAGTACATAAAGGGGCCTACTGGAAAGCTGGAGAGAGACTGTTTACAAGGGCATGGAGTGATAGGACAAGGGGTAATGGGTTTAAGATGAAGGAGGGTAGATTTAGATTAGATATTAGGAAAAATTCTTTATGTTGAGGGTGGTGAGGCACTGGAATAGGCTGCTTGGAAGTGTTCAAGGCCAGGTTGGGTGGGGCTTTGGGCAACTTGGTCTAGTGGAGGGTGTTCTGGCCCATGGCAGGGGGGTTGGAACTAGATGGTCTTTGAGGTCCCTCCCAACCCAGGCCATTGTATGATTCTATAACAGCTTCCTTTGAAATGTTGCAGGAAGGTGCATGCATGCTTGGTAATGCTGATAATGTCCATTTTACATCTCTATCTTAATTATCCATTAAGTGTCTGAAACATACTTTGAAACATTTGTTGTCTAAGACCCACATTATCCTGGTGCAAAAGTGGAGTCTCACCTTTTCCAAGTGCTGGGAATGTCAAAACCAAAAGGGGTTGTATCATTCAAGCAAGACCACAAAGCATCAGATCTGGAATCACAAATGTCGCTCTTGAGTTTTCAGTCTGTTGCTCAAGGCCATATCTGGTCTTACATCCCTGTTTACAAATGAACTCTATGATTATGAACACACTTAAACTCCGTAGCCTGAAGAATGTAACCATCTGCTTAAAGTTAAGCCTGGGCTCTAAAGGATTTCTTGAACAGAGTATCTAACTACAAAGTAAGCTCAATTATTTTAAATGAAAAAATAAAATTCTTTTGGAGTCCCTCAGCACTAAATTAGAAAGACCTGGGAGCTGGCTGGGTTTTGAAAGGAAGCATTGATAGGAATCTGACCATTCTGTTTTGCTGAAAATTCTGCTGAACCCTTTGTTGCTGCAAAGAATCATTTATCTGCAAGAAAAGGGGCCAGAAAAGGCGCTCGGGGAAAGTGCAACTGAACAACAGAGCTTCTCTGTTTTCCTGGGAAGAACCTTAAATATAAACATAAATTTTGTCATAGAAGTGTGACCAATAGCTGAAGAATAAATCCACTCACAAAAGCAAGAAGTCATACACTGTTTTAAAGGTAAAATAAAATAAAATAGTCATAAGGCAAATTGCCTCTCATCAGGACAGCAGAGAAAACTAATTTAATTTCTATAATATAAGACAACAATGATTATTAAATCTCATGAAAATAAATTCAGCCACCTTAAGAGCAGGCTATAAATGCTAAGTATATCGTGTCAAAAATTAACATATGATGAACTTCAAATCTGTGGACCAATTCAAAATCTGATTTAACAAACTGCTGTTATTAAAGTCAATTGGAGAGCATTCCATTATAAAAACAAATGAAAACTTAACTCTACATGAAATATTTTTTTCAAAGCCTAAGCAGAATGCATTAACTTAACACGCAATGATCTAAATTATGTATTAAACTCAATTATTTTTATTGCTACTTTTCAATTAAGGTGACATGATTAACTCCATTCTTATTAGAGTCTCAGTTCTTATCCTACCTGCATCTCAACTTTGGTATCTTCTTGGGGAGAAATTGTTCACAAAGCTATTGTAATCAAGTCTGTCCTCTGGAGTTCTAACAAGAGAAGAAAAAAACAGCATTGTGGTTTAACAGGCATATTAGAGAAGTGGTGCTTTCCATCAGCTTTGGTAGTATTTTGAATGGAAGAGTATGAGTACCAAGGTTCAAGAACTCAGTTGTTCAGTTTTACCCAGGCCAATCCTATAGCTATGTTTTTGAAATTACCACTTTGTTTTTACACATTTTCTTCATTATTATTCACCGAAGATCTGGCCCAGTTTGAGATGCAGAAGGTACTTCTAACACAACATGGACTCTGAATCAGGCTCACTCACCCCAGTAATGGAGATCTCATTGGCATTAGCATCTGCAGTCACTGGACTAATTCACTGAATTAATGCAGCAAGTTATTTCAAAAATATTATTTTCTCGTAACACCATCTTTGAGCATATGGAAATCAAAAGTAATGGCTCTGATTTTGGAATCACTTATTTGTATGGGTTTTTCCTCCTGAAGTGTTCATCATTTTTCACATATTCCTTTTTCTAGTGTAATTTCTCACAGTCAGAAGTTATGTCTTCAGCATTTATAAATTTTCTAATGCTAGTAAGATGTGAAAGTTTCTTGGGAACGTATTTTTAGTCCTAGAGAGTCATGAAAGGACACTTCACTAGCACAGTGCATCTCAAGGGGTTTTGCTATAACTGAAAACCAGGCTTAGAAAACTTTTGAAAGATGTGGTCTGCACATCCTGAAAAACAAATACAAAAGTTAGAAATGTTAGTCAGATCTCTTCTCATTTTCACTGGGGAACTTTCCGTGGATTCCTAGAAAAGGCTTTGAACTTTTGCTTGAGTGAGGACCACAGGATTTTACATGCTATCTCCTTCACACATAGAGCTCCTGCTTGTAAATTAAGAACACCAGCACTGATACAAAACGCAACGCTTCATAGATGGAGTGTTATGTTCATACTCCATGCTTATCCTCTAGGAAGAACTCACATGATATTGTTTCTGTGCCTCAGCAAAAGCTTTTTGTTTATTCATTTGATGAATTCCTTCAAGTTTAGAGAAAGAAATTAATTTTACTTATTCCTCTATGTGATCATTAGAAAAGCTTTTAATGAACACAGTAAAACCCAACTAATTATCACAATGGCATTTAACTCTAAATAAAATTGACAGGAAGAAAGAATATGATACATATAATTTTGCACAGTTTATTAAAACACATCTATCACTTTTTTTCTCCTAAGTAACCTGATCATATTATTCTATGATAATTAGCTAATATTTTTTTCTCTGCATTAATATTTAAGTGGGTTTTTACTGATATTAAAGTCATAATGCATTTTATGGAAATTACCTTGCATTCTAATTACTTTTCTTGGTGAGGAATGGTAAATAGAATTATCTCGTTATGCTTGTTGTAGATGAAAGCAAAGAAATATTTAATGACAAGAGATTGCTAACAGAAAAAATTCCATATTCACATTTTTTTTTCAGATGAGTCCATTTTGCATCAATTCAGAGACGCGCAATTCCAGAACCACTAGCAGGAACCAGGCATGTATGCGAACAACAGAAAGACTCTGAATGGCAAGTTGGATGCTTTTAACATCAGTAGTTCCCTTTTTTCTGTGGTCTGCCTTTCCAAACCTAGGCTGAGGACAGTTGGGAGCAAGACAATGGACTACCTCAGGAAAGCAAGAAACACAAACAACCGTGTCCTTGAGCCCAAGCTGCCCCACGCTTTTAGTAAATGAAGCTACTGTTAGAAAGCTATAAATTGTACCTACAAAAATGGTGAGGTCAAGGCCTGTGTAAAAGTTAACCCCTTACCTCCTTTTTTCCAGCTCTTCATATGAAACATACTTACTGACTGGAAAAATAGACGAAATATTGCTGAGAAATCAAATTTTCATGCCGACTCTGCTCTCAGTTACTCTACTGAAATCCAAGAGAGGTCATGAGTAAGACTGGATTAGTGTATCTAAAATGGGAAAATTCTTTTATGAACCTTTATAAAAATGAATGTGTGCTTCAGGACTAGTGCTGTCTGAACGGAGCCACTTTGGGTAAGTCATCTTTTGGAGGATATGAGATGGTGTCTATCTCCAGAGAAATCATGCTCACTGCCCATTGTGCATCTGGACATCCCTCTGAAAATAAAAATGCTCCGTGGTTCGCTCTTAGTTTGTTTGACTTTGTAACATCCAAAGAGCTGCCACCAGACCAGCAAAATTGAAAGCGACACAGCAGACTATGATGCAAAAATAGTCAAAAAGGAAGAAATAAGTGAATATTAACAAGAACAATAAGTGAATATTAACAAGACAGATGAGATTTCAAGTGCCAGTGTTTTTCTGTAAGGCTGCACAAATTTCTCTGGCTTTGCATTATATTTGACAGCATGTGTATTTTTCTTGAGCACTTTCTTTTGTGCTGGTGCTGGGGTTTCCTTGTGCCCACCAGCATCTACACACATGGAGGCAACATGTGACATAGTTGATATATTTTATGGGTGGTTATAATTGGGGTAGTTCCACCACCAAGTGGCCATGGAAAGTGGACAAAACGATTAGCTCAAAGTGCCTAGCCAGGTACAGACACAGCTCTCCTAAGCAACTTTTCTACTCAAATAAGCAATGCTTTCTCTCTTGTAACTAGAGACAGCTTGAAAGCAAAACCCTTGAGAGCGGATGAAGATCTGAACTTCAGTAATTGGGGAGCCTCCTGGAGCATGCAGAGATGACATGGCCATCTTCTTTCGTCTGACTGCCATGTCATGGAGGAAGGTGCTCCAGGAAATGTCCTTGACACAAATACTCATCTGGGTGGGGACGTGGACCTTTATTGCCTGGTGAGTGAGAAGCAGTGAGAGGAACAGGGGTGTCTCCTGTGGAAGGACAGCTCTAAGGCTTTCCTTTAGTCCAAAGAGATGATCACTTTGCTTCTCCACATACTCTTAATGTCAAGGGTCGGTATTTTCTATCAGCCTCTCCAAACTCACCTGCAAGACAAATATTGTAAGATTATCGTTGCTCTCATTGATTTTAATCTTCTTGTTATAGTAAATTTGGAGTCATTATAACCATATCAGTCATTAAAAGAAAATGGATGGAAAATGTAAAGTTTTACCTTACACTGAAATTGTGCGTTCAGTTTAATTAAAACACTGTGACTTTCTGTCTAAATTAAGTAAAATTTTCTATTTCAAGGAGGAATCCTAGAAAGTTCTCTGAATAATGCCTACATCACAATCTTCTAAGCTTTCTTTCCACTTGAAATGCCCATTAAATGAATTTTTTTTTTAATTTACATTTCAGCTCACTTCTTTTTATTTTTTGAACAGCTAGCAAAACAGTTCTTTATTCCCCTATCATCACTGAAAACTCCACTGTAGACTCTAACATGGTAGTCCAATCTACAAATCTATTTATTCCTTTTTAGCCAAAGCGTCTTCTGTAACTTCTACCATAGTTGTACAAACAATAATTACAATAATATTTCACTGTTATACAAAGGATCAGGTTATCTGTGTAGAATATTTAGAAAGGTCAGTATCTCATATATAATGTACAGGCAAAAATAAAGCCACCAAAGAATGTCATTAATATTTAGTGCAAATGCACTATAACATTCTGAGTTTGCCATGCACATTTCTCCCTGTAATAGAATATGTTTCTAAAATGGATTGAATCCTGATTTGATTTTACTACTGTACATATTACAAATGCATTTAATTTTAAGTGACAAAATAAAATGTAGCATATGACATCCTAACCTGATGTATAGCAGTTTCACCAGCATTCCCTATGAGATATATCTTTTTTTGTAAAAATGTCAGTGTTGCTTGAGTTAGCCCAACAGGGCCTTATCTTCGAGCAGCACTGCACCTCAGTCCCTTGACTTAGCCAAGCATTAGCTAAACTGGAGGGATCTCAGCAACATGGACAAAAATGAGTTGAAGGAGGTTTTTTTTTTGTTTTACAAGGCACAGTCTTGCTGTCCTCCAACTTGTTTATACAGACAGAAGAAAAACACATGCAGTGCTTTGAAAGTCCACTGGAAGACTTGCCATTGACTTTTAAAGACTCAGTATGAGCAGTGAGAGAATGAACATGATGTAGCTGTATGTCAAAGGCATAGTCTTATTTTGGAGGTCACCGGCTATCTCGCTGATGGAAAACAAATAAATGAGTAATAACATTAACTGAATGATTGGGTTACGGGCATTATTCTCTCCAGAATCCTTCAGAGGCTTCAATGTGTTGACTTCAGCAAGGCAAAATCCTCTCAGGGCATCATGACCATTACGACCTCTTTTCTCTCAAATTATGTTAGTCCTGAATAACAATTATGGAAATTAACTTATTAGTGCAAATTGATACATGATGCTGGGCCAGCAGAATTGACTGTTCCATATTATTTTATTTATTTATGCTGCAGCACCAGTTATAGTGCAATAAACAGAGACTGACTCTATCATTAATGTAGAGGGATATTTAAGTTATGGATAGACTGAGGAATTAATCTGTGTGAGATTTACCTCAGAAACATCAAGGAATATTTTGGTATTATCTGCAATTTGCTGTGGTTGAAAAGCAAAAGAAAGGGCTTCCACAACACATAGCCCAAGAATTAAGAAATCACATTTGTTCTCTGAGCTTCAAAATGAAATCCTGTATGTTTAAAATCATTTGTGCCATCTTAAAAGAGCAACATATTTTTCCCCTCTCATATTGTTCATGTCTTCCCTCATTCAATCTCTTTTCCACCAAAATTTGAGATGGAGAAGGGCAAACTGGGGGCAAAAATGAGCACGTAAGTCTTAGAGGGAGGAAGCTGAAACAAAACAAGTGCAGGCAGAGATGCGGGGCTGCTGCCACAAGTCTGTCGGTGGTGCCAGCGAGGTGCCGGGGGGCTTTGTCGACACCTCATGACGACCATGTGGAGAATTCCCCATGCTGCTCCAAGGCTGTGGGTGTCCTATGTGCCCAGCTGTGGGAAACCCCTCGCATCTCCAGGAGGGCAGCAGAGAAACCCTCAACCCCAGCAGGACCGCCCATGACGGAGGAAAGCCCACGTGCACAAACAACGGTGCTCCCAAAAACACAGCGGGAGCACCCACTGACACAAAGGCCGTGGTTAACTCGCTGCTGCTTCACCCTGTCCCAGAAAAACCGGGAGGAAAGTCTGAAGGGAGAATTAAGAAGCTTCGATGTGCCGGCTGCATTCGCATGCAAATTTTTGCCTCCAAGGCTTGAGATTAGCACCACTGCCACAGCACCAAAATGGCCCGTCCTGAATGAGGCGCCTCAAATCGGCTTTGCCATCGTCCCCTGTCAAAGCTTGCATGGGAGCCCTTCTAATCTGGCCTGTATCGCTCCAATTAATTTGGGGGCAGCCCCTGAGGCTTAAGTATGTTTACATCAGCTGTCTGACAAGCCATCACACATAATGACGACAAAAATAAAATTTAAAGTATGTTTATATGGAGGGGAATGTAAACTAATTTTCTCAGGAAAAAACAATGATAATTCTTCCAGCTTCCTTCATGTTACTGCATGGAAGTACAACAGCAGCAGTTGTAAAGCAAATTTTAATGATATGCCTGAATGTCACAGTTAAATTTCTGGCAAGTTTTTACAATGGCAGCATTTTGATCTTTTTTCTTTTTTTTTTTTTTTTTTTTGACCCTAGAGATTACAATCAAAAGCTTTCCTTTCTTTTTTTTCACATTTCATATTAAAACCTTCAAACTTTAAAATCAAATCTTATCTGCAAATTAACAAAGCCTGTGTTTCAAAATGAAAAAGGGAGATAATAAATACACTGTGCAAGTAAAAAATTATCTTTAAGTCAGAAAAGAATTAATTATCTTTTATTTTCTTGTATTTGCATATGTCATGGAGTGTTTTGGGGAAAGTATGATTGTTTGCAGTTTTGCCTGGCTAATGTCTAATGATACCTGCATGCAGTCCCCACTTGCCATTTCATCCATCGGCAAGAATTTGGGTGCAGAGATGTCCTGTATATGCCCATTTTCCTCTGGCCGTCTGAAAGCTACTCAGGAGGAAGCAAGGGATTTCCAAGAGGGGCTGGCTGTATCAGCTGCCCAAACATGTGCAGCTGGACCAGTGAAAAAGATGGCTTTGCAGCAGAGAACTGGATCCTCTATGCACGCATCAGTGTTAAATCAAAAGTCTCCAGAGCAAAAACCAAAGCACAAAAGAGCCAGGCCTTGCTGGTTAGAGCTCTAACAGAGTCACAGCCCTCGAGCACGAGGCAAAGAGGCAGAGACGCAATGACTGCTGGCTGCGAAGCTACACGGTGGTTTTAAAGACGGGGTGTATTGCATAACACAGACATTAAGATGCTCAGAGGTTTGGGAAAGTTCCTGGAAAACACCGAGCTGCTGCTCAGTGCTGTGTCCGGGCACCGAGTGTGCCTGGGTGCTGTCTTCCATGCTGGGCCAGCACACGGACATGGGACCCCGCTGTGCCACCAGGCCGTGCCTGTCCCTGGTGCAGCTGAGGAAGGACGGGCCGCAGAAAGGAGCAGACTGTAATGTTGTCAGCAGCAGCTCAGTAATCTGCCCCCTTAAAACAGATTCCCTGCTTACAATCTGCTTATATAAATACCTAGCACATAGAAAACTCTTCTCCTTTTTTCACTTCTATTTTTTTGTGCTAAACTCACAGGAGAGTTAGCTTAAAAATTCACCCATTAGCCTCAGAGAGACATTTAAGGTTGATTTCTCATCCCCTCACAGTCCTTCTCAGGGACCTGGGGGCATAAGGAAAAGGCAGGAGCAGAAACCTGTGCTCATCTCACAGGCACCCACATCTGACCGGGGCAGGAAAGCTGCTGGCGATTTCTGCTTGCTCACTGCGCTGCAGGCTGGCAAGCAAGCCTGCTCCTTCCAGAGTGCCCTGGGAGTCAGCGGAGGTGGTGAAAGGAGCCCATCATTAACACGGGAGTAGAGCAGCTGACCGAAACCAATCAAGATCTCCCTTCTTGCAAAAGAAAGAGGTGCAGAAACTTAGTATCTCCACTTCCAGCCTCCAGCAGCTACAGGGTGCTACTGGGCTGGGCTGCCACCAGGCTTCCCTGTCCAAAAACAAGGGTGAGGAGAAGTGCCTATGTAAAGCAACACACAGCAAACCCTCCTGCTGGCTTGAGAGGCATGTGATAGGGACAGGGAGAAAGGAAAGGCATTTCATGCTGTTTGATAGCTGCACAAAGCGGTGCAGTGCCCTGAGCCCTCACACCCAAGCAGGGAGATGCAGGAGTGATGGAAGCTCTGAGTATTGCTATTGTGCAGCTCTCAGCTCGGTCTGTTTTGTCAGGGCAAAGTAAAAAAGGATAATGAAGTCTATAGCTCTTCACAGGCACTTAAACCTGACGATAGCTTGGTGCAGCTTGAATCAGGATAATGTCTGAAACTTTCCTTTCTGAGTCCTTTCTTTTCCATAGAATCATAAAATGATTTGGGTTGGAAGGGACCTTTAAAGGTCATCTAGTCCAACTACCATTGTCTTCTCAAATGGTAGCTTTCTGAATAATTTTAAGCTATCAGAAAAAAAAAAATCCATGGTTCTTCTACCTTTCTCAATCCTCGTAAATAGATGTGAGTCAGCTGACAACTCTAGTGAGCCTAGATATCTGTTAAACTGGCACTTCTAATATCTCAAAGATTTCTGGGCCTTCTCTTATTGTGGCTGGAACTAAGCCAAGTCCGTCTATGAACAATTGCAACATAAAGTGGAAAGTTTGCCAGGAATTTTTTGTTGAGGCCTTAAGTACAAGGTTATTACTGTCTTTTCTTCTTCAAAGAGATTTCTTGCAGTTTCATAAAACTTTCAGCTTCATCCACTGAAGTATGCCTGTCAAAAATCCTTGTTGCTGTTTAAAGTCCATGCCATTAGTTTAGAGTTAGTTCAGAGATTTACAGAGAAGTCTATGGCTCTGTGTCCTTCCTTCACCTGCAGAGTCTGAGGTCTGTCTGTTTTAACTCTAGCAGTACCACTGCAATTCACCAAAATCTGTGGGAGAAGCACCAAAAGTGAGAGTGTGGTCTCAGTTAAATTTTTAGTCTCATATCATGCGTTTATTCAGTTCCTCCAGGACTTCATTCCAGGGCCATATAATATCAACAGTGTTACTTTTTCCATCTCTTTCTCTATAACTCTAAAATTTTAGGATGTGGATTGGGCATTAGCATGTGCTTCCACAGAGCTGGCACCAAGTGGAAAAAGTTGGTCTTATTTACCTGGGCTTCTAATCACTGCTCGTATCACTGCTACCCTTATGGTAGCAACAAAGCAAAGCCTAGCTCCTACTTCTTGGAGAGAAAATATGGATTACTTTGGGAAGCAAAGATGATTATATGCTTTCCCAATATTGCTGGTGCCATATAGCTCATATGCCTGGATCACACAGCGGAGGGATGTGGCTGCAGGGCACCCCTTGCCATGTGGGGTAGGGACTGCCCTCCTGAGACAGATGAAAAGAGTCAAGAAGTTGGAAAATAAGAGTTCTGACCAAAGGACCTGACTCCAGTTAATGGATTTAGTACTAAATATAAATTATTGCTAATATAAGAAAGTGGAAGACAATTTTAGCTATTAATGAGAACAAGTATAAAGTAATTATTTCTTGTCAGTCTTAATGAGAGAGAGCAAAGAATGTGCCAATGGATTACCACTTAATGCCCCTGCCTTCACTAAAATGAAGCTCCATGTTGGAACACAGAAGATGATAGAAAAATAACCTAAAAATCACTGTTTTGAGGACATACGTAAAAGGCAAGTGTTTAATAAATTTAAGTTATGCAAATGTTTGGCATTGGCTTTATTTATGCATTTTTAACACATTCAACATGATCTTGATTTGGGAGGAACAATGAAATTACAGCAAGTAATTTGTTGATAATAAGCCCTGTCTGGTTTTTGTAATTAAAAAAGTGATTAAGAAAGGCTAAGTCATTAATGCTTGAACTGCTGCTGCTGGGGTATGCACAGTAACACACAATTTATAAACTTTTGGCAGAGGGATTTATTTACTGATTCTTTTTCAAGAAACTTCTTTCTTTATGGTATTTATAGAATGTGAGAAATAATAGATCAATATAATGAGCACAGAAGAGCAATCATTCTGATAAATGCCAGTGGAATTATAAAACTGGACCCATTACATGGAGGATACAACTGCTGAATCTTGCAGCTCAGCTACTTTGTCTTTTGCCATGTTCATTATCCCAAGGGTAGATAGTTAGGCTTGGCTGGTAGCTAGGTAAGCTATGGAGAAGCCAAGCCCAGTGCTCAAGCTCCTGTCTTCAGTCTGAGAAAATGGACAATTTTTCCCTAGTTTTTCTGGTCTGTGTATTCACTTTCTAATTCTGGACAAATGCAGAAGCACCAGCAGAGGATGGGGCAGGTCTACTTATATAAACTGAAACAGTAAACACGGGACATCCTTTCGTCCCATGTCACAGGAAGATGCAGGCTGTTATCTCAATGCCCCAAACATGACTGAGTACTTGAGATAATATTTAACAGTACCTGACCCAGCTAGTCTCCAAATCTGTTGAACAGTTCAGGTTTTTAAGTGGGATGTACGTACCAATCTGGGCTGTGAGTGTGCAAGGTGGAGAAGATGCACCCCCTTCTCCATCTGTGGGATGGAAGCCAGCATCCTAAATCAGCTGTAACAGTTTTCAATACAGAAATATTGATTCAAGAAATATTGGACACAGAAGACCACCACTCTTTGAATTTCATGCCATTTATAACTTGCAGAAAACTCTCTGAAAATTAATTTTTAAATTTTTGTCACAAGTGTCACCCAGTTCACTTTTTCAATTGTTTACCTTTATTTGCAATGCATGAAATAAGGGGGAAAGCCTCTACTACTTTTTATAAAGAGTAAAAGCCAGGGTATAAAACGCGACCTCTCTCTCTAAATAGATATATAAGTAGAGATATTAGATATATTATAGATACTTCTACATGTAAACATATCTCTCTGAGTACATTACCAATGAAAGACAAACCACATTTTTTTTAGAGAGCAAGGATTTTCAGTTCTAGTCTCAGTAGAGATAGATTTAGGTTTGGAAACTGAATTATGATGTAACCGATCCTGTAGTTCTCAATACCCACTTTCCGTGCAAGTCTGGTGCAGAATTTTTCATGAGCTGGAGATAAAAATTATTCCCTGCTACAGTAAAATCGATTCAGATCTATCAAACTTCAGGCAAATCACTTTCTGCTTGGTAATGCCACCTAAGAACAGCCAGAAGCTTTAAAATTTATTATTACCCTTGCTGAGCAGCAGCATGGCTCCTAGATCAGTCTTGTAAAAATTATGAAATGATGTCAATAGAGGTCTTATATTTTCCTGCACCAGGATACTATAGGAGATAATAAGACAATACTAGGAATCAAAGCTTTTGCTTTAGAAAGATTTACAGCTGCTGCTTCATACCATAAGTCAACACTGAATAATTAAAAGACTTGTAATTAAAGGCTAATTTAGTATTGATTGTGTCCTAGAGCAAGAGGGCCAGTTCACTGTTTTCACACCATCCTGTGCAAGCTTCATCAGCCAGCCAGCCAGAGCGCAATTATCCTAAGTAGCCGTCAGCAATGGGATGGCATCTCCTCCAATCCATTCCTGCGTGCTCCACAGGTGCATTAACAGGAGGACAGAGCAGGCTGTGGGGGGAAAAGTGATTATCTTACAAGGTCTGCAGCGTCAGCCATCCCCTCAGACCACTCCATGCTCCAGATGTGAATATCCAGTGTATTTCATTTAGGAAAGTGAGGGCATGGGATACCTCCTCAGTCCAGATTTCTTGTTGCTTCTGTGTTCCTTCTCTTCATGGAGGCATTCATATCAAAGTTCTTGTGATGGCCCATTTTGGAGCGAGCACCTTTCTCAGGTGTCTTTGGTTGCTGCCTTCAGTGCTTTTCAGAAAAAAGTTCAGCACTGCTGTCTGACTGGAGGAATAAATGAGAAAAGGTACCTGCTCTCCAGTCTATGGACCCTTCTGCACCTACGCCACTGTGCACATAATTTAACTAGACTTTCTGAAAGTGGAAGATTTCAGTTTGCTAATGCGCTCAGAGAACTTATTCATCATTGCACTCAAGAACAGGAAAAGGCTATGTGTTGTATTATGGCAAAGGCAGCTGTCAAAATTCAGGAAGTCACATTTCTTTCTATGACACCTTGATGATCCTCCGATTAAATTTCACTGTCCCTTAAGTAGTGTATTGCCACCAATCAATTGATTTTTTTTTTTTCTTCCAGGATCTCATATGCCTCCTGTATGCATCATATATTATAGAAATTAGGTCATATTTAATATAGTGAATCATAAACATTAGAGATGGAAAATCTCATTAAGTCATCAAATTCATTCCTTTGTCAGTGCAAAAAGGTTTCCATGTAGAATAGAATTTAATTTTTAACATAATGTATGTTCAGCCCTCAGTCCTTGCTATCAGTGATTTTAATGATAATCTGAATTTCCTTTTAGAAACTTTGTTCCACAACTTTTAATTATATCTCCACATTGCTTTTTCTATCTCTAGAAAAGTAGTATTTGCGGGTAATAATGTAATGTAATGTAATGTAGTAAAAATACCTTCTTTCCAGCACTGTTCAAAATATGAAAAGATGGGGCTAAATATGGAAAAAAACCCTATAGTATTCATTTGCCAAGATCTCCAATCACCCTCCAGTCTGTTTTCAGGTAATGATTTTTTTTCTTCAGAGATTCAGAAACTGAAATACTTTTAATTCTGAAACCAGTAAGTAGTAAGTACTTTTCAGTACTTATTTTCATGAAAAAAAATCTAAGCCTATGTTTCCTTATAAAATCTTTCTTTCCTTTTTTTTTTTTTTTTTTTTTTCTTCTTAGCTAAGATTTAGAACAAGAACAATTTTCACTTGTTTAGCCAAACGTGTTTTGGACTCTTTCAAACATTACAAATCAATCTTTTAGCTGTCTTACGGTGGACCTGATGGGTTTGCATTATAGAATCATAGAATGGTTTGGGTTGGAAGGGACCTTAAAGGTCACCTAGTTCCAAGCCCCCTGCCATGGGCAGGGACACCCTCCACTAGACCAGGTTGCCCAAAGCCCCATCCAACCTGGCCTTGAACACTTCCAGGGATGGGGCATCCACAGCTTCTCTGGGCAACCTCTTCCAGTGCCTCACCAGCCTCACAGTAAAGAATTTCTTCCTAACATCTAATCTAAATCTCCCTTCCTTCAGCTTAAACCCATTACCCCTTGTCCTGTCACTCCATGCCCTTGTAAACAGTCCCTCTCCAGCTTTCCTGAAGGCCCCCTTTACGTACTGGAAGGCTGCTGTAAGGTCTCCCCAGAGACTTTTCTTCTCCAGGCTGAACAACCCCGACTCTCTCAGCCTGTCTTCATAAGACAGATGCTCCAGCCCTCTGATCAGATCAGTTGTATTGGGTCTGGCTGAGATGGAGTTTATTTTCCCCATAGCAGCCCTCACAGTGCTGTGCTGTGTGTTGGGAGCTAGAAAGATGTTGACAACACACCAGTGATCTGGCTATTACTGAGCAGTGCTGGCTCAGCATCAAGGCTGTCTCTCCAACATTTCTCCCCCCTACACTAGTAGGCTGGGGGTGGGCAAGATCTTGGGAGGGGACACAGCCAGGACAGGTGACCCAAACTGACCAAAGGGATATTCCATACCATATGACATCTGCTTAGCAAAAAAAAGCTGAAAGAAAGGAGGAGGAAGGTGGACATTTGTTATTTATGATGTTTGTCTTCAGGAGCAACTGCTTTGCATACTGAAGTCCCAGGAAGAGGCCAGACATCACCTGCTGATGGGAAGTAAAGAATAAATGTTTCGGTTTTCCTTTGCTTCCACACGTGGCCTTTTGCTTTTGCTTTATTAAACTGCCTTTATCTTGACCCACGAGGTTTTTTTCCATCTTATTTTTCTCCCCTTCCTGTCCAGCTGAGGAAGGGAATGATAGAATGTCTTGGTGGACACCCGGCATCCAGCCAAGGTCAACCCAACTTGAACAGCAGGAAACACTCCATTAGATATTGCTGCTTTTCAGGGACAAAGAGACAGAGGTCTGTCTGGGAGATCTTTGCAGTTTTGCTTCTCCCATTGAGTACAAAGCCCAAAGAGAAACTTACTGCCAGAGTCTATTGTGGTGGGTGACATTCTAGACTTCATTTACATTTTAATTATACTACACAAAAATGGAACAATGCTGAATAACTGGGTGGGACTGAGCATCCCGTAGTTTTTCTGTCACTGAGGAACACCTGGGGAGAGAGACAGGAGATAGAACCATATCTGATAAACCTTTTCTCCTTCCATCTGCTCTCAGGCTATATTCTGATATAATTGGGTACTCAGATAATGTAAAATAGCTAGTGGGACAACAATAACAGAAAACATAGTTCACAGAATCACAGACATGTTACATTTGGAAGGGACATCTGGAGGTCATCTGGACCAACCACCCTGCTCAAGCAGGGTCATCTAGAGCAGGCTGCCCAGGACTTTTGAATAAGTCTGAGGTGGGAGACTCCACAACCTCTCTGGGAAACCTGCTTACCATTACAGTAAAAAAATTTTTCCTGATGCTCAGATAGCACCTCCTGTGTTTCAGCTTGTGCCCTTTGCCTTTGGGCCTGTACCTGGGCAGCAGTGAAAAGAGCCTGTCTCTGTCTTCTTTGCACCCTCCCTTCAGTTGTTCATATACATTGATAAGATCCCCCTGAACCTTCTCTTCTCAAGTGAACAGTCCCATCTCTTTCAGCCTTGAAAAGATCCTTGATCATCTTCGGGGCACTTCTTTGGACTGTCTCTAGTGTGTCCATGTCTCTCTTGCACTGAAGAGCCCAGAACTGGACACATGACTCACAGTGTGGCCTCACCCCTGCTGAAGAAAGGGGTAGGACCACCTCCCTTGAGCTGCTGACAATGTTTTGCCTAATCCAGCCCAGGATACCATTAGCCTTCTTTACAGCAAAGGCACATTGCTCATCCATGTTAACTTGGTGTTCACTGGGACCCCCAGGACCCTTTCTGCCAAGCAGTTTTCCAGCTGGATTGCCCCCCCCCCCCCCCCCCAGCATATATCGGTGCATGGGCTTGTTCCTCCCCAGGAGCAGGACTTTGCATTTCTCCTTGTTGAACTTCATGAGATTCCTGTCAGCCCATTTCCCCAGCCTGCTGAGGTCTCCCTGGATGGCATCATGACCCTCTGGTGTATCAGTCACTCCTCCCAGTTTTGTGTCATTTGAAAACTTGGTGAGGGTACACTGATGAATGTGGATAACCTTTTTGGGTTTTACAAAGTCTTTGGAGTATAAAGAATGTGGCCAGAGAGGATGGCCTATTTATGAATTTTGATAATATAGATCACTTTCTCTTAAGGCTTCCCATCACCTTATTAGAACCTTTGGCTGCCAGCCAAAAGGCAATTTCTGACCAGTTTCACTAATTTTCCCACTTGCAGCAGTGTCACCATCCTGCCTGACCTTTCAAATCAATTCATCCTGAGATACATTATTGACTAATTTCCTGAAATTCAGGTGAAATGTGCCCATTTTTAACCTTGATCCTTCCTTACATACTGAAATTACCTTATCCTCTGGTAGTAACGTTGCCATTAGTAAGCAATCAAAATTCTTCTCCAAAGGCTTTTCGATTTTATTTGCTCTTTCCACACTGATTTCAGTGATGTATTTCATCTAATCCTGGTGCTTTGTCAACTTTTTAATAGTACTGAGAACTTTAATTGCCTTATTATCTTCTCTACTGCAGTGAGGGTTTTTTCTGTAGCATTTCTATTCCCCTCAAGGAAAACATGGACTCTGGGATATTACAGGTCCTCCATTTCCTGGCATGAAGAAATCACTCAGACCCTTAAGGATATCTACTTTATCTCTCAGCAGCATTTAATCTATCATGGCCCCTCTTTATCTTCCTAATAAATTTGCTTCTCAGGCAGTAAAGGTTTCATCATCCATGCTCTTCAGACACAGCAGTGTTCTCTTGCTTGGTGTCCTTTTTTTGTTTTCTGTAGCCAGGAGAGGTAAGATCTCAGGGTTAAAAAAACAGCAAACATTTTGGGACAGGACTGTAGTCTAAGGAGGATGGCACTCAGCTAGGAGACATGAACCCTGGGCTCTGCTGTTTGTTTTTCATGGAAAGGCTAAGAAAAGAGGAAACCTGTCCAGCCTGGAGGATTTAACCCTATAGCAAGCTGAAATGCCTATCAGCCTTTCCGTGGCTGGATGGCACCGGGGATCAGGGCAAAACGGTGCCTTGTTTCCCAAGCCCAGACTCTTTTGCAGAAAGCTTAGGTCCGGGTGCCTCATTATGTTGTCCTGCAAAGTGTCGGCACAAAATGGGTTTGGGTGACAGGGAACAGTACAGCTACTTCAGTGCTGGTGCTCTGGATTACTGTCTTTGCTGTAGCTTGTCTCATTTTAGATGGCAAATGGCTCCCCCAGCTCTTCCCCTGATGTGCCCATTACTGGGATCAGTGGCAGGACTCCAGCTGTGGTTGTCCTGTTGCCTCCCAACTGCATGCCCTGCCATGCCTTCGCTCTGGCTGTATCAAAACTGAATGAGCTTAGAGTGTGACGGGTGATTACCTCCCAGAGCAGCCACTGCGAACAGACTGCAGACAGGGAGCTGAAGGACTAGCACGTGAGAAATTCAGGATTAAAATCTTCTACTATCTTGCAAACTGATGTTGTTTTATTCACCTAGCTTTCCCATCAGGTACTCCAGATTATAGATTTGCTCTGTGTGTCACCTGCAGACAGCTCTGCTGAACTGAGAATAAAGAGATGAATAACATCACCACCTGAATATAGCCATGAAAATCATACATGAAAGAAAAAACATATTCCTGCTCAGAGCTATATTAACTGGAACTTTTATGTTATTTATGTTTTGCCTCAGATACACACATATAACAGCAGAAAAAAATCCAGTACTTATAGTAAATCTACAGCACTGTGTTGTAAGCTTGGAAAAAAAGTGTTGATTGATTTGCTTGTCTGAGTTATTTAGAAAGAGCTGAAAGCTGGAGGGCTGTTAGTTTCTGCTAAAGTGAGTACTTTTCCCCCTGAATAAAAACATTTAATTTAAGGGCTCTCAGTGTTTGTGCACGTATTCGTGTTTCAAACGCAGGAATTAAATGTCAGCAGAGCTAGACCTTCAGCTACATTCGATGGCAATACTGAAGTCAGTACAGCCACATTGATTTATGCTACCTGAGGAACTGACCCAGAGTTGTTACTTTCCACTGGACGTCACATAAGAGCTATAAACGGATTTCTGAGTGCACAGAAAAGAAAATGCAGCATGGAGCGTGACTCCAAAGCAGAAGCCACGTCTGAAAAGAATGCTCTGCCCTGTTGCAAATACACCAATCTTTATCAGACACTTCCAGTGGAAATGATGTTATCTGGGCATCTAATGTCCCCTGTGTTCCAACGGGAAGCTGAAAAAGATCCTATCAATTCAAAGATCAGGCTTGTCTTTGAAAATTGTTCTCTTCCCGCTGTTACAAGTGATGTCTAAGATTGCAGTAGCAAGGAGAATTTCCATTTTCTTGACAGCGGCTTTATTGTGGGTTGCCAAAGAGCAGTTTCTGTGCATTACCCTGCAGCTACCATAACTAGGGCTGAATAAGTTATTCAACCACTTTCGGTTCTTTCAGTAGCTTTTCCATGCAATGAACATCCAATACATGCACTGTGGCAGTGAAGAGACTATGGGTGAAACCGGCAAGTTAAAAACCTAAAAACAGCCCATGCTGTGAAGCATTTGGATTCTTAAACTAGATTTAAGGCTTATAGTTCAAATCTGGGTTGGAAGAGACGTATTTGCATGGATTCTAGCAGAGACCCTGTGCAGAGGCTTTGGTCCAGCTTGACTTGGTGAATTGCAAGTTTTCAAGTAAAACACTGTGAAGATTTGACCGTCTCATTTTGTAGTGGCTCTAAATGACCCAAAGAGCTTTGTCTGCCTTTCTGTCTCCACTAAATCTGCAAACAGTTTAAACCTGACTTTTGACTCCTAAATAACCACAGTTAGATGGAAAGGGTCCCACCTGCATGCTCAGGTTAAATCTGAATTGAAACACTAGGGTGGAAATACTGTACCTTGATTTCTGATTAACTGTTTTACTGTTTACAAATAGCATTCTTTAATAACACAGCCCTTTCTTTTGGCCTAGTAAATTGTTCCACAGAATAATCCAGACTCACGGGAAGCATCTGTCTCATGTGGAAATAGGTGCACCATAATTATGGGGGAGAATTTTCTGAATCTGTGCTGCTACTTCAGAGGAGGCAGGCTTTGATTATTCGCCCCTGCACGTACATAGTCCTCTGTGTGATCTCTTATCAGTTTTACTTCCTGTGGTAAATAATGAATAATATACTTCAGTAGATATTTTCAAATAAAAAATTAATTCATGGTAAAATGCATAAAACTTTTGGGATTAACAAATAGTTCCAGAGATATCCTAGATGTATCTAAGTATATATAAATAATATGACCAGCAAGCAGTGATTTAAAGCAAACCAAACTCAGTAGAAGATAATCACAACCCAGCATTTCAATATTTGACCAGTTGTGATCCTTATCCAGTGCCCAGAGCTACTCAGTACCATAGCTTCAAACTGAAGGCAGTGCTTTTGCCACATCTGCCTGCAACTCGCTCGCTGCTGCTGTGTCCCTGTAATAGGCAGGTGAACTGGTAGATGGGAACCGAGAAGATTAGGACTCAACCCATTTTAATATACAAAACGCATCACCTCCAGGAATTGTGCATGGGATTTAACTTGCTTTTTGAAAGACACAACTGATACCTACTCTACAGCTTGAAACCATGCTCACTGTCAGGGCACGTGAGTGCTTTAACAGGTTGACTCTGTGTGTGTGTCTTGAAATTTCAGTGAGCCCAGCTGATCAGATCGGTGTGTTCATAGACAGCAAGCAGCAACATGTTATGAGACTTGAGATTCCTTATCATCCTTCATGGGGATTACTTTTAAGGCACCAAGAATTGCTGTTATATAAAGGGGTAGTAACACCTGTGAAGGGACAGGAAACGTGCTTACTGCTTCAGATGAGACTGTAATGGCTAATGAAAGAGGCAATGACATCCACTCAAGACTTTCCATGTTTTCAGTGCTATGTCACAATACAAAGAACATTGCAGATGTCAGCTGATAAGGGAAGCGTAAGTAGAACTGACATAGTATTAGAGGGAGAGAACAGAGAAAGTGGCTGGGCTGTCATATTCTGATGAGATAAACCACAAGAGTTTCCTTTTCTCAGACACCTATTCCACAAGTGCACGCCAGGTATAGTTCCTCCTCACAACAGCCTGCAGCCAGAAGGAGGAGCAGAAAAGGGTTTTGTGCTTTGAAATTTTATGGATTTGTGGTTTGGCAAAATATCAGGACAAATGAAGAACTGGATGCAAAAATTTTAAATTTCTGGATTAAATATTTTTGTGTGAATTTAGCCACAAATTTTGCTGGTCATTGAAATGCCATCACAAAAATTTAGCAAAGCATTCTTCTCCATTTAGAGAGCAGGATTCAATTATATATCTGTCTCTGGCTTCTCTGACTGGACAAAAAGGGAGAGTATTGCTATGATTGTATATGTGATTATATATATGATTATATATATGATAAGACAATTAATCGTAAATGAGATAGTTAAGAACTGTTGAAAGGTGACCTTTTGTATGATGCCAGTAATGCAATTGGATGCCAACAAATCCAAAATAAAGAATAGATTGCTCTCCTGTCAGTGAGATGGCCTCAAGATGATCTGCTCCATAACCTTACCCACACTAAGGTCAGACTGACAGGCCTGTAGTTTCCCAGGTACTCTTTCTGGCCCTTCTTGTAGAGCGACATCACATTTTCTGACCTCCAGTCAACTGGGACTTCGCTGGTTAGCCAGGACTGCTGATAAATGGTGGAAAGTGGCTTGGTGAGCACTTCCACCAGCTCCCTCAGTATTCTTGGGTGGATCCCATCTGGCCCCATAGACTTGTGTGTGTCTAAGTGGTGTAGCAGGTCACTAACCATTTCCCCTTCGGTTATGGGGGTTCCGTTCTGCTCCTTGTCCCTGTCTTCCAGCTCAGGGGGCTGGGTACCCAGAGAACAACTGGTCTGACTATAAAAGACTGAGGCAAAGAAGGCATTAAGTACCTCAGCCTTTTCCTCATGCTTTGTCACTATGTTTCCCCCCTCATCCAATAAAGGAGGGAGATTCTCCTTAGTTCTCCTTTTGTTGCTAATCTATTTATAGAAACATTTTAAATTGTCTTTTACAGCAGCAGCCAGATTAAGGTCTAATTGGGCTTTGGCCCTTCTAATTTTCTCCCAGCATAACCTCACGACATCCTTGTAGTCCTCCTGAGTTGCCTGCTCCTTCTTCCAAAGGTCATAATCTCTCCTTTTTGACTTGAGTCATCTCAAGCTGCCTGTTGTCTTCTCATATATGTTACTGTTCTTTTTAAATGCCCCACTTATTCAGCACCAAATTATAGTCAGACAATTAATCCTGGCTAAACTAAATAGGATAGTTGCACACACTGCAGCCTGTCTGTCACAGGTCATCATTATGATATTAATGACCATCTGTAAGCAAAGTACATGGGCAGGGTATGATTAGTGCAAGTAATTTAGCCACTATGCTTTTTGTCGACATGAATGCAGTTTAAATTAAAATGCAGTTGGCTACAGCTGAAGAAGCTTTTACTTAGCCTGTGATGAGCAGATTCCAGTTTTCACACAAAATCCATTCCTTCAATAACTACTCACAAGATGATTGTGGAGTTGCAAAGACTCTGTGCCTACATCATCTATTTCTGCACTGTTGGTTGGGAAAGCTCAGCAGGTTCCAGATCAGACCCTTTTCTCCGTTTCCTGAGAGTAAAATATGATTTTTGCTTTTATGTAAGTCAGAGTTCTGTCCATTGTACTTAGGTTATGTCGATTTTTTGAAAACGTTTCACCATTTAAATTTTTTCTCTTCTGAAGCCAAGCTTTTTAAGCTGAAAACCTGATTACTAGAATACAGTACTCCCACAGTAGTGCGAATTAGTCATCCACTGTGCAGCTTTGCAGCCAAGGGAAGACATAACACTGTTTTAGGGTCAGTCTCTGGGGAACCAGTACTCCAATTCATTCTGTTGTTTGTGTCTCAGAAATACTCCAGAGGGCAATCCAATGACCATTGAAGCCAACTGGCATTGAACTGTGTCATAAATCCAAATCTCATGATTGACAGGGTTTAAAAACCCTTCGACAAGGGAAAACTGTGGATGTTTCTGCTGCAGTGGCAGAAAGGTCTAACAAGAGCCATGGCTGTATGCACAGGAGGAGAGACATAGGAGCAAGGAGGTGGTTTCACCTTTGCCTCTGGCACTGGTCAGGCTAATACTGAAAGACAAGGTATAGTTCTGGCACCCATAATTTAAAGATAACACTGGAAAATCAGAGAGGGCACAGGTAGAACCAGGGCAAATACTTAAGGATGAATACAGCAATGATGTACTGCTATGGCAAGCACAGTGTCTTCATTGCATCAGGACAAAACTGGATGCCTTCGCTGTGCATAGGATTTAGCAGAGGTCTGTGAGGGGTATCTGGGATCTGTACAGGGTGGGAGACCAGTTCTGTCTTCATGGCTTTAAGCTCTGTGAATCTGAGAGGTTTGACAGCCATAATACAAGGTTCAGGAGCAGCTTTCTGAGCAAACAATATCCTGATTGAATCCAAGTGTGCTGGCTTGCACAGAAGCAATGAGACAACTGATTTCAGTTACAAGAGTATTGTCTTGAAGTGAATTTGGGTAGGTTGTTGATTGGCCTCTGGGGCATTTGCTAGAACATCATAAGGAGGTTTGTTTTGTTTTGTTTTAAAAAAAGGTATGCTGGACACAGCATACATTTTGTTGGAGTTTTCAGCATGATGTAATTAAAAGACTGTATGCCAACCTTGGCTTGCTTTGTTTTTTTTGAACTTCTTTTAGTTTTGATCTTATACTACTTTTTCCATTTTTTTTTTCCTCTGCTCCCAGTCTGTTTATTTTGATTGATGTTGATATGGAGAGATTATACCAGCTTATACTTGTCCTGTTGCTTGTCTTAGCATCCAATCCTTGCCATTCATGAAGACAATATTGGGTTGGGTGGATTTTTATTTTGACTTGCTATGGGTGTTCTTATGCTGTCATATTGTTGGCATGTGCAGTATGGAGTTTCCAAAGCCTCCAAAACATTGAGGATTCTCATGTTTCCAAACTGCAGACACATTTTGAAAAACTTTCTCTCTATTACTCTGATGACTTTTTCTTTAACATTCCTATGTTAAGCACACAAAATAGTAAGGACAATAGGCAAAATATTGCCTGTGTAATTTCTATATTAAAAGTTCATAATTTACATTAAAAATCTAAATATGGGTTGACGTTATAGTACTAGGTAAGAAAGAATTAAACATAGCCAAAATGTTTCCATAAAGAAGACAGGGGTAAAGTATGAATCTTGTCATTATGAAATTCCTTTATTCTCTGACCAGCTGGCTGGAATTTTTGGAAAGAGCATACAGATTATTTCTGGTGTTTGACCAGCACTGCCACATATTAGAGACACTTAGCATAAGTGGACCCAGTGGGAGAGCTGTTAGAAAGCTTCCAAAATAAATGTCCACTGGATTTCTGGCCAACTGCTCAGTTTGACCGTGAGCAAATCCCTTCTTATTTGCTGTTGCCTAATGTGTGTGCCACAAGTCTGTTTGCTTGGCATTATTGCTCTGGAATACTTTTTCTCTAAGCAATAATAATGTTTGCCTTCACATGTGGAAACTTATTAATAAGTGAAGTAGAGCATAAGTTGGTTATTATGTTAAGTCCTTACCTTGTGTTGTTTACTCTTCTTGTATCTAAAAGTCTGAGTTGTCTAATTGCAGAGCTGTGATTGCTGTTCTTAAGTAATCAGCTACATACTCTAAATAATTAACAGGAAACAGCTCGTGATAGGTTTGTAGAGGAAACATAAACTGGTACTTGTGCATGTGGCAATGTCTAACAGTACATTAGCAGAAATCAGGACTTGCTCTGATTGGCATTTTGGCTGTCATGTGGCTTTTAAGTAACACATTATCCCATTCTCTCTAATTTGAGAATAGCTACTTTTGTACTAGGCTGCTCATGGCAAATCTCTTACACTGGAAAAGGAAAGGAGGTGAGGATGTGACGTTTGATGTTTCCTCTCTTGGTAAGTATAACTGCCTTGACACCTTCAGGTCCAAAGCACTCTGTTATATGGATCAGGCCATCTCCTTCCAGTGCTTGGGGAATTCAGATTTGAGAGACTGTCAGGGCAGGAAGGAGTTGCACAGTGATTGATGTAGCAATGCAGCAAATTGTGTTGCCTTCAACCACAGTATCACCGCACCAACCTTTCAAACCTGCAGATGCAAAAAGGTCATCCCACTTGCTTACTCTAGCCAGGTAAGGAAAGGTTTGTTGGAGCACAGAGCTGGGAAGTCCAAAGGGGGTGTCCAGTTTGCCGTCCCATCATATAATACCATTTAGAAACCTTGTTCAGAAACAGCTAAAACTCTAAATAAATTCAACAGGAGGTCCACACAACTGCTAATATCAGCATATTGTTCCAGAGGTTGAACGTTTCTTTATAGTAGCCAAACTAAAATTGTTGATGGTCTTTGTTCTTGTGTTATCATTGTCCTTTAGCTAAAATAACATTTTTTCTGGAATTTCCGTCACCATGCTACTGCCTTGAGTATCTATAGGGAGAGTGAACTTACCCCATTTATTCTGTTCTGGTTTATATAGCTTTGCAAAATAAAGTCTACTTCTTTCAATCTCCTCTCATAAAATAAGTTCTCCTTTACTCGATCTGTTCAGTCTCCAGCTGAGTTCTTGTTGGTGCCTGGCACAACGGTGCCCATGCTTTCTCCTTAATGTTGGGAATGTCTTAAAGGATACCATCTATTATTTCAGCTGCTCTTCTTCCTCTGTCCACAACACATTAATAACTCATTAAAGAATGATTTTTTTCTTCTGAAATCCCCGAACATTTTCCTCTTTGTTGTGTCCAGCTCATGAGCTCTCTAATCAGCTCTCTCATCGCTCTGCATAAGCATGACATTCACTTTGGCTATGAAACCACATTCCATTTCTAGCTTTTCATGCTACTACAATTCTTTCTTTGTTTTCCAGTGTCTTAGTGATGCCTCCCAACCCTGTGTCATCAGCAAAGACTCCCACTTTTAGAGCCAGATGACCTAGTGAAGAGTGGTCCCAAGACCTATCCTTTTGGAGCTTCACTAATAACTTCCTCTAATCTATTGCCATCTCCCCTTCAGTCAGTTCCTCAGTAATTAAATGGTTTGCTTTCATCTCCAGCTTTCTGAGTTTAACTAGTAATTTCCCAGGTGCTAAGTTGAGGGGACATTTCTTCGTAAAGGAAAAAGAGCTGTCTTACTGAGAGAAAAGTCTGAGTTTGATACAACCTACCTTCAATAAAACTTTTTCTGTGTTTCATTTTTGCTTTCCTTCCCTTCAGAATTTGTTTTAAAGCATCGGATGTATTTGATCGGAATACTTGGCCTCTCGTTGCTAGATTGCCTCTTTCCTTTCTCTCTGTCTCTTTTTTTGCGTAGGGACTCACAATCCTAAAACATACATTAATTATAAGTTTTGTCCTTTGGTCCTGAAATTTCATATCCCACTTCCCTGAGTTCCAGCATGGGAGAGCACTCAGCTCACTCAAATTCCACCTCCAGACATTGTCACCTCCATTAGCTCAGCCACGTCTCTTTAGAAAGTGTATAACTTCACTTAAGATAGAGCTGGAAGGGAACACTCATCACCTAATGTTTCTAGCATAATCATCTATGCCTACCTAATTTTTAACTCTTAAATGTCCAGCCTTTCCTATAAACATTGTGTTGGAGATTCAATAACATTGTGAGGAAATGTATTCCAGAGTTTTTCTATCCTTACCATTAAAGTTTCCCTTGTGTATAACACAAATTTTCTTTGTCTATAATTTAAACTCATTAGTTCCTGTTCCAACCGTCATGGACATGGAAAGCAGACCATATCTTGTCTGTAACAGCCCTGTGTCTGCTTAAGAGCTATTATTGACCCCTCTGGGACCTTTTCAGTAGCATAAATAGTCCCAGTTCTCTGGCTCACACACAACTGGTTGTATGAGTTTAGATCCTGACCACTCTTACTGCTGCCTTTTGGACAGCATCTTTTTCAGAGCACTGTGCTCCAACAGAGCAAAAATCTCACACTAAGAGTCTTTCTTAGTGCTGAGTCAAATCTATGAATTACTTGATGTTCTTTCTTGCAGCACTCACGTCTGAACTAGAAATGACATTGCTGACTCATGTCCACCTTTTGATCTGCTATAACCCTGAGGTCTTTGTCCATAAAATTGCTGCCTACCCTATTGCCACCCAGCTCAGATAAGTGCTGTTGATTATTCCTGTCAAAATATTATTTACTTTGCTTTTTTCTCCCTAACAAACTTCTTTCCATTCATCTTCCTGCTAATTTTCAGAACGTTCCTTCAACAGACAAGCTCATTTTGAACTCTCAATGAGCTTGTAGTCCCTCCTTGCTCCACATCCTCTGCAAATTTAATAAACATACTTCCTATTCCATCATCCCCGTTAATGAAAATATTGAATAAATGCAGACTTAGGACAGACTCCTGCAGAATGTCACTCAATACACCCTTCCATTTGAATAATGAACCATTGATAAGTACTCGGTAAGTATAGATTTCCAATCACTTTTTCACCCCTCTCATACCACTTTCATCAAGACATTATTTGCCTAGCTTGCTAATAAGAATGCCATGTGAGATAGGGTCAAAAGCCTTATTAAGGTCAAATACGCCTATTGCTTCTCCCTCCTTCACACAACTGGTCAAAGAAGAAAGTTAGATTTGACACAGCTTGCTTATGACAAATCTTTAGTGTCTGCTGCTTATCCACTTTTATCTTCCAGAGGACAGTTTGTTGCAGATTTTTTCCAGAAATCAAAATGAAGATGGGTGGCCTAAGTCCTTCACAGGATTTCTGTTTCTTTCTTCCTTAATAACCCGAAATCCACTGGCTCCACTTCTTACACACACATCCCTGGCTGCTACTGTTTTGGGCATTCAGTGCATTTTTATTGCCTACTTTCTCTGTTATTTTATCACTTGATTGAAAAGATAAGGCAGAGTATTTATTTGGTTCAAAGCTCTTTATTGTATTTCCTCTGTGCCATGGAAAATATTTTGATATTTTTAATGACTTCTGTATTTCCCTTCTGTTCTGTGAGGTTTTACTATCCCTGGGTTTATAGAGGAAATAAAGGGCGACAGGAATTGTACAACAGGGGCCAGGTTCTCCAACAGTGGTTTTCCTCTGCTTGTGCATCCACTGTGCACAGGAATGACCTGCTTATCTATGGAGCAGAGCACGCACCGCGCACTCTGTGCACGCGCCGGTACTGCCGCCGTGCCCCTAAAAGACACTGCAAAACAACTGCACGTAAGTTTGCAAGGTCACACCAAGGGCAGGCTGCAGGCGTGGGTCCAGCACAGAGTTCTGCCCTGTGCCTTTTAATGGGATTGGGATTCAGAAACTCACCTCTGGTCCTCAAGCTGTGTCTGCTACTCTGCAACTTTTGCTGGGTATTAGCCCTTCTAATGAAATTCTGGCAGTACTGAAATCCATGGATATATATCAATTTTTGGCCTTAAAACCAGGAATTCAGCTTCAGGAATGGTTTGCCCCTTCAGTAGGTTTTCTAACATACCCTAGAAATGAAAAATCAATGTTCCTTTCTTTCGCTGTTTTCCTGCTTTTAGCTGTTGACAGGGGTTTTTTCCCTGTTGAAGTTATTGCAGCTTTCTGAAGTCCAAGAGCCGGCAAAGCTTCTGTTGGTCAGCACAGAGGGCCTGCTAGCGGGACCAGTTACTAAGCTCTCCACTCTAGTAAGCTAATCCATGCACATTTGTTGTATTTTAGAGAGTTTAGACTTCTGAACGTGGTTTATTACACCATCAAAATACTTTTATTCATCTTCAAAGGTCAGGCAAAATCAATCAAACCAAATCAATTTACATTTTAAAAACTGTGTTAATGTGACAGCATTATGGTAATGGAGATTGAGAGACACCTAGTTTCAGGGATAAATTAAAATAGATTTAGCAAAATAAATAACTGCTGTAATTGTGAAGACTGAGAGCAGAACTGATGCATCAAAAAGAAGGAAAAGGGATTTAGGGCTGGGTCTGCAGCTGATGTAATTCTAGCAGGTGATGCTGATTTTAAACCAAATGAGAACTGGTCCAGAACCATTAATTGAACAGAATAATTAATTTCTGTGGGCTTATCTTTTGGGGATTTTCCCCTCTCATAGAATTCCTCTGACCACTCCCAAGCAGTGTGTCCACATTATATACATCTCTCAGCTGAACCCTAGCTCTGTACTAAATATACAGTGTGAAAAATGACTGAACATATTCATAAACTTTCTTGCCTCCAACCCCTTCCCCCTCTCCCATTGACACATGTTTGCTTGGTTTCAGGTCATCACGTTATCCGGCAATCTTGCTTGCTATTGCCTGTTTAAAATTCAGACGTTAGAAGAATATTACAGACTGTGGTAGCGCTCTTGCACAGCTCTTCCCTGAGTCAAGACAGAGAAGAGCGTGTTGGAGGATGAACACAGAGAAAAGCAATAGTCTGTCAGCTGAACTTTCCTGCTCTTTGCAAATTCTAAGGAAACTTGGGTGAGGCAGCTCAACAATTCAGTGGCATCTCAAAAATGTAAGGTCTTGCTGCAGTTTTTTCCTGCTTCTTTCCCTGTCTACTTAAGAAGCGGAACAAGCCTCTAATTGCCAAGGTGGTGACGAATTTCGATACTTTGCCCAGAATTTCAGGGGGCAAGTGGCAAGCTAAGCATTGACCTTTCAGCATGTGTCAGTGTCTTTATGATTTCTTGGGTTTTTTTAATAGCCAGCTAATCACACTCAGCTCTGTTTATATATTACAGCTGGTGTGAATGCATCTGGAGCTTTTTTTCACACTCCCTCCAAGGTCAGACTATACCTCCATTTTATCTCTTCAAAGATATTTTGTGCAGAAGTTTGAGAGAAATAAAACCCCCACATTTTTCCTATTATATTTCCAGATTCCAGCTGGATGAGTTTCACCTGAAGTATCCAATGGGACCGTAGTTGCACCAGTCTGGAGCAGGATTCAGCCGAGGATAGCAGCCCAGCAATGTAAGTACAGGGCTGAACAAACCACTTGGAACAAGATATCCTGGATCCTCCTGTTCAGTTTTAGAAGCAAAGCAACTTCAGCACTTTAAGGAGCTGTTAGAAAGTCTGGGAAAACCTACTTCTGTATATTTACTACCTTTCACATTTACAAGATCTACTTAGGACTAGAAATGCTGACATGTTGATGAGAAGCTACTCTGAGTTTTGGTTGAGATTAGCAGAACATTTGCCAGAAATCTCACTAACAGACCCTGCTTTTGTCAGTTTTACAGCCCGATTGCAATGGCTTCAGAGCCTTGGATACTCATCACTGTCTGAATTTGCAGATGCTTTTCCCAACCAAGTCCCTATCTTTTAAGATTTGCCCATTAATCAAGGCCACCTTAAATCCTTCAACTGATAATATTCAATAGCAGTCTGAGAAAAACTTAACTGCTTAGTGGTTTCAGTGGTAGAAAATATTCTATTTACTTCTTAAAGTGAGCATTTATGTGTTAAAAATCTTTATAAGCATAAGGAATGAAAAAAGATGCATCTTGGAACTAAACTAATAGCATTATGCACATTTGATTTGGTGACAGCTTGGAAGGCTGCGTGAGCAGCAGGGTTGCACGGCAAAGCCGGGATGATTTCTGCAGTCCTTTCTCAGAAAAGAAAAAAAACCAAACTTCTGCTGTGTCTCAGGAGGAAGGAAGGTCTGGTGGATGTGGCACTGGATGGGGTGTCAGGAGACCAGGCTCTTCCTGTGTGACCTTTTGGCTGCTCACTTAATCTCCCCATACGCAATTAATAGGCTCGTCACTGGGGATAGCAGTCCTCCTATCTCTCGCTCTCTCATCACATCTGTCACGTTTGTTTTACTCTTTGGGTGATAAACTTTCTCCCTGGTAGTGCCCTTTTATAATCTCCTTTTACAACCCTCCAAGCCCTGATCCAGGCTGCTTTAAAAAATAGGTAAGACTGTTGGGTCTGAGCATTGAAGATGAAGTTCTGCTTCAGAAAGTTGTGCATCTGGACAATGCGTGCAGCGATGTGCTGGAAATGCAGTGATTGTGTGGCCGCAGCAGAATAGGGCCTGGGAGGCAGGAAAAATCTGGGTGGCAAAGTGAGTCTGTGGGTAAGTGTGGGGGACACAGCCCCACTTTCCACTCTTCTCTTTGGCTCTAGTTTTTACCTCTTTAGATATAAAGTACACAGTCCCCTTACCCTGGGCATCTGCCTATATTGCCTATATCATGAGTTGGCTCTGGCTGATACAGCTCCTAAGCATTTATTGTTTTCAGAAGTCTGCAGCTCCCTTTGCTAATGGAAAGCAAACCAACCCCTGATATTACTACAGTGGGTGGGGTTTCCCCCTCTCCTTTCCATCTTCAACTATCCTAAAATAGCAATCTCAGTTTTGGTCATCAGTTCTTCAAGGGGAAATTATGGTGGTGAATGGAAAACTTCTTTTAATGCCAAGTTTTAACAATTATTGTGTCAGGTTCCAAATCTCTGGAAAATAGGGTTTCCTAATGGAAACTGACCCTCCTCTCGCCCAGATAACACTGTCACTGTAGCTAATATCATGTGTCTCGTGATACTGACTGTCAGCCTAAATTGATTACCCAGGATGTTCCCCCCACACCCTGCTGTAAGGTGTCACTGCTCATATTTATAACTGGCCTCTAATACGTACCTAGCAGACTGCATATGCAAAGCCTTGGCCTCACTCTCTTCATAAATGTTTATTGAAAAAAGAGAAAAATGTGGTATTCAACATTTCTTCCCCCCTCCCATCATTTCTGCCATGAAAAAAAATAAAAACGACTAGTATCATAAAATAATTTGTATATTTGAAAATTGATTGTAGGTTTCTGAACTTTATCTCAGCTCCACACTACAATGTTTTACAGGTATATATTTATGACCTGGACAGATTTAATCAAAATGATAAAAAAAATCAGCTGTATTCAAGTGTCAATTGCTACTTAACACCCAGGCTTACATTTCTTGTAAAGGTTGTTTTCTTGAATGCTAGAGAAATGAAAGATTGTTAGTTCTAGGAATTGCATTTTTTATGGTTCCTGGAGATGTCTCCCTGAGGACCCAGAACATGATGGCATGCTTTGGTAAGGAAATAAAAGGCTGTCTACTTAATAAGCATGCTGCCCTTTCATATTTTAAGATATCTAAACAGTATTTGCATTTCCCCACTCTGGTAAAACTTCTGACAAACATCTCAAGCCATCAGGTAAATAAGAGAAGTGAGTGTTCCCTTACTTTGTGAGAAAGGTGTTTTTTGATGTTTAAAGTACCATATTCCATTTAAGGAGATCATTATGGCAATGCTGGACAGACTTAATGAATGTTTTACTTTGATCTTTGAGATGTGATGTCAGGAATATCAGCTCTCGAGAAAAGCAGCTGGATTTGGATCTGTATTCATCACATGTTTGTAGAAGGAATGGAGGATGAATAACTGTGCCTTTGAAGGAGGGGAGCTGAAGAAGAAAAAGATGCATATTTTAACTAGCAGCCCTTTGGTAAAACACGAGCACACATTAATGGAACAGATATGGCCATTCCAGCTGCCATGTTCCACCTCTGCTGGGCCCAGCAGATGTATCTGCATTGACTTGGATCAGGCTTTAGAAACAAAATTGACCTCAGTTCCAACGTACAAACTTTCTGCATCCCACAGGCTCCCTTTGCCATGCAGTCTGTTTTGCTGCTTGAAGAGGTTTAAGTACACAGGGCAGATATTTCTCATGCTTTGGAAAGTTATTCATAGAGCTGTGATGCACTGGGATCTTTTTATTAATTTGACAAAGAAGCTGAATGGTTAAACACTAGAGAGCTTTTCCTGTTCTTTCATTAGTGTGTGAAGCTGAATGAATAGGAGTGGGGTGGACTATGGAAGGAGGCTGAATGTACCTGTCATAAGCTTCTAAGCTGATTTATTTTCAAGGAAAGTCTAAAATTTTCATTCATTTCAGATTGTCTCACAAGTAACTGGATCATTAAGGTTGCTTAGGTGGTTTTACTACCTTTTGTGCCTTGTCAAACCAAATTACTTACAATTTTTCTACATGTATGGAAAAATATTTTTTAAACTTCAGAGCTGGAAAGCAAGGAGCTCTCATAAAAATTTGAAATAATTTATTATATTTCACAATAAAGCTGTAATGCCCAAGAAATTGAAAATTTAAGAGAATAATTATTCTAGTGTCTTTTCATGTTGATTGCTGAAATAGTCTAGTTTCACAAAAATCTACTCACAAAAGAAAGCCAGCCCTTAAATTACTGTTAGCAATGTACAAAGAATTTATCCCAACCTGTTTTAATAGGAAGGTCTCAAAAGCAAGCAGTCACCGAAATTAATAATAGCAGTTCATTGCTTTGAATGGAAGAAAATATATTCCTATTATGAAGAGGATCACCTCTAGAACATGGGCAAAGAACACGTGGGAAAATGATGTTTTTTTTCTGGAGGTTGCCTTTGTAATATTTGGGTACTTTTGCTACCAACTTTGTATGTCTTCCAGACATGAGGGCTTCAGGGGACATTTTTCGATGCTTCCATTTTCATCCTCTCACTTAGGATTGGTGGGGAGAGGGTGCCTTGCCTTCTCTCTGCTGACCCTGAAAACTAGTCAAGACGTTGTGGGAAGTGCTGAGCAGCGCATAGAGAAAAGAGAGGTGAGGTGAGTTTTGTAAAAGAGGGTGAAAAATGAGAAGGAGAAAAAAAGAAGAGCAAACAGGAAAGGAACATAGTTGCTGAAGAGTGAAATCAAATTTAAATTGTGAAAAACATGATATCAGTATTACTTTGCTGTCTGTGAAATAAAAGCAGGGAAGGAGCAATAGCTGACTTTCCCCTCACACTGAGAAAGCCTATACAATGCTTTCAGTGCTAGCTATCTGATTTTCTGTGTTCTCTACAATGCCCTCCTACATCGTGAAGTAGGTGTAGTTATTGATTTAACTGTGCAGTTTAACAGCTCGGTAGATAAAACATTCAGGCCCCTTGAACTTTCTCAGGTCCTTATCTTCAGGAACACTCCATCAGAAATTTTGTCAGTTCTTGGGGAAAGAAGCAGATATACAAACAAACATATGTTGATTTATTTGCGAAGGATGATTCAGTTGTGATCATAGCAAAGCCTCGAAATGGTAGAGTCAGTGCTCATAGCTGGAGGTATGTTTCCATAATAAGATATGCCATACTATTTGTACGCCATCCAGCTGGCCCATTGGAGCACAGTATTTTATGTAATTATTGCATAAATTTTAAAAGATAAAACATGTAAATGAACCTGAGTGGTAGTAATAGATGATTTTAATTACCCAGACACAGACAAGATTGCATTAAGTAGAGGAAATATTTTTCTAAATCTGGAATGAGAGTGCTTTCTAATTCAATCTGGACATCAGCTGACAGGCAAAGAAACAAGGCTATGTTTGAATGTAACTTGGAGAGGAGGTTGACGAAATAATGTTAAAGAACAATTTGGACTTCAGTATATTAGCTGGGGTCACAAATACACTACAGAGGGAATTAAAATGACAATCAAAGCTACAGAGAGGAGCAAACTGGAGGACCCCAACGATCAGCTTCAAAATAGCAAACTGGGGTAAGTTTGCTATGTAAGGCAAATTAAATAAAGCATTAAAGGGAAAGACGATAGAAACCAAGAGGGCTAAAATGAACACTGAATGCTCAGTGATATCTAGACTTGATAAATGGCTTGCCTTACACCTGGTGGTATTCTCTTTGTCAGAGGATGGGCAAATAACTCCTTCTTCACATGTATGATTCATAAAAGGAGGGGATTCATAAAAGGAAGGTTAGCTGGAACAGAAAACCTCAGATCAGGGGGATTATTGTAGCCTTCTGCTCACCAACAGCTTCCTGATGTGACCACACATTTATACCCCTAGTGACACCTCCATCTATGTGAACAGTGCTGGCCAGGCACTTGGAATGGAACAGCCCTGTGCTTTGCTGCATGGCCCTTCCCCATCCCTTGCTTGGGGAGCCAGCCCCATACTAAGTAGCCTCTCTCCCATTCCCTCCTCCTTGACCACCTTTGGACAAAGTCTTGCTTTGATGGCGGCTGTTACCTGTGTGAAGCCATAATATGTAATAATATGACGTTCTACATGTTGAACATTTGTAGCATTAATAGTCTGGAAAAAGACCTCCAAGGGGTACCTGAATTTTGAGATTGAGTTTGGAGCAGAGGTGATGCATGGATCTGGCATTGTTACAGTCGTTGAAACCCATGCTGCGGGGATTGTTTTTATTATTTTATTTATTATTCAATAAATAAAATTCATTTATTATTTTATGTGAAATTCAGTCTCTAATCAGGGTTTTGCTTTGAGAAGAGGCAGAAGCCAAAGGAAACACAAAAGATTTGTCCAGCCCTAATGCCCAAGGTCTGCTCAAAAGATGGAGACCTGAAGAAGGTTTACCAGTATTGCTAACATGAACACATGAAACAAAAATGCCAAAGGAATTAAAAATAAACACCCTTATTTCTCTGTCCCAAGAACACTGAAGTAAACAGCAACATAATGAGGGTATCTAGCTATTAAAGAGCATGACTGGGAAGTTAGTGACAGTTGGGTTGATAATGTTGCTGACAGTCTGAATGATTTCTTTCCTTCAGCATTCACAAAAGGAGCTGAAGGTCACATTTCTGTGGCTAGGATACATTTTCTGGGGGGGGGGGGGGGGGGGGGAAGTGAAATGTTAAAAGGCTTTATGATTATACCAGAGCAGATAGGCAATTGGAAGTATTAAAAGTTGACAGGCAGCACGTCCTTATGAGTTATATCTCAGAATTCAGAATTCAACAAGAAATGGCAACGGAAATAACAAAAGCCTTTTGCTGCTGAATTTTGATAGGTCACCGCAGACAAGAGCAGCGTGTAGGAAGAACAGCAAAAGGCAGACAGCAGGGTTAAATGCAACAATAGTGAGTAAGAATTAACTGGGAGAAAGAAAGAAGCAAGTGAGTTCTGTGTTCGGCTTGAGCAGAAGGTGTAGGAAGTGCTGTTCAGGGATGAAGGCAGCAAAGCATCTAGTGATCTTGGACCTGTACTGAGAAAACCTAGGAATGGTTGTCAAAAGAGAGAGGAAAATGTAGAAGCAGTGAAGAGAGATCGAACCAAGGAATGGCTTAAGTTTTCCTGTCCTACACATTCAGCTCAGTCCAAGGACAGCCTGCCACTGAATGAATGTCGCAGCAGAAGGATGGTATTCCCAAAGTAGAGCCTCCAGTTCAGAAATGGTCCTTACAGAAGTAATAAAACTAATCCTTGTCCTCTTCTTGCCATTGCTCTCCACAGTTTCTACACTGTGCTCAACCTCCCACTCTTGAAACACCTTAATCTAAAAGTGGAATGAAATACAGTTGACTTCAGTTGACCATATTGATAGATACTTGTGTAGCTTCCATGTCTGAAAGTACTTATCCTAAGAAGCCTGAGGAAGCACTGGGGTAGAGGAAAGAGCATTTTATTTCCCTGGGACAGTATGAGGAGGCACTATCCACCAGCATTTCCCAATAGTGCCTCTGCTTGAGAGCTGTTTGGAAGAATGAGAGTTATGGTAAGAGCAGAATATTGAATTGATGCAATTAAACATGCTGTCATAATGATGATCTTACGATGGAGAAGAATCATCTCTTTCCCAGCATTAACTACAAATAGTACAGGGGATAATGACCAGTCCTTTAGGCCTCTTTCTACTCTAGTGTATGATGTATGATACCTTTTCCCTTTGATTTGCTTTCATTTTTTTTGATCTCATTATTGCTGTATTATGGCAGCACATAAAGACTCTGCCGAGATACCAGGTTCTGTAAAAGAAACAAGGAAGAAACATGCTGTTTTGCAGTTATAAGCTCTATCAGGCTGGATGTACAAAATGGGAACGAAATGGCTCCCAAGCGTAAAACTGGGATAACACTGAGGTACAGAGAAAATAAATGATTTGCCCACGTCATGAAGGGAATTAATAGAGGAGCTTCAGGGTAGGGGTGAGCTAATTTCAATGCCTTATTCAGCAATGGGCTCCAGGCTTATGCAGAATCTCCATGAATAACTAACAAATACTGTAATAAAAACCAGTGACAAATAAAGCTATGCAGCAATTTATGGAGATATTTTTCCTATTTACATTTTTATGTCTTTTTAAAAGCAATTATTTTTTATTAAAAGCAAAAAAAAATGGTTTGTAAGAAAATTCTGAAGAGTATTTTGTTTTGTTGAAGAGACAGAAAAAAACTATTAGCAGGAGTTGAGTAGTTAAACTGCTTTTAAGTTAAGAGAATCTTTAATTCTAGTATTACCTGAAGAACTTACTTCGTGACCTTGTATAAGTCATCTCATTTCCTCACATCTCCACCAACCCTAGTGAAAAATAGGAAAAAAAAACAAAACAAAACAAAGATCTCACTTAGAAACAGATTTCACAGCTGATCTGTCTTCCCTTCAAAAGTGAACTATGGAAATAAGAAAGATGACTATTGTTTAAATACTGGGAAGAAAATATGGAAACAAGATGAAATAAGGGAAATGGCTGGATTCTGTAACCCACTTTCACAATGATCCAAAAGTAAACAAACTCTAGGTATCTATCAAGAATTGGCATGGCCATTATGAGTGTAAACAATGGGCACAATTGTGTTCATTGCTACGGTCACGTAAGTCTGTTTTACGGTCCAACTCTTCACTGCAGCCGTCCTGAGCAGAGACAGACCAAGAATCTCTAAAGGTGAGGCAACTCAGCCTGGCTGCGAGGTGCTGAAAATTCAGCCACTTGGGTTGTATTTGAGGTTCTGCACTTGATCTGCTGTGTTAAGAGGAAATTTTGCCTCATTTCCCTTTCAATCTTTTTCTGGTTTGTCTATTGCAATTTTAAGAAATGAGTTTTTTAGAAAAAAGTATTTATAGTGCTTACTATAATGAAGTACTGACCTTCTCAGCAAGACCTAGGCACTGTTTACACCTATCTTTACTTTACAGAGAAATATCCATGTATTTCCTTTCTAGTTACTCTTCAGCATGTCGTTCTGTAAAGACTTAGGAAAACCTGAATGCTAAAGAAACTACTCTAGGAACCTGCTCAGGAATTTTGCATATACTACACAGCAAGACCAGATAAAGCAACTCTAATTTCTTTTATAGACAAGTTAACAGCAGCATTTTATGCTTTGGTCTAAACTATGGCTGACACATATTGTAAATAGAGCCACTTGAAAATGCTGTAAAACTCTCAATCATTAGGTTCACCTGTGAATTTGAGGAAGATACTTTGACCAATTCTATCTTTCAAAAGCCTTAAGTATGAAAAGACAAACTTATTTGAGCTGAGAAGCAGAGCAAAACCCAAGTGAAATTCTCCTGATTTTGTTATCATTTTCACCCAAAGGTTTTCTTAACCCAAAATGGAGATTATTTGTTCATCGTTGGCTAAAAGAATATCACTTCTTTACATATTTTTTGCCTTACTTACATGGTTACATGATTGGTCTAGCTACAGCAACACAACTACTGTCCATTATGTTGTTTATAAATTTCATTCAAAACCTGACATCCAGTTTTTGTGCCAGGAGCAACTTCTCTAAGAATAGCAATGACTCTATGAGCTTTCCACTACTGAGTGTCAACCATTAACAAAAATGTTCTGCCAAGTCCCATCACTGTTCTGGTCTCCATGTGAAAAATTGGTTATTCCTTTTCATGCTTATCTGTATCCATTGACACCCTTGGTTAGAGTATAAGGGCACCGAGAGCTTCAGCAACTTGATGTGTTGCATTTTTCTTAAGATGGGAACTGTTGAGTTAGCAAACTATAAGGCATCAAAAACAGCAAAACAGTTGCTGAATTGCTGAAAACCAAAAGCTTCACCTGTCAGTGAGCAAGCAAAGTGGAAGGGAAAATAGAATTACTAAGCTTCTCTCCAAAGTTTAGGTTGGTCTATGTTTAGTCACAAAGGAAATCCATTAATCACGATAGTTTAGAGATTGTATCAGAAGATTAAGTAATCCTTGCATTAGAAAAGTCAGAGAAATGGTGGGCAATACTTTTTTTCCTTCTGAGGAAGGGAGAGCATGTAGCTGAATTATGGTGCTGCTGTCCAAAATGTGTTTATGTTCCTGCTGCAGATATTAGTGAAAATATACCCCATGTCATTCATGTGATCCACCAAAGGACCTGCCCACACACCTGCATGCAACTACAGTAACAGCTGTCCTCCTCGGCTCCAGCTCATGAGAGTTTGGCAAGTGGTGTGTCTGTGTCCAAAATTCTCAGATTCAGGTCAGCATGAAGCCAGGGGCACAGAGGTAGTTTAAAGTTTCCTTTCTATTGAAAGTTTCCTTTCTATTTCCAGTTGTAGTCAGAGGGATTCAAACCTCCCGGCAGTTATGTACAGGCCCAGGGGAAGCTTTTCTGGAAGCAGAACAGCCTGGGGAGGATGCTGCATTTCCCTCTCTCCACTCCAGGATTATTTAGGTGATTCTTCCTATCCTTTGTCAGATCTGACTGTAGGAAAACCTCTTGGTTTGAGAGCTCAAGAAAATGGAGTCAAGGAAGAGCTACTAGATCGATGCTGCAGCTTCAATCATAAATGCTCTTCAGGCTTACTCTTAGGTGACAGTCAATGTGGATAGTTCATTTTATTTTAATTGTTTTACTCTTCCAGATTTCAGTGAACTGGAAAACATCCATTGAAACTTGATCATCACCGTAACTACATCTTGGCTGAATTTCTGCAGTTCTCAGAATCCATTCTGGACAGGAGGATTTATAGTTTTCCATTTAAGACTCAAAAATGGTCTTTGAGAATTGAATAGAGAGTCAGAAGTTCTCAGTGAATCTGGCCTGAAATTTGAAATTTAAGAAAGAATCCCCAAATACTTATATTCCTTGTAACATTAAACAGCATTCAGCAAAGCAATTGCTGAACATACACAAATGATTAATAATTGCCCTTTATAAATATATATATCCTGCTTTGGATGTCTCATTTTGCCTGCATGATGTTACTGTTATTGTGCATTCTGCTGCTTCCTAGACTATTGCTTTTATTTCCTGAGAAGGCTGCTGGCCAGCTGAACTTGAGGGGTAGAACAGTGCTGTACGTGGATTCTGGCTCAACCTTTTCTTCTTCCTGCTATGTTTGCCAAGAATTGCACAGGCAAAAAAGTCACTCACCTTGTCAACAAGGGCAATCCTGTTGCAATTGCAGAGGAGAAAAAAAGGATCTATTTTTCAGCATAAAAATATCAGAGAATGTTTCCTTCCTGCCCCAAGCATTCAGTACTATGATGCTATTGTTCGCATCCAAAAAAAGATGCACAGGTTTGGCGCAGCCATGTAGCATACACGACTGAGAGAGGATGTGAGACCTTCCAACTTCCTATTGCCATCAAACCCACTCAAAGTGAGGGCAACAGATTCAGATCCCAGCAAGGGTGACCTTGGCTCTCTAAAGCTAGGTACAAGAGTAATATCCCAGGTACCACCCCAGCATCGTTGGATATTAAGTACCTTTAGAGCCATGATGTCACTGTAACACTAATCTATTGCTCATCGCCAACAGCCAGACCCAGTTTTCAGGGTACAGCTGCACCCTGCTCCATGCTATGATTCACGGTTCAGACTCAATGCCAGGTTTATCAGAATGCTCAAGTCAAGGATGATGCCATCACTTCACAGAGACTCCTACTCCTGAAGAGTGCCAGCAGGCCTCTGCCAAGACTTATACAGCCATTGTCCCCCAGCCTGGCAGGACAAATCAGTTGCATATCCATGCATTTATGCAACCATTTCCAAGCACAAGCTGTCTCTCTGGGGTGTCACACGCTGCATTTCAGAATGGAAAGGCAAGAGTCCTGACAGCTTAATCTACCAGTTTTTAAAACTCCAGTCAGTTGAATGCCCATATTTTGGATTAAAATCCTTTATCCAGGACTCTTGAAAACTGATGACTGCATATTCCTTTCATTGCCTTCGTCATTCAGGATTCAGCTGGAAAAACGGTGCTGTGCATGATTCTGTCATCATGTGGTTCCTTGTTCTACCAGCCTGTGGTCTGTTATTCTCCAAAAACCCCAGGAGCTTGCAAAGGCATGGGAATAAATTGCAAATTTATTTATTTATTGCAAATTGTAAATCTGAAATGATGCTTGGATACTCCTGCCTGGGATCTGTCTATTCAAGATGTCTAGAGAGACACAGCCCAGCTGGAGGAGTGCCTGGGCCTGCAGGCTGATGCTGTATGTGCAACGTTATACGTTGCTTTAGAGGCCAGCATTGCTGGCTCTGCAGAAACGTACTTATGGCCATTAAAACGAAACAAAACAAAACAAAAAAAAACAAGAAAAAGAGGCAAGTCTAACAATAGATCAAACCAAAGAAATATGCTGGGAACAGCATTGTTTTCCATGGTGACCAGCTTGTCAATGAATCACAAAAAACTCCCAGTAAGCAGTGCCATACCGAGATGCTCCAAAACTACCCCAGCTGCTGTTCACTCGGCAGCTCCCAGGGAGGAATGGCACATGGTTGTGTGCTTTAATGACCTGACCCCCCCCCTAACACAGGTCCTGTTGCTGCTGGTCCTGCTGCAAACCTGAAACAGAGATACTTGCTAAAAAAATGCATATAAATCAGGCAGAAGTCCTCCGAGCTTCAGACTGCAGCCCATTACAGTCTGGAAGACAGGAGAAAGATATAAAATATGGGTTTGTTTGCCCATATCAATTGCCTTTTTATCTCCTGTCTTCTAGGAGCAAAGGCATTTGAAGTGAGGAGATGTCAGTTTTGTTATGTATGTTCACGGTTTCATTGTAATAAATTATGTCTTTGACACATTTTTGTAAAGAAGGAAAGAAAAGAAAAAAAACCTGCCCAAACTCTTGTAGTCTTAGGTACAGAGAGATCACATGCGTTCTGGCGATGATTTTTGACATCCAGAGAAATAATGTAATTCAGGTATCTTAAATGAGACATCAGAAGACAGGCTTCAGACACCCCCCGCTTTGCCATGCTGGTTTGCTGCAAGTTTAAGACCGCTGCACTGCTCTCTCCAACCAGGGACCCGAGGTCAAAGCTTTGGGAAGGTGGATGGAGAGACTGGAGCCTGCAGGAACTTGTGTGCACAGCTCAACCACACCACGGTTCTCGCCTTAGTTATGGCAGCGAAGAGATGCTGTGGGTCTCACTAAATGTGGAGAAAGAGTTGAAGTGTCCATTGACCACACAAGATACTGAAATTATTGTCTTTGCTTCCTGGCAGAAATTGCGAACGCCTGAGAAAACCCAGCAGAAAAGCCATGAAAGCAGGGGAGATCTGGAGTCCCACGCCTGCCCCATGCACACTCCTTGTGCGGGCCATGAGAGGCACTCGTACCCTGCCGCCTCTCCCCGCTTGCTCGCTCGGTTGCGAAACCTGTCTATCAGTGCTGCTCTCAGTGGGGGATTAATTAAAGTTTGTAAAGCACTTTGGATGCACTCAGATGAAATATCCTAGAGAAGCACAAGATATTTAATCCTTTGATAATATTTATTTGGCTGATGCATGCGCTAGAAGGGGAAGGAAAACCAGGGCATATGTCTGTTTAAAAACATCCTTTCTCATTGAAAAGGGCCCAGCTAAATTAAAATGTTTGTGGAATGTGTTTCCTGTCAAGCCTCGGGCCTGGGGGGAAATGTACTGGAGGGGGATTTGTGGCTGCAGTTTGTGGCTATCTGAGCACAGCTACAGGGCTTTCTCTGACTTGTGAGACTGCGGGCTGACTTATTTCATTGCCTTGTAATATTGCACGCTGGTAATGCCTGCGTTGCTGTGTCATTCGGTTCAGCTACAACAGGTATTAATTGCCTATCCAGATAAAACTAGTTTATGCTTTTTTTGCCTGAACTTCTTAAATTTACATAGAAGTGGGTGACTTTATATTGTTGTGCAAGACCCAGCTGGAATCTTTCCTGAAGCCCCTGGTAAAAATTGGTGTGTATTTTGTTTCATTATCTAAAAATCTTTGATCTTGCAAAACTGACATAAAATACATAGTTGCTTCTCTCACTTTATTAATTTTAATTTGTTGTGATCCCATATTTGCTGTTTTAAGAATCCTCCCAATCCAACTTCAAGACTCAAAGCCAGACCAACAGCCGATGGTGCAAACTTCACATCTGTATCGCGTTACACTTGGCAGGAGAGATAGGTGCACTCATTTACTGGAGCTCAGCATGGGGTGAGAGTTCAGAGGTTATCATTCCTGATGGCTTACATCTTTACAGATGTTTTCCCTTTATGAACAACAGAACCGCTTGTCAGTCACAGCTCAAACCTAAAAACCAGATGCCTATATCTTCTTTTCATAATTATTTCTGTGTTTTACAGAGTCCCATTTTTAGGGTTTGGTAGTGGGGAAATGATTACAGATTTACAGTTGCAAGAGATTAGTTAACATTTTAAATGTGTGTGGAATATGACAAACTAAAATAATAGTGAAAAATACAACCATAGTCAAAACATATGTGAAACCTAATCTGCAACAATCTTGACTTAATATTAAAGCCTGTATCACATTTTTCCAGTCTTGCCACTGCGGGAATACTGAATGCACACATGTAATATACATTGCTATAGAATTGATTATCTAGGTGATATATGGCAGTAAAACCTACATTTGGCTGGATCAGATTTAGGTACATGACTCATTAGAGTAGTGACCTCTAGTATAGTCTTGGTTTGGTTTCTCTAGCCATGTACAAAACACCTGAAGAACAGCACCTGGGTAAGAACGAACGCCATTTGACAGAGGGAAACTCATAACCAGAGGTTAGGTCATTTACCTCATGGGGACCCTCTGTGAAAATTAAGAAATTGACCTGTTATTTTTTTCTCCTGAGCAGACCAGATTAGCCCAAGAATTTTCACTGCTTGCAGCGAATAACAATGTTTGTGTTACAAATCCAGCCTCAATCTAAGGAAGAGTGCCTATGATCACTTTTTCTGCAGTAACATTCATCCAACAGAGGAAAGTTTGCTTTCAGGTTAGTGAACTTCTAAATAGGTGAAGTGTGGTCACTGTGAAATTTTAGTTGTTCAGAAAATACAGAGATTGTTTCAGATTACAATGAGCAGGTCACAAAAAAGCAAGTCATTTAAAGGGTTGACTCTCTTCAACTAATCTTCAGTAATCAACTGCATACAAACTCCTTGTCATCTGGAGCACAAGCCAGACCAGTGGTGTGAATTTTACACAAAGTGGATATTACTTTGCAAAGCAACAGACTTGGAAGTCACACAGGACCAGTTACCACACCTTAGCTAAGGTGAAATCTTAAATTGCTTCCATTAAATCATTGGAGATTATCTGACCACTCCTTATTTAAATACTTAATTTAGCTCTTAGTTTTATAGTCATGTCTTTTTCAGTAACACCAGAAAGAAATGTACTTTTTGTCTGCATATGGTTTTCAAATTCTAGCTGTGATTATATATGCGTAAGTTCTTTATAATAAAGAGTACCTACGGTGACACAGACTTAAAATCTGCATTATGCATCTGGAAAGACTGAGTGGGGATGGGTGACTTGTCACAGGCAATAAAAAATGTCAGTGGCGCATGTTTGTGTGTAGTCTGTGAATGCTGTTTGATGTACTTATCAGTTCCTTCCTACAATATGTCGTAGTTACCGAGCAGCACAGCTTGGCTATTGATGGGCAAAAGAAGCAGAAGATAAGAGAATAGGCAGACAGTGATTTGGATTCTGCAGATGATATTTTGCAGGTTGGAAAGGACAAAGACAATCTGCAAGCACCAGCAGCTGAGACAGCCTCAATAAAAGATAATTCTGAGCTTGCAGACAGAGAAAAAACATATGCACAGTAAATCATGCAAATCAAGTCTAAATGGTGGGGCATTTGACAATAAGGCAGAAAATGATGGAGTTGGAGGTTGGTTTTTGTTGGGTTTTTTTTAATCAGTTTTTTAATAAACTTATTGTTGGACTGATAAGCTATTAAACTCTTCGGGGGCAAAAAGCCATGGCGATGGAGTATACTGGGATAACAGCAAACTTGTATTGGGAAGAGGAAGGACTGAATAATGGTCCCTCTAGAACTTCTTTACTCACTTCCCTGAGTCCTCTGAGAAAGTCATAAGTGGATAAGAAGCAGCCAGTTGGTGGGAGGCAGCGGGGACATTTTCCAGTATTTAAGGGTCAGGCGTTCTTTTTTCCACTTCATTATTTTCAGTTAAGTGCTCTTTCTGTGAATATTAAATCTTAAAAAAAAAAAAACAAACCAACAAACAAATAAGCAAACAAATGAAACAACACAAAAGCAGTGACACTGTTTTATGCCTGCATCCCTCTCTAACATCCCTGGAGCACTTCCCCTTGGAGTGGATGCAGACCAGATGAAGAAAGCCAAATGGAGCCACCGGCCATTTCTTTGTCACTGCAACATCTTGCAGGAGAGTGCAATACTTGGGGATAGAGATAATGACCAACCATGGCACCATGCCATGGAACTGTCAAATTATCTTGAGAGAGGATGGTAACGAATGTGTATCACTGCTACATATGATTTGCTTTTAAGCAGGTAGGTAGGGCTGTGACTAAACACAAGCCATTAAATTATGAACAGGAGGAGAGCTATCCAATTTTCTGCCTTGCTAAGGAAATGAATAGTTTTAATGATAGCTGAAGACTTTGAGTTTGTCCTTCCTTTTGTAATCTTCCTCAATTGTTTCCTTTAAGTTCAGCAAATCTAATTCTCTAGTCCATAACATCAATGTTGTGCTGGTCTAATTCCATAGACCTTTTTTGGAGAAGCTGGGGTTTGTTTTAGTGAAGTGGAAGGAAAAATGAAGTTCATTGTTCAAAAGCTTCTCTGGCAATGACATGAGTGGAATACGTCATTTTACATCCCTTCCGCTCCATTACTGGAATGTCTTTGCAAGAACAACTTGGGTTAGGGGCCCTTTTCATAATCTGTGCTGCATCTAGACTTTCTTCCCCACTTCCACATAGAGGTTTTACTCAGGACTAATTTCACCAGTGCTAGAGAAGAATATGAAAATGGTGCAAATAAAAGGACTGTGGGACAGACTGCTGTAAGAACAAAAACTGCACTCACCAGCAGGAGGTTCTGTCACCCACCAGCTGTGGACATGCAGAACTGCAAAAACTTGTATTCGAATCTTATTGACAACGCTGTTATTGATACAGATTGCGGTCACTATAAGATCATATCTACAAATGAAAGTGCTGTGCTTACAGCATACTTATATATACTTATATAAGTAATACATACTTAGTAAATACATACTTAGTAAAGAGGCTTACAGTATAAATTTTAGACTACAATCCGCTGGTGCGGCTCAAGTAAAAAGAAAAACTGTTTATAGTCAGTTATGTCTGCCCTGTATTTACAGTCTTCTGCACTTCTGTGTCCTTTCTCCATTTTGTTGAGATTTAATGAAGTATTTATATATAGGAATTTCTTACAATGATAGCTTTCTGCTATTGCAAACTGACCTTAAGCTCTGTACATTGAAGAGTAGAGTTAAAAAATGTGTGCATTAAGGATACTTTCAATACATAGTACATGTCTTCTGAATACTTTTTATCTAGTTCTGATTAAAAGCATTTCACCACCAAGACAACTTGATGGGTTTATGACTTATTGACTGTCCTGTTACTATGTAACACAGTTAATTGGCACTCTACTTGCTTTACTCTCTGATGTTTGATTCTGCTAAATCTTTAAAATATGGTTTTTACTACATCATCCTGTAAGTCTTTAAAATAAATGCTCCTCAAATGCTTTTTTTCAGTTTTATTAAGTTCTTTCCAACAAATAAATGCGAGGAGTGGGGAGAGGGGAGAACGCATGAAATATTCATAAAGGCCAATATGATCCAGTCAATAGATAGGGCTTGTTAAGCTAAAAGCTTGTTTTACAAGGCATTCAAGTCTGGATTCTCAGCTGGGACAGTCTGAAATAGCTCTGTGTAGATCACACTTTCCTTTGCCTCTTTCCCTATACTGACAAGGGCAGAGCAAAAGGAGGGAAAATTTCTCCCCTTTTTTTAAATCTATTGTTTGTCTGCAATGGTCAGGAGAAGCAAGTCTTTTCTGCAGCTCCTGCATACTGACTTTAGGTGCTAAAACATCATTTGGAAGAGGTGCACAAAAAATGTGCATAGCGCCAACATAATTCAAAGCAAGCATTTGCTTCTATGCATCTGTGCACATCATCCATGATGCTCTCATTGGAGCTGGCTGTGGGGGTGCATATTTTGGGGGCCTGTGACCCTCTCAGGGGTAATACCATTTGGGTCTGGCTGTGGATATGGCAGAGACCATGGATGTGGATAGAGGTGTATGGCATGTGACAGCCACAAATAAGCCTCTTAAGAAAAAAGTTAAGAGGGGTGAGCATAGGTTTGAAAATGTAGCGAGAGCTGGGCAAGAACCTGCATGGAGGACAATTGGGTCATAGGGTATCCTGCTTTGGCCAGGAGAGTTTTTACAGCACATCTTGCTCCCTCCAGGGCTCTCAGGGACAGCATGAACCTCAGCTCTTCACTGGGACAAAAGTATCTCCTTTAACAGACAGAGGCAAGAGGAATTAGCTTGTTTGCACAATGTCAGCAAAGAGATGTCTTGAGTCCAGCTCCTCCATCAGTCTATATCCTTTAAAACCCAACCTAAACAATTAGCCATGTACTTCTGGGTGTGTCTGTGTCACAGACAGATCCTCCTGGGTAGCCCTGAGAGGCGGGGAATGATTTGGGCAGTCAGCAGGTCTCTTGCAGTGCTTTCTGCATTCAGGGGCAGCTAGTGCTGGGACTGAACCCTGCACAAGACAGACAGCTTGGACTGGGCAGTGGTCAGCCTCACTTCATCCGCCTGATGCTTCATGCTAACCTTGTGTAGAAAAGGGGAAAACACAGTAGCTGTGTGTTATTTTATTGGCTGGAGACAGGACTGAAATCCTGGTAGAGTGTAAAGGTATGCTGTGAAGGCAATGGGAAACAGTGAGGGATGTTAGAGGGATTTCCCTTTAGCTGCTTGTTTCTACACATTTGAGTCAAAAGAACATGATCTTGGGAGATTTTCCCTGTTCAAACAAGTAAGATGTTTGTTCTTACTAATATATTTGTGATGATTTCTGGGAACTCCTTAAAAAAAATGAAGTCTTGGAGAAAATATTCTGTAGTTAGGTGTCTGCATGGTTTTGTGCCTTTTGAAAGCCTGCTTTTTCTGTAGGACACAATGTCAATTAAAGCCATTCCTGTAACATGTCGCTAGAGGGACATGAAAACGTGGAATAGATTAGCTCCTGTTGTTCTTAGTTATTGCTCTTTAATGTGGAAAAACACAACAGGGATGATTTAGGGCTTTACCTTCTCAGACTGAATGAAAGAGCTTTAAAACACGATCTTTGAACTGCTTGATACTTGTTTTAAAAAACCAAGAAAACACATACAAGTGCTGAAGATAAAGTAACAGTATAGTGGTACACCAGCAAGTCTTCAAACATAAGATACAAAGAAATCGTGTCTTTGATAGTTCTTTGGAAATTAGCTTTCTAATACCAGGTATTTATATTAAGCTTACCCACACACATGCATATATTCCTTTTTATAGTGTAGATTGACAGTATTAGACCTACTTTCAGTCCAGAGAGTGAGCTCTAGCTATGAAGTTTTCAGTGTCACCTCTGGGTTTTTTGGCAGCCTCACGGGCTGCTGTCACTGTGGTGCACGTCTGGGAGGCAGCAATGGAACTGCTTCTTAGCAGAGACCGTCGCTTTGCAAGCAGATCTCCTCCACCCTTGGTGGGCTTCAAGCCAACGAGTCCAGCTTCAATTCTCTCACATCTGTCACTGGATCGGAAGAGGACCATCCTGGTGCTGGTCTGATCTGGGAGGCGGCAGCTGCAGCGGCTGTCCCCAGGTGTTTGAAACCTGCTGCTGCCCAGCCGAGACCTGTGATGACTGCCCGCAGGATGCCACCGTGCCGGCTGGGGTGCCACGGGTCATCATCCGGGCTTCAAGCTTGCAAACATGCAGCAGGAGCACAGCCCAGGGAATCCTGCTATTTTAAGCTTAATGATACTGTTCTTCACATTTATCCTGAAATAAACCTGTGGGCACTCAAGGCCTGTGCAAAAAAAAAAAAAAAAAAAAAAAAAAAATTGGTAGTAACCAGGTTTTGGTTACAAGTAATTTGAAAGGAAGCAAATGTGCCACAACTCCCTAAAACCTCTTTTTGTGAAAGCTGAGACATACCCTCTCTTGGCCAGCCTGGCTTCCAGACAGCTGCAAGCACATTTTGGCTCTGCCTAGCTCAGAGACATGGACTTGCAGCCGTTTTGCATCATGCCCTCTGCCTCCAAGTCTCCACTGAGGCCTTTGCTGCCCGAAGCTGCCTCCAGCTCTCTTCTCACACCAAAACAGCCATCCGTAAAGCAAAGACCTTTGGTGCCCAAACATGCATGGGCGACTGGAGGAGGGTGCTGGTGACACCCGTGTCCCCTGGCTCCGCTCTAGGTGGGGAATTTTACTTACACACCATTTGTCCACAGCAACTGCAAGGGTGCTAGGTATTGTTTTCCCTTCCAAACCACCCTGTTGGGTGGCTTTTGTTTTGCATGAAGCAATTAAGGAGAGGAAGCTGAGCCCTTTCCCTTCATGCCTTTGTTTTGCCTCTGTATCACATTACAGGTGCAGGGGTCATCGTGTGAACCTGTCAAAAAATTAGTGGCAATAAATAGCTCCAGAAGAAGATTTGTGTTACTGCTGTTTTGGTGGAAAAGCAGACAGAGGCTGGCCTCTTTTCTTCTCTTTTTTTTTTTTTTTTTTTAATTTTTTCTGGCTTGTTTTTTTTCAGTTTATTTTTAAAGAATGTGAAGACTCAGGAGAGCGTTTAGGTTTAGTTTGTCCCTCATTAACTCTTGAAGGGTTACACATGCATCGTGATTAGTTACATGTTGTACCTGTCACTGCCTCTGCCCTTTGTTCAGTCTAGCTAAAATATAGTAGTACCTCATTTCAGTAAATGAGGTACATTTTACCTAGAGTAAAATGTGCAAATTCTTACAGAAAGTGCAATAATTGCAATTGATTTACTCTTCTATGGGGAAATAATGTCTGTCTCAAACAATAACATCAGCTTTTTCTTAATTGCATTACGTTAATATCATATTAATCTGTATTCGTATCCACACACAAAGCTGTGAAGCACATTTGGGCTGAAGGTTTTTTTTCCCCTACCCTAATGACACACACAACTCTCTAAATATGCTACCAAGACTGGGAAGCCCCTTTTTGCCCATTCCATAGCAGAACAATAAAAGAGAATTAAAAAAATAAAATGAAACACTGACCCATAATCAAGAAAGCCACATCTCACCTACCACAGCCCACAACTCTTATGTTTATTTTTGCTGTTAATCCAATGGCAGGGATGATGCCATGTTAATGACGTGTGGGAGCTCCGGACTATTTCTTATTCCTGGCTCAGAGCATCTGCTTTCAACAAATGTCTTTTACGTGCATATGTGACCTTTTGGCTACCTACACTTAAGTCCACCTGTCAGGATGGCATCGTGCCTGCTTATAAATGTGGGCATGGAGGAAACCTGCCTCTGTGGCCCCGTAAACTCCATTTTGTTGCAGAATGCCTCCCTCTTCTTCCAGCCATGCGGTGCGTGTGGGTCCTGGCTTCAGGGAGCAACCAGCCACCTGATTTCCAGGTGACGCTAGTCCCGGACAGCTATTTGGGGTGTCTGAGGGGATGCAGTGGCAGATGTGAGTTGGCACTGAGTGAGGGAGATGCCTTGGCATGGCAGCCCCTGGGCCGTAGGGTCTCTGTGAACCCCAGCCGCAGCGAGAGCTGGCTCCTTTGGGCGGGAGGTGGTGACAAAGCTGAGACCCAGCCTGCAAAACTAACACTTTTCAACAGGGCAGAGTCACCGATACAATCCTGGACACTACTCTCCCTCCCAAGATCAACCTATGCAATGTGGAGCACATCGTGAGAAAGCTTTTACCTGTATGGTGTCCTTTGAAATAGATATATTTTGTGGAAATTGCTTGATTTGTATTTGGAGTGGATGAAATTTCAGCTCAGAGGCAAAAATCCCAAAGTGTCTGATGTTGTCAAAACACCAAATTTCACAGTATAGTATTTGGCATAAAGGCTTCCCCCCCCTTTTTCACTTTGAGACGGTTGCTTGAAAGGCAGGTTTTGTTTTTCAACTTTTAGGCAATTGGACACATTTGCTTACTTGGAATGCAATATGCTGAGCTCTCCAAAGTGGCTTCATGTTTAATTTTTTGCAAAATTTATACCTGTTCTGTTTCAAACTGGAAAAGAAGTCAAAATGACAGAATTTCTCATGAAGTGGTAAGTCTCATTTCTCTTCTGCTTTGGCTGGGTTCAAAACATCACAGGGAGAATTTTCCAAGAAAGTTATAAATAACTTTTTGAATATGGAAACGTTTCAATGTTTTCAGCCTGCAGTGTGTGGAAACAAACAGGGAAACAAAACATTTCCATGGTTTTTGATAACTGAAACAACAGGTGCTAGACCCATGAATTATGAAAAGGCAATGGGAAATTAAGCTACTTTTCATCTTATAACACTGAAGGAGGCAGTCAGTGGAATTGCCCAAAGAGCGGGGTTAGCACAGACATGAAGAAGCACTTTTCACACCCTGCACTAATTACACTTGGGAAACTTTTTGACACAGGATGTTGTGGAGGCCAAAAGTACAAATGGGTTCAAATTGGGATCAACAAATTTGATGTAGGAGATCTACCAGGGGCAGTTATGATATTCCGGATATTACCTCCAGCTCAGGAAGTCCCTGAACTACAGACTGCTGGAAGAATTCCTATATTTCCTCTGCTTCCTATAGTTTTTCCTTAATTGTCTGTTGCTGTTGGAGGAAGGATAACAGGTTAGAGGACCCTTGGTCTGACCTTGTCCTTGTGTTGTTGGCTGGTCAGAGAACATGGACAACAACCATGGCATGCTAATGCAAATGGAGAGTGTAACAAGAGACTCCAAATGAAACAAGACAAAACAAAAAAACCCCAATTTTTTTGGTTTGTACTTCTTTCAAAAGTACTGTATTTTATACTTTTGAAAAGTATATGTATTTCAGCCAACTTTGTTTTCCAGCCTCGGTGACATCTCAATAGCTGCAGAACACTGAGCAAGGACTCATTGCAGAGACTTTGTTAGGAAAGTGAAAACTGCACATCAATAACAGACAGACAAGAGGAGAAGAGAGAAGAAAAGCAAGATGAAGATTTTAAGATGGTGTGAACAGAGAAGGCCCCATTTGGCAGCTATTTAATGCTTATCTTAATATTGTGTTTGGCACCCTGTTACCATAGTGATTGGCAGCTGATTGACAGGATTACGTAATGGAGCTGTCTCTGTAGAGCAAGAGCCATATTTTCAGGGGAAAACGTCACTTTGTTACTGGAGATGGGACCAACGCGCAGTATGCTCGGATCAAGGGAGGGTTTTGAACAGAATCTTCTGTTTAAGCAACCAAATATTAACAACTCCTTCTCAGTGAAATGCGAGTGAAAGACAAATAGCCATCAGGACATCAAGGCTGTCTAGACATCTCATCATCCTCAGGACCATCTGACAGGCCCTGCGGCAGCTGCCAGGCTGGCAGCACAGAGCGCCTGTTGAACTAGGGAGGTGGCACCCCAGCCTCAGGGATCTCCCGTTGAAATGCAGGCCTAAAAACATTGCTTTCAGAAATGTCTCAGAAGAAAAAGTTGTAAATAAGGATAGTGGTAATAAAATACAATACAAGGAACCAGTGGATATCACAGCAATTTTCCTCTCGGATATTTAAAATAGTCTGGGTTTATTAACTGGGGCACAGTGGTGGGCATCATCCAGCCTTGAAGGGCAAGTGAAGTGGTTTGACAATTTCCCCACAGGACATTTACCACATCAGTAACAAGGATCTCACTCCTACTGGTGGTGTTTCACACCTAGCACTTACACAATATCCCTTGATTTTTGAGAACGTGGAGCTTGTTGTTCCTGATCAGATAATCCCAGGATTTGCTTACACATCGGTGGGATTCATGTGTGTGGTGAGGGACTTTTGTTTGATTGGAAGAAAGGGGATGAGGTCCTTCAGGGACTGATTGCACAGATAACGTGGTTGGAGTGCTCCTGATGGCTCCCTGTCCTGAAGGAGATGCTCCCTAACCCCCTCTTCTTCCAGGGAGATCTGATCCTGAACTGACTTCCCAGCCCTCCTGCTTAAGAGTAGGACATCCAGGAGCTCACTGTTACCTGGAAAAGCTCAGAGCAACACAATAATAGCCCTTCTGTCTGCAGAGGTAGGACCCTGGCTGGCTACACTGACAGGAGAAGGTGTTAGAGGGTGGTCATGCCACCCAATTGCTGCTACCCCAGGGACCTTCTCAGCTGCTGTCAGACAGCAGCAAAATTCACCTCCTATTCCCAGTGCTCTCCAGAGAAGTCATTGTCCTCTGTGGCCCCAGGGACGGCCTCGACTCTGAATTTCCTTGCGGCAGAGCTAGCCTCCGTGGGGCAGATGTTCTCCCCCCCCAGTTTCTGAACAAGCATGTATTTTCCCTTTCCCAGACTGTATTTAACACACCCCTAGTTATACACTGGATAAATGTTCAAGGTATTGCAAAGCTAGGGAAGGCTCCATTGCAGAGTATAGGTACACGCAGTCTAGAGAGCACACACGTGAATGCACATATAGGTATGTGTCCCTAGCACAGATGTTGTCCACACGTTGATCAGAGGCTCTGTGAGCGATGGAGGGGGCTTGGATCCACTCTGGGCACGTGTGCATGGTTGAGCGGTGTTGAAGGCCCTCTTTCTCTGTAACAGCAACTTGCACAAGTTGCGAGCTCCATGCTCAGTCTCTTGGCAGATAAAACACCTGCTTTTGGCTGCCCTTGGTGCAGACGCTGAGTAGTTTGTGTGGCCAGTGGGGTCTTTTGCTGTGATGCACAGCATGGAGCTCTCTGGTCTGCATACGGGGACATGGGGTTTCCCAAGTTTCTCTCGACACAGCCACACTCCTCACGCAGGGCGGTGGGAGGGCTGAGGGAAGCTCATGCCTTTGCCAAGCAGGCTGGAGGACACGGGCAGCTTGTGGGGCTGGAATATGGTTGCCCCAAAGAAACACTGAACATGGTGCAGTGGTGAGGGGGATTTATTTCCCTAGCTAGGAAATTAAGTTTCTGTAACCTCTGACTGAGTTTTATACTATCAGCTGGAGGTGATAAATCTAACTATTTTCAAATGACTTTAAAGCATCCCAGAAACAAAATGCAGTTTCTACATCTCCCTTTATTCAGCACAGTTTCTCTCTCTTCCAGCGGGACGTGGCAAGGCAAAGACTCCCATTGGCTTCAATGAGAGCTGGATCTGGCCCTTTATAGAACAGCTTTATAGTTCTCCATGCTCAGAGAGCTGTTGTTAGAGAGTAGCCGTTCTCCTGGACTACATGACAGAGAGTGTTTCTTTATAGAGACGCTTTCCTTTGGACTTCCAGCAACGACACCACCACCTATGCGCACACACGCGCGCACGCACAAAAGCCACGGAGAAGTCATCCATCTTAGAAAACGTGTTATGCCTTCTAAGCATTTCTAAATCAAAGACTGATAAATAAAACATGGGTTCAGTGTTAAAAGGAAAAAAGAGCCCTTTTAACAGATTAAAGTGCTCACAGTGCCTGACACTGTGAAATAAGAGTGTTGAGCAGCAGGGCAGTTAAGAAAAAGGACTGGTTTTGCTGACAGGTACAAGCTGTTGTGTGTCTTGTAGCAGCCATTGGCAGTAAAAAAAAGCCCAAAAACTACTTTCCCAGCAAAGTCTTCCCAGAAGGTAACAAGCTGTAGCCATCTATAGCTAAAGTTTTGCATGTTCTCCAGCTGAACATTATGAGACAAAGCTTCTCTCTCTGAATGATGAGGTAGAAAATAGTTTATAAGCCCACCAAAATAAACAAGCAAACAAAACCAACATCCTTTCTATTGCTATAATTGTTTATTCCAGCAGACTGGAAGCCCTGCTGGTTTCTGCAGCCTTTTTTTCCCCTCAATGTCCTGATTCTTCTTAAAGCCCAGTGTACTGCGTTGCATCCTTAACTATATTTCCAATTGCTCCTCAGCAGTTGCAAAAGAAGTGCAAAGAAGAATGCACTTTCTCATTCCTCCAGGACTGTGAATGGAGAGGCCAGGACATCTAAAGTCTGTACTTGTACAGATGGGAACATCTCTCCATATGAAGTGGCATTAACTAATTACTTTTATTTGGCTGATCAGAAAAGCTGATCGTTAAGACTGATTTTTCTTTCACTCTTCCCTTCTGAGCCTGTGGTACCTTGATGGAGGGGAGCCTTACAGCAGAGGTCACTGAAAATCCTCCTGAATATTTTATCAGTTCTGCTTCTTATGGCTTAGTCTACAAAGACAAACCCTTATGTGTGAAGGGCATGGAGCTGAGAGCAGGGGGAGGAGGAATAAACCTGTGTCTGCCCTTGCTTTGCGTTCTGACCAGAACACAGAGCACGTTAGCTGTGGAAGTGGCAAACAGAAAATACGTGCACCATTAGGATCGTGCTTGATATGGAGTCTTGTTCTTATGAGCAAAAAAGAGCCCCAACCAATGTGAACGAGAGCCAAATGATTTTGCTTTCAGGCTGGTAAGGAGCAGTTTTACGACACCAGCTGGCATCCCATAACCTTTTAGGACTAACTTGCCTAGTGCTCTCATGGATTTGAAATGTTGCGGCAAATGGCAAGCCTAGGTTAGAGCACAGCCAGGCAAATCTGCGATGCTCTTTCCCTAACCCAGCAGTACAACGTCGCTATGTAGTGCCCATTGTGGGAAAGCCGTGTTGCTGCTTCTGCCGTTTGAGAACCATTTCCACACAGTCGTACAAGCCATCTCCAAAATGCCCTGGACAGCAAGATACATGATCAAAGGGAGGTGGGGGAAACGTGTAAAATTAAATTGCATTATTTATTGGAGAGCTAAGTTCTATCTTGCCCTAGGATGTCATTATGCACCTCTATTGTATCTTGTTAATAGTCATCTGCGATCTGATAATGACTTTCTGAATATGACTTTCTAAAATGGTAGTAATTTAACATCTTTATAAAAGAACCCCCTTTCTGACATACTGACACCCCTGACAGACCACGGTGTTCACGCAGGGACTGAATGGGACCAGAGCCTGGCAAACCATGCCTGGTATCCCCTCAGAGAGGCAGGCTGGATCTGCCAGCAAAGGGCATCACTAACTTCCCTGGGATGCTGCTTATGTTGGGTTTGGGGCCGTACTGGCACAGCAGCTGAAGTATGATCAGGGGCAAAAAGGAGGTATACAGCCCATACCATAACCATATGGGACTGCCATAGATATTGTCCCCTTTCTCTGTACAGCAGGAGAGAAGGGATTTTTGTGTCTGGCAGGCTAGTCACCCTGTGTTCAGTGGTCCTTGCTTAGCATTATGCCCGAAGTGAGTTTTCTATTTGTCTTCCATTTATTTCACTCATAATAGGCACCCTTCCAGCCTTAGCGGGTCAGAGCTTTGTGTAGCATTTCCCTGTATTTCAAAACTGATGGGAAGAAGTAATGGGAAAAAATACTTCTGCTCACAGGCAGCCATTCTGAGCTTGGATTTTTAAATATGTATCTTTTCCAAAATCCTGGAAGAAGCTTCCAACTTGGTCAGAAAGACTTGGCTTTTCCATGGTATCGTTTCATTCAACAGCATCTCCAGTGCACTCATAAGGCTACGGCTTTGGTGAAACACTTCAGCCGTTACAGGCCTGTCTACAGCTCACGTGCAGCCTGGGACTTTTCAGTTTTTATTTTTTTTATTTATTTACTGTAGAATTGACAGCCCATAGGCTGATAGCTCAGGTTTGTCCACTTGGTATCTGCTGCAGGATGCAGAGCATTTGCTATGATTCTCTGCCCACATGCTGCAGCCCTGACACACAGCGAGCACCTATCAGCTTCTGCTGACACTGACAATTAACACCAATTACACCGGCAGTTTTGTAGGGTGAACATTTACCCACTGGGAGAGACCAACTCACTTCATATAGGCTACCTGATAGCTGTCAGATAATAACGATTTACTGACCGCAGCTGGGCTCTGGCAGGTGACCTAGATTTCATCAGTCTCCCCTGACGCCTTCAGCCTACCAAACCTGGGATTTTTTAAGGAATCCACCACTGAAATTATTCCCCTCTTGTTTTACAAAATGCTAGGACATTTGGTTTTTAATCCTTCCTTTGTCCTACCATAGGAGATGAGCAGACTGGGATGTTGGATCCACATCCCATGGAAATGACTCTTTCTCCGCTGCACCTCCTAGTCATCTCCAGTTCCCTACAGCCAGACCAGCAGTAGCAGGAACTCTGTGGCATTAAATAAAAGCAGCAAAGGACAGAGCCCCCATGCACTGACTGTAGCACAGGCACAAGTTTAGCCAGTGAAAACCAGAGTGAGCAGAGTCCAAGTCCCTTGGCGACCAGAGCCCCGATTGTAGGCACAGCAGCAGTGCAGTGGGGCACTCTCAGTGCTTTGGGATGGTAGATGCTAGTACCAATAAAAAAAATAAAATCAGTGTTTCTAAGTTGTGATGAAAATGTTATGAGGGTTTGCCTGATGGCTAAAGCAGTAGGAACAGCGTGTTCCTGCCTCTCCGTCAGTCTCAGCTCTCCGGGAGAAAAGGAGAGTCTTTTTGCAGGAGTTTGGTGGTAGGCAATAGAAATCCCACCCCATGCAGACAATTCTTTCTGGGAAGCATAAAGCAGCAAAATGCCCCCTCCCTCTAGTTCTGCAAAAAGGGAGTTTTCTTTTTACTAATTAACTGACTTATTAAACTTCTCTCAGTGTACAGAGTGTGAAAACACTAAGCCATTCCTAACCGTGCTGACAAGTCTCCTTTCCCTAACACACCACTATTTCTTTACATTTGCCTTACTCTTTTCCCAAGGTAACTTCTGTCAGGCTGATGTGCCCGTCAGAGGTACGGGAAGCTGTTGCGAGGTGCCAGACGTGCACCTGGATGGGTCCCAGGCCACCTCCTTACACACGCTGGTGTTTTCACTTATCAGGCAGTGGTGCTTGCAGGACTTACTCCTTTCCCCGAAGCAATCCTTGTTGCTTTTGGAGTTTATCTCTGAACAGATGGAGTTTCAGGAGGGTAATAAAGAGGAGGGGGCCCTGTGGGGAGCGAGTGGGGAAGCTGCTCTGGCAGAAATGAGAGAGAGTTGAGGGGCTGGTGTGGGGGGAAGGGGAAAGGGCAGGGGGAGGGAAAGCAGAGCCACCTCAAAGGGCTCAGACCTTGGAACCCCGGGGGGCTAACATCAGTGAAAACAGGTTTGGGCTTTGACTTCACCCTGGCTAGGTCTGTGTCACAAGATATCCTGAGGATGTGCTCCAGATGAGGACAGCGATTTCTCCTTCAGACAGGTTCCTCCTACTCACAAAGTACGAGACTTCATAAAGGAACAAACTGAAATGAATCTCCTACCCTCCAACAGATTTGAGTCTAACAGAGTGGATAGAGAAAAATCTTGAGAGATCCTTTTGATTTCTCAAAATCAATTTTTTTTTATGCTGCCATTTATGTAATTTGTTGGAAATTTTAAGAGAGGAATGTTTGCTGAGCACTACAGAGCCCAGCAAAGCAGACAATCTCCATTCTCTCATCTTGGGCCTGTTCCTGAAGTCTGCAGGTTTCTTTTTCAAGTCCACCTTGTAGCTGCCATCATAGTCCAGGCAGAAGAGGCAGATGTGGTAGAAAAAAAGGATGAGAACTAGGAAGGCAATGAGAAAGAAACTGTCCTAATGAGAAATTATGTTAAAGCCAGCCAAAACAGCATATTCATTCCTCTGAATTTCTGTGTCCTCCACAGCCATTTTCTCCACATGTCTGCCCTTCCTTTCCTCTTATTACCAATAAATGCTGTTGTCTATGCCATGCTATTAACTTTCTTAATATCCCACTTTAAAAATTAATGTATTTTTAATAAAATCTCCCAATCACTCATGCAGAGAAAATTACAGATTAAGGTGTACAGCATATACTGATGCAAAAAAGTAACTTTTGACATTCTTCAGTTTCCACTACGGGGCAGGAATTTCTATTTTAAAAATAATGTTTCTTTTGTCAGCTGCAATCTCACTTATTGATGTTGAAATGATTTATAGCAGAAATACATACAATGGTGACATTGTTATGTGTAACTGCCTATTTTAGGTCTAAGCCAGAGAGCTTTATATATTCTTATGTTAACAATATTGTTTGACTTGCTCTTCCTTGGGTTTACTCTTGTTTTGGGGTGACTTCCTTTACATCCCCTTGCTCTGTAATGGCCATGTTTATTTCTACAGCTAATCACTTAAGTCACTGTATAATTTCTGCTGAATACGAATATTGGAAGTTCAGCAATTCCACAGTTTCTCATTTTTGTTCTGCAGCTTAACAACCTATGTTTCATATTCTGGTCTGTCCTCTTTTTGCTTTCTTTTTGCACCTATTTGCTGAAATGAAGCTAAAAAGGTGTTGATTTTTGTGGCGAGGCTGAGTCCCAGTACCTCAGCTTCCTCAAAAGAATTCAGGGGCAAAAAAACCCTTTTTGATCTCAGAGCTGTGATTGAAGCCAGTTTATAAATTTCTCCCCAACAAATGCCTTTCCTCCACCACTGCAATATCAGACAAGTGGCACAAGTCCTTCTCCTACTATGAAATACCCCAGTATCTCCATTGCAAAAGGAAGAAAAAGTGGGCAAATGAAAGAAAGTAGCACTGTGTTATATCAGAGGAGAATTTGTGCCTTGAAAAGGCACATGAATGACTCAGAACATCCTCAGGGTCCCTCTGACCTACCTGAGCTACACAAAGATACTCTGATACCAGTTTCCTTTTCTGTCTTGTTCTGCTGATTAAAATCTGACCACATAATTTGCATTATTTTATAAAGGAGTTAATTTCTGTTCTTGCCATTCAGAAAACTAATTTCTCCTGCTTATGGATTTTCCCCTAGACTGAGCAAACTGAAATTCACTCCAAGTAACCAATTTCTGAAATTAAAGAAGCCCTAGTTAAGCCTCATTCCCAAATCTTCCGGGGGGGGGAGGGGGAGAGAAAAAAAAAGATTTTATCTTTGCTTTAAGAAAAATGGGTGATGCATGAAATTGAAACTAGCTTTGCTGGATGAGGTGATGAGTAAAGATGAAGCACTCCTTTGTCTTCTGAGGACACTAGCATGCAGATCAGTAAGACTGACCCTTTGGCCTCCTGAGACTGCTAATAAGGGTACCCTGCCAATATTGTCTTTTTCTCATGGAGCTTTCCCTGCCTGAGACTGGATTCGCAATCCTCCCCAGGTTACAGGTAAGCAGCAAAGTCTTCTTTGATTGACTGTGCAAACTAGGGGTTCTTGAGGCTGGGATTCAATCAATCCCTGCTCTGGTTATCATCTCACCGGGTCACTTCTGTGCTATGTCAGCCTTTTCGGTTTTTGGAGGAATCTCTTTGCCCTAGGGAATATCTCGTACTCTGTGATGATACCATGCCTGATGCTAGGAGGTATTAAACAGACTTCACATGAGGGCCTCTTGACATTTACAACGTTGAAAATACCAATAAAAGACTTATATCAGCCTCCACCTATATCCTTAAATATTAATATCTTCTGGCTGGTTTATCATCTGTTGCATAATGATGTTTCTCTGCAGAATTAGAGGCTGCTCTGGAGATCCCTACCTAGCCAACCCAGCTAAATCCTTGTAGGGGTCATTCTTTGGAGCTTGTTTTGTGTTGTCATTGGCAGAATTTCTCAGAACAGCACAAACAAAATCACAGATCTTGCAATTTCCTGCAAAGGAAGTTTTAAGAAGCTCAGGAAAAAAGGGTTCTCAACAGGATGGGTAGGAGCCTGCTTGCAAAATCCAGCTATGGACTTTCAATATGGTCCCATGTTACCTTGAAGACTAGAAAAAACTCACAACGTGACAGGCACTTTATTGATTATACATATTTTTCTTTTGGGTTAAAAATAATTTATTTAAACAAGAAAGAATGGAAGAAATCAACGCAGACCAACAACACTGATGGTCCCTTCTACTATTGTGTTCCCTAATATATAACCATATTGTTGACATTCCACCCCTTCCCTTTTCAAATTCATAATTTCCTCTGAAAAGATTTATACTAAAATATTGAAAAATCTCTACTCTAATTTGCAGTTTACCTGTGGTAGTGGTTCTAGCTGAAATCAAAGGCCCCTTTCTGCTTAGGCACTGTTCAGTTATAGCAAGATTCAGTCCCTAAGCTGAATACTTTTCAGATTAATAAGGCAAGAGAAACCGATTACTGTTAGAGTGGTGAGGCACTGGCACAGGTTGCCCAGAGAAGCTGTGGATGTCCCCTCCCTGGAAGTGTTCAAGGCCAGGTTGGATGGGGCTTTGGACAACCTGGTCTAGTGGAGGGTGTCCCTGCCCATGGCAGGGGGGTTGGAACTAGATGATCTTTGAGGTCCCTTCCAACCCAAACCATTCTATGATTCTATGATTCAAACAGGTAAAGTGTGGAGGAGAAGCAACTTTCCTGAGACCATACATAAAGCGGGTCACTGCCAGAGTCAGGGACAGAATCCACAGCCCTTCAACAGCACTCTACTGCTTTCCCTTTTCCCATAATTCTGGGTGAAAAAAACCTTGATTCAAATAGGGGGGGTTGGGGCAGGGGTTTTTTTTGTTGTGGTTTTTTTTCCTGCCAATACAGTAGGAATAATATAAAGTTAGCAAATTCCACTTAAACATAAAAATTCATCATTCCAGACCAGCATACAACAGCAACGGACTCTTCAATACAGAAACTCCTTTTAGAGTGCTTGGGATGCTTGAATAAATATGTTTTACTTACAGATCCTTTGTAATTTTTTGTTTGTAAGAATAATTTCAAGTTAGCTACATACAATTCACACTGCTTCCTCAAAGGACAGAGCACTGACACTATTTTTTTTTCTTCCCTGTCTCCAAATCCCCATCCCTTTTCCACATCCACTTACTTGTTGAGCAGGCAAATGACGGCATTTTTGCTAATTGGCCATCTGACACACCCCTGACTTGCAAATTGGCTGCCACCTCTTGGCATGAGCAAATAAAGTACTGAGTGGTTACTGCATTTCCTTCCATATAGCACTAATCTGAGTTGCTGATCTCTGTCTGAGAGCCAGCTCTCACAACCCTTTTAGGATACTCTGTCCATCTGACACATTTACTTGAACTGGCCAAATGTTACTAGGGGAAGGACTGGCAAGACACGACGTCCAGGCAAATACCTTTGCTATAAAAGCCAAGCTGAAAAAAAATGCCTGATGGCAAGTCTAAAATGCATTGTGTGGGAAGGTAAGGATCTCCCCACTTGAGGCAATGGAACAAGAGTAATTTCCAATCCAAAGGCCATATGATGTTGTTTATTACAGGGTTGAATCTCAGGTAAGTGAGCACTGTTGAGGGGCTTTATAGGTAAAAGGGAGCCCTGTTGGACACAGCTAGAAAATGATCTAAGAAAACCAACAGCAGTTATGTAAGAGAAAACAGGCAACATCAGTTTAGGTTTGATTTGACATCTCATTCCTTGTGCATTTGCTTCTTACAAATGCATTTCATTGTCTTTGTTCATAGAAAATTAGTTTCAGGCCTGTCAATGACATTTGTTTCAAGATGTAATTTAAAAAAAAAAAAAAGAAAAAAAGGATTTGTGGCAGTGATGGTAGACTGTGCTGGAATTAATCCTGGCTAATTTCTCTGAAACAAGCAAGAACAGACAAACAGCCGTGCTATTTCTTAGCATTGCTCCTTAGTCTGCTATTGTCAGAATTATCATGCTGGGGGAGAGGGAGGGAAGGTATTCACGCTGTCACCTTGCGTCTGAAATAAGAGGCTAGATACCCTAAATTCCCTTATGGGTAGATTTTCTGCTGGTGTGAGCAAAGGCAATAGTGAGAGTCGTGCTCACCCTGCTCTCTTCTTACAGTGCATTCTTTCTGCGGGTTTTGGTCTTCTGTTTGTCAGAGGGCACTGGGGACTGTGTTGTGGTTTGTGCAGGCAGCATTTTCAGTGAACTAAGCAATCTGCTCTCTGCTTGCAGAGACCTGGCCTCAAGGACCTCATCAGTCCTTTCCTGTTTTATTTTCACGAGCTCCCAAGAACTGCTAGGAGATGTATTATGTTATGTATGCTGAGCACTGTGCTCACACACCACTTACTTACCTGAGCTTTCAGTCACCTGCTTAAAATCAGTCTGGTACTCATTACCCTCATGCATTAGTGAAAATACGACTAACTCAGCAATGTCAGGAGTGATTCTGGATCTCAGCTATGTATAAAATCAAAAAATAGCCTACTCTGCCTAGATTATGGGGGTTTTTTTACATCGATCCTTTGACATTTTCCTGTGAAACCAGAAAGGAAGTTTGGAGCAATTGTATATGTGTATATTCACAGGCTCTTACAGTCAGGATATAATCTAGTATAATTTATAGACCATATGGTGTCTGAGATGGCCCTAAAGTTCAGCAGGTATGAAATGCAGGTTAGTCATGCCCCTTGGAGTTGCAAAAAGGGCCAGGCAGGACAGCCTAGGGTGGCACTGAATGCCTGTGTTGAGGTCCATGAATCATTCTCCAATATCTTTCCATTAGCCTCAAGGGACTTGAGAGACGGCCCAAAATCTCTGAAGAGGTACAGCAGCACCTCTCACAAACGACTGAGTGAAAACTAGTGGCGATATTAAACTGACGTCAGTTCTGGCTGACCTGTGCCACAGTGGACTTCCTATTGAAGATATACATCTGCGATAAACATAGAGATGCTCTGCCTGCCACTGGAAGGTACGTCTATTTACATCACGCAGGGCATGACCAGCTGCAGTAACTAGATGATGTGTTTGTACCATTTGCAGAACTGTCTTTGCATGACTTCCCTCAGCTCTTCCAGCCTGAAGGTCAGCCCTCCCCAAGGCACAGCCCTGACCTGCACTGCACGCGGGGGTACAGGTTGTCTGAAGTGGAAGTCCCCCTAGTCCCCCACAGTGCCTGTACACAAGGTGTAAGTCCGTGCTCAGCCCTGAAGTTCATACAACATTTTGTAAGGTGCCTGGAAAGAGAGAATTTCTTTTCTTAGATAAGCTTACTTTTATTTGTCAATATACTCGTACATCCCGAATAAAGGCATTTTACGTACCAAGAGAAGGTTAGTTCCCCCTCCTCTTTTCATTTAAGGGCTAATTCATACGCAAGCTAATTTGTTCTGGCTATTATCACAATTTATTTCCGTTGCTACAGGGCAGCCAATAACTTTAATAAAGGAGGTTCCAGTTACCCAATCTTCCCAGTTAATAAACTGCATTGAAATACCCAGAATGAATTGGCTCCCACACGCTACAAATACAGAAAATTACCATGCTGTAGTGTTATCACTACCACACAGGTACAATTAAATGTGTGTTATGCATGGAGCTGCACAGAACATTACCAGTAATGTCAAATGCAATTAAAAAGGAACTATTGTGTGGCTCCATCTGAAAAATCAGCCTGCTTGTATGTACTTTACGCTGGATTACTCACTGGATCGGGCAATATTGAACCACTTGGTGCTTGGGATTCAGAGGAGAGAGCTAAGTAAACAAAGGAGCACAGCCTGCCAGAGGGATGGTTAATAGTGAGGAGCTGAGGCCTTCCACTTTGGATGAAAGCATAAGATATTTATTTCCTGCATCACTGGAACACTATTTGTTCATTAATGTTGACCTTACTGGGTATAGGCACTGTTCAGAGGGTTGCAGGTTTTGTTCAGCCATGTGCACTATCCTTCTCCTATAGAAGTGACAGTTTTATACAAGTCCACTGCTCTGTTTAATAGATCATCTTTCCATCACGTTATGCTCTAGTTCTTCTCCCTTTATCTTTAAATCTTTAAGTCTCAACCTTCTTTTTATACCCCTGTCATCCCAAAGACACCCCTGATCCATGCGATTGCTACAGTAAAACTGTTGGTATCTTCCTGTAACTCAGCTCTTGGAAATAAAATCCTCTCTTGAGACTATCACTATATTAAATAAATATGAGCTCAGTATTTTGATTACTTTTATTTGGTTGTTTCTTTTGCTTACAATGCTGCAGTATCCTTGGACCAAATTCACTGGTGACTGAAAGCTGAACAAAGTCCTATTAAGTCTCTGTAAGTTGCACTAATGATCCTTATTCCAATGTGCAGAGACTTACCAAGTCAGGACAGCACTCATGAGGGAATCTCTGAATCCCAGACATCTTAAAAGACAGCAGAAAACAAGATACTTTTTGGTGGTGGGTTGAGAATTTTACACATAAAATTCACTATTCACCTTATAGAGGATACTAGTGGGACAAACCATCTATTTATTTGCTTTGAAGTTAACAGGGTAAGCAGAGGAACGCTGGTTGGGAGGAGACCTCCCGAGCCTCCAAGTGCTGTTCACACCTCAGCATGATACCAGCCTAATTGCAGCAACTTGTGTAAGTGCTTCTCCTTGCAAAGCAAAGCGAGCCCAGGCACAGATGTTTGTTACTCCACATTTATTTATTAGTCCAGATTTCCTCCCCCCCCCCCCCCCCCCCCCTTTTTTCAGCTATTTCATTTAGGGTCCTAAATAAACACCACACTTCCTAAAGGGAATTAAAAGCAAAGTATGAACCTGCTACTGCCTTAAAATTCTGCATTGCTTGTTGGTCCCGGTGCCAGGCTTTGCCAAAGAGGAGCATAAAATGCAACATTTCTCCATGTCCTTGGACAGAACAAATCTGCCCAGCTCCATCCAGACAACTGGAGCTACAATACCTTTCCCCCATGAATGGTTAGCTTGTATTTTTATTCTTTCATTAAACAGTTCAAAACAATTTAAATGGTGGTCTAAATGCCAAAATAATAACTGTTCCATGAAATTATTAACAATTCATTCCTTTAAGAAGGGTGCGTTTGAGTGTTGTCTCTCTCAGCACCGCTGAGTACTACAGTTCCTGTGCCCGTAGGCTTCCTGCGGAGCATTCCTGGAGTCAGAGCAGCCCTTGCTGCATGTGGGTTTGGTAGCTAATCGTGAATCAACTCATGTGGGAGCTGTCGACTGAAATTTAGACCGAGAGCTCATCGCTCCATCTCTGGGATGGTGTGCTGGTTACATAGCTGTTGCAGCCGCTGGTGAGCAATGCCATCTGTAAAGTGGCTGAGCTCTGCAAAGGCAGAACGGGGGGGGATGTGGGGGCTGCCAGTTGCAAAGCACATGCTGATGTTGCTTAAAATGTCATGCTACTGTGGAGTTACAGTCATATCGAATGCATTGCATGCCATAATATTGGGTGGGAGCAATTACAGCATGCATAATTGCTGCCTTCCTTTCCCCCCGCCTTTCTCCTCGGCCCAAGTTTCATGTGCACATGTTATCCCATGGATGAAAGCTAATATAATATGAATTAAAGAAAATTGCACGATTCCCTAACGTCCACATCACACAGATTGATTTGCATTTACTTGTAACTGAAAACACATGGCTAGTCACGGTTTAAGAAAAATAAAAAGGATTACAGCAGCCCCAGACCATGACTGAAAGGAGTTATTCAGCCCGTGCATTGTATCATTTAGCTTCACAGTGGAGCAGATACCTAATCTAACATACAACAGGCCATCTGTAATCAAAGAGTTTGCTGCTCCCCGGCCATCCTGGAACAATCGCTTAAGCATTTGGCATGACAGATATCCAAGGCTCTTTTGGTGAGGGAAAAGTAGCACCGAAGGGAAAACCCAGGTAGGAAAACCTTTAGGAGACTGATTGAAATTGCGGGTGACAAGGGGATTGATGGTAACGGCAATTAGGCGGCCCCTGGGAAGTAGATAACTGTTAGAGATACAAAAGCTTGGTTCTGTGTGAGATACCGCAGCTGTCCCCTGGTCAAGAGAGTGACCCACTCTCTTCTCCGAGACGGCAGAGTGATTTCCAGCAGGGCTCCTGCTCTGCACTTCATTGTAATTCAGGAAAGCCCAGTGCTGAATATTTTCACTGTTCTCATACCCCAATGAGATTGTTCTGCCATGACGCAGTCAGTACAGTGCCTGAGAAAATTACTTTGTGAAACGCTGGGCTTCAAACCATTACCTTAAGTAGAATCCTCACACTGAATTTAAAGCACGATGTGATGCAGGTGCTTGTGTCCTTCCCTTTCCTTTTCTTTCTCATTTGGTCTTATTTTCTTTTAATTTTATTTCTTTTTAGAAATTCATTCAGACTGTGGATTGTTTGTTTTTCATAGTTCTGGGCTCGTCAATTTGATGGATAACTCTAAGTAATGAATCCCATGACTGCACTATTGAAATTATCTCAACCACCAAAATGTCTGTTTAATCTACATCAGAGTGCCTGCACTCCTTTTGTGCCCAGATAAATCAGCTAAGCATAACAAAGTACCTCCAACATCCATTTCCAAAGATCTGAAAAGCAGTTGGCTTGTCTTAGTGTAGTTCTATGGCTGGCAGCTGTCTGGCAGTGTTTCTGACAAAAAAATGGGGGGCAGGGGAGGAAACTTCTCTCTCTAAAATAAAAGAATGATTTTATTAAAATCAGAGTTCCGGAGGTTTTTCTTGTTTTGTTTTAATTTCTATTGTCAGTCAATATTCTCACTGAAGGCAATGAAGATGCTTTTAGGAAAAAAGCATGTTTGTTTTCTTCTTCCTTAATTTTTGTCCTTTCTTTTTGAGTGGACAGTATCTATCTAAGGCAGCCAAAACCCCACAGACGTGGGCAAACTTCCAGTCTTGCTGCAGTGAGGCCCAAACAGAAGAAATGCTGTCAAAGCAACGGCAGTCCTGGTGCCTACATATGTTCTTGCACAAGGTCATGCTCCCATCCAGGAGCAGCCAATTTTTGGAGTCAAATTTGCAGCTGTGGCTGCCAGGAGAGGACAACCCAGCCTCCCAGGGAACATCCCCTCCATGATGCTGAGCTGAAGCATGGGGGGACTTCTCCATCCCATGCGTGGTGGGGTTTGGGGTTCAGGCTCACCCAAAGCCATGCCATTAGACCTATCAAGGCTCTATCAGGGGAAAGAGGTTGGACAGGGGGGTCCCGAGCACCAGCTGAGCAGGGGCTCCCCAAGCTCTGCAGACCCAACAGGGCCATTGCATGGTGCTCACACTCGTCCTCTGCCACCAGCTGCCTCCTTGCAAGGCGGCCAATGTGTCAGCTGTACATAAATTGGGGAGAGGTTTGTAACATAAAACAAATGACCTTTTAATCCTTCCAGGGGGCTGAATAGAACTAATAACAATGTTAAACTGGTTTCCACCAGAGTTAAGTTGTCTGGGTCTATGTTTCTGGATTCCATTACTAATCTTAAAGAGGGGAAAAAAAAAATCCAAACAATGTCTTTTCTGCCTTTCATTCCTCGAGACAATGGAATAACATGTAATTGTCATTCATTAAACAAATCTCTCTGCGTAGGATATAAAGGAACCACAAAAACTGACATCCTTAAATGAAGAGATTCATTAATCACAAACAGAATGAATAATTATTTTTAAAAGTGGAAGCACAAAAGGCCTCAGAACATGAAGCATACATGGTGGGACATAGCAGCTGGGAGCATTGCAGCCCTACCAATGATGCCTGCCCTACTCAGAACAATCTTTCCCAGAAGATGTCCTGTTGGGTTTTCTGTTTGTTTCAATATACTGTTTGTTTGTTTGCCACTTAGAGCAGTCCAACTGGCTGTATTACTCAGTAGGATGCTAATAAAATTTAATAGCAAACCTTAAAAAATATTTATTTAATTGTACCGTAGAAATGTTTGGTTAAAGAAAAAATATTCCCCCCACAGCCATATGGTTTCTGTTTGAAGTGATTTTGGATTTGACTCAAGGCATTTGGGAGTTTGCCAGGAAGGGGTGTAAACAAGGGAGGCGTGGAGCTTTTATTCTTGGAGAATGTATGGCAGATCCAGGGTGCAGCGGTGCCAGGATGTTTGTGCTTTAAATTCAAATCAGACACACAAAAAACAAACAAAAAGCCATTACTTTTACTTGACAAAGAAATACACTAGGATCATCTTGTTGCAGAATTTAGATAAGAAAGGATTTATTAATTTGTGTGGTTCATCTGCCTGCCAGAACAAGGTTGATCCCTATATATCTTCAGTACTCTTGTCTCTGGACTAGTCAGAATAATTCTCAATTCCATCATTTTTTTCTGAAATATTATTTGTTATCTTTAAGTATCTGAAAATCAGGAGGATTTGATTATATACAGCAAAAATAATTCCAATTTTATGCTACTGATTTTATAAGTAGCTCTAATTCAAACAAATATTTGCTGAAGCCCATTTTTTTTTCCAAGAAGCTATATCATACTGTCAAGAAGTAAGGCTGGAAAGTCCAATTTGAGATTGTGTAGTCTGTTTCTCTACCCTCAAAGCAGAATCAACTCACTTCTTTTGTTCACCTTGTTCTTGAAAATCTCAAATGATGGAAATTTCACCATCTTTCATGGAAATCTCTTCTGTTGTCCAGCTATTTATCACCTACAGCCTTTTCCTTTCCCTACAGCTCCTGTCCTGCAAGTTAGGCACTAACTCATTAATGTTTGTCTAAGCCATAGAGGACAAAGACAGTAATTCCTTCTCTCTTTGCAGCAACTTTTCACATCCTTGGTATCTGTTGTCTTCTCTTCTCTAGTTGAAGCTACCCAGCTCTTCCAAAAGGGACCCATTTTCTAGACTGTTGAACATTTTTGTTGCTCTCCATTTGATACCCTTTCATTGGCCCACCTCTTTTTCAAAGTACAGTGCCAAGGATATCAGGTGAGAAGCACTGTCTTTGTGTAGCTGCATGGAAGGATTACTTCATGTGACTTTTATGTACAACTCTTCTGTTTACACAGCCCACTATAATATTTATTTTTTGCAGTCGCGTGACAATGTTGACTCAAGCTCAGTCTGTGAACCTTGGTAACCTCCAGATCCTGTTTCACAGGGCTGATGCCCGGCAGACGTTTTGCATCCGGTGTTTGTACAGTTCATTATCTCCACTTAGAAGCATTCGCTTTTCTCTGTTTTCATTGAACTACATCCAGTTTTCCTCAGCTCATTTCACCCATTTGTCAAGCAGATTTTAAATTCTAATCCTGTCCCTCAAAATGATTGCAGTTCCTCTGTGCTTGATATATGTCCATTAAAGACCTGCCACCATGCCTCAAATTAGGGGGTAATCTTCCTAACCCGTAAGCCATTTAACAAAGTATATGTCCAAGAGCTATAAGACACCTGTCACATGCCCTGGAAAGCTGAAAGGAAGGTCAGCTTCAATCATGGCTCGCAGAGGCTTTGGGCAAAGGAAGAAGTGGCAGCATGGCCCAAGCCCGTAGCTGTCAATATTTCATCCAGAATTCAGGAATTTGTGTTACCCAGGAGCAACCATATCATCACATCCTCACTGCTGGTCACCCCACAAAGACCCAGAGTGGGAGCTATGAGCTGTGCTCATGAAGCCATTTGTAGCACAAAAACCATGTAGTAACTGCCATGCATATATGTGAACATATTCTGGCATGAACATGGACTCAAACACATTGTTAAAGTCAATTATGCCTCTATATGTTACATATTATACATTTCTATTTGTTATATATGTATATATTTTACCTGTTAGGAAAAAAATAATTAAAAGCTCTAGTCATTTGACTTAAAGACCATATTATGCTATCTATAACTGCTGTAAGGGAATTTATGGTGTAAAGCACTCACTTCTAACTACAGCCAAGTGCATATTGCATCTCCCTCTAGTGGCTTAATCTACATGTCCATCCTCCAAAGATAAGTCTGTACTGGTACTAACTCTATTTCTTGTCATGGACAGGAATGTAGCTCACTCATACGGAAGAGAGCTCATTTATGAGCGTATCTTTCTTTTGAGATATCTTCTATTTCTTTAGTTCCTGACAATGCTCAAAGTCTGCCTGAATTCTCTACTGCAGCACAACCAAACTTTTGCTTACAGAAATCATGATATACATAAGGAGGAAAATGTGGATTTCCAGTCTAAAATGAGTTTGGTGGTAAGCTAGCAGAAACAATGAGACAGAGGCCAAAATTGAAGTCTGTTAGACAGCTTTGTAATGTATATTTGTATTTTTCTTTAAAAGAGTGGAAACACCTCAGAGAACAAAATGGTTTTTAGGGGGTTTGGGCACCAGATACATGCTGGGAAGCTTTACAGAGTTACCACCAAAACTGCCTCTCTGTTGCATACACCATGAATACAGGTGATTTTGGAGTGGTGGCTTATGCTCAGATACTTGTCTAAATCACTCTCACTCAAGCTACTTGTTTTCAGACTTGCAGGTAAGTCATCATCTAGCTAATCAGCTATAAAATGAGGTGCTCATGACCCTGAGCAATTTCTCCCTTCTCTTCCCATCACTGAAATGTGCCATATGCCTCTGAGCACAACATGGCCACCCCAGCCGAAAGCCAACAACTTAACTACCCTCTGTGTTCATTAGACATTCTGCGCCTCTCTCCAGCCCTGTGTCCTTCCTCCAGAAGACACATAAAACCAAGGACTTGGGCACTTGTGTTAATTAACATTCCCATAGTCCTTTTTGCAAAACTGGAGATAATAGTCCTGGTGTGCTGGCCAACTTCCAGTGTGCAAATTGCATTCGGCTTACCTCAAATTCCCCTGGCAGCTGGAGGTGGCTGAGGTATTCGGATGGTCTCCGTCCTTCGCTGTGCTGTGCACGCAGAATGAGCCAGGCTGGGAACTGAGCCGCAAATGGATGAGGAAAGGCTCTCCTTTTGAAAAATGTACTAGCTAAAGGTATAATCAAAGACGAACACAAATACAAGGAGCTTATCCACTGCTAATATGAAAAGAGTTTATTTACTTCCCACTGACTAGTCTCTGACAATAAATTAGCAAGTTTTCCCATTCTTCTTCATTTTTCACTACACAGCTGCTCTTATAAATCACTAGCCATAAATCTGAGATAGGAGTCTGTAACAAAGCCATAATTAAGTCTTAAAATTTAGGTGTCATTTTATTGGTTTCTGGGTCTATATTCACATTCTCCATGTTCCTAGACAAGACAGTTTTCTTCTTATTCAAATGTCTCATGTACAGCTAGCTGAAAACTAAATGTGTTTGTTAAAACCATTTTTTTTAATAAAGGTAGAGGCTCAAGTACCTGCAGTTTAAATGCCTTTTTAGCATTGGTATGAATACAAATTCTGTTTAGGATATTCAGTTTGGGCCCCGAAGCTGTTCCTAAAGACTTGTCACACAGAATCTATTTATCTCAAAGTGAGAAACACTGAACCAAAATTTTGCCAAGTACTTGCCTCATGTAGCTTTTCCCAGTTTGCTTCTACTCCATCATAAATCTCTATTTCTACCAGGCATGAAGACAGGACTTGAAAACTCTGGATGGACAGTCCAGGGTCCTTTTGGATGCTACCATGCCCCATCCATGATGCGGTCATTCCCCCATAGCTGTATGGGATATGTGTAGATGCTTCCCTAAAGCCTCAGCATCCAAATCCATGGAGTCAGACTGTAAAATTCCGTTAACACATCCTTTTCTCTCACCTGATTTAGAGAAGTCAATGCAATTACTAGACTACAGAAGATATATTCCTTTGATGATGGCTTTACAAACCTGGTTCCTTTGTCTGCTGCCGAGGTTCCTTAATTTTAAGAGGTTTCTTAAAGGCTGAGAGAGCTGGGACTGTTTAGCCTAGAGAAGAGAAGGCTGAGCGGGGGATCTTATTAGTGTATATAAATACCTGAAGGGAAGGTGCAGAGAGGAGGGAGCCAGGCTCTTTTCAGTGGTGCCCAGTGACAGGACCAGAGGTAATGGGCACAATCTGAAATACAGGAGGTTCCCACTGAACATCAGGAAACATTTTTTTTACTGTGAGGGTGACCAAGCACTGACACAGGCTGCCCAGGGAAATTGTGGAGTCTCCATCCTTGGAGATATTCAAGAGTCACCTGAACATAGTCCTGGGCAGCCTGCTCTAGGTCACCCTGCTTGAGTGGGGCGGTTGGACCAGATGATGTCCAAACTTCCCTTCCAACCTCAACCATTCTGTGATTCTGGGAATTTTCACTTCCTTCCACACTGTTGAGGTTTAGGGACCAGAAGGAAGATCCAGATGTAAGGCTGGCAAAGAGCTGGCAGGAGACAACTTGCAGTTTCACTGTCGACATGGTGACTTTTGTCTAAGTGCAAAAGGAGAAAACTGAATGTGGGCCAGCATTTCAGAAAGGACATTGATGGGTCATATGAAATGCTCATCTAGCCCAGTCTATTGTCTCTGGTGGTGATGATGCCAATGATTTAGGAAGAGCTAATAATAAGAAAGCAAGCCTAAGACTTCTCTCCTTCACTCATCAGTCTGAAGATTACACGGCTTGCATGGCACCAACCCAGCAGAGAGGGAGGAAGGACATGATGCAGCACAAGGGACAGCAGGGTGCAAGGATGCTTGCATTTCCATGAAGTTCAAAACAAAATTATTCTGCAAGAAGCCAGAGTGAATATTCCAGATTTAGCTCTAAGCTATTCTGTGTCCTGGGCCACTGTCAAACCCATGCAGTCCTTTTGATTCAAGGCAACAGTTTGATCTAGATATAAACTGTTCTGATAGGGTTTTTTCAGATTAAGAAGTGGAATTAATGGATTCTAGAGCACAGAAAAACTATTTCCCACTGAAATCCCCAATACTTCCTCACTCAATGGTTAATTCTTTCATTGGAGTCTTACCTTACATCTTTTTCTCAGAAGCTGGCAGGACAGGACACCTGCCAACTCGTTTTTTGTTTGTTCATTAGGCCATCAACGAAGACTAGTATTGCTTTGCTTGAAGATTTAGATCACTGCTTATTTCAAAGTAAAATGGAATTGTCAATCCCTGGTATTAGCTTTTCAAACAAACTAGGTGATATTTATGATAGCCTTCTGTATTTATCTGCGAGATGACTTTATTTGTCCTAGGCTGTGGATCCCTACTTGATCTTAGATTATTATGATTTGTTTGTTTTATCTCTTTCTCAGAGATTTATATTCTGAAACTCCTCCAGTGGCACTAACAAAGATTTGATAACCCAGGTGATAAACCAGTTCTGCTTTTAAGTTTCTTATAAAACTTCATTACAAGTGAAATTAATCACTGTAGATTTTAATGTGAAGAGAAGACAGAGGCAGTTATTTGATGAACTGTGTTCAAAAAGCTGGGTAAGCTTTATATCACTCTATATGATAATAAAAAATTACGGTGTAAGACCAAGGTCATATCGTAACACATGAGCAATAGCACCATGTGCTCATGATGCACTGACAAAGGATGCTTGTTCAGCTTTATAGCTCCTACTGTAACCTTTCTCTACTTCATATGCACTCCTAACACATTTGCAGTTCAGCTACCTACCTGAAAATAGACAATATTTTAGGAATAGATGGTTACATTTAGTTCCAGTTAACTCAAGAAAAGCCTGTCTTTCTTACATGCTTACATGAATTTGGGATTTTCAGAAGTGCAAGGCCTGCCCTTGATCTATGTTCAACTAAAGCGATGATGCAGTTAGTTGTATGTATTATCATTTATATTCTTATTTGTCTGTCTTGCTCAATGCTTTGAAATCCCTTGAAAACTCCAGAAATAAAGTAGATTCTGCAGGCAAAAGAGAACAGCATGGTTTGTTATGTTGAGAAATCCTGTGCCAATGGGAAAAAGTAATCATATTGAGAAGCTGTTCTGCTTGGTATTGGAAATGAATCTATCGCTCTTTTTTTGTTGTTGTTGTTCAGAGCAGGAAAATATGCGTTAAATAAAATATTTCCAGCTAGTATCTATTGGTGCATGTAAGGCTGTAATACAGGCTTGTCTGGAGTGAGCTGACAGAGGAGTGTGTACAACTGCGGCTCTGAGGCAGGGAAAGAGAATTGTTCAACAATGCCCCTATTCCTGCTTGCCCATGGAGCACTCAGGCACAAAAAGTCACTTACTTACACTTTCACATAGTCACCCATCTACTTAATTCTACCCTGCAATCCTGGCAAATGAATATTACACAGCTGAGACCTGAACGGAGCTTTCCTGGCCCAGTAAGTAGAAGCCATTGGACCATAAACATAAACAGATGTTTGCACATGTGTGTGATTCACTCAAAGTAGCTAGCTGGTTTTGGAGCTGTAACTTGTAAATACAAAGAGGATGAAATTATGAAATTACACTAGGAAATTAATTATCTCTAATTCTGCCATAAAGCATCCTGTTCTTTATAAATTTTAAGGTCTTGTGTTATCTCATTTTGGTAATGTCAAATTGAGACTATATTAAAAATAACCATTATTTCATCCAGTAAATTATCAAATAGATAATACAGTATCACAAGCACAGCGAACACGATGTGCACTGTCCCTTTCATCATTGCCACTAGGACCAGACTCTAAGCAGCTGGAAAAGGTGAAGCTCTGTGACTACACCACTTTACAATAGTAAAGCTTGACCCCTTAATGCTGTGGAAGAACAGTCGGAATCAGCAATTAGAAACAAATAAAGTTGTGTTCAGGTGATTTGATGCAACACACATACTGTATTTCATCTCTTCCAGTAAGATGAGAACAGATTTGAAGGTCTCAGTTGTAAAACAGGAATTTAAGTGATAAAAATATTCCGATGTGAGCAGCACCAAAGTTTGTCCATACAGCTGCTTTGCAGAGTAATTTCATGCAGTCATGGGTGAATGTGATTTTTCCCCCCTGAACATGCAGGAGGAGATGACAGATTTAAGTACTTCATGTGATTAAGTAGACAAGGTGCCCGTTTTTCTGCATTTATGCAGAAGCAATAAAAACGCATGGTCATGCACCAAATCCTAGGGTCAAAACTGCAGTTACAACTCAGGCAAAACTCCCATTGACATCTGTAGTTTTTATTGAATGTGGGCAGCGAGCCTTCTTTCATGCACCTAGTCTGTCCTCACATGTTCTTAAATAGCACCATCAGGTGGCTAAGCGGGGGAGAAAAAAGGACAATGACTCATGTAGCCATTTGAATGCCTAAAAACTGTAGCTGCTCCTTTTTTTACCCCCAAACCCGTAAGGATTCAGCACAGCAGCCTAGAGGGCATTGGGACAGTCTGACCCACGAGCTGTAGTCTTGCAGTAGGAGCTCTGCTGAGAAAAACCATGCTGCTCCAGCTTGAAGGCATTCCATGAAGTTTGGGGCCTGTTTACCTTTTTGACCCATTTGTGGCTTAGAACAGCAAGTAGCTCGGCATAGTGCAGCTGCACAGTGCATGAGCTGAAGTGCTAAAGCTTGAACCTTTAGATGATCATGCTAAAAAACAAGGGCACATACTCTGTAGTGTCGTATGCCTGTCACTGGCTGTTACAGGTGGTGCATAAACAACAGAGGACAGGGTTAGCCGATTGTATACTGTTTCATGCTGAATTTTAAGAAGAATGGACTCTATCTATTAAAATTAATAGAAATGGGAAATAATTTTTTCAGATCAAATCTTTTTTCATAAGCTCAGTCTCCACAGCAGAGAGAGCAGGGAGATAAGAATGTGATCTCAGCCAAATGTGCCCTCCCCTCTGCAGAGGCCCATAGCTTTAACCAACTCTTTGGTGTCCAGAGGAGTCACACACCAAAGTACCGCGCAGTGCTCTGAGCCTGCCGACACTTGCACTGGCTAATTTCTGACTTGAATAATAGCAATGAAACATGATTGAGCTGCTTGACATTTACAAAAAGGTGCTTGTTAAAAACAGTTCCTCCCAACTTAATTAACACTAAAACCCTTTAGGTGTTCCACCAAGTACATATTAAAACAGCTGTCCTTTTCCCTGAAATGGAAGTAAACTAGAAGTGAGCTTCAATAAAACCAATGGACTATGACTTCTTCCAAGCACAACTGTAATGAAATGTTACTGCTGTAATATCCAGCTAAATAAAGACTGGTGAGCTGGCTAGGCCAGCTGCAGTGGCAGATGCAGACAGGATCGTGGGCTTTAAACAATGCTATCACTGAATAAACACAGACAAGGAGATAACATTTCTACACCTCCCCAGTTTCCATGAAATTAGTTTTTGTTATTCTAAATCCAAAAGCTGATAATCCTCCCAGTATAAAATGAATGGTGGTAATTGTTCCATAAATGGTATCATAAACTACCATTAGTCATTATTCAGGAACATTTCGAATTACGTGTTGACCAGCACTGGAAATTGGATTGCATATTTGAGGAGACTTGATGCTTTGGTTAGTGAGAGAGATCACCTGCTGGTTTATAGTTTTTTACCTGTATACTATACTTTCCTTCTTGAGACAGTTAATGCATGACCTAATGGCCACATTTAAACTGGAGTCCTTCCTTGTGGAAATCCCCCGGTAAATACCAAGTTAAGAACTGACTAAAGGAGTAAGTTAATAAATTCAATATAAATATGGGGTTTCTGTGTTAGATGTGGCCCAAAAGAGAGAATATACATGATTTACGATATACCAATGTTTTGAAATTAAAGACCATGCCAAACTGAGGTCAAAGTTTAAAAATTTCTCTGATTTGTCTATTGCATATGATGTCATGTAACAGCATCAACATGAAACAAAAGAATGAAAAAAATATGGCAATAATATCCATGAAGCGTTTTGAGAAAATGTTGTGTTCATGTGAAATGTTTAAATCTTACCAGATTTTCAGAAGAAAAAAATACTATTTAGTGTTGCCAGTCACTTGACAAGGCAGATCCAACAGAAAACAAATGCCAAATAAGTATCAAAATTCACCTTGTGTTCCAAAATGTATAATGGTCCAAACTCAGTCTTCCAGTACCCTATAGGACCACTGGTGTTCATGGACTGGGTTTGGATGCATATTTGATCCTTTCAGCATTTGTTTTCTTTTATCCTCCTTAAAAATGAACTTTTCACCCCATTAAAATTGGCTTGGCAAGATAAGAATCTGTGCGGTTATAGGATATAATAATGTGTTTAATAATGATGGGGATGATTTGGTTACACTTGCTCATATTAAGTAACAGCATTTTACCCAACAAGAAGTTCCACTGAAGTCAAAAGGCCACTTGGCACTTGGGTAATAAAGTGCTCCCGTGCCATAATGAAGATGACTCAGTCCTACCCCTATGCATTTTATTGGATATTATTTGGCCAGCGTCTGAACAGATTAAATACTACTATTGTGGAAGATAAATCATCACAAATTCACCATGTCACCTAAGCTCATTTTTATAGTATTTGCAGGGAAGGAGCTTTAAGCTCAGATAAATATTGAAGATGACACTTTCACTGAAAATAACCAGTCACTGGGAAATAAATGAAATGTGCATAGATATTGCTTTTAAAGATAAACTTGGTTTCCAGGTTTTTAAGGGCGCACTGAAAGGAAACCATAGAAATGAAACTCCATGTATCTTGCAGGGATTCACACGGAGCCCATGAACGAGTGCCGTGAAGATTTGTGTATGCCCATGGGGCCTTCATGCTACTCCAGAAGCCAATGTCCAAGCTCCACAGGGCCAAGAGCAGGAGGAGGCTGCAAGTGTGAGAAAGGCGCGCTCAGTCCCCCTGTTGATGTTTCATATCCTACATCTTCCCTCTCTCTTTTTTTTGCACCAAAGAAACTTTATCTAGTTGTAACATCCCCATCTTCTTGCTGGGGGAATGACAAAAGTTCTGGGAATTATTAATACCTTTTAATATAAATGAATAGGAGAAAGCAATGGAGGAGCAGAAGAGATCCCATTGTTTAACATAACTATCCTATAGCAATCAATTTGGGACAACAGACACAGATACCTGAAGGGTGAATATATTTTATTATCCTTTGGGCCAGACATGACAGTTTATCTTTTAAGAACAAACTCAAGGGAATGTTTCGTTCCCTCCCTCGCATCCTATTACTGTATTATAAGAGAGGGGTGATTGTTTCCCATTGCTTATAACATATCACCAAACAATTAAGCCTCTTTCAACTAACATGATGAATTTGTAATGAATTTGCTTAGCAAAGTAATTCATGCATAGATCCTTACTGGATATCGGTTACCTGTTTCACAAGATCCAGGGCATCCATCAATCAAAAGGGTCCGGACTGTTGTTAACTTAGAGGCACACATTTCTACTTATGCAGATTTTTTGATAGAAAAATTTAGAGACACCAAAGCAAAGTACATAGCCCCAGACTTTTCATAGAATCATAGAACAGTCTGGAACCTTTAAAGATCATCCAGTCCATTCATTCCTGCTTTAGAAATCCCCTTAGTTACTTGATCATATAATAAAATTAGAATTCTCTATAGCAACATCACAAGTTTTCACCATGGAAATGAATACATGACCTCACAGATTCTTCGTTGCAATCTGAAAAGCGACTGACATTTCCTTTACCTCAGCTTTCCTAAAGAGATATCAGCTGTGTCAAGAGCAGTGATTAATGTAATGTACAAATGTAATAAACAGCTATTTATTTTTCATGCACTATAATTTCTTAATCCACTATTTCCAGGGAAAGTTGACCTTATATTGAAGAGGGTAGCCTAAATCTTGAGAGAGACAGATTCGGTTCCTTGCTCTTTCTCCCTGATTCCAAGCTTGTAGCTTATCTGAACACTTTTTTTTTCTTTTTTTCTTTTTTTTTTTCCCCTTAATAAATCAACAGAACTAGTTAAAAAGAAACAAAACAGCTCTCAATTTATGTTAATCAACTCTAGTAGTATTGCAGCATCCAGCACTAAAACTGTTGCTTTCCCTGTGCCGCTAATACTGCCTGTTTCTAGTCAAGAAGAAGTACTAATAAACAGAATGATCATTTATTTCCATCAGTCGTTACAAGCTAAGTCCAGGCAGTTTTGGGCTGGTTTCATGTGTGCAATACCTGAGAGGCCAGAGGTTGATTTACATCCACAGCTGTGCACACACATATCCTCACAGCTCAGAGCCGAGCGAGGGGATAATCTGCAGCTGACACACACTGGTATGACCATGTTGATATGCTGGGAAACCCTGAACAAATTTTCTAACTGGAGAGAGTTTAGTAAATCACAGGTTATCCAGCATCATCCAAATTATATCAAGGAATCATGCAGAGTTGTCAGTTTAAGACCCAACTGCATACTGCTATACTCCCTACGTTGCTATAAAACCTGAAAACATTTGCTCTCTGGTTGGACTGTAATCATGTTTTTTTCCATCGTTTTTCAATTTTCATAATTATTTTCAGTAATTTATCAGGGTTGCAATTTTTTCTGCTTTGTCTTTGTACACACATTGACTGTTTGTTCCTCCCAAGGACATTTCCCTTGCTGTCAGACAATGACAGGATCAAATAAGGGAGGTTTAGACCCTTTTGCTTCTTTACCATTAGTGAACAGACTGAAAATGGAAACAAAGCATCTTATTTATGCCTTTCTTTCCCGCATTACAGCAGCTTTCAGACAAGCCAAACAAAGTATTTTTTAGCACTTCACATAATTATCATTGCGCTTAATGAAATTATGGAAATTTGTTAAAGAGCTGCCAGTCTCTGGCTACTGTAGCTCACATTGCAAGTGGTGAGTAGCCACAAATGAAGGAAGCCCGAGCAAAGCTGCAGTTCTGTATTAGGCACCTCTGTGCTGGGACCAATTTTCAAAAGACACTTGGACTACATGTGGCAAGTGTTCAGTATCTGCAGGAAGGATCTGTAAGTACTTAATAGGTCCATTTATGCACCATCTGAGCAGACTTTGGAAAAGTGTTGGTGGCCTTTAAATATACTCCTCTGAATATCAAACCTGTTATTTAGGACAAGAGGAAGCAGCCTCAAAATGCACCAGGGGAGGTTTAGATTGGATGTTAGCAAAAATTTCTTCACCAAAAGGGTTGTCAAGCACTGGAACAGGCTGCCCAGGGAAGTGGTTGAGTCACCATCCCTGAAGGTATTTAAAAGATGTGTGGATGTCATGCTTAGGGATGTGGCTTAGTGTTGGACTTGGTGGTGCTGGGTTAACGGTTGGACTCGATGATCTTAAAGGTCTTTTCCAATATAAACTATTCTATGATTCTATGATTTAGCCAGTTTCAGTGTGACATGAGCCGTTCTGAACATGGTCAGAAAAGCCATTTTTCAAAGATGTAGATGTGTGTGAGTACACATTCCCATATGGCTTGTGCTGGGGTGAAAATACCACAGAAAGCCAGAGGGCAGCTAAGCGAAACCCTTTGCTCTGACAGCACAGTTCTCCAACTTATGGGATGGATATTATACACTGCAGGAATATTATTGTCGAGCTGAAGCCAACAGCATAGTTGCAGAGTCTGGGCTCAGTGTGCCTGAGCCTGCCCTTTGCCTCGCAGTGTGGGTAGACCCCCAAAAAAATCCTGTTACAAAACTGAGAGCTGCTGAAACATCCTTTCCAACTCCAGTTTCTTCACCTTATGCCCTCTGAGGTGTGCTACTTCAGCATATGTGAGTAGCATATCAGAATGTAACAGAAAGTAAATTTATTTCTATATGATGGTCGTGAGACAATATCAGTAATCCTTCTCTTTCTTATTTATTGTACTGGTGGTGTATTTCTTTATATTGAACTTACCATCATCTGCTCAGAGAAGTATGGAAGAGCTCATCTCTCGTAAAATAAGTAAAATTATGGCTATGTTTTCCTTCTGCTGTCCCTCCCTAACGGGACTGTTGCCATTTTGAGTAATGAACCTCTCCTTTAATTCCTCCTTCTTTTCTACAACAACAAAAGAAGAAACTGGACTATAAATCATTCAGAAGAATAAATAACTTTTTTGTCTGTTACGCCTGATTAAGTGTTCTTTATGCTTATGGTCTTCTCAGGAAAAATAAAATAAAATCTGGATTAGCATTTGAGCTGAGTTCATCATTTGTTTTGATTTGAAAAGTCATGAAAAGAAAGGGTTATTGAAGACGTAGCCAAATACCCTTGGAGAAGACTCAGGCTGAAGGTCTCTCCCATCCATAATTCAGCTAAACAGGACCAGAAGCCAGTAAAAAGTCAAGCAATCAAACAGTGCTGAGGCATATTTTTGCAATTCAGTATGATCAGCGGATGTTATTGCATAGAAAATACCTACCCTAAAAAAAAAAATGAACAAATAAGCACACAAAATATGGAAACCTGATTACTATGAAGGGAAAGTATTATGGTTGTTCTTCAAATCATCTGTGAAAAGTTGCTTGGGGAAAAAAAGAAGAGTGAATGTTTAGAAAAGACCATTCATCTACATCTAGCTACATTCATCTATTTCAAATTATCAATTGTTGAAAAAGAGGAATCGCAGTAAAAGGGAAACACACCTGATTTCTGCCTTAGACCAGCAGCAAGTTTCTGTTTCAAGGTGGACATGAAATCTGGATTTTCAACCACTCAGATCTCCAAAAGGGTCTTGTGTACATTAACACAATAATTTACTCTCTCAAACATGAATTTCACGCATGTGGATGGTATTGACCAGCACACTATGTTGGGGAAATACCAGTGTTCATTGCACTCCCTGAGAGTATGGGTCTGAGGTCTGACTTCTGCATGTGTGGAGTTGCCACCTCAGCAGGGAACATTGCCATCACTAGTATGAGGGGGTCTCCAGTGACACTTCCCTGCTGGAAGTGGGACAGCGGAGTACATCAAGGTAATGTTTCTACATCTGCTCTGGCTTGGTGATGCTGCAGCCTGAGTTGGAAGAATGGTTCATCAGTGATGCCCCTCCAGAAACAAAACTTTGAGCTGCATAGTCACAACCAGAGAGTTACTATTCTCCACTATTAGTCTTTGTGGGCAATCCTCTATATACTTCTCCTGGAATATAATCAGCTTTTAATACACTTGGAGAAGGCCTTTTGGTTCTGGTTATTTGTAAAAAAAAAAATCACAGTTAATAATATTATTCACTAATCAGCTTTTTTTTTTTTTTTTTTTTTTTTTTTTTTTTAAAAAGATATTAGTTTGCTGTTTTCACTAAGCTGTCGTTCCTGAGATGTTTCACTTATGAGCTACATGTCTGATTGGCCTGAACTTCAATAGAGCTACAGCATTTTTTTGACAGTTCCTGCAGCTGCTGAGACAGATTCTTTCCTGATAAAACATGCAATGAGCTTTGACAATCACATAGTCAAATGTTTACCCACTTGTCCACATATCAGTTTGCTTAAATATCTATGCTCACTCTATCTCCAGGTATGTTTGTTAAGTAGGATACACTGCTGTGCAGATGCATTATTCTATCATCATCTGCAAAATATATTAAAGATGGAAGGTTTAAACCATGGGTTAATGAATAGCTGTAAATTCTCAGTGAATTCAAGAGCTTAGAAGGAAACCCTTGGCCTCATGGCTAAGACTATGCCTAAAGGGAAATGAAGTCAAGACCAAGCAAGCTTAAGAGTGCATTCAGAGCCCTAAGGAAAGGGCATTGCTGCTGTTTGCACTTAAAACTATCCTATGAAGGCTGTTATTTTCCCCAAATTTCATGAGTATAATTTAGCAATTTGCTAGTGAGGGAAGAAGCTCATTTTCACCGCAGTCACTGCTCTGCTCATGTTAGGTATCTTGTAATTTTAGGCAGCCACTAAGTGCACAGCGGATTTGCTGGACCTAGTTCCAGGCACAAATACCAAGAAACACTTGAAAACAGAAAACATCATAAATTGTGTGGGAAGAGGTTTTTCTGTCAAACTTACTTAGTTGGTCAAGCTAAGTGATAAAGACCTAAGAGTTTCAATAAATGTGAGCATTTTCCTGGACCACCTAAAGATCATGTCATTCCAGTAAGTATTGCTCAGTGTTATTTCTGATTGTCTTTCTCCTCAGTTGCTCAGTTTGTGAGAAAATTTGTATATGTGGGTTGACTTTCTAAGAGCGTTTCTATAGTGCCAGATGAAACTAAAATGGGAAAGATGAGGGATTAATAGAAGAATTATAATGTGGATAAGGAAGAGGTCAAAGAGAGAGAGCAAACCATTTTTTCTGAGGCAGGAACTACTGTCCTGAAGAAAGGTTACCAGTGAAATTCCTGAAAGAAAGATTTTGGGACTGATCTGACTTGATATTTTCTTTGAAACCATTGGTGTAGAATTACAACTGATTCAGATATTTGCTGATATTGGGGTGAATCTTAATACCAAATGGGAGATTTGTGTGGTCTTCAGAACATATTCAAATCCATCAGGGAATATGACAAAATACAGAAATACAAAGTGCAAATGCCTGTGCTGAAGGACAAATTAGAAGAAATTCTATAGCGAGCTGGGAGCTCCTTATCTAGAAACTGCGAAGGGGGGAAAACACTTGGATGAATCAAGTATGTAATAGAAGGAAGGATTCATAGGAAAAAGCAATACTGGAGAGTTGTTAAAAATGGCAACTGTTGGGCACCAAATACTTCTCCTGGTCGGAAACAGAAGCAGTAAGTATGAAGCAAGAAGTCTGTGTCAGCATTACTAAATAAGCCCAGAAAAACAAATGTCTGAGATGGTAAGAATCTCTTAAACCAACTCTGTCATCAGATCAATTAAAACTGGAACTGCACCCGTCTATTATCTCTCTTAGACATGTCATTAATAACCATGCAGGCCTTCAATGTAGTGCAGCTGTGAAGAAATAAATACAATGCATTTACTGTTTCGGGCAGGGTTCTAAAAGACTGTGGAGTGTTGCTATTTTACTAAGAAATGTTAAGGTTTATGACTGGCGGTTGAGAGAGAAATTTAATCTGAACTAGGTGATTAGAGGAATTGCTAAAATGATATAGATGAGTCCATCTTTGCTTAGTGTACCAAAACAATGGCTGAGAAGTAGATAGGATTGTTCACTGTAAAAATATTGGAGGAGTAAATACTAGGAAAGAAAGGGAGTGAATTAAGGTGAAGGGCAGTGTTACACAAGAAGTGTAATCATGAAATTGAAAGAATCAGCCTAAATAAAACGGACTGCAATCTTAGAATTTCTCACCTATCTAAGAAAGCAGATTCCTCAACAGCTGAGTAGCGGGATGTGTGGGTGCAACCCCAAACCCCTGGTGTTCTGCTTGATCCACTTCTGATACAATGTCTGAAAGATCAGAGGATGGAGACAGTGATCCAAATATTTTACACAGTTCTGTTCCCAAATTTTTGTCCACCACACAGACAGCAAAGCATATTAAGGCTGTTCATGTTTGCAGGGGATGGGGCAGGGGTTGTGTGTAGGAATCTAATGAGAGAACAAAGTCAATCAGCAATTATTTGAGTGATCAGACCTGCAGTGCCAATATTGAATGCTTGCATAAAGACTCAGAGGAAATGGGTTTTGTATCAGCTATGTATGCAAATACACCCCCACAAAAGCATCATCTGGCAGCGGCAAATAACAGGTGGCTATTTTAAAAAGTCACCTTAAAACTATAAATTTGCTGCATAAATTATTCAGTATGGATTGTTCATGCAACTCTTCTTGTGATGTGTGAGAAGAATGAATTTAACTATTTTGAAACCGTATACGTGCTCCTTTTTTAATCAGTGAAGTTCCAGAGATAATAGAATTTATTCATGAAATTTACACTTCAGTGGTGTAAGAAAATGGTACAAAATCATAACTGCAAGATTACAGAAAATATTGAAGCAAGTACTGGCCTGTAATTCAGCTGAAGATTTTGTTTACATCCTAAGCCATCATAAACTTAAGATACAGTTTCCATATCTCAGTGACATGGGGTGGCATTTGGAGGGGCCTACATTTCCGTGTTGGTATTTTACAGAATGACTGGTGAAGCCACTGTCCTTGGGATCCCCCTTTAAAAGGCTGGCCTTTAATATTATATGATAGTTGAAGACATTTTTTTGAATTTCAGAAATGGTGCTCACTTCTGTAGCAAGATGGACATGGAGGAGTTGGTCTTATTCAATATTTAAAAAAAAAAAAAAAAAAACTAACACCCCCAAGCAGACTTCATAGATTATGAATCAAAAGGTATCTTGCAGCCTGGTCTTGAGCAGAATACTGGCTGTGGGACTTCTTGTTTGACCCAATCCTTTAGAAAGATATGATTATATTTTTTTCAGTGACAAGGAGTCAGGAACAAACCTTGCAAGTTGTTACAGTGAATAATTCATTATCTAATCTTATACCTTACTTCAAATGTGAATTTATCTAGTATCCAGCTGGTTTACAAGAGTATACCTAACTTTTCAGTAATCTTCAGTTACTTTATGTACCCAGACAGGGACTACTCTGTCCCTTTTGCCATAGCCCCTCCTGTTGTCAGATGGTCACTTGTCATAATCATGGAGCCATTTTTAAAGACTACTTCTCAGTATTGAAGCAGAACCTTCATTGCTCATTGCTAAATGTCTGGTTTGCTTGTTGTCTGTATCAAAACACATAGTTTTTTGTGGTAATCCACTTATCATGCTATCCAGATCACAACCTATCAGTAATTTTTCTTCTTTATTATTCGTCATGTCCCCATCCTATGTGTCATCTGCAAATTCTATCAGCAATGATTTTAAGTTTTCTTTCAGATCATCAACAATGTTCAAGAGTTTAGGAAGATGAACAGCTCTTAGCAGCCTCTCACCAGAAATTCATGTACTTTCTAGTGATTTCTCATCCATAATCACACTGTGAGACAGCCATTTATATCCATTTTAGGTGTGTCAAGTGGATTTTAATCATTCTTTTCACTTATCAAATAACATGCATCCCAAGCCAAATGCCTTACCAAGCCTGAGTACCTGATACATGACTGTGCCCTGATACAGCAACATTAGGGAAGGGGCAACTGGAGTCATGTTGTAACTACTGTGTAGCATGTTTGGTTGTGTTACTGGGGGATCTACAGGCAAACTACGGTCCTTTGAGTGTCTAGACATGGTATGTTATATCAACACTGTGACCTTTATCAACCGAGTTTATAGAGTCATAAGCTTGAAGTCAGTTTGACAAGACTCCTTTCCCGCTAACTCAGCCTTGTTATTTTAGCCTCCTATCTAAGTTAATTGAAACCAATACTAGCCAGCTGTTATTTTGCTTGGGATGAATGTCAGGGTCATATCATTTACTCTATTCCAAATATTAGGCCAGCATTAGTTTCCCTTCAGCCTTCTGGATCTTCTCAATCAACAATATAACAATCTCCTCAGACAGCTCTTTTAAGGTTTTGTTTGCAAGTAATCCGGATGCAGTATTCAACTTTAATTTAATTTAATTTAATGTCTTTTTTAGTAATTGATAGAAAATACTTTCCTCCCCATTGGATAAGATTATCCTGTCTCTCATTTCTATCTAGTAAAGCAGCATCACCATCATAAGTATTTCTTTTGTTCTTTTGTTCTTATTAGCCTTAATTCTGCAGGCTATGTATTTGTTCTTTTCCTCCTCTTAGCAGTTTTCTACAATCCCCAGTTTCTAATTGCTAGCCTTTTCTAGCAAATCCTCAAAATTTCCGTCTTTTGTAAAAATAGGTTTATTAAAATACATATTTGTTTCCCAACTAACAGACTGTTTATTTTTTTTAGTAGATGGCCTACGCTGTGCTGTGAATTGCACAAACATTAGAAAACAGTCGCCACTTTAACACAGTGGGATTAACAAACCTATTTTCAGATCCCTTGCCCAGGATACATCCAGTTTTCCCTCCATCCTCCAGTACTGGGTAAGCGGTTCTCCCACTAAGGCATGTACCCTGTGCAACATAACTGGAGAGCCGAGGTTGAAGATCACTGGGAGCAGAGTGAGGAAAGAGGCTGAAGGAGATGTGGAGGCAGGACTTGGACTGGGGTGCTGGACAGCAGAAATGGGAGACCGGGGCTGTGATGAGTTGTCTCACTAATGCTTCTAAGCCACAAGACTGTAGTAGTTTCTCCATTACGTAGTCCTGCCTCAGTCAAATCCCTGTGGTCATATCCCTGCTCTGCTCCCCATAGAAAATGTACCCCAAATGTCCTCAGAGTCATTTTTGATTTGGCATGTTGGTCACGATACCATATGAAAGGGAGAAGGTTCTCCTAAGGTACTCTCTCAATATTGGCAATCATTCAAAGCCAGACACAGAGATAAACACAGTTTAAATCCATATGACTTGGAGCTCAAGGAAATGTTCATACAAATCTCTGCAGAAGCAAACCACCACAATTTGTATGTGACTTATCCCAGCTGCTTGTAAGGGAACATGTTTTATGATCATCTTGGTTTTCCTTTGTGCAGGAGGAGGTTCCTCTCCCTTTTTCTTCCTCCAGATTGCCTCAGTAGAGAAAGACAGTGTGTCTCTCTGGGGAAGGAGAGACCTGTGGGCACAAGGGCAGCTGGAGTGCAGATATGATGTCAGATGTGTTTTAACACAGCTGGCGGAATGCTATAAAACGGGGCTTTTAGTGTTTGATTGAGGAGGGATTTGCATGAATTCCAGATGTTCACTATATGATCAATCTTGCTATGTACACAACAAGTGTGTCCCTATGCACGTGTAAAACAAAGCCTGCCTAACCTAGGGAGTGAATAAGGGCACGCTTGCTTTCCTGGAAGTCTTTTGTTTGCTTTTCCATTCAGATCTTATGTGTCGGGTCATACACAGTTTCTGTCAGGCTCATGAGATTAGTATGGGACTTTATGGCCACTATGATGATGTAATCCCTCGATTTCACTGAAATTGAAGAATCTGTACATAAGAAAATGAAGTTAAAATGACAATGATTAAAAGTAACCTATCTGAGCCTTTAGAGATGGACACAGATGCTCATATTTCAAGGCACAAACCACCCTTTGAACTGGAGGTTAGGAAGGAGCCTTCTCTATAGGCGGGTCATGCTGTAATTGTTTCTAAAGCCTTTCTTGTCACATCCTCTAATGTAACTGCTGCTGGCCAGGGTCATAGACAGCACTGCAAGAGCTGGATTCCTGGCATGAAATGGTGCAGCAATTCCTGAGTTCCTGTCAGTCACTATTAATTTACTTCATTATAAATAAGATTGGGATCAGGCCCTTCGTATTTCACAGAGAGCAATGGTTCCACTCTTTCCAAAGGCATCAGCATTTTAGTGCTAAAAAGCCTAATGCCCCCATGTAGTGCCAACAAAAGCTGTACATGAGGACTATTCTCTGTGGACTAAGCCTGTTATTTTAATTCTCCACAAGCAATATTACAGCTTACAGCTACTTACAATACAGAAAGGTGAGTAATAAATGAAACAGAAACTGGGAGCTGGAAAGTACTGGGATTAAAGCCACGTACAAACCATCAGGTTTAGCTGTAAGGCTTCAGGAAACCAAAGCCAGCAGATTTGATTTGTTTGGGCTCACTGACTCTGAAGCTGGAACAGAGGGGAAGAGGGCATCAGGTTTGTTACTCACCCCTCAGGAGTTACTGCACTTGAAACTGAAAAACTTTGGTCTTTCAAGCCAAATATTCCAACTGCTGAAGACTTAGCATCCAAAGTATCTACATTGCCTCCAGCTGTAGTCAGATTTTAAAACTATACCCTTGCCTAATCACATTACGGTAAATACTATCATCAAGGAGTGGGAATGATGCGCCCTGTTTGGGAACTGATTCTGCTGTGATCTGCTGAGGACCACAAAAAGTGGCAAGTCTTCACATACTTTTTAACCTTGCTGTGGAGACAGACACAGTCTGGGTAGCAGTTCTGGAACTTGAAAACTCCTCTGAAGTGAAGCCCACAGTGCAAACCTGATGTCTCCAAGGTAGCCGGGTCATTGGCAGAGACAGCATTAGTGCCGAGTAGGGAATGCCGTCCCCAGCCTGGTACCAAGCCCATAAGCCTTGCTGAGAGGCTGCGTTCACTCACGGGTGCACAGCATCACACCGGCACGGCTCAGCTGCTCCTGATCGAGTGACCACGGCCATGTGGACAAACCGTGGGTTGAGTCTGTTTGGCATGCTCCTACTGACTGCCGGGCGCTGGAGGTAAGGGGTCAATTTCATCTTTCCAGAGGGGCCAGAAATCCAAAAAGCAACCTACTGAAGCAGAGAACCAGGAATCAGGATTCTTGCACTTATTTATGATTTCATCCTAGCTTGGGGTATCTTGCTGAACTAGCATGATTCAAATTACTCACCAATAAAATGCAAATAACTGTTCCTCACAGGAATGCAATGAGATTCCACTCACCCTTTTCTGTTGCTTTGCAATCCTCACATTAAGGCATTTATTTCAGTGTAGGTACTTTCCAGGTGGTTATTGTCTGAATGAGAAGCAAGCAAGATTTGTTTTGTTAAACATTCACTGTCATGCTATTTGAAAATCTCAGTCTGGTTTTACCAACTGGCTATTTTTTTCTCTTCATGCAGGAAGAACATTCTGAATACCAAATAATCCATGAAGTGTGTTTAAGCACAGTATTACTGGAACAAGATTGCTGCATCATTTGTGAACTTTCCCGTGGGGAAACAAAAAGGCAAAGCTGCAATAAATCTCCAGGTAAATCTTGCTTTAGTGGAGATCAGTCAGAGACATCCTTCATTCAGAGGCAACTAATTTATTCCTAAACCCAATAGAAAATATTGCTATCAGTGCCAGGATTTTGCAGAGGTTGAGGAAATTACTATAGTTGAATGAAAGTAATTTTTTAGCACTCTAATGACAAAATGAAATTACACTATTGTTCATGTTGGCTGCAAGGGAAACACTGAGCAAGTAAGAGACCCCATGGTGTCTCTATAAGGGCAAATATTCCTTACTGTAGGAGCATGTATGCGATTCCATGCAGTGACAAGGAGGAGAGTCCTACAGAGAAGAACTCATAGGGTGACATCTAGATGGTGTCTTCTCTCTGTGGGTAGTTGCAAAGAGGGGTTTAGCAATGAGAAAAGGGAACATTGCTTATACTGAATTACGCCCTGAAGGAGGAAGGTTTGTATTTAATGATGTTTTTCATTGTTGATTTTTACCATAACATAATGTGACTGGTTCTGAATGAGACACTTTTTTCGTACCAGTTTTGAAGTTAAAAACTCCTGAGACAAAAAGCTGTGATTTCCAAATGAAAACAAGATAGAGGGCACTGCTGTCCCTTGGAGTCCCATGAAGAGCTTGCTCTACTACCGACTGCAGTTACACAGAGGACAAGATTCAGCTTATTTGTGGGTGCCTGTAATACAGATGTCTACATCACAGCTGGTTTTATGAGGTCTCATCTAATCATTTCAGTCAAAGAGGACAGCCAATGATTCAGCTCACCCCAAAGAAGGCACCTGCATTTCATCATATGAATCACACCTTAACTTGCCTGGATATATTGACCAAGCAAGACTTATTTGGCTGCAATGAGAGCTCAGGATGATGAGCTTGGGTCAGACACCTTTGTTGCAGTGACCTGGATTTCATCAAGATGGGTTGCATCCAAACTGCCTGATAACTTGTGATGGTGACAGACTGGCTGCAATGAGGGAGCAGAGAACTGCCCCTTGCCTGCAGAATTTGCACAACTGAGCCTGCCGTGGATGGGAACTGGAGCTAGTCCAAGGCTTCTCAACATGTTGCACCCTAAGATGAAATGGCAGTTTGTTCCAGCTACAGAAACACTGTGGCAGAGCTGAAGCATCAGAAGATTTGCCACCACACATCCAAGGCACAAAGTGCTTTCCTCTCCCCTCTGGGCACTGATGCTTTACACATCCCAACCCCTCCATACACACTCAAAAAAATATGGTGCATCCAAGGTCATGTTTGCAATCCCCACACGTGTTTCAGATCATCTATCCATGTGCCTTCCTACCCTGCTCATGCTGGTTGCTGGCATCGTGAAGAACGCTTAATGTGTTCTGGTAAAACAAGTTTCAGTAGCTGTTTCAACATATGCAGCTTAATGCCGTGGCAAAAGTTATGCACAAAGTACCATCTACTCTGGGAAAACACCAAAACCAGCACATCATGAATCCCTCATTGGAGGGGAAAAAATTGAAGTAAAAAGAAGTTAATTTTTTTTTTAAATATTTATGATGATTTCCTGCAAAGTCTCATATTTTCTGTGAGGTTTTGTGGAGGAATCTTCTGGCTTGGATCCTTTTTGGCTGGGGGTGGGGAGCGGGAGGGGAGGAAATTAAAGCAGCAGAATTGCGCCTGAATTAGAAAAATCTAGTTCCTTTCCTTCATTAGCTCTCTTGTCTTCTCCTCCTTTAAGAAACAGGAGTGATAAAGCCTCAAATTGTCATAATCATGTCCTTTCACATTGTCATACAATTTAATTAATAATGAAGAACCAATTGGGATATCAGTTACGACAGTGTGTATCCAGTATAGCTTCTCCAATGTCAATGGCATTGCAGTAGTATATGACTACAATGAGCCCAGAATGAGCCCTGAAGTCTTCGTTATTCTCTGAAAAAAAATAATTTCTACTCATTTACCTTGTTCTGAATTTCAATGAAGCCTTTAGTATTGTCTCTCAATTCCAGTTTTAGGTATTGATAGCAACCTCCCGCATGACATATCTAATATCCAGTACTGTCTCTTGCACCATATGAATCAGTTTCCAGTAAATAAGAATGAACTTGAGGTAATCTTTGGAAGTCTACATTTAGTTGGGCTAGAGGGCATTTTGTGGTTAATGTCTGTAACTTGGATTCAAATCCTAATAAATTCTGCATCATACCAATTCCCTTAGTCTGCCTATAGCATAAGACATCAGTGCAACATAGATATGTGACAGTACACAATGAGGAGAGCCCATTAGAGTGATTTATAGAAATGGTGGATTTGGTAACTATCTAAACTAAATTCTTGTTTAGGGTTTGCTATTGCCTTCCACTGGTGCAACACTGAGCATTTGGTCTGTTCCTCTGCTCTTATGATTATGCTTTCATGAAAGAGGCAGCTTTGTGGGAGGTTTGGATGCACAGAGCACAGAGGATCAAGCCTTGACTTGGTAGGTAGCTCTTAAAAATGCTTAGGGCCATATTCAGATGAGCTTTTCAGAGTTGCAACTCCATTAGTGTCATTTAAAGATGTATTTAGAAGTAGAGTCTTCTCTTTGGACTGCCTTTTTAGCCCAGTATCTTGATTTTAAACAGCATTTTGAAGAACTGTAAGTGAATCCACATCCAGAATTACATTGCCAGTAGCAACTCTTGGAAATGTCAGTAAAGATAACTTTGAATCTGACATATTGTTAAGTTTGGATCACTCCCGTGTCAGCGAGACTGAACTTCTTTGCAAAGCATCATTAGCTCATGTCTCATTCCGTAGGCAGGAGCAATGAGAATTTCATATTTTTCAAAAAAAGAAAACAGTAGTAATGACTGGGAACATTTGTAGAAAGAAAGAGCCTACTGTGTTTATGATAAGGAACACTAACTCCTTTAGTAGCATACATGATCCTTTAGAGACATTTGCCCTCCACAGACAAGGCCATTACTGAAGACTGCAAGCAGAAATGTGGTGAGTCTCTGTATCTTGGCATATCAGTTCTGATTCCTTTCTATTGTATCGATCAGAGCTCTGCATATCAAAAAGAAGGTGGAAAAAAGTGCTATGTAACCTCTACAAAAATGCAAATAGCATCATTAGGCCAGACAGTAACAGAAGCACAGTGCTGTCACCTCTCCAAATTAGTGAAAATGAGAAGAGATGAATGGACACAAACAAGGAAACAAAAAATAAAAGAAATAAATGAAAAGGAAAACATCATGCTACCTCTCTGCTTTTAGCATTTTTAAATAGGGAAAATTCTTCAACTCCAACACATCAGTTTGTATCCTGTAATTACTGCCAGCCATATCTGTTCAGGTGGATATTATTCTAAATGGATAAGCATAAAGACTCTGATGCTCTTGGTAATAAGTGTGACTGAAAGAAGAATATCATTATCTGTTGATTTATATTTACCAGTCCTTGTCCAGGTGCTTGTCTCCTCTGTTAAGTATACTGGAGATTATATGCAAAATTGCACAACTTAATGGGCTGAAGAAGTTTGATGACAACAGTTAAATTGCCACTATTTTTCCAGGGTTCCTCCTGTGGGTGATCTGTTGCCATTCACAGAGGTGTTTTCTAAGAAAGCAATTGCAGAAGTTCTAAACTTTGCACATTCCTTCATAGCAAGGATAACTTTGCAGTTTTAGGAAAGTTAATGAAGGAAAAATGCTATTGTTGATATTTTTACAGGGAAATGAAAGCCTGGGGGGGGAAGAAAAAAGAAAGGATCCTGGCGAGTTTGTATGTATTTCTATGTATTTGATGGAACCAAACTGGGGCAATAATGTCCTTGTTTGCGGGGCATTTAAACTCATTGTCAACAGTTCAGGACACATCCGGATCCCAGTGAAGTCAATACAAATACTTATCTGAATCAGAACTCCAGGGTACTGGGGCTGCAAGTATCAAGCCCAATGTAATCTAGACACAAAATTTAAGACATTACCACAAGTCTTCTACAAGTCTTGATGTGCATCCTTCCAACCTGCCCCAATCACAAGGGACAATGCAGCATGAATCTCTTTCAATGATATGTAAAGGAAATGCATGAGAAACTGCCCAGATGATGGTCGGTAATCCATCACACATCTGCAATTCAATTGCTTTTACTGGTGTGTTCCAATCCCAGATCTTCTTATAGCTGCTATTTTCAACCCATTTTCTTTGGGTTGCACAATGGCAGGATGGAGCTCCATTTGTGCCTAAACAGGGAGGACAGGTCACTGATTTTTGCCTAGTAAGTATTAAAGCACAAAAGTAAGGCTGCGTAGGGAGTCTGTCATGGCAATGGTTAAATTCAGGACCACTTTGTAGAGGACATGAGACAGGGGGACACAGTCACTGAGTGGTTCAGCCTCCTGGAATCAATGACAAAGTACTAACAGAAAAGAAATTAAAGCTTCAAAACTCCTTTTAAAAAGGGATCCAAATATAACCACATTATCTCAGGTGTCTCTGTGTTTCTGGTGGTATTTCAGTGAGCAGCGATGTGTTGCATCAGATTGCCACATCCCAGGTACTGGATGTCATATCAAATAAGTGCAATGCAGCCTAGGAAACATCAGACTTAATATGATTCATCACCCTGAACAATCAGTATGTTGAAACTCTCTGCAATCTGTGCTTAAAAATATGCAAGTGGTGGGGGTTTTTCCTGTAATCTATAGCTGTAGACTGGAAAACAACATCTCAAATGTGAAATATGCTGGAGAAAAGCCAGATGGTGGCTGGGAAAAGAGGTTTTAAATGAAATAAACTCACAGAGATTCTTTACTCTTTAGGAATAAAATTTAAGTATCTTTCCAGGTGGAAGCATAAGTTGACATGTCAGCTCTGTCAGTGGAGTGGAAGGAACTGATCAGTCCCTTTTTCCACAAACGTCCCATGTGTGCCTCAGTTTTCCCCAAATGGATATAATATTTTAGTGCATTGCAAAGAGACGAGGAAAATAAATACTTTAGTGAATGCAAAGGACTTGGATCCTGTGCCAAAGAATGCACAGACAAATGGGCAGAAATTCAGGTGGAAGACTGGACATGTGTGTCTTAGATTGTTTCTTACTCTGAGGCAGATAAAAATAAATAAATAAAAAAATCCTTAGCTGACACTGCACTGGTGTGTTTTCTATCAAGCTACTGTGAGCTTGGGAAGTAAGCAGTGTCTTTGTCTCCTCATGCCAGGACCAAAACTTGTTGGGTTTGGGTGATTCAACAGTAGCATCAGTTCAGGCCAGACAAACCAAGATGTTTCCTCTTCCTGAGGCTGCAGACGTGCGAAACTCCGTCTTAACTAGAAACCATTCTTAAGCCAAGGAGAAAATCAGTTGGGCCTTAAAGAGCCTACACCAATTCCTGTTTGCCAAGCAACCTGTTCAGTAGTGTTAAAATTACAAATGGAAGTTACTAAGGATTTATTTACATCATAATGTCACTTTAGTCTAGTACTAGGACGTGGGTTTGGGACTACAAATGTATTTTGTTTCAATGAGCTGATGTGCTTTTTTTCAATGTGCTTTTGCAGTGGTCCCACAGCAGGTACTGATATCTATAATCATTATTACATTTTCACTATTAGACTTGATTAATAATTCATTAATGCCTTGAATTAATTTCTTAATAATTTGTTATACTTAAAAATCTGCATATTTTAAAATTAGGAAAAAAGAATAAGCTTAATTAAGGCTTTAGAAACAGTTGGTGTAAAGCTAAATTAAAGTGTGTGCTAAAGAGCATTGCAACCACAATTTGAAGTCAGAATGAAAAGGAAGCAAACCAGAAATCATTTCCTGGCTCTGTCTTGCAACAGATCAACTCATAAACTACCAAGATTTGCTAGTATATTTTAATTAAGAGTAATTTCAAAGAACCACGAGTGCTGTAAGTCTCATAGCTATTTCCTAGTGTTTACAATGCGTGAGAAAATATTGTATTCAGTTGCCCTTGCTGTCTCATACAGCCTATGTTAAAGAGATGCTCAATATAACAACTGACAGTCTGTCCCCTTGAAAAGGACACTCTCGGTCACCTCAGCACTGACTGTAGAAAAGTACAGGTCCAGAAGGGAGAATCACCTTTCAAGAGTGATCACAAAGTACTTTTTAGTGAAAGGCAGCTAGACCTCTTTTGTACAGGCTGAGGGACAGGGTATGGTTTTGGTACAAATGAGGGCACGAACACCCCTCTGCTCAGTGATGAGAGTCACCGATGTCTCTGCTGCGACTGAGCCCTTTTGCTCCAGATGGGGCGGGTGTGACCTCATGAGAGGTTTGTGAATGACACAACTGGCCCCGAGTCCCTGGGGACACGAGTGCTGTATGAACATGACAAGGCATTCACTGCAGTGACAGTAGTGCACAGAGTCACAAAACAAACCAGAAGTTTTTGTCTGCTTTTACTGGGTCTACTGATGAGCTGCAAAACAACAACTTGAGTCAACTTAGCACACCAGGGATAGATGCCAAACAATGTAATTAAACAAACAGCAGCAGAATCAGCAAATCTGTTCCCCAAAAACTCTTTCCTTTTGCTGGGTTAGTGCATGAGGGAGACACAATAACCATATTAATGATTTTGGGCAGTGTGTTGTTCTTCTAGTAATTGCTTTTACTGTTATCTTGGAGACTTTAAAATTACTGCAGCAGCTGTATTTCATGGTGCACATTGGTACAGTAGTGCTTCCATTTATTATTCATATCTATTTGCCTTTCACATTTTTTTGTGTTAATGTTTGTTTTATCTTGACTTCAGAGTGCTGTCCCTGGTTTTGGAAACCACCATATTCCTAAATCCACCTATGGCCAAGAATTCCCTCACACCCGGTTGCATCCTTGGTTTAGCATTGTAAATAAAACTAGAATCAAAAAACCATAAAATAATTTAGTTTGGAATGGACCTCTGGTGGTCTTCTGATTCAGTCTTCTGCTCAAAGTAGGTCCAAGTTTGAAGGTAGATTCAACTGTCATGATAGATTAGTTTGCTTAGGTCTTTTCTCTGTCAATTTGTGAGCATCTTTAATTATGGAGATTTCACATCCTCTCTTCCAGTGGTTAACACCTTCATCATAAAAAAAACCCCCACCCTCTAAAAAAAATTCCTAACATCTAATCATTGTTTGCCTTGTAACAAATTATGACTGCTGCATGTTGTACCTTAGCTGTGCTCTTCTGAGGAGTGTCAGCTCTCTCTTTTCTATAACCTCCTATTAGGGAGTTAAAGGCCAAAACAAGAAACTCTCTTAGCCTTCTCTTCTTAAAGCTGAACAAACCCGGTTCATACCACCTCTCCTAACACAACACGTGCTGTATCACGTGCCTTGTCATTTTAATGTCCTTCTACTCAACTCAACATGTCAATGTCTGTCTTGTACTGGGGAGCCCCAAACTGAGCACAGTACACCAGTTCTGTAATCAGTAGGGATGGGTTCATCTAGCATCACACTGGTAAGCTTTAACTCTTAATGTTTTCCATCAAAGTAGGTTTTGACCAGGGGCTGAAGCTGAAATTCAGGCCTATAGGTACAAAATGAGAGGCTTTCAATCTTCCACATAGTAGCTGAGGAGGTGCAAAAGCATTTGTGTTAGAAACATAACTGATTTTTTTGGTTTTTTCCTTCATGAAACCAAAGGTCTTAGCAATGTGTGGGCTTACAAATGCAAATCAGATTCTAGAAATTGGAGCCACTCTACATTTGAGCACAGCAGGTAAGTACCAGCTCACAGTGATTATTGTTTTCCTTTTTCACTGCTGACTATTTAGATTGCTTTTAGTTTTTGTAAACCAACAGCCAGTTTGACACATTCTAATGCTTTTCTTGTCCCCATAATCAGTGCAGACAGACACAAACAGAGCTGACTCCAAAAGCTTAGGTCACCTTCATGCAAAAGTCACATTTAAAAAGCAGTATGCAAAATGCGTTTACATTAATATAGCTGTGCTAGGATCCTGGGACTTGGCTGGGAGATAGCCTCCAGAAGAGCTAAGTGCCGCAGTGAGCATTTGTCCCCATTCTCCTCTAAAGCACAGAGATTCCAAACATGCCCTCAGCAGCCCGCAGAGCTCCGTGGGAATAGACATTCTCAAAGAAAATTAAAAGACCAGTCTTCCACAGGTAGATAAAGTGGCTGAATAATGAAAGATTGAATAGCAAGACCAGAAGACCCATTAGCATTGGGGATACATTAGGTAGAGTCTTGGAGTTCTTGTTTATTTTTCTCTGAAGGGAACTTTGTTTGCATGCTCCAATGCTGCTCTGTAATGTAAACTAGAGTACACACAAGTGGGGAAGATGGGACTATTCAGTACACAAGCACTCTCCTGATCTGAGCTGAAGTGCTAATGTAGAAGCACCATAGTTGATCTCCATTTCACCTACAGTCCAAGGATATGAAACAAGAGGAACAGATGGATTCTTCTCATTCTGTTAGGACTGGACAATTTAGGACTGTGTGCAATTTAAACTATCTTCTGCAGTAAGCAAGATGATGTAAAAGATGTCCAAGTCTATTCCTTACATCATACAAATCTCTCAGCCTTTGGGATCGAGTGTAAAATGTGCCTTACCCATTTTACTTGTGATTGGGGTCAATAGCTGGGTAGGTGTTTGGTATTGCAGGCTGAGAAATGGTGATGACTTGGGATGTTTTGCTCATATGTTTTTAATGTTCCTACATGGGGCTGTATATTGTCCTGACAGACATGGCACAGTACATATTAAACATCACTACTCTTCACAATGCAGTGTTTGCAAGCATAAAATGTTATTTGTATTGCTAGGAGCTTGAATCGTACTCCTCTTATTGGAATTTATTGAGTGTCACTCGAGTTTCCTCTGCATGAAACACTGTAATAAAAACATAAGGCAATGCATCAGAGCTGTGATATCAAGGACATAGTTTTTATGATCAGATACTGTACCTGTTATATAGAATATCTGTTCAGAATAGATGTGACAGACTCTAGAGACAGGATTGGTGAATCACTGAGCTATGCACTTCTAGTCTCTCTTCCGGATGCTAAGATACACCTGTATACACTTGTAAATAACCCCAACATGAGCCCTGTTCTTCTCAGGGATGAGGAGAAAAAGAGTGAAGACAGATGTCAGGAAACTGCAGTTATCACTAAGGAACTACTCAGCCAGGGAAAAATTGCTCTAATTTCTTTCCTAGAAATGGATGAATACATTCGCCACCACTAGACACAAAATAATATCTGTGAATAATCCTTATTCAGTCAGGGGGAGTTCACTGTGTAGGCAATTTCAGCTGCTTTGTGTAGCACCTGGGTCAGATACTGCCTTTGTGTACCCTGGACTCTCCAAAAGCTTTCCCTCTGCAAATGTGACCACCGGTCAGTGCACATATATTGTTTTCCAGGACACTTCCAATTGATTTACAGGGCATACTGAATCCACTGCAAGTCCTATTCACAGAAGTCAGTCTTCTACCTGCAAATGAGTAGAAGAGCTTTAGCTGTGACGGTTCTTGGTAGCTGACATCATAGGGTTTGTGGCAGTCCCTGCTTAACCAGCAGCTGTGGGGTACCCAGCAGCTGACCTGCCTTCTTCCCCACCAGCTTTACCACCAGTCCCAGTTCATCTGACAGGTATAGCCCGAAAGGGTGGCCGTAAGACCAATATACCATTGATGACTCTGAGCTGGGCTTTCTGCTACTGCTGTGCAACACATGGGTCTAAGTCCGCGTCTCTCTGAGTGGATGCTGTGTTTGAAAGCCAGACAGCATTAAGTCTAGAATTCCTATAACAAAGAGAATGATTGTGTTTCATAAAGTTAAAAAAGCAATAATGTGAAGATGTCAAACTAGGAATAAGTACAAATAAAAACCTTCATTTGAACAGAGATTTTTTGGGCTTATCTGTTGGCCAGCTTTCCCTACTTTAATAGCTTTCTTTCGCTATTGTGTGAGCTACTAAATATATTGCAGTAGTTTCTGTAGCTGTCACAGGAACGGCAGGTGTTTTTGCTCCTCAGGGATGATATTCATCCTTCTGTCTATCTCTTAATGTACTAATATAGCTCCATTCATACTGTACCTTGTAATCTTTAGTGTAGTTCTCCTTACAACATCCCTGGGAGGTAAGCAAGTACTGGGAGGTGAGGAAGCGCTTTCCTCATTTTATAGGAGAAGTGAGACAAGAAAGAAATACAGGACAGCTGGGTTTTTACAGCACATAAGCATCTATTTCTCATTTAGAAGAAAAATAAAACCTCTGCAGAATCTGTTTTGATTTATGCATGCAGGCTGTGGCAGATCAAGGAGGTGAACCCTAACATGCCATCTTCAACCTCCAGAGTGGGCTACTCCTGGGGACTCCACAGTGCTCCCTCTCCAGGCAGAGTTGTTCAGCCCTAACTGGCAATGATACCAGTGGTTTTCCATTTCAGCTTGGCACATCATCTGCAACAGACCTCTAATATACAAAGATTTCCTCCTACACGGTTCAGTTACATATCACCTTCTCTTCCAAATAAATCAACTCTGATTTTTTTAGACAGGACTGCCTTCTCTAGCTAAAACTTGATTGTGAAGAAAACAACTAAAAGAAAGAAGTAGTATAGGAAAAACATCTGCAAAAGCGGTTCAGAAGTAATCAACAGCATTCAATTCTCAACCGAAGGGCAGCAGAACTATCTTCATTCTGTTTTGATAAAAGATATTTTTTAAATGTCCAGGCTAGCCATAGTTGTCTAACTTAGAATTTTTTCCTTCAGATTAATTATCCATGTGTATCTTTAGATAAAAAGTAGAGCCACTAAAAAATACTCTGAGAGTCTCCTTTTGCAAAGGCTTTTGAATATATAGTTTCCTGTGGAAGAATCAAATAATATTTCTCTATCAAGTAGTAAAGGCATTTTGATAGACTGAAACATTCTATTTATTAATTAGCACAAAACTCTCTGTTTCAATTCAAATTGTGTTATGTAGCATAGATGATGACATCATGCAAAGAGAAAACAGGAAGATAATAAAATAGATTAAGTTAAGTGCAGGAATCCCGCATTTCAGCTTTGTGAATTTTGATTTCATTTAGGTTCTGTTTTGATCAAGGCTTGAACAAATATTGGAATTAAAACATTTTCCACTGGATAGGAGCACCTTTACAACAGCCACTAATAGGAAAGAGGGGTTTTCTCCTTCTATGATGATTCTATTACCATTTAAGTTTCCCCCTGAGGATGTTATTTTTAATCAAACTTAAGAGAACATAGAGCAGGGTCATATATGAAATCAAATTCTGCCCAGGGAACAGTTTCAAGTTTTCACCTTTCTCAAAGAGCAGTTTTAAACCTCTCCCTTCTCTATAATTGCTTCCATATGTGTGGACTTTAGTCACACAGCAACCAGGTTTTCTTTTCTACCTATCTCTCTAAGTGACCATCAGCTTATAGCTGCTATCTGTTCTCTGCATGTTGACTCTGGCCCAAAAGGCACCTTGGAAATCACAAACAGATAAGGTCGAAAGCCCTCTGTTCCCCTGCCACTTCACTGGGATGACTTGACAACTATGGTGGGGATATTGCCATTGCTTTCAATTGCGTCCCATCTCATCCAAGTAACGAAGAACAGCATTGCAATTAAAATTATTAAAATTTTGCATAGTTGCATATACTGCACAGCTCCCGTGGGATCTTTCTGGTTTTGTGGGTACGTGGCGCCATTGCTGAATACATTTACCTCATTTACACAAATAACAGTGCCACTGCAGTCAGCAAACACATTACTATTTTCCAATCAAAAAGAAATAGTGATACAATATACTTCATTTTTATACTTCATTTTTGTGTTCTGTTGTAACAGGGTGGTAATAACATTTGAAGGTAACAGTGAAAATCTATTTGCAATTCTAGGTGAGGAGGTGGATAAATGTTACTACTCATAAAGTTGATTTTTGAACCTAGTTAAGGTGGTTTTGTTTATCTACATTCCTTCAACAGTTGGTGACTCCACTATTCTTTGCAGTATAAGAAAACAGCATATGGCAATTCATTTTCCAGAGACTTTACAGTCTGAACAGCTAACAACAAGGAGGAAAGGAATGACGATTTTCCACAGATCCCTAAGGAAACACTAATCTTTGCATTAAGTGACTTTACCAAATGAATAAAGGTGGGATGGGAAGCTACTTTTGTAAGTAGAATTGAACCCAGATCTAACTCTGTATCTTAATTCCCATATCAATTATGCTTGAACACTTAAGCAATTATTTTGTTGAGGCACAGGACACCAAAACACTACATATTAAGTGCTTATTAGAGGATAACTGAAGAAAATTAAATTCAGGTACTTGCTGTGTGCTTGGGTTATCACTACCTATAGTTAAAGCTGCCTGACAAATTCCATTAAAAGATCTTTTTTCTTGGCTTTCAGAGCAAACAAGTTCAGGATGCAATTTCTCTTGCCAGAAGTGCCCTCAGGCTAATTTTTTTGGAGAAAGTGTTAGCTAAAAGTGGTTCTTACATCTCTGAGAACAAAGGGAAAGAGAAAAATATACTTTAATTTCGTCTGTGAGTAAAAAAAAAAAAAAAAAAAAAAAAAAAATTTACATCTGTTTCACTGGCAAACTGCTGTACCACTACAGGTGGGAAGGGAAACTTGAAAATTAGGTTGAATCCTCCAGTGTCAAGAGCATACCTCTTATTTACCTGGTGATTATTGATTTTTTAATTCAGTCAATACATGTTTATAAAAGACTTTCTCAAATTTTGAAGCTAAAGTATTTGAAGAGCGCATCCGCCTTGAGCATAGCCCCTTCTTTTATCTGCTTAGATAAATGCACAGGCAGCTCCACAGAGTAAGGAGCATTGTTATCATGGCTGTAATGGCTGAGCAGGATTTCCTTACAATTTGTTTCAGCTCACAGCTGGAGACTACTGTGGGAGAAAGCTTAGAGACTGAGAGAAGAGAGATCTGTATTCTTTATTGTTGGTCGTGCCCATGCAGTACAGAAAAAGAAAGAAAATTTGAGAGAAATGGGGAAGTAGGAACCTTTTGCAGGGGTATGGGAAAGAACAAGGAGGGATAAAAGCCAAAAAGAAAAAAAGAAAAAAGAAAGTTCATAAGTTACTAGGACAGGACTTCACTCCTATGTAAAACTGATATGGCTTTTCCTGATCCATTCATGTATGACACACAACAGGACAGGGTACGATCCCAAAGGCGTGTTCCATCCAAATAATTGATTGCAATGTTAACAGTTGCTCAGTTGATTGCTTGGGATCTTGGTCTGTGACTCTCCCTACAGACCTACTCCAGTGCTTTATCCTTCTTCAACACAAAAATAAACAAATAAAATATCTTCAAAGAAAAAATCAGATACTAACAACGTCTAAGAAAAACTTCTTATATGTTTAGTTTTGAGTAATGAATAGAAAGAAATAGCTGCTCATTAGCAGAGTACCTGAGGTGATATTTCAAACAGAAATGGTAGCATTCTCTAAGTTAACTTCCCTCTTAGCAAAAGCATTGTTTGTATCTTGCTAGACCAGTCGAATGTATGGTTATACTGAGATGCTCAGTGTTTTCATTGTAATAGTTTATCAGTTACACAATGGACACAAACTAGTTTAAAACAACTGTCTTAATTAAATAACAATATTTTGCAAAATCCTAATGTCTGCGATGCAGGATCACCTGGATCTTAAAGCCTTAAGAATCAGGGGATACAAAGGCAAATACTGATTTATTGGAGATCAATAAACAAAAAAAGAAAATCCAGAGCTACCTGAATTACTTCAACAATTTTTTTTCACTAAGCCATGATGATGTTACTGATGTCTGTGGATATTTTTGTCCCCTGAACTTGACCATTTTCCTTCCCTTTTACTTTTGTTTAAAATCCCAGACAGTACTTCCAGTTTGCTCTTTTCCTAACAAGATAATGTACTACTGAATTTTCTGCTGCTCAAGCCACCATAACATCCTTCCTTGAAAATAATGCTCGGTGAAAGCACTTGTTTTCGTCTTGCAGAACAATGGCTTCTATTTTTTTTTTCCTATTCTTTGACCTGTTCAGGTGTAATAAAATTCATTATGGATGTTGATGTTTTCCCTTCCAGTTCCATATTCACAAATAAACATTTTATTACACAATCAGTACAGAATACATTGTAAAAGGTGATTCTATATGATCAGAGGCAGCTCATTCATGTTAGAGAGTAAAACAGGCTGATGATGGAAAAGTGCAAGTCTATTGTTTTGAGGTGATACCATATGAGATCCAATGCACACTAACTGCCAGCTGATTAACAGGCCCTCCCAGTCAAAACTGCTAGGATAAAAAAGTTGGCAGATTTTTGTTATTTTGGGCACACACTTCTCCACGTGACATGGGGATGTCAGCTCACACTCACTGTTTACATCTCTTGATCTGTGCTACCTGTCTAGGTTTCCAAAACTTTTTTTTTTTTCCCTTTATTGATGGCAACAATGTGGATGATCCCAGAGGAAACATTTTATGAACTAGCTTTCAGTTGCTTCTTGTTATTTTGTATGTGTTTGAAACAGCAGTTTGTGCTATATATTACCAGTGGTGAGATTAGAAGGACATGTCCAGTATGTCCCACCCTCACATCCAAAAGCTGCATGAGCACTTTCCATAGAGCACAATGCCTAGTGGAATAGCAAGATTTTTTTTTTCTCTTTTTGCTTTTACCAGTGTTTTAAGGTTCACATCTATACTTCCAAAGACCCATTTTGACCATTCACTGTAGGCATACATATGCAACAGTCTGAAATCTCCACTAAATTGTCTGGCAAAATCCAACCAGGCTGATTGCATGGCTGTGTTTTAGCCAGCTGCTCCAGGCTAGATGTACATCCAAAGGGCACTGCTTTAAATTTCAAAGCCCTCATCCAGCTTTCCCTTAGCTTGCTTTATGTAGCCAGCCAGCTACAAACTTAGAAAGTGCCGTCGCTTTGTATTCCGTGTAAAACCTTATTTCACCCTCCTTGCCTCTTTTTCCTGCTTCTATACTACACTGTACTAATCCATCTTAACTATAATAAACTTATCTGAAAAACTCTTGTGTGTAACACCATGTCTCATGCTTCTGCTGGTTCCTATGCATCATGAAGGCCAGAAAAGAATAATGATGCTGAGCAGACACAACAAAGGATCAGTCCCGTTACTCACTAATTTCTTTCTCCTGTAAATCTAGACCAAGGTTCTGATGGTCACCTATCCACCTTTGTGGAGGGGGTATCAGAGATGGGTCACTCACCGTTAATTTCTGGCTACTAAGTGTCAGCAGGACTGTGTGCCATGTAACACTCTCCTCTTGCCTAATTGGGAAATTAAAATACAAAATGGTTAAATGGATGTTATGGCTTCAATTTGTGCTGTCAAGTTTGGTTTCATCTTTCCCTAAGGTCATCACAAGAAGTACAGATAATTTTCACTTTTAACAGAATGTCATGTCAACCGTCTTTAAGAAAATGGCTCATTCACTTCCGAAGTGGGTTTCAAGGTGCATCATTCATTGCTGCTTCCTCTGTCCTCCCCCATGATGTACATCATTGTACTTTTGGGAGGATCCCAGGGCTGTGGTAGCTAGTCTCTTGAGTATTTAATGACTGCAGTTTTTCTTTTTATTCTCTTGTCTCCAACTCAACCACACATTGGAGAGGATAGATGTAGTTGCTCATATCTTCAGCATCACAAAATGTTGTACCTCTAGTAGTCCTTGGTCTTCCTTGATCTGGTCACTGCTGTCTGGGCAGTCTGTGAAGTGCTCTCCCCGGCATCCCTAATTTTGTAGGTTTTGCCGACTAGTGAAATTTGGGTTTCCTCCAATTGCTCAGATTTCCCACTTTTGAGGACAACAAACTTCTGCTTTTTGAGAACATCTTTGTCATCTCCTTGTGGCTGGGGCACTGTGGGAGCAGAGATGGCCTGGCAGTAATGGCAGCGCCTCTTCTTTTCCTTACCACTGGTTCCAGTCAGTTTCTCATGCTTTGCTCTGGAAAGGGGAACCAGGAACCTGATGGATCATCCTGTCCCCAAGGTGAGCAAACTTCTGTGGTGCATCATCTCCAAAGAGGGAAAAAAGTTGCCAAGTACTATCAATCCCAGGCTTGTGATCTTTCTTCTTGAGTACAAAAAGCTATTGCGTGCACTGGATGATAGATCTATTCCTTGGCTGCCTTTCAATTGCTGTCAGCCAAGGAGATGAGGGTGGTCTAGAACATATGTGACCTCTGACGCAGGGAACGAATTCTGTATTTGCAGGTTTAAATGCTCTCCCGACCGCCTCCAGCCAAGAGCTTAGCTCAGAAGCAAGGTCTGGTTTCAAAATCCAATCTATTGATTCATCCACATCCCTAACTAATTCTCTGGCTCATCTGAGGCATGTTTAGCATTTTGTGCCTAGCTTTCAGCCTTCACAGTTGTTAAATGTGTTAAAAAGTTAAAAAGTTCTTGATGTGAAATCCACATCACTTCTTGGCTTGCACTTCCAGACCACAGAATCTGCAAGCAAACCCTGCTGTACTGAGGTTGTTGCTTGTTGCAACTCAGGAGTTAGTTAACAGGGTTAGAACAAGTCTTCAAATGCCAGGGGTGAGATTTTGTTTCTGCCATATGAACCATCCCATTCAGGCCCCAAGTCACAGATCAGCTGCCCAACTGAATAAAAGCAGGAGGCACTGGGTCACCAGCTTTACCCTGATGTGTTAGCAAGTGTTAGCTCATCTAGCAGTGAATTACCATAAGGGTAGTCACAAAACCCTCTTCCAATCATGATTGACATCTGCTTGCCAACATGTCTCACTTGTTCAGACCTGTGGGCTGGGAATCAGGGTGGCTTTCCTCGGTGCTCTGTGGAATCCTTCTTTTGACCAGCCATGGGATAATCAGCTTTGATTGTCCCTGAGGATTCATTAAGAAGATACCAGGACCCCTTCCTTTTCATCTCATGCACATCCTTAATAATCTTCTTGGCCAATATTAGAGTATCAAATCAGCCATCTCCACTGGCCTTTCTTTTAAGCCTAACTTGGCCAGCAAAAGGATAATAGCAGTTTTCCATCTGCCTTTTTAGGTTTTACAGACCTCTAGGGTATATGGGATTTTGCCTATGTATACTTCTGCATTTTCCAGAATTATTGGCTTTCACCTGTCTGTTTCAAAAAGTTGTTGGAGTCATAGGAATACTGTCCTTACTGCCCGTTTCTCCAGCCAGGGCAGTCCAGGTATCACTTTGTGCTGGCTGGCCCAGTCCTTGATGAAGGCTTTCCATAGGATGCCCGAGAAGATGTCAGAAATGGTACAGACTACCATCAGCCTTACGTCTGGCTATCCTGGGGTCCAGGCATGGAGAACATTAATTTTCCTGAGCCTTCTCCTTTGGGTTCTTCTGGTCCTCTATCTTGTACTCCTTCTTAATGTCACTCTCTTTCTAATGGGCCACTTTTATTTTGGCATCTTTTACTGTGCAAAGACATGCAAACAAGTTTATTCTGAGCAGATGAGTTATGACTGATACCCGGAACAGAGCAGAGCATCTCAAGTCATGGCATAACACTGTAAGCCCCACACTATCATGAGATTTGAGCATTTTGAATTGCACAAAACAAGATCTGGTCAGATAAGCACTGAGATACAAAAAATTAAATACAAGCAGAGATCTAGGTGGCAATGTTTCCTTCTATAGAGGGAATTTTAAACAAGAGTATTTGACTAATGTTTCCAGAGATGAGACTGGTTGAATGCCAAAACACAGTTTTCATAACCTTTAAACCCAAACTATGCAATTGTCCCATGAATCAAAAGGAAAAAACAGTGACAGGTATGAACAAAGAAAATTGGTCAGTTCTGTGGAAAGGGGAAAGATTTATGTTGCAAGTAAGAGAGCAAAAAGAGTTGGGGGAGTTAGAATAAAGCCAAAAAAAAAATAATAATAATAAAGTTGAAATTAAATTATTTCCCTAGGTTGAAAAGAAATTTCAGTTATAATTAAAAAGCCTATACGCATGTGACCTGCTGTCATCTAGAAACAATTATAATCCTTCAGTGGCTGTGAAAACAGATGCAGTCCCTCTGTATAGCTAAATTAAACCCAGTTCTTTCTCCCCCTTTGATAAGACATCCCAAAGTGAGCCAGCGTACACAGCTATTAGACACTAATTAGTGAGACAAGGCACAGCCTCAGATTACCAAGCAACCAAGCAGCCACATGGCCACAGCCCATTTCTCTCTGCCTATTTGCCCCCTTGCAGCTTTGCTCCATTACAGTAAAGTAATAGTGCAACAGCAGCCACAGTGGTCTAAAGAGGGAAATTTCATAGAGGAAAATAGTCTCTTTATATATCTTTATATAGCTGGAAAAACTGAGCAAATTTTCAGGTTCTTTGATCTTTCCCAAAGGCTTGTGTGCCTAACATCTTGTCTCTTTTCCCAACTGTCTGTTACTTTATTAAAGATTCAGCCTCTCCCCACAACCTTACCTCCTTTATATCAGAGCCAGGACAGTCTGAGGCCATTCACTCCCTGGTTAATCCATGGGGTAAGAGTAATTATTCTACAATTTTAGCAACTGATACGAAGGAGGAAGAGAGCTGAACTGCCACTCTACAGTTCTTGCATTTTAAATGTAAATGTCTTGCTGAGCTCTGGCAATATTAAAGTAGCCTCTTGGCTCTCAGGGGCTGCCTGTAGGACGATCATTTTGTAGCACAGACTGAAATTGAAACGAGATGACCCTGTGATGGGAGCAGGGGCCTGAAGTCATTTCTCCTACACCATAAAGCTGCTGAAAAGATTAGTAATTGGAAACTGCACTTAGGAGGTTGTTAATAGGATTCACCTCTCTAACCAGTGTGGTAGCTGGTAAGGTTACCTCTGAGGTCATTAATTAGTCACTACTTTAAATGAACCTTTCTGCGTGTAACTTAATCTCACTAAACTGTAACTTCAGTGTTGTCTCCATTTCAGGCATATGGCTTTCCCTCAATAAGGCTGTTAGCACGATAATCCCCCCTCTGCCAACAGCAATCAAGAAGTGATAAAACAATTTGGAATCTTTACTCATACATTAGGCTTTCCTATCAAATAGATACATTTGCATCTTAAATGTAGATATGTAGATTATTAAAAAGCTGCTGATTTCAGTATGATGTCAAATTTACTGAAGAACACAGTGCGCTTACTTCTAAGGCTCATCTCTGCTCTGCTTCTTTTCCAGAGGCTTAGAAAGACAGAGTCGCTTAATGAACCTTTGTTAATATGCACATTTATATGATCTGATTGGCCCCTGCAGCAGCCTAGGAAAACCTGTGAAAAGACAGCTGCCGGAGTTACCAAAAAATCCCTGCTAATTGGAATTATTAATTGTTTACAATTACATTTACTGCAAAGAGAAAAAAATAAAAGGAAGTGCCAGAAACCCCCTCTATTTTTAGAGGAAGGCAGGCTGCTAACAAAATGACAGTAGCAACGGCTGTCTGACATGTAGCTGTTAAAAGGCATATGATCAAGTTCTAATTATGTGCACTTTTTTAATATCAGTCCTACAGGCAGAATCAAAGTCCGTCCTTCCTGCAAGATTTTTACATTTTCTACTTCAGAAGCCCTTCTCGCTAGGTGCTGGACAGACAGGTAGGTGGGTAGCTACAGCAGGTACAGTCCAGACAAGCAACGTAGACGTCAGCCCAACCAAGTGACACTTCAGACACGTGATTAATCCCACAGACATTAGCATTTGCTAAGCCTACCTTTAAGTGCTTTTCTGACTTGGAACCAAGGGTCTTTGGAAAGGGCCTGACACAGGGTAGGAGAAGGCTCGGAGCCAGCACTGCAGCTGGGAAACACGTCCAGGGCTGTATCTCATGCCAGCCCCTTCTTCACAAGGTTACCCTTCCCTCCACGGCCAGCGTCTGCTGCTCAGAGCACAGGGGGGCGAACTTCTTGAGTGAAAAGGAAAAGATGATGCTGAAAAAATACAGAAGTATTGTAAAAATTCATGGGGGGAAGGGACTGTGGCTGCTGCAGCTGGGCTTGGCCCAGAGGACAGGGAGGAGATGCTCTGAACTGCCACTCTGGGATGAGAGTCAGGACTGAGAGAAAGCCTCTGCTCCCTGGAAGGGCTTGCCTGAGCTGGGAAATGAGTGTTTTGCATTGCTTTTGAACTGAGGGACCCAAACTTCAGAATGCTAAAGACTGCTTTGGCAATTTGCCAAGAGCCTGAGGGCTGCCCCTAATCTACATCAGCATTTGCATAAGTGCTTCTTGTTGTGATTTCTGGGATTTGTTTTGGGGTTTTGTTGTTGTTGTTGTTGGGGGGGGGAGGGTTTGTTTTTTGGTTGGGGGGGGGGGTTCTGGGTTTTTTTTAATCAACGGTAAAGACACTACCAGGATATAGCCTTCCTCTGGATTTTTTTTTTTTAATTTTAAATTCTTGCAAATGTTCTTGGTACTTTGGCATGGTTTTCCACGGCAGGCATGGTTTTCCACAGTTACTCAGTACAATTCACGCATCTAGTTTTGAGAGGAAGAAAGCAGTGCACAGCACCAGTGCTTCTCACCCACTGCCATGTGCCAGCCTGCTCTGGTACAGCTTTTCCCAGGGAGCAAAAGCCCTTGTGCACCCCAAAGGGAGATCTTCCATGGGGTTCGATGTGTAGGGAATTTCATTTCAGGGCAGTAGAATAACTCTTAAACACGTGTCCTGGAGTGAATATTGCAAATTGCAAACAGCCTAGAAGGATATACTCTAGGCTCAAAAATAATAGGAGAAAGTGTGGGGCTGGGGAGATGTTCAGACATTTCAGATGTTTTGGCTGTTTCTATGCCTGTGTCTTTCTTAGTGATTCAGTGCCTTAAAGGAAGAACATTTCTCAGTATATCCATGCTCCGAAGAAATGTCCCAGCATATAAATCAGCTATTCTGGCTGTTTGCTGGAGATAGGATTTGTCTATTTGCCCGCATTTGTTTTATCTTCCAGAAGAGATGATTAGAAACTGCCTGTTGATTGAATGTTTAGCTGATCAGCTTTCTCCTCACTATGTAATACAGGGAGCAGTTCAAGAAAATTGCCTCATGAACTTTAAACACTGGGCATATGAAGGTATGTCTGCTGGATTCATTGGAGTGTGATAAACACACTGTAGGAAGTCCAGTATCACTGAGATCTACTCAGTCTGTGCTGAAGTCAAAATAAGTCTTCATTTCTAGTTATTTACAGCAACTGGACATTTTCAGGCCCTGCAATGTAATGGCATCATAACTGGGTGGGTGGGAAATTGGGCTGAGGAGAGCCATAACACTTTGTTCTCAGTTCTGTCATGGATTTCTTCTGTGACTTGGAACGATCTTCTGTAATCCTTGAAAAGTGCCACCTCCATGATGTGCTTTGCAAGGAACCACCAATCCTCCTTCAGGTTCCTATGGTTTCATAGGGGATATCTTGGAGTTTCTGAAATACAAGGGCCCTTCCCTGCGAAGAGGGAGGTCAAAGGAAGGACATTTCTGGGCAAGGTGGTAGTAGCTGGAGAGTTTGGCAGTGATGGGAACATGGCCTGGTAAAGTTCAGTGACAAACCACATCCTTGCCTCTCAAGCAGTACTGGAAATTCTCCCTCCTTTTAAGTTGCAGCCCAAAGCCACTGTGGTTTTACTTGTGTGTGGCCAGTGGGCGAGGTTTGGACAAGGCAAGGCTTCAGTGCACAAACCATAAAAGCTCAGTAACCACCCAAATAAAAAGTAGAAATGAGTAAATGAGAGAAAATCCACCAGTGTGTATATTTCACTGTCATGTTCAAGCCCATTTCATAGTTCAAAGGAAGGCAGGAAAATGAGTAATGGTAAGCGAATGCTTGAGGCTGGCAACACAGAGACTTTTTGTTTGTTTAAAAAATTAATTCCAAGGTCATCCTCCCTCTGTTGCTTTTCCACAGTGGTATATCCAGGTTGCAAGCCCCACCAGCTCGGAGCATGCAGGAGCTCTGTGTACTGCCTGACCTTGCCTAAGGAGAAGAGGGACCTCTACAATGCAAGAGGTGTGGAGCGCAGCTGCCTGAGGAAGCTCCTGCCCTACCTGAGAAGCTCCATGCATGCTGCTGGGAAGATGTACCTATGAGACCTCCACTAGCAGATGACCTTTCTGCCGAACAGACTTGCACATTATGAGTTGAGTGTTTGTGCATTTCTGATGTTTGTGTGAAGACTGTGAATATTATACACTCCAATCCTGACTGAATTTCAGGCTCAAAGCTCTCCTGAAGAGATATCACTGAACAGTGCCAGCCAGCACTGAGGTGTTTGTATTACAGATGATCATCCAGCTCGGAACAGGTCTGAAAGTCCTGATTTCATTTTGAGTTGGACAAGGTCACAGAGAGTTTCAGTGCAAGTTTGTGTTCAATTATTCTTTTAAAGAACTTTTATTTTAACCATAACATTTTCACCTTTCCCAAACGTGATGCTTTAATGCTGTGGTTCTTATGACTTAAGGTAAGTAGAATAAAAATATTACATTGCACAAGGCTGTGGCAGAGTCCCAGGGGAAAGCACTGAGACCCCTCTTCTCTTTCTGCAGACCCCCCAGAAACCCTTCAGTCTGAGAATGCTCCGTATGCATATTCAAGGCCAGAAAGGCCTATGCTATTGCCTCTCCTTACACCAGCAATCCCATAGAAATGCACAGCTAAAACTGCTGCAGCTGCAGTTTCAGGGAGTCTGGGGTGCAGGGTGTGTCTAAAAACTGATTCAACATCTGGCATGAGAGCACACAGCTGAAGAAATACATCTTTAACATATATAGTTCCATTGTGTGTGCGTATGTTTTAAAACGCTATTTCATAACCAGCTTGGAATAAAAGTGCTGGGATAGCCCAAAGATGGTCACCAGTGAGTCTAGATGTCATAACACTTATATTCCTATACATTGGTACATCCATGCAGGCAGCTTCTTCTGTCCTATACAGGCTGCTGGCACAAAGCTGGTGTGCATGAGGCAATGAATTGCAAGCAGACACAAATGATAGTGTTGCTGACAAGTCTGACAATCTGGAACCCACATAATTTTGGATTATTCTGTCAGGAGAGATGCCGGTGATCATCTTTTTTTCAGTTGCCTGTGCCTTCCTAAAGACCAGACTGATGGGCCTAAGAGGTCTGGGGGTGGGGGGGTGGGGGGTATGTGTTCCGTGACTCTGGGCTTTTCAACCCTTGGAAATCTGTCCTCATTACATTATTGCTGTCTTAAGTGTTCGTCTCTGACAAGGGACCAACTGAAAGACATGGATGCCAGTTCTTCTTTCAGCCCAGATTCACACTGCTGTGGTGCAGGTGAAGTGAGGTTGTCTGATGGTTATAAAGGAAGGCACAGACATTTCAGCCTCATTCCATGAAACCGCTTTCAGTAGTAAGCCTTCCTGTGCAAGCTAGACATACACATAACTTTACAGCTGCAAGCACGGGTCACCTATCTACAACTTTTCCAGTCCTAAGGAGGTTTAAGATCTCATCTTGGTTAACTCAAAATACAGGATGATAAAGAGAGGATCTCACTTTACTTATCCTGTTATTTCCTCAGGGGTGCAATGACAGCTGTCACTCCTGAAAACCTGCCATTCCTTGTTGTTTAGTTCCTTAAAATAACTATGACCTCATGAAGTTACCTGCCACATTTCTTCTTTATCTGGTACAGGGTCTCTTTTCCTCTTCACCTCCCTCTCCCTGAACTAGGAGCTGCCAGTCTGTCTTTCTCACAGATAAAAAGCTCCTTATCTCTATTGGTATACCTTGTTTTCCTAGACGAGCTGGGGCCTACAGCCCTATAGATAAATCCCTCTCTTGTTTACTGCTCCCCACATATTCCTTTCCTACAAGTGGTCTGAACATCCTAAGTGGTTCCTCTGTGTTTACCTGGCTTCTGGCAGTGTGGCACAGGCTTTTAGCCTTAACAATACACATACTATCAAGAATTAAATCCTATTAAGGATCATATTCCATCTACAACCACAGCATGCCATTTTGCGTACAATTGCAGGTTGTTTTCATTGCAAATTAGCAATGCAACACCGTGATCTATGTATAAATCAGCAACAGATTTTAGCCACCCACCTTGACTTAGATTGTAATGACTCTGATCTCATCGTTGGAAGCCCAAAAGAATAAATCACAGATGTCTTGCAGGTTGTGACTTCAGTTTTTCACTGCATTTAGGGAGTGAAACAGATTTATGAATACTTCAGGAGTCCAGATTAAAAGCTGGAATTCATTGGTGGTAAGTGCTGGTCTGTTGTATAGGGCTGTAATGATCATTGGTATTGATTAAGGATCTGGACAGTATTTGTATTCTTTCCCATATGTTCTAGCAAAAATGTACAGAATATCTCTATAAACATATTAAGATGTCTTTCCTGTGACATTAATAATACATTAGCCTCTGAGAATGAACATTTACTGCACTTTAGTAGGTAAGTGGTTGTAGATTTTAAGTTTCTCAATTTGAGAGCAGGAATGATCGACTCCCGGTAGAAAAAACAAGTAGTTTATTACAGTTAAGCATACCATGGTTTGTTGTTATTGGGAGGAACCTTCCAACCCCTTTAAATTATATGTTAGAGGAGCTGATTTGAATTGCTTGACCTATTTAAAGAGAAACTGATGTTTGACTTACTATTATCTGGCATCTGCACACACAGTGTCAATCAAAAAGTCCACTAGTAAGAAAAGCTTGTTCCTACCCTAGAACTGTTTTAGTATGCCCATTTTTTCCCTCTAATATGGTCAAAATATTCTATAGTACCCACAATCTCAGGCTCAAGTAAGTAACCCTTCAGAAATAACAGTTTCCACATCAAAAGTTTAAATTGTGGCCCAGTCAAAGAAGCCAGTGAAGTCAATAAAAAGTGACTCCGATGCTCTTCATTAACAGACCTTCATGTGGGTGGCAGACTGCCTGGTGGGGTGGGAACACCAGTACCTCCAAGTGCAGCAATAGGTGTTGCAGTGTGTCCTGCAAAAAGCAAATCCCGGGCAATCCCTGCTCTCCTCTACACCTATCTGGGTGATAGAAGCTCAGCTCTGCTTCAGCAAACCTGTGACTCCAAATATAAGCAGCAGAGACTATGCCCCTCTTGTAAACTGAAATCTTTTGGAGTACAGAGGCATTTCCATATCTCATAAGGAGGACTTATGCACATCTGCACTGCTGTCACACAGCCCCACCATGGCTTCTCTGGGGTCTCTGTATTTCCATGGCCCTTGTGCTTCCAGCTCTGCCTGGGTCTTGTTTTCAAAGACTATTGACTAGAAAAGACCCCTCAGGAAAAAGTGATGTTTGCTTTGAAGTGAATTATTCAGCACCATGATTCTTTTTCTGCGTTGTTGCTGAACAAGAAAAGGATAGGCGTTACGGCGCAGTTTGCTGAATATGTCTGAAAAGTCTATCTCACAGTCAGAGACAAAAAAGTTCACCATCACAATCTTAAGTGATTAAATGGTATTTCATCCCAAATGGATATGTGAGATGTTAACAACCCAAGAGAACTAAAACCTAATCCCAGTAAAAGGGAAAGGAAGTAGAGTGAGAAGATTCATGACTTTAATAGTGCTTGTGTGGGCTATCATTCAGTTTTCATTGCTAGAGCTGATGTGGGTTTGTGAGGACATCTTTTATAGGCTGCAACATCAGTGTAATCTTTTCATGCTATTATCACCTTCAGTGTATTTGTGACATTTGCATAGTGGCTATACCCTGTACACATTTTCTTTTTAATACTCTCTCCTGCTGCCAGTGTCATACCAGGGTTGTGGGAGGGTGGTGATGGGATGAGCAGTTGCATGCTAGCCATGGTATTGTGGTAGTGAGAACAGTCCAACAGTATTTTGTATAACATTGAAATCCTGGCTGATGCTCCCACTGGCTGGTGGAAATAACAGCTCTGAGCTTGGACCCCAGTTCTGCAAATTCTTATCATAGATTAAGAGAAGAATAGGGCTGGAAAAATTTGGCCAGTGCATCTCTCTGCCTCAAGACAGGGAGAATTACACCTCAGTCATTTCTGATAGCTGTTTGTCTTATCTATCCTTAAAGACATCCAATGCTGGAGACTACACAATCTTGCCAGACAATCTGTTGCTGTGCTTCACTGTCCTTGCCACTGACAGCACGATATTATCTGCCAGGCATTTCTCAGGGGACAGTTTCTTCCAACCTTTATCTTTAATTTAGGATGTGGGCCAGGGTTGAGAATGTAACCCCAAAAAATTAATTCCCAAATATTCTGGGTGCTCTAAATGCCGTTCTGCTGTCCCTTGGTGAAGCTGAACATATGCTGTTCATTCTGTGAACTCCCTCATACATCACAGGAAGAGCAACAGCACACTCTGTTAGCAGAGCCTCTGGTCCCTTCCAAACATTGCACAAAGGAGCCTTGAATAACTAGAAAAACTAGCAGGCTGGGATTACTCCCACACCACCCTTTGCTAAGCATGCCACACCAGGTTCCTCTGCACTCTCCTATGTCTGGTCCCAGATCTGTTTTTCTTAGGACGGCAGTTGTACCTTGCCATGAGGCTGCAGTTGCTTAGCTGACTATTTCTTGCTTTGCATGACCCTTTCCAGCCAAGAGTATATCTTTGACCTGGCATGGTCCTGCAGTTCTCACATGTGAGTCATTGGACTACATGACAGAAGTCTGCTGACTGCATTTTAAGGTTTTAGACAGAGAAAGACTATGGTGCTGCATGGTGCCTCTACTTCTCTCTTAAGCCAGGTTGCAGGCCCACTCGTGAAACTGGAAGGAATTCAGAGGATAGGATGGTAAGAACAGATGCCATGCAAAACTTTGCAAGCCATGCACAAGTACTAAACTACATATTCAGAGTTGTGGACAGTTTAGCCTTTAGCTGGCTTTTTTATCCTCAGCACAGTGAGGAACATCAGTTCTTCTTGCTGTAAAGACATTGTTCTACATCTGTAAGTCGATGACTGTTTGACCCTTTGGCTGTCAGAAGACAGTGAAACAGCCTTGGAAGTTTGACAAGATATACTTTCATGTCTGTCCAGAATTACTAGGATTTTATATAGAGTTGTACAAGAAGGATTATCACATGAATGGGTCCGAATTTTACTGGCTGTATGTGCAATTCTGTCACTTCTCTTCCTGGAATAATATTGAATTTTTTATAAAAGTTGCGGCAGTTCAGAGGTCATAATAAGCAACTGAAAGGTAAGAATTGATTAAAATCTGTTTCAAAATGCCATGGATGCCATATGACTCCAAAAAGCCTCTTCTATTTTCACTTCCAAACTGAGGGGAGGGGGTATTAAATTGTGTAAATCAGCTACAAGTTGCTTAACCTTTCCATGAGTGCACCATAACTGGGGAGGACAAAATACGCCCATTAACAGCAACAGAACAGCAAACCCATTTGGGGAGGTCCCGTTGATCCTGCTTACCCTGTCCACTGCCGTTGTGGAAATTGTTGTTTGTGAGCTGTTCCTCTCAGTGCAGCTCATCTCATCCCAAGGCTTAGAGCTGCAGAAAACATCCAACATGCTTCAAAGATATCAATGTGGAGAGCCCCATATTCCCTGCATTCTGTCACTGCATCCACACGGCTGTGCATTAGTAATTACTGATGACAGCCAATAAAATCAAATAAGCACATGTGCAAATGCTAATGGAGGAAAATAAAACTAAAAAATGACTTAGCAAGCCCTGATTACCTTGATCTTGGCTTGCTGTCACACTAGCCTGTCTTCATTGGGGAAAAGACATGAAGTTCTACAATCTCTTCAGCAGGAAAGGTATGCATGAAGGGTTTTTCATAGGTAATTATTTACAAATTTCCTGCAACCATGCTGCCTCTGTTGTTTTTATTAACCTAATAAAATATATTATCTGGAGAAAAGCTTGGTGTATACAGCAGTTAAATTTATATGTGTTATTCTAGTATGACAAATATTTTGTTATAGTTTGCTAGCAATTATTCAGAATAACGCAAACAGCTTGGGATGATTGTAGCCTTGTGAATTGACATTTGAAATATTTATAAGTACAGCCATCCAGCCATATGGACCCTCTTTGGAGTTATCAGTCACCGCATCCTACTGCTTCTGCAACTTGGGTTCACATTCTAATGCTGTCTGGTTCTGTAAACTCGAAGGAGTGCAGCTTTGGGTAGCGCGATATGCGCCACTCCTTTAGCCATAGCTGTCAGCTTCGACAAAGGAGATGAAGGCTTGTGGTACACATTACTTGCTGAGGCATTCTGCAAACACCTGCTTAATGCTTGCATGCACTGTTTAATGTAATGTGGTTCGTACGGCATAATGGATCTCTCTGAAAGTGAGTTTTAAATGCAAAACCACCCATCACCGATCTTTCATTTTGAATGGTGTTATTATACAGTGAGGAAGCTGAGGGCATCTTTCCTTGACCTGCTGGTTTACTGGGTCTCTCCTTACCATGTAAAATGCATACGATGGCCTGGCTAGCAAAAGCAGGATGTGTCATGTCATTGTTTTCCCCTAAAATGAGCTTTTCCTCTCTCACGTACAACAGCTTATGAACAAATAGGTGGTATTTACCCATTCAACAGGGAGTCACATCCCTGTAAACTCCTATTGCCTTCAGTGAAATTACATTCAAGGAAACAGTGATAGGGTATGTCCTGAGCAGAGCCAGGCACTAAAACATATATGCTGTATTCTTTTTTTGACTAATTAGCAGTATGTATGAAACCTTTTATGTCAAAGAAGAAGGTGCAAGTTCCTCCTGATGAATTCAATAAGGTCAGGGTTTCAGTCCTGGGAATTCAATCAAGTGCAAGGATCACTGCAAACTGGGGTGGGGGATGGGGGGAAGTAGGAAAAGCAGAAAAAAGAAAAGAGAAAAGATGAAAGAAAAAAACCCTAAAGATTATATTTTCTATAGACATAAAGACTCTTCCCATTTTAAAGCCTCATTAGTTTAGTAAAGAGTGGTATTTGAGGACTGGTGCATTTTGTGCATGTATAGGAGAACAAACCCCAGACGATTCCCATGCTCAGTTGTTGTGGTTTTACCCCAGCCAGCAGCTGAGCACCACGCAGCCGCTCATTCACTCCCCCCCATCAGGATGGGGGAGAGAATTGGAAAAGTTGAAGTAAGAAAACTCATAGGTTGAGATAAGGACAGTTTAACAGGTAAAGCAAAAGCCGTGCGCACAAGCAAAGCAAAACCAGGAATTCATTCCCCACTTCCCATGGGCAGGCAGGTGTTCAGCCATCTCCAGGAAAGCAGGGCTCCATCATGCGTAACGGTTACTTGGGAAGACAAAGGCCATCGCCCCAAATGCCGCCGCCGCCCCCCCCCTCCTCCAAGCTCCTCATAAACTGAGCATGACATCATATGGTATGGAATATCCCTTTGGTCAGTTTGGGTCACCTGTCCTGTCTGTGTCTCCTCCCAACTTCTTGTGCACCCCCAGCCATCCTGCTGGCAGGGCAGTGCAAGAAGCAGAAAAGGCCTTGGCCCTGCGTAAACACTGCTCAACAATAGGTCCATAGAACAAAAACATCTCTATATTATCAATGCTGTCTCCAGCACAAATCCAAAACACATCCCCACACTAGCCTCTATGAAGAAAATTAACCTTCTCAGCTGAAACCAGGACATCAGTGTATCTACAAAAGGGGTGAAGGAGCATAGGAAGGAGAAAATAATTTTTTGCTAGCTCTGGGGAATTGCTTCAGGCAAACTGGGTGAACAGCTCAGACAATTAAACTCCCAAAAGCATATTTTCTCCTCTGAGTGCAGAGGACTACTGAGCAACTCCATCTTCCCCTTGTCTGCACAGTTCTCACAACAGCCCAGAAGAGTTAATGTAAGCAATATGGGTCAGTGTTAGATAAACAACTTCCTAAATGAAACCGTGAAAGTGGATGACAAGGTTCGGTTTACATAACAGGGAGCCCGAATAACTCCACTGAAGTGGGGACTAGGTTTTTCTATGCTGTCCGGTTCTGGAGTGCATCAGGAAAGTGCAACTTCTGCATTTTCAGGTTTCTTATCTCAATTTGATGACAAAGCTAGTAGTCCTCAAAATTATAGACTTAATCAAAGCCTAATCAAAAGATCTTCAGTCGTGGAACAGCCAGAGGGAGAAGATCTAGCAGGAACCAGAGCTTCTTTCCTTCTCTTTGCTTCTGTTTTGCTCGTCACCTTACACTCAGTGTTCAAATCAATCTTGGTGAAGAACCTCCAAAAATTGCCCAACAAGAGTCGTGCTGGACCTCAAAGGCCAGACATAGTTGCTTTTCAGTATATACCTTGAGAGGAACGTGTCAGAAAAGCTTCTGTTGCTAGCTGTGGTTTTGGCCTTTACCCATATTTGTTAGATGTTTTTACAACTTCTCCATCTCTAATTAAATACAAACCATACTGAGAGCAGTGAAACAAAGCAAAGAGGATCTTTTATTCAGGGAAACTCTCCAGTCTCTCTGGCCAAGCTACCAATTGGAAAGGCCTTGAGAATGTCTCCTGAAATAGAGGAGACAAATGAGAAATATGGGCTTTGTTCAGAATAAAAAGCAGATTAGGCTCAAAGGCACTAAGGCTCAAAAGGATTAGGACACAGCACAGTCTTTCATTTGTCATGGACTGCTCAGCTGGGATCCAAAAAACCCCATAGATGCCTCCTACTCTTCATCTTAAAGGAAATCCCAGAGCCTCCTTCCAATTCATACGTAAAAGGATGTTACAGAGAGTCATGTTTGGAGACGAGTGGTTTTTTGTCCCAGAAAATGAATCCCTTTGTACAGGTTGGCTGTCACAAGAGAAAGGAAAAATCAGGCTACATGCATCTTCTATCTAGATAAAAGGATCTGCTAGCTTGATAGGATGCTGGAGGGTTAAGGGTAGATGGGAGAATGTGGCAGGGAGAGCTGGAAAATAGTGTTGAATCTGGATACCCTTCATCCATGAGTGGCTCTAGGATGCTATTGTCAACCAGAGAGGCACATTTGAGCTGAAAGCCCCCTTTAAGATTCCCCCTTGCTTTCCCAAACGAAAATGTGTGTCAGCCAACAGGCAGCACTGCATGGCTGCCTGCCAGGTAGACCTCAGTCAGGTTGCTGTGGACCAGGGCTCTGCAAACACCAGGGGAGTTCCTAGACGGCTCAGGCCTTAAGGCTGTTCATCCTACCCGAGGCTTGGACAATGAAGATTTCTGGTGCTTGTTACAGTGGCCAGCTAGCCTGTTCTGTTCTGGTTGCACAATAGACTGCACAAAGCATCTTAGAAAAGGAGTGTCCTGGGAGGTAATTTTTATAGAGCTGACTTCATCAACTACCTATAGAAAGATCTTCAGCTGGCATAAACCAACATTTGCCCTGCTGACACCAAAGCAATTAATTCCATTTTCACTTGCTGTGGATCGAACCCTTAATCAGTTATATTTTCATATGATACTACATGCGTAGGAGTTTACGAAGCCTGTGTTTATAAATTGCTCCCCAGACCATTTAAACAGAAATGTCTTGATCTTCACCTTGCTTCTCTGCTGCAAGGCAGGAGCGTTCCCAAAGAAGCAGGTGGGATTCCAGTGGTGTAAAAGTGATGGAAGCCAAAGCAGAATCAGGAATCAAGAAGTCTCATTGATCATTGCTCACAGTGATCTTTCAGCTACCCTTATCAAATATTAACAATAATGACTTATTTATATAGCACCAACTGTGAGCTAGGTGCAAGAGGATAGGCATAAGTCCCAGAGAACTAACAAACTAAATAATAAATACATATCAATCTAGAATAATAAATAATAAATCTCAAATTCCAAAGTTGCTTCATTATTTTTTTTTCTTCAGAGGTGTTTGCCCTCACTTTTTCTGATCAGCAGGAGGGCTTGGTTAAAAAGATCGGATTAGAAATGAATCTCTTTGATGTTTACAAAGGCAATAGGGCTTTCACACCTTTCCAAGTGCAATTCAGCTGCAGGTAAAGAACTCTGCAGCTTGTGGAAGTGCTAATTAAAGCCAGTAATAACATGATTCACCTTCAACCCTGCTCTGAAGTGCCCGGTGGTTTTTTTGCCAGAGGAGATGTTGCATCTCCAGGGCACTACATTTGAGGAGCTTTCTTGTTTCAGGGATCCACGATGTAGCAACCATTTGGGCTAGAAGGGGAGGGAGCAAAGTTGTTTAAATCAATCCTTGTCATAGGATCTCACTGTTTATTGATATTCTGAAGGTGAAAGGTTAATGCTTTACTCAGGAAACCACTCATCCTCCAAAATACTATTATTGTTTATCTTGCTGAAATCTATTTTTATATTTCCCAAGATATTTTTATTTAATTTCTGCTTCAGGTTGTCTTTACTGTGTTTTCATAGTATCACTGTACAGACTTAATCCTTTTCCAATCTGATATTGCAAGTTGTGATGGAAAATGCCAAGTGTCTGGTATTCTTTTAAATAGAAAGATTAGAAGAAAGAAAAATTATTAACTTCAGGCTACTTATTTTAGCGGAACATGAGTTATCAGGGACTCCAATCAAGCACTGAATTTGAAAGTAACAGATCAACTAGAGTAAACATTTGTCCCCAGGAATAATATGTCTTGCCACTTTAGTGGCTTGGAATGTGTTCTCATTTATCCAACCATTTTCTTGCCACAGCAATTATGAAATGGCCAGTTTGAAAAGAGCTCTGTTTCCATTGATTTTATTTTCTGCATTTTTTTTTTTTTTTTAAGTCTTTGTACCTTCTGGTTAATAAAAGAGCAAGGAAGTGAAAGGTATATAAATCTGCATTTCATGTGGAATTTTTGCCTTTGGAATTCAATGCTGAAAGAGCTTCAGGTGAAATATTGAATAACTGGACTGTAAATAACTACTAACACACATGATAATACCAGTAAGTAGATGTGTTGCTTCAGAACAGGACTGGTGTCTGTGATGCAGATGCAACAATAATTGTCTTGTTTTCCACCTGTTTTCAGCATTTAGGGTCTTCCTGTCCTCATGGTTGTAGGTAGCTACTGGAAGTAGTTAATAAATTCCTGGTCTCATGTAGGTTGGCAAATACTCTCTAACCATATTAATGAACCTGGAATTACAAGAATATAGTAATCAGAAATACAAATCTAGTTTCTCTCACAAAAGGAATCTGGAGAACGCAAAGAAAATACTTCATTTGTTAGAATTACCATAAATCATATGTTGTTAAGACTGCAGAAAATACCAAGGGCCAGCCATAGCTACTGAGAAGTTATAGAGAGCCGTTTGTTGTATGAACATTTTTACAACATTGTCAAAGGTGAAAAACAATACTTAATGTTTGTGTGTTTTTCAATGCCTGCTAGTTTCTCATGCATTAAAGTGGAGTCTGCAAATGTTATTCAAACCAAGAAAGCTCTTCCTAATTAGAATCCTTCATTTAACAGATTTCCCTGCACCCTGAAGGGTTTTTTCCCCCCACTGTTTAGACCGGACCTAGGACCTACCACTTGACCTGCTGTCTGTCAGCATTTTATTCACATCAGGACAGTCAAGAGAGGGGGTACCCCAAACAGGTACATTTCCACACCCAAGACCGGAGACCTGCCAAACCTCCTGAGAACGCCTGAATAACCTTCAATGCTTTCTGCCTGGATGAAATTGTCTGGGAAAAGCCTTCTCAGAGGTGGCTCTGCTGGCTCGTTCCCTGCGGGAATCATGAGCTCAGAGCTACTCAGAGACTTTTCATGACTGGAGGAAGCAGTCTGCTCTGCATCGTTCAGGGCAGCAGTGTCTGGCTCAGAATTAGAAGCTGATATTTAGACACTCCCTTAGAAAATAAAGCTTTTGGGTTTTTATGGGATACTCAGAATTGGATGAATTCATGCCAATTTTTAAATAAAACAAAACAAATATTTTGTGATTGCTGATTAGCCTCCTGAAATTCTCCAAAACAGCCAGAAACCCACAGCTCATACCTCTTTCAGTTTAGTCATCTTCCTTGGTCTGCCCACTCATGCTCTTTCCTCCTCCCCTTGCTGGGATACTGCTATCCTCTGCAGACAGGGATGCAAGTACTCACCTTCCTGCACATAGTAAATCCTTACAAGGCAGCCTGCAATATATCAGTCTTCTAACAGTCACAGCAGGCAAAGAATTCTTCAGTTTGGGTGCAAAATTGTGGAAAGGAACGAAAATAAATCAAATTTTATTTGCCAAGGGGCAAAAATTTTCCTGCAAGTCACTGGCCCTGAACGGGTGATTTATGAAGGGCAGGAATGAAGTGATATAGTCCTTGAACCAAATCCTGTTGGCCCCTATAGTATCAAAGGTGAAGGCCAGTAAATGGCCCTCTTCTGTGTTCTTCATTTGATGATTTTGCTGACAGGCATAAGCATCCCATGGAAGCCGTGCAGGCAATGATTCCCTGGACAACTGCTGGCAAGTGCAGTCTTTTATGAGTTGTTCATTAAATTCATTTCCACTGCTGGGAGACAGCCATTACTTCTCCTTTCCTGCAATGTTAGCAGTTAAACTTTGCCATTCCTATTTCCACCTTCCTTGTGATTTTCAGCCACTTCCCACTGAGGGCGATTCTTCTCTCTGGTTTGTGAAGCAGATCTCCACTGCTGTGAATGTAAACCTCAGACATGACCCCCATCCAAGGCAAATCCAGGAAAAACAGCTCTTAAAATGAGAGATGCTTTCCGTGCTGGCAAGCTACATTTCCCCCTGCTGCTCCTTCTCTCTCCCAGGGATTTTCCCATGTATTTCTCAGTTCGGCCTAGGCTTTTCCACCTCTTCCTCCTGCTCATCCTCACATCTGGATGTGTGCACACATATCGCCAGGTGCCTTCCCAGAGAGCTGAGTGTCAATGAGCCCGGCTTTAGCGTATGCTGTCGGACACTTAGAGTACTGCTGGACACCTTCCTGGAAGAAAGGGTCCTGCCAAAACCCAAATCCATAGAGATCAAATAAAAGACAGTAGAAGTTTTACCTTGTTTGAGGCTTGATTCTCATTCAGTGACATCTTATAGGCAGGAAGGAACTGCTTACATCATTGACAGTTATTAGACATCAGCTTTGCTGTCTGTCCCCAGCGAGGCTTCAATCTGTAACAACACAACCCAGCAGTGAAACACCCGCAGCATAGCCAAGGAGGCAGAGGCCCTGAGCAACAGACTGTGCCTTGTTTCAGGAGAAGACAGTCCACCAAACTACCCAAAACAGGCAACCCTGCTGTCTGCTGAAGTTTTTGCTATGACTGTTGGTCCCAAAGGACTGGTTGTATGTGGGTCAGCAGTTATTTGCAGCAGCACTTTGGAAATGAGGAATGAAAGTGGTTGTATATTTGGGGTAGGATCGGTAGGATATGATCAGGGTCCTGTGTCCAAAGGGAATAGGTGAGAATATCAGTGCCTCGCCTTTATTTAACCCTTTCCCTATAACAAATCCCAATTGCTTTCCAATCCTCCCCCTCCACCCACCTCGCTGATCCTTCCCCTAAACCTGCCAGTTGCATCACAACCTACCTTCCAACATTTCTTTTGAAAGAAAGCAGAACATTTTCATTTCCAAATGGTAGCTCCAAATGTTGGTTTCCAAATGTTGGATTATTTCAAGAAAGCAAATGTGTATACACATCTTCTCATTAGAGAAAGAAAAAGGTAACGATCAACTCCTAAATGCCATGCACAGTTGCTATTCTAATTCAAACACAGCATGCGATACAAGCGGCTGTGGTAGGCTATAACATTATAAATGACACCCCACTGGTGATGGAGATAAATCAGATTATGTGTGAGTAGGTTATTGATTGTGCTTAGATTTCTTAATCTCTTAAATCAATGAAAGAATAGTAGATAACAGAGACAATGTGTGCTTGGAGAGCAAAGCATCTTTTAATACTTAGTTTTTAATGAGCATTTTTTAATACTCAGTAATATCTTAACTGGAAAAATACTCAGCCAATTTGAAGTCTAGGTTGATATTTATCATCAAGATGCCTCAATCTAGATTTCTCTCTTAGTGTTTATACTAGACATCAATCCTGATTTACCTCTTGTTGAGTTAATGAAAACATGTTATGCAGTTTTATTAAAGAAAATAAAGTCTTCAATTGACTGCCTCGGAAACAGTACAACAAATTCTGAGGAGATTAGCATAAGGATTAAACATACAGATTTTGTTGCAGGAGTTGTTTTCATGAATACAGTCTTAATTGATTGTAGCAAAACAAATACGCACTTTGGTAATGCATGCTGAGTCTCCAATTCAGCATTATTTTAATTAAGTCTTTTGAATGATGAATTTCAATACAGCAGATGTTCTTGAGTATTCAGGTATATGAATATAACCAGTGTCAGTATCTGATAAGCTTACAATTTGAGAGTTTAAGCACATATGGAACCATAGAATCATAGAATGGTTTGGGTTGGAAGGGACCTTATAGGTCACCTAGTTCCAAGCCCTCTGCCATGGGCAGGAACACCCTCCACTAGACCAGGTTGCTCAAAGCCCCATCCAACCTGGCCTTGAACGCTTCCAGGGATGGGGCATCCACAGCTTCTCTGGGCAACCTGTTCCAGTGTCTCACCACCCTCACAGGAAAGAATTTCTTCCCAATATCTAATCTAAATCTCCCCTCCTTCAGCTTAAAGCCATTACCCCTTGTCCTGTCACTCCATGCCCTTGTAAACAGTCCCTCTCCAGCTTTCCTGTACGCCCCTTTAGGTACTAGAAAGCTCCTATAAGCTGTCCCCGGAGCCTTCTCTTCTCCAGGCTGATCATCCCACCTCTCTCAGCCTTTCTTCATAGGAGAGGTGCTCCAGTCCTCTGATCATCTTCATGGCCTCCTCTGGACTCACTTCAACAGGTCCATGCTCTTCTTATGTGGGGAACCCCAGAGCTGGATGCAGTACTGCAGGTGGGGTCTCATGAGAGTGGAGTAGAGGGGGAGAATCCCCTCCCTTCACCTGATGGTGACGCTGCTTTTGATGCAGCCCAGGGTACGGTTGGCTTTCTGGGCTGCAAGCCCGGAAACTGGGCCCATTGTTGAGAGTTGAAAATGGAAGGGATTTGCTATACCGCTACTTGCACCTGTTTTGAATTATGATGTTGTTCCCTCCATGATAACCTTGGGGGAAAGAAGGAAAAAGTCTTGTGTGCAATGCCAGAACATGGGGAAGGAAACATGTTTACTCCCTATTTGCAGTTTCTCATTAACAAATTGCAGCAGCTGAACCTTGGGAAAAGGGAATTTCAGTACATTTTACATACCAAGTATTTTATGCAACAGATCTCTCTGCACGGCTACAAGCATTTCATTACAGAACTGAAGGTGAATAAAAAAGTGCTGAACCTTGTCACCAAATAATTTTAAGGTTGAACTTATGTCTCCTCGCAAATAAAGGAGCACACTAAGCAGTCATTTGTCTTTCAAATAACATCTGATTTGACAGGAAGTGCCTAATGAATTTAAAAAATCTTTGATGTCAGCTTGAATTTCAAATGAGATCATAAACATTATTGGTCTTCGAAGTATTTGGGTGTGTTCTCATTAAATTTTCATATAGGCTTTTATTCAGTGGATACACCCCAATCCATGGAGTTCTTCTGCCTCAGCTCCAGGCCATTCAGAGTCATCATCCTTTTGCTGCAGGAAATATATTGATAAATGGACTTCGCTTTCTTCAGGAGCTTGACATTTTTATTGTTCTCAACCTTTAAAGACACATGAACAGAAAAGCCCTCCCTGTTTTAAGCATGTCCAGACTTCCATGGAAAAGCAGCAGAGCCTCTCAGCTGTATGTCAGAGACTGAGGAAAAGACAAGGGTGAAAAGGAAACTTGAAAGAGACAGAGGTCTCGTACTGAATAACATTTGCTTTCAGAGAACACTTCTCTATCCAGAGAACTTTAAGGCACTGAGACTTACAAGTAACAATGATTTCAAGTCACCAGCCAATGCAGCCACTTGCGGGGCAAAAATTATATCACTCATTTATTGGACAACACGGTGAAAGAATGTGAGAAGGAAAATCAGGAAAGATGCTCTATATCTGAGCCATTTTAGGTGGGCAGGATATCAAACTACAGTTATCAGAGTTTAGGTTGAGTTGTATGTATTTGTTCACAGGCGCTTGATCTGGCATCTAAAATGTGACATCAGCGACAGTCAACCTGAAGGTACAGATCATGAGGAGGTAAGGCACCTCAGCTGTCACCAGCACTGCCACACTCAGCACCTTGCACTGCCTGGCCAAATTTCTGTGAGCCCAGCATTGCCTATGAGATATTGTGGGGACCCCAAGTGAATTCTGGATACTGACCCCATTTCCTGCCCATCTCCTCTTTTCTTTTTCACCTCAATTTCAGAGCCCTAAATTTATTTTGGGGAAAACCTGAGGGCGTGTTTCACAGTCGGGAGCAGCTTTTCACACAGGTACATTTCTATGTTCCAGAGGCTACATTGGCAAGGGTTGAGACGAATGAATTGTTGCAGCCTGGTGAGACAGCTTCCCAGCCTGGGATCTGCCCGGGGCTCACATCTGGCTCACCCCAAGGTACAGAGACTGTGGTTGTCTTTTGCATTGTGCTGAAGTTAAGAAACCAAACTCTATCCATGGCTCTGAACCTCCCTTCAGCCCCCTCAGATGCACAGATTAATATATATCTTCAATATTTAACTAGATAATACATCAGATTCTTGTTTTATATTATGTCCTGCTTCAGGATGGATTTCAGGGCCAGTTCTATGTGTGTCTGAACATCTCCCGTTCCGATATTCACTTTCACACCTTTCTTCCTCCTTTTGTCCCTTTCATTCTCATCCCTGGGCTTTGCTGGCTCTGGAAGCCAAAGACAGCCATCCATCACAGGTTATTTGACATGAAGGCGTTTCACAGTCTCTCAGCTCCTGGCATGTGGATAAGTGTGTTGGAGTATGACCTAACATTTAAATAATGATTCACCGTTGAATATTATGAGAAATTGGCTGACAATTTCAAGGTAATGCCCTTTCAAAGATATACAGTATTAATTCTTTACTACCATATAACTGTATGTTCACTTGGAGGATCTTAAATAAAGTTTACACTTTGCAATTAATTTAGTTAAATTCTGAGTTAAATGACTTGCTATAAAAATATTAAACATATTACAACTGTCTGGACATGGTCTTCTAAATGAAAGGGAGGTTTAATTATTTTAGAAGAGAAATATAAACAGTGTCAAGATTTAACCACTGCTCAATTTAATATAACTTCTGCCTAATTTTAAAAATCATTATTTATACAGTTAACATGCATAAAAAATTAATAAATGACCTCCATAATATCGCTTTTGGTATAGTTAGCAGTGTAGGCAATTATTACAGTAATGTTGAAAAAAATCCACCAGGGAAATCTGTGCTTGCTTCCCAAACACAAGAATCATAGAAAGGGGAAGAGAAAGGGAGGGAAAAATGTACAAAAAGGAGATTCACTGAGCAAACCTTAGCCATGAAGACAGTCTTGCATCTCTCTTCTAAAAAGAGGGGAGAGAACTTGAAATCAAAGCTTCCAGACAGTGTGGGACTTGCAAGCAGAACGAGTGTGAGGTGAAGCTTTCTGTCACCTTCGTGCCTTCACACAGAGCAGCTCCGGGACAAAACGAGAGCAGGAATGCGCTCCTGGCCAGCTTGCTGTGCTTACGGTGGTGAAGCGTCCTGGGGCACTGAGAGCTCGGGCAAAACCCAGCCCAAGCTTTAGTGTTACGAAGTGTTTTACAGAGGAGCACCAGAGACCACCAAATACTCTTTCTGTCTAAGAAGCTTCCATCAGGAGCCATCTGGCATCCTCAGAGAAGTGCAGGCAGGGTACAGGAAGGACTGGGCTGCAGATACAGAAAGTATTGCTCTCTATTACTGTGTTCTGTGGTCCATGAGCTATTTCTAAGGGTCGAAGGAAGATAATTCAGAAAAGCAAGCTTACTGGTAGCAGACTTGCACATATCCTGAATACTGCCTCCCCTTAGTGCAGGGGCCCACAGATTGAGCATGCAAAGGTTAAAAATCTCTTTTAGAGAAATCGGTGTTATAAGGAGGCTTCCAAAGTGCAGCCTGCCTGTTTCCAGAGGCTGTATGGGACAGGACTGAAGTGGCTTTAACAGGCCACTGATAGGACCAAATACATCAAAACAGTACAGAGACAATCTCAGCCCTCCTTAAGTTAGTGGGAGTTTCAGCAAGGACATGTCCCTCCGGCTTTGTTCTGAAACTGCATGCTAGATTTTCAAAGACAGTGAATTTTCAGGTATTTATACCACTTAAAACTTGTCCTCTACTGGCAGAATACTATCTTCCCTTCCTTCCTTCTTGTTGACTTTTATACTTACACACCCTACTGATTTACATCTGGAAGTGTTAGCTGCAATATTTGGAGGCACCCACTGTACAGTAATTACTTAATTCCTTTCCAGAAAGAAAGGAAGGAGGCAAGCAGGACTGAATGCAGATAACATTTTGAATGTTTCATTACAGCAGCACACCCAAGTGATCTGATCCCATCCTTATTCCCAACAAGAAATAGAGAAAGAGAAGGGGAGAAACTTGTTGTACCTCCTTCTGAAGCATGATGTAAAATAAAAATTATCAGAAGTGGGTACTGAGCTATCACAGGGGCTGCTTCAATACCACAGTGCTTCAAAGATGTCTGTTTGTCAGAGCCCTAGGTGGTACTTCTCTGTGTTTGCAGGATGAATCTCAGCCAATAAAACAGCTGTGCAGCACTCTTTTTCTCCTTTATTAAAAGGCTTCTGGCAGATAATAGAAAATTATCTCTTCAGACACTGCAGAGGGGTTTTACTACACTAGACAATATAAGATATTTGTTCTTCTGTAAAATTATTGAGGGTATTTTTTAAATAGCCTTTCGGAAGGTCAGCAGGCTGAGTCCCCAAACATCCCTCAGCAATGTTATATGCAGATTGACCTCCAAGTCATTTTAAGAAAAGGAAAGACACTCCACACCCATTAATATAGAAAAGATTCAAACTATTTCCTGGGGAAAAAAAATCAAGGATGTTCTTTGGCCTCTAACCTGCATCTTTCTGCTATGTTGATTTTTTTCGTGAACTGAGTGAGCTGAACAGACTTGCCGAGTTTTCACAGGAGCCAGAGCACTGGGGAGGAATGGGGACCAGGGAAAGAAGAAGGGGGCAGGCAGGGAGGTGTCCAACTGTGTAGAATCTAATCTTGAATCAATAGATGCTTTACCATTGGTTTCTGTGGAAGTCAAGAGTGTCATGGAGAGGTGTGGGGAAGTCCAGGAGTTTCCCAGTTTCACATGGAGAAAAACAAATCATGTAAGTCCCTGATTCTCCTACTTTCTCTCCCTTTCTTGACATTAACTTCCCAGACCCACTCAGCTGTATTCGTCTTCACTGTTTCTTCATTACTGAAGGCAGCTGAGAAAATCAAGCAGCACTTGCAAACGTGGATTAGTGAAATTCATCAGGGCTTTGCTTTAGTTTGTCAGGAGCTCCGACACATGCTGGGCTGGGCCAATTAAGATCCAGCCATTATACTTAATGGCACCTGACAATGAAATACCAGGACATGCTGCTTGCATTCCTATGTATACACAGGAGAAAGAGCATTTTCTGTTACAAAACTGCTGTGCACATCCCAGGTCATCAACAGCAGAAATTTATGCACCAAAACCTCTGTCCTCAGCCTGGAAAACCACAGCTACATGTAGCTGCTCTCTCTATGCGAGCTTGTATTTCACTGATAGAGATGGACTGTGATTTAGTAAACTGCCTGGTCTCTAGCAAGACCAATTATCTCTTCATATTTTAAGTTCAGGAGGGTATTTATTCATCGCAGCTTGTTGGTGCTTTGTTTCATGTTACGCAACAAGCTAGCTTAACATGAAACACTCTATCCCACCTCTCATACTTCCTGGCACTAATTAGTGGTCTGACACAAAGTCCTGGATCCAGCATGTTTGGGAGACTTGGAACCCAGCTCAGCTCCACATTTTACAATGAATCTCTGACATCTCAAATAGCTCAAAGCAGAACCACAGATCCTCTTAACCCTTAAGCTTTGGCATGTTTCAAATCCAGATCTTGACCAGTGTGCCAAGGCTGTGAGTCGGATGAATCATATATGAGGCACAGTTCTAGAAACTAATTAATTGGGTGTTGTTAAGGTTATTAGGAGTCCTTCAAATCACTTGAGAGCCAGAGGCCTTCTGGATTCATCATATCGGATAAATCCTGTCAAAAAGATGTCAGATGGACATACTTGCTCTGAACTACCACCGTAGAGATATTTTATAACTGAGCATCTTATTCTTTTATTAACTCCAGTAGTGATTTTTTTTTTTTTTTTGGTGCCATTCCACATAGTAGAGATGAATATAACTACAAAATATTAACATGGCTTCAGCAACAGTATTCTGAAAGCTTCCAAGATCACTGCTATAGAAAGACAGTAAAGAAAGATCTTTAGGACATACAAAATACAGCAGTAACTAATCAACCTTCTCTGGTATGGTCTGGTTCTTGGCATTTGTCTTAGGTGTCCTAAATGTGTTATCAGATGTTGACAGTAATAAAGCCTCTGTGTGTGGAGGGGATGGGTTACAGTCCCATCTGCTTTAAATGCCTTGGCTGCTTCTAAGAGCAAGGATCAACTAGTTGATCCAAGTAGCCTTGTCCAGTTCTGTGTTCTTTATTAGGGAGTTCTCACTAATCCATGTATCATGAAAGAACCATTTGTTTTAGGAGTGCTCTTCTTAAGGACACAAATATTTCCTGCCTAAACATTGCCCTAGTTTGATATTTCTTTTTTCATGATATCTCCATGTGTAGAAAACCAGATTTGCTGTCAATCAAGGTGCTTGTACGTGTTCCTTCTGCACTGACTTGAAGCCTTCAACTTGTGTAGGTTGCGGATCAATGGCCATGTAGCTTAGTATTTCTAAGAAGGCAAAATGGTCTGATGTATCAAAACCCACAAGAGAGTACACAGAATAGGTCATTGCATGTATATGTGCCCACTGGCATGTGAATTCAGCTTTGTCTGCACATGCAGGTGCAAGGATTTGCAGACAGAAGGAATGCAGGAGCCTTTGGGGTACAACTGTCCTATTTTCATCTTCTGTTGCTACCAGTCTGGCCAAGACTTGAACTCAGGAATGAGCAATGAAGGTTACGAGTAGTGAAGCATCCCCTCTCCTATATTAAAATTACTCCTGCCTTATCTTGTCAAAGATGTATAATTTGTATCACCACATCACCAGCCAAGCCACAAACAGACCTTCCAAACTATGAGCTCAGCCCACAAATCACACTCATTAAGGCTTCAAATTTTTGCAGAGTACAAATAAGGAACTTTCTAACTTCACTTATGCCTGTATTTGAAACCTCTAAAATTCAGTCATCGTTCCAAAAGCTATCTCAGACAGATTTAGAGAAGTTGGCAACTCTGCTATCATAAATGAATCACCAAGGTTAACATCTTTATTAAGTTTACACATCTTGGCTCTAAAATAGCAGTGCTATGTGTAAAAACAAGGTCTCAGAGAGCAATAGAAGTGTTTCCATTGTGTTCTGCATGCTCCAAGAGGACAAGGGTGATCATAACAACAACAAGGTGCTTCAGCAATGGCAAAATAAGAGGAGTGTTAATCTTTAGGAGTGCACACGGCTTGCACCTCCCCCAGTCAAAAACATTAAAAATTCAATGTTTTATTAAATAGGTTTCTGCAGGGGAAAATGCTGTGCTGCTAATTAGGAATGAAATATCAGTGCAAAACAAGCAAGCTTAGCATAAGTTAACGTTCTTAAATTCTCACTTGCCTAGTAGGAAAGGTTAGTTAGACGATGATAAGTCTAAAGACTGATTAGGTGTGTAATCATGGTGTTATTATGTTAATGGCTTTGTTTGTTATCGTGTTATCAACAAAGATTAAGCAAATCCCTACATGAAAGCTAGAGGTGAAACAGTCTGCTGGAGAAGGTTTTGGGTAGCAAATCTATGTATTATCATCACTTCTTTGTGGAGCCGTTATTGCCATACTGGGCACTTATCTCTCGTTTCTCACAGGTGACAAAACCACAGACGTTGTTCAGCAGTTTTGCTTACAGTTAGTGTTGTTCCTTGGACTGACTTGGTGTAAGAAGGCTGCTTATTTCCTTAGAGCTTGATTCACCAGTCAAACCACTGATCAGGGCAGCGGGGAACACCTTTTCCCACAAAAAAAAGCATCTTTGGCTAAAGAAATGGCCTTGGGCTATGTAAACTTTTTCTTAATACTTTAAGCCTGAAAGGACTTACAACCATGGCCCACTTGTGCTGGACGTGATTTAACTACGCGGCTGGGCACATTTTGAACACACGCTGCCTGGGAGTCAGACACGTCTCTGCTGTGCTACGGGCTTGCTGTTACATGCCAGCAGCCCTGCTTTTGCAGGTTGCTGTGTTCAAACCTGAGCCTCCTTCACCAGGGCATGTAAATGAGGTGGATGGATAGAGGGTCTTTGCGATGAATTGCCTCTGCCATATCAGCATGCGGCCGATAACTCAATCATGTCTGTGCAACAGTATGCACCAGGCCAGGACTAGGAAAAAATGCGGTTTGCATTCTGATGCAAACGACGTGCTCAGACTCCATCTGTGGCGTGATGCACGTATCTTGCAAACGTTGATGTCTTGTGCCTGTTCCATCCTGATATCATCCACTGGGATTCCTCAGGGGTTTGGGGTTTTGGGATTTTTTTTGGTTTGTTTGTTTGTGGGGGGGGGGTGGGGTGGGGTGGGGTGGTGGGTGGTGTTTGTTTGGGTTTTTTGTTTTGTTTGTTTTTTTCTTTTGGGAGCTTTTTTTTCCCCCTTCTTACACCCATTTGTTTTAAATCTTCAGCTTTTAGGAGGTATGCCTTGTAGAATACTCCCCATAGATTTCTGGTTAAACACAGCTGGCCAGAGTACTGGTATTTCAGCCTACAATGATGTAAAATGTTATGATAGTGATGAGTTTGAGGCAGGGGTTGTTCATTTACCACTATGGTTGCCCAAAGGAACTGAAGGAAGATTTGGGCTCTTTGGCTGTGTAAAATCTCACAGCTTTCTTGAAATCAATACAATGCCAAATTTTGCAAGATCTGAATCTGATCCTCTGTGCTTACAGACTGGATATCAAAACAGCCTCCCACATGACAGTGTCTAGAGCTGGTCATGGGTATTTCACACAAAATGTCATGTCACTGAAATGGAGTTTTCCTATAGAAATACTTTGCCATTTCATTCTGGGAAAATAATTTTAAGAAACATTTTGATGAATTTTAACTTTTAAATTTAGATATATTTGAGAACATTTTAGTTTTCATAATAAAATTAATTTCAAAGTGTTTTCTATTTTATTTTTCAAAAAATTTCTTGGTCTATAGAATTTTTTTTTCTAAAAGAGGAGAAATTTAAGCACTTGGAAATGAAGGAAATATCAAGATTACAGCTGGCCCTTTTCAGAATTCTAGCTCAATGCATACTGAAGATCTCATCTATGTATCATGATATGAAAGAGGAACAGATCTATGTAGACAACACAAACATTGAAATAATCATCAAGCTAATTACGTTACCTCAGTGGGATGTAAATGTGCTTAATTTTAAGTATGCTATCTAGGGGCTTTGCTGAATAGGCAAACTGAGCAACTTGATGGATATCTGCAAGCTCTAAATAAAGTAACAAAAACAACATACTAAATGGAGTAAAGGCATTGCTGGGATGCACCGAAACCTGTGTGTTATCACTGAAACTATAGTCCCAGCCACAGTCTGTTTTATTTTTTCATTCCAATGACAGTAATAGCTTGAGTGACTCACAGTTTAATGCAAACTGGATCAACCAAAAATGGTATTTAGCACAGAATTATCCATCCTGAGCTTAGTTTTCAGTCTGTTTCCAGTTCACTTCCATGTTCTTATCATGAGGTTCTTGTCAGTCCAAGATGGAACTTGGCTTGGTTTGGGTAGGTTTTGCTGGTTTTAATTTAAATTCTCATATCAATTCTGTTCCCATGCAGGAATACCAGATCTGCAGAGACTGCAGAGATGAATTCTGGCTGCCAAACTTGTGGAAGGTGGACAGGGAGATTGCAAAGGTTGGATCTGTCGCCAGGGCAAGCCAATCCCAGACCTCTGGGGAAACTGTGAAGAATGGTGCCAAGTGCAATGTGGCTTTTAGTCGTCATAATTGTATTTATAAAGCCACCAGACCACCTGCTCGAGTGCTTGAGTTGTTGCTCAGCTGATTAAAACACAGTAGCCAGGTCATAAAATATGTATTAGAAGAACCAGACAAAGTGTTAACTCATGGCAAGGAGAGGGAGCAATCCTCACCCTTGAGCAAATACAAGCAAACACAAAACCTACAGATTGCCTCAAATCTGGCAGCATCACTGTCATAGGACAGGGGATGCCAAATCAAAGGGTGAGTTGGAATTGTGGCTGGGCAGGACTCAAGCTCTCAGATGACCTCTGCTAGGAGCTGCCAGCCCGCAGCACTGCTCCAGCTTTGACCATTGATGGTCAGCACTGCATTTGGTGACTCGCTGTGAAAGGTCTCTTGACACCCCCTCACCCCACTATAAATAATCTTGGAGGATATATATGCTACTCTGCTGTAAAATTAAAACATCTGATCTTTCTTCCCAGTCACCATAGTTACCTTTTCATCTGAAGGAAGGAAATTGTTCTGCGTGGGGGTTTTTTGTGGTGAGGTTTTTTCAAAGGAAACTCAATCAAGACTAAGCACTGATTCAGTTCTGCGCTCAATCACGTCTTTCCTGTGGTTCATTAACAGCCTGTGAGCTCTTCCCAGGCGTTTCTTTCTCTGTACGTTTAATAACTGAAAGCTTTAACAGTTATTCATGTAAGGTGAAGTGATGCATTTTCACGATTTTCCACTAGGTGCCTTATGTGCAGGAGCAGTTGTTCAGCAAGCAGCACCCTACTTTTTCCTTAGCAGCTAAACAACTGATTTACCAGAAAATGGTGTCTTACTCTTCCCAGACTTACTGTAAGGCCAGAATTGGCAATACCCCTTTGCAGACAGAGCATTGGCCATGAGCTTTATTTATTACAAGCACTGGCCAGTATAGGGAATCTGAAAGTAGATTTAAAAGAAGAAAGGAAAAAAGAAAAAGAAAAAAAAACCCCACATTAAAAACAATTGTTAGGTACTTTGGAGTTGCTACTTTGCTACTTGTTGGGAGCATTAATGCACAATTCTGAAAAAAAGAAAGTGTTCTTGGAATGAGACAGATCTGCTGTGGTTTTGGGGCATGTGGGAATCTTAAGAAGGAAAAGAAATATAAAGAATTAAATATAACTAAGGATGCTCATTATTCATGGTAATAAGTGGGAATATTCCTGGCCAAAGATATGTAGTTAACATTCATTTAAAGGAAAGGAACTTAAAGGAAAGAAGTATCTTATAATAGATGAAAATGAAAAACAACTTATAAAAGTAACTCTACAGAAGAGGATTGTTCTTAGAAAAAGTGTGACTCAGTAGGCCAGTCTCTGCCATTGCCCTATGTCTTTTGCTTTGGCAAACCAAGCAAGAGCCACCTGGAAATTTCTGTTGCATCAGGAACTCCTCAGGTGGCCCCTGCTTGGTTTGCCAAGCAAAGGTGAAACCAGACCCACTCTCCCCACACCTGTTCCCCTCCAGGAAGAGGGAATGAGGGGATGTCAGAGTACCAAATTTGGGCTGGCAACATAATCCCTGGAATTCAGCTGAGTCTGGCATCACTTACAGTGCCCCTGAGGCTTCTCCAATACCTGGGCCAACTCCCTCAACACCTTGTCACCTTTGTTTCACCCCTTTCAGTGTTATGCCAGTAAACCAGTCCTAGGAAAAGACATGTTCTCTCAGGGGAGAAAAAATTTAACATTTTCCATAAAAGAAAATAAAAGGAAAGCACTTTTGTTTTCTACTCAGATAGAAGCATTTTGTTTCATGGTATCACCACAACAAGCTTGGCCCAGGGGACCACAGGGATGGGATCACAAAACACCAGTGCAGCAGCTGCAAAGCATCCCCATAGCTGAAGTGAGCCATACTTACACGCTCCAGCCAGCTGTTTCCACCTTTCCAAACCAGACCATTCTCAGGGCAGTTGGCTCCAAAACTAAGTATTTCAGCAGTCCAGTTAGAAAAAAATGGTGAAATTTTGAGCTGATTCAGAGTAGCTGTAGATGAGGCAGAGACACATTAAGAATCTTCGTTAGGAATTGCTTGTTCCTAATTTTACCTGCAGGAACCAGAGGAAAGGAAGAAGTGGCAGGTGTTGGACATCCTCATCTCTGCTCATGACCAGCCATTTCATCTCCGGACAGGACTTAAACTCAAGGCTGAGTATGAAAACAGCTGGAAGTCTCTTGGAGAAATATTCTTTCCTTGCTTCCTCAGCTTGCTTTAAAACCAGCATGATTTCTTCTATTGTTTGTTGGGGTTTTTTTGGGGTTTTTTTTCTTTCTTTTTTCTTCTGGGGGCAGGAGGTGGTTGTTAGCAGAAACTTTAGATGTCTTTTAGTTTCCCTTAGTCACAAGAAATCTTAAAATTAAGACAACAACACCCTCTTATGACATACTTTATTTTCATAGATCCCTGTTCAGCTGGTTATGCTTACAGGCTGGGTTGGGTTGAGGAGCTGAAACCATGTTGTGTATCTCTGTAACAAAACTGTCCCCAGTATTTTGTAACACTTAAGCCACCTTGATGTTTGCTCATTTCCCCAGCAGTCCTTTTACTGTTAGATGTCAAATCCAGCTGTCATCACCAGAGCCCAAGACGGAAATGTCTCCCTCATCCCACCCTCCATTCTTTAGAAGACCATCACTGTCACTACTCTAAATCATTCACCAGCCTGGGGAAGGATCATTTTTAGGCTGCTGTAAGAGCAGTGTAGTGACCTTCCTCCTAAGCCTTGTTCGATGGCCACGTTCTTGCTATATATCTATGGCATCCCATTTGAAATCCATGGGAAGTTTCTTACTATGTTAAAATCTACCTTTTAAAAATCTGCTTGCATCCTTTTTCTGAAGATGACATCCTGAAGCAGGATAAGACTTCCCAGTAGAGAGATCTGATCCTGAACATGGAGGTTTCATGCAAGCATTTACTGAAAACCTGAAAACACTTGATGTAAATTACTACCAGCTCTGAGCTGATCCATTTATATCAAGGACAGCAACAGTGCACACCTAGATCATACACATGATGGTTCCACCAGACATCTGTGATTTATGGTTGCAGGAAAGACCAGCCCCTCTGCCTGCAACTGAATAATATACTCACAGGTCAAAGTTAGATACTTAACCCTTACACTCAAAATCCTAGGGAATACAAGCAAAGAGATGGTGCTTCTTTCATATACCATTCTCACTTTTTATAAACCTAAATTTAACATGATTGATAACATCACTGTAGAAGGTTGAATTGAAATGTTCAGCCAGTTTGCCTACCTTTCTGTTAATAATAAGATCAAAGGAAAACAAAACGAGATAAATTAGCCTTATTTCACCAGAACATTATATTAATAATGGGTTTTTTTACATTTTCACCTTTTTATTTACATGGTTATCGTCTCATACATTTCATTGTACAAAGCTGTTCTTGTTTTTAATCATGATGTTGATAACCATCATATTCATATTCAAGGCTTTCCTTTTTCTCTGGCAGGTTACTTTCCTTAAGTTGCCTGCAGAACTGTCAATATAGTAATGGAGTGAGATGTCTGGACCCTCAAGAATGGAAACTCTAATTTAGATCTTGCTCTGGCAGAACAGAAAATAAATCCCAAATCTGTAGGCATTCTTCTAAGTCTCTTCCTCTATCACAAATAAAGAACCACTTGAGGGATATTCATGTATATGCACATCTGTTCACTCATCCGCTTTATTATGTACAATACAAATTACTAAAAAATAAATCCAATTTCTGTTACTCAAGTAGATTTTTTTTTTCTTGAACCTCTGTCAAATTGTAGACGGACTGTATTGTAGCATTTTCATTTGCAGTATGCTAAGCAGAGTATAGAATCATGTTGAATATAGAGTTGAATTCAAACCACAGATTTCCACTTGATATTACAATCAAAATTCCAATAGTGGAACAGTGGAGCATATTTCCCACAGGGGCTGGGCTATCTCAGTCTGTGGAGGCTTTCAAGACCTGTTTGGACAAAGCCCTGAGCAACCTGGTCTGATCTCAGACCTGACTTTGCTTTAAGAGAGAGGTGGGACTAGAGTTCTTTCCAACCTGGATTATTCTGCAATCCTATAATACCAGGTAGTTGAAAAGTGTTTCAAAGAAGCTGTGGAGACTGGTACACAAAGGAGGCAGAGCTGGAAAACAAACTATGTAGAAGACTGCTTAAACACTATTTTCAATAGGAAGTGATTCAATACATGATGACAACCAGGTGGCACTAATACCCAGGGGTGCCAGTTATTGCTTACAGTTGGCTAGAAAGTTGTTTGCAGAAATGTTTTTGTAAATAAGAGGAAAAATTCTGAAAAAAAATGCAGAATATTATTATATAAATACTTGGAATTTGAAACACAAATCTTAGCAACAGAGGAACATAAACTTCTAAACTAGAAATGATGATCGCTCCAGGATTATTCAGATCATTTCCATGGTTATTAAATCTGTTTCTTTGTTCTCTGAGATAATTCCATAAAACTATTAGGGTGGTATACATACACAAAACTGCATCTGCCATTACCCTAAGCGACTCAATTGTTTGTTTTTCAACTACAAAAGTGGTAAAGAAACTGTACAAGTATTCCTTAACGTAATTTACTATCCTACCACCATCTGCTACATTTGGCACTGAATGTGTAGCTGAAATCCCTTTTATAAGTGTGCCCTGAACCAGGAAGCTGATTCAGACCAGAACCAATTAGCGTTCCCAGCCTTTCTCAAAGCACACAGAAGCACACACACTAGCTGTGCTTGCATTTACAAGTGTTTGTGTTTTGCGAGCATGAATGTGTTGAGGAATCTGTTTTTAGCGTACAGCACCTCTGTGTGACACTGCAAATCGCTGATGTCAGTAATGAGAGGCGGGAACACAGTGAACAGAGACACACGGGGACCACACAGCTTCTCACTCGTGACCTGTGGCTGGGTATAGAGCAGTACCTCCATGGCAATGTGAATCCCTGTGTCGTGCACATATGTGCCCATTGCTGCAACTGAACGTGAGCCAGACCTCGAGTGAACGCTAAAGAGTTCGTTTAGCATTCACGGGTTGATCTCCAGCCACTGCAAATCAGTGTGGTCCATGTGTTTCCTATGGCTCTGCAGCCTCCACCTCAGCAATCCCCTCTTGAATAGTGGGGTCTTACCCATTTCTGCTCTGGTCTCTGAAGCAGTCAGCAGCCATGCCCAGCTGATGGCACCTAGGTTTTTGCAAAATCTGTGAAACGTGCTTTTGGCAAGTTGTTCCAATGAAACTCAAAGTGAAAGAAATGTGAATGGGCAGTCACAAACTCACTCCAGCTCCAGTAGTCTTCTGAGTGGTTTGTGAAGGGAGCTCGAAGCTTCATGTGGCCATTTCATGAGAATAATACCTCCTGCTTTCTTGGAGAGCTGTTGAGAAACCTCTCCTGAGGCCATGGGGTGAGAGCAGATTTGCACAGACATTCATGATATGATTCCAAGAAAACTTTAAGTCATCCTCCAAACAGACTCCTTTGGATGAGACCAATGGCTCCCTGAACATGTTCAGGAGGTCGCTGATAACATGAATATTAAGAAAATCATTGGCACCATTTTTTTTTATTTACTTTGACAGATGTGGGCTTTTTTTTTGTGCCATACAGTGGCTTATCACCTGTGAAAAAGCTTTAGAGTTCTGCCAATGTATTAATTGAACCTGGGAACTACACTGCTTTACAAGAGGTGAGTATCTGGCATTAGGAAGAGAAGGAAGGAACCAAAGGGTATGTTATCATTGGAAAGAAAAGAGAAAAGAATGTGCAGATCTCCTATTTAATGAGCAGAGGCAGAACAGAAAGTCAGGATATTCCCCAGCTGCTGAAGCTAAAGGAGAAGAAATACAAAGAGCAACAGTGATAAAGTCTGAAAACACCAGAATCCAAAAAAAAGTGTTAATAAAAACCCCCCATATTTACCTGCTTAGAAAGAGGCAGTAACAACAGAGGACAGTCTCAATAGACCAGATGATTAAAGAAAGAATTGTCACAGTGAAGTAGATACTGCACAGTCGGCTTTTGGGGAGGGAGGATGGGTGCCAGACATATGAAGGATTATGATCTAGAGAAAATCACTGCAAAGCTGATACACAAATGCTTGAGAAACCTTATGCAAAGAGTAGTTATCAATAGTCTGCTGTCATACTGGAAGGTCACATCATGCAAACCCCATAGGAGCCTGTCCTCTGTCCATCGTTATTCAATATTTATATAAATTACTTGGATCATGAAATGGAGAGTACACATATAAAATTTGTGGATGACATCTTACTGGAAATCTCTTGAGAATTTTTGAAGACAGGATTAGACTTCAAAATAATCATAGTAAATTGGACAAATGACCTGAAATCAATAAGATTAAATTTAATACAGATGCTGTATTTAGGAAGGAAAATTAGAAAATGGAGAATGTCTGACTAGAGTATAGCAGTAAAAAATCTGAAGATCTTAGTGGATCACAAAATTGAAAATTATCAGCAAAGTGGAGATCCTGGAAGAATAGTAGACGTTATTTTTACTCTGCACTGGTGGTATCTCACCAGTCCAGTCTGGGTGTTGCATATGAAAGACCTAAGTAAACGATGGCACAGACCAATGATAAAAATGACAGGCAGATGAAAAAGCATCATCCCTACTGGAAAATAATCAGACCTTGGTTTGTTTAATCGAGAATAGAGGAGTATGAGACCTATAGGGAGGTAATGGAAACAGAAGGTGTGTAACAGCTTATTGTAATATAAAAGATTATTCTAAAAGGGATAGAAATCAGTTGTTTTCCATATTGACAAGAGACTAGACAAAGAGAAAGGGGCTAAGTTGCAAGAATGGAGACTTAGGTGAGATATTAGGCAAGTAACTTTATAAAAAGGAACTAAGGATCTCTGTAAGATAAGGATAGGACATTCGAGAGAAGGAAACCTCCAAAGTGGTGATTGTTAAAGGAAAGTAAAAGCTATTGGGACTGGGAGGGAAGGGAGTTGCCTGTAGCTATTTTTGCTTGTAACTATTCCAGTCTAATATAAATGTTATTATTAGGATTTCACTGTTGGTTTTGGCCCTGCCAGTTTAAGAGCAGCGTCTCCATGCATTTCAAGTCTTTCTGTTGTTTCACATCGGTAGAGTATAAAGTACACGGGCAGGGAAAAACCAGCACCTCACTGATTCCAGCCCATATTTGTGCAATAAACAGAGCATCTGCCTGCAGGTGTACTATTAAGTGCCCTTGTGCTTTGCTCGGCAACTGACATAGAGGAGATGGGGATTTCTGTAGGTTCAGGTTACCAGGAAACACTAGTGTCATTATGGATTCGTTGCTCATCATGCTTCACCATCTTTGCTGAACTGCCACAGAAAGCCCTCTTAGCTCTTTTGGATTAATGAGACCCAGACATTTTATCTGACCTCATTATCCTCCTATTCTCCACCTAGCAGCCTCCTTTGGTCATTCTTTTATTTGCCTGCATCACATCTACTGTAATAAATGAGATGTCTTGAACAGGCAACCATCAATTTAGGCACTACTGGCTTTTCCAATATGGAGGGTTTTGTATGTTTACAGGGTGTGGATAAACATTGATAGCCATCCCATTGTTCTGTTGTTTGGAGGGAGCATTTATCATCGAGATTTATTATCTCATGAATTAAAGAAGTGAATACAATTTGTCAAATATATTTATCTGTTTAAGGCATCAGATTTTTGCCTCTAGTCCCTTGCATTTAAAAACCTCCTGCTCCTATTTGTTCTGTTGCAAACAAGAATCAAATCCTAAGACTTATACCGATAGTCACCTGAAAGTCAAAGAGATTTGGAAGAAAATGTAGCCCAGATTTGTATAATGTGTTCTGCACCTTAACCTCATTTTCTCAAGGTTTGCATCTTTAGTATTTTGCATGCAAACCTTTAAACTTTGGCTTGGTCTTCAACAGCAGTGGAAACTGAGACATCAGGGCCTATTTTAATTGAGACAGTAGCACCAAAAGGAATGGAGGCATTAACACCAGAGGTCAAGAGTGATGATAAGGGTCAGAAGGATAGAAACATACCATGATTGCCTTCAACATATATGCTCAAACCCCCAAACTCCTGAGTTCCTCCTTCAACACGCTATGTACGCTTAGCTCCCACCTTAGCTCAGCAAGAGCACAAAGCACCACCCCTTCAGTTGGACTTTGCCCTAAATTATCTTACCATCCACATCAGCATCTGTCTAATTACAACAATTCTCTCTCTGAATTTCAAAAAGCCTCTCATCGAAAGGACAGTTACTTTCCTATAAGGGGAATATGATGGGAAAAGTGTGCTAGCACTGTTGTCATATTCATAATCCATCCATTTCTTTTCCCCTCAGTGCAAGTATGATAGAGGAAAAATACAAATGTGCGCATGCAGAGAACAGAATTGTCATTTCAATAGCCAGCCTAGTTATATTTTTTTTATTTTTTAAGGGAAGAGAAAAATGACACTGCTGTAGAGGCCAGCACAAAGAAAAGACTGCAAAGACTTATTGCCTCAATTAACTTATGACAGCAAACGTTATTATAAATACAATGTTATTCCTTCAAAAAAGAGAGAGAAAAGGAAGATTTTCTCCCCTAAAGAAAAGTAAGAATATTATCTTTGAAATATATTGTGCAAAAAAAGTTAAGTTTCAGGGACTGTCATTTTAAAAAGTGTAAGACTTTGGCTAACTTTCATTTGTATGACATTGGAGGCAAACCCTCTTTGATTTTGACAGTAGGCAAGTTAGGCCAAAGGCAAAGGTTTTGCAAAATATTACCTGAAACATTTTGTTTGCTAACTTTCACATGTATGGAAACATCGCTGAAGGCAGCTCACTTCAAGCCAAATGAAACACACATTTGCCATGATGTTGAGCAATACCTACAAAGCTTGGCAGCTGCAATATAAATATCTGCATACAAGATACAGAGTTGATCAGGTCACTGTGGGTTCAATAGATGAACTATTGAAGGCTACAGAGGTGCATAAGTGAACATGAACAAAAGCATGATACAAATTGTAATGGGAAGGTAGACTGAGTGATGTTCTCTGGTGCTACTGGTTTGAGAACTCTTGCTGCTCCTAGTAAGAGAGAAGCTCTCCAGAGACCAACAGGACTTTATTCACACATGAAGTATTTTTTTTTTTTTTGGAAGATGAAGTATTCTTTCTGTTCTCCATCCTAAAAGCATTCTTACAAAAATCTCTGAAAAGTTTTCAGTAGCACCTTTTCTAACATCCAAATTCACCTCTATAAACAAAATTGACTGCAAAATTAAGTTTGGGAAGAGAAACAGGTGAGGCCACATGTGACATGTTTTGTAGACTGTTTGTATTTTTGTCACTGATGCCTCAAGTGAAGAGAAAGACCTTCTTTTCGTCAAAGGTGATCTTCTATTTGGAGGGTTGCGGCAAAAAAGGAAACAGGGAAAGAAGAATCCAGTAAGATAAGAATATTAGGGGGCACCGTTGTTCAGGTCAAAAATGTTAAGGTAATTGCTTTACATGTATAGCAACCAGCAAAGGCAATTTACTGGTTTCAGAATTCTCTTTCTGAGAGTGCCATTGAGAAGTAATGTGGTCCAAGTCCACTTTAATCCCCTTTCAAAGAACGAAAAAAGTTTTTCTTCTGCCTGAATACAGACTGTCTCAGAAGTGAGGTGCATTCAGTTCAAATTCGGGGTCCAAGCTCCATAAAAGAGTCTGATCCATAAGCAGAAACCATGCTTGAAGGATGAGAGGAATGTCGCCTAAGTACCTGGAATACAGGTAGGTCTGTTCCAAACATCCTGGGGAAAGGAGGTTTTAATATTCAATTGCCCAAGAGGCCGAGTAGCATCCTGAGGCCTCACCAGAGCTGCCAAGCCACTTTTGCAAGATGTCAGCAGCACTTTGGCAGGGCTGAATTCCTGGTTCCTGTGAATGCTCTGCTCTCCCCTCCAGCCGCTTCAGCTGAGCTTGGTGCAGGACCTAGTTACCTAGCTAGATTTATGCTTATCATAATTCATACCACCGGCATCATTCCTTTTCCATTCTGTAGGGCATACAACATCGCTGACATTTTATTATGAAATATGATTATCCAAACTGCATTTTTTTTTGTTAGATGATTGCTTACTATATTCCAATTATCATCAAATACACAATCCCCTTACTACATTTCCACAGTTGCAAGTTACTGAATAATTTAAGTTACTGTGCTTCATTTACTTCAGAATTATTTTATGATCCAATTGAATGTTTTAATGATATTATGAAGCCTTTGTGACGATCCAAATGGCTGGTCACAGAATGGATTAAACAAGATCATGCTCAGTGTGTAAAGAAAATAATTGCTTAAGGAATGAGCTTAAACACACAGTGATGCACACCAAAAATTGGAGTGAATGGATGGAGTTGCCACGTTACTTCCAGTAGGACTATGCTGGTTTATGCCTGTTGAGGAATCTCACCAAAACAATTTAATAAATGTAATCAATGGCAATGTGTGTGAATGAAGGGAAGAACAACTTACTCTTTTCACTGCTGCTTAGTCCATTTGCAGTCCCTTGTGGTAAGGATGGTTTTAAAAGTTTCCAAACTCTGGGGAAGAGGGGGATGCCAGATTCTCATCAGGTGTAAATCAGTATAGCTCTGCTAAAGCTGACAGAGCTGCACCCATTCATATCAGCTGAGAACCTCATCAGTTATGTTAAGTAAGTTTGATAGTTTTAATATTCTTTGTCTTGAAGTGAGGTTCATGGCCACTTTGTGATATAAAGTATAAATTGAAGTTTGCTCAGCTGCACACTATAAATTTCATGCAATGACAGTGCTGTCGTGCTGCACTATTGTCTTTTATTGCATACATCAGGCGAGGGATTACTGTAAGTAATTTGTTTTGGAAGGCTGGCAACCCTAATGGGGCATGCCTGATAGTGTTCAAAGGTTCTGATTAGGCACAGTCCACAGAGATGTTCTTTCAACTTGAATCTCCAAAGAAAAAGACTTAATTTTTAACAAATCGCTTTCTTCACAGCTTCATCAGTTTGGTTTCTTTGAAACTCAGTAGTAAGATGTATCAAAGGAACAGATTGTTTGCCCAAAGCCTATCAAAAAATGCTTTTTGCCTGAACTGAATATACCTAATCTATTTTAACAACTCGTTTAGAAATGATCCTGTAAGGACTATTATTCCTATAATGGTTTGTGAAGCTGGAGCCCTAAGAAGCCAGCAAGGTGCCTCTGTGCAGCTGAAATGATATGAGCACATCCTGGCCGGCTCTTCCAGAAGGACTAAGCAGGAGGGCTCCGGCTCTCCACGCTGCGCCGGTGAGGTGAGCCCAGGCTGCTCCCTGCTGGCTAGGAGAAAGTGGTGGCGAGCCTGCTGGAGATGATACACTTTTCCCTGATGCCATTGACTTTCTGTCAGCTGCATAGTCACACACACACCCCCCCCCCACCTCCACAATAATCCAGAAAGTCGCAGTTACCCAGCGCTTCACCTGAACAAATAAAAGCATTGTGATGGCCTCTTGTCTGGATTCACAGCATGGACAAAGCATTAGAGGACATTAACTGTACCAGATCGAAACAAGGTGAACCTTTCTGTTGTTAAATCTGTTATTAATCTCCCCAATACTTCCAACTCCCAGAGAGCCAAATCAGGAGAGAAGACTGTTGGAAATAGCTTTAAAAGGATATTATCTCATTGATTTTCGAAAGAGAGAGCTCCTTTAACAAGAATATTGTTCTTTCAATGCGCTCGGTCTCCATCTTTAATGTTTATTCATTTGGCTGCTTCACAGGGGAATGCAAATCACAGAAAAGTAGGAGCTGTACAGTAGTGTGCAAAATGAGTACCACAAGGGATTCAGGGCTTCATCTCTTCCTATCCAACCTTCTGAGGCAGAGAGCTTTGTGTGCTGAGGGTCTTGCAAAGAAAAAGCAACATAAAGCAGGATTATAATATCCCCTTTTCATGGAGAAGTTGAAATTCATGTGATTACCGGGGATTTGTGTTTGAACCACTGCTATGCATATGTTGGATTGTGAGAGAATCTGGCAAAATAATTTATTTGTAGTAACCGTGTGGGGCTTCTGTAAGGCAATACCTCTTGCCTTTCTGCTGCTTGGTTTTGTGGCATAGGCATTTGTAAGGCAAGTCTCTAAACCTTGGACTTTCATTTAAATATCCAGTCTTTTGTTAGAAGTGTCTTAAACATTCCTTAGTAAACACAGTTAATAAACAACCTTATAAGATAAGAGCCAAGACTGGGCGTTTGCAAGCTGGGAAATAAGTCTTGAAGTTATTCATGACAACTACAAACTGCACCACAACTGGGGGATTCCTCACCCCTACCATCATCTGGCTCAAAATGACACTTCTGGTCAACAGAAGGAGATTGACACCTCAGGAGGCATTTCCTCCCATCTGAGGGTGGGTTGCTGAGGTAGGTTGAAGATATCATCCTCCTGAGGTAGATCAACCTAGGTGAGGCAAGTCCCTCCCAAAATGCGGGCTCTGAAGTCAGTCCTTCAACACATGCATTTCACAGATATGTATACTTAACACAGTGTGAAGAAGACTCAACGGTCTCTCAGCCTCCACTGCTATTGACTTCCAACTGTCAGTTCAGCTTATAGAATAATTGAACAAATTCCAGAAAACAGGTTTTGCCTGCAAAATGATGAAGCCCTTGGCTGTTAAGCCAAGCACATTAAACTCACAGTAGTTGTATGTTCAAGTGGATAACTGAGTAGATAGGTTATTATTATGTATTAAAATATTTTGTTATTTACTGTATTCTTAGCACAGTAGTGCAAAAGACTTAAACAAATTAATCAGACACAATAGGAAAAAGTAATTTTCAAGAGAAGTTTGAAGGAGCGAGGAAATGACTCACTGCTTTGGCCAGGTAGAGCTAAGTGAAACATGTGGTTAATGCATTTATCCTTACTCTGTGCCAGCTGAGGAAATATAGGAGAGAGATCCACTAAGCCTTATTCATTCTTCTCTGCTCTCTCCCTCATAGGACCCACATAGAGTACAGGTGGCTGAGGTCGTGTCTGCTCCTGACAGTTTTATGTCAGTTGGGAATTTCCTCATAGCCAAGGGATCCTCTGCTCAGTGTTTGTGGATGGAGTTCATTCCAGTCCACATACTCGAGTGGCAAATCTGGGCTAAAAATCAAAGTCAAAGCATACAGTGATTTTACCTGGGGGGAAAAAATAATTTAGATGCGTATTCTGTTACAAGGTCAAAAGAGTGTCTAAGGGATTTAATCGAAGCACCACATGTGTAATAGTCTATGAAGTCAAACCTGGTCAGTGGAAGGACCTGGGGTACCAAAGGGACTGGTATTGGCTCTGGCTTTATTCAGTATTTTCATTACTCATGCGAAATAAGAAGGTGGAGGATGTGTTAATTAAAATTGCAATTGACACTTCACTAGGAGGTGTCAGAAACACCAAAGACGACCAAAAAAAAAAAACCTACAAAAGGACTTAAAGAAGCTGGAGAATATGAAACAGGATTTAGCTTAGAAAAAGCATGCACTAATGGCTGAAGGAAAAAGTAATCAAATTAAAAGGAATGATGCCAAAATACACCTATTATTATGGTGCTAGAGAGCTCTGTGGCTGTAACCTCAGAGTGTAGCTTACATCAAGTGGAAAAGAGCTTTTTGTGGGAGCTAATTGAGTTGGGCTCTACATGCAAAGGGCTTTACATTAATTTCATAAATTAGAGAAGAATCTATTTTGAAATGACCAAAAGCGTGTCTCAGATGCAGTCTTCATTTTTAAAGGCAGACTGGTTTAAAAATGAGATTTATATTAGTAGAATTACTGTAAAGGATGAGCATGCAAGGGCTCTTTTGAAATTACCTGATGGCTAAAATACTGTCCTACATGGCTGGAGAGTTTGTCTTTATTCCCATGCCTGTCACTTAACTGAGATACATATTTATAAGAAGGGGACGTGAGCAGACAGCAAGCCTGCAGCATGGCGGCGTTTCTCAGCCCGTCTAGGTGGGATCTCACCCATGTGTTCAAATATACTAACAGACATAGATGGGAGACACATAGGTCCTGCTAATCTAATTTATGAAGTGGTGGTGGATGAAAGACATGTTGTAGGAAGCTTTCTGCAATACCCATCTATTGAACATGTTTGTGGAGGACTGGACTTGATAAACCCAGCAGCATTTGTGTTGGTTCTTGCCACACACCTACAGCAGCAGGACAGTCTCTCTGTGCCGCCTTCATTGCTGTAGTATCCTCAGCATGAAGAAGAGAAGCACCAAGAGAACACACACAGCTGGTTAACCTGCTTTCATAACTCGACATCCAGTAGCAGATGAATATCACTTAATTAGTATTTAATTATAGGAGTTAAATTGTCAAAGGCTTTACTTAATAGAGCTAATCCCTTCTACTTCATATTCTCCTGCTAGACCCTCCAGATTGGTGGTATTTACAGAAGAGTGGGAAAGGACCACCACCAGGAACTGAGGTGAACTACAGACACCTATGGGCCAAGAGGGTGGGTAGCTAATAGCCTCCATTTGCATGCCTATTTCTGCTGGTCCAAGCGAGATAAGCGATTACCACATGCTACAGCAATATTAGTGCTGTAGATGGGACCTAGACAAGCTGGTGAGCACAGGAGGGTCAACAATACCTGATCTACCCCACAGGAACTGCAGAGTTCAGGGATGTCTCAACTGTTTCCAGTTCTTAGCTACCCCAGTCAGCTGTACTGGGAGATGTTTTCTTCCTCCCAGAGATTCATATCTTAGACATCCTCTGCAACACAGCAAACCAAGGTGACATTACTTCAGATGCCTTCATTTCAAACATTTCCTTTGGGGATTCAGTCCCTCCATCTCCTAAATCCCCCGGTCACCAGGTAATACAGGAAGGCAGGCAGGGCGCTGGTCCATGCTGCGTAAGAGAATGAAAGAACCAGATAGGACACAAAAGGAAACGGCGTTCAGTAGCCTTGTGATTACTGGGTCATCGCCTTGCCTCCAGGACCCCACTCCAACAGTACTTTACTCCCCTTATCAAATAGCTGCCTGATAAAACTCATAGCTTGAAAAAAGCAGAAACATGCTGGGCAAAAAATGCATCTTCTGGCTTGATCCTGGGTGGGAACAGATACTATCTGGCATTTGCTCAGGGCAGGGTGTAAAGCAACTCTCTAGTCTTTGACAACATAATGCCTTATATTCCTACCTGGTTTTAAGGTTCTCTGTAGGCCAACTTTTAAGGTTTTTTCTCATGCTTTGTTCACCAAATAACACATTTGGCAGAATAAACGTGTTGGGATGAAGAGATCTGGGACTTTCTTCTAAACTGTATGGAAACTATAATGTGAATTACAAAATTTCATCAATAAGGAATTATTGCATTACAACTCTGCAAAATTACTGAAACACCTCGTAGCAACTGAAAAAATTCTAACAACCTCCCATGCACAGGGAAGTCTCTGTTTATGAAGTATGCAAGTGTATGGGTAACTCTGTAGGAAATCCATAAATCTTAGCATGGTGTTACTTCTTATTTTAAAAACAAACAAACAAAAATAACGAGGATGTTATCCATCTTTTAATGCAGGATTTGCTTATATTTGTGTATGAAAGACATACTCTCGCCCTCTAAGAAGCATTTTCCCACTGCTCTGAAGAGACAAGGAACAATTTCAGAGACTATTTTTCTTGAAGAAATGTTTTGCCTAAAAATAGTGAAATCCAAAGTCACATAGTTTTTCCCTGATGATTTCATATTCAAATACTGAGCATAATGACAATACTTAGCCAGCCTCAGAATGATCAATACTGAACGGTTCTTTCATTAATGAGAAAATCTCTTTAGGTCCAGTTGCCACTCAGCAAGTTTTGTTTGAGTTTCATCAGGTCTCCCTTACATTATGCTGCTGGTGTAACACAGTATCAAAGTTTATATACATTACAATTATGGCTTTTTACATTACAAAAGAGGCATAAAGGGGAACATGTTATGATACAAAAAAGACATTCATATTTTGAACCATGCCCCAGTTCCAGTCCTGCCATCTGCTGTTAACTGGAGTGATGTATACCAAAGTAAGTAGTTCCTTTGCCTTCAAAGGCCTGTTCACTTGCCCAGAAATTGTGTAGAATAGTCACTCAAAGATGCAGAAGTCAGGCATCTCCTTTTACAAGGGCTATGGATTTCACTCAGCCCCAAGTTCTGGATACTATGAGAGTGGTATCATGATTACATGAATTTTTTACAGACGCTAAATGCAAGCACTCCTCTTAAGTGAGAATACAAGTGTTTGCAGTACATAGGTCCTCTAAGCAGTCAATAGTTTAAAAAGGTGCCAGAGAGGGAACATGCAGACACTGCATTATCGAGACCTTCAGCAAATGGCGTTTCATTTCCTCTCCTGGTGTAATCTGTCCCCACCGGGTGCTGCAGTCTGTGGGATTATCCAGTTTCCAACCTGAGGCAGGCCACAATGTCAATGTCTCATATTCCAACATCCCCTTGGAGTTTAAAATTTAATGTTCACAAATATCTGAATATATTTACATACATTCATATGCCGGTTTTTGCTTTCATCTTCATGACAAATGGCTTTTCATTAAGGACCTTTCAGCAATGAGATCTTTCCTCCCGTGAAATTTCTCCCACCAGCAAATGTCCTGCCTGGATCTGTGCAATTTTAGGGATGGCACATAGGAGTGTGGATACTCAGTGTAGAACCTACTTCTTTCTAGCATGATTTTTTTAAAAAAACCCCACAAATATCTGTGTTTCCAAGACAGTTTCAGTCATTTGTGGATGCTCTCTTTTTAATAATTCTACACCAATTTGCAGTGCAGTTGTGGAAACCTCTCATGTAAGGTGAATCTTTCTAATTTTGCATTCTCCGTTAAACTATGAACCCATGCCCTTCAGGAGATGAAGCCAAATCAATATGACTTCAGATCTGGAAGTAAATATCCAGAGAAACCATTTAGCAGCTTCATTGTTGCATTTATACAGTAAGTTGCTCTGGGGTAATGTTTTGTCATTTGTTTTTACACTTGACAAATTTTAATGATTATATTGCCAGGATGGGTGTACTGTAAGATGTCATTAAACTCCTACCAGTTTCCTGGTTGAAAACTGCCTCGTTAGGTCTATTTAACTTACAGCACATTTAACTATTAACAGGACACAATCAGCATTTTGATTTACAGTTGGGGGAGGAGAGAAAGAAAAAAAAATAATCTTGCATCTTAGGATTTAAGGATGTTTTCCTTCTTTTGTCTTGATGGTCACTGAGATTTTGTGCATGGTTAATGTAAAATGGATGTCAGTTGTACATACATGCATTCACACACATGCACACACAAATGGCTTAGATATAACCACAAGGGGCACTGAATAAAACAAGTAATTCACATTCTGAGGCTGGTCTTGCTGGCTTTTATCACTGTTCTCATATCAGGACTGCTAGTTTCAGCCCACTTGCAAGACTCTCATTAATCTTAATTCATCCTCCATCTACCTTAAAACGTGCCACAAAGTCATTTTTTTCCCAGCCCTTTTAAACCATGCTCAATCTCCCAGGCTAAAGAAAAATTTATCAACCTCATACAGCAACATCCAGTGTCCAGGAATATTTCAGCCTTTTGAGAAAATCTCTTTGGGTCTTCACAGTGCTCCTTCTTCAGCCTTGTGTTTCTAACATCCCCCCCAAAAGCCATGACTATTTCATTAATTACCAGCGTTGCCACCATCGCAATATAAATCTCCAGCCATGAGGGCTAAGTACAATTGTTTTAGAAAAGATGACTTGTCTCTGCACAGACTATGTCACTTCCTCATTCATCACCCTCAAGTGATCACAACTGAATTACTCCCCACCACTGCCACTCATTTTTCAGGCCTCTCGCTAATTCATGGAGGCTTGTTAAAATGCTGCAAGCAAAGGTGCCCTTCTGATCTTTCCAAACATTCACTAAATGGTTTGAATTTATTCATTGGACTGAGCTCATCCTGGGTCATGTCTCTTTTTTTGTTTGTGTCTCATTGACTTTTAAATTTTCATTAAAGCTGCAGCATCTTCTTTTGTTTGAAGCCAGATCTGTTGAGGAAAGTTACTGCTTTGAAAGGAAAGGGGTGGAAAAATACACACAAAACAACCACAGCCACAGCAGAAACAAAACACGATAAACAAGCAATTAGCTTTGCACAGAGCTATCAGCAGCTTGGACTAGCAGAAGTTTGAATTTGGTCTTAGAAGCATTTAGGGAGCAGCTGGTTCCCCTTGAAAGCAAGGGAGATGTTGCTAGAGAAAGGATTCTAATAGCAAATCCTGCCTCTTTAACTTGACCTGCATTTTAAATTCAAACCTAACAGCATCTTCAGAAGAATGAGAAATATAAAACCATTGCTCATGATGTGTCACAATGCTCCCACCTGACAACACCTGCTTAGCTTAGGCTTCCAAGCTTTCTTGCATTCCTGTTTCTCATATATTGAATTTCAGAGCTGCAAGACTGAGAAGAGTCAGAGAAGGAAATGAAGAGGTCTCACAAGTCAATACAGGTTAGGGCAAATGCCAGCCTGACTGAAGGACTGACACAGTGCCTGCCTCCATGGTTGTAAAAATGGGACTTGCAAAACCAGTGATATAAAGCGAACACTGTAAGGAACAAGCTCCTCCTTTCCCTGACCTTGTCACCCACTCTGCCTGTCATGGCGATGTTGGGAGCTATAATATTTAATCATCTGTCCCAGAAATCCATGAGAGATTAATGGAGAAAGTTCAGAAAGCTTTCTCAGCCTCATTGTTGCTCTGACAGGCTTTCCTCATCTTGCCGTGGCTGCTTGGAAATGATGGGCATCTGCATGACCATCAAGGGCCATAAGCAGCAAGGGCAGCAGGCAGAAAACAGCATCCAAAGAACTGTTCTCCCAGGTGTTATCATACTTACCACCTCAGGACTGAGCGAGATTTATGGCTTCCCTTTGTGCACAGCTGCTCCCCTTCTGTGGTGGCTTCCATGCAGGCACTGCCCATCCCCAAGCAGAGTACATGGGATCGGCCGGGGGGAAGCAGGCCAAGCTTCTCCCACACCTCGCCTGTCTTCAGCCAGCAGGACTTCAGGCAGCATGGGCGCCAAAATTCCTCTTAATACTGAGAAGCCTTCAGCCAGCTTTGGTATGATGTGTCCAGCATGTCTGTCCCTCTGTCCCTTCTCTGCTCCCATGGAGAACACTAGGAGACAGGTTACTAGCCCTCACGATGCAGTTTGTCTGTTTCTTCATGGACAAATTCAGAAGGTCCATTTCCAGATACTCTGCAACAGAATGCCATTAAGGGAACTTTCATACAACAATTCTGGTGTCTCTTCCTAGCATGTCCTTCCACATAATTGAACCTCAGAAAGTACCTGGCCATTGAGTCACACTACAACCATTGAAAGTCTCTGTAGTTCTTCCCTTCAGATACTAGCTGTTCCTTTACAATAAAAAACAAGAAAACATTTAAAATAATTGAAATAGCTATGTCTAAGGTAATTATTCAGGATAGCTAAGCACGTCTTTTGGAAATGATATTGTGGGCTTTTTTTTAACATAAATGTCTTTTGTTCAACTGATTTTCTCCTCTACAGGCTAAAATCCCTGTTTTTCAAAATAGCTGATATTTTGAGCATTTTGCTGATCTTTCAAAGTAAAACAAAATAGAACCTCATTGTCAACTACTTCTGTTAATGATTGAGCCTTTCATGGTTAAGGGGAAAATATTTGTAGCAAGTATTCGCATGCCATAGTGCCAGCCAGATGACTTACATATCTGATTAACTCATTTCTAATTGAGCTGTTCAGATACAATTTTTTTCTAAGGGTCTAATTTGTGATCTGAAGCCAAAATTGCTGAGGTGTGAACATTGCAATGCCCCTTGAAATCCTACCCCACCACATCAGTGGGGTAGGAAGACATGTCAGGGTGTGCCGTGTTGTGGTACCCAGCTTCTCCCTGACAATCTCAGCAATGGACTGCAGAGCCATCCCCAGGACTATCCTGGCATCTGCTCTTGGAAAAGCAGATCTGCATGGCTTTGAACATGGTCCCATCCTTCTCAGGCATAGTAAGCAGTGTTAGAGATGAAAGCATTATGGCAATGTACCTATGAAACAGGGAGTAGATTCTTTTTGCCCCATTCTAGATCCAAGCCCCAACTGGAATATGAGGGAATACAGTAGGAAAGTTGGGACCTCCACAGTGTATTGGGCTCTGGGAAAGTTATCATTGTTGAGCACCTAGAAATCTGATCCTAAATAAAATAGGAAACCAGCATCTACTGTAAGTCTTTTGTCAAAACTTCTCTTCAAATGAAAAGTTTCAAATGTTATTGTCTGCTATAAATAACAACAAGGTCTGCTACACCAACCCAATTACTCTGAGCCTTGGCTAACCAGCAAACCCTTCTCAGGAATGGCACTGACTTGGAAGCAATCTGATAATTAAACCACTGACATTTCAAATGTGCAAAGTCAGAGTGATTTTCCAATTTCCAGTGTGTCCCTCTCTAATTCAATATTTATTTAGGCTATACTCAACTGAGTTAAGCAAGATGACTCCTTTAGTATCCCTTCTCTTCCCCGGGGTAAAAAAGTCAAGACCTGCTATAACCTCTTTGAACATTCATGGAGTGCTTATAATATGTAAACACACCTTTATTCCATTATTTGGCACTAACAATGTTTCCACAGCTCATTATTTCCTGCATGAAATAATACTTAATTAGTGCTGAATTACAAGGGAATTGCTGTGGAACTACATAAGCCGTCCTTACAAATCCCCTGATGAATTCAATGTGATTGCTGCTATTGCATTGAATTCTAAATGACTTCATAATGATTAGAAACCTAAGGCATACCTGCCTGTTATTGATCAGTGTGTGACAACAGGATTTCTTTATAAACAGAGTCATGCAGACAATATGTTGATACCAGTATCTGAAGATTTTTAGTGCCTCTTGGGAGAAAGCTGGTGACTGTGGCATTTAAATCCAAGGTTACAGTGATAAATGAATCAAATCTTATTAGTTTTTCCCAGGCCTATTGGGGTTGCAAAGTTACCAACTCTGCTGAGTGCACAAATAAATTGAATTTAGGTTTTTGTACTGAAAAGAGGGATGATCCTGAATTTAATCAGAGGTGCAGAACACCCAGGTTTTAGCTCAGGTACAGTCATATGTTCACAAGACTGTCTCTCCATGAGTCTTATTCATCTGCAATTGTAGTCACATAGAAAGCTCCTCTCTGTTTTTGCTGGAAGATGGATTTGATCCCAAGTTCACAAAGTTGCTCTGTAGAGATGACTTCATCCCTGAGATGGGAACAACTCTGCACTTCCTCATTGCAACCCTAAACTAGAACGTGAGGAACAGGCATATCCATATCCACACACCATCCAGCCCCAGCTTTCACCTCTGTGCTGCAAAGTTCTACAAGCCTGTTGATGCATGGAGAAGCATCACCAATCCCACAGTTAGGACATCTGTCCTCAGTGTAAACTGGGAAGAAACTTTGCCTGCTGTTTCAATATTTGCATTCAATATTTGTCCAGTCATGCTTATGATCTTGGGGGGAGCATGTTGGGACTCAGCTCAGTACCTTCTTTCGCTTGTTATTAATTTTCCCTTTCTAAAATTCCTGTTATCATAGTCTCCCATGCATTGAAGCCAATGCCAAAACCACTACTGATTTCAGTAGGAACACTTTAAGGCATATCCGGGATTTATTTTTTTTTTCCTCTCTTGCAACAGATCTTCCCAGATTGTAGTATCTTTCTGACTTTGACATTTGGAACAGGTTAGGCTGACACAAACACTTCACTTTAATACCCACTACGCAAGATTTATTCCCACAGACTTATATTGGTCTGTGTTCAAATTAGCAGTGGTTCCAGGCAGTCTGCTTCCTTGGGCTATGCTGGCATAAATCTACTGACTTTGGGGAGTTACTTCTGATTTTCACTGATAAATGCAAGAAAGGACCAGCACTCTCCACTTAAAAGGCTTAGATTAGATTCCTCCTGGCCTCATTAATATTGCCACTGGTATTCTTTCTGTATTTCTTTTGCTGTGTATGTCAATAAGTGCTTTCCCCTTGCCTTTTAAAATTCCTTTAGCTATTAAGCCAACTGAAACGCCTTTCCTTAAGGAATTCCCAGACTGATCTCTCAGTCTGAAATACTCTGGAATGCACTTCGTAAAAAACCCTCTGTCCCTGAACTATGTAAAGGGGTATAGAGAGGACAATTTGCGTCATTGAGTCTCATCCCTCATAAGATCAGCAAAGCATGTAATGGATGCTTAGTCCAGGTCAGTCTACAGAACATCCCCTTCCCTCACACCTCAAACCACAAGGTGGTTCTTCTCTACTCAAAAATAAACTCAGGATCATTCAGAGCCACTCATCTCCACAATGTAAAAGCTATCTGAATTGTACTAAACATCAGAGGAGAAAGTGAGACACAGATTGCATTTATAAGATATTGTACTTTAGTGGAAAAGTGAAGGAAATGGGACCAGAGGAGGATGTGTAACACATCTGAGTCCAACTAGCAGTGCATGCTAATGCAGTGGCATGTCAGAGGCAGTGCAGTCATGGCATTGCCATAAGTCACAGGGACAGATAAGAGAGAGGCGGGGGGAAGAACAGATAAAAATTTCCTACAGCTTGGCAGTCCCTTGTATATGAGGTATTTGCAATGGGATTTTAGGCAAAGAAAACTTCCACACACCTCCTGGCCGTAAAGTTGGAACTGGGCCTTGGATTTCAATGCTCTAGAACTATCTTTGTTTATAATCACACTCCCAGTTATGGGCTGTGTTTGCACAGGTTGGCTTTGGCAAGATGCAAGTAATCTTCTTGGGTTCAAATGGGAACTTAGTGCATCTTACTTGCAATTGTGAGAGCCAACAGTTGCGTAAAGAATACTTTAGACATGCTTAAACCAGGTCAAGACATAGACATGCTGTGTGTCGCTACAGGCAAATGTTGAGGCAATTATACTCCCATATAACTTCTGGCAGAGTTGATCTATTCCTAAGTCTCATTAAAATGGTTTGCTTCTGACATGTTCTGGTTTGCACTAAGCGTTTGGTGCTTTAAAAGTAATAACATGGTGGAATATCCTCCCCACAAGCTATCCTGCTCTCCTTCCAAGAAATGTAATCTGAGGCTGAGATCAGGAAGTATTCATACCTTCTGAGCACCCTTCTGTTCAGTCCAGATGCCCAGCAGCTGTGTAGACAAGGTCTGGTAATCATGCACATCTCAGAGATAAACCTGTGAAGACATCAAGAAAAGTGCACATTGCTAGTCGAATACAAGCATTTCCTACAGAGCACTGTCACTCTCTTGTTGTCTGTCCTGGATGCTGCTGGTCCCTCTCTGACAGCATTGAATGTTTGACCTATCCCAAATTGCTGTGCACATTTGACCCTCCCCTGAGAGGTGAGGAAGGTTGAATGCAAGTCTAATCCCTAATTGTGCAATATGGAGGATAATGAGTCTCGGCAATGGCAGGCAGTGACTTTAAGAGGTATGTGTGCAAAATATGCAGCTACATTAACCAGTCAGGCAAGGAAGCAGAGACATTTCCTGAGGTGGGAAACATATTGAAATGCTAATAGACCCCGGCAGGTATTGTTGGTTCTTTGGAGAAAGATACCTAGGAGGAACTTCTTAATTGTATGTTCACCAGATCCTTTCAGCAGATCAAAAGAGAGTACTGATACAAGCAAATAAACTTTGATATGTGCCTTTCACTACTGGTACTAATTGGAAGGAAATTCCCTGGTCTGTGGACCAACATACTTAATTTAAAAACATTGGAAATGTTAATTGAATAAGGGGGGAGGGTTGATTAGAAGCATGACCTCATGTCTAAAATGATAATGAGAGCTCTTGATGCCTGAACAAGAAAAGGTCATGAGAGTACAAACAATGAGATGAGAAAGAACCATCAACTAGAGCCCAAACAGTGACATATGAGTCTCATGTGAGCAAGGGTGTTGGGCAGAGAGGAAACTGCCAGTTTCAGAGTTGAGACAGAGTCAAGCACAGTCTGAAATGGAAGACTGTATTCTGTACTCGTGTACTCCCGTTCACCTTCATTAGCTACAGCTGAAGGCAGAGTTTTGCCTTGAATGCTTAGTTTTCTGCTCATCACAAACCATTGGGTCCTTTCTTGTGCAACCTTGTACCTGAATTACCCAGCAATGTACTGGTCAGACAAGATTACCTCCATGATGAGGGGTTAGGGAGGCTGACAGATAACCCTAGGATAACCGGCTGGAAGGGGTATGCAGAGATATGCAATCTTCTACTTAGAAAAGGTCATTCACTCGCCTTCAGCAAGGAGAGTCCCATAATTAGGTCAATAGCTGGATTTCTGCTGTTGGGAGAAAAGGACTTGGGGGTATCTCATCTCCTTGACACAATGGAGTTTGTGTCTTGTATTCAGACATGCAGCTGGAGCAAAGCAGAAAAGAAAGCAATATATGTATTAGTTTTGAACTTCATTTTGGGCAATAATTCCCTACATAAAAACTGTGTTTGCAAATTGCTGAACTTCTATCAAGTATATATTCTTTCTAGATTTTCTTTTATCTCTCCTCAGACATCTCTGTTACAATATTTGCAGAGGATGTTTGCAATATATAAAAAGAGATCATGAGGAAAGATGCTTTTTTTTTTATCCCAGAAAACAGTTCCAAGACCAGGAAAGGACTGTTTTTCCATGCCAGTCTCAGCATTGCCCATGATGGGCTGCACCTTAAATTCCAAGATTTGTACTCAACTCACTTTGTTGGTCTATTGAGTATATATTCCCTCTAGAGTTTCACTCTACCTCTCTTCTGAAGTCTCTATTATTATATTCTCAATCTTGTTTGCAGTCTTCAGATTCCACTTACTTACAAATTCTTCCAGCCTTCTTCCTCCTTTATTCCCAAACCCCATTAATATCTGACCTAAAGTGCCTTCAAGTATCACTTTTTCCTTCATACATACTTTACCATCACTGCTTTTCACTCTAATGGCAATGCAAGAAAGATTTCTTATCTCTCTTGCTCTTCTTTATGCAGTTAATAAAACTTCTCCTCCTGATAATTCCTATTTACTGTTATATTAAGTTAAAATGATTTGCAGATTTTTTTTGTCTCCATTTTGATGATCCTTAGTCCTGCACTGCCAAAACCTCTCATATTTATTGCCAGGTTATTATGCATATTGAATTAATTTCTTGAAATACACCATATTCCTTTGTTTTTTTCAAAAAGCAAAAACAAAGAGAGATGACGGAGTGAGGAAAAATAGTAGGAAATTGGTTAAATGGGACAGCAGATACTTTTAAAGTAATATGCCTACAACTCTTAGTGCAACTGTTCTCTTTATTAGCTTCCTTAGAAGTTGGGCACACTTTCACAGTTCCCCAGGAATGAAGCTGTACATGGGTAGATTCCATACTTTTAGGATATGCTGTGGGGTATGTTATTTTAAGATAAAAAAAAGGTATTTCACTTCTGCATCTCCTATGGAATCCCAGAGAACTTGACACTTTACCAATTCAGAAGGCACTGAAGGAAAGTATTACTTGGGGTAGCTCCATGACTCGTTTTCAAGCTGAACCCATGCTGGTTTGTACTTGGCCCCCAAAGCTACTGCAGCTAGCCAAAGCAGAGTCATATCTGAGCCCTTAAAAGAGGGTATTGTCAGTAGGAAGCCTGTCACTCACATACCAGAGCTGAGGGGGCCAGGAAACACACTCCAGACATTGGGATCCAACCTGTGCAGCTGCCCAGCAGTCCCCCATGTGAATCTGAATTCTCTGGGAAAATGAAGGGAATGAGCAAAACGGAGCAGAATAAGCAGTGACAGTAACAGAAGACAATTAGTATTGTCAATATATCTCCATGCCAGTGTGGTTCCTAATTGATTGCCCATGTCCTAAAAGTGTAATTATTGAGTGTGCTTGTACCATGGATGCATGTTTAAACTATTGTACTTGACAAAGATGCTAGCAATAAGCTGTTCATGTAGCCACTGGAAACAACTCTAATATGAAGAGCTGGGAGTGGGAACAATAATGCTGTGAAAGTGGACATCATGTCACTGAACGTCTCTCCTTCTGGGTTTGGATACTTTTGGTACAGTATATTTCAAAATATCCCAAATGCCAGAATGACAGGTTTATTTTAAAAACCTTGAGTGATGGAGGGCTCCAGACCTTATTCTTTATAATAATAAAATATAAGAAAAGAAGCATTCCCAAATGAGGAAAAAGTTGTCTTAGAAGAGGGATGATTTGTTTTAACTAAAAGCTTGAAGTAGGCTGGGTTTCCTTGAGCAGTGCAATGGCATTTTGTTCTTCACCCACCCCTGCAATCTCATGCCATACTGCCCTGCTGCAAAAACTAGATACCAAATCTGATACTGGATAGGAAACAACTCCATGTTTAGCTGGTTGTGCTTTTGGATGTCCATTTCAGAGCTCAGCTTAAATAATGGAGAAACAAGAGGCTGCAACACCCTTGAAAAAAGGAAGGCAGAATCAGAAAAACACATTAAGGGCCAATTTTTCAAGATCTCAGCTCCTACTTTTGTTTTAATGCGTCTTGTGAAGTTCACGGGGGAAAAAACCCCACCAAACAAACAAAAAACCCAGCATGTTAAAGTAATGACAAGAAGGACCTGCCCAGGCAGTTTCAGCCAGTGTTTCCCTTCCAAACTCATGATGCCAGCTGTGACTGTAATTTCTCTGTAAGATCTTGCTTATGATAATCATTGAAAACTGCCAGTCTAAATTAACAGACTCTTCTTCTCATGACCCTTCAATGCATCTACAGTAGCTGGCCACAGAAGGAGGTGAAGTTGCCCTCCTTAACATGTCCCAAAATCAACAACAGAGGCTACCTGACCCCCTACCAAGCTGCCTCCACTCTCCTCTTCCCTTGCCACTGTAAATCCAACCTAGCATTGGGGAAATAACAGCGCTGGGTTTTCTTTTCAGCTGCTGAAATAGCTCAGACACCACTCAGTCCTTCAAACAGGGGAGAGGACCCTCCTGACACACCAGCCCTACAATGCCCAGAGCATTTTGTGAGGATCCTGAGAGGAGCCCCATTTGTACAGGCTGCTCCCCCTGCAGTGATGCTGCTGATGTTATCTTCCCCTTCCTCCCCTCGGTGCTTACCACAAATCTGGTCTTTGTACTCCTTAGCCTGGCCCTGATAGTGGGCTGACATTTTTACAAGTAAATTTTTCTGCTGATTGTTGTGGCAAGGTCCTGTTTTGTCTGAGGCACTGTCTCTGGGGAGAGTGGTAATAACCCCTTTGGTGGGATGTTTAAAATTAGACAATAGGCTGTTCGATGTACAAATAAGGAGTAATCTTGTCCCAACATGGAATTAGGCTAAATGATGGAAACTTATCTGCCTGTAACTGCTCTGAATCTGCCTAGTGCTTCTTTCCCCTAGACTGTGCATCCAGGATGGTGATCAGAGATGCAGCTGACGACAAATGCAAAATGGATTGACTGAGGTCTTGAATTATTTTTGTCTCTCAGATTACTTACTGCTTTGTAAGACTTTGTGGGGGACAACACTGAATGCTCGAGTAATCCAGCCTCTTCCAGAATGTTTTATGGGGTAGGAGCATTTGCAGAGAACTGCAAACACCAGAAAAAAGTTATGTGTTTGGGGAAGTCCCAAGTAGATTCCTTTTGCCCTCATGATCTACATCCACTTCACACCACTTTGTTCTTGTTTTCCTTTCAGTGCTTTCCAGGATCTCTGTGCTGACGTGCCCTGTGGCAGAGAAGAGAGGCATAGTGCGGTAAGAGGTAGCATTACTAAAGAAACTACATAATCATTATGGCCTTGCTCTTCAGCAGTACTGTCTTCAAAGTAGTGAAGTTATTGGAGTTACACTGCTTATGTTCAAAAGTAGAAAAGGTCATGGATGGCAAACAGCAGCTTTTTGCTCTGTTTAAATAATTTTTTTTTTTTTTTTTTGCTTAATAACCTCTAAAAATGATACTAAACTCTTTCAAATATTTTCCTTTAAAGGAGAAATAAGTCCTGTTAGGAAATGGGCCCAGGTGCCAATCACCGTGTCGTTCTTGTTTACATGGTTGTGTTTAGTTTCATATTTACTTAAGCAGTCTTTGGTGACTTATCACTGTTTAAATCCTATGACATCACCTTAGGAATTCGTTGCAGTTCAGCACAGGAATCTAGCCCTATACACTGCAGGGCTATTTCTACCTTACCTGAATTTTAATGACTCTTCTAGTCCATCACCACATAGACTCTGCAGCCCTTCCCACCAAACATTAGCACATTTTGACCTCAATTTCAGAGGAAACAAAGTGCTGCAAATGACTTTTCCATGACTAAAGCACCAGATAAGGGGTTACAAATTAAAAAGTGAGCTGCAGAGCATCATCTATGTTACACCCTCTGTTGAAAAAAAAAAAGAAAAAGGAACAGCCAGCTGCTATAGGCTGTGCCACCCCTTCTGACACTGCCACACATTGCTTAGCAGCATTCACCTTCTTCCAAAAGTAACGATTAAAAAAATTACCGCTTAATCTTTTAAGATGAAGAGGTTAAAAAAAGCATCTGGCATGTTACAGAGGATATTCCCAGCAGAGCTGTCAGGCAGGTTTTCCGCATACTTGAGTTCATATTCCTGCATACATGACCACTAGATTGCAGCCATCCAAAACTCACAGGTTGCCTATTACTAGACACAAAAAAGCCGTGATGAGTATTATTCCTCCTGCAGTGTTTGCCACTGACTCGGTGCACAGGCTGAGCACAAAAGCAGCAGCATTTTGCCGTTGGTGGAACACTTTTGGAGGCTGTATTTATAACTGAGGAGATTTGATGACTTATACAGACATTTACATTCACATCAAATCCCAAGATATTCCCAGGAGGAACAATGGTTAACTCCAGTGTCCTTGACAAATATGAGGAACAGCATGTTTGTGCCAGGGCAAATTTCTCCCTGTAGCATTCTCTGCTTCCAGTCCTTAAGTGTTGTGCAGCCTGGCTTGTTCACTATTAAAAGTGGAGCCAGGCAGGAAATTCAGAACTTCTTGAGATTTTTATTATTTTTCCTCTTTTTTTACCGAGATATTTTGAAATTTTCTGTGGAAAACAAGAGAGTGAAAATAAACCCTGGCAGAGTGTTTTGCTCTTTCATGTTCACATTTTTGTTTTTAATCTAAGATCTAGCTTAGCACCTCACTTCTTTTGACCAGCTAGTCCATGTGCTCCTGAAAAAGTTTCAAAAGGAAAATTTCATCAAACCTTGTATGTGTCTGTGAAAGGAAGCTTCAGACAGTTTGTATTTTCATCAAAGGGCTCCTAGCAGGCTCGAATTAATACAGAGTCAGTCTTCTTCCACTAGAAGTAAAAAGATATTCCATTGTGGTTTTTTAAACTTGTAGAGCAATTATACATATTTTGGATTTATGCTGCTTTCAAAAATCTAAAGTACTATTCTGTTGTGATTTCTAGGTGATAAGCACAATAGAACAGATTCAAGAGCTTCCCTACTTCCTTGTCAGCTGTAAGAAACCATTCACTATGAGCAAATCACATTTTATGTGTTCTTAATATTAATTTTCAACCAAATGTCAATGCAAGAGTTAAATGTCTTTTCTACAGAGATATTTTTTTCCTCTTATATTTCAAGAATAAAAATCAAGTTCAGACTATGCAAAGGTCAGTTGGCTTATGTTTTTGTTAGAAACCAAGACAAGACTGGATAAGGATCACTGGATTCGAGTGGATGTGGGCTGGCTTCTCTCACAACTGACAATCTCTCCGCTAGTTTGGCTTTTCATTTGCAGTTCTCTGCTAAAAAGAGATTGAAGAAACCCCCAGGCCCACATTGCTCACTATTGTTCTCCCAAGCTAGCAAAGAAAGCAAAACTTCAAAGCCTTATAAATCTGTTATTAGTTATGAAGATAATGATAATCATGCACATTACCGAAGTGCCTGTGGGATAACTATGGCGTGGCCTCGCACGTGGCCTATGCAGATGGCCTTAGCCTTGTAAATTCTGTAACCCAAGTGGGCAGCAGCAAACTGCATTGTTATTATAAGCTTTCTTTAGAGATGTGTCTCTGAGTTAAGAAGTAAATCAATCATTGCAGAAGCTCCTTCTGAACCAGGAGACTAGCACAGCCAGCCACAAATAGATCCAGATTTTTTCAGATAAAATCCAAGTTTTGTTGAAAAACATTTGTTTCTTGAGACAACATGGATTAAGAAAACTGCTGGGTTTGACAAACCTTGGTCACATCCAGTGCAAGGGTCCCGGTAGCCTGTTGGATTTGCATCCACCACAGGATGGAGAACCAAACGCTCCAGATTAGCTGCTCCATGCTGTCTGCTTCTGGATCGCAGTCACACTGGGGAAATGGATGATCTCTCTGAATCAGATCAGTGAAGCTGCCCTTACCAATCTTGCTTTGGTGCTTCAGGGCTCATGAGTGATTTTTGTTTGATTTTTTTTTAACTTCAGTCTGATTCAAAATGCAAAGAGAAAAGCATTGGTTTTCCACCCACCCTAACCATGAACTTTGGTGAAGAGGTTGAGGGAGCAGCCACTTCTTCGTGACCTGGATACAAAAAAAGTCCCTGTACTGGTAACATTTCAGACAATGTTTACTCACCATCCTGAATCCAAATGGATGTGAGAATATGTTGTGATTCTTCTTGAACAAAGCCATTCTTATAAAAGAACCTAGAAATCAAAAAAGTCACAATGGCATTTGCAATTCACGTCTAGAGCCAAATCCAGTGCTTGGACTCTGTCTCACTTGTAATTTATCCATAATAGCCTAAAGCAATTCGCTTAATTTGAAATAAACGAGGATGTTTTTCTCTGGCTATAAGAGAGGTGAGGTACCTGGGTTAGCATAAAGATTATCTTGGCCAGGAAAAAGGAGGAGTTGTGACAGCAGGGGACTGAAGATGAACCGGACTGTGCTCTCTCTCCTGCTTTGTTTACAAGTCTTGCTATCAGTCATCAGTGCCTGAAGCTAGAGGAAGTGTGGGTTTCAACCGGCTCTTTAAAGTGTAGATTGAGTTACTCCCATTGTTGATGTTCGATGTGGGTCATTTAATTCATTCTGCAGAAAATGTGAAAATCATGTGGCTACAGCAAGTTAGCCCAGCAGCAAGTTGTCTTGAGACCTTAGTTTTCTCTTTTATTAGGAAGCACTGGAACATATCCCAGTGGCTACATCACTGGCTCCACTAATGTTTCTGGCAGAAAAGGAGTAACCAGTGCTTCATGCTGTAGGGGTTTCAGATGGTATATTCAGTAGTTCCAGATGACACGCAGATGATACCAAGCCTGTCTGTGAAAATGCTTAGAGCCACTCAATGTCAAATAAAAATTAATGTTCATCACTGTTTTTCCCTGTAGATTAAGAAATTTAACCATTCAGACTAGAAATCAAGTTATACAGCTGATATTGCCTGATATGGCTTGAATGACTTGAGTAAATGTGTCATAGATTAATTTGCAGTTCTCCTCTTCCACAAACACAGCTAAAAACCCAGTGAAAACAATGAGTTTGAATTATAATAACAACAAACACACTTTTTATCAGAAGAAACAGAGAGACTTTACTCTTCTTCCTCTCCTGCATTTAGATGCCACAGTACTGACATCATTTGTGTTCCCCATTCATCTGTCCAAAGAGTTTCAGCACAGCGGTGGACGTACAACCAGGGTCACCTCTGCAGCAAAGGAATGAGGGGAGATGGGGATAAGTGGGAAGTTAAAGCCTCTCCTTTGGCACTTGCAGGGGACAGCACGTGGGTCTAGTTACTGCAGGGGAACAAGCAGCCACACGGCAGGTCTTCTATATGTGCCTGTGGTAATGTTGTTGTCTTTTGGCAGAGGAGATGACAAAAGATATGTGACCCTGATCGCCAACTGGGAGTTCAATACTCTCAGCACGGTGTTCTGATATATCACATAGAACACACACTTTACCAAATTTCAGGTATGTTCTCATTCAGATTTATTTTTCTGCCCCAATCCAAAGGCCAATCTGAGCTACAGAGGTCCTGGAGTTCTCACCTCCACACATGTTTGAGATCTAATATTGATTAGTCTAAGAAACTGTGCTGTCCAGAAATAGGGGGAACAAATAATAGGGTTCCAGCGCTAGAATCTAATAAGTTCCCAGATGCTCAAAAATAGTAGAAAAATACTTGTTTTGTACTGTGGTTTCCACTTTCTGGTGGAAAATCACATTAAATTATCGTTTTCATGGAACATGGAAAATTCCACCTGCAGTACATGTGTTGTATTATTGCAGAAAAGGGAAATCCCAGATACTGTTTACAGAGACAGACAGCTTGTTTATTCAACATTGGCTAGAGCTGGCCAACCAGCTTTAAAATAAAACTGTATGTGAAATGCTTGCGGGAACCAAAATGATTTACTATCAGAAATATCCATTCATTCAATAAATTCAGCTAAACCTTCCAAATACAGCCTACAGATTGATTAATGGAAGAAACTAGAGAGCTGTGCTTTAGCTGGGATTCAGGATATTGCTAATCACTTATTTTTGATGGATGGAAGGGATGGGATGCCTCCTTCACAGGAGGAGAAGACAAAGCGTTCTCTTTGGTAGTTCCATAAAAGAACATCCCAGGGCAAGTGAACAGACAGGGTCATTTCTGGTGTGACACTAAGTACTCTGTGAGAGCTGTTGCTTTCAACAAGCACACTAACTTTTTACCTGGTGGAAAAATATCATTTATCTGATATAACAGCTATGCCAGAACTCTGCCATCAAGTTATAGAAACTGACAACCAGAGCGTATGAACTCCTATGGACTCAGCTGGAGTCACTCACCTAAGATTTCATTTCACAAAACATTTAGATTTTTCTTTATCACTGTCCCATAAAGCACTCCCAAGCAGGGGTTTTTCTCTCACCTTGATTATTCAAACCTCTTCTTCCTTTTGTTTGTTTTAATATCCTTTTTATTCTCCTCTCATCCATCCATTCAAAACTTTTAGCTGTAAACGTCCTTCGGTGGCCCTCTTCACTTGGCCACATACCTTTAATTCGGTGTTTCAAGACCACATGAAAGGGAGGTTATCTCACCTTTTTATCTATTTACTTACCATTTTTTGAGGAAAAAAAAAAACCAAAAACATGACAGACTCAAGGTGTTAGAGCATTTTTCAGATTAAATCATAATGTAACCTCAATATGCTACAGAGGTCAGAACCAGAGCAAGCTAATCTTGAAATCCCCAATATCCTGGTCCAACATTCATAATCTGACCTTTATAAATAAAAATGTCTTGAAAACAGAAATCAAGGTTTATAGGGACCATTATTTGTAAGGTTTGGAAAGACAAAGTTTATAAAATTCAGCTTGCTCAGCCCCTTCACTTAAGGGCAGTCTTGTTGGGAGCATGTAAAGTTGCTTTGTATTTACTCCTCACAATCGTCACCTTTGATGAGGGAGACCAAAGAGGTTATGAACCTGTGAAGTGTTGCAGATACACAGCAAGAATTTTTTTTTCTTTTTGTCTGACCTGATGAAAATGCCTCTGGTGAATTTTCCCCTTGATACCTCCCTGTTGGAAGCAGCCAGTTGAGGAGCTTTCCACAGAGTTCATTTACAAATGGCACAGTGTCTTGCAGCAACGTTCATTAAAAAATGTTCTGCCATGTATTTGGCATGTAGAAGGGGGCACCTCAGCAATTGTATGTACATTGGCTCTCCATGACAAGCCTTTCAGGCAACGATGCAGACTACACACAAACCACCCACCCAAAACACAAGCCTCATGCCTAATGTTTACGTTCTCCATTTTTGACAGCTCAGAAGGAATCATCCCCCTGGCATGCCTGTCCATATACCACAGCTGGGTTCAAAGGGGGTGATGTCTTACATTCTGGGGGCTATAGCCAATTTGTGGTCTTATTATGGGGTATTTGCAGTAGCTAGGATTTTCATCAGCAGCCAGTCAAGCATGGAGCAGGTCCCCTGGGTGGCAGCCAAGACAGCATTACCTCAAAAACCTTGTCATTTCAGTTTTTCCTACATTTCCCTCTGCGTGCCTACATTTTAAATCTTGAAGTCTCACCTTCCCCTTTGTAGGCTGCTGGTGGGCTTCTAGCCTGATGCAAAGCCCAACCACTGCCAAGGACAGGTGGCTCCAGGAGGTAGAGCCAGCTCCAGGGCACATGCAGATTACTCTGTGCCCCAAGACAACCAGTTTGGTCTATGCCAGGCTGGTTGCTTCTTGTTGCTAAGAGGTGGGACCTGGGGTGTCCTGGAGCGGAGGTTACTCTGGGAGGAAAAAGGATGCCCAGACACTTCATGTCCCACTTCTGCTCATAAAAACACGCTCTCCTCCCAGCTTCACCCCAGCTTTCCCCATAGCCAAAGCACCTCTTGGGGCAGAAAAACTCAGTTTTGCCTCCACCCTTGAAAAGCTTAGGTCAAGTTTTGCCCTGAGGCTACCAACAAGAGCAAAACACCTACTGAAGTTGAATTGCAGGTCAAGGCACTATGTGGCAGTCATTCTCCCAGCACTGATTTCAGCTAGCGTGATTAACTCTGAGCAATTCTGTTTGTACACAACAAGTCAGTCACTTGTAGCTGTGGAAGGAGGTTATCTTTGTGCAATTGCTTTCAAGGTCCAGCAACAGAATCAGCCAGTGCTGAGTCATTGATCACCCTAAATCAGTAGTGATCAGAGTGGTCTGGTTCCCACACACAGTCCATCCAGGTTTAACTAATTACACATTTCTTTTTATCTGCTGGTAGCTGATAACTCATTCATAACGTATCTGTCTCTGAAAGATCATTGTAATAGTTGCAGTGTCATGTTCCAGTTAAGATGCAGAAAGGACAAAGCAGCTGGGCTCCCATATTTATCTCGTGTAAAACACCTTTTCAAGTTTGTGAAACAACCAGTATTTCTACCTGGAAGTCAAAATGCTGGATTTTTCTTCGTAAGTGAAGATGTTTGATATTTAGGAAGGTTAAAGAGGTGATGGGCAGAGTAAATGTCTCTATGTAATACCACACAAAGAACTTATGGCTGCAATTAGTTTGCTGTTGAGCTGAATGGCAAGGCTTTCTACTGTCTTGTTTTTCTCCTTGACTGTGCTATCAAGTGGCATGCAAGGTACAAATACTTGGGATCTGACTCTGCACTCCTTACTTAAAAGAAAGTCCATCAGAAGAAGCAGGAAAACTTCCCTAGCTAAGAATTTCAGGTTGAATTTCAAAAACTTGAGCTTGCTGCTGCTGATTCTGCAGCATTAATTCTGCAGTTCTCCCTGTGAAAAAGATAATCAGAGACCTCTATTTCACAAGCATGAAAGAACAACAGAAAGCAAGTTTATCTGCTGTCTTCATTCCCATAGAAAATGCATGTTTGTGTTGTGCTCAGCATTGGTGCAAGCCATGTCTCAAAATCCACACTAAGTTCACCTCAAGCTCACCCTTGGAGGATCTATCTGGAAAAGAAGAACCCAGTAACACTACAAACCCTCATACAAGTCCCATTCTGTAAAGAGTGGGCACTAGCAGGATCACACCGCTTTTAACAGCAGGGGTTGATATAAAAGCATACAGTAGAGCTGTCTTTTCAAATTAGTATTTCATTCCTAAGTGCCCTTTAGCACACTACATCACAGAACAGAGATGACATTTCTATCCTTGCAAATGCGATGCACTCTTCTAATCAGGATGTGTTGTGTCGGTGTTGCTGGCTGGTAATACAGCCTGGCCTACTGCAGCAATCTCATTTGTAATATCTTGCCATCCCAATGGTGAGCCATAGAGCTTTTTAAACAGGGCTGTATTGATAAGGAAGGACTATCTGGTAAATGTGTCATGTTTCAAGCACAGCTGAAATATGAAATGTAGTAGGGATTAGGGACAGCTTTTAACTAGGACAATATACTGTTTAGATGGATACGCAGAACCCCTTGTGTTGATTTATAGTATCATTCATCCTATGTTCTTCACAGCACCAAGGATGATGTAGCAGATTACTGCATTCCCTTGCCATCCTGCACACTTCAGTTTAGCACTTCCCTCATCATGCTGGGTTTTGGAGCAGTACAGTAAAGCACACAAGTAACATTGGTTAATCTGCTCCCTACTCTGATGCTGATGCCAGAAGAAAATTTTTTTAGTGTCTCCAGTTATCCCAGCTGAGTGTAATAAGAAAGGAATCACTCACCATGTTTAGACCGCAACCCAAGGAAGATTTCAGTGGTTTGCATTAGGATCTGGGAACTGGGTTAGTACAGGTAAGGCAAGGCCTGTGTGCTCTCTGGATTTACATGAAGATTAGTGGATTCACATTGGACCGTTTGGGTTTTTGCTCATCAGTCGGAGTTACTCCCAGCTTCAGCACTGTAGTGAACTCCAGGCAGAAGGTCAAGGATGACTGGAAACAAGAGGATACTTCACATATGTGGTAAAGTCGCATTAAGGCATTGTGGATCTACTGCATCTAAGTGTATTTTCACCAGCTGGAGGTAGACAATGAGGCTTAGAGCTTTCAGATATGTAAATACCTCAAATTGTTTATGTTTCAGATGGATTATGAGTTTCTTGAACAACCTACCCAAACATGTTCAGCTCTTTGAAACAGTCAATCATTGGTGGAAAAATCCATCAGGGCTATTACATGCAAATAAAGAGCTGACCCAGTCCTTCCCCTCTGCTAGTCCATGACTGAGTGCTGCAGACAGCTCTCCTGTACTCTCTAAATAACATCTCCTACCACCATTGCCTATATTATCAAGCTGACATTCAGCCCTAACGAAACTTCATAGTCCTCTCCAGAAAAGGAAGAGCTAGCAGGCGAAACACAAAGAAGCCAAATGACAACAGGAGACAAAAAAATAAATACAGGGAAAAGGAGTATGGGTCACATGTCTGAAAAATAAAAACGGGAAACCAGCAGGAGACACAGATCAGAGTGACCCCAATATTTACCCCCATCCCTGGACATGTCCAGGGAGATAGTGGACACTGACCAGACACTGGGCTCGGTGGAGCTTTGGCTTGACCTTCTGTAGCCTTGTCTTCTTTTTGATAAGTGAGGATATGTACAAATCAGAGAAACTGGTATGTTAAGAATGGCTGATTTCCCACTAGCATCATTAATACCTCGGTCAAAAGGAAAGTCCAAGACTCGCTTCAAACCTTTAGGGAACTCTATGTACAGCAACCGGTCTTCCACACTTAGACCTTGTCCTCCCTCTCTCTCTCCAAAGGATAATATAGTATGCACGTAAATGGGTGGGAGGAGTTACAAAGAAAGCTATTAACCCTAAAACAGAAGTGGAAAAGCAACATTAAAGGAAAAATATGCAGCATTCAGAATAATGTTTTTTGTTACTGAAATGGAAGATAATTTTACAAAGCCAAAGATGGTAAAAAGAACGAAGCTCGATTTGGTGTCACCAATTTCTAGTTAGCATTTCTACATCATTCCCATATGTGTGCCATCTGCAGCACTGCTGTTTGGCAGCAAATACAACGAACATAACTAGCGACCACAGCATACTTTTTGAAACATGACAGAGGTACCCCAGAGACCAGCGACTTTAGGTTACAAGTTATAACCGGTGCAAGCCCGTCCCAGTAGTGAAAGGTATACTTAAGCAAGGCTTCCTCTTGCAGCAATTTAGACTGTCTCGGGCCCCCTGTGATTGCCTTGGAGATATCCACCAGCAGCCTACAGTGCTGACAGGGAATCTGAGCTTGTGCAACTGACATTTTTGAAGGCTGACAGGGAATATAATAGTAAATGGTTGGCCATTCTCACATGAATTTACTTGCCAGAGAGTTAGTATTACATCAGCTCAGACTCTCTGGAAAGTCTACTGGGGACAGAATCTCCTTCAGTCTAACGTAAATGTGCTACATGGGGGAATTCAAAACCTTGGTATACTCAGATTTTCACTGAAAATTGGCTCCATATGTATTCAAAATTTTGGATTTGGAGCCTGCTACATCGTTTTGATGAAGTGGCCCTGAAACCAGTGAGCCAGTATAGCAAGTTCTTGGACTTTGAATTGAATTCGTCTTATGAAATACAAAAAACTAGTGTTTATTGTTACTCAGAAGCAGATCTTGGTTAGGAGTTGACACCCATTCATCTGTCTCCCAATCTTAAGTTGTTCAGACAGAAGTGCTCCTAGGTTAAGACCATAAACTGGGTCACTAGAGAAATATTTTATAAATGTTTTGGAACTGTATACAAAGATCATTTCCTCATTGCGGCAAGGAGAAGTGGGGTAGATATCTGGTCCAGTGGTGAGAGTATTCAAGTGAGACTCAAAATATCTGGACTGCACTTGAGATCCCTTTTTGCAAGTCACTACATTTCACATTTTATTTTTTCATTTTATAGTATTAGTCAAATATCGCTTTTATACATGATTTAATAGCCTGACTTGAAAACAGCAAAAAGAGCATCTCAGTAACAAAAAGGGAACTTCAGCAAGAAGTCAGTAGCTCCAGTCTTCCTGTAGTGCAACACACTGGGTTGCTGTTTAGCAGTAGCTTACAGTGTTATGTAGGAACTGACCCCAAAGCCTGTGTTTGCTCACTTTGTCAGAGCAGAGATTTATAACGCATGTTCTTCCACTAGAGTGAAAGAGTCAAGACTTCCCTACAGAAACTGGATTTCCCTTGAGGGTTTTGAATCCAAGTACATCCTGACCTTACTCGCTGTCTGACAAAAATACTGCTTGTGGTGCTTTGTTTCTATGACATGTCTTGAGAAATGCTGTTATAAACTCAACATTTCAGCCTGTGTGGATTGCTAAATCTCTTAATTTTGGATTATAGCAATTGGAAGAGGTCTCCAATCCTTCTATGAATGGCCAGAATCCTGAAAGCTGTTGTATTTTTCATGAACAAAGAAATGATTTTGTCGAAATTCTTACCTGACATTTTGTCACCAGGTCTTTCTGCAGGATTACCCCACTCAACTGCAATAGTGAAGTGGATATGTAATACCTTGCCAGTCCAGAAGGTCTATGCCTGGGATACAGGTATATATACAGACAAGAGGGTTCTTGTCTTGAGCAGACTGCCATGAATACATGGCAACAGATTTGTTTTAGTATGCATTTTCTTGAAGGTAATTTTTCATCCATCATTGCTGCAGTTTGTAGCCATTTTTTTTCTAAAGTCCAAGTCTTTTGTTTAGAGTATAACACTTTGCCTGAACATCCCTTATTATAAACGTATTTCTAAGAATGTTTGAACATCCCTTATTATAAACGTATTTCTAAGAATGTTAAAGAAAACAGTGAGCTTACTCTGAAGCCACTGAATAAATGCCAGAGCTGAGGACAGTTTCCAGTCTGTGGGGAGCCCTGATCTGACCAGTCATGGCAATTCCAATACATGCTGTAGAAACCAAAGTACAGTACTGTATTGTGCTGTACTAATATTCATTCATATCTTGCTTGCTTAGATGCAACATGTTGACATAGGTTCTTCATTCTGGGCAGTACTGGTGAAATTCCACCTTCAGTGTCACCCTCTGATTTCAGCAGGGCCAGAATTTTGTGAGTCTTCTTGCGTGGGACATGGACCATACGCCTTTGATGGAAATGAAAACACTAATAGCATTACAGGTACATTCTTCCACCTGGGGCAAAGGCACAAAGAATTTCCTTGCCATAGATTATTCCAGGAAGCTTTATAAGTTTTTCACGAGTCTCTGAAAGTGCTGAGTGGGCTTCCTGCTTTCAACAATCAAGCCTCAGGTCATTAGACTCAAGTTAGTCTTATACTGTAAAGGAAAAAAATCCTTAACCCCCAGCATGGACTTACTAAATCAATGAGAAAGTTACTTCTTGGCAGTGTACACATCAGTTTTCCACCCTAGGAATGAGCGCTATGTCTTCCACAATCTGCTTCACTTTCAGGATAAATTCTGGTTTGCATCTCATCAGAATAAAGCTGGCATAACTCCAGTGAAGACAATGAAGCAATTTCAGATTTACCAGGATGCCATGAAAAGCAGATTCTGGTCCTCTGGTTTCATAATTGAGACAAATGAGGCCACAGACAGTGTGTTCATCATTGAAAGGAAAACTGGAGTCTAATACTTATTCGTCTTAAATGCTTGGCCTCCTCCTGAAACAGCAAATAGAGGGAAGCTATATGAGAATTACATAAAGTGAATCAATGACTTGGTACTTCATAGCTCCCTCCTAAATCAAGAGTCATCTGTATATACTGCAAAGGCTAGCTAAGCCCCCTGCCACTTGTGACTTGATTTATTATTGATAGTAAGAAGTGCTGAGAGACAGCAACCACAATAAGAGACCACAGAGGACATCAATAAGGGACACAGAACAAATTCAGAGTAGTTTAAAACTTTGGGTGGAGGGGAAGGAGAAAACAAGAAGCCTGCACCTGTGCTTGCCCTTGGAAAACTGTAAAAAAGGAAAACGACACTGGAAAAAAAGAGCCAGTAGAAAAAGGAGAGAAAAAGCCCTCAAAAGCAAATAAAGAGGCTGATGAAAGAAAATCAAAAAAAGGGAAAATTCTATTTGGGCCTATTTTGCCTGCTGAACATTTTTTTCAACATCAAGTATATGAGGCAATCCATATTCTTAAGCAAAAGAGAAAATCATTCCACTGCAATCTAGATAATTTCCCACTCCATTTGATGATATAATGCACTAAGAGCAAAAAGCTCTAAATCATCTAGAATAACCCATCAGTCTCACTTCTCAGCAAAAAGGAATAAACTTTATTCTAAACTGTTTCACTCTCA